>NC_143264.1:34537256-39537256 GCF_984573655.1 Nuphar pumila | reverse complement strand
GGGGTCCCTAAAGCTTGAAAAGGGGTTGTTCTTGGGCGCCTCATTGCTGAGACTGAAAATAGCTTTTGACAATAACAAATCTTTTGCAAAAAGTTCAGGTTTTAACCCTTATCCTGAGCGGGAACTGTCTATGGCGGGACAGTGGGGAGCACAGGGAAGTGTGCAAATCTGAGAGCGCTCAGATCAGACGGAAGGAAAGGACCTTTCAGTCCTAAGGAGGGATGACGTCAGGATACGTCAAAACGATCTCAAGTTCACACTTCATGTTGGGATAATTAGAAAATATTGCCAATAAGATGTCAAAAATTGTAGTTGGTTCAGAATGATTGAATTGTGCTCATGTGTGAAAATATCACCTCTTTCTACCTAGAGTATTAGCTTCAATTGGGCTAACTTTGTAGAATTTGAGATCTAAAATTCAAATTTGTTGCTGTTGAGCTTCTTTAAGGAAGATATCAATTTCCTTGACATGAAAAGAGAGGAAAACATTCTTAGCTTCATAAAAGCAATTAAGTGAAAAGACATTGATAAAGAATTTCACATAGATAAAGATGATTCTTGACAGTTTCGGGCAGTTTGATATCCTGGGCATTTCCCATGATGATCTGTTTGCACTCTTTTGAACCATGGATCTTTTCTGGGCTTCTTTCACATCATCCTTCATTTTGGAGATACTCCTGACTTTTCTCTCTTTTTCGAGGAAGGGTACATCACAAACTCCTTCATCTTAGAGATGCTCCGATCCTTCTTTTTCTTTCTCGGGAATTATGACATTGGTTCTTGGGTTGAAATCTCTAAATGATAGCAGAAATCAAATATCTTTTAGGGTTTGTCGGTAAGTTCATCGCATCCGCCTTCATCTCGACGGTGATCCGAACTTTCCCTAGAAGGATCTGTCACAAACTCCGTCATCTTGGAGATGTTTCAAATCTTCTTTGGCCCCGGGGTCCACTCGCTTAATTCGCCTTCATCTCGACGACAAATGAGAGATCCCTTTTGCGAATATTTGATTGCAGCTTAGCTTGGATGACTGAGGATATATGGATTGGGTAGGTTCTTTTTACTGCCCAGAATATTTCCACTGTCTTACCGCCAAAAGAATAATCTTTAAGAATGTGCCACTGCTATGATTAATATCAGTTCACTTATGGCTTTTCAACATCATTGAATTCTCCTTTGCTGGTCATATCAAAGATTTTTCTTCAACCTCTTAGTTGACCAGCAGAAAAAGCTTGAATTTAGCTCCTACTTCGCAAGAGTCTTGCTCTTTTGAAAATGATACTGAAGGTAGTTTGAGATAATCCTTTGTATGATGAAAACTTTGAGATCAACAATGACTTTTGATAGCAAATTGGCAACATATTCTAGAAAATCCTTGACGAGAGTCGCTTGATATCGAGTCGACATGTCCGTGACAAAATTCTCCTCTCTTTTTCCTCAAAAAGAGAGACTCAGGCTTAAGCCCTTACCTGAATGGAAAGTTGGAAATACTCCTCTCTTCCCTGAAAGAGGAGGTGTTTGCAAAATGGAACTTTCGAAGAGAAATTAAGTTTTCGTCAAAACTCCCTATCTCTAGGCTTCTCTTATGGAAAGGCGGCCGAAAAACAAAGTTGAGAAAGTATCACAGAGGAACGAGTCCATCACACTCTCCCTAGAAGAGGGTCCTCTGTGAAGGGGTTGGCCAAAGATGATAAAAACAGGGGCCACAAAAGAAACGAGCTTCCGTCGAAGCTCTCCCTGGAAAAAGGGTTCTCTTGTGTAAAGTTGGTTGTTGTTTTGCAAACTGTTCGCGAAGAAAACGAGTCCCTTCAAACTCTCCCTGGAAGAGGGTCCTTGCGAACGAAAGATGGTTGCATGCGAAAAGAACGAGCTCCCTCGAACTCTCCCTGAAGAGGGTCCTTTGCAAGAGAAAAAGATTGATTCTTGATAAAATGGTGACCTGAAGGTCGAAATTGAGAATTTATAGCTTGAAATGATGATGTTTGGTTAGCACAAAGACTGAACCTGGAGGGCTAACTGATTAGTCAGCCAAACACTAGCGCAAGCGCTAGATGCACCAGCACGAGCACTGGATTTCAAAAAGAAAGCCCCAGTACGAGCGCTGGGTTTTTGAAAAATGCACACCAGTACGAGCACTGGATTTTTGAAATGCACACCAGCACGAGTACTGGGTTTTCGAAATGCACACCAGTACGAGCACCGGGTTTTCGAAATGCACACCAGTACGAGCACCGGGTTTTCGAAATGCACATCAGCACGAGCACTGGATGGTTCAATAGGAGAATTTGAAAATAAGACCGACATTCAAAGATACTTGAGAATTAAGCGAGAATGATTGCCGGTGTTTCAGGATTATCCCTTATCCTGAAGGGGAAGTTCAAGGAGGAACTTTGGGAAAATAAGGATATACAAAAGCGAAAATCCAAGTCGGAACTCAGTTTTTCAAATATAAGAAATCAGTGAAAATCGAGTTTGAAAACTCGGATTTCTCAACCCAATAATTTCGTCCAACAGGAGCATTGGATTCAAAAGAAAGTTCAAGTAGGAACTTGAGACTTCAAATAAAAGGAAAAACCCGAGTCGGAACCCGGATCTTTAAAACAATGATAAAAATGGGGAATCCGAGTTTCGAAAAACTCGAGTCTTCAAGGGTACGATCGATTCCAACATGAGCGTTGAATCCGATAGGAAGTCCGAGTCGGAACTTGAGACTTCAAACGATATATAAAAAGGGAAAACCCGAGTCGGAACCCGGATGTTTAAAAAATAATGATAAAAAGTGGAAGAACCCGAGTTTTGAAAAACTCGAATCTTCAAGGGTACGATCGGTTCCAACACGAGCGTTGAATCCGATAGGAAGTCCGAGTCGGAACTCGAAACTTCAAACGATATAAAAAAGGGAAAACCCGAGTCGGAACCCAGATCTTCAAAATAATGATAAAAATTGAAGAACCCGAGTTTTGAACAACTCGAATCTTCAAGGGTACGATCGGTTCCAACACGAGCGTTGAATCCGATAGGAAGTCCGAGTCGGAACTCGAAACTTCAAACGATATAAAAAAAAGGGAAAACCCGAGTCGGAACCCGGATCTTCAAAATAATGATAAAAATGGAAGAACCCGAATTTTGAACAACTCGAATCTTCAAGGGTACGATCGGTTCCAACACGAGCGTTGAATTCGATAGGAAGTCCGAGTCGGAACTCGAAACTTCAAACGATATATAAAAAGGAAAAACCCGAGTCGGAACCCGGATCTTTAAAATAATGATAAAAATGGAAGAACCCGAGTTTTGAACAACTCGAATCTTCAAGGGTGCGATCGGTTCCAACACGAGCGTTGAATCCGATAGGAAGTCCGAGTCGGAACTCGAAACTTCAGATGATATATAAAAAGGAAAAACCCGAGTCGGAACCCGGATCTTTAAAATAATGATAAAAATGGAAGAACTCGAGTTTTGAACAACTCGAATCTTCAAGGGTGCGATCGGTTCCAACACGAGCGTTGAATCCGATAGGAAGTCCGAGTCAGAACTCGAAACTTCAGATGATATATAAAAAGGAAAAACCCGAGTCGGAACCCGGATCTTTAAAATAATGATAAAAAGTGGAAGAACCCGAGTCCCATCTCGGTCGCCAAAACTGTGATCATCGCAAAATTTTTCCTCTCTTGTGGTTTCTCTCTCTTCCTTCTCTTTTTTCTTTTCTAACCTCTATTCTCCTCCTTTTTGAAGGGAGAAGAATAAAAGAAAGAAAAGAGAAAGAGAAGAGAAAAGAAAGAAAGAGAGAGAGAAGAGGAACTCTTTTGCAGGTTTTCACTTGACCTTTATTTGAAAAATATTTAGAAAATTACTCGCCTCCGTTTTGAAAATTCGCGGGAAAAAGATGGAGAGACGGGATTCGCTCGTCGGTACGAGGTTTGACCGTTCCTGGCGCCTTTACCAGGGGTAATCGAACCAAGGATCGAATCTATGCCTTTTGCTTTGCCTAAATATAATCTAAAAATTTATCCTAACTCTAAATGCGCAATAAATCATGCTTGTGCAATGCAAGAATGTATGCTCCTTTTAAAAGATGTTTTGAAAATTTCCAAGTATTCTGAGATGAATTTGGTAATAGAATGGAGAAATGATTTCTTAATAATTGGATTTTAACTTAGAACTTGAGATAGATCAGAGAAGTTCTAAGTCTTCAAAGTAATTTAGAGTTGGAGGAATAAATCTTGATTTTGAGAAAGAATGATTTGAAGTTTTGAAATGAAAGGAAATGAAGTTTCAAAGTCGAAAATGGATTTTGAGTTTAATCATGGATTTAAGAGAAGAAGATGAAATTTTGAAGTGATATTGGACTTGAATCTTTAGAATGGATCTGAGAAAATCAAATGTATTTAAAAATAGAAATGGATTTAGGGAGTTCAAATGAGATCTGGAAATGAACTTGGATTTGAAATCTAGATTTTGAAATGGAATTGGATCTTAAAATGGATTTAAGATCTGGGATCTAAGATCCGATGTAAAATTGGGTTCTGGATCCTAAGATGGATTTGGATCTGAAGTCTGAGATCCAAAGTAGAGTTGGGTTCTGGATCCTAGAATGGATTTTGGATCTGAGGTATGAGATCCAAGGTGAAATTGGATTGTGGATCTTATGAGGAAATTAGATCTGAAGTCTAAGATCCAAAGTGAAATTGGAGTCTGGATCCTAAAATGGAGTGGATATGAAGTATGAGATCCAAATGTAGAATTGGGTTCTTGATCCTAAGATGAATTTGGATCTGAAGTCTGAGATCCGATGTAGAGTTGGACTCTGGATCCTAAGATGGATTTGGATCTGAAGTCTGAGATCCAATATGAGTGTTGAATCTTTGATCTTAAAATGGATTTGGAGTTTAAATTCAGAAGATGAATCAGGAATTTCTAAGTCTGATTTGAATTTGGGAAAAGGAATTTTAGAATTTGAATTTTGAATATACAGATGAATCCCAAAGTCAATTTAGACCTTGGATTTGAAGTTTGAATTTGAAATAAATCAAGAATCTCAAAGTTAAATTGAACTTTGAGTTTGATTGGAGCTTTTGAGAATGAATTTGAAATTTCAAAGTCAAATTGAACTTTGAAATCTGATTTGAATTTGAATATATAAAAAATGAATTTGAAATCTCAAAGTTGAATTGAACTTTGAGAAAAAATAGAATTTCGAAAGATGAAAGGATGAATTGGATTTGAAAAGGATTGAAGATAGATTGAGGAAGGTATTTACATTACTTGGAGTTTTTGAAAAAGACATTTTGAAAATATGATGCAATTTTATATGATGAATGAATTTAAATTTTTGAAAATTGGATTTTTGAAAAGCTATTCCATTCTTTAAATGAATGAAAATAAGATTGAAAATATAATACATCCTTGACTATGGTCATTGAATGTATTATATAATAATCTATATTTAAATTCAGGTGAAGAATGAAACACATTTGGTGCTTTTATAGAATTTAAAGTGAAATTAACTCTCAATATACCCTGACTATGGCCATTGGTATATATTTTGAATTAATTTTAAGTTAAATTCTAATAAAAGGAGAAAACATTTAAGGAAATATGATGAATTTTGAAAATGGATGCAGTGTGGATCCGGTGTTATTTCGTAAAAGATAAAAATCCTAAGTTTTGTCCACACCCTGACTATGGCCATTGGTGTGGATCATCAACTTAGGATTGATTTACCTCTTACGAAATGGTGCACGTGTCATTCGTGTTTCACCAATGTGAGATTTTGGAAGATAAGGTAAAAATGATATGGAACAGGCAACTAATGCTATTTATATGCTCATACATTCTAATCTAAAAAGCTTGATATGTAATATTCTCATTAATGATCTAATGAATTCTGAAGAGATGAAAAATATCTAACTTAAAGAAGATCTATATTCCTGCAAAACAGAGTTAGCACAAGGTAATATACGAATACAGAGAGAGACTGCAAATATCATATTGAATTTAAAACGCCATTGAAAGATTCATTCATATGCCCTATGTTAATGAGAAAGCATATATATACATATGATGAAAGCCCATATGAGGAAGGCATAGGCGATGCTTTGAGATAAATGCAAACCTACATGTATTTGCCTAAGGGTGATGTAAACATGTTATGAAATGAAAGAAACCCCAACCTTCATTGGGCTGGTGTGAGGAAATCTACAATACATTAGGGTCGGTTGATGGAAAAATGTGGCAATCTTTCCCTGTTGCCATGCAACCAGAGAGCAGCCCGAAACACAAGGGACTTCATGTAATCTCCATGCAGAGATTTACCCCTTATTGCAGGAAATAGACTGCAGAAAAGTGGACTCCCCAAGACCCCAAATTTTTATAAATACGCATAGGTGCATATAGGTTCTGGCTGGAGATGAAAGTGAGGTAACAACTGCTACATGCTGGACCTTGCTATTGACCCTGTTCGGATGAAAGATTTTCATAAGAGAATCAGAACTTTGGTTCCTGTTTAAATGGCTTGACACTTACATCTAGTATATTGAATGGTAGAGGGATTACAGATGATGCTATGAACCATGGTGAAAACCCAATGATTATGGTGAGTTCTGACAAATTATCATAGAGGAAAAGGGATGATCTGGGTGGATAGCAGAGTGTATTTACAGAAGCTCTAACCGTAGCAAGACCAAACTGGGCTACCTTCCTCACTTTCTAGGCCAATTTCCTCCTGCCCGGCACCACTGTTATCAGAATTTCCTGGGCCTTGGGCATCTTGGCCAATTCGGCCCTGTGTACATCCTTTTCCTTGCATATCTTCCAGCTGGAAGGATTTTGAAACATATTGCCAACGTTGGATTAGCTGGGAAAAGCTGCAAATCTAACTAAGTCCATCGGTTCAGGTGAACATGTTATAAATCAGATGGATTAAAACTTGTTGGGAGATGACCACCAAGGGATGATTTAATCAAAGCACCGTGAATCAGGTTTTTGCTTGATTGAAAATAGGGATCCTTGGGACAAACTGGTATCCCAAGGAACTCGAAACTTGCAGAACTGGTCCTTGAATCTTCCCATGATCGTGGGAGGACTTGTGGCTTTTGGGAGCCTGACTAATCCCTTGGTCAACATATACTCAAGAACTTTGTTGAGTGGCTTGTCTAAAGGAGTGAACTCTCGATCTCTGCTCCAGTCTTTGTGCTTTGGCTTTTTTTGATTCTTGACCTTTTGCTGAGGACTGAATTGAAGCGATTTGTCCTGGGCTTTGCTGAACTTTCCCTTCTGACCTTTAGATTCCTCCAAATTACTGCTTTGATTGCCCTGGGTGCCTTCGTTGCTGCCCCTGCTGGCCTTAGAACTTCCTGCACTGCTATTGCTTTGTTTGCTCATTGGGAAAGTGACAGGTGCTTCTTCAGCGGTGGGAGCTTTTCTGAAACTGTCTTCAGCTTGCTCAGATAATATCTCAACCATCATCTTTTTGAACAACCGATATATGGCGGGATCAATCTCTTTCTTGTTGTCCTGAACCCCCTTTCTGGTAGACTTTTGAGAATCCATTTCTTACTTTCTGCTCGTGACTGAGGTGCTAGAGTGGTGCGGTCTCTGACCTTGTCTGAACCACCTTCACAATGCTAAATGCTCTCTGTAGGATAGAATGGGTCCTTTTTAGAAAGATTTCAGAAGAAATTTTGATAAAAGAAGAAATCAAATTGACAAGAGGTACCCCCACCACTAGGGATTGAGTCTGCATGAAAGGCACGACAATCGTATCATTTTCTCGTGAGAAGAAATAAACAATTTAGGATATGATCAAAAGGACATCTCTTGATGAAAGAGATTTGTAAAAGGCGAGGAATAGATTTAGAAGATACATAGAAGAAAGTTTTGAAAATAGATGGTAAATTTTGAAAATTTTGAAAAATTGTAGGCAGGATCGAAAAAGAATTAAAGAAATCAGAAAAAGAGAAAAAAAATACACCTGGGTTTTAAAAACAAAGAGAAAATTTTGAATAATATACCCAGGGTTTGGAAAAAGGCTTGATATATGGAAGAATACAAGGAAACATCGCATAATCAAAGTTGCACAAACAAGGATGCGCATACAACACTCCCTAAAGGCTGACTCTAAATGCAATACTTTGAAATGACTTGTAGGACCTTAATCCTAACTCTATGGTTTAGATCATTTGATTCCAATCAAGGTATGTCGATATACTCAAGCCGAAGCTCGAAGTATGTGGCATAGAAATATTTCTCTGGTTCTAAGGTAAAGGCTTCCTAACATCCTTGAGTGCCTACCGATATACCTCGGACTATGGCCCTTAGGTACGTGGTAGGGGGCGCGAACCCAAATTGGTGGTTCAGTTGTGAGGCTCTTTCCCAAACTATGGTCTAGTGAGACAGCCCAACAACGTGAAGACCGAGACAATATAGGTAGGGATGTTTTCAAAAACAAGTTCAACATGTAAGAAATCAGATGGCTCTAATGCAAAGCCCTAAGGAGATAGAATTTAAATGAAATAGAAGCATACACTTGCATACATTGTTCCATTCAATCCCTAGAATTGAGGAGAGTTGTATTTCAGACCTATGTCTAATGTGTACATGGAATAATCTCCTCAATATGGTCCTACCAAACCATACTTAGATCCTATATTCAATGATGTCAGCTTTCGACAAAGTCTAGGCTCCTAAGGTTTGCATGGAAATGAAGCTGACATTTATAGAATAAAGACTTAGATAATATAAAAGCAATGCAAAAGGCAAAAATTCGACTGGACGGAGACGAGTCCCATCACAATCGCCAACTTCTGTGATCATCGCAAAATTTTTCCTCTCGTTCTTCTTTTCCTTTCCCTTCGCCTTTCTAACCTCTATTCCCTTTTTTAAGGGGGATAAAAGCTAGAAAAGAAGAGAGAATGAGAAAAGGAGAGAAGAGAGAGAAACTCTTTTGCAAGGTCTCATTTGACCAAAATTTTAAAAAGATGTTTTAAAATTACTCTCCTCCGTTTTGAAAATCTGCGGGAAAAAATGGAGAGACGGGATTCGCTCGTCGGTACGAGGTTCGACCGTTCCTGACGCCTTTACCAGGGGTAATTGAACCAAGGATCGAATTTTATGCCTTTTGCTTTGCTAAAATATCATCTAAGAATTTATCCTGAGTCTAAATACACAAAGAATCATGCTTGTGCGAATGCAAAGATGTATGCTTTCTTTAAAAAATGATTTGAAAATTTCCAAGTTTTCTGAGATGAACTTGATAATGGAGTGAAGAGATGATTCAAAGATTTGAATTTGATTTTAGATTTTGAATCCAACTCAGGATTTGAAATGGATCGGGAAGAAGAGACTTGAATTTCCAAGTTTTTGAATGATCAGGATTTGGAGAGAGAAGGAATTTAGAATTGGCATTTTTGAAAAAAATAAGAATGATTTTTCAAAGTCATAATGGACTTTGAATTGGGATCAATTTTCAAGAATCAAAACAGGAATTGAATTGGCTTTAGACTTTGAGAAATAGATTTGAAATTGGTTTTAAAAATTGGAAATGAAATTAGATTCGAAAATCTAGAATGAAGTTTTGATCTAATATCCAAGATGGAACCGGATCTGAGATCCGAGATAGGGTTGGATCCGGATTCTGGAATTCTAAGTGGAATTGGATCCGAAGTCTAAGATCCAAGATAAAGCTGAATTATGGTTTTTAAATGGAATTGGATCCGAAGTCTAAGATCCAGGATAAAGTTGAATTCTGGATCCTAAATGGAATTGGATCTAAAGTCTAAGATCCAAGATGAAGTTGAGTTCTGAAATCTAGATTCCTAAATGGAATTGGATCTGAAGTCTGAGATCCAAGATGAAGTTGAACTCGGGAATCCTAAATGAAATTGGATCCGAAGTCTGGGATCCAATATGGAATTAGATCCGGAATCTGGATCAAAAGTGGAATTTGGGTTCTAACTTTGGATTTAGAAAGTCCAAATGGGACTTTTGAAGATGAATCTGGGTTTTGAAAAAAAAAAACCAGATTGAATTTAAAACTTAGGAAAAATCAAATTTTAAGATTCAGAATCAATCTCAAAACTTTGATTTTGAATTGAGAATCAAGATTCAATCTTGGGACAGAGCTTTGAAGATAAAGAATAATTTTGAATTTGAAATTAGAAGATGAATCAGAAATTTCAAAGTTAAATTTGAACTTTGAAATTGATTTTGAGATATTGATTTGAATTTGAATTTGAATTTGAATGAATTTGGAATTCCAAAGTTGATTTGAACTTTGAAATTTGATTTGTATTGGAATTTGAAGTTTGAATACAAAATGAATTTGAAATTTCAAGGTCAAATTGGACCTTGAAATCGAATTTTGAGTTTTGAAAATGAGATAGAATTGAATTTGAATTTATAAATAAGGATTGATTTGAGAAATGAAGAAGATATTCAAAATCACTTGGGTTTTTGAAAAAGAATTTTGAAAATATGATGCAATTCTATCCTAAATGATGAATGAATTTAAGGAATTTGAAATTGAATTTTGAAAAACATATTTCATTCTTTAAGTGAATTTAAATAAGATTGAAGATATAATCCATCCCTGACTATGGTCATTGAATGTATTATATAATAGTCATATTTGAATTCAGATGAAGAATAAAACACATTTCGGTGCTTTTATAGAGTTTAAAATGAAACTAACTCTCAATATATCCTGACTATGGCCATTGATATATAATTCGAGTTAATTTTAAGTTAAACTCAGATAAAAGAAGAAAATATTTAAAAATATGATGATTTTTAGAAAGAGGTCCAGTGCGGATCCAATGTTATTCCATAAAAGATGAAAATCCTAAGTTTTGTTCACATCCTGACGATGGCGATTGATGCAAATCATCAACTTAGGATTTAATCACCTCCTATTAGAATGGTGCATGTGCCATTCGTGTTCCCATTTGTGAATTTTCAAAAATAAAGGAAAATAATGAAACAAATGTTGTTTACATGCTCATCCATTCTAATCTAAGACTGAAAATGTAGAATTTTCATTATATCTCGCTATTACAACATTTAGTGTAATTGAAATTACAAATTTTCTAATCTCAAAAGGAAGATAACATTTTCTTATATATTCCCTGCAAAAATCCCAAATAGTAGAAGATATAAAATGAACAAGTATAACATCAAGAGCCTATAGGCGTATATATGAAGGATTTATGTAGATGCAGAACATATATTCATGTTTCTAAAAAAAAAAATCTATTTACTAGATGGAAATTGCATATAATGCATATGCCAAAGGCCTATTCAGGTATTTGTATATCCAATGCAAAATGTGAGCATATGATTTGTAGTAATGATGATAACGGAGAAGTATGAAGTAACATGGAAATTTACAAGTATGCAATAGATGAGATACATCTATACACAATGATGTTCAAGAAGTATATTGTATATTTGATGTGGAACTAGGTGCGACAATGACACAACAGAGAGAGGGTTTTGTGCACAGTGTAAAGTGTATGCATGCAAATATACACAGTGAATAAATGTTGGATGTCAATATACCTAAGCACATGATATGCTTGTGAGTATCTCTAATAACATGTTGTGTGCTGCAATTCAATGGTGTTACTGTTTTACAGTCTATCCAACAAAACTAGTTTTGGTAATGACAGGCACAATCATCAAAGTGAAGATGGTTTTCTTTAATTGCCTATTTGTCACAGTCTACAACAAGCAGAGAATAATTGTTTCCCACAGATATCACTTCAAAATTATTTGGAGACTTTGCATCTCCACTTTAGCCTATCAACATGGTCACCTTTGCTACAGCTCTTTGAATCATTGATCTTTCTTATGGCCATGGTTACACTATCAACAAAATATCTCCCTTATCATCCATTATAAATGACTTTGGGTGTTTCAAACTTGCCTCTCTCGCATTTATAGACTTGCATCAGAATAACCTCTTTGGATGCAATCATCTCAGCCATTGCCAGGACCGATGGTGTGGTCATAGACTGGCTGAAGACACAGGTAATTTAGAGAAAAGCTGTCAACATTGGTGACAATTTCAGAGTATCACACTCCAGCAGGATTCTCATGAATTGGATCCACATCGCAGAATTCTTGATTTGATTTTAACACAACCACTGTTTGAAAAATGGGTTTCTACATCGAAGCATTCAACCACTTGCTTCTTGTGAATTGATTGTACCCAACAGATGTCATAGAATAAAACTAATTTCATCAACATAGCATTGATCTATACAGGTGATTAAAATTTGCAAGATGGTCTACACAAGTTATAAGAACGCAAGTCCAGATTTGCAGGATGACTGAGATTAACTCAAAACAAATGCTAAAATACACATCAACTGTGGATTGAAAATATATATATATATATGTGTGTGTGTGTGTGTGTGTGTGTAAATATATAAGAGAACACCCTGTTAGACAAATCAAATATTTATCTAGAAATTAAGCAGGGAAAATAAATGAAACAAGTTACAAAAAATTAACATGGAGAGGAAATTATGAAAATTGTAAATGATTTCGCAAAGAAAAAAAAAAAGAAATAGAAATGCAGGGAACTTACGCTAGATGCTGCGATGAATGTAATGTGCCCAGCAAATCATGATAAATTCTAAGTAAAGTTTTACAACAATTTCAAAACAGAAATTAAGTCAAGAAATTAATAACAAAAAAATGGATGCTGGAAAGGAAGTTTTCAAACCTGCTGCATGCAGATACTATTCGTGGGTTACTGATAACCTGCAGCGAACAGACATTCACCCAATCAGAAATCAATTTGCAATGGTATTAGCAAGATGGCCTCCAATGGTGCTAACAGGTGGGTTTTTGGTAATGTAAAGGTGTGTTGTGGATTATGACCGAGGACCAAATGGACTGGCTCTTTAGGCTCTGAAGCTTGATTATCATTATGACTGATAAGGACAATCATTGCTTTTGAAAATTTCATTCATCCATTGTTGAGTAGAATTGATGTCTTCCCAGCTCAGAGGTTGTTGTTCTATCATTGACCCATTGGCAACTGAACCAATTTCCCACAGATCAACCCAAGGCAGCATGAGGTTCCATAAGATTATCAGGGAAGTACGTCAGTAACTCTAAAGCCTCTGTTATGTATTATATCTGATCTTTGGAGGCTGTTCTAGTAAGATGAAGAAAAAAGAGAAAAAAAACGTTGACAGCAAAGGGAGTCGTGGGACTGATATGTTGGTGTTAGAGAAAATAAGGTGGAAGTGATACTAAAAGAAACAGATGAATAGTACTATTTACAGTAGCTAAAATGTGTGTACAGTGATACCCAAGACACAATATAATGACATATAGTGGGATAGTGATAAAAAAAAATGGAAGTCAATATATATCAACAGCAATTTAAGAGATGCTCAAAACATTGGACACGTGCATTAAATTTCACCATCATTCACTGCTTCATACTGACATGGCATGACATAGCCTGGTTAGAATCGTTTACTTAGACATCTTTATGGAATATGAACATTACTTAAGCATTTTCATAGAACAGAAACATTTACTTAAGCCTTTTCAAGGAATTTCAACAGCAACATTTATTTAAGCATTTCTATGGAATTTCAACAGCACATCTACTTAAGCATTTCCATTGAATTTCAACAGAACATCTACTTAAACATCTTCAACAGAAAATCCATTTTAAGCATATCTATGGAATTTCAACAGAACATCTACTTAAGTATCTTCATGGAACTGAAACATTACTTAAGCATTTTCATGGAATCCAAAAAGAAAATACTGCTCTAAACAACTTAGCGGAGGGGGCAAAAGATGCTTGGTGTGGTACTAAGATAGATGCAAGGGAATCTACTACTCATAGATGAACTTTGTATTGAATCTGCAGAGCTGAAATCGTGAGTGACTCAAATTCAATAAATAGATGAAATAAAACATGGCCGAAATGAACAATACATAATAAGTAAAATGACTGATGATGCAGATGTATATAGTAAGGTTACAGAGATTCATAAAGAAGGCAAGTCGTGATGATGTTGAACAGTAGTACAACATGCACCGTTGATGCTTGCTGTTGGAAATTGAAAAGGGACAAAACACATAACAGCAATCTTGGTGAAAATAACAGCATTACCAATAAAATGTGAGAGTGAATGAGGGATTACAGCAGAGTAAAACCGATCTGATGCCAGATCAGATAGGGTATCACTCGAAGAGGCCATCTTTGATCTTGATACAATCGATGTTAAAACAACAATATGATAAAGGGAATGCGATGAACAAAAGATTTTACAATGTAGCAGAAAAGTTAAGCAAAGATATCAAAGAAGATATGATCCAAGCGTTAAAATCGGGGATAAATTATAGAATGTAGCCTCAAAATGCAGTGAGCATTGACACAGAGGCAATGTTGTTATTGCAGTGGGCATCAACGGGACTGCGATAGGCAGGTCGGCGATACCAGTCTTCTTTTAGTGAATAGTGAAAATAAAGAAAAGAAGAAAACGCAGTGGGGAAAATAAAGAAGGTAATAATACAGAAGAACAGGGAAGAAGATATGATGCTCACCTCTGATTCTCGTTGCTGGGGTTGAAGGGTCTTTGATCAATAAAAAGAAGGGAAATCACTGGGGGAATGAGAATGGCGATCGATGGAGGCTTGCTGGACGGTGATTGCTAGATACCTGGTGTTGATCCTTCAGAACGGGAGGAAATCGGAAGATAAAGACTGGATGTAGGGGCGCGATTGGGGTTTTGCTTCTCGGATGTCTGAGGGCGTCTGGTGGTGGAGATCGTTGTTTGGCCAACGAGAGATGCCCCCTCTCCTCCTTCTGTGCCTTTTTAACGAGAGAGAGGAAGGATCAGGAAGGGGCTTCTGTTGGAGATGAAGGGTGGATGAAAGGGGTGGCCGTTGGTGATGGAGGGTTTGGAGGATGGCCATGGGGAAGCTTCTAGAGGGCGGATCTGCGAGAGGGAGAAGGAGAGAATGCGATGGAGAGCAAAGAGGGAGAGAGTCCGAAAAGCCCTAAAAAAAATTCGTTAAAGCCCTTTTCAGAAGGGCGGTCCTTTTCAAAAGTATTTTAAAAAAATGGTTTTAGTTTGAAAGATGTTTTCAAAAAGGCGGTCTTCAAAAACTATTTTTTTCTTTTCTTTGTATTTTTGTATATATATATATATATATATTTGTATTTTCTATTTTTTTTTGTATTTTTTGAAAATAAAACTCTAAAACTATGGGATTTCTAAACTATTTTTGCAAAAATTTGGAAATATTTACAAAAGAAGGGTTTTCTGAGAATTCGGGTTTGATTTCTTCAGAAAATGGGTTTAGATCCAAATTTTGAGAAAAATATTTGATTTTTAAACCTCGAATCGAGGAATATAACGCGATGGATCCAAACGGATACCGGACGAACTGTTTGAGCCTTTCAAAAAGTTATTTTGGTAATTTTGAGAATTTGGTTTAAAAATTGGATGACAAAGCTCAGATTTGGATTTTGATATTGGATCCAGATCCGAAATCGAGTCAGATATATAAAATGAATTTAATTTCAGTAAAACCTGAGAAATAAACTGAAGTTTAAAATTAAAAACTGACTCAATTACTCAGAAAATGGGGTCAGGGGCTAAAGGGGAATATTTACAACATTTTAAAAAAATTTGGGGTGTTCACAAGTTGGAGAGGACCATCGTTTTGAAAACATTTTAAAAAATAAGGACCCCTGATGAAGGTGCCCAACGGTTTTCTTTTGGAGAAGCCCTCGCAGAGGACCAAAGGGCAGAAGACCCTTCGATTGGCTGCCCCTCTCTCACCCGTCGATCACCAACAACCATTGTCCCTTTCTTGATCCTTCCTCCATCTTCTATATAAGCAACCGTAGCGAGGGAGAGGGGCATCTAGGACATCGAGACCCATCCATTCACAGACTTCTCCTGTTCTTTCCTCAATTCCCTTCTTCCCTTCTCGCGCTCTTCACCATCAGTGGGAGGAGGCTCACCTTGGCAGTAAGGCTCCATCGCCTGAAGGAGATTGATCCCATAGCAACCAGAGGTAAGTGATTTATCTCCTCCCCTTTTCTCTCGTATCGATTATCTCTTTTGAGGCTTTACCGCATTTTTTTTTTAGCTTCCTTTTTCGCTTTTATTTTTTATTTTCTGTAGAAACTTTATCTTATCGTTTCAATTTTGCTTTTTCTCACTTTTGTTTCATCAAGAAGCATCAATGGTAGGGTCGATCTGCATATAGCAGAATCGACCCACCTATTGCTATAGTGATGGAATCTCTGATTCCAACATTCTTTCCTTCTTCCCTCTAGCCAATGATTTCTGTGTTTCTCTAATTTTTGCATTTGATCTTCTGTTTTTAATTTTTATTTTTCTTTAGTCATTTCTTTTCTGTTTTTATTTTATTTCAATTTCTAGTTGCGTTCTATTTTAGCTTGTTTCGATTTCTGTTTCACTTCCTATTTTTCTTTCTATTTGCTTTGATGCTCGTTTTGATTCTTGTTTGATTTCTGCTTTCGATTAGTTTTAATTCTTGTTTCCTTCCTATTTTTTTTGTTTTGATTACCGTTTCTGTTTTGTTTTGATTCCTGCTATTATTTCGAGTTTTGATTATTGTTCTCTCTTCCTTTTCTTTTTTTCTTTTTCTTTCTTTTCCTATTTTGAGGCCTATTTTATTCCTGCTTTCAAATTGTCTTATTATTTTCAGTTTCTGGTTCATCTTGAATTTTGATTCCTGTTTTCTGGTGTTTCAAAGCATATTGATTCTTGTCGTTCGATTGAGTGATCATTTGATTGTTGATCAATTGAGTCCCAATAGTCAAATACTCTGAGTTTCAACAATCAACTGGGTATGATGCAATTAACTGTTTTCTATTGTTTTGCTCCAGTTGACTTTTACTTTTTTTTACACTGAATGTTAATTGTGATCTTTAGTATTTGTTTTGCTACGATTTTTAGTGTTTCTTTTGTTGCAATTTCCACTGCTTGTTACTTATGGATGTTCACTGCATTCTTCACCAGCATACAATACCTATTGCACATTACATTTTCTTTTCACTTGATGCATTTTACCTAAGTTTTGTGATTATAATTATATTTTGGTACTCATCATCTATCTGTCACTTCACCATCATCGTCCCATCCGCCCTGTATTATTTTCATTACTGAATTTTATTGTCCGTAATTCTTCTTTTTACTTCTTCACATTAATTTGTTTCATCGATTGATTTTTCTTTGTTACCTTGTTTTATTATAACTTTTCCATGGGGTGTGATTCTCTATGTTTGTTTTCTCATCCATTTTGATTATTCATCATAAGAATATTCAAAATCGATTTGACTCTGTTTGTGTTTCACTAGGTGTTGATTGTGTTCTTATAAACACAATCCCATCACCTCTTACGCTTTCGTTCCTGCTAATTCTAGCATTTGTTACGGCCAACATCCAATAACGAGAACATACAGGATAATAAAATTTCGTCGGATATTACCTTGATGAATGCCTCTGATGAGGATGTATCGATTTCTGGTATCTCCAATGAATTCATTACTCTTGCGTTCATTTTATTTTTAACAGACAACTCTGTGTATGCTATTACCTGCAAATTTTGTAACTTAAGCCTACTGAACCATGTGGAAATTCCAGATCTGCTCAGCGTCAGGTCGTTAATGGCTTCCAGGAATAATGTTATTGTATGGCTACAATTCATCACGCTCTGGTTTCATCAGATGAAGCCACGCTATGGATTTTCACCATCTGGTTATCTGAAGAAATGTGTTAATTCATGTTTTGTTATCATTAGATGGGTATTTATCCATGCATAGTAATAATCTCTTGTTACCAGCTTTTCACCCACCTTTTTTTTTTATATGTGCTTATGCTCTCATTCCCCCATAGGATGCATGTTAGCAGTTGGTTGTTGTCATATGCCTGTATATACCTTAGATGCTTCTCAATGCATATGTCATTGCGCATAGCATATCCTTTGATATATGTCATTGTCGGTAGTATGTACATATTTAGACACAACCTCCTCATATCCCCCTCCATTTCATCATTAGCATTTCATTATCCTTTTCATTTCAATACCTTGATTCAGCACCATCTAGATATTTTGATTCGTCATTGTATAGGGGTCTTTGCACATCATCAGCATACCCATTCATTTCTGTTGCAACCAATTAGCAGTTTACCATCTTCTTTACCAACACATTTTTTTTCTTGCAAAAGACTATTCATCAGCATGTATATATATTTGTTGCACATTAGCACTGCCTCCATCCCATGTTTTATTACATGAACACCAGCACCACACTGATCTCAGCATATCTGTCCGACCATTTCTATGTAAATCACTTCAATCTCTTGCCTTGTATATCAGGTTCAATTTGGACATACTCTCTGTAAATACCTATTAGTTGCCTCCCGTGTGATTGATTTTGCTTGAAATGAAATACCTGCAAGTGCCTATGCCAAATGTTTCTTGCCAACTTCTTGAACTGTGTCTTTCCCCTCTCGGTTGATGTGATGGTTATACATGTTATTCACACCTTCACGCTACATGGTGAGATATTATATTCCTCGGATCAGAACAGGAGTTTGAAGTTGAGGTTAGGGAAGACATAAAAAGGCTCCCTGTGATCATTGCAAAATTTTTCCTCTTGTATCTTTCTCTCTCTTCCTTCTCTTTTCCTTTTCTAACCTCTATTTTTCTCCTTTTTGAGGGGAGAAAAATAAAAGACAGAAAAAGAAGAGAGAAGAGAAAAGAAAAGAAGAGAGAAGAAGAACTCTTTTGCGGGGTCTTACTTGACCTTGATTTGAAACTATTTAGAAAAATTACTTGCCTCCGTTTTGAAATATTTGCAGGAAAATTGAGAGACGGGGCTCGCTCGTCGGTACGAGGTTCGACCGTTCCTGGCGCCTTTACCAGGGGTAATCAAAACAAAGATCGAATTTATGCCTTTTTGCTTTGCCTAAATATTATCTAAGAATTTATTCTAAGTCTGAATTCACAAAAAATCATGCATGTGCAATGCAAGTATGTATGCTCTTTTGAAGAATGTTTTGAAAATTTCTAAGTTTTCTGAGATGAACTTGATAATGGAGTGAAGAAATGATTTCTGAATGGTTGAATCTAACTTAAAACTTGAAATGGATTAGGAAGGATATTTTGAAGTTCTAAGTCTTTGAAATGATCAAAGTTGGGAAAATAAATCTTTGAATTTGAAAAGAATGATTAGAAGATGAGTGAAAAAGGAAATGAAGCTTCAAAGTCAGAAATGGACTTTGAATTTGAACTTGGATTTAGGAGAGGAAATGAATATTTTGAAGTGTAATTGAATTCCTATTTCGAAATTTGAAATCAGGATGGGATTTGAGAAATCCAAATAGAATTGAGAAATTGAATTGGTTTTTGGAATTTTGAGAATCAAGATAACCTTGGATTTTGAAATCTGGAATGAAATGGAATTGGATTTGAAAGTTGGAATTGAGAATAGAATTTGATTTGAAATCTGAAATTCAAGATGGAATTTGAATCCAAAGTCTGGATCCTAAATAGAGTTGAAATCCAAGATGAAATTGAATTCTGGATTTAGAATCCTAAATGGGAATTGAATCTAAAATATGAGATCCAATGATGAAGTTGAATTCTGGGTTTTAAATGGAATTGGATCCAAGATCTGAAATCCAAGATGAAATTTGGATCTGAAGTCTGAGATCCAAGATGGAATTGGAACCGAAATTTGGAATGGAATTTGGATTTAAAATTTGATATCCAAAGATGAAACTGGATCTGAGATCCGAGTTAGGGTTGAATCCGGGTTCTGGAATTCTAAATGGAATTGGATCCAAAGTCTAAGATCCAAGATAAAGTTGGATTCTGAATCATAAATGGAATTGGATCTGAGATGAAGTTGGATCTGAGATTTGAGATCCGAGATAGGGTCGGATCTGGGTTCTGAAATTCTAAGTGGGATTGGACCCGAAGTCTGAGATCCAAGATTGGATTGGATCCGGAATCTGGAACCTAAATTGGATTTGGATCTGGAGCCTGAGATCCAAGGTTGGATTGGATCCAAAATCTGGAACCTAAATTGGATTTTGGATCAGAAGTTTGAGATCCAAAATGAAATTGGATTCTGGATCCTAAAATGGATTTTGGATCTGAAGTCTGAGATCCAAGATGAAGTTGAATTCTGGATCCTAAAATGGATTTCGGATCTGAAGTTTGAGATCCAAGATTGGATCGGATCTGGAATCTAGAACCTAGAATGGAATTTGGATCTGAAGTCTGAGATCCAAAAAGTGGAGGTGGATTCTGGATCCTAAAGATGGAATTGGATCCAAGATCTGGAATCCAAGATGAGATTGGATTCTAACTTTGGATTTGGATTTTAGAAGTCCAAATGGGACTTTTGAAGATGGATCTGGGTTTTGAAAACCTAGATTGAATTTAAAATTTAGGAAGATTCAAGTTTTTGAGATTCAGAATCAATCTCAAACTTTGATTTTGAATTTGAAGATAAGAAAATAAACTTGATTTTGAATCAGAAGATGACTCAGAAACTTCAAAGTTAAATTGAACTTTGAAATTGAATTTTGAATTGAATTGAAAATTTGAATTTTGAATACAAAAATGATTTTGAAATTTCAAAGTCAATTTGGACTTTTGAAATCGAATTTGAATCTTGAAAATGAGATAGAATTGAATTTGAATCTATAAATAAGATTTGATCTGAGAAATGAAGAAAAAGAATCACTTGGAATTTTGAAAAGGGAATTTTGAAAATATGATGCAATTCTATCCTAAATGATGAATGAATTTAAAGAATTTTGAAATTGGATTTTTGAAAATCATATTTTATTCATTAAATGAATGCAAATAAGATTGATGATATAATACACTCCTGACTATGGTCATTGAATGTATTATATAATAATCATATCTAAATTCAAATGAAGAATAAAATACATTTTGGTGCTTTTATAGAGTTTAAAATGAAATTAATTCTCAATATATCCTGATAAAAGAGGAAAATATTTAAAGAAAATATGATGAATTTTGAAAAGGATCCAGTGTGGATCCAGTGTTATTTTATAAAAGATAAAAATCCTAAGTTTTTTTACATCCTGACTATGGCCATTGATGTAAATCATCAACTTAGGATTAATTACCTCTTACGAAATGGTGCACGTGCCATTCGTATTCCCATTTGTGAAACTTTGAAATGAAGGAAAATGATGCAATAAATGATATTTATATGCTCATTCATTCTAATCTAGAACAGTAAATGTAAATTCTCATTAAGATCTAACTTATTACAACACTTAAAATTGAAAATACAAATCCCAAGTAATGACATTTTCCACATATTTCCTGTAAAACACTTGATTAGAGAAATTGCACATATCTCATTGATTTCAGAGAGGTAAGTAATGAGACATTCATATACCTACTTTGTGCTTAATACCCAATGAAACTGCATTGATGATCCAAAGAAGGGTAACTATTAATGTGTTCATATATGTATGTATATATGTATATATATATATGTATATACATGTTATATATATATATATATACACATCTCTACCGCCAATGGTGGCAGATGTAATAACATGTATACCAAAGTTCTCAGTAAAACTTACCAAGGACAATGGTTCCCATGGATGTGGAACAATACACCTAATATCTTCTTGCAAAACAGAACCCAGTTTTTTTCTTTTTTAGTTTTACCACAAACAGCAAACTGAAGAATGCATTCATGGGTGGTGATGAATAGTGGCACAGCCATTGGCAATATTCGATGCCTCAAAAATTTTCCTTCAAAAAGACACAACATATAACACCAAGGGCAAAAGAATTTCCAAACAAGGAAAACTAAATGAACATTTTCACTTTTCCCCAATATACATGTGTATCATACAGAAATGGGGAATGTGTGATGAAGAGATGTAGTCACGGTGAAAGTGATGAGGTGGGTAATATGCAATGAAGGTGAAACTGCAAATAAAGTGAACACAGGTAATGTTACAAGATGCTCGTGAATGTGCTCATGCAGTAAGAGAAGGAGGGAAAGATAATAAAAATACACGGGAGAGCACAAATTGCTCCCAGACCTATTTGTTAGACATCATGTGGTGGATGAACAAAAACAATACACAAAAGGACATTTAAGCACGAATCTGAATAAAGTTCACAACTAGCTTCTGTAAATCTATGTACTGAGCTGTGCATGAAAATAATGTAAAGACATCTACTGATAAAAGTGAATTCTTCCTTTCAGCCAGTGGATCAAAGTCTCCTGACGCCTGTCATCATAGAGCTGCCACCAAAAGATACGGTGGTAGCACTACCATTAACCTAAATGTTGTCATATGAGGGTCAACTAGAAATATGTTATATGGCTTAATCATTTTCAAAGTCCAATGCTGGAAAAACAGACTTATCACCTATGAGATAATATCAGGATTCAACCACCATTCTTTACTCAGTTGACATCGGTTAGATACCCTACCATCAGATAGATCAAGGCTCGGATATGACTTGATTGCAGGTCTGAACAGAAAAAAAAAATTGACTCCTGTTGCCCACCAAACCATTGGTTCAGATTTTGCATTTTTTTTGTCATGTAATACAACAGGGTATTTGCACCGGTCTCAGATTTTTTTTGGCAAACCTGTCTCCTTGTTCCTAAGTTCTGGCCCACGGCTGCGACTTGTTCTAACAGAAATGACCCCTTTATTGTTTCTTTTTTTTTTCTTTTTTTTTTAACAGTGTAAAGATGTATACAAGAGAGAAATGACACACAGGTTTTTGGAATAACATAACTTTGATGATGATCAGATATTTTAAAGAAATATACACGAAAAATCGCAAATTGAAGAGATGACAAAAATCTTAATTGGATTAATGCTCACACAGAAGGATACAAACAGACGAAATGACAACCGATATCAGTCTTTTCAATGCCCCTCAAACTATGGATCCGTCATAAAGCCACAGTGTTGTTATCATCAGAAATAATCAACATACAAAGAACCTGGAGTTGTTATATAAGGGAGCTATTATACAATATGTGAATACCAAATGGCAATATTATGGGATTTGAAAACAGTTAAGTGGAGTTACTTTTCATAAGTATCGGTTAGGACTGGCGTAACCTATGCCAGACAACCACCACTTGCCAGACAACTTAGCCAATCACTTCCAGCAGTGGATCGATTCACAGTGAATCGGTTTCTGCAAACTGCTCTGTACTGAACAAAATGATAAATAGTGGAATAGATGGCTAAGTGTTGCCATGCCATATTGGCGCAAACAACCTATTGTTATCCTTGATGGGATCCATGATGGACAGAGATAGCGAACCATGGATGAGGTTTGAAGTTAGCAGAGGATCAACGAAGGTCAAGACCACAGTATAGCCACATATTCTCTTGCGTATTTTGTTGATATATGTTATTCCAAAAATGAATGTCTGAATTCAGGTAAACACGATAGGACCACCAACACACTAAATAAATCAATAAAGGCAAATACTAGGAAAGCTTATGATACAAATGCATGAGAAAGAGAAAAAAAAGAACGGATAACTTAGATCGAGAGAGAATACAGAGAATAAACACACATTGCAAGCATTTAAATCCAAGATGTTAATATAACCATCCCTGCCAAAGCTTCCGATCTTTAAGAATATATGCCGATTAAAATATCAGAAATGGCATGAGGAATTGGTTCAGGCAAATGGCCTTAAGGACAAATGCACAAATGGCAAAAGTGACCTAAAATTGAAATGCTGAATGGAAGGAAGAACACAAAAAAAAATGATATGTTCAGATATCGAAAACATGATGCAGCATAGTAAGTGCTTCTTCTTTTTTTTTTTTAAAAAAGAAAAATAATGGAAGTGTTATTCTGGAGCGAATGGATTGCCGAATGAACCAGAAAGCTCCAGACCATCCCTTATAGACACACGATCTCAGAGAATGCTTGTCGCCCAGGCCACTTCAGTCATCCTCAGATCGTAAATTGCTGAGGCAATAACAACACAGCAGAAAACGATAATAGAATGCAAACAGGAAATGACGAAAAGAGGTTGAAAGGGGAACTAAAGGAAAAAAAAAAGTTGACCGTGGAGCAGCATAAACAAGATCTTACTCATGCATAGAGTGAGGAAATCCTATGAAATAAATCATGAGAATGAATGTCGGGATTTAGAAGACCCCGTTGCTATTGCATGAGACGGGTCAAAATTGCTATGAACAATCTGACACCACCCATGGTGCATAAATATGGACTAAAACAGAAGCGCAAACGGAGAATCCGGGGAAAAACGCAGAAGAAAGGGGATGGACTTACTTGATTCCGCAGAGATTCTAGATGAGGGAGTCGAGTCCTTCTCTCTCACTGTGGAAGCCTCTTGCCACTGGAAAGGAAATGAGAGTTCTTCGCAACTCCGCGGATGAGAGATCGGTCTTCATTCTCTTGAAGGCGATGCACCAGAAGGGGAAAAGGGATTTAGAAGTATTGGAGAAAATGGGAGATCAGGAGTGAGAAGAAGAGACTGCGAAAAATCGGAGAGGTCAGGAGCAAATGATCGATAATGATAGGTGAGCTCCGATGGATGGTCTTGCAAAGGGGGAATTTGTGGATGAAGTGGCAATGGAATTGGTGGAAACAGATGATCCTACGTGCTTCTCTTAAAGGGGGAGAAGAAAGGTTCGAGAGGGAAAAAATGGTTGAAGATTGAGGGCGGAGGGCGAAGAGGGCTGTTGAAGATTGACGGTGGTGAACGAGAGAGGGAATGCGTGGGAGGGAACCGCTGCATTTTCCCTATATTTTCAAAAAGAGAATCCCCTTTAAAAAAAAACTTTTTTATAAGATGGTTTTTTAAATGAGGTTTTTAGAAAAACTAACTTTAAAAGCTTAAAACCATTCATTTTTCGCATAGTTTTCCGATTTTTTTGGTTTTTTGTGTTGTTTTTCCATATTTTTTGTATTTTTAGAATAAAATCCTAAGATTTATGAGAAAATAAAGAAGACTATTTTTTTGTATTTTTGCAAAATATTTACAAAAGAAAGTTTTTCTGAGAATTCAAGGCTATTTTGGGGAAATTTCTTCAGGAAATGAGTTTATATCCGGATTTTGAGGAAATATTCGAGGTTCAAAACCTCAAATTGAGAAATACAGAGTTGTGGACACAACCAGATGGACTGTCTGAGCCTTTCAGAATTTATTTTCGGTATTTTGAAATTTTAATTTAAAAATTTGGATAACAAGGCTCAGATTTGGGTTTTGACATCGGGTCCGAATCCGAAATTGAGTTGGATATATCCACATGGAATTTAATTCAGAAAATTTGAAGAATAATTGAAATTTAGTTTTGAAATTGCTTTGATTTTCTCAGAAAAAGGGGCCAAGGGCAAAAAGGGAATATTTACAAAATTTTGAAAAATTTGGGGTGTTCACAGATGCCCCTCTTTTCTACTAAGCCGGTTGAAAGCCGAGCTTAGTGGCAAAGAAACACTCCAAATTTTGAAAAATGACCCAATCAGCAAATCTGAATTGGGTGTGGAAGATTTATTTTGAAAGCATGGCTTTTCAGGCTTAAGACCTTATCCTGAATGGTCCTGGGGGGGGACGAAATCCTCGACAATGATACAACTGAATGATAGAAATGAGGAAATCGTGATGGGACTTTGGGTGAAGATCCCGAAATGATGAAAGATGAGAATTTTGATCAAGTCTCATGGGTGAGACAAGATCAACCTTTTGAATGGCTGAGGTTTAGCCCTTAACCTGGATGGGACGAGGATATATCAAGATGATTTGAATGGGAAAAGGAATAGAAGTGGACCTCGATGGGACATTTTGAGAGAAATGCCTCGTGAGATGAGATGAAGTATGATCCTTTCTTGGATGGATATAAAGAGCATGGATTCCTTTGTGGGGAAAAACCATGATGGGACTGGGAGGATTACCTCATCGAAACGAGGCTCAGGTTTAACCCAAACCTGAACGGAAGATACCTCATGGAGCGAGGTTCAGGCTTAACCCTTAACCTGAAAGAGACGACCATACAGAATCCTCGAACAAGGAAGCCGTGTTGGGACAACAAAATGCATCGCCAAAGTGAGATTCAGGTTTAACCCTTGACCTGAGTGGGGGAATCACACAAATTCCTCAAATGAAGAAACCGTGGTGGGACTAGAAAGGATATCTAGTTGAAGTGAGACTCAAGTTTAACCTTAACCTGACTAGAAAGATACCTCGCGGAACGAGGTTCAGGCTTAACCTTTAACCTGAAGGGGGAGACCATACAGAATTCTCGAACGAGGAAACCATGATGGGAACTTCAGAGTTTGGACAAACAAATCCAAAAGGCGTTTGCGAGAAGAGAAAAACAAGGGGTTCCCTAAAGCTTGGAAAGGGGATGATCTGAGGCATCTCATTGCTGAGACTAAATCAGCTTTCTAAAAACAGACGATCTCTCGCAGAAGGTTTGGGTGATACCTCGAGGAGTGAAGTAACATGTTTAATCCTTAGCCTGAATGGATACAGAATCCTCGAGGAGCGAGGAAACTATGATGGGACCTCTAGACTTTGCACAACAAGTCCAAGAGGGGTTTGCAAAAGGATGAAAATGGGGGTTCCTAAAGCTTGAAAGGGGTTGTTCTTGGGCGCCTCATTGCTGAGACTGAAAATAGCTTTTGACAATAATAGACCTTTTGCAGAAAGTTCAGGTTTAACCCTTATCCTGAGCGGGAAATGGCGGGACAGTGGGGAACGCAGGGAAGGGTGTGAATCTAAGAGCGCTCAGATCAGACGGAAGGAAAGGACTTTTCAGTCCTAAGGAGGGATGACGTCAGGATACGTCAAAACGAACATCAAGTTCTTGCTTCATTTTGGGATCATGAGAAAATATTGCCAATAAGATATCAAAATTGTAGTTGATTCAGGAATGATTGAGTTGTGCATATACGTTTGAAAATATCACCTCTTTCTACCTAGAGTATTAGCTTCAATTGGGCTAACTCCGTGGAATCAAGAATCCAATTCTAAATTTGTTGTTATTGAGCTTTTTCAAGGAAGATATCAATTTTCTTGATATGAAAAGAGAGGAAACATTCTTAGCTTCATAAAAGCAATTGAGTGAAAAGACATTGATAAAAGAATTTCACATAGATAAAGATGATTCCTGGCAGTTTCGGGCAGTTTGATATCCTGGGTATTTTCCCATGATGATCTTTTTTTTGCACTCTTTTGAGTCATGGAGCTTTCTTGGGCTTTCACATCATCCTTCATTTTGGAGATGTCCTGACTTTTCTCTCTTTTTCGGGGAAGAGTGCGTCACAAACTCCTTCATCTTGGAGATGCTCCGATCCTTCTTTTTCTTTCTCAGGAATTAGGCTTGATGACATTGGTTCATGGGTTGAAATCTCTAGGTGATAGCAGAAATCAAATATCTTTTAGGGTTTGTCGGGAGGTTCATCGCAGTCGCCTTCATCTTGACGGTGCTCAAAACGTTCCCTGGAAGGATCCTTCACAAACTCCTTCATCTCGGAGATGATCCAAATCTTCTTTGGCCCCGGGGGTCTGACTCGCATATTCGTCTTCATCTTGACAACAATTGAGAGATCCCTTTTGCGGATATTTGATTTGCAGCTTAAATGACTGAGGAGATATGAATGTGTTCATTCATAGTGTTGATTCACAGTTAGCATTAATGGTTTTACAGATTATTTGATTTTCATATAGTTTAGGTTGTTGATTTTTAGTACAGGTTAGTCAAACAATATTTTAATCATTTTCAGTTCCATTTTTTTTCTGTTTTTTTTCTCAGTTGGTTATGTCCTTCAGTATAGCTGTGTTTTACAAAGTTTTTATTCAGTCGGCAGTCTCTCATTTCAATCATTTCAGCATATAGCGTTTCAGTCATTTAGTGCATCTTAATTTTTTTATCTAGTTCAGCGTTTTTTATTCTCTCTGTTTTTTTTACTTTTAGTCGGTTCTTCAGTCAGCATTTTTTTTATATATAGTTAGGATTATCCGTTTTGTGTTATTTAGTTTCAGCATTGTGTAATAGTTAGGTTCAACATTTGTGTTAGTTTTTTTTATTCAATAATGTTTTTGTCATAGTTTTTTATTCAGCACTTGTTTATTACATACGTTAGATAATTTCCTTAGCTGTTTATTAATTATTTCATTCCATAGGCTGTGTATTCATTAGTTGTTTATACTATTTGTTATTTTATTTCATTAGCAACTAGGTATATTAGCTTAGTTAATAGTTATCTTCATTAGTCAATCAATATCGTTCTTTTTGTTTTTGTTTACATGGCAGTTAGATTACATATGTAGTTAAGTATTAGATTCTTTTTAGCTTATTATTTACTGTGTAAGGCATTCAGTCGTGAGTTCCTATTTACATTGATTTTTATTAGTTGAGTAGAACAATGTGTTTAATCTTGCCTAACTTTTAATTAATGTGTGTTTAAGGTTAGCCATTTAATATTTACTATATTAGTTAGAGTGAAGTAGATTAGCAAATCAGTTGATGTTGGTTCATGTAATGATTTGATTCATGTTGAGTGTTCGTTAGTTATATTAGATTTAATAAGTTAAATTCATGATTTTTTAGGTAGTAGATATTAGTTAATTTGTTTTAGTAATTTTTGATGATTTTCATTTCATTCCATGTATTTCATGTGTTTTAAATTCAGTAGTTCATAATTATTTTGGTTTAGTTAGATCATTTTACATTAGTTTCATAACTTGTTTCATAATTACTTAGTTTGTTATGCTATTTTGTCCTTTAGTGAGTTTGTTACTTGTCTAGTTAGTTTAGATCTTTGCTTTGTTGAATTTTAAGTTTAGATTTAGTCTAGTTTGTCTCGTTCCTGCTGCGTGTTTTGTTTTTGTATCTTACAGGGAGTGTCAGAATGTACGGTGAAGCTCTTTTTGTGCCCTAAAAGCACTCTCTGAGGTCTTCTCAAGCCCTTAAAACTATCCTCAAAGAGCCCTTAGAGGGCAAAAGAAAACATGCATTACCTGTTTCATTGAGGAAACAAAAAGAGGGAAGGACAAAGGGAAACAAATCAATTCAAAGGGAACAAGGACGCAAGCACTGAAGACACTTTTGCTTTTCTTTTTAGATTAGGGTTTTATTTCATTTTATTAATTGGGTCTGTAATAAAACCATTTATTTATTTTGTTTAAGCCCTCTACGTAGGGTCGTACTCCCTTAGTTAATTATTTAATTAATTCTTTTTATTTTGGCAATAAAGAGTAGTTTAGATTGTGTGTTTGAATACGAAGTATTTCCCGTTCCCTGAGATCAACCCGGACTCCACTCGTGCGAGCCGTTTTTTTTTTTTTTGGTGTATGGCTTTCACTGGATTTTCATTAAAAATATTGTTTTAAAAAGGGTTGTCATAAAACTCACACCAGGATCCCAAAGCTCTTTCAAAATTGATGCATTTAGAGTCAGCTTCTTAGGGAATGTTGTATATGCATAATTGTTTGTAATTGAATGTATGATATTCATTTTCATCTTATTTTTCCACATTTTCCCCAATTTTCCAAAAAATATTGGACAATTTTCCAAAATACCTCATTTTCCATCTTTTGTGGAATATCTCAATTTTCTCAAAAAACCTGGACGATTTTTCTAAATTATCCACTTTTTCTTCAAAACTCCAGGTGATTTTCCATTCTTTCGTTCCTTTGGACTTCGAATTTCCAGCTTTTTATTTTATCCTGCCTGCAATTTTCAAAATTCTTGTACTTTTCCAAAAGTCTAATTTCAATCTTCCTATCTTTTAGTCCAATGACATTCAGTCAGCTTGATTCTGTTTTTCCTGAGAGTCACATCCCATACGAGGTGCGGCAAAGTCTTCCCGAGCATCGAGCTCTCAGCATCGGACCCTTCTTTCCCCGGTGGTACTATACTTGGTTCAAGAACTTCTCTCGTATGCTTTTGGACCATTTGAGCGATTGTGGGTTGGAACTGGCATCTGCAATGGGAAAGTTGACAGTCAACGGCAATTTGATCCATGCACTGGCAGAGCGGTGGAATCCGCGCACTTGCATATTCTGGTTCCCATGGGGCGAGATGACCCTGTTGATGGACAAATTTTCAGAGATCATGGGATTGCCCGAGCCAGCCGATCAGCCTGGAGATCCATTAGAGCAGCAATTTCTGATCAATGTCAAGGGTCTGGACCCAAAAAATGTTGTAGCTCGCATGATAGGACATAAGTCTTGGCCACTGATTAAAGAAAATGAGAATGAATATGTGAGCTTGATCGAGATCTACCGACAGTATGAGGTATTCGCAGAAGTCAACTTGTTATCTAGAACAGCTCGAGAGATAATTTAGCATGTGATGGTTTTGTGCACTGTGGGACTCACTTTCTTTCCAAACGGACAAAATTATGTGGATGTTAGAATAGTACAGCTTCTGAGAAGATGGGGAAGTCGACAGACCAGTTGTTTCTCAATAGCCATGGCCGCGCTTGCTTTTCTATACAGAGGATTGACTCGTTTCACGCTTGGAGAGTCCATCTTAGTCGAGGGATGTACTTATGCACTTCAGTCTTGGTTTTTTCAGCATGTGCCGACCAGAGCTAGTTCGTTTAGATATAACGGCAAGGAGCTCCTTCCAGTTTCACGGTACCGGTTCCTAATTGATCATCTGCAGGAAGAAGAAGTGGTGTGGGACTATTTTGATCGAGAGTTATCACCTCACAGATACACTTATGCATATGGGAAGAGATTCAAGCTACTTGGTTCGTTCTTCTACACTTACTATCATCCAGAACGGTGTGTTCGACAGTTTTCTCAAAGGCAGTAGCGCATAGAGACACGATTGCTATCAGGAGTCGTGCCAGAGTTCGACCTTACATCAGTACAGTGGTCCGGAACATACCATTCTGCCAGATATGGCTGGAACTCTTTTGTTACTCTTCCACTTTTTCCCGGTTCTCGTGTCTCTGCTGATTATAAAGAGTGGTGGCAAATTGTCTGTCCGCCCCCTCTTTCCCAAGTTTATTATTGATGCAATCATGTTTTCCTTTTAATAAATAAAAAACTTACAAATTCTTCAATTCTTGGTTTTACGACCTCGCCTAGGTAACAAGGCTTAATTTTCAGTTGTTTATTTTCTTTACAAAGGAATGACAATGCAATTGTCGTAATCCCAACGACGACTCAATCCCTAGTAATGGGATATTCTTTTAAATTGTCTACCAAAACTCTTAGCCAATATTTTCTTCCAATCAAAATCTCTTTCAAAAGCCTAATCCTCAACTTTGCCCTGTAGAGAGCGTTCGTGATATTTAAATGGTTCATACGAGGTTAGGAAAGAAAACTACATCAGTAGAGGGCATCACATATTCAATGGCCTCAGAAGAAGAGATGGAATCACCCCGATCAGCCAAAAGTCAGGAAAAGCAAGCAGATGATGACATCGATCCTCAAATGTATGCCATGTTTAAAAAGATGATGAGCAAGATGCTGACAGAGCAAGCAGAAGCTAGTACAGAGCAGACCCAGGTCAAGCGAAAGGCAAAAGGCCATGTAGTCAAGAAGGTTTTGAAGCATACTCAGAATACTGATGCGACGGATGAAGAAGAATCAATAGAAAGCACATATGAAGATTTTAAAACTCAGCAGATACTCCGCAAATCTACTCAGGGGCAGGGGTCAGCCCATAAATTCAAAGAGCAGTCCGTCAATGACTCTGACCAGCCGCAATTCAGAGAGGTGGTCAGAATGGTTCGAGATCTGCAGGCCTGCGACAAGGGCAAGAAAGTCTTCACCAGCGAAGACTTCTATGATGGTTTAGACGGGGATGATAATATCGAGAATCTCCCCAGAAAATTTATCAAATTTGATGATTCTGGCGACCCCAAGGCACATCTGGCTATATTCTTCGCTGAATGTGCCAAATTTAAGCGAGATAATCAGGCTCTTTTCCTTTGTTTCTCTCGCAGTCTAGAGGGAACCACAGCTAAGTGGTATTCAGAACATGTAAATCCGATTGAGCTGAAAGAATTTGACAAAGTAGTGAATATGTTCATTGAAAGATTCTTGTTCAATACCGAGGTGCTACCAACCCTCAATCATCTCTACAATCTGAAGCAAAAAGAGGATGAAAAGGTTAGAGACTTCATTCACAAATGGAGATCCACTTGCAATCAAATAAAGGATCTGATATCAGAAGGGCATACATTGTCGGTCATTCTGAATAATTTCTCCCAACCTTTGAGAGGCCTAATCTTTACTTCCCTAGCGCGATCTTTCATTGAATTAATAAAACGAGCTGAATGACTCGAAATGGGGATAGAAAATGGTGTATATGAGAACCTCACGCTCTCGAAAAATAGCGCAGATGCCAAAGGAAAGGTACGAGCCACTTGTGCAACCAACACCACAGGCCAAGGTAATAGCAGCGGTGTGAAAAGCAAAAGGGGGAATGCCCTCAAGCATGATGACAAGTCTTCTGGCTCCCCGCAGAAACCAAGCACTCGAGAGAAGATAAAGCGTGACAGTTGAGGTTATGACTGTAAATTCACTTCTTTAGATCATCCACTTGAGGAAGTTCTCGAATACCTGCTCAAAAAAGATTTGATCAAACTTCCAAGGGTTGTCGATCCTCCAGCTGCCCTAGAGAAATGGAAAGATCATTTCTGCAAGTTCCACCGAGCAATGGGGCATGATACTGAGCGTTGCTTCATCCTCAAGAACATTATTCAAGACTGCATCGACAAAAAGCTCCTTGTGGTAGATGAAAAGGATACTAGTCAATCGTCTTGATCGAGCTTTTCCTTAATCACTCAAAAAAAAAAAAGCTGACAATACCAGCATCTTCCCATTTTCCATCAAGCTTTTACTATTTTGAAGGGATGATGTAAATCCTGTTTATTTTTCATTAATTTGTCACCTTTTCTTCAGTACATCAATAAAACTATTAATTTTCTTTATGAGCTTGATGCCACCTTTTATCCTCCTTCTCTGTAAAATGTTCTTTCATGAGCAATGACCCTCTTTAGAGTCCCTCCTGAATCGATCAAAAGTCAGTTACTTTGTTACTTTCAAAGAGCATTCTTCGAACATCAATTTTCTTTCTTTTATCCAAAGTGTGCTTCCCCCTATTATACTGGGGCATTATTTTGAAAATTGTCTTCAAAACATTCTGTATGCAGGCAGGATCACACAAATCTCTCATTTTGCACACATATGCACCCATTTACATAATTTGCATTCATTTGCATTTGCATGCATTCATTCGCATCAATTTGCATTTGCATCAAGTTTCCTCTTCAGGTTAAGGGATAAACCTGAACTACCCATTCAGGATAAGGGATAAATTCTGAGACCTCGACAAAGTCGTCCAAAAGTCATCGCAAAGAGGAAGATTGAAAATCTCCCATCGTGACCAACAAACACTTTTCAAAACATTAATTTTTTTTAAAATTTGACCTACGAGTCAAGTCCTTTATCAAAACCATTTTTGCCAATCTTGTCAAAATCAACCTTCGGGTTAAGCCTTTTCCAAACCCAGCTTAGCACCTGGTCCTTCCAAACCCAGCTTAGCACTGGTCCTTCCAAACCCAGTTTAACACCTGGTCCTTCTAAACCCAGTCTAGCACCTGGTCCTTCCAAACCCGATTTAGCATCGGTCCTTCCCAAAGTCCAATCTTCGAATTGGCCCTTCTAAACCCAGTCTAGCCACTGGTCCTTCCAAACCCGATTTAGCATCGGTCCTTCCCAAAGTCCAATCTTCGGATTGGTCCTTCTGAATCCAGTTGAGCACCTGGTCCTTCTAAACCCAGTTTAACACCTAGTCCTTCTAAACCCAGTCTAGCACCTAGTCCTTCCAAACCCGATTTAGCATCGGTTCTTCCCAAAGTCCAATCTTCGAATTGGTCCTTCTGAATCCAGTTGAGCACCTGGTCCTTCTAAACCCAGTTTAACACCTGGTCCTTCTAAACCCAGTCTAGCACCTGGTCCTTCCAAACCCGATTTAGCATCGGTCCTTTCCAAAGTCCAATCTTCGAATTGGTCCTTCTAAACCCAGTTTAGCACCGGATCCTTCTAAACCCAGTTTAGCACCTGGTCCTTCCAAACCCAGTTTAACACCTGGTCCTTCTAAACCCAATTTATCACCTGTTTCTTCCAAACCCAGTTTAACACCTGGTCCTTCGAAACCCAGTCTAGCACTTGGTCTTTCCAAACCCGATTTAGCATCAGTCCTTCCGAAAAACCAATCTTCGAATTGGTCCTTCCAAAACCTGATTTGGCATCAGTCCTTCCCAAAAACCAATCTTCGAATTGGTTATTCCAAATCCGGTTTAGCACTGGTCCTTCCCAAAAACCAATCTTTGAATTGGTCCTTCCAAAACCCGATTTAGCATCGGTCCTTCCCAAAAACCAATCTTCGAATTGGTCCTTCCAAAACCCAATTTAGCATCGGTCTTTCCCAAAAACCAATCTTTGAATTGGTCATTCCAAACCCGGTTTAGCATTGGTCCTTCCCAAAAACCAATCTTCGAATTGGTCCTTCCAAACCCGGTTTAGCACTGGTCCTTCCCAAAAACCAATCTTCGAATTGGTCCTTCCAAATCTGGTTTAGCACTGGTCCTTCTCAAATCCAATCCTCAAATTGGTCGTTTTACAAAATCTAACCTCGCATTGGTTATTTTACCAGTTCCTGTATGCGTATTGGTCATTCTTTCAAATTCAATCTTTATATTAGTTCCAATTCCCAATTTCGACCTCCGGGTCACCCAATTTCTGACTTCCAGTTTTGACCTTCAGGTCAACCAATTTCCAATTTCCAATTTCCAATTTCCAATTTTCAATTTCTAATTTCCAATTTCCAATTTCCAATTTCCAATTTCCAATTTTTAAATTAAAAATTCCCATTTCCAAATTTCCAATCTCCAATTTCCAAATTCCAATTTCGACCTTTTGGTCACTCAATACCAATTTCAGTCATTTTCTCTTGCGAGAGACCCTTTTTACAGGGAGAGTTCGAGGGCGCTCGTTCTTTTTGCATGCTAGCCTTTGTTCACCTCCTTTTCAGGGAAGAGAGGAGTAATTTCTATTTTCCATTTCTGAATCTTCTTCTTTGAAGAAAGGAGAAGAAAATTTTTGTCATGGATGCGTTGAGTCATGCTTCAAATGCTCGTTTTCACAAAGGATTTCAAGAACATTTTGTCAATTTGTCATCAAATACTTGTTTATTTCAAAATCTTTATTGCACAAAAGAATTACCTTAGAATACCTTCAGTATTACTTCCGAAAGGACAAAGCTTTCACGAAAAAGGATTCAAAATTCAAAATCTTTCTCTTGGCCAACCAAAAGGATGAAGAATAGATCCTCGATATGGCCAGCAAAGGAAATTCAATATTGTCGCAAAGTTATAAGTGATCGATATTGATCGCAGTCAATGGCACATTTTTAAAGATCATTCTTGAAAAATAAGGCAGTCGAAATATCCTGGGTGATACAGAAAAGTCCACTCAATTTCCATATCTCCTCCATCACTTAAGCTGCAATTAAATATCTGCAAAAGGGATCTCTCAATTGTCGTCAAGATAAAGACGAATTATGCGAGTTAGACCCCCGGGGCCAAAGAAGATTTGGATCATCTCCAAGATGAAGGAGTTTGTGACGGATCCTTCCAGGGAAAGTTCAGTTCACCGTCAAGATGAAGGCAACTGCGATGAGCCTCCCGACAAACCCTAAAAGATATTTAATTTCTGCTATCATCAAGAGATTTCCAACCAAAAAGCCAATAACCATCAATATAATCCCTGAGAGAAAAGGAAGATCGAAACATCTCTGAGATGAAAGAGTTTGTGAAGTACCCTTCCAAAAAAAAAAAGAGAGAGAGAGAAAAGTCAGGACATCTCCAAAATGAAGGATGATGTAATAAAATCCCCCAAAACCCAAGAAAGCTCTAATTCTGCCAAAAAGAAAAAAAGTACAGAAAGATCATCATGAGAAAAGAATCCCAGGATATCAAACTGCCAAACCTATCAAGAATCCTCTTTAATTTTGTGAAATTCTATTATCAATATTTTTTCACCAATTGCTTTCACAATATCAAGAATACTCTCTTTTTTGTTCATATCAAGGAAATTGATAGCTTCCTTGAAAGAAAGTCAATCGCAAGCAATTTGAATTCGAATCTTGATTCTACGGAGTTAAGCCCAGTCTAAGGTAATACTTCAGGTAGAAAAGAGGGAATATTTTCAAAACAATGTGCATCACTTTCAATCATTTTAAATCAACGATAATTTTCAACATTTTGATAATATTTTCTAGCTATTCTGACGTGAAGCGAGAGCTTGAGGTTCATCTTTGGTGCATCCTGACATCATTTGTTATCCCTTTTAGGACTTGATAACGGGAGTTTTCAAGATTCCTTCCCTTCTGTTGGTATAATCTGAGCGCCTGGGTTCTCAGATTCGCACACTTCCCTGTGTTTCCACTGTCCCACCATAGACAGTCAAATTTCGGCTTAAGGTTAAGCCACCAATCATTTTCTAGCAAAAGGTCATCAATTTCAAAAGTTATTTAGTCTCAGCAATGAGGCGCCCAAAATCAAACCCTTTTTCAAGCTTTAGGGACCCCAATTTCATCCTTTTGCAAAAACCCCTATCGGATTCATTGTGCGGAAGTCCGAAGGTTCCATCATGGGTTCTTCTTTCGAGAATCTCATTATTTTCATTTCTCGGTCAGGTTAATGGTTAAACCTGAGTCTCATTTTGATGAGGTATTTCATTTTTCGGTCAGATTAAGGGTTAAATCTGAGCCTCATTTTGATGAGGTATTTCATTCCCGGTCAGGTTAAGGGTTAAACCTGAGCCTCATTCTGATGAGGTATTTCATTTCCCGGTAAGGTTAAGGGTCAAACCTGAGCTTTATTTCTACATGAGGTATTTCCCGTCGCATCCAGGTTAAGGGCAAAACCTGAATCTCACTTCTTTTGAAACGAATTTTTCTTCTTCATTCTCCATTTCATATCTACCATTTTCATCAGAGCTAATTTTCATAACCAGTCAAATCCTTCTAACTGGGGAATTTTTATAGCCCAAATTTGGTGTGTTTTTCTTTGCCACTAAGCTCGTCTTAAAGCCGACTGAGTAGCAAAGAGGGGTATCTGTAAACACCCCAAATTTTGCACACTCATTTCAGACAACCCTCCTTGTGCAGTGCCAACCCTGTTAGGTTAGTGTAGGAGTCAAACCCCAAGTCAGTTTCAGAAAACTACCATTTTACCCACTTTTATTAGAAAAATTACCATTTTACCCCTAGGTCATCTCGGACCCCAGTCAGTCGGAGTCAACCAAACTCATTGGTCAGTTCAGAATAGTTAAAATATCAGTCATTTCAAGCTCATCTGAGCTCATAGTGAGAAGGCAATTTTCATTTCTAACCATTCCTACCAAAATGGGATCATTTCTTCAGAAATGAGCTCATTTCTCACTCAAATCCAAGCTAATTGTCTCTGAGTCAGTCATTCACAATCAGTCATATTCTCTTGAGTCTATCCTGAGCTCACCAGGAGTTCAAGTGCTCCAGTTTTAGTTTAAAACCATTTCCAAATGTCTAGGAGCCTATTTTAGCCCGTTTCAGCTCTTTCAGATGAAATTGAGCTGAATTCAGTTAGTTAAGCTAGTGTTCGAGCTTTGATTTTAGTTCATGTCAGTATAACTGATCTTTGTTCTAGCTCAAACCCAGCTCAAATTCGTAACTCACTTCACTCTAGTGACCATTTTGTACCATTTCTCTAAAAATGACAGTTTTTCTTGAAAATTTAGTGGGAAAGGTTAGTTGAGTCAGTGTCTGGTTAGTTCACTTGAGTTATAAAACTCTAAAACTCAGCTCAATCCAGCTCATTTCAGTTCAATTTAGCTCAGACCCTAATTTCCAGTGTCACTATAGCTCGGTAGGGTCTGAAAACCATTTCTTCAACCATTTTGCAAATTTTATCAATTTTAATGCTTTTTAAACTGGTACAGCTGCCAATCAGGGTCTAACATCCAAAATTCTTCATTCAGGGTCTGCATTTCACATAGAATTTCATGTCATTTCTCATTATTTCATATCATTTCTCAGCATTTCATAACATTTCATTTTATTTTCGAAGTCCAAAACTTCAGTTTTATAAATTTCAATCCAGATCGAGTTTTAAAAGTTTTCAAAAATCAATTTCAAACCCTGGGTTTTTAAAATTAACATTTTCACCCCCAGAAGTCTAAATTTGGAAATATTTTTTCGAAAAAAACAATTTGGATTTCTTTCAAAATCAAATTTTCAAATTATACACTAGATTTTCTTCGCAACGGGGTATTGAACTTCAGAATTCGAGCTCGTTTCAAAAACTGCTAAAAATAGCTCGTTTCATCTAGAAATTTTCTGAAAAGACTATTTTACCCCTCTAATCGTCAAAATGGATTTCAAAAGTGGAATTGGGACCCGCTCTAAGATGGCTCATCCATTTGTATTTATATATATATATATAAAAGAAGAAAAGTTTATTTTATTTTACATTTTTTTATTATTATTTATTATTTAGTTTTGTTTAGGTGGGACCCAGAAGGGGGTCGACCCCCCTAGCCGCTCTCTTTTTCTCCATTTCCTTTCTTTCTTCTTCTCCTTTTCTTTTTCTTCTTTCTTTTCTTTCCTTCCTTCTTTCTTCTTTTCCTTCTTTCTTTTTTTTCTTCCTTTCTTCTTCTTCTTTCTTTTCTATTTTTCTTTATTTTTCTTCTTTTCTTCTCCCGCCCACTCGCGTAGAGCTCTCTTTTCTTCTTCTTCTTTCCCTCTTCTTTCTTTCCCTTTTCTTTCCTTTTCCCTTTTTCCTTCTCTTTCCTTTCTTCCCTTCCTCTTTCTTTCCTTCTTCCCTTCCCTTCCTTCCTTTCCCTATTTTCTCCAGCCATTCACGTAAAACCTGGTCTTTCCCTATCTTTCCTCTCTAATTAAACCTAAAAACTTAGGAAAAGAGAGGATCTTCCCTAAGTTAAAAACAAAAAAAAAACAACATACGGTGGTGGTCCTCTCCCCCCCTCTCTCTCTCTCTCCCTCTCTCCCTCTCTCCTGATCCCCTTTTGGCTCCAGCCATCCTGAAGCCTAGCAACAGCAAGCCCCTCCTATTGGTGCCTCTCCTTCAATCTCTACTTGGTCTACCTCCTTCATCAAGCTGCAGCACAACCGATCTCCATAACACTCCAGCAGGTGGCTTTCCTCCAGTCAGCATCCTTTCCAACCTCCGTTCAATACCATCAGCCACCTTCACCAAAAAGCTTCAGACTTGTCGCCATCTTCAAGTGCTCCTTTTCAGCCTCTCATCACCTCCAACCGGTTCACAAGCCACAACATCTCCAACCCTGCTGCAACTTCACCATAGCAGTGAAGACCTCCTTGCAACCAGCTACCACCTTGCTTCAATCTCCAGCCTGCAGCCCTCCATTATTCCAAAACGCTACAACCTACCTTCAACATTTCCACAACTGCAACCTATTTCAGCAAGGTTCCAAGGTAAGATCCATTCTTATTTTATTAAGTTTTCATCAAATTTTTGCTAATATTGGGTGATTGAAAGGGAATATTCAAAGGCTACATTCTTGAGGATGACGTGCAGCCATGTTCAAAAATGGATCCATGATGATGTAGTGTTTTATTTCGTGGTTTTGAAGGATAGGGAACAAGAAAACCAACAACCTCTATGTGTGGGCTATGAGAATGATGAGATCCATCCATTTGATGGATTAGATCTCTCATTTTGAGAGCTACATCAATTGAAAATCACATCTCCTTGATATTTTTTTGTTTTTATTATTATTTTAAGATTGATTTCACATTTTCAAGCATGGCATCTAGTTTCATAGTTCTGTTTTATATTCATTTTATGTGCTTAGCCTTAGCTTGATTAGGAGATTGTTATTATTTCATAGGTTTTGATTGTATGCACAATCCAGTCAATATTTCATGCAGAAATTATATTTTATAAATTCTAAAATTTTTATTATAGTTATGTTATCTTGTCTGAGACATCATGCCAAAAACTTGAATCTATTTGGGTTTCAGAACCCTATCAAACAAATCAAACCCTAAATCGGGTTTTCTGTTCTCCAGAAACTCCAAATTCAGTTTTAGCAGACAAAAACCTATGAGATCCCCTAGATGTGAGATCCGAATCTTCTCCTAAAAATTTCAATAGATTCACTATGGAATCTACTAATTATCTGGAAATTTTGGGATTTTTCCAAGCAGATTTGACCTCTGTGAAAATTTGATTTTCCCAGACCCTTGGGAAAACCTTGATTTTTCTTTTTCAGGGTATAGACAGATCCTAATGTGCTAAGTCCGCTCAACCCGTAGCTCGTTTGCAAAAACTTTCAACACAAAAGTTGTTCCTAACCCATTTGCCTATCATTTCCCAAAATTTGGGAATTTTTGGGATTGTTCAAGTATTTTTTTCGGATTTATGGTTTCTGTCTGACAGATTCCAATATCCAGATTTGTCAGAGATCTAGGTCTCTGATAACCGTGTGCCCATTTCCAAACCGTAACCCAAATTCCAATACTATAAAAAGATCAAATTTTACTCTATTTGTCAAAAATAGTTTTCCAAAATTTCAGCAATTTTCCCATCCATCTGTTATTTTTCCTACATATTCTTTAGAAACCTGTCTGTTTGCTCCAAATCCTAGAGTCGTCGGATTCCGATCCGACTTGCCGGAGTTGTCCAGCTCCGACCATCTGTCAAAACTAAAATCTGTAAAAGGAAAACATCTTTGTCTAACTGTCTTCTGTCACCCCATAAAATTAGGGAAATTTTTATGGAATTTTGATATCCTAAATCTAATTTAGATTCAACATTTTAGGCAAAATTCTGTTTTTTTAGGATTTTTAGCTATTTTTCATATTAACAAAATACAAAAAAAAAAGATTTTAGAGCTCCATTCTGTTATTATGGTTAGTATAAGTGTCCATGCCAAATTTGGCCCAATTCCAAGTTCATTTGCTTTGTATGTTAGTTTATTTTTAAATTTAGAAGCGAAAATCAGGCGAAAATTGAGTTAAATTTGATGATTTGTGATATTTTTGTCATTTTAGGGTTTTTATCATGTACATAATCATATATAATCATATTAGGGTTAATTTCAATCTCATTTGCATTTCAATTATTTATTTTTGCAAAATTTATTTCAGAAACCCCTGGTTTCAAGGCCATAGTCTTGTTATCAGGGGCATTTTGGTCATTTTGACCTAAATTTCGAAATTCCAAACTTCAATTTTCTAAATTTTCATGCATATCATCATATTTTATCATATTGTGTTTTATTTATTTCATTTGATTTTCAAAATTCCAAAATTTACAAAAATTCTTTCAGAAAACCCTGATTTCAAGGTTATCAGGGGCATTTTGGTTATTTTGACCCCAATTTCGAATTTCCAACCTTATTTTTGAACTTTATTCATTATTTATCATGTTTAAATCAAATGGGGTATGAATTTGGGTTTATATCTGAATAATATCTGATAATTTCTAATATTTTTGGATAAATTCAGAAAAAACTACATTTCTTTGCTAACATTGTTTTCTAGTTTTGCATGAACATTCAAGAGGAAGACTTATCCATTTTATTTATTTATTTTATTAAATTCAATGTAAAAATTCAATGTAATATTTGGAATAAGAGTTACTTTTCAGCTTAGAATAGGATTGCATTACATATAGTTTAAATTTCTACAATTTCCAATATCTGTTGTATGATGCATATGCACATTTTTTTTCAAAATCACTATGGTTGACATAAATGGCACGTGCACAAGCTCTTATGGAGTTTATAAACTTGGTGGAATTTGTATTTTAGGCCATAGTCAGAATACGAATGAAACCTAGATTTATGATCTTCATATTAGCCACATTCAACCTACACTCTTAGGCTAACTTAAAAAATGCACTGCATTTCTCAAAACTTCAAAAGGATTTCCCAATTCCTCAATGAAATTCCCTTTCAAATTCATTCATTCATTCAATTTGCATCATTTTCAAAATCATTTCCCAATTCCATTTCAGAAAAATCAGTTTTCTAAAAAATTTCTAAGTCTTTCTCAGGATTTGATTTTCTCAGAATCCTAAGTTTTCATATGAGACTTCAAAGTATTTCCCAAGTTCAAATCAAGATTTTCCAATGTTTTAAAATTCTCAAATTTCAAAATTCTAAGTTTTCAGAAATCGATTTTCTCAAAGATCTAATTTTCCTGAGATTCCATTTTCCATTTCAAGTCATTTTCCAATGAACTTCCTGATTTTCTCAGAATTCTCAAATCTATTTCCTCAAAAAAGCAATCTAAATCTCAAAATCGATTTTCCCAAAGTTCAAGTTTTCCTGAGAATTCATTTTCCAATGCAAGCTTCTGATTTCCAATGAAATGCAATGATTTTCCCAAGAATTCCATTTTCAAGTACTTTTCCAGTCATTTTCCAAATGCATTTCAATTTTCCAAAGCAAGCATCATATTTTTTCAAAACTTGCATATTTTCAAAATTCCATAGCACATGCATGATTCTTTGCGCATTCTAGGAAAATAGAGCATAATTTAGATAATTTAACTTAGTCAAAGCGCATATTTGATCCTTGGTTCAATTACCCCTGGTAAAGGCGCTAGGAACGGTTGAACCTCGTACCGACAGACAGATCCCATTCCACGGAATTTTCCCGCAAATTTTCAAAACGGAGGCAAGTAATTTTCAAAACTTTGGTCGAGTTTGACTCGCAGGATCGTTTCTTTCTCGCAAGAGAGGGGGAAAATTTTACGATGCTAACACCAATCTAATTCAGTATTAGATTGGGTTTACCCTGTAGCAATCCTTCTTCACCTGTAAGTATACCCCATTTACTGTTTTGTGGTGTCCCTTATGGAGCATGCATCCGACAATCCAGAAGTGAATCCCATTCCTCTGATTCATTGCTCGATTTTATAAAAATCAACTGAATCTACTGGATAAAGTTTAGTTCCACGAAAAAAAAATTTAAGTGAAATTGCTGATAGAGATTTGACTTGGAACTGTGAGAAGATTTTGCTAATGGAGCAAACTTCTGTTGGTGACAAATTGCATTTCTAGAGAAGTGAATGTTTGGGTGGTCTGTATCTTCAGAATATAGACCTTGTAAATTCATTCCATGGGTAAGTATTGTTGCACGTCTGGATTCGTGTGATAAAGAGAAGCTGGAAGATAGTCAGGGTACTGAAGGAGGAATTAATGACGTCTTTTCTTGGCCAACTTCAGTGGCCACCAAGCTCTCTCCAAAGAACAAGGAGTTTTGGATGGTTATGCATTTTGTGTCTTGCCTCTACCAATGAGGATAGGATTGTCTATACAAGCAAATGGTTACTTTGGACTTTCATCAAATCACCAAAACATATGGTTTGGAACTAACACGGATAGGGGTGGAAAACTTTGTTAAGAGTGGAATACATTTTTTACTGGAAGATGTTGTTACCTTGACTTTTGATGAACTGCTGCTCGGTGTTAGGAAGTTTTTGGGTCCTATAAAATCATACTATTTGTTATGGTCAGATGGTTCATTTGATGGACCATGGAAGATTTTGGTGCAACAGATTTATAGAGGCATCGGCAATTTTCCAGTCATGTACTCAGTTTTTGAAGGTGGGAAATGGATTTCCCACTCTGAAGTTCTATCTATGACAAGGAATTCGCCAAGAGTGAAGCGCTTTTGGGGGGGCTCTCACACTCCTGGGGATGCAGTCGTTCGTTTGCCAAATTCCCTGGTTGATGGGCTATTCAAATACGTTGCTGGGATTCATCAGTCATTAGCTTGTTCCAGCAATGTATGGCAATTTATTTGTCAAAGTACCTGCAGACTCATCACCACCCCCATGTCCATCATAATACACTGGTTGTTCCAACTTTAGGGACGACCTGCTGAAAGTAAAGGTCAAACTCTGATTCGCTTCCCTGGAATAAGCTGGATATCTAGATATGATTCGTCGAATGAAAGCATTGATTAAGGAAGCGGGAAAGTAGTCTTACACATTTGTTGCGGGAAGACTCAACCCTGCAAAACTTGCAAATTTTCCAGAGTGTGATGTGTTTATTCATGTTGCTTGCCCTCAAACTGCACTTTTGGATAGCAAAGAGTTTTTTTTTTTGCTCCAGTAATCACCCCCTTTGAAGCCATGCTGGCTTTCAGCAGGTATGTTTTCTTAAATGCTTTTTCTTATTGATGATTTCCCGTGTTGACAGAGCAACATTGATTAAGGAAGCGGGAAAGAAGTCTTACACATTTGTTGTGGGAAGTCCCGACCCTGCAAAACTTGCAAATTTTCCAGAGTGTGATGTGTTTATTCATGTTGCTTTCCCTCAAACTGCACTTTTGGATTGCAAAGAGTTTTTTTTTGCTCCAGTAATCACCCCCTTTTTGAAGCTATACTAGCTTTCAGCAGGTATGTTTGATTAAATGCTTTTCTTATTGATGATTTCCCGGGTTGACAGAGCAACATGAATCTTGCTTTCATTTGTATATTAGTCAGCATTCTTTGATTTCTGATGAGCGCTATTCTATTTTTTTTTATGTTTCTTGAACAGATTTGCTTTGTTTAAAAATAGATTTCAGTGGATCCTGAGGTCTATATAGCACCTTACTTTCATTCTGACAGTCTATAGCTGGCGACATTTTCATGCTCATTTTGAAGTTTCATCTTGTATTTTATGTTCATACCTTTTCTTTTCAGCAACAATACCTTCACTATGGTACTCATTTGTGCAGACTATTTAATAGCCTTTTAGCTATTGTCTGTTGAGCATGTGCCCTGAGATGCAGACATGAAACCCAGGACAAAGTTTTGCATGTTATAGAAGCAAGATATCTGCTTTCTAAAGTAATATTTGAAATTGTCATAGCTTTCTTATTGAAAAGAACCTTTAAAGTATTGTTGGTTGACAGATTTGTCTTCTGCCATTTGAATGAAGCTGAAGATGCCACTTGCGTATCATGCATCTTCTTTTCTTTCTCATATATATAGGATATATATCATATACATGTTCTAACAAGCCTTTCTCATACATGTATTATAATAGGCACTCCCTCATTAATGCAACGTATCATATACACATTCTATCACACATCACTATTTTGCATACCCCTACCCCACTTGACATCCACAAAACCTTCTTAACACCCTTCATAGCATATTCAACACAGCTGCTATGCCTTCACTCCCTTCACCCACCTGCATATCCCCTAACACTCTCTAACAATTACCACCCCATTTACTTGTTCCATTCATTTTATATTGATGTTCATTTGACATTGGTCCAACATTCTAGCATTATCAAATACCTTTATTGATGTGTTTGTAATGAACAACAAACCATTGCCACAACCTCCACCATCCAATACATCTTACCTCTAACACTCTCCTGTGTGCCATATAGTTGTACATCCATCATTGTTGTTTATATATAGCACATTGGCTCAGTGCCATCACATGTTTTAGCATTTTTTTAATTCTCCCCTGTTGCTTCACTACGATACCCATCATCACCTTTTACATTCATGTTTCACCCCAAGTCACTTACCATTTTTGTTGCTACAGTGTTGTTTACAGCAGCCTGAGCATACCTTGTTCCTTCACATCACTTCCATCACCTACAACTGCTCCAACGCAGTGCCCCAGCTGTGCCCTTGCAGCATCACCTTATTCCACTTTCCATCCTACACTGTACCTACTTATGCACTTACGCTTTCTTTTCTGCATCTTGCACCTTCACAATCACCACTATAGCACTCCACTTGCACAATCATATCATTAGCTGCATCCACCACAGCCATTTGCAGTAACCACCTGCAAATGGCACTATTCATGTTTGTCTATCTCATGCGCCTGCTTCATGCATTGCCCCTTTCTTCTGCCTGCCATATTTTTACTAAATTTGTGTAAGCTCAGTGGTATGTAGGTCCAACATCTCACTAAACCTATGAATCCAACTCACTGATCTCACGCAACTATGAAAGTCCCCTCTTCTTTTCTCATGAAAACATATATATATATATATATATATATATATATATATATATATATATATATATATATATATATATATATATATATGCCTTTAGGTATATTTCTTCATATACATTCTCATGTACATCTAGATAGATCCATTCTCTCATGTATATACTTAGCCCTATACATCTCATGTGCATTCTTCATTTTATTATCTTATATATAAAGTGTTATTTCTTTTCCATGAACATTTTCTACTTTATACTAACACTTGATTTTTGCAGGAAATGTGTAAAGAGTATCATTTTTCTTTTTCTTTTTTTTATTAATGTAACTCCAATTCCTCTAAATAATGTAATAGCTAGACTATAAGGAGAACTTTTACATTTCAAGCACTAGACTAGAATGTATGTATGAGCCTGCACGTTCTCTAGAATTATGTGTTTTCATATCATTTTCTCTTTCCCTTCAAAAAATCATGAATGGGACACGAATGGCACGTGCACCATTCTAATAAAAGGTAATTAAATCCTAAGTTGATGATTTGCATCAATGGCCATAGTCAGGGTGTGAACAAAACTTAGGATTTTCATCTTTTATGGAATAACACTGGATCCACACTGGATCATTTTAAAAAATCATCATATTTTCAAATATTTTCTTCCTTTATTAGAGTTTAGTTTAAAATCAACTCAAGATATATATCAATGGCCATAGTCAGGATATATTGAGAGTTAATTTCATTTTAAACTCTATAAAGGCACCAAAATATATTTTATTCTTCACTTGAATTTAAATATGATAATTATATAATACATTCAATGACCATAGTCAGGGATGTATTATATCTTCAATCGTATTTCAATTCATTTAAAAAATGAAATATGCTTTTCAAATCTAGTTTCAAATTCTTTAAATTGATTCATCATTTAGGATAGAATTGCATCATATTTTCAAAAATCTTTTTTTCAAAATCCAAGCGATCTTGAATATATTTTCTTCAATTTTCTATTTCAATTCATCAAATTCTATCTCATTTCAAAACTTCTAAATCTGATTTTCAAAGTCTAATTTGACTTTGAAATTTCAAATTCATTTTATATTCAAAATCCAAAATTCCAATTTCAAAGTACAACTTAACTTTGAAATTTCAAATTCATCTCTAAAAATTCAAATTCCAATTCAAATCAAATTTTAAAGTTTAAATTGACTTTGAGATTCCAAATTCATTTTCAGGATTCAATTTCAAAATTCCATTTCAAAGTTCAAATTAACTTTAAAATTCCTAATTCATCTTCCAATTTCAAAACTCAAAATCAAGTTTATCCTTTATTTTTCATTGGATCCTAATTCTCAAATTCAAAATCAAAGTTTTGAGATTGATTCAGAATCTCAAAAATTCGATTTTTCCTAAATTCAATCTGGGTTTTTCAAAAAACCCAGATCCATCTTCAAAAATCCCATTTGGATTTTCAAAATCCAATTGCAAAAATTAGAACCCAATTCCAATTTGGATCCAGATTTCGGATCCAACTCTATTTTGGATCCCAGACTTCAGATCCAATCCCATTTAGGATTCTAGATTCCAGATTCAACTCCATCTTGGATTCCAAACTTCGGATCCAACTCCAATCTAGGACTCTAGATTCTAGATCCAATTCTACTTTTCAAATCCCATCTTGGATTCTAAATCCAATTCCATCTCAGATTCCGGATTTTGGATCCAATTTCATTATGGATTCTAGATTTCACACCCAATTCTAAATTCCAAATCCCATCTAGATTTCTTCCACCTTTCATTCTGTTTTCAAATCTTAAATCTAGAGTTCCATTTTCCATCTTGACTCTCAATTCTAGATCCATTTTTGAAGTCCATATTCAACTTTCAATTCATATTTCCTAAACTCCCCTCTTTAAATTCAGACTCATCTCAATCTTTGATTATTTCAAAAACTCAAGATCTATTCTAAATCTTAAGTTAGAAAATCTAACTTCTCCAAGTCCGTCTTCAACTTTCAAAAAATCATTTCCTCATCATATTCTTCATAATCACTTGGATAAAATTTCCAAATTCTTCTCAAAAGCATACATCCTTGCATTTGCATCGCACAAGCATGATTCTTTGTGCATTTTCTAGACTTAGAATAATTTTTTAGACAATATTAAAGCAAAGCAAAAAGGCATAAATTCGATCCTTGGTTCGATTACCCCTGGTAAAGGCGCCAGGAACGGTCGAGCCCCGTCTCCCAATTTTCCCGCAAATATTTTAAAAACGGAGGCGAGTAATTTTTTTATAAATATTTTTAAAATTAAGGTCAAGTGAGACCTTCACAAAAGAGTTCCTCTCTCTCTTCTTTTCTTTTCTCTTCTCTCTTATTTTTCTGTCTTTTATTTCTCCTTCAAAAAGGGAAAGAGAGGTTAGAAAGGGAAAGAGAAAGAAAGAGCGAGAAACCGAGAGCAAAAATTTTGCGATGATCACAGTCCTGGATTTTGATTTAGTAAACAATTGCCTACCATCAAGACATGTGCAAACAAATTGAAAAATCCCATAGAACCTTTATCAAGCTGAGTGCATATTCCATAACACTATCACCAGATTTATTTATTTTTTGAGATTTGGGTGTTTCATCAGTTGTAAGACAAATACAATTGCCTCCAGCGTCAGGAACTTCATCAGCTCCACTTTCCCTTTACATTTTAAACAGAGCCCATTTCTTGATAAAGACAACCTCTTAGAAGTTTCACTATACAGGTCCTCAAGAGAAACCTTCCAAGTATGAACAGTATCCTTACTAGGCTTTTATTCCCTGATGTTCAGACATAGCATTGGGTGATGCACGAGAGGACCACAACTCAGGTCCCAACTTAGGCACAATGAAATGGTGGTTAGTGTCAAATCATTTGATCATCCCTATAGCAAGAAGGATAGCATTTCCTTCAGCCATGGAGAGGCAAGTGTCAAATCCCATCTCTCCACCACTTCGATCATTCCCAGAAGAGAAAAGAAAAGGAAACCGCAAGCAGTTTGATAATATCAAGGACCCGATCATAGCAGGAAAGGGAAGGGATTTGCTGGGAATATTCTCACTCCCAGTAGCAGCTATCTGTTTCTAGAAGGACGACCTCAGAACCTGAGGAGTTCTCTGAAGATCTCCAGCCGATAACCACACATGGCAACGATATTGGCAAACAATAAATGGGCTTTTGTAGACCCACTGAACTTAACATCTTAACACGTTAAAAGCTTTTAGCCAAAGAATTTCTCACATATTTGAAATGAACACCATGGAATGAGCTTAGTTAATAGATCGACTTCAGCAAAAGATGTGGCAACATCAGATGATGCTCGCATCAAGGAAAAGTTATGATGTAACATGACAATAATGCAATAGTGCTATGATTAGTGCTATGAGATGATACTTGCAATTATTGTTCCCCTGGATGAAATGCAAATGCATACTGGAAACAAACATGGATGCAACTAAAACACAGATAACAGTAGCGAAGATCTGAGAAAACAGCAGATGCTGGGCATAAAAAAAAGGAAAATAAAAATAAAATAAAATAAAAAAATGAAAGATCAATGTAAAAAAAAAATATCACGCAACAGGAAGAAAATAACAAAATGGTTTTAAGACAATTCGTAATAGGATTTTGCAATCTATGTCGTGTAAGTAAGTACCTAAAGGGGAGAGGATGCATATTCTGAGAAATAAAATGAGATACCAGATTTCAACCGTAACTAATATATGAAAATAGATTTGTCCGGATCAGACACAAAGAACATAAATCCAATGAAACATGTTTATTTTAATTCGTGAAATCAGCAATGGTGGCCAGTAAAATCAAGGGTAAAAAAACACAGAGAATCAGGAAAAAGAAGAAAGAAAAAAAAAGCTAAAAAATGAAACTGGTTGGTAAAATCAAGTGAGATGTGATGTTTAATTTGAGTTTCCTCATTCATCTAATGAACTCAGAGAATCAGGATTCGTGAGATGAAATGAGATGTTGGGAGAAACAAAATGCTTATAAGAGCTCAAATACTAAAAAAAAATGGGGGGAAGCAAATGAAGATATCGAGATGTACAAATACAAAGACATAGGCGGGTGAATGGATTACTTGCAGAGCAAACAAGAAAGGCTAAAAGAGTTGGGTGAAGTGAAATGAGAATGCTATGAGTTGTTGTGAAAGGCAGGGGAAATGCCGTGAACTAGTATACCAATGCAATATTGAAAAGAGAATGCATAGGGCGTTAAAGTGAAGAAGCTGAAACGAAACAACAAATGGGATGGGTCTGATGTATCTATAGGTAAAATGCAAGATCAATGAAGGATTACTGCAAAGTAGATCCGATTTGATACTGGATCAGAACGGATGTTACTGTGAAGGTTACCTCTGAATCTGCATAGATGATGCAATGTATGGTAGAACAAAAATGATGAACAAATGCCTTTACGCCACAGTTGAACAAGCATATGAAAGCTAAATTAAAACGAAAGAAGTAATGTAGAACATGGAATGCAATGAGTATTGAAATTGAGGCCATGTGGAGAGGGCATAGATGAAATAAAATTTTGGCACGGATCTAAAGCTATAGAGCTTGCAGACTTGATGATAATGAAATGTAGGAGTGGATGATGATGAAATCTAATTAAAACAGAAAGTAAATTATGCAGATGCAATATAACAAAAAATGGTATACTGGAATGAAACAACATTCAAAACGAAAGTAAATAAGATGTTGCAATATGCAGGCCGACGTTGCTATATGCAAATCGGCACTGCAAATTATGCTTTTATTGAAACCAAGGAAAATAGGAAAAGCAGATAAAACTATGCGAAATAAAAGAGATGAAGAGGAAATAATGCTAGAAGCATAATTTTACAGAAAAACAAAAAGGGAGAGGGGATGATCCTTACCTTGGATTGACAAAGATTGAGATCGAAGTGGTGAGTCCTCTATACGTAGTTGTTGAATGGGATTTTCTTGAATTCAGAAGATATCGAGATAAAAAAGGGGCGGTTCCTCCACCCGTTGTTGTTGGATGAAGCTTTGAAGGAGAAAGAAAAATCCGAAGAGGGATCGAGAGGATGGGGGAGATCATGCGTGAGAAGAAGAGATTGTGGAATGGGGAGGTTAGAAACGGATGCCCGACCCCTTCCTTTGTACTTCTTTTTATAGAGGGAGGAGGAAGAAGCGAGAAGGGGAGGCCGTTTGAAGATCGATGGGTGAAAAAAAAAGAGATCGATCGAAGGGTTGAGGAAGAAGGAGGCAGGCGGTTGGCGATGGGCGGATGAGGCCAGTGGGAAGAAGATCGACGGGTGAGTGCTTTGGGAAGGATCGAGCGTGATCGGTCATTGGGGAAGGCCGTTTGGAGGTTTTCTAAATTTCAAAAACAAGGCTTTCTCTTGAAAAACTTTCTCAAAAAGGGGTTTTAAAAACTTTTTCATTGTAATTTTCTGTGTTTTGAGTTTTTTGTTTCTTTTTCTTTGCATTTTTTATATTTTTGACATAAAAAACTATGAAACTAAGGGGAACTAAAGGATTAAAAACTATTTTTGTAATTTTTGAGAAATATTTACAAAAGAAAGGTTTTCTGAGGATTCTGGTTTAAACCTTGGAAATTTTCTCAGAAAATGGGTTCGGATCAGGGTTTTGAGGAAATATTTGAGTTTTTAAACTCGAATCGAGGAATACAGAGCAGTGGATCCAAATGGATACCGAATGGACTGTCTGAGCCATTCAAAAACTATTTTTGGCATTTTTATAATTTTAATTTGAAAATTGGATAACGAGGCTCAGATTTGGGTTTAGATATGGATCCGAAACCAAAATCGAGTCAGATATAGAAAATGGATTTGATTTCAGTAAATTCGAGAGATAAACTGGAATTTTGAGTAAAAATGACTCAATTTACTCAGAAAATGGAGGCCAGGTACAAAAAGGAAGTATTTATAAAATTTAAAAAAAAATTGGGGTATTCACACAGTCTTGATAAACCGCTTAGGAAATCCTAGAATTCTTCTAGCAACTTCAGCAGATGCCTTGGCAGGTTCAGTTGATACATTCAGCTTACTGAAAGCTAAGATGAGGTCTATCTTCTGGGCACCGAACTGGGCCTGATATAGCACCAAGACTTGATGCTGGACATGGATATCGTCAACGGAGCACGGCTGAATGTGATCCTGAGGTTGAAATGTCCGATCATAGATCATCGCTGCCAAATGCTAAAGGAATGGTTGATTCAATATAGTTATTTTCTCTTTATCGGCACCCTCTACCAAAAGGTTCTTGTTAATATAATCTTGAATGATGTTTTTGAGAACGAAGCAGTTCTCAGTATCATGTCCTATTGTCCAGTGGAACTTGCAAAATTTATCCTTCATCTTTCTCAGGATGATGGATGGATTGGCTACCTTTGGGAGTTTAATCATCTCACTAGTGAGCATATATTCGAGCACAATTTCGAGTGATTGATCCAAGGGGGTGAACTTGCAGTTATAGCTCCACCCTTCATGTTTCACCTTTTGCTGTGGTTTCGGCTCTTGCTGGACCGTTCACTGAGGAGGTTTATCAATTTGTAGGAGCGACTTGCCCTTCTATTCATTCTTGCTGAGATTAGAGCTTGCATAACTGAATGCCTTTTTATCACCCTTACGATGATTCTTGTTGTTGTTGTGGCCAGAATCGACAGAGTAAGTGAAATGAGTCTTCTTTTTTTACTCCTGTTGATTATTGCTCTTGGTGAGGGTGATGCCCTCGTAAACCCCATTTTTCATGCCCAAATCGAGTCATTCGGCTCGTTCTGTCAACTCAATAAAGGTTCTTGCTGGTGATGTAGAAATAAGACTTCTCAATGGCTGTGAGAAGTTCAAAATAATTTAGAGTGCATGTTCCTCCGAGATTAGATTTCTCATCTTATTACAATTACTCCTCCACCTGTGGATGAAATCCCTGGCTTTCTAGTTGTCCTTCTGCTTCAGGTTGCAGAGGTGATTCAGAGTCGAGAGTGCTTCCATGTTGAACAAAAATTGTTCAATGAAAAGGTTGACCACCTTGTCGAATTCCTTCAACTCGATGGGATTGATGTGTTCTGAATACCACTTAGCAGTCGTTCTCTCCAGACTGTGAGGGAAACAAAGGAACAAAGCTCGGTTGTCTCTTTTAAACTTGGTGCACTCAGTGAAGAATATTACAAGATGGGCCTTGGGATCGCCTAAACCATGAAACTTGATAAATTTCCTAGGGAGATTATCGAGACTATCATCCCCTTCCAAACCATCGTAGAAGTCCTCACTTGTGAAGACCTTCTTGCCTTTGTCACGGGCTTGTAGATCTTTGACCATCTTGTCCATCTCCTTCAGTTGTGCCTGAACTGGGTCATCCATTGATTGCACTTTGGATCTGTTGGCCGACTTTTGAAATATCTCCTGAGTCTGAATGACGGCTTCATGTTCTTCATCAGTGTTTCCCACTGATTCTACTTCATCAGAGGTGTCATCATGCTGAACCCGCTTCTTTGAGATCTTTAGATACTTTCTCATTGTATGGCCCTTGACCTTCTTCTTACTGGGGGTTTTGCCTGAACTAGCCTCTGCCTGCTCAGTCATCATCTTATTCATCATCATCTGAAATAACAAGTATATATGAAGATCAATGTCATCATTGGTTTGCTGACTCTGGTTCCCGACAGATCGTGGAGAGGCCATTTCTTGTTCAGATGTGGACGAGTAGCTAATCTGTTGGATGGGTGTAGTTTTCTTGTCGGGCCTTGTCTGAACCATGTAGAATCACAAGTACTCTCTGCAGAACAAGATGGCTGATTAGACTTGAAGAACGATTTGGGATAAAAATGAATAGAGGAAAAATATTTGATGAAGATTAGGTCGACAATTTGAAAGATATCCCATTACCAGAGATTGGGTCATTGCGAGAATTGTGACAATTGTGTTGCTATTCTCGTAAAGAAAATAAACAACTAAGATATGTCTTGTTACCTAGGCGAGGTCGTCAAACCATGATGGGATGAAAAGTTATTAAAAGGAAATGATTTTATTGATAATAGACTTGTCAAAGAGGGGGTGGACAAACAATTTGCCACCATAAAAGATAATCAAATGACACTCAAGGACCAGGGAAAACAGTGAGGGTGACAAAAGAATCCCAGCTATATTTGGCAGAATGCTATGTTCCGAACCACTAAGCAGACTTTAGATCAAACTCCAGCACAATGCTTGACAATAATTGAGCCTCAATGCGCTTCTGCCTCTATAAGAACTGTCTGACACACCGCTCTAGCTGGTAATAGACAGAGAAAAATGGTCCAAGTAACTTGAATCGCTTGCCATACGCATAAGTGTATCGAGGGGGTGAGTCCTGACGGTCGAAGTAGTCCCACACAATTTTTTCTTCATGAAGGTTCTCGATTAAGAATCTGTACCGAGAAGTAGGTACTAGCTTTTTGTTGTTATATCTAAATGAGTTAGCTCGAGTTGACACATGCTGGAAGAACCAAGACTGTAATCCGTAGATGCACCCTTCTACTAAGATCGAATCTTTGAGCAAGAAATGAGTCAATCCACGGTATAAGAAGGCAAGTGCGGTATGGCGATCGAGAGATGATTGGTCTGCCAACTTCTCCATCTTCATAAAAGCTGCACTATTCTGATATCAACATAGTTTTGTCCATCCTGAAAGAAGGCTAGTCTGATTGTGCACAAAACCATTCCATGCTAAATCCTTTCTCGCACGACTCGGGATAAAGAATCAACTTCTTCAAAAGTTCCATATTGTTGGTATAGCTCAAATAGGTCGACACACTGACTCTCATATATGTCTATCAGTGGCTAGGATTTGCGTTCAGTCTTCCAAGCTAAAGCATCTCGGGGGTCGAGTCCCTTGACATTAATAAAAAACCACTGCTCTAATGGATCTTTTGGCTGACCAACTAGCTCAGGTAGACCCATGATTTCTAAAACTTTGTCCAATAGTATAGTCATCTCTTTCCATGGGAACCATAAGGTGCAGGTGCATGGATTCCATCGCTCTGCTAATGCTTGAATCAAATTGCCATTAATGCTGTGCTCCCCCACTGATGATGTCAGTTCTAATCTGCAGTCGCTTAGATGGTCTGAGAACATATGGGAAAAGTTTTTGAGCCAAGAATAGTACCACCAGGGAAGGAAGGGTCTGATGTTCAGAGTTCGATGATCAGGGAGACCTTGCTGCACCTCGTAAGAGATATGGCCCTCAGGAAAGACCAAATCAAGCTGACTGGATGCCATTAGGATAGACTGAAAAATAAAGAAGAAGTAAGGACCAGACTTGAGAAATATATACAATTTTTTGAAAAAATTACAGGCAGGATCAAAACAAGGCTAGAAATTTGAGATCCAGAGGAACAGATTGATGGAAATTGCCTAGAGTTTTGAAGGAAAGTAGAGGTTTTAAAAAATCATCCACGGTTTTGATAAAAATTTTGTAAAAATAAAAGGGAATATAAGAAAATACATGGAAAATAAGGGGTTTTAAAAATCATCCAGGATTTTCAGAAAAATTATGGGTAATATAAGAAAATAAAGGAAATAAAGGAAAAAAACTAAAATACATTCAATCATATCCTGCATAATCAAGTATGCACATACAACATTCTCTAAAGGCTAACTCTAGATACACAAATTTTAAAATAGTTGTAGTACCCTAATCCTAACTCTAAGTCTCAGATCATCTGTGTCCAATCATGCTATGTTGATATACTCGAGCTGAGGCTCGATGTACGTGGCATAAAAATATTTTCTGTGATTCTAGGCTTATGTTTTTCAACATCCTTGAGCGCCTGTCGATATACTTTGGACTATGGCCCTCAGTATGTAGCAGGAGCCCAAATTTTCCAAAAATCGAAAAAATCTTCTTTTTGCCCTTGGCTCCATCTTGTGAATAACTGGGTCAATTTCTGATCAAATTTCCATTCATTTCTCAGATTCACTGAAATCCATGCTCAATGTCCGTATCTGACCCAATCCTTGATCCAGATCTGATATTCGGATCCAATTCTGAATCTGAATCTCTTATTTTTCAAAAAATAAAAAAAAAATCAATTCATGGTATTTTATCGGATGTTTTATTTGTATCCAACCTCAATTCGAGATCCAAACCCAATATTTTTTAAAAATCTTGCATCCAGATCCATTTCAGAGGTCATTTTTTGAAATAAATCATGTAATTTTCACAAAAACCCCATTTTAGGAAAACTTGCTATTTCAAAACCAATATTTTACAAAAATTCTTCAAAACCTCATTTTGGATCCCATTCTCCTAAAAACCCCGTATTTTCCTCATATCTTTAGAATTTTTATCAAAAAATAATATAAAAAGAAAAATTTCTGAAAAATATAGCTTTCTATACCATTTTTAAGAAAAACTTGTAGATGGGCCCTCTTTTTAAAAAATTTCCAAAATAAGGGGACCATCTCTGAAAAACCCCTAACGGCTTTCCGTTATAAAAGAAAGTTGCAGGGTCTTTTCCTCTCCATCGCTTCTTCACCCCTCCACTGCGCTTCTCTTCTGGAACTCCTTCTTCCTCTTCATTCCGGTTCTAAAGGGAGCCCCATAGAAGATCGATCTTCACCTCAACACCCCTCTGCTTCTCCACGGTCTAACCTTCCCCTTTCCTTCCTTCTTCTGCTTCCTCTCCTTCTTATTTCCCTGGTTTTCCTCCGTCTGATTAAAGAAGCCGACCATTCCACAACACAAAGCCACAGTGAGTAGCCATCGTCTCCTCTTTTTGTTTTTTATAAGAGTTTTGGTTTACCGCATTTTTGCATTTTGATTAGATCCTTCTCGTTCCTTTTTCTTCTTTTCTTTTAATTTTGTCCTAATGCAGCCATGATGGGATCAACCTGCATAGAGCAAGATCGACCCATCTATTGCAAAATCAATAGGAATCTTCAGATTCCGACATTCTCTTTACTTTATAGCAAAATTTATTTTCCTCAATCTTTAGCATTTGTTCTTTGTTTAGATCGCTTCCTATACCTCTGTATTATTATTATTATCATTTTATTTCAATTTTTTTATTTTATTGCCCGTGTATACTTTGATTTTCCTATAAAATTCAGATTAGTTGTTTGCGTCATGATAATTCCCCTTTGTTGTTTGATTTCCTGTTTTCATCAGTAATTCTGTGTCTTATGGTTGGGAAATTGGTTGCGTCTTACGTAGTTCACACAGAAGAACAATCCCACCGGTGAGAGTTTATTGATCCTTTGTTATAACGAAATGCACAACTGCTGAATCGTTGCCTTGCTAGACCCTGTAAGATATGCAGCAAGGCATCACAATCTTATTCTGCTGATGTGAATATCTTTGGGGATTTCACGGTGGAGACAAGAACCAATGTGTGCCTTGTTATAAGATCACTACAGGATCTGCAGTAAAGACCAAGATCCTCTACTGTGAAATATTTCGCAGAATGTTAGTCAGCAGAAGATCGGATTCATCGTGAATCAGACTCGAGTTTGATCCCACGGTGAAATGTTGGCTCACTGTGAAGTCCTTCAAGTCGGTCCATCCCTGCATCATTTCGTTAGGTTATCATTTCATTAGATGATATATCCATTCCCTCATCAGATCATTTCATTGCTATTTTCTTTTCGATTGATGATGAAGACTTGAAGGGATCAGTTCTTGATTCCTTTCGGTTGCCGAAGTCGAATTTGTAATTTTCATACTGTTGGTATTCGTAATTGTGAAATGGAAATCATCTGAGTATTTTTCATGCTGGTGGCATTTTAATATGATAAAGCACGTTTTGAGATCGTCACATTGTTGTTGTTTGCATTAGCTCCAGAATTTCTTTATTCCAGTTCATATAGAATATTACCCTCTTATTTGTTTTCTGTGGGGTTTGTGGGCTCCGTGATCCGTATTTCATTAGTAATGGTTATGGTCTGGGGTTCTGGAGATGAGCCTAATCAAAATGCTTCATCAAAGCCACCTGTGGAGAATGTAGGAGCCATTTTCATTGTTGATCCTGCTATAAGAAGTGGTGTATTGTTTCAAGGTAAGTGGGAACAGGATTATATGTATAAGGGCTCTGCAACTGAGGTCTTTTTGCTGTGACAATAGGCAAATCTCTGGGTAAATGACTCAAGATGTTGCTCTTTAGGAAGAAAAGCATTGGATCTAGTTACGCTAAAGGCAAAGGGATGATCTGATATAGTTTTGATGCTCTTGATAGACAAACAGTTTTGTCTATAAATGCTCAATATGGACGTGAATCAGATAATTCGACAAATGTTAGGAAATCTATAGTATCTGTTCTTGCATACAACTCTGATATTTGTTTATTTTGGTAGATGTTTGTTCATTCTGAAAATGGTTGTTGTTAGATTCCCATTCATTTTCTTTTATACTAACCTTAAAAGGCAAGTTTGCATCTGATAGAGTTCTTCTAGCCTCCTGTATTGATGCCATAACAGGTACCTTCAAAACTCTTCCATTTTACATTGTTACTCTTAGTATGTGATATTCTTGAAAATCCTCTTTCACCAAAATGGATTCTGGTTTATAATTAAAAAGGGTTTTGGTTCCCTACTTACCTTAGTGCATGTTATTATGATCAGAGGATTATTTTCAGTCCTCCTGATTGGTTGTATCCACAAAAAGCTATATGCCTGGTCAACAAAATGGGAAAGAATTTCATTATTTACCTGCCTTGCTATTTAAATCAATCTAATGCTCCTACCAATATTGCCTCTGGTATAATTAGAAAGTTTTATATCTAAGTGCACTAGTATGATTGCATTACATAAGCACGTTGGCCTATTGTTTTGCTTCTTAAGGGTTAATGCCAACACTGATTTCCTGTATGTTGTGATGCTTATTACCTTTTTGTAGGTTGGTTTATCTTCCTGCCATTGTAATCCCGTAGAGAAATATATGAAAATGAGATGTAACAGGTTCATGACCCATTGAGTGAATGAAGTGGAACACTTTGGATATTGGCAGGGGTGTTCAGCACATCCCCTGTGCATATACTCCAACGGCTGCATATCTTCAATTGCACCATCTTTCACAGCACCCCCATCACTACTAACACCTACCTCACTGTGATCATCGCAAAATTTTTCCTCTCTTGTGGTTTCTCTCTCTTCCTTCTCTTTTTCCTTTTCTAACCTCTATTCTCCTCCTTTTTGAAGGGAGAAGAATAAAAGAAAGAAAAGAGAAAGAGAAGAGAAAAAAAAGAAAGAGAGAGAGAAGAGGAACTCTTTTGCGGGTTTTCACTTGACCTTTATTTGAAAAATATTTAGAAAATTACTCGCCTCCGTTTTGAAAATTCGCGGGAAAAAGATGGAGAGACGGGATTCGCTCGTCGGTACGAGGTTTGACCGTTCCTGGCGCCTTTACCAGGGGTAATCGAACCAAGGATCAAATCTATGCCTTTTGCTTTGCCTAAATATAATATAAAAATTTATCCTAACTCTAAATGTGCAATAATTCATGCTTGTGCAATGCAAGAATGTATGCTCCTTTTAAAAGATGTTTTGAAAATTTCCAAGTATTCTGAGATGAATTTGGTAATAGAATGGAGAAATGATTTCTAAATAATTGGATTTTAACTTAGAACTTGAGATAGATCAGAGAAGTTCTAAGTCTTCAAAGTAATTTAGAGTTGGAGGAATAAATCTTGATTTTGAGAAAGAATGATTTGAAGTTTTGAAATGAAAGGAAATGAAGTTTCAAAGTCGAAAATGGATTTTGAGTTTAATCATGGATTTAAGAGAAGAAGATGAAATTTTGAAGTGATATTGGACTTGAATCTTTAGAATGGATCTGAGAAAATCAAATGTATTTAAAAATAGAAATGAATTTAGGGAGTTCAAATGAGATCTGGAAATGGACTTGGATTTGAAATCTAGATTTTGAAATGGAATTGGATCTTAAAATGGATTTAAGATCTGGGATCTAAGATCTGATGTAAAATTGGGTTCTGGATCCTAAGATGGATTTGGATCTGAAGTCTGAGATCCAAAGTAGAGTTGGGTTCTGGATCCTAGAATGGATTTTGGATCTGAGGTCTGAGATCCAAGGTGAAATTGGATTGTGGATCTTATGAGGAAATTAGATCTGAAGTCTAAGATCCAAAGTGAAATTGGAGTCTGGATCCTAAAATGGAGTGGATCTGAAGTATGAGATCCAAATGTAGAATTGGGTTCTTGATCCTAAGATGAATTTGGATCTGAAGTCTGAGATCCGATGTAGAGTTGGACTCTGGATCCTAAGATGGATTTGGATCTGAAGTCTGAGATCCAATATGAGTGTTGAATCTTTGATCTTAAAATGGATTTGGAGTTTAAATTCAGAAGATGAATCAGGAATTTCTAAGTCTGATTTGAATTTGGGAAAAGGAATTTTAGAATTTGAATTTTGAATATACAGATGAATCCCAAAGTCAATTTAGACCTTGGATTTGAAGTTTGAATTTGAAATAAATCAAGAATCTCAAAGTTAAATTGAACTTTGAGTTTGATTGGAGCTTTTGAGAATGAATTTGAAATTTCAAAGTCAAATTGAACTTTGAAATCTGATTTGAATTTGAATATATAAAAAATGAATTTGAAATCTCAAAGTTGAATTGAACTTTGAGAAAAAATAGAATTTCGAAAGATGAAAGGATGAATTGGATTTGAAAAGGATTGAAGATAGATTGAGGAAGGTATTTACATTACTTGGAGTTTTTGAAAAAGACATTTTGAAAATATGATGCAATTTTATATGATGAATGAATTTAAATTTTTGAAAATTGGATTTTTGAAAAGCTATTCCATTCTTTAAATGAATGAAAATAAGATTGAAAATATAATACATCCTTGACTATGGTCATTGAATGTATTATATAATAATCTATATTTAAATTCAGGTGAAGAATGAAACACATTTGGTGCTTTTATAGAATTTAAAGTGAAATTAACTCTCAATATACCCTGACTATGGCCATTGGTATATATTTTGAATTAATTTTAAGTTAAATTCTAATAAAAGGAGAAAACATTTAAGGAAATATGATGAATTTTGAAAATGGATGCAGTGTGGATCCGGTGTTATTTCGTAAAAGATAAAAATCCTAAGTTTTGTCCACACCCTGACTATGGCCATTGGTGTGGATCATCAACTTAGGATTGATTTACCTCTTACGAAATGGTGCACGTGTCATTCGTGTTTCACCAATGTGAGATTTTGGAAGATAAGGTAAAAATGATATGGAACAGGCAACTAATGCTATTTATATGCTCATACATTCTAATCTAAAAAGCTTGATATGTAATATTCTCATTAATGATCTAATGAATTCTGAAGAGATGAAAAATATCTAACTTAAAGAAGATCTATATTCCTGCAAAACAGAGTTAGCACAAGGTAATATACGAATACAGAGAGAGACTGCAAATATCATATTGAATTTAAAACGCCATTGAAAGATTCATGCATATGCCCTATGTTAATGAGAAAGCATATATATACATATGATGAAAGCCCATATGAGGAAGGCATAGGCGATGCTTTGAGATAAATGCAAACCTACATGTATTTTCATAAGAGAATCAGAACTTTGGTTCCTGTTTAAATGGCTTGACACTTACATCTAGTATATTGAATGGTAGAGGGATTACAGATGATGCTATGAACCATGGTGAAAACCCAATGATTATGGTGAGTTCTGACGAATTAACATAGAGGAAAAGGGATGATCTGGGTGGATAGCAGAGTGTATTTACAGAAGCTCTAACCGTAGCAAGACCAAACTGGGCTACCTTCCTCACTTTCTAGGCCAATTTCCTCCTGCCCGGCACCACTGTTATCAGAATTTCCTGGGCCTTGGGCATCTTGGCCAATTCGGCCCTGTGTACATCCTTTTCCTTGCATATCTTCCAGCTGGAAGGATTTTGAAACATATTGCCAACGTTGGATTAGCTGGGAAAAGCTGCAAATCTAACTAAGTCCATCGGTTCAGGTGAACATGTTATAAATCGGATGGATTAAAACTTGTTGGGAGATGACCACCAAGGGATGATTTAATCAAAGCACCGTGAATCAGGTTTTTGCTTGATTGAAAATAGGGATCCTTGGGACAAACTGGTATCCTAAGGAAGTTGACAGAACACTAGGTCCCGATCGGCATTACAAGTAATGAGTCCAAAATAGCAGAGGCAATTGCTCCTTAACAACATTCTAACAACATATCGTTGATTTTAGGCCAGTACCAGAGGTGTGATTCTTTAACAGAAAACATGCTTCAAGATATTATTTTCAGTGATACTTATAAGCAATAACATTAATGGAAAAGAAAAAAAATGTGGTAATCTCATGGATAAAATTTCTGCTGATCTTGAGGATATACCTGGGTCCTTCTTGGAGACGTGGCTTCTGGTTAACACTGCGGTCCTACCAAGAGCAAAACAAACATGTCAGCCCTGTAAACTTAAGACAAAGAAGACTCATTTCGATTTTCGACACCCACAATCCGGAAAGAGAAAGATGATCAAAAGCTATGGCTCTCGACCCAATCTTCTGAGTGTCTTCAGATCTAGGTCAGAAAAAGTTAGCTCCACTTTGAGTTCCACCTGACGATGTGCTCTTATATGTGGAAGCAAACCTGGATCGGGTAGTGATTAGTGGGATGTAACAAGTGGCATACACCGAACCATGCACAGGAGGGGGGGAGGGTATAGCTGACGGTGAGTGCTGTAAATCTCTAAGCCTTATCATCCGTCTCTTTCAGCCTTTCAAGAAATGAAAAGAGCCGATTAGCTCAAGTCTGGCTCACGATATGACCACAATTTAAACCTGCGGTGTTGAAAATAAATTCCTGCAGAACTGACCCAGACCAAACATTTTCCAGACTATCAGCATGGGTCATGATTGCTCTTGGTCTGTTTATCAGACAGCTTGTCTTCTATGCCCCTTTTGATGGCAGCTTTAGGAGGAGAGAATCATATTCAATTAAAGCTCAGCTAAGAAGATGGAGGCAATATGCAATTTATTTCAGGAACAACATACTTATGGTAACTGGAAACCTCTACAGGGCATCCGACTAAACAACTCTTCTGCAACATACTCACCAAATGTCCTCAGCAAAACCATACTGAACCTATACGGTTTCAACCAACATGGACAGAACTAATGATGATCAACTTCACCACATGACATCTACACAGCGTGTCTGGAAATAAACAGATCTTACCGTAGGGGCTACAGGCGATGGTACAGGGGAGGTATAAGTCCAATGGTTTGCAAGAATTATGCTCAATGAAGAAAAATATTACAGTCATCAGGGAAGAATAGTAACACCCACAGTTGTGACATCATCCATCATAGCAACATTATCGCCCAAATTTAATTCAATTATAAGCCTTCACTATTAAAGCCAAGGTTAGAATGAAGTGCGATGTTACGAAGAGATGGCAGGGTATACCTATAATGTTGCATATGCCTTGCAACAGGAAGCATAAGAGGAACATCACGAACAGTAGCATCCAAACAACTATGGCGATCATTAAACAAAAAAAAACAAGGGAAATGAAGGACGAGAGGAGATGAGTAGTAAGGGATTAACCAACATGCCTAGAGGAAATACAGATTTCCTTCATCTATAATCCTACTCTGTCGTTCCCCTTTTCTCCCCCTCCCCTTTTTTTTTTTAGCTAGCGAATCACGACAGAGGTGGGGACTCCGGCAAAACATCAATATGCATCCCCTTCCTTCTTGCGTTGAATCCAAACTTATGACAAGACCCCAGCTGGTAGGCTTTCCCTATGAGGGATCATCCCAATGCCATGACTTTACAGGAGACGCCATTATGAGCATTCTGGTCTTGATGCTAAAAATAACATCAGGGAAGAAAGAAAGAAAGGAAACAAAATGTTGGAGCACGATCGCTCCCTTTTGATATTGCACATTTACGCCACTCGATATTTGCTATAGGCAAAATCGATGTTACATGAGTGCTCCAATGGGACCGATTGAATCAGAAAACTAAAACAAGAAGGAAAAAAAAAAAAAGAGAAATGGAAATTACCTAGAGAAGATGGAAAAAGTTCTTACCCGATCGCAGGATCGTGAAGGAGGATCTGGGGAGGTGAAGACCGATTTCTTTCTTCTACTCTGAAGGCCTACTACCGCTGGAGGAGAGGAGAGGATCAGGGGATTTGCTTGGAATCTTGCAGGAGGGAGCTCAGTGATGAAGGAGAGAGGTAATGCCCGAATGATCGATGTTGATCCCCCCTTCCCTCTTTCTCGCTGGCCTACCTTTATAGAAAAAGGAGAAGCCTCGAGAAGGAGGGCTTTCTGTTGCAGATCGATGGTCCGAATCCGGGGTGCAGTGATCGGAAGGTGGAGCTTGATGTCGCACATGGGGCTGGTTGGGGAGAGGAAGAAAGCTTGCAAGGCCGTTGAAGATGAACGGAGAAGGCCAATGGCCATGGCGATCGAGGGTGGAGGATAAGGAAGGTGGTTCTTGTGAAAAAAAAGGTAAATGGAGGCCATGGAGGGAGAGAGAGAGTGGCTGAGGAAGGAAGGTGAGTTAGGGTTTTCAAAAACCCTAACTCGACCCTCAAACCTTAAAACTTAGTTTTTCCAAAAACAGGCCTCCTTTTCAGGTTTTTCTAAAAAGATGGTTAAAGGTGAGTTTTTCGGCAAAATCTTCAAAAACCGGGTAGTTTTTCCTAATTTCTTTGGTTTTTTGCATGATTTTTCCATTTTTTTGTATTTTCGGCACAGAATCTAAGTTTTTTACACAAAAACTAAGATTAAATACTAATTTTTTGTATTTTTATTTTTTTATTATTTTTTATTATTTTTTATTATTATTTTTCTTTTTTTTGAAATATATACAAGAGTATTTTCTGAGAATTTCAGACCATTTTGGGGAAATTTCTTCAAAAGAATGGGTTTGGATCCAAGTTTTGAGAAAACATTCGACTTTTAAGCCTCGATTTGAGGAAATTTAATTTACTGGATCCAAACGGATATCGGACGAACTGTCTGAGCTTTTCAAAAGTTATTTTTGATAATTTAGAGAATTTGATTTAAAATTGGATAATGAAGCTCAGATTTGGATTTTGATGTATATCCGGATCCGAAATTGAGTCAGATATGTAAAATGAATTTAATTTCAACAAAATTTGAGAAATAAAATGGAATTTAGATTTAAAACTGACTCAATTACCCAAAAAAAAAAATGGGGGAAAAGGGCAAAAAGGAGATATTTACAACATTTTAAAAAAATTTGGGGTGTTCACAGATGCCCCTTTTTGCTACTAAGCCGATTGAAAGCCGAGCTTAGTGGCAAAGAAACACTCCAAATTTTGAAAAATGCCCCAGTCAGCAGATCTGAGCTGAGTGTGGAAGAATTATTTCAAAAACATGGTTTTTCAAGCTTAAAACCTTATCCTGAATGGTTCTGGGGGGACGAAATCCTCGACAATCATACGACTGAATGATAGGAATGAGGAAATCGTGATGAGACTTTGGGCGAAGACCTCGAAATGGTGAAAGGTAAGAATTTTGATCAGGTCCCATGGGTGAGACGAGATCTACCTTTTGGAATGACTCAGGTTTAGCCATTAACCTGGATGGGACGAAGATAGATCAAGATAAATTGGATGAGGAAGGAATATAGGCAGACCTCGATGGGACATTTTGAGGAAAATGCCTCATGAGATGAAACTCAAGGACGATCCTTTCCTGGATGGATGTACAAAGAGCACGGATTCCTTTGTGGGGAAAATCAGGATGGGACAGGAGGATTGCCTTGTCTAAATGAAGCTCAGGTTTAACCCAAACCTGAAAGGAAGGTACCTCGCAGAGCGAGGTTCAGGCTTTGCCCTTATCCTGAGAGGGACGACCATACAGAATCTTCGAGTGAAGAAACCGTGATGGGACAACAGATGCATCGCTGAAGCGAGATTCAGGTTTTTGCCCTTGACCTGAAAGGGACGATCAAACGGAATCCTTGGGTGAAGAAACCATGATGGGGCCTTCGGAATTTGGACGAACAAATCCAAAAGGGGTTTGCGAGAAGAGAAAAATCAAGGGATTCCCTAAATCTTGGAAAAGGGATGATCTTGGGCGCCTCATTGCTGAAACTAAAATCAGCTTTCTAAAAACAGGCGACCTCTCGCAGAAGGTTTTTTGGGTTACACCTCGGGGAGCGAGGTGACAGGTTTAATCCTTAGCCTGAATGGATACAGAATCCTCGAGGAGCGAGGAAAACTGTGATGGACCTCTAGACTTTGCACAACAAGTCCAAGAGGGGTTTTGCAAAAGGATAAAAATGGGGGTCCCTAAAGCTTGAAAAGGGGTTGTTCTTGGGCGCCTCATTGCTGAGACTGAAAATAGCTTTTGACAATAACAAATCTTTTGCAAAAAGTTCAGGTTTTAACCCTTATCCTGAGCGGGAACTGTCTATGGCGGGACAGTGGGGAGCACAGGGAAGTGTGCAAATCTGAGAGCGCTCAGATCAGACGGAAGGAAAGGACCTTTCAGTCCTAAGGAGGGATGACGTCAGGATACGTCAAAACGATCTCAAGTTCACACTTCATGTTGGGATAATTAGAAAATATTGCCAATAAGATGTCAAAAATTGTAGTTGGTTCAGAATGATTGAATTGTGCTCATGTGTGAAAATATCACCTCTTTCTACCTAGAGTATTAGCTTCAATTGGGCTAACTTTGTAGAATTTGAGATCTAAAATTCAAATTTGTTGCTGTTGAGCTTCTTTAAGGAAGATATCAATTTCCTTGACATGAAAAGAGAGGAAAACATTCTTAGCTTCATAAAAGCAATTAAGTGAAAAGACATTGATAAAGAATTTCACATAGATAAAGATGATTCTTGACAGTTTCGGGCAGTTTGATATCCTGGGCATTTCCCATGATGATCTGTTTGCACTCTTTTGAACCATGGATCTTTTCTGGGCTTCTTTCACATCATCCTTCATTTTGGAGATACTCCTGACTTTTCTCTCTTTTTCGAGGAAGGGTACATCACAAACTCCTTCATCTTAGAGATGCTCCGATCCTTCTTTTTCTTTCTCGGGAATTATGACATTGGTTCTTGGGTTGAAATCTCTAAATGATAGCAGAAATCAAATATCTTTTAGGGTTTGTCGGTAAGTTCATCGCATCCGCCTTCATCTCGACGGTGATCCGAACTTTCCCTAGAAGGATCTGTCACAAACTCCGTCATCTTGGAGATGTTTCAAATCTTCTTTGGCCCCGGGGTCCACTCGCTTAATTCGCCTTCATCTCGACGACAAATGAGAGATCCCTTTTGCGGATATTTGATTGCAGCTTAGCTTGGATGACTGAGGATATATGGATTGGGTAGGTTCTTTTTACTGCCCAGAATATTTCCACTGTCTTACCGCCAAAAGAATAATCTTTAAGAATGTGCCACTGCTATGATTAATATCAGTTCACTTATGGCTTTTCAACATCATTGAATTCTCCTTTGCTGGTCATATCAAAGATTTTTCTTCAACCTCTTAGTTGACCAGCAGAAAAAGCTTGAATTTAGCTCCTACTTCGCAAGAGTCTTGCTCTTTTGAAAATGATACTGAAGGTAGTTTGAGATAATCCTTTGTATGATGAAAACTTTGAGATCAACAATGACTTTTGATAGCAAATTGGCAACATATTCTAGAAAATCCTTGACGAGAGTCGCTTGATATCGAGTCGACATGTCCGTGACAAAATTCTCCTCTCTTTTTCCTCAAAAAGAGAGACTCAGGCTTAAGCCCTTACCTGAATGGAAAGTTGGAAATACTCCTCTCTTCCCTGAAAGAGGAGGTGTTTGCAAAATGGAACTTTCGAAGAGAAATTAAGTTTTCGTCAAAACTCCCTATCTCTAGGCTTCTCTTATGGAAAGGCGGCCGAAAAACAAAGTTGAGAAAGTATCACAGAGGAACGAGTCCATCACACTCTCCCTAGAAGAGGGTCCTCTGTGAAGGGGTTGGCCAAAGATGATAAAAACAGGGGCCACAAAAGAAACGAGCTTCCGTCGAAGCTCTCCCTGGAAAAAGGGTTCTCTTGTGTAAAGTTGGTTGTTGTTTTGCAAACTGTTCGCGAAGAAAACGAGTCCCTTCAAACTCTCCCTGGAAGAGGGTCCTTGCGAACGAAAGATGGTTGCATGCGAAAAGAACGAGCTCCCTCGAACTCTCCCTGAAGAGGGTCCTTTGCAAGAGAAAAAGATTGATTCTTGATAAAATGGTGACCTGAAGGTCGAAATTGAGAATTTATAGCTTGAAATGATGATGTTTGGTTAGCACAAAGACTGAACCTGGAGGGCTAACTGATTAGTCAGCCAAACACTAGCGCAAGCGCTAGATGCACCAGCACGAGCACTGGATTTCAAAAAGAAAGCCCCAGTACGAGCGCTGGGTTTTTGAAAAATGCACACCAGTACGAGCACTGGATTTTTGAAATGCACACCAGCACGAGTACTGGGTTTTCGAAATGCACACCAGTACGAGCACCGGGTTTTCGAAATGCACACCAGTACGAGCACCGGGTTTTCGAAATGCACATCAGCACGAGCACTGGATGGTTCAATAGGAGAATTTGAAAATAAGACCGACATTCAAAGATACTTGAGAATTAAGCGAGAATGATTGCCGGTGTTTCAGGATTATCCCTTATCCTGAAGGGGAAGTTCAAGGAGGAACTTTGGGAAAATAAGGATATACAAAAGCGAAAATCCAAGTCGGAACTCAGTTTTTCAAATATAAGAAATCAGTGAAAATCGAGTTTGAAAACTCGGATTTCTCAACCCAATAATTTCGTCCAACAGGAGCATTGGATTCAAAAGAAAGTTCAAGTAGGAACTTGAGACTTCAAATAAAAGGAAAAACCCGAGTCGGAACCCGGATCTTTAAAACAATGATAAAAATGGGGAATCCGAGTTTCGAAAAACTCGAGTCTTCAAGGGTACGATCGATTCCAACATGAGCGTTGAATCCGATAGGAAGTCCGAGTCGGAACTTGAGACTTCAAACGATATATAAAAAGGGAAAACCCGAGTCGGAACCCGGATGTTTAAAAAATAATGATAAAAAGTGGAAGAACCCGAGTTTTGAAAAACTCGAATCTTCAAGGGTACGATCGGTTCCAACACGAGCGTTGAATCCGATAGGAAGTCCGAGTCGGAACTCGAAACTTCAAACGATATAAAAAAGGGAAAACCCGAGTCGGAACCCAGATCTTCAAAATAATGATAAAAATTGAAGAACCCGAGTTTTGAACAACTCGAATCTTCAAGGGTACGATCGGTTCCAACACGAGCGTTGAATCCGATAGGAAGTCCGAGTCGGAACTCGAAACTTCAAACGATATAAAAAAAAGGGAAAACCCGAGTCGGAACCCGGATCTTCAAAATAATGATAAAAATGGAAGAACCCGAATTTTGAACAACTCGAATCTTCAAGGGTACGATCGGTTCCAACACGAGCGTTGAATTCGATAGGAAGTCCGAGTCGGAACTCGAAACTTCAAACGATATATAAAAAGGAAAAACCCGAGTCGGAACCCGGATCTTTAAAATAATGATAAAAATGGAAGAACCCGAGTTTTGAACAACTCGAATCTTCAAGGGTGCGATCGGTTCCAACACGAGCGTTGAATCCGATAGGAAGTCCGAGTCGGAACTCGAAACTTCAGATGATATATAAAAAGGAAAAACCCGAGTCGGAACCCGGATCTTTAAAATAATGATAAAAATGGAAGAACTCGAGTTTTGAACAACTCGAATCTTCAAGGGTGCGATCGGTTCCAACACGAGCGTTGAATCCGATAGGAAGTCCGAGTCAGAACTCGAAACTTCAGATGATATATAAAAAGGAAAAACCCGAGTCGGAACCCGGATCTTTAAAATAATGATAAAAAGTGGAAGAACCCGAGTCCCATCTCGGTCGCCAAAACTGTGATCATCGCAAAATTTTTCCTCTCTTGTGGTTTCTCTCTCTTCCTTCTCTTTTTTCTTTTCTAACCTCTATTCTCCTCCTTTTTGAAGGGAGAAGAATAAAAGAAAGAAAAGAGAAAGAGAAGAGAAAAGAAAGAAAGAGAGAGAGAAGAGGAACTCTTTTGCAGGTTTTCACTTGACCTTTATTTGAAAAATATTTAGAAAATTACTCGCCTCCGTTTTGAAAATTCGCGGGAAAAAGATGGAGAGACGGGATTCGCTCGTCGGTACGAGGTTTGACCGTTCCTGGCGCCTTTACCAGGGGTAATCGAACCAAGGATCGAATCTATGCCTTTTGCTTTGCCTAAATATAATCTAAAAATTTATCCTAACTCTAAATGCGCAATAAATCATGCTTGTGCAATGCAAGAATGTATGCTCCTTTTAAAAGATGTTTTGAAAATTTCCAAGTATTCTGAGATGAATTTGGTAATAGAATGGAGAAATGATTTCTTAATAATTGGATTTTAACTTAGAACTTGAGATAGATCAGAGAAGTTCTAAGTCTTCAAAGTAATTTAGAGTTGGAGGAATAAATCTTGATTTTGAGAAAGAATGATTTGAAGTTTTGAAATGAAAGGAAATGAAGTTTCAAAGTCGAAAATGGATTTTGAGTTTAATCATGGATTTAAGAGAAGAAGATGAAATTTTGAAGTGATATTGGACTTGAATCTTTAGAATGGATCTGAGAAAATCAAATGTATTTAAAAATAGAAATGGATTTAGGGAGTTCAAATGAGATCTGGAAATGAACTTGGATTTGAAATCTAGATTTTGAAATGGAATTGGATCTTAAAATGGATTTAAGATCTGGGATCTAAGATCCGATGTAAAATTGGGTTCTGGATCCTAAGATGGATTTGGATCTGAAGTCTGAGATCCAAAGTAGAGTTGGGTTCTGGATCCTAGAATGGATTTTGGATCTGAGGTATGAGATCCAAGGTGAAATTGGATTGTGGATCTTATGAGGAAATTAGATCTGAAGTCTAAGATCCAAAGTGAAATTGGAGTCTGGATCCTAAAATGGAGTGGATCTGAAGTATGAGATCCAAATGTAGAATTGGGTTCTTGATCCTAAGATGAATTTGGATCTGAAGTCTGAGATCCGATGTAGAGTTGGACTCTGGATCCTAAGATGGATTTGGATCTGAAGTCTGAGATCCAATATGAGTGTTGAATCTTTGATCTTAAAATGGATTTGGAGTTTAAATTCAGAAGATGAATCAGGAATTTCTAAGTCTGATTTGAATTTGGGAAAAGGAATTTTAGAATTTGAATTTTGAATATACAGATGAATCCCAAAGTCAATTTAGACCTTGGATTTGAAGTTTGAATTTGAAATAAATCAAGAATCTCAAAGTTAAATTGAACTTTGAGTTTGATTGGAGCTTTTGAGAATGAATTTGAAATTTCAAAGTCAAATTGAACTTTGAAATCTGATTTGAATTTGAATATATAAAAAATGAATTTGAAATCTCAAAGTTGAATTGAACTTTGAGAAAAAATAGAATTTCGAAAGATGAAAGGATGAATTGGATTTGAAAAGGATTGAAGATAGATTGAGGAAGGTATTTACATTACTTGGAGTTTTTGAAAAAGACATTTTGAAAATATGATGCAATTTTATATGATGAATGAATTTAAATTTTTGAAAATTGGAATTTTGAAAAGCTATTCCATTCTTTAAATGAATGAAAATAAGATTGAAAATATAATACATCCTTGACTATGGTCATTGAATGTATTATATAATAATCTATATTTAAATTCAGGTGAAGAATGAAACACATTTGGTGCTTTTATAGAATTTAAAGTGAAATTAACTCTCAATATACCCTGACTATGGCCATTGGTATATATTTTGAATTAATTTTAAGTTAAATTCTAATAAAAGGAGAAAACATTTAAGGAAATATGATGAATTTTGAAAATGGATGCAGTGTGGATCCGGTGTTATTTCGTAAAAGATAAAAATCCTAAGTTTTGTCCACACCCTGACTATGGCCATTGGTGTGGATCATCAACTTAGGATTGATTTACCTCTTACGAAATGGTGCACGTGTCATTCGTGTTTCACCAATGTGAGATTTTGGAAGATAAGGTAAAAATGATATGGAACAGGCAACTAATGCTATTTATATGCTCATACATTCTAATCTAAAAAGCTTGATATGTAATATTCTCATTAATGATCTAATGAATTCTGAAGAGATGAAAAATATCTAACTTAAAGAAGATCTATATTCCTGCAAAACAGAGTTAGCACAAGGTAATATACGAATACAGAGAGAGACTGCAAATATCATATTGAATTTAAAACGCCATTGAAAGATTCATTCATATGCCCTATGTTAATGAGAAAGCATATATATACATATGATGAAAGCCCATATGAGGAAGGCATAGGCGATGCTTTGAGATAAATGCAAACCTACATGTATTTGCCTAAGGGTGATGTAAACATGTTATGAAATGAAAGAAACCCCAACCTTCATTGGGCTGGTGTGAGGAAATCTACAATACATTAGGGTCGGTTGATGGAAAAATGTGGCAATCTTTCCCTGTTGCCATGCAACCAGAGAGCAGCCCGAAACACAAGGGACTTCATGTAATCTCCATGCAGAGATTTACCCCTTATTGCAGGAAATAGACTGCAGAAAAGTGGACTCCCCAAGACCCCAAATTTTTATAAATACGCATAGGTGCATATAGGTTCTGGCTGGAGATGAAAGTGAGGTAACAACTGCTACATGCTGGACCTTGCTATTGACCCTGTTCGGATGAAAGATTTTCATAAGAGAATCAGAACTTTGGTTCCTGTTTAAATGGCTTGACACTTACATCTAGTATATTGAATGGTAGAGGGATTACAGATGATGCTATGAACCATGGTGAAAACCCAATGATTATGGTGAGTTCTGACAAATTATCATAGAGGAAAAGGGATGATCTGGGTGGATAGCAGAGTGTATTTACAGAAGCTCTAACCGTAGCAAGACCAAACTGGGCTACCTTCCTCACTTTCTAGGCCAATTTCCTCCTGCCCGGCACCACTGTTATCAGAATTTCCTGGGCCTTGGGCATCTTGGCCAATTCGGCCCTGTGTACATCCTTTTCCTTGCATATCTTCCAGCTGGAAGGATTTTGAAACATATTGCCAACGTTGGATTAGCTGGGAAAAGCTGCAAATCTAACTAAGTCCATCGGTTCAGGTGAACATGTTATAAATCAGATGGATTAAAACTTGTTGGGAGATGACCACCAAGGGATGATTTAATCAAAGCACCGTGAATCAGGTTTTTGCTTGATTGAAAATAGGGATCCTTGGGACAAACTGGTATCCCAAGGAACTCGAAACTTGCAGAACTGGTCCTTGAATCTTCCCATGATCGTGGGAGGACTTGTGGCTTTTGGGAGCCTGACTAATCCCTTGGTCAACATATACTCAAGAACTTTGTTGAGTGGCTTGTCTAAAGGAGTGAACTCTCGATCTCTGCTCCAGTCTTTGTGCTTTGGCTTTTTTTGATTCTTGACCTTTTGCTGAGGACTGAATTGAAGCGATCTGTCCTGGGCTTTGCTGAACTTTCCCTTCTGACCTTTAGATTCCTCCAAATTACTGCTTTGATTGCCCTGGGTGCCTTCGTTGCTGCCCCTGCTGGCCTTAGAACTTCCTGCACTGCTATTGCTTTGTTTGCTCATTGGGAAAGTGACAGGTGCTTCTTCAGCGGTGGGAGCTTTTCTGAAACTGTCTTCAGCTTGCTCAGATAATATCTCAACCATCATCTTTTTGAACAACCGATATATGGCGGGATCAATCTCTTTCTTGTTGTCCTGAACCCCCTTTCTGGTAGACTTTTGAGAATCCATTTCTTACTTTCTGCTCGTGACTGAGGTGCTAGAGTGGTGCGGTCTCTGACCTTGTCTGAACCACCTTCACAATGCTAAATGCTCTCTGTAGGATAGAATGGGTCCTTTTTAGAAAGATTTCAGAAGAAATTTTGATAAAAGAAGAAATCAAATTGACAAGAGGTACCCCCACCACTAGGGATTGAGTCTGCATGAAAGGCACGACAATCGTATCATTTTCTCGTGAGAAGAAATAAACAATTTAGGATATGATCAAAAGGACATCTCTTGATGAAAGAGATTTGTAAAAGGCGAGGAATAGATTTAGAAGATACATAGAAGAAAGTTTTGAAAATAGATGGTAAATTTTGAAAATTTTGAAAAATTGTAGGCAGGATCGAAAAAGAATTAAAGAAATCAGAAAAAGAGAAAAAAAATACACCTGGGTTTTAAAAACAAAGAGAAAATTTTGAATAATATACCCAGGGTTTGGAAAAAGGCTTGATATATGGAAGAATACAAGGAAACATCGCATAATCAAAGTTGCACAAACAAGGATGCGCATACAACACTCCCTAAAGGCTGACTCTAAATGCAATACTTTGAAATGACTTGTAGGACCTTAATCCTAACTCTATGGTTTAGATCATTTGATTCCAATCAAGGTATGTCGATATACTCAAGCCGAAGCTCGAAGTATGTGGCATAGAAATATTTCTCTGGTTCTAAGGTAAAGGCTTCCTAACATCCTTGAGTGCCTACCGATATACCTCGGACTATGGCCCTTAGGTACGTGGTAGGGGGCGCGAACCCAAATTGGTGGTTCAGTTGTGAGGCTCTTTCCCAAACTATGGTCTAGTGAGACAGCCCAACAACGTGAAGACCGAGACAATATAGGTAGGGATGTTTTCAAAAACAAGTTCAACATGTAAGAAATCAGATGGCTCTAATGCAAAGCCCTAAGGAGATAGAATTTAAATGAAATAGAAGCATACACTTGCATACATTGTTCCATTCAATCCCTAGAATTGAGGAGAGTTGTATTTCAGACCTATGTCTAATGTGTACATGGAATAATCTCCTCAATATGGTCCTACCAAACCATACTTAGATCCTATATTCAATGATGTCAGCTTTCGACAAAGTCTAGGCTCCTAAGGTTTGCATGGAAATGAAGCTGACATTTATAGAATAAAGACTTAGATAATATAAAAGCAACGCAAAAGGCAAAAATTCGACTGGACGGAGACGAGTCCCATCACAATCGCCAACTTCTGTGATCATCGCAAAATTTTTCCTCTCGTTCTTCTTTTCCTTTCCCTTCGCCTTTCTAACCTCTATTCCCTTTTTTAAGGGGGATAAAAGCTAGAAAAGAAGAGAGAATGAGAAAAGGAGAGAAGAGAGAGAAACTCTTTTGCAAGGTCTCATTTGACCAAAATTTTAAAAAGATGTTTTAAAATTACTCTCCTCCGTTTTGAAAATCTGCGGGAAAAAATGGAGAGACGGGATTCGCTCGTCGGTACGAGGTTCGACCGTTCCTGACGCCTTTACCAGGGGTAATTGAACCAAGGATCGAATTTTATGCCTTTTGCTTTGCTAAAATATCATCTAAGAATTTATCCTGAGTCTAAATACACAAAGAATCATGCTTGTGCGAATGCAAAGATGTATGCTTTCTTTAAAAAATGATTTGAAAATTTCCAAGTTTTCTGAGATGAACTTGATAATGGAGTGAAGAGATGATTCAAAGATTTGAATTTGATTTTAGATTTTGAATCCAACTCAGGATTTGAAATGGATCGGGAAGAAGAGACTTGAATTTCCAAGTTTTTGAATGATCAGGATTTGGAGAGAGAAGGAATTTAGAATTGGCATTTTTGAAAAAAATAAGAATGATTTTTCAAAGTCATAATGGACTTTGAATTGGGATCAATTTTCAAGAATCAAAACAGGAATTGAATTGGCTTTAGACTTTGAGAAATAGATTTGAAATTGGTTTTAAAAATTGGAAATGAAATTAGATTCGAAAATCTAGAATGAAGTTTTGATCTAATATCCAAGATGGAACCGGATCTGAGATCCGAGATAGGGTTGGATCCGGATTCTGGAATTCTAAGTGGAATTGGATCCGAAGTCTAAGATCCAAGATAAAGCTGAATTATGGTTTTTAAATGGAATTGGATCCGAAGTCTAAGATCCAGGATAAAGTTGAATTCTGGATCCTAAATGGAATTGGATCTAAAGTCTAAGATCCAAGATGAAGTTGAGTTCTGAAATCTAGATTCCTAAATGGAATTGGATCTGAAGTCTGAGATCCAAGATGAAGTTGAACTCGGGAATCCTAAATGAAATTGGATCCGAAGTCTGGGATCCAATATGGAATTAGATCCGGAATCTGGATCAAAAGTGGAATTTGGGTTCTAACTTTGGATTTAGAAAGTCCAAATGGGACTTTTGAAGATGAATCTGGGTTTTGAAAAAAAAAAACCAGATTGAATTTAAAACTTAGGAAAAATCAAATTTTAAGATTCAGAATCAATCTCAAAACTTTGATTTTGAATTGAGAATCAAGATTCAATCTTGGGACAGAGCTTTGAAGATAAAGAATAATTTTGAATTTGAAATTAGAAGATGAATCAGAAATTTCAAAGTTAAATTTGAACTTTGAAATTGATTTTGAGATATTGATTTGAATTTGAATTTGAATGAATTTGGAATTCCAAAGTTGATTTGAACTTTGAAATTTGATTTGTATTGGAATTTGAAGTTTGAATACAAAATGAATTTGAAATTTCAAGGTCAAATTGGACCTTGAAATCGAATTTTGAGTTTTGAAAATGAGATAGAATTGAATTTGAATTTATAAATAAGGATTGATTTGAGAAATGAAGAAGATATTCAAAATCACTTGGGTTTTTGAAAAAGAATTTTGAAAATATGATGCAATTCTATCCTAAATGATGAATGAATTTAAGGAATTTGAAATTGAATTTTGAAAAACATATTTCATTCTTTAAGTGAATTTAAATAAGATTGAAGATATAATCCATCCCTGACTATGGTCATTGAATGTATTATATAATAGTCATATTTGAATTCAGATGAAGAATAAAACACATTTCGGTGCTTTTATAGAGTTTAAAATGAAACTAACTCTCAATATATCCTGACTATGGCCATTGATATATAATTCGAGTTAATTTTAAGTTAAACTCAGATAAAAGAAGAAAATATTTAAAAATATGATGATTTTTAGAAAGAGGTCCAGTGCGGATCCAATGTTATTCCATAAAAGATGAAAATCCTAAGTTTTGTTCACATCCTGACGATGGCGATTGATGCAAATCATCAACTTAGGATTTAATCACCTCCTATTAGAATGGTGCATGTGCCATTCGTGTTCCCATTTGTGAATTTTCAAAAATAAAGGAAAATAATGAAACAAATGTTGTTTACATGCTCATCCATTCTAATCTAAGACTGAAAATGTAGAATTTTCATTATATCTCGCTATTACAACATTTAGTGTAATTGAAATTACAAATTTTCTAATCTCAAAAGGAAGATAACATTTTCTTATATATTCCCTGCAAAAATCCCAAATAGTAGAAGATATAAAATGAACAAGTATAACATCAAGAGCCTATAGGCGTATATATGAAGGATTTATGTAGATGCAGAACATATATTCATGTTTCTAAAAAAAAAAATCTATTTACTAGATGGAAATTGCATATAATGCATATGCCAAAGGCCTATTCAGGTATTTGTATATCCAATGCAAAATGTGAGCATATGATTTGTAGTAATGATGATAACGGAGAAGTATGAAGTAACATGGAAATTTACAAGTATGCAATAGATGAGATACATCTATACACAATGATGTTAAAGAAGTATATTGTATATTTGATGTGGAACTAGGTGCGACAATGACACAACAGAGAGAGGGTTTTGTGCACAGTGTAAAGTGTATGCATGCAAATATACACAGTGAATAAATGTTGGATGTCAATATACCTAAGCACATGATATGCTTGTGAGTATCTCTAATAACATGTTGTGTGCTGCAATTCAATGGTGTTACTGTTTTACAGTCTATCCAACAAAACTAGTTTTGGTAATGACAGGCACAATCATCAAAGTGAAGATGGTTTTCTTTAATTGCCTATTTGTCACAGTCTACAACAAGCAGAGAATAATTGTTTCCCACAGATATCACTTCAAAATTATTTGGAGACTTTGCATCTCCACTTTAGCCTATCAACATGGTCACCTTTGCTACAGCTCTTTGAATCATTGATCTTTCTTATGGCCATGGTTACACTATCAACAAAATATCTCCCTTATCATCCATTATAAATGACTTTGGGTGTTTCAAACTTGCCTCTCTCGCATTTATAGACTTGCATCAGAATAACCTCTTTGGATGCAATCATCTCAGCCATTGCCAGGACCGATGGTGTGGTCATAGACTGGCTGAAGACACAGGTAATTTAGAGAAAAGCTGTCAACATTGGTGACAATTTCAGAGTATCACACTCCAGCAGGATTCTCATGAATTGGATCCACATCGCAGAATTCTTGATTTGATTTTAACACAACCACTGTTTGAAAAATGGGTTTCTACATCGAAGCATTCAACCACTTGCTTCTTGTGAATTGATTGTACCCAACAGATGTCATAGAATAAAACTAATTTCATCAACATAGCATTGATCTATACAGGTGATTAAAATTTGCAAGATGGTCTACACAAGTTATAAGAACGCAAGTCCAGATTTGCAGGATGACTGAGATTAACTCAAAACAAATGCTAAAATACACATCAACTGTGGATTGAAAATATATATATATATATGTGTGTGTGTGTGTGTGTGTGTGTGTAAATATATAAGAGAACACCCTGTTAGACAAATCAAATATTTATCTAGAAATTAAGCAGGGAAAATAAATGAAACAAGTTACAAAAAATTAACATGGAGAGGAAATTATGAAAATTGTAAATGATTTCGCAAAGAAAAAAAAAAAGAAATAGAAATGCAGGGAACTTACGCTAGATGCTGCGATGAATGTAATGTGCCCAGCAAATCATGATAAATTCTAAGTAAAGTTTTACAACAATTTCAAAACAGAAATTAAGTCAAGAAATTAATAACAAAAAAATGGATGCTGGAAAGGAAGTTTTCAAACCTGCTGCATGCAGATACTATTCGTGGGTTACTGATAACCTGCAGCGAACAGACATTCACCCAATCAGAAATCAATTTGCAATGGTATTAGCAAGATGGCCTCCAATGGTGCTAACAGGTGGGTTTTTGGTAATGTAAAGGTGTGTTGTGGATTATGACCGAGGACCAAATGGACTGGCTCTTTAGGCTCTGAAGCTTGATTATCATTATGACTGATAAGGACAATCATTGCTTTTGAAAATTTCATTCATCCATTGTTGAGTAGAATTGATGTCTTCCCAGCTCAGAGGTTGTTGTTCTATCATTGACCCATTGGCAACTGAACCAATTTCCCACAGATCAACCCAAGGCAGCATGAGGTTCCATAAGATTATCAGGGAAGTACGTCAGTAACTCTAAAGCCTCTGTTATGTATTATATCTGATCTTTGGAGGCTGTTCTAGTAAGATGAAGAAAAAAGAGAAAAAAAACGTTGACAGCAAAGGGAGTCGTGGGACTGATATGTTGGTGTTAGAGAAAATAAGGTGGAAGTGATACTAAAAGAAACAGATGAATAGTACTATTTACAGTAGCTAAAATGTGTGTACAGTGATACCCAAGACACAATATAATGACATATAGTGGGATAGTGATAAAAAAAAATGGAAGTCAATATATATCAACAGCAATTTAAGAGATGCTCAAAACATTGGACACGTGCATTAAATTTCACCATCATTCACTGCTTCATACTGACATGGCATGACATAGCCTGGTTAGAATCGTTTACTTAGACATCTTTATGGAATATGAACATTACTTTAGCATTTTCATAGAACAGAAACATTTACTTAAGCCTTTTCAAGGAATTTCAACAGCAACATTTATTTAAGCATTTCTATGGAATTTCAACAGCACATCTACTTAAGCATTTCCATTGAATTTCAACAGAACATCTACTTAAACATCTTCAACAGAAAATCCATTTTAAGCATATCTATGGAATTTCAACAGAACATCTACTTAAGTATCTTCATGGAACTGAAACATTACTTAAGCATTTTCATGGAATCCAAAAAGAAAATACTGCTCTAAACAACTTAGCGGAGGGGGCAAAAGATGCTTGGTGTGGTACTAAGATAGATGCAAGGGAATCTACTACTCATAGATGAACTTTGTATTGAATCTGCAGAGCTGAAATCGTGAGTGACTCAAATTCAATAAATAGATGAAATAAAACATGGCCGAAATGAACAATACATAATAAGTAAAATGACTGATGATGCAGATGTATATAGTAAGGTTACAGAGATTCATAAAGAAGGCAAGTCGTGATGATGTTGAACAGTAGTACAACATGCACCGTTGATGCTTGCTGTTGGAAATTGAAAAGGGACAAAACACATAACAGCAATCTTGGTGAAAATAACAGCATTACCAATAAAATGTGAGAGTGAATGAGGGATTACAGCAGAGTAAAACCGATCTGATGCCAGATCAGATAGGGTATCACTCGAAGAGGCCATCTTTGATCTTGATACAATCGATGTTAAAACAACAATATGATAAAGGGAATGCGATGAACAAAAGATTTTACAATGTAGCAGAAAAGTTAAGCAAAGATATCAAAGAAGATATGATCCAAGCGTTAAAATCGGGGATAAATTATAGAATGTAGCCTCAAAATGCAGTGAGCATTGACACAGAGGCAATGTTGTTATTGCAGTGGGCATCAACGGGACTGCGATAGGCAGGTCGGCGATACCAGTCTTCTTTTAGTGAATAGTGAAAATAAAGAAAAGAAGAAAACGCAGTGGGGAAAATAAAGAAGGTAATAATACAGAAGAACAGGGAAGAAGATATGATGCTCACCTCTGATTCTCGTTGCTGGGGTTGAAGGGTCTTTGATCAATAAAAAGAAGGGAAATCACTGGGGGAATGAGAATGGCGATCGATGGAGGCTTGCTGGACGGTGATTGCTAGATACCTGGTGTTGATCCTTCAGAACGGGAGGAAATCGGAAGATAAAGACTGGATGTAGGGGCGCGATTGGGGTTTTGCTTCTCGGATGTCTGAGGGCGTCTGGTGGTGGAGATCGTTGTTTGGCCAACGAGAGATGCCCCCTCTCCTCCTTCTGTGCCTTTTTAACGAGAGAGAGGAAGGATCAGGAAGGGGCTTCTGTTGGAGATGAAGGGTGGATGAAAGGGGTGGCCGTTGGTGATGGAGGGTTTGGAGGATGGCCATGGGGAAGCTTCTAGAGGGCGGATCTGCGAGAGGGAGAAGGAGAGAATGCGATGGAGAGCAAAGAGGGAGAGAGTCCGAAAAGCCCTAAAAAAAATTCGTTAAAGCCCTTTTCAGAAGGGCGGTCCTTTTCAAAAGTATTTTAAAAAAATGGTTTTAGTTTGAAAGATGTTTTCAAAAAGGCGGTCTTCAAAAACTATTTTTTTCTTTTCTTTGTATTTTTGTATATATATATATATATATATTTGTATTTTCTATTTTTTTTTGTATTTTTTGAAAATAAAACTCTAAAACTATGGGATTTCTAAACTATTTTTGCAAAAATTTGGAAATATTTACAAAAGAAGGGTTTTCTGAGAATTCGGGTTTGATTTCTTCAGAAAATGGGTTTAGATCCAAATTTTGAGAAAAATATTTGATTTTTAAACCTCGAATCGAGGAATATAACGCGATGGATCCAAACGGATACCGGACGAACTGTTTGAGCCTTTCAAAAAGTTATTTTGGTAATTTTGAGAATTTGGTTTAAAAATTGGATGACAAAGCTCAGATTTGGATTTTGATATTGGATCCAGATCCGAAATCGAGTCAGATATATAAAATGAATTTAATTTCAGTAAAACCTGAGAAATAAACTGAAGTTTAAAATTAAAAACTGACTCAATTACTCAGAAAATGGGGTCAGGGGCTAAAGGGGAATATTTACAACATTTTAAAAAAATTTGGGGTGTTCACAAGTTGGAGAGGACCATCGTTTTGAAAACATTTTAAAAAATAAGGACCCCTGATGAAGGTGCCCAACGGTTTTCTTTTGGAGAAGCCCTCGCAGAGGACCAAAGGGCAGAAGACCCTTCGATTGGCTGCCCCTCTCTCACCCGTCGATCACCAACAACCATTGTCCCTTTCTTGATCCTTCCTCCATCTTCTATATAAGCAACCGTAGCGAGGGAGAGGGGCATCTAGGACATCGAGACCCATCCATTCACAGACTTCTCCTGTTCTTTCCTCAATTCCCTTCTTCCCTTCTCGCGCTCTTCACCATCAGTGGGAGGAGGCTCACCTTGGCAGTAAGGCTCCATCGCCTGAAGGAGATTGATCCCATAGCAACCAGAGGTAAGTGATTTATCTCCTCCCCTTTTCTCTCGTATCGATTATCTCTTTTGAGGCTTTACCGCATTTTTTTTTTAGCTTCCTTTTTCGCTTTTATTTTTTATTTTCTGTAGAAACTTTATCTTATCGTTTCAATTTTGCTTTTTCTCACTTTTGTTTCATCAAGAAGCATCAATGGTAGGGTCGATCTGCATATAGCAGAATCGACCCACCTATTGCTATAGTGATGGAATCTCTGATTCCAACATTCTTTCCTTCTTCCCTCTAGCCAATGATTTCTGTGTTTCTCTAATTTTTGCATTTGATCTTCTGTTTTTAATTTTTATTTTTCTTTAGTCATTTCTTTTCTGTTTTTATTTTATTTCAATTTCTAGTTGCGTTCTATTTTAGCTTGTTTCGATTTCTGTTTCACTTCCTATTTTTCTTTCTATTTGCTTTGATGCTCGTTTTGATTCTTGTTTGATTTCTGCTTTCGATTAGTTTTAATTCTTGTTTCCTTCCTATTTTTTTTGTTTTGATTACCGTTTCTGTTTTGTTTTGATTCCTGCTATTATTTCGAGTTTTGATTATTGTTCTCTCTTCCTTTTCTTTTTTTCTTTTTCTTTCTTTTCCTATTTTGAGGCCTATTTTATTCCTGCTTTCAAATTGTCTTATTATTTTCAGTTTCTGGTTCATCTTGAATTTTGATTCCTGTTTTCTGGTGTTTCAAAGCATATTGATTCTTGTCGTTCGATTGAGTGATCATTTGATTGTTGATCAATTGAGTCCCAATAGTCAAATACTCTGAGTTTCAACAATCAACTGGGTATGATGCAATTAACTGTTTTCTATTGTTTTGCTCCAGTTGACTTTTACTTTTTTTTACACTGAATGTTAATTGTGATCTTTAGTATTTGTTTTGCTACGATTTTTAGTGTTTCTTTTGTTGCAATTTCCACTGCTTGTTACTTATGGATGTTCACTGCATTCTTCACCAGCATACAATACCTATTGCACATTACATTTTCTTTTCACTTGATGCATTTTACCTAAGTTTTGTGATTATAATTATATTTTGGTACTCATCATCTATCTGTCACTTCACCATCATCGTCCCATCCGCCCTGTATTATTTTCATTACTGAATTTTATTGTCCGTAATTCTTCTTTTTACTTCTTCACATTAATTTGTTTCATCGATTGATTTTTCTTTGTTACCTTGTTTTATTATAACTTTTCCATGGGGTGTGATTCTCTATGTTTGTTTTCTCATCCATTTTGATTATTCATCATAAGAATATTCAAAATCGATTTGACTCTGTTTGTGTTTCACTAGGTGTTGATTGTGTTCTTATAAACACAATCCCATCACCTCTTACGCTTTCGTTCCTGCTAATTCTAGCATTTGTTACGGCCAACATCCAATAACGAGAACATACAGGATAATAAAATTTCGTCGGATATTACCTTGATGAATGCCTCTGATGAGGATGTATCGATTTCTGGTATCTCCAATGAATTCATTACTCTTGCGTTCATTTTATTTTTAACAGACAACTCTGTGTATGCTATTACCTGCAAATTTTGTAACTTAAGCCTACTGAACCATGTGGAAATTCCAGATCTGCTCAGCGTCAGGTCGTTAATGGCTTCCAGGAATAATGTTATTGTATGGCTACAATTCATCACGCTCTGGTTTCATCAGATGAAGCCACGCTATGGATTTTCACCATCTGGTTATCTGAAGAAATGTGTTAATTCATGTTTTGTTATCATTAGATGGGTATTTATCCATGCATAGTAATAATCTCTTGTTACCAGCTTTTCACCCACCTTTTTTTTTTATATGTGCTTATGCTCTCATTCCCCCATAGGATGCATGTTAGCAGTTGGTTGTTGTCATATGCCTGTATATACCTTAGATGCTTCTCAATGCATATGTCATTGCGCATAGCATATCCTTTGATATATGTCATTGTCGGTAGTATGTACATATTTAGACACAACCTCCTCATATCCCCCTCCATTTCATCATTAGCATTTCATTATCCTTTTCATTTCAATACCTTGATTCAGCACCATCTAGATATTTTGATTCGTCATTGTATAGGGGTCTTTGCACATCATCAGCATACCCATTCATTTCTGTTGCAACCAATTAGCAGTTTACCATCTTCTTTACCAACACATTTTTTTTCTTGCAAAAGACTATTCATCAGCATGTATATATATTTGTTGCACATTAGCACTGCCTCCATCCCATGTTTTATTACATGAACACCAGCACCACACTGATCTCAGCATATCTGTCCGACCATTTCTATGTAAATCACTTCAATCTCTTGCCTTGTATATCAGGTTCAATTTGGACATACTCTCTGTAAATACCTATTAGTTGCCTCCCGTGTGATTGATTTTGCTTGAAATGAAATACCTGCAAGTGCCTATGCCAAATGTTTCTTGCCAACTTCTTGAACTGTGTCTTTCCCCTCTCGGTTGATGTGATGGTTATACATGTTATTCACACCTTCACGCTACATGGTGAGATATTATATTCCTCGGATCAGAACAGGAGTTTGAAGTTGAGGTTAGGGAAGACATAAAAAGGCTCCCTGTGATCATTGCAAAATTTTTCCTCTTGTATCTTTCTCTCTCTTCCTTCTCTTTTCCTTTTCTAACCTCTATTTTTCTCCTTTTTGAGGGGAGAAAAATAAAAGACAGAAAAAGAAGAGAGAAGAGAAAAGAAAAGAAGAGAGAAGAAGAACTCTTTTGCGGGGTCTTACTTGACCTTGATTTGAAACTATTTAGAAAAATTACTTGCCTCCGTTTTGAAATATTTGCAGGAAAATTGAGAGACGGGGCTCGCTCGTCGGTACGAGGTTCGACCGTTCCTGGCGCCTTTACCAGGGGTAATCAAAACAAAGATCGAATTTATGCCTTTTTGCTTTGCCTAAATATTATCTAAGAATTTATTCTAAGTCTGAATTCACAAAAAATCATGCATGTGCAATGCAAGTATGTATGCTCTTTTGAAGAATGTTTTGAAAATTTCTAAGTTTTCTGAGATGAACTTGATAATGGAGTGAAGAAATGATTTCTGAATGGTTGAATCTAACTTAAAACTTGAAATGGATTAGGAAGGATATTTTGAAGTTCTAAGTCTTTGAAATGATCAAAGTTGGGAAAATAAATCTTTGAATTTGAAAAGAATGATTAGAAGATGAGTGAAAAAGGAAATGAAGCTTCAAAGTCAGAAATGGACTTTGAATTTGAACTTGGATTTAGGAGAGGAAATGAATATTTTGAAGTGTAATTGAATTCCTATTTCGAAATTTGAAATCAGGATGGGATTTGAGAAATCCAAATAGAATTGAGAAATTGAATTGGTTTTTGGAATTTTGAGAATCAAGATAACCTTGGATTTTGAAATCTGGAATGAAATGGAATTGGATTTGAAAGTTGGAATTGAGAATAGAATTTGATTTGAAATCTGAAATTCAAGATGGAATTTGAATCCAAAGTCTGGATCCTAAATAGAGTTGAAATCCAAGATGAAATTGAATTCTGGATTTAGAATCCTAAATGGGAATTGAATCTAAAATATGAGATCCAATGATGAAGTTGAATTCTGGGTTTTAAATGGAATTGGATCCAAGATCTGAAATCCAAGATGAAATTTGGATCTGAAGTCTGAGATCCAAGATGGAATTGGAACCGAAATTTGGAATGGAATTTGGATTTAAAATTTGATATCCAAAGATGAAACTGGATCTGAGATCCGAGTTAGGGTTGAATCCGGGTTCTGGAATTCTAAATGGAATTGGATCCAAAGTCTAAGATCCAAGATAAAGTTGGATTCTGAATCATAAATGGAATTGGATCTGAGATGAAGTTGGATCTGAGATTTGAGATCCGAGATAGGGTCGGATCTGGGTTCTGAAATTCTAAGTGGGATTGGACCCGAAGTCTGAGATCCAAGATTGGATTGGATCCGGAATCTGGAACCTAAATTGGATTTGGATTTGGAGCCTGAGATCCAAGGTTGGATTGGATCCAAAATCTGGAACCTAAATTGGATTTTGGATCAGAAGTTTGAGATCCAAAATGAAATTGGATTCTGGATCCTAAAATGGATTTTGGATCTGAAGTCTGAGATCCAAGATGAAGTTGAATTCTGGATCCTAAAATGGATTTCGGATCTGAAGTTTGAGATCCAAGATTGGATCGGATCTGGAATCTAGAACCTAGAATGGAATTTGGATCTGAAGTCTGAGATCCAAAAAGTGGAGGTGGATTCTGGATCCTAAAGATGGAATTGGATCCAAGATCTGGAATCCAAGATGAGATTGGATTCTAACTTTGGATTTGGATTTTAGAAGTCCAAATGGGACTTTTGAAGATGGATCTGGGTTTTGAAAACCTAGATTGAATTTAAAATTTAGGAAGATTCAAGTTTTTGAGATTCAGAATCAATCTCAAACTTTGATTTTGAATTTGAAGATAAGAAAATAAACTTGATTTTGAATCAGAAGATGACTCAGAAACTTCAAAGTTAAATTGAACTTTGAAATTGAATTTTGAATTGAATTGAAAATTTGAATTTTGAATACAAAAATGATTTTGAAATTTCAAAGTCAATTTGGACTTTTGAAATCGAATTTGAATCTTGAAAATGAGATAGAATTGAATTTGAATCTATAAATAAGATTTGATCTGAGAAATGAAGAAAAAGAATCACTTGGAATTTTGAAAAGGGAATTTTGAAAATATGATGCAATTCTATCCTAAATGATGAATGAATTTAAAGAATTTTGAAATTGGATTTTTGAAAATCATATTTTATTCATTAAATGAATGCAAATAAGATTGATGATATAATACACTCCTGACTATGGTCATTGAATGTATTATATAATAATCATATCTAAATTCAAATGAAGAATAAAATACATTTTGGTGCTTTTATAGAGTTTAAAATGAAATTAATTCTCAATATATCCTGATAAAAGAGGAAAATATTTAAAGAAAATATGATGAATTTTGAAAAGGATCCAGTGTGGATCCAGTGTTATTTTATAAAAGATAAAAATCCTAAGTTTTTTTACATCCTGACTATGGCCATTGATGTAAATCATCAACTTAGGATTAATTACCTCTTACGAAATGGTGCACGTGCCATTCGTATTCCCATTTGTGAAACTTTGAAATGAAGGAAAATGATGCAATAAATGATATTTATATGCTCATTCATTCTAATCTAGAACAGTAAATGTAAATTCTCATTAAGATCTAACTTATTACAACACTTAAAATTGAAAATACAAATCCCAAGTAATGACATTTTCCACATATTTCCTGTAAAACACTTGATTAGAGAAATTGCACATATCTCATTGATTTCAGAGAGGTAAGTAATGAGACATTCATATACCTACTTTGTGCTTAATACCCAATGAAACTGCATTGATGATCCAAAGAAGGGTAACTATTAATGTGTTCATATATGTATGTATATATGTATATATATATATATGTATATACATGTTATATATATATATATATATACACATCTCTACCGCCAATGGTGGCAGATGTAATAACATGTATACCAAAGTTCTCAGTAAAACTTACCAAGGACAATGGTTCCCATGGATGTGGAACAATACACCTAATATCTTCTTGCAAAACAGAACCCAGTTTTTTTCTTTTTTAGTTTTACCACAAACAGCAAACTGAAGAATGCATTCATGGGTGGTGATGAATAGTGGCACAGCCATTGGCAATATTCGATGCCTCAAAAATTTTCCTTCAAAAAGACACAACATATAACACCAAGGGCAAAAGAATTTCCAAACAAGGAAAACTAAATGAACATTTTCACTTTTCCCCAATATACATGTGTATCATACAGAAATGGGGAATGTGTGATGAAGAGATGTAGTCACGGTGAAAGTGATGAGGTGGGTAATATGCAATGAAGGTGAAACTGCAAATAAAGTGAACACAGGTAATGTTACAAGATGCTCGTGAATGTGCTCATGCAGTAAGAGAAGGAGGGAAAGATAATAAAAATACACGGGAGAGCACAAATTGCTCCCAGACCTATTTGTTAGACATCATGTGGTGGATGAACAAAAACAATACACAAAAGGACATTTAAGCACGAATCTGAATAAAGTTCACAACTAGCTTCTGTAAATCTATGTACTGAGCTGTGCATGAAAATAATGTAAAGACATCTACTGATAAAAGTGAATTCTTCCTTTCAGCCAGTGGATCAAAGTCTCCTGACGCCTGTCATCATAGAGCTGCCACCAAAAGATACGGTGGTAGCACTACCATTAACCTAAATGTTGTCATATGAGGGTCAACTAGAAATATGTTATATGGCTTAATCATTTTCAAAGTCCAATGCTGGAAAAACAGACTTATCACCTATGAGATAATATCAGGATTCAACCACCATTCTTTACTCAGTTGACATCGGTTAGATACCCTACCATCAGATAGATCAAGGCTCGGATATGACTTGATTGCAGGTCTGAACAGAAAAAAAAAATTGACTCCTGTTGCCCACCAAACCATTGGTTCAGATTTTGCATTTTTTTTGTCATGTAATACAACAGGGTATTTGCACCGGTCTCAGATTTTTTTTGGCAAACCTGTCTCCTTGTTCCTAAGTTCTGGCCCACGGCTGCGACTTGTTCTAACAGAAATGACCCCTTTATTGTTTCTTTTTTTTTTCTTTTTTTTTTAACAGTGTAAAGATGTATACAAGAGAGAAATGACACACAGGTTTTTGGAATAACATAACTTTGATGATGATCAGATATTTTAAAGAAATATACACGAAAAATCGCAAATTGAAGAGATGACAAAAATCTTAATTGGATTAATGCTCACACAGAAGGATACAAACAGACGAAATGACAACCGATATCAGTCTTTTCAATGCCCCTCAAACTATGGATCCGTCATAAAGCCACAGTGTTGTTATCATCAGAAATAATCAACATACAAAGAACCTGGAGTTGTTATATAAGGGAGCTATTATACAATATGTGAATACCAAATGGCAATATTATGGGATTTGAAAACAGTTAAGTGGAGTTACTTTTCATAAGTATCGGTTAGGACTGGCGTAACCTATGCCAGACAACCACCACTTGCCAGACAACTTAGCCAATCACTTCCAGCAGTGGATCGATTCACAGTGAATCGGTTTCTGCAAACTGCTCTGTACTGAACAAAATGATAAATAGTGGAATAGATGGCTAAGTGTTGCCATGCCATATTGGCGCAAACAACCTATTGTTATCCTTGATGGGATCCATGATGGACAGAGATAGCGAACCATGGATGAGGTTTGAAGTTAGCAGAGGATCAACGAAGGTCAAGACCACAGTATAGCCACATATTCTCTTGCGTATTTTGTTGATATATGTTATTCCAAAAATGAATGTCTGAATTCAGGTAAACACGATAGGACCACCAACACACTAAATAAATCAATAAAGGCAAATACTAGGAAAGCTTATGATACAAATGCATGAGAAAGAGAAAAAAAAGAACGGATAACTTAGATCGAGAGAGAATACAGAGAATAAACACACATTGCAAGCATTTAAATCCAAGATGTTAATATAACCATCCCTGCCAAAGCTTCCGATCTTTAAGAATATATGCCGATTAAAATATCAGAAATGGCATGAGGAATTGGTTCAGGCAAATGGCCTTAAGGACAAATGCACAAATGGCAAAAGTGACCTAAAATTGAAATGCTGAATGGAAGGAAGAACACAAAAAAAAATGATATGTTCAGATATCGAAAACATGATGCAGCATAGTAAGTGCTTCTTCTTTTTTTTTTTTAAAAAAGAAAAATAATGGAAGTGTTATTCTGGAGCGAATGGATTGCCGAATGAACCAGAAAGCTCCAGACCATCCCTTATAGACACACGATCTCAGAGAATGCTTGTCGCCCAGGCGACTTCAGTCATCCTCAGATCGTAAATTGCTGAGGCAATAACAACACAGCAGAAAACGATAATAGAATGCAAACAGGAAATGACGAAAAGAGGTTGAAAGGGGAACTAAAGGAAAAAAAAAAGTTGACCGTGGAGCAGCATAAACAAGATCTTACTCATGCATAGAGTGAGGAAATCCTATGAAATAAATCATGAGAATGAATGTCGGGATTTAGAAGACCCCGTTGCTATTGCATGAGACGGGTCAAAATTGCTATGAACAATCTGACACCACCCATGGTGCATAAATATGGACTAAAACAGAAGCGCAAACGGAGAATCCGGGGAAAAACGCAGAAGAAAGGGGATGGACTTACTTGATTCCGCAGAGATTCTAGATGAGGGAGTCGAGTCCTTCTCTCTCACTGTGGAAGCCTCTTGCCACTGGAAAGGAAATGAGAGTTCTTCGCAACTCCGCGGATGAGAGATCGGTCTTCATTCTCTTGAAGGCGATGCACCAGAAGGGGAAAAGGGATTTAGAAGTATTGGAGAAAATGGGAGATCAGGAGTGAGAAGAAGAGACTGCGAAAAATCGGAGAGGTCAGGAGCAAATGATCGATAATGATAGGTGAGCTCCGATGGATGGTCTTGCAAAGGGGGAATTTGTGGATGAAGTGGCAATGGAATCGGTGGAAACAGATGATCCTACGTGCTTCTCTTAAAGGGGGAGAAGAAAGGTTCGAGAGGGAAAAAATGGTTGAAGATTGAGGGCGGAGGGCGAAGAGGGCTGTTGAAGATTGACGGTGGTGAACGAGAGAGGGAATGCGTGGGAGGGAACCGCTGCATTTTCCCTATATTTTCAAAAAGAGAATCCCCTTTAAAAAAAAACTTTTTTATAAGATGGTTTTTTAAATGAGGTTTTTAGAAAAACTAACTTTAAAAGCTTAAAACCATTCATTTTTCGCATAGTTTTCCGATTTTTTTGGTTTTTTGTGTTGTTTTTCCATATTTTTTGTATTTTTAGAATAAAATCCTAAGATTTATGAGAAAATAAAGAAGACTATTTTTTTGTATTTTTGCAAAATATTTACAAAAGAAAGTTTTTCTGAGAATTCAAGGCTATTTTGGGGAAATTTCTTCAGGAAATGAGTTTATATCCGGATTTTGAGGAAATATTCGAGGTTCAAAACCTCAAATTGAGAAATACAGAGTTGTGGACACAACCAGATGGACTGTCTGAGCCTTTCAGAATTTATTTTCGGTATTTTGAAATTTTAATTTAAAAATTTGGATAACAAGGCTCAGATTTGGGTTTTGACATCGGGTCCGAATCCGAAATTGAGTTGGATATATCCACATGGAATTTAATTCAGAAAATTTGAAGAATAATTGAAATTTAGTTTTGAAATTGCTTTGATTTTCTCAGAAAAAGGGGCCAAGGGCAAAAAGGGAATATTTACAAAATTTTGAAAAATTTGGGGTGTTCACAGATGCCCCTCTTTTCTACTAAGCCGGTTGAAAGCCGAGCTTAGTGGCAAAGAAACACTCCAAATTTTGAAAAATGACCCAATCAGCAAATCTGAATTGGGTGTGGAAGATTTATTTTGAAAGCATGGCTTTTCAGGCTTAAGACCTTATCCTGAATGGTCCTGGGGGGGGACGAAATCCTCGACAATGATACAACTGAATGATAGAAATGAGGAAATCGTGATGGGACTTTGGGTGAAGATCCCGAAATGATGAAAGATGAGAATTTTGATCAAGTCTCATGGGTGAGACAAGATCAACCTTTTGAATGGCTGAGGTTTAGCCCTTAACCTGGATGGGACGAGGATATATCAAGATGATTTGAATGGGAAAAGGAATAGAAGTGGACCTCGATGGGACATTTTGAGAGAAATGCCTCGTGAGATGAGATGAAGTATGATCCTTTCTTGGATGGATATAAAGAGCATGGATTCCTTTGTGGGGAAAAACCATGATGGGACTGGGAGGATTACCTCATCGAAACGAGGCTCAGGTTTAACCCAAACCTGAACGGAAGATACCTCATGGAGCGAGGTTCAGGCTTAACCCTTAACCTGAAAGAGACGACCATACAGAATCCTCGAACAAGGAAGCCGTGTTGGGACAACAAAATGCATCGCCAAAGTGAGATTCAGGTTTAACCCTTGACCTGAGTGGGGGAATCACACAAATTCCTCAAATGAAGAAACCGTGGTGGGACTAGAAAGGATATCTAGTTGAAGTGAGACTCAAGTTTAACCTTAACCTGACTAGAAAGATACCTCGCGGAACGAGGTTCAGGCTTAACCTTTAACCTGAAGGGGGAGACCATACAGAATTCTCGAACGAGGAAACCATGATGGGAACTTCAGAGTTTGGACAAACAAATCCAAAAGGCGTTTGCGAGAAGAGAAAAACAAGGGGTTCCCTAAAGCTTGGAAAGGGGATGATCTGAGGCATCTCATTGCTGAGACTAAATCAGCTTTCTAAAAACAGACGATCTCTCGCAGAAGGTTTGGGTGATACCTCGAGGAGTGAAGTAACATGTTTAATCCTTAGCCTGAATGGATACAGAATCCTCGAGGAGCGAGGAAACTATGATGGGACCTCTAGACTTTGCACAACAAGTCCAAGAGGGGTTTGCAAAAGGATGAAAATGGGGGTTCCTAAAGCTTGAAAGGGGTTGTTCTTGGGCGCCTCATTGCTGAGACTGAAAATAGCTTTTGACAATAATAGACCTTTTGCAGAAAGTTCAGGTTTAACCCTTATCCTGAGCGGGAAATGGCGGGACAGTGGGGAACGCAGGGAAGGGTGTGAATCTAAGAGCGCTCAGATCAGACGGAAGGAAAGGACTTTTCAGTCCTAAGGAGGGATGACGTCAGGATACGTCAAAACGAACATCAAGTTCTTGCTTCATTTTGGGATCATGAGAAAATATTGCCAATAAGATATCAAAATTGTAGTTGATTCAGGAATGATTGAGTTGTGCATATACGTTTGAAAATATCACCTCTTTCTACCTAGAGTATTAGCTTCAATTGGGCTAACTCCGTGGAATCAAGAATCCAATTCTAAATTTGTTGTTATTGAGCTTTTTCAAGGAAGATATCAATTTTCTTGATATGAAAAGAGAGGAAACATTCTTAGCTTCATAAAAGCAATTGAGTGAAAAGACATTGATAAAAGAATTTCACATAGATAAAGATGATTCCTGGCAGTTTCGGGCAGTTTGATATCCTGGGTATTTTCCCATGATGATCTTTTTTTTGCACTCTTTTGAGTCATGGAGCTTTCTTGGGCTTTCACATCATCCTTCATTTTGGAGATGTCCTGACTTTTCTCTCTTTTTCGGGGAAGAGTGCGTCACAAACTCCTTCATCTTGGAGATGCTCCGATCCTTCTTTTTCTTTCTCAGGAATTAGGCTTGATGACATTGGTTCATGGGTTGAAATCTCTAGGTGATAGCAGAAATCAAATATCTTTTAGGGTTTGTCGGGAGGTTCATCGCAGTCGCCTTCATCTTGACGGTGCTCAAAACGTTCCCTGGAAGGATCCTTCACAAACTCCTTCATCTCGGAGATGATCCAAATCTTCTTTGGCCCCGGGGGTCTGACTCGCATATTCGTCTTCATCTTGACAACAATTGAGAGATCCCTTTTGCGGATATTTGATTTGCAGCTTAAATGACTGAGGAGATATGAATGTGTTCATTCATAGTGTTGATTCACAGTTAGCATTAATGGTTTTACAGATTATTTGATTTTCATATAGTTTAGGTTGTTGATTTTTAGTACAGGTTAGTCAAACAATATTTTAATCATTTTCAGTTCCATTTTTTTTCTGTTTTTTTTCTCAGTTGGTTATGTCCTTCAGTATAGCTGTGTTTTACAAAGTTTTTATTCAGTCGGCAGTCTCTCATTTCAATCATTTCAGCATATAGCGTTTCAGTCATTTAGTGCATCTTAATTTTTTTATCTAGTTCAGCGTTTTTTATTCTCTCTGTTTTTTTTACTTTTAGTCGGTTCTTCAGTCAGCATTTTTTTTATATATAGTTAGGATTATCCGTTTTGTGTTATTTAGTTTCAGCATTGTGTAATAGTTAGGTTCAACATTTGTGTTAGTTTTTTTTATTCAATAATGTTTTTGTCATAGTTTTTTATTCAGCACTTGTTTATTACATACGTTAGATAATTTCCTTAGCTGTTTATTAATTATTTCATTCCATAGGCTGTGTATTCATTAGTTGTTTATACTATTTGTTATTTTATTTCATTAGCAACTAGGTATATTAGCTTAGTTAATAGTTATCTTCATTAGTCAATCAATATCGTTCTTTTTGTTTTTGTTTACATGGCAGTTAGATTACATATGTAGTTAAGTATTAGATTCTTTTTAGCTTATTATTTACTGTGTAAGGCATTCAGTCGTGAGTTCCTATTTACATTGATTTTTATTAGTTGAGTAGAACAATGTGTTTAATCTTGCCTAACTTTTAATTAATGTGTGTTTAAGGTTAGCCATTTAATATTTACTATATTAGTTAGAGTGAAGTAGATTAGCAAATCAGTTGATGTTGGTTCATGTAATGATTTGATTCATGTTGAGTGTTCGTTAGTTATATTAGATTTAATAAGTTAAATTCATGATTTTTTAGGTAGTAGATATTAGTTAATTTGTTTTAGTAATTTTTGATGATTTTCATTTCATTCCATGTATTTCATGTGTTTTAAATTCAGTAGTTCATAATTATTTTGGTTTAGTTAGATCATTTTACATTAGTTTCATAACTTGTTTCATAATTACTTAGTTTGTTATGCTATTTTGTCCTTTAGTGAGTTTGTTACTTGTCTAGTTAGTTTAGATCTTTGCTTTGTTGAATTTTAAGTTTAGATTTAGTCTAGTTTGTCTCGTTCCTGCTGCGTGTTTTGTTTTTGTATCTTACAGGGAGTGTCAGAATGTACGGTGAAGCTCTTTTTGTGCCCTAAAAGCACTCTCTGAGGTCTTCTCAAGCCCTTAAAACTATCCTCAAAGAGCCCTTAGAGGGCAAAAGAAAACATGCATTACCTGTTTCATTGAGGAAACAAAAAGAGGGAAGGACAAAGGGAAACAAATCAATTCAAAGGGAACAAGGACGCAAGCACTGAAGACACTTTTGCTTTTCTTTTTAGATTAGGGTTTTATTTCATTTTATTAATTGGGTCTGTAATAAAACCATTTATTTATTTTGTTTAAGCCCTCTACGTAGGGTCGTACTCCCTTAGTTAATTATTTAATTAATTCTTTTTATTTTGGCAATAAAGAGTAGTTTAGATTGTGTGTTTGAATACGAAGTATTTCCCGTTCCCTGAGATCAACCCGGACTCCACTCGTGCGAGCCGTTTTTTTTTTTTTTGGTGTATGGCTTTCACTGGATTTTCATTAAAAATATTGTTTTAAAAAGGGTTGTCATAAAACTCACACCAGGATCCCAAAGCTCTTTCAAAATTGATGCATTTAGAGTCAGCTTCTTAGGGAATGTTGTATATGCATAATTGTTTGTAATTGAATGTATGATATTCATTTTCATCTTATTTTTCCACATTTTCCCCAATTTTCCAAAAAATATTGGACAATTTTCCAAAATACCTCATTTTCCATCTTTTGTGGAATATCTCAATTTTCTCAAAAAACCTGGACGATTTTTCTAAATTATCCACTTTTTCTTCAAAACTCCAGGTGATTTTCCATTCTTTCGTTCCTTTGGACTTCGAATTTCCAGCTTTTTATTTTATCCTGCCTGCAATTTTCAAAATTCTTGTACTTTTCCAAAAGTCTAATTTCAATCTTCCTATCTTTTAGTCCAATGACATTCAGTCAGCTTGATTCTGTTTTTCCTGAGAGTCACATCCCATACGAGGTGCGGCAAAGTCTTCCCGAGCATCGAGCTCTCAGCATCGGACCCTTCTTTCCCCGGTGGTACTATACTTGGTTCAAGAACTTCTCTCGTATGCTTTTGGACCATTTGAGCGATTGTGGGTTGGAACTGGCATCTGCAATGGGAAAGTTGACAGTCAACGGCAATTTGATCCATGCACTGGCAGAGCGGTGGAATCCGCGCACTTGCATATTCTGGTTCCCATGGGGCGAGATGACCCTGTTGATGGACAAATTTTCAGAGATCATGGGATTGCCCGAGCCAGCCGATCAGCCTGGAGATCCATTAGAGCAGCAATTTCTGATCAATGTCAAGGGTCTGGACCCAAAAAATGTTGTAGCTCGCATGATAGGACATAAGTCTTGGCCACTGATTAAAGAAAATGAGAATGAATATGTGAGCTTGATCGAGATCTACCGACAGTATGAGGTATTCGTAGAAGTCAACTTGTTATCTAGAACAGCTCGAGAGATAATTTAGCATGTGATGGTTTTGTGCACTGTGGGACTCACTTTCTTTCCAAACGGACAAAATTATGTGGATGTTAGAATAGTACAGCTTCTGAGAAGATGGGGAAGTCGACAGACCAGTTGTTTCTCAATAGCCATGGCCGCGCTTGCTTTTCTATACAGAGGATTGACTCGTTTCACGCTTGGAGAGTCCATCTTAGTCGAGGGATGTACTTATGCACTTCAGTCTTGGTTTTTTCAGCATGTGCCGACCAGAGCTAGTTCGTTTAGATATAACGGCAAGGAGCTCCTTCCAGTTTCACGGTACCGGTTCCTAATTGATCATCTGCAGGAAGAAGAAGTGGTGTGGGACTATTTTGATCGAGAGTTATCACCTCACAGATACACTTATGCATATGGGAAGAGATTCAAGCTACTTGGTTCGTTCTTCTACACTTACTATCATCCAGAACGGTGTGTTCGACAGTTTTCTCAAAGGCAGTAGCGCATAGAGACACGATTGCTATCAGGAGTCGTGCCAGAGTTCGACCTTACATCAGTACAGTGGTCCGGAACATACCATTCTGCCAGATATGGCTGGAACTCTTTTGTTACTCTTCCACTTTTTCCCGGTTCTCGTGTCTCTGCTGATTATAAAGAGTGGTGGCAAATTGTCTGTCCGCCCCCTCTTTCCCAAGTTTATTATTGATGCAATCATGTTTTCCTTTTAATAAATAAAAAACTTACAAATTCTTCAATTCTTGGTTTTACGACCTCGCCTAGGTAACAAGGCTTAATTTTCAGTTGTTTATTTTCTTTACAAAGGAATGACAATGCAATTGTCGTAATCCCAACGACGACTCAATCCCTAGTAATGGGATATTCTTTTAAATTGTCTACCAAAACTCTTAGCCAATATTTTCTTCCAATCAAAATCTCTTTCAAAAGCCTAATCCTCAACTTTGCCCTGTAGAGAGCGTTCGTGATATTTAAATGGTTCATACGAGGTTAGGAAAGAAAACTACATCAGTAGAGGGCATCACATATTCAATGGCCTCAGAAGAAGAGATGGACTCACCCCGATCAGCCAAAAGTCAGGAAAAGCAAGCAGATGATGACATCGATCCTCAAATGTATGCCATGTTTAAAAAGATGATGAGCAAGATGCTGACAGAGCAAGCAGAAGCTAGTACAGAGCAGACCCAGGTCAAGCGAAAGGCAAAAGGCCATGTAGTCAAGAAGGTTTTGAAGCATACTCAGAATACTGATGCGACGGATGAAGAAGAATCAATAGAAAGCACATATGAAGATTTTAAAACTCAGCAGATACTCCGCAAATCTACTCAGGGGCAGGGGTCAGCCCATAAATTCAAAGAGCAGTCCGTCAATGACTCTGACCAGCCGCAATTCAGAGAGGTGGTCAGAATGGTTCGAGATCTGCAGGCCTGCGACAAGGGCAAGAAAGTCTTCACCAGCGAAGACTTCTATGATGGTTTAGACGGGGATGATAATATCGAGAATCTCCCCAGAAAATTTATCAAATTTGATGATTCTGGCGACCCCAAGGCACATCTGGCTATATTCTTCGCTGAATGTGCCAAATTTAAGCGAGATAATCAGGCTCTTTTCCTTTGTTTCTCTCGCAGTCTAGAGGGAACCACAGCTAAGTGGTATTCAGAACATGTAAATCCGATTGAGCTGAAAGAATTTGACAAAGTAGTGAATATGTTCATTGAAAGATTCTTGTTCAATACCGAGGTGCTACCAACCCTCAATCATCTCTACAATCTGAAGCAAAAAGAGGATGAAAAGGTTAGAGACTTCATTCACAAATGGAGATCCACTTGCAATCAAATAAAGGATCTGATATCAGAAGGGCATACATTGTCGGTCATTCTGAATAATTTCTCCCAACCTTTGAGAGGCCTAATCTTTACTTCCCTAGCGCGATCTTTCATTGAATTAATAAAACGAGCTGAATGACTCGAAATGGGGATAGAAAATGGTGTATATGAGAACCTCACGCTCTCGAAAAATAGCGCAGATGCCAAAGGAAAGGTACGAGCCACTTGTGCAACCAACACCACAGGCCAAGGTAATAGCAGCGGTGTGAAAAGCAAAAGGGGGAATGCCCTCAAGCATGATGACAAGTCTTCTGGCTCCCCGCAGAAACCAAGCACTCGAGAGAAGATAAAGCGTGACAGTTGAGGTTATGACTGTAAATTCACTTCTTTAGATCATCCACTTGAGGAAGTTCTCGAATACCTGCTCAAAAAAGATTTGATCAAACTTCCAAGGGTTGTCGATCCTCCAGCTGCCCTAGAGAAATGGAAAGATCATTTCTGCAAGTTCCACCGAGCAATGGGGCATGATACTGAGCGTTGCTTCATCCTCAAGAACATTATTCAAGACTGCATCGACAAAAAGCTCCTTGTGGTAGATGAAAAGGATACTAGTCAATCGTCTTGATCGAGCTTTTCCTTAATCACTCAAAAAAAAAAAAGCTGACAATACCAGCATCTTCCCATTTTCCATCAAGCTTTTACTATTTTGAAGGGATGATGTAAATCCTGTTTATTTTTCATTAATTTGTCACCTTTTCTTCAGTACATCAATAAAACTATTAATTTTCTTTATGAGCTTGATGCCACCTTTTATCCTCCTTCTCTGTAAAATGTTCTTTCATGAGCAATGACCCTCTTTAGAGTCCCTCCTGAATCGATCAAAAGTCAGTTACTTTGTTACTTTCAAAGAGCATTCTTCGAACATCAATTTTCTTTCTTTTATCCAAAGTGTGCTTCCCCCTATTATACTGGGGCATTATTTTGAAAATTGTCTTCAAAACATTCTGTATGCAGGCAGGATCACACAAATCTCTCATTTTGCACACATATGCACCCATTTACATAATTTGCATTCATTTGCATTTGCATGCATTCATTCGCATCAATTTGCATTTGCATCAAGTTTCCTCTTCAGGTTAAGGGATAAACCTGAACTACCCATTCAGGATAAGGGATAAATTCTGAGACCTCGACAAAGTCGTCCAAAAGTCATCGCAAAGAGGAAGATTGAAAATCTCCCATCGTGACCAACAAACACTTTTCAAAACATTAATTTTTTTTAAAATTTGACCTACGAGTCAAGTCCTTTATCAAAACCATTTTTGCCAATCTTGTCAAAATCAACCTTCGGGTTAAGCCTTTTCCAAACCCAGCTTAGCACCTGGTCCTTCCAAACCCAGCTTAGCACTGGTCCTTCCAAACCCAGTTTAACACCTGGTCCTTCTAAACCCAGTCTAGCACCTGGTCCTTCCAAACCCGATTTAGCATCGGTCCTTCCCAAAGTCCAATCTTCGAATTGGCCCTTCTAAACCCAGTCTAGCCACTGGTCCTTCCAAACCCGATTTAGCATCGGTCCTTCCCAAAGTCCAATCTTCGGATTGGTCCTTCTGAATCCAGTTGAGCACCTGGTCCTTCTAAACCCAGTTTAACACCTAGTCCTTCTAAACCCAGTCTAGCACCTAGTCCTTCCAAACCCGATTTAGCATCGGTTCTTCCCAAAGTCCAATCTTCGAATTGGTCCTTCTGAATCCAGTTGAGCACCTGGTCCTTCTAAACCCAGTTTAACACCTGGTCCTTCTAAACCCAGTCTAGCACCTGGTCCTTCCAAACCCGATTTAGCATCGGTCCTTTCCAAAGTCCAATCTTCGAATTTGTCCTTCTAAACCCAGTTTAGCACCGGATCCTTCTAAACCCAGTTTAGCACCTGGTCCTTCCAAACCCAGTTTAACACCTGGTCCTTCTAAACCCAATTTATCACCTGTTTCTTCCAAACCCAGTTTAACACCTGGTCCTTCGAAACCCAGTCTAGCACTTGGTCTTTCCAAACCCGATTTAGCATCAGTCCTTCCGAAAAACCAATCTTCGAATTGGTCCTTCCAAAACCTGATTTGGCATCAGTCCTTCCCAAAAACCAATCTTCGAATTGGTTATTCCAAATCCGGTTTAGCACTGGTCCTTCCCAAAAACCAATCTTTGAATTGGTCCTTCCAAAACCCGATTTAGCATCGGTCCTTCCCAAAAACCAATCTTCGAATTGGTCCTTCCAAAACCCAATTTAGCATCGGTCTTTCCCAAAAACCAATCTTTGAATTGGTCATTCCAAACCCGGTTTAGCATTGGTCCTTCCCAAAAACCAATCTTCGAATTGGTCCTTCCAAACCCGGTTTAGCACTGGTCCTTCCCAAAAACCAATCTTCGAATTGGTCCTTCCAAATCTGGTTTAGCACTGGTCCTTCTCAAATCCAATCCTCAAATTGGTCGTTTTACAAAATCTAACCTCGCATTGGTTATTTTACCAGTTCCTGTATGCGTATTGGTCATTCTTTCAAATTCAATCTTTATATTAGTTCCAATTCCCAATTTCGACCTCCGGGTCACCCAATTTCTGACTTCCAGTTTTGACCTTCAGGTCAACCAATTTCCAATTTCCAATTTCCAATTTCCAATTTTCAATTTCTAATTTCCAATTTCCAATTTCCAATTTCCAATTTTTAAATTAAAAATTCCCATTTCCAAATTTCCAATCTCCAATTTCCAAATTCCAATTTCGACCTTTTGGTCACTCAATACCAATTTCAGTCATTTTCTCTTGCGAGAGACCCTTTTTACAGGGAGAGTTCGAGGGCGCTCGTTCTTTTTGCATGCTAGCCTTTGTTCACCTCCTTTTCAGGGAAGAGAGGAGTAATTTCTATTTTCCATTTCTGAATCTTCTTCTTTGAAGAAAGGAGAAGAAAATTTTTGTCATGGATGCGTTGAGTCATGCTTCAAATGCTCGTTTTCACAAAGGATTTCAAGAACATTTTGTCAATTTGTCATCAAATACTTGTTTATTTCAAAATCTTTATTGCACAAAAGAATTACCTTAGAATACCTTCAGTATTACTTCCGAAAGGACAAAGCTTTCACGAAAAAGGATTCAAAATTCAAAATCTTTCTCTTGGCCAACCAAAAGGATGAAGAATAGATCCTCGATATGGCCAGCAAAGGAAATTCAATATTGTCGCAAAGTTATAAGTGATCGATATTGATCGCAGTCAATGGCACATTTTTAAAGATCATTCTTGAAAAATAAGGCAGTCGAAATATCCTGGGTGATACAGAAAAGTCCACTCAATTTCCATATCTCCTCCATCACTTAAGCTGCAATTAAATATCTGCAAAAGGGATCTCTCAATTGTCGTCAAGATAAAGACGAATTATGCGAGTTAGACCCCCGGAGCCAAAGAAGATTTGGATCATCTCCAAGATGAAGGAGTTTGTGACGGATCCTTCCAGGGAAAGTTCAGTTCACCGTCAAGATGAAGGCAACTGCGATGAGCCTCCCGACAAACCCTAAAAGATATTTAATTTCTGCTATCATCAAGAGATTTCCAACCAAAAAGCCAATAACCATCAATATAATCCCTGAGAGAAAAGGAAGATCGAAACATCTCTGAGATGAAAGAGTTTGTGAAGTACCCTTCCAAAAAAAAAAAGAGAGAGAGAGAAAAGTCAGGACATCTCCAAAATGAAGGATGATGTAATAAAATCCCCCAAAACCCAAGAAAGCTCTAATTCTGCCAAAAAGAAAAAAAGTACAGAAAGATCATCATGAGAAAAGAATCCCAGGATATCAAACTGCCAAACCTATCAAGAATCCTCTTTAATTTTGTGAAATTCTATTATCAATATTCTTTCACCAATTGCTTTCACAATATCAAGAATACTCTCTTTTTTGTTCATATCAAGGAAATTGATAGCTTCCTTGAAAGAAAGTCAATCGCAAGCAATTTGAATTCGAATCTTGATTCTACGGAGTTAAGCCCAGTCTAAGGTAATACTTCAGGTAGAAAAGAGGGAATATTTTCAAAACAATGTGCATCACTTTCAATCATTTTAAATCAACGATAATTTTCAACATTTTGATAATATTTTCTAGCTATTCTGACGTGAAGCGAGAGCTTGAGGTTCATCTTTGGTGCATCCTGACATCATTTGTTATCCCTTTTAGGACTTGATAACGGGAGTTTTCAAGATTCCTTCCCTTCTGTTGGTATAATCTGAGCGCCTGGGTTCTCAGATTCGCACACTTCCCTGTGTTTCCACTGTCCCACCATAGACAGTCAAATTTCGGCTTAAGGTTAAGCCACCAATCATTTTCTAGCAAAAGGTCATCAATTTCAAAAGTTATTTAGTCTCAGCAATGAGGCGCCCAAAATCAAACCCTTTTTCAAGCTTTAGGGACCCCAATTTCATCCTTTTGCAAAAACCCCTATCGGATTCATTGTGCGGAAGTCCGAAGGTTCCATCATGGGTTCTTCTTTCGAGAATCTCATTATTTTCATTTCTCGGTCAGGTTAATGGTTAAACCTGAGTCTCATTTTGATGAGGTATTTCATTTTTCGGTCAGATTAAGGGTTAAATCTGAGCCTCATTTTGATGAGGTATTTCATTCCCGGTCAGGTTAAGGGTTAAACCTGAGCCTCATTCTGATGAGGTATTTCATTTCCCGGTAAGGTTAAGGGTCAAACCTGAGCTTTATTTCTACATGAGGTATTTCCCGTCGCATCCAGGTTAAGGGCAAAACCTGAATCTCACTTCTTTTGAAACGAATTTTTCTTCTTCATTCTCCATTTCATATCTACCATTTTCATCAGAGCTAATTTTCATAACCAGTCAAATCCTTCTAACTGGGGAATTTTTATAGCCCAAATTTGGTGTGTTTTTCTTTGCCACTAAGCTCGTCTTAAAGCCGGCTGAGTAGCAAAGAGGGGTATCTGTAAACACCCCAAATTTTGCACACTCATTTCAGACAACCCTCCTTGTGCAGTGCCAACCCTGTTAGGTTAGTGTAGGAGTCAAACCCCAAGTCAGTTTCAGAAAACTACCATTTTACCCACTTTTATTAGAAAAATTACCATTTTACCCCTAGGTCATCTCGGACCCCAGTCAGTCGGAGTCAACCAAACTCATTGGTCAGTTCAGAATAGTTAAAATATCAGTCATTTCAAGCTCATCTGAGCTCATAGTGAGAAGGCAATTTTCATTTCTAACCATTCCTACCAAAATGGGATCATTTCTTCAGAAATGAGCTCATTTCTCACTCAAATCCAAGCTAATTGTCTCTGAGTCAGTCATTCACAATCAGTCATATTCTCTTGAGTCTATCCTGAGCTCACCAGGAGTTCAAGTGCTCCAGTTTTAGTTTAAAACCATTTCCAAATGTCTAGGAGCCTATTTTAGCCCGTTTCAGCTCTTTCAGATGAAATTGAGCTGAATTCAGTTAGTTAAGCTAGTGTTCGAGCTTTGATTTTAGTTCATGTCAGTATAACTGATCTTTGTTCTAGCTCAAACCCAGCTCAAATTCGTAACTCACTTCACTCTAGTGACCATTTTGTACCATTTCTCTAAAAATGACAGTTTTTCTTGAAAATTTAGTGGGAAAGGTTAGTTGAGTCAGTGTCTGGTTAGTTCACTTGAGTTATAAAACTCTAAAACTCAGCTCAATCCAGCTCATTTCAGTTCAATTTAGCTCAGACCCTAATTTCCAGTGTCACTATAGCTCGGTAGGGTCTGAAAACCATTTCTTCAACCATTTTGCAAATTTTATCAATTTTAATGCTTTTTAAACTGGTACAGCTGCCAATCAGGGTCTAACATCCAAAATTCTTCATTCAGGGTCTGCATTTCACATAGAATTTCATGTCATTTCTCATTATTTCATATCATTTCTCAGCATTTCATAACATTTCATTTTATTTTCGAAGTCCAAAACTTCAGTTTTATAAATTTCAATCCAGATCGAGTTTTAAAAGTTTTCAAAAATCAATTTCAAACCCTGGGTTTTTAAAATTAACATTTTCACCCCCAGAAGTCTAAATTTGGAAATATTTTTTCGAAAAAAACAATTTGGATTTCTTTCAAAATCAAATTTTCAAATTATACACTAGATTTTCTTCGCAACGGGGTATTGAACTTCAGAATTCGAGCTCGTTTCAAAAACTGCTAAAAATAGCTCGTTTCATCTAGAAATTTTCTGAAAAGACTATTTTACCCCTCTAATCGTCAAAATGGATTTCAAAAGTGGAATTGGGACCCGCTCTAAGATGGCTCATCCATTTGTATTTATATATATATATATATAAAAGAAGAAAAGTTTATTTTATTTTACATTTTTTTATTATTATTTATTATTTAGTTTTGTTTAGGTGGGACCCAGAAGGGGGTCGACCCCCCTAGCCGCTCTCTTTTTCTCCATTTCCTTTCTTTCTTCTTCTCCTTTTCTTTTTCTTCTTTCTTTTCTTTCCTTCCTTCTTTCTTCTTTTCCTTCTTTCTTTTTTTTCTTCCTTTCTTCTTCTTCTTTCTTTTCTATTTTTCTTTATTTTTCTTCTTTTCTTCTCCCGCCCACTCGCGTAGAGCTCTCTTTTCTTCTTCTTCTTTCCCTCTTCTTTCTTTCCCTTTTCTTTCCTTTTCCCTTTTTCCTTCTCTTTCCTTTCTTCCCTTCCTCTTTCTTTCCTTCTTCCCTTCCCTTCCTTCCTTTCCCTATTTTCTCCAGCCATTCACGTAAAACCTGGTCTTTCCCTATCTTTCCTCTCTAATTAAACCTAAAAACTTAGGAAAAGAGAGGATCTTCCCTAAGTTAAAAACAAAAAAAAAACAACATACGGTGGTGGTCCTCTCCCCCCCTCTCTCTCTCTCTCCCTCTCTCCCTCTCTCCTGATCCCCTTTTGGCTCCAGCCATCCTGAAGCCTAGCAACAGCAAGCCCCTCCTATTGGTGCCTCTCCTTCAATCTCTACTTGGTCTACCTCCTTCATCAAGCTGCAGCACAACCGATCTCCACAACACTCCAGCAGGTGGCTTTCCTCCAGTCAGCATCCTTTCCAACCTCCGTTCAATACCATCAGCCACCTTCACCAAAAAGCTTCAGACTTGTCGCCATCTTCAAGTGCTCCTTTTCAGCCTCTCATCACCTCCAACCGGTTCACAAGCCACAACATCTCCAACCCTGCTGCAACTTCACCATAGCAGTGAAGACCTCCTTGCAACCAGCTACCACCTTGCTTCAATCTCCAGCCTGCAGCCCTCCATTATTCCAAAACGCTACAACCTACCTTCAACATTTCCACAACTGCAACCTATTTCAGCAAGGTTCCAAGGTAAGATCCATTCTTATTTTATTAAGTTTTCATCAAATTTTTGCTAATATTGGGTGATTGAAAGGGAATATTCAAAGGCTACATTCTTGAGGATGACGTGCAGCCATGTTCAAAAATGGATCCATGATGATGTAGTGTTTTATTTCGTGGTTTTGAAGGATAGGGAACAAGAAAACCAACAACCTCTATGTGTGGGCTATGAGAATGATGAGATCCATCCATTTGATGGATTAGATCTCTCATTTTGAGAGCTACATCAATTGAAAATCACATCTCCTTGATATTTTTTTGTTTTTATTATTATTTTAAGATTGATTTCACATTTTCAAGCATGGCATCTAGTTTCATAGTTCTGTTTTATATTCATTTTATGTGCTTAGCCTTAGCTTGATTAGGAGATTGTTATTATTTCATAGGTTTTGATTGTATGCACAATCCAGTCAATATTTCATGCAGAAATTATATTTTATAAATTCTAAAATTTTTATTATAGTTATGTTATCTTGTCTGAGACATCATGCCAAAAACTTGAATCTATTTGGGTTTCAGAACCCTATCAAACAAATCAAACCCTAAATCGGGTTTTCTGTTCTCCAGAAACTCCAAATTCAGTTTTAGCAGACAAAAACCTATGAGATCCCCTAGATGTGAGATCCGAATCTTCTCCTAAAAATTTCAATAGATTCACTATGGAATCTACTAATTATCTGGAAATTTTGGGATTTTTCCAAGCAGATTTGACCTCTGTGAAAATTTGATTTTCCCAGACCCTTGGGAAAACCTTGATTTTTCTTTTTCAGGGTATAGACAGATCCTAATGTGCTAAGTCCGCTCAACCCGTAGCTCGTTTGCAAAAACTTTCAACACAAAAGTTGTTCCTAACCCATTTGCCTATCATTTCCCAAAATTTGGGAATTTTTGGGATTGTTCAAGTATTTTTTTCGGATTTATGGTTTCTGTCTGACAGATTCCAATATCCAGATTTGTCAGAGATCTAGGTCTCTGATAACCGTGTGCCCATTTCCAAACCGTAACCCAAATTCCAATACTATAAAAAGATCAAATTTTACTCTATTTGTCAAAAATAGTTTTCCAAAATTTCAGCAATTTTCCCATCCATCTGTTATTTTTCCTACATATTCTTTAGAAACCTGTCTGTTTGCTCCAAATCCTAGAGTCGTCGGATTCCGATCCGACTTGCCGGAGTTGTCCAGCTCCGACCATCTGTCAAAACTAAAATCTGTAAAAGGAAAACATCTTTGTCTAACTGTCTTCTGTCACCCCATAAAATTAGGGAAATTTTTATGGAATTTTGATATCCTAAATCTAATTTAGATTCAACATTTTAGGCAAAATTCTGTTTTTTTAGGATTTTTAGCTATTTTTCATATTAACAAAATACAAAAAAAAAAGATTTTAGAGCTCCATTCTGTTATTATGGTTAGTATAAGTGTCCATGCCAAATTTGGCCCAATTCCAAGTTCATTTGCTTTGTATGTTAGTTTATTTTTAAATTTAGAAGCGAAAATCAAGCGAAAATTGAGTTAAATTTGATGATTTGTGATATTTTTGTCATTTTAGGGTTTTTATCATGTACATAATCATATATAATCATATTAGGGTTAATTTCAATCTCATTTGCATTTCAATTATTTATTTTTGCAAAATTTATTTCAGAAACCCCTGGTTTCAAGGCCATAGTCTTGTTATCAGGGGCATTTTGGTCATTTTGACCTAAATTTCGAAATTCCAAACTTCAATTTTCTAAATTTTCATGCATATCATCATATTTTATCATATTGTGTTTTATTTATTTCATTTGATTTTCAAAATTCCAAAATTTACAAAAATTCTTTCAGAAAACCCTGATTTCAAGGTTATCAGGGGCATTTTGGTTATTTTGACCCCAATTTCGAATTTCCAACCTTATTTTTGAACTTTATTCATTATTTATCATGTTTAAATCAAATGGGGTATGAATTTGGGTTTATATCTGAATAATATCTGATAATTTCTAATATTTTTGGATAAATTCAGAAAAAACTACATTTCTTTGCTAACATTGTTTTCTAGTTTTGCATGAACATTCAAGAGGAAGACTTATCCATTTTATTTATTTATTTTATTAAATTCAATGTAAAAATTCAATGTAATATTTGGAATAAGAGTTACTTTTCAGCTTAGAATAGGATTGCATTACATATAGTTTAAATTTCTACAATTTCCAATATCTGTTGTATGATGCATATGCACATTTTTTTTCAAAATCACTATGGTTGACATAAATGGCACGTGCACAAGCTCTTATGGAGTTTATAAACTTGGTGGAATTTGTATTTTAGGCCATAGTCAGAATACGAATGAAACCTAGATTTATGATCTTCATATTAGCCACATTCAACCTACACTCTTAGGCTAACTTAAAAAATGCACTGCATTTCTCAAAACTTCAAAAGGATTTCCCAATTCCTCAATGAAATTCCCTTTCAAATTCATTCATTCATTCAATTTGCATCATTTTCAAAATCATTTCCCAATTCCATTTCAGAAAAATCAGTTTTCTAAAAAATTTCTAAGTCTTTCTCAGGATTTGATTTTCTCAGAATCCTAAGTTTTCATATGAGACTTCAAAGTATTTCCCAAGTTCAAATCAAGATTTTCCAATGTTTTAAAATTCTCAAATTTCAAAATTCTAAGTTTTCAGAAATCGATTTTCTCAAAGATCTAATTTTCCTGAGATTCCATTTTCCATTTCAAGTCATTTTCCAATGAACTTCCTGATTTTCTCAGAATTCTCAAATCTATTTCCTCAAAAAAGCAATCTAAATCTCAAAATCGATTTTCCCAAAGTTCAAGTTTTCCTGAGAATTCATTTTCCAATGCAAGCTTCTGATTTCCAATGAAATGCAATGATTTTCCCAAGAATTCCATTTTCAAGTACTTTTCCAGTCATTTTCCAAATGCATTTCAATTTTCCAAAGCAAGCATCATATTTTTTCAAAACTTGCATATTTTCAAAATTCCATAGCACATGCATGATTCTTTGCGCATTCTAGGAAAATAGAGCATAATTTAGATAATTTAACTTAGTCAAAGCGCATATTTGATCCTTGGTTCAATTACCCCTGGTAAAGGCGCTAGGAACGGTTGAACCTCGTACCGACAGACAGATCCCATTCCACGGAATTTTCCCGCAAATTTTCAAAACGGAGGCAAGTAATTTTCAAAACTTTGGTCGAGTTTGACTCGCAGGATCGTTTCTTTCTCGCAAGAGAGGGGGAAAATTTTACGATGCTAACACCAATCTAATTCAGTATTAGATTGGGTTTACCCTGTAGCAATCCTTCTTCACCTGTAAGTATACCCCATTTACTGTTTTGTGGTGTCCCTTATGGAGCATGCATCCGACAATCCAGAAGTGAATCCCATTCCTCTGATTCATTGCTCGATTTTATAAAAATCAACTGAATCTACTGGATAAAGTTTAGTTCCACGAAAAAAAAATTTAAGTGAAATTGCTGATAGAGATTTGACTTGGAACTGTGAGAAGATTTTGCTAATGGAGCAAACTTCTGTTGGTGACAAATTGCATTTCTAGAGAAGTGAATGTTTGGGTGGTCTGTATCTTCAGAATATAGACCTTGTAAATTCATTCCATGGGTAAGTATTGTTGCACGTCTGGATTCGTGTGATAAAGAGAAGCTGGAAGATAGTCAGGGTACTGAAGGAGGAATTAATGACGTCTTTTCTTGGCCAACTTCAGTGGCCACCAAGCTCTCTCCAAAGAACAAGGAGTTTTGGATGGTTATGCATTTTGTGTCTTGCCTCTACCAATGAGGATAGGATTGTCTATACAAGCAAATGGTTACTTTGGACTTTCATCAAATCACCAAAACATATGGTTTGGAACTAACACGGATAGGGGTGGAAAACTTTGTTAAGAGTGGAATACATTTTTTACTGGAAGATGTTGTTACCTTGACTTTTGATGAACTGCTGCTCGGTGTTAGGAAGTTTTTGGGTCCTATAAAATCATACTATTTGTTATGGTCAGATGGTTCATTTGATGGACCATGGAAGATTTTGGTGCAACAGATTTATAGAGGCATCGGCAATTTTCCAGTCATGTACTCAGTTTTTGAAGGTGGGAAATGGATTTCCCACTCTGAAGTTCTATCTATGACAAGGAATTCGCCAAGAGTGAAGCGCTTTTGGGGGGGCTCTCACACTCCTGGGGATGCAGTCGTTCGTTTGCCAAATTCCCTGGTTGATGGGCTATTCAAATACGTTGCTGGGATTCATCAGTCATTAGCTTGTTCCAGCAATGTATGGCAATTTATTTGTCAAAGTACCTGCAGACTCATCACCACCCCCATGTCCATCATAATACACTGGTTGTTCCAACTTTAGGGACGACCTGCTGAAAGTAAAGGTCAAACTCTGATTCGCTTCCCTGGAATAAGCTGGATATCTAGATATGATTCGTCGAATGAAAGCATTGATTAAGGAAGCGGGAAAGTAGTCTTACACATTTGTTGCGGGAAGACTCAACCCTGCAAAACTTGCAAATTTTCCAGAGTGTGATGTGTTTATTCATGTTGCTTGCCCTCAAACTGCACTTTTGGATAGCAAAGAGTTTTTTTTTTTGCTCCAGTAATCACCCCCTTTGAAGCCATGCTGGCTTTCAGCAGGTATGTTTTCTTAAATGCTTTTTCTTATTGATGATTTCCCGTGTTGACAGAGCAACATTGATTAAGGAAGCGGGAAAGAAGTCTTACACATTTGTTGTGGGAAGTCCCGACCCTGCAAAACTTACAAATTTTCCAGAGTGTGATGTGTTTATTCATGTTGCTTTCCCTCAAACTGCACTTTTGGATTGCAAAGAGTTTTTTTTTGCTCCAGTAATCACCCCCTTTTTGAAGCTATACTAGCTTTCAGCAGGTATGTTTGATTAAATGCTTTTCTTATTGATGATTTCCCGGGTTGACAGAGCAACATGAATCTTGCTTTCATTTGTATATTAGTCAGCATTCTTTGATTTCTGATGAGCGCTATTCTATTTTTTTTTATGTTTCTTGAACAGATTTGCTTTGTTTAAAAATAGATTTCAGTGGATCCTGAGGTCTATATAGCACCTTACTTTCATTCTGACAGTCTATAGCTGGCGACATTTTCATGCTCATTTTGAAGTTTCATCTTGTATTTTATGTTCATACCTTTTCTTTTCAGCAACAATACCTTCACTATGGTACTCATTTGTGCAGACTATTTAATAGCCTTTTAGCTATTGTCTGTTGAGCATGTGCCCTGAGATGCAGACATGAAACCCAGGACAAAGTTTTGCATGTTATAGAAGCAAGATATCTGCTTTCTAAAGTAATATTTGAAATTGTCATAGCTTTCTTATTGAAAAGAACCTTTAAAGTATTGTTGGTTGACAGATTTGTCTTCTGCCATTTGAATGAAGCTGAAGATGCCACTTGCGTATCATGCATCTTCTTTTCTTTCTCATATATATAGGATATATATCATATACATGTTCTAACAAGCCTTTCTCATACATGTATTATAATAGGCACTCCCTCATTAATGCAACGTATCATATACACATTCTATCACACATCACTATTTTGCATACCCCTACCCCACTTGACATCCACAAAACCTTCTTAACACCCTTCATAGCATATTCAACACAGCTGCTATGCCTTCACTCCCTTCACCCACCTGCATATCCCCTAACACTCTCTAACAATTACCACCCCATTTACTTGTTCCATTCATTTTATATTGATGTTCATTTGACATTGGTCCAACATTCTAGCATTATCAAATACCTTTATTGATGTGTTTGTAATGAACAACAAACCATTGCCACAACCTCCACCATCCAATACATCTTACCTCTAACACTCTCCTGTGTGCCATATAGTTGTACATCCATCATTGTTGTTTATATATAGCACATTGGCTCAGTGCCATCACATGTTTTAGCATTTTTTTAATTCTCCCCTGTTGCTTCACTACGATACCCATCATCACCTTTTACATTCATGTTTCACCCCAAGTCACTTACCATTTTTGTTGCTACAGTGTTGTTTACAGCAGCCTGAGCATACCTTGTTCCTTCACATCACTTCCATCACCTACAACTGCTCCAACGCAGTGCCCCAGCTGTGCCCTTGCAGCATCACCTTATTCCACTTTCCATCCTACACTGTACCTACTTATGCACTTACGCTTTCTTTTCTGCATCTTGCACCTTCACAATCACCACTATAGCACTCCACTTGCACAATCATATCATTAGCTGCATCCACCACAGCCATTTGCAGTAACCACCTGCAAATGGCACTATTCATGTTTGTCTATCTCATGCGCCTGCTTCATGCATTGCCCCTTTCTTCTGCCTGCCATATTTTTACTAAATTTGTGTAAGCTCAGTGGTATGTAGGTCCAACATCTCACTAAACCTATGAATCCAACTCACTGATCTCACGCAACTATGAAAGTCCCCTCTTCTTTTCTCATGAAAACATATATATATATATATATATATATATATATATATATATATATATATATATATGCCTTTAGGTATATTTCTTCATATACATTCTCATGTACATCTAGATAGATCCATTCTCTCATGTATATACTTAGCCCTATACATCTCATGTGCATTCTTCATTTTATTATCTTATATATAAAGTGTTATTTCTTTTCCATGAACATTTTCTACTTTATACTAACACTTGATTTTTGCAGGAAATGTGTAAAGAGTATCATTTTTCTTTTTCTTTTTTTTATTAATGTAACTCCAATTCCTCTAAATAATGTAATAGCTAGACTATAAGGAGAACTTTTACATTTCAAGCACTAGACTAGAATGTATGTATGAGCCTGCACGTTCTCTAGAATTATGTGTTTTCATATCATTTTCTCTTTCCCTTCAAAAAATCATGAATGGGACACGAATGGCACGTGCACCATTCTAATAAAAGGTAATTAAATCCTAAGTTGATGATTTGCATCAATGGCCATAGTCAGGGTGTGAACAAAACTTAGGATTTTCATCTTTTATGGAATAACACTGGATCCACACTGGATCATTTTAAAAAATCATCATATTTTCAAATATTTTCTTCCTTTATTAGAGTTTAGTTTAAAATCAACTCAAGATATATATCAATGGCCATAGTCAGGATATATTGAGAGTTAATTTCATTTTAAACTCTATAAAGGCACCAAAATATATTTTATTCTTCACTTGAATTTAAATATGATAATTATATAATACATTCAATGACCATAGTCAGGGATGTATTATATCTTCAATCGTATTTCAATTCATTTAAAAAATGAAATATGCTTTTCAAATCTAGTTTCAAATTCTTTAAATTGATTCATCATTTAGGATAGAATTGCATCATATTTTCAAAAATCTTTTTTTCAAAATCCAAGCGATCTTGAATATATTTTCTTCAATTTTCTATTTCAATTCATCAAATTCTATCTCATTTCAAAACTTCTAAATCTGATTTTCAAAGTCTAATTTGACTTTGAAATTTCAAATTCATTTTATATTCAAAATCCAAAATTCCAATTTCAAAGTACAACTTAACTTTGAAATTTCAAATTCATCTCTAAAAATTCAAATTCCAATTCAAATCAAATTTTAAAGTTTAAATTGACTTTGAGATTCCAAATTCATTTTCAGGATTCAATTTCAAAATTCCATTTCAAAGTTCAAATTAACTTTAAAATTCCTAATTCATCTTCCAATTTCAAAACTCAAAATCAAGTTTATCCTTTATTTTTCATTGGATCCTAATTCTCAAATTCAAAATCAAAGTTTTGAGATTGATTCAGAATCTCAAAAATTCGATTTTTCCTAAATTCAATCTGGGTTTTTCAAAAAACCCAGATCCATCTTCAAAAATCCCATTTGGATTTTCAAAATCCAATTGCAAAAATTAGAACCCAATTCCAATTTGGATCCAGATTTCGGATCCAACTCTATTTTGGATCCCAGACTTCAGATCCAATCCCATTTAGGATTCTAGATTCCAGATTCAACTCCATCTTGGATTCCATACTTCGGATCCAACTCCAATCTAGGACTCTAGATTCTAGATCCAATTCTACTTTTCAAATCCCATCTTGGATTCTAAATCCAATTCCATCTCAGATTCCGGATTTTGGATCCAATTTCATTATGGATTCTAGATTTCACACCCAATTCTAAATTCCAAATCCCATCTAGATTTCTTCCACCTTTCATTCTGTTTTCAAATCTTAAATCTAGAGTTCCATTTTCCATCTTGACTCTCAATTCTAGATCCATTTTTGAAGTCCATATTCAACTTTCAATTCATATTTCCTAAACTCCCCTCTTTAAATTCAGACTCATCTCAATCTTTGATTATTTCAAAAACTCAAGATCTATTCTAAATCTTAAGTTAGAAAATCTAACTTCTCCAAGTCCGTCTTCAACTTTCAAAAAATCATTTCCTCATCATATTCTTCATAATCACTTGGATAAAATTTCCAAATTCTTCTCAAAAGCATACATCCTTGCATTTGCATCGCACAAGCATGATTCTTTGTGCATTTTCTAGACTTAGAATAATTTTTTAGACAATATTAAAGCAAAGCAAAAAGGCATAAATTCGATCCTTGGTTCGATTACCCCTGGTAAAGGCGCCAGGAACGGTCGAGCCCCGTCTCCCAATTTTCCCGCAAATATTTTAAAAACGGAGGCGAGTAATTTTTTTATAAATATTTTTAAAATTAAGGTCAAGTGAGACCTTCACAAAAGAGTTCCTCTCTCTCTTCTTTTCTTTTCTCTTCTCTCTTATTTTTCTGTCTTTTATTTCTCCTTCAAAAAGGGAAAGAGAGGTTAGAAAGGGAAAGAGAAAGAAAGAGCGAGAAACCGAGAGCAAAAATTTTGCGATGATCACAGTCCTGGATTTTGATTTAGTAAACAATTGCCTACCATCAAGACATGTGCAAACAAATTGAAAAATCCCATAGAACCTTTATCAAGCTGAGTGCATATTCCATAACACTATCACCAGATTTATTTATTTTTTGAGATTTGGGTGTTTCATCAGTTGTAAGACAAATACAATTGCCTCCAGCGTCAGGAACTTCATCAGCTCCACTTTCCCTTTACATTTTAAACAGAGCCCATTTCTTGATAAAGACAACCTCTTAGAAGTTTCACTATACAGGTCCTCAAGAGAAACCTTCCAAGTATGAACAGTATCCTTACTAGGCTTTTATTCCCTGATGTTCAGACATAGCATTGGGTGATGCACGAGAGGACCACAACTCAGGTCCCAACTTAGGCACAATGAAATGGTGGTTAGTGTCAAATCATTTGATCATCCCTATAGCAAGAAGGATAGCATTTCCTTCAGCCATGGAGAGGCAAGTGTCAAATCCCATCTCTCCACCACTTCGATCATTCCCAGAAGAGAAAAGAAAAGGAAACCGCAAGCAGTTTGATAATATCAAGGACCCGATCATAGCAGGAAAGGGAAGGGATTTGCTGGGAATATTCTCACTCCCAGTAGCAGCTATCTGTTTCTAGAAGGACGACCTCAGAACCTGAGGAGTTCTCTGAAGATCTCCAGCCGATAACCACACATGGCAACGATATTGGCAAACAATAAATGGGCTTTTGTAGACCCACTGAACTTAACATCTTAACACGTTAAAAGCTTTTAGCCAAAGAATTTCTCACATATTTGAAATGAACACCATGGAATGAGCTTAGTTAATAGATCGACTTCAGCAAAACATGTGGCAACATCAGATGATGCTCGCATCAAGGAAAAGTTATGATGTAACATGACAATAATGCAATAGTGCTATGATTAGTGCTATGAGATGATACTTGCAATTATTGTTCCCCTGGATGAAATGCAAATGCATACTGGAAACAAACATGGATGCAACTAAAACACAGATAACAGTAGCGAAGATCTGAGAAAACAGCAGATGCTGGGCATAAAAAAAAGGAAAATAAAAATAAAATAAAATAAAAAAATGAAAGATCAATGTAAAAAAAAAATATCACGCAACAGGAAGAAAATAACAAAATGGTTTTAAGACAATTCGTAATAGGATTTTGCAATCTATGTCGTGTAAGTAAGTACCTAAAGGGGAGAGGATGCATATTCTGAGAAATAAAATGAGATACCAGATTTCAACCGTAACTAATATATGAAAATAGATTTGTCCGGATCAGACACAAAGAACATAAATCCAATGAAACATGTTTATTTTAATTCGTGAAATCAGCAATGGTGGCCAGTAAAATCAAGGGTAAAAAAACACAGAGAATCAGGAAAAAGAAGAAAGAAAAAAAAAGCTAAAAAATGAAACTGGTTGGTAAAATCAAGTGAGATGTGATGTTTAATTTGAGTTTCCTCATTCATCTAATGAACTCAGAGAATCAGGATTCGTGAGATGAAATGAGATGTTGGGAGAAACAAAATGCTTATAAGAGCTCAAATACTAAAAAAAAATGGGGGGAAGCAAATGAAGATATCGAGATGTACAAATACAAAGACATAGGCGGGTGAATGGATTACTTGCAGAGCAAACAAGAAAGGCTAAAAGAGTTGGGTGAAGTGAAATGAGAATGCTATGAGTTGTTGTGAAAGGCAGGGGAAATGCCGTGAACTAGTATACCAATGCAATATTGAAAAGAGAATGCATAGGGCGTTAAAGTGAAGAAGCTGAAACGAAACAACAAATGGGATGGGTCTGATGTATCTATAGGTAAAATGCAAGATCAATGAAGGATTACTGCAAAGTAGATCCGATTTGATACTGGATCAGAACGGATGTTACTGTGAAGGTTACCTCTGAATCTGCATAGATGATGCAATGTATGGTAGAACAAAAATGATGAACAAATGCCTTTACGCCACAGTTGAACAAGCATATGAAAGCTAAATTAAAACGAAAGAAGTAATGTAGAACATGGAATGCAATGAGTATTGAAATTGAGGCCATGTGGAGAGGGCATAGATGAAATAAAATTTTGGCACGGATCTAAAGCTATAGAGCTTGCAGACTTGATGATAATGAAATGTAGGAGTGGATGATGATGAAATCTAATTAAAACAGAAAGTAAATTATGCAGATGCAATATAACAAAAAATGGTATACTGGAATGAAACAACATTCAAAACGAAAGTAAATAAGATGTTGCAATATGCAGGCCGACGTTGCTATATGCAAATCGGCACTGCAAATTATGCTTTTATTGAAACCAAGGAAAATAGGAAAAGCAGATAAAACTATGCGAAATAAAAGAGATGAAGAGGAAATAATGCTAGAAGCATAATTTTACAGAAAAACAAAAAGGGAGAGGGGATGATCCTTACCTTGGATTGACAAAGATTGAGATCGAAGTGGTGAGTCCTCTATACGTAGTTGTTGAATGGGATTTTCTTGAATTCAGAAGATATCGAGATAAAAAAGGGGCGGTTCCTCCACCCGTTGTTGTTGGATGAAGCTTTGAAGGAGAAAGAAAAATCCGAAGAGGGATCGAGAGGATGGGGGAGATCATGCGTGAGAAGAAGAGATTGTGGAATGGGGAGGTTAGAAACGGATGCCCGACCCCTTCCTTTGTACTTCTTTTTATAGAGGGAGGAGGAAGAAGCGAGAAGGGGAGGCCGTTTGAAGATCGATGGGTGAAAAAAAAAGAGATCGATCGAAGGGTTGAGGAAGAAGGAGGCAGGCGGTTGGCGATGGGCGGATGAGGCCAGTGGGAAGAAGATCGACGGGTGAGTGCTTTGGGAAGGATCGAGCGTGATCGGTCATTGGGGAAGGCCGTTTGGAGGTTTTCTAAATTTCAAAAACAAGGCTTTCTCTTGAAAAACTTTCTCAAAAAGGGGTTTTAAAAACTTTTTCATTGTAATTTTCTGTGTTTTGAGTTTTTTGTTTCTTTTTCTTTGCATTTTTTATATTTTTGACATAAAAAACTATGAAACTAAGGGGAACTAAAGGATTAAAAACTATTTTTGTAATTTTTGAGAAATATTTACAAAAGAAAGGTTTTCTGAGGATTCTGGTTTAAACCTTGGAAATTTTCTCAGAAAATGGGTTCGGATCAGGGTTTTGAGGAAATATTTGAGTTTTTAAACTCGAATCGAGGAATACAGAGCAGTGGATCCAAATGGATACCGAATGGACTGTCTGAGCCATTCAAAAACTATTTTTGGCATTTTTATAATTTTAATTTGAAAATTGGATAACGAGGCTCAGATTTGGGTTTAGATATGGATCCGAAACCAAAATCGAGTCAGATATAGAAAATGGATTTGATTTCAGTAAATTCGAGAGATAAACTGGAATTTTGAGTAAAAATGACTCAATTTACTCAGAAAATGGAGGCCAGGTACAAAAAGGAAGTATTTATAAAATTTTAAAAAAAATTGGGGTATTCACACAGTCTTGATAAACCGCTTAGGAAATCCTAGAATTCTTCTAGCAACTTCAGCAGATGCCTTGGCAGGTTCAGTTGATACATTCAGCTTACTGAAAGCTAAGATGAGGTCTATCTTCTGGGCACCGAACTGGGCCTGATATAGCACCAAGACTTGATGCTGGACATGGATATCGTCAACGGAGCACGGCTGAATGTGATCCTGAGGTTGAAATGTCCGATCATAGATCATCGCTGCCAAATGCTAAAGGAATGGTTGATTCAATATAGTTATTTTCTCTTTATCGGCACCCTCTACCAAAAGGTTCTTGTTAATATAATCTTGAATGATGTTTTTGAGAACGAAGCAGTTCTCAGTATCATGTCCTATTGTCCAGTGGAACTTGCAAAATTTATCCTTCATCTTTCTCAGGATGATGGATGGATTGGCTACCTTTGGGAGTTTAATCATCTCACTAGTGAGCATATATTCGAGCACAATTTCGAGTGATTGATCCAAGGGGGTGAACTTGCAGTTATAGCTCCACCCTTCATGTTTCACCTTTTGCTGTGGTTTCGGCTCTTGCTGGACCGTTCACTGAGGAGGTTTATCAATTTGTAGGAGCGACTTGCCCTTCTATTCATTCTTGCTGAGATTAGAGCTTGCATAACTGAATGCCTTTTTATCACCCTTACGATGATTCTTGTTGTTGTTGTGGCCAGAATCGACAGAGTAAGTGAAATGAGTCTTCTTTTTTTACTCCTGTTGATTATTGCTCTTGGTGAGGGTGATGCCCTCGTAAACCCCATTTTTCATGCCCAAATCGAGTCATTCGGCTCGTTCTGTCAACTCAATAAAGGTTCTTGCTGGTGATGTAGAAATAAGACTTCTCAATGGCTGTGAGAAGTTCAAAATAATTTAGAGTGCATGTTCCTCCGAGATTAGATTTCTCATCTTATTACAATTACTCCTCCACCTGTGGATGAAATCCCTGGCTTTCTAGTTGTCCTTCTGCTTCAGGTTGCAGAGGTGATTCAGAGTCGAGAGTGCTTCCATGTTGAACAAAAATTGTTCAATGAAAAGGTTGACCACCTTGTCGAATTCCTTCAACTCGATGGGATTGATGTGTTCTGAATACCACTTAGCAGTCGTTCTCTCCAGACTGTGAGGGAAACAAAGGAACAAAGCTCGGTTGTCTCTTTTAAACTTGGTGCACTCAGTGAAGAATATTACAAGATGGGCCTTGGGATCGCCTAAACCATGAAACTTGATAAATTTCCTAGGGAGATTATCGAGACTATCATCCCCTTCCAAACCATCGTAGAAGTCCTCACTTGTGAAGACCTTCTTGCCTTTGTCACGGGCTTGTAGATCTTTGACCATCTTGTCCATCTCCTTCAGTTGTGCCTGAACTGGGTCATCCATTGATTGCACTTTGGATCTGTTGGCCGACTTTTGAAATATCTCCTGAGTCTGAATGACGGCTTCATGTTCTTCATCAGTGTTTCCCACTGATTCTACTTCATCAGAGGTGTCATCATGCTGAACCCGCTTCTTTGAGATCTTTAGATACTTTCTCATTGTATGGCCCTTGACCTTCTTCTTACTGGGGGTTTTGCCTGAACTAGCCTCTGCCTGCTCAGTCATCATCTTATTCATCATCATCTGAAATAACAAGTATATATGAAGATCAATGTCATCATTGGTTTGCTGACTCTGGTTCCCGACAGATCGTGGAGAGGCCATTTCTTGTTCAGATGTGGACGAGTAGCTAATCTGTTGGATGGGTGTAGTTTTCTTGTCGGGCCTTGTCTGAACCATGTAGAATCACAAGTACTCTCTGCAGAACAAGATGGCTGATTAGACTTGAAGAACGATTTGGGATAAAAATGAATAGAGGAAAAATATTTGATGAAGATTAGGTCGACAATTTGAAAGATATCCCATTACCAGAGATTGGGTCATTGCGAGAATTGTGACAATTGTGTTGCTATTCTCGTAAAGAAAATAAACAACTAAGATATGTCTTGTTACCTAGGCGAGGTCGTCAAACCATGATGGGATGAAAAGTTATTAAAAGGAAATGATTTTATTGATAATAGACTTGTCAAAGAGGGGGTGGACAAACAATTTGCCACCATAAAAGATAATCAAATGACACTCAAGGACCAGGGAAAACAGTGAGGGTGACAAAAGAATCCCAGCTATATTTGGCAGAATGCTATGTTCCGAACCACTAAGCAGACTTTAGATCAAACTCCAGCACAATGCTTGACAATAATTGAGCCTCAATGCGCTTCTGCCTCTATAAGAACTGTCTGACACACCGCTCTAGCTGGTAATAGACAGAGAAAAATGGTCCAAGTAACTTGAATCGCTTGCCATACGCATAAGTGTATCGAGGGGGTGAGTCCTGACGGTCGAAGTAGTCCCACACAATTTTTTCTTCATGAAGGTTCTCGATTAAGAATCTGTACCGAGAAGTAGGTACTAGCTTTTTGTTGTTATATCTAAATGAGTTAGCTCGAGTTGACACATGCTGGAAGAACCAAGACTGTAATCCGTAGATGCACCCTTCTACTAAGATCGAATCTTTGAGCAAGAAATGAGTCAATCCACGGTATAAGAAGGCAAGTGCGGTATGGCGATCGAGAGATGATTGGTCTGCCAACTTCTCCATCTTCATAAAAGCTGCACTATTCTGATATCAACATAGTTTTGTCCATCCTGAAAGAAGGCTAGTCTGATTGTGCACAAAACCATTCCATGCTAAATCCTTTCTCGCACGACTCGGGATAAAGAATCAACTTCTTCAAAAGTTCCATATTGTTGGTATAGCTCAAATAGGTCGACACACTGACTCTCATATATGTCTATCAGTGGCTAGGATTTGCGTTCAGTCTTCCAAGCTAAAGCATCTCGGGGTCGAGTCCCTTGACATTAATAAAAAACCACTGCTCTAATGGATCTTTTGGCTGACCAACTAGCTCAGGTAGACCCATGATTTCTAAAACTTTGTCCAATAGTATAGTCATCTCTTTCCATGGGAACCATAAGGTGCAGGTGCATGGATTCCATCGCTCTGCTAATGCTTGAATCAAATTGCCATTAATGCTGTGCTCCCCCACTGATGATGTCAGTTCTAATCTGCAGTCGCTTAGATGGTCTGAGAACATATGGGAAAAGTTTTTGAGCCAAGAATAGTACCACCAGGGAAGGAAGGGTCTGATGTTCAGAGTTCGATGATCAGGGAGACCTTGCTGCACCTCGTAAGAGATATGGCCCTCAGGAAAGACCAAATCAAGCTGACTGGATGCCATTAGGATAGACTGAAAAATAAAGAAGAAGTAAGGACCAGACTTGAGAAATATATACAATTTTTTGAAAAAATTACAGGCAGGATCAAAACAAGGCTAGAAATTTGAGATCCAGAGGAACAGATTGATGGAAATTGCCTAGAGTTTTGAAGGAAAGTAGAGGTTTTAAAAAATCATCCACGGTTTTGATAAAAATTTTGTAAAAATAAAAGGGAATATAAGAAAATACATGGAAAATAAGGGGTTTTAAAAATCATCCAGGATTTTCAGAAAAATTATGGGTAATATAAGAAAATAAAGGAAATAAAGGAAAAAAACTAAAATACATTCAATCATATCCTGCATAATCAAGTATGCACATACAACATTCTCTAAAGGCTAACTCTAGATACACAAATTTTAAAATAGTTGTAGTACCCTAATCCTAACTCTAAGTCTCAGATCATCTGTGTCCAATCATGCTATGTTGATATACTCGAGCTGAGGCTCGATGTACGTGGCATAAAAATATTTTCTGTGATTCTAGGCTTATGTTTTTCAACATCCTTGAGCGCCTGTCGATATACTTTGGACTATGGCCCTCAGTATGTAGCAGGAGCCCAAATTTTCCAAAAATCGAAAAAATCTTCTTTTTGCCCTTGGCTCCATCTTGTGAATAACTGGGTCAATTTCTGATCAAATTTCCATTCATTTCTCAGATTCACTGAAATCCATGCTCAATGTCCGTATCTGACCCAATCCTTGATCCAGATCTGATATTCGGATCCAATTCTGAATCTGAATCTCTTATTTTTCAAAAAAAAAAAAAAAAATCAATTCATGGTATTTTATCGGATGTTTTATTTGTATCCAACCTCAATTCGAGATCCAAACCCAATATTTTTTAAAAATCTTGCATCCAGATCCATTTCAGAGGTCATTTTTTGAAATAAATCATGTAATTTTCACAAAAACCCCATTTTAGGAAAACTTGCTATTTCAAAACCAATATTTTACAAAAATTCTTCAAAACCTCATTTTGGATCCCATTCTCCTAAAAACCCCGTATTTTCCTCATATCTTTAGAATTTTTATCAAAAAATAATATAAAAAGAAAAATTTCTGAAAAATATAGCTTTCTATACCATTTTTAAGAAAAACTTGTAGATGGGCCCTCTTTTTAAAAAATTTCCAAAATAAGGGGACCATCTCTGAAAAACCCCTAACGGCTTTCCGTTATAAAAGAAAGTTGCAGGGTCTTTTCCTCTCCATCGCTTCTTCACCCCTCCACTGCGCTTCTCTTCTGGAACTCCTTCTTCCTCTTCATTCCGGTTCTAAAGGGAGCCCCATAGAAGATCGATCTTCACCTCAACACCCCTCTGCTTCTCCACGGTCTAACCTTCCCCTTTCCTTCCTTCTTCTGCTTCCTCTCCTTCTTATTTCCCTGGTTTTCCTCCGTCTGATTAAAGAAGCCGACCATTCCACAACACAAAGCCACAGTGAGTAGCCATCGTCTCCTCTTTTTGTTTTTTATAAGAGTTTTGGTTTACCGCATTTTTGCATTTTGATTAGATCCTTCTCGTTCCTTTTTCTTCTTTTCTTTTAATTTTGTCCTAATGCAGCCATGATGGGATCAACCTGCATAGAGCAAGATCGACCCATCTATTGCAAAATCAATAGGAATCTTCAGATTCCGACATTCTCTTTACTTTATAGCAAAATTTATTTTCCTCAATCTTTAGCATTTGTTCTTTGTTTAGATCGCTTCCTATACCTCTGTATTATTATTATTATCATTTTATTTCAATTTTTTTTATTTTATTGCCCGTGTATACTTTGATTTTCCTATAAAATTCAGATTAGTTGTTTGCGTCATGATAATTCCCCTTTGTTGTTTGATTTCCTGTTTTCATCAGTAATTCTGTGTCTTATGGTTGGGAAATTGGTTGCGTCTTACGTAGTTCACACAGAAGAACAATCCCACCGGTGAGAGTTTATTGATCCTTTGTTATAACGAAATGCACAACTGCTGAATCGTTGCCTTGCTAGACCCTGTAAGATATGCAGCAAGGCATCACAATCTTATTCTGCTGATGTGAATATCTTTGGGGATTTCACGGTGGAGACAAGAACCAATGTGTGCCTTGTTATAAGATCACTACAGGATCTGCAGTAAAGACCAAGATCCTCTACTGTGAAATATTTCGCAGAATGTTAGTCAGCAGAAGATCGGATTCATCGTGAATCAGACTCGAGTTTGATCCCACGGTGAAATGTTGGCTCACTGTGAAGTCCTTCAAGTCGGTCCATCCCTGCATCATTTCGTTAGGTTATCATTTCATTAGATGATATATCCATTCCCTCATCAGATCATTTCATTGCTATTTTCTTTTCGATTGATGATGAAGACTTGAAGGGATCAGTTCTTGATTCCTTTCGGTTGCCGAAGTCGAATTTGTAATTTTCATACTGTTGGTATTCGTAATTGTGAAATGGAAATCATCTGAGTATTTTTCATGCTGGTGGCATTTTAATATGATAAAGCACGTTTTGAGATCGTCACATTGTTGTTGTTTGCATTAGCTCCAGAATTTCTTTATTCCAGTTCATATAGAATATTACCCTCTTATTTGTTTTCTGTGGGGTTTGTGGGCTCCGTGATCCGTATTTCATTAGTAATGGTTATGGTCTGGGGTTCTGGAGATGAGCCTAATCAAAATGCTTCATCAAAGCCACCTGTGGAGAATGTAGGAGCCATTTTCATTGTTGATCCTGCTATAAGAAGTGGTGTATTGTTTCAAGGTAAGTGGGAACAGGATTATATGTATAAGGGCTCTGCAACTGAGGTCTTTTTGCTGTGACAATAGGCAAATCTCTGGGTAAATGACTCAAGATGTTGCTCTTTAGGAAGAAAAGCATTGGATCTAGTTACGCTAAAGGCAAAGGGATGATCTGATATAGTTTTGATGCTCTTGATAGACAAACAGTTTTGTCTATAAATGCTCAATATGGACGTGAATCAGATAATTCGACAAATGTTAGGAAATCTATAGTATCTGTTCTTGCATACAACTCTGATATTTGTTTATTTTGGTAGATGTTTGTTCATTCTGAAAATGGTTGTTGTTAGATTCCCATTCATTTTCTTTTATACTAACCTTAAAAGGCAAGTTTGCATCTGATAGAGTTCTTCTAGCCTCCTGTATTGATGCCATAACAGGTACCTTCAAAACTCTTCCATTTTACATTGTTACTCTTAGTATGTGATATTCTTGAAAATCCTCTTTCACCAAAATGGATTCTGGTTTATAATTAAAAAGGGTTTTGGTTCCCTACTTACCTTAGTGCATGTTATTATGATCAGAGGATTATTTTCAGTCCTCCTGATTGGTTGTATCCACAAAAAGCTATATGCCTGGTCAACAAAATGGGAAAGAATTTCATTATTTACCTGCCTTGCTATTTAAATCAATCTAATGCTCCTACCAATATTGCCTCTGGTATAATTAGAAAGTTTTATATCTAAGTGCACTAGTATGATTGCATTACATAAGCACGTTGGCCTATTGTTTTGCTTCTTAAGGGTTAATGCCAACACTGATTTCCTGTATGTTGTGATGCTTATTACCTTTTTGTAGGTTGGTTTATCTTCCTGCCATTGTAATCCCGTAGAGAAATATATGAAAATGAGATGTAACAGGTTCATGACCCATTGAGTGAATGAAGTGGAACACTTTGGATATTGGCAGGGGTGTTCAGCACATCCCCTGTGCATATACTCCAACGGCTGCATATCTTCAATTGCACCATCTTTCACAGCACCCCCATCACTACTAACACCTACCTCACTGTGATCATCGCAAAATTTTTCCTCTCTTGTGGTTTCTCTCTCTTCCTTCTCTTTTTCCTTTTCTAACCTCTATTCTCCTCCTTTTTGAAGGGAGAAGAATAAAAGAAAGAAAAGAGAAAGAGAAGAGAAAAAAAAGAAAGAGAGAGAGAAGAGGAACTCTTTTGCGGGTTTTCACTTGACCTTTATTTGAAAAATATTTAGAAAATTACTCGCCTCCGTTTTGAAAATTCGCGGGAAAAAGATGGAGAGACGGGATTCGCTCGTCGGTACGAGGTTTGACCGTTCCTGGCGCCTTTACCAGGGGTAATCGAACCAAGGATCAAATCTATGCCTTTTGCTTTGCCTAAATATAATATAAAAATTTATCCTAACTCTAAATGTGCAATAATTCATGCTTGTGCAATGCAAGAATGTATGCTCCTTTTAAAAGATGTTTTGAAAATTTCCAAGTATTCTGAGATGAATTTGGTAATAGAATGGAGAAATGATTTCTAAATAATTGGATTTTAACTTAGAACTTGAGATAGATCAGAGAAGTTCTAAGTCTTCAAAGTAATTTAGAGTTGGAGGAATAAATCTTGATTTTGAGAAAGAATGATTTGAAGTTTTGAAATGAAAGGAAATGAAGTTTCAAAGTCGAAAATGGATTTTGAGTTTAATCATGGATTTAAGAGAAGAAGATGAAATTTTGAAGTGATATTGGACTTGAATCTTTAGAATGGATCTGAGAAAATCAAATGTATTTAAAAATAGAAATGAATTTAGGGAGTTCAAATGAGATCTGGAAATGGACTTGGATTTGAAATCTAGATTTTGAAATGGAATTGGATCTTAAAATGGATTTAAGATCTGGGATCTAAGATCTGATGTAAAATTGGGTTCTGGATCCTAAGATGGATTTGGATCTGAAGTCTGAGATCCAAAGTAGAGTTGGGTTCTGGATCCTAGAATGGATTTTGGATCTGAGGTCTGAGATCCAAGGTGAAATTGGATTGTGGATCTTATGAGGAAATTAGATCTGAAGTCTAAGATCCAAAGTGAAATTGGAGTCTGGATCCTAAAATGGAGTGGATCTGAAGTATGAGATCCAAATGTAGAATTGGGTTCTTGATCCTAAGATGAATTTGGATCTGAAGTCTGAGATCCGATGTAGAGTTGGACTCTGGATCCTAAGATGGATTTGGATCTGAAGTCTGAGATCCAATATGAGTGTTGAATCTTTGATCTTAAAATGGATTTGGAGTTTAAATTCAGAAGATGAATCAGGAATTTCTAAGTCTGATTTGAATTTGGGAAAAGGAATTTTAGAATTTGAATTTTGAATATACAGATGAATCCCAAAGTCAATTTAGACCTTGGATTTGAAGTTTGAATTTGAAATAAATCAAGAATCTCAAAGTTAAATTGAACTTTGAGTTTGATTGGAGCTTTTGAGAATGAATTTGAAATTTCAAAGTCAAATTGAACTTTGAAATCTGATTTGAATTTGAATATATAAAAAATGAATTTGAAATCTCAAAGTTGAATTGAACTTTGAGAAAAAATAGAATTTCGAAAGATGAAAGGATGAATTGGATTTGAAAAGGATTGAAGATAGATTGAGGAAGGTATTTACATTACTTGGAGTTTTTGAAAAAGACATTTTGAAAATATGATGCAATTTTATATGATGAATGAATTTAAATTTTTGAAAATTGGATTTTTGAAAAGCTATTCCATTCTTTAAATGAATGAAAATAAGATTGAAAATATAATACATCCTTGACTATGGTCATTGAATGTATTATATAATAATCTATATTTAAATTCAGGTGAAGAATGAAACACATTTGGTGCTTTTATAGAATTTAAAGTGAAATTAACTCTCAATATACCCTGACTATGGCCATTGGTATATATTTTGAATTAATTTTAAGTTAAATTCTAATAAAAGGAGAAAACATTTAAGGAAATATGATGAATTTTGAAAATGGATGCAGTGTGGATCCGGTGTTATTTCGTAAAAGATAAAAATCCTAAGTTTTGTCCACACCCTGACTATGGCCATTGGTGTGGATCATCAACTTAGGATTGATTTACCTCTTACGAAATGGTGCACGTGTCATTCGTGTTTCACCAATGTGAGATTTTGGAAGATAAGGTAAAAATGATATGGAACAGGCAACTAATGCTATTTATATGCTCATACATTCTAATCTAAAAAGCTTGATATGTAATATTCTCATTAATGATCTAATGAATTCTGAAGAGATGAAAACTATCTAACTTAAAGAAGATCTATATTCCTGCAAAACAGAGTTAGCACAAGGTAATATACGAATACAGAGAGAGACTGCAAATATCATATTGAATTTAAAACGCCATTGAAAGATTCATGCATATGCCCTATGTTAATGAGAAAGCATATATATACATATGATGAAAGCCCATATGAGGAAGGCATAGGCGATGCTTTGAGATAAATGCAAACCTACATGTATTTTCATAAGAGAATCAGAACTTTGGTTCCTGTTTAAATGGCTTGACACTTACATCTAGTATATTGAATGATAGAGGGATTACAGATGATGCTATGAACCATGGTGAAAACCCAATGATTATGGTGAGTTCTGACGAATTAACATAGAGGAAAAGGGATGATCTGGGTGGATAGCAGAGTGTATTTACAGAAGCTCTAACCGTAGCAAGACCAAACTGGGCTACCTTCCTCACTTTCTAGGCCAATTTCCTCCTGCCCGGCACCACTGTTATCAGAATTTCCTGGGCCTTGGGCATCTTGGCCAATTCGGCCCTGTGTACATCCTTTTCCTTGCATATCTTCCAGCTGGAAGGATTTTGAAACATATTGCCAACGTTGGATTAGCTGGGAAAAGCTGCAAATCTAACTAAGTCCATCGGTTCAGGTGAACATGTTATAAATCGGATGGATTAAAACTTGTTGGGAGATGACCACCAAGGGATGATTTAATCAAAGCACCGTGAATCAGGTTTTTGCTTGATTGAAAATAGGGATCCTTGGGACAAACTGGTATCCTAAGGAAGTTGACAGAACACTAGGTCCCGATCGGCATTACAAGTAATGAGTCCAAAATAGCAGAGGCAATTGCTCCTTAACAACATTCTAACAACATATCGTTGATTTTAGGCCAGTACCAGAGGTGTGATTCTTTAACAGAAAACATGCTTCAAGATATTATTTTCAGTGATACTTATAAGCAATAACATTAATGGAAAAGAAAAAAAATGTGGTAATCTCATGGATAAAATTTCTGCTGATCTTGAGGATATACCTGGGTCCTTCTTGGAGACGTGGCTTCTGGTTAACACTGCGGTCCTACCAAGAGCAAAACAAACATGTCAGCCCTGTAAACTTAAGACAAAGAAGACTCATTTCGATTTTCGACACCCACAATCCGGAAAGAGAAAGATGATCAAAAGCTATGGCTCTCGACCCAATCTTCTGAGTGTCTTCAGATCTAGGTCAGAAAAAGTTAGCTCCACTTTGAGTTCCACCTGACGATGTGCTCTTATATGTGGAAGCAAACCTGGATCGGGTAGTGATTAGTGGGATGTAACAAGTGGCATACACCGAACCATGCACAGGAGGGGGGGAGGGTATAGCTGACGGTGAGTGCTGTAAATCTCTAAGCCTTATCATCCGTCTCTTTCAGCCTTTCAAGAAATGAAAAGAGCCGATTAGCTCAAGTCTGGCTCACGATATGACCACAATTTAAACCTGCGGTGTTGAAAATAAATTCCTGCAGAACTGACCCAGACCAAACATTTTCCAGACTATCAGCATGGGTCATGATTGCTCTTGGTCTGTTTATCAGACAGCTTGTCTTCTATGCCCCTTTTGATGGCAGCTTTAGGAGGAGAGAATCATATTCAATTAAAGCTCAGCTAAGAAGATGGAGGCAATATGCAATTTATTTCAGGAACAACATACTTATGGTAACTGGAAACCTCTACAGGGCATCCGACTAAACAACTCTTCTGCAACATACTCACCAAATGTCCTCAGCAAAACCATACTGAACCTATACGGTTTCAACCAACATGGACAGAACTAATGATGATCAACTTCACCACATGACATCTACACAGCGTGTCTGGAAATAAACAGATCTTACCGTAGGGGCTACAGGCGATGGTACAGGGGAGGTATAAGTCCAATGGTTTGCAAGAATTATGCTCAATGAAGAAAAATATTACAGTCATCAGGGAAGAATAGTAACACCCACAGTTGTGACATCATCCATCATAGCAACATTATCGCCCAAATTTAATTCAATTATAAGCCTTCACTATTAAAGCCAAGGTTAGAATGAAGTGCGATGTTACGAAGAGATGGCAGGGTATACCTATAATGTTGCATATGCCTTGCAACAGGAAGCATAAGAGGAACATCACGAACAGTAGCATCCAAACAACTATGGCGATCATTAAACAAAAAAAAACAAGGGAAATGAAGGACGAGAGGAGATGAGTAGTAAGGGATTAACCAACATGCCTAGAGGAAATACAGATTTCCTTCATCTATAATCCTACTCTGTCGTTCCCCTTTTCTCCCCCTCCCCTTTTTTTTTTTAGCTAGCGAATCACGACAGAGGTGGGGACTCCGGCAAAACATCAATATGCATCCCCTTCCTTCTTGCGTTGAATCCAAACTTATGACAAGACCCCAGCTGGTAGGCTTTCCCTATGAGGGATCATCCCAATGCCATGACTTTACAGGAGACGCCATTATGAGCATTCTGGTCTTGATGCTAAAAATAACATCAGGGAAGAAAGAAAGAAAGGAAACAAAATGTTGGAGCACGATCGCTCCCTTTTGATATTGCACATTTACGCCACTCGATATTTGCTATAGGCAAAATCGATGTTACATGAGTGCTCCAATGGGACCGATTGAATCAGGAAACTAAAACAAGAAGGAAAAAAAAAAAAAGAGAAATGGAAATTACCTAGAGAAGATGGAAAAAGTTCTTACCCGATCGCAGGATCGTGAAGGAGGATCTGGGGAGGTGAAGACCGATTTCTTTCTTCTACTCTGAAGGCCTACTACCGCTGGAGGAGAGGAGAGGATCAGGGGATTTGCTTGGAATCTTGCAGGAGGGAGCTCAGTGATGAAGGAGAGAGGTAATGCCCGAATGATCGATGTTGATCCCCCCTTCCCTCTTTCTCGCTGGCCTACCTTTATAGAAAAAGGAGAAGCCTCGAGAAGGAGGGCTTTCTGTTGCAGATCGATGGTCCGAATCCGGGGTGCAGTGATCGGAAGGTGGAGCTTGATGTCGCACATGGGGCTGGTTGGGGAGAGGAAGAAAGCTTGCAAGGCCGTTGAAGATGAACGGAGAAGGCCAATGGCCATGGCGATCGAGGGTGGAGGATAAGGAAGGTGGTTCTTGTGAAAAAAAAGGTAAATGGAGGCCATGGAGGGAGAGAGAGAGTGGCTGAGGAAGGAAGGTGAGTTAGGGTTTTCAAAAACCCTAACTCGACCCTCAAACCTTAAAACTTAGTTTTTCCAAAAACAGGCCTCCTTTTCAGGTTTTTCTAAAAAGATGGTTAAAGGTGAGTTTTTCGGCAAAATCTTCAAAAACCGGGTAGTTTTTCCTAATTTCTTTGGTTTTTTGCATGATTTTTCCATTTTTTTGTATTTTCGGCACAGAATCTAAGTTTTTTACACAAAAACTAAGATTAAATACTAATTTTTTGTATTTTTATTTTTTTATTATTTTTTATTATTTTTTATTATTATTTTTCTTTTTTTTGAAATATATACAAGAGTATTTTCTGAGAATTTCAGACCATTTTGGGGAAATTTCTTCAAAAGAATGGGTTTGGATCCAAGTTTTGAGAAAACATTCGACTTTTAAGCCTCGATTTGAGGAAATTTAATTTACTGGATCCAAACGGATACCGGACGAACTGTCTGAGCTTTTCAAAAGTTATTTTTGATAATTTAGAGAATTTGATTTAAAATTGGATAATGAAGCTCAGATTTGGATTTTGATGTATATCCGGATCCGAAATTGAGTCAGATATGTAAAATGAATTTAATTTCAACAAAATTTGAGAAATAAAATGGAATTTAGATTTAAAACTGACTCAATTACCCAAAAAAAAAAATGGGGGAAAAGGGCAAAAAGGAGATATTTACAACATTTTAAAAAAATTTGGGGTGTTCACAGATGCCCCTTTTTGCTACTAAGCCGATTGAAAGCCGAGCTTAGTGGCAAAGAAACACTCCAAATTTTGAAAAATGCCCCAGTCAGCAGATCTGAGCTGAGTGTGGAAGAATTATTTCAAAAACATGGTTTTTCAAGCTTAAAACCTTATCCTGAATGGTTCTGGGGGGACGAAATCCTCGACAATCATACGACTGAATGATAGGAATGAGGAAATCGTGATGAGACTTTGGGCGAAGACCTCGAAATGGTGAAAGGTAAGAATTTTGATCAGGTCCCATGGGTGAGACGAGATCTACCTTTTGGAATGACTCAGGTTTAGCCATTAACCTGGATGGGACGAAGATAGATCAAGATAAATTGGATGAGGAAGGAATATAGGCAGACCTCGATGGGACATTTTGAGGAAAATGCCTCATGAGATGAAACTCAAGGACGATCCTTTCCTGGATGGATGTACAAAGAGCACGGATTCCTTTGTGGGGAAAATCAGGATGGGACAGGAGGATTGCCTTGTCTAAATGAAGCTCAGGTTTAACCCAAACCTGAAAGGAAGGTACCTCGCAGAGCGAGGTTCAGGCTTTGCCCTTATCCTGAGAGGGACGACCATACAGAATCTTCGAGTGAAGAAACCGTGATGGGACAACAGATGCATCGCTGAAGCGAGATTCAGGTTTTTGCCCTTGACCTGAAAGGGACGATCAAACGGAATCCTTGGGTGAAGAAACCATGATGGGGCCTTCGGAATTTGGACGAACAAATCCAAAAGGGGTTTGCGAGAAGAGAAAAATCAAGGGATTCCCTAAATCTTGGAAAAGGGATGATCTTGGGCGCCTCATTGCTGAAACTAAAATCAGCTTTCTAAAAACAGGCGACCTCTCGCAGAAGGTTTTTTGGGTTACACCTCGGGGAGCGAGGTGACAGGTTTAATCCTTAGCCTGAATGGATACAGAATCCTCGAGGAGCGAGGAAAACTGTGATGGACCTCTAGACTTTGCACAACAAGTCCAAGAGGGGTTTTGCAAAAGGATAAAAATGGGGGTCCCTAAAGCTTGAAAAGGGGTTGTTCTTGGGCGCCTCATTGCTGAGACTGAAAATAGCTTTTGACAATAACAAATCTTTTGCAAAAAGTTCAGGTTTTAACCCTTATCCTGAGCGGGAACTGTCTATGGCGGGACAGTGGGGAGCACAGGGAAGTGTGCAAATCTGAGAGCGCTCAGATCAGACGGAAGGAAAGGACCTTTCAGTCCTAAGGAGGGATGACGTCAGGATACGTCAAAACGATCTCAAGTTCACACTTCATGTTGGGATAATTAGAAAATATTGCCAATAAGATGTCAAAAATTGTAGTTGGTTCAGAATGATTGAATTGTGCTCATGTGTGAAAATATCACCTCTTTCTACCTAGAGTATTAGCTTCAATTGGGCTAACTTTGTAGAATTTGAGATCTAAAATTCAAATTTGTTGCTGTTGAGCTTCTTTAAGGAAGATATCAATTTCCTTGACATGAAAAGAGAGGAAAACATTCTTAGCTTCATAAAAGCAATTAAGTGAAAAGACATTGATAAAGAATTTCACATAGATAAAGATGATTCTTGACAGTTTCGGGCAGTTTGATATCCTGGGCATTTCCCATGATGATCTGTTTGCACTCTTTTGAACCATGGATCTTTTCTGGGCTTCTTTCACATCATCCTTCATTTTGGAGATACTCCTGACTTTTCTCTCTTTTTCGAGGAAGGGTACATCACAAACTCCTTCATCTTAGAGATGCTCCGATCCTTCTTTTTCTTTCTCGGGAATTATGACATTGGTTCTTGGGTTGAAATCTCTAAATGATAGCAGAAATCAAATATCTTTTAGGGTTTGTCGGTAAGTTCATCGCATCCGCCTTCATCTCGACGGTGATCCGAACTTTCCCTAGAAGGATCTGTCACAAACTCCGTCATCTTGGAGATGTTTCAAATCTTCTTTGGCCCCGGGGTCCACTCGCTTAATTCGCCTTCATCTCGACGACAAATGAGAGATCCCTTTTGCGGATATTTGATTGCAGCTTAGCTTGGATGACTGAGGATATATGGATTGGGTAGGTTCTTTTTACTGCCCAGAATATTTCCACTGTCTTACCGCCAAAAGAATAATCTTTAAGAATGTGCCACTGCTATGATTAATATCAGTTCACTTATGGCTTTTCAACATCATTGAATTCTCCTTTGCTGGTCATATCAAAGATTTTTCTTCAACCTCTTAGTTGACCAGCAGAAAAAGCTTGAATTTAGCTCCTACTTCGCAAGAGTCTTGCTCTTTTGAAAATGATACTGAAGGTAGTTTGAGATAATCCTTTGTATGATGAAAACTTTGAGATCAACAATGACTTTTGATAGCAAATTGGCAACATATTCTAGAAAATCCTTGACGAGAGTCGCTTGATATCGAGTCGACATGTCCGTGACAAAATTCTCCTCTCTTTTTCCTCAAAAAGAGAGACTCAGGCTTAAGCCCTTACCTGAATGGAAAGTTGGAAATACTCCTCTCTTCCCTGAAAGAGGAGGTGTTTGCAAAATGGAACTTTCGAAGAGAAATTAAGTTTTCGTCAAAACTCCCTATCTCTAGGCTTCTCTTATGGAAAGGCGGCCGAAAAACAAAGTTGAGAAAGTATCACAGAGGAACGAGTCCATCACACTCTCCCTAGAAGAGGGTCCTCTGTGAAGGGGTTGGCCAAAGATGATAAAAACAGGGGCCACAAAAGAAACGAGCTTCCGTCGAAGCTCTCCCTGGAAAAAGGGTTCTCTTGTGTAAAGTTGGTTGTTGTTTTGCAAACTGTTCGCGAAGAAAACGAGTCCCTTCAAACTCTCCCTGGAAGAGGGTCCTTGCGAACGAAAGATGGTTGCATGCGAAAAGAACGAGCTCCCTCGAACTCTCCCTGAAGAGGGTCCTTTGCAAGAGAAAAAGATTGATTCTTGATAAAATGGTGACCTGAAGGTCGAAATTGAGAATTTATAGCTTGAAATGATGATGTTTGGTTAGCACAAAGACTGAACCTGGAGGGCTAACTGATTAGTCAGCCAAACACTAGCGCAAGCGCTAGATGCACCAGCACGAGCACTGGATTTCAAAAAGAAAGCCCCAGTACGAGCGCTGGGTTTTTGAAAAATGCACACCAGTACGAGCACTGGATTTTTGAAATGCACACCAGCACGAGTACTGGGTTTTCGAAATGCACACCAGTACGAGCACCGGGTTTTCGAAATGCACACCAGTACGAGCACCGGGTTTTCGAAATGCACATCAGCACGAGCACTGGATGGTTCAATAGGAGAATTTGAAAATAAGACCGACATTCAAAGATACTTGAGAATTAAGCGAGAATGATTGCCGGTGTTTCAGGATTATCCCTTATCCTGAAGGGGAAGTTCAAGGAGGAACTTTGGGAAAATAAGGATATACAAAAGCGAAAATCCAAGTCGGAACTCAGTTTTTCAAATATAAGAAATCAGTGAAAATCGAGTTTGAAAACTCGGATTTCTCAACCCAATAATTTCGTCCAACAGGAGCATTGGATTCAAAAGAAAGTTCAAGTAGGAACTTGAGACTTCAAATAAAAGGAAAAACCCGAGTCGGAACCCGGATCTTTAAAACAATGATAAAAATGGGGAATCCGAGTTTCGAAAAACTCGAGTCTTCAAGGGTACGATCGATTCCAACATGAGCGTTGAATCCGATAGGAAGTCCGAGTCGGAACTTGAGACTTCAAACGATATATAAAAAGGGAAAACCCGAGTCGGAACCCGGATGTTTAAAAAATAATGATAAAAAGTGGAAGAACCCGAGTTTTGAAAAACTCGAATCTTCAAGGGTACGATCGGTTCCAACACGAGCGTTGAATCCGATAGGAAGTCCGAGTCGGAACTCGAAACTTCAAACGATATAAAAAAGGGAAAACCCGAGTCGGAACCCAGATCTTCAAAATAATGATAAAAATTGAAGAACCCGAGTTTTGAACAACTCGAATCTTCAAGGGTACGATCGGTTCCAACACGAGCGTTGAATCCGATAGGAAGTCCGAGTCGGAACTCGAAACTTCAAACGATATAAAAAAAAGGGAAAACCCGAGTCGGAACCCGGATCTTCAAAATAATGATAAAAATGGAAGAACCCGAATTTTGAACAACTCGAATCTTCAAGGGTACGATCGGTTCCAACACGAGCGTTGAATTCGATAGGAAGTCCGAGTCGGAACTCGAAACTTCAAACGATATATAAAAAGGAAAAACCCGAGTCGGAACCCGGATCTTTAAAATAATGATAAAAATGGAAGAACCCGAGTTTTGAACAACTCGAATCTTCAAGGGTGCGATCGGTTCCAACACGAGCATTGAATCCGATAGGAAGTCCGAGTCGGAACTCGAAACTTCAGATGATATATAAAAAGGAAAAACCCGAGTCGGAACCCGGATCTTTAAAATAATGATAAAAATGGAAGAACTCGAGTTTTGAACAACTCGAATCTTCAAGGGTGCGATCGGTTCCAACACGAGCGTTGAATCCGATAGGAAGTCCGAGTCAGAACTCGAAACTTCAGATGATATATAAAAAGGAAAAACCCGAGTCGGAACCCGGATCTTTAAAATAATGATAAAAAGTGGAAGAACCCGAGTCCCATCTCGGTCGCCAAAACTGTGATCATCGCAAAATTTTTCCTCTCTTGTGGTTTCTCTCTCTTCCTTCTCTTTTTTCTTTTCTAACCTCTATTCTCCTCCTTTTTGAAGGGAGAAGAATAAAAGAAAGAAAAGAGAAAGAGAAGAGAAAAGAAAGAAAGAGAGAGAGAAGAGGAACTCTTTTGCAGGTTTTCACTTGACCTTTATTTGAAAAATATTTAGAAAATTACTCGCCTCCGTTTTGAAAATTCGCGGGAAAAAGATGGAGAGACGGGATTCGCTCGTCGGTACGAGGTTTGACCGTTCCTGGCGCCTTTACCAGGGGTAATCGAACCAAGGATCGAATCTATGCCTTTTGCTTTGCCTAAATATAATCTAAAAATTTATCCTAACTCTAAATGCGCAATAAATCATGCTTGTGCAATGCAAGAATGTATGCTCCTTTTAAAAGATGTTTTGAAAATTTCCAAGTATTCTGAGATGAATTTGGTAATAGAATGGAGAAATGATTTCTTAATAATTGGATTTTAACTTAGAACTTGAGATAGATCAGAGAAGTTCTAAGTCTTCAAAGTAATTTAGAGTTGGAGGAATAAATCTTGATTTTGAGAAAGAATGATTTGAAGTTTTGAAATGAAAGGAAATGAAGTTTCAAAGTCGAAAATGGATTTTGAGTTTAATCATGGATTTAAGAGAAGAAGATGAAATTTTGAAGTGATATTGGACTTGAATCTTTAGAATGGATCTGAGAAAATCAAATGTATTTAAAAATAGAAATGGATTTAGGGAGTTCAAATGAGATCTGGAAATGAACTTGGATTTGAAATCTAGATTTTGAAATGGAATTGGATCTTAAAATGGATTTAAGATCTGGGATCTAAGATCCGATGTAAAATTGGGTTCTGGATCCTAAGATGGATTTGGATCTGAAGTCTGAGATCCAAAGTAGAGTTGGGTTCTGGATCCTAGAATGGATTTTGGATCTGAGGTATGAGATCCAAGGTGAAATTGGATTGTGGATCTTATGAGGAAATTAGATTTGAAGTCTAAGATCCAAAGTGAAATTGGAGTCTGGATCCTAAAATGGAGTGGATCTGAAGTATGAGATCCAAATGTAGAATTGGGTTCTTGATCCTAAGATGAATTTGGATCTGAAGTCTGAGATCCGATGTAGAGTTGGACTCTGGATCCTAAGATGGATTTGGATCTGAAGTCTGAGATCCAATATGAGTGTTGAATCTTTGATCTTAAAATGGATTTGGAGTTTAAATTCAGAAGATGAATCAGGAATTTCTAAGTCTGATTTGAATTTGGGAAAAGGAATTTTAGAATTTGAATTTTGAATATACAGATGAATCCCAAAGTCAATTTAGACCTTGGATTTGAAGTTTGAATTTGAAATAAATCAAGAATCTCAAAGTTAAATTGAACTTTGAGTTTGATTGGAGCTTTTGAGAATGAATTTGAAATTTCAAAGTCAAATTGAACTTTGAAATCTGATTTGAATTTGAATATATAAAAAATGAATTTGAAATCTCAAAGTTGAATTGAACTTTGAGAAAAAATAGAATTTCGAAAGATGAAAGGATGAATTGGATTTGAAAAGGATTGAAGATAGATTGAGGAAGGTATTTACATTACTTGGAGTTTTTGAAAAAGACATTTTGAAAATATGATGCAATTTTATATGATGAATGAATTTAAATTTTTGAAAATTGGATTTTTGAAAAGCTATTCCATTCTTTAAATGAATGAAAATAAGATTGAAAATATAATACATCCTTGACTATGGTCATTGAATGTATTATATAATAATCTATATTTAAATTCAGGTGAAGAATGAAACACATTTGGTGCTTTTATAGAATTTAAAGTGAAATTAACTCTCAATATACCCTGACTATGGCCATTGGTATATATTTTGAATTAATTTTAAGTTAAATTCTAATAAAAGGAGAAAACATTTAAGGAAATATGATGAATTTTGAAAATGGATGCAGTGTGGATCCGGTGTTATTTCGTAAAAGATAAAAATCCTAAGTTTTGTCCACACCCTGACTATGGCCATTGGTGTGGATCATCAACTTAGGATTGATTTACCTCTTACGAAATGGTGCACGTGTCATTCGTGTTTCACCAATGTGAGATTTTGGAAGATAAGGTAAAAATGATATGGAACAGGCAACTAATGCTATTTATATGCTCATACATTCTAATCTAAAAAGCTTGATATGTAATATTCTCATTAATGATCTAATGAATTCTGAAGAGATGAAAAATATCTAACTTAAAGAAGATCTATATTCCTGCAAAACAGAGTTAGCACAAGGTAATATACGAATACAGAGAGAGACTGCAAATATCATATTGAATTTAAAACGCCATTGAAAGATTCATTCATATGCCCTATGTTAATGAGAAAGCATATATATACATATGATGAAAGCCCATATGAGGAAGGCATAGGCGATGCTTTGAGATAAATGCAAACCTACATGTATTTGCCTAAGGGTGATGTAAACATGTTATGAAATGAAAGAAACCCCAACCTTCATTGGGCTGGTGTGAGGAAATCTACAATACATTAGGGTCGGTTGATGGAAAAATGTGGCAATCTTTCCCTGTTGCCATGCAACCAGAGAGCAGCCCGAAACACAAGGGACTTCATGTAATCTCCATGCAGAGATTTACCCCTTATTGCAGGAAATAGACTGCAGAAAAGTGGACTCCCCAAGACCCCAAATTTTTATAAATACGCATAGGTGCATATAGGTTCTGGCTGGAGATGAAAGTGAGGTAACAACTGCTACATGCTGGACCTTGCTATTGACCCTGTTCGGATGAAAGATTTTCATAAGAGAATCAGAACTTTGGTTCCTGTTTAAATGGCTTGACACTTACATCTAGTATATTGAATGGTAGAGGGATTACAGATGATGCTATGAACCATGGTGAAAACCCAATGATTATGGTGAGTTCTGACAAATTATCATAGAGGAAAAGGGATGATCTGGGTGGATAGCAGAGTGTATTTACAGAAGCTCTAACCGTAGCAAGACCAAACTGGGCTACCTTCCTCACTTTCTAGGCCAATTTCCTCCTGCCCGGCACCACTGTTATCAGAATTTCCTGGGCCTTGGGCATCTTGGCCAATTCGGCCCTGTGTACATCCTTTTCCTTGCATATCTTCCAGCTGGAAGGATTTTGAAACATATTGCCAACGTTGGATTAGCTGGGAAAAGCTGCAAATCTAACTAAGTCCATCGGTTCAGGTGAACATGTTATAAATCAGATGGATTAAAACTTGTTGGGAGATGACCACCAAGGGATGATTTAATCAAAGCACCGTGAATCAGGTTTTTGCTTGATTGAAAATAGGGATCCTTGGGACAAACTGGTATCCCAAGGAAGTTGACAGAACACTAGGTCCCGATCGGCATTACAAGTAATGAGTCCAAAATAGCAGAGGCAATTGCTCCTTAACAACATTCTAACAACATATCGTTGATTTTAGGCCAGTACTAGAGGTGTGATTCTTTAACAGAAAACATGCTTCAAGATATTATTTTTAGTGATACTTATAAGCAATAACATTAATGGAAAAGAAAAAAAATGTGGTAATCTCATGGATAAAATTTCTGCTGATCTTAAGGACATATGATGATGCATAAATATCACATTTTCTTAACATGTTTTCACTGCATAAATGCATCATCTATAGGTTTAAAGCATACACTTAGGTGCATAATATGATTATAGAGCTTGGGTTCGAATTTCATTGAAATCGGATTTAAAACGAAGGAATTATGGCATTTACAGTGTAACAGGTCAAATATCGGATCCGATTTGAGAGATTTGGATCCAGACGCCCATTTGGACTTTGGATCTGGACCAAATTACATGGATTTAACCCAGCTCCAGCCCACTTAAATTTTGTAAAAATATTTTCTAAAAACCCCCTACAGAAAGAGGCGCCCAGGAATTATTTTTATTTTAACACTGTTTTTAAAATTAAACCTAAAGAGGCCAAAACGTCAAAAGGGAGAGGGGGCGCCCATTCCAGCTTGTCTTTGCCTTGGTTTTCGTGCCCTAGGGGCACGATTCTAGCTCCATCCCCCTTCTCATCTTCCACCTCCTTCCATCTCGATTGAAGACATGGAGAAAAGCTTGAGAACCAAGCATTCTACCTTGTCTCCCTTTCAATTCTTTTCATTTCTTTATCTTCCATGTTGTTTAATATCCATTGTTGCTGTGTTTTGCAGGTGCAGCAGAGGTGGGAAGCATCTATTCTCGTGTGGAAGTGCGAAACACTCCAACGAGAAGGGCTGGCTCTACCTCCATCCGGTCTTCTACGCCCCCCGATCGAGAATCGGTTCACATTTCATCCTCGGTGGATTTCCAACGTGTTGCAGCTGTAGAGCATGGTACCATGGCGTATTTCCAGCATCAACGAGGTCCCGAACGGTGCGAAGCCAAGCAAAGTCCACTCTTCTCTTCATCCCCCCATTCTTCGGATCGGCCAAAAGGTAGATCTTCTCACCCATTGCTTCTAGTTAAAACCTATCATGTGCGTGTGTAATATGTGGGTGTTTTTCTGTATTTTTGTCAGCCTTAGTATAGCTTTTGTTCGTGCAAAAGCCAGCACGTAGGATGTTTAGGTGTTTGGGTCATTTACTTTTAGGTTTTTCAATCCAACGTTGGGAGTTTTTATGTCTTTTTGGGTATGTGCGTGTGATTGAAAGAAGGTTTCTGCATGTCTGCATTTTTTTTCAGTTGTTCTAAGTCCATTAGTTCTTATTTTGTTCGAGTTTAGTACCTTAGGAAAAGTGACTATGTGATTTTCTATTTTGTGCGTTTTTAGATTTTGCTAAAATTATCTAGTCGAGTGTAGTTTTTCCGGTTTTTAGGTAGGACGTCCAACAGTTTGTAATTTGTTTTTGTGTGCTATTTTAATGTTAGTTTGTCAATTATTGTTTAGGTTTTCATAGATTTTAATTCATGTATTGTGTTTAGTATGAAATTCTGTTTTGTTCTTAGTCTAGCCGATTGTAGGAATATGTTAGAATTTGTTTTCTGTTATGATTTGATTTCCAGCATGTTAGTTGTTTAGTTTGTGTGTTTTTAGCTTCATGTAGATTGTCCTAATTATGTGTTAGTTTAGTTTAAATTAGATTTATATTTGGTGTTATGTTAGTAGTTAAATTAGCTCTTTCGTTTTTCATATAGGTGTAGTCGTCTTCTCCAAATGTAGGTCGGCCATTAGAGGTCCAGCAAGGTTGCATGTTTCAGTTATTAGGTCATTAGGTTTTAGGAAATTAGAATTAAAATGTCTAGGTGCAATGTATTTCGTTTTAGGTAATTTAGCATTAATTGAGTAAGTTCGAATTGTGTGTAGGAATTAACTTAGATAGAATTGCTAATATCGGTTTTAATGTAGTATTAACTTAGTGATTTTTAATTTTCGTGTAGTAGTTAATATGGATAAGTTTGATTTTTGGTAGCTTTCCCTTTATGCCCTTTGTTTGAGTTGTATATATATTAATTTAGTTAGGTTAGTTTTATTTTAAGTCTAGGATGTAAATTCGTGTAGATTTTAGTCAAAGGGCAGTAGAGTCTTTATGGTTGAGCATACGAATTTGGTAGAAGACTAATCCCTCTAAAATCGTGAATTGCAATTAAGAGGAAAGCCCTAATTCCCAACCAAGTCATAAATGCCTTCTCATTTTCAAAGTTGGAAACCCTTTGGAATTCAAAAGGGTCTTTTAATGAGGGTTACACGACTTTTGGAAACCCTTTGGAATTCCAAAGGTCCTTCCAAAAGCATTTACACGAATTTTGGGAAGTTTTGAACTTATAAATACTCATTTAAAGCCAACCCCAAAATCGTGTGGGATGCTTTGGGAATGTTTTCAAAAAGAGGATTTAATGCTTAATTCTCAAAAGAGTTCCAAAATAGTTTACTCGATTTTGGCAAGAAGTTAAATGTTATCTCTTCTTTCAAGAGTTAGCCAAAATCGTGTAGTGTAAGTTGGGAAGGTTTTCAAAAAGGGTTCAATAGCTTTTAATGCAAATATGGAAAAACGTGTGGATTTAAATAGCTGGACGGTTTTTGAAGATGAGTCTTTCCCTAAGAGCAATTAAGGCAATAATGAGAGAAGTTGGCCCCTACCAAAATCGTGTGTCTCAAATTCATTAGCCCTCTTTACTATTTTCGTTATTTGAATTAGCATTAATTAGGTGTTAATTAAATTAGTAATGTAGCATTAAAGTAGATTTTCTAAATTCGTGTATACTTATTTAGGTAGTTTCTAGTCTTAGGTTACATTTAAGTTAGGATTTAAATTAGATTTACATTAGTGTTTTAGGAAATAACATTTAGTTATTAGTGTAATTAATGATTTTAGGGTGGCGTGTAATGTAAAGCCCCATCTCTTAAAACCGCCCCCTACTAACCCTAGTTAGTGTATAACCTATGTAGTTAATTTAATTTATTAATTGTTAATTGTAGGTAATTAGTTATCCTAACTAACCATAGTTAATTACTAACCCTACCCTTAGTTAAAACCCAAATGCCTTAGTCAACCTAACCCTAGTTAGAACAAACCTTAGTTAGTTAGTAGTTCTAATTAGTTAACCCTAGTAGTTAGTCAAACCTAATTAACCCAAACCGACCTACTTATTAGACCCTAGTTAACCCTTACCTAAACCTAGTTAGCCATATAACCTTACCCCTAGTTAAACCTAGTTAGTTCTAACCGACCTTAGCTAGTTGACCTACTTACCCCAGTCGCCCCCTAGTCAAATCCATAACCTTAACCGACCCCTACCTTATCCCATCCGACCCTTGTCCACCATAGTTAAACCCTAGCTAACATAAACCGTATTTAACTACTAACCCTAGCCTTAGTTAAACCCCTAATCCTAGTTAGAATCTAACCCTAGTTAGTTTAACCGTAGATTAGTAGTTGATTTATTATGTTAGAATTAACATTAGATTAATGAGTTCAATTGGTAATCATGTTAGTTAGAGTATGTTAGATTTAGTTAGATTTGTCATTTCGATTAGATAGTTAGTGTTTAATTTAGTTAGTAAGTAATTTTAGTTAGTTAGACTAATCGTAAGTCAGAACTAATATTAGAATAGATAGTTAATTTAGTTAGTGATATTAGATGTTATAAATTAGGTTTAATTAGAGTTTATATTTATTTAGATATCTTAATTAGAGTATTTGTGAGTTTAGGTTAGGTTATTTCTTAAATTTTATAACTTAGTTTAATTGTTATTGTTTGCTGTAGTTTAACAGTAGGTTAGGTTCAGTTAGGACTGTTTTTGTACGTGGTTCAATGTCCAAATGTCAATTATGGATTGAAAGGGATGAATAGTGCACTGAACCAAAACCCTAATTTTTACCCGATCGTGCACTAATTATTTCATGTGGATTTTTCGTGAATTTTCTGAATATTATTTTTCTATTCTCCACATTGGTGTGTTAACTGTCTGCAGACCAAATTTCAGCTCGATCCGAGTTGATTTGGTCTGGTTTTTAAGCGTATTATGAAAACAGCTTTTTCTGATTTTGAAATTTCGGGTCCAGCGATTTCCCAAATTATCCTGATTTTGAAACGCTTCGTTCTGGAGATCTAGAACGTATTTTTCACTTATGTAAAATGTGTCAGATTCTTGGATCTGTCTTTTACAGAATAGAAGTGATTTGACTAATTTTTGAATTCGTTTGACCCCTCAAACAATCGTTTTGCGAAAAGCTGTCAGAATTCATTTTTACCTTCTTTAGGGACAAAACAGTCTTTTAAGTAATTGTTTAATTTCGGGTAGTTTTACTGTTTTCTAGTTGTGTAATCAGTAAATTAACAGTATTTAGAGTAATTAGAGTGCTTAGCTTAGTTAGTTTACTCAGTTAGTATAATCTTAGTTTTAGATGTTTAAATTAACTTTAATTTAATTTAGAAATAGTTTAGAAATAATGTAGATGTAATCTAGATAAATTCTTGATTTAGTTACTGACTTTGTATTTTTATTGTGTAGGTTGTTAAGTTAGAACAGGTTCACAGGTGTAATTCAATTATAATGTGCGACTGCACTTGATGTGAAAAGACAGAAATGCCCCTGGACACCTGCAGAAGACTTAGCCTCCGATTTTATTTTATTTTCATAGTTTAGAATGTTATTTAATGTAACTTGTAAACATTGACATAGTTGTAAACTTTGTTTTTATTAATAAAATGTTATTTTGGAATTAATTCAGAGTTATCCTGTTCCCTGTGGATTCGACCCGTACTCGCCACTTCGGTGGAAAGTCGGTTTTATATCTTTGGTTGACGACTTTCCCATGTTTTCATTGAAAAATATTGTTTAAAAATATCAACCCCAAAAGTGCAACCAAATTTTGGCGCCGTTGCCGGGGAACGGCGATTTATTCTGATTATTTCTGAGATATCATTTTATTAATATATGTGTTTAGTTTAGCTTAGTTTATTTAATTGTTTTAGTTTGTAGAATTAACATTGTTAGAAAAATATAGGGTTCATTTGCTGTTTTTCTTAAAGATTCACTGAATTCCATGCTTCAATGATTTATTAAATATGTGAGTCTTAGATAAAATAGTGTGAATTCCTGTATTTACTGATTTTCTGATTTAGAATAGCTTATCTTTTATTTCATAGAAGTAATTAACTTATTTTAACATTGTTAACATAGTTGCATAGTTTAATTAGATTAGTTTAACATAGTTTAAAATAGAATAGTTGTTAACTTGCTGATTTAGATTAGATTATCTTAGTTTAATTCTAACATAGGTTAGCTGCTATTTTTGTTCATTGTTTTACTGATTTAGACCTAGATTTAGGTTTACTAATTGCATTGATATATTATTCTGACATAGTCTAGTCGTTTTATGTATTTGTGTTCTTATGTTATTAACTATAGTGTATGATGTATCATATGTATATTAAAATAAAGTAGTAGTATTCATGTAGTTTATTCTGAATTTTATTTTGATTTCTTTTGAATTTCATTGTTTACATATATGAACAATCGATCCATCAATGTGTGAGTTCAAGTAAATCGGATATGAAGAAGCCTTCAAGAGTAGAACATTGACCAAATGAGCAGAAAACTATGCATTTGTACATGCATAGTGGTAGTGCAGAGTCCAGTCAATCGACAACTCCAGAGGGTCGAGTATGCCAGGTTGTATCAATCCTTTCTCCTTATTCATTTTATTGTTCTGTAGTGTGCATCTGCATTGCATGTTTACATTATTCTGTATGCCACTAGGGACAGTGTCATTCAAGCATGGGGGGATGGTTTAGATGCATAAATTTTTAAAAAAAAAAATTCTTCATGTCTGATAGCTTAAAACTCATAAAAGTAGGTCTGTTAAGAATAAGTTGTAGCATTTATGATTGTATTTCTCCATGATCTGACAATTTAGAAATGTATAAGCCCCATGTGATTTTTTTTTCTTATCTGATTTAAATAGAGTAGTTGTTTATGAAATAGTTAAAGAAAAGATAATATTTACATGTTATAAAGTTTTGAATCACTGTAGTATAAGTATGCACAGTGTGTTTTATGAGAAAAGTAAGCAATTGAATTATGTTTTGAAAAATGAGCTTAATAGAATAGAGCTACGTTTAGTTGTTGATTTCTTTGTGAATCCAAGTAGTAGAACTCAGACACGAGTTGAAATGTTTGAGTCTCTTACGAAATGGATAATGAAGGAGATCATTCTCTTATCCAGTCGATATCTGTGGCCTTTGTAGTTCGAGTAAGTAGAAGCTGAAGGGTGTTTTACACCTGGTGCCCTAAAGCCAGCTGGTTTGGGAGCCACCGATTCGAAAACTTGTTACATGGATTGCATAGAAAGCCTAAGAGATAGAGACATTGCACGTGATGAGAGGAAAACTATACGTATACTATTAGACTAAAAGCTTTAGTGACTCGAGCAATTAAGTCCGAGGGATACTTTGTATCTAGTGCCCTAAGACCAGCCGGCTTGGGAGTCACTGACCTAAAGCTCGCTACATGGGTTACGAGACTGGATATTCAAAATAGTGCTCAATTTAGAAGAATGAAAAAGAGTGAAAAATAGAATATCAAAAAGAAAAAGAATGAGCTTAAAGAGAGAAATTCAATGCTTATGAATAATTAATGAATTACTGTGCAGAAAATATACAGGTGAGGATAAATGAGTAAAGCATGATAGTACTTGATTTTCTGAGAAAATTCATAAATAATTGCAAGTTTAGAGAAGTGAAAGAAAAATGATTTTTACTGTGGTGGCATAAAAAATTTCTGAATTTGTTTTGAAAATGTAGATTACATGAAATATTTGTTTGCAATAAGTTCTTAATTGCCTATTATTTCTGAAAAATTATTCATGCATGATTTTGATGTTTGTGGGTAGCATCTCTGTAAACCCTCACGAGACCTTACTCGTCCACTGGGGTAACCCAGGGGTTTAAAGGGCTTGTTGCATGAGCTAAATGCAACCGTGATTCCTACGAAAGTGAGTTAGTTTTATTTGTTTTTTTTTTATTTATTTAATAAGAGCTTTCATGTTATTGGGTAGTCCATATTTTTATTGCATATTAGAGTGTATTGCTAGGGACTAGCAATTATTCTAGCATGGGGGTATTTGATGATGCATAAATATCACATTTTCTTAACATGTTTTCACTGCATAAATGCATCATCTATAGGTTTAAAGCATACACTTAGGTGCATAATATGATTATAGAGCTTGGGTTCGAATTTCATTGAAATCGGACTTAAAACGAAGGAATTATGACATTTACAGTGTAACGGGTCAAATATCGGATCCGATTTGAGAGATTTGGATCCAGACGCCCATTTGGACTTTGGATCTGGACCAAATTACATGGATTTAACCCAACTCCAGCCCACTTAAGTTTTGTAAAAATATTTTCTAAAACCCCCTACAGAAAGAGGCGCCCAGGAATTATTTTTATTTTAACACTGTTTTTGAAATTAAACCTAAAGAGGCCAAAACGTCAAAAGGGAGAGGGAGCGCCCATTCCAGCTTGTCTTTGCCTTGGTTTTCGTGCCCTAGGGGCACAATTCTAGCTCCAGCCCCCTTCTCATCTTCGACCTCCTTCCATCTCCATTGAAGACATGGAGAAAAGCTTGAGAACCAAGCATTCTACCTTGTCTCCCTTTCAATTCTTTTCATTTCTTTATCTTCCATGTTGTTTAATATCCATTGTTGCTATGTTTTGCAGGTGCAGCAGAGGTGGGAAGCATCTATTCTTGTGTGGAAGTGCGAAACACTCCAACAAGAAGGGCCGGCTCTACCTCCATCCGGTCTTCTACGCCCCCCGATCGAGAATCGGTTCACATTTCATCCTCGGTGGATTTCCAACGTGTTGCAGCTGTAGAGCATGGTACCATGGCGTATTTCCAGCATCAACGAGGTCCCGAACGGTGCGAAGCAAAGCAAAGTCCGCTCTTCTCTTCATCCCCCCATTCTTCGGATCGGCCAAAAGGTAGATCTTCTCACCCATTGCTTCTAGTTAAAACCTATCATGTGCGTGTGTAATATGTGGGTGTTTTTCTGTATTTTTGTCAGCCTTAGTATAGCTTTTGTTCGTGCAAAAGCCAGCACGTAGGATGTTTAGGTGTTTGGGTCATTTACTTTTAGGTTTTTCAATCCAACGTTGGGAGTTTTTATGTCTTTTTGGGTATGTGCGTGTGATTGAAAGAAGGTTTCTGCATGTCTGCATTTTTTTTCAGTTGTTCTAAGTCCATTAGTTCTTATTTTGTTCGAGTTTAGTACCTTAGGAAAAGCGACTATGTGATTTTCTATTTTGTGCGTTTTTAGATTTTGCTAAAATTATCTAGTCGAGTGTAGTTTTTCCGGTTTTTAGGTAGGACGTCCAACAGTTTGTAATTTGTTTTTGTGTGCTATTTTAATGTTAGTTTGTCAATTATTGTTTAGGTTTTCATAGATTTTAATTCATGTATTGTGTTTAGTATGAAATTCTGTTTTGTTCTTAGTCTAGCCGATTGTAGGAATATGTTAGAATTTGTTTTCTGTTATGATTTGATTTCCAGCATGTTAGTTGTTTAGTTTGTGTGTTTTTAGCTTCATGTAGATTGTCCTAATTATGTGTTAGTTTAGTTTAAATTAGATTTATATTTGGTGTTATGTTAGTAGTTAAATTAGCTCTTTCGTTTTTCATATAGGTGTAGTCGTCTTCTCCAAATGTAGGTCGGCCATTAGAGGTCCAGCAAGGTTGCATGTTTCAGTTATTAGGTCATTAGGTTTTAGGGAATTAGAATTAAAATGTCTAGGTGCAATGTATTTCGTTTTAGGTAATTTAGCATTAATTGAGTAAGTTCGAATTGTGTGTAGGAATTAACTTAGATAGAATTGCTAATATCGGTTTTAATGTAGTATTAACTTAGTGATTTTTAATTTTTGTGTAGTAGTTAATATGGATAAGTTTGATTTTTGGTAGCTTTCCCTTTATGCCCTTTGTTTGAGTTGTATATATATTAATTTAGTTAGGTTAGTTTTATTTTAAGTCTAGGATGTAAATTCGTGTAGATTTTAGTCAAAGGGCAGTAGAGTCTTTATGGTTGAGCATACAAATTTGGTAGAAGACTAATCCCTCTAAAATCGTGAATTGCAATTAAGAGGAAAGCCCTAATTCCCAACCAAGTCATAAATGCCTTCTCATTTTCAAAGTTGGAAACCCTTTGGAATTCAAAAGGGTCTTTTAATGAGGGTTACACGACTTTTGGAAACCCTTTGGAATTCCAAAGGTCCTTCCAAAAGCATTTACACGAATTTTGGGAAGTTTTGAACTTATAAATACTCATTTAAAGCCAACCCCAAAATCGTGTGGGATGCTTTGGGAATGTTTTCAAAAAGAGGATTTAATGCTTAATTCTCAAAAGAGTTCCAAAATAGTTTACTCGATTTTGGCAAGAAGTTAAATGTTATCTCTTCTTTCAAGAGTTAGCCAAAATCGTGTAGTGTAAGTTGGGAAGGTTTTCAAAAAGGGTTCAATAGCTTTTAATGCAAATATGGAAAAACGTGTGGATTTAAATAGCTGGACGGTTTTTGAAGATGAGTCTTTTCCTAAGAGCAATTAAGGCAATAATGAGAGAAGTTGGCCCCTACCAAAATCGTGTGTCTCAAATTCATTAGCCCTCTTTACTATTTTCGTTATTTGAATTAGCATTAATTAGGTGTTAATTAAATTAGTAATGTAGCATTAAAGTAGATTTTCTAAATTCGTGTATACTTATTTAGGTAGTTTCTAGTCTTAGGTTACATTTAAGTTAGGATTTAAATTAGATTTACATTAGTGTTTTAGGAAATAACATTTAGTTATTAGTGTAATTAATGATTTTAGGGTGGCGTGTAATGTAAAGCCCCATCTCTTAAAACCGCCCCCTACTAACCCTAGTTAGTGTATAACCTATGTAGTTAATTTAATTTATTAATTGTTAATTGTAGGTAATTAGTTATCCTAACTAACCATAGTTAATTACTAACCCTACCCTTAGTTAAAACCCAAATGCCTTAGTCAACCTAACCCTAGTTAGAACAAACCTTAGTTAGTTAGTAGTTCTAATTAGTTAACCCTAGTAGTTAGTCAAACCTAATTAACCCAAACCGACCTACTTATTAGACCCTAGTTAACCCTTACCTAAACCTAGTTAGCCATATAACCTTACCCCTAGTTAAACCTAGTTAGTTCTAACCGACCTTAGCTAGTTGACCTACTTACCCCAGTCGCCCCCTAGTCAAATCCATAACCTTAACCGACCCCTACCTTATCCCATCCGACCCTTGTCCACCATAGTTAAACCCTAGCTAACATAAACCGTATTTAACTACTAACCCTAGCCTTAGTTAAACCCCTAATCCTAGTTAGAATCTAACCCTAGTTAGTTTAACCGTAGATTAGTAGTTGATTTATTATGTTAGAATTAACATTAGATTAATGAGTTCAATTGGTAATCATGTTAGTTAGAGTATGTTAGATTTAGTTAGATTTGTCATTTCGATTAGATAGTTAGTGTTTAATTTAGTTAGTAAGTAATTTTAGTTAGTTAGACTAATCGTAAGTTAGAACTAATATTAGAATAGATAGTTAATTTAGTTAGTGATATTAGATGTTATAAATTAGGTTTAATTAGAGTTTATATTTATTTAGATATCTTAATTAGAGTATTTGTGAGTTTAGGTTAGGTTATTTCTTAAATTTTATAACTTAGTTTAATTGTTATTGTTTGCTGTAGTTTAACAGTAGGTTAGGTTCAGTTAGGACTGTTTTTGTACGTGGTTCAATGTCCAAATGTCAATTATGGATTCAAAGGGATGAATAGTGCACTGAACCAAAACCCTAATTTTTAGCCGATCGTGCACTAATTATTTCATGTGGATTTTTCGTGAATTTTCTGAATATTATTTTTCTATTCTCCACATTGGTGTGTTAACTGTCTGCAGACCAAATTTCAGCTCGATCCGAGTTGATTTGGTCTGGTTTTTAAGCGTATTATGAAAACAGCTTTTTCTGATTTTGAAATTTCGGGTCCAGCGATTTCCCAAATTATCCTGATTTTGAAACGCTTCGTTCTGGAGATCCAGAATGTATTTTTCACTTCTGTAAAATGTGTCAGATTCTTGGATCTGTCTTTTACAGAATAGAAGTGATTTGACTAATTTTGGAATTCGTTTGACCCCTCAAACAGTCGTTTTGCGAAAAGCTGTCAGAATCCATTTTTACCTTCTTTAGGGACAAAACAGTCTTTTAAGTAATTGTTTAATTTCGGGTAGTTTTACTGTTTTCTAGTTGTGTAATCAGTAAATTAACAGTATTTAGAGTAATTAGAGTGCTTAGCTTAGTTAGTTTACTCAGTTAGTATAATCTTAGTTTTAGATGTTTAAATTAACTTTAATTTAATTTAGAAATAGTTTAGAAATAATGTAGATGTAATCTAGATAAATTCTTGATTTAGTTACTGACTTTGTGTTTTTATTGTGTAGGTTGTTAAGTTAGAAAAGGTTCACAGGTGTAATTCAATTATAATGTGCGACTGCACTTGATGTGAAAAGACAGAAATGCCCCTGGAGACCTGCAGAAGACTTAGCCTCCGATTTTATTTTATTTTCATAGTTTAGAATGTTATTTAATGTAACTTGTAAACATTGACATAGTTGTAAACTTTGTTTTTATTAATAAAATGTTATTTTGGAATTAATTCAAAGTTATCCTGTTCCCTGTGGATTCGACCCGTACTCACCACTTCGGTGGAAAGTCGGTTTTATATCTTTGGTTGACGTCTTTCCCTTGTTTTCATTGAAAAATATTGTTTAAAAATATCAACCCCAAAAGTGCAACCAACATACCTGGGTCCTTCTTGGAGACGTGGCTTCTGGTTAACACTACGGTCCTACCAAGAGCAAAACAAACATGTCAGCCCTGTAAACTTAAGACAAAGAAGACTCATTTCGATTTTCGACACCCACAATCCGGAAAGAGAAAGATGATCAAGAGCTATGGCTCCCGACCCAATCTTCTGAGTGTCTTCAGATCTAGGTCAGAAAAAGTTAGCTCCACTTTGAGTTCCACCTGACGATGTGCTCTTATATGTGGAAGCAAACCTGGATCGGGTAGTGATTAGTGGGATGTAGCAAGTGGCATACACCAAACCATGCACAGGAGGGGGGGAGGGTATAGCTGACGGTGAGTGCTGTAAATCTCTAAGCCTTACCATCCGTCTCTTTCAGCCTTTCAAGAAATGAAAAGAGCCGATTAGCTGAAGTCTGGCTCACGATATGACCACAATTTAAACCTGCGGTGTTGAAAATAAATTCCTGCATAACTGACCCAGACCAAACATTTTCCAGACTATCAGCATGGGTCGTGATTGCTCTTGGTCTGTTTATCAGACAGCTTGTCTTCTATGCCCCTTTTGATGGCAGCTTTAGGAGGAGGGAATCATATTCAATTAAAGCTCAGCTAAGAAGATGGAGGCAATATGCAATTTATTTCAGGAACAACATACTTATGGTAACTGGAAACCTCTACAGGGCATCCGACTAAACAACTCTTCTGCAACATACTCACCAAATGTCCTCAGCAAAACCATACTGAACCTATACGGTTTCAACCAACATGGACAGAACTAATGATGATCAACTTCACCACAGGACATCTACACAGCGTGTCTGGAAATAAACAGATCTTACCGTAGGGGCTACAGGCGATGGTACAGGGGAGGTATAAGTCCAATGGTTTGCAAGAATTATGCTCAATGAAGAAAAATATTACAGTCATCAGGGAAGAATAGTAACACCCACAGTTGTGACATCATCCATCATAGCAACATTATCGCCCAAATTTAATTCAATTATAAGCCTTCACTATTAAAGCCAAGGTTAGAATGAAGTGTGATGTTACGAAGAGATGGCAGGGTATACCTATAATGTTTCATATGCCTTGCAACAGGAAGCATAAGAGGAACATCACGAACAGTAGCATCCAAACAACCATGGCGATCATTAAACAAAAAAAAAAAAAAAACAAGGGAAATGAAGGATGAGAGGAGATGAGTAGTAAGGGATTAACCAACATGCCCAGAGGAAATACAGATTTCCTTCTTCATCCATAATCCTACTCTGTCGTTCCCCTTTTCTCCCCCTCCCCTTTTTTTTTAGCTAGCGAATCACGACAGAGGTGGGGACTCCGGCAAAACATCAATATGCATCCCCTTCCTTTTTGCGTTGAATCCAAACTTATGACAAGACCCCAGCTAGTAGGCTTTCCCTATGAGGGATCATCCCGATGCCATGACTTTACAGGAGACGCCATTATGAGCATTCTGGTCTTGATGCTAAAAATAACATCAGGGAAGAAAGAAAGAAAGGAAACAAAATGTTGGAGCACGATCGCTCCCTTTTGATATTGCACATTTACGCCACTCGATATTTGCTATAGGCAAAATCGATGTTACATGAGTGCTCCAATGGGACCGATTGAATCAGGAAACTAAAACAAGAAGGAAAAAAAAAAGAGAAATGGAAATTACCTAGAGAAGATGGGAAAAGTTCTTACCCGATCGCAGGATCGTGAAGGAGGATCTGGGGAGGTGAAGACCGGTTTCTTTCTTCTACTCTGGAGGCCTACTACCGCTGGAGGAGAGGAGAGGATCAGGGGATTTGCTTGGAATCTTGCAGAAGGGAGCTCGGTGATGAAGGAGAGAGGTAATGCCTGAATGATCGATGTTGATCCCCCCTTCCCTCTTTCTCGCTGGCCTACCTTTATAGAAAAAGGAGAAGCCTCGAGAAGGAGGGCTTTCTGTTGCAGATCGATGGTCCGAATCCGGGGGGCAGTGATCGGAAGGTGGAGCTTGATGTCGCACATGGGGCTGGTTGGGGAGAGGAAGAAAGCTTGCAAGGCCGTTGAAGATGAACGGAGAAGGCCAATGGCCATGGCGATCGAGGGTGGAGGATAAGGAAGGTGGTTCTTGTGAAAAAAAAGGTAAATGGAGGCCATGGAGGGAGAGAGAGAGTGGCTGAGGGAGGAAGGCGAGTTAGGGTTTTCAAAAACCCTAACTCGACCCTCAAACCTTAAAACTTAGTTTTTCCAAAAACAGGCCTCCTTTTCAGATTTTTCTAAAAAGATGGTTAAAGATGAGTTTTTCGGCAAAATCTTCAAAAACCGCGTAGTTTTTCCTAATTTCTTTGGTTTTTTGCATGATTTTTCCATTTTTTTGTATTTTCGGCACAGAATCTAAGTTTTCTACATGAAAACTAAGATTAAATACTAATTTTTTGTATTTTTATTTTTTTATTATTTTCTTATTATTATTTTCCTTTTTTTTGAAATATATACAAGAGTATTTTCTGAGAATTTCAGACCATTTTGGGGAAATTTCTTCAGAAGAATGGGTTTGGATCCAAGTTTTGAGAAAACATTCGAGTTTTAAGCCTCGATTTGAGGAAATTTAATTTACTGGATCCAAACGGATACCGGACGAACTGTCTGAGCTTTTCAAAAGTTATTTTTGATAATTTTGAGAATTTGATTTAAAATTGGATAATGAAGCTCAGATTTGGATTTTGATGTAGATCCGGATCCGAAATTGAGTCAGATATGTAAAATGAATTTAATTTCAACAAAATTTGAGAAATAAAATGGAATTTAGATTTAAAACTGACTCAATTACCCAAAAAAAAAATGGGGGAAAAGGGCAAAAAGGGGATATTTACAACATTTTAAAAAAATTTGGGGTGTTCACAGATGCCCCTCTTTGCTACTAAGCCGGTTGAAAGCCGATCTTAGTGGCAAAAAAACACTCCAAATTTTGAAAAATGCCCCAGTCAGCAGATCTGAGCTGGGTGTGGAAGAATTATTTCAAAAACATGGTTTTTCAGGCTTAAAACCTTATCCTGAATGATTCTGGGGGGACGAAATCCTCGACAATGATGCGACTGAATGATAGGAATGAGGAAATCGTGATGGGACTTTGGGCGAAGACCTCGAAATGGTGAAAGGTAAGAATTTTGATCAGGTCCCATGGGTGAGACGAGATCTACCTTTTGGAATGACTCGGGTTTAGCCCTTAACCTGGATGGGACGAAGATAGATCAAGATAAATTGGATGAGGAAGGAATATAGGCAGACCTCGATGAGACATTTTAAGGAAAATGCCTCATGAGATGAAACTCAAGGACGATCCTTTCCTGGATGGATGTACAAAGAGCACAGATTCCTTTGTGGGGAAAATCAGGATGGGACAGGAGGATTGCTTTGTCTAAATGAAGCTCAGGTTTAACCCAAACCTGAAAAGAAGGTACCTCGCGGAGCGAGGTTCAGGCTTTGCCCTTATCCTGAGAGGGACGACCATACGGAATCTTCGAGTGAAGAAACCGTGATGGGACAACAGATGCATCGCTGAAGCGAGATTCAGGTTTTTACCCTTGACTTGAAAGGGACGATCAAACAGAATCCTCGGGTGAAGAAACCATGATGGGGCCTTCGGAATTTGGATGAACAAATCCAAAAGGGGTTTGCGAGAAGAGAAAAATCAAGGAATTCCCTAAAGCTTGGAAAAGGGATGATCTTGGGCGCCTCATTGCTGAGACTAAAATCAGCTTTCTAAAAACAGGCGACCTCTCGCAGAAGGTTTTTTGGGTTACACCTCGGGGAGCGAGGTGACAGGTTTAATCCTTAGCCTGAATGGATACAGAATCCTCGAGGAGCGAGGAAAACTGTGATGGACCTCTAGACTTTGCACAACAAGTCCAAGAGGGGTTTTGCAAAAGGATAAAAATGGGGGTCCCTAAAGCTTGAAAAGGGGTTGTTCTTGGGCGCCTCATTGCTGAGACTGAAAATAGCTTTTGACAATAACAAATCTTTTGCAAAAAGTTCAGGTTTTAACCCTTATCCTGAGCGGGAACTGTCTATGGCGGGACAGTGGGGAGCACAGGGAAGTGTGCGAATCTAAGAGCGCTCAGATCAGACGGAAGGAAAGGACCTTTCAGTCCTAAGGAGGGATGACGTCAGGATACGTCAAAACGATCTCAAGTTCACACTTCATGTTGGGATAATTAGAAAATATTGCCAATAAGATGTCAAAAATTGTAGTTGATTCAGAATGATTGAATTGTGCTCATGTGTGAAAATATCACCTCTTTCTACCTAGAGTATTAGCTTCAATTGGGCTAACTCTGTAGAATTTGAGATCTAAAATTCAAATTTGTTGCTGTTGAGCTTCTTTAAGGAAGATATCAATTTCCTTGACATGAAAAGAGAGGAAAACATTCTTAGCTTCATAAAAGCAATTAAGTGAAAAGACATTGATAAAGAATTTCACATAGATAAAGATGATTCTTGACAGTTTCGGGCAGTTTGATATCCTGGGCATTTCCCATGATGATCTGTTTGCACTCTTTTGAACCATGGATCTTTTCTGGGCTTCTTTCACATCATCCTTCATTTTGGAGATGCTCCTGACTTTTCTCTCTTTTTCGAGGAAGGGTACATCACAAACTCCTTCATCTTAGAGATGCTTCGATCCTTCTTTTTCTTTCTCGGGAATTATGACATTGGTTCTTGGGTTGAAATCTCTAAATGATAGCAGAAATCAAATATCTTTTAGGGTTTGTCGGTAAGTTCATCGCATCCGCCTTCATCTCGACGGTGATCCAAACTTTCCCTAGAAGGATCTGTCACAAACTCCGTCATCTTGGAGATGTTTCAAATCTTCTTTGGCCCCGGGGGTCCACTCGCTTAATTCGCCTTCATCTCGACGACAAATGAGAGATCCCTTTTGCAGATATTTGATTGCAGCTTAGCTTGGATGACTGAGGATATATGGATTGGGTAGGTTCTTTTTACTGCCCAGGATATTTCCACTGTCTTACCGCCAAAAGAATAATCTTTAAGAATGTGCCACTGCTATAATTAATATCAGTTCACTTATGGCTTTTCAACATCATTGAATTCTCCTTTGCTGGTCATATCAAAGATTTTTCTTCAACCTCTTAGTTGACCAAAGATGATAAAAACAGGGGCCACAAAAGAAACGAGCTTCCGTCGAAGCTCTCCCTGGAAAAAAGGTTCTCTTGTGTAAAGTTGGTTGTTGTTTTGCAAACTGTTCGCGAAGAAAACGAGTCCCTTCAAACTCTCCCTGGAAGAGGGTCCTTGCGAACGAAAGATGGTTGCATGCGAAAAGAACGAGCTCCCTCGAACTCTCCCTGAAGAGGGTCCTTTGCAAGAGAAAAAGATTGATTCTTGATAAAATGGTGACCTGAAGGTCGAATTTGAGAATTTATAGCTTGAAATGATGATGTTTGGTTAGCACAAAGACTGAACCTGGAGGGCTAACTGATTAGTAAGCCAAACACTAGCGCAAGCGCTAGATGCACCAACACTGGATTTCAAAAAGAAAGCCCCAGTACGAGCGCTGGGTTTTTGAAAAATGCACACCAGTACGAGCACTGGATTTTTGAAATGCACACCAGCACGAGTACTGGGTTTTCGAAATGCACACCAGTACGAGCACCGGGTTTTCGAAATGCACACCAGTACGAGCACCGGGTTTTCGAAATGCACATCAGCACGAGCACTGGATGGTTCAATAGGAGAATTTGAAAATAAGACCGACATTCAAAGATACTTGAGAATTAAGCGAGAATGATTGCCGGTGTTTCAGGATTATCCCTTATCCTGAAGGGGAAGTTCAAGGAGGAACTTTGGGAAAATAAGGATATACAAAAGCGAAAATCCAAGTCGGAACTCAGTTTTTCAAATATAAGAAATCAGTGAAAATCGAGTTTGAAAACTCGGATTTCTCAACCCAATAATTTCGTCCAACACGAGCATTGGATTCAAAAGAAAGTTCAAGTAGGAACTTGAGACTTCAAATAAAAGGAAAAACTCGAGTCGGAACCCGGATCTTTAAAACAATGATAAAAATGGGGAATCCGAGTTTCAAAAAACTCGAGTCTTCAAGGGTACGATCGATTCCAACACGAGCGTTGAATCCGATAGGAAGTCCGAGTCGGAACTCGAGACTTCAAACGATATATAAAAAGGGAAAACCCGAGTCAGAACCCGGATCTTTAAAAAATAATGATAAAAAGTGGAAGAACCCGAGTTTTGAAAAACTCGAATCTTCAAGGGTACGATCGGTTCCAACACGAGCGTTGAATCCGATAGGAAGTCCGAGTCGGAACTCGAAACTTCAAACAATATATAAAAAGGAAAAACCCGAGTCGGAACCCGGATCTTTAAAATAATGATAAAAATGGAAGAACCTGAGTTTTGAACAACTCGAATCTTCAAGGGTGCGATCGGTTCCAACACGAGCGTTGAATCCGATAGGAAGTCTGAGTCGGAACTCGAAACTTCAAACGATATATAAAAAGGAAAAACCCGAGTCGGAACCCGGATCTTTAAAATAATGATAAAAATGGAAGAACGTGAGTTTTGAACAACTCGAATCTTCAAGGGTGCGATCGGTTCCAACACGAGCGTTGAATCCGATAGGAAGTCCGAGTCGGAACTCGAAACTTCAGATGATATATAAAAAGGAAAAACCCGAGTCGGAACCCGGATCTTTAAATTAATGATAAAAATGGAAGAACCCGAGTTTTGAACAACTCGAATCTTCAAGGGTACGATCGGTTCCAACACGAGCGTTGAATCCGATAGGAAGTCCGAGTCGGAACTCGAATCTTCAAATGATATATAAATATGAAAAGGGAAGACCGGAGTCGGAACCCGGATCTTTAAAAATAATGATAAAAATGGAAGAACCCGAGTTTTGAAAAACTCGAATCTTCAAGGGTACGATCGGTTCCACCACGAGCGTTGAATCCGATAGGAAGTTCGAGTCGGAACTCGAAACTTTAAATGATATATAAATATGAAAAGGGAAGACCCGAGTCGGAACCCGGATCTTTAAAAATAATGATAAAAATGGAAGAACCCGAGTTTTGAAAAACTCGAATCTTCAAGGGTACGATCGGTTCCAACACGAGCGTTGAATCCGATAGGAAGTTCGAGTCGGAACTCGAAACTTTAAATGATATATAAATATGAAAAGGGAAGACCCGAGTCGGAACCCGGATCTTTAAAAATAATGATAAAAATGGAAGAACCCGAGTTTTGAAAAACTCGAATCTTCAAGGGTACGATCGGTTCCAACACGAGCGTTGAATCCGATAGGAAGTTTGAGTCGGAACTCGAAACTTCAAATGATATATAAATATGAAAAGGGAAGACCCGAGTCAGAACTCGGATCTTTAAAAATAAAAATGAAAACAAAAAACAAAAACAAAACCTGAGTCGGAGCTCAGACGGGAGGGAAATAATTTCTACCCAAGAGTCGGAACTTGAAGGATTGACAAAAGCATGAGTAGATTTTGATGATGAAGATGAGGGATTTATTCGAGATCCTAGACCCAAGATGGCCTAAGGTTCGAACGGCTTCAGGATCTCCTCCTATCCTAAAGGAGTATAGAATAAAATTTGATGAGAATTGAAGAATTTTTTGGGGGAATAATCCAGATTTATCCCTTAATTTGAAGAAGAATAAAATTTATAAACATGGAGAGGAATTTAAATAGATTTATTTGGAAATTTGTTTTTGGAAAAGAATTCTCACGGGTAGCAACGATGCTCCTATGAGGGGTATCAGGATTATCCCTTATCCTAAATGGGAAAAGAATAGAATTTAAGAAAATTTTAAATGAAGAGAAATTGATATAAATTTAGAAAATCAAATGAAGGTTGATAAAACTTGTTATTTACAAAAGAATCCTCATAGGTAGCACTATCGCTCCTGCGAGGGGTTTCAGGATTATCCCTTATCCTGAATGGAAAGAAGAATAGAATTTAAAGAGTTTTAATGAAGAGAAACTGATATAAATCTAGAAAATCAACAAAGATTAATAAAACTTGTATTTACAAAAGAATCCTCATAGGTAGCGTCGTGGCTCCTACGAGGGGTTTCAGGATTATCCCTTATCCTGAATGGGAGCACCTTGGACAACGAGGGTCAGGTTTATCCCTTAACCTGAAAGGGGTAAAACACCTCGGACAACGAGGGTCAGGTTTATCCCTTAACCTGAAAGGGCGGCACCTCGGACAACGAGGGTCAGGTTTATCCCTTAACCTGAAAGGGGTAAAACACCTCGAACAACGAGGGTCAGGTTTATCCCTTAACCTGAAAGGGCGAAACACCTCGGCCAACGAGGGTCAGGTTTATCCCTTAACCTAAAAGGGGTAAAACACCTCGGACAACGAGGGTCAGGTTTATCCCTTCACCTGAAAGGGCAGCACCTCGGACAACGAGGGTCAGGTTTATCCCTTAACCTGAAAGGGGTAAAAAATGAAGATTTAGAAAATAGCTCATGGGAAAGAGGCATCAGGTTTATCCCTTAACCTGAAAGGGTTAAAAAAGGAAGATTTAGAAAATACCTCATGGGAAAGAGGCATCAGGTTTATCGCTTAACCTGAAAGGGTTAAAAAAGGAAGATTTAGAAAATACCTCATGGGAAAGAGGCATCAGGTTTATCCCTTAACCTGAAAGGGTTAAAGAATAAAAATTGATAGAATTTAATGACATTGATGAAAACTTGACAAAAAATTGATAAAGATAATGAACTGACGAAAATTTGATTAAATTGAAGATGAAATGAATGCAACTAATAAAGATAACAAGATTAACTGAAAAGTTGAGAAGATTTTTTGAAAAAGAGTTTGTCTGATCCTGCCTGCACATGGGATCTTTAAAGGAAAATGTTTATTTAAGTGAAAAATCATTTTTGGGAAGAAAATCCACCGTAAGAAGAATGATCAGTGCGAGGAATGATCCTTCAAATCAACATGAGAGATCATCATGAGGGTCAATTTTTGAAGGCAATGGTTTGAAATCTAATTTTCGAAAAAGAATATCAATAGTAGATCTGATTTCTGAAAGTAATAGTTCGAAACTGATAATAAGATCAACATAAGGGTTGATGCTTTTGAAACCAATTTTTAGAAGATAAGACCAACACAAGGGTTGATCTTTGGATATACTGTTCTAGAAACCAATCTTGGAAGATAAGACCAACATAGGGGTTGATCTTTGAATACGATGATTTAAATTTAATACAAAGATTGATTTTTTTGAATGATTTGAAAACCATTTTGAAAGATTAGACCAACACAAGGGTTGATCTTTGAACATAAGGATTTGAAATCCATTTCGAAAGATAAGACCAACACAAGGATTGATCTTTGAATATAAAGGCTTAGAATTCATTTTGGAAGATAAGATCAGCGCAAGGGTTGATCGTTGAACATGACGGTTTTGAAAAATCACTTTTGGAAAATATGACCAACACAAGATTCGAGACCTATTTTTGGAAGATAAGACCAACACCAGGGTTGATCCTTAAATGCAATGGCTCAAAAAAATCTATTTTGGAAAACATGATCAACACGAGGGTTGATTGCCAATGCAATGGTTCGAAAACCTATTTTTGAAGATATGATCAACACGAGGGTTGATTTTTGACAAAGGTCGGGCCAAAGAACATTTGAACTCCTTGGTCATATCAAAGATTTTCAAAATTTCATGATTTTTTTTTTAAAAGCCCTCATAGGTAATATCATTTCTCTCATGAATGATGTCAGGATTGTCTCGCATTCTGAAAAGAACAAGAATTTAAATGCCTCAGTATGGCAGAAGAAGGAAGTACTTAGATATCAAAGATATAAAGAAAACTTGACATTTCCTTGATAAGCAAAGTTTTGATGACAAAACTGAATATTTACAAGAACTTTAAAAAGAAAAAGATCCGTAAAAGGCTGAGCTGACTTGCCCCTACAAGATGACTAACAAAAAGAGACGAAAGCAGGAAACTTTGTCTTCTTCGGGTGATCCAGAAGAGTCTAGGTTGGAACTGCAGGTTGCTCTCCTCCTTCATCTGGTACCAAAATTTCTTTGTCGATGAAATCCTGTATGATGTTTTTGAGGACGAAGCACTGCTCTGTATCGTGCCCCCTTACTTGATGAAATTTGCAAAAACACTCTTTCCATTTTCCCATGGTGACTGAAGGATCAACTCCCCTGGGAAGCTTGATCATATCTTCCGTGAGCAGGTATTCGAGAACCTCCTCGACTGGCTGACCTAAAGGAGAAAACTGGCGATCATAACTCCAACCAACATGCTTTGTCTCCTTTGGCTTGCCTGATTTTTGTCGAGAGCCGTCCCTTTCCTGAGAGCTAGACTGAGCATGCTTGGTTAGGGGAATCGGGCACTTTTCTTCTTCGTCTTCAACAAAAAGATTCCTATCAATGCAGTCTTGAATAATATTTTTGAAAACAAAGCAATGATCAGTGTCATGTCCTGTTGTCCGATGGAATTTGCAGAATTGGTTCTTGTATTTTCCCAAGATAGTGGAAGGACTCGTGGCTTTTGGGAGCCTGACTAGTCTCTTGGTTAACATGTATTCAAGAACTTTATCCAGCGGCTCATCCAAGGGAGTGAAATCTCGGTTACTACTCCAATCTTTATGCTTTAGCTTTTCCTGATTCTTCTCCTTCTGCGGAGGATTGGATTGAAGTGGTTCATCTTGGTTTCTGGTGAACTTTCCCTTCTGGTTCCTAGATGACTCCAAATTGCTGTTTTGATTGCCCGGGTTGCCTTTGTTGCCACTCTTGCTGATTTTAGAACTTCCTGCACTGCCATCGTTGTGCTTGCTCGTTCGGAAAGTGACAGGTGTCTCTTCTTTGGTGGGAGCTTTTCCAAAACTGGCTTCAGCCTGCTCGGATAATATCTCAACCATCATCTTTTTGAACAACCGATATATGGCAGGATCAATCTCATTCTGGCTGTCCTGACCTCCTTATCTGGCAAACCTCTGAGAGTCCATTTCTCAATTCTTGCTTCTGACTGGCGCGGCTTCTGATCTTAGTCTGAACAACCCGTTAATACCGAATGCGCTCTCTGGCAGGACAAAATGGGACCCTTTTAGAAAGATTTTGGAGGAAACTTTGATAAAGGAAGAAATCAAATCGACAAAGAGATACCCCACTACTAGGAATTGAGTCCGCACGAGAGGCACGACAGTCGTATTATTTTCCCGTGAGAAGAAATAAACAATTTAGAATATGATTAAAAGGACATCTCTTGATGAAAGAGATTTCTGATACAAAATAGATTTAGAAGATATGTAGAAGAAAATTTTAGAATAATAGATGGTAAATTTTGGAAAGTTGGGAAAAAATTGCAGGCAGGATCAGAAAAAGAATTTAAGAAAAGAAGAAAAAAAAGATACACCTGGGGTTGTTAAAAGAGGAGATTTTAAATAATATATACCCAGGATTTTGGAAAGGTTTGATATATATACATATATAAGAAAACACGAGAGACATTGCGCAAACAAGGATATGCATACAGCACTCTCTAAAGGTTGACTCTATATGCAATATTTGAAATAGCTTGTAGGACCTTAATCCTAACTCTATGGTTCAGATCATCTGATTCCAATCAAGGTATGTCGATATACTCAAGCCGAAGCTCGAAGTACGTGGCATAAAGATATCTCTTCGGTTCTAAGGTAATGGCTTCCCAACATCCTTGAGCACCTACCGATATACCTCGTACTATGGCCCTTAGGTACGTGGTAGGGGGGCGCGAACCCAAATAAGTGGTTCAGTTGTGAGGCTCTCTCCCGAACTATGGTTCAGTGAGACAGCCCAGCAACGTGAAGACCGGGACAATATAGGTAGGGATTTTTTTCAAAATATGATCAACATGCAATAAAATCAGAAGGCTCTAATGCAAGTCCTAAAGAGATAGATTTAAATAAGGAGGAACATACACTTGCATACATTGTTTTGCATTCAATCCCTAAAATTGAGGAGAGTTGTGTTTAAGACCTAAGTCTAATGTGAACATGGATAATCTCCTCAATATGGTCCAACCAAACCATACTTAAATCCTATATGCAATGATGTCAGCTTTAGGACAAAATCTAGGCTCCTAAGGTTTGCATGGAAATGAAGCTGACATATGTTAGAATAAAGACTTAGATTATATAAAAGCAAAGCAAAGGCACAGATCCAACCGGACGAAGACGAGGTCCCATCACGGTCGCCAAAACTGTGATCATCGCAAAATTTTTCCTCTCTTGTGGTTTCTCTCTCTTCCTTCTCTTTTTCCTTTTCTAACCTCTATTCTCCTCCTTTTTGAAGGGAGAAGAATAAAAGAAAGAAAAGAGAAAGAGAAGAGAAAAGAAAGAAAGAGAGAGAGAAGAGGAACTCTTTTGCGGGTTTTCACTTGACCTTTATTTGAAAAATATTTAGAAAATTACTCGCCTCCGTTTTGAAAATTCGCAGGAAAAAGATGGAGAGACGGGATTCGCTCGTCGGTACGAGGTTTGACCATTCTTGGCGCCTTTACCAGGGGTAATCGAACCAAGGATCGAATCTATGCCTTTTGCTTTGCCTAAATATAATCTAAAAATTTATCCTAACTCTAAATGCGCAATAAATCATGCTTGTGCAATGCAAGAATGTATGCTCCTTTTAAAAGATGTTTTGAAAATTTCCAAGTATTCTGAGATGAATTTGGTAATAGAATGGAGAAATGATTTCTAAATAATTGGATTTTAACTTAGAACTTGAGATAGATCAGAGAAGTTCTAAGTCTTCGAAGTAATTTAGAGTTGGAGGAATAAATCTTGATTTTGAGAAAGAATGATTTGAAGTTTTGAAATGAAAGGAAATGAAGTTTCAAAGTCGAAAATGGATTTTGAGTTTAATCATGGATTTAAGAGAAGAAGTTGAAATTTTGAAGTGATATTGGACTTGAATCTTTAGAATGGATCTGAGAAAATCAAATGTATTTAAAAATAGAAATGGATTTAGGGAGTTCAAATGAGATCTGGAAATGGACTTGGATTTGAAATCTAGATTTTGAAATGGAATTGGATCTTAAAATGGATTTAAGATCTGGGATCTAAGATCCGATGTAAAATTGGGTTCTGGATCCTAAGATGGATTTGGATCTGAAGTCTGAGATCCAAAGTAGAGTTGGGTTCTGGATCCTAGAATGGATTTTGGATCTGAGGTCTGAGATCCAAGGTGAAATTGGATTGTGGATCTTATGAGGAAATTAGATCTGAAGTCTAAGATCCAAAGTGAAATTGGAGTCTGGATCCTAAAATGGAGTGGATCTGAAGTATGAGATCCAAATGTAGAATTGGATTCTTGATCCTAAGATGAATTTGGATCTGAAGTCTGAGATCCGATGTAGAGTTGGACTCTGGATCCTAAGATGGATTTGGATCTGAAGTCTGAGATCCAATATGAGTGTTGAATCTTTGTTCTTAAAATGGATTTGGAGTTTAAATTCAGAAGATGAATCAGGAATTTCTAAGTCTGATTTGAATTTGGGAAAAGGAATTTTAGAATTTGAATTTTGAATATACAGATGAATCCCAAAGTCAATTTAGACCTTGGATTTGAAGTTTGAATTTGAAATGAATCAAGAATCTCAAAGTTAAATTGAACTTTGAGTTTGATTGGAGCTTTTGAGAATGAATTTGAAATTTCAAAGTCAAATTGAACTTTGAAATCTGATTTGATTTTGAATATATAAAAAATGAATTTGAAATCTCAAAGTTGAATTGAACTTTGAGAAAAAATAGAATTTCAAAAGATGAAAGGATGAATTGGATTTGAAGAGGATTGAAGATAGATTGAGGAAGGTATTTACATTACTTGGAGTTTTTGAAAAAGACATTTTGAAAATATGATGCAATTTTATATGATGAATGAATTTAAATTTTTGAAAATTGGATTTTTGAAAAGCTATTCCATTCTTTAAATGAATGAAAATAAGATTGAAAATATAATACATCCTTGACTATGGTCATTGAATGTATTATATAATAATCTATATTTAAATTCAGGTGAAGAATGAAACACATTTGGTGCTTTTATAGAATTTAAAGTGAAATTAACTCTCAATATACCCTGACTATGGCCATTGGTATATATTTTGAATTAATTTTAAGTTAAATTCTAATAAAAGGATAAAACATTTAAGGAAATATGATGAATTTTGAAAATGGATCCAGTGTGGATCCGGTGTTATTTCGTAAAAGATAAAAATCCTAAGTTTTGTCCACACCCTGACTATGGCCATTGGTGTGGATCATCAACTTAGGATTGATTTACCTCTTACGAAATGGTGCACGTGTCATTCGTGTTTCACCAATGTGAGATTTTGGAAGATAAGGTAAAAATGATATGGAACAGGCAACTAATGCTATTTATATGCTCATACATTCTAATCTAAAAAGCTTGATATGTAATATTCTCATTAATGATCTAATGAATTCTGAAGAGATGAAAAATATCTAACTTAAAGAAGATCTATATTCCTGCAAAACAGAGTTAGCACAAGGTAATATACGAATACAGAGAGAGACTGCAAATATCATATTGAATTTAAAACGCCATTGAAAGATTCATGCATATGCCCTATGTTAATGAGAAAGCATATATATACATATGATGAAAGCCCATATGAGGAAGGCATAGGCAATGCTTTGAGATAAATGCAAACCTACATGTATTTGCCTAAGGGTGATGTAAACATGTTATGAAATGAAAGAAACCCCAACCTTCATTGGGCTGGTGTGAGGAAATCTACAATACATTAGGGTCGGTTGATGGAAAAATGTGGCAATCTTTCCCTGTTGCCATGCAACCAGAGAGCAGCCCGAAACACAAGGGACTTCATGTAATCTCCATGCAGAGATTTACCCCTTATTGCAGGAAATAGACTGCAGAAAAGTGGACTCCCCAAGACCCCAATTTTTTATAAATACGCATAGGTGCATAGGTTCTGGCTGGAGATGAAAGTGAGGTAACAACTGCTACATGCTGGACCTTGCTATTGACCCTGTTCGGATGAAAGATTTTCAAAAGAGAATCAGAACTTTGGTTCTTCTTTAAATGGCTTGACACTTACATCTAGTATATTGAATGGTAGAGGGATTACAGATGATGCTATGAACCATGGTGAAAACCCAATGATTATGGTGAGTTCTGACGAATTATCATAGAGGAAAAGGGATGATCTGGGTGGATAGCGGAGTGTATTTACAGAAGCTCTAACCGTAGCAAGACCAAACTGGGCTACCTTCCTCACTTTCTAGGCCAATTTCCTCCTGCCCGGCATCACTGTTATCAGAATTTCCTGGGCCTTGGGCATCTTGGCCAATTCGGCCCTGTGTACATCCTTTTCCTTGCATATCTTCCAGCTGGAAGGATTTTGAAACATATTGCCAACGTTGGATTAGCTGGGAAAAGCTGCAAATCTAACTAAGTCCATCGGTTCAGGTGAACATGTTATAAATCGGATGGATTAAAACTTGTTGGGAGATGACCACCAAGGGATGATTTAATCAAAGCACCGTGAATCAGGTTTTTGCTTGATTGAAAATAGGGATCCTTGGGACAAACTGGTATCCCAAGGAAGTTGACAGAACACTAGGTCCCGATCGGCATTACAAGTAATGAGTCCAAAATAGCAGAGGCAATTGCTCCTTAACAACATTCTTACAACATATCGTTGATTTTAGGCCAGTACCAGAGGTGTGATTCTTTAACAGAAAACATGCTTCAAGATATTATTTTCAGTGATACTTATAAGAAATAACATTAATGGAAAAAAAAAATGTGGTAATCTCATGGATAAAATTTCTGCTGATCTTGAGGACATACCTGGGTCCTTCTTGGAGACGTGGCTTCTCGTTAACACTGCGGTCCTACCAAGAGCAAAACAAACATGTCAGCCCTATAAACTTAAGACAAAGAAGACTCATTTCGATTTTCGACACCCACAATCCGGAAAGAGAAAGATGATCAAGAGCTATGGCTCCCGACCCAATCTTCTGAGTGTCTTCAGATCTAGGTCAGAAAAAGTTAGCTCCACTTTGAGTTCCACCTGACGATGTGCTCTTATATGTGGAAGCAAACCTGGATCGGGTAGTGATTAGTGGGATGTAGCAAGTGGCATACACCGAACCATGCACAGGAGGGGGGGAGGGTATAGCTGACGGTGAGTGATGTCTTCTTTATAATCGTTGTAATTTTTGAAAAGATTTTTAAATGTAAAACATGTGAAAACCAGACATCAAATAATAAAAACCGGTTCTCACTAGTGGATGAGACCGGGTCGAACTCAGGGAACGGGAATATATCGTATTCAAGCACACAATTCTAAGCTATTCTTTATTGCTAAATTTTTGAAAGTAAAATGTTTAAGAAAAGTAAAAACAACTAGCTATTACAACAAATGAATACCCTTTGCAGAGGGCATAAAGTGCAATATTTACAAACCCAATTAAATTCCTAAATTCTAAAATAAGAGAAAAACATCTTCTATTCTTGCACTTCCCATGTCATGCAATCGCTTCTGCTCCACTCCTGTGCGATTCTGCACAAATAAAACGAACACGAGCAGTACACGAGATAAAAATAGAAATTATACTAACTACTAAATGCTAAAATATGAATGAAAGTATGCAAGAAATCTAAATGACTTATTACACTTGAAAATGAATCTAATTAACTAGTTACTAATTAACAACCTAATTAACTAACAATTTCATTAACTCGAAACTAATGCTACTCAATTAACTAACAGTTAATTAACTAACCACTTATCTAATCTAACAATTACATGTTACATAATTGATTCAAACAAAATTATTCTACTAATCCCTAATCAATTTGGTAAACTAACAGCTAACTAGTCACTTGACTAAACAATTAACTCTATTACTAAAAAAAAATGAAATTCAGTGATTAACAAATAGTTAACATTCAATTACATTGAACAGTACATCATAAAATGAACAATAGAAATCTCCTTACCATTCAGCAAAACTCAAATCTAATACAGTTATTATCAGTAAAACTCTGAAGCTCAGATTGAATTCTACCGAAAACAGTAAAAAGAATGACTCATATTGCCGATGAATCTAATTGTTCAAATGCCAGAAATTAAATTTTCACTGGATTTACATAGAACATTTCACCAGAAATTTACACAACACATAGAGTTCAACAGAAAAATGTAAGCAGAAAGCTGGAAATCAACCGAACCTCTAATCGAATCAGTGTTCACCGGAACAGTAAACAATCACACAGATATATCAGAATTCAACCGAAATTTCAATAGAAATATTTCAAAACTTGAAGCAGTTATCAATTTAATCAGAGACATGGTGAACAGTAATCACCGAAAAACAGTAGTTATTGATTCAAAAATCAGTAATTTCCCCATTCATATCGGATTCAGACATCCGATCAAATTTCATTAAAATCATTTACTGATATTTCAAATAACAGAAGACATCCACCGGAATTTCACATAGTCACCGGAGTTCAAATACAGACCGGAGCTCTTCACGATTCCGATCTGTTTTTTCTTTCTTTCTGTTTTGATTTTCTTTTTCTTTTTTTTAGTTTTTCTTTACACAGTAATACAACCTGAATTCATTAAGGAATCAGAAGAGAAAAGAAAAAAAAAGAAAAAGAAGAAGAAGAAGACGAAGAAGAAGAATCGAAACTTACCAGAGGGGTTAGGAAAGAAGCTGGCCTCCACCGTCAACGCCGTCGTCGTTGAAGAAGCACCTCCACCGGAAACAGGGAAGAAGAGAGATCAAGGGAGAAGGGGAAGAAGGAGGTAAGAAAACAAGGTGGAGGGAAAAGAGGGGTTAGAGGAGAGGGCTCTGGCGCAAAAGATGAAGACGGGGGAAAATTTCCCCTCCGTTGGGTTTTTAACAGCAAGCAAACCGGTTTGAACCGGTTTGTTGCTGTTTGTTTTTCAATTTAAAAAAAACTCCAAACCGGTTCAACCGGTTTGCAACAGATTTTTTTTTTTTAGTTTTCAAAATCACAAACCGGTTTGTAACAATTTCTTCAAAACACTCAAACCGTGTAAACCAGTTTGTTTTATTATTCTCAAAAAATCTAAAAACTGTTTTAAAGAATTTTATTTGCTAAAAACCTCAAAACTCAACTAAACTAAAGACTACTTCTTAAAAATATTTACACTAAACCTCATTTCAACTTATTTTATAATTGTTTTTTTTTAAAACTAACTAACTATATTCTCAACTCTAATTTTTATTTTATTTTTTTAGGAACTCACAATGACAAACATTAAAATATACATTAAATTGCAAAATAACACTAATTTTCAAGCATTTTCTCTTTTTAATTCATTTTAGCTCATTCACTCAAAACCAGCATAAAATTGGGTTTTAAATCAATTTTTTATGAAATCATGCATATTTTTTATATGAAATAACCCTAAAATATATGCATGATCAAATACCCCCATGCTTATGTTTTGCTAGTCCTCGAGCAAACTAGAAAAAATGCAAGAAATCAAACTATCACCTAACTCACTTTCGTAGGAATCACGGTTGCATTTAGCACATGCAACAAGCCCTTTCAACCCCTAGGTTACCCCAGTGGACGAGTAAGGTCTCGTGAGGGTTTGCAGTGATGCTACCCACAAACATCTCTGTCTTGTATGCAAAATATTACACATCCTCATAAGCAGTAGGTAATTAAAGACTTTGTTTTCACAAATATTTCATGTTACAAAAAAAATCAAGACATAATTAGAGTCTTTTATATACCACCACAGAAAAAGAATTTCTTTCACTTTTCTAAATATCACAATTATTTATGTTTTATTCTTAGAAAATCCAATAAAAACAAGTTATCATTTACTTATCCTCACTCATATGTTTTCTGCACAGGTTTTCTTAATCACTTCTAAGCACTGAACTTTTCTTTCTTTTTAAGCTCTTTTCTCTCTTTTTTCATTTTTCACGCTTTTTCTTTTTGCACACTTATTCTTCTCTTATAGCTTGCGTGTGGTCTGCTTTTATGCCTTGTGCAATGTCAATATCTTCTATACTTTTCCAATACATACCAAAAGATATCAACTAAGACATAAAAGTGACTTCCTTCATTCACCTTTATAATATGAGAGTCAAATATTTCAACTTGTATCTGTTCTCAGTTACTTAGGATCATGAAGTTTTCCACTCTCCTTTTCGAAAATGGAATTAAAAATTTCAACTTACATCTAAGTTCCATCTACTAAGGATTGTGAAATTATCCAAACAACCTAACGCATGCTATTTCTCACTTTTTGAGCTCATTTTTTACGCTTTTGTTCATTTGCTTAGCTTTTCAAAAATAAAACTGTGCATATTCATATTTATGATTCAAAATAAACTCTAACATGTATTTATCATCATTTCTTTGAAATCCGCATAAATAACCATAATTTTTAGATCTATGTCAGAAAAAATTTTTGTGGGGCTTAAAAATCCTCTAAAAACATCAGATTTGAAATAACATTCATATAAGTTCAAACTCTTTCTTTAAAAAGCTACTTTTCATGAGAGATGTGTAAACATGTGCAAGAATGTAAACAGAAATATCAAGGTGTGCATTCTACACCCTCCCCCATGCTTGAATGACACTGTCCCAGTGGCACTCCCCCATGCTTATATGAAACTACGTGAATGCACATGAGAGAAATAAATGAGGAAAAAGAGTAGAATAACCTAACATGAATTAAAAATGCACATTCTATGAATGTAATGAATGCAATGTATACATGACAAAATCTGAAACTCATGAAAAAAAACGGAAAATAAAACCAAATAAAATCTACAAATCCTAACAAATGTAAAACTGTACAGAATATGGGTTGCCTCCCATAAAGCGCTAAGTTTCACGTCCCCAGCCAGACGGATCCCTGAAAAACCTTCATCGTCCATGAGATCAATGGACATGAAGTTAGACTCAACCGGGCTCTATATAGAAAAGAGTGTCATCTGTGACACTACGCATTGTGTTTCCATCCCTTCTACCTCCAAATGTAATATCATGACTCTCTTGACATGAAGAACGTAGATTAGTCTCATTTGAAAGACTGGTCAAGAAATGAGAGTCTAGGACCGACCGAGTACCAATGAATGCAACTTCAGACAAGTGGTGAATATGATCAGGCTTGACTTGATCAAGCACCTTCTGCATCTGTACCTCTTGCTTAGTAAAAATTGGTGATCCTAAAGGCTGAGAAAATGGGGCTTTATATGATAAAAATGTGTGTTGTGAGTAAGGCCCCTTTTGCTGAGGTATCATGGAGATCGACTCGTCAGTAGAAATGATATGGGGTTCATGAGTCGATTCCTGAGTGGGGTGACACGCCTTCCCATACTGAAGGGATGTAACAGATTCGACTTGCTTATGATGTGAATCAGTGGGTTGCAAGTCAAATGACATGGAATCCTCTCCCTTTGAGACAACAGACTGACTATAAAGGTTCCCCTGGCTTTGCCTAGTGAAAGTCTCAACCAACTGTCCCATTTGAGTCTCTAGCTTGGCTATTGACTGCGTATGGGAACTCAAAACTTGTAATATACTATCTTGGAAGGATTGACTAAATGAAGGCTCATGAGGATGGGGTTGAGTATAAGCATGTTGGGCTGGGAGATGAACCTGTGGAAAAATGGGATGCAAGTAACCTTGTGAAGGGTTACTGGGTCTATACTGTGTCTGGGAGGGCTGATGGGATGGGGAAATAGATTGGTTTCGCCAACCTGGGTTATATGATGATGTAAACGAATCGGGCATAGGTTTAGCTAAACCTTGGGCAGCATTCACCTGCTCCTGAACGAATTCAGGATATAATGACGCTGCCGGACAATCCGCAACACAGTGTGCAGGGCTAGCGCATAGCTCGCACACTCTTTCTACTTGATTTCTCGAAGAATTGGCTAGGAATTGATCTAACTTCCTAGTCAATTGGTCAACCTTGGTACACAATTCTAATTCGGACCCAACTTCGGAAATCCGAACCTTTTTAGGACCACTAGACAGAGATGTAGTCTTATCGAGCCGTGAAGACAAGTTATGATGCATCGTGTTTTCACTCAAGGTCTCGAATAGAGACCACGCCTCGTCCTCACTCTTGAGCATAAAAGTGCCCCCACAAGACGAATCAACCAATTGACGATGCTTTTCAGTAAGCCCGTCATAAAAATACTGCACCAACTGCCAACGAGGCACCTGGTGATGGGGACACTTGCGGAGAAGATCTTTCAATCTCTCCCAAGACTCGTGAAATTTTTCTCCCTCAATTTGAGAAAACCTAGTTATAGCTTTACGAAACTGATTCGTTTTACTAATTGGGAAATATTTTTTTAAAAATTCTTTTTGCATTCCTTCCCAAGTAGTAATACGAACTGTCTCAAGAGATTTTAACCAGTGCTTGACTTTATCTTTGAGAGAGAACGGAAACAAAGTTAACCTCATAGTGTCGTCTCCAAAATTATTGATTCGCACAGTCGAGCAAATCTCAAAGAATTCGTCGAGATGACGATATGGGTCTTCATTGCTAAGGCCATAAAACGAAGGTAACATTTGAATCACACTGGCCTTAATCTCAAAATGGCTCGCTCCTACATCAGGTCTCGTGATGCAGGAGGCGTGAGTATACGTATTTGGCATGAAGTACTCCCTCAAAGGACGGATCAATTGATGATCGTTAGCCATTGCGTACACCTTAGAGTAGACCGGTGTAGCACACGTCCTAACTTTGGGTTTTCTACCTAACTAACGCACTAAGCGGCCAAACCACGCAAACCACAAAGCGAGTGAACTAAAAACAACAAAAACTAAACAAACACCACGCAGTTACACATAAAAGAGATTATGCATAGAAATTTAAAATCTATGTGTACGGTACCAATCGTACACAGTCACCTCTAAGGGAATCCTAGTAGGTGGGCTGTGCAGAAAAGTAAGCTCGTCTCTAAGATATGCACATATATGGTTCTAAACCTAAATGCAACACAAACACTAGGCAATAAAGCGAATACTAATATTACGCTGTTCCCGAGCAACGACGCCAAAAATTTGATGTCTTCTTTATAAACGTTGTAATTTTTGAAAAGATTTTTAAATGTGAAAACCAGACATCAAATAATAAAAACCGGTTCTCACTAGTGGATGAGACCGGGTCGAACTCAGGGAACGAGAATATATCGTATTCAAGCACACAATTCTAAGCTATTCTTTATTGCTAAATTATTGAAATGTAAAATGTTTAAGAAAAGTAAAAACAACTAGCTATTACAACAAATGAATACCCTTTGCAGAGGGCGTAAAGTGCAATATTTACAAACCCAATTAAATTCCTAAATTCTAAAATAAGAGAGAAACATCTTCTATTCTTGCACTTCCCATGTCATGCAATCGCTTCTGCTCCACTCCTGTGCGATCCTGCACAAATAAAACGAACACGAGCAGTACACGAGATAAAAATAGAAATTATACTAACTACTAAATGCTAAAATATGAATGAAAGTATGCAAGAAATCTAAATGACTTATTACACTTGAAAATGAATCTAATTAACTAGTTACTAATTAACAACCTAATTAACTAACAATTTCATTAACTCTAAACTAATGCTACTCAATTAACTAACAGTTAATTAACTAACCACTTATCTAATCTAACAATTACATGTTACTTAACTGATTCAAACAAAATTATTCTACTAATCCCTAATCAATTTGGTAAACTAACAGCTAACTAGTCACTTGACTAAACAATTAACTCTATTACTAAAAAAAATGAAATTCAGTGATTAACAAACAGTTAACATTCAATTACATTGAACAGTACATCATAAAATGAACAATAGAAATCTCCTTACCATTCAGCAAAACTCAAATCTAATACAGTTATTATCAGTAAAACTCTGAAGCTCAGATTGAATTCTACCGAAAACAGTAAAAAGAATGACTCATATTGCCGATGAATCTAATTGTTCAAATGCCGGAAATTAAATTTTCACTGGATTTACATAGAACATTTCACCAGAAATTTACACAACACATAGAGTTCAACAGAAAAATGTAAGCAGAAAGCTGGAAATCAACCGAACCTCTAATCGAATCAGTGTTCACCGGAACAGTAAACAATCACACAGATATATCAGAATTCAACCGAAATTTCAATAGAAATATTTCAAAACTTGAAGCAGTTATCAATTTAATCAGAGACATGGTGAACAGTAATCACCGAAAAACAGTAGTTATTGATTCAAAAATCAGTAATTTCCCCATTCATATCGGATTCAGACATCCGATCAAATTTCATTAAAATCATTTACTGATATTTCAAATAACAGAAGACATCCACCGGAATTTCACATAGTCACCGGAGTTCAAATACAGACCGGAGCTCTTCACGATTCCGATCTGTTTTTTCTTTCTTTCTGTTTTGATTTTCTTTCTTTTTTTTTTAGTTTTTCTTTACACAGTAATACAACCTGAATTCATTAAGGAATCAGAAGAGAAAAGAAAAAAAAAGAAAAAGAAGAAGAAGAAGACGAAGAAGAAGAAGAATCGAAACTTACCAGAGGGGTTAGGAAAGAAGCTGGCCTCCACCGTCAACGCCGTCGCCGTTGAAGAAGCACCTCCACCGGAAACAGGGAAGAAGAGAGATCAAGGGAGAAGGGGAAGAAGGAGGTAAGAAAACAAGGTGGAGGGAAAAGAGGGGTTAGAGGAGAGGGCTCTGGCGCAAAAGATGAAGACGGGGGAAAATTTCCCCTCCGTTGGGTTTTTAACAGCAAGCAAACCGGTTTGAACCGGTTTGTTGCTGTTTGTTTTTCAATTTAAAAAAAACTCCAAACCGGTTCAACCGGTTTGCAACAGATTTTTTTTTTTTAGTTTTCAAAATCACAAACCGGTTTGTAACAATTTCTTCAAAACACTCAAACCGTGTAAACCAGTTTGTTTTATTATTCTCAAAAAATCTAAAAACTGTTTTAAAGAATTTTATTTGCTAAAAACCTCAAAACTCAACTAAACTAAAGACTACTTCTTAAAAATATTTACACTAAACCTCATTTCAACTTATTTTATAATTGGTTTTTTTTTAAAACTAAATAACTATATTCTCAACTCTAATTTTTATTTTATTTTTTTAGGAACTCACAATGACAAACATTAAAATATTCATTAAATTGCAAAATAACACTAATTTTCAAGCATTTTCTCTTTTTAATTCATTTTAGCTCATTCACTCAAAACCAGCATAAAATTGGGTTTTAAATCAATTTTTTATGAAATCATGCATATTTTTTATATGAAATAACCCTAAAATATATGCATGATCAAATACCCCCATGCTTATGTTTTGCTAGTCCTCGAGCAAACTAGAAAAAATGCAAGAAATCAAACTATCACCTAACTCACTTTCGTAGGAATCACGGTTGCATTTAGCACATGCAACAAGCCCTTTCAACCCCTAGGTTACCCCAGTGGACGAGTAAGGTCTCGTGAGGGTTTGCAGTGATGCTACCCACAAACATCTCTGTCTTGTATGCAAAATATTACACATCCTCATAAGCAGTAGGTAATTAAAGACTTTGTTTTCACAAATATTTCATGTTACAAAAAAAATCAAGACATAATTAGAGTCTTTTATATACCACCACAGAAAAAGAATTTCTTTCACTTTTCTAAATATCACAATTATTTATGTTTTATTCTTAGAAAATCCAATAAAAACAAGTTATCATTTACTTATCCTCACTCATATGTTTTCTGCACAGGTTTTCTTAATCACTTCTAAGCACTGAACTTTTCTTTCTTTTTAAGCTCTTTTCTCTCTTTTTTCATTTTTCACGCTTTTTCTTTTTGCGCACTTATTCTTCTCTTATAGCTTGCGTGTGGTCTGCTTTTATGCCTTGTGCAATGTCAATATCTTCTATACTTTTCCAATACATACCAAAAGATATCAACTAAGACATAAAAGTGACTTCCTTCATTCACCTTTATAATATGAGAGTCAAATATTTCAACTTGTATCTGTTCTCAGTTACTTAGGATCATGAAGTTTTCCACTCTCCTTTTCGAAAATGGAATTAAAAATTTCAACTTACATCTAAGTTCCATCTACTAAGGATTGTGAAATTATCCAAACAACCTAACGCATGCTATTTCTCACTTTTTGAGCTCATTTTTTACGCTTTTGTTCATTTGCTTAGCTTTTCAAAAATAAAACTGTGCATATTCATATTTATGATTCAAAATAAACTCTAACATGTATTTATCATCATTTCTTTGAAATCCGCATAAATAACCATAATTTTTAGATCTATGTCAGAAAAATTTTTTGTGGGGCTTAAAAATCCTCTAAAAACATCAGATTTGAAATAACATTCATATAAGTTCAAACTCTTTCTTTAAAAAGCTACTTTTCATGAGAGATGTGTAAACATGTGCAAGAATGTAAACAGAAATATCAAGGTGTGCATTCTACACCCTCTCCCATGCTTGAATGACACTGTCCCAGTGGCACTCCCCCATGCTTATATGAAACTACGTGAATGCACATGAGAGAAATAAATGAGGAAAAAGAGTAGAATAACCTGACATGAATTAAAAATGCACATTCTATGAATGTAATGAATGCAATGTATACATGACAAAACCTGAAACTCATGAAAAAAAACGGAAAATAAAACCAAATAAAATCTACAAATCCTAACAAATGTAAAACTGTACAGAATATGGGTTGCCTCCCATAAAGCGCTAAGTTTCACGTCCCCAGCCAGACGGATCCCTGAAAAACCTTCATCGTCCATGAGATCAATGGACATGAAGTTAGACTCAACCGGGCTCTATATAGAAAAGAGTGTCATCTGTGACACTACGCATTGTGTTTCCATCCCTTCTACCTCCAAATGTAATATCATGACTCTCTTGACATGAAGAACGTAGATTAGTCTCATTTGAAAGACTGGTCAAGAAATGAGAGTCTAGGACCGACCGAGTACCAATGAATGCAACTTCAGACAAGTGGTGAATATGATCAGGCTTGACTTGATCAAGCACCTTCTGCATCTGTACCTCTTGCTTAGTAAAAATTGGTGATCCTAAAGGCTGAGAAAATGGGGCTTTATATGATAAAAATGTGTGCTGTGAGTAAGGCCCCTTTTGCTGAGGTATCATGGAGATCGACTCGTCAGTAGAAATGATATGGGGTTCATGAGTCGATTCCTGAGTGGGGTGACACGCCTTCCCATACTGAAGGGATGTAACAGATTCGACTTGCTTATGATGTGAATCAGTGGGTTGCAAGTCAAATGACATGGAATCCTCTCCCTTTGAGACAACAGACTGACTATAAAGGTTCCCCTGGCTTTGCCTAGTGAAAGTCTCAACCAACTGTCCCATTTGAGTCTCTAGCTTGGCTATTGACTGCGTATGGGAACTCAAAACTTGTAATATCCTATCTTGGAAGGATTGACTAAATGAAGGCTCATGAGGATGGGGTTGAGTATAAGCATGTTGGGCTGGGAGATGAACCTGTGGAAAAATGGGATGCAAGTAACCTTGTGAAGGGTTACTGGGTCTATACTGTGTCTGAGAGGGCTGATGGGATGGGGAAATAGATTGGTTTCGCCAACCTGGGTTATATGATGATGTAAACGAATCGGGCATAGGTTTAGCTAAACCTTGGGCAGCATTCACCTGCTCCTGAACGAATTCAGGATATAATGACGCTGCCGGACAATCCGCAACATAGTGTGCAGGGCTAGTGCATAGCTCGCACACTCTTTCTACTTGATTTCTCGAAGAATTGGCTAGGAATTGATCTAACTTCCTAGTCAATTGGTCAACCTTGGTACGCAATTCTAATTCGGACCCAACTTCGGAAATCCCAACCTTCTTAGGACCACTAGACAGAGATGTAGTCTTATCGAGCCGTGAAGACAAGTTATGATGCATCGTGTTTTCACTCAAGCTCTCGAATAGAGACCACGCCTCGTCCTCACTCTTGAGCATAAAAGTGCCCCCACAAGACGAATCAACCAATTGACGATGCTTTTCAGTAAGCCCGTCATAAAAATACTGCACCAACTGCCAACGAGGCACCTGGTGATGGGGACACTTGCGGAGAAGATCTTTCAATCTCTCCCAAGACTCGTGAAATTTTTCTCCCTCAATTTGAGAAAAACTGGTTATAGCTTTACGAAACTGATTCGTTTTACTAATTGGGAAATATTTTTTTAAAAATTCTTTTTGCATTCCTTCCCAAGTAGTAATACGAACTATCTCAAGAGATTTTAACCAGTGCTTGACTTTATCTTTGAGAGAGAACGGAAACAAAGTTAACCTCATAGTGTCGTCTCCAAAATTATTGATTCGCACAGTCGAGCAAATCTCAAAGAATTCGTCGAGATGACGATATGGGTCTTCATTGCTAAGGCCATAAAACGAAGGTAACATTTGAATCACACTGGCCTTAATCTCAAAATGGCTCGCTCCTACATCAGGTCTCGTGATGCAGGAGGCGGGAGTATACGTATTTGGCATGAAGTACTCCCTCAAAGGACGGATCAATTGATGATCGTCAGCCATTGCGTACACCTTAGAGTAGACCGGTGTAGCACACGTCCTAACTTTGGGTTTTCTACCTAACTAACGCACTAAGCGGCCAAACCACGCAAACCACAAAGCGAGTGAACTAAAAACAACAAAAACTAAACAAACACCACGCAGTTACACATAAAAGAGATTATGCATAGAAATATAAAATCTATGTGTACGGTACCAATCGTACACAGTCACCTCTAAGGGGATCCTAGTAGGTGGGCTGTGCAGAAAAGTAAGCTCGTCTCTAAGATATGCACATATGTGGTTCTAAACCTAAATGCAACACAAACACTAGGCAATAAAGCGAATACTAATATTACGCTGTTCCCGAGCAACGGCGCCAAAAATTTGATGTCTTCTTTATAATCGTTGTAATTTTTGAAAAGATTTTTAAATGTAAAACATGTGAAAACCAGACATCAAATAATAAAAACCGGTTCTCACTAGTGGATGAGACCGGGTCGAACTCAGGGAACGGGAATATATCGTATTCAAGCACACAATTCTAAGCTATTCTTTATTGCTAAATTATTGAAATGTAAAATGTTTAAGAAAAGTAAAAACAACTAGCTATTACAACAAATGAATACCCTTTGCAGAGGGCGTAAAGTGCAATATTTACAAACCCAATTAAATTCCTAAATTCTAAAATAAGAGAGAAACATCTTCTATTCTTGCACTTCCCATGTCATGCAATCGCTTCTGCTCCACTCCTGTGCGATCCTGCACAAATAAAACGAACACGAGCAGTACACGAGATAAAAATAGAAATTATACTAACTACTAAATGCTAAAATATGAATGAAAGTATGCAAGAAATCTAAATGACTTATTACACTTGAAAATGAATCTAATTAACTAGTTACTAATTAACAACCTAATTAACTAACAATTTCATTAACTCGAAACTAATGCTACTCAATTAACTAACAGTTAATTAACTAACCACTTATCTAATCTAACAATTACATGTTACTTAACTGATTCAAACAAAATTATTCTACTAATCCCTAATCAATTTGGTAAACTAACAGCTAACTAGTCACTTGACTAAACAATTAACTCTATTACTAAAAAAAATGAAATTCAGTGATTAACAAACAGTTAACATTCAATTACATTGAACAGTACATCATAAAATGAACAATAGAAATCTCCTTACCATTCAGCAAAACTCAAATCTAATACAGTTATTATCAGTAAAACTCTGAAGCTCAGATTGAATTCTACCGAAAACAGTAAAAAGAATGACTCATATTGCCGATGAATCTAATTGTTCAAATGCCGGAAATTAAATTTTCACTGGATTTACATAGAACATTTCACCAGAGTTCAACAGAAAAATGTAAGCAGAAAGCTGGAAATCAACCGAACCTCTAATCGAATCAGTGTTCACCGGAACAGTAAACAATCACACAGATATATCAGAATTCAACCGAAATTTCAATAGAAATATTTCAAAACTTGAAGCAGTTATCAATTTAATCAGAGACATGGTGAACAGTAATCACCGAAAAACAGTAGTTATTGATTCAAAAATCAGTAATTTCCCCATTCATATCGGATTCAGACATCCGATCAAATTTCATTAAAGTCATTTACTGATATTTCAAATAACAGAAGACATCCACCGGAATTTCACATAGTCACCGGAGTTCAAATACAGACTGGAGCTCTTCACGATTCCGATCTGGTTTTTCTTTCTTTCTGTTTTGATTTTCTTTTTTTTTTTTTAGTTTTTCTTTACACAGTAATACAACCTGAATTCATTAAGGAATCAGAAGAGAAAAGAAAAAAAAAGAAAAAGAAGAAGAAGAAGACGAAGAAGAAGAAGAATCGAAACTTACCAGAGGGGTTAGGAAAGAAGCTGGCCTCCACCGTCAACGCCGTCGCCGTTGAAGAAGCACCTCCACCGGAAACAGGGAAGAAGAGAGATCAAGGGAGAAGGGGAAGAAGGAGGTAAGAAAACAACGTGGAGGGAAAAGAGGGGTTAGAGGAGAGGGCTCTGGCGCAAAAGATGAAGACGGGGGAAAATTTCCCCTCCGTTGGGTTTTTAACAGCAAGCAAACCGGTTTGAACCGGTTTGTTGCTGTTTGTTTTTCAATTTAAAAAAAACTCCAAACCGGTTCAACCGGTTTGCAACAGATTTTTTTTTTTAGTTTTCAAAATCACAAACCGGTTTGTAACAATTTCTTCAAAACACTCAAACCGTGTAAACCAGTTTGTTTTATTATTCTCAAAAAATCTAAAAACTGTTTTAAAGAATTTTATTTGCTAAAAACCTCAAAACTCAACTAAACTAAAGACTACTTCTTAAAAATATTTACACTAAACCTTATTTCAACTTATTTTATAATTGTTTTTTTTTTAAAACTAACTAACTATATTCTCAACTCTAATTTTTATTTTATTTTTTTAGGAACTCACAATGACAAACATTAAAATATTCATTAAATTGCAAAATAACACTAATTTTCAAGCATTTTCTCTTTTTAATTCATTTTAGCTCATTCACTCAAAACCAGCATAAAATTGGGTTTTAAATCAATTTTTTATGAAATCATGCATATTTTTTATATGAAATAACCCTAAAATATATGCATGATCAGTGAGTGCTGTAAATCTCTAAGCCTTACCATCCGTCTCTTTCAGCCTTTCAAGAAATGAAAAGAGCCGATTAGCTCAAGTCTGGCTCACGATATGACCACAATTTAAACCTGCGGTGTTGAAAATAAATTCCTGCAGAACTGACCCAGACCAAACATTTTCCAGACTATCAGCATGGGTCGTGATTGCTCTTGGTCCGTTTATCAGACAGCTTGTCTTCTATGCCCCTTTTGATGGCAGCTTTAGGAGGAGGGAATCATATTCAATTAAAGCTCAGCTAAGAAGATGGAGGCAATATGCAATTTATTTCAGGAACAACATACTTATGGTAACTGGAAACCTCTACAGGGCATCCGACTAAACAACTCTTCTGCAACATACTCACCAAATGTCCTCAGCAAAACCATACTGAACCTATACGGTTTCAACCAACATGGACAGAACTAATGATGATCAACTTCACCACAGGACATCTACACAGCGTGCCTGGAAATAAACAGATCTTACCGTAAGGGCTACAGGCGATGGTACAGGGGAGGTATAAGTCCAATGGTTTGCAAGAATTATGCTCAATGAAGAAAAATATTACAGTCATCAGGGAAGAATAGTAACACCCACAGTTATGACATCATCCATCATAGCAACATTATCGCCCAAATTTAATTCAATTATAAGCCTTCACTATTAAAGCCAAGGTTAGAATGAAGTGCGATGTTACGAAGAGATGGCAGGGTATACCTATAATGTTGCATATGCCTTGCAACAGGAAGCATAAGAGGAACATCACGAACAGTAGCATCCAAACAACCATGGCGATCATTAAACAAAAAAAAAACAAGGGAAATGAAGGACGAGAGGAGATGAGTAGTAAGGGATTAACCAACATGCCCAGAGGAAATACAGATTTCCTTCTTCATCCATAATCCTACTCTGTCGTTCCCCTTTTCTCCCCCTCCCCTTTTTTTTTTAGCTAGCGAATCACGACAGAGGTGGGGACTCCGGCAAAACATCAATATGCATCCCCTTCCTTCTTGCGTTGAATCCAAACTTATGACAAGACCCCAGCTGGTAGGCTTTCCCTATGAGGGATCATCCCGATGCCATGACTTTACAGGAGACGCCATTATGAGCATTCTGGTCTTGATGCTAAAAATAACATCAGGGAAGAAAGAAAGAAAGGAAACAAAATGTTGGAGCACGATCGCTCCCTTTTGATATTGCACATTTACGCCACTCGATATTTGCTATAGGCAAAATCGATGTTACATGAGTGCTCCAATGGGACCAATTGAATCAGGAAACTAAAACAAGAAGGAAAAAAAAAAAAAGAGAAATGGAAATTACCTAGAGAAGATGGGAAAAGTTCTTACCCGATCGCAGGATCGTGAAGGAGGATCTGGGGAGGTGAAGACCGGTTTCTTTCTTCTACTCTGGAGGCCTACTACCGCTGGAGGAGAGGAGAGGATCAGGGGATTTGCTTGGAATCTTGCAGGAGGGAGCTCGGTGATGAAGGAGAGAGGTAATGCCCGAATGATCGATGTTGATCCCCCCCTTCCCTCTTTCTCGCTGGCCTACCTTTATAGAAAAAGGAGAAGCCTCGAGAAGGAGGGCTTTCTGTTGCAGATCGATGGTCCGAATCCGGGGGGCAGTGATCGGAAGGTGGAGCTTGATGTCGCACATGGGGCTGGTTGGGGAGAGGAAGAAAGCTTGCAAGGCCGTTGAAGATGAACGGAGAAGGCCAATGGCCATGGCGATCGAGGGTGGAGGATAAGGAAGGTGGTTCTTGTGAAAAAAAAGGTAAATGGAGGCCATGGAGGGAGAGAGAGAGTGGCTGAGGGAGGAAGGCGAGTTAGGGTTTTCAAAAACCCTAACTCGACCCTCAAACCTTAAAACTTAGTTTTTCCAAAAACAGGCCTCCTTTTCAGGTTTTTCTAAAAAGATGGTTAAAGGTGAGTTTTTCGGCAAAATCTTCAAAAACCGCGTAGTTTTTCCTAATTTCTTTGGTTTTTTGCATGATTTTTCCATTTTTTTGTATTTTCGGCACAGAATCTAAGTTTTTTAGACGAAAACTAAGATTAAATACTAATTTTTTGTATTTTTATTTTTTTTTATTTTTTTATTATTATTTTTCTTTTTTTTGAAATATATATAAGAGTATTTTCTGAGAATTTCAGACCATTTTGGGGAAATTTCTTCAGAAGAATGGGTTTGGATCCAAGTTTTGATAAAACATTCGAGTTTTAAGCCTCGATTTGAGGAAATTTAATTTACTGGATCCAAACGGATACCGGACGAACTGTTTGAGCTTTTCAAAAGTTATTTTGATAATTTTGAGAATTTGATTTAAAATTGGATAATGAAGCTCAGATTTGGATTTTGATGTAGATCCGGATCCGAAATTGAGTCAGATATGTAAAATGAATTTAATTTCAACAAAATTTGAGAAATAAAATGGAATTTAGATTTAAAACTGACTCAATTACCCAAAAAAAAAATGGGGGAAAAGGGCAAAAAGGGGATATTTACAACATTTTAAAAAAATTTGGGGTGTTCACACTCACCCTGTTTATGCCTATCATTTCTCTGCTCTGATGCATATCACCATCTTCAGCAACATTTTTGCTGTCACGTTCTCATCTGCTGTAGTATCTCTTTACTGTTGTAAATCCCTGCAACATCCTTCATAACCTCCACTCCCTCCATTCATCACAGCATCACTTGCTGCTACCACAACTTCACAATACACTCAGCTGCTATATTTTCCAACAACACCATCCCACTGGTGTTACCATTTCAGCTACACCCACTGTGCTACAGTGAGATCTTCACCTAACCATCTACAATACCCTCTTCACTATCCTGCAGCAATGTCATCAATACAACCTCACATCCTGTACACTGTTCACCACAATGGCACCCTTTGCAATTCATATTTGTATTCACAGCCAATCTTCAAACCATCTCTGCTCCATTATAGCCATGTCTGCAATCATGATTGCTGCCACCCAAGCCTCACCTGCAAAGAAGTTGGAGGGGTAGCATGGTAGCTCCATTTGCAGGGAATAACATGCTAGTTTTGTACCACGGTCTTACCGATAACAATTGCTTTGTGCAAGTTTTGTATAACAAGACAACTTTGAGTCCCTTAGTAGCAACTAATAGTGACCACCCAACCTTGCTCCCCTCCTTGGTCATCATCGGCAATAGTGATATACCTATACAGTCACTCTCCAGCCTCCAAATACACTACATGACCTAGGCTTCCTTCCATTGCTACAGTGCCATTCACAGTAGCTACACCCTCTTTCACATTTACACCTTCCACTCACCGCTATACTCACCTGTGCACAACCCTTCATGAACTTCTCATTCACATCATCTTCACTACTACCATTCTGTAAACACCCCAAATTTTCACTCACCTCCCCGACATTTTCACCAAACATCATCATTCAGCCTTTGAAATCGCTGGAGGGCAAAATGGTCATTTTCTGAGTTCGAACCTTGTAAAAGTCCAAATTTCATCTGGAACTCTCAAAGTCTCCCTATTTTAGCTCAGATGTTCAAAATTTTATTCCTGACAGGAGACAGGCATCTCCAAGTCTTGGTTCAAGATTATATTGCATAAGACATGTCATTGTATAGCATTGCATGAGCATTTCATATCACTGCACTGCACAGCATCTCATTTCGAGGTCCAGAACTCTCGATTTCAAAATTTTCAATCCAGATTAGAATTTCAACTCTTTTCAAAATTGATTTCAAAACCTTGGGTCTTCCAAATTATCAGTTCTTCCCATTTTACCTCCAGGGCTCTGAATTTTAAAATATTTCCTCAGGAAAATGATCTGGATAGTTTTAATATGGATTTCAGCCACCTTATCTCAGATTTTGCCCTTTTGACAATTTCAAATATCTTCCTTTTACAAAATTGCCCTACAGGGGCCAACTCTTTCCCAAAATTCCTGTTTTACCAATTAGCCCAGATTTTATGAAAATTCCAAAAAGAGGTTGTTGTCTTGTTCTTATTTCAATAAAGAAGCAATGTGGGACACACACTGAGGTGGTGTCACATAGACTTTTCTTTTGAAAAACCTGAACTTTGAAAAACCCAAAAAAATAGGAACCTTGTCCCCTAGATTGGTGCCACTTGTCCTTTCTCTCTCCTCCCATTTACCTGCCATGTGTCAGCATAGGGTTCACCTAGAGTTGGCGCCACATGTCACCTTCTCTCTTCTGCCACCCTTTGACACGTGTCAGTGTGGGACCACCTTAAGATGCCGCCACATGTCATTAGTCATCCTCTTTATTTTATGCCACGTGTCAATGTCTACCATCTTCACCCTGTGCCAAGTGTCATTCCAAGGTCACCATGAGATGCCACGTGTCATGTGTTGTCCTGTTCAGAAAAAGTAGAACTTGTCTCCCCTGAGGTGGCACCATTTGAATTATATCTCCTGCAGGTGACACATGTCACTCTCTCCTTTCCTCAGGAAAAGCAAGCGACACGTGTCAATCTCTGCTCCTTTCAGAAAAAGCAGAGGACACATGTCTCCCTCCTATTTTTCTCAGAAAAGTAGATGACACATGTCATCTCCAGCTTCCTTTAGAAAAAGTAGAAGACACATGTCACTCCCTGCTTTTCTCAGAAAAAGCAAGTGACACATGTCACCCTCTGCTCTTCTCAGAAAAAGCAAGGGACACGTGTCTCTCTCTGCTTTCTTCAGAAAAAGCAAGTGACACATGTCACTTTTTGCCTCCTTCAGAGAAAGCTAGAATTCAAATGTTCAAACTCCAGTCTGAGGTGGCGCAAATCCTGAACTTCACCTTTTCTATTTTGTGTGAGATGGTGCCACGTGTCCCTTTTCCTCCGTCTTGCCACATGTCATTGTAGGAGCCACCCTGAGGTGGTGCCACATGGCAGTCTCTCATTTCCTCTAGAAAAAGCAGAAATTTAAATTTCAAACTCTCTCTGAGGTGGCACCATCTGAATCCTCTGCCTTTCCTTCTGACACATGTCAATGAAGATGCACTGAGATGGCACCACATGTCAGTCTCTCCTTTCATCAGAAAAAGTAGAATTCAAACCCCTCTGAGGTGGCGTCTTCTGCTTCCTCTGCTCCTACCTTCTGACACATAGCAATGTGGATGCTCTGAGATGGCGCCACATGGAAGTCTCTCCTCCTTCCAGAATAAAGCAGAATTTGAATTTCAAACTCCAAGACAACACCCTATGAGATGGCGCCACATGGAGGGCTCAGATTAAGCTTCTTTGAATTTCAAAATTTTCCAAAAATCTCTATAAATACAAGGCCCCATGCCCAGCCTAGGGGAGCTTCTTTTGGCTTTGACATTTTCACTCTGAGAGCCCTATTTGAGAATTGAACTTCAGAATTCCATTTTCATTCTTTCTTGGTTTCCTCTGGATTCACGCCCCTCTGGAGCCCATTATCAAGGTAGCCACTCATTTTGGGAGTTCCAAAACCGCTGGAGAACACAAGGTAAGCTTCCATTCCTATTGATTTCACTATGATAATTCTTTTGGTTTGATTCGTGTTGTCGTTTGAAGAAAGAGCTCATCCGAGTGATGGATTGAGCTATTCTCATAAAATGACATATATAAAAATACATAATTATACTTTCTTGATGATTTTTAACATGCATGTAGTTAGCTAGGTTTAATTTGCATTTTATTTCATTCATTTAGCATATTTCATGAATTAATTAGGATTAATTTAGCATTTATTTCAATTCTGCTTATTTTCAGTAGGTCTCTGTTTTTGTCAGTCAGTCCACACGTCATTTCAGGCTTTTATTTTTTATTACAAATTCCAAAAAAATCACCGAATGCGCCCTTAGGTGTCCCCGAAATTTTGCCAAAAATTCGGAGGCATTTGAATTTGTTTACTGCAGTAAACATTCAAAATGGCAAGTCGGGTTTTGTCACCCGGGATGCGTTTTGAAAATCATTTGCCGACTTGTAAAATCGAGATATCCCTCAGGGAAGATCCGATTTTCGATTTAAAAAATGTTATGAATTCGGGTGAATGTCTAGTTTTTAATATGATTTTTTTCAGATTTTTCTGATGTTTTTTAATATCTGACAAAAATCCGAGAGTTTGGGACATGTGTCAGAGCCTAATTTGGGCCTCTGAGATCTTGGATCGACTTAGGGCTATGGTTTCTCTTTGTGTGTTGCTCCAAATCCAAAACTATAAAAAGTGAAAATTGTGTTCGAGATGTCCTCTGTTCTCATCTAAAAGCCTGTGAGTTTTAAAACAGTGTTGATACCTGCTTCGGATTTTTTTTGTCAGTCCCCTGTTTTGCTACATTTGTCTGTTCTGTTAGTTTAGGCAGGAATAGTTATATTTTTCTCTGTGTTTCTGTTCATCAAATGCCGAAGTTATAAACATAAAAGTTGTTCATGTAGGTGTCGTGCATAGCTCTGATTAATGTCAAAAATTTACATGGCCGTTTTATATTTGTTTGACATTTTACATCAGATTAGGGTGATTTTTACCTCTGTCAGAACTAAATCCCTGTTATTGAACTCACCATGGCTCAAATCCCGAGGCTGTAAAAACCAAAAATGTTCCGTTTAGGGTCTTTTAGCAGTCTGCAAAATATCAGAAGTTTTCATCGTGTAAATCTTGCAATATCATGTTAAGCATTGCATTTGGTTCGGATCCATAGGCAAAATCCACCATTTTAGGACTTTCTTTGAATTGTAGCATTTAAATCATATCATTTCGTGATTTTTAGCATTCTAGGCTGTTTATCAGAGTAATTAAATGCTTCATACCGAATTTGGTGCAATTTGGAATCCATTTGAGGTTCGGATTAGCCACAATACCAAAACAGGGTCCCGCAGGACCCAGATCCAAGTGAAAAACAAGCGAAATTCATTATTTTGAGTAAATTGCAAAATGCCAAATTCTGATTTTACAGTCTTAATGTGTTTAGCAGCATGTCATACTGCATTTCATCATCATTGAATTCAATTTGAATTTCGAAATCCCAATTTTACTAAGTTTTCCTTCAAAAAACCCTGATTTTAAAGGTGTAACTTTAATTTTAGGGGTATTTTGGTCATTTTGACCCCAATTCCGAATTTCAAACTGTTTTCCACTGAATTCCCTGCATTTACATCATTTCAAATATCAAGGAAGCATGATCATAGGGTTTATATCCTATTAAATCCAATAATTTCATAATATTATTGGAAAATTTTGGAAAAACCCACATATTTGAGCTAACCTTATTTCAAGTTTGGCACGGACATTCAAAAGAAGGAGCTGAAGTCTGCAAATTTCTTTTATTTCCTTTATTTAGTGATGTAATGATGTAAATTTTGGAATAAGAGAGTTAATTTCCTGCTTAGACTAGAATGCATATCATATAGTTTGAATTTATGCAATATCCTGCTTATATGATTCATGCAGTTTATTTCAAAAGCACTATGGATGTTCACGAATGGCACGTGCACCAACTCTTAGGGAGTTGATGGACTCGGTGGAATCCATATTTACGGCCCTAGTCGGAATATGGACGAGACCAAAATCCATCATCTTTCTACTAGTCACATTGAGCCTACACTATTAGGCTATCTTGAAAATGCACATCATATTTCCAATGTTTTCAAAATCTTGTGCATTAAATCAATTAAACTCGGAACATATTCATGGCCACAGTCAGAATATGTGAAGGATTTACTTTGACTTAATACACATTTTTCCAACAAATTTCCCTAGAAAACCTTTCAAAGTGCATTCTTTCATTCATATCATTTGCATCATGAAATCATTGGTTTTCTTATGATTTTCTTAAGAAAATTTCATTCTCAAGAAATCGATTTCTCAAAAAACTCTAAGAATCTTTCAAAATCGGTTTTCCCAAGTCAATTTCCCCATAGTTTTCCCTGGAAAATGTTATTTTCTTAAGAGCTTCAAAAGAGTTTTCCAATCTTTTTCCAAGATCAAAATCGATTTCCAAGTATTTCAAGGGTAAAATTCCCAGGATTTCAATTTCCCAAGTTTTGAATTTCCTTCTCCAATGAGCTTTCCTATGAATTTCCATCATTTTCCTAAGAAAACTCTCAAAGTCCAAGTTTTCCTAAGAAGTATTTCCCTTTTCAAAGGTTTACCTTTTCCTCAAGAATCACTTCCATTTTCCCAGGATTTTTAACTATTCCTGATTTCCTCACATCTTTATAAGCTTTCTCATGTTTTCAAAAACCCTTTTTATCTGAGTTTCCTGAGAAATTGACCCTTTTCCTGAGAGATTCTTTCCAACTCCAAATATCTTCCAAGCATACATCATGTTTTCCCAAGCTGCATCTTCCAAAATCTCATAGCACATGCCTGAATTCTCTGTGCATTTAGGATAGAACATAACTTTGATGATTTAACTAAGTCAAGCACAATTTTGGTCCTTGGTTCGATTACCCCTGTTAAAGGCGGCAGGAACAGCCGAACCTCGTACCGACAGGTCGAGCCCCATCCCAAGGATTTTTCCGCAATTTTAAAAAACGGAGGCGAGTATTTCAAAAGCAATTTTCAAAATCCGGTCAAGTTTGAATCGCAAAAGCGTTCCTTTCTTTCTCTCTTCCGCATGGAAGGGAAGACGGGGAAAAATTTCGCGACGATAACAGGTTTGGCGACCGTGATGGGACCTGTCCTCGTCTGATCAAAGTAGTGCTTGACTTAGTTCATTTATCAAAATTATGTTCACAAAATGTCAGCTCTTTTACTTTCAATATCATGCGAACCTAAGAGCCTAGATTCTGACCTAGCTGACATTGACTGCATGTAGCTTAGGCATGGTTTGGTAGGACCAGATTGATGAGATATTTTCATGCTCACATAGACTTAGGTCTAAATACAACTCTCCTCAATTTAGGATCTGAATGCAAACAATGTATGCTTCTTCAAAGTTTTCAAAATCTATCTCTCTAGGATTTAGAGCCATCTATTTCTTGCATGTGATCATTTTTAAAATCCCAATTACCTACCATTACCCGGTCTTCACGTTGCTGGGCTCTCTTTCAGAACCTTAGTTCGGGACAGAGCCTCACAACTTGGCCAACTATTTGGGTTAACACCCCCCTACCACGTACCGCGGGCCACAGTCCGAAGTATATCGGTAGGCGCTCAAGGATGTTGGAAAACCTTACCTTAGAACCGGAGTGGAAATTCTATGCCACGTACCTCGGATTTCGATTCAGGTATATCGGCATAACTGAATTGGACAAAGATGATCTGAACTTAGAGTTAGGATTAAGGTCCTACAGCTGTTTTCAAAATGATGCATCTAGAGTCAGCTTCTTAGGGAGTGTTGAATGTGCATAAATGTTTATGCAGGATATGAGTTTGTATGCTACTTTTATTTCTCTCATATTTTTTTCAAAAATATCTTTCCAAATATCTATATTCTCATCTTTTCCTTTATTTTCTAAAACTCTGGATGGTTTTTCCCAAATATTCAATTTCTTTCAAAACTCCAGGTGATTTTTCATTCTCCCGTTCTACTGGATCTCGAATTTCCAGCTGCATTTTTATCCTGCCTGCGATTTTCCAAAATCATATGTTTTCTCTCATTGGATTTCAATCCTTTTATCTATTTGCAAAATTCTTCATCTTATTTTCCTATGCATACCTTGATTATTGCGGTGGAAATTGTTTACCCACTTGCCTTCTCCTTATTCTAAATCTGTTTGCGGATTGTTTTTCCAAAAGATATCTCTTTCCTTCAAAAATGGTATTTTACTCGTGGTTGACGACCTCGCCTAGGTAATAAGGCACATTTTCTGTTGTTATTTCTCTTACAAAGAATGGCAACACAATTGTCGTAATTTCAGCGGTAACTCCATCCCTAGTAATGGGATATTGTTCCAATTGTCCACCATATAATTTTCTTCCCAATCCAAAAATTTCCTCAGAGTCTAATCAAGACCTTATCCTGCAGAGAGCCTTTGCAACATTTGATGGTTTAGACAAGGTCAGGGAAGAAGACCGCACCAATTCAGCGTATCAGTTACTCATCAACATCAGAAGTAGAGATGAATTCACCAAGGTCAGACAAAGACCAAGAGCAGCCAGAAGATGATGGTATCGACCCTCAGATGTATGCGATGTTTCAGAAAATGATGAAGAGGATGATGAGTGAGCAGGCTGGCACCAGCTCAGACAAAAATCCATTCAGTCAGAGAATTAGAGATCGTGTGGCCAAGAGGTCAACCAAGTTCTCTGAGGAGAATGTTCAAGATACTTCAGACGAAGATGATACCGATGAAGAATATGAGGTGCCTCCGGCATTTCAGAAATGTGGCCAAAGGAGGAGTCACAAATCAAAAAGTCAGGTTGCAGAAGAGCCCCTGCAAGCACAATTCAGGGAAATGGCCAGAGTGGTCAAGGATCTGCAAGCCCGCAACAAGGGCAAGAAAGTCTTCACCAGCGAGGACTTCTACGACGGTTTAGAAGGGGATGATGATCTGGAGAATCTTCCCCGAAAATTCATCAAGTTCGATGGTTCTGGCGACCCAAAAGCCCATCTCGCCATGTTCTTCGCTGAATGCTCTAGGTTCAAGAGAGACAACAGAGCATTGTTCTTATGCTTTCTCCGCAGCCTGGAAGGAGTCGCGGCCAAATGGTACGCGGAACATGTCAATCCTATAGAACTGAAAGAGTTCGACAAAGTCGTGAATTTGTTCGTTGAACGATTCTTGTTCAATACTGAAGCGCTCCCAACATTGAGCCATCTCTGCAATCTAAGGCAGAATGAAAATGAAAAGGCAAGGGACTTCATTCGCAGATGGAGAAAGACCTGCAACAAAATGAGGGATCCTATATCAGAAAGACATGCTTTATCATTGATCCTCAATAATTTTTTGCAACCTCTGAGAGGATTAATTTCTACCTCACCATCCAAATCTTTCGTTGAACTCATTGAACGAGCAGAATGGCTCGAGTTGAGTGTGGAGAATGGAGTCTATGAAGGCTTCACATTTTCCAAGAATAACTCTCAAGGTGAACAAAAGAAGAAGGCTCACTTCACTTTTGCGGCCAAATCTTTCAATAATAGCAAAGGCAACAAGAATGATCATAGTTTGGAGAGAATCAAAAAGCAAAAGGGGAAGGACATCAACAGTGATAAACCTCTCCAATCCAGCCCTCAACATCAAAAGAAAGATCAGGAAAAATCAAAGCGCAAGGACTGGAGAACTGATCGAGAATTCACCCCCCTGGATCAGACACTCGAGAGTATCCTCGAGTATATGCTTGAGAAAGACCTTGTCCGGTTGCCTAAAGCTGCTGATCCTCCAGCAATTATGGGCAGATTCAAAGAACAATTTTGCAAGTTTCATCGAGCAGTAGGGCATGATACAGAAAACTGCTTCGTCCTTAAGAACATTGTTCAAGACTGCATTGACAAGAAGCTCCTCGTTGAAGATGAAAAGGAAGACCAGTCATCCTGACAAAGATTTTTTCTACAATCATTCAAGAAGATGACAATGCCAACAATTTCCCATTTCCCATCTTGCTTTTTCAAAAGAATAATGTAATCCCATTCTCTTTCCTTGATTTTAAAGCATCAATAAAGTCATCAAATTTTTTTCAATAGCTTGGTGTCGTCTTATTTACTTCCTCTTCCTTTTCATAATGTCTCTCTTGTGAGGAATGATCTTGAGGACATCTATCAGTCAAGAAACTTGTCGCCTTATTCATCAATTGTCCTTCTTCTATTCAAAACTTTCTCCCTAGTTACACTGGGGCATTTTTTTGAAAAATTTATCTTTACCTCAAAACATCCTGTATGCAGGCAGGATAAACCATTCTCTCATTTTGCATATATATGCACTCATTTGCATTCATTTGCACTTCATTTGCATTTCATGTGCATGTGCATTGCATTTGCATTGACTATGCACCCAATTCCATTCCCCTTCAGGTTAAGGGATAAACCTGAATCATTTTCCATAATTCTTCAATTTCGACCCTCGGGTCATCCAATTCTTCAATTTCGACCTCCGGGTCACCCAATTCCCAATTTTAAAATCACCAAAATTCTCAATTTTGATCGCCAGGTCATCCAATTTTCATTCCCCGTTCAGGATAAGGGGATAATCCTGAAACCATTCATAGAAGCGATTCAACTCTCTATAATGGTCCTTGTTCTTCATTGAACTGATAGTGTTCCAAACGAACTGATAGTCGTTCTTCATTGAACTGATAGTGTTCCTAACGAACTGATAGTCGTTCTTCACTGAACTGATAGTGTTCCAAGCGAACTGATAGTCGTTCCAAGCGAACTGATAGTCGTTCCAAACGAACTGATAGTTGTTCTTCATCGAACTGATAGTGTTCCAACCAAACTGATAGTGTTCCAAGTGAACTGATATTGTTCCAAGTGAACTAATAGTCGTTCTTCATTGAACTAATATTGTTCCAAGTGAACTGATAGTCGTTCTTCATTGAACTGATATTGTTCCAAGTGAACTGATAATCGTTCTTCATTGAACTGATATTGTTCCAAGTGAACTGATAGTCGTTCTTCATTGAACTGATATTGTTCCCAGTGAACTGATAGTCGTTCTTCATTGAACTGATAGTGTTCCTAGCGAATTGATAGTCGTTCTTCATTGAACTGATAGTGTTCAAGTGAACTGATAGTCGTTCTTCATCGAACTGATAGTGTTCCAAGTGAACTGATAGTCGTTCTTCATTGAACTGATATTGTTCCCAGTGAACTGATAGTCGTTCTTCATTGAACTGATAGTACTCCAAGCGAACTGATAGTCGTTCTTCATCGAACTGATAGTGTTCCAAGTGAACTGATAGTCGTTCTTCATCGAACTGATAGTGTTCCAAGTGAACTGATAGTCGTTCTTCATTGAACTGATAGTATTCCAAGCAAACTGATAGTCGTTCTTCATTGAATTGATAGTGTTCCAAGCGAACTGATAGTCGTTCTTAATTGAACTGATATTATTCCCACCGATGGTTGTTCTTAATTGAACTGATATTGTTCCCAGCAAACCGATGGGCGTTCTTAATTGAACTGATATTGTTTCCAGCAAACCGATGGTCGTTCTTAATTGAACTGATATTGTTCCCAGTGAACTGATAGTCACCTCCTTTGAGGAAAAGAGAGGAGAATTTTCGTCACAGATGCGTTAAGCTGGACCTCATGTGCTCTCTTTCATCAAGGATTTCAAGAAAATTTTGTCAATTTGTCAATCAATTGTTGATTTCAGAATCTTTATTGCACAAATCTTTATTTCAGTTTACCTTCAGCATTACTTCCAAAAGAGTGAAGCTTCTGCGAAAAGAGATTCAAACTTTAAATTCTTTCTATTGGCTAACCAAAAGGATGAAGGATAAATCCTCAATATGGCAAAAAAAAAGAAAAAAGAAGATTCAATGTTATTGAAAAGTCGTAGGTGATCGATATTGATCGCAGTCAATGGCGCATCTTTAAAGGCTATTCTTGTAAAGACGAGGCAGTGGAAATATCCTTAGTGCTAGAAAAGAGAGCATTTACCCAAACCCTGTCTCCTCAGAATCACCTAAGCTGCAATTAAATATCCGCAAAAGGGATCTCTCACCTGTCGTCAAGATGAAGGCAAATTAGGCGAGTAGACCCCTGGGGCTAAAGAAGATTCGAAACATCTCCAAGATGACGGAGTTTGTGACGGGTCCTTCCAGGGAAAGTCCAAAGCACTGTCGAGATGAAGGCAGATGCGATGAACCTCTCGAAAATCCCTAAAAGATATTTAATTTCAGCTATCATCCAAAGATCTCCAAACCCATCGTCCAAGAAGGATCGAAACATCTCCAAGATGAAGGAGTTTGTGACGTACCCTTCCAAAAGAGAGCAAGAGAGGAAAAAGAAAGAGAGAAAAAAAAGTCAAAATATCTCCAAAATGAAGGAGAGTGTAGCAAAAACCCAGAGAGCCAAAAGAGTGCAGAAAGATTATCAAGAGAGAAGCTCTCAGGATATCAAGCTGCCAGATTTATCAAGAATCCTCTTTAATCTTGTGAAATTCTATTATCAATACTCTTTCATCAATTGCTTTCATAATATCAAATTCTCTTTCTTGTTCATATCAAGGAAATTGATAACTTCCTTAAAGAAGGTCAATTGCGAGCAATTTGGGTTTCAAATCTCGATTCTACGAAGTGAACCCTGTTTGGAGGTAATGCTTTGAGTAGAAAAGAAAGAATAACTTTGCAGCCATGTGCAACATTTTCAAAAACTTGGAATCAACAACAAAATTCTCAATATTTTGACAATATTTTCTAGCTATCCTGACGTGAAGTGAGAGCTTGATATCCGTCTTTGATACATCCAGACACCAATTTTAAATCCCTCTTAAGGACTTGATTCCTTCCCTTCTTTGAGAGCATGAACTCTCAGATTTGCACACTTCCCTGTGTCCCCACTGTCCCACCATAGACAGTCCCATTTCGGTTCGAGGTCAAACCACCAATCATTTCCCGCAAAAGGCAATTTCAAAAGCTGATTTTTCTTCCTTTTGCAAAAAACCCTGTCGGATTTACTGTGCAAAATCCAAAGGTTCCATCATGGTCTCTTCCTTCGAGGATTCCATTCATTTTCCGCCCGATCAGGATAAGGGTACAAACCTGGGCCTCCTTTGATGAGGTATTCCATTTTACACCCAATCAGGATAAGGGTATAAACCTGAGCCTCATCCAAAGAGGTATTTCATTTTCCGCCCGATCAGGATAAGGGTACAAACCTGAGCCTCATCCAAAGAGGTATTTCATTTTCCGCCCGATCAGGTTAAGGGTACAAACCTGAATCTCATTTCAATGAGATATTTCATTCCCCAATCAGGTTAAGGGTTCAAACCTGAGCTTCGTTCCATGCGAGGTATTTTTATACCATCCAGGTCAAGGGCATAAACCTGAATTTCGCTCTCATAGAACAAATCTTTCCTCTTCATTCTCCATTTCATATCTACCATCTTCCTCGGGCTAATTTCTTCACAACCAGTCAGATCCTTCTAACTGGGGCATTTTTTTATGTATAGCCCAAATTTGGTGTGTTTTTCTTTGCCACTAAGCTCGGCCACGAGCCGGCTTAGTAGCAAAGAGGGGCATCTGTAAACACCCCAAATTTTCACTCACCTCCCCGACATTTTCACCAAACATCATCATTCAGCCTTTGAAATCGCCGGAGGGCAAAATGGTCATTTTCTGAGTTCGAACCTTGTAAAAGTCCAAATTTCATCTGGAACTCTCAAAGTCTCCCTATTTTAGCTCAGATGTTCAAAATTTTATTCCTGACAGAAGACAGGCATCTCCAAGTCTTGGTTCAAGATTATATTGCATAAGACATGTCATTGTATAGCATTGCATGAGCATTTCATATCACTGCACTGCACAGCATGTCATTTCGAGGTCCAGAACTCTCGATTTCAAAATTTTCAATCCAGATTAGAATTTCAACTCTTTTCAAAATTGATTTCAAAACCTTGGGTCTTCAAAATTATCAGTTCTTCCCATTTTACCCCTAGGGCTCTGAATTTTAAAATATTTCCTCAGGAAAATGATCTGGATAGTTTTAATATGGATTTCAGCCACCTTATCTCAAATTGTGCCCTTTTGACAATTTCAAATATCTTCCTTTTACAAAATTGCCCTACAGGGGCCAACTCTTTCCCAAAATTCCTGTTTTACAAATTAGCCCAGATTTTATGAAAATTCCAAAAAGAGGTTGTTGTCTTGTTCTTATTTCAATAAAGAAGCAATGTGGGACCCACACTGAGGTGGTGTCACATAGACTTTTCTTTTGAAAAACCTGAACTTTGAAAAACCCAAAAAAATAGGAACCTTGTCCCCTAGATTGGTGCCACTTGTCCTTTCTCTCTCCTCCCATTTACCTGCCATGTGTCAGCATAGGGTTCACCTAGAGTTGGCGCCACATGTCACCTTCTCTCTTCTGCCACCCTTTGACACGTGTCAGTGTGGGACCACCTTAAGATGCCGCCACATGTCATTAGTCATCCTCTTTATTTTATGCCACGTGTCAATGTCTACCATCTTCACCCTGTGCCAAGTGTCATTCCAAGGTCACCATGAGATGCCACGTGTCATGTGTTGTCCTGTTCAGAAAAAGTAGAACTTGTCTCCCCTGAGGTGGCACCATTTGAATTATGTCTCCTGCAGGTGACACATGTCACTCTCTCCTTTCCTCAGGAAAAGCAAGCGACACGTGTCAATCTCTGCTCCTTTCAGAAAAAGCAGAGGACACATGTCTCCCTCCTATTTTTCTCAGAAAAATAGATGACACATGTCATCTCCAGCTTCCTTTAGAAAAAGTAGAAGACACATGTCACTCCCTGCTTTTCTCAGAAAAAGCAAGTGACACATGTCACCCTCTGCTCTTCTCAGAAAAAGCAAGGGACACGTGTCTCTCTCTGCTTTCTTAAAAAAAAGCAAGTAACACATGTCACTTTCTGCCTCCTTCAGAGAAAGCTAGAATTCAAATGTTCAAACTCCAGTCTGAGGTGGCGCAAATCCTGAACTTCACCTTTTCTATTTTGTGTGAGATGGTGCCACGTGTCCCTTTTCCTCCCTCTTGCCACATGTCATTGTAGGAGCCACCCTGAGGTGGTGCCACATGGCAATCTCTCATTTCCTCTAGAAAAAGCAGAAATTTAAATTTCAAACTCTCTCTGAGGTGGCACCATCTGAATCCTCTGCCTTTCCTTCTGACACATGTCAATGAAGATGCACTGAGATGGCACCACATGTCAGTCTCTCCTTTCATCAGAAAAAGTAGAATTCAAACCCCTCTGAGGTGGCGTCTTCTGCTTCCTCTGCTCCTACCTTCTGACACATAGCAATGTGGATGCTCTGAGATGGCGCCACATGGAAGTCTCTCCTCCTTCCAGAATAAAGCAGAATTTGAATTTCAAACTCCAAGACAACACCCTATGAGATGGCGCCACATGGAGGGCTCAGATTAAGCTTCTTTGAATTTCAAAATTTTCCAAAAATCTCTATAAATACAAGGCCCCATGCCCAGCCTAGGGGAGCTTCTTTTGGCTTTGACATTTTCACTCTGAGAGCCCTGTTTGAGAATTGAACTTCAGAATTCCATTTTCATTCTTTCTTGGTTTCCTCTGGATTCACGCCCCTCTGGAGCCCATTATCAAGGTAGCCACTCATTTTGGGAGTTCCAAAACCGCTGGAGAACACAAGGTAAGCTTCCATTCCTATTGATTTCACTATGATAATTCTTTTGGTTTGATTCGTGTTGTCGTTTGAAGAAAGAGCTCATCCGAGTGATGGATTGAGCTATTCTCATAAAATGACATATATAAAAATACATAATTATACTTTCTTGATGATTTTTAACATGCATGTAGTTAGCTAGGTTTAATTTGCATTTTATTTCATTCATTTAGCATATTTCATGAATTAATTAGGATTAATTTAGCATTTATTTCAATTCTGCTTATTTTCAGTAGGTCTCTGTTTTTGTCAGTCAGTCCACACGTCATTTCATGCTTTTATTTTTTATTAAAAATTCCAAAAAAATCACCGAATGCGCCCTTAGGTGTCCCAGAAATTTTGCCAAAAATTAGGAAGCATTTGAATTTGTTTACTGCGGTAAACATTCAAAATGGCAAGTCGGGTTTTGTCACCCGGGATGCGTTTTGAAAATCATTTGCCGACTTGTAAAATCAAGATATCCCTCAGGGAAGATCGGATTTTCGATTCGAAAAATGTTATGAATTTGAGAGAATGTCTAGTTTTTAATATGATGTTTTCAGATTTTTCTGATTTTTTTTAATATCTGACAAAAATCCGAGAGTTTGGGACACGTGTCAGAGCATAATTTGGGCCTCTGAGATCTTGGATCGACTTAGGGCTATTGTTTCTCTTTGTGTGTTGCTCCAAATCCAAAACTATAAAAAGTGAAAATTGTTTCCGAGATGTCCTCTGTTTTCATCTAAAAGCCTGTGGTTTTTAGAATAGTGTTGATACCTGCTTCGGATTTTTTTTGTCAGTCCCCTGTTTTGCTACATTTGTCTGTTCTGTTAGTTTAGGCAGGAATAGTTATATTTTTCTCTGTGTTTCTGTTGATCAAATGCCGAAGTTATAAACATGAAAGTTGTTCATGTAGGTGTCGTGCATAGCTCTGATTAATGTCAAAAATTTACATGGCCGTTTTATATTTGTTTGACATTTTACATCAGATTAGGGTGATTTTTACCTCTGTCAGAACTAAATCCCTGTTATTGAACTCACCATGGCTCAAATCCCGAGGCTGTAAAAACCAAAAATGTTCCATTTTGGGTCTATTAGCAGTCTGCAAAATATCAGAAGTTTTCATGGTGTAAATCTTGCATTATCATGTTAAGCATTGCATTTGGTTCGGATCCATAGGCAAAATCCACCATTTTAGGACTTTCTTTGAATTGTAGCATTTAAATCATATCATTTCGTGATTTTTAGTATTTTAGGCTGTTTATCAGAGTAATTAAATGCTTCATACCGAATTTGGTGCAATTTGGAATCCATTTGAGGTTCGGATTAGCCACAATACCAAAACAGGGTCCCGCAGGACCCAGATCCAAGTGAAAAACAAGCGAAATTCATTATTTTGAGTAAATTGCAAAATGCCAAATTCTGATTTTACAGTCTTAATGTGTTTAGAAGCATGTCATACTGCATTTCATCATCATTGAATTCAATTTGAATTTCGAAATCCCAATTTTACTAAGTTTTCCTTCAAAAAACCCTGATTTTAAAGGTGTAACTTTAATTTTAGGGGTATTTTGGTCATTTTGACCCCAATTCCGAATTTCAAACTGTTTTCCACTGAATTCCCTGCATTTACATCATTTCAAATATCAAGGAAGCATGATCATAGGGTTTATATCCTATTAAATCCAATAATTTCATAATATTATTGGAAAATTTTGGAAAAACCCACATATTTGAGCTAACCTTATTTCAAGTTTGGCACGGACATTCAAAAGAAGGAGCTGAAGTCTGCAAATTTCTTTTATTTCCTTTATTTAGTGATGTAATGATGTAAATTTTGGAATAAGAGAGTTAATTTCCTGCTTAGACTAGGATGCATATCATATAGTTTGAATTTATGCAATATCCTGCTTATATGATTCATGCATTTTATTTCAAAAGCACTATGGATGTTCACGAATGGCACGTGCACCAACTCTTAGGGAGTTGATGGACTCGGTGGAATCCATATTTACGGCCCTAGTCGGAATATGGACGAGACCAAAATCCATCATCTTTCTACTAGTCACATTGAGCCTACACTCTTAGGCTATCTTGAAAATGCACATCATATTTCCAATGTTTTCAAAATCTTGTGCATTAAATCAATTAAACTCGGAACATATTCATGGCCACAGTCAGAATATGTGAAGGATTTACTTTGACTTAATACACATTTTTCCAACAAATTTCCCTAGAAAACCTTTCAAAGTGCATTCTTTCATTCATATCATTTGCATCATGAAATCATTGGTTTTCTTATGATTTTCTTAAGAAAATTTCATTCTCAAGAAATCGATTTCTCAAAAAACTCTAAGAATCTTTCAAAATCGGTTTTCCCAAGTCAATTTCCCCATAGTTTTCCCTGGAAAATGTTATTTTCTTAAGAGCTTCAAAAGAGTTTTTCAATCTTTTTCCAAGATCAAAATCGATTTCCAAGTATTTCAAGGGTAAAATTCCCAGGATTTCAATTTCCCAAGTTTTGAATTTCCTTCTCCAATGAGCTTTCCTATGAATTTCCATCATTTTCCTAAGAAAACTCTCAAAGTCCAAGTTTTCCTAAGAAGTATTTCCCTTTTCAAAGGTTCACCTTTTCCTCAAGAATCACTTCCATTTTCCCAGGATTTTCAACTATTCCTGATTTCCTCACATCTTTATAAGCTTTCTCATGTTTTCAAAAACCCTTTTTATCTGAGTTTCCTGAGAAATTGACCCTTTTCCTGAGAGATTCTTTCCAACTCCAAATATCTTCCAAGCATACATCATGTTTTCCCAAGCTGCATCTTCCAAAATCTCATAGCACATGCCTGAATTCTCTGTGCATTTAGGATAGAACATAACTTTGATGATTTAACTAAGTCAAGCACGATTTTGGTCCTTGGTTCGATTACCCCTGTTAAAGGCGGCAGGAACGGTCGAACCTCGTACCGACAGGTCGAGCCCCATCCCATGGATTTTCCCGTAATTTTCAAAAACGGAGGCGAGTATTTCAAAAGCAATTTTCAAAATCCGGTCAAGTTTGAATCGCGAAAGCGTTCCTTCCTTTCTCTCTTCCGCAAGGAAGGGAAGACGGGGAAAAATTTCACGACGATAACACATTCCCAGCATTATGCCTGTAGCCACTTACAGCATATTCAAACTCCCCATGAACTTGTCCCTTCCCCACTGTTACTTGCACTTCTTACTGTTGTAAACACCCCAAATTTTCACTCACCTCCCCAACATTTCCACCAAGCATCAACATCCAGCCTCTGAAATCGCTGGAGGGCAAAATGGTCATTTTCTGAGCTCGGACCTTGCAAAAGTCTAATTTTCATCTGCAACTCTCAAAATTTCTCTATTTTTAGCTCAGATGTTCAAAATTTTACTCCTGACAGGAGACAAACATCTCCAAATCTTGATTCAAGATTACATTTCATAAGACATGACATTGCATATCATTGCATGAGCATTTCAAATCACTGCACTGCACAGCATGTCATTTCGAGGTCCAGAACTCTTGATTTCAAAATTTTCAATCCAGATTAGAATTTCAACTCTTTTCAAAATTGATTTCAAAACCCTGGGTCTTCAAAATTATCAATTTTTCCCATTTTACCCCCATGACTCTGAATTTCAAAATATTTCCTCAGGAAAACCATCTGGATAGTTTTCAATATGGATTTCAGTCACTTCACCTCAGATTTTGCCCTTTTTGACAATTTTAAATATCTTTCTTTTACAAAATCGCCCTACAAGGGCCAACTCTTTCCAAAATTCCTGTTTTGCCCATTAGTCCAAATTTTTATGAAAATTCCAAAAAGAGGTTTTACTGTCTTGTCCTTATGTCAATAAAGAAGCAATGTGGGACCCACATTGAGGTGGTGTCACACAGGCTTTTCTTTTGAAAATTTGAATTTTGAAAAAACCCAAAAAAATAGGAACCTTGTCCCCTAGATTGGTGCCACTTGTCTTTTCTCTCTCCTCCCATTTACATGCCATGTGTCAGCATAGGGTTCACCTAGAGTTGGTGCCACATGTCACCTTCCCTCTTCTGCCACGTGTCAGTGTGGGGCTACCTTCAGAAGCCGTCACATGTCATCCCATTTTATCTGCCCTGCTCCATGTGTCAATCCAAGATTACCAGGAGATGCCAAGTGTCATAGGTTGTCCTGTCTAGAAAAAGTGGAGTTTGTCTCCTCTGAGGTGGCGCCACTTGAAGTGTGTCTCCTGCAGGGGACACATGTCAACCCCTCCTTCCTTCTAGAAAAGTAGCCTGACACATGTCCTCTCCCTACTTTTCTCAGAAAAGTAGGAGACATGTGTCACTCCTAAATTCCTACAGAAAAGGTAGGCTTGTCTCCTCTGAGGTGGCGCCATCTGGAGTGTCTCCTGCAGAGGACACGTGGCAAGCTCTCATTTCCTCAGAAAAAGCAAGTGCCATGTGTCATTTTCTGCTTTCTTCAGAAAACTAGAATTCAAACATTCAAACCTCCTCATAGGTGGCGCAGATCCTGAACTCCTACCTTTTTCATCTTGTCTGAGATGGCGCCACATGGCTTGGCCCACCTTCTCTCCCCTCTACCACGTGTCATTCTCTGCTTCTTTCAGAAAAAGTAGAGGACACATGTCTTCTCCCTACCTCTTTCAGAAAAGTAGGAGACACATGTCACTCCTGGCCTTCTTCAGAAAAAGCAAACCATTTAAAATTCAAACAAGGCACTAGGTGGCGAAAATCCGGAGCTCTGATTTCCCAGATGGCCTATGAGAGCGCCACATGTCCCTCCCCTCCTTCTCACCCCTCTGCCACGTGTCATCTTCTGCTTCTTTCAGAAAAAGAAGGTGACACATGTCTCCTTCTCACTCCTTCAGAAAAAGTAGAGGACACATGTCCTCTCCCTACTTTTTTCAGAAAAGTAGGAGACATGTGTCATTGCCCTCTTTTTCCTCCCTCTTGCCACATGGCATTGTAGGAGCCACCCTGAGGTGGCGCCACATGTCCACCCTCCATTCCTCCAGGGCCAACCTCCATTTGAATTTCAAACTTCCCCCTGAGGTGGCGCCATTTGAGAAAGTCTCTCCAGACAGCTGACACTTGTCCGCCACATGTCCAGATCTCCTTTCACCAGAAAAAGCAAAATTCAAATTCCTTTGAGGTGGCGCCTTCTGAGCCCACTGCTCTGTCCTTCTGACATGTGTCAAACACCTTTTGAGGTGGCACCATTTCAGGACTCCACTTGGCTCCATTTTCATTTTTTATTTTATTTTTAATAAAGGTAGCCCACCATGAGGTGGCGCCACCTGAGGACTCCCTACAAAAAGTGAGTTTGAATTTCAAATTCCAAGAGAGCACCCTCTGAGGTGGCGCCTTCTGGGAGTTCCCTGCAGAGAGAATCAAGCAAACTTTTGAAAATTTCCAAATTCCCCCTGCTGAGGTGTCTCACCCACAAAATTTCCATTTTTTTTATTTTTCTCAAAAATTAAAACACCTTTTGAGGTGGCGCCACCTGAGGGCTCCCTGCAAAAGACAAATTCGAATTTCAAACCCCTCAGATGGCACCCCCTGAGATGGCGCCACATGGAGGGCTCAGATCGATCCTGTTTGAATTTCAAAAAAATTTCAGAAAATTTATAAAAACAAGGGTTCACGCCCAGCCTGAAGGAGATCATTTTTTCTTAGCTCTGGTGAACTTGGAAAATCCGACCTAGCCTTCCTAGAATCAGATTTTGAACTGTGGAAATCGTGCCCCCTTTGGCGCATTGAAGAAGGTGGAGTAGAGCTCGTGCTGTGGCCAATTCGATTCCAACAGAGGTCGATTTTGGTGGACCATCCGAAGCTCGGAGCGAAGGACGAAGGAAGCTCGTGATAGCTGCCCCTTTCAAGAGCTTCTACGCTGCGTAACGAAGCAAGGTGCACTTCTTTTCCCCTTGATGTGATTCTATAATCCGAATCGGGAGTCGTTTGAAGAAAGAACTCATCCGAGGGATGGATTGAGCTATTCTCATAAAACGACATATATAAAAATGTTTTGTTATGCTTCCTTGATGATTTTTAGCATTCATATAGTTAGCTAGTGTTATCATCGCAAAAATTTTTCCCCTCCCTTGCGAGAGAGAAACAAATTCCGCGAGTCAAACTCGACCAAAGTTTTGAAAATTGTTTTGAAAATTTACTCGCCTCCGTTTTGAAAATTTGTGGGAAAATTCCATGGAATGGGATCCGCCTGTCGGTACGAGGTTCAACCGTTCCTGGCGCCTTTACCAGGGGTAATTGAACCAAGGATCAATTACGTGCTTTAACTTGACTCAAATATCTAAATTATGCTCTATTTTTCCTAGAATGCACAGAGAATCAGGCTTGTGCTATGGAATTTGGAAAATAATGCAAGTTTGAGAAAATATGATGTTTGCTTTGGAAAATTGAAATGCATTTAGAAAAGGACTGGAAAATGCTTGAAAATGGAATTCCTGGGAAAATCATTGAATTTTATTGGAAATCAGAAATTTGCATTGGAAAGTGATTTCTCAGGAAAATTTGAACTTTAGAAAATCGATTTTGAAATTTGGAATTGCTTTTCTGAGAAAATAGATTTGAGAATTCTGAGAAAATCAAGAAATTCATTGGAAAATGACTTTTGAAATGGAAAATGAATTCTCAAGAAAACTGGAAAATATGAGAAAATAAATTTCTAAAAACTTGGGATTTTGAAATTTGAGAATTTGAAAACATAGGAAAATCTTGATTTGAACTTGGGAAATGCTTTGAAATGTCATTTGAAAACTTAGGATTTTGAGAAAATCAGATCCTGAGAAAGACTTGGAAATTCTTGAGAAAATTGAATTTTCTGAAATTGAAATTGGAAAATGAGTTTGAAATAATGCAATTTGAATGATATGAATGAATGAATATGAATTTGAAAAGGGAATTTCATTGAGGAATTGGGAAATCCTTTTAAAACTTTGAAAAATGCAGTGCATTTTGAAGTTAGCCTAAGTGTGTAGGCTGAATGTGGCTAATACGAAGATCATAAATCTTGGTTTTCTTCGTATTCTGACTATGGCCATAAATACGAATCCCACCGAGTTTATAAACTCCATAAAAGCTTGTGCACGTGCCATTCGTGTAAACCATAGTGGATTTGAAATAAATGCACATGAATCATACATCAAATATCGAAATTTGCATAAATTAAACTACATGCAATGCAGCCCTATTCTAAGCAGAAAAGTAACTCTTATTCCAAATTATTACATTTGAGATTACATTGAATTGAAATAAAGAAAATAAAATCTAAGTCTTCTTCTTGAATGTTCCTCCAAAACTAGAAAACAAGGTTAGCACAAAAATGTAGGTTTTTCTGAATTTATCCGAAAATATGGGAAATTATCGGATATTATTCAGATATAAACCCAAAATCATACCCCCTTTGATATAAACATGATGAATAATGAATAAATTTCGAAAATAAACTTGAAAATTCGAAATTGGTGTCAAAATGACCAAAATACCCCTGATGACCTTGAAATCAGGGTTTTCTGAAAGAATTTTTGTAAATTTTGGAAATTTGAAAATAAAATGAAATAAATCAAACATAATATGATGAAATAAGATGATATGCATGAAATTTTGGGAGAATTAGAAATTGAAATTTCGAAATTTAGGTCAAAATGACCAAAATACCCCCAATAACAAGACTATGGCCTTGAAACCTGGGTTTTCTGAAATAAATTTTGCAAAATTGAAAAATATGAAATGCAAAGGAGATTAAAATTAACCCTAATATGATTCTACATGCTTATGTACATGATAAAAACCCTAAAATGGCGAAAATATCATAAAATATCGAATTTAACCTGATTTTCGCTTGATTTTCGCTTCTGAATTTAAAGATAAACTAACACATGGAGCAAATGAACTTGGAATTAAACCAAATTTGGCATGGACACCTAAAATAACCCTAAAAATAGAATGGAGCTCGAAAATCTAATTTTTTTGTATTTTTAAATATGGAAATTCAAATAAAAACCCTAAATTTCATGATTTTTGCCTAAAATATTGATTCTAAAGGGGATTTAGGATATCAAACTTCCATAAAAATTTCCCAAATTTTATGGGATGACAGATGACAGTAAGGCAAGGATTTTTGCCTTTTACACTTTCTGGTTTTGACCTATGGTCGGATCTGTACCACTCCGGCAAGTCGGATCGGAATCCGACGACTCTAGTAAATGAAGAAAACAGACAGGTTTCGGTAGAAAATGTGGTAAAAATGGCAGACAGATGGGAAAATGGCTGAAATTGTGGGAAAATGTCCCTGACAAACAGAGGAAGATTGGATATTTTGACACTATTAGGATTCGGGTTACGGTTTGGAAAAGGCCATACTGTTATCAGAGACCTAAATCTCTGAGATTTCTGGACATTGGAATCTGTTAGACAGAAATAGAAAATCCGGGAAAAATACTGGAACAGATTTAAAAATTCCCAAATTTTGGGAAATGACAGGAAATTATGTTATGAACAACTTTTGTGTTGAAAGTTTTTGCATAAGGGTTATAGATTGGATGGACTTGGTGCATTAAGGTCTGTCTATACCCTGACGAAAGAAAATCGATATTTTCCCAGGGGTCTGAGAAATCCGATTTTTTTACAGAAGTCAAAACTGACTGGAAAAACCTAAAAATTTCCAGATCATTAGTAGATTCAATCCTGAATTCACTGTGATTTTTGGAGAGCAATCCAAATCTCCCACAAGGGTGGTGTCGGAGGTTCTTTTCTGCTAAAGCAGAAATTGGAAATTCGGGAGGGTTCAAAAACCCGATCCAGTGTTTTATTTTTTTTATGGGGTTATAAAACCCGAATGAACCTGAGTTTTTTTTACTGGGAATCACAAACACATAGATGCATCTACCAAAAAAATATTCAAGATTTATTGACAAGAATTTAAGCATGAAGTAATGAATGGACTAGACATATGACTGAAATTTATAAGATTGATAAAGAAATCTAAATAAACTAGCCTAAGTATGCAAAATGAAATCAACTACCATGCTCATAACATAAAACTTATTAAAAAATGATAAAAATTTATCATAGGGTGGTAGAAAAACTGTTTAATGTATGCTATTAGTGAGAGGGGATCCGATCCATAGATTGGATGAATCCTATTCTCTCATATAGCAAAAACATGGAATGTATAGAAAAGTAAACAACCATATAACCATTTTTTTTTTTTTTTTGTTTGATAAGATGGAGAGATCTTACCTTGAGGGTTACTTGGAAGGGCCGATGGAGTGCTGAGGCAATGGGAGTGAAAGTGTTTGAAGGAATGCTGGAGGTAAGCTACAACTGGGCGTCACCAAGGAAGGGGTTGCACTTGTTGTGGCTGAAGGAGAGGAGCTTCACTTGCTGCACTGGCTGGAGCTTGAAGACTGCTTTGATATGGAGGTAGTAGCTGCAGCAAGGAGATGTTGCAGTGATGGTTGGCTGTTGTCCAAGTGAAGGAGGCTGTGTTGCTGCAATGAGAGAGAGAGAGAGAGAGAGAGAGAGATGGGTTAGGAGGCAGCCGTATGGCCTTCTTCCTTCTTTTCCATAAAATCAAAACCTAGCCCCTCATGTCCCTCCACTTAGGTCTTAATAGCTTAATGACAAAAAAGAATCTCCCAACAGCCTACGTGAATGGGAAAGGGAAGTGCGTGAATGGCTCTCTTGGGCAGCCATAGGTTTCCTCCTTTTTTTGTTTTTTGGACTTAGGGCTTAATAGCCATTTGCCCTAAGTTTTCTAGGTTTAATTTTTCTAGGAATGAGAGAGTGAAATCATCTTTTACGTGAATGGTTGGCAGCCATACGGCTGTGGAGGGAAATGGCAAGGGAGTAAGGAAGAAAGGGGAAAGAAGGAAAGAAGAGGAAGAAGAAAAAGAAAGAAAAGGGGAAAAAGAAAGGAAAGAAAGAAAAGGAGGGAAAAAGGAAAAGGGAAAGAAAAAATGAGAAAAAAATGGAAAGTGGGGCTGGAGGCTTGGGTGACCACCTTGTGGGTCTCACCTCCTCTCTAAAAAAAATAAAAATAAAAAATAAATAAAAATCAATAAAAACAAAAAATAAACAAATAAAAAGAAGCATCTTTTTTTTTTTTAATAAAATAAAAATGCAAATGAATGGGCCATCTCAGAGCGGGTCCAAATTTTGATTTTGAAATTCATTTTGACGATTAGAGGGGTAAAATAGTCTTTTTAGAAAAATTTTAGACGAAACGAGCTATTTTTGGCAGTTTTTGAAACAAGCTCGGATTTTGAAGTTCAATACCCCGTTGCGAAGCAAATCCAATGTAGAATTTGAAAATTTGATTTTGAAAGAAATCCAGATTGTTTTTCTTGATAAAATGCTTCCAAATCTATTTTTAGACAAAACGAGCTATTTTTGGTAGTTTTTGAAATGAGCTCGGATTTTGAAGTTCAATACCCCGTTGCGAAGCAAATCCAATGTAGAATTTAAAAATTTGATTTTGAAAGAAATCCAGATTATTTTTCTTGAGAAAATATTTCCAAATTTAGACTCCTGGGGTGAAAATGTCAATTTTGGAAACCTGAGGTTTGAAATTGATTTCTGAAAACTTTTAAAACTCAATCTGGATTGAAATTTATAAAGCTGGAGTTCTGGACTTCGAAAATGAAATGAAATGTGATGAAATGTTATGAAATGCTGAGAAATGATATGAAATGATGAGAAATGACATGAAATGCTATGCAAAATGCTAACCCTGAATGAAGAATTTTGGATGTTAGACCCCGATTGACACTTGTACCAGTTCAAAAAGTGTTAAAATTGACAAAATTTGCAAAAATGGTTGAAGAAATGATTTTCGAGCTCTGCCAAGCTAGAGTAACGCTGAAAATTAGGGTTTGAGCTGGATTCAACTGAAATGAACTGGATTGAGCTGGGTTTTAGAGTTTCAGAACTCAAATGAACTCAACAAACACTGACTCAACTGACCTTTCCAACTGAATTTTCAAGAAAAGCTGCCATTTTTAGAGAAATGGTATGGAATGGTCATTGGAATGAAGTGAATTACGAACCTGAACTGGGTTTGAGCTAAAACAAAGGTCAGTAATACTGAGATGAACTAAAATCAAGTCTCAAACACTAACTCAACTGACTGAACTCGGCTCAATTTCAGCTGAAAGAGCTGAAATGGACTAAAATGGGCTCCTAGACACTTGGAAATGGTTTTGAACTGAAATTGGAGCACTTGAACTTCTGGTGAGCTCAAGTTAGACTCTGGGGAACATGACTGACTGGGAATGACTGACTTTGAGACAATTGGCTTGGATTCGAGTGAGAAATGAGCTCATTTTTGAAGAAATGATCCCATTTTGGCAGGAATGGTCAGAAATGAAAATGGTCTGTTCATTGTGAGCTCAAATGAGCTTGAGATGACTGATATTCTAACTGTCTTGAACTGACCAATGAGCTTGGTTGACTCCGACTGACTGGGGTCCGGGATGACCTAGGGGTAAAGTGGTAATTTTCCTAATGAAAATGGCTAAAATGGTGATTTTCTGAAACTGACTCGGGGTTTGACTCCTACACTGACCTAACAGGGTTGGCACTGAACAAGGAGGATTGTTTGAGAATGAGTGAGGAAAATTTGGGGTGTTTACAGCTAGGTTTAATTTGCATTTTATTTCATTCATTTAGTACATTTCATGAATTAATTAGGATTAATTTAGCATTTATTTCAATTCTGCTTATTTTCAGTAGGTCTCTGTTTTTGTCAGTCAGTCCACACGTCATTTCATGCATTTGTTTTTATTAAAAATCCCCAAAAAATCACAGAATGCGCCCTTAGGTGTCCCTAAAATTTTTCCAAAAATTCGGAGCCATTTGAATTTGTTTGCTGCGGTAAACAGTCAAAATGGCAAGTCGGGTTTTGTTACCCGGGATACGTTTTGAAAATCATTTGCCGACTTGTAAAATCGAGATATCCCTCATGGGTGATCCGATTTTCAATCCGAAAGCTGTTATAAACTCGAGAGAATGTCTAGTTTTTATTATGATTTTTTCAGAGTTTTCTGATTTTTTTTTATGTCTGAAAAAAATCTGAGAGTTCGGGACACGTGTCAGAGCCTAATTTGGCCCTCTGAGATCTTGGATCGACGTAGGGCTATGGTTTCTCTTTGTGTGTTGCTCCAAATATGAAACTGTAAAAAGTGAAAGTGGTGTCCAAGATGTCTTATATTTGAATCTGAAAACCTGTAATTTTTAGAACAGTGTTGACCCCTGCTTCGGATTTTTCTTGTCAGCCCCCTGTTTTGCTACATTTGTCTGTTCTGTTAGTTTAGGCAGAAATAGTTATATTTTTATCTGTGTTTCTGTTGATCAAATGCCGAAGTCATAAACATGAAAGTTGTTCATTCAGGTGTTTTGCATAGCTCTGATTAATTTCATAAATTTCCATGGCTGTTTTATATTTGTTTGGCATTTTACATCAGATTAAGGTGATTTTTACCTCTGTCAGAACTAAATCCCTGTTATTGAACTCACCATGGCTCAAATTCCCAGACTGTAAAAACCAAAAGTGTTCCATTTCGGGTCTTTTAGCAGTATGCAAAATATCAGAAGTTTTCATCGTGTAAATCTTGCATTATCATGTTAAGCATTGCATTTGGTTCGGATCCATAGGCAAAATCCACCATTTTAGGACTTTCCTTGAATTTTAGCATTTAAATCATATCATTTCATGATTTTTAGCATTCTAGGTTGTTTATCAGAGTGTTTAGATGCTTCATACCGAATTTGGTGCAATTTGGAATCCATTTGAGGTTCGGATCATCCATAATACCAAAACAGGATCCAGTAGGACCCAGATCCAAGCGAAAAACAAGCAAAATTCGTTATCTTGGATAAATTGCAAAATGCCAAATTCTGATTTTACAGTCCTAATGCTTTTAGCAGCATGTCATCATGTCCCTTACTGCATTTCATCATTATTTGATTCAATTTGAATTTCAAAATCTCAATTTTACCAAGTTTTCCTTTAAAAAACCCTGATTTTAAAGGTATAACTTTATAATTAGGGGTATTTTGGTCATTTTGACCACCAATTCCGAATTTCAAACTGTTTTCCACTGAATTCCCTGCATTTCATCATTTCAAAACATCAAGGAAGCATGAGAATAGGGTTTATATCCAATTAAATCCAATAATTTCATAATATTATTGGAAAATCTTGGAAAAACCCACATATTTGAGCTAACTTTATTTCAAGCTTGGCAGGGACATTCCAAAGAAGGAGCTGAAGTCTGCAAATTTCTTTTATTTCCTTTATTTAGTGATGTAATAACGTAAATTTTGGAATAAGAGAGTTAATTTCCTGCTTAGACTAGGATGCATATCATATAGTTTGAATTTATGCAATATCCTGTTTCTATGATTCATGCATTTTATTTCAAAAGCACTATGGATGTTCACGAATGGCACATGCACCAACTCTTAGGGAGTTGATCGACTCAATGGGATCCATATTTACGGCCCTAGTCGGAATATGGACGAGACCGAGATCTGTCATCTTTCTACTAGTCACATTGAGCCTACACTCTTAGGCTATCTTAAAATGCACATCATATTTCTGAAGTTTTCAAAATCATGTGCATCAAATCAACTAAGTTCTGAACATATTCATGGCCACAGTCAGAATATGTAAAGGATTTATTTGGACTTAATGCACATTTTTCAACCAATTCCTCAGAAAATCTTCTCAAAGTGCATTCATTCACTCATGTCATTTGCATCATGAAATCATTGATTTTCTCAAGATTTTCTCAAGAAAATTTCATTCTTAAGAAATCGATTTCTCAAGAAACTCTAAGGATTTTTCAAAATCGGTTTTTCAAAGACAAGTTTTCCACAGTTTTCCCTGGAAAATGATATTTTCTTAAGAGATTCAAAAGAGTTTTCCAATCTTTCTCCAAGATCCAAAATCGATTTCCAAGTATTTCAAAAGGTAAAATTCCCAGGATTTCGATTCCCCAAGTTTTGAATTTCCTTCTCCAATGAGTTTTCCTATAAATTTTCCATCATTTTCCTAAGAAAACTCTCAAAGTCCAAGTTTTCCTAAGAAGTATTTCCCTTTTCAAAAGGTTCATCTTTTCTCAAGAATCACTTCCATTTTCCCAAGATTTTCAACTATTTCTGATTTTCCCCACATCTTTATAAGCTTTCTCATGTTTTCAAAATCCCTTTTTTTATCCGAGTTTCCTGAGAAATTGACCCTTTTCCTGAGAGATTCTTTCCAACTCCAAATGTTTTCCAAGCATGCATCATGTTTTCCCAAGCATACATCATGTTTCCAACTTACATCTTTCAAATCTCATAGCACATGCCTGAATTCTCTGTGCATATAGGATAGAACATAATTTCGATGATTTAATTAAGTCAAGCACAATTTTGGTCCTTGGTTCGATTACCCCTGTTAAAGGCGGCAGCAACGGTCGAACCTCGTACCGACAGGTCGAGCCCCATCCCATGGATTTTCCCGCAATTTTCAAAACGGAGGCGAGTATTTCAAAACCATTTCCAAAATCCGGTCAAGTTTGAAGCGCGAAAGTGTTTCCCCTCTCTCTCTTTCGCAAGGAAGGGAAGACGAGAGAAAAATTTCGCGACGAGAACAGGTTTGGCGACCGTGATGGGACCTGTCCTTGTCTGACCTAAATTATGCTTGACTTAGTTTAATTATTAAAATTATTTTCACAAAATGTCAGCTCTTTTACTTTCAATATCATGTGAGCCTATGAGCCTAGATTCTGACCCAGCTGACATTGAATGCATATAGCTTAGGCATGGTTTGGTAGGACCATATTGAGGAGATATTTTCATGCTCACATAGACTTAGGTCTAAATACAACTCTCCTCAATTTAGGATCTGAATGCAAACAATGTATGCTTCTTCAAAGATTTTCAAAAGTCTATCTCTCTAGGACTTAGAGCCTTCTATTTCTTGCATGTGATCATTTTTCAAAACCCTCAATTACCTATCATTACCCGGTCTTCACGTTGCTGAGCTCTCTTCCAGAACCATAGTTCGGGACAGAGCCTCACAACTGGGCCAACTATTTGGGTTAACACCCCCCTACCACGTACCGCGGGCCACAGTCCGAAGTATATCGGTAGGCGCTCAAGGATGTTGGAAAACCTTACCTTAGAACCGGAGTTGAAATTCTATGCCACGTACCTCGGATTTCGATTCGGGTATATCGGCGTAACTGGATTGGACAAAGATGATCTGAATCTAGAGTTAGGATTAGGGTCCTACAGCTGTTTTCCAATTGATGCATCTAGAGTCAGCCTTTTAGGGAGTGCTGAATGTGCATAAATGTTTGTGCAGGATGAGATTGTATGTATGATTTTCTCAATTCTTTATGTTTCCCAATGTTTTTCAACTCATTAGGTCTTTTTCAAAATATCCTTATTTTCCACAAGGTCTTTTTCTCAAACCCTGGATGATTTTTTTCAAATATCCCATTTCTTTCAAAACTCCAGGCGATTTTACATTCTACCTTTCTACTGGATCTCGAATTTCTAGTTGCATTTTCATCCTGCATGCAAAATTTTTCAAAATTTCTCACATTTTCCAAAGTCTCATTCTGAGTCTTTCTCTGTTTTCAGTTCGATGGCATCCAGTCAAGTCGATCCTATCTTTCCTGAAGGTCACATCTCCTTCGAGGTGCGACAAGGTCGTCCTGAACATCGAGCCCTTAGCACCGGAACTTTCATTCCCCGGTGGTATTATTCCTGGCTAAAGAGCTTTTCCCGAATGTTCCCGGACCATTTGAGCGAGTGCGGATTAGAGCTGGCATCAGCAGTCGGAAAGCAGACCATCAATGGCAACCTGATCCATGCAATGGCGGAGCGATGGAATCCTCGAACGTGTACCTTCTGGTTCCCATGGGGAGAAATGACTGTTTTAATGGATGAATTTTCAGAAATCATGGGGTTGCCAGAACCAGCTGGTCGACAAAGCGACCCCTTAGAGCATCAATTCCTTATCAATGTCAAGGGTTTGGACCCCCGAGACTCCTTAGCTCGTATGACAGGCTGCCGATCTTGGCCCCTAATCCAGTTAGAAGGAAATGAATATGTTGACCTATTTGAGTTGTACCGCCAATATGGGACCTTCATCGAAGTCAGCTCGCTATCAAGAACAGCCAAAGAAAAGATTCAAAATGCAATGGTTCTATGCACTGTAGGACTGTCCCTTTTCCCAGATGGACAGAACTACATGGACATCAGGATAATCCAGCTTATGAGAAGATGGGGAAGTCGACAAACCAATCGCTTCTCTATAGCCATGGCAGCGCTCGCCTTCCTATATCGAGGTCTGACTCGATTCTCACTTGGAGAGTCCATTTTAGTTGAAGGATGCATTTACGCACTTCAGTCTTGGTTTTTCCAACACGTTCCAGCCCGAGCAAGCTCTTTCAGATACAATGGTCAAGAACTCCTTCCAGTGGCGCAGTACCGGTCTATGATCAACAACATTCAAGAGGATGACATTGTTTGGGACTATTTTGATCGGCAAATATCTCCTCCCAGATATACGTACGCTTATGGCAAGCGGTTCAAGTTGCTGGGACCATTCTTCTGCACTTACTACCAACCAGAGAGATGTGTTCGGCAGTTCTCCCAGAGGCAGCAGTATGTCGAAGCCCGACTGTTATCAGGAGTTATGGCAGAGTTCGATCTCACCTCCGCACAATGGTCCGGGGCATATCATTCTACCCGCTACGGCTGGGATTCTTTTGTCTCTCTTAAAATCTTTCCAGGTCCTAAAGTGTCTGCCGACTATCGTGAATGGTGGCAAATTGTTTGTCCCCCACCTCTTTGTCAAGATCAATAAAATCTTATTTTTCTCATTTTAATAAAATTCTCTTTCCTTCTATTGTGGTTTGACGACCTCGCCTAGGTAATAAGGCATATTTTCATTGTTTATTTCTTTTGCAGAAGGAATGACAACACAATTGTCGTGATTCCCATGACGACTCAGTCCCTAGTAATGGGACATCTTTTCCAAATTATCTACCATATTTTCAGCAAATATTTCTTCCAAAAGCTAATTCCCTCATAATCTAATCCGGTCTTTGCCCTGCAGAGAGCATCCATACCATTTGATGGTTGAGACAAGATCAGGCAAAAGAACCACGGCATCCCAGTACTCGTCAGCCTCGGAAGAAGAGATGAGTTCCCCTCGATCTGAGAAGAGTCGAGAACAGCAACAAGAAGACGATGGCATAGACCCTCAAATGTACGCCATGTTCAGAAAAATGATGAACAAAATGATGAATGAGCAGCCCGGGACCAGCTCAGAAAGGAATCCATTCAGAGAAAAGTTCCATGGTCGCAGGGGTAAGAAGGCTCCCAAGAAACAGATCCAACCAGAAGAGATTTCAGATGAATCAGATTCAACTGAAAGCACAGATGAAGAATATGAGGTGCCTCCGGCATTTCAGAAGCGTGGCCAAAGTAAAAGCCGCAGATCAAAGAGCAGAGATAAAGAAGAGCCTTTGCAAGCGCAATTCAAGGAAATGGCCCGAGTTGTCAAGGATCTGCAAGCCCGCGACAAGGGCAAGAAAGTCTTCACCAGTGAGGACTTCTATGACGGCTTAGAAGGGGATGATGATCTGGAGAATCTCCCCCAAAAATTCATCAAATTCGATGGTTCTGGCGACCCAAAAGCTCATCTCGCCACTTTCTTTGCTGAATGCTCTCGGTTTAGAAGGGATAACCGAGCATTGTTTCTATGCTTCCCCCGCAGCTTGGAAGGAGTTGCCGCCAAGTGGTATGCTGAGCATATCAACCCCATCGAGCTCAAGGAGTTCGATAAAGTTGTAAATCTCTTTATTGAACGCTTCTTGTTCAACACAGAAGCGCTGCCTACATTAAGTCATCTCTGCAATTTAAGGCAGAATGAGAATGAAAAAGCACGAGACTTCATTCACAGGTGGAGATCAGCCTGTAATAAGATGAGAGATCCTATCTCGGAAAGGCATGCATTGTCCTTAATCCTCAACAATTTCTCGCAGCCGTTAAGAGGATTAATCTCCACAGCGCCGTCCAGGACCTTCATTGAGCTGACTGAACGAGCCGAATGGCTCGAACTAAGTGTGGAAAATGGAGTCTATGAAGGCTTCACCTTTTCCAAGAGCAACTCCCATGGTGAACAGAAAAAGAAAGCTCACTTCACTTATTCTGCTAACAACAACAACAAAGGTCGTAATCAGCACAAAGGGCAGAAGAAAGATTACTGCTACAGCTCAGGCAGTTCGAACAACAAGGATCAGAAAGCAAAGCCTGCTCCTCAGTTCAGCAAGCCTCCTCAGTAGGATCAAGGGCCAAAACTGCGTGAGAAGACCAAACATGAAGGATGGAGTTACGACAGAAAGTTTACTCCTCTTGACCAATCACTCGAGGATGTGCTCGAGTACATGCTATCAAAAGAGATGGTCAAATTGCCCAGATTGGCCGATCCCCCTGTGCCCATGGGGAAATGGAAAGATCAGTTCTGCAAGTTCCACAGGACAGTGGGACATAACACCGAGAACTGCTTTGTTCTCAAAAACATCGTGCAAGATCTCATTGAAAAGAATCTATTGGTAGAAGGAGAAGAAGAAGAGAAAATGGACATTCTCAATCACCCCTTCCCTTCACACACTACAGCAGTAGTGTCTGCACAACCCTTTCTACCGCATGAACATATCAAGCCATGTTCTGCGCAAGATCTCCAAGTTCAGCATCAGGTGACGGTGCTACGACAAGCAGCTCCAGATTCTAAGAAGATGGACTTAATTTCAGCATTCGGTAAAATGAAAGTTGCGGAAGCACCTGTGAAGTCAGTTCCCAAATCAAAAAGAACTCCTGACTTCTTCAAGCAAATCGTTAGACCCAGGATGGAGAATTCAAGTCAGAAGCCTCTGACTGCTTTATCCAATGTCTCCATCCTTGACTTGGCCAAGAATTCCAGCAAGCACCGACAAGTACTGGATGATCTGCTCAGGAAAATCAAAGTTAAGCCTAGTACCACTCCTGAAGACATGGCACAGATTGTGAACTCTGTCATGACCAATGCACCAATCACCTTCTCCGATGAGGACCTTCCAAAGCCTCATTCCTTTCATAATAATGCCTTGTACATTGTCGTTCGAGTCAGATGAATGACGGTTCCCCATGTGCTGGTCGATGGAGGTAGTAGCCTCAACATATGTCCCGAAATGACCGCAAAAGCATTAGGGATCAAGGATGAAGAATATATTCCGGATCCCATCACTATCTATGGGTTTGACAATCATGGTCAAACGGCCAAGGGCAAGATATTCCTGGAGGTGTTCATTAATTATTCAGTGCATTCAGTGCTTTTTCATGTGGTTAACATACCACCAACCTACAACTTGCTGCTCGGAAGGACATGGATTCACAACGCTAATGCAGTGCCTTCTACCCTCCATCAATGCGTGAAGTGGTCAAAAGGTGGAATGATTACCACAATACTGGGAGAAGACCCAGAAGAAAGGCTCCCGCAGCCCATGATTCCCCGGCCATCATTCAATGCAGATATTCCCAGCATCAGGGAAAGTGAAGAGATCAATCTCGGGGAGAATCGAGAAATACTTCGAGCACCATCAGAGCCATCTCTGCACACAGTAGCCACGACACGATGGAAAGGTCCTCAATTCTTCAAGGTTGGAGGTCGAATCGACTACAGCACCATTAAGGATCATCCCTTGTTTTCTCAATTCATGAAGTTAAGAAAGGGATTTGATTTACTCCTGAAGCATGGCTATCAACCCTTCAAGGGACTCGGCAAGAATGAAGATGGCCGCATCGAGCCAATGATCCAGAAACATCGTCCCCACAGGGCAGGATTGGGGTTCTCCGGAGGAAGCTCATCAAGGAAGACTGTTTTTGTCAAAGGGGCACAATGAAGACCATTTGTTATTTCCTTTCTATTCTTTTCCAAATAAATGTCTCATTTTACCAATGTCATTGATCAATTCAATCAATAAAATTCCAAGTTTCTTTGTCTATCCGGATGCCATCTACTCCCTTTTTGTCTGTCTCATCATTTTATAATTCAATGCCATTTTATGTATGGTTCTCTTCAAATGATTGCTTGTCTTGCTATAGGCCAATTTGTCTGAACCAAATTTCTTCTCCAAAATTTCAGAATGACTTCTCGGACAATCAAGAAGCTCGTTCTCAATCCCAAGGCCTTTCAGAAGTCGACAGCAATTCACAGAATCAAAGCAAGCACCGGAAATGACAAGAGTGCAAAGCAGTCTGATGATTGTGTAGAATATGATCAGTCTCTTCAGGAATTACCGGAGTTCGCCGCAGTTCAGAAGCAGGACGAACCATCTCCTCTAGTACAAGATCCAACTGAAGGTGTCAATATCGGTTCAGAGGAAGATCCCAAAATTCTCCAGATCGGAACCAGTCTGAATCCGGAAGAAAAGAAAAGACTTACAGATTTTCTCAAGCGGCATGAAGAAGTGTTCGCATGGACATATGAAGACATGCCGGGCTTAGACCCCAAATTAGTCGAACACCGTCTTGTCTTAAAGCTGGATGCTAAACCAGTTAAGCAGAAGCTGAGAAAAATGGATCCCAGAATAGAACAACAAGTCAAGGAAGGACTTGAAGATCTGCTCAAAGCAGGATTTATTCGAGCTATTGACTACCCAGATTGGTTAGCCAATATCGTCGTTGTCCCAAAGAAAAGTGGCAAAGTGAGGATCTACATAGACTTCAGAGACCTCAATAAGGCAACTCCGAAGGATGACTATCCACTTCCAAGCATCGATCTTCTAGTCGATAGCACGGCAGGACATGCCATGTTTTCTTTCATGGACGGATATTTCGGCTACAATCAGATCAAGTTGGCCGCCCGCGACCAATCAAAAACTTCTTTTACTACGCCTTGGGGCACTTTCTGCTACACAGTTATGCCTTTTGGGCTCAAGAATGCTGGAGCAACATATCAACGGGCAATGGCCGTCATCTTTCACGATCAGATGCGCAAAATCATGGATGCATATGTTGATGATATTCTCGTGAAATCTAAAGAGGAAGAAGATCACCTTGAAGCTCTTGATCAAGTCTTTAAGTGACTCATCCTTTATGAGTTAAGGCTTAACCCGCAAAAGTGTGTCTTTAGAGTCGAATCAGGCAAACTGTTGGGGTTTCTGGTCAGCAAAAAGGGGATTGAAGTTGACCCGGCCAAAGCAAAGGCTATCATTGATATGCCTCCCCCGAAGAATCTCAAAGAACTGCGTAGCCTTCAAGGACGTATGCAGTCAATCCGGCGATTCATTTCCAATTTGGCGATGAGATGTGAGCCCTTCAACCACTTACTCAGAAAAGGAGTTAAGTTTGAATGGGGACCAGAGTGCCAGCAATCGTTCGATCGAATCAAGAAGTATCTTCTTAATCCTCCCATCTTGAAGCCGCCAGAATTGGGAAAACCTCTTTTATTATACATCTCAGTTAATCAAGTCGCATGCAGTGGGTTCTTGGCGCAATACAAAGAAGGCAGCTTGATAGAGCACGCCATTTATTACGTGGGCAAGACTTTCATAGATTATGAAAAGAGATACTCTCCAATAGAGAAGACCTGCCTAGCTCTGGTATGGATGTGTCAGAAGCTAAGACACTACCTGCTAGCATCAGAAGTCAAAATTTTGTCTAAACTCAATCCTCTCAAGTATATCTTAGAGCAACCTTTCCTCAGCGGACGAGTCGCAAAATGGCAAGTCTTACTGATGCAGTATGACTTAGAATATGTCTCGCAGCAATCAATCAAAGGCCAAGCAATTGCAGATCAATTGGCAGATTTTCCTCTGGCCGAAGAAGTGAAAGCCGAAGATGACTTCCCTGATGAGCAAATATGCAACATCCAGCAATTTCCAGTCTGGAATTTATTTTTTGATGGTTCTAAGAACATGGCCGGAATAGGCATCGGAATTTTATTAATCACTCCTGAGAAAGAAATGATTCCATTTTCTCTCAAGCTCGACTTTCAATGCACTCACAATATGGCTGAATACGAAGCCCTGATTCAAGGTCTAAGGATTCTACTAGACTTCAATGTTAAGAGAGTGCATGCCTACGGCGACTCATTACTTGTTGTCAATCAAGTTCGAGCCGAATGGAAAATCAAAGATCAGAAGTTATTTCCCTATCAGAAAATTGTTTCAGCTCTCGTCAGCAAGTTCGAAGAATTTCAGTTATTTCACATCAAGAGAGATTTTAATCAAGTGGCCGATAGCCTAGCCAGTTTAGGCTCCATTATGGCATTCAAGAATGGAGAATCTTGTCGCCCTTTTAAAATTGGCAGACTTGACCAACCTGCTTTCATTCCAGCGGAACAGGTAAACCAGGCTGAGCAAAGGAAGAAGCCTTGGTATTACAATATCAAAACTTTCATAGAAACTGGTGAATTTCCTCCAGAACTCTCAAAGAAAGAGCAACGAGCAATCCAGCGTATGTCTACTCGATACTTCATTTTGGCCAATGTCCTCTATCATCGCGGATTCAGTTCAGAATATTCCAGATGTTTAGATGAAGACGAAGCCAAAGAGGTCGTGCGAGAAGCACACGAAGGCATTTGTGGTGGCCACGTCGGTTACCAAACCCTTGTCAAGCAAATCATCAGAGCAGGGTACTACTGGAAAACTATGCAACAAGACTGTTATCATTATGTGAAGAAGTGCGTGCAATGCCAGATACACGCACCTTCTATTCATGCTCCGGCAACTTATTTACAATCCGTTGTTTCTCCATGGCCGTTCTCCATGTGGGCCTTCGATGTCGTAGGTCCCATCACTCCTTCAGCTTCAAATGGCCACAAATATTTCCTTGCCGCAACAGAATACTTCACCAAGTGGGTAGAAGCCATCACTCTTCGCACAGTAGAAGGCCGACATGTGGTCTCTTTTATTCACAAGAACATCCTTTGCCATTTCGGCATCCCGCATGACATTGTGTCAGACAATGGCAGTCATTTCAAGAATGAAAAGATGAAAACATTCTGCTCAAAATTCAAGATCTATCACCATTTTTCCGCTCCATATTATCCTCAAGGGAATGGTCAGGCAGAGGCCACCAACAAGATTTTAATTCGTATTTTGGAGCGAACTGTGGAAACAGGCCGTGACTGGCATGAGAAGATCCACGATGCACTGTGGGCCTATCGGACCACCATTCGTACACCAACGAATGCTACTCCATCAGAACTGGTCTATGGAACAGAAGTAGTATTGCCGTTACATGTTCAGAAGCCCGCTTTGAAATTTGCTTCACTTCTGCAATTACCTCTTGATCAATACCAGCAGCAGCGACTAGTGCAGCTAGACTTACTCGACGAGAGAAGGCTAAAAGCAGCAGAGCATGCTCAATCCTATCGCCAGAGAGTAGCCAGGCAATATGCGAAGTCTATCATCGAAAGAAGATTCAAAGTCAATGATTTAGTACTTTGATCCACAGCTTATCTCAAGCACCGTCCTGGCGGCAAATGGTCGCCAAATTGGGAAGGTCCCTATGTTGTCAAAGAAGCATTACCCCGCAACTCATATCGGCTCATCAATGCCGATGGAGTAGAATTGCCAGATCCTATTAATGCTCGACACTTGAAAAAGTTTTATACTTGAAACATTTATCCTTCTCTTGTAATCCTTCCTGTTTCCTTCAAATAATGATCCAACTTTCTTTCCCAGTTACACTGGGGCATTTTAAAATTTTGTTCTATATGCAGGCAGGATAAACAAATTCCTCATTTCATGCACTTGTGCATTCATATGCATCAACTCATATTCATTTGCATTAATAACAATCTGGTCGGTATTGGGATCTCAACAAACAGTCCCATTACAATTCCTAATGATCCAAAGATCATCGCCAATACTGAACCAAAACCCAGCACTCGAACTGGTATTATTTCAAAATCCAGCATTCAAGCTGGCACATTTTTAATTTTTTTTTTGAAAACCGAGTTCCGACTCGGGTTTTTATTCAAAATCATTTTCCTTTGTTGATCCGGGTTCCAACTCGTGATCTCTCTACTTTATTCGAGCCTTGACTCGAACTCTCCATTTTCCTCTGTTGATCCGGGTTCCGACTCGTGATCTCTCTAACTTATTCGAGCCTTGACTTGAACTCTTCATTTTCTCTTGTTGATCCGGGTTCTGACTCGAGATCTCTCTATTCATTCGAACTCTGATTCGAGCTCTTCATTTTCTTTATTGATCCGGGTTCCGACTCGTGATCTCATTATCTTATTTGAGCTCTGATTCAAGCCTTCCATTTTCTTTTGTTGATCCGGGTTCCGACTCGAGATCTCTTTAGTTACTCGAGCCTTGACTCGAGCTCTTTATTTTCTTTTGTTGATCCGGGTTTCAACTCGAGATTTCTCTATTCATTTGAGCTCAGATGCGAGCTCTTCATTCTCTTTTGTTGATTCGGGTTCCGACTCGTGATCTCTCTATTCATTTGAGCTCAGATGCAAGCTCTTCATTTTCTCTTGTTGATCCGGGTTTCGACTCGTGATCTCTATTTTATTCGAGCTCTGACTCGAACTCATCATTCTCCTTTGATTAATCCAAGTCATTTCAATCATCAAAGTCTGTCAATTGCTCAAGTTTGACATTTTGCCCTCCAAATTTCAATTTAAATCTTCAAATCAATCAATTCTCAATTTCGACCTTCGGGTCACACAATTTTGACCTTTTTGGTCAAATCAATTCTCAATTTCGACCATCAGGTCATCCAATTTCGACCTTCGGGTCATTCAATTTTCAGCAACCAATTTTCCAATTTTCAATTTCGACCTTCGGGTCAATCAATCTCAATATCCAATTTCAATCATTTTCTCTTGCGAGAGACCCTTTTTAGGGAGAGTTCGAGGGAGCTCGTTCTTTTCGCATGCTATCCAATTCGTTCACTTAGCCCCTTTTCAGGGAGAGTTTGAAGGGACTCGCGTCTTTGTGAACCGTTTGCAAAACAATTTCCAATTTCACACGAGGAATCCCTTCAAAGGGAGAGGCTCGACGGAGACTCATTTTTCTTGTGACCCCCCAATTCCATACTAGGCCATTTTCGTCATGAAAGACCCTCTTTGCAGGGAGAGTGTGATGGACTCGTTCCTTTCATGGCCCAATTTTCAGACCTCACTATTATCGGCCCCCTTTCCATAAGAGAAGCCTAACATTAGGGAGCTTTGACGAAAGCTCAATTTCTCTTCGAAAGTTAGTTTTGCAAACACCTCCTCTTCAGGGAAAAAAGGAGTATTTCCCATTTCCCATTCAAGTAAGGGCTAAGCTTGAGTCTCTCTTTTTGGGGAAAAAGAGAGGAGAATTTTCGTCACGGATGTATTGAGCCGGATTTCAAATACTCACTTTCACCAAGGATTTCAAGAAAATTCTGTCAATTTGTCAATCAATTGTTGATTTCAGAATCTTTATTGCACTAATCTCTATCTCAATTTACCTTCAGCATCACTTCCAAAAGAGTGAAGCTTTTGCGAAAAGGGATTCAAACTTCAAATTCTTTCTATTGGCCAACCAAAAGGAGGAAGGATAAGTCCTCGATATGGCCAGAAAAGAAGATTCAATGTTATTGAAAAGTCATAGATGATTGATATTGATCGCAGTTATGGCACATCTTTAAGGATTATTTTGTAAAGACAAGGCAGTGGAAATATCCTGAGCGCTAGAAAAGAGAGCATTTACCCAAGCCCCGTTTCTTCAAAATCACCTAAGCTGCAATTAAATATCCGCAAAAGGGATCTCTCACCTGTCGTCAAGATGAAGGCGAATTAGGCGAGTAGACCCCCGGGGCCAAAGAAGATTCGAAACATCTCCAAGATGACGGAGTTTGTGACGGATCCTTCCAGGGAAAGTCCAAAGCACTGTCGAGATGAAGGCAGATGCGATGAACCTCTCGACAATCCCTAAAAGATATTTAATTTCAGCTATCGCCCAAAGATCTCCAAACCCATCATCCAAGAAGGATCGAAACATCTCCAAGTTGAAGGAGTTTTTGACGTACCCTTCCAAAAGAGAGAAAGAGAGGAAAAAGAAAGAGAGAAAAAGTAAGAGCATCTCCAAAATGAAGGAGAATATAGCAAAAAAAAAACTCACAGAGAGCCAAAAGAGTGCAGAAAGACTATCATGAGAGAAGCTCTCAGGATATCAAACTGCCAAATCTATCAAGAATCCTCTTTAAATTTGTGAAATTCTATTATCAATACTCTTTCATCAACCGCTTTCACAATATCAAATTCTCTTTCCTGTTCATATTAAGGAAATTGATAGCTTCCTTGAAGAAGGTCAATTGCAAGCAATTTGGGTTTCCAATTTTGATTCTACGAAGTGAACCTTGTTTGGAGGTAATACTTTGGGTAGAAAAGAAGGAATATCTTTGCAACAATATGCAACATTTTCAAATATTTTGAATCAACAGCAAAATTTCCAACATTTTGACAATATTTTCTAACTATCCTGACGTGAAGTGAGAGCTTGATATCCGTCTTTGATACATCCTGACACCAATTTTAAATCCCTTCTAAGGACTTGATTCCTTCCCTTCATTGAGAGCATGAACTCTCAGATTGCACACTTCCCTGTGTCCCCACTGTCCCACCATAGACAGTCCCATTTCGGTTCGAGGTCGAACCACCAATCATTTTCTCGCAAGAGGCAATTTCAAAAGCTGATTTTAGTCTCAACAAGGAGACGCCCAAGATCAATCCCTTTTCAAGCTTTAGGGACCCCATTTTCCTTCCTTTTGCAAAACCCCTGTCGGATTTACTGTGCAAAATCCGAAGGTTCCATCATGGTCTCTTCCTTCGAGGATTCCATTTCATTTTCCGCCCGATCAGGATAAGGGTACAAACCTGAGCCTCAATCAAAGAGGTATTTCATTTTCCGCCCGATCAGGATAAGGGTACAAACCTGAGCCTCAATCAAAGAGGTATTCCATTTTCCACCCGATTAGGATAAGGGTACAAACCTGAGCCTCAATCAAAGAGGTATTTCATTTTCCTCCCGATCAGGATAAGGGTACAAACCTGAGCCTCAATCAAAGAGGTATTTCATTTTTCTACCCGATCAGGATAAGGGTACAAACCTGAGCCTCGACCAAAGAGGTATTTCATTTTCCACCCGATCAGGATAAGGGTACAAACCTGAGCCTCAATCAAAGAGGTATTTCATTTTCCGCCCGATCAGGATAAGGGTACAAACCTGAGCCTCAATCAAAGAGGTATTCCATTTTCCACCCGATCAGGATAAGGGTACAAACCTAAGCCTCAATCAAAGAGGTATTTCATTTTCCGCCCGATCAGGATAAGGGTACAAACCTGAGCCTCAATCAAAGAGGTATTCCATTTTCCACCCGATCAGGATAAGGGTACAAACCTGAGCCTCAATCAAAGAGGTATTTCATTTTCCGCCCGATCAGGATAAGGGTACAAACCTGAGCCTCAATCAAAGAGGTATTTCATTTTTCTACCCGATCAGGATAAGGGTACAAACCTGAGCCTCGACCAAGGAGGTATTTCATTTTCCGCCCGATCAGGATAAGGGTACAAACCTGAGCCTCAATCAAAGAGGTATTTCATCTTCCGCCCAATCAGGTTAAGGGTACAAACTTGAGTCTCATTTCGATGAGATATTCCATTCCCCAATCAGGTCAAGGGTCAAAACCTGAGCTTCGTTCCATGCGAGGTATTTTTGTCCCATCCAGGTCAAGGGTATAAACCTGAACTTCGCTCTCATAGAGCAAATCTTTCCTCTTTATTCTTCGCTTCATATCTACCATCTTCCTCGGGCTAATTTCTTTACACCCAGTCAGATCCTTCTAACTGGGGCATTTTTTTCGTATAGCCCAAATTTGGTGTGTTTTCTTTGCCACTAAGCTCGGCCATGAGCCGGCTTAGTAGCAAAGAGGGGCATCTCTAAACACCCCAAATTTTCACTCACCTCCCCAACATTTCCACCAAGCATCAACATCCAGCCTCTGAAATCGCTGGAGGGCAAAATGGTCATTTTCTGAGCTCGGACCTTGCAAAAGTCTAATTTTCATCTGCAACTCTCAAAATTTCTCTATTTTTAGCTCAGATGTTCAAAATTTTACTCCTGACAGGAGACAAACATCTCCAAATCTTGATTCAAGATTACATTTCATAAGACATGACATTGCATATCATTGCATGAGCATTTCAAATCACTGCACTGCACAGCATGTCATTTCGAGGTCCAGAACTCTTGATTTCAAAATTTTCAATCCAGATTAGAATTTCAACTCTTTTCAAAATTGATTTCAAAACCCTGGGTCTTCAAAATTATCAATTTTTCCCATTTTACCCCCATGACTCTGAATTTCAAAATATTTCCTCAGGAAAACCATCTGGATAGTTTTCAATATGGACTTCAGTCACTTCACCTCAGATTTTGCCCTTTTTGACAATTTTAAATATCTTTCTTTTACAAAATCGCCCTACAAGGGCCAACTCTTTCCAAAATTCCTGTTTTGCCCATTAGTCCAAATTTTTATGAAAATTCCAAAAAGAGGTTTTACTGTCTTGTCCTTATGTCAATAAAGAAGCAATGTGTGACCCACATTGAGGTGGTGTCACACAGGCTTTTCTTTTGAAATTTTGAATTTTGAAAAAACCCAAAAAAATAGGAACCTTGTCCCCTAGATTGGTGCCACTTGTCTTTTCTCTCTCCTCCCATTTACATGCCATGTGTCAGCATAGGGTTCACCTAGAGTTGGTGCCACATGTCACCTTCCCTCTTCTGCCACGTGTCAGTGTGGGGCTACCTTCAGAAGCCGTCACATGTCATCCCATTTTATCTGCCCTGCGCCATGTGTCAATCCAAGATTACCAGGAGATGCCAAGTGTCATAGGTTGTCCTGTCTAGAAAAAGTGGAGTTTGTCTCCTCTGAGGTGGCGCCACTTGAAGTGTGTCTCCTGCAGGGGACACGTGTCAACCCCTCCTTCCTTCTAGAAAAGTAGCCTGACACATGTCCTCTCCCTACTTTTCTCAGAAAAGTAGGAGACATGTGTCACTCCTAAATTCCTACAGAAAAGGTAGGCTTGTCTCCTCTGAGGTGGCGCCATCTGGAGTGTCTCCTGCGGAGGACACGTGACAAGCTCTCATTTCCTCAGAAAAAGCAAGTGCCATGTGTCATTTCCTGCTTTCTTCAGAAAACTAGAATTCAAACATTCAAACCTCCTCATAGGTGGCGCAGATCCTGAACTCCTACCTTTTTCATCTTGTCTGAGATGGCGCCACATGGCTTGGCCCACCTTCTCTCCCCTCTACCATGTGTCATTCTCTGCTTCTTTCAGAAAAAGTAGAGGACACATGTCTTCTCCCTACCTCTTTCAGAAAAGTAGGAGACACATGTCACTCCTGGCCTTCTTCAGAAAAAGCAAACCATTTAAAATTCAAACAAGGCACTAAGTGGCGAAAATCCGGAGCTCTGATTTCCCAAATGGCCTATGAGAGCGCCACATGTCCCTCCCCTCCTTCTCACCCCTCTGCCACGTGTCATCTTCTGCTTCTTTCAGAAAAAGAAGGTGACACATGTCTCCTTCTCACTCCTTCAGAAAAAGTAGAGGACACATGTCCTCTCCCTACTTTTTTCAGAAAAGTAGGAGACACGTGTCACTGCCCTCTTTTTCCTCCCTCTTGCCACATGGCATTGTAGGAGCCACCCTGAGGTGGCGCCACATGTCCACCCTCCATTCCTCCAGGGCCAACCTCCATTTGAATTTCAAACTTCCCCCTGAGGTGGCGCCATTTGAGAAAGCCTCTCCAGACATCTGACACTTGTCCGCCACATGTCCAGATCTCCTTTCACCAGAAAAAGCAAAATTCAAATTCCTCTGAGGTGGCGCCTTCTGAGCCCACTGCTCTGTCCTTCTGACATGTGTCAAACACCTTTTGAGGTGGCACCATTCCAGGACTCCACTTGGCTCCATTTTCATTTTTTATTTTATTTTTAATAAAGGTAGCCCACCATGAGGTGGTGCCACCTGAGGACTCCCTACAAAAAGTGAGTTTGAATTTCAAATTCCAAGAGAGCATCCTCTGAGGTGGCGCCTTCTGGGAGTTCCCTGCAGAGAGAATCAAGCAAACTTTTGAAAAATTCCAAATTCCCCCTGCTGAGGTGTCTCACCCACAAAATTTCCATTTTTTTTATTTTTCTCAAAAATTAAAACACCTTTTGAGGTGGCGCCACCTGAGGGCTCCCTGCAAAAGACAAATTCGAATTTCAAACCCCTCAGATGGCACCCCCTGAGATGGCGCCACATGGAGGGCTCAGATCGATCCTGTTTGAATTTCAAAAAAATTTCAGAAAATTTATAAAAACAAGGGTTCACGCCCAGCCTGAAGGAGATCATTTTTTCTTAGCTCTAGTGAACTTGGAAAATCCGACCTAGCCTTCTTAGAATCAGATTTTGAACTGTGGAAATCGTGCCCCCTTTGGCGCATTGAAGAAGGTGGAGTAGAGCTCGTGCTGTGGCCAATTCGATTCCAACAGAGGTCGATTTTGGTGGACCATCCGAAGCTCGGAGCGAAGGACGAAGGAAGCTCGTGATAGCTGCCCCTTTCAAGAGCTTCTACGCTGCGTAACGAAGCAAGGTGCACTTCTTTTCCCCTTGATGTGATTCTATAATCCGAATCGGGAGTCGTTTGAAGAAAGAACTCATCCGAGGGATGGATTGAGCTATTCTCATAAAACGACATATATATAAATGTTTTTTTATGCTTCTTTGATGATTTTTAACATTCATATAGTTAGATAGGTTTAATTTGCATTTTATTTCATTCATTTAGTACATTTCATGAATTAATTAGGATTAATTTAGCATTTATTTCAATTCTGCTTATTTTCAGTAGGTCTCTGTTTTTGTCAGTCAGTCCACACGTCATTTCATGCATTTATTTTTTATTAAAAATCCCAAAAAAATCACAGAATGCGACCTTAGCTGTCCCTAAATTTTTTCCAAAAATTCGGAGCCATTTGAATTTGTTTACTGCGGTAAACATTCAAAATGGCAAGTCGGGTTTTGTTACCCGGGATACGTTTTGAAAATCATTTGACGACTTGTAAAATCGAGATATCCCTCATGGGTGATCCGATTTTCAATCCGAAAGTTGTTATAAACTCAAGAGAATGTCTAGTTTTTATTATGATTTTTTCAGAGTTTTCTGATTTTTTTTTATGTCTGAAAAAAATCCGAGAGTTCGGGACACGTGTCAGAGCCTAATTTGGCCCTCTGAGATCTTGGATCGACTTAGGGCTATGGTTTCTCTTTGTGTGTTGCTCCAAATACGAAACTGTAAAAAGTGAAAGTGGTGTCCAAGATGTCTTATGTTTGAATCTGAAAACCTGTAATTTTTAGAACAGTGTTGACCCCTGCTTCGGATTTTTCTTGTCAGCCCCCTGTTTTGCTACATTTGTCTGTTCTGTTAGTTTAGGCAGAAATAGTTATATTTTTATTTGTGTTTCTGTTGATCAAATGCCGAAGTCATAAACATGAAAGTTGTTCATTCAGGTGTTCTGCATAGCTCTGATTAATTTCATAAATTTCCATGGCTGTTTTATATTTGTTTGGCATTTTACATCAGATTAAGGTGATTTTTACCTCTGTCAGAACTAAATCCCTGTTATTGAACTCACCATGTCTCAAATTCCCAGACTGTAAAAACCAAAAATGTTCCATTTCGGGTCTTTTAGCAGTCTGCAAAATATCAGAAGTTTTCATCGTGTAAATCTTGCATTATCATGTTAAGCATTGCATTTGGTTCGGATCCATAGGCAAAATCCACCATTTTAGGACTTTCCTTGAATTTTAGCATTTAAATCATATCATTTCATGATTTTTAGCATTCTAGGTTGTTTATCAGAGTGTTTAGATGTTTCATACCAAATTTGGTGCAATTTGGAATCCATTTGAGGTTCAGATCATCCATAATACCAAAACAGGATCCCGCAGGACCCAGATCCAAGCGAAAAACAAGCAAAATTCGTTATCTTGGATAAATTGCAAAATGCCAAATTCTGATTTTACAGTCCTAATGCGTTTAGCAGCATGTCATCATGTCCCTTACTGCATTTCATCATTATTTGATTCAATTTGAATTTCAAAATCTCAATTTTACCAAGTTTTCCTTTAAAAAACCCTGATTTTAAAGGTATAACTTTATAATTAGGGGTATTTTGGTCATTTTGACCACCAATTCCGAATTTCAAATTGTTTTCCACTGAATTCCCTGCATTTCATCATTTCAAAACATCAAGGAAGCATGAGAATAGGGTTTATATCCAATTAAATCCAATAATTTCATAATATTATTGGAAAATCTTGGAAAAACCCACATATTTGAGCTAACTTTATTTCAAGCTTGGCAGGGACATTCCAAAGAAGGAGCTGAAGTCTGCAAATTTCTTTTATTTCCTTTATTTAGTGATGTAATAACGTAAATTTTGGAATAAGAGAGTTAATTTCCTGCTTAGACTAGGATGTATATCATATAGTTTGAATTTATGCAATATCCTGTTTCTATGATTCATGCATTTTATTTCAAAAGCACTATGGATGTTCTCGAATGGCACGTGCACCAACTCTTAGGGAGTTGATGGACTCGGTGGGATCCATATTTACGGCCCTAGTCGGAATATGGACGAGACCCAGATCCGTCATCTTTCTACTAGTCACATTGAGCCTACACTCTTAGGCTATCTTAAAATGCACATCATATTTCTGAAGTTTTCAAAATCATGTGCATCAAATCAACTAAGTTCTGAACATATTCATGGCCACAGTCAGAATATGTAAAGGATTTATTTGGACTTAATGCACATTTTCCAACCAATTCCTCAGAAAATCTTCTCAAAGTGCATTCATTCACTCATGTCATTTGCATCATGAAATCATTGATTTTCTCAAGATTTTCTCAAGAAAATTTCATTCTCAAGAAATCGATTTCTCAAGAAACTCTAAGGATTTTTCAAAATCGGTTTTTCAAAGACAAGTTTTCCACAGTTTTCCCTGGAAAATGATATTTTCTTAAGAGATTCAAAAGAGTTTTCCAATCTTTCTCCAAGATCCAAAATCGATTTCCAAGTATTTCAAAAGGTAAAATTTCCAGGATTTCGATTCCCCAAGTTTTGAATTTCCTTCTTCAATGAGTTTTCCTATAAATTTTCCATCATTTTCCTAAGAAAACTCTCAAAGTCCAAGTTTTCCTAAGAAGTATTTCCCTTTTCAAAAGGTTCATCTTTTCTCAAGAATCACTTCCATTTTCCCAAGATTTTCAACTATTTCTGATTTTTCCCACATCTTTATAAGCTTTCTCATGTTTTCAAAATCCCTTTTTTTATCCGAGTTTCCTGAGAAATTGACCCTTTTCCTGAGAGATTCTTTCCAACTCCAAATGTTTTCCAAGCATGCATCATGTTTTCCCAAGCATACATCATGTTTCCAACTTACATCTTTCAAATCTCATAGCACATGCCTGAATTCTCTGTGCATATAGGATAGAACATAATTTCGATGATTTAATTAAGTCAAGCACAATTTTGGTCCTTGGTTCGATTACCCCTGTTAAAGGCGGCAGGAACGGTTGAACCTCGTACCGACAGGTCGAGCCCCATCCCATGGATTTTCCCGCAATTTTCAAAACGGAGGCGAGTATTTCAAAACCATTTCCAAAATCCGGTCAAGTTTGAAGCGCGAAAGCGTTTCCCCTCTCTCTCTTTCGCAAGGAAGGGAAGACGGGGGAAAAATTTCGCGACGAGAACAACTGTCCAAGCTTGTTGCCCATTGCTGTAGCCATCCCAAATTTCAACTTCCACCTTCCCTCAAACACCTCCACTGCATTTTTGAATATTTGTAGCCCCCATCTCCCTTCACAGCACCTTTAAGGCTGCTGTAATTTCATTTTGGCCACCCATGAAAAGGCCCTTCCCTTTTGCTTTATGCTTGCATCCTACAATACTCGCCCACGCCTATTACCATCTCCCATTTCCATCATACTTATCACTCACGGCATGCCACTTTCTCCACTATAGCTGAATATCTAATTCCCACCATACCTACGTTGTTGCCATTTCCAGCATGTTGTAACCATCGCCTTCCCTTTTTTATCTACCACTATGCTGCTACAGTGCCATTTGCAGCAAAACCTGAGCATACCTTATCAACGTATGTGTGATCATCACAAAATTTTTCCTCTCTTGTGGTTTCTCTCTCTTCCTTCTCTTTTCTTTTTCAACCTCTATTTTCCTCCTTTTTGAAGGGAGAAAAATAAAAGACAGAAAAAGAAGAGAGAAGAGAAAAGAAAAGAAGAGAAAAAAGAAAAGAAAAGAAGAGAAAAGAGGAACTCTTTTGCGAAGGTCTCACTTGACCTTGATTTGAAAATATTTAGAAAATTAACTCGCCTCCGTTTTGAAATATTTGCGGGAAAATGATAGACGGGATTCGCTCGTCGGTACGAGGTTCGACCGTTCCTAACGCCTTTACCAGGGGTAATCGAACCAAGGGTCGAATTCATGCCTTTTGCTTTGCTAAAAGATTATCTAAGAATTTATCCTAAGTCTACATGCACAAAGAATCATGTTTGTGCAATGCAAGGATGTATGCTCTTTTTGAAAAAATGATTTGGAAATCCCTAGGTGTTTCTGAGATGAATTTGATAATAGAGTGAAGAAATGGCTTCTGAATCTTAACTTAGAACTTGAGATAGATCAGGAGAGATATTTTGAAGTTCTAAGTTTTTGAAAATAATCAGAGTTTTGGGAAAATAAATCTGGACTTTGAAAGGAATGATTTTGAAGTTGAGGTAAAAGGAGAAGAAAAGAAATTTCAAAGTGAAAGGAATGATTATGAATTAGAATTTTGAACCTGGATGAATGTTTGAAATGGAATTGAATTCTAGCTTTGAAGTTTGAAATCAGAATGAGATTTGAGAAATCTAAATAGAATTGAGAAATGGAATTGGTTTTTGGAATATTGGGAATCAAGGTAAACTTTGATTTTTGAAATCTGGAATGAAATGGAATTGGATTTGAAAGTTGGAATTGGGAATAGAATTTGATTTGAAATCTGGAATTCAAGATGGAATTTGAATCCAAAGTCTGGATCCTAAATAGAATTGAGATCCAAGATGAAATTGAATTCTGGATTTAGAATCCTAAATGGGAATTGGATCTGAAATCTGAGATCCAATAATGGAATTCGGATCTGAAGTCTGAGATCCAAGATGAAATTGAATTCTGGATCCTAAATGGAATTTGGATCTGAAGTCTGAGATCCAAGATGGAATTGGATTCTGAATTTGGATCTGAAGTCTGAGATCCAAGATGGAATTGTTTTCTGGATCCTAAAATGGGTTTTGGATCTGAAGTCTGAGATTCAAAATGGAATTGGATTCTGGATCTTAAAAATGGGTTTTGGATCTGAAGTCTGAGATCCAAAATGGGATTGGATTCTGGATCCTAAATAGAATTGGATCCAAGATCTGGAATCCAAGTTGAGATTTGGGTTCTAGCTTTGGATTTGGATTTTGAAAGTCAAAATGGGATTTTTTGAAGATGGATCTGGGTTTTGAGAACCCAGATTGAATTTAAAATTTAAGAAGAATCAAATTCTGAGATTTAGAATCAATCTCAAATTTTGATTTTGATTTTGAAGATAAGAAAATAAACTTGATTTTGAATCAGAAGATGAATCAGAAACTTCAAAGTTAAATTGAACTTTGAAGTTTGAATTTTGAATTTGGAAATTGAGGTACAAAATGAATTTGAAATTTCAAAGTCAAATTGGACTTCGAAATTGATTTTTTGAATCTTGAATCTTGAATATATAAATAAGATTTGATCTGAGAAATGAAGAAAAAAAAATCACTTGGAATTTTGAAAAGGGAATTTTGAAAATATGATGCAATTCTATCCTAAATGATGAATGAATTTAAATAATTTTGAAATTGGCTTTGAAAATCATATTTCATTCTTTAAATGAATGTAAATAAGATTAATGATATAATACACTCGTGTGAACAGCCCAAATTTTTCAAAATGTTGTAAATATTCCCTTTTTGCCTCTGATTCCATTTCCTGAGTAATTGAGTCAATTTTAAATTCAAATTCCAGTTATTTCTCAGATTTTATTGCAATTAAGTTCATTTTTATACATCTGACTCAGTTTCGGATCCAGATCCGGGTAAAAGATCAAAATCTGAACTTTGTTATCCAATTTTCAAATTAAAATTATAAAAATACCCAAAATAGTTTTGAATAGCTCGGACAGTCCATCCGATATCCGTTTGGATTCATTGCCCTATTTTTCTCAATTCGAGTTTAAAAACTCGAAAACCTTCTCAAAATTTTGAATCCAAACTCATTTTTTTTAAGAGATCAAACCCAAACTTTCAAAAAAAAAAACTCCTCTTTTTGTAAATTTTTATCAAAAACACAAAAAAAATAGTTTCATCTCTCATACTGCTTAGGTTTTAGAATCTTATTTCCAAAATAACAAAAAAAATCAGAAAATACCAAGAAAACAAACAAATTTTTTTTAAAATACAAGGGAAATTGCGAAGAACTCTTTTTGAAAAAGTTTTTCAAACCGGGGAACCCTCTCTCACTCTGTCTCACCCTCTTTTCCTCTGTCTCGTCTCGCTCTCTCTCCATTTCACCTTCCTAACTCCGTCTCGGGTCACACCCTTGCACCGCCGGTCCCGCTTCTCCACATCGTAGAGAACCATCTTCCCTACCGAATTCTTTCACCCCTCATCTACCCACGACATCTCCTCCCTAAGCCCTTCATTGCCAACGGCCCAGCCTCGCACGCTCCCGCTGTAACCCCCCTTCTTCAACCCTCAGATCGCCTTCGTCCCACCCTCAACCATAGATCACTAACTGAATCCTCCCCTTCTCGATCCTTCTTCGCCCTCTTTAATAGGAGGTGCGAAAGAAGCTGAAAAAGATCACTCTCGCATCCGCCTTCTGCCTTTTTGTTACATCGATCAATACCCTTGCCTCCTTTCCTCAGTTCTCTTTCCTCCTTCTCCATACCCTTCTTTTCTCGACATTACTGAAGGAAAGCCGACCCTGCAGAAAAGACAACTCCATCCAGGTTTCCCCTTCGATCATCAAAAGAGCTTCCAGTCCCAGCAATAACATCAGGTCACGGTAAGCCACCCATCCCATCCTCTATTCTCTTCATATCATTCATTTCCTTTATAGTTCGGTTGTGTTTTTTTTTTTTTTTTCGATTTTTTTTTCTCTTTCTTTTCTTTCTTTCTTCTCTTTCTTCGATTTCTGTTGAACCCATTGACGCACTATCTGTAATACCAATTTGTATATAACAAATTGGATTATAGACAAGAAAAATCGAAAGGAACGAGCATGTTCCTACATTGTGTTTTCTCTATTTCCTTCATAGTTTACTGTTTCATTTTTTTTTAAATATGGCTGGTTTTAATTTCCGATTCATTCTCATTCCTTGTTTGCAACGGAATCATGTTCTCACTGCAAAGAATTGATAGGGATCCTGATTCTCATCCTATGTTTTCATTCTCTTCAGACTAATCATGATCATACATATCCATTCAAATTTTCATCTTGATAAGGCCAAATTCATCTTCATTTTCATTTTTTTTATTTTTTGTCTTGTATTTTCCTCCTTTCTCGTTTGACCCTGCTCCTTGAATGTGTTTGTATCATCACCCTGCCTTTAGCAGCGCTGATGATGTATTTGGCAATCACCTCAATGCCTTTGATTGGCATCATCAGGGTTATAAGACATGGCATAATTGACCTTATCGGGTATTGTTTCTATTTTTTTTCTTTTTCTTTTTTTAGAATATCACTTGCCAGATGAATCATATTAATATCTCATGGTTCGTGTAGTGTTTTAGTTCATTCTTTTATCAACCTCTTTCAATCCATTACATATGTCCTCTTTGTCGTGTGAGTCTCCTCTACATTGTGATGGGTCAGCAGCAGAGTCTTTTACTCATATTCGCACCTTACCTTTACCATTAAAATAGAGTGGAGTCTAATCTGATCCTAGATCAGACCCTTTTTGCAACGATCCTCCACTGATCTCTCATTTTACTTGCAAATGCATCTGACCTATCCCATTTGTTGTCGTGTTTCAGATTCTTTAACTTAAATGCATTATGCATTTTCTTTACAGTAGTTGCATTATCATTAACTGGTTTAATATATTTATCACACTGTGTCTCTTTCATTTTCGTCACATCGCTTTATTTTCTTCTTTTTTTCTCTACAAAATTATATTCATAGTATCGCCATTCACCATAATATATGTTCATAACAATGGTTGTGTGCTTTGCTGAATATTTGGGATATAACCATTTGACTTTTGGGTTTTGGTAATCACCACATATAAAGTAGGCATTGACCCACTCTTAGTTTAAAAGGAGAAAATTCCATATGAATTTTAAGCATCCTATGGCAATGCAGCTTACACTGCAATGGCAATATTATAGATGGTTAATAATTTCCTGTGAAACAGGGCTCTGCGTCTTAGCACCAGTTACATCTTCAGCATCGAACTCAGAGTTATTGAGTCATTTTCCCCATCTTGTATATAAATTTGTGCCTTCTACCACAGAGAAAAAATAATTTAGCATGTTACACTCTGCATTCTTTAAAACCGAGCAACCATTGCTCCTTGGCCATTGATCTAAATGGCTGTTCTGTAGCCATTTCTGTATATAAGAATCAGAATCATATTGTTTGTCTCTTACTTTTATGTGGGCACAGCATCATTATTCCTTATCTTTTGTTACAGGATTTTGAGCATCTCAATTATCTGTCAATATTTGATTTTCTCATGTTTGGCTGTTTGGACTTATACTGATACTAATCTTCTTTGACCGTCGTAATGAGGAGCTTCTTCTGGGACTACACATTGTTCTAACCCTGAGTAAAAAAAGAAGAAGAAGAGGGGAAATGCTATCTCGTTGCTTATGGAGACAGGTAGTGATGAAATAGGTTCTTTTCTATTGTGCGCAGAGAGGATAAAGTCTGTTCTCCATGAGAAGAACATAGTCCATGTTACCATTTGTGTTTTGACATTATATGTTTAATCTCCTTGGATAGATATGTTACAGGCCCAAGGTGGGGAAAATCTGGTCACCAAGGAGTGGCCTAAAACAAGACTATATTCGTATGGTTCCTGTGTTAATACAAAATTTTTCTTTCTTCTTCTAAAAAAAAAAGGTGACATTGATGTGTGTTTTCCCATTAATGAGGATGAGTCAAGCAGGTTGGATATTTTGTTGAGATCGGCATATACATATTAAAGGTCGAATAACCTTCAAGAGTTGCAGATATTAACTCATGTATGTGTCCCCATAGTGAACATTTCAGACCACATTACTAAAATTCATTGTGATATCCGCATAAATAATGCTTTAGCTTTTATAAAGCTTCTTCATTATGCACTAATAGCTATTAGATTGATTCAGTTGGCTTCTCAAGTGGAACATTGGGCCAACTTGATGAAACATACTGAAACACCCTACAAAGCATACTTGCTATTGGTGTTTGCCCTGCTATCTGCCTGTTACCATTCATTTCTAGTTCTTCCATCATCTCCAGCTGCTCCAACACAATCACGCCATTGTACATACATCCGTTGTGGTGTCTCCCTGGCTGCCTTCCCTGGCACTTGCAACCTGCCATCCCTTCACTCTCAATACCCACATCAGGTGCACAGTAAAATTAGCATTGGCATCCTTTTGTATACTTATGTGTTCATTATATAGCATCCACAGTGCAACATTTTTTTTATATTGTATATTGGCATCAATTAATACCTTTGCATCTCACACTTGGCATCCACACTTCCACGGCATTTGTGACCACCATTGCTGTCCTATCTTGGTACCCTCATCGTCCCTCAATCACACCTTGACACAGTAGCATTTGCACAACCACTGTAATGTTCTCCTGTCTTTTCAGCCTATCACTTAGCTCCAGCCCCCTCTATCTTCATTCAGCTCCTGCAGTCTAATCATCACTATAAACCATTTGCTGCTTCTACTTGTGTACCTCCAGCTTCACCATAGCCACCACTCAGTACTTGTACCTCTACATCTTCACACACCTGTTGTTGATATGTAGACTCACGACACCACCTACTGCAACATTACTGCAGCCTCGGTAAATATTCCACATAGCTGCCCCATCTCAACTACCATATACCGGTTCAAGATCCCATCAAATCCCAGCACTGCACTTCAATCTTGATTCCCAGCATGTGTCTCCTCACTGCCCAGCCTCTGTTAGGCATCCGCCCACTGCAGATTTTGCACAACAACCACACTATAGCCAGTTAGTTTATCTGCCATTGAATGTTAGTTAACCTCATATCAGGGTTAGTTCATAGCATCTCACCTTGTTTGGACCACCAATTATGTAGGCATATTGGTCACATCTTTATAAGTTCAGCTATTCATACCACATGATAACTTATGCATCAAGTATAGGTAACACAGGTCTCACTGGTACACTATCATTTCCTGCAACTATTTGCAACACCCTCACTGCTGCTTTACTTGCCATCATGCACACACTCCACCTGTGCACACTTCTTGCATTTCCTGTATATGTTTTTACTACTGCACAATATCACACCCACCTTTTAGGTGTTAGTTTCATAAATGTCATTTATATCACCATTCCACCTATACATACATATATATATATATATATATGTATGTATATATATATATATACATATATATATATATACATATATGTATGCATGTATATATGTACATAGACATATATCAATTTCATCTTTCCACAATTTAGATCTTAATTACCTTGGCATGTGAGCATTTTCGCCATTGATATCCATATGATATGTGCAGTTTTCCTCCATTTTCATACTAATCAAGTGTTTTGCAGGGAATATGTGGAAAATGTCATTACTTGGAGCTGAAAATTCAATTGTATATGTTGTAATAAATTAGATCTTAATGAGAATTTACATTCCCTGCTTTAGATAAAATGAATGAGCATTGTAAATATCATAAGTTGCTTATTTTCATACTTCTTGCCTTTATTTTCCAAAATCTCACAATGGAACCACAAATGGCACGTGCACCATTCTAATAGGAGGTGATTAATCCTAAGTTGATGATTTGCATCAATGGCCATAGTCAGGATGTGAACAAAACTTAGGATTTTCATCTTTTATGGAATAACATTGGATCCACACTGGATCTCTTTCTAAAAATCATCATATTTTTAAATATTTTTTTCTTTTATCAGAGTTTAACTTAAAATTAACTCAAAATATATATCAATGGCCATAGTCAGGATATATTAAGAGTTAATTTCATTTTAAACTCTATAAAAGCACCAAAATATATTTTATTCTTTACTTGAATTGAAATATGATTATTATATAATACATTCAATGACCATAGTCAAGAATGTATTATATCTTCAATCTCATTTTTAATTCATTTAAAGAATGAAATATGATCTTTAAATTCAATTTTAAAATCCTTTGGATTCATTTCATCATTTAGGATAGAATTACATCATATTTTCAGAATTCCTTGTTTAAAACTCCAAGTGATCTCAAATACCTTTCTCCCATCTTTATTTCAATTCATTCTCCTATCTTATTTCAAAGATTTAAATTTCAATTTCAAAGTCCAATTTGACTTTGAAATTTCAAATTCAATTTTCGTATTCAAAATTCCATTTACAAATTCAAAGTCCAATTTCAAAGATCAATTTAAACTTTGAGATTTCTGATCCATCTTCCAAATTCAAATTCAATTTAACATCTCAAAATTCTATTTTTCAAAGTTCAATTTAACTTTGAAACCTCTGATTCATCTTCTGATTTCAAATTCAAAATCAAGTTGATTTTCTTATCTTCAAAAATCCAAATTTTGAGATTAATTCTGAATCTCAAAATTCAAGTCATTTTCTAAGTTTTAAATTCAATCTGGGTTTTCAAAACCCAGATCCATCTTCAAAACCCCATTTGGATTTTCAGAATCCAAATCCAAAGCTAGATCCTAATCACAACTTGGATCCAAATTTTCAAGTACAATCTCTACTTTTGGATCTCGGACTCCAAATCCAATCCCCATTTAGGATTCTAGATCCAGAATCCAACTTCACCTTGGATCTCAAACTTCAGATCCAAAATCCATTTTAGGATCCAGAATCCAACTTCACCTTGGATCTCAAACTTCAGATCCAAAATCCAGTTTAGGATCCAGAATCCAATCTCATCTTGGATCTCAGACTTCAGATCCAATTCCATTTTAGGATCCAGAATCCAATTCTACTTTGGATCTCAGACTTCAGATCCAATTCCATTTTAGGATCCGGAATCCAATTTCATTTTGGACCTCAGACTTCAGATCCAATTTCATTTTAGGATCTCAGATCTTAGATCCAAATTCCATCTAGGATCCAGAATTCAAAATCTATCTTAAATTCCAGATTTCAAATCTAATTCCATTCCCAAATCTAGATTTCAAATCCAAATCCACCTTGGATTCCAGATCTTGGATCCAATTCCATTTAAAACTCAGAATTCAACTTCATCATTGGATCTCAGATTTCAGAATCAATTCCCATTTAGGATTCTAAATCCAGAATTAAACTTCATCTGGGATTTCAACTCTATTTAGAATCTAGACTTTGGATTCAAATTTCACCCTGATTTCAAATTTTAAATTCAATTTCATTTCAAATTTTATCTCTAAGTTCAAAGTCCATCTTCTGACTTTGAAATTTCCTTCTTTTTCCCTTTTTCAAATCATTCTTTCCAAATTCAAAGATTTATTTTCCCAGCTCTGATTATTTCAAAGACTTAGAACTTAAAATCCCTGATCTATCTCAAGTTCTAAGTTAGATTCAATCATTTCTTCACTCCATTATCAAGTTCATCTCAGAACACTTGGAGATTTCCAAAACCATTTTTTTGAAAAGAGCATACATCCTTGCATTGCACAAACATGATTTTTTATGCATTTAGACTTAGAATAAATTCTTAGATAATATTTAGGCAAAGCAAAAGGGCATAAATTCGATCTTTGGTTCGATTACCCTTGGTAAAGGCGCTAGGAACGGTTGAACCTCGTACCAACAAGCGAATCCCGTCTCTCCATTTTCCCGCAAAATATTTTAAAACGAAGGCGAGTAATTTTCTAAATATTTTCAAATTAAGGTCAAGTGAGACCCTGCAAAAGAGTTCATCTTCTCTCTTCTTTTCTTTTCTCTTCTCTTTTCTTTTCTGTCTTTTATTTTTCTCCCTTCAAAAAGGAGAAAAATAGGGATTAGAAAGGAAAAGAGAAGGAAGAGAGAGAAACCACAAGAGAGAAAATTTTTTGTGATGATCATAGTTTTGGCGACCGTGATGAGACAACATCTTCGTTTGGTCGGATCTATGCATTTGCTTTGCTTTGATATTATCTAAGTCTTTATTCTATAAATGTCAGCTTCATTTTTCATGCAAACCTTAGGAGCCTAGACTCTGTCCTAAGCTGACATCATTGCATATAGGATCTAAGTATGGTTTGGTAGGACCATATTGAGGAGATTATTCCATGTTCACATTAGACTTAGGTCTGAAATACAACTCTCCTCAATTTTAGGGATTGAATGAAAACAATGTATGCAAGTGTATGCCTCTTTTTATTTAAATCTATCTCTTTAGGACTTGCATTAGAGCTTTCTGGTTTTTTATCTGCATGTTGAACATGTTTTTGAAAACATCCCTACCTATATTATCCTGGTCTTCACGTTGCTGGGTTGTCTCACTGAACCATAGTTCGGGAGAGAGCCTCACAACTGGACCACTTATTTGGGTTCGCGCCCCCCTACCACGTACCTAAGGGCCATAGTTCGAGGTATATCAGTAGGCGCTCAAGGATGTTGGGAAGCCATTACCTTAGAACCGGAGAATTATTTCTATGCCACGTACTTTGAGCTTCGGCTTGAGTATATCGGCATACCTTGATTGGAATCAGATAATCTGAACCATAGAGTTAGGATTAAGGTCCCACAAGCCATTTCAAATATTGCATTTAGAGTCAGCCTTTAGGGAGTGTTGTGTGCACATCTTTGTTTGTGCAGCTCTGATTGTGCGATGTTTTCTTGTATTCTCCTATATATATCAAACCTTCTCGAAACCCTGGGTATATTATTTAAAAAATTTTCTTATTTTCAAAAACCCCAGGTGTATACTTTTTCTTTTCCTATATTCTTTTTCTCTCTTGTCAAATTTTATTTAAACCCCTAGAAATTCTTTTTCTAAATCCCTTGATCTTTCAAAAATTTCTAGAAGTTGTGTCTATCCTCTTTCTTATCAAGAGTCTATCCGTAAGTCCTGCATTCTATCTAATTCTCTTCCTCTTTGCCTCAGTATCATTCCGATGGCATCTGATTCCCTCGATGCTATCTTTCCCAGAGATCTTGTCTTCTATCAAATGAGGGATGGAACCCTGGATCATCGGGTTATCCGATCTCATTTCTTCTTCCCTCGGTGGTGCTATTCTTGGTTCACCACCTTCTCACGTATGTTCCCAGACCATTTGGATGATTGTGGATTGGAGATGGCATCGGCAGTGGGCAAACAAACCATCAACGCCAGTTTGATTCAAGCTATGGTAGAACGGTGGAATCCACGTACCTGCACATTCTGGTTTCCATGGGGAGAGATGACTCTGCTAATGGACGAGTTCAGCGACATCATGGGATTGCCAGAGCTAGCTGGTCAACCAAACGATCCGGTCGAGCAGCAGTTCCTGATCAATGTCAAGGGGATAGATGTTCGGGAAGCATTAGCCAGAGCTACAGATAGCAGATCTTGGCCTCTCACTGAGATCAACGGGAGTCAGTTCATCGATCTATTCGGACTCTATCACAAGTATGGAGCCTATGAGGAAGTTGACACCTTGTCTCGAGCAGCGAAAGAAAGAATCCAGCATGCCATGATCCTATGCACAGTGGGATTAGCATTCTTTCAAGACGGTCAGAATTTCATCGATGTCAGAGTCACCCAACTCTTTCAAAGATGGGGAAGCAAGCAGACCCGTCAGCTTTCAGTGTCTATGGCAGCTCTAGCCTTTCTATACAGCGGCTTAGCTCGTTTTGCCCTTGGAGAGACCATTTTGGTGGAACGATGCATATATGCCTTACAGTCTTGGTTCCTGCGACATGTGCCGTCAAAAGTCAGTTCCTTCAGGTTCAACAGCAAGAAGCCGAAGTCCACCATTCAGTATCGAACTTTGATTGAGAGTCTGCACCAGGAAGAGATCCTTTGGGATTATTTCAACATACGAGAATCAGTTCCTCGCTACACTTATGCTTGTAGCAAGCGTTACAGATTGCTTGGCCCTTTCTTCTGTGTCGACTATTAGCCAGAGAGGTGTCTCAGACAATTCTCGCAGTGGCAGGTTTGTGTCAACACTTGCTTCCCAACAAGCCACATGCCAGAGTTCGATCTTCAGTCGGATCAGTGGTTTGGGGCATACCATGTAACCAAATACACTTGGAACTCCTTCATTCCTTTATCTATATTTCCTGGACCTAATGTATCTTCGAAATATCGAGACTGGTGGCAAACTGTCTGCCCACCTTCTCTTTGTATTTAAATTTTGTCATTAATAAAAATGCAATTTTTTGTTCTGTTAAAAAGCTCTTTATGGCCAAAATTTTATTCTTTTATTTTGTTTTATATGGTCAGGATCCCCGTGACGACCACATCCCTAGCAATGAGACCTTGCCTTATATTCTCCTTCAAATTATCTCTTATCATGATAGACGACCTCGCCTAGGTAACAAGACATATTTTTCCGTTACCACAAAATGGTGACACAATTATCACAAAATTTGTGATGACCCGATCTCTGGTAATGGGATAACTTGTTTAATTGTCTATCAATTCCTCATTTCCTGTCTTTTTCTCAAAAGGTCGTATTTTCAAAAAATTCTTCCAAGCTCTAACCATTCCTTTATTCTGCAGAAATCATTGGCATTGACAAGATGGTTCAGACCAAAGCTGGAAAAGAGACTGCTCCTCAGCACAGCGACAGCGAAGTCAAAGCAATGAACTCTCCCAAGTCAGTCAGAGGGCAGAATCAAAACAAAGGTGATGATATCGATCCTGCTATGTGCAACCTGTTTCAGAGGATGATGTCAGAACAAGCTGAGGTCAGTCAAAAAAAGGTTGTTCTGAAGAGCAAACCAAAGAAGAAAACTGTGAAAAAGCCGGTCAGGATCGTCAGAAAGAAGGTCCAGCCTGACACTACTTCTGAGGAGTCGGAATCAGCCGAAGAAGAATTAGAAGAAAAAGAACAGTTTGTCTACCCTCAGAATCCTCCGCAGCAGTTTGTGAAGATCGTTGCAGAACCTGAATCTGTAAATAAGCCTATTCCAGTTAAAGATCCAATGCACGAGCAGATGAGGGAAATGACTCGAGCCATTAAGGATATTCAGGCCAAAAGCAAAGGCAAACAGACTTACTCTGGTGAGGATTTTTACAATGGCCTAGACGGGGATGACAATCTAGAGAATCTCCTTCGGAAGTTCCTCAAGTTTGACAGAACGGGCAACCCTAAGGCTCATTTGGCTACATTCTATGCAGAGTGCGGCCGTTTCAGGAAAGATAATCGGGCCTTGTTCATCTGTTTCCCCCACAGTCTGGAAGGAGTAGCAGCCAGGTGGTATGCAGACCACATCAATCCCATCGAACTACGAGAGTTCGATAAAGTTGTGAACCTGTTTATCGAGCACTTCATGTTCAATGTTGAAGCGTCACCAACTCTCAATCATCTTTACAATTTGAAGCAGCATGAGAATGAGAGAGCTGGCGAATTCATCCACAAGTGGAGAAGCACCTGTAACAGAATGAAGGTTCCCATCCCAGAGGAACACGCCCTACAGATTATTTTGAACAACTTTGCTCAGCCTCTGAGGAACCTCATTTCTACCTCTCCTGCCAAATCATTCATCAAGTTGATTAAGAGAGCCGAGTGGCTCGAGACAGGCTTAGACAATGGCCTCTACGAAGGGTACCCATTCGTCCGAGGTAACCCTGATCAGAAGAAGAAAACACACGTCGCCTATTCTACAGAATTTTCGGATCGTGGCAGTGGCTCTAACAACAAGAAAAGCAAGAGAAACTGCCAAAAAGACTCCGGACCCTTTAAGGCTGAAAGGACCAATTCGGCAACTCAAAAGGGAAGATTTGCAAAGCCACAACCTGTCCAAGCAGCGCCACAGCCTGAAGCGAGGTAGCAAAAAAAACCAAAGCACGAAGGATGGAGCTATGATCAGGAGTTCACAGCTTTGGAACAATCCCGCGAGGACATCCTTGAGTACATGTTGTCCAAAGGAATGGTCAAACTCCCTAAGGTCGCAGAGCCTCCGATCGCTATGGGCAAATGGACTGACAAATTCTGCAAATTTCACCGAACTATTGGACATGACACCGAGCACTGTTTTGTCCTCAAAAACATCATCCAAGACTGTATTGACAAGAATTTGTTAATCGAGGATGAGGACGAAGAGCAGCCAGAGATCTTGTCCAAGCCTTTCCCTAAGCATTCTACCTCAGTAATTACAAAACAAACATTTTCTCTGCAAGGCAACATTCAACCATGTTCCAGTCAGGACATTCAGGATCAACATCAGGTCCTCGTCCTCCGTCAAGCGCAGTCTTCCGCCAAGAGGGTGGATATTACTGCATTTTCCAGCAATAAGAAATCAACCAAGGAACCTGCAAAAGTAGCAACAGACATTGCCAAGCTAGTCCCCAGGATTTCGAAGCGCTTCGTCAAGGCAGCTTTGAAGAAGGATGAAACTTCAGGGCCAGTTTAGAAGCCAATTACTGCTTTATCCAACATTTCTATCCTGGATTTGACCCACGCTTCACCTGAACACCAAAAAGTGCTAGAAGATCTACTAAGAAAGATCAAGGTCAAGCCTAGCACAACTGCGCAAGATATGACACAAATCGTCAACCAGGCTATGATGAACGCACCCATTACATTTTCTGATGAGGATCTGCCAAAGCCTCATTCTTTCCATAACAACGCCTTATACATAGTGGTGCAGACCAGGGGCATGACAATCCCTCATGTGTTAGTTGATGGAGGCAGCAGTCTCAATATCTGTCCGGAGATGACAGCCAAGGCTTTGTGTCTGAAGGAAGAGGAATATACCCCTGATTTGATCACAATCTATGGTTTTGATAACCATGGGCAGACAGCCAAGGGAAAGATATTTCTCGAAATTTTCATCAACTACTCGGTGTATACTGTGCTTTTTCATGTGGTCAACGTGCCGCCTACATACAACCTTTTGCTCGGGCGCACTTGGATCCACAACACCAACGCTGTTCCTTCAACCCTTCACCAATATATCAAATGGTCGAAGAGAGGCATGATTACCACGGTCCTAGGAGAGGATCTGGAAGAGTGACTCCCACAGCCAATGATTCCCCATCCTACTTTCACTGCCGACATCCCAAGCATCCGGGAAGTCGATGAAATCAATCTGAGTGAAAGTCTGGACATGTTAAAGTTGAAAGAAGTCCAGCCGACAGAAAATGTGGCAGCAATAACCCAGTGGCAGGGACCTCGCTTCTTCAAGTTAGGCGGGCGCCTTGATTGCACTTCACTCAAAGATCACCCTCTTTTCCCTCAGTTTCCGAAAGCTAGAAAAGGGTTTGATCTCCTAATGAAGCATGGCTACCAACCTTTCAAGGGTCTGGGTAAGGATGGGGGCGACATTTTAGAACCAATCATACCCACTCGACATGTCACGGGTGCAGGACTGGGTTTCACCGGTCAATCGTCCGGCAGGAAGACGATTTTCGTCAAAGGGGCAGAATGAAGACAATGCCTTTGTTTTCTGTTTTCTTTTTCTATTTTCCTCATATCGTCATGTAGGGGCAAGTCCACCCCAGTCTTTCCTTTCTTCATCAACAATCATCTGTAAATATCAAAGTTACTCGATCAATGAAATTTTGATTTTCTATTCTCATCTTGGTGTATATAATTCTTTGCTTATGTCTTTGTCTATATTATCATTCTATGTTTCTGTACAAAAGGCTATTTTTAAATATCTTACCCTTTTTCTTAAAAAAACCTTTTTTTGCGCTTTCAGGATTGCCGAAATCATGGCTCCTAAATCGCTTAAAAGGCTCGTTATCAATACCAACTTTTTTCAAAATAAATCCAAACTGGCCAGAATCTGTAAGGCAAGGGCAGGGGCAGAAGTCAGCAAGGTAACAACGCAGATCAAAGACTTAGCAGAGTTCGACTCAGCGATACAGGATTTGCTAGCATTCAGAAGCAGGACGAACCATCGTCGTTGGTTCAAGATCTGACAGAGGATGTCAACATCGGTTCGGAAGATGATCCGAAAATCCTCAGAATTGGTTCCAGCTTGAATTCAGATGAGAAGGGAAGGCTCATCCATTTCCTCAAACAACATCAAGAAGTCTTTGCTTGGACCTACGAGGATATGCCAGGCTTAGACCCCAAACTGGTCGAGCATCGTTTCTTGCTGAAGCCGGACTGCAAGCCAATCAAGCAGAAATTAAGGAAAATGGATCCCCGAGTAGCACCGCAAGTTAATAAAAGACGTGAAGAGTTGTTAAAAGCAGGATTCATTCGGACTATCTGTTATCGTCACGAAATTTCTCCTATCTTCCCTTCCTTGTGGGAGAGAGAGAAAAATGCTTTCGCGATTCAAACTTGACCGGATTTTGGAATTTTTTTTTGAAATACTCACCTCCATTTTGAAAATAGCGAGAAAATCCATGGGATGGGGCTCGACCTGTCGGTACGAGGTTCGACCGTTCCTACCGCCTTTAACAGGGGTAATCGCACCAAGGACCAAGATGTGTGCTTGACTTAGTGAAATCCTCGAAATTGTGTTCTATCCTAAATGCACAGAGAATTCAGGCATGTGCTATGAGATTTTGTAAAATGCTTGTTGAGAAAAAGATGATGTATGCTTTAGAAAACATTTGGAGTTGAAAAGCATTTCTCAGGAAAAAGGTGGAATTTAGTCTCAGAAAATTCTGATAAAAATGATTTGAAATCTCGAGAAAAATTATGAAGATTTGGGAAAATCATGAATGGTTGAAAATCCTGAAAAAATAGAAGTGATTCTTGAGAAAAAGGTGAACACGGGAAGAGAAAATGCTGATCAGGAAAATTCTAGCTTTGAAAAGTTTCTCAGGAAAATGAGCAAAATTCATTGGAAAACTCTTTAGAGAAGGAAAATTGAAACTCGGGAAATTGAAACCCTGAGAATCTTAACCTTGAAATACTTGGAAATTGATTTTGATTTTGAGAAAGATGAGAAATTTGAAAAGAATCTTAAGAAAATAACATTTTCCAGGGAAAATCACGGGAAAACTTTACTTGGAAAATCTGACTTTGAAAATTTTAGAAGTTTCTTGAGAAACTGATTTCCATGGAATAAAGTTTTCTCGATAAAATCAAGAGAAAAGCAGATGATGCCATGATGTAGATGATTTGGATGTATGAACGCACTTTGAAAAGATTTTCTGAGAGATTTTGTTGGAAAAATGTGTATTAAGTCAAAATAAATCCTTCAGATATTCTGACTGTGGCCATGAATATGTTCAGAGTTTATTTGATTTAATTCACAATGTTTTGCAAAATTGGAAATATGATGTGCATTTTTAAGATAGCCTAAGAGTGTAGGCTCAGTGTGACTAGTAGAAAGATGATGGATCTGGGTCTCATCCATATTCCGACTAGGGCCGTAAATATGGACTCCACCGAGTTCATCAACTCTCTAAGAGTTGGTGCACGTGCCATTCGTGTACATCCATGGTGATTTTGCAAAATGAGATATATGAATCATAGAATCAGGATATTGCAGGAATCAAACTACATGAGATGCATCCTAATCTAAGCAGTAAAAGTAAATATTATTCCAAATTTTGATTATTACATCACTGGCATAGAGCAAAATGAATAAAAGAAATACAAAATCAAAATAGTCAGCATCCTCTGAATTTTCCTGCAAATGGGACCTGTCACAAAAAAAATACAATATATAGAGAAGGGATTTTCATGTTGATGACAAGGTGTGAATGACTATACCTGAACTACACTGCAAATGGACCATTTAATGAAAATATGATGTCATAGGTACTACTGAGATGTTTTATAGAAATGCCTAGATGCAATACTTGAATTAAACGAAAATTTGCACTATTTCTAAATACATGAGAATATGACTATTTAAATGTATATATGTTTATCGAAGGCAACATAGATGTTCCATAAGGAAGTGCCCTATCTATTTTTAATAAGAAGATGCAGGTAGATATGCATATGCAAAACTAAAAAAAAAATGGGTATGAAACTAGATAAATATAAAAGCTTAAACTTTATGAGAGAATGCCTCATCTAGGTATATATATATCCTATTGAGGTGGAGACTGCATATGTAACTTGAACACATGTATTGATACAGTTAATATACAACCTAGTTTATATACAGAGATAACCTAGATGAATCTGAGGAATTATATGAATGATAATGAATGATGCTCAGTTATGAATTACTTGACTAATTTACAGTTACCAGTCACAATAAATCAAATGAACAGAAAATGACCTCTATGTTAGCAAGTTAGAACATCACATCTAACACCATTTCAATTGGATTCTAAATGGCAGACATTTAAATACTGATAGCATTGGATATGTATGTTACAGGAAAGATGTACAAAGGAAAGGAGAGGTTGTGGTTAATCATCAGTACAAATGACATTATGAATACAAAGGGACGATGGGAAACCTTAAGGTAGACTACCAATGTATAAAGGTGCAGAGGCAAAGCTGTAGCTGTTACGGAGTCACAATGACATGTGGGAATTGCTTCTAATGAATAAAATCGGTACCTGTGATAAAATATAATAAACTTATGCTGAAAAGAATTTACATACAAACCAGCTAACAACTGATACACAGTAGAAATCAGCAACCATGAAATCTGAATACCCAAAAGTTGATATTACTGCTCATATGTGGCAACAGTATGACTATATCCTTTTACCATTCACTCACCAAACAGAACTGTTCACACAGATGATGATTATCATCATCAGCCATATGGTTTTATCAGCTGCAATGTAATATCATCCTAAATAATGAAGCTGACCAAGGAGATTATGCTAAGTAAACTTGCAGATCAAAAGGGTACTGAAGCAGAAAAGATATGGTAAACTCATTAAGAAATGCCTCCAACAAGCACAAACTACAGATGCAGACATTTAAGTATCGTGAGTTTGACAGCAATACACATCTTCATTTTTTTTTTTTGTAACTTAGTGAAATCACTGTAATAAAACACCCTGTATCCAGCCAGGTACTAGATAGGCATCCTTGATTCAGATATAAGCATGAGTTATAATAATAATAAAAAAAAAACAAAGAAGGTTAGCTTATGATGGAATATGAGAAATTTCATGACTAGGCATAGATTTTGCATGAAAAAAAAAAACAAACACAAATACCTATTATGCCATCAAAGGGAAATTTGTTATATCATGAAGGTTCCCATATACTTAGAACTGATAGATCGATAATGGTATATCGTGAGTTCAGATTTCCTTTAATTAAATGAATACAAGAGATTCATAAAAAAAAAAGAACTCAGATGAAATGGATAATCGACTGCCTTGAAGATTGAATAAAAATAAGCAAATTGTAATCAAATGTCATAGGTAAAAAAAAAATACAAATATGTAATCGAATATTGGAATGTGATCATTCCCTTTGATGTAGCATCTGTAAGTCGAGGTTGCCATACAAGCAGCCCGAATATTACAGGGGATGCTTTTGTTGAATCAATAAGGCACGAAAGGGGGAGGACAAGAAAATCAGCAGAAAGAAAAGAAAAGAAGAGAAAAAAAAAGCAAAGAGGAATGGAGAGAGAATATTTACTGCTAATCGATTGATGGAGATACTTCCTTCAATGGTGGATCAACTCTCCAGGGGGAAAGGAGGATCACGCTTCCTTCAACTGTCTTTGAACGATCTGTTGAAATATGATGGGAAGTAGGAACTCGTGAATGGGAGGGATACAAGCAGAGGGTCGTGAAGGAGGGGAGGAAGTCGAAGTCCAGAGAGAAAAAGGCGTGCAGAGTTGGAATCTCCTTTGCAAAATTCTAGAGTTCCTTTCTCTGTCGGTTGGAAGAGAATAGGGCAGAAGCCGTGAGAGGAGGGTCTGAGAGATAGGGGAAGCCGACGCTCAAAATTCGATCCCCTGGCCCCCAGCGTGGTTCCCCTTTTAAAGATTTTCATAAAGTTTTACCGAAAAATCGGTTGTTTTTGAAATCTTTTGAACTGACTTTTGAAAACATTTGAAAATTTTCAAACAGGATTTTGAAAAGCCTTTGAAACTCGTTAATCCTTGAGAAGGGGACGATTGGCTTGTTCGGAAATCTCGGTTCATTTACCTACAACTTAGGTAAAGTGAACCCTTTTTGTGGGTAGGGCTTCACGGTGGCTTCTTCTTGGGGCTGAAAGGTAATAAACAAAATAAAAGAAGTGATAAAAATGAATTTTGTTTTTCTTCTTTTTCTTTTTTTTTCTTTTTTTTTTCTTTTTTTTCTTTTTTTTTTTAAGGTGGTGCCACCTCATTGGATTTGAAAACTTTTTTTTGAAAAAGTTGGTTTTTCTTTGCATAGGACTCTTAGTGGGGCACCACCTACGTGGACCCACTAATTATTTTATTAAAATTGAGTTAAATAAAAAAAAGTTTTATAAATCGGTGCCACTTCCAAATGGGCACTATTTTGAAAATAAGAGAATTTTTTGAGAATTTGAGTGTGACACCACCTCAAGGCGGGTCCCACGTCACTTATTTGAAATAAAAGCCAAGTGAGATTTTTGGAATTTTCATAATAGTAGGCTAAGTTTAAAAAAACACGAAGTGAACTTTGGTTTGGTTTCAAAACTTAGAAGAAAATGGTTCTTCAGGGTAAAATTTAGAAAGATGCGGAGAAATTCAGAGCCCTTTTTGCAAAAGTCTGAAATAAGGTCTTATGAATTTGAAATTGTGTCCCCCTCTTTTCAATTGACAATTTTTTTTTTAAATCAATGTCAAAAACTATCTAGATCATTTTTCTTGAGGGAATTTTTGTAATTCGGAGTCCTGGGGGTAAAATGGGAAGAATTGGTAATTTTGAAGACCGAGGGTTTTGAAATCAAATTTTGAAAAGTTTAAAACTCAAATCCGGATTAACAATTTTGAAAATTGAGAGTTCTGGATCTCAAAATGACATGTTGTGCATTGAAATGGCGTGAAATGTTCATGCAATGCTATGCAAAGACATGTTTTCTGAAGTGCCCCTCTGAATTTGGAATTTGAAATTCTAGCTTCTTTTCAAGAGTCGGATTTTGAAATTTTGCAGTTTGAAGATGTTTCAGAGTCTAAATAGAGAAGTTTTGAGACTCGAGAATGGAATTTAGGACTTTCTGCAAGGTTCAATCTTGGAAAATGACCATTTTGCCCTTCATTGGTTCCGGAGAACTGAAATGTGATGATTGGTGGAGATGTCAAGAAGGTGAGTGAAAATTTGGGGTGTTTACATATGCCCCTCTTTGCTACTAAGCCGGCTTGTTGTCGAGCTTAGTGGCAAAAAAAACATACCAAATTTGGGCTATATATACTTGCCCCAATTAGAAGGATCTGACTGGGTATGAAGACATTAGCCCGAGGAAGATGGTAGATATGAAATGGAGAATAAAGAGAAAAGATTTGTTCTGTGAGAGTGAAATTCAAGTTTTTGCCCTTATCCTGGATGGGACAAAAATACCTCGCATGGAACGAAGCTCAGGTTTGAACCCTTGACCTAATTAGGCAGAAAACAAAATACCTCTTTGAATGAGGCTCAGGTTTGTACCCTTATCCTGATTGGGCGGAAAAATAGATGGAATCCTCGAAAGAAGAGACCATGATGGAACCTTCAGATTTTGCACCATGAATCCGAAAGGGGTTTTGCAAAAGGAAGGAAAATGGGGTCCCTAAAGCTTGAAAAGGGGTTGATCTTGGGCATCTCATGGCTGAGACTAAATAGCTTTTGAAATTGCCTTTTGCGAGAAAATGATTGGTGGTTCGACCTCGAACCAAAATGGGACTGTCTATGGTGGGACAGTGGAGACACAGGGAAGTGTGTGAATCTGAGAGCTCATGCTCTCAAAGAAGGGAAGGAATCCAGTCCTCAAGAGGGATTTAAAATTGGTGTCAGGATGTATCAAAGACGGACATCAAGCTCTCACTTCGCGTCAGGATAGCTAGAAAATATTGTCAACATATTAAGAATTCTGTTGTTGATTCAAAGTATTTGAAAATGATGCATATTGTTGCAAAATATTCCTTCTTTTCTACCTGAAGCCTTATCTCCAAACGAGCTTAACTTCGTAGAATCGAGATTTGGAATCCAAATTACTTGCGATTTACCTTCTTCAAGGAAGCTATCAATTTTCTTGATATGAACAAGAAAGAGAATTTGATATTATGAAAGCAATTGATGAAAGGATATTGATAATAGAATTTCACAAATTTAAAGAAGATTCTTGATAGATTTGACAGTTTTGATATCCTGAGAGCTTCTCTCATGATAATCTTTCTGCACACTTTTGGCTTTCTGGGTTTTGGCTACATTCTCCTTCATTTTGGAGATTGTAAACACACCAAATTTATACCTTCATCCAGTGTTTGTCCATTTCATAAGTCATCACAGATCATTGCATGTCATTGCACGTATTCTGCATAGCATTGTATGACATTGCATCTCATTTTCGAGATCCAGCACTCCTATTTCAAAACATTCAATCCAGATTTGAATTTTAAAGCTTTATTTCAAAATCAATTTCAAAACCTGGGTTTTTATTCAATACTCTGTCATTTTCCAACCCCAGGACTTTGTATTTCGAAATATTTTCTCAGAAAACAATCTGGATTCCTTTCAAATTCAAACTTTAATCGATTTCAATTCACAGATGAGACCCATTTAGATGGTGTCGCTTCTGAATGCCTCTATTCATCAAATTTCTCAAATTTTTGAAAGTTTCAGTCCGATCAGGACACTGTCTCAGAGTCCTAATCCGGTCAAAAGTTTGGTTTTTAAGTCTGTTTTACTTCCATTCTCAATCTTTTTCGTTTGTTTTCAAAATTTAGGTCATTTCACAGAGTCCAGTTAGTTCAGGACTCTATTTTAGAGTTCGGTCGAGTTGGGAGTCTAACCCTGACTGTGTTTTCTGACTTATTTCATCATTTCTTGATAAAATCTTTTTAAAATTCTTTCATTTGGCTTTTAAAATCTAAAATCTCAGAGTCCTAAGAGTTCAGGACTCTAACCCAGAGTTCCAGTTCGCTTGAGACCCTATTTTCAAAAATCTTGAATTTCAAATACTGATTTTAACCCCTTTTCAAAGCCATTTTCAGTGTTTATTTCAAAAATGTTCAAAATTCGATGTGGGCCCACTCAGTTGGTACCATATCCAGAGGAATTCTAACTCAGTTAGGACCTTATGCCATTTCAAAAATCCTAATTTTAAGTTTACTTTTGAAAATCTTTTGAAAACTCCTTCGATTTCAAGTTTTAAAATCGCTTTTTGAAAAACTCAAGTAGGGCCCACTCGGGGTGGCGCCATATTCGAGTAAGTCAGGGCTAGACTAGGGTTAGTTGATGTCTTGGTTAGTGTTAGAGGTTTAGAAGAGTCAAAACCATTTTGAAAAACTCATTTTTGAAAGTTAGTTTTTAAAACTAGTGTTTTTAAAGGTTTTTAAAAGTGTTTTAAAAACCCAATGTGAGAGAATGCCAAGTGGCACCACATTTGGGGGATTCTTAGGTTTAGCTAGGGGTTAATTAGGAACTATTTAGGATAATTTAGACTAGGGGTAGTTAGGTAACTCCACCCCAAAATCGCCCCCCCCCCCCCCCCCCTTTAGAGTCCAAAATTTTCAAAATTGTCAATTTTTAAACCTAATTTTTTTATTATAAATAGAGGCATAAGGGGGGTCGATTTTCCCATCTCTCTCTTATTGGATTCTTGGAGCTTCTCTCTCCTCTCCAGCCCTTCCTCCATTGCTGCAACTCCAAGGTATGAACTTCTTCACTTTTCTTATTTTATTTAATGCTTTTTAATGCTTTAAACCTAGATTTAGGCTTGGACACCCCTCCTTATGGAAGATCAACCATGGTTTCACCTCAAGAACCATCAAAACCAGCAAGAACAGTACAAGAAGGTGATCTAACCCTGTTTTGGATAATTTACAGAGATTTTAATCCATTAGAATTGATTTTAACATGATTCTTTGCATTATTAACCAATAAAATATATGATTTACCCTTTTTAATGGGTTAAATCTATGTTTTAAAGGTGATATCAAATTCCAGCCATTGATTCCCTGTTTTTATTTTATTTTCATGGTTTATTCATGTTTGTTTTACGTTCTATAGCATAAAAATAAGTTTTATTTACTGTTTTATGGTTTATTTTATTTATTTACATTAGTTAATGCATGGTTTTTCAAGTTTCTTAAATTTCTGTGTGTTCTAGGTTTAGAACAGTAAAGATGATGTTATTTTGGATTGAAGCACTCATTGTTTATTTCTGATGTTTTTATATGTGATGCATGCATGAGTTATTGAGTTACTGTAGAAAAATCAGAGGTTTTGGATCTCAGGAACCCTGTCAAAAAAATCAGACATCAAATCGGGTTTTTAAAGCTTTAAAATCGTGGTTAAAATCAAGAAGGTAACTTGCTGTGATGATATTTCTCTCATCTTATATCCAATTTTAGATCTGTAAATTGCTATGGATTTACATTAAATATATCTGTCGTCTGTGAAATTTTCGGATTTTTTGATCACTGTTTAGTATTTTTCCCCTTTTAGAGAATCTGTTTTTAAATTTAAAACTCGTTAGGGTTTACCAAAACCCTAATCAGACTTGTGTTAGTCATAAATCCCAAACCACAGATCCGATTTTAGATATGTAAAAAGTGAGTATTGTTATTTTTCTGTCTACTGTTCACCACTAAAATTTCAGATATTTTTGTTTAGAATTGCTATTTATGTCTGTATTTTCAATCTGGAATAGCTGTTTTAATCCCTGTTAAGAGTGATATATTTTAGCTCAGATTGCCGGAAGGGTTTCTCCCTAACCGGAGATGATTTTCCCGATCTGTAAATTTGAAAATCTCTGTTTTTCTTTCTAGTTAGTCTCTGTAAAAGTTCATAAATTTCCATGGAGATTTGACCCCTGGTTCAGGTCTTGGACTGAGACTGGTTGGTGAATTAGGTCAAAATAGCATATTTTTAGGGTTTAATGCAATTTCCGGATTAATTTAATGTCAAAAAATTATTTTTATAATTTCAATTCGACATTAGGGTTATAACAAGTACAGGTACCAATTTTTATGGATTTTAGAATCCATTTGATGGCTGAATTAAGCAAATTGCAAAATCGGGTTCCTGAAAGATCCAAAAACACTGCTAAAATCACAGTTTTTGTGATATTGTTGGATTTTCGTGCATAGGCATATATTTTTAGGGTTTAATCATGTTCATAATCATATTAGGATGCTTTAGGTTTAATTTTGTGCTCATTTGATTTCATTTAGTGCATAAAACCTAAGTTTTTACCAAAATCTCTTTCTAAAAACCCTGATTTCAAGGCCATAGTCTTGCTATCAGGGGCAATTTGGTCATTTGACCTAAATTTCGAAATCCCTAACCCTAATTTTCATATTTTTAAGCATGTCACATCATATTTAGCTTAGTTTATTACATTGAAATTTCAAAACTTGCATTTTATCAAAATATCTTTCTAAAAACCCTAATTTCAAGGCCATAGTCTTGTTATTAGGGGTATTTTGGTCATTTAGACCCCAATTTCGAAATTTCCTATTTTATCTTCCTTATTTATTCCATTTTATTTCATACTTTATCACTTTTGATTTAAGAGAATCAAGAAAAAGGCTTATGTCTAGCAAAATCCAGTAATTTCTAGATATTACTGGATAAATCTAGAAAAGCCAACATATTTTCATTAACCAAGTTTTCTAGTTTTGCAGGTACATTGAAGACTTTATTTTCCATGTATTTAAATTTCAATAGTGATGTAATTTGTAATTAAACTTTGGAATAAGAATTTACATTTCCTGCTTAGCTTAGGTTGCATTGCATATAGCTTATTTTTATGTTTGATGGATGATGATTCATGCATATTTTTACAAATTCACCATGGTCTACATGAATGGCACATGCACTAGCTTCTATGAAGTTTATAAACTTGGTGGAATTTGTATTTATGGCCATAGTCAGAATATGAAGGATATCTAGATTTATGATCTTCACATTAGCCACATTCAGCCTACACTCTTAGGCTAACTTCAAAATGCACTGCATTTCTCAAAAATACAAAAAGTATTTCTCAATTCCTCAAATCCATATTCATTCATTTCATGCATTTGTCAACTCCAATTCAAAATCCAAGTCAAGGAAATTGAATTTCTCAAAATCTCCTAAGTCTTATAGCAAAATCGATTTTCCCAAAGACATTGAATTTCAAAGGATATTTCAAGTATTTCCCAAGTTACAAATTCAAATTTTCTAAGTTAGAATTTCAATTTCCAAGTTTGAATTCAGAGAAACCAAGTCTCTCAGAATCGATTTTCACCAAATGTCAAGAATTTCTCAAAATCGATTTTTACTTCTCTCAGAAGTACATCTCAAATCCCATTTCACGATTTCTCATGTGATATCATTTCCAAGATTTACATTTCCTAAATATTTCAATCATTCAAAGCAAATATCATGTTTTCAAATGTGCATTTTTTTGAAAATTCATAGCACATGCCTGATTCTATGTGCATTTAGAAATTAGAATATGATTTAGACAAGTTGAATAGAGCAGAGCATAAGATTGATCCTTGGTTCAATTACCCTTGTTAAAGGTGGCAGGAATGGTTGAACCTCGTACCGACAGGCGAGTCCCATTCTACGGAATTTTCCCGCATTTTAAAAATGGAGGCGAGTTATTTTCAAAAACTATTTCAAATGTCAGTTTGATTTGCAAGATTTAAAAATTTTGCGATGATAACAGGTTTGGCGACCGAGATGGGGCTCTGTCTTCGCCTGATCAATCTAATGCTCTACTTAATTCAGATTGTCAAAATCGATTTCCATGGAATGTCAGCTTTGCTTTATGATATCATGTGAACCTAGGAGCCTAGACTTGAACCCAGCTGACATGGAATGCATATAGACTAGGTATGGTTTGGTAGGACCATATTGAGGAGAATTATTCATGCTCACATAGACTTAGGTCTAATACAACACTCCTCAATTTAGGAATTGTATGAAAACAATGCTTGCTTCTTCAAATATTTCAAAAATCTATCTCTTTAGGACTTAGAGCCTTCTATTTGATTGCATGTGCTCATGTTTTTCAAAAATCACCCCACCTATATTGTCCCGGTCTTCACGTTGCTGGGCTCTCTTCCAGAACCATAGTTCGGGACAGAGCCTCACAACTGGGCCACTTATTTGGGTGAAAACCCCCCTGCCACGTACCAAGGGCCATAGTCCAACGTATATCGGTAGGTGCTCAAGGATGTTGGAAAACTTGAACCTAGAACCGGAGAAATTGATTTTATGCCACGTACATCGAGCCTTGGCTTGAGTATATAGGCATAACTGGATTGGATACAGTTGATCTGAACCCTAGAGTTAGGATTAAGGTCCTACAGCTATTTCAAAATTTGTACATCTAAAGTCAGCTTTTAGGGAATGTTGTATGTGCATATTTGTTTGTGTAGAATGTGATTGAATATGTTATAGTCATATTTTCTAAAAATACTTGACGATTTTTCAAAATTCCCCAGTCCATGTCCATGTACTGTCTATGTTTTAAATCTTGGACGATTTTCAAAACACTTCATTTTATAAAGTACTTCCTTATATTTCATTAAACCCTGGACGATTTTCATAAAATTTCTCCATTTTCTTCAAAACTCCGGGTGATTTCCCATCTTTCCTGTCTTCTGGATCTCGAATTTCCTGCTTTATTTTTATCCTGCCTGCATTTTTCTCAAAATTCCTGTATTTTTCTCAAATCTTATTCCAATTTCCATGTCTTCCAGTCCGATGGCATCCAGTCAGCTTGATTCAGTCTTCCCTGACGGTCACATCTCCTACGAGGTGCGACAACGTCTTCCCGAACATCGAGTCCTCAGCACCGGATCCTTCTTTCCCCGGTGGTATTATTCATGGTTCAAGAACTTCTCTCGTATGTTTCCGGACCATCTGGACGAGTGTGGATTGGAACTGGCGTCCGCAGTGGGAAAGCAGACAGTCAACGGCAACTTGATCCATGCACTAGCAGAGCGGTGGAATCCGAGCACTTCTACCTTCAGGTTCCCGTGGGGCGAGATGACAGTACTGATGGATGAATTTTCAGAGATTATGGGATTGCCCGAGCCAGCCGGTCAGCCTGGAGATCCATTGGAGAAACAGTTTCTGATTAATGTTAAGGGTCTGGACCCTAAGGATGCCTTAGCTCGCATGACAGGACGCAAGTCTTGGCCATTGATAGAAGAGGATGGAAACGAATATGTGGACCTGCTCGAAATCTACAGACAGCATGGAACATTTGTGGAAGTCAGTTCGTTGTCTAGGACAGCTCGAGAGAGAATTCAGCATGCGATGGTTCTGTGCACGGTGGGATTGGCTTTCTTTCCCGACAGACGAAATTACATGGATATCAGAATAGTTCAGCTTCTAAGGAGATGGGGAAGTCGACAGACCAGCCGCCTCTCAATAGCCATGGCCGCACTCGCCTTTCTATACCGAGGGTTGACTCGTTTCGCACTCGGAGAATCGATCCTAGTCGAAGGATGCACCTATGCCTTGCAGTCTTGGTTCCTCCGGCATGTGCCAGTCCGAGCCAGTTCCTTCAGATACAATGGTGAGAAGTTCCTTCCAGTTGCACAATACCAGTTCTTGACCGACAACCTTCAGGAGAAAGAGGTCGTATGGGACTACTTTGATCGTCAGGAATCACCTCCCAGATATACTTATGCATACGGCAAGCGATTCAGGCTACTGGGCCCGTTCTTCTGCGCATATTATCATCCAGAGCGGTGTGTCAGGCAATTCTCTTAGAGGCAGAAGCGCGTAGAGATTCGTCCACTAGCCGGGGTTCTGCCAGAATTCGATCTCACATCAGATCAGTGGTCCGGAGCATACCATTCTGCCAGACATGGCTGGGATTCCTTTGTCAGTCTTACTATTTTTCCTTGTCCTCGTGTATCTTCTGATTATCTAGAGTGGTGGAAAATTGTTTGTCCCCCTCCCCTCTGTCAAGTGTATTATTGATAAAATCATGTTTTTCCTCTCAATAAAAATTCCTTTATTTTACATTGGTTTGACGACCTCGCCTAGGTAACAAGGCATATTTTCAGTTGTTATCTTGCAAAGAATAGCAACGCAATTGTCGTAATCCCAGCGACGACTCAATCCCTAGTAATGGGATATTATTTCAATTGTCTACCAAAATTCTCAACAAATATTTTCCTCCAAACCAAATTTCCTTCAGAAGCCTAACCATCAGTTCTGCCCTGCAGAGAGCATCAGTAATATCCAAGAGAACGTTTGCGATACCCGATGGTTGATACAAGATCCAGAAAGAAAGCCGCATCAGTTGAAGGCGTCGCGTACTCAGTAGCTTCAGAAGAAGAGATGGACTCACCTCGATCAATCCAGAGTCAGGGTCAGCAGACGGATGATGGCATCGATCCCCAAATGTACGCCATGTTCAAAAAGATGATGACCAAGATGCTGGCAGAGCAAGCTGAGGCCAGTACTGAGCAAATTCAGACCAAACAGAAAGAAAAGGGTCATGCAACCAAGAATGTGAAAATCATTAAAAAGCAGAATCGCCATGAGGAAATGTCCGATGAGTCAGAATCAACAGATGATACTGACAAAGAGTATGAAAACAAGCAAGAATTCAAAAGGTCGACTCAGGGGCAGGGATCGGCCTACAAATCCAAGAATCAGTCTGTTGACGACCCTACGCAGTCACAACTGAAAGATGTGGTGAAGATGGTTAAAGATCTTCAAGCGCGTGACAAGGGTAAAAGAGTCTTTACAAGTGAAGACTTCTATGATGGACTGGATGGGGATGATGATCTTGATAATCTCCCCAAGAAATTTATCAAGTTTGATGGTTCGGGTGACCCAAAAGCACATCTCGCCCTATTCTTCGCAGAATGTTCCAGGTTCAAGAGGAACAATCGTGCCTTATTTCTCTGCTTCCCTCGCAGTTTGGAAGGTGTCGCAGCAAAGTGGTACTCAGAGCACATTAATCCGATAGAACTGAAAGAATTCGACAAAGTGGTCAATTTATTTATTGAGCGCTTTCTATTCAACGCTGAAGCACTCCCGACTCTCAGTCATCTCTGCAGTCTGAGGCAGAAGGAAAACGAGAAGGCCAGGGATTTTATTCATAAATGGAGATCCGCTTGCAATAAGATGTGCGAGCCAATAGCAGAAAGACACGCACTATCTTTGATCCTGAGCAACTTCTCGCAACCCCTGAGGGGACTAATTTCTACATCTCCATCGAAGAGCTTCATAGAACTAACAGAACGAGCCGAATGGCTCGAGTTGAGTATGGAGAACGGGTCTTATGAAGGTTTTATGTTTACAAAGAATAACAGTCAACAAGAATCAAAGAAGAAAGCCCATTTTACCTACTCTGCCAATAACAGTAAGAATCAGAACAAAGGAAATGGAAAAAATCATAGTTATGCTTCAGGAGGGTCAAATCCCAACAAAAGTGATCAGAAAGGCAAGTCGATTATTCAATATGATAAGCAGCCACAGCAAACCCTCGAACAAAGATCAAGACCACAAGAAAAGCCAAAGCGGGAAGGATGGAGTTATAACCGCAAGTTTACTCCTCTAGACCAGTCCCTCGAGACAGTATTAGAATATATGCTCGGCAGTGATATGATTAAGCTTCCAAGGGTAGCTGACCCGCCAGTGGTTATGGGAAAAATGAAGGACAGATTTTGCAAGTTCCACCGAACTGTGGGACATGATACCGAGAACTGTTTCGTTCTCAAAAACATCATACAAGATTATATTGACAAAAATCTGTTAGTAGAAGGGGCTGAAGATGAGAAAATGGAGATTCTAAAACAGCCTTTCTTGCAGCACTCAACAGCAATGATATCTGATCATCCCTTTCAGCCACAAGATCATATCCGACCATGCCCTAGCAGTGATATCAATGTGCAGCATCAGGTATTAGTATTGCATAAGGCCCAGTCCAGTTCTCAAAAGATGGACCTCGTTTCAGCATTCAGTAAGCTGAAAGTTTCGAGAGAACCCGCTAGAATATCTCCAGAGGTAGCCAAAAGAATGCCATGGTTACCCAAGAACCTTGTCAAATCTACTTCGGAAAAAGGGAGAAAACCAGAAGAAAAGGTCGACACGGTGCAAAGACCAATCACTGCCCTCTCTAATATCCCTATCCTTGAGTTGGCACGTGCCTCTCCTAAGCATCAGCAAGTTCTGGACGATTTACTGCGAAAGATCAAAGTCAAGCCAGACACCACACCTGAAGACATGGCTCAGATCGTTAATCAGGCCATGACCAATGCTCCCATAACCTTCTCAGATGAGGATCTGCCAAAACCTCACGCATTTCATAACAATGCCTTGTACATTGTGGTGAGAACCCGGGGAATGACTGTACCCCATGTGCTTGTAGATGGAGGCAGTAGCCTCAACATTTGTCCTGAAATGACTGCCAAGGCTCTGGGTATAAAAGAAGAAGAGTATACACCGGATCCGATCACCATTTATGGGTTTGATAATCATGGACAGACAGCAAAGGGAAAGATCTTCTTGGAAATATTTATCAACTACTCTGTTCATACAGTGCTTTTCCATGTCGTCAACGTGCCACCAACGTATAATCTTCTACTGGGAAGAACATGGATTCATAAGGCCAACACCGTGCCATCCACTCTGCATCAGTGCATCAAGTGGTCTAAAGGTGACATGATAACTACTATTTTGGGGGAAGATCCTGAAGAGAGGCTACCTCAGCCTATGATCCCTAGGCCAACTTATACTGCTGATATCCCTAGCATTAGGGAAAGTGAAGAAATTGTTCTCAGTGAAAGCCTTGAAATGCTAAAGTTAGGAGCAATATCAGAGACAAATCACACAGCAGCAATGGTCCAATGGCAAGGACCACATTTCTTTAAGATTGGGGGTCGTCTCGATTATAGTACTTTCAAGGACCATCCTCTTTTCCCGCAGTTTGTTAGGACCAAGAAAGGATTTGACCTGTTACTGAAGCATGGTTATCAGCCTTTCAAAGGATTGGGCAAGAACAGAGATGGCCGGCTAGAGCCAGTGATCCCTGATCAGCATCCGCGCAGGGCAGGACTAGGATTCACGGGCAAAAGATCCCACAAAAATACTGTCTTCATTAAAGGGATCCATTAAAAATTTTGTACCATCTGTCTTTTCTATTCCATTCATTTGATTTTTGCAGTTTGTAGGGACAATGTCCCATTTCAGTTCATTTTAAGTGACCTTATTTCATTTCAAGTCTTCAATAAAGTTATCAAGTTTCTCGTCTATCTGGATGTCATCTTTCTCTTATTCCTCTGCAATTTGTCTTCAAAATTCATTTGTTCTTATTTTTTTTTATTTCCATGCAATTTATGTCATAGTAAAGGAGCTTTCTCTAAAAGCTATTCCTTTTCAAAATTTCAGAATGTCTTCTCAACCGATAAAAAGGTTAGTCATTAATCCTTCAATCCTATCGAAACCGGCAAAGATATATCGGGTCCGAGCAAGAACAGGGGACAGTAAGGTCACAAAGCAGTCAGAAGAAATGGCAGAATTCGATTCGTTGCTTCCAGAGTTGCCAGAATTTGCAGCGATTCAGAAACAAGATGAACCATCGACCCTAGTCCAGGATCCGACTGAGGACATCAATATTGGTTCAGAAGATAGTCCGAAAATTCTCAAGATCGGCACCAGCCTAAGTACAGATGAGAAGGAAAGGCCCATTGACTTTCTCAAGCAGCACCAAGAAGTATTCACATGGACTTATGAAGATATGCCCGGTTTAGATCCTAAATTGGTGGAACATCGACTCGTTCTGAAGCCTGATGCGAAACCTATTAAACAGAAGTTAAGGAAAATGGATCCTCGAATCGAGCAACAGGTCAAGGAAGGACTTGAGGACTTGCTTTAAGCAGGATTCATTCGAGCAATAGATTATCCGGACTGGTTGGCGAATATCGTTGCAGTTCCCAAAAAAAATGGCAAAGTGCGAATTTGTATCGACTTTCGCGATCTCAATAAAGCTACTCCGAAGGATGACTATCCCCTCCCAAATATTGACCTCCTAGTTGATAGCACGGCTGGGCATGCCATGTTTTCCTTCATGGACAGATACTCCGGATATAATCAGATCAAGTTAGCCGCTCGTGACCAATCCAAAACATCCTTCACTACGCCATGGGGCACTTTCTGTTATACAGTCATGCCGTTTGGGCTCAAAAATGCTGGGGCAACCTATCAGCGTACAATGGCTGCCATTTTCCATGATCAGATGCACAAGACCATGGATGCATACGTTGATGACATCTTGGTCAAATCCAAGGAGGAAGAAGACCATATCGATGCCTTAAGTCAAGTCTTCAAGCGGCTTATTCTTTATAAGCTAAGACTCAACCCTCAGAAGTGTGTCTTTGGAGTTGAATCAGGCAAATTGCTAGGCTTCTTGGTCAGCAAAAAGGGGATAGAAATGGATCCCGCTAAAGCAAAGGCCATCATTGACATGCCACCTCCAACTACTCTTAAGGAATTGCGTAGTCTTCAGGGACGTATGCAATCAATTCGGAGATTCATATCCAACCTTGCCATAAGATGTGAACCTTTCAATCATCTACTCAGAAAGGAGTGAAATTTGAATGGGGAACAGAGTTTCAGCAATCGTTTGAGCGTATCAAGAAATATCTTCTTAATCCGCCCGTTCTAAAGCCACCAGAATTGGGAAAGCCTCTCTTGCTATACGTTTCAGTTAACCAAGCCGCTTGTGGCGGATTCTTGGCACAATATGAAGAAGGCAGTTTGGTTGAACATGCCATTTACTATGTAAGCAAGACTTTCATTGACTACGAGAAGAAATATTCTCAAATAGAGAAGACATGCCTAGCACTGGTATGGATGTGTCAGAAGCTGAGACATTACTTGTTAGCATCAGAAGTCAAGATTCTCTCAAAACTTAATCCTCTCAAGTATATTCTCGAACAACCATTTCTTAGTGGACGGATTGCTAAGTGGCAAGTCCTGTTAATGCAGTATGATCTGGGGTATGTTTCTTAGCAATCTATCAAAGGTCAAGCAATTGCAGACCAATTGGCAGATTTTCCTTTAGCAGAAGATGTTAGAATCGAGGATAGCTTTCCCGATGAGCGGATCTGTAATGTTCAACAATCCACAGTTTGGAATCTGTTTTTCGACGGATCCAAGAACATGGCCGGCATAGGAGTCGGAATCTTGCTGATCACACCAGAGAAAAAGATGATCCCCTTTTCTCTGAAACTGGATTTTCAGTGTACCCATAATATGGCTGAGTATGAAGCTTTAATACAAGGTATGAGAATTTTGCAAGACTTCAATGTTCAGAGGGTACATGCTTTCGGCGATTCATTGCTCGTCGTCAGCCAAGTCAAAGCTGAATGGCAGGTAAAAGATCAGAAGCTGCTCCCTTACCAAAAGATCGTTTTATCCCTTATCAACAATTTCGATGAATTTCAGCTTTTCCATATCAAAAGAGAGTTTAATCAAATAGCTGATGGTTTGGCCAGCCTGGGCTCCATTATGTCTTTCAGAAATGGAGAATCCTGTCGCTCCTTTGAAATCGGTAGACTTGACCAACCTGCCTTCGTTCCGGTAATGCAAGTCAACCAGGCGGAACAGAAAAAGAAGCCTTGGTATCAAGATATCAAAAACTTTATTGAAACTGGTGAACTTCCACCAGAACTATCAAAGAAGGAGCAAAAAGCAATTCAGCATATGTCCGCCCGCTATTTTATCCTTGCCAATGTTCTTTATCGTCGTGGGTTCAGTTCTGAGTATTCCAGGTGCTTAGACGAAGAAGAAGCTAAAGAAATCATACGAGAAGCGCATGAAGGTATTTGCGGTGGTCATGTCGGCTACCAAACCCTTGTTAAACAAATCATTTGGGCAGGATACTATTGGAGAACCATGCAGCAAGACTGCTATCGTTTTGTGAAGAAGTGCGTTCAGTGTCAGATACACGCACCTTCCATTCATGCGCCAGCCACGTACTTGCAATCAGTCGTGTCTCCATGGCCATTTTCTATGTGGGCCTTCGACGTCGTAGGACCCATCTCTCCTTCAGCTTCTAATGGTCATAAATACTTCCTTGCCGCAACAGAGTATTTCACCAAATGGGTTGAAGCCGTCACTCTGCGTACGGTGGAGGGTCGACATGTAGTTTCGTTCATTCATAAGAACATTCTTTGTCGTTTCGGTATACCGCACGACATCGTGTCAGATAATGGTACTCATTTCAAGAATGAGAGAATGAAGATCTTTTGTTCAAAATTCAGAATTCATCATCATTTTTTAGCTCCTTATTATCCACAAGGAAATGGTCAGGCAGAAGCAACCAACAAAAGTTTGATTCGCATCTTGGAAAGAACCGTTGAGACGGGTCGTGATTGGCACGAGAAAATTCATGATGCACTTTGGGAATATCGAACTACCATTCGAACCCCAACCAATGCGACTCCTTCAGAACTTGTTTATGGGACTGAGGTGGTGTTACCTCTTCATGTTCAGAAACCCGCCCTTAAGTTCGCATCTCTTTTAGAGCTACCACTCGATCAGTATCAGCAACAGAGATTGGTACAGTTAGATTTACTCGATGAAAAAGGACTCAAAGCAGCAGAACACGCTCAGTCTTATCGTCAGAGGATAGCAAGGCAATATGCCAAGTCAGTCATCGAAAGGAGATTCCAAGTTAATGACTTGGTCCTTAGATCAACGGCTCATCTCAAGCATCGTCCACGTGGCAAATGGTCACCAAACTGGGAAGGTCCCTACGTGGTGAAAGAAGCGTTGCCTCGTAATTCATATCGTCTGATTAATGCAGACGGGGTAGAACTATCCGACCCCATTAATGCTCGACATCTGAAGAAATTCTATACCTAGAAAATCTCTATTCTATCTTTTGTATTCTTCAAAAATTCTCCTCAATAAATGATCAATTATTCTTTGGTCAAAATACCCCTCTTCCTCAGAATATACTGGGGCATTCTTGGTAAAATTGCCTTTTATCCAAAACAATTTGTGTGCAGGCAGGATCTAATAAATCTCTCATTTTGCACGCATGTGCACTCAGTTGCATCCATTTGCATTTGCACGCATTCATCTACATCAATTTGCATTGGATTTCCCATTCAGGATAAGGGATAAATCCTGAGACCCCGGCAAGTCGTCCAAGTCATCGTCAATTGATGACCCAGTGCTCGTACTGGTAATCTTTTAAAAACCAGTGCTTGTACTGGTAATCTTTTGAAAACCCAGTGCTCGTACTGGTAATCTTTTAAAATTCAGTGCTCATACTGATAACCTTTTAAAATCCAGTGCTCGTACTGGTAACCTTTTAAAGTCCAGTGCTCGTACTGGTATCCTTTAAAAATCCAGTGCTCGTATTGGTAATCTTTTAAAATACAGTGCTCATAATGGTAGTCTTTTAAAATTCAATGCTCGTACTGATAACTTTTTAAAATCCAGTGCTCGTACTGGTAGCCTTTTAAAGTCCAGTGCTCGTACTGGTATCCTTTAAAAAAATCCAGTGCTCATACTGGTAATCTTTTAAAATACAGTGCTCGTATTGGTACTTTGCAAAAGTTCGGTCTTCATACTGGTCGCAACATAACTCTCACATTGAGGTTCAGGCTCAATCTTTAGACCTGCGAACCAAACAATCTGTATCAGACTCTTGGGTCGTTCCATTCTGTTAATCTGACATTCGGGTTGCCGATTTTGTCAAGACCTCTAGTCATTCGTGTTATCAAACAGTTCTTTGAGTTATCAAAAGCTATCAAAATCAATCGCCAAGTATCTCTCTTGCGAGGGACCCTTTTTCCAGGGAGAGTTCGAGGGAGCTCGTTTCTTTTCGCATGTCTTTATTGTTCGTTCGTTGAACCCCTTTTTTTCTAGGGAGAGTTTGAAGGGACTCGTGATTCACGAATAGTTTGCAAAATAATCTTTATTGTCACACAAGGAACCCTTTTTCTAGGGAGAGTTTCGACGGAAGCTCATCCTCCTTGTAACCCTAAATGTCTTTTGTTAGGCCACCCCCGTCGTCGAGGACCCTTTTTCCAGGGAGAGTGTGATGGACTCGTTCCTCTATGATATCCTTTCAATCTCTGTTAGCGGCCCCCTTTCCATAAGAGAAGCCTAGAAATAGGGAGTTTTGACGAAAACTCTATTTCTCTTTGAAAGTTCATTTTGCAAACACCTCCTCTTCAGGGAAGAGAGGAGTATCTTTTGTTACCCGTTCAGGTAAGGGTCAAGCCTGAGTCTCTCCTTTGGGGAAAGGAGAGGAGAATCTAGCCACGGATGTGTCATATAGATCTCAAATGATTTCCTTCACCAAGGATTCCAAGAATATTTTGCCAATTTGCCATAAAAAATAGTTGTTGATTTCAAAATCTTTATCGCATAAAATTGTACCTCAGAATACCTTCAGTATTACTTCCGAAGTGACAAAGCTTTTGCGAAAAAGGATTCAAAATTCAAAATCTTTCTATTGGCCAACCAAAAGGATGAAGAATAAATCCGCGATATGGCCAGCAAAGAAAATTCAATGTTGTTGCAAAGCCAGAAGTGATTGATATTGATCACAGTCAATGGCATATTTTTAAAGATCATTCTTGGAAAATAAGCAGTCGAAATATCCTGGGTGATACAGAAAAATCCACTCAATCTCCATGTCCCCTCAATCACCTAAGCTGCAATTAAATATCTGCAAAAGGGATCTCTCAACTGTCGTCAAGATGAAGGCGAATTAGACGAGTCGACCCCCGGGGCCAAAGAAGATTTAAATCATCTCCAAGATGACGGAGTTTGTGACGGATCCTTCCAGGGAAAGTCCAGATCACCGTCGAGATAAAGGCGAGTGTGATGGACCTCTCGACAATCCCTAAAAGGTATTTAATTTCCGCTATCATCAAGAGACTTCCAACCAATGAGCCAATAACCGTCAATATAATCCCTGAGAGAAAAGAAGGATCGGAACATCTCTGAGATAAAGGAGTTTGTGACGTACCCTTCCAAAAAAATAAAGAGAGAAAAAGCTAGGACATCTCCAAAATGAAGGATGATGTAATTCCTGAAAAATCCAAGAGAGCTTCAATTCTGTCAAAAAAGAGTGCAGAAAGATCATCATGAGAAAAGAATCCCAGGATATCAGACTGCCGAATCTATCAAGAATCTTCTTTAATTTTGTGAAATTCTTTTATCAATATCCTTTCGCTAATAGCTCTCGCAATATCAAGAATACATTCTTTTCCGTCCATATTAATGAAATTGATAGCCTCCTTGAAGGAAAGTCAATTGCAAGTAATTTGAATTCGAATCTTGATTCTACGGAGTTAAGCCCAGTCGGAGGTAATACTTCAGGTAGAAAAGAGGGAATATTTTTCATATATATATGTGCTTATCATTCTTGAATTAACTACAATTTTTTATCTTATTGACAATCTTTTTAAGTTATCCTGACATGAAGTGAGAACTTGATGTTTATTTTGATGTATCCAGGCGTTGTTGTTATCCCTTTTAGGATCGGATGATGGGAGTTGTCCAAGATCCTTCCCTTCTTGTTTTGATCTGAGTGCCTGGGCTCTCAGATTCGCACACTTCCCTGTGCTCCCCACTGTCCCACCATAGACAGTTCCCGTTCAGGTTAAGGGTTAAACCTGAATTTTCCGCAAAAGGTCATCTGTCTTAAAAGCCATTCAGTCTTAGCAATGAGACGTCCAAGATCAATCCCTTTTCAAGCTTTAGGGAACCCCCTTTCTTCCTTTTCCAAACCCCTCTTGGATTTATTGTGCAGAATTCGAAGGTCCCATCATGGTTTCTTCATTTGAGGATTCCGTATATCGTCCCCTTTCAGGTTAAGGGTTAAGCCTGAGCCTCGTTTTTCCACGAGGTATCGTCCCCTTTCAGGTTAAGAGTTAAGCCTGAGCCTCGTTTTTCCACGAGGTATCGTCCCCTTTCAGGTTAAGGGTTAAGCCTGAGCCTCGTTTTTCCACGAGGTATCGTCCCCTTTCAGGTTAAGGGTTAAGCCTGAGCCTCGTTTTTCCACGAGGTATCGTCCCCTTTCAGGTTAAGGGTTAAGCCTAAGCCTCGTTTTTCCATGAGGTATCGTCCCCTTTCAGGTTAAGGGTTAAGCTTGAGCCTCGTTTTTCCACGAGGTATCGTCCCCTTTCAGGTTAAGGGTTAAGCCTGAGCCTCATCCATACGAGGTATTTCCTGTCCCATCCAGGTTAAGGGCAAAACCTGAATCTCATTTCTCTTTTTGAAATAAAATTTTCTCCTTATTCTTCATTTCATATCTATCATCATCCTTTGAACTAATTCTTTCATACCCAGTCAGATTCATCTAACTGGGGCATTTTTATAGTCCAAATTTGGTATGTTTTCTTTGCCACTAAGCTCGGCTTTCAACCATCTTAGCAGCAAAGAGGGGCATCTGTAAACACACCAAATTTTTACCTTCATCCAGTGTTTGTCCATTTCATAAGTCATCACAGATCATTGCATGTCATTGCACGTATTCTGCATAGCATTGTATGACATTGCATCTCATTTTCGAGATCCAGCACTCCTATTTCAAAACATTCAATCCAGATTTGAATTTTAAAGCTTTATTTCAAAATCAATTTCAAAACCTGGGTTTTTATTCAATACTCTGTCATTTTCCAACCCTAGGACTTTGTATTTCGAAATATTTTCTCAGAAAACAATCTGGATTCCTTTCAAATTCAAACTTTAATCGATTTCAATTCACAGATGAGACCCATTTAGATGGTGTCGCTTCTGAATGCCTCTATTCATCAAATTTCTCAAATTTTTGAAAGTTTCAGTCCGATCAGGACTCTGTCTCAGAGTCCTAATCCGGTCAGAAGTTTGGTTTTTAAGTCTGTTTTACTTCCATTCTCAATCTTTTTCGTTACAGAGTCCAGTTAGTTCAGGACTCTATTTTAGAGTTCGATCGAGTTGGGAGTCTAACCCTGACTGTGTTTTCTGACTTATTTCATCATTTCTTGATAAAATCTTTTAAAAATTCTTTCATTTGGCTTTTAAAATCTAAAATCTCAGAGTCCTAAGAGTTCAGGACTCTAACCCAGAGTTCCAGTTCGCTTGAGACCCTATTTTCAAAAATCTTGAATTTCAAATACTGATTTTAACCCCTTTTCAAAGCCATTTTCAGTGTTTATTTCAAAAATGTTCAAAATTCGATGTGGGCCCACTCATTTGGTACCATATCTAGAGGAATTCTAACTCAGTTAGGACCTTATGCCATTTCAAAAATCCTAATTTTAAGTTTACTTTTGAAAATCTTTTGAAAACTCCTTCGATTTCAAGTTTTAAAATCGCTTTTTGAAAAACTCAAGTAGGGCCCACTCGGGGTGGCGCCATATTCGAGTAAGTCAGGGCTAGACTAGGGTTAGTTGATGTCTTGGTTAGTGTTAGAGGTTTAGAAGAGTCAAAACCATTTTGAAAAACTCATTTTTGAAAGTTAGTTTTTAAAACTAGTGTTTTTAAAGGTTTTTAAAAGTGTTTTAAAAACCCAATGTGAGAGAATGCCAAGTGGCACCACATTTGGGGGATTCTTAGGTTTAGCTAGGGGTTAATTAGGAACTATTTAGGATAATTTAGACTAGGGGTAGTTAGGTAACTCCACCCCAAAATCGCCCCCCCCCCTTTAGAGTCCAAAATTTTCAAAACTGTCAATTTTTAAACCTAATTTTTTTATTATAAATAGAGGCATAAGGGGGGTCGATTTTCCCATCTCTCTCTTATTGGATTCTTGGAGCTTCTCTCTCCTCTCCAGCCCTTCCTCCATTGCTGCAACTCCAAGGTATGAACTTCTTCACTTTTCTTATTTTATTTAATGCTTTTTAATGCTTTAAACCTAGATTTAGGCTTGGACACCCCTCCTTATGGAAGATCAACCATGGTTTCACCTCAAGAACCATCAAGAACCAGCAAGAACGGTACAAGAAGGTGATCTAACCCTGTTTTGGATAATTTACAGAGATTTTAATCCATTAGAATTGATTTTAACATGATTCTTTGCATTATTAACCAATAAAATATATGATTTACCCTTTTTAATGGGTTAAATCTATGTTTTAAAGGTGATATCAAATTCCAGCCATTGATTCCCTGTTTTTATTTTATTTTCATGGTTTATTCATGTTTGTTTTACGTTCTATAGCATAAAAATAAGTTTTATTTACTGTTTTATGGTTTATTTTATTTATTTACATTAGTTAATGCATGGTTTTTCAAGTTTCTTAAATTTCTGTGTGTTCTAGGTTTAGAACAGTAAAGATGATGTTATTTTGGATTGAAGCACTCATTGTTTATTTCTGATGTTTTTATATGTGATGCATGCATGAGTTATTGAGTTACTGTAGAAAAATCAGAGGTTTTGGATCTCAGGAACCCTGTCAAAAAAATCAGACATCAAATCGGGTTTTTAAAGCTTTAAAATCGTGGTTAAAATCAAGAAGGTAACTTGCTGTGATGATATTTCTCTCATCTTATATCCAATTTTAGATCTGTAAATTGCTATGGATTTACATTAAATATATCTGTCGTCTGTGAAATTTTCGGATTTTTTGATCACTGTTTAGTATTTTTCCCCTTTTAGAGAATCTGTTTTTAAATTTAAAACTCGTTAGGGTTTACCAAAACCCTAATCAGACTTGTGTTAGTCATAAATCCCAAACCACAGATCCGATTTTAGATATGTAAAAAGTGAGTATTGTTATTTTTCTGTCTACTGTTCACCACTAAAATTTCAGAGATTTTTGTTTAGAATTGCTATTTATGTCTGTATTTTCAATCTGGAATAGCTGTTTTAATCCCTGTTAAGAGTGATATATTTTAGCTTAGATTGCCGGAAGGGTTTCTCCCTAACCGGAGATGATTTTCCCGATCTGTAAATTGAAAAATCTCTGTTTTTTTTTCTAGTTAGTCTCTGTAAAAGTTCATAAATTTCCATGGAGATTTGACTCCTGGTTCAGGTCTTGGACTGAGACTGGTTGGTGAATTAGGTCAAAATAGCATATTTTTAGGGTTTAATGCAATTTCCGGATTAATTTAATGTCAAAAAATTATTTTTATAATTCCAATTAAAAATTAGGGTTATAAAAAGTATAGGTACCAATTTTTATGGATTTTAGAATCCATTTGATGGCTGAATTAAGCAAATTGCAAAATCGGGTTCCTCAAAGATCCAAAAACACTGCTAAAGTCATAGTTTTTGTGATATTGTTGGATTTTCGTGCATAGGCATATATTTTTAGGGTTTAATCATGTTCATAATCATATTAGGATGCTTTAGGTTTAATTTTGTGCTCATTTGATTTCATTTAGTGCATAAAACCTAAGTTTTTACCAAAATCTCTTTCTAAAAACCCTGATTTCAAGGCCATAGTCTTGCTATCGGGGGCAATTTGGTCATTTGACCTAAATTTCGAAATCCCTAACCCTAATTTTCATATTTTTAAGCATGTCACATCATATTTAGCTTAGTTTATTACATTCAAATTTCAAAACTTGCATTTTATCAAAATATCTTTCTAAAAACCCTAATTTCAAGGCCATAGTCTTGTTATTAGGGGTATTTTGGTCATTTGGACCCCAATTTCGAAATTTCCTATTTTATCTTCCTTATTTATTCCATTTTATTTCATACTTTATCACTTTTGATTTAAGAGAATCAAGAAAAAGGCTTATATCTAGCAAAATCCAGTAATTTCTAGATATTACTGGATAAATCTAGAAAAGCCAACATATTTTCATTAACCAAGTTTTCTAGTTTTGCAGGTACATTGAAGACTTTATTTTCCATGTATTTAAATTTCAATAGTGATGTAATTTGTAATTAAACTTTGGAATAAGAATTTACATTTCCTGCTTAGCTTAGGTTGCATTGCATATAGCTTATTTTTATGTGTGATGGATGATGATTCATGCATATTTTTACAAATTCACCATGGTCTACATGAATGGCACATGCACTAGCTTCTATGAAGTTTATAAACTTGGTGGAATTTGTATTTATGGCCATAGTCAGAATATGAAGGATATCTAGATTTATGATCTTCACATTAGCCACATTCAGCCTACACTCTTAGGCTAACTTCAAAATGCACTGCATTTCTCAAAAATACCAAAAGTATTTCTCAATTCCTCAAATCCATATTCATTCATTTCATGCATTTGTCAACTTCAATTCAAAATCCAAGTCAAGGAAATTGAATTTCTTAAAATCTCCTAAGTCTTATAGCAAAATCGATTTTCCCAAAGACATTGAATTTCAAAGGATATTTCAAGTATTTCCCAAGTTACAAATTCAAATTTTCTAAGTTAGAATTTCAATTTCCAAGTTTGAATTCAGAGAAACCAAGTCTTTCAGAATCGATTTTCACCAAATGTCAAGAATTTCTCAAAATCGATTTTTACTTCTCCCAGAAGTACATCTCAAATCCCATTTCACGATTTCTCATGTGATATCATTTCCAAGATTTACATTTCCTAAATATTTCAATCATTCAAAGCAAATATCATGTTTTCAAATGTGCATTTTTCTGAAAATTCATAGCACATGCCTGATTCTATGTACATTTAGAAATTAGAATATGATTTAGACAAGTTGAATAGAGTAGAGCATAAGATTGATCCTTGGTTCAATTACCCCTGTTAAAGGTGGCAGGAACGGTTGAACCTCGTACCGACAGGCGAGTCCCATTCTACGGAATTTTCCCACATTTTAAAAACGGAGGCGAGTTATTTTCAAAAACTATTTCAAAGGTCAGTTTGATTTGCAAAAGTTAAAAATTTTGCGATGATAACAGAGATGTTCTGACTTTTTCTCTTTCTTTTTCCTCTCGCTCTCTTTTTGGAAGGGTACGTCACAAACTCCTTCAACTTGGAGATGTTTCGATCCTTCTTGGACGATGGGTTTAGAGATCTTTGGATGATAGCTGAAATTAAATATCTTTTAGGGATTGTCGGGAGGTTCATCGCATCTGCCTTCATCTCGACAGTGCTTTGGACTTTCCCTGGAAGGATCTGTCACAAACTCTGTCATCCTGGAGATGTTTCAAATCTTCTTTGGCCCCGGGGGTCTACTCGCTTAATTCGCCTTCATCTTGGCGACAATTGAGAGATCCCTTTTGCGGATATATAATGGCAGCTTGGGTGATTTTGATGAGACAGGGCTTGGGTGAATTCTCTCTTTTTCTAGCGCTCAGGATATTTTCACTGCCTCATCTTTACAAGAATAATCTTTAGAGATGTGCCAAAATTGCAATCAATATCAATCACTTACGACTTTTTAATAACATTGAATCTTCTTTTCTGGCCATATCGAGGATTTATCCTTCATCCTTTGTTTGGCCAATAGAAAGAATTTGAATTTCGAATCTCTTTTCGCAAAAGCTTCACTCTTTTGAAAGTAATGCTAAAGGTAAACCGAGATAGAGATTTGTGCAATAAAGACACTGAAATCAACAAATAATTTGATTGACAAATTGACATGTTCTTGAAATTCTGGGTGAAAGAGAGTGTTTGAGGTTTGGCCCAATACATCCGTGACGAAAATTCTCCTCTCTTTTTCCCCAAAAAGAGAGACTCAAGCTTAGCCCTTACCTGAATGGGAAATACTCCTCTCTTCCCTGAAGAGGAGGTGTTTGCAAAATGAACTTTCGAAGAGAAATTAAGCTTTCGTCAAAGCTTCCTAATATTAGGCTTCTCTTATAGAGAGGGGGCCGATAATAGTGAGGTCTGAAAATTGGGTCATGAAAGGAATGAGTCAATCACACTCTCCCTGAAAAGAAGGTCCTTCATGACGAAAATGGCCTAGTAGAAAATTGGGGTGGTCACAAGAAAAGAGAGTCTTCATCGAGTCTCTCCCTATAAAAGGGTTCCTTGTGTGAAATTGGAAATTGTTTTGCAAATGGTTCACGAAGACGCGAGTTCCTTCAAACTCTCCCTGAAATGGGGCTAAGTGAACAAATTGGATAGCATGCTAAAAGAACGAGCTCCCTCGAACTCTCCCTAAAAAAAAAGGGTCTCTCGCAAGAGAAAATGACTGGAATTGGATATTGAGATTGATTGATCCAAAGGTCAAAATTGGAAATTGAGAAATTGATTGCTGGAAATTGGGTGACCCGGAGGTCGAAATTGAGAATTGAGTGACTCGAAGGTTGAAATTGGAAATTGAATTTGAAAGATTGGAAATTGGGTGACCCGGAGGTCAAAATTGTAGAATCGAATAACCCGAGGGTCGAAATTGAGAATCTGGTAATTGGAATTGAGAATTAGAAATTGAGTGACCTGGAGGTCAAAATTGAAGAATTGGCTGACCCGAGGGTCGAAATCGAAGAATTGAATGATCCGAAGATTTAAATTGGAAAAAGGTTAAATTTGAGAAATTGACTCATCCTGAGGATTGAAATGACTTGGATCAACATAGGAGAATAAATGGCTCGAGTCAAAGCTTGAATAAGGTAAAGAGATCATGAGTCGGAACCTGGATCAACAAAAGAGAATGAAGAGCTCGAGTCAGAGTTTGAATAAGGTAAAGAGATCACGAATCGGAACTCGGATCAACAAAGAAAAATGAAGAGCTCGAATCAGGTAACGAGATTACGAGTCAGAACTCGGATCAACAAAGAAAAATGAAGAGCTTGAATCATAGCTCGAATAAGGTAATGAGATCACGAGTCGAAACTCAGATCAATAAAGAAAAATGAAGAGTTCGAATCAGAGCTCGAGTAAGGTAAAGAGATCACGAGTTGGAACTCGGATCAACAAAGAAAAATGAAGAGCTCGAATCAGAGCTCGAATAAGGTAATGAGATCACGAGTCGGAACTCAGATCAATAAAGAAAAATGAAGATCTCGAATCAGAGCTCGAATAAGGTAATGAGATCACGAGTCGGAACTCGGATCAACAAAGAAAAATGAAGAGCTCGAATCAGAGCTTGAGTAAGGTAAAGAGATCACGAGTCGGAACCCGGATCAACAAAGGAGAAATAATCTGAAGGAAAACTCGAGTCGGAACTCGGTTTTTCAAAGAAAATAATTTAAAGGAGAACCCGAGTCGGAACTCAGATCTTAAAGGAGAAATAATTTGAAGGAAAATATGAGTCGGAACTCGGTTTTTCAAAGAGAATAATTTCAAGGAGAACCCGAGTCGGAACTCCGATCTTAAAGGAGAAATAATTTGAAGGAAAATCTGAGTCAGAACTCTGTTTTTCAAAGAGAATAAACCGATTGTTCCTTTGAAGATTCGAGTTTTCAAACTTGGGTTTCCCTTTTTTTCATTATTTTAAAGATCCGAGTTCCGACTCGGGTTTTTTCTTTTTTATATGGCGTTTGAAGTTTCGAGTTCCGACTCAGACTTCCTATCGGATTCGACATTCGTGTTGGAACCGATCGTTTCTTTGAAGATTCGAGTTTTCAAACTTGGGTTTTTCCTTTTTTTCATTATTTTAAAGATCCGAGTTCCGACTCGAGTTTTTCCCTTTTATATGACGTTTGAAGTTTCGAGTTCCGACTCGGACTTCCTATCAGATTCAACGCTCGTGTTGGAACCGATCGTTCCTTTGAAAATTCGAGCTTTCAAAAACTAGATTTTTTTTTTATTCTTTTATTTTGAAAAGCTAGGTTTCGACTCGGATTTTCGCTTTTGTATATTCTTATTTCTGAAGCTTCGAGTTCCGACTTGGGCTTCCTTTTGGTTTTGATGTGCGCATTGGACCAACTGCTATGTCAAGAATTCGAGTTCTTAAACTCGATTCTCATTCATTTCTTTTATTTTGAAAAATCGGGTTCCGACTCGGATTTTCCCCTTTATATATTCTTATTTCGGAAGCCTCGAGTTTTGACTTGGGCTTCCTTTTGGTCCCGATGTTCACATTGGACCAATCGCTGCGTCGAGAATTCAAGTTCTTAAACTCGATTCTCATTCATTCTTTTATTTTGAAAAACCAGGTTCCGACTCAGATTTTCTCCTTTTGTATATTTTCATTTTCTATTTCTGAAGCTCCAGGTTCCGACTCGGACTTCCATTTGGATCCAATGCTCATGTTAGAACCAATTGCTGCATCGAGAATTCGGGTTCTCAAACTCGATTCTCATTTCATTTCTTTTATTTTGAAAAACCGGGTTCCGACTCGGATTTTCGCTTTTGTATATTCTTATTTTTTGAATTCTCGAGTTCCGACTCGAATTTCCCCTATTAATCCAATGCTCGTATTTGACCAAAAGTTTTCCTTGCCCTTCCCCTCTCAGGATAAGGGACAAACCTGAACTTCCCCTTCAGGATAAGGGAAAATCCTGAAACACGGACAATTATTCTCGCTTAAATTCTCAAATTTCTTTGAATGTCGGTCTCTTTCTCAACTCTCCATTGGAAATCCAGTGCTCGTACTGGTGTGCATTTTCGAAAACCAGTGCTGGTATACATTTTTGAAAACCCAGTGCTCGTACTAATGTGCATTTCGAAAACCAGTGCTGGTATGCATTTTCGAAAACCAGTGCTGGTGTACATTTTCGAAAATCAGTGCTCGTGCTGGTGTGCATTTTCGAAAACCAGTTCTCGTGTTGGTGTGCATTTTCGAAAACCCAGTGCTCGTACTAGTATGCATTTTCGAAACCCAGTGCTCGTACTGGTGCGCAATTTCGAAAACCCAGTGCTCGTACTGGTGTGCATTTTCGAAACCCAACGCTCGTACTGGGGCATTTTTTTTGAAATCCAGTGTTCGCACTGGTGTGTTTTCAAAAACCCAGTGCTCGTACTGGTACATCTTCAAAATCCAGTGCTCGTGCTGGTACATCTAGCGCTCGTGCTAGTGTCAGGTCGACTGATCAGCTAGCCCTCCAGGTTCAGTCTTTGTACTAACCATTCATCAACATTCAAGCTCTAAATTCTCAATTTCAGCCTTCGCGTTATCATTTTATCAAAAATCAATCTTTTTCTCTTGCGAAGGACCGTCTTCAGAGAAAGTTCGAGGGAGCTCTTTCCTTTCGCATGCAACCATCTTTCGTTCGCAAGAACCCTTTTCTAGGGAGAGTTTGAAGGGACTCGTTTTCTTCGCGAACAGTTTGCAAAACAATAACCAACTTTACACGAAAGGATCCTTTTTCTAGGGAAAGCTTCGACGGAAGCTCGTTTCTTTTGTGGCCTCCGTTTTTCTCATCTTTGGCCAACCCCTTCACAGAGGACCCTCTTCTAGGGAGATGGACTCGTTCCTCTGTGATACTTTCTCAACTTTGTTTTCGCCCGTCTTTCCATAAGAGAAGCCTAGAGATAAGGAGTTTTGACGAAAACTTAATTTCTCTTCAAAAGTTCTATTTTGCAAACACCTCTTCTTTGGGGAAGAGAGGAGTATTTCCAACTTCCCATTCAGGTAAGGGCTAAGCCTGAGTCTCTCTTTTTGGGGAAAAAGAGAGGAGAATTTTGTCACAGACATGTCGATTCGATATCGAGCAATTACATTTATCAAGGATTTCAAGAATATTTTGCCAATTTGCTATCAAAAGTCATTGTTGATCTCAAAGCTTTCATCATATAAAGAATTTCCTCATACTACCTTTAGTATTATTTTCAAAAGAGCAAGACTTTTGCGAAATAAAAACTGAATTCAAGCTTTTTATGTTGGTCAACCAAAAGGATGAAGAAAAATCTTCGATATGACCAGCAAAGGAAAAATTCAATGATGTTGAAAAGCCATAAGTGAACTGATATTGATCATAGCTATGGCATATTCTTAAAGATCATTCTTTTGGCAGTAAGACAGTGGAAATATCTTGGGCAGTAAAAATGAAAGCTTAATTTCTCTTCGAAAGTTCTGTTTTGCAAACACCTCCTCTTTGGGGAAGAGAGGAGTATTTCTAACTTCCCATTCAGGTAAGGGCTAAGCCTGAGTCTCTCTTTTGGGGAAAAAGAGAGGAGAATTTTGTCATGGACGTGTCAATTCGATATCAAGCAATCTCTTTCATCAAGGATTTTAAGAATATTTTGCCAATTTGTTATCAAGTCATTGTTGATCTCAAAATTTTCACCATAAAAGAACTACCTCAAACTACTTTTAGTATTATTTCCAAAAGAGCAAGACTTTTGCAAAATAAGAACTAAATTCAAGCTTTTTCTGTTGGTCAACCAAGAGGATGAAGAAAAATCTTCGATATGACCGGCAAAGAAAAATTCAATGATGTTGAAAAGCTATAAATGAATTGATATTGATCATGGCTATGACACATTCTTAAAGAGTATTCCTCTGACAGTAAGACAGTGGAAATATCCTGGGCAGTCAGAAAAGAACCTACCCAATCCATATCTCCTCAGTCATTTGAGTTGTAAATCAAATATCCGCAAAAGGGATCTCTCAATTGTCGTCAAGATGAAGACGAATTATGCAAGCTAGATCTCTGAGGCCAAAGAAGATTTGGATCATCTCCGAGATGAAGGAGTTTGCGAAGGATCCTTCCAGGGAAAGTTCAGATCACCGTCGAGATGAAGGCGAGTGTGGTGGACCTACCGACAAACCCTAAAAGATATTTGATTTCTGCTATCATCTAGAGAATTTCAACCAATGAACCTATATCATCAAGCCTAACTCCTGAGAAAAACAAGGATAGGAACATCTCCAAGGTGAAGGAGTTTGTGACGTACCCTTTCCCTGAAAAAGAGAGAAAAAGTCACGACATCTCCAAAATGAAGGATGATGTAAAAAGCCCAAGAAAGCTCCATGATTCAAAAGAGTGCAAAAAGATCATCATGGGAAATACCCAGGATATCAAACTGCCCAAAACTGTCAGGAATCATCTTTATCTATGTGAAATTCTTCTATCAATATTTTTCCATTCAATTGCTTTTATGAAGCTAAGAATATTTTCTCTCTTTTCATATCATGAAAATTGATGTCTTCCTTAAAGAAGCTCAACAGCAACAGACTTTCAATTTGACTCTTGATCCTGCAGAGTTAGCCCAATTGAAGCTAATACTCTAGGTAGAAAGAAGTGATATTTTCATGCACAATTCAATCATTTTTTAGATCAACTACAATTTTTCTTGACATCTTATTGGCAATATTTTCTCATTTCCCAAAAGGAAGAAAGAACTTGATATTCGATTTGACATATCCTGACGTCATCCCTCCTTAGGACTGAAAAGTCCTTTCCTTCCGTCTGATCTGAGCGCTCTCAGATTTGCACACTTCCCTGTGTTCCCCACTGTCTCTCCATAGACCGTTCCCGCTCAGGATAAGGATTAAACCTGAACTTTTTAAAAAAAGGTTTGTTATTGTCAAAAGCTATTTTTAGTCTCAGCAATGAGGCGCCCAAGAACAACCCCTTTTCAAGCTTTAGGGACCCCCATTTTCATCCTTTTGCAAAACCCCTCTTGGACTTGTTGTGCAAAGTCTAGAGGCCCATCACAGTTTCCCCGCTCTTCGAGGATTCTGTATCCATTCAGGCTAAGGATTAAACCTATTACCTTGCTCCTCGAGGTATCACCCAAACCTTCTGCGAGAGGTCGTCTGTTTTTAGAAAGCTGATTTAGTCTCAGCAATGAGACGCCCCATATCATCCCCTTTCCAAGCTTTAGGGAATCCCTTGTTTTTCTCTTCTCGCAAACCCCATCTGGATTTGTTCGTCCAAATTCTGAAGGTCCCATCATGGTTTCTTCATCCGAGGATTCTGTATGGTTGTCCCTTTCAGGTTAAGGGTTAAGCCTGAACCTCGTTCCGCGAGGTATCTTCCGTTCAGGTTAGGGTTAAACCTGAGTCCCGTTTTGACTAGATATCCTTTCTAGTCCCATCACGGTTTCTTCATCCGAAGATTCTGTATCATCCCCCACTCAGGTCAAGGATTAAATCCTAAATCTTCTTCTGATGATATATACCTTCCTGTCCCATCACGGCATTCTCGTTCAAGGGTTCTCTATGGTCACCCCTTTCAGGATAAGGTTGAAACCTGAACCTCGCTCCACGAGGTACCTTCCTTTCAGGTTTGGGTTAAACCTGAGCATCGTTTCGACGAGGTAATTTTCCCCGTCCCATCATGATTCTCCCCACAAAGGAATCCATGCTCTTTGTACATCCATCCAGGAAAGGATCATGCTTAAGTTTCATCTCGCGAGGCATTTCTCTCAAAAATGTCCCATCGAGGTCTGCTAATATTCCTTTCCCCATCTAAATTATCTTGATCTATCTTCGTCCCATCCAGGTTAAGGGCTAAAACCTGAGTCATTCCAAAAGGTTGATCATGTCTCACTGTAAACACCCCAAATTTTCACTCACCTCCCCGACATTTTCACCAAACATCATCATCCAGCCTCTGAAATCGCTGGAGGGTAAAATGGTCATTTTCTGAGCCCGGACCTTGCAAAAGTCCAAATTTCATCTAAAACTCTCAAAATTTCTCTATTTTTAGCTCAGATGTTCAAAATTTTACTCCTGACAGAAGACAGAAATCTCCAAGTCTTGGTTCAAGATTCTATTGCATAAGACATGACATTGCATATCATTGCATGAGCATTTCATATCACTGTATTGCACAACATGTCATTTCGAGGTCCAGAACTCTTGATTTCAAAATTTTCAATCCAGATTAGAATTTCAACTCTTTTTAAAATTGATTTCAAAACCCTGGGTCTTCAAAATTATCAATTCTTCCCATTTTACCCCCAGGACTCTGAATTTCAAAATATTTCCTCAGGAAAACAATCTGGATAATTTTCAATAAATTTCAACTCAGATTTTGCCTTTTGACAGCTATTTCAACTATCATTCTTTTACAAAATCGCCCTACAGGGGCCAACTCTTTTCAAAATTCCTGTTTTACCAATCAGTCCAGATTTTATGAAAATTCCAAAAAGAAGTTGTTGTTTTATCCTTATTTCAATAAAGAAGCAATGTGGGACCCACATTGAGGTGGTGTCACACAAGCTTTTCTTTTGAAAATTTGAATTTTGAAAAAACCAAAAATATATAGGAGCCTTGTCCCCTGGATTGGTGCCACTTGTCATTTCTCTCTCCTCCCATTTCCATGCCAAGTGTCAGTGTGGGGCTACCTTAAGAAGCCGCCACATGTCATCCCATTTATCTGCCATGTGTCACCCTATCCATCCTGCGCCATGTGTCATTTCAAAGAACACCAAAAGATGCCAAGTGTCATAGGTTGTCCTGTCTAGAAAAGTGGGGGCTTGTCTCCTCTGAGGTGGCGCCACTTGAAGTGTGTCTCCTGCAGGGGACACGTGTCAACCCCTCCCTCCTTCTAGAAAAGCAGCCTGACACATGTCTCTCCCTACTTTTCTCAGAAAAGTAGGAGACATGTGTCACCCCTAAATTCCTACAGAAAAGGTAGGCTTGTCTCCTCTGAGGTGGCGCCATTTGGAGTGTGTCTCCTGCAGAGGACACATGGCAATCTCTCAGTTTCTCAGAAAAAGTAGACGCCATGTGTCGTTTTCTGCTTTCTTCAGAAAAACTAGAATTCAAGAGTTCAAATCTCCTCATAGGTGGTGCAGATCCTGAACTTCAACTTTTCCATGTTGTCTGAGATGGCGCCACATGGCTTGGCCCTCCTTCTCTCCCCTCTGCCACGTGTCATTCTCTGCTTCTTTTAGAAAAAGCAGGTGACACATGTCTCCTTCTAACTCCTTCAGAAAGAGTAGAGGACACATGTCTTCTCCCTACTTTTTTCAGAAAAGTAGGAGACACATGTCACTCCTCGCTTTCTTCAGAAAAAGCAAACCATTCAAAAATTCAAACAAGGCCTAGGTGGCGCAAATCTTGAGCTCTGATCTTTCCAGATGGCCTATGAGGGCGCCACATGTCCCTTCCCTCCTTTTCCTCCCTCTTGCCACATGGCATTGTAGGAGCCACCCTGAGGTGGCGCCACATGTCCACCCTCCATTCCTCTAGGGCCAACCTCCATTTGAAATTCAAAGTCTCCTCTGAGGTGGCGCCATTTGAGAAGGCCTCTCCAGCAGCTGACACTTGTCTGCCACATGTCAGCCTCTCCTTTCCTGCAGAAAAAGCAAAATTTTAAACATTTGAACTCCCCAAGAGGTGGCGCCACATGGCATGCCCCTACTGTTCCAACTTTACACCTCAGAACACCTTTTGAGGTGGCACCATTCCAGGACTCCACTTGGCTCCATTTTGATTTTTATTTTTAATAAAAGTAGCCCACCATGAGGTGGCGCCACCTGAGGACTCCCTACAAAAGGTGAGTTTGAATTTCAAATTCCAAGAGAGCACCCTCTGAGGTGGCGCCATCTGGGAGTTCCCTGCAGAGAGAATCAAGCAAGCTTTTGAAAAATTCCAAATTCCCCCGGCTGTGGTATCTCACCCACAAAATTCCCATTTTTTTTATTTTCTCAAAAAAATCAAAATAGCCCCATGAGGTGGCACCACCTGAGGGCTCCCTGCAAAAGCCAAATTCGAATTTCAAACCCCCAGATAGCACCCCCTGAGATGGCACCACATGGAGGGCTCAGATTGAGCCTGTTTGAAATTCAAAATTTTTCAGAAAATCTATAAAAACAAGGCTCCACGCCCAAGAGAAGAGAGAATCTTTGGAGACCATTTTGTGAACTTGAAAATTCGACCTAGCCTCCCTAAAATCTGATTTTGAACATTGGAAATCGTGCCCCCTTTGGCTCATTGGAGAAGGTGGAGTAAAGCTCGTGCAGTGGCCAATTCGATTCAAGCGGAGGTCGATTTTGGTGAACCATCTGAAGCCCGGAGCAAAGAACGAAGGAAGCTCGTGATAGCCGCCCCTTTCAAGAGCTTCTACGCTGCGTAACGAAGCAAGGTGCACTTCTTTTCCCATTGATTTGATTCCATAATTCGAATTGGGAGTCGTTTGAAGAAAGAGCTCATCCGAGGGATGGATTGAGCTATTCTCATAAAACGACAGATATAAAAATGTTTCAGTATGCTTCCTTGATGATTTTTAACATTCATGTAGTTACCTAGGTTTAATTTGCATTTTATTTCATTAATTTAGCACGTTTCATGAATTAATTAGGATTAATTTAGCATTTATTTCAATTCTGCTCATTTTCAGTAGGTCTCTGTTTTTGTCAGTCAGTCCACACGTCATTTCATGCATTTATTTTTTATTAAAAATTCCAAAAAAATCACTGAATGCGCTCTTAGGTGTCCCTAAATTTGTGCCAAAAATTAGGAGGTATTTGAATTTGTTTACGGTGGTAAACATTCAAAATGGCAAGTCGGGTTTTGTTACCCGGGATGCGTTTTGAAAATCATTTGCCAACTTGTAAAATCGAGATATCCCTCATGGGAGATCCGATTTTCGATCTGAAAAATGTTCTAAACTCGGGAGAATGTATAGTTTTTAATTTGATTTTCTCAGGTTTTCTGATGTTTTTAAATGTCTGACAAAAATCCGAGTGTTTGGGACACGTGTCAGAGCCTGATTTGGGCCTCTGAGATCTTGGATCAACTTAGGGCTATAATTTCTCTTTGTGTGTTGCTCCAAATCTAAAACTGTAAAAAGTGAAAGTTATGTTCGAGGTGTCCTCTGTTTGCATCTGAAAGCCTGTGATTTTTAGAACAGCGTTGATACCTGCTTCAGATTTTTCTTGTCACATTGGTCTGTTCTGTCAACTTAGGAACACAAAGTTATATTTTTATCCATGTTTCTGTTGATCAAATTCCGAAGTCATGAACATGAAAGTTGTTCAGGTAGATGTCATGAGTAGATCTGATTAATTTCATAAATTTCCATGGCTGTTTTATATTTGTTTGGCATTTTACATCAGATTAGGGTGATTTTTACCTCTGTCAGAACTAAATCCCTGTTTCTGAACTCACCATGCCTCAAATCCCGAGGCTGTAAAAATTAAAAATGTTCCATTTCGGGTCTTTTAGCAGTCTGCAAAATATCAGAAGTTTTCATGGTGTAAATCTTGCATTATCATGTTAAGCATTGCATTTGGTTCGGATCCATAGGCAAAATCCACCATTTTAGGACTTTCTTTAAAGTTTAGCATTTAAATCATATCATTTCATGATTTTTAGCATTCCAGGCTGTTTATCAGAGTAAGTATAGGCTTCATACCGAATTTGGTTCAATTTGGAATCCATTTGAGGTTCGGATTAGCCACAATACCAAAACAGGGTCCCGCAGGACCCAGATCCATGTGAAAAACAAGCGAAATTCGTTATTTCGGATAAATTGCAAAATGTCAAATTCTGATTTTACAGTCCTAATGTGTTTAGCAGCATGTCATCATGTCTCTTACTGCATTTCATCATCATTTGATTCAATTTGAATTTCGAAATCTCAATTTTACCAAGTTTTCCTTCAAAAAACCCTGATTTTAAAGGTGTAACTTTAATTTTAGGGGTATTTTGGTTATTTTGACCCCAATTCCGAATTTCAAACTGTTTTCTACTGAATTTCCTGCATTTACATCATTTCAAATATCAAGGAAGCATGAGATTAGGGTTTATATCCAATTAAATCCATTAATTTCAGAATATTATTGGAAAATCTTGGAAAAACCCACATATTTGAGCTAACCTTATTTCAAGTTTGGCAGGGACATTCCAAAGAAGAAGCTGAAGTCTGCATTTTCCTTTTATTTCATTTATTTAGTGATGTAATAATGTAAATTTTGGAATAAGAGAGTTAATTTTCTGCTTAGACTAGGATGCATATCATATAGTTTAAATTCATGCAATATCCTGTTTCTATGATTCATGCATTTTATTTCAAAAGCACTATGGATGTTCACGAATGGCACGTGCACCAACTCTTAGGGAGTTGATGGACTCGGTGGGATCCATATTTACGGCCCTAGTCGGAATATGGACGAGACCCAGATCCGTCATCTTTCTACTAGTCACATTGAGCCTACACTCTTAGGCTATCTTAAAATGCACATCATATTTCCAAAGTTTTCAAAATCATGTGCATCAAATCAACTAAATTCTGAACATATTCATGGCCACAGTCAGAATATGTGAAGGATTTACTTTGACTTAATACACATTTTTCCAACAAATTTTCTTAGAAAAGCTTTCAAAGTGCATTCATTCACTCATATCATGTGCATCATGAAATCATTGGTTTTCTCATGATTTTCTTAAGAAAACTTCATTATCAAGAAATCGATTTCTCAAGAAACTCTGAAGATTTTCCAAAATCGGTTTTCCCAAGTCAAGTTTTCACAGTTTCCCATGGAAACCAGTCCCTCAAGAAAACTTCTAAGTTGGATTTCCAAGATCAAAGTTTCCCTCGACTTTCCTTGGAAAAGGTTATTTTCTTATGATCTTCAAAAAGAATTTTCTAATCTTTCTCAAGAATAAAAAAAAATTGATTTCCAAGTATTCCAAGGGTAAGATTCCCAGGATTTCAAGTTTTGAATTTCCTTCTCCAATGAGTTTTCCTATAAATTTTCCATCATTTTCTTGAGAAAATTCTCAAAGTTCGAGTTTTCCTAAGAAGTGTTTCCCTTTTCAAACGTTCACCTTTTCTGAAGAATCACTTCTATTTTCCCAGGATTTTCAACTATTCATGATTTTCCCACATCTTTATGAACTTTCTCATGATTTCAAAAACTCTTTTTTATCTGAGTTTCCTGAGAAATTGACCTTTTTCCTGAGAGATTCTTTCCAACTCCAAATGTTTTCTAAGCATACATCATGTTTTCCAACTTGCATTTTCCAAAATCTCATAGCACAAGCCTGAATTCTCTGTGCATTTAGGATAGAACACGATTTTGATGATTTAACTAAGTCAAGCACAATTTTGGTCCTTGGTTCGATTACCTCTGTTAAAGGCGGCAGGAACAGTCGAACCTCGTACCGACAGGTCGAGCCCCATCCCATGGATTTTCCCGCAATTTTCAAAACGGAGGCGAGTATTTCAAAACATTTTCCAAAATCCGGTCAAATTTGAAGCACGAAAGCATTCCCTCTTTCTCTTCCGCAAGGAAGGGAAGACGAGGGAAAAATTTCGCGACGAGAACAGGTTTGGCGACCGTGATGGGACCTGTCCTTGTCTGATTAAAATTATGCTTGACTTAGTTCAATTATCGAAATTATGTTCACAAAATGTCAGCTCTTTTACTTTCAATATCATGTGAGCCTAGGAGCCTAGATTCTGACCTAGTTGACATTGATTGCATATAGCTTAGGCATGGTTTGGTAGGACCAGATTGAGGAGATATTTTCATGCTCACATAGACTTAGGTCTAAATACAACTCTCCTCAATTTAGGATCTGAATGCAAACAATGTATGCTTCTTCAAAGATTTTCAAAAGTCTATCTCTCTAGGATTTAGAGCCATCTATTTCTTGCATGTGATCATTTTTCAAAATCTCCATTACCTATCATTACCCGGTCTTCACGTTGCTGGGCTCTCTTCCAGAACCCTAGTTCGGGATAGAGCCTCACAACTGGGCCAATTATTTGGGTTAACACCCCCCTACCACGTACCGCGGGCCACAGTCCGAAGTATATCGGTAGGCGCTCAAGGATGTTGGAAAACCTTACCTTAGAACCGGAGTTGAAATTATATGCCACGTACCTCGAATTTCGATTTGGGTATATCGGCATAACTGGATTGGACAAAGATGATCTGAACCTAGAGTTAGGATTAGGGTCCTACAGCTATTTTCAAAACAATGCATCTAGAGTCAGCCTTTTAGGGAGTGTTGTATGTGCATAAATGTTTGTGCAGGATGTGATTGTTCTTATATTACCTCTATTTTCTTATATTTTTCCTAAAATATTTTCAAATACCCATATTTTCATCTTTTCCCTTTATTTCCTAAAACCTTGGATGATTTCCTTAAATATCCTATTTCTTTCAAAACTCCAGGTGATTTTTCATTCTTCCGTTCCACTGGATCTCAATTTCCAGCTGCATTTGTATCCTGCCTGCAATTTTTCAAAATCATATGTTTTCTTTCCTTGGATTTCAATCATTTTGTCTATTTGCCAAATTCTCCATCTTATTTTCTTCTTGAATACCTTGATTTATTGCGGTGAAAATTGTTTACCCACCCGCCTTCTCCTTATTCTAAATTCATTTGCGGATTGTTTTTTTAAGAGATATCTCTTTCCTTCAAAAATGGTATTTTCCTCGTGGTTGACGACCTCGCCTAGGTAACAAGGCACATTTTTCGTTGTTATTTCTCTTACAAAGAATGACAACACAATTGTCGTGATTTCAGCGGCGACTCCATCCCTAGTAATGGGATATTCTTCCAATTGTCTACCACATCATCAATAATCATTTTTTTTTTCCAATCCAAAATTTTCTCAGAGTCTAATCAAGACTTCATCCTGCAGAGAGCATCCACAACATTTGATGGTTCGAACAAGGTCAGGAAAAAGAACCACATCACCACAGTACTCCTCAGCCTCAGAAGAAGAGATGGACTCCCCGCGATCCGAGAGGAGTCCGGAGCAGCAGCAAGGGGAGGATTGCATAGACCCACAGATGTATGCCATGTTCCAGAAAATGATGACCAAAATGATGAGTGAACAGGCTGGGACCAGTGCAGAGAAGAATCCATTCAGAGAGAAGTTCCACGGGCACAAGGATAAGAAGACTTCCAAGAAGCAAGTTCAGCCAGAGGAAATTTCAGATGAATCAGAATCAGAAGAAGACACCGATGAAGAATATGAGGTGCCTCCGGCATTTCAGAAACAGGGCCGAGAACAAAGGAGGAGTCGCAAATCAAAGAATCAAGTTGCAGAAGAGCCCCTGCAGTCACAGTTCAAAGAAATGGCCAAAGTTGTTAAAGACCTGCAAGCTCGTGACAAGGGCAAGAAAGTCTTCACTAGCGAGGATTTTTATGATGGATTAGAAGGAGACGAAGAACTGGAAAATCTGCCCCGCAAGTTCATCAAATTCGATGGTTCTGGTGATCCCAATGCCCATCTCGCCATGTTCTTCGCCGAATGCTCCAAATTCAAGAGAGACAATAGGGCCCTATTTCTCTGTTTTCCTCGTAGCTTAGAAGGCACTGCCGCCAAGTGGTACTCCGAGCATATCAATCCAATCGAGCTGCGAGAATTCGATAAGGTGGTTAATCTATTTATCGAGCGATTTCTGTTCAATGCTGAAGCGCTACCAACGTTAAATCACCTTTGTAATCTGAAGCAGAGAGATAGTGAAAAAGCCAGAGACTTCATTCGCAGATGGAGAGAGACCTGCAACAAAATGAAGGACCCAATATCAGAAGGACACGCGTTGTCGGTCATCCTGAATAATTTCTCCCAACCTTTGAGAGGCCTGATCTCTACCTCCCCAGCACGATCTTTTATTGAATTGATAGAACGAGCTGAATGGCTCGAGATGGGAATAGAAAATGGAGTATATGAGAGCCTCACACTCTCAAAGAGCAATTCAGATATCAAGAAGAAGTCAAACTTCACATTCTCCGTGAATGCCCCTGGCAACAACAATGGCAAAAGCAAAAGGGGTTGCAAAAAGAACCACACCGGCGGGTCAGAGAGTCTAAATTCCAGCAAAGATGATCATACAGGACAAGAAAACAGAATCAACAAGCAGAATGACAGCTCTCCCGCGAGCATCCAACTAGAATTAAGGCCCTAGGGGAGGCCAAAGCATGATGGTTGGGGATACGACCGCAATTTTACTCCCTTAGAACAACCGCTCGAGGAAGTTCTGAAATATATGATCGCCAAAGGGATGGTTAGACTCCCCAAGATAGCAGATCCTTCTGTGACCATGGGAAGGTTCAAAGATCAGTTCTGCAAGTTTCATCGGACAATGGGTCATGATACCGAGCATTGTTTCGTCCTTAAGAACATTGTTCAAGATTGCATTGACAAGAAGCTCCTCGTTGAAGACGAAAAGGAGGACTAGTCATCCTGACTAAGATGTTTTTTTTTTTACAATCATTCCAGAAGATTACCATGCCAACACTTTTCCATTTCTCCTCTTGCTTTTCAAAAAAATAATGTAATCCCATTTTCTTTCCTTGATTTTTAAGCATCAATAAAGTCATCGAATTTTTTTCAATAGCTTGGCACCATCTTATTTGCTTATCCTTCCTTTTCACAATGTCTCTCTTGTGAGGAATGATCTTGAGGATGCCTATCAGTCAATGAGCTTGTTGCCTTATTCACCAATTATCCTTCTTTTATTCAAAATTTTCCTCCCTAGTTACAATGGGGCATTTTTTTTGTGAAAAATTATCTTTACTTCAAAACATCCTGTATGCAGGCAGGATAAACCAACCTCTCATTTTGCATATATATGCACCCATTTGCGCTCATTTGCACTTCATTTGCATTGTCATGTGCATTTGCATTCCATTTGCATTTATTCTGCACCCAATTTCCAACATCCAATTTCCAACATCCAATTTCCAACATCCAATTTTCAACATCCAATTTCCAACATCCAATTTTCAATTTCCAAATTCCCAATTTCCAAATTTCTAACAGCCAATTTTCAATTTTCAATTTTCAATTTTCAATTTATAATTTATAATTTCCAATTCTAAATTTCTAATTTTGACCTTTGGGTTACCCAATTCTCTATTCGACCTTCGGGTCACTCAATTTCCAATTTCAACCTCTGGACCACCCACTTTATCAGATTCTCAATTCAAGCCTTCAGGTTACAATCTTGCCAACATCAGTCATTTTCCCGCCTGCAGGTTCCAACTTTTCAGGCCTTCGATTACAAATTCATCAAATATCTATCATTTTCAAACCTTCGGGTCACATCTCTATCAATGACAATCATTTTCAATCAAAATCCTGCTTTCGAGCTGATCGGTCAACCCAAATCCTGCTTTCGAGCTTGTCGGTCAACAAATCCTGCTTTCGAGCTGGTCGGTCAACCCAAATCCTGCTTTCGAGCTGGTCGGTCAACAAATTCTGCTATCGAGCTGGTCGAACAATCCAAATCCTGCTTTCGAGCCGGTCCTTCAATCCAAATCCTGCTTTCGAGCTGGTATTCCCAAAAATCCTGCTTTCGAGCTGGTCGGTCGACAAATCCTGCTTTCGAGCTGGTCGAACAATCCAAATCCTGCTTTCGAGCTGGTATTCCCAAAAATCCTACTTTCGAGCTGGTACTTCAATCAAAATCCTGCTTTCGAGCTGGTCGAACAATCAAAATCCTGCTTTCGAGCTGGTATTCCCAAAAATCTCGCTTTCAAGCTGATGCTTCTATCAAAATCCTGCTTTCAAGCTGGTACTTCCAAAAATCCTGCTTTCGAGCTAGTCAAACAAATAAAATCCTGCTTTCGAGCTGGTAAGTCAAAACAAAACTCAACTGTCGAATTGATCTTTTACTGAGTCTTTTCAGGACTCAATTTTCGTCACGGATGTGTTAAGCCGGATGTTAAATGCTCTCTTTCACCAAGGATTTCAAGAAAAATTTATCAATTTGTCATTCAATTAATTGTTGATTTCAAAATTTTATTGCATAAATCTTTACCTCAGTTTACCTTCAGTATTACTTCCAAAAGAGTGAAGCTTTTGCGAAAAGAGATTCAAACTTCAAATTCTTTCTATTTGGCCAACCAAAAGGATGAAGGATAAATCCTCGATATGGCCAGCAAAGAAAATTCAATGTTTTGCAAAGCCATAGATGATTGATATTGATCGCAGTCAATGGTGCATCTTTAAAGGCTATTCTTGTAAAATGAGACAGTGGAAATATCCTGAGTGCTAGAAAAGAGAGCACTTACCCAAGCCCTGTCTCCTCAGAATCACCTAAGCTGCAATTAAATATCTGCAAAAGGGATCTCTCACCTGTCGTCAAGATGAAGGCAAATTAGGCGAATAGACCCCCGGGGCCAAAGACGATTCAAAACATCTCCAAGATGACGGAGTTTGTGGCGACTCCTTCCAGGGAAAGTCCTGAGCACTGTCGAGGTGAAGGCAGATGCGATGAACCTCCCGACAATCCCTAAAAGATGTTTAATTTCAGCTATCCTTCAAAAATCCCCAGCCAATGAGCCAATATCATCAACATGACCCCTGAGCAAACAAGGATCGAAACATCTCCAAGTTGAAGGAATTTGTGACGTACCCTTCCAAAAGAGAGAAAGAGAAGAAAAAGTAAGAACATCTCCAAAATGAAGGAGAATGTAGCAAAAAACTCAAGAAAGCCAAAAGAGTGCAGCAAGATTATCATGAGAGAAGCTCCTAGGATATCAAACTGCCAAATTTATCAAGAATCCTCTCTAAATTTGTGAAATTCTATTATCAATACTCTTTCATCAATTGCTTTCATAATATCAAATTCTCTTTCCTGCTCGTATCAAGGAAATTGATAGCTTCCTTGAAGAAGGCCAATTACAAGCAATTTGGGTTTCCAATCCCGATTCTACGAAGTGAACCTTGTTTGGAGGTAATACTTTGGGTAGAAGAGAAAGAATATCTTTGCAACAATATGCAACATTTAAAAAAAAAAAAAATTTGAATCAACAGCAAGATTTCCAACATTTTGACAATATTTTCCAGCTATCCTGACGTGAAGTGAGAGCTTGATGTCCGTCTTTGATACATCCAGACACCAATTTTAAATCCCTCCTAAGGACTTGATTCCTTCCCTTCTTTGAGAGCATGAACTCTCAGATTGCACACTTCCCTGTGTCCCTACTGTCCCACCATAGACAGTCCCATTTCGGTTCGAGGTTGAACCACCGATCATTTCTCGCAAAAGGCAATTTCAAAAGCTGATTTCAGTCTCAGCAATGAGATAACCAAGATCAATCCCTTTTCAAGCTTTAGGGACCCCATTTTCCTTTCTTTTGCAAAACCCCTGTCGGATTTACTGTGCAAAATCCGAAGGTTCCATCATGGTCTTTTCCTTCGAGGATTCCATCCATTTTCCGCCCGATCAGGATAAGGGTACAAACCTGAGCCTCATTCAAAGCGGTATTTCATTTTCCGCCCAATCAGGATAAGGGTACAAACCTGAGCCTCATTCAAAGAGGTATTTCATTTTCTGCTCGATCAGGATAAGGGTACAAACCTGAGCCTCAATCAAAGAGGTATTCCATTTTCCGCCCGATCAGGATAAGGGTATAAACCTGAGCCTCAATCAAAGAGGTATTCCATTTTCCGCCCGATCAGGATAAGGGTACAAACCTGAGCCTCATTCAAAGAGGTACTTCATTTTCCGCCCGATCAGGTTAAGGGTACAAACCTGAGTCTCATTTCGATGAGATATTCCATTCCCCAATCAGGTTAAGGGTCAAACCTGAGCTTCGTTCCATACGAGGTATTTCTGTCCCATCCAGGTTAAGGGCATAAAACCTGAATTTCACTCTCACAGAGTGAGTCTTTTCTCTCCATTCTTCGCTTCATATCTACCATCTTCCTCGGGCTAATTTCTTCACACCCAGTCAGATCCTTCTAACTGGGGCATTTTTTTATGTATAGCCCAAATTTGGTGTGTTTTTCTTTGCCACTAAGCTCGGCCATGAGCCAGCTTAGTAGCAAAGAGGGGCATCTGTAAACACCCCAAATTTTCACTCACCTCCCCGACATTTTCACCAAACATCATCATCCAGCCTCTGAAATCGCTGGAGGGTAAAATGGTCATTTTCTGAGCCCGGACCTTGCAAAAGTCCAAATTTCATCTGAAACTCTCAAAATTTCTCTATTTTTAGCTCAGATGTTCAAAATTTTACTCCTGACAGAAGACAGAAATCTCCAAGTCTTGGTTCAAGATTCTATTGCATAAGACATGACATTGCATATCATTGCATGAGCATTTCATATCACTGTATTGCACAACATGTCATTTCGAGGTCCAGAACTCTTGATTTCAAAATTTTCAATCCAGATTAGAATTTCAACTCTTTTTAAAATTGATTTCAAAACCCTGGGTCTTCAAAATTATCAATTCTTCCCATTTTACCCCCAGGACTCTGAATTTCAAAATATTTCCTCAGAAAAACAATCTGGATAATTTTCAATAAATTTCAACTCAGATTTTGCCTTTTGACAGCTATTTCAACTATCATTCTTTTACAAAATCGCCCTACAGGGGCCAACTCTTTTCAAAATTCCTGTTTTACCAATCAGTCCAGATTTTATGAAAATTCCAAAAAGAAGTTGTTGTTTTATCCTTATTTCAATAAAGAAGCAATGTGGGACCCACATTGAGGTGGTGTCACACAAGCTTTTCTTTTGAAAATTTGAATTTTGAAAAAACCAAAAATATATAGGAGCCTTGTCCCCTGGATTGGTGCCACTTGTCATTTCTCTCTCCTCCCATTTCCATGCCAAGTGTCAGTGTGGGGCTACCTTAAGAAGCCGCCACATGTCATCCCATTTATCTGCCATGTGTCACCCTATCCATCCTGCGCCATGTGTCATTTCAAAGAACACCAAAAGATGCCAAGTGTCATAGGTTGTCCTGTCTAGAAAAGTGGGGGCTTGTCTCCTCTGAGGTGGCGCCACTTGAAGTGTGTCTCCTGCAGGGGACACGTGTCAACCCCTCCCTCCTTCTAGAAAAGCAGCCTGACACATGTCTCTCCCTACTTTTCTCAGAAAAGTAGGAGACATGTGTCACCCCTAAATTCCTACAGAAAAGGTAGGCTTGTCTCCTCTGAGGTGGCGCCATTTGGAGTGTGTCTCCTGCAGAGGACACATGGCAATCTCTCAGTTTCTCAGAAAAAGTAGACGCCATGTGTCGTTTTCTGCTTTCTTCAGAAAAACTAGAATTCAAGAGTTCAAATCTCCTCATAGGTGGTGCAGATCCTGAACTTCAACTTTTCCATGTTGTCTGAGATGGCGCCACATGGCTTGGCCCTCCTTCTCTCCCCTCTGCCACGTGTCATTCTCTGCTTCTTTTAGAAAAAGCAGGTGACACATGTCTCCTTCTAACTCCTTCAGAAAGAGTAGAGGACACATGTCTTCTCCCTACTTTTTTCAGAAAAGTAGGAGACACATGTCACTCCTCGCTTTCTTCAGAAAAAGCAAACCATTCAAAAATTCAAACAAGGCCTAGGTGGCGCAAATCCTGAGCTCTGATCTTTCCAGATGGCCTATGAGGGCGCCACATGTCCCTTCCCTCCTTTTCCTCCCTCTTGCCACATGGCATTGTAGGAGCCACCCTGAGGTGGCGCCACATGTCCACCCTCCATTCCTCTAGGGCCAACCTCCATTTGAAATTCAAAGTCTCCTCTGAGGTGGCGCCATTTGAGAAGGCCTCTCCAGCAGCTGACACTTGTCTGCCACATGTCAGCCTCTCCTTTCCTGCAGAAAAAGCAAAATTTTAAACATTTGAACTCCCCAAGAGGTGGCGCCACATGGCATGCCCCTACTGTTCCAACTTTACACCTCAGAACACCTTTTGAGGTGGCACCATTCCAGGACTCCACTTGGCTCCATTTTGATTTTTATTTTTAATAAAAGTAGCCCACCATGAGGTGGCGCCACCTGAGGACTCCCTACAAAAGGTGAGTTTGAATTTCAAATTCCAAGAGAGCACCCTCTGAGGTGGGGCCATCTGGGAGTTCCTTGCAGAGAGAATCAAGCAAGCTTTTGAAAAATTCCAAATTCCCCCTGCTGAGGTGTCTCACCCACAAAATTCCCATTTTTTTTATTTTCTCAAAAAAATCAAAATAGCCCCATGAGGTGGCACCATCTGAGGGCTCCCTGCAAAAGCCAAATTCGAATTTCAAACCCCCAGATAGCACCCCCTGAGATGGCGCCACATGGAGGGCTCAGATTGAGCCTGTTTGAAATTCAAAATTTTTCAGAAAATCTATAAAAACAAGGCTCCACGCCCAGGAGAAGAGAGCATCTTTGGAGACCATTTTGTGAACTTGAAAATTCGACTTAGCCTCCCTAAAATCTGATTTTGAACATTGGAAATCGTAACCCCTTTGGCTCATTGGAGAAGGTGGAGTAAAGCTCACGCAGTGGCCAATTCGATTCAAGCGGAGGTCGATTTTGGTGAACCATCTGAAGCCCGGAGTAAAAAACGAAGGAAGCTCGTGATAGCCGCCCCTTTCAAGAGCTTCTACGCTGCGTAACGAAGCAAGGTGCACTTCTTTTCCCATTGATTTGATTCCATAATTCGAATCGGGAGTCGTTTGAAGAAAGAGCTCATCCGAGGGATGGATTGAGCTATTCTCATAAAACGACAGATATAAAAATGTTTCATTATGCTTCCTTGATGATTTTTAACATTCATGTAGTTACCTAGGTTTAATTTGCATTTTATTTCATTAATTTAGCACGTTTCATGAATTAATTAGGATTAATTTAGCATTTATTTCAATTCTGCTCATTTTCAGTAGGTCTCTGTTTTTGTCAGTCAGTCCACACGTTATTTCATGCATTTATTTTTTATTAAAAATTCCAATAAAATCACTGAATGCGCTCTTAGGTGTCCTTAAAATTGTGCCAAAAATTAGGAGGTATTTGAATTTGTTTACTACGGTAAACATTCAAAATGGCAAGTCGGGTTTTGTTACCCGGGATGCGTTTTGAAAATCATTTGCCAACTTGTAAAATCGAGATATCCCTCATGGGAGATCTGATTTTCGATCCGAAAAATGTTATAAACTCGGGAGAATGTATAGTTTTTAATATGATTTTCTCAGGTTTTCTGATGTTTTTAAATGTCTGACAAAAATCTGAGAGTTCGGGACACGTGTCAGAGCCTGATTTGGGCCTCTGAGATCTTGGATCGACTTAGGGCTATGGTTTATCTTTGTGTGTTGCTCAAAATCCAAAACTGTAAAAAGTGAAAGTTATGTCCGAGGTGTCCTCTGTTTGCATCTGAAAGCCTGTGATTTTTAGAGCAGTGTTGATACCTGCTTCAGATTTTTCTTGTCAGTTCTCTGTTTGGTCACATTGGTCTGTTCTGTCAACTTAGGAACACAAAGTTATATTGTTATCCATGTTTGTGTTGATCAAATGCCAAAGTCATGAACATGAAAGTTGTTAAGGTAGGTGTCGTTAGTATCTCGGATTAATTTCATAAATTTCCATGGCTGTTTTATATTTTTTTGGTATTTTACATCAGATTAGGGTGATTTTTACCTCTGTCAGAACTAAATCCCTGTTTCTGAACTCACCATGGCTCAAATCCCGAGGCTGTAAAAACAAAAAATGTTCCATTTCGGGTCTTTTAGCAGTCTGCCAAATATCAGAAGTTTTCATGGTGTTAATATTGCATTATCATGTTAAGCATTGCATTTGGTTCAGATCCATAGGCAAAATCCACCATTTTAGGATTTTCTTTAAAGTTTAGCATTTAAATCATATCATTTCGTGATTTTTAGCATTCCAGGCTGTTTATCAGAGTAGGTAGAGGCTTCATACCGAATTTGGTTCAATTTGGAATCCATTTGAGGTTCGGATTAGCCACAATACCAAAACAGGGTCCCGCAGGACCCAGATCCATGTGAAAAACAAGCGAAATTCGTTATTTCGGATAAATTGCAAAATGTCAAATTCTGATTTTACAGTCCTAATGTGTTTAGCAGCATGTCATCATGTCTCTTACTGCATTTCATCATCATTTGATTCAATTTGAATTTCGAAATCTCAATTTTACCAAGTTTTCCTTCAAAAAACCCTGATTTTAAAGGTGTAACTTTAATTTTAGGGGTATTTTGGTCATTTTGACCCCAATTCCGAATTTCAAACTGTTTTCTACTGAATTTCCTGCATTTACATCATTTCAAATATCAAGGAAGCATGAGATTAGGGTTTATATCCAATTAAATCCAATAATTTCAGAATATTATTGGAAAATCTTGGAAAAACCCACATATTTGAGCTAACCTTATTTCAAGTTTGGCAGGGACATTCCAAAGAAGAAGCTGAAGTCTGCATTTTCCTTTTATTTCATTTATTTAGTGATGTAATAATGTAAATTTTGGAATAAGAGAGTTAATTTTCTGCTTAGACTAGGATGCATATCATATAGTTTAAATTCATGCAATATCCTGTTTCTATGATTCATGCATTTTATTTCAAAAGCACTATGGATGTTCACGAATGGCACGTGCACCAACTCTTAGGGAGTTGATGGACTCGGTGGGATCCATATTTACGGCCCTAGTCGGAATATGGACGAGACCCAGATCCGTCATCTTTCTACTAGTCACATTGAGCCTACACTCTTAGGCTATCTTAAAATGCACATCATATTTCCAAAGTTTTCAAAATCATGTGCATCAAATCAACTAAATTCTAAACATATTCATGGCCACAGTCAGAATATGTGAAGGATTTACTTTGACTTAATACACATTTTTCCAACAAATTTTCTTAGAAAAGCTTTCAAAGTGCATTCATTCACTCATATCATGTGCATCATGAAATCATTGGTTTTCTCATAATTTTCTTAAGAAAACTTCATTATCAAGAAATCGATTTCTCAAGAAACTCTGAAGATTATCCAAAATCGGTTTTTCCAAGTCAAGTTTTCACAGTTTCCGATGGAAACCAGTCCCTCAAGAAAACTTCTAAGTTGGATTTCCAAGATCAAAGTTTCCCTCGACTTTCCTTGGAAAAGGTTATTTTCTTATGATCTTCAAAAAGAGTTTTCCAATCTTTCTCAAGAATAAAAAAAAAATGATTTCCATGTATTCCAAGGGTAAGATTCCCATGATTTCAAGTTTTGAATTTCCTTCTCCAATGAGTTTTCCTATAAATTTTCCATCATTTTCTTGAGAAAATTCTCAAAGTTCGAGTTTTCCTAAGAAGTGTTTCCCTTTTCAAACGTTCACCTTTTCTCAAGAATCACTTCTATTTTCCCAGAATTTTCAACTATTCATGATTTTCCCACATCTTTATGAACTTTCTCATGATTTCAAAAACTCTTTTTTATCTGAGTTTCCTGAGAAATTGACCTTTTTCCTGAGAGATTCTTTCCAACTCCAAATGTTTTCTAAGCATACATCATGTTTTCCAACTTGCATTTTCCAAAATCTCATAGCACAAGCCTGAATTCTCTGTGCATTTAGGATAGAACACGATTTTGATGATTTAACTAAGTCAAGCACAATTTTGGTCCTTGGTTCGATTACCCCTGTTAAAGGCGGCAGGAACGGTCGAACCTCGTACCGACAGGTCGAGCCCCATCCCATGGATTTTCTCGCAATTTTCAAAACGGAGGCGAGTATTTCAAAACATTTTCCAAAATCCGGTCAAGTTTGAAGCGCGAAAGCATTCCCTCTTTCTCTTCCGCAAGGAAGGGAAGACGAGGGAAAAATTTCACGACGAGAACACTCACTCATGAGACTTGATCAAAATTCTTATTTTTCACCATCTTGGGATCTTTTACCCAAAGTCCCATCGCGATTTTCTCATTTCTATCATTCAGTCATATCATTGTTGAGAATTTCGTCCCCACACGACCGTTCAGGATAAGGTTTTAAACCTGAAAAGCCATGTTTTTGAAATAATTCTTTTACACCCAGCTCAGATCGGCTGACTGAGGCATTTTTCAAAATTTGGAGTGTTGTCTTTGCCACTAAGCTCGGCTTTCAACCGGCTTAGTAACAAAGAGGGGCATCTGTGAACACCCCAAATTTTTCAAAATATTATAAATATCCCCTTTTTGCCCTTTGCACCCATTTTCTAGGTAATTGAGTCACTTTTAAATCTAAATTCCATTTTATTTCTCAAATTTTGTTGAAATTAAATTCATTTTACATATCTGACTCAATTTCGGATCCGGATCCAGATAAAAATCTAAATCTGAGCTTCGTTATCCAGTTTTTAAATCAAATTCCCAAAATTTCCAAAATAACTTTTTGAAAAGCTCAAACAGTTTGTTCGGTATCCGTTTGGATCCATCGAGTTGTGTTTCTCAATTTGAGGTTTAAAGCTCGAATATTTTCTCAAAACTTGGGTCCAAACCCATTTTCTGAAGAAATTTTCCCAAGATAGCTTTGAAAACCCTCTTTTGTAGATATTTCTCAAAAATACAAAAAAAAAGTAGTTTTAAATCTTTGATTTTAGAATTTTATTCTAAAAATAGAAAAAATTATAGAAAATGTCAAGAAAAGGATAAAAAAAAATTAAAAAAAAAATAGAAAAAGAAGAACACAAAAAATTAACCTTTTGAAAGCATTTCGTTGAAAATCAAATTTTTGCGAAAACACCCTTTTTGCAAAGTTTGTTAGGGAGCCCCCTCTGTGTAAAAAACCTGAAAAATAAGGGGCCCCTTTTGAATTTTTTTTAGGGTTTCGGTGAAGACTCTTGGAGAAAGAAGGTTATGAAGGCGCCTCCCCCCCCCCCCATCGAGAACCTTCCTCCTTCTATTCTCTCCGGCCTTCCGCTCTCCTCAGCCGACCCTTCATTGCCAGCCTCCACGAGCTCCTCCATGGCCCTTTTTCTCTCCTCCTTCGTCCATCACGAAAAAAATCTCCATTCTTATTGGCCTCAGCCCTCCATCACCAACGGTTTCAACCCCTTCTCTCAGCCCTCCATCGCTGGCCTACCCCCCCCCCCCCCTTTTCCTCCATCACTAGCCGTCGATCCTCAACAAACTCTCCCTTGCTCGAAGCTTCCTCAAACTCTACATAAGTCGGGCAGCAGCGAAGGGATGGGGGGACGGTTCTGGCATCACCTCTTACTTCTCTTTCACCATCAAGCTCAAACGGGCCTCCTCCCTTTTCCGGCAACGCCATCCATCGGGTCTCCACCCACCGATCGGTTACATCTGTGGCTGAAGATCAGCTATGATTCAAGAATCCATGAAGCCTAACCGAATCCGGCAATAGCCTGTAAAACCACGGTTGAAGCCGTCATTCGGTTGCTTATAGAGGCCCCAGAACTTCAGTAAATCACGGTGAATATTCTCTATTCCCCTCTCCCTTTTGGCATTTCTTCTAATTTCGATTCTCGATTTTCCTTTGTCTTTACTTATTTACTGAAGCACCATTGATGGCAGTGATTTGTTTATAACAAATCAACCCACTCTGTGCGACATCAACAGAGTGCTCTCACTCCAACAAGTTTTTTCTCCTTTTTTTTAGCTTAGATCCATTTTCTTTTATCCTGTTAATTTCTCTTTTCCGGTGTTAACGATAGTCTCTGTCTGGATTTTTCTTTCCTTTTTTTTTCCTTCTTTTCTCTCCTTTATTGTATTTCAATACTTAAATTAAGATCCTGCATATGACCCACGAGCAACCCTTCTGGTTCGATTTACCCCTTTCACCTTCTGATTTTGTTTGCCTCTAATCAACCGGCTACTAATGATAAACAATGTTTCAATTATCTTATAGCAGTTGGCTCTGTTAAATACTCATGGAGTTTAGTCATTTTTGTGGCTTCCTTACATTCCTGTAATTGGAAATCCGTGATCATTGATCCATTATGATAATCTGTATTTCTGGGCTGCACTTCTACAGATGGTGACTTGAGTTTGTTAACTCATTTCTGGGTAAATGGTGTTTTCCTGAAGATCATGCCTTTACAGGTTACGATGGAGAAGATGTCTTTCAATCCTTCTTATTGTTTTAAGGATATTATCTCAAATAGGATTATGATTGGCATTTGTCGTAATATAGGTTCATTGTGCGATTAGTTGAACAAGCCTGAACATTATCATTGAGTTTTCGAGTCTTTCATGGGATCATTCTTAACCTGAAAGAGGAAAAATCCCACGTAATCCTGTGATTAAACAACATATAAAAAAAAAGAAAAAAAAAAGAAAAACAACAGGCGTGGTTGCAATCTGTGGTGGCATGGCAGCGTGTAAACACCCCAAATTTTCACTCACCTCCAGCATTTCCACCAAACACCAACATCCAGCCTCTGAAATCGCTGGAGGGCAAAATGGTCATTTTCTGAGCCCGGACCTTGCAAAAGTCTAGATTTCATCTGAAACTCTCAAAATTTCTCTAATTTTAACTCAGATGTTCAAAAATTTATTCCTGACAGGAGACAGACAACTCCAAGTCTTGATTCAAGATTGCATTTCATAAGACATGACATTGCATATCATTGCATGAGCATTTCAAATCACTGCACTGCACAGCATGTCATTTCGAGGTCCAGAACTCTTGATTTCAAAATTTTCAATCCAGATTAGAATTTCAACTCTTTTCAAAATTGATTTCAAAACCCTGGGTCTTCAAAATTATCAATTCTTCCCATTTTACCCCCAGGACTCTGAATGTCAAAATATTTCCTCAGGAAAACCATCTGGATAGTTTTCAATATGGATTTCAGTCACTTCACCTCAGATTTTGCCCTTTTTGACAATTTTAAATATCTTTCTTTTACAAAATCGCCCTACAAGGGCCAACTCTTTTCAAAATTCCTGTTTTGCCCATTAGTCCAGATTTTATGAAAATTCCAAAAAGAAGTTGTTTTATCCTTATTTCAATAAAGAAGCAATGTGAGACCCACACTGAGGTGGTGTCACACAAGCTTTCCTTTTGAAAATTTGAATTTTGAAAAACCCAAAAATATAGGAGCCTTGTCCCCTGGATTGGCGCCACTTGTCATTTCTCTCTCCTCCCATTTCCATGCCACGTGTCAGTGTGGGGCTACCTTCAGAAGCCGCCACATGTCATCCCAATTATCTGCCATATGTCACCCTATCCATCCTGCGCCATGTGTCATTACAAAGACTACCAAGAGATGCCAAGTGTCATAGGTTGTCCTGTCTAGAAAAAGTGGAGTTTGTCTCCTCTGAGGTGGCGCCACTTGAAGTGTGTCTCCTGTAGAGGACACGTGTCAACCCCTCCTTCCTTCTAGAAAAGTAGCCTGACACATGTCCTCTCCCTATTTTTTTCAGAAAAGTAGGAGACATGTGTCACTCCTAAATTCCTACAAAAAAGGTAGGCTTGTCTCCTCTGAGGTGTCGCCATCTGGAGTGTCTCCTGCAGAGGACACATGGCAAGCTCTCATTTCCTCAGAAAAAGCAAGTGCCATGTGTCATTTCCTGCTTTCTTCAGAAAAACTAGAATTCAAAAGTTCAAAACTCCTCATAGATGGCGCAAATCCTGAACTTCTACCTTTTTCAGGTTGTCTGAGATGGCGCCACATGGCCTGACCCACCTTCTCTCCCCTCTGCCACGTGTCATCTTCTGCTTCTTTCAGAAAAGAAGGTGACACATGTCTCCTTCTCACTCCTTCAGAAAAAGTAGAGGACACATGTCCTCTCCCTACTTTTTTTAGAAAAGTAGGAGACACATGTCACTGCCCTCTTTTTCCTCCCTCTTGCCACATGGCATTGTAGGAGCCACCCTGAGGTGGCGCCACATGTCCATCCTCCATTCCTCCAAGGCCAACCTCCATTTGAAATTCGAATTCTCCTCTGAGGTGGCGCCATTTGAGAAAGCCTCTCCAGCAAGCTGACACTTGGAACCATCCTGGACTGCCACATGTCTAGATCTCCTTTCACCAGAAAAAGCAAAATTCAAATTCCTTTGAGGTGGTGCCTTCTGAGCCCACTGCTCTGTCCTTCTGACATGTGTCAAACACCTTTTGAGGTGGCACCATTCCAGGACTCCACTTGGCTCCATTTTTATTTTTTATTTTATTTTTAATAAAGGTAGCCCACCATGAGGTGGCGCCACCTGAGGACTCCCTACAAAAAGTGAATTTGAAATTTAAACTCCAAGAGAGCACCCTCTGAGGTGGCGCCTTCTGGGAGTTCCCTGCAGAGAGAATCAAGCAAACTTTTAAAAAATTCCAAATCCCCCTGCTGAGGTGTCTCACCCACAAAATTTCCATTTTCTTTTATTTTTCTCAAAATCAAAACACCTTTTGAGGTGGCGCCACCTGAGGGTTCCCTGCAAAAGACAAATTCGAATTTCAAACCCCTCCGATGACACCCCGTGAGATGGCGCCACATGGAGGGCTCAGATCCAGCCTTTTTGAATTTCAAAAATTTTCAGAAAAGTTATAAAAACAAGGGTTCACGCCCAGCCTAGGGAGATCATTTTTTTTTTAGCTCTTGTGAACTTGGAGAATCCGACCTAGCCTTCCTAACATCTGATTTTGAACCTTGGAAATCGTGCCCCCTTTGGCGCATTGAAGAAGGTGGAGTAAGGTTTGTGCCGTGGCCAATCCGATTCCAACAGAGCTCAATTTTGGTGGACCATCCGAAGCTCGGAGCGAAGGACGAAGGAAGCTCGATTTTGGTGGACCATCCAAATCCCCCTGCTACGCTACGTAACGAAGCAAGGTGCACTTCTTTTCCCCTTCATGTAATTCCATAATCCGATTCGGGAGTCGTTTGAAGAAAGAGCTCATCCGAGAGATGGATTGAGCTATTCTCATAAAACGACATATATAAAAATGTTTAATTATGCTTCCTTGATGATTTTTAACATTCATATAGTTAGCTAGGTTTAATTTGCATTTTATTTCATTCATTTAGCATATTTCATGAATTAATTAGGATTAATTTAGCCTTTATTTCAATACTGCTTATTTTCAGTAGGTCTCTATTTTTGTTAGTCAGTCCACACGTCATTTCATGCATTTGTTTTTTATTACAAATCTCAAAAAAATCACGTAATTTGCCCTTAGGTGTCCTTAAAATTTTGTCAAAAATTCGGAGCCATTTGAATTTGTTTACTATGGTAAACATTCAAAATGGCAAGTCGGACTTTGTTACCCGGGATGCGTTTTGAAAATCATTTTCCGACTTGTAAAATCGAGATATCCCTCATGAGAGATCCGATTTTCTATCCGAAAAATGTTATGAACTCTGGAGAATGTCTAGTTTTTAATATGAGTTTTGCAGATTTTTCTGATTTTTTTTATTGTCTGACAAAAATCCGAGAGTTCGGGACACGTGTCAGAGACTAATTTGGGCCTCTGAGATCTTGGATCGACTTAGGGCTATGGTTTATCTTTGTGTGTTGCTCCAAATCCGAAACTGTAAAAAGTGAAAGTGGTGTCCGAGATGTCCTCTGTTGGAATCTAAAAGCTTGTAATTTTTAAAACAGTGTTGACCCCTGCTTCGAATTTTTCTTGTCAGCCCTCTGTTTTGCTACATTTGTCTGTTCTGTTAGGTTACGCATAAATAGTTATATTTTTATCTGTGTTTCCGTTGATCAAATGCCAAAGTCATAAACATGAAAGTTGTTCATGTAGGTGTCGTGCATAACTCGGATTAATTTAACAAATTTCCATAGCCTTTTTTTATTTCTTTAGCATTTTTCATCAGATTAGTGTGATTTTTACCTCTGTCAGAACTAAATCTTTGTTATTGAACTCACCATGGCTCAAATCCCGAGGCTGTAAAAACCAAAAATGTTCCATTTTGAGTCTTTTAGCAGTCTGCAAAATATCATAAGTTTCCATGGTGTAAATCTTGCATTATCATATTAGGCATTGCATTTGGTTCGGATCCATAGGCAAAATCCATCATTTTTAGGACTTTCCTTGAATTTTAGCATTTAAATCATATCATTTCGTGATTTTTAGCATTCTAGGTTGTTTATCAGAGTGTTTAGATGCTTCATACCGAATTTGGTGCAATTTGGAATCCATTTGAGGTTCGGATCATCCATAATACCAAAATAGGGTCCCGCAGGACCCGGATCCAAGCGAAAAACAAGCGAAAATCGTTATTTTTGATAAATTGCAAAATACCAAATTCTGATTTTACAGTCTTAATGTGTCTAGCAGCATGTCATCATATCTCTTACTGCATTTCATCATCATTTGATTCAATTTGAACTTCAAAATCTCAATTTTACCAAGTTTTCCTTCAAAAAACCCTGAATTTAAAGGTATAACTTTAATTTTAGGGGTATTTTGGTCATTTTAACCTTAATTCCGAATTTCAAATTGTTTTCCACTGAATTCCCTGCATTTACATCATTTCAAAACATCAAGGAAGCATGAGAATAGGGTTTATATCCAATTAAATCCAATAATTTCATAATATTATTGGAAAATCTTGGAAAAACCCACATATTTGAGCTAACTTTATTTCAAGCTTGGCAGGGACATTGCAAAGAAGGAGCTGAAGTCTGCAAATTTCTTTTATTTCCTTTATTTAGTGATGTAATAATGTAAATTTTGGAATAAGAGAGTTAATTTCCTGCTTAGACTAGGATGCATATCATATAGTTTGAATTTATGCAAATATCCTGCTTATGTGATGCATACATCTTATTTCAAAAGCACTATGGATGTTCACGAATGGCACGTGCACCAACTCTTAGGGAGTTGACGGACTCGGTGGGATCCATATTTACGGCCCTAGTCGGAATATGGACGAGACCCAGATCCGTCATCTTTCTACTAGTCACATTGAGCCTACACTCTTAGGCTATCTTAAAATGCACATCATATTTCTGAAGTTTTCAAAATCATGTGCATCAAATCAATTAAGTTCTGAACATATTCATGGCCACAGTCAGAATATGTAAAGGATTTATTTGGACTTAATGCACATTTTTCAACCAATTCCTCAGAAAATCTTCTCAAAGTGCATTCATTCACTCATGTCATTTGGATCATGAAATCATTGATTTTCTCAAGAAAACTTCATTCTCAAGAAATCGATTTCTCAAGAAATTCTAAGGATTTTTCAAAATCGGTTTTCCAAAGACAAGTTTTTCCACAGTTTTCCCAGGAAAATGATATTCAAAAGAGTTTTCCAATCTTTCTTCAAGATCCAAAATCGATTTCCAAGTATTTCAAAAGATAAAATTCCCAGGATTTCGATTCCCCAAGTTTTGAATTTCCTTCTCCAATGAGTTTTCCTATAAATTTTCCATCATTTTCCTAAGAAAACTCTCAAACTCCAAGTTTTCCTAAGAAGTGTTTCCCTTTTCAAAAGGTTCATCTTTTCTCAAGAATCACTTCCATTTTCCCAAGATTTTCAACTATTTCTGATTTTTCCACATCTTTATAAGCTTCCTCATGTTTTCAAAAACCCCTTTTTTATCTGAGTTTCATGAGAAATTGACCTTTTTCCTGAGAGATTTTTTCCAACTCCAAATGTTTTTCTAAGCATACATCATGTTTTCCAACTGGCATTTTCCAAAATCTCATAGCACATGCCTGAATTCTCTGTGCATTAGGATAGAACATAACTTTGATAATTTCGCTAAGTCAAGCATAGTTTTGGTCCTTGGTTCGATTACCCCTGTTAAAGGCGGTAGGAACGGTCGAACCTCGTACCGACAGGTCGAGCCCCATCCCATGGATTTCCCGCAATTTTCAAAAACGGAGTCGAGTATTTCAAAACAATTTCCAAAATCCGGTCAAAGTTTGAAGCGCGAAAGCGTTTCCCCTCTCTCTCTTCCGCAAGGATGGGAAGACGGGGGGAAAATTTCGCGACGATAACAGGTTTGGCTACCGTGATGGGACCTGTCCTTGTCTGACCAAAAAAAAAAAGTGCTTGACTTAGTTCAATTATTGAAACTGTGTTAACAAAATGTCAGCTCTTTACTTTTGATATCATGCGAACCTAGGAGCCTAGATTTGGACCTAGCTGACATTGACTGCATGTAGACTAGGCATGGTTTGGTAGGACCATATTAAGGAGAAATTTTCATGCTCACATAGACTTAGGTCTAAATACAACTCTCCTCAATTTAGGATCTGAATGCAAACAATGTATGCTTCTTCAAAGATTTTCAAAAGTCTATCTCTCTAGGACTTAGAGCCTTCTATTTCTTGCATGTGATCATTTTTCAAAACTCTCAATTACCTATCATTACCCGGTCTTCACGTTGCTGGGCTCTCTTCCAGAACCATAGTTCGGGACAGAGCCTCACAACTGGGCCAACTATTTGGGTTAACACCCCCCTACCACGTACCGCGGGCCACAGTCCGAAGTATATCAGTAGGCGCTCAAGGATGTTGAAAAACCTTACCTTAGAACCGAAGTTGAAATTCTATGCCACGTACCTCGGATTTCGATTCGGGTATATCGGCATAACTGGATCGGACAAAGATGATTTGAACCTAGAGTTAGGATTAAGGTCCTACAGCTGTTTTCAAATGGATGCATCTAGAGTCAGCCTTTTAGGGAGTGCTGAATGTGCATGAATGTTTGTGCAGGATGTGATTGTATGATTTTCTCAACTTTTTATATTTCCCAATGTTTTCCAACTTCTTAGGCCTTTTTCAAAACATCTTTATTTTCCATAAGATGTTTTCTCAAACCCTGGATGATTTTTTTCAAATATCCCATTTCTTTCAAAACTCCAGGCGATTTTACATTCTACCATTCTACTGGATCTCGAATTTCTAGCTGCATTTTTATCCTGCCTGCAAAATTTTTCAAAATTTCTCACATTTTCCTAAGTCTCATTCTGAGTCTTTCTCTGTTTTCAGTTCAATGGCATCCAGTCAAGTCGATCCTATCTTTCCTGAAGGTCACATCTCCTTCGAGGTGCGACAAGGTCGTCCTGAACATTGAGCCCTTAGCACCGGAACTTTCATTCCCCGGTGGTATTATTCTTGGCTAAAGAGCATTTCCCGAATGTTCCCGGACCATTTGAGCGAGTGCGGATTAGAGCTGGCATCAGCAGTCGGAAAGCAGACCATCAATGGCAACCTGATCCATGCAAGGGCGGAGCGATGGAATCCTCGAACGTGTACCTTCTGGTTCCCATGGGGAGAAATGACCGTTTTAATGGATGAATTTTCAGAAATCATGGGGTTACCAGAACCAGCTGGTCGACCAAGCGACCCATTAGAGCATCAATTCTTTATCAATGTCAAGGGTTTGGACCCCCGAGACTCCTTAGCTCGTATGACAGGCCGCCGATCTTGGCCTCTGATCCAGTTAGAAGGAGATGAATATGTTGACCTACTTGAGTTGTACCGCCAGTACGGGACCTTCGTCGAAGTCAGCTCGCTATCAAGAATAGCCAAAGAAAGGATTCAGAATGCAATAGTCCTATGCACTGTAGGACTGTCCCTTTTCCCAGATGGACAGAACTACATGGACATCAGAATAATCCAGCTTATGAGGAGATGGGGAAGTCGGCAAACCAATCGCCTCTCTATAGCCATGGCAGCGCTCGCCTTCCTATATCGAGGTCTGACTCGATTCTCACTTGGAGAGTCCATTTTAATTGAAGGATGCATCTACACACTTCAATCCTGGTTTTTTCAGCATGTTCCAGCCCGAGCAAACTCTTTCAGATACAATGGTCAAGAACTCCTTCCAGTGGCGCAGTACCGGTCTATGATCAACAACATTCAAGAGGATGACGTTGTTTGGGACTATTTTGATCGGCAAATATCTCCTCCCAAATATACGTACGCTTATGGCAAGCGGTTCAAGTTGCTAGGACCATTCTTCTGCACTTACTACCAACCAGAGAGATGTGTTCGGCAGTTCTCCCAGAGGCAGCAGTATGTCGAAGCCCGACTGTTATCAGGAGTTATGGCAGAGTTTGATCTCACTTCCGCACAATGGTCCGGGGCATATCATTCTGCCCGCTACGGCTGGGATTCCTTTGTTTCTCTTAAAATCTTTCCTGGTCCTAGAGTGTCTGCCGACTATCGTGAATGGTGGCAAATCGTATGTCCTCCACCCCTTTGTCAAGATCAATAAAATCTTATTCTTCTCATTTTAATAAAATTCTCTTTCCTTGTAAGGCTCCGGATTTCCAAAACAAAGCTAAGTTAAAATTTTCATGGATTTCTTTTTTTTTTTCTTTGCAGCAGAACTTAGAAAAGCTTTTAGCAGCGGAATAAGACGATAATGAGTCGTCGGTTTTAGAAAACTCCGAGCACGTTGCAGGTATGTGGCCAAGCAACTCATTGACCACCAAAGTGTTCCATTTTATCGAAAGCACATGTTTATTACAACACTACTGCTTAGAAAAGCAGTGAAGGTTCAATAAAAAGGAAGCAGTACAACTCTGTCTAGAGAAACCCTGGAACTTGATGCCGCCTTGCTCCGCATATCACCACGCAGGTTCAACACCTAAAATCCCCATTAAACGGGGTCAGAACCACTGATGGTCTGGTAAGTAGGCAAACACCTATCTATTCAACTCAAGTAAATGCATAGACCACTCAAGGTCGCAGTTCGTAATACGACGCTCAAGCCTCCATGACTTAGCGTATATCGCACAAGCCTCATCAGGGCTATGAGTTGAACATCCACGCAAGTCGTCATGACTTCGCATAAGCCTCTTCAGGGCTGTGAGTTAGAATAACCTCTCAAGTCTCTACGACTTAGCCTTGACTTCCTCAGAGTCACGAATGGATGTCTAGCTCAAGCCTTTATGCTTGGCACATCCGTATCCTACGAATCTAAGGACAGCTCTCCGAGCTTCACTTAGTCGTACGGATATCAATGGGGTTCTTTCCCAATCGGTCCAGTAGTATACCGACCATGACACCTTCACAAAGGTTATGCAGGACTGACTCAACAACGTCATCCACTCATACATTCAAAGTAGCGCTGTACCTAAGCTAATGCTTTGTTTCGATAATTGCACCTCCCCCTGGGCTTAGGGGACTCATATCTGGGCGACAACGCGACGATCTGGGGGTTGATTATTCTATGTATTTTAGATACCCCAGAGGCCTGTTGACCCCATCCCCCTAGTAGGACGGTACAACATACCGGAAGAGATCCTTACTAGGTATCCGAATGCATTCTGCTACTGCAGTAGTTGGGTTCAATCCTTAGATATTTAAGGATAACCACGACCTCCATACCTCTGAGTGACGAAGGCCATCAATGAACTCTATCAGGTTCGGGTTAAATATATGTCACTCAAGGCTGCGCCATCACCGTCTTCCTCGGTGAGAAATTCTGAAAGGGGCCTGCCGGTCTTACAATTACTTGACGAACTTTGCATGCCTATAGGGCAGCCTTTGAGAAGTATGTACCCGACCCCAATCAACCACACGGTTTTCACCGTGGAACAAAGGTTTTATTCATATGCATGCTTAACTCTGCTCTCGGCACTTCGGCCTTGACGAGCACTTCACCTCTTTCGGTGGAAACAACACACTCCGGCTCAGCGGCCCTTACGAGTCTGGTTGTCTGATAATTCTCAATGAGCATGCACATGACTCGATCTCTACGGATCGGCTACTCGGCGTATTTTTACGCAACGAGCTCAGGACCTCGTCAAGGCGCTACCACTACTTTGGCGCAACGGCTCTTACAAGTATGATGCCCTTGCAGGTGTCAGGGAGACGAGTCATTCTGACATCGTTCCAACAAAGGACATCATTGTGCCACTTAACTGGTTTTGGCAGCTCTTCTGCCAACCATTCTGTCAACACCTTCTCTGCTCTACCGGCAGTGGTGCGACGAACCTTTCTACATTGTAGAAGGCATTCCATAACTGGGTAGCACTTCTGCTACGTTCTTTCTGAGCCATTCTTAGCTCCTTCAGGAATTTTAGCAGCACTTCCTCTCTTTTACGGAGAAAGCGTGCGTTTCTTTTATCCGTTTCAGCGGCATCTCCCCTCTTTGGTGGGAAATCGCTACGCTTAACTCGGGAAATGGATGCGCACCGTTGTGCGTACTTTGCATCCATCAAGGTTGCAGGAACCTTGGGCCATAGCCAGACCATACGTAATTGATTTAGTCTTTACGTAAAGAGCATTTTGCCAAAAGGCGAAGCCTTTCCAATAGGGGCTTCATTCGTCAAGCAGAATCTTGTACGAGGAGCGGTAAGGGAATCGCATGGGCGATTTTGGAGTTGATCTCCGTTTGAACGCTCACTTACGCGCCATATATGTAATATAAGCAGAAGCCTGTGCTTTATACAGCGGCGGCGTAAAGGAAATGCATATACTATTGTTCAGGGTGTGTAACTGAACGAAATATTCTACATATATAACAAAACAGGAGCCTTGGCATCGTTCGACGCGACGGCGTAAGTAAATACATTGCAGAAAGCAGGAGCCTTGGCATCGTTCGACGCGACGGCGTAAGTAAATGCATAATCGGAAGTGCAGTAATCGGAAGTACAGAAAGCAGGGAGCCTTGGCATCATACGACGCGACGGCAAAGGTAAATTACATGGCCTGTGCGATATAAGACACGTCGGCAGTATCAGTAGATATACACCTAGATCTGTATCCAACGATAGTTACGAGGCGAGCGAGTGAACACCGAAGTGTCCTAGAGGGCTCAACCAAGAACTATGGTGAGATACTATTTTGAAGAACGCATATACTGCGTATTCGAACATATATATCCGACGATAGTTACGAGGTGAGCGCGTGAACACCGAAGTGTACTAGAGGGCTCAACCAAGAACTAAAGCAAGATACTACTTCAGAAAGTATATGCTATATACAAACAATCAAATACTTGAGAGAGATGGTTTAATGAAGCGAACTTACTTCAATTTGAGGAAGAAACGACTCCGATTGCTTCAAACGCTTCGAACGAGGCTCGACTTCGAAAAAGGATCAACTTTGAACTTCGGACGAAAAAGGACTTGGACTTTGACTTTGAATCAAACCAGGTTCAAGTCAAGTCAACTGGGTTCAGACTTAGGTCAAGTAGGTTCAGACCTAGGTCAGGTGGGTTAGGACCAGGTCAGGCAGGCTCAGACCAGGTCAAGTAGGCTCAGGCTAAGTCAGGCAGGCTCAGACCAGGTTAAGGAGGCTCAGGCTAAGTCAGGCAGGCTCAGACCAGGTCAGGTGGGCTCAGGTGGGCTAGGCTAGGTAGGGGAGGTTTGGAAAAGGAGGAGAGAGAGAGGGGTTGGCGATTTTCTAAAGGAGGGGGGGTCCTCTATTTATAGGTTCTGAAACTTGGGCCCCAAGTTTCAGAATCCCCTCTTTACCCTTGGGCTTTTCTGAGAATCCCTTCCATGGAAGGTGCTGGAAGGAGCTGGAAGGCTCTGGAAGGTGCTGGAAGGTGCTGAAATATTCTAGAATCTTCTAGAATATTTTCTGAGAAATATTTCTGTGGGTCCCACCCATATTTCTGTGGGTCCCGCAAGAATTTCGGGTTTTCGGCGATTTTTTTCCGAAAAATTCTGAGTACGCCATTATCTTTGTATTGATGCCACTAAGAAAGTTGGCTCGCAGGAATCCTTTGATTTTGTTCAGATAGGAAGTTATGGCTTCCAGAGTGTTTGAGCATATATTCGCGATTCGACGAATATCCTAAGTGTAACTGGCTCGCAAGAATTGATTCGTTTTGCATTCTGAGAAAAATGCCATTTTTACCGGTAAATGCCTCATGAATTTTATTCAGATATTTTCTGAAAAATTGCGGGTCTTACATCATTACCCCCTTAAAGGAATTTCGTCCGCGAAATTCAGCTAAGAGTACAAGGTGAAGAGTTCAGGATATTTATCCCGCATATCCGATTCGGGCTCCCAAGTGCAATCATCGACTCCGTGATGTTGCCATCTTACTTTGACAAGTGGAATGACCTTTGTCCTTAGCACTTGCTCCCGTCGGTCCATGATCTCTACTGGCCTTTCTTCCACCGTCATATCCTCCTGGATGTCAATATCTTCATGTTGGATGACGTGGGAAGGGTCGTGAACGTATTTTCTAAGCATTGACACATGAAATACATTGTGTATCTGTGTATACTGCGGTGGCAATGCTACTCTGTAGGCGGTCTCTCCTATCCGGCTCAAAACCTCGAAGGGACCAACGAATCTGGGGCTGAGCTTCATCTTCTTTCCGAAACGAAACACACTCTTGGTTGGGGAGACCTTGATAAAAACCTTATCTCCAACCGCAAAAGTGAGTTCCCTACGCCGCTGATCAGCGTAGCTCTTCTGTCGACTCTGAGCAGTCAGTAGCTTCTTCCTGATCATGTGGACCTGCTCAGTATAATGCTGCAACACTATGGGCGAGTCCAAGGTTCGCTCACCCACTTCACCCCAATGGATTGGTGATCTACAGGGTCGCCCGTACAAGGCTTCATACGGTGCCATCCCAATGCTAGCGTGGTGGCTATTATTATAAGCAAATTCAGCCAACGCTAGGTGGGAATCCCAATCACCTTTCCATTCTAGCATACAAGCTCTTAGCATATCTTCGAGAGTCTGTATGGTTCGTTCTGATTGCCCATCTGTTTGGGGATGGAATGCTGTACTGAACTTGAGTTTCGTCCCCAGGGCTCTTTGAAGCTGCTCCCAAAAGTGAGAGGTAAATTTCGGGTCACGATCGGATATGATCGAAATCGGCACTCCATGGAGTCTAACGATTTCCCGAATGTAGATCTCCGCCAATCGTTCAGTTGAGTATCGAGTGTTGATTGGCAGGAAGTGAGCAGACTTGGTGAGTCTGTCTACGATCACCCATATTGAGTCATGTTGTCTCTTGGACCGAGGCAATCCAACGATGAAATCCATCGTAATGCCCTCCCATTTCCATTCTGGAATCTCGATCCGTTGCATTTTTCCACCAGGTCGTTGATGCTCAATTTTTACTTGCTGGCAGATTAAACACCTTGAGACAAATGTAGCCACATCCCGTTTCATACCCCTCCACCAGTACTTTCTCTGTAAGTCCCGAAACATTTTCGTACCTCCAGGGTGAATGGTGTATTTGCTGTTATGAGCCTCCTGGAGTACTTCCTGTCTTAGCTCAGGGTTATTTGGGACCCAAATCCTTTCTTCCATCCATATTCCTCCATCTTCTTTTAAATGGAAGAAAGTGTCATCTCTTTCGGCACGAGCTTTTAATTCCAAGTACTGGGGGTCCTTGAACTGTTCGGCTATAATGCGATCGAGGATCTCGATATGGATTGTCAGGCATGACAATCGAATCTTTCCTGGGTCAGCCAGGAATGGCTTCCAACTGACAAAATCCTCCATCAGCTTCCATTGTCCGGTGAGGCTGGCCAGAGTGCCAACAGTCTTGCGACTAAGGGCATCTGCTACAACATTCGCCTTTCCAGGGTGATAGGAAAGCGTGAATTCATAGTCTTTGAGGAATTCCCTCCATCGCCGTTGCCGCATATTGAGTTCTTTTTGAGAAAAGAGGTGTTTTAGGCTTTTATGGTCCGACATGACCTCAAATTTCTCTCCATACAGGTAGTGTCGCCAGATTTTAAGCGCGAACACTACCGCGGCAAGCTCCAGATCGTGGGTTGGATAGTTTTTCTCATGAATTCTTAACTGACGGGATGCATAGGCGATTACTTTGCCATGCTGCATCAATACACAACCCAGACCCGTTCCCGAGGCATCGGTATAAGCAATGAAGCCTCCCTGACCAGAAGGTAAGGTAAGGACAGGGGCAGTGGTAAGCCTCTGTTTGAGAACCTCAAAGCATTCCTTACACTGGTCAGTCCATTCAAACTTGACTCCCTTTTTCAGTAATTTCGTCATTGGTACGGCGATTCGGGAGAAGTCCTGTATGAACTTCCGATAATATCCGGCAAGTCCAAGGAAGCTGCGGACCTCAGTGATATTTTCTGGCTGCTTCCAGTCTATCACAGCTTCGACCTTCGCAGGATCTACTGCGATTCCATCTTTTGAGATCACATGGCCAAGGAACATTACTTTGTCTAGCCAGAATTCACATTTTGAAAACTTGGCATATAACTGATTATCTTGAAGGGTTTTCAAGACGATTCTCAAGTGCTCCTTGTGTTGTTCCTCATTCTCTGAATACACGAGAATGTCATCAATGAAGACGATGACAAAAGTGTCTAAGTATGGTTTGAACACTCGGTTCATCAGGTCCATAAAGACAGCAGGCGCATTTGTAAGTCCGAAGGGCATTACTACGAACTCATAATGGCCATATCTCGTTCTGAAGGCAGTCTTAGGTATATCCTCCTCCTTAACTCTGAGCTGATGGTATCCAGACCTGAGGTCGATCTTGGAGAACACTCTCGCTGTTCTGAGCTGATCGAATAAGTCCTCAATCCGAGGCAACGGGTACTTATTTTTAATGGTTGCCTGGTTAAGCATCCGATAATCGATGCATAACCGAAGGGATCCATCCTTCTTCTTTACAAATAGTACTGGGGCTCCCCATGGTGACATACTTGGTCGGATGAACCCTTGTTCCATCAGTTCTTCCAACTGACATTTCAACTCACTGAGTTCAGCTGGTGCCATACAATAAGGGGCTTTGGATATCGGCGTTGTTCCAGGTAAGGATTGAATTCCAAATTCAACCTCACGAAGTGGCGGAAGTCCTGGCAATTCCTCAGGAAACAGATCGGGAAACTCCCGCACTACTTCCAAACTCTCAAGGGGTTGGTCGTTGGATTTTTCCGCCGAAAGACTCAACAGGAAGGCCACACAACCCTTCCTAAGGTATTTTTGTACCTTAAGTGCTGATATGAGCTTTTTTTGTGGAACTGGTTTGGATAACCGGTATTCCATCTTAGGTAATCCGGGTCGAGATAGAATCACTCTGCCCTCGCGGCACAGAATCTTGGCATTATTCTGAGCCAACCAATTCATTCCCAGAATGACATCGTACTGTATCATATCGATCAGGATGGCGTCAGTAGGCAAGTGTTGCCCTGCTATCTCAATATCCAAATTTTTCACACACCGGATACATTTGGTGCGTGAACCCAACGGGTTATATACTTCGATCATTTTATCAATCGGTTGCACCGAGGCGTGGAGTTGTTCGGTGAAATCGTCGGAGATAAACGTATGAGTAGCACCACAATCAAACAAGATGTAAGCTGCATGTCCATTAACAGGTACGGTGCCTTCAAGGAGGTCACCGGTTTCGACTTGTTCAGTCGTTACAGCGTATACACGACCTGCAGCAGGCCTTTGTTCTACTCTAGGTGGGGGTCGTTGGACTTGTGTTCGTTGTGGTACTTGTTGAGAGGGTCCGGCAGATCCGGCATTCCTCCTCTGCTCATCAATAAGCTTCTTCCTGCATTGTCTTGCAATGTGGCCCACTTTGCCACAGTAGAAGCATCCACCTGTGTCACGTGGACATGGTCCTCTTGCGTGATTAACATGGCATTTTGGGCAGTTTGGGTTGGACTGCAGGTTGTTTGGAGCCATGTTCTGCCTTGGCCTTACAACTTGTTGAGTGTTGTTCCCACCTTGGAACCTTTTCTTCTGAAAGGGTTGTCGTGAACCCTGGCCACTTGGAAACATTCTCTTCTTGTTCCCACCATCAACTATGGGCCTTTTTGCTATGATCACTTTTGATCGCTCCCAATCCACTTGTATTTTTGAAGCTGCTGCCACAGCCGTTTGAAACATTTGGGGCATGCTGGTGATAACCCGTGACCTTAGCCCTTCTCGTAGTCCATTGATGTACTTGTCGGCCCTTTCTTGGTCGGTCTCAAATAACCGGGAGTAGTACCGTTCAAGATTTTGAAATTTGGTGGTATAGTCAATCAGATTCATGCCACCCTGCTCCAATTCCAGAAACTCCATCTTCTTCTTGTTTCTGGAGTGTAATGGAAAGTAATTATCCATGAAAGCTCTCCGGAAGTCAGTCCAAGGAATGACTTCAACTTCCGAGAACTGGATAATCTTAGTGGTATCCCACCACTTCCGTGCGTTGTCTTTCAGCCTGTACGTGACAAAGTTGGTCTTCTTTTCTTCTGGTACTCCCAGCACCAGGAAGGCACGTTCGGTCTCTTCGACCCAACTTTCTGCCAGTTCAGGATCGGCTCTACCGGCGAAGACTGGTGGATCGAGCTTGAGGAATTTTTCATAGGTTATTCCACCAAGGTTTTCGCTTCGAGGTGCGACTGGTTCTGGCCTTGTTTCTCGAATGGCAGTAACCAAATTGTTGAGTGTTTCCAGCAGAAATCCTTGAGTATGGGACTCCTCGCTTGGTATGGTTCTCCTCGTCGTAGGAGCCATTTATCTACCACATACAAACAACGTGTTTTAGTTTCACAATGTATATATCGAAGCAAAGTTTTATTTACTTAATATACATCACATTTACACAAGCATCGCCTTAAACAAAACGTCATGCCGCACTGGCAGACTTTTAGGCGTTGAGAAACTAGGTACATGAGTCTATTGACTCCAAAACACTACCAGTCTCTTCTAGGAACTGGATTTCTTTCTTGACCCAAAGAACCCAAAGTATCGTTTACTTCCACATTGCCTTGGTGCAGGCACAACTAGCTTTGGCTTGGGCGGCACTTCCGCACTCTCAAGCGACTCTTGTGGATAGATCAGTGATGCCGGTCCACTTGCCCATTCAGTGGCATCATGGCTCGGAGAATCCGAGACCATAACGGGATGATATAGGTTGTATCCCTCTTCCTGGCCATTCAGACTCGGCGTTGGTGTACCCGCTCTGTTCCCCCATATAATAGTACTTTGATTCGAGGAATCTGAAATCATAATGGGATTATAGAAGGAGTTGTTGCATCCCTCCTCCCAACTGTGCAAGCTAGGCGTACATGATGCCTGTTGATAGCCTTGCGATTGACCAAATCCCTCAAGGAAGTTCAAGTCAAATCCTACCAGAGATGGTAGTTCATCAGAAGTTGCTGGAGTACGGCTACTCTCTCTACTGGAGTAATGTGGCCCACTAACACGCGAGGTCTCATCCCTAAGACCAAGCGATCCCCGCCGACCCATATCGGCGGTATGCTTCATTTGGCATTCGTTGACGGAATGCCCTTCTTCGCCACAATATTGACAGTCTTGGACTTCATATGGGCATACCCACTCATCGTGCATGATCCCGCAACGATAGCAGTATCCTCGGGAGTCGTGAGTTGCCATCTATACAAAGATGCACCCAGATCAGAACAAGAAGTAAAATATACTTACAGTGCGATATAGTGGATAAGTCAGATCTCGAACCAGGTTTCTCAGACTTTTGCACTGATACCAATTCTGTAACGCCCCGGATTTCCAAAACAAAGCTAAGTTAAAATTTTCATGGATTTCTTTTTTTTTTTCTTTGCAGCAGAACTTAGAAAAGCTTTTAGCAGCGGAATAAGACGATAATGAGTCGTCGGTTTTAGAAAACTCCGAGCACGTTGCAGGTATGTAGCCAAACAACTCATTGACCACCAAAGTGTTCCATTTTATCGAAAGCACATGTTTATTACAACACTACTGCTTAGAAAAGCAGTGAAGGTTCAATAAAAAGGAAGCAGTACAACTCTGTCTAGAGAAACCCTGGAACTTGATGCCGCCTTGCTCCGCATATCGCCACGCAGGTTCAACACCTGAAATCCCCATTAAACGGGGTCAGAACCACTGATGGTCTGGTAAGTAGGCAAACACCTATCTATTCAACTCAAGTAAATGCATAGACCACTCAAGGTCGCAGTTCGTAATACGACGCTCAAGCCTCCATGACTTAGCGTATATCGCACAAGCCTCATCAGGGCTATGAGTTGAACATCCACGCAAGTCGTCATGACTTCGCATAAGCCTCTTCAGGGCTGTGAGTTAGAATAACCTCTCAAGTCTCTACGACTTAGCCTTGACTTCCTCAGAGTCACGAATGGATGTCTAGCTCAAGCCTTTATGCTTGGCACATCCGTATCCTACGAATCTAAGGACAGCTCTCCGAGCTTCACTTAGTCGTACGGATATCAATGGGGTTCTTTCCCAATCGGTCCAGTAGTATACCGACCATGACACCTTCACAAAGGTTATGCAGGACTGACTCAACAACGTCATCCACTCATACATTCAAAGTAGCGCTGTACCTAAGCTAATGCTTTGTTTCGATAATTGCACCTCCCCCTGGGCTTAGAGGACTCATATCTGGGCGACAACGCGACGATCTGGGGGTTGATTATTCTATATATTTTAGATACCCCAGAGGCCTGTTGACCCCATCCCCCTAGTAGGACGGTACAACATACCGGAAGAGATCCTTACTAGGTATCCGAATGCATTCTGCTACTGCAGTAGTTGGGTTCAATCCTTAGATATTTAAGGATAACCACGACCTCCATACCTCTGAGTGACGAAGGCCATCAATGAACTCTATCAGGTTCGGGTGAAATATATGTCACTCAAGGCTGCGCCATCACCGTCTTCCTCGGTGAGAAATTCTGAAAGGGGCCTGCCGGTCTTACAATTACTTGACGAACTTTGCATGCCTATAGGGCAGCCTTTGAGAAGTATGTACCCGACCCCAATCAACCACACGGTTTTCACCGTGGAACAAAGGTTTTATTCATATGCATGCTTAACTCTGCTCTCGGCACTTCGGCCTTGACGAGCACTTCACCTCTTTCGGTGGAAACAACACACTCCGGCTCAGCGGCCCTTACGAGTCTGGTTGTCTGATAATTCTCAATGAGCATGCACATGACTCGATCTCTACGGATCGGCTACTCGGCGTATTTTTACGCAACGAGCTCAGGACCTCGTCAAGGCGCTACCACTACTTTGGCGCAACGGCTCTTACAAGTATGATGCCCTTGCAGGTGTCAGGGAGACGAGTCATTCTGACATCGTTCCAACAAAGGACATCATTGTGCCACTTAACTGGTTTTGGCAGCTCTTCTGCCAACCATTCTGTGAACACCTTCTCTGCTCTACCGGCAGTGGTGCGACGAACCTTTCTACATTGTAGAAGGCGTTCCATAACTGGGTAGCACTTCTGCTACGTTCTTTCTGAGCCATTCTTAGCTCCTTCAGGAATTTTAGCAGCACTTCCTCTCTTTTACGGAGAAAGCGTGCGTTTCTTTTATCCGTTTCAGCGGCATCTCCCCTCTTTGGTGGGAAATCGCTACGCTTAACTCGGGAAATGGATGCGCACCGTTGTGCGTACTTTGCATCCATCAAGGTTGCAGGAACCTTGGGCCACAGCCAGGCCATACGTAATTGATTTAGTCTTTACGTAAAGAGCATTTTGCCAAAAGGCGAAGCCTTTCCAATAGGGGCTTCATTCGTCAAGCAGAATCTTGTACGAGGAGCGGTAAGGGAATCGCATGGGCGATTTTGGAGTTGATCTCCGTTTGAACGCTCACTTACGCGCCATATATGTAATATAAGCAGAAGCCTGTGCTTTATACAGCGGCGGCGTAAAGGAAATGCATATACTATTGTTCAGGGTGTGTAACTGAACGAAATATTCTACATATATAACAAAACAGGAGCCTTGGCATCGTTCGACGCGACGGCGTAAGTAAATACATTGCAGAAAGCAGGAGCCTTGGCATCGTTCGACGCGACGGCGTAAGTAAATGCATAATCGGAAGTGCAGTAATCGGAAGTACAGAAAGCAGAGAGCCTTGGCATCATACGACGCGACGGCAAAGGTAAATTACATGGCCTGTGCGATATAAGACGCGTCGGCAGTATCAGCAGATATACACCTAGATCTGTATCCAACGATAGTTACGAGGCGAGCGAGTGAACACCGAAGTGTCCTAGAGGGCTCAACCAAGAACTATGGTGAGATACTATTTTGAAGAACGCATATACTGCGTATTCGAACATATATATCCGACGATAGTTACGAGGCGAGCGCGTGAACACCGAAGTGTACTAGAGGGCTCAACCAAGAACTAAAGCAAGATACTACTTCAGAAAGTATATGCTATATACAAACAATCAAATACTTGAGAGAGATGGTTTAATGAAGCGAACTTACTTCAATTTGAGGAAGAAACGACTCCGATTGCTTCAAACGCTTCGAACGAGGCTCGACTTCGAAAAAGGATCAACTTTGAACTTCGGACGAAAAAGGACTTGGACTTTGACTTTGAACTAAACCAGGTTCAAGTCAAGTCAACTGGGTTCAGACTTAGGTCAAGTAGGTTCAGACCTAGGTCAGGTGGGTTAGGACCAGGTCAGGCAGGCTCAGACCAGGTCAAGTAGGCTCAGGCTAAGTCAGGCAGGCTCAGACCAGGTTAAGGAGGCTCAGGCTAAGTCAGGCAGGCTCAGACCAGGTCAGGTGGGCTCAGGTGGGCTAGGCTAGGTAGGGGAGGTTTGGAAAAGGAGGAGAGAGAGAGGGGTTGGCGATTTTCTAAAGGAGGGGGGGTCCTCTATTTATAGGTTCTGAAACTTGGGCCCCAAGTTTCAGAATCCCCTCTTTACCCTTGGGCTTTTCTGAGAATCCCTTCCATGGAAGGTGCTGGAAGGAGCTGGAAGGCTCTAGAAGGTGCTGAAAGGTGCTGGAATATTCTAGAATCTTCTAGAATATTTTCTGAGAAATATTTCTGTGGGTCCCACCCATATTTCTGTGGGTCCCGCAAGAATTTCGGGTTTTCGGCGATTTTTTTCCGAAAAATTCTGAGTACGCCATTATCTTCGTATTGATGCCACTAAGAAAGTTGGCTCGCAGGAATCCTTTGATTTTGTTCAGATAGGAAGTTATGGCTTCCAGAGTGTTTGAGCATATATTCGCGATTCGACGAATATCCTAAGTGTAACTGGCTCGCAGGAATTGATTCGTTTTGCATTCTGAGAAAAATGCCATTTTTACCGGTAAATGCCTCATGAATTTTATTCAGATATTTTCTGAAAAATTGCGGGTCTTACATTCCTTCTATTGTGGTTTGACGACCTCGCCTAGGTAACAAGGCATATTTTTGTTGTTTATTTCTTTTGCAGAAAGAATGGCAACACAATTGTCGTGATTCCCACGACGACTCAGTCCCTAGTAATGGGACATCTTTTCCAAATTGTCTACCATATTTTCAGCAAATATTTCTTCCAAAAGCTAATTCTCTCATAATCTAATCAGGTCTTTTGCCCTGCAGAGAGCATCCATACCATTTGATGGTTTAGACAAGATCAGGCAAAAGAACCACGGCATCCCAGTACTCGTCAGCCTCGGAAGAAGAGATGAGTTCCCCTCGATCTGAGAAGAGTCGAGAGCAGCAGCAAGAAGACGATGGCATAGACCCTCAAATGTATGCCATGTTTAGAAAAATAATGAACAAAATGATGAATGAGCAGCCCGGGACCAGCTCAGAAAGGAATCCATTCAGAGAAAAGTTCCATGGTCGCAGGGGTAAGAAGGCTCCCAAGAAGCAGATCCAGCCAGAAGAGATTTCAGATGAATCAGATTCCACTGAAAACACAGATGAAGAATATGAGGTGCCTCCGGCATTTCAGAAGCGTGGCCAAAGTAAAAGCCGCAGATCAAAAAGCAGAGATAAAGAAGAGCCTTTGCAAGCGCAGTTTAAAGAAATGGCCCGAGTTGTCAAGGATATCCAAGCCCGCGACAAGGGCAAGAAAGTCTTCACCAGTGAGGACTTTTATGACGGCTTAGAAGGGGATGATGATCTGGAGAATCTCCCTCGTAAATTCATCAAATTCGATGGTTCTGGCGACCCAAAAGCGCACCTCGCCACTTTCTTTGCTGAATGCTCTCGGTTTAAGAGGGACAACCGAGCATTGTTTCTATGCTTCCCCCGCAGCTTGGAAGGAGTTGCAGCCAAGTGGTATGCTGAGCATATCAACCCCATCGAGCTCAAGGAGTTCGACAAAGTTGTGAATCTCTTTATTGAATGCTTCTTGTTCAACATAGAAGCGCTACCTACACTGAGTCATCTCTGCAATTTAAGGCAGAACGAGAATGAAAAAGCACGGGACTTCATTCACAGATGGAGATCAGCCTGTAATAAGATGAGAGATCCTATCTCGGAAAGGCATGCATTGTCCTTAATCCTCAACAATTTCTCGCAGTCGTTAAGAGGATTAGTCTCCACAGCACCATCCAGGACCTTCATTGAGCTGACTGAACGAGCCGAATGGCTCGAGCTGAGTGTGGAAAATGGAGTCTATGAAGGCTTCACCTTTTCCAAGAACAACTCCCATGGTGAGCAGAAAAAGAAAGCTCACTTCACTTATTCTGCCAACAACAACAACAAAGGCCGAAATCAGCACAAAGGGCAGAAGAAGGATTATTGCTATGGCTCAGGCAGTTCGAATAACAAGGACCAAAAGGCAAAGCCTGCTCCTCAGTACAGCAAGCCTCCTCAGCAGGATCAAGGACCGAAGCTGCGTGAGAAGACCAAACATGAAGGATGGAGTTACGACAGAAAATTTACTCCCCTTGACCAATCACTCGAAGATGTGCTCGAGTACATGCTATCGAAAGAGATGGTCAAATTGCCCAGATTGGCCGATCCCCCTGTGCCCATGGGGAAATGGAAAGATCAGTTCTGCAAGTTCCACAGGACAGTGGGACACAACACCGAGAACTGCTTTGTTCTCAAAAACATCGTGCAAGATCTCATTGAAAAGAATCTATTGGTAGAAGGAGAAGAAGAAGAGAAAATGGACATTCTCAATCATCCCTTCCCTTCACACACCACAGCAGTAGTGTCTGCACAACCCTTTCTACCGCATGAACATATCAAGCCATGTTCTGCCCAAGATCTCCAAGTTCAGCATCAGGTGACGGTGCTACGACAAGCAGCTCTAGATTCTAAGAAGATGGACTTAATTTCAGCATTCAGTAAAATGAAAGTTGCGAAAGCACCTGTGAAGTCAGTTCCCAAATCAAAAGGAACTCCTGACTTCTTCAAGCAAATCGTTAGACCAAGGCCAGAGAATTTAAGTCAGAAGCCTCTGACTGCTTTATCCAATGTCTCCATTCTTGACTTGGCCAAGAATTCTAGCAAGCACCAGCAAGTACTGGATGATTTACTCAGGAAAATCAAAGTTAAGCCCAGCACTACTCCTGAAGACATGGCACAGATTGTGAACTCTGCCATGACCAATGCACCAATCACCTTCTCAGATGAGGACCTTCCAAAGCCTCATTCCTTTCATAATAATGCCTTGTACATTGTCGTTCGAGTCAGAGGAATGACAGTTCCCCATGTGCTGGTCGATGGAGGCAGTAGCCTCAACATATGTCTCGAAATGACCGCAAAGGCATTAGGGATCAAGGATGAAGAATATATTCCGGATCCCATCACTATCTATGGGTTTGACAATCATGGTCAAACGGCCAAGGGCAAGATATTCCTGGAGGTGTTTATCAACTATTCAGTGCATTCAGTGCTTTTCCACGTGGTTAATGTACCACCAACCTACAACTTGCTGCTTGGAAGGACATGGATTCACAATGCTAATGCAGTGCCTTCTACCCTCCATCAATGTGTGAAGTGGTCAAAAGGTGGAATGATTACCACAATACTGGGAGAAGACCCAGAAGAAAGGCTCCCGCAGCCCATGATTCCCCGGCCATCATTCAATGCAGATATTCCCAGCATCAGGGAAGGTGAAGAGATCAGTCACGGAGAAAATCGAGAAATACTTCAGGCACCATCAGAGCCATCTCTGCACACAGTAGCCACGACACGATGGAAAGGTCCTCAATTCTTCAAGGTTGGAGGTCGAATCGACTACAGCACCATTAAGGATCATCCCTTGTTTCCTCAATTCATGAAGTCAAGAAAAGGATTTGATTTACTCCAGAAGCATGGCTATCAACCCTTCAAGGGACTCGGCAAGAATGAAGATGGCCGCATCGAGCCAATGATCCAGAAACATCGTCCCCACAGGGCAGGACTAGGGTTTGCCAGCGGAAGCTCATCAAGGAAGACTGTTTTTGTCAAAGGGGCACAATGAAGACCATTTGTTATTTTCTTTCTATTCTTTTCCAAATAAATGTCTCATTCTACCAATGTCATTGATCAATTCAATCAATAAAATTCTAAGTTTCTTTACCTATCCGGATGCCATCTACTCCCTTTTTGTCTGTCTCATCATTTTATAATTCAATGCCATTTTATGCATGGTTCTCTTCAAATGATTGCTTGTCTTACTATAGGCCAATTTGTCTGAACCAAATTTCTTCTCCAAAATTCCAGAATGACTTCTTGGACAATCAAGAAGCTCGTTCTCAATCCCAAGGCCTTTCAGAAGCCGACAGCAATTCACAGAATCAAAGCAAGCACCGGAAATGACAAGAATGCAAAGCAGTCAGATGATTGTGCAGAATATGATCAGTCTCTTCAGGAATTACCGGAGTTCGCCGCAGTTCAGAAGCAGGACGAACCATCTCCTCTAGTACAAGATCCAACTGAAGGTGTCAATATCGGTTCAGAGAAAGATCCAAAAATTCTCCAGATCGGAACCAGTCTGAGTCCGGAAGAAAAGAAAAGGCTTACAGATTTTCTCAAGCGGCATGAAGAAGTGTTCGCATGGACATATGAAGACATGCCGGGCTTAGACCCCAAATTAGTCGAACACCGTCTTGTCTTAAAGCCGGATGCTAAGCCAGTCAAGCAGAAGCTGAGAAAAATGGATCCCAGAATAGAACAACAAGTCAAAGAAGGACTTGAAGATCTGCTCAAAGCAGGATTTATTCGAGCTATTGACTACCCAGATTGGTTAGCCAATATCGTCGTCGTCCCAAAGAAAAGTGGCAAAGTAAGGATCTGCATAGACTTCAGAGACCTCAACAAGACAACTCCGAAGGATGACTATCCACTTCCAAGCATCGATCTTCTAGTCGATAGCACGGCAGGACATGCCATGTTCTCTTTCATGGACGGATATTCCGGCTACAATCAGATTAAGTTGGCCGCCCGCGACCAATCAAAAACTTCCTTTACTACGCCTTGGGGCACTTTCTGCTATACGGTTATGCCTTTTGGGCTCAAGAATGCCGGAGCAACATATCAACAGGCAATGGCTGTCATCTTTCACGATCAGATGCGCAAAATCATGGATGCGTATGTTGATGATATTCTCATGAAATCTAAAGAGGAAGAAGATCACCTCGAAGCACTTGATCAAGTCTTTAAGAGACTCATTCTTTACAAGTTAAGGCTTAACCCTTAAAAATGTGTCTTTGGAGTCGAATCAGGCAAACTGTTGGGTTTTCTGGTCACTAAAAAGGGAATTGAAGTCGACCCAGCCAAAGCAAAGGCTATCATTGATATGCCACCCCCGAAGAATCTCAAAGAACTACGTAGCCTTCAAGGATGTATGCAGTCAATCCGGCGATTCATTTCCAATTTGGCGATGAGATGTGAGCCCTTCAACTACTTACTCAGAAAAGGAGTTAAGTTTGAATGGGGACCAGAGTGCCAGCAATCGTTCGATCGAATCAAGAAGTATCTTCTCAATCCTCCAATCCTGAAGCCGCCAGAATTGGGAAAACCTCTTCTGTTATACATCTCAGTCAATCAAGTCGCATGCGGTGGATTCTTGGCACAATACAAAGAAGGCAGCTTGATAGAGCATGCCATTTATTACATGAGCAAGACTTTCATAGATTATGAAAAGAGATACTCTCAAATAGAGAAGACCTGCCTAGCTCTGGTATGGATGTGTCAGAAGCTAAGACACTACCTGTTGGCATCAGAGGTCAAAATCCTGTCTAAACTCAATCCTCTCAAGTATATCTTAGAGCAATCTTTTCTCAGCGGACGAGTCGCCAAATGGCAAGTCTTACTGATGCAGTATGACTTAGAATATGTCTCGCAGCAATCAATCAAAGGCCAAGCAATTGCAGATCAATTGGCGGATTTTCCCCTGGCCGAAGAAGTGAAAGCCGAAGATGACTTCCCTGATGAGCAAATTTGCAATATCCAGCAATTTCCAGTCCGAAATTTATTTTTCGATGGTTCCAAGAACATGGCCGGAATAGGCATCGGAATTTTATTAATCACTCCAGAAAAAGAGATGATTCTGTTTTCCCTAAGTTAGATTTTCAATGTACTCACAACATGGCTGAATATGAAGCCCTGATTCAAGGTCTAAGGATTCTACTAGACTTTAATGTCAAGAGAGTACATGCCTACGGTGACTCACTACTCGTTGTCAATCAAGTTCGAGCCGAATGGCAGGTCAAAGATCAGAAGTTATTTCCCTATCAGAAAATTGTTTCAGCTCTCGTCAGCAAGTTTGAAGAATTCCAGCTCTTCTATGTCAAGAGAGATTTTAATCAAGTGGCCGATAGTCTAGCCAGTTTAGGCTCCATTATGACATTCAAGAATGGAGAATCTTGTCGCTCTTTTGAAATTGGCAGACTTGACCAACCTGCTTTCCTTCCATCGGAGCAGGTAAACCAGGCTGAGCAAAAAAAGAAGCCTTGGTATTACAACATCAAAACTTTCATAGAAACTGGCGAGTTTCCTCCAGAACTCTCAAAGAAAGAGCAACGAGCAATCCAGCGTATGTCTACTCGATACTTCATTTTGGCCAATGTCCTTTATCGTCGTGGATTCAGCTCAGAGTATTCTAGATGTTTAGATGAAGACGAAGCCAGAGAAGTCGTGCGAGAAGCACACGAAGGCATCTGTGGTGGCCACGTCGGCTACCAAACCCTTGTCAAGCAAATCATAAGAGCAGGGTACTATTGGAAGACTAAGCAACAAGACTGTTATCATTATGTGAAAAAGTGTGTACAATGTCAGATACATGCACCTTCCATCCATGCTCCAGCAACTTATTTACAGTCCGTTGTTTCTCCATGGCCGTTCTCCATGTGGGCCTTCGATGTCGTAGGTCCCATCACTCCTTCAGCTTCAAATGGCCATAAATACTTCCTTGCCGCGACAGAATATTTCACCAAGTGGGTAGAAGCCATCAGTCTCCGCACAGTAGAAGGCCGACACGTGGTCTCTTTTATTCACAAGAACATCCTTTGCCGTTTCGGCATCCCACATGACATTGTGTCAGACAACGGCAGTCATTTCAAGAATGAAAAGATGAAAACATTCTGCTCAAAATTCAAGATCTATCACCATTTTTCTGCTCCATATTATCCTCAAGGGAATGGTCAGGCAGAGGCCACCAACAAGATTTTAATTCGTATCTTGGAGCAAACTGTGGAAACAGGCCGTGACTGGCATGAGAGAATCCATGATGCACTATGGGCCTATCGGACCACCATTCGTACACCAACGAATGCTACTCCATCAGAACTGGTTTATGGAACAGAAGTAGTATTGCCGCTACATGTTCAGAAGCCCGCTTTGAAATTTGCTTCACTTCTGCAATTACCTCTTGATCAATACCAGCAGCAGCGACTAGTGTAGCTAGACTTACTCGACGAGAGAAGGCTAAAAGCAGCAGAGCATGCTCAATCCTATTGCCAGAGAGTAGCCAGGCAATATGCGAAGTCTATCATCGAAAGAAGATTCAAAGTCAATGATTTAGTACTTCGATCCACGGCTTATCTCAAGCATCATCCCGGCGGCAAATGGTCGCCAAATTGGGAAGGTCCCTATGTTGTCAAAGAAGCATTACCCCGCAACTCATATCGGCTCATCAATGCCGATGGGGTAGAATTGCCAGATCCTATTAATGCTCGACACTTGAAATTTTTTTATACTTGAAACATTTATTCTCCTCTTGTAATCCTTCCTGTTTCCTTCAAATAATGATCCAACTTTCTTTCCCAGTTACACTGGGGCATTTTAAAATTTTGTTCTATATGCAGGCAGGATAAACAAATTCTTCATTTCATGCACATGTGCATTCATATGCATCAATTCATATTCATTTGCATTCAATTGCATTAACAACAATCTGGTCAGTATTGGGATTTCAACAAACAGTCCCATCACGATTCCTAAATAATTCAAAATCAGAAGATCATCACCAATACTGAACCAAAACCCAGCGCTCGAACTGGTATTATTTCAAAATCCAGTACTCAAACTGGCACATTTTCAAAATCCCCGTTTTTCAGAAAACCAAGTTCCGACTCGGGATTTTTATTCAAATCATGTTCCTTTGTTGATCCGGGTTCCGACTTGTGATCTCTCTACTTTATTCGAGCCTTGACTCGATTTTTTCCTTTGTTGATCCGGGTTCCGACTCGTGATCTCTCTACTTTATTCAAGCCTTGACTCGAACTCTTCATTTTCCTTTGTTGATCCGGGTTCCGACTCGTGATCTCTCTACTTTATTCAAGCCTTGACTCGATTTCTTCATTTTCCTTTGTTGATCCGGGTTCCGACTCGTGATCTCTCTACTTTATTCGAGCCTTGACTCGAACTCTTCATCTTCCTTTGTTGATCCGGGTTCCGACTCGTGATCTCTCTACCTTATTCGAGCCTTGACTCGAACTTTCCATTTTCCTTTGTTTATCCGGGTTCCGACTCGTGATCTCATTACCTTACTCGAACCCTGAATCAAGTTCTTCATTTTCTTTTGTTGATCCGGGTTCCGACTCGAGATCTCTTTATCTTATCCAATCTCTAATTCGAGTCCTTCATTTTCCTCTGTTGATTCGGGTTCCGACTCGTGATCTCTATATTTTATTCAAGCTCTGACTCGAACTCATCATTCTCTTTTATTGATCCAAGTCATTTCAATCATCAGGGTCTGTCAATTGCTCAAATTTGATATTTTGCTCTCCAAATTCCAATTTAAATCTTCAAATCAGGCAACTCTCCAATTTCGACCTCTGGGTCACCCAATTTTCAATTCTCAATTTCAATTACCAATCTCAATTTCGACCTTCGGGTCAATCAATTTCCAATTCTCGACCTTCAGGTCAATCAATTTCCAATTCTCGACCTTCGGGTCAATCAATTTCCAATTCTCGACCTTCGGGTCAATCAATTTCCAATTTTTGACCTTCGGGTCAATCAATTTCCAATCTTTGACCTTCATTTCTCAATTTTGACCTTTAGGTCACTCAATTCTCAATTTTGACCTTCGGGTCACACAATTTCGACCTTTTTGGTCAAATCAATTCTCAATTTCGACCGTCAGGTCATCCAATTTCGACCTTCGGATCATTCAATTTCCAGCAACCAATTTTCCAATTTCCAATTTCGACCTTTGGGTCAATCAATCTCAATATCCAATTTCAATCATTTTCTCTTGCGAGAGACCCTTTTTAGGGAGAGCACGAGGGAGCTCGTTCTTTTCGCATGCTATCCAATTTGTTCACTTAGCCCCTTTTCAAGGAGAGTTTGAAGGGACTCGCGTCTTTGTGAACCGTTTGCAAAACAATTTCCAATTTCACACAAGAAACCCTTTTAAAGGGAGAGGCTCAACGGAGACTCGCTTTTCTTGTGACCCCCCAATTTCATACTAGGCCATTTTCGTCATGAAAGACCCTCTTTGCAGGGAGAGTGTGATGAACTTGTTCCTTTCATGACCCAATTTTCAGACCTCACTACTATCGGCCCCCTTTCCATAAGAGAAGCCTAATATTAGGGAGCTTTGACAAAAGCTCAATTTCTCTTCGAAAGTTCATTTTGCAAACACCTCCTCTTCAGGAAAGAGGAGTATTTCCCAATTCCCATTCAGGTAAGGGCTAAGCCTGAGTCTCTCTTTTTAGGGAAAAAGAGAGGAGAATTTTTGTCACGGATGTGTTGAGCCGGATTTCAAATACTCATTTTCACCAAGGATTTCAAGAAAATTTTGTCAATTTGTCAATCAATTGTTGATTTCAGAATCTTTATTGTACAAATCTTTATTTCAGTTTACCGTCAGCATTACTTCCAAAAGAGTGAAGCTTCTGCGAAAAGAGATTCAAAATTCAAATTCTTTTTATTGACCAACCAAAAGGATGAAGGATAAGTCCTCGATATGGCCAGAAAAGAAGATTCAATGTTATTGAAAATCGTAGATGATTGATATTGATCGCAGTTATGGCACATCTTTAAGGATTATTCTTGTAAAGACAAGGCAGTGGAAATATCCTGAGCGCTAGAAAAGAGAGCATTTACCCAAGCCTCGTCTCCTCAAAATCACCTAAGCTGCAATTAAGTATCCGCAAAAGGGATCTCTCACATGTCGTCAAGATGAAGGCGAATTAGGCGAGTAGACCCTCGGGGCCAAAGAAGATTCGAAACATCTCCAAGATGACGGAGTTTGTGACGGATCCTTCCAGAGAAAGTCCAAAGCACTGTCAAGATGAAGGCAGATGCGATGAACCTCTCGACAATCCCTAAAAGATATTTAATTTCAGCTATCGCCCAAAGATTTCCAAACCCATCATCCAAGAAGGATCGAAACATCTCCAAGTTGAAGGAGTTTGTGACATACCCTTCCTAAAAGAGAGAAAGAGAGGAAAAAGAAAGAGAGAAAAAGTCAGAACATCTCCAAAATGAAGGAGAATGCAGCCAAAACCCAAAGAACCAAAAGAGTGCAGAAAGATTATCATGAGAGAAGCCCTCAGAATATCAAACTGCCAAATTTATCAAGAATCCTCTTTAAATTTGTGAAATTCTATTATCAATAGTCTTTCATCAATTGCTTTCATAACATCAAATTTTCTTTCCTACTCATATCAAGGAAATTGATAACTTCCTTGAAGAAGGTCAATTGTAAACAATTTGGGTTTTCAAGTCTCGATTCTACAAAGTGAACCTTGTGTGGAGGTAATGCTTTGGGTAGAAAAGAAAGAATATCTTTGCAACAATGTGCAACATTTTCAAAAAACTTGGAATCAACAACAAAATTCTCAATATTTTGATAATATTTTCTAGCTATCCTGACGTGAAGTGAGAGCTCGATATCCGTCTTCGATGCATCCTGACACCAATTTTAAATCCCTCTTAAGGACTTGATTCCTTCCCTTCTTTGAGAGCATGAACTCTCAGATTGCACACTTCCCTGTGTCCCCACTGTCCCACCATAGACAGTCTCATTTCGGCTTGAGGTTAAGCCACCAATTCCAGCAAAAGGCAATTTCAAAAGCTGATTTTAGTCTCAGCAATGAGACGCCCAAAACCAATCCCTTTTCAAGCTTTAGGGACCCCATTTTCCTTCCTTTTGCGAAACCCCTGTCGGATTTACTGTGCAAAATCCGAAGGTTCCATCATGGTCTCTTCTTTCGAGGATTCCATTCATTTTCCGCCCGATCAGGATAAGGGTATAAACCTGAGCCTCCTTCGATGAGGTATTTCATTTTCCGCCCGATCAGGATAAGGGTACAAACCTGAGCCTCCTTCGATGAGGTATTTCATTTTCCGCCCGATCAGGATAAGGGTACAAACCTGAGCCTCATCCAATGAGGTATTTCATTTTCTGCCCGATCAGGATAAGGGTACAAACCTGAGCCTCATTCAAAGAGGTATTTCATTTTCCGCCCGATCAGGATAAGGGTATAAACCTGAGCCTCCTTCGATGAGGTATTTCATTTTCCGCCCGATCAGGATAAGGGTACAAACCTGAGCCTCCTTCGATGAGGTATTTCATTTTCCGCCCGATCAGGATAAGGGTACAAACCTGAGCCTCAACCAATGAGGTATTTCATTTTCTGCCCGATCAGGATAAGGGTACAAACCTGAGCCTCAATCAAAGAGGTATTTCATTTTCCGCCCGATCAGGATAAGGGTATAAACCTGAGCCTCAATCAAAGAGGTATTTCATCTTCCGCCCAATCAGGTTAAGGGTACAAACCTAAGTCTCATTTCAATGAGATATTCCATCCCCCAATCAGGTTAAGTGTCAAACCTGAGCTTCGTTCCATGCGAGGTATTTCTGTCCCATCCAGGTTAAGGGCATAAACCTGAACTTCACTCTCATAGAGTGAATCTTTTCTCTCCATTCTTCGCTTCATATCTACCATCCTCCTCGGGCTAATTTCTTCACACCCAGTCAGATCCTTCTAACTGGGGCATTTTTTTTTCGTATAGCCCAAATTTGGTGTGTTTTCTTTGCCACTAAGCTCGGCCATGAGCCGGCTTAGTAGCAAAGAGGGGCATCTGTAAACACCCCAAATTTTCACTCACCTCCAGCATTTCCACCAAACACCAACATCCAGCCTCTGAAATCGCTGGAGGGCAAAATGGTCATTTTCTGAGCCCGGACCTTGCAAAAGTCTAAATTTCATCTGAAACTCTCAAAATTTCTCTAATTTTAATTCAGATGTTCAAAAATTTATTCCTGACAGGAGACAGACAGCTCCAAGTCTTGATTCAAGATTGCATTTCATAAGACATGACATTGCATATCATTGCATGAGCATTTCAAATCACTGCACTGCACAGCATGTCATTTCGAGGTCCAGAACTCTTGATTTCAAAATTTTCAATCCAGATTAGAATTTCAACTCTTTTCAAAATTGATTTCAAAACCCTGGGTCTTCAAAATTATCAATTCTTCCCATTTTACACCCAGGACTCTGAATGTCAAAATATTTCCTCAAGAAAACCATCTGGATAGTTTTCAATATGGATTTCAGTCACTTCACCTCAGATTTTGCCCTTTTTGACAATTTTAAATATCTTTCTTTTACAAAATCGCCCTACAAGGGCCAACTTTTTCCAAAATTCCTGTTTTGCCCATTAGTCCAGATTTTATGAAAATTCCAAAAAGAAGTTGTTGTTTTATCCTTATTTCAATAAAGAAGCAATGTGAGACCCACATTGAGGTGGTGTCACACAAGCTTTCCTTTTGAAAATTTGAATTTTGAAAAACCCAAAAATATAGGAGCCTTGTCCCCTGGATTGGCGCCACTTGTCATTTCTCTCTCCTCCCATTTCCATGCCACGTGTCAGTGTGGGGCTACCTTCAGAAGCCGCCACATGTCATCCCAATTATCTGCCATATGTCACCCTATCCATCCTGCGCCATGTGTCATTACAAAGACTACCAGGAGATGCCAAGTGTCATAGGTTGTCCTGTCTAGAAAAAGTGGAGTTTGTCTCCTCTGAGGTGGCGCCACTTGAAGTGTGTCTCCTGCAGAGGACACGTGTCAACCCCTCCTTCCTTCTAGAAAAGTAGCCTGACACATGTCCTCTCCCTATTTTTTTCAGAAAAGTAGGAGACATGTGTCACTCCTAAATTCCTACAAAAAAGGTAGGCTTGTCTCCTCTGAGGTGGCGCCATCTGGAGTGTCTCCTGCAGAGGACACATGGCAAGCTCTCATTTCCTCAGAAAAAGCAAGTGCCATGTGTCATTTCCTGCTTTCTTCAGAAAAACTAGAATTCAAAAGTTCAAAACTCCTCATAGATGGCGCAAATCCTGAACTTCTACCTTTTTCAGGTTGTCTGAGATGGCGCCACATGGCCTGACCCACCTTCTCTCCCCTCTGCCACGTGTCATCTTCTGCTTCTTTCAGAAAAGAAGGTGACACATGTCTCCTTCTCACTCCTTCAGAAAAAGTAGAGGACACATGTCCTCTCCCTACTTTTTTTAGAAAAGTAGGAGACACATGTCACTGCCCTCTTTTTCCTCCCTCTTGCCACATGGCATTGTAGGAGCCACCCTGAGGTGGCGCCACATGTCCATCCTCCATTCCTCCAGGGCCAACCTCCATTTGAAATTCGAATTCTCCTCTGAGGTGGCGCCATTTGAGAAAGCCTCTCCAGCAAGCTGACACTTGGAACCATCCTGGACTGCCACATGTCCAGATCTCCTTTCACCAGAAAAAGCAAAATTCAAATTCCTCTGAGGTGGCGCCTTCTGAGCCCACTGCTCTGTCCTTCTGACATGTGTCAAACACCTTTTGAGGTGGCACCATTCCAGGACTCCACTTGGCTCCATTTTTATTTTTTATTTTATTTTTAATAAAGGTAGCCCACCATGAGGTGGCGCCACCTGAGGACTCCCTACAAAAAGTGAATTTGAAATTTAAACTCCAAGAGAGCACCCTCTGAGGTGGCGCCTTCTGGGAGTTCCCTGCAGAGAGAATCAAGCAAACTTTTAAAAAATTCCAAATCCCCCTGCTGAGGTGTCTCACCCACAAAATTTCCATTTTCTTTTATTTTTCTCAAAATCAAAACACCTTTTGAGGTGGCGCCACCTGAGGGTTCCCTGCAAAAGACAAATTCGAATTTCAAACCCCTCCGATGACACCCCCTGAGATGGCGCCACATGGAGGGCTCAGATCCAGCCTGTTTGAATTTCAAAATTTTTCAGAAAAGTTATAAAAATAAGGGTTCACGCCCAGCCTAGGGAGATCATTTTTTTTAGCTCTTGTGAACTTGGAGAATCCGACCTAGCCTTCCTAACATCTGATTTTGAACCTTGGAAATCGTGCCCCCTTTGGCGCATTGAAGAAGGTGGAGTAAGGTTCGTGCCGTGGCCAATCCGATTCCAATAGAGCTCGATTTTGGTGGACCATCCGAAGCTTGGAGCGAAGGACGAAGGAAGCTCGTGATAGATGCCCCTTTCAAGAGCTCCTACGCTGCGTAACGAAGCAAGGTGCACTTCTTTTCTCCTTCATGTAATTCCATAATCCGATTCGGGAGTCGTTTGAAGAAAGAGCTCATCCGAGAGATGGATTGAGCTATTCTCATAAAACGACATATATAAAAATGTTTAATTATGCTTCCTTGATGATTTTTAACATTCATATAGTTAGCTAGGTTTAATTTGCATTTTATTTCATTCATTTAGCATATTTCATGAATTAATTAGGATTAATTTAGCCTTTATTTCAATACTGCTTATTTTCAGTAGGTCTCTGTTTTTGTCAGTCAGTCCACACGTCATTTCATGCGATTGTTTTTTATTTAAAATCCCAAAAAAATCACGGAATGCGCCCTTAGGTGTCCCTAAAATTTTGCCAAAAATTCGGAGCCATTTGAATTTGTTTACTGCGGTAAACATTCAAAATGGAAAGTCGGGTTTTGTTACCCGGGATGCGTTTTGAAAATCATTTTCCGACTTGTAAAATCGAGATATCCCTCATGGGAGATCCGATTTTCGATCCGAAAAATGTTATGAGCTATGGAGAATGTCTAGTTTTTAATATGATTTTTTTGCAGATTTTTCTGATTTTTGTTAATGTCTGACAAAAATCCGAGAGTTCGGGACACGTGTTAGAGACTAATTTGGGCCTCTGAGATCTTGGATCGACTTAGGGCTATGGTTTCTCTTTGTGTGTTGCTCCAAATCTGAAACTGTAAAAAGTGAAAGTGGTGTCCGAGATGTCCTCTGTTGGAATCTAAAAGCTTGTAATTTTTAGAACAGTGTTGATCCCTGCTTCGGATTTTTCTTGTCAGCCTCCTGTTTTGCTACATTTGTCTGTTCTGTTAGTTTAGGCATAAATAGTTATATTTTTATCTATGTTTCCGTTGATCAAATGCCAACGTCATAAACATGAAAGTTGTTCATGTAGGTGTCGTTCATAACTCGGATTAATTTAATAAATTTCCATGGCCGTTTTTTATTTCTTTAGCATTTTTCATCAGATTAGTGTGATTTTTACCTCTGTCAGAACTAAATCTTTGTTATTGAACTCACCATGGCTCAAATCCCGAGGCTGTAAAAACCAAAAATGTTCCATTTTGGGTATTTTAGCAGTCTGTAAAATATCAGAAGTTTCCATGGTGTAAATCTTGCATTATCATATTAGGCATTGCATTTGGTTCGGATCCATAGGCAAAATCCATCATTTTTAGGACTTTCCTTGAATTTTAGCATTTAAATCATATCATTTCATAATTTTTAGCATTCTAGGTTGTTTATCAGAGTGTTTAGATGCTTCATACCGAATTTGGTGCAATTTGGAATCCATTTGAGGTTCGGATCATCCATAATACCAAAACAGGGTCCCGCAGGACCCGGATCCAAGCGAAAAACAAGCGAAAATCATTATTTTTGATAAATTGCAAAATACCAAATTATGATTTTACAGTCTTAATGTGTCTAGCAGCATGTCATCATATCTCTTACTGCATTTCATCATCATTTGATTCAATTTGAACTTCAAAATCTCAATTTTACCAAGTTTTCCTTCAAAAAACCCTGATTTTAAAGGTATAACTTTAATTTTAGGGGTATTTTGGTCATTTTAACCTCAATTCCGAATTTCAAATTGTTTTCCACTGAATTCCCTGCATTTACATCATTTCAAAACATCATGGAAGCATGAGAATAGGGTTTATATCCAATTAAATCCAATAATTTCATAATATTATTGGAAAATCTTGGAAAAACCCACATATTTGAGCTAACTTTATTTCAAGCTTGGCAGGGACATTCCAAAGAAGGAGCTGAAGTCTGCAAATTTCTTTTATTTCCTTTATTTAGTGATGTAATAATGTAAATTTTGGAATAAGAGAGTTAATTTCCTGCTTAGACTAGGATGCATATCATATAGTTTGAATTTATGCAAATATCCTGCTTATGTGATGCATACATCTTATTTCAAAAGCACTATGGATGTTCACGAATGGCACGTGCACCAACTCTTAGGGAGTTGACGGACTCGGTGGGATCCATATTTACGGCCCTAGTCGGAATATGGACGAGACCCAGATCCGTCATCTTTCTACTAGTCACATTGAGCCTACACTCTTAGGCTATCTTAAAATGCACATCATATTTCTAAAGTTTTCAAAATCATGTGCATCAAATCAACTAAGTTCTGAACATATTCATGGCCACAGTCAGAATATGTAAAGGATTTATTTGGACTTAATGCACATTTTCCAACCATTTCCTCAGAAAATCTTCTCAAAGTGCATTCATTCACTCATGTCATTTGCATCATGAAATCATTGATTTTCTCAAGAAAACTTCATTCTCAAGAAATCGATTTCTCAAGAAATTCTAAGGATTTTTCAAAATCGGTTTTCCAAAGACAAGTTTTTCCACAGTTTTCCCAGGAAAATGATATTCAAAAGAGTTTTCCAATCTTTCTTCAAGATCCAAAATCGATTTCCAAGTATTTCAAAAGATAAAATTCCCAGGATTTCGATTCCCCAAGTTTTGAATTTCCTTCTCCAATGAGTTTTCCTATAAATTTTCCATCATTTTCCTAAGAAAACTCTCAAAGTCCAAGTTTTCCTAAGAAGTGTTTCCCTTTTCAAAAGGTTCATCTTTTCTCAAGAATCACTTCCATTTTCCCAAGATTTTCAACTATTTCTGATTTTTCCACATCTTTATAAGCTTCCTCATGTTTTCAAAAACCCCTTTTTTATCTGAGTTTCCTGAGAAATTGACCTTTTTCCTGAGAGATTCTTTCCAACTCCAAATGTTTTTCTAAGCATACATCATGTTTTCCAACTGGCATTTTCCAAAATCTCATAGCACATGCCTGAATTCTCTGTGCATTAGGATAGAACATAACTTTGATAATTTCGCTAAGTCAAGCATAGTTTTGGTCCTTGGTTCGATTACCCCTGTTAAAGGCGGCAGGAATGGTCGAACCTCGTACCGACAGGTCGAGCCCCATCCCATGGATTTTCCCGCAATTTTCAAAAACGGAGGCGAGTATTTCAAAACAATTTCCAAAATCCGGTCAAAGTTTGAAGCGCGAAAGTGTTTCCCCTCTCTCTCTTCCGCAAGGATGGGAAGACGGGGGAAAAATTTCGCGACGATAACACAGCTTCAATTGTCCCCTAATGTAACGCCCCGGATTTCTAAAACAAAGCTAAGTTAAAATTTTCATGAATTTCTTTTTTTTTTTTCTTTGCAGCGGAACTTAGAAAAGCTTTTAGCAGCGGAATAAGACGATAATGAGTCGTCGGTTTTAGAAAGCTCCGAGCACGTTGCAGGTATGTGGCCAAGCAACTCATTGACCACCAAAGTGTTCCATTTTATCGAAAACCACATGTTTATTACAACACTACTGCTTAGAAAAGCAGTGTAGGTTCAATAAAAGGAAGCAGTACAAAATCTGTCTAAAGAAACCCTGGAAATCGATGCCGCCTTGCTCCACATATCGCCACGCAGGTCCAACACCTGAAATCCCCATTAAACGGGGTCAGAACCACTGATGGTCTGGTAAGTATGCAGTCATACATCCATTCAACTCAAATACAATAATGACCACTCAGGGTCGCAATGCGCAATAACGACGCTCAAGCCTCCAAGACTTAGCGTATATCGCAAGAGCCTCCTCAGGGCTATGAGTTGAGCATCCGCTTAAGTCCTCAGGACTTAGAGCAAGCCTTTTCAGGGTTGTGATTTGAATAACCGCTTAAGTCTCCACGACTTAGCCATGACCTCTTTCGAGTCTCAAAGTGATGTTTAGCTCAAGTCTTCATACTTGGCACATCCTTATCCCACGCATCTAAGGACAACTCCTCGAGCTTCGCTTAGTCGTGCGGATACAACACGGGTCTTTGCCCAGTCGGTCCAGTAGTATACCGAACATGACACCTTCATAAAGGTTATGCAGGACTGACTCAACACGTCATCAACTCATACATTCAAAGCATCGCTGTACCTAGAACTAATGCATTGTTTGATAATTAACCGCTCCCGCCTTTGGTACGCAGGTAGAGCTATTGTCCGGGCTTCAACGCGACGTTCTGGGGGTTGATTATTCTATGTATTTTAGATACCACAGAGGCCTGTTGATCCTATCCATAGTAGGGCAGTGTGTTTCAACTGGGAGAACCCTACTAGGCCCATATTCGGATGCATCCTCTACTTGCAGTAGTTGGGTTCAATCCTTAGATCTTAAGGATAACCACGACCCCAAAACCCATGAGTGACTGAGGCCATCGTGGACTCTATCAGGTCCAAAGTAAAATACGTGTCACTCAAGGCTGTACCATCACTGTCATTCCACAGTGAGCATAATTCCTGAAGGGGTCTGCCAGTCTTACAATTACTTGGACAGAATCTGCATGCCATTTAGGCAGCCCGTGCTTTTAGCACTACGGGAGTATGTACCTGTTATCATCGCAAAATTTTTACTTTTGCAAATCAAACTGACCTTTGAAATAGTTTTTGAAAATAACTCGCCTCCGTTTTAAAATGCGGGAAAATTCCGTAGAATGGGACTCGCCTGTCGGTACGAGGTTCAACCGTTCCTGCCACCTTTAACAGGGGTAATTGAACCAAGGATCAATCTTATGCTTTACTCTATTCAACTTGTCTAAATCATATTCTAATTTCTAAATGCACATGGAATCAGGCATGTGCTATGAATTTTCAGAAAATGCACATTTGAAAACATGATGTTTGCTTTGAATGATTGAAATATTTAGAAAATGTAAATCTTGGAAATGATATCACATGGAAAATCGTGAATTAGGACTTGAAAGATATTTCTGAGAGAAATAAAATCGATTTTGAGGAATCCTTGACATTTGGTGAAAATCGATTCTGAGAGATGTGAAATAACTTTGAAAAACTTGATTTCTTTGAATTCAAACTTTGAAATTGAATATATAACTTGAAAAATCAAATTTGGAACTTGAGAAATACTTGAAATATCATTGGCAAATCCATATTTTGAGAAAATCGATTTTTGAATAAGATTTAGAGAATCTTGAGAAAATGATTTCTCTGAATTGAAATTTGAATTGGAATTGGCAAATGCATGAAATGAATGAATATGAATTTGAGGAATTGAGAAATACTTTTTGTATTTTTGAGAAATGCAGTGCATTTTGAAGTTAGCCTAAGAGTGTAGGCTGAATGTGGCTAATGTGAAGATCATAAATCTAGATATCCTTCATATTCTGACTATGGCCATAAATACGAATTCCACCAAGTTTATAAACTTCATAAAAGCTAGTGCATGTGTCATTCGTGTAGACCATGGTGAATTTGTAAAAATATGCATGAATCATCATCCATTACACATTAAAATTATAAAAATAAACTATATGCAATGCAACCTAAGCTAAGCAGAAAATATAAATTCTTATTCCAAAGTTTAATTACAAGTTACATCACTATTGAAATTTAAATACATGAAAAATAAAGTCTTCAATGTACCTGCAAAACTAGAAAACTTGGTTAATGAATATATGTTGGTTTTTCTAGGTTTATCCAGTAATATCTAGAAATTTCGAAATTGGGGTCAAAATGACCAAAATACCCCTAATAACAAGACTATGGTCTTAAAATTAGGGTTTTTAGAAAGATATTTTGATAAAATGCAAGTTTTGGAATTTGAATGGAATAAACTCAAACCAAATATGCTATGACATGATTAAAAATATGAAATTAGGGTTAGGGATTTCGAAATTTAGGTCAAATGACCAAATTGCCCCTGATAGCAAGACTATGGCCTTGAAATCAGGGTTTTTAGAAATAGATTTTGGTAAAAACTTAGGTTTTATGCACTAAATGAAACCAAATGAGCATAAAATTAAACCTAAAGCATCCTAATATGATTATGAACATGATTAAACCCTAAAAATATATGCTCATGCACGAAAATCCAATATATCACAAAAACCGTGAATTTAGCAGTGTTTTGGATCTTTCAGGAACCCGGTTTTGCAATTTGCTTAATTCAGCCAACAAATGGATTCCAAAATCCATAAAAATTGGTACCTGCACTTGTTATAACCCTAATGTCGAATTGGAATTATAAAAATAATTTTTTTGACATTAAATTAATCCGAAAATTGCATTAAACCCTAAAAATATGCTATTTTTGACCTAATTCACCAACCAGTCTCAGTCCAAGACCTGAATCAGGTGTCAAATCTCCATGGAAATTTATGAAATTTTACATAGACTAACTAGGAAGAAAATCAGAGATTTCCCAATTTACAGATCGAAAAAATCATCTCCGGTTAGGGAGAAACCCTTCCGGCAATTGGAGCTAAAATATATCACTCTTAACAGGGATTAAAACAGCTATTCCAGATTGAAAATACAAACATAAATAGCAAACCTAAACAAAAATCTCTGAAATTTTAATGGTGAACAGTAGACAGAAAAATAATAATACTCATTTTTTACAGATCTAAAATCGAATCTGTGGTTTGGGATTTATGACTAACACAAGTCTGATTAGGGTTTTGGTAAACCCTAACGAGTTTTAAATTTAAAAACAGATTCTCTGAAAGGGGAAAAATACTAAACAGTGATAAAAAAATCTGAAAATTTCACAGCAGACAGATCTACTCAATTTGAATCCATAGCACTTTACATATTTAAAATCGGATATAAGATGAGAGAAATATCATAACATCAAGTTACCTTCCTGATTTTAACCATGATTTTAAAGCTTTAAAAACCCGATTTGATGTCTGATTTTTTTGACAAGGTTCCCGAGATCCAAAACCTCTGATTTTTCTACAGTAACTCAATAACTCATGCATGCATCACATATAAAAAAATCAGAAATAAACAATGAGTTCTTCAATCCGAACTAACATCATCTTTACTGTTCTAAACCTACAACACACAGAAATTTAAGAGACTTGAAAAACCATGCATTAACTAATGTAAATCAATAGAATAAACCATAAAACAGTAAATAAAAATTATTTCTATGCTATAGAACGTAAAACAAATATGAATAAACCATGAAAATAAATTAAAAATAGGGAATCAATGGCTGGAATTTGATATCACCTTTAAAACATAGATTTAACCCATTAAAAAGGGTAACTCATATATTTTATTGGTTAATAATGCAAAGAATCATGTTAAAATCAATTCTAATGGATTAAAATCTCTGTAAATCATCCAAAACAGGGTTAGATCACCTTCTTGGATCTTTCTTGCTGATTCTTGATGGTTCTTGAGGTTGAATCCATGGTTTAATCCATGAAAGGGATGACACCAATGACTAAAATTGATTTAAAACATGAAAAGTATTAAATAAAACTAAAAAATATTAAAAATATTACCTTGGTGCTTGCAGCAATGGAGGAAGGGCTGGAGAGGAGAGAGAAGCTCCAAGAATCCAATAGGAGAGAGATGGATCAATCGACCCCCCTTATGCCTCTATTTATAATAAAAAAATTAGGTTTAAAAATTAACAATTTTGAAAATTTTGGACTCTAAAGGGGGGGCGATTTTGGGGTGGAGTTACCTAACTACCCCTAGTCTAAATTATCCTAAATAGTTCCTAATTAACCCCTAGCTAAACCTAAGAATCCCCCAAATGTGGTGCCACTTGGCATTCTCTCACATTGGTTTTTTAAAACACTTTTAAAAACCTTTAAAAACACTAGTTTTAAAAACTAACTTTCAAAAATGAGTTTTTTCAAAATGGTTTTGACTCTTCTAAACCTCTAACACTAACCAAGACATCAACTAACCCTAGTCTAGCCCTGACTTACTCGAATATGGCGCCACCCCGAGTGGGCCCTACTTGAGTTTTTCAAAAAGCGATTTTAAAACTTGAAATTGAAGGAGTTTTCAAAAGATTTTCAAAAGTAAACTTAAAATTAGGATTTTTGGAATGGCATAAGGTCCTAACTGAGTTAGAATTCCTCTGGATATGGTGCCAACTGAGCGGGCCCACATCGAATTTTGAACATTTTTGAAATAAACACTGAAAATGGCTTTGAAAAAGGGTTAAATTGACATTTGAAATTCAAGATCTTTGAAAATAGGGTCTCAAGCGAACTGGAACTCCGGGTTAGAGTCCTGAACTCTTAGGACTCTGAGATTTTAGATTTTAAAAGCCAAATGAAAGAATTTTCAAAAGATTTTATCAAGAAATGATGAAATAAGTCAAAAAAACACAGTCAGGGTTAGACTCCTAACTCGACCAAACTCTAAAATAGAGTCCTGAACTAACTGGACTCTGTAAAATGACCTAAATTTTGAAAATAATCGAAAAAGATTGAAAATGGAAGTAAGACAGACTTAAAAACGGACTCCTGACTGGATCAGGACTCTGAGACAGAGTCCTGATCGGACTGAAACTTTCAAAATTTTGGGAAATTTGATGAATAGAGGAATTCAGAAGCGACACCACCTCAATGGGTCTCATCTGTGAATTGAAATCGATTAAAATGTGAATTTGGAATGAATCCAGATTATTTTCTGAGAAAATATTTCGAAATATAAAGTCCTGGGGTTGGAAAATGACAAAGTATTGAATAAAAACCCAGGTTTTGAAATTGATTTTGAAATAAAGCTTTAAAATTCAAATCTGGATTGAATGTTTTGAAATAGGAGTGCTGGATCTCGAAAATGAGATGCAATGTCATACAATGCTATGCAGAATACGTGCAATGATCTGTAATGACTTATGAAATGGACAAACACTGGATGAAGGTAAAAATTTGGGGTGTTTACAGATGCCCCTCTTTGCTGCTAAGCCGGTTGAAAGCCGAGCTTAGTGGCAAAGAAAACACACCAAATTTGGACTATAAAAATGCCCCAGTTAGATGAATCTGACTGGGTATGAAAGAGTTAGTTCAAAGGATGATGATAGATATGAAATGAAGAATAAGGAGAAAATTTTATTTCGAAAAAAAAGGTGAGATTCAGGTTTTGCCCTTAACCTGGATGGGACAAAAAATACCTCGTATGGAACGAAGCTTAGGCTTAACCCTTAACCTGAAAGGGGGTGATAAATGAAATACCTCATCAGAATGAGACTCAGGCTTAACCCTTAACCTGAAAGGGGACGATACCTCGTGGAAAAACGAGGCTCAGGCTTAACCCTTAACCTGAAAGGGGACGATACCTCGTGGAAAAACGAGGCTCAGGCTTAACCCTTAACCTGAAAAGGGACGATACCTCGTGGAAAAACGAGGCTCAGGCTTAACCCTTAACCTGAAAGGGGACGATACCTCGTGGAAAAATGAGGCTCAGGCTTAACCCTTAAACTGAAAGGGGACGATACCTCGTGGAAAAACGAGGCTCAGGCTTAACCCTTAACCTGAAAGGGGACGATACCTCATGGAAAAACGAGGCTCAGGCTTAACCCTTAACCTGAAAGGGGACGATACCTCGTAGAAAAATGAGGCTCAGGCTTAACCCTTAACCTGAAAGGGGACGATATACAGAATCCTCAAATGAAGAAACCATGATGGGACCTTCGAATTCTGCACAATAAATCCGAGAGGGGTTTGCAAAAGGAAGAAAGGGGGTTCCCTAAAGCTTGAAAAGGGATTGATCTTGGACGTCTCATCGCTGAGACTGAATGGCTTTTAAGACAGATGACCTTTTTGCAGAAAATTCAGGTTTAACCCTTACCCTGAACGGGAACTGTCTATGGTGGGACAGTGGGGAGCACAGGGAAGTGTGTGAATCTGAGAGCCCAGGCACTCAGATCAAAACAAGAAGGGAAGGATCTTGGACAACTCCCATCATCCGATCCTAAAAGGGATAACAACAACGCCTGGATACATCAAAATAAACATCAAGTTCTCACTTCATGTCAGGATAACTTAAAAAGATTGCCAATAAGATAAAAAAATTTTAGTTAATTCAAGAATGATAAGCACATATATATATGAAAAATATTCCCTCTTTTCTACCTGAAGTATTACCTCCGACTGGGCTTAACTCCGTAGAATCAAGATTCGAATCCAAATTACTTGCAATTGACTTTCCTTCAAGGAGGCTATCAATTTCATTGATATGGACGGAAAAGAATGTATTCTTGATATTGCGAGAGCTATTAGCGAAAGGATATTGATAAAAGAATTTCACAAAATTAAAGAAGATTCTTGATAGATTCGGCAGTCTGATATCCTGGGATTCTCTTCTCATGATGATCTTTCTGCACTCTCTTTTTGACAGAATTGGAGCTCTCTTGGGTTTTTTGGGAATTACATCATCCTTCATTTTGGAGATGTCCTGGCTTTTCTCTCTTTATTTTTTTTTTTGGAAGGGTACGTCACAAACTCCTTCATCTCAGAGATGTTCCGATCCTTCTTCTCTCTCAGGGATTATATTGACGGTTATTAACTCTTTGGTTGGAAGTTTCTTGATGATAGCGGAAATTAAATATCTTTTAGGGTTTGTTGGTAGATCCATCACACTCGCCTTCATCTCAACGGTGATCTGGACTTTCCCTGGAAGGATCCGTCACAAACTCCGTCATCTTGGAGATGATCCAAATCTTCTTTGGCCCCGGGGGTCGACTCGTCTAATTCGCCTTCATCTTGACGACAGTTGAGAGATCCCTTTTGCAGATATTTAATTGCAGCTTAGGTGATTGAGGGGACATGGAGATTGAGTGGATTTTTCTGTATCACCCAGGATATTTCGACTGCTTATTTTCCAAGAATGATCTTTAAAAATATGCCATTGACTGTGATCAATATCAATCACTTCTGGCTTTGCAACAACATTGAATTTTCTTTGCTGGCCATATCGCGGATTTATTCTTCATCCTTTTGGTTGGCCAATGGAAAGATTTTGAATTTTGAATCCTCTTTCGCAAAAGCTTTGTCACTTCGGAAGTAATACTGAAGGTATTCTGAGGTACAATTTTATGCGATACAGATTTTGGAATCAACAACTATATATATTTTTTTTATGACAAATTGGCAAAATATTCTTGGAATCCATGGTGAAGGAAATCATTTGAGATCTATATGACACATCCGTGGCTAGATTCTCCTCTTCTTTCCCCAAAGGAGAGACTCAGGCTTGACCCTTACCTGAACGGGTAACAAAAGATACTCCTCTCTTCCCTGAAGAGGAGGTGTTTGCAAAACGAACTTTCGAAGAGAAATAGAGTTTTCGTCAAAACTCCCTATTTCTAGGCTTCTCTTATGGAAAGGGGGCCGCTAACAGAGATTGAAAGGATATCATAGAGGAACGAGTCCATCACACTCTCCCTGGAAAAAGGGTCCTCGACGACGGGGGTGGCCTAATAAAAGACATTTAAGGTTACAAGGAGGATGAACTTCCGTCGAAACTCTCCCTAGAAAAAGGGTTCCTTGTGTGACAATAAAGATTATTTTGCAAACTGTTCGTGAATCACGAGTCCCTTCAAACTCTCCCTAGAAAAAGGGGTTCAACGAACGAACAAAAAAGACATGCGAAAAGAAACGAGCTCCCTCGAACTCTCCCTGGAAAAAGGGTCCCTCGCAAGAGAGATACTTGCCGATTGATTTTGATAGCTTTTGATAACTCAAAGAACTACTTGATAACACGAATGACTAGAGGTCTGACAAAATCGGCAACCCGAATGTCAGATTAACAGAATGGAACGACCCAAGAGTCTGATACAGATTGTTTGGTTTGCAGGTCTAAAGATTGAGCCTGAACCTCAATGTGAGAGTTATGTTGCGACCAGTATGAAGACCGAACTTTGACAAAGTACCAATACGAGCACTGTATTTTAAAAGATTACCAGTACGAGCACTGGATTTTTAAAGGATACCAGTACGAGCACTGGATTTTTAAAGGATACCAGTACGAGCACTGGACTTTAAAAGGCTACCAGTACGAGCACTGGATTTTAAAAAGTTATCAGTACGAGCACTGAATTTTAAAAGACTACCAGTACGAGCACTGGATTTTTAAAGGATACCAGTACGAGCACTGGACTTTAAAAGGCTACCAGTACGAGCACTGGATTTTAAAAGGTTATCAGTACGAGCACTGAATTTTAAAAGACTACCAGTACGAGCACTGGATTTTTAAAGGATACCAGTACGAGCACTGGACTTTAAAAGGTTACCAGTACAAGCAGTGGATTTTAAAAAGTTATCAGTACGAGCACTGAATTTTAAAAGACTACCAGTACGAGCACTGGATTTTTAAAGGATACCAGTACGAGCACTGGACTTTAAAAGGCTACCAGTACTAGCACTGGATTTTAAAAAGTTATCAGTACGAGCACTGAATTTTAAAAGACTACCAGTACGAGCACTGGATTTTTAAAGGATACCAGTACGAGCACTGGACTTTAAAAGGTTACCAGTACGAGCACTGGATTTTAAAAGGTTACCAGTACGAGCACTGGGTTTTAAAAGACTACCAGTACGAGCACTGGATTTTTAAAGGATACCAGTACGAGCACTGGACTTTAAAAGGTTACCAGTACGAGCACTGGATTTTAAAAGGTTACCAGTACGAGCACTGGGTTTTAAAGATTACCAGTACGAGCACTGGGTTTTAAAGATTACCAGTACGAGCACTGGGTTTTGAAGGGTCATCAATTGGCGATGACTTGGACGACTTGCCGGGGTCTCAGGATTTATCCCTTATCCTGAATGGGAAATTCAATGCAAATTGATGCAGATGAATGCGTGCAAATGCAAATGGATGCAACTGAGTGCACATGCGTGCAAAATGAGAGATTTATTAGACCCTGCCTGCACACAAATTATTTTGGATAAAAGGCAACTTTAACAAGAATGCCCCAGTATATTCTGGGGAAGAGGGGTATTTTGACCAAAGAATAATTGATCATTTATTGAGGAGAATTTTTGAAGAATACAAAAGATAGAATAGAGATTTTCTAGGTATAGAATTTCTTCAGATGTCGAGCATTAATGGGGTAGGATAGTTCTACCCCGTCTGCATTAATCAGACGATATGAATTACGGGACAACGCTTCTTTCACCACGTAGGGACCTTCCCAGTTTGGTGACCATTTGCCACGTGGACGATACTTGAGATGAGCCGTTGATCTAAGGACCAAGTCATTAACTTGGAATCTCCTTTCGATGACTGACTTGGCATATTGCCTGGCTATCCTCTGACGATAAGACTGAGCGTGCTCTGTTGCTTTGAGTCTTTTCTCATCGAGTAAATCTAACTAAACCAATCTCTGTTGCTGATACTGATCGAGTGGTAACTCTAAAAGAGATGCGAACTTAAGGGCGGGTTTCTGAACATGAAGAGGTAACACCACCTCAGTCCCATAAACAAGTTCTGAAGGAGTCGCATTGGTTGGGGTTCGAATGGTAGTTCGATATGCCCAAAGTGCATCATGAATTTTCTCGTGCCAATCACGACCCGTCTCAACGGTTCTTTCCAAGATGCGAATCAAACTCTTGTTGGTTGCTTCTGCCTGACCATTTCCTTGTGGATAGTAAGGAGCTGAAAAATGATGATGAATTCTAAATTTTGAACAAAAGATCTTCATTCTCTCATTCTTGAAATGAGTACCATTATCTGACACGATGTCGTGTGGTATACCGAAATGACAAAGAATGTTCTTATGAATGAACGAGACTACATGTCGACCTTCCACTGTACGCAGAGTGACGGCTTCAACCCATTTGGTGAAATACTCTGTTGCGGCAAGGAAATATTTATGACCATTAGAAGCTGAAGGAGAGATGGGTCCTACGACGTCGAAGGCCCACATAGAAAATGGCCATGGAGACACGACTGATTGCAAGTACGTGGCTGGCGCATGAATGGAAGGTGCGTGTATTTGACACTGAACGCACTTCTTCACAAAACGATAGCAATCTTGCTGCATGGTTCTCCAATAGTATCCTGCCCGAATGATTTGTTTAACAAGGGTTTGGTAGCCAACATGACAACCGCAAATACCTTCATGCGCTTCTCGTATGATTTCTTTAGCTTCTTCTTCGTCTAAGCACCTGGAATACTCAGAACTGAACCCACGACGATAAAGAACATTGGCAAGGATAAAATAGCGAGCGGACATATGCTGAATTGCTTTTTGCTCCTTCTTTGATAGCTCTGGTGGAAGCTCCCCAGTTTCAATAAAGTTTTTGATATCTTGATACCAAGGCTTCTTTTTCTGTTCCGCCTGGTTGACTTGCATTACCGAAACGAAGGCAGGTTGGTCAAGTCTACCGATTTCAAAGGAGCGACAGGATTCTCCATTTCTGAAAGACATAATGGAGCCCAGGCTGGCCAAACCATCAGCTATTTGATTAAACTCTCTTTTGATATGGAAAAGCTGAAATTCATCGAAATTGTTGATAAGGGATAAAACGATCTTTTGGTAAGGGAGCAACTTTTGATCTTTTACCTGCCATTCAGCTTTGACTTGGCTGACGACGAGCAATGAATCGCCGAAAGCATGTACCCTCTGAACATTGAAGTCTTGCAAAATTCTCATACCTTGTATTAAAGCTTCATACTCAGCCATATTATGGGTACACTGAAAACCCAGTTTCAGAGAAAAGGGGATCATCTCTTTCTCTGGTGTGATCAGCAAGATTCCGACTCCTATGCCGGCCATGTTCTTGGATTCGTCGAAAAACAGATTCCAAACTGGGGATTGTTGAACATTACAGATCCGCTCATCGGGAAAGCTATCCTCGATTCTAACATCTTCTGCTAAAGGAAAATCTGCCAATTGGTCTGCAATTGCTTGACCTTTGATAGATTGCTGAGAAACATACCCCAGATCATACTGCATTAACAGGACTTGCCACTTAGCAATCCGTCCACTAAGAAATGGTTGTTCGAGAATATACTTGAGAGGATTAAGTTTTGAGAGAATCTTGACTTCTGATGCTAACAAGTAATGTCTCAGCTTCTGACACATCCATACCAGTGCTAGGCATGTCTTCTCTATTTGAGAATATTTCTTCTCGTAGTCAATGAAAGTCTTGCTTACATAGTAAATGGCATGTTCAACCAAACTGCCTTCTTCATATTGTGCCAAGAATCCGCCACAAGCGGCTTGGTTAACTGAAACGTATAGCAAGAGAGGCTTTCCCAATTCTGGTGGCTTTTGAACGGGAGGATTAAGAAGATATTTCTTGATACGCTCAAACGATTGCTGACACTCTGGTCCCCATTCAAATTTCACTCCTTTTCTGAGTAGATGATTGAAAGGTTCACATCTCATGGCAAGGTTGGATATGAATCTCCGAATTGATTGCATACGTCCCTGAAGACTACGCAATTCCTTAAGAGTAGTTGGAGGTGGCATGTCAATGATGGCCTTTGCTTTAGCGGGATCCATTTCTATCCCCTTTTTGCTGACCAAGAAGCCTAGCAATTTGCCTGATTCGACTCCGAAGACACACTTCTGAGGGTTGAGTCTTAGCTTATAAAGAATAAGCCGCTTGAAGACTTGACTTAAGGCATCGATATGGTCTTCTTCCTCCTTGGATTTGACCAAGATTTCATCAACGTATGCATCCATGGTCTTGTGCATCTGATCATGGAAAATGGCAGCCATTGCACGCTGATAGGTTGCCCCAGCATTTTTGAGCCCAAACGGCATGACTGTATAACAGAAAGTGCCCCATGGCGTAGTGAAGGATGTTTTGGATTGGTCACGAGCGGCTAACTTGATCTGATTATATCCGGAGTATCCGTCCATGAAGGAAAACATGGCATGCCCAGCCGTGCTATCAACTAGGAGGTCAATATTTGGGAGGGGATAGTCATCCTTCGGAGTAGCTTTATTGAGATCGCGAAAGTCGATACAAATTCGCACTTTGCCATTTTTCTTGGGAACTGCAACGATATTCGCCAACCAGTCCGGATAATCTATTGCTTGAATGAATCCTACTTTAAGCAAGTCCTCAAGTCCTTCCTTGACCTGTTGCTCGATTCGAGGATCCATTTTTCTTAACTTCTGCTTAACAGGCTTCGTATCAGGCTTCAGAACGAGTCGATGTTCCACCAATTTAGGATCTAAACCGGGCATATCTTCATAAGTCCATGCGAATACTTCTTGGTGCTGCTTGAGAAAGTCAATGAGGCTTTCCTTCTCATCTGTACTTAGGCTGGTGCCGATCTTGAGAATTTTCGGACTATCTTCTGAACCAATATTGATGTCCTCAGTCGGATCCTGGACTAGGGTCGATGGTTCATCTTGTTTCTGAATCGCTGCAAATTCTGGCAACTCTGGAAGCGACGAATCGAATTCTGCCATTTCTTCTGACTGCTTTGTGACCTTACTGTCCCCTGCTCTTGCTCGGACCCGATATATCTTTGCCGGTTTCGATAGGATTGACGGATTAATTACTAACCTTTTTATCGGTTGAGAAGACATTCTGAAATTTTGAAAAGGAATAACTTTTAGAGAAAGCTCCTTTACTATGACATAAATTGCATGGGAATAAAAAAGATAAGAACAAATAAATTTTGAAGACAAATTGCAGAGGAATAAGAGAAAGATGACATCCAGATAGACGAGAAAATTGATAACTTTATTGAAGACTTGAAATGAAATAAGGACATTTAAAATGAACTGAAATGGGACATTGTCCCTACAAACTGCAAAAATCAAATGAATGAGACAGATGGTAGAAAATTTTTAATGGATCCCTTTAATGAAGACAGTATTTTTGTGGGATCTTTTGCCCATGAATCCTAGTCCTGCCCTGCGCGGATGATGGTCAGGGATCACTGGCTCTAGCCGGCCATCTCCGTTCTTGCCCAATCCTTTGAAAGGCTGATAACCATGCTTCAGTAACAGGTCAAATCCTTTCTTGGTCCTAACAAACTGTGGGAAAAGATGATGGTCCTTGAAAGTACTGTAATCGAGACGACCCCCAATCTTAAAGAAATGTGGTCCTTGCCATTGGACCATCGCTGCTGTGTGATTTGTCTCTGACGTTGCTCCTAACTTTAGCATTTCAAGGCTTTCATTGAGAACAATTTCTTCACTTTCCCTAATGCTAGGGATATCAGCAGTATAAGTTGGCCTAGGGATCATAGGCTGAGGTAGCCTCTCTTCAGGATCTTCCCCCAAAACAGTAGTTATCATGCCACCTTTAGACCACTTGATGCACTGATGCAGAGTGGATGGCACGGCGTTGGCATTATGAATCCATGTTCTTCCCAGTAGAAGATTATACGTTGGCGGCACGTTAACGACATGGAAAAGCACTGTATGAACAGAGTAGTTGATAAATATTTCCAAGAAGATCTTTCCCTTTGCTGTCTGTCCATGATTGTCAAACCCATAAATGGTGATCGGATCCGGTGTATACTCTTCTTCTTTTATACCCAGAGCCTTGGCAGTCATTTCAGGACAAATGTTGAGGCTACTGCCTCCATCTACAAGCACGTGGGGTACAGTCATTCCCCGGGTTCGCACCACAATGTACAAGGCATTGTTATGAAATGCGTGAGGTTTTGGCAGATCCTCATCTGAGAAGGTTATGGGAGCATTGGTCATGGCCTGATTAACGATCTGAGCCATGTCCTCTGGTGTGGTGTCTGGCTTGACTTTGATCTTTCGCAGTAACTCGTCCAGAACTTGCTGATGCTTAGGAGAGGCACGCGCCAACTCAAGGATAGGGATATTAGAGAGGGCAGTGATTGGTCTTTGCACCGTGTCGACCTTTTCTTCTGGTTTTCTCCCTTTTTTCGAAGTAGATTTGACAAGGTTCTTGGGTAACCATGGCATTCTTTTGGCTACCTCTGGAGATATTCTAGCGGGTTCTCTCGAAACTTTCAGCTTACTGAATGCTGAAACGAGGTCCATCTTTTGAGAACCGGACTGGGCCTTATACAACACTAATATCTGATGCTGCACCTTGATATCACTGCTAGGGCATGGTCGGATATGATCTTGTGGCTGAAAAGGATGATCAGATATCATTGCTGTTGAGTGTTGCAAGAAAGGTTGTTTTAGAATCTCCATTTTCTCATCTTCAGCCCCTTCTACTAACAGATTTTTGTCAATATAATCTTGTATGATGTTTTTGAGAACGAAACAGTTCTCGGTATCATGTCCCACAGTTCGGTGGAACTTGCAGAATCTGTCCTTCATTTTTCCCATAACTACTGGCGGGTCAGCTACCCTTGGAAGCTTAATCATATCACTGCCAAGCATATATTCTAATACTGTCTCGAGGGACTGGTCTAGAGGAGTAAACTTGCGGTTATAACTCCCTCCTTCCCGCTTCGGCTTTTCTTGTGGTCTTGATCTTTGTTCGAGGGTTTGCTGTGGCTGCTTATCATATTGAATAATCGACTTGCCTTTCTGATCACTTTTGTTGGGATTTAACCCTCCTGAAGCATAACTATGATTTTTTTCATTTCCTTTGTTTTGATTCTTGCTGTTACTGACAGAGTAGGTAAAATGGGCTTTCTTCTTTGATTCTTGTTGACTGTTATTCTTTGTAAACATAAGACCCGTTCTCCATACTCAACTCGAGCCATTCGGCTCGTTCTGTTAGTTCTATGAAGCTCTTCGATGGAGATGTAGAAATTAGTCCCCTCAGGGGTTGCAAGAAGTTGCTCAAGATCAAAGATAGTGCGTGTCTTTCTGCTATTGGCTCGCACATCTTATTGCAAGCGGATCTCCATCTATGAATGAAATCCCTGGCCTTCTCGTTTTCCTTCTGCCTCAGACTGCAGAGATGACTGAGAGTCGGGAGTGCTTCAGCATTGAATAGAAAGCGCTCAATAAATAAATTGACCACTTTGTCGAATTCTTTCAGTTCTATCGGATTAATGTGCTCTGAGTACCACTTTGCTGCAACACCTTCCAAACTGCGAGGGAAGCAGAGAAATAAGGCACGATTGTTCCTCTTGAACCTGGAACATTCTGCGAAGAATAGGGCGAGATGTGCTTTTGGGTCACCCGAACCATCAAACTTGATAAATTTCTTGGGGAGATTATCAAGATTATCATCCCCATCCAGTCCATCATAGAAGTCTTCACTTGTAAAGACTCTTTTACCCTTGTCACGCGCTTGAAGATCTTTAACCATCTTCACCACATCTTTCAGTTGTGACTGCGTAGGGTCGTCAACAGACTGATTCTTGGATTTGTAGGCCGATCCCTGCCCCTGAGTCGACCTTTTGAATTCTTGCTTGTTTTCATACTCTTTGTCAGTATCATCTGCTGATTCTGACTCATCAGACATTTCCTCATGACAATTCTGCTTTTTACTGGTCTTCACATTCTTGGTTGCATGACCCTTTTCTTTCTGTTTGGTCTGAATTTGCTCAGTACTGGCCTCAGCTTGCTCTACCAGCATCTTGGTCATCATCTTTTTGAACATGGCGTACATTTGGGGATCGATGCCATCATCCGCCTGCTGACCCTGACTCTGGATTGATCGAGGTGAGTCCATCTCTTCTTCTGAAGCTACTGAGTACGCGACGCCTTCAACTGATGCGGCTTTCTTTCTGGATCTTGTATCAACCATCGGGTATCGCAAATGTTCTCTTGGATATTACTGATGCTCTCTGCAGGACAGAACTGATGGTTAGGCTTCTGAAGGAAATTTGGTTTGAAGGAAAATATTTGTTGAGAATTTTGGTAGACAATTGAAATAATATCCCATTACTAGGGATTGAGTCGTCGCTGGGATTACGACAATTGCGTTGCTATTCTTTACAAGATAAACAACTGAAAATATGCCTTGTTACCTAGGCGAGGTCGTCAAACCAATGTAAAATAAAAGAATTTTTATTGAGAGGAAAAACATGATTTTATCAATAATACACTTGACAGAGGGGAAGGGGACAGACAATTTTCCACCACTCCAGATAATCAAAAGATACACGAGGACCAGGAAAAATAGTAAGACTGACAAAGGAATCCCAGCCATGTTTGGCAGAATGGTATGCTCCGGACCACTGATCTGATACGAGATCGAATTCTGGCAGAACCCCGGCTAGTGGACGAATCTCTACGCGCTTCTGCCTCTGAGAGAATTGCCTGACACACCGCTCTGGATGATAGTATGCGCAGAAGAATGGGCCAAGTAGCCTGAATCGCTTGCCATAAGCATAAGTGTATCTGGGAGGTGATTCTTGACGATCAAAGTAATCCCATACGACCTCTTCCTCCTGAAGGTTGTCGATCAAGAACCGGTATCGCGCAACTGGAAGAAGCTTTTCACCATTGTATCTGAAGGAACTGGCTCAGACTGGCACATGTTGGAGGAACCAAGACTGCAAGGCATAGGTGCACCCTTCGACTAGGATCGACTCTCCGAGTGCGAAACGAGTCAACCCTCGGTATAGAAAGGCGAGTGCGGCCATGGCAATGGAGAGGCGGCTGGTCTGTCGACTTCCCTATCTCCTTAGAAGCTAAACTATTCTGATATCCATGTAATTTCGTCCATCTGGAAAGAAAGCTAATCCTACCGTGCACAGAACCATCGCGTGCTGAATTCTCTCTCGAGCTGTCCTGGACAACGAGCTGACTTCCACAAATGTCCCATGCTGTCTGTAGATTTCGAGCAGGTCCACATATTCATTCCCATCTTCTTCAATCAGAGGCCAAGACTTGCGTCCTGTCATACGAGCTAAGGCATCTTTTGGGTCCAGACCCTTGACATTAATCAAAAACTGTTTCTCCAATGGATCTCCAGGCTGACCGGCTGGCTCGGGCAATCCCATAATCTCTGAAAATTCATCCATCAGCACTGTCATCTCGCCCCACGGGAACTAGAAGGTAGAAGTGCTCGGATTCCACCGCTCTGCTAGTGCATGGATCAAGTTGCCGTTGACTATCTGCTTTCCCACTGCGGACGCCAGTTCCAATCCACACTCGTCCAGATGGTCCGGAAACATACGAGAGAAGTTCTTGAACCATGAATAATACCACCGGGGAAAGAAGGATCCGGTGCTGAGGACTCGATGTTCGGGAAGACGTTGTCGCACCTCGTAGGAGATGTGACCCTCAGGGAAGACTGAATCAAGTTGACTGGATGCCATCGGACTGGAAGACATGGAAATTGGAATAAGACTTGGAAAATACAGAAATTTTGAGGAAAATGCAGGCAGGATAAAATGAAGCAGAAAATTTGAGATCCAGAAGAAAGGAAAGGTGGGAAATCACCTGGAGTTTTGAAGAAAATGAAGGGAAATTTGGAAAATCGTCCAGGGTTTGATGAAATATGAAGAAATGAAGTATTTGGAAAATCGTCCTAGGTTTAAAACATGGACAGTACATGGACATAGATTGGGGAATTTTGAAAAATCGTCCAGTATTTTTAGAAAATATGACTATAACATATTCAATCACATTTTGCACAAACAAGTATGCACATACAGCATTCTCTAAAAGCTGACTCTAGATGCACAAATTTTGAAATGGCTGTAGGACCTTAATCCTAACTCTAAGGTTCAGATCAACTGTATCCAATCCAGTTATGCCTATATACTCAAGCCAAGGCTCGACGTACGTGGCATAAAATCAATTTCTCCGGTTCTAGGTTCAAGTTTTCCAACATCCTTGAGCACCTGCCGATATACGTTGGACTATGGCCCTTGGTACGTGGCAGGGGGGTTTTCACCCAAATAGGTGGCCCAGTTGTGAGGCTCTGTCCCGAACTATGGTTCTGGAAGAGAGCCCAGCAACGTGAAGACCAAAACAATATAGGTGGGGTGATTTTTGAAAAACATGAGCACATGCAATCAAACAGAAGGCTCTAAGTCCTAAAGAGATAGAATTTTGAAATATTTGAAGAAGCAAACATTGTTTTCATACAATTCCTAAATTGAGGAGTGTTGTATTAGGCCTAAGTCTATGTGAGCATGAATAATTCTCCTCAATATGGTCCTACCAAACCATACCTACTCTATATGCATTCCATGTCAGCTGGGTTCAAGTCTAGGCTCCTAGGTTCACATGATAGCATAAATTAAAAGCTGACATTCCATGGAAATCGATTTTGACAATTTGAACTAAGTAGAACATTAGATTGATCAGGCAAAGACAGGTCCCATCACGGTCGCCAAACCTGTTATCATCGCAAAATTTTTACTTTTGCAAATCAAACTGACCTTTGAAATAGTTTTTGAAAATAACTCGCCTCCGTTTTAAAATACAGAAAAATTCCGTAGAATGGGACTCGCCTGTCGGTACGAGGTTCAACCATTCCTTCCACCTTTAACAGGGGTAATTGAACCAAGGATCAATCTTATGCTCTACTCTATTGAACTTGTCTAAATCATATTCTAATTTCTAAATGCACATAGAATCAGGCATGTGCTATGAATTTTCAGAAAATGCACATTTGAAAACATGATGTTTGCTTTGAATGATTGAAATATTTAGAAAATGTAAATCTTGGAAATGATATCACATGGAAAATCATGAATTAGGACTTGAAAGATATTTTTGAGAGAAATAAAATCGATTTTGAGGAATCCTTGACATTTGGTGAAAATCGATTCTAAGAGATGTGAAATAACTTTGAAAAACTTGATTTCTTTGAATTCAAACTTTGAAATTGAATATATAACTTGAAAAATCAAATTTGGAACTTGAGAAATACTTGAAATATCATTGGCAAATCCATATTTTGAGAAAATCGATTTTTGAATAAGATTTAGAAAATCTTGAGAAAATGATTTCTCTGAATTGAAATTTGAATTGGAATTGGCAAATGCATGAAATGAATGAATATGAATTTGAGGAATTGAGAAATACTTTTTGTATTTTTGAGAAATGCAGTGCATTTTGAAGTTAGCCTAAGAGTGTAGGCTGAATGTGGCTAATGTGAAGATCATAAATCTAGATATCCTTCATATTCTGATTATGGCCATAAATACGAATTCCACCAAGTTTATAAACTTCATAAAAGCTAGTGCATGTGCCATTCGTGTAGACCATGGTGAATTTGTAAAAATATGCATGAATCATCATCCATCACACATTAAAATTATAAAAATAAACTATATGCAATGCAACCTAAGCTAAGCAGGAAATATAAATTCTTATTCCAAAGTTTAATTACAAGTTACATCACTATTGAAATTTAAATACATGAAAAATAAAGTCTTCAATGTACCTGCAAAACTAGAAAACTTGGTTAATGAATATATGTTGGCTTTTCTAGGTTTATCCAGTAATATCTAGAAATTACTGAATTTTGCTAGATATAAGCCTTTTCCATGATTCCCTTAAATCAAAATTGATAAGATATAAAATAAGATTGATAAATAAGAAAGATAAAATATGAAATTTCGAAATTGGGGTCAAAATGACCAAAATACCCCTAATAACAAGACTATGGTTTTAAAATTAGGGTTTTTAGAAAGATATTTTGATAAAATGCAAGTTTTGGAATTTGAATGGAATAAACTCAAACCAAATATGCTATGACATGATTAAAAATATGAAATTAGGGTTAGGGATTTCGAAATTTAGGTCAAATGACCAAATTGCCCCTGATAGCAAGACTATGGCCTTGAAATCAGGGTTTTTAGAAATAGATTTTGGTAAAAACTTAGGTTTTATGCACTAAATGAAACCAAATGAGCATAAAATTAAACCTAAAGCATCCTAATATGATTATGAACATGATTAAACCCTAAAAATATATGCTCATGCACGAAAATCCAATAATATCACAAAAACCATGATTTTAGCAGTGTTTTGGATCTTTCAGGAACCCGGTTTTGCAATTTGCTTAATTCAGCAATCAAATGGATTCCAAAATCCATAAAAATTGGTACCTGCACTTGTTATAACCCTAATGTCGAATTGGAATTATAAAAATAATTTTTTTGACATTAAATTAATCCGAAAATTGCATTAAACCCTAAAAATATGCTATTTTTGACCTAATTCACCAACCAGTCTCAGTCCAAGACCTGAATCAAGGGTCAAATCTCCATGGAAATTTATGAAATTTTACAGAGACTAACTAGGAATAAAAGCAGAGATTTCCCAATTTACAGATTGGAAAAATCATCTCCGGTTAGGGAGAAACCCTTCCGGCAATCTGAGCTAAAATATATCACTCTTAACAGGGATTAAAACAGCTATTCCAGATTGAAAATACAAACATAAATAGCAAACCTAAACAAAAATCTCTGAAATTTTAATGGTGAACAGTAGACAGAAAAATAACAATACTCACTTTTTACAGCTCTAAAATCGGATCTGTGGTTTGGGATTTATGACTAACACAAGTCTGATTAGGGTTTTGGTAAACCCTAACGAGTTTTAAATTTAAAAACAGATTCTCTGAAAGGGGAAAAATACTAAACAGTGATCAAAAAAATTTCACAGCAGACAGATCTACTCAATGTGAATCCATAGCACTTTACAGATCTAAAATCGGATATAAGATGAGAGAAATATCATAACAGCAAGTTACCTTCCTGATTTTAACCATGATTTTAAAGCTTTAAAAACCCGATTTGATGTCTGATTTTTTGACAGGATTCCCGAGATCCAAAACCTCTGATTTTTCTACAGTAACTCAATAACTCATGTATGCATCACATATAAAAAAATCATAAATACACAATGAGTGCTTCAATCCGAACTAACATCATCTTTACTGTTCTAAACCTACAACACACAGAAATTTAAGAGACATGAAAAACCATGCATTAACTAATGTAAATCAATAAAATAAACCATAAAACAGTAAATAAAAATTATTTCTATGCTATAGAACGTAAAACAAACATGAATAAACCATGAAAATAAATTAAAAACAGGGAATCAATAGCTGGAATTTGATATCACCTTTAAAACATAGATTTAACCCATTAAAAAGGGTAAATCATATATTTTATTGGTTAATAATGCAAAGAATCATGTTAAAATCAATTCTAATGGATTAAAATCTCTGTAAATCATCCAAAACAGGGTTAGATCACCTTCTTGGATCGCTCTTTCTGATTCTTGATGGTTCTTGAGGTTGAATCCATGGTTTAATCCATGAAGGGGATGACACCAATGGCTAAAATTGATTTAAAACATGAAAACGTATTAAATAAAACTAAAAAATATTAAAAATATTACCTTGGTGCTTGCAGCAATGGAGGAAGGGCTGGAGAGGAGAGAGAAGCTCCAAGAATCCAATAGGAGAGAGATGGATCAATCGACCCCCCTTATGCCTCCATTTATAATAAAAAAATTAGGTTTAAAAATTGACAATTTTGAAAATTTTGGACTCTAAAGGGGGGGGCGATTTTGGGGTGGAGTTACCTAACTACCCCTAGTCTAAATTATCCTAAATAGTTCCTAATTAACCCCTAGCTAAACCTAAGAATCCCCCAAATGTGGTGCCACTTGGCATTCTCTCACATTGGTTTTTTAAAACACTTTTAAAAACCTTTAAAAACACTAGTTTTAAAAACTAACTTTCAAAAATGAGTTTTTTCAAAATGGTTTTGACTCTTCTAAACCTCTAACACTAACCAAGACATCAACTAACCCTAGTCTAGCCCTGACTTACTCAAATATGGCGCCACCCCGAGTGGGCCCTACTTGAGTTTTTCAAAAAGCGATTTTAAAACTTGAAATTGAAGGAGTTTTCAAAAGATTTTCAAAAGTAAACTTAAAATTAGGATTTTTGGAATGGCATAAGGTCCTAACTGAGTTAGAATTCCTCTGGATATGGTGCCAACTGAGCGGACCCACATCGAATTTTGAACATTTTTGAAATAAACACTGAAAATGGCTTTGAAAAAGGGTTAAAATTGACATTTGAAATTCAAGATCTTTGAAAATAGGGTCTCAAGCGAACTGGAACTCCGCGTTAGAGTCCTGAACTCTTAGGACTCTGAGATTTTAGATTTTAAAAGCCAAATGAAAGAATTTTCAAAAGATTTTATCAAGAAATGATGAAATAAGTCAAAAAAACACAGTCAGGGTTAGACTCCTAACTCGACCAAACTCTAAAATAGAGTCCTGAACTAACTGGACTCTGTAAAATGACCTAAATTTTGAAAATAATCGAAAAAGATTGAAAATGGAAGTAAGACAGACTTAAAAACGGACTCCTGACTGGATCAGGACTCTGAGACAGAGTCCTGATCGGACTGAAACTTTCAAAATTTTGGGAAATTTGATGAATAGAGGAATTCAGAAGCGACACCACCTCAATGGGTCTCATCTGTGAATTGAAATCGATTAAAATGTGAATTTGGAATGAATCCAGATTATTTTCTGAGAAAATATTTCGAAATATAAAGTCCTGAGGTTGGAAAATGACAAAGTATTGAATAAAAACCCAGGTTTTGAAATTGATTTTGAAATAAAGCTTTAAAATTCAAATCTGGATTGAATGTTTTGAATAAGAGTGCTGGATCTCGAAAATGAGATGCAATGTCATACAATGCTATGCAGAATACGTGCAATGACATGCAATGATCTGTAATGACTTATGAAATGGACAAACACTGGATGAAGGTAAAAATTTGAGGTGTTTACAGTACCCGACCCCATTGAGTCCGCCCCAACACAGTCATTACTGAGGGGGTACCCCTAACACGATTTTCAACCGCGGGGTATGTGCGACCTTAAGTCTTATTCATATGCATGCAGAACACCGCTCTTGGCACTTCAGCCACCACGAGCATCACACCTCTTTGGGTGGAAACAACACACTCTGGCTCTTCGGCCCTTACGAGTCTGGTTGTGTAACCGTTTTCAATGAGCATGCATATGACTCGATCTAAATAGATCGGCTACTCGGCGTATTTTTACGCGACGAGTACAAACCTAGCCAAGGTGCAACCTCTACTCCGGCTCAGCGACCCTTATGAGCAAGGTGCCCTTGTAGGCACAAGGATACGAGCCGATCTGGCATCGTTCCATCAACGGACATCATTATGCCGTTTAACTGGGTCTGGCAGCTCTTCTGCCAACCATTTCGTCATCACCTCCCCTGCTCTATCGGCAGCGGTGCGACGAACCCTTCTACGTATGTAGAAGGCAATCCATGAACTGGGTAGCACTCTGCTATATGTCAGAGTATCCTGCTACGTTCTTTCTGAGCTATTCTTAGCTTCTTCAGAAATTTCAGCAGCACTTCCTCTCTTTTACGGAGAAAGCGTGCGTTTCTTTTATCCATTTCAGCGGCATCTCCCCTCTTTGGTTGGAAATCGCCACGCTTAATTCGGGGAAATGGATGCGCACCGTTGTGCGTACTTTGCATCCATCAAGGTTGCAGGAACCCTGGGCCATAGCCAAGCCGTACGTAATTGACTTAGTCTTTACGTAAAGAGCATTTTGCCAAAAAGTGAAGCCTTTCCAATAGGGGCTTCATTCGTCAAGCAAAATCTTGAACGAGGAGCGGTCAGGGAATCGCATTGGCGATTTGGAGTTTGGTCTCCATTTTGAACGCTCATTTATGCGCCATATATGTAGTATAAGCAGAAGCCTGTGCTTTATACAGCGGCGGCGTAAAGAAATGCATATACTATTGTTCAGGGTGTGTAACTGAACGAAATATTCTACATATATAACAAAACAGAAGCCTTGGCGTCGTTCGACGCGACGGCGTAAGTAAATACATTGTAGAAAGCAAGAGCCTTGGCATCGTTCGACGCGACGGCGTAAGTAAATGCATAATTGGAAGTGCAGTAATCGGAAGTGCAGAAAACAGGGAGCCTTGGCATCATACGACGCAACGGCAAAGGTAAATTACATAGCCTGTGCGATATAGGACGCGTCGGCAGAATCAACAGATATACACCTAGATCCATATCCAACGATAGTTACGAGGCGAGCGGGTGAACACCAAAGTGTTCTGAAGGGCTCAACCAAGAACTAGGGCGAGATACCATTTTAAAAACGCATATACTGCGTATTTGAACATAGATATATCCGACGATAGTTCCGAGACGAGCGGGTGAACACCGAAGTGTCCAAAAAGGGCTCAATCAAGAACTAAAGCAAGATACTACTTCAGAAAGTATATTCTATATACAAACAATCAAATACTTGAGAGAGATGGATCAACGAAGCGAACTTACTTCAAATCGTGGAAGAAACGGCTCTGGGTTGCTTCTTTGGCTTCGAGCCTTCCTTCGAGAGGTCAGACTAAGTCAGATGAAGCTGACTTAGTTGAGAAAGAGGTAGAGCAGGTCAAGCTACTCAACCTAAGTGGTTTGAACCAAACAGGGTTCGATCCAAGTCAACTGGGTTCAGCAGGTTCGAACTCAGCTCAAGTAGGCTAAGTCTGGGTTCAGAAACCCAAACTGAAATCAGGACCAAAAAGGACTTTGACTTTGACTTTAAACCCAACTAGGTTCAAGTCAAGTCAACTGGGTTTGGACCAGGTCAAGTGGGTTCAGACCCAGGTCAGGTGGGTTAGGACCAGGTCAGGCAGGCTCAGGCTAAGTCAGGCAGGCTCAGACCAGGTCAGGTGGGCTCAGGTGGGCTAGGCTAGGTAGGGGAGGTTTAGGAGAGAGAGAGAAGGCAAGAGAGAGAGGGGGGGTCGATTTTTATGAGAAGAGAGAGAGAGTGGGGAGGGCTATTTATAGCCCAAGCCCACCTCCTCTTGGGTTTTTCCATGCCCCTTCTACCCCCTTGGCTTCTTTTTAATTCCAAGAGGTTCCTTGGTGTGGGGCCCACTTGGATATTCCATGGGATATTTTTGTGGGTCCCACCAATATTTCCGTGGGTCCCGCAAGAATTTTGGGTTTCCGGCGATTTTTTCCGAAAAATTCTGAGTACGCCATTCCCTTCGTATTGACGTATCTAAGAAAGTTGGCTCGCAGGAATCCTTTGATTTCATTCAGGTAGGAAGTTATGGCTTCCAGAGTGTTTGAGCATATATTCGCGATTCGACGAATATCCTAAGTATAACTGGCTCGCAGGAATTGATTCGTTTCGCATTCTGAGAAAAAATGCTATTTTTACCGGTAAATGCCTCATGAATTTTATTCAGATATTTTCTGAAAAATTGCGGGTCTTACATCATTACCCCCTTAAAGGAATTTCGTCCGCGAAATTCAGCTAAGAGTACAAGGTGAAGAGTTCATGATATTTATCCCGCATATCCGATTCAGGCTCCCAAGTGCAATCATCGATTCCATGATGCTGCCACCTCACTTTAACAAGTGGAATGACCTTTGTCCTTAGCACTTGCTCTCGTCGGTCCATGATCTCTACTGGCCTTTCTTCTACCGTCATATCTTCTCGAATGTCAATATCTTCATGTTGAATGACGTGAGAAGGATCATGAACGTATTTTCGAAGCATTCATACGTGAAATACATCATGTATTTGCGCGTATTGTGGTGGCAATGTTACTCGGTAGGCAGTCTCTCCGATTCGGCTCAAAACTTTGAAGGGACCAACAAATCTGGGCCTGAGCTTCCCCTTCTTTCCAAAACGAAACACACTCTTAGTTGGAGAGACCTTGATAAAAACCTTATCTCCAACCGCAAAAGTGAGTTCCCTACGCCGCTGATCGGCGTAGCTCTTCTGTCGACTCTGAGCAGTCAGTAGCTTCTTTCTGATCATGTGGACTTGCTCAGTATAATGCTGCAACACAATGAGCGAGTCCAAGGTTCGCTCACCCACTTCACCCTAATGGATTGGTGATCGACAGGGTCGCCCGTACAAGGCTTCATACGGTGCCATCCCAATGCTAGCGTGGTGGCTATTATTATAAGCAAATTCAGCCAACGCTAGGTGGGAATCCCAATCACCTTTCCATTCCAGCATACAAGCTCTTAGCATATCTTCAAGAGTCTGTATGGTTCGTTCTGATTGCCTATCTGTTTGGGGATGGAATGCTGTACTGAACTTGAGTTTCGTCCCCAGGGCTCTCTGAAGCTGCTCCCAAAAGTGAGAGGTGAACTTCGGGTTACGATCAGATATAATCGAAATCGGCACTCCATGGAGTCTAACGATTTCCCGAATGTAGATCTCTGCCAATCGTTCAGTTGAGTATCGAGTGTTGATTGGCAGGAAGTGAGCAGACTTGGTGAGTCTGTCCACGATCACCCATATTGAATCGTGTTGTCTCTTGGATCGAGGCAATCCAACGATGAAATCCATCGTAATGCCTTCCCATTTCCATTCTGGAATCTCGATCCGTTGCATCTTTCCACCAGGTCGCTGATGTTCGATCTTAACTTGCTGGCAGATCATACACTTCGAGACAAACGTAGCCACATCACGCTTCATACCCTTCCACCAGTACTTCCTCTGCAAATCTTGGAACATCTTCGTACCCCCAGGGTGAATGGTGTACTTGCTATTATGAGCCTCCTGGAGTACTTCCTGTCTTAGCTCAGGGTTATTTGGAACCCAAATCCTTTCTTCCATCCATATTCCTCCATCTTCTTTCAAATAGAAGAAAGTGTCATCTCTTTCAGCACGAGTTTTCAATTCCAAGTACTGGGGATCCTTGAACTGTTCGGCTACGATGCGATCGAGGAACTCAATGTGGATCGTCAAACATGATATTTGGATTCTGCCAGAATCAGCCAAAAATGGCTTCCAGTTGACGAAATCCTTCATCAACTTCCATTGTCCGGTTAGTCTGGCCAGAGTGCCAACATTCTTGCGACTAAGGGCATCTGCTACAACATTCGCCTTTCCAGGGTGATAGAAAAGCGTGAATTCATAGTCTTTGAGGAATTCCAGCCATCGCCGTTGCCGCATATTGAGTTCTTTTTGAGAAAAGAGGTATTTTAGGCTTTTATGGTGTGACATGACCTCAAATTTCTCACCATACAGGTAGTGTCGCCAGATTTTAAGCGCGAACACTACCGCGGCAAGCTCCAAGTCGTGGGTTGGATAGTTTTTCTCATGGACTCTCAACTGTCGTGACGCATAGGCGATTACTTTGCCATGCTGCATCAACACACAACCCAGACCTGTTCCCGAGGCATCGGTATAAGCCACGAAGCCTCCCTGACCAGAAGGTAAGGTAAGGACAGGGGCAGTGGTAAGCCTCTGTTTGAGAACCTCAAAGCACTCCTTACACTGGTCAGTCCATTCAAACTTGACTCCCTTTTTCAGTAATTTCGTCATCGGTACTGCGATTCGGGAGAAGTCTTGTATGAACTTCCGATAATATCCGGCAAGTCCAAGGAAGCTACAGACCTCAGTAATATTTTCTAGCTGCTTCCAGTCCATCACAGCTTCCACCTTCGCAGGATCTACTGCGATTCCATCTTTCGAGATCACATGACCAAGGAACATCACTTTGTCTAGCCAGAATTCACATTTTGAAAACTTAGCATAGAGTTGGTTATCTTGAAGGGTTTTCAAGACGATTTTCAAGTGCTCCATGTGTTGTTCCTTGTTCTCAGAATATACGAGAATGTCATCAATAAAGACGATGACAAAGCTATCCAAATATGGTCTGAATATCCGGTTCATTAGATCCATAAAGGCAGCAGGCGCATTAGTGAGTCCGAAGGGCATTACTACGAACTCATAATGGCCGTATCTCGTTCTGAAGGTCGTCTTGGGTATATCCTCTTCCTTTACTCTGAGCTGATGGTACCCAGACCTGAGGTCGATCTTGGAGAACACTCTCGCTGTTCTGAGTTGATCGAATAAGTCCTCAATCCGAGGCAACGGGTACTTATTTTTAACAGTTGCCTGGTTAAGCATCCGATAATCAATGCATAACCGAAGGGATCCATCCTTCTTCTTTACAAACAGCACTGGGGCTCCCCACGGTGACACACTAGGACGGATGAACTCTTGTTCCATTAGTTCTTCCAACTGACACTTCAACTCACTGAGTTCAGCTGGCGCCATACGATACGGGGCTTTGGATATCGGCGCTGTTCCAGGTAAGGATTGAATTCCAAATTCAACCTCACGAAGTGGCGGAAGTCCTGGCAATTCCTCAGGAAATACATTGGGAAACTCCCGTACCACTTCCAAACTCTCAAGGGGTTAGTCGTTGGATTTTTCCACCGAGAGACTCAACATGAAGGCCACACAACCCTTCCTAAGGTATTTTTGTACCTTAAGTGTTGATATGAGCCTTTTCTGTGGAACTGGTTTGGATAACCGGTACTCCATCTTAGGCAATCCGGGTCGAGATAGAATCACTCTGCCCTCGCGGCACAGAATCTTGGCATTATTCTGAGCCAACCAATTCATTCCCAGAATGACATCGTACTGTATCATATCGATCAGGATGGCGTCAATAGGCAAGTGTTGCCCTGCTATCTCAATATCCAAATTTTTCACACACCGGATACATTTGGTGCGTGAACCCAACGGGTTATATACTTCGATCATTTTATCAATCGGTTGCACCGAGGCGTGGAGTTGTTCGGTGAAATCGTCAGAGATAAACGTATGAGTAGCACCACAATCAAACAAGACGTAAGTTGCATGTCCATTAACAGGTACAGTGCCTTCAATCAGGTCACCATTTTCGACTTGTTCAGTCGTTACAGCGTATACACGACCTGCAACAGGCCTTTGTTCTACTCTAGGTGGAGGTCGTTGAAACTGAGAACGTTGTGGCGCTGGTCGAGAGGGTCCGGCAGATATGGCATTACTCCTCTGTTCATCTGCAGCCTTCTTGGCGCAATCCCTTATAAAGTGGCCCATCTTGCCACAATACAAGCACCCACCAATGTCACGAGGACATGGCTTTCCGGGGTGGTTCATACGACACCTTGGGCAGCTGAAGTTGGACTGCTGATCATTCAGAGTTGGGTTCTGTCTTGGCTTCACGACTTGCTGAGTGTTGTTCCCTCCTTGGAACTTCTTCTTTTGAAAGGGTTGTCGTAAACCCTGGCCACTTGGGAACGTCCTTTTACGATTCCCACCATTCACTATGGGCTTCTTTGCTATGATCACTTTATATCGTGCCCAATCCTCTTGGATTTTTGAAGCTGCTGCTACCGCAGCCTGAAAAGTTGAAGGCATGCTTGTTATCACTCGAGATCGCAGCCCTTCGCGCAGACCATTCACATATTTGTCGGCCCTTTCTTGGTCTGTTTCGAACAATCGAGAGCAGTAGCGCTCTAGATTCTGAAATTTGGTAGTATAGTCCATTAGACTCATACCGCCCTGTTCCAACTCCAGAAACTCCATCTTTTTCTTGTTTCTGAAATGCAACGGGAAGTAGTTATCCATAAAAGTCCTCCGAAAGTCAGTCCAAGGAATGACTTCGACTTGTGAGAACTGGATAAGTTTAGTGGTATCCCACCACTTTCGTGCATTGTCTTTCAACCGATACGTGCCAAAGTTGGTCTTCTTTTCCTCTGGTACTCCCAGTACTGAGAAGGCACGTTCTGTCTGTTCGATCCAACTCTCCGTGAGCTCAGGATCGGCTCTGCCAATGAAAACTGGCGGGTCAAGCTTGAGGAACTTCTCATAAGTCACTCCTCCCAGGTGCTCGTTTCGTGGTGCGACTGGTTCTGGCCTCGTTTCACGGATGGCTGTAACCAGGTTGTTGAGTGTTTCCAACAAGAATCCTTGCGTATGGGACTCCTCGCTCAGCATGGTTCTCCTCGTCGTAGGAGCCATTTATCTATGCACACACAAGCACTTGTTTTTAGTTTCTCGATGTATATGAGGAAGTAAAAGCTTTATTTACTTAATATACATCACATTTACACAAGCATTGTCTTAAACAAAACGTCATGCCGCACTGGCAGACTTTAGGCGTTGAGAAACTATATACATGAGTCTACTGACTCCAAAACATCACCAGTCTCTTTAAGACTTGGATTTCTTTGATGAAGACGAACTCCAAAAGGTCCATCTATTGCCACATGGCCTTGGTGCAGGCACTACTAGCTTTGGCTTGGGCGGCACTTCCGCATTTGCAAGCGAATATTTTGGATACATGAGGGAATCCAGTCCACTCTCCCAGTCGGCAAGATTAAGACTCTGGGAGTCTGAAATAACAATCGGCGAACAGAAGGAATCCCCTCTTCCGTTCCTGCCATTTAAGCTCGGCGTATGTGATGCCGGATGGTAGCTTGGCGAGTGATAGACCTCCGTAGGGAAGTTCAAGTCAAAATCCCTCAGCCTTGGTAATTCATCAAGAGATGTTGGGGTATGGTTGCTCCCAACACTAGAGTGATGCGGTCCACTGACACGCAAAGTCTCATCCTTGAGACCCTTTGATGCCCGCCGACCCATATCGGCGGTATGTTTCCTTTGGCATTCGTTGGCGGAATGCCCATCCTCGCCACAGTATTGGCAGTCTTGGACTTCATACGGGCGTATCCACTCATCGTGCATAACCTTGCAATGATAGCAATATCCTCGGGAGTCATGAGTTGCCATCTATACAAAGATGCACCCAGATCAAAACAAAAGTATAAAAACATATACTTACAGTGCGATATCTGGACCATGACGGATCTTGAACCAGGTTTCTCAGACTCATGCTCTGATACCAATTCTGTAACGCCCCGGATTTACAAAACAAAGCTAAGTTAAAATTTTCATGAATTTCTTTTTTTTTTTTCTTTGCAGCGGAACTTAGAAAAGCTTTTAGCAGCGGAATAAGACGATAATGAGTCATCGGTTTTAGAAAGCTCCGAGCACGTTGCAGGTATGTGGCCAAGCAACTCATTGACCACCAAAGTGTTCCATTTTATTGAAAACCACATGTTTATTACAACACTACTGCTTAGAAAAGCAGTGTAGGTTCAATAAAAGGAAGCAGTACAAAATCTGTCTAGAGAAACCCTGGAACTCGATGCCGCCTTGCTCCACATATCGCCACGCAGGTCCAACACCTGAAATCCCCATTAAACGGGGTCAGAACCACTGATGGTCTGGTAAGTATGCAGTCATACATCCATTCAACTCAAATACAATAATGACCACTCAGGATAACAATGCGCAATAACGACGCTCAAGCCTCCAAGACTTAGCGTATATCGCAAGAGCCTCCTCACGGCTATGAGTTGAGCATCCGCTCAAGTCCTCAGGACTTAGAGCAAGCCTTTTCAGGGTTGTAATTTGAATAACCGCTTAAGTCTCCACAACTTAGCCATGACCTCTTTCGGGTCTCAAAGTGATGTTTAGCTCAAGTCTTCATACTTGGCACATCCGTATCCCACGCATCTAAGGACAACTCCTCGAGCTTCGCTTAGTCGTGCGGATACAACACGGGTCTTTGCCCAGTCGGTCCAGTAGTATACCGAACATGACACCTTCACAAAGGTTATGCAGGACTGACTCAACACGTCATCCACTCATGCATTCAAAGCATCGCTGTACCTAGAACTAATGCATTGTTTGATAATTAACCGCTCCCACCTTTCGTACGCAGGTAAAGCTATTGTCCGGGCATCAACGCGACGTTCTGGGAGTTGATTATTCTATGTATTTTAGATACCCCAGAGGCCTGTTGACCCTATCCATAGTAGGGCAGTGTGTTTCAACTGGGAGAACCCTACTAAGCCCATATTCGGATGCATCCTCTACTTGTAGTAGTTGGGTTCAATCCTTAGATCTTAAGGATAACCACGACCCCAAAACCCATGAGTGACTGAGGCCATCGTGGACTCTATCAGGTCCAAAGTAAAATACGTGTCACTCAAGGCTGTACCATCACTGTCATTCCACAGTGAGCATAATTCCTGAAGGGGTCTGCCAGTCTTACAATTACTTGGACAGAATCTGCATGCCATTTAGGCAGCCCGTGCTTTTAGCACTACGGAAGTATGTACCCGACCACATTCAGTCCGCCCCAACACAGTCATTACTGAGGGGGTACCCCTAACACGATTTTCAACCGTGGGGTATGTGCGACCTTAAGTCTTATTCATATGCATGCAGAACACCGCTCTTGGCACTTCGGCCACCACGAGCATCACACCTCTTTGGGTGGAAACAACACACTCTGGCTCTTCGGCCCTTACGAGTCTGGTTGTGTAACCATTCTCAATGAGCATGCATATGACTCGATCTAAATAGATCGGCTACTCGGCGTATTTTTACGCGACGAGTACAAACCTAGCCAAGGCGCAACCTCTACTCCGGCTCAGCGGCCCTTACGAGCAAGGTGCCTTTATAGGCACAAGGATACGAGCCGATCTGGCATTGTTCCATCAACGGACATCATTATTCTGTTTAACTGGGTCTGGCAGCTCTTCTGCCAACCATTTCGTCAGCACCTCCCCTGCTCTATCGGCAGCGGTGCGACGAACCCTTCTACGTATGTAGAAGGCAATCCATGAACTGGGTAGCACTCTGCTATATGTCAGAGTATCCTGCTACGTTCTTTCTGAGCTATTCTTAGCTTCTTCAAAAATTTCAGCAGCACTTCCTCTCTTTTACGGAGAAAGCATGCGTTTCTTTTATCCATTTCAGCGGCATCTCCCCTCTTTGGTAGGAAATCACCACGCTTAATTCGGGGAAATGGATGCGCACCGTTATGCGTACTTTGCATCCATCAAGGTTGCAGGAACCCTGGGCCATAGCCAGGCCGTACGTAATTGACTTAGTCTTTACGTAAAGAGCATTTTGCCAAAAAGTGAAGCCTTTCCAATAGAGGCTTCATTCGTCAAGCAGAATCTTGAACGAGGAGCGGTCAGGGAATCGCATTGGCGATTTGGAGTTTGGTCTCCATTTTGAACGCTCATTTATGCGCCATATATGTAGTATAAGCAAAAGCCTGTGCTTTATACAGCGGCGGCGTAAAGAAATGCATATACTATTGTTCAGGGTGTGTAACTGAACGAAATATTCTACATATATAACAAAACAGAAGCCTTGGCATCGTTCGACGCGACGGCGTAAGTAAATACATTGCAGAAATACGGAGCCTTGGCATCGTTCGACGCAACAGCGTAAGTAAATGCATAATCGGAAGTGCAGTAATCGGAAGTGCAGAAAACAGGGAGCCTTGGCATCATACAACGCGACGACAAAGGTAAATTACATAGCCTGTGCGATATAGGACGCGTCGGCAGAATCAGCAGATATACACCTAGATCCGTATCCAACGATAGTTACGAGGCGAGCGGGTGAACACCGAAGTGTTCTGAAGGGCTCAACCAGGAACTAGGGCGAGATACAATTTTAAAAACGCATATACTGCGTATTTGAACATAGATATATCCGACGATAGTTCCGAGACGAGCGGGTGAACACCGAAGTGTCCAAAAAGGGCTCAATCAAGAACTAAAGCAAGATACTACTTCAGAAAGTATATTCTATATACAAACAATCAAATACTTGAGAGAGATGGATCAACGAAGCGAACTTACTTCAAATCGTGGAAGAAACGGCTCCGGGTTGCTTCTTTGGCTTCGAGCCTTCTTTCGAGAGGTCAGACTAAGTCAGATGAAGCTGACTTAGTTGAGAAAGAGGTAGAGCAGGTCAAGCTACTCAACCTAAGTGGTTTGAACCAAACAGGGTTCGATCCAAGTCAACTGGGTTCAGCAGGTTCGAACTCAGCTCAAGTACGCTAAGTCTGGGTTCAGAAACCCAAACTGAAATCAGGACAAAAAAGGACTTTGACTTTGACTTTAAACCCAACTAGGTTCAAGTCAAGTCAACTGGGTTTGGACCAGGTCAAGTGGGTTCAGACCCAGGTCAGGTGGGTTAGGACCAGGTCAGGCAGGCTCAGGCTAAGTCAGGCAGGCTCAGACCAGGTCAGGTGGGCTCAGGTGGGCTAGGCTAGGTAGGGGAGGTTTAGGAGAGAGAGAAGGCAAGAGAGAGAGGGGGGGGTCGTTTTTTATGAGAAGAGAGAGAGTGGGGAGGGCTATTTATAGCCCAAGCCCACCTCCTCTTGGGTTTTTCCATGCCCCTTCTACCCCCTTGGCTTCTTTTTAATTCCAAGAGGTTCCTTGGTGTGGGGCCCACTTGGATATTCCATGGGATATTTTTGTGGGTCCCACTAGATATTTTCTGAGGAATATTTCTGTGGGTCCCACCAATATTTCCGTGGGTCCCGCAAGAATTTCGGGTTTCCGGCGATTTTTTTCCGAAAAATTCTGAGTACGCCATTCCTTTCGTATTGACGTATCTAAGAAAGTTGGCTTGCAGGAATCCTTTGATTTCATTCAGGTAGGAAGTTATGGCTTCCAGAGTGTTTGAGCATATATTCGCGATTCGACGAATATCCTAAGTATAACTGGCTCGCAGGAATTGATTCATTTTGCATTCTGAGAAAAAATGCTATTTTTACCGGTAAATGCCTCATGAATTTTATTCAGATATTTTCTGAAAAATTGCGGGTCTTACACCTAAGGATGGGAATTCTCTCGTTGGGCATATGGATAAGATCCCTATATATATCACCTGGTAATTAGTTATCCTCAATGAAGAACTAAAGTGATATAGAGTGTATGATACTTCAGATCTTTTCATTTCACCTACCGAATTATTGTGCCCATCCGTGGTTTTATGAGTTATTCATCTGCTACTTTTGATATAGTGATGGCCTACCATGTTACCTTGAGCGTTGTATGCTCTGAGGCCCATACTCCTCCAGCACATGCTTTCCCTCCTTCATATATCAAAGTCATTTCAGATCCTGCGAAGATGACCTAAAAAGTGGTGGGTATGTAGTCATCTTTGGGCATGATTCCTGATTTTCTGTAGCTGCAATGGGGTGTAATTATCATCATAATGGAGGCAAAAATTGCAGCTCCTCGTAAACGTCATAACAATTTTATATATCTATAAGTTCTCATTCATCTGATTGCAGGTACGAAGCAAGGACTTTCACCTTAGAAGCTGGAACAGAGTCCGTTGGTTCGGGTGATAAGCTTGGCTGCTAAGAAAAGAGGTAAGTCCACTAATTATGAAATTTTAAATAAATAGCATACCCTCGTCACTCTCTTCAGTGATGATGCATAAATATCACATTTTCTTAACATGTTTTCACTGCATAAATGCATCATCTATAGGTTTAAAGCATACACTTAGGTGCATAATATGATTATAGAGCTTGGGTTCGAATTTCATTAAAATCGGACTTAAAACGAAGGAATTATGGCATTTACAGTGTAACGGGTCAAATATCGGATCCGATTTGAGAGATTTGGATCCAAACGCCCATTTGTACTTTGGATCTGGACCAAATTACATGGATTTAACCCAGCTCCAGCCCACTTAAGTTTTGTAAAAATATTTTCTAAAAACCCCCTACAGAAAGAGGCGCCCAGGAATTATTTTTATTTTAACACTGTTTTTGAAATTAAACCTAAAGAGGCCAAAACGTCAAAAGGGAGAGGGGGCGCCCATTCCAGCTTATCTTTGCCTTGGTTTTCGTGCCCTAGGGGCACGATTCTAACTCCAGCCCCCTTCTCATCCTCCATCTTCACGCCATCTCCATTAGAGCATGAAAATAAGCTTGAGATCCAAGCTTTTTCTTGCCTTCTTTCACAACCTCTCCATTTCTTTAATCTCCAATGTTGTTTAATCTCCATTGTTGCTGTGTTTTGCAGGTGCAGCAGAGGTGGGAAACACTTTTCTCGGGTGGAAGTGCGAAACACTCCAACGAGAAGGGCCGGCTCTACCTCCATCCGGTCTTCTACGCCCCCCGATCGAGAATCGGTTCACATTTCATCTTCGGTGGATTTCCAACGTGTTGCAGCTGTAGGACATGATACCATGGTGTATTTCCAGCATCAACGAGGTCCCGAACGGTGCAAAGCCAAGCAAAGTCCGCTCTTCTTCATCCCCCCATTCTTCGGATCGGCCAAAAGGTAGATCTTCTCACCCATTGCTTCTAGTTAAAACCTATCATGTGCGTGTGTAATGTGCTGTATTTTTCTGTATTTTTGTCAGCCTTAGTGTAGATTTTATTTGTGCAAAAGCTAGCACGTAGAATGTTTAGGTGTTTGGGTCATTTACTTTTAGGTTTTTTCAATCCAACGTTGGGTATTCTTTTATGTATGTGCGTGTGACTGTCATTTTCGGTTGTGTGCTGCATGTTTACTCCATTAATCTGCCATTAGGAATTAGGTCTGAATATGTTATTACCAACATTAGATTTTCTAGATAATTTATTCGTTAGTTTCATTTAATCCCTTTTGATTTAATTTGTTTCATGTGAATATTGTCTTAGGTAAAGCATATAACTTAGTTCGATTAAATTCTGTTTAGCTGTAGCGTTTTTGTAGATGGATTATTGTTTAGATAGGGTATTGTGTAGATCTAGGTTGATTCAGCATTCTAGTTAATTTAGATTATCGTTTTTTATTTCGGTTTTAGTTGTAAATAGTGTAAGATATTCAATTTCTGTTCTATCGTTTTTGCATGTTTAATTTACAGTATGGTAGTAGTTTTCTTGTTTATTATTCTTATAATTTCAGTTTATATATATATATATTAGGCATCGTGATTAAATAGTTGATTAGATTTGTATCTTTAGTTCCTTAGTCTAATGATGTGTTCTTTGTAGATTTCGTGCAATAGTATGTTTAGTTTTGTGTTGATTTAGCTTAATTTTATTTCATAGATTCATGTAGAATTTTAGTTAACTATATGCAGTTTTTGATTTCTGTAGTGAAGTAAGATATGTTAATGTGTGACTTAGAATATGTAGGATAGTTAGATTTAGATAATTTCGTTTTACTCATGTAATATTTGTTGTAGATAGGTCGAGTTTTAGTGTAGTCGTCTTCTCCAATTGTAGGTTGGCAGCCATTAGAGGTCCAGCAAGGTAATGAAGTCCATTTGGTAAGTTATTAATTTAATTAATAGGTCTAGGTTCATTGTATGTGTTTTAAGTAATTTAGAATTAAAGTCGATTTTGGTGTAGTGTTTAATTAGGTTGTTTTTGGCAATTCGTGATTTAGGTAGGTATAGTCTTTACATTAATTGTAGATTTACTAATTTAGCTAAGGGTAGTCTAGTTTAGCCAAGTACTTCAATTTGCTTTGTAGAGAGAAGGGCAATGTGGTCATTGTATTGAGAAAACGATTTTGGTATGAGGCACCTCCTTCAATTCCACGAATTTCAATTTGGGAAAGTTCTCTTTTCCAACCCAACCATAAATGAATACTTTTTCCAAAGAGGAAACCTTTGGAATTCCAAGGACTCTTTAAAAAGCATGTACACGATTTTTGGAGACCCTTGGGAATTCCAAAGGTCCTTCTAAATATGTCTACACATTTTTGGGGAAAGGTTTTGAAATTCTAAATGTGCATTTAAAGCTAACCCAAAAAACGTGTAGAGTGCTTTGAAGAAGGTTTTCAAAAAGTATCTTTAGCTTTTAATGCTTTGGGAAATGTTTTCAAAAAGATGATTTAATGCTTGGAGGTTTCCAAAAGGGTTTAATCGATTTTGGCAAGGATTTAAATGCTACTTCTTCTTTTGAGACTAGTCAAAATCGTGTAGTGTGATTTTGGGAAGGTTTTCAAAAAGGATTCAATAGCTTTAAATGCCTATTTGGAAAAACGTGTGAATCCAATGGGTTAGACGGTTTTTGAAGATGAGCTTTCCCCAAGTGCAATTAAGGCAGAGGAGTTGGCCCCTACAAAAATCGTGTTTCTCAAGATTTATTAGCCCTATTTAGTATTGTTTAGATTGACTTAGTCTTAATTAGGGGTTAATTAAATTAGTAATATAGCATTAGAATTAGATTTTAGAAAATCGTGTGTATTTAATTAGAATAAGTTATTGAATTAAATTAGGTTTGTAAATTCGTGTAGGTCTATTAAAGTAGGTGCTAATTTTAGTGTACATTTAATTTAGGAATTAATTTAGGTTTGCTTTAGGGTATTAGAAAATGTCAATTAGTTATTAGTCTAACTTAGAATGGCGTGTATTCAAGGCCTTATTCTAAACCGCCACTTAGACTAACCCTAGTTAGTCAAACCCAACCCTAGTTTAACCTAAGTTAGCATTTAACCTAGCCAACTAATCTTAGTCAAACCCCTAGTTTGTCTTAACTAAACCCTAGTCGACCCTACCTTATCCCATCCGACCCTTGTCCACCATAGTCAAACCCTAATCTAACCATAGCTTACCCTAACCGATTCTAGCTAAACCCCAACCTTAGTCTATTTAATTAGTTAGCCCTAGTTATATCCTTAGTTAATACCTAACCGTAATTAGTTAAGCACCTATAGTTAGATTAAATCGTAGGTAGTTAGTTACTAACCTAAGTTAAAAGCTAACCCCTAACTCGAGTTAAAACCTAGCCTTACTTAACCTTAGTTAGAACCCAAACCCTAGTCGACTCCTTAACTACTTTATTAACTATAGTTAATGCCCCTAGTTAGTTCTAACCGACCCTCATTAACCAACCTTATATCTAACCCTAGTTAGTTAGTAACCGTAGTTATCTAAACCCTAATCACCCTCTTAACCTTAACCGAACCATAGTTAACCCCTAACTACCTTATTAGATCCTAGTTAAACCTTTATCAACCTTAGTTAGGAACTAACCGACCCCTACTAACCCTAGCCTTAGTTAAACCCCTAATCCTAGTTGGAATCTAACCCTAGTTAGTTTAACCGTAGATTAGTAGTTGATTTATTAGGTTAGAATTAACATTAGAGTAATTAGTTCAATTGGTAATCATGTTAGTTAGAGTATGTAAGATTTAGTTAGATTTGTCATTTAGATTAGATAGTTAGTGTTTAATTTAGTTAGTAAGTAATTTTAACTAGTTAGACTAATCGTAAGTTAGAACTAATATTAGAATAGATAGTTAATTTAGTTAGTGATATTAGATGTTATAAATTAGGTTTAATTAGAGTTTATATTTATTTAGATATCTTATTTAGAGTATTTGTGAGTTTAGGTTAGGTTATTTTTTAAATTTTATAACTTAGTTTAATTGTTATTGTTTGCTGTAGTTTAACAGTAGGTTAGGTTCAGTTAGGACTGTTTTTGTACGTGGTTCAATGTCCAAATGTCAATTATGGATTCAAAGGGATGAATAGTGCACTGAACCAAAACCCTAATTTTTATCCGATCGTGCACTAGTTATTTCATGTGAATGTTTCGTGAATCTTCTGAATATTATTTTTCTATTCTCCACATTGGTGTGTTAACTGTCTGCAGACCAAATTTCATCTTGATCCGAGTTGATTTGGTCTGGTTTTTAAGCGTATTATGAAAACAGCTTTTTCTGATTTTGAAATTTCGGGTCCAGCGATTTCCCAAATTATCCTGATTTTGAAACGCTTCGTTCTGGAGATCCAGAATGTATTTTTCACTTCTGTAAAGTGTGTAAGATTCTTGGATCTGTCTTTTACAGAATAGAAGTGATTTGACTAATTTTTAAATTCGTTTGACCCCTCAAACAGTCGTTTTGCGAAAAGCTGTCAGAATCCATTTTTGCCTTCTTTAGGGACAAAACAGTCTTTTAAGTAATTGTTTAATTTCGGGTAGTTTTACTGTTTTCTAGTTGTGTAATCAGTAAATTAACAGTATTTAGAGTAATTAGAGTGCTTAGCTTAGTTAGTTTACTCAGTTAGTATAATCTTAGTTTTAGATGTTTAAATTAACTTTAATTTAATTTAGAAATAGTTTAGAAATAATGTAGATGTAATCTAGATAAATTCTTGATTTAGTTACTGACTTTGTGTTTTTATTGTGTAGGTTGTTAAGTTAGAACAGGTTCACAGGTGTAATTCAAATATAATGTGCGACTGCACTTGATGTGAAAAGACAGAAATGCCCCTGGAGACCTGCAGAAGACTTAACCTCCGATTTTATTTTATGTTCATAGTTTAGAATGTTATTTAATGTAACTTGTAAACATTGACATAGTTGTAAACTTTGTTTTTATTAATAAAGTGTTATTTTAGAATTAATTCAGAATGTTCCCGTTCCCTGTGGATTCGACCCGTACTCGCCACTTCGGTGGAAAGTCGGTTTTATATCTTTGGTTGACGATTTTCCCATGTTCTTATTGAAAAATATTGTTTAAAAATATCACTTCCAAAAGTACAACCATTCAACACCATGCAGTATTATTCGCCATACCCGTATGCTGGAAGTAAAAATTTTTTTCTCTGTCTCTGCGTCCCATTTTCGTACCTCTGCTGCAGCATTCTTTATGCCATTGCATGCCTTTCATATTACCTGTGCTGTTACACTTGCCAGTTGGCCAGCGTTTGGTTATGTCTTATATGTGGTGATGTTCCTCTGATAAAATGTCTTGGACAGGTTCTGTTTTCATGAATTTCCTTTTCTTACAAGTTAATTGTGTGAATATTAGAAGGGATGCTTCGGACATCGGATACGTGTGTTATAATCGTATGTTCATCAGAGTTCGCTATTCAATTTTTTTTTTTTTTTTTGCAGAGGTAATCTTGAGTTTGCTTAATTTATCTATCTATAATATCTTCTGTCATGTGACACGAGTTGGTGGCACTGCATTACTGATTTTGTTCTTCTTTCCATTCTCATATCAATATGTCTGCATGTTCTAAAGCTAGGATCGAGATATATTCTGTTTTGTTACTTATGAAACTATTTTCAAGATTTGTTAAAACATTGTTCTTAGGTCTACATTCAAGTTTGAGGCATTAATGCCCAATACTTTGAACCATTGTCGCCATTGGATTACATCATGAGGGTAATATCTAAGGGCAACAGCATCACTTACCACAATGATGTGATTTCTTTTTGCACTAACTTGTTACCTTGCTGTGTGTCCATCAGGCAGCAGCAACACCACTGCAACATCTTCAAACCATTCACTATATATATAGCACATCCCCTGTGCACATCATTTCACAACACCTCCAGTCGTCACCTGTATATTTACTTTATCTGTTGCACTCATCTGTATATGGCTCCAACACATGCTGCGCTGCACTTCATCTCATGACATATAGTATCTCTTGCACATAGTATACTGCCAGCTCATGTCGACATCCCATTGATCTCTGTAGGCTTCCTTCCCTGCATTATCTATCTGTGCATTCCAAATTATTAGTGTTATTTCGTTCATGCCATCTTTTCTTTTCTGCATCATGGTTACACCTTTTAGTGCGTCAGCTATTATGTGGTTTACTGCATTTTTTTTTCTTCTGTGGGTTGTTATAATACAAAAAAAAAAAACTGTGATCTTCCTCTACTATAGTAGTTCATCAATAACTACTATAATTGTATTCTGTTTTCCTTTCCACAGTGGTCCACAAGGAACCACTGTGGCCTTTCATTGTTATAGCAGTTCATCAAGAACCACTATAGCTGTCTCTTTTTTCACAGTGGTTCACAGAACCATTGTGGTCCTTTATTTTCGCTATAGTGGTTCATCAAGAACTACTATAGCTACATTTCTTTTCATAGTGGTTCACATGGAACCATTGTGGTCTTTTCTTTTTACTATAGTGGTTCATCAAGAACTACTATAGTTGTCTTTCTTTTACAATGGTTCGCATAGAACCATTGTAATCTTTCTTTACTATAGTAGTTCATCAAGAATTACTATAGTCATATTCAACATTTTTTTTTGGTTCACAAGCCTATGATCTCCCATTTCCATGAATGGCTCATCACTAGCAGTTATGACTGTTACATTCCATGATGATAAATCTTGGACCATCCTGGCCCCCGCCTTTATTCATGGCATATAGAAGTTCACTTAATTATGGCCTTGCTTATATATATACATATATATATACCTATACATATATGTACACTTTCTAACAAATGCAGGGTAGGCCATATACCCTTCTCATTCAGCATGAGCATAGCACTTTGCATTAGGATCAATACAAATCATATATGATCTTGTTTTCAATGAAGCACTTTTCTTCTATTGTGCTAATTCATTCTTTTACAGGAAAGTCATGGGAAATTTGTATTGCCCTCTTAAGATTAGAAATGTCATCCTTCCAGATTACAAGGATTGTAACAACTTAGATATTAATGAGAAATTTACATTTCCAGTCTTAGATTAGAATGAATGAGCATTGTAAAATACCATGAATTACTTATTTTCATGCTTTTTGCCTTTATTTCTCAAAATCTCACATTGGTGAAACACGAATGGCACGTGCACCATTTCGTAAGAGGTAAATTAATCCTAAGTTGATGATCCACATCAATGGCCATAGTCAGGCTGTGGACAAAACTTAGTATTTTTATCTTTTACAAAATAACATTGGATCCACACTGGATCCGTTTTCAAAATTCATCATATTTTCCTTAAATATTTTCTTCTTTTATCAAAATTTAACTTAAAATTAATTCAAAATATATACCAATGGCCATAGTCAGGGTATATTGAGAGTTAATTTCATTTTAAATTCTATAAAAGCACCAAATGTGTTTCATTCTTCACTTGAATTTAAATATTGATTATTATATAATACATTCAATGACCATAGTCAATGATGTATTATATCTTCAATCTTATTTTAATTCATTTAAAGAATGGAATAGCTTTTCAAAATCCAATTTCAAAAATTTAAATTCATTCATCATTTAGATAGAATTGCATCATATTTTTAAAATTCTTTTTCATAAATCCAAGTGATTCTTTCCTTCATTTCTCAGATCAAATCCTATTCATAAATTCAAATTCAACTCTATTTCTCAAAAGGATTCAAGAATTCAAATTCAAGGTCCCATTTGACTTTGAAACTTCAGGATCAGCTTATATCCAAAATTCAAATTCTAACTTCAAATTCAAAGTCCAAATTGACTTTGAAATTCACTTGTATATCCAGAATTCCAAATCTAAATGAAATTTCAAAGTTTAGATTAACTTTGAAACTTCTGATTCATCTTCAAACTCAAAACCGAGTTTATTTTTCAGAATTCAAAATCTGAGATTAATTATGAATCTCAAAGCTTGACCATTTCTGAATTTTAAATTCGATCTGGGTTTTCAAAACCCAGATCCATTTTCAAAAGTCTTATTTGGACTTTCAAAAACCCAAAATCCATTCTAGGATCCAGAATCAAAATTTCACCTTGGATCTCAGACTTCAGATCCAAAAATTTCCTTTAGGATCCAGAATCCAATTTCACTTTGGATCTTAGACTTCAGATCCAAATCCACTTAGGATCTAGAACCCAGTTCCACTTTGGATCTTAGACTTTAGATCCAAAAATTTTCTTTAGGATCCAGAATCCAATTTCATTTTGGATCCTAGACTTCAGATCCAAATCCACTTAGGATTTAGAATCCAGTTTTACTTTGGATCTCAGACTTCAGATCCAATTCCATTTTCGGATCTGGAATTCAATACTACTTTTGGATCCCATCTTCTGATCCCATTCCATTTAGGATCCAGAACTCAACTTCCATCTTGGATCTCAGGCTTCAGATCCAAAATTCATTTTTGGGTCTAGAACCCAATTTCACTTTGGATCTCAGATTCCAAAATCCAAATCCATTTTAAGATCCAATTTCATTCCCAAGTCCAACTTTTTTAAAAACCAAATCCATTTCATCTCCAGATTTCAAATCTAAATCCATCTACAGATCATAATTAAATTCCTTAAATTCATCTCTATTTTTAAATACCATTTGGATATCTCAGACCCATTCTAAATTTCAAACTTCAAATTCAATTCCATCCCAAGTATTCATTTCCTTTCCTAAAATTAAGTTCAAATTCAAAGTCCATTTCCGACTTTGAAACTTTATTTTCAAAGCTTCAAATCATTTTTTCTCAAAAATCAAAGATTCTTCTAAACTCTGATTTACTTCAAAAACTTAGAACTTCTCTGATCTATCTCAAGTTCTAAAGTTAAGATTCAAACATGTCTTCACTCCATTACCAAGTTCATCTCAGGATACTTGGAAATCTTCAAAACATGTTTTTCAAAATAGCATACATCTTTGCATTGCACAAGCATGATTCTTTGTGCATTTAGATTTAGAATAAATTCTTAGATAATATTTAGGCAAAGCAAAAGGCATAGATTCGATCCTTGGTTCAATTACCCCTGGTAAAGGCGTCAGGAACGGTCGAACCTCGTACCGACGAGCGAATCCCGTCTCTCCATTTTCCCGCAAATATTTTCAAAACGGAGGCAAGTTAAATTTCTAAATATTTTTCAAATCAAGGTCAAGTGAGACCGCGCAAAAGAATTCCTCTTCTCTCTTTCTTTCTTTCTTTTCTCTTCTCTCTTTCTTTTCTTTCTTTTATTTTTCCTCCCTTCAAAAAAAGAGGAAAATAGAGGTTAGAAAAGGGAAAGAGAAGAAAGAGAGAGAAACCAACAAGAGTATAGAAAAAAATTTGCGATGATCACACCTGCCTTCCTTCTCCTCTCTCGCTCATCTCCAACAGCATCCCCTTCCCGATTCTTCTTCTCCCTCTTTAAAAGGGCGTGAAGGGGGAAGCCCTCAGCACTGCCTCTTCACCCCCGCATCTGCTCCCCATTGGGATTGAATCCCTCCTTCTCAATCTCTTCTTCCACTGTTGACCCCTTTCCTCCCCTCTAGGCTACTGAAAAGCCTCCTCCCCATCCTTCAGAATCCCTGCAAAACTACGGTGAGTATCCTTCTTCCTTCTTAGCTTTCTCTAAATTTTTCTTCTGATTTTCTGTTTTTGATCCCCATTAATGTACCTTGGATGGTATTGGGTTGCTTATAGCAATTCCAATACATCCCTGTGCTACGGCCAATGGAATTCCATGTTCCAACATATTTTTCATTTTTTTTTTTTGTTTTTTGTTAGTCGTAATTAGCTGTATACATTTGAATCCTTGTTTTCGATTTTATTTAGGCTGCATTTTTGCTTCAAATCTCATTTTATGCATTGATCTGTGCCATCATCGATCTACATATGGTAGTTCTGATTTGTATTTTCGTTCCATTTTTGTATTTGGGTTCGTATTTTATTAGATATTCTATTTCTCCCCTTTTCCTTTCTCTGTGTTTCTTGTTCGATGGAATTGAATCCACCCAGGGTTTAGAGGAAAGACTCCTCTCCTTCACAGCTCCGTTATGGTAAGAATTGCTATTTTCCCCTCTGAGTTTGTCCCTCTGGTTTTTGAAGGTTTACCGTGGATAATTTCTTCTTCTCTTCCCTTTTTTCATTTCAGGTTCTCTTAATTACGCATTTTATTTTCTAGAATTCGTTTCTTTCATTTTTGTATTGAGTTTTCATGGTGATTTTCATGGTTGAAGTATCATATTTTACATCAAATAATTGGGCATCATAAGTATTGGCCTTAATCAGTGTCGATCTGAGGTCGATACCCTATTCTGAAATATCCAAGGGCTTATCCATAACTCGTTTTAGAAATAGCAACGACTGGGACATTCTTTTTTTTTCTTCCATTGATTGTATCTCAAATAGCATCTGCTCTTGTCCAGATTGTTGTTCATGACCCAGTGTAGCTTTGAAGTTCAGATAACGCCTAATGGTGTTGGGTAAGGCACAAGTCTAACAACATCCCCTTCAAGCGGAAGTATAAAACTCTGTGAGCACTAGCATATCAGGAAATAATTTGACCATTTTTGGTTTCAAGATTTTGTCACGCGAGCTAATCTTTACCTTGCTGGATGATTCAAGTTTGTTGCTTAGCTTGAAGATTCAAGCTCATGGGTTATTGTTAGATCAATCTCCTAGCAATCCAAGTGTGATCTCCAACGGAGGGAAAGCATTCTTCCAATCTAAATCAGCTTCATCCAAGTCACCTGCTGCTCTATGCTCACCAATTCATCCCCACCGCATACCATACGTGTCCATCTGATAAGATAAGGATCTGCATTATACGATTTGACAGGTTTGAATTTAAGCATTTTAGGTGATTGTTGCACTCTAAGGTTTGATAAAACTTATTACAGTTTCATGGTTATTACTTCTTTTCTTTCCTTTTTCTTCTTGTTATTTTGCTGTTCTCTGTATTATCTGATTTCGAATATGGAAATGTTTGCCATATCTGCTGTAGTTATTTATGATTATTTTGCGGTAACTAAGTTTGGAACAATTACCATGCTGAACAAGGATCTAAGTAAAGAAGGTATGGGCACTAACTCCACTTTATGCATATACCTCATTCCACCATTTTCAGTCTGCAAAATATCAGCATTCACTTCTTCACCACCCACTGTAGCTACAACAACAGCCACATTCATATTTACGTACTACACACCCTTCACCGCAACCCAGTCCTTCACCACCTTCACGCGGGTGCACTCTTTACAAGGTTTGTTTAACCGATATATCCCATCAAGAATTTGAGATTGGCTCGCTGATGAAATCCATGTGCAACCCAAAACTCTAGAATTATGTGCTATTAGAATTGGGTTGGGATAGTTACAGGTCGTAGCTCCTGATCATTGTCGATCAGGTCTTCTGATTTTTGTTAGTATCTCTTTGTTCCAGCAAGGTTATATACATACATGATGGCAGTGCAATGTCAATGTTGTCTGTAAATTCTCATTATATTGTAGTTCAAAAGTGTCGTATAAGCCGTTTTCTCTTATGGGCAATGATTCTTGCCCCATTGGCAATTTTTTGCTATATATTCTTGTGTAATAAAAGTTTGGGAATATCTTACCTCTGGAGAATTTTGTTTTTATTTTATGATGGCATTACATGGGAAGGTGGTTAAGAAAGAGTCTGTGGTAATAATGCCAACCCTTAGAGTGCAATTTGAAACAGATTATCAGAATGGAGAGACTCAATGCAGATTTGTTCCTATCGACAGGATTATCAAACCTTCATTGAATAAATATGCGACACCAGACACTTGTTACTGGAGCTTGGCATTGGTTTTATGAGAAGATACAGAACTGACACTAGTTTTTCAGGAACTACATCCACCTTTGAGGATGTTGGTCACAGTATGGAAAGTTTTGTGTAGTGTTCCAGCCAAGAATGATATCCCTGTTTGCTTGCTTCTTGTGCGAATGAACATATTTCAGAATCAAGTTTGGCAACGCCTATCAACTTTATAGGGAACACTACTTTGCCCTGTGAATTTCATTTTTGTTCTGGATTCATTTGAACAGAGAACCACCTAGTGCCAGATTTTGATTGGGAACTATAATGCTTAATGAAGAGGTGCTTCTTATTATCAAAAGTTTGAATGGCAATAGATCCAAAGCCAGGTTGATCAAAGGATCAAAAAACATCTCGCATCATCTCCTATGTACACTCACCTGCACCTCTCACCACAGTGCTCCCAACACATCCAATTCCACCCACCGCTCATCTTTGCAGCATCATCTTCATCATACATTTGTCAAAGCATGTCCATTCTCCCATCTCACATCCCATGCTACAGCCCCATTTGCCTGTCATCCATTCACAGTTCAGCAACCCCCAAATCCTATGTCCCCTGTGCACTGCCAGACTCACAGCACTGCACCACTGTCCCAGTGCCTAGCATGCTTCCCTCTGTTGTGATTCCCACAACAACACACGCAGTCAACTGCTGCGATCTCACATATACGCAGTACCATCACTTGTTGTCCAGCACCAGCAAGTACCCCACCATCATTGCATTCCAACCTATGCACTTCTACCTTCACCCCATCACCACTGCACCCATTGCCTTCATCTTGCCAAAATCACTGTATTGCTATAATGATCATTGTTGTGCTTTGTTGAGAATAAACACACTGTTGTGCTGTTGATCTCACTTTGTTAAAACCAATGTATTGATTATGATATATGAAATCCATATGTTGATGTAATATCAATCTCACCTTGTTGAAATCAAAGTGTTGTTATAATGATTGATCCATGATATCGTTTCATTGAACATGTTCTTGTGATTGACAATTCACTATCCAATGTTATTGAAATCGGTGAGCTGGATGGAGTCTTCAAAATATACCTATATTTATGCCCATCCCCACCACCCTATCATGCATTCACACGTACTCCTTTCATGTAGGCATTTCATCTGGATATATGCATATAGGTTTTGGTGTAATGTCTTCCATGCTTTTATGCTAACCCTATTTTGCAGGAAATGTATGAAAAGGGTTATTTCTCTTCTTAGCTTAGAAACTATAATTTTCATTTCAATTTCAGAAGTGTAATAGCTAGACATCAATGAGAATTTTATATTTTTCGCCTAGATTAGAATGTATGAGCATGTACATCCTCTAGAATTGCTTGTTTCATGTCATTTTCCTCTTTTATTTCAAAAATTCATGAATGGAAACACGAATGGCACGTGCGCCATTCTAATAAAAGGTGATTAAATCCTAAGTCGACGATTTGCATCAATGACCATAGTCAAGGTGTGAACAAAACTTATGATTTTCACCTTTTATGGAATAACATTAGATCCACACTGGATCTCTTTTCAAAAATCATCATATTTTTTTAAAAATTTTCTTCCTTTATCTGAGTTTAACTTAAAATTAACTCAAAATATATATCAATGGCCATAGTCAGGATATATTGAGAGTTAATTTTATTTTAAACTCTATAAAGACACCAAAATATGTTTTATTCTTCACTTGAATTTAAATATAGATTATTATATAATACATTTTATGACCATAGTCAGAAATTGTATTATATCTTCAATCTTATTTCAATTCACTTAAAGAATGAAATATGCATTTCAAATTCAATTTTCAAATTCCTTTTAAATTCATTCATCATTTAGGATAGAATTACATCATATTTTCAAAATTCTTTTCATATTATTTCAAAATCCAAGTGATTTTGAGATAATTATTCAAATATTTTCTTCACTTCTCAAATCAATCTTCAATTCTTATAAATTCAAATTCTTCTTTCTATTTTCAAATTCTATCTTATTTCAAAAACCTCAATTTAAAAGTCCAATTTGACTTTAAAATTTCAAATTCATTTTTATATTTCAAATTTAATTCCAATCCAGATTGAGTTTTAAAGATTTTCATATATCAATTTCAAATCTTGGGTTTCCAAAATTGACATTTTTACCCTCAAGGTTCTAAATTTGGAAATATTTTCTCAAGAAAAACAATCTAGATTTCTTTCAAACTCAAATTTTCAAATTCTAAACTGGATTTGCTTCACAACGGGATATGAAACTTCAAATTCTGAGCTCGTTTCAAAAACTGCAAAAAATAGCTCGTTTTGTCCAGAAATTTTCTAAAAAAGACTATTCTACCCCTATGAACCTCAAAATGAATTTCAAATTTGGAAAGTGAGCCCACTCTGAGATGGCTCCTTCATTCACATCTACCTTTTCATTTAAAAAAAAAATTTATTTTCCCTTGTAATCATTTTTATTTTATTTTACCTTTTTATTTTGTTTTACCTTTTTTTTTTTACCCTGTGGGACCTACCAAGGTGGTCGACCAGCCCCGCACTCTCCTTATTTTCTTTTCTTTCTTCCTCTCCTTTCCTTCTTCTTCTTTCTTTTCTTTCCTTTCTTCTTTCTTCTTTTCCTTTTTTTTTCTTACTTTCTTTCTTTTCTTCCTTTTCTTTTCTTCTTTTCTTTCTTCCTTCCTTCCCTCTCCCCTTGGTCGACCAACTCTTCCTTATCTCTTTCTTCCTTCCCTCCTTTCTCTTGTTTCTTTCCTTTTCCTTCTTCCTCCCTTTCTTTCTTTCTTTCTTCCTCTTTCTTTCCTTCTTTCTTTCCCTTCCCTATTGTCCAGCCACCATAAAGCTCTTCCTTTCTTACCATTCTCCAAGACACTCATACGTGAACCCACCTCTCTCAGACCTTTAGCTCTCCTCTCTCAAGTCCCTATCTCTCACTTTTCTCTCCCCTCTCTGGATTCCTTTGTTTTGCAACCAACAACCTCCAACAAAATGGCCCTCATTGAGGAAGCATCTTCAGCCCAGTCGATCCACTCCATCAAGGTTGCAGCTGCAAGCTTCCACCATCTTCAGCACCACTCCAGCCGATCCACTCCATCAAGGCAACCATCATCAACCTCCTTGCTCCAACGGCAGCCAACCCATCTTGTTGCAGTCACCTCCTCCGATTCCACCATCTTCAAGTACTTCAAGCTACAACATACCAGCATCTTCAAGCAACCGTAGCCATCTCCTTCAAACTACTGTTGCAACCTCTTTTTCACCTCCTTTCAACTGATCCTTACCAGTCCATCGTGACAAGGTAGAAACCCCTTTATCCCTATAAATTTTTTTATTATTATTATTATCATTATTATTATGATGCTAGCATGAATCTAATTCAAATCATATGCATTCAGTTGCAAAGGCCATGTCCTTTAGTTGATCATGACATAAAACTTTGATTTCTCATTATAATGTTATGCCATTTTCATGTGTTGTTATGAATTGAAGCATTGATTCACCATGATTGTGCTATATAAGAGAGATCCATCCGATGGATGGATCGGATCTCTCTTTTCAAAGAGCCAACATCAAAATAGTTCATGACTCCCTAATTTTTCTTTTTCATCTCTTTTATTTGGATTTATTTTCTAGTTTTACAGTCGTATTAATCATTTAGTTTAGTGTTATTAGTATCTAATGTTTAGTTTATAGTTTGTTTTATTTATGCATACAATACCATTGTTATTTTATGTGCTAATTTTCATTCATAAATCACAAAAATTTTAGTTTAATTAGGTTCACTTGTTATTGATGTCACGCTAAAGATTCAAACTAATTTTGGGCTCCATTAAAAAAAAAGGCAGAACCGGGTTTTGAACCCCCTAGAAAATCCAAACTTCATTTTAGCAGACTTGAGGATCCGGGATCTCCCAGATGGACGATCCAAATCCTCCTAAAAAAAATACAGTGGGTCCCTATTAGAACCTATTGTTTATAAGTATTTTTTTTAGATTTTTCTAATAAGATTTAAGTTATGCTAAAAATCAAGTTTTCATGAAACCTGTAAAAATATTGATTTTTCCTTGTCAGGGTCTAGACCGACCCTAACCCGCTGTGATGCTTCAACCTATAGGTTGGATGTCAAAACTTTCAACAGAGAAGTTGTTCCTCACCATTCTCTCTATCATTCTCCAAAATGTTAGAATTTTAGGAGTATCCTAGATATTTTTCCCGTAATTAACTTCCCTGTCTGTCAAATTCCAATGTCTGAGAATTATAGAGATTTAGATCTCTGATAATCCTTTTCTCTCTCCCAAACCATAACCCGAATCTAATACTGTAAAAATAGGAAATTTTGCTATATTTTTCAGGGACATTTTCCCAGAATTTCAGCCATTTTATCTACTGTTTTTTATTTTGCCCATAATTTTTCCTAAACACTATCAGTCTGCCCTAAATCTTAGAGTCGCCGGATTCCGATCCAACTTTCCGGAGCTGTCAAGCACTGACCATAGGTCAAAACTAGAATCTATAAAAGGAAAAAATCTTTGCCTAACTGTCCTCTGCCACCCCATAAAATTTTGGAGATTTCTATGGTAGTTTAGTATTAAAAATTCAGTTTAGAGTTAGAATTTTAGGCAAAATCTTGATTTTTAAGATTTTTAGCTAATTTTCCATATTAAAAAATAAAAATAAAAATAAAAATATTTTTGAGTTTCATTCTACTTTTAGGGTTAGTCTAGGTGTCCATTCCAAATTTGGCTCAATTCCAAGTTCATTTGTCTTATATGTTAGTTTACTTTTAAATTCAGAGGCGAAAATCAAGTTAAATTCGATAATTTGTGATATTTTGCCATTTTAGGTTTTTTATCATGTGAATAAGCATATCATATCATATTAGGGATAATTTTAATATCATTTGCATTTCACATTTCAACTTTTTACAAAATTTATTTCAGAAAACCCTGGTTTCAAGGCCATAGTCTTGCTATCAGGGGCATTTTGGTCATTTTGACCTCAATTTTGAAATTCCAATTTCTAATTCTATAAATTTTCATGCATATCATCATATTGCATCATGTTGTGTTTAATTTTATTTCATTTGATTTTCAAATTTCCAAATTTCTAAATTTTATAAAAAAAAATTCAAAAAACCCTGATTTCAAGGTCATTAGGGGTATTTTGGTTATTTTTACTCCAATTTCAAGTTTCCAAGTTTATTTTTGAATTTGATTACTTATTTCTCATGTTTATATCAAAGGGGGTATGAATTTGGGTTTATATTTGGATAATATCCAATAATTTCCAATATTTTTGGATAAATCCAGATAAACCTACATTTCTGTGCTAACATGTTTTCTAGTTTTGCAAGAATATCCAGGAAGAAGACTTTTATTTTCTTTTATTTCAATTCAATGTAATGTCAGATGTAATAATTTAGAATAAGAGTTACTTTTCAGCTTAGAATAAGACTGCATTGCATATAACTTAATTTCTGCAATTTCAAATATCTGATGTATGATGCATATGCACATTTTCCAAAATCACTATGGTTGACACGAATGACACATGCACAAGCTCTTAGGGAGTTCATGAATTTGGTGAGATTCATATTTATGGCCATAGTCAGAATACGAAGAAAACCAAGATTTGTGATCTTCGTATTAGCCACATTCAGCCTACACTCTAAGGCTAATTTTAAAATGCACTGCATTTCTCAAAATTTTAAAAGGATTTCCCAATTCCTCAAAGAATTCTCTTTCAAATTCATTCATTCAATCAATTTGCATCATTTTCAAACTCTTTTCCCAATTTCATTTCAGAGAAATCGATTTTCCCAAGATTTTCAAAGTCTTTCTCAGAATTTGATTTTCTCAAGAACTCTGAATTTTCAAATGAGATTCTAAGTATTTTCCAAGTTCAAATCATGATTTTCCAAGATTTCCACACTCTCAATTTCATTTTCAAATCCCAAAATTGATTTTTCCAAAGTTCCTTGAATTATTTCAGAAGTTGGTTTCTTAGAATTCTCAAATCTTCTTCAGAAATTGATTTTCATTTCAAACCCAAATTCTAAAAATCGATTTTCTCAGAGTTCCCATTTTCTGAGAATTCATTTTCCATTTCAAAAATCATTTTCCAATGAACTTTCTAACTTTCTCAAGATTTTCAAATCCATTTCCTTAGAAAAGCCAACCAAATCTCAAAATCAATTTTCACAAAGTTCAAGTTTTCCTGAGAATTTATTTTCTAATGTAAATTTCTGATTTCCAATGAAATTCAATGATTTCCCCATGAATTCCATTTTCAAGCACTTTTCCGATCATTTTCCAAGTATATCTCAATTTTTCAAGGCAAACATCATATTTCTCAAACTTGCATCTTTTCAAAATTCCATAGCATATGCCTAATTCTCTGTGCATTCTAGGAAAATAGAACATGATTTAGATAATTAAACTTAGTCAAAGCACACATTTGATCCTTGGTTCGATTACCCCTGGTAAAGGCGCTAGGAACGGTCGAACATTGTACCGACAGGCAGATCCCATTCCACGAAATTTTCCCACAAATTTTCAAAATGGAGGCGAGTAATTTTCAAAACCATTTTTCAAAACTTTGGTCGAGTTTGACTCGCAGAATCGTTCTCTCACTCTCACAGAGAAAGGGGGAAAATTTTTGCGATGATAACAGGTTTGGCGACCATGATGAGACCTGTCTTCGTCTGATCAACTGTGTGCTTTGACTTAGCTCAATTATCAAAATCGTGTTCTATGGAATGTCAGCTTTTACTTTCTCATATCATGTGAACCTAGGAGCCTAAACTTGAATCCAGCTAACATGGATTACATGTAGACTAGGCATGGTTTGGTAGGACCATATTGAGGAGAATTATGCATGCTCACTTAGACTTAGGTTTGAAATACAACACTCCTCAATCTAGGATTTGTATGAAAACAATGTTTACTTCTTCAAGATTTTCAAAATTTGATCTCTTTAGGACTTAAAGCCATATGTTTGCTTGCATGTGCTCATTTTTCAAAAACCACTCCACCTATGTCTACCCGGTCTTTACGTTGCTAGGCTCTCTTCCAGAACCATAGTTTGGGTCAAAGCCTCACAACTGGGCCACTTATTTGGGCTAACGCCCCCCTGCCACGTACCAAGGGTCATAGTCCAACGTATATCGACAGGCGCTCAAGGATGTTGGGAAAACACAAGCCTAGAACTGGAGATGAATTTTTATGCCACGTACATCGAGCCTCGGCTCAAGTATATCGGCATAGCATGATTGTACATAGTTGATCTAAGCCTAGAGTCAGGATTAGAGTCCTAAATCTCTTTCAAAATTGATGCATTTGGAGTCAGCTTCTTAGGGAGTGTTGTATGTGTAGAATTGTTTTATGTGATTGAATATGTTGAATTCATTTTTCTTTTTTTTTTCCCATATTTTTCCCAATTTTTCCAAAAACTGGACAATTTTCTAAAATACCTCATTTTCCATCTTTTGTGAAATATCTCATTTTTCTCAAAAACCCTGGACGATTTTTCTAAATTATCAACTTTTTCTTCCAAACTCCGGGCGATTTTCCATTCTTCCGTTCCTCTGGACTTCGAATTTCCAACATTTCATTTTATCCAACCTGCAATTTTCAAAATTCTTGTATTTTTCATAAGTCTAATTCCAATCTTCCTATCTTTCAGTGTAATGGCATCCAGTCATCTTGACTCTGTCTTTTCTGAGGGTCACATCTCCTACAAGGTACGACAAAGTCTCCCGAGCATCGAGTTCTCAGCACCGGACCTTTCTTTCCCCAGTGGTACTATACTTGGTTCAAGAACTTTTCCCGTATGTTTCCAGACCACTTGAGCGATTGTAGGTTGGAACTGGCATCCGTAGTGGGAAAGTTGATAGTCAATGGAAATCTGATCCATGCAATGGCAGAGCAGTGGAACCCCGCGTACTTGTACTTTCTGGTTCCCAAGGGGCGAGATGACCCTGTTGATGGATGAGTTTTCAGAGATCATGGGATTGCCTAAGCCAGCCGGTCAGCCTGGAGATCTATTGAAGCAACAATTTTTTATCAATGTCAAGGGTCTGGACCCCAAAGATGCTTTAGCTCGCATGACAGGGTGTAAGTCTTGGCCACTGATTGAGGACAATGGAAATGAATATGTGAGCCTGATCAAGATCTATCGACAGTACGGGGCATTTGCAGAAGTCAGCTCGTTATCCAGAACAGCTCTAGAGAGAATTTAGCATGCGATGGTTCTATGCACTGTAGGACTCACTTTCTTCCCAGACGGACAAAATTATGTGGATGTCAGAATAGTTCAGCTTCTGAGAAGATGGGAAAGTCGATAAACCAGCCGTCTCTCGATAGCCATGGCCACACTTACTTTTCTATACAGAGGGTTGACTCGCTTCACGCTTGGAGAGTCCATCTTAGTCGAGGGATGTACCTATGCACTTCAGTCCTGGTTCCTCCAGCATGTGCCAACCAGAGCTAGTTCATTCAGATATAACGACAAGGAGCTCATTCCAGTTGCACGGTACCGGTTCCTAATTGATCATCCGCAGCAAGAAGAAGTGGTGTGCGACTATTTTGATCGAGAGCTATCACCTCCCAGATACACCTATGCATACAACAAGCGGTTTAAGCCACTTGGTCCATTCTTTTGTACTTACTATCATCCGGAGCAGTGTGTTCGGCAGTTTTCTCAGAGACAAAAGCGCATGGAGATGCAGTTGCTATCAGGAGTTGTGCCAGAGTTTGACCTTACATCAGCACAGTGGTCCGGAACATACCATTCTGCCAGATATGGCTGTGACTCTTTTCTTACTCTTCCACTTTTTTCCAGTCTTCGTGTCTCTGCTGATTATCAAGAGTGGTGGCAAACTGTTTGTCTGCCCCCTCTTTCTCAAGTTTATTATTGATGCAATCATGTTTTCCCTTCAATGAATAAAAAATCTTTTAAATTCTTCATTCTTGGTTTAACGACCTCGCCTAGGTAACAAGGCATAATTTTCAGTTGTTTATTTTCTTTGTAAAGGAATGGCAACGCAATTGTCGTAATCTCAGCGACAACTCAATCCCTAGTAATGGGATATTCTTTCAATTGTCTACCAAAATTCTCAGCAAATATTTTCTTTCAATCAAAATCTCTCTCCAAAGTCTAACCATCAACTTCGCCCTGTAGAGAGCATTTGCAAAATCTAAATGGTCCAAACAAAGTCAGGAAAGAAGACCGCAGAGTACTCAATGGCTTCAGAAAAGGAAATAGATTCCCCACGGTCATTTAAAAGTCAGGGAAAAGAAGCATATGATGGCATCGATCCTCAAATATATGCCATGTTTAAAAAGATGATGAGCAAGATGCTGACAGAGCAAGCCGAAGCTAGTACAGAAAAGACCCAAGTCAAGCAGAAGGCAAAAGGTCGGGTAGTCAAAAAGGTTTTGAAGCTGCCTAAGAAGCCTATTCAGAATATTTATACGACAGATGAAGAGGAATCAGTGGAGGACACTGATGAAGAATATGAAGCCCGACAAGTGTTTCAAAGATCCCCTCATAGACAAGGGATAGCCTATAAATTGAAGAATCAAGCAATAGATGATCCAATCCAAGTACAGTTGAAGAAAATGGCTGAGGTGATTAAAGATTTACAAGACCGCAACAAGGGAAAAAAGGTCTTCACGAGCAAAGACCTCTACGAAGGCATCACCCCCGTCAGGAATAATCAAGATTCAAAAAAGAAGACGAATTCCGCCTTCTTTGCCAATGCCAAACGCAATGATTGCAAAGATAACAAGGGAAATCATACACGTTAGAAAGAAAAAAATTTAAAGCAGAATGAAAAAATGAGTCAACAGAAAGAGAAGATAAAACATGACAGTTGGGGTTACGATCGCGAATTTACTCCTCTAGATTAGCTTCTCGAAAAGATCCTTGAATACATGCTGGTCAAGAAAATGGTTAAACTCCCAAAGATTGCTAATCCTCCTGTCGCAAAAGGCAAATGGAAAGATCGATTCTGCAAATTCCACCGAACAACAGGGCACGATATTGAACATTATTTCATCTTCAAGAACATTGTCTAAGATTATATCAATACTAATTTCTTCGTTGAGGATGAGAAAGTATGTCAATCAGCTGTCTCGACTAAACCTCAGCAGAAATCAAGCACTCGACAAGAAGTACAACGTGACAATCGAAACCAGGACCGCAAGATGGCCCCATTGGATCAAATACTCGAGAGTTTCTTAGAATACATGCTCATAAAAGATATGGTCAGACCTCCAAAGGCGTACTTCATTCTTTCTGCCAACAATAGCAAGGGTAACCAGAAAGATCATGATGACCATTCAGAGGGATCCGAGGACCAAAAAGAAAAGATCTCCAACAATGATAAGCCTCTTCAATCTAGTCCTCAGCATAAAGAGAAAGATCAGGAGAAACCAAAACACAAAGATTGGAGCACTGATCAAAAGTTCACTCCTCTGGACCAGAAGCTCAAGACTGTTCTAGAAAATTTGCTCGCAAAAGGCATGGTTCATTTACCAAAAGTCACCGATTCCCCGACAATCATGGGTAAATTCAAAGAACAATTTTGCAAGTTTCATCGTACAATAGGACACGACACAGAAAATTGTTTTATCTTCAAGAACATTGTCCAGGATCGCGTTGATAAGAATGTTCTACGGGAAAACAAAACAGCAGACCGGCTATCCTGTCCAAATCCCTTCAATCCTGCTCCCAGCATAAAGCAAACACTCAAAAGAAGCCAAAACATGAAGGTTGGAGATATGATCGCCAATTCACCCCATTAGATCAGACACTCGAGAGCATGCTTGAGTATATGTTGGCCAAAAATATGGTTAGACTTCCAAAGGCTGCCGATTCTGTTGTCACTTTGGGGAAATGGAAGAATAAATTCTGCAAATATCACCGAGCATTGGGGCATGACATAGAACATTTCTTTGACTTCAAGAACATCATGCACGATTGCATCGACAAAGGATTGCTTGTAAGAGTTGAGTCAGAAGATCAATCAACTATCTTACATGAACACAAAGAAGAATGATGATACTAATGCTCTCATCCTTTCTATCTTACTTTTGTCATTCTGAAAAGAAGATGTAGCCCCAATTCTCCTATCAGTTTATTTTTCCAGTACATCAATAAATCATCAATTTGCCTTGTTTCTCTTGCAAGATATCTCTCATAAGGAATGACCTCTTCAGAGTCCCTCCAGAATCAATCAAAAGTCAGAGAGCGTTCTTCAAATATCAATTACTTATCCTTTCATCCAACCTCTCACTCCCCAGTTATACTGGGGTATTATTTTGAAAATTGTCTTCAAAACATCCTGTATGCAGACAGAATCACACAAATCTCTCATTTTGCACGCATGTGCACCCATTTACATCATTTCGTATTCATTTGCATGCATTTGCATTCATTTGCATTTGCATGCATTCATTCACATTCATTTGTATCCACATGCATCAAATTCATCTCCCGTTCAGGTTAAGGGATAAACCCGAACTACCCATTTAGGATAAGGGATAAATTCTGAGGCCCCGACAGTTGTCCAAGTCATCATGAGGGTGAAGACTGAAAATCTCCCATCAGAATCAATTGGTAATTTTTTAAAACTCAGTGTTCGTGTTGGTAATTTTTCAAAATCCAGTGTTCGTGCTGGTAATTTTTCTTCAAAATCCAGTGTTCATACTGGTAATTTTTCAAAATCCAGTATCTGTGCTAGTACTTTTTCAAAATCCAGTGCTCGTGCTAGTACTCTTTCAAAATCCATTGCTCATGCTGGTATTTTTCTAAATCCTGTTTTACTGGTGAAAACTCTTAAATACGATTTTGATTTTCTTCCTAGTCAATGTTTCCAAATCCAATTTATATTGGTCTAATTTTTCTTCCTTCAGATCTTAGAGTTGGTCTAGAAAATTAGAGTTCTGACTCGAATTTTCTTCCAAATCTAATTCAAGTGTCCATAATTGGTCTAGAAAATTAGAGTTCTGACTCGAATTTTCTTCCAAATCCAATTCAAATGTCTAGAATTGGTCTAGAAAATTAGAGTTTCGACTCAAATTTTCTTCCAAATCCAATTCAAATGTCTAGAATTGATCTAGAAAATTAGGGTTCTGACTCGAATTTTCTTCCAAATCCAATTCAAATGTCAGAATCCGTCTAGAAAATTAGAGTTCCGACTTGAATTTTCTTCCAAATCCAATTCACTTAGATTTCTTTTAGAGGTTTGAGTTTCTACTCAAACATTTCTGCAATTTAGTAATTGGTCTAGAAGATCCAAGTTCCGACTCAAATTTTCTTTCAAAACCCAATTTATTTAGTTTTTCCTTGAAGATTTGAATTTCGATTCGAATCTTCCTTCAAAACCCAGTTTAGCACTTGGTCCTCCTAAACTCGGTTTAGCATCTGGTCCTTCTAAACCCAACTTAGAATTGGTCCTTCCAAATCCGGCTTTGAAATTCCACTAGAAGGGGGTGAATAGTGAAATATGAAATAGATCGATAAAATGAAATTTAAATGCAATAAGGCACAACACATAAAACAAAAGATTTATACTGATTCGGTCAAGTCACTGACCAACATCCAGTCTCCAAGCAAAACACTTGAGCCTTTCACTATAAAATCCGAGTTACCGGATGAATAGTACAACACTCTCTTCCTCAGAGGTCTACTTCTCTCAACAGAGAAGGAAAACACCATCTTTCTCAGAGGTCTACTTCTCTCAACAGAGAAGGGAAACACCTTCTTTCTCAGAGATCTACTTCTCTCAACAGAGAAGGAAAACACCCTCTTTCACAGAGGTCTACTTCTCTCAACAGAGAAGTAATACAATGAATAACAGAAAGTTACAATACTTCCTATAAAACCTTCAGAATGATATGAATGCACGAATGAAGGATTCTCAGAATGTTCTGTTCTTTTTCACTCAGATAATACTCTTTGTCAAAGTGCTATTCTTGACTTTTTCTCTTTCTTTTCTCTTTCTTTTTCTAGGCTCTCTTTTCCAAATACCGAATAGGAATTTTTCTCGTTGTAAGCTCACATGTCTTGTTTGAAAAGCTATTTTGTTTGTGTTTATATAGCCTCCAGAAAATATTTGTTGCCTTTTTGAAATGATTGTCCTTTTGGGATGTGAGATGTTAAGTCATTTCAAAAATAACTTTGTGTAAAAAGATATGTGTACTATATTGTATTTTCGAAAAGTCTTCTTTCTATAAATGTAGTATTTGGGGTACACTTTTCGTTGTAGTATTTTAGGTGTGATATATTTTGTAAAAGGTCTATTCTCATAATAAATGATTTGTAGTACATTGAACGTTGGATTGTAAATCATCATGTAGTTTTGTCTTTATTCAATTTAATGATTTGTAGTATATTAGTATTTTTATTACAAATCATCACTTCTTTACTTAAATGTAATAAATGCTTTGTTGAGTACTTTACTTGTAAATGGTCATTTCTCAAAATGCTTTATGAGGTGTTATTTAATGTCTACAGAAAGAATGATGACTTTAAGTAAGTCAATATTCTTGAGTGTGGAGTTTATCATTAAAATAGTCACTTCTTAAATGCTTTTGAGGTGGTATTTAATGTCTACAGAAAGAATGATGACTTTAAGTAAGTCGACATTCTAGAGTTGTATAGAGTAACTAAAGTCTTTTCCAAACACTATAATAATATTTGATTTCTTATATTGTGAATTCAAGCTAGACAATTTTGTATTATGACTTAAATTCATTTTGTCTTTTTCTTTCATGCTTGAAATCATTTGCTTTTATTTCTTTTCAAGTTGTCTTTTTCATAAATGCATGTTAGAAGGTATAATTAATGCTTTTGAAATCATGAGCTATTATATCTTGTCAAAATATCTTTTTCATAAATGTTTGTAAGAAAGTACAATGATTAGTTTTCAAAAAGGTGCTTTTTGAAATATCGTATGCTTTTATGAAACACAACTTTTGTAAATAGATGGCTTTGTATGATAAAGCATGCAATATGAAATATGCACTATGTATCCTTCTGAAGGTTCTGTTACATATGACTCTAAAGAAGAAAAAAAATCTTCATCTTGAAGTAGCCGATCTCCTTGGATGATCTTTAAGAATGAGTGACCCATCAAGCTTTTTCTTCAGAGAGTATGATTGTACCAAAGGTTGTACTTGATCAAGAGGTCTCCATCCTTTTTGGGTGAAATAACCTTGCATCAAATACTCGTTAAATACATGAAAAATCATATTCAGTCATAATATAACATTATTCATGAAGGCATATTATCATATCATATTAAAGTATATATGACAGTATATCATATTATGTGTCATCAAAACCTAGTTTCTCAACATTCTCCCCCTTTTTGATAATGACAAAATATGTTCCCCTTGTCAAAAAGCCATATGCATAATAATAATGATATCATAAAAATGCATAAAACATAAGCATAAAACATAAAAGTTTTAAGTTTAAAAAAGATTAGAGTATTTTTCTCCATCATAGGAGACAGGTTTTTCTCCCCCTTTGTCATGGACACAAAGGAGGGGATCAGAGTATAAAAAAGTTATTACAGACCAATGAATAGAAAATGGTCATTTAGAGTCGGATGTGGGATGAAACTTTTGAAGCAAAGCATCTTGGCCGATCTTCAAAGATTCGAAGGCTTGATGCAGAGAGGCTTGATTTCTCATAAGGAGATCCTGGGTATTCTGGACATTGACAATTGTTGAGAAGATGTCTAGTTTAGAAGTTGATGCTAGATCTGCTTCTTCATGGCCTTTGTCGTCAGATTTGGGTTGAGGTGACTCTTCCTCAGGGAGGTAGGAGTCATCAAAAGCATGAATGGAGTAGGAAACGACATCGGTTCGAAGGGGCACTTGGAAGTATTGAAGAGTAAGGGAGATGAAATACCCGAAAGGAAGAGAGCGGAAGAAGCAAAAATTAATCATGTTGTTGAAGATGATACTGAACCAGTTTATGAGAAAAGCACAGAAAATCGCATAAAGGAGAAGAGAGATTTCATTAGCAATGAATCCCTTGGATGGCAGTTTAGGGATGACATTGGATGAGAGGATTTGTGACAATAGCAGAGCTTGAGGCTTCAAATTGCTCGTATGCCACAGGAAGTGAGTTGAACGAGTGGAGTGGAGGATCTTCTTAAACACAATAGGATCTATGGGAACTATGTTTGGAAGTTCAATGCCATAAGAGGAAATGTTAAGAATACGACCTAATTAAGGAATGTCAAAGGAAATGATTTTTCCATGAACCATGGAAGTGATAGATGATCGGTCAGAGTCGACTGAAAGGTTTGTGTAGAAAATTTTGATAAGTTGAGAATAAATGGTCATAGATTGGGATAATGCTAAAATATGAACAAAATCTGAAAGAGAGGTTTGTAGGTCGAATGAGGGGAATGCTTCAAGGTGAACTAGTTTACCGGTTTGAATTGGAAGAGAGTTAATGGAGTGAAAGTGGTGAATGAGATATGGATATCTCAATTCAGCTGCTTCAATCATGTTGACATCGGAGGATCGTGAAGAGGATGCCATTTCCAAAAGTCTTGAGAGAATAGAAACTTTTCAAAAAAATAAGAACTTGGAGAGAGTAAAGGCTTGTAGGATGATAGAGATTTTCGAGTGAACTGGTGAGGGATGAATCATTTCATTAAATAGAGAGAAGAAAATTATTATGATAAGAAGTGAGTGACACTTGAAGTGAATGAAATTTAGATTTTAGTTGAAAGGAGAATTCGTGAGTTGTAACTTAAGGCTCTTGTGAATGATAGATCAAATCATTCTTTGGAAGATAGTGTTGATGAGAGCATATTATATTAGGAAAGGTGACAAAAAAAATAGTTTCAAACATTATTTTTCTACATAAGGAAATTTTATCAAGGGAGAGTTCATCGAATTGTGAAGTGTGGCATAATTTGAGTACGGAGTGTTTATTGGAAGTAGTAAAAAAATATATAGATGAATAAAATAGGATGAAAGAGTAAGGCCAAAGAGGTTTGTTCTACGATTAGGATCCATAGATTTTGAAGATTTCCATGTGAAGATGTGATGAGATGAGAGGAGTGAAAATAATCCGTGAAAGGAAGGTGTAAGAGTGTTATAAAGCCATATCATGTGAGATGAATTAATGGCCTAATAAAACAAACAACTTTAAACAATATTTTTACTTTATGAGAATAAATTCTATATTCGTGAGAGATGAATTTAGAAGGAGACAAAAGAAATTCATGAGTGAAGAGTAATGATTGCTTATATAAGTAGTTTTTATGGATATTTGTAGAATGGAGCAAGAGTAGACATAAAGAAAGGGTGATGTCATACATGGATTTTCAAGTAGGATATGAATGGACAAAAAGACAAAAAAAATCATGATTGATATGAGATGAATGACATAAAGTAATGTCGTGATTGTCTAGAATTAATATTTATTTAAAAGACATAGTTTTTAAGAAACTCGATATGAAGGAGTTCATAGTTTTAGAGAATAAAGAATGAGGTTTTCAAATCTTGTCAAGGGGCCAAATCCGTGGTTTTTGGGATGACAGAAAAGTGGACTCAAATTTCGTAAGAGAGAGAGAGAGATAGGACCAATGAAAAAGAACACAAAGAAATATATGAGGAAAGACATGTTTGTCGAGAATGAATCTTCATATGGATTTTTATAGAAAAGTGTGAAAGATGATACGACATAAAGTAGATTGTACTTTGAGAGATATGATATAAAAAATGACATAAAGCATTAATTTAAAAAAAAACTTTGTGATGTACGTGAAATATGAAAGACTCTTTTTTAACTTTGAAAAAGGTGGTGAATGGAATGATGACAAAACATAAAAAATAGTAAGAAATACAAACACTCGATTAAAAAAATAATTTGTAAATGGAAACAAGATTTGACATAAAGTGTTTTTATCATTCTTACTTGTTAATCTTTGTTTAAGATGAATTTTGTAAAGTACAGTTTGTATTAATATTTGGTAGAGGTGAACTCGAGTAGACTAATCTTGTTGTATCCTTATTAGTCATAAGGATTAAACTTATAAATCACTTAATTTACAGATTCCTAACTCTCTTCTAATTCTTATAAAGTCTTCATTTTTCAATGGTTTAGTGAAAATGTCTGCTAATTGTTTATTAGTGGGAATAAATTCTAGTTTGATTATGTTGTTTAGGACTTGTTCTCTTAAAAAGTGGTGTCTAATTTGAATGTACTTAGTTCGAGAATGTAAAATAGGATTTTTAGATAAGTTTATAGCACTAGTATTGTCACAGAAAATAGTTGTATTTTCAAATTTTAAACCAAAATCTTTTAAGGTTTGTTTCATCCAGATGACCTGTGTACATGCTAGGCTTGCAGCTATGTATTCAACTTCAGTAGTTGATAATGATACACATTTTTGTTTCTTACTGAACCATAAAACTAGAGAGTGCTCTAGCATATGACATGTTCCACTTGTGCTTTTTCTGTCAGATTTACTTCCAGCAAAGTCAGCATCACTGTATGAGATTAAATCAAATATAGATGATTTTGAATAAAATAACCCAAAATCAACTGTCTTTTAGATATCTCATTATTCTTTTTACAGCTTTAAGATGTGATTCTTTTGGATTTGACTAAAATCTAGCACACAAGCAAACACTGAACATGATATCTGGATGGCTAGCAGTTAAATAAAGTAGTGATCCTATCATACCTCTGTATAACTTTGTATCCACAGTCTTACCATCTTCATCTCTGTCCAATACAGTAGTTGTGCTCATAGGAGTATTCTTTGAAGCAGTTGAGTTCATGTTGAACCTTTTCAGAAGTTCATGAGCATACTTAAACTGATTGATGAAGACTCCATCCTTAGTTTGCTTAATATGCAGTCCAAGAAAGTAGGTGAGTTCTCCCATCATACTCATTTCGAATTCTTTCTGTATGGACTTAGAAAAATCTTCACAAAGACTGTTGTCAGTAGATCCAAAGATGATATCGTCCACATAAATTTGAACGATTAGGGTATGATAATTCACTATTTTTACAAATAGAGTAGAATCTGCTTTGCCTACAGAAAATCCGGTTTTTAATAAAAAGGTTTTAAGTCTGTCATATCAAGCATGAGGTGCTTGTTTTAATCCATATAAAGCACGTTTTAATTTGAAAACATGATCCAAAAATTGTTCATTTTCAAAACCTGAAGGTTGTTTTACATAAACTTCTTCATTTATAAAACCATTAAGAAAAACACTTTTAACATCCATTTGATATAGTTTGAAATCCATATAGCTTGCATATGCTAAAAACATTCTAATAGATTCAAGTCTAGCAACAAGAGCAAATGTTTCGTCAAAATCAATACCTTCCTCCTGGTTGTATCCTTGAGCTACTAGCCTTGCCTTGTTTCTTAAAACATTACCTGTTTCATCTAGCTTATTTCTGAAGATCCATCTTGTCCCAATGATTTGGTGATCTTTTGGTCTTGGTACAAGATCCCAAACATCATTTCTTTGGAATTGATTCAGTTCTTCAGTCATGGCTAGCATCCAGAACTCATCGATGATGGCTTCATCAATCTTCTTTGGTTCAAGTTGAGAAATGAATGTCATGTTTGCAATCCGTTCCAACTGAGCTCTAGTTTGAACCCCCTTGGTCAGGTCTCCCAAAATCTGCTTTTGAGGATGATCTCTGATTTCGGCAAATGTTCTTTGAAGATCATCTTCATTGGGTTTAGCTGTGTTATCTAAGAATAAATTTGTACTTTCAACATCATCATCGTTAGTCTTCTTATGAACAGATTGATCAATAGATTCACAAAAACTGACATGCATAGATTCTTCAATAGTATTTGAACTCTTATTAAAAACTCTGTATGCTTTACTATGACTTGAATATCCTAAGAATATGCCTTCAACAGATTTAACATCAAATTTATCAAGGCTATCTTTTGTGTTAAGGATAAAGCATTTACACCCAAAGACTTTAAAGTAGTCTATCCTTGGAGTTCTGTCATAGAATAATTCATAAGGAGTTTTATTTAATAAGGGCCTGATAAGAACTCTATTTGATATATAGCATGCAGTATTAACAGCTTCTGCCCAAAAATATTTATCAAGGTTATTATGTTGGAGTATAGTTCTAGCAGATTCCTGAAGGGTTCTATTCTTTCTTTCTACTACACCATTTTGAGGTGCAGCTCTAGGAAAGGCAAAGTTATGTAAAATACCATGCAAGTTACAAAAATTTACAAAAAAATCATTATCAAATTCTCCTCCATGGTCACTACGAATTTTGATAATAGAAGAAGATTTTTCATTTTGTAACTTTTTACATAAAATTTCAAATTCATAAAACGTATCACTTTTATTTTTCAAAAATATTACCCAATTAAATCTTGAGTAATCATCTACAATGACAAAAGCATATCTGTTATAATTAAGACTAGCTACTCTAGAAGGACAAAAAAGATCCAGGTGGAGAAGCTCTAAAGGTCTTTTACTTGAAACAATATTTTTTGATTTGAAAGATGATTTTGACAATTTTCCTAGTTGACATGCATCATAAAAATAGTCCTTTTTAAATGATATTTTAGGTAACCCACGTACTAAATTGTTTTTAGCTAATTTAGACATGTATTTTGAGTTGACATGACCCATTTTCATGCGCCATAAATTTTGAGTGTCATAATTAGCTATAAGGCAGTGTTCAGTAATATTCTCTAGGTATAATTCATATATATTATTTCTTCTTATACCTTTTAAAATGATATTTTCGTTGGTGTCTGCTATAAGGCATGCATCATGTTTAAAGCTAACATTATAACCTGTGTCACACATTTGACTTATACTTAAGAGGTTATGTTTTAAGCCTTTAACAAGGAGAACATCTTTGATAAGAGGTTTATCGATATTACCAATATTGCCAATACCAATTATCAGACCTTTGTTATCTCCAAAGGTGACGGTTCCTCCTTCTTTATGATGAAGAACAACAAAAAGATCTGGATGTCCTGTCATATGTTTTGAACATCCACTGTCTAGTATCCATTTGTTCTTCTTCTTTGGAGCCTGCAAAACATCAAGTAAAAATTCTTTGTGGTACCCAATCGGGTCCCTTTTTGTTAGACTTTGGAAACCATATCCATTTTGATTTGGGTTTGTCTATAACTTTAGAGGAGTACATAGTATGAAAGTTGTAATACTCCTGCTTAGGTTCAGCAGAACCTTTGACCAAAACAATCCTTTTATTTATACAAGACGGTTTATTCATGTGAGAGTAACCAATACCATTCTTGTAAAATGAGAGTTTTTTAGAAGATAGGAGTTTATCCAGGTTTTCTTTCCCTTTGGTAAACTTGAAAACAGTTTTCATAAGGTTTTCAATTTTGCTTTTTAATTCTGAAATTTCTACTTGAAGATTTCTTGTCTTGAAATTAGTAGAACTGATTTCAGAAGTAAGGATAAAACTTTTCTTTTTCAACTCAGAATTTTCAATACTGAGTTCTTCATTTTTCTGGAGAAGCTCTAGTTTTTTAGATTTCAAACTTTTGTTTTTGAGAATCGTTTTTCTTGATTCTTCAAAAAGATCTTGAAAAGCACTTTGAAGTTCTTCAAAGGAAAAATCAAGGGATTTACTTACAGAGCTTTTTGCCATGAAACACATGTTGGCAGTTTCAGCTTCATCATCACTTGACTCTTCACTTGTGGATGGTTTTGAATCATCCCATTGAGCATGCAGAGCCTTTTTCTTGAAGAACCTTTTCTTTGGTTCCTCGATTTTGGGTTTTCTTTTTAGAAGAGGACAGTCACGTCTTATGTGACCTGGCTTATTACATTGATAGCACATGGAATCTTTTTTAGAATCTTTCTTTTCCTTGTGCTTATTTGACAACCTGTTTTTTCTCATGAAACGCTGAAATTTTCGTGTAAGCAGCGCGATTTCAGATTCTTTTTCTCAGTCATCATTTTTAGAAAGGGCTGGGAAGGCTAGAGTTTTCTTTGTAGGTTGTTCTTCTTCCCTTCTTTCCTTCATATGAACTTCATAGGCCATAAGATTGCCTATTAAGTCATCCAGTGTAAGCTTTGATAAATCTTGAGCTTCTTCAATAGCAGTTGTCTTTTTCTCCCAATCAGTTGTGAGAGATCTCAAGATTTTCTTCACCTTATCAGTCTGGGAATAAGTTTCTCTCAGAGATTTAAGGTCGTTGGTGATGTTTGTGAATCTTTTAAACATCTCTGTGATGGGTTCATCTTTGTTCATTTTGAACAACTCATATTTTCGAACCAGAGATGAGATCTTGGCTTCTTTTACTTTGTTGGTCCCTTCATGAATAACCTCCAGAGAATGCCAAATATCATAAGCAGATTCACAAATAGATATTCTGTTGAATTTATTCTGATCAATGGCACAATACAAAGCATTCATAGCCTTTGCATTTAGATTGGCCATCTTTTTTTCTTCATCAAACCATAAGCTATAGTCTGCGGATGGAGATGTGTATGGATGTTCAACAATTTTCCATACTGCAAAATCTATGGACTTTAGAAATATAGCCATTCTGCATTTCCAGTATCCATAGTTGGAGCCATTGAAGAAAGGAGGACGAGATGTGTGTTGACCTTCAATATTACGAGCATAAAAGGTTGATGCCATAAGTGTTGGAAGACTTTTTATGTCGAAACAACAAACTTGCTCTGATACTGTGATCATCGCAAAATTTTTCCTCTCATAATATTCTCTCTCTTCCTTCTTTTTTCCTTTCCAACCTCTTATTTTCCTCCTTTTTGAAGGGAGAAAGATAAAAAAAGAAAGAGAGAAGAGAAAAGAAAGAAGAGAAGAGAAGAGGAACTCTTTTGCGGGTCTCACTTGACCTTAATTTTGAAATTTTTTTAAATAACTCGCCTCCGATTTTGAAATATTTGCGGGAAAACTGGGAGACGGAATCCGCTCGTCGGTACGAGGTTCGACCGTTCCTGGCGCCTTTACCAGGGGTAATCGAACCAAGGGTCGAATTAATGCCTTTTGCTTTGCTAAGAAATCATCTAAGTATTTATCCTAAGTCTAAGTGCACAATGAATCATGCTTGTGCAAATGCAAAGATGTATGCTCTTTTGAAAATATTTTGAAGAATTTCCAAGTGAATCTGATAAAGTGAAGAAATGATTCCTAACTTTAGAACTTAAGATTAAAGTTCTAAGTTTTTAGAATAATCAAGAGTTTGGGAAAATAAATCTGGAATTTGGAAATTGATTTTGAAGTTTTGAGATAAAAGGAATTTTTCAAAGTCATAAATGGACTTTGAATCAGAAAAAATGAAAATGGAATTGAATCGGGAGGAAAGGCAGAATTGGGAAATGTAATTGATTTAAAAGTTGAATTTTCAGGATGAAATCCGAATCCAAGTTCTGGATTCTGAATAGAGTTTTGAGTTGATTTTTGGATTTAGGATCTGAAATGGGAACTTGATCTGAAATCTGGAATGAAATGGAATTGGTTTTCAGAATTGGAATTTAAAGTGAAATTTGGATTTTGGAATTTTGAATGGAATCAGATTCAAGATTTGGAATCCAAGATGATATTTGGATCCGAAATCTGAGATCCAAGATAGGGTTGGACTCTGGATCCCAAGATGGAATTGGATCTGAAGTCTGAGATCCAATGTAAGATTGGGTTCTGGATCCTAGAATGGATTTGGATCTTAAGTCTGAGATCCAATGTAGAATTGGTTTCTGGATCCTAAGAATTGGAATTTGGATCTGAATCTGAGATCCAATGGTAGAATGAGGATCTGGATCCTAAAAGAAATTTGGACCTATGATTGGAGATCCAAAGTGGAATAAGGATTTGGATCCTAAATGGAATTTGGATCCCTGATGGGAGATCCAAGGTGGAATAAGGATTTGGATGGAATTTGGATTTGTGATGGGAGATCCAAAATGGAATAAGGATTTGGATCCTAGATGGAATTTGGATCTGAATCTGAGATCCAAAGCAGAGTTGGATTCTGGATCCTAAGAATTGGAATTTGGATCTGAATCTGAGATCCAAAGCAGAGTTGGATTCTGGATCCTAAGAATTGGATGTTGGATCTGAATCTGAGATCCAATGGAATGAGGATCTGTATCCTAAATGGAATTTGGATCTGTAACTGGAGATCCAAATGGAATAAGGATTTGGATCCTAAATGGAATTTGGATCTGTAATTGGAGATCCAAAGTGGAATGGAGTTTTATACTTGGAAATCTGGATCCAAGTTGAGACTAGGATTTGATTTTGGATTTGGTTTATGAAAAGTCCAAATAGGACCTTTAAAGACGGATCTGGGTTTTAGAAACCCAAATTTAAACTTGAGATTCGAATCCAAACCTTGATTGAAGATAAGGGGATGAACTTGGTTTTTGAAATCAGAAGATAATTTCAAAGTTAAATTGAACTTTGAAATTGGATTTTGAATTGAGTTGGAAATTTTGAAGTTTAAATATAAAATGATTTTGGAATTTTAAATTGGACTTTGAAATTGAATTTTGAATCTTTGAAATGAGATAGAATTGGATTCGGATAAGATTTGATTTAAGAAGAAGAATCACTTGGAATTTTGAAAATGAAGTTTTGAAAATATGATGCAATTCTATCCTATATGATGAATGAATTTTGAGTAAGTTTGAAATTGGAATTTGAAAAGCTAATTCATTCTTTAAATGAATTAAAATAAGATTGAAAATATAATACATCCTTGACTATGGTCATTGAATGTATTATATGATAATCTATATTTAAATTCAAAAGAAGAATAAAATACATTTTTAGTGCTTTTATAGAATTTAAAATGAAATTAACTCTCAATATACCCTGACTATGGCCATTGGTATATATTTTGAGTTTAATTTTAAGTTAAATTTTGATAAAAGAGTAAAATATTTTAGGAAAAATATGATGAATTTTGAAAATGGATCCAGTGTGGATCCAATGTTATTTTGTAAAAGATAAAAATGCTAAGTTTTGTCCACACCCTGACTATGGCCATTGATGTGGATCATCAACTTAACATCCATTACCTCTTACGAAATGGTGCATGTGCCATTCGTGTTTCACCATTGTGAGCATTTTGAGAAATAAAGAAAGAAATGCATGAATACAAGTAATTCAATGATATTTACAATGCTCATTCATTCTACCTAAAACAGCAAATGTAAACTTTCATTCAAATCTAGCTATTACAATATACAAAATCAAATTTACAACCCCGAGTAATGATATCTTCTACATATTTCCTGCAAAAGACTTGATTAATAGAAGAAAATAAAAGGAAACTGTGTATATCACGTAGATGTCCAAAGTTCTCATGCATGATGAAAAGGATGGGAAATGATATATATACATGCATATAATATATGTATATGGGTATATATATCTATACACATACATATAGGTAGATATGTATCAATAACTTAGGAAATATAGGGGTATACATGGATATATATGTATATATATGCATATAAACATATACGTATACGCACGTGAATATGGACATATACATATATATTTATACATGAATATAGAACATCAAGTGAGAAACTACTTATGAAAGAGACATTCAGAAATTTTGCCTTGGAGTAAATGAGAGAATGTCTTTTTACACAGTTTACTTATTGTGCAGTGAATGGTCTACCATGCACACACGCAGTGATTTAGTGAATGTGAGAAATTAGCAGATATACAAGCATTAGAGAAGAGACCTGGGCCTCGGTGCATGAATCATAGCAGTGCCTGGGCACTGCTATGGATGTGAAAGTGGTTACAGCAGTGCTAGGCACTGCTGTAAATATGTGGCAGGTGTAACAGCTGAGGGTCAACATATCATCCTGGTGATATTTGGAGGGTAATGTAAGAGTAAAGGGGAAGCTGTAATGAGAGAGAAAAAAAAAGTGGGAATTGCAGCACTGTGCTGGTGCTGCTGCTACAACGGATAGATGCTGCAAACAGATGCCTTAACAGTGAGGGAAAACATTGTGAAGTGATGGTACCACAACACATACACGGTTTCAACGGGTGGCTGTTGAAGATGTCTTGCAACAGAGTGTTGCTGCAACTCCAAGAAGTGGGTAAACGACGTACACCAGCTGTATGCAGGATGGAAGACGCCAAAGGCAATGGGTAAGTGAATAATTTTATTTGTAGGTAAAATATAACTGAAGGTGGAATGTAGGATAATGACATTGGAATTGAAGCTGAAACTGAAGCATGTGCAGGGTGTGGCTGGAGCAGAAATTAATGATATTTAGTCTTTGAGCTATACCTTAGCTACAGACCTTAAATCTTTTGATTTTCCCATAAAATAACACAGACCTAACACAGAGACGCAGACTTCCTAATGACATCAAGACCATGGTATTCCCATATAATGGGTGTACGAAGCCGCAAGAGTGCAGCAAGGTGAAGAAATGTTAAGGTGGCTTGGTAGGTATGACTGCAAATGTGTGTTGTAAGGTATGGGCATGTGGTAATGAATTGTAGATGAAGAAGCCTATGGAGGTGAAGGTAGGTAAGGAAGGAGCAAGTGGTGGCGGTGAATGATACTAAGTTCGATTATTCAGAACTGGACTACCTGAAATCATACTTTACAATTCACCCAGAATTAGATTATTTTAATCTATGTTTTACAACACCATATACTAAGAGGAGTGAAGCTGATAATGAAGTTATCAGTCATGTGCACCCGAAAATTGGCCATCTATGACCTCCTGTGGCTTCAAATGAATATGCTAATCCCAAATATAAGCATATATGTGGAAATTTTGAAATGTAAGCAGACATATATCAGAGTCAGATAGAAATAGATGTTGATGTGGTAAGATTGCATACCTTAGTCACTTGATATCTCTCTTAGATCATCATCCTCACCATAATCAAAGGCCTCTAAGTGTTTTATTTTTCAAAAGTCTTGATTCAGAATTCACGATGTTGGAAGCGCATGCTGGCACCCAAGGTTAACACTATTGGCCACCGATGTCACAAAGCATTCACTCATCCACCCCTGTCAAGCAGGTCCAGCTGAAGACTTCATATCCACCTTGAGAAGCCTGAGTTGAGAAATCAGGAACGTTATAATCAACACGATATCCTTGACTCTTGAGGTTATCAACAAAGGAATTCTAATCCATTTCTTGAGCTGGCTGTGTTTGGATCACTAATCCATTCACTTAGGTGACATGTCAAGGATTGCATGATATTGGATATGTACAATATATCCTGAGTAGCTGTAATTCTCAACGATCGTCGATCCTTTTCATTCCTAAAAACATGAGTCGCAGGTGAAGCATGTGCCCCAAGACTCAAAATCCTCCGGTAACTGTATCCCTTTTGAGAAAATTTATCTTTTGAAGGACGAATTCCACTACCATCCTCACGAACACGACTTCAAAACATGGTGGCTGATGCAGAGACATCACATAGAGAACTGTAGCTCAGCTGCTTTATTGCTGGGTCTATCTAGACCCCCCAGGGGCATGCCAGCCATGAATTCGCATGTAAACTTTTCAACTGCAAGGAGGAAGTTATTAAAAAGAATGGGTCTCTTTAACAGTAATTCATTAATTATATGTTTTAGAGAGAGTTTCCATCTGAAGTTGCAGAACACGATCCTGGCATCACGACATAACAACCATACTTCAGAGACAAAATACAGATTATGCCACTCAGAGCATGAATTAAGACAATTAATGCAAAAGACATATAAAAATCCAGGTCGTCAGGTAACATATGTCCTGCAGGATTTCATATTACCCTGAATTTGTCACCCCCTCTCTTAAGGGGGTATGCAACAGGTTTTTCATCAACCATCATTCTTGTTGATATAACGACAACATCCTAGATAATTATTCATGAGAATCAAAGTCACAGTATAGCAGCATTTTTTTTTGGTATATTACAGTGATCCACCATTTCGACAGGGGCTGAATAACCGGATTAAGTGAGCAATAAACGGACCAGTGAAACAATACATAGAACAAATGAACGAAAATATTAGGAAAAACTTGTAAACATAAAGAGAATAACAGAGAGAACAAGTAACCACAGGTCTAAAGTGAATGCAGGGAATATATATTGTTGATGCTCAATCCATGATTTTGACAAAATCAGGATATAGATGTAGGTGCTGGAAACGGATGTACAATATTGTTGTACAGTAGTTGGGTAGTGCTGAAGGTGAACAATGAACGTGGAAGCCATATGGGGTGAGGTGTGTATACCCAGGGCACCAACCGATCTCTTGCGACCATGCCATCCTCCATCTGGACTGCTGCAACTTTGATGCTTGAAGATCTACTGCTCATTTTTGGAAGCATTCCTGCCACGACAATATAAGAGAATGCACCTGCTATGAATCTCGACTTAGGGGTGAACAACAACTATGTCTGAGGCCAACAAGGTCATTCTAACTGAGGATTAATATAACACTGATGAAACCGAAATGGTGGTTGTTGGTGGACTATGTCGATTCACTCATTCTTTGGTAGCAAAGAGCTTGAACCCACAGATTCCATAATGACGCCCCAGCACCAAAATTCTAGATTGTCGCAGAGATCTTATCTACCAAAATCATATTTCCCCCTAGCAATTGGTCTTACCCATCGCTTCAAACAAATCATCAGTTCTGATCTATTGGCACTGGTTTGAATTCTTGAGATTCAATCTGTATGATACAACGAAACAAACACCATAGAATGCAAGGTCTGGAACATCCCAGCGAAACCCAATGTCGAGGGAGGGTAGGCAGATAGTTCATGACTGAAGGAAAATGTGTAGATGCAAAGGGGATAAAAAGATATGATGAAATGATGAAACTAATATATAGGCATAAACTAAAGAACAGATGCATATAAACTACGGAGGCAACCCAAAAACCTAAATGAAAATAACAAACCAAACAGTAAGAGACATTAGACATCATGAAAATGTAATGAGGCAAAAGGATGATTAAATGGAGAAATACAGAAAACATAAAATGCAATCAGAAAAGCTACGAACAAAGATTTTCATGGAACATGACCGAACATTTAAACAAAACACAGAAATGAGAAATAAGATCTAAGCACAGGGACACGCTGAACCGACTAAGTTACCTGAATCAAAGAAATTTTGAAATGAGAAAAAAGTTGTTGGAACTAGAAGTTCCGTTATTGTGGCACTGAAATGGGTCGAGATTGTACAAACAACTCGACACCATTGATGGTGCAATAAAATGATAGCCCCAAAATAGGAAAATAAAAGGAAAATCAGAAGACGGAAGAGAGTACTCACCTGGTTTGCAGAGACTCCGAAGAAAGGGGAAGGAGATTTCTTCTGTGACTTTGGGGTTCTGCTAACATTCAATCAATCCTCCACTAAGTGAGGAAGAAAGCACCAAGGGCTGGATGGTGGCTAGTAAAAGATGTTTCTGCAACTACAGGTGCTTCGTAATCGACCATCGGATTGTTTAGGACTCCTGGAGCAGAGTCGACTCCTTTCGATCGGTGGAGAAGGAAATCAAAGAAAGAAGAAGCAGAGAAAGACTGAAGCAGAGGAAAAAGGAGAAGAATGCAGGTGGCCGTGAGGAGGCAGGAGATGGATGAAAGCAAGAGGAAGGAGAAGAAATAAAGGGGTGCGGGGGTGAAAGCGATGATGAATCGTGGAAGAGAAGAAGGTGGAGAAGAGATGTCAAGATGGAGGGGTGAGAAACAGATGGGATGTTTAGGGTTTCTTGAATTCCCTTTTAAGGAGGAACAACGAAGGTTCGGGAGGAAATCCGTTGAGGATCAAGGGTAGAGGATGAAGATGGTTCGGAGATGGAGGGCGATGGAGAGAGGAAGCCATTCGAGAAGAGGGTTTCGTGATCGATCATGGAGGAGAGAGAAAGAGAGGGGGTGAAGAGAGAAAATGGAGGGGGCGGCTTTTGCCCTTTTCCCTTACGAAAGAAAACCCTAAAAGAGGGTTTTGCAAAAGACCCCCTTTGGTTTTCAAAATTTTTAGAAAAAGGGGCTTCCGAGGTTTTTAGCGAAAATTATTTTTCAAAAGGCTCGAAAATCATTTGTTTTCCTCAAAGTTTTTTTCCAAATTTTTGGTTTTTGTGTTATTTTTCTATTATTTTGTATTTTTAGAATAAAATCCTAAGATTTGCAAGAAAACAAAGGTTAAAACTATTTTTTTGGTGTTTTTGCAAAAATATTTACAAAAGAGAATTTTTCTGAGAATTTTAAAGCCATTTTGAGAAAATTTCTTCAGAAATGAGTTAGGATCCGGGTTTTGAGGAAATATGGATTTAAAGCACCGGATTTGAACCTGAAAACGATTTTGAATGGATCAATATGGTTTTTAATCCAGAAAGTCTGAAGAATTTGCTTTGATTTCTCAGAATATGGAGTTACGGGCAAAAGGGTCATTTTGCAAGTCTTTGAAAAATTTGGGGTGTTCACAGATGCCCCTCTTTGCTACTAAGCCGGTTGAAAGCCGAGTTTAGTGGCAAAGATAACACTCCAAATTTTGAAAAATGCCCCAGTCAGCAGATCTGAGCTGGGTGTGGAAGAATTATTTTGAAAATATGGCTTCTCAGGCTTTGAAACCTTATCCTGAATGGTTTTGGGGAGACGAAATCCTCGAAGATGATATGATTGAGTAGAAAATGAGGAAATCGTGATGGGACTTTAGATGAAAAATTCTGAAATGGTGGGAAATGAGAATTTTGATCAGGTCTCATGGGTGAGACCAGATACTCTTATCGAAATGATTCAGGTTTAGCCCTTAACCTGGATGGGACGAAAATATATCAATATGAATTTGAAATGAGGAAAGGAATACACAAGGGTCTTGATGGGACATTTTTGGAAAATGTCATGTGAAATGAAGCTTAAGTGGAATCCTATCCTGGATGAATATACAAAGCATGGGTTCCTTGATGGGAAGAACCATGATGGGACTGGAAGAAAACATCTCGTCAAAACGAGGAATCTCATTGGAATGTGACTCAGGTTTTAACCCAAACCTGTAAGGAAGATATCTCGCGAAGCGAGGTTCTGGGTTAACTCTTAATCTGGATAGAAAATCTACCATATGGGTTTCTCAGAAATGGAGAAAGCACGATGGGACCTTCGGAATTTGGACGAACAAATCCGAGAGGGGTTTTTGCGAAAGGAGGAAATATAGAGTCCCTAAAGCTTTGAAAATGGGAAGAAATTGGGCGTCTTATTGCTGAGACTGAAATAGCTTTTGAAATCAAAGAATCTTTTGCAAATGGTTCAGGTTTGACCCTTATCCTGAGTGGGTCATCCATACGGAATTCGTTAATGAGAAAACCGTGATGGGACAGGAAAAGATACTTCTTTCAGAGGCAACTCTTTTTGGGAAATACAAACAACGCTAGGTTGCATCAAAATGAATATTGAATATTTATTTAATTCTTGGAATAGCTAGAAAATTTTGCCAATAAGATAAAATTATAGCAGATTCAGATGCTTCTAAATGTGCATGTATGTGAAAAGATATTCCCTCTTTTACCTAGAGTATTTCCTCTAATGAGGTTAGCTCCTCGGTTTTAAGAGTCAAATTCAAAAATTTAGCATTGATGATTTTCTTCAAGGAAGCTATCCATTTCCCTGATATGAGAATAAAAGGAATATTCTTAATTTCATAAAAGCAGGAAGCAAAGAGATATTGATAAAAGAATTTTGCATGAGAAAAGATGACTTCTGGCAACTTTGGCAGTTTGATATCTGGGTGTTTTCCCACGATGATCTTTTTGCACTCTTTTTGAGTCATTGGGCTTTCTCGGGTGTTTCTCATCATCCTTGATTTGGATGTCCTGACTTTTTCTCTTTTTTCAGGGAAGAGCACGTCACAAACTCCTTCATCTTGGAGATGCTCCGATCCTTCTTTTATCTCAGGGGTTCTATTGATCTCACTGGCTCAAAAGTTCTTTAGACGATAGCAGAAATCAAATATCTTTTAGGGTTTGTCGGTAGGTTCATCACACTCGCCTTCATCTCGACGGTGATCTGAACTTTCCCTGGAAGGATCCGTCACAAACTTCGTCATCTTGGAGATGTTTCAAATCTTCTTTGGCCCCGGGGTCTACTCGCTTAATTCGCCTTCATCTTGACGACAATTGAGAGATCCCTTTTGCGAATATTTGATTGCAACTTTTTAAATGAAATGAGAAGATATGAGTTGAGTGGATTCTTTTTATAGCTCAAGATATTTCCACTGCCTGATTGTCAGAAAGTCATTTTAAAATACGCACCATAGCCAAGATCAATATCAATTCGCTTCTGGCTTTTCAACATCATTGAAGATTTCTTTTATTGATCATATCGAGTATATTTCTTACATCCTTTTGGTTGATCAACAGGAAAATATTTGAATTTTACCTCTTTTTCGCAAAGAGTTTCACCTTTTGAAAGGAAATATAGGAGGTAATCTGAGAAAAATTCTTTTTGTGCAGTAAGATTATTTAGAATCAACAAATGCTTTTTAGCAAATTGGCAAAGTTTGCACGAATTTCTTGTGAAATAATCACTCAATATAGATTTTGATGAGACACTTAGCTGTAGTTTAAAGAAATGGCGTAAGAATCAGACTGACGAAATACATTAGGTTTTAGAAATCCCGACCAGTTTATGAGAAACTGGATTTTTGATAATCCCGACCAGTGAAAACACTAGATTTCAAATCCCGACCAGTGAAAAATACTGGATTTCAAATCCCGACCAGTTATGAAAACTGGATTTCAAATCCCGACCAGTGAAAAATACTGGATTTCAAATCCCGACCAGTTATGAAAACTGGATTTCAAATCCCGACCTGTGAAAAATACTGGATTTCAAATCCCGACCAGTTATGAAAACTGGATTTCAAATCCCGACCAGTTATGACAATTGGATTTCAAATCCTGACCAGTGAAAAATACTGGATTTCAAATCCCGACCAGTTATGAAAACTGGATTTCAAATCCCGACCAGTTATGACAACTGGATTTCAAATCCCGACCAGTGAAAAATACTGGATTTCAAATCCCGACCAGTTATAAAAACTGGATTTCAAATCCCGACCAGTGAAAAATACTGGATTTCAAATCCCGACCAGTTATGAAAACTGGATTTCAAATCCCGACCAGTGAAAAATACTGGATTTCAAATCCTGACCAGTTATGAAAACTGGATTTCAAATCCCGACCAGTGAAAAATACTGGATTTCAAATCCCGACCAGTTATGAAAACTGGATTTCAAATATGAAGGATTTAACCTGATGGTTTGAAAATGATTGAACTTGATAAATTATAACCCGAGGGTTGATGAGATTCTGAAGATATTGCAACCAGAGGTTGGGAAACTGATAGAATTGTGAGATTGAAGACCTTAAAATGATAGAATTGAGGAGTCTCACCCTAAGGGTTTGATCTTTTGGAATACACGACCAGCGGGAGTTGGATTTTTTTTTGGAAATACGTGACCAACGAGTGTTGGATCCTTTAGGAATACATGACCAACGATTGTTGGATCTTTTAGAAATATATGACCAACGATTGTTGGATCCTTTGAAGTGGTCTGTTTTCAGGATTTATCTTTTTATCCTGAACCGAGAAGGAAGAAAAGAAAAGAAAAGAAAATACCTCGTTATCAGGAGGCATCAGGTTTATCCTTTAACCTGAAGGGGAAAGAAGAAATTTTAAAGAGAATAAACCTGAATTTTTGAAATGGATTAGCCGGAAGGCTGGAATTTGGAAGAAGGTCCCACCTGGCAGTTGGAGAGAATCCGAGTTGGGGCTCGAATCTTCAGAAAATAAAAGATAAAGAGACCCGAGTTTTGAAAAACTTGAATTTCTAAAGAAATGATTGTTTTCCAATGCGAGGATTTGATTCAGAAGGAAGTCCGAATCGAAACTCGGAACTTCAAACAAAAATAATAAATGAAAAACCCGAGCTGGAACTCTGATAAAAGATAGAGAGAAACCCGAGTTTTGAAAAACTCGAATTTATAAAGAAATGATTGTTTTCCAATGCGAGGATTGGATTCAGAAGGAAGTCTGAGTCGGAACTCGGAACTTCAAACAAAAATAATAAATGAAAAACCCGAGCTGGAACTCAGATAAAAGATAAAGAGAAACCCGAGTTTTGAAAAACTCGAATTTATAAAGAAATGATTGTTTTCCAATGCGAGGATTGGATTCAGAAGGAAGTCCGAGTCGGAACTCGGAACTTCAAACGAAAATAATAAATGAAAAACCCGAGCTGGAACTCGGATAAAAGATAAAGAGAAACTCGAGTTTTGAAAAACTCGAATTTATAAAGAAATGATTGTTTTCCAATACGAGGATTGGATTCAGAAGGAAGTCCGAGTCGGAACTCGGAACTTCAAACGAAAATAAAAAACCCGAGCTAGAACTCGGATAAAAGATAAAGAGAAACCCGAGTTTTGAAAAACTCGAATTTATAAAGAAATGATTGCTTTCCAATGCGAGGATTGGATTCAAAAGGAAGTCCGAGTCGGAACTCGGAACTTCAAACAAAAATAATAAATGAAAAACCCGAGCTGGAACTCGGATAAAAGATAAAGAGAAACTCGAGTTTTGAAAAACTCAAATTTATAAAGAAATGATTGCTTTCCAATGCGAGGATTGGATTCAAAAGGAAGTCCGAGTCGGAACTCGGAACTTCAAATGAAAGAATAGAGGGAGAAGCTCAAATGAGAACTCGGATTTTTGACAGAAAGTTTTTAATCAAAAGATTGAGTTTTGAAATCTTGCCAGTACGAAGACCGGACCTGAGAATGAGAATGACCATTTAGAGGACTGAATTTATTTGCATATGATCTGATTGCCCCTTTATCTTAACTGGGGAGGAAATAAAATTTGAGAAGGAACTGACGAGAAGAGATAGAAATTGTTGGAAGATTTGACAGAAGAGAAGAATCAAGGAAATTTTATGGAAAGAATTTTCACAGGTAGCATTGTTGATCCTATGAGGGGTTTCAGGATTATCCCTTATCCTGAATGGGAAAGGAATAAAATTTAGGCAACAGTTGATAAATAAAAAAATAATAAAAAAAAGCTTTGATAAAGAATTGGAAGAATGAAAATTTAATTAAGAAATAAGATTGATAAAATTTGGATGAAAAAAAAGATTTAACAGAGATTAACGAAGCTTTAAAAGAGAAAGACATTCAGGACTATCCCTTCTCCTGAAGAAAGAAGAACCTCGTAGGATGAGGTTTTAGGTTTATCCCTTAACCTGGCGGAGGGGAGAAAGAAAAGAAAAGAAGGAAAAAGAAATACCTCATAGAAAAGAGGCATCAGGTTTGTCCCTTAACCTGAAAGGGTAAATTTTGAAAATAAGAATCAAGGAAAATTAATAAAATAGATGAATACTAATAAAAATGAATAAAAATTGATAAAACTGATAAAGATGGATAAACAAAAGGTTGATAGAAGTTGAGAAAAGAGTTTGATCCTGCCTGCATGTGGGATCTTTTAAAATGAGAGAAGATGATGAGAAAATCATTTTTGGAAGAAAGGATTAACCACGAGAGCTAATCTTTGAAAGGGGATAATCAATTTGTAGAAATAATGATCAACACGAGGGTTGATATTTGAATGCAATGATTTGAAGTCAATTTTTTAGAAAATATAATCAACACCAGGATTGATCTTTGAATGCAATAAAATCAAATTTTTGGAAAATGAGATCAACACAAGGGATTGATCTTTGAATGAAATGAAATCAAATTTTTGGAAAATGAGACCAACACAAGGGATTGATCTTTGAATGAAGTGATTTGAAGTCAATTTTTTTGGAAAATATGATCAACACGAAGGATTGATCTTTGAAATGAAATCAAATTTTTGGAAAATGAGATCAACACAAGGGATTGATCTTTGAATGAAGTGATTTGAAGTCAATTTTTTTGGAAAATATGATCAACACCAGGGATTGATCTTTGAATGTAATGATTTGAAAACCAAATTTTTAGAAAATATGATCAACACAAGGGTTGATCTTTTGAAACGTAATATTTTGAAAACCAAATTTTTAGAAAATATGATCAACACAAAGATCGATCTTTGAAATGCAATAATTCGAAATCAATATGATCAACACAAGGGTTGATCTTTGAAAAAGGTTGTAATAAAATATTTGAACTAAGATTTTCATGGTTTTTGAAAGACCCTCAGGTAATATCATTTCTCTCATGAATGATGTCAGGATTGTCCCGAATTTTTGAAAAAGAAATTTAATGCCCCAATATAGCGAAAAAGAAGAAAGTATTGAATATCAAAGAAAATCGACATTTCATTGATAAGCAAAAGTTGATAACAAAACTGAATATTTACAAGTATTTTAACTAAAAAGAGCCACAAAGACTCGGCTGACTTGCCCCTACAAAGCGACTGACAGAAAGGGATGAAAGCGAAAAACTCTTGGTATTCTCAATTCTCTGATTGGTCTGGAAAAGGTCCAGTTGAAACTGCAGGCTGCTCTTCTCCTTCCTCTGGCACTAGGAGCTCTTTATCAATGTAGTCTTGCACAAGGTTTTGGAGGACGAAGCAGCGCTCCGTGTCATGCCCCCTTGCTCGATGAAACTTGCAAAAGCAATCTTTCCATTTTCCCATGATGACAGGAGGATCAACCTTTCTTGGGAGTTTGATCATGCCTTTTTCAAGCAAGTATTTGAGAACTTCTTCGATCGGCTGACCTAGAGGGGTAAACTGACGATCATGACCCCAACCTTCATGTTTTGCTTTCTTTGGCTTGTTTGACCTCTGCCGAGTGTTGACCTCTACCTGGTAGCTGGACTGATCTTGCATGTTTAGGAGATCTGGACGCCTTTCTTCTTCGATTTTGATAAAGAGATTCTTATCAAGGCAGTCTTGAACTATATTCTTGAAGATGAAGCAATGCTCAGTGTTATGCCCTATTGCTCGGTGGTACCCACATAATTGGTCTATATATTTTCCCATGATTGTGGAAGGGCTGGCAGCTTTTGGGAGCCTGAGTAATCCACTGGACAACATGTATTCGAGGATTTTGTCAAGTGGTTCATCTAAAGGAGTGAAATCTCTATCCTTGCTCCAATCCTTGCGCTTTGGCTCTTCTTGCTTCTTGCCTTTCGGCTGAGGACTGTATTGAAGGGGTCCATCATGGTTTTCACAATATTTCTCAATCTGGCTTTTATGCTCTCTCAAGTCGCTGCCCTGGTTGCCTTGATTGCTGCCCCTATTGGCTTTGGAATTTCCTACACTGATATTGCTGTGCTTATTCATGGGGAAGGTGGCAGGTGCCTTCCCTTCTGTGGGAGCTTTCCCGCAACTAGCTTAAGCTTGCTCAGATAATATCTCCACCATCATCTTTTTGAACAATTGATATATCGCGGGGTCGATCTCACTTTTGCTGTCCTGAACCCCTCTTTTGACAAACTTTTGAGAATCCATTCCTTACTCTTTCTGCTTATAACTGGGATGTTAGAGCAGTGTAATCTCCTGAGCTTTGCCTGACTCAACTGATAACGCTGATACTCTCTGCAGAACATAAATGGGTTTTTTTTTTAGAAAAGATCTAGGAAGAAATTTTAATAAATGAGGAAATCATAATTTTGAATATGAAAACATCCCATTACGAGGGATTGGGTTGTCACCAAAATTTGCGACAACCGCATTGTTTTTCTGGAAAAGGATAGACAAGTAAAATGTGAATAAAATTTTAAAAAGGACATATCCTGACAAAAAGATGTTTTATTGTAAATGAAGGTAGGGAATAGAATATAGAAAAGAATTGCAGGCAGGATAAAAAAGAATTAGAAGAAATTAAGAGAAGAAAAAGGAAAATACACCTGGGTTTTAAAACAAGGAGGAAATTTTGAATAATAATATACCCAGGGTTTTGGAAAATATAGGGAATATAAAATATCATATAATCATAGATATACAAACAAGGGTGCACAAACAGCAATCCCTAGAGGCTGACTCTAAATGCAATATTTGAAATGGCTTGTAGGACCTTAATCCTAACTCTAGGGTTCAAATTATCTGAATCCAATCAAGATACGCCGATATACCCAAGCCGAAGCTCGGAGTACGTGGCATAGAAATATTTCTCCGGTTCTAAGGTAATGGCTTCCCAACATCCTTGAGCACCTACCGATATACCTCAGACTATGGGCCTTAGGTACGTGGTAGGGGGGCATGAACCCAAATAAGTGGTCCAGTTGTGAGGCTCTCTCCCAAACTATGGTTCAGTGAGACAGCCCAGCAACGTGAAGACCGGGACAATATAGGTAAGGAGGTTTTTCAAAATATGTGCAACATGCGAGAAATCAGATGGCTCTAATGCAAGTCCTAAAGAGATGGATTTAAAATTAAGAGAAGCATATACTTGCATACATTGTTTTGCATTCAATCCCTAAAATTGAGGAGAGTTGTATTTCAGACCTAAGTCTAATGTGAGCATGGAATAATCTCCTCAATATGGTCCTACCAAACCATACTTAAATCCTATATGCAATGATGTCAGCTTAGGACAAAATCTAGGCCCACATTTATAGAATAAAGACTTAGATAATATCAAAGCAAAAAGAAAAGGCATTAAATTCGACCGGACGAAGACGAGTCCCATCTCGGTCGCCAAACCTGTGATCATCGCAAAATTTTTCCTCTCATAATATTCTCTCTCTTCCTTCTTTTTTCCTTTCCAACCTCTTATTTTCCTCCTTTTTGAAGGGAGAAAGATAAAAAAAGAAAGAGAGAAGAGAAAAGAAAGAAGAGAAGAGAAGAGAAGAGGAACTCTTTTGCGGGTCTCACTTGACCTTAATTTTGAAATTTTTTTAAATAACTCGCCTCCGATTTTGAAATATTTGTGGGAAAACTGGGAGACGGGATCCGCTCGTCGGTACGAGGTTCGACCGTTCCTAGCGCCTTTACCAGGGGTAATCGAACCAAGGGTCGAATTAATACCTTTTGCTTTGCTAAGAAATCATCTAAGTATTTATCCTAAGTCTAAGTGCACAATGAATCATGCTTGTGCAAATGCAAAGATGTATGCTCTTTTGAAAATATTTTGAAGAATTTCCAAGTGAATCTGATAAAGTGAAGAAATGATTCCTAACTTTAGAACTTAAGATTAAAGTTCTAAGTTTTTAGAATAATCAAGAGTTTGGTAAAATAAATCTGGAATTTGGAAATTGATTTTGAAGTTTTGAGATAAAAGGAATTTTTCAAAGTCATAAATGGACTTTGAATCAGAAAAAATGAAAATGGAATTGAATCAGGAGGAAAGGCAGAATTGGGAAATGTAATTGATTTAAAAGTTGAATTTTCAGGATGAAATCCGAATCCAAGTTCTGGATTCTGAATAGAGTTTTGAGTTGATTTTTGGATTTAGGATCTGAAATGGGAACTTGATCTGAAATCTGGAATGAAATGGAATTGGTTTTCAGAATTGGAATTTAAAGTGAAATTTGGATTTTGGAATTTTGAATGGAATCAGATTCAAGATTTGGAATCCAAGATGATATTTGGATCCGAAATTTGAGATCCAAGATAGGGTTGGACTCTGGATCCCAAGATGGAATTGGATCTGAAGTCTGAGATCCAATGTAGGATTGGGTTCTGGATCTTAGAATGGATTTGGATCTAAAGTCTGAGATCCAATGTAGAATTGGTTTCTGGATCCTAAGAATTGGAATTTGGATCTGAATCTGAGATCCAATGGTAGAATGAGGATCTGGATCCTAAAAGAAATTTGGACCTATGATTGGAGATCCAAAGTGGAATAAGGATTTGGATCCTAAATGGAATTTGGATCCCTGATGGGAGATCCAAGGTGGAATAAGGATTTGGATGGAATTTGGATTTGTGATGGGAGATCCAAAATGGAATAAGGATTTGGATCCTAGATGGAATTTGGATCTGAATCTGAGATCCAAAGCAAAGTTGGATTCTGGATCCTAAGAATTGGAATTTGGATCTGAATCTGAGATCCAAAGCAGAGTTGGATTCTGGATCCTAAGAATTGGATGTTGGATCTGAATCTGAGATCCAATGGAATGAGGATCTGTATCCTAAATGGAATTTGGATCTGTAACTGGAGATCCAAATGGAATAAGGATTTGGATCCTAAATGGAATTTGGATCTGTAATTGGAGATCCAAAGTGGAATGGAGTTTTATACTTGGAAATCTGGATCCAAGTTGAGACTAGGATTTGATTTTGGATTTGGTTTATGAAAAGTCCAAATAGGACCTTTAAAGACGGATCTGGGTTTTAGAAACCCAAATTTAAACTTGAGATTCGAATCCAAACCTTGATTGAAGATAAGGGGATGAACTTGGTTTTTGAAATCAGAAGATAATTTCAAAGTTAAATTGAACTTTGAAATTGGATTTTGAATTGAGTTGGAAATTTTGAAGTTTAAATATAAAATGATTTTGGAATTTTAAATTGGACTTTGAAATTGAATTTTGAATCTTTGAAATGAGATAGAATTGGATTCGGATAAGATTTGATTTAAGAAGAAGAATCACTTGGAATTTTGAAAATGAAGTTTTGAAAATATGATGCAATTCTATCCTATATGATGAATGAATTTTGAGTAAGTTTGAAATTGGAATTTGAAAAGCTATTTCATTCTTTAAATGAATTAAAATAAGATTGAAAATATAATACATCCTTGACTATGGTCATTGAATGTATTATATGATAATCTATATTTAAATTCAAAAGAAGAACAAAATACATTTTTAGTGCTTTTATAGAATTTAAAATGAAATTAACTCTCAATATACCCTGACTATGGCCATTGGTATATATTTTGAGTTTAATTTTAAGTTAAATTCTGATAAAAGAGTAAAATATTTTAGGAAAAATATGATGAATTTTGAAAATGGATCCAGTGTGGATGCAATGTTATTTTGTAAAAGATAAAAATGCTAAGTTTTGTCCACACCCTGACTATGGCCATTGATGTGGATCATCAACTTAACATCCATTACCTCTTACGAAATGGTGCACGTGTCATTCGTGTTTCACCATTGTGAGCATTTTGAGAAATAAAGAAAGAAATGCATGAATACAAGTAATTCAATGATATTTACAATGCTCATTCATTCTACCTAAAACAGCAAATGTAAACTTTCATTCAAATCTAGCTATTACAATATACAAAATCAAATTTACAACCCCGAGTAATGATATCTTCCACATATTTCCTGCAAAAGACTTGATTAATAGAAGAAAATAAAAGGAAACTGTGTATATCACGTAGATGTCCAAAGTGCTCATGCATGATGAAAAGGATGGGAAATGATATATATACATGCATATATATATGTATATGGGTATATATATCTATACACATACATATAGGTAGATATGTATCAATAACTTAGGAAATATAGGGGTATACATGGATATATATGTATATATATGCATATAAACATATACGTATACGCACGTGAATATGGACATATACATATATATTTATACATGAATATAGAACATCAAGTGAGAAACTACTTATGAAAGAGACATTCAGAAATTTTGCCTTGGAGTAAATGAGAGAATGTCTTTTTACACAGTTTACTTATTGTGCAGTGAATGGTCTACCATGCACACACGCAGTGATTTAGCGAATGTGAGAAATTAGCAGATATACAAGCATTAGAGAAGAGACCTGGGCCTCGGTGCATGAATCATAGCAGTGCCTGGGCACTGCTATGGATGTGAAAGTGGTTACAGCAGTGCTAGGCACTGCTATAAATATGTGGCAGGTGTAACAGCTGAGGGTCAGCATATCATCCTGGTGATATTTGGAGGGTAATGTAAGAGTAAAGGGGAAGCTGTAATGAGAGAGAAAAAAAAAGTGGGAATTGCAGCACTGTGCTGGTGCTGGTGCTGCTGCTACAGCGGATAGATGCTGCAAACAGATGCCTTAACAGTGAGGGAAAACATTGTGAAGTGATGGTACCACAACACATACACGGTTTCAACGGGTGGCTGTTGAAGATGTCTTGCAACAGAGTGTTGCTGCAACTCCAAGAAGTGGGTAAATGACGTACACCAGCTGTATGCAGGATGGAAGACGCCAAAGGCAATGGGTAAGTGACTAATTTTATTTGTAGGTAAAATATAACTGAAGGTGGAATGTAGGATAATGACATTGGAATTGAAGCTGAAACTGAAGCATGTGCAGGGTGTGGCTAGAGCAGAAATTAATGATATTTAGTCTTTGAGCTATACCTTAGCTACAGACCTTAAATCTTTTGATTTTCCCATAAAATAACACAGACCTAACACAGAGACGCAGACTTCCTAATGACATCAAGACCATGGTATTCCCATATAATGGGTGTACGAAGCCGCAAGAGTGCAGCAAGGTGAAGAAATGTTAAGGTGGCTTGGTAGGTATGACTGCAAATGTGTGTTGTAAGGTATGGGCATGTGGTAATGAATTGTAGATGAAGAAGCCTATGGAGGTGAAGGTAGGTAAGGAAGGAGCAAGTGGTGGCGGTGAATGATACTAAGTTCGATTATTCAGAACTGGACTACCTGAAATCATACTTTAAACACCATATACTAAGAGGAGTGAAGCTGATAATGAAGTTATCAGTCATGTGCACCCGAAAATTGGCCATCTATGACCTCCTGTGGCTTCAAATGAATATGCTAATCCCAAATATAAGCATATATGTGGAAATTTTAAAATGTAAGCAGACATATATCAGAGTCAGATAGAAATAGATGTTGATGTGGTAAGATTTCATACCTTAGTCACTTGATATCTCTCTTAGATCATCATCCTCACCATAATCAAAGGCCTCTAAGTGTTTTATTTTTCAAAAGTCTTGATTCAGAATTCACGATGTTGGAAGCGCATGCTGGCACCCAAGGTTAACACTATTGGCCACCGATGTCACAAAGCATTCACTCATCCACCCCTGTCAAGCAGGTCCAGCTGAAGACTTCATATCCACCTTGAGAAGCCTGAGTTGAGAAATCAGGAACGTTATAATCAACATGATATCCTTGACTCTTGAGGTTATCAACAAAGGAATTCTAATCCATTTCTTGAGCTGGCTGTGTTTGGATCACTAATCCATTCACTTAGGTGACATGTCAAGGATTGCATGATATTGGATATGTACAATATATCCTGAGTAGCTGTAATTCTCAACGACCGTCGATCCTTTTCATTCCTAAAAACATGAGTCGCAGGTGAAGCATGTGCCCCAAGACTCAAAATCCTCCGGTAACTGTATCCCTTTTGAGAAAATTTATCTTTTGAAGGACAAATTCCACTACCATCCTCACGAACACGACTTCAGAACATGGTGGCTGATGCAGAGACATCACTTAGAGAATTGTAGCTCAGCTGCCTTATTGCTGGGTCTATCTAGACCCCCCAGGGGCATGCCAGCCATGAATTGGCATGTAAACTTTTCAACTGCAAGGAGGAAGTTATTAAAAAGAATGGGTCTCTTTAACAATAATTCATTAATTATATGTTTTAGAGAGAGTTTCCATCTGAAGTTGCAGAACACGATCCTGGCATCACGACATAACAACCATACTTCAGAGACAAAATACAGATTATGCCACTTAGAGCATGAATTAAGACAATTAATGCAAAAGACATATAAAAATCCAGGTCGTCAGGTAACATATGTCCTGCAGGATTTCATATTACCCTAAATTTGTCACCGCCTCTCTTAAGGGGGTATGCAACAGGTTTTTCATCAACCATCATTCTTGTTGATATAACGACAGCATCCTAGATAATTATTCATGAGAATCAAAGTCACAGTATAGCAGCATTTTTTTTTGGTATATTTCAGTGATCCACCATTTCGGCAGGGGCTGAATAACCGGATTAAGTGAGCAATAAACGGACCAGTGAAACAATACATAGAACAAATGAACGAAAATATTAGGAAAAACTTGTAAACATAAAGAGAATAACAGAGAGAACAAGTAACCACAGGTCTAAAGTGAATGCAGGGAATATATATTGTTGATGCTCAATCCATGATTTTGACAAAATCAGGATATAGATGTAGGTGCTGGAAACGGATGTACAATATTGTTGTACAGTAGTTGGGTAGTGCTGAAGGTGAACAATGAACGTGGAAGCCATATGGGGTGAGGTGTGTATACCCAGGGCACCAACCGATCTCTTGCGACCATGCCATCCTCCATCTGGACTGCTGCAACTTTGATGCTTGAAGATCTACTGCTCATTTTTGGAAGCATTCCTGCCACGACAATATAAGAGAATGCACCTGCTATGAATCTCGACTTAGGGGTGAACAACAACTATGTCTGAGGCCAACAAGGTCATTCTAACTGAGGATTAATATAACAGTGATGAAACCGAAATGGTGGCTGTTGGTGGACTATGTCGATTCACTCATTCTTTGGTAGCAAAGAGCTTGAACCCACAGATTCCATAATGACGCCCCAGCACCAAAATTCTAGATTGTCGCAGAGATCTTATCTACCAAAATCATATTTCCCCCTAGCAATTGGTCTTACCCATCGCTTCAAACAAATCATCAGGTCTGATCTATTGGCACTGGTTTGAATTCTTGAGATTCAATCTGTATGATACAACGAAACAAACACCATAGAATGCAAGGTCTGGAACATCCCAGCGAAACCCAATGTCGAGGGAGGGTAGGCAGATAGTTCATGACTGAAGGAAAATGCGTAGATGCAAAGGGGATAAAAAGATATGATGAAATGATGAAACTAATATATAGGCATAAACTAAAGAACAGATGCATATAAACTACGGAGGCAACCCAAAAACCTAAATGAAAATAACAAACCAAACAGTAAGAGACATTAGACATCATGAAAATGTAATGAGGCAAAAGGATGATTAAATGGAGAAATACAGAAAACATAAAATGCAATCAGAAAAGCTACGAACAAAGATTTTCATGGAACATGACCGAACATTTAAACAAAACACAGAAATGAGAAATAAGATCTAAGCACAGGGACACGCAGAACCGACTAAGTTACCTGAATCACAAAAATTTTGAAATGAAGAAAACAGTTGTTGGAACTAGAAGTTCCGTTATTGTGGCACTGAAATGGGTCGAGATTGTACAAACAACTCGACACCATTGATGGTGCAATAAAACGATAGCCCCAAAATAAGAAAATAAAAGGAAAATCAGAAGACGGAAGAGAGTACTCACCTGGTTTGCAGAGACTCCGAAGAAAGGGGAAGGAGATTTCTTCTGTGACTTTGGGGTTCTGCTAACATTCAATCAATCCTCCACTAAGTGAGGAAGAAAGCACCAAGGGCTGGATGGTGGCTAGTAAAAGATGTTTCTGCAACTACAGGTGCTTCGTAATCGACCATCAGATTGTTTAGGACTCCTGGAGCAGAGTCGACTCCTTTCGATCGGTGGAGAAGGAAATCAAAGAAAGAAGAAGCAGAGAAAGACTGAAGCAGAGGAAAAAGGAGAAGAATGCAGGTGGCCGTGAGGAGGCAGGAGATGGATGAAAGCAAGAGGAAGGAGAAGAAATAAAGGGGTGCGGGGGTGAAAGCGATGATGAATCGTGGAAGAGAAGAAGGTGGAGAAGAGATGTCAAGATGGAGGGGTGAGAAACAGATGGGATGTTTAGGGTTTCTTGAATCCCCTTTTAAGGAGGAACAGGGAAGGTTCAGGAGGAAATCCGTTGAGGATCAAGGGTAGAGGATGAAGATGGTTCGGAGATGGAGGGCGATGGAGAGAGGAAGCCATCCGAGAAGAGGGTTTCGTGATCGATCATGGAGGAGAGAGAAAGAGAGGGGGTGAAGAGAGAAAATGGAGGGGGCGGCTTTTCCCCTTTTCCCTTATGAAAGAAAACCCTAAAAAAGGGTTTTGCAAAAGACCCCCTTTGGTTTTCAAAATTTTTAGAAAAAGGGGCTTCCGAGGTTTTTAGCGAAAATTATTTTTCAAAAGGCTCGAAAATCATTTGTTTTCCTCAAAGTTTTTTTCCAAATTTTTGGTTTTTGTGTTATTTTTCTATTATTTTTTATTTTTAGAATAAAATTCTAAGATTTGCGAGAAAACAAAGGTTAAAACTATTTTTTTGGTGTTTTTGCAAAAATATTTACAAAAGAGAATTTTTCTGAGAATTTTAAAGCCATTTTGAGAAAATTTCTTCAGAAATGAGTTAGGATCCGGGTTTTGAGGAAATATGGATTTAAAGCACCGGATTTGAACCTGAAAACGATTTTGAATGGATCAATATGGTTTTTAATCCAGAAAGTCTGAAGAATTTGCTTTGATTTCTCAGAATATGGAGTTACGGGCAAAAGGGTCATTTTGCAAGTCTTTGAAAAATTTGGGGTGTTCACAGATACCAAATGAAATTCCACTAGCAGGGGGGGGGGGGGGGTGAATAGTAAAATATGAAATAGATCGATAAAATAAAATTTAAATGCAATAAGGCACAACACATAAAACACAAGATTTATACTAGTTCAGTCAAGTCACTGACCTACATCCAGTCCCTAAGCAAAACACTTGAGCCTTTCACTATAAAATCTGAGTTACCGGATGAATAGTACAACACCCTCTTCCTCAGGTCTACTTTTTGCAACAGAGAAGGAAAACACTTTCTTTCCCAGAGGTCTACTTCTCTCAACAGAGAAGGGAAACACCCTTTTTCCCAGAGGTCTACTTCTCTCAACAGAGAAGGGAAACACCCTCTTTCACAGAGGTCTACTTCTCTCAACAGAGAAGGAATACAGTGAATAACAGAAAGTTACAATACTTCCTATAAAACCTTCAGAATGATATGAATGCACAAATGAAGGATTCTCAGAATGTTCTGTTCTTTTTCACTCAGATAATACTCTTTGTCAAAGAGCTATTCCTGACTTTTTCTCTTTCTTTTTCTAGGCTCTCTTTTTCAAATATTGAATAGGAATTTTTCTCGTTGTAAGCTCACATGTCTTGTTTGAAAAGCTATTTTGTTTGTGTTTATATAGCCTCCAGAAAATAGTCATTGCCTTTTTTAAATGATTGTCCTTTTGGGATGTGAGATGTCAAGTCATTTCAAAAACAACTTTGTGTAAAAAGATATATGTACTATATTGTATTTTCGAAAAGTCTTTTTTCTATAAATGTAGTATTTGGGGTACACTTTTCGTTGTAGTATTTTAAGTTTGATATATTTTGTAAAAGGTCTATTCTCATAATAAATGATTTGTAGTATATTGAACGTTGGATTGTAAATCATCATGTAGTTTTGTCTTTATTCAATTTAATGATTTGTAGTATATTAGTATTTTTATTACAAATTGTTACTTCTTTACTTAAATGTAATAAATGCTTTGTTGAGTACTTTACTTGTAAATGGTCATTTCTCAAAATGTTTTATGAGGTGTTATTTAATGTCTACAGAAAAAATGATGACTTTAAGTAAGTCGACATTCTTGAGTGTGGAGTTTATCATTAAAATAGTCATTTCTTAAATGTTTTTGAGGTGGTATTTAATGTCTACAGAAAGAATGATGACTTTAAGTAAGTCGACATTCTAGAGTTGTATAGAGTAACTAAAGTCTTTTTCAAACACTATAATAATATTTGATTTCTTATATTGTGAATTCAAGCTAGACGATTTTGTATTATGACTTAAATTCATTTTGTCTTTTTCTTTCATGCTTGAAATCATTTGCTTTTATTTCTTTTCAAGTTGTCTTTTTCATAAATGCATATTAGAAGGTATAATTAATGCTTTTGAAATAATGAGCTATTATCTCTTGTCAAAATATCTTTTTCATAAATGTTTGTAAGAAAGTACAATGATTAGTTTTCAAAAAGGTGCTTTTTGAAATATCGTATGCTTTTATGAAACACAGCTTTTGTAAATAGATGGCTTTGTATGATAAAGCATGCAATATAAAATATGCACTGTAAACACCCCAAATTTTTACCTTCATCCAGTGTTTGTCCATTTCATAAGTCATTACAGATCATTGCATGTCATTGCACGTATTCTGCATAGCATTGTATGACATTGCATCTCATTTTCGAGATCCAGCACTCCTATTTCAAAACATTCAATCCAGATTTGAATTTTAAAACTTTATTTCAAAATCAATTTCAAAACCTGGGTTTTTATTCAATACTCTGTCATTTTCCAACCCCAGGACTTTATATTTCGAAATATTTTCTCAAGGAAACAATCTGGATTCATTTCAAATTCAAATTTTAATCGATTTCAATTCACAGATGAGACCCATTGAGGTGGTGTCGCTTCTGAATTCCTCTATTCATCAAATTTCTCAAATTTTTGAAAGTTTCAGTCCGATCAGGACTCTTTCTCAGAGTCCTAATCCGGTCAGGAGTCTGGTTTTTAAGTCTGTTTTACTTCCATTTTTAGTCTTTTTCGATTATTTTCAAAATTTAGGTCATTTTACAGAGTCTAGTTAGTTCAGGACTCTATTTTAGAGTTCGGTCGAGTTAGGAGTCTAACCCTGACTGTGTTTTCTGACTTATTTCATCATTTCTTGATAAAATCTTTTGAAAATTCTTTCATTTGGCTTTTAAAATCTAAAATCTCAGAGTCCTAAGAGTTCAGGACTCTAACTCGGAGTTCCAGTTCGCTTGAGACCCTATTTTCAAAGATCTTGAATTTCAAAGGTCGATTTTAACCCTTTTTCAAAGCCATTTTCAGTGTTTATTTCAAAATTTCTAAAACTCGATGTGGGCCCACTCAGTTGGCACCATATCCAGAGGAATTCTAACTCAGTTAAGATCCTATACCATTTCAAAAATTTCAATTTTAAAGTTTGCTTTTGAAAAGCTTTTGAAAACTCCTTCAATTTCAAGTTTTAAAATCATCTTTTTGTAAAAACTCAAGTAGGGCCCACTCGGGGTGGTGCCATATTCGAGTCAGTCAGGGCTAGACTAGGGTTAGTTGATGTTTTGGTTAGTGTTAGAGGTTTAGAAGAGTCAAAACCATTTTGAAAAACTCATTTTGAAAGTTAGTTTTTAAAACTAGTGTTTTTAAAGGTTTTTAAAGGTGTTTTAAAAACCCAATGTGAGAAAATGCCAAGTGGCACCACATTTGGGGGATTCTTAGGTTTAGCTAGGGGTTAATTAGGATAATTTAGGTCAAGGGCATATAGGTAACTCCACCCAAAAATCGCCCCCCCCTTTAGAAGTCCAAAAATTTCAAAATTGCTAATTTTTAAAACCTAAAAAATTGTTATAAAAGGCCCCCATAGGGGGGACGATTTTTCCAGCCACCTTGGGAGCAAATCTTGGAGCTTCTCTCTCCTCTCCATCCCTTCCTCCATTGCTGCAACTCCAAGGTATGAACTTCTTCACTTTTCTTATTTTATTTAATACTTTTTAATGCTTTAAACCTAGATTTAGGCTTGGACACCCCTCCTTATGGAAGATTAAACCATGGATTCAACCTCAAGAACCATCAAGAATCAGCAAGAACGATCCAAGAAGGTGATCTAACCCTGTTTTGGATGATTTACAGGGATTTTAATCCATTAGAATTGATTTTAATATGATTCCTTACATTATTAACCAATAAAATATATGATTTACCCTTTTTAATGGGTTAAATCTATGTTTTAAAGGTGATATCAAATTCCAGCCATTGATTCCTTGTTTTTATTTTATTTTCATGGTTTATTCATGTTTGTTTTACGTTCTACAGCATAGAAATAAGTTTTATTTACTGTTTTATGGTTTATTTTATTTATTTACATTAGTTAATGCATGGTTTTTCAAGTTTTCTTAAATTTCTGTGTGTTTTAGGTTTAGAACAGTAAAGATAATGTTATTTCGGATTGAAGTTCTCATTGTTTATTTCTGAGTTTTTTATATGTGATGCATGAATGAGTTATTGAGTTACTGTAGAAAAATCAGAGGTTTTGGATCTAGGGAACTCTGTCAAAAAAATCAGACATCAAATCGGGTTTTTAAAGCTTTAAAATCGTGGTTAAAATCAAGAAGGTAACTTGCTGTGATGATATTTCTCTCATCTTATATTTGATTTTAGATATGTAAAGTGCTATAGATTCACATTGAATAGATATGTCTACTGTGAAATTTTCAGAATTTTTTATTACTGTTTAGTATTTTTCCCCTTTCAGAGAATCTGTTTTTAAATTTAAAACTCGTTAGGGTTTACCAAAACCCTAATCAGACGTGTGTTAGTCATAAATCCCAAACCACAGATCCGATTTTAGATCTGTAAAAAGTGAGTATTGTTATTTTTCTGTCTACTGTTCACCACTAAAATTTCAGAGATTTTTGTTTAGGATTGATATTTATTTCTGTATTTTCAATCTGAAGTAGCCGTTTTAATCCCTGTTAAAAGTGATATGTTTTAGCTCAGATTGCCGGAAGGGTTTCTCCCTAACCGGAGATGATTTTTCCGATCTGTAAATTGGGAAATCTCTGTTTTTCTTTTTAGTTAGTCTCTGTAAAATTTTATAAATTTTCATGGAGATTTGACCCTTGGTTCAGGTCTTGGACTGAGACTGGTTGGTGAATTAGGTCAAAAATAGCATATTTTAGGGTTTAATGCAATTTTCGGATTAATTTAATGTTCAAAAATTATTTTTATAATTCCAATTCGACATTAAGGTTATAACAAGTGCAGGTACCAATTTTTATGGATTTTGGAATCCATTTGATGGCTGAATTAAGCAAATTGCAAAACCGGGTTCCTGAAAGATCCAAAAACACTGCTAAAATCACAGTTTTTGTGATATTGTTGGATTTTCTTGCATAAGCATATATTTTTAGGGTTTAATCATGTTCATAATCATATTAGGATGCTTTAGGTTTAATTTTGTGCTCATTTGATTTCATTTAGTGCATAAAACCTAAGTTTTTACCAAAATCTCTTTCTAAAAACCCTGATTTCAAGGCCATAGTCTTGCTATCGGGGGTAATTTGGTCATTTGACCTAAATTTCGAAATCCTTAACCCTAATTTCATATTTTTAATCATGTCATAGCATATTTGGTTTTAGTTTATTCCATTCAAATTTCAAAACTTGCATTTTATCCAAATATCTTTTTAAAAAACCCTAATTTCAAGGCCATAGTCTTGTTATTAGGGGTATTTTGGTCATTTGGACCCCAATTTCGAAATTTCATATCTTATCTTCCTTATTTATTCAATTTTATTTCATATTTTTTCATTTTGATTTAAGAGAATCATGGCAAAAAGGCTTATATCTAGCAAAATCCAACAATTTCCTGATATTGTTGGATAAATCTAGAAAAGCCAACATATATTCATTAACCAAGTTTTCTAGTTTTGCAGGTACATTGAAGACTTTATTTTTCATGTATTTAAATTTCAATAGTGATGTAATTTGTAATTAAACTTTGGAATAAGAATTTACATTTCCTGCTTAGCTTAGGGAGCATTGCATATAGTGTATTTTTATAATTTTAATGTGTGATGGATGATGATTCATGCATATTTTTACAAATTCACCATGGTCTACACGAATGGCACATGCACTAGCTTCTATGAAGTTTATAAACTTGGTGGAATTTGTATTTATGGCCATAGTCAGAATACGAATGATACCCAGATTTATGATCTTCACATTAGCCACATTCAGCCTACACTCTTAGGCTAACTTCAAAATGCACTGCATTTCTCAAAAATACAAAAAGTATTTCTCAAATCCTCAAAATCATATTCATTCATTTCATGCATTTGCCAATTTCAATTCAAATTTCAATTCAGAAAAATCAGTTTTCTCAAAATTTTCTAAGTCATATGGAGAAATCGATTTTCTCAGAATATGAAAATCTCAAAGTATGTTTCAAGTGTTTCTCAAGTTCAAAATTCGAAATTTCAAGTTATATTTTCAAGTTCAAAGTTGGAATTCAGAGAAACCAAGTTCTCTTAGAAGTGATTTTCATAAAATCTCAAGATTTCCCCCAGAAATCGATTTTTACTTTTCTCAGAAATATTTTTCAAGTCCTAATTCACGATTTCTCATGTGATATCATTTCCAAGATTTACATTTTCTAAATATTTCAATCATTCAAAGCAAACATCATGTTTTCAAAATGTGCATTTTCTGAAAATTCATAGCACATGCCTGATTCTATGTGCATTTAGAAATTAGAATATGATTTAGACAAGTTGAATAGAGCAGAGCATAAGATTGATCCTTGGTTCAATTATCCCTGTTAAAGGTGGCAGGAACGGTTGAACCTCGTACCGACAGGCGAGTCCCATTCTACGGAATTTTCCCGCATTTTAAAACGGAGGCGAGTTATTTTCAAAAACTTTTTCAAAGGTCAGTTTGACTCGCAAAAGTTAAAAATTTTGCGATGATAACATGCACTATGCATCCTTCTGAAGGTTCTGTTACATATGACTCTAAAGAAGAAAAAAAATCTTCATCTTGAAGTAGCCGATCTCCTTGGATGATCTTTAAGAATGAGTGACCCATCAAGCTTTTTCTTCAAAGAGTATGATTGTACCAAAGGTTGTACTTGATCAAGAGGTCTCCATCCTTTTTGGGTGAAATAACCTTGCATCAAATACTCGTTAAATACATGACAAATCATATTCAGTCATAATATAACATTATTCATGAAGGCATATTATCATATCATATTAAAGTATATATGACAGTATATCATATTATGTGTCATCAAAACCTAGTTTCTCAACAGGCTTAGCATCAGTCCTTCCCAAAATCCAATCTTCAAATTGGTCCTTTTACAAAATCTAACCTCACATTGGTTATTTTACCAGTTCCTGTATGTGTATTGGTTCAATCATTTCAAATTCAATCTTTATATTAATTTCAATTCCTAAATATTTTGAGAGCGTGTGATCATCGCAAAATTTTCCTCTCTTGTGGTTTTCTCTCTCTTCCTTTCTCTTTTCCTTTCTAGCCTCGATTTCCTCCTTTTTGAAGGGAGGAAATGAAAGACAGAAAAAGAAGAGAGAAGAGAAGAGAGAGGAGCTCTTTTGCGGGGTCTCACTTGACCTTGATTTGAAAATATTTAGAAAATTAACTTGCCTTCGTTTTGAAAATATTTGCGAGAAAAATGGGGAGACAGGATTCGCTCGTTGGTACGAGGTTCGACCGTTTCTGGCGCCTTTATCAGGGGTAATCGAACCAAGGATCGAATTTATGCTTTTTTGCTTTGCCTAAATATTACCTAAGAATTTATTCTATATCTAAATGCACAAAGAATCATGCTTATGCAATGCAAGGATGTATGCTCTTTTGAAAAAAATGATTTTCGAAATATGGGATTTTCTCAAGTGAAAATAAAGTAAATGTGATAATGAAAATAGTTGAATCTAACTTAGAACTTGAGATAAATTAGGAAGAATATTTTGAAGTTTTAAGTCTTTGAAATGATCAGAGTTGGGAAAATGATTTTGAAGATGAGAAAAAATGAAGTTTCAAAGTCAGAAATGAACTTTAAATTTGAATTTTGAATCTGGATTTAAGAGAAGGAGATGAAATTTGAAGTGATATTAAATTCCATATTTAAAATTTGAAACCAGGATCTAAATGGTATTAAAAATAGAAATGGATTTAAGAAGTCCAGGTGAGATTTGAAAAAATGGAATTGGATTTGAAATCTAAAAATGAAGATAGATTTGGGATTTGAGAAATGGAATTGGATTTGAAATCTAGAATTCAAGATGGAATTTGAATCCAAAGTCTGAATCTTGAATGGAATTTGGATCTGAAGTCTAAGATCCAAGATGAAATTGAATTCTGGATCCTAAATGGAATTTGGATCTGAAATCTGTAATCCAGGATGGAATTGGATCTGAAGTCTGAGATCCAAAAAGTGGAGTTTGCTTTTGGAAGTCTGGATCCAAGTTGGGATTTAGGATCTAACCTTTGATTTTTTTGGATTTTGAAAGTCCAAATGGGACTTTTTGAAGATGGATCTGGGTTTTGGAAACCCAGATTGAAGTTAAAACTTAGGAAGGGTCAAGCTTTTGAGATTCAGAATAAATCTCAAACTTTTGATTTTGAATTTGAAGATAAGAAGAAAAAACTTGATTTTAAATCAGGAGATGAATCAGAAACTTCAAAGTTAAATTGAACTTTTTGAAGTTTGAATTTCAAATTGAATTGGAAATTTGAAATACGAAAATGATTTTGAAATTTCAAAGTCAAATTGGACTTTGAAATTGAGTTTTTGAATCTTGAAATGAGATAGAATTGAATTTGAAATAGAAAAAAAAAGATATTCAAAATCACTTGGGTTTTTGACAAAGAATTTTGAAAATATGATGCAATTCTATCCTAAGTGATGAATGAATTTAAAGAATCTTGAAATTGGATTTGAAAACCTTATTTTATTCTTTAAATGAATTAAAATAAGATTAAAGATATAATATATCCCTGACTATGGTCATTGAATATATTATATAATAATCATATTTGAATTCAGGTGAAGAATAAAATATATTTTGGTGCTTTCATAGAGTTTAAAATGAAATTAACTCTCAATATATCCTGACTATGGCCATTGATATATATTTTGAGTTAATTTTAGATTAAACTCTAATAAAAGAAGAAAAATATTTGAAAATATGATGATTTTTGAAGTGGATCCAGTGTTATTCCATAAAAGATGAAAATCCTAAGTTTTGTTCACATCCTGACTATGGCCATTGATCATGCATAATTTTTACAGATAAATTCATATATTTTTCATGCATGATCATGTCAATAATTGCTTAAAAAATGCTTGTTTGCGAAGGTTTTCAAAGTTTTTATCAAATTTTAAATTGAGCAATGTGAACCCTTTCTGAGCCTTTTTGAGAAATTAAGTAAGTTTTTGGGAAATACTTTTAAAAAAATGAGTTGTTTGAAATATTGGAAAAATATACAGGCTCTTTTTGAAAAAAATTTCCAAAACCTAATTAAACTATTATAAAAAGGGAAGTTGAGAAGGAAGAGCCATCTCTCTCTTGGGAATTCACGCCTCCCACTTTGAAGCTCTCTCTCTCTCTCTCTCTCTCTCTCTCTCTCTCTCCTTCTTTCTCCACCAGCCAACCCGTAGTCTCTTCTATTTTTCCAGCACACAAAAAGGCAGCGTGTTGATTTCATGGGGAGAGACCATTCTTTTCGTGACCACTCCAGCCGGGCTACTCGGGAAGCGCTGGGACGTGCGAGAGAAGCGATTTTAAGTCTCTGAAGAGCCCTCAGAAAAGCAAAAGTTCAAGAAAACATAAATTATCTCAAGAAGGGACAAGAAGACTCGAAGCACTGAAGCCTTTTCTTGTCTTTTAGAATTTAGGAATTTAATTCAATTTTTGGGTTTGTAATAAAGTCTTCTAAGCCCTCTGCGTGGGGTATTCATTCGTTGTAATAGTTAATTAGATTTACTTTCTCTTACATTTTCATTTTGGCAATAAAGAGTAGTTGAGCTTATGTGTTTGAATACAAGTATCTTCTGTTCCCTGAGATCGACCCGGACTCCACCACTTGTGTGAGCCGGTTTTTATTATTTGGTGTTTGGCTTTCACTGGATTTTCATTAAAAATATTGTTTTAAAAAGGGGTTTCATAAAACTCACACCAAATTTTGGCGCCGTTGCCGGGGAACGGCGAAATACTAGTATTCACTTTATTGCCTTGTGTTTGTTCTCGTATTTATAGGTTGTTAGTTTAATTCAGTTCTTTAATTAGGATTGTTTAGTTTGCTTTTCGCATTTAGGCTTAGAACCACGTGTGTGTATACCGTAGAGACAAGCTTACTTTTCTACACAACTCACCCATTAGGATCCCCTTAGAAGTGACTGTGTACGATTGGTACCGTGCACATAGATTTCATTTTTGTAAATTCTCTACTAAGTGCAACTGCGTGGTGCTTGTTTATTTCTTGTTTTCAGTAATTGTTTTTGTTACTCGCTTTGTGGTTTGTGTGGTTTGGCCGCTAGCGCATTAGTTAAGTAGAAAAACCCAATTTAGGACGGTTGCTGCACCAGTCTACCCTTTGGTGCATGCACGGGCGACGTTCGCTTGAACCTGAGCTTGCCGAATTTGTTGAGGATCCCGAATCTTTCTTTAGGAGAGCCCATCTATCCAGCCCCATGGCTGAAGATCAGCAGTTGATCCATCCTCTTAGGGAGTACTTCATGCCCAACACATACACTCCTGCATCACAAGACCTGATGTGGGAGCGAACCATTTTGAAATCAAGGCCAGTGTCATCCAGATGTTACCCTCCTTTTATGGCCTTAGCAACGAAGACCCATACCGTCATCTCGACGAATTTCTCGAGATCTGCTCTACGGTGCGGATCAACAATTTTGGAGATGACGCGTTAAGGTTGACGTTATTCCCCTTCTCCCTTAAGGATAAAGCCAAGCATTGGCTGAAGGCCCTCGATACAGTTCAAATTACCACTTGGGAACATATGCAAAGGGAGTTTTTAAAGAAATACTTCCCAATTGGTAAGACGAACTAGTATCGAAAAACCATCACCAGCTTTTCACAAATCGAGGGGGAAATGTTTCATGAAACGTGGGAGAGGATGAAAGATCTTCTCCGCAAGTGTCCCCACCACCAGGTGCTTCGCTGGCAGCTGATGCAATATTTTTATGATGGTCTCACTGAGAAGAACCGTCAAATGGTTGACGCTGCCTGTGGGGGCACTTTTATGCTCAAAAGTGAAGATGAAGCATGGTCCCTTTTTGAGACCTTGAGCGAGAACTCCATGCACCCTGCTTCTGCTTCACGATTCGAGAGGGCCACACCTGTGCAAGATGGCGCGAAGAAGGCTGGTATATTCGAGATAGGGATGCACCTTGAGTTGCAAAACAAGGTCGACCAACTGTCCCAGAAATTGGATCAGTTGTTGTCGGGTCCCTCTCCAGTCTTACAGGTGTGTGCGTTGTGTGCTAGCCCTGCACACCATGTTGCTGATTGCCCCGTTGCGCCATAGTACCCTGAGTTTGTCCAGGAGCAAGCTCAGATGGCGCAGAGTTTCGCTAGGCCCGCACCCAATCCATATTCCAGTTCATATAACCCGGGCTGGCGGAACCATCCCAATTTTTCATGGAGAAATCCACAAGCACAACCTCCCAACCCTTCCCAAAGCCAACCCAGGCAAGGCGGTTATGCGCCTGGATTTCAGAGAACCAGCTACCCGTCTGCTCAGCCTACTTATAATCAGCCTCAGTCTCAATAGCCTTCGTCCAGCCAGTCCTTTGAGGACAAGATGCTGCAAGCCTTCTCGGATATCAAGGCAAATCTGAGCTCCCATACACATTCTATTGCGAAGCTTGAGACGCAAATAGGACAACTCGTCGAGGCGCTTAGCAGGCGGAGTGAGGGGGCTTTACCTAGCCAACCGGTGGTGAACCCTAGGGGTAAGGAGCTGATGCATGGCCTGCATATGACAGATGCCCATCAAGAGCAGGCTCAAGCGGTAATCACCCTTAGGAATGGGAAGCAATACCAAGCGAGAGAGGCTGCAGAAGAAAGAGAGAGAACGAGTGAGAAGCAGCCTGTCCCTACCGTCCCACCTCAGAAAATCGAGAGGGCTCTACCATCTGAGCCTTCAAAGTCCTATATTCCCAAAGCCGCCTTTCCTGAGGCATTAGAGAGGCCGAAGTCATTAGGCAAACATAGAGTGAATATGAAGAAGATGCTTGAGATATTCAAGCACGTTCAGATAAACCTCCCCTTGCTTGATGCTATTCAGCAAGTCCCTGCGTATGTGAAGTTTCTAAAGGAGCTTTGTACGTAGAAAAGAAAGTTGAGGTCACAAGTGCCGAAGAAGATATACTTGACTGAGCAGGTGAGTGCGGTGTTGTAGCACCAAACCCCACCAAAGCTTAAGGATCCAGGGACTCCAATTATTTCGTGTGTCATAGGAGACATCACTGTCGAGCGTGCATTGCTCGACCTTGGGGCAAGTGTCAATATCTTGCCGGGTTTCTTTTATGACAAATTTGGATTAAAGGAGATGAAGCCAACACCTATGACCTTGCAGCTTGCAGATAGATAAATTAAGGTCCCACGAGGGATTCTGGAAGATGTTCTAGTCAAGGTAGAGGACTTCTACTTCCCTGTCGACTTCATCATTTTAGATATGGAGGGAGTCAATGATATGCGACAAACTCCCATTATTCTTGGACGCCCCTTTCTGGCCACTGCCAATGCGTGCATTAATTGCCGCACAGGCGCGATGGATGTCTCATTTGGCAACAGGAAGATGAGGCTGAACATTTTTCATGCGGCGATAGGACCTGCCGGCGATGAGGCTTCTTTCGAGGTCGACCTCATTCAGGACCTGGTAGAAGCAGAGCATACCTGGTTATTGAGTGATCCACCTCAGGAGGAGGTTGATGAATCACTCGAAGAAGATTGTCATGGGTCGATAGAGAGTTAGACAGGTGATCTGAGTTGGATTTGGCACTTCGAGCCGCTTCCTGAATTGGCAGAAAAACCGGCCCGACCATCCATAGAGAGTCCGCCTGAGCTTGAGTTGAAGCCCTTACCAGCCACACTCAAGTATGCCTTCCTAGGCAAGGACCAGACTCTCCCCGTCATTATTTCTGCAGACCTGACTGACACACAGGAGTGTCAGCTTTTACAAGTCTTGCACGAGCACAAAGAGGCGATTGGATGGTCGGTGGCAGATCTGAAGGGGATAGACCCCTCCTTTTGCATGCATCAGATTATCATGGATGAGGGGGCTAAACCCTCAAGAGAGGCGCAAAGAAGACTAAATCCCCATATGAAGGAGGTGGTAAAGAAGGAGGTAGTCAAATGGTTGGATGCTGGGATCATTTATCCCATCTCCGACAGTCAGTGGGTGAGCTATACCCAGGTTGTCCCCAAGAAGTCTGGGCTCACTGTAGAGATGAATGAAAAAGGAGAAAGTGTCCCTATGAGGACTACCACGGGATGGCGAGTATGCATAGATTATAGAAAGTTGAACAGTGCAACTAGGAAGGATCACTTCCCTCTGTCGTTCATCGACCAAATCTTGGAGAAACTCGCGGGTCAGCAGTATTTTTGTTTCCTGGATGGTTATTCAGGATACAACCAGGTGGCCGTTCATTCCGAGGACCAGGAGAAGACGACGTTCACCTGTCCATATGGCACTTTTGCTTATAGGAGAATGTCGTTTGGGCTCTGCAATGCCCCGGCAACATTTCAGCGGTGCATGATGGCGATCTTCTCGCATATGATGGATGATGTCCTTGAGATCTTCATGGACGATTTCTTGGTCTATGGCTCTTCATTTGACGATTGTCTCCAAAAGTTATCTCGTGTGCTTCAGCGTTGTAGGGAGACAAATCTGGTTCTTAGTTGGGAAAAGAGTCATTTTATGGTGAGACAAGGGATTGTTCTTGGACATATTGTGTCTGAGAAAGGGATCGAGGTTGATAAGGCCAAAGTGGAGACCATTGCTAGATTAGCTCTACCAACCTCTGTGCGGCAGGTGCGATCATTTCTAGGGCACGCAGGTTTTTATAGAAGGTTCATTAAGGACTTTAGCCAGATTTCTCGACCGGTGTGCAACCTGCTAACAAAAGATCAGCCGTTTGTGTTTGATGATGCCTGTTTGAAGGCATTCTTGGCCCTGAAGGAGGCTCTGAATACTGCTCCTATTCTTCGATCTCCTGAGTGGTCAGTGCCATTTGAGATTATGTGTGACGCGTCAGATTACGCGGTTGGAGCGATTCTCGGTAAGAAGATTGAGCGACGATCTCATGTGATTTATTATGCTAGTAGGACCCTCTCTGATGTGCAAATGCATTATACCACCACAGAGAAGAAATTACTAGCCGTAGTTTTTGCTCTTGAGAAGTTTCGCTCATATTTGTTAGGCTCCAAGATCATCATTTACTCAGATCATGCAGCATTGCGATATTTGATGAGTAAAAAGGATGCCAAACCGTGTCTCATTCGATGGATCCTTCTGTTACAAGAATTTGATCTCGAGATTTGAGATAAGAGTGGATGTGAGAATCTTGTAGCAGATCATTTATCCAGACTGACAGTGGAGACATCCACTGATCAGGGGCAGATTGATGATTCATTTCCGGATGAACAACTCTTTCATGTCAAGCATCTGCCTTGGTTTGCGCATATCATCAACTTTTTGGTGACTGGAGAGTACCCTGCGCACTGGAACCGCAATGAGAGAGATCGATTTTTCTCGCAGGTAAAGCACTATTTTTGGGAGGAACCAGAGTTGTTTCGATTATGCCCAGATCAGATGATTCGGAGGTGTGTTCCTGAGGAGGAGTATGACTCCATTCTATCATTTTGTCATTCCTTGGCTTGTGGAGGCCATTTTTCTAGTCGAAAGACCGCCGCGAAGGTCCTCCAGTCAGAATTTTGGTGGCCGACACTGCATAGAGATGCCCATGATTTTTGTAGGAGGTGCTTGCGCTGTCAGCAGACAGGACGCATTGCCAAGCGTGACATGATGCCCCTTCTTCCTATTTTGATTGTTGAGATTTTTGATGTGTGGGGCATTGATTTTATGGGTCCTTTTTTGCCATCGTTTGGATTTGTATACATTTTAGTGGCAGTTGATTATGTTTCAAAATGGGTCGAGGCCGTGGCCACCCGAACCAATGATCATAAGGAGGTGCTTCGATTTATCAAGCACAACATTTTTAGCCGGTTCGAAGTCCCTAGAGCGATCATTAGTGATGGTGGTACGCACTTTCGTAATGTGCAAGTAGCTTCCTTAGGAAATATTTTGTGCATCATCGGATTGCTACACCTTACCACCCGCAGACCAGTGGCGAAGTTGAGGTCTCTAACAGAGAGATCAAGTGGATTCTTGAAAAGACAGTCCGACCAGACCGCAAGGACTGGTCTCAGCGCCTTGATGATGCCCTTTGGGCCTATAGGACTGCTTTCAAGACTCCGATTGGCATGTCCCCATACCGATTGGTTTTTGGGAAACCATGCCACCTCCCTGTTGAATTGGAGCATAGGGCATATTGGGCTATCAAGAAGTTTAATTTTAATATGGCCCAAGCTGGCGCTGAGAGGAAGTTGCAGTTGAGTGAGCTTGAGGAGTTGCGCAATGAAGCCTACGAGAGTGCCAAAATATACAAGGCTCGAACAAAGCATTCTCATGATCAACATATTGTGAGGAAGCAGTTCGAACCTGGTCAAAAGGTGTGGCTTTATCATTCACGTCTCCATCTTTTTCCAGGGAAGCTGAAGTCCAGATGGGATGGACCATTCATAGTCCATAGAGTTTTTCCACATGGAGCGGTAGATCTTTTGGACCCTCGAACGGGTAGCATTTTCAAAGTTAATGGGCAGCGACTGAAGCCCTACATTTCTGATATGGTAGTGCAGCAAGACATTGAGGATATTAACCTCGTGGAGGCATGAGGGGGAGCACAGGTTTGTACGTTGTATTTTTAGTAGGATCTAGTAAATATCATAGATGGTTTTTCGTTATTTTGCTTTGCTTTCTTGTATCTCATGAGTATATTGTTAGATCAGGTATCCATTCTTGTGCATTCGTAGGACATGCATTTATATGTCAAGTGACTTCTACTCTTTTCTCTCGATTATCTTGTTTTCATATGCAGTCCCTTAGTTTCATATAAGCATGGGGGAGTGCCACTGAGGACAGTGTCATTCAAGCATGGGGGAGGGTGTAGTTTGCAAACCTAAAATTTTCATGTCTTTGTACTTACATTTTTTATGTCAACTCATTAAAATTAGGCTTTTAGGGAATGAGTTTGAACTTATATGACTGCTTTGCAACATCTAACGTTTTTAGAGGATTTTTAAGCCCCACGAAAAACTTTTTCTAACACGAATCTAGAAAACCATGGTTATTTATGTGGATTTCAAAGAAATGATTATAGAAGCATGTTAGAGTTTATTTTGAATCACAAGTATGGATATGCACAGTTTTATTTTTTTAAAAAACTAAGCAAATAAACAATATTGCATTTAAGAGCTCAAAAAGTGAAACGAGCATACGTTTAGTTGTTTGATATCTTCGTACTCCCTAGTAGCTGGGCTTAGACACAAGTTGAAGTGTTTGAGTCCAGGATGAAAAGGATAACGAAGGAAGTCAATTCTTTGTCTACGTTGATATCTGTGGCCTATTTTGTTCGAGCAAGTAGAGCCTGAGGGGTGTTTACACCTGGTGCCCTAAAGCCATCTGGTTTGGGAGTCATCGGCCTGAAAGCTCGTTACATAGACTTTATAGAGAGCCTAATAGATACTGACAGTGCACATGACAGAGAAGTAGACTATACGTAAACTATAGAAAATTGAAGGTCTAGTGACTCGAGTAATTAAGTCTGAGGGATACTTTGTATCTGGTGCCCTAAGGTCGTCTGGCCTAGGAGTCACTGACCCAAAGCTCGTTACACGGGTCACAAAAACTGAAAATTGGGTATAGTGCTCGGGGGGAAAAAAAAATGGAAAATGTGGAAAATTGAAAATCAAGAAAGAGAAAAGAACGTAAAAGAGAAAAGTTCATTGCTTAAAAGCAAATATTGAGAAAACCTGTGCACAACACATCTGAGTGAGGATAAGTAAATAATGATATGTATGTATTTGAATTTCTGAGGATGAAACATAAATGATTATGCTATATAGAAAAGTGAAAGAAAATATTTTATTATGTGGTGGCAAGTAGAAGACTCTAATCATGTTTTGATGATGCAATGACATGAAATATTTGTGGAAACGAACTCCTTAACTGCCTAATGCTTTGTTTTTTAAAATTCTTATGCATACTTGACACAGATGTTTGTGGGTAGCATCACTGCAAACCCTCACGAGACCTTACTCGTCCACTGGGGTAACCCAGGGGTTGAAAGGGCTTGTTGCATGTGCTAAATGCAACCGTGATTCCTACGAAAGTGAGTTAGGTTTTTGTTTTGATTAGTATCAATTTTGTTTTTGCTTCAGTTTGCTCGAGGACTAGCAAACGATAAGCATGGGAGTATTTGATCATGCATAATTTTTACACATAAATTCATATATTTTTCATGCATGATCATGTCAATAATTGCTTAAAAAATGCTTGTTTGTGAAGGTTTTCAAAGTTTTTATCAAATTTTAAATTGAGCAATGTGAACCCTTTCTGAGCCTTTTTGAGAAATTAAGTAAGTTTTTGGGAAATAATTTTAAAAAAATTGAGTTGTTTGAAATATTGGAAAAATATACAGGCTCTTTTTGAAAAAATTTTCCAAAACCTAAGTAAACTATTATAAAAAGGGAAGTTGAGAAGGAAGAGCCGTCTCTCTCTTGGGAATTCACGCCTCCCACTTTGAAGCTCTCTCTCTCTCTCTCTCGCCTTCTTTCTCCACCAGCCAACCCGTAGTCTCTTCTATTTTTCCAGCACACAAAAAGGCAGCGTGTTGATTTCATGGAGAGAGACCATTTTTTTCGTGACCACTCCAGCCGGGCTACTCGGGAAGCGCTGGGATGTGCGAGAGAAGCGATTTAATGTCCTTGAAGAGCCCTCAGAAAAGCAAAAGTTCAAGAAAACATAAATTACCTCAAGAAGGGACAAGAAGACTCGAAGCACTGAAGCCTTTTCTTGTCTTTTAGAATTTAGGAATTTAATTCAATTTTTGGGTTTGTAATAAAGTCTTCTAAGCCCTCTGCGTGGGGTATTCATTCGTTGTAATAGTTAATTAGATTTACTTTCTCATACATTTTCATTTTGGCAATAAAGAGTAGTTGAGCTTATGTGTTTGAATACAAGTATCTTCTGTTCCCTGAGATCGACCCGGACTCCACCACTTGTGTGAGCTGGTTTTTATTATTTGGTGTTTGGCTTTCACTAGATTTTCATTAAAAATATTGTTTTAAAAAGGGTTTTCATAAAACTCACACCAGTCATTGATGTAAATCATCAACTTAGGATTTAATCATCTCCAATTAGAATGGTGCACGTGCCATTCGTGTGCCCAATTGTGAAATTTTTGAGAAATGAAGGCAAAAAGTATGAAAACAAGCAATTTATGATATTTACAATACTCATTCATTCTAATACAATGCAGAAAAACATAAAATTCTTAATTGACATCTAGCTATCCTTAAATAAGAGAGAGAACAATACCTTTCATGTATCCCTGCAAAACAAGGAATTAGCACAAGTAATATAAGAAGGAGATGTCATGTTTTGAATAGATTGACAAACATCTGGTCATATCTAAGCCAAATACAGGTGTATCTAAAATGCTCATGCTAAATGAATAAGACTATAGCAAATGTAACTACAAAGATGGAAACATTAATGAAAATGAAAAGGGGAAATGAAGTATAAATAACATACATAAAGGCATAATGGGTAATACTTTAATGAATGTCAGATAATTTTACAGAAAATTGACAGAAGATATAGCAGTAAATTGATGGGAAAGTCTGAAGTGCATATATATATGTATATATATATATGTATGTATATATATATACATATATATATATATATATATATATATATATATATATATATATATATATATATATATATATATATATATGTTCCTATAATGATTAAACCAAGTGAAGAATGCCTATATACACCAAATTTGTGAGAAAGAGGTGTAGACACAGGGAATCTACAACTGCATTTGGATTCTTATGAAGAGGGTGGATGCTGTGAGGGTGTTTCAAAGTATTGCAGTTGGAGGAGTTAATGGGGCTAGAAATGGATACAACATGCTGGAAGCAGGGAAGTGGGTAGCAATGCATGGTGGACTAACCTGTTATGCAGCTTATGTGAATATTGAGCACTATATAACATTTAGCAATACAATGGTATATGCAGATTAACATAATATTACAGCTAATATATATAGCTAATATACAAACTATCATGTACAATGTAACTAATGTGTGGGAACTGGCACTCTGATTTCAAGAGACAATGCATGTTAGTTTCATACGCTGATACTAGTTTGCCGAATGCTGATACACTATGAACACAGGATTGCTGACATATTCCTACACCCGATTGAGTTTATCATGCTAACACTAACATAGACTAATATATATTGCTTAATCGAGACTGACCTATACATCAATGCAGACTTACTAACTCACTAACAATTAATCAATACAGTTTAACTGCCAACGCATATAACCATACTCTACACAGACTCGATCATTTTGCATAATGCTAACCCACTCTGCTGTCACAGATGCTAATACATACTAATTGTACATACTGACTGCCAAAGATTATCGAACACACTCATTCAATATTTCAACAATAACTTGTTTAATTACAAGGTTCACGTATGCGCTCAGACTACTTGGTAATGGTAGTAATTAAATTTCACCTCCAAATTTAGAGATGATATGGTAATGCTTATATGTAGAACTCAGAGGAAAGGGTAATTCAGATGTCAAAATATGGACATAACGCACATTACAAATCTACTGTAAAGATTTCAGATATGATTGTGACCAATAGCAGCTGCTGGTTGCTCCAGTAGTGACATCAGATGCATCCTTAGAAGACCCTTGAACTGGTCATCCTTCACGCCTGTTCAAAAACTGAGTATTCACTCATTCTTGAAGTCTCGGCCGATTGAAGAACACTAGAAAATGGGAATTAATAACCCCACATACAAAACCAACCACAAGATCAGCCCTTATGTATTTAACATACAATAAAACAGGGAGCCAAAACCGATGATTTATCAGAGATTGGGAAAGCATATGTAGGTCTGAGTACTGAAGATGAAGTGCTAACTGTGAATGATGAATGCAATATAAGATATGCAGATAAAAGCACAGATGCATTAATGGAAGTGAAGACGTAACTGCAATGTTGTAGCACGTGATAGCTAGGAGGGGTGATGTATAGCGAGTGAGGCAGGTGGAGTGGGTGTTGAATGAAGTTATGAAAAACTGAAGATATGCAGTTCACAAAAGAGTACTCAGTATCGTCGGTGGAGCTAGCTTCTGACACCAGAACTTCAGAAACTCTTAGGATTTGATGCTATTATCGATCCATTAGCATCAGATGACTCATATTTGCTCAGTTATGTCTTCTTCAAATATTAGGATTTTAGATGCACATCACCTGAAATAAAGTCATCATGAGATTAAACTTAAAACATCAACCACAAAACTGAAGTAGTGATAAGTATAATGAATCAAAAAAAAAAAGTACATTAAGTGTATTGAAAGAAGTATACGCCCCTTAGTTTTCTCATTCATGGTGGGATCATTGAACTGTATTCCTCTGCTTAATGTAACCTTCGATGCTGCCAATCACTTTATGAATTTCTTTCCCATGAACGCCTCTCCCCATTAAAAGTCCCCAAACAATATTGCAGAGAACTCATTGAGTGGTTAAAAAAAAAATTTAATGACATGGTAGCGCAACTCTGAAGGAGACGCTTCCCTGGTCCACCACTAGAAGCCTTCTGAAGGGTCGATAACCTATCTAATGCATTTAGATTGTAGACACCCCAATCAGAAGAGGGGGCCAGACATCGAGAAACCATCTGATCATCTCTACGAGACCTTACCAGCTTAACGAGGTAGGGATTATGCAACCAGAGCATTGTCACAACATTGGCCAGAAGGGGGGGTCAAAAGGGGGAAATAACATTGTGATAGAAAACAGAGGAAATAAAATGCTATAGATAATTTCGATTTAGTAAATGGAATCGAACGAGGAAACAAAAGATTAGTAATGCTAGGCAAGAGTGAATGAATATAACATAAAGAACTAGATCCATTAATAGACTGAAATCAAACAGATGGAACGCAGTAATGAACAAAAGTTCATACTGGTCTCTTTTCTTTTTGTAAGAAATTTGAGATCCGATGTGTTATTTCAAAACCAACAGGTACTGAGGTAAGACCATCGGATGCTATACTATCCAAATACCAAACGAAATTGCAGAAAACAAATTATGATAATACCAAAAACAAAACAAAAAAAAAATGTTGAATCGATGAACAAGAAATGAAGATATCCTGAAAAATATGGGCATATAGAGAGCGATATGGATAAATTGTGAAAGAGCATTGAATCTAAAGAAGAAGAAAAGAAAAATAAAATAAAATAAAATAAAAGATAATGTTGGAAGATTCCGTTGATATTGATCTATGTGAGTCGATGCTGCTACATGCATGCAAATCGATACCATATGAGAGGCTTTGCATCAAATCAGAAGAAAACCAAACTAGAAGCAAATATGAATAACAGAAAGTAAGAAAGAAACAAAAAAAACAGGAAAAGGATTTTACAGAAGATCGAAAGAGGGAGAAGGTGGTTACTTACCTGTAGCTATAGGGGTTCTGAAGATTAATCGGCAGAGAGAAACCAGGGGAAGAGGAAAATAAGGTGAAGAAGAAGATGATGAAGGTGGATCCCTGTTGTAGAAGAGGGGTGCAGTGGTGAAGAAGCGGTGAAAATGAAAGAAGGAAGAAGAGGTTTGTTAAATAGGAAAGGAAGGAAAAATCGAGAAGGGGTTTGTTAGCGATGAACGAGAGATGGAGGCCGTGGAGGATCGGATGATGGAGAGGAGGTCGCACATGGGGGGGGGGGGGGGGGTTGGAAATGGAGGGTTTGGCCATGGAGGGATGAAGGAGGTGCGATGGGGAACATCCTTCTAGAAGGAGGGCGGCGGAAGAAATGGGATTTTCAAGAGAGAGAGAGTGTGATCGAGAGAGAGCCCAAAAACCCTAAAAAAAATTCGTTAAAAACTCTTTTCAGAAAAATGGTCCTTTTCAAATAGTATTTTCAAAAAGATGGTTAAAAGGATGTTTTTCAAAAAAAACTATTTTTTCTTTTCCTTGTGTTTTTCATTTTTTTGGTATTTTTGGATGAAATTCTAAAACTTAAGCAGTACGAGAGATAAAACTATTTTTTTTTTGTGTTTTTGATAAAAATTTATAAAAGGAGGGGTTTTCTGAAAATTTGGGGTTATCTTGGGGAAATTTCTTCAGAAAAAAATGGGTTTGGATCCAGGTTTTGAGAAAATGTTTGAGTTTTGAAACTTGAATCGAGAAATACAACGCGATGGATCCAAACGGATGCCTGTGATCATCACAAAATTTTTCCTCTTCCGTTGTTTCTCTCTCTTCCTTCTCTTTTCCTTTTCCAACCTCTATTTTCCTCCTTTTTAAAGGGAGAAGAATAAAAGAAAGAAAAGAAAGAGAGAAGAGAAAAGAAAGAAAGAAGGAGAGAAGAGGAACTCTTTTGTGGGTTTTCACTTGACCTTTATTTGAAAATATTTAGAAAATTACTCACCTCCGTTTTGAAAATTTGTGGGAAAAATGGAGAGACGGGATTCGCTCGTCGGTACGAGGTTCGACTGTTCCTGGCGCCTTTACCAGGGGTAATCGAACCAAGGATCGAATCTATGCCTTTTGCTTTGCCTAAATATCATCTAAGAATTTATCCTAAAAGATCTAAATGCACAAAGAATCATGCTTGTGCAATGCAAGGATGTATGCTCTTTTAAAAAAAATAATTTGAGAAATTTCCAAGTATTTCTGAGATGATCTTGATGATGGAGTGAAGAAATGATCGAATCTAACTTAGAACTTGAGATAGATCAGAGAAGTTCTAAGTTTTTGAAGTAAATCAAGCTTGGAAAAATAAATCTTGATTTTGAGAAAGAATGATTTGAAGTTTGAAAATGAAAGGAAATGAAGTTTCAAAGTCAGAAATGGACTTTGAATTTTGAACTTGAATTTAGGAAAGGAAATGAATACTTGAGATGGCCTTGAATTTAGACTGTGAAGTTTGCAATTTTGAATGGATCTGAGGGAATCAAATGATATTAAAAATAGAGATGATTTTAGGGAATTCAAATGAGATCTGGAAATGGACTTGGATTTGAAATCTAGAATTGGGAATGTAATTGGATCTTAAAATGGATTTTAAGGTATGGGATCTGAAATCCGATGCAAAATTGGGTTCTGGATCCTAAGATGGATTTGGATTTGAAGTCTGAGATCCAAAGTGTGATTAAATTCTGGACTCTAAAGTGGATTTGGATCTGAAGTCTGAGATCCAAAGTAGAATTGGGTTCTAGATTCTAAGATGGATTTTGGATCTGAAGTCTGAGATCCAAGGTGAAATTGGATTCTGGATCCTATAAGGAAATTGGATCTGAAGTCTCAAATCCAAAAGTGGAATTGGATTCTGGATCCTAAAAATGGATTTGGAGTTGTTAAATTCAGAAGATGAATCAAGAACTTCCAAGTTTGAATTGAACTTAAAAAAATGAAAATTAGAATTTGAATCTTGAATATACAAATGAATTTCAGAGTCAAATTAGACCTTGAATTTTGAAGTTTGAATTTGGAATTTAGAAGATGAATCAAGAATCTCAAAGTTTAAATTGAACTTTGAGTTTGATTTGGAGTTTTGAATATAAGATGAACTTGGAATTTCAAAGTCAAATTGAACTTTGAAATCTGTTTTGAATTTGAATATAAAAAATGACTTTGAAATCTCAAAGTTAAATTGAATTTTTAGATTTGAAAATGAAATTGAATTTGAAAATTAAAGTATGAATTGGACTTTATAAGAATTGAAGATAGATTGAGGAAGATATTTACATCACTTGGAGTTTTTGAAAAAGGAATTTTGAAAATATGGTGCAGTTCTATCCTAAATGATGAATGGATTTAAAGAATTTGAAATTGGATTTTGAAAAGCTATTCCATTCTTTAAATGAATTAAAACAAGATTGAAGATATAATACATTCTTGACTATGGTCATTGAATGTATTATATAATAATCTATATTTAAATTCAAGTGAAGAATGAAACACATTTTGTGCTTTTATAGAGTTTAAAATGAAATTAATTCTCAATATACCCTGACTATGGCCATTGGTATATATATTGAATTAATTTTAAGTTAAACTCTGATAAAAGATGAAATATTTGAAAATATGATGATGTTTGAAAAGGATCTAGTGTGGATCCAGTGTTATTTTATAAAAGATAAAAATCCTAAGTTTTGTTGACATCCTGACTATGGTCATTGATGTAAATCATCAACTTAGGATTATTTACCTCTTATGAAATGGTGCACATGTCATTCGTGTTTCACCATTGTGAGATTTGAAAAATAAAGGTAAAAAGCATGAAAATAAGCAATTTATGATATTTACAATGCTCATTCATTCTATCTAAAACAGGGAATGTAAATTCTCATTTAGATCTAACTATTACAACACATAAAATTGAATTTTTAACTCCCAATGATGATATCTTCCATATATTTCCTGCAAAACAGAGTTAGTATAAAGTACATATGGAAGGAGAACAACACTTCATATACAAGATGATGAATGCCCATATATCTATGTGAGACGCAGGGGATTAAGTATATACATATGAGTGTGGATCGGTGTAACCATACATGAAGATGTATATATATATATATACATATATAAGTATATACATATATCCCTAATGACTAGAAAGCTTATGAAAATTTTCAAATACATTCATGCATATATAATACATATATATATATATATATGTATAAGGAGATGTTTGAAATGTAGGAATGAGCATTATATACATAAAGTAAAAGATGCTACTAAGTAAGGGCGGCAACAACTGATAAACATCGGTATTTGCAATGTAGGACAAAGATGCTAAAGTGGTAGGCAAGGGGTAAAGATGATGATAATGGGTGAAGTACCTAGACATAGTGCAGCAGCAAAGGTGTAATGTATGGTATGGTGATTTTAGTGAAGTGGGGTTGTTGTAAATGGGTAACTGGTGGCAGGATGCATGGGAAAGTCTGGTCATTTGTGCATAGCTGAAACGGGGTGCTGTGAGTGGTGATGGATAGGAAGATGCTGGAGCCAGAATGATCCAGGATGGATCATTAGAGGAGGCAATAGCCATAGTGAGCTATTATGGGGATGAAATATTACGATGGTTCATTGTGAACCATTGCGAAAGACTATGGCTATAGTAGTTCCTTAATGAACCACTATGGAAATGAAGGGTCACAGTGGTTCCTTGTGAACCACTGTGAAGAATTATAACTATAGTAGTTCCTGACGAACTACCATAGAAAGAAAGACTACAGTGGTTCTTTGTGAACCATTATGAAAATTGCAGCTGTAGTAGTTTTTAATAAACTACTATGAAAATGGAGAGCCACAGTGGTTCATTGTGAACCATTGTGAAAGATTCTCTTTTCTTTAATGAAATGTGTGGCTGGGAAGAGGGTTAACAACAGATGTACAGGTGATAATGAAGAGTTATACTTTATTAAACGATGGGACTGTATATGCAACTATCCAGACATTGCGACTGATACATGCAGATGCAGTTAGTACATGGCAGCCAACCTATTTTATTGATATAAGAGACATAAGTAACTTACTCTTGCTGAACTTAAACACACAGGTGGATGTTACTGTGGATCGAGTTCACACAACAACTATTTCGAAATCCCATGGCGGCAATTTGATGCCATCCTCTTGACAACAGAGAAGGGTTCGCAGGAAATACCTAGGAGTTGTAGTAATGAATATATATAATAAAAAAAATGACATATAGGTACTCTAATGTGCCTAAGTGTGTAATGATTAACAATCTACTAACTCATTATGCTGTGCAAATGGTTGATGAACACACAGTATACAATATACATTTGAATGAAAGTGATGATATAACAGTACATGATGGAATGCTAAAACAACAAATGTACAATGCATAACATCAAGCAGAGTAGAAGCAGGCCCGAAGAATGCAATTGTTCAACTTTTAGATTTAAAACATCTCCTTCTCTTACAGCATATGGTTTAAATAGATCAGTTAATGCCATATGAAAATCTGATTCTGAAGCAGGATAATACACTCCCAAGTGAATTTTCACTATAAACATGAATGCTTAGCATAGTATAGAACAAAGCTCAATACTTATCAGATTTTTTTTTTCATGTCATACTCAACGACGTCATCTCCACACTTGGCCATTTAAACAGCTATAAATGGGTGCGTCTGGTCAAAAGATTCATTATCTGTAGCATGAGATATATAAAAAAAAAAAACCAAGTTAGTGGTGTATTCAAGTGTATGATGCATGCAGGAAATGAGGGTGAAGTAGCTCTTATTTATCTGACTTGACGAATTCAGAGTTGAAAACAATCCTCTGCTTTACCAAGATCAGTCCTGCAATCAATATAATGTTAAACATTTGAAAGATACTATCGAGGCTTTCATTGAGTTGGTCGGGATCCAATAAGGCCTATTTTGTTGGGTTCTTGGAGTGAACCAGAACCTATCAAGGCCTGTTTGAATGAATATTACATCAGGTTCATCAGGCTGAGATCCCTTGAAGCACGATCCGTGGCCCGGTTGCTAAATTATCAGGTAAGGTAATCAAACCACATAGGAAGAATACGTGACCATAATAAAAGTGACAAAACTGGTTAGCATATGAAAGTAATCAAAGGGACGAAGTTCCCATATGGAGGGTATAATGAAGTCCTGTAATGTTTATTTATATTGAAAACCCTGCCTAAGAATTGAGAATCAGCCCTGAGAAGACAATAGTTGAGATAAAAAAAAAATGAGACAATTCAAAGGTAAATCAACAAATCAAAAGATGTAATGTAATGGCTATACTTGAAACAACAATATTTAGTGTTATGCAGTGACGAAAATGTGTTGAAGTTGACAAATACAAAAATAAAATAATGAATATCAGAACTTGAAGTGCGTATTTAGAGGCAAACCACCTTTGATTTATCAGTAGCCAAAAAGAAAAAAAAAGTGGGCCAGTAATGAATCACTGTTAATGCATGGTGGGTGGGGAGGACTGATGTTATCGATGGTATGCTGGAGATCCTGAGCACAGATGCAACAAGTGCAACAAAGTGAAAGGGGATACATACAAATATACGAAAATTGATATGGGTAAATCCAGATTTTTCAACTTGCACAGAAAACCAATGCACGCAAATGGTTTTCCACGCACATAATTTAGAAGCATGCAAAATCTGGAATGTGTCTCAATGAATGTACTCCCAAATGGAACAAAACTCCTGTAATCAACTGTCCTTTCCCCTTTAGAGACCAGATGAAGGACGATCTAAACAAGGCAAGTAGTAAATTTGAAAGGTGCATTAATCATGGATTAATTTTAACGCTCAGAACAAGGGATCAAAGAGATATCCTTAATGTAGTTATTATGCTGAAACTTATCACTCGGGAGATCTCCTGTTCTGATGCCTTCAACATCGGATTATCATTGAGGATACATAAAAGAATGCAAACGAGCCGCAAAGCTGTGGATCCAAATGGAAGATATTGCTACCGGGTAAGTCAAAAAAAAAAAAAAAAAAGAACAGAAATGTGGGAATATGGTAATTCCAGCTAATATAGCAATGTGTAGGCCAATACTTTTATCTACTATGCTTGATTTTAAACGATGAAGAAACAAGGACAACGAGAATTTGTTTAGGAAAACAGAGAGGAGAAAAAAAAAGAAAAAAAAAAAGAGAAAGAAAAAGAAAAGGGAAAAAAAGAAGAAAGAAAGGAAATAGAGAGAGCAAAGGGAGAGATTCTTACCGTGTTACTGCAGGGGTCCTGGATGATAGGTGAAGAGTGGCGCACTGCTATCGGACCTCTGTCTCTTCGTTTCAATCGGTCCCCTTTAGCTAGCGTGGTTAAATTCAGATTGGGCAGAAAGAGGAGATGAAAAAAAAAAAAGGTGAGGAGTAAGCGTTGAGAGACTGAGGGAAAGGGTGAATCGGGAGGAGTAGTGCGATTGTTATGCAGAAGGAGGAGAGACGATTGGGAGATGCGGGGGCGAAAATATGTAGAAGGATAAAGAGGAGGGATGCGGGGGTGAAGCGCGGTCATGCATGAAGAAGAACGAGGGTGAGAAGCGGGTCTCGTGAAGTAGAGGAAGGTGGAGGGGTGATAACGGGTCCGTGAAGAAGAAATGGGGAGGTGAAGAAGCGGTGGTCGTAGGGTTTGCCTCTGCCGATTCTTAAAGAAGAGGAAGAAGCCTCTCGAAGGGGGGGTTTGTTGTTGGAGATGAAAGGTGAAGGGAGGAAAGGTTGTTGCCGATGGAGGGTTCAGAAGGTGAAGATGTGCGATGGAGAGGGGTGATTGGCTGAGGGTTTCGGTGAGAGGGAGAAGGAGGAGACTGAGAGGGGGAGAGAGGCGCCGTAACCCTCTCTCTTACGAAAGGTTTTTTGTAAAAACCCTAAAAGGATAAATTTACAGAGGGGGTCTTTTTATTTTCGGGTTTTTACGAAGAGGGGGCTCCCTAACAATTTTTTTTAAAAAGAGGTGTTTTTTTATAAGACTCGATTCTCAAAAGATGTTTTTAAAGGGTTATTTTTGTGTTCTACTTTTTCTTTTTTCTTATTTTTTTCTTTTTTTCTTGACATTTTATATATATATATATATATATATATATTTGACATTTTTAGAATAAAGCCTTAAAATTACGAAAAGCAAAGATTTAAAACTAATTTTTTTGTATTTTTGAGAAATATTTACAAAAGAGGTTTTTTTCTGAGAAATCAAGGTCATTTTGGGGAAATTTCTTCAGAAAATGGGTTTGGACCCGAGTTTTGAGAAAATGTTTGCGTTTTTGAAACTCGAATCGAAAAATACAACAAGATGGATCCACACGGATGTCAGATGGACTGTCCGAGCTACTTTAAAAATTATTTTTGGTATTTTCTGTAATTTTAATTTAAAATTTTGGACGATGAGACTCGGATTTGGATCTGGATGATGGATCCAGATCCGAAATCAATTTAAACATATAAAATGAATTTAATTTCAGTAAAACTTGAGAAATGAACTGGAATTTAGATTAAAAAATGACTCATTTGCTAAAAAAATGAATTTAGGGGCAAGAAGGGAATATTTAAAAGATTTTGAAAAATTTGGGGTGTTCACAATGCCTGATGGACTGTCCGAGCTATTTAAAAACTATTTTTGGTAATTTCTGTAATTTTAATTTAAAAGTTGGTCAACGAGACTCAGATTTGGATCTTGACAATAGATCCGGATCCGAAATCAAGTCAGATATATAAAATGAATTTAATTTCAGTAAAACTTGAGAAATGAACTAGAATTTAGATTTAAAAGTGACTCAATTGCTCAGAAAATGAAATCAGGGGCAAAAAGGGAATATTTTAAAAGATTTTGAAAAATTTGGGGTGTTCACAGATGCCCCTCTTTGCTACTAAGCCAGTTGAAAGCCGAGCTTAGTGGCAAAGAAACACTCCAAATTTTGAAAAATGCCCAGTCGGCATATCTGACCTGGGTGTGGAAGAATTTACTTTGAAAACATGGTTTTTCAGGCTTAAAACCTTATCCTGAATAGTGTTTGGGGAGACGAAATCCTCGACAATGATATGATTGAATGATAGAATTGAGGAAAACCGTGATAGGACTTTGGGCGAAGATCCCGTAATGATGAAAGGTAAGAGTTTTGATCAAGTCTCATGGGTGAGGCAAGATCAACTCTTGGAATGACTTAGGTTTAGCCCTTAATATGGATGGGACGAAGATAGATCAAGATAATTTGGATGGGGAAAGGAATATAAGCGGATCTCGATGGGACATTTTTGAGAGAAATGCCTCATGAGATGAAACTCAAGTATGATCCTTTCCTGGATGGATGTACAGAGCATGGATTCCTTTGTGGGGAAAACCATGATGAGGCTGGGAGGATTACCTCGTCGAAACGAGGCTCAGGTTTAACCCAAACCTGAACGGAAGATACCTCATAGAACGAGGTTCAGGCTTAACCCTTAACCTGAAGGGGACGACCAAATGAAATCTTCGAATAAAGAAACCATGATGGGATCTCTCGAAGTTTGGACGAACAAATCCGAAAAGGGGTTTGCGAAAGGAGGAAAATGGGGTTTCCTAAAGCCTGGAAAAGGGACGACCTTGGGTGTCTCATTGCTGAGACTGAATCAGCTTTCAAAATTGATGACCTCTCGTAGAAAGTACAAGTTTGACCCTTAACCTGAGCGGGTACAACCATACAGAATTATCGAATAGAGAAACCGTGATGGGACAGAAAGGGATACTTCAACTAAATGAAACAACTCTTCTTTGGAACGTGAAAGATGAAAAATAAGAAGATGTGAGGCAATTCTTTTGACAAGATTAAAAAGGTAACAGGAGGCAAATCTTTCGATGGTGTGAAAGATGAATAAGGCGATCCTTTTATCAAGGAGACAAATCTCTTGACAATGCGAAAGATGAAGAGGGCGATCCTTTTGACAGAAGAAGGCAAATCTTTCGATAAAAGCGAAAGATGAGGAGGGCAATCCTGTTGACATGATAAGGCAAAATCTTTCGACAAAAGCGAAAGATGAATAAAGCAATCCTTTTAGCAAGAAGGCAATAAGGTGATGCTTTTTAGAAAGGAGAAGGTGAGTCTTTCGACAAAGCGAAAGATGAATAAGGTGATCCTTTTAGAAAGGAGAAGGCGAGTCTCTCGACAAAGCAAAAGACGAATAAGGCGATCCTTTTAGAAAGGAGAAGAAGAGTCTCTCGATCAAAGTGAAAGACGGAGAAGGCAATCCTTTTAGCAAGAAGAAGGCAAATCTTTCGATCAAAGCGAAAGACGGAGAAGGCAATCCTTTTAGCAAGGAGAAGGCAAATCTTTCGATCAAAGCGAAAGACAGAGAAGGTGACTCTTATGAAAGAGGGAAAGGCAACTCTTTCGACTATGCGAAAGAAGAAAAAGGCAACACCAAGATGTGTCAAAACAGATATCAAGTCATTATTTCTTATCAGGAAAGCTAGAAAATATTGCCAAAGTGATAAAAATTGTAGTTGATTCAAGGTAATTTAAAAGCAAGCACTTTTGAAAAGATGTTCCCTCTTCTACCTAGAGTATTTCTTCCAACGAGGTTTAACTTCTTGGTCTTAAGAGTCAAATTCAAAATTTTAGCGCTGATGATTTTCTTCAAGGAAGCTATTCATTTCCTTGATATGAGAAGAGAAGAAATATTCTTAATTTCATAAAAGCAAGTAGTGAAAAGATATTGATAAAAGAATTTCGCATAAGAAAAGATGACTTTTGGCAATTTTGGCAGTTTTGATATCCTGGGTGTTTTCCCATGATGATCTTTTTGCACTCTTTTGAGTCATGGAGCTTTCTTGGGCTTTTACATCTTCCTTCATTTTGGAGATGTCCTGACTTTTCTCTCTTTTTTTGGGGAAGGGTATGTCACAAACTCCTTCATCTTGGAGATGTTCTGATCCTTCATTTATCTCAGGAATTATATCGATGATATTGGCTCAAAAGGTCTTTTAGATGATAGCAAAAATCAAATATCTTTTAGGGTTTGTCGGTAGGTCCATCACACTCGCCTTCATCTCGACGGTGATCTGAACTTTCTCTGGAAGGATCCGTCACAAACTCCTTCATCTCAGAGATGATCCAAATCTTCTTTGGCCCCGGGGGTCTACCTCGCCTATTCGTCTTCATCTTGACGACAATTGAGAGATCCCTTTTGCGGATATTTGATTGCAGCTTGAATGGATAATGAGATATGGATTGAGTGGATTCTTTTTATAGCGCTCACGATATTTTCATTGCCTTATTGCCAAATAGTCGTCTTTAGACATGCGCCATAGGTATGATCAATATTAATTCGCTTCTGGCTTTTCAACATCATTGAACATTTCTTTCGCTAATCATACCGAGGATATCCTTTACATCCTTTTGGTTGATCAACAGGAAAAAGTTTTGAATTTTACCCCTTTTTCGTAAAAAGTTTTACCTTTTTGTAAAGAATACTAGAGGTAATTTGGAGGTGATTCTTTTGTGCAATAAGAATATTGGAATCAACAAACATTTTTAGCAAATTGGTAAAGTTTTTGAGAATTCTTTGTGAAATAATCACTCAATTATAGATTTTGATGAAACCTTTAGTTGAAATTGGCAAGAAATATTTAGATTTTTGTTTTGATCGACCAACTTGAAAGCAGGATTTTATGGAAGCACCAGCTCAAAAGCAGGATTTTGATGGAAGTACCAGCTCGAAAGCAGGATTTTGATTGACCGACCAACTCGAAAGGAGGATTTTGATTTGACCGACCAGCTCGAAAGCAGGATTTGTTTGACCGACAAGCTCGAAAGCAGGATTTGTTTGATCGACCAGCTCGAAAGCAGGATTTGTTTGACCGACCAGCTCGAAAGCAGGATTTGTTTGACCGATCAGCTTGAAAGCATGATTTGTTTGACCGACCACCTCGAAAGCAGGATTTGTTTGACCGACCAGCTCGAAAGCAAGATTTGATTGACCAACCAGCTCGAAAGCAGGATTTGTTTGATCGACCAGCTCGAAAGCAGAATTTGTTTGACCGACCAGCTTGAAAGCAGGATTTGTTTGACTGACCAGCTCGAAAGCAGGATTTGTTTGACTGACCAGCTCGAAAGCAGGGTTTGTTTGACTCACCAGCTCGAAAGCAGGGTTTGTTTGACCGACCAGCTCGAAAGCAGGATTTGATTGACCGACCAGCTCGAAAGTAGGATTTGTTTGATCGACCAGCGCGAAAGCAGAATTTGTTTGATTGACCAGCTCGAAAGCAGGATTTGTTTGACCGACCAGCTCGAAAGCAGGATTTGATTGACCGACCAGCTCGAAAGCAGGATTTTGTGATGGTAAGAATGATTGACATTGATAGAGTTGTGACCCGAAGGTTTGAAAATGATAGACATTGATGAAATCGTAACCCGAAGGCTTGGAAATGATAGATTTTGCTGAAATTGTAACCCGAAGGCTTGCAAGATGAGAGATATTGATGAAATTGTAACCCAAAGGTTTGAAAATGGTAGACATTGATGAAATTGTATCCCGAAGGCTTGATAATAAAAGACATTTGATGAAATTGATAGACATTTGATGAGAATTTAGGATATAATAAACAATGATTCAGGTTTATCCCTTAACATGAAAGGGAAAAGAATACCTCGAAGGCCGAGGTTCAGTTTTGTCCCTCAACCTGAAAGGGAGAAGGGAGATTTTTTGAGAATATACTTGAGACTTGAATTTAGAAGGGATATGACAAGATTTATGCTATGATTTAAATGGACCAGCACAGTTAGCTGTTTGCGGTCCAATTTTCAGGATTAACCCCTTTTCTTGAAATGGGGAAATAGAAAGAATAAAATTTGAGAAGACAGAAGGATATAGAATTTTGATGAAAATTCGATAAAAATAGAGAAAATTTGCGGAAATTGATTTATTTTGTAAAAAGAAATCTCACAAGCAGCATTATTGCTCGTATGAATGATCTCAAGATTATCCCTTATCCTGAGTGGAAAAAAGAATAAAATTTACGAAGATGGAGAAAAGCTGAATAAATTTATGAAAACTTTGTTTTTGAAAAGAATTCTCACAGGTAGCCTTGTTGCTTTTGTGAGGGGTCTCAGGATTATCCCTTATTCTGCATGGGAAAAAGAATAGAATTTAAGGAGAATTAATGAAGAGAAATTGATAGAAATTTATAAAATCAATAAAGAAAACTTGTGTTGCAAAAGAATTCTCACAGGTAGCATTATTGCTCCTATGAGGGGTTTCAGAATTATCCCTTATCCTGAATGGGAACACCTCGGACAACGAGGGTCAGGTTTATCCCTTAACCTGAGGGGAAAAGAATAAAATTTATAAAAAATGGGGAAAGATCGAATAAATTTATGACAATTTTGTTTTTGAAAAGAATGCTCACATATAGCCTTGTTGCTTCTGTGAGGGGTTTCAGGATTATCCCTTATCCTGAATGGGAACACCTCAGACAACGAGGGTCAGGTTTATCCCTTAACCTGAAAGGGTACACCTCGGACAACGAGGGTCAGGTTTATCCCTTAACCTGAAAGGGAAAAAAGAATAAAGGAATACCTCATGGGAAGGAAGCATCAGGTTTATCCCTTAACCTGAAGGGGTAATGATTTGATAAAATTTAATAGAATTGAGGAAAAATTGATAAAACTTGATAAGACTTGATAAAAATTGATGTAAACTTGATAAAAATATGAATAAAATGAATGAAACTGATAAAGATAACAAAATTAACAGAAAAATTTATAAGATTTAAAAAAAATGATATTGTCTGATCCTGCCTGCAAACAAATTTTTGAAATATGAATTTATATATCTATATATATATATTAAAAAAATGCCTAGTATAACTGGGAAGGAAGAATAATATTTGAAGAATGTTTATTTGAGAAAAATAGGAGAACTTAAAAAAATGAGATATTTAAAATAAAGAATTTTGAAAGAAATTTTGACAAAAGAAGGAATTAGGTCGACAAAATGACATCCCATTACCAGGGATTTGAGTCGCTACAAAATCTATGACAATTGCGTTGTTACTTCACGAGGGAGAGTAACCAACTAAAACATGAAGGAAAATGCTATTTTAAAATAGATATCTCTTGACGGAAAGAGATTTTATTTATGACAAGATATTTAAAAATAGAATTTAGAAGATACATTGGAAAAATAGGAGGGAAAATAAATTTGAAAGTAAATGGTAAAGATTTAAAATTTTGAAGAATTTGCAGACAGGATAAAAAAAAATTGAATAAATCAGGAGAAGAAAAGGAAAAATACCCCTGGGTTGTTGAAAAAAAAGAAGAAATTTTGAATAATATATACCCAGGGTTTTGGAAAATATAAGGAATATAAAATATCACAGATACACAAAAAAGGATGCGCAAACAACACTCCCTAGAGGCTGACTCTAAATGCAATATTTTGAAATGGCTGATAGGACCTTAATCCTAACTCTAAGATTTAGATCATCTGATTCCAATCAAGGTATGCCGATATACTCAAGCCGAAGCTCGAAGTACATGGCATAAATACATTTCTCCAGTTTTAAGGTAATGGCTTCCCAACATCCTTGAGCACCTACCGATATACCTCAGACTATGGCCCTTAGGTACGTGATAGGGGGGCGCGAACCCAAATAAGTGGTCCAGTTGTGAGGCTCTCTCCCGAACTATGGTTCAGTGAGACAGCCCAATAATGTGAAGACCGGGACAATATAGGTAGGGATGTTTTCAAAAATATGCTCAACATGCAATAAACCCAGAAAGCTCTAATGCAAGTCCTAAAGAGATAGATTAAAATGAAGAGAAGCATACACTTGCATACATTGTTTTGCATTCAATCCCTAGAATTGAGGAGAGTTGTATTTCAGACCTAAGTCTAATGTGAACATAGAATAATCTCCTCAATATGGTCCTACCAAACCATACTTAGATCCTATATGCAAATAATGTTAGCTTAGGACAGAGTCTAGGCTCCTAAGGTTTGCACGGAAATGAAGCTGACATTTATAGAATAAAGACTTAGATAATATCAAAGCAAAGCAAAAGGCACAAATTTAATCGGACGAAGACGGGTCCCATCACGGTCGCCAAAACTGTGATCATCGCAAAAAATTTCCTCTCTTGTGGTTTTCTCTCTCTTCCTTTCTCTTTTCCTTTCTAGCCTCTATTTCCTCCTTTTTGAAGGGAGAAAATAAAAGACAAAAAAAGAAGAGAGAGGAGCTCTTTTGCGGGGTCTCACTTGACCTTGATTTGAAAATATTTAGAAAATTAACTCGCCTCCATTTTGAAAATATTTGCGGGAAAAATGGGGAGACAGGGTTCGCTCGTCGGTACGAGGTTCGACCGTTCCTGGCGCCTTTATCAGGGATAATCGAACCAAGGATCGAATTTATGCCTTTTTGCTTTGCCTAAATATTACCTAAGAATTTATTTTATATCTAAATGCACAAAGAATCATGTTTGTGCAATGCAAGGATGTATGCTCTTTTGAAAAAAATGATTTTGGAAATCTGGGATTTTCCCAAGTGAAAATGAAGTGAATGTGATAATGAAAATATTTGAATCTAACTTAGAACTTGAGATAAATTAGGAAGGATATTTTGAAGTTCTAAGTCTTTGAAATGATCAGAGTTGGGAAAATGATTTTGAAGATGAGAAAAAATGAAGTTTCAAAGTCAGAAATGAACTTTGAATTTGAATTTTGAATCTCAATTTAAGAGAAGGAGATGAAATTTGAAGTGATATTGAATTCCATATTTAAAATTTGAAATCAGGATCTAAATGGTATTAAAAATAGAAATGGATTTAAGAAGTTCAGGTGAGATTTGAAAATGAATTGGATTTGAAATCTGAAAATTAAGATAGATTTGGTATTTGAGATATGGAATTGGGAATGGAATTGGATTTGAAATCTGGAATTCAAGATGGAATTTGAATCCAAAGTCTGAATCTTGAATGGAATTTGGATCTGAAGTCTAAGATCCAAGATAAAATTGAATTCTGGATCCTAAATGGAATTTGGATCTGAAATCTGTAATCCAGGATGGAATTGGATTCGGGATTCTAAAAATGGATTTTGGATCTGAAGTCTGAGATCCAAAAAGTGGAGTTTGCGTTTGGAAGTCTGGATCCAAGTTGGGATTTAGGATCTAACCTTTGATTTTTTTGGATTTTGAAAGTCCAAATGGGACTTTTTGAAGATGGATCTGGGTTTTGGAAACCCAGATTGAAGTTAAAACTTAGGAAGGGTCAAGCTTTTGAGATTCAGAATAAATCTCAAACTTTTGATTTTGAATTTGAAGATAAGAAGAAAAAACTTGATTTTAAATCAGGAGATGAATCAGAAACTTCAAAGTTAAATTGAACTTTTTGAAGTTTGAATTTCGAATTGAATTGGAAATTTGAAATACAAAAATGATTTTAAAATTTCAAAGTCAAATTGGACTTTGAAATTGAGTTTTTGAATCTTGAAATGAGATAGAATTGAATTTGAAATAGAAAAAAAAAAGATATTCAAAATCACTTGGGTTTTTAAAAAAGAATTTTGAAAATATGATGCAATTCTATCCTAAGTGATGAATGAATTTAAAGAATCTTGAAATTGGATTTGAAAACCTTATTTTATTGTTTAAATGAATTAAAATAAGATTGAAGATATAATATATCCCTGACTATGGTCATTGAATATATTATATAATAATCATATTTGAATTCAGGTGAAGAAAACAATATATTTTGGTGCTTTCATAGAGTTTAAAATGAAATTAACTCTCAATATATCCTGACTATGGCCATTGATATATATTTTGAGTTAATTTTAGATTAAACTCTAATAAAAAAAGAAAAATATTTAAAAATATGATGATTTTTGAAGAGGATCCAGTGTGGATCCAGTGTTATTCCATAAAAGATGAAAATCCTAAGTTTTGTTCACATACTGACTATGGCCATTGATGTAAATCATCAACTTAGGATTTAATCACCTCCTATTAGAATGGTGCACGTGCCATTCGTGTGCCCATTTGTGAATTTTTTGAGAAATGAAGGCATAAAGTATGAAAACAAGCAATTTATGATATTTACAATACTCATTCATTCTAATACAATGATGAAAAACATAAAATTCTTAATTGACATCTAGCTATCCTTAAATAAGAAAGAGAACAATACCTTTCATGTATCCCTGCAAAACAAGGAATTAGCACAAGTAATATAAGAAGGAGATGTCATGTTTTGAATAGATTGACAAACATCTGGTCATATCTAAGCCAAATACAGGTGTATCTAAAATGCTTATGCTAAATGAATAAGACTATAGCAAATGTAACTACAAAGCTGGAAACATTAATGAAAATGAAAAGGGGAAATGAAGTAAAAATAACATACATAAAGGCATAATGGGTAAGACTTTAATGAATGTCAGATAATTTTACAGAAAATTGACAAAAGATATAGCAGTAAATTGATGGGAAAGTCTGAAGTGCATATATATATATATATATATATATATAGATGTTCCTATAATGATTAAACCAAGTGAAGCATGCCAATATACACCAAATTAGTGAGAAAGGGGTGTAGACACAAGGAATCTATAGTTGCATTTGGATTGTTATGAAGAGGCTGGATGCTGTGAGGGTGTTTCAAAGTATTGCAGTTGGAGGAGTTAATGGGGCTAGAAATGGATACAACATGCTGGAAGCAGGGAAGTGGGTAGCAATGCATGGTGGACTAACCTGTTATGCAGCTTATGTGAATATTGAGCACTATATAACATTTAGCAATACAATGGTATATGCAGATTAACATAATATTACAGCTAATATATATAGCTAATATACAAACTAGCATGTACAATGTAACTAATGTGTGGGAACTGGCACTCTGATTTCAAGAGACAATGCATGTTATTTTCATACGTTGATACTAGTTTGCCGAAGGCTGATACACTATGAACACAGGATTGCTGACATATTCCTACACCCGATTGAATTTATCATGCTAACACTAACATAGACTAATATATATTGCTTAATCGAGACTGACCTATACATCAATGCAGACTTACTAACTCACTAACAGTTAATCAATACAGATTAACTACCAACGCATATCACCATACTCTACACAGACTCGATCATTTTACACAATGCTAACCCACTCTATTGTCACAGATGCTAATACATTCTAATTGTACATACTGACTGCCAAGGATTATCTAACACACTCATTCAATATTTCAACATTAACTTGTTTAATTACAAGGTTCATGTATGCGCCCAGACTACTTGGTAATGGTAGTAATTAAATTTCACCTCCAAATTTAGAGATGATATGGTAAAGCTTATATGTAGAACTCAGAGGAAAGGGTAATTCAGATGTCAAAATATAGACATAACGCACATTACAAATCTACTGTAAAGATTTCAGATATGATTGTTACCAATAGCAGCTGCTGGTTGCTCCAATAGTGACATCAAATGCATCCTTAGAAGACCCTTGAACTGGTCATCCTTCACGTCTGTTCAGAAACTGAGTATTTACTCATTCTTGAAGCCTCAGCCGATTGAAGAACACTAAAAAATGGGACTTAATAACCCCACATACAAAACCAACCACAGGATCAGCCCTTATGTATTTCACATACAATAAAACAGGGAGCCAAAACCGATGATTTATCAGAGATTGGGAAAGCATATGTACGTCTGAGTATCGAAGATGAAGTGCTAAGTGTGAATGATGAATGCAATATAAGATTTGCAGATAAAAGCACAGATGCATTAATGGAAGTGAAGACATAACTGCAATGTTGTAGCACGTGATAGCTAGGAGGGGTGATGTATAGAGAGTGAGGCAGGTGGAGTGGGTGCTGAATGAAGTTATGAAAAACTGAAGATATGCAGTTCACAGAAGAGTACTCAGTATCGTCGGTGGAGCCATCTTCTGACACCAAAACTTCAGAAACTCTTAGGATTTGATGCTATTATCGATCCATTAGCATCGGATGACTCATATTTACTCAGTTATGTCTTCTTCAAATATTAGGATTTTAGCTGCACATCACCTGAAATAAAGTCATCATGAGATTAAACTTAAAACATCAACCACAAAACTGAAGTAGTGATGAGTATAATGAATCATAAAAAAAAAAGTACATTAAGTGTATTGAAAGAAGTATACGCCCCTTAGTTTTCTCATTCATGGTGGGATTATTGAACTGTATTCCTCTGCTTAATGTAACCTTCGATGCTGCCGATCACTTTATGAATTTCTTTCCCATGAACGCCTCTCTTCATTAAAAGTCCCCAAAGAATATTGCAGAGAACTCATTGAGTGGTTAAAAAAAAAATTTAATGACATGGTAGCGCAACTCTGAAGGAGACGCTTCCCTGGTCCACCACCAGAAGCCTTCTGAAGGGTCGATAACCTGTCTAATGCATTTAGAGTGTGGACACCCCGATCAGAAGAGGAGGCCAGACATCGGGAAACCATCTGATCATCTCTACGAGACCTTACCAGCTTAACGAGGCAGGGATTATGCAACCAGAGCATTGTCGCAACATTGGACAAGAGGGGGGGTCAAAAGGGGGAAATAACATTGTGATAGAAACCGAGGAAATAAAATGCTATAGATAATTTTGATTTAGTAAATGGAATCGAACGAGGAAAAAAAAGATTAGTAATGCTAGGCAAGAGTGAATGAATATAACATAAAGAACTAGATCCATTAATAGACTGAAATCAAACAGATGGAACGCAGTAATGAACAAAAGTTCATACTGGTCTCTTTTCATTTTGTAAGAAATCTGAGATCCGATGTGTTATTTCAAAACCAACAGGTACTGAGGTAAGACCATCGGATGATATACTATCCAAATACCAAACGAAATTGCAGAAAACGAATTATGATAATTGTGAACATCCCAAAATTTTCAAAATATTGTAAATATTCCCTTTTTCGACCCCGACCCCATATTCTGAGTAATTGAGTCACTTTTAAATCTGAATTCCATTTTATTTCTCAAGTTTTAATGAAATTAAATCCATTTTATATATCTGACTCAATTTCGGATCCGGATCCAGGAAAAAAAAGATCCAAATCTGAGCTTTGTTGTCCAATTTTTAAATCAAATTCTCAAAATTACCAAAATAACCTTTTTTTTAAAGGCGCAGACAGTTCATCCGGTATCCGTTTGGATCCATTGCGTTATATTCCTCAATTCGAGGTTTAAAACTCGAATATTTTCTCAAAACTTGGGTCCAAACCCATCTTCTGAAGAAATTTCCCCAAAATAGCCTTGAAAACCCTCTTTTGTAAATATTTCTCAAAAATACAAAAAAATTAGTTTTAAATCTTTGTTTTCTCATAAATTTTAAGATTTTATTCTGAAAATATCAAAAAAATATAAAAAATGAAGAAAAGAACAAAAAAATAAAAAAAAAGGAACAAAATTTGGTTTTTGAAAAACCTCCTTTTGAAAACGCCTTCTAAAACCATTCTTTTAGAAAAAAACCTTTGAAAAGAGCTGCCATTTTGAAAATTCTCCAAAAGCGGGGTCACGCCCTTTGGTAAAAACCTTCAGCAAGATTTTTTCTAGGGTTTTTCAGAAACCTTCTCATTCTCCCTTCGCAAAGCACCCTCTCCACCGAATCCTCTGGAAGCCCCTCCATGGGCATCTCCATCGCCACCGCCCATCGACTCACCCAATCCCTCCATCCGCCGTTGATCTCTAACATCCTCTTCCAGAACCTTCTTCCCCTCCTGCTCACAATCAGCCTCCCAATCACCATTGAGCTCCTCCATGTGCGATCCACCTCCTCACCCTTCATCTCCAACGGAACCCCATCACGTTCCCCATCCTTAGCCCTCCATCATCAACGACATCACGGATTCTAGAGACCCCCCTCTCTATAAAAGGGATGCAAGGGGGGGAAGGGATCATCAGTGATTCACATATTCCCCTTTTCTCTGTCTTCGTTGTTCGGTGAAGCATCCTTACCATATAGCGTTATTGAGAGGAAGCGCATCTTCATCTCCTCAGCTAACAAAAGGTGAGTGCATTTTTTTTTTTTGGCTTTGATCATGCATACAAGGATAATCGTTCCTCTGCTAGTCGACCTTGTTTATGTTGTTTCCCCTTTAATCTTTATCCCTTTCTTTTTCGCTTTAATTTCTTCCATCTTTTTCTTCTTTCTTATTCGTTAATCTGACTTCAACGCTATGGTAGGTGCTGTCTCAATCGGCCCCTCACAAGCATCATATTAGTCTGTTTGTTTCTACCATCCAATAAAAGCACATAGGGCAACGTCAGTCTATATATAACAACATTGACTTGCCTATTGCGACAGAGCATGAAGACCCCTTTTTCTCATTACTTAGCATCATCATTAGTGATTTCATCCGCGCTGTATTCTTAGTTAAATATCATCAACCATCTCCATCCATTTGTTATGCATTTTTTTTCTTTTCATGATCATGCCTTCATTTTTAGTTTCATCTGAATTTGTAAGGCACCGAGCCTACGTTAACATCATTCCACATGGCATTAATGCCAGCGAATGACCTGCATTTCTAAAGCTCAATATGCATTTCGGGGCCTTCTCCTCTTTTGTTTTCTACAGTGTACTTATCTGAATTTTCTCTGGTACATGAAAAGGTGGGGATATTTGTTCTGATTCAACATCTCTTTTAGTGGTCGGTCATTATATTCACTATAGAAATACCTCATTAGTTGACTCCTGTCAAGCATTTTTGTTAGCTGAATCTATCCATGTATTTTATATGTTCCATTTATCTCATCATATTGTTTTTATTTGATTCTCCCTGTTCGGATCTGCCTTTCATTTTAATTACCATTTATGCATGACATCTGCACATAAGATATACTTTACCATTAGCATTCTGATCGTAATTACATGTTTGAGCATTTAGCTTCAGTTAGCATATTTTTACACTTTCAGACATCGTAGCTTACAGACAGGCATCTAATGTCATTAGTACTCGACAAGCTTTGCTGTGCTTAACTTTGCTGTATTCTGCTCTAAGTTCCCACATATGTGAAGTTGTAGCCTCTGCCTTCTAGGAGGAAGGTAAGATGCATGATTTCGTATATACAGTTTTAGATATGGGACAGAAAGAGGTGATTGGAATAGCTAGTGTATGTCCTGAACTGATTTGCTTTGTAATAAGGGAAGGTGGAGAAGCTAAATATTTTTTTTATTCCTCATGGGCCATTGGAAGCAGCCTTACTGGCATGACTAAATCATGTATGGAAATTGGGTACCTGTAGGATTATATATCAATGATTGAACACATCATTTTTTTTTTCTTCCAATATTGGAGTCATAAATATCATGTTTAAAGTTTATGATAAAGCTAAAGGTCTGTTTGAATCCTTTAAAGATGATTAATGCTGGCAGTTTTGCATCTTTGGGTAATCGTGTTACTGTGGCTTCCGAGGCATATTCACACGGTTTTTTGCAGATTAGCAGGAATGATCTCTGCTGGTTTCCTCTTATTAAGTAGGATTTCTTGCATCTTCCTTCAGATATATGAATCTATATAAAAAAAAAATTCTATTGTAAAAGGGCACATGCAAGTTCTCCATGCATATTATAGTTTGGTCTTGAGCATTACCTCGGTTGACCTTATGAACCTGTGTCTGATGGCCTCCTTATAGCATCTACATCAGTATTCTTACACTTTTACAAGAGTTACACCTGCAGAAGTCAAGGTACAGAAGTCATTTCTTTCCCTACTGCTGGAAGCAATTTCACCTATCATGTTGCATTAATTTTTCTACATGTTCATTGGCTGCTTTCCCCTTTCCAAGCATTCACCATATATGTCATTTACTGTATATAGCCTCACCGACCACCTGTATCACTTCTATCCATTTTACACGGTTCATCATCAAATTTTTTTTTTTATATTCATCTATACCTGCACATTCACGGGTATATTTCACTGTGCTCAGCACATGGGTCACTCATTTTCATCATGGCCCATCGATATGGCCATTCTACTTTCTGCCTTCATCGCTCATTATATTAAACCACTGATTTTTTTGATGAGTTTAAACTGATTTATGAAAAAATTAATACAACCCAACGTTTCTTGTTACTGCAGGAAAGTGCTGAAAGAGTTGGTGAATTCAGTATCGCCTAAAGGTACACTGCTGAAATCCTGTAAAATTCCATCGTTAGACTGTAGCTAAGAAACTTTGTTGTTGCGAAAATATTGCTGAGTCTCATGCGTTAACATCCCTTATGCCACAGTCTTATGCGTTAAGGAACTCCATTTTTTTTTCTTTTTTTGTGTTTAGCCATTTAGATCAACATATCTTGTGTTCGACATGTTTGGGTCGCTATCATGTTATATAATCTGCATCACCTGTGTTCACTGTCTGCATCATACCTTCATAGCATCCCTTGCAGAATTTTTTTTATTTATCAGTATGCCAACCATGGCTTTGATTCCTGGCAACATGAAAATTGTGGCTAATTCTGCCAAGAGCGAAAAAACTCTATCAGATAGGCACATCTAAAGTTGATGGTGCTCACCATTGGGATGGATCATGGATTGGATACATGGATGAATGTTCAAGTTTTGGAGTTTTTTAGTAACTCCTGAAAGGGGCAGGCTTAGGTTCCATTCTCTATGTATTTTCTTTGCATCTTGACTTATTGCATTGCTAAAATTGGTTCATAAAGTCGACTTGCCTTAAAATCAAGTTTCATGTTCTATCAAGTTGAAGTGAGATGGTTTTCTCACTGAATGAAAATCGGATTATGGCTTTTACCCTTTGTTTATCATCACCTATTGCATCCCCTCATCATTCATAAAACAATGGCCCTGTCAGCCCTGTGCCCTGCACCATGCCTCATCACTACACTTGCTGCAATAGACTCAAAACCCTTGCCACCATCCACCTCTACCAGCACATATCTTACTGTTAATTACATCATTCAAAGTTTCAAATGTCACTCACCATCTAGTACCTGATTAGGCATCATTATACAGCACATTCTATTGCTCAATACACATTTCATTTATACCCAATTTCACCCATTCACAATGCAGCACTATCTTCACTATCGTTTTCTTGTGTTATTGCACTACATTCTTTTGCACTAAGTTCCTATCCTTTTTATCACCAATTCTGTACTTTTCTTTTAAAAGTTTGGATGGTCCCATCAGGGGTCTGGATACGGTGAAGCCCCATGAAAGGTGAGATTCATAGCAAGGTGGGCTGTGGGGATTTGATCTGTTCAAGCAAAAGGGCTGAGATTAATCCCTGAATTTAGTCAATCGGGTAGAGATCAGTTAAGGAATTTGTTACAAACATTCATCTTCATATTATTTCCTTTATCATCCTGCAATATATTTCATTCTAATTTTTTTTTTCCTTTTATTGTTCTGTCTCTTTATCATATTTTTTTTTTATGAGGCAACACCCCACTTTCAGTATCGGCTCTATATTTTATCATGGATGTATCACCCATGGCAGGATGCTCATCTTCTTAGACAGTTGTATGTTCTCATTTCATTATGCTGCTATCATCATAAACCCCCTAGCAAATTTCTTTACACCTTGCAAGAGAGCTTCCAAGGCGAAGCATAGTACAGAAGATGAGCTGTTTTGGGGTTTTGGCATCACAGGTTTTACCTCAATCGTATGTATTGAGGGATTTGTTGCTTATGGAAGCAAAAGGGGTTCATCTCTGTTATATCTTACCATGTATATATATTTATCTGATGAGTTGTGGTATGGGTCTTGGAATGTAGATTTCCCCTGCAATACATGGTCTGGAGCTGAGAGGCTGGTCATTTAGAACTGCTCTGGGATTCACAAGACATGTGAATTGATTTTAGCATTTGGGGTTGTGGTAAGAGCTCCCCTTTGCAAAGAATCGGTGGCTGAAGGTTTAAGTTGCAGAAATTGATCATTGTACATTTTATTTTATTTTATTTTATTTTTTTTATTTCGGCAGTTATGTAATAGCTATATTCAACGAAAATTATCACCATTTGCATGTAGCAGCAGCATTAGCCTGAGTAGTTTGTCTTCATTTTAACTTCATTTGTTGCATCACCTTTGCTTTTATAGTAGCATACTTAGTATTCAACATTAGTTTTACTTCTATCAGCCATATACTCTGCATCTACTTTACCACATCCATTCATCATCCTCATTACCTGTTTATGCACCTACGCGGCGCCTGTTATCTTCACTTTACTGACAATGTACACACCATCAACATATCATCTTGCAACCTCTTTTCATTCATTTTTTTTTACTTGAAATGTTTTATATCACTCTCTTACATAGAAGATTCTTGCGCATTTTAGTTGTCATCTCTCTGAATAGCCTAAGGATATTGTCTATGTGTTTATATTTATAACATGACAGTTCTTGTCTTTTTTTTTTTTATCTCTTTATATGCTTGTATCTTACTAAATCAATTTTGCAGGAATCATATAGGAAGTTTGTTTTCCCTCCTTAGCTTGGGAATTTTAATTTTTTTTTTTCATTTAAGATCGAAGTTGTAATAGTTAGAACATAATGAGAATTTTACATTTCCTGCAGTAGAATAGAATGTATGAGCATAAAATTATTTGTTTCATTTTTTTTATCTTCTTTTTTTCTAGAATTTCACCCATGAGAACACAAATGGCACGTGCACCATTCTAATAGAAGGTGATTAAATCCTAAGTTGATGATTTGCATCAATGGCCATAGTCAGGATGTGAACAAAACTTAGGATTTTCATCTTTTATGGAATAACATTGGATCACACATTGGATCCTCTTCAAAAATCATCATATTTTTCAAATATTTATTTCTTTTATTAGAGTTTAATTTAAAATTGACTCAAAATATATATCAATGGCCATAGTCAGGATATAGTGAGAGTTAATTTTATTTTAAACTCTATAAAAGCACCAAAATACATTTTATTCTTCACTTGAATTTAAATATGATTATTATATAATACATTCAATGACCATAGTCAGGGATGTATTATATCTTTAATCTTATTTTTAATTCATTTAAAGAATGAGATATGTTTTTCAAAATCAATTTTTAAATTCTTTAAATCCGTTCATCATTTAGGATAGAATTGCATCATATTTTCAAAATTCTTTTTCAAAAACCCAAGTGATTTTGAACATCTTTTATTCAAATTTCTATTCCAAATTCTAATTCTATCTCATTTCAATTTCAAAGTCCAATTTGACTTTGAAATTTCAAAATCATTTTGTATTCAAACTTCAAATTTCTAATTTAATTCAAAATTCAATTTCAAGGTTCAATTTAACTTTAAAGTTTCTGATTCATCTCCAAATTCAAAACCAAGTTTATCTTCCTATCTTCAAAATTCAAAATCAAAGTTTGAGATTGATTCTGAATCTCAAAACTTGCCTCTTCCTAAATTTTAATTTGGGTTTTCAAAAACCAGACCCATCTTCTAAAGTCCCATTTGGACCTTCGAAATCCAAATCCAAAGATAGAACCTAAATCCCAACTTGGATCCAGATTTCCAATTTCACTTTGGATCTCAGGCTTCAGATCCAAAATCCATTTTAGGATCCAGAATTCAATTCCATCTTGGGTCTCAGACTTCAGATCCAAAAATCCATTTTAGGGTCCAGAATTCAATTCTATCTTGGGTCTTAGACTTCAGATCCAAAATCTATTTTAGGATCCAGAATTCAAATTCCATCTTGGATCTTAGGCTTCAGATCCAATTCTATTTTAGGATCCAGAATCCAAACTCCATCTTGGATCTCAGACTTCAGATCCAAAAATCCATTTTAGGGTCCAGAATCAAATTCTCCTCTAGGACCCAGATATCCGATCCAACTTCATCTCGGATCTTAGATTTCTGATCCAATTCCATTTAGGCTCCAGAATTCAATCATATCTTGGATCTTAGACTTCGGATCTAATCCCATTTAGAATCCCAGAACCCGAATCCAACCCTATCTCAGATATCAAATCTCAGGTCCAGTCCCATCTCAGATATTAGATCAAAATTTCATCTTCAAATCTAATTTCACTTCCAATTCCCAAAGCCAATTTCAAATTCATTTCTCAAAATCTAAATTCAAAAATCCATGTTTTGATATTGATTTCAAAATCGATTATAATTCAGAGTCCATTATGACTTTGAAAATCATTCTCATTCTAATCCTTCATTCTTTTTTTCACAGATTTATCTCTCCAAGTCCTGATCATTCCAAAACTTGGAAATTCAAGTCTCTTCTTCCCGATCTATTTCAAATCCTAAGTTTGGATTCAAAATCCAAAATTCAATCTTTGGAATCATTTATTCACTCTATTATCAAACTCATCTCAGAAACACCTGGGGATTTCTAAAATCATTTTTAAAAAAAGAGCATACATTCATGCATTGCACAAGCATGATTCTTTGTGCATTTAGATTTAGGATAAATTCTTAGATAATATTTAGGCAAAGCAAAAAGGCATAAATTTGATCCTTGGTTCGATTACCCCTTATAAAGGCGCCAGGAACGGTCGAACCTTGTACCAACGAGCGAGCCCTGTCTCCCAATTTTCCTGCAATATTTTCAAAAAACGGAGGCGAGTAATTTTCTAAATATTTTCAAATTAAGGTCAAGTGAGACCCCACAAAAGAGTTCCTCTTCTCTTCTTTTCTTTTCTCTTTTCTCTTCTTTTCTGTCTTTTATTTTCTCCCTTCAAAAAGGAGGAAATAAAGGTTGGAAAGGAAAAGAGAAGGAAGAGAGAGAAATACCAAGAGAGGAAAAAAAATTTGCGATGATCACAGGTTTGGCGACCGTGATGGGACCTCGTCTCCGTCTGGTCGAATTATGCCCTTATGCTTTGCTTTTATATTATCTAAGTCTTTATTCTATAAAATGTCAACTTCATTTTCATGCAAACCTTAGGAGCCAGATTCTGTCCTAAGCTGGCATCATTGCATATAGGATCTAAGTATGGTTTGGTAGGACAATATTGAGAAGATTATTCCATGTTCACATTAGACTTAGATCTGAAATACAACTCTCCTCAATTTTAGGGATTGAATGTAAACAATATATGCAAGTGTATGCTTCTTTTCATTTAAATCTATCTCTTTTATGACTTGCATTAGATATTTCTGGTTTTATTGCATGTTGAGCATATTTTTGAAAACATCCCTACCTATATTGTCCCGGTCTTCACGTTGTTGGGCTGTCTCACTGAACCATAGTTCGGGAGAGAGCCTCACAATTGAACCACTTATTTGGGTTCGCGCCTCCCTACCACATACATTAGGGCCATAGTCTGAGGTATATCGGTAGGCGCTCAAGGATGTTGGGAAGCCTTTACCTTAGAACCGAAGAATTATTACTATGCCACGTATTTCGAGCTTCAGCTTGAGTATATCGGCATACCTTGATTGGAATCAGATGATCTGAACCATAGAGTTAGGATTAAGGTCCTACAAGCCATTTCAAATATTGCATTTAGAGTCAGCCTTTCAGGGAGTGTTGTGTACACATCTTTGTTTGTGCAGCTCTGATTGTATGATGTTTTCTTGTATTCTCCTATATATATCAAACCTTCTCAAAACCCTGGGTATATTATTCAAAAATTTTCTTATTTTCAAAAAAAAAAAAAAACGGGTGTATATTTTTCCTTTTCCTACATTCTTTTTCCCTTTTATCAAATTTTCTTTAAAAAAAAAAACTGGAAATCCCTTTTTTCTAAATTCCCTTGATCTTTTAAAATTTCCAGGATTTGTGTTTATCCTCTTTGCATCAAAGTCTATCTGTAAGTCCTGCATTCTATCTAATTCCCTTCCTCTTTGCCTCAGTATCATTCTGATGGCATCTGATTCCCTCGATGATGTCTTTCCTAGAGATCATGTCTTCTATCAAATGAGGGATGAAACCCCGGATCATCGGGTTATCCAGTCTCATTCCTTCTTCCCTCGGTGGTACTATTCTTGGTTCGCCACCTTCTCAAGTATGTTCCCAGACCACTTGGATGATTGTGGATTGGAGATGGCATCGGAAGTTGGCAAGCGAACCAACAATAGTAGTCTTATTCAAGCTATGGCAGAACAGTGGAATCCACGTACCTGCACATTTTGGTTTCCATGGGGAGAGATGACTCTGCTAATGGATGAGTTCAACGACATCATGGGATTGCCAGAGCCAGCTGGTCAGCCAGATGACCCGGTCGAGCAGCAGTTCCTGATAAATGTCAAGGGGATAGATGTTCGAGAAGCATTAGTCAGGGCTACAGAGAGCAGATCTTGGCCTCTCACTGAGATCAATGGAAGTCAGTTTATCGACCTGTTAGAACTCTATCGCAAGTATGGAGCCAACGAGGAAGTTGACACCTTGTCCCGAGCAGCGAAAGAAAGAATCCAGCATGCCATGGTCCTATGCACAGTAGGATTGGCATTCTTTCAAGACGCTCAAAATTTCATTGATGTCAGAGTCGCCCAACTCTTTCAAAGGTAGGGAAGCAAGCAGACCCGTTAGCTTTCAGTATCTATGGCAGCTATAGCCTTTCTCTACAGAGGCTTAGCCCGTTTCGCCCTTGGAGAGACCGTTCTGGTGGAAGGATGCACTTACGCTCTACAATCATGGTTCCTACGGCACGTACCATCAAAGGCCAGTTCCTTCAGGTTCAGCAGCAAGAAGCTGAAGTCTGTTGTTCAGTATCAAACTTTGATTGAGAGTCTGCACCAAGAATAGGTCCTTTGGGATTACTTTGACTGACCAAAATTAGTTCCTCGCTACACTTATGCTCGTAGCAAGCATTACAGACTGCTCGGTTCTTTCTTCTATGTTGACTATCATCCTAAGAGGTGGCTTAGACAGTTCTTGCAGTGGCAGGTTCGCGCCAACATTCACTTCCTGATGGGCCACATGCCAGAATTCGATCTGCAGTCGGATCAGTGGTCTAAGGCATACCATGTAACCAAATACACTTGGGACTCCTTCATTCCTTTGTCTATATTTCCTGGACCTAATGTATCTTCTGAATATCGAGAATAATGGCAAACTGTATGTCCACCTTCTCTTTGTATTTGAATTTTGTCATCAATAAAGATCAACTTTTGTTCTAAAGCTTTTTTTTGCCAAATTTTATTCTTTTATATTGTTTTATAGCCTAAATGGTCACGATGCTCGTGACAACCTCATCCCTGGTGATGAGATTTTTCCTTCCATTCTTCTGCATTTATCTCTTATCATGATGGACGACCTCGCCTAGGTAACAAGGCACATCTTTTTATCACGAAGTGGTAACACAATTATCACAAGTATTGTGGTGACCCAATCTCTGGTGATGGGATAACTTATTTAATTGTCTATCAATTCCTCCTTCCTTATCTTTTTCAAAAAGTCATGTTTTCAAAATTTCTTTCGCACTCTAACCATTCCTTTATTCTGCAGAAATCATTGTCATTGTCAGAATGGTTCAGACCAGAGCTGGGAAAGAAACTGCCCCACAACACAGCGACAGCGAAGTCGAGGCAACAAACTCTCTCAAGTCAGTCAGAGGGCAGAATCAGAACAAAAGCGATGATATTGATCCTGCTATGTACAGTCTATTTCAAAAAATGATGGCCATGATGATGGCAGAGCAAGCTGAGGACAGTCAGAAGAAGGTTGTTTTGAAAAGCAAACCAAAGAGGAAAGTTGTGAAAAAGCCAGTCAGGATTGTCAGAAAGAAAGTCCAGCCTGACACCACTTCTGAGGAATCAAAATCAGCTGAGGAAGAATCAAAAGAGGAAGAGCAGATTGTCTACCATCAGAATCCTCCACAGCGGTTCATAAAAATCACCGCAGAGCCTGAATCTGTGAATAAACCTATTCCGATTGAGGATCCGATGCACGAGCAGATGAGAGAAATGACTCGAGCAATTAAGGATATCCAGGCCAAAGCAAGGGCAAACAAACTTATTCTGGAGAAGATTTCTATAACATCCTAGACGGGGATGACAATCTGGAAAATCTCCCTCGCAAGTTCCTCAAATTTGGTGGAACAGGCAACCCTAAGGCTCATTTGGCTACATTCTATGCAGAGTGCGGCCGTTTCAGGATAGACAATCGGGCGTTATTCATTTGCTTTCCTCGCAGCTCAGAGGGAACAACGGCCAGGTGGTATGCAGACCACATCAATCCTATCAAACTACGAGAGTTTGATAAAGTCATAAACTTATTCATTGAGCGCTTCATGTTCAATGTTGAAGCCTCACCAACTCTCAACCATCTGTACAATCTAAAGCAGAATGAGAATGAGAGAGCTGGCGAATTCATCCACAGGTGGAGAAGCACCTATAACAGAATGAAGGTTCCCATCCCAGAGGAGCATGCCCTGCAAATTATCTTGAACAACTTTGCTCAGCCTCTGAGGAACCTCATTTCTATATCTCCCGCCAAGTCATTCATCAAACTGATTGAGAGAGGCGAGTGACTCGAGACATGATTGGATAATGGCCTATATGAGGGTTACCCTTTCGTGCGAGGGAATCCTGAACAAAAGAAGAAAGCACATGTTGCTTACTCCACGGATTTTTCTGACAACAGCAGTAGTTCTGGCAGCAAGAAGAGCAAGAAAAACCGCAACAAGAATTCAGGACACTTCAGGGCCGAAAGAACAAACTCCGCAGTCCATAAAGGGAAGTTTGTTAAGCCACAACCCGCCCAATCAGCGCCACAGTCAGAAGCATAGCAGCCAGAGAAGCCGAAACATGAAGGCTGGAGTTACGATCGGGAGTTTACAGCTTTAGAACAGTCCCGCGAAGACATCTTGGAATATATGATGTCAAAAGGAATGATCAAACTCCCCAAGGTGGCAGATCCTCCCGTTGCTATGGAAAAATGGACTAATAAATTTTGCAAGTTCCACCGGACTGTCGGACATGACACTGAGCATTATTTTGTCCTTAAAAACATCAACCAAGACTGTATTGACAAGAATTTGTTGATCGAGGATGAAGACGAAGAACAACCGGAAATCTTATCAAAATCATTTCCTAAACATTCAGCTTTAGTCATCACAGAACAGACATTTTCGCTACAAGGCAGTATCCAACCATGTTCCAGTCAGGACATTCAGGATCAATATCAGGTCCTAGTCCTTCGTCAAGCGCAATCTTCCGACAAGAGGGTAGATATTATTGCATTTTCTAGCAACAAGAAACCAACCAAGGAACCAGCAAAAGTAACGTCAGACATTACCAAGATAGTCCTCAGGATTCCGAAGCGCTTTGTCAAGGCAGCTTCGAAGAAAGGAGAAACTTCAGGGTCAGTTTAGAAGCCAATTACTGTTCTATCAAACATTTCTATTCTGGATCTGACCCACACTTCGCCTGAACACCAGCAAGTGCTAGAAGATCTGCAAAGAAAGATCAAAGTCAAACCTAGCACCACTCTGCAAGATATGGCACAAATTGTCAACCAAGCAATGACGAACGCACCCATTATATTTTCGGATGAGGATTTGCCAAAACCTCATTCATTTCACAACAACGCTCTCTACATAGTGGTGCGGACCAGGGGCATGACAGTATCTCATGTGTTAGTTGATGGAGGCAACAGCCTCAACATTTGTTCTGAGATGACAGCCAGGGCATTGGGTCTGAAAGAAGAAGAATATACCCCAGATCCCATAACGATCTATGGTTTTGACAACCACGGGCAGACAGAGGAAAGATCTTTCTTGAAATTTTCATCAATTACTCGGTGCACACTGTGCTTTTCCATGTGGTCAATGTCCCGCCCACATACAACCTTTTGCTCAGGCGCACTTGGATCCACAACGCCAATGTTGTTCCTTCAACCCTTCACCAGTGCATCAAATGGTCGAAGGGAGGCATGATTACCACGGTCCTAGGAGAGGATCCGGAAGAAAGACTCCCGCAGCCAATGATCCCCCGTCCTATTTTCACTGCCGACATCCCAAGCATTCGGGAAGTCAATGAGATCAATTTGAGTGAAAGCTTGGACATGTTGAAACTGAAGGAAGTCCAGCCAACAGAAAATGTGGCAGTAGTAATCCAGTGGCAGGGACCTCGCTTCTTCAAGTTAAGTGAGCGCTTCAATTGCACTTCATTTAAAGATCACCCTTTTTTCCCTCAGTTCTCAAAAACTAAGAAAGGGTTTGATCTTTTGATGAAACACGGTTATCAGCCCTCAGGGGCCTTGGCAAGAATGGGGATGGCATTCTAGAGCCGATCATCCCCGCTCGGCATGCCACCGGCGCAGGCTTGGGTTTTACAGGTCAATCGTCCGACAGAAAAATCACCTTTGTCAAGGGATCAAAATGAAGAAAGACAATGTCAATGTTTTCTGCTTTCTTTTCTTTTCATGTCATCTTGTAGGGGCCAAAATCTGCCCCAGTTTCCTTCTTTCCTTCAACAAAGCATATGTAAATATCAAGAATATTTCAATCAATGAAATTTTGATTTCTTATTTTTCATCTTCGTGTACACAAATTCTTCGTTTATATCTTTGTCTATGTTGTCATTCTTTGTTTCTGTACAAAAGGCTATTTTTGAACATTTTACCCTTTTCTCAAAAACCTTCTTTGCGCTTTCAGGATTGCCAGAATCATGGCTCCTAAATCGCTCAAAAGGCTCGTTATCAATACCAACTTTTCTCAAAATAAATCCAAACCGGCCAGAATCTACAAGGCAAAGGCAAGGGCAGAAGTCAGCAAAGTGACAAGCCAGATTGAAGAATTAGCAGATTTTGACTCAGCAATTCAAGAATTGCCAGAGTTCGCCAGTATTTAAAAGCAGGATGAACCATCACCATTGGTTCAGAATCCGATAGAGGAGGTTAACATCGGTTCAAAAGATGATCCGAAAATCCTCAAAATTGGTTCCAGCTTAAGTTCAGATGAGAAGGAGAGGTTCATCCATTTCCTTAAACAACATCAGGAAGTCTTTGCTTGGACCTATGAGGATATGCCAGGCTTAGATCCCAAGTTAGTCGAGCATCGTCTTGTGCTAAAACCAGATGTCAAGTCAATCAAGCAGAAATTGAGGAAAATGGATCCCCAAGTGGCACCACAAGTTAAAGAAGGACTTGAGGAGTTGTTAAAAGCAGGATTCATCCGGACTATCGAATACCCAGACTGGTTGGCGAACATCGTGGCAGTTCCCAAAAACAATGGCAAAGTCCGAATCTGTATCGATTTCAGGGATCTGAACAAGGTCACCCCAAAGGATGATTATCCACTCCCCAACATCGTTTTTTTGATCGATAGCACGACAGACCATGCCATGTTTTCTTTTATGGATGGATACTCAGGCTACAATCAGATTAAATTGGCCGCTCGTGACCAATCCAAAACTTCTTTTACCACGCCTTGGGGTACATTTTGCTATACAGTCATGCCGTTTGGGCTCAAGAATGCTGGGGCGACCTATCAGAGAGCAATGACAGTTATTTTCCATGACAAGATGCACAAGAACATGGATGCTTATGTAGATGATATCCTGGTCAAATCCAAGGAAGGAGAGGATCATCTCGATGCTCTCAACCAGGTCTTTGAAAGACTTATTCTCTACAAGTTGAGACTCAATCCACAGAAGTGCGTCTTCGGAGTAGAGTCAGGCAAACTGCTAGGCTATATGATCAGCAAGAAAGGCATAGAGGTGGATCCTGCCAAAGCAAAGGCGATCATTGATATGCCGCCTCCCACCAATCTGAAAGAACTGCGAAGCCTTCAAGATCGCATTCAGTCAATACTGTAAACACCCCAAATTTTCACTCACCTCCAGCATTTCCACCAAACACCAACATCCAGCCTCTGAAATTGCTGGAGGGCAAAATGGTCATTTTCTGAGCCCGGACCTTGCAAAAGTCTAAATTTCATCTGAAACTCTCAAAATTTCTCTAATTTTAACTCAGATGTTCAAAAATTTATTCCTGACAGGAGACAGACAGCTCCAAGTCTTGATTCAAGATTGCATTTCATAAGACATGACATTGCATATCATTGCATGAGCATTTCAAATCACTGCACTGCACAGCATGTCATTTCGAGGTCCAGAACTCTTGATTTCAAAATTTTCAATCCAGATTAGAATTTCAACTCTTTTCAAAATTGATTTCAAAACCCTGGGTCTTCAAAATTATCAATTTTTCCCATTTTACCCTCAGGACTCTGAATTTCAAAATATTTCCTCAGGAAAACCATCTGGATAGTTTTCAATATGGATTTCAGTCACTTCACCTCAGATTTTGCCCTTTTTGACAATTTTAAATATCTTTCTTTTACAAAATCGCCCTACAAGGGCCAACTCTTTCCAAAATTCCTGTTTTGCCCATTAGTCCAAATTTTTATGAAAATTCCAAAAAGAGGTTTTACTGTCTTGTCCTTATGTCAATAAAGAAGCAATGTGGGACCCACATTGAGGTGGTGTCACACAGGCTTTTCTTTTGAAAATTTGAATTTTGAAAAAACCCAAAAATATAGGAGCCTTGTCCCCTGGATTGGTGCCACTTGTCTTTTCTCTCTCCTCCCATTTACATGCCATGTGTCAGCATAGGGTTCACCTAGAGTTGGTGCCACATGTCACCTTCCCTCTTCTGCCACGTGTCAGTGTGGGGCTACCTTCAGAAGCCGCCACATGTCATCCCATTTTATCTGCCATGTGTCACCCTATCCATCCTGCGCCATGTGTCATTTCAAAGACTACCGGGAGATGCCAAGTGTCATAGGTTGTCCTGTCTAGAAAAAGTGGAGTTTGTCTCCTCTGAGGTGGCGCCACTTGAAGTGTGTCTCCTGTAGGGGACACATGTCAACCCCTCCTTCCTTCTAGAAAAGTAGCCTGACACATGTCCTCTCCCTATTTTTTTCAGAAAAGTAGGAGACATGTGTTACTCCTAAATTCCTACAAAAAAGGTAGGCTTGTCTCCTCTGAGGTGGCGCCATCTGGAGTGTGTCTCCTGCAGATGACACATGGCAATCTCTCAGTTTCTCAGAAAAAGTAGACGCCATGTGTCATTTTCTGCTTTCTTCAGAAAAACTAGAATTCAAAAGTTCAAAACTCCTCATAGGTGGCGAAAATCTGGAGCTCTGATTTCCCAGATGGCCTATGAGAGCGCCACATGTCCCTTCCCTCCTTCTCATCCCTCTGCCACGTGTCATCTTCTGCTTCTTTCAGAAAAGAAGGTGACACATGTCTCCTTCTCACTCCTTCAGAAAAAGTAGAGGACACATGTCCTCTCCCTACTTTTTTCAGAAAAGTAGGAGACACATGTCACTGCCCTCTTTTTCCTCCCTCTTGCCACATGGCATTGTAGGAGCCACCCTGAGGTGGCGCCACATGTCCATCCTCCATTCCTCCAGGGCCAACCTCCATTTGAAATTCGAATTCTCCTCTGAGGTGGCGCCATCTGAAGAACCACTCCAGCAAGCTGACACTTGGAACCATCCTGGACTGCCACATGTCCAGATCTCCTTTCACCAGAAAAAGCAAAATTCAAATTCCTCTAAGGTGGCGCCTTCTGAGCCCACTGCTCTGTCCTTCTGACATGTGTCAAACACCTTTTGAGGTGGCACCATTCCAGGACTCCACTTGGCTCCATTTTTTTTTATTTTTTATTTTTAATAAAGGTAGCCCACCATGAGGTGGCGCCACCTGAGGACTCCCTACAAAAAGTGAATTTGAAATTCAAACTCCAAGAGAGCACCCTCTGAGGTGGCGCCTTCTAGGAGTTCCCTGCAGAGAGAATCAAGCAAACTTTTGAAAAATTCCAAATTCCCCCTGCTGAGGTGTCTCACCCACAAAATTTCCATTTTTTATTTTTTTCAAAAATCAAAATAGCCTTTTGAGGTGGTGCCACCTGAGGGTTCTCTGCAAAAGACAAATTCGAATTTCAAACCCCTCAGATGACACCCCCTGAGATGGTGCCACATGGAGGGCTCAGATCCAGCCTGTTTGAATTTCAAAAAATTTTCAGAAAATTTATAAAAACAAGGGTTCACGCCCAGCCTAGAGAGATCATTTTTTTTTAGCTCTGGTGAACTTGGAAAATCCGACCTAGCCTTCCTAGAATCAGATTTTGAACTGTGGAAATTGTGCCCCCTTTGGCGCATTGAAGAAGGTGGAGTAAAGCTCGTGCTGTGGCCAATTCGATTCCAACAGAGCTCAATTTTGGTGGACCATCCGAAGCTCGGAGCGAAGGACGAAGGAAGCTCGTGATAGCTGACCCTTTCAAGAGCTCCTACGCTGCGTAACGAAGCAAGGTGCACTTCTTTTCCCCTTCATGTAATTCCATAATCCGATTCGGGAGTCGTTTGAAGAAAGAGCTCATCCGAGAGATGGATTGAGCTATTCTCATAAAATGACATATATAAAAATGTTTAATTATGCTTCCTTGATGATTTTTAACATTCATATAGTTAGCTAGGTTTAATTTGCATTTTATTTCATTCATTTAGCATATTTCATGAATTAATTAGGATTAATTTAGCCTTTATTTCAATACTGCTTATTTTCAGTAGGTCTCTGTTTTTGTCAGTCAGTCCACACGTCATTTCATGCATTTGTTTTTTATTAAAAATCCCAAACAAATCACGGAATGCGCCCTTAGGTGTCCCTAAAATTTTTCCAAAAATTTGGAGCCATTTGAATTTGTTTACTGCGGTAAACATTCAAAATGGAAAGTCGGGTTTTGTTACCCGGGATACGTTTTGAAAATCATTTGCCGACTTGTAAAATCTAGATATCCCTCATGGGAGATGCGATTTTCTATCCAAAAGATGTTCTGAACTCGGGAGAAGTTTTTAATATGATTTTTTTAGATTTTTCTGATTTTTTTTTATGTCTGACAAAAATCCGAGAGTTCGGGACACGTGTCAGAGCCTAATTTGGGCCTCTGAGATCTTGGATCGACTTAGGGCTATGGTTTCTCTTTGTGTGTTGCTCCAAATCCGAAACTGTAAAAAGTGAAAGTGGTGTCCGAGATGTTCTCTGTTTGAATCTGAAAGCCTGTAATTTTTAGAACAGTGTTGACCCCTGCTTCGAATTTTACTTGTCAGTCCCCTGTTTTGCTACATTTGTCTGTTCTGTTAGTTTAGGCAGAAATAGTTATATTTTTATCTGTGTTTTCGTTGATCAAATGCCAAAGTCATAAACATGAAAGTTGTTCATGTAGGTGTCGTGCATAACTCTGATTAATTTCATAAATTTCCATGGCCGTTTTGTATTTCTTTAGAATTTTCATCAGATTAGTGTGATTTTTACCTCTGTCAGAACTAAATCTCTGTTATTGAACTCACCATGGCTCAAATCCCGAGGCTGTAAAAACCAAAAATGTTCCATTTTGGGTCTTTTATCAGTCTGCAAAATATCAGAAGTTTTCATGGTGTAAATCTTGCATTATCATATTAGGCATTGCATTTGGTTCGGATCCATAGGCAAAATCCATCATTTTTAGGACTTTCCTTGAATTTTAGCATTTAAATCATATCATTTCGTGATTTTTAGCATTCTAGGTTGTTTATCAGAGTGTTTAGATGCTTCATACCGAATTTGGTGCAATTTGGAATCCATTTGAGGTTCGGATCATCCATAATACCAAAACAGGGTCCCGCAGGACCCGAATCCAAGCGAAAAACAAGCGAAAATCGTTATTTTTGATAAATTGCAAAATACCAAATTCTGATTTTACAGTCTTAATGTGTCTAGCAGCATGTCATCATATCTCTTACTGCATTTCATCATCATTTGATTCAATTTGAACTTCAAAATCTCAATTTTACCAAGTTTTCCTTCAAAAAACCCTTATTTTAAAGGTATAACTTTAATTTTAGGGGTATTTTGGTCATTTTAACCTCAATTCCGAATTTCAAATTGTTTTCTACTGAATTTCTAGCATTTTCATCAGTTCAAAATATCAAGGAAGCATGAGAATAGGGTTTATATCCAATTAAATCCAATAATTTCATAATATTATTGGAAAATCTTGGAAAAACCCACATATTTGAGCTAACTTTATTTCAAGCTTGGCAGGGACATTCCAAAGAAGGAGCTGAAGTCTGCAAATTTCTTTTATTTCCTTTATTTAGTGATGTAATAATGTAAATTTTGGAATAAGAGAGTTAATTTCCTGCTTAGACTAGGATGCATATCATATAGTTTGAATTTATGCAAATATCCTGCTTATGTGATGCATACATCTTATTTCAAAAGCACTATGGATGTTCACGAATGGCACGTGCACCAACTCTTAGGGAGTTGACGGACTCGGTGGGATCCATATTTACGGCCCTAGTCGGAATATGGACGAGACCCAGATCCGTCATCTTTCTACTAGTCACATTGAGCCTACACTCTTAGGCTATCTTAAAATGCACATCATATTTCTGAAGTTTTCAAAATCATGTGCATCAAATCAACTAAGTTCTGAACATATTCATGGCCACAGTCAGAATATGTAAATGATTTATTTGGACTTAATGCACATTTTCCAACCAATTCCTCAGAAAATCTTCTCAAAGTGCATTCATTCACTCATGTCATTTGCATCATGAAATCATTGATTTTCTCAAGAAAACTTCATTCTCAAGAAATCGATTTCTCAAGAAATTCTAAGGATTTTTCAAAATCGGTTTTTCAAAGACAAGTTTTTCCACAGTTTTCCCAGGAAAATGATATTTTCTTAAGATATTCAAAAGAGTTTTCCAATCTTTCTTCAAGATCCAAAATCGATTTCCAAGTATTTCAAAAGATAAAATTCCCAGGATTTCGATTCCCCAAGTTTTGAATTTCCTTCTCCAATGAGTTTTCCTATAATTTTTCCATCATTTTCCTAAGAAAACTCTCAAAGTCCAAGTTTTCCTAAGAAGTGTTTCCCTTTTCAAAAGGTTCATCTTTTCTCAAGAATCACTTCCATTTTCCCAAGATTTTCAACTATTTCTGATTTTTCCACATCTTTATAAGCTTCCTCATGTTTTCAAAAACCCCTTTTTTATCTGAGTTTTCTGAGAAATTGACCTTTTTTCTGAGAGATTCTTTCCAACTCCAAATGTTTTTCTAAGCATACATCATGTTTTCCAACTGGCATTTTCCAAAATCTCATAGCACATGCCTGAATTCTCTGTGCATTAGGATAGAACATAACTTTGATAATTTCGCTAAGTCAAGCATAGTTTTGGTCCTTGGTTCGATTACCCCTGTTAAAGGTGGCAGGAACGGTCGAACCTCGTACCGACAGGTCGAGCCCCATCCCATGGATTTTCCCGCAATTTTTAAAACGGAGGCGAGTAATTTCAAAACAATTTCCAAAACCCAGTCAAAGTTTGAAGCGCGAAAGCGTTTCCCCTCTCTCTCTTCCGCAAGGATGGGAAGACGGGGGAAAAATTTCGCGACGATAACAAATACGACGCTTCATCTCAAATTTGGCCATGAGATGCGAGCCCTTCAATCACTTGCTGAGAAAAGAAGTAAAATTTGAGTGGGGACCAGAATGTCAGCTTTCGTTCAAACGCATCAAGCAGTATCTCCTCAATCCACTAGTTCTGAAGCCGCCAGAACTGGGAAAGCCACTTCTCTTGTATATTTTCGTCAATCAGAATGCTTGTGGTGGATTTCTTGCGCAGTACGAGGAAGGCAGCCGGATAGAGCACGCCATCTACTACATCAACAAGACCTTCATCGACTATGAAAAGAGATATTCTCAGATGGAGAAGACATGTTTAGCCCTGGTATGGATGTGTCAGAAGCTGAGACATTATCTGTTAGCATCAGAAATCAAAATTTTATCAAGGCTCAATCCTCTCAAGTACATCCTTGAGCAACCTTTTCTTACTGGACGGATTGCGAAATGGCAAGTCCTCCTGATGCAGTACGACTTGAAGTATGTTTCTCAGAAGTCAGTCAAGGGTTAGTCCATCGCAGATTAGTTGGCAGATTTTCCGTTGACAGAAAAGATCAAGGCGGAAGATGATTTTCCTAATGATCGCATCTGCAGTGTTCAAGAGTCCCCAGTTTGGACCCTTTTCTTCGATGGAGCCAGGAATATGTCTGACATAGGGATTGGGATCTTGTTAATCACTCCCGAAAAGGAGATGATCTCTTATTCCCTCAAGCTCAATTTTCAATGTACTCACAACATGGCCGAGTACGAAGCTTTGATACAAGACCTCAAAATTTTGCAAGACTTCAATGTCAAAAGAGTACATGCCTTTGGCGACTCATTGCTTGTTGTTAGCCAAGTTAATGCTGAATGGCAAGTGAAGGATTCAAAGTTGATTCCTTATCAGAAGATTGCCTTGTCCCTCATAGGCAACTTTGATGAATTTCAGCTCAACCATGTCAAGAGGGAATACAATCACATAGCCGATGGCCTAGCCTGTCTGGGCTCTATTTTGTCGTTCAAAGATAGTGAATCCTGTCGTTCCTTCGAGATTGGCAGACTCGATCAACTTGCCTACATTCCGGCTGAGCAAGTAAACCAAGTCACTCAGAAAGAGAAGCCTTGGTATCAAGATATCAAAAACTTTATTGAAACTGGTGAATTCCCATCGGAAATGCCGAGAAACGAGCAACGTGCAATCCAACGCATGTCGGCCCGTTATTTAATCCTCGCCGATACTCTTTACCATCGTGGATTCAATTCTGAGTATGCTAGATGCTTAGACAAGGATGAAGCCATGGAAGTTGTCCAAGAGGCACACGAGGGAATTTATGGCGGCCACGTTGGCTACCAAACGCTCGTCAAGCAGATTATCCGGGCAGGGTATTATTGGAAAACCATGCAGCAGGATTGCCATCAATTTGTGAGAAAGTGCATGAAATGCCAAATGCACGCACCTTCCATTCATGCGCTAACCACATATTTACAGTCCGTGGTTTCTCCTTGGCCTTTTTCGATGTGGGCCTTCGACGTGGTGGGTCCAATCACCCCTTCAGCTTCTAATGGCCATAGATATTTCCTCGCAGCTACAGAATACTTCACCAAATGGGTCAAAGTTGTAACTCTACGAACGGTAGAAGGCCGACATGTGGTTTCTTTCATTCATAAGAATCTTCTCTGCCGCTTCGGCATCCCACATGATATTGTGTCAGACAATGGCAGTCACTTCAAGAATGAGAGGATGAAGACCTTTTGCTCGAAGTTCAGGATTCATCATCATTTCTCAGCTCCTTACTATCCTCAAGGAAATGGCCAGACAAAGGCCACCAACAAGATTTTGATCCGCATTCTGGAAAGAACTGTGGAAACAGGCCGTGATTGGCACGAGAAGATGCATGATGCGCTCTGGGCGTACCAAACCACCATTCAGACCCCAACCAACGCTACGCCTTCGGAGCTTGTTTATGGAATGGAAGTAGTATTACCTCTTCACGTTCAAAAGCCCGCACTCAAGTTTGCATCACTCCTCGAACTTCCGCTTAATCAATATCAGCAGCAAGGGTTGGTACAGCTTGATCTGTTAGATGAGAAAAGGCTCAACGCAGCAGAGCATGCTCAGGCCTATCGTCAGAGGATAGCTCGGCACTACGTCAAATCAATTATTGAGAGAAGATTTTGAGTCAATGATCTTGTGCTCAGATCGACAGCTCATCTCAAGCATCGGCCGAAGGGCAAGTGGTCACCCAATTGGGAAGGCCCTTATGTGGTCAAGGAAGCGCTACCTCGCAATTCCTATCGTCTGATCAACGCAGATGGGGTGGAACTACTAGATCCTATTAATGCTTTACATTTGAAGAGATTTTACACTTAAATTGTTCATCCTAGCATTTTGTACTCTTTAAAAGTCTTTTTAAATAAAGCAATAACCTTCCATTGAATTCTGACATTCTTCTCCCTGATACCAAGGCATTTTATTTAGATCCATACTTGTCTTCCTCCATCATATGCAGGCAGGATCAGACGAATCTCTTTCTAAGAATCTTATCAACTTTTCGGTTAATCTTGTTATCTTTATTAAATTGCACTCATTTCATTTTTCAATTTAATCAAGTTTTCATCAATTTATTGTCAATTTTATCAATTTTTGTCAAGCTTTATCAAGTTTCATCAATTTTATTAAATTTTATCAATCTCCTCTTTTAAACCCTTTCAGGTTAAGGGATAAACCTGATGCCTCATTTCAATGGGGTATTTCCCTTTCAGGTTAAGGGATAAAACCTGAACCTCGGCCCGCGAGGCCCTTTATTTTCTTTCAAGACAGGGAATAATCCTGAATTCTTCTATCATCAATTTTTCCTCAAATTTCTGTCAGTTTCTACTAAATCATTTTTGTCGATTTCATTAATTTATTCCTTTTATCAATCCTTTTATCCTTTATCCATTTCTACCAATCTTTTTAGACTTTGCCAAATTCTCTTCAGGATCAGGGATAATCCTAGAAATCATCACAAATAAAATTCAGATCTTAGGTCATCTTGAGCCGAGGATCTTGAATAAGTTCCTCATCCTCATCGTTGGAATCCATTCACGCTTTTTGTCAATCCTTCTGAAATCCGACTTCCGGGAAGGAGTTATTTCCTTCCCGTCTGAGTTCCGACTCAGGTTTGTTTTCATTTTTATTTTTGGAAGATCTGAGTCCCGACTCGGGTTTTCCCCTTTTATCTTTCATTTGAAGTTCGAGGTTCCGAAGACTTCCTTTTGGATCCAATGCTCGTGTTGAACCAATTGCTACGTTGAGAATTCGAGTTCTCAAACTCGATTCTCATTCATTCTTTTATTTTTGAAAAACCGGATTCCGACTCGGATTTTCCTTTTTGTATATTATTATTTCTGAAGTTCCGACTCAGACTTCCTTTTGGATCCAATGCTCGTATTGGAACCAATTGCTACGTCGAGAATTCGAGTTCTCAAACTCGATTCTCATTCATTCTTTTATTTAAAAAAAAAAACAGATTCCGACTCGAATTTTCCCCTTTTGTATATTCTTATTTCTGAAGTTCCGGGTTCCGACTCGGACTTCCTTTTGGATTCAATGCTCGTGTTGGACCAATTGCTACGTCGAGAAATCGAGTTCTCAAACTCGATTCTCATTCATTCTTTTATTTTTGAAAAAATGGGTTCCGACTCGGATTTTCCCTTTTGTATATTTTTATTTTTGAAGTTTCGGGTTCCGACTTCCTTTTGGATCCAATGCGCGTATTGGAACCAATTGCTACGTCGAGAATTCGAGTTCTCAAACTCGATTCTCATTCATTCTTTTATTTAAAAAAAAAAACTGGGTTCCGACTCGGACTTTCTTTTGGATTCAATGCTCGTGTTGGACCAATTGCTACGTCGAGAATTCGAGTTCTCAAACTTGATTCTCATTCATTCTTTTATTTTTGAAAAACTGGGTTCCGACTCAAATTTTTCCTTTTGTATATTCTTATTTCTGAAGTTCCGGGTTCCGACTCAGACTTTCTTTTCGATCCAATGCTCGTATTGGAACCAATTGCTACATTGAGAATTCGAGTTCTCAAACTCGATTCTCATTCATTCTTTTATTTTAAAAAAAAAAAACCGAGTTTCGACTCGAATTTTCCCCTTTTGTATATTCTTATTTCTGAAGTTCCGGGTTCCGACTCGGACTTCCTTTTGGATCCAATGCTTGTATTGGAACCAATTGCTACGTCGAGAATTCGAGTTCTCAAACTCGATTCTCATTCATTCTTTTATTTTTTTTTTTGAAAAACCGGGTTCCGACTCGGATTTTCCCTTTTATATATTTTTATTTTTGAAGTTCCGTGTTCTGACTCAGACTTCCTTTTGGATCCAATGCTCGTATTGGAACCAATTGCTGCATCGAGAATGCGAGCTCTCAAACTCGATTCTCACTCATTCTTTTATTTTGAAAAACTGGGTTTCGACTCGGATTTTCGCTTTTTGTATATTCTTATTTTCTTGAGTTCCGATTCGAATTTCCCCTATTTGATCCAATGCTCATATTAGACCAAAAGTTCTCCTTGCCTTTTTCCCTTTCAGGTTAAGGGATAAACTTGAACTTCCCCTTCAGGATAAGGGATAATCCTGAAACACCGACAGTCATTCTCGCTTAATTCTCAAATATCTTCGAGTGTCGGTTTCTTTCTCAAACTCTCCGTTAGAAAACCCAGTGCTCGTACTGGTGCGTTTTGAAAATCCAGTGCTCGTACTGGTGTGCACTTTCGAAAATCCAGTGCTCGTGCTGGTGTACATTTTCAAAAACTCAGTGCTCATACTGGTGTGCATTTTCGAAAACCAGTGTTGGTATGCATTTTCGAAAACCAGTGCTCATGCTGATATGCATTTTTTAAAACTAGTGCGCATGCTGATGTGCATTTTTGAAAACCCAATGCTCATACTGGTATGCATCTTCGAAACCCAGTGCTCGTATTGGTGTGCAATTTCGAAAACCCAGTGCTCGTACTGGTGTGCATTTTCGAAAACTCAGTGCTCGTACTGGTATACATCTTCGAAACCCAGTGCTCGTACTGGTGTGCAATTTCGAAAACCCAGTACTCATACTGGTGTGCATTTTCGAAACCCAGCGCTCGTACTGGGGCATTTTTTGAAATCCAGTACTCGCATTGGTGTGTTTTTAAAAACCCAGTGCTCGTACTGGTACATCTTCAAAATCAAGTGCTCGTACTGGTACATCTAGCGCTCGTGCTAGTGTCAGGCTGACTGATCAGTTAGCCCTCCAGGTTTGATCTTTGTACTAACCAATCATCAACAGTTCAAGCTCTAAATTCTCAATTTCAACCTTCGGGTTATCATTTTGTCAAAAATCAATTTTTTTCTTATGCGAAGGACCCTCTTCAGGGAGAGTTCGATGGAGCTCGTTCCTTTCGCATGCAACCATCTTTCGTTCGCAAGAACCCTCTTCCAGGGAGAGTTTGAAGGGACTCGTTTTCTTCGTGAACAGTTTGCAAAACAACAACCAACTTTACACAAAAGAACCCTTTTTCCAGGGAGAGCTTCGACGGAAGCTCATTTCTTTTTGTGGCCCCCGTTTTTCTCATCTTTGGCCAACCCCTTCGCAGAGGACCCTCTTCTAGGGAGAGTGTGATCGACTCGTTCCTCTGCGATACTTTCTCAACTTTGTTTTTCGGCCACCTTTCCATAAGAGAAGCCTAGAGATAGGGAATTTTGACGAAAACTTAATTTCTCTTCGAAAGTTCTGTTTTGCAACTTCTCCTCTTTGGAGAATAGAGGATGATTTTCAACTTCTCATTCAGGTAAGGGCTAAGCCTGAGTCTCTCTTTTTGGGGAAAAAGAGAGGAGAATTTTGTCATGGACGTGTCAATCGACTGTCAAGCGATTACATTCATCAAGGATTTCAAGAATATTTTGCCAAATTTGCTATCAAAAGTCATTGTTGATCTCAAAGTTTTCATCACATAAAGAATTACCTCAAACTATCTTTAGTATTATTTCCAAAAGAGCAAGACTTTTGCGAAATAAGAATTGAATTCAAGTTTTTTTCTGTTGGTCAACCAAGAGGATGAAGAAAGTCTTCGATATGACCGACAAAGGAAAATTCAATGATGTTGAAAAGCCATAAGTGAACTGATATTGATCATAGCTATGGCACATTCTTAAAAATCATTCTTTCGGCAGTAAGACAGTGGAAATATCCTGGGCAGTAAAAAAGAAGAACCTACCCAATCCATATCTCCTCAGTCATTTGAGCTGCAATCAAATATCCGCAAAAGTGTTCTCTCAATTGTCGTCAAGATGAAGACGAATAGGCGAGCCAGACCCCCGGGGCCAAAAAAGATTTGGATCGTCTCCGAGATGAAGGAGTTTGTGAAGGATTCTTCCAGGGAACGTTTTGAGCATCGTCAAGATGAAGGCGACTGCGATAAGCCTCCCGACAAAAGCCTAAAATATATTTGATTCCTGCTATCATCCAGAGACCTTTTGACCAATGAGCCAATGTCATCAAGCATAATTCCTGAGAAAGAAAAAAAAAGATCGGAGCATCTCCAAGATGAAGGAGTTTGTGACGTACCCTTTCCCGAAAAAAGAGAGAAAAGTCAGGACATCTCCAAAATAAAGGATGATGTAAAAGAACCTAAGAAGACTCCATGACTTAAAAGAGTGCAAAAAGATCATCATGGAAAAATGCCCAGGATATCAAACTGCCCGAAACTGTCAGGAATCATCTTTATCTATGTGAAATTCTTTCATCAATGTCTTTTCACTCAAGAGCTTTTATGAAGCTAAGAATGTTTTCTCTCTTTTCATATCAAGGAAATTGATATCTTCCTTGAAGAAACTCAATAGCAACAAAAATTTGAATTTGATTCTACAGAGTTAGCCCAATTGGAGTTAATACTCTAGGTAAAAAGAGGTGATATTTTTCACACGTATATGCACAATTCAATCATTTCTGAATCAACTACAATTTTTGGCATCTTATTGGCAATATTTTCTCGTTATCCGAACATGAAGTGTGAACTTGATATTTGTCTCGATGTGTCCTGCTGTCATCCCTCCCTAGGATTGGAAAGTCCTTTCCTTCCGTCTGATCTGAGCGCTCTCGGATCTGCACACTTCTTTGCGTTTCCCACTGTCCTGTGATAGACAGTTCCTGTTCAGGATAAGGGTTAAACCTAAACTTTCTGCAAAAGGTCTATTATTGTCAAAAGCTATTTTCAGTCTCAGCAATGAGGCGCCCAAGAACAACCCATTTTCAAGCTTTAGAGACCCCCATTTTCATCCTTTTGCAAACCCCTCTTGGACTTCTTGTGCAAGGTCTAGAGGTCCCATCACAGTTTCCTCGCTCCTCGAGGATCCTGTATCCATTCAGGCTAAGGATTAAACTTGTTACCTCGCTCCTCGAGGTATCACCCAAACCTTTTTGTGAGAGGTCATCTGTCTTTAGAAAGTTGATTTAGTCTCAGCAATGAGACGCCCCAGATCATCTCATTTCGAAGCTTTAGGGAATCCCTTGTTTTTCTCTTCTTGCAAACCCCTTTCGGATTTGTTCGTCCAAATTCCGAAGGTCCCATCATGGTTTCTTCACCCGAAGATTTTGTATGGTCGCCTCCTTTTAGGTTAAGGGTTAAGCCTGAACCTCGCCTCGCGAGGTATCTTTTCCATTCAGGTTAAGATTAAACCTGAGTCTCACTTCAACTAGATATCCTTTCTAATCCCACCACGGTTTCTTCATTCGAGGATCCTGTGCGGTTTCCCCCCACTCAAGTCAAGGGTTAAACCTGAATCTCGCTTTGGCGATGCATTTTGTCGTCCCATCACGGCTTTCTCGTTCGAGGATTCTGTATGGTCGTCCCCTTCAGGTTAAGGGTTAAGCCTGAACCTCGCTCCACGAGGTATCTTCCTTTCAGGTTTCAGGAAAGGATCATACTTGAAGTTTCATCTCACGAGGCATTTCTCTCAAAAATGTCCCATCGAGGTCCACTTATATTCCTTTCACCATCCAAATTATTCTGATCTATCTTCGTCCCATCCAGGTTAAGGGCTAAACCTGAGTCATCCCCAAGGTTGATCTTGTCTCACCCATGAGACTTGATCAAAATGCTTATCTTTCATCATTTTGGGATCTTCACCCAAAGTCCTATCACGATTTCCTCATTTCTATCATTCAGTTATATCATTGTCGAGGATTTCATCCCCCCAGGACCATTCAGGACAAGGTTTTAAGCCTGAAAAACCATGCTTTCAAAATAAATCTTCCACACCTAATTGAGATTTGCTGACTGGGTCATTTTTCAAAATTTGGAGTGTTTCGTTGCCACTAAGCTCGGCTATCAACCGGCTTAGTAGCAAAGAGGGGCATTTGTGAACACCCCAAAATTTTCAAAATATTGTAAATATTCCCTTTTTCGACCCCAACCCCATTTTCTGAGTAATTGAGTCACTTTTAAATCTGAATTCCATTTTATTTCTCAAGTTTTAATGAAATTAAATCTGTTTTATATATCTGACTCAATTTCGGATCCGGATCTAGGAAAAAAAAGATCCAATTTTTAAATCAAATTCTCAAAATTACCAAAATAACCTTTTTTTTAAAGGCTCAGACAGTTCGTCTGGTATTCGTTTGGATCCATCGCGTTATATTCCTTAATTCGAGGTTTAAAACTCAAATATTTTCTCAAAACTTGGGTCCAAACCCATCTTCTGAAGAAATTTCCCCAAAACAGCCTTGAAAACCCTCTTTTGTAAATATTTCTCAAAAATACAAAAAAAATAGTTTTAAATCTTTGTTTTCTCGTAAATTTTAGTATTTCATTCCAAAATTTCAAAAAAATAAAAAAAATGAAGAAAAGAACAACAAAATAAAAAAATAGGAACAAAAATCGGTTTTTGAAAAACCTCCTTTTGAAAACGCCTTCTAAAACCATTCTTTTAGAAAAAAACCTTTGAAAAGAGCCGCCATTTTGAAAATTCTCCAAAAGCGGGGTCATGCCCTTTGGTAAAAACCTTCAGCAAGATTTTTTCTAGGGTTTTTCAGAAACCCTCTCATTCTCCCTTCGCGAAGCACCCTCTCCACTGAATCCTCTAGATGCCCATCCATGGGAATCTCCATCGCCACCGCCCATCGGCTCACCCGATCCCTCCATCCGCCGTTGATCTCTAACATCCTCTTCTAGAACCGTTTTCCCCACCTGCTCACAATCAGCCGCTGTGAACACCCCAAATTTTTTAAAATTTTGTAAATATTCCTTTTTTGCCCCTAACTCCATTTTCTGAGTAATCGAGTCACTTTTAAATCTAAATTCCATTTTATCTCTCAAATTTTACTGAAATTAAATTCATTTTACATATCTGACTCAATTTTGGATCTGGATCCAGATAAAAGATCCAAATTTGAGCTTCGTTGTCCAATTTTAAATCAAAATTACCAAAATAACCTTTTGAAAGGCTCATACAGTTCGTCCGGTATCCGTTTGGATCCATCGCATTGTATTCCTCAATTTGAGGTTCAAAACTCGAACATTTTCTCAAAACCTGGATTCAAACCCATTTTTTCTGAAGAAATTTCCCCAAAATAACCGTGATTTCTCAGAAAACCTTTCTTTTTGAATTTTTTTTTAAAATCCCTTATTTTCCTTAGTTTCATAGTTTTGTTTTCAAAAATACAAAAATGTAGAAAATTTCAAAGAAAAGAACAAAAAAATAAAAAAAAATCAAGAAAGAAAACACAAAATGGCTTTTTAAAAAGCACTTTTTAAAAATTAGGCTTTATGAAAACACTTTTTAGAAAAACTTTTGTTAAAAGCCTCTTTTTTTGAAAATCTTATAAAGAGAAGGGACCCGATCTGAGAGGGGCCTAACGGCCACCTCCTATAACGATCGACCCTCAGGGGCTCGATGATCCACCCATTAACATCCACCATTAGCCGACATCCATTCCCATTCCATCGCCCTTTCTCCTCTCCCCTCGTTCTTCTTCTTTATCCAAAAGGGAGCTCAACAAGAAAGCAAAGGAGATCTCTCTCGTTTCAGCCCTGCAAAATCACGGCAAGTATCCCTCCTCCTTCTTTGCTTTACTGTCTTCTCTTTTGGTTTTCTTGTTTATCATCCCCTTTGATGCACACCCCGTAATCCCGATTTACATATAGCAAATCAGTTTACGCAGTGCAATATTAATGGAATGATAGATTTCGACACCTATTTTTCTGTTTTAAACAAATTTTCCTATTACATTTTCCTCAGGTTATATATAAACATAAATATATGCTTACGATCTTTTAGTTTCAACATTCTTTTCACAGTTCATCATGTCATCATTTTTTTTTCTCCTTTCGTATATCGCTTGCTGTTATGCTCTTCATTTTCTGTAAATTGCAATTGCCAATTCATCTTAGTGATTTATATTATATAATACTGTGCTTCTGCCATTTGTGATTTGAAGATATTATTTATCCTGGTAACCTTTATCTTCATGAGATTACGATATACCTTTCATTCGGGTAATTTTTCTGTTTTTGCAATTTTTAAGGATGCTACCTCCGTTAGATTCTCACCTTACTCTGTATTTTTTTCTTTTTTTCTCTCTCTGTTAAACTAGTCGTTACTATATTGCCTGTAGATCCACATTTATTTCCATATGATTATATCAAGTGCAGCTTCATTTAAACATTCTTAAAATTAGTGGAAAGCTGTGAAATCAAAGCAGGTGGCCATAGAAGCTAGCGTCTATGTTGGATCTGAGGTGAAATCACCATCGGGTCTTTCAGCCAGCATATCTCCCTATCTTTGATCCAACTGTACATTTCAATTAGTTAGGACCATCTTATCAAAATTTTTTGTGCTTCATCTGTGTGTACAAGCTTTGTGCTAATTCAGCATCTATTGCATTCTTAAAAACTATCGTCTGATTCTTTTAGGCTCCAACTATGTTCTGAGGATATATGTACTACCTCACTTCATCTATCCTATTCATCACCCGTGTGCATCATCTGTCAGTATATCCATTAAAAACACCTTCAGTACTGATAAACGGGATGAGACCTGTGGGGATGGGGATTCATGGTTTAATCATTGAGTCAGTGTAAACAAGGGCCTATTGATACGCACGTTCATATTAAAAAGTTGCAATGATGGCGTCACATCATTGTGTCAATATGTATCATAAAATTCAGGGCCCTGAATGAGTCTGATGGTTGATTACGTTTTTGAGCTATGACAGGGTCTTGTTAGCTGTGTAATAAAGATGCTGAAAGGAATGATGCTTCGTCCAGTCATATTTTTAATGCAGGTGTTGGGGCAGAACATCTCCACATAAGCGTTCAGATCTATTTCCTGGGTCAAATACTCGGGTATGTGGGTCTCTAATGGTTCTTATCCATGAAGGATGCAAAGAAGTAAAGCAAGCTACAGGATGTTATCCCACATGCAACATTTCTTGCCACCTCTATCTTCTCTGAATCACCTCCAAAATGAAGACTCTTGGCAGCAATTTCTTCTGAGGAGATGTTAAAATATCCTCAATAAAGTTCTGAGGCAAGTTCCATCTTAGTGTGATGTGATTCATATAAATGAACTATCACTGCGCCCTTGGGTTTGCAGGAATTAATTCCAGTATCCAGGTTATTTATTTGTTTTAATTACTATGTTGTGCATCATACTCCTGTTCCATTTTTTCTTTATTTAGCACTCACTCACCATTGCCCAGCGCCACACTATGCATTCTCATAGTCCACGCTCACCCACTTCATTAGAGCATTGCTTCATCTGACATTAGCCACCACTCTGAGTACATTTTTTTTTTACACAGCATTCCACCTAAACACCTACACCTTTTTATCACTATTACACTTCTCATAGGATATTACACTACCATCCATACCAGCTGCAACCTCAATATATCTTTCATATCTTCTCACTTGCATAGTACAGGTATTCCATCCATAGTAACACTGTAATAACATCACATTCATATGTCATCTCCAATACACAATACCCTGTCAGCCTCCCTTTGTGCACCGTCTGCAACCTCAACACCTTATGTCTCCTGTCCACTTCCCCACTCTGCTGTAACCTACAATAACACATCCCATTGTAATAAATCCATTCCTTGTCACATCTTTGTTCATTAAACCACACCTCCAGTAGGTTCACCCAAGCCCATCTCACTTCCTTTTGTACTAACAGTACATATGTCCTCAACATCATCTGCACTATCTTTCTGAATCAACTATGCTGCTGCACTTTTGCTCAGCTGCTCGCTCCCTTCTACTAAGTCTACCTGCACATTCCTTACCTGCTATGACAACCAACCTCCATCCTATAATACATGTTACATCAGCCAAATTCCCAATGCTCTTTATCACTGCACCCTGTTCACAAGTAACTCAGGTGGCGGTACCTTCATCAGCCTTGCTTTCCCAGATTACTTATAACAATATATATACTTTCACCATCCTACACCATCTTCACCCACTTTATCATACCTCTTCATGCCATCGCATCAACCCAGCACCCAATAGTTGTCCAGTCACCCTGTAGCATTATATTCACTGCTACAGTCCATGACTTCATAGCCAATTTCACATTGTCCAGCCATTTGTAATTAGCCTCTTCTATGCACCTACGATAGTGTTTAAAGCACTGCTATGGTGCCATTTTGGTGATAGTAACCAAGTATCACCATGATTCCACCATGACTTTCTGTGGCAATGCTAGACATTGCTGCAGTTGGATGTCTTCAGCCTTTCACACCCCCTTTTGTATGTAACATCAACTTCGCTTCCAGCACCACCTCACAGCACCACTTACTGTGTGCTGTTATATTTCACCAACTGCTTGCCAATACCACCAGCCACCATTTCTCGTGCCCACTGCAGCTACAGCAGTAGTCATATACCTTTGCTACATAACATTTCCTTCTACTACATATGCATGTACCACTCATACTTTCATCACACTGCCTTCATCTATACTCATATCATTATACCACTGTTACATATACCTCCTACAACTTGCTGTCCATCACCCTCACTGTTGCTCCCACTTCGCCTGTGCACATTTCTTGCCTTTCTTGCACATGTTTTCACTATTGCACAATATCACACCCACCCTGTAGGTGTTAGATTCATAAATACCATTTACATCACCATTCCACCTATACATACATATATATATATATATATATATATATATATATATATATATATATATATATATATATATATATATATATATATATATATATATATATATATATAGACATATATCAATTTTGATTTTTCCACACTTTAGATTTTAGATACCTTGACATATGAGTACTTTTCTTTTTACCTTGGCATCTTTGAAATCCATGTGATATATGCAAATTCTTTTCTATCTTCCACACTAACCAATGTTTTGCAAGGAATATGTGGAAAAGATCATTATTTGGAGTTGTAAATTCAATTTCATGTATTGTAATAGTTAGATCTTAATGAGAATTTACATTTCCTGTTTTAGATAGAATGAATGAGCATTGTAAATATCATAAATTGCTTATTTTCATGCTTTTTATCTTTATTTTCTCAAAATCTCACAATGGTGAAACACGAATGACATGTGCACCATTTTGTAAGAGGTAATTAATCCTAAGTTGATGATTTACATCAATGGCGATAGTCAGAATGTAAACAAAACTTAGTATTTTTATCTTTTATGAAATAACATTGGATCCACACTGGATCCTTTTCAAAAATCATCATATTTTCAAATATCTCCTTTTTTTATCAGAGCTTAATTTAAAATTAATTCAATATATATACCAATGGCCATAGTCAGGGAATATTGAGGGTTAATTTTATTTTAAACCCTATAAAAGCACCAAAAATGTGTTTTATTCTTCACTTGAATTTAAATGTCATTATTATATAATACATTCAATGACCATAGTCAGGAGTGTATTATATCATTAATCTTATTTATATTCATTTAAAGAATGAAATATGGCTTTCAAAATCCGATTTCAAAATTCTTTAAATTCATTCATCATTTAGGATAGAATTGCATCATATTTTTCAAAATTCTTTTTCAGAAATCCAAGTGATTTCCTTCAGATATCTTCCTTACTTCTCAAATCAATTTTCAACTCTTGTAAATTCAAATATCATTTTCAGATTCTAATTTTAAATTTGAAGTCTAATTTGACTTTGAAATTCATTTGTGTATCCAAAATTCAAATTCTAATTCAAATGAAATTTCAAAGATCAAATTAACTTTGAAATTTCTGATTCATCTTCAAATTCAAAACCAAGTTTATCTTTTATCTTCAAATTCAAAATCAAAGTTTGAGATTGATACTGAATCTCAAAACTTGACCCTTCTGTAAACACCCCAAATTTTCACTCTTATCTAGTGCTTATATTTCATGTGTCATTGCATATCACTGCATGAATTCAGCATACCATTTCATTTGCATTGCATGTCATTACATCTCATTTTCGAGATCCAGCACTCCTGTTTTCAAAACATTCAATCCAGATTTGAGTTTTAAAGCTTTCTTTCAAAATCAATTTTAAAACCTGGGTTTTTAATGAACATTATGTCATTTGCCAACCCCCAGGACCTTATATTTTGAAATATTTTCTCAGAAAACAATCTGGATTCATTTCAAACTCAATTTCAATTGATTTCAATTCTCAGATGAGGCCCATTTAGGTGGTGTCGCTTCTGGATTCTTTCATTTATCAAAAATCTCAAAAATTTTAGAGTCCTAGTTGGATCAGGACTCTGTATTTTCATCAGTTTGAATCTTTTTGAACCTTTTTAAAACATCATTCTGATTTTGAACCAGTTATAGTCCTATCCCTTGTCCATTTCCTCCATTTTAGCCAAAATCTTAGAGTCCTAGATGGATCAGGACTCTTTTTTCAGAGTCCTAATCGGATCAAAACTATACTTTTCACTACCTTTTTACCTGTTTTCGGAGAAAACCTTTTAAAATCTTCTGTTTTGGCCAAAATTTTAGAGTCCTAGTTGGATTAAGACTCTCCTTTAAGAGTCCAGTCGGATCAGGACTCTTCTTCAGGGTTTTAATCGGATTAGAACTCTAATCTTTTGCAGCTATTTTATCTATTTTCAATCAAATCTTTCAAAATGTTTTAAAAAAAGTCAGAAACACAAAGTTTCAGTCAAAACAAGACTCTGTTCAGAGAGTCCTAGTTGAATCAGGACTCTGATCCTGATTTCAATTTTGAGAGAATCTTTCAGAAATCTTTCAATCTACCAAAACTATTACACTTTTATCAAAGAATTTCAAAATTCTGAAGTTTTATCCCAGAGTCCTGATCGAAGTAGGACTCTATCCAAAATTGATTTTTATACTTCATTTTCACTAGTTTTCAAAAGCTTTGCCCAAATTTCATCATTTGCTTATCAGAAAGCCAAATTTTTTAGAGTTCTGATCGAATCAAGACTCTTTCTCAGAGTCCTAATCAGATCAGGACTCTGAACCAAAACTTCAATTTCATCCTGCTTTAACTGTTTTTCAAAATCCTCCTATTTGTTTTCTCAAGAAAATCCAAAAATCTGAGAGTCCTAGTTCAATCAGGACTCTGTCCTCAGAGTCTCAGTTGAATCAGAACTTTATTTTATTCCAGTATTCGTTATTGTTTTCACTGTTTTGACAAGTTCTTTCGTCTGTTTTTCAGAAAATACCAAAAAAAATCTAGAGTTTCAGTCCGATCAGAACTCTGTCCCAGAGTCCTAGTCCAGTCAGGAGTCTGTTTTGAAGTCTGTTTTTATTTCATTTTTATTGTTTTCAAAATTTAGGTCATTTTACAGAGTCCAGTTAATTCAGGACTCTATTTTAGAGGTCGGTCGAGTTAGGAGTCTACCCCTGACTGTGTTTTTTTGACTTATTTCGTCAGTTTTTGATAAAATCTTTCGAAAACTCTTCCATTTGAATTCTAAAATCTAAAATCTCAGAATCCTAAGAGTTCAAGACTCTAACTCGGAGTTCCAGTTCGCTTGATACCCTATTTTCAAAGATCTTAAATTTCAAATACTGATTTTAACCCCTTTTCAAAACCATTTTCAGTGTTTATTTCAAAATTCTTCAAAACTCGATGTGGGCCTACTCAGTTGGCACCATATCCAGAGGAGTTATGACTTGGTTAGAACCCTATGCCATTTCAAAAATTCTAATTTTAAGATTGCTTTTGAAAATCCTTTTGAAAACTCCTTCAATTTCAAGTTTTAAAATCGCTTTTTGAAAAACTCAAGTAGGGCCCACTCGGGGTGGCGCCATATTCGAGTAAGTCAGGGCTAGACTAGGGTTATCGACAACCTTCAGGAGGAAGAAGTCGTATCGTCAGGAACCACCTCCCAGATATACTTACGCTTATGGCAAGCGGTTCAGGCTACTTGGCCGCTTCTTCTGAGCATACTATCATCCAGAGCGGTGTGTCAGGCAGTTCTCTCAGAGGCAGAAGCGTGTAGAGATTCGCCCACTAGCAGGGGTTCTGCCAGAATTCGACCTCGCATCAGATCAGTGGTCCGGAGCATACCATTTTGCCAGACATGGCTGGGATTCCATTGTTAATCTTACTATTTTTCCTGGCCCTCGTGTGTCTTCTGATTATCCGGAGTGGTGGAAAATTGTTTGTCCCCCTCCCCTCTGTCAAGTGTATTATTGATAAAATCATGTTTTTCCCCTCAATAAAATTCCTTTATTCTACATTTCACCTTGGTTTGACGACCTCGCCTAGGTAACAAGGCATATTTCTAGTTGTTTATTTTGCAAAGAATAGCAACGCAATTGTCGTAACTCCAGTGATGACTCAATCCCTAGTAATGAAATATTATTTCAATTGTCTATCAAAATTCTCAACAAATATTTTCCTCCAACCAAATTTCCTTCAAAAGCCTAACCATCAGTTCTACCTTGCAGAGAGCATCAGTAACATTCAGGAGAGCATTTGTGATACTCGATGGTTCAGACAAGGTCCGGAAAGAAAACCTCATCAGTTGAAGGCGTTGCATACTCAGTCGCTTCAGAAGAGGAAATGGACTCACCCCGATCAGTCAGAAGTCAGGGTCAGCAAGCAGAGGATGATGTTGATCCCCAGATATATGCTATGTTCAAAGAGATGATGACCAAAATGTTGACAGACCAGGCTGAAGCTAGTACAGAAAAGATCCAGGTCAAGCAGAGGGCAAAAAGCTGGTCAGCCAAGAAAGTCTTGAAACAATCCAAGAAACATATCCAACACAAGGATACATCTGATGAATCAGAATCAGTAGGTGGATCTGATGAAGAGTATGAAGTCTGGCAAGCACTTCAAAGATCCCCTCATAGGCAAGGGACAACCTATAAATGGAAAAATCAAGCAATGGATGATCCGGTCCAAATACAGCTGAAGGAAATGGCAAAGAAGATTAAAGATTTGCAAGCCCGCGACAAGGGCAAGGAGGTCTTCAGGAGCAAAAATTCCTACAAGAGCATCACCCCCGTCAGGAATAATCAAGATTCAAAGAAGAAGATGAAGTCTGCCTTCTTCGTCAATGCAAACCGCGATGGGTGCAAAGATAACAAAGGCAATCATACAAGTCAGAAAGAGAAATCTTTAAAGCAGAGTGAAAAATTGAGTCAACAGAAAGAAAAGATAAAGCAGGATGGCTGGGGTTGCGATCACCAGTTTACTCCTCTCGAGCAGTCTCTCGATGAAATCCTTGAATATATGTTGGCCAAGGAATTGGTAAAGCTTCCAAGAGTCTCAAATCCTCCCACAGTCATGGGAGGATTCACAGACCAGTTCTGCAAATTCCATCGGGCAGTAGGGCATGACACCGACCACTGTTTCGTCTTCAAAAACATTGTCCAAGATCATATCGACAAGGATCTCTTCATTGAAAATGAGAAAGAGTACTGGTCAACTGTCATATCCAAGTCTCAGCAAAAATCAAGTACTCGACAAGAGAGGCAGCGTGATAATCCGAACCAGGACCACAAGATGGCCCCGTTAGATCAAATACTCGAGAGTTTCTTGGAATACATGCACACAAAAGATACAGTCGGGTCTCTGAAGGCTCACTCCACATTTTCTACCAACTCCACCAGAAATAGCAATGGACAAAACAAAAGAGGAGGTAGAAAAAAATCATACTGGAGGCTCAGAAAATCCAAACTTAGAGAGAAATGACCTCGCAAGTCGGAAGGATAAAATGGACAAGCGAGATGACAAGTCTTCCTCAAGTGTCCAATTCGAATTAAAATTCCAAGGAAAACCAAAGCATGATGGTTGGGGATACGATCGCAATTTTACTCCCTTAGAACAGCCACTGGAGCAAGTTCTGAGATGCATGATAGCCAAAGGGAAGGTTAGACTCCCCAAGATAGCAAATCCTCTTGTGACCATGGGAAGGTTTAAAGATCAGTTCTGCAAATTTCATCGAGCAATGGGTCACGATACCGAACATTGTTTTGTCCTTAAAAATATTGTCCAAGACAGCATTGACAAGAATCTCCTCGCTGAAGATAAAAAGGAGGACCAATCATCCTGATTATCCTCAATCATTCAAAAAATTGACAACACTAGCGTTCTCCCAATTTCCCATCTTGCTTTAAAGGGATGATGAAATCCCGTTTGTCTCTCCTTTATTTGTTACCTTTCCTTCAATACATCAATAAAGTTGACTATTTTTCCCGCAAGCTCGGTGCCACCTCTTATTACCCTTTTCTGTCAAGTGTTCTTTTATGAGGAATGACCTCTTCAGAGTCTCTTCTGAATCAACCAAAAGTCAGTTGCTTTATTACCTTAAGAGAGCGTCCTTCCAATGTCTATTATCCTTCTTTTATCCAAAATTTGTTTTCCCAGTTACATTGGGGCATTTTTAAAAAATTTCATTTTTATCTACAAATACTCTGTATGCAGGCAGGATCAAACAAATCTCTCATTTGGCACACGTGTGCATTCATTTACATTCATTTGCATTTGCATGCATTCATTCACATTCATTTGCACTCATCTGCATCAATTTGCATTTGCATCGAACTCCCCATTCAGGATAAGGGATAAATCCTGAGGCCCCGACAGTTGTCCAAGTTGTCGTAAGGGTGAAGACTGAAAATCTTCCATCAAAATCAATTAGTAATTCTTCAAAATCCAGTGTTCGTGCTGGTAATTTTTTTAAAAAATCCAGTGTTCGTGCTGGTAAACTTTCAAAACCCAGTGCTCGTACTGGTAACCATTTAAAACCCAGTGCTCGTACTGGTAACCATTTAAAATCCAGTGCTCGTACTGGTAATCTTTCAACATCCAGTGCTCGTACTAGTAATCTTTGAAAATCCAGTGCTCGTACTGGTAATTTTCCAAAATCCAGCGCTCGTACTGGTAATCTTCCAAAACCCGGTATTCGTACTGGTAATTTTTTAAAACATAATGCTTGTATTGGCACATTTTCAAAATCCGGTGTTTGCACTGGTACACTTTAAAATTCAGTGTCCACTAATTTAGTTTTCCTTTGAGGTTCGAGTTCCGACTCGAATTTCCTTTCCTTCTAATTGATCTAGTTTTCCTTCAGGAATTCGAGTTCCGACTCGAATTTCTTTTTCTTCTAACCGGTTTAGTTTTCCTTTGAGGTTCGAGTTTCGACTCGAATTTCCTTTCCTTCTAATTGATCTAGTTTTCCTTCAGGAATTCGAGTTCCGACTTGAATTTCTTTTCCTTCTAACCGGTTTAGTTTTCCTTTGAGGTTCGAGTTCTGACTCGAATTTCCTTTCCTTCTAATTGATCTAGTTTTCCTTCAGAAATTCGAGTTCCGACTCGAATTTCTTTTCCTTCTAACCGGTTTAGTTTTCCTTTGAGGTTCGAGTTCCGACTCGAATTTTCTTTCCTTCTAATTGATCTAGTTTTCCTTCAGGAATTCGAGTTCCGACTCGAATTTTTTTTCCTTCTAACCGGTTTAGTTTTCCTTTGAGGTTCGAGTTCCGACTCGAATTTCCTTTCTTTCTAATTGATCTAGTTTTCCTTCAGGAATTCGAGTTCCGACTCGAATTTCTTTTCCTTCTAACCGGTTTAGTTTTCCTTTGAGGTTCGAGTTCCGACTCGAATTTTCTTTCCTTCTAATTGATCTAGTTTTTCTTCAGGAATTCGAGTTCCTACTTGAATTTCTTTTCCTTCTAACCGGTTTAGTTTTCCTTTGAGGTTCGAGTTTCGACTCGAATTTCCTTTCCTTCTAATTGATCTAGTTTTCCTTCGGGATTCGAGTTCCGACTCGAATTTCTTTTCCTTCTAACCGGTTTAGTTTCGCTTTGAGGTTCGAGTTCCGACTCGAATTTCCTTTCCTTCTGACCGGTCTAGTTTTCCTTTGGGATTCGAGTTCCGACTCGAATCCTCTTTCCTTCTAGTTGATCTAGTTTTCCTCTGGGATTCGAGTTCCGACTCGAATTTCTTTTCCTTCCAACCGGTCTAGTTTTCCTTCAGGATTCGAGTTCCGACTCGAATCTTCTTTCCTTCTAGTTGATCTAGTTTTCTTCGAGATTCGGGTTCCGACTCGAATTTCTTCTCCTTCCAAATTGATCTACCTTTCTTTCAGGATTCGAGTTCCGACTCTGATTTCTTTTCCTTCCGTAATGGACTTGGTTTTTCCTTCGAAGATTTGAGTTCCGACTCGAGTTTTCTTTTCCTTCAGAGTTGGTCTAGAAAATCCAAGTTCCGACTTGAATTTTCTTTCAAATCCAATTCGCTTAGCTTTCCTTTACAAGTTTGAACTTCTACTCAAACTACCATGCGAGTTGGTCTAGAAGATCCGAGTTCCGACCCGAATTTTCTTTCAAAACCCAATTCATCAAGTTTTCCTTGAAGAGTTGAATTTCGATTCGAATCTTCCCTCAAAAACCCCAATTTAGCACCAGGTCTATTCCAAGCTCACAAGTTGGAATCATTCCTTCTTAAGCTATGATTCTTAGGTTGAATTCCTATGGAATTGATAGTTCGTAGGTCAAACCCTTGCGGAACCAATGCCGTTCTTAATTGAACCAATGTCGTTCCTAGGCTGAATCCCTATCGAACCCATGTCGTTCCCAGTGAAACAATGTCGTTCTCAATTGAACCAATGTCGTTTCTAGGCTGAATCCCTATCGAACCCATGTCGTTCCCAGTGAACCAATGTCGTTCTCAATTGAACCAATGTCGTTCCTAGGCTGAATCCCTATCGAACTCATGTCGTTCCCAGTGAACCAATGTCGTTCTCAATTGAACCAATGTCGTTCCTAGGCTGAATCCCTATCGAACCCATGTCGTTCCCAGTGAACCAATGTCGTTCTCAATTGAACTAATGTCGTTCCTAGGCTGAATCCCTATCGAACCCATGTCGTTTCCAGTGAACCAATGTCGTTCTCAATTGAACCAATGTCGTTCCTAGGCTGAATCCCTATCGAACCCATGTTGTTCCCAGTGAACCAATGTCGTTCTCAATTGAACCAATGTCGTTCCTAGGCTGTATCCCTATCGAACCCATGTCGTTCCCAGTGAACCAATGTCGTTCTCAATTGAACCAATGTCGTTCCTAGGCTGAATCCCTATCGAACTCATGTCGTTCCCAGTGAACCAATGTCGTTCTCAATTGAACCAATGTCGTTCCTAGGCTGAATCCCTATCGAACCCATGTCGTTCCCAGTGAACCAATGTCGTTCTCAATTGAACCAATGTCGTTCCTAGGCTGAATCCCTATCGAACCCATGTTGTTCCCAGTGAACCAATGTCATTCTCAATTGAACCAATGTTGTTCCTAGGCTGAATCCCTATCGAACCCATGTCGTTCCCAGTGAACCAATGTCGTTCTCAATTGAACCAATGTCGTTCCTAGGCTGAATCCCTATCGAACCCATGTCGTTCCCAGTGAACCAATGTCATTCTCAATTGAACCAATGTTGTTCCTAGGCTGAATCCCTATCGAACCCATGTCGTTCCCAGTGAACCAATGCCATTCTCAATTGAACCAATGTCGTTCCTAGGCTGAATCCCTATCGAACCCATGTCGTTCCCAGTGAACCAATGCCGTTCTCAATTGAACCAATGTCATTCCTAGGCTGAATCCCTATTGAACCCATGTCGTTCCCAGTGAACCAATGTCGTTCTCAATTGAACCAATGTCGTTCCTAGGCTGAATCCCTATCGAACCCATGTCATTCCCAGTGAACCAATGTCGTTCTCAATTGAACCAATGTTATTCTTAGGCTGAATCCCTACAGAACCCATGTCGTTCCCAGTAAACCAATTCACAATTTTGACCTCCAGGTCATCCAATTTCCAATTTCAAATTTCAAACTTCAAATTTCAAATTTCCAATTTAGACCTTTAGGTCAATCAATTTCCAATTTTGAATTTCAAATTTTAAACTTTCAAATTTCCAATTTCCAAATGCCCAACTTCCAATTTCAAATACCAAATTTCAGAATCCAAATTTCAAATTTCCAATTTCGACCTTTAGGTCAATCAATTCCCAATTTCTGAATATCAATTTCCAAATTCCAAACTTCCAATTTCTAATTTCTAATTTCAAATATCAAAATTCAAATTTCAAAAATTCTAAATTCCAAACTTCCAATTTCTAATTTCAAATATCAAAATTCAAATTTCAAAAATTCAAAAATTCAAAATTCCAACTTCCAAATTTTGACCTTTTGGTCATCCAATACCAATTCCAATAAATTTCTCTTGCGAGAGACCCTTTTTATAGGGAGAGTTCGAGGGAGCTCGTTCTTTTCGCATGCTATCCAATTTGTTCACTTAGCCACTTTTCAGGGAGAGTTTGAAGGGACTCGTGTCTTTGTGAACCGTTTGCAAAACAAAATTCCAAATTTCACACAAGGAACCCTTTTTATAGGGAGAGACTCGATGGAGACTTGCTTTCCTTGTGGCCCCATAATTTCAGACTAGGCCATTTCATCATGAAGGACCCTCTTTTCAGGGAGAGTGAGATGAACTCGTTTCTTCATGACCAATTTACCAACCTCACTAATTCCGGCCCCCTTTCCATAAGAGAAGCCTAATGTTAGGAAGTTTTGACGAAAGCTTAATTTCTCTTCAAAAGTTCGTTTTGCAAACACCTCATCTTCAGGGAAGAGAGGAGTAATTCCCAATTCCAATTTCTGAATCTTCTCCTTTGGGGAAAGGAGAAGAGAATTTCTGTCACGGATGTGTTGCGTTGTGCTTCGAATGCTCGCTTTCACAAAGGATTTCAAGAAAATTTTGCCAATTTGTCATCGAATATTTGTTGATTTCAAAAATCTTTATTGCACAAAATTATTACTTCAGAATACCCCCAGTATTACTTCCGAAAGGACAAAGCTTTCACGAAAAAGGATTCAAAATTCAAAATCTTTCTATTGGCCAACCAAAAGGATGAAGAATAAATCCGCGATATGGCCAGCAAAGAGAATTCAATGTTGTTGCAAAGCCATGAGTGATTGATATTGATCGCAGTCAATGGCACATTTTTAAAGACCATTCTTGAAGAATAAAGCAGCCGAAATATCCTGGGTGATACAGAAAAATCCACTCAATTTCCATATCTCCTCAATCACCTAAGATGCAATTAAATATCTGCAAAAGGGATCTCTCAATTGTCGTCAAGATGAAGGTGAATTAAGCGAGTCGACCCCCGGGGCCAAAGAAGATTTGGATCATCTCCAAGATGACGGAGTTTGTGATGGATCCTTCCAGGGAAAGATCAGATCACCATCGAGATGAAGGCGAGTGTGATGAGCCTACCGACAAACCCTAAAAGATATTTAATTCCAGCTATCATCAAGAGATTTCCAACCAATGAGCCAATAATCGTCAAGATAATCCCTGAGAGAAAAGAAGGATCGGAACATCTCTGAGATGAAGGAGTTTGTGACGTACCCTTCCCAAAAAGAGAGAAAAGTCAGGACATCTCCAAAATGAAGGATGATGTAATTCCCGAAAAATCCAAGAGAGCTCCAATCTGTTAAAAAGAGAGTGCAAAAAGATCATCATGAGAAAAGAATCCCAGGATATCAGAGTGCCGAATCTATCAAGAATCTTCTTTAATTTTGTGAAATTCTTTTATCAATATTCTTTCACCAATAGCTCTCGCAATATCAAGAATACTTTCTTTCCCGTCCATATCAAGGAAATTGATAGCTTCCTTGAAAGAAAGTCAATCGCAAGCAATTTGAATTTGAATCTTGATTCTACAGAGTTAAGCCCAGTCGGAGGTAATACTTCAGGTAGAAAAAAGGGAATACTTTCAAAACAATGCACATCACTCTCAATTATTTTGAATCAACAGTAATTTTCAACATTTTGACAATATTTTCTAGCTATCCTGGCATGAAGCGAGAGCTTGAGGTTCATCTTTGGCGCATCCTGACATCAATTGTTATCCCTTTTAGGACTTGATAACGGGAGTTTTCAAGATTCCTTCTCTTCTTTGGTATAATCTGAGCGCACGGGCTCTCAGATTCGCACACTTCCCTGTGTCCCCACTGTCCCACCATAGACAGTCTAATTTCGGCTTGAGGTTAAGCCACAAATTTCAGCAAAAGGAAATTTCAAAAGCTATTTAGTCTCAACAATGACACACCCAAAATCAAACCCTTTTCAAGCTTTAGGGACCCCAATTTTCTTCCTTTTGCAAAACCCCTATCGGATTCATTGTGCGGAAATCTGAAGGTTCCATCACGGTCTCTTCTTTCGAGGATTCCGTCCATTTTCTGCCCGATCAGGTTAAGGGTACAAACGTGGGCCTCCTTTGATGAGTTATTCCATTTTCTGCCCAATCAGGTTAAGGGTATAAACCTGGGCCTCCTTTGATGAGGTATTCCATTTTCTGCCCAATCAGGTTAAGGGTATAAACCTGGGCCTTCATTCTGATGAGGTATTCCATTTTCCACCCAATCAGGTCAAGGGTACAAACCTGAGCCTCCTTTGATGAGGTATTCCATTTTCAACTCGGTCAGGTTAAGGGTTAAGCCTGAGTTTCGTTCCATACGAGGTATTTCCCGTCCCATCCAGGTTAAGGGCAAAACCTAAACCTCATTTCTTTTGAAATAAAATTTTCTCCTTATTCTTCATTTCATATCTACCATCATCATTTGAATAAATCCTTTCATACCCAGTCAGATTTATCTAACTGGGGCATTTTTATAATCCAAATTTGGTGTGTTTTCTTTGCCACTAAGCTCGGCTTTCAACCGGCTTAGCAGCAAAGAGGGGCATCTGTAAACACCCCAAATTTTCACTCTTATCCAGTGTTTATATTTCATGTGTCATTGCATATCACTGCATGAATTCAGCATACCATTTCATTTGCATTGCATAGCATTGCATGTCATTACATCTCATTTTGGAGATCCAGCACTCCTGTTTTCAAAACATTCAATCCAGATTTGAGTTTTAAAGCTTTCTTTCAAAATCAATTTTAAAACCTGGGTTTTTAATGAACATTATATCATTTGCCAACCCCCAGGACCTTATATTTTGAAATATTTTCTCAGAAAACAATCTGGATTCATTTCAAACTCAATTTCAATTGATTTCAATTCTCAGATGAGGCCCATTTAGGTGGTGTCGCTTCTGGATTCTTTCATTTATCAAAAATCTCAAAAATTTTAGAGTCCTAGTTGGATCAGGACTCTGTATTTTCATCAGTTTGAATCTTTTTGAACCTTTTTAAAACATCATTCTGATTTTGAACCAGTTATAGTCCTATCCCTTGTCCATTTCCTCCATTTTAGCCAAAATCTTAGAGTCCTAGATGGATCAGGACTCTTTTTCCAGAGTCCTAATCGGATCAAAACTCTACTTTTCACTACCTTTTTACCTGTTTTCGGAGAAAACCTTTTAAAATCTTCTGTTTTGGCCAAAATTTTAGAGTCCTAGATGGATTAGGACTCTCCTTCAAGAGTCCAGTTGGATCAGGACTCTTCTTCAGGGTTTTAATCGGATTAGAACTCTAATCTTTTGCAGCTATTTTATCTATTTTCAATCAAATCTTTCAAAATCTTTCAAAAAGAGTCAGAAACTCAGAGTTTCAGTCAAAATAGGACTCTGTTCAGAGAGTCCTAGTTGGATCAGGACTCTGATCCTGATTTCAATTTTGAGAGAATCTTTCAGAAATCTTTCAATCTACCAAAACTATTACACTTTTATCAAAGAATTTCAAAATTCTGAAGTTTTATCCCAGAGTCCTGATCGAAGTAGGACTCTATCCAAAATTGATTTTTATACTTCATTTTCACTAGTTTTCAAAAGCTTTGCCCAAATTTCATCATTTGCTTATCAGAAAGCCAAATTTTTTAGAGTTCTGATCGAATCAAGACTCTTTCTCAGAGTCCTAATCAGATCAGGACTCTGAACCAAAACTTCAATTTCATCCTGCTTTAACTGTTTTTCAAAATCCTCCTATTTGTTTTCTCAAGAAAATCCAAAAATCTGAGAGTCCTAGTTCAATCAGGACTCTGTCCTCAGAGTCTCAGTTGAATCAGAACTTTATTTTATTCCAGTATTCGTTATTGTTTTCACTGTTTTGACAAGTTCTTTCGTCTGTTTTTCAGAAAATACCAAAAAAAATCTAGAGTTTCAGTCCGATCAGAACTCTGTCCCAGAGTCCTAGTCCAGTCAGGAGTCTGTTTTGAAGTCTGTTTTTATTTCATTTTTATTGTTTTCAAAATTTAGGTCATTTTACAGAGTCCAGTAAATTCAGGACTCTATTTTAGAGGTCGGTCGAGTTAGGAGTCTACCCTTGACTGTGTTTTTTTGACTTATTTCGTCAGTTTTTGATAAAATCTTTCGAAAACTCTTCCATTTGAATTCTAAAATCTAAAATCTCAGAATCCTAAGAGTTAGGACTCTAACTCGGAGTTCCAGTTCGCTTGATACCCTATTTTCAAAGATCTTGAATTTCAAATACTGATTTTAACCCCTTTTCAAAACCATTTTTAGTGTTTATTTCAAAATTCTTCAAAACTCGATGTGGGCCTACTCAGTTGGCACCATATCCAGAGGAGTTATGACTTGGTTAGAACCCTATGCCATTTCAAAAATTCTAATTTTAAGATTGCTTTTGAAAATCCTTTTGAAAACTCCTTCAATTTCAAGTTTTAAAATCGCTTTTTGAAAAACTCAAGTAGGGCCCACTCGGGGTGGCGCCATATTCGAGTAAGTCAGGGATAGACTAGGGTTAGTCAGTGTCTTGGTTAGTGTTAGGGGTTTAGAAGAGTTAATATCATTTTGAAAACCCATTTTGAAGTTTAGTTTTTAAAACTAGTGTTTTTAAAGGTTTTTAAAAAACCAAATATGGAAGATGCCAAGTGGCATCACATTTGGGGGTTTTCTTGGTTTAGTTAGGGGCTAATTAGGGATTAATTAGAGTCTCACCTAGGCTATAATTTTCCAAGAAATCGTTGCCCCCTTTATTGGATTTATTAGAAAGAGTTCTAAAAAAATAAAACTCCTTAATTAACCCTAATTAAGGAGGTTTTGAAAATCTATAAATAGGGGACTTCAAGAGGTCAAAAAGGGCTCTTTTTCTCTCAAATTTTCGTGGCCTCTCTCTCCTCTCCAGCACCTCCAACTTCATCCATTGCAGCTGCAGCCCCAAGGTATGTTTATTTAATATTATTTTATTATTATTTTATTAGTTTTTATGATTTTTCAATAGATTTCACCATGGAAACTCTTGTGTTCATGGATTTAACCATGGATTTCATCCAAGAACCCCAAAATCGACCCAAGAAGATGATTTAACTCAGTTTGAGGGTGATTTCAAGGATTCTAATCCATTAGAATCGATGAGAGGTATGTTTTTCATGTTCTTAACCGACGAAACGTGAGATTTACTCGTTAAATGGGTTAAATCCATGATTTCAAAGGTGAAAGCAAATTCCAGCCATGGATTCCCTGTATTTTATTTATTTCTTTGCTTATTCATGTTTATTACACGTTTTCCAGCATAGAAATAATTTTTATTTTACTGTTTTAGTATTTCTTTTATTGTTTTCATTAGTTAATGCTTATTTTCTCAAGTTTCTTAGATTTCTGTGTGTTTTTTAGTTTAGAACAGAAAAGAGCATGCTGTTTCGGATTGAAATATGTGCTGTTAATTTCTGATTTTTTTATATGTGATGCATGCATATATGATTGATCTACTGTAAAAAAATCAGAGATTTGGGACTTCGGGAACTCTGTCAGAAAAATCAGACATGAAGTCGTGTTTTTAAATCTTTAAAATCGTTGTTAAAATCAAGAAGGTAACTTGCTGTGATGATATTTTTCTCATCCTATATCCGATTTTAGATCTGTAAAGTGATATGGATTTATGTTGATTATATCTATCTACTGTGAAATTTTAAGAATTTTTTATCACAGTTTAGTATTTTTCCTCTGTCAGAGACTTTGATTTTCAATTTAAAACTCATTAGGGTTTACCAAAACCCTAATCAGAATTGTGTTGTTTATAAATCCCAAACTACAGATCCGATTCATGACCCGTAAAACGTGAGTATTATTATTTTTCTGTCAACTATTCACTGTTAAAATCTCAGATATTTTGAATGAGTGCTGCTATTTATCTTGGATTTTTCAATTGAAAGTATCAGTTAAGACCAAAGTTAAAATCAATATATTCAAGTCCGGATTGTCGGATAGGGATCTCCCTGGTTTTAAAGGCTTTTTCAGATCTGTAATAAAGAAAAGTTTTGTCTTCTTGTCTATTTGTTCTCTGTAAAATTTCATAGATTTCCATGGAGGTTTGACCCCTGGTTCGGGTCTTGGACTGAGACTGGTTGGTGGACTAGGTCAAAAATAGCATATTTTTAGGGTTTGATGCTATTTTCGGATTAATTTAATGTCAAAAAAATATTTTTATAATTCTAATTTGATATTAGGGTTATACCAAGTGCAGGTACCAATTTTGATGATTTTTAGAATCTGTTTGATGTTTGAATGGCTTGAATTGCAAAACAGGGCACCCGAAGAATTCCAAAACACTGCAAAAATCACAAAATTTGTGATATTCTTGGATTTTCGTGTATAAGCATATATTTTTAGGGTTTAATCATGTTCATAATCATATTAGGATACTTTAGGTTAAATTTGATGTTCATTTGATTTCATTTAGTGTATAAAACCTAAGTTTTACCAAAATATTTTCTAAAAACCCTGATTTCAAGGCCATAGTCTTGCTATCGGGGGCAATTTGGTCATTTGACCTCAATTTCGAAATCCCTAACCCTAATTTTCATATTTTTAATCATGTAACATCATATTTAGTTTGATTTATCATTATTTGTATGCCAAAACTTGCATTTTACCAAATATCTTTCTGAAAACCCTAATTTCAAGGCCATAGTCTTGTTATTAGGGGTATTTTGGTCATTTTGACCCCAATTTCGAAATTTCATATCTTATCTTCCTTATTTATTCAATCTTATTTCATATTTTATCAATTTTGATTTAAGGGAATCATGGCAAAAAGGCTTATATCTAGCAAAATCCAGTAATTTCTATATATTACTGGATAAACCTAGAAAAGCCAACATATTTTCATTAACCAAGTTTTCTAGTTTTGCAGGTACATTGAAGACTTTAATTTCTTGTATTTAAATTCAATAGTGATGTAAATTAAATTAAATTTGGAATAAGAATTTAAATTCCTGCATAGATTAGGATTTGCATTTCATATAGTTTAAACTTTGATATATAACTGCCATGTATGCCAATTCATGCACATTTTATTAATTCACTATGGTATACACGAATGGCACATACACTAGCTTTTATGAAGTTTATAAACTTGGTGGAATTCATATTTATGGCCATAGTCAGAATATGAATGATACCCAGATTTATGATCTTCACATTAGCCACATTCAGCCTACACTCTTAGGCTAACTTCCAAAATGCACTGCATTTCTCAAAAAAATACAAAAAGTATTTCTCAATTCCTCAAATCCACATTCATTCATTTCATGCATTTGCCAATTCCAATTTGAATCTCAATTCAAAGAAGTTCATTTTCTCAAATTTTTCTAAGTCTTATTCTAAAATCGATTTTCTCAAAACTCTAAGTTTTCAAATGATATTTCAAGTATTTCCCAAGTTCCAAATTCGATTTTCTAAGTTATATTTTCAATTTCAAAGTTTGAATTCAAAGAAATCAAGTTTTTCAAAGTTATTTCATATTTCTCAAAATCAATTTTAAGAAAATCCTTACATTTCTTTAGAAATCGATTTTTACTTTTCTCAGAAGTACATTTCAAATCCCAATTCACGATTTTCCATGTGACATCTATTCTAAGTGTTTCAGTTATTCAAAGCAAACATCATGTTTTCAAACTTGCATTTTCAGAAAATTCATAGCACATGCCTGATTCTATGTGCATTTAGAAATTAGAATATGATTTAGACAAGTTGAATAGAGTAGAGCAGTAGATTGATCCTTGGTTCGATTACCCCTATTAAAGGTGGCAGGAACGGTCGAACCTCGTACCGACAAGCGAGTCCCATTCTTCGGAATTATCCCGCATTTTAAAACGGAGGCGAGTTATTTTCAAAATCTTTTTCAAAGGTCAGTTTGACTCGCAAAAGTTAAAAATTTTGCGATGATAACACCTTCCTAAATTTTAAATTCAATCTGGGTTTTCAAACCCAGATCCATATTCAAAAGTTCCATTTGGACTTTCAAAGCCCAAATCCAAAATTAGATCAACTTTGATCCAGTTTTCTAAATACAATTCTACTTTTGGATCTTAGACTCCAGATCTAAAATACATCTTAGATTCCAGACCTTGGATCCAAATCCATTTTAGGATCCAGAAGCCAATCTCATCTTGGATCTCAGACTTTAGATCTAATTCCATTTTAGGATCCAGAATCTGATTCTACTTTGGATCTCAGACTTCAGATCCAATTCCATTTTAGGATCCAGAATCCAATTCTACTTTGGATCTCAGATTTCAGATCCAAATCCATTTTAAGATCTAGAATCCAATTCTACTTTGGATCTCAGACTTCAGATCCAAATCCATCTTAAGATCCAGACTTCGGATTTGAATTCCAGATTTCAAATCAAATTCTATTTTCAATTCCAACTTTTAAATCCAATTCTATTTCATTTCCAGATTTCAAATCTAATTCCATTTTCAGATCTCATCCGAACTTCCTAAATCCATTTCTATTTTTAAATACCATTTGGATTTCTCAAATCTATCTTGATTTCAAATTTTAAATTCAAATTCCATTTCAAATTTTATCTCTTCTCTAAGTTCAAAGTCCATCTTCTGACTTTAAAATTTACTTCCTTTCCCCTTTTATCTCAGCTTCAAAATCACTCTTTCCAAATTCAAAGATTTATTCTCCCAACCCTGATTATTTCAAAGACTTAGAACTTCTCTGATCTATCTCAAGTTCTAAGTTAGATTTTACCATTTAGAAACCATTTCTTCATTCCATTATCAAGTTCATCTCAAAACACTTGAAAATTTTCAAAACATCTTTCAAAAGAGCATACATCCTTGCATTGTACAAGCATGATTCTTTGTGCATTTAGACTTAGAATAAATTCTTAGACGATATTTAGGCAAAGCAAAAGGCATAAATTCGATCCTTGGTTCGATTACTCCTGGTAAAGGCGCCAAGAACGGTAGAACCTCGTACCGACGAGCGAATCCCGTCTCTCCATTTTTCCGTAATATTTCAAAACGGAGGCGAGTAATTTTCTAAATATTTTCAAATTAAGGTCAAGTGAGACCCCGTGAAAGAGTTCCTCTTCTTCTCTTCTTTTCTTTTCTCTTCTATCTTCTTTTCTCTCTTTATTTTTCTCCCTTCAAAAAGGAGGAAAATAGAGGTTAAAAAAGGAAAAGAGAAGGAAGAGAGAGAAACCACAAGAGAGGAAAATTTTTGCGATGATCACAGTCTTCGCGACCGTGATGGGACTCATCTCCGTCTGGTCGAATTGATGCCTTTGCTTTGCTTTAATATTATCTAAGTCTTTATTCTATAAATGTCAGCTTCATTTCCATGCAAACCTTAGGAGCCTAGACTATGTCTTAAACTGACATCATTGCATATAGGATCTAAGTATGGTTTGGTAGGACCATATTGAGGAGATTATTCCATGTTCACATTAGATTTAGGTTTGAAATACAACTCTCCTCAATTTTAGGGATTGAATGTAAACAATGTATGCAAGTGTATGCTTCTTTTCATTTAAATCTATCTCTTTAGGACTTGCATTAAAGCTTTCTAGTTTTATCTGCATGTTGATCATGTTTTTGAAAACATCCCTACCTATATTGTCCCGGTCTTCACGTTGCTGGGTTGTCTCACTGAACCATAGTTCGAGAGAGAGCCTCACAACTGGACCACTTATTTGGGTTTGCGCCCCCCTACCACGTACCTAAGGACCATAGTCCGAGGTATATCGGTAGGTGCTCAAGGATGTTGGGAAGCCATTACCTTAGAACCGAAGAATTATTTCTATGCCACGTATTTCGGGCTTCGGCTTGAGTATATTGGCGTACCTTGATTGGAATCAGATGATACAAATCTTAGAGTTAGGATTAAGGTCCTATCAGCCATTTCAAATATTGCATATAGAGTCAGCTTTAGGGAGTGCTGTTTGCGCATCCTTGTTTGTACATCTCTGATTGTATGATATTTTATATCTTCCTTATATTTTCCAAAACCCTGGGCATATATTTCAAAATTTCCTCTTTGTTTTTAAAACCCAGGTGTATTTTTCTTTCTCTTCTTCTTCTAAATTTCTTCAAAAATCTTTTGATCCTGCCTGCAAGTTCTTCAAAATTTTAAATCTTTACCATTTATTCTCAAATTTTATCTTTTTCTCTTATTTTTCTTTTGATTTTATATTCTTGTTTATATTTTCATAAATAAAATCTCTTTTTCATCAAGAGATATCCTTTTCAAAATAAGCATTTTTCTTCATGTTTTAGTTGGTTACTCTCCCTCGTAGAGTAAACAACGCAATTGTCACAAATTTTGTGGTGACTCAATCCCTAGTAATGGGATACAAATTTTTTAGATTTCAACCTAAATCCTTCCTCTTGTCAAAACATCTCCAAAAAGTTTTTTTTGTCTAAAAACCTCCACTTTCCTCTACAGAGAGCGCTGATATTCAAAAATGGTTCAGACAAGAGCTGGAAAAGAAACGGTTCCTCAACACAGCGATAGTGAGACAGAAGGGATGAACTCTCCTAAGTCGGTCAGGGGACAGGGTCAGAACAAAGGAGACGACATTGACCCCGCTATGTATAGTATGTTCCAAAAGATGATGGCGAGAATGATGTTGGAGCAAGTCGAGGCCAATCTGAAAAAGGCAGTTCCTAAAAGCAAACTGAGGAAGAAGCCTGTAAAAAAGCAAGTCAGAATCATCAGAAAGAAAGTACAGCCAGACACTACTTCTGAAGAATCAGAGTCAGTCGAGGAAGAGTCAGAAGAGGAAGAGCAGATTGTCTACAAACAGAATCCTCTGAGGCAGTCCGTAAAGATAGTTGCAGAAGAGCCCGAGTCCGTCAACAAACCCAAGTCTGGGACTCCAGCAGAGGATCCGATGAGCAAGCAGATGAAGGAGATGAATCGAGCAATCAAGGATATTCAAGCCAAGGGTAAGGGAAAGCAGACCTACACTGGCGAAGATTTTTACGATGGTCTAGATGGGGACGATAACCTGGAGAACCTTCCTCGTAAATTTCTCAAGTTTGATGGAACTGGCAACCCTAAAGCCCACTTAGCCACCTTTTATGCAGAATGTTGTTGTTTCAGAAAAGATAACAGGGCTTTGTTCATTTGTTTTCCCCGCAGTCTAGAGGGTGTAGCAGCTAGGTAGTATGCTGACCACATCAATCCTATTGAACTACGAGAGTTCGATAAGGTAGTCAATTTGTTCATAGAGCGTTTCCTGTTTAACACTGAAGCCTCACCTACATTAAATCATCTTTACAACCTGAAGCAAGGAGAGACTGAAAGAGCAGGAGATTTTATTCACAGGTGGAGAAGAACCTGTAATAAAATGAAGGTACCCATTCCAGAGGAGCATGCATTGCAGGTAATCCTCAACAATTTCTCTCAGCCCATAAGGAGCCTCATCGCCACTTCCCCGGCGAAATCCTTCATCAAGTTGATTGAGCGAGCTGAATGGCTCGAAGCAGAAATAAAAAGCGAACTTTACGAGGGCACTCCTCTGGTCAAGAATATCCAAGACCAGAAGAAGAAGGCGCAGTTCGTTCATTCAGTTGATGCCTCCTGCAATAATCTTGGCAGTAGTAGCAAAGGAAACAAGAACAACAGTGGCAGTGGCCCGAGAGTAGATCAGAGCAAGGGGCAGAAGGAAAGATCTTATAAGAACAATGACAAACTACTTCCAATTGGCCTTCAGCAAAAGGGTGATCTTCAAAAGAAGCCCAAGTACATCAAGTGGGAGAAAGATCGAGTCTTCACTCCATTAGATCAAACTTTGGAAGCAGTTCTGGATTACCTTTTAAAGCATGGGATGATCAAACTACCTAAAATAGCAGATCCTCTCGTAATCTTAGGAAAGTTCAAGGACTAATTTTGCAAGTACCATAGGGCAACAGGGCACGACACAGAGCATTGCTTTATCCTCAAACACATGATACAAGACTGCATTGACAGAAGTGAGCTGATAGAGGACGAGGAAGAAAAACAGCCAGCAGTCCTGACAGAACCATTTCCAGATCACTCCAAGAATTGAGGATGTCCAAGTTCTTATGCATTGTCATTTTCTTTTGTTAGTCATCTTGTAGGGGCAAGTCAGCCCAGTCTTCTATGAATCTTTTTTCTTTCAAAGTTCTTGTAAATATTCAGTCTTGTCATCGAACCTTTGCTTATCAATGAAATGTCGATGTTCTTTTTATCTTTTTACTTCCTTCTTTTGCCATACTGGGACATTTAAATTCCTGTTCTTTTTCAGAATGCGGGACAAATCCTAACATCATTCATGAGAGAAATGATATTACCTATGAGGGTTTTTCAAAAATCATAAAATTTTGAAAGTCTTCATTATGATGACCAAAGAGTTCGAATATTCTTTTGTCCAACCTTTGTGAAAGATCAACCCCCGTGTTGATCATATTTTCAAAAAATAAGTTTTTCGAACCATTGCATTGAAAAATCAACCCTCGTGTTGATCCTATCTTCCAAAATCAGTTTCGAAACATTATATTCAAAGATCAACCCCTGTGTTGGTCTTGTCTTCCAAAATGGATTTCAAATCATTATATTCAAAGATCAACCCCTGTGTTGGTCTTATCTTCCAAAATGGGTTTTAAATCATTATATTCAAAAAATCAACCCTTGTGTTGGTCTTATCTTCCAAGATTGGTTTCAAATCATTATATTAAAAAAAATCAAACCTCGTGTTGATCTTATTTTCAAAAATTGGTTTCGAACCATTGTTCTCAAAATCAAATCTATTGTTGATCTTCTTCTTAAAAAAATAGGTTTTCAAACCATTACCTTCAAAAATTGACCCTCATGATGATCTCTCATGTTTGATTTGAAGGATCAGATCCTCGCACTGATCATTCTTCTTACGGTAGATTTTCTTCCCAAAAATGATTTCTCACTTGTCTTTTAAATAAACATTTTCCTTTCAAGATCCCATATGCAGGCAGGATTAGAAAAACCCATTTTTCTCAAATCTTATAAATCTTCAGTTAATTTTGATATCTTTATCAGTTTCATTCATTTTATTCATATTTTTAGCAAGTTTACATCAATTTTATCAAGTTTTATCAAATTTCCCTCAATTCTATTAAATTTTATCAAATCCATTACCCTTTCAGGTTAAGGGATAAACCTGATGCCTCTTTTTCATGAGGTATTTCTAAATTCTTATTCTTTTACCCTTTCAGATTAAGGGATAAATCTGATGCCTCTTTTTCATGAGGTATTTCTAAATTCTTATTTTTTTACCCTTTCAGGTTAAGGGATAAACCTGATGCCTCTTTTTCATGAGGTATTTCTAAATTCTTATTCTTTTGCCCTTTCAGGTTAAGGGATAAACCTGACCCTCGTTGTCCGAGGTGTTTTTCCCCTCAGGTTAAGGGATAAACCTGACCCTCGTTGTCCGAGGTGTTTTCCCGCTCAGGTTAAGGGATAAACTTGACCGTCGTTGTCCGAGGTATTCCCTTTTAGGTTAAGGGGATAAACCTGACCCTCGTTGTCCCAGGTGTTCCCTTTCAGGTTAAGGGGATAAACCTGACCCTCGTTGTCCGAGGTATTTTTCTCTCTCAGGTTAAGGGATAAACCTGACCCTCGTTGTCCGAGGTCTACCCATTCAGGATAAGGGATAATTCTGAAACCCTTCGTAGGAGCAATAATGCTACCTATGAGGATTCTTTTGTAAAGACAATTTTTCAATTTTTCTCAAATTCATAAATGTCTATCAATTTCTCTTTTAATTTTCCTTAAAAATTTATTCTTTCATATACCCTTTCTGGTTAAGGGATAAACCTGATGCCTCTTTTTTCATGAGGTATTCTTTTATTCTTTCCCGCTCAGGTTAAGGGATAAACCTGACCCTCGTTGTCCGAGGTGTTCCCATTCAGGATAAGGGATAATCCTGAAACCTCTCGTAGGAGTAATAATGCTACCTACGAGAATTCTTTTGTAAATACAAGTGTCCTCAATCTTTATTTTCTAAATCTATATCAATTTCTCTTCATTAAAATTTCTTTAAATTCTATTCTTTTCCCATTCAGGATAAGGGATAATCCTAAGACCCCTCGTAGGAGCGATAATGCTACCTATGAGAATTCTTTTGCAACACAAGTTTTATCAATCTTTTATTTTCTAAATTTATATCAATTTCTCTTCATTAAATTTCCTTAAATTCTTTTTCCATTCAAGATAAGGAATAATCCTGAGGCCTCTCGTAGAAGCAACAATGCTACCTATGAGAATTCTTTTGCAAAAACAAATTTTCAATAATCTTTATTAAATTTTCTAAATTTATATCAATTTCTCTTCATAAGGGATAAACCTGAGCCTCGACATTCGAGGTATTCTTTTCCCACTCAGGATAAAGGATAATCCTGAGATCACTCATAGGAGCAACAATGCTACTTGTGAGAATTCTTTTATAAAATAAATCAATTCTCCTCAAATTTTCTCCATTTTTGTCAATCTTTCACCAAGTTCTATCTCCTTCTACCTTCTCAAATTTTATTCTTTCTTCTTCCCGTTCAGGATACGGGGTTAAATCCTGAAAATTGGATAGCATACAGTCAACTGTGCGGGTCCATCTAAATCATATATCATAAATCATAAATCTTGTCATATCCCTTCTTCAAGTCTCAGGTATTCTTTTCCACTTCAGGTTAGGGGATAAAACCTGAATCATTTTTCCTAAATTTTCTTCAAATGTCGATTCTATTTCCCTTTCAGGTTAAGGGATAAAACCTGAATCATTTTTTCCTAAATTCTCTTCAAATGTCTATTATATTTTTCCTTCAAGATAAGGGATAATCCTGAAACTCCGACAATCATTCCTGCTTCAATCTCTAAATATCTTAAAAATTCAGGTCTCCTTCCCAACCCTCAGTTGGAAAACTCGGTGCTCGCACTGGTTATTTTGCTAAATTTTTAAATCTAAAGATCAAGTTCATTCACAAAACTCAGTCCTTGTGCTATTTCTCTCTAAGAAAATCTCAATCTTAGATCAGGTTGTTAAATGGAAGGTCCCAGTTTCCACTGGTCGTTAAATAAAATGTCCCAACTCCTTCGCTGGTCGTTAAATGAAATGTCCCAGCTACTTCGCTGGCCGTTAAATGATATGTCACAGCTACTTCGCTGGTCGTTAAATGAAATGTCCCAGCTCCTTCGTTGGTCGTTAAATGAAATGTCCCAGCTACTTTGCTGGTCGTTAAATGAAATGTCCCAACTACTTCGTTGGTCGTTAAATGAAATGTCCCAGCTACTTCGCTGGTCGTTAAATGAAATGTCCCAGCTACTTCGTTGGTCATTAAATGAAATGTCCCAGCTACTTCGCTGGTCGTTAAATGAAATGTCCCAGCTACTTCGCTGGTCGTTAAATGAAAGGTCCCAATTTTCACTGGTCGTTAAATGAAAGGTTCCAGCTCCTTCGCTAGTTGTTAAATGAAAGGTCCCAGTTTTTACTGGTTGTTAAATGAAAGGTTTCAGCTCCTTCGCTGATCGTTAAATAAAAGGTCCCAGTTTTATTGGTCAGAATGTCCAGAATCATAGATTCAACTCAAGGTCGCATCAAAATTTATATCGAGTGAGTATTTCACACAGAATTCATGAAAACTTTGCCAATTTGCTAAAAGCATTTGTTAATTCTAAATATTCTTACTACACGAAAGAATCACCTCAGATTATCTCTAGTATTTCTTTCCAAAAAAGGTGAAACTTTTTGCGAAAAAGGGATAAAATTCAAATCTTTTTCCTGTTGATAAACCAAAATGATGAAAGAAATATCCTCGGTATGATTAGCAAAAGAAATATTCAATGATGTTGAAAATCCAGAAGCAAATTGATATTGATCATGGCTATGGCGCACGTTTAAAGACAACTTTCCTGGCAATTAGGCAGTGGAAATATCCTGAGCGATAAAAAGAATTCACTCAATCCATGTCTCCTCATTTCATTTAAAGTTGTAATCAAATATCTGCAAAAGGGATCTCTCAATTGTCGTCAAGATGAAGACAAATATGCGAGTAGACCCCCGGGGCCAAAGAAGATTTGGATCATCTCCGAGATGAAGGAGTTGTGAAGGATCCTTCTAGGGAAAGTTCAGATCACCGTCGAGATGAAGGCGAATGTGATGGACCTACCGACCAACCCTAAAAGATATTTGATTTCTGCTATCATCTAGAAACCTTTGAGCCTATATCATCAATATAATGCTTGAGATAAATGAAGGATCGAAACATCTCCAAGGTGAAGGAGTTTGTGACGTACCCTTCCCCCGAAAAAAGAGAGAAAAGTCAAGACATCTTCAAAATAAAGGATAATGTAAAAGCCCAAAAAAGTTCAATGACTCAAAAAGAGTGCAAAAAGATCATCATGGGAAAACACCCAGATATTAAACTGCCAAAATTGCCAGAAGTCATCTTTTCTCAGGCAAAATCCTTTTATCAATGTCTTTTCACTACTTGCTTTTATGAGATTAAGAATATTTCTTCTATTCTCATATCAGGGAGATGGATAACTTCCTTGAAGAAAATCATCAGCGCTAAAATTTTGAATTTGACTCTTAAAACCGAGGAGTTAACCTCATTGGAGGAAACACTCTAGGTAAAAGAGGGAATATCTTTTGCACACACGTGCACATTTTAAAGCGTTTTGAGTCAACTATAATTTTATCTTATTGGAAAAAATTTCTAGCTATTCCACGAATGAAATAAATATTCAATATCCATTTTGATGCAACCTAGCGTTGTTTATATCTTTCAGAAGAGTTGCCTCATTCAATTGAAGTATCTCTTCCTGTCCCATCACGGTTTCTTCACTCAAGAATACTGTATGGTTGTTCCCACTCAGGTTAAGGGTCTAAACCTGAATTTTCTGCGAGAGGTCATAGATTTCAAAAACTATTTCAGTCTCAACAATGAGATGCCCAAGATCATCCCTCTTTCAAGCTTTAGGGAACCCCATTGTTCTCATTTCGCAAACCCCTTTCGGATTTGTTCGTCAAAACTCCGAAGGTCCCATCATGGTTTCTTCGTTCGAGGATTCCATTTGGTTGTCCCCTTCAGGCTAAGGGTTAAGCCTGAACCTCGCCCCTCGAGGTATCTTCCTTTTTCAGGTTTTTGGTTAAACCTGAATCTCGTTTCAACGAGTTTTCCCTTGTTTCGACGAGGTGTTTTCTTCCAGTCCCATCATGGTTCTTCCCATCGAGGAATCCATGCTTTGTATATCCATCCAGGACAAGATCCTACTTGAGCTTCATCTCATGAGGCATTTTCCAAAGAAATGTCCCATCAAGGTCCTCATATATTCCTTTCCCCTTTCAGCTTATCTTGAGATATCTTCGTCCCATCCAGGTTAAGGGCTAAATCTGAGTCATTCCAAAAGCTGATCTTGTCTCACCCATGAGACTTGATCAAAATTCTTATCTTTCATCACTTCGGGATCTTCATCCAAAGTCCCATCACGATTTCATCATCTCTATTATTCAGTCATGTCATTGTCGAGGATTTCGTCCCCCAGGACCATTCAGGATAAGGTTTTCACCCTGAAAAGGCCATGTTTTCAAAGTAATTCTTCTACACCTAGTTCAGACCTGCTGACTGGGGCATTTTCAAAATTTTGAGTGTTATCTTTGCCACTAAGCTCGGCTTTCAACCGGCTTAGTAGCAAAAAGGGGCATCTGTGAACACCCCAATTTTTTTAAAATTTTGTAAATATTCCCTTTTTGCCCCTAACTCCATTTTCTGAGTAATTGAGTCACTTTTAAATCTAAATTTCATTTTATCTATCAAATTTTACTGAAATTAAATTCGTTTTACATATCTGACGCAATTTCGGATCCGGATCCAGATAAAAGATCCAAATCTGAGCTTCGTTGTCCAATTTTAAATCAAAATTACCAAAATAACCTTTTGAAAGGCTCATACAGTTCGTCCGGTATCCGTTTGGATCCATCGCGTTGTATTCCTCAATTCGAGGTTCAAAACTCGAACATTTTCTCAAAACCTGGATTCAAACCCATTTTTTTCTGAAGAAATTTCCCCAAAATAACCGTGATTTCTCAGAAAACCTTTCTTTTTGTAAAATTTTTTAAAATCCCTTATTTTCCTTAGTTTCATAGTTTTGTTTTCAAAAATACAAAAATGTAGAAAATTTCAAAGAAAAGAACAAAAAAATAAAAAAAATCAAGAAAGAAAACACAAAATGGCTTTTTAAAAAGCACTTTTTGAAAATTAGGCTTTATGAAAACACTTTTTAGAAAAACTTTTGTTAAAAGCCTCTTTTTTTGAAAATCTTATAAAGAGAAGGGACCCGATCTGAGAGGGGCCTAACGGCCACCTCCTATAAAGATCGACCCTCAGGGGCTCGATGATCCACCCATTAACATCCACCATTAGCCGACAACCATTCCCATTCCATCGCCCTTTCTCCTCTCCCCTCGTTCTTCTTCTTTATCCAAAAGGGAGCTCAACAAGAAAGCAAAGGAGATCTCTCTCGTTTCAGCCTTGCAAAATCACGGCAAGTATCCCTCCTCCTTCTTTGCTTTACTGTCTTCTCTTTTGGTTTTCTTGTTTATCATCCCCTTTGATGCACACCCCGTAATCCCGATTTACATATAGCAAATCAGTTTACGCAGTGCAATATTAATGGAATGATGGATTCTGACACCTATTTTTCTGTTTTAAACAAATTTTCCTGTTACATTTTCTTCAGGTTATATATAAACATAAATATATGCTTACGATCTTTTAGTTTCAACATTCTTTTCACAGTTCATCATGTCATCATTTTTTTTTCTTCTCCTTTCGTATATCGCTTGCTGTTATGCTCTTTATTTTCTGTAAATTGCAATCGCCAATTCATCTTAGTGATTTATATTGTATAATACTGTGCTTCTGCCATTTGCGATTTGAAGATATTCTTTATCCTGGTAACCTTTATCTTCATGAGATTACGATATACCTTTTATTTGGGTAATTTTTCTGTTTTTGCAATTTTTAAGGATGCTACCTCCGTTAGATTCTCACCTTACTCTGCATTTTTTTTTTCTCTCTCTGTTAAACTGGTCGTTACTATATTGCCTGTAGATCCACATTTATTTCTATATGATTATATCAAGTGCAGCTTCATTTAAACATTCTTGAAATTAGTGGAAAGCTGTGAAATCAAAACAGGTGGCCATAGAAGCTAGTGTCTATGTTGGATCTGAGGTGAAATCACCATCGGGTCTTTCAGCCAGCATATCTCCCTATCTTTGATCCAACTGTACATTTCAATTAGTTAGGACCATCTTATCAAAATTATTTGTGCTTCATCCGTGTGGTACAAGCTTTGTGCTAATTCAGCATCTATTGCATTCTTAAAAACTTTCGTCCGATTCTTTTAGGCTCCAACTATGTTCTAAGGATATATGTACTGCCTCACTTCATCTATCCTATTCATCCCCTTTGTGCATCATCTGTCAGTATATCCATTAAAAACACCTTCAGTACTGATAAAAGGGATGAGACCTGTGGGGATGGGGATTCATGGTTTAATCATTGAGTCAGTGTAAACAAGGGCCTATTGATACGCACGTTCAAATTAAAAAGTTGCAATGATGGCATCACATCATTGTGTCAATATGTATCATAAAATTCAGGGCCCTAAATGAGTCCGATGGTTGATTATGTTTTTGAGCTATGACAGGGTATTGTTAGCTGTGTAATAAAGATGCTGAAAGGAATGATGCTTTGTCCAGTCATATTTTTAATGCAGGTGTTGGGGCAGAACATCTCCACATAAGCGTTCAGATCTATTTCCTGGGTCAAATACTCGGGTATGTGGGTCTCTAATGGTTCTTATCCATGAAGGATGCAAAGAAGTAAAGCAGGCTACACGATGTTATCCCACATGCAACATTTCTTGCCGCCTCTATCTTCTCTGAATCACCTGCAAAATGAAGACTCTTGGCAGCAATTTCTTCTGAGGAGATGTTAAAATATCCTCAATAAAGTTCTGAAGCAAGTTCCATCTTAGTGTGATGTGATTCCTATAAATGAACTATCACTGCGCCCTTGGGTTTGCAGGAATTAATTCCAGTATCCAGGTTATTTATTTGTTTTAATTACTATGCTGTGCATCATACCCCTGTTCCATTTTTTTTTAATTTAGCCCTCACTCACCATTGCCCAGCGCCACACTATGCATTCTCATAGTCCATGCTCACCCACTTCATTACAGCATTGCTTCATCTGACATTAGCCACCACTCTGAGTACATTTTTTTTTACACAGCATTCCACCAAAACACCTACACCTTTTTATCACTATTACACTTCTCATAGGATATTACACTACCATCCATACCAGCTGCAACCTCAATTTATCTTTCATATCTTCTCACTTGCACAGTACAGGTATTCCATCCATAGTAACACTGTAATAACATCACCTTCATATGTCATCTCCAATACACAATACCCTGTCTGCCTCCCTTTGTGCACCGTCTGCAACCTCAACACCTTATGTCTCCTGTCCACTTCCCCACTCTGTTGTAACCTACAATAACACATCCCATTGTAATAAAGCCATTCCTTGTCGCATCTTTGTTCATTAAACCACACCTCCAGTAGGTTCACCCATGCCCATCTCACTTCATTTTGTACTAACTGTACATATGTCCCCAACATCATCTGCACTATCTTTCTGAATCAACTATGCTGCTGCACTTTTGCTCAGCTGCTCACTCCCTTCTACTAAGTCTACTTGCACATTCCTTACCTGCTATGACAACCAACCTCCATCCTATAATACATGCTACATCAGCCAAATTCCCAATGCTCTTTATCACTGCACCCTGTTCACAAGTAACTCAGGTGGCGGTACCTTCATCAGCCTTGCTTTCCCAGATTACTTATAACAATATATACTTTCACCATCCTACACCATCTTCACTCACTTTATCATACCTCTTCATGCCATCGCATCAACCCAGCACCCAATAGTTGTCCAGTCACCCTGTAGCATTATATTCACTGCTACAGTCCATGACTTCATAGCCAATTTCACATTGTCCAGCCATTTGTAATAAGCCTCTTCTCTGCACCTACGATAGTGCTTAAAGCACTGCTATGGTGCCATTTTGGTGATAGTAACCAAGTATCACCATGATTCCACCATGACTTTCTGTGACAATGCTAGACATTGCTGCAGTTGGATGTCTTCAGCCTTTCACACCCCCTTTTGTATGTAACATCAACTTCGCTTCCAACACCACCTCACAGCACCACTTCATGTGTGCTGTTATATTTCACCAACTGCTTGCCAATACCACCAGCCACCATTTCTCGTGCCCAATGCAGCTACAGCAGTAGTCATATACCTTTGCTACATAACATTTCCTGCTACTACATATGCCTGTACCACTCATACTTCCATCACACTGCCTTCATCTATACTCATATCATTATACCACTGTTACATATACCTTTTGCAACTTGCTGTCCAGCACCCTCACTGCTGCACCCACTTCGCCTGTGCATATTTCTTGCCTTTCCTGCACATGTTTTCACTATTGAACAATATCACACCCACCCTGTAGGTGTTAGATTCATAAATACCATTTACATCACCATTCATACTCATATCATTATACCACTGTTACATATACCTCCTGCAACTTGCTGTCCACCACCCTCACTGCTGCACCCACTTCGCCTGTGCACATTTCTTGCCTTTCCTGCACATGTTTTCACTATTGCACAATATCACACCCACCCTGTAGGTGTTAGATTCATAAATACCATTTACATCACCATTCCATCTATATATATATATATATATATATATATATATACCTAAATAGATATACGTACATATATATATATATGTATGCATGTATATATGTACATAGACATATATCAATTTTGATTTTTCCACACTTTAGATTTTAGATACCTTGACCTATGAGTACTTTTCTTTTTACCTTGGCATCTTTAAAATCCATGTGATATGTGCAAATTCTTTTCTATCTTCCATACTAATCAATGTTTTGCAGGGAATATGTGGAAAAGATCATTATTTGGAGTTGTAAATTCAATTTCATGTATTGTAATAGTTAGATCTTAATGAGAATTTACATTTCCTGTTTTAGATAGAATGAATGAGCATTGTAAATATGATAAATTGCTTATTTTCATGCTTTTTATCTTTATTTTCTCAAAATCTCACAATGGTGAAACACGAATGGCACGTGCACCATTTTGTAAGAGGTAATTAATCCTAAGTTGATAATTTACATAAATGGCCATAGTCAGGATGTAAACAAAACTTAGTATTTTTATCTTTTATGAAATAACATTGGATCCGCACTGGATCCTTTTCAAAAATCATCATATTTTCAAATATCTCCTTCTTTTATCAGAGCTTAATTTAAAATTAATTCAATATATATACCAATGGCCATAATCAGGGTATACTGAGGGTTAATTTCATTTTAAACCATATAAAAGCACCAAAAATGTGTTTTATTCTTCACTTGAATTTAAATGTCATTATTATATAATACATTCAATGACCATAGTCAGGAGTGTATTATATCATTAATCTTATTTACATTCATTTAAAGAATAAAATATGGCTTTCAAAATCCGATTTCAAAATTCTTTAAATTCATTCATCATTTAGGATAGAATTGCATCATATTTTTCAAAATACTTTTTCAGAAATCCAAGAGATTTCCTTCAGATATCTTCTTCACTTCTCAAATCAATTTTCAACTCTTGTAAATTCAAATATCATTTTTAGATTCTAATTTTAAATTCGAAGTCCAATTTGACTTTGAAGTTCATTTGTATATCCAAAATTCAAATTCAAATTCTAATTCTAATTCAAATGAAATTTCAAAGATCAAATTAACTTTGAAATTTCAGATTCATCTTCAAATTCAAAACCAAGTTTATCTTTTATCTTCAAATTCAAAATCAAAGTTTGAGATTGATTCTGAATCTCAAAACTTGACCCTTCCTAAATTTTAAATTCAATCTGGGTTTTCAAACCCAGATCCATATTCAAAAGTCCCATTTGGACTTTCAAAGCCCAAATCCAAAATTAGATCAACTAGGATCCAGTTTTCTAAATACAATTCTACTTTTGGATCTTAGACTCCAGATCTAAATTACATCTTAGATTGCAGACCTTGGATCCAAATCCATTTTAGGATCCAGAAGCCAATCTCATCTTGGATCTCAGACTTCAGGTCCAATTCCATTTTAGGATCCAGAATTCGATTCTACTTTGGATCTCAGACTTCAGATCCAATTCCATTTTAGGATCCAGAATCCAATTCTACTTTGGATCTCAGACTTCAGATCCAAATCCATTTTAGGATCCAGAATCCAATTCTACTTTGGATCTCAGACTTCAGATCCAAATCCATCTTAAGATCCAGACTTCGGATTTGAATTCCAGATTTCAAATCAAATTCTATTTTCAATTCTAACTTTTAAATCCAATTCCATTTCATTTCCATATTTCAAATCTAATTCCATTTTTAGATCTCATCCGAACTTCCTAAATCCATTTCTATTTTTAAATACCATTTGGATTTCTCAAATCCATCCTGATTTCAAATTTTAAATTCAAATTCCATTTCAAATTTTATCTCTTCTCTAAGTTCAAAGTCCATCTTTTGACTTTAAAATTTACTTCCTTTCCCCTTTTATCTCAGCTTCATAATCACTCTTTCAAAATTCAAAGATTTATTCTCCCAACTCTGATTATTTCAAAGACTTAGAACTTCTCTGATCTATCTCAAGTTCTAAGTTAGATTTTACAATTTAGAAACCATTTCTTCACTCCATTATCAAGTTCATCTCAAAACACTTGGAAATTTTCAAAACATCTTTCAAAAGAGCATACATCCTTGCATTGCACAAGCATGATTCTTTGTGCATTTAGACTTAGAATAAATTCTTAGACGATATTTAGGCAAAGCAAAAGGCATAAATTCGATCCTTGGTTCGATTACTCCTAGTAAAGGTGCCAAGAACGGTAGAACCTCGTACCGACGAGCGAATCCCGTCTCTCCATTTTCCCGCAATATTTCAAAACGGAGGCGAGTAATTTTCTAAATATTTTCAAATTAAGGTCAAGTGAGACCCCGCGAAAGAGTTCCTCATTTTCTCTTCTTTTCTTTTCTCTTCTCTCTTCTTTTCTCTCTGTTATTTTTCTCTCTTTAAAAAGGAGGAAAATAGAGGTTAAAAAAGAAAAAGAGAAAGAAGAGAGAGAAACCACAAGAGAGGAAAAATTTTGCAATGATCACAGCCGCCCGATCACCATCGAGCTCCTCCATGTGCTATCCATCTCCTCACCTTTCATCTCCAACGGAACCCCATCATGTTCCCCATCCTTATCCCTCCATCATCAACGCCATCGCGGATTCTAGAGACCCCCCTCTCTATAAAAGGGATGCAAGGTGGGGGGAAGGGATCATCAGTGATTCACATATTCCCCTTTTCTCTGTCTTCGTTGTTCGGTGAAGCAGACTTACCATATAGCGTTATTGAGAGGAAGCATGTCTTCATCTCCTCAACTAACAAAAGGTGAGTGCATTTTTTTTTTTTGGCTTTGATCCTGCATAAAAGGATAATTGTTCCTCTGCTAGTCGACCTTGTTTATGTTGTTTCCCCTTTAATCTTTATCCCTTTCTTTTTTGCTTTAATTTCTTCCATCTTTTTCTTCTTTCTTATTCGTTAATCTGACTTCAACGCTATGGTAAGTGCTGCCTCAATCGGCCCCTCACAAGCATCATATTAGTCAGTTTGTTTCTACCATCCAATAAAAGCACATAGGGCAACGTCAGTCTGTATATAACAACATTGACTTGCCTATTACGACAGAGCATGAACACCCCTTTTTCTCATTACTTAGCACCATCATTAGTGATTTCATCTGCGCTGTATTCTTCGTTAAATATCATCTACCATCTCTATCCATTGGTTATGCATTTTTTTTTCCTTTTCATGATCATGCCTTCATTTTTAGTTTCATCTGAATTTGTAAGGCACCGAGCCTGCATTAACATCATTCTACATGGCATTAATGCCAGCGAATGACCTGCATTTTTAAAGCTCAATATGCATTTCAGGGCCTTCTCCTCTTCCGTTTTCTACAGTGTACTTATCTGAATTTTCTCTGGTACATGAAAAGGTGGGGATATTTGTTCTGATTCAACATCTCTTTTAGTGGTCGGTCAATATATTCACTATAGAAATACCTCATTAGTAGACTCCTGTCAAGCATTTTTGTTAGCTGAATCTATCCATGTATTTTATATATGTTCCATTCATCTCATCGTATTTTTTTTATTCGATTCTCCCTGTTCGGATCTGCCTTTTATTTTAATTACCATTTATGCATGACATCTGCACATAAGATATACTTTACCATTAGCAATATGTTCGTAATTACATGTTTGAGCATTTAGCTTCAGTTAGCATATTTTTACACTTTCAGACATCGTAGCTTATAGACAGGCATCTAATGTCATTAGTACTCGACAAGCTTAGCTGTGCTTAACTTTGCTGTATTTTGCTCTAAGTTCCCACATATGTGAAGTTGTAGCCCCTGCCTTCTAGGAGGAAGGTAAGATGCATGATTCCGTATATACAGTTTTAGATATGGGACAAAAAGAGGTGATTGGAACAGCTAGTGTATGTCCTTGTGATCATCGCAAAATTTTTCCTCTCTTGTTGGTTTCTCTCTCTTCCTTCTCTTTCCCTTTTCTAACCCATATTCTCCTCCTTTTTGAAGGGAGAAGAATAAAAGAAAGAAAAGAAAGAGAGAAGAGAAAAGAAAGAGAAGAGGAACCATTTTGCGCGTTTTCACTTGACCTTTATTTGAAAAATATTTAGAAAATAACTCGCCTCCATTTTTTAAAATATTGCGGGAAAATGGAGAGACGGGAATCGCTCGTCGGTACGAGGTTCGACCGTTCCTGGCGCCTTTACCAGGGGTAATCGAACCAAGGATCGAATCTATGCCTTTTGCTTTGCCTAAATATAATCTAAGAATTTATCCTAAAAGATCTAAATGCACAAAGAATCACGCTTGTGCAATGCAATAATGTATGCTCTTTTTGAAAGATATTTTGAAAATCTCCAAGTTATTCTGAGATGAACTTGATAAGGGAGTGAAGAAAATGATTGAATCTAACTTAGAACTTGAGATAGATCAGAGCATTTCTAAGTCTTTGAAGTAAATCAGAGTTGAAAGAGTAAATCTTTGACTTAGAGAAAGAATGGTTTAAAGCTTTGAAAATGAAAGGAGATGAAGTTTCAAAGTCAGAAGTGAACTTTGAATTTAATCATGGATTTAGGAGAAAAGATAAGATTTGAAAATGGAATTGATTTTAAGATTTGAAATTTGGAATGAATCTGGGAAATACCAACGATATAGAAATGAATTTAAGAAAATCTAAACATGATCTGTAAATGGATCTAGCTTTGAGATCTGGAATATAATTGGCTTTGAATTTGAAAAATAGAACTTGATTTGAAACATGGATTTCAAGATGGAATTTGAATCCAAAGTCTGGATGGGATCCGAGATTTGAGATGGATTTTGGATCTGAGATCCAAGACGGATTTGAATTCTGAATCCTAAAATGGGTTTGGATCTAAAGTCTGAGATCCAAAGTGGAGAATGGATTCCGGATCCTAAAACGGATTTGGATCTGAAGTCTGAGATCCAAGATGGAAGTTGAGTTTTGGATCCTAAGATGGATTTGGATCTGAAGTCTGAGATCCAAAGTGAAACTGGACTCTGGACCCTAAGATAGATTGTGGATCTGAAGTCTGAAATCCGATGTAGACTTGGGTTCTGGATCCTAAGATGGAATTGAATCTGTAATTTTGAGATCCAAAGTGTGATTGAATTCTGGATCCTAGGATGGATTTTTGGATCTAAAAACCTGAGATCCAAAGTAAAATTGGATTCTAGATCCTAATTGGGAATTGGATCTGGAGTCTGAGATCCAAAAAGTAAAATTGAACTCTGGATCCTAAAGAGGAATTGGATCTGGAGTCTAAGATCCAAAAGTGGAATTTGGACTCTGGATCCTAAAGAGGAATTGGATCCGAAATCTGAGATCCAATATGAGTGTTGAATCCTGGATCCTAAAATGGATTTGGAGTTAAATTCAGAAGGGGAATCAAGAATTTCTAAGTCTGATTTGAATTTGGGAAAAGGAATTTTAGACATTGAATTTTGAATATACAGATGAATCCCAAAGTCAATTTAGACCTGGGATTTGAAGCTTGAAATGAATCAAAAATCTCAAAGTTAAATTGAATTTTGAGTTTGATTGGAACTTTTGAAAATGAATTTCAAAGTAAAATTGAACTTTGAAAATGAATTTGAATTGGAAATTTTGAATATAAAATGAAATTGAAATCTCAAAGTTAAATTGGACTCTGAGATGGAAAATAAAATAGAATTGAAAAAGATGAATAGGATTGAAGATTGATTGAAGAAGATATTTACACCACTTGGAGTTTTGAAAAAGTAATTTTGAAAATATGATGCAGTTCTACCCTAAATGATGAATGATTTAAAAAGAATTTTGAAATTGGATTTTGAAAAGCTATTTCATTCTTTGGATGAATTAAAATAAGATTGAGGATATAATACATCCTTGACTATGGTCATTGAATGTATTATATAATAATCTATATTTAAATTCAGGTGAAGAATAAAATACATTTTGGTGATTTTATAGAGTTTAAAATGAAATTAACTCTCAATATACCCTGACTATGGCCATTGGTATATATATTGAATTAATTCTAAGTTAAGCTCTAATAAAAGAAGAAAATATTTGAGTAAATATGATGAATTTTGAAAATGGATCCAGTATGGGTCCAGTGTTATTTCATAAAAGATAAAAATACTAAGTTTTGTCCATACCCTGACTATGGCCATTGATATGGATCATCAACTTAGGATTAATTTACCTCTTACGAAATGGTGCACGTGTCATTCGTGTTTCACCATTTGTGAGAACAAAGGTAGAAAGAATGTATGAAAATGAGCAATTCATGAAGTTTATAATGCTCATCCATTCTATCTAAAACAGAAAATGTAAATCTTCATTGATGATCTAATTATTACATCATGGATATGACTTTTGAAGGGATGGAAAATATCTAACTTGAAAAAGAGAAATCTATAATCCTGAAAAACAGGGTTAACAATTTATGACATTTGCAAGGCATAGAAGAAAATCATGCTGAAAGTGATATACACATGATCACGATTAATGAAAGGATGCCTATGCTATGTATAATATGTGATGTAGGTGATGGATATTAAAATATGCATGTGATGTGCTAAACTGGTGTATATTATGGTACGCATGGTAATGCTAAAGCATATTAGGCAAATACAAAGGACTAAATGCATGCTAAGGCTGGTGTTAACATATGTTACAACATGTTGAAACTGCTAATGTGATGAAAGGTGTGGTGGTGGGGATTACTCAGAACTTACAGAGAGATCTAAATAGAGCTTCATGGTGCAACAAGAACATATTTTACAGTAAATGGAGGCAACAAAATCTACTAATTATACTTCAGTTGAGAGGAAACAATACTAACCTTTTATGTCATGAATTATCACCTGGAATTTCGCAGAGATGAGTTGTTGTACCTGTCCTTAACCACTTCTCATTTCAACATCTTCATGTCCATCCAGCTAAATGATTTTCCACAACGCTGCTGTAGAGAGTTTTGTAGGTGTTTCCAGCGGAATCAAAGCCATTAGTTCCCTCACAGGTTCGTGTGGCTTATTCTGACCATCTCAGCAATACCATAAAGATGCTCACAGCAATAGCGAAAATTGGGATAATGACAGACTTGCATCCCAAGGCAAGGCCAAAAATAACATTTGTTGCAGCTCCGGTCTTGCAAGAATCTGCAACATCTTGCACAGGACTATACACATGGCTGATATAACATTCAGTTACAAATCCAAAATCAAGGCCAGATCATAAACCGATGGCAACACAAAAAAAAAATTTGTCAGTTCCTCACAATCTCCTGAACTCCAAAACTGAAAATTATGGAGGTTAATCTAATGCATCACATACTAAAATATCTTGTTCTTACATTGATTTAAAGTTAATCTAAGTAAGTGGATATATCACAGTGACAAACGTATCTAGCAATGATACTTAGAAATCCCATAGATGACAGGAAAACATGTGCCGAAGGAAAGGATCAATGACAGAATGACAAACTTATGATGCTAAAATATAGGGGCACAAGCTAATGCTGATGGATGTTATGGGGATGGCGCAGACAAGTATATGCACAGGGAAGTGATAAGGTATGAACTTAAAGTGCTATATATGTATGTAATGAGATACAGGAAATAGCGTATAACAAGATTTTCAAAACTTAACTTACCTTGATCGCTACGCAACAACAGATTTTCGAATGAATTTCACTCGATGGATCAGCTTCAGGGGTTGGTCTTTGTATTAGCAAATCAATCCCATTTCTCTATCAATCCCTGCAACTTTATCTCTCAAAAACAATTCACGTGTTTTCATATTTTAGCAAATCAAAGAAAATGGGAACAAACATCAATGTTGTTATGCACAATAACAATAAAAGATTTAACGATTGTCATTATGATTGCCACTATTTTGAACATATGGTGAACGTCCACAGGTGTATGAGGCGAGTTGCCCCACAAAGAACAATAAATACATCAAACTGCACCAATGCCCACCTGTAAGAGAAAACTACTGAAAACATGAATAAGCTCGAAAGGGATGAAAAATAAGTGAAGGCAGTAAAGAAGTCTGGCATATACTAACATTTTATCAATGGCCTCTGAAATATCAGGATGTGCTGATTCTCATGGATGCAACATTGGGATGTTGAATATCAGGGATTTTCTAAGCATACTTACAAACTAAATCCATAGATAGTTCTTCAGCAGATGTATTACACGTCATATCCCAATCAGAATCTCTTTTAAGGTTAACTAAAAGAATATGGCAATCTCCTTGCTGAAATTATTAGAGATACAACAGTATGCATGTCACTTTTAAAAAGGATCCTTACTTTGATACAGATGACATGATTAGGCATCTCACAAGTAGCCAAAATGATTAATGGGGTAGTTGCACTTTAGTTTATTACATGCCATACTACTTTATTTGATTTTCAGATTTGTGAGACGCCTGTAATGACTTGTTTCAAGTCTGAAACACAAGCAGGGTCAACATGGATTTCTTCAGCCCAGGAGTGCCTTTGGATAATTATTCCTCTGACCGATCTAATGAACTGGACCATGAACTTTCCTTTTATCAAGAGTGCTCTTATAATTGGGGATTATTGAAAACACTCAGGAATCGATTAACAGAGCGTAGGAATTGATTACCAACACAATATTCAGCAATCGATTACAGTTGGCGAGAGATCAACTTTGAAATCAAAACTGGCTAGGAAACAGTAATCACTGCTTCAAAAATCAATAGACCTTGACATTCACCTCGGATTCACATATTCGATCGAATCAGTATTCACCGGGAAAGTAAACAACAGGTCAGAGTCCACTGGAATTTCAAACAGCAGGCATCCTCTACAGCTTCAGAGATTTTCAGTATTCAGATTTTTGATCGGAAACAATAAATCAATTTCAAACAGTGACAAACAACAACATCATCGATTGAAATTTCAAACAGCAGCCGGATTCTATCATCAGAAAATGGGGATGATGTCGATCAAATCGAGATTTTGATTGCTCAGAGTTTCCTGCAATCAATCAGGCTCAAACAACAAGCATTTATTTAAAAGATAGAAAGCTGTAGTAATTGATCCACCAGAAAATGTTGAATGAAAATATGACCTGAGATACAAGACATAACAAAAGTAATTATTATGTAAGGTGCACAACGTGATCAAATGATGAGATTACATATTTCTGTCATAACAGAGCATAAGTATGAATTTATAGGGAAATTGCAGGGTTATCACTCCGGGGAACATAGATCGGTGAGAGTGATCATCCCTTTGAACTGCCATTTTGTGGAAGCATAATCTCAGGAAGGTACCCACCGCAGAAGGGATTGATGGCTTCAACTTGTGAATTAGGTATATGTTTTCAGAAATCGCAAAAATGAATTACAGAAATACATCATGAAATATATAGGCAACAGAGAGATACAAGGCGAAAAATAAGAAATGATTAACTAATGGCATCCGATGAATATAAACAGAAAGCATCATATGAAATTTAGTGAAAACAAAATAAATCCGAAGATAAAAGAAGTTGTGATATAACACAGAACGGGGATCCGGTGCTAATAAAATAAGAAGAAAAGGAAAATATAAACTAAAAAAAAAAACTAAAATGCAGAATAAGAGTAAGAATGAACATTAAGGGGTCTAAAACTATAAACAAGAAATAATGCGTATCTGACGACTAATCATAAAAGCTGAAAATCAAATGTAAACGAATATTCAAGACTTATGAAAATTAGAAAGATTCAGAGGTAAATGGCAAGAGAAAAAAAAAAAGGAAAAAAAAGAAAAAGAAAAGAAAGGAGAAACGAATGCCGGAGCCAATATGTTCCATTGTTATTGCCAAACACAGACTGAAACTGCTATATGCAGATCAGTGCTGTGTACGAGGCTTGTGGCTTAACTAATGGAGGACATTTCAAAACTTTGACAAAAACCAAGAGGAAACGAGGAGAAAATCTGATAACGACAGAGAAAATAGGAAAATGAAGAAGGAGTAAAGAAATTTACTCACGGTTCGACCAATCGGGCGGTGCTTCCCCTGGACTTTGCTCGCTGCAGGAGGTGAAATTTTCTTCAGATGAACCGATTGCTGCAGGGGGTTGATTAATCCTTTTCGTTGATTGAAGGCAAATCAGAGAGATAAGAAGGGGAAGTAGAGAATAAGGAGAATAGGATGACAGAAGGGGGTGGAGGGGTGAAACGCGATCCGGAGGAAGAGGGTCTTCGTCCCTTTTTAAAGAGGGAAAGGAGGATGCGGTTGAAGATGGGGGGGCTTACGAAGGAGGAGATGGAGGATTTTGTTAGAGATGGACGGCGACTGAGAGAGACGATGGGAAAGTTGAAGATCAGTGGTTCCTCCGCGGGGATGAGGGATCGAAGGGTTTGGAAGGAAGGTCGGGCCATGGAGGAGAGAGAGAGGCGGCTGAGGAAGGAAGATGGCGAGAGTTAGGGTTTTCAAAAACCCTAACTCGACTTTAAAATGAAAATAATGCTTTTTCCAAAGAAGGGCCTCTTTTAAAAAGTTTTCTCTAAAACAGGTTTCTAAAAATCATTTTGCAATTTTCTTCATTTATTTTTGATTTTTTTTTTTTGTTCTTTTCTGAATATATATATATAAATATATATATTTTTATATAGATATATTTTTTGTATTTTCGGAATGAAAATCTAAGACTTTACGAGAAAACAAAGATTAGACACTAATTTTTTTGTATTTTTCTGAGAAATATTTACAAAAAGTATTTTTCTGACAATTTCGGACCATTTCGGAGAAATCTCTTCAGAAAAAAGGGGTTTTTACCCAGGTTTTGAGAAAATGTTCGAGTTTTGACACTCGAATCGAGAAATTCAATGTGATGGATCCAAACGGATGTCGAATGGACTATCCGAGCTTTTTAAAGACTATTTTTGGTATTTTCTTAAAATTTGAACAAGGAGATTCAGATTTGGATCTGGGCAATGGATCCAGATCCAAAATCAATTTAAACATATAAAATAAATTTAATTTCAATAAAACTTTGAGAAATGAACTGGAATTTAGATTTAAAATGACTTATTTACTCAAAAAAAATGAATTTAGGGGCAAAAAGGGAATATTCAAAAGATTTTGAAAAATTTGGGGTGTTCACAGTCCTGAACTGATTTGCTTTGCAATAAGGGAAGGTGGAGAAGCTAAATATTTTTTTTATTCCTCATGGGCCATTGGAAGTAGCCTTACTTGCATGACTAAATCATGTATGGAAATTGGGTACTTGTAGGATTGTATATCAATGATTGAACACATCAGTTTTTTTTTTTTCTTCCAATATTGGAGTCATGTGATCATCGCAAAATTTTTCCTCTCATAATATTCTCTCTCTTCCTTCTTTTTTCCTTTCCAACCTCTATTTCCTCCTTTTTGAAGGGAGAAAATAAAAGACGAAAAGGAGGAGAGAAGAGAAAAGGGAAAAAAAAGAGAAGAGGAATTCTTTTGCGGGGTCTCACTTGAAATAACTCGCCTCCGTTTTGAAATATTTGCGAAAAAACTGGGAGACGGGATCCGCTCGTCGGTACGAGGTTCGACCGTTCCTGGCCCCTTTACCAGAGGTAATCGAACCAAGGGTCGAATTCATGCCTTTTGCTTTGCTAAGAAATTATCTAAGAGTTTATTCTAAGTCTAAAATGCACAAAGAATCATGCTTGTGCAATGCAAAGATGTATGCTCTCTTTTGAAAAATGATTTTGAAATTTTCCAAGTGTTTCTGAGATGAATCTGATGATAAAGTGAAGGAATGGTTTCTAACTTAGAACTTAAGATTTAAAGTTCTAGGTTTTTGGAATAATCAGATTTTGAGAATGAATCTTGACTTTGAAAGGAATGTTTCTGAAGTTAAGATAAAAGGGGAAGAAAGGAAATTTCAAAGTCATAAATCGGCTTTGAATCAGAATAGAGATGAAATGAAATTGAATTCTAACTTTGAAATTTGAAATCAAAATGAAATGTGGGAAATCTAAATAGAATTGAGAAATAGGATAGATTTGAAAGTTGGAATTCAAGATGGAATTTGAATTCGAAGCCTGGATTTTAAATTAAGATCAAAATTGAATTTCTGGATTTAGAATCCGAAATGGGAGTTGAATCTGAAATTTTGAGATCTGAGATGGAATTGGATACTACATCCTAAATGGAATTGAATCTGAAGTCTGAGATCCAAAGTAGAATTGGTTCTGGATCCTAACATGGATTCGGATCTGAAATCTGAGATCCAAAATAGAATTGGGTTCTGGATCCTAAAATGGATTTTTGGATCTGAAATCTGAGACCCAAAGTAGAATTGGAATCTGGATCCTAGAATGGAATTTGGATCTGAAATCTGAGATCCAAAGTAGAATTGGAATCTGGATCCTAAAATGGATTTTTGGATCTGAAATCTAAGACCCAAAGTAGAATTGGAATTTGGATCCTAGAATGGATTTTGCATCTGAAATTTGAGATCCAAAGTAGAACTCGGTTCTGGATCCTAAATGGAATTTTGGATCTGTAATCTAAGATCAAATGTACAATTGGGATCTAGATCCTAAATGGAATTTGGATCTTAAGCCTGAGATCCAAAGTAGAATTGGGTTCTGGATCCTAAAATGGATTGGATCTAAAGTCTGAGATCCAAAGTGAAGTTGGATTCATACTTGGAAATCTGGATCCAATTTGAGATTAGGATCTAACTTTGGATTTTGGAATTTCAAAATTGATTTGAGGATGAATTTCAAAGTCAAATTGGACTTTGAATTAGAAACTTGAATTTGGAATTTAGAAAATGAATCAAGAATTTCAAAGTTAAATTGAACTTTGAATTTGATTTCAAAGTCAAAATTTGGACTTTGAAGATGAGATAGAATTGATGTGTAAGACCCGCAATTTTTCAGAAAATATCTGAATAAAATTCATGAGGCATTTACCGGTAAAAATAGCATTTCTTCTCAGAATGCAAAACAAATCAATTCCTGCGAGCCAGTTATACTTAGGATATTCGTCGAATCGCGAATATATGCTCAAACACTCTAGAAGCCATAACTTCCTACCTGAATGAAATCAAAGGATTCCTACGAGCCAACTTTCTTAGTTACGTCAATACGAAGAAAATGGCGTACTCAGAATTTTTTTCGGAAAAAATCGCCGGAAACCCGAAATTCTTGCGGGACCCACGGAAATATTGGTGGGACCCACAGAAATATTCCTCAGAAAATATCTGGTGGGACCCACAAAAATATCCCATGGAATATCCAAGTGGGCCCCACACCAAGGAACCTCTTGGAATTAAAAAGAAGCCAAGGGGGTAGAAGGGGCATGAGAAAATCCAAGAGGAGGTGGGCTTGGGCTATAAATAGCCCTCCCCACTCTCTCTCTTCTCATAAAAATCGACCCCCTCTCTCTCTTGCCTTCTCTCTCTCTCCTAAACCTCCCCTACCTAGCCTAGCCCACCTGAGCCCACCTGACCTGGTCTTAGCCTGCCTGACTTAGCTTGAGCCTGCCTGACCTGGTCCTAACCCACCTGACCTGGGTCTGAACCCACTTGACCTGGTCCAAACCCAGTTGACTTGACTTGAACCTAGTTGGGTTTAAAGTCAAAGTCAAAGTCCTTTTTGGTCCAGATTCCGGTTTGGATTTCTGAACCCAGACTTAGCCTACTTGAGCTGAGTTCGAACCTGCTGAACCCAGTTGACTTGGATCGAACCCTGTTTGGTTCAAACCACTTAGGTTGAGTAGCTTAACGTACTCTACCTCTTTCTCAACTAAGTCAGCTTCATCTGACTTAGTCTGACCTCTCGAAGGAAGGCTCGAAGCCAAAGAAGCAACCCGGAGCCGTTTCTTCCACGATTTGAAGTAAGTTCGCTTCGTTGATCCATCTCTCTCAAATATTTGACTGTTTGTATATAGAATATACTTTCTGAAGTAGTATCTTGCTTTAGTTCTTGATTGAGCCCTTTTTGGACACTTCGGTGTTCACCCGCTCGTCTCGTAACTATCGTCGGATATATCTAAGTTCAAACACGCAGTATTTGCGTTCTTCAAAATGGTATCTCGCTTTAGTTCTTGGTTGAGCCCTTTAGGATACTTCGGTGTTCACCCGCTCGCCTCATAACTATCGTTGGATGCGGATCTAGGTGTATATCTGCTGATTCTGCCGACGCGTCTTATATCGCACAGGCTATGTAATTTACCTTTGCCGTCGCGTCGTATGATGCCAAGGCTCCTGCTTTCTGCAATGTATTTACTTACGCCGTCGCGTCGAACGATGCCAAGGCTTCTGCTTTGTTATATATGTAGAATATTTCGTTCAGTTACACACCCTGAACAATAGTATATGCATTTCTTTACGCCGCCGCTGTATAAAGCACAGGCTTCTGCTTATACTACATATATAGCGCATAAATGAGCGTTCAAATGGAGATCAAACTCCAAATCGCCCATGCGATTCCTTGACCGCTCCTCGTTCAAGATTCTGCTTGACGAATGAAGCCCCTATTGGAAAGGCTTCGGTTTTTGGCAAAATGCTCTTTACGTAATGACTAAGTCAATTTCGTATGGCCTGGCTATGGCCAAGGGTTCCTGCAACCTTGATGGATGCAAAGTACGCACAACGGTGCGCATCCATTTCCCGAATTAAGCGTGGCGATTTCCTACCAAAGAGGGGAGATGCCGCTGAAATGGATAAAAGAAACGCACGCTTTCTCCGTAAAAGAGAGGAAGTGCTGCTAAAATTTCTGAAGAAACTAAGAATAGCTCAGAAAGAACGTAGCAGGATACTCTGACATATAGCAGAGTGCTACCCAGTTCATGGTTTGCCCTCTACAATGTAGAAGGGTTCGTCGCACCACTGCCGGTAGAGCAGGGGAGGTGCTGACGAAATGGTTGGCAGAAGAGCTGCCGGAACCAATGGAACAGCATAATGATGTCCGTTGATGGAACGATGCCAGATCGGCTCGTATCCTTGTGCCTGCAAGGGCACCTTGCTCGTAAGGGCCGCTGAGCCGGAGTAGAGGTTGCGCCTTGGCTAGGTTTGGACTCGTTGCGTAAAAATACGCCGAGTAGCCGATCTATTTAGATCGAGTCATATGCATGCTCATTGAGAACGGTTACACAACCAGACTCGTAAGGGCCGAAGAGCCAGAGTGTGTTGTTTCCACCCAAAGAGGTGTGATGCTCGTGGTGGCCGAAGTGCCAAAGAGCGGTGTTCTGCATGCATATGAATAAGACTTAAGGTCGCACATACCCCGCGGTTGAAGATCGTGTTAGGGGTACCCCCTCAGTAATGACTGTGTTGGGGAAGACTGAATGGGGTCGGGTACATACTCCCGTAGTGCTGAAAGCACGAGCTGCCTAAATGGCATGCAGATTCTGTCCAAGTAATTGTAAGACTGGCAGACCCCTTCAGGAATTATGCTCACTGTGGAATGACAGTGATGGTACAGCTTTGAGTGACATGTATTTTACTTTGGACCTGATAGAGTCCACGATGGCCTCAGTCACTCATGGGTTTTGGGGTCGTGGTTATCCTTAAGATCTAAGGATTGAACCCAACTACTGCAAGTAGAGGATGCATCCGAATATGGGCCTAGTAGGATTCTCCCAGTTGAAACACACTGCCCTACTATGGATAGGGTCAACAGGCCTCTGGGGTATCTAAAATACATAGAATAATCAACCCCCAGAACGTCGCGTTGATGCCCGGACAATAGCTCTACCTGCGTACCAAAGGCGGGAGCGGTTAATTATCAAACAATGCATTAGTTCTAGGTACAGCGATGCTTTGAATGTATGAGTGGATGACGTGTTGAGTCAGTCCTGCATAACCTTTGTGAAGGTGTCATGTTCGGTATACTACTGGACCGACTGGGCAAAGACCCGTGTTGTATCCGCACGACTAAGCTAAGCTCGAGGAGTTGTCCTTAAATGCGTGGGATACGGATGTGCCAAGTATGAAGACTTGAGCTAGACATCACTTTGAGACCCGGAAGAGGTCATGGCTAAGTCGTGGAGACTTAAGCGGCTATTCAAATCACAGCCCTGAAAAGGCTTGCTCTAAGTCATGAGGACTCGAGCGGATGTTCAACTCATAGCCCTGAGGAGGCTCTTGCGATATACGCTAAGTCTTGGAGGCTTGAGCGTCGTTATTGCGCATTGCGACCCTGAGTGGTCATTATTGTATTTGAGTTGAATGGATGTATGACTGCATGCTTACCAGACCATCAGTGGTTCTGACCCCGTTTTATGGGGATTTCAGGTGTTGAACCTGCGTGGCGATATGCGGAGCAAGGCGGCATCGAGTTCCAGGGTTTCTCTAGACAGATTTTGTACTGCTTCCTTTTATTGAACCTATACTGCTTTTCTAAGCAGTAGTGTTGTAATAAACATGTGGTTTTCGATAAAATGGAACACTTTGGTGGTCAATGAGTTGCTTGGCCACATACCTGCAACGTGCTCGGAGCTTTCTAAAACCGACGACTCATTATCGTCTTATTCCGCTGCTAAAAGCTTTTCTAAGTTCCGCTGCAAAGAAAAAAAAAGAAATTCATGAAAATTTTAACTTAGCTTTGTTTTGGAAATCCGGGGCGTTACAGAATTGGTATCAGAGCATGAGTCTGAGAAACCTGGTTCAAGATCCGTCATGGTCCCGATATCGCACTGTAAGTATATGTTTTTATACTTTTGTTCTGATCTGGGTGCATCTTTGTATAGATGGCAACTCATGACTTGCGTGGATATTGCTATCGCTGCAAGGTCTTGCACGATGAGTGGATATGCCCGTATGAAGTCCAAGACTGCCAATATTGTGGCGAAGATGGGCATTCCGCCAACGAATGCCAAAGGAAATATACCGCCGATATGGGTCGGCGGGCTTCAAAGGGTCTCAGGGATGAGACTTCGCGTGTCAGTGGACCGCATCACTCTAGTGTTGGGAGCAACCATACCCCAACATCTTTTGATGAATTACCAAGGCTGAGGGATTTTGATTTGAACTTCCCTGCAGAAGTCTATCACTCGCCAAGCTACCATCCGGCATCACATATGCCGAGCGTAAATGGCAGGAACAAAAGAGGGGATTCTTTCTGTTCGCCAATCATTATTCCAGACTCCCAGAGTCTTGATCTTGCTGACTGGGAAAGTGGACTGGAGTCTCTCATATATCCCCAGTATTCGCTTGCTAGTGCGGAAGTGTCGCCCAAGCCAAAGCTAGTAGTACCTGCACCAAGGCCATGTGGCAATAGATGGACCTTTTGGAGTTCGTCTTCATCAAAGAAATCCAAGTCTTAAAGAGACTGGTGATGTTTTGGAGTCAGTAGACTCATGTATATAGTTTCTCAACGCCTAAAGTCTGCCAGTGCGGCATGACGTTTTGTTTAAGGCGATGCTTGTGTAAATGTGATGTATATTAAGTAAATAAAGCTTTTTACTTCCTCATATACATCAAGAAACTAAAAACAAGTGCTTGTGTGTGCATAGATAAATGGCTCCTACGACGAGGAGAACCATACCAAGCGAGGAGTCCCATACGCAAGGATTCCTGTTGGAGACACTCAACAACCTGGTTACCGCCATCCGTGAAACGAGGCCAGAACCAGTCGCACCACGAAACGAGCACCTGGGAGGAGTGACTTATGAGAAGTTCCTCAAGCTTGACCCGCCAGTTTTCATTGGCAGAGCCGATCCTGAGCTCGCGGAGAGTTGGATCGAAGAGACAGAACGTGCCTTCTCAGTACTGGGAGTACCAGAAGAGAAGAAGACCAACTTTGGCACGTATCGATTAAAAGATAATGCACGGAAGTGGTGGGATACCACTAAACTTATCCAGTTCTCACAAGTCGAAGTCATTCCTTGGACTGACTTTCGGAGGACTTTTATGGATAACTACTTCCCGTTGCATTCCAGAAACAAGAAAAAGATGGAGTTTCTGGAGTTGGAACAGGGCGGTATGAGTCTAATGGACTATACCACCAAATTTCAGAATCTAGAGCGCTACTGCTCTCGATTGTTCGAAACAGACCAAGAAAGGGCCGACAAATATGTGAATGGTCTGCGCGAAGGGTTGCGATCTCGAGTGATAACAAGCATGCCTTCGACTTTTCAGGCTGCGGTAACAGCAGCTTCAAAAATCCAAGAGGATTGGGCGCGATCTAAAGTGATCATAGCAAAGAAGCCCATAGTGAATGGTGGGAATCGTAAAAGGACATTCCCAAGTGGCCAGGGTTCACGACAACCCTTTCAAAAGAAGAAGTTCCAAGGAGGGAACAACACTCAGCAAGTCGTGAGGCCAAGACAGAACACAACTCTGAATGGTCAGTCGTCCAACTTCAGCTGCCCAAGGTGTCGTATGAACCACCCCGGAAAGCCATGTCCTCGTGACATTGGTGGGTGCTTGTATTGTGGCAAGATGGGCCACTTTATAAGGGATTGCGCCAAGAAGGCTGCAGATGAACAGAGGAGTAGTGCCGGATCTGCCGGACCCTCTCGACCAGCACCACAACGTTCTCAGTTTCAACGACCTCCACCTAGAGTAGAACAAAGGCCTGCTGCAGGTCGTGTATATGCTGTAACGACTGAACAAGTCGAAAATGGTGACCTGATTGAAGGCACCGTACCTGTTAATGGACATGCAACTTACGTCTTGTTTGATTGTGGTGCTACTCATACGTTTATCTCTGACGATTTCACCGAACAACTCCACGCTTCGGTGCAACCGATTGATAAAATGATCGAAGTATATAACCCGTTGGGTTCACGCACCAAATGTATCCGGTGTGTGAAAAATTTGGATATTGAGATAGCAGGGCAACACTTGCCTACTGACGCCATCCTGATCGATATGGTACAGTACGATGTCATTCTGGGAATGAATTGGTTGGCTCAGAATAAAGCCAAGATTCTGTGCCGCGAGGGCAGAGTGATTCTATCTCGACCCGGATTGCCTAAGATGGAGTACCGGTTATCCAAACCAGTTCCACAGAAAAGGCTCATATCAGCACTTAAGGTACAAAAATACCTTAGGAAGGGTTGTGTGGCCTTCCTGTTGAGTCTCTCGGTGGAAAAATCCAATGACCAACCCCTTGAGAGTTTGGAAGTGGTGCGGGAGTTTCCCGATGTGTTTCCTGAGGAATTGCCAGGACTTCCGCCACTTCGTGAGGTTGAATTTGGAATTCAATCCTTACCTGGAACAGCGCCGATATCCAAAGCCCCGTATCGAATGTCGCCAGCTGAACTCAGTGAGTTGAAGTGTCAGTTGGAAGAACTGATGGAACAAGGGTTCATCCGACCGAGTGTGTCACCGTGGGGAGCCCCGGTACTATTTGTAAAGAAGAAGGATGGATCCCTTCGGTTATGCATCGATTATCGGATGCTTAACCAGGCAACTGTTAAAAATAAGTACCCGTTGCCTCGGATTGAGGACTTATTCGATCAACTCAGAACAGCGAGGGTGTTCTCCAAGATCGACCTCAGGTCTGGGTACCATCAGCTCAGAGTAAAGGAAGAGGATATACCCAAGACAGCCTTCAGAACGAGATACGGCCATTATGAGTTCGTAGTAATGCCCTTCGGACTCACTAATGCGCCTGCTGCCTTTATGGATCTAATGAACCGGATATTCAGACCATATTTGGATAGCTTTGTCATCGTCTTTATTGATGACATTCTCGTATATTCTGAGAACAAGGAACAACACGTGGAGCACTTGAAAATCGTCTTGAAAACCCTTCAAGATAACCAACTCTATGCTAAGTTTTCAAAATGTGAATTCTGGCTAGACAAAGTGATGTTCCTTGGTCATGTGATCTCAAAAGATGGAATCGCAGTGGATCCTGCGAAGGTGGAAGCTGTGATGGACTGGAAGCAGCCAGAAAATATCACTGAGGTCCGTAGCTTCCTTGGACTTGCCGGATATTATCGGAAGTTCATACAAGACTTCTCCCGAATCGCCGTACCGATGACGAAATTACTTAAAAAGGGAGTCAAGTTTGAATGGACTGACCAGTGTAAGGAGTGCTTTGAGGTTCTCAAACAGAGGCTTACCACTGCCCCTGTCCTTACCTTACCTTCTGGTCAGGGAGGCTTCGTTGCTTATACCGATGCCTCGGGAACAGGTCTGGGTTGTGTGTTGATGCAGCATGGCAAAGTAATCGCCTATGCATCACGACAGTTGAGGGTCCATGAGAAAAACTATCCAACCCACGACTTGGAGCTTGCCGCGGTAGTGTTCGCGCTTAAAATCTGGCGACACTACCTTTATGAAGAGAAATTTGAGGTCATGTCGGACCATAAAAGCCTAAAATACCTCTTTTCTCAAAAAGAACTCAATATGCGGCAACGGCGATGGCTGAAATTCCTCAAAGACTATGAATTCACGCTTTCCTATCACCCTGGAAAGGCGAATGTTGTAGCAGATGCCCTTAGTCGTAAGACTGTTGGCACTCTGGCCAGCCTAACTGGACAATGGAAGTTGATGGAGGATTTCGTCAAGTGGAAGCCATTTTTGGCTGATTCAGGTAGAATCCAAATGTCATGTTTGACGATCCACATTGAGTTCCTCGATCGCATCGTAGCCGAACAGTTCAAGGATCCCCAGTACTTGGAATTGAAAGCTCGTGCTGAAAAAGATAACACTTTCTTCCATTTGAAAGAAGATGGAGGAATATGGATGGAAGAAAGAATTTGGGTTCCAAATAACCCTGAGCTAAGACAGGAAGTACTCCAGGAGGCTCATAATAGCAAGTACACCATTCACCCTGGAGGTACGAAGATGTTCAGAGATTTACAGAGAAAGTACTGGTGGAGGGGTATGAAACGTGATGTGGCTACGTTTGTCTCGAAGTGTTTGATCTGCCAGCAAGTTAAGATCGAACATCAGCGCCCTGGTGGAAAGATGCAACGGATCGAGATTCCAGAATAGAAATGGGAAGGCATTACGATGGATTTCATCGTTGGATTGCCTCGATCCAAGAGACAACACGATTCGATATGGGTGATCGTGGACAGACTCACCAAGTCTGCTCACTTCCTGCCAATCAACACTCGATACTCAACTGAACGATTGGCAGGGATCTACATTCGGGAAATCGTTAGACTCCATGGAGTGCCGATTTCGATCATATCCGATCGTGACCCGAAGTTCACCTCTCACTTTTGGGAGCAGCTTCAGAGAGCCCTGGGGACGAAACTCAAGTTCAGTACAACATTCCATCCCCAAACAGATGGGCAATCAGAACGAACCATACAGACTCTTGAAGATATGCTAAGAGCCTGTATGCTGGAATGGAAAGGTGATTGGGATTCCCACCTAGCGTTGGCTGAATTTGCTTATAATAATAGCCACCACGCTAGCATTGAGATGGCACCGTATGAAGCCTTGTATGGACGACCCTGTAGATCACCAATCCATTGGGGTGAAGTGGGTGAGCGAACCTTTGACTCGCCCATTGTGTTGCAGCATTATACTGAGCAAGTCCACATGATCAGAAAGAAGCTACTGACTGCTCAGAGTCGACAGAAGAGCTACGCCGATCAGCGGCGTAGGGAACTCACTTTTGCGGTTGGAGATAAGATTTTTATCAAGGTCTCTCCAACCAAGAGTGTGTTTCATTTTGGAAAGAAGGGGAAGCTCAGCCCAAGATTCGTTGGTCCCTTTGAAGTTTTGAGCCGGATCGGAGAGACTGCCTACCGAGTAGCATTGCCACCACAATACGCGCAAATACATGATGTATTTCACGTATCAATGCTTAGAAAGTACGTTCATGATCCTTCTCACGTCATTCAACATGAAGACATTGACATCCGAGAAGATATGACGGTAGAAGAAAGGCCAGTGGAGATCATGGACCGACGGGAGCAAGTGCTAAGAACGAAGGTCATTCCACTTGTTAAAGTGAGGTGGCAGCATCATGGAATCAATGATTGCACTTGGGAGCCTGAATCGGATATGCGGGATAAATATCCTGAACTCTTCACCTTGTACTCTTAGCTGAATTTCGCGGACGAAATTCCTTTAAGGGGGTAATGATGTAAGACCCGTAATTTTTCAGAAAATATCTGAATAAAATTCATGAGGCATTTACCGGTAAAAATAGCATTTCTTCTCAGAATGCAAAACGAATCAATTCTTGCGAGCCAGTTATACTTAGGATATTCGTCGAATCGCGAATATATGCTCAAACACTCTGGAAGCCATAACTTCCTACCTGAATGAAATCAAAGGATTCCTACGAGCCAACTTTCTTAGTTACGTCAATACGAAGAAAATGGCGTACTCAGAATTTTTTTCGGAAAAAATCGTCGGAAACCCGAAATTCTTGCGGGACCCACGGAAATATTGGTGGGACCCACAGAAATATTCCTCAGAAAATATCTGGTGAGACCCACAAAAATATCCCATGGAATATCCAAGTGGGCCCCACACCAAGGAACCTCTTGGAATTAAAAAGAAGCCAAGGGGGTAGAAGGGGCATGAGAAAATCCAAGAGGAGGTGGGCTTGGGCTATAAATAGCCCTCCCCACTCTCTCTCTTCTCATAAAAATCGACCCCCTCTCTCTCTTGCCTTCTCTCTCTTTCCTAAACCTCCCCTACCTAGCCTAGCCCACCTGAGCCCACCTGACCTGGTCTGAGCCTGCCTGACTTAGCCTGAGCCTGCCTGACCTGGTCCTAACCCACCTGACCTGGGTCTGAACCCACTTGACCTGGTCCAAACCCAGTTGACTTGACTTGAACCTAGTTGGGTTTAAAGTCAAAGTCAAAGTCCTTTTTGGTCCAGATTCCGGTTTGGATTTCTGAACCCAGACTTAGCCTACTTGAGCTGAGTTCGAACCTGCTGAACCCAGTTGACTTGGATCGAACCCTGTTTTGTTCAAACCACTTAGGTTGAGTAGCTTAACCTACTCTACCTCTTTCTCAACTAAGTCAGCTTCATCTGACTTAGTCTGACCTCTCGAAGGAAGGCTCGAAGCCAAAGAAGCAACCCGGAGCCGTTTCTTCCACGATTTGAAGTAAGTTCGCTTCGTTGATCCATCTCTCTCAAGTATTTGACTGTTTGTATATAGAATATACTTTCTGAAGTAGTATCTTGCTTTAGTTCTTGATTGAGCCCTTTTTGGACACTTCGGTGTTCACCCGCTCGTCTCGTAACTATCGTCGGATATATCTAAGTTCAAACACGCAGTATTTGCGTTCTTCAAAATGGTATCTCGCTTTAGTTCTTGGTTGAGCCCTTTAGGACACTTCGGTGTTCACCCGCTCGCCTCGTAACTATCGTTGGATGCGGATCTAGGTGTATATCTGCTGATTCTGCCGACGCGTCTTATATCGCACAGGCTATGTAATTTACCTTTGCCGTCGCGTCGTATGATGCCAAGGCTCCTGCTTTCTGTAATGTATTTACTTACGCCGTCGCGTCAAACGATGCCAAGGCTTCTGCTTTGTTATATATGTAGAATATTTCGTTCAGTTACACACCCTGAACAATAGTATATGCATTTCTTTACGCCGCCGCTGTATAAAGCACAGGCTTCTGCTTATACTACATATATAGCGCATAAATGAGCGTTCAAATGGAGATCAAACTCCAAATCGCCCATGCGATTCCTTGATCGCTCCTCGTTCAAGATTCTGCTTGACGAATGAAGCCCCTATTGGAAAGGCTTCGGTTTTTGGCAAAATGCTCTTTACGTAATGACTAAGTCAATTTCGTATGGCCTGGCTATGGCCAAGGGTTCCTGCAACCTTGATGGATGCAAAGTACGCACAACGGTGCGCATCCATTTCCTGAATTAAGCGTGGCGATTTCCTACCAAAGAGGGGAGATGCCGCTGAAATGGATAAAAGAAACGCACGCTTTCTCCGTAAAAGAGAGGAAGTGCTGCTAAAATTTCTGAAGAAACTAAGAATAGCTCAGAAAGAACGTAGCAGGATACTCTGACATATAGCAGAGTGCTACCCAGTTCATGGTTTGCCCTCTACAATGTAGAAGGGTTCGTCGCACCACTGCCGGTAGAGCAGGGGAGGTGCTGACGAAATGGTTGGCAGAAGAGCTGCCGGAACCAATGGAACAGCATAATGATGTCCGTTGATGGAACGATGCCAGATCGGCTCGTATCCTTGTGCCTGCAAGGGCACCTTGCTCGTAAGGGCCGCTGAGCCGGAGTAGAGGTTGCGCCTTGGCTAGGTTTGGACTCGTTGCGTAAAAATACGCCGAGTAGCCGATCTATTTAGATCGAGTCATATGCATGCTCATTGAGAACGGTTACACAACCAGACTCGTAAGGGCCGAAGAGCCAGAGTGTGTTGTTTCCACCCAAAGAGGTGTGATGCTCGTGGTGGCCGAAGTGCCAAAGAGCGGTGTTCTGCATGCATATGAATAAGACTTAAGGTCGCACATACCCCGCGGTTGAAGATCGTGTTAGGGGTACCCCCTCAGTAATGACTGTGTTGGGGAAGACTGAATGGGGTCGGGTACATACTCCCGTAGTGCTGAAAGCACGAGCTGCCTAAATGGCATGCAGATTCTGTCCAAGTAATTGTAAGACTGGCAGACCCCTTCAGGAATTATGCTCACTGTGGAATGACAGTGATGGTACAGCCTTGAGTGACATGTATTTTACTTTGGACCTGATAGAGTCCACGATGGCCTCAGTCACTCATGGGTTTTGGGGTCGTGGTTATCCTTAAGATCTAAGGATTGAACCCAACTACTGCAAGTAGAGGATGCATCCGAATATGGGCCTAGTAGGATTCTCCCAGTTGAAACACACTGCCCTACTATGGATAGGGTCAACAGGCCTCTGGGGTATCTAAAATACATAGAATAATCAACCCCCAGAACGTCGCGTTGATGCCCGGACAATAGCTCTACCTGCGTACCAAAGGCGGGAGCGGTTAATTATCAAACAATGCATTAGTTCTAGGTACAGCGATGCTTTGAATGTATGAGTGGATGACGTGTTGAGTCAGTCCTGCATAACCTTTGTGAAGGTGTCATGTTCGGTATACTACTGGACCGACTGGGCAAAGACCCGTGTTGTATCCGCACGACTAAGCGAAGCTCGAGGAGTTGTCCTTAGATGCGTAGGATACGGATGTGCCAAGTATGAAGACTTGAGCTAGACATCACTTTGAGACCCGGAAGAGGTCATGGCTAAGTCGTGGAGACTTAAGCGGCTATTCAAATCACAGCCCTGAAAAGGCTTGCTCTAAGTCATGAGGACTCGAGTGGATGTTCAACTCATAGCCCTGAGGAGGCTCTTGCGATATACGCTAAGTCTTGGAGGCTTGAGCGTCGTTATTGCGCATTGCGACCCTGAGTGGTCATTATTGTATTTGAGTTGAATGGATGTATGACTGCATGCTTACCAGACCATCAGTGGTTCTGACCCCGTTTTATGGGGATTTCAGGTGTTGAACCTGCGTGGCGATATGCGGAGCAAGGCGGCATCGAGTTCCAGGGTTTCTCTAGACAGATTTTGTACTGCTTCCTTTTATTGAACCTATACTGCTTTTCTAAGCAGTAGTGTTGTAATAAACATGTGGTTTTCGATAAAATGGAACACTTTGGTGGTCAATGAGTTGCTTGGCCACATACCTGCAACGTGCTCGGAGCTTTCTAAAACCGACGACTCATTATCGTCTTATTCCGTTGCTAAAAGCTTTTCTAAGTTCCGCTGCAAAGAAAAAAAAAGAAATTCATGAAAATTTTAACTTAGCTTTGTTTTGGAAATCCGGGGCGTTACATGATGATCTTGAAATGGAAATTGAAGAAAAGACAATCACTTGGGTTTTTGAAAGGAAATTTTGAAAATATGATGCAATTCTATCCTAAATGATGAATGACTTTAAAGAATTTTGAATTTGGATTTTGAAAATCATATTTCATTCTTTACATGAATTGAAATAAGATGAAAAATATAATACATCCTTGATTATGGTCATTGAATGTATTATATAATAATCTATATTTAAATTCAGGTGAAGAATAAAACATATTTTTATGCTTTTATAGAGTTTAAAATGAAATTAACTCTCAATATACCCTGACTATGGCCATTGGTATATATTTTGAGCCAATTTTAAGTTAAACTCTAATAAAAGAAAGAAATATTTGAAAATATGATGATTTTTGAAAAGGATCCAGTGTGGATTCAGTGTTATTTTATAAAAGATAAAAATACTAAGTTTTGTTTACATCCTGACTATGGCCATTGATGTAAATCATCAACTTAGAATTAATTACCTCTTACGAAATGGTGCACGTGCCATTCGTGTTTCCATTTGTGAGATTTTGAGAAATAAAGACCAAAAGCATGAAAAAGGCAATTTATGATATTTACAATGCTCATTCATTCTATCTAAACAGGAAATGTAAATTTTCATTAAGATCCTAACTTATTACAAGTTTTGAAAATTCAAATCTCAAGTGATGATATTCTCCTCATATTCCCTGCAAAACAACTAGATTAACATGAAAATGGAAGAAAATGGCATATACCATGTGGATATCTACAGAATGTTCATATGAGTGGTGGAAAGATAGAGGGAATGATATATATGCTTACACACATATATATATATATATACATGTATATGTTATATATATAGGTATGTATATATATACATATATATATGGCATGAGGGAGGAGATGAGCTAAGGGGCTGTAGGAGCAAGGTATCCTAGTGACACTATATAGAGGCTGTGCTACTTATGAATGGTGAAATGATTGGGAAAAGGCTGATAGGTATGTTTCATATTGGTGGACTGCAAGTGAGTGTGTGAATACGGGGAAGGTGTTGGGATGCTACTCAAGGGTTTATAATGAGAAGTAATAAGATTACAGGATAATTAATAAGCTATGCATCTTGTGCACCTTTATATGACAACTAAATAACTTAATTCTCTTGACTGCTAACTATACACCATGGAAACTGTAACATGGAGAGCATGAGAATCAAATAAAAAAAAACATATAACAATAAACAAGGAACAAAATATGCTAAGCAGCCAATCCAAACGTGCTCACTACTGAGAATGACATCTACTGCAAGCAGCAAGTAAGCAGATGAATCTGGCTGCACTCTTCTTCCATTGCTTATAGATATCCCTTATTATCAGCAACCAACCAACCAAATTGCCAAAATTTCATGGTGACAGGTAATGTACTTATGCACCAAACTCTAAAAAAAATGTGCACAGCAACATAGTGTGGGAAGGGAAGCATAACATGAGCTGTATCACTTTCAGTATCGATTTACCGAACACCTTTCAACAGTCCTGAACCTTGGGGAAAGACTTGGTTGATCATCTTGCTAAAAACTTTAACTGTAATACGTTGAGCCAACAACCTTGAAAGCATGAGTTGGCCGTCGAAGGGAAATTCTATGTAACGCAAAACACATAAGGTTACACCTTCAACTCTTGTTGTTATCTTATACTAAATCAGAGTGAGAGAACTGAACCCAATGTGAATCTCATTTGAATTCGGCACAATGAAACAGATGTTAGAATTTTGCAGGAGGATAAATATAACATAGCCAATGTACTTTTCCATAACGATCTCCAAGTTCGTTCTACAGATTTTGAGGAGCCAGTGAAGATGCTTCCAGGAGAGCTTGTCACGTTAATAATTATGCTACTGGAGGTGTTTATGGATGACTTGAATGCTTATATGTTGAAGACTAATGCAACATTAAAAAAAAGGATAATAAAACACAAGACTGTAATGGATTTTGTTAATCTTGACAGTCAGGTCGCAACAACCATCTTAAACACTCTAATTCCAGCCTATAAAATAATGTGATGTTGACTCTCACCCAATGGGTATGTAGATTCTTGTTGAATGTGATGATACAGGCATTAACAGACACTACTACATGAAGGCATATATCAAAATCTGGAGAATGTTAATGCAGTAAACGAGTGCCATCCGATATTTATTAAAACTAGAAACTCAAATGCTAGGAGATAGGTCAAAGGGGAGAAAAAAAATCAGGAGATTAATCACGAAAAATAACCAGAGAACAAAACACAAAAAGAGAAAAAAAAAACCTAGCAGGAAACCTAGGCAAACAAGCAAACAAAATCAAAATGAATCGGATGCATAAAACCAGAAAATGGAGATGATAGATAAGTGGCACATAACTTTAACTGATTTCTGCAATGCAATCGGAAGTAAGAAAGAAAGATAATCATAAGAAACATGACATTCTACTAATGGCAAAGTTATATATACATGACTAAATCAGAAGCAGGGTATACATCCTGATAAATATGAAACAAGGGTTATCAAAAGGGTAGATGATGCGTCCCCACAGTATTTGCAACTCTGGATCTCCTAGTGAAGTCAACTTGGATCATGACTTCACCTGTGAAATCAAGTGCAAAGGATAGAGTTGTTGAGCCAACTATCCTCAGATATGTCCAGGGAAGGGTTATCTCACTGTTGCACAGATACAAATCGAGATTGCTAGGGGCAATTCGATATTGTGCATGGTGCTTCTTAAAAATGAGTAAAATGAAAGGGAAACATTGAGAGAATCTAAAAAAAAAAGGAAGTATGAAAATAATAGGAAAGATGAATCATAAGTAATTCCAGCGGTATGACATATAATGGGATGCAGAGGATTATCATATACATGTGGCGATTCACAAGGATACGTGGGTTGAAGATCAACCAACAAAGGGGATCTGTCCAGAGAGGGGTCATGCAGGGATGGATGAAGATCATCCGGTGAAGCCAGGCCCATCACGAAGACCTTCGATAGTGCTAATTGAGGCTTTATGATAGTTTAAAGAGAAATTTCAGCAGCCACCCTACTCGGATGATGTGCAGAAAACTTGTGCGATGGAGGTGGGATCTACACAGTTCAAATAGAACAGGGATCTAATGAAGAGGATGATCTTAATGCTAGGTCGAGTTCAACGCAGATGAAATATCGGGCTGAATGTGAGGCCATCAACTTGATACAAAAGGGTCAGTTAGATGAAATGCATTGCAGAAGAGGCAAAATTGATGATGGTAATATTAAAACACAAAAAAGGGGGGGGTAGACGAAATACAACAAACAGAAGTAAATGAAAGTTAAACCGAAGTTCAGGTAGGTCGTCGAGTGCTACTGGTACTGAGTAGCATGAGCAGAACCATAGTAAGAAAATCATAAAATGGATAGATGTAGGAACATATCTGTTCCTTTCCAATCTTGCTTATCTATAACTTGATTAACTATATGTAAATCAAGTCTACAAATGATGCGTCGATGGAACTAAAATAAGAAAAATTACAAGTAAAACTGGAAGAGCAAAAGGGAGAGGAACGCTTACTGTATTCTGAAGACGACCTGGGAGAGGAGGGGGAGAAGCTTCTCCTTCGCTCTGTGGTGAGGATTCTGATTTTATTTTTTTTGTTAGGTCCTTGCGGTTGTTCTTCCGATATCCTCAGCACGCGGTGATTCAGAGGAGCTTTAGAGAGAAGAAGGCGGATTCGTGCAAAGCCAAGGTGATGAAGATAATGGATGGTTCCAGGGGAAAAGTCGATCGGAAGAAAGATCAATGGGAGAATCGGATGAAGTTGATGGATTGTTGTATGCAATGCTAAGAAATGGATGGATGATCGGCTAAAAGGAATGGGCTGTAAATGGGTTTTCGCATAGGAGCTCCGTGATGATGGGTTTAATCGATGCAAGGGGAGCGAAAGATGGATGGCGATCGTGGATGAAGTTGATGGATTGTAATGGATTCTGCCGAGAAGCTTGATGTCTTCCAGGAAAAAAATCGATGATGCTGGAGGAGAAATTGCAGCATGAAGATGGGTCTAATGGATGCCCAAAGGAAGAAGGGGGATGCCCTCTTTAAAGAGAAGAAGGAAAATTCGAGAAGTCGTTTGTTGAAGATGAAAGGGGGAGAATGCAGAGATTGTTGAAGATAAACGATGGAGAGAGAAGGAGAGAGGCGCGGGAGAGAATCCGTTAGAATTTTCCACTTCTTCATAAAAGAGGTCCCCTTTTTAGGAAATTTTTATAAAATGGTTTTAAAAAATGAGGTTTTCGGCAAAATGGCTTCAAAAGGCTTAAAAATCCTTCATTTTTCTTGTAATTTTCCCCAATTTTTTTGGGTTTTTATGTTATTTTTCGTTTTCTTTTTGTATTTTTAGAATAAAATCTTAAAGTTTTACGAGAAACCAAAGATTAAAACTAATTTTTTGTGTTTTTGTAAAATATTTACAAAAGGGAGTTTTTCTGAGAACTCAAGGCGATTTTTGAGAAAATTTCTTCAAAAATGGCTTTAGATCCGGATTTTGGAGGAAATATGGATTTAAAGTGCTGAATTCGGATCCGGGATTAATTTTGAATATACCAATATGGAATTTAATTCAGAAAATCTGAAGAATGACTGAAATTTAGTTTTGAAATTGCTTTGATTTTCTCAGAAAATGGGGTCAGGGGCAAAAAGGTCATTTTTATAAAATTTTGAAAAATTTTGGGGTGTTCACAGATGCCCCTCTTTGCTACTAAGCCGGTTGAAAGCCGAGCTTAGTGGCAAAGATAACACTCCAAAATTTGAAAATGCCCCAGTCAGCAGAGCTGAACTGGGTGTGAAAGAATTATTTTGAAAAATATGGCTCTTCAGGCTAAAAACCTTATCCTAAATGGTTTTGGGGATACGAAATCCTTTAAGATGATATGATTGAGTAAAAGATGAGGAAATCGTGATGGGACTTTGGGTGAAAATCCCGAAATGGTGGAAATAAAAATTTTGACCAAGTCTCATGGGTGAGACAAGATACTCTTTTTGGAATGATTCAGGTTTAGCCCTTAACCTGGATGGGACGAAAATATATCAAGATGAATTTGTAATGAGGAAAGGAATACATGAGGACCTTGATGAGACATTTTTGAAAAATGCCTCGTGAAATGACGCTCAAGTAGGATCATATCCTGGATGGATATACAAAGCATGGATTCCTCAATGGGAAGAGCCATGATGGGACTGAGAGAAAACATCTCGTTAGAACGAGGAATCTCGTTAGAGTGAGACTCAGGTTTAACCCAAACCTAAAAGGAAGATGCCTCGCAAAGCGAGGTTCCGGGTTAACTCTTAACTTGAATAGGAAATCTACCATACGGGTTTCTCAAATGAAGAAACCATAATGGGACCTTCGGAATTTGGACGAACAAATCCAAACGGGGTTTTGCAAAAGGAAGAAGATAGGGTTCTTAAAGCTTGGAAAAAAGAATGATTTTGGGTGTCTCATTTGCTGAGAGTGAATTAACTTTTTGAAATCAAATGGCCTCTCGCAGAAAATTCAGGTTTTGACCCTTAACCTGAGTGGGAACACCATACGGAATCCTTGATTGAAGAAACCGCGATGGGACATAAAGAGATACTTCAACTGAATGAGGCAACTCTTCTGAAAGATATAGACAGCGCTAGGTTGCATCAAAAGTGGATATTGAATGTTTATTTCATTTTTGGAATAGCTAGAAAACTTTGCCAATAAGATAAAATTATAGTTGATTCAAATGCTTGGAAATATGCACGTATGTGCGAAGATATTCCCTCTTTTACCTAGAGTATTTCCTCCAATGAGGTTAACTCCTCAGTTCTAAGAGTCAAATTCAAAATTTTAGCGCTGGTGATTTTCTTCAAGGAAGTTGTCCATTTCCCTGATATGAGAATAGAAGAAATATTCTTAATTTCATAAGAGCAAGTAATGAAGAGATATTGATAAAAGAATTTTGCATGAGAAAAGATGACTTCTGGCAACTTTGGCAGTTTGATATCTGGGTGTTTTCCCACGATGATCTTTTTGCACTCTTTTTGAGTCACTGAACTTTCTCAGTTTTTCTCATCATCCTTTATTTGGATGTGTCCTGACTTTTCTCTCTTTTTTGGAGAAGGGTACGTCACAAACTCCTTCATCTTGGAGATGTTCCGATCCTTCTTTTATCTCAGGGATTCTATTGATGACATTGGCTCAAAAGGTCTTTAGATGATAGCATAAATCAAATATCTTTTAGGGTTTGTCGGTAGGTTCATCGCACTCGCCTTCATCTTGACGGTGATCTGAACTTTCCCTGGAAGGATCCTTCACAAACTCCTTCATCTCGGAGATGATTCAAATCTTATTTGGCCCCGGGGGTCTAGCTCGCATATTCGTCTTCATCTTGACGACAATTGAGAGATCCCTTTTGCAGATATTTGATTGCTGCTTAAAACGAATGAGAAGATATGGGTTGAGTGGATTCTTTTTATAGCTCAAGATATTTCCACTGCCTAATTGCCAGAAAGTCATTTTTAAACATGCACCATAGCCAAGATCAATATCAATTCGCTTCTGGCTTTTCAACGTCATTGAATATTTCTTTCACTGATCATATCGAGGACATTTCGTACATCCTTTTGGTTGATTAACATGAAAAGATTTGAATTTTACCTCTTTTTCGAAAAAAGTTTCACCTTTTTGGAAAGAAATACTGGAGGTAATATGAGGAAATCCTTTTGTGTAGTAAGAATATTGGAATCAACAACTGTTTTTAGCAAATTGGCATAACATTCTAGAATTCTTTTATGAAAATCATTCAATATGAATTTTGATGTGACCTCTAGCTGTATCTTTGATTTCGGAAATACATGACCAGCAAAAACTGGGACCTTTTGAAATACATGACCAGTGGAAGCTGAAACCTTTTTGAAATACATGACCAGCAACGGCTGGAACTTTTGAAATACATGACCAGCGAAAGCTGGAACCTTTGAAATACATGACCAGCAAAAAGCTAAAATGTTTGAAATACCTGATCAGCGGAGCTGGAACATTTGAAATACTTGACCAGCAACAACTGGAATGTTTAGAAATACATGACCAACAAGTGTTGGGTCTTTTGGGAAATACACGACTGGTTATGAAAAACTAGGTTTTAATAAAAAAGGTTCTGAAGGTTTTGAGAATGATCGAAATTGGGAGATTATAATTCGAGGGTTGAGAAAATGATGAAATTTTGAAAATATTGCACTCGGAGGTTGGAGAATTAGTAGAATTGAGAGATTTGGAGATATGAAGTTTTGGAAATGATAGATTTGAGAGATTTGAAAACTCGAAGGTTTGGTAATGAGAGAATAGAGAAATCAAACCCTAAAGGTTTGACTTATGAAATGGGTTGATTTGGGAGCTCAAAAATTGTGAGCTGGGACTTTTTGAGATATATGACCAGCGAGAGCAGGGTCTTTTGGAAATACACGACCAAAAGCTGAGTCCTTTTTGGGAATACATGACCAGCAAAGCTGGAACGTTTGAAATACATGACCAGCGAAAAGCTAGAACGTTTGAAATACATGACCAACGAAAAGCTGAAACGTTCGAAATACATGACCAACGAGTGTTGGATCTTTTTTGGAAATACCTGACCAGCAAAAAGCTAGAACGTTTGAAATACCTGACCAGTAAAGAGCTGGAACGTTTGAAATACATCCCCAACGAGTGTTGGATCCTTCGAAATACCCGACCAGCAAAGGCTGGAACGTTTGAAATACTTGACCAGCAACAGCTGGAACGTTTGGAAATACATGACCAACGAGTGTTGGATCTGACCAGCAAAAAGCTGGAACGTTTGAAATACATGACCAGCAAAAGCTGGAACGTTTAAAATACATGCCCAACAAGTGTTGGATCTTTTGAAATACCTGACCAGCAAAAGCTGGGACGTTTGAAATACCTGACCAGCAAGAAGCTAGAACATTTGGAATACATAACCAACGAGTGTTGGATCTGACCAGCAAAAAAGCTGGAACGTTTGAAATACATGACCATCAAGAAGCTGGAATGTTTAAAATACATGCCCAACGAGTGTTGGATCTTTTGAAATACCTGACCAGCAAAAGCTGGAACGTTTGAAATACTTGATCAGCAAGAAGCTGGAACTTTTAAAATACATGACCAATGAATGTTGGATCTTTTTTGGAAATACCTGACCAGCAAAAGCTGAAACGTTTGAAATACCTGACCAGCAAAGAGCTAGAACGCTTGAAATACATGCCCAACGAGTGTTGGATCTTTTGAAATACCTGACCAGCAAAAGCAGAAACATTAGAAATACCTAACCAGCAAGAAGCTGGAATGTTTGAAATACATAACCAACGAGTGTTGGATCTGACCAGCAAAAAAGCTGGAACGTTTGAAATACATGACCAGCAAGAAGCTGGAACGTTTAAAATGCATGCCCAACGAGTGTTGGATCTTTTGAAATACCTAACCAGCAAAAGCTGGAACGTTTGAAATACCTGACCAGCAAGAAGCTTGAACTTTTGAAATACATGACCAACAAATGTTGGATCTTTTTTGGAAATACCTGACCAGCAAAAGCTGGAACGTTTGAAATACCTGACCAGCAAAGAGCTGGAACGTTTGAAATAGATGCCCAACGACTGTTGGATCTTTTGAAATACCTGACCAGCTAAAGCTGGAACGTTTTAAATACATGCCCAACGAGTGTTGGATCTTTTAAAATACATCAAATTTTGAGAGATTTAAGTCAGAACTTGAATTTTGTAGAAGAAAAGATTTTGATCAAAAGACTGAATGTAGAAAGTTATTGGTGCGAGGATCGGATCCTCCAAATGAGCTCAATATATATTTGAAGATTTTGAGAAATACCCTAGTGCGAGGACTGGGTTGTAAAGATGAGCTAAACAAAGTGAAATTTTTAGAAAATAAAGATTCTTTGGTAAAAATTAATGGACCATCATAGTTTATTTGCATGTGGTCGACTTTCAGGATTTTGTCCCCTTGTCCCGAACAGGGGAAATAACAAAGAGAATACCTCATTGACAGGCGGCATTAGGTTTATCCCTTAACCTGAAAGGGTATTTTTAAAGATAAAAGTAGATGGAATTTTAATTAAGGTTGAAAAATTTGTTAAAACTAGATAGAAATGAGCAATAGCTTGATGAAAATTCGGTCAAACAAAAAGTGAATCAAATGAAATGAAAATAAAGATCACAAGATCAATTGAGAATTAATAAAATTTGAGGAAAAGAGCTTTTGTCTAATCCTGCCTGCATATGATGAAAGAAGATGATTATAGATCAAAAATAAAAATGCCCCAGTATGATGGAGAAGGATGTAAGAATTGATAGAAGACTATTATTTTATTGAAATGGCTCTTTGAAGAGTACAAAGGCTTTAGAATGAACATTTCAGGTATAAAACTTCTTCAAATGCAGAGCATTGACGGGATCTGGTATTTCCACTCCGTCTGCGTTGATTAAACGATATGAATTGTGAGGAAGTGCTTCCTTAACCACATAAGGGCCTTCTCAATTGGGTGACCACTTGCCCCGTGGTCGATGTTTGAGATGAGCCGTTGATCTGAGTACCAAATTGTCAACTCAAAATCTTCTCTCAATGACGGACTTGGCATAGTGTTGAGCTATCCTTTGTCGATAAGCTTGAGCATGCTCTGCTGCCTTGAGCCTTTTTTCATCTAGTAGATCCAGTTGCACCAATCTCTGCTGCTGATACTAATCAAGTGGTAATTTTATAAGGGAAGCAAATTTGAGAGCGGGCTTTTGGATATGGAGAGGTAACACCACTTCAGTTCCGTAAACAAGTTTCGAAGGAGTGGCATTAGTCGGAGTCCGAATGGTGGTCCAGTATGCCCAAAGTGCGTTATGAATTTTCTCATGCCAGTCTCGACCTGTCTTCAGAGTCCTTTCCAAAATATGGATTAAGATCTTATTGGTAGCCTCTGCTTGGTCGTTCCCTTGAGGATAATAAGGAGCGGAGAAATAATGAGAAATTCTGAATTTAGAACAAAATGTTTTCATCCTCTCATTTTTAAAATGGGTTTCATTCTCTAAGACAATATCATGTGGTATGTCGAAGCGGCAAAGAATGTTCTTGTGAATAAAAGAAACCACATGGCGGCCTTCTACTGTGCGTAGAGTGATAGCTTCAACCCATTTTGTGAAATATTCTGTCGCAACGAGAAAGTATTTGTGGCCGTTGGAAGCAGAAGGAGTAATCGGGCCTACGACGTCGAATGCCCACATAGAAAATGGCCAAGGAGAAACAACTGATTGTAGATATGTGGCCGGAGCATGAATGGAAGGTGCATGCATTTGTCACTTGACGCACTTCTTCACGAACCGATGGCAGTCCTGTTGCATGGTATTCCAATAGTATCCTGCTCGGACGATCTGCTTGACGAGAGTCTGATAGCCAACATGGCCACCACAAATCCCTTCATGTGCCTCTTGGATAATTTTCATAGCTTCTTCTTTGTCTAAGCATCTGGCATACTCAGAACTGAACCCACGGCGGTAGAGGACATTGGCAAGAATGAAATATCGGGTAGACATACGTTGAATTGCACGCTGCTCCCTTTTTGGCATTTCTGGTGGAAATTCACCAGTCTCAATGAAATTTTTGATATTTTGATACCAAGGTTTCTCCTTCTGATTGACCTGGTTTACTTGCATATTTGAATTGAAAACGGGTTGCTCAAGTCTGCCGACTTCAAAAGAACAACATGATTCACTGCCCTTAAAAGATAAAATGGAGCCCAGACTGGCCAAACCGTCCGCTATCTGAATATGCTCTCTTCTAATATGATTGAGCTGAAATTCTTCGAAGCTATCCACAAGAGCTAGGACGATTTTTTGATACAGAATCAATTTTGAATCTTTCACTTGCCATTCAGTGTTAACTTGACTGACAACAAGTAGTGAATCGCCAAAGGCATGCACTCTCTTGACACTGAAATTTTACAGAATTTTGAGGCCTTGTATTAGAGCTTCATACTCGGCCATGTTATGAGTGCATTTGAAACCAAGCTTGAGGGAATAAGGGATCATTTCTTTTTCTGGAGTGATCAGCAAGACTCCAATCCCTATGCCAAACATATTTTTAGAGCCATCGAAGAACAAGTTCCAAACTCGGGGTTGTTGGACATTGCAGATGTGCTCATCGGGGAAATCATCCTCTGCTTTAATTTCTTCTGTCAAAGGAAAATCTGCCAACTGATCTGCGATCGCTTGGCCTTTAATCGACTTTTGAGAAACATACTCTAAGTCATATTGCATTAGAAGGACTTTCCACTTTGCAATCCGTCCAGTGAGAAATGGTTGTTCCAAAATATATTTGAGAGGATTAAGCTTCAATAGGAACTTGATTTCAGAAGCCAACAAGTAATGTCTCAATTTCTGGCACATCCAGACCAGAGCCAGACAAGTCTTCTCCATCTGAGAATACTTCTTTTCATAATCAATGAAAGTTTTGCTCACATAGTAGATGACGTGCTCTATCAGGCTGCCTTCTTCATACTGCGCGAGGAATCCACCACAGGCATTCTGATTGACAGAAATGTATAGTAGGAGAGGTTTCCTCAACTTAGGCGGCTTTAAAACGGGTGGATTAAGGAGATACTGCTTGATACGTTCAAACGACAGCTGGCATTCTGATCCCGATTCAAATTTAACTCCTTTTCTTAGCAAATGATTGAAAGGTTCACACCTCATGGCCAAATTGGAGATGAACCTGCAAATAGACTGAATACGCCCTTGAAGGCTTCGCAGTTATCTGAGATTAGTTGGAGGTGGCATATCAATAATGGCTTTTGCCTTGGATGGATCCACCTCGATTCCTTTCTTGCTGATGATGAAGCCGAGTAATTTGCCAGACTCAACTTCGAACACACATTTTTGAGGGTTAAGTCTCAACTTATAAAGAATAAGTCTTTCAAAAACTTGATTAAGAGCATCGAGGTGATCCTCTTCTTCTTTAGACTTAACCAGAATGTCATCCACATATGCATCCATGTTTTTGTGCATTTGATCGTGGAAAATGATGGCCATCGCCCTCTGATAGGTTGCCCCGGCGTTTTTGATCCCAAATGGCATTACAGTATAACAGAAGGTTCCCCACGGGGTAGTAAATGAAGTCTTGGACTGATCATGAATGGCTAGCTTGATCTGATTATAACCTGAATATCCATCTATAAATGAAAACATGGCATGACCTGCTGTGCTATCGATCAACATGTCAATATTGGGGAGTAGATAATCATCTTTCGGAGTAGCCTTATTGAGATCCCTGAAATCAATGCAGATTCAAACTTTACCATTCTTTTTAGGGACTGCCACGATATTTGCCAACCAATCTGGGTAATCAATGGCTCGGATGAAGCCTGCTTTCAACAAATCTTCAAGTCTTTCCTTGACTTGTTGCTCAATTCGAGGATCTAACTTCCTCAATTTCTGCTTGATTGGTCTGGCTTTTGGTTTCAACTTGAGTCGATGCTCAACCAGCTTGGTATCTAATCCTGGCATATCTTCATAAGTCTAGGCAAATGTTTCCTGATGCTTCTTAAGGAGATGGATGAGTCTAGCCTTTTCAACTTCGCTTAAACCCGACCCAATTTTGAGAATTTTCGGATCATCTTCCGACCCAATGTTGATATCCTCAGTTGGATCTTGAACCAAAGATGATGGTTCATCCTGCTTCTGAATGTGAGCAAATTCTGGCAATTCCTGAATGGTGGAATCAAATTCGGCTGGCTCTTCGGTCTGCTCTGCTGCCTGCCTGACCTCTGCTCTGTCTTTCATCTCAGGAAACATTGCCAATTTTAGATATTTGGGATTGATAACGAATTTCGTCATTGATTCAAGAGTTAATGGTCCTGAAAATGTAAGAAAGGTTTTTTAAGAGAAAGTACAAGCCAAAACAAATTTTTGTATAAAGTAAAGAACAATGACATAGACAAAGTGTAAGAAGGAATGATAGATGCCTGAATATGAAGAAAAAGATTGATCTTTCATTGATTGAAGCATAGTATTTTACAAGACACTGACAAAAGATGAGACTGTGTCGTCCCTACAAGATTAACAAAAGATAGAAAAAGCAGAAAAAACTAAGGCATCATTTTCACTTGTTCCCTTTGACAAATATTGTTTTCTTGGTGGAATTTTGGTCGGTGAACCCCAACTCTGAACTGTTCATTGCTGAATGGGAATGACAGGCTCCACTATGCCGCCTTCATTCTTCCCTATGCCCCGAAACGGCTGGTATCCGTGTTTTATGAACAGATCGAACCCCTTTCTGGCTTTGGAAAACTGAGGAAATAAGGGATGATCTTTGAAGGAGATGTAATTGATGTGTCCTCCTAACTTGAAGAAACAAGGTCACTGCCATTGGACCATAGCTGCAATATTTTCTTCTTCCATGACATCTTTTAACTTCAACATCTCTAGGCTGTCACTGAGATTGATTTCGTCTGCCTCCCGGATGCTGGGAATATCTGTTGTAAATGTCGGACGAGGAATCATAGGCTGTGGTAGCCTCTCTTCAGGATCTTCGCCCAAGATAATCTCTAGGCTTCTCTTATGGAAAGACAACCGAAAAACAAAGTTGAGAAAGTATCACAGAGGAACGAGTCCATCACACTCTCCCTAGAAGAGGGTCCTCTGTGAAGGGGTTGGCCAAAGATGAGAAAAACAGGGGCCACAAAAGAAACGAGCTTCCGTCGAAGTTCTCCCTGGAAAAAGGGTTCTTTTGTGTAAAGTTGGTTGTTGTTTTGCAAACTGTTCGCGAAGAAAACAAGTCCCTTCACACTCTCCCTGGAAAAGGGTTCTTGCGAACGAAAGATGATTGTATGCGAAAGGAACGAGCTCCCTCGAACTCTCCCTAAAGAGGGTCCTTCGCAAGAGAAAATGATTTGAATTTTTGACAAAATGATAACCCGAAGGTTGAAATTTGAGAATTTAGAGCTTGAATGATGATGTTTGGCTAGTACAAAGACTGAACCTGGATGGCTAACTGATCAGTCAGCCAAACAACTAGCACGAGCGCTAGATGCACCAGCACGAGCGTTGGATTTGAAGATGTACTAGCACGAGCGCTGGATTTTGAAAAATATACTAGTACGAGTGCTGGATTTCAAAAAAATGCCACAGTACGAGCGCTGGGTTTAATGCACACCAGCACGAACACTGGGTTTTCAAAATGCACGCCAGCACGAGCACTGGGTTTTTCAAAAGGAGAATTGAAAAATGAGATCGACATTCGTAATCATTCTGCCCTTAGACCACTTTATGCACTGATGGAGGGTTGATGGAACGACATTGGCATTATGGATCCATGTTCGTCCCAACAAAAGATTGTAAGTTGGCAGCACATTGACGACATGGAACAGGATGGTGTGCACTAAGTAGTTGATGAAAATTTCTAGGAAGATCTTGCCCTTGGTAGTCTGCCCGTGATTGTCGAAGCAATAGATGGTAATGGGATCAGGCACGTATTCTTCTTCCTTTAATCCCAGGGCCTTTGCTGTCATCTCTGGGCAAATGTTGAGGCTGCTGCCTCCATCAACGAGCACATGCGGGACAGTCATGCCCCTAGTCCTTACCACAATATACAATGCATTATTGTGAAATGAATGAGGCTTAGGCAAGTCCTCATCAGAGAAGGTAATAGGCGCGTTAGTCATCACCTGGTTTACAATCTGCGCCATGTCTTCGGGCGTGGTGCCCGGCTTCACTTTAATATTTCTCAATAGATTATTCAACTTTTCCTGATGCTTGGGAGAATCATGAGTTAATTCAAAGATGGAAATGTTGAAGAGCGTTGTAATTGGCTTCTGGAAATCATCGGCCTGCTCTTATGCTGCCTTAGAGGTTTCTGCTTCCTCTGCGCAGGCTTCTTTCTTAAGGAATCTTCTTGGGAAAATTTGAGTTCTTTCGTTCTCAACTGGTACACTTACTTGGTCAAGAAGCGAGAAGATATCCATTTTTTGAGATACAGGCAGATCCTGATGAAGAACCATTACCTGATGCTGGAGATTTAGCTCTTCACTAGAGCATGGATGTATATGGCTTTGTGAAAGGAAAGAATGTTCTGAAATGGTTGATGTGGAATGTTTTGGGAATAGAGCAGATAAAATTTCCAATTTGCCTTCCTCTTCATCTTCTACGAGGATGCTCTTGTCGATACAATCCTGGACCAAATGCTTCAAGACGAAGCAGTGTTCTGTATCATGTCCCATGGCTCTATGGAATTTGCAATATTGCTCTCTGTACTTCCCCATGATTACTGGAGGATCTGCAATTTTGGGAAATTTTACCATCCCGTGGGACAGTAGGTATTCCAGCACTTTTTTCAGAGGCTGGTCCAAAGGAGTGAATTTCCGATCCTTGCTCCAATTGATATGCTTAGGTCTTTCCTGAAAGTCCCCTTTTTGTTGAGGACCGCTGGGGAGAGGCTTATCACAATTCTTAAAGAACTTCCCCTTTCTATCTCTATTCTGCTCAGGCCTCGTGCCACTGCCGTTGTCATTCTTGCTGCTACTGCCCTGATTGTCTTCAGGAACATCAGCTGAGTAGGTAAAATGGGCTTTCTTCTTTGGTTCCAGGATGTTCTTGGCCAAAGCAACACCTTCATACATTCCATTCTCTACCCCCATTTCGAGTCATTCTGCTCGCTCTGTTAGTTCGATAAATGATTTGGAGGGGTACGGGAAAAGGAGGCTTTTTAGGGGCTGGGAGAAGTTGTTGAGAATGACCTGGAGAGCGTGCTCCTCAGAAATGGGATTCCTCATTTTGTTACAAAGGCTCCTCCACTTGTGGATGAAATCTCTGGCCTTCTCATTGGGCTCTTGCTTGAGGTTGCACAAGTGGTTCAGAGTAGGTAGGGCTTCTGTGTTGAACAAGAAGCGCTCGACAAACATGTTGACGACTTTGTCAAAATCCCTCAATTCTATGGGATTGACATGCTCAGCGTACCACTTGGCTGCTGATGTCTTCTTTTAAATCGTTATAATTTTGAAAAGATTTTTAAATATAAAACATGTGAAAACCAGACATCAAATAATAAAAACCGGTTCTCACTAGTGGATGAGACCGGGTCAAACTCAGGGAACGGGAATATTTCGTATTCAAGTACACAAATCTAAAGTATTCTTTATTGCCGAATTATTGAAATGTAAAATGTTCAGAAAAGTAAAAACAACTAACTATTACAACAAATGAATACCCTTCGCAGAGGGCGTAAGGTGCAATATTTACAAACCCAATTAAATTCCTAATTCTAAACTAAAAAGTAAAAAGAAGCTTTATTCTTCGCTTTCTCGTGTCACGTAATCGCTTCAACTCCACTCCTTCGTTATCCTGCACAAATTCAATGAACACGAGCAGTACCAGAGATAGAAATAGAAATCTATATTGAATTAGCTAATTCTTAAAAACACTGAAGGATATTAACAGAAGACTTCAATGACAATTAAAACTACATTAACTAACACAATTAACTAAATTTCAATTTACTCAAACTAAACTTTATGAGATCTATTTATTTCCATTAATGAACAGAGAAGACACTTAATCACTAACACTTTATTAACAAACTATACACTTAAACTATTGAAAAACACAATACCCAAAAATTGAAAGCATTAAAAATCAAGGAATGTAAACATCAAAGAATGAGACTAATGAAGAATCAGAAATTCAGGTATTGAAAACAATAAGAAAAACATGTAAATCTAACACACAAAAAAAAAACACAGAATGGCAAAGGAAAAAAACAAATTTGTAAAGAATATTGAATGAGGCAAAACAGGAAGAATTTATATATTTTTTTTTAACAAATATGAAATCGGAAATTGCATAATGCCTAGAAATTCAATAGTGAATCATCACTCATCAAGATCTTTCTCTCAAACCTGATCCAGAACTCCTGAGATTAGTTGATCAATCAATAAAACTGATCCGAAAATCAGTATCCAAATATTAAAACAAACCAGTATCAACCATAGACATCAATAAAACCCGAACTCAATAAAACTGAAATCAGTCGATCACTATTCACCATAGACATCAGTATATAAAACTCAGACAATCAACCAAAATATCGATCAGTTCTCATATAGGCCATGTTTCAATGGCCAAAAGTCAGGTAATCCTGTTCCACCGTGAAACAGATTTTTACGGTGAAGGAAAAATTTTTTCCAGCTAAGCATAGGGAATTCCGACCAGTTATACACAGCAAATCCAGATCTCTTATTTCAGATTCACAAATCACACATCTAATGATCAAAAATAAAACTCTGTATCCAAAGACAAGATTGAAAATACTCGATTCAGATAATCGATCAGATATTTGAAAAAAAATTATATTGGATTCCGACTACAAACTTTTACACACAAGAACTATGGAATTAAAAAAATGTAACTCAAATCTAAAATCGATTTTCATCTAACAAAAGCATCAAACAAAAAATTAGATCATCAGAAGGAAAAAATCAGAAACAGCACTAATCGAGTTTCTTTTCTTTTCTTTTTTCATTTTTTTCATTTTTTATTTTATTATACAGAACATTCCTAACTTCATTAAACTAACCAGAAAAAGAATATTTTCAGTTTTAAACCAAATGCAAATCGGTAAAAGAAGGAGAAGATCAGAATTAGAATAAGAAGAAGAAATAAAAAACAGAAGAAGAAGAAGAAGAAGAAGAAGAAGAAAAGATCAGAAGAAGAAGAAACGGAAGAAGAGGAAGAAGATAAAATCAGAAAAAAAAAACAGATCGGCTGAATAAACGAAGAAGAAGAAGAAGAGATCGGAGGAAGAAGAGGAAGAAGAAGAAAAGTTTGGAAAAAGTTACCGTGAACAGAGGAAAGATTAGGGAAGAAGTGTGGCGGTCATCTACCTGTATGTCGTCGCCTGACTGAAGAGGTACCTCCACCGGATTGAGGAAGATGAGAAGGAGGAAGAAAGTGAAGAAAGGGAAAAAGGAGGAAAAAGAAGGAGAGAAGAGAAGGAGCAAAAGGAATCTGGCGGTTTGGAGAAGAGGGAAAGAAATGCCACAGAGAGGGAAAGGAGATTGGGTTTGGCGTACAGGGTGAAGACGCCTCCCCTTTCGATTTTGGGGTTTTTAAAAGCTTTCAAACCGGCTGGAACCGGTTTGAAACAAATGCAAACCGGTTCAAGCCGGTTTGGTTATTATTTTTTTTTAGTTTTCTTTTAAAAATGCAAACCGGTTTGAACCGGTTTGGTTTATTATATTTTTTCATTTTTTTTTTTTAAAACAAAAACTATGTAAACTAGTTTATTAGAAAGTGTTCAAAAATTAAAATCAAAACTTATTTATAAAGAAACTAAAAAAACTATTCTAACTATTTATATAATTTTTTCTTTTCTAAAAAAAAACAAACATTTAAAATGATTTTAAAAACTATTTTCTCTATTATTCATTTTTTTTATTTTATTTTTACTTGAAAACTAAAATTAAACTACTATGAATATAACAAAAACTAAAATATGTATAAAAATGTAAAATAAAACTATTTTTCATGCATTTTTTTATTTTTAAATCATTTTAACACATTTACTCGAAAACTAACATAAAATTGGGTTTTTGAAACATTATTTCATAAAATCATGCATATTTAAATGTTAATTAACCCTGAATTATATGCATGATCAAATACCCCCATGCTTATGTTTTGCTAGTCCTCGAGCAAACTAGAAAAATGCAAGAAATCAAACTATCACCTAACTCACTTTCGTAGGAATCACGGTTGCATTTAGCTCATGCAACAAGCCCTTTCAACCCCTGGGTTACCCCAGTGGACGAGTAAGGTCTCGTGAGGGTTTGCAGTGATGCTACCCACAAACATCTCTGTCATGTATGCATAATATTACACATCCTCATAAGCAGTAGGTAATTAAAGACTTTGTTTTCACAAATATTTCCTATTATTTCAAAATCGAAATATAATTAGAGTCTTTTATGCACCACCACAGAAAAGAATTTCTTTCACTTTTCTAAATATCACAATTATTTATGTTTTATTCTTAGAAAATCCAATAAAAACATATTATTATTTACTTATCCTCACTCATATGTTTTCTGCATAGGTTTTCTCAATCATACTTCTAAGCACTGAACTTTTCTTTCTTTTTCAGCTCTTTTCTCAATTTTTTCATTTTTTTCACGCTTTTTCTTTTTGCGTACTTATTCTTCTCTTATAGCTTGCGTGTGGTCTGCTTTTATGCCTTGTGCAATGTTAATATCTTTTATACTTTTTCAATACATACCAAAAGATATCAACTAAGACATAAAAGTGACTTCCTTCATTCACCCTTATAACATGAGAGTCAAACATTTCAACTTGTATCTGTTCTCAGTTACTTAGGATCACGAAGTTTTCCACTCTCCTTTTCGAAAATGGAATTAAAAGTTTCAACTTACATCTAAGTTTCATCTACTAAGGATTGTGGAATTATCCAAACAACCTAACGCATGCTATTTTTTTTTCTTTTGAGCTCATTTTTTACGCTTTTGTTCATTTGCTTAGTTTTTCAAAAATAGAATTGTGCAGATTCATATTTGTGATTCAAAATAAATTCTAACATGTATCTATTATCATTTCTTTGAAATTCGCATAAACAACCATAATTTTTAGATCTATGTCAGAAAAAATTTTCGTGGGGCTTAAAAATCCTCTAAAAACATCAGATTTGAAATAGCATTCATATAAGTTCAAACTCTTTCTTTAAAAACCTACTTTTCATGAGAGATATGTAAACATGTGCAAGAACGTAAACAGAAATATCCATGTGTGCAAACTACACCCTCCCCCATGCTTGAATGACACTGTCCCAATGGCACTCCCCCATGCTTATATGAAACTAAGTGAATGCACATGAGAGAAATAATTGAGGGAAAAGAGTAGAATGACCTGACATGAATTAAAAATGCACGTTCTATGATTGTAATGAATGTAATGAATGTAATGAATGCAATGTATACATGACAAAACACAAAACTCATGAATGAAACAAAAAGAACATGAAAAACTCATGAAAAAGTAAAAAAACAAAATAAAATCTATAAATTCTAAGCAAATCTACAAGATATGGGTTGCCTCCCATAAAGCGCTAAGTTTCACGTCCCCAGCCAGACGGATCCCTAGAAAAACCTTCATCGTCCATGAGATCAATGGACATGAAGTCAGACTCAACCGGGCTCTATGAAGAAAAGAGTGTCATCTGTGACACTACGCACTGTGTCTCCATCCCTTCTACCTCCAAATGTAGTATCATGACTCTCTTGATATGAAGAACGGAGATTAGTCTCATCTGAGAGACTGGTCAAGAAATGAGAGTCTAGGACCGACCGAGTATCAATGAATGCTACTTCAGACAAGTGGTGAATATGATCAGGCTTGACTTGGTCAAGCACCTTCTGCATCTGCACCTCTTGCTTACTCAAAACGATTGGTGATCCTAAAGGCTGAAAAAATGGGGCTTTATATGATGAAAATGTATGCTGTGAGTAAAGCCCCTTCTGTTGAGGTATCATGGAGATCGACTCGTCAGTAGAAATGATATGAGGTTCATGAGTCGATTCCTGAGTGGAGTGACACGCCTTCCCATACTGAAGGGATGTAACAGATTTGACTGGCTCATGATGTGAAGTAGGTTGCAAGTCAAATAACATGGAATCCTTTCCATTGGATGTGACAACAGACTGACTAGATGGGTTCCCCTCGCTTTGCCTACTGAAGGTCTCAACCAATTATCCCATTTGAGTCTCTAGCTTTGCTATTGACTGCGTATGGGAGCTCAAAACTTGTAATATCCTATCTTGGAAGGATTGACTAAATGAAGGCTCATGAGGATGGGGTTGAGTATAAGCATGTTGGGCTGGGGGATGAACCTGTGGAAAAATGGGATGCGAGTAACCTTGTGAAGAGTTACTGGGTCTATACTGTGTCTGGGAGGGCTGATGGGATAGGGGAATGGATTGGTTTCGCCAACCTGGGTTATATGAGGATGTAAATGAATCGGGCATGGGTTTAGCGAAACCTTGGGCAACATTCACCTGCTCCTGAACAAATTCAGGATATAATGGTGCTGTCGGACAATCTGAAACACAGTGTGCAGGGCTAGCACATAGCTCGCACACTCTTTCTACTGGATTTCTCGAGGATTTGGCTAGGAATTAATCTAACTTCCTAGTCAACTGGTCAACCTTGGTACGCAATTCTAATTCGGACCCTACTTCGAAAATCCCAACTTTCCTAGGACCACTAGGCAGAGATGTAGTCCTATCGAGCCGTGAAGACAAAGCATGATGCATCGTGTTTTCACTCAAGGTCTCGAATAGAGACCACGCCTCGTCCTCACTCTTGAGCATAAAAGTGCCCCCACAAGACGAATCAACCATTTGACGATGCTTTTCAGTAAGCCCGTCATAAAAATACTGCACCAGCTGCCAACGAGGCACCTGGTGATGGGGACACTTGCGGAGAAGATCTTTCAATCTCTCCCAAGACTCGTGAAATTGTTCTCCCTCAATTTGAGAAAAACTGGTTATAGCTTTACGAAACTGATTCGTTTTACCAATTGGGAAGTATTTTTTTAAAAATTCTCTTTGCATTCCTTCCCAAGTAGTAATACGAACCGTCTCAAAAGATTTTAACCAGTGTTTGGCTTTATCTTTGAGAGAGAATGGGAACAAAGTTAACCTCATAGCGTCGTCTCCAAAGTTATTGATTCGCACAGTCGAGCAAATCTCAAGGAATTCGTCGAGATGACGATATGGGTCCTCATTGCTAAGGCCATAAAACGAAGGTAACATTTGAATCACACTGGCCTTAATCTCAAAATGGCTCGCTCCTACATCAGGTCTCGTGATGCAGGAGGTGGGAGTATATGTATTTGGCATGAAGTACTCCCTCAAAGGACGGATCAAATGATGATCGTCAGCCATTGCGTACACCTTAGAGTAGATCGGTGTAGCACACGTCCTAACTTTGGGTTTTCTACCTAACTAACGCACTAAGCGGCCAAACCACGCAAACCACAAAGCGAGTAAACTAAAAACAACAAAAACTAAACAAACACCACGCAGTTACACATAATAGAGATTATGCAAAAGAAATATAAAATCTATGTGTACGGTACCAATCGTACACAGTCACCTCTAAGGGAATCCTAATAGGTGGGCTGTGCAGAAAAGTAAGCTCGTCTCTAAGATATGCACATACGTGGTTCTAAACCTAAATGCTCACAAACACTAGGCAATAAAGTGAATACTAATATTACGCCGTTCCCCGGCAACGGCGCCAAAAATTTGATGTCTTCTTTTAAATCGTTGTAATTTTGAAAAGATTTTTAAATGTAAAACATGTTTAAACCAGACATCAAATAATAAAAACCGGTTCTCACTAGTGGATGAGACTGGGCCGAACTCAGGGAACGGGAATATTTCGTATTCAAGTACACAAATCTAAACTATTCTTTATTGCCGAATTATTGAAATGTAAAATGTTCAGAAAAGTAAAAACAACTAACTATTACAACAAATGAATACCCTTCGCAGAGGGCGTAAGGTGCAATATTTACAAACCCAATTAAATTCCTAATTCTAAACTAAAAAGTAAAAAGAAGCTTTATTCTTCGCTTTCTCGTGTCACGTAATCGCTTCAACTCCACTCCTTCGTTATCCTGCACAAATTCAATGAACACGAGCAGTACCAGAGATAGAAATAGAAATCTATATTGAATTAGCTAATTCTTAAAAACACTGAAGGATATTAACAGAAGACTTCAATGACAATTAAAACTACATTAACTAACACAATTAACTAAATTTCAATTTACTCAAACTAAACTTTATGAGATCTATTTATTTCCATTAATGAACAGTGAAGACACTTAATCACTAACACTTTATTAACAAACTATACACTTAAACTATTGAAAAACACAATACCCAAAAATTGAAAGCATTAAAAATCAAGGAATGTAAACATCAAAGAATGAGACTAATGAAGAATCAGAAATTCAGGTATTGAAAACAATAAGAAAAACATGTAAATCTAACACACAAAAAAAAAACACAAAATGGCAAAGGAAAAAAACAAATTTGTAAAGAATATTGAATGAGGCAAATCAGGAAGAATTTATATATATTTTTTTTAACAAATATGAAATCAGAAATTGCATAATGCCTAGAAATTCAATAGTGAATCATCACTCATCAAGATCTTTCTCTCAAACCTGATCCAGAGCTCCTGAGATTAGTTGATCAATCAATAAAACTGATCCGAAAATCAGTATCCAAATATTAAAACAAACCAGTATCAACCATAGACATCAATAAAACCCGAACTCAATAAAACTGAAATCAATCGATCACTATTCACCATAGACATCAGTATATAAAACTCAGACAATCAACCAAAATATCGATCAGTTCTCATATAGGCCATGTTTCAATGGCCAAAAGTCAGGTAATCCTGTTCCACCGTGAAACAGATTTTTATGGTGAAGGAAAAAAAATTTCCAGCTAAGCATAGGGAATTCCGACCAGTTATACACAGCAAATCCAGATCTCTTATTTCAGATTCACAAATCACACATCTAATGATCAAAAATAAAACTCTGTATCCAAAGAAAAGATTGAAAATACTCGATTCAGATAATCGATCTGATATTTGAAAAAAAATTATATTGGATTCCGACTACAAACTTTTACACACAAGAACTATGGAATTAAAAAAATGTAACTCAAATCTAAAATTGATTTTCATCTAACAAAAGCATCAAACAAAAAATCAGATCATTAGAAGGAAAAAATCAGAAACAGCACTAATCGAGTTTCTTTTCTTTTCTTTTTTCATTTTTTTTATTTTTTTATTTTATTATACAGAACATTCCTAACTTCATTAATCGAACCAGAAAAAGAATATTTTTAGTTTTAAACCAAATGCAAATCGGTAAAAGAAGGAGAAGATCAGAATTAGAATAATAAGAAGAAGAAATAAAAATCAGCAGAAGAAGAACAAAAGATCAGAATAAGAAGAAACGAAGAAGAGGAAGAAGATAAAATCAGAAAAAAAAACAGATCGGCTGAAGAAAAGAAGAAGAAGAAGAAGAAGAAGAAGAAGAGATCGGAGGAAGAAGAGGAAGAAGAAGAAAAGTTTGGAAAAAGTTACCGTGAACAGAGGAAAGATTAGGGAAGAAGTGTGGCGGTCATCTACCTGTATGCCGTCGCCTGACTGAAGAGGTACCTCCACCGGATTGAGGAAGATGAGAAGGAGGAAGAAAGTGAAGAAAGGGAAAAAGGAGGAAAAAGAAGGAGAGAAGAGAAGGAGCAAAAGGAATGTGGCGGTTTGGAGAAGAGGGAAAGAAATGCCACAGAGAGGGAAAGGAGATTGGGTTTGGCGTACAGGGTGAAGACGCCTCCCCTTTCGATTTTGGGGTTTTTAAAAGCTTTCAAACCGGCTGGAACCGGTTTGAAACAAATGCAAACCGGTTCAAGCCGGTTTGGTTATTATTTTTTTTTAGTTTTCTTTTAAAAATGCAAACCGGTTTGAACCGGTTTGGTTTATTATATTTTTTCAGTTTTTTTTTTTAAAACAAAAACTATGTAAACTAGTTTATTAGAAAGTGTTCAAAAATTAAAATCAAAACTTATTTATAAAGAAACTAAAAAAACTATTCTAACTATTTATATAATTTTTTCTTTTCTAAAAAAAAACAAACATTTAAAATGATTTTAAAAACTATTTTCTCTATTATTCATTTTTTTTATTTTATTTTTACTTGAAAACTAAAATTAAACTACTATGAATATAACAAAAACTAAAATATGTATAAAAATGTAAAATAAAACTATTTTTCATGCATTTTTTTATTTTTAAATCATTTTAACACATTTACTCGAAAACTAACATAAAATTGGGTTTTTGAAACATTATTTCATAAAATCATGCATATTTAAATGTTAATTAACCCTGAATTATATGCATGATCAAATACCCCCATGCTTATGTTTTGCTAGTCCTCGAGCAAACTAGAAAAATGCAAGAAATCAAACTATCACCTAACTCACTTTCGTAGGAATCACGGTTGCATTTAGCTCATGCAACAAGCCCTTTCAACCCCTGGGTTACCCCAGTGGACGAGTAAGGTCTCGTGAGGGTTTGCAGTGATGCTACCCACAAACATCTCTGTCATGTATGCATAATATTACACATCCTCATAAGCAGTAGGTAATTAAAGACTTTGTTTTCACAAATATTTCCTATTATTTCAAAATCGAAATATAATTAGAGTCTTTTATGCACCACCACAGAAAAGAATTTCTTTCACTTTTCTAAATATCACAATTATTTATGTTTTATTCTTAGAAAATCCAATAAAAACATATTATTATTTACTTATCCTCACTCATATGTTTTCTGCACAGGTTTTCTCAATCATACTTCTAAGCACTGAACTTTTCTTTCTTTTTCAGCTCTTTTCTCAATTTTTTCATTTTTTTCACGCTTTTTCTTTTTGCGTACTTATTCTTCTCTTATAGCTTGCGTGTGGTCTGCTTTTATGCCTTGTGCAATGTTAATATCTTCTATACTTTTTCAATACATACCAAAAGATATCAACTAAGACATAAAAGTGACTTCCTTCATTCACCCTTATAACATGAGAGTCAAACATTTCAACTTGTATCTGTTCTCAGTTACTTAGGATCACGAAGTTTTCCACTCTCCTTTTCGAAAATGGAATTAAAAGTTTCAACTTACATCTAAGTTTCATCTACTAAGGATTGTGGAATTATCCAAACAACCTAACGCATGCTATTTTTTTTTCTTTTGAGCTCATTTTTTACGCTTTTGTTCATTTGCTTAGTTTTTCAAAAATAGAATTGTGCAGATTCATATTTGTGATTCAAAATAAATTCTAACATGTATCTATTATCATTTCTTTGAAATTCGCATAAACAACCATAATTTTTAGATCTATGTCAGAAAAAATTTTCGTGGGGCTTAAAAATCCTCTAAAAACATCAGATTTGAAATAGCATTCATATAAGTTCAAACTCTTTCTTTAAAAACCTACTTTTCATGAGAGATATGTAAACATGTGCAAGAACGTAAACAGAAATATCCATGTGTGCAAACTACACCCTCCCCCATGCTTGAATGACACTGTCCCAGTGGCACTCCCCCATGCTTATATGAAACTAAGTGAATGCACATGAGAGAAATAATTGAGGGAAAAGAGTAGAATGACCTGACATGAATTAAAAATGCACGTTCTATGAATGTAATGAATGTAATGAATGTAATGAATGTAATGAATGCAATGTATACATGACAAAACACAAAACTCATGAATGAAACAAAAAGAACATGAAAAACTCATGAAAAAGTAAAAAAACAAAATAAAATCTATAAATTCTAAGCAAATCTACAAGATATGGGTTGCCTCCCATAAAGCGCTAAGTTTCACGTCCCCAGCCAGACGGATCCCTAGAAAAACCTTCATCGTCCATGAGATCAATGGACATGAAGTCAGACTCAACCGGGCTCTATGAAGAAAAGAGTGTCATCTGTGACACTACGCACTGTGTCTCCATCCCTTCTACCTCCAAATGTAGTATCATGACTCTCTTGATATGAAGAACGGAGATTAGTCTCATCTGAGAGACTGGTCAAGAAATGAGAGTCTAGGACCGACCGAGTATCAATGAATGCTACTTCAGACAAGTGGTGAATATGATCAGGCTTGACTTGGTCAAGCACCTTCTGCATCTGCACCTCTTGCTTACTCAAAACGATTGGTAATCCTAAAGGCTGAAAAAATGGGGCTTTATATGATGAAAATGTATGCTGTGAGTAAAGCCCCTTCTGTTGAGGTATCATGGAGATCGACTTGTCAGTAGAAATGATATGAGGTTCATGAGTCGATTCCTGAGTGGAGTGACACGCCTTCCCATACTGAAGGGATGAACAGATTTGACTGGCTCATGATGTGAAGTAGGTTGCAAGTCAAATAACATGGAATCCTTTCCATTGGATGTGACAACAGACTGACTAGATGGGTTCCCCTCGCTTTGCCTACTGAAGGTCTCAACCAATTATCCCATTTGAGTCTCTAGCTTTGCTATTGACTGCGTATGGGAGCTCAAAACTTGTAATATCCTATCTTGGAAGGATTGACTAAATGAAGGCTCATGAGGATGGGGTTGAGTATAAGCATGTTGGGCTGGGGGATGAACCTGTGGAAAAATGGGATGCGAGTAACCTTGTGAAGAGTTACTGGGTCTATACTGTGTCTGGGAGGGCTGATGGGATAGGGGAATGGATTGGTTTCGCCAACCTGGGTTATATGAGGATGTAAATGAATCGGGCATGGGTTTAGCGAAACCTTGGGCAACATTCACCTGCTCCTGAACAAATTCAGGATATAATGGTGCTGTCGGACAATCTGAAACACAGTGTGCAGGGCTAGCACATAGCTCGCACACTCTTTCTACTGGATTTCTCGAGGATTTGGCTAGGAATTAATCTAACTTCCTAGTCAACTGGTCAACCTTGGTACGCAATTCTAATTCGGACCCTACTTCGAAAATCCCAACTTTCCTAGGACCACTAGGCAGAGATGTAGTCCTATCGAGCCGTGAAGACAAAGCATGATGCATCGTGTTTTCACTCAAGGTCTCGAATAGAGACCACGCCTCGTCCTCACTCTTGAGCATAAAAGTGCCCCCACAAGACGAATCAACCATTTGACGATGCTTTTCAGTAAGCCCGTCATAAAAATACTGCACCAGCTGCCAACGAGGCACCTGGTGATGGGGACACTTGCGGAGAAGATCTTTCAATCTCTCCCAAGACTCGTGAAATTGTTCTCCCTCAATTTGAGAAAAACTGGTTATAGCTTTACGAAACTGATTCGTTTTACCAATTGGGAAGTATTTTTTTAAAAATTCTCTTTGCATTCCTTCCCAAGTAGTAATACGAACCGTCTCAAAAGATTTTAACCAGTGTTTGGCTTTATCTTTGAGAGAGAATGGGAACAAAGTTAACCTCATAGCGTCGTCTCCAAAGTTATTGATTCGCACAGTCGAGCAAATCTCAAGGAATTCGTCGAGATGACGATATGGGTCCTCATTGCTAAGGCCATAAAACGAAGGTAACATTTGAATCACACTGGCCTTAATCTCAAAATGGCTCGCTCCTACATCAGGTCTCGTGATGCAGGAGGTGGGAGTATATGTATTTGGCATGAAGTACTCCCTCAAAGGACGGATCAAATGATGATCGTCAGCCATTGCGTACACCTTAGAGTAGATCGGTGTAGCACACGTCCTAACTTTGGGTTTTCTACCTAACTAACGCACTAAGCGGCCAAACCACGCAAACCACAAAGCGAGTAAACTAAAAACAACAAAAACTAAACAAACACCACGCAGTTACACATAACAGAGATTATGCAAAAGAAATATAAAATCTATGTGTACGGTACCAATCGTACACAGTCACCTCTAAGGGAATCCTAATAGGTGGGCTGTGCAGAAAAGTAAGCTCGTCTCTAAGATATGCACATACGTGGTTCTAAACCTAAATGCTCACAAACACTAGGCAATAAAGTGAATACTAATATTACGCCGTTCCCCGGCAACGGCGCCAAAAATTTGATGTCTTCTTTTAAATCGTTGTAATTTTGAAAAGATTTTTAAATGTAAAACATGTGAAAACCAGACATCAAATAATAAAAACCGGTTCTCACTAGTGGATGAGACTGGGTCGAACTCAGGGAACGGGAATATTTCGTATTCAAGTACACAAATCTAAACTATTCTTTATTGCCGAATTATTGAAATGTAAAATGTTCAGAAAAGTAAAAACAACTAACTATTACAACAAATGAATACCCTTCGCAGAGGGCGTAAGGTGCAATATTTACAAACCCAATTAAATTCCTAATTCTAAACTAAAAAGTAAAAAGAAGCTTTATTCTTCGCTTTCTCGTGTCACGTAATCGCTTCAACTCCACTCCTTCGTTATCCTGCACAAATTCAATGAACACGAGCAGTACCAGAGATAGAAATAGAAATCTATATTGAATTAGCTAATTCTTAAAAACACTGAAGGATATTAACAGAAGACTTCAATGACAATTAAAACTACATTAACTAACACAATTAACTAAATTTCAATTTACTCAAACTAAACTTTATGAGATCTATTTATTTCCATTAATGAACAGTGAAGACACTTAATCACTAACACTTTATTAACAAACTATACACTTAAACTATTGAAAAACACAATACCCAAAAATTGAAAGCATTAAAAATCAAGGAATGTAAACATCAAAGAATGAGACTAATGAAGAATCAGAAATTCAGGTATTGAAAACAATAAGAAAAACATGTAAATCTAACACACAAAAAAAAAAAACACAAAATGGCAAAGGAAAAAAACAAATTTGTAAAGAATATTGAATGAGGCAAAACAGGAAGAATTTATATATATTTTTTTTAACAAATATGAAATCGGAAATTGCATAATGCCTAGAAATTCAATAGTGAATCATCACTCATCAAGATCTTTCTCTCAAACCTGATCCAGAGCTCCTGAGATTAGTTGATCAATCAATAAAACTGATCCGAAAATCAGTATCCAAATATTAAAACAAACCAGTATCAACCATAGACATCAATAAAACCCGAACTCAATAAAACTGAAATCAATCGATCACTATTCACCATAGACATCAGTATATAAAACTCAGACAATCAACCAAAATATCGATCAGTTCTCATATAGGCCATGTTTCAATGGCCAAAAGTCAGGTAATCCTGTTCCACCGTGAAACAGATTTTTATGGTGAAGGAAAAAAAATTTCCAGCTAAGCATAGGGAATTCCGACCAGTTATACACAGCAAATCCAGATCTCTTATTTCAGATTCACAAATCACACATCTAATGATCAAAAATAAAACTCTGTATCCAAAGAAAAGATTGAAAATACTCGATTCAGATAATCGATCTGATATTTGAAAAAAAATTATATTGGATTCCGACTACAAACTTTTACACACAAGAACTATGGAATTAAAAAAATGTAACTCAAATCTAAAATCGATTTTCATCTAACAAAAGCATCAAACAAAAAATTAGATCATTAGAAGGAAAAAATCAGAAACAGCACTAATCGAGTTTCTTTTCTTTTCTTTTTTCATTTTTTTTATTTTTTTATTTTATTATACAGAACATTCCTAACTTCATTAATCGAACCAGAAAAAGAATATTTTCAGTTTTAAACCAAATGCAAATCGGTAAAAGAAGGAGAAGATCAGAATTAGAATAATAATAAGAAGAAATAAAAATCAGCAGAAGAAGAACAAAAGATCAGAATAAGAAGAAACGAAGAAGAGGAAGAAGATAAAATCAGAAAAAAAAAACAGATCGGCTGAAGAAAAGAAGAAGAAGAAGAAGAAGAAGAAGAAGAGATCGGAGGAAGAAGAGGAAGAAGAAGAAAAGTTTGGAAAAAGTTACCGTGAACAGAGGAAAGATTAGGGAAGAAGTGTGGCGGTCATCTACCTGTATGCCGTCGCCTGACTGAAGAGGTACCTCCACCGGATTGAGGAAGATGAGAAGGAGGAAGAAAGTGAAGAAAGGGAAAAAGGAGGAAAAAGAAGGAGAGAAGAGAAGGAGCAAAAGGAATGTGGCGGTTTGGAGAAGAGGGAAAGAAATGCCACAGAGAGGGAAAGGAGATTGGGTTTGGCGTACAGGGTGAAGACGCCTCCCCTTTCGATTTTGGGGTTTTTAAAAGCTTTCAAACCGGCTGGAACCGGTTTGAAACAAATGCAAACCGGTTCAAGCCGGTTTGGTTATTATTTTTTTTTAGTTTTCTTTTAAAAATGCAAACCGGTTTGAACCGGTTTGGTTTATTATATTTTTTCAGTTTTTTTTTTTAAAACAAAAACTATGTAAACTAGTTTATTAGAAAGTGTTCAAAAATTAAAATCAAAACTTATTTATAAAGAAACTAAAAAAACTATTCTAACTATTTATATAATTTTTTCTTTTCTAAAAAAAAACAAACATTTAAAATGATTTTAAAAACTATTTTCTCTATTATTCATTTTTTTTATTTTATTTTTACTTGAAAACTAAAATTAAACTACTATGAATATAACAAAAACTAAAATATGTATAAAAATGTAAAATAAAACTATTTTTCATGCATTTTTTTATTTTTAAATCATTTTAACACATTTACTCGAAAACTAACATAAAATTGGGTTTTTGAAACATTATTTCATAAAATCATGCATATTTAAATGTTAATTAACCCTGAATTATATGCATGATCAAATACCCCCATGCTTATGTTTTGCTAGTCCTCGAGCAAACTAGAAAAATGCAAGAAATCAAACTATCACCTAACTCACTTTCGTAGGAATCACGGTTGCATTTAGCTCATGCAACAAGCCCTTTCAACCCCTGGGTTACCCCAGTGGACGAGTAAGGTCTCGTGAGGGTTTGCAGTGATGCTACCCACAAACATCTCTGTCATGTATGCATAATATTACACATCCTCATAAGCAGTAGGTAATTAAAGACTTTGTTTTCACAAATATTTCCTATTATTTCAAAATCGAAATATAATTAGAGTCTTTTATGCACCACCACAGAAAAGAATTTCTTTCACTTTTCTAAATATCACAATTATTTATGTTTTATTCTTAGAAAATCCAATAAAAACATATTATTATTTACTTATCCTCACTCATATGTTTTCTGCACAGGTTTTCTCAATCATACTTCTAAGCACTGAACTTTTCTTTCTTTTTCAGCTCTTTTCTCAATTTTTTCATTTTTTTCACGCTTTTTCTTTTTGCGTACTTATTCTTCTCTTATAGCTTGCGTGTGGTCTGCTTTTATGCCTTGTGCAATGTTAATATCTTCTATACTTTTTCAATACATACCAAAAGATATCAACTAAGACATAAAAGTGACTTCCTTCATTCACCCTTATAACATGAGAGTCAAACATTTCAACTTGTATCTGTTCTCAGTTACTTAGGATCACGAAGTTTTCCACTCTCCTTTTCGAAAATGGAATTAAAAGTTTCAACTTACATCTAAGTTTCATCTACTAAGGATTGTGGAATTATCCAAACAACCTAACGCATGCTATTTTTTTTTCTTTTGAGCTCATTTTTTACGCTTTTGTTCATTTGCTTAGTTTTTCAAAAATAGAATTGTGCAGATTCATATTTGTGATTCAAAATAAATTCTAACATGTATCTATTATCATTTCTTTGAAATTCGCATAAACAACCATAATTTTTAGATCTATGTCAGAAAAAATTTTCGTGGGGCTTAAAAATCCTCTAAAAACATCAGATTTGAAATAGCATTCATATAAGTTCAAACTCTTTCTTTAAAAACCTACTTTTCATGAGAGATATGTAAACATGTGCAAGAACGTAAACAGAAATATCCATGTGTGCAAACTACACCCTCCCCCATGCTTGAATGACACTGTCCCAGTGGCACTCCCCCATGCTTATATGAAACTAAGTGAATGCACATGAGAGAAATAATTGAGGGAAAAGAGTAGAATGACCTGACATGAATTAAAAATGCACGTTCTATGAATGTAATGAATGTAATGAATGTAATGAATGCAATGTATACATGACAAAACACAAAACTCATGAATGAAACAAAAAGAACATGAAAAACTCATGAAAAAGTAAAAAAACAAAATAAAATCTATAAATTCTAAGCAAATCTACAAGATATGGGTTGCCTCCCATAAATCGCTAAGTTTCACGTCCCCAGCCAGACGGATCCCTAGAAAAACCTTCATCGTCCATGAGATCAATGGACATGAAGTCAGACTCAACCGGGCTCTATGAAGAAAAGAGTGTCATCTGTGACACCACGCACTGTGTCTCCATCCCTTCTACCTCCAAATGTAGTATCATGACTCTCTTGATATGAAGAACGGAGATTAGTCTCATCTGAGAGACTGGTCAAGAAATGAGAGTCTAGGACCGACCGAGTATCAATGAATGCTACTTCAGACAAGTGGTGAATATGATCAGGCTTGACTTGGTCAAGCACCTTCTGCATCTGCACCTCTTGCTTACTCAAAACGATTGGTGATCCTAAAGGCTGAAAAAATGGGGCTTTATATGATGAAAATGTATGCTGTGAGTAAAGCCCCTTCTGTTGAGGTATCATGGAGATCGACTCGTCAGTAGAAATGATATGAGGTTCATGAGTCGATTCCTGAGTGGAGTGACACGCCTTCCCATACTGAAGGGATCTAACAGATTTGACTGGCTCATGATGTGAAGTAGGTTGCAAGTCAAATAACATGGAATCCTTTCCATTGGATGTGACAACAGACTGACTAGATGGGTTCCCCTCGCTTTGCCTACTGAAGGTCTCAACCAATTATCCCATTTGAGTCTCTAGCTTTGCTATTGACTGCGTATGGGAGCTCAAAACTTGTAATATCCTATCTTGGAAGGATTGACTAAATGAAGGCTCATGAGGATGGGGTTGAGTATAAGCATGTTGGGCTGGGGGATGAACCTGTGGAAAAATGGGATGCGAGTAACCTTGTGAAGAGTTACTGGGTCTATACTGTGTCTGGGAGGGCTGATGGGATAGGGGAATGGATTGGTTTCGCCAACCTGGGTTATATGAGGATGTAAATGAATCGGGCATGGGTTTAGCGAAACCTTGGGCAACATTCACCTGCTCCTGAACAAATTCAGGATATAATGGTGCTGTCGGACAATCTGAAACACAGTGTGCAGGGCTAGCACATAGCTCGCACACTCTTTCTACTGGATTTCTCGAGGATTTGGCTAGGAATTAATCTAACTTCCTAGTCAACTGGTCAACCTTGGTACGCAATTCTAATTCGGACCCTACTTCGAAAATCCCAACTTTCCTAGGACCACTAGGCAGAGATGTAGTCCTATCGAGCCGTGAAGACAAAGCATGATGCATCGTGTTTTCACTCAAGGTCTCGAATAGAGACCATGCCTCGTCCTCACTCTTGAGCATAAAAGTGCCCCCACAAGATGAATCAACCATTTGACGATGCTTTTCAGTAAGCCCGTCATAAAAATACTGCACCAGCTGCCAACGAGGCACCTGGTGATGGGGACACTTCCGGAGAAGATCTTTCAATCTCTCCCAAGACTCGTGAAATTGTTCTCCCTCAATTTGAGAAAAACTGGTTATAGCTTTACGAAACTGATTCGTTTTACCAATTGGGAAGTATTTTTTTAAAAATTCTCTTTGCATTCCTTCCCAAGTAGTAATACGAACCGTCTCAAAAGATTTTAACCAGTGTTTGGCTTTATCTTTGAGAGAGAATGGGAACAAAGTTAACCTCATAGCGTCGTCTCCAAAGTTATTGATTCGCACAGTCGAGCAAATCTCAAGGAATTCGTCGAGATGACGATATGGGTCCTCATTGCTAAGGCCATAAAACGAAGGTAACATTTGAATCACACTGGCCTTAATCTCAAAATGGCTCGCTCCTACATCAGGTCTCGTGATGCAGGAGGTGGGAGTATATGTATTTGGCATGAAGTACTCCCTCAAAGGACGGATCAAATGATGATCGTCAGCCATTGCGTACACCTTAGAGTAGATCGGTGTAGCACACGTCCTAACTTTGGGTTTTCTACCTAACTAACGCACTAAGCGGCCAAACCACGCAAACCACAAAGCGAGTAAACTAAAAACAACAAAAACTAAACAAACACCACGCAGTTACACATAATAGAGATTATGCAAAAGAAATATAAAATCTATGTGTACGGTACCAATCGTACACAGTCACCTCTAAGGGAATCCTAATAGGTGGGCTGTGCAGAAAAGTAAGCTCGTCTCTAAGATATGCACATACGTGGTTCTAAACCTAAATGCTCACAAACACTAGGCAATAAAGTGAATACTAATATTACGCCGTTCCCCGGCAACGGCGCCAAAAATTTGATGTCTTCTTTTAAATCGTTGTAATTTTGAAAAGATTTTTAAATGTAAAACATGTGAAAACCAGACATCAAATAATAAAAACCGGTTCTCACTAGTGGATGAGACTGGGTCGAACTCAGGGAACGGGAATATTTCGTATTCAAGTACACAAATCTAAACTATTCTTTATTGCCGAATTATTGAAATGTAAAATGTTCAGAAAAGTAAAAACAACTAACTATTACAACAAATGAATACCCTTCGCAGAGGGCGTAAGGTGCAATATTTACAAACCCAATTAAATTCCTAATTCTAAACTAAAAAGTAAAAAGAAGCTTTATTCTTCGCTTTCTCGTGTCACGTAATCGCTTCAACTCCACTCCTTCGTTATCCTGCACAAATTCAATGAACACGAGCAGTACCAGAGATAGAAATAGAAATCTATATTGAATTAGCTAATTCTTAAAAACACTGAAGGATATTAACAGAAGACTTCAATGACAATTAAAACTACATTAACTAACACAATTAACTAAATTTCAATTTACTCAAACTAAACTTTATGAGATCTATTTATTTCCATTAATGAACAGTGAAGACACTTAATCACTAACACTTTATTAACAAACTATACACTTAAACTATTGAAAAACACAATACCCAAAAATTGAAAGCATTAAAAATCAAGGAATGTAAACATCAAAGAATGAGACTAATGAAGAATCAGAAATTCAGGTATTGAAAACAATAAGAAAAACATGTAAATCTAACACACAAAAAAAAACACAAAATGGCAAAGGAAAAAAACAAATTTGTAAAGAATATTGAATGAGGCAAAACAGGAAGAATTTATATATATTTTTTTTAACAAATATGAAATCGGAAATTGCATAATGCCTAGAAATTCAATAGTGAATCATCACTCATCAAGATCTTTCTCTCAAACCTGATCCAGAGCTCCTGAGATTAGTTGATCAATCAATAAAACTGATCCGAAAACCAGTATCCAAATATTAAAACAAACCAGTATCAACCATAGACATCAATAAAACCCGAACTCAATAAAACTGAAATCAATCGATCACTATTCACCATAGACATCAGTATATAAAACTCAGACAATCAACCAAAATATCGATCAGTTCTCATATAGGCCATGTTTCAATGGCCAAAAGTCAGGTAATCCTGTTCCACCGTGAAACAGATTTTTATGGTGAAGGAAAAAAAATTTCCAGCTAAGCATAGGGAATTCCGACCAGTTATACACAGCAAATCCAGATCTCTTATTTCAGATTCACAAATCACACATCTAATGATCAAAAATAAAACTCTGTATCCAAAGAAAAGATTGAAAATACTCGATTCAGATAATCGATCTGATATTTGAAAAAAAATTATATTGGATTCCGACTACAAACTTTTACACACAAGAACTATGGAATTAAAAAAATGTAACTCAAATCTAAAATCGATTTTCATCTAACAAAAGCATCAAACAAAAAATTAGATCATTAGAAGGAAAAAATCAGAAACAGCACTAATCGAGTTTCTTTTCTTTTCTTTTTTCATTTTTTTTATTTTTTTATTTTATTATACAGAACATTCCTAACTTCATTAATCGAACCAGAAAAAGAATATTTTCAGTTTTAAACCAAATGCAAATCGGTAAAAGAAGGAGAAGATCAGAATTAGAATAATAAGAAGAAGAAATAAAAATCAGCAGAAGAAGAACAAAAGATCAGAATAAGAAGAAACGAAGAAGAGGAAGAAGATAAAATCAGAAAAAAAAACAGATCGGCTGAAGAAAAGAAGAAGAAGAAGAAGAAGAAGAAGAAGAGATCGGAGGAAGAAGAGGAAGAAGAAGAAAAGTTTGGAAAAAGTTACCGTGAACAGAGGAAAGATTAGGGAAGAAGTGTGGCGGTCATCTACCTGTATGCCGTCGCCTGACTGAAGAGGTACCTCCACCGGATTGAGGAAGATGAGAAGGAGGAAGAAAGTGAAGAAAGGGAAAAAGGAGGAAAAAGAAGGAGAGAAGAGAAGGAGCAAAAGGAATCTGGCGGTTTGGAGAAGAGGGAAAGAAATGCCACAGAGAGGGAAAGGAGATTGGGTTTGGCGTACAGGGTGAAGACGCCTCCCCTTTCGATTTTGGGGTTTTTAAAAGCTTTCAAACCGGCTGGAACCGGTTTGAAACAAATGCAAACTGGTTCAAGCCGGTTTGGTTATTATTTTTTTTTAGTTTTCTTTTAAAAATGCAAACCGGTTTGAACCGGTTTGGTTTATTATATTTTTTCAGTTTTTTTTTTTAAAACAAAAACTATGTAAACTAGTTTATTAGAAAGTGTTCAAAAATTAAAATCAAAACTTATTTATAAAGAAACTAAAAAAACTATTCTAACTATTTATATAATTTTTTCTTTTCTAAAAAAAAACAAACATTTAAAATGATTTTAAAAACTATTTTCTCTATTATTCATTTTTTTTATTTTATTTTTACTTGAAAACTAAAATTAAACTACTATGAATATAACAAAAACTAAAATATGTATAAAAATGTAAAATAAAACTATTTTTCATGCATTTTTTTATTTTTAAATCATTTTAACACATTTACTCGAAAACTAACATAAAATTGGGTTTTTGAAACATTATTTCATAAAATCATGCATATTTAAATGTTAATTAACCCTGAATTATATGCATGATCAAATACCCCCATGCTTATGTTTTGCTAGTCCTCGAGCAAACTAGAAAAATGCAAGAAATCAAACTATCACCTAACTCACTTTCGTAGGAATCACGGTTGCATTTAGCTCATGCAACAAGCCCTTTCAACCCCTGGGTTACCTCAGTGGACGAGTAAGGTCTCGTGAGGGTTTGCAGTGATGCTACCCACAAACATCTCTGTCATGTATGCATAATATTACACATCCTCATAAGCAGTAGGTAATTAAAGACTTTGTTTTCACAAATATTTCCTATTATTTCAAAATCGAAATATAATTAGAGTCTTTTATGCACCACCACAGAAAAGAATTTCTTTCACTTTTCTAAATATCACAATTATTTATGTTTTATTCTTAGAAAATCCAATAAAAACATATTATTATTTACTTATCCTCACTCATATGTTTTCTGCACAGGTTTTCTCAATCATACTTCTAAGCACTGAACTTTTCTTTCTTTTTCAGCTCTTTTCTCAATTTTTTCATTTTTTTCACGCTTTTTCTTTTTGCGTACTTATTCTTCTCTTATAGCTTGCGTGTGGTCTGCTTTTATGCCTTGTGCAATGTTAATATCTTCTATACTTTTTCAATACATACCAAAAGATATCAACTAAGACATAAAAGTGACTTCCTTCATTCACCCTTATAACATGAGAGTCAAACATTTCAACTTGTATCTGTTCTCAGTTACTTAGGATCACGAAGTTTTCCACTCTCCTTTTCGAAAATGGAATTAAAAGTTTCAACTTATATCTAAGTTTCATCTACTAAGGATTGTGGAATTATCCAAACAACCTAACGCATGCTATTTTTTTTTCTTTTGAGCTCATTTTTTACGCTTTTGTTCATTTGCTTAGTTTTTCAAAAATAGAATTGTGCAGATTCATATTTGTGATTCAAAATAAATTCTAACATGTATCTATTATCATTTCTTTGAAATTCGCATAAACAACCATAATTTTTAGATCTATGTCAGAAAAAATTTTCGTGGGGCTTAAAAATCCTCTAAAAACATCAGATTTGAAATAGCATTCATATAAGTTCAAACTCTTTCTTTAAAAACCTACTTTTCATGAGAGATATGTAAACATGTGCAAGAACGTAAACAGAAATATCCATGTGTGCAAACTACACCCTCCCCCATGCTTGAATGACACTGTCCCAGTGGCACTCCCCCATGCTTATATGAAACTAAGTGAATGCACATGAGAGAAATAATTGAGGGAAAAGAGTAGAATGACCTGACATGAATTAAAAATGCACGTTCTATGAATGTAATGAATGTAATGAATGTAATGAATGCAATGTATACATGACAAAACACAAAACTCATGAATGAAACAAAAAGAACATGAAAAACTCATGAAAAAGTAAAAACACAAAATAAAATCTATAAATTCTAAGCAAATCTACAAGATATGGGTTGCCTCCCATAAAGCGCTAAGTTTCACGTCCCCAGCCAGACGGATCCCTAGAAAAACCTTCATCGTCCATGAGATCAATGGACATGAAGTCAGACTCAACAGGGCTCTATGAAGAAAAGAGTGTCATCTGTGACACTACGCACTGTGTCTCCATCCCTTCTACCTCCAAATGTAGTATCATGACTCTCTTGATATGAAGAACGGAGATTAGTCTCATCTGAGAGACTGGTCAAGAAATGAGAGTCTAGGACCGACCGAGTATCAATGAATGCTACTTCAGACAAGTGGTGAATATGATCAGGCTTGACTTGGTCAAGCACCTTCTGCATCTGCACCTCTTGCTTACTCAAAACGATTGGTGATCCTAAAGGCTGAAAAAATGGGGCTTTATATGATGAAAATGTATGCTGTGAGTAAAGCCCCTTCTGTTGAGGTATCATGGAGATCGACTCGTCAGTAGAAATGATATGAGGTTCATGAGTCGATTCCTGAGTGGAGTGACACGCCTTCCCATACTGAAGGGATGTAACAGATTTGACTGGCTCATGATGTGAAGTAGGTTGCAAGTCAAATAACATGGAATCCTTTCCATTGGATGTGACAACAGACTGACTAGATGGGTTCCCCTCGCTTTGCCTACTGAAGGTCTCAACCAATTATCCCATTTGAGTCTCTAGCTTTGCTATTGACTGCGTATGGGAGCTCAAAACTTGTAATATCCTATCTTGGAAGGATTGACTAAATGAAGGCTCATGAGGATGGGGTTGAGTATAAGCATGTTGGGCTGGGGGATGAACCAGTGGAAAAATGGGATGCGAGTAACCTTGTGAAGAGTTACTGGGTCTATACTGTGTCTGGGAGGGCTGATGGGATAGGGGAATGGATTGGTTTCGCCAACCTGGGTTATATGAGGATGTAAATGAATCGGGCATGGGTTTAGCGAAACCTTGGGCAACATTCACCTGCTCCTGAACAAATTCAGGATATAATGGTGCTGTCGGACAATCTGAAACACAGTGTGCAGGGCTAGCACATAGCTCGCACACTCTTTCTACTGGATTTCTCGAGGATTTGGCTAGGAATTAATCTAACTTCCTAGTCAACTGGTCAACCTTGGTACGCAATTCTAATTCGGACCCTACTTCGAAAATCCCAACTTTCCTAGGACCACTAGGCAGAGATGTAGTCCTATCGAGCCGTGAAGACAAAGCATGATGCATCGTGTTTTCACTCAAGGTCTCGAATAGAGACCACGCCTCGTCCTCACTCTTGAGCATAAAAGTGCCCCCACAAGACGAATCAACCATTTGACGATGCTTTTCAGTAAGCCCGTCATAAAAATACTGCACCAGCTGCCAACGAGGCACCTGGTGATGGGGACACTTGCGGAGAAGATCTTTCAATCTCTCCCAAGACTCGTGAAATTGTTCTCCCTCAATTTGAGAAAAACTGGTTATAGCTTTACGAAACTGATTCGTTTTACCAATTGGGAAGTATTTTTTTAAAAATTCTCTTTGCATTCCTTCCCAAGTAGTAATACGAACCGTCTCAAAAGATTTTAACCAGTGTTTGGCTTTATCTTTGAGAGAGAATGGGAACAAAGTTAACCTCATAGCGTCGTCTCCAAAGTTATTGATTCGCACAGTCGAGCAAATCTCAAGGAATTCGTCGAGATGATGATATGGGTCCTCATTGCTAAGGCCATAAAACGAAGGTAACATTTGAATCACACTGGCCTTAATCTCAAAATGGCTCGCTCCTACATCAGGTCTCGTGATGCAGGAGGTGGGAGTATATGTATTTGGCATGAAGTACTCCCTCAAAGGACGGATCAAATGATGATCGTCAGCCATTGCGTACACCTTAGAGTAGATCGGTGTAGCACACGTCCTAACTTTGGGTTTTCTACCTAACTAACGCACTAAGCGGCCAAACCACGCAAACCACAAAGCGAGTAAACTAAAAACAACAAAAACTAAACAAACACCACGCAGTTACACATAACAGAGATTATGCAAAAGAAATATAAAATCTATGTGTACGGTACCAATCGTACACAGTCACCTCTAAGGGAATCCTAATAGGTGGGCTGTGCAGAAAAGTAAGCTCGTCTCTAAGATATGCACATACGTGGTTCTAAACCTAAATGCTCACAAACACTAGGCAATAAAGTGAATACTAATATTACGCCGTTCCCCGGCAACGGCGCCAAAAATTTGATGTCTTCTTTTAAATCGTTGTAATTTTGAAAAGATTTTTAAATGTAAAACATGTGAAAACCAGACATCAAATAATAAAAACCGGTTCTCACTAGTGGATGAGACTGGGTCGAACTCAGGGAACGGGAATATTTCGTATTCAAGTACACAAATCTAAACTATTCTTTATTGCTGAATTATTGAAATGTAAAATGTTCAGAAAAGTAAAAACAACTAACTATTACAACAAATGAATACCCTTCGCAGAGGGCGTAAGGTGCAATATTTACAAACCCAATTAAATTCCTAATTCTAAACTAAAAAGTAAAAAGAAGCTTTATTCTTCGCTTTCTCGTGTCACGTAATCGCTTCAACTCCACTCCTTCGTTATCCTGCACAAATTCAATGAACACGAGCAGTACCAGAGATAGAAATAGAAATCTATATTGAATTAGCTAATTCTTAAAAACACTGAAGGATATTAACAGAAGACTTCAATGACAATTAAAACTACATTAACTAACACAATTAACTAAATTTCAATTTACTCAAACTAAACTTTATGAGATCTATTTATTTCCATTAATGAACAGTGAAGACACTTAATCACTAACACTTTATTAACAAACTATACACTTAAACTATTGAAAAACACAATACCCAAAAATTGAAAGCATTAAAAATCAAGGAATGTAAACATCAAAGAATGAGACTAATGAAGAATCAGAAATTCAGGTATTGAAAACAATAAGAAAAACATGTAAATCTAACACACAAAAAAAAAAAGCACAAAATGGCAAAGGAAAAAAACAAATTTGTAAAGAATATTGAATGAGGCAAAACAGGAAGAATTTATATATATTTTTTTTAACAAATATGAAATCGGAAATTGCATAATGCCTAGAAATTCAATAGTGAATCATCACTCATCAAGATCTTTCTCTCAAACCTGATCCAGAGCTCCTGAGATTAGTTGATCAATCAATAAAACTGATCCGAAAATCAGTATCCAAATATTAAAACAAACCAGTATCAACCATAGACATCAATAAAACCCGAACTCAATAAAACTGAAATCAATCGATCACTATTCACCATAGACATCAGTATATAAAACTCAGACAATCAACCAAAATATCGATCAGTTCTCATATAGGCCATGTTTCAATGGCCAAAAGTCAGGTAATCCTGTTCCACCGTGAAACAGATTTTTATGGTGAAGGAAAAAAAATTTCCAGCTAAGCATAGGGAATTCCGACCAGTTATACACAGCAAATCCAGATCTCTTATTTCAGATTCACAAATCACACATCTAATGATAAAAAATAAAACTCTGTATCCAAAGAAAAGATTGAAAATACTCGATTCAGATAATCGATCTGATATTTGAAAAAAAATTATATTGGATTCCGACTACAAACTTTTACACACAAGAACTATGGAATTAAAAAAATGTAACTCAAATCTAAAATCGATTTTCATCTAACAAAAGCATCAAACAAAAAATTAGATCATTAGAAGGAAAAAATCAGAAACAGCACTAATCGAGTTTCTTTTCTTTTCTTTTTTCATTTTTTTTATTTTTTTATTTTATTATACAGAACATTCCTAACTTCATTAATCGAACCAGAAAAAGAATATTTTCAGTTTTAAACCAAATGCAAATCGGTAAAAGAAGGAGAAGATCAGAATTAGAATAATAAGAAGAAGAAATAAAAATCAGCAGAAGAAGAAGAAAAGATCAGAATAAGAAGAAACGAAGAAGAGGAAGAAGATAAAATCAGAAAAAAAAACAGATCGGCTGAAGAAAAGAAGAAGAAGAAGAAGAAGAGATCGGAGGAAGAAGAGGAAGAAGAAGAAAAGTTTGGAAAAAGTTACCGTGAACAGAGGAAAGATTAGGGAAGAAGTGTGGCGGTCATCTACCTGTATGCCGTCGCCTGACTGAAGAGGTACCTCCACCGGATTGAGGAAGATGAGAAGGAGGAAGAAAGTGAAGAAAGGGAAAAAGGAGGAAAAAGAAGGAGAGAAGAGAAGGAGCAAAAGGAATCTGGCGGTTTGGAGAAGAGGGAAAGAAATGCCACAGAGAGGGAAAGGAGATTGGGTTTGGCGTACAGGGTGAAGATGCCTCCCCTTTCGATTTTGGGGTTTTTAAAAGCTTTCAAACCGGCTGGAACCGGTTTGAAACAAATGCAAACCGGTTCAAGCCGGTTTGGTTATTATTTTTTTTTAGTTTTCTTTTAAAAATGCAAACCGGTTTGAACCGGTTTGGTTTATTATATTTTTTCAGTTTTTTTTTTTAAAACAAAAACTATGTAAACTAGTTTATTAGAAAGTGTTCAAAAATTAAAATCAAAACTTATTTATAAAGAAACTAAAAAAACTATTCTAACTATTTATATAATTTTTTCTTTTCTAAAAAAAACAAACATTTAAAATGATTTTAAAAACTATTTTCTCTATTATTCATTTTTTTTATTTTATTTTTACTTGAAAACTAAAATTAAACTACTATGAATATAACAAAAACTAAAATATGTATAAAAATGTAAAATAAAACTATTTTTCATGCATTTTTTTATTTTTAAATCATTTTAACACATTTACTCGAAAACTAACATAAAATTGGGTTTTTGAAACATTATTTCATAAAATCATGCATATTTAAATGTTAATTAACCCTGAATTATATGCATGATCAAATACCCCCATGCTTATGTTTTGCTAGTCCTCGAGCAAACTAGAAAAATGCAAGAAATCAAACTATCACCTAACTCACTTTCGTAGGAATCACGGTTGCATTTAGCTCATGCAACAAGCCCTTTCAACCCCTGGGTTACCCCAGTGGACGAGTAAGGTCTCGTGAGGGTTTGCAGTGATGCTACCCACAAACATCTCTGTCATGTATGCATAATATTACACATCCTCATAAGCAGTAGGTAATTAAAGACTTTGTTTTCACAAATATTTCCTATTATTTCAAAATCGAAATATAATTAGAGTCTTTTATGCACCACCACAGAAAAGAATTTCTTTCACTTTTCTAAATATCACAATTATTTATGTTTTATTCTTAGAAAATCCAATAAAAACATATTATTATTTACTTATCCTCACTCATATGTTTTCTGCACAGGTTTTCTCAATCATACTTCTAAGCACTGAACTTTTCTTTCTTTTTCAGCTCTTTTCTCAATTTTTTCATTTTTTTCACGCTTTTTCTTTTTGCGTACTTATTCTTCTCTTATAGCTTGCGTGTGGTCTGCTTTTATGCCTTGTGCAATGTTAATATCTTCTATACTTTTTCAATACATACCAAAAGATATCAACTAAGACATAAAAGTGACTTCCTTCATTCACCCTTATAACATGAGAGTCAAACATTTCAACTTGTATCTGTTCTCAGTTACTTAGGATCACGAAGTTTTCCACTCTCCTTTTCGAAAATGGAATTAAAAGTTTCAACTTACATCTAAGTTTCATCTACTAAGGATTGTGGAATTATCCAAACAACCTAACGCATGCTATTTTTTTTTCTTTTGAGCTCATTTTTTACGCTTTTGTTCATTTGCTTAGTTTTTCAAAAATAGAATTGTGCAGATTCATATTTGTGATTCAAAATAAATTCTAACATGTATCTATTATCATTTCTTTGAAATTCGCATAAACAACCATAATTCTTAGATCTATGTCAGAAAAAATTTTCGTGGGGCTTAAAAATCCTCTAAAAACATCAGATTTGAAATAGCATTCATATAAGTTCAAACTCTTTCTTTAAAAACCTACTTTTCATGAGAGATATGTAAACATGTGCAAGAACGTAAACAGAAATATCCATGTGTGCAAACTACACCCTCCCCCATGCTTGAATGACACTGTCCCAGTGGCACTCCCCCATGCTTATATGAAACTAAGTGAATGCACATGAGAGAAATAATTGAGGGAAAAGAGTAGAATGACCTGACATGAATTAAAAATGCACGTTCTATGAATGTAATGAATGTAATGAATGTAATGAATGCAATGTATACATGACAAAACACAAAACTCATGAATGAAACAAAAAGAACATGAAAAACTCATGAAAAAGTAAAAAAACAAAATAAAATCTATAAATTCTAAGCAAATCTACAAGATATGGGTTGCCTCCCATAAAGCGCTAAGTTTCACGTCCCCAGCCAGACGGATCCCTAGAAAAACCTTCATCGTCCATGAGATCAATGGACATGAAGTCAGACTCAACAGGGCTCTATGAAGAAAAGAGTGTCATCTGTGACACTACGCACTGTGTCTCCATCCCTTCTACCTCCAAATGTAGTATCATGACTCTCTTGATATGAAGAACGGAGATTAGTCTCATCTGAGAGACTGGTCAAGAAATGAGAGTCTAGGACCGACCGAGTATCAATGAATGCTACTTCAGACAAGTGGTGAATATGATCAGGCTTGACTTGGTCAAGCACCTTCTGCATCTGCACCTCTTGCTTACTCAAAACGATTGGTGATCCTAAAGGCTGAAAAAATGGGGCTTTATATGATGAAAATGTATGCTGTGAGTAAAGCCCCTTCTGTTGAGGTATCATGGAGATCGACTCGTCAGTAGAAATGATATGAGGTTCATGAGTCGATTCCTGAGTGGAGTGACACGCCTTCCCATACTGAAGGGATGTAACAGATTTGACTGGCTCATGATGTGAAGTAGGTTGCAAGTCAAATAACATGGAATCCTTTCCATTGGATGTGACAACAGACTGACTAGATGGGTTCCCCTCGCTTTGCCTACTGAAGGTCTCAACCAATTATCCCATTTGAGTCTCTAGCTTTGCTATTGACTGCGTATGGGAGCTCAAAACTTATAATATCCTATCTTGGAAGGATTGACTAAATGAAGGCTCATGAGGATGGGGTTGAGTATAAGCATGTTGGGCTGGGGGATGAACCTGTGGAAAAATGGGATGCGAGTAACCTTGTGAAGAGTTACTGGGTCTATACTGTGTCTGGGAGGGCTGATGGGATAGGGGAATGGATTGGTTTCGCCAACCTGGGTTATATGAGGATGTAAATGAATCGGGCATGGGTTTAGCGAAACCTTGGGCAACATTCACCTGCTCCTGAACAAATTCAGGATATAATGGTGCTGTCGGACAATCTGAAACACAGTGTGCAGGGCTAGCACATAGCTCGCACACTCTTTCTACTGGATTTCTCGAGGATTTGGCTAGGAATTAATCTAACTTCCTAGTCAACTGGTCAACCTTGGTACGCAATTCTAATTCGGACCCTACTTCGAAAATCCCAACTTTCCTAGGACCACTAGGCAGAGATGTAGTCCTATCGAGCCGTGAAGACAAAGCATGATGCATCGTGTTTTCACTCAAGGTCTCGAATAGAGACCACGCCTCGTCCTCACTCTTGAGCATAAAAGTGCCCCCACAAGACGAATTAACCATTTGACGATGCTTTTCAGTAAGCCCGTCATAAAAATACTGCACCAGCTGCCAACGAGGCACCTGGTGATGGGGACACTTGCGGAGAAGATCTTTCAATCTCTCCCAAGACTCGTGAAATTGTTCTCCCTCAATTTGAGAAAAACTGGTTATAGCTTTACGAAACTGATTCGTTTTACCAATTGGGAAGTATTTTTTTAAAAATTCTCTTTGCATTCCTTCCCAAGTAGTAATACGAACCGTCTCAAAAGATTTTAACCAGTGTTTGGCTTTATCTTTGAGAGAGAATGGGAACAAAGTTAACCTCATAGCGTCGTCTCCAAAGTTATTGATTCGCACAGTCGAGCAAATCTCAAGGAATTCGTCGAGATGATGATATGGGTCCTCATTGCTAAGGCCATAAAACGAAGGTAACATTTGAATCACACTGGCCTTAATCTCAAAATGGCTCGCTCCTACATCAGGTCTCGTGATGCAGGAGGTGGGAGTATATGTATTTGGCATGAAGTACTCCCTCAAAGGACGGATCAAATGATGATCGTCAGCCATTGCGTACACCTTAGAGTAGATCGGTGTAGCACACGTCCTAACTTTGGGTTTTCTACCTAACTAACGCACTAAGCGGCCAAACCACGCAAACCACAAAGCGAGTAAACTAAAAACAACAAAAACTAAACAAACACCACGCAGTTACACATAACAGAGATTATGCAAAAGAAATATAAAATCTATGTGTACGGTACCAATCGTACACAGTCACCTCTAAGGGAATCCTAATAGGTGGGCTGTGCAGAAAAGTAAGCTCGTCTCTAAGATATGCACATACGTGGTTCTAAACCTAAATGCTCACAAACACTAGGCAATAAAGTGAATACTAATATTACGCCGTTCCCCGGCAACGGCGCCAAAAATTTGATGTCTTCTTTTAAATCGTTGTAATTTTGAAAAGATTTTTAAATGTAAAACATGTGAAAACCAGACATCAAATAATAAAAACCGGTTCTCACTAGTGGATGAGACTGGGTCGAACTCAGGGAACGGGAATATTTCGTATTCAAGTACACAAATCTAAACTATTCTTTATTGCTGAATTATTGAAATGTAAAATGTTCAGAAAAGTAAAAACAACTAACTATTACAACAAATGAATACCCTTCGCAGAGGGCGTAAGGTGCAATATTTACAAACCAAATTAAATTCCTAATTCTAAACTAAAAAGTAAAAAGAAGCTTTATTCTTCGCTTTCTCGTGTCACGTAATCGCTTCAACTCCACTCCTTCGTTATCCTGCACAAATTCAATGAACACGAGCAGTACCAGAGATAGAAATAGAAATCTATATTGAATTAGCTAATTCTTAAAAACACTGAAGGATATTAACAGAAGACTTCAATGACAATTAAAACTACATTAACTAACACAATTAACTAAATTTCAATTTACTCAAACTAAACTTTATGAGATCTATTTATTTCCATTAATGAACAGTGAAGACACTTAATCACTAACACTTTATTAACAAACTATACACTTAAACTATTGAAAAACACAATACCCAAAAATTGAAAGCATTAAAAATCAAGGAATGTAAACATCAAAGAATGAGACTAATGAAGAATCAGAAATTCAGGTATTGAAAACAATAAGAAAAACATGTAAATCTAACACACAAAAAAAAAAAACACAAAATGGCAAAGGAAAAAAACAAATTTGTAAAGAATATTGAATGAGGCAAAACAGGAAGAATTTATATATATTTTTTTTAACAAATATGAAATCGGAAATTGCATAATGCCTAGAAATTCAATAGTGAATCATCACTCATCAAGATCTTTCTCTCAAACCTGATCCAGAGCTCCTGAGATTAGTTGATCAATCAATAAAACTGATCCGAAAATCAGTATCCAAATATTAAAACAAACCAGTATCAACCATAGACATCAATAAAACCCGAACTCAATAAAACTGAAATCAATCGATCACTATTCACCATAGACATCAGTATATAAAACTCAGACAATCAACCAAAATATCGATCAGTTCTCATATAGGCCATGTTTCAATGGCCAAAAGTCAGGTAATCCTGTTCCACCGTGAAACAGATTTTTATGGTGAAGGAAAAAAAATTTCCAGCTAAGCATAGGGAATTCCGACCAGTTATACACAGCAAATCCAGATCTCTTATTTCAGATTCACAAATCACACATCTAATGATAAAAAATAAAACTCTGTATCCAAAGAAAAGATTGAAAATACTCGATTCAGATAATCGATCTGATATTTGAAAAAAAATTATATTGGATTCCGACTACAAACTTTTACACACAAGAACTATGGAATTAAAAAAATGTAACTCAAATCTAAAATCGATTTTCATCTAACAAAAGCATCAAACAAAAAATTAGATCATTAGAAGGAAAAAATCAGAAACAGCACTAATCGAGTTTCTTTTCTTTTCTTTTTTCATTTTTTTTATTTTTTTATTTTATTATACAGAACATTCCTAACTTCATTAATCGAACCAGAAAAAGAATATTTTCAGTTTTAAACCAAATGCAAATCGGTAAAAGAAGGAGAAGATCAGAATTAGAATAATAAGAAGAAGAAATAAAAATCAGCAGAAGAAGAAGAAAAGATCAGAATAAGAAGAAACGAAGAAGAGGAAGAAGATAAAATCAGAAAAAAAAACAGATCGGCTGAAGAAAAGAAGAAGAAGAAGAAGAAGAGATCGGAGGAAGAAGAGGAAGAAGAAGAAAAGTTTGGAAAAAGTTACCGTGAACAGAGGAAAGATTAGGGAAGAAGTGTGGCGGTCATCTACCTGTATGCCGTCGCCTGACTGAAGAGGTACCTCCACCGGATTGAGGAAGATGAGAAGGAGGAAGAAAGTGAAGAAAGGGAAAAAGGAGGAAAAAGAAGGAGAGAAGAGAAGGAGCAAAAGGAATCTGGCGGTTTGGAGAAGAGGGAAAGAAATGCCACAGAGAGGGAAAGGAGATTGGGTTTGGCGTACAGGGTGAAGATGCCTCCCCTTTCGATTTTGGGGTTTTTAAAAGCTTTCAAACCGGCTGGAACCGGTTTGAAACAAATGCAAACCGGTTCAAGCCGGTTTGGTTATTATTTTTTTTTAGTTTTCTTTTAAAAATGCAAACCGGTTTGAACCGGTTTGGTTTATTATATTTTTTCAGTTTTTTTTTTTAAAACAAAAACTATGTAAACTAGTTTATTAGAAAGTGTTCAAAAATTAAAATCAAAACTTATTTATAAAGAAACTAAAAAAACTATTCTAACTATTTATATAATTTTTTCTTTTCTAAAAAAAACAAACATTTAAAATGATTTTAAAAACTATTTTCTCTATTATTCATTTTTTTTATTTTATTTTTACTTGAAAACTAAAATTAAACTACTATGAATATAACAAAAACTAAAATATGTATAAAAATGTAAAATAAAACTATTTTTCATGCATTTTTTTATTTTTAAATCATTTTAACACATTTACTCGAAAACTAACATAAAATTGGGTTTTTGAAACATTATTTCATAAAATCATGCATATTTAAATGTTAATTAACCCTGAATTATATGCATGATCAAATACCCCCATGCTTATGTTTTGCTAGTCCTCGAGCAAACTAGAAAAATGCAAGAAATCAAACTATCACCTAACTCACTTTCGTAGGAATCACGGTTGCATTTAGCTCATGCAACAAGCCCTTTCAACCCCTGGGTTACCTCAGTGGACGAGTAAGGTCTCGTGAGGGTTTGCAGTGATGCTACCCACAAACATCTCTGTCATGTATGCATAATATTACACATCCTCATAAGCAGTAGGTAATTAAAGACTTTGTTTTCACAAATATTTCCTATTATTTCAAAATCGAAATATAATTAGAGTCTTTTATGCACCACCACAGAAAAGAATTTCTTTCACTTTTCTAAATATCACAATTATTTATGTTTTATTCTTAGAAAATCCAATAAAAACATATTATTATTTACTTATCCTCACTCATATGTTTTCTGCACAGGTTTTCTCAATCATACTTCTAAGCACTGAACTTTTCTTTCTTTTTCAGCTCTTTTCTCAATTTTTTCATTTTTTTCACGCTTTTTTTTTTTGTGTACTTATTCTTCTCTTATAGCTTGCGTGTGGTCTGCTTTTATGCCTTGTGCAATGTTAATATCTTCTATACTTTTTCAATACATACCAAAAGATATCAACTAAGACATAAAAGTGACTTCCTTCATTCACCCTTATAACATGAGAGTCAAACATTTCAACTTGTATCTGTTCTCAGTTACTTAGGATCACGAAGTTTTCCACTCTCCTTTTCGAAAATGGAATTAAAAGTTTCAACTTACATCTAAGTTTCATCTACTAAGGATTGTGGAATTATCCAAACAACCTAACGCATGCTATTTTTTTTTCTTTTGAGCTCATTTTTTACGCTTTTGTTCATTTGCTTAGTTTTTCAAAAATAGAATTGTGCAGATTCATATTTGTGATTCAAAATAAATTCTAACATGTATCTATTATCATTTCTTTGAAATTCGCATAAACAACCATAATTTTTAGATCTATGTCAGAAAAAATTTTCGTGGGGCTTAAAAATCCTCTAAAAACATCAGATTTGAAATAGCATTCATATAAGTTCAAACTCTTTCTTTAAAAACCTACTTTTCATGAGAGATATGTAAACATGTGCAAGAACGTAAACAGAAATATCCATGTGTGCAAACTACACCCTCCCCCATGCTTGAATGACACTGTCCCAGTGGCACTCCCCCATGCTTATATGAAACTAAGTGAATGCACATGAGAGAAATAATTGAGGGAAAAGAGTAGAATGACCTGACATGAATTAAAAATGCACGTTCTATGAATGTAATGAATGTAATGAATGTAATGAATGCAATGTATACATGACAAAACACAAAACTCATGAATGAAACAAAAAGAACATGAAAAACTCATGAAAAAGTAAAAACACAAAATAAAATCTATAAATTCTAAGCAAATCTACAAGATATGGGTTGCCTCCCATAAAGCGCTAAGTTTCACGTCCCCAGCCAGACGGATCCCTAGAAAAACCTTCATCGTCCATGAGATCAATGGACATGAAGTCAGACTCAACAGGGCTCTATGAAGAAAAGAGTGTCATCTGTGACACTACGCACTGTGTCTCCATCCCTTCTACCTCCAAATGTAGTATCATGACTCTCTTGATATGAAGAACGGAGATTAGTCTCATCTGAGAGACTGGTCAAGAAATGAGAGTCTAGGACCGACCGAGTATCAATGAATGCTACTTCAGACAAGTGGTGAATATGATCAGGCTTGACTTGGTCAAGCACCTTCTGCATCTGCACCTCTTGCTTACTCAAAACGATTGGTGATCCTAAAGGCTGAAAAAATGGGGCTTTATATGATGAAAATGTATGCTGTGAGTAAAGCCCCTTCTGTTGAGGTATCATGGAGATCGACTCGTCAGTAGAAATGATATGAGGTTCATGAGTCGATTCCTGAGTGGAGTGACACGCCTTCCCATACTGAAGGGATGTAACAGATTTGACTGGCTCATGATGTGAAGTAGGTTGCAAGTCAAATAACATGGAATCCTTTCCATTGGATGTGACAACAGACTGACTAGATGGGTTCCCCTCGCTTTGCCTACTGAAGGTCTCAACCAATTATCCCATTTGAGTCTCTAGCTTTGCTATTGACTGCGTATGGGAGCTCAAAACTTGTAATATCCTATCTTGGAAGGATTGACTAAATGAAGGCTCATGAGGATGGGGTTGAGTATAAGCATGTTGGGCTGGGGGATGAACCAGTGGAAAAATGGGATGCGAGTAACCTTGTGAAGAGTTACTGGGTCTATACTGTGTCTGGGAGGGCTGATGGGATAGGGGAATGGATTGGTTTCGCCAACCTGGGTTATATGAGGATGTAAATGAATCGGGCATGGGTTTAGCGAAACCTTGGGCAACATTCACCTGCTCCTGAACAAATTCAGGATATAATGGTGCTGTCGGACAATCTGAAACACAGTGTGCAGGGCTAGCACATAGCTCGCACACTCTTTCTACTGGATTTCTCGAGGATTTGGCTAGGAATTAATCTAACTTCCTAGTCAACTGGTCAACCTTGGTACGCAATTCTAATTCGGACCCTACTTCGAAAATCCCAACTTTCCTAGGACCACTAGGCAGAGATGTAGTCCTATCGAGCCGTGAAGACAAAGCATGATGCATCGTGTTTTCACTCAAGGTCTCGAATAGAGACCACGCCTCGTCCTCACTCTTGAGCATAAAAGTGCCCCCACAAGACGAATCAACCATTTGACGATGCTTTTCAGTAAGCCCGTCATAAAAATACTGCACCAGCTGCCAACGAGGCACCTGGTGATGGGGACACTTGCGGAGAAGATCTTTTAATCTCTCCCAAGACTCGTGAAATTGTTCTCCCTCAATTTGAGAAAAACTGGTTATAGCTTTACGAAACTGATTCGTTTTACCAATTGGGAAGTATTTTTTTAAAAATTCTCTTTGCATTCCTTCCCAAGTAGTAATACGAACCGTCTCAAAAGATTTTAACCAGTGTTTGGCTTTATCTTTGAGAGAGAATGGGAACAAAGTTAACCTCATAGCGTCGTCTCCAAAGTTATTGATTCGCACAGTCGAGCAAATCTCAAGGAATTCGTCGAGATGATGATATGGGTCCTCATTGCTAAGGCCATAAAACGAAGGTAACATTTGAATCACACTGGCCTTAATCTCAAAATGGCTCGCTCCTACATCAGGTCTCGTGATGCAGGAGGTGGGAGTATATGTATTTGGCATGAAGTACTCCCTCAAAGGACGGATCAAATGATGATCGTCAGCCATTGCGTACACCTTAGAGTAGATCGGTGTAGCACACGTCCTAACTTTGGGTTTTCTACCTAACTAACGCACTAAGCGGCCAAACCACGCAAACCACAAAGCGAGTAAACTAAAAACAACAAAAACTAAACAAACACCACGCAGTTACACATAACAGAGATTATGCAAAAGAAATATAAAATCTATGTGTACGGTACCAATCGTACACAGTCACCTCTAAGGGAATCCTAATAGGTGGGCTGTGCAGAAAAGTAAGCTCGTCTCTAAGATATGCACATACGTGGTTCTAAACCTAAATGCTCACAAACACTAGGCAATAAAGTGAATACTAATATTACGCCGTTCCCCGGCAACGGCGCCAAAAATTTGATGTCTTCTTTTAAATCGTTGTAATTTTGAAAAGATTTTTAAATGTAAAACATGTGAAAACCAGACATCAAATAATAAAAACCGGTTCTCACTAGTGGATGAGACTGGGTCGAACTCAGGGAACGGGAATATTTCGTATTCAAGTACACAAATCTAAACTATTCTTTATTGCTGAATTATTGAAATGTAAAATGTTCAGAAAAGTAAAAACAACTAACTATTACAACAAATGAATACCCTTCGCAGAGGGCGTAAGGTGCAATATTTACAAACCAAATTAAATTCCTAATTCTAAACTAAAAAGTAAAAAGAAGCTTTATTCTTCGCTTTCTCGTGTCACGTAATCGCTTCAACTCCACTCCTTCGTTATCCTGCACAAATTCAATGAACACGAGCAGTACCAGAGATAGAAATAGAAATCTATATTGAATTAGCTAATTCTTAAAAACACTGAAGGATATTAACAGAAGACTTCAATGACAATTAAAACTACATTAACTAACACAATTAACTAAATTTCAATTTACTCAAACTAAACTTTATGAGATCTATTTATTTCCATTAATGAACAGTGAAGACACTTAATCACTAACACTTTATTAACAAACTATACACTTAAACTATTGAAAAACACAATACCCAAAAATTGAAAGCATTAAAAATCAAGGAATGTAAACATCAAAGAATGAGACTAATGAAGAATCAGAAATTCAGGTATTGAAAACAATAAGAAAAACATGTAAATCTAACACACAAAAAAAAAAAACACAAAATGGCAAAGGAAAAAAACAAATTTGTAAAGAATATTGAATGAGGCAAAACAGGAAGAATTTATATATATTTTTTTTAACAAATATGAAATCGGAAATTGCATAATGCCTAGAAATTCAATAGTGAATCATCACTCATCAAGATCTTTCTCTCAAACCTGATCCAGAGCTCCTGAGATTAGTTGATCAATCAATAAAACTGATCCGAAAATCAGTATCCAAATATTAAAACAAACCAGTATCAACCATAGACATCAATAAAACCCGAACTCAATAAAACTGAAATCAATCGATCACTATTCACCATAGACATCAGTATATAAAACTCAGACAATCAACCAAAATATCGATCAGTTCTCATATAGGCCATGTTTCAATGGCCAAAAGTCAGGTAATCCTGTTCCACCGTGAAACAGATTTTTATGGTGAAGGAAAAAAAATTTCCAGCTAAGCATAGGGAATTCCGACCAGTTATACACAGCAAATCCAGATCTCTTATTTCAGATTCACAAATCACACATCTAATGATAAAAAATAAAACTCTGTATCCAAAGAAAAGATTGAAAATACTCGATTCAGATAATCGATCTGATATTTGAAAAAAAATTATATTGGATTCCGACTACAAACTTTTACACACAAGAACTATGGAATTAAAAAAATGTAACTCAAATCTAAAATCGATTTTCATCTAACAAAAGCATCAAACAAAAAATTAGATCATTAGAAGGAAAAAATCAGAAACAGCACTAATCGAGTTTCTTTTCTTTTCTTTTTTCATTTTTTTTATTTTTTTATTTTATTATACAGAACATTCCTAACTTCATTAATCGAACCAGAAAAAGAATATTTTCAGTTTTAAACCAAATGCAAATCGGTAAAAGAAGGAGAAGATCAGAATTAGAATAATAAGAAGAAGAAATAAAAATCAGCAGAAGAAGAAGAAAAGATCAGAATAAGAAGAAACGAAGAAGAGGAAGAAGATAAAATCAGAAAAAAAAACAGATCGGCTGAAGAAAAGAAGAAGAAGAAGAAGAAGAAGAAGAGATCGGAGGAAGAAGAGGAAGAAGAAGAAAAGTTTGGAAAAAGTTACCGTGAACAGAGGAAAGATTAGGGAAGAAGTGTGGCGGTCATCTACCTGTATGCCGTCGCCTGACTGAAGAGGTACCTCCACCGGATTGAGGAAGATGAGAAGGAGGAAGAAAGTGAAGAAAGGGAAAAAGGAGGAAAAAGAAGGAGAGAAGAGAAGGAGCAAAAGGAATCTGGCGGTTTGGAGAAGAGGGAAAGAAATGCCACAGAGAGGGAAAGGAGATTGGGTTTGGCGTACAGGGTGAAGACGCCTCCCCTTTCGATTTTGGGGTTTTTAAAAGCTTTCAAACCGGCTGGAACCGGTTTGAAACAAATGCAAACTGGTTCAAGCCGGTTTGGTTATTATTTTTTTTTAGTTTTCTTTTAAAAATGCAAACCGGTTTGAACCGGTTTGGTTTATTATATTTTTTCAGTTTTTTTTGTTAAAACAAAAACTATGTAAACTAGTTTATTAGAAAGTGTTCAAAAATTAAAATCAAAACTTATTTATAAAGAAACTAAAAAAACTATTCTAACTATTTATATAATTTTTTCTTTTCTAAAAAAAAACAAACATTTAAAATGATTTTAAAAACTATTTTCTCTATTATTCATTTTTTTTATTTTATTTTTACTTGAAAACTAAAATTAAACTACTATGAATATAACAAAAACTAAAATATGTATAAAAATGTAAAATAAAACTATTTTTCATGCATTTTTTTATTTTTAAATCATTTTAACACATTTACTCGAAAACTAACATAAAATTGGGTTTTTGAAACATTATTTCATAAAATCATGCATATTTAAATGTTAATTAACCCTGAATTATATGCATGATCAAATACCCCCATGCTTATGTTTTGCTAGTCCTCGAGCAAACTAGAAAAATGCAAGAAATCAAACTATCACCTAACTCACTTTCGTAGGAATCACGGTTGCATTTAGCTCATGCAACAAGCCCTTTCAACCCCTGGGTTACCCCAGTGGACGAGTAAGGTCTCGTGAGGGTTTGCAGTGATGCTACCCACAAACATCTCTGTCATGTATGCATAATATTACACATCCTCATAAGCAGTAGGTAATTAAAGACTTTGTTTTCACAAATATTTCCTATTATTTCAAAATCGAAATATAATTAGAGTCTTTTATGCACCACCACAGAAAAGAATTTCTTTCACTTTTCTAAATATCACAATTATTTATGTTTTATTCTTAGAAAATCCAATAAAAACATATTATTATTTACTTATCCTCACTCATATGTTTTCTGCACAGGTTTTCTCAATCATACTTCTAAGCACTGAACTTTTCTTTCTTTTTCAGCTCTTTTCTCAATTTTTTCATTTTTTTCACGCTTTTTCTTTTTGCGTACTTATTCTTCTCTTATAGCTTGCGTGTGGTCTGCTTTTATGCCTTGTGCAATGTTAATATCTTCTATACTTTTTCAATACATACCAAAAGATATCAACTAAGACATAAAAGTGACTTCCTTCATTCACCCTTATAACATGAGAGTCAAACATTTCAACTTGTATCTGTTCTCAGTTACTTAGGATCACGAAGTTTTCCACTCTCCTTTTCGAAAATGGAATTAAAAGTTTCAACTTACATCTAAGTTTCATCTACTAAGGATTGTGGAATTATCCAAACAACCTAACGCATGCTATTTTTTTTTCTTTTGAGCTCATTTTTTACGCTTTTGTTCATTTGCTTAGTTTTTCAAAAATAGAATTGTGCAGATTCATATTTGTGATTCAAAATAAATTCTAACATGTATCTATTATCATTTCTTTGAAATTCGCATAAACAACCATAATTTTTAGATCTATGTCAGAAAAAATTTTCGTGGGGCTTAAAAATCCTCTAAAAACATCAGATTTGAAATAGCATTCATATAAGTTCAAACTCTTTCTTTAAAAACCTACTTTTCATGAGAGATATGTAAACATGTGCAAGAACGTAAACAGAAATATCCATGTGTGCAAACTACACCCTCCCCCATGCTTGAATGACACTGTCCCAGTGGCACTCCCCCATGCTTATATGAAACTAAGTGAATGCACATGAGAGAAATAATTGAGGGAAAAGAGTAGAATGACCTGACATGAATTAAAAATGCACGTTCTATGAATGTAATGAATGTAATGAATGTAATGAATGCAATGTATACATGACAAAACACAAAACTCATGAATGAAACAAAAAGAACATGAAAAACTCATGAAAAAGTAAAAAAACAAAATAAAATCTATAAATTCTAAGCAAATCTACAAGATATGGGTTGCCTCCCATAAAGCGCTAAGTTTCACGTCCCCAGCCAGACGGATCCCTAGAAAAACCTTCATCGTCCATGAGATCAATGGACATGAAGTCAGACTCAACAGGGCTCTATGAAGAAAAGAGTGTCATCTGTGACACTACGCACTGTGTCTCCATCCCTTCTACCTCCAAATGTAGTATCATGACTCTCTTGATATGAAGAACGGAGATTAGTCTCATCTGAGAGACTGGTCAAGAAATGAGAGTCTAGGACCGACCGAGTATCAATGAATGCTACTTCAGACAAGTGGTGAATATGATCAGGCTTGACTTGGTCAAGCACCTTCTGCATCTGCACCTCTTGCTTACTCAAAACGATTGGTGATCCTAAAGGCTGAAAAAATGGGGCTTTATATGATGAAAATGTATGCTGTGAGTAAAGCCCCTTCTGTTGAGGTATCATGGAGATCGACTCGTCAGTAGAAATGATATGAGGTTCATGAGTCGATTCCTGAGTGGAGTGACACGCCTTCCCATACTGAAGGGATGTAACAGATTTGACTGGCTCATGATGTGAAGTAGGTTGCAAGTCAAATAACATGGAATCCTTTCCATTGGATGTGACAACAGACTGACTAGATGGGTTCCCCTCGCTTTGCCTACTGAAGGTCTCAACCAATTATCCCATTTGAGTCTCTAGCTTTGCTATTGACTGCGTATGGGAGCTCAAAACTTGTAATATCCTATCTTGGAAGGATTGACTAAATGAAGGCTCATGAGGATGGGGTTGAGTATAAGCATGTTGGGCTGGGGGATGAACCAGTGGAAAAATGGGATGCGAGTAACCTTGTGAAGAGTTACTGGGTCTATACTGTGTCTGGGAGGGCTGATGGGATAGGGGAATGGATTGGTTTCGCCAACCTGGGTTATATGAGGATGTAAATGAATCGGGCATGGGTTTAGCGAAACCTTGGGCAACATTCACCTGCTCCTGAACAAATTCAGGATATAATGGTGCTGTCGGACAATCTGAAACACAGTGTGCAGGGCTAGCACATAGCTCGCACACTCTTTCTACTGGATTTCTCGAGGATTTGGCTAGGAATTAATCTAACTTCCTAGTCAACTGGTCAACCTTGGTACGCAATTCTAATTCGGACCCTACTTCGAAAATCCCAACTTTCCTAGGACCACTAGGCAGAGATGTAGTCCTATCGAGCCGTGAAGACAAAGCATGATGCATCGTGTTTTCACTCAAGGTCTCGAATAGAGACCACGCCTCGTCCTCACTCTTGAGCATAAAAGTGCCCCCACAAGACGAATCAACCATTTGACGATGCTTTTCAGTAAGCCCGTCATAAAAATACTGCACCAGCTGCCAACGAGGCACCTGGTGATGGGGACACTTGCGGAGAAGATCTTTCAATCTCTCCCAAGACTCGTGAAATTGTTCTCCCTCAATTTGAGAAAAACTGGTTATAGCTTTACGAAACTGATTCGTTTTACCAATTGGGAAGTATTTTTTTAAAAATTCTCTTTGCATTCCTTCCCAAGTAGTAATACGAACCGTCTCAAAAGATTTTAACCAGTGTTTGGCTTTATCTTTGAGAGAGAATGGGAACAAAGTTAACCTCATAGCGTCGTCTCCGAAGTTATTGATTCGCACAGTCGAGCAAATCTCAAGGAATTCGTCGAGATGACGATATGGGTCCTCATTGCTAAGGCCATAAAACGAAGGTAACATTTGAATCACACTGGCCTTAATCTCAAAATGGCTCGCTCCTACATCAGGTCTCGTGATGCAGGAGGTGGGAGTATATGTATTTGGCATGAAGTACTCCCTCAAAGGACGGATCAAATGATGATCGTCAGCCATTGCGTACACCTTAGAGTAGATCGGTGTAGCACACGTCCTAACTTTGGGTTTTCTACCTAACTAACGCACTAAGCGGCCAAACCATGCAAACCACAAAGCGAGTAAACTAAAAACAACAAAAACTAAACAAACACCACGCAGTTACACATAACAGAGATTATGCAAAAGAAATATAAAATCTATGTGTACGGTACCAATCGTACACAGTCACCTCTAAGGGAATCCTAATAGGTGGGCTGTGCAGAAAAGTAAGCTCGTCTCTAAGATATGCACATACGTGGTTCTAAACCTAAATGCTCACAAACACTAGGCAATAAAGTGAATACTAATATTACGCCGTTCCCCGGCAACGGCGCCAAAAATTTGATGTCTTCTTTTAAATCGTTGTAATTTTGAAAAGATTTTTAAATGTAAAACATGTGAAAACCAGACATCAAATAATAAAAACCGGTTCTCACTAGTGGATGAGACTGGGTCGAACTCAGGGAACGAGAATATTTCGTATTCAAGTACACAAATCTAAACTATTCTTTATTGCCGAATTATTGAAATGTAAAATGTTCAGAAAAGTAAAAACAACTAACTATTACAACAAATGAATACCCTTCGCAGAGGGCGTAAGGTGCAATATTTACAAACCCAATTAAATTCCTAATTCTAAACTAAAAAGTAAAAAGAAGCTTTATTCTTCGCTTTCTCGTGTCACGTAATCGCTTCAACTCCACTCCTTCGTTATCCTGCACAAATTCAATGAACACGAGCAGTATCAGAGATAGAAATAGAAATCTATATTGAATTAGCTAATTCTTAAAAACACTGAAGGATATTAACAGAAGACTTCAATGACAATTAAAACTACATTAACTAACACAATTAACTAAATTTCAATTTACTCAAACTAAACTTTATGAGATCTATTTATTTCCATTAATGAACAGTGAAGACACTTAATCACTAACACTTTATTAACAAACTATACACTTAAACTATTGAAAAACACAATACCCAAAAATTGAAAGCATTAAAAATCAAGGAATGTAAACATCAAAGAATGAGACTAATGAAGAATCAGAAATTCAGGTATTGAAAACAATAAGAAAAACATGTAAATCTAACACACAAAAAAAAAAACACAAAATGGCAAAGGAAAAAAACAAATTTGTAAAGAATATTGAATGAGGCAAAACAGGAAGAATTTATATATATTTTTTTTAACAAATATGAAATCGGAAATTGCATAATGCCTAGAAATTCAATAGTGAATCATCACTCATCAAGATCTTTCTCTCAAACCTGATCCAGAGCTCCTGAGATTAGTTGATCAATCAATAAAACTGATCCGAAAATCAGTATCCAAATATTAAAACAAACCAGTATCAACCATAGACATCAATAAAACCCGAACTCAATAAAACTGAAATCAATCGATCACTATTCACCATAGACATCAGTATATAAAACTCAGACAATCAACCAAAATATCGATCAGTTCTCATATAGGCCATGTTTCAATGGCCAAAAGTCAGGTAATCCTGTTCCACCGTGAAACAGATTTTTATGGTGAAGGAAAAAAAATTTCCAGCTAAGCATAGGGAATTCCGACCAGTTATACACAGCAAATCCAGATCTCTTATTTCAGATTCACAAATCACACATCTAATGATCAAAAATAAAACTCTGTATCCAAAGAAAAGATTGAAAATACTCGATTCAGATAATCGATCTGATATTTGAAAAAAAATTATATTGGATTCCGACTACAAACTTTTACACACAAGAACTATGGAATTAAAAAAATGTAACTCAAATCTAAAATCGATTTTCATCTAACAAAAGCATCAAACAAAAAATTAGATCATTAGAAGGAAAAAATCAGAAACAGCACTAATCGAGTTTCTTTTCTTTTCTTTTTTCATTTTTTTTATTTTTTTATTTTATTATACAGAACATTCCTAACTTCATTAATCGAACCAGAAAAAGAATATTTTCAGTTTTAAACCAAATGCAAATCGGTAAAAGAAGGAGAAGATCAGAATTAGAATAATAAGAAGAAGAAATAAAAATCAGCAGAAGAAGAAGAAAAGATCAGAATAAGAAGAAACGAAGAAGAGGAAGAAGATAAAATCAGAAAAAAAAACAGATCGGCTGAAGAAAAGAAGAAGAAGAAGAAGAAGAAGAAGAGATCGGAGGAAGAAGAGGAAGAAGAAGAAAAGTTTGGAAAAAGTTACCGTGAACAGAGGAAAGATTAGGGAAGAAGTGTGGCGGTCATCTACCTGTATGCCGTCGCCTGACTGAAGAGGTACCTCCACCGGATTGAGGAAGATGAGAAGGAGGAAGAAAGTGAAGAAAGGGAAAAAGGAGGAAAAAGAAGGAGAGAAGAGAAGGAGCAAAAGGAATCTGGCGGTTTGGAGAAGAGGGAAAGAAATGCCACAGAGAGGGAAAGGAGATTGGGTTTGGCGTACAGGGTGAAGACGCCTCCCCTTTCGATTTTGGGGTTTTTAAAAGCTTTCAAACCGGCTGGAACCGGTTTGAAACAAATGCAAACTGGTTCAAGCCGGTTTGGTTATTATTTTTTTTTAGTTTTCTTTTAAAAATGCAAACCGGTTTGAACCGGTTTGGTTTATTATATTTTTTCAGTTTTTTTTGTTAAAACAAAAACTATGTAAACTAGTTTATTAGAAAGTGTTCAAAAATTAAAATCAAAACTTATTTATAAAGAAACTAAAAAAACTATTCTAACTATTTATATAATTTTTTCTTTTCTAAAAAAAAACAAACATTTAAAATGATTTTAAAAACTATTTTCTCTATTATTCATTTTTTTTATTTTATTTTTACTTGAAAACTAAAATTAAACTACTATGAATATAACAAAAACTAAAATATGTATAAAAATGTAAAATAAAACTATTTTTCATGCATTTTTTTATTTTTAAATCATTTTAACACATTTACTCGAAAACTAACATAAAATTGGGTTTTTGAAACATTATTTCATAAAATCATGCATATTTAAATGTTAATTAACCCTGAATTATATGCATGATCAAATACCCCCATGCTTATGTTTTGCTAGTCCTCGAGCAAACTAGAAAAATGCAAGAAATCAAACTATCACCTAACTCACTTTCGTAGGAATCACGGTTGCATTTAGCTCATGCAACAAGCCCTTTCAACCCCTGGGTTACCCCAGTGGACGAGTAAGGTCTCGTGAGGGTTTGCAGTGATGCTACCCACAAACATCTCTGTCATGTATGCATAATATTACACATCCTCATAAGCAGTAGGTAATTAAAGACTTTGTTTTCACAAATATTTCCTATTATTTCAAAATCGAAATATAATTAGAGTCTTTTATGCACCACCACAGAAAAGAATTTCTTTCACTTTTCTAAATATCACAATTATTTATGTTTTATTCTTAGAAAATCCAATAAAAACATATTATTATTTACTTATCCTCACTCATATGTTTTCTGCACAGGTTTTCTCAATCATACTTCTAAGCACTGAACTTTTCTTTCTTTTTCAGCTCTTTTCTCAATTTTTTCATTTTTTTCACGCTTTTTCTTTTTGCGTACTTATTCTTCTCTTATAGCTTGCGTGTGGTCTGCTTTTATGCCTTGTGCAATGTTAATATCTTCTATACTTTTTCAATACATACCAAAAGATATCAACTAAGACATAAAAGTGACTTCCTTCATTCACCCTTATAACATGAGAGTCAAACATTTCAACTTGTATCTGTTCTCAGTTACTTAGGATCACGAAGTTTTCCACTCTCCTTTTCGAAAATGGAATTAAAAGTTTCAACTTACATCTAAGTTTCATCTACTAAGGATTGTGGAATTATCCAAACAACCTAACGCATGCTATTTTTTTTTCTTTTGAGCTCATTTTTTACGCTTTTGTTCATTTGCTTAGTTTTTCAAAAATAGAATTGTGCAGATTCATATTTGTGATTCAAAATAAATTCTAACATGTATCTATTATCATTTCTTTGAAATTCGCATAAACAACCATAATTTTTAGATCTATGTCAGAAAAAATTTTCGTGGGGCTTAAAAATCCTCTAAAAACATCAGATTTGAAATAGCATTCATATAAGTTCAAACTCTTTCTTTAAAAACCTACTTTTCATGAGAGATATGTAAACATGTGCAAGAACGTAAACAGAAATATCCATGTGTGCAAACTACACCCTCCCCCATGCTTGAATGACACTGTTCCAGTGGCACTCCCCCATGCTTATATGAAACTAAGTGAATGCACATAAGAGAAATAATTGAGGGAAAAGAGTAGAATGACCTGACATGAATTAAAAATGCACGTTCTATGAATGTAATGAATGCAATGTATACATGACAAAACACAAAACTCATGAATGAAACAAAAAGAACATGAAAAACTCATGAAAAAGTAAAAAAACAAAATAAAATCTATAAATTCTAAGCAAATCTACAAGATATGGGTTGCCTCCCATAAAGCGCTAAGTTTCACGTCCCCAGCCAGATGGATCCCTAGAAAAACCTTCATCGTCCATGAGATCAATGGACATGAAGTCAGACTCAACCGGGCTCTATGAAGAAAAGAGTGTCATCTGTGACACTACGCACTGTGTCTCCATCCCTTCTACCTCCAAATGTAGTATCATGACTCTCTTGATATGAAGAACGGAGATTAGTCTCATCTGAGAGACTGGTCAAGAAATGAAAGTCTAGGACCGACCGAGTATCAATGAATGCTACTTCAGACAAGTGGTGAATATGATCAGGCTTGACTTGGTCAAGCACCTTCTGCATCTGCACCTCTTGCTTACTCAAAACGATTGGTGATCCTAAAGGCTGAAAAAATGGCGCTTTATATGATGAAAATGTATGCTGTGAGTAAAACCCCTTCTGTTGAGGTATCATGGAGATCGACTCGTCAGTAGAAATGATATGAGGTTCATGAGTCGATTCCTGAGTGGAGTGACACGCCTTCCCATACTGAAGGGATGTAACAGATTTGACTGGCTCATGATGTGAAGTAGGTTGCAAGTCAAATAACATGGAATCCTTTCCATTGGATGTGACAACAGACTGACTAGATGGGTTCCCCTCGCTTTGCCTACTGAAGGTCTCAACCAATTGTCCCATTTGAGTCTCTAGCTTTGCTATTGACTGCGTATGGGAGCTCAAAACTTGTAATATCCTATCTTGGAAGGATTGACTAAATGAAGGCTCATGAGGATGGGGTTGAGTATAAGCATGTTGGGCTGGGGGATGAACCTGTGGAAAAATGGGATGCGAGTAACCTTGTGAAGAGTTACTGGGTCTATACTGTGTCTGGGAGGGCTGATGGGATAGGGGAATGGATTGGTTTCGCCAACCTGGGTTATATGAGGATGTAAATGAATCGGGCATGGGTTTAGCGAAACCTTGGGCAACATTCACCTGCTCCTGAACAAATTCAGGATATAATGGTGCTGCTGGACAATCTGAAACACAGTGTGCAGGGCTAGCACATAGCTCACACACTCTTTCTACTGGATTTCTCGAGGAATTGGCTAGGAATTGATCTAACTTCCTAGTCAACTGGTCAACCTTGGTACGCAATTCTAATTCGGACCCTACTTCGAAAATCCCAACTTTCCTAGGACCACTAGGCAGAGATGTAGTCCTATCGAGCCGTGAAGACAAAGCATGATGCATCGTGTTTTCACTCAAGGTCTCGAATAGAGACCACGCCTCGTCCTCACTCTTGAGCATAAAAGTGCCCCCACAAGACGAATCAACCATTTGACGATGCTTTTCAGTAAGCCCATCATAAAAATACTGCACCAACTGCCAACGAGGCACCTGGTGATGGGGACACTTGCGGAGAAGATCTTTCAATCTCTCCCAAGACTCGTGAAATTGTTCTCCCTCAATTTGAGAAAAACTGGTTATAGCTTTACGAAACTGATTCGTTTTACCAATTGGGAAGTATTTTTTTAAAAATTCTCTTTGCATTCCTTCCCAAGTAGTAATACGAACCGTCTCAAGAGATTTTAACCAGTGTTTGGCTTTATCTTTGAGAGAGAATTGGAACAAAGTTAACCTCATAGTTTCGTCTCCAAAGTTATTGATTCGCACAGTCGAGCAAATCTCAAGGAATTCGTCGAGATGACGATATGGGTCCTCATTGCTAAGGCCATAAAACGAAGGTAACATTTGAATCACACTAGCCTTAATCTCAAAATGGCTCGCTCCTACATCAGGTCTCGTGATGCAGGAGGTGGGAGTATATGTATTTGGCATGAAGTACTCCCTCAAAGGACGGATCAAATGATGATCGTCAGCCATTGTGTACACCTTAAAGTAGACCGGTGTAGCACACGTCCTAACTTTGGGTTTTCTACCTAACTAACGCACTAAGCGGCCAAACCACGCAAACCACAAAGCGAGTAAACTAAAAACAACAAAAACTAAACAAACACCATGCAGTTACACATAACAGAGATTATGCAAAAGAAATATAAAGTCTATGTGTACGGTACCAATCGTACACAGTCACCTCTAAGGGAATCCTAATAGGTGGGCTGTGCAGAAAAGTAAGCTCGTCTCTAAGATATGCACATACGTGGTTCTAAACCTAAATGCTCACAAACACTAGGCAATAAAGTGAATACTAATATTACGCCGTTCCCCGGCAACGGCGCCAAAAATTTGATGTCTTCTTTTAAATCGTTGTAATTTTGAAAAGATTTTTAAATGTAAAACATGTGAAAACCAGACATCAAATAATAAAAACCGGTTCTCACTAGTGGATGAGACCGGGTCGAACTCAGGGAACGGGAATATTTCGTATTCAAGTACACAAATCTAAACTATTCTTTATTGCTGTGATCATCGCAAAAATTTTCCTCTTATAATGTATCTCTCTTCCTTCTCTTTTCCTTTCCAACCTCTTATTTTTCTCCTTTTTGAAGGGAGAAAGATAAAAAGACAGAAAGAAATAGAGAAGAGAAAAGAAAGAAGAGAAGAGAAGAGGATTTTTTTTGCGGGTTTCACTTGACCTTAATTTTGAAAAATTTTGAAATAACTCGCCTCCATTTTTGAAATATTTGCGGGAAAATTGGGAGACGGGATCCGCTCGTCGGTACGAGGTTCGACCGTTCCTGGCGCCTTTACCAGAGGTAATCGAACCAAGGGTCGAATTAATGCCTTTTTGCTTTGCTAAGAAATTATCTAAGAAATTTTTCTAAGTCTAAATGCACAAAGAATCATGCTTGTGCAAATGCAAAGATGTATGCTCTTTTGAAAATGTTTTGAAGAATTTCCAAGTGAATCTGATAAAGTGAAGAAACGATTTCTAACTTAGAACTTAAGATTAAAGTTCTAAGTCTTTTAGAATAATCATGAGCTTGGGAAAATAAATCTGGATTTTGGAAAAATGATTTTGAAGTTTTGAAAAAAGGGAATTTTCAAAGTCATAAATGGACTTTGAATTAGAATAAAAATGAAAATGGAATTGAATCAAAAGGAAATATAGAATTGGGAATTGAGAAATGTAATTGATCTAAAAGTTGGATTTTTCAAAATGAAATCCGAATCCAATATCTGGATTCTAAATAGAGTTCAAAGTTGAATTTTGAATTTAGGATCTGAAATGGGGACTTGATTTGAAATCAGGAATGAAATGGAATTGGCTTTTGGAATTAAAGTGGAATTTGGATTTGGAATTTTGAATGGAGTCGGATTCAAGATTTGGAATCCAAAAATGGAATTGGGATCTGAAGTTGGAGATCCAATGTAAAGTTGGATCTTTGGATCCTAGATGGAATTGGATCTGAAGTTTTGAATGAAATTGGATCCGAGATTTGGAATCCAAGATGAAATTTGGATATGAAGTCAGGGATCCAAGTAAAGTTGGATTCTAGATCCTAAATGGAATTCGGATCTTCATTTTGAGATCCAAGATGAAGTTGGATTCTGGATTCTATAATGAAATTGGATCTGAAGTCTGAGATCCAAGGTAGAATTGGGTCCTGGATCATAGAGTGGATTTGGATCTGAGGTCTGAGATCCAAAGTAGAATTGGGTTCTGGATCCTAAATGGAATTTGGATCTGTAATTTGAGATCCAAAGTAGAATGAGGATCTGGATCCTAAATGGAATCTGGATCTGTAATTCGAGATCCAAAGTAGAATGAGGATCTGGATCCTAAATGGAATTTGGATCTGTAATTTGGAGATCCAAAGTGGAATTGAGTTTATACTTGGACATCTGGATCCAAGTTGAGATTAGGTTTTAACTTTGGTTTATGAAAAAGTCCAAATAGGACCTTTGAAGATGGATCTGGATTTTTAGAAATCCAAATTTAAACTTGAGATTCAAATCCAAACCTTGATTGAAGATAAGGGGATGAACTTGATTTTGAAATCAGAAGATAATTTCAAAGTTAAATTGAACTTTGAAATTGGATTTTGAATTGAGTTGGAAATTTGAAGTTTTGAATATAAAGGAGTTTCAAAGTCAAATTGGGCTTTGAAATTGAAATTTTGAATCTTAAAAAATGAGATAGAATTGTATTTGAATAAGATTTGATGAAGAAGAAGAAACACTTGGAATTTTGAAAATGAAGTTTTGAAAATATGATGCAATTCTACCCTATATGATGAATAAATTTAAAGAATTTGAAATTGAATTTTTGAAAAGCTATTCCATTCTTTTAAATGAATTAAAACAAGATTGAAAATATAATACATCCTTGACTATGGTCATTGAATGTATTATATAATAATCTATATTTAAATTCAAGAGAAGAATGAAATACATTTGGTGCTTTTATAGAATTTAAAATGAAATTAACTCTCAATATACCCTGACTATGGCCATTGGTACATATTTTGAGTTAATCCTAAGTTAAATTCTGATAAAAGAAAGAAAATATTTTGAGAAAATATGATGGATTTTGAAAGTGGATCCAGTGTGGACCCAATGTGATTTTGTAAAAGATAAAAATTCTAAGTTTTGTTTACACTCTGACTATGGCCGTTGATGTAAATCATCAACTTAGAATTAACTTACCTCTTACGAAATGGTGCACGTGCCATTCGTGTTTCACCATCGTGGGATTTTTGAGAAATGAAGGAAAAATACATGAAATAAGCAATTCATGGCATTTTATAATGCTCATTCATTCTACCTAAAGCCGGAAATGTAAATTCTCATTCCAATCTAACTATTACAATAGATAAAATCAAATGTACAACCCCAAGTAATGATATCTTTTCCACACATCCCCTGCAAAGGATGAGTTAGCACATGATGTGTATGGGAAATCATTTATATAACATCATCTTGATTTCAAAGCATAATTGATGGAATGTTTTATGCATGTCAATGAAAATGCAATGACAAAGTATGCAGTGAAATGATGCTTGTAAACTAATGAAGGGTAGAGATGTAATGAAAATATTGATGTAAAAGGTCATGGAAGAGGCTGCAGGTGGCTATGCTGTGCACAGAAAGTGCAAAAGAATGTGAACATGTTGGTGGATAACAGGCTAAATGAAGAATTGTGGAGGGCACAAAGGTGCGGCTGAAGATGTTAGGTGATGTTTGCAGGAAAACACAGCAAAAAGGTAAGTGATGTAGATAGGGACAAATGGGGATTTATTATGAACAGTATACTGTTATGAAACAGAGTATGATATAAATGTGAGGAAGTTATAAGTGGCTACATGAAGTCCTATATTTTCAGGATGGAACATGTGCAGTGAGTAGGAACCGACCTACTGTATTGATACTTTTTATAGTCGAGGATATAGTGCACAAGTAAATGAATGGCCATCGGTGGTTCACAGCAATAGGGGCTTGCTGTTGTAAGCGCTGAAGGTAACAAAGGGCTGGTTCACAAACAACAGAGAGCTGCAGCGTGTTAATACACTGCTTATGAGATAACACAATGTTGTCACTGAGTGAAAAGAGTAGATAATGTCAAGGACATCGTGAAAGGACTGGAGACAAACATGTACAAATGGCAGTGAGGGTGATAAAGTATAACAGATAAGTATAGGTAGCTTCAACATGGAGTATGGCTGTAAAAGAGGCTGTGAAGGATTATATATCTATGATAACAAGATATGGATATTGCTACAGAAGTGTTTGCAGAAAATATAATGAGGGTGTTATGAATAAACAAAAGTGAGCCGTGTGCTAAAAAAAAAATGTAGTGCAGGTGTTAATTTATCCTATCACACAGATATTTAACTAACATAATGTACAATGGGCGAATGTCACTTCTGAAATGAACTGAACACATGTGGTAAAACTGGAGCAGTAATGCTACAGTGGAGATATATTGGTTGGCTACAACCTATCTATGAGTTCAAAAAGTGTTGCTGGTTGCAAAACCCTCAGTTCAACCTGCAAGCTTCTTTATTGTCTCCTCTGCACGAAATATATATGTGGACAGATGCTTTCTCCTATCCCAATCAGCCCTTTTGGACTATTCCTGTAGGATCAACCATCTCAACCAAGGCATTTCATAGCTTACCTCCACACAGCACTGTATCTGAACTTTCTCTTCTTCTTTTTTGAGGAGATGACCACCAAGACGATTTACACTTTTTAATAAGTTGGGATCCAACTTGATAAATGGCACACAGATTTAATAGGACTTGAATTGGTTCAGGTTTTACAATGTTCAATTTCGCCTCATTATCTCTGATTCTTCTAATGGTAGTGCATTGTTGGTAATAATATACATCATATTCTTGCAATCAGATAACTATCTATGCCTAACAAGATATAGCAACCTTACATGTTTGAAGTTGTAATGGAATCTGTACAAGTTTTATCTATGAAATATATACACTAAATGATGAATAGAGTAAAATTAAAAGCAAAATTCATGGCTAAAACAAAGAAAAAAAAAGGAATTCATCATTAGTCATCTATATCACAATTTGCATCAATGATGCCTAGATCTCTCATATCTGAATGAGCACATTTCCTCTGGAGGATAATTTCTCTGATTTCTTCATTCAGTGTTATTCATACAGATGGAGTAACAGATAGAGGAGATAATATATGTGAATTAACATCATAAGGAAGAAAATCAGGCAGATAAGAATCATAACTTGCTGAGCGATTACCCTGCTTATATAAAAATCAACCGTGAAATGGGTCAGTGCGTTGGTCAGAGAAGAAAAAAAAAATCAAATAAGAAGGGCTGTGATGGAAGACAATCTAGACACAGGTCTGGAACTAGTGAGTTCACGGATCTATTATTTGACCAAATCCTAATGGTGAAGTAAATGTTAAACCGAGATGATAAATATCACATGAAGCACAGAGATGTGAAGTATAGTGCTTATCTTAAAATCGAAGGAGATGGAAAACTAACATGAGATGTAAGCTGATCTGCAGAAAACCAAAAAAAGAAGGACATAGAAATGATGCCAGATCTAAAAAAAAAAAATCGAACTAACGGAGGAAGACGATTGATTCTAACACCCAATTTTAACCAATTAAGTTCCCTTTACCAATGTCGGCCATGGATGGTCATCAGCCGATTGAGGCAGGACGTGAAATTGCTGATAACGCTGCCAAGGCCTGCTGTAAGCATATTTTACTCTATTGAGCTTAAAGCAAGCTCCATATTATTCAACCGGAGCCTACGTCGATTGTCAAGAGGCCTTTTTAGTAGATCATATGAAGTGTAGAAATGGGTCCCAACTCTAAATATAATCATTCCAGAAATTGCATTGTTCACAGTATAGATGATAAGCAGATACCCAAAAAAAAAGAATATATCGGAATGAAACATCCCATTTGCTGTAGCATTACATAGATCGACCATCTGCTAGTCGATTCTATGTATTATGCAAAACGAAATCTCAAAGAGAAAAAAAATGAATGAAATCAAGAGGATTGTAAAAGAGGAAGAAAAGAGAGCGAAAGAGAGAGAGAGAGAGCGATCACTTACCTGTAAGACCAATCGATTCTTTTAGCCGACAAAGAAAAGAGTGGATGCTTTTGAAGAAATTGATTGATGCCCGATGCAAAGGAGATAGTTGTTAGTAAATGAAGGATAGTGATGGTCGATCCTCCAGAAGCAGAGCCAACCTTCGGCTTTCTTGCGGGGGAAATGTCTTCGAGGAAAGATAGCTCTGTCACACTTGTTTATGGAGAAACCCTTTTGAAAAGAAAATCCGCTGGATTGTTGTGTGAAGATGGGTCTAATGGAGGGATACTGAAGAAAAGGGTGGATGAGGTCGATAATGGATGCTTGAAGTAAAAACCGATCTCAAGGAAAACAAGGGGTGCCGAGGAGAAGCTGGGAGGCTGTTATCATCGCAAAATTTTTCCCCTCCCTTGCGAGAGAGAAACGAATTTCGCGAGTCAAACTCGACCAAAGTTTTGAAATTGGTTTTAAAAATTACTCGCCTCCGTTTTGAAAATTTGCGGGAAAATTCCGTAGAATGGGATCCGCCTATCGGTACGAGGTTCAACCGTTCCTGACGCCTTTACCAGGGGTAATTGAACCAAGGATCAATTATGTGCTTTAACTTGACTCAAATATCTAAATGATGCTCTATTTTTCCTAGAATGCACAAAGAATCAGGCTTGTGCTATGGAATTTTAAAAAAAATGCAAGTTTAAAAAAAATATGATGTTTGCTTTGGAAAATTGAAATATGCTGGAAAAATGATTGGAAAAGTACTTGAAATTGGGATTCCTGGGAAAATCATTGAAGTTCATTGAAAATCAGAAATTTGCATTGGAAAGTGATTTCTCAGGAAAACTTGAACTTTGGAAAATCGATTTTGAAATTTGGAATTGCTTTGCTGAGAAAATGGATTTGAGAATTCTAAGAAAATCTAAGAAATTCATTGGAAAATGACTTTTGAAATGGAAAATAAATTCTCAGGAAAACTGGAAAATATGAGAAAATCGATTTCTGAAAACTTGAGATTTTGAAATTTGAGAATTTGAAAACATAGGAAAATCTTGGTTTGAAATTGGGAAATGCTTTGAAATCTCTTTTGAAAACTCAGGATTTTGAGAAAATCATATCCTGAGAAAAACTTAGAAATTTTTGAGAAAGCTGAATTTTCTGAAATTGAAATTGGAAAATGAATTTGAGAATAATGCAATTTGAATGATATGAATGAATGAGTATGAATTTAAAAAGGGAATTTCATTGAGAAATTGGGAAATCCTTTTGAAACTTTGAAAAATGCAGTGCATTTTTTAAGTTAGCCTAAGAGTGTAGGTTGAATGTGGCTGATATAAAGATCATAAATCTTGGTTTTCTTCGTATTCTAACTATGGCCATAAATACGAATCCCACCGAGTTTATAAACTCCATAAAAGCTTGTGCACGTGTCATTCGTGTAAACCATAGTGGATTTGAAATAAATGCACATGAATCATACATCAAATATTGAAATTTGCATAAATTAAACTATATGCAATGCAACCCTATTCTAAGCAGAAAAGTAACTCTTATTCCAAATTATTACATTTGAGGTTACATTGAATTGAAAAAAATAAATAAAATCTAAGTCTTCTTCTTGAATGTTCCTGCAAAACTAGAAAACAAGGTTAGCACAAAAATGTAGGTTATTCTGAATTTATCCGAAAATATGAGAAATTATCGGATATTATTCAGATATAAACCCAAATTCATACCCCCCTTTGATATAAACATAATAAATAATGAATAAATTTTGAAAATAAACTTGAAAATTCGAAATTGGGGTTCAAAATGACCAAAACACCCCTGATGCCTTGAAATCAGGGTTTTATGAAAGAATTTTTGTAAATTTTGGAATTTTGAAAATCAAATAAAATAAATCAAACATAATATGATAAAATATGATGATATTCATGAAATTTTGGAGAATTAGAAATTGAAATTTCGAAATTTAGGTCAAAATGACCAAAATACCCCCAATAACAAGACTATGGCCTTGAAACCAGGGTTTTCTGAAATAAATTTTGCAAAATAGAAAAATATGAAATGCAAATGAGATTAAAATTAACCCTAATATGATTCTACAAGCTTATGTACATGATAAAAACCTTAACATGGCGAAAATATCATAAAATATCGAATTTAACTTGATTTTCGCTTCTGAATTTAAAGGTAAACTAACACATGGAGCAAATGAACTTGGAATTAAACCAAATTTGGCATGGACAACTAAAATAACCCTAGAAACATAATTGATCTCTAAAATATAATTTTTTTTGTATTTTTAAATATGGAAATTCAAATAAAAACCCTAAATTTTGTGATTTTTGCCTAAAATGTTGATTCTAAAGGGGATTTAGGATATCCAATTTCCATAAAAATTTCCCAAATTTTATGGGATGACAGAGGACAGTGAGAAAAGTATTCTTTCCTTTTACACTTTCTGGTTTTGACCTATGATCGGAGCTGTACCACTCCGGCAAGTCGGATCGGAATCCGGCGACTCTAGTAAATGAAGGAAACAGACAGGTTTCGGTATAAAATGTGGGAAAAATAGCAAACAGATGGGAAAAAGGTTGAAATTGTGGAAAAATGTCCCTGACAAACAGATAAAGATTTTATTTTTTGACACCCTTGGGATTTGGATTATGGTTTGGAAAAGGATACACTGTTATCAGAGACCTAAATCTCTGGAATTTCTGGACATTGGAATCTGTTAGACAGAAAGAGAAAATCCCGGACAAATAATGAAACAGATCCAAAAATTTCCAAATTTTGGGAAATGATAGAAAATTATGTTAGGAACAACTTTCATGTTGAGAGGTTTTGCAGACAAGCTACGGATTGGGCAGACTTGATGCATTAAGGTCTGTCTATACCCTGACGAAAGAAAATCAAGATTTTCCCAAGGGTCTGGGAAATTTGATTTTTGACAGAGATCAAAACTGCCAGGAAAATCCTAAAAATTTCCAGATCATAAGTAGATTCAATTATGAATCCAATGTGATTTTTTTGAGGGAAAATCGGATCGTCCATGGAGGCGATCTTGGGTTGACAACCCTGCTAAATGGGAATATGGAATCTCCAAAGGCTTTAAAACCCGATCTAGAGTTTGGATTTATTAGATAAAGTTATTAAACTCAAATTGTTCCGAATTTTTGCAGAGAAATGAAAACTAAACATAGGCATCTATCATAAAAATTTCAAGATTTATAAACAAAAAAATCAAATATAAAATTATAACTGGACTACATGCATGGATCTACATTCTATAGACTATCAATCGAATATTAATAAAACTAAACTTAATGAATGCAATAAGCATGGAATCTACATAAATATAATGATGCAATTAAAAAAAATGATCAAAGGTATGACTTGGTCTTAGTATTGGCCATTGTAAGGAGGGACTCAATCCATTGGAGGGATGAATCGTCTCTTTATGTAGCCTTTTACCATGACACAATAAGAATAATAATAATAAATAAATAAAAATTATCTGTAGGTTAATAAAAAAAAATATGAACCTTACCTTGGGGATCCAGCTGCCACAATTGAGGATGAATTCTGCTTGTTGTTGACATTGGCTACCAAGAAGATGGTTGAAGGAGGTGCTTCAAAATATGGGCTGGACCGGCTGGAGCAAGAGCTGAAGGAGATGGTGTTGTGTTGATGCGGCTGCAAAGGAGGAAACTGTTGATTGCTGATCACCAAGGGCTACTACACCAACTGGTTCCAATGGAGAGCTGCTGGGGATGATGGGTTGGTAGTGGTGTTGAAGGAAGAAGGTGGTTGTGTTGTTGGCTTTGAACGGCTGTTGCAGTTAGTGATGGCAATGGCTGCTTAGGCTGAAGTTGAGGATTCCCTTGTGGTGGCTGCAGCTGCTACAAAGGGAGGAGGAGCCAACTGCAACAAGGAGGGTGATGTGCCGGCTGAAGAAGGGAGCTTCAACGTGGAGCCTGCTGCTGGAACAATGGAAGTTGGTCTGCCTTTGGCTGAAGCTGGAGCAGAATGGACCAGCTACTGTTGGAAGGTAAGGATGGTGGCTGTGTTGGTGTTGGAGATGAAGACGTTGCTGCCTTGGCTGGAGAGAAAATCTCCTTGGTGGTGCTGTGAGACTTGAAGACGCTGGACTTCAAAGGGCTGCAAGAGGGAGTGGCTGGATTGTTTGAAGAAAGGTTCAAAATGCAGCCATGGAGGCTGCAACTCAAGAAAGAGAGAGAGAGAGAGAGAGAGAGAGAGAGAGAGAGAGAGGTGAGATGAGGGAATCGGCTCCCGTATCTTTTTCTTTTAGCTTTTATCCTAACTTAGGTTTTGATGAAAATCAAAACCTAAGTTTCTAAAGATATTCTATGAATCCCATGTACGTGAATGGCTAGGAGAGGAAAGAAAGGAGGAAATAAAGAAAGAAAGAAAAGAAAAAGGAAGAAGAAAGAAAGAAAAGAAAGAAAGAAGGAAAGAAAGGAAGGAGGAAAGGGAAAGGAGAGGAGGAGAGAAAGGAAATGGAGAAATAGAGGGGCTGGAGGTTTGGGCGACCACCTTGTGGGTCCCACCTCTCTAAAATAAAAAAATAAAAAAAAATAAAAATAAAAATCAATAAAAACAAAAATAAACAAATAAAAAGAAGCATCTTTTTTTTTTTAATAAAATTAAAATGCAAATGAATGGGCCATCTCAGAGCGGGTCCAAATTTTGATTTTGAAATTCATTTTGGCGATTTGAGGGGTAAAATAGTCTTTTCAAAAAAAATTCAAACGAAACAAACTATTTTTGGCAGTTTTTGAAACGAGCTCGGATTTTAAAGTTCAATACCCCATTGCGAAGCAAATCCAATGTAGAATTTAAAAATATAATTTTGAAAGAAATCCAGATTATTTTTCTCGAGAAAATGCTTCCAAATCTATTTTTAGACAAAACGAGCTATTTTTGGTAGTTTTTGAAATGAGCTCGAATTTTGAAGTTCAATAGCTCATTGCGAAGCAAATCCAGTGTAAAATTTGAAAATTTGATTTTGAAAGAAATCCAGATTATTTTTCTTGAGAAAATATTTCCAAATTTAGACTCCCGGGGTGAAAATGTCAATTTTGGAAACCCGAGGTTTGAAATTGATTTCTTAAAACTTTTAAAACTCAATCTGGATTGAAATTTATAAAACTGGAGTTTTGGACTTCGAAAATGAAATGAAATGCGATGAAATGTTATGAAATGCTAAGAAATGATATGAAATGATGAGAAATGACATGCGAAATGCAGACCCTGAATGGAGAATTTTAGATGTTAGACCCCGATTGGCAGCTGTACCAGTTCAAAAAGTGTTAAAATTGACAAAATTTGCAAAAATGGTTGAAGAAATGATTTTCGAGCTCTGCCAAGCTAGAGTAACACTGAAAATTAGGGTTTGAGCTGGATTCAACTGAAATGAACTGGATTGAGCTGGGTTTTAGAGTTTCAGAACTCAAATGAACTCAATGGACACTGACTCAACTGACCTTTCCAACTGAATTTTCAAGAAAAGCTGCCATTTTTAGAGAAATGGTATGGAATGGTCATTGGAATGAAGTGAATTACGAACCTAAACTGGGTTTAAGCTAAAACAAAGGTCAGTAATACTGAGATGAACTAAAATCAAGTCTCAAACACTAACTCAACTGACTGGACTCGGCTCAATTTCAGCTGAAAGAGCTGAAATGGACTAAATTGGGCTCCTGAACACTTAGAAATGGTTTTGAACTGAAATTGGAGCACTTGAACTCCTGGTGAGCTCAAGTTAGACTCTGAGGAATATGACTGACTATGAATGACTGACTCAGAGGCAATTTGCTTGGATTTGAGTGAGAAATAAGCTCATTCTCGAAGAAATGATCCCATTTTGGCAAGAATGGTTAGAAATGAAAATGGTCTTCTCACTGTGAGCTCAGATGAGCTTGGAATGATTGATATTCTAAATGTTCTGAACTGACCAGTGAGCTTGGTTGACTCCGACTGACTAGGATTCGGGATGACCTAAGGGTAAAATGGTAATTTTCCTAATGAAAATGGGTAAAATGGTGATTTTCTAAAACTGACTCGGGGTTTGACTCCTACATTGTCCTAACAGGGTTGGCACTGCACGAGGAGGGTTGTTTGAGAATGGATGAGGAAAATTTGGGGTGTTTACAGAGGCCTCTTCTTAAAGGTGCTGTGGAGGGTTCGAGAATGGAGGTCGTTGTTGATCAAAGGCTGAGAGAGAGGGGGGGCTGTTGGAAGATCAACGGTGGTGCATTAAGAGAGAGCATGCGCGGGAAGGGTTCGTTAGGAATTCTCTGCTTTTTTCAAAAGGAGGCTTCCTTTTTAGGGAACTTTTTGAAAAATGGTTATGAAAATGAGGTTTTCAGAAAATTGTTTTAAAAAGATCTCAAAAAGTTCGAAAGTCACTCGTTTTCTTGTAACTTTTCTTGATTTTTCTTTTTTTTAGGTTTTTGTGTTGTTTCTCAATTTTTTTGTATTTTTAGAATAAAATCCTAAAGTGTGTGAGAAAACAAAGGTTAAAACTAATTTTTTTGTGTTTTTGCAAAAATATTTACAAAAAGGAATTTTTCTGAGAATTTAAAAACTATTTGAGAAAATTTCTTCAGAAATGGGTTTGGATCCGGGTTTTGAGGATAATTGGATTTAAAACGATGGATTCGGATCCGGAATTGATTTTGAATACATTAATATGGAATTTAATTCAGAAAATCTGAAGAATGACTGAAATTTAGCTTTGAAATCATTTTGATTTTCTCGGAAAATGGAGTCAGGGGCAAAAAGGCTATTTTACAAATCTTTGAAAAAATTGGGGTGTTCACAGATGCCCCTCTTTGCTACTAAGCCGGTTGAAAGCCGAGCTTAGTGGCAAAGATAACACTCCAAATTTTGGAAAATGCTCCAGTCAGCAGATCTGAACTGGGTGTGGAAGAATCTATTTGGGAAAACACGGCTTCTCAGGCTTTGAAACCTTATCCTGAATGGTTTTGGGGAGACGAAATCCTCAAAGATGATGTGTTTGAGCAGAGAATGAGGAAATCGTGATGGGACTTTGGGTGAAATCCCGAAATGGTGGGAAATGAGCATTTTGATCAGGTCTCATGGATGAGACAAGATACTCTTTTTGGAATGATTCAGGTTTAGCCCTTAACCTGGATGGGACGAAGATATATCAAGGCGAATTTGAACTGAGGAAAGGGATACACGGGGACCTTGATGGGACATTTTTTTGGGAAAGGCCTTGTGAAATGAAGCTCGAGTGGAATCCTATCCTGGATGGATATACAAAGCATGGGTTCCTTGATGGGAAGAATATGATGGGACTGGAAGAAATCATCTCGTCCAAACAATGAATCTCATTGTAATGTGACTCAGGTTTAACCCAAACCTGCAAGGAAGATACCTCGCGAAGCGAGGTTCCGGGTTAACTCTTAATCTGGATAGGAAATCTACCATATGGGTTTCTCAGAAATGGAGAAAGCACGATGGGACCTTGGGAATTTGGATGAACAAATCCGAGAGGGGTTTTTGCGAAAGGAGGAAATATAGAGTCCCTAAAGCTTTGAAAAAGGGGAAGAAATTGGGCGTCTCATTGCTGAGACTGAAATAGCTTTTGAAATTAAATGATCTTTCGCAAATGGTTCAGGTTTGACCCTTATCCTGAGTGGGGGTGTTATCATCGCAAAATTTTTACTTTTGCAAATCAAACTGACCTTTGAAAAAGTTTTTTTTTGAAAATAACTCGCCTGTCGGTACGAGGTTCAACCGTTCCTGCCACCTTTAACAGGGGTAATTGAACCAAGGATCAATCTTATGCTCTACTCTATTCAACTTGTCTAAATCATATTCTAATCTCTAAATGCACATAGAATCAGGCATGTGCTATGAATTTTCAGAAAATGCACATTTTGAAAACATGATGTTTGTTTTGAATGATTGAAATATCTTGGAAAATCGTGAATTGGGATTTGAAATATACTTCTGAGAGAAATAAAATCGATTTTGAGAAATCCTTGACATTTAGTGAAAATCAATTCTGAGAGACTTGGTTTCTCTGAATTCAAACTTGGAAATTGAAATTCTAACTTAGAAAATTTGAATTTGGAACTTGGGAAATACTTGAAATATTCTTTGAAATTCAATGCTTTTGGGAAAATCGATTTTGCTATAAGACTTAGCAGATTTTGAGGAATTCAATTTCCTTGACTTGGATTTTGAATCGGAGTTGACAAATGCATGAAATGAATGAATATGGATTTGAGGAATTGAGAAATACTTTTTGTATTTTTGAGAAATGCAGTGCATTTTTGAAGTTAGCCTAAGAGTGTAGGCTAAATGTGGCTAATGTGAAGATCATAAATCTAAGTATCATTCGTATTCTGACTATGGCCATAAATACAAATTCCACCAAGTTTATAAACTTCATAGAAGCTGGTGCATGTGTCATTCGTGTAGACCATGGTGAATTTGTAAAAATATGCATGAATCATCATCCATCACACATTAACATTATTTAAAAAAATAAACTATATGCAATGCAACCTAAGCTAAGCAGGAAATGTAAATTCTTATTCCAAAGTTTAATTACAAATTACATCACTGTTGAAATTTAAATACATGAAAAATAAAGTCTTCAATGTACCTGCAAAACTAGAAAACTTGGTTAATGAATATATGTTGGCTTTTCTAGATTTATCCAACAATATCAGGAAATTGTTGGATTTTGCTAGATATAAGCCTTTTCCTTGATTCCCTTAAATAAAAATGATAAAAATATGAAATAAAATTGAATAAATAAGGAAGATAAGATATGAAATTTCGAAATTGGGGTCCAAATGACCAAAATACCCCTAATAACAAGACTATGGTCTTAAAATTAGGGTTTTTAGAAAGATGTTTTGATAAAATGCAAGTTTTGGAATTTGAATGGAATAAACTCAAACCAAATATGCTATGACATGATTAAAAATATGAAATTAGGGTTAGGGATTTCGAAATTTAGGTCAAATGACCAAATTGCCCCCGATAGCAAGACTATGGCCTTGAAATCAGGGTTTTTTAGAAATAGATTTTGGTAAAAACTTAGCTTTTATGCACTAAATGAAATCAAATGAGCATCAAATTAAACCTAAAGCATCCTAATATGATTATGAACATGATTAAACCCTAAAAATATATGCTCATGCACGAAAATCCAATAATATCACAAAAACCGTGATTTTAGCAGTGTTTTGGATCTTTCAGGAACCCGGTTTTGCAATTTGCTTAATTCAGCCATCAAATGGATTCCAAAATCCATACAAATTGGTACCTGCACTTATTATAACCCTAATGTCGAATTGAAATTATAAAAATAATTTTTTGACATTAAATTAATCCAAAAATTTCATTAAACTCTAAAAATATGCTATTTTTGACCTAATTCACCAACCAGTCTCAGTCCAAGACCTGAATCAGGGGTCAAATCTCCATGGAAATTTATTAAATTTTACATAGACTAACTAAGAAGAAAAACAGAGATTTCCCAATTTACAGATCGAAAAAATAATCTCCGGTTAGGGAGAAACCCTTCCGGCAATCTGAGCTAAAATATATCACTCTTAACAGGGATTAAAACAGCTATTCCAGATTGAAAATACAAACATAAATATCAAACCTAAACAAAAATCTCTGAAATTTTAATGGTGAACAGTAGACAGAAAAATAACAATACTCACTTTTTACAGATCTAAAATCGGATCTGTGGTTTGGGATTTATGACTAACACAAGTCTGATTAGGGTTTTGGTAAACCCTAACGAGTTTTAAATTTAAAAACAGATTCTCTGAAATGGGAAAAATACTAAACAGTGATCAAAAAATATGAAAATTTCACAGCAGACATATCTACTCAACGTGAATCCATAGCATTTTACATATCTAAAATCGGATATAAGATGATAGAAATATCATAACAGCAAGTTACCTTCCTGATTTTAACCATGATTTTAAAGCTTTAAAAACCCGATTTGATGTCTGATTTTTTTGACAGGGTTCCCGAGATCCAAAACCTCTGATTTTTCTACAGTAACTCAATAACTCATGCATGCATCACATATAAAAAAATCAGAAATAAACAATGAGTGATTCAATCATAACTAACATCATCTTTACTGTTCTAAACCTACAACACACAGAAATTTAAGAGACTTGAAAAACCATGCATTAACTAATGTAAATCAATAAAATAAACCATAAAACAGTAAATAAAAATTATTTCTATGCTATAGAACGTAAAAAAAACATGAATAAACCATGAAAATAAAATAAAAACAGGGAATCAATGGCTGGAATTTGATATCACCTTTAAAACATAGATTTAACCCATTAAAATGGGTAAATCATATATTTTATTGGTTAATAATGTAAAGAATCATATTAAAATCAATTCTAATGGATTAAAATATCTGTAAATCATCCCAAACAGGGTTAGATCACCTTCTTGGATCATTCTTGCTGATTCTTGATGGTTCTTGAGGTTGAATCCATGGTTTAATCCATGAAGGGGATGACACCAATGGCTAAAATTGATTTAAAACATGACAAAGTATTAAATAAAACTAAAAAATATTAAAAATATTACCTTGGTGCTTGCAGCAATGGAGGAAGGGCTGGAGAGGAGAGAGAAGCTCCAAGAATCCAATAGGAGAGAGATGGAAAAATCGACCCCCCTTATGCCTCTATTTATAATAAAAAAATTAGGTTTAAAAATTAACAATTTTGAAAATTTTGGACTCTAAAGGGGGGGGCGATTTTGGGGTGGAGTTACCTAACTACCCCTAGTCTAAATTATCCTAAATAGTTCCTAATTAACCCCTAGCTAAACCTAAGAATCCCTCAAATGTGGTGCCACTTGGCATTCTCTCACATTGGTTTTTTAAAACACTTTTAAAAACCTTTAAAAACACTAGTTTTAAAAACTAACTTTCAAAAATGAGTTTTTCAAAATGGTTTTGACTCTTCTAAACCTCTAACACTAACCAAGACATCAACTAACCCTAGTCTAGCCCTGACTTACTCGAATATGGTGCCACCCCGAGTGGGCCCTACTTGAGTTTTTCAAAAAGCGATTTTAAAACTTGAAATTGAAGGAGTTTTCAAAAGATTTTCAAAAGTAAACTTAAAATTAGGATTTTTGGAATGGCATAAGGTCCTAACTGAGTTAGAATTCTTCTGAATATGGTGCCAACTGAGCGGGCCCACATCGAATTTTGAACATTTTTGAAATAAACACTGAAAATGGCTTTGAAAAAGGGTTAAAATTGACATTTGAAATTCAAGATCTTTGAAAATAGGGTCTCAAGCGAACTGGAACTCCGGGTTAGAGTCCTGAACTCTTAGGACTCTGAGATTTTAGATTTTAAAAGCCAAATGAAAGAATTTTCAAAAGATTTTATCAAGAAATGATGAAATAAGTCAAAAAAACACAGTCAGGGTTAGACTCCTAACTCGACCAAACTCTAAAATAGAGTCCTAAACTAACTGGACTCTGTAAAATGACCTAAATTTTGAAAATAATCAAAAAAGATTGAAAATGGAAGTAAGACAGACTTAAAAACGGACTCCTGACTGGATCAGGACTCTGAGACAGAGTCCTGATCGGACTGAAACTTTCAAAATTTTGGGAAATTTGATGAATAGAGGAATTCAGAAGCGACACCACCTCAATGGGTCTCATCTGTGAATTGAAATCGATTAAAATGTGAATTTGGAATGAATCCAGATTATTTTCTAAGAAAATATTTCGAAATATAAAGTCCTGGGGTTGGAAAATGACAAAGTATTGAATAAAAACCCAGGTTTTGAAATTGATTTTGAAATAAAGCTTTAAAATTCAAATCTGGATTGAATGTTTTGAAATAGGAGTGTTGGATCTCGAAAATGAGATGCAATGTCATACAATGCTATGCAGAATACGTGCAATGACATGCAATGATCTGTAATGACTTATGAAATGGACAAACACTGGATGAAGGTAAAAATTTAGGGTGTTTACAGATGCCCCTCTTTGTTGCTAAGCCGGTTGAAAGCCGAGCTTAGTGGCAAAGAAAACACACCAAATTTGGACTATAAAAATGCCCCAGTTAGATGAATCTGACTGGGTATGAAAGAGTTAGTTCAAAGGATGATGATAGATATGAAATGAAGAATAAAAAAATTTTATTTCGAAAAAAAAGGTGAGATTCAGGTTTTGCTCTTAACCTCGATGGGACAGAAAATACCTCGTATGGAACGAAGCTCAGGCTTAACCCTTAACTTGAAAGGGGACGATACCTCGTGGAAAAACGAGGCTCAGGCTTAACCCTTAACCTGAAAGGGGACGATACCTCGTGGAAAAACGAGGCTCAGGCTTAACCCTTAACCTGAAAGGGGACGATATACGGAGTCCTCGAATGAAGAAACCATGATGGGACCTTCGAATTTTGCACAATAAATCCGAGAGGGGTTTGCAAAAGGAAGAAAGGGGGTTCCCTAAAGCTTGAAAAGGGATTGATCTTGGACGTCTCATCGCTGAAACTGAATGGCTTTTAAGACAGATGACCTTTTTGCAGAAAATTCAGGTTTAACCCTTAACCTGAACGGGAACTGCCTATGGTGGGACAGCGGGGAGCACAGGGAAGTGTGCTAATCTGAGAGCCTAGGCACTCAGATTAAAACAAGAAGGGAAGGATCTTGGACAACTCCCATCATCCGATCCTAAAAGGGATAACAACAACGCCTGGATACATCAAAATAAACATCAAGCTCTCACTTCATGTCGGGATAACTTGACAAGATTGCCAATAAGATGAAAAATTGGTAGTTAATTCAAGGATGATAAGCACATATATATATGAAAAATATTCCCTCTTTTCCACCTGAAGTATTACCTCCGATTGAGCTTAACTCCGTAGAATCAAGATTCGAATTCAAATATCATTGCCTTTGACTTTCTCTCAAGGAAGCTATCAATTTCCTTGATATGGGCGGAAAAGAATATATTCTTGATATTGCGAGAGCTATTGGTGAAAGGATATTGATAAAAGAATTTCATAAAATTAAAGAAGATTCTTGATAGATTCGGCAGTCTGATATCCTGAGATTCTTTTCTCATGATGATCTTTCTGCACTCTCTTTTTAACAGAATTGGAGCTCTCTTGGATTTTTTGGGAATTACATCATCCTTCATTTTGGAGATGTCCTAGCTTTTTATCTCTTTATTTTTTTTTTGAAAGGGTACGTCACAAACTCCTTCATCTCAGAGATGTTCCGATCCTTCTTTTCTCTCAGGGATTATATTGACGGTTATTGGCTCATTGGTTGGGAATCTCTTGATGATAGCAGGAATTAAATATCTTTTAGGGTTTGTCGGTAGGCTCATCACACTCGCCTTCATCTCGACGGTGATTTGAACTTTTTCTGGAAGGATCCGTCACAAACTCCGTCATCTTGGAGATGATCCAAATCTTCTTTAGCCCCGGGGGTCGACTCGTCTAATTCGCCTTCATCTTGACGACAGTTGAGAGATCCCTTTTGCAGATATTTAATTGCAGCTTAGGTGATTGAGGAGATATGGAGATTGAGTGGATTTTTCTGTATCACCCAGGATATTTTGACTGCTTATTTTCCAAGAATGGTCTTTAAAAATATGCCATTGACTGCGATCAATATCAATCACTTCTGGCTTTGCAACAACATTGAATTTTAATTGCTGGCCATATCGCGGATTTATTCTTCATCCTTTTGGTTGGCCAATAGAAAGATTTTGAATTTTGAATCCTTTTTCACAAAAGCTTTGTCCTTTCGGAAGTAATACTAAAGGTATTCTGAGGTACAATTTTATGCAGTAAAGATTTTGAGATCAACAACTATTTTTTATGACAAATTGGCAAAATATTCCTGAAATCCTTGGTGAAAGAAATCACTTGAGATCTAAATGACACATCCGTGGCTAGATTCTTCTCTCCTTTCCCCAAAGGAGAGACTCAGGCTTAACCCTTACCTGAACGGGTAACAAAAGATACTCCTCTCTTCCCTGAAGAGGAGGTGTTTGCAAAACGAACTTTCGAAGAGAAATAGAGTTTTCGTCAAATCTCCCTATTTCTAGGCTTCTCTTATGGAAAGGGGGCCGCTAACAAAGATTGAAAGGATATCATAGAGGAACGAGTCCATCACACTCTCCCAGAAAAAAGGGTCCTCGACGACGGGGGTGGCCTAACAAAAGACATTTAGGGTTACAAGGAGGACGAGCTTCCGTCAAAACTCTCCCTGGAAAAAGGGTTCCTTGTGTGACAATAAAGATTGTTTTGCAAACTGTTCGTGAATCATGAGTCCCTTCAAACTCTCCCTAGAAAAAGGGGTTCAACAAACGTACAATAAAGACATGCGAAAAAGAATGAGCTCCCTTGAACTCTCCCTGGAAAAAGGGTCCCTCGCAAGAGAAGATGATTGAAATTGGTATTGGGTGACCCAAAAGGGTCGAAATTGGGAATGACATGGGTTTGATGGGGATTCAGCCTAAGAACGACATTGGTTCAATTAAGAACGACATTGGTTCAATAGGAACGACATGGGTTCGATAGGTATTCAGCCTACGAACGACATTGGTTCAATTAAGAACAACATTGGTTCACTGGGAACGACATGGGTTCAATAGGGATTCAGCCTAAGAACGATATTGGTTCAATTTAGAACGGCATTGGTTTCGCAGGGGTTCGACCTACGAACTATCAATTCCATAGGAATTCAACTTAAGGATCATAGCTTAAGAAGGAATGATTCCAACTTGTGAGCTTTGAATGGACCAGGTGCTAAACTGGGTTTGAGGGAAGATCGAAATTCAAGTCTCTAAGGAAAAACTAGATGAATTGGATTTTGAAGGAGGGTTCGGGTCGGAACTCGGATCTTCTAGACCAATTGCCAAATTTGCAGGAAAGTTTAAGTAGAAGTTCGAACTTTTAAAGGAAAACCAAGCGAATTGGATTTGAAAGAAAATTCAAGTCGAAACTTTGATTTTCTAGACCAATTCTGAATTGGATTTGGAAGAAGATTCGAATCGGAACTCGACTCTTCTAGACCAATTCTAGAATCTAGAGGAAAGAAAATTATACGAATTGGATTTGTAAGAAAATTCAAGTCGGGACTTGGATTTTCTAGACCAATTCTGAATTGGATTTGGAAGAAGATTCGAATCGGAACTCGACTCTTCTAGACCAATTCAAGAATCTAGAGGAAAGAAAATTATACGAATTGGATTTGTAAGAAAATTCAAGTCGGGACTTGGATTTTCTAGACCAATTCTGAATTGGATTTGGAAGAAGATTCGAATCGGAACTCGACTCTTCTAGACCAATTCTAGAATCTAGAGGAAAGAAAATTATACGAATTGAATTTGTAAGAAAAGTCAAGTCGGGACTTGGATTTTCTAGACCAATTCTGAATTGGATTTGGAAGAAGATTCGAATCGGAACTCGACTCTTCTAGACCAATTCAAGAATCTAGAGGAAAGAAAATTATACGAATTGGATTTGTAAGAAAATTCAAGTCGGGACTTGGATTTTCTAGACCAATTCTGAATTGGATTTGGAAGAAGATTCGAATCGGAACTCGACTCTTCTAGACCAATTCTAGAATCTAGAGGAAAGAAAATTATACGAATTGGATTTGTAAGAAAATTCAAGTCGGGACTTGGATTTTCTAGACCAATTCTGAATTGGATTTGAAAGAAGATTCGAATCGGAATTCGACTCTTCTAGACCAATTCTAGAATCTAGAGGAAAGAAAATTATACGAATTGGATTTGTAAGAAAATTCAAGTCGGGACTTGGATTTTCTAGACCAATTCTGAATTGGATTTGGAAGAAGATTCGAATCGGAATTCGACTCTTCTAGACCAATTCTAGAATCTAGAGGAAAGAAAATTATACGAATTGGATTTGTAAGAAAATTCAAGTCGGGACTTGGATTTTCTAGACCAATTCTGAATTGGATTTGGAAGAAGATTCAAATCGGAACTCGACTCTTCTAGACCAATTCAAGACATTTAAAGGAAAGAAAAGTTGATAAGTATAAAGATGACATTTGGGACTAGTTCAACTAGTACGAGCATCAGATTTTGGAAGAGTACCAATATGAGCACTGGGTTTTAAAAGGTTACCAGTACGAGCACTGGGTTTTAAAAGGTTACCAGTACGAGCACTGGGTTTTAAAAGATTACCAGTACGAGCACTGGTATTTAAAAGATTACCAGTACGAGCACTGGATTTTGAAAGATTACCAGTACGAGCACTGGATTTTTAAAGGATACCAGTTCGAGCACTGGACTTTAAAAGGCTACCAGTACAAGCACTGGATTTTGGAAGGATACCAGCATGAGCACTGGATTTTAAAAAAAAGTACCCGCACGAACGCTGGGCTTTGAAAAAGTCTGACCAGTGAATATTGAATTTAGAGGGTTCGACCAGTAAAAACCAGATTCAGGAAGTTCGACCAGTGAATACTGGATTCAGGAAGTTCGACCAGTAAAAACCGGATTTAGGAAGTTCGACCAGTGAATACTGGATTTAGGAAGTTCGACCAGTAAAAACCGGATTTAGGAAGTTTGACCAGTGAAAACTGGATTCCGGAAGTTCGACCAGTGAAAACTGGATTCAAGAAGTTCGACCACTAAAAACCGGATTTAGGAAGTTCGACCAGTAAAAACCGGATTTAGGAAGTTCGACCAGTAAAAACCGGATTTAGGAAGTTTAACCAGTGAAAACTGGATTCAGGAAGTTCGACCAGTAAAAACCGGATTTAGGAAGTTCGACCAGTAAAAACCGGATTTAGGAAGTTCGACCAGTAAAAACCGGATTTAGGAAGTTTGACCAGTGAAAACTGGATTCAGGAAGTTCGACCAGTGAAAACTGGATTTAAGAAGTTCGACTAGTGAAAACTGGATTTAAGAAGTTCGACCAGCGAAAACTGGATTTAGGAAGTTCGCTTCACCCGAAGGTTGACCGGTAAAAATGGTTTTGATAAAAACTCGGCCCGCAGGACGAACTTGAAAAAGGTTGGTGTTTAGAAAGCGCTTGATGATTGTAATGTGAGATTTTCAATCTTTTACCCTCACGCTGACCTAGACAAATGTCGGGGTCTCAGGATTTATCCCTTATCCTGAATGGGTAATCGATGCAAATGCAAATTGATGCAGATGAATGCGAATGAATGTATGCAAATGCACATGAATGTAAATGGGTGCACATGCGTGCACAAGTGTGTGAAATGAGAGATTTGTTTATCCTGCCTGCATACAGAACGTTTTGAAGATAAAATGAAAATTTTAAAAATGCCCCAGTGTAACTGGGAAAGAAGAATTTGAACAAAAGGATAAATGATTGATGTTTGAGGAGCGCTCTCTGAAGGTGACACGACAATTGGCTTTTGATTGATTCAGAAGAGACTCTGAAGAGGTCATTCCTCATAAAAGAACATTTTGCCGAGGAGAATAAAAAAATGGCACCGAGCTTGCGAGAAAACTGACAACTTTATTGATGTATTGAAGGAAAGGTAACAAATAGAGGAAAGACAGACGAGATTACATCATCCCTTTGAAATAATAAAAGCAAGATGAGAAATTAGGAAAGTGCTAGTGTTATCAATTTTTTGAATGATTGGGGAGAAACATGATCAGGATGAATGGTCCTCCTTTTCATCTCCAACGAGAATATTCTTGTCAATGACGTCTTGGATAATATTTTTAAGGACAAAACAATGCTCGGTATCGTGACCCATTGCCCGATGAAATTTGCAGAACTGATCTTTAAACCTTCCCATGGTCACAGGAGGATTTGCTATCTTGGGGAGTCTAACCTTCCCTTTGGCTATCATGTATTCCAGAACTTGCTCCAGTGGCTGTTCTAAGGGAGTAAAATTGCGATCGTACCCCCAACCATCATGCTTTGGTTTTCCTTGGAATTTTAATTTGAATTGGACACTTGAGGAAGACTTGTCATCTCGCTTGTCCATTTTATCCTTCCGACTTGCGAGGTCATTCTTCTCTGAGTTTGGATTTCCTGAGCCTCCAGTATGATTTTTTCTACCTCCTCTTTTGTTTTGTCCATTGCTACTTCTGGTAGAATTGGTAGAAAATGTGGAGTGAGCCTTCAGAGACCCGACTGTATCTTTTGTGTGCATGTATTCCAAGAAACTCTCGAGTATTTGATCTAACGGGGCCATCTTGTGGTCCTGGTTTGGATCATCACGTTGCATCTCTTGTCGAGTACTTGATTTTTGCTGAGACTTGGATAAGACAGTTGACCAGTACTCTTTCTCATTTTCAATGAAGAGATTCTTGTCGATATGATCTTGGACGATATTTTTAAAGACGAAACAATGTTCAATATCGTGCCCCGTTGTTTGGTGGAATTTGCAGAAGCGGTCTTTCCATTTCCCTAGGGCGACCAGAGGATTAGCAATTCTTGGAAGCTTAACCATTCCTTTGCTCAGCATGTATTCAAGGACCTCTTCGAGGGGCTGATCTAGAGGAGTGAATTCGCGATCGTAACCCCAACCGTCATGCTTTTTCTTCTCTTTCTGTTGACTCAATTTTTCACTCTGCTTTAAAGATTTCTCTTTCTGACTTGTATGATTGCCCTTGTTATCCTTGCACCCCTCGCGGTGGGCCTTAACAGAATTTGTCATTTTTGAATCTTGATTATTCCTGACGGGAGTGATGCTCTTATAGAAATCTTTGCTCCTGAAGACCTTCTTGCCCTTGTCGCGGGCTTGCAAATCTTTAATCTTCTTTGCCATTTCCTTCAGCTGTATTTGGAACGGATCATCCATTGCTTGATTTTTCCCTTTATAGGTTGTCCCTTGCCTATGAGGGGATCTTTGAAGTGCTTGCCAGACTTCATACTCTTTATCAGTGCCGCCTACTGATTCTGACTCATCAGATGTATCCTTGTGTTGGATATATTTCTTGGATAGTTTTAAAACTTTCATGGCTGACCGGCCTTTTGCTCTCTGCTTGACCTGGATCTTTTCTGTACTAGCTTCAGCTTGTTCTGTCAACATTTTGGTCATCATCTCTTTGAACATAGCATATATCTGAGGATCAACATCATCCTCTGCTTGCTAACCTTGACTTCTGACTGATCGGGGTGAGTCTATTTCCTCTTCTGAAGTGACTGAGTATGCAACGCCTTCAACTGATGAGGTTTTCTTTTCGGACCTTGTCTGACCCATCGAGTATCACAAATGCTCTTCTGAATGTTACTGATGCTCTCTGCAAGGTAGAACTGATGATTAGGCTTTTGAAGGAAATTTGGTTGAAGGAAAATATTTGTTGAGAATTTTGGTAGACAATTGAAAGAGTATCTCATTACTAGGGATTAAGTCGTCGCTGGAATTACGACAATTGTGCTGCTATTCTTTGCAAAATAAACAACTGAAAATATGCCTTGTTATCTAGGCGAGGTCGTCAAACCAAGATGAGATGTAAAATAAAGGAATTTTATTGAGGGGAAAAACATGATTTTATCAATAATACTCTTGACAGAGGGGAGGGGGACAAACAATTTTCCACCACTCTAGATAATCAGAGGATACACGAGGACCAGGAAAAATAGCAAGACTGACAAAGGAATCCCAGCCATGTCTGGCAGAATGGTATGCTCCGGACCACTGATCTGATGTGAGATCGAATTCTGGCAGAACCCCGGCTAGTGGACGAATCTCTACGCGCTTCTGCCTCTGAGAGAACTGCCTGACACACCGCTTTGGATGATAGTATGCGCAGAATAATGGGCCAAGTAGCCTGAATCGCTTGCCATAAGCATAAGTGCATCTGGGAGGTGATTCCTGACGATCAAAGTAGTCCCATACGACTTCTTCCTCCTGAAGGTTGTCGATCAAGAACCGGTATCGCGCAACTGGAAAAAGCTTCTCTCCATTGTATCTGAAGGAACTGGCTCGGACTGGCACATGTCGGAGGAACCAAGACTGCAAGGCATAGGTGCATCCTTCGACTAGGATCGACTCTCCGAGTGCGAAACGAGTCAACCCTCGGTATAGAAAGGCGAGTGCGGCCATGGCTATTGAGAGGCGGCTGGTCTGTCGACTTCCCCATCTCCTTAGAAGCTGAACTATTCTGATATCCATGTAATTTCTTCCGTCGGGAAAGAAAGCCAATCCCACCGTGCACAGGACCATCACATGTTGAATTCTCTCTCGAGCTGTCTTGGACAACGAGCTGACTTCCACAAATGTCCCATACTGTCTGTAGATTTCGAGCAGATCCACATATTCGTTTCCATCCTCCTCCATCAATGGCCAAGACTTGCGCCCTGTCATGCGAGCAAAGGCATCCTTAGGGTCCAGACCCTTAACATTAATCAGAAACTGTTTCTCCAATGGATCTCCAGGCTGGCTCGGGCAATCCCATAATCTCTGAAAATTCATTCATCAGTATTGTCATCTCGCCCCACGGAAACCAGAAGGTAGAAGAGCTCGGATTCCACCGCTCTGCTAGTGCATGGATCAAGTTGCCGTTGACTGTCTGCTTTCCCACTACGGATGCCAGTTCCAATCCACACTCGTCCAGATGGTCTGGAAACATACGAGAGAAGTTCTTGAACCATGAATAGTACCACCGGGGGAAGAAGGATCCGATGTTGAGGACTCGATGTTCGGGAAGACTTTGTCGCACCTCGTAGGAGATGTGACCCTCAGGGAAGACTGAATTAAGCTGACTGGATGCCATCAAACTGGAAAACATGGAAGATTGGAATAAGACTTGGGAAAATACAGGAATTTTGAAAAAAATGCAGGCAGGATAAAATGAAGCAGAAATTCGAGATCCAGAAGAAAGTGAGGATGGAAAATCACCTGGAGTTTTGAAGAAAATTAAGGGAAATTTGGAAAATCGTCCAGGGTTTGATGAAATATGAAGAAATGAAGTATTTGGAAAATCGTCCAAGGTTTAAAACATGGACAGTACATGGACATAGATTGGGGAATTTTGAAAAATCGTCCAGTATTTTTAGAAAATATGACTATAACATATTCAATCACATTCTGCACAAACAAGTATGCACATACAGCATTCTCTAAAAGCTGACTCTAGATGCACAAATTTTGAAATGGCTATAGGACCTTAATCCTAACTCTAAGGTTCAGATCAACTGTATTCAATCCAGTTATGCCTATATACTCAAGCCAAGGCTCGATGTACGTGGCATAGAATCAATTTCTCCGGTTCTAGGTTCAAGTTTTCCAACATCCTTGAGCACCTGCCGATATACGTTGGACTATAGCCCTTGGTACGTGGCAGGGGGGTTTTCACCCAAATAAGTGGCCCAGTTGTGAGGCTCTGTCCCGAACTATGGTTCTGGAAGAGAGCCCAACAACGTGAAGACCGGGACAATATAGGTGGGGTGATTTTTGAAAAACATGAGCACATGCAATCAAATCAGAAGGCTCTAAGTCCTAAAGAGATAGAATTTTGAAAAATTTGAAGAAGCAAATATTGTTTTTAATCAAACCTAAATTGAGGAGGGTTGTATTAGACCTAAGTCTATGTGAGCATGAAAATTTCCTCCTCAATATGGTCCTACCAAACCATACCTAGTCTATATGCATTCCATGTCAGCTGGGTTCAAGTCTAGGCTCCTAGGTTCACATGATAGCATAAATTAAAAGCTGACATTCCATGGAAATCGATTTTGACAATTTGAACTAAGTAGAGCATTAGATTGATCAGGCGAAGACAGGTCCCATCACGGTCGCCAAAGCTGTTATCATCGCAAAATTTTTACTTTTGCAAATCAAACTGACATTTGAAAAAGTTTTTTTTTTAAAATAACTCGCCTGTCGGTACGAGGTTCAACCGTTCCTGCCACCTTTAACAGGGGTAATTGAACCAAGGATCAATCTTATGCTCTACTCTATTCAACTTGTCTAAATCATATTCTAATCTCTAAATGCACATAGAATCAGGCATGTGCTATGAATTTTCAGAAAATGCACATTTTGAAAACATGATGTTTGTTTTGAATGATTGAAATATCTTGGAAAATCGTGAATTGGGATTTAAAATATACTTCTGAGAGAAATAAAATCGATTTTGAGAAATCCTTGACATTTAGTGAAAATCGATTCTGAGAGACTTGGTTTCTCTGAATTCAAACTTGGAAATTGAAATTCTAACTTAGAAAATTTGAATTTGGAACTTGGGAAATACTTGAAATATTCTTTGAAACTCAATGCTTTTGGGAAAATCGATTTTGCTATAAGACTTAGCAGATTTTGAGGAATTCAATTTCCTTGACTTGGATTTTGAATCGGAGTTGACAAATGCATGAAATGAATGAATATGGATTTGAGGAATTGAGAAATACTTTTTGTATTTTTGAGAAATGCAGTGCATTTTTGAAGTTAGCCTAAGAGTGTAGGCTGAATGTGGCTAATGTGAAGATCATAAATCTAAGTATCATTCGTATTCTGACTATGGCCATAAATACAAATTCCACCAAGTTTATAAACTTCATAGAAGCTGGTGCATGTGCCATTCGTGTAGACCATGGTGAATTTGTAAAAATATGCATGAATCATCATCCATCACACATTAACATTATTTAAAAAAATAAACTATATGCAATGCAACCTAAGCTAAGCAGGAAATGTAAATTCTTATTCCAAAGTTTAATTACAAATTACATCACTGTTGAAATTTAAATACATGAAAAATAAAGTCTTCAATGTACCTGCAAAACTAGAAAACTTGGTTAATGAATATATGTTGGCTTTTCTAGATTTATCCAACAATATCAGGAAATTGTTGGATTTTGCTAGATATAAGCCTTTTCCTTGATTCCCTTAAATAAAAATGATAAAAATATGAAATAAAATTGAATAAATAAGGAAGATAAGATATGAAATTTCGAAATTGGGGTCCAAATGACCAAAATACCCCTAATAACAAGACTATGGTCTTAAAATTAGGGTTTTTAGAAAGATGTTTTGATAAAATGCAAGTTTTGGAATTTGAATGGAATAAACTCAAACCAAATATGCTATGACATGATTAAAAATATGAAATTAGGGTTAGGGATTTCGAAATTTAGGTCAAATGACCAAATTGCCCCCGATAGCAAGACTATGGCCTTGAAATCAGGGTTTTTTAGAAATAGATTTTGGTAAAAACTTAGCTTTTATGCACTAAATGAAATCAAATGAGCATCAAATTAAACCTAAAGCATCCTAATATGATTATGAACATGATTAAACCCTAAAAATATATGCTCATGCACGAAAATCCAATAATATCACAAAAACCGTGATTTTAGCAGTGTTTTGGATCTTTCAGGAACCCGGTTTTGCAATTTGCTTAATTCAGCCATCAAATGGATTCCAAAATCCATACAAATTGGTACCTGCACTTATTATAACCCTAATGTCGAATTGAAATTATAAAAATAATTTTTTGACATTAAATTAATCCGAAAATTTCATTAAACTCTAAAAATATGCTATTTTTGACCTAATTCACCAACCAGTCTCAGTCCAAGACCTGAATCAGGGGTCAAATCTCCATGGAAATTTATTAAATTTTACATAGACTAACTAAGAAGAAAAACAGAGATTTCCCAATTTACAGATCGGAAAAATCATCTTCGGTTAGGGAGAAACCCTTCCGGCAATCTGAGCTAAAATATATCACTCTTAACAGGGATTAAAACAGCTATTCCAGATTGAAAATACAAACATAAATATCAAACCTAAACAAAAATCTCTGAAATTTTAATGGTGAACAGTAGACAGAAAAATAATAATACTCACTTTTTACAGATCTAAAATCGGATCTGTGGTTTGGGATTTATGACTAACACAAGTTTGATTAGGGTTTTGGTAAACCCTAACGAGTTTTAAATTTAAAAACAGATTCTCTGAAATGGGAAAAATACTAAACAGTGATCAAAAAATATGAAAATTTCACAGCAGACATATCTACTCAACGTGAATCCATAGCACTTTACATATCTAAAATCGGATATAAGATGATAGAAATATCATAACAGCAAGTTACCTTCCTGATTTTAACCATGATTTTAAAGCTTTAAAAACCCGATTTGATGTCTGATTTTTTTGACAGGGTTCCCGAGATCCAAAACCTCTGATTTTTCTATAGTAACTCAATAACTCATGCATGCATCACATATAAAAAAATCAGAAATAAACAATGAGTGATTCAATCATAACTAACATCATCTTTACTGTTCTAAACCTACAACACACAGAAATTTAAGAGACTTGAAAAACCATGCATTAACTAATGTAAATCAATAAAATAAACCATAAAACAGTAAATAAAAATTATTTCTATGCTATAGAACGTAAAAAAAACATGAATAAACCATGAAAATAAAATAAAAACAGGGAATCAATGGCTGGAATTTGATATCACCTTTAAAACATAGATTTAACCCATTAAAAGGGGTAAATCATATATTTTATTGGTTAATAATGTAAAGAATCATATTAAAATCAATTCTAATGGATTAAAATCTCTGTAAATCATCCCAAACAGGGTTAGATCACCTTCTTGGATCGTTCTTGCTGATTCTTGATGGTTCTTGAGGTTGAATCCATGGTTTAATCCATGAAGGGGATGACACCAATGGCTAAAATTGATTTAAAACATGACAAAGTATTAAATAAAACTAAAAAATATTAAAAATATTACCTTGGTGCTTGCAGCAATGGAGGAAGGGCTGGAGAGGAGAGAGAAGCTCCAAGAATCCAATAGGAGAGAGATGGAAAAATCGACCCCCCTTATGCCTCTATTTATAATAAAAAAATTAGGTTTAAAAATTAACAATTTTGAAAATTTTGGACTCTAAAGGGGGGGCGATTTTGGGGTGGAGTTACCTAACTACCCCTAGTCTAAATTATCCTAAATAGTTCCTAATTAACCCCTAGCTAAACCTAAGAATCCCCCAAATGTGGTGCCACTTGGCATTCTCTCACATTGGTTTTTTAAAACACTTTTAAAAACCTTTAAAAACACTAGTTTTAAAAACTAACTTTCAAAAATGAGTTTTTCAAAATGGTTTTGACTCTTCTAAACCTATAACACTAACCAAGACATCAACTAACCCTAGTCTAGCCCTGACTTACTCGAATATGGCGCCACCTCGAGTGGGCCCTACTTGAGTTTTTCAAAAAGCGATTTTAAAACTTTAAATTGAAGATGTTTTCAAAAGATTTTCAAAAGTAAACTTAAAATTAGGATTTTTGGAATGGCATAAGGTCCTAACTGAGTTAGAATTCCTCTGGATATGGTGCCAACTGAGCGGGCTCACATCGAATTTTGAACATTTTTGAAATAAACACTGAAAATGGCTTTGAAAAAGGGTTAAAATTGACATTTGAAATTCAAGATCTTTGAAAATAGGGTCTCAAGCGAACTGGAACTCCGGGTTAGAGTCCTGAACTCTTAGGACTCTGAGATTTTAGATTTTAAAAGCCAAATGAAAGAATTTTCAAAAGATTTTATCAAGAAATGATGAAATAAGTCAAAAAAACACAGTCAGGGTTAGACTTCTAACTCGACCAAACTCTAAAATAGAGTCCTGAACTAACTGGACTCTGTAAAATTACCTAAATTTTGAAAATAATCGAAAAAGATTGAAAATGGAAGTAAGACAGACTTAAAAACGGACTCCTGACTGGATCAGGACTTTGAGACAGAGTCCTGATCGGACTGAAACTTTCAAAATTTTGGGAAATTTGATGAATAGAGGAATTCAGAAGCGACACCACCTCAATGGGTCTCATCTGTGAATTGAAATCGATTAAAATGTGAATTTGGAATGAATCCAGATTATTTTCTGAGAAAATATTTCGAAATATAAAGTCCTGGGGTTGGAAAATGACAAAGTATTGAATAAAAACCCAGGTTTTGAAATTGATTTTGAAATAAAGCTTTAAAATTCAAATCTGGATTGAATGTTTTGAAATAGGAGTGCTGGATCTCGAAAATGAGATGCAATGTCATACAATGCTATGCAGAATACGTGCAATGACATGCAATGATCTGTAATGACTTATGAAATGGACAAACACTGGATGAAGGTAAAAATTTGGGGTGTTTACAGGAGGAAATCTACCATACAGGTTTCTCAAAAATGGAGAAAACCATAATGGGACCTTCGGAATTTGGACGAACAAATTCGAGAGGGGTTTTTGCGAAAGGAGGAAATATAGAGTCCCTAAAGCTTTGAAAAAGGGGAAGAAATTGGGTGTCTCATTGCTGAGACTGAAATAGCTTTTGAAATCAAAGAATCTTTCGCAAAATGGTTCAGGTTTAACCCTTATCCTGAGTGGGTCATCCATACGGAATTCGTTAATGAGAAAACCGTGGTGGGACAGGAGGAGATACTTCTTCTGAGGCAACTCTTTTTGGGAAATATAAACAATGCTTGGTTACATCAAAATGGATATTGAATGTTTATTTTATTTTTGGAATAGCTAGAAAATTTTTGCCAATAAGATAAAATCATAGTAGGTTCAAACACTTGGAAATGTGCACGTATGTGCAAAAGAAATTCTCTCTTTTACCTAGAGTATTTCTCCCAAATGAGGTTAACTCCTCAGTTTTAAGAGTCAAATTCAAAATTTTAGCACTGATGATTTTCTTCAAGGAAGCTATCCATTTCCCTGATATGAGAATAAAAGAAATATTCTTAATTTCATAAAAGCAGAAAATGAAGAGATATTGATAAAAGAATTTTGCATGAGAAAAGATAACTTCTGGCAACTTCAGCAGTTTGATATCTGGGTGTTTTCCCACGATGATCTTTTTGCACTCTTTTGAGTCATTGGGCTTTCTCGGTTTTTTACATCATCCTTCATTTGGATGTCTTGACTTTTCTCTCTTTTTCAGGGAAGGGTACGTTACAAGCTCCTTCATCTTGGAGATGCTCCGATCCTTCTTTCTCTCACGGATTGTATATGATATTGGCTCAAAAGGTCTTTATATGATAGCTGGAATCAAATATCTTTTAGGGTTTGTTGGTAGGTTCATCGCATCTGCCTTCATCTCGACAGTGATCCGAACTTTCCTGGAAGGATCCGTCACAAACTCCGTCATCTTGGAGATGTTTCAAATCTTCTTTGGCCCCGGGGATCCACTCGCTTAATTCGCCTTCATCTTGACGACAATTGAGAGATCCCTTTTGCGGATATTTGATTGCAACTTTTTAAACGAAGATGAGAAGATATGGATTGAGTGGATTCTTTTTATAGCTTGGGATATTTCCACTGCCTGATTGTCAGAAAGTCATTTTTAAAACATGCGCCATAGCCAAGATCAATATCAATTCTCTTATGGCTTTTCAACATCATTGAAGATTTCTTTTATTGATCATATCGAGGACATTTCTTACATCCTTTTGGTTGATCAACAGGAAAAGATTTGAATTTTACCTCTTTTCGCAAAAAGTTTCACCTTTTGGAAGGAAGTACTGGAGGTAATATGAGAAAATTCTCTTTGTGCAGTAAGAATATTTAGAATTAACAAATGCTTTTAGCAAATTGGCAAAGTTTTCATGAATTCCTTGTGAAATAATCATTCAATATAGATTTTGATGAGACCTTTAGCTATAATTTAAAGAAATGGTGTAAGAATCAGACTGATAAAATACATTAGGTTTTAGAAATCCCGGCCAGTTTATGAGAAACTGGATTTTTGATAATCTCGACCAGTGAAAACACTGGATTTCAAATCCCGACCAGTGAAAAATACTGGATTTCAAATCCCGACCAGTTATGACAACTGGATTTCAAATCCCGACCAGTTATGAAAACTGGATTTCAAATCCCGACCAGTTATGAAAACTGGATTTCAAATCCCGACCAGTTATGAAAACTGGATTTCAAATCCCGACCAGTTATGACAACTGGATTTCAAATCCCGACCAGTTATGAAAACTGGATTTCAAATCCCGACCAGTTATGAAAACTGGATTTCAAATCCCGACCAGTTATGACAACTGGATTTCAAAAATGAAGGATTTAATCTGGTGGTTTGAAAATGATTGAACTTGAGAAATTATAACCCGAGGGTTGATGAGATTCTGAAGATATTGCAACCAGAGGTTGGGGGACTGATAAAATTTGGAAAACTTGAAGGTTTTGGAAGTGGTAGGATTGAGAAGTCGCACCCTAAGGGTTTGATCTTGTGGAATACATGACCAGCTGGAGCTGGATCTTTTGGAATTACATGATCAGCGAGATGCTGGATCTTTTGGAAATACATGACCAGCGAGATGCTGGATCCTTTGGAAATACATGACCAGCGAGATGCTGGATCTTTTGGAAATACATGACCAGCGAGATGCTGGATCTTTTGGAAATATATGACCAGCGAGATGCTGGATCCTTTGGAAATACATGACCGGCAAAAGCTGGATCTTTTGAAAATACATAAAGTTTTGGGAGATTTAAGTCAGAACTTGAATTTAGAAGAAGAAAGGTCTTTGGTCAGAAGACTGATTTTAGAAGGTTACCGGTGTGAGAACCGGATTTTCCAAATGAGCTCAATTTTGAGAAATAGCCAGTGCGAGAGCTGGGTTTTGAAGATGAGCTAGATTTTCAAAATGAGTTTTTAGAAGATAATTCAGGATTTATCCCCTTATCCTGAACGGGGAAATAATAAAGAGAATACCTCATTGAAAGGAGGCATCAGGTTTATCCCTTAACCTGAAGGGGTACATTTTAAAGATAAAGGTAGATGAAATTTTAATTAGATTGAGAAATTTGTCAAAACTTGACAGGGATGAGCATTAGCTTGATGTAAATCTGATCAAACCAAAATGAATTAAATGAAACAAAAAATAAAGACCGCAAGACTAATTAAGATTTAACAAAATTTGAGGAAAAGAGCTTTCATCTAATCCTGCCTACATATGATGGAAGAAGATGATTATAAAAATAAAATAAAAATGCCCCAGTATCATGGAGAAGAATGTAAGAATTGATAGAAGATCATTATTTTATTGAAATGGCTCTTTGAATAGTACAAAAGATTTTTGAATGAAAATTCTAAGTATAAAATTTCTTCAAATGCAGAGCATTGATGGGATCTGGCATCTCCACTCCATCTGCGTTGATTAGACGATACGAATTGCGAGGCAAAGCTTCCTTAACCACATAAGGGCCTTCCCAATTGGGTGACCACTTGCCCCGTGGTCGATGCTTGAGATGAGCTGTCGATCTGAGCACCAAATCGTTAACTCGAAATTTTCTCTCAATGACGGACTTGGCATAGTGTCGAGCTATCCTCTGTCGATAAGCTTGAGCATGCTCTGCTGCCTTGAGCCTTTTTTCATCTAGCAGATCCAGCTGCACCAATCTCTGCTGCTGATACTGATCAAGTGGCAATTCTATAAGTGAAGCAAATTTGAGAGCGGGCTTTTGGATATGGAGAGGTAACACTACTTCAGTCCCGTAAACAAGTTTTGAAGGAGTGGCATTAGTCGGAGTCCGAATGGTGGTCCGATATGCCCAAAGCGTATCATGAATTTTCTCGTGCCAATCTCGACCTGTCTTCACAGTCCTTTCCAAAATACGAATCAAGATCTTATTGGTAGCATCTGCTTGGCCGTTCCCTTGAGGATAATAGGGAGCTGAGAAATGATGGGAAATTCTGAATTTAGAACAGAAGGTTTTCATCCTCTCATTTTTGAAATGGGTTCCATTATCTGAGACAATATCATGTGGTATGCCAAAGCGGCAAAGAATGTTCTTGTGAATGAAAGAAACCACATGGCGGCCTTCTACTGTGCGTAGAGTAACAGCTTCAACCCATTTCGTGAAGTACTCTGTTGCAGCCAGAAAGTATTTGTGGCCGTTGGAAGCAGAAGGGGAAATCGGGCCGACGACGTCAAAAGCCCACATAGAAAATGGCCAAGGAGAAACAACTGATTGTAGATATGCGGCCGGAGCATGAATATAAGGTGCATGCAACTGGCACTTGACGCACTTCTTCACAAATGTATGACAGTCCTGCTGCATGGTATTCCAATAGTACCCTGCTCGAACGATCTGTTTGACGAGAGTTTGATAGCCGACATGGCCACCACAAATCCCTTCATGTGCCTCTTGGATAACTTCCATAGCTTCTTCTTTGTCTAAACATCTGGCATATTCAGAACTAAACCCACGGCGGTAGAGGACATTGGACAGAATAAAATAACGGGTAGACATACGCTGAATTGCGCGTTGCTCCCTTTTTGGCATTTCTGGTGGAAATTCACCAGTCTCAATGAAATTTTTGATATTTTGATACCAAGGTTTCTCCTTTTGATTGACCTGTTTTACTTGCATAATTGAAGCGAAAGCAGGTTGCTCAAGTCTGCCAACTTCGAAAGAACGACATGATTCACTGCCTCTGAATGATAAAATGGAGCCCAAGCTGGCTAAGCCATCGGCTATCTGATTGTGCTCTCTTCTGATATGACTGAGTTGAAATTCTTTGAAGTCGTCCACAAGAGCGAGGACGATCTTCTGATACGAAATCAATTTGGAATCTTTCACCTGCCATTCAGTGTTAACTTGACTGACAACAAGTAGGGAATCACCAAAGGCATGCACTCTCTTGACATTGAAACTTTGCAAGATTTTGAGGCCTTGTATTAAAGCTTCATACTCGGCCATATTATGAGTGCATTGGAAACCAAACTTAAGAGAATAAGGGATAATTTCTTTTTCTGGAGTGATTAACAAGACTCCAATCCCTATGCCCGACATGTTTTTAGAGCCATCAAAGAACAAGTTCCAAACTGAGGGTTGTTGGATATTACAGATGTGCTCATCAGGAAAATCATCCTCTTCTTTAATTTCTTCTGTCAGAGAGAAATCTGCCAACTGATCCGCGATCGCTTGGCCCATAATCGACTTTTGAGAGACATACTCTAAGTCATATTGCATCAGCAGGACTTGCCACTTTGCGATTCGTCCAGTGAGAAAAGGTTGTTCAAGAATGTATCTGAGCGGATTGAGCTTTGAAAGAAACTTAATTTCAGAAGCCAACAAGTAATGTCTCAATTTCTGGCACATCCAGACCAGAGCTAGACAAGTTTTCTCCATCTGAGAATACTTCTTTTCATAATCAATGAAAGTTTTGCTCACGTAGTAGATGGCGTGCTCTATCAGGCTGCCTTCTTCATATTGCGCAAGGAATCCACCACAAGCATTCTGATTGACTGAAATATATAGCAAGAGAGGCTTTCCCAGCTTCGGCGGCTTCAAAACTGGTGGATTAAGGAGATATTGCTTGATGCGCTCAAACGAGAGCTGGCATTCTGATCCCCATTCAAATTTAACTCCTTTTCTTAGCAAATGGTTAAAAGGCTCACATCTCATAGCCAAATTGGAGATGAACCTGCGAATAGACTGAATATGCCCTTGAAGGCTTCACAGTTCTCTCAGATTAGTTGGAGGCGGCATGTCAATAATGGTTTTTGCCTTGGCCGGATCCACCTCGATCCCTTTCTTGCTGATAATGAAGCCAAGTAATTTGCCGGACTCAACTCCGAAAACACATTTCTGAGGATTAAGTCTTAACTTGTAAAGAATAAGTCTTTCAAAAACTTGATTAAGAGCATCAAGGTGATCCTCTTCTTCTTTAGACTTAACCAAAATGTCATCCACATATGAATTCATATTCTTGTGCATTTAATCATGGAAAATAACGGCCATCGCCCTTTGATAGGTTGCTCCGGCATTTTTGAGCCCAAATGGCATCACTGTATAGCAGAAGGTTCCCCATGGGGTAGTAAATGAAGTCTTGGACTGATCACGAACGGCCAACTTGATCTGATTATAACCTGAATATCCGTCCATGAAGGAAAACATGGCATGACCTGCTGTGCTATCGATCAACAGATCAATATTAGGAAGTGGATAATCATCTTTCGGGGTGGCCTTATTGAGATCCCTGAAATCAATGCAGATCCGAACTTTTCCGCTCTTTTTAGGGACTGCCACGATATTTGCTAACCAATCTGGATAATCAATGGCCCGGATGAAGCCTGCTTTTAACAAATCTTCAAGTCCTTCTTTGACTTGTTGTTCAATTCGAGGGTCTAACTTCCTCAGTTTCTGCTTGATTGGTCTGGCTTCTGGTTTCAACTTGAGTCGATGCTCAACCAGCTTGATATCTAATCCTGGCATATCTTCATAAGTCCAGGCAAATACTTTCTGATGCCTTTCGAGGAATTGGATGAGTCTAGCCTTTTCAATTTCGCTTAGACTCGACCCGATTTTGAGAATTTTTGGATTATCTTCCGATCCAATGTTTATATCTTCAGTTGGATCTTGAACCAAAGATGAGGGTTCATCCTGCTTCTGAATGTGAGCAAATTCTGGCAATTCCTGAATGGTGGAATCAAATTCAACGGGCTCTTCAGTCTGTTCTGCTGCCTGACTGACTTCTGCTCTGTCTTTCATCTCAGGAAACCTTGCCAATTTTAGATACTTGGGATTGATAACAAATCTTGTCATTGATTCAGGAGTTAAAAGGTCCTAAAAATTTCAAAAAGAGGTTGTTTTGAGAGAAAAATACGAGCCAAATCAAAAAAATTTGTATAAAGCAAAGAATAATGATACAGACAAAGCATAAGAAGGAAATGATAGATGCTCGAAGAGAAGATTTGATCTTTCATTGATTGAAGTAAAGTATTTACAAGACTCTGACAAAAGATGGGACTGTATTGTCCCTACAAGATTTAAACAAAAGAGAAGAAAAGAAGGCAAGAGAACTAAGGCATCATCTTCACTTGTTTCCCCTGACGAAAACTGTCTTTTTGCTGGAATCCTGGCCGGTGAACCCCAACCCTGAACTGTCCGCATGCCAAACTGGAATGATGGGCTCTATTATGCTGTCTTCATCTTTCCCCATGCCTCGGAATGGCTGGTATCCATGTTTTATCAACAGATCGAATCTCTTTCTTGCTTTAGAAAACTGAGGAAATAAGGGATGATCTTTGAAGGAGGTGTAATTGATGCGTCCTCCTAGCTTGAAGAAACAAGGTCCCTGCCATTGGACCGTGGCTGCGACGTTTTCCTCTTCCATGACATCTTTTAACTTTAGCATCTCCAGGCTATCACTAAGATTGATCTCATCTGCCTCTCGGATGCTGGGGATATCTGCTGTAAATGTTGGACGGGGAATCATAGGTTGTGGCAGCCTTTCTTCAGGGTCTTCGCCCAAAATGGTGGTGATCATTCCACCCTTGGACCACTTGATGCATTGATGGAGAGTTGATGGGACTGCATTGGCGTTGTGAATCCATGTTCGTCCCAATAATAGATTGTAAGTTGGCGGCACATTGACAACATGGAATAGCACCGTGTGCACTGAGTAGTTGATAAAAATCTCTAAAAAAATCTTGCCCTTGGCCGTCTGCCCGTGATTATCGAAGCCATAGATGGTAATGGGATCGGGCACGTACTCTTCTTCTTTTAATCCCAGGGCCTTTGCTGTCATTTCTGGGCAAATGTTCAAACTGCTGCCCCCATCAACAAGAACATGTGGGACAGTCATGCCCCTGGTTCTGACCACGATATACAATGCATTGTTGTGGAATGAATGAGGCTTAGGCAAGTCCTCATCTGAAAAGGTAATAGGCGCGTTTGTCATTGCTTGATTTACAATCTGCGCCATGTCTTCGGGCGTGGTGCCCGGCTTTACTTTGATCTTCCTCAATAGATCATCTAGTTTTTCTTTATGCTGGGGAGAGTCGTGAGTCAACTCAAAAATGGAGATGTTGGAGAGCGCTGTAATCGGCTTCTAAAGGCTTCTGGACCGCTCTTCTGCTGCTTCTGAGGTTTCTGCTTCCTCTGTGCCAGCTTCCTTTTTCAGAAATCTTTTTGGGAAAACTTGGGTTTTCCCATTCTCCACTGACATATTTCTGATGTTCAAAAATGAGAGGATATCCCCTCTCCGAGATGCAGGCTGGTCCTGGCGTATAACCATTACCTGATGCTGCAGACTCATCTCCTCTTCGGAACAAGGATGTATGTGACTCTGCGGGAGAAAAGAACCTTCTGAAATGGGTGACACTGAATGTTTTGGGAATGGGGCGGACAGAATGTCCATTTTGCCCTCTTCTTCATCCTCGATGAGGATGCTTTTATCAATACAATCCTGAATCAGATGCTTCAGGACGAAGCAATACTCGGTGTCGTGGCCCATCGCTCTGTGGAACTTGCAGTATTGTTCCTTAAATCTACCCATGAGCACTGGCGGATCTGCCACCTTGGGAAGTTTTACCATCCCGTGAGACAGTAATATTCCAAAATTTTCTCCAAAGGCTGGTCGAGGGGAGTGAACTTCCGATCCCTACTCCAGTTTATATGTTTGGGCTTTTCTTGAAGGTCCCCCTTTTGTTGAGGACCGGTCGAGAGAGGCTTGTCATTGTTCTTGAAGAATTTGCCCTTTCTTCCCCTGTTGTGTTCGGGCTTTGCGCCACTGCCACTGTCCTGTTTACTGCTACTGCCCTGATCATCCCCTGGAACCTCGGCGGAGTAGGTGAAGTGTGCCTTCTTCTTTGGGTCTGGGATATTCTTGGCTAAGGCAACACCTTCATACATCCCGTTCTCTACCCCCATCTCGAGCCATTTTGCTCGCTCCGTCAGTTCGATAAAGGATTTGGAGGGGTATGGGAAGAGGAGGCTTTTTAGGGGCTGAGAGAAATTATTGAGGATGACTTGGAGGGCATGTTCCTCAGAGATAGGGTTTCTCATTTTGTTGCACAGGCTTCTCCACTTGTGGATAAAATCCCTAGCCTTTTCATTGGGCTCTTGCTTCAGGTTGCATAAGTGGTTCAGGGTGGGCAGAGCTTCCGTGTTGAACAGGAAGCGCTCAACGAACATGTTGACGACTTTGTCAAAATCCCTTAGTTCGATGGGATTGACGTGCTCAGCATACCATTTGGCAGCTATCCCCTCCAAACTGCGGGGGAAACAGAGGAAAAGGGCACGGTTGTCTTCGCTAAATCGGGCGCATTCCGCGAAGAACATGGCAAGGTGAGCCTTGGGATTTCCGGATCCATCTAATTTAATGAATTTTTGGGGGAGATTCTCCAAATTTATGTCTCCTTCCAAACCGAGGTAGAAATCTTGCCTGGTGTATGACCTTTTTCCTTTATCTCGGACTTGCAGGTCTTTGACTATTTTGGTCAAGGTTTGGATCGAATCCTCTGCGGGGGCCCCATGCTTGGGCTTGCTCACTGACATTGGCTCCTCTACCGGCCTCTTGGACTGCCGCAGATGTTTCGGGATGTAGATCAACTGCTCTTCTTCAGAATTTTCTTCCGCTGACTCAGAATCTTTAGAGGTACTGTCACGTTGTACCTTTTGCTTGCTGATCTTGACGGGCTTCTTCATGGGCTTTTTCTTCGCTTTGCTCTTGGAAGCTGCCTTTTTGGGAATAGCTTTGGCCTGCTCAGCCATCATCTTGGTCATCATTTTCTGAAAAACCAGATACATGGCTAGATCAACATCACTCTCATCTCCGGAGTCATGCTTTTTGGATAATCAGGGAGAATTCATCTCCTCTAGCTCGCTGTCACTGTGCTGTTGAGTGGCACTCTTATCAGCCCTCGTCTGAACCATTTTCAGATGCCAAAGTTTTCCTGCAGAATATGGGAATGGTTAGAGTATGGAGAAGCTTTTTTGAAAATCATAATTTCTTTGAGAGAAAGCAAGAAATGAAGGGTTTTGGTAGACAATTTCAAGAGATTATCCCATTACCCGGGATTGGGTCATCACACGATTTGTGATAATTGTATTACCATTTGATGATAACAGAGAAATGTGCCTTGTTACCTAGGTGAGGTCGTCAACCATGATAAGATTTGAAGAAATGCGGAAGGAATATCCCTTTTACCCGGGATTAGGTCGTCACTCAAGTTTTTGTGACTTTTATTTGCGCTACAAATAAAATACAGAAAGCAACTTTTTTGGCCAAAAAGTAAAATTTTATTGATATTTTTAACTTTCAAAGACAAAGAGAGGGTGGGCAGACAGTTTGCCACCACTCTTGATATTCAGATGATACATTTGGCCCAGGAAAAATAGACAGAGAAATAAAGGAGTTCCAGGTATATTTAGCGACATGATATGCCCCAGACCACTGATCCGACTGCAGGTTGAATTCTGACACGTTGCCTGTCGGGAAACGGGTGTTGGCACGAACTTGCCGCTGCGAAAACTGCCTCAGACATCGTTCCGGCTGATAATCAACACAAAAGAAAGGGCCCATCAACTTGTAGCGCTTGTCACGGGCATAAGTGTATCGAGGAATAGTCTCTCTTCTATCAAAGAAATCACAGGTGATCTCCTCCTGATGCAGCTTCTCGATCAGAGCTCGGCATTGGATGACTATCTTCGGCTGCTTACTGTTGAACCTGAAAGAACTGGCCTTCGAAGGAACGTGTCGCAGGAACCATGACTGCAAGGCGTAAGTGCATCCTTCTACTATAATGGTCTCCCCAAGAGCAAATCGAGCCAAGCCTCTGTAAAGGAAGGCTAATGCGGCCATGGAGACTGAGAGCTGACGGGTCTGCTTGCTTCCCCATCTCCGAAAGAGCTGAGCCACTCTGATGTCTATGAAATTCTGACCATCTTGGAAGAAAGCTAACCCCACTATACACAGGATCATGGCATGCTGAATCCTGTCCTTTGCTGCTCGAGACAGAGTGTCAACCTCTTTGTAGGCTCCATACTTTTGATATAGTTCAAATAGGTCGATGAACTGATTTCCACCAATCTCGGTGAGAGGCCAGGATCTGCTCCCCGTTGCTCTGGCCAAGGCTTCTCGAACATCTACCCCTTTGATGTTGATAAAAAACTGTTGCTCGACAGGATCATCTGGCTGACCGGCTGGTTCGGGCAATCCCATAATATCATTGAATTCGTCCATCAGCAGAGTCATCTCTCCCCACGAAAACCAGAATGTGCAGGTACGTGGATTCCACCGTTCTGCCATGGCCTGAATCAACGCTCCATTGATGACTCGCTTGCCTACCGCTGATGCCATCTCCAGCCCGCAGTCATCCAAGTGGTCTGGGAACATACGTGAGAAGGTGGCGAACCAAGAATAATACCACCGTGGGAAGAAAGTACGAGACTGGATGACCCGCAGATCTGGGGTTCCATCCCTTATTTGATAGAAGACATGATCCCAAGGAAAGATAGTATCGGGAGATTCAGATGTCATCGGAGTGATACTGAGGCAAAAAGAGGAAGAGAGTCAGATAGAATGCAGGACTTACGGATAGACTTTTTAAAGAATCAAACCTGGAAATTTTGAAAGATTGAGGGGATTTTAAAAGAATTTTCAAGGGTTTTTGAAGAAAATTTGATCTAAAAGAGAAAAAAAGAAATGTAGGTAGATAAAAATATACACCTGGGGTTTTTGAAAATAAAAGTAAGTTTTGAATAATACACCCAGGGTTTTTTAAAAAAAGGTTTGATACATATATGAGAGAAGAAGAGAAATATCACACAACCAATGCTGCACAAACAAGGATGCGCATACAGCACTTCCTAAAGGCTGACTCTAAATGCAATATTTGAAATGGCTTGTAGGACCTTAATCCTAACTCTAGGGTTCAGATTATCTGATTCCAATCAAGATACACCGATATACCCAAGCCGAAGCTTGAAGTACGTGGCATAGAAATATTTCTCCGGTTCTAAGGTAATGGCTTCTCAACATCCTTGAGCACCTACCGATATACCTCAGACTATGGCCCTTAGGTACGTGGTAGGGGGGCGCGAACCCAAATAAGTGGTCCAGTTGTGAGGCTCTCTCCCGAACTATGGTTCAGTGAGACAGCCCAGCAACGTGAAGACCGGGACAATATAGGTAAGGGATGTTTTTGAAAACATGTTCAACATGCAAAAAAAATCAGATGGCTCTAATGCAAGTCCTAAAGAGATAGATTTAAAATGAAGAGAAGCACACACTTGCATACATTGTTCTGCATTCAATTCCTAGAATTGAGGAGAGTTGTATTTCAGACCTAAGTCTAATGTGAGCATGGAATAATCTCCTCAATATGGTCCTACCAAACCATACTTAAATCCTATATGCAATGATGTCAGCTTAGGATAGAATCTAGGCTTCCTAAGGTTTGCATGAAGCTGACAAAAGACTTAGATAATGTCAAAGCAAAAGAAAAGGCATAGATTCGACCGGACGAAGACGAGTCCCATCTCGGTCGCCAAAACTGTGATCATCGCAAAAAATTTCCTCTTATAATATTCTCTCTCTTCCTTCTCTTTTCCTTTCCAACCTCTTATTTTGCTCCTTTTTGAAGGGAGAAAGATAAAAAGACAGAAAGAAATAGAGAAGAGAAAAGAAAGAAGAGAAGAGAAGAGAAATTCTTTTGCGGGTTTCACTTGACCTTAATTTTGAAGAATTTTGAAATAACTCACCTCCGTTTTTGAAATATTTGCGGAAAAATTGGGAGACGGGATCCGCTCGTCGGTACGAGGTTCGACCGTTCCTGGCGCCTTTACCAGGGGTAATCGAACCAAGGGTCGAATTAATGCCTTTTTGCTTTGCTAAGAAATTATCTAAGAAATTTTTCTAAGTCTAAATGCACAAAGAATCATGCTTGTGCAAATGCAAAGATGTATGCTCTTTTGAAAATGTTTTGAAGAATTTCCAAGTGAATCTGATAAAGTGAAGAAACGATTTCTAACTTAGAACTTAAGATTAAAGTTCTAAGTCTTTTAGAATAATCATGAGCTTGGAAAAATAAATCTGGATTTTGGAAAAATGATTTTGAAGTTTTGAAAAAAGGGAATTTTCAAAGTCATAAATGGACTTTGAATTAGAATAAAAATGAAAATGGAATTGAATCAAAAGGAAATATAGAATTGGGAATTGAGAAATGGAATTGATCTAAAAGTTGGATTTTTCAAAATAAAATCCGAATCCAATATCTGGATTCTAAATAGAGTTCAAAGTTGAATTTTGAATTTAGGATCTGAAATGGGGACTTGATTTGAAATCAGGAATGAAATGGAATTGGCTTTTGGAATTAAAGTGGAATTTGGATTTGGAATTTTGAATGGAGTCGGATTCAAGATTTGGAATCCAAAAATGGAATTGGGATCTGAAGTTGGAGATCCAAAGTAAAGTTGGATCTTTGGATCCTAGATGGAATTGGATCTGAAGTTTTCAATGGAATTGGATCCGAGATTTGGAATCCAAGATGAAATTTGGATCTGAAGTCAGGGATCCAAGTAAAGTTGGATTCTAGATCCTAAATGGAATTCGGATCTTCATTTTGAGATCCAAGATGAAGTTGGATTCTGGATTCTATAATGAAATTGGATCTGAAGTCTGAGATCCAAGGTAGAATTGGGTCCTGGATCCTAGAGTGGATTTGGATCTGTAATTTGAGATCCAAAGTAGAATGAGGATCTGGATCCTAAATGGAATCTGGATCCTAAATGGAATCTGGATCTGTAATTCGAGATCCAAAGTAGAATGAGGATCTGGATCCTAAATGGAATTTGGATCTGTAATTTGGAGATCCAAAGTGGAATTGAGTTTATACTTGGACATCTGGATCCAAGTTGAGATTAGGTTTTAACTTTGGTTTATGAAAAAGTCCAAATAGGACCTTTGAAGATGGATCTGGATTTTTAGAAATCCAAATTTAAACTTGAGATTCAAATCCAAACCTTGATTGAAGATAAGGGGATGAACTTGATTTTGAAATCAAAAGATAATTTCAAAGTTAAATTGAACTTTGAAATTGGATTTTGAATTGAGTTGGAAATTTGAAGTTTTGAATATAAAGGAGTTTCAAAGTCAAATTGGGCTTTGAAATTGAAATTTTGAATCTTAAAAAATGAGATAGAATTGTATTTAAATAAGATCTGATGAAGAAGAAGAAACACTTGGAATTTTGAAAAGGAAGTTTTGAAAATATGATGCAATTCTACCCTATATGATGAATAAATTTAAAGAATTTGAAATTGAATTTTTGAAAAGCTATTCCATTCTTTTAAATGAATTAAAACAAGATTGAAAATATAATACATCCTTGACTATGGTCATTGAATGTATTATATAATAATCTATATTTAAATTCAAGAGAAGAATGAAATACATTTGGTGCTTTTATAGAATTTAAAATGAAATTAACTCTCAATATACCCTGACTATGGCCATTGGTACATATTTTGAGTTAATCCTAAGTTAAATTCTGATAAAAGAAAGAAAATATTTTGAGAAAATATGATGGATTTTGAAAGTGGATCCAGTGTGGACCCAATGTGATTTTGTAAAAGATAAAAATTCTAAGTTTTGTTTACACCCTGACTATGGCCGTTGATGTAAATCATCAACTTAGAATTAACTTACCTCTTACGAAATGGTGCACGTGCCATTCGTGTTTCACCATCGTGGGATTTTTGAGAAATGAAGGAAAAATACATGAAATAAGCAATTCATGGCATTTTATAATGCTCATTCATTCTACCTAAAGCCGAAAATGTAAATTCTCATTCCAATCTAACTATTACAATAGATAAAATCAAATGTACAACCCCAAGTAATGATATCTTTTCCACACATCCCCTGCAAAGGATGAGTTAGCACATGATGTGTATGGGAAATCATTTATATAACATCATCTTGATTTCAAAGCATAATTGATGGAATGTTTTATGCATGTCAATGAAAATGCAATGACAAAGTATGCAGTGAAATGATGCTTGTAAACTAATGAAGGGTAGAGATGTAATGAAAATATTGATGTAAAAGGTCATGGAAGAGGTTGCAGGTGGCTATGCTGTGCACAGAAAGTGCAAAAGAATGTGAACATGTTGGTGGATAACAGGCTAAATGAAGAATTGTGGAGGGCACAAAGGTGAGGCTGAAGATGTTAGGTGATGTTTGCAGGAAAACACAACAAAAAGGTAAGTGATGTAGATAGGGACAAATGGGGATTTATTATGAACAGTATACTATTATGAAACAGAGTATGATATAAATGTGAGGAAGTTATAAGTGGCTACATGAAGTCCTATATTTTCAGGATGGAACATGTGCAGTGAGTAGGAACCGACCTACTGTATTGATACTTTTTACAGCCGAGGATATAGTGCACAAGTAAATGAATGGCCATCGGTGGTTCACAACAATAGGGGCTTGCTGTTGTAAGTGCTGAAGGTAACAAAGGGCTGGTGCACAAACAACAGAGAGCTGCAGCGTGTTAATACACTGCTTATGAGATAACACAATGCTGTCGCTGAGTGAAAAGAGTAGATAATGTCAAGGACATCGTGAAAGGACTGGAGACAAACATGTACAAATGGCAGTGAGGGTGATAAAGTATAACAGATAAGTATAGGTAGCTTCAACATGGAGTATGGCTGTAAAAGAGGCTGTGAAGGATTATATATCTATGATAACAAGATATGGATATTGCTACAGAAGTGTTTGCAGAAAATATAATGAGGGTGTTATGAATAAACAAAAGTGAGTCGTGTGCTAAAAAAAAAATGTAGTGCAGGTGTTAATTTATCCTATCACACAGATATTTAACTAACATAATGTACAATGGGCGAATGTCACTTCTGAAATGAACTGAACACATGTGGTAAAACTGGAGCAGTAATGCTACAGTGGAGATATATTGGTTGGCTACAACCTATCTATGAGTTCAGAAAGTGTTGCTGGTTGCAAAACCCTCAGTTCAACCTGCAAGCTTCTTTATTGTCTCCTCTGCACGAAATATATATGTGGACAGATGCTTTCTCCTATCCCAATCAGCCCTTTTGGACTATTCCTGTAGGATCAACCATCTCAACCAAGGCATTCCATAGCTTACCTCCACACAGCACTGTATCTGAACTTTCTCTTTTTTTTTTTTTTGAGGAGATGACCACCAAGACGATTTACACTTTTTAATAAGTTGGGATCCAACTTGATAAATGGCACACAGATTTAACAGGACTTGAATTGGTTCAGGTTTTACAATGTTCAATTTTGCCTCATTATCTCCGATTCTTCTAATGGTAGTGCATTGTTGGTAATAATATACATCATATTCTTGCAATCAGATAACTATCTATGCCTAACAAGATATAGCAACCTTACATGTTTGAAGTTGTAATGGAATCTGTACAAGTTTTATCTATGAAATATATACACTAAATGATGAATAGAGTAAAATTAAAAGCAAAATTCATGGCTAAAACAAAGAAAAAAAAAAGGAATTCATCATTAGTCATCTATATCACAATTTGCATCAAAGATGCCTAGATCTCCCATATCTGAATGAGCACATTTCCTCTGAAGGATAATTTCTCTGATTTCTTCATTCAGTGTTATTCATACAGATGGAGTAACAGATAGAGGAGATAATATATGTGAATTAACATCATAAAGAAGAAAATCAGGCAGATAAGAATCATAACTTGATGAGCGATTACCCTGCTTATATAAAAATCAACCGTGAAATGGGTCAGTGCGTTGGTCAGAGAAGAAAAAAAAAATCAAATAAGAAGGGCTGTGATGGAAGACAATCTAGACACAGGTCTGGAACTAGTGAGTTCACAGATCTATTATCTGACCAAATCCTAATGGTGAAGTAAATGTTAAACCGAGATGATAAATATCACATGAAGCGCAGAGATGTGAAGTATAGTGCTCATCTTAAAATCGAAGGAGATGGAAAACTAACATGAGAGGTAAGCTAATCTGCAGAAAACCAAAAAAAGGACATAGAAATGATGCCAGATCTAAAAAAAAAAAAATCGAACTAACGGAGGAAGACGATTGATTCTAACACCCATTTTTAACCAATTAAGTTCCCTTTACCAATGTCGGCCATGAATGGTCATCAGCCGATTGAGGCAGGACGTGAAATTGCTGATAACGCTGCCAAGGCCTGCTGTAAGCATATTTTACTCTATTGAGCTTAAAGCAAGCTCCATATTATTCAACCGGAGCCTACGTCGATTGTCAAGAGGCCTTTTTAGTAGATCATATGAAGTGTAGAAATGGGTCCCAACTCTAAATACAATCATTCCAGAAATTGCATTGTTTACAGTATAGATGATAAGCAGATACCCAAAAAAAAAAGAATATATCGGAATGAAACATCCCATTTGTTGTAGCATTACATAGATCGACCATCTGCTAGTCGATTCTATGTATTATGCAAAACGAAATCTCAAAGAGAAAAAAAATGAATGAAATCAAGAGGATTGTAAAAGAGGAAGAAAAAAGAGCGAAAGAGAGAGAGAGAGAGCGATCACTTACCTGTAAGACCAATCGATTCTTTTAGCCGACAGGGAAAAGAGTGGATGCTTTTGAAGAAATTGATTGATGCCCGATGCAAAGGAGATAGTTGTTAGTAAATGAAGGATAGTGATGGTCGATCCTCCAGAAGCAGAGCCAACCTTCGGCTTTCTTGCGGGGGAAATGTCCTCGAGGAAAGATAGCTCTGTCACGCTTGTTTATGGAGAAACCCTTTTGAAAAGAAAATCCGCTGGATTGTTGTGTGAAGATGGGTCTAATGGAGGGATACTGAAGAAAAGGGTGGATGAGGTCGATAATGGATGCTTGAAGTAAAAACCGATCTCAAGGAAAACAAGGGGTGCCGAGGAGAAGCTGGGAGGCCTCTTCTTAAAGGCGCTGTGGAGGGTTCGAGAATGGAGGCCGTTGTTGATCGAAGGCTGAGAGAGAGGGGGGGCTGTTGGAAGATCAACGGTGGTGCATTAAGAGAGAGCATGCGCGGGAAGGGTTCGTTAGGAATTCTCTGCTTTTTTCAAAAGGAGGCTTCCTTTTTAGGGAACTTTATGAAAAATGGTTATGAAAATGAGGTTTTCAGAAATTTGTTTTAAAAAGATCTCAAAAAGTTCGAAAGTCACTCGTTTTCTTGTAACTTTTCTTGATTTTTCTTTTTTTTAGGTTTTTGTGTTGTTTCTCAATTTTTTTTGTATTTTTAGAATAAAATCCTAAAGTGTGTGAGAAAACAAAGGTTGAAACTAATTTTTTGTGTTTTTGCAAAAATATTTACAAAAAGGAATTTTTCTGAGAATTTAAAAACTATTTGAGAAAATTTCTTCAGAAATGGGTTTGGATCCGGGTTTTGAGGATAATTGGATTTAAAACGATGGATTCGGATCCGGAATTGATTTTGAATACATTAATATGGAATTTAATTCAGAAAATCTAAAGAATGACTGAAATTTAGCTTTGAAATCGTTTTGATTTTCTCGGAAAATGGAGTCAGGGGCAAAAAGGCTATTTTACAAATCTTTGAAAAAATTGGGGTGTTCACAATTGCCGAATTATTGAAATGTAAAATGTTCAGAAAAGTAAAAACAACTAACTATTACAACAAATGAATACCCTTCGCAGAGGGCGTAAGGTGCAATATTTACAAACCCAATTAAATTCCTAATTCTAAACTAAAAAGTAAAAAGAAGCTTTATTCTTCGCTTTCTCGTGTCACGTAATCGCTTCAACTCCACTCCTTCGTTATCCTGCACAAATTCAATGAACACGAGCAGTACCAGAGATAGAAATAGAAATCTATATTGAATTAGCTAATTCTTAAAAACACTGAAGGATATTAACAGAAGACTTCAATGACAATTAAAACTACATTAACTAACATAATTAACTAAATTTCAATTTACTCAAACTAAACTTTATGAGATCTATTTATTTCCATTAATGAATAGTGAAGACACTTAATCACTAACACTTTATTAACAAACTATACACTTAAACTATTGAAAAACACAATACCCAAAAATTGAAAGCATTAAAAATCAAGGAATGTAAACATCAAAGAATGAGACTAATGAAGAATCAGAAATTCAGGTATTGAAAACAATAAGAAAAACATGTAAATCTAACACACAAAAAAAAAACACAGAATGGCAAAGGAAAAAAACTAATTTGTAAAGAATATTGAATGAGGCAAAACAGGAAGAATTTATATATTTTTTTTTATAATGCCTAGAAATTCAATAGTGAATCATCACTCATCAAGATCTTTCTCTCAAACCTGATCCAGAACTCCTGAGATTAGTTGATCAATCAATAAAACTGATCTGAAAAGCAGTATCCAGATATTAAAACAAACCAGTATCAACCATAGACATCAATAAAACCCGAACTCAATAAAACTGAAATCAGTCGATCACTATTCACCATAGACATCAGTATATAAAACTCAGACAATCAACCAAAATATCGATCAGTTCTCATATAGGCCATGTTTCAATGGCCAAAAGTCAGGTAATCCTGTTCCACCGTGAAACAGATTTTTACGGTGAAGGAAAAAAAATTTCCAGCTAAGCATAGGGAATTTCGACCAGTTATACACAGCAAATCCAGATCTCTTATTTCAGATTCACAAATCACACATCTAATGATCAAAAATAAAACTCTGTATCCAAAAACAAGATTGAAAATACTCGATTCAGATAATCGATCAGATATTTGAAAAAAAATTATATTGGATTCCGACTACAAACTTTTACACACAAGAACTATGGAATTAAAAAAATGTAACTCAAATCTAAAATCAATTTTCATCTAACAAAAGCATCAAACAAAAAATTAGATCATCAGAAGGAAAAAATCAGAAATAGCACTAATCGAGTTTCTTATCTTTTCTTTTTTCATTTTTTTTATTTTTTTATTTTATTATACAGAACATTCCTAACTTCATTAATCGAACCAGAAAAAGAATATTTTCAGTTTTAAACCAAATGCAAATCGGTAAAAGAAGGAGAAGATCAGAATTAGAATAAGAAGAAGAAGAAATAAAAATCAGAAGAAGAAGAAGAAGAAACTGAAGAAGAGGAAGAAGATAAAATCAGAAAAAAAAAAACAGATCGGCTGAAGAAAAGAAGAAGAAGAAGAAGAAGAAGAAGAGATCGGAGGAAGAAGAGGAAGAAGAAGAAGAGTTTGGAAAAACTTACCGTGAACAGAGGAAGGATTAGGGAAGAAGTGTGGCGGTCATCCACCTGTATGTCGTCGCCTGACTGAAGAGGTACCTCCACCGGATTGAGGAAGATGAGAAGGAGGAAGAAAGTGAAGAAAGGGAAAAAGGAGGAAAAAGGAGAGAAGAGAAGGAGCAAAAGGAATCCGGCGGTTTGGAGAAGAGGGAAAGAAATGCCACAGAGGGGGAAAGGAGATTGGGTTTGGCGTACAGGGTGAAGACGCCTCCCCTTTTGATTTTGGGGTTTTTAAAAGCTTTCAAACCAGCTGGAACCGGTTTGAAACAAATGCAAACCGGTTCAAGCCGGTTTGGTTATTATTTTTTTTTAGTTTTCTTTTAAAAATGCAAACCGGTTTGAACCGGTTTGGTTTATTATATTTTTTCAGTTTTTTTTTAAAAAACAAAAACTATGTAAACTAGTTTATTAGAAAGTGTTCAAAAATTAAAATCAAAACTTATTTATAAAGAAACTAAAAAAACTATTCTAACTATTTATATAATTTTTTCTTTTCTAAAAAAAAACAAACATTTAAAATGATTTTAAAAACTATTTTCTCTATTATTCATTTTTTTTATTTTATTTTTACTTTAAAACTATAATTAAACTACTATGAATATAACAAAAACTAAAATATGTATAAAAATGTAAAATAAAACTATTTTTCATGCATTTTTTTATTTTTAAATCATTTTAACATATTTACTCGAAAACTAACATAAAATTGGGTTTTTGAAACATTATTTCATAAAATCATGCATATTTAAATGTTAATTACCCTGAATTATATGCATGATCCGCTGCTATCTCGTCCAGGCTGCGGGGAAAATAGAGAAATAGGGCACGGTTGTCCTCACTGAATCGGGCGCATTCGGCGAAAAACATTGCCAAATGGGCCTTGGGATCTCCGGATTCATCAAACTTAATGAACTTCTGGGGAAGATTCTCCAGATTGTTGTCCCCTTCCAAGCCGAGGTAGAAATCTTGTCTGGTGTATGATCTTTTCCCTTTGTCACGGATTTGCAGGTCTTTGACTATCTTTGTCAAGGCTTGGATTGAATCCTCTGCAGGGGCCCCATACTTGGGCTTGTTTACTGACAGTGGCTCTTCTACTGGCTTCTTGGATGATCGCAGATGCTTTGGGATATAGATCAGCTGCTCCTCTTCAGATTTCTCTTCTGCTGACTCGGAATCTTTTGAGGTGCTGTCACGTTGTACCTTCTGCTTACTGATCTTGACAGGCTTCCTTATGGGCTTCTTTTTAGCTTTGCTCTTAGAAGCTGCCTTCTTGGGACCAGTCTTAGCCTGCTTTGCCATCATCTTGGTCATCATCTTTTGAAAGACCAGGTACATGGTCGGATCAATGTCGCTCTCATCCTCTGAGTCATGCTTTTTAGATGATCTGGGAGAATTCATCTCTTCTGGTTCGCTGTCACTATGCCATTGAGCAACCTGCTTGCCAGCCCTTGTCTGAACCATCTTTGGATGCCAAAGTTTTCTGTAGAATATGGGAATGGTTAGAGTATGAAGAAGCCTTTGAAAACCAAAATTTTTGAGGAAGAGGAATGAAGGATTTGGGCAGACAATTTCAAGAGATTATCCCATTACCCGGGATTGGGTCATCACAGGATTTGTGATAATTGTGTTACCATTTGATGATAACAGAGAAATGTGCCTTGTTACCTAAGCGAGGTCGTCAACCATGATAAAAATATATTGAAGAAAATGTGGGAGGAATGTCCCATTTACCTGGAATGAGGTTGTCACCAAAAATTGTGACTATTTGTGCTATAAACAAAATACAAGAAATAAAATTTTGGCCAAAAGTAACTTTTATTGATATTTTTAACATTCAAAGACAAAGAGAGGGTGGGCAGACAGTTTGCCACCATTCATGATATTCAGATGATACATTTGGCCTAGGAAATACAGACAGAGAAACAAAGGAGTCCCAGGTATATTTAGTGACATGGTATGCCTCAGACCACTGATCCGATTGCAGGTTGAATTCTGGCATGTTGCCCGTCAGGAAGCGGGTGTTGGCACGAACCTGTCGCTGCGAAAACTGCCTGAGACATCATTCTGGCTGATAATCAATACAAAAGAAAGGGCCAAGCAATCTATAGCGCTTGTCGCGAGCATAGGTGTATCGAGGAACGGTTTCTCTTCTGTCGAAGAAGTCCCAAACAATCTCTTCCTGATGCAGTTTCTCGATCAAAGCTCGGCACTGAATGGATGTCTTCGGCTGCTTACTGTTGAATCTGAAAGAACTGGCCTTCGAGGTAACGTGTCGCAGGAACCACGACTGCAGGGTGTAAGTGCATCCTTCTACCAGAATGGTCTCCCCAAGAGCAAATCGAGCCAAGCCTCTGTAAAGGAAAGCTAAGGCTGCCATAGAAACTGATAGCTGACGGGTCTGCTTACTTCCCCATGTTCGAAAGAGCTGGGCAACTCTGATATCTATGAAATTATGGCCATCTTGAAAGAAAGCTAATCCTACTGTGCATAGGATCATGGCATGCTAAGTTTTGTCTTTTGCTGCTCGAGACAGAGTGTCAACCTCTTTGTAGGCTCCGTACTTGCGATATAGTCCGAACAGGTCGATGAATTGATTCCCACCAATCTCAATGAGAGGCCAGGATCTGCTTCCGATTGCTCTGGCCAAGGCTTCTCGAACATCCACCCCTTTGATGTTGATCAAAAACTGCTGCTCGACAGGATCATCTAGCTGACCAGTTGGTTCGGGCAATCCCATAATATCATTGAACTCATCCATCAGTAGAGTCATCTCTCTCCAAGGAAACCAGAATGTGCAGGTACATGGATTCCACCGTTCTGCCATAGCCTGAATCAGAGCTTCATTGATGGTTCGCTTGCCTACCGCTGATGCCATCTCCAACCCACAGTCATCCAAGTGGTCTGGGAACATACGTGAGAAGGTGGCGAACCAAGAATAATACCACCGAGGGAAGAAAGGGCGAGACTGGATGACCCATTGATCCGGGGATCCATCCTGAATCTGATAGAAGACATGATCTTGGGGAAAGACTGCATCGAGGGAATCAAACGCCATTTGGAATAATACTGGGGCAAAGAAGAAATGAGGAGAATTAGATAGAATGCAGGACTCACAAATAGACTTTTGAAGAATAAAAACCTAGACTTTTTTGAAAGATCGAAGAAATTTTAAAGGAATTTTCCAGGGTTTTGAAGAAATTTTGATCTAAAAGAGAAAAGAAATGTAGGTAGAGGAAGAAATGTACACCTAGGGTTTTTGAAAGTAAGGATAAGTTTTGAATAATACACTCAGGGTTTTGAAAAAGGGTTTGATGCATGTATATGAGAGAATAAAAGAAACATCACAAAAAGTTGCACAAACAAGGATGCACACATAGCACTCTCTAAAGGCTGACTGTAAATGCAATATTTGAAATGGCTTGTAGGACCTTAATCCTAACTCTAAGGTTCAGATCATCTGATTTCAATCAAGATATACCGATATACCCAAGCCGAAGCTCGAAGTACGTGGCATAGAAATATTTCTTCGGTTCTAAGGTAATGGCTTCCCAACATCCTTGAGCACCTACTGATATACCTCGGACTATGGCCCTTAGGTACGTGGTAGGGGGCGCGAACCCAAATAAGTGGTCCAGTTGTGAGGCTCTCTCCCGAACTATGGTTCAGTGAGACAGCCTAGCAACGTGAAGACCGGGACAATATAGGTAAGGAGGTTTTCAAAAATATGCTCAACATGCAAGAAATCGGATGGCTCTAATGCAAGTCCTAAAGAGATAGATTAAAATGAAGAGAAGCATACACTTGCATACATTGTTTGCATTCACTCCCTAGAATTGAGGAGAGTTGTATTTTAGCCCTAAGTCTAATGTGAACATGGATAATTCTCCTCAATATGGTCCTACCAAACCATACTTAGATCCTATATGCAATGATGTCAGCTTAGGACAGAGTCTAGGCTCCTAAGGTTTGCATAGAAATGAAGCTGACATTTGAAGAAAAAAAACTTAAATAATATCAAAGCAAAAAGAAAAGGCATCAAATTCGACCGGACGAAGACGTGTCCCATCACGGTCGCCAAAACTGTGATCATCGCAAAAATTTTCCTCTCGTAATATTCTCTCTCTTCCTTCTCTTTTCCTTTCCAACCTCCATTTCCTCCTTTTTGAAGCGAGAAAATAAAAGACGAAAAGGAGGAGAGAAAAGAAAAGGGAAAAAAAAGAGAAGAGGAATTCTTTTGCGGGGTCTCACTTGACCTTAATTTGAAAATATTTGAAATAACTCGCCTCCGTTTTGAAATATTTGCGGGAAAACTAGGAGACGGGATCCGCTCGTCGGTACGAGGTTCGACCGTTCCTGGTGCCTTTACTAGGGGTAATCAAACCAAGGGTCGAATTCATGCCTTTTGCTTTGCTAAGAAATTATCTAAGAGTTTATTCTAAGTCTAAAATGCACAAAGAATCATGCTTGTGCAATGCAAAGATGTATGCTCTTTTTTTAAAAATGATTTTGAAATTTTCCAAGTGTTTCTGAGATGAATCTGATGATAAAGTGAAGGAATGGTTTCTAACTTAGAACTTAAGATTTAAAGTTCTAGATTTTTGGAATAATCAGATTTTGAGAATGAATCTTGACTTTGAAAGAAATGTTTCTGAAGTTAAGATAAAATGGGAGGAAAGGAAATTTCAAAGTCATAAATGGGCTTTGAATCAGAATAGAGATGAAATGAAATTGAATTCTAACTTTGAAATTTGAAATCAAAATGAAATGTGGGAAATCTAAATAGAATTGAGAAATAAGATAGATTTGAAAGTTGGAATTCAAGATGGAATTTGAATTCGAAGCCTGGATTTTAAATTAAGATCAAATTTGAATTTCTAGATTTAGAATCCGAAATGGGAGTTGAATATGAAATTTTGAGATCTGAGATGGAATTGGATTCTACATCCTAAATGGAATTGGATCTGAAGTCTGAGATCCAAAGTAGAATTGGTTCTGGATCCTAACATGGATTTAGAACTCAAGTCTGAGATCCGAAATAGAATTGGGTTCTGGATCCTAAAATGGATTTTTGGATCTGAAATCTGAGACCCAAAGTAGAATAGGAATCTGGATCCTAGAATGGATTTTGGATCTGAAATCTGAGATCCAAAGTAGAATTGGAATCTGGATCCTAAAATGGATTTTTGGATCTGAAATCTGAAACCCAAAGTAGAATTGGAATCTGGATCCTAGAATGGATTTTGGATCTGAAATCTGAGATCCAAAGTAGAACTGGGTTCTGGATCCTAAATGAAATTTTGGATCTGTAATCTGAGATCAAATGTAGAATTGGGATCTAGATCCTAAATGGAATTTGGATCTTAAGCCTGAGATCCAAAGTAGAATTGGGATCTAGATCCTAAATGGAATTTGGATCTTAAGCCTGAGATCCAAAGTAAAATTGGGTTCTGGATCCTAAAATGGATTGGATCTGAAGTCTGAGATCCAAAGTGAAGTTGGATTCATACTTGGAAATCTGGATCCAATTTGAGATTAGGATCTAACTTTGGATTTTGGAATTTCAAAATTGATTTGAGGATGAATTTCAAAGTCAAATTGGACTTTGAATTAGAAACTTGAATTTGGAATTTAGAAAATGAATCAAGAATTTCATAGTTAAATTGAACTTTGAATTTGATTTCAAAGTCAAAATTTGGACTTTGAAGATGAGATAGAATTGATGATCTTGAAATGGAAATGGAAATTGAAGAAAAGACAATCACTTGGGTTTTTGAAAGGAAATTTTGAAAATATGATGCAATTCTATCCTAAATGATGAATGACTTTAAAGAATTTTGAATTTAGATTTTGAAAATCATATTTCATTCTTTACATGAATTGAAATAAGATGGAAAATATAATACATCCTTGACTATGGTCATTGAATGTATTATATAATAATCTATATTTAAATTCAGGTGAAGAATAAAACATATTTTTGTGCTTTTATAGAGTTTAAAATGAAATTAACTCTCAATATACCCTGACTATGGCCATTGGTATATATTTTGAGCCAATTTTAAGTTAAACTCTAATAAAAGAAAGAAATATTTGAAAATATGATGATTTTTGAAAAGGATCCAGTGTTATTTTATAAAATATAAAAATACTAAGTTTTGTTTACATCCTGACTATGGTCATTGATATAAATCATCAACTTAGAATTAATTACCTCTTACGAAATGGTGCACGTGCCATTCGTGTTTCCATTTGTGAGATTTTGAGAAATAAAGACCAAAAGAATCAAAAGAGGCAATTTATGATGTTTACAATGCTCATTCATTCTATCAAAACAAGAAATGTAAATTTTCATTAAGATCCTAACTTATTACAAGTTTTGAAAATTCAAATCTCAAGTGATGATATTCTCCTCATATTCCCTGCAAAACAACTAGATTAACATGAAAATGGAAGAAAATGGCATATACCATGTGGATATCTACAGAATGTTCATGAGTGGTGGAAAGATAGAGGGAATGATATATATGCTTACACACATATATATATACATGTATATGTTATATATGTAGGTATGTATATATATACATATATATATATATGGCATGTGGGAGGAGATGAGCTAAGGGGTTGTAGGAGCAAGGTATCCTAGTGACACTATATAGAGGCTGTGCTACTTATGAATGGTGAAATGATTGGGAAAAGGTTGATAGGTATGTTGCATATTGGTAGACTGCAAGTGAGTGTGTGAATACAGGGAAGGTGTTGGGATGCTACTCAAGGGTTTGTAATGAGAAGTAATAAGATTACAGAATAATTAATAAGCTATGCATCTTGTGCACCTTTATATGACAACTAAATAACTTAATTCTCTTGACTGCTAACTATACACAATGGAAACTGTAACATGGAGAGCATGAGAATCAAATAAAAAAAAACATATAACAATAAACAAGGAACAAAATATGCTAAGCAGCCAATCCAAACGTGCTCACTACTGAGAATGGCATCTACTGCAAGCAACAAGTAAGCAGATGAATCTGGCTGCACTCTTCTTCCATTGCTTATAGATATCCCTTATTATCAGCAACCAACCAGCCAAATTGCCAAAATTTCATGGTGACAGGTAATGTACTTATGCACCAGACTCTAAAAAAAATGTGCACAGCAACATAGTGTGGGAAGGTGTAAACCCCCCAAATTTTCACTCACCTTCTTGACATCGCCCTCAATCAGCACATTTCAGTTCGCCGGAAGCAATAAAGGGCAAAAAGGTCATTTTCTGAGTCTAGACCTTGCAGAAAGTCTAAAATTTCATTCTTGAGCCTCAAAATTTCTATATTTAGGTTCAGAGACATCTTCAAATTGCAAAATTTCAAAATCCTTTTTCTGGACAAAAAGTTAAAATTTCCAAGTCCGAGCTCAGAGTGACATTTCATAGAACATGTCTTTGCATAGCATTGCATCATTTCACTGCACAGCATGTCATTTTGAGATCCAGAACTCCTGATTTTCAAAATTGTCCATCCAGATTTGATTTTTAAACTTTTTCAAATTGATTTTTAAAACTCTGGGTATTCAAAATTACCAAATTTTCCCATTTTACCCCCAGGACATTGAATTACAAAAATTTTCTCAAGAAACACAATCTGGATATTTGGATATTGATTTTAAAGATTTTATCTCAAAACTTTTTGCAAAAGATTTTAAATCTCTTTACAAAATTTTTTACATTTATCTATATTTTTGCCCTGAAAAACCAAATTTTCCAAATTCTTGAAAACAAATAATGTTTTATCTTGTATTTTCAAATAAATGGAGCGGGACTCGCCTTTAAACTAGCATCATACTCAGACTCTCAGGTAAATTTTTTTTATTCTCAAGCGGGACCCACCCGGAGTTCGTACCAATTTACAAATTTTTCTTTTTAATTTCTCAATATTTATTTATTTATCTTAGTTAGTGGGCCCACACACATGTAGCACCCCACTTTAAAATAAAAGATTTACAAAAACAAAATAAAACTTTATTTTCTTTTCCAAAGGATTTTAAAAGTGGATTGAGGTGGCATTTCCATAAAAGCCTCTCATTTATTTCAACATTCATTTTTTTTATTGATTTGTTTAAATATTTTTTTTTTTTAAGAAAGATGCAGCCTTAAATGGCACAGCCGAACTTCCAAAAAAATAAATAAATTTCATTTCACCCAAAACTTAGGTAAATGAAATGAAAAATTTGAAAAAATCACAAGATGCGCCCTTTTGAAAAATGGCTACTTTAATATTTCAGTTTCAAAATCTTCAACGAAGGTAACAGATTTTTAAAAGGGAAAGTGTAAACACCCCAAATTTTCCTCATCCATTCTTAAATAACCCTCCTCGTGTAGTGCCAACCCTGTTAGGTCAGTGTAGGAGTCAAACCCCGAGTCAGTTTCAGAAAATCACCATTTTACCAACTTTTATTAGGAAAATTACCATTTTACCCCTAGGTCATCCCGAACCCCAGTTAGTCGGAGTCAACCAAGCTCATTGGTCAGTTCAGAACATTTAGAATGTCAATCAAGTCAAGCTCATCTGAGCTCACAATGAACAGGCCATTTTCATTTCTGACCATTACTGCCAAAATGGGATCATCTCTTCAGAAATGAGCTCATTTTTCACTCAAATCCAAGCCAATTGTCTCTGAGTCAGTCATTCATAGTCAGTCATACTCCCCAGAGTCTAACTTGAGCTCACCAGAAGTTCAAGCGCTCCAGTTTCAATTCAAAACCATTTCCAAGTGTCCAGGAGCCCATTTTAGTCCATCTTAGCTCTTTCAACTGAAATTGAGTCGAGTTCAGCCAATTGAGCTAGTGTTCAAGCTTCGATTTTAGTTCACCTCAGTATTACTGACCTTTGTTTCAGCTCAAACCCAGTTCAGGTTCGTAATTCACTTCATTCCAATGACCATTCCATACCATTTCTCTAAAAATGGCAGCTTTTCTTGAAAATTCAGTTGGAAAGGTCAGTTGAGTCAGTGTCCGGTGAGTTCATTTGAGTTCTGAAACTCTAAAACCCAGCTCAATCCAGTTCATTTCAGTTGAATCCAGCTCAAACCCTAATTTTCAGTGTTACTCTAGCTTGGCAGAGCTCGAAAATAATTTCTTCGACCATTTTTGCAAATTTTGTCAATTTTAACACTTTTTGAACTGGTACAAGTGTCAATCGGGGTCTAACATCCAAAATTCTTCATTCAGGGTTAGCATTTCGCATAGCATTTCATGTCATTTCTCATCATTTCATATCATTTCTCAGCATTTCATAACATTTCATCACATTTCATTCCATTTTCGAAGTCCAGAACTCCAGTTTTATAAATTTCAATCCAGATTGAGTTTTAAAAGTTTTCAGAAAACAATTTCAAACCCTGGGTTTTCAAAATTGACATTTTTACCCCCAAGATTCTAAATTTGGAAATATTTTCTCGAGAAAAACAATATGGATTTTTTTCAAAGTTAAATTTTCAAATTCTATACTGGATTTGCTTTGCAACGAGCTATTAAACTTCAAAATTCAAGCTCATTTCAAAAACTGCCAAAAATAGCTCATTTCATTTAGAAATATTTTCTCGAGAAAAACAATCTGGATTTCTTTCAAAATCAAATTTTCAAATTCTACACTGGATTTGCTTCGCAACGGGGTATTAAACTTCAAAATTCAAGCTTATTTCAAAAACTGCCAAAAATAGCTCATTTCGTTTGGAAATATTTTCTTGAGAAAAACAATCTGGATTTCTTTCAAAATCAAATTTTTAAATTCTACACTGGATTTGCTTCGCGATGGGGTATTAAACTTCAAAATCCGAGCTCATTTTAAAAACTGCCAAAAATAGCTCGTTTCGCGTGGAAATTTTCTGAAAAGACTATCTTACCCCTCTAATCGTCAAAATAAATTTCAAAAGTAGAATTTGGACCCGCTCTGAGATGGCCCACTCATTTACATTTCTGTTTTATTAAAAAAAATATTCTTTTATTCCTTTCAATTTTCTTTTATTTGTTCATTTTTTTATTTATTTATTTTGCATTTTAGAGAGGTGGGACCCACAAGGTGGTCACCCAAGCCTCCAGCCCCACTTTCCATTTTTTTCTCATTTTTTCTTTCCCGTTTCCTTTTTCCCTCCTTTTCTTTCTTTCCTTTCTTTTTCCCTTTTCTTTCTTTTTCTTTTTCTTCTTCCTCTTCTTTCCTTCTTCCCTTCCTTCCTCCCTTCTTTTCCCTCTTGCCCAGCCATTCACGTAAAGGTTGTTCCTTCCCTAATTAAAACTAAAAACTTAGGGAAAGATAGGATCTTCCCTAAGTTAAGAAAACCAAAAAAAAGAAAACAAAGGAGAAAGCTACGGCTGCTTCTCTCCCATCTCACGCCTCTCTCCCATTCTCTCTCATATTCTCTCTCTCTTGGTGTCTTTGACACCCAGCCATCTTCAAGCTTTGTAGCCACCAACAGTAGGAGCCCTCCTCCAGGGTGACCATATCCACCTCCTTGGCAGCTTCAGCCGGCTCCTCCTCCATGCCCACCAGCTGCTCCACATCCAAGTCGGCGACCACACCTCCATTGCTGCCACATCTTTTTGTTGCAGCCACGTCCAGCCGATCCATCAATGGCTCTAGCTCCAGCAAGGAACCATACATCTTCCCCAGCTGGTGACCATCCTCTTCAAGTCGCAGCTACAGTCATTACAGCTGGCACCTCCTTTGCAGCCATTCCAACGCACAGCAGTCCACTTTCTTTCCCTTTGCTCCAGTCGATCCAGCGCCATCTTCTTCATTCGCCGTAGTAAGGCCATAAGGTAAGCCTTTGCCCCTTTTACTACTACAATTTCCTCTGTGATTCCAGCATGAATCCGGTTCAAAAACCGGATTCACCCAGTTACAAAAGTAATTTTCTGAGGTTATAGCATTGATTAAGGTTGTACCGAGTAGAGGGATCCATCCGATTGATGGATCGGATCCCCCATTTCGATTAGCCAATATTAAAGAGGATCGGATTTCCCCTGCTGTTTTATTTTCCTTTTATCATCATATTTCATGTGATTTCGTATTTTAAAGATAGCATCTAGATTAGTTTTTAATATTTATTCTATTTGTTTTACTATCTTGCTTTATTAACTTAGAATCATAGATTTTCCAGTTATATGCAGAATTTAGTTATTATTTCATGAGTGTATTTTCGTTAAAAAATCCAAAATAAAATTTTGATATCTCTAGTTGCATGTCTTTGTTTTACTTCCGAAAACTTGAATCTATTTGAGTTTTGAAATCCTTCTAAACAAATCAAATCTCAAAATCGGGTTTTCTGTCTCCTGGAAAATCCAAATTTAATTTAGCAGACAAGAGCCTCCAAAATCACCCTTGTGGGAGATCTGGATTTTCTTCTAAAAATCACAGTAGATTCATGAATGAATCTACTAATGATCTGGAAATTTTTAGGATTTTCCTGGCAGTTTTGATCTCTGTCAAAAATCAAATTTCCCAGACCTCTGGGAAAATCTTGATTTTCTTTTGTCAGGGTATAGACAGACCCTAATGCATCAAGTCCGCCCAATCCGTAGCCCGTCTGAAAACACTTTCAACATGAAAGTTGTTCCTAACATAATTTCCTGTCATTTCACAAAATTGGGGAATTTTTGGATCTGCTTCATTATTTGTCCCGGATTTTCTCTTTCTGTCTAACAGATTCCAATGTCCAGCAATTCCAGAGATTTAGGTCTCTGATAACAGTGTGGCCTTTTCCAAACCGTGACCCGAATACCAATAGTGTCAAAAGATCAAATCTTTATCTACCGAATACCAATAGTGATAACATTTTCATACAATTTCAGACTTTTTCCCATCTGTATTCCATTTTTCCCATGTTTTCTACCGAAACCTGTCTGTTTCCCCTAAATCCTAGAGTCGCCGGATTCCGATCCGACTTGCCGGAGTGGCACAGCTCCGACCATAGGTCAAAACCAGAAAGTGTAAAAGTAAAAAATCCTTGCCTTACTATCCTCTGTCACCCCATAAAATTGGGAAATTTTTATGGAAATTTGATATCCTAAATCCCCTTTAGAATCAACATTTTAGGCAAAAATCACAAAATTTAGGGTTTTTATTTGAATTTCCATATTTTAAAATACAAAAAAAATAGATTTTCCAGCTCCATTATGTTTCTAGGGTTATTTTAGGTGTCCATGCCAAATTTAGTTTAATTCCAAGTTCATTTTCTCCATGTCTTAGTTTATCTTTAAATTCAGAAGCGAAAATCAGGTTAAATTTGATATTTATGATATTTTCGCCATTTTAGGGTTTTTATCATGTACATAAGCATGTAGAATCATATTAGGGTTAATTTAAATCTCCTTTGCAATTCATATTTTTCAATTTTGCAAAATTTATTTCAGAAAACCCTGGTTTCAAGGCCATAGTCTTGTTATCAGGAGTATTTTGGTCATTTTGACCTAAATTTCGAAATTTTAATTTCTAAATATCCAAAATTTCATGCATATCATCATATTTTATCATATTATATTTGATTTATTTCATTTGATTTTCAAAATTCCAAAATTTACAATAATTCTTTCAGAAAACCCTGATTTCAAGGTCATCAGGGGTATTTTGGTCATTTTGACCCCAATTTCGAATTTTCAAGTTTATTTTCGAAATTTATTCATTATTTATCATGTTTATATCAAAGGGGGTATGAATTTGGGTTTATATCTGAATAATATCCGATAATTTCCCATATTTTTGGATAAATTCAGAAAAACCTACATTTTTGTGCTAACCTTGTTTTCTAGTTTTGCAGGAACATTCAAGAAGAAGACTTAGTTATTTCATTTATTTATCTTATTCAATTCAATGTAACCTCAAATGTAATAATTTGGAATAAGAGTTACTTTTCTGCTTAGAATAGGACTTCATTGCATATAGTTTAATTTATGCAAATTTCAATATGTGATGTATGATTCATTCACATTATTTCAAATTTACTATGGTTTACACGAATGGCACGTGCACAAGCTCTTATGGAGTTTATAAACTCGGTGGGATTCGTATTTATGGCCATAGTCAGAATACGAAGAAAACCAAGATTTATGATCTTCATATTAGCCACATTCAGCCTACACACTTAGGCTAACTTAAAAAATGCACTGCATTTTTCAAAACTTCAAAAGGATTTCTCAATTCCTCAATGAAATTCCCTTTTCAAATTCATATTCATTCATTCATATTATTCAAATTGCATTGTTTTCAAATTCATTTTCCAATTTCAATTTCAAAAAAATTCAGTTTTCTCAAGAATTTCCAAGTCTTTCTCAGGATCTGATTTTCTCAAAATCCTAAGTTTTCAAATGAGATTTCAAAGCATTTCCCAAGTTCAAATCAAGATTTTCCTATGTTTTCAAATTCTCAAATTTCAAAATCCCAAGTTTTCAGAAATTCATTTTCTCATATTTTCCAGTTTTCTTGAGAATTCATTTTCCATTTCAAAAGTCATTTTCCAATGAATTTCTTAGATTTTCTCAGAATTCTCAAATCCATTTACTCAGAAAAGCAATTCCAAATTTCAAAATCGTTTTTCTAAAGTTCAAATTTTCCTGAGAAATCACTTTCCAATGCAAATTTCTGATTTTCAATAAAATTCAATGATTTTCCCAGGAATTCCATTTTCAAGCATTTTCCAGTCTTTTTTTTTAAATGCATTTCAATTTTCCAAAGCAAACATCATATTTTCTCAAACTTGCATTTTTCAAAATTCCATAGCACAAGCCTGATTCTTTGTGCATTCTAGGAAAAACAGAGCATAATTTAGATATTTGAGTCAAGTTAAAGCACGTAATTGATCCTTGGTTCAATTACCCCTGGTAAAGGCGCCAGGAACGGTTGAATCTCGTACCGACAGGCGGATCCCATTCCACAGAATTTTCCCGCAAATTTTCAAAACGGAGGCGAGTAATTTTCAAAACCATTTTCAAAACTTTGGTCGAGTTTGACTCGCGAAATTCGTTTCTCTCTCGCAAGGGAGGGGAAAAATTTTGCGATGATAACAGGTTTGGCGACCGAGATGGGACCTGTCTTCGTCTGATCAATTATGTGCTTTGACTTAGCTTAATTATCAAAATCGTGCTCTATGAACTGTCAGCTTTTAATTTCTGATATCATGTGAACCTAGGAGCCTAGACTTGAACCCAGCTGACATGGATTGCATGTAGACTAGGCATGGTTTGGTAGGACCATATTGAGGAGAATTATGCATGCTCACATAGACTTAGGTTTGAAATACAACGCTCCTCAATCTAGGACTTGTATGAAAACAATGTTTGCTTCTTCAAAAAATTTCAAAATTCTATCTCTTTAGGACTTAGAGCCCTCTGTTTGTCTGCATGTGATCATATTTCAAAAACCACCCCACCTATGTCTACCTGGTCTTCACGTTTCTGGGCTCTCTTCCAGAACCATAGTTCGGGACAGAGCCTCACAACTGGGCAACTTATTTGGGCTAACGCCCCTCTGCCACGTACCAAGGGCCATAGTCCAACGTATATCGGCAGGCGCTCAAGGATGTTGGGAAAACACAAGCCTAGACCCGGAGGTGAGTTTTATGCCACGTACATCAAGCCTCGGCTCGAGTATATCGGCATAGCATGATTGGACACAGTTGATCTGAGCCTAGAGTCAGGATTAGGGTCCTAAAGCTCTTTCAAAATCAATGCATTTAGAGTTGGCTTCTTAGGGATTGTTGTATATGCATAATTGTTTGTGATTGAATATATGATATTCATTTTTGCCTTATTTTCTCATATTTTTCCCAATTTTTCCAAAATACCGAACAATTTTTCAAAATACCTCATTTTTTTATCTTTTATGAAATATCTTTTTTTTCTCAAAAACCCTGGATGATTTTTCTAAATTATCCACCTTTTTCTTCAAAACTCCAGGAGATTTTCTATTCTTTCGTTCCTCTGGACTTCGAATTTCCAGCTTTCATTTTATCCTGCCTGCAATTTTCAAAATTCTTGTATTTTTCCAAAGTCTAATTCCAGTCTTCTTGTCTTTCAGTCCAATGGCATCTAGTCAGCTCGATTCTGTTTTTCCTGAGGGTCACATCTCTTACGAGGTGCGACAAAGTCTTCCTGAGCATCGATCTCTTAGCACCGGACCCTTCTTCCTCTGGTGGTACTATGTCTAGTTCAAAAACTTCTCTCGTATGTTTCCGGACCACTTGAGCGATTGCGGGTTGGAATTGACATCTGCAGTGGGAAAGTTGACAGTCAACGGCAATCTGATTCATGCACTGGCAGAGCGGTGGAATCCGCGTACTTGCACGTTCTGGTTCCCGTGGGGCGAGATAACACTATTGATGGATGAATTTTCAGAGATTATGGGACTGCCCGAGCCAGTCGGTCAGCCTGGAGATCCATTAGAGCAGCAATTTCTGATCAATGTCAAGGGTCTGGACCCCAAAGATGTCGTAGCTCGCATGACAGGGGGCAAGTCTTGGCCACTGATTGAAGAAAACGAGAATGAGTATGTGAGCCTGATCGAGATCTACCGACAGCATGGAAAATTCGCAGAAGTCAGCTCGCTGTCCAGAACAGCTCGAGAGAGAATTCAGCATGTGATGGTTCTATGTACTGTGGGACTTGCTTTCTTTCCAGATGGACAAAATTAAGTGGATGTCAGAATAGTTCAGCTTTTGAGAAGATGGGGAAGTCGACAGACCAGCCGTCTCTTGATAGCCATGGCTGCGCTTGCTTTTCTATACAAAGGATTGACTTGTTTCACGCTTGGAGAGTCCATCTTAGTCGAGGGATGTACCTATGCTCTTCAGTCTTGGTTCCTTCAGCATGTACTGATCAAAGCTAGTTCATTCAGATATAACGGCAAGGAGCTCCTTCCAATTGCACGGTACTGATTCCTGATCGATTACTGCAAGAAGAAGTAGTGTGAGACTATTTTGATCGAGAGTTATCACCTCCTAGATACACCTATGCATATTGTAAGATATTCAAGCTACTCGGCCCATTTTCTTGTACCTACTACTATCCAGAGTGATGTGTCAGACATTTTTCTCAGAGATAGAAGCACGTAGAAGCTCGGCTACTATCAGGGGTTATGCCAGAGTTTGACCTTGCATCAGCGTAGTGATCCGAAACATACCATTCTGCCAAATATGGCTGGGATTCTTTCATCATTCCCACTCTTTTCTCCAATCCTCGTGTCTCTGCTGATCATAAAGAGTGGTGGCAAATTGTTTGTCTGCCCCCTCTTTCTCAAGTTTATTATTAATACAATCATGTTTTCCCTTCAATGAATAAAAATCTTTCAAATTCTTCATTCTTGGTTGGACGACCTCGCCTAGGTAACAAGGCATGATTTTCAGTTGTTTATTTTCTTTGTAAATGAATGACAATGCAATTATCGTAATCCCAGCGATGACTCAATCCCTAGTAATGGGATACTCTTTCAATTATCTACCAAATTCTCATAAAATATATATTTTTTTCTATATTCATTTCTATCCTGAATCTTCATCATCGAAATTTAATCATCCATTCTGTAGAGAGCATTAGTATTCCCAAGTGGTTCAGATCAGATCAAGCAAGAAGACACCACTGTATCAGGGCATCAGTGATTTTAGAAGCAGGCAAGAAGAAATGGATTCTCTAAGATCTGTCAGAAGACAGAGTCTAAATAATAGGGATGACATTGATCCTTCTACATATCAAATGTTCAAGAAAATGATGATTAGGATGATGTCTGAGCAAGCTGAAGACAGTCTCAGAAAGGCTCCCATCAAGAAGAAGACATATGTCTCCTTCTCTCAGAATATCACTAGAAAGAGCAACGAGCAATTCAGCGCATGTCTGCTCGATATTTTATTCTTGTCAACATCCTTTATCGTCGTGGATTCAGTTCTGAATATTCCAGATGTTTGGATGAAGAAGAAGCCAAAGAAGTTGTGCAAGAAGCACATGAAGGCATTTGTGGTGGTCACGTTGGCTACCAAACTCTTGTCAAACAAATCATCCGAGCAGGATATTACTGGAGAACTATGCAACAAGATTGCTATCGTTTTGTGAAGAAGTGCGTTCAATGTCAGATGCATGCACCTTCCATTCATGCGCCAACAACATATTTACAATCTGTCGTTTTGCCATGGCCATTTTCTATGTGGGCTTTTGATGTTGTAGGCCCCATTACTCCTTCTGCTTCAAATGGCAACAAAAATTTTCTTGCCGCAACAGAATATTTTACTAAATGGGTAGAAGCAGTCACTCTACGCACAGTAGAAGGTCGACATGTGGTCTCATTCATCCCCAAGAATATCCTATGTCATTTTGGCATACCACATGATATTGTGTTGGACAATGGCAGTTATTTCAAGAATGAGAGAATGAGGACATTCTGCTCAAAATTCAGAATCCATCATCATTTCTTCGCTCTTTATTATCCTCAAGGGAATGGTCAAGCAGAGACCACCAGTAAGATTCTTATTAGAATCTTGGAGCGAACTTTAAAAACAGTTTGTGACTGGCATGAGAAGATCCATGATGCATTGTGAGCATACAGAATCATCATTTGAACTCCAACTAATGCTACTTCGTCAGAACTTGTCTACGGAACTGAAGTAGTACTGCCTCTACAAGTTCAGAAACCTGCTCTAAAATTTGCATCACTTTTAGAATTACCTCTTGATCAGTATCAGCAACAACGACTGGTACAACTTGATTTGCTCGATGAAAGAAGACTCAAAGCAGCAGAGCACGCTCAATCATATCGTCAGAGGATAGTCAGGCAATATACAAATTTTTTTATTGAAAGGAAATTCTGAGTCAATGATCTAGTGATCAGATCAACGACCTATCTCAAGCACCGCCCGGGTGGCAAATGGTCGCCGAATTGGGAAGGGCCCTATGTTGTCGAGGAAGCATTACCCCGCAATTCATATCTGCTTATCAATGCCGATGGTGTGGAATTATCAGACCCCATCAATGCTCAACATTTGAAAATTTTCTATACTTAAATCCTCTATTCCATCATTTGTAATTCCTCAATATATTTTCTTCAATAATGGTCAAATTCTTCTTTCCGAGTTACACTGGGGCATTATTTTGAAAATTTGTCTTCAAAACATTCTGTATGCAGGCAGGATCAAACAAATCTCTCATTTTGCATACATGTGCATTCATTTACATCATTTTGCATACATTTGCATTCATTTACATTTACATGCATTCATTTGCATCCATTTACATTCATTTGCATCAAATTCATTTCCCCTTCAGGTTAAGGGATAAACCTGAACATCCCCTTCAGGTTAAGGGATAAACCTGAACTTTCCCTTCAGGTTAAGGGATAAATCCTGAGACCCCGAAAGTTGTCCAAGTCGTCGTGAGGGTGAAGACTGAAAATCTTCTATCAAAATCAATTAGTAAATTCTCAAAAATCCAGTGTTCGTGCTGGAAAGATTTTCAAAATCCAGGGTTCATGCTGGTAAATTTTCTAAATCCAGTGTTCGTGCTGGTAAATTTTCAAAAATCCAGTGTTCGTGCTGGTAAGATTTTCAAAATCCAGGGTTCGTGCTGGTAAAAATTTTCTAAATCCAGTGTTCGTGCTGGTAAATTTTCAAAAATCCAGTGTTCGTGCTGGTAAGATTTTCAAAATCCAGGGTTCGTGCTGGTAAATTCTTCTAAATCCAGTGTTCGTGTTGGTAGATTTTCAAAATCCAATGTTCGTGCTGGTAAATTCTTCTAAATCCAGTGTTCATGCTGGTAAATTTTCAAAATTCAGTGTTCGTGCTGGTAAAAAATTTTAAATCCAGTGTTCGTGCTGGTAAATTCTTCAAAATCCAGTGTTCATGCTGGTAATTCTTCTAAAAACAGTATTCATACTGATCTATTTTCAAAATCCAGTACTTATACTGGTTCATTTCCAAAATCCAGTATTCACACTGGTACATCTTTCAAAATCCAATTTTTATTGGTCAAACTTTCTAAATCTGGTTTTACTGGTTAATGTTTTCAAACCTAATCCATGTTGATCTAGTCTTCTTGCGGGATTCGAGTTCCGACTCGAATTTTCTTTCCTCTGGGATTCGAGTTTCAACTCGAATTTCTTTCCCTTCTGAATTGGTCTAGAAGATTAGAGTTCTGACTCGAATCTTCTTCCAAATCCAATTCAAATGTCCTAGAATTGGTCTAGAAGATTAGAGTTCTGACTCAAATCTTCTTCCAAATCCAATTTCAAATATCAAATTTCAAAGTTCCAAATTCTAATTTCGGCCCTCGAGCCACCCAATTTCGAAATTTCCAATTTTGACCTTCAGGTCAATCAATTTCCAAATTTCTAATTTTGACCTTCGGGTCAATCAATTTCTCAATTTCCAATTTCCAAGTTTCAAATTCCAAATTTCCAATTTCGACTTTCGGGTCAATCAATTTCAAAATTTTCAATTTCCAATTCCAAAATTTCCAATTTCCAATTTCCAATTTTGACATCCGGGTCACCCAATTCTCTATTTCAACCTTCGGGTCACTCAATTTCTAATTTTGACCTTCGGGTCATTCAAATCCTCAATTTCGACCTTCGGGTTATTCAATCCTTCAATCTCAACCTTTGATTTCCCATTTCGACCCCTTGTGTCATTCGACTCCCAATTTCGACCTTCGGGTCATGTAATTCTCAAATCTTGACCTTCGGGTCATCCAATTTGATCAATCAGGCCTCTGGGCCGTCCACTCTATCAGATTCTCAATTCAAGCCTTCGGGTTACGATCTTACCAACATCAATCATTCTCCTGCCTTCGGTTTACAACTTTGTCAATATTTATCACTTTCCAAGCCTTCGGGTTACAATTTCATTAATGTCAATCATTTTTAAATCAACAAAATCCTGCTTTTGAGCGGGTCGGTCAACAAATCCTGCTTTCGAGCTGGTCGGTCAACAAATCCTGCTTTCTAGCTGGTCGGTCAACAAATCCTGCTTTCGAGCTGGTCGGTCAACAAATCCTGCTTTCGAGCTGGTCGGTCAACAAATCCTGCTTTCGAGCTGGTCGGTCAACAAATCCTGCTTTCGAGTTGGTCGGTCAACAAATCCTGCTTTTGAGCTGGTCGGTCAACAAATCCTGCTTTCTAGCTGGTCGATCAACAAATCCTGCTTTCGAGCTGGTCGGCCAACAAATCCTGCTTTCGAGCTGGTCGGTCAACAAATCCTGCTTTCGAGCTGGTAGTTCAACAAATCCTGCTTTCGAGCCGGTCGGTCAATAAATCCTGCTTTCGAGCTGGTTAGTCAAAACAAAACCCAACTTTCAAGTTGATCTTTCACTGAGTCTTTTCAGGACTCAATTTGGTCATGGATGTGTCAATTAGACCTCAAGCAATTTCTTTCACCAAGGATTTCAAGAACATTTTGCCAATTTGCCATTAAATATTTGTTGATTTCAAAATTTTTATTGCACAAAAACATTACCTCAGAATACCTTCAATATTATTTTCAAAAGGTCAAAGCTTTTGTGAAAAAGGATTCAAAATTCAAATTCTTTCTATTGGCCAACCAAAAGGATGAAGAATAAATCCTCGATATGGCCAGCAAAAGGAAATTCAATGTTGTTGTAAAGCCATAAGTGATCGGTATTGATCGCAGTCAATGGCACATTTTTAAAGATCATTCTTGGAAAATAAAGCAGTCGAAATATCCTGGGTGATACAGAAAAATCTATTAAATCCCTATATCTCCTCAATCACCTAAGCTGCAATTAAATATCTGCAAAAGGGATCTCTCAATTGTCGTCAAGATGAAGGCAAATTAGGCGAGTAGACCCCCGGGGCCAAAGAAGATTTGAATCATCTCCAAGATGACGGAGTTTGTGACGGATCCTTCCAGGGAAAGTTCAGAGCACCGTCAAGATGAAGGCGGCTATGATGAGCCTCCCGACAAACCCTAAAGAATATTTAATTTCCGCTATCATCAAGAGATTTCCAACCAATGAACCAATAACCGTCGATATAATCCCTGAGAGAAAAAGAAGGATCGGAACATCTCCAAGATGAAGGAGTTTGTGACGTACCCTTCCAAAAAAAAGAGAGAGAAAAAGTCAGGACATCTCCAAAATGAAGGATGATGTAATAAAATCCTCAAAAACCTAAGAGAGCTCTAATTCTGCCAAAAAAGAAAAAAAAAGTGGGCAGAAAGATCATCATGAGGAAAGAATCCCAGGATATCAGACTGCCAAATTTGCCAAAGAATCTTCTTTAATTTTGTGAAATTCTATTATCAATATTCTTTCACCAATTGCTCTCACAATATCAAGAATACTCTCTTTTCTGCTCATATCAAGGAAATTGATAGCTTCCTTGAAAAAAAAAGCCAATTGCAAGCAATTTGAATTCGAATCTTGATTCTATAGAGTTAAGCCCAGTCGGAGGTAATACTTCAGGTAGAAAAGAGGAAAGATTTTCATACCAATATACATCAATTTCAAGCATTTTGAATCAACAAACAATTTTTAACATTTTGGCAATATTTTCTTACTATCTTGACATGAAGTGAAGAGCTCGATGTCCATCTTGACACATCCTGATATCACCTTTTACCTCCTTGAGAGAGTAACCTTTATCATCTTTCGCGTTGTTGAAAGATTAGCCTTTTCTGTGAAAGGATCGCCTTTGTTATCTTTCGCGTTGTTGAAAGAATTCATCTTTTGCGTTGTCAAAAGAATCGCCTTGCTCCTTTGGATCGCCTTATCATCTTTCGCGTTGTTGAAAGAATCGCCTTGTTCCTTTGGATTGCCTTTTTCCATCTTTCGCGTTGTCGAAAGAATTCATCTTTTTCGTTGTCAAAAGAATCGCCTTGCTCCTTTGGATCGCCTTATCATCTTTCGCGTTGTTGAAAGAATCGCCTTGTTCCTTTGGATCACCTTTTTCCATCTTTCGCGTTGTCGAAAGAATTCATCTTTTGCGTTGTCAAAAGAATCGCCTTACTCCTTTGGATCGCCTTGTCATCTTTCGCGTTGTTGAAAGAATCGCCTTGTTCCTTTGGATCGCCTTTTTTCATCTTTCGCGTTGTCGAAAGAATTCATCTTTTGCGTTGTCAAAAGAATCGCCTTGCTCCTTTGGATCGCCTTGTCATCTTTCGCGTTGTTGAAAGAATTGCCTTGTTCCTTTGGATCGCCTTTTTCCGTCTTTCGCGTTGTCGAAAGAATTCATCTTTTGCGTTGTCAAAAGAATCGCCTTGCTCCTTTGGATCGCCTTATCATCTTTCGCGTTGTTGAAAGAATCACCTTGTTCCTTTGGATCGCCTTTTTCCGTCTTTCGCGGTGTCGAAAGAATTCATCTTTTGCGTTGTCAAAAGAATCGCCTTGCTCCTTTGGATCGCCTTGTCGTCTTTCGCGTTGTTGAAAAAATCGCCTTGTTCCTTTGGATCGCCTTTACCATCTTTCGTGTTGTCGAAAGAATTCATCTTTTGCGTTGACAAAAGAATCTTCTTGCTCCTTTGGATTGCCTTGTCATCTTTCGCGTTGTTGAAAGAATCGTCGTGTTCCTTTGGATCGCCTTGTTATCTTTCGTGTTGTCGAAAGAATTCATCTTTCGTGTTGTTGAAAGAGTCACCTTATTCCTCTTCAAGAAAATTGTCTTATTCACCATCCAACTTACCATTTTCATTTCCCGGTCAGGTTAAGGGTTAAACCTGAGCCTCTTTTGATGAGGTATTTCATTTTCCGCCCAATCAGGATAAGAGTACAAACATGAGCCTCATTTTGATGAGGTATTTCATTTCCCAGTCAGGTTAAGGGTTAAACCTGAGCTTCGTTTCTACACGAGGTATTTTCTGTCCCATCCAGGTTAAGGGCAAAAACTTGAATCTCACTTCTTTTGAGGTAAAATTTTTCTTCTTTATTATCCATTTCATATCTACCATTTTCATCAGGGCTAAATCTCTTCATATCCAGTCAGATCCTTCTAACTGGAGCATTTTTATAGCCCAAATTTGGTGTGTTTTTCTTTGCCACTAAGCTCGTCTTCAAGCCGGCTTAGTAGCAAAGAGGGGCATCTGTAAACACCCCAAATTTTCCTCATCCATTCTCAAATAACCCTCCTCGTGTAGTGCCAACCCTGTTAGGTCACTGTAGGAGTCAAACCCTGAGTCAGTTTCAGAAAATCACCATTTTACCAACTTTTATTAGGAAAATTACCATTTTACCCCTAGGTCATCCTGGACCCCAGTTAGTCGGAGTCAACCAAGCTCATTGGTCAGTTCAGAACATTTAGAATGTCAATCAAGTCAAGCTCATCTGAGCTCACAATGAACATGCCATTTTCATTTCTGACCATTACTGCCAAAATGGGATCATCTCTTCAGAAATGAGCTCATTTCTCACTCAAATCCAAGCCAATTGTCTCTGAGTCAATCATTCATAGTCAGTCATACTCCCCAGAGTCTAACTTGAGCTCACCAGAAGTTCAAGCGCTCCAGTTTCAGTTCAAAACCATTTCCAAGTGTCCAGGAGCCCATTTTAGTCCATCTTAGCTCTTTCAACTAAAATTGAGTCGAGTTCAGCCAATTGAGCTAGTGTTCAAGCTTCGATTTTAGTTCACCTCAGTATTACTGACCTTTGTTTCAGCTCAAACCCAGTTCAGGTTCGTAATTCACTTCATTCCAATGACCATTCCATACCATTTCTCTAAAAATGGCAGCTTTTCTTGAAAATTCAGTTGGAAAAGTCAGTTGAGTCAGTGTCCGGTGAGTTCATTTGAGTTCTAAAACTCTAAAACCCAGCTCAATCCAGTTCATTTCAGTTGAATCCAGCTCAAACCCTAATTTTCAGTGTTACTCTAGCTTGGCAGAGCTCGAAAATCATTTCTTCGACCATTTTTGGAAATTTTGTCAATTTTAACACTTTTTGAACTGGTACAAGTGTCAATCGGGGTCTAACATCCAAAATTCTTCATTCAGGGTTAGCATTTCGCATAGCATTTCATGTCATTTCTCATCATTTCATATCATTTCTCAGCATTTCATAACATTTCATCACATTTCATTCCATTTTCGAAGTCCAGAACTCCAGTTTTATAAATTTCAATCCAGATTGAGTTTTAAAAGTTTTCAGAAATCAATTTCAAACCCTGGGTTTTCAAAATTGACATTTTTACCCCCAAGATTCTAAATTTGGAAATATTTTCTCGAGAAAAACAATATGGATTTCTTTCAAAGTTAAATTTTCAAATTCTATACTGGATTTGCTTTGCAACGAGCTATTAAACTTCAAAATTCAAGCTCATTTCAAAAACTGCCAAAATAGCTCATTTCGTTTGGAAATATTTTCTCGAGAAAAACAATCTGGATTTCTTTCAAAATCAAATTTTCAAATTCTACACTGGATTTGCTTCGCAACGGGGTATTAAACTTCAAAATTCAAGCTCATTTCAAAAACTGCCAAAAATAGCTCATTTCGTTTGGAAATATTTTCTTGAGAAAAACAATCTGGATTTCTTTCAAAATCAAATTTTTAAATTCTACACTAGATTTGCTTCGCGATGGGGCATTGAACTTCAAAATCCGAGCTCGTTTTAAAAACTGCCAAAAATAGCTCGTTTCGCGTGAAAATTTTCTGAAAAGACTATCTTACCCCTCTAATCGTCAAAATAAATTTCAAAAGTAGAATTTGGACCCGCTCTGAGATGGCCCACTCATTTACATTTCTGTTTTATTAAAAAAAATATTCTTTTATTCCTTTCAATTTTCTTTTATTTGTTCATTTTTTTTTTATTTATTTATTTTGCATTTTAGAGAGGTGGGACCCACAAGGTGGTCACCCAAGCCTCCAGCCCCACTTTTCATTTTTTTTCTCATTTTTGCTTTCCCGTTTCCTTTTTCCCTCATTTTCTTTCTTTCCTTTCTTTTTCCCTTTTCTTTCTTTTTCTTCTTCCTCTTCTTTCCTTCTTCCCTTCCTTCCTCCCTTCTTTTCCCTCTTGCCCAGCCATTCACGTAAAGGCTGTTTCCCTTTCCTTCCCTAATTAAAACTAAAAACTTAGGGAAAGATAGGATCTTCCCTAAGTTAAGAAAACCAAAAAAAAGAAAACAAAGGAGAAAGCTACGGCTGCTTCTCTCCCATCTCACGCCTCTCTCCCATTCTCTCTCATATTCTCTCTCTCTTGGTGTCTTTGACACCCAGCCATCTTCAAGCTTTGCAGCCACCAACAGCAGGAGCCCTCCTCCAAGGTGACCATATCCACCTCCTTGGCAGCTTCATCCTGCTCCTCCTCCATGCCCAGCAGTTGCTCCACATCCAAGCCGGCGACCACACCTCCATTGCTGCCACATCTTTTTGTTGCAGCCACGTCCAGCCGATCCATCAATGGCTCTAGCTCCAGCAAGGAACCATACATCTTCCCCAGCTGGTGACCATCCTCTTCAAGTCGCAGCTACAGTCATTACAGCCGGCACCTCCTTTGCAGCCATTCCAACGCCCAGCAGTCCACTTTCTTTCCCTTTGCTCCAGTCGATCCAGCGCCATCTTCTTCATTCGCCGTAGTAAGGCCATAAGGTAAGCCTTTGCCCCTTTTACTACTACAATTTCCTCTGTGATTCCAGCATGAATCCGGTTCAAAAACCGGATTCACTCAGTTACAAAAGTAATTTTCTGAGGTTATAGCATTGATTAAGGTTGTACCGAGTAGAGGGATCCATCCGATTGATGGATCGGATCCCCCATTTCGATTAGCCAATATTAAAGAGGATCGGATTTCCCCTGCTGTTTTATTTTCCTTTTATCATCATATTTCATGTGATTTCGTATTTTAAAGATAGCATCTAGATTAGTTTTTAATATTTATTCTATTTGTTTTACTATCTTGCTTTTATTAACTTAGAATCATAGATTTTCCAGTTATATGCAGAATTTAGTTATTATTTCATGAGTGTATTTTCGTTAAAAAATCCAAAATAAAATTTTGATATCTCTAGTTGCATGTCTTTGTTTTACTTCCAAAAACTTGAATCTATTTGAGTTTTGAAATCCTTCTAAACAAATCAAATCTCAAAATCGGGTTTTCTGTTTCCTGGAAAATCCAAATTTAATTTAGCAGACAAGAGCCTCCAAAATCACCCTCGTGGGAGATCTGGATTTTCCCCTAAAAATCACAGTAGATTTATGATTGAATCTACTAATGATCTGGAAATTTTTAGGATTTTCCTGGCAGTTTTGATCTCTGTCAAAAATCAAATTTCCCAGACCCCTGGGAAAATCTTGATTTTCTTTTGTCAGGGTATAGACAGACCCTAATGCATCAAGTCCGCCCAATCCGTAGCCCGTCTGAAAACACTTTCAACATGAACGTTGTTCCTAACATAATTTTCTGTCATTTCACAAAATTGGGGAATTTTTGGATCTGCTTCATTATTTGTCCCGGATTTTCTCTTTCTGTCTAATAGATTCCAATGTCCAGAAATTCCAGAGATTTAGGTCTCTGATAACAGTGTGTCCTTTTCCAAACCGTGACCCGAATACCAATGGTGTCAAAATATCAAATCTTTATCTATTTGTCAGGGACATTTTCCCACAATTTCAGACTTTTTTCCATCTGTATTCCATTTTTCCCATGTTTTCTACCGAAACCTGTCTGTTTCCCCTAAATCCTAGAGTCGCCGGATTCCGATCCGACTTGCCGGAGTGGCACAGCTCCGACCATAGGTCAAAACCAGAAAGTGTAAAAGTAACAAATCCTTGCCTTATTGTACTCTGTCACCCCATAAAATTTGGAAATTTTTTATAGAAATTTGATATCCTAAATCCCCTTTAGAATCAACATTTTAGGCAAAAATCACAAAATTTAGGGTTTTTATTTGAATTTCCATATTTTAAAATACAAAAAAAATAGATTTTCGAGCTCCATTATGTTTCTAGGGTTATTTTAGGTGTCCATGCCAAATTTGGTTTAATTCCAAGTTCATTTTCTCCATGTGTTAGTTTATCTTTAAATTCAGAAGCGAAAAATCATGCGAAAATCAGGTTAAATTTGATATTTATGATATTTTCGCCATTTTAGGGTTTTTATCATGTACATAAGCATGTAGAATCATATTAAGGTTAATTTAAATCTCCTTTGCAATTCATATTTTTCAATTTTGCAAAATTTATTTCAGAAAACCCTGGTTTCAAGGCCATAGTCTTGTTATCAGGGGTATTTTGGTCATTTTGACCTAAATTTCGAAATTTCAATTTCTAATTATCCAAAATTTCATGCATATCATCATATTTTATCATATTATGTTTGATTTATTTCATTTGATTTTCAAAATTCCAAAATTTACAATAATTCTTTCAGAAAACCCTGATTTCAAGGTCATCAGGGGTATTTTGGTCATTTTGACCCCAATTTCGAATTTTCAAGTTTATTTTCGAAATTTATTCATTATTTATCATGTTTATATCAAAGGGGGTATGAATTTGGGTTTATATCTGAATAATATCCGATAATTTCCCATATTTTTGGATAAATTCAGAAAAACCTACATTTTTGTGCTAACCTTGTTTTCTAGTTTTGCAGGAACATTCAAGAAGAAGACTTAGTTATTTCATTTATTTATCTTATTCAATTCAATGTAACCTCAAATGTAATAATTTGGAATAAGAGTTACTTTTCTGCTTAGAATAGGACTGCATTGCATATAGTTTAATTTATGCAAATTTCAATATGTGATGCATGATTCATTCACATTATTTCAAATTCACTATGGTTTACACGAATGGCACGTGCACAAGCTCTTATGGAGTTTATAAACTCGGTGGGATTCGTATTTATGGCCATAGTCAGAATACGAAGAAAACCAAGATTTATGATCTTCATATTAGCCACATTCAGCCTACACACTTAGGCTAACTTAAAAAATGCACTGCATTTTTCAAAACTTCAAAAGGATTTCTCAATTCCTCAATGAAATTCCCTTTTCAAATTCATATTCATTCATTCATATTATTCAAATTGCATTGTTTTCAAATTCATTTTCCAATTTCAATTTCAAAAAAATTCAGTTTTCTCAAGAATTTCCAAGTCTTTCTCAGGATCTGATTTTCTCAAAATCCTAAGTTTTCAAATGAGATTTCAAAGCATTTCCCAAGTTCAATTCAAGATTTTCCTATGTTTTCAAATTCTCAAATTTCAAAATCCCAAGTTTTCAGAAATTCATTTTCTCATATTTTCCAGTTTTCTTGAGAATTCATTTTCCATTTCAAAAGTCATTTTCCAATGAATTTCTTAGATTTTCTCAGAATTCTCAAATCCATTTTCTCAGAAAAGCAATTCCAAATTTCAAAATTGTTTTTCTAAAGTTCAAATTTTCCTGAGAAATCACTTTCCAATGCAAATTTCTGATTTTCAATAAAATTCAATGATTTTCCCAGGAATTCCATTTTCAAGCATTTTCCAGTCTTTTTTTTTTAATGCATTTCAATTTTCCAAAGCAAACATCATATTTTCTCAAACTTGCATTTTTCAAAATTCCATAGCACAAGCCTGATTCTTTGTGCATTCTAGGAAAAACAGAGCATAATTTAGATATTTGAGTCAAGTTAAAGCACGTAATTGATCCTTGGTTCAATTACCCCTGGTAAAGGCGCCAGGAACGGTTGAATCTCGTACCGACAGGCGGATCCCATTCCACAGAATTTTCCCGCAAATTTTCAAAACGGAGGCGAGTAATTTTCAAAACTATTTTCAAAACTTTGGTCGAGTTTGACTCGCGAAATTCGTTTCTCTCTCGCAAGGGAGGGGAAAAATTTTGCAATGATAACAGAAAGGAAGCTGCAATCTTTTGAAAGAGAAGGAAAATCTTTAAAAAGGGGGCCGGGGCCGATTGAAAGAGGAGAAAAAAATTTGTGATTTTCTGTTTTTTTTTTTGTTTTGCAGGGGTTTCCTTCTCATCGTGGAGCTCTCTGCCACCCATCTTCCTTCAGTCCAGCTACAAAGGATCTCCACCAGCTCCGTCTCATCCCCTTCTTCTTCAGTCCATCAGCAAGAGACCCAGTTGTCTCAGCCTTTCTTTAGCCCAGCCACAACCCAGGCAGTGTTTTCACCATTTGCCTTCAATCCAACGTCTCCCCATTTGCCTTCAGCACAGCCGATTGCTTTCTCCACCTTTAGCCCAACAGCAGGTCACACAGTGCAGGAGATCCACGAAGCTGAATCCCCATCTTTCCCTCAGCCCACCAGCAGAAGATCCAGCCGACTCCCTATTTCCTTCAGCCCACCTTCCTTCAGCGTGAAGATCACCTTCTTCAATCTAGCCACAGCAGGAAATCCCAGCCAACCGACGTCTTCATCCTCTGCAGCCCAGCCAACATCCTCATTTCTGTCAGCCCAACAGTAGAAAAACGATTTTCTTTCGCTCTCTGCAAGTCATTTGGAACAGGGGATATACAGGTAACGTATGTCTGTATGTATTTCTATTTAGTTCTTAGTTATCAAATTAAGATCTGGTTGCAGAATGTTAGTTGGATTTGATATAAGAGGAAGGGCTGCTTAAGGCCTCATTTTCAACCTAAGAAGCATTTCTCTGTATATTCTATATCAGCTGATCGAGTATTCCATAAATGATTGTCTAAAGTCCATGTTTGAATCCTTAATAAGTTGCAAAAGGCTGTATATCTGCTATCGTTCCTCCTTTTGCACATAAATATTCACCTTGTGTGATTACCTTTTAATGCTTTTACATCAGCTGCTAAAAATATATATATATAAAAAGTCTTTTGCCCTTCACCGTTTATGAGTTCCTATCAGATATGTGGTAGTGATATTAATAACACCACAATGTTAAAAATTAGATGGTCGATAGCAGGTCTGAAACTTATTGAAATTTAATAAAACCTGATTATTATCTGTTTGTATAAGCCATAGGAGATAAGTGGTAATCAGTCTTGCAGAAAATTTTGTTTATATATATCTCTTAGTTCATGTCTTTACCTTAATCCTCAGTATACTTTCTAAAATTTAGCAGTTCAGCATCACTGTGTTAACCCCATGGCCTGTAATATCTTGTCTACCTTATTGGAAGGGCTGCATCTGCTTCTATTCTCAATCATGAAAAGTATGCAGAGAAGATATCTCCCAATGAATGCCAAGCTTCAAAGAGGCAAAAACTAGATGCTGGTCATTTGTGTAAGATACATCAGTTACATGATATAAAACAACCAATATCTTTGATTCATAAGGCCCTCATAAGAATACCAGGTCAAAGCAACCTCTCCAGCTGCTTGGAGAGACAGGGCTCTGGTCCAAGTAACAAGTGTTCGTTATTGGATAGGAGGTATGTTGATGGCATTCATGAACAAGCTAAGTTAAGATTGACTGTGCCAAGAGAAACATCATGTCCCTACCTTAGTTATGAAATTTTCCACTGCAAAATGTGTGAATATAGCCTCAATTTGCAGAAAAGAAGTAAGATACACATCACAATGATATCTCACTACTTCTTTTTACCAAATCTACATTTGTCATATTACCTTAAAGTTTCCCCTGTATATACGTGAGAATTTCTGTACATTAGCATAATGGTTATAATTTCCATCAACCACCTGTGTATTTCATTAGTTCTTCATTCCATATGTATCCATACTCCTCTTTTATGCAGAAGTGCAGTCTTGACAATCGGCTATGTTCATGAACGGATATATCCATATCCGTTCATGATCTCTTGACCATTCTTTGCACGCTTCATTATTGATATATAGAGAAGCTCCATACTCATTTTTATTGAAAATTACATTATAATTTGGGAAATACGGCTGTGTAAAATCACCTACAGAAACTGTATATACCTGTGTTTTCTGATTTTGCCCATTATATGGAATTTCTATTAATATGTATATTTTCTCATTATATGTATATATCTATATATATATATATATGTATATCTATGTATATCTATCTATATGTATACGTATATATGTATATATATATACATATATATACTTATATATATATATATCCCTTCATGTGCACTTGTTATCACATATATTTTTCTTTTCTTTTACTTTTTGTAAATATATCTTCATTATCATATATCATATATCATTTATCATAAATTCAAGTATTTCTATATATACATGTATATCTTCGATGTATATAGCATATATACCCATTTTCTTGGTTATCTTGTACTAATTCTCATTTTGCAGGAAAATCTGGAGGAGGTTGATTCTTTTTCATTATGTATTTTTATTTTGACTTATGTCAGAGATGTAATAATCAAACTTGGAATAATATTTACTTTTACTGCTTAGATTAGGAGGCATCTCATGTAGTTTGATTTCAGCAATATCATGATTCTATGGTGCATATATCTCAATTTTCAAAAATTCACCGTGGATGAACACGAATGGCACGTGCACCAACTCTTAGAGAGTTGATGAACTCGGTGGAGTCCATATTTACGGCCCTAGTCGGAATATGGACGAGACCCAGATCCATCATCTCTCTACCCGTCACATTGAGCTTACACTCTTAGGCTATCTTAAAATGCACATCATATTTCTAAATTTTCAAAATATTGTGAATTAACTCAAGTAAACTCTGAACATATTCATGGCCACAGTCAGAATATGTGAAGGATTTATTTTGGTTTAATACATATTTTTCAACCAAATTTTCAGAAATCTTTTAAAAGTTCATTCATTCCAATCATATGCATAATTTGTTTTTCTCATGATTTTCTCAAGAAATTTTCACTTCATGGAAATCGATTCCTCAAGAAACTATGATGATATTCGGAGTTGGATTTCCCAAATCAAAGTTTTCCCATGATTTTCCCTAAAAAGTTATTTTCTTAAGATCTATTTTCAAAAGGAATTTTCATCTTTCTCAAGAATCCAAGTTGATTTTCAGACATTTCAAAAGATAAGATTCTCAGGAATTCAATTTCCTAAGTTTTGAATTTCCTTCTTCAAAGAATTTTTCTATAATTTTTCTATCATTTTCTTAAGAAAATTCTCAAAGTTTGAGTTTTTCCGACAAGTGCTTTCCTTTTCAAATATTCATCTTTTCTCAAGAATTCCTTCAATTTTCCTGAGATTCTCCTTTCTTCATGATTTTTCCAAATCTTTATAAACTTTCTCGAGATTTTCCCGAGATTCTCATCTCTTCATGGTTTTCTAAGTCTTTTAAAAATTTCAAACCTTCTTCATCTGAGATTCCTGAGAGATTGATTTCCATCTTTTCCTGAAAAATTTTCAACTCCAAATATTTTCTAAGTATACATCATATGTTCCAACTTGCATTTTACAAAATTGCATAGCACATGCCTGAATTCTCTGTGCATTTAGGATAAAACACAATTTCGATGATTTTACTAAGTCAAGCACAATTTTGGTCCTTGGTTCGATTACCCCTGTTAAAGGCGACAGGAACGGTCGAACCTCGTACCGACAGGTCGAGCCCCATCCCATGGATTTTCACGCAATTTTCAAAACGGAGGCGGGTATTTCAAAACAATTTCCAAAATCCGGTCAAGTTTGAAGCGCGAAAGCATTTCCCTCTCTCTTCCGCAAGGAAGGGAAGACGGGAAAAATTTTGCGACGATACCAGAAGGGAAGCATAACATGAGCTGTATCACTTTTAGTATCGATCTACCGAACACCTTTCAACAGTCCTGAACCTTGTAGAAAGACTTTGTTGATCATCTTGCTAAAAACCTTAACCGTAATACATTGAGCCAACACCCTTGAAAGCATGAGTTGGCCGTCGAAGGGAAATTCTATGTAACGCAAAACACATAAGGTTACACCTTCAGCTGTTGTTGTTATCTTATACTAAATCAGAGTGAGAGAACCGAACCCAATGTGAATCTCATTTGAATCGCAAAACACATAAGGTTACACCAGGAGAAAGGATGACTTGTTTGTTAGAGAGGAATTCTTGCCAAGCAATCCAATAGAAGGAAAAAAAAAGGATAGTATAAAACCATAAGAACCTACTTGCTGAAACTGTTCCATTGAGACCGGGTTATCATGAAGTGAAATATTCAGTAGAGATTTACTGTCATGGGCCTATTTCCTTCAATGGGCCAGCACGACGTGACAATCCTTCCTTACAGCCGCAAGCCTACTTGTTAGCTCGCTTGTCAGTCACGGAAGCTTGTAATCAGAGTGCAAGAGAGCAAGAGAGAATAGAGGGAGAAAATTGCAATCACAAGAAGCAATCACAACGAGGGTAAACAAAAGAAAACTCAACGCATTTAATTCATTCACAATTTTCCCTGAGGGCTACTACAGTTCAAGCATATAGGCTGCCCCTTCGGGGTACTGATTAACCTGAACCGGGTAGCTTACATCAAACTCAACAAAAGCAAAATAGACTCTAAGCACAACTTTATAATGTAAGTCGCAAGGGAACATGCTCCCCCCTTCAAATCATGCACCGTCCTCGACGCCATCTGTTTTATGGTAAGCCCTGACTTCAGTCGGGTAGCGGCTGTTCATTCGGAATGCAGACTCCCACATTGGTTTCGTTGTTTCCGCCCACTGCACTAGATATTTCTTCGCTTCGCCCAAGTAGTTGACCTTGTGACAAAGGATCTTACTGAAGCGCTTCTCGGCCCGTTGTGCTGTCGAGGCGCTCTGCGTGATGGAAGCGCATTGTGGCAAGCCACATTTTGGATCTCCATTGTCTGGATGGAACTGCTTGAGGTTGCACACGTGAAACACTGGGTGCACCTTAAAGTCTGGGGGCAACTTCAGCTTATACGCCAGCTTGCCCACCTTCTTTGTAATGGTGAAGGGTCCTTTATACTTTCTGAGCAGTCCGCGGTGCCATCTGCGGATGATGCCTGTGCGCCCGGGATATAACTTCACCAACACTTGGTCCCCAACTTGGAACCCAGCGGGCCGACGATACTTGTCCGCCCACTTCTTCATTTCTTTACCGCCTTGTTTAAGAATGCCTTTGCCAACTCATTCTACTCGTGTCAGTCGCAAGCAAACTGATAAGCGAAGGATGACCTTCCCTTTTCTTGTGCGGCAAGAGTGTGCAGGGTCAGTGGCTGCTGTCCCGTGGCTATCTCAAACGGGCTGTGTCCGGAAGACTCGCTCTTCTGCAGGTTATAACAAAATTGTGCTACGTCAAGAAGCTTCACCCAATTCTTCTGATTAGCACTAACAAAATGTCTAAGATATTGCTCAAGTATCCCGTTGATGCGCTCTATCTGCCCATCTGTCTGTGTATGGAAGCTTGTTGAAAACAACAAATCAGAGCCAAGTAGCTGAAATACTTCACACTATAACTTGCCCGTGAAGCAAGCATCACGATCACTCACAATGCTCTTTGATATGTCCCAGTGCTTCACCATATGCTTTATGAACAACTCTACAGTCTTCTCTGCAGGGCACTCCTTAGTGGTTGGGATAAAGGTAGCATACTTTGAGAAACGATCCACCACAAATAAAATAGAAGTCAGGCCCTCTACCTTTGGCAGACTAACAATGAAGTCTATGGAGATGCTATCTTGGTAGAGACTCAAGGAGACCGAGAGCCTTCTGGTTTGTCCTCTTATCTTGTTGGCAGATGAGGCATGTCCGCACATACCCCTCAACATCATCCCTTATTTGCGACCAATAGTAGCCGCGCTCAAGGAGTGCTAAGGTCCGCTCCTGACCAGGATGGCCGGCCCATAGTGTATCATGGCACTCCATAAGCAGTTCTCGATGAAGGCTTCCCCACCGCGACACAAAGATGCATTTCCCTTTTGTCACGAGAAGGCCATCCTGTAGCCAAAATTGCCGAGTCTTTCCTGCCTGTGCCAGAGAAACAAGGTATTGTGCAGTCGGATCCTGCTGCGTACCTTCATGAATGTGCCCTCCAAATGCACTCCGGAAGGCTCCGTACGCGTAGCTGCCAGTTCAGCCCTGCAGCTCAGGGCGTCTGCCACAACATTGGTCTTTCTAACCTTGTACTCCAAGGCAAAGTCGAACTCAGCCAAAAATATCTGCCACCGAGCTTGTTTAGGCATCAGCTTCTTCTGTGTCTGAAAATAGCTCGTGGCCACATTGTTTGTCTTGACGATGAACTCAGCACCCAAGAAGTAGTGCCGCTAGGTCCTGAGGCAATACACAATAGCGATCATCTCACATTTATGCATTGTGTAACGCCTCTCTGCATCCTTCAGCTTGCGACTCTCATATGCGATCGGATGACCATTTTGCATAATAACTCTACCAATGACAAAGTCTGAGTCATTCGTGTGGACATCAAAGGGTCTCAAATGATCGAGCAGTCGCAGTACTGACTCCCTCACTAATGCTTTCTTCAAGCCATCAAAGGCATCTTGACACGCTTCTGTCCAGAGCCATACCCAATTCTTCTTTAACAAATTGGTGAGGGGCGCAACAATGAAGGAATAGTCTTCGATAAAACGTTGATAGTAGTTCGCCAAACCAAGGAATGATCGCAACTCTGACACTTTGCTTGGCGAAACCCATTCCTGGATGACCCTTATCTTTTGCCTGTCCATACGCAACATACCACGCCCCACAACGTGGCTAAGGAAGCTGATCTTCTCCTGCCCAAAGAAATACTTCTCTCGTTTGACACAGAGGTCATTCTCCTTCAGTACCTGAAACACTGTTCGCAAGTGCCCAACATGTTCCTCCATGTTGCTGTTGTAGATCATGATACCATCCAAGTAAACTACCACGAACTTGTCTAAGTAAGGGTAGAAGATCTAGTTCATTAAAGTCGTGAACATGGCTGAAGCATTTATCAAACCGAATGACATTACTAAGAATTCGTAAGCACCATAGCGGGTGATGCAAGTTGTCTTCGGCTCATCACCTTCAGCAATCCTCACTTGCCAGTAACCTGATCGTAAATCTAGCTTGAAAAAGATACGGGCACTGCCTAGTTGATCGAACATGTCCGCTATCAGTGGCAATGGGTACTTGTTCTTCACTGTGACCTTGTTCAAAGCACGATAATCCACACATAACTGTTTGGAGACGTCATGTTTCATCTGAAATAGAACCGAGGTGCCAAATAGAGCTTTCGATGGATGAACGATGCCTGCGTCCAACATCTCATCTAGCTGCCTTCGTAGCTCCTTCAGCTCAGCTGACCCCATGCGGTATGCAACCATTGTGTGAGGTTTCATTCTCAGGGTCAACTCAATCTTGTGATCGACCTCACATCTTGGTGGAAGACATTTTGGCAATTCTGAAGGCATCACCCCCCGAAACTCCTCCAACAATGGGGCTAGGGTCGGTGACACTGCTGCTTCTACCTCCCCTTCTTCTGCGTGCACATCAACTAAGAATGTCTGTTCCCGATGCTTGACACCCTTCTTCAGTTGCATCGTCGATAACACTAAAGACTTGCCTTTTTGCGTAAGGCATTATACCATGTGGGACAGGTTTGGCCCCATAATCGTCAACGTGTTAAACTTTGACAACATCATAACATTCTGGCTCCGCAAAAACTTCATACCCAGAATCATCTTGAAATCGTCCAGGGGCACTACAAAGAAGTTGGCTTTGCCGGCCTAACTCCCTACTTGGATAGCTACATCTTTTACTTCACCAAGGATGGGCTTGGCCTCAGAGTTTACCGTTTTGATGGTCCTCTACTTTGGCCTGGGTTTCAAGTCCAACCACTCTGCCTCTTCCTGCAAGACAAAGTTGTGTGTGGCCTCAGAGTCTACCATAGTTAAAGTAGACTTTTCATTCCTAATGACTTCGAGATACATCAGTTCTTTGCTAACCTGCTTGTTCTCAACTACACAACTTCTAGCTGGGTTGATCGACCGCATGACTCCCATCCGTGGTTGCATAGCCTTAGTGTCACTACATTCAGTATCACTGCATTCTTTCTGCGTTTCGTTGGCTTGCCCGTCGTCCTTCATGAGGTGCTTGGGGCATTGCCTGGCGATGGGCCTATTGCCACAGAACCAACATGTCACAACTGCACCCTTGTTGTTGTTGTTATACTTTAGGTAGTTCTGTTTCTTGTTGGATTGATGGCGTGTCGACACCTCACCTTTGTCATCGCGTCGCTCATCCTTCTTGCCTCCGTGGTCAGGCTTCTTCCCGACTTTGGTTAATGGGGTGAAAGACTTGCGCTGAGTGTCAACTAAGCGCTCGGTTGCCACATATGCATCTTCCAAAATATGGGGGCTGCTCCTTTCCACTTCAGACTATGCCCATGGCTGAAGTCTCACAATAAACCAGTTGAGCGTGTCGTCTTCTAACATATTAGGCACCTTCAGCACGAGCATCTGGAATATTCTAACATAATCTTGCAATGAACCAATATGTTTAAGCTCACGAATCCTCCGATACGTCTGCCTTTGTGCATTCCTTGGCATGAAGAAGTTGCACAACTCCATTTTAAAGTCGTCAAAGGTATCTATCACGCATTAACCCCTCTCTATGTCACTGCACTTTTGCCTCCACCAAATGATAGCATTCCCATCCAGTAACGTTGCTGCAACCTTGATCCTAAGATCTTCAAGTGTCATATTTTGAATATCCAAGTAGTCTTCTACTTGGAACAAAAAGCTCTTATTGGCCTTGCTATCTCGATAACCATTGAACTTTGTTGGTCTTGTCACATCAATCCTTGATAGTCTCTCACAATTTTCCCCATTTAGGGTCATTGACAGTTGCAATGTGCAATTTTTCAATTGAAGCTCTCCTACTTCAGTCTGCAAGTCAGCCACTGTTGTCGTCAACAAAGTGATCTGCCCCATCTGTAAGTTCACCTGCTCTTGCAGGCTCACCACCATATCATTCAGTCCACCGAATGATTCAACTGCGCGTGAAATTGCTTCCTCATGCGAAGTCACATCTTTCACCAGCTTGTTGACAGTTGCAGCCATCTCCTCTTGGCCCCAAAGTGAACCCATCTTCTCAGCTTCGACAACTGCCTTGCCTTTGGTGTTGTGCAAGTTTTGATAAGGTGCCACAATGTCTTGTCACAAATTGCAGTCTGTCGACGTTGACTCTGAAGTCCCCTCCCCAGCACGAAAACAGGCTCTGGTACCACTTGTCATAGGCCTATTTCTTTCAATGGGTCGGCGTAGCGCGACAATCCTTTCTTACCGCCTCAAGCCTACTTGTTAGCTTGCTTGACAGTCATAAAATCTTGTAATCAGAGTGCAAGAGAGCAATAGAGAATAGAGGGAGAAAAATTGCAATCACAATAAGCAATCACAACGAGGGTGAACAAAAGAAATATCAACGCATTTAATTCATTCACAATTTTGCTCGAGGGCTATTACAATTCAAGCATACGGGCTGCCCCTTTGGGGTATTGATTCACCTGAACCGGGCAACTTACATCAGACTCAACAAAAGCAAAACAGAGTCTAAGCACAACTTTACAATGTAAGCCACAAGGGAACATTTACATTCCTTCAATAAATTCTGAGGTATTTACACTAGAGAGAAAAAAAAGAAAATGAAAAATCTACTTACGTATGGAGCTTTTGTTAACTGAAGTTAATTAAAGACAATGCAAACATTGCTGCAACTAGGTTCCCAAATTTGTGCTGATTTGAACCGATTTGCATGAGGGACCTATTAAGGTATAGTGCCGATGGGTTGGATAAGTTTGGTTCTAATCCAAACCCAAGATATATATTGTGTGATTGACGTTGTGTTATTGGGACATGCTTGTAATATTGTTTTATGTTGTAGGACTATTATGCCCATTAAATTATTGTATCTTATGTATAAGTAAAGGAAATTAGGTCACATATGGTTGTAAATAATACGTGATCTATTCAGCCCCTAAACCCTGCGTCTTCTTCCTCTTGTGAATCAGTTCTGGTGATATTTCAGAATCTAACATGGTATCAAAGCAAGTTGGATCTAGAGTTTGATGTTGTCTCCAAAAGGTATGCCCATAGAGATTATTTTCTAATTCCGATCAAGAAATATCCTTTCTTAATCTATCTTCTTTGATATTTTTCTCGATTCCTCTCGCTTTTCTTCAATCAATCTTTATTGGATATCGATTTGTTTCTTGATACTGAAGTCTAGATCATATTCACTTTTGAAATACGATTCTCTTGAATCTATTTTATCATATCCTCATCTCCCTTAAATCTGCTTTAATCTGAAATACGATTCTTGATCGTTATTTGGTATTAAGGTCTATTCTTTTTCACTCCCATCTATTCTGTTTGGTTTTGTCGTGGGTTAAATTCTGAACCCATAAGATCTCAGATATGGTCTCATGTTGTTTTAGTCATGTTAAACTCCATTGACGTGATTTATTTTTGCATACTAACGTGATATTCCATTGATGTTGATCGATCACTGCACATTGATGTGATTCAATTTTTGCATATTGACGTGATAATCTGCGTAATCACATGATCTAATTTCTGTCCCTAAAAAAAAGGAACAGACAAGGCTGTATTTATAGTGTTGAACTTCTTTCGGTTGTACCAAATTAATTTTATTCCTTGGATTGAATCTGAAAAGTCGCATAACACTAGTGATCGATCAATCATCTTTTCTCTTTTCTTTGAGTATTCTGATCTTGTATTTTCTTTCAGTGATCATGGATTCCTCTTCAAATCAATCTGGATTGTTATCAAACTTTCTTAGTCAACTTGTTTATGAAAAATTGAATATCACAATTTTTCTGACTTGGAAGAGACAAATCATTCATTTTATTAGAAGTCAAGATCTCTTTGGTTATCTGGATGGATCAATTTCAGCTCCACCAGAATTTAATTATTGCAAAGGAAGAAAAAGATACACAAGGGGCTGCATCTTTTAAGATTGTTCAAAATTTAGAATATGTTTCTTGAATGAAGAAAGATCAAGCATTAATTGCCTATATCACTTTCCCCTTATCACAAGAGGTATTGATTGCTACTCTAGATTGTTGCACATCAATGAAATTATGTAACAGATTGAAATAAGCTTATTCTCATATATAAGCCAGAGTCTTGTTTCTCAAGTGTGAATTACAACTCCTCAAAAAATTAGGGTGTTTCAGATGTACTTCAAGCACCTGACCTAAAATAATCTGGGTATGGGCCCAACCCCAAATGGGATGGGCTAGGCCAAGAAACAGAAATATCATCCAGACTTGAGCCTAGCAAGTGAGCTTTCTTTTGGTAGGCTTACCTAGCCACAAATTGTATGGTGGGCCTTCAACATGGACCAAGAATAATAGCACTGAGCCTAGACCTGAAACCATAATCACCTAGGTTAAGCCAAGTGAGGCTTGGGCCTCATCCCTTGCAGGTCCAACTCATGCCTTGACCATCTAGATGTTCACAACTAAACAAATTGACAGACATAAATGACATGACAATCTGCCAGTGATCCCCACTGGCACCAGTGTGACTGAATGCGAGTCTCCAAACCCTAAGTAACTCCCTATAGTTAGAGCCTCAAAGGTACTTGGCAAAGGAGTTGCTCCCCACAAAATTTCCAGCCAATGGTGGTGCTGAGGAAATGGGTCGCTCCTGTTGCAATGTAAAGAGCTGTTAAGTGTTAAAGAAATCTTCTTGTAACATTTGTAAATTTTATCGGCTAAAAAGACTTGAATTTCATGGCCAAATTGTGGTATGAGAATATTTTCACTGATTTCGTTTTGATCTATATTGGATCTCGGATATCCCATTAGTATATTCAATATTGGATCCCAAATATCCTGTTTGGATCTTTAATATTGGATCCCGAATATCTTAATTAGATATCTAATAGTAGATTCCAAATAATTGTTTGGATCCTTAATATCGGATCCTCAATATCATAAGTAGATTTGTTATTGGATCCAAAGCATATTATGTGGATCCACGAAGGTTAAATTGATTCTTGGAGGAGAAAAATTTAATATGGAATCTATAGCATTGTATTTGGATCCATAATATTCTATCAGATGTTTGGGTCCCAAAATCAGTACCCACAAAATCTGAATCCAAAATGCTTTATTTGGATCTTTGACATTAGAATTTCAATGTCTTGATATAGATTTTACATCGAAATCGTAAAGGTCCAATTAAAATTTTTATTTGGCTCCATAGTAATTTATTTGGATCCATATCAGAAGTTTGAATCCTTGTAATCTAATATTAAAAAGATTCAGATCCTTGGATGGACCTGGATAGCCCAAGTTTGGACCCAAAATATAATGGATCATGGGTCACCATGTAGAAGATCCAAACTCGCATTTTTTTTTAAAAGGCTCACACTATCACGCGTGAGGGGCATGGCAAAATGGATATATATATATATATATATATATATATATATATATATATATATATATATATATGAGAGTTATACGTGAAAGGGGGTTCACTATTGAACCCTAAATAAAAAGTGTGTGGTGGGGGGTATGAAAACCCTTATTTCACGCAGTATGGCGAGAGGAGGGGGAAAACCGACCCCCACCTCTCACCCACGACTCTCATTCTTCTCCATTTCCTTCTCCAACTCCCTCTCATAAAAATCCTTAAAGGGAGAAACCCCCAGCACGTGTGAATCACTTCATCTCCCTCCTTCATCTCTCTCTATCTCACTCTCTCTTACACAGTCCGGTGAAAGGCTTTACGAAATCACGACAGCAAGAGGAGAAAGGACAGCAAAAAAGGTAGGATTTTCTATGATTTTTGCGTTGTGTCTTGTTTTCAAGAGTGTAATGTATTACCGCACAACCCATTGACACAAATTTAACCTGTGTAAACACAGAATCCCTGTTCTGCATGTATTACAATACACAGGTTACTTAATCAGCGTGTTTAAACTTGGGAATCTATATTAAACCCTCTGAAATAAATTATGGCCTGCGTATGTGTAATGTTTTGAACTGCGGCAGAATAGATTTTTGTTTTTTTTATCTCTTTTCATGAATAAAATCTGTGTGCGTACTTGTATATTTCTGAATCATGTTAACTGGAACGGTGATAGAACTTGATAAACTGCCAATTTATATTTTTGGTGTTAAATCCAATGACCGATATGCATAAATTAAACTGATCAATACTTCTAATATGCGTGTTTTGAGTTTTCTCTTTGGAATTGTTTTGTAAGATGTGCGATAAAAACATGTCAGAGTTACATGCTTAGATTCAAAAAATAGCCTGTCAAATATTCACTTACAATCTGTGGTTTGGCTGTGGAGCATAGACATAAATGTCTGATCTGTGCATTTTGAAGTTTTGGTAATATCTTGTGAAGAGGAGTCATAAAAATCTTTCTGTATGCATGCTTAGATTAGAAAATATTCATTCCCAATCTGGGGGTTTGACTGTGGAGCACAGATTCAAATGTCTAATTCTGCGTGTTTTGAATTCTGATAATATTTTTATGAGATGGGTCATACAAATATTTCTATTATGCGTGTTTTGCCTTGAAAAATATTCTGTAATTTGTATCAACTTTTAATCTGTGGGTTTAGCTTTGAAATATATTTTAGAATTCCTTATCTGTGTGCTTTTGTTTTTTTTTAAATAAACATTAGAATCCTTGATCTGCGTGCTTTGGCATTGAAAATGCTATTGTAACATGTGGCCTTTTGAAAATTACTTTAAATTTTTGATATACGTGAATCTTGTTGGAAATGTTCGAAAGTATGTTCATTGAAGAAATGTTCAGACCGACAGACTTGACTCACTGATCTGTTTATTTAGCTTGGGACATAATCTTTGACAAGATTCAAACAAAAACTATATATATAGTGGTATGAGTGGTTGGTTTATAAAAGTTTCTTTAAGCTTTCAGATGCAACCAAATAATAATATAGTTTAAAATTTAGTTAGCAGCAATATATGTACATCATGTCAAGGATCGACGTTAAGTTATTTGATGTAGGTGGGTTGGAGAGCTTAAATTAAAAATTGAAATCGAATGTCTAGAATCTGATGAATTCTGTTATGTAACCAACATCGGCTACACTTTCAAATTCTAGAATGAGTCTGATTTATCATCGATGAAATTACTTGTCATATCCAAATCGTTATGCCTGCAAATGATTACAGGCCCATTTATGTATGAACCTTCATTTGATTAATCTTGACAGGTGTTTTGAATTTAGGCAACAAAAGTAATTTCTTTTCATCCTTTCTTTTTATATTTTTATTTAAAAATATATGTTGATTCCTGTTAATGAAATCTAGTAACATGTATTTTGGCCAGCATGCATTTATTGTACTCAACCACGGTGTGAGTTTTGACTGTCCACTGGTAGTTACAACAATTATGGTTTTATTGGTATGTTAATCAAGCAGAATACACCTGATATGAATCAGCATCGCTCTAATTTTTTTTGGGATGCGGCCATGAACATTGAATTTCAATACTTATTTATGCATATCAAAGTTTAGCTTTAATGGCTATAGGTGCATAGAATTCAGTCACCCAAAAACTGATTAGGGGTGTACTTGATTCAAGCACACAGAAACGTGTATTAACCATATATGTATTGCCTACTAAGAAGATGGGCAAAGGCATTGATGCTTGGTGATTATTGAGTTTAGTCACCTACGGATTTCTTAATTTGAGCTCAGATTTGGCCTGCGGCTCGAGTAAACTGTTATGGTGCCACGTAGGCACATGTCATATTCTTAAATATAAATTTGATGAACCAAAAGTTTTCAGGGTACTGCACCCACACCTAAAGCTTTATAAATCAAAGACATAAGAACTCATAACTTTAAATTTTTGCCTGACTGGTTTAAAGGTACCGTGGTACTTGTGCTCAATGGTTTAAAGGTACCCGAGTACACTGAGTGGATTTGCATGAATAAATTGATATTTGGCAACCTGCCTACCTAAGGTGGGAATATTTAAAAACATGCTACTACTGTGGTATGATTCGTTATTTATGTGAGTAGCTGTAATAGTGAGCTACGAGGTTCAAATTATGTAAAACCCTTGAGAAGTCAGGTAATAAAATTTATAAGATAATTAATCCACTCGAACTCAAGCTTACCTTGGAGAGGATAGGTGGTATACAACTCTAGGGACATATGTTGTTTTGCTCCGAATTGCAATGACTCGTTAGTCTCCAGTTCTCGGAGTTAGAGGACCCAAACTACCAATTTGTCCTAGGTGGTAAGTCCAAATTCTTCTGCAGAAGTTAGGATGCATCCTGTTTATTTGGCCTTTGGGAGGTTTTATCGGTTATTAAACTGCATCCTTAGGCGTTTAGTTTCAGTTAGACATTCAAGTTAATAAAACACACTGCATACTAAACTCTCGAATGTTCTCTTATGTTACAGTTGTCTTGGCCTGCGAGTACCCATAAGATAATTAAAGAGAACTTAAATTAATTATTTCATGTTCTTTATCTATATGAAAGTTATAATATTTTGTGCCTATAACTATTTATCCTTTAATTATGCTTATTTATATGTAAAAAATGAATTATGCTATTAAATGTTTCCTGTGATATTCATTTAATTATCTCATGTCTTGTCGTAACTTTACAATTCAGTGAATGACCAATAACATTGCACATCCTTGTTATATTGTACACATGCATAATTATAGGAATCTTATTGCTTATACTGGATGTAGTCTAATTCAATTATTTTATCATTTTTAGGTGAAGAATATATGGCACAGAGTGATTGCAGGATGATGTAGGGACCATGATACAAAATTTTTTGATGTTCCCGGGACAACTTGAAACAACTTAGCTACTTTCATTTCTACTTTTGTTATAATTTAAACATTTTGATTAATGTTAAATTTTATTAGTAATGGAATGAATATGTTGGTTTGATTTCCCTGTGATGTACCCGAGATGTTTAGCTTAGAGTGGATTAACTGTTGTGTTAAAAAAAAATCCTTAAAAAATTGGTTAAGTTTTAAGTCATTACACTTCCAGTTCTAGAATCAACCATTACAGACCAGTAGTGGATCCACTAGAGGATAGCAAGAGATGAATGCATTATGGAAAATGATGATGGTAATAAATAAAATCAAGCAAACAACATGCAATTACTCAAAAAGTTCATTGCGTGAGAAATTCAATGCAAAAGATAAAATCACAGTTCCACAAACAACTTGGGTAATGCGAATTGTTACCATTTAAGCAAAAAGAATTCAGATGAATAAGGTTTTAAATTGATAAAGACGACTCTTTAATGGAGTTTTCGGTAACATGATGTCATGGCCACAAAGAATAAGAACCAAGAAGTATATTTGAAAATTCTACAAGAAGAGCTGAAAAACAAGTAAAGTTTAGTCAACAACATTAAAAAAAACTAAATTTGTGAAAGTTTTTCAATCGCTAGTATGAATCCTCTACCAGTCTCACACCCGACCATTCCAATTAAATAGCTCCAAATTGTTGCAAATTATGCAAGTAAATGCCTATTATGTTTTCACTCCCATGATATGTTAATAGACCAAGATTTACCAAATAATAAGACAACTTTTGGCTTCAAATTTAGATGAAGATCATTTAAGTCAAAGACAACCAATTCCAAATGTAACGTCCCCAACTCATCTCATTGAAAAGCAAATTTTTTTAAACAATTGCGGAAACTATACATAGAGATCTGAGGTCCTACAAACATAACACAATCCAAACCACAAGAGATCTTATATTAACCCAATAATCAACTAATTAACTTATTCATCAATAATTAAAGTTTAAGAACATAATAACATAAATGTCCAAAATTATGGAGCCATACTGTCCCAAACAAAATATCATAAAGTAGTCACGTAGCCTCGTAAGCCTTATATATCAGACATCCTTATCACTAAGCTTCAGGTCTTGTGAAAAATATAAAAGGCACAGGGTCAGAATCAAATATTTTGCACACGAATTCTTCTAAAGATCCAAATAAGTAAGAAATAACATAAATCAAATTCATGCAAGTTTCAGAGGAAATAAAGTACAACAATCTCATAACTCAATTAACCATTCATGCAACAAGCAATCGCTGACTCGGGGGCTAAAACCCCTTCGGAACTAGTCGTTAATCTCTTCTGGAGCTGCTTTCGGACATTAAAGTCGTCAGTCTTCCTTGGAGGGCCTTGGCTTGAAAGAGAGAACTAGCGTACACCGCCGGTACTCCACTGTACTAAGTGAGCCTATTTAGTAAGTGAGGCAGGAAACCATTCATGCATTTAACAACAATTATCATGCAACAACATTATCTCACTTGAAACAAAACATGTAAGAATGCATGAACTAATGCAGAACAATAAATATGCATGATATCAATGCACATGCATGAGTAACTTATTAAATTCTTATCAAAGTTTTTTTTCGTATGCATGTCTCTATTAAATGCACACAAATTTAGTTTCACTTTTCATTAAAATTTACAGATACTCAAAATGGATACAACAATTCTTGAAGTTCAAGATAGGTTCTCAGTTGTAGCTTAACACACAATTTTTATTTTATTATTGGGTTCTACACTTAGCTCTCGATCGATATCAGGAATCAACATCATCCATCAGAGCATTAAAATTCAACATCTAATGCTGGGACACCAGGAAAATCAACATCCACTGATGCCACTTTCTTGGTATATCAATAACAACAACTGTGTCTACACACCACCCTCAGATAAAGTGGCACAAAACTTTCTAAAACCGTGACCGGGAGGCGAACCACCATATCAGATTCAGGGGCACAATCGCACACAAAATTTTAGTAACTTCACAATTTTTCAAAATTGTCATCCAAGATTTCCACACTATGGAAGAGACATCCAAGAAGAAAACATTAATTATACTGTTTTATCTCTTTTTGTTGAGAAACTCTGTTTTGATGTCACATAATATGATACACTGTCTTATTTGATTTCATATAATATGATAATATGTCTTCTTGAAAAATGTTATATAATGTCTGGATATGTTTTGCCATATATCTAACGAGTATTTGATGCAAGGATATCTCACTCAAAAAGGATGGAGACCTCCTGTTCAAGTACAACTTTGGTGCAATCATACTCCTTGAAGAAAAAGCTTGTTGAGCCATGCACTCCTAAAGACCATCTAAAGAGATCGGCTTCCTCAAGTTGAAGATTTTTTCTTCTTTACAGTCATTTGTAACAGAACCTTCAGAAGCATGCATATTGCATATGCATATTACATACTCATTCATAAAAGCTATTTCATAAAAGTATACGATAGTTTCAAAAAGCTCCTTTTTGAAAACAAATAATTGTACCTTCTTTAAAGAAATGATTTCAAATATAGGAAAAAGATAAAACATGAAATCGGCTACACAAAGAAAACAAATATAATATTGGTTTTGAAAATACTCTAGTTACCTTCTTTAAAGAAATGATTTCAAATATAGGAAAAAGACAAAACATGAAATCGGCTACACAAAGAAAACAAATATAATATTGGTTTTGAAAAGACTCTAGTTACCTTCTTTAAAGAAATGATTTCAAATATAAGAAAAAGACAAAACATGAAATCGGCTACACAAAGAAAACAAATATAATATTGGTTTTGAAAAGACTCTAGTTACCTTTTTACAAACTCATAGAATGTCGACTTACTTGAAGTCATCATTCTCTTTGTATAACATTAAATACCTCCTGTAAGAAATCCTTGTTAATATCCTACTCAAGCATGTCGACTTACTTGTAGTCTTCATTCTCTCTGTAGACTTTGAAAAACACAACATAAAGAAAACTCTTGACATGACTATGTACAAATAAATATCTCAAAGCATTTATTGTACTTACACTCATTTAAAGTAAAGAAGTACTTATGTACCACAAATCATTAATTAGGATAAAGACAAAACTACATAATAGCTTACAATTCAACGTTCAATGTACTATTATAAGAAATAGACTTTTTACATAAAATATGTATTACCTAAAATATTACAACGACTAGTGTACCCTATATTTTACTTTTATGGAAATAAGACCTTCTCGAATTTCTCTAAAGATGTTTTTTGAAATGACATGACATTTCACATCTCAAAAAGGCTACGATTTCAAAAAGCCAACGACTATTTTTTTAAGCTATAAAAACACACTCAAACGAACTATTCTAAACAGAAGGGAATGGAATAGACAAGTGAGCTTACACCGAGAAAAATACCTATTCGATATTTGAAAGAGAGCCTAGAAAAAGAAAGAGAAAAAGTCAAAAATAACTCTTTGACAAAGAGTATCTTCTGAGTGACAAACAGAACATTCTGAGAATCCTTCATTCGTGCATTCATATCATCCTGAAGGTTCTATAGGAAGTATTGTAACTTTCTGTTCTTCACTGTATTCCTTCTTTGTTGAAAGAAGTAGACCTCTGAGAAAGAGGGTGTTGCCCTTCTCTGTTGAGAGAAGAAGACCTCTGTGTAAGAGGGTGTTGCCCTTCTCTGTTGAGAGAAGAAGACCTCTGTGGAAGAGGGTGTGCCCCTTCTCTGTTGAGAGAAGAAGACCTCTGAGGAAGAGGGTGTTGTACTATTTATCCGGTGACTCGGATGTTATAGTGGAAAGCTCAAGTGGTTTGCTTGAAGACTGAATGTAGGTCAGGTTTTGACCGAACCAGTATAAATCTTGTGTTTATTGTGTTGTGCTTTATTGCTTTATTTTTTATTATATCAACTTGCATCGTATTTCACTATTCACCCCCCCTCTAGTGAAATTTTATTTGGTATCAGATCTGGTTTGCTGGTTTCGACATAACAAGTCTTCCAGCACATATGACATCTACCTCTTATGCTCGTGATATTGAAGGTCAACACGCATCTCGTCCTGCTTTCTTCAACGGCTCCAACTATGGATACTGGAAGTGCAGAATGACTATATTTCTCAAATCCATAGATTTTGCTGTATGGAAAATTGTTGAGCATCCATACACATATCCTTCCGCAGACTATAACTTATGGTCTGATGAAGAAAAGAAAATGACAAACCTAAATGCAAAGGCTATGAATGCCTTATATTGTGCCATCGATCAGAATGAATTCAATAGAATATCTATATGTGAATCTACATATGATATTTGGCCTTCTTTTGAGGCTATTCATTAAGGAACCAACAAAGTGAAAGAAGCCAAAATCTCATCTCTTGTCAGAAAATATGAGTTGTTCAAAATGAACAAAGATGAACCTATCACAGAGATGTTCATCAGATTCACCAACATCACCAACGATCTGAAATCTCTGAGTGTAACCCACTCTCAGACAGAAAAGGTGAAGAAAATCGTGAGATCTCTCACAACTGATTGGAAGAAAAAGACTACTGCTATTGAAGAAGCTCAAGATTTGTCCAAACTTACCCTGGACGATTTAATAGGCAATCTTATGGCCTATGAAGTCCATATGAAGGAAAGAAGGGAAGAAGAACAACCTTTGAAGAAAACTCTAGCCTTCCCAGCCCTTTCTGAGGATGAGGACTCAGAAAAAGAAACTGAGATTGCGCTACTCACCAGAAAATTCCAGCGCTTTATGAGAAGGAACCGACTTCCAAATAAGAACAAAGAAAGAAAAGACCCAAAAGAAGATTCTATGTGCTACCAGTGTAATAAGCCAGGTCACCTGAGACGTGACTGTCCTCTTCTCAAAAGAAAATCAAAAACTGATGAACCAAAGAAAAGGTTCTTCAAGAAAAAGGCTCTGCATGCTCAATGGGATGATTCAGAACCATCCACCAGTGAAGAGTCAAATGATGATAAAGCAGAAACCGCCAACATGTGCTTCATGACAGAAAGCTCTGTAAGTGAATATCTTGATTTCTCCTTTGAAGAACTTCAAAATGCTTTTCAGGAACTTTTTGAAGAATCAAGGAAAACGATTCTAAAAAATAAACATTTGAAATATGAGAATCTAGAGCTTATTTTGAAAAATGAAAAACTCAGTATTGAAAATTCTGAGTTACAAAAGAAAAATCTTCTTATTACTTCTGAAATCTCTTCTACCAGCTCCAAGACTAAAAATCTGCAAGTAGAAATTTCAGAATTAAAAAATAAAACTGAGAACCTTATGAAAACGGTTTTCAAGTTTACTAAAGGAAAATAGAACTTGGATAAACTCTTATCCTCTCAAAAAGTGTCTTTTTACAAGAATGGTATTGGCTACTCTCATTTCAACAAGCTTTCTTGTATGAATCAAAAGACACGTTTGTGAAAAGTTCTTCTGAACCTAAAAAGGAGTATTATAATTTCAACTTCTTGAACTCCTCTAAGGCTGAAAACAAACCCAAATCTAAATGGATATGGGTTTCAAAGTCTAACAAAAAGGGACCCGACTGGGTACCAAAAAGAAATTTTACTTAATGTTTTGCAGGCTCCAAACAAGAAGAACACATGGATACTAGACAGTGGATGTTCAAAACACATGACTGGACATTCAGACCTCTTTGCTGTTCTTCATAAAAAAGGAGGAACTGTCACCTTTGGAGATAACAACAAAGGTTTGATAATAGGTATTGGTAATATTGGAAATATAGATAAACCTCTTATCAAAGACGTTCTCCTGGTTAAAGGCTTAAAACATAACCTTCTAAGTATTAGTCAAATGTGTGATACAGGGTATAATGTTAGCTTTAATCATAATGCTTGTCTTATAGCAGACACCAACGAAAATATTATCTTAAAAGGTATAAGAAAAAATAATATATATGAACTATACCTAGAAAACATCACAGAACATTGTCTCATAGCTAATAATGACTTTCAACATTTATGGCACATGAGAATGGGTCATGTAAATTCTAAGTACATGTCTAAATTAGCTAAAGATAAGTTAGTACGTGGGTTACCCAAAATATCTTTTAAAAAGGATTATTTTTGTGATGCATGTCAATTAGGAAAACTGTCTAAATCATCTTTTAAATCAAAAAATATCATTTCAAGCAAAAGACCTCAAGAGCTTCTCCACCTGGATCTCTTTGGTCCTTCTAGAGTAGCTAGTCATAATCACAATAAATACGTTTTTGTCATTGTAGATGACTACTCAAGATTTACTTGGGTAATATTTTTGAAAAACAAAAGTGATATGTTTTGTCGATTTGAAATTTTATGTAAAAAATTACAAAATGAAAAATCTTGTTCTATTGTTAAAATCCGTAGTGACCATGGAGGAGAATTTGAAAATGAACTTTTTGTAAATTTTTGTAACTTGCATGGTATTTCTCATAACTTTGCCTTTCCTAGAGCTGCACCTCAAAATGGTGTAGTAGAAAGAAAGAATAGAACCCTTCAGGAATCTGCTAGAACTATGCTCCAACACAATAATCTTGCTAAATCTTTTTGGGCAGAAGCTGTTAATACTGCATGCTACATAACCAATAGAGTTCTCATTAGACCCTTATTAAATAAAACTCCCTATGAATTATTCTATGACAGAACTCCAAGAATAGACTATTTCAAAGTCTTTGGTTGTAAATGCTTTATCCTAAACACAAAAGATAGCCTAGATAAATTTGACGCTAAATCTATTGAAGGCATATTTTTAGGATATTCAAGTCATAGTAAAGCATACAGGGTTTTCAATAAGAGTTCTAAGTCTATTGAAGAATCTATGCATGTTAGTTTCTGTGAATCTATTGATCAATCTGTTCATAAGCAAACTAACGATGATGATGTTGAAAGTACAGATTTATTTTTAGATAACACAGCTAAGTCTAATGAAGATGATCATCAAAGAACATTTGTCGATATCAAAGATCATCCTCAAAAGCAGATTTTGGGAGACCTGACAAATGGGGTTCAGACTAGAGCTCAGCTAGAACGGATTGCAAATATGACATTCATTTCTCAACTTGAACCAAAGAAGATTGATGAAGCCATCATCGATGAGTTCTGGATGCTAGCCATGACTGAAGAACTGAATCAATTCCAAAGGAATGAAGTGTGGGATCTTGTACCAAGACCAAAGGATCATCCGATCATTGGGACAAGATGGATCTTCAGAAACAAGCTAGATGAAACAGGTAATGTTATAAGAAATAGGGCCAGACTAGTAGCTCAAGGATACAACCAGGAGGAAGGTATTGATTTTGATGAAACATTTGCTCCTGTTGCTAGACTTGAATCTATTAGAATGTTTTTAGCATATGCAAGCTATATGGATTTCAAATTATATCAAATGGATGTTAAAAGTGCCTTTTTAAATGGTTTTATAAATGAAGAAGTTTATGTAAAACAACCTCCAGGATTTGAAAATGAACAATATCCAGATCATGTTTTCAAACTAAAACGTGCTTTATATGGCTTAAAACAAGCACCTCGTGCTTGGTATGACAGACTCAAAACCTTTCTATTAAAAACTGGTTTTTCAGTAGGCAAAGCAGACTCGACATTATTTGTGAAAATAGTGAATAATCATACCCTAATTGTTCAAATATATGTAGACGATATAATCTTTGGATCTACTAACAGCACTCTCTGTGAAGAATTTTCTGAGTCCATGCAGAAGAAATTCGAAATGAGTATGATGGGAGAACTCAACTACTTTCTTGGACTGCATATTAAGCAAACCAAGGATGGAGTTTTCAACAATCAATCTAAGTATGCTCGTGAACTTCTGAAGAGGTTCAACATGAACTCAACTGCTTCAAAAACCACTCCTATGAGCACTACTACTGTTTTGGACAAAGATGAAGATGGTAAGTCTGTGGATACAAAGGTATATCAAGGTATGATAGGATCACTACTATATTTAACTGCTAGCCGTCCAGATACTATGTTCAGTGTTTGCTTGTGTGCTAGATTTCAGTCAAATCCAAAAGAATCACATCTTAAAGCTGTAAAAAGAATAATGAGATATTTAAAAGACACAGTTGATTTTGGATTATTCTATTCAAAATCCTCTACATTTGATCTAATCTCATACAGCGATGCTGACTTTGCTGGAAGTAAATCTGACAGAAAAAACACAAGTGGAACATGTCATATGCTAGGGCACTCACTAGTATCATGGTTCAGTAAGAAACAAAACTGTGTATCCTTATCAACTACTGAAGCCGAATACATTGTTGCTAGCCTAGCCTGTACACAAGTTATCTGGATGAAACAAACCTTAAAAGATTTTTGGTTTAAATTTTGAAAATACAACTATTTTTTGTGATAATACTAGTGCTATAAACTTATCTAAGAATCCTATTTTACACTCACGGACTAAGCAAATTCAAATAAGACACCACTTCTTAAGAGAACAAGTCTTAAATAACATAATTAAACTCGAATTCATACCCACTAATCAACAGTTAGCAGACATATTCACTAAACCATTGAAACATGAAGACTTTACACGAATTAGAAGAGAACTAGGAATATGCAAACTAAGTGACTTATAAATTAATCACACTTATTATAATTAATACTTCTTATAAGTTATGTTAAAATCTTACTTTAAAAAGGTTTTTCTTCTTATCGATTTTTGTTAGTCAAACTAGGTTTCCATATTCACGTATACTCTAAACTCTTATAAGACACATTCTTTATGTCTTTCAACTTGTCATCTTTCAAGTACACATCCATAATGACTCCTTGTCCTATTTCCTTTCACTCATATCTATAAGAACTAATTATATTAAAAGCTATCATGACATTGTTCACATCACTCATCTCATAACTCCTTTATTATTTTTTATCCTTTTGTGAAAATTTCTCTTACGATAAGTTGGTTCGCCTTCAACATGATAACATATTATTTTATGAGAAATCTTGTTTTTCAAATTTTAGTCAAAATCGAATGATTATTTGTTTGGTTCTTTGTATCTTCTTCTAAAGATCTAGTTGCTATGTTTTACGTATAATTTTTACTATATCATTTGTTATATCATATATTACGTACACTCTATTTCTATCATGTCTTCCTTTCCTCCTATCGAGACACTTCACTAAAATATTAATGCCTTTCATGAAAAATTCAAATGATTATCCTCTCGTACCACCTTTTAAGTTGTTATATTTCACGTAAATTTTTACTATATCATCTATTATATCATAGCTTAAGAACAATCTATTATCATCTCTTCATACTTTACATCTTTTACGAAAAAGTGTTGTAAAATTCTCTTTTCAAAAACTTGTACTCCACTCATAAGTACGATTTGTATCACCTTTTTATCTCTCTCTCTCTACATTATACGAAGTACCTTTCCATCCGTGACCATGACTCTCTCATATATTTTATATCTCTCTCCAATCGAGATTCATTAAAACCTTGTCCTTAACTCCACTTTATGTCATACATCTCCTATCCAACATCAAGTGATTGGTGTCCTTTATGACCACTCTCATTTCTCTACATATCCGTATCACCCTCCTTTATATCTATTCACACTCCTTTCACGTATATCAAAATATACACTTCTTAAATAAGAAATTATTGCATTTCCTCATACTCTCATGTTTGTCCTATTCCAAACTCCCTCTTCACGATTTTGGAATGCTTTCACATAAAGTAAATTCTTGAAAAAGTTGTTTGTTCTTATTAGGCCATTATTCACTCTCTATCTATTCTTCATGATCTTCACGAAAATCTTTAAAAACTCTTGAATCATTCTTTCTCTTACGTTTAATATGACACTCCATACTCAATTCATGACTCTTCTCACTATCCAACAAGATTGCCCATAGTAAATTTGTTACATATATAGAAAAATTATTTTGAAACTATGTCCTTCTTAATATCTATACTAATATAATACACTTTCTTCCAAAATTGATTTGATTTGTTATTCACAAGTCTCTTATTTTACAACTCACGCATTTCCTCTTTCCACTAAAATCTAAAAATCCTTCACTTTCAATGTCATTCATTTCTTATCACCATTATTCTTCTCCTTCTATTTATTAGATTGATTCATATCTCATTCCCACGATTTTCTCTATTCTCTTACAAACTCTTATTCTTTCTAAGTCTTTTTCTCTTGCTCGTTCTTTCTAAGCTCTTGCCATGGCTTCCTCCTCAAACACTGCAATCATTGCCGCCGACCTAAGGTATCCCGATTTATTTCACTTCTACAACTCCCTTTGCTCTCGACCAATTCATGAAGGTAAATTGGTTAACTACGACGACTTCGTATTATTTGACCTAGAAAGATCTCTTCCCGAACTTAAACACTTACTAGGATCTTCATCCCAAGCTGCTTACTATCCCGAACTCGTCCGACTCTTCTACACAAATTTTTCCTCTGATCATGAGCAAACTACCATCACCACCAAAGTACGCGGTCGCCTGATGTTCTTTCATGCTTCCTCATTAGGCAGAATTCTAAACCTTCCTTCCACTGGCATAAACCTAGACAACATAGTACCATTCGACCGGTCGGTACTTCAAAAAATTCTTCTCTGTACCAACTGCTCACAATTTCCCTGGCACATAAGGAATCTCCAACCTCATGCTCAACTGCTTGCCCAGATTCTTCTCCACAATATCTATCACAAACCTCCACGCAAGGGATTAGTACCAAGAAAAATCTATCTCCTTCTCTACGTATTTTTTTCTTCTACTCAGATAAACTGGTCCAACATTCTTTTCGACCTTTTTATTCGCTATAAAAAATTCCAGCCTCTTCTTTTCGGGTGTTTTATAACTCCCATTTTAAAATACTTCAAAGTACCCCTTCAAAATGAAGTTATCCTCTATCCCTTTCAGGTCCTCGATGCTACTTCCTTCAATCTAAGGTCCCTGCACCTTCCCGGCTCTGATGAAAAAGATCCAACATCCAACAACTTATGTTTTAGACTGTACTAGTTGTACTTTATTCGGTCTGTAATAACTTTACATTATTTTTGTCTGTAATAAACTCTCTTACTCTGATCCCTTCATTTTTGTCTATGACAAAGGGGGAGAAAACCTGTCTCCATTAGTGGAGAAAAATACTCGTATTTAACATTTTTCAATATTTTTATGATAAGTATTCTTTCTATGCATAATGTCTTTTTGACAGGGGGAGCATATTTTGTCATCATCAAAAAGGGGGAGAATGTTGAGAAACTCAGTTTTGATGTCACATAATATGATACACTGTCTTATTTGATTTCATATAATATGATAATATGTCTTCTTGAAAAATGTTATATAATGACTGGATATGTTTTGCCATATATCTAACGAGTATTTGATGTAAGGATATCTTACTCAAAAAGGATGGAGACCTCATATTCAAGTACAACTTTGGTGCAATCATACTCTTTGAAGAAAAAGCTTGTTGAGCCATGCACTCCTAAAGACCATCTAAAGAGATCGACTTCCTCAAGTTGAAGATTTTTTCTTCTTTAGAGTCATTTGTAACAGAACCTTCAGAAGCATGCATATTGCATATTACATACTCATTCATAAAAGCTATTTCATAAAAGTATACGATAGTTTCAAAAAGCTCATTTTTGAAAACAAATAATTGTACCTTCTTTAAAGAAATGATTTCAAATATAGGAAAAAGATAAAACATGAAATCGGCTACACAAAGAAAACAAATATAATATTGGTTTTGAAAAGACTCTAGTTACCTTATTTAAAGAAATGATTTCAAATATAGGAAAAAGACAAAACATGAAATCGGCTACACAAAGAAAACAAATATAATATTGGTTTTGAAAAGACTCTAGTTACCTTCTTTAAAGAAATGATTTTAAATATAGGAAAAAGACAAAACATGAAATCGGCTACACAAAGAAAACAAATATAATATTGGTTTTGAAAAGACTCTAGTTACCTTTTTACAAACTCATAGAATGTCGACTTACTTGAAGTCATCATTCTCTTTGTATAGCATTAAATACCTCCTGTAAGAAATCCTTGTTAATATCCTACTCAAGAATGTTGACTTACTTGTAGTCTTCATTCTCTCTGTAGACTTTGAAAAACACAACATAAAGAAAACTTTTGACATGACTATGTACAAATAAATATCTCAAAGCATTTATTGTACTTACACTCATTTAAAGTAAAGAAGTACTTATGTACCACAAATCATTAATTAGGATAAAGACAAAACTACATAATAGCTTACAATTCAATGTTCAATGTACTATTGTAGGAAATGGACTTTTTACATAAAATATGTATTACCTAAAATATTACAACGACTAGTGTACCCTATATTTTACTTTTATGGAAAGAAGACCTTCTCGAATTTCTCTAAAGATGTTTTTTGAAATGACATGACATTTCACATCTCAAAAAGGCTACGATTTCAAAAAGCCAACGACTATTTTTTTAAGCTATAAAAACACACTCAAATGAACTATTCTAAACAGAAGGGAATGGAATAGACAAGTGACTTACAACGAGAAAAATACCTATTCGATATTTGAAAGAGAGCCTAGAAAAAGAAAGAGAAAAGAAAGAGAAAAAATAAAAAATAACTCTTTGACAAAGAGTATCTTCTGAGTGACAAACAGAACATTCTGAGAATCCTTCATTCGTGCATTCATATCATCCTGAAGGTTCTATAGGAAGTATTGTAACTTTCTGTTCTTCACTGTATTCCTTCTTTGTTGAAAGAAGTAGACCTCTGAGAAAGAGGGTGTTGCCCTTCTCTGTTGAGAGAAGAAGACCTCTGTGTAAGAGGGTGTTGCCCTTCTCTGTTGAGAGAAGAAGACCTCTGTGGAAGAGGGTGTGCCCCTTCTCTGTTGAGAGAAGAAGACCTCTGAGGAAGAGGGTGTTGTACTATTTATCCGATGACTCGGATGTTATAGTGGAAAGCTCAAGTGGTTTGCTTGGGGACTGGATGTAGGTCAGGGTTTTGACCGAACCAGTATAAATCCTGTGTTTATTGTATTGTGCCTTATTGCTTTATTTTTTATTATATCAACTTGCATCGTATTTCACTATTCACCCCCCCTCTAGTAGAATTTCACTTTTATCTTTTTATCAAAAGATAGATTCTTTTCAAAAGATTCATTTTGTAAATCAATATGCAAAACACAACACGGGACCTTGGCCCGTTATAAAATGAAACAATGCAATTAATTCAGAAATTCAATAAATTTCAAATGGATTTTTGCAATGCATACAACAAGACTTAGAACAACACCTGCTCGTGGCCCACATGACCTACAATGGTTCACATTCAGACCACTGATACATCTCATGCAAAAACCACAGTGAACATATAACTATGCAATCATTCAACATGCCCACAAATGCATATTCATTTACACACAATACGAATGTACATGAATAAACAAATTTCATATGCATATGAACACATGCTTGCAATATATATTTTTGTTTTCATGGTTCATCTCATACATAACATGCAAACGTGCACATGATCATGTTAATGCAACAACATTAAAACTTCAGAATTCACGTGTTCATAATATGTATATCTATGCCAACATTATATTAAATCTCATGAGCATATGTAAACAACAAATATTTTTGCCAATTCGAGCAAGCTTGGGATACACAATATAACTAGCAAGCCCAAAGCTATGCTGCCCTGCATACAAGACAACACTAAGACACTATTGGCAACATGTTTCTTATGTTTAAAGATGCGGTCAAATAGTGTTGGGCAGCAGGCAATGCTCTACAAAAAGGTGCAGCGATGTACCACACAAAACAACCCACAAATAGTCATGATCAGAACATATCTAATAGCATGGAAACAACTCATGTGGCAACAAAAAAAAACATATTAATGTTCTGTCCAAATATGACAGCATACATAAAGTTTCCCATTACAATGTTAACATAGATTATCGATTGACATTTAAAGATTATTTTGATGCAGGCCTGTATGGCAGCATCAAATGAAGTTTGCTAGCAGCCCTGAACTAAGGGCAGGGGCTGGGCAAAAAAAAGGATCGATGTCAACCCACCTGATGGCAGTCGGTTGGGTTCTTCACCCTCAGTATTAACCCCAACTGATGACAATCGGCTGAGTTTAAAAATCAATGTTATCAGCCCCAGTTGATGTCAGTCGGCTGGGCTTAAGAGAGACTAAACGCAATCTCTTAGTGGCGGTCGGCTGGGCCCAAAAATGTTTATAACAACCCCAGCTGATCACCCTGCGCATCCATAGTAATTTCAGAAATTATTTGGCTAACAATCCCACTTTTCTGCACATAAAGAACATATATTTAATGACACTTTGTAAGACATGAACAATCACATAAAAGCATGCATAACAGTTACATGAACATATGTTTTGGTAACACTTTATAAAACATGAACATTCTTATAATAACATGCGCAGTAAAAAAAAGAAAAACATAAAGTCCCATAAACAACCTTAGGAAATTTCAAGGATTAAAATAAAATTTTAACCGATCATTGTGACGATATAGAAACCGGTTTTGAACCACCTGGCAGGACCCAATAAATTCTTGATATAACATTGTTAAGAGTGCCTCAAAATAACATGACTATGAAGCATTGACAGTAGTGGTAAGAAATAAAGTATATCACTATTACTCACCTCACAAAATATCAGCTCTACTTTCCTTACATAGCCAACATATTTTTAACACATACATATATGCTTTAATGATAGTTTCTTTTGTTAAAACACACACTCATATAGTTTTGATAACGATAGAACAATACATTAATATAGACCCTATGATAGTGATGGGCAAAGTCTATCCGCTGCACAACTTGTTAAAAAATTTAAGATCTACTAAAATATTATTAACTGTCAATGGTTTTCAATTTATGTGAATATGTCTTATTGACAGTTTGAACACAAACATCACAACCGTTATAAGCAGTCTACTCGAGCTGTGACAGGTCTGGTTTGGATCAGATTTGATCCCAAATCAGACCATGATGGGTTAAGTATGTCCCTAGCCGAAATTCCCACTCTCTCTCACTATATATATATATATAGTGGACCCTGCGGTAGACCTGGTTTGGGTCAGATCTGACCCCAAACCGTGGCAGCGATTTTCACCGGGGGGGGTTCTTCTATACATATACATATATATGTATTCACATACATATGTATTTGTACATGAACAAACCATAAATGTCCTAAGAAAAATTTACAGTTATGGGCATGGAAAAGAGAACTGTTTGAACAATAGACATATTATCATTTAAAAGTGCAAATCTAGATCAGCACATTCGTGGTGATCAGCAGATCTGTCCATAATTGCAGTTGGCAGATTTGTCCGTACGCATGGTGGGACAGATCTGTCCTTGCAAACAATGAGACTGATGTACATAAATCAAAACAACGTGCACATGCCAAAATAAAATTCATTGACTGATTTACCGTTACATATATAAGCACGTATATATATATATATATATATATATGTGTGTGTGTGTGTGTGTGTGTGTGTGTGTGTGTGTGTGTGCGTGTGTGTGTATTGGCTGAAAAAGAATGGATATCATCTTATATATATATATATATATATATATATATATATATATATATATATATATATATAGAGAGAGAGAGAGAGAGAGAGAGAGAGACATATATACATAATCGATGTGTCGTTATGTATATACCTATATATACATATCAAATTTTTGTATTTTCCTTTATACTTCTTTTTCTTTTTCACTAAAACATTACATAAACTTGACCTAAGCTATTTCTTCCCATTTGAATCGATAAAGAAGCCTACCTTTATTGAAGTTTGAAAAAGGACTAGAAGAAATATCGGACGATTGAAAAGGAAGAGGGTCTTCTCCTTCTTTCTTTTCTTTTTTCTTCTTTTTTTTCCTCTCTCCTCTCCCACGATTTTCCTTTCTCTCTCTCTCTTTCTTTCCCATATTTTTTTTGAGGTTTTTATAGAAGTGGGAATCCTCTGGAGGGTGACGCCCCTCTAGGGTTTCCCATATGGGTTTTAAAATAGAGCTTTCCCTATGTGGGACTCTATCTCCAACCTTCTTTCTTTATTTCTTTATGTACTTACCTTATTTTTTTGTTTACTCAACCAAATTGGGCTCTTCTAGAGACCCTAATTATTTGGTAACTACCACATCTAATAAAATTTGAAATTAATTAATTTTTAATAATAATTTAATTAATTATTAATTATCTATTAATTAATAAATATCCAAAAAAATTGAGAGGGTGTCTTACCCCTTTGAGAGCCTTTTTAACTTTAACTCCCCTTAAATTAAACCTTTATATTGAATTTAAAACTTTAATTTCATTGGACCTGAATATTGGATTTGAATTCGAATCCATATCAAATATCTATATGGATCTTAAATTGGATCAGATCTTAATTAATATGGGTCTTGGATTGAGTCCAGATCCATATTAACTTGAATCACACGGATCAAATCCAGTCTGACTCAATGTAGACCCAGTCTTATCAAAGCTGCCTTTTTTGAAAAAATGAGTTTTTCAGAAAAATAAAATATTATTGAACTCAAAATTTTAAGGCGCATCTAATTATATATAACTTGAATTTCGCCTCTGAATTTTGCCAGAATTTAACCCAAATTTTGCTTAATTTTAAATGTTGAAAATAAAAGTTTTTATCACATTTCCATTGGCTCATTTAAGTCTTGTCGATGAGACTTGGGCTAAGCCCAGATTCAATTGACGCCACCTAATATCGAATATTTTACTGATATTTTTACCAAAATTTCAAAAAGCTAGAATTTAGCTTAGTGTAAAAACACGTGATATTACACCAAATCAGCATACTGTTTTGTCTTAAGAATGAACCTATGAAAACCATTAAAAAATATTGCTGATTATTTCTATGCATCCAATAATAAACCAGGAACACCCACCATAAAAGCAAAAGGATCACCAAGATTGCTGCAAGTATGCACTTGAGCTGCCTCATCCTTTCATTACAGAGAAAAGGTTTTTTTTCTTATATAGAGATACTATAAAAATTAATATGTGCATATTTGTTGCACACAAAGCTCATGCCTAGCTAAGATTTGGTCCTATTGGTTTAACGGCACACACACACACACATGCTGCCACTGTGCATGTGTGTATTTGACAAATTAGACTTCATTTACTAAATGAAAACCTGAAGGGCAACCAAATATATGGCCAGCAATTTCACGCAAAGTTTTCATTCACTAAATTTGTAGTGATGAGTAAACAACAATTGTCCAATGTCATTCAGCCCAGGTAAAAAGAAAAACTGAACAATGAGATACTACCGTTGGCTTGCAGTTCTTCCAAAGAGAAGCAGCTTCCAATTGATTCAGGAAGCATCTTCAGTTTGTTGTTTGACACATTCAACAGCAAGAGCTGCATAACGAAAAGGTGAATTGTGGATCAGCAATAGAGTTCAGCGACCTAGTAAAATGCTCAAAGGTTAACATGTGTATCAGAAAAGTAACATAATTCTCCAGAATAACTTATATCATGCAATCTCGCTAAACTAAACCTCTATGGAAATATCGTGAAGCCACACATACTGGGCTGTTACTAGGATACTGGCTAAAAATCACCTCACATTGCCTTGCAGCAAAGGATGTGCACCCCAGGTATCGAGCTTCCAACCTCCAACTTGAAGGCCTTAAACTGACCCACCCAGCCAGGTGTACAGAGCCCTTGTGGGCTACATGCACTGTTCTCAAGTCTAACTTCTTTATCCATACAAGACAGATATATGTCAAACAGTTGAAACCATGGATGAAATTTCACGTAACAAAATCTCATTACCAAACAAAAGCCAACCGCTTATTTAGGTCATATTCAAGAATACAATTATCACTCTAATAGGAGAATGAAAGAGAGGAGAGAAATAAGGTCAACTGCTGTTGGAGATTCTACCAGTCTTTAGCCATGAAAACCGCTACATTCATCGTGATAACTACAACAAATATTCCATACAGTAAATGGTATATAGATAAATTCTACTACAGTAACAACTTCAGTCTCGAATTCTCCCTTATCTGTAACAACTGTAGTTTAGTACAGTTCCCAGTTTCATCCTTAATAGGATTACCTGTATAGAAATGACAACACATACTACATAAAGGTATACCCAGAATATGGACGTAACTAATCTAAAAAAGTATGGCAAATCATTATTGTGGTGGAAATCACTATTTGCTCCTGTCCTAAGTCCTATCATGTTCTCTTCCACTTCCTAATGAGAAAAAATAAAGGTAGACTTGTAAAACCCGGTAATTCCTTAAAAGAAAAAAAAATTGAATCTAGGTTGCGGATCTAACCCCTCCCCCCCCCCCCCCCCCCGTCCTCCTGTTCTCTCTCCCCGATTTCCCCCTCATTTCTCTCCACTCTCTCTCTCCCCGATTGTTCCCCCTTCTCCTCCTGGCCTTCCCACTTCCCCCTGAGCATCTCCTGCTCCTCCCCTGTGCTCGTCGGAGACGCGTGCCTCTGCAGGTACGTGCCCTCTCTCTCTCTTGCATGTCAGTCGACAAGAGGGCATGCCCTCTTGCCGTCACATGTACTCTTCGGCCAATGGGCAGGGGGTGACTCCCCCTGCCTTCTTTTTATTGTTCAACAAGCGCCGTCCCTGCCCTCCCTTTTTTTTCCAGCCTGGGGGCAAATGCGCAACCCCTGCCCTCCCTTTCTTTTTCCAGCGGGCGGGCAGGGGCGCAACCCTACCCTCCCTGTGCTTCTTCTTTTGGAATCCATTGATAGGGGCAACACCCCTGCCCTCTTGCAACTGGGCTTAGACTAAACCGAGCCCAACCCATACCAGTCGAAACAGGATTGAGCCCAAGCTTGGTCCCGTTCATCGACTGGGCCGAGCCTGACAGCTAGACCGAGCCCAGGTTTGACCCCGTATGAGGATAAGGGATAGGCTCGATGCGGGTCGGACGATGGGGCCACTGGCAGTCACCAAAATAGGGAAAGGGACGGTACCTGCACCAGAGATGACATGACGCTGGTGCAGATCAGACGAAGGTCATTGGTCGTAGGACAAACTAGGAAACACAGGGGGGAGGGTATACAGAGAGGAGGGAGACACTATAGGTACAAGGGTTTGCGCCGAAGCAGGTTATATGTTCCCTCCCGGAACACGCAGGTCCGTGTTCTCGGGTCTGAATGAGCGCCACATATGTAAGCACATGGGGCTCATTTCCCCGTGTGTGTTTGCATCACTTAGCATCGAAGTCCGGTGCATTTGCAAAGACTTAAGTACTCTTTTCTGTCATTAGCGCCATGAAACGATGTTTTGAGTAAAGGACAAAAATGTCCTCTCGTCAGAGTTTGCAAATACTTAAGTACCCTTTCCTGCCATTGGTGCCATAAAACAACATTTTGAGTAAAAGATAAAAATGTCCTCCCGCCAGAAAGGGTTAAAATCATCACCATTTTCGCCCTAAGGAGTAAACTCCTCTGTTTTAACAGGATCTCTTCGCAATATGTCACCATAAACGTTACGGATCACCCTTTGATGATGCACCATCTACTGTAATAGGAGCTCCCTTTGATGATGCAGCCTTTGCCGTCGTCTGCTGTCGTCGGAGTACCCTTTGCCGTCGTCTGTTACCGTCGGAGCACCCTTTGTCGTTGTCGTCTATCGTCGAAGCGTAGTCGGAGCACCGTTGCCACCATCGACTGCATCTACCTTCTAGGTGTTTCTCCTCCACTGTCGGATTAGCAAAACTTGTGTCCTAGAAGGTGAGTTTTGTGTAAGTTTTCGTTATGTAAACAAATCAATTTGTAAATCTGAATGCTAAATCTTACAAGTGGTTGTACTATACATGCTAAATAATACTTATTTTTATACTAAAACAAGAGTCATGAAAGACAATGATATGTACTTATGAAGGCTAAATTTCTACAACAATTTGTAAGTTTGAAATTAACAAAGAGTTATACATTTAATACAATAGTGATTTGTTCGATGCAACAACGATTTATACATTTGAAGCAGTAGCGATTTACGATTTATGATTCATGATTTATACATTTAAAGCAACAATGATTTATACATTTAATGCAACAATGATTTAGGATTTACAATGATGTGTACTTATGAAGGGTTTGATTTCTACAATGATTTGTACGTTTGAAGGAGCGCTTTGTACGTTCGATGCAGCAATGATTTATACGTTTGAAGCAGTAGTCATGTGTATTTATGATTTATGAAGTTACCACTATTTGTACTTAAGTTTGCTAAATTGTACTATGATATTTACTTAAGAAGCCAAAACGTTATAATGATATGTACTTATGAAGGGCGCGATTTGTACAACGATTTATACGTTTGAAGCAACAATGATTTATACGTTTGATGCAGTAGCGATGTGTAATTATGAAGTTACCTCAATTTGTACTTAATTTTGCTAAATCGTACTATGATGTTTATTTATGAAGCCAAATATTATGACGGCTTGTAATGTTGGTGATTGTTTAACGAATGTGATAATTTATAATAATATATACTTGGAAAAACAGTTGTAACATACAATGATGCGGTTAAATTTATGTGTTGTGCAGGTTAGCAATGACTATAATTCGTAAGATAAGAAAGTGTTCGCCGTTTGAGGAGATGACTCTTGGAGAAATCATCTGTCAATCTGATATATGTGAGGGTTATGTAAAGAACATTGAGAATGAAAAAGACATGAACAAATTGTTGGATATTTATTATGCGGAGCCTGATCCTTCAGATATTGAAGATGAAAAGCAAACGAAGAAAGATGAGGAAGAACTAAAGATGAAGAAGAAGAAGGATGACGAAGAGAAGGAAAAGCAAAGGAAGAAGGAGGAGGATAATGAAAACTACGCGCACTTATGAGGCAAAATAATTTATTCTTGCCGACCATGCAAAATTAAATCTAGATGCACATCATTCTTCATGTTATCTGTCATGATCGTCAGTTGTATCACACTATACTATGCATCAAGTTATTTATTGTGCCAATAAAATAAATGACTTATCATATATGTGTGTTGACAATAGCGATTCAAGAGACAACAATTTAATGACATCTACGACGCTGCAAAGCGATTTCAATTTTAATCGCTAAATAAACATCAATTTGAATACGCACATCGCCACCACAATCGTGCAACAATGTAAACAGTATGTTAAATACAAATATCATACAAATTGACACTAGCAAACACATAGTATGTTACAAATCGATATGCATATCGCATAATATATTACAAATCGATATGAAAATTCAGCATAATAACTTACAAATCGATATTAACAAACAAAACAATATCGCGCAAATCGATAGTATGTTACTACAACCGTGATTTGCGTTATACTATTTCAATATTTTCTATACAAAGGCAAATCGTTGTTGCTTACATAGACGTCATTGCTTAAATCACAAACATCACAAACAGAATCTAGGTCTCACAAGGCATATCGATTTTTGACAACGAGCGGGATGTGAAACAATGTTTCTTTTACAAATGAATGACACATTTTTGTAATAAAGGCAAATCGTTGTGACGATTTATGATTTACATATTTAAAACAACAACAATTTATACATTTAATGCAATAGAGATTTATGATTTATAAAGTTACCAAGATTTGTAATCAAGTTTGCTAAATCGTACAACGATTTTTAATGTTGAAGTCTAAACATTACAACTATATGTACTTATGAAGGGTGTGATATCTACATCTATTTGTACGTTTGAAGCAGCGATTTGTACGTTTAAAGAAGGAACCCTAAAACCCTTAATGCCTAAAACCTAAAACCTAAAACCTAAACCCTAAACCCTAAACCTAAACCCTAAATTCTAACCCTAAACCCTTAACCTAAACCCTTAATATCTTACTAAACCCTAACCTTAAACCCTAAACCTAAAACCTTAACCCTTAACCTAAACCTAAACCCTTAATATCTTACTAAACCCTAACCCTAAACCCTAAACCCTAAATCCTAATCCTAAACCCTTAACCTAAACCCTAAACCCTTAATATCTTACTTAACCCTAAACCCTAAATCCTTAATATCTTATTAAACCGTAATGCTAAACCATAAACCCTTAACCTAAACCCTAAACCCTTAATATCTTACTAAACCATAACCCTAGACCCTAAACCCTAACCTTAAACCCTTAACCTAAACCCTAAAACCTTAATATCTTACTAAACCCTAAACCCTTAACCTAAATCCTAAACCTTTAATATCTTACTAAACCCTAACCCTAAACCCTAAACCCTAACCCTAAACCCTTAATATCTTACTAAACCGTAATGCTAAACCATAAACCCTTAATATATTACTAAACCCTAAATCTTTTACCCTAAACCCTTAACCCTTAATATATTACTAAACCCTAAATCTTTTACCCTAAACCCTTAACCCTTAACCCTAAACCCTTAATATCTTACTAAACCATAACCCTAGACACTAAACCCTTAACCTAAACCCTTAACCTAAACCCTAAACCCTTAATATCTTACTAAACCTTAACTCTAAACCCTTAACCTAAATCCTAAACCCTTAATATCTTACTAAACTCTAACCCTAAAACCTAAACCCTAACCCTAAACCCTTAATATCTTACTAAACCGTAATGCTAAACCATAAACCTTTAATATATTACTAAACCCTAAACCTTAAACCCTAACCCTAACCCTAACCCTAACCCTAAACCCTTAATATCTTACTAAACCGTAATGCTAAACCATAAACCTTTAATATATTACTAAACCCTAAACCTTAAACCCTAACCCTAACCCTAACCCTAAACCCTAACCCTAAAACCCATAAACTAAACCCTATAACTAAACCCTCGATTATGAAGATGATTCGGTATATCGATTTATAAGCTATAAACAAGATTTTTCATATCGATTTGTATGATATTTGATCATCGATTTGCGTTATACTATGACAATATTTTCGTAACAAAGGTAAATCGACTAAACATTACAACGATTTTTAAGATATCAATAGGATTTGTCATATCGATTTAAGAAAATGTTTTGATTCTTAATATCGATTTAAGATATTGTTTTGATTCTAAATATCAATTTTTAAAATATCAAAACAAATTTCCAAATCGATTTAAGATATTGTTCTGAATCTTAATATCGATTTCTGTGCTGATTCTTGATATCGATTTAAGTTATTGTTTTGATTCTTAATATTGATTTATATGTTATTGTTATGATTCTAAATATCGAGTTATATGCTAATTCTGTGTATCGATTTATAAGCTATCAACAGGATTTTTCATATCAATTTGTATGATGCTATAACAATATTTTCGTAACAAAGGCAAATGGACTAAGCCGTTGTCACTGAACAAATCGTTGTAATGATCAACGTTCATAAATAAAAATCAAACAATCGTTTAGCGTTGTTTACAATGAAAATGCCATTGATTTGTTTTACGAGCTTTTCCTATCACGATTTACACAGTTGAGTTAATAAACATCTAAAACGGTGAATTATGAAACGTAAAAGTAATCTACTAATAATGAATCGCTTTGCATAAGTTTTGATAAACGACTGAAACGATTTGCACAAACACGCTCTATACTCATGCACCGTGATTTTTATCCAGATGTGGCCGACATAGATGTCATTGTGTAAATTGTTATACCATCACGATTTACACAATGACATCTGTCTTTAGACAATGAGCTTTGTCTAAGTGAATGACACATACTATCACGATTTACACAATGACGTATAAAGGCCACGCGCTATCGCAATTTGCTTTTATCGTTCTCACCACAATTTCGTAACTACAAATCCACATGATTTAAAACCACATTCATGTACAAAAAATATTAGAATTTAGATACAATACATCATGACCAATGGTTTGACTTAGATACAATACATGACCATCATCAAGAAAGAAAACAAATATCATCACAAGTATGAAACTTACGTCCAAAATAGTGATGTGCTTCTAATGCAATCCAGGTGCGGGAATGTGGAAAGCTATTTATGGGAGGACATTTTCGTCAAACGCATATCTATCTTTATGAGACTCCAATTTTTACAGAAGTGATCACCAAAACATCTGTATCGTTCATCGTCGAGTTCATTTTCTGCTGCAAAGCGATTCTATTTGTAGCTGTGGAAACATCCTCTCCAAAAAAACAAACTCATTAGTAATGACATGCCACTGCACCATTTTCCTCGGGTTGAGGCTGATAGAGACTCTAGCAATGGTGCACCTTGAGAATATGCTTCACAAACTTCATCTCAAGCACTGTCCCTTTGAAGAGCCGATGGGCTACATCATAAATCTCTTTTACGTATTTGTCATAAAGTATATTGAAGACAAATACGTAAAAGCGACTTATGATGTAGCCCATCGACTCCTTCAAGGGGACAGTGCCTGAGCTGAAGTTTGTGAAGCATATTCTTAAGAGTGTACCACTGTTGGAGTCTCTATCAGCCTCAGTCCGAGGAAAATGGTGCAGTGGGCTGTCATTACTAACGAGGTCATTTTCTTGGAGATGATGTATCCGTAGTTGCATATAGAATCGCTTTGCAGTAGAAAATGAACTCGACGATGAATGCTATGGATGTTTTGGTGATCTCTTCTGTAAAAATGAGAGTCTCTAAAAGATAGATATGCGTTTGACAAAAATGTCGAAGGAGGAGAAGAAGAAGACGAAGGCGGAGGAGGAAAAAGAAGAAGCTGCGCTGCCGTAGAAAAGAGGTTAAATAGACTAGGGTTTTACACCTGGACAACGGGTCGGATCAGATAGGGTTTTATATATATATCTATACTAGGGTTTTATATTTTGCAGGGTTTTATGCATGTGTACACAAATCGACACGATGTTTAGACTTAATAAAGTACAAATCGATTTAACTACAGTATATGTATGACGATTTGTATATGTGACGGCTAGATGAGACAACAATTTTCACTAATTGTATAAGTACTGGGCAAAGGCGATTTACCAACCGTATCAAAATTGTAGCTCTGTAGGCTAGATGAGACAACGATTTATATATGTGAATAATACCTATTATAACAATTTGTACATGTGAATGATACATTATTAAACAGAATTCACGTGCTTTTTGGATGAAGCCATTTTCATGAATGGTGATGCAAAAATATATTAACAATTCTATTTTTGTAGCTCACGATTCATGAAAATGGATTCATCCCAAAACTCTTTCTTTGTGAAGAAAATCGATACGGAAGTTTAGCCTAATAGCTTACAAATCGACACTATAAAACACATAAAATCTTACAAATTGATGTACATATGGAAAAATATATTACAAATTGTGTCATATCTTACTAAACCCTAACACTAAACCCTAAACCTAAATCCTAAACATTATACCTAAACCCTAAACGATGTGTAAATTTGAAGGCTAGATGAGACAACGATTTGTCTGTGCAATTGTATCGCAATTTGTACTCATGCAAATTGCGATTTGCATCCAGTTGTGGCCGACATAGATGTCATTGTGTAGATCACGATAAGACAATACATGGTATAACATCTTACAAATCGATACTAGAAAATACCTAATATCTTACACATCGATATACATATCACATAATATATTAATCATCAATATGACAATTCAAATTGAAAATACATATCTTCTGATGAAAAATGTATTCTATGTTCTTTGCTGCATTTTGAAAGATATGCCACAAACATAGACGATTGTGCATATGGCCATACATAAGATACTGCATCCTCAATTGCATGATCATCATCTGTAAGTACAGCTCCAGGGTGCTTTCCATTCATTGCCTATGTAAAATACTCTAAACAACCACTCAAAGATTTCCTTGGTCTGGTCATACAAAAAAGCACCGCCTAATATGCAACTCCGTGAGTGATGGTTCACTCTGACAAACTGCGCAAATGTCCACTGTTCCGTATTAATCTTCACTGTCGTATAAAAAACAAGCACATCATTGAAGCATTCACAATCTACTCTTGACTTTGAATCTGCCCAAAACATATTCACAACATACATACCTATCTTCATCCAGTTGCATTGCACTAAAAAAATGAGGGTCATTGTTTGAATTCTTTTGTAGGTAATCAATCAAAGAACATATTCCTCTATTCTTCATGTTGTCTGACTTCTTCATTCTCAAATGGTTTCTTAGATCCATAGGTGTGAATGATACATTCTTGCGACCACCATCTATGCGCGCGTATAAATTGTATGTCTTCCTTGGTGCAATGTCGGCGCTATCAACTATTTCAGCAACTACAGTATGCACTTCGATTACTTTATAATGTGACATTAACATAGGAGTCATAAAAGAAGGGGCTAATTCATGGTTATGATCATTGATTAAAGTATGAACTACATATTTCCCATTCAGAAGTCTTCTTAACACCATTCTTGCTGGACAACCACATCTTGAATCTGACTTGCTCATTGTTGGATTTCCACTTGACTTCTTCCAACCTTGCTTAGAACAAACATATGCCTTTCTCACCACGACACCCTGTGCATTTTTTGCCCAAGAATACCTTCTAACACTGAATCCAAGTTTTAAGGCATAATCATTGTAAAATTTGTATGCAGCTTCCTCATTATTAATCTGCATTCCCTCTACAAAAACAGAGTCAAGTGTAATATCATGTAGACTTGAGGTTCCTGCACCTTTGTCAAGTGCACTGTCATGATCGTCTACCTCATTATCGAATTGCATTTCGTTTATTGGAATATTTAAGTCTAGAGTGAATCCAATGCCTGCACCCTTATTATCATGTGCATCAATAGTGCACATATTCACTTCTTCAGGTGTGTCGATAGTACAGATATCCGTTGCTCAATGACTTTCTAGTGATTGAGACACATCATCTTCATTGCAACCAGTTGATATGCTCAACACTATCATGAGCAAAACATCAATTTGCGTTAGTCAGCGTATACGTTTACAACAATTCAGCAAAATATATTACAAATCGATAATAACAATCAAAACAATATCTAAAAAATCAACACTGAAAAATAAATAACATCTTACAAATCGATTTACAAAAATTCAATATAATATATTACAAATCAAGATTAACAAACAAAACAACATCTCACAAATCGACACTAGAAAATACATAATATCTTACAAATCAATATATGGCAATTCAACATAATATATTACAAATTGATATTAACAAACAAAACAATATCTCACAAATCGACACTAGAAAACACATAACATCTTATAAATCGATATACAAAAATTCAATAAAATATATTACAAATCGAGTTTTTCAACCAAAACAATATCTCATAAATGAATCTAGAAAATACATAATATCTTACAAATCCATATACGGCAATTCAACATAATATATTACAAATCGATATTATTAAGCAAAAAATATCTCATAAATCAATGCTAGAAAACACATAATATATTACAAATCGATATACGACATTTCAGCATAATATATTACAAATCGATATTAATAAACAAAAAAATATATCACAAATCGATATACGTGTTACTACAACCGTGATTTGCGTTACATTGAATATACTGAGTGAATGGACGATACCGGATGGGGTAGAGGCCCTTGCTCGCATCTGTAACCAAGCATTTTTGTCAACAGGTCCCAGCGTCTTACAAATGTCTTAAAGTTTTCAACTGTTGAAACGATAAAATCTACTTGTAATAACAAAACAACACCGTAATGACACTCACAATGACATACGTTCTTCAACAATAGCATGATGACATGAAAAGATACTCATGATGTGACCTTAATGGCACTTGTTGGGATGTTTGTGCATCATTGCTTTTTTTCATACTGCCTAACGAAAACGAAGAAGAAGAAAAGACTGTAAAAAGAGATGGCCGACAAATCCCCCTATGACGCCCACCAATGATCGAACCAGTCGTTCGATTTATAGTTATCTCCACGAGGTAGGAACGAACCCGAAAAAGTTTTCTATCTAACACAAGCCAGGTACGAGAAGGCAACCATGTGTTGTAACAAAAGCTAAAGACAAAGGTGGAACATGCAAATCTATTTACGGGGAGCGGGAGGACATTTTCATCCAATGCACATCTATCTTACGAGAGGACATTTTCGTCAAAAGCATATCTACCTTTTTTATATGTTATTTTATTATAAAGTCATCGTGGGCAACATTGGCATATGAATTATTGCGGGTCCCAAAGTATTCCTCCGTACACACCGGATCACGCAATTTGTGTTTCGGGGAGAACATACAACACCCTCTCAGTTTGGGCACTGGAGAAAAAAAGGAGGGAGAAAACAAAATAAATTGGTTTTATTTAATCCCCGCAAAAAGAAATCGGTTTTACTGGCGCACTAGGAAAGATGTTTTTACTGGCGCTGATTTTTCTACTCCAGTGTAAGATTTATCTTTGATGCAACCCATTTTTGCGCCACTAAAATGTGGAGCTATCGCCCGAGTGCGCTAGTAAAATAAAGATTTTTTGTACGTACGCCAAGCAAGATGAATGCAGGCATGCACTCGTCGGTTTTGAATTTGTGATGTCCCCTTAACTTGGTGTCATTCATGAGTTGTACTTACGAGATGAGGGAGCCCTCATAGGCGGTATAATCAGGGTTTTTTTGACAATGAAAAAATCGCATGATAAATTAAAATGATTTTTCATAAAAAAATATTTTGAAAAAAACCACATATAAGATTTAAAAAATGTAAAAATGTACAAAAGCACATAAAAGAATTATTTAAAACTATTATAAAATTAAAAATATGTTAATACAGTAATAATATGCCAAAAAGACCACAATATTTTGAAAAGGTTGTAATCTTATCAAGATTTTATCATTTTCATGATATATCATGACAAAATCATGATATTTTGAAAGCTTAGCCATACACTAACAGGCTTCAGTTTGGCCTATTTGATTTAACGAGGCCTCAATAGCTCAGTGAGCAAGACTGAGCCAAGTACAACCCTTAGTCACTCGTATCGCATATGTCAACAGGTTGGATTTAGGTTTGATCTCTTACCGAACACGGATCAGTTTAGTCGGATTTACTAGAGAATATGACATCTGATTAATGATCGAATCTGGGATGTGTTATACTGTCTTAGATTCAGATCTGAATCAGAACCGACCGGGTAGATAATTTCAATTCTAGATGATATATGGTAGTGATAGGGTGCTCCAGGAGCACCTACTCCCACCTAATAGAAGCTTTAAATTTTTATAATTCTTGAGTTTTTTTTGTTGATCAGAACACGTAGATATCATCTACATGCATTTTTCAGTTGAAAACAAGTCTTTCAACCATGTGATTATGGCATACATATAGGTTGTTCAAGATCTTCTAAAATCAACAGCTTGCAATGTACCAAAATTTCATGACTTAAAAAAATAAATTTTTATGTCTAAAGACCTGATGCCCATCAAACTATTATAAATGTTGAGAAGATATAGCCTACACCTATGGTTTCTAATAGCCGGGTGTAGGTGCTGCTGGAGCAAAATAACAATTATCACACACACACACACACACACACATATATATATATATATATATATATATATATATATATATATATATATATATATATATATATATATAAGAAAATGAAAATGAAAACCTTCCAAACCTTCCCAATAAAAAATAATTATTGAGTTTTTGATTTTTTTTTAAATTTTGACCTTACAGATGTGTTCAGCATGATTGATTTACTAGAAATCGATACTTGGACCATGCATTTTGGATGAAAAAATGGTAGTTGAAGCCTCAAAAAATTATGAAATTGTAGTTCATTGATTTTTAAAACCTTATAAAAACATATCCTTGCATCGGAATCAAATGCTCTATGGACTGATTCCTATAAAAACAAGCACATAGATCACATTTGTAAGGTCAAAATATCGAAAAAACACCAAAAATCTGACAAATATTTCTTATTGGGTAGGTTTTCATTCTTATATATATATATATATATATATATATATATATATATATATATATATATATATATATATATATGGATGGATGACCTATCATGGATCAGGGAGGTTGGACATATGTCTGCCGCTAATCACAAGCACAATCAGCGGTGGAAAAAATCTGCAAAAATGGGTAGAGAGAGAGACCACTAAAGCTTGTCGTTTACACCACGCAATGTGCAATGATGCATCCTATTGTTCGACCAAGAAATTTCATTATATATATATATATATATATATATATATATATATATATATATATATATATATATATATATATATATATATATATATATATATATATATGAAAACTGAAATATGTTTACCAACCAAATATGTTTGCTGGTATGAATCAAGATTTATAGGTTTTATTTTGCAAATCTAACCCTGAAATGCATTTGGTGTGGTCCATTTGCTAAGAATCGACTATTTCATTATCATAATTGGATAAAGAAATATGTATTTTTATGATTGAATATTTATACAAATTGGATGATTCAAGAATATGTTTCTATAAAACCATGCGTCTAGATCACATTAGTATGGTGAAATTTTCAAAAAAATGTAAAAAAAAACTTATGAAAATCTTGATATATATATATATATATATAGGTGCCTACCACTTTTCTAGCCTACCATGAGCCTACCAGGCTTTGGAAGAATTATTTTATTTCTTCTAAAATCTGACCATACATATGTGATCTACATGCTTCATCTTATTGGAATAGACTCTTGGATGGTCTGATTGTGACACACAGTTAGTTTTTTATAAGATTTAAAAATCAACACTTTACAATTTTAAAAAATGTTCCATGCTTAAAAAAATTATCTTTTTATCAAAAAACATTATCCAAGTATCATTTTATAGCAAATCAAAGATGTCAAACACATCTTCATGGACAAATTTGTGAGAAACAACTTGAAAACACTTATTCACAGGTGGTAGGCTAAAAAAGTGATAGGCTTCTATCACTTTATATATATATATACACACACACACACACAAAAGGGGCATCATCAGACCCCTTTTCATCGGATTTATACAGGGAGCGCACCATTTTTTTTTTGGGGATTTAGAGGCAGTTCTTGACCGCTGCTAAAGACTATTAAAGTGTAAAAAAAAAATTGTCATTGACCGCGTGTGCGATCAACACACAAATTATTCTGATTTAACGTCAGATTTTTTGGTGTTTGACTATGCACCCTACTATATATATAATGTTTGCATATTTGACGCTTCAAATGTGAAAAAATAATATATTTTTATTCTTTGCAACTTTTTTGCACCCTTCTAATGTGATCTCAATGTTAAGTTCAGTAAAAACTAAAGTTTGGATCATGTTTTTCTAATGTATATGTGGTATTTTATGAGGGTTGAAAAAACAACTGCCTACAATGTACCAAATTTTCAAACCATAAAAGAAACATATGTTTTTACCTTGAAACAATTATGATCCAATGAGGTCACATTTGCTTAAAAACACTCCTAGACTTACCAACTAGGGGGTTCCTTGCCCACGACGTTAGCAAATGTTATATATATATATATATATATATATATATATATATATATATACCATTGATCATCATTCATTGTAGATTTTGGACCTTTCTTTGGTTGAACAGTCTCTCTCTCTCTCTCTCTCTATATATATATATATATATGGGAAGCTACCCATCCAGATCCATGGCCAACCTGTACCAAATGTTTTTTTTTTCAAATTTTTTTGCATTTTTTCAAAATTCTAACCTTACATATGTGTTCTGCATGCTTGTGTTCATAATAATAGGGCCTTGGATCATTTGATTTTGATGTCTGGATAGGTGATGTAGGAGCGAACCTGTTTGAGATTAAGGCCAGTGTAATCCAAATGTTACTATCTTTCTATGGCCTTAGCAATGAAGACCTCTACCGTCATCTCGATGAGTTTATCGAGATATGCTCCACAGTGTGGATCAAAAATTTTGGGGATGACGCGTTGAGGTTAATGTTATTTCAGTTCTCCATCAAGGATAAAGCCAAGCACTGGCTAAAGGCTCTCGATATGATTCAGATTACCACTTGGGAAGGAATGCAGCACGAGTTCCTCAAAAAGTAATTTTCAATTGGTAAGACGAATCAGTTTCGTAAAGCCATAACCAATTTTTCTCATATTGAGGGAAAATAATTCCAAGAGACTTGGGAGAGGATGAAAGATCTTCTCCGCAAGTGCCCCCACCACCAAGTGCCCCGTTGGCAATTGATATAGTACTTTTATGATGGCTTGACTGAGAAGGATAGGCAAATGATTGATTTGTCGTGTAAAGGCACATTCATGCTCAAAAGTGAGGGCAAGGCATGAACTTTATTTGAAACTTTGAGTGAAAATGTCATGCATCATGCATTGTCTTCACGTCTCGATAGGACCACATCCGTGCCTAGTGGTCTTAGGAAAGTTGAGATTTTCGAAGTAGGGTTCGAGCGTGAATTGCAAACCAAAGTTGATCTATTGACTAGGAAGTTAGATCAATTCTTAGCCAATTCATCTTCGAGAAGTCCAATAGGAAAAGTATGCGAGTTATGCGATAGCCCTGCACACTTTGTTTTCGAGTGTCCGGTAGCACCGCTATATCCTGAATTCGTTCAGGAGCAGGTGAAGGCTACCCAAGGTTTCGCTAGAGTCGTGCATGATTTTTTTGCACCTACATATAACCCGGAATGGCGAAACCACCCCAATTCTGACCCACCCCATTAGCCCTCCCAAATACAGCATAGACAGAGTAACTTTTCATAAGGTTACTCGCGTCCTATATTTTCACAGGCCTACCCCCAGTTTAGCTTGCCTTCTCCTCAGGAGCCTACATCAAGCACATCATTTCAGGAGAAGATGTTAGAAACCTTTTCTGATATTAAGGCCACTCTTTGTTCCCACACGCAGTCAATAGCGAAGCTAGAGACTCAAATAAGACAGTTGGCTGAGGCCTTGAGCAGGCGCAGCGAGGGAAGCCTACCTAGTCAGACTGTTGTCAACCCAAAGGAAAATGATCCCATGTCATTTGACCTGAATCCCCCAGATTCTCACCATGAATTGGTCAAATCTGTTATATCCCTTCGGAGTGGGAAGGCATATCACCCCATTCAAGAATCGACTGATGAGCCCATTGTTATACCTACTAACCAGTCGATCTCTTCCACCAGGCCACAGGAGAATGGGCATGGCCCACAACTTGAGTTTTCATTATATATTTCCTGAGCCTCAATTCCCGAGGCCTTAGGGTAACCAATTACTTTTAGCAAGCAAGAGGCCTACATTCATGAGATGCTTGACTTAGTCAAGCATGATTACATTCATCCCTTGCTTGATGTTGCATATATTGATAGTTGATCGGTTCTTGACTCTCCTTTCGAGAGTAGTCTCCATGAGGAGATTAACCTCATGTCATACCGTGTTGAGAGTCATGATATCAATTATAGGGGTAGAGTGGGCGGAAACATTGTGCGCAGTGTCACAGATGACACTATTTTTCTTAGAGAGCTCGATTGAGCATGACTTCATGTCCATTGATCTCATGAACGATGAAGGATTTTTCTAGAGATCCATCTGTCTAGGGGCGTGAAACTTAGCGCTTTATGGGAGGCAACCCATATGTTGTATATTATTAGATTTGACCTTTTAGAGATTTTCTTAGGTTGTGTTTTTATTTTCGTTCATGAGTTTCATGTCATGTGCGCATTACATTCAGTGCAGTCATAGAATACAACAACAACAACAACAACAACTACGCCTTCATCCCAAAACAATTAGAGTCGACGATATGAACCAAAAAAGAAAATCATTCTGGGTCTTCCACATGAATCCTTCTCCTCCAATCATTTCTATCCAATGCCATGTCCTCAGTTAGGTTCAAAGCATTCATATCCTTTCCTATCACCTCCATCCATGTCTTCCTGTGCAGTCATAGAATGTGCATTCATATTTCATGTCAGGTTGTTTATACTCTTTTTCCTCATTTATTGTGTCTCATGTGCATTCACTTAATTTCATATAAGCATGAGAGAGTGTCACTAGGACAGTGTCATTCAAGAATGGAGGAGGGTGTAGTTTGCACACCCTAATATTTTTGTCTGCGTACTTGCACATGTTTACACATCTTTCACGAAAAGTAGGTTTTTAATGAAAGAGTTTGAACTTATATGAATGTTATTCAAAATCTAATGTTTTTAGAGGATTTTTAAGCCCCACGAAAAAAATTTCTGACATAGATCTAGAAATTGTGGTTGTTTATGTGGATTTCAAAGAAATGACGATAAATGCATATTATAGTTTATTTTGAAGCACAAATATGAATATGCACAATGTTATTTTTGAAAAATTAAGCAAATGAATAAAAGCACAAAAATGAGCTCAAAAGTGTAAAAGAGCACGCGTTAGGTTGTTTGGATATATTTTGCAATCCTTAGTAGTTGGGCTCAGACGCAAGTTGAAGCGTTTGAGTTTCATTTTGAAAAGGAGAGTGAAAGTCTTCGTGAACCCTAGTAGTTGGGAGCAGACACAAGTTAAAGTGTTTGAGTCTCATGTCGAAAAGGTGAATGAAGGAAGTCACTTTTATATCCTAGTCAATATCTTTGGCCTATATTATTCTTATAGAAAGCTTAAAAATATTGGCATTGCACAGGGCATAAAAGCAGACCATACGCAAGCCATAAAAAAAATAGTGCGCAAAAAGAAAAATAAAGAGGCACATTTTTAGAAAGTTTAATAAAAGTAGTTTAGGTTAAATAGTGTAGGATTTTGCACTTTAGGAAAAATGTTTTAGCTAAGATCTCTTTTTAGAATTTCTTAAAATTAGTAGGAGTACTTTGTAAAAAAAAAGTAACAAATCCTTCTCTCTTTAAAAACCTCACGTAGAGGAAGAAGAGGGGGTCCTCCATTGCCAAGCCTCCTTCTTTCTTCTTCCCAACTCCTCTCCACCAGTTCTTCTTGCCCTCTCTTTCCTCCTCTTTCTCTCAACCTCTCTTTCATCGGTGGCTTCTCTCAACGGATCGACGATGGCAAAGGAGCAACCACCTCTTCTCTCAACCAAATCCATGGTAAGAACTCTCTTCTTCTTCTTCCTTTTTCCTCGTTTTACTCTTCTTACCTCCTCTTCTCTTTGGATTCTTGTTTTAGATTAGTTTGTTTTGATTTAAAAACGAAAAAAAGTAGATTAAGCTTCTGTTGTTGCAAGTATTTTTAATGTTTTGTTATGTTTCTGTTCATTGATTTTCCCTCTGTTCATTGTTTTTCTTCTGTTTGTGCATGGCATTATGAACTGTGCATCTGTTTGATCATTGCATTCTTCGCATCATCCATCTTCAGCCATGCAAGTAGTTGATCGGCTCTGCTGTGAATCCCTTTGCTTGGAGCGACTCTAAAGTTCTGCTCCGATTCACCATGAAATCCACGAATTCACAGTGAATCTTGATCTCTTCTCTGACCTGCTGTGGAAGCCGCTCTTCTTCTATGGTGAATCAGAATAGAGAACGTGGAATTTGGGCAGATCTGCTGAAATTGCCCTATGCCCTGCCGTGAAGAGCAGATCGGCTGGAATCCTCTTCTGTCTGTCGGAATCTGCTCTGTAGATGTCATGAAATCATTCCAGCGTCTGCCGAAATCCTTTTCAGCTGTCGGGTTTGCTTCAGACCGACCAGAACCCCTCTCCAGAACCCCTCTGTTCACCGACATCTTGATCTGCCAGACTCAGTTGGCCGTGAATGCTTGTCACTCTTCACCGTGATCTCTTTTATTATTTCACTGTGAATCAGATGTGATTCACAATGAAATCTGTTGTGAATCCCTGTGCCCTCCACCTGAGCCATTCACGACACCTGAAATGAATTTCATGACGGTTTTTAAATGTGATTTTCACTTCACAGTTGAGTTTGAGTTTCACAGCTTTTTCACTTTACATTTCACGACATGCTATTTCATTTTGTGTTTCACGGCGTTTTAAATGTAATTTCACGGCATCACATTTTAAGAAAGTTCAGTTAGGTTTTTACGACATTTCATTTTGTTCATATTAAATTTCGTATTTGCATTTAGCATTCATTTAGTACATTTACTTTCTTTGCTTAGTTTAGTATACATGCAACATGAGGTGCAAGCATAGAAGATTGTTTTTACTTTTCTTTAGATTAGGATTTGAATTTCATTTAATTCTTGGATTATAATAAAACCATTTTAAACCCTTTGCGTAGGGTAAATATTTGATGTAATAGCTAAGTAGTTTTATTTTCTCATACTTTTCCATTTTAGGCAATAAAGCGTAGTTTACTTTCATGTTTGAATACAAGTATCCCCAATTTCCTGAGATAGACTTAGACTCCACCCCTCATGCAAGCCGTTTTTTATTTTTGGTGTCTGACTTTCATATTGTTTTTATAATTAAATATCTTTTCTAAAATCGTTATAGTAGAGTGGTGAGTATTCCCGCCTGTCACGCGGGTGACCTGGATTCGATCCCTGGCAACGACGCCAAAATTTGATGTCAATTTTGTGAAATGATTTTAGAAAAGATATTTAATTGTAAAAACAACGTGAAAGCCAGATACCAAACATAAAAACTGGCTCGCACGAGTGGTGGAGTCCAGGTTGATCTCAGGGAACGGGGGATACTTGTATTCAAACACACAACTAAACTACGCTTTATTGCCCAAAATGGAAAAGTATAAGAAAATAAAATTACTTAGCTATTACATCAAATGTTTACCCTACGTAGAGGGTTTAAAATGGTTTTATTACAATCCAAGAATTAAATGAACTTTAAATCCTAATCTAAAGAAAAGTAAAAACAGTCTTCTATGCTTGTGCCTTGCATTGCATGTCAGATACACGGAACAATGTATCCCTCGCTTGCTCTCGCTCTATGCCTTCCTGCACAATCACAAGCACACGAGCGACAAAAGAGGATAAATAACACTATGCTAAAAGATATAAATGCAAAAATGAAATAAATGCTAGAATATACTAGAACTAAGAAAAGAAAGTAAATGTACACTACAAGAAATCTGTGGATTAGCGACAGTTGTAATTCATCGCTAATCCGTCGCTGAAAAGTTTAGCGACGGATAACTTTCATCGCAATTTTCTAGTCGCTAATTAGCGACAGAAAATATCTGTCGCTACTTCCGTCACTAATTTGCGATGAAATAGCGAATGCCATGATTTGTTGCAAGGCCGTCGTTAATCCGCAGAGATTTGGTTTTGCGATAGATACATATATGTCGCTAATTCCGTCGCTATATTAGCGACGAAATTAGCGATGGATTACAATTCATCGCAAAACATCAACCGATTCAGTTTTTTAATAGATAAATATCCGTCCCTAAATTGGAGGCCAATACTAATTAGCGACAGATATTATCTATCGCTAATCCATCACAAAAAATAAATTTTTTTTTTTAAAAAATAAAATAAATTGTTTGAAATATAATATCGAGAAAAATTTTCTCGTTATACAATTTATATATCTTGTGTATAAAAAACAAAGTACACATAAAAAATACATATACAATGCAGTTGAAACAAATTTAACATAAGATACAAGGTGACAAAATTTATCGATCCACTATAATCCTCGCCAAGTTTTAATTATTTACAAGTGAACATTTACAAAGAGTTTCTTTTGAAACAACAAGAAGGTATAACAAATTCAACACATGAATCTAATCATCGCCAATATTCTGAGCATCATCTTCTTCATTGTCTCGATTTGCCCCTTCATCCATGCCTCCATCAGCTCCTCTATGCTAATTATCTCCAGTATCCTACAAGAGAAAAGAAAGGTTAGTATTGATAAACAAAATATAATAAAATAAATTATATGTAATGCACCTAATGTAAAACAATCAAAGTAACATGAATGAATTACACATAGACTAGCTAGCAATAAAGTGAAGGACATTAACAGAATTCAGATATGTGTTCTAAGGCTGACAAAAAAATTCATAGTGATTCAATCATGCAGATATGTATTCTAAGGTTGTCAAAAAAACATCATAGTGATTCAAGCATGCATATATGTGTTATAAGGCTGTCAAATAAATGTCTTATGTATCACAATCATGCTTATATGTGTTCTAATGTTGTCAAAAGACTTTCATAGTGATTCAATTATGCATATATATGTTCTAAGGTTGTCAAAAAACTTTTATAGTGATCCAAGCATGGATATATGTGTTCTATGGCAGTCAAACAATTTTATAGTGATGAAATCATGCTTATATATGTGTTTTAAGGTTGTCAAAAAATGTTCATAGTGATTCAATCATGCATATATATGTGTTCTAATGTTGTCAAAAAACTTTCATAGTGATTCAATCATGCATATATGTGTTATAAGGCAGTCAAAAAACTTTCATAGTGATGAAATCATGCTTATATGTGTTCTATTGTTGTCAAACAACTCTCATAGTGCTTTAATCAAGCATATATGTGTTCTAATGTTGTCAAAAAACTTTTATAGTGATTCAATCATGCATATATGTGTTATAAGGCAGTAAAAAAATTTCATAGTGATAAAATCATGCTTATATGTGTTCTATTGTTGTAAAAAAACTCTCATAGTGCTTAAATCAAGCATATATGTGTTCTAAGGTTGTCAAAAAACTGCCATAGTGATTCAAGCATGCATATATGTGTTCAAAGGTTGTCAAAAACTCAATAGCAAAAAACTGCCATAGAGCTTTTATGAAGCTAAGAATGTTTTCTCTCTTTTCATATCAAGGAAATTGATATCTTCCTTGAAGAAACTCAATAGCAACAAAAATTTGAATTTGATTCTACAGAGTTAGCCCAATTGGAGTTAATACTCTAGGTAAAAAGAGGTGATATTTTTCACACGTATATGCACAATTCAATCATTTCTGAATCAACTACAATTTTTGGCATCTTATTGGCAATATTTTCTCGTTATCCGAACATGAAGTGTGAACTTGATATTTGTCTCGATGTGTCCTGCTGTCATCCCTCCCTAGGATTGGAAAGTCCTTTCCTTCCGTCTGATCTGAGCGCTCTCGGATCTGCACACTTCTTTGCGTTTCCCACTGTCCTGTGATAGACAGTTCCTGTTCAGGATAAGGGTTAAACCTAAACTTTCTGCAAAAGGTCTATTATTGTCAAAAGCTATTTTCAGTCTCAGCAATGAGGCGCCCAAGAACAACCCATTTTCAAGCTTTAGAGACCCCCATTTTCATCCTTTTGCAAACCCCTCTTGGACTTCTTGTGCAAGGTCTAGAGGTCCCATCACAGTTTCCTCGCTCCTCGAGGATCCTGTATCCATTCAGGCTAAGGATTAAACTTGTTACCTCGCTCCTCGAGGTATCACCCAAACCTTTTTGTGAGAGGTCATCTGTCTTTAGAAAGTTGATTTAGTCTCAGCAATGAGACGCCCCAGATCATCTCATTTCGAAGCTTTAGGGAATCCCTTGTTTTTCTCTTCTTGCAAACCCCTTTCGGATTTGTTCGTCCAAATTCCGAAGGTCCCATCATGGTTTCTTCACCCGAAGATTTTGTATGGTCGCCTCCTTTTAGGTTAAGGGTTAAGCCTGAACCTCGCCTCGCGAGGTATCTTTTCCATTCAGGTTAAGATTAAACCTGAGTCTCACTTCAACTAGATATCCTTTCTAATCCCACCACGGTTTCTTCATTCGAGGATCCTGTGCGGTTTCCCCCCACTCAAGTCAAGGGTTAAACCTGAATCTCGCTTTGGCGATGCATTTTGTCGTCCCATCACGGCTTTCTCGTTCGAGGATTCTGTATGGTCGTCCCCTTCAGGTTAAGGGTTAAGCCTGAACCTCGCTCCACGAGGTATCTTCCTTTCAGGTTTCAGGAAAGGATCATACTTGAAGTTTCATCTCACGAGGCATTTCTCTCAAAAATGTCCCATCGAGGTCCACTTATATTCCTTTCACCATCCAAATTATTCTGATCTATCTTCGTCCCATCCAGGTTAAGGGCTAAACCTGAGTCATCCCCAAGGTTGATCTTGTCTCACCCATGAGACTTGATCAAAATGCTTATCTTTCATCATTTTGGGATCTTCACCCAAAGTCCTATCACGATTTCCTCATTTCTATCATTCAGTTATATCATTGTCGAGGATTTCATCCCCCCAGGACCATTCAGGACAAGGTTTTAAGCCTGAAAAACCATGCTTTCAAAATAAATCTTCCACACCTAATTGAGATTTGCTGACTGGGTCATTTTTCAAAATTTGGAGTGTTTCGTTGCCACTAAGCTCGGCTATCAACCGGCTTAGTAGCAAAGAGGGGCATTTGTGAACACCCCAAAATTTTCAAAATATTGTAAATATTCCCTTTTTCGACCCCAACCCCATTTTCTGAGTAATTGAGTCACTTTTAAATCTGAATTCCATTTTATTTCTCAAGTTTTAATGAAATTAAATCTGTTTTATATATCTGACTCAATTTCGGATCCGGATCTAGGAAAAAAAAGATCCAATTTTTAAATCAAATTCTCAAAATTACCAAAATAACCTTTTTTTTAAAGGCTCAGACAGTTCGTCTGGTATTCGTTTGGATCCATCGCGTTATATTCCTTAATTCGAGGTTTAAAACTCAAATATTTTCTCAAAACTTGGGTCCAAACCCATCTTCTGAAGAAATTTCCCCAAAACAGCCTTGAAAACCCTCTTTTGTAAATATTTCTCAAAAATACAAAAAAAATAGTTTTAAATCTTTGTTTTCTCGTAAATTTTAGTATTTCATTCCAAAATTTCAAAAAAATAAAAAAAATGAAGAAAAGAACAACAAAATAAAAAAATAGGAACAAAAATCGGTTTTTGAAAAACCTCCTTTTGAAAACGCCTTCTAAAACCATTCTTTTAGAAAAAAACCTTTGAAAAGAGCCGCCATTTTGAAAATTCTCCAAAAGCGGGGTCATGCCCTTTGGTAAAAACCTTCAGCAAGATTTTTTCTAGGGTTTTTCAGAAACCCTCTCATTCTCCCTTCGCGAAGCACCCTCTCCACTGAATCCTCTAGATGCCCATCCATGGGAATCTCCATCGCCACCGCCCATCGGCTCATCCGATCCCTCCATCCGCCGTTGATCTCTAACATCCTCTTCTAGAACCGTTTTCCCCACCTGCTCACAATCAGCCGCTGTGAACACCCCAAATTTTTTAAAATTTTGTAAATATTCCTTTTTTGCCCCTAACTCCATTTTCTGAGTAATCGAGTCACTTTTAAATCTAAATTCCATTTTATCTCTCAAATTTTACTGAAATTAAATTCATTTTACATATCTGACTCAATTTTGGATCTGGATCCAGATAAAAGATCCAAATTTGAGCTTCGTTGTCCAATTTTAAATCAAAATTACCAAAATAACCTTTTGAAAGGCTCATACAGTTCGTGCGGTATCCGTTTGGATCCATCGCATTGTATTCCTCAATTTGAGGTTCAAAACTCGAACATTTTCTCAAAACCTGGATTCAAACCCATTTTTTCTGAAGAAATTTCCCCAAAATAACCGTGATTTCTCAGAAAACCTTTCTTTTTGAATTTTTTTTTAAAATCCCTTATTTTCCTTAGTTTCATAGTTTTGTTTTCAAAAATACAAAAATGTAGAAAATTTCAAAGAAAAGAACAAAAAAATAAAAAAAAATCAAGAAAGAAAACACAAAATGGCTTTTTAAAAAGCACTTTTTAAAAATTAGGCTTTATGAAAACACTTTTTAGAAAAACTTTTGTTAAAAGCCTCTTTTTTTGAAAATCTTATAAAGAGAAGGGACCCGATCTGAGAGGGGCCTAACGGCCACCTCCTATAACGATCGACCCTCAGGGGCTCGATGATCCACCCATTAACATCCACCATTAGCCGACATCCATTCCCATTCCATCGCCCTTTCTCCTCTCCCCTCGTTCTTCTTCTTTATCCAAAAGGGAGCTCAACAAGAAAGCAAAGGAGATCTCTCTCGTTTCAGCCCTGCAAAATCACGGCAAGTATCCCTCCTCCTTCTTTGCTTTACTGTCTTCTCTTTTGGTTTTCTTGTTTATCATCCCCTTTGATGCACACCCCGTAATCCCGATTTACATATAGCAAATCAGTTTACGCAGTGCAATATTAATGGAATGATAGATTTCGACACCTATTTTTCTGTTTTAAACAAATTTTCCTATTACATTTTCCTCAGGTTATATATAAACATAAATATATGCTTACGATCTTTTAGTTTCAACATTCTTTTCACAGTTCATCATGTCATCATTTTTTTTTCTCCTTTCGTATATCGCTTGCTGTTATGCTCTTCATTTTCTGTAAATTGCAATTGCCAATTCATCTTAGTGATTTATATTATATAATACTGTGCTTCTGCCATTTGTGATTTGAAGATATTATTTATCCTGGTAACCTTTATCTTCATGAGATTACGATATACCTTTCATTCGGGTAATTTTTCTGTTTTTGCAATTTTTAAGGATGCTACCTCCGTTAGATTCTCACCTTACTCTGTATTTTTTTCTTTTTTTCTCTCTCTGTTAAACTAGTCGTTACTATATTGCCTGTAGATCCACATTTATTTCCATATGATTATATCAAGTGCAGCTTCATTTAAACATTCTTAAAATTAGTGGAAAGCTGTGAAATCAAAGCAGGTGGCCATAGAAGCTAGCGTCTATGTTGGATCTGAGGTGAAATCACCATCGGGTCTTTCAGCCAGCATATCTCCCTATCTTTGATCCAACTGTACATTTCAATTAGTTAGGACCATCTTATCAAAATTTTTTGTGCTTCATCTGTGTGTACAAGCTTTGTGCTAATTCAGCATCTATTGCATTCTTAAAAACTATCGTCTGATTCTTTTAGGCTCCAACTATGTTCTGAGGATATATGTACTACCTCACTTCATCTATCCTATTCATCACCCGTGTGCATCATCTGTCAGTATATCCATTAAAAACACCTTCAGTACTGATAAACGGGATGAGACCTGTGGGGATGGGGATTCATGGTTTAATCATTGAGTCAGTGTAAACAAGGGCCTATTGATACGCACGTTCATATTAAAAAGTTGCAATGATGGCGTCACATCATTGTGTCAATATGTATCATAAAATTCAGGGCCCTGAATGAGTCTGATGGTTGATTACGTTTTTGAGCTATGACAGGGTCTTGTTAGCTGTGTAATAAAGATGCTGAAAGGAATGATGCTTCGTCCAGTCATATTTTTAATGCAGGTGTTGGGGCAGAACATCTCCACATAAGCGTTCAGATCTATTTCCTGGGTCAAATACTCGGGTATGTGGGTCTCTAATGGTTCTTATCCATGAAGGATGCAAAGAAGTAAAGCAAGCTACAGGATGTTATCCCACATGCAACATTTCTTGCCACCTCTATCTTCTCTGAATCACCTCCAAAATGAAGACTCTTGGCAGCAATTTCTTCTGAGGAGATGTTAAAATATCCTCAATAAAGTTCTGAGGCAAGTTCCATCTTAGTGTGATGTGATTCATATAAATGAACTATCACTGCGCCCTTGGGTTTGCAGGAATTAATTCCAGTATCCAGGTTATTTATTTGTTTTAATTACTATGTTGTGCATCATACTCCTGTTCCATTTTTTCTTTATTTAGCACTCACTCACCATTGCCCAGCGCCACACTATGCATTCTCATAGTCCACGCTCACCCACTTCATTAGAGCATTGCTTCATCTGACATTAGCCACCACTCTGAGTACATTTTTTTTTTACACAGCATTCCACCTAAACACCTACACCTTTTTATCACTATTACACTTCTCATAGGATATTACACTACCATCCATACCAGCTGCAACCTCAATATATCTTTCATATCTTCTCACTTGCATAGTACAGGTATTCCATCCATAGTAACACTGTAATAACATCACATTCATATGTCATCTCCAATACACAATACCCTGTCAGCCTCCCTTTGTGCACCGTCTGCAACCTCAACACCTTATGTCTCCTGTCCACTTCCCCACTCTGCTGTAACCTACAATAACACATCCCATTGTAATAAATCCATTCCTTGTCACATCTTTGTTCATTAAACCACACCTCCAGTAGGTTCACCCAAGCCCATCTCACTTCCTTTTGTACTAACAGTACATATGTCCTCAACATCATCTGCACTATCTTTCTGAATCAACTATGCTGCTGCACTTTTGCTCAGCTGCTCGCTCCCTTCTACTAAGTCTACCTGCACATTCCTTACCTGCTATGACAACCAACCTCCATCCTATAATACATGTTACATCAGCCAAATTCCCAATGCTCTTTATCACTGCACCCTGTTCACAAGTAACTCAGGTGGCGGTACCTTCATCAGCCTTGCTTTCCCAGATTACTTATAACAATATATATACTTTCACCATCCTACACCATCTTCACCCACTTTATCATACCTCTTCATGCCATCGCATCAACCCAGCACCCAATAGTTGTCCAGTCACCCTGTAGCATTATATTCACTGCTACAGTCCATGACTTCATAGCCAATTTCACATTGTCCAGCCATTTGTAATTAGCCTCTTCTATGCACCTACGATAGTGTTTAAAGCACTGCTATGGTGCCATTTTGGTGATAGTAACCAAGTATCACCATGATTCCACCATGACTTTCTGTGGCAATGCTAGACATTGCTGCAGTTGGATGTCTTCAGCCTTTCACACCCCCTTTTGTATGTAACATCAACTTCGCTTCCAGCACCACCTCACAGCACCACTTACTGTGTGCTGTTATATTTCACCAACTGCTTGCCAATACCACCAGCCACCATTTCTCGTGCCCACTGCAGCTACAGCAGTAGTCATATACCTTTGCTACATAACATTTCCTTCTACTACATATGCATGTACCACTCATACTTTCATCACACTGCCTTCATCTATACTCATATCATTATACCACTGTTACATATACCTCCTACAACTTGCTGTCCATCACCCTCACTGTTGCTCCCACTTCGCCTGTGCACATTTCTTGCCTTTCTTGCACATGTTTTCACTATTGCACAATATCACACCCACCCTGTAGGTGTTAGATTCATAAATACCATTTACATCACCATTCCACCTATACATACATATATATATATATATATATATATATATATATATATATATATATATATATATATATATATATATATATATATATATATATATATATATATATAGACATATATCAATTTTGATTTTTCCACACTTTAGATTTTAGATACCTTGACATATGAGTACTTTTCTTTTTACCTTGGCATCTTTGAAATCCATGTGATATATGCAAATTCTTTTCTATCTTCCACACTAACCAATGTTTTGCAAGGAATATGTGGAAAAGATCATTATTTGGAGTTGTAAATTCAATTTCATGTATTGTAATAGTTAGATCTTAATGAGAATTTACATTTCCTGTTTTAGATAGAATGAATGAGCATTGTAAATATCATAAATTGCTTATTTTCATGCTTTTTATCTTTATTTTCTCAAAATCTCACAATGGTGAAACACGAATGACATGTGCACCATTTTGTAAGAGGTAATTAATCCTAAGTTGATGATTTACATCAATGGCGATAGTCAGAATGTAAACAAAACTTAGTATTTTTATCTTTTATGAAATAACATTGGATCCACACTGGATCCTTTTCAAAAATCATCATATTTTCAAATATCTCCTTTTTTTATCAGAGCTTAATTTAAAATTAATTCAATATATATACCAATGGCCATAGTCAGGGAATATTGAGGGTTAATTTTATTTTAAACCCTATAAAAGCACCAAAAATGTGTTTTATTCTTCACTTGAATTTAAATGTCATTATTATATAATACATTCAATGACCATAGTCAGGAGTGTATTATATCATTAATCTTATTTATATTCATTTAAAGAATGAAATATGGCTTTCAAAATCCGATTTCAAAATTCTTTAAATTCATTCATCATTTAGGATAGAATTGCATCATATTTTTCAAAATTCTTTTTCAGAAATCCAAGTGATTTCCTTCAGATATCTTCCTTACTTCTCAAATCAATTTTCAACTCTTGTAAATTCAAATATCATTTTCAGATTCTAATTTTAAATTTGAAGTCTAATTTGACTTTGAAATTCATTTGTGTATCCAAAATTCAAATTCTAATTCAAATGAAATTTCAAAGATCAAATTAACTTTGAAATTTCTGATTCATCTTCAAATTCAAAACCAAGTTTATCTTTTATCTTCAAATTCAAAATCAAAGTTTGAGATTGATACTGAATCTCAAAACTTGACCCTTCTGTAAACACCCCAAATTTTCACTCTTATCTAGTGCTTATATTTCATGTGTCATTGCATATCACTGCATGAATTCAGCATACCATTTCATTTGCATTGCATGTCATTACATCTCATTTTCGAGATCCAGCACTCCTGTTTTCAAAACATTCAATCCAGATTTGAGTTTTAAAGCTTTCTTTCAAAATCAATTTTAAAACCTGGGTTTTTAATGAACATTATGTCATTTGCCAACCCCCAGGACCTTATATTTTGAAATATTTTCTCAGAAAACAATCTGGATTCATTTCAAACTCAATTTCAATTGATTTCAATTCTCAGATGAGGCCCATTTAGGTGGTGTCGCTTCTGGATTCTTTCATTTATCAAAAATCTCAAAAATTTTAGAGTCCTAGTTGGATCAGGACTCTGTATTTTCATCAGTTTGAATCTTTTTGAACCTTTTTAAAACATCATTCTGATTTTGAACCAGTTATAGTCCTATCCCTTGTCCATTTCCTCCATTTTAGCCAAAATCTTAGAGTCCTAGATGGATCAGGACTCTTTTTTCAGAGTCCTAATCGGATCAAAACTATACTTTTCACTACCTTTTTACCTGTTTTCGGAGAAAACCTTTTAAAATCTTCTGTTTTGGCCAAAATTTTAGAGTCCTAGTTGGATTAAGACTCTCCTTTAAGAGTCCAGTCGGATCAGGACTCTTCTTCAGGGTTTTAATCGGATTAGAACTCTAATCTTTTGCAGCTATTTTATCTATTTTCAATCAAATCTTTCAAAATGTTTTAAAAAAAGTCAGAAACACAAAGTTTCAGTCAAAACAAGACTCTGTTCAGAGAGTCCTAGTTGAATCAGGACTCTGATCCTGATTTCAATTTTGAGAGAATCTTTCAGAAATCTTTCAATCTACCAAAACTATTACACTTTTATCAAAGAATTTCAAAATTCTGAAGTTTTATCCCAGAGTCCTGATCGAAGTAGGACTCTATCCAAAATTGATTTTTATACTTCATTTTCACTAGTTTTCAAAAGCTTTGCCCAAATTTCATCATTTGCTTATCAGAAAGCCAAATTTTTTAGAGTTCTGATCGAATCAAGACTCTTTCTCAGAGTCCTAATCAGATCAGGACTCTGAACCAAAACTTCAATTTCATCCTGCTTTAACTGTTTTTCAAAATCCTCCTATTTGTTTTCTCAAGAAAATCCAAAAATCTGAGAGTCCTAGTTCAATCAGGACTCTGTCCTCAGAGTCTCAGTTGAATCAGAACTTTATTTTATTCCAGTATTCGTTATTGTTTTCACTGTTTTGACAAGTTCTTTCGTCTGTTTTTCAGAAAATACCAAAAAAAATCTAGAGTTTCAGTCCGATCAGAACTCTGTCCCAGAGTCCTAGTCCAGTCAGGAGTCTGTTTTGAAGTCTGTTTTTATTTCATTTTTATTGTTTTCAAAATTTAGGTCATTTTACAGAGTCCAGTTAATTCAGGACTCTATTTTAGAGGTCGGTCGAGTTAGGAGTCTACCCCTGACTGTGTTTTTTTGACTTATTTCGTCAGTTTTTGATAAAATCTTTCGAAAACTCTTCCATTTGAATTCTAAAATCTAAAATCTCAGAATCCTAAGAGTTCAAGACTCTAACTCGGAGTTCCAGTTCGCTTGATACCCTATTTTCAAAGATCTTAAATTTCAAATACTGATTTTAACCCCTTTTCAAAACCATTTTCAGTGTTTATTTCAAAATTCTTCAAAACTCGATGTGGGCCTACTCAGTTGGCACCATATCCAGAGGAGTTATGACTTGGTTAGAACCCTATGCCATTTCAAAAATTCTAATTTTAAGATTGCTTTTGAAAATCCTTTTGAAAACTCCTTCAATTTCAAGTTTTAAAATCGCTTTTTGAAAAACTCAAGTAGGGCCCACTCGGGGTGGCGCCATATTCGAGTAAGTCAGGGCTAGACTAGGGTTATCGACAACCTTCAGGAGGAAGAAGTCGTATCGTCAGGAACCACCTCCCAGATATACTTACGCTTATGGCAAGCGGTTCAGGCTACTTGGCCGCTTCTTCTGAGCATACTATCATCCAGAGCGGTGTGTCAGGCAGTTCTCTCAGAGGCAGAAGCGTGTAGAGATTCGCCCACTAGCAGGGGTTCTGCCAGAATTCGACCTCGCATCAGATCAGTGGTCCGGAGCATACCATTTTGCCAGACATGGCTGGGATTCCATTGTTAATCTTACTATTTTTCCTGGCCCTCGTGTGTCTTCTGATTATCCGGAGTGGTGGAAAATTGTTTGTCCCCCTCCCCTCTGTCAAGTGTATTATTGATAAAATCATGTTTTTCCCCTCAATAAAATTCCTTTATTCTACATTTCACCTTGGTTTGACGACCTCGCCTAGGTAACAAGGCATATTTCTAGTTGTTTATTTTGCAAAGAATAGCAACGCAATTGTCGTAACTCCAGTGATGACTCAATCCCTAGTAATGAAATATTATTTCAATTGTCTATCAAAATTCTCAACAAATATTTTCCTCCAACCAAATTTCCTTCAAAAGCCTAACCATCAGTTCTACCTTGCAGAGAGCATCAGTAACATTCAGGAGAGCATTTGTGATACTCGATGGTTCAGACAAGGTCCGGAAAGAAAACCTCATCAGTTGAAGGCGTTGCATACTCAGTCGCTTCAGAAGAGGAAATGGACTCACCCCGATCAGTCAGAAGTCAGGGTCAGCAAGCAGAGGATGATGTTGATCCCCAGATATATGCTATGTTCAAAGAGATGATGACCAAAATGTTGACAGACCAGGCTGAAGCTAGTACAGAAAAGATCCAGGTCAAGCAGAGGGCAAAAAGCTGGTCAGCCAAGAAAGTCTTGAAACAATCCAAGAAACATATCCAACACAAGGATACATCTGATGAATCAGAATCAGTAGGTGGATCTGATGAAGAGTATGAAGTCTGGCAAGCACTTCAAAGATCCCCTCATAGGCAAGGGACAACCTATAAATGGAAAAATCAAGCAATGGATGATCCGGTCCAAATACAGCTGAAGGAAATGGCAAAGAAGATTAAAGATTTGCAAGCCCGCGACAAGGGCAAGGAGGTCTTCAGGAGCAAAAATTCCTACAAGAGCATCACCCCCGTCAGGAATAATCAAGATTCAAAGAAGAAGATGAAGTCTGCCTTCTTCGTCAATGCAAACCGCGATGGGTGCAAAGATAACAAAGGCAATCATACAAGTCAGAAAGAGAAATCTTTAAAGCAGAGTGAAAAATTGAGTCAACAGAAAGAAAAGATAAAGCAGGATGGCTGGGGTTGCGATCACCAGTTTACTCCTCTCGAGCAGTCTCTCGATGAAATCCTTGAATATATGTTGGCCAAGGAATTGGTAAAGCTTCCAAGAGTCTCAAATCCTCCCACAGTCATGGGAGGATTCACAGACCAGTTCTGCAAATTCCATCGGGCAGTAGGGCATGACACCGACCACTGTTTCGTCTTCAAAAACATTGTCCAAGATCATATCGACAAGGATCTCTTCATTGAAAATGAGAAAGAGTACTGGTCAACTGTCATATCCAAGTCTCAGCAAAAATCAAGTACTCGACAAGAGAGGCAGCGTGATAATCCGAACCAGGACCACAAGATGGCCCCGTTAGATCAAATACTCGAGAGTTTCTTGGAATACATGCACACAAAAGATACAGTCGGGTCTCTGAAGGCTCACTCCACATTTTCTACCAACTCCACCAGAAATAGCAATGGACAAAACAAAAGAGGAGGTAGAAAAAAATCATACTGGAGGCTCAGAAAATCCAAACTTAGAGAGAAATGACCTCGCAAGTCGGAAGGATAAAATGGACAAGCGAGATGACAAGTCTTCCTCAAGTGTCCAATTCGAATTAAAATTCCAAGGAAAACCAAAGCATGATGGTTGGGGATACGATCGCAATTTTACTCCCTTAGAACAGCCACTGGAGCAAGTTCTGAGATGCATGATAGCCAAAGGGAAGGTTAGACTCCCCAAGATAGCAAATCCTCTTGTGACCATGGGAAGGTTTAAAGATCAGTTCTGCAAATTTCATCGAGCAATGGGTCACGATACCGAACATTGTTTTGTCCTTAAAAATATTGTCCAAGACAGCATTGACAAGAATCTCCTCGCTGAAGATAAAAAGGAGGACCAATCATCCTGATTATCCTCAATCATTCAAAAAATTGACAACACTAGCGTTCTCCCAATTTCCCATCTTGCTTTAAAGGGATGATGAAATCCCGTTTGTCTCTCCTTTATTTGTTACCTTTCCTTCAATACATCAATAAAGTTGACTATTTTTCCCGCAAGCTCGGTGCCACCTCTTATTACCCTTTTCTGTCAAGTGTTCTTTTATGAGGAATGACCTCTTCAGAGTCTCTTCTGAATCAACCAAAAGTCAGTTGCTTTATTACCTTAAGAGAGCGTCCTTCCAATGTCTATTATCCTTCTTTTATCCAAAATTTGTTTTCCCAGTTACATTGGGGCATTTTTAAAAAATTTCATTTTTATCTACAAATACTCTGTATGCAGGCAGGATCAAACAAATCTCTCATTTGGCACACGTGTGCATTCATTTACATTCATTTGCATTTGCATGCATTCATTCACATTCATTTGCACTCATCTGCATCAATTTGCATTTGCATCGAACTCCCCATTCAGGATAAGGGATAAATCCTGAGGCCCCGACAGTTGTCCAAGTTGTCGTAAGGGTGAAGACTGAAAATCTTCCATCAAAATCAATTAGTAATTCTTCAAAATCCAGTGTTCGTGCTGGTAATTTTTTTAAAAAATCCAGTGTTCGTGCTGGTAAACTTTCAAAACCCAGTGCTCGTACTGGTAACCATTTAAAACCCAGTGCTCGTACTGGTAACCATTTAAAATCCAGTGCTCGTACTGGTAATCTTTCAACATCCAGTGCTCGTACTAGTAATCTTTGAAAATCCAGTGCTCGTACTGGTAATTTTCCAAAATCCAGCGCTCGTACTGGTAATCTTCCAAAACCCGGTATTCGTACTGGTAATTTTTTAAAACATAATGCTTGTATTGGCACATTTTCAAAATCCGGTGTTTGCACTGGTACACTTTAAAATTCAGTGTCCACTAATTTAGTTTTCCTTTGAGGTTCGAGTTCCGACTCGAATTTCCTTTCCTTCTAATTGATCTAGTTTTCCTTCAGGAATTCGAGTTCCGACTCGAATTTCTTTTCCTTCTAACCGGTTTAGTTTTCCTTTGAGGTTCGAGTTTCGACTCGAATTTCCTTTCCTTCTAATTGATCTAGTTTTCCTTCAGGAATTCGAGTTCCGACTTGAATTTCTTTTCCTTCTAACCGGTTTAGTTTTCCTTTGAGGTTCGAGTTCTGACTCGAATTTCCTTTCCTTCTAATTGATCTAGTTTTCCTTCAGAAATTCGAGTTCCGACTCGAATTTCTTTTCCTTCTAACCGGTTTAGTTTTCCTTTGAGGTTCGAGTTCCGACTCGAATTTTCTTTCCTTCTAATTGATCTAGTTTTCCTTCAGGAATTCGAGTTCCGACTCGAATTTTTTTTCCTTCTAACCGGTTTAGTTTTCCTTTGAGGTTCGAGTTCCGACTCGAATTTCCTTTCTTTCTAATTGATCTAGTTTTCCTTCAGGAATTCGAGTTCCGACTCGAATTTCTTTTCCTTCTAACCGGTTTAGTTTTCCTTTGAGGTTCGAGTTCCGACTCGAATTTTCTTTCCTTCTAATTGATCTAGTTTTTCTTCAGGAATTCAAGTTCCTACTTGAATTTCTTTTCCTTCTAACCGGTTTAGTTTTCCTTTGAGGTTCGAGTTTCGACTCGAATTTCCTTTCCTTCTAATTGATCTAGTTTTCCTTCGGGATTCGAGTTCCGACTCGAATTTCTTTTCCTTCTAACCGGTTTAGTTTCGCTTTGAGGTTCGAGTTCCGACTCGAATTTCCTTTCCTTCTGACCGGTCTAGTTTTCCTTTGGGATTCGAGTTCCGACTCGAATCCTCTTTCCTTCTAGTTGATCTAGTTTTCCTCTGGGATTCGAGTTCCGACTCGAATTTCTTTTCCTTCCAACCGGTCTAGTTTTCCTTCAGGATTCGAGTTCCGACTCGAATCTTCTTTCCTTCTAGTTGATCTAGTTTTCTTCGAGATTCGGGTTCCGACTCGAATTTCTTCTCCTTCCAAATTGATCTACCTTTCTTTCAGGATTCGAGTTCCGACTCTGATTTCTTTTCCTTCCGTAATGGACTTGGTTTTTCCTTCGAAGATTTGAGTTCCGACTCGAGTTTTCTTTTCCTTCAGAGTTGGTCTAGAAAATCCAAGTTCCGACTTGAATTTTCTTTCAAATCCAATTCGCTTAGCTTTCCTTTACAAGTTTGAACTTCTACTCAAACTACCATGCGAGTTGGTCTAGAAGATCCGAGTTCCGACCCGAATTTTCTTTCAAAACCCAATTCATCAAGTTTTCCTTGAAGAGTTGAATTTCGATTCGAATCTTCCCTCAAAAACCCCAATTTAGCACCAGGTCTATTCCAAGCTCACAAGTTGGAATCATTCCTTCTTAAGCTATGATTCTTAGGTTGAATTCCTATGGAATTGATAGTTCGTAGGTCAAACCCTTGCGGAACCAATGCCGTTCTTAATTGAACCAATGTCGTTCCTAGGCTGAATCCCTATCGAACCCATGTCGTTCCCAGTGAAACAATGTCGTTCTCAATTGAACCAATGTCGTTTCTAGGCTGAATCCCTATCGAACCCATGTCGTTCCCAGTGAACCAATGTCGTTCTCAATTGAACCAATGTCGTTCCTAGGCTGAATCCCTATCGAACTCATGTCGTTCCCAGTGAACCAATGTCGTTCTCAATTGAACCAATGTCGTTCCTAGGCTGAATCCCTATCGAACCCATGTCGTTCCCAGTGAACCAATGTCGTTCTCAATTGAACTAATGTCGTTCCTAGGCTGAATCCCTATCGAACCCATGTCGTTTCCAGTGAACCAATGTCGTTCTCAATTGAACCAATGTCGTTCCTAGGCTGAATCCCTATCGAACCCATGTTGTTCCCAGTGAACCAATGTCGTTCTCAATTGAACCAATGTCGTTCCTAGGCTGTATCCCTATCGAACCCATGTCGTTCCCAGTGAACCAATGTCGTTCTCAATTGAACCAATGTCGTTCCTAGGCTGAATCCCTATCGAACTCATGTCGTTCCCAGTGAACCAATGTCGTTCTCAATTGAACCAATGTCGTTCCTAGGCTGAATCCCTATCGAACCCATGTCGTTCCCAGTGAACCAATGTCGTTCTCAATTGAACCAATGTCGTTCCTAGGCTGAATCCCTATCGAACCCATGTTGTTCCCAGTGAACCAATGTCATTCTCAATTGAACCAATGTTGTTCCTAGGCTGAATCCCTATCGAACCCATGTCGTTCCCAGTGAACCAATGTCGTTCTCAATTGAACCAATGTCGTTCCTAGGCTGAATCCCTATCGAACCCATGTCGTTCCCAGTGAACCAATGTCATTCTCAATTGAACCAATGTTGTTCCTAGGCTGAATCCCTATCGAACCCATGTCGTTCCCAGTGAACCAATGCCATTCTCAATTGAACCAATGTCGTTCCTAGGCTGAATCCCTATCGAACCCATGTCGTTCCCAGTGAACCAATGCCGTTCTCAATTGAACCAATGTCATTCCTAGGCTGAATCCCTATTGAACCCATGTCGTTCCCAGTGAACCAATGTCGTTCTCAATTGAACCAATGTCGTTCCTAGGCTGAATCCCTATCGAACCCATGTCATTCCCAGTGAACCAATGTCGTTCTCAATTGAACCAATGTTATTCTTAGGCTGAATCCCTACAGAACCCATGTCGTTCCCAGTAAACCAATTCACAATTTTGACCTCCAGGTCATCCAATTTCCAATTTCAAATTTCAAACTTCAAATTTCAAATTTCCAATTTAGACCTTTAGGTCAATCAATTTCCAATTTTGAATTTCAAATTTTAAACTTTCAAATTTCCAATTTCCAAATGCCCAACTTCCAATTTCAAATACCAAATTTCAGAATCCAAATTTCAAATTTCCAATTTCGACCTTTAGGTCAATCAATTCCCAATTTCTGAATATCAATTTCCAAATTCCAAACTTCCAATTTCTAATTTCTAATTTCAAATATCAAAATTCAAATTTCAAAAATTCTAAATTCCAAACTTCCAATTTCTAATTTCAAATATCAAAATTCAAATTTCAAAAATTCAAAAATTCAAAATTCCAACTTCCAAATTTTGACCTTTTGGTCATCCAATACCAATTCCAATAAATTTCTCTTGCGAGAGACCCTTTTTATAGGGAGAGTTCGAGGGAGCTCGTTCTTTTCGCATGCTATCCAATTTGTTCACTTAGCCACTTTTCAGGGAGAGTTTGAAGGAACTCGTGTCTTTGTGAACCGTTTGCAAAACAAAATTCCAAATTTCACACAAGGAACCCTTTTTATAGGGAGAGACTCGATGGAGACTTGCTTTCCTTGTGGCCCCATAATTTCAGACTAGGCCATTTCATCATGAAGGACCCTCTTTTCAGGGAGAGTGAGATGAACTCGTTTCTTCATGACCAATTTACCAACCTCACTAATTCCGGCCCCCTTTCCATAAGAGAAGCCTAATGTTAGGAAGTTTTGACGAAAGCTTAATTTCTCTTCAAAAGTTCGTTTTGCAAACACCTCATCTTCAGGGAAGAGAGGAGTAATTCCCAATTCCAATTTCTGAATCTTCTCCTTTGGGGAAAGGAGAAGAGAATTTCTGTCACGGATGTGTTGCGTTGTGCTTCGAATGCTCGCTTTCACAAAGGATTTCAAGAAAATTTTGCCAATTTGTCATCGAATATTTGTTGATTTCAAAAATCTTTATTGCACAAAATTATTACTTCAGAATACCCCCAGTATTACTTCCGAAAGGACAAAGCTTTCACGAAAAAGGATTCAAAATTCAAAATCTTTCTATTGGCCAACCAAAAGGATGAAGAATAAATCCGCGATATGGCCAGCAAAGAGAATTCAATGTTGTTGCAAAGCCATGAGTGATTGATATTGATCGCAGTCAATGGCACATTTTTAAAGACCATTCTTGAAGAATAAAGCAGCCGAAATATCCTGGGTGATACAGAAAAATCCACTCAATTTCCATATCTCCTCAATCACCTAAGATGCAATTAAATATCTGCAAAAGGGATCTCTCAATTGTCGTCAAGATGAAGGTGAATTAAGCGAGTCGACCCCCGGGGCCAAAGAAGATTTGGATCATCTCCAAGATGACGGAGTTTGTGATGGATCCTTCCAGGGAAAGATCAGATCACCATCGAGATGAAGGCGAGTGTGATGAGCCTACCGACAAACCCTAAAAGATATTTAATTCCAGCTATCATCAAGAGATTTCCAACCAATGAGCCAATAATCGTCAAGATAATCCCTGAGAGAAAAGAAGGATCGGAACATCTCTGAGATGAAGGAGTTTGTGACGTACCCTTCCCAAAAAGAGAGAAAAGTCAGGACATCTCCAAAATGAAGGATGATGTAATTCCCGAAAAATCCAAGAGAGCTCCAATCTGTTAAAAAGAGAGTGCAAAAAGATCATCATGAGAAAAGAATCCCAGGATATCAGAGTGCCGAATCTATCAAGAATCTTCTTTAATTTTGTGAAATTCTTTTATCAATATTCTTTCACCAATAGCTCTCGCAATATCAAGAATACTTTCTTTCCCGTCCATATCAAGGAAATTGATAGCTTCCTTGAAAGAAAGTCAATCGCAAGCAATTTGAATTTGAATCTTGATTCTACAGAGTTAAGCCCAGTCGGAGGTAATACTTCAGGTAGAAAAAAGGGAATACTTTCAAAACAATGCACATCACTCTCAATTATTTTGAATCAACAGTAATTTTCAACATTTTGACAATATTTTCTAGCTATCCTGGCATGAAGCGAGAGCTTGAGGTTCATCTTTGGCGCATCCTGACATCAATTGTTATCCCTTTTAGGACTTGATAACGGGAGTTTTCAAGATTCCTTTTCTTCTTTGGTATAATCTGAGCGCACGGGCTCTCAGATTCGCACACTTCCCTGTGTCCCCACTGTCCCACCATAGACAGTCTAATTTCGGCTTGAGGTTAAGCCACAAATTTCAGCAAAAGGAAATTTCAAAAGCTATTTAGTCTCAACAATGACACACCCAAAATCAAACCCTTTTCAAGCTTTAGGGACCCCAATTTTCTTCCTTTTGCAAAACCCCTATCGGATTCATTGTGCGGAAATCTGAAGGTTCCATCACGGTCTCTTCTTTCGAGGATTCCGTCCATTTTCTGCCCGATCAGGTTAAGGGTACAAACGTGGGCCTCCTTTGATGAGTTATTCCATTTTCTGCCCAATCAGGTTAAGGGTATAAACCTGGGCCTCCTTTGATGAGGTATTCCATTTTCTGCCCAATCAGGTTAAGGGTATAAACCTGGGCCTTCATTCTGATGAGGTATTCCATTTTCCACCCAATCAGGTCAAGGGTACAAACCTGAGCCTCCTTTGATGAGGTATTCCATTTTCAACTCGGTCAGGTTAAGGGTTAAGCCTGAGTTTCGTTCCATACGAGGTATTTCCCGTCCCATCCAGGTTAAGGGCAAAACCTAAACCTCATTTCTTTTGAAATAAAATTTTCTCCTTATTCTTCATTTCATATCTACCATCATCATTTGAATAAATCCTTTCATACCCAGTCAGATTTATCTAACTGGGGCATTTTTATAATCCAAATTTGGTGTGTTTTCTTTGCCACTAAGCTCGGCTTTCAACCGGCTTAGCAGCAAAGAGGGGCATCTGTAAACACCCCAAATTTTCACTCTTATCCAGTGTTTATATTTCATGTGTCATTGCATATCACTGCATGAATTCAGCATACCATTTCATTTGCATTGCATAGCATTGCATGTCATTACATCTCATTTTGGAGATCCAGCACTCCTGTTTTCAAAACATTCAATCCAGATTTGAGTTTTAAAGCTTTCTTTCAAAATCAATTTTAAAACCTGGGTTTTTAATGAACATTATATCATTTGCCAACCCCCAGGACCTTATATTTTGAAATATTTTCTCAGAAAACAATCTGGATTCATTTCAAACTCAATTTCAATTGATTTCAATTCTCAGATGAGGCCCATTTAGGTGGTGTCGCTTCTGGATTCTTTCATTTATCAAAAATCTCAAAAATTTTAGAGTCCTAGTTGGATCAGGACTCTGTATTTTCATCAGTTTGAATCTTTTTGAACCTTTTTAAAACATCATTCTGATTTTGAACCAGTTATAGTCCTATCCCTTGTCCATTTCCTCCATTTTAGCCAAAATCTTAGAGTCCTAGATGGATCAGGACTCTTTTTCCAGAGTCCTAATCGGATCAAAACTCTACTTTTCACTACCTTTTTACCTGTTTTCGGAGAAAACCTTTTAAAATCTTCTGTTTTGGCCAAAATTTTAGAGTCCTAGATGGATTAGGACTCTCCTTCAAGAGTCCAGTTGGATCAGGACTCTTCTTCAGGGTTTTAATCGGATTAGAACTCTAATCTTTTGCAGCTATTTTATCTATTTTCAATCAAATCTTTCAAAATCTTTCAAAAAGAGTCAGAAACTCAGAGTTTCAGTCAAAATAGGACTCTGTTCAGAGAGTCCTAGTTGGATCAGGACTCTGATCCTGATTTCAATTTTGAGAGAATCTTTCAGAAATCTTTCAATCTACCAAAACTATTACACTTTTATCAAAGAATTTCAAAATTCTGAAGTTTTATCCCAGAGTCCTGATCGAAGTAGGACTCTATCCAAAATTGATTTTTATACTTCATTTTCACTAGTTTTCAAAAGCTTTGCCCAAATTTCATCATTTGCTTATCAGAAAGCCAAATTTTTTAGAGTTCTGATCGAATCAAGACTCTTTCTCAGAGTCCTAATCAGATCAGGACTCTGAACCAAAACTTCAATTTCATCCTGCTTTAACTGTTTTTCAAAATCCTCCTATTTGTTTTCTCAAGAAAATCCAAAAATCTGAGAGTCCTAGTTCAATCAGGACTCTGTCCTCAGAGTCTCAGTTGAATCAGAACTTTATTTTATTCCAGTATTCGTTATTGTTTTCACTGTTTTGACAAGTTCTTTCGTCTGTTTTTCAGAAAATACCAAAAAAAATCTAGAGTTTCAGTCCGATCAGAACTCTGTCCCAGAGTCCTAGTCCAGTCAGGAGTCTGTTTTGAAGTCTGTTTTTATTTCATTTTTATTGTTTTCAAAATTTAGGTCATTTTACAGAGTCCAGTAAATTCAGGACTCTATTTTAGAGGTCGATCGAGTTAGGAGTCTACCCTTGACTGTGTTTTTTTGACTTATTTCGTCAGTTTTTGATAAAATCTTTCGAAAACTCTTCCATTTGAATTCTAAAATCTAAAATCTCAGAATCCTAAGAGTTAGGACTCTAACTCGGAGTTCCAGTTCGCTTGATACCCTATTTTCAAAGATCTTGAATTTCAAATACTGATTTTAACCCCTTTTCAAAACCATTTTTAGTGTTTATTTCAAAATTCTTCAAAACTCGATGTGGGCCTACTCAGTTGGCACCATATCCAGAGGAGTTATGACTTGGTTAGAACCCTATGCCATTTCAAAAATTCTAATTTTAAGATTGCTTTTGAAAATCCTTTTGAAAACTCCTTCAATTTCAAGTTTTAAAATCGCTTTTTGAAAAACTCAAGTAGGGCCCACTCGGGGTGGCGCCATATTCGAGTAAGTCAGGGATAGACTAGGGTTAGTCAGTGTCTTGGTTAGTGTTAGGGGTTTAGAAGAGTTAATATCATTTTGAAAACCCATTTTGAAGTTTAGTTTTTAAAACTAGTGTTTTTAAAGGTTTTTAAAAAACCAAATATGGAAGATGCCAAGTGGCATCACATTTGGGGGTTTTCTTGGTTTAGTTAGGGGCTAATTAGGGATTAATTAGAGTCTCACCTAGGCTATAATTTTCCAAGAAATCGTTGCCCCCTTTATTGGATTTATTAGAAAGAGTTCTAAAAAAATAAAACTCCTTAATTAACCCTAATTAAGGAGGTTTTGAAAATCTATAAATAGGGGACTTCAAGAGGTCAAAAAGGGCTCTTTTTCTCTCAAATTTTCGTGGCCTCTCTCTCCTCTCCAGCACCTCCAACTTCATCCATTGCAGCTGCAGCCCCAAGGTATGTTTATTTAATATTATTTTATTATTATTTTATTAGTTTTTATGATTTTTCAATAGATTTCACCATGGAAACTCTTGTGTTCATGGATTTAACCATGGATTTCATCCAAGAACCCCAAAATCGACCCAAGAAGATGATTTAACTCAGTTTGAGGGTGATTTCAAGGATTCTAATCCATTAGAATCGATGAGAGGTATGTTTTTCATGTTCTTAACCGACGAAACGTGAGATTTACTCGTTAAATGGGTTAAATCCATGATTTCAAAGGTGAAAGCAAATTCCAGCCATGGATTCCCTGTATTTTATTTATTTCTTTGCTTATTCATGTTTATTACACGTTTTCCAGCATAGAAATAATTTTTATTTTACTGTTTTAGTATTTCTTTTATTGTTTTCATTAGTTAATGCTTATTTTCTCAAGTTTCTTAGATTTCTGTGTGTTTTTTAGTTTAGAACAGAAAAGAGCATGCTGTTTCGGATTGAAATATGTGCTGTTAATTTCTGATTTTTTTATATGTGATGCATGCATATATGATTGATCTACTGTAAAAAAATCAGAGATTTGGGACTTCGGGAACTCTGTCAGAAAAATCAGACATCAAGTCGTGTTTTTAAATCTTTAAAATCGTTGTTAAAATCAAGAAGGTAACTTGCTGTGATGATATTTTTCTCATCCTATATCCGATTTTAGATCTGTAAAGTGATATGGATTTATGTTGATTATATCTATCTACTGTGAAATTTTAAGAATTTTTTATCACAGTTTAGTATTTTTCCTCTGTCAGAGACTTTGATTTTCAATTTAAAACTCATTAGGGTTTACCAAAACCCTAATCAGAATTGTGTTGTTTATAAATCCCAAACTACAGATCCGATTCATGACCCGTAAAACGTGAGTATTATTATTTTTCTGTCAACTATTCACTGTTAAAATCTCAGATATTTTGAATGAGTGCTGCTATTTATCTTGGATTTTTCAATTGAAAGTATCAGTTAAGACCAAAGTTAAAATCAATATATTCAAGTCCGGATTGTCGGATAGGGATCTCCCTGGTTTTAAAGGCTTTTTCAGATCTGTAATAAAGAAAAGTTTTGTCTTCTTGTCTATTTGTTCTCTGTAAAATTTCATAGATTTCCATGGAGGTTTGACCCCTGGTTCGGGTCTTGGACTGAGACTGGTTGGTGGACTAGGTCAAAAATAGCATATTTTTAGGGTTTGATGCTATTTTCGGATTAATTTAATGTCAAAAAAATATTTTTATAATTCTAATTTGATATTAGGGTTATACCAAGTGCAGGTACCAATTTTGATGATTTTTAGAATCTGTTTGATGTTTGAATGGCTTGAATTGCAAAACAGGGCACCCGAAGAATTCCAAAACACTGCAAAAATCACAAAATTTGTGATATTCTTGGATTTTCGTGTATAAGCATATATTTTTAGGGTTTAATCATGTTCATAATCATATTAGGATACTTTAGGTTAAATTTGATGTTCATTTGATTTCATTTAGTGTATAAAACCTAAGTTTTACCAAAATATTTTCTAAAAACCCTGATTTCAAGGCCATAGTCTTGCTATCGGGGGCAATTTGGTCATTTGACCTCAATTTCGAAATCCCTAACCCTAATTTTCATATTTTTAATCATGTAACATCATATTTAGTTTGATTTATCATTATTTGTATGCCAAAACTTGCATTTTACCAAATATCTTTCTGAAAACCCTAATTTCAAGGCCATAGTCTTGTTATTAGGGGTATTTTGGTCATTTTGACCCCAATTTCGAAATTTCATATCTTATCTTCCTTATTTATTCAATCTTATTTCATATTTTATCAATTTTGATTTAAGGGAATCATGGCAAAAAGGCTTATATCTAGCAAAATCCAGTAATTTCTATATATTACTGGATAAACCTAGAAAAGCCAACATATTTTCATTAACCAAGTTTTCTAGTTTTGCAGGTACATTGAAGACTTTAATTTCTTGTATTTAAATTCAATAGTGATGTAAATTAAATTAAATTTGGAATAAGAATTTAAATTCCTGCATAGATTAGGATTTGCATTTCATATAGTTTAAACTTTGATATATAACTGCCATGTATGCCAATTCATGCACATTTTATTAATTCACTATGGTATACACGAATGGCACATACACTAGCTTTTATGAAGTTTATAAACTTGGTGGAATTCATATTTATGGCCATAGTCAGAATATGAATGATACCCAGATTTATGATCTTCACATTAGCCACATTCAGCCTACACTCTTAGGCTAACTTCCAAAATGCACTGCATTTCTCAAAAAAATACAAAAAGTATTTCTCAATTCCTCAAATCCACATTCATTCATTTCATGCATTTGCCAATTCCAATTTGAATCTCAATTCAAAGAAGTTCATTTTCTCAAATTTTTCTAAGTCTTATTCTAAAATCGATTTTCTCAAAACTCTAAGTTTTCAAATGATATTTCAAGTATTTCCCAAGTTCCAAATTCGATTTTCTAAGTTATATTTTCAATTTCAAAGTTTGAATTCAAAGAAATCAAGTTTTTCAAAGTTATTTCATATTTCTCAAAATCAATTTTAAGAAAATCCTTACATTTCTTTAGAAATCGATTTTTACTTTTCTCAGAAGTACATTTCAAATCCCAATTCACGATTTTCCATGTGACATCTATTCTAAGTGTTTCAGTTATTCAAAGCAAACATCATGTTTTCAAACTTGCATTTTCAGAAAATTCATAGCACATGCCTGATTCTATGTGCATTTAGAAATTAGAATATGATTTAGACAAGTTGAATAGAGTAGAGCAGTAGATTGATCCTTGGTTCGATTACCCCTATTAAAGGTGGCAGGAACGGTCGAACCTCGTACCGACAAGCGAGTCCCATTCTTCGGAATTATCCCGCATTTTAAAACGGAGGCGAGTTATTTTCAAAATCTTTTTCAAAGGTCAGTTTGACTCGCAAAAGTTAAAAATTTTGCGATGATAACACCTTCCTAAATTTTAAATTCAATCTGGGTTTTCAAACCCAGATCCATATTCAAAAGTTCCATTTGGACTTTCAAAGCCCAAATCCAAAATTAGATCAACTTTGATCCAGTTTTCTAAATACAATTCTACTTTTGGATCTTAGACTCCAGATCTAAAATACATCTTAGATTCCAGACCTTGGATCCAAATCCATTTTAGGATCCAGAAGCCAATCTCATCTTGGATCTCAGACTTTAGATCTAATTCCATTTTAGGATCCAGAATCTGATTCTACTTTGGATCTCAGACTTCAGATCCAATTCCATTTTAGGATCCAGAATCCAATTCTACTTTGGATCTCAGATTTCAGATCCAAATCCATTTTAAGATCTAGAATCCAATTCTACTTTGGATCTCAGACTTCAGATCCAAATCCATCTTAAGATCCAGACTTCGGATTTGAATTCCAGATTTCAAATCAAATTCTATTTTCAATTCCAACTTTTAAATCCAATTCTATTTCATTTCCAGATTTCAAATCTAATTCCATTTTCAGATCTCATCCGAACTTCCTAAATCCATTTCTATTTTTAAATACCATTTGGATTTCTCAAATCTATCTTGATTTCAAATTTTAAATTCAAATTCCATTTCAAATTTTATCTCTTCTCTAAGTTCAAAGTCCATCTTCTGACTTTAAAATTTACTTCCTTTCCCCTTTTATCTCAGCTTCAAAATCACTCTTTCCAAATTCAAAGATTTATTCTCCCAACCCTGATTATTTCAAAGACTTAGAACTTCTCTGATCTATCTCAAGTTCTAAGTTAGATTTTACCATTTAGAAACCATTTCTTCATTCCATTATCAAGTTCATCTCAAAACACTTGAAAATTTTCAAAACATCTTTCAAAAGAGCATACATCCTTGCATTGTACAAGCATGATTCTTTGTGCATTTAGACTTAGAATAAATTCTTAGACGATATTTAGGCAAAGCAAAAGGCATAAATTCGATCCTTGGTTCGATTACTCCTGGTAAAGGCGCCAAGAACGGTAGAACCTCGTACCGACGAGCGAATCCCGTCTCTCCATTTTTCCGTAATATTTCAAAACGGAGGCGAGTAATTTTCTAAATATTTTCAAATTAAGGTCAAGTGAGACCCCGTGAAAGAGTTCCTCTTCTTCTCTTCTTTTCTTTTCTCTTCTATCTTCTTTTCTCTCTTTATTTTTCTCCCTTCAAAAAGGAGGAAAATAGAGGTTAAAAAAGGAAAAGAGAAGGAAGAGAGAGAAACCACAAGAGAGGAAAATTTTTGCGATGATCACAGTCTTCGCGACCGTGATGGGACTCATCTCCGTCTGGTCGAATTGATGCCTTTGCTTTGCTTTAATATTATCTAAGTCTTTATTCTATAAATGTCAGCTTCATTTCCATGCAAACCTTAGGAGCCTAGACTATGTCTTAAACTGACATCATTGCATATAGGATCTAAGTATGGTTTGGTAGGACCATATTGAGGAGATTATTCCATGTTCACATTAGATTTAGGTTTGAAATACAACTCTCCTCAATTTTAGGGATTGAATGTAAACAATGTATGCAAGTGTATGCTTCTTTTCATTTAAATCTATCTCTTTAGGACTTGCATTAAAGCTTTCTAGTTTTATCTGCATGTTGATCATGTTTTTGAAAACATCCCTACCTATATTGTCCCGGTCTTCACGTTGCTGGGTTGTCTCACTGAACCATAGTTCGAGAGAGAGCCTCACAACTGGACCACTTATTTGGGTTTGCGCCCCCCTACCACGTACCTAAGGACCATAGTCCGAGGTATATCGGTAGGTGCTCAAGGATGTTGGGAAGCCATTACCTTAGAACCGAAGAATTATTTCTATGCCACGTATTTCGGGCTTCGGCTTGAGTATATTGGCGTACCTTGATTGGAATCAGATGATACAAATCTTAGAGTTAGGATTAAGGTCCTATCAGCCATTTCAAATATTGCATATAGAGTCAGCTTTAGGGAGTGCTGTTTGCGCATCCTTGTTTGTACATCTCTGATTGTATGATATTTTATATCTTCCTTATATTTTCCAAAACCCTGGGCATATATTTCAAAATTTCCTCTTTGTTTTTAAAACCCAGGTGTATTTTTCTTTCTCTTCTTCTTCTAAATTTCTTCAAAAATCTTTTGATCCTGCCTGCAAGTTCTTCAAAATTTTAAATCTTTACCATTTATTCTCAAATTTTATCTTTTTCTCTTATTTTTCTTTTGATTTTATATTCTTGTTTATATTTTCATAAATAAAATCTCTTTTTCATCAAGAGATATCCTTTTCAAAATAAGCATTTTTCTTCATGTTTTAGTTGGTTACTCTCCCTCGTAGAGTAAACAACGCAATTGTCACAAATTTTGTGGTGACTCAATCCCTAGTAATGGGATACAAATTTTTTAGATTTCAACCTAAATCCTTCCTCTTGTCAAAACATCTCCAAAAAGTTTTTTTTGTCTAAAAACCTCCACTTTCCTCTACAGAGAGCGCTGATATTCAAAAATGGTTCAGACAAGAGCTGGAAAAGAAACGGTTCCTCAACACAGCGATAGTGAGACAGAAGGGATGAACTCTCCTAAGTCGGTCAGGGGACAGGGTCAGAACAAAGGAGACGACATTGACCCCGCTATGTATAGTATGTTCCAAAAGATGATGGCGAGAATGATGTTGGAGCAAGTCGAGGCCAATCTGAAAAAGGCAGTTCCTAAAAGCAAACTGAGGAAGAAGCCTGTAAAAAAGCAAGTCAGAATCATCAGAAAGAAAGTACAGCCAGACACTACTTCTGAAGAATCAGAGTCAGTCGAGGAAGAGTCAGAAGAGGAAGAGCAGATTGTCTACAAACAGAATCCTCTGAGGCAGTCCGTAAAGATAGTTGCAGAAGAGCCCGAGTCCGTCAACAAACCCAAGTCTGGGACTCCAGCAGAGGATCCGATGAGCAAGCAGATGAAGGAGATGAATCGAGCAATCAAGGATATTCAAGCCAAGGGTAAGGGAAAGCAGACCTACACTGGCGAAGATTTTTACGATGGTCTAGATGGGGACGATAACCTGGAGAACCTTCCTCGTAAATTTCTCAAGTTTGATGGAACTGGCAACCCTAAAGCCCACTTAGCCACCTTTTATGCAGAATGTTGTTGTTTCAGAAAAGATAACAGGGCTTTGTTCATTTGTTTTCCCCGCAGTCTAGAGGGTGTAGCAGCTAGGTAGTATGCTGACCACATCAATCCTATTGAACTACGAGAGTTCGATAAGGTAGTCAATTTGTTCATAGAGCGTTTCCTGTTTAACACTGAAGCCTCACCTACATTAAATCATCTTTACAACCTGAAGCAAGGAGAGACTGAAAGAGCAGGAGATTTTATTCACAGGTGGAGAAGAACCTGTAATAAAATGAAGGTACCCATTCCAGAGGAGCATGCATTGCAGGTAATCCTCAACAATTTCTCTCAGCCCATAAGGAGCCTCATCGCCACTTCCCCGGCGAAATCCTTCATCAAGTTGATTGAGCGAGCTGAATGGCTCGAAGCAGAAATAAAAAGCGAACTTTACGAGGGCACTCCTCTGGTCAAGAATATCCAAGACCAGAAGAAGAAGGCGCAGTTCGTTCATTCAGTTGATGCCTCCTGCAATAATCTTGGCAGTAGTAGCAAAGGAAACAAGAACAACAGTGGCAGTGGCCCGAGAGTAGATCAGAGCAAGGGGCAGAAGGAAAGATCTTATAAGAACAATGACAAACTACTTCCAATTGGCCTTCAGCAAAAGGGTGATCTTCAAAAGAAGCCCAAGTACATCAAGTGGGAGAAAGATCGAGTCTTCACTCCATTAGATCAAACTTTGGAAGCAGTTCTGGATTACCTTTTAAAGCATGGGATGATCAAACTACCTAAAATAGCAGATCCTCTCGTAATCTTAGGAAAGTTCAAGGACTAATTTTGCAAGTACCATAGGGCAACAGGGCACGACACAGAGCATTGCTTTATCCTCAAACACATGATACAAGACTGCATTGACAGAAGTGAGCTGATAGAGGACGAGGAAGAAAAACAGCCAGCAGTCCTGACAGAACCATTTCCAGATCACTCCAAGAATTGAGGATGTCCAAGTTCTTATGCATTGTCATTTTCTTTTGTTAGTCATCTTGTAGGGGCAAGTCAGCCCAGTCTTCTATGAATCTTTTTTCTTTCAAAGTTCTTGTAAATATTCAGTCTTGTCATCGAACCTTTGCTTATCAATGAAATGTCGATGTTCTTTTTATCTTTTTACTTCCTTCTTTTGCCATACTGGGACATTTAAATTCCTGTTCTTTTTCAGAATGCGGGACAAATCCTAACATCATTCATGAGAGAAATGATATTACCTATGAGGGTTTTTCAAAAATCATAAAATTTTGAAAGTCTTCATTATGATGACCAAAGAGTTCGAATATTCTTTTGTCCAACCTTTGTGAAAGATCAACCCCCGTGTTGATCATATTTTCAAAAAATAAGTTTTTCGAACCATTGCATTGAAAAATCAACCCTCGTGTTGATCCTATCTTCCAAAATCAGTTTCGAAACATTATATTCAAAGATCAACCCCTGTGTTGGTCTTGTCTTCCAAAATGGATTTCAAATCATTATATTCAAAGATCAACCCCTGTGTTGGTCTTATCTTCCAAAATGGGTTTTAAATCATTATATTCAAAAAATCAACCCTTGTGTTGGTCTTATCTTCCAAGATTGGTTTCAAATCATTATATTAAAAAAAATCAAACCTCGTGTTGATCTTATTTTCAAAAATTGGTTTCGAACCATTGTTCTCAAAATCAAATCTATTGTTGATCTTCTTCTTAAAAAAATAGGTTTTCAAACCATTACCTTCAAAAATTGACCCTCATGATGATCTCTCATGTTTGATTTGAAGGATCAGATCCTCGCACTGATCATTCTTCTTACGGTAGATTTTCTTCCCAAAAATGATTTCTCACTTGTCTTTTAAATAAACATTTTCCTTTCAAGATCCCATATGCAGGCAGGATTAGAAAAACCCATTTTTCTCAAATCTTATAAATCTTCAGTTAATTTTGATATCTTTATCAGTTTCATTCATTTTATTCATATTTTTAGCAAGTTTACATCAATTTTATCAAGTTTTATCAAATTTCCCTCAATTCTATTAAATTTTATCAAATCCATTACCCTTTCAGGTTAAGGGATAAACCTGATGCCTCTTTTTCATGAGGTATTTCTAAATTCTTATTCTTTTACCCTTTCAGATTAAGGGATAAATCTGATGCCTCTTTTTCATGAGGTATTTCTAAATTCTTATTTTTTTACCCTTTCAGGTTAAGGGATAAACCTGATGCCTCTTTTTCATGAGGTATTTCTAAATTCTTATTCTTTTGCCCTTTCAGGTTAAGGGATAAACCTGACCCTCGTTGTCCGAGGTGTTTTTCCCCTCAGGTTAAGGGATAAACCTGACCCTCGTTGTCCGAGGTGTTTTCCCGCTCAGGTTAAGGGATAAACTTGACCGTCGTTGTCCGAGGTATTCCCTTTTAGGTTAAGGGGATAAACCTGACCCTCGTTGTCCCAGGTGTTCCCTTTCAGGTTAAGGGGATAAACCTGACCCTCGTTGTCCGAGGTATTTTTCTCTCTCAGGTTAAGGGATAAACCTGACCCTCGTTGTCCGAGGTCTACCCATTCAGGATAAGGGATAATTCTGAAACCCTTCGTAGGAGCAATAATGCTACCTATGAGGATTCTTTTGTAAAGACAATTTTTCAATTTTTCTCAAATTCATAAATGTCTATCAATTTCTCTTTTAATTTTCCTTAAAAATTTATTCTTTCATATACCCTTTCTGGTTAAGGGATAAACCTGATGCCTCTTTTTTCATGAGGTATTCTTTTATTCTTTCCCGCTTAGGTTAAGGGATAAACCTGACCCTCGTTGTCCGAGGTGTTCCCATTCAGGATAAGGGATAATCCTGAAACCTCTCGTAGGAGTAATAATGCTACCTACGAGAATTCTTTTGTAAATACAAGTGTCCTCAATCTTTATTTTCTAAATCTATATCAATTTCTCTTCATTAAAATTTCTTTAAATTCTATTCTTTTCCCATTCAGGATAAGGGATAATCCTAAGACCCCTCGTAGGAGCGATAATGCTACCTATGAGAATTCTTTTGCAACACAAGTTTTATCAATCTTTTATTTTCTAAATTTATATCAATTTCTCTTCATTAAATTTCCTTAAATTCTTTTTCCATTCAAGATAAGGAATAATCCTGAGGCCTCTCGTAGAAGCAACAATGCTACCTATGAGAATTCTTTTGCAAAAACAAATTTTCAATAATCTTTATTAAATTTTCTAAATTTATATCAATTTCTCTTCATAAGGGATAAACCTGAGCCTCGACATTCGAGGTATTCTTTTCCCACTCAGGATAAAGGATAATCCTGAGATCACTCATAGGAGCAACAATGCTACTTGTGAGAATTCTTTTATAAAATAAATCAATTCTCCTCAAATTTTCTCCATTTTTGTCAATCTTTCACCAAGTTCTATCTCCTTCTACCTTCTCAAATTTTATTCTTTCTTCTTCCCGTTCAGGATACGGGGTTAAATCCTGAAAATTGGATAGCATACAGTCAACTGTGCGGGTCCATCTAAATCATATATCATAAATCATAAATCTTGTCATATCCCTTCTTCAAGTCTCAGGTATTCTTTTCCACTTCAGGTTAGGGGATAAAACCTGAATCATTTTTCCTAAATTTTCTTCAAATGTCGATTCTATTTCCCTTTCAGGTTAAGGGATAAAACCTGAATCATTTTTTCCTAAATTCTCTTCAAATGTCTATTATATTTTTCCTTCAAGATAAGGGATAATCCTGAAACTCCGACAATCATTCCTGCTTCAATCTCTAAATATCTTAAAAATTCAGGTCTCCTTCCCAACCCTCAGTTGGAAAACTCGGTGCTCGCACTGGTTATTTTGCTAAATTTTTAAATCTAAAGATCAAGTTCATTCACAAAACTCAGTCCTTGTGCTATTTCTCTCTAAGAAAATCTCAATCTTAGATCAGGTTGTTAAATGGAAGGTCCCAGTTTCCACTGGTCGTTAAATAAAATGTCCCAACTCCTTCGCTGGTCGTTAAATGAAATGTCCCAGCTACTTCGCTGGCCGTTAAATGATATGTCACAGCTACTTCGCTGGTCGTTAAATGAAATGTCCCAGCTCCTTCGTTGGTCGTTAAATGAAATGTCCCAGCTACTTTGCTGGTCGTTAAATGAAATGTCCCAACTACTTCGTTGGTCGTTAAATGAAATGTCCCAGCTACTTCGCTGGTCGTTAAATGAAATGTCCCAGCTACTTCGTTGGTCGTTAAATGAAATGTCCCAGCTACTTTGCTGGTCGTTAAATGAAATGTCCCAGCTACTTCGCTGGTCGTTAAATGAAAGGTCCCAATTTTCACTGGTCGTTAAATGAAAGGTTCCAGCTCCTTCGCTAGTTGTTAAATGAAAGGTCCCAGTTTTTACTGGTTGTTAAATGAAAGGTTTCAGCTCCTTCGCTGATCGTTAAATAAAAGGTCCCAGTTTTATTGGTCAGAATGTCCAGAATCATAGATTCAACTCAAGGTCGCATCAAAATTTATATCGAGTGAGTATTTCACACAGAATTCATGAAAACTTTGCCAATTTGCTAAAAGCATTTGTTAATTCTAAATATTCTTACTACACGAAAGAATCACCTCAGATTATCTCTAGTATTTCTTTCCAAAAAAGGTGAAACTTTTTGCGAAAAAGGGATAAAATTCAAATCTTTTTCCTATTGATAAACCAAAATGATGAAAGAAATATCCTCGGTATGATTAGCAAAAGAAATATTCAATGATGTTGAAAATCCAGAAGCAAATTGATATTGATCATGGCTATGGCGCACGTTTAAAGACAACTTTCCTGGCAATTAGGCAGTGGAAATATCCTGAGCGATAAAAAGAATTCACTCAATCCATGTCTCCTCATTTCATTTAAAGTTGTAATCAAATATCTGCAAAAGGGATCTCTCAATTGTCGTCAAGATGAAGACAAATATGCGAGTAGACCCCCGGGGCCAAAGAAGATTTGGATCATCTCCGAGATGAAGGAGTTGTGAAGGATCCTTCTAGGGAAAGTTCAGATCACCGTCGAGATGAAGGCGAATATGATGGACCTACCGACCAACCCTAAAAGATATTTGATTTCTGCTATCATCTAGAAACCTTTGAGCCTATATCATCAATATAATGCTTGAGATAAATGAAGGATCGAAACATCTCCAAGGTGAAGGAGTTTGTGACGTACCCTTCCCCCGAAAAAAGAGAGAAAAGTCAAGACATCTTCAAAATAAAGGATAATGTAAAAGCCCAAAAAAGTTCAATGACTCAAAAAGAGTGCAAAAAGATCATCATGGGAAAACACCCAGATATTAAACTGCCAAAATTGCCAGAAGTCATCTTTTCTCAGGCAAAATCCTTTTATCAATGTCTTTTCACTACTTGCTTTTATGAGATTAAGAATATTTCTTCTCTTCTCATATCAGGGAGATGGATAACTTCCTTGAAGAAAATCATCAGCGCTAAAATTTTGAATTTGACTCTTAAAACCGAGGAGTTAACCTCATTGGAGGAAACACTCTAGGTAAAAGAGGGAATATCTTTTGCACACACGTGCACATTTTAAAGCGTTTTGAGTCAACTATAATTTTATCTTATTGGAAAAAATTTCTAGCTATTCCACGAATGAAATAAATATTCAATATCCATTTTGATGCAACCTAGCGTTGTTTATATCTTTCAGAAGAGTTGCCTCATTCAATTGAAGTATCTCTTCCTGTCCCATCACGGTTTCTTCACTCAAGAATACCGTATGGTTGTTCCCACTCAGGTTAAGGGTCTAAACCTGAATTTTCTGCGAGAGGTCATAGATTTCAAAAACTATTTCAGTCTCAACAATGAGATGCCCAAGATCATCCCTCTTTCAAGCTTTAGGGAACCCCATTGTTCTCATTTCGCAAACCCCTTTCGGATTTGTTCGTCAAAACTCCGAAGGTCCCATCATGGTTTCTTCGTTCGAGGATTCCATTTGGTTGTCCCCTTCAGGCTAAGGGTTAAGCCTGAACCTCGCCCCTCGAGGTATCTTCCTTTTTCAGGTTTTTGGTTAAACCTGAATCTCGTTTCAACGAGTTTTCCCTTGTTTCGACGAGGTGTTTTCTTCCAGTCCCATCATGGTTCTTCCCATCGAGGAATCCATGCTTTGTATATCCATCCAGGACAAGATCCTACTTGAGCTTCATCTCATGAGGCATTTTCCAAAGAAATGTCCCATCAAGGTCCTCATATATTCCTTTCCCCTTTCAGCTTATCTTGAGATATCTTCGTCCCATCCAGGTTAAGGGCTAAATCTGAGTCATTCCAAAAGCTGATCTTGTCTCACCCATGAGACTTGATCAAAATTCTTATCTTTCATCACTTCGGGATCTTCATCCAAAGTCCCATCACGATTTCATCATCTCTATTATTCAGTCATGTCATTGTCGAGGATTTCGTCCCCCAGGACCATTCAGGATAAGGTTTTCACCCTGAAAAGGCCATGTTTTCAAAGTAATTCTTCTACACCTAGTTCAGACCTGCTGACTGGGGCATTTTCAAAATTTTGAGTGTTATCTTTGCCACTAAGCTCGGCTTTCAACCGGCTTAGTAGCAAAAAGGGGCATCTGTGAACACCCCAATTTTTTTAAAATTTTGTAAATATTCCCTTTTTGCCCCTAACTCCATTTTCTGAGTAATTGAGTCACTTTTAAATCTAAATTTCATTTTATCTATCAAATTTTACTGAAATTAAATTCGTTTTACATATCTGACGCAATTTCGGATCCGGATCCAGATAAAAGATCCAAATCTGAGCTTCGTTGTCCAATTTTAAATCAAAATTACCAAAATAACCTTTTGAAAGGCTCATACAGTTCGTCCGGTATCCGTTTGGATCCATCGCGTTGTATTCCTCAATTCGAGGTTCAAAACTCGAACATTTTCTCAAAACCTGGATTCAAACCCATTTTTTTCTGAAGAAATTTCCCCAAAATAACCGTGATTTCTCAGAAAACCTTTCTTTTTGTAAAATTTTTTAAAATCCCTTATTTTCCTTAGTTTCATAGTTTTGTTTTCAAAAATACAAAAATGTAGAAAATTTCAAAGAAAAGAACAAAAAAATAAAAAAAATCAAGAAAGAAAACACAAAATGGCTTTTTAAAAAGCACTTTTTGAAAATTAGGCTTTATGAAAACACTTTTTAGAAAAACTTTTGTTAAAAGCCTCTTTTTTTGAAAATCTTATAAAGAGAAGGGACCCGATCTGAGAGGGGCCTAACGGCCACCTCCTATAAAGATCGACCCTCAGGGGCTCGATGATCCACCCATTAACATCCACCATTAGCCGACAACCATTCCCATTCCATCGCCCTTTCTCCTCTCCCCTCGTTCTTCTTCTTTATCCAAAAGGGAGCTCAACAAGAAAGCAAAGGAGATCTCTCTCGTTTCAGCCTTGCAAAATCACGGCAAGTATCCCTCCTCCTTCTTTGCTTTACTGTCTTCTCTTTTGGTTTTCTTGTTTATCATCCCCTTTGATGCACACCCCGTAATCCCGATTTACATATAGCAAATCAGTTTACGCAGTGCAATATTAATGGAATGATGGATTCTGACACCTATTTTTCTGTTTTAAACAAATTTTCCTGTTACATTTTCTTCAGGTTATATATAAACATAAATATATGCTTACGATCTTTTAGTTTCAACATTCTTTTCACAGTTCATCATGTCATCATTTTTTTTTCTTCTCCTTTCGTATATCGCTTGCTGTTATGCTCTTTATTTTCTGTAAATTGCAATCGCCAATTCATCTTAGTGATTTATATTGTATAATACTGTGCTTCTGCCATTTGCGATTTGAAGATATTCTTTATCCTGGTAACCTTTATCTTCATGAGATTACGATATACCTTTTATTTGGGTAATTTTTCTGTTTTTGCAATTTTTAAGGATGCTACCTCCGTTAGATTCTCACCTTACTCTGCATTTTTTTTTCTCTCTCTGTTAAACTGGTCGTTACTATATTGCCTGTAGATCCACATTTATTTCTATATGATTATATCAAGTGCAGCTTCATTTAAACATTCTTGAAATTAGTGGAAAGCTGTGAAATCAAAACAGGTGGCCATAGAAGCTAGTGTCTATGTTGGATCTGGGGTGAAATCACCATCGGGTCTTTCAGCCAGCATATCTCCCTATCTTTGATCCAACTGTACATTTCAATTAGTTAGGACCATCTTATCAAAATTATTTGTGCTTCATCCGTGTGGTACAAGCTTTGTGCTAATTCAGCATCTATTGCATTCTTAAAAACTTTCGTCCGATTCTTTTAGGCTCCAACTATGTTCTAAGGATATATGTACTGCCTCACTTCATCTATCCTATTCATCCCCTTTGTGCATCATCTGTCAGTATATCCATTAAAAACACCTTCAGTACTGATAAAAGGGATGAGACCTGTGGGGATGGGGATTCATGGTTTAATCATTGAGTCAGTGTAAACAAGGGCCTATTGATACGCACGTTCAAATTAAAAAGTTGCAATGATGGCATCACATCATTGTGTCAATATGTATCATAAAATTCAGGGCCCTAAATGAGTCCGATGGTTGATTATGTTTTTGAGCTATGACAGGGTATTGTTAGCTGTGTAATAAAGATGCTGAAAGGAATGATGCTTTGTCCAGTCATATTTTTAATGCAGGTGTTGGGGCAGAACATCTCCACATAAGCGTTCAGATCTATTTCCTGGGTCAAATACTCGGGTATGTGGGTCTCTAATGGTTCTTATCCATGAAGGATGCAAAGAAGTAAAGCAGGCTACACGATGTTATCCCACATGCAACATTTCTTGCCGCCTCTATCTTCTCTGAATCACCTGCAAAATGAAGACTCTTGGCAGCAATTTCTTCTGAGGAGATGTTAAAATATCCTCAATAAAGTTCTGAAGCAAGTTCCATCTTAGTGTGATGTGATTCCTATAAATGAACTATCACTGCGCCCTTGGGTTTGCAGGAATTAATTCCAGTATCCAGGTTATTTATTTGTTTTAATTACTATGCTGTGCATCATACCCCTGTTCCATTTTTTTTTAATTTAGCCCTCACTCACCATTGCCCAGCGCCACACTATGCATTCTCATAGTCCATGCTCACCCACTTCATTACAGCATTGCTTCATCTGACATTAGCCACCACTCTGAGTACATTTTTTTTTACACAGCATTCCACCAAAACACCTACACCTTTTTATCACTATTACACTTCTCATAGGATATTACACTACCATCCATACCAGCTGCAACCTCAATTTATCTTTCATATCTTCTCACTTGCACAGTACAGGTATTCCATCCATAGTAACACTGTAATAACATCACCTTCATATGTCATCTCCAATACACAATACCCTGTCTGCCTCCCTTTGTGCACCGTCTGCAACCTCAACACCTTATGTCTCCTGTCCACTTCCCCACTCTGTTGTAACCTACAATAACACATCCCATTGTAATAAAGCCATTCCTTGTCGCATCTTTGTTCATTAAACCACACCTCCAGTAGGTTCACCCATGCCCATCTCACTTCATTTTGTACTAACTGTACATATGTCCCCAACATCATCTGCACTATCTTTCTGAATCAACTATGCTGCTGCACTTTTGCTCAGCTGCTCACTCCCTTCTACTAAGTCTACTTGCACATTCCTTACCTGCTATGACAACCAACCTCCATCCTATAATACATGCTACATCAGCCAAATTCCCAATGCTCTTTATCACTGCACCCTGTTCACAAGTAACTCAGGTGGCGGTACCTTCATCAGCCTTGCTTTCCCAGATTACTTATAACAATATATACTTTCACCATCCTACACCATCTTCACTCACTTTATCATACCTCTTCATGCCATCGCATCAACCCAGCACCCAATAGTTGTCCAGTCACCCTGTAGCATTATATTCACTGCTACAGTCCATGACTTCATAGCCAATTTCACATTGTCCAGCCATTTGTAATAAGCCTCTTCTCTGCACCTACGATAGTGCTTAAAGCACTGCTATGGTGCCATTTTGGTGATAGTAACCAAGTATCACCATGATTCCACCATGACTTTCTGTGACAATGCTAGACATTGCTGCAGTTGGATGTCTTCAGCCTTTCACACCCCCTTTTGTATGTAACATCAACTTCGCTTCCAACACCACCTCACAGCACCACTTCATGTGTGCTGTTATATTTCACCAACTGCTTGCCAATACCACCAGCCACCATTTCTCGTGCCCAATGCAGCTACAGCAGTAGTCATATACCTTTGCTACATAACATTTCCTGCTACTACATATGCCTGTACCACTCATACTTCCATCACACTGCCTTCATCTATACTCATATCATTATACCACTGTTACATATACCTTTTGCAACTTGCTGTCCAGCACCCTCACTGCTGCACCCACTTCGCCTGTGCATATTTCTTGCCTTTCCTGCACATGTTTTCACTATTGAACAATATCACACCCACCCTGTAGGTGTTAGATTCATAAATACCATTTACATCACCATTCATACTCATATCATTATACCACTGTTACATATACCTCCTGCAACTTGCTGTCCACCACCCTCACTGCTGCACCCACTTCGCCTGTGCACATTTCTTGCCTTTCCTGCACATGTTTTCACTATTGCACAATATCACACCCACCCTGTAGGTGTTAGATTCATAAATACCATTTACATCACCATTCCATCTATATATATATATATATATATATATATATATATATATATATATATATATATATATATATATATATATATACCTAAATAGATATACGTACATATATATATATATGTATGCATGTATATATGTACATAGACATATATCAATTTTGATTTTTCCACACTTTAGATTTTAGATACCTTGACCTATGAGTACTTTTCTTTTTACCTTGGCATCTTTAAAATCCATGTGATATGTGCAAATTCTTTTCTATCTTCCATACTAATCAATGTTTTGCAGGGAATATGTGGAAAAGATCATTATTTGGAGTTGTAAATTCAATTTCATGTATTGTAATAGTTAGATCTTAATGAGAATTTACATTTCCTGTTTTAGATAGAATGAATGAGCATTGTAAATATGATAAATTGCTTATTTTCATGCTTTTTATCTTTATTTTCTCAAAATCTCACAATGGTGAAACACGAATGGCACGTGCACCATTTTGTAAGAGGTAATTAATCCTAAGTTGATAATTTACATAAATGGCCATAGTCAGGATGTAAACAAAACTTAGTATTTTTATCTTTTATGAAATAACATTGGATCCGCACTGGATCCTTTTCAAAAATCATCATATTTTCAAATATCTCCTTCTTTTATCAGAGCTTAATTTAAAATTAATTCAATATATATACCAATGGCCATAATCAGGGTATACTGAGGGTTAATTTCATTTTAAACCATATAAAAGCACCAAAAATGTGTTTTATTCTTCACTTGAATTTAAATGTCATTATTATATAATACATTCAATGACCATAGTCAGGAGTGTATTATATCATTAATCTTATTTACATTCATTTAAAGAATAAAATATGGCTTTCAAAATCCGATTTCAAAATTCTTTAAATTCATTCATCATTTAGGATAGAATTGCATCATATTTTTCAAAATACTTTTTCAGAAATCCAAGAGATTTCCTTCAGATATCTTCTTCACTTCTCAAATCAATTTTCAACTCTTGTAAATTCAAATATCATTTTTAGATTCTAATTTTAAATTCGAAGTCCAATTTGACTTTGAAGTTCATTTGTATATCCAAAATTCAAATTCAAATTCTAATTCTAATTCAAATGAAATTTCAAAGATCAAATTAACTTTGAAATTTCAGATTCATCTTCAAATTCAAAACCAAGTTTATCTTTTATCTTCAAATTCAAAATCAAAGTTTGAGATTGATTCTGAATCTCAAAACTTGACCCTTCCTAAATTTTAAATTCAATCTGGGTTTTCAAACCCAGATCCATATTCAAAAGTCCCATTTGGACTTTCAAAGCCCAAATCCAAAATTAGATCAACTAGGATCCAGTTTTCTAAATACAATTCTACTTTTGGATCTTAGACTCCAGATCTAAATTACATCTTAGATTGCAGACCTTGGATCCAAATCCATTTTAGGATCCAGAAGCCAATCTCATCTTGGATCTCAGACTTCAGGTCCAATTCCATTTTAGGATCCAGAATTCGATTCTACTTTGGATCTCAGACTTCAAATCCAATTCCATTTTAGGATCCAGAATCCAATTCTACTTTGGATCTCAGACTTCAGATCCAAATCCATTTTAGGATCCAGAATCCAATTCTACTTTGGATCTCAGACTTCAGATCCAAATCCATCTTAAGATCCAGACTTCGGATTTGAATTCCAGATTTCAAATCAAATTCTATTTTCAATTCTAACTTTTAAATCCAATTCCATTTCATTTCCATATTTCAAATCTAATTCCATTTTTAGATCTCATCCGAACTTCCTAAATCCATTTCTATTTTTAAATACCATTTGGATTTCTCAAATCCATCCTGATTTCAAATTTTAAATTCAAATTCCATTTCAAATTTTATCTCTTCTCTAAGTTCAAAGTCCATCTTTTGACTTTAAAATTTACTTCCTTTCCCCTTTTATCTCAGCTTCATAATCACTCTTTCAAAATTCAAAGATTTATTCTCCCAACTCTGATTATTTCAAAGACTTAGAACTTCTCTGATCTATCTCAAGTTCTAAGTTAGATTTTACCATTTAGAAACCATTTCTTCACTCCATTATCAAGTTCATCTCAAAACACTTGGAAATTTTCAAAACATCTTTCAAAAGAGCATACATCCTTGCATTGCACAAGCATGATTCTTTGTGCATTTAGACTTAGAATAAATTCTTAGACGATATTTAGGCAAAGCAAAAGGCATAAATTCGATCCTTGGTTCGATTACTCCTAGTAAAGGTGCCAAGAACGGTAGAACCTCGTACCGACGAGCGAATCCCGTCTCTCCATTTTCCCGCAATATTTCAAAACGGAGGCGAGTAATTTTCTAAATATTTTCAAATTAAGGTCAAGTGAGACCCCGCGAAAGAGTTCCTCATTTTCTCTTCTTTTCTTTTCTCTTCTCTCTTCTTTTCTCTCTGTTATTTTTCTCTCTTTAAAAAGGAGGAAAATAGAGGTTAAAAAAGAAAAAGAGAAAGAAGAGAGAGAAACCACAAGAGAGGAAAAATTTTGCAATGATCACAGCCGCCCGATCACCATCGAGCTCCTCCATGTGCTATCCATCTCCTCACCTTTCATCTCCAACGGAACCCCATCATGTTCCCCATCCTTATCCCTCCATCATCAACGCCATCGCGGATTCTAGAGACCCCCCTCTCTATAAAAGGGATGCAAGGTGGGGGGAAGGGATCATCAGTGATTCACATATTCCCCTTTTCTCTGTCTTCGTTGTTCGGTGAAGCAGACTTACCATATAGCGTTATTGAGAGGAAGCATGTCTTCATCTCCTCAACTAACAAAAGGTGAGTGCATTTTTTTTTTTTGGCTTTGATCCTGCATAAAAGGATAATTGTTCCTCTGCTAGTCGACCTTGTTTATGTTGTTTCCCCTTTAATCTTTATCCCTTTCTTTTTTGCTTTAATTTCTTCCATCTTTTTCTTCTTTCTTATTCGTTAATCTGACTTCAACGCTATGGTAAGTGCTGCCTCAATCGGCCCCTCACAAGCATCATATTAGTCAGTTTGTTTCTACCATCCAATAAAAGCACATAGGGCAACGTCAGTCTGTATATAACAACATTGACTTGCCTATTACGACAGAGCATGAACACCCCTTTTTCTCATTACTTAGCACCATCATTAGTGATTTCATCTGCGCTGTATTCTTCGTTAAATATCATCTACCATCTCTATCCATTGGTTATGCATTTTTTTTTCCTTTTCATGATCATGCCTTCATTTTTAGTTTCATCTGAATTTGTAAGGCACCGAGCCTGCATTAACATCATTCTACATGGCATTAATGCCAGCGAATGACCTGCATTTTTAAAGCTCAATATGCATTTCAGGGCCTTCTCCTCTTCCGTTTTCTACAGTGTACTTATCTGAATTTTCTCTGGTACATGAAAAGGTGGGGATATTTGTTCTGATTCAACATCTCTTTTAGTGGTCGGTCAATATATTCACTATAGAAATACCTCATTAGTAGACTCCTGTCAAGCATTTTTGTTAGCTGAATCTATCCATGTATTTTATATATGTTCCATTCATCTCATCGTATTTTTTTTATTCGATTCTCCCTGTTCGGATCTGCCTTTTATTTTAATTACCATTTATGCATGACATCTGCACATAAGATATACTTTACCATTAGCAATATGTTCGTAATTACATGTTTGAGCATTTAGCTTCAGTTAGCATATTTTTACACTTTCAGACATCGTAGCTTATAGACAGGCATCTAATGTCATTAGTACTCGACAAGCTTAGCTGTGCTTAACTTTGCTGTATTTTGCTCTAAGTTCCCACATATGTGAAGTTGTAGCCCCTGCCTTCTAGGAGGAAGGTAAGATGCATGATTCCGTATATACAGTTTTAGATATGGGACAAAAAGAGGTGATTGGAACAGCTAGTGTATGTCCTTGTGATCATCGCAAAATTTTTCCTCTCTTGTTGGTTTCTCTCTCTTCCTTCTCTTTCCCTTTTCTAACCCATATTCTCCTCCTTTTTGAAGGGAGAAGAATAAAAGAAAGAAAAGAAAGAGAGAAGAGAAAAGAAAGAGAAGAGGAACCATTTTGCGCGTTTTCACTTGACCTTTATTTGAAAAATATTTAGAAAATAACTCGCCTCCATTTTTTAAAATATTGCGGGAAAATGGAGAGACGGGAATCGCTCGTCGGTACGAGGTTCGACCGTTCCTGGCGCCTTTACCAGGGGTAATCGAACCAAGGATCGAATCTATGCCTTTTGCTTTGCCTAAATATAATCTAAGAATTTATCCTAAAAGATCTAAATGCACAAAGAATCACGCTTGTGCAATGCAATAATGTATGCTCTTTTTGAAAGATATTTTGAAAATCTCCAAGTTATTCTGAGATGAACTTGATAAGGGAGTGAAGAAAATGATTGAATCTAACTTAGAACTTGAGATAGATCAGAGCATTTCTAAGTCTTTGAAGTAAATCAGAGTTGAAAGAGTAAATCTTTGACTTAGAGAAAGAATGGTTTAAAGCTTTGAAAATGAAAGGAGATGAAGTTTCAAAGTCAGAAGTGAACTTTGAATTTAATCATGGATTTAGGAGAAAAGATAAGATTTGAAAATGGAATTGATTTTAAGATTTGAAATTTGGAATGAATCTGGGAAATACCAACGATATAGAAATGAATTTAAGAAAATCTAAACATGATCTGTAAATGGATCTAGCTTTGAGATCTGGAATATAATTGGCTTTGAATTTGAAAAATAGAACTTGATTTGAAACATGGATTTCAAGATGGAATTTGAATCCAAAGTCTGGATGGGATCCGAGATTTGAGATGGATTTTGGATCTGAGATCCAAGACGGATTTGAATTCTGAATCCTAAAATGGGTTTGGATCTAAAGTCTGAGATCCAAAGTGGAGAATGGATTCCGGATCCTAAAACGGATTTGGATCTGAAGTCTGAGATCCAAGATGGAAGTTGAGTTTTGGATCCTAAGATGGATTTGGATCTGAAGTCTGAGATCCAAAGTGAAACTGGACTCTGGACCCTAAGATAGATTGTGGATCTGAAGTCTGAAATCCGATGTAGACTTGGGTTCTGGATCCTAAGATGGAATTGAATCTGTAATTTTGAGATCCAAAGTGTGATTGAATTCTGGATCCTAGGATGGATTTTTGGATCTAAAAACCTGAGATCCAAAGTAAAATTGGATTCTAGATCCTAATTGGGAATTGGATCTGGAGTCTGAGATCCAAAAAGTGAAATTGAACTCTGGATCCTAAAGAGGAATTGGATCTGGAGTCTAAGATCCAAAAGTGGAATTTGGACTCTGGATCCTAAAGAGGAATTGGATCCGAAATCTGAGATCCAATATGAGTGTTGAATCCTGGATCCTAAAATGGATTTGGAGTTAAATTCAGAAGGGGAATCAAGAATTTCTAAGTCTGATTTGAATTTGGGAAAAGGAATTTTAGACATTGAATTTTGAATATACAGATGAATCCCAAAGTCAATTTAGACCTGGGATTTGAAGCTTGAAATGAATCAAAAATCTCAAAGTTAAATTGAATTTTGAGTTTGATTGGAACTTTTGAAAATGAATTTCAAAGTAAAATTGAACTTTGAAAATGAATTTGAATTGGAAATTTTGAATATAAAATGAAATTGAAATCTCAAAGTTAAATTGGACTCTGAGATGGAAAATAAAATAGAATTGAAAAAGATGAATAGGATTGAAGATTGATTGAAGAAGATATTTACACCACTTGGAGTTTTGAAAAAGTAATTTTGAAAATATGATGCAGTTCTACCCTAAATGATGAATGATTTAAAAAGAATTTTGAAATTGGATTTTGAAAAGCTATTTCATTCTTTGGATGAATTAAAATAAGATTGAGGATATAATACATCCTTGACTATGGTCATTGAATGTATTATATAATAATCTATATTTAAATTCAGGTGAAGAATAAAATACATTTTGGTGATTTTATAGAGTTTAAAATGAAATTAACTCTCAATATACCCTGACTATGGCCATTGGTATATATATTGAATTAATTCTAAGTTAAGCTCTAATAAAAGAAGAAAATATTTGAGTAAATATGATGAATTTTGAAAATGGATCCAGTATGGGTCCAGTGTTATTTCATAAAAGATAAAAATACTAAGTTTTGTCCATACCCTGACTATGGCCATTGATATGGATCATCAACTTAGGATTAATTTACCTCTTACGAAATGGTGCACGTGTCATTCGTGTTTCACCATTTGTGAGAACAAAGGTAGAAAGAATGTATGAAAATGAGCAATTCATGAAGTTTATAATGCTCATCCATTCTATCTAAAACAGAAAATGTAAATCTTCATTGATGATCTAATTATTACATCATGGATATGACTTTTGAAGGGATGGAAAATATCTAACTTGAAAAAGAGAAATCTATAATCCTGAAAAACAGGGTTAACAATTTATGACATTTGCAAGGCATAGAAGAAAATCATGCTGAAAGTGATATACACATGATCACGATTAATGAAAGGATGCCTATGCTATGTATAATATGTGATGTAGGTGATGGATATTAAAATATGCATGTGATGTGCTAAACTGGTGTATATTATGGTACGCATGGTAATGCTAAAGCATATTAGGCAAATACAAAGGACTAAATGCATGCTAAGGCTGGTGTTAACATATGTTACAACATGTTGAAACTGCTAATGTGATGAAAGGTGTGGTGGTGGGGATTACTCAGAACTTACAGAGAGATCTAAATAGAGCTTCATGGTGCAACAAGAACATATTTTACAGTAAATGGAGGCAACAAAATCTACTAATTATACTTCAGTTGAGAGGAAACAATACTAACCTTTTATGTCATGAATTATCACCTGGAATTTCGCAGAGATGAGTTGTTGTACCTGTCCTTAACCACTTCTCATTTCAACATCTTCATGTCCATCCAGCTAAATGATTTTCCACAACGCTGCTGTAGAGAGTTTTGTAGGTGTTTCCAGCGGAATCAAAGCCATTAGTTCCCTCACAGGTTCGTGTGGCTTATTCTGACCATCTCAGCAATACCATAAAGATGCTCACAGCAATAGCGAAAATTGGGATAATGACAGACTTGCATCCCAAGGCAAGGCCAAAAATAACATTTGTTGCAGCTCCGGTCTTGCAAGAATCTGCAACATCTTGCACAGGACTATACACATGGCTGATATAACATTCAGTTACAAATCCAAAATCAAGGCCAGATCATAAACCGATGGCAACACAAAAAAAAAATTTGTCAGTTCCTCACAATCTCCTGAACTCCAAAACTGAAAATTATGGAGGTTAATCTAATGCATCACATACTAAAATATCTTGTTCTTACATTGATTTAAAGTTAATCTAAGTAAGTGGATATATCACAGTGACAAACGTATCTAGCAATGATACTTAGAAATCCCATAGATGACAGGAAAACATGTGCCGAAGGAAAGGATCAATGACAGAATGACAAACTTATGATGCTAAAATATAGGGGCACAAGCTAATGCTGATGGATGTTATGGGGATGGCGCAGACAAGTATATGCACAGGGAAGTGATAAGGTATGAACTTAAAGTGCTATATATGTATGTAATGAGATACAGGAAATAGCGTATAACAAGATTTTCAAAACTTAACTTACCTTGATCGCTACGCAACAACAGATTTTCGAATGAATTTCACTCGATGGATCAGCTTCAGGGGTTGGTCTTTGTATTAGCAAATCAATCCCATTTCTCTATCAATCCCTGCAACTTTATCTCTCAAAAACAATTCACGTGTTTTCATATTTTAGCAAATCAAAGAAAATGGGAACAAACATCAATGTTGTTATGCACAATAACAATAAAAGATTTAACGATTGTCATTATGATTGCCACTATTTTGAACATATGGTGAACGTCCACAGGTGTATGAGGCGAGTTGCCCCACAAAGAACAATAAATACATCAAACTGCACCAATGCCCACCTGTAAGAGAAAACTACTGAAAACATGAATAAGCTCGAAAGGGATGAAAAATAAGTGAAGGCAGTAAAGAAGTCTGGCATATACTAACATTTTATCAATGGCCTCTGAAATATCAGGATGTGCTGATTCTCATGGATGCAACATTGGGATGTTGAATATCAGGGATTTTCTAAGCATACTTACAAACTAAATCCATAGATAGTTCTTCAGCAGATGTATTACACGTCATATCCCAATCAGAATCTCTTTTAAGGTTAACTAAAAGAATATGGCAATCTCCTTGCTGAAATTATTAGAGATACAACAGTATGCATGTCACTTTTAAAAAGGATCCTTACTTTGATACAGATGACATGATTAGGCATCTCACAAGTAGCCAAAATGATTAATGGGGTAGTTGCACTTTAGTTTATTACATGCCATACTACTTTATTTGATTTTCAGATTTGTGAGACGCCTGTAATGACTTGTTTCAAGTCTGAAACACAAGCAGGGTCAACATGGATTTCTTCAGCCCAGGAGTGCCTTTGGATAATTATTCCTCTGACCGATCTAATGAACTGGACCATGAACTTTCCTTTTATCAAGAGTGCTCTTATAATTGGGGATTATTGAAAACACTCAGGAATCGATTAACAGAGCGTAGGAATTGATTACCAACACAATATTCAGCAATCGATTACAGTTGGCGAGAGATCAACTTTGAAATCAAAACTGGCTAGGAAACAGTAATCACTGCTTCAAAAATCAATAGACCTTGACATTCACCTCGGATTCACATATTCGATCGAATCAGTATTCACCGGGAAAGTAAACAACAGGTCAGAGTCCACTGGAATTTCAAACAGCAGGCATCCTCTACAGCTTCAGAGATTTTCAGTATTCAGATTTTTGATCGGAAACAATAAATCAATTTCAAACAGTGACAAACAACAACATCATCGATTGAAATTTCAAACAGCAGCCGGATTCTATCATCAGAAAATGGGGATGATGTCGATCAAATCGAGATTTTGATTGCTCAGAGTTTCCTGCAATCAATCAGGCTCAAACAACAAGCATTTATTTAAAAGATAGAAAGCTGTAGTAATTGATCCACCAGAAAATGTTGAATGAAAATATGACCTGAGATACAAGACATAACAAAAGTAATTATTATGTAAGGTGCACAACGTGATCAAATGATGAGATTACATATTTCTGTCATAACAGAGCATAAGTATGAATTTATAGGGAAATTGCAGGGTTATCACTCCGGGGAACATAGATCGGTGAGAGTGATCATCCCTTTGAACTGCCATTTTGTGGAAGCATAATCTCAGGAAGGTACCCACCGCAGAAGGGATTGATGGCTTCAACTTGTGAATTAGGTATATGTTTTCAGAAATCGCAAAAATGAATTACAGAAATACATCATGAAATATATAGGCAACAGAGAGATACAAGGCAAAAAATAAGAAATGATTAACTAATGGCATCCGATGAATATAAACAGAAAGCATCATATGAAATTTAGTGAAAACAAAATAAATCCGAAGATAAAAGAAGTTGTGATATAACACAGAACGGGGATCCGGTGCTAATAAAATAAGAAGAAAAGGAAAATATAAACTAAAAAAAAAAACTAAAATGCAGAATAAGAGTAAGAATGAACATTAAGGGGTCTAAAACTATAAACAAGAAATAATGCGTATCTGACGACTAATCATAAAAGCTGAAAATCAAATGTAAACGAATATTCAAGACTTATGAAAATTAGAAAGATTCAGAGGTAAATGGCAAGAGAAAAAAAAAAAGGAAAAAAAAGAAAAAGAAAAGAAAGGAGAAACGAATGCCGGAGCCAATATGTTCCATTGTTATTGCCAAACACAGACTGAAACTGCTATATGCAGATCAGTGCTGTGTACGAGGCTTGTGGCTTAACTAATGGAGGACATTTCAAAACTTTGACAAAAACCAAGAGGAAACGAGGAGAAAATCTGATAACGACAGAGAAAATAGGAAAATGAAGAAGGAGTAAAGAAATTTACTCACGGTTCGACCAATCGGGCGGTGCTTCCCCTGGACTTTGCTCGCTGCAGGAGGTGAAATTTTCTTCAGATGAACCGATTGCTGCAGGGGGTTGATTAATCCTTTTCGTTGATTGAAGGCAAATCAGAGAGATAAGAAGGGGAAGTAGAGAATAAGGAGAATAGGATGACAGAAGGGGGTGGAGGGGTGAAACGCGATCCGGAGGAAGAGGGTCTTCGTCCCTTTTTAAAGAGGGAAAGGAGGATGCGGTTGAAGATGGGGGGGCTTACGAAGGAGGAGATGGAGGATTTTGTTAGAGATGGACGGCGACTGAGAGAGACGATGGGAAAGTTGAAGATCAGTGGTTCCTCCGCGGGGATGAGGGATCGAAGGGTTTGGAAGGAAGGTCGGGCCATGGAGGAGAGAGAGAGGCGGCTGAGGAAGGAAGATGGCGAGAGTTAGGGTTTTCAAAAACCCTAACTCGACTTTAAAATGAAAATAATGCTTTTTCCAAAGAAGGGCCTCTTTTAAAAAGTTTTCTCTAAAACAGGTTTCTAAAAATCATTTTGCAATTTTCTTCATTTATTTTTGATTTTTTTTTTTTGTTCTTTTCTGAATATATATATATAAATATATATATTTTTATATAGATATATTTTTTGTATTTTCGGAATGAAAATCTAAGACTTTACGAGAAAACAAAGATTAGACACTAATTTTTTTGTATTTTTCTGAGAAATATTTACAAAAAGTATTTTTCTGACAATTTCGGACCATTTCGGAGAAATCTCTTCAGAAAAAAGGGGTTTTTACCCAGGTTTTGAGAAAATGTTCGAGTTTTGACACTCGAATCGAGAAATTCAATGTGATGGATCCAAACGGATGTCGAATGGACTATCCGAGCTTTTTAAAGACTATTTTTGGTATTTTCTTAAAATTTGAACAAGGAGATTCAGATTTGGATCTGGGCAATGGATCCAGATCCAAAATCAATTTAAACATATAAAATAAATTTAATTTCAATAAAACTTTGAGAAATGAACTGGAATTTAGATTTAAAATGACTTATTTACTCAAAAAAAATGAATTTAGGGGCAAAAAGGGAATATTCAAAAGATTTTGAAAAATTTGGGGTGTTCACAGTCCTGAACTGATTTGCTTTGCAATAAGGGAAGGTGGAGAAGCTAAATATTTTTTTTATTCCTCATGGGCCATTGGAAGTAGCCTTACTTGCATGACTAAATCATGTATGGAAATTGGGTACTTGTAGAATTGTATATCAATGATTGAACACATCAGTTTTTTTTTTTTCTTCCAATATTGGAGTCATGTGATCATCGCAAAATTTTTCCTCTCATAATATTCTCTCTCTTCCTTCTTTTTTCCTTTCCAACCTCTATTTCCTCCTTTTTGAAGGGAGAAAATAAAAGACGAAAAGGAGGAGAGAAGAGAAAAGGGAAAAAAAAGAGAAGAGGAATTCTTTTGCGGGGTCTCACTTGAAATAACTCGCCTCCGTTTTGAAATATTTGCGAAAAAACTGGGAGACGGGATCCGCTCGTCGGTACGAGGTTCGACCGTTCCTGGCCCCTTTACCAGAGGTAATCGAACCAAGGGTCGAATTCATGCCTTTTGCTTTGCTAAGAAATTATCTAAGAGTTTATTCTAAGTCTAAAATGCACAAAGAATCATGCTTGTGCAATGCAAAGATGTATGCTCTCTTTTGAAAAATGATTTTGAAATTTTCCAAGTGTTTCTGAGATGAATCTGATGATAAAGTGAAGGAATGGTTTCTAACTTAGAACTTAAGATTTAAAGTTCTAGGTTTTTGGAATAATCAGATTTTGAGAATGAATCTTGACTTTGAAAGGAATGTTTCTGAAGTTAAGATAAAAGGGGAAGAAAGGAAATTTCAAAGTCATAAATCGGCTTTGAATCAGAATAGAGATGAAATGAAATTGAATTCTAACTTTGAAATTTGAAATCAAAATGAAATGTGGGAAATCTAAATAGAATTGAGAAATAGGATAGATTTGAAAGTTGGAATTCAAGATGGAATTTGAATTCGAAGCCTGGATTTTAAATTAAGATCAAAATTGAATTTCTGGATTTAGAATCCGAAATGGGAGTTGAATCTGAAATTTTGAGATCTGAGATGGAATTGGATACTACATCCTAAATGGAATTGAATCTGAAGTCTGAGATCCAAAGTAGAATTGGTTCTGGATCCTAACATGGATTCGGATCTGAAATCTGAGATCCAAAATAGAATTGGGTTCTGGATCCTAAAATGGATTTTTGGATCTGAAATCTGAGACCCAAAGTAGAATTGGAATCTGGATCCTAGAATGGAATTTGGATCTGAAATCTGAGATCCAAAGTAGAATTGGAATCTGGATCCTAAAATGGATTTTTGGATCTGAAATCTAAGACCCAAAGTAGAATTGGAATTTGGATCCTAGAATGGATTTTGCATCTGAAATTTGAGATCCAAAGTAGAACTCGGTTCTGGATCCTAAATGGAATTTTGGATCTGTAATCTAAGATCAAATGTACAATTGGGATCTAGATCCTAAATGGAATTTGGATCTTAAGCCTGAGATCCAAAGTAGAATTGGGTTCTGGATCCTAAAATGGATTGGATCTAAAGTCTGAGATCCAAAGTGAAGTTGGATTCATACTTGGAAATCTGGATCCAATTTGAGATTAGGATCTAACTTTGGATTTTGGAATTTCAAAATTGATTTGAGGATGAATTTCAAAGTCAAATTGGACTTTGAATTAGAAACTTGAATTTGGAATTTAGAAAATGAATCAAGAATTTCAAAGTTAAATTGAACTTTGAATTTGATTTCAAAGTCAAAATTTGGACTTTGAAGATGAGATAGAATTGATGTGTAAGACCCGCAATTTTTCAGAAAATATCTGAATAAAATTCATGAGGCATTTACCGGTAAAAATAGCATTTCTTCTCAGAATGCAAAACGAATCAATTCCTGCGAGCCAGTTATACTTAGGATATTCGTCGAATCGCGAATATATGCTCAAACACTCTAGAAGCCATAACTTCCTACCTGAATGAAATCAAAGGATTCCTACGAGCCAACTTTCTTAGTTACGTCAATACGAAGAAAATGGCGTACTCAGAATTTTTTTCGGAAAAAATCGCCGGAAACCCGAAATTCTTGCGGGACCCACGGAAATATTGGTGGGACCCACAGAAATATTCCTCAGAAAATATCTGGTGGGACCCACAGAAATATTCCTCAGAAAATATCTGGTGGGACCCACAAAAATATCCCATGGAATATCCAAGTGGGCCCCACACCAAGGAACCTCTTGGAATTAAAAAGAAGCCAAGGGGGTAGAAGGGGCATGAGAAAATCCAAGAGGAGGTGGGCTTGGGCTATAAATAGCCCTCCCCACTCTCTCTCTTCTCATAAAAATCGACCCCCTCTCTCTCTTGCCTTCTCTCTCTCTCCTAAACCTCCCCTACCTAGCCTAGCCCACCTGAGCCCACCTGACCTGGTCTTAGCCTGCCTGACTTAGCTTGAGCCTGCCTGACCTGGTCCTAACCCACCTGACCTGGGTCTGAACCCACTTGACCTGGTCCAAACCCAGTTGACTTGACTTGAACCTAGTTGGGTTTAAAGTCAAAGTCAAAGTCCTTTTTGGTCCAGATTCCGGTTTGGATTTCTGAACCCAGACTTAGCCTACTTGAGCTGAGTTCGAACCTGCTGAACCCAGTTGACTTGGATCGAACCCTGTTTGGTTCAAACCACTTAGGTTGAGTAGCTTAACCTACTCTACCTCTTTCTCAACTAAGTCAGCTTCATCTGACTTAGTCTGACCTCTCGAAGGAAGGCTCGAAGCCAAAGAAGCAACCCGGAGCCGTTTCTTCCACGATTTGAAGTAAGTTCGCTTCGTTGATCCATCTCTCTCAAATATTTGACTGTTTGTATATAGAATATACTTTCTGAAGTAGTATCTTGCTTTAGTTCTTGATTGAGCCCTTTTTGGACACTTCGGTGTTCACCCGCTCGTCTCGTAACTATCGTCGGATATATCTAAGTTCAAACACGCAGTATTTGCGTTCTTCAAAATGGTATCTCGCTTTAGTTCTTGGTTGAGCCCTTTAGGATACTTCGGTGTTCACCCGCTCGCCTCATAACTATCGTTGGATGCGGATCTAGGTGTATATCTGCTGATTCTGCCGACGCGTCTTATATCGCACAGGCTATGTAATTTACCTTTGCCGTCGCGTCGTATGATGCCAAGGCTCCTGCTTTCTGCAATGTATTTACTTACGCCGTCGCGTCGAACGATGCCAAGGCTTCTGCTTTGTTATATATGTAGAATATTTCGTTCAGTTACACACCCTGAACAATAGTATATGCATTTCTTTACGCCGCCGCTGTATAAAGCACAGGCTTCTGCTTATACTACATATATAGCGCATAAATGAGCGTTCAAATGGAGATCAAACTCCAAATCGCCCATGCGATTCCTTGACCGCTCCTCGTTCAAGATTCTGCTTGACGAATGAAGCCCCTATTGGAAAGGCTTCGGTTTTTGGCAAAATGCTCTTTACGTAATGACTAAGTCAATTTCGTATGGCCTGGCTATGGCCAAGGGTTCCTGCAACCTTGATGGATGCAAAGTACGCACAACGGTGCGCATCCATTTCCCGAATTAAGCGTGGCGATTTCCTACCAAAGAGGGGAGATGCCGCTGAAATGGATAAAAGAAACGCACGCTTTCTCCGTAAAAGAGAGGAAGTGCTGCTAAAATTTCTGAAGAAACTAAGAATAGCTCAGAAAGAACGTAGCAGGATACTCTGACATATAGCAGAGTGCTACCCAGTTCATGGTTTGCCCTCTACAATGTAGAAGGGTTCGTCGCACCACTGCCGGTAGAGCAGGGGAGGTGCTGACGAAATGGTTGGCAGAAGAGCTGCCGGAACCAATGGAACAGCATAATGATGTCCGTTGATGGAACGATGCCAGATCGGCTCGTATCCTTGTGCCTGCAAGGGCACCTTGCTCGTAAGGGCCGCTGAGCCGGAGTAGAGGTTGCGCCTTGGCTAGGTTTGGACTCGTTGCGTAAAAATACGCCGAGTAGCCGATCTATTTAGATCGAGTCATATGCATGCTCATTGAGAACGGTTACACAACCAGACTCGTAAGGGCCGAAGAGCCAGAGTGTGTTGTTTCCACCCAAAGAGGTGTGATGCTCGTGGTGGCCGAAGTGCCAAAGAGCGGTGTTCTGCATGCATATGAATAAGACTTAAGGTCGCACATACCCCGCGGTTGAAGATCGTGTTAGGGGTACCCCCTCAGTAATGACTGTGTTGGGGAAGACTGAATGGGGTCGGGTACATACTCCCGTAGTGCTGAAAGCACGAGCTGCCTAAATGGCATGCAGATTCTGTCCAAGTAATTGTAAGACTGACAGACCCCTTCAGGAATTATGCTCACTGTGGAATGACAGTGATGGTACAGCCTTGAGTGACATGTATTTTACTTTGGACCTGATAGAGTCCACGATGGCCTCAGTCACTCATGGGTTTTGGGGTCGTGGTTATCCTTAAGATCTAAGGATTGAACCCAACTACTGCAAGTAGAGGATGCATCCGAATATGGGCCTAGTAGGATTCTCCCAGTTGAAACACACTGCCCTACTATGGATAGGGTCAACAGGCCTCTGGGGTATCTAAAATACATAGAATAATCAACCCCCAGAACGTCGCGTTGATGCCCGGACAATAGCTCTACCTGCGTACCAAAGGCGGGAGCGGTTAATTATCAAACAATGCATTAGTTCTAGGTACAGCGATGCTTTGAATGTATGAGTGGATGACGTGTTGAGTCAGTCCTGCATAACCTTTGTGAAGGTGTCATGTTCGGTATACTACTGGACCGACTGGGCAAAGACCCGTGTTGTATCCGCACGACTAAGCTAAGCTCGAGGAGTTGTCCTTAGATGCGTGGGATACGGATGTGCCAAGTATGAAGACTTGAGCTAGACATCACTTTGAGACCCGGAAGAGGTCATGGCTAAGTCGTGGAGACTTAAGCGGCTATTCAAATCACAGCCCTGAAAAGGCTTGCTCTAAGTCATGAGGACTCGAGCGGATGTTCAACTCATAGCCCTGAGGAGGCTCTTGCGATATACGCTAAGTCTTGGAGGCTTGAGCGTCGTTATTGCGCATTGCGACCCTGAGTGGTCATTATTGTATTTGAGTTGAATGGATGTATGACTGCATGCTTACCAGACCATCAGTGGTTCTGACCCCGTTTTATGGGGATTTCAGGTGTTGAACCTGCGTGGCGATATGCGGAGCAAGGCGGCATCGAGTTCCAGGGTTTCTCTAGACAGATTTTGTACTGCTTCCTTTTATTGAACCTATACTGCTTTTCTAAGCAGTAGTGTTGTAATAAACATGTGGTTTTCGATAAAATGGAACACTTTGGTGGTCAATGAGTTGCTTGGCCACATACCTGCAACGTGCTCGGAGCTTTCTAAAACCGACGACTCATTATCGTCTTATTCCGCTGCTAAAAGCTTTTCTAAGTTCCGCTGCAAAGAAAAAAAAAGAAATTCATGAAAATTTTAACTTAGCTTTGTTTTGGAAATCCGGGGCGTTACAGAATTGGTATCAGAGCATGAGTCTGAGAAACCTGGTTCAAGATCCGTCATGGTCCCGATATCGCACTGTAAGTATATGTTTTTATACTTTTGTTCTGATCTGGGTGCATCTTTGTATAGATGGCAACTCATGACTTGCGTGGATATTGCTATCGCTGCAAGGTCTTGCACGATGAGTGGATATGCCCGTATGAAGTCCAAGACTGCCAATATTGTGGCGAAGATGGGCATTCCGCCAACGAATGCCAAAGGAAATATACCGCCGATATGGGTCGGCGGGCTTCAAAGGGTCTCAGGGATGAGACTTCGCGTGTCAGTGGACCGCATCACTCTAGTGTTGGGAGCAACCATACCCCAACATCTTTTGATGAATTACCAAGGCTGAGGGATTTTGATTTGAACTTCCCTGCAGAAGTCTATCACTCGCCAAGCTACCATCCGGCATCACATATGCCGAGCGTAAATGGCAGGAACAAAAGAGGGGATTCTTTCTGTTCGCCAATCATTATTCCAGACTCCCAGAGTCTTGATCTTGCTGACTGGGAAAGTGGACTGGAGTCTCTCATATATCCCCAGTATTCGCTTGCTAGTGCGGAAGTGTCGCCCAAGCCAAAGCTAGTAGTACCTGCACCAAGGCCATGTGGCAATAGATGGACCTTTTGGAGTTCGTCTTCATCAAAGAAATCCAAGTCTTAAAGAGACTGGTGATGTTTTGGAGTCAGTAGACTCATGTATATAGTTTCTCAACGCCTAAAGTCTGCCAGTGCGGCATGACGTTTTGTTTAAGGCGATGCTTGTGTAAATGTGATGTATATTAAGTAAATAAAGCTTTTTACTTCCTCATATACATCAAGAAACTAAAAACAAGTGCTTGTGTGTGCATAGATAAATGGCTCCTACGACGAGGAGAACCATACCAAGCGAGGAGTCCCATACGCAAGGATTCCTGTTGGAGACACTCAACAACCTGGTTACCGCCATCCGTGAAACGAGGCCAGAACCAGTCGCACCACGAAACGAGCACCTGGGAGGAGTGACTTATGAGAAGTTCCTCAAGCTTGACCCGCCAGTTTTCATTGGCAGAGCCGATCCTGAGCTCGCGGAGAGTTGGATCGAAGAGACAGAACGTGCCTTCTCAGTACTGGGAGTACCAGAAGAGAAGAAGACCAACTTTGGCACGTATCGATTAAAAGATAATGCACGGAAGTGGTGGGATACCACTAAACTTATCCAGTTCTCACAAGTCGAAGTCATTCCTTGGACTGACTTTCGGAGGACTTTTATGGATAACTACTTCCCGTTGCATTCCAGAAACAAGAAAAAGATGGAGTTTCTGGAGTTGGAACAGGGCGGTATGAGTCTAATGGACTATACCACCAAATTTCAGAATCTAGAGCGCTACTGCTCTCGATTGTTCGAAACAGACCAAGAAAGGGCCGACAAATATGTGAATGGTCTGCGCGAAGGGTTGCGATCTCGAGTGATAACAAGCATGCCTTCGACTTTTCAGGCTGCGGTAACAGCAGCTTCAAAAATCCAAGAGGATTGGGCGCGATCTAAAGTGATCATAGCAAAGAAGCCCATAGTGAATGGTGGGAATCGTAAAAGGACATTCCCAAGTGGCCAGGGTTCACGACAACCCTTTCAAAAGAAGAAGTTCCAAGGAGGGAACAACACTCAGCAAGTCGTGAGGCCAAGACAGAACACAACTCTGAATGGTCAGTCGTCCAACTTCAGCTGCCCAAGGTGTCGTATGAACCACCCCGGAAAGCCATGTCCTCGTGACATTGGTGGGTGCTTGTATTGTGGCAAGATGGGCCACTTTATAAGGGATTGCGCCAAGAAGGCTGCAGATGAACAGAGGAGTAGTGCCGGATCTGCCGGACCCTCTCGACCAGCACCACAACGTTCTCAGTTTCAACGACCTCCACCTAGAGTAGAACAAAGGCCTGCTGCAGGTCGTGTATATGCTGTAACGACTGAACAAGTCGAAAATGGTGACCTGATTGAAGGCACCGTACCTGTTAATGGACATGCAACTTACGTCTTGTTTGATTGTGGTGCTACTCATACGTTTATCTCTGACGATTTCACCGAACAACTCCACGCTTCGGTGCAACCGATTGATAAAATGATCGAAGTATATAACCCGTTGGGTTCACGCACCAAATGTATCCGGTGTGTGAAAAATTTGGATATTGAGATAGCAGGGCAACACTTGCCTACTGACGCCATCCTGATCGATATGGTACAGTACGATGTCATTCTGGGAATGAATTGGTTGGCTCAGAATAAAGCCAAGATTCTGTGCCGCGAGGGCAGAGTGATTCTATCTCGACCCGGATTGCCTAAGATGGAGTACCGGTTATCCAAACCAGTTCCACAGAAAAGGCTCATATCAGCACTTAAGGTACAAAAATACCTTAGGAAGGGTTGTGTGGCCTTCCTGTTGAGTCTCTCGGTGGAAAAATCCAATGACCAACCCCTTGAGAGTTTGGAAGTGGTGCGGGAGTTTCCCGATGTGTTTCCTGAGGAATTGCCAGGACTTCCGCCACTTCGTGAGGTTGAATTTGGAATTCAATCCTTACCTGGAACAGCGCCGATATCCAAAGCCCCGTATCGAATGTCGCCAGCTGAACTCAGTGAGTTGAAGTGTCAGTTGGAAGAACTGATGGAACAAGGGTTCATCCGACCGAGTGTGTCACCGTGGGGAGCCCCGGTACTATTTGTAAAGAAGAAGGATGGATCCCTTCAGTTATGCATCGATTATCGGATGCTTAACCAGGCAACTGTTAAAAATAAGTACCCGTTGCCTCGGATTGAGGACTTATTCGATCAACTCAGAACAGCGAGGGTGTTCTCCAAGATCGACCTCAGGTCTGGGTACCATCAGCTCAGAGTAAAGGAAGAGGATATACCCAAGACAGCCTTCAGAACGAGATACGGCCATTATGAGTTCGTAGTAATGCCCTTCGGACTCACTAATGCGCCTGCTGCCTTTATGGATCTAATGAACCGGATATTCAGACCATATTTGGATAGCTTTGTCATCGTCTTTATTGATGACATTCTCGTATATTCTGAGAACAAGGAACAACACGTGGAGCACTTGAAAATCGTCTTGAAAACCCTTCAAGATAACCAACTCTATGCTAAGTTTTCAAAATGTGAATTCTGGCTAGACAAAGTGATGTTCCTTGGTCATGTGATCTCAAAAGATGGAATCGCAGTGGATCCTGCGAAGGTGGAAGCTGTGATGGACTGGAAGCAGCCAGAAAATATCACTGAGGTCCGTAGCTTCCTTGGACTTGCCGGATATTATCGGAAGTTCATACAAGACTTCTCCCGAATCGCCGTACCGATGACGAAATTACTTAAAAAGGGAGTCAAGTTTGAATGGACTGACCAGTGTAAGGAGTGCTTTGAGGTTCTCAAACAGAGGCTTACCACTGCCCCTGTCCTTACCTTACCTTCTGGTCAGGGAGGCTTCGTTGCTTATACCGATGCCTCGGGAACAGGTCTGGGTTGTGTGTTGATGCAGCATGGCAAAGTAATCGCCTATGCATCACGACAGTTGAGGGTCCATGAGAAAAACTATCCAACCCACGACTTGGAGCTTGCCGCGGTAGTGTTCGCGCTTAAAATCTGGCGACACTACCTTTATGAAGAGAAATTTGAGGTCATGTCGGACCATAAAAGCCTAAAATACCTCTTTTCTCAAAAAGAACTCAATATGCGGCAACGGCGATGGCTGAAATTCCTCAAAGACTATGAATTCACGCTTTCCTATCACCCTGGAAAGGCGAATGTTGTAGCAGATGCCCTTAGTCGTAAGACTGTTGGCACTCTGGCCAGCCTAACTGGACAATGGAAGTTGATGGAGGATTTCGTCAAGTGGAAGCCATTTTTGGCTGATTCAGGTAGAATCCAAATGTCATGTTTGACGATCCACATTGAGTTCCTCGATCGCATCGTAGCCGAACAGTTCAAGGATCCCCAGTACTTGGAATTGAAAGCTCGTGCTGAAAAAGATAACACTTTCTTCCATTTGAAAGAAGATGGAGGAATATGGATGGAAGAAAGAATTTGGGTTCCAAATAACCCTGAGCTAAGACAGGAAGTACTCCAGGAGGCTCATAATAGCAAGTACACCATTCACCCTGGAGGTACGAAGATGTTCAGAGATTTACAGAGAAAGTACTGGTGGAGGGGTATGAAACGTGATGTGGCTACGTTTGTCTCGAAGTGTTTGATCTGCCAGCAAGTTAAGATCGAACATCAGCGCCCTGGTGGAAAGATGCAACGGATCGAGATTCCAGAATAGAAATGGGAAGGCATTACGATGGATTTCATCGTTGGATTGCCTCGATCCAAGAGACAACACGATTCGATATGGGTGATCGTGGACAGACTCACCAAGTCTGCTCACTTCCTGCCAATCAACACTCGATACTCAACTGAACGATTGGCAGGGATCTACATTCGGGAAATCGTTAGACTCCATGGAGTGCCGATTTCGATCATATCCGATCGTGACCCGAAGTTCACCTCTCACTTTTGGGAGCAGCTTCAGAGAGCCCTGGGGACGAAACTCAAGTTCAGTACAACATTCCATCCCCAAACAGATGGGCAATCAGAACGAACCATACAGACTCTTGAAGATATGCTAAGAGCCTGTATGCTGGAATGGAAAGGTGATTGGGATTCCCACCTAGCGTTGGCTGAATTTGCTTATAATAATAGCCACCACGCTAGCATTGAGATGGCACCGTATGAAGCCTTGTATGGACGACCCTGTAGATCACCAATCCATTGGGGTGAAGTGGGTGAGCGAACCTTTGACTCGCCCATTGTGTTGCAGCATTATACTGAGCAAGTCCACATGATCAGAAAGAAGCTACTGACTGCTCAGAGTCGACAGAAGAGCTACGCCGATCAGCGGCGTAGGGAACTCACTTTTGCGGTTGGAGATAAGATTTTTATCAAGGTCTCTCCAACCAAGAGTGTGTTTCATTTTGGAAAGAAGGGGAAGCTCAGCCCAAGATTCGTTGGTCCCTTTGAAGTTTTGAGCCGGATCGGAGAGACTGCCTACCGAGTAGCATTGCCACCACAATACGCGCAAATACATGATGTATTTCACGTATCAATGCTTAGAAAGTACGTTCATGATCCTTCTCACGTCATTCAACATGAAGACATTGACATCCGAGAAGATATGACGGTAGAAGAAAGGCCAGTGGAGATCATGGACCGACGGGAGCAAGTGCTAAGAACGAAGGTCATTCCACTTGTTAAAGTGAGGTGGCAGCATCATGGAATCAATGATTGCACTTGGGAGCCTGAATCGGATATGCGGGATAAATATCCTGAACTCTTCACCTTGTACTCTTAGCTGAATTTCGCGGACGAAATTCCTTTAAGGGGGTAATGATGTAAGACCCGTAATTTTTCAGAAAATATCTGAATAAAATTCATGAGGCATTTACCGGTAAAAATAGCATTTCTTCTCAGAATGCAAAACGAATCAATTCTTGCGAGCCAGTTATACTTAGGATATTCGTCGAATCGCGAATATATGCTCAAACACTCTGGAAGCCATAACTTCCTACCTGAATGAAATCAAAGGATTCCTACGAGCCAACTTTCTTAGTTACGTCAATACGAAGAAAATGGCGTACTCAGAATTTTTTTCGGAAAAAATCGTCGGAAACCCGAAATTCTTGCGGGACCCACGGAAATATTGGTGGGACCCACAGAAATATTCCTCAGAAAATATCTGGTGAGACCCACAAAAATATCCCATGGAATATCCAAGTGGGCCCCACACCAAGGAACCTCTTGGAATTAAAAAGAAGCCAAGGGGGTAGAAGGGGCATGAGAAAATCCAAGAGGAGGTGGGCTTGGGCTATAAATAGCCCTCCCCACTCTCTCTCTTCTCATAAAAATCGACCCCCTCTCTCTCTTGCCTTCTCTCTCTTTCCTAAACCTCCCCTACCTAGCCTAGCCCACCTGAGCCCACCTGACCTGGTCTGAGCCTGCCTGACTTAGCCTGAGCCTGCCTGACCTGGTCCTAACCCACCTGACCTGGGTCTGAACCCACTTGACCTGGTCCAAACCCAGTTGACTTGACTTGAACCTAGTTGGGTTTAAAGTCAAAGTCAAAGTCCTTTTTGGTCCAGATTCCGGTTTGGATTTCTGAACCCAGACTTAGCCTACTTGAGCTGAGTTCGAACCTGCTGAACCCAGTTGACTTGGATCGAACCCTGTTTTGTTCAAACCACTTAGGTTGAGTAGCTTAACCTACTCTACCTCTTTCTCAACTAAGTCAGCTTCATCTGACTTAGTCTGACCTCTCGAAGGAAGGCTCGAAGCCAAAGAAGCAACCCGGAGCCGTTTCTTCCACGATTTGAAGTAAGTTCGCTTCGTTGATCCATCTCTCTCAAGTATTTGACTGTTTGTATATAGAATATACTTTCTGAAGTAGTATCTTGCTTTAGTTCTTGATTGAGCCCTTTTTGGACACTTCGGTGTTCACCCGCTCGTCTCGTAACTATCGTCGGATATATCTAAGTTCAAACACGCAGTATTTGCGTTCTTCAAAATGGTATCTCGCTTTAGTTCTTGGTTGAGCCCTTTAGGACACTTCGGTGTTCACCCGCTCGCCTCGTAACTATCGTTGGATGCGGATCTAGGTGTATATCTGCTGATTCTGCCGACGCGTCTTATATCGCACAGGCTATGTAATTTACCTTTGCCGTCGCGTCGTATGATGCCAAGGCTCCTGCTTTCTGTAATGTATTTACTTACGCCGTCGCGTCAAACGATGCCAAGGCTTCTGCTTTGTTATATATGTAGAATATTTCGTTCAGTTACACACCCTGAACAATAGTATATGCATTTCTTTACGCCGCCGCTGTATAAAGCACAGGCTTCTGCTTATACTACATATATAGCGCATAAATGAGCGTTCAAATGGAGATCAAACTCCAAATCGCCCATGCGATTCCTTGATCGCTCCTCGTTCAAGATTCTGCTTGACGAATGAAGCCCCTATTGGAAAGGCTTCGGTTTTTGGCAAAATGCTCTTTACGTAATGACTAAGTCAATTTCGTATGGCCTGGCTATGGCCAAGGGTTCCTGCAACCTTGATGGATGCAAAGTACGCACAACGGTGCGCATCCATTTCCTGAATTAAGCGTGGCGATTTCCTACCAAAGAGGGGAGATGCCGCTGAAATGGATAAAAGAAACGCACGCTTTCTCCGTAAAAGAGAGGAAGTGCTGCTAAAATTTCTGAAGAAACTAAGAATAGCTCAGAAAGAACGTAGCAGGATACTCTGACATATAGCAGAGTGCTACCCAGTTCATGGTTTGCCCTCTACAATGTAGAAGGGTTCGTCGCACCACTGCCGGTAGAGCAGGGGAGGTGCTGACGAAATGGTTGGCAGAAGAGCTGCCGGAACCAATGGAACAGCATAATGATGTCCGTTGATGGAACGATGCCAGATCGGCTCGTATCCTTGTGCCTGCAAGGGCACCTTGCTCGTAAGGGCCGCTGAGCCGGAGTAGAGGTTGCGCCTTGGCTAGGTTTGGACTCGTTGCGTAAAAATACGCCGAGTAGCCGATCTATTTAGATCGAGTCATATGCATGCTCATTGAGAACGGTTACACAACCAGACTCGTAAGGGCCGAAGAGCCAGAGTGTGTTGTTTCCACCCAAAGAGGTGTGATGCTCGTGGTGGCCGAAGTGCCAAAGAGCGGTGTTCTGCATGCATATGAATAAGACTTAAGGTCGCACATACCCCGCGGTTGAAGATCGTGTTAGGGGTACCCCCTCAGTAATGACTGTGTTGGGGAAGACTGAATGGGGTCGGGTACATACTCCCGTAGTGCTGAAAGCACGAGCTGCCTAAATGGCATGCAGATTCTGTCCAAGTAATTGTAAGACTGGCAGACCCCTTCAGGAATTATGCTCACTGTGGAATGACAGTGATGGTACAGCCTTGAGTGACATGTATTTTACTTTGGACCGGATAGAGTCCACGATGGCCTCAGTCACTCATGGGTTTTGGGGTCGTGGTTATCCTTAAGATCTAAGGATTGAACCCAACTACTGCAAGTAGAGGATGCATCCGAATATGGGCCTAGTAGGATTCTCCCAGTTGAAACACACTGCCCTACTATGGATAGGGTCAACAGGCCTCTGGGGTATCTAAAATACATAGAATAATCAACCCCCAGAACGTCGCGTTGATGCCCGGACAATAGCTCTACCTGCGTACCAAAGGCGGGAGCGGTTAATTATCAAACAATGCATTAGTTCTAGGTACAGCGATGCTTTGAATGTATGAGTGGATGACGTGTTGAGTCAGTCCTGCATAACCTTTGTGAAGGTGTCATGTTCGGTATACTACTGGACCGACTGGGCAAAGACCCGTGTTGTATCCGCACGACTAAGCGAAGCTCGAGGAGTTGTCCTTAGATGCGTAGGATACGGATGTGCCAAGTATGAAGACTTGAGCTAGACATCACTTTGAGACCCGGAAGAGGTCATGGCTAAGTCGTGGAGACTTAAGCGGCTATTCAAATCACAGCCCTGAAAAGGCTTGCTCTAAGTCATGAGGACTCGAGTGGATGTTCAACTCATAGCCCTGAGGAGGCTCTTGCGATATACGCTAAGTCTTGGAGGCTTGAGCGTCGTTATTGCGCATTGCGACCCTGAGTGGTCATTATTGTATTTGAGTTGAATGGATGTATGACTGCATGCTTACCAGACCATCAGTGGTTCTGACCCCGTTTTATGGGGATTTCAGGTGTTGAACCTGCGTGGCGATATGCGGAGCAAGGCGGCATCGAGTTCCAGGGTTTCTCTAGACAGATTTTGTACTGCTTCCTTTTATTGAACCTATACTGCTTTTCTAAGCAGTAGTGTTGTAATAAACATGTGGTTTTCGATAAAATGGAACACTTTGGTGGTCAATGAGTTGCTTGGCCACATACCTGCAACGTGCTCGGAGCTTTCTAAAACCGACGACTCATTATCGTCTTATTCCGTTGCTAAAAGCTTTTCTAAGTTCCGCTGCAAAGAAAAAAAAAGAAATTCATGAAAATTTTAACTTAGCTTTGTTTTGGAAATCCGGGGCGTTACATGATGATCTTGAAATGGAAATTGAAGAAAAGACAATCACTTGGGTTTTTGAAAGGAAATTTTGAAAATATGATGCAATTCTATCCTAAATGATGAATGACTTTAAAGAATTTTGAATTTGGATTTTGAAAATCATATTTCATTCTTTACATGAATTGAAATAAGATGAAAAATATAATACATCCTTGATTATGGTCATTGAATGTATTATATAATAATCTATATTTAAATTCAGGTGAAGAATAAAACATATTTTTATGCTTTTATAGAGTTTAAAATGAAATTAACTCTCAATATACCCTGACTATGGCCATTGGTATATATTTTGAGCCAATTTTAAGTTAAACTCTAATAAAAGAAAGAAATATTTGAAAATATGATGATTTTTGAAAAGGATCCAGTGTGGATTCAGTGTTATTTTATAAAAGATAAAAATACTAAGTTTTGTTTACATCCTGACTATGGCCATTGATGTAAATCATCAACTTAGAATTAATTACCTCTTACGAAATGGTGCACGTGCCATTCGTGTTTCCATTTGTGAGATTTTGAGAAATAAAGACCAAAAGCATGAAAAAGGCAATTTATGATATTTACAATGCTCATTCATTCTATCTAAACAGGAAATGTAAATTTTCATTAAGATCCTAACTTATTACAAGTTTTGAAAATTCAAATCTCAAGTGATGATATTCTCCTCATATTCCCTGCAAAACAACTAGATTAACATGAAAATGGAAGAAAATGGCATATACCATGTGGATATCTACAGAATGTTCATATGAGTGGTGGAAAGATAGAGGGAATGATATATATGCTTACACACATATATATATATATATACATGTATATGTTATATATATAGGTATGTATATATATACATATATATATGGCATGAGGGAGGAGATGAGCTAAGGGGCTGTAGGAGCAAGGTATCCTAGTGACACTATATAGAGGCTGTGCTACTTATGAATGGTGAAATGATTGGGAAAAGGCTGATAGGTATGTTTCATATTGGTGGACTGCAAGTGAGTGTGTGAATACGGGGAAGGTGTTGGGATGCTACTCAAGGGTTTATAATGAGAAGTAATAAGATTACAGGATAATTAATAAGCTATGCATCTTGTGCACCTTTATATGACAACTAAATAACTTAATTCTCTTGACTGCTAACTATACACCATGGAAACTGTAACATGGAGAGCATGAGAATCAAATAAAAAAAAACATATAACAATAAACAAGGAACAAAATATGCTAAGCAGCCAATCCAAACGTGCTCACTACTGAGAATGACATCTACTGCAAGCAGCAAGTAAGCAGATGAATCTGGCTGCACTCTTCTTCCATTGCTTATAGATATCCCTTATTATCAGCAACCAACCAACCAAATTGCCAAAATTTCATGGTGACAGGTAATGTACTTATGCACCAAACTCTAAAAAAAATGTGCACAGCAACATAGTGTGGGAAGGGAAGCATAACATGAGCTGTATCACTTTCAGTATCGATTTACCGAACACCTTTCAACAGTCCTGAACCTTGGGGAAAGACTTGGTTGATCATCTTGCTAAAAACTTTAACTGTAATACGTTGAGCCAACAACCTTGAAAGCATGAGTTGGCCGTCGAAGGGAAATTCTATGTAACGCAAAACACATAAGGTTACACCTTCAACTCTTGTTGTTATCTTATACTAAATCAGAGTGAGAGAACTGAACCCAATGTGAATCTCATTTGAATTCGGCACAATGAAACAGATGTTAGAATTTTGCAGGAGGATAAATATAACATAGCCAATGTACTTTTCCATAACGATCTCCAAGTTCGTTCTACAGATTTTGAGGAGCCAGTGAAGATGCTTCCAGGAGAGCTTGTCACGTTAATAATTATGCTACTGGAGGTGTTTATGGATGACTTGAATGCTTATATGTTGAAGACTAATGCAACATTAAAAAAAAGGATAATAAAACACAAGACTGTAATGGATTTTGTTAATCTTGACAGTCAGGTCGCAACAACCATCTTAAACACTCTAATTCCAGCCTATAAAATAATGTGATGTTGACTCTCACCCAATGGGTATGTAGATTCTTGTTGAATGTGATGATACAGGCATTAACAGACACTACTACATGAAGGCATATATCAAAATCTGGAGAATGTTAATGCAGTAAACGAGTGCCATCCGATATTTATTAAAACTAGAAACTCAAATGCTAGGAGATAGGTCAAAGGGGAGAAAAAAAATCAGGAGATTAATCACGAAAAATAACCAGAGAACAAAACACAAAAAGAGAAAAAAAAAACCTAGCAGGAAACCTAGGCAAACAAGCAAACAAAATCAAAATGAATCGGATGCATAAAACCAGAAAATGGAGATGATAGATAAGTGGCACATAACTTTAACTGATTTCTGCAATGCAATCGGAAGTAAGAAAGAAAGATAATCATAAGAAACATGACATTCTACTAATGGCAAAGTTATATATACATGACTAAATCAGAAGCAGGGTATACATCCTGATAAATATGAAACAAGGGTTATCAAAAGGGTAGATGATGCGTCCCCACAGTATTTGCAACTCTGGATCTCCTAGTGAAGTCAACTTGGATCATGACTTCACCTGTGAAATCAAGTGCAAAGGATAGAGTTGTTGAGCCAACTATCCTCAGATATGTCCAGGGAAGGGTTATCTCACTGTTGCACAGATACAAATCGAGATTGCTAGGGGCAATTCGATATTGTGCATGGTGCTTCTTAAAAATGAGTAAAATGAAAGGGAAACATTGAGAGAATCTAAAAAAAAAAGGAAGTATGAAAATAATAGGAAAGATGAATCATAAGTAATTCCAGCGGTATGACATATAATGGGATGCAGAGGATTATCATATACATGTGGCGATTCACAAGGATACGTGGGTTGAAGATCAACCAACAAAGGGGATCTGTCCAGAGAGGGGTCATGCAGGGATGGATGAAGATCATCCGGTGAAGCCAGGCCCATCACGAAGACCTTCGATAGTGCTAATTGAGGCTTTATGATAGTTTAAAGAGAAATTTCAGCAGCCACCCTACTCGGATGATGTGCAGAAAACTTGTGCGATGGAGGTGGGATCTACACAGTTCAAATAGAACAGGGATCTAATGAAGAGGATGATCTTAATGCTAGGTCGAGTTCAACGCAGATGAAATATCGGGCTGAATGTGAGGCCATCAACTTGATACAAAAGGGTCAGTTAGATGAAATGCATTGCAGAAGAGGCAAAATTGATGATGGTAATATTAAAACACAAAAAAGGGGGGGGTAGACGAAATACAACAAACAGAAGTAAATGAAAGTTAAACCGAAGTTCAGGTAGGTCGTCGAGTGCTACTGGTACTGAGTAGCATGAGCAGAACCATAGTAAGAAAATCATAAAATGGATAGATGTAGGAACATATCTGTTCCTTTCCAATCTTGCTTATCTATAACTTGATTAACTATATGTAAATCAAGTCTACAAATGATGCGTCGATGGAACTAAAATAAGAAAAATTACAAGTAAAACTGGAAGAGCAAAAGGGAGAGGAACGCTTACTGTATTCTGAAGACGACCTGGGAGAGGAGGGGGAGAAGCTTCTCCTTCGCTCTGTGGTGAGGATTCTGATTTTATTTTTTTTGTTAGGTCCTTGCGGTTGTTCTTCCGATATCCTCAGCACGCGGTGATTCAGAGGAGCTTTAGAGAGAAGAAGGCGGATTCGTGCAAAGCCAAGGTGATGAAGATAATGGATGGTTCCAGGGGAAAAGTCGATCGGAAGAAAGATCAATGGGAGAATCGGATGAAGTTGATGGATTGTTGTATGCAATGCTAAGAAATGGATGGATGATCGGCTAAAAGGAATGGGCTGTAAATGGGTTTTCGCATAGGAGCTCCGTGATGATGGGTTTAATCGATGCAAGGGGAGCGAAAGATGGATGGCGATCGTGGATGAAGTTGATGGATTGTAATGGATTCTGCCGAGAAGCTTGATGTCTTCCAGGAAAAAAATCGATGATGCTGGAGGAGAAATTGCAGCATGAAGATGGGTCTAATGGATGCCCAAAGGAAGAAGGGGGATGCCCTCTTTAAAGAGAAGAAGGAAAATTCGAGAAGTCGTTTGTTGAAGATGAAAGGGGGAGAATGCAGAGATTGTTGAAGATAAACGATGGAGAGAGAAGGAGAGAGGCGCGGGAGAGAATCCGTTAGAATTTTCCACTTCTTCATAAAAGAGGTCCCCTTTTTAGGAAATTTTTATAAAATGGTTTTAAAAAATGAGGTTTTCGGCAAAATGGCTTCAAAAGGCTTAAAAATCCTTCATTTTTCTTGTAATTTTCCCCAATTTTTTTGGGTTTTTATGTTATTTTTCGTTTTCTTTTTGTATTTTTAGAATAAAATCTTAAAGTTTTACGAGAAACCAAAGATTAAAACTAATTTTTTGTGTTTTTGTAAAATATTTACAAAAGGGAGTTTTTCTGAGAACTCAAGGCGATTTTTGAGAAAATTTCTTCAAAAATGGCTTTAGATCCGGATTTTGGAGGAAATATGGATTTAAAGTGCTGAATTCGGATCCGGGATTAATTTTGAATATACCAATATGGAATTTAATTCAGAAAATCTGAAGAATGACTGAAATTTAGTTTTGAAATTGCTTTGATTTTCTCAGAAAATGGGGTCAGGGGCAAAAAGGTCATTTTTATAAAATTTTGAAAAATTTTGGGGTGTTCACAGATGCCCCTCTTTGCTACTAAGCCGGTTGAAAGCCGAGCTTAGTGGCAAAGATAACACTCCAAAATTTGAAAATGCCCCAGTCAGTAGAGCTGAACTGGGTGTGAAAGAATTATTTTGAAAAATATGGCTCTTCAGGCTAAAAACCTTATCCTAAATGGTTTTGGGGATACGAAATCCTTTAAGATGATATGATTGAGTAAAAGATGAGGAAATCGTGATGGGACTTTGGGTGAAAATCCCGAAATGGTGGAAATAAAAATTTTGACCAAGTCTCATGGGTGAGACAAGATACTCTTTTTGGAATGATTCAGGTTTAGCCCTTAACCTGGATGGGACGAAAATATATCAAGATGAATTTGTAATGAGGAAAGGAATACATGAGGACCTTGATGAGACATTTTTGAAAAATGCCTCGTGAAATGACGCTCAAGTAGGATCATATCCTGGATGGATATACAAAGCATGGATTCCTCAATGGGAAGAGCCATGATGGGACTGAGAGAAAACATCTCGTTAGAACGAGGAATCTCGTTAGAGTGAGACTCAGGTTTAACCCAAACCTAAAAGGAAGATGCCTCGCAAAGCGAGGTTCCGGGTTAACTCTTAACTTGAATAGGAAATCTACCATACGGGTTTCTCAAATGAAGAAACCATAATGGGACCTTCGGAATTTGGACGAACAAATCCAAACGGGGTTTTGCAAAAGGAAGAAGATAGGGTTCTTAAAGCTTGGAAAAAAGAATGATTTTGGGTGTCTCATTTGCTGAGAGTGAATTAACTTTTTGAAATCAAATGGCCTCTCGCAGAAAATTCAGGTTTTGACCCTTAACCTGAGTGGGAACACCATACGGAATCCTTGATTGAAGAAACCGCGATGGGACATAAAGAGATACTTCAACTGAATGAGGCAACTCTTCTGAAAGATATAGACAGCGCTAGGTTGCATCAAAAGTGGATATTGAATGTTTATTTCATTTTTGGAATAGCTAGAAAACTTTGCCAATAAGATAAAATTATAGTTGATTCAAATGCTTGGAAATATGCACGTATGTGCGAAGATATTCCCTCTTTTACCTAGAGTATTTCCTCCAATGAGGTTAACTCCTCAGTTCTAAGAGTCAAATTCAAAATTTTAGCGCTGGTGATTTTCTTCAAGGAAGTTGTCCATTTCCCTGATATGAGAATAGAAGAAATATTCTTAATTTCATAAGAGCAAGTAATGAAGAGATATTGATAAAAGAATTTTGCATGAGAAAAGATGACTTCTGGCAACTTTGGCAGTTTGATATCTGGGTGTTTTCCCACGATGATCTTTTTGCACTCTTTTTGAGTCACTGAACTTTCTCAGTTTTTCTCATCATCCTTTATTTGGATGTGTCCTGACTTTTCTCTCTTTTTTGGAGAAGGGTACGTCACAAACTCCTTCATCTTGGAGATGTTCCGATCCTTCTTTTATCTCAGGGATTCTATTGATGACATTGGCTCAAAAGGTCTTTAGATGATAGCATAAATCAAATATCTTTTAGGGTTTGTCGGTAGGTTCATCGCACTCGCCTTCATCTTGACGGTGATCTGAACTTTCCCTGGAAGGATCCTTCACAAACTCCTTCATCTCGGAGATGATTCAAATCTTATTTGGCCCCGGGGGTCTAGCTCGCATATTCGTCTTCATCTTGACGACAATTGAGAGATCCCTTTTGCAGATATTTGATTGCTGCTTAAAACGAATGAGAAGATATGGGTTGAGTGGATTCTTTTTATAGCTCAAGATATTTCCACTGCCTAATTGCCAGAAAGTCATTTTTAAACATGCACCATAGCCAAGATCAATATCAATTCGCTTCTGGCTTTTCAACGTCATTGAATATTTCTTTCACTGATCATATCGAGGACATTTCGTACATCCTTTTGGTTGATTAACATGAAAAGATTTGAATTTTACCTCTTTTTCGAAAAAAGTTTCACCTTTTTGGAAAGAAATACTGGAGGTAATATGAGGAAATCCTTTTGTGTAGTAAGAATATTGGAATCAACAACTGTTTTTAGCAAATTGGCATAACATTCTAGAATTCTTTTATGAAAATCATTCAATATGAATTTTGATGTGACCTCTAGCTGTATCTTTGATTTCGGAAATACATGACCAGCAAAAACTGGGACCTTTTGAAATACATGACCAGTGGAAGCTGAAACCTTTTTGAAATACATGACCAGCAACGGCTGGAACTTTTGAAATACATGACCAGCGAAAGCTGGAACCTTTGAAATACATGACCAGCAAAAAGCTAAAATGTTTGAAATACCTGATCAGCGGAGCTGGAACATTTGAAATACTTGACCAGCAACAACTGGAATGTTTAGAAATACATGACCAACAAGTGTTGGGTCTTTTGGGAAATACACGACTGGTTATGAAAAACTAGGTTTTAATAAAAAAGGTTCTGAAGGTTTTGAGAATGATCGAAATTGGGAGATTATAATTCGAGGGTTGAGAAAATGATGAAATTTTGAAAATATTGCACTCGGAGGTTGGAGAATTAGTAGAATTGAGAGATTTGGAGATATGAAGTTTTGGAAATGATAGATTTGAGAGATTTGAAAACTCGAAGGTTTGGTAATGAGAGAATAGAGAAATCAAACCCTAAAGGTTTGACTTATGAAATGGGTTGATTTGGGAGCTCAAAAATTGTGAGCTGGGACTTTTTGAGATATATGACCAGCGAGAGCAGGGTCTTTTGGAAATACACGACCAAAAGCTGAGTCCTTTTTGGGAATACATGACCAGCAAAGCTGGAACGTTTGAAATACATGACCAGCGAAAAGCTAGAACGTTTGAAATACATGACCAACGAAAAGCTGAAACGTTCGAAATACATGACCAACGAGTGTTGGATCTTTTTTGGAAATACCTGACCAGCAAAAAGCTAGAACGTTTGAAATACCTGACCAGTAAAGAGCTGGAACGTTTGAAATACATCCCCAACGAGTGTTGGATCCTTCGAAATACCCGACCAGCAAAGGCTGGAACGTTTGAAATACTTGACCAGCAACAGCTGGAACGTTTGGAAATACATGACCAACGAGTGTTGGATCTGACCAGCAAAAAGCTGGAACGTTTGAAATACATGACCAGCAAAAGCTGGAACGTTTAAAATACATGCCCAACAAGTGTTGGATCTTTTGAAATACCTGACCAGCAAAAGCTGGGACGTTTGAAATACCTGACCAGCAAGAAGCTAGAACATTTGGAATACATAACCAACGAGTGTTGGATCTGACCAGCAAAAAAGCTGGAACGTTTGAAATACATGACCATCAAGAAGCTGGAATGTTTAAAATACATGCCCAACGAGTGTTGGATCTTTTGAAATACCTGACCAGCAAAAGCTGGAACGTTTGAAATACTTGATCAGCAAGAAGCTGGAACTTTTAAAATACATGACCAATGAATGTTGGATCTTTTTTGGAAATACCTGACCAGCAAAAGCTGAAACGTTTGAAATACCTGACCAGCAAAGAGCTAGAACGCTTGAAATACATGCCCAACGAGTGTTGGATCTTTTGAAATACCTGACCAGCAAAAGCAGAAACATTAGAAATACCTAACCAGCAAGAAGCTGGAATGTTTGAAATACATAACCAACGAGTGTTGGATCTGACCAGCAAAAAAGCTGGAACGTTTGAAATACATGACCAGCAAGAAGCTGGAACGTTTAAAATGCATGCCCAACGAGTGTTGGATCTTTTGAAATACCTAACCAGCAAAAGCTGGAACGTTTGAAATACCTGACCAGCAAGAAGCTTGAACTTTTGAAATACATGACCAACAAATGTTGGATCTTTTTTGGAAATACCTGACCAGCAAAAGCTGGAACGTTTGAAATACCTGACCAGCAAAGAGCTGGAACGTTTGAAATAGATGCCCAACGACTGTTGGATCTTTTGAAATACCTGACCAGCTAAAGCTGGAACGTTTTAAATACATGCCCAACGAGTGTTGGATCTTTTAAAATACATCAAATTTTGAGAGATTTAAGTCAGAACTTGAATTTTGTAGAAGAAAAGATTTTGATCAAAAGACTGAATGTAGAAAGTTATTGGTGCGAGGATCGGATCCTCCAAATGAGCTCAATATATATTTGAAGATTTTGAGAAATACCCTAGTGCGAGGACTGGGTTGTAAAGATGAGCTAAACAAAGTGAAATTTTTAGAAAATAAAGATTCTTTGGTAAAAATTAATGGACCATCATAGTTTATTTGCATGTGGTCGACTTTCAGGATTTTGTCCCCTTGTCCCGAACAGGGGAAATAACAAAGAGAATACCTCATTGACAGGCGGCATTAGGTTTATCCCTTAACCTGAAAGGGTATTTTTAAAGATAAAAGTAGATGGAATTTTAATTAAGGTTGAAAAATTTGTTAAAACTAGATAGAAATGAGCAATAGCTTGATGAAAATTCGGTCAAACAAAAAGTGAATCAAATGAAATGAAAATAAAGATCACAAGATCAATTGAGAATTAATAAAATTTGAGGAAAAGAGCTTTTGTCTAATCCTGCCTGCATATGATGAAAGAAGATGATTATAGATCAAAAATAAAAATGCCCCAGTATGATGGAGAAGGATGTAAGAATTGATAGAAGACTATTATTTTATTGAAATGGCTCTTTGAAGAGTACAAAGGCTTTAGAATGAACATTTCAGGTATAAAACTTCTTCAAATGCAGAGCATTGACGGGATCTGGTATTTCCACTCCGTCTGCGTTGATTAAACGATATGAATTGTGAGGAAGTGCTTCCTTAACCACATAAGGGCCTTCTCAATTGGGTGACCACTTGCCCCGTGGTCGATGTTTGAGATGAGCCGTTGATCTGAGTACCAAATTGTCAACTCAAAATCTTCTCTCAATGACGGACTTGGCATAGTGTTGAGCTATCCTTTGTCGATAAGCTTGAGCATGCTCTGCTGCCTTGAGCCTTTTTTCATCTAGTAGATCCAGTTGCACCAATCTCTGCTGCTGATACTAATCAAGTGGTAATTTTATAAGGGAAGCAAATTTGAGAGCGGGCTTTTGGATATGGAGAGGTAACACCACTTCAGTTCCGTAAACAAGTTTCGAAGGAGTGGCATTAGTCGGAGTCCGAATGGTGGTCCAGTATGCCCAAAGTGCGTTATGAATTTTCTCATGCCAGTCTCGACCTGTCTTCAGAGTCCTTTCCAAAATATGGATTAAGATCTTATTGGTAGCCTCTGCTTGGTCGTTCCCTTGAGGATAATAAGGAGCGGAGAAATAATGAGAAATTCTGAATTTAGAACAAAATGTTTTCATCCTCTCATTTTTAAAATGGGTTTCATTCTCTAAGACAATATCATGTGGTATGTCGAAGCGGCAAAGAATGTTCTTGTGAATAAAAGAAACCACATGGCGGCCTTCTACTGTGCGTAGAGTGATAGCTTCAACCCATTTTGTGAAATATTCTGTCGCAACGAGAAAGTATTTGTGGCCGTTGGAAGCAGAAGGAGTAATCGGGCCTACGACGTCGAATGCCCACATAGAAAATGGCCAAGGAGAAACAACTGATTGTAGATATGTGGCCGGAGCATGAATGGAAGGTGCATGCATTTGTCACTTGACGCACTTCTTCACGAACCGATGGCAGTCCTGTTGCATGGTATTCCAATAGTATCCTGCTCGGACGATCTGCTTGACGAGAGTCTGATAGCCAACATGGCCACCACAAATCCCTTCATGTGCCTCTTGGATAATTTTCATAGCTTCTTCTTTGTCTAAGCATCTGGCATACTCAGAACTGAACCCACGGCGGTAGAGGACATTGGCAAGAATGAAATATCGGGTAGACATACGTTGAATTGCACGCTGCTCCCTTTTTGGCATTTCTGGTGGAAATTCACCAGTCTCAATGAAATTTTTGATATTTTGATACCAAGGTTTCTCCTTCTGATTGACCTGGTTTACTTGCATATTTGAATTGAAAACGGGTTGCTCAAGTCTGCCGACTTCAAAAGAACAACATGATTCACTGCCCTTAAAAGATAAAATGGAGCCCAGACTGGCCAAACCGTCCGCTATCTGAATATGCTCTCTTCTAATATGATTGAGCTGAAATTCTTCGAAGCTATCCACAAGAGCTAGGACGATTTTTTGATACAGAATCAATTTTGAATCTTTCACTTGCCATTCAGTGTTAACTTGACTGACAACAAGTAGTGAATCGCCAAAGGCATGCACTCTCTTGACACTGAAATTTTACAGAATTTTGAGGCCTTGTATTAGAGCTTCATACTCGGCCATGTTATGAGTGCATTTGAAACCAAGCTTGAGGGAATAAGGGATCATTTCTTTTTCTGGAGTGATCAGCAAGACTCCAATCCCTATGCCAAACATATTTTTAGAGCCATCGAAGAACAAGTTCCAAACTCGGGGTTGTTGGACATTGCAGATGTGCTCATCGGGGAAATCATCCTCTGCTTTAATTTCTTCTGTCAAAGGAAAATCTGCCAACTGATCTGCGATCGCTTGGCCTTTAATCGACTTTTGAGAAACATACTCTAAGTCATATTGCATTAGAAGGACTTTCCACTTTGCAATCCGTCCAGTGAGAAATGGTTGTTCCAAAATATATTTGAGAGGATTAAGCTTCAATAGGAACTTGATTTCAGAAGCCAACAAGTAATGTCTCAATTTCTGGCACATCCAGACCAGAGCCAGACAAGTCTTCTCCATCTGAGAATACTTCTTTTCATAATCAATGAAAGTTTTGCTCACATAGTAGATGACGTGCTCTATCAGGCTGCCTTCTTCATACTGCGCGAGGAATCCACCACAGGCATTCTGATTGACAGAAATGTATAGTAGGAGAGGTTTCCTCAACTTAGGCGGCTTTAAAACGGGTGGATTAAGGAGATACTGCTTGATACGTTCAAACGACAGCTGGCATTCTGATCCCGATTCAAATTTAACTCCTTTTCTTAGCAAATGATTGAAAGGTTCACACCTCATGGCCAAATTGGAGATGAACCTGCAAATAGACTGAATACGCCCTTGAAGGCTTCGCAGTTATCTGAGATTAGTTGGAGGTGGCATATCAATAATGGCTTTTGCCTTGGATGGATCCACCTCGATTCCTTTCTTGCTGATGATGAAGCCGAGTAATTTGCCAGACTCAACTTCGAACACACATTTTTGAGGGTTAAGTCTCAACTTATAAAGAATAAGTCTTTCAAAAACTTGATTAAGAGCATCGAGGTGATCCTCTTCTTCTTTAGACTTAACCAGAATGTCATCCACATATGCATCCATGTTTTTGTGCATTTGATCGTGGAAAATGATGGCCATCGCCCTCTGATAGGTTGCCCCGGCGTTTTTGATCCCAAATGGCATTACAGTATAACAGAAGGTTCCCCACGGGGTAGTAAATGAAGTCTTGGACTGATCATGAATGGCTAGCTTGATCTGATTATAACCTGAATATCCATCTATAAATGAAAACATGGCATGACCTGCTGTGCTATCGATCAACATGTCAATATTGGGGAGTAGATAATCATCTTTCGGAGTAGCCTTATTGAGATCCCTGAAATCAATGCAGATTCAAACTTTACCATTCTTTTTAGGGACTGCCACGATATTTGCCAACCAATCTGGGTAATCAATGGCTCGGATGAAGCCTGCTTTCAACAAATCTTCAAGTCTTTCCTTGACTTGTTGCTCAATTCGAGGATCTAACTTCCTCAATTTCTGCTTGATTGGTCTGGCTTTTGGTTTCAACTTGAGTCGATGCTCAACCAGCTTGGTATCTAATCCTGGCATATCTTCATAAGTCTAGGCAAATGTTTCCTGATGCTTCTTAAGGAGATGGATGAGTCTAGCCTTTTCAACTTCGCTTAAACCCGACCCAATTTTGAGAATTTTCGGATCATCTTCCGACCCAATGTTGATATCCTCAGTTGGATCTTGAACCAAAGATGATGGTTCATCCTGCTTCTGAATGTGAGCAAATTCTGGCAATTCCTGAATGGTGGAATCAAATTCGGCTGGCTCTTCGGTCTGCTCTGCTGCCTGCCTGACCTCTGCTCTGTCTTTCATCTCAGGAAACATTGCCAATTTTAGATATTTGGGATTGATAACGAATTTCGTCATTGATTCAAGAGTTAATGGTCCTGAAAATGTAAGAAAGGTTTTTTAAGAGAAAGTACAAGCCAAAACAAATTTTTGTATAAAGTAAAGAACAATGACATAGACAAAGTGTAAGAAGGAATGATAGATGCCTGAATATGAAGAAAAAGATTGATCTTTCATTGATTGAAGCATAGTATTTTACAAGACACTGACAAAAGATGAGACTGTGTCGTCCCTACAAGATTAACAAAAGATAGAAAAAGCAGAAAAAACTAAGGCATCATTTTCACTTGTTCCCTTTGACAAATATTGTTTTCTTGGTGGAATTTTGGTCGGTGAACCCCAACTCTGAACTGTTCATTGCTGAATGGGAATGACAGGCTCCACTATGCCGCCTTCATTCTTCCCTATGCCCCGAAACGGCTGGTATCCGTGTTTTATGAACAGATCGAACCCCTTTCTGGCTTTGGAAAACTGAGGAAATAAGGGATGATCTTTGAAGGAGATGTAATTGATGTGTCCTCCTAACTTGAAGAAACAAGGTCACTGCCATTGGACCATAGCTGCAATATTTTCTTCTTCCATGACATCTTTTAACTTCAACATCTCTAGGCTGTCACTGAGATTGATTTCGTCTGCCTCCCGGATGCTGGGAATATCTGTTGTAAATGTCGGACGAGGAATCATAGGCTGTGGTAGCCTCTCTTCAGGATCTTCGCCCAAGATAATCTCTAGGCTTCTCTTATGGAAAGACAACCGAAAAACAAAGTTGAGAAAGTATCACAGAGGAACGAGTCCATCACACTCTCCCTAGAAGAGGGTCCTCTGTGAAGGGGTTGGCCAAAGATGAGAAAAACAGGGGCCACAAAAGAAACGAGCTTCCGTCGAAGTTCTCCCTGGAAAAAGGGTTCTTTTGTGTAAAGTTGGTTGTTGTTTTGCAAACTGTTCGCGAAGAAAACAAGTCCCTTCACACTCTCCCTGGAAAAGGGTTCTTGCGAACGAAAGATGATTGTATGCGAAAGGAACGAGCTCCCTCGAACTCTCCCTAAAGAGGGTCCTTCGCAAGAGAAAATGATTTGAATTTTTGACAAAATGATAACCCGAAGGTTGAAATTTGAGAATTTAGAGCTTGAATGATGATGTTTGGCTAGTACAAAGACTGAACCTGGATGGCTAACTGATCAGTCAGCCAAACAACTAGCACGAGCGCTAGATGCACCAGCACGAGCGTTGGATTTGAAGATGTACTAGCACGAGCGCTGGATTTTGAAAAATATACTAGTACGAGTGCTGGATTTCAAAAAAATGCCACAGTACGAGCGCTGGGTTTAATGCACACCAGCACGAACACTGGGTTTTCAAAATGCACGCCAGCACGAGCACTGGGTTTTTCAAAAGGAGAATTGAAAAATGAGATCGACATTCGTAATCATTCTGCCCTTAGACCACTTTATGCACTGATGGAGGGTTGATGGAACGACATTGGCATTATGGATCCATGTTCGTCCCAACAAAAGATTGTAAGTTGGCAGCACATTGACGACATGGAACAGGATGGTGTGCACTAAGTAGTTGATGAAAATTTCTAGGAAGATCTTGCCCTTGGTAGTCTGCCCGTGATTGTCGAAGCAATAGATGGTAATGGGATCAGGCACGTATTCTTCTTCCTTTAATCCCAGGGCCTTTGCTGTCATCTCTGGGCAAATGTTGAGGCTGCTGCCTCCATCAACGAGCACATGCGGGACAGTCATGCCCCTAGTCCTTACCACAATATACAATGCATTATTGTGAAATGAATGAGGCTTAGGCAAGTCCTCATCAGAGAAGGTAATAGGCGCGTTAGTCATCACCTGGTTTACAATCTGCGCCATGTCTTCGGGCGTGGTGCCCGGCTTCACTTTAATATTTCTCAATAGATTATTCAACTTTTCCTGATGCTTGGGAGAATCATGAGTTAATTCAAAGATGGAAATGTTGAAGAGCGTTGTAATTGGCTTCTGGAAATCATCGGCCTGCTCTTATGCTGCCTTAGAGGTTTCTGCTTCCTCTGCGCAGGCTTCTTTCTTAAGGAATCTTCTTGGGAAAATTTGAGTTCTTTCGTTCTCAACTGGTACACTTACTTGGTCAAGAAGCGAGAAGATATCCATTTTTTGAGATACAGGCAGATCCTGATGAAGAACCATTACCTGATGCTGGAGATTTAGCTCTTCACTAGAGCATGGATGTATATGGCTTTGTGAAAGGAAAGAATGTTCTGAAATGGTTGATGTGGAATGTTTTGGGAATAGAGCAGATAAAATTTCCAATTTGCCTTCCTCTTCATCTTCTACGAGGATGCTCTTGTCGATACAATCCTGGACCAAATGCTTCAAGACGAAGCAGTGTTCTGTATCATGTCCCATGGCTCTATGGAATTTGCAATATTGCTCTCTGTACTTCCCCATGATTACTGGAGGATCTGCAATTTTGGGAAATTTTACCATCCCGTGGGACAGTAGGTATTCCAGCACTTTTTTCAGAGGCTGGTCCAAAGGAGTGAATTTCCGATCCTTGCTCCAATTGATATGCTTAGGTCTTTCCTGAAAGTCCCCTTTTTGTTGAGGACCGCTGGGGAGAGGCTTATCACTATTCTTAAAGAACTTCCCCTTTCTATCTCTATTCTGCTCAGGCCTCGTGCCACTGCCGTTGTCATTCTTGCTGCTACTGCCCTGATTGTCTTCAGGAACATCAGCTGAGTAGGTAAAATGGGCTTTCTTCTTTGGTTCCAGGATGTTCTTGGCCAAAGCAACACCTTCATACATTCCATTCTCTACCCCCATTTCGAGTCATTCTGCTCGCTCTGTTAGTTCGATAAATGATTTGGAGGGGTACGGGAAAAGGAGGCTTTTTAGGGGCTGGGAGAAGTTGTTGAGAATGACCTGGAGAGCGTGCTCCTCAGAAATGGGATTCCTCATTTTGTTACAAAGGCTCCTCCACTTGTGGATGAAATCTCTGGCCTTCTCATTGGGCTCTTGCTTGAGGTTGCACAAGTGGTTCAGAGTAGGTAGGGCTTCTGTGTTGAACAAGAAGCGCTCGACAAACATGTTGACGACTTTGTCAAAATCCCTCAATTCTATGGGATTGACATGCTCAGCGTACCACTTGGCTGCTGATGTCTTCTTTTAAATCGTTATAATTTTGAAAAGATTTTTAAATGTAAAACATGTGAAAACCAGACATCAAATAATAAAAACCGGTTCTCACTAGTGGATGAGACCGGGTCAAACTCAGGGAACGGGAATATTTCGTATTCAAGTACACAAATCTAAAGTATTCTTTATTGCCGAATTATTGAAATGTAAAATGTTCAGAAAAGTAAAAACAACTAACTATTACAACAAATGAATACCCTTCGCAGAGGGCGTAAGGTGCAATATTTACAAACCCAATTAAATTCCTAATTCTAAACTAAAAAGTAAAAAGAAGCTTTATTCTTCGCTTTCTCGTGTCACGTAATCGCTTCAACTCCACTCCTTCGTTATCCTGCACAAATTCAATGAACACGAGCAGTACCAGAGATAGAAATAGAAATCTATATTGAATTAGCTAATTCTTAAAAACACTGAAGGATATTAACAGAAGACTTCAATGACAATTAAAACTACATTAACTAACACAATTAACTAAATTTCAATTTACTCAAACTAAACTTTATGAGATCTATTTATTTCCATTAATGAACAGAGAAGACACTTAATCACTAACACTTTATTAACAAACTATACACTTAAACTATTGAAAAACACAATACCCAAAAATTGAAAGCATTAAAAATCAAGGAATGTAAACATCAAAGAATGAGACTAATGAAGAATCAGAAATTCAGGTATTGAAAACAATAAGAAAAACATGTAAATCTAACACACAAAAAAAAAACACAGAATGGCAAAGGAAAAAAACAAATTTGTAAAGAATATTGAATGAGGCAAAACAGGAAGAATTTATATATTTTTTTTTAACAAATATGAAATCGGAAATTGCATAATGCCTAGAAATTCAATAGTGAATCATCACTCATCAAGATCTTTCTCTCAAACCTGATCCAGAACTCCTGAGATTAGTTGATCAATCAATAAAACTGATCCGAAAATCAGTATCCAAATATTAAAACAAACCAGTATCAACCATAGACATCAATAAAACCCGAACTCAATAAAACTGAAATCAGTCGATCACTATTCACCATAGACATCAGTATATAAAACTCAGACAATCAACCAAAATATCGATCAGTTCTCATATAGGCCATGTTTCAATGGCCAAAAGTCAGGTAATCCTGTTCCACCGTGAAACAGATTTTTACGGTGAAGGAAAAAATTTTTCCAGCTAAGCATAGGGAATTCCGACCAGTTATACACAGCAAATCCAGATCTCTTATTTCAGATTCACAAATCACACATCTAATGATCAAAAATAAAACTCTGTATCCAAAGACAAGATTGAAAATACTCGATTCAGATAATCGATCAGATATTTGAAAAAAAATTATATTGGATTCCGACTACAAACTTTTACACACAAGAACTATGGAATTAAAAAAATGTAACTCAAATCTAAAATCGATTTTCATCTAACAAAAGCATCAAACAAAAAATTAGATCATCAGAAGGAAAAAATCAGAAACAGCACTAATCGAGTTTCTTTTCTTTTCTTTTTTCATTTTTTTCATTTTTTATTTTATTATACAGAACATTCCTAACTTCATTAAACTAACCAGAAAAAGAATATTTTCAGTTTTAAACCAAATGCAAATCGGTAAAAGAAGGAGAAGATCAGAATTAGAATAAGAAGAAGAAATAAAAAACAGAAGAAGAAGAAGAAGAAGAAGAAGAAGAAGAAAAGATCAGAAGAAGAAGAAACGGAAGAAGAGGAAGAAGATAAAATCAGAAAAAAAAAACAGATCGGCTGAATAAACGAAGAAGAAGAAGAAGAGATCGGAGGAAGAAGAGGAAGAAGAAGAAAAGTTTGGAAAAAGTTACCGTGAACAGAGGAAAGATTAGGGAAGAAGTGTGGCGGTCATCTACCTGTATGCCGTCGCCTGACTGAAGAGGTACCTCCACCGGATTGAGGAAGATGAGAAGGAGGAAGAAAGTGAAGAAAGGGAAAAAGGAGGAAAAAGAAGGAGAGAAGAGAAGGAGCAAAAGGAATCTGGCGGTTTGGAGAAGAGGGAAAGAAATGCCACAGAGAGGGAAAGGAGATTGGGTTTGGCGTACAGGGTGAAGACGCCTCCCCTTTCGATTTTGGGGTTTTTAAAAGCTTTCAAACCGGCTGGAACCGGTTTGAAACAAATGCAAACCGGTTCAAGCCGGTTTGGTTATTATTTTTTTTTAGTTTTCTTTTAAAAATGCAAACCGGTTTGAACCGGTTTGGTTTATTATATTTTTTCATTTTTTTTTTTTAAAACAAAAACTATGTAAACTAGTTTATTAGAAAGTGTTCAAAAATTAAAATCAAAACTTATTTATAAAGAAACTAAAAAAACTATTCTAACTATTTATATAATTTTTTCTTTTCTAAAAAAAAACAAACATTTAAAATGATTTTAAAAACTATTTTCTCTATTATTCATTTTTTTTATTTTATTTTTACTTGAAAACTAAAATTAAACTACTATGAATATAACAAAAACTAAAATATGTATAAAAATGTAAAATAAAACTATTTTTCATGCATTTTTTTATTTTTAAATCATTTTAACACATTTACTCGAAAACTAACATAAAATTGGGTTTTTGAAACATTATTTCATAAAATCATGCATATTTAAATGTTAATTAACCCTGAATTATATGCATGATCAAATACCCCCATGCTTATGTTTTGCTAGTCCTCGAGCAAACTAGAAAAATGCAAGAAATCAAACTATCACCTAACTCACTTTCGTAGGAATCACGGTTGCATTTAGCTCATGCAACAAGCCCTTTCAACCCCTGGGTTACCCCAGTGGACGAGTAAGGTCTCGTGAGGGTTTGCAGTGATGCTACCCACAAACATCTCTGTCATGTATGCATAATATTACACATCCTCATAAGCAGTAGGTAATTAAAGACTTTGTTTTCACAAATATTTCCTATTATTTCAAAATCGAAATATAATTAGAGTCTTTTATGCACCACCACAGAAAAGAATTTCTTTCACTTTTCTAAATATCACAATTATTTATGTTTTATTCTTAGAAAATCCAATAAAAACATATTATTATTTACTTATCCTCACTCATATGTTTTCTGCATAGGTTTTCTCAATCATACTTCTAAGCACTGAACTTTTCTTTCTTTTTCAGCTCTTTTCTCAATTTTTTCATTTTTTTCACGCTTTTTCTTTTTGCGTACTTATTCTTCTCTTATAGCTTGCGTGTGGTCTGCTTTTATGCCTTGTGCAATGTTAATATCTTTTATACTTTTTCAATACATACCAAAAGATATCAACTAAGACATAAAAGTGACTTCCTTCATTCACCCTTATAACATGAGAGTCAAACATTTCAACTTGTATCTGTTCTCAGTTACTTAGGATCACGAAGTTTTCCACTCTCCTTTTCGAAAATGGAATTAAAAGTTTCAACTTACATCTAAGTTTCATCTACTAAGGATTGTGGAATTATCCAAACAACCTAACGCATGCTATTTTTTTTTCTTTTGAGCTCATTTTTTACGCTTTTGTTCATTTGCTTAGTTTTTCAAAAATAGAATTGTGCAGATTCATATTTGTGATTCAAAATAAATTCTAACATGTATCTATTATCATTTCTTTGAAATTCGCATAAACAACCATAATTTTTAGATCTATGTCAGAAAAAATTTTCGTGGGGCTTAAAAATCCTCTAAAAACATCAGATTTGAAATAGCATTCATATAAGTTCAAACTCTTTCTTTAAAAACCTACTTTTCATGAGAGATATGTAAACATGTGCAAGAACGTAAACAGAAATATCCATGTGTGCAAACTACACCCTCCCCCATGCTTGAATGACACTGTCCCAATGGCACTCCCCCATGCTTATATGAAACTAAGTGAATGCACATGAGAGAAATAATTGAGGGAAAAGAGTAGAATGACCTGACATGAATTAAAAATGCACGTTCTATGATTGTAATGAATGTAATGAATGTAATGAATGCAATGTATACATGACAAAACACAAAACTCATGAATGAAACAAAAAGAACATGAAAAACTCATGAAAAAGTAAAAAAACAAAATAAAATCTATAAATTCTAAGCAAATCTACAAGATATGGGTTGCCTCCCATAAAGCGCTAAGTTTCACGTCCCCAGCCAGACGGATCCCTAGAAAAACCTTCATCGTCCATGAGATCAATGGACATGAAGTCAGACTCAACCGGGCTCTATGAAGAAAAGAGTGTCATCTGTGACACTACGCACTGTGTCTCCATCCCTTCTACCTCCAAATGTAGTATCATGACTCTCTTGATATGAAGAACGGAGATTAGTCTCATCTGAGAGACTGGTCAAGAAATGAGAGTCTAGGACCGACCGAGTATCAATGAATGCTACTTCAGACAAGTGGTGAATATGATCAGGCTTGACTTGGTCAAGCACCTTCTGCATCTGCACCTCTTGCTTACTCAAAACGATTGGTGATCCTAAAGGCTGAAAAAATGGGGCTTTATATGATGAAAATGTATGCTGTGAGTAAAGCCCCTTCTGTTGAGGTATCATGGAGATCGACTCGTCAGTAGAAATGATATGAGGTTCATGAGTCGATTCCTGAGTGGAGTGACACGCCTTCCCATACTGAAGGGATGTAACAGATTTGACTGGCTCATGATGTGAAGTAGGTTGCAAGTCAAATAACATGGAATCCTTTCCATTGGATGTGACAACAGACTGACTAGATGGGTTCCCCTCGCTTTGCCTACTGAAGGTCTCAACCAATTATCCCATTTGAGTCTCTAGCTTTGCTATTGACTGCGTATGGGAGCTCAAAACTTGTAATATCCTATCTTGGAAGGATTGACTAAATGAAGGCTCATGAGGATGGGGTTGAGTATAAGCATGTTGGGCTGGGGGATGAACCTGTGGAAAAATGGGATGCGAGTAACCTTGTGAAGAGTTACTGGGTCTATACTGTGTCTGGGAGGGCTGATGGGATAGGGGAATGGATTGGTTTCGCCAACCTGGGTTATATGAGGATGTAAATGAATCGGGCATGGGTTTAGCGAAACCTTGGGCAACATTCACCTGCTCCTGAACAAATTCAGGATATAATGGTGCTGTCGGACAATCTGAAACACAGTGTGCAGGGCTGGCACATAGCTCGCACACTCTTTCTACTGGATTTCTCGAGGATTTGGCTAGGAATTAATCTAACTTCCTAGTCAACTGGTCAACCTTGGTACGCAATTCTAATTCGGACCCTACTTCGAAAATCCCAACTTTCCTAGGACCACTAGGCAGAGATGTAGTCCTATCGAGCCGTGAAGACAAAGCATGATGCATCGTGTTTTCACTCAAGGTCTCGAATAGAGACCACGCCTCGTCCTCACTCTTGAGCATAAAAGTGCCCCCACAAGACGAATCAACCATTTGACGATGCTTTTCAGTAAGCCCGTCATAAAAATACTGCACCAGCTGCCAACGAGGCACCTGGTGATGGGGACACTTGCGGAGAAGATCTTTCAATCTCTCCCAAGACTCGTGAAATTGTTCTCCCTCAATTTGAGAAAAACTGGTTATAGCTTTACGAAACTGATTCGTTTTACCAATTGGGAAGTATTTTTTTAAAAATTCTCTTTGCATTCCTTCCCAAGTAGTAATACGAACCGTCTCAAAAGATTTTAACCAGTGTTTGGCTTTATCTTTGAGAGAGAATGGGAACAAAGTTAACCTCATAGCGTCGTCTCCAAAGTTATTGATTCGCACAGTCGAGCAAATCTCAAGGAATTCGTCGAGATGACGATATGGGTCCTCATTGCTAAGGCCATAAAACGAAGGTAACATTTGAATCACACTGGCCTTAATCTCAAAATGGCTCGCTCCTACATCAGGTCTCGTGATGCAGGAGGTGGGAGTATATGTATTTGGCATGAAGTACTCCCTCAAAGGACGGATCAAATGATGATCGTCAGCCATTGCGTACACCTTAGAGTAGATCGGTGTAGCACACGTCCTAACTTTGGGTTTTCTACCTAACTAACGCACTAAGCGGACAAACCACGCAAACCACAAAGCGAGTAAACTAAAAACAACAAAAACTAAACAAACACCACGCAGTTACACATAATAGAGATTATGCAAAAGAAATATAAAATCTATGTGTACGGTACCAATCGTACACAGTCACCTCTAAGGGAATCCTAATAGGTGGGCTGTGCAGAAAAGTAAGCTCGTCTCTAAGATATGCACATACGTGGTTCTAAACCTAAATGCTCACAAACACTAGGCAATAAAGTGAATACTAATATTACGCCGTTCCCCGGCAACGGCGCCAAAAATTTGATGTCTTCTTTTAAATCGTTGTAATTTTGAAAAGATTTTTAAATGTAAAACATGTTTAAACCAGACATCAAATAATAAAAACCGGTTCTCACTAGTGGATGAGACTGGGCCGAACTCAGGGAACGGGAATATTTCGTATTCAAGTACACAAATCTAAACTATTCTTTATTGCCGAATTATTGAAATGTAAAATGTTCAGAAAAGTAAAAACAACTAACTATTACAACAAATGAATACCCTTCGCAGAGGGCGTAAGGTGCAATATTTACAAACCCAATTAAATTCCTAATTCTAAACTAAAAAGTAAAAAGAAGCTTTATTCTTCGCTTTCTCGTGTCACGTAATCGCTTCAACTCCACTCCTTCGTTATCCTGCACAAATTCAATGAACACGAGCAGTACCAGAGATAGAAATAGAAATCTATATTGAATTAGCTAATTCTTAAAAACACTGAAGGATATTAACAGAAGACTTCAATGACAATTAAAACTACATTAACTAACACAATTAACTAAATTTCAATTTACTCAAACTAAACTTTATGAGATCTATTTATTTCCATTAATGAACAGTGAAGACACTTAATCACTAACACTTTATTAACAAACTATACACTTAAACTATTGAAAAACACAATACCCAAAAATTGAAAGCATTAAAAATCAAGGAATGTAAACATCAAAGAATGAGACTAATGAAGAATCAGAAATTCAGGTATTGAAAACAATAAGAAAAACATGTAAATCTAACACACAAAAAAAAAACACAAAATGGCAAAGGAAAAAAACAAATTTGTAAAGAATATTGAATGAGGCAAATCAGGAAGAATTTATATATATATTTTTTTAACAAATATGAAATCAGAAATTGCATAATGCCTAGAAATTCAATAGTGAATCATCACTCATCAAGATCTTTCTCTCAAACCTGATCCAGAGCTCCTGAGATTAGTTGATCAATCAATAAAACTGATCCGAAAATCAGTATCCAAATATTAAAACAAACCAGTATCAACCATAGACATCAATAAAACCCGAACTCAATAAAACTGAAATCAATCGATCACTATTCACCATAGACATCAGTATATAAAACTCAGACAATCAACCAAAATATCGATCAGTTCTCATATAGGCCATGTTTCAATGGCCAAAAGTCAGGTAATCCTGTTCCACCGTGAAACAGATTTTTATGGTGAAGGAAAAAAAATTTCCAGCTAAGCATAGGGAATTCCGACCAGTTATACACAGCAAATCCAGATCTCTTATTTCAGATTCACAAATCACACATCTAATGATCAAAAATAAAACTCTGTATCCAAAGAAAAGATTGAAAATACTCGATTCAGATAATCGATCTGATATTTGAAAAAAAATTATATTGGATTCCGACTACAAACTTTTACACACAAGAACTATGGAATTAAAAAAATGTAACTCAAATCTAAAATCGATTTTCATCTAACAAAAGCATCAAACAAAAAATTAGATCATTAGAAGGAAAAAATCAGAAACAGCACTAATCGAGTTTCTTTTCTTTTCTTTTTTCATTTTTTTTATTTTTTTATTTTATTATACAGAACATTCCTAACTTCATTAATCGAACCAGAAAAAGAATATTTTTAGTTTTAAACCAAATGCAAATCGGTAAAAGAAGGAGAAGATCAGAATTAGAATAATAAGAAGAAGAAATAAAAATCAGCAGAAGAAGAACAAAAGATCAGAATAAGAAGAAACGAAGAAGAGGAAGAAGATAAAATCAGAAAAAAAAAACAGATCGGCTGAAGAAAAGAAGAAGAAGAAGAAGAAGAAGAAGAAGAGATCGGAGGAAGAAGAGGAAGAAGAAGAAAAGTTTGGAAAAAGTTACCGTGAACAGAGGAAAGATTAGGGAAGAAGTGTGGCGGTCATCTACCTGTATGCCGTCGCCTGACTGAAGAGGTACCTCCACCGGATTGAGGAAGATGAGAAGGAGGAAGAAAGTGAAGAAAGGGAAAAAGGAGGAAAAAGAAGGAGAGAAGAGAAGGAGCAAAAGGAATCTGGCGGTTTGGAGAAGAGGGAAAGAAATGCCACAGAGAGGGAAAGGAGATTGGGTTTGGCGTACAGGGTGAAGACGCCTCCCCTTTCGATTTTGGGGTTTTTAAAAGCTTTCAAACCGGCTGGAACCGGTTTGAAACAAATGCAAACCGGTTCAAGCCGGTTTGGTTATTATTTTTTTTTAGTTTTCTTTTAAAAATGCAAACCGGTTTGAACCGGTTTGGTTTATTATATTTTTTCAGTTTTTTTTTTTAAAACAAAAACTATGTAAACTAGTTTATTAGAAAGTGTTCAAAAATTAAAATCAAAACTTATTTATAAAGAAACTAAAAAAACTATTCTAACTATTTATATAATTTTTTCTTTTCTAAAAAAAAACAAACATTTAAAATGATTTTAAAAACTATTTTCTCTATTATTCATTTTTTTTATTTTATTTTTACTTGAAAACTAAAATTAAACTACTATGAATATAACAAAAACTAAAATATGTATAAAAATGTAAAATAAAACTATTTTTCATGCATTTTTTTATTTTTAAATCATTTTAACACATTTACTCGAAAACTAACATAAAATTGGGTTTTTGAAACATTATTTCATAAAATCATGCATATTTAAATGTTAATTAACCCTGAATTATATGCATGATCAAATACCCCCATGCTTATGTTTTGCTAGTCCTCGAGCAAACTAGAAAAATGCAAGAAATCAAACTATCACCTAACTCACTTTCGTAGGAATCACGGTTGCATTTAGCTCATGCAACAAGCCCTTTCAACCCCTGGGTTACCCCAGTGGACGAGTAAGGTCTCGTGAGGGTTTGCAGTGATGCTACCCACAAACATCTCTGTCATGTATGCATAATATTACACATCCTCATAAGCAGTAGGTAATTAAAGACTTTGTTTTCACAAATATTTCCTATTATTTCAAAATCGAAATATAATTAGAGTCTTTTATGCACCACCACAGAAAAGAATTTCTTTCACTTTTCTAAATATCACAATTATTTATGTTTTATTCTTAGAAAATCCAATAAAAACATATTATTATTTACTTATCCTCACTCATATGTTTTCTGCACAGGTTTTCTCAATCATACTTCTAAGCACTGAACTTTTCTTTCTTTTTCAGCTCTTTTCTCAATTTTTTCATTTTTTTCACGCTTTTTCTTTTTGCGTACTTATTCTTCTCTTATAGCTTGCGTGTGGTCTGCTTTTATGCCTTGTGCAATGTTAATATCTTCTATACTTTTTCAATACATACCAAAAGATATCAACTAAGACATAAAAGTGACTTCCTTCATTCACCCTTATAACATGAGAGTCAAACATTTCAACTTGTATCTGTTCTCAGTTACTTAGGATCACGAAGTTTTCCACTCTCCTTTTCGAAAATGGAATTAAAAGTTTCAACTTACATCTAAGTTTCATCTACTAAGGATTGTGGAATTATCCAAACAACCTAACGCATGCTATTTTTTTTTCTTTTGAGCTCATTTTTTACGCTTTTGTTCATTTGCTTAGTTTTTCAAAAATAGAATTGTGCAGATTCATATTTGTGATTCAAAATAAATTCTAACATGTATCTATTATCATTTCTTTGAAATTCGCATAAACAACCATAATTTTTAGATCTATGTCAGAAAAAATTTTCGTGGGGCTTAAAAATCCTCTAAAAACATCAGATTTGAAATAGCATTCATATAAGTTCAAACTCTTTCTTTAAAAACCTACTTTTCATGAGAGATATGTAAACATGTGCAAGAACGTAAACAGAAATATCCATGTGTGCAAACTACACCCTCCCCCATGCTTGAATGACACTGTCCCAGTGGCACTCCCCCATGCTTATATGAAACTAAGTGAATGCACATGAGAGAAATAATTGAGGGAAAAGAGTAGAATGACCTGACATGAATTAAAAATGCACGTTCTATGAATGTAATGAATGTAATGAATGTAATGAATGCAATGTATACATGACAAAACACAAAACTCATGAATGAAACAAAAAGAACATGAAAAACTCATGAAAAAGTAAAAAAACAAAATAAAATCTATAAATTCTAAGCAAATCTACAAGATATGGGTTGCCTCCCATAAAGCGCTAAGTTTCACGTCCCCAGCCAGACGGATCCCTAGAAAAACCTTCATCGTCCATGAGATCAATGGACATGAAGTCAGACTCAACCGGGCTCTATGAAGAAAAGAGTGTCATCTGTGACACTACGCACTGTGTCTCCATCCCTTCTACCTCCAAATGTAGTATCATGACTCTCTTGATATGAAGAACGGAGATTAGTCTCATCTGAGAGACTGGTCAAGAAATGAGAGTCTAGGACCGACCGAGTATCAATGAATGCTACTTCAGACAAGTGGTGAATATGATCAGGCTTGACTTGGTCAAGCACCTTCTGCATCTGCACCTCTTGCTTACTCAAAACGATTGGTGATCCTAAAGGCTGAAAAAATGGGGCTTTATATGATGAAAATGTATGCTGTGAGTAAAGCCCCTTCTGTTGAGGTATCATGGAGATCGACTCGTCAGTAGAAATGATATGAGGTTCATGAGTCGATTCCTGAGTGGAGTGACACGCCTTCCCATACTGAAGGGATGTAACAGATTTGACTGGCTCATGATGTGAAGTAGGTTGCAAGTCAAATAACATGGAATCCTTTCCATTGGATGTGACAACAGACTGACTAGATGGGTTCCCCTCGCTTTGCCTACTGAAGGTCTCAACCAATTATCCCATTTGAGTCTCTAGCTTTGCTATTGACTGCGTATGGGAGCTCAAAACTTGTAATATCCTATCTTGGAAGGATTGACTAAATGAAGGCTCATGAGGATGGGGTTGAGTATAAGCATGTTGGGCTGGGGGATGAACCTGTGGAAAAATGGGATGCGAGTAACCTTGTGAAGAGTTACTGGGTCTATACTGTGTCTGGGAGGGCTGATGGGATAGGGGAATGGATTGGTTTCGCCAACCTGGGTTATATGAGGATGTAAATGAATCGGGCATGGGTTTAGCGAAACCTTGGGCAACATTCACCTGCTCCTGAACAAATTCAGGATATAATGGTGCTGTCGGACAATCTGAAACACAGTGTGCAGGGCTAGCACATAGCTCGCACACTCTTTCTACTGGATTTCTCGAGGATTTGGCTAGGAATTAATCTAACTTCCTAGTCAACTGGTCAACCTTGGTACGCAATTCTAATTCGGACCCTACTTCGAAAATCCCAACTTTCCTAGGACCACTAGGCAGAGATGTAGTCCTATCGAGCCGTGAAGACAAAGCATGATGCATCGTGTTTTCACTCAAGGTCTCGAATAGAGACCACGCCTCGTCCTCACTCTTGAGCATAAAAGTGCCCCCACAAGACGAATCAACCATTTGACGATGCTTTTCAGTAAGCCCGTCATAAAAATACTGCACCAGCTGCCAACGAGGCACCTGGTGATGGGGACACTTGCGGAGAAGATCTTTCAATCTCTCCCAAGACTCGTGAAATTGTTCTCCCTCAATTTGAGAAAAACTGGTTATAGCTTTACGAAACTGATTCGTTTTACCAATTGGGAAGTATTTTTTTAAAAATTCTCTTTGCATTCCTTCCCAAGTAGTAATACGAACCGTCTCAAAAGATTTTAACCAGTGTTTGGCTTTATCTTTGAGAGAGAATGGGAACAAAGTTAACCTCATAGCGTCGTCTCCAAAGTTATTGATTCGCACAGTCGAGCAAATCTCAAGGAATTCGTCGAGATGACGATATGGGTCCTCATTGCTAAGGCCATAAAACGAAGGTAACATTTGAATCACACTGGCCTTAATCTCAAAATGGCTCGCTCCTACATCAGGTCTCGTGATGCAGGAGGTGGGAGTATATGTATTTGGCATGAAGTACTCCCTCAAAGGACGGATCAAATGATGATCGTCAGCCATTGCGTACACCTTAGAGTAGATCGGTGTAGCACACGTCCTAACTTTGGGTTTTCTACCTAACTAACGCACTAAGCGGCCAAACCACGCAAACCACAAAGCGAGTAAACTAAAAACAACAAAAACTAAACAAACACCACGCAGTTACACATAACAGAGATTATGCAAAAGAAATATAAAATCTATGTGTACGGTACCAATCGTACACAGTCACCTCTAAGGGAATCCTAATAGGTGGGCTGTGCAGAAAAGTAAGCTCGTCTCTAAGATATGCACATACGTGGTTCTAAACCTAAATGCTCACAAACACTAGGCAATAAAGTGAATACTAATATTACGCCGTTCCCCGGCAACGGCGCCAAAAATTTGATGTCTTCTTTTAAATCGTTGTAATTTTGAAAAGATTTTTAAATGTAAAACATGTGAAAACCAGACATCAAATAATAAAAACCGGTTCTCACTAGTGGATGAGACTGGGTCGAACTCAGGGAACGGGAATATTTCGTATTCAAGTACACAAATCTAAACTATTCTTTATTGCCGAATTATTGAAATGTAAAATGTTCAGAAAAGTAAAAACAACTAACTATTACAACAAATGAATACCCTTCGCAGAGGGCGTAAGGTGCAATATTTACAAACCCAATTAAATTCCTAATTCTAAACTAAAAAGTAAAAAGAAGCTTTATTCTTCGCTTTCTCGTGTCACGTAATCGCTTCAACTCCACTCCTTCGTTATCCTGCACAAATTCAATGAACACGAGCAGTACCAGAGATAGAAATAGAAATCTATATTGAATTAGCTAATTCTTAAAAACACTGAAGGATATTAACAGAAGACTTCAATGACAATTAAAACTACATTAACTAACACAATTAACTAAATTTCAATTTACTCAAACTAAACTTTATGAGATCTATTTATTTCCATTAATGAACAGTGAAGACACTTAATCACTAACACTTTATTAACAAACTATACACTTAAACTATTGAAAAACACAATACCCAAAAATTGAAAGCATTAAAAATCAAGGAATGTAAACATCAAAGAATGAGACTAATGAAGAATCAGAAATTCAGGTATTGAAAACAATAAGAAAAACATGTAAATCTAACACACAAAAAAAAAAAACACAAAATGGCAAAGGAAAAAAACAAATTTGTAAAGAATATTGAATGAGGCAAAACAGGAAGAATTTATATATATTTTTTTTAACAAATATGAAATCGGAAATTGCATAATGCCTAGAAATTCAATAGTGAATCATCACTCATCAAGATCTTTCTCTCAAACCTGATCCAGAGCTCCTGAGATTAGTTGATCAATCAATAAAACTGATCCGAAAATCAGTATCCAAATATTAAAACAAACCAGTATCAACCATAGACATCAATAAAACCCGAACTCAATAAAACTGAAATCAATCGATCACTATTCACCATAGACATCAGTATATAAAACTCAGACAATCAACCAAAATATCGATCAGTTCTCATATAGGCCATGTTTCAATGGCCAAAAGTCAGGTAATCCTGTTCCACCGTGAAACAGATTTTTATGGTGAAGGAAAAAAAATTTCCAGCTAAGCATAGGGAATTCCGACCAGTTATACACAGCAAATCCAGATCTCTTATTTCAGATTCACAAATCACACATCTAATGATCAAAAATAAAACTCTGTATCCAAAGAAAAGATTGAAAATACTCGATTCAGATAATCGATCTGATATTTGAAAAAAAATTATATTGGATTCCGACTACAAACTTTTACACACAAGAACTATGGAATTAAAAAAATGTAACTCAAATCTAAAATCGATTTTCATCTAACAAAAGCATCAAACAAAAAATTAGATCATTAGAAGGAAAAAATCAGAAACAGCACTAATCGAGTTTCTTTTCTTTTCTTTTTTCATTTTTTTTATTTTTTTATTTTATTATACAGAACATTCCTAACTTCATTAATCGAACCAGAAAAAGAATATTTTCAGTTTTAAACCAAATGCAAATCGGTAAAAGAAGGAGAAGATCAGAATTAGAATAATAAGAAGAAGAAATAAAAATCAGCAGAAGAAGAAGAAAAGATCAGAATAAGAAGAAACGAAGAAGAGGAAGAAGATAAAATCAGAAAAAAAAAACAGATCGGCTGAAGAAAAGAAGAAGAAGAAGAAGAAGAAGAAGAAGAGATCGGAGGAAGAAGAGGAAGAAGAAGAAAAGTTTGGAAAAAGTTACCGTGAACAGAGGAAAGATTAGGGAAGAAGTGTGGCGGTCATCTACCTGTATGCCGTCGCCTGACTGAAGAGGTACCTCCACCGGATTGAGGAAGATGAGAAGGAGGAAGAAAGTGAAGAAAGGGAAAAAGGAGGAAAAAGAAGGAGAGAAGAGAAGGAGCAAAAGGAATCTGGCGGTTTGGAGAAGAGGGAAAGAAATGCCACAGAGAGGGAAAGGAGATTGGGTTTGGCGTACAGGGTGAAGACGCCTCCCCTTTCGATTTTGGGGTTTTTAAAAGCTTTCAAACCGGCTGGAACCGGTTTGAAACAAATGCAAACTGGTTCAAGCCGGTTTGGTTATTATTTTTTTTTAGTTTTCTTTTAAAAATGCAAACCGGTTTGAACCGGTTTGGTTTATTATATTTTTTCAGTTTTTTTTTTTAAAACAAAAACTATGTAAACTAGTTTATTAGAAAGTGTTCAAAAATTAAAATCAAAACTTATTTATAAAGAAACTAAAAAAACTATTCTAACTATTTATATAATTTTTTCTTTTCTAAAAAAAAACAAACATTTAAAATGATTTTAAAAACTATTTTCTCTATTATTCATTTTTTTTATTTTATTTTTACTTGAAAACTAAAATTAAACTACTATGAATATAACAAAAACTAAAATATGTATAAAAATGTAAAATAAAACTATTTTTCATGCATTTTTTTATTTTTAAATCATTTTAACACATTTACTCGAAAACTAACATAAAATTGGGTTTTTGAAACATTATTTCATAAAATCATGCATATTTAAATGTTAATTAACCCTGAATTATATGCATGATCAAATACCCCCATGCTTATGTTTTGCTAGTCCTCGAGCAAACTAGAAAAATGCAAGAAATCAAACTATCACCTAACTCACTTTCGTAGGAATCACGGTTGCATTTAGCTCATGCAACAAGCCCTTTCAACCCCTGGGTTACACCAGTGGACGAGTAAGGTCTCGTGAGGGTTTGCAGTGATGCTACCCACAAACATCTCTGTCATGTATGCATAATATTACACATCCTCATAAGCAGTAGGTAATTAAAGACTTTGTTTTCACAAATATTTCCTATTATTTCAAAATCGAAATATAATTAGAGTCTTTTATGCACCACCACAGAAAAGAATTTCTTTCACTTTTCTAAATATCACAATTATTTATGTTTTATTCTTAGAAAATCCAATAAAAACATATTATTATTTACTTATCCTCACTCATATGTTTTCTGCACAGGTTTTCTCAATCATACTTCTAAGCACTGAACTTTTCTTTCTTTTTCAGCTCTTTTCTCAATTTTTTCATTTTTTTCACGCTTTTTCTTTTTGCGTACTTATTCTTCTCTTATAGCTTGCGTGTGGTCTGCTTTTATGCCTTGTGCAATGTTAATATCTTCTATACTTTTTCAATACATACCAAAAGATATCAACTAAGACATAAAAGTGACTTCCTTCATTCACCCTTATAACATGAGAGTCAAACATTTCAACTTGTATCTGTTCTCAGTTACTTAGGATCACGAAGTTTTCCACTCTCCTTTTCGAAAATGGAATTAAAAGTTTCAACTTACATCTAAGTTTCATCTACTAAGGATTGTGGAATTATCCAAACAACCTAACGCATGCTATTTTTTTTTCTTTTGAGCTCATTTTTTACGCTTTTGTTCATTTGCTTAGTTTTTCAAAAATAGAATTGTGCAGATTCATATTTGTGATTCAAAATAAATTCTAACATGTATCTATTATCATTTCTTTGAAATTCGCATAAACAACCATAATTTTTAGATCTATGTCAGAAAAAATTTTCGTGGGGCTTAAAAATCCTCTAAAAACATCAGATTTGAAATAGCATTCATATAAGTTCAAACTCTTTCTTTAAAAACCTACTTTTCATGAGAGATATGTAAACATGTGCAAGAACGTAAACAGAAATATCCATGTGTGCAAACTACACCCTCCCCCATGCTTGAATGACACTGTCCCAGTGGCACTCCCCCATGCTTATATGAAACTAAGTGAATGCACATGAGAGAAATAATTGAGGGAAAAGAGTAGAATGACCTGACATGAATTAAAAATGCACGTTCTATGAATGTAATGAATGTAATGAATGTAATGAATGCAATGTATACATGACAAAACACAAAACTCATGAATGAAACAAAAAGAACATGAAAAACTCATGAAAAAGTAAAAAAACAAAATAAAATCTATAAATTCTAAGCAAATCTACAAGATATGGGTTGCCTCCCATAAAGCGCTAAGTTTCACGTCCCCAGCCAGACGGATCCCTAGAAAAACCTTCATCGTCCATGAGATCAATGGACATGAAGTCAGACTCAACCGGGCTCTATGAAGAAAAGAGTGTCATCTGTGACACTACGCACTGTGTCTCCATCCCTTCTACCTCCAAATGTAGTATCATGACTCTCTTGATATGAAGAACGGAGATTAGTCTCATCTGAGAGACTGGTCAAGAAATGAGAGTCTAGGACCGACCGAGTATCAATGAATGCTACTTCAGACAAGTGGTGAATATGATCAGGCTTGACTTGGTCAAGCACCTTCTGCATCTGCACCTCTTGCTTACTCAAAACGATTGGTGATCCTAAAGGCTGAAAAAATGGGGCTTTATATGATGAAAATGTATGCTGTGAGTAAAGCCCCTTCTGTTGAGGTATCATGGAGATCGACTCGTCAGTAGAAATGATATGAGGTTCATGAGTCGATTCCTGAGTGGAGTGACACGCCTTCCCATACTGAAGGGATATAACAGATTTGACTGGCTCATGATGTGAAGTAGGTTGCAAGTCAAATAACATGGAATCCTTTCCATTGGATGTGACAACAGACTGACTAGATGGGTTCCCCTCGCTTTGCCTACTGAAGGTCTCAACCAATTATCCCATTTGAGTCTTTAGCTTTGCTATTGACTGCGTATGGGAGCTCAAAACTTGTAATATCCTATCTTGGAAGGATTGACTAAATGAAGGCTCATGAGGATGGGGTTGAGTATAAGCATGTTGGGCTGGGGGATGAACCTGTGGAAAAATGGGATGCGAGTAACCTTGTGAAGAGTTACTGGGTCTATACTGTGTCTGGGAGGGCTGATGGGATAGGGGAATGGATTGGTTTCGCCAACCTGGGTTATATGAGGATGTAAATGAATCGGGCATGGGTTTAGCGAAACCTTGGGCAACATTCACCTGCTCCTGAACAAATTCAGGATATAATGGTGCTGTCGGACAATCTGAAACACAGTGTGCAGGGCTAGCACATAGCTCGCACACTCTTTCTACTGGATTTCTCGAGGATTTGGCTAGGAATTAATCTAACTTCCTAGTCAACTGGTCAACCTTGGTACGCAATTCTAATTCGGACCCTACTTCGAAAATCCCAACTTTCCTAGGACCACTAGGCAGAGATGTAGTCCTATCGAGCCGTGAAGACAAAGCATGATGCATCGTGTTTTCACTCAAGGTCTCGAATAGAGACCATGCCTCGTCCTCACTCTTGAGCATAAAAGTGCCCCCACAAGATGAATCAACCATTTGACGATGCTTTTCAGTAAGCCCGTCATAAAAATACTGCACCAGCTGCCAACGAGGCACCTGGTGATGGGGACACTTCCGGAGAAGATCTTTCAATCTCTCCCAAGACTCGTGAAATTGTTCTCCCTCAATTTGAGAAAAACTGGTTATAGCTTTACGAAACTGATTCGTTTTACCAATTGGGAAGTATTTTTTTAAAAATTCTCTTTGCATTCCTTCCCAAGTAGTAATACGAACCGTCTCAAAAGATTTTAACCAGTGTTTGGCTTTATCTTTGAGAGAGAATGGGAACAAAGTTAACCTCATAGCGTCGTCTCCAAAGTTATTGATTCGCACAGTCGAGCAAATCTCAAGGAATTCGTCGAGATGACGATATGGGTCCTCATTGCTAAGGCCATAAAACGAAGGTAACATTTGAATCACACTGGCCTTAATCTCAAAATGGCTCGCTCCTACATCAGGTCTCGTGATGCAGGAGGTGGGAGTATATGTATTTGGCATGAAGTACTCCCTCAAAGGACGGATCAAATGATGATCGTCAGCCATTGCGTACACCTTAGAGTAGATCGGTGTAGCACACGTCCTAACTTTGGGTTTTCTACCTAACTAACGCACTAAGCGGCCAAACCACGCAAACCACAAAGCGAGTAAACTAAAAACAACAAAAACTAAACAAACACCACGCAGTTACACATAATAGAGATTATGCAAAAGAAATATAAAATCTATGTGTACGGTACCAATCGTACACAGTCACCTCTAAGGGAATCCTAATAGGTGGGCTGTGCAGAAAAGTAAGCTCGTCTCTAAGATATGCACATACGTGGTTCTAAACCTAAATGCTCACAAACACTAGGCAATAAAGTGAATACTAATATTACGCCGTTCCCCGGCAACGGCGCCAAAAATTTGATGTCTTCTTTTAAATCGTTGTAATTTTGAAAAGATTTTTAAATGTAAAACATGTGAAAACCAGACATCAAATAATAAAAACCGGTTCTCACTAGTGGATGAGACTGGGTCGAACTCAGGGAACGGGAATATTTCGTATTCAAGTACACAAATCTAAACTATTCTTTATTGCCGAATTATTGAAATGTAAAATGTTCAGAAAAGTAAAAACAACTAACTATTACAACAAATGAATACCCTTCGCAGAGGGCGTAAGGTGCAATATTTACAAACCCAATTAAATTCCTAATTCTAAACTAAAAAGTAAAAAGAAGCTTTATTCTTCGCTTTCTCGTGTCACGTAATCGCTTCAACTCCACTCCTTCGTTATCCTGCACAAATTCAATGAACACGAGCAGTACCAGAGATAGAAATAGAAATCTATATTGAATTAGCTAATTCTTAAAAACACTGAAGGATATTAACAGAAGACTTCAATGACAATTAAAACTACATTAACTAACACAATTAACTAAATTTCAATTTACTCAAACTAAACTTTATGAGATCTATTTATTTCCATTAATGAACAGTGAAGACACTTAATCACTAACACTTTATTAACAAACTATACACTTAAACTATTGAAAAACACAATACCCAAAAATTGAAAGCATTAAAAATCAAGGAATGTAAACATCAAAGAATGAGACTAATGAAGAATCAGAAATTCAGGTATTGAAAACAATAAGAAAAACATGTAAATCTAACACACAAAAAAAAACACAAAATGGCAAAGGAAAAAAACAAATTTGTAAAGAATATTGAATGAGGCAAAACAGGAAGAATTTATATATATTTTTTTTAACAAATATGAAATCGGAAATTGCATAATGCCTAGAAATTCAATAGTGAATCATCACTCATCAAGATCTTTCTCTCAAACCTGATCCAGAGCTCCTGAGATTAGTTGATCAATCAATAAAACTGATCCGAAAATCAGTATCCAAATATTAAAACAAACCAGTATCAACCATAGACATCAATAAAACCCGAACTCAATAAAACTGAAATCAATCGATCACTATTCACCATAGACATCAGTATATAAAACTCAGACAATCAACCAAAATATCGATCAGTTCTCATATAGGCCATGTTTCAATGGCCAAAAGTCAGGTAATCCTGTTCCACCGTGAAACAGATTTTTATGGTGAAGGAAAAAAAATTTCCAGCTAAGCATAGGGAATTCCGACCAGTTATACACAGCAAATCCAGATCTCTTATTTCAGATTCACAAATCACACATCTAATGATCAAAAATAAAACTCTGTATCCAAAGAAAAGATTGAAAATACTCGATTCAGATAATCGATCTGATATTTGAAAAAAAATTATATTGGATTCCGACTACAAACTTTTACACACAAGAACTATGGAATTAAAAAAATGTAACTCAAATCTAAAATCGATTTTCATCTAACAAAAGCATCAAACAAAAAATTAGATCATTAGAAGGAAAAAATCAGAAACAGCACTAATCGAGTTTCTTTTCTTTTCTTTTTTCATTTTTTTTATTTTTTTATTTTATTATACAGAACATTCCTAACTTCATTAATCGAACCAGAAAAAGAATATTTTCAGTTTTAAACCAAATGCAAATCGGTAAAAGAAGGAGAAGATCAGAATTAGAATAATAAGAAGAAGAAATAAAAATCAGCAGAAGAAGAAGAAAAGATCAGAATAAGAAGAAACGAAGAAGAGGAAGAAGATAAAATCAGAAAAAAAAAACAGATCGGCTGAAGAAAAGAAGAAGAAGAAGAAGAAGAAGAAGAAGAGATCGGAGGAAGAAGAGGAAGAAGAAGAAAAGTTTGGAAAAAGTTACCGTGAACAGAGGAAAGATTAGGGAAGAAGTGTGGCGGTCATCTACCTGTATGCCGTCGCCTGACTGAAGAGGTACCTCCACCGGATTGAGGAAGATGAGAAGGAGGAAGAAAGTGAAGAAAGGGAAAAAGGAGGAAAAAGAAGGAGCAAAAGGAATCTGGCGGTTTGGAGAAGAGGGAAAGAAATGCCACAGAGAGGGAAAGGAGATTGGGTTTGGCGTACAGGGTGAAGACGCCTCCCCTTTCGATTTTGGGGTTTTTAAAAGCTTTCAAACCGTCTGGAACCGGTTTGAAACAAATGCAAACTGGTTCAAGCCGGTTTGGTTATTATTTTTTTTAGTTTTCTTTTAAAAATGCAAACCGGTTTGAACCGGTTTGGTTTATTATATTTTTTCAGTTTTTTTTTTTAAAACAAAAACTATGTAAACTAGTTTATTAGAAAGTGTTCAAAAATTAAAATCAAAACTTATTTATAAAGAAACTAAAAAAACTATTCTAACTAATTATATAATTTTTTCTTTTCTAAAAAAAAACAAACATTTAAAATGATTTTAAAAACTATTTTCTCTATTATTCATTTTTTTTATTTTATTTTTACTTGAAAACTAAAATTAAACTACTATGAATATAACAAAAACTAAAATATGTATAAAAATGTAAAATAAAACTATTTTTCATGCATTTTTTTATTTTTAAATCATTTTAACACATTTACTCAAAAACTAACATAAAATTGGGTTTTTGAAACATTATTTCATAAAATCATGCATATTTAAATGTTAATTAACCCTGAATTATATGCATGATCAAATACCCCCATGCTTATGTTTTGCTAGTCCTCGAGCAAACTAGAAAAATGCAAGAAATCAAACTATCACCTAACTCACTTTCGTAGGAATCACGGTTGCATTTAGCTCATGCAACAAGCCCTTTCAACCCCTGGGTTACCCCAGTGGACGAGTAAGGTCTCGTGAGGGTTTGCAGTGATGCTACCCACAAACATCTCTGTCATGTATGCATAATATTACACATCCTCATAAGCAGTAGGTAATTAAAGACTTTGTTTTCACAAATATTTCCTATTATTTCAAAATCGAAATATAATTAGAGTCTTTTATGCACCACCACAGAAAAGAATTTCTTTCACTTTTCTAAATATCACAATTATTTATGTTTTATTCTTAGAAAATCCAATAAAAACATATTATTATTTACTTATCCTCACTCATATGTTTTCTGCACAGGTTTTCTCAATCATACTTCTAAGCACTGAACTTTTCTTTCTTTTTCAGCTCTTTTCTCAATTTTTTCATTTTTTTCACGCTTTTTCTTTTTGCGTACTTATTCTTCTCTTATAGCTTGCGTGTGGTCTGCTTTTATGCCTTGTGCAATGTTAATATCTTCTATACTTTTTCAATACATACCAAAAGATATCAACTAAGACATAAAAGTGACTTCCTTCATTCACCCTTATAACATGAGAGTCAAACATTTCAACTTGTATCTGTTCTCAGTTACTTAGGATCACGAAGTTTTCCACTCTCCTTTTCGAAAATGGAATTAAAAGTTTCAACTTACATCTAAGTTTCATCTACTAAGGATTGTGGAATTATCCAAACAACCTAACGCATGCTATTTTTTTTTCTTTTGAGCTCATTTTTTACGCTTTTGTTCATTTGCTTAGTTTTTCAAAAATAGAATTATGCAGATTCATATTTGTGATTCAAAATAAATTCTAACATGTATCTATTATCATTTCTTTGAAATTCGCATAAACAACCATAATTTTTAGATCTATGTCAGAAAAAATTTTCGTGGGGCTTAAAAATCCTCTAAAAACATCAGATTTGAAATAGCATTCATATAAGTTCAAACTCTTTCTTTAAAAACCTACTTTTCATGAGAGATATGTAAACATGTGCAAGAACGTAAACAGAAATATCCATGTGTGCAAACTACACCCTCCCCCATGCTTGAATGACACTGTCCCAATGGCACTCCCCCATGCTTATATGAAACTAAGTGAATGCACATGAGAGAAATAATTGAGGGAAAAGAGTAGAATGACCTGACATGAATTAAAAATGCACGTTCTATGAATGTAATGAATGTAATGAATGTAATGAATGCAATGTATACATGACAAAACACAAAACTCATGAATGAAACAAAAAGAACATGAAAAACTCATGAAAAAGTAAAAAAACAAAATAAAATCTATAAATTCTAAGCAAATCTACAAGATATGGGTTGCCTCCCATAAAGCGCTAAGTTTCACGTCCCCAGCCAGACGGATCCCTAGAAAAACCTTCATCGTCCATGAGATCAATGGACATGAAGTCAGACTCAACCGGGCTCTATGAAGAAAAGAGTGTCATCTGTGACACTACGCACTGTGTCTCCATCCCTTCTACCTCCAAATGTAGTATCATGACTCTCTTGATATGAAGAACGGAGATTAGTCTCATCTGAGAGACTGGTCAAGAAATGAGAGTCTAGGACCGACCGAGTATCAATGAATGCTACTTCAGACAAGTGGTGAATATGATCAGGCTTGACTTGGTCAAGCACCTTCTGCATCTGCACCTCTTGCTTACTCAAAACGATTGGTGATCCTAAAGGCTGAAAAAATGGGGCTTTATATGATGAAAATGTATGCTGTGAGTAAAGCCCCTTCTGTTGAGGTATCATGGAGATCGACTCGTCAGTAGAAATGATATGAGGTTCATGAGTCGATTCCTGAGTGGAGTGACACGCCTTCCCATACTGAAGGGATATAACAGATTTGACTGGCTCATGATGTGAAGTAGGTTGCAAGTCAAATAACATGGAATCCTTTCCATTGGATGTGACAACAGACTGACTAGATGGGTTCCCCTCGCTTTGCCTACTGAAGGTCTCAACCAATTATCCCATTTGAGTCTCTAGCTTTGCTATTGACTGCGTATGGGAGCTCAAAACTTGTAATATCCTATCTTGGAAGGATTGACTAAATGAAGGCTCATGAGGATGGGGTTGAGTATAAGCATGTTGGGCTGGGGGATGAACCTGTGGAAAAATGGGATGCGAGTAACCTTGTGAAGAGTTACTGGGTCTATACTGTGTCTGGGAGGGCTGATGGGATAGGGGAATGGATTGGTTTCGCCAACCTGGGTTATATGAGGATGTAAATGAATCGGGCATGGGTTTAGCGAAACCTTGGGCAACATTCACCTGCTCCTGAACAAATTCAGGATATAATGGTGCTGTCGGACAATCTGAAACACAGTGTGCAGGGCTAGCACATAGCTCGCACACTCTTTCTACTGGATTTCTCGAGGATTTGGCTAGGAATTAATCTAACTTCCTAGTCAACTGGTCAACCTTGGTACGCAATTCTAATTCGGACCCTACTTCGAAAATCCCAACTTTCCTAGGACCACTAGGCAGAGATGTAGTCCTATCGAGCCGTGAAGACAAAGCATGATGCATCGTGTTTTCACTCAAGGTCTCGAATAGAGACCACGCCTCGTCCTCACTCTTGAGCATAAAAGTGCCCCCACAAGACGAATCAACCATTTGACGATGCTTTTCAGTAAGCCCGTCATAAAAATACTGCACCAGCTGCCAACGAGGCACCTGGTGATGGGGACACTTGCGGAGAAGATCTTTCAATCTCTCCCAAGACTCGTGAAATTGTTCTCCCTCAATTTGAGAAAAACTGGTTATAGCTTTACGAAACTGATTCGTTTTACCAATTGGGAAGTATTTTTTTAAAAATTCTCTTTGCATTCCTTCCCAAGTAGTAATACGAACCGTCTCAAAAGATTTTAACCAGTGTTTGGCTTTATCTTTGAGAGAGAATGGGAACAAAGTTAACCTCATAGCGTCGTCTCCAAAGTTATTGATTCGCACAGTCGAGCAAATCTCAAGGAATTCGTCGAGATGACGATATGGGTCCTCATTGCTAAGGCCATAAAACGAATGTAACATTTGAATCACACTGGCCTTAATCTCAAAATGGCTCGCTCCTACATCAGGTCTCGTGATGCAGGAGGTGGGAGTATATGTATTTGGCATGAAGTACTCCCTCAAAGGACGGATCAAATGATGATCGTCAGCCATTGCGTACACCTTAGAGTAGATCGGTGTAGCACACGTCCTAACTTTGGGTTTTCTACCTAACTAACGCACTAAGCGGCCAAACCACGCAAACCACAAAGCGAGTAAACTAAAAACAACAAAAACTAAACAAACACCACGCAGTTACACATAATAGAGATTATGCAAAAGAAATATAAAATCTATGTGTACGGTACCAATCGTACACAGTCACCTCTAAGGGAATCCTAATAGGTGGGCTGTGCAGAAAAGTAAGCTCGTCTCTAAGATATGCACATACGTGGTTCTAAACCTAAATGCTCACAAACACTAGGCAATAAAGTGAATACTAATATTACGCCGTTCCCCGGCAACGGCGCCAAAAATTTGATGTCTTCTTTTAAATCGTTGTAATTTTGAAAAGATTTTTAAATGTAAAACATGTGAAAACCAGACATCAAATAATAAAAACCGGTTCTCACTAGTGGATGAGACTGGGTCGAACTCAGGGAACGGGAATATTTCGTATTCAAGTACACAAATCTAAACTATTCTTTATTGCCGAATTATTGAAATGTAAAATGTTCAGAAAAGTAAAAACAACTAACTATTACAACAAATGAATACCCTTCGCAGAGGGCGTAAGGTGCAATATTTACAAACCCAATTAAATTCCTAATTCTAAACTAAAAAGTAAAAAGAAGCTTTATTCTTCGCTTTCTCGTGTCACGTAATCGCTTCAACTCCACTCCTTCGTTATCCTGCACAAATTCAATGAACACGAGCAGTACCAGAGATAGAAATAGAAATCTATATTGAATTAGCTAATTCTTAAAAACACTGAAGGATATTAACAGAAGACTTCAATGACAATTAAAACTACATTAACTAACACAATTAACTAAATTTCAATTTACTCAAACTAAACTTTATGAGATCTATTTATTTCCATTAATGAACAGTGAAGACACTTAATCACTAACACTTTATTAACAAACTATACACTTAAACTATTGAAAAACACAATACCCAAAAATTGAAAGCATTAAAAATCAAGGAATGTAAACATCAAAGAATGAGACTAATGAAGAATCAGAAATTCAGGTATTGAAAACAATAAGAAAAACATGTAAATCTAACACACAAAAAAAAAACACAAAATGGCAAAGGAAAAAAACAAATTTGTAAAGAATATTGAATGAGGCAAAACAGGAAGAATTTATATATATTTTTTTTAACAAATATGAAATCGGAAATTGCATAATGCCTAGAAATTCAATAGTGAATCATCACTCATCAAGATCTTTCTCTCAAACCTGATCCAGAGCTCCTGAGATTAGTTGATCAATCAATAAAACTGATCCGAAAATCAGTATCCAAATATTAAAACAAACCAGTATCAACCATAGACATCAATAAAACCCGAACTCAATAAAACTGAAATCAATCGATCACTATTCACCATAGACATCAGTATATAAAACTCAGACAATCAACCAAAATATCGATCAGTTCTCATATAGGCCATGTTTCAATGGCCAAAAGTCAGGTAATCCTGTTCCACCGTGAAACAGATTTTTATGGTGAAGGAAAAAAAATTTCCAGCTAAGCATAGGGAATTCCGACCAGTTATACACAGCAAATCCAGATCTCTTATTTCAGATTCACAAATCACACATCTAATGATCAAAAATAAAACTCTGTATCCAAAGAAAAGATTGAAAATACTCGATTCAGATAATCGATCTGATATTTGAAAAAAAATTATATTGGATTCCGACTACAAACTTTTACACACAAGAACTATGGAATTAAAAAAATGTAACTCAAATCTAAAATCGATTTTCATCTAACAAAAGCATCAAACAAAAAATTAGATCATTAGAAGGAAAAAATCAGAAACAGCACTAATCGAGTTTCTTTTCTTTTCTTTTTTCATTTTTTTTATTTTTTTATTTTATTATACAGAACATTCCTAACTTCATTAATCGAACCAGAAAAAGAATATTTTCAGTTTTAAACCAAATGCAAATCGGTAAAAGAAGGAGAAGATCAGAATTAGAATAATAAGAAGAAGAAATAAAAATCAGCAGAAGAAGAAGAAAAGATCAGAATAAGAAGAAACGAAGAAGAGGAAGAAGATAAAATCAGAAAAAAAAAACAGATCGGCTGAAGAAAAGAAGAAGAAGAAGAAGAAGAAGAAGAGATCGGAGGAAGAAGAGGAAGAAGAAGAAAAGTTTGGAAAAAGTTACCGTGAACAGAGGAAAGATTAGGGAAGAAGTGTGGCGGTCATCTACCTGTATGCCGTCGCCTGACTGAAGAGGTACCTCCACCGGATTGAGGAAGATGAGAAGGAGGAAGAAAGTGAAGAAAGGGAAAAAGGAGGAAAAAGAAGGAGAGAAGAGAAGGAGCAAAAGGAATCTGGCGGTTTGGAGAAGAGGGAAAGAAATGCCACAGAGAGGGAAAGGAGATTGGGTTTGGCGTACAGGGTGAAGACGCCTCCCCTTTCGATTTTGGGGTTTTTAAAAGCTTTCAAACCGGCTGGAACCGGTTTGAAACAAATGCAAACCGGTTCAAGCCGGTTTGGTTATTATTTTTTTTTAGTTTTCTTTTAAAAATGCAAACCGGTTTGAACCGGTTTGGTTTATTATATTTTTTCAGTTTTTTTTTTTAAAACAAAAACTATGTAAACTAGTTTATTAGAAAGTGTTCAAAAATTAAAATCAAAACTTATTTATAAAGAAACTAAAAAAACTATTCTAACTATTTATATAATTTTTTCTTTTCTAAAAAAAACAAACATTTAAAATGATTTTAAAAACTATTTTCTCTATTATTCATTTTTTTTATTTTATTTTTACTTGAAAACTAAAATTAAACCACTATGAATATAACAAAAACTAAAATATGTATAAAAATGTAAAATAAAACTATTTTTCATGCATTTTTTTATTTTTAAATCATTTTAACACATTTACTCGAAAACTAACATAAAATTGGGTTTTTGAAACATTATTTCATAAAATCATGCATATTTAAATGTTAATTAACCCTGAATTATATGCATGATCAAATACCCCCATGCTTATGTTTTGCTAGTCCTCGAGCAAACTAGAAAAATGCAAGAAATCAAACTATCACCTAACTCACTTTCGTAGGAATCACGGTTGCATTTAGCTCATGCAACAAGCCCTTTCAACCCCTGGGTTACCCCAGTGGACGAGTAAGGTCTCGTGAGGGTTTGCAGTGATGCTACCCACAAACATCTCTGTCATGTATGCATAATATTACACATCCTCATAAGCAGTAGGTAATTAAAGACTTTGTTTTCACAAATATTTCCTATTATTTCAAAATCGAAATATAATTAGAGTCTTTTATGCACCACCACAGAAAAGAATTTCTTTCACTTTTCTAAATATCACAATTATTTATGTTTTATTCTTAGAAAATCCAATAAAAACATATTATTATTTACTTATCCTCACTCATATGTTTTCTGCACAGGTTTTCTCAATCATACTTCTAAGCACTGAACTTTTCTTTCTTTTTCAGCTCTTTTCTCAATTTTTTCATTTTTTTCACGCTTTTTCTTTTTGCGTACTTATTCTTCTCTTATAGCTTGCGTGTGGTCTGCTTTTATGCCTTGTGCAATGTTAATATCTTCTATACTTTTTCAATACATACCAAAAGATATCAACTAAGACATAAAAGTGACTTCCTTCATTCACCCTTATAACATGAGAGTCAAACATTTCAACTTGTATCTGTTCTCAGTTACTTAGGATCACGAAGTTTTCCACTCTCCTTTTCGAAAATGGAATTAAAAGTTTCAACTTACATCTAAGTTTCATCTACTAAGGATTGTGGAATTATCCAAACAACCTAACGCATGCTATTTTTTTTTCTTTTGAGCTCATTTTTTACGCTTTTGTTCATTTGCTTAGTTTTTCAAAAATAGAATTATGCAGATTCATATTTGTGATTCAAAATAAATTCTAACATGTATCTATTATCATTTCTTTGAAATTCGCATAAACAACCATAATTTTTAGATCTATGTCAGAAAAAATTTTCGTGGGGCTTAAAAATCCTCTAAAAACATCAGATTTGAAATAGCATTCATATAAGTTCAAACTCTTTCTTTAAAAACCTACTTTTCATGAGAGATATGTAAACATGTGCAAGAACGTAAACAGAAATATCCATGTGTGCAAACTACACCCTCCCCCATGCTTGAATGACACTGTCCCAGTGGCACTCCCCCATGCTTATATGAAACTAAGTGAATGCACATGAGAGAAATAATTGAGGGAAAAGAGTAGAATGACCTGACATGAATTAAAAATGCACGTTCTATGAATGTAATGAATGTAATGAATGTAATGAATGCAATGTATACATGACAAAACACAAAACTCATGAATGAAACAAAAAGAACATGAAAAACTCATGAAAAAGTAAAAAAACAAAATAAAATCTATAAATTCTAAGCAAATCTACAAGATATGGGTTGCCTCCCATAAAGCGCTAAGTTTCACGTCCCCAGCCAGACGGATCCCTAGAAAAACCTTCATTGTCCATGAGATCAATGGACATGAAGTCAGACTCAACAGGGCTCTATGAAGAAAAGAGTGTCATCTGTGACACTACGCACTGTGTCTCCATCCCTTCTACCTCCAAATGTAGTATCATGACTCTCTTGATATGAAGAACGGAGATTAGTCTCATCTGAGAGACTGGTCAAGAAATGAGAGTCTAGGACCGACCGAGTATCAATGAATGCTACTTCAGACAAGTGGTGAATATGATCAGGCTTGACTTGGTCAAGCACCTTCTGCATCTGCACCTCTTGCTTACTCAAAACGATTGGTGATCCTAAAGGCTGAAAAAATGGGGCTTTATATGATGAAAATGTATGCTGTGAGTAAAGCCCCTTCTGTTGAGGTATCATGGAGATCGACTCGTCAGTAGAAATGATATGAGGTTCATGAGTCGATTCCTGAGTGGAGTGACACGCCTTCCCATACTGAAGGGATGTAACAGATTTGACTGGCTCATGATGTGAAGTAGGTTGCAAGTCAAATAACATGGAATCCTTTCCATTGGATGTGACAACAGACTGACTAGATGGGTTCCCCTCGCTTTGCCTACTGAAGGTCTCAACCAATTATCCCATTTGAGTCTCTAGCTTTGCTATTGACTGCGTATGGGAGCTCAAAACTTGTAATATCCTATCTTGGAAGGATTGACTAAATGAAGGCTCATGAGGATGGGGTTGAGTATAAGCATGTTGGGCTGGGGGATGAACCTGTGGAAAAATGGGATGCGAGTAACCTTGTGAAGAGTTACTGGGTCTATACTGTGTCTGGGAGGGCTGATGGGATAGGGGAATGGATTGGTTTCGCCAACCTGGGTTATATGAGGATGTAAATGAATCGGGCATGGGTTTAGCGAAACCTTGGGCAACATTCACCTGCTCCTGAACAAATTCAGGATATAATGGTGCTGTCGGACAATCTGAAACACAGTGTGCAGGGCTAGCACATAGCTCGCACACTCTTTCTACTGGATTTCTCGAGGATTTGGCTAGGAATTAATCTAACTTCCTAGTCAACTGGTCAACCTTGGTACGCAATTCTAATTCGGACCCTACTTCGAAAATCCCAACTTTCCTAGGACCACTAGGCAGAGATGTAGTCCTATCGAGCCGTGAAGACAAAGCATGATGCATCGTGTTTTCACTCAAGGTCTCGAATAGAGACCACGCCTCGTCCTCACTCTTGAGCATAAAAGTGCCCCCACAAGACGAATCAACCATTTGACGATGCTTTTCAGTAAGCCCGTCATAAAAATACTGCACCAGCTGCCAACGAGGCACCTGGTGATGGGGACACTTGCGGAGAAGATCTTTCAATCTCTCCCAAGACTCGTGAAATTGTTCTCCCTCAATTTGAGAAAAACTGGTTATAGCTTTACGAAACTGATTCGTTTTACCAATTGGGAAGTATTTTTTTAAAAATTCTCTTTGCATTCCTTCCCAAGTAGTAATACGAACCGTCTCAAAAGATTTTAACCAGTGTTTGGCTTTATCTTTGAGAGAGAATGGGAACAAAGTTAACCTCATAGCGTCGTCTCCAAAGTTATTGATTCGCACAGTCGAGCAAATCTCAAGGAATTCGTCAAGATGATGATATGGGTCCTCATTGCTAAGGCCATAAAACGAAGGTAACATTTGAATCACACTGGCCTTAATCTCAAAATGGCTCGCTCCTACATCAGGTCTCGTGATGCAGGAGGTGGGAGTATATGTATTTGGCATGAAGTACTCCCTCAAAGGACGGATCAAATGATGATCGTCAGCCATTGCGTACACCTTAGAGTAGATCGGTGTAGCACACGTCCTAACTTTGGGTTTTCTACCTAACTAACGCACTAAGCGGCCAAACCACGCAAACCACAAAGCGAGTAAACTAAAAACAACAAAAACTAAACAAACACCACGCAGTTACACATAACAGAGATTATGCAAAAGAAATATAAAATCTATGTGTACGGTACCAATCGTACACAGTCACCTCTAAGGGAATCCTAATAGGTGGGCTGTGCAGAAAAGTAAGCTCGTCTCTAAGATATGCACATACGTGGTTCTAAACCTAAATGCTCACAAACACTAGGCAATAAAGTGAATACTAATATTACGCCGTTCCCCGGCAACGGCGCCAAAAATTTGATGTCTTCTTTTAAATCGTTGTAATTTTGAAAAGATTTTTAAATGTAAAACATGTGAAAACCAGACATCAAATAATAAAAACCGGTTCTCACTAGTGGATGAGACTGGGTCGAACTCAGGGAACGGGAATATTTCGTATTCAAGTACACAAATCTAAACTATTCTTTATTGCCGAATTATTGAAATGTAAAATATTCAGAAAAGTAAAAACAACTAACTATTACAACAAATGAATACCCTTCGCAAAGGGCGTAAGGTGCAATATTTACAAACCCAATTAAATTCCTAATTCTAAACTAAAAAGTAAAAAGAAGCTTTATTCTTCGCTTTCTCGTGTCACGTAATCGCTTCAACTCCACTCCTTCGTTATCCTGCACAAATTCAATGAACACGAGCAGTACCAGAGATAGAAATAGAAATCTATATTGAATTAGCTAATTCTTAAAAACACTGAAGGATATTAACAGAAGACTTCAATGACAATTAAAACTACATTAACTAACACAATTAACTAAATTTCAATTTACTCAAACTAAACTTTATGAGATCTATTTATTTCCATTAATGAACAGTGAAGACACTTAATCACTAACACTTTATTAACAAACTATACACTTAAACTATTGAAAAACACAATACCCAAAAATTGAAAGCATTAAAAATCAAGGAATGTAAACATCAAAGAATGAGACTAATGAAGAATCAGAAATTCAGGTATTGAAAACAATAAGAAAAACATGTAAATCTAACACACAAAAAAAAAAAACACAAAATGGCAAAGGAAAAAAACAAATTTGTAAAGAATATTGAATGAGGCAAAACAGGAAGAATTTATATATATTTTTTTTAACAAATATGAAATCGGAAATTGCATAATGCCTAGAAATTCAATAGTGAATCATCACTCATCAAGATCTTTCTCTCAAACCTGATCCAGAGCTCCTGAGATTAGTTGATCAATCAATAAAACTGATCCGAAAATCAGTATCCAAATATTAAAACAAACCAGTATCAACCATAGACATCAATAAAACCCGAACTCAATAAAACTGAAATCAATCGATCACTATTCACCATAGACATCAGTATATAAAACTCAGACAATCAACCAAAATATCGATCAGTTCTCATATAGGCCATGTTTCAATGGCCAAAAGTCAGGTAATCCTGTTCCACCGTGAAACAGATTTTTATGGTGAAGGAAAAAAAATTTCCAGCTAAGCATAGGGAATTCCGACCAGTTATACACAGCAAATCCAGATCTCTTATTTCAGATTCACAAATCACACATCTAATGATCAAAAATAAAACTCTGTATCCAAAGAAAAGATTGAAAATACTCGATTCAGATAATCGATCTGATATTTGAAAAAAAATTATATTGGATTCCGACTACAAACTTTTACACACAAGAACTATGGAATTAAAAAAATGTAACTCAAATCTAAAATCGATTTTCATCTAACAAAAGCATCAAACAAAAAATTAGATCATTAGAAGGAAAAAATCAGAAACAGCACTAATCGAGTTTCTTTTCTTTTCTTTTTTCATTTTTTTTATTTTTTTATTTTATTATACAGAACATTCCTAACTTCATTAATCGAACCAGAAAAAGAATATTTTCAGTTTTAAACCAAATGCAAATCGGTAAAAGAAGGAGAAGATCAGAATTAGAATAATAATAAGAAGAAATAAAAATCAGCAGAAGAAGAACAAAAGATCAGAATAAGAAGAAACGAAGAAGAGGAAGAAGATAAAATCAGAAAAAAAAAACAGATCGGCTGAAGAAAAGAAGAAGAAGAAGAAGAAGAAGAAGAAGAGATCGGAGGAAGAAGAGGAAGAAGAAGAAAAGTTTGGAAAAAGTTACCGTGAACAGAGGAAAGATTAGGGAAGAAGTGTGGCGGTCATCTACCTGTATGCCGTCGCCTGACTGAAGAGGTACCTCCACCGGATTGAGGAAGATGAGAAGGAGGAAGAAAGTGAAGAAAGGGAAAAAGGAGGAAAAAGAAGGAGAGAAGAGAAGGAGCAAAAGGAATCTGGCGGTTTGGAGAAGAGGGAAAGAAATGCCACAGAGAGGGAAAGGAGATTGGGTTTGGCGTACAGGGTGAAGACGCCTCCCCTTTCGATTTTGGGGTTTTTAAAAGCTTTCAAACCGGCTGGAACCGGTTTGAAACAAATGCAAACTGGTTCAAGCCGGTTTGGTTATTATTTTTTTTTAGTTTTCTTTTAAAAATGCAAACCGGTTTGAACCGGTTTGGTTTATTATATTTTTTCAGTTTTTTTTTTTAAAACAAAAACTATGTAAACTAGTTTATTAGAAAGTGTTCAAAAATTAAAATCAAAACTTATTTATAAAGAAACTAAAAAAACTATTCTAACTATTTATATAATTTTTTCTTTTCTAAAAAAAAACAAACATTTAAAATGATTTTAAAAACTATTTTCTCTATTATTCATTTTTTTTATTTTATTTTTACTTGAAAACTAAAATTAAACTACTATGAATATAACAAAAACTAAAATATGTATAAAAATGTAAAATAAAACTATTTTTCATGCATTTTTTTATTTTTAAATCATTTTAACACATTTACTCGAAAACTAACATAAAATTGGGTTTTTGAAACATTATTTCATAAAATCATGCATATTTAAATGTTAATTAACCCTGAATTATATGCATGATCAAATACCCCCATGCTTATGTTTTGCTAGTCCTCGAGCAAACTAGAAAAATGCAAGAAATCAAACTATCACCTAACTCACTTTCGTAGGAATCACGGTTGCATTTAGCTCATGCAACAAGCCCTTTCAACCCCTGGGTTACCTCAGTGGACGAGTAAGGTCTCGTGAGGGTTTGCAGTGATGCTACCCACAAACATCTCTGTCATGTATGCATAATATTACACATCCTCATAAGCAGTAGGTAATTAAAGACTTTGTTTTCACAAATATTTCCTATTATTTCAAAATCGAAATATAATTAGAGTCTTTTATGCACCACCACAGAAAAGAATTTCTTTCACTTTTCTAAATATCACAATTATTTATGTTTTATTCTTAGAAAATCCAATAAAAACATATTATTATTTACTTATCCTCACTCATATGTTTTCTGCACAGGTTTTCTCAATCATACTTCTAAGCACTGAACTTTTCTTTCTTTTTCAGCTCTTTTCTCAATTTTTTCATTTTTTTCACGCTTTTTTTTTTTGTGTACTTATTCTTCTCTTATAGCTTGCGTGTGGTCTGCTTTTATGCCTTGTGCAATGTTAATATCTTCTATACTTTTTCAATACATACCAAAAGATATCAACTAAGACATAAAAGTGACTTCCTTCATTCACCCTTATAACATGAGAGTCAAACATTTCAACTTGTATCTGTTCTCAGTTACTTAGGATCACGAAGTTTTCCACTCTCCTTTTCGAAAATGGAATTAAAAGTTTCAACTTACATCTAAGTTTCATCTACTAAGGATTGTGGAATTATCCAAACAACCTAACGCATGCTATTTTTTTTTCTTTTGAGCTCATTTTTTACGCTTTTGTTCATTTGCTTAGTTTTTCAAAAATAGAATTGTGCAGATTCATATTTGTGATTCAAAATAAATTCTAACATGTATCTATTATCATTTCTTTGAAATTCGCATAAACAACCATAATTTTTAGATCTATGTCAGAAAAAATTTTCGTGGGGCTTAAAAATCCTCTAAAAACATCAGATTTGAAATAGCATTCATATAAGTTCAAACTCTTTCTTTAAAAACCTACTTTTCATGAGAGATATGTAAACATGTGCAAGAACGTAAACAGAAATATCCATGTGTGCAAACTACACCCTCCCCCATGCTTGAATGACACTGTCCCAGTGGCACTCCCCCATGCTTATATGAAACTAAGTGAATGCACATGAGAGAAATAATTGAGGGAAAAGAGTAGAATGACCTGACATGAATTAAAAATGCACGTTCTATGAATGTAATGAATGTAATGAATGTAATGAATGCAATGTATACATGACAAAACACAAAACTCATGAATGAAACAAAAAGAACATGAAAAACTCATGAAAAAGTAAAAACACAAAATAAAATCTATAAATTCTAAGCAAATCTACAAGATATGGGTTGCCTCCCATAAAGCGCTAAGTTTCACGTCCCCAGCCAGACGGATCCCTAGAAAAACCTTCATCGTCCATGAGATCAATGGACATGAAGTCAGACTCAACAGGGCTCTATGAAGAAAAGAGTGTCATCTGTGACACTACGCACTGTGTCTCCATCCCTTCTACCTCCAAATGTAGTATCATGACTCTCTTGATATGAAGAACGGAGATTAGTCTCATCTGAGAGACTGGTCAAGAAATGAGAGTCTAGGACCGACCGAGTATCAATGAATGCTACTTCAGACAAGTGGTGAATATGATCAGGCTTGACTTGGTCAAGCACCTTCTGCATCTGCACCTCTTGCTTACTCAAAACGATTGGTGATCCTAAAGGCTGAAAAAATGGGGCTTTATATGATGAAAATGTATGCTGTGAGTAAAGCCCCTTCTGTTGAGGTATCATGGAGATCGACTCGTCAGTAGAAATGATATGAGGTTCATGAGTCGATTCCTGAGTGGAGTGACACGCCTTCCCATACTGAAGGGATGTAACAGATTTGACTGGCTCATGATGTGAAGTAGGTTGCAAGTCAAATAACATGGAATCCTTTCCATTGGATGTGACAACAGACTGACTAGATGGGTTCCCCTCGCTTTGCCTACTGAAGGTCTCAACCAATTATCCCATTTGAGTCTCTAGCTTTGCTATTGACTGCGTATGGGAGCTCAAAACTTGTAATATCCTATCTTGGAAGGATTGACTAAATGAAGGCTCATGAGGATGGGGTTGAGTATAAGCATGTTGGGCTGGGGGATGAACCAGTGGAAAAATGGGATGCGAGTAACCTTGTGAAGAGTTACTGGGTCTATACTGTGTCTGGGAGGGCTGATGGGATAGGGGAATGGATTGGTTTCGCCAACCTGGGTTATATGAGGATGTAAATGAATCGGGCATGGGTTTAGCGAAACCTTGGGCAACATTCACCTGCTCCTGAACAAATTCAGGATATAATGGTGCTGTCGGACAATCTGAAACACAGTGTGCAGGGCTAGCACATAGCTCGCACACTCTTTCTACTGGATTTCTCGAGGATTTGGCTAGGAATTAATCTAACTTCCTAGTCAACTGGTCAACCTTGGTACGCAATTCTAATTCGGACCCTACTTCGAAAATCCCAACTTTCCTAGGACCACTAGGCAGAGATGTAGTCCTATCGAGCCGTGAAGACAAAGCATGATGCATCGTGTTTTCACTCAAGGTCTCGAATAGAGACCACGCCTCGTCCTCACTCTTGAGCATAAAAGTGCCCCCACAAGACGAATCAACCATTTGACGATGCTTTTCAGTAAGCCCGTCATAAAAATACTGCACCAGCTGCCAACGAGGCACCTGGTGATGGGGACACTTGCGGAGAAGATCTTTCAATCTCTCCCAAGACTCGTGAAATTGTTCTCCCTCAATTTGAGAAAAACTGGTTATAGCTTTACGAAACTGATTCGTTTTACCAATTGGGAAGTATTTTTTTAAAAATTCTCTTTGCATTCCTTCCCAAGTAGTAATACGAACCGTCTCAAAAGATTTTAACCAGTGTTTGGCTTTATCTTTGAGAGAGAATGGGAACAAAGTTAACCTCATAGCGTCGTCTCCAAAGTTATTGATTCGCACAGTCGAGCAAATCTCAAGGAATTCGTCGAGATGATGATATGGGTCCTCATTGCTAAGGCCATAAAACGAAGGTAACATTTGAATCACACTGGCCTTAATCTCAAAATGGCTCGCTCCTACATCAGGTCTCGTGATGCAGGAGGTGGGAGTATATGTATTTGGCATGAAGTACTCCCTCAAAGGACGGATCAAATGATGATCGTCAGCCATTGCGTACACCTTAGAGTAGATCGGTGTAGCACACGTCCTAACTTTGGGTTTTCTACCTAACTAACGCACTAAGCGGCCAAACCACGCAAACCACAAAGCGAGTAAACTAAAAACAAAAAAAACTAAACAAACACCACGCAGTTACACATAACAGAGATTATGCAAAAGAAATATAAAATCTATGTGTACGGTACCAATCGTACACAGTCACCTCTAAGAGAATCCTAATAGGTGGGCTGTGCAGAAAAGTAAGCTCGTCTCTAAGATATGCACATACGTGGTTCTAAACCTAAATGCTCACAAACACTAGGCAATAAAGTGAATACTAATATTACGCCGTTCCCCGGCAACGGCGCCAAAAATTTGATGTCTTCTTTTAAATCGCTGTAATTTTGAAAAGATTTTTAAATGTAAAACATGTGAAAACCAGACATCAAATAATAAAAACCGGTTCTCACTAGTGGATGAGACTGGGTCGAACTCAGGGAACGGGAATATTTCGTATTCAAGTACACAAATCTAAACTATTCTTTATTGCTGAATTATTGAAATGTAAAATGTTCAGAAAAGTAAAAACAACTAACTATTACAACAAATGAATACCCTTCGCAGAGGGCGTAAGGTGCAATATTTACAAACCAAATTAAATTCCTAATTCTAAACTAAAAAGTAAAAAGAAGCTTTATTCTTCGCTTTCTCGTGTCACGTAATCGCTTCAACTCCACTCCTTCGTTATCCTGCACAAATTCAATGAACACGAGCAGTACCAGAGATAGAAATAGAAATCTATATTGAATTAGCTAATTCTTAAAAACACTGAAGGATATTAACAGAAGACTTCAATGACAATTAAAACTACATTAACTAACACAATTAACTAAATTTCAATTTACTCAAACTAAACTTTATGAGATCTATTTATTTCCATTAATGAACAGTGAAGACACTTAATCACTAACACTTTATTAACAAACTATACACTTAAACTATTGAAAAACACAATACCCAAAAATTGAAAGCATTAAAAATCAAGGAATGTAAACATCAAAGAATGAGACTAATGAAGAATCAGAAATTCAGGTATTGAAAACAATAAGAAAAACATGTAAATCTAACACACAAAAAAAAAAAAACACAAAATGGCATAGGAAAAAAACAAATTTGTAAAGAATATTGAATGAGGCAAAACAGGAAGAATTTATATATATTTTTTTTAACAAATATGAAATCGGAAATTGCATAATGCCTAGAAATTCAATAGTGAATCATCACTCATCAAGATCTTTCTCTCAAACCTGATCCAGAGCTCCTGAGATTAGTTGATCAATCAATAAAACTGATCCGAAAATCAGTATCCAAATATTAAAACAAACCAGTATCAACCATAGACATCAATAAAACCCGAACTCAATAAAACTGAAATCAATCGATCACTATTCACCATAGACATCAGTATATAAAACTCAGACAATCAAACAAAATATCGATCAGTTCTCATATAGGCCATGTTTCAATGGCCAAAAGTCAGGTAATCCTGTTCCACCGTGAAACAGATTTTTATGGTGAAGGAAAAAAAATTTCCAGCTAAGCATAGGGAATTCCGACCAGTTATACACAGCAAATCCAGATCTCTTATTTCAGATTCACAAATCACACATCTAATGATAAAAAATAAAACTCTGTATCCAAAGAAAAGATTGAAAATACTCGATTCAGATAATCGATCTGATATTTGAAAAAAAATTATATTGGATTCCGACTACAAACTTTTACACACAAGAACTATGGAATTAAAAAAATGTAACTCAAATCTAAAATCGATTTTCATCTAACAAAAGCATCAAACAAAAAATTAGATCATTAGAAGGAAAAAATCAGAAACAGCACTAATCGAGTTTCTTTTCTTTTCTTTTTTCATTTTTTTTATTTTTTTATTTTATTATACAGAACATTCCTAACTTCATTAATCGAACCAGAAAAAGAATATTTTCAGTTTTAAACCAAATGCAAATCGGTAAAAGAAGGAGAAGATCAGAATTAGAATAATAAGAAGAAGAAATAAAAATCAGCAGAAGAAGAAGAAAAGATCAGAATAAGAAGAAACGAAGAAGAGGAAGAAGATAAAATCAGAAAAAAAACAGATCGGCTGAAGAAAAGAAGAAGAAGAAGAAGAAGAGATCGGAGGAAGAAGAGGAAGAAGAAGAAAAGTTTGGAAAAAGTTACCGTGAACAGAGGAAAGATTAGGGAAGAAGTGTGGCGGTCATCTACCTGTATGCCGTCGCCTGACTGAAGAGGTACCTCCACCGGATTGAGGAAGATGAGAAGGAGGAAGAAAGTGAAGAAAGGGAAAAAGGAGGAAAAAGAAGGAGAGAAGAGAAGGAGCAAAAGGAATCTGGCGGTTTGGAGAAGAGGGAAAGAAATGCCACAGAGAGGGAAAGGAGATTGGGTTTGGCGTACAGGGTGAAGATGCCTCCCCTTTCGATTTTGGGGTTTTTAAAAGCTTTCAAACCGGCTGGAACCGGTTTGAAACAAATGCAAACCGGTTCAAGCCGGTTTGGTTATTATTTTTTTTTAGTTTTCTTTTAAAAATGCAAACCGGTTTGAACCGGTTTGGTTTATTATATTTTTTCAGTTTTTTTTTTTAAAACAAAAACTATGTAAACTAGTTTATTAGAAAGTGTTCAAAAATTAAAATCAAAACTTATTTATAAAGAAACTAAAAAAACTATTCTAACTATTTATATAATTTTTTCTTTTCTAAAAAAAACAAACATTTAAAATGATTTTAAAAACTATTTTCTCTATTATTCATTTTTTTTATTTTATTTTTACTTGAAAACTAAAATTAAACTACTATGAATATAACAAAAACTAAAATATGTATAAAAATGTAAAATAAAACTATTTTTCATGCATTTTTTTATTTTTAAATCATTTTAACACATTTACTCGAAAACTAACATAAAATTGGGTTTTTGAAACATTATTTCATAAAATCATGCATATTTAAATGTTAATTAACCCTGAATTATATGCATGATCAAATACCCCCATGCTTATGTTTTGCTAGTCCTCGAGCAAACTAGAAAAATGCAAGGAATCAAACTATCACCTAACTCACTTTCGTAGGAATCACGGTTGCATTTAGCTCATGCAACAAGCCCTTTCAACCCCTGGGTTACCCCAGTGGACGAGTAAGGTCTCGTGAGGGTTTGCAGTGATGCTACCCACAAACATCTCTGTCATGTATGCATAATATTACACATCCTCATAAGCAGTAGGTAATTAAAGACTTTGTTTTCACAAATATTTCCTATTATTTCAAAATCGAAATATAATTAGAGTCTTTTATGCACCACCACAGAAAAGAATTTCTTTCACTTTTCTAAATATCACAATTATTTATGTTTTATTCTTAGAAAATCCAATAAAAACATATTATTATTTACTTATCCTCACTCATATGTTTTCTGCACAGGTTTTCTCAATCATACTTCTAAGCACTGAACTTTTCTTTCTTTTTCAGCTCTTTTCTCAATTTTTTCATTTTTTTCACGCTTTTTCTTTTTGCGTACTTATTCTTCTCTTATAGCTTGCGTGTGGTCTGCTTTTATGCCTTGTGCAATGTTAATATCTTCTATACTTTTTCAATACATACCAAAAGATATCAACTAAGACATAAAAGTGACTTCCTTCATTCACCCTTATAACATGAGAGTCAAACATTTCAACTTGTATCTGTTCTCAGTTACTTAGGATCACGAAGTTTTCCACTCTCCTTTTCGAAAATGGAATTAAAAGTTTCAACTTACATCTAAGTTTCATCTACTAAGGATTGTGGAATTATCCAAACAACCTAACGCATGCTATTTTTTTTTCTTTTGAGCTCATTTTTTACGCTTTTGTTCATTTGCTTAGTTTTTCAAAAATAGAATTGTGCAGATTCATATTTGTGATTCAAAATAAATTCTAACATGTATCTATTATCATTTCTTTGAAATTCGCATAAACAACCATAATTTTTAGATCTATGTCAGAAAAAATTTTCGTGGGGCTTAAAAATCCTCTAAAAACATCAGATTTGAAATAGCATTCATATAAGTTCAAACTCTTTCTTTAAAAACCTACTTTTCATGAGAGATATGTAAACATGTGCAAGAACGTAAACAGAAATATCCATGTGTGCAAACTACACCCTCCCCCATGCTTGAATGACACTGTCCCAGTGGCACTCCCCCATGCTTATATGAAACTAAGTGAATGCACATGAGAGAAATAATTGAGGGAAAAGAGTAGAATGACCTGACATGAATTAAAAATGCACGTTCTATGAATGTAATGAATGTAATGAATGTAATGAATGCAATGTATACATGACAAAACACAAAACTCATGAATGAAACAAAAAGAACATGAAAAACTCATGAAAAAGTAAAAAAACAAAATAAAATCTATAAATTCTAAGCAAATCTACAAGATATGGGTTGCCTCCCATAAAGCGCTAAGTTTCACGTCCCCAGCCAGACGGATCCCTAGAAAAACCTTCATCGTCCATGAGATCAATGGACATGAAGTCAGACTCAACAGGGCTCTATGAAGAAAAGAGTGTCATCTGTGACACTACGCACTGTGTCTCCATCCCTTCTACCTCCAAATGTAGTATCATGACTCTCTTGATATGAAGAACGGAGATTAGTCTCATCTGAGAGACTGGTCAAGAAATGAGAGTCTAGGACCGACCGAGTATCAATGAATGCTACTTCAGACAAGTGGTGAATATGATCAGGCTTGACTTGGTCAAGCACCTTCTGCATCTGCACCTCTTGCTTACTCAAAACGATTGGTGATCCTAAAGGCTGAAAAAATGGGGCTTTATATGATGAAAATGTATGCTGTGAGTAAAGCCCCTTCTGTTGAGGTATCATGGAGATCGACTCGTCAGTAGAAATGATATGAGGTTCATGAGTCGATTCCTGAGTGGAGTGACACGCCTTCCCATACTGAAGGGATGTAACAGATTTGACTGGCTCATGATGTGAAGTAGGTTGCAAGTCAAATAACATGGAATCCTTTCCATTGGATGTGACAACAGACTGACTAGATGGGTTCCCCTCGCTTTGCCTACTGAAGGTCTCAACCAATTATCCCATTTGAGTCTCTAGCTTTGCTATTGACTGCGTATGGGAGCTCAAAACTTATAATATCCTATCTTGGAAGGATTGACTAAATGAAGGCTCATGAGGATGGGGTTGAGTATAAGCATGTTGGGCTGGGGGATGAACCTGTGGAAAAATGGGATGCGAGTAACCTTGTGAAGAGTTACTGGGTCTATACTGTGTCTGAGAGGGCTGATGGGATAGGGGAATGGATTGGTTTCGCCAACCTGGGTTATATGAGGATGTAAATGAATCGGGCATGGGTTTAGCGAAACCTTGGGCAACATTCACCTGCTCCTGAACAAATTCAGGATATAATGGTGCTGTCGGACAATCTGAAACACAGTGTGCAGGGCTAGCACATAGCTCGCACACTCTTTCTACTGGATTTCTCGAGGATTTGGCTAGGAATTAATCTAACTTCCTAGTCAACTGGTCAACCTTGGTACGCAATTCTAATTCGGACCCTACTTCGAAAATCCCAACTTTCCTAGGACCACTAGGCAGAGATGTAGTCCTATCGAGCCGTGAAGACAAAGCATGATGCATCGTGTTTTCACTCAAGGTCTCGAATAGAGACCACGCCTCGTCCTCACTCTTGAGCATAAAAGTGCCCCCACAAGACGAATCAACCATTTGACGATGCTTTTCAGTAAGCCCGTCATAAAAATACTGCACCAGCTGCCAACGAGGCACCTGGTGATGGGGACACTTGCGGAGAAGATCTTTCAATCTCTCCCAAGACTCGTGAAATTGTTCTCCCTCAATTTGAGAAAAACTGGTTATAGCTTTACGAAACTGATTCGTTTTACCAATTGGGAAGTATTTTTTTAAAAATTCTCTTTGCATTCCTTCCCAAGTAGTAATACGAACCGTCTCAAAAGATTTTAACCAGTGTTTGGCTTTATCTTTGAGAGAGAATGGGAACAAAGTTAACCTCATAGCGTCGTCTCCGAAGTTATTGATTCGCACAGTCGAGCAAATCTCAAGGAATTCGTCGAGATGACGATATGGGTCCTCATTGCTAAGGCCATAAAACGAAGGTAACATTTGAATCACACTGGCCTTAATCTCAAAATGGCTCGCTCCTACATCAGGTCTCGTGATGCAGGAGGTGGGAGTATATGTATTTGGCATGAAGTACTCCCTCAAAGGACGGATCAAATGATGATCGTCAGCCATTGCGTACACCTTAGAGTAGATCGGTGTAGCACACGTCCTAACTTTGGGTTTTCTACCTAACTAACGCACTAAGCGGCCAAACCATGCAAACCACAAAGCGAGTAAACTAAAAACAACAAAAACTAAACAAACACCACGCAGTTACACATAACAGAGATTATGCAAAAGAAATATAAAATCTATGTGTACGGTACCAATCGTACACAGTCACCTCTAAGGGAATCCAAATAGGTGGGCTGTGCAGAAAAGTAAGCTCGTCTCTAAGATATGCACATACGTGGTTCTAAACCTAAATGCTCACAAACACTAGGCAATAAAGTGAATACTAATATTACGCCGTTCCCCGGCAACGGCGCCAAAAATTTGATGTCTTCTTTTAAATCGTTGTAATTTTGAAAAGATTTTTAAATGTAAAACATGTGAAAACCAGACATCAAATAATAAAAACCGGTTCTCACTAGTGGATGAGACTGGGTCGAACTCAGGGAACGAGAATATTTCGTATTCAAGTACACAAATCTAAACTATTCTTTATTGCCGAATTATTGAAATGTAAAATGTTCAGAAAAGTAAAAACAACTAACTATTACAACAAATGAATACCCTTCGCAGAGGGCGTAAGGTGCAATATTTACAAACCCAATTAAATTCCTAATTCTAAACTAAAAAGTAAAAAGAAGCTTTATTCTTCGCTTTCTCGTGTCACGTAATCGCTTCAACTCCACTCCTTCGTTATCCTGCACAAATTCAATGAACACGAGCAGTATCAGAGATAGAAATAGAAATCTATATTGAATTAGCTAATTCTTAAAAACACTGAAGGATATTAACAGAAGACTTCAATGACAATTAAAACTACATTAACTAACACAATTAACTAAATTTCAATTTACTCAAACTAAACTTTATGAGATCTATTTATTTCCATTAATGAACAGTGAAGACACTTAATCACTAACACTTTATTAACAAACTATACACTTAAACTATTGAAAAACACAATACCCAAAAATTGAAAGCATTAAAAATCAAGGAATGTAAACATCAAAGAATGAGACTAATGAAGAATCAGAAATTCAGGTATTGAAAACAATAAGAAAAACATGTAAATCTAACACACAAAAAAAAAAACACAAAATGGCAAAGGAAAAAAACAAATTTGTAAAGAATATTGAATGAGGCAAAACAGGAAGAATTTATATATATTTTTTTTAACAAATATGAAATCGGAAATTGCATAATGCCTAGAAATTCAATAGTGAATCATCACTCATCAAGATCTTTCTCTCAAACCTGATCCAGAGCTCCTGAGATTAGTTGATCAATCAATAAAACTGATCCGAAAATCAGTATCCAAATATTAAAACAAACCAGTATCAACCATAGACATCAATAAAACCCGAACTCAATAAAACTGAAATCAATCGATCACTATTCACCATAGACATCAGTATATAAAACTCAGACAATCAACCAAAATATCGATCAGTTCTCATATAGGCCATGTTTCAATGGCCAAAAGTCAGGTAATCCTGTTCCACCGTGAAACAGATTTTTATGGTGAAGGAAAAAAAATTTCCAGCTAAGCATAGGGAATTCCGACCAGTTATACACAGCAAATCCAGATCTCTTATTTCAGATTCACAAATCACACATCTAATGATCAAAAATAAAACTCTGTATCCAAAGAAAAGATTGAAAATACTCGATTCAGATAATCGATCTGATATTTGAAAAAAAATTATATTGGATTCCGACTACAAACTTTTACACACAAGAACTATGGAATTAAAAAAATGTAACTCAAATCTAAAATCGATTTTCATCTAACAAAAGCATCAAACAAAAAATTAGATCATTAGAAGGAAAAAATCAGAAACAGCACTAATCGAGTTTCTTTTCTTTTCTTTTTTCATTTTTTTTATTTTTTTATTTTATTATACAGAACATTCCTAACTTCATTAATCGAACCAGAAAAAGAATATTTTCAGTTTTAAACCAAATGCAAATCGGTAAAAGAAGGAGAAGATCAGAATTAGAATAATAAGAAGAAGAAATAAAAATCAGCAGAAGAAGAAGAAAAGATCAGAATAAGAAGAAACGAAGAAGAGGAAGAAGATAAAATCAGAAAAAAAAAACAGATCGGCTGAAGAAAAGAAGAAGAAGAAGAAGAAGAAGAAGAGATCGGAGGAAGAAGAGGAAGAAGAAGAAAAGTTTGGAAAAAGTTACCGTGAACAGAGGAAAGATTAGGGAAGAAGTGTGGCGGTCATCTACCTGTATGCCGTCGCCTGACTGAAGAGGTACCTCCACCGGATTGAGGAAGATGAGAAGGAGGAAGAAAGTGAAGAAAGGGAAAAAGGAGGAAAAAGAAGGAGAGAAGAGAAGGAGCAAAAGGAATCTGGCGGTTTGGAGAAGAGGGAAAGAAATGCCACAGAGAGGGAAAGGAGATTGGGTTTGGCGTACAGGGTGAAGACGCCTCCCCTTTCGATTTTGGGGTTTTTAAAAGCTTTCAAACCGGCTGGAACCGGTTTGAAACAAATGCAAACTGGTTCAAGCCGGTTTGGTTATTATTTTTTTTTAGTTTTCTTTTAAAAATGCAAACCGGTTTGAACCGGTTTGGTTTATTATATTTTTTCAGTTTTTTTTGTTAAAACAAAAACTATGTAAACTAGTTTATTAGAAAGTGTTCAAAAATTAAAATCAAAACTTATTTATAAAGAAACTAAAAAAACTATTCTAACTATTTATATAATTTTTTCTTTTCTAAAAAAAAACAAACATTTAAAATGATTTTAAAAACTATTTTCTCTATTATTCATTTTTTTTATTTTATTTTTACTTGAAAACTAAAATTAAACTACTATGAATATAACAAAAACTAAAATATGTATAAAAATGTAAAATAAAACTATTTTTCATGCATTTTTTTATTTTTAAATCATTTTAACACATTTACTCGAAAACTAACATAAAATTGGGTTTTTGAAACATTATTTCATAAAATCATGCATATTTAAATGTTAATTAACCCTGAATTATATGCATGATCAAATACCCCCATGCTTATGTTTTGCTAGTCCTCGAGCAAACTAGAAAAATGCAAGAAATCAAACTATCACCTAACTCACTTTCGTAGGAATCACGGTTGCATTTAGCTCATGCAACAAGCCCTTTCAACCCCTGGGTTACCCCAGTGGACGAGTAAGGTCTCGTGAGGGTTTGCAGTGATGCTACCCACAAACATCTCTGTCATGTATGCATAATATTACACATCCTCATAAGCAGTAGGTAATTAAAGACTTTGTTTTCACAAATATTTCCTATTATTTCAAAATCGAAATATAATTAGAGTCTTTTATGCACCACCACAGAAAAGAATTTCTTTCACTTTTCTAAATATCACAATTATTTATGTTTTATTCTTAGAAAATCCAATAAAAACATATTATTATTTACTTATCCTCACTCATATGTTTTCTGCACAGGTTTTCTCAATCATACTTCTAAGCACTGAACTTTTCTTTCTTTTTCAGCTCTTTTCTCAATTTTTTCATTTTTTTCACGCTTTTTCTTTTTGCGTACTTATTCTTCTCTTATAGCTTGCGTGTGGTCTGCTTTTATGCCTTGTGCAATGTTAATATCTTCTATACTTTTTCAATACATACCAAAAGATATCAACTAAGACATAAAAGTGACTTCCTTCATTCACCCTTATAACATGAGAGTCAAACATTTCAACTTGTATCTGTTCTCAGTTACTTAGGATCACGAAGTTTTCCACTCTCCTTTTCGAAAATGGAATTAAAAGTTTCAACTTACATCTAAGTTTCATCTACTAAGGATTGTGGAATTATCCAAACAACCTAACGCATGCTATTTTTTTTTCTTTTGAGCTCATTTTTTACGCTTTTGTTCATTTGCTTAGTTTTTCAAAAATAGAATTGTGCAGATTCATATTTGTGATTCAAAATAAATTCTAACATGTATCTATTATCATTTCTTTGAAATTCGCATAAACAACCATAATTTTTAGATCTATGTCAGAAAAAATTTTCGTGGGGCTTAAAAATCCTCTAAAAACATCAGATTTGAAATAGCATTCATATAAGTTCAAACTCTTTCTTTAAAAACCTACTTTTCATGAGAGATATGTAAACATGTGCAAGAACGTAAACAGAAATATCCATGTGTGCAAACTACACCCTCCCCCATGCTTGAATGACACTGTTCCAGTGGCACTCCCCCATGCTTATATGAAACTAAGTGAATGCACATGAGAGAAATAATTGAGGGAAAAGAGTAGAATGACCTGACATGAATTAAAAATGCACGTTCTATGAATGTAATGAATGTAATGAATGCAATGTATACATGACAAAACACAAAACTCATGAATGAAACAAAAAGAACATGAAAAACTCATGAAAAAGTAAAAAAACAAAATAAAATCTATAAATTCTAAGCAAATCTACAAGATATGGGTTGCCTCCCATAAAGCGCTAAGTTTCACGTCCCCAGCCAGATGGATCCCTAGAAAAACCTTCATCGTCCATGAGATCAATGGACATGAAGTCAGACTCAACCGGGCTCTATGAAGAAAAGAGTGTCATCTGTGACACTACGCACTGTGTCTCCATCCCTTCTACCTCCAAATGTAGTATCATGACTCTCTTGATATGAAGAACGGAGATTAGTCTCATCTGAGAGACTGGTCAAGAAATGAAAGTCTAGGACCGACCGAGTATCAATGAATGCTACTTCAGACAAGTGGTGAATATGATCAGGCTTGACTTGGTCAAGCACCTTCTGCATCTGCACCTCTTGCTTACTCAAAACGATTGGTGATCCTAAAGGCTGAAAAAATGGCGCTTTATATGATGAAAATGTATGCTGTGAGTAAAACCCCTTCTGTTGAGGTATCATGGAGATCGACTCGTCAGTAGAAATGATATGAGGTTCATGAGTCGATTCCTGAGTGGAGTGACACGCCTTCCCATACTGAAGGGATGTAACAGATTTGACTGGCTCATGATGTGAAGTAGGTTGCAAGTCAAATAACATGGAATCCTTTCCATTGGATGTGACAACAGACTGACTAGATGGGTTCCCCTCGCTTTGCCTACTGAAGGTCTCAACCAATTGTCCCATTTGAGTCTCTAGCTTTGCTATTGACTGCGTATGGGAGCTCAAAACTTGTAATATCCTATCTTGGAAGGATTGACTAAATGAAGGCTCATGAGGATGGGGTTGAGTATAAGCATGTTGGGCTGGGGGATGAACCTGTGGAAAAATGGGATGCGAGTAACCTTGTGAAGAGTTACTGGGTCTATACTGTGTCTGGGAGGGCTGATGGGATAGGGGAATGGATTGGTTTCGCCAACCTGGGTTATATGAGGATGTAAATGAATCGGGCATGGGTTTAGCGAAACCTTGGGCAACATTCACCTGCTCCTGAACAAATTCAGGATATAATGGTGCTGCTGGACAATCTGAAACACAGTGTGCAGGGCTAGCACATAGCTCACACACTCTTTCTACTGGATTTCTCGAGGAATTGGCTAGGAATTGATCTAACTTCCTAGTCAACTGGTCAACCTTGGTACGCAATTCTAATTCGGACCCTACTTCGAAAATCCCAACTTTCCTAGGACCACTAGGCAGAGATGTAGTCCTATCGAGCCGTGAAGACAAAGCATGATGCATCGTGTTTTCACTCAAGGTCTCGAATAGAGACCACGCCTCGTCCTCACTCTTGAGCATAAAAGTGCCCCCACAAGACGAATCAACCATTTGACGATGCTTTTCAGTAAGCCCATCATAAAAATACTGCACCAACTGCCAACGAGGCACCTGGTGATGGGGACACTTGCGGAGAAGATCTTTCAATCTCTCCCAAGACTCGTGAAATTGTTCTCCCTCAATTTGAGAAAAACTGGTTATAGCTTTACGAAACTGATTCGTTTTACCAATTGGGAAGTATTTTTTTAAAAATTCTCTTTGCATTCCTTCCCAAGTAGTAATACGAACCGTCTCAAGAGATTTTAACCAGTGTTTGGCTTTATCTTTGAGAGAGAATTGGAACAAAGTTAACCTCATAGTTTCGTCTCCAAAGTTATTGATTCGCACAGTCGAGCAAATCTCAAGGAATTCGTCGAGATGACGATATGGGTCCTCATTGCTAAGGCCATAAAACGAAGGTAACATTTGAATCACACTAGCCTTAATCTCAAAATGGCTCGCTCCTACATCAGGTCTCGTGATGCAGGAGGTGGGAGTATATGTATTTGGCATGAAGTACTCCCTCAAAGGACGGATCAAATGATGATCGTCAGCCATTGTGTACACCTTAAAGTAGACCGGTGTAGCACACGTCCTAACTTTGGGTTTTCTACCTAACTAACGCACTAAGCGGCCAAACCACGCAAACCACAAAGCGAGTAAACTAAAAACAACAAAAACTAAACAAACACCATGCAGTTACACATAACAGAGATTATGCAAAAGAAATATAAAGTCTATGTGTACGGTACCAATCGTACACAGTCACCTCTAAGGGAATCCTAATAGGTGGGCTGTGCAGAAAAGTAAGCTCGTCTCTAAGATATGCACATACGTGGTTCTAAACCTAAATGCTCACAAACACTAGGCAATAAAGTGAATACTAATATTACGCCGTTCCCCGGCAACGGCGCCAAAAATTTGATGTCTTCTTTTAAATCGTTGTAATTTTGAAAAGATTTTTAAATGTAAAACATGTGAAAACCAGACATCAAATAATAAAAACCGGTTCTCACTAGTGGATGAGACCGGGTCGAACTCAGGGAACGGGAATATTTCGTATTCAAGTACACAAATCTAAACTATTCTTTATTGCTGTGATCATCGCAAAAATTTTTCTCTTATAATGTATCTCTCTTCCTTCTCTTTTCCTTTCCAACCTCTTATTTTTCTCCTTTTTGAAGGGAGAAAGATAAAAAGACAGAAAGAAATAGAGAAGAGAAAAGGAAGAAGAGAAGAGAAGAGGATTTTTTTTGCGGGTTTCACTTGACCTTAATTTTGAAAAATTTTGAAATAACTCGCCTCCATTTTTGAAATATTTGCGGGAAAATTGGGAGACGGGATCCGCTCGTCGGTACGAGGTTCGACCGTTCCTGGCGCCTTTACCAGAGGTAATCGAACCAAGGGTCGAATTAATGCCTTTTTGCTTTGCTAAGAAATTATCTAAGAAATTTTTCTAAGTCTAAATGCACAAAGAATCATGCTTGTGCAAATGCAAAGATGTATGCTCTTTTGAAAATGTTTTGAAGAATTTCCAAGTGAATCTGATAAAGTGAAGAAACGATTTCTAACTTAGAACTTAAGATTAAAGTTCTAAGTCTTTTAGAATAATCATGAGCTTGGGAAAATAAATCTGGATTTTGGAAAAATGATTTTGAAGTTTTGAAAAAAGGGAATTTTCAAAGTCATAAATGGACTTTGAATTAGAATAAAAATGAAAATGGAATTGAATCAAAAGGAAATATAGAATTGGGAATTGAGAAATGTAATTGATCTAAAAGTTGGATTTTTCAAAATGAAATCCGAATCCAATATCTGGATTCTAAATAGAGTTCAAAGTTGAATTTTGAATTTAGGATCTGAAATGGGGACTTGATTTGAAATCAGGAATGAAATGGAATTGGCTTTTGGAATTAAAGTGGAATTTGGATTTGGAATTTTGAATGGAGTCGGATTCAAGATTTGGAATCCAAAAATGGAATTGGGATCTGAAGTTGGAGATCCAATGTAAAGTTGGATCTTTGGATCCTAGATGGAATTGGATCTGAAGTTTTGAATGAAATTGGATCCGAGATTTGGAATCCAAGATGAAATTTGGATATGAAGTCAGGGATCCAAGTAAAGTTGGATTCTAGATCCTAAATGGAATTCGGATCTTCATTTTGAGATCCAAGATGAAGTTGGATTCTGGATTCTATAATGAAATTGGATCTGAAGTCTGAGATCCAAGGTAGAATTGGGTCCTGGATCATAGAGTGGATTTGGATCTGAGGTCTGAGATCCAAAGTAGAATTGGGTTCTGGATCCTAAATGGAATTTGGATCTGTAATTTGAGATCCAAAGTAGAATGAGGATCTGGATCCTAAATGGAATCTGGATCTGTAATTCGAGATCCAAAGTAGAATGAGGATCTGGATCCTAAATGGAATTTGGATCTGTAATTTGGAGATCCAAAGTGGAATTGAGTTTATACTTGGACATCTGGATCCAAGTTGAGATTAGGTTTTAACTTTGGTTTATGAAAAAGTCCAAATAGGACCTTTGAAGATGGATCTGGATTTTTAGAAATCCAAATTTAAACTTGAGATTCAAATCCAAACCTTGATTGAAGATAAGGGGATGAACTTGATTTTGAAATCAGAAGATAATTTCAAAGTTAAATTGAACTTTGAAATTGGATTTTGAATTGAGTTGGAAATTTGAAGTTTTGAATATAAAGGAGTTTCAAAGTCAAATTGGGCTTTGAAATTGAAATTTTGAATCTTAAAAAATGAGATAGAATTGTATTTGAATAAGATTTGATGAAGAAGAAGAAACACTTGGAATTTTGAAAATGAAGTTTTGAAAATATGATGCAATTCTACCCTATATGATGAATAAATTTAAAGAATTTGAAATTGAATTTTTGAAAAGCTATTCCATTCTTTTAAATGAATTAAAACAAGATTGAAAATATAATACATCCTTGACTATGGTCATTGAATGTATTATATAATAATCTATATTTAAATTCAAGAGAAGAATGAAATACATTTGGTGCTTTTATAGAATTTAAAATGAAATTAACTCTCAATATACCCTGACTATGGCCATTGGTACATATTTTGAGTTAATCCTAAGTTAAATTCTGATAAAAGAAAGAAAATATTTTGAGAAAATATGATGGATTTTGAAAGTGGATCCAGTGTGGACCCAATGTGATTTTGTAAAAGATAAAAATTCTAAGTTTTGTTTACACTCTGACTATGGCCGTTGATGTAAATCATCAACTTAGAATTAACTTACCTCTTACGAAATGGTGCACGTGCCATTCGTGTTTCACCATCGTGGGATTTTTGAGAAATGAAGGAAAAATACATGAAATAAGCAATTCATGGCATTTTATAATGCTCATTCATTCTACTTAAAGCCGGAAATGTAAATTCTCATTCCAATCTAACTATTACAATAGATAAAATCAAATGTACAACCCCAAGTAATGATATCTTTTCCACACATCCCCTGCAAAGGATGAGTTAGCACATGATGTGTATGGGAAATCATTTATATAACATCATCTTGATTTCAAAGCATAATTGATGGAATGTTTTATGCATGTCAATGAAAATGCAATGACAAAGTATGCAGTGAAATGATGCTTGTAAACTAATGAAGGGTAGAGATGTAATGAAAATATTGATGTAAAAGGTCATGGAAGAGGCTGCAGGTGGCTATGCTGTGCACAGAAAGTGCAAAAGAATGTGAACATGTTGGTGGATAACAGGCTAAATGAAGAATTGTGGAGGGCACAAAGGTGCGGCTGAAGATGTTAGGTGATGTTTGCAGGAAAACACAGCAAAAAGGTAAGTGATGTAGATAGGGACAAATGGGGATTTATTATGAACAGTATACTGTTATGAAACAGAGTATGATATAAATGTGAGGAAGTTATAAGTGGCTACATGAAGTCCTATATTTTCAGGATGGAACATGTGCAGTGAGTAGGAACCGACCTACTGTATTGATACTTTTTATAGTCGAGGATATAGTGCACAAGTAAATGAATGGCCATCGGTGGTTCACAGCAATAGGGGCTTGCTGTTGTAAGCGCTGAAGGTAACAAAGGGCTGGTTCACAAACAACAGAGAGCTGCAGCGTGTTAATACACTGCTTATGAGATAACACAATGTTGTCACTGAGTGAAAAGAGTAGATAATGTCAAGGACATCGTGAAAGGACTGGAGACAAACATGTACAAATGGCAGTGAGGGTGATAAAGTATAACAGATAAGTATAGGTAGCTTCAACATGGAGTATGGCTGTAAAAGAGGCTGTGAAGGATTATATATCTATGATAACAAGATATGGATATTGCTACAGAAGTGTTTGCAGAAAATATAATGAGGGTGTTATGAATAAACAAAAGTGAGCCGTGTGCTAAAAAAAAAATGTAGTGCAGGTGTTAATTTATCCTATCACACAGATATTTAACTAACATAATGTACAATGGGCGAATGTCACTTCTGAAATGAACTGAACACATGTGGTAAAACTGGAGCAGTAATGCTACAGTGGAGATATATTGGTTGGCTACAACCTATCTATGAGTTCAAAAAGTGTTGCTGGTTGCAAAACCCTCAGTTCAACCTGCAAGCTTCTTTATTGTCTCCTCTGCACGAAATATATATGTGGACAGATGCTTTCTCCTATCCCAATCAGCCCTTTTGGACTATTCCTGTAGGATCAACCATCTCAACCAAGGCATTTCATAGCTTACCTCCACACAGCACTGTATCTGAACTTTCTCTTCTTCTTTTTTGAGGAGATGACCACCAAGACGATTTACACTTTTTAATAAGTTGGAATCCAACTTGATAAATGGCACACAGATTTAATAGGACTTGAATTGGTTCAGGTTTTACAATGTTCAATTTCGCCTCATTATCTCTGATTCTTCTAATGGTAGTGCATTGTTGGTAATAATATACATCATATTCTTGCAATCAGATAACTATCTATGCCTAACAAGATATAGCAACCTTACATGTTTGAAGTTGTAATGGAATCTGTACAAGTTTTATCTATGAAATATATACACTAAATGATGAATAGAGTAAAATTAAAAGCAAAATTCATGGCTAAAACAAAGAAAAAAAAAGGAATTCATCATTAGTCATCTATATCACAATTTGCATCAATGATGCCTAGATCTCTCATATCTGAATGAGCACATTTCCTCTGGAGGATAATTTCTCTGATTTCTTCATTCAGTGTTATTCATACAGATGGAGTAACAGATAGAGGAGATAATATATGTGAATTAACATCATAAGGAAGAAAATCAGGCAGATAAGAATCATAACTTGCTGAGCGATTACCCTGCTTATATAAAAATCAACCGTGAAATGGGTCAGTGCGTTGGTCAGAGAAGAAAAAAAAAAATCAAATAAGAAGGGCTGTGATGGAAGACAATCTAGACACAGGTCTGGAACTAGTGAGTTCACAGATCTATTATTTGACCAAATCCTAATGGTGAAGTAAATGTTAAACCGAGATGATAAATATCACATGAAGCACAGAGATGTGAAGTATAGTGCTTATCTTAAAATCGAAGGAGATGGAAAACTAACATGAGATGTAAGCTGATCTGCAGAAAACCAAAAAAAGAAGGACATAGAAATGATGCCAGATCTAAAAAAAAAAAATCGAACTAACGGAGGAAGACGATTGATTCTAACACCCAATTTTAACCAATTAAGTTCCCTTTACCAATGTCGGCCATGGATGGTCATCAGCCGATTGAGGCAGGACGTGAAATTGCTGATAACGCTGCCAAGGCCTGCTGTAAGCATATTTTACTCTATTGAGCTTAAAGCAAGCTCCATATTATTCAACCGGAGCCTACGTCGATTGTCAAGAGGCCTTTTTAGTAGATCATATGAAGTGTAGAAATGGGTCCCAACTCTAAATATAATCATTCCAGAAATTGCATTGTTCACAGTATAGATGATAAGCAGATACCCAAAAAAAAAGAATATATCGGAATGAAACATCCCATTTGCTGTAGCATTACATAGATCGACCATCTGCTAGTCGATTCTATGTATTATGCAAAACGAAATCTCAAAGAGAAAAAAAATGAATGAAATCAAGAGGATTGTAAAAGAGGAAGAAAAGAGAGCGAAAGAGAGAGAGAGAGAGCGATCACTTACCTGTAAGACCAATCGATTCTTTTAGCCGACAAAGAAAAGAGTGGATGCTTTTGAAGAAATTGATTGATGCCCGATGCAAAGGAGATAGTTGTTAGTAAATGAAGGATAGTGATGGTCGATCCTCCAGAAGCAGAGCCAACCTTCGGCTTTCTTGCGGGGGAAATGTCTTCGAGGAAAGATAGCTCTGTCACACTTGTTTATGGAGAAACCCTTTTGAAAAGAAAATCCGCTGGATTGTTGTGTGAAGATGGGTCTAATGGAGGGATACTGAAGAAAAGGGTGGATGAGGTCGATAATGGATGCTTGAAGTAAAAACCGATCTCAAGGAAAACAAGGGGTGCCGAGGAGAAGCTGGGAGGCTGTTATCATCGCAAAATTTTTCCCCTCCCTTGCGAGAGAGAAACGAATTTCGCGAGTCAAACTCGACCAAAGTTTTGAAATTGGTTTTAAAAATTACTCGCCTCCGTTTTGAAAATTTGCGGGAAAATTCCGTAGAATGGGATCCGCCTATCGGTACGAGGTTCAACCGTTCCTGACGCCTTTACCAGGGGTAATTGAACCAAGGATCAATTATGTGCTTTAACTTGACTCAAATATCTAAATGATGCTCTATTTTTCCTAGAATGCACAAAGAATCAGGCTTGTGCTATGGAATTTTAAAAAAAATGCAAGTTTAAAAAAAATATGATGTTTGCTTTGGAAAATTGAAATATGCTGGAAAAATGATTGGAAAAGTACTTGAAATTGGGATTCCTGGGAAAATCATTGAAGTTCATTGAAAATCAGAAATTTGCATTGGAAAGTGATTTCTCAGGAAAACTTGAACTTTGGAAAATCGATTTTGAAATTTGGAATTGCTTTGCTGAGAAAATGGATTTGAGAATTCTAAGAAAATCTAAGAAATTCATTGGAAAATGACTTTTGAAATGGAAAATAAATTCTCAGGAAAACTGGAAAATATGAGAAAATCGATTTCTGAAAACTTGAGATTTTGAAATTTGAGAATTTGAAAACATAGGAAAATCTTGGTTTGAAATTGGGAAATGCTTTGAAATCTCTTTTGAAAACTCAGGATTTTGAGAAAATCATATCCTGAGAAAAACTTAGAAATTTTTGAGAAAGCTGAATTTTCTGAAATTGAAATTGGAAAATGAATTTGAGAATAATGCAATTTGAATGATATGAATGAATGAGTATGAATTTAAAAAGGGAATTTCATTGAGAAATTGGGAAATCCTTTTGAAACTTTGAAAAATGCAGTGCATTTTTTAAGTTAGCCTAAGAGTGTAGGTTGAATGTGGCTGATATAAAGATCATAAATCTTGGTTTTCTTCGTATTCTAACTATGGCCATAAATACGAATCCCACCGAGTTTATAAACTCCATAAAAGCTTGTGCACGTGCCATTCGTGTAAACCATAGTGGATTTGAAATAAATGCACATGAATCATACATCAAATATTGAAATTTGCATAAATTAAACTATATGCAATGCAACCCTATTCTAAGCAGAAAAGTAACTCTTATTCCAAATTATTACATTTGAGGTTACATTGAATTGAAAAAAATAAATAAAATCTAAGTCTTCTTCTTGAATGTTCCTGCAAAACTAGAAAACAAGGTTAGCACAAAAATGTAGGTTATTCTGAATTTATCCGAAAATATGAGAAATTATCGGATATTATTCAGATATAAACCCAAATTCATACCCCCCTTTGATATAAACATAATAAATAATGAATAAATTTTGAAAATAAACTTGAAAATTCGAAATTGGGGTTCAAAATGACCAAAACACCCCTGATGACCTTGAAATCAGGGTTTTATGAAAGAATTTTTGTAAATTTTGGAATTTTGAAAATCAAATAAAATAAATCAAACATAATATGATAAAATATGATGATATTCATGAAATTTTGGAGAATTAGAAATTGAAATTTCGAAATTTAGGTCAAAATGACCAAAATACCCCCAATAACAAGACTATGGCCTTGAAACCAGGGTTTTCTGAAATAAATTTTGCAAAATAGAAAAATATGAAATGCAAATGAGATTAAAATTAACCCTAATATGATTCTACAAGCTTATGTACATGATAAAAACCTTAACATGGCGAAAATATCATAAAATATCGAATTTAACTTGATTTTCGCTTCTGAATTTAAAGGTAAACTAACACATGGAGCAAATGAACTTGGAATTAAACCAAATTTGGCATGGACAACTAAAATAACCCTAGAAACATAATTGATCTCTAAAATATAATTTTTTTTGTATTTTTAAATATGGAAATTCAAATAAAAACCCTAAATTTTGTGATTTTTGCCTAAAATGTTGATTCTAAAGGGGATTTAGGATATCCAATTTCCATAAAAATTTCCCAAATTTTATGGGATGACAGAGGACAGTGAGAAAAGTATTCTTTCCTTTTACACTTTCTGGTTTTGACCTATGATCGGAGCTGTACCACTCCGGCAAGTCGGATCGGAATCCGGCGACTCTAGTAAATGAAGGAAACAGACAGGTTTCGGTATAAAATGTGGGAAAAATAGCAAACAGATGGGAAAAAGGTTGAAATTGTGGAAAAATGTCCCTGACAAACAGATAAAGATTTTATTTTTTGACACCCTTGGGATTTGGATTATGGTTTGGAAAAGGACACACTGTTATCAGAGACCTAAATCTCTGGAATTTCTGGACATTGGAATCTGTTAGACAGAAAGAGAAAATCCCGGACAAATAATGAAACAGATCCAAAAATTTCCAAATTTTGGGAAATGATAGAAAATTATGTTAGGAACAACTTTCATGTTGAGAGGTTTTGCAGACAAGCTACGGATTGGGCAGACTTGATGCATTAAGGTCTGTCTATACCCTGACGAAAGAAAATCAAGATTTTCCCAAGGGTCTGGGAAATTTGATTTTTGACAGAGATCAAAACTGCCAGGAAAATCCTAAAAATTTCCAGATCATAAGTAGATTCAATTATGAATCCAATGTGATTTTTTTGAGGGAAAATCGGATCGTCCATGGAGGCGATCTTGGGTTGACAACCCTGCTAAATGGGAATATGGAATCTCCAAAGGCTTTAAAACCCGATCTAGAGTTTGGATTTATTAGATAAAGTTATTAAACTCAAATTGTTCCGAATTTTTGCAGAGAAATGAAAACTAAACATAGGCATCTATCATAAAAATTTCAAGATTTATAAACAAAAAAATCAAATATAAAATTATAACTGGACTACATGCATGGATCTACATTCTATAGACTATCAATCGAATATTAATAAAACTAAACTTAATGAATGCAATAAGCATGGAATCTACATAAATATAATGATGCAATTAAAAAAAATGATCAAAGGTATGACTTGGTCTTAGTATTGGCCATTGTAAGGAGGGACTCAATCCATTGGAGGGATGAATCGCCTCTTTATGTAGCCTTTTACCATGACACAATAAGAATAATAATAATAAATAAATAAAAATTATCTGTAGGTTAATAAAAAAAAATATGAACCTTACCTTGGGGATCCAGCTGCCACAATTGAGGATGAATTCTGCTTGTTGTTGACATTGGCTACCAAGAAGATGGTTGAAGGAGGTGCTTCAAAATATGGGCTGGACCGGCTGGAGCAAGAGCTGAAGGAGATGGTGTTGTGTTGATGCGGCTGCAAAGGAGGAAACTGTTGATTGCTGATCACCAAGGGCTACTACACCAACTGGTTCCAATGGAGAGCTGCTGGGGATGATGGGTTGGTAGTGGTGTTGAAGGAAGAAGGTGGTTGTGTTGTTGGCTTTGAACGGCTGTTGCAGTTAGTGATGGCAATGGCTGCTTAGGCTGAAGTTGAGGATTCCCTTGTGGTGGCTGCAGCTGCTACAAAGGGAGGAGGAGCCAACTGCAACAAGGAGGGTGATGTGCCGGCTGAAGAAGGGAGCTTCAACGTGGAGCCTGCTGCTGGAACAATGGAAGTTGGTCTGCCTTTGGCTGAAGCTGGAGCAGAATGGACCAGCTACTGTTGGAAGGTAAGGATGGTGGCTGTGTTGGTGTTGGAGATGAAGACGTTGCTGCCTTGGCTGGAGAGAAAATCTCCTTGGTGGTGCTGTGAGACTTGAAGACGCTGGACTTCAAAGGGCTGCAAGAGGGAGTGGCTGGATTGTTTGAAGAAAGGTTCAAAATGCAGCCATGGAGGCTGCAACTCAAGAAAGAGAGAGAGAGAGAGAGAGAGAGAGAGAGGTGAGATGAGGGAATCGGCTCCCGTATCTTTTTCTTTTAGCTTTTATCCTAACTTAGGTTTTGATGAAAATCAAAACCTAAGTTTCTAAAGATATTCTATGTATCCCATGTACGTGAATGGCTAGGAGAGGAAAGAAAGGAGGAAATAAAGAAAGAAAGAAAAGAAAAAGGAAGAAGAAAGAAAGAAAAGAAAGAAAGAAGGAAAGAAAGGAAGGAGGAAAGGGAAAGGAGAGGAGGAGAGAAAGGAAATGGAGAAATAGAGGGGCTGGAGGTTTGGGCGACCACCTTGTGGGTCCCACCTCTCTAAAATAAAAAAATAAAAAAAAATAAAAATAAAAATCAATAAAAACAAAAATAAACAAATAAAAAGAAGCATCTTTTTTTTTTTTAATAAAATTAAAATGCAAATGAATGGGCCATCTCAGAGCGGGTCCAAATTTTGATTTTGAAATTCATTTTGGCGATTTGAGGGGTAAAATAGTCTTTTCAAAAAAAATTCAAACGAAACAAACTATTTTTGGCAGTTTTTGAAACGAGCTCGGATTTTAAAGTTCAATACCCCATTGCGAAGCAAATCCAATGTAGAATTTAAAAATATAATTTTGAAAGAAATCCAGATTATTTTTCTCGAGAAAATGCTTCCAAATCTATTTTTAGACAAAACGAGCTATTTTTGGTAGTTTTTGAAATGAGCTCGAATTTTGAAGTTCAATAGCTCATTGCGAAGCAAATCCAGTGTAAAATTTGAAAATTTGATTTTGAAAGAAATCCAGATTATTTTTCTTGAGAAAATATTTCCAAATTTAGACTCCCGGGGTGAAAATGTCAATTTTGGAAACCCGAGGTTTGAAATTGATTTCTTAAAACTTTTAAAACTCAATCTGGATTGAAATTTATAAAACTGGAGTTTTGGACTTCGAAAATGAAATGAAATGCGATGAAATGTTATGAAATGCTAAGAAATGATATGAAATGATGAGAAATGACATGCGAAATGCAGACCCTGAATGGAGAATTTTAGATGTTAGACCCCGATTGGCAGCTGTACCAGTTCAAAAAGTGTTAAAATTGACAAAATTTGCAAAAATGGTTGAAGAAATGATTTTCGAGCTCTGCCAAGCTAGAGTAACACTGAAAATTAGGGTTTGAGCTGGATTCAACTGAAATGAACTGGATTGAGCTGGGTTTTAGAGTTTCAGAACTCAAATGAACTCAATGGACACTGACTCAACTGACCTTTCCAACTGAATTTTCAAGAAAAGCTGCCATTTTTAGAGAAATGGTATGGAATGGTCATTGGAATGAAGTGAATTACGAACCTAAACTGGGTTTAAGCTAAAACAAAGGTCAGTAATACTGAGATGAACTAAAATCAAGTCTCAAACACTAACTCAACTGACTGGACTCGGCTCAATTTCAGCTGAAAGAGCTGAAATGGACTAAATTGGGCTCCTGAACACTTAGAAATGGTTTTGAACTGAAATTGGAGCACTTGAACTCCTGGTGAGCTCAAGTTAGACTCTGAGGAATATGACTGACTATGAATGACTGACTCAGAGGCAATTTGCTTGGATTTGAGTGAGAAATAAGCTCATTCTCGAAGAAATGATCCCATTTTGGCAAGAATGGTTAGAAATGAAAATGGTCTTCTCACTGTGAGCTCAGATGAGCTTGGAATGATTGATATTCTAAATGTTCTGAACTGACCAGTGAGCTTGGTTGACTCCGACTGACTAGGATTCGGGATGACCTAAGGGTAAAATGGTAATTTTCCTAATGAAAATGGGTAAAATGGTGATTTTCTAAAACTGACTCGGGGTTTGACTCCTACATTGTCCTAACAGGGTTGGCACTGCACGAGGAGGGTTGTTTGAGAATGGATGAGGAAAATTTGGGGTGTTTACAGAGGCCTCTTCTTAAAGGTGCTGTGGAGGGTTCGAGAATGGAGGTCGTTGTTGATCGAAGGCTGAGAGAGAGGGGGGGCTGTTGGAAGATCAACGGTGGTGCATTAAGAGAGAGCATGCGCGGGAAGGGTTCGTTAGGAATTCTCTGCTTTTTTCAAAAGGAGGCTTCCTTTTTAGGGAACTTTTTGAAAAATGGTTATGAAAATGAGGTTTTCAGAAAATTGTTTTAAAAAGATCTCAAAAAGTTCGAAAGTCACTCGTTTTCTTGTAACTTTTCTTGATTTTTCTTTTTTTTAGGTTTTTGTGTTGTTTCTCAATTTTTTTGTATTTTTAGAATAAAATCCTAAAGTGTGTGAGAAAACAAAGGTTAAAACTAATTTTTTTGTGTTTTTGCAAAAATATTTACAAAAAGGAATTTTTCTGAGAATTTAAAAACTATTTGAGAAAATTTCTTCAGAAATGGGTTTGGATCCGGGTTTTGAGGATAATTGGATTTAAAACGATGGATTCGGATCCGGAATTGATTTTGAATACATTAATATGGAATTTAATTCAGAAAATCTGAAGAATGACTGAAATTTAGCTTTGAAATCATTTTGATTTTCTCGGAAAATGGAGTCAGGGGCAAAAAGGCTATTTTACAAATCTTTGAAAAAATTGGGGTGTTCACAGATGCCCCTCTTTGCTACTAAGCCGGTTGAAAGCCGAGCTTAGTGGCAAAGATAACACTCCAAATTTTGGAAAATGCTCCAGTCAGCAGATCTGAACTGGGTGTGGAAGAATCTATTTGGGAAAACACGGCTTCTCAGGCTTTGAAACCTTATCCTGAATGGTTTTGGGGAGACGAAATCCTCAAAGATGATGTGTTTGAGCAGAGAATGAGGAAATCGTGATGGGACTTTGGGTGAAATCCCGAAATGGTGGGAAATGAGCATTTTGATCAGGTCTCATGGATGAGACAAGATACTCTTTTTGGAATGATTCAGGTTTAGCCCTTAACCTGGATGGGACGAAGATATATCAAGGCGAATTTGAACTGAGGAAAGGGATACACGGGGACCTTGATGGGACATTTTTTTGGGAAAGGCCTTGTGAAATGAAGCTCGAGTGGAATCCTATCCTGGATGGATATACAAAGCATGGGTTCCTTGATGGGAAGAATATGATGGGACTGGAAGAAATCATCTCGTCCAAACAATGAATCTCATTGTAATGTGACTCAGGTTTAACCCAAACCTGCAAGGAAGATACCTCGCGAAGCGAGGTTCCGGGTTAACTCTTAATCTGGATAGGAAATCTACCATATGGGTTTCTCAGAAATGGAGAAAGCACGATGGGACCTTGGGAATTTGGATGAACAAATCCGAGAGGGGTTTTTGCGAAAGGAGGAAATATAGAGTCCCTAAAGCTTTGAAAAAGGGGAAGAAATTGGGCGTCTCATTGCTGAGACTGAAATAGCTTTTGAAATTAAATGATCTTTCGCAAATGGTTCAGGTTTGACCCTTATCCTGAGTGGGGGTGTTATCATCGCAAAATTTTTACTTTTGCAAATCAAACTGACCTTTGAAAAAGTTTTTTTTTGAAAATAACTCGCCTGTCGGTACGAGGTTCAACCGTTCCTGCCACCTTTAACAGGGGTAATTGAACCAAGGATCAATCTTATGCTCTACTCTATTCAACTTGTCTAAATCATATTCTAATCTCTAAATGCACATAGAATCAGGCATGTGCTATGAATTTTCAGAAAATGCACATTTTGAAAACATGATGTTTGTTTTGAATGATTGAAATATCTTGGAAAATCGTGAATTGGGATTTGAAATATACTTCTGAGAGAAATAAAATCGATTTTGAGAAATCCTTGACATTTAGTGAAAATCAATTCTGAGAGACTTGGTTTCTCTGAATTCAAACTTGGAAATTGAAATTCTAACTTAGAAAATTTGAATTTGGAACTTGGGAAATACTTGAAATATTCTTTGAAATTCAATGCTTTTGGGAAAATCGATTTTGCTATAAGACTTAGCAGATTTTGAGGAATTCAATTTCCTTGACTTGGATTTTGAATCGGAGTTGACAAATGCATGAAATGAATGAATATGGATTTGAGGAATTGAGAAATACTTTTTGTATTTTTGAGAAATGCAGTGCATTTTTGAAGTTAGCCTAAGAGTGTAGGCTAAATGTGGCTAATGTGAAGATCATAAATCTAAGTATCATTCGTATTCTGACTATGGCCATAAATACAAATTCCACCAAGTTTATAAACTTCATAGAAGCTGGTGCATGTGTCATTCGTGTAGACCATGGTGAATTTGTAAAAATATGCATGAATCATCATCCATCACACATTAACATTATTTAAAAAAATAAACTATATGCAATGCAACCTAAGCTAAGCAGGAAATGTAAATTCTTATTCCAAAGTTTAATTACAAATTACATCACTGTTGAAATTTAAATACATGAAAAATAAAGTCTTCAATGTACCTGCAAAACTAGAAAACTTGGTTAATGAATATATGTTGGCTTTTCTAGATTTATCCAACAATATCAGGAAATTGTTGGATTTTGCTAGATATAAGCCTTTTCCTTGATTCCCTTAAATAAAAATGATAAAAATATGAAATAAAATTGAATAAATAAGGAAGATAAGATATGAAATTTCGAAATTGGGGTCCAAATGACCAAAATACCCCTAATAACAAGACTATGGTCTTAAAATTAGGGTTTTTAGAAAGATGTTTTGATAAAATGCAAGTTTTGGAATTTGAATGGAATAAACTCAAACCAAATATGCTATGACATGATTAAAAATATGAAATTAGGGTTAGGGATTTCGAAATTTAGGTCAAATGACCAAATTGCCCCCGATAGCAAGACTATGGCCTTGAAATCAGGGTTTTTTAGAAATAGATTTTGGTAAAAACTTAGCTTTTATGCACTAAATGAAATCAAATGAGCATCAAATTAAACCTAAAGCATCCTAATATGATTATGAACATGATTAAACCCTAAAAATATATGCTCATGCACGAAAATCCAATAATATCACAAAAACCGTGATTTTAGCAGTGTTTTGGATCTTTCAGGAACCCGGTTTTGCAATTTGCTTAATTCAGCCATCAAATGGATTCCAAAATCCATACAAATTGGTACCTGCACTTATTATAACCCTAATGTCGAATTGAAATTATAAAAATAATTTTTTGACATTAAATTAATCCGAAAATTTCATTAAACTCTAAAAATATGCTATTTTTGACCTAATTCACCAACCAGTCTCAGTCCAAGACCTGAATCAGGGGTCAAATCTCCATGGAAATTTATTAAATTTTACATAGACTAACTAAGAAGAAAAACAGAGATTTCCCAATTTACAGATCGGAAAAATCATCTTCGGTTAGGGAGAAACCCTTCCGGCAATCTGAGCTAAAATATATCACTCTTAACAGGGATTAAAACAGCTATTCCAGATTGAAAATACAAACATAAATATCAAACCTAAACAAAAATCTCTGAAATTTTAATGGTGAACAGTAGACAGAAAAATAACAATACTCACTTTTTACAGATCTAAAATCGGATCTGTGGTTTGGGATTTATGACTAACACAAGTCTGATTAGGGTTTTGGTAAACCCTAACGAGTTTTAAATTTAAAAACAGATTCTCTGAAATGGGAAAAATACTAAACAGTGATCAAAAAATATGAAAATTTCACAGCAGACATATCTACTCAACGTGAATCCATAGCACTTTACATATCTAAAATCGGATATAAGATGATAGAAATATCATAACAGCAAGTTACCTTCCTGATTTTAACCATGATTTTAAAGCTTTAAAAACCCGATTTGATGTCTGATTTTTTTGACAGGGTTCCCGAGATCCAAAACCTCTGATTTTTCTACAGTAACTCAATAACTCATGCATGCATCACATATAAAAAAATCAGAAATAAACAATGAGTGATTCAATCATAACTAACATCATCTTTACTGTTCTAAACCTACAACACACAGAAATTTAAGAGACTTGAAAAACCATGCATTAACTAATGTAAATCAATAAAATAAACCATAAAACAGTAAATAAAAATTATTTCTATGCTATAGAACGTAAAAAAAACATGAATAAACCATGAAAATAAAATAAAAACAGGGAATCAATGGCTGGAATTTGATATCACCTTTAAAACATAGATTTAACCCATTAAAATGGGTAAATCATATATTTTATTGGTTAATAATGTAAAGAATCATATTAAAATCAATTCTAATGGATTAAAATATCTGTAAATCATCCCAAACAGGGTTAGATCACCTTCTTGGATCATTCTTGCTGATTCTTGATGGTTCTTGAGGTTGAATCCATGGTTTAATCCATGAAGGGGATGACACCAATGGCTAAAATTGATTTAAAACATGACAAAGTATTAAATAAAACTAAAAAATATTAAAAATATTACCTTGGTGCTTGCAGCAATGGAGGAAGGGCTGGAGAGGAGAGAGAAGCTCCAAGAATCCAATAGGAGAGAGATGGAAAAATCGACCCCCCTTATGCCTCTATTTATAATAAAAAAATTAGGTTTAAAAATTAACAATTTTGAAAATTTTGGACTCTAAAGGGGGGGGCGATTTTGGGGTGGAGTTACCTAACTACCCCTAGTCTAAATTATCCTAAATAGTTCCTAATTAACCCCTAGCTAAACCTAAGAATCCCTCAAATGTGGTGCCACTTGTCATTCTCTCACATTGGTTTTTTAAAACACTTTTAAAAACCTTTAAAAACACTAGTTTTAAAAACTAACTTTCAAAAATGAGTTTTTCAAAATGGTTTTGACTCTTCTAAACCTCTAACACTAACCAAGACATCAACTAACCCTAGTCTAGCCCTGACTTACTCGAATATGGTGCCACCCCGAGTGGGCCCTACTTGAGTTTTTCAAAAAGCGATTTTAAAACTTGAAATTGAAGGAGTTTTCAAAAGATTTTCAAAAGTAAACTTAAAATTAGGATTTTTGGAATGGCATAAGGTCCTAACTGAGTTAGAATTCTTCTGAATATGGTGCCAACTGAGCGGGCCCACATCGAATTTTGAACATTTTTGAAATAAACACTGAAAATGGCTTTGAAAAAGGGTTAAAATTGACATTTGAAATTCAAGATCTTTGAAAATAGGGTCTCAAGCGAACTGGAACTCCGGGTTAGAGTCCTGAACTCTTAGGACTCTGAGATTTTAGATTTTAAAAGCCAAATGAAAGAATTTTCAAAAGATTTTATCAAGAAATGATGAAATAAGTCAAAAAAACACAGTCAGGGTTAGACTCCTAACTCGACCAAACTCTAAAATAGAGTCCTAAACTAACTGGACTCTGTAAAATGACCTAAATTTTGAAAATAATCAAAAAAGATTGAAAATGGAAGTAAGACAGACTTAAAAACGGACTCCTGACTGGATCAGGACTCTGAGACAGAGTCCTGATCGGACTGAAACTTTCAAAATTTTGGGAAATTTGATGAATAGAGGAATTCAGAAGCGACACCACCTCAATGGGTCTCATCTGTGAATTGAAATCGATTAAAATGTGAATTTGGAATGAATCCAGATTATTTTCTAAGAAAATATTTCGAAATATAAAGTCCTGGGGTTGGAAAATGACAAAGTATTGAATAAAAACCCAGGTTTTGAAATTGATTTTGAAATAAAGCTTTAAAATTCAAATCTGGATTGAATGTTTTGAAATAGGAGTGTTGGATCTCGAAAATGAGATGCAATGTCATACAATGCTATGCAGAATACGTGCAATGACATGCAATGATCTGTAATGACTTATGAAATGGACAAACACTGGATGAAGGTAAAAATTTAGGGTGTTTACAGATGCCCCTCTTTGTTGCTAAGCCGGTTGAAAGCCGAGCTTAGTGGCAAAGAAAACACACCAAATTTGGACTATAAAAATGCCCCAGTTAGATGAATCTGACTGGGTATGAAAGAGTTAGTTCAAAGGATGATGATAGATATGAAATGAAGAATAAAAAAATTTTATTTCGAAAAAAAAGGTGAGATTCAGGTTTTGCTCTTAACCTCGATGGGACAGAAAATACCTCGTATGGAACGAAGCTCAGGCTTAACCCTTAACTTGAAAGGGGACGATACCTCGTGGAAAAACGAGGCTCAGGCTTAACCCTTAACCTGAAAGGGGACGATACCTCGTGGAAAAACGAGGCTCAGGCTTAACCCTTAACCTGAAAGGGGACGATATACGGAGTCCTCGAATGAAGAAACCATGATGGGACCTTCGAATTTTGCACAATAAATCCGAGAGGGGTTTGCAAAAGGAAGAAAGGGGGTTCCCTAAAGCTTGAAAAGGGATTGATCTTGGACGTCTCATCGCTGAAACTGAATGGCTTTTAAGACAGATGACCTTTTTGCAGAAAATTCAGGTTTAACCCTTAACCTGAACGGGAACTGCCTATGGTGGGACAGCGGGGAGCACAGGGAAGTGTGCTAATCTGAGAGCCTAGGCACTCAGATTAAAACAAGAAGGGAAGGATCTTGGACAACTCCCATCATCCGATCCTAAAAGGGATAACAACAACGCCTGGATACATCAAAATAAACATCAAGCTCTCACTTCATGTCGGGATAACTTGACAAGATTGCCAATAAGATGAAAAATTGGTAGTTAATTCAAGGATGATAAGCACATATATATATGAAAAATATTCCCTCTTTTCCACCTGAAGTATTACCTCCGATTGAGCTTAACTCCGTAGAATCAAGATTCGAATTCAAATATCATTGCCTTTGACTTTCTCTCAAGGAAGCTATCAATTTCCTTGATATGGGCGGAAAAGAATATATTCTTGATATTGCGAGAGCTATTGGTGAAAGGATATTGATAAAAGAATTTCATAAAATTAAAGAAGATTCTTGATAGATTCGGCAGTCTGATATCCTGAGATTCTTTTCTCATGATGATCTTTCTGCACTCTCTTTTTAACAGAATTGGAGCTCTCTTGGATTTTTTGGGAATTACATCATCCTTCATTTTGGAGATGTCCTAGCTTTTTATCTCTTTATTTTTTTTTTGAAAGGGTACGTCACAAACTCCTTCATCTCAGAGATGTTCCGATCCTTCTTTTCTCTCAGGGATTATATTGACGGTTATTGGCTCATTGGTTGGGAATCTCTTGATGATAGCAGGAATTAAATATCTTTTAGGGTTTGTCGGTAGGCTCATCACACTCGCCTTCATCTCGACGGTGATTTGAACTTTTTCTGGAAGGATCCGTCACAAACTCCGTCATCTTGGAGATGATCCAAATCTTCTTTAGCCCCGGGGGTCGACTCGTCTAATTCGCCTTCATCTTGACGACAGTTGAGAGATCCCTTTTGCAGATATTTAATTGCAGCTTAGGTGATTGAGGAGATATGGAGATTGAGTGGATTTTTCTGTATCACCCAGGATATTTTGACTGCTTATTTTCCAAGAATGGTCTTTAAAAATATGCCATTGACTGCGATCAATATCAATCACTTCTGGCTTTGCAACAACATTGAATTTTAATTGCTGGCCATATCGCGGATTTATTGTTCATCCTTTTGGTTGGCCAATAGAAAGATTTTGAATTTTGAATCCTTTTTCACAAAAGCTTTGTCCTTTCGGAAGTAATACTAAAGGTATTCTGAGGTACAATTTTATGCAGTAAAGATTTTGAGATCAACAACTATTTTTTATGACAAATTGGCAAAATATTCCTGAAATCCTTGGTGAAAGAAATCACTTGAGATCTAAATGACACATCCGTGGCTAGATTCTTCTCTCCTTTCCCCAAAGGAGAGACTCAGGCTTAACCCTTACCTGAACGGGTAACAAAAGATACTCCTCTCTTCCCTGAAGAGGAGGTGTTTGCAAAACGAACTTTCGAAGAGAAATAGAGTTTTCGTCAAATCTCCCTATTTCTAGGCTTCTCTTATGGAAAGGGGGCCGCTAACAAAGATTGAAAGGATATCATAGAGGAACGAGTCCATCACACTCTCCCTGAAAAAAGGGTCCTCGACGACGGGGGTGGCCTAACAAAAGACATTTAGGGTTACAAGGAGGACGAGCTTCCGTCAAAACTCTCCCTGGAAAAAGGGTTCCTTGTGTGACAATAAAGATTGTTTTGCAAACTGTTCGTGAATCATGAGTCCCTTCAAACTCTCCCTAGAAAAAGGGGTTCAACAAACGTACAATAAAGACATGCGAAAAAGAATGAGCTCCCTTGAACTCTCCCTGGAAAAAGGGTCCCTCGCAAGAGAAGATGATTGAAATTGGTATTGGGTGACCCAAAAGGGTCGAAATTGGGAATGACATGGGTTTGATGGGGATTCAGCCTAAGAACGACATTGGTTCAATTAAGAACGACATTGGTTCAATAGGAACGACATGGGTTCGATAGGTATTCAGCCTACGAACGACATTGGTTCAATTAAGAACAACATTGGTTCACTGGGAACGACATGGGTTCAATAGGGATTCAGCCTAAGAACGATATTGGTTCAATTTAGAACGGCATTGGTTTCGCAGGGGTTCGACCTACGAACTATCAATTCCATAGGAATTCAACTTAAGGATCATAGCTTAAGAAGGAATGATTCCAACTTGTGAGCTTTGAATGGACCAGGTGCTAAACTGGGTTTGAGGGAAGATCGAAATTCAAGTCTCTAAGGAAAAACTAGATGAATTGGATTTTGAAGGAGGGTTCGGGTCGGAACTCGGATCTTCTAGAGCAATTGCCAAATTTGCAGGAAAGTTTAAGTAGAAGTTCGAACTTTTAAAGGAAAACCAAGCGAATTGGATTTGAAAGAAAATTCAAGTCGAAACTTTGATTTTCTAGACCAATTCTGAATTGGATTTGGAAGAAGATTCGAATCGGAACTCGACTCTTCTAGACCAATTCTAGAATCTAGAGGAAAGAAAATTATACGAATTGGATTTGTAAGAAAATTCAAGTCGGGACTTGGATTTTCTAGACCAATTCTGAATTGGATTTGGAAGAAGATTCGAATCGGAACTCGACTCTTCTAGACCAATTCAAGAATCTAGAGGAAAGAAAATTATACGAATTGGATTTGTAAGAAAATTCAAGTCGGGACTTGGATTTTCTAGACCAATTCTGAATTGGATTTGGAAGAAGATTCGAATCGGAACTCGACTCTTCTAGACCAATTCTAGAATCTAGAGGAAAGAAAATTATACGAATTGAATTTGTAAGAAAAGTCAAGTCGGGACTTGGATTTTCTAGACCAATTCTGAATTGGATTTGGAAGAAGATTCGAATCGGAACTCGACTCTTCTAGACCAATTCAAGAATCTAGAGGAAAGAAAATTATACGAATTGGATTTGTAAGAAAATTCAAGTCGGGACTTGGATTTTCTAGACCAATTCTGAATTGGATTTGGAAGAAGATTCGAATCGGAACTCGACTCTTCTAGACCAATTCTAGAATCTAGAGGAAAGAAAATTATACGAATTGGATTTGTAAGAAAATTCAAGTCGGGACTTGGATTTTCTAGACCAATTCTGAATTGGATTTGAAAGAAGATTCGAATCGGAATTCGACTCTTCTAGACCAATTCTAGAATCTAGAGGAAAGAAAATTATACGAATTGGATTTGTAAGAAAATTCAAGTCGGGACTTGGATTTTCTAGACCAATTCTGAATTGGATTTGGAAGAAGATTCGAATCGGAATTCGACTCTTCTAGACCAATTCTAGAATCTAGAGGAAAGAAAATTATACGAATTGGATTTGTAAGAAAATTCAAGTCGGGACTTGGATTTTCTAGACCAATTCTGAATTGGATTTGGAAGAAGATTCAAATCGGAACTCGACTCTTCTAGACCAATTCAAGACATTTAAAGGAAAGAAAAGTTGATAAGTATAAAGATGACATTTGGGACTAGTTCAACTAGTACGAGCATCAGATTTTGGAAGAGTACCAATATGAGCACTGGGTTTTAAAAGGTTACCAGTACGAGCACTGGGTTTTAAAAGGTTACCAGTACGAGCACTGGGTTTTAAAAGATTACCAGTACGAGCACTGGTATTTAAAAGATTACCAGTACGAGCACTGGATTTTGAAAGATTACCAGTACGAGCACTGGATTTTTAAAGGATACCAGTTCGAGCACTGGACTTTAAAAGGCTACCAGTACAAGCACTGGATTTTGGAAGGATACCAGCATGAGCACTGGATTTTAAAAAAAAGTACCCGCACGAACGCTGGGCTTTGAAAAAGTCTGACCAGTGAATATTGAATTTAGAGGGTTCGACCAGTAAAAACCAGATTCAGGAAGTTCGACCAGTGAATACTGGATTCAGGAAGTTCGACCAGTAAAAACCGGATTTAGGAAGTTCGACCAGTGAATACTGGATTTAGGAAGTTCGACCAGTAAAAACCGGATTTAGGAAGTTTGACCAGTGAAAACTGGATTCCGGAAGTTCGACCAGTGAAAACTGGATTCAAGAAGTTCGACCACTAAAAACCGGATTTAGGAAGTTCGACCAGTAAAAACCGGATTTAGGAAGTTCGACCAGTAAAAACCGGATTTAGGAAGTTTAACCAGTGAAAACTGGATTCAGGAAGTTCGACCAGTAAAAACCGGATTTAGGAAGTTCGACCAGTAAAAACCGGATTTAGGAAGTTCGACCAGTAAAAACCGGATTTAGGAAGTTTGACCAGTGAAAACTGGATTCAGGAAGTTCGACCAGTGAAAACTGGATTTAAGAAGTTCGACTAGTGAAAACTGGATTTAAGAAGTTCGACCAGCGAAAACTGGATTTAGGAAGTTCGCTTCACCCGAAGGTTGACCGGTAAAAATGGTTTTGATAAAAACTCGGCCCGCAGGACGAACTTGAAAAAGGTTGGTGTTTAGAAAGCGCTTGATGATTGTAATGTGAGATTTTCAATCTTTTACCCTCACGCTGACCTAGACAAATGTCGGGGTCTCAGGATTTATCCCTTATCCTGAATGGGTAATCGATGCAAATGCAAATTGATGCAGATGAATGCGAATGAATGTATGCAAATGCACATGAATGTAAATGGGTGCACATGCGTGCACAAGTGTGTGAAATGAGAGATTTGTTTATCCTGCCTGCATACAGAACGTTTTGAAGATAAAATGAAAATTTTAAAAATGCCCCAGTGTAACTGGGAAAGAAGAATTTGAACAAAAGGATAAATGATTGATGTTTGAGGAGCGCTCTCTGAAGGTGACACGACAATTGGCTTTTGATTGATTCAGAAGAGACTCTGAAGAGGTCATTCCTCATAAAAGAACATTTTGCCGAGGAGAATAAAAAAATGGCACCGAGCTTGCGAGAAAACTGACAACTTTATTGATGTATTGAAGGAAAGGTAACAAATAGAGGAAAGACAGACGAGATTACATCATCCCTTTGAAATAATAAAAGCAAGATGAGAAATTAGGAAAGTGCTAGTGTTATCAATTTTTTGAATGATTGGGGAGAAACATGATCAGGATGAATGGTCCTCCTTTTCATCTCCAACGAGAATATTCTTGTCAATGACGTCTTGGATAATATTTTTAAGGACAAAACAATGCTCGGTATCGTGACCCATTGCCCGATGAAATTTGCAGAACTGATCTTTAAACCTTCCCATGGTCACAGGAGGATTTGCTATCTTGGGGAGTCTAACCTTCCCTTTGGCTATCATGTATTCCAGAACTTGCTCCAGTGGCTGTTCTAAGGGAGTAAAATTGCGATCGTACCCCCAACCATCATGCTTTGGTTTTCCTTGGAATTTTAATTTGAATTGGACACTTGAGGAAGACTTGTCATCTCGCTTGTCCATTTTATCCTTCCGACTTGCGAGGTCATTCTTCTCTGAGTTTGGATTTCCTGAGCCTCCAGTATGATTTTTTCTACCTCCTCTTTTGTTTTGTCCATTGCTACTTCTGGTAGAATTGGTAGAAAATGTGGAGTGAGCCTTCAGAGACCCGACTGTATCTTTTGTGTGCATGTATTCCAAGAAACTCTCGAGTATTTGATCTAACGGGGCCATCTTGTGGTCCTGGTTTGGATCATCACGTTGCATCTCTTGTCGAGTACTTGATTTTTGCTGAGACTTGGATAAGACAGTTGACCAGTACTCTTTCTCATTTTCAATGAAGAGATTCTTGTCGATATGATCTTGGACGATATTTTTAAAGACGAAACAATGTTCAATATCGTGCCCCGTTGTTTGGTGGAATTTGCAGAAGCGGTCTTTCCATTTCCCTAGGGCGACCAGAGGATTAGCAATTCTTGGAAGCTTAACCATTCCTTTGCTCAGCATGTATTCAAGGACCTCTTCGAGGGGCTGATCTAGAGGAGTGAATTCGCGATCGTAACCCCAACCGTCATGCTTTTTCTTCTCTTTCTGTTGACTCAATTTTTCACTCTGCTTTAAAGATTTCTCTTTCTGACTTGTATGATTGCCCTTGTTATCCTTGCACCCCTCGCGGTGGGCCTTAACAGAATTTGTCATTTTTGAATCTTGATTATTCCTGACGGGAGTGATGCTCTTATAGAAATCTTTGCTCCTGAAGACCTTCTTGCCCTTGTCGCGGGCTTGCAAATCTTTAATCTTCTTTGCCATTTCCTTCAGCTGTATTTGGAACGGATCATCCATTGCTTGATTTTTCCCTTTATAGGTTGTCCCTTGCCTATGAGGGGATCTTTGAAGTGCTTGCCAGACTTCATACTCTTTATCAGTGCCGCCTACTGATTCTGACTCATCAGATGTATCCTTGTGTTGGATATATTTCTTGGATAGTTTTAAAACTTTCATGGCTGACCAGCCTTTTGCTCTCTGCTTGACCTGGATCTTTTCTGTACTAGCTTCAGCTTGTTCTGTCAACATTTTGGTCATCATCTCTTTGAACATAGCATATATCTGAGGATCAACATCATCCTCTGCTTGCTAACCTTGACTTCTGACTGATCGGGGTGAGTCTATTTCCTCTTCTGAAGTGACTGAGTATGCAACGCCTTCAACTGATGAGGTTTTCTTTTCGGACCTTGTCTGACCCATCGAGTATCACAAATGCTCTTCTGAATGTTACTGATGCTCTCTGCAAGGTAGAACTGATGATTAGGCTTTTGAAGGAAATTTGGTTGAAGAAAAATATTTGTTGAGAATTTTGGTAGACAATTGAAAGAGTATCTCATTACTAGGGATTAAGTCGTCGCTGGAATTACGACAATTGTGCTGCTATTCTTTGCAAAATAAACAACTGAAAATATGCCTTGTTATCTAGGCGAGGTCGTCAAACCAAGATGAGATGTAAAATAAAGGAATTTTATTGAGGGGAAAAACATGATTTTATCAATAATACTCTTGACAGAGGGGAGGGGGACAAACAATTTTCCACCACTCTAGATAATCAGAGGATACACGAGGACCAGGAAAAATAGCAAGACTGACAAAGGAATCCCAGCCATGTCTGGCAGAATGGTATGCTCCGGACCACTGATCTGATGTGAGATCGAATTCTGGCAGAACCCCGGCTAGTGGACGAATCTCTACGCGCTTCTGCCTCTGAGAGAACTGCCTGACACACCGCTTTGGATGATAGTATGCGCAGAATAATGGGCCAAGTAGCCTGAATCGCTTGCCATAAGCATAAGTGCATCTGGGAGGTGATTCCTGACGATCAAAGTAGTCCCATACGACTTCTTCCTCCTGAAGGTTGTCGATCAAGAACCGGTATCGCGCAACTGGAAAAAGCTTCTCTCCATTGTATCTGAAGGAACTGGCTCGGACTGGCACATGTCGGAGGAACCAAGACTGCAAGGCATAGGTGCATCCTTCGACTAGGATCGACTCTCCGAGTGCGAAACGAGTCAACCCTCGGTATAGAAAGGCGAGTGCGGCCATGGCTATTGAGAGGCGGCTGGTCTGTCGACTTCCCCATCTCCTTAGAAGCTGAACTATTCTGATATCCATGTAATTTCTTCCGTCGGGAAAGAAAGCCAATCCCACCGTGCACAGGACCATCACATGTTGAATTCTCTCTCGAGCTGTCTTGGACAACGAGCTGACTTCCACAAATGTCCCATACTGTCTGTAGATTTCGAGCAGATCCACATATTCGTTTCCATCCTCCTCCATCAATGGCCAAGACTTGCGCCCTGTCATGCGAGCAAAGGCATCCTTAGGGTCCAGACCCTTAACATTAATCAGAAACTGTTTCTCCAATGGATCTCCAGGCTGGCTCGGGCAATCCCATAATCTCTGAAAATTCATTCATCAGTATTGTCATCTCGCCCCACGGAAACCAGAAGGTAGAAGAGCTCGGATTCCACCGCTCTGCTAGTGCATGGATCAAGTTGCCGTTGACTGTCTGCTTTCCCACTACGGATGCCAGTTCCAATCCACACTCGTCCAGATGGTCTGGAAACATACGAGAGAAGTTCTTGAACCATGAATAGTACCACCGGGGGAAGAAGGATCCGATGTTGAGGACTCGATGTTCGGGAAGACTTTGTCGCACCTCGTAGGAGATGTGACCCTCAGGGAAGACTGAATTAAGCTGACTGGATGCCATCAAACTGGAAAACATGGAAGATTGGAATAAGACTTGGGAAAATACAGGAATTTTGAAAAAAATGCAGGCAGGATAAAATGAAGCAGAAATTCGAGATCCAGAAGAAAGTGAGGATGGAAAATCACCTGGAGTTTTGAAGAAAATTAAGGGAAATTTGGAAAATCGTCCAGGGTTTGATGAAATATGAAGAAATGAAGTATTTGGAAAATCGTCCAAGGTTTAAAACATGGACAGTACATGGACATAGATTGGGGAATTTTGAAAAATCGTCCAGTATTTTTAGAAAATATGACTATAACATATTCAATCACATTCTGCACAAACAAGTATGCACATACAGCATTCTCTAAAAGCTGACTCTAGATGCACAAATTTTGAAATGGCTATAGGACCTTAATCCTAACTCTAAGGTTCAGATCAACTGTATTCAATCCAGTTATGCCTATATACTCAAGCCAAGGCTCGATGTACGTGGCATAGAATCAATTTCTCCGGTTCTAGGTTCAAGTTTTCCAACATCCTTGAGCACCTGCCGATATACGTTGGACTATAGCCCTTGGTACGTGGCAGGGGGGTTTTCACCCAAATAAGTGGCCCAGTTGTGAGGCTCTGTCCCGAACTATGGTTCTGGAAGAGAGCCCAACAACGTGAAGACCGGGACAATATAGGTGGGGTGATTTTTGAAAAACATGAGCACATGCAATCAAATCAGAAGGCTCTAAGTCCTAAAGAGATAGAATTTTGAAAAATTTGAAGAAGCAAATATTGTTTTTAATCAAACCTAAATTGAGGAGGGTTGTATTAGACCTAAGTCTATGTGAGCATGAAAATTTCCTCCTCAATATGGTCCTACCAAACCATACCTAGTCTATATGCATTCCATGTCAGCTGGGTTCAAGTCTAGGCTCCTAGGTTCACATGATAGCATAAATTAAAAGCTGACATTCCATGGAAATCGATTTTGACAATTTGAACTAAGTAGAGCATTAGATTGATCAAGCGAAGACAGGTCCCATCACGGTCGCCAAAGCTGTTATCATCGCAAAATTTTTACTTTTGCAAATCAAACTGACATTTGAAAAAGTTTTTTTTTTAAAATAACTCGCCTGTCGGTACGAGGTTCAACCGTTCCTGCCACCTTTAACAGGGGTAATTGAACCAAGGATCAATCTTATGCTCTACTCTATTCAACTTGTCTAAATCATATTCTAATCTCTAAATGCACATAGAATCAGGCATGTGCTATGAATTTTCAGAAAATGCACATTTTGAAAACATGATGTTTGTTTTGAATGATTGAAATATCTTGGAAAATCGTGAATTGGGATTTAAAATATACTTCTGAGAGAAATAAAATCGATTTTGAGAAATCCTTGACATTTAGTGAAAATCGATTCTGAGAGACTTGGTTTCTCTGAATTCAAACTTGGAAATTGAAATTCTAACTTAGAAAATTTGAATTTGGAACTTGGGAAATACTTGAAATATTCTTTGAAACTCAATGCTTTTGGGAAAATCGATTTTGCTATAAGACTTAGCAGATTTTGAGGAATTCAATTTCCTTGACTTGGATTTTGAATCGGAGTTGACAAATGCATGAAATGAATGAATATGGATTTGAGGAATTGAGAAATACTTTTTGTATTTTTGAGAAATGCAGTGCATTTTTGAAGTTAGCCTAAGAGTGTAGGCTGAATGTGGCTAATGTGAAGATCATAAATCTAAGTATCATTCGTATTCTGACTATGGCCATAAATACAAATTCCACCAAGTTTATAAACTTCATAGAAGCTGGTGCATGTGCCATTCGTGTAGACCATGGTGAATTTGTAAAAATATGCATGAATCATCATCCATCACACATTAACATTATTTAAAAAAATAAACTATATGCAATGCAACCTAAGCTAAGCAGGAAATGTAAATTCTTATTCCAAAGTTTAATTACAAATTACATCACTGTTGAAATTTAAATACATGAAAAATAAAGTCTTCAATGTACCTGCAAAACTAGAAAACTTGGTTAATGAATATATGTTGGCTTTTCTAGATTTATCCAACAATATCAGGAAATTGTTGGATTTTGCTAGATATAAGCCTTTTCCTTGATTCCCTTAAATAAAAATGATAAAAATATGAAATAAAATTGAATAAATAAGGAAGATAAGATATGAAATTTCGAAATTGGGGTCCAAATGACCAAAATACCCCTAATAACAAGACTATGGTCTTAAAATTAGGGTTTTTAGAAAGATGTTTTGATAAAATGCAAGTTTTGGAATTTGAATGGAATAAACTCAAACCAAATATGCTATGACATGATTAAAAATATGAAATTAGGGTTAGGGATTTCGAAATTTAGGTCAAATGACCAAATTGCCCCCGATAGCAAGACTATGGCCTTGAAATCAGGGTTTTTTAGAAATAGATTTTGGTAAAAACTTAGCTTTTATGCACTAAATGAAATCAAATGAGCATCAAATTAAACCTAAAGCATCCTAATATGATTATGAACATGATTAAACCCTAAAAATATATGCTCATGCACGAAAATCCAATAATATCACAAAAACCGTGATTTTAGCAGTGTTTTGGATCTTTCAGGAACCCGGTTTTGCAATTTGCTTAATTCAGCCATCAAATGGATTCCAAAATCCATACAAATTGGTACCTGCACTTATTATAACCCTAATGTCGAATTGAAATTATAAAAATAATTTTTTGACATTAAATTAATCCGAAAATTTCATTAAACTCTAAAAATATGCTATTTTTGACCTAATTCACCAACCAGTCTCAGTCCAAGACCTGAATCAGGGGTCAAATCTCCATGGAAATTTATTAAATTTTACATAGACTAACTAAGAAGAAAAACAGAGATTTCCCAATTTACAGATCGGAAAAATCATCTTCGGTTAGGGAGAAACCCTTCCGGCAATCTGAGCTAAAATATATCACTCTTAACAGGGATTAAAACAGCTATTCCAGATTGAAAATACAAACATAAATATCAAACCTAAACAAAAATCTCTGAAATTTTAATGGTGAACAGTAGACAGAAAAATAACAATACTCACTTTTTACAGATCTAAAATCGGATCTGTGGTTTGGGATTTATGACTAACACAAGTCTGATTAGGGTTTTGGTAAACCCTAACGAGTTTTAAATTTAAAAACAGATTCTCTGAAATGGGAAAAATACTAAACAGTGATCAAAAAATATGAAAATTTCACAGCAGACATATCTACTCAACGTGAATCCATAGCACTTTACATATCTAAAATCGGATATAAGATGATAGAAATATCATAACAGCAAGTTACCTTCCTGATTTTAACCATGATTTTAAAGCTTTAAAAACCCGATTTGATGTCTGATTTTTTTGACAGGGTTCCCGAGATCCAAAACCTCTGATTTTTCTATAGTAACTCAATAACTCATGCATGCATCACATATAAAAAAATCAGAAATAAACAATGAGTGATTCAATCATAACTAACATCATCTTTACTGTTCTAAACCTACAACACACAGAAATTTAAGAGACTTGAAAAACCATGCATTAACTAATGTAAATCAATAAAATAAACCATAAAACAGTAAATAAAAATTATTTCTATGCTATAGAACGTAAAAAAACATGAATAAACCATGAAAATAAAATAAAAACAGGGAATCAATGGCTGGAATTTGATATCACCTTTAAAACATAGATTTAACCCATTAAAAGGGGTAAATCATATATTTTATTGGTTAATAATGTAAAGAATCATATTAAAATCAATTCTAATGGATTAAAATCTCTGTAAATCATCCCAAACAGGGTTAGATCACCTTCTTGGATCGTTCTTGCTGATTCTTGATGGTTCTTGAGGTTGAATCCATGGTTTAATCCATGAAGGGGATGACACCAATGGCTAAAATTGATTTAAAACATGACAAAGTATTAAATAAAACTAAAAAATATTAAAAATATTACCTTGGTGCTTGCAGCAATGGAGGAAGGGCTGGAGAGGAGAGAGAAGCTCCAAGAATCCAATAGGAGAGAGATGGAAAAATCGACCCCCCTTATGCCTCTATTTATAATAAAAAAATTAGGTTTAAAAATTAACAATTTTGAAAATTTTGGACTCTAAAGGGGGGGCGATTTTGGGGTGGAGTTACCTAACTACCCCTAGTCTAAATTATCCTAAATAGTTCCTAATTAACCCCTAGCTAAACCTAAGAATCCCCCAAATGTGGTGCCACTTGGCATTCTCTCACATTGGTTTTTTAAAACACTTTTAAAAACCTTTAAAAACACTAGTTTTAAAAACTAACTTTCAAAAATGAGTTTTTCAAAATGGTTTTGACTCTTCTAAACCTATAACACTAACCAAGACATCAACTAACCCTAGTCTAGCCCTGACTTACTCGAATATGGCGCCACCTCGAGTGGGCCCTACTTGAGTTTTTCAAAAAGCGATTTTAAAACTTTAAATTGAAGATGTTTTCAAAAGATTTTCAAAAGTAAACTTAAAATTAGGATTTTTGGAATGGCATAAGGTCCTAACTGAGTTAGAATTCCTCTGGATATGGTGCCAACTGAGCGGGCTCACATCGAATTTTGAACATTTTTGAAATAAACACTGAAAATGGCTTTGAAAAAGGGTTAAAATTGACATTTGAAATTCAAGATCTTTGAAAATAGGGTCTCAAGCGAACTGGAACTCCGGGTTAGAGTCCTGAACTCTTAGGACTCTGAGATTTTAGATTTTAAAAGCCAAATGAAAGAATTTTCAAAAGATTTTATCAAGAAATGATAAAATAAGTCAAAAAAACACAGTCAGGGTTAGACTTCTAACTCGACCAAACTCTAAAATAGAGTCCTGAACTAACTGGACTCTGTAAAATTACCTAAATTTTGAAAATAATCGAAAAAGATTGAAAATGGAAGTAAGACAGACTTAAAAACGGACTCCTGACTGGATCAGGACTTTGAGACAGAGTCCTGATCGGACTGAAACTTTCAAAATTTTGGGAAATTTGATGAATAGAGGAATTCAGAAGCGACACCACCTCAATGGGTCTCATCTGTGAATTGAAATCGATTAAAATGTGAATTTGGAATGAATCCAGATTATTTTCTGAGAAAATATTTCGAAATATAAAGTCCTGGGGTTGGAAAATGACAAAGTATTGAATAAAAACCCAGGTTTTGAAATTGATTTTGAAATAAAGCTTTAAAATTCAAATCTGGATTGAATGTTTTGAAATAGGAGTGCTGGATCTCGAAAATGAGATGCAATGTCATACAATGCTATGCAGAATACGTGCAATGACATGCAATGATCTGTAATGACTTATGAAATGGACAAACACTGGATGAAGGTAAAAATTTGGGGTGTTTACAGGAGGAAATCTACCATACAGGTTTCTCAAAAATGGAGAAAACCATAATGGGACCTTCGGAATTTGGACGAACAAATTCGAGAGGGGTTTTTGCGAAAGGAGGAAATATAGAGTCCCTAAAGCTTTGAAAAAGGGGAAGAAATTGGGTGTCTCATTGCTGAGACTGAAATAGCTTTTGAAATCAAAGAATCTTTCGCAAAATGGTTCAGGTTTAACCCTTATCCTGAGTGGGTCATCCATACGGAATTCGTTAATGAGAAAACCGTGGTGGGACAGGAGGAGATACTTCTTCTGAGGCAACTCTTTTTGGGAAATATAAACAATGCTTGGTTACATCAAAATGGATATTGAATGTTTATTTTATTTTTGGAATAGCTAGAAAATTTTTGCCAATAAGATAAAATCATAGTAGGTTCAAACACTTGGAAATGTGCACGTATGTGCAAAAGAAATTCTCTCTTTTACCTAGAGTATTTCCCCCAAATGAGGTTAACTCCTCAGTTTTAAGAGTCAAATTCAAAATTTTAGCACTGATGATTTTCTTCAAGGAAGCTATCCATTTCCCTGATATGAGAATAAAAGAAATATTCTTAATTTCATAAAAGCAGAAAATGAAGAGATATTGATAAAAGAATTTTGCATGAGAAAAGATAACTTCTGGCAACTTCAGCAGTTTGATATCTGGGTGTTTTCCCACGATGATCTTTTTGCACTCTTTTGAGTCATTGGGCTTTCTCGGTTTTTTACATCATCCTTCATTTGGATGTCTTGACTTTTCTCTCTTTTTCAGGGAAGGGTACGTTACAAGCTCCTTCATCTTGGAGATGCTCCGATCCTTCTTTCTCTCACGGATTGTATATGATATTGGCTCAAAAGGTCTTTATATGATAGCTGGAATCAAATATCTTTTAGGGTTTGTTGGTAGGTTCATCGCATCTGCCTTCATCTCGACAGTGATCCGAACTTTCCTGGAAGGATCCGTCACAAACTCCGTCATCTTGGAGATGTTTCAAATCTTCTTTGGCCCCGGGGATCCACTCGCTTAATTCGCCTTCATCTTGACGACAATTGAGAGATCCCTTTTGCGGATATTTGATTGCAACTTTTTAAACGAAGATGAGAAGATATGGATTGAGTGGATTCTTTTTATAGCTTGGGATATTTCCACTGCCTGATTGTCAGAAAGTCATTTTTAAAACATGCGCCATAGCCAAGATCAATATCAATTCTCTTATGGCTTTTCAACATCATTGAAGATTTCTTTTATTGATCATATCGAGGACATTTCTTACATCCTTTTGGTTGATCAACAGGAAAAGATTTGAATTTTACCTCTTTTCGCAAAAAGTTTCACCTTTTGGAAGGAAGTACTGGAGGTAATATGAGAAAATTCTCTTTGTGCAGTAAGAATATTTAGAATTAACAAATGCTTTTAGCAAATTGGCAAAGTTTTCATGAATTCCTTGTGAAATAATCATTCAATATAGATTTTGATGAGACCTTTAGCTATAATTTAAAGAAATGGTGTAAGAATCAGACTGATAAAATACATTAGGTTTTAGAAATCCCGGCCAGTTTATGAGAAACTGGATTTTTGATAATCTCGACCAGTGAAAACACTGGATTTCAAATCCCGACCAGTGAAAAATACTGGATTTCAAATCCCGACCAGTTATGACAACTGGATTTCAAATCCCGACCAGTTATGAAAACTGGATTTCAAATCCCGACCAGTTATGAAAACTGGATTTCAAATCCCGACCAGTTATGAAAACTGGATTTCAAATCCCGACCAGTTATGACAACTGGATTTCAAATCCCGACCAGTTATGAAAACTGGATTTCAAATCCCGACCAGTTATGAAAACTGGATTTCAAATCCCGACCAGTTATGACAACTGGATTTCAAAAATGAAGGATTTAATCTGGTGGTTTGAAAATGATTGAACTTGAGAAATTATAACCCGAGGGTTGATGAGATTCTGAAGATATTGCAACCAGAGGTTGGGGGACTGATAAAATTTGGAAAACTTGAAGGTTTTGGAAGTGGTAGGATTGAGAAGTCGCACCCTAAGGGTTTGATCTTGTGGAATACATGACCAGCTGGAGCTGGATCTTTTGGAATTACATGATCAGCGAGATGCTGGATCTTTTGGAAATACATGACCAGCGAGATGCTGGATCCTTTGGAAATACATGACCAGCGAGATGCTGGATCTTTTGGAAATACATGACCAGCGAGATGCTGGATCTTTTGGAAATATATGACCAGCGAGATGCTGGATCCTTTGGAAATACATGACCGGCAAAAGCTGGATCTTTTGAAAATACATAAAGTTTTGGGAGATTTAAGTCAGAACTTGAATTTAGAAGAAGAAAGGTCTTTGGTCAGAAGACTGATTTTAGAAGGTTACCGGTGTGAGAACCGGATTTTCCAAATGAGCTCAATTTTGAGAAATAGCCAGTGCGAGAGCTGGGTTTTGAAGATGAGCTAGATTTTCAAAATGAGTTTTTAGAAGATAATTCAGGATTTATCCCCTTATCCTGAACGGGGAAATAATAAAGAGAATACCTCATTGAAAGGAGGCATCAGGTTTATCCCTTAACCTGAAGGGGTACATTTTAAAGATAAAGGTAGATGAAATTTTAATTAGATTGAGAAATTTGTCAAAACTTGACAGGGATGAGCATTAGCTTGATGTAAATCTGATCAAACCAAAATGAATTAAATGAAACAAAAAATAAAGACCGCAAGACTAATTAAGATTTAACAAAATTTGAGGAAAAGAGCTTTCATCTAATCCTGCCTACATATGATGGAAGAAGATGATTATAAAAATAAAATAAAAATGCCCCAGTATCATGGAGAAGAATGTAAGAATTGATAGAAGATCATTATTTTATTGAAATGGCTCTTTGAATAGTACAAAAGATTTTTGAATGAAAATTCTAAGTATAAAATTTCTTCAAATGCAGAGCATTGATGGGATCTGGCATCTCCACTCCATATGCGTTGATTAGACGATACGAATTGCGAGGCAAAGCTTCCTTAACCACATAAGGGCCTTCCCAATTGGGTGACCACTTGCCCCGTGGTCGATGCTTGAGATGAGCTGTCGATCTGAGCACCAAATCGTTAACTCGAAATTTTCTCTCAATGACGGACTTGGCATAGTGTCGAGCTATCCTCTGTCGATAAGCTTGAGCATGCTCTGCTGCCTTGAGCCTTTTTTCATCTAGCAGATCCAGCTGCACCAATCTCTGCTGCTGATACTGATCAAGTGGCAATTCTATAAGTGAAGCAAATTTGAGAGCGGGCTTTTGGATATGGAGAGGTAACACTACTTCAGTCCCGTAAACAAGTTTTGAAGGAGTGGCATTAGTCGGAGTCCGAATGGTGGTCCGATATGCCCAAAGCGTATCATGAATTTTCTCGTGCCAATCTCGACCTGTCTTCACAGTCCTTTCCAAAATACGAATCAAGATCTTATTGGTAGCATCTGCTTGGCCGTTCCCTTGAGGATAATAGGGAGCTGAGAAATGATGGGAAATTCTGAATTTAGAACAGAAGGTTTTCATCCTCTCATTTTTGAAATGGGTTCCATTATCTGAGACAATATCATGTGGTATGCCAAAGCGGCAAAGAATGTTCTTGTGAATGAAAGAAACCACATGGCGGCCTTCTACTGTGCGTAGAGTAACAGCTTCAACCCATTTCGTGAAGTACTCTGTTGCAGCCAGAAAGTATTTGTGGCCGTTGGAAGCAGAAGGGGAAATCGGGCCGACGACGTCAAAAGCCCACATAGAAAATGGCCAAGGAGAAACAACTGATTGTAGATATGCGGCCGGAGCATGAATATAAGGTGCATGCAACTGGCACTTGACGCACTTCTTCACAAATGTATGACAGTCCTGCTGCATGGTATTCCAATAGTACCCTGCTCGAACGATCTGTTTGACGAGAGTTTGATAGCCGACATGGCCACCACAAATCCCTTCATGTGCCTCTTGGATAACTTCCATAGCTTCTTCTTTGTCTAAACATCTGGCATATTCAGAACTAAACCCACGGCGGTAGAGGACATTGGACAGAATAAAATAACGGGTAGACATACGCTGAATTGCGCGTTGCTCCCTTTTTGGCATTTCTGGTGGAAATTCACCAGTCTCAATGAAATTTTTGATATTTTGATACCAAGGTTTCTCCTTTTGATTGACCTGTTTTACTTGCATAATTGAAGCGAAAGCAGGTTGCTCAAGTCTGCCAACTTCGAAAGAACGACATGATTCACTGCCTCTGAATGATAAAATGGAGCCCAAGCTGGCTAAGCCATCGGCTATCTGATTGTGCTCTCTTCTGATATGACTGAGTTGAAATTCTTTGAAGTCGTCCACAAGAGCGAGGACGATCTTCTGATACGAAATCAATTTGGAATCTTTCACCTGCCATTCAGTGTTAACTTGACTGACAACAAGTAGGGAATCACCAAAGGCATGCACTCTCTTGACATTGAAACTTTGCAAGATTTTGAGGCCTTGTATTAAAGCTTCATACTCGGCCATATTATGAGTGCATTGGAAACCAAACTTAAGAGAATAAGGGATAATTTCTTTTTCTGGAGTGATTAACAAGACTCCAATCCCTATGCCCGACATGTTTTTAGAGCCATCAAAGAACAAGTTCCAAACTGAGGGTTGTTGGATATTACAGATGTGCTCATCAGGAAAATCATCCTCTTCTTTAATTTCTTCTGTCAGAGAGAAATCTGCCAACTGATCCGCGATCGCTTGGCCCATAATCGACTTTTGAGAGACATACTCTAAGTCATATTGCATCAGCAGGACTTGCCACTTTGCGATTCGTCCAGTGAGAAAAGGTTGTTCAAGAATGTATCTGAGCGGATTGAGCTTTGAAAGAAACTTAATTTCAGAAGCCAACAAGTAATGTCTCAATTTCTGGCACATCCAGACCAGAGCTAGACAAGTTTTCTCCATCTGAGAATACTTCTTTTCATAATCAATGAAAGTTTTGCTCACGTAGTAGATGGCGTGCTCTATCAGGCTGCCTTCTTCATATTGCGCAAGGAATCCACCACAAGCATTCTGATTGACTGAAATATATAGCAAGAGAGGCTTTCCCAGCTTCGGCGGCTTCAAAACTGGTGGATTAAGGAGATATTGCTTGATGCGCTCAAACGAGAGCTGGCATTCTGATCCCCATTCAAATTTAACTCCTTTTCTTAGCAAATGGTTAAAAGGCTCACATCTCATAGCCAAATTGGAGATGAACCTGCGAATAGACTGAATATGCCCTTGAAGGCTTCACAGTTCTCTCAGATTAGTTGGAGGCGGCATGTCAATAATGGTTTTTGCCTTGGCCGGATCCACCTCGATCCCTTTCTTGCTGATAATGAAGCCAAGTAATTTGCCGGACTCAACTCCGAAAACACATTTCTGAGGATTAAGTCTTAACTTGTAAAGAATAAGTCTTTCAAAAACTTGATTAAGAGCATCAAGGTGATCCTCTTCTTCTTTAGACTTAACCAAAATGTCATCCACATATGAATTCATATTCTTGTGCATTTAATCATGGAAAATAACGGCCATCGCCCTTTGATAGGTTGCTCCGGCATTTTTGAGCCCAAATGGCATCACTGTATAGCAGAAGGTTCCCCATGGGGTAGTAAATGAAGTCTTGGACTGATCACGAACGGCCAACTTGATCTGATTATAACCTGAATATCCGTCCATGAAGGAAAACATGACATGACCTGCTGTGCTATCGATCAACAGATCAATATTAGGAAGTGGATAATCATCTTTCGGGGTGGCCTTATTGAGATCCCTGAAATCAATGCAGATCCGAACTTTTCCGCTCTTTTTAGGGACTGCCACGATATTTGCTAACCAATCTGGATAATCAATGGCCCGGATGAAGCCTGCTTTTAACAAATCTTCAAGTCCTTCTTTGACTTGTTGTTCAATTCGAGGGTCTAACTTCCTCAGTTTCTGCTTGATTGGTCTGGCTTCTGGTTTCAACTTGAGTCGATGCTCAACCAGCTTGATATCTAATCCTGGCATATCTTCATAAGTCCAGGCAAATACTTTCTGATGCCTTTCGAGGAATTGGATGAGTCTAGCCTTTTCAATTTCGCTTAGACTCGACCCGATTTTGAGAATTTTTGGATTATCTTCCGATCCAATGTTTATATCTTCAGTTGGATCTTGAACCAAAGATGAGGGTTCATCCTGCTTCTGAATGTGAGCAAATTCTGGCAATTCCTGAATGGTGGAATCAAATTCAACGGGCTCTTCAGTCTGTTCTGCTGCCTGACTGACTTCTGCTCTGTCTTTCATCTCAGGAAACCTTGCCAATTTTAGATACTTGGGATTGATAACAAATCTTGTCATTGATTCAGGAGTTAAAAGGTCCTAAAAATTTCAAAAAGAGGTTGTTTTGAGAGAAAAATACGAGCCAAATCAAAAAAATTTGTATAAAGCAAAGAATAATGATACAGACAAAGCATAAGAAGGAAATGATAGATGCTCGAAGAGAAGATTTGATCTTTCATTGATTGAAGTAAAGTATTTACAAGACTCTGACAAAAGATGGGACTGTATTGTCCCTACAAGATTTAAACAAAAGAGAAGAAAAGAAGGCAAGAGAACTAAGGCATCATCTTCACTTGTTTCCCCTGACGAAAACTGTCTTTTTGCTGGAATCCTGGCCGGTGAACCCCAACCCTGAACTGTCCGCATGCCAAACTGGAATGATGGGCTCTATTATGCTGTCTTCATCTTTCCCCATGCCTCGGAATGGCTGGTATCCATGTTTTATCAACAGATCGAATCTCTTTCTTGCTTTAGAAAACTGAGGAAATAAGGGATGATCTTTGAAGGAGGTGTAATTGATGCGTCCTCCTAGCTTGAAGAAACAAGGTCCCTGCCATTGGACCGTGGCTGCGACGTTTTCCTCTTCCATGACATCTTTTAACTTTAGCATCTCCAGGCTATCACTAAGATTGATCTCATCTGCCTCTCGGATGCTGGGGATATCTGCTGTAAATGTTGGACGGGGAATCATAGGTTGTGGCAGCCTTTCTTCAGGGTCTTCGCCCAAAATGGTGGTGATCATTCCACCCTTGGACCACTTGATGCATTGATGGAGAGTTGATGGGACTGCATTGGCGTTGTGAATCCATGTTCGTCCCAATAATAGATTGTAAGTTGGCGGCACATTGACAACATGGAATAGCACCGTGTGCACTGAGTAGTTGATAAAAATCTCTAAAAAAATCTTGCCCTTGGCCGTCTGCCCGTGATTATCGAAGCCATAGATGGTAATGGGATCGGGCACGTACTCTTCTTCTTTTAATCCCAGGGCCTTTGCTGTCATTTCTGGGCAAATGTTCAAACTGCTGCCCCCATCAACAAGAACATGTGGGACAGTCATGCCCCTGGTTCTGACCACGATATACAATGCATTGTTGTGGAATGAATGAGGCTTAGGCAAGTCCTCATCTGAAAAGGTAATAGGCGCGTTTGTCATTGCTTGATTTACAATCTGCGCCATGTCTTCGGGCGTGGTGCCCGGCTTTACTTTGATCTTCCTCAATAGATCATCTAGTTTTTCTTTATGCTGGGGAGAGTCGTGAGTCAACTCAAAAATGGAGATGTTGGAGAGCGCTGTAATCGGCTTCTAAAGGCTTCTGGACCGCTCTTCTGCTGCTTCTGAGGTTTCTGCTTCCTCTGTGCCAGCTTCCTTTTTCAGAAATCTTTTTGGGAAAACTTGGGTTTTCCCATTCTCCACTGACATATTTCTGATGTTCAAAAATGAGAGGATATCCCCTCTCCGAGATGCAGGCTGGTCCTGGCGTATAACCATTACCTGATGCTGCAGACTCATCTCCTCTTCGGAACAAGGATGTATGTGACTCTGCGGGAGAAAAGAACCTTCTGAAATGGGTGACACTGAATGTTTTGGGAATGGGGCGGACAGAATGTCCATTTTGCCCTCTTCTTCATCCTCGATGAGGATGCTTTTATCAATACAATCCTGAATCAGATGCTTCAGGACGAAGCAATACTCGGTGTCGTGGCCCATCGCTCTGTGGAACTTGCAGTATTGTTCCTTAAATCTACCCATGAGCACTGGCGGATCTGCCACCTTGGGAAGTTTTACCATCCCGTGAGACAGTAATATTCCAAAATTTTCTCCAAAGGCTGGTCGAGGGGAGTGAACTTCCGATCCCTACTCCAGTTTATATGTTTGGGCTTTTCTTGAAGGTCCCCCTTTTGTTGAGGACCGGTCGAGAGAGGCTTGTCATTGTTCTTGAAGAATTTGCCCTTTCTTCCCCTGTTGTGTTCGGGCTTTGCGCCACTGCCACTGTCCTGTTTACTGCTACTGCCCTGATCATCCCCTGGAACCTCGGCGGAGTAGGTGAAGTGTGCCTTCTTCTTTGGGTCTGGGATATTCTTGGCTAAGGCAACACCTTCATACATCCCGTTCTCTACCCCCATCTCGAGCCATTTTGCTCGCTCCGTCAGTTCGATAAAGGATTTGGAGGGGTATGGGAAGAGGAGGCTTTTTAGGGGCTGAGAGAAATTATTGAGGATGACTTGGAGGGCATGTTCCTCAGAGATAGGGTTTCTCATTTTGTTGCACAGGCTTCTCCACTTGTGGATAAAATCCCTAGCCTTTTCATTGGGCTCTTGCTTCAGGTTGCATAAGTGGTTCAGGGTGGGCAGAGCTTCCGTGTTGAACAGGAAGCGCTCAACGAACATGTTGACGACTTTGTCAAAATCCCTTAGTTCGATGGGATTGACGTGCTCAGCATACCATTTGGCAGCTATCCCCTCCAAACTGCGGGGGAAACAGAGGAAAAGGGCACGGTTGTCTTCGCTAAATCGGGCGCATTCCGCGAAGAACATGGCAAGGTGAGCCTTGGGATTTTCGGATCCATCTAATTTAATGAATTTTTGGGGGAGATTCTCCAAATTTATGTCTCCTTCCAAACCGAGGTAGAAATCTTGCCTGGTGTATGACCTTTTTCCTTTATCTCGGACTTGCAGGTCTTTGACTATTTTGGTCAAGGTTTGGATCGAATCCTCTGCGGGGGGCCCATGCTTGGGCTTGCTCACTGACATTGGCTCCTCTACCGGCCTCTTGGACTGCCGCAGATGTTTCGGGATGTAGATCAACTGCTCTTCTTCAGAATTTTCTTCCGCTGACTCAGAATCTTTAGAGGTACTGTCACGTTGTACCTTTTGCTTGCTGATCTTGACGGGCTTCTTCATGGGCTTTTTCTTCGCTTTGCTCTTGGAAGCTGCCTTTTTGGGAATAGCTTTGGCCTGCTCAGCCATCATCTTGGTCATCATTTTCTGAAAAACCAGATACATGGCTAGATCAACATCACTCTCATCTCCGGAGTCATGCTTTTTGGATAATCGGGGAGAATTCATCTCCTCTAGCTCGCTGTCACTGTGCTGTTGAGTGGCACTCTTATCAGCCCTCGTCTGAACCATTTTCAGATGCCAAAGTTTTCCTGCAGAATATGGGAATGGTTAGAGTATGGAGAAGCTTTTTTGAAAATCATAATTTCTTTGAGAGAAAGCAAGAAATGAAGGGTTTTGGTAGACAATTTCAAGAGATTATCCCATTACCCGGGATTGGGTCATCACACGATTTGTGATAATTGTATTACCATTTGATGATAACAGAGAAATGTGCCTTGTTACCTAGGTGAGGTCGTCAACCATGATAAGATTTGAAGAAATGCGGAAGGAATATCCCTTTTACCCGGGATTAGGTCGTCACTCAAGTTTTTGTGACTTTTATTTGCGCTACAAATAAAATACAGAAAGCAACTTTTTTGGCCAAAAAGTAAAATTTTATTGATATTTTTAACTTTCAAAGACAAAGAGAGGGTGGGCAGACAGTTTGCCACCACTCTTGATATTCAGATGATACATTTGGCCCAGGAAAAATAGACAGAGAAATAAAGGAGTTCCAGGTATATTTAGCGACATGATATGCCCCAGACCACTGATCCGACTGCAGGTTGAATTCTGACACGTTGCCTGTCGGGAAACGGGTGTTGGCACGAACTTGCCGCTGCGAAAACTGCCTCAGACATCGTTCCGGCTGATAATCAACACAAAAGAAAGGGCCCATCAACTTGTAGCGCTTGTCACGGGCATAAGTGTATCGAGGAATAGTCTCTCTTCTATCAAAGAAATCACAGGTGATCTCCTCCTGATGCAGCTTCTCGATCAGAGCTCGGCATTGGATGACTATCTTCGGCTGCTTACTGTTGAACCTGAAAGAACTGGCCTTCGAAGGAACGTGTCGCAGGAACCATGACTGCAAGGCGTAAGTGCATCCTTCTACTATAATGGTCTCCCCAAGAGCAAATCGAGCCAAGCCTCTGTAAAGGAAGGCTAATGCGGCCATGGAGACTGAGAGCTGACGGGTCTGCTTGCTTCCCCATCTCCGAAAGAGCTGAGCCACTCTGATGTCTATGAAATTCTGACCATCTTGGAAGAAAGCTAACCCCACTATACACAGGATCATGGCATGCTGAATCATGTCCTTTGCTGCTCGAGACAGAGTGTCAACCTCTTTGTAGGCTCCATACTTTTGATATAGTTCAAATAGGTCGATGAAGTGATTTCCACCAATCTCGGTGAGAGGCCAGGATCTGCTCCCCGTTGCTCTGGCCAAGGCTTCTCGAACATCTACCCCTTTGATGTTGATAAAAAACTGTTGCTCGACAGGATCATCTGGCTGACCGGCTGGTTCGGGCAATCCCATAATATCATTGAATTCATCCATCAGCAGAGTCATCTCTCCCCACGAAAACCAGAATGTGCAGGTACGTGGATTCCACCGTTCTGCCATGGCCTGAATCAACGCTCCATTGATGACTCGCTTGCCTACCGCTGATGCCATCTCCAGCCCGCAGTCATCCAAGTGGTCTGGGAACATACGTGAGAAGGTGGCGAACCAAGAATAATACCACCGTGGGAAGAAAGTACGAGACTGGATGACCCGCAGATCTGGGGTTCCATCCCTTATTTGATAGAAGACATGATCCCAAGGAAAGATAGTATCGGGAGATTCAGATGTCATCGGAGTGATACTGAGGCAAAAAGAGGAAGAGAGTCAGATAGAATGCAGGACTTACGGATAGACTTTTTAAAGAATCAAACCTGGAAATTTTGAAAGATTGAGGGGATTTTAAAAGAATTTTCAAGGGTTTTTGAAGAAAATTTGATCTAAAAGAGAAAAAAAGAAATGTAGGTAGATAAAAATATACACCTGGGGTTTTTGAAAATAAAAGTAAGTTTTGAATAATACACCCAGGGTTTTTTAAAAAAAGGTTTGATACATATATGAGAGAAGAAGAGAAATATCACACAACCAATGCTGCACAAACAAGGATGCGCATACAGCACTTCCTAAAGGCTGACTCTAAATGCAATATTTGAAATGGCTTGTAGGACCTTAATCCTAACTCTAGGGTTCAGATTATCTGATTCCAATCAAGATACACCGATATACCCAAGCCGAAGCTTGAAGTACGTGGCATAGAAATATTTCTCCGGTTCTAAGGTAATGGCTTCTCAACATCCTTGAGCACCTACCGATATACCTCAGACTATGGCCCTTAGGTACGTGGTAGGGGGGCGCGAACCCAAATAAGTGGTCCAGTTGTGAGGCTCTCTCCCGAACTATGGTTCAGTGAGACAGCCCAGCAACGTGAAGACCGGGACAATATAGGTAAGGGATGTTTTTGAAAACATGTTCAACATGCAAAAAAAATCAGATGGCTCTAATGCAAGTCCTAAAGAGATAGATTTAAAATGAAGAGAAGCACACACTTGCATACATTGTTCTGCATTCAATTCCTAGAATTGAGGAGAGTTGTATTTCAGACCTAAGTCTAATGTGAGCATGGAATAATCTCCTCAATATGGTCCTACCAAACCATACTTAAATCCTATATGCAATGATGTCAGCTTAGGATAGAATCTAGGCTTCCTAAGGTTTGCATGAAGCTGACAAAAGACTTAGATAATGTCAAAGCAAAAGAAAAGGCATAGATTCGACCGGACGAAGACGAGTCCCATCTCGGTCGCCAAAACTGTGATCATCGCAAAAAATTTCCTCTTATAATATTCTCTCTCTTCCTTCTCTTTTCCTTTCCAACCTCTTATTTTGCTCCTTTTTGAAGGGAGAAAGATAAAAAGACAGAAAGAAATAGAGAAGAGAAAAGAAAGAAGAGAAGAGAAGAGGAATTCTTTTGCGGGTTTCACTTGACCTTAATTTTGAAGAATTTTGAAATAACTCACCTCCGTTTTTGAAATATTTGCGGGAAAATTGGGAGACGGGATCCGCTCGTCGGTACGAGGTTCGACCGTTCCTGGCGCCTTTACCAGGGGTAATCGAACCAAGGGTCGAATTAATGCCTTTTTGCTTTGCTAAGAAATTATCTAAGAAATTTTTCTAAGTCTAAATGCACAAAGAATCATGCTTGTGCAAATGCAAAGATGTATGCTCTTTTGAAAATGTTTTGAAGAATTTCCAAGTGAATCTGATAAAGTGAAGAAACGATTTCTAACTTAGAACTTAAGATTAAAGTTCTAAGTCTTTTAGAATAATCATGAGCTTGGAAAAATAAATCTGGATTTTGGAAAAATGATTTTGAAGTTTTGAAAAAAGGGAATTTTCAAAGTCATAAATGGACTTTGAATTAGAATAAAAATGAAAATGGAATTGAATCAAAAGGAAATATAGAATTGGGAATTGAGAAATGGAATTGATCTAAAAGTTGGATTTTTCAAAATAAAATCCGAATCCAATATCTGGATTCTAAATAGAGTTCAAAGTTGAATTTTGAATTTAGGATCTGAAATGGGGACTTGATTTGAAATCAGGAATGAAATGGAATTGGCTTTTGGAATTAAAGTGGAATTTGGATTTGGAATTTTGAATGGAGTCGGATTCAAGATTTGGAATCCAAAAATGGAATTGGGATCTGAAGTTGGAGATCCAAAGTAAAGTTGGATCTTTGGATCCTAGATGGAATTGGATCTGAAGTTTTCAATGGAATTGGATCCGAGATTTGGAATCCAAGATGAAATTTGGATCTGAAGTCAGGGATCCAAGTAAAGTTGGATTCTAGATCCTAAATGGAATTCGGATCTTCATTTTGAGATCCAAGATGAAGTTGGATTCTGGATTCTATAATGAAATTGGATCTGAAGTCTGAGATCCAAGGTAGAATTGGGTCCTGGATCCTAGAGTGGATTTGGATCTGAGGTCTGAGATCCAAAGTAGAATTTGGTTCTGGATCTTAAATAGAATTTGGATCTGTAATTTGAGATCCAAAGTAGAATGAGGATCTGGATCCTAAATGGAATCTGGATCCTAAATGGAATCTGGATCTGTAATTCGAGATCCAAAGTAGAATGAGGATCTGGATCCTAAATGGAATTTGGATCTGTAATTTGGAGATCCAAAGTGGAATTGAGTTTATACTTGGACATCTGGATCCAAGTTGAGATTAGGTTTTAACTTTGGTTTATGAAAAAGTCCAAATAGGACCTTTGAAGATGGATCTGGATTTTTAGAAATCCAAATTTAAACTTGAGATTCAAATCCAAACCTTGATTGAAGATAAGGGGATGAACTTGATTTTGAAATCAAAAGATAATTTCAAAGTTAAATTGAACTTTGAAATTGGATTTTGAATTGAGTTGGAAATTTGAAGTTTTGAATATAAAGGAGTTTCAAAGTCAAATTGGGCTTTGAAATTGAAATTTTGAATCTTAAAAAATGAGATAGAATTGTATTTAAATAAGATCTGATGAAGAAGAAGAAACACTTGGAATTTTGAAAAGGAAGTTTTGAAAATATGATGCAATTCTACCCTATATGATGAATAAATTTAAAGAATTTGAAATTGAATTTTTGAAAAGCTATTCCATTCTTTTAAATGAATTAAAACAAGATTGAAAATATAATACATCCTTGACTATGGTCATTGAATGTATTATATAATAATCTATATTTAAATTCAAGAGAAGAATGAAATACATTTGGTGCTTTTATAGAATTTAAAATGAAATTAACTCTCAATATACCCTGACTATGGCCATTGGTACATATTTTGAGTTAATCCTAAGTTAAATTCTGATAAAAGAAAGAAAATATTTTGAGAAAATATGATGGATTTTGAAAGTGGATCCAGTGTGGACCCAATGTGATTTTGTAAAAGATAAAAATTCTAAGTTTTGTTTACACCCTGACTATGGCCGTTGATGTAAATCATCAACTTAGAATTAACTTACCTCTTACGAAATGGTGCACGTGCCATTCGTGTTTCACCATCGTGGGATTTTTGAGAAATGAAGGAAAAATACATGAAATAAGCAATTCATGGCATTTTATAATGCTCATTCATTCTACCTAAAGCCGAAAATGTAAATTCTCATTCCAATCTAACTATTACAATAGATAAAATCAAATGTACAACCCCAAGTAATGATATCTTTTCCACACATCCCCTGCAAAGGATGAGTTAGCACATGATGTGTATGGGAAATCATTTATATAACATCATCTTGATTTCAAAGCATAATTGATGGAATGTTTTATGCATGTCAATGAAAATGCAATGACAAAGTATGCAGTGAAATGATGCTTGTAAACTAATGAAGGGTAGAGATGTAATGAAAATATTGATGTAAAAGGTCATGGAAGAGGTTGCAGGTGGCTATGCTGTGCACAGAAAGTGCAAAAGAATGTGAACATGTTGGTGGATAACAGGCTAAATGAAGAATTGTGGAGGGCACAAAGGTGAGGCTGAAGATGTTAGGTGATGTTTGCAGGAAAACACAACAAAAAGGTAAGTGATGTAGATAGGGACAAATGGGGATTTATTATGAACAGTATACTATTATGAAACAGAGTATGATATAAATGTGAGGAAGTTATAAGTGGCTACATGAAGTCCTATATTTTCAGGATGGAACATGTGCAGTGAGTAGGAACCGACCTACTGTATTGATACTTTTTACAGCCGAGGATATAGTGCACAAGTAAATGAATGGCCATCGGTGGTTCACAACAATAGGGGCTTGCTGTTGTAAGTGCTGAAGGTAACAAAGGGCTGGTGCACAAACAACAGAGAGCTGCAGCGTGTTAATACACTGCTTATGAGATAACACAATGCTGTCGCTGAGTGAAAAGAGTAGATAATGTCAAGGACATCGTGAAAGGACTGGAGACAAACATGTACAAATGGCAGTGAGGGTGATAAAGTATAACAGATAAGTATAGGTAGCTTCAACATGGAGTATGGCTGTAAAAGAGGCTGTGAAGGATTATATATCTATGATAACAAGATATGGATATTGCTACAGAAGTGTTTGCAGAAAATATAATGAGGGTGTTATGAATAAACAAAAGTGAGTCGTGTGCTAAAAAAAAAATGTAGTGCAGGTGTTAATTTATCCTATCACACAGATATTTAACTAACATAATGTACAATGGGCGAATGTCACTTCTGAAATGAACTGAACACATGTGGTAAAACTGGAGCAGTAATGCTACAGTGGAGATATATTGGTTGGCTACAACCTATCTATGAGTTCAGAAAGTGTTGCTGGTTGCAAAACCCTCAGTTCAACCTGCAAGCTTCTTTATTGTCTCCTCTGCACGAAATATATATGTGGACAGATGCTTTCTCCTATCCCAATCAGCCCTTTTGGACTATTCCTGTAGGATCAACCATCTCAACCAAGGCATTCCATAGCTTACCTCCACACAGCACTGTATCTGAACTTTCTCTTTTTTTTTTTTTGAGGAGATGACCACCAAGACGATTTACACTTTTTAATAAGTTGGGATCCAACTTGATAAATGGCACACAGATTTAACAGGACTTGAATTGGTTCAGGTTTTACAATGTTCAATTTTGCCTCATTATCTCCGATTCTTCTAATGGTAGTGCATTGTTGGTAATAATATACATCATATTCTTGCAATCAGATAACTATCTATGCCTAACAAGATATAGCAACCTTACATGTTTGAAGTTGTAATGGAATCTGTACAAGTTTTATCTATGAAATATATACACTAAATGATGAATAGAGTAAAATTAAAAGCAAAATTCATGGCTAAAACAAAGAAAAAAAAAAGGAATTCATCATTAGTCATCTATATCACAATTTGCATCAAAGATGCCTAGATCTCCCATATCTGAATGAGCACATTTCCTCTGAAGGATAATTTCTCTGATTTCTTCATTCAGTGTTATTCATACAGATGGAGTAACAGATAGAGGAGATAATATATGTGAATTAACATCATAAGGAAGAAAATCAGGCAGATAAGAATCATAACTTGATGAGCGATTACCCTGCTTATATAAAAATCAACCGTGAAATGGGTCAGTGCGTTGGTCAGAGAAGAAAAAAAAAATCAAATAAGAAGGGCTGTGATGGAAGACAATCTAGACACAGGTCTGGAACTAGTGAGTTCACAGATCTATTATCTGACCAAATCCTAATGGTGAAGTAAATGTTAAACCGAGATGATAAATATCACATGAAGCGCAGAGATGTGAAGTATAGTGCTCATCTTAAAATCGAAGGAGATGGAAAACTAACATGAGAGGTAAGCTAATCTGCAGAAAACCAAAAAAAGGACATAGAAATGATGCCAGATCTAAAAAAAAAAAAATCGAACTAACGGAGGAAGACGATTGATTCTAACACCCATTTTTAACCAATTAAGTTCCCTTTACCAATGTCGGCCATGAATGGTCATCAGCCGATTGAGGCAGGACGTGAAATTGCTGATAACGCTGCCAAGGCCTGCTGTAAGCATATTTTACTCTATTGAGCTTAAAGCAAGCTCCATATTATTCAACCGGAGCCTACGTCGATTGTCAAGAGGCCTTTTTAGTAGATCATATGAAGTGTAGAAATGGGTCCCAACTCTAAATACAATCATTCCAGAAATTGCATTGTTTACAGTATAGATGATAAGCAGATACCCAAAAAAAAAAGAATATATCGGAATGAAACATCCCATTTGTTGTAGCATTACATAGATCGACCATCTGCTAGTCGATTCTATGTATTATGCAAAACGAAATCTCAAAGAGAAAAAAAATGAATGAAATCAAGAGGATTGTAAAAGAGGAAGAAAAAAGAGCGAAAGAGAGAGAGAGAGAGCGATCACTTACCTGTAAGACCAATCGATTCTTTTAGCCGACAGGGAAAAGAGTGGATGCTTTTGAAGAAATTGATTGATGCCTGATGCAAAGGAGATAGTTGTTAGTAAATGAAGGATAGTGATGGTCGATCCTCCAGAAGCAGAGCCAACCTTCGGCTTTCTTGCGGGGGAAATGTCCTCGAGGAAAGATAGCTCTGTCACGCTTGTTTATGGAGAAACCCTTTTGAAAAGAAAATCCGCTGGATTGTTGTGTGAAGATGGGTCTAATGGAGGGATACTGAAGAAAAGGGTGGATGAGGTCGATAATGGATGCTTGAAGTAAAAACCGATCTCAAGGAAAACAAGGGGTGCCGAGGAGAAGCTGGGAGGCCTCTTCTTAAAGGCGCTGTGGAGGGTTCGAGAATGGAGGCCGTTGTTGATCGAAGGCTGAGAGAGAGGGGGGGCTGTTGGAAGATCAACGGTGGTGCATTAAGAGAGAGCATGCGCGGGAAGGGTTCGTTAGGAATTCTCTGCTTTTTTCAAAAGGAGGCTTCCTTTTTAGGGAACTTTTTGAAAAATGGTTATGAAAATGAGGTTTTCAGAAATTTGTTTTAAAAAGATCTCAAAAAGTTCGAAAGTCACTCGTTTTCTTGTAACTTTTCTTGATTTTTCTTTTTTTTAGGTTTTTGTGTTGTTTCTCAATTTTTTTTGTATTTTTAGAATAAAATCCTAAAGTGTGTGAGAAAACAAAGGTTGAAACTAATTTTTTGTGTTTTTGCAAAAATATTTACAAAAAGGAATTTTTCTGAGAATTTAAAAACTATTTGAGAAAATTTCTTCAGAAATGGGTTTGGATCCGGGTTTTGAGGATAATTGGATTTAAAACGATGGATTCGGATCCGGAATTGATTTTGAATACATTAATATGGAATTTAATTCAGAAAATCTAAAGAATGACTGAAATTTAGCTTTGAAATCGTTTTGATTTTCTCGGAAAATGGAGTCAGGGGCAAAAAGGCTATTTTACAAATCTTTGAAAAAATTGGGGTGTTCACAATTGCCGAATTATTGAAATGTAAAATGTTCAGAAAAGTAAAAACAACTAACTATTACAACAAATGAATACCCTTCGCAGAGGGCGTAAGGTGCAATATTTACAAACCCAATTAAATTCCTAATTCTAAACTAAAAAGTAAAAAGAAGCTTTATTCTTCGCTTTCTCGTGTCACGTAATCGCTTCAACTCCACTCCTTCGTTATCCTGCACAAATTCAATGAACACGAGCAGTACCAGAGATAGAAATAGAAATCTATATTGAATTAGCTAATTCTTAAAAACACTGAAGGATATTAACAGAAGACTTCAATGACAATTAAAACTACATTAACTAACATAATTAACTAAATTTCAATTTACTCAAACTAAACTTTATGAGATCTATTTATTTCCATTAATGAATAGTGAAGACACTTAATCACTAACACTTTATTAACAAACTATACACTTAAACTATTGAAAAACACAATACCCAAAAATTGAAAGCATTAAAAATCAAGGAATGTAAACATCAAAGAATGAGACTAATGAAGAATCAGAAATTCAGGTATTGAAAACAATAAGAAAAACATGTAAATCTAACACACAAAAAAAAAACACAGAATGGCAAAGGAAAAAAACTAATTTGTAAAGAATATTGAATGAGGCAAAACAGGAAGAATTTATATATTTTTTTTTATAATGCCTAGAAATTCAATAGTGAATCATCACTCATCAAGATCTTTCTCTCAAACCTGATCCAGAACTCCTGAGATTAGTTGATCAATCAATAAAACTGATCTGAAAAGCAGTATCCAGATATTAAAACAAACCAGTATCAACCATAGACATCAATAAAACCCGAACTCAATAAAACTGAAATCAGTCGATCACTATTCACCATAGACATCAGTATATAAAACTCAGACAATCAACCAAAATATCGATCAGTTCTCATATAGGCCATGTTTCAATGGCCAAAAGTCAGGTAATCCTGTTCCACCGTGAAACAGATTTTTACGGTGAAGGAAAAAAAATTTCCAGCTAAGCATAGGGAATTTCGACCAGTTATACACAGCAAATCCAGATCTCTTATTTCAGATTCACAAATCACACATCTAATGATCAAAAATAAAACTCTGTATCCAAAAACAAGATTGAAAATACTCGATTCAGATAATCGATCAGATATTTGAAAAAAAATTATATTGGATTCCGACTACAAACTTTTACACACAAGAACTATGGAATTAAAAAAATGTAACTCAAATCTAAAATCAATTTTCATCTAACAAAAGCATCAAACAAAAAATTAGATCATCAGAAGGAAAAAATCAGAAATAGCACTAATCGAGTTTCTTATCTTTTCTTTTTTCATTTTTTTTATTTTTTTATTTTATTATACAGAACATTCCTAACTTCATTAATCGAACCAGAAAAAGAATATTTTCAGTTTTAAACCAAATGCAAATCGGTAAAAGAAGGAGAAGATCAGAATTAGAATAAGAAGAAGAAGAAATAAAAATCAGAAGAAGAAGAAGAAGAAACTGAAGAAGAGGAAGAAGATAAAATCAGAAAAAAAAAAACAGATCGGCTGAAGAAAAGAAGAAGAAGAAGAAGAAGAAGAAGAAGAGATCGGAGGAAGAAGAGGAAGAAGAAGAAGAGTTTGGAAAAACTTACCGTGAACAGAGGAAGGATTAGGGAAGAAGTGTGGCGGTCATCCACCTGTATGTCGTCGCCTGACTGAAGAGGTACCTCCACCGGATTGAGGAAGATGAGAAGGAGGAAGAAAGTGAAGAAAGGGAAAAAGGAGGAAAAAGGAGAGAAGAGAAGGAGCAAAAGGAATCCGGCGGTTTGGAGAAGAGGGAAAGAAATGCCACAGAGGGGGAAAGGAGATTGGGTTTGGCGTACAGGGTGAAGACGCCTCCCCTTTTGATTTTGGGGTTTTTAAAAGCTTTCAAACCAGCTGGAACCGGTTTGAAACAAATGCAAACCGGTTCAAGCCGGTTTGGTTATTATTTTTTTTTAGTTTTCTTTTAAAAATGCAAACCGGTTTGAACCGGTTTGGTTTATTATATTTTTTCAGTTTTTTTTTAAAAAACAAAAACTATGTAAACTAGTTTATTAGAAAGTGTTCAAAAATTAAAATCAAAACTTATTTATAAAGAAACTAAAAAAACTATTCTAACTATTTATATAATTTTTTCTTTTCTAAAAAAAAACAAACATTTAAAATGATTTTAAAAACTATTTTCTCTATTATTCATTTTTTTTATTTTATTTTTACTTTAAAACTATAATTAAACTACTATGAATATAACAAAAACTAAAATATGTATAAAAATGTAAAATAAAACTATTTTTCATGCATTTTTTTATTTTTAAATCATTTTAACACATTTACTCGAAAACTAACATAAAATTGGGTTTTTGAAACATTATTTCATAAAATCATGCATATTTAAATGTTAATTACCCTGAATTATATGCATGATCCGCTGCTATCTCGTCCAGGCTGCGGGGAAAACAGAGAAATAGGGCACGGTTGTCCTCACTGAATCGGGCGCATTCGGCGAAAAACATTGCCAAATGGGCCTTGGGATCTCCGGATTCATCAAACTTAATGAACTTCTGGGGAAGATTCTCCAGATTGTTGTCCCCTTCCAAGCCGAGGTAGAAATCTTGTCTGGTGTATGATCTTTTCCCTTTGTCACGGATTTGCAGGTCTTTGACTATCTTTGTCAAGGCTTGGATTGAATCCTCTGCAGGGGCCCCATACTTGGGCTTGTTTACTGACAGTGGCTCTTCTACTGGCTTCTTGGATGATCGCAGATGCTTTGGGATATAGATCAGCTGCTCCTCTTCAGATTTCTCTTCTGCTGACTCGGAATCTTTTGAGGTGCTGTCACGTTGTACCTTCTGCTTACTGATCTTGACAGGCTTCCTTATGGGCTTCTTTTTAGCTTTGCTCTTAGAAGCTGCCTTCTTGGGACCAGTCTTAGCCTGCTTTGCCATCATCTTGGTCATCATCTTTTGAAAGACCAGGTACATGGTCGGATCAATGTCGCTCTCATCCTCTGAGTCATGCTTTTTAGATGATCTGGGAGAATTCATCTCTTCTGGTTCGCTGTCACTATGCCATTGAGCAACCTGCTTGCCAGCCCTTGTCTGAACCATCTTTGGATGCCAAAGTTTTCTGTAGAATATGGGAATGGTTAGAGTATGAAGAAGCCTTTGAAAACCAAAATTTTTGAGGAAGAGGAATGAAGGATTTCGGCAGACAATTTCAAGAGATTATCCCATTACCCGGGATTGGGTCATCACAGGATTTGTGATAATTGTGTTACCATTTGATGATAACAGAGAAATGTGCCTTGTTACCTAAGCGAGGTCGTCAACCATGATAAAAATATATTGAAGAAAATGTGGGAGGAATGTCCCATTTACCTGGAATGAGGTTGTCACCAAAAATTGTGACTATTTGTGCTATAAACAAAATACAAGAAATAAAATTTTGGCCAAAAGTAACTTTTATTGATATTTTTAACATTCAAAGACAAAGAGAGGGTGGGCAGACAGTTTGCCACCATTCATGATATTCAGATGATACATTTGGCCTAGGAAATACAGACAGAGAAACAAAGGAGTCCCAGGTATATTTAGTGACATGGTATGCCTCAGACCACTGATCCGATTGCAGGTTGAATTCTGGCATGTTGCCCGTCAGGAAGCGGGTGTTGGCACGAACCTGTCGCTGCGAAAACTGCCTGAGACATCATTCTGGCTGATAATCAATACAAAAGAAAGGGCCAAGCAATCTATAGCGCTTGTCGCGAGCATAGGTGTATCGAGGAACGGTTTCTCTTCTGTCGAAGAAGTCCCAAACAATCTCTTCCTGATGCAGTTTCTCGATCAAAGCTCGGCACTGAATGGATGTCTTCGGCTGCTTACTGTTGAATCTGAAAGAACTGGCCTTCGAGGTAACGTGTCGCAGGAACCACGACTGCAGGGTGTAAGTGCATCCTTCTACCAGAATGGTCTCCCCAAGAGCAAATCGAGCCAAGCCTCTGTAAAGGAAAGCTAAGGCTGCCATAGAAACTGATAGCTGACGGGTCTGCTTACTTCCCCATGTTCGAAAGAGCTGGGCAACTCTGATATCTATGAAATTATGGCCATCTTGAAAGAAAGCTAATCCTACTGTGCATAGGATCATGGCATGCTAAGTTTTGTCTTTTGCTGCTCGAGACAGAGTGTCAACCTCTTTGTAGGCTCCGTACTTGCGATATAGTCCGAACAGGTCGATGAATTGATTCCCACCAATCTCAATGAGAGGCCAGGATCTGCTTCCGATTGCTCTGGCCAAGGCTTCTCGAACATCCACCCCTTTGATGTTGATCAAAAACTGCTGCTCGACAGGATCATCTAGCTGACCAGTTGGTTCGGGCAATCCCATAATATCATTGAACTCATCCATCAGTAGAGTCATCTCTCTCCAAGGAAACCAGAATGTGCAGGTACATGGATTCCACCGTTCTGCCATAGCCTGAATCAGAGCTTCATTGATGGTTCGCTTGCCTACCGCTGATGCCATCTCCAACCCACAGTCATCCAAGTGGTCTGGGAACATACGTGAGAAGGTGGCGAACCAAGAATAATACCACCGAGGGAAGAAAGGGCGAGACTGGATGACCCATTGATCCGGGGATCCATCCTGAATCTGATAGAAGACATGATCTTGGGGAAAGACTGCATCGAGGGAATCAAACGCCATTTGGAATAATACTGGGGCAAAGAAGAAATGAGGAGAATTAGATAGAATGCAGGACTCACAGATAGACTTTTGAAGAATAAAAACCTAGACTTTTTTGAAAGATCGAAGAAATTTTAAAGGAATTTTCCAGGGTTTTGAAGAAATTTTGATCTAAAAGAGAAAAGAAATGTAGGTAGAGGAAGAAATGTACACCTAGGGTTTTTGAAAGTAAGGATAAGTTTTGAATAATACACTCAGGGTTTTGAAAAAGGGTTTGATGCATGTATATGAGAGAATAAAAGAAACATCACAAAAAGTTGCACAAACAAGGATGCACACATAGCACTCTCTAAAGGCTGACTGTAAATGCAATATTTGAAATGGCTTGTAGGACCTTAATCCTAACTCTAAGGTTCAGATCATCTGATTTCAATCAAGATATACCGATATACCCAAGCCGAAGCTCGAAGTACGTGGCATAGAAATATTTCTTCGGTTCTAAGGTAATGGCTTCCCAACATCCTTGAGCACCTACTGATATACCTCGGACTATGGCCCTTAGGTACGTGGTAGGGGGCGCGAACCCAAATAAGTGGTCCAGTTGTGAGGCTCTCTCCCGAACTATGGTTCAGTGAGACAGCCTAGCAACGTGAAGACCGGGACAATATAGGTAAGGAGGTTTTCAAAAATATGCTCAACATGCAAGAAATCGGATGGCTCTAATGCAAGTCCTAAAGAGATAGATTAAAATGAAGAGAAGCATACACTTGCATACATTGTTTGCATTCACTCCCTAGAATTGAGGAGAGTTGTATTTTAGCCCTAAGTCTAATGTGAACATGGATAATTCTCCTCAATATGGTCCTACCAAACCATACTTAGATCCTATATGCAATGATGTCAGCTTAGGACAGAGTCTAGGCTCCTAAGGTTTGCATAGAAATGAAGCTGACATTTGAAGAAAAAAAACTTAAATAATATCAAAGCAAAAAGAAAAGGCATCAAATTCGACCGGACGAAGACGTGTCCCATCACGGTCGCCAAAACTGTGATCATCGCAAAAATTTTCCTCTCGTAATATTCTCTCTCTTCCTTCTCTTTTCCTTTCCAACCTCCATTTCCTCCTTTTTGAAGCGAGAAAATAAAAGACGAAAAGGAGGAGAGAAAAGAAAAGGGAAAAAAAAGAGAAGAGGAATTCTTTTGCGGGGTCTCACTTGACCTTAATTTGAAAATATTTGAAATAACTCGCCTCCGTTTTGAAATATTTGCGGGAAAACTAGGAGACGGGATCCGCTCGTCGGTACGAGGTTCGACCGTTCCTGGTGCCTTTACTAGGGGTAATCAAACCAAGGGTCGAATTCATGCCTTTTGCTTTGCTAAGAAATTATCTAAGAGTTTATTCTAAGTCTAAAATGCACAAAGAATCATGCTTGTGCAATGCAAAGATGTATGCTCTTTTTTTAAAAATGATTTTGAAATTTTCCAAGTGTTTCTGAGATGAATCTGATGATAAAGTGAAGGAATGGTTTCTAACTTAGAACTTAAGATTTAAAGTTCTAGATTTTTGGAATAATCAGATTTTGAGAATGAATCTTGACTTTGAAAGAAATGTTTCTGAAGTTAAGATAAAATGGGAGGAAAGGAAATTTCAAAGTCATAAATGGGCTTTGAATCAGAATAGAGATGAAATGAAATTGAATTCTAACTTTGAAATTTGAAATCAAAATGAAATGTGGGAAATCTAAATAGAATTGAGAAATAAGATAGATTTGAAAGTTGGAATTCAAGATGGAATTTGAATTCGAAGCCTGGATTTTAAATTAAGATCAAATTTGAATTTCTAGATTTAGAATCCGAAATGGGAGTTGAATATGAAATTTTGAGATCTGAGATGGAATTGGATTCTACATCCTAAATGGAATTGGATCTGAAGTCTGAGATCCAAAGTAGAATTGGTTCTGGATCCTAACATGGATTTAGAACTCAAGTCTGAGATCCGAAATAGAATTGGGTTCTGGATCCTAAAATGGATTTTTGGATCTGAAATCTGAGACCCAAAGTAGAATAGGAATCTGGATCCTAGAATGGATTTTGGATCTGAAATCTGAGATCCAAAGTAGAATTGGAATCTGGATCCTAAAATGGATTTTTGGATCTGAAATCTGAAACCCAAAGTAGAATTGGAATCTGGATCCTAGAATGGATTTTGGATCTGAAATCTGAGATCCAAAGTAGAACTGGGTTCTGGATCCTAAATGAAATTTTGGATCTGTAATCTGAGATCAAATGTAGAATTGGGATCTAGATCCTAAATGGAATTTGGATCTTAAGCCTGAGATCCAAAGTAGAATTGGGATCTAGATCCTAAATGGAATTTGGATCTTAAGCCTGAGATCCAAAGTAAAATTGGGTTCTGGATCCTAAAATGGATTGGATCTGAAGTCTGAGATCCAAAGTGAAGTTGGATTCATACTTGGAAATCTGGATCCAATTTGAGATTAGGATCTAACTTTGGATTTTGGAATTTCAAAATTGATTTGAGGATGAATTTCAAAGTCAAATTGGACTTTGAATTAGAAACTTGAATTTGGAATTTAGAAAATGAATCAAGAATTTCATAGTTAAATTGAACTTTGAATTTGATTTCAAAGTCAAAATTTGGACTTTGAAGATGAGATAGAATTGATGATCTTGAAATGGAAATTGAAGAAAAGACAATCACTTGGGTTTTTGAAAGGAAATTTTGAAAATATGATGCAATTCTATCCTAAATGATGAATGACTTTAAAGAATTTTGAATTTAGATTTTGAAAATCATATTTCATTCTTTACATGAATTGAAATAAGATGGAAAATATAATACATCCTTGACTATGGTCATTGAATGTATTATATAATAATCTATATTTAAATTCAGGTGAAGAATAAAACATATTTTTGTGCTTTTATAGAGTTTAAAATGAAATTAACTCTCAATATACCCTGACTATGGCCATTGGTATATATTTTGAGCCAATTTTAAGTTAAACTCTAATAAAAGAAAGAAATATTTGAAAATATGATGATTTTTGAAAAGGATCCAGTGTTATTTTATAAAATATAAAAATACTAAGTTTTGTTTACATCCTGACTATGGTCATTGATATAAATCATCAACTTAGAATTAATTACCTCTTACGAAATGGTGCACGTGCCATTCGTGTTTCCATTTGTGAGATTTTGAGAAATAAAGACCAAAAGAATCAAAAGAGGCAATTTATGATGTTTACAATGCTCATTCATTCTATCAAAACAAGAAATGTAAATTTTCATTAAGATCCTAACTTATTACAAGTTTTGAAAATTCAAATCTCAAGTGATGATATTCTCCTCATATTCCCTGCAAAACAACTAGATTAACATGAAAATGGAAGAAAATGGCATATACCATGTGGATATCTACAGAATGTTCATGAGTGGTGGAAAGATAGAGGGAATGATATATATGCTTACACACATATATATATACATGTATATGTTATATATGTAGGTATGTATATATATACATATATATATATATGGCATGTGGGAGGAGATGAGCTAAGGGGTTGTAGGAGCAAGGTATCCTAGTGACACTATATAGAGGCTGTGCTACTTATGAATGGTGAAATGATTGGGAAAAGGTTGATAGGTATGTTGCATATTGGTAGACTGCAAGTGAGTGTGTGAATACAGGGAAGGTGTTGGGATGCTACTCAAGGGTTTGTAATGAGAAGTAATAAGATTACAGAATAATTAATAAGCTATGCATCTTGTGCACCTTTATATGACAACTAAATAACTTAATTCTCTTGACTGCTAACTATACACAATGGAAACTGTAACATGGAGAGCATGAGAATCAAATAAAAAAAAAACATATAACAATAAACAAGGAACAAAATATGCTAAGCAGCCAATCCAAACGTGCTCACTACTGAGAATGGCATCTACTGCAAGCAACAAGTAAGCAGATGAATCTGGCTGCACTCTTCTTCCATTGCTTATAGATATCCCTTATTATCAGCAACCAACCAGCCAAATTGCCAAAATTTCATGGTGACAGGTAATGTACTTATGCACCAGACTCTAAAAAAAATGTGCACAGCAACATAGTGTGGGAAGGTGTAAACCCCCCAAATTTTCACTCACCTTCTTGACATCGCCCTCAATCAGCACATTTCAGTTCGCCGGAAGCAATAAAGGGCAAAAAGGTCATTTTCTGAGTCTAGACCTTGCAGAAAGTCTAAAATTTCATTCTTGAGCCTCAAAATTTCTATATTTAGGTTCAGAGACATCTTCAAATTGCAAAATTTCAAAATCCTTTTTCTGGACAAAAAGTTAAAATTTCCAAGTCCGAGCTCAAAGTGACATTTCATAGAACATGTCTTTGCATAGCATTGCATCATTTCACTGCACAGCATGTCATTTTGAGATCCAGAACTCCTGATTTTCAAAATTGTCCATCCAGATTTGATTTTTAAACTTTTTCAAATTGATTTTTAAAACTCTGGGTATTCAAAATTACCAAATTTTCTCATTTTACCCCCAGGACATTGAATTACAAAAATTTTCTCAAGAAACACAATCTGGATATTTGGATATTGATTTTAAAGATTTTATCTCAAAACTTTTTGCAAAAGATTTTAAATCTCTTTACAAAATTTTTTACATTTATCTATATTTTTGCCCTGAAAAACCAAATTTTCCAAATTCTTGAAAACAAATAATGTTTTATCTTGTATTTTCAAATAAATGGAGCGGGACTCGCCTTTAAACTAGCATCATACTCAGACTCTCAGGTAAATTTTTTTTATTCTCAAGCGGGACCCACCCGGAGTTCGTACCAATTTACAAATTTTTCTTTTTAATTTCTCAATATTTATTTATTTATCTTAGTTAGTGGGCCCACACACATGTAGCACCCCACTTTAAAATAAAAGATTTACAAAAACAAAATAAAACTTTATTTTCTTTTCCAAAGGATTTTAAAAGTGGATTGAGGTGGCATTTCCATAAAAGCCTCTCATTTATTTCAACATTCATTTTTTTTATTGATTTGTTTAAATATTTTTTTTTTTTAAGAAAGATGCAGCCTTAAATGGCACAGCCGAACTTCCAAAAAAATAAATAAATTTCATTTCACCCAAAACTTAGGTAAATGAAATGAAAATTTTGAAAAAATCACAAGATGCGCCCTTTTGAAAAATGGCTACTTTAATATTTCAGTTTCAAAATCTTCAACGAAGGTAACAGATTTTTAAAAGGGAAAGTGTAAACACCCCAAATTTTCCTCATCCATTCTTAAATAACCCTCCTCGTGTAGTGCCAACCCTGTTAGGTCAGTGTAGGAGTCAAACCCCGAGTCAGTTTCAGAAAATCACCATTTTACCAACTTTTATTAGGAAAATTACCATTTTACCCCTAGGTCATCCCGAACCCCAGTTAGTCGGAGTCAACCAAGCTCATTGGTCAGTTCAGAACATTTAGAATGTCAATCAAGTCAAGCTCATCTGAGCTCACAATGAACAGGCCATTTTCATTTCTGACCATTACTGCCAAAATGGGATCATCTCTTCAGAAATGAGCTCATTTTTCACTCAAATCCAAGCCAATTGTCTCTGAGTCAGTCATTCATAGTCAGTCATACTCCCCAGAGTCTAACTTGAGCTCACCAGAAGTTCAAGCGCTCCAGTTTCAGTTCAAAACCATTTCCAAGTGTCCAGGAGCCCATTTTAGTCCATCTTAGCTCTTTCAACTGAAATTGAGTCGAGTTCAGCCAATTGAGCTAGTGTTCAAGCTTCGATTTTAGTTCACCTCAGTATTACTGACCTTTGTTTCAGCTCAAACCCAGTTCAGGTTCGTAATTCACTTCATTCCAATGACCATTCCATACCATTTCTCTAAAAATGGCAGCTTTTCTTGAAAATTCAGTTGGAAAGGTCAGTTGAGTCAGTGTCCGGTGAGTTCATTTGAGTTCTGAAACTCTAAAACCCAGCTCAATCCAGTTCATTTCAGTTGAATCCAGCTCAAACCCTAATTTTCAGTGTTACTCTAGCTTGGCAGAGCTCGAAAATAATTTCTTCGACCATTTTTGCAAATTTTGTCAATTTTAACACTTTTTGAACTGGTACAAGTGTCAATCGGGGTCTAACATCCAAAATTCTTCATTCAGGGTTAGCATTTCGCATAGCATTTCATGTCATTTCTCATCATTTCATATCATTTCTCAGCATTTCATAACATTTCATCACATTTCATTCCATTTTCGAAGTCCAGAACTCCAGTTTTATAAATTTCAATCCAGATTGAGTTTTAAAAGTTTTCAGAAAACAATTTCAAACCCTGGGTTTTCAAAATTGACATTTTTACCCCCAAGATTCTAAATTTGGAAATATTTTCTCGAGAAAAACAATATGGATTTTTTTCAAAGTTAAATTTTCAAATTCTATACTGGATTTGCTTTGCAACGAGCTATTAAACTTCAAAATTCAAGCTCATTTCAAAAACTGCCAAAAATAGCTCATTTCATTTAGAAATATTTTCTCGAGAAAAACAATCTGGATTTCTTTCAAAATCAAATTTTCAAATTCTACACTGGATTTGCTTCGCAACGGGGTATTAAACTTCAAAATTCAAGCTTATTTCAAAAACTGCCAAAAATAGCTCATTTCGTTTGGAAATATTTTCTTGAGAAAAACAATCTGGATTTCTTTCAAAATCAAATTTTTAAATTCTACACTGGATTTGCTTCGCGATGGGGTATTAAACTTCTAAATCCGAGCTCATTTTAAAAACTGCCAAAAATAGCTCGTTTCGCGTGGAAATTTTCTGAAAAGACTATCTTACCCCTCTAATCGTCAAAATAAATTTCAAAAGTAGAATTTGGACCCGCTCTGAGATGGCCCACTCATTTACATTTCTGTTTTATTAAAAAAAATATTCTTTTATTCCTTTCAATTTTCTTTTATTTGTTCATTTTTTTATTTATTTATTTTGCATTTTAGAGAGGTGGGACCCACAAGGTGGTCACCCAAGCCTCCAGCCCCACTTTCCATTTTTTTCTCATTTTTTCTTTCCCGTTTCCTTTTTCCCTCCTTTTCTTTCTTTCCTTTCTTTTTCCCTTTTCTTTCTTTTTCTTTTTCTTCTTCCTCTTCTTTCCTTCTTCCCTTCCTTCCTCCCTTCTTTTCCCTCTTGCCCAGCCATTCACGTAAAGGTTGTTCCTTCCCTAATTAAAACTAAAAACTTAGGGAAAGATAGGATCTTCCCTAAGTTAAGAAAACCAAAAAAAAGAAAACAAAGGAGAAAGCTACGGCTGCTTCTCTCCCATCTCACGCCTCTCTCCCATTCTCTCTCATATTCTCTCTCTCTTGGTGTCTTTGACACCCAGCCATCTTCAAGCTTTGTAGCCACCAACAGTAGGAGCCCTCCTCCAGGGTGACCATATCCACCTCCTTGGCAGCTTCAGCCGGCTCCTCCTCCATGCCCACCAGCTGCTCCACATCCAAGTCGGCGACCACACCTCCATTGCTGCCACATCTTTTTGTTGCAGCCACGTCCAGCCGATCCATCAATGGCTCTAGCTCCAGCAAGGAACCATACATCTTCCCCAGCTGGTGACCATCCTCTTCAAGTCGCAGCTACAGTCATTACAGCTGGCACCTCCTTTGCAGCCATTCCAACGCACAGCAGTCCACTTTCTTTCCCTTTGCTCCAGTCGATCCAGCGCCATCTTCTTCATTCGCCGTAGTAAGGCCATAAGGTAAGCCTTTGCCCCTTTTACTACTACAATTTCCTCTGTGATTCCAGCATGAATCCGGTTCAAAAACCGGATTCACCCAGTTACAAAAGTAATTTTCTGAGGTTATAGCATTGATTAAGGTTGTACCGAGTAGAGGGATCCATCCGATTGATGGATCGGATCCCCCATTTCGATTAGCCAATATTAAAGAGGATCGGATTTCCCCTGCTGTTTTATTTTCCTTTTATCATCATATTTCATGTGATTTCGTATTTTAAAGATAGCATCTAGATTAGTTTTTAATATTTATTCTATTTGTTTTACTATCTTGCTTTATTAACTTAGAATCATAGATTTTCCAGTTATATGCAGAATTTAGTTATTATTTCATGAGTGTATTTTCGTTAAAAAATCCAAAATAAAATTTTGATATCTCTAGTTGCATGTCTTTGTTTTACTTCCGAAAACTTGAATCTATTTGAGTTTTGAAATCCTTCTAAACAAATCAAATCTCAAAATCGGGTTTTCTGTCTCCTGGAAAATCCAAATTTAATTTAGCAGACAAGAGCCTCCAAAATCACCCTTGTGGGAGATCTGGATTTTCTTCTAAAAATCACAGTAGATTCATGAATGAATCTACTAATGATCTGGAAATTTTTAGGATTTTCCTGGCAGTTTTGATCTCTGTCAAAAATCAAATTTCCCAGACCTCTGGGAAAATCTTGATTTTCTTTTGTCAGGGTATAGACAGACCCTAATGCATCAAGTCCGCCCAATCCGTAGCCCGTCTGAAAACACTTTCAACATGAAAGTTGTTCCTAACATAATTTCCTGTCATTTCACAAAATTGGGGAATTTTTGGATCTGCTTCATTATTTGTCCCGGATTTTCTCTTTCTGTCTAACAGATTCCAATGTCCAGCAATTCCAGAGATTTAGGTCTCTGATAACAGTGTGGCCTTTTCCAAACCGTGACCCGAATACCAATAGTGTCAAAAGATCAAATCTTTATCTACCGAATACCAATAGTGATAACATTTTCATACAATTTCAGACTTTTTCCCATCTGTATTCCATTTTTCCCATGTTTTCTACCGAAACCTGTCTGTTTCCCCTAAATCCTAGAGTCGCCGGATTCCGATCCGACTTGCCGGAGTGGCACAGCTCCGACCATAGGTCAAAACCAGAAAGTGTAAAAGTAAAAAATCCTTGCCTTACTATCCTCTGTCACCCCATAAAATTGGGAAATTTTTATGGAAATTTGATATCCTAAATCCCCTTTAGAATCAACATTTTAGGCAAAAATCACAAAATTTAGGGTTTTTATTTGAATTTCCATATTTTAAAATACAAAAAAAATAGATTTTCCAGCTCCATTATGTTTCTAGGGTTATTTTAGGTGTCCATGCCAAATTTAGTTTAATTCCAAGTTCATTTTCTCCATGTCTTAGTTTATCTTTAAATTCAGAAGCGAAAATCAGGTTAAATTTGATATTTATGATATTTTCGCCATTTTAGGGTTTTTATCATGTACATAAGCATGTAGAATCATATTAGGGTTAATTTAAATCTCCTTTGCAATTCATATTTTTCAATTTTGCAAAATTTATTTCAGAAAACCCTGGTTTCAAGGCCATAGTCTTGTTATCAGGAGTATTTTGGTCATTTTGACCTAAATTTCGAAATTTTAATTTCTAATTATCCAAAATTTCATGCATATCATCATATTTTATCATATTATATTTGATTTATTTCATTTGATTTTCAAAATTCCAAAATTTACAATAATTCTTTCAGAAAACCCTGATTTCAAGGTCATCAGGGGTATTTTGGTCATTTTGACCCCAATTTCGAATTTTCAAGTTTATTTTCGAAATTTATTCATTATTTATCATGTTTATATCAAAGGGGGTATGAATTTGGGTTTATATCTGAATAATATCCGATAATTTCCCATATTTTTGGATAAATTCAGAAAAACCTACATTTTTGTGCTAACCTTGTTTTCTAGTTTTGCAGGAACATTCAAGAAGAAGACTTAGTTATTTCATTTATTTATCTTATTCAATTCAATGTAACCTCAAATGTAATAATTTGGAATAAGAGTTACTTTTCTGCTTAGAATAGGACTTCATTGCATATAGTTTAATTTATGCAAATTTCAATATGTGATGTATGATTCATTCACATTATTTCAAATTTACTATGGTTTACACGAATGGCACGTGCACAAGCTCTTATGGAGTTTATAAACTCGGTGGGATTCGTATTTATGGCCATAGTCAGAATACGAAGAAAACCAAGATTTATGATCTTCATATTAGCCACATTCAGCCTACACACTTAGGCTAACTTAAAAAATGCACTGCATTTTTCAAAACTTCAAAAGGATTTCTCAATTCCTCAATGAAATTCCCTTTTCAAATTCATATTCATTCATTCATATTATTCAAATTGCATTGTTTTCAAATTCATTTTCCAATTTCAATTTCAAAAAAATTCAGTTTTCTCAAGAATTTCCAAGTCTTTCTCAGGATCTGATTTTCTCAAAATCCTAAGTTTTCAAATGAGATTTCAAAGCATTTCCCAAGTTCAAATCAAGATTTTCCTATGTTTTCAAATTCTCAAATTTCAAAATCCCAAGTTTTCAGAAATTCATTTTCTCATATTTTCCAGTTTTCTTGAGAATTCATTTTCCATTTCAAAAGTCATTTTCCAATGAATTTCTTAGATTTTCTCAGAATTCTCAAATCCATTTACTCAGAAAAGCAATTCCAAATTTCAAAATCGTTTTTCTAAAGTTCAAATTTTCCTGAGAAATCACTTTCCAATGCAAATTTCTGATTTTCAATAAAATTCAATGATTTTCCCAGGAATTCCATTTTCAAGCATTTTCCAGTCTTTTTTTTTAAATGCATTTCAATTTTCCAAAGCAAACATCATATTTTCTCAAACTTGCATTTTTCAAAATTCCATAGCACAAGCCTGATTCTTTGTGCATTCTAGGAAAAACAGAGCATAATTTAGATATTTGAGTCAAGTTAAAGCACGTAATTGATCCTTGGTTCAATTACCCCTGGTAAAGGCGCCAGGAACGGTTGAATCTCGTACCGACAGGCGGATCCCATTCCACAGAATTTTCCCGCAAATTTTCAAAACGGAGGCGAGTAATTTTCAAAACCATTTTCAAAACTTTGGTCGAGTTTGACTCGCGAAATTCGTTTCTCTCTCGCAAGGGAGGGGAAAAATTTTGCGATGATAACAGGTTTGGCGACCGAGATGGGACCTGTCTTCGTCTGATCAATTATGTGCTTTGACTTAGCTTAATTATCAAAATCGTGCTCTATGAACTGTCAGCTTTTAATTTCTGATATCATGTGAACCTAGGAGCCTAGACTTGAACCCAGCTGACATGGATTGCATGTAGACTAGGCATGGTTTGGTAGGACCATATTGAGGAGAATTATGCATGCTCACATAGACTTAGGTTTGAAATACAACGCTCCTCAATCTAGGACTTGTATGAAAACAATGTTTGCTTCTTCAAAAAATTTCAAAATTCTATCTCTTTAGGACTTAGAGCCCTCTGTTTGTCTGCATGTGATCATATTTCAAAAACCACCCCACCTATGTCTACCTGGTCTTCACGTTTCTGGGCTCTCTTCCAGAACCATAGTTCGGGACAGAGCCTCACAACTGGGCAACTTATTTGGGCTAACGCCCCTCTGCCACGTACCAAGGGCCATAGTCCAACGTATATCGGCAGGCGCTCAAGGATGTTGGGAAAACACAAGCCTAGACCCGGAGGTGAGTTTTATGCCACGTACATCAAGCCTCGGCTCGAGTATATCGGCATAGCATGATTGGACACAGTTGATCTGAGCCTAGAGTCAGGATTAGGGTCCTAAAGCTCTTTCAAAATCAATGCATTTAGAGTTGGCTTCTTAGGGATTGTTGTATATGCATAATTGTTTGTGATTGAATATATGATATTCATTTTTGCCTTATTTTCTCATATTTTTCCCAATTTTTCCAAAATACCGAACAATTTTTCAAAATACCTCATTTTTTTATCTTTTATGAAATATCTTTTTTTTCTCAAAAACCCTGGATGATTTTTCTAAATTATCCACCTTTTTCTTCAAAACTCCAGGAGATTTTCTATTCTTTCGTTCCTCTGGACTTCGAATTTCCAGCTTTCACTTTATCCTGCCTGCAATTTTCAAAATTCTTGTATTTTTCCAAAGTCTAATTCCAGTCTTCTTGTCTTTCAGTCCAATGGCATCTAGTCAGCTCGATTCTGTTTTTCCTGAGGGTCACATCTCTTACGAGGTGCGACAAAGTCTTCCTGAGCATCGATCTCTTAGCACCGGACCCTTCTTCCTCTGGTGGTACTATGTCTAGTTCAAAAACTTCTCTCGTATGTTTCCGGACCACTTGAGCGATTGCGGGTTGGAATTGACATCTGCAGTGGGAAAGTTGACAGTCAACGGCAATCTGATTCATGCACTGGCAGAGCGGTGGAATCCGCGTACTTGCACGTTCTGGTTCCCGTGGGGCGAGATAACACTATTGATGGATGAATTTTCAGAGATTATGGGACTGCCCGAGCCAGTCGGTCAGCCTGGAGATCCATTAGAGCAGCAATTTCTGATCAATGTCAAGGGTCTGGACCCCAAAGATGTCGTAGCTCGCATGACAGGGGGCAAGTCTTGGCCACTGATTGAAGAAAACGAGAATGAGTATGTGAGCCTGATCGAGATCTACCGACAGCATGGAAAATTCGCAGAAGTCAGCTCGCTGTCCAGAACAGCTCGAGAGAGAATTCAGCATGTGATGGTTCTATGTACTGTGGGACTTGCTTTCTTTCCAGATGGACAAAATTAAGTGGATGTCAGAATAGTTCAGCTTTTGAGAAGATGGGGAAGTCGACAGACCAGCCGTCTCTTGATAGCCATGGCTGCGCTTGCTTTTCTATACAAAGGATTGACTTGTTTCACGCTTGGAGAGTCCATCTTAGTCGAGGGATGTACCTATGCTCTTCAGTCTTGGTTCCTTCAGCATGTACTGATCAAAGCTAGTTCATTCAGATATAACGGCAAGGAGCTCCTTCCAATTGCACGGTACTGATTCCTGATCGATTACTGCAAGAAGAAGTAGTGTGAGACTATTTTGATCGAGAGTTATCACCTCCTAGATACACCTATGCATATTGTAAGATATTCAAGCTACTCGGCCCATTTTCTTGTACCTACTACTATCCAGAGTGATGTGTCAGACATTTTTCTCAGAGATAGAAGCACGTAGAAGCTCGGCTACTATCAGGGGTTATGCCAGAGTTTGACCTTGCATCAGCGTAGTGATCCGAAACATACCATTCTGCCAAATATGGCTGGGATTCTTTCATCATTCCCACTCTTTTCTCCAATCCTCGTGTCTCTGCTGATCATAAAGAGTGGTGGCAAATTGTTTGTCTGCCCCCTCTTTCTCAAGTTTATTATTAATACAATCATGTTTTCCCTTCAATGAATAAAAATCTTTCAAATTCTTCATTCTTGGTTGGACGACCTCGCCTAGGTAACAAGGCATGATTTTCAGTTGTTTATTTTCTTTGTAAATGAATGACAATGCAATTATCGTAATCCCAGCGATGACTCAATCCCTAGTAATGGGATACTCTTTCAATTATCTACCAAATTCTCATAAAATATATATTTTTTTCTATATTCATTTCTATCCTGAATCTTCATCATCGAAATTTAATCATCCATTCTGTAGAGAGCATTAGTATTCCCAAGTGGTTCAGATCAGATCAAGCAAGAAGACACCACTGTATCAGGGCATCAGTGATTTTAGAAGCAGGCAAGAAGAAATGGATTCTCTAAGATCTGTCAGAAGACAGAGTCTAAATAATAGGGATGACATTGATCCTTCTACATATCAAATGTTCAAGAAAATGATGATTAGGATGATGTCTGAGCAAGCTGAAGACAGTCTCAGAAAGGCTCCCATCAAGAAGAAGACATATGTCTCCTTCTCTCAGAATATCACTAGAAAGAGCAACGAGCAATTCAGCGCATGTCTGCTCGATATTTTATTCTTGTCAACATCCTTTATCGTCGTGGATTCAGTTCTGAATATTCCAGATGTTTGGATGAAGAAGAAGCCAAAGAAGTTGTGCAAGAAGCACATGAAGGCATTTGTGGTGGTCACGTTGGCTACCAAACTCTTGTCAAACAAATCATCCGAGCAGGATATTACTGGAGAACTATGCAACAAGATTGCTATCGTTTTGTGAAGAAGTGCGTTCAATGTCAGATGCATGCACCTTCCATTCATGCGCCAACAACATATTTACAATCTGTCGTTTTGCCATGGCCATTTTCTATGTGGGCTTTTGATGTTGTAGGCCCCATTACTCCTTCTGCTTCAAATGGCAACAAAAATTTTCTTGCCGCAACAGAATATTTTACTAAATGGGTAGAAGCAGTCACTCTACGCACAGTAGAAGGTCGACATGTGGTCTCATTCATCCCCAAGAATATCCTATGTCATTTTGGCATACCACATGATATTGTGTTGGACAATGGCAGTTATTTCAAGAATGAGAGAATGAGGACATTCTGCTCAAAATTCAGAATCCATCATCATTTCTTCGCTCTTTATTATCCTCAAGGGAATGGTCAAGCAGAGACCACCAGTAAGATTCTTATTAGAATCTTGGAGCGAACTTTAAAAACAGTTTGTGACTGGCATGAGAAGATCCATGATGCATTGTGAGCATACAGAATCATCATTTGAACTCCAACTAATGCTACTTCGTCAGAACTTGTCTACGGAACTGAAGTAGTACTGCCTCTACAAGTTCAGAAACCTGCTCTAAAATTTGCATCACTTTTAGAATTACCTCTTGATCAGTATCAGCAACAACGACTGGTACAACTTGATTTGCTCGATGAAAGAAGACTCAAAGCAGCAGAGCACGCTCAATCATATCGTCAGAGGATAGTCAGGCAATATACAAATTTTTTTATTGAAAGGAAATTCTGAGTCAATGATCTAGTGATCAGATCAACGACCTATCTCAAGCACCGCCCGGGTGGCAAATGGTCGCCGAATTGGGAAGGGCCCTATGTTGTCGAGGAAGCATTACCCCGCAATTCATATCTGCTTATCAATGCCGATGGTGTGGAATTATCAGACCCCATCAATGCTCAACATTTGAAAATTTTCTATACTTAAATCCTCTATTCCATCATTTGTAATTCCTCAATATATTTTCTTCAATAATGGTCAAATTCTTCTTTCCGAGTTACACTGGGGCATTATTTTGAAAATTTGTCTTCAAAACATTCTGTATGCAGGCAGGATCAAACAAATCTCTCATTTTGCATACATGTGCATTCATTTACATCATTTTGCATACATTTGCATTCATTTACATTTACATGCATTCATTTGCATCCATTTACATTCATTTGCATCAAATTCATTTCCCCTTCAGGTTAAGGGATAAACCTGAACATCCCCTTCAGGTTAAGGGATAAACCTGAACTTTCCCTTCAGGTTAAGGGATAAATCCTGAGACCCCGAAAGTTGTCCAAGTCGTCGTGAGGGTGAAGACTGAAAATCTTCTATCAAAATCAATTAGTAAATTCTCAAAAATCCAGTGTTCGTGCTGGAAAGATTTTCAAAATCCAGGGTTCATGCTGGTAAATTTTCTAAATCCAGTGTTCGTGCTGGTAAATTTTCAAAAATCCAGTGTTCGTGCTGGTAAGATTTTCAAAATCCAGGGTTCGTGCTGGTAAAAATTTTCTAAATCTAGTGTTCGTGCTGGTAAATTTTCAAAAATCCAGTGTTCGTGCTGGTAAGATTTTCAAAATCCAGGGTTCGTGCTGGTAAATTCTTCTAAATCCAGTGTTCGTGTTGGTAGATTTTCAAAATCCAATGTTCGTGCTGGTAAATTCTTCTAAATCCAGTGTTCATGCTGGTAAATTTTCAAAATTCAGTGTTCGTGCTGGTAAAAAATTTTAAATCCAGTGTTCGTGCTGGTAAATTCTTCAAAATCCAGTGTTCATGCTGGTAATTCTTCTAAAAACAGTATTCATACTGATCTATTTTCAAAATCCAGTACTTATACTGGTTCATTTCCAAAATCCAGTATTCACACTGGTACATCTTTCAAAATCCAATTTTTATTGGTCAAACTTTCTAAATCTGGTTTTACTGGTTAATGTTTTCAAACCTAATCCATGTTGATCTAGTCTTCTTGCGGGATTCGAGTTCCGACTCGAATTTTCTTTCCTCTGGGATTCGAGTTTCAACTCGAATTTCTTTCCCTTCTGAATTGGTCTAGAAGATTAGAGTTCTGACTCGAATCTTCTTCCAAATCCAATTCAAATGTCCTAGAATTGGTCTAGAAGATTAGAGTTCTGACTCAAATCTTCTTCCAAATCCAATTTCAAATATCAAATTTCAAAGTTCCAAATTCTAATTTCGGCCCTCGAGCCACCCAATTTCGAAATTTCCAATTTTGACCTTCAGGTCAATCAATTTCCAAATTTCTAATTTTGACCTTCGGGTCAATCAATTTCTCAATTTCCAATTTCCAAGTTTCAAATTCCAAATTTCCAATTTCGACTTTCGGGTCAATCAATTTCAAAATTTTCAATTTCCAATTCCAAAATTTCCAATTTCCAATTTCCAATTTCCAATTTTGACATCCGGGTCACCCAATTCTCTATTTCAACCTTCGGGTCACTCAATTTCTAATTTTGACCTTCAGGTCATTCAAATCCTCAATTTCGACCTTCGGGTTATTCAATCCTTCAATCTCAACCTTTGATTTCCCATTTCGACCCCTTGTGTCATTCGACTCCCAATTTCGACCTTCGGGTCATGTAATTCTCAAATCTTGACCTTCGGGTCATCCAATTTGATCAATCAGGCCTCTGGGCCGTCCACTCTATCAGATTCTCAATTCAAGCCTTCGGGTTACGATCTTACCAACATCAATCATTCTTCTGCCTTCGGTTTACAACTTTGTCAATATTTATCACTTTCCAAGCCTTCGGGTTACAATTTCATTAATGTCAATCATTTTTAAATCAACAAAATCCTGCTTTTGAGCGGGTCGGTCAACAAATCCTGCTTTCGAGCTGGTCGGTCAACAAATCCTGCTTTCTAGCTGGTCGGTCAACAAATCCTGCTTTCGAGCTGGTCGGTCAACAAATCCTGCTTTCGAGCTGGTCGGTCAACAAATCCTGCTTTCGAGCTGGTCGGTCAACAAATCCTGCTTTCGAGTTGGTCGGTCAACAAATCCTGCTTTTGAGCTGGTCGGTCAACAAATCCTGCTTTCTAGCTGGTCGATCAACAAATCCTGCTTTCGAGCTGGTCGGCCAACAAATCCTGCTTTCGAGCTGGTCGGTCAACAAATCCTGCTTTCGAGCTGGTAGTTCAACAAATCCTGCTTTCGAGCTGGTAGTTCAACAAATCCTGCTTTCGAGCCGGTCGGTCAATAAATCCTGCTTTCGAGCTGGTTAGTCAAAACAAAACCCAACTTTCAAGTTGATCTTTCACTGAGTCTTTTCAGGACTCAATTTGGTCATGGATGTGTCAATTAGACCTCAAGCAATTTCTTTCACCAAGGATTTCAAGAACATTTTGCCAATTTGCCATTAAATATTTGTTGATTTCAAAATTTTTATTGCACAAAAACATTACCTCAGAATACCTTCAATATTATTTTCAAAAGGTCAAAGCTTTTGTGAAAAAGGATTCAAAATTCAAATTCTTTCTATTGGCCAACCAAAAGGATGAAGAATAAATCCTCGATATGGCCAGCAAAAGGAAATTCAATGTTGTTGTAAAGCCATAAGTGATCGGTATTGATCGCAGTCAATGGCACATTTTTAAAGATCATTCTTGGAAAATAAAGCAGTCGAAATATCCTGGGTGATACAGAAAAATCTATTAAATCCCTATATCTCCTCAATCACCTAAGCTGCAATTAAATATCTGCAAAAGGGATCTCTCAATTGTCGTCAAGATGAAGGCAAATTAGGCGAGTAGACCCCCGGGGCCAAAGAAGATTTGAATCATCTCCAAGATGACGGAGTTTGTGACGGATCCTTCCAGGGAAAGTTCAGAGCACCGTCAAGATGAAGGCGGCTATGATGAGCCTCCCGACAAACCCTAAAGAATATTTAATTTCCGCTATCATCAAGAGATTTCCAACCAATGAACCAATAACCGTCGATATAATCCCTGAGAGAAAAAGAAGGATCGGAACATCTCCAAGATGAAGGAGTTTGTGACGTACCCTTCCAAAAAAAAGAGAGAGAAAAAGTCAGGACATCTCCAAAATGAAGGATGATGTAATAAAATCCTCAAAAACCTAAGAGAGCTCTAATTCTGCCAAAAAAGAAAAAGAAGTGGGCAGAAAGATCATCATGAGGAAAGAATCCCAGGATATCAGACTGCCAAATTTGCCAAAGAATCTTCTTTAATTTTGTGAAATTCTATTATCAATATTCTTTCACCAATTGCTCTCACAATATCAAGAATACTCTCTTTTCTGCTCATATCAAGGAAATTGATAGCTTCCTTGAAAAAAAAAAGCCAATTGCAAGCAATTTGAATTCGAATCTTGATTCTATAGAGTTAAGCCCAGTCGGAGGTAATACTTCAGGTAGAAAAGAGGAAAGATTTTCATACCAATATACATCAATTTCAAGCATTTTGAATCAACAAACAATTTTTAACATTTTGGCAATATTTTCTTACTATCTTGACATGAAGTGAAGAGCTCGATGTCCATCTTGACACATCCTGATATCACCTTTTACCTCCTTGAGAGAGTAACCTTTATCATCTTTCGCGTTGTTGAAAGATTAGCCTTTTCTGTGAAAGGATCGCCTTTGTTATCTTTCGCGTTGTTGAAAGAATTCATCTTTTGCGTTGTCAAAAGAATCGCCTTGCTCCTTTGGATCGCCTTATCATCTTTCGCGTTGTTGAAAGAATCGCCTTGTTCCTTTGGATTGCCTTTTTCCATCTTTCGCGTTGTCGAAAGAATTCATCTTTTTCGTTGTCAAAAGAATCGCCTTGCTCCTTTGGATCGCCTTATCATCTTTCGCGTTGTTGAAAGAATCGCCTTGTTCCTTTGGATCACCTTTTTCCATCTTTCGCGTTGTCGAAAGAATTCATCTTTTGCGTTGTCAAAAGAATCGCCTTACTCCTTTGGATCGCCTTGTCATCTTTCGCGTTGTTGAAAGAATCGCCTTGTTCCTTTGGATCGCCTTTTTTCATCTTTCGCGTTGTCGAAAGAATTCATCTTTTGCGTTGTCAAAAGAATCGCCTTGCTCCTTTGGATCGCCTTGTCATCTTTCGCGTTGTTGAAAGAATTGCCTTGTTCCTTTGGATCGCCTTTTTCCGTCTTTCGCGTTGTCGAAAGAATTCATCTTTTGCGTTGTCAAAAGAATCGCCTTGCTCCTTTGGATCGCCTTATCATCTTTCGCGTTGTTGAAAGAATCACCTTGTTCCTTTGGATCGCCTTTTTCCGTCTTTCGCGGTGTCGAAAGAATTCATCTTTTGCGTTGTCAAAAGAATCGCCTTGCTCCTTTGGATCGCCTTGTCGTCTTTCGCGTTGTTGAAAGAATCGCCTTGTTCCTTTGGATCGCCTTTACCATCTTTCGTGTTGTCGAAAGAATTCATCTTTTGCGTTGACAAAAGAATCTTCTTGCTCCTTTGGATTGCCTTGTCATCTTTCGCGTTGTTGAAAGAATCGTCGTGTTCCTTTGGATCGCCTTGTTATCTTTCGTGTTGTCGAAAGAATTCATCTTTCGTGTTGTTGAAAGAGTCACCTTATTCCTCTTCAAGAAAATTGTCTTATTCACCATCCAACTTACCATTTTCATTTCCCGGTCAGGTTAAGGGTTAAACCTGAGCCTCTTTTGATGAGGTATTTCATTTTCCGCCCAATCAGGATAAGAGTACAAACATGAGCCTCATTTTGATGAGGTATTTCATTTCCCAGTCAGGTTAAGGGTTAAACCTGAGCTTCGTTTCTACACGAGGTATTTTCTGTCCCATCCAGGTTAAGGGCAAAAACTTGAATCTCACTTCTTTTGAGGTAAAATTTTTCTTCTTTATTATCCATTTCATATCTACCATTTTCATCAGGGCTAAATCTCTTCATATCCAGTCAGATCCTTCTAACTGGAGCATTTTTATAGCCCAAATTTGGTGTGTTTTTCTTTGCCACTAAGCTCGTCTTCAAGCCGGCTTAGTAGCAAAGAGGGGCATCTGTAAACACCCCAAATTTTCCTCATCCATTCTCAAATAACCCTCCTCGTGTAGTGCCAACCCTGTTAGGTCACTGTAGGAGTCAAACCCTGAGTCAGTTTCAGAAAATCACCATTTTACCAACTTTTATTAGGAAAATTACCATTTTACCCCTAGGTCATCCTGGACCCCAGTTAGTCGGAGTCAACCAAGCTCATTGGTCAGTTCAGAACATTTAGAATGTCAATCAAGTCAAGCTCATCTGAGCTCACAATGAACATGCCATTTTCATTTCTGACCATTACTGCCAAAATGGGATCATCTCTTTAGAAATGAGCTCATTTCTCACTCAAATCCAAGCCAATTGTCTCTGAGTCAATCATTCATAGTCAGTCATACTCCCCAGAGTCTAACTTGAGCTCACCAGAAGTTCAAGCGCTCCAGTTTCAGTTCAAAACCATTTCCAAGTGTCCAGGAGCCCATTTTAGTCCATCTTAGCTCTTTCAACTAAAATTGAGTCGAGTTCAGCCAATTGAGCTAGTGTTCAAGCTTCGATTTTAGTTCACCTCAGTATTACTGACCTTTGTTTCAGCTCAAACCCAGTTCAGGTTCGTAATTCACTTCATTCCAATGACCATTCCATACCATTTCTCTAAAAATGGCAGCTTTTCTTGAAAATTCAGTTGGAAAAGTCAGTTGAGTCAGTGTCCGGTGAGTTCATTTGAGTTCTAAAACTCTAAAACCCAGCTCAATCCAGTTCATTTCAGTTGAATCCAGCTCAAACCCTAATTTTCAGTGTTACTCTAGCTTGGCAGAGCTCGAAAATCATTTCTTCGACCATTTTTGGAAATTTTGTCAATTTTAACACTTTTTGAACTGGTACAAGTGTCAATCGGGGTCTAACATCCAAAATTCTTCATTCAGGGTTAGCATTTCGCATAGCATTTCATGTCATTTCTCATCATTTCATATCATTTCTCAGCATTTCATAACATTTCATCACATTTCATTCCATTTTCGAAGTCCAGAACTCCAGTTTTATAAATTTCAATCCAGATTGAGTTTTAAAAGTTTTCAGAAATCAATTTCAAACCCTGGGTTTTCAAAATTGACATTTTTACCCCCAAGATTCTAAATTTGGAAATATTTTCTCGAGAAAAACAATATGGATTTCTTTCAAAGTTAAATTTTCAAATTCTATACTGGATTTGCTTTGCAACGAGCTATTAAACTTCAAAATTCAAGCTCATTTCAAAAACTGCCAAAATAGCTCATTTCGTTTAGAAATATTTTCTCGAGAAAAACAATCTGGATTTCTTTCAAAATCAAATTTTCAAATTCTACACTGGATTTGCTTCGCAACGGGGTATTAAACTTCAAAATTCAAGCTCATTTCAAAAACTGCCAAAAATAGCTCATTTCGTTTGGAAATATTTTCTTGAGAAAAACAATCTGGATTTCTTTCAAAATCAAATTTTTAAATTCTACACTAGATTTGCTTCGCGATGGGGCATTGAACTTCAAAATCCGAGCTCGTTTTAAAAACTGCCAAAAATAGCTCGTTTCGCGTGAAAATTTTCTGAAAAGACTATCTTACCCCTCTAATCGTCAAAATAAATTTCAAAAGTAGAATTTGGACCCGCTCTGAGATGGCCCACTCATTTACATTTCTGTTTTATTAAAAAAAATATTCTTTTATTCCTTTCAATTTTCTTTTATTTGTTCATTTTTTTTTATTTATTTATTTTGCATTTTAGAGAGGTGGGACCCACAAGGTGGTCACCCAAGCCTCCAGCCCCACTTTTCATTTTTTTTTCTCATTTTTTCTTTCCCGTTTCCTTTTTCCCTCATTTTCTTTCTTTCCTTTCTTTTTCCCTTTTCTTTCTTTTTCTTCTTCCTCTTCTTTCCTTCTTCCCTTCCTTCCTCCCTTCTTTTCCCTCTTGCCCAGCCATTCACGTAAAGGCTGTTTCCCTTTCCTTCCCTAATTAAAACTAAAAACTTAGGGAAAGATAGGATCTTCCCTAAGTTAAGAAAACCAAAAAAAAGAAAACAAAGGAGAAAGCTACGGCTGCTTCTCTCCCATCTCACGCCTCTCTCCCATTCTCTCTCATATTCTCTCTCTCTTGGTGTCTTTGACACCCAGCCATCTTCAAGCTTTGCAGCCACCAACAGCAGGAGCCCTCCTCCAAGGTGACCATATCCACCTCCTTGGCAGCTTCATCCTGCTCCTCCTCCATGCCCAGCAGTTGCTCCACATCCAAGCCGGCGACCACACCTCCATTGCTGCCACATCTTTTTGTTGCAGCCACGTCCAGCCGATCCATCAATGGCTCTAGCTCCAGCAAGGAACCATACATCTTCCCCAGCTGGTGACCATCCTCTTCAAGTCGCAGCTACAGTCATTACAGCCGGCACCTCCTTTGCAGCCATTCCAACGCCCAGCAGTCCACTTTCTTTCCCTTTGCTCCAGTCGATCCAGCGCCATCTTCTTCATTCGCCGTAGTAAGGCCATAAGGTAAGCCTTTGCCCCTTTTACTACTATAATTTCCTCTGTGATTCCAGCATGAATCCGGTTCAAAAACCGGATTCACTCAGTTACAAAAGTAATTTTCTGAGGTTATAGCATTGATTAAGGTTGTACCGAGTAGAGGGATCCATCCGATTGATGGATCGGATCCCCCATTTCGATTAGCCAATATTAAAGAGGATCGGATTTCCCCTGCTGTTTTATTTTCCTTTTATCATCATATTTCATGTGATTTCGTATTTTAAAGATAGCATCTAGATTAGTTTTTAATATTTATTCTATTTGTTTTACTATCTTGCTTTTATTAACTTAGAATCATAGATTTTCCAGTTATATGCAGAATTTAGTTATTATTTCATGAGTGTATTTTCGTTAAAAAATCCAAAATAAAATTTTGATATCTCTAGTTGCATGTCTTTGTTTTACTTCCAAAAACTTGAATCTATTTGAGTTTTGAAATCCTTCTAAACAAATCAAATCTCAAAATCGGGTTTTCTGTTTCCTGGAAAATCCAAATTTAATTTAGCAGACAAGAGCCTCCAAAATCACCCTCGTGGGAGATCTGGATTTTCCCCTAAAAATCACAGTAGATTTATGATTGAATCTACTAATGATCTGGAAATTTTTAGGATTTTCCTGGCAGTTTTGATCTCTGTCAAAAATCAAATTTCCCAGACCCCTGGGAAAATCTTGATTTTCTTTTGTCAGGGTATAGACAGACCCTAATGCATCAAGTCCGCCCAATCCGTAGCCCGTCTGAAAACACTTTCAACATGAACGTTGTTCCTAACATAATTTTCTGTCATTTCACAAAATTGGGGAATTTTTGGATCTGCTTCATTATTTGTCCCGGATTTTCTCTTTCTGTCTAATAGATTCCAATGTCCAGAAATTCCAGAGATTTAGGTCTCTGATAACAGTGTGTCCTTTTCCAAACCGTGACCCGAATACCAATGGTGTCAAAATATCAAATCTTTATCTATTTGTCAGGGACATTTTCCCACAATTTCAGACTTTTTTCCATCTGTATTCCATTTTTCCCATGTTTTCTACCGAAACCTGTCTGTTTCCCCTAAATCCTAGAGTCGCCGGATTCCGATCCGACTTGCCGGAGTGGCACAGCTCCGACCATAGGTCAAAACCAGAAAGTGTAAAAGTAACAAATCCTTGCCTTATTGTACTCTGTCACCCCATAAAATTTGGAAATTTTTTATAGAAATTTGATATCCTAAATCCCCTTTAGAATCAACATTTTAGGCAAAAATCACAAAATTTAGGGTTTTTATTTGAATTTCCATATTTTAAAATACAAAAAAAATAGATTTTCGAGCTCCATTATGTTTCTAGGGTTATTTTAGGTGTCCATGCCAAATTTGGTTTAATTCCAAGTTCATTTTCTCCATGTGTTAGTTTATCTTTAAATTCAGAAGCGAAAAATCATGCGAAAATCAGGTTAAATTTGATATTTATGATATTTTCGCCATTTTAGGGTTTTTATCATGTACATAAGCATGTAGAATCATATTAAGGTTAATTTAAATCTCCTTTGCAATTCATATTTTTCAATTTTGCAAAATTTATTTCAGAAAACCCTGGTTTCAAGGCCATAGTCTTGTTATCAGGGGTATTTTGGTCATTTTGACCTAAATTTCGAAATTTCAATTTCTAATTATCCAAAATTTCATGCATATCATCATATTTTATCATATTATGTTTGATTTATTTCATTTGATTTTCAAAATTCCAAAATTTACAATAATTCTTTCAGAAAACCCTGATTTCAAGGTCATCAGGGGTATTTTGGTCATTTTGACCCCAATTTCGAATTTTCAAGTTTATTTTCGAAATTTATTCATTATTTATCATGTTTATATCAAATGGGGTATGAATTTGGGTTTATATCTGAATAATATCCGATAATTTCCCATATTTTTGGATAAATTCAGAAAAACCTACATTTTTGTGCTAACCTTGTTTTCTAGTTTTGCAGGAACATTCAAGAAGAAGACTTAGTTATTTCATTTATTTATCTTATTCAATTCAATGTAACCTCAAATGTAATAATTTGGAATAAGAGTTACTTTTCTGCTTAGAATAGGACTGCATTGCATATAGTTTAATTTATGCAAATTTCAATATGTGATGCATGATTCATTCACATTATTTCAAATTCACTATGGTTTACACGAATGGCACGTGCACAAGCTCTTATGGAGTTTATAAACTCGGTGGGATTCGTATTTATGGCCATAGTCAGAATACGAAGAAAACCAAGATTTATGATCTTCATATTAGCCACATTCAGCCTACACACTTAGGCTAACTTAAAAAATGCACTGCATTTTTCAAAACTTCAAAAGGATTTCTCAATTCCTCAATGAAATTCCCTTTTCAAATTCATATTCATTCATTCATATTATTCAAATTGCATTGTTTTCAAATTCATTTTCCAATTTCAATTTCAAAAAAATTCAGTTTTCTCAAGAATTTCCAAGTCTTTCTCAGGATCTGATTTTCTCAAAATCCTAAGTTTTCAAATGAGATTTCAAAGCATTTCCCAAGTTCAATTCAAGATTTTCCTATGTTTTCAAATTCTCAAATTTCAAAATCCCAAGTTTTCAGAAATTCATTTTCTCATATTTTCCAGTTTTCTTGAGAATTCATTTTCCATTTCAAAAGTCATTTTCCAATGAATTTCTTAGATTTTCTCAGAATTCTCAAATCCATTTTCTCAGAAAAGCAATTCCAAATTTCAAAATCGTTTTTCTAAAGTTCAAATTTTCCTGAGAAATCACTTTCCAATGCAAATTTCTGATTTTCAATAAAATTCAATGATTTTCCCAGGAATTCCATTTTCAAGCATTTTCCAGTCTTTTTTTTTTAATGCATTTCAATTTTCCAAAGCAAACATCATATTTTCTCAAACTTGCATTTTTCAAAATTCCATAGCACAAGCCTGATTCTTTGTGCATTCTAGGAAAAACAGAGCATAATTTAGATATTTGAGTCAAGTTAAAGCACGTAATTGATCCTTGGTTCAATTACCCCTGGTAAAGGCGCCAGGAACGGTTGAATCTCGTACCGACAGGCGGATCCCATTCCACAGAATTTTCCCGCAAATTTTCAAAACGGAGGCGAGTAATTTTCAAAACTATTTTCAAAACTTTGGTCGAGTTTGACTCGCGAAATTCGTTTCTCTCTCGCAAGGGAGGGGAAAAATTTTGCAATGATAACAGAAAGGAAGCTGCAATCTTTTGAAAGAGAAGGAAAATCTTTAAAAAGGGGGCCGGGGCCGATTGAAAGAGGAGAAAAAAATTTGTGATTTTCTGTTTTTTTTTTTGTTTTGCAGGGGTTTCCTTCTCATCGTGGAGCTCTCTGCCACCCATCTTCCTTCAGTCCAGCTACAAAGGATCTCCACCAGCTCCGTCTCATCCCCTTCTTCTTCAGTCCATCAGCAAGAGACCCAGTTGTCTCAGCCTTTCTTTAGCCCAGCCACAACCCAGGCAGTGTTTTCACCATTTGCCTTCAATCCAACGTCTCCCCATTTGCCTTCAGCACAGCCGATTGCTTTCTCCACCTTTAGCCCAACAGCAGGTCACACAGTGCAGGAGATCCACGAAGCTGAATCCCCATCTTTCCCTCAGCCCACCAGCAGAAGATCCAGCCGACTCCCTATTTCCTTCAGCCCACCTTCCTTCAGCGTGAAGATCACCTTCTTCAATCTAGCCACAGCAGGAAAGCCCAGCCAACCGACGTCTTCATCCTCTGCAGCCCAGCCAACATCCTCATTTCTGTCAGCCCAACAGTAGAAAAACGATTTTCTTTCGCTCTCTGCAAGTCATTTGGAACAGGGGATATACAGGTAACGTATGTCTGTATGTATTTCTATTTAGTTCTTAGTTATCAAATTAAGATCTGGTTGCAGAATGTTAGTTGGATTTGATATAAGAGGAAGGGCTGCTTAAGGCCTCATTTTCAACCTAAGAAGCATTTCTCTGTATATTCTATATCAGCTGATCGAGTATTCCATAAATGATTGTCTAAAGTCCATGTTTGAATCCTTAATAAGTTGCAAAAGGCTGTATATCTGCTATCGTTCCTCCTTTTGCACATAAATATTCACCTTGTGTGATTACCTTTTAATGCTTTTACATCAGCTGCTAAAAATATATATATATAAAAAGTCTTTTGCCCTTCACCGTTTATGAGTTCCTATCAGATATGTGGTAGTGATATTAATAACACCACAATGTTAAAAATTAGATGGTCGATAGCAGGTCTGAAACTTATTGAAATTTAATAAAACCTGATTATTATCTGTTTGTATAAGCCATAGGAGATAAGTGGTAATCAGTCTTGCAGAAAATTTTGTTTATATATATCTCTTAGTTCATGTCTTTACCTTAATCCTCAGTATACTTTCTAAAATTTAGCAGTTCAGCATCACTGTGTTAACCCCATGGCCTGTAATATCTTGTCTACCTTATTGGAAGGGCTGCATCTGCTTCTATTCTCAATCATGAAAAGTATGCAGAGAAGATATCTCCCAATGAATGCCAAGCTTCAAAGAGGCAAAAACTAGATGCTGGTCATTTGTGTAAGATACATCAGTTACATGATATAAAACAACCAATATCTTTGATTCATAAGGCCCTCATAAGAATACCAGGTCAAAGCAACCTCTCCAGCTGCTTGGAGAGACAGGGCTCTGGTCCAAGTAACAAGTGTTCGTTATTGGATAGGAGGTATGTTGATGGCATTCATGAACAAGCTAAGTTAAGATTGACTGTGCCAAGAGAAACATCATGTCCCTACCTTAGTTATGAAATTTTCCACTGCAAAATGTGTGAATATAGCCTCAATTTGCAGAAAAGAAGTAAGATACACATCACAATGATATCTCACTACTTCTTTTTACCAAATCTACATTTGTCATATTACCTTAAAGTTTCCCCTGTATATACGTGAGAATTTCTGTACATTAGCATAATGGTTATAATTTCCATCAACCACCTGTGTATTTCATTAGTTCATTCCATATGTATCCATACTCCTCTTTTATGCAGAAGTGCAGTCTTGACAATCGGCTATGTTCATGAACGGATATATCCATATCCGTTCATGATCTCTTGACCATTCTTTGCACGCTTCATTATTGATATATAGAGAAGCTCCATACTCATTTTTATTGAAAATTACATTATAATTTGGGAAATACGGCTGTGTAAAATCACCTACAGAAACTGTATATACCTGTGTTTTCTGATTTTGCCCATTATATGGAATTTCTATTAATATGTATATTTTCTCATTATATGTATATATCTATATATATATATATGTATATCTATGTATATCTATCTATATGTATACGTATATATGTATATATATATACATATATATACTTATATATATATATATCCCTTCATGTGCACTTGTTATCACATATATTTTTCTTTTCTTTTACTTTTTGTAAATATATCTTCATTATCATATATCATATATCATATATCATTTATCATAAATTCAAGTATTTCTATATATACATGTATATCTTCGATGTATATAGCATATATACCCATTTTCTTGGTTATCTTGTACTAATTCTCATTTTGCAGGAAAATCTGGAGGAGGTTGATTCTTTTTCATTATGTATTTTTATTTTGACTTATGTCAGAGATGTAATAATCAAACTTGGAATAATATTTACTTTTACTGCTTAGATTAGGAGGCATCTCATGTAGTTTGATTTCAGCAATATCATGATTCTATGGTGCATATATCTCAATTTTCAAAAATTCACCGTGGATGAACACGAATGGCACGTGCACCAACTCTTAGAGAGTTGATGAACTCGGTGGAGTCCATATTTACGGCCCTAGTCGGAATATGGACGAGACCCAGATCCATCATCTCTCTACCCGTCACATTGAGCCTACACTCTTAGGCTATCTTAAAATGCACATCATATTTCTAAATTTTCAAAATATTGTGAATTAACTCAAGTAAACTCTGAACATATTCATGGCCACAGTCAGAATATGTGAAGGATTTATTTTGGTTTAATACATATTTTTCAACCAAATTTTCAGAAATCTTTTAAAAGTTCATTCATTCCAATCATATGCATCATTTGTTTTTCTCATGATTTTCTCAAGAAATTTTCACTTCATGGAAATCGATTCCTCAAGAAACTATGATGATATTCGGAGTTGGATTTCCCAAATCAAAGTTTTCCCATGATTTTCCCTAAAAAGTTATTTTCTTAAGATCTATTTTCAAAAGGAATTTTCATCTTTCTCAAGAATCCAAGTTGATTTTCAGACATTTCAAAAGATAAGATTCTCAGGAATTCAATTTCCTAAGTTTTGAATTTCCTTCTTCAAAGAATTTTTCTATAATTTTTCTATCATTTTCTTAAGAAAATTCTCAAAGTTTGAGTTTTTCCGACAAGTGCTTTCCTTTTCAAATATTCATCTTTTCTCAAGAATTCCTTCAATTTTCCTGAGATTCTCCTTTCTTCATGATTTTTCCAAATCTTTATAAACTTTCTCGAGATTTTCCCGAGATTCTCATCTCTTCATGGTTTTCTAAGTCTTTTAAAAATTTCAAACCTTCTTCATCTGAGATTCCTGAGAGATTGATTTCCATCTTTTCCTGAAAAATTTTCAACTCCAAATATTTTCTAAGTATACATCATATGTTCCAACTTGCATTTTACAAAATTGCATAGCACATGCCTGAATTCTCTGTGCATTTAGGATAAAACACAATTTCGATGATTTTACTAAGTCAAGCACAATTTTGGTCCTTGGTTCGATTACCCCTGTTAAAGGCGACAGGAACGGTCGAACCTCGTACCGACAGGTCGAGCCCCATCCCATGGATTTTCACGCAATTTTCAAAACGGAGGCGAGTATTTCAAAACAATTTCCAAAATCCGGTCAAGTTTGAAGCGCGAAAGCATTTCCCTCTCTCTTCCGCAAGGAAGGGAAGACGGGAAAAATTTTGCGACGATACCAGAAGGGAAGCATAACATGAGCTGTATCACTTTTAGTATCAATCTACCGAACACCTTTCAACAGTCCTGAACCTTGTAGAAAGACTTTGTTGATCATCTTGCTAAAAACCTTAACCGTAATACATTGAGCCAACACCCTTGAAAGCATGAGTTGGCCGTCGAAGGGAAATTCTATGTAACGCAAAACACATAAGGTTACACCTTCAGCTGTTGTTGTTATCTTATACTAAATCAGAGTGAGAGAACCGAACCCAATGTGAATCTCATTTGAATCGCAAAACACATAAGGTTACACCAGGAGAAAGGATGACTTGTTTGTTAGAGAGGAATTCTTGCCAAGCAATCCAATAGAAGGAAAAAAAAAGGATAGTATAAAACCATAAGAACCTACTTGCTGAAACTGTTCCATTGAGACCGGGTTATCATGAAGTGAAATATTCAGTAGAGATTTACTGTCATGGGCCTATTTCCTTCAATGGGCCAGCACGACGTGACAATCCTTCCTTACAGCCGCAAGCCTACTTGTTAGCTCGCTTGTCAGTCACGGAAGCTTGTAATCAGAGTGCAAGAGAGCAAGAGAGAATAGAGGGAGAAAATTGCAATCACAAGAAGCAATCACAACGAGGGTAAACAAAAGAAAACTCAACGCATTTAATTCATTCACAATTTTCCCTGAGGGCTACTACAGTTCAAGCATATAGGCTGCCCCTTCGGGGTACTGATTAACCTGAACCGGGTAGCTTACATCAAACTCAACAAAAGCAAAATAGACTCTAAGCACAACTTTATAATGTAAGTCGCAAGGGAACATGCTCCCCCCTTCAAATCATGCACCATCCTCGACGCCATCTGTTTTATGGTAAGCCCTGACTTCAGTCGGGTAGCGGCTGTTCATTCGGAATGCAGACTCCCACATTGGTTTTGTTGTTTCCGCCCACTGCACTAGATATTTCTTCGCTTCGCCCAAGTAGTTGACCTTGTGACAAAGGATCTTACTGAAGCGCTTCTCGGCCCGTTGTGCTGTCGAGGCGCTCTGCGTGATGGAAGCGCATTGTGGCAAGCCACATTTTGGATCTCCATTGTCTGGATGGAACTGCTTGAGGTTGCACACGTGAAACACTGGGTGCACCTTAAAGTCTGGGGGCAACTTCAGCTTATACGCCAGCTTGCCCACCTTCTTTGTAATGGTGAAGGGTCCTTTATACTTTCTGAGCAGTCCGCGGTGCCATCTGCGGATGATGCCTGTGCGCCCGGGATATAACTTCACCAACACTTGGTCCCCAACTTGGAACCCAGCGGGCCGACGATACTTGTCCGCCCACTTCTTCATTTCTTTACCGTCTTGTTTAAGAATGCCTTTGCCAACTCATTCTACTCGTGTCAGTCGCAAGCAAACTGATAAGCGAAGGATGACCTTCCCTTTTCTTGTGCGGCAAGAGTGTGCAGGGTCAGTGGCTGCTGTCCCGTGGCTATCTCAAACGGGCTGTGTCCGGAAGACTCGCTCTTCTGCAGGTTATAACAAAATTGTGCTACGTCAAGAAGCTTCACCCAATTCTTCTGATTAGCACTAACAAAATGTCTAAGATATTGCTCAAGTATCCCGTTGATGCGCTCTATCTGCCCATCTGTCTGTGTATGGAAGCTTGTTGAAAACAACAAATCAGAGCCAAGTAGCTGAAATACTTCACACTATAACTTGCCCGTGAAGCAAGCATCACGATCACTCACAATGCTCTTTGATATGTCCCAGTGCTTCACCATATGCTTTATGAACAACTCTACAGTCTTCTCTGCAGGGCACTCCTTAGTGGTTGGGATAAAGGTAGCATACTTTGAGAAACGATCCACCACAATCAAAATAGAAGTCAGGCCCTCTACCTTTGGCAGACTAACAATGAAGTCTATGGAGATGCTATCTTGGTAGAGACTCAAGGAGACCGAGAGCCTTCTGGTTTGTCCTCTTATCTTGTTGGCAGATGAGGCATGTCCGCACATACCCCTCAACATCATCCCTTATTTGCGACCAATAGTAGCCGCGCTCAAGGAGTGCTAAGGTCCGCTCCTGACCAGGATGGCCGGCCCATAGTGTATCATGGCACTCCATAAGCAGTTCTCGATGAAGGCTTCCCCACCGCGACACAAAGATGCATTTCCCTTTTGTCACGAGAAGGCCATCCTGTAGCCAAAATTGCCGAGTCTTTCCTGCCTGTGCCAGAGAAACAAGGTATTGTGCAGTCGGATCCTGCTGCCTACCTTCATGAATGTGCCCTCCAAATGCACTCCGGAAGGCTCCGTACGCGTAGCTGCCAGTTCAGCCCTGCAGCTCAGGGCGTCTGCCACAACATTGGTCTTTCTAACCTTGTACTCCAAGGCAAAGTCGAACTCAGCCAAAAATATCTGCCACCGAGCTTGTTTAGGCATCAGCTTCTTCTGTGTCTGAAAATAGCTCGTGGCCACATTGTTTGTCTTGACGATGAACTCAGCACCCAAGAAGTAGTGCCGCTAGGTCCTGAGGCAATACACAATAGCGATCATCTCACATTTATGCATTGTGTAACGCCTCTCTGCATCCTTCAGCTTGCGACTCTCATATGCGATCGGATGACCATTTTGCATAATAACTCTACCAATGACAAAGTCTGAGTCATTCGTGTGGACATCAAAGGGTCTCAAATGATCGAGCAGTCGCAGTACTGACTCCCTCACTAATGCTTTCTTCAAGCCATCAAAGGCATCTTGACACGCTTCTGTCCAGAGCCATACCCAATTCTTCTTTAACAAATTGGTGAGGGGCGCAACAATGAAGGAATAGTCTTCGATAAAACGTTGATAGTAGTTCGCCAAACCAAGGAATGATCGCAACTCTGACACTTTGCTTGGCGAAACCCATTCCTGGATGACCCTTATCTTTTGCCTGTCCATACGCAACATACCACGCCCCACAACGTGGCTAAGGAAGCTGATCTTCTCCTGCCCAAAGAAATACTTCTCTCGTTTGACACAGAGGTCATTCTCCTTCAGTACCTGAAACACTGTTCGCAAGTGCCCAACATGTTCCTCCATGTTGCTGTTGTAGATCATGATACCATCCAAGTAAACTACCACGAACTTGTCTAAGTAAGGGTAGAAGATCTAGTTCATTAAAGTCGTGAACATGGCTGAAGCATTTATCAAACCGAATGACATTACTAAGAATTCGTAAGCACCATAGCGGGTGATGCAAGTTGTCTTCGGCTCATCACCTTCAGCAATCCTCACTTGCCAGTAACCTGATCGTAAATCTAGCTTGAAAAAGATACGGGCACTGCCTAGTTGATCGAACATGTCCGCTATCAGTGGCAATGGGTACTTGTTCTTCACTGTGACCTTGTTCAAAGCACGATAATCCACACATAACTGTTTGGAGACGTCATGTTTCATCTGAAATAGAACCGAGGTGCCAAATAGAGCTTTCGATGGATGAACGATGCCTGCGTCCAACATCTCATCTAGCTGCCTTCGTAGCTCCTTCAGCTCAGCTGACCCCATGCGGTATGCAACCATTGTGTGAGGTTTCATTCTCAGGGTCAACTCAATCTTGTGATCGACCTCACATCTTGGTGGAAGACATTTTGGCAATTCTGAAGGCATCACCCCCCGAAACTCCTCCAACAATGGGGCTAGGGTCGGTGACACTGCTGCTTCTACCTCCCCTTCTTCTGCGTGCACATCAACTAAGAATGTCTGTTCCCGATGCTTGACACCCTTCTTCAGTTGCATCGTCGATAACACTAAAGACTTGCCTTTTTGCGTAAGACATTATACCATGTGGGACAGGTTTGGCCCCATAATCGTCAACGTGTTAAACTTTGACAACATCATAACATTCTGGCTCCGCAAAAACTTCATACCCAGAATCATCTTGAAATCGTCCAGGGGCACTACAAAGAAGTTGGCTTTGCCGGCCTAACTCCCTACTTGGATAGCTACATCTTTTACTTCACCAAGGATGGGCTTGGCCTCAGAGTTTACCGTTTTGATGGTCCTCTACTTTGGCCTGGGTTTCAAGTCCAACCACTCTGCCTCTTCCTGCAAGACAAAGTTGTGTGTGGCCTCAGAGTCTACCATAGTTAAAGTAGACTTTTCATTCCTAATGACTTCGAGATACATCAGTTCTTTGCTAACCTGCTTGTTCTCAACTACACAACTTCTAGCTGGGTTGATCGACCGCATGACTCCCATCCGTGGTTGCATAGCCTTAGTGTCACTACATTCAGTATCACTGCATTCTTTCTGCGTTTCGTTGGCTTGCCCGTCGTCCTTCATGAGGTGCTTGGGGCATTGCCTGGCGATGGGCCTATTGCCACAGAACCAACATGTCACAACTGCACCCTTGTTGTTGTTGTTATACTTTAGGTAGTTCTGTTTCTTGTTGGATTGATGGCGTGTCGACACCTCACCTTTGTCATCGCGTCGCTCATCCTTCTTGCCTCCGTGGTCAGGCTTCTTCCCGACTTTGGTTAATGGGGTGAAAGACTTGCGCTAAGTGTCAACTAAGCGCTCGGTTGCCACATATGCATCTTCCAAAATATGGGGGCTGCTCCTTTCCACTTCAGACTATGCCCATGGCTGAAGTCTCACAATAAACCAGTTGAGCGTGTCGTCTTCTAACATATTAGGCACCTTCAGCACGAGCATCTGGAATATTCTAACATAATCTTGCAATGAACCAATATGTTTAAGCTCACGAATCCTCCGATACGTCTGCCTTTGTGCATTCCTTGGCATGAAGAAGTTGCACAACTCCATTTTAAAGTCGTCAAAGGTATCTATCACGCATTAACCCCTCTCTATGTCACTGCACTTTTGCCTCCACCAAATGATAGCATTCCCATCCAGTAACGTTGCTGCAACCTTGATCCTAAGATCTTCAAGTGTCATATTTTGAATATCCAAGTAGTCTTCTACTTGGAACAAAAAGCTCTTATTGGCCTTGCTATCTCGATAACCATTGAACTTTGTTGGTCTTGTCACATCAATCCTTGATAGTCTCTCACAATTTTCCCCATTTAGGGTCATTGACAGTTGCAATGTGCAATTTTTCAATTGAAGCTCTCCTACTTCAGTCTGCAAGTCAGCCACTGTTGTCGTCAACAAAGTGATCTGCCCCATCTGTAAGTTCACCTGCTCTTGCAGGCTCACCACCATATCATTCAGTCCACCGAATGATTCAACTGCGCGTGAAATTGCTTCCTCATGCGAAGTCACATCTTTCACCAGCTTGTTGACAGTTGCAGCCATCTCCTCTTGGCCCCAAAGTGAACCCATCTTCTCAGCTTCGACAACTGCCTTGCCTTTGGTGTTGTGCAAGTTTTGATAAGGTGCCACAATGTCTTGTCACAAATTGCAGTCTGTCGACGTTGACTCTGAAGTCCCCTCCCCAGCACGAAAACAGGCTCTGGTACCACTTGTCATAGGCCTATTTCTTTCAATGGGTCGGCGTAGCGCGACAATCCTTTCTTACCGCCTCAAGCCTACTTGTTAGCTTGCTTGACAGTCATAAAATCTTGTAATCAGAGTGCAAGAGAGCAATAGAGAATAGAGGGAGAAAAATTGCAATCACAATAAGCAATCACAACGAGGGTGAACAAAAGAAATATCAACGCATTTAATTCATTCACAATTTTGCTCGAGGGCTATTACAATTCAAGCATACGGGCTGCCCCTTTGGGGTATTGATTCACCTGAACCGGGCAACTTACATCAGACTCAACAAAAGCAAAACAGAGTCTAAGCACAACTTTACAATGTAAGCCACAAGGGAACATTTACATTCCTTCAATAAATTCTGAGGTATTTACACTAGAGAGAAAAAAAAGAAAATGAAAAATCTACTTACGTATGGAGCTTTTGTTAACTGAAGTTAATTAAAGACAATGCAAACATTGCTGCAACTAGGTTCCCAAATTTGTGCTGATTTGAACCGATTTGCATGAGGGACCTATTAAGGTATAGTGCCGATGGGTTGGATAAGTTTGGTTCTAATCCAAACCCAAGATATATATTGTGTGATTGACGTTGTGTTATTGGGACATGCTTGTAATATTGTTTTATGTTGTAGGACTATTATGCCCATTAAATTATTGTATCTTATGTATAAGTAAAGGAAATTAGGTCACATATGGTTGTAAATAATACGTGATCTATTCAGCCCCTAAACCCTGCGTCTTCTTCCTCTTGTGAATCAGTTCTGGTGATATTTCAGAATCTAACATGGTATCAAAGCAAGTTGGATCTAGAGTTTGATGTTGTCTCCAAAAGGTATGCCCATAGAGATTATTTTCTAATTCCGATCAAGAAATATCCTTTCTTAATCTATCTTCTTTGATATTTTTCTCGATTCCTCTCGCTTTTCTTCAATCAATCTTTATTGGATATCGATTTGTTTCTTGATACTGAAGTCTAGATCATATTCACTTTTGAAATACGATTCTCTTGAATCTATTTTATCATATCCTCATCTCCCTTAAATCTGCTTTAATCTGAAATACGATTCTTGATCGTTATTTGGTATTAAGGTCTATTCTTTTTCACTCCCATCTATTCTGTTTGGTTTTGTCGTGGGTTAAATTCTGAACCCATAAGATCTCAGATATGGTCTCATGTTGTTTTAGTCATGTTAAACTCCATTGACGTGATTTATTTTTGCATACTAACGTGATATTCCATTGATGTTGATCGATCACTGCACATTGATGTGATTCAATTTTTGCATATTGACGTGATAATCTGCGTAATCACATGATCTAATTTCTGTCCCTAAAAAAAAGGAACAGACAAGGCTGTATTTATAGTGTTGAACTTCTTTCGGTTGTACCAAATTAATTTTATTCCTTGGATTGAATCTGAAAAGTCGCATAACACTAGTGATCGATCAATCATCTTTTCTCTTTTCTTTGAGTATTCTGATCTTGTATTTTCTTTCAGTGATCATGGATTCCTCTTCAAATCAATCTGGATTGTTATCAAACTTTCTTAGTCAACTTGTTTATGAAAAATTGAATATCACAATTTTTCTGACTTGGAAGAGACAAATCATTCATTTTATTAGAAGTCAAGATCTCTTTGGTTATCTGGATGGATCAATTTCAGCTCCACCAGAATTTAATTATTGCAAAGGAAGAAAAAGATACACAAGGGGCTGCATCTTTTAAGATTGTTCAAAATTTAGAATATGTTTCTTGAATGAAGAAAGATCAAGCATTAATTGCCTATATCACTTTCCCCTTATCACAAGAGGTATTGATTGCTACTCTAGATTGTTGCACATCAATGAAATTATGTAACAGATTGAAATAAGCTTATTCTCATATATAAGCCAGAGTCTTGTTTCTCAAGTGTGAATTACAACTCCTCAAAAAATTAGGGTGTTTCAGATGTACTTCAAGCACCTGACCTAAAATAATCTGGGTATGGGCCCAACCCCAAATGGGATGGGCTAGGCCAAGAAACAGAAATATCATCCAGACTTGAGCCTAGCAAGTGAGCTTTCTTTTGGTAGGCTTACCTAGCCACAAATTGTATGGTGGGCCTTCAACATGGACCAAGAATAATAGCACTGAGCCTAGACCTGAAACCATAATCACCTAGGTTAAGCCAAGTGAGGCTTGGGCCTCATCCCTTGCAGGTCCAACTCATGCCTTGACCATCTAGATGTTCACAACTAAACAAATTGACAGACATAAATGACATGACAATCTGCCAGTGATCCCCACTGGCACCAGTGTGACTGAATGCGAGTCTCCAAACCCTAAGTAACTCCCTATAGTTAGAGCCTCAAAGGTACTTGGCAAAGGAGTTGCTCCCCACAAAATTTCCAGCCAATGGTGGTGCTGAGGAAATGGGTCGCTCCTGTTGCAATGTAAAGAGCTGTTAAGTGTTAAAGAAATCTTCTTGTAACATTTGTAAATTTTATCGGCTAAAAAGACTTGAATTTCATGGCCAAATTGTGGTATGAGAATATTTTCACTGATTTCGTTTTGATCTATATTGGATCTCGGATATCCCATTAGTATATTCAATATTGGATCCCAAATATCCTGTTTGGATCTTTAATATTGGATCCCGAATATCTTAATTAGATATCTAATAGTAGATTCCAAATAATTGTTTGGATCCTTAATATCGGATCCTCAATATCATAAGTAGATTTGTTATTGGATCCAAAGCATATTATGTGGATCCACGAAGGTTAAATTGATTCTTGGAGGAGAAAAATTTAATATGGAATCTATAGCATTGTATTTGGATCCATAATATTCTATCAGATGTTTGGGTCCCAAAATCAGTACCCACAAAATCTGAATCCAAAATGCTTTATTTGGATCTTTGACATTAGAATTTCAATGTCTTGATATAGATTTTACATCGAAATCGTAAAGGTCCAATTAAAATTTTTATTTGGCTCCATAGTAATTTATTTGGATCCATATCAGAAGTTTGAATCCTTGTAATCTAATATTAAAAAGATTCAGATCCTTGGATGGACCTGGATAGCCCAAGTTTGGACCCAAAATATAATGGATCATGGGTCACCATGTAGAAGATCCAAACTCGCATTTTTTTTTAAAAGGCTCACACTATCACGCGTGAGGGGCATGGCAAAATGGATATATATATATATATATATATATATATATATATATATATATATATATATATATATATATATATATATATGAGAGTTATACGTGAAAGGGGGTTCACTATTGAACCCTAAATAAAAAGTGTGTGGTGGGGGGTATGAAAACCCTTATTTCACGCAGTATGGCGAGAGGAGGGGGAAAACCGACCCCCACCTCTCACCCACGACTCTCATTCTTCTCCATTTCCTTCTCCAACTCCCTCTCATAAAAATCCTTAAAGGGAGAAACCCCCAGCACGTGTGAATCACTTCATCTCCCTCCTTCATCTCTCTCTATCTCACTCTCTCTTACACAGTCCGGTGAAAGGCTTTACGAAATCACGACAGCAAGAGGAGAAAGGACAGCAAAAAAGGTAGGATTTTCTATGATTTTTGCGTTGTGTCTTGTTTTCAAGAGTGTAATGTATTACCGCACAACCCATTGACACAAATTTAACCTGTGTAAACACAGAATCCCTGTTCTGCATGTATTACAATACACAGGTTACTTAATCAGCGTGTTTAAACTTGGGAATCTATATTAAACCCTCTGAAATAAATTATGGCCTGCGTATGTGTAATGTTTTGAACTGCGGCAGAATAGATTTTTGTTTTTTTTATCTCTTTTCATGAATAAAATCTGTGTGCGTACTTGTATATTTCTGAATCATGTTAACTGGAACGGTGATAGAACTTGATAAACTGCCAATTTATATTTTTGGTGTTAAATCCAATGACCGATATGCATAAATTAAACTGATCAATACTTCTAATATGCGTGTTTTGAGTTTTCTCTTTGGAATTGTTTTGTAAGATGTGCGATAAAAACATGTCAGAGTTACATGCTTAGATTCAAAAAATAGCCTGTCAAATATTCACTTACAATCTGTGGTTTGGCTGTGGAGCATAGACATAAATGTCTGATCTGTGCATTTTGAAGTTTTGGTAATATCTTGTGAAGAGGAGTCATAAAAATCTTTCTGTATGCATGCTTAGATTAGAAAATATTCATTCCCAATCTGGGGGTTTGACTGTGGAGCACAGATTCAAATGTCTAATTCTGCGTGTTTTGAATTCTGATAATATTTTTATGAGATGGGTCATACAAATATTTCTATTATGCGTGTTTTGCCTTGAAAAATATTCTGTAATTTGTATCAACTTTTAATCTGTGGGTTTAGCTTTGAAATATATTTTAGAATTCCTTATCTGTGTGCTTTTGTTTTTTTTTAAATAAACATTAGAATCCTTGATCTGCGTGCTTTGGCATTGAAAATGCTATTGTAACATGTGGCCTTTTGAAAATTACTTTAAATTTTTGATATACGTGAATCTTGTTGGAAATGTTCGAAAGTATGTTCATTGAAGAAATGTTCAGACCGACAGACTTGACTCACTGATCTGTTTATTTAGCTTGGGACATAATCTTTGACAAGATTCAAACAAAAACTATATATATAGTGGTATGAGTGGTTGGTTTATAAAAGTTTCTTTAAGCTTTCAGATGCAACCAAATAATAATATAGTTTAAAATTTAGTTAGCAGCAATATATGTACATCATGTCAAGGATCGACGTTAAGTTATTTGATGTAGGTGGGTTGGAGAGCTTAAATTAAAAATTGAAATCGAATGTCTAGAATCTGATGAATTCTGTTATGTAACCAACATCGGCTACACTTTCAAATTCTAGAATGAGTCTGATTTATCATCGATGAAATTACTTGTCATATCCAAATCGTTATGCCTGCAAATGATTACAGGCCCATTTATGTATGAACCTTCATTTGATTAATCTTGACAGGTGTTTTGAATTTAGGCAACAAAAGTAATTTCTTTTCATCCTTTCTTTTTATATTTTTATTTAAAAATATATGTTGATTCCTGTTAATGAAATCTAGTAACATGTATTTTGGCCAGCATGCATTTATTGTACTCAACCACGGTGTGAGTTTTGACTGTCCACTGGTAGTTACAACAATTATGGTTTTATTGGTATGTTAATCAAGCAGAATACACCTGATATGAATCAGCATCGCTCTAATTTTTTTTGGGATGCGGCCATGAACATTGAATTTCAATACTTATTTATGCATATCAAAGTTTAGCTTTAATGGCTATAGGTGCATAGAATTCAGTCACCCAAAAACTGATTAGGGGTGTACTTGATTCAAGCACACAGAAACGTGTATTAACCATATATGTATTGCCTACTAAGAAGATGGGCAAAGGCATTGATGCTTGGTGATTATTGAGTTTAGTCACCTACGGATTTCTTAATTTGAGCTCAGATTTGGCCTGCGGCTCGAGTAAACTGTTATGGTGCCACGTAGGCACATGTCATATTCTTAAATATAAATTTGATGAACCAAAAGTTTTCAGGGTACTGCACCCACACCTAAAGCTTTATAAATCAAAGACATAAGAACTCATAACTTTAAATTTTTGCCTGACTGGTTTAAAGGTACCGTGGTACTTGTGCTCAATGGTTTAAAGGTACCCGAGTACACTGAGTGGATTTGCATGAATAAATTGATATTTGGCAACCTGCCTACCTAAGGTGGGAATATTTAAAAACATGCTACTACTGTGGTATGATTCGTTATTTATGTGAGTAGCTGTAATAGTGAGCTACGAGGTTCAAATTATGTAAAACCCTTGAGAAGTCAGGTAATAAAATTTATAAGATAATTAATCCACTCGAACTCAAGCTTACCTTGGAGAGGATAGGTGGTATACAACTCTAGGGACATATGTTGTTTTGCTCCGAATTGCAATGACTCGTTAGTCTCCAGTTCTCGGAGTTAGAGGACCCAAACTACCAATTTGTCCTAGGTGGTAAGTCCAAATTCTTCTGCAGAAGTTAGGATGCATCCTGTTTATTTGGCCTTTGGGAGGTTTTATCGGTTATTAAACTGCATCCTTAGGCGTTTAGTTTCAGTTAGACATTCAAGTTAATAAAACACACTGCATACTAAACTCTCGAATGTTCTCTTATGTTACAGTTGTCTTGGCCTGCGAGTACCCATAAGATAATTAAAGAGAACTTAAATTAATTATTTCATGTTCTTTATCTATATGAAAGTTATAATATTTTGTGCCTATAACTATTTATCCTTTAATTATGCTTATTTATATGTAAAAAATGAATTATGCTATTAAATGTTTCCTGTGATATTCATTTAATTATCTCATGTCCTGTCGTAACTTTACAATTCAGTGAATGACCAATAACATTGCACATCCTTGTTATATTGTACACATGCATAATTATAGGAATCTTATTGCTTATACTGGATGTAGTCTAATTCAATTATTTTATCATTTTTAGGTGAAGAATATATGGCACAGAGTGATTGCAGGATGATGTAGGGACCATGATACAAAATTTTTTGATGTTCCCGGGACAACTTGAAACAACTTAGCTACTTTCATTTCTACTTTTGTTATAATTTAAACATTTTGATTAATGTTAAATTTTATTAGTAATGGAATGAATATGTTGGTTTGATTTCCCTGTGATGTACCCGAGATGTTTAGCTTAGAGTGGATTAACTGTTGTGTTAAAAAAAAATCCTTAAAAAATTGGTTAAGTTTTAAGTCATTACACTTCCAGTTCTAGAATCAACCATTACAGACCAGTAGTGGATCCACTAGAGGATAGCAAGAGATGAATGCATTATGGAAAATGATGATGGTAATAAATAAAATCAAGCAAACAACATGCAATTACTCAAAAAGTTCATTGCGTGAGAAATTCAATGCAAAAGATAAAATCACAGTTCCACAAACAACTTGGGTAATGCGAATTGTTACCATTTAAGCAAAAAGAATTCAGATGAATAAGGTTTTAAATTGATAAAGACGACTCTTTAATGGAGTTTTCGGTAACATGATGTCATGGCCACAAAGAATAAGAACCAAGAAGTATATTTGAAAATTCTACAAGAAGAGCTGAAAAACAAGTAAAGTTTAGTCAACAACATTAAAAAAAACTAAATTTGTGAAAGTTTTTCAATCGCTAGTATGAATCCTCTACCAGTCTCACACCCGACCATTCCAATTAAATAGCTCCAAATTGTTGCAAATTATGCAAGTAAATGCCTATTATGTTTTCACTCCCATGATATGTTAATAGACCAAGATTTACCAAATAATAAGACAACTTTTGGCTTCAAATTTAGATGAAGATCATTTAAGTCAAAGACAACCAATTCCAAATGTAACGTCCCCAACTCATCTCATTGAAAAGCAAATTTTTTTAAACAATTGCGGAAACTATACATAGAGATCTGAGGTCCTACAAACATAACACAATCCAAACCACAAGAGATCTTATATTAACCCAATAATCAACTAATTAACTTATTCATCAATAATTAAAGTTTAAGAACATAATAACATAAATGTCCAAAATTATGGAGCCATACTGTCCCAAACAAAATATCATAAAGTAGTCACGTAGCCTCGTAAGCCTTATATATCAGACATCCTTATCACTAAGCTTCAGGTCTTGTGAAAAATATAAAAGGCACAGGGTCAGAATCAAATATTTTGCACACGAATTCTTCTAAAGATCCAAATAAGTAAGAAATAACATAAATCAAATTCATGCAAGTTTCAGAGGAAATAAAGTACAACAATCTCATAACTCAATTAACCATTCATGCAACAAGCAATCGCTGACTCGGGGGCTAAAACCCCTTCGGAACTAGTCGTTAATCTCTTCTGGAGCTGCTTTCGGACATTAAAGTCGTCAGTCTTCCTTGGAGGGCCTTGGCTTGAAAGAGAGAACTAGCGTACACCGCCGGTACTCCACTGTACTAAGTGAGCCTATTTAGTAAGTGAGGCAGGAAACCATTCATGCATTTAACAACAATTATCATGCAACAACATTATCTCACTTGAAACAAAACATGTAAGAATGCATGAACTAATGCAGAACAATAAATATGCATGATATCAATGCACATGCATGAGTAACTTATTAAATTCTTATCAAAGTTTTTTTTCGTATGCATGTCTCTATTAAATGCACACAAATTTAGTTTCACTTTTCATTAAAATTTACAGATACTCAAAATGGATACAACAATTCTTGAAGTTCAAGATAGGTTCTCAGTTGTAGCTTAACACACAATTTTTATTTTATTATTGGGTTCTACACTTAGCTCTCGATCGATATCAGGAATCAACATCATCCATCAGAGCATTAAAATTCAACATCTAATGCTGGGACACCAGGAAAATCAACATCCACTGATGCCACTTTCTTGGTATATCAATAACAACAACTGTGTCTACACACCACCCTCAGATAAAGTGGCACAAAACTTTCTAAAACCGTGACCGGGAGGCGAACCACCATATCAGATTCAGGGGCACAATCGCACACAAAATTTTAGTAACTTCACAATTTTTCAAAATTGTCATCCAAGATTTCCACACTATGGAAGAGACATCCAAGAAGAAAACATTAATTATACTGTTTTATCTCTTTTTGTTGAGAAACTCTGTTTTGATGTCACATAATATGATACACTGTCTTATTTGATTTCATATAATATGATAATATGTCTTCTTGAAAAATGTTATATAATGTCTGGATATGTTTTGCCATATATCTAACGAGTATTTGATGCAAGGATATCTCACTCAAAAAGGATGGAGACCTCCTGTTCAAGTACAACTTTGGTGCAATCATACTCCTTGAAGAAAAAGTTTGTTGAGCCATGCACTCCTAAAGACCATCTAAAGAGATCGGCTTCCTCAAGTTGAAGATTTTTTCTTCTTTACAGTCATTTGTAACAGAACCTTCAGAAGCATGCATATTGCATATGCATATTACATACTCATTCATAAAAGCTATTTCATAAAAGTATACGATAGTTTCAAAAAGCTCCTTTTTGAAAACAAATAATTGTACCTTCTTTAAAGAAATGATTTCAAATATAGGAAAAAGATAAAACATGAAATCGGCTACACAAAGAAAACAAATATAATATTGGTTTTGAAAATACTCTAGTTACCTTCTTTAAAGAAATGATTTCAAATATAGGAAAAAGACAAAACATGAAATCGGCTACACAAAGAAAACAAATATAATATTGGTTTTGAAAAGACTCTAGTTACCTTCTTTAAAGAAATGATTTCAAATATAAGAAAAAGACAAAACATGAAATCGGCTACACAAAGAAAACAAATATAATATTGGTTTTGAAAAGACTCTAGTTACCTTTTTACAAACTCATAGAATGTCGACTTACTTGAAGTCATCATTCTCTTTGTATAACATTAAATACCTCCTGTAAGAAATCCTTGTTAATATCCTACTCAAGCATGTCGACTTACTTGTAGTCTTCATTCTCTCTGTAGACTTTGAAAAACACAACATAAAGAAAACTCTTGACATGACTATGTACAAATAAATATCTCAAAGCATTTATTGTACTTACACTCATTTAAAGTAAAGAAGTACTTATGTACCACAAATCATTAATTAGGATAAAGACAAAACTACATAATAGCTTACAATTCAACGTTCAATGTACTATTATAAGAAATAGACTTTTTACATAAAATATGTATTACCTAAAATATTACAACGACTAGTGTACCCTATATTTTACTTTTATGGAAATAAGACCTTCTCGAATTTCTCTAAAGATGTTTTTTGAAATGACATGACATTTCACATCTCAAAAAGGCTACGATTTCAAAAAGCCAACGACTATTTTTTTAAGCTATAAAAACACACTCAAACGAACTATTCTAAACAGAAGGGAATGGAATAGACAAGTGAGCTTACACCGAGAAAAATACCTATTCGATATTTGAAAGAGAGCCTAGAAAAAGAAAGAGAAAAAGTCAAAAATAACTCTTTGACAAAGAGTATCTTCTGAGTGACAAACAGAACATTCTGAGAATCCTTCATTCGTGCATTCATATCATCCTGAAGGTTCTATAGGAAGTATTGTAACTTTCTGTTCTTCACTGTATTCCTTCTTTGTTGAAAGAAGTAGACCTCTGAGAAAGAGGGTGTTGCCCTTCTCTGTTGAGAGAAGAAGACCTCTGTGTAAGAGGGTGTTGCCCTTCTCTGTTGAGAGAAGAAGACCTCTGTGGAAGAGGGTGTGCCCCTTCTCTGTTGAGAGAAGAAGACCTCTGAGGAAGAGGGTGTTGTACTATTTATCCGGTGACTCGGATGTTATAGTGGAAAGCTCAAGTGGTTTGCTTGAAGACTGAATGTAGGTCAGGTTTTGACCGAACCAGTATAAATCTTGTGTTTATTGTGTTGTGCTTTATTGCTTTATTTTTTATTATATCAACTTGCATCGTATTTCACTATTCACCCCCCCTCTAGTGAAATTTTATTTGGTATCAGATCTGGTTTGCTGGTTTCGACATAACAAGTCTTCCAGCACATATGACATCTACCTCTTATGCTCGTGATATTGAAGGTCAACACGCATCTCGTCCTGCTTTCTTCAACGGCTCCAACTATGGATACTGGAAGTGCAGAATGACTATATTTCTCAAATCCATAGATTTTGCTGTATGGAAAATTGTTGAGCATCCATACACATATCCTTCCGCAGACTATAACTTATGGTCTGATGAAGAAAAGAAAATGACAAACCTAAATGCAAAGGCTATGAATGCCTTATATTGTGCCATCGATCAGAATGAATTCAATAGAATATCTATATGTGAATCTACATATGATATTTGGCCTTCTTTTGAGGCTATTCATTAAGGAACCAACAAAGTAAAAGAAGCCAAAATCTCATCTCTTGTCAGAAAATATGAGTTGTTCAAAATGAACAAAGATGAACCTATCACAGAGATGTTCATCAGATTCACCAACATCACCAACGATCTGAAATCTCTGAGTGTAACCCACTCTCAGACAGAAAAGGTGAAGAAAATCGTGAGATCTCTCACAACTGATTGGAAGAAAAAGACTACTGCTATTGAAGAAGCTCAAGATTTGTCCAAACTTACCCTGGACGATTTAATAGGCAATCTTATGGCCTATGAAGTCCATATGAAGGAAAGAAGGGAAGAAGAACAACCTTTGAAGAAAACTCTAGCCTTCCCAGCCCTTTCTGAGGATGAGGACTCAGAAAAAGAAACTGAGATTGCGCTACTCACCAGAAAATTCCAGCGCTTTATGAGAAGGAACCGACTTCCAAATAAGAACAAAGAAAGAAAAGACCCAAAAGAAGATTCTATGTGCTACCAGTGTAATAAGCCAGGTCACCTGAGACGTGACTGTCCTCTTCTCAAAAGAAAATAAAAAACTGATGAACCAAAGAAAAGGTTCTTCAAGAAAAAGGCTCTGCATGCTCAATGGGATGATTCAGAACCATCCACCAGTGAAGAGTCAAATGATGATAAAGCAGAAACCGCCAACATGTGCTTCATGACAGAAAGCTCTGTAAGTGAATATCTTGATTTCTCCTTTGAAGAACTTCAAAATGCTTTTCAGGAACTTTTTGAAGAATCAAGGAAAACGATTCTAAAAAATAAACATTTGAAATATGAGAATCTAGAGCTTATTTTGAAAAATGAAAAACTCAGTATTGAAAATTCTGAGTTACAAAAGAAAAATCTTCTTATTACTTCTGAAATCTCTTCTACCAGCTCCAAGACTAAAAATCTGCAAGTAGAAATTTCAGAATTAAAAAATAAAACTGAGAACCTTATGAAAACGGTTTTCAAGTTTACTAAAGGAAAATAGAACTTGGATAAACTCTTATCCTCTCAAAAAGTGTCTTTTTACAAGAATGGTATTGGCTACTCTCATTTCAACAAGCTTTCTTGTATGAATCAAAAGACACGTTTGTGAAAAGTTCTTCTGAACCTAAAAAGGAGTATTATAATTTCAACTTCTTGAACTCCTCTAAGGCTGAAAACAAACCCAAATCTAAATGGATATGGGTTTCAAAGTCTAACAAAAAGGGACCCGACTGGGTACCAAAAAGAAATTTTACTTAATGTTTTGCAGGCTCCAAACAAGAAGAACACATGGATACTAGACAGTGGATGTTCAAAACACATGACTGGACATTCAGACCTCTTTGCTGTTCTTCATAAAAAAGGAGGAACTGTCACCTTTGGAGATAACAACAAAGGTTTGATAATAGGTATTGGTAATATTGGAAATATAGATAAACCTCTTATCAAAGACGTTCTCCTGGTTAAAGGCTTAAAACATAACCTTCTAAGTATTAGTCAAATGTGTGATACAGGGTATAATGTTAGCTTTAATCATAATGCTTGTCTTATAGCAGACACCAACGAAAATATTATCTTAAAAGGTATAAGAAAAAATAATATATATGAACTATACCTAGAAAACATCACAGAACATTGTCTCATAGCTAATAATGACTTTCAACATTTATGGCACATGAGAATGGGTCATGTAAATTCTAAGTACATGTCTAAATTAGCTAAAGATAAGTTAGTACGTGGGTTACCCAAAATATCTTTTAAAAAGGATTATTTTTGTGATGCATGTCAATTAGGAAAACTGTCTAAATCATCTTTTAAATCAAAAAATATCATTTCAAGCAAAAGACCTCAAGAGCTTCTCCACCTGGATCTCTTTGGTCCTTCTAGAGTAGCTAGTCATAATCACAATAAATACGTTTTTGTCATTGTAGATGACTACTCAAGATTTACTTGGGTAATATTTTTGAAAAACAAAAGTGATATGTTTTGTCGATTTGAAATTTTATGTAAAAAATTACAAAATGAAAAATCTTGTTCTATTGTTAAAATCCGTAGTGACCATGGAGGAGAATTTGAAAATGAACTTTTTGTAAATTTTTGTAACTTGCATGGTATTTCTCATAACTTTGCCTTTCCTAGAGCTGCACCTCAAAATGGTGTAGTAGAAAGAAAGAATAGAACCCTTCAGGAATCTGCTAGAACTATGCTCCAACACAATAATCTTGCTAAATCTTTTTGGGCAGAAGCTGTTAATACTGCATGCTACATAACCAATAGAGTTCTCATTAGACCCTTATTAAATAAAACTCCCTATGAATTATTCTATGACAGAACTCCAAGATAGACTATTTCAAAGTCTTTGGTTGTAAATGCTTTATCCTAAACACAAAAGATAGCCTAGATAAATTTGACGCTAAATCTATTGAAGGCATATTTTTAGGATATTCAAGTCATAGTAAAGCATACAGGGTTTTCAATAAGAGTTCTAAGTCTATTGAAGAATCTATGCATGTTAGTTTCTGTGAATCTATTGATCAATCTGTTCATAAGCAAACTAACGATGATGATGTTGAAAGTACAGATTTATTTTTAGATAACACAGCTAAGTCTAATGAAGATGATCATCAAAGAACATTTGTCGATATCAAAGATCATCCTCAAAAGCAGATTTTGGGAGACCTGACAAATGGGGTTCAGACTAGAGCTCAGCTAGAACGGATTGCAAATATGACATTCATTTCTCAACTTGAACCAAAGAAGATTGATGAAGCCATCATCGATGAGTTCTGGATGCTAGCCATGACTGAAGAACTGAATCAATTCCAAAGGAATGAAGTGTGGGATCTTGTACCAAGACCAAAGGATCATCCGATCATTGGGACAAGATGGATCTTCAGAAACAAGCTAGATGAAACAGGTAATGTTATAAGAAATAGGGCCAGACTAGTAGCTCAAGGATACAACCAGGAGGAAGGTATTGATTTTGATGAAACATTTGCTCCTGTTGCTAGACTTGAATCTATTAGAATGTTTTTAGCATATGCAAGCTATATGGATTTCAAATTATATCAAATGGATGTTAAAAGTGCCTTTTTAAATGGTTTTATAAATGAAGAAGTTTATGTAAAACAACCTCCAGGATTTGAAAATGAACAATATCCAGATCATGTTTTCAAACTAAAACGTGCTTTATATGGCTTAAAACAAGCACCTCGTGCTTGGTATGACAGACTCAAAACCTTTCTATTAAAAACTGGTTTTTCAGTAGGCAAAGCAGACTCGACATTATTTGTGAAAATAGTGAATAATCATACCCTAATTGTTCAAATATATGTAGACGATATAATCTTTGGATCTACTAACAGCACTCTCTGTGAAGAATTTTCTGAGTCCATGCAGAAGAAATTCGAAATGAGTATGATGGGAGAACTCAACTACTTTCTTGGACTGCATATTAAGCAAACCAAGGATGGAGTTTTCAACAATCAATCTAAGTATGCTCGTGAACTTCTGAAGAGGTTCAACATGAACTCAACTGCTTCAAAAACCACTCCTATGAGCACTACTACTGTTTTGGACAAAGATGAAGATGGTAAGTCTGTGGATACAAAGGTATATCAAGGTATGATAGGATCACTACTATATTTAACTGCTAGCCGTCCAGATACTATGTTCAGTGTTTGCTTGTGTGCTAGATTTCAGTCAAATCCAAAAGAATCACATCTTAAAGCTGTAAAAAGAATAATGAGATATTTAAAAGACACAGTTGATTTTGGATTATTCTATTCAAAATCCTCTACATTTGATCTAATCTCATACAGCGATGCTGACTTTGCTGGAAGTAAATCTGACAGAAAAAACACAAGTGGAACATGTCATATGCTAGGGCACTCACTAGTATCATGGTTCAGTAAGAAACAAAACTGTGTATCCTTATCAACAACTGAAGCCGAATACATTGTTGCTAGCCTAGCCTGTACACAAGTTATCTGGATGAAACAAACCTTAAAAGATTTTTGGTTTAAATTTTGAAAATACAACTATTTTTTGTGATAATACTAGTGCTATAAACTTATCTAAGAATCCTATTTTACACTCACGGACTAAGCAAATTCAAATAAGACACCACTTCTTAAGAGAACAAGTCTTAAATAACATAATTAAACTCGAATTCATACCCACTAATCAACAGTTAGCAGACATATTCACTAAACCATTGAAACATGAAGACTTTACACGAATTAGAAGAGAACTAGGAATATGCAAACTAAGTGACTTATAAATTAATCACACTTATTATAATTAATACTTCTTATAAGTTATGTTAAAATCTTACTTTAAAAAGGTTTTTCTTCTTATCGATTTTTGTTAGTCAAACTAGGTTTCCATATTCACGTATACTCTAAACTCTTATAAGACACATTCTTTATGTCTTTCAACTTGTCATCTTTCAAGTACACATCCATAATGACTCCTTGTCCTATTTCCTTTCACTCATATCTATAAGAACTAATTATATTAAAAGCTATCATGACATTGTTCACATCACTCATCTCATAACTCCTTTATTATTTTTTATCCTTTTGTGAAAATTTCTCTTACGATAAGTTGGTTCGCCTTCAACATGATAACATATTATTTTATGAGAAATCTTGTTTTTCAAATTTTAGTCAAAATCGAATGATTATTTGTTTGGTTCTTTGTATCTTCTTCTAAAGATCTAGTTGCTATGTTTTACGTATAATTTTTACTATATCATTTGTTATATCATATATTACGTACACTCTATTTCTATCATGTCTTCCTTTCCTCCTATCGAGACACTTCACTAAAATATTAATGCCTTTCATGAAAAATTCAAATGATTATCCTCTCGTACCACCTTTTAAGTTGTTATATTTCACGTAAATTTTTACTATATCATCTATTATATCATAGCTTAAGAACAATCTATTATCATCTCTTCATACTTTACATCTTTTACGAAAAAGTGTTGTAAAATTCTCTTTTCAAAAACTTGTACTCCACTCATAAGTACGATTTGTATCACCTTTTTATCTCTCTCTCTCTACATTATACGAAGTACCTTTCCATCCGTGACCATGACTCTCTCATATATTTTATATCTCTCTCCAATCGAGATTCATTAAAACCTTGTCCTTAACTCCACTTTATGTCATACATCTCCTATCCAACATCAAGTGATTGGTGTCCTTTATGACCACTCTCATTTCTCTACATATCCGTATCACCCTCCTTTATATCTATTCACACTCCTTTCACGTATATCAAAATATACACTTCTTAAATAAGAAATTATTGCATTTCCTCATACTCTCATGTTTGTCCTATTCCAAACTCCCTCTTCACGATTTTGGAATGCTTTCACATAAAGTAAATTCTTGAAAAAGTTGTTTGTTCTTATTAGGCCATTATTCACTCTCTATCTATTCTTCATGATCTTCACGAAAATCTTTAAAAACTCTTGAATCATTCTTTCTCTTACGTTTAATATGACACTCCATACTCAATTCATGACTCTTCTCACTATCCAACAAGATTGCCCATAGTAAATTTGTTACATATATAGAAAAATTATTTTGAAACTATGTCCTTCTTAATATCTATACTAATATAATACACTTTCTTCCAAAATTGATTTGATTTGTTATTCACAAGTCTCTTATTTTACAACTCACGCATTTCCTCTTTCCACTAAAATCTAAAAATCCTTCACTTTCAATGTCATTCATTTCTTATCACCATTATTCTTCTCCTTCTATTTATTAGATTGATTCATATCTCATTCCCACGATTTTCTCTATTCTCTTACAAACTCTTATTCTTTCTAAGTCTTTTTCTCTTGCTCGTTCTTTCTAAGCTCTTGCCATGGCTTCCTCCTCAAACACTGCAATCATTGCCGCCGACCTAAGGTATCCCGATTTATTTCACTTCTACAACTCCCTTTGCTCTCGACCAATTCATGAAGGTAAATTGGTTAACTACGACGACTTCGTATTATTTGACCTAGAAAGATCTCTTCCCGAACTTAAACACTTACTAGGATCTTCATCCCAAGCTGCTTACTATCCCGAACTCGTCCGACTCTTCTACACAAATTTTTCCTCTGATCATGAGCAAACTACCATCACCACCAAAGTACGCGGTCGCCTGATGTTCTTTCATGCTTCCTCATTAGGCAGAATTCTAAACCTTCCTTCCACTGGCATAAACCTAGACAACATAGTACCATTCGACCGGTCGGTACTTCAAAAAATTCTTCTCTGTACCAACTGCTCACAATTTCCCTGGCACATAAGGAATCTCCAACCTCATGCTCAACTGCTTGCCCAGATTCTTCTCCACAATATCTATCACAAACCTCCACGCAAGGGATTAGTACCAAGAAAAATCTATCTCCTTCTCTACGTATTTTTTTCTTCTACTCAGATAAACTGGTCCAACATTCTTTTCGACCTTTTTATTCGCTATAAAAAATTCCAGCCTCTTCTTTTCGGGTGTTTTATAACTCCCATTTTAAAATACTTCAAAGTACCCCTTCAAAATGAAGTTATCCTCTATCCCTTTCAGGTCCTCGATGCTACTTCCTTCAATCTAAGGTCCCTGCACCTTCCCGGCTCTGATGAAAAAGATCCAACATCCAACAACTTATGTTTTAGACTGTACTAGTTGTACTTTATTCGGTCTGTAATAACTTTACATTATTTTTGTCTGTAATAAACTCTCTTACTCTGATCCCTTCATTTTTGTCTATGACAAAGGGGGAGAAAACCTGTCTCCATTAGTGGAGAAAAATACTCGTATTTAACATTTTTCAATATTTTTATGATAAGTATTCTTTCTATGCATAATGTCTTTTTGACAGGGGGAGCATATTTTGTCATCATCAAAAAGGGGGAGAATGTTGAGAAACTCAGTTTTGATGTCACATAATATGATACACTGTCTTATTTGATTTCATATAATATGATAATATGTCTTCTTGAAAAATGTTATATAATGACTGGATATGTTTTGCCATATATCTAACGAGTATTTGATGTAAGGATATCTTACTCAAAAAGGATGGAGACCTCATATTCAAGTACAACTTTGGTGCAATCATACTCTTTGAAGAAAAAGCTTGTTGAGCCATGCACTCCTAAAGACCATCTAAAGAGATCGACTTCCTCAAGTTGAAGATTTTTTCTTCTTTAGAGTCATTTGTAACAGAACCTTCAGAAGCATGCATATTGCATATTACATACTCATTCATAAAAGCTATTTCATAAAAGTATACGATAGTTTCAAAAAGCTCATTTTTGAAAACAAATAATTGTACCTTCTTTAAAGAAATGATTTCAAATATAGGAAAAAGATAAAACATGAAATCGGCTACACAAAGAAAACAAATATAATATTGGTTTTGAAAAGACTCTAGTTACCTTATTTAAAGAAATGATTTCAAATATAGGAAAAAGACAAAACATGAAATCGGCTACACAAAGAAAACAAATATAATATTGGTTTTGAAAAGACTCTAGTTACCTTCTTTAAAGAAATGATTTTAAATATAGGAAAAAGACAAAACATGAAATCGGCTACACAAAGAAAACAAATATAATATTGGTTTTGAAAAGACTCTAGTTACCTTTTTACAAACTCATAGAATGTCGACTTACTTGAAGTCATCATTCTCTTTGTATAGCATTAAATACCTCCTGTAAGAAATCCTTGTTAATATCCTACTCAAGAATGTTGACTTACTTGTAGTCTTCATTCTCTCTGTAGACTTTGAAAAACACAACATAAAGAAAACTTTTGACATGACTATGTACAAATAAATATCTCAAAGCATTTATTGTACTTACACTCATTTAAAGTAAAGAAGTACTTATGTACCACAAATCATTAATTAGGATAAAGACAAAACTACATAATAGCTTACAATTCAATGTTCAATGTACTATTGTAGGAAATGGACTTTTTACATAAAATATGTATTACCTAAAATATTACAACGACTAGTGTACCCTATATTTTACTTTTATGGAAAGAAGACCTTCTCGAATTTCTCTAAAGATGTTTTTTGAAATGACATGACATTTCACATCTCAAAAAGGCTACGATTTCAAAAAGCCAACGACTATTTTTTTAAGCTATAAAAACACACTCAAATGAACTATTCTAAACAGAAGGGAATGGAATAGACAAGTGACTTACAACGAGAAAAATACCTATTCGATATTTGAAAGAGAGCCTAGAAAAAGAAAGAGAAAAGAAAGAGAAAAAATAAAAAATAACTCTTTGACAAAGAGTATCTTCTGAGTGACAAACAGAACATTCTGAGAATCCTTCATTCGTGCATTCATATCATCCTGAAGGTTCTATAGGAAATATTGTAACTTTCTGTTCTTCACTGTATTCCTTCTTTGTTGAAAGAAGTAGACCTCTGAGAAAAAGGGTGTTGCCCTTCTCTGTTGAGAGAAGAAGACCTCTGTGTAAGAGGGTGTTGCCCTTCTCTGTTGAGAGAAGAAGACCTCTGTGGAAGAGGGTGTGCCCCTTCTCTGTTGAGAGAAGAAGACCTCTGAGGAAGAGGGTGTTGTACTATTTATCCGATGACTCGGATGTTATAGTGGAAAGCTCAAGTGGTTTGCTTGGGGACTGGATGTAGGTCAGGGTTTTGACCGAACCAGTATAAATCCTGTGTTTATTGTATTGTGCCTTATTGCTTTATTTTTTATTATATCAACTTGCATCGTATTTCACTATTCACCCCCCCTCTAGTAGAATTTCACTTTTATCTTTTTATCAAAAGATAGATTCTTTTCAAAAGATTCATTTTGTAAATCAATATGCAAAACACAACACGGGACCTTGGCCCGTTATAAAATGAAACAATGCAATTAATTCAGAAATTCAATAAATTTCAAATGGATTTTTGCAATGCATACAACAAGACTTAGAACAACACCTGCTCGTGGCCCACATGACCTACAATGGTTCACATTCAGACCACTGATACATCTCATGCAAAAACCACAGTGAACATATAACTATGCAATCATTCAACATGCCCACAAATGCATATTCATTTACACACAATACGAATGTACATGAATAAACAAATTTCATATGCATATGAACACATGCTTGCAATATATATTTTTGTTTTCATGGTTCATCTCATACATAACATGCAAACGTGCACATGATCATGTTAATGCAACAACATTAAAACTTCAGAATTCACGTGTTCATAATATGTATATCTATGCCAACATTATATTAAATCTCATGAGCATATGTAAACAACAAATATTTTTGCCAATTCGAGCAAGCTTGGGATACACAATATAACTAGCAAGCCCAAAGCTATGCTGCCCTGCATACAAGACAACACTAAGACACTATTGGCAACATGTTTCTTATGTTTAAAGATGCGGTCAAATAGTGTTGGGCAGCAGGCAATGCTCTACAAAAAGGTGCAGCGATGTACCACACAAAACAACCCACAAATAGTCATGATCAGAACATATCTAATAGCATGGAAACAACTCATGTGGCAACAAAAAAAAACATATTAATGTTCTGTCCAAATATGACAGCATACATAAAGTTTCCCATTACAATGTTAACATAGATTATCGATTGACATTTAAAGATTATTTTGATGCAGGCCTGTATGGCAGCATCAAATGAAGTTTGCTAGCAGCCCTGAACTAAGGGCAGGGGCTGGGCAAAAAAAAGGATCGATGTCAACCCACCTGATGGCAGTCGGTTGGGTTCTTCACCCTCAGTATTAACCCCAACTGATGACAATCGGCTGAGTTTAAAAATCAATGTTATCAGCCCCAGTTGATGTCAGTCGGCTGGGCTTAAGAGAGACTAAACGCAATCTCTTAGTGGCGGTCGGCTGGGCCCAAAAATGTTTATAACAACCCCAGCTGATCACCCTGCGCATCCATAGTAATTTCAGAAATTATTTGGCTAACAATCCCACTTTTCTGCACATAAAGAACATATATTTAATGACACTTTGTAAGACATGAACAATCACATAAAAGCATGCATAACAGTTACATGAACATATGTTTTGGTAACACTTTATAAAACATGAACATTCTTATAATAACATGCGCAGTAAAAAAAAGAAAAACATAAAGTCCCATAAACAACCTTAGGAAATTTCAAGGATTAAAATAAAATTTTAACCGATCATTGTGACGATATAGAAACCGGTTTTGAACCACCTGGCAGGACCCAATAAATTCTTGATATAACATTGTTAAGAGTGCCTCAAAATAACATGACTATGAAGCATTGACAGTAGTGGTAAGAAATAAAGTATATCACTATTACTCACCTCACAAAATATCAGCTCTACTTTCCTTACATAGCCAACATATTTTTAACACATACATATATGCTTTAATGATAGTTTCTTTTGTTAAAACACACACTCATATAGTTTTGATAACGATAGAACAATACATTAATATAGACCCTATGATAGTGATGGGCAAAGTCTATCCGCTGCACAACTTGTTAAAAAATTTAAGATCTACTAAAATATTATTAACTGTCAATGGTTTTCAATTTATGTGAATATGTCTTATTGACAGTTTGAACACAAACATCACAACCGTTATAAGCAGTCTACTCGAGCTGTGACAGGTCTGGTTTGGATCAGATTTGATCCCAAATCAGACCATGATGGGTTAAGTATGTCCCTAGCCGAAATTCCCACTCTCTCTCACTATATATATATATATAGTGGACCCTGCGGTAGACCTGGTTTGGGTCAGATCTGACCCCAAACCGTGGCAGCGATTTTCACCGGGGGGGGGGTTCTTCTATACATATACATATATATGTATTCACATACATATGTATTTGTACATGAACAGACCATAAATGTCCTAAGAAAAATTTACAGTTATGGGCATGGAAAAGAGAACTGTTTGAACAATAGACATATTATCATTTAAAAGTGCAAATCTAGATCAGCACATTCGTGGTGATCAGCAGATCTGTCCATAATTGCAGTTGGCAGATTTGTCCGTACGCATGGTGGGACAGATCTGTCCTTGCAAACAATGAGACTGATGTACATAAATCAAAACAACGTGCACATGCCAAAATAAAATTCATTGACTGATTTACCGTTACATATATAAGCACGTATATATATATATATATATATATATGTGTGTGTGTGTGTGTGTGTGTGTGTGTGTGTGTGCGTGTGTGTGTATTGGCTGAAAAAGAATGGATATCATCTTATATATATATATATATATATATATATATATATATATATATATATATATATATATATATATATATATATATATATATATATATATATATATATATATAGAGAGAGAGAGAGAGAGAGAGAGAGAGAGAGAGAGAGAGAGACATATATACATAATCGATGTGTCGTTATGTATATACCTATATATACATATCAAATTTTTGTATTTTCCTTTATACTTCTTTTTCTTTTTCACTAAAACATTACATAAACTTGACCTAAGCTATTTCTTCCCATTTGAATCGATAAAGAAGCCTACCTTTATTGAAGTTTGAAAAAGGACTAGAAGAAATATCGGACGATTGAAAAGGAAGAGGGTCTTCTCCTTCTTTCTTTTCTTTTTTCTTCTTTTTTTTCCTCTCTCCTCTCCCACGATTTTCCTTTCTCTCTCTCTCTTTCTTTCCCATATTTTTTTTGAGGTTTTTATAGAAGTGGGAATCCTCTGGAGGGTGACGCCCCTCTAGGGTTTCCCATATGGGTTTTAAAATAGAGCTTTCCCTATGTGGGACTCTATCTCCAACCTTCTTTCTTTATTTCTTTATGTACTTACCTTATTTTTTTGTTTACTCAACCAAATTGGGCTCTTCTAGAGACCCTAATTATTTGGTAACTACCACATCTAATAAAATTTGAAATTAATTAATTTTTAATAATAATTTAATTAATTATTAATTATCTATTAATTAATAAATATCCAAAAAAATTGAGAGGGTGTCTTACCCCTTTGAGAGCCTTTTTAACTTTAACTCCCCTTAAATTAAACCTTTATATTGAATTTAAAACTTTAATTTCATTGGACCTGAATATTGGATTTGAATTCGAATCCATATCAAATATCTATATGGATCTTAAATTGGATCAGATCTTAATTAATATGGGTCTTGGATTGAGTCCAGATCCATATTAACTTGAATCACACGGATCAAATCCAGTCTGACTCAATGTAGACCCAGTCTTATCAAAGCTGCCTTTTTTGAAAAAATGAGTTTTTCAGAAAAATAAAATATTATTGAACTCAAAATTTTAAGGCGCATCTAATTATATATAACTTGAATTTCGCCTCTGAATTTTGCCAGAATTTAACCCAAATTTTGCTTAATTTTAAATGTTGAAAATAAAAGTTTTTATCACATTTCCATTGGCTCATTTAAGTCTTGTCGATGAGACTTGGGCTAAGCCCAGATTCAATTGACGCCACCTAATATCGAATATTTTACTGATATTTTTACCAAAATTTCAAAAAGCTAGAATTTAGCTTAGTGTAAAAACACGTGATATTACACCAAATCAGCATACTGTTTTGTCTTAAGAATGAACCTATGAAAACCATTAAAAAATATTGCTGATTATTTCTATGCATCCAATAATAAACCAGGAACACCCACCATAAAAGCAAAAGGATCACCAAGATTGCTGCAAGTATGCACTTGAGCTGCCTCATCCTTTCATTACAGAGAAAAGGTTTTTTTTCTTATATAGAGATACTATAAAAATTAATATGTGCATATTTGTTGCACACAAAGCTCATGCCTAGCTAAGATTTGGTCCTATTGGTTTAACGGCACACACACACACACATGCTGCCACTGTGCATGTGTGTATTTGACAAATTAGACTTCATTTACTAAATGAAAACCTGAAGGGCAACCAAATATATGGCCAGCAATTTCACGCAAAGTTTTCATTCACTAAATTTGTAGTGATGAGTAAACAACAATTGTCCAATGTCATTCAGCCCAGGTAAAAAGAAAAACTGAACAATGAGATACTACCGTTGGCTTGCAGTTCTTCCAAAGAGAAGCAGCTTCCAATTGATTCAGGAAGCATCTTCAGTTTGTTGTTTGACACATTCAACAGCAAGAGCTGCATAACGAAAAGGTGAATTGTGGATCAGCAATAGAGTTCAGCGACCTAGTAAAATGCTCAAAGGTTAACATGTGTATCAGAAAAGTAACATAATTCTCCAGAATAACTTATATCATGCAATCTCGCTAAACTAAACCTCTATGGAAATATCGTGAAGCCACACATACTGGGCTGTTACTAGGATACTGGCTAAAAATCACCTCACATTGCCTTGCAGCAAAGGATGTGCACCCCAGGTATCGAGCTTCCAACCTCCAACTTGAAGGCCTTAAACTGACCCACCCAGCCAGGTGTACAGAGCCCTTGTGGGCTACATGCACTGTTCTCAAGTCTAACTTCTTTATCCATACAAGACAGATATATGTCAAACAGTTGAAACCATGGATGAAATTTCACGTAACAAAATCTCATTACCAAACAAAAGCCAACCGCTTATTTAGGTCATATTCAAGAATACAATTATCACTCTAATAGGAGAATGAAAGAGAGGAGAGAAATAAGGTCAACTGCTGTTGGAGATTCTACCAGTCTTTAGCCATGAAAACCGCTACATTCATCGTGATAACTACAACAAATATTCCATACAGTAAATGGTATATAGATAAATTCTACTACAGTAACAACTTCAGTCTCGAATTCTCCCTTATCTGTAACAACTGTAGTTTAGTACAGTTCCCAGTTTCATCCTTAATAGGATTACCTGTATAGAAATGACAACACATACTACATAAAGGTATACCCAGAATATGGACGTAACTAATCTAAAAAAGTATGGCAAATCATTATTGTGGTGGAAATCACTATTTGCTCCTGTCCTAAGTCCTATCATGTTCTCTTCCACTTCCTAATGAGAAAAAATAAAGGTAGACTTGTAAAACCCGGTAATTCCTTAAAAGAAAAAAAAATTGAATCTAGGTTGCGGATCTAACCCCTCCCCCCCCCCCCCCCCCCGTCCTCCTGTTCTCTCTCCCCGATTTCCCCCTCATTTCTCTCCACTCTCTCTCTCCCCGATTGTTCCCCCTTCTCCTCCTGGCCTTCCCACTTCCCCCTGAGCATCTCCTGCTCCTCCCCTGTGCTCGTCGGAGACGCGTGCCTCTGCAGGTACGTGCCCTCTCTCTCTCTTGCATGTCAGTCGACAAGAGGGCATGCCCTCTTGCCGTCACATGTACTCTTCGGCCAATGGGCAGGGGGTGACTCCCCCTGCCTTCTTTTTATTGTTCAACAAGCGCCGTCCCTGCCCTCCCTTTTTTTTCCAGCCTGGGGGCAAATGCGCAACCCCTGCCCTCCCTTTCTTTTTCCAGCGGGCGGGCAGGGGCGCAACCCTACCCTCCCTGTGCTTCTTCTTTTGGAATCCATTGATAGGGGCAACACCCCTGCCCTCTTGCAACTGGGCTTAGACTAAACCGAGCCCAACCCATACCAGTCGAAACAGGATTGAGCCCAAGCTTGGTCCCGTTCATCGACTGGGCCGAGCCTGACAGCTAGACCGAGCCCAGGTTTGACCCCGTATGAGGATAAGGGATAGGCTCGATGCGGGTCGGACGATGGGGCCACTGGCAGTCACCAAAATAGGGAAAGGGACGGTACCTGCACCAGAGATGACATGACGCTGGTGCAGATCAGACGAAGGTCATCGGTCGTAGGACAAACTAGGAAACACAGGGGGGAGGGTATACAGAGAGGAGGGAGACACTATAGGTACAAGGGTTTGCGCCGAAGCAGGTTATATGTTCCCTCCCGGAACACGCAGGTCCGTGTTCTCGGGTCTGAATGAGCGCCACATATGTAAGCACATGGGGCTCATTTCCCCGTGTGTGTTTGCATCACTTAGCATCGAAGTCCGGTGCATTTGCAAAGACTTAAGTACTCTTTTCTGTCATTAGCGCCATGAAACGATGTTTTGAGTAAAGGACAAAAATGTCCTCTCGTCAGAGTTTGCAAATACTTAAGTACCCTTTCCTGCCATTGGTGCCATAAAACAACATTTTGAGTAAAAGATAAAAATGTCCTCCCGCCAGAAAGGGTTAAAATCATCACCATTTTCGCCCTAAGGAGTAAACTCCTCTGTTTTAACAGGATCTCTTCGCAATATGTCACCATAAACGTTACGGATCACCCTTTGATGATGCACCATCTACTGTAATAGGAGCTCCCTTTGATGATGCAGCCTTTGCCGTCGTCTGCTGTCGTCGGAGTACCCTTTGCCGTCGTCTGTTACCGTCGGAGCACCCTTTGTCGTTGTCGTCTATCGTCGAAGCGTAGTCGGAGCACCGTTGCCACCATCGACTGCATCTACCTTCTAGGTGTTTCTCCTCCACTGTCGGATTAGCAAAACTTGTGTCCTAGAAGGTGAGTTTTGTGTAAGTTTTCGTTATGTAAACAAATCAATTTGTAAATCTGAATGCTAAATCTTACAAGTGGTTGTACTATACATGCTAAATAATACTTATTTTTATACTAAAACAAGAGTCATGAAAGACAATGATATGTACTTATGAAGGCTAAATTTCTACAACAATTTGTAAGTTTGAAATTAACAAAGAGTTATACATTTAATACAATAGTGATTTGTTCGATGCAACAACGATTTATACATTTGAAGCAGTAGCGATTTACGATTTATGATTCATGATTTATACATTTAAAGCAACAATGATTTATACATTTAATGCAACAATGATTTAGGATTTACAACGATGTGTACTTATGAAGGGTTTGATTTCTACAATGATTTGTACGTTTGAAGGAGCGCTTTGTACGTTCGATGCAGCAATGATTTATACGTTTGAAGCAGTAGTCATGTGTATTTATGATTTATGAAGTTACCACTATTTGTACTTAAGTTTGCTAAATTGTACTATGATATTTACTTAAGAAGCCAAAACGTTATAATGATATGTACTTATGAAGGGCGCGATTTGTACAACGATTTATACGTTTGAAGCAACAATGATTTATACGTTTGATGCAGTAGCGATGTGTAATTATGAAGTTACCTCAATTTGTACTTAATTTTGCTAAATCGTACTATGATGTTTATTTATGAAGCCAAATATTATGACGGCTTGTAATGTTGGTGATTGTTTAACGAATGTGATAATTTATAATAATATATACTTGGAAAAACAGTTGTAACATACAATGATGCGGTTAAATTTATGTGTTGTGCAGGTTAGCAATGACTATAATTCGTAAGATAAGAAAGTGTTCGCCGTTTGAGGAGATGACTCTTGGAGAAATCATCTGTCAATCTGATATATGTGAGGGTTATGTAAAGAACATTGAGAATGAAAAAGACATGAACAAATTGTTGGATATTTATTATGCGGAGCCTGATCCTTCAGATATTGAAGATGAAAAGCAAACGAAGAAAGATGAGGAAGAACTAAAGATGAAGAAGAAGAAGGATGACGAAGAGAAGGAAAAGCAAAGGAAGAAGGAGGAGGATAATGAAAACTACGCGCACTTATGAGGCAAAATAATTTATTCTTGCCGACCATGCAAAATTAAATCTAGATGCACATCATTCTTCATGTTATCTGTCATGATCGTCAGTTGTATCACACTATACTATGCATCAAGTTATTTATTGTGCCAATAAAATAAATGACTTATCATATATGTGTGTTGACAATAGCGATTCAAGAGACAACAATTTAATGACATCTACGACGCTGCAAAGCGATTTCAATTTTAATCGCTAAATAAACATCAATTTGAATACGCACATCGCCACCACAATCGTGCAACAATGTAAACAGTATGTTAAATACAAATATCATACAAATTGACACTAGCAAACACATAGTATGTTACAAATCGATATGCATATCGCATAATATATTACAAATCGATATGAAAATTCAGCATAATAACTTACAAATCGATATTAACAAACAAAACAATATCGCGCAAATCGATAGTATGTTACTACAACCGTGATTTGCGTTATACTATTTCAATATTTTCTATACAAAGGCAAATCGTTGTTGCTTACATAGACGTCATTGCTTAAATCACAAACATCACAAACAGAATCTAGGTCTCACAAGGCATATCGATTTTTGACAACGAGCGGGATGTGAAACAATGTTTCTTTTACAAATGAATGACACATTTTTGTAATAAAGGCAAATCGTTGTGACGATTTATGATTTACATATTTAAAACAACAACAATTTATACATTTAATGCAATAGAGATTTATGATTTATAAAGTTACCAAGATTTGTAATCAAGTTTGCTAAATCGTACAACGATTTTTAATGTTGAAGTCTAAACATTACAACTATATGTACTTATGAAGGGTGTGATATCTACATCTATTTGTACGTTTGAAGCAGCGATTTGTACGTTTAAAGAAGGAACCCTAAAACCCTTAATGCCTAAAACCTAAAACCTAAACCCTAAACCCTAAACCTAAACCCTAAATTCTAACCCTAAACCCTTAACCTAAACCCTTAATATCTTACTAAACCCTAACCTTAAACCCTAAACCTAAAACCTTAACCCTTAACCTAAACCTAAACCCTTAATATCTTACTAAACCCTAACCCTAAACCCTAAACCCTAAATCCTAATCCTAAACCCTTAACCTAAACCCTAAACCCTTAATATCTTACTTAACCCTAAACCCTAAATCCTTAATATCTTATTAAACCGTAATGCTAAACCATAAACCCTTAACCTAAACCCTAAACCCTTAATATCTTACTAAACCATAACCCTAGACCCTAAACCCTAACCTTAAACCCTTAACCTAAACCCTAAAACCTTAATATCTTACTAAACCCTAAACCCTTAACCTAAATCCTAAACCTTTAATATCTTACTAAACCCTAACCCTAAACCCTAAACCCTAACCCTAAACCCTTAATATCTTACTAAACCGTAATGCTAAACCATAAACCCTTAATATATTACTAAACCCTAAATCTTTTACCCTAAACCCTTAACCCTTAATATATTACTAAACCCTAAATCTTTTACCCTAAACCCTTAACCCTTAACCCTAAACCCTTAATATCTTACTAAACCATAACCCTAGACACTAAACCCTTAACCTAAACCCTAAACCCTTAATATCTTACTAAACCTTAACTCTAAACCCTTAACCTAAATCCTAAACCCTTAATATCTTACTAAACTCTAACCCTAAAACCTAAACCCTAACCCTAAACCCTTAATATCTTACTAAACCGTAATGCTAAACCATAAACCTTTAATATATTACTAAACCCTAAACCTTAAACCCTAACCCTAACCCTAACCCTAACCCTAAACCCTTAATATCTTACTAAACCGTAATGCTAAACCATAAACCTTTAATATATTACTAAACCCTAAACCTTAAACCCTAACCCTAACCCTAACCCTAAACCCTAACCCTAAAACCCATAAACTAAACCCTATAACTAAACCCTCGATTATGAAGATGATTCGGTATATCGATTTATAAGCTATAAACAAGATTTTTCATATCGATTTGTATGATATTTGATCATCGATTTGCGTTATACTATGACAATATTTTCGTAACAAAGGTAAATCGACTAAACATTACAACGATTTTTAAGATATCAATAGGATTTGTCATATCGATTTAAGAAAATGTTTTGATTCTTAATATCGATTTAAGATATTGTTTTGATTCTAAATATCAATTTTTAAAATATCAAAACAAATTTCCAAATCGATTTAAGATATTGTTCTGAATCTTAATATCGATTTCTGTGCTGATTCTTGATATCGATTTAAGTTATTGTTTTGATTCTTAATATTGATTTATATGTTATTGTTATGATTCTAAATATCGAGTTATATGCTAATTCTGTGTATCGATTTATAAGCTATCAACAGGATTTTTCATATCAATTTGTATGATGCTATAACAATATTTTCGTAACAAAGGCAAATGGACTAAGCCGTTGTCACTGAACAAATCGTTGTAATGATCAACGTTCATAAATAAAAATCAAACAATCGTTTAGCGTTGTTTACAATGAAAATGCCATTGATTTGTTTTACGAGCTTTTCCTATCACGATTTACACAGTTGAGTTAATAAACATCTAAAACGGTGAATTATGAAACGTAAAAGTAATCTACTAATAATGAATCGCTTTGCATAAGTTTTGATAAACGACTGAAACGATTTGCACAAACACGCTCTATACTCATGCACCGTGATTTTTATCCAGATGTGGCCGACATAGATGTCATTGTGTAAATTGTTATACCATCACGATTTACACAATGACATCTGTCTTTAGACAATGAGCTTTGTCTAAGTGAATGACACATACTATCACGATTTACACAATGACGTATAAAGGCCACGCGCTATCGCAATTTGCTTTTATCGTTCTCACCACAATTTCGTAACTACAAATCCACATGATTTAAAACCACATTCATGTACAAAAAATATTAGAATTTAGATACAATACATCATGACCAATGGTTTGACTTAGATACAATACATGACCATCATCAAGAAAGAAAACAAATATCATCACAAGTATGAAACTTACGTCCAAAATAGTGATGTGCTTCTAATGCAATCCAGGTGCGGGAATGTGGAAAGCTATTTATGGGAGGACATTTTCGTCAAACGCATATCTATCTTTATGAGACTCCAATTTTTACAGAAGTGATCACCAAAACATCTGTATCGTTCATCGTCGAGTTCATTTTCTGCTGCAAAGCGATTCTATTTGTAGCTGTGGAAACATCCTCTCCAAAAAAACAAACTCATTAGTAATGACATGCCACTGCACCATTTTCCTCGGGTTGAGGCTGATAGAGACTCTAGCAATGGTGCACCTTGAGAATATGCTTCACAAACTTCATCTCAAGCACTGTCCCTTTGAAGAGCCGATGGGCTACATCATAAATCTCTTTTACGTATTTGTCATAAAGTATATTGAAGACAAATACGTAAAAGCGACTTATGATGTACCACTGTTGGAGTCTCTATCAGCCTCAGTCCGAGGAAAATGGTGCAGTGGGCTGTCATTACTAACGAGGTCATTTTCTTGGAGATGATGTATCCGTAGTTGCATATAGAATCGCTTTGCAGTAGAAAATGAACTCGACGATGAATGCTATGGATGTTTTGGTGATCTCTTCTGTAAAAATGAGAGTCTCTAAAAGATAGATATGCGTTTGACAAAAATGTCGAAGGAGGAGAAGAAGAAGACGAAGGCGGAGGAGGAAAAAGAAGAAGTTGCGCTGCCGTAGAAAAGAGGTTAAATAGACTAGGGTTTTACACCTGGACAACGGGTCGGATCAGATAGGGTTTTATATATATATCTATACTAGGGTTTTATATTTTGCAGGGTTTTATGCATGTGTACACAAATCGACACGATGTTTAGACTTAATAAAGTACAAATCGATTTAACTACAGTATATGTATGACGATTTGTATATGTGACGGCTAGATGAGACAACAATTTTCACTAATTGTATAAGTACTGGGCAAAGGCGATTTACCAACCGTATCAAAATTGTAGCTCTGTAGGCTAGATGAGACAACGATTTATATATGTGAATAATACCTATTATAACAATTTGTACATGTGAATGATACATTATTAAACAGAATTCACGTGCTTTTTGGATGAAGCCATTTTCATGAATGGTGATGCAAAAATATATTAACAATTCTATTTTTGTAGCTCACGATTCATGAAAATGGATTCATCCCAAAACTCTTTCTTTGTGAAGAAAATCGATACGGAAGTTTAGCCTAATAGCTTACAAATCGACACTATAAAACACATAAAATCTTACAAATTGATGTACATATGGAAAAATATATTACAAATTGTGTCATATCTTACTAAACCCTAACACTAAACCCTAAACCTAAATCCTAAACATTATACCTAAACCCTAAACGATGTGTAAATTTGAAGGCTAGATGAGACAACGATTTGTCTGTGCAATTGTATCGCAATTTGTACTCATGCAAATTGCGATTTGCATCCAGTTGTGGCCGACATAGATGTCATTGTGTAGATCACGATAAGACAATACATGGTATAACATCTTACAAATCGATACTAGAAAATACCTAATATCTTACACATCGATATACATATCACATAATATATTAATCATCAATATGACAATTCAAATTGAAAATACATATCTTCTGATGAAAAATGTATTCTATGTTCTTTGCTGCATTTTGAAAGATATGCCACAAACATAGACGATTGTGCATATGGCCATACATAAGATACTGCATCCTCAATTGCATGATCATCATCTGTAAGTACAGCTCCAGGGTGCTTTCCATTCATTGCCTATGTAAAATACTCTAAACAACCACTCAAAGATTTCCTTGGTCTGGTCATACAAAAAAGCACCGCCTAATATGCAACTCCGTGAGTGATGGTTCACTCTGACAAACTGCGCAAATGTCCACTGTTCCGTATTAATCTTCACTGTCGTATAAAAAATAAGCACATCATTGAAGCATTCACAATCTACTCTTGACTTTGAATCTGCCCAAAACATATTCACAACATACATACCTATCTTCATCCAGTTGCATTGCACTAAAAAAATGAGGGTCATTGTTTGAATTCTTTTGTAGGTAATCAATCAAAGAACATATTCCTCTATTCTTCATGTTGTCTGACTTCTTCATTCTCAAATGGTTTCTTAGATCCATAGGTGTGAATGATACATTCTTGCGACCACCATCTATGCGCGCGTATAAATTGTATGTCTTCCTTGGTGCAATGTCGGCGCTATCAACTATTTCAGCAACTACAGTATGCACTTCGATTACTTTATAATGTGACATTAACATAGGAGTCATAAAAGAAGGGGCTAATTCATGGTTATGATCATTGATTAAAGTATGAACTACATATTTCCCATTCAGAAGTCTTCTTAACACCATTCTTGCTGGACAACCACATCTTGAATCTGACTTGCTCATTGTTGGATTTCCACTTGACTTCTTCCAACCTTGCTTAGAACAAACATATGCCTTTCTCACCACGACACCCTGTGCATTTTTTGCCCAAGAATACCTTCTAACACTGAATCCAAGTTTTAAGGCATAATCATTGTAAAATTTGTATGCAGCTTCCTCATTATTAATCTGCATTCCCTCTACAAAAACAGAGTCAAGTGTAATATCATGTAGACTTGAGGTTCCTGCACCTTTGTCAAGTGCACTGTCATGATCGTCTACCTCATTATCGAATTGCATTTCGTTTATTGGAATATTTAAGTCTAGAGTGAATCCAATGCCTGCACCCTTATTATCATGTGCATCAATAGTGCACATATTCACTTCTTCAGGTGTGTCGATAGTACAGATATCCGTTGCTCAATGACTTTCTAGTGATTGAGACACATCATCTTCATTGCAACCAGTTGATATGCTCAACACTATCATGAGCAAAACATCAATTTGCGTTAGTCAGCGTATACGTTTACAACAATTCAGCAAAATATATTACAAATCGATAATAACAATCAAAACAATATCTAAAAAATCAACACTGAAAAATAAATAACATCTTACAAATCGATTTACAAAAATTCAATATAATATATTACAAATCAAGATTAACAAACAAAACAACATCTCACAAATCGACACTAGAAAATACATAATATCTTACAAATCAATATATGGCAATTCAACATAATATATTACAAATTGATATTAACAAACAAAACAATATCTCACAAATCGACACTAGAAAACACATAACATCTTATAAATCGATATACAAAAATTCAATAAAATATATTACAAATCGAGTTTTTCAACCAAAACAATATCTCATAAATGAATCTAGAAAATACATAATATCTTACAAATCCATATACGGCAATTCAACATAATATATTACAAATCGATATTATTAAGCAAAAAATATCTCATAAATCAATGCTAGAAAACACATAATATATTACAAATCGATATACGACATTTCAGCATAATATATTACAAATCGATATTAATAAACAAAAAAATATATCACAAATCGATATACGTGTTACTACAACCGTGATTTGCGTTACATTGAATATACTGAGTGAATGGACGATACCATATGGGGTAGAGGCCCTTGCTCGCATCTGTAACCAAGCATTTTTGTCAACAGGTCCCAGCGTCTTACAAATGTCTTAAAGTTTTCAACTGTTGAAACGATAAAATCTACTTGTAATAACAAAACAACACCGTAATGACACTCACAATGACATACGTTCTTCAACAATAGCATGATGACATGAAAAGATACTCATGATGTGACCTTAATGGCACTTGTTGGGATGTTTGTGCATCATTGCTTTTTTTCATACTGCCTAACGAAAACGAAGAAGAAGAAAAGACTGTAAAAAGAGATGGCCGACAAATCCCCCTATGACGCCCACCAATGATCGAACCAGTCGTTCGATTTATAGTTATCTCCACGAGGTAGGAACGAACCCGAAAAAGTTTTCTATCTAACACAAGCCAGGTACGAGAAGGCAACCATGTGTTGTAACAAAAGCTAAAGACAAAGGTGGAACATGCAAATCTATTTACGGGGAGCGGGAGGACATTTTCATCCAATGCACATCTATCTTACGAGAGGACATTTTCGTCAAAAGCATATCTACCTTTTTTATATGTTATTTTATTATAAAGTCATCGTGGGCAACATTGGCATATGAATTATTGCGGGTCCCAAAGTATTCCTCCGTACACACCGGATCACGCAATTTGTGTTTCGGGGAGAACATACAACACCCTCTCAGTTTGGGCACTGGAGAAAAAAAGGAGGGAGAAAACAAAATAAATTGGTTTTATTTAATCCCCGCAAAAAGAAATCGGTTTTACTGGCGCACTAGGAAAGATGTTTTTACTGGCGCTGATTTTTCTACTCCAGTGTAAGATTTATCTTTGATGCAACCCATTTTTGCGCCACTAAAATGCGGAGCTATCGCCCGAGTGCGCTAGTAAAATAAAGATTTTTTGTACGTACGCCAAGCAAGATGAATGCAGGCATGCACTCGTCGGTTTTGAATTTGTGATGTCCCCTTAACTTGGTGTCATTCATGAGTTGTACTTACGAGATGAGGGAGCCCTCATAGGCGGTATAATCAGGGTTTTTTTGACAATGAAAAAATCGCATGATAAATTAAAATGATTTTTCATAAAAAAATATTTTGAAAAAAACCACATATAAGATTTAAAAAATGTAAAAATGTACAAAAGCACATAAAAGAATTATTTAAAACTATTATAAAATTAAAAATATGTTAATACAGTAATAATATGCCAAAAAGACCACAATATTTTGAAAAGGTTGTAATCTTATCAAGATTTTATCATTTTCATGATATATCATGACAAAATCATGATATTTTGAAAGCTTAGCCATACACTAACAGGCTTCAGTTTGGCCTATTTGATTTAACGAGGCCTCAATAGCTCAGTGAGCAAGACTGAGCCAAGTACAACCCTTAGTCACTCGTATCGCATATGTCAACAGGTTGGATTTAGGTTTGATCTCTTACCGAACACGGATCAGTTTAGTCGGATTTACTAGAGAATATGACATCTGATTAATGATCGAATCTGGGATGTGTTATACTGTCTTAGATTCAGATCTGAATCAGAACCGACCGGGTAGATAATTTCAATTCTAGATGATATATGGTAGTGATAGGGTGCTCCAGGAGCACCTACTCCCACCTAATAGAAGCTTTAAATTTTTATAATTCTTGAGTTTTTTTTGTTGATCAGAACACGTAGATATCATCTACATGCATTTTTCAGTTGAAAACAAGTCTTTCAACCATGTGATTATGGCATACATATAGGTTGTTCAAGATCTTCTAAAATCAACAGCTTGCAATGTACCAAAATTTCATGACTTAAAAAAATAAATTTTTATGTCTAAAGACCTGATGCCCATCAAACTATTATAAATGTTGAGAAGATATAGCCTACACCTATGGTTTCTAATAGCCGGGTGTAGGTGCTGCTGGAGCAAAATAACAATTATCACACACACACACACACATATATATATATATATATATATATATATATATATATATATATATATATAAGAAAATGAAAATGAAAACCTTCCAAACCTTCCCAATAAAAAATAATTATTGAGTTTTTGATTTTTTTTTAAATTTTGACCTTACAGATGTGTTCAGCATGATTGATTTACTAGAAATCGATACTTGGACCATGCATTTTGGATGAAAAAATGGTAGTTGAAGCCTCAAAAAATTATGAAATTGTAGTTCATTGATTTTTAAAACCTTATAAAAACATATCCTTGCATCGGAATCAAATGCTCTATGGACTGATTCCTATAAAAACAAGCACATAGATCACATTTGTAAGGTCAAAATATCGAAAAAACACCAAAAATCTGACAAATATTTCTTATTGGGTAGGTTTTCATTCTTATATATATATATATATATATATATATATATATATATATATATATATATATATATATATATATATATATATGGATGGATGACCTATCATGGATCAGGGAGGTTGGACATATGTCTGCCGCTAATCACAAGCACAATCAGCGGTGGAAAAAATCTGCAAAAATGGGTAGAGAGAGAGACCACTAAAGCTTGTCGTTTACACCACGCAATGTGCAATGATGCATCCTATTGTTCGACCAAGAAATTTCATTATATATATATATATATATATATATATATATATATATATATATATATATATATATATATATATATATATATGAAAACTGAAATATGTTTACCAACCAAATATGTTTGCTGGTATGAATCAAGATTTATAGGTTTTATTTTGCAAATCTAACCCTGAAATGCATTTGGTGTGGTCCATTTGCTAAGAATCGACTATTTCATTATCATAATTGGATAAAGAAATATGTATTTTTATGATTGAATATTTATACAAATTGGATGATTCAAGAATATGTTTCTATAAAACCATGCGTCTAGATCACATTAGTATGGTGAAATTTTCAAAAAAATGTAAAAAAAAACTTATGAAAATCTTGATATATATATATATATATATATATATATATATATATATATAGGTGCCTACCACTTTTCTAGCCTACCATGAGCCTACCAGGCTTTGGAAGAATTATTTTATTTCTTCTAAAATCTGACCATACATATGTGATCTACATGCTTCATCTTATTGGAATAGACTCTTGGATGGTCTGATTGTGACACACAGTTAGTTTTTTATAAGATTTAAAAATCAACACTTTACAATTTTAAAAAATGTTCCATGCTTAAAAAAATTATCTTTTTATCAAAAAACATTATCCAAGTATCATTTTATAGCAAATCAAAGATGTCAAACACATCTTCATGGACAAATTTGTGAGAAACAACTTGAAAACACTTATTCACAGGTGGTAGGCTAAAAAAGTGATAGGCTTCTATCACTTTATATATATATATACACACACACACACACAAAAGGGGCATCATCAGACCCCTTTTCATCGGATTTATACAGGGAGCGCACCATTTTTTTTTTTGGGGATTTAGAGGCAGTTCTTGACCGCTGCTAAAGACTATTAAAGTGTAAAAAAAAAATTGTCATTGACCGCGTGTGCGATCAACACACAAATTATTCTGATTTAACGTCAGATTTTTTGGTGTTTGACTATGCACCCTACTATATATATAATGTTTGCATATTTGACGCTTCAAATGTGAAAAAATAATATATTTTTATTCTTTGCAACTTTTTTGCACCCTTCTAATGTGATCTCAATGTTAAGTTCAGTAAAAACTAAAGTTTGGATCATGTTTTTCTAATGTATATGTGGTATTTTATGAGGGTTGAAAAAACAACTGCCTACAATGTACCAAATTTTCAAACCATAAAAGAAACATATGTTTTTACCTTGAAACAATTATGATCCAATGAGGTCACATTTGCTTAAAAACACTCCTAGACTTACCAACTAGGGGGTTCCTTGCCCACGACGTTAGCAAATGTTATATATATATATATATATATATATATATATATATATACCATTGATCATCATTCATTGTAGATTTTGGACCTTTCTTTGGTTGAACAGTCTCTCTCTCTCTCTCTCTCTCTATATATATATATATGGGAAGCTACCCATCCAGATCCATGGCCAACCTGTACCAAATGTTTTTTTTTTCAAATTTTTTTGCATTTTTTCAAAATTCTAACCTTACATATGTGTTCTGCATGCTTGTGTTCATAATAATAGGGCCTTGGATCATTTGATTTTGATGTCTGGATAGGTGATGTAGGAGCGAACCTGTTTGAGATTAAGGCCAGTGTAATCCAAATGTTACTATCTTTCTATGGCCTTAGCAATGAAGACCTCTACCGTCATCTCGATGAGTTTATCGAGATATGCTCCACAGTGTGGATCAAAAATTTTGGGGATGACGCGTTGAGGTTAATGTTATTTCAGTTCTCCATCAAGGATAAAGCCAAGCACTGGCTAAAGGCTCTCGATATGATTCAGATTACCACTTGGGAAGGAATGCAGCACGAGTTCCTCAAAAAGTAATTTTCAATTGGTAAGACGAATCAGTTTCGTAAAGCCATAACCAATTTTTCTCATATTGAGGGAAAATAATTCCAAGAGACTTGGGAGAGGATGAAAGATCTTCTCCGCAAGTGCCCCCACCACCAAGTGCCCCGTTGGCAATTGATATAGTACTTTTATGATGGCTTGACTGAGAAGGATAGGCAAATGATTGATTTGTCGTGTAAAGGCACATTCATGCTCAAAAGTGAGGGCAAGGCATGAACTTTATTTGAAACTTTGAGTGAAAATGTCATGCATCATGCATTGTCTTCACGTCTCGATAGGACCACATCCGTGCCTAGTGGTCTTAGGAAAGTTGAGATTTTCGAAGTAGGGTTCGAGCGTGAATTGCAAACCAAAGTTGATCTATTGACTAGGAAGTTAGATCAATTCTTAGCCAATTCATCTTCGAGAAGTCCAATAGGAAAAGTATGCGAGTTATGCGATAGCCCTGCACACTTTGTTTTCGAGTGTCCGGTAGCACCGCTATATCCTGAATTCGTTCAGGAGCAGGTGAAGGCTACCCAAGGTTTCGCTAGAGTCGTGCATGATTTTTTTGCACCTACATATAACCCGGAATGGCGAAACCACCCCAATTCTGACCCACCCCATTAGCCCTCCCAAATACAGCATAGACAGAGTAACTTTTCATAAGGTTACTCGCGTCCTATATTTTCACAGGCCTACCCCCAGTTTAGCTTGCCTTCTCCTCAGGAGCCTACATCAAGCACATCGTTTCAGGAGAAGATGTTAGAAACCTTTTCTGATATTAAGGCCACTCTTTGTTCCCACACGCAGTCAATAGCGAAGCTAGAGACTCAAATAAGACAGTTGGCTGAGGCCTTGAGCAGGCGCAGCGAGGGAAGCCTACCTAGTCAGACTGTTGTCAACCCAAAGGAAAATGATCCCATGTCATTTGACCTGAATCCCCCAGATTCTCACCATGAATTGGTCAAATCTGTTATATCCCTTCGGAGTGGGAAGGCATATCACCCCATTCAAGAATCGACTGATGAGCCCATTGTTATACCTACTAACCAGTCGATCTCTTCCACCAGGCCACAGGAGAATGGGCATGGCCCACAACTTGAGTTTTCATTATATATTTCCTGAGCCTCAATTCCCGAGGCCTTAGGGTAACCAATTACTTTTAGCAAGCAAGAGGCCTACATTCATGAGATGCTTGACTTAGTCAAGCATGATTACATTCATCCCTTGCTTGATGTTGCATATATTGATAGTTGATCGGTTCTTGACTCTCCTTTCGAGAGTAGTCTCCATGAGGAGATTAACCTCATGTCATACCGTGTTGAGAGTCATGATATCAATTATAGGGGTAGAGTGGGCGGAAACATTGTGCGCAGTGTCACAGATGACACTATTTTTCTTAGAGAGCTCGATTGAGCATGACTTCATGTCCATTGATCTCATGAACGATGAAGGATTTTTCTAGAGATCCATCTGTCTAGGGGCGTGAAACTTAGCGCTTTATGGGAGGCAACCCATATGTTGTATATTATTAGATTTGACCTTTTAGAGATTTTCTTAGGTTGTGTTTTTATTTTCGTTCATGAGTTTCATGTCATGTGCGCATTACATTCAGTGCAGTCATAGAATACAACAACAACAACAACAACAACTACGCCTTCATCCCAAAACAATTAGAGTCGACGATATGAACCAAAAAAGAAAATCATTCTGGGTCTTCCACATGAATCCTTCTCCTCCAATCATTTCTATCCAATGCCATGTCCTCAGTTAGGTTCAAAGCATTCATATCCTTTCCTATCACCTCCATCCATGTCTTCCTGTGCAGTCATAGAATGTGCATTCATATTTCATGTCAGGTTGTTTATACTCTTTTTCCTCATTTATTGTGTCTCATGTGCATTCACTTAATTTCATATAAGCATGAGAGAGTGTCACTAGGACAGTGTCATTCAAGAATGGAGGAGGGTGTAGTTTGCACACCCTGATATTTTTGTCTGCGTACTTGCACATGTTTACACATCTTTCACGAAAAGTAGGTTTTTAATGAAAGAGTTTGAACTTATATGAATGTTATTCAAAATCTAATGTTTTTAGAGGATTTTTAAGCCCCACGAAAAAAATTTCTGACATAGATCTAGAAATTGTGGTTGTTTATGTGGATTTCAAAGAAATGACGATAAATGCATATTATAGTTTATTTTGAAGCACAAATATGAATATGCACAATGTTATTTTTGAAAAATTAAGCAAATGAATAAAAGCACAAAAATGAGCTCAAAAGTGTAAAAGAGCACGCGTTAGGTTGTTTGGATATATTTTGCAATCCTTAGTAGTTGGGCTCAGACGCAAGTTGAAGCGTTTGAGTTTCATTTTGAAAAGGAGAGTGAAAGTCTTCGTGAACCCTAGTAGTTGGGAGCAGACACAAGTTAAAGTGTTTGAGTCTCATGTCGAAAAGGTGAATGAAGGAAGTCACTTTTATATCCTAGTCAATATCTTTGGCCTATATTATTCTTATAGAAAGCTTAAAAATATTGGCATTGCACAGGGCATAAAAGCAGACCATACGCAAGCCATAAAAAAAATAGTGCGCAAAAAGAAAAATAAAGAGGCACATTTTTAGAAAGTTTAATAAAAGTAGTTTAGGTTAAATAGTGTAGGATTTTGCACTTTAGGAAAAATGTTTTAGCTAAGATCTCTTTTTAGAATTTCTTAAAATTAGTAGGAGTACTTTGTAAAAAAAAAGTAACAAATCCTTCTCTCTTTAAAAACCTCACGTAGAGGAAGAAGAGGGGGTCCTCCATTGCCAAGCCTCCTTCTTTCTTCTTCCCAACTCCTCTCCACCAGTTCTTCTTGCCCTCTCTTTCCTCCTCTTTCTCTCAACCTCTCTTTCATCGGTGGCTTCTCTCAACGGATCGACGATGGCAAAGGAGCAACCACCTCTTCTCTCAACCAAATCCATGGTAAGAACTCTCTTCTTCTTCTTCCTTTTTCCTCGTTTTACTCTTCTTACCTCCTCTTCTCTTTGGATTCTTGTTTTAGATTAGTTTGTTTTGATTTAAAAACGAAAAAAAGTAGATTAAGCTTCTGTTGTTGCAAGTATTTTTAATGTTTTGTTATGTTTCTGTTCATTGATTTTCCCTCTGTTCATTGTTTTTCTTCTGTTTGTGCATGGCATTATGAACTGTGCATCTGTTTGATCATTGCATTCTTCGCATCATCCATCTTCAGCCATGCAAGTAGTTGATCGGCTCTGCTGTGAATCCCTTTGCTTGGAGCGACTCTAAAGTTCTGCTCCGATTCACCATGAAATCCACGAATTCACAGTGAATCTTGATCTCTTCTCTGACCTGCTGTGGAAGCCGCTCTTCTTCTATGGTGAATCAGAATAGAGAACGTGGAATTTGGGCAGATCTGCTGAAATTGCCCTATGCCCTGCCGTGAAGAGCAGATCGGCTGGAATCCTCTTCTGTCTGTCGGAATCTGCTCTGTAGATGTCATGAAATCATTCCAGCGTCTGCCGAAATCCTTTTCAGCTGTCGGGTTTGCTTCAGACCGACCAGAACCCCTCTCCAGAACCCCTCTGTTCACCGACATCTTGATCTGCCAGACTCAGTTGGCCGTGAATGCTTGTCACTCTTCACCGTGATCTCTTTTATTATTTCACTGTGAATCAGATGTGATTCACAATGAAATCTGTTGTGAATCCCTGTGCCCTCCACCTGAGCCATTCACGACACCTGAAATGAATTTCATGACGGTTTTTAAATGTGATTTTCACTTCACAGTTGAGTTTGAGTTTCACAGCTTTTTCACTTTACATTTCACGACATGCTATTTCATTTTGTGTTTCACGGCGTTTTAAATGTAATTTCACGGCATCACATTTTAAGAAAGTTCAGTTAGGTTTTTACGACATTTCATTTTGTTCATATTAAATTTCGTATTTGCATTTAGCATTCATTTAGTACATTTACTTTCTTTGCTTAGTTTAGTATACATGCAACATGAGGTGCAAGCATAGAAGATTGTTTTTACTTTTCTTTAGATTAGGATTTGAATTTCATTTAATTCTTGGATTATAATAAAACCATTTTAAACCCTTTGCGTAGGGTAAATATTTGATGTAATAGCTAAGTAGTTTTATTTTCTCATACTTTTCCATTTTAGGCAATAAAGCGTAGTTTACTTTCATGTTTGAATACAAGTATCCCCAATTTCCTGAGATAGACTTAGACTCCACCCCTCATGCAAGCCGTTTTTTATTTTTGGTGTCTGACTTTCATATTGTTTTTATAATTAAATATCTTTTCTAAAATCGTTATAGTAGAGTGGTGAGTATTCCCGCCTGTCACGCGGGTGACCTGGATTCGATCCCTGGCAACGACGCCAAAATTTGATGTCAATTTTGTGAAATGATTTTAGAAAAGATATTTAATTGTAAAAACAACGTGAAAGCCAGATACCAAACATAAAAACTGGCTCGCACGAGTGGTGGAGTCCAGGTTGATCTCAGGGAACGGGGGATACTTGTATTCAAACACACAACTAAACTACGCTTTATTGCCCAAAATGGAAAAGTATAAGAAAATAAAATTACTTAGCTATTACATCAAATGTTTACCCTACGTAGAGGGTTTAAAATGGTTTTATTACAATCCAAGAATTAAATGAACTTTAAATCCTAATCTAAAGAAAAGTAAAAACAGTCTTCTATGCTTGTGCCTTGCATTGCATGTCAGATACACGGAACAATGTATCCCTCGCTTGCTCTCGCTCTATGCCTTCCTGCACAATCACAAGCACACGAGCGACAAAAGAGGATAAATAACACTATGCTAAAAGATATAAATGCAAAAATGAAATAAATGCTAGAATATACTAGAACTAAGAAAAGAAAGTAAATGTACACTACAAGAAATCTGTGGATTAGCGACAGTTGTAATTCATCGCTAATCCGTCGCTGAAAAGTTTAGCGACGGATAACTTTCATCGCAATTTTCTAGTCGCTAATTAGCGACAGAAAATATCTGTCGCTACTTCCGTCACTAATTTGCGATGAAATAGCGAATGCCATGATTTGTTGCAAGGCCGTCGTTAATCCGCAGAGATTTGGTTTTGCGATAGATACATATATGTCGCTAATTCCGTCGCTATATTAGCGACGAAATTAGCGATGGATTACAATTCATCGCAAAACATCAACCGATTCAGTTTTTTAATAGATAAATATCCGTCCCTAAATTGGAGGCCAATACTAATTAGCGACAGATATTATCTATCGCTAATCCATCACAAAAAATAAATTTTTTTTTTTAAAAAATAAAATAAATTGTTTGAAATATAATATCGAGAAAAATTTTCTCGTTATACAATTTATATATCTTGTGTATAAAAAACAAAGTACACATAAAAAATACATATACAATGCAGTTGAAACAAATTTAACATAAGATACAAGGTGACAAAATTTATCGATCCACTATAATCCTCGCCAAGTTTTAATTATTTACAAGTGAACATTTACAAAGAGTTTCTTTTGAAACAACAAGAAGGTATAACAAATTCAACACATGAATCTAATCATCGCCAATATTCTGAGCATCATCTTCTTCATTGTCTCGATTTGCCCCTTCATCCATGCCTCCATCAGCTCCTCTATGCTAATTATCTCCAGTATCCTACAAGAGAAAAGAAAGGTTAGTATTGATAAACAAAATATAATAAAATAAATTATATGTAATGCACCTAATGTAAAACAATCAAAGTAACATGAATGAATTACACATAGACTAGCTAGCAATAAAGTGAAGGACATTAACAGAATTCAGATATGTGTTCTAAGGCTGACAAAAAAATTCATAGTGATTCAATCATGCAGATATGTATTCTAAGTTTGTCAAAAAAACATCATAGTGATTCAAGCATGCATATATGTGTTATAAGGCTGTCAAATAAATGTCTTATGTATCACAATCATGCTTATATGTGTTCTAATGTTGTCAAAAGACTTTCATAGTGATTCAATTATGCATATATATGTTCTAAGGTTGTCAAAAAACTTTTATAGTGATCCAAGCATGGATATATGTGTTCTATGGCAGTCAAACAATTTTATAGTGATGAAATCATGCTTATATATGTGTTTTAAGGTTGTCAAAAAATGTTCATAGTGATTCAATCATGCATATATATGTGTTCTAATGTTGTCAAAAAACTTTCATAGTGATTCAATCATGCATATATGTGTTATAAGGCAGTCAAAAAACTTTCATAGTGATGAAATCATGCTTATATGTGTTCTATTGTTGTCAAACAACTCTCATAGTGCTTTAATCAAGCATATATGTGTTCTAATGTTGTCAAAAAACTTTTATAGTGATTCAATCATGCATATATGTGTTATAAGGCAGTAAAAAAATTTCATAGTGATAAAATCATGCTTATATGTGTTCTATTGTTGTAAAAAAACTCTCATAGTGCTTAAATCAAGCATATATGTGTTCTAAGGTTGTCAAAAAACTGCCATAGTGATTCAAGCATGCATATATGTGTTCAAAGGTTGTCAAAAACTTTCATAGTGATGAAATCATGCTTATATGTGTTTTATTATTGTAAAAAAACTCTCATAGTGCTTCAATCAAGCATATATGTATTCTAAGGTTGTCAAAAAACTCTCATAGTGATTCAAGCATACATATATGTGTTCTAAGGTTGTCAAAAACTTTCATAGTGATGAAATCATGCTTGTATATATTCTAATGTTGTCAAAAAACCCTTATAGTGATTCAATCATGCATATATGTATTCTAAGGTACACAACTCATTACGAAGATAAAACTTTCATACCTGACAGGCACCTGCAGACGAAGTTTCCCTATCCTGAAAAAAGTTGCATAACTCATTACGGACAACGTCGAAAATTGCTTCATGTAAATAGTCATGCATTGTGTCCTTAACAAGCTGGCAAACACCATCCCAAGAATTAGTCGGGTTAATCAGACGCTTGAAGTTGATGCTGACGGGAAAACTCTGAGAGCCCTGGCTGGAGGAGGCAACGACTGGTGTGGTGTTCATATTACTCCCAAACTTGAACACATGACCCGTTTTGGGTTCACCAGTTGCAGTCACCTATGCTACAGGATCAAAAGGCATATGCTGAGTAGAGTCATCGCCATATCGCTCTACCATCTGCTGCTCGTATGACTCCTACAAATTAATGATTACAATATAGATTAATAATTAAGAATTACAATGTTCATGGTAACTTGTATATTAAAATGTTAAGTAATACAATAAATACATATCGTTCTCGCTCTTGCCTTCTCTGATACGAAGTCTCCCATGCTCTTCCGTTTATGTGTTTAAACAAACACATCCTTTTAAGGCACAATGCCTCCTTTTTTTGCTTCCTGTGAGGTTAAATGATAAAACAATTATTTAAAAAGTATGCAACAATACTTATAAATTTGACAATATATATATTGATGAGTTACCATTTTCTTCAGGTGGATTCCAAAAGTCCTAGATTCACTTGTGTGTAGATGAGCATCAAGCATCTTCACTCGGTTTTGTGCAGCCTTTGCTGAGCGGTTTTGAAATTCATGCCCCGCCCACTCGTCGCACATTGCATCCAAAAAATCTGACCTGATAGTAGGAGGGCCATGACCCTTCCACTGCAGTGGATCATCTATCCCACCAGATGCTTTTATTACTGCAGTCTTTATATTGCGCAGTATGTGTGCAAATCGACTAGCAACCACCTTCTGCCACACCTGCCTCGTGCCTGCTCCTCCATCGCAGTCGCGAAACGATTCAAAGCCTATAAATAATTTTAGAAAGTTAGTAGACATGACTATAACAAAAAATCAAATATGAAACACATTAGCTATAATAAACGATTGTATACCATGAATGAGGACCACAATCTATCCAATACCTCCTTCGGGTACTCTTTCCATTGAGCGACCGGTCCTAGAAGATGCTGAACTAGTGATTGCCTAATTTCTTGTATTAGTTTTTGTGGCTCGAACCTCGCGCTGCACATGAATTGGTGCACATTAACTATCGATATACACTATTTATAAGATAAGTATTGGATAAGTGAAAATGAAATACTTACGGTCGATTATCGATATACACTATTTGAATGAGTCATCATGTGTCAGACTGAGAAGACTCTGCATCCGACGTTGTCTCGTGAGGTGTATGAATAGCTGGTAGGTGGGTCATGTGCAGGCGAAACATCATCTATAGAAAAATGAGTTAGAAATTCATATAATGCACATTTAAACTAATCAAGTATACAATTAATTAAATAATATACCTATCAAAGCAGCCCGTGAAGATGAAGGCTGAGACTGGATACCACTGGATGCTCGACCACTGTGACCTCCACGAACCATATTCTAACAAATAAAAGTTTTATTTGGATCAATTACACAACTATATATCTTCATGGATACATAATCAAATCGAAAATAAGTTCATGCAATACATTCAAACGTTGCAATACATTCAAATCATTGTAATACATTCAAATCATTCACATTAAACATTGCAATACATTTAAACATAAGGTATGTATTACAAGATGTATTTTACTAGCTCGAGTATGCTTCCTCATCACTTATTTGACTTTCATATCCTTCTTCTTCCTCCTCCTCATCTTCGTCCTCTTCTTTTTCTTCTTCATTGGTCGTCCATCTACTTGGTATATCATTTGGATCACATTCTTTTATACGTGCCATCGAACAATGGAGATATAACATGCATACCATGTGCAACATCGTGACTATAAGAGAAGTCATACATATCATCTGATTGATAGTAATCACCCTCTTCAACAATCTCATCTTTCTGTAACTGATCATACTCGGGGTATAATTTAGACTTCACCTTGCAAACTGCCCACCATTCATTTCTATCTGACTTCCTTGTATTCAGATATGAAGTATAATAAACTTGTTGAGTTTGCGAGGCTAATATGAATGATTAATATGTTCCAAAGCTTGATTTATGATTCACCTCTACAATGCCTGAGGCTTTGTCGACTCTTGTTGTTGTGGGATCAAACCAATGACACTTGAATAAAGTTACCCTATTATTTATGCCTAAGTAAGTCAACTCTTTATTTCTTCTATAACACCGTAATAGTCATATTCATTTTCACCATAGCTGTTACCCTTGACACACATGCCACTATTCATCGTTGACTTGTTTACATCGTAGTCTTTTATATGAAATCAATAACCATTTACGATATACCCGTTGTAATGTTGCACAACTTTGGTCGGACCATTTTGTAAATCACATATTCCTTGGTCATTAACATCACCATGGCAGACCTACAAGCATAAACAATGACTGTGATCACGACCAATGAAGTAACTTATTGTTGTTTTACATGAAAATAATGTATGTTATTGTGCTTACCAACTCTTTCAACCATGCCACAAACTTATTTTCACATTCTTTCTGTACTTCTGAATCAGTGAGATATGAAAGTTCTCTTCGCAACTTCAAATCAAATTGTCTGTACTTAACACAGATTTATATTACTGTAAGACCCATAATTTTTCAGTATCTTTCTGAAGAAATTCATGAGGCATTTTCAAGTAAAAATAGCATCTGAACCCGAAATACGAATCAGATCGATTTGTACGAACCAGTTATACTTGAGATATTCGTCGCTTTGTGAATATATGCTCAAACACTCTGGAAGCCATAACTTCCTAACTAAACAAAATCAAAGGATTTCCTCGAGCCAACTTTCTTAGTTACGTCAATACGAAGAGAATGGCATACTCAGAATTTTTCGGAAAAAAATCGCCGAAAACCCAAAATTTTTGCAGGACCCACGGAAATGTTGGTGGGACCCTGTGAACACCCCAAAATTTTCAAATTCTTTTAAATATTCCCTTCTTGCCCCTAAATCCATCTTTGAGCAAAATGAGTCATTTTTAAATCTAAATTCCAGTTCATTTCTCAAATTTTACTAAATTTAAATTCATTCTATATGTTTCCAGATCTGGATCCATTGTCCAGATCCAAATCTGAGTCTCATTGTCCAAATTTTAAATTAAAATTATAGAAAATACCAAAAATAGCCTTTAAATAGCTCGGATAATCCATCCGACATCCGTTTAGATCCATCACGTTGTATTTCTCGATTCGAGTGTCAAAACTCGAACATTTTCTCAAAACCTGGGTCCAAACCCACCCTTTTGAAGAAATTTTCCCAAAATGGTCTGAAATTCTCAGAAGAACACTTTTTGTAAATATTTCTCAGAAAAATACAAAAAAAAAAATTACCTTTCTCGTAAAATCTTAGATTTTATTTCAAAAAATACAAAAAAATGAAAATACAAATAGAAAAGAAACAAAAAAAATTGGTTTTGAAAAAAACACTTTTAAAAACCATTCTTTTACAAAAACCTTTTGGAAAACACCTTTTTCAAGTTTTATGAAAACATGTTTGTTAAAAAGCCCCTCTTTTGTAAAATCCCAAAAATAAAAGGGGCTCTTTTGAAGATCAGTTTTTAGGGTTTCTTTGAAAAGCCCTTCGGGAGAAAAAAAAAGGGGAGGGCGCCTCTTTCGCAAACCGTCCTTCTAGAGGGATCCTTTTCGCTCCCCTTCGGAACCCTCCTGCTCAGCCGCCCGATCACCCCAAAAAATTATAATCTGCTCACTTTTATCCACTGTAACGGTATTACCCACATGATTATCACACGATTTGCACCTAATTGCCTGTTTGCATTTTTCAGTCTTGATGACACTCGATTGCATTTTGCTTATTTTGTTCATTTCTTTTTCTTTTTCTTTTTTGTTTTTGTTCTTTTTGTTTTTCTTCCTTTTTCTGTTTACCTTCGTTTTTAGGAATGGCTTCCGTAATGATATCTGATCTCATCTAGCATCAGATTGGGTTCATTCTACAGAAATCGCCAAGTGATTTTATATTTCCCCCTATGATTAACTCTTGGCATTTGATTTTTTTTTTTAAATGTTGACGTCCTGGGATGGCATCAGTTTACGACATTCCAGCCACTTTGTGCATTCTGCCCCCTTAAATTCCCTGTAATCCATTTTTATCATTTGGTTTTATTTATCGTATCAGTCGTGCGATCGTTCATTCTGTTTCGTTTTCCTTTCTCTGTTACCTTGGATAATCGTTTATCACCAGAATTTATCAAGAATCAACTTGATTGACGATCTCTGTGTTTGACCTCTGCAGTCTTGTTTAGGAGGGAGGGGCATTGGTCATGATTCTATGATCACAGCCCCATGGTCCCTCGTTCCTCTGTTACATCAGACTCCTTATAATATAGTCTTACTTGGCATCAATTCATTCATGCGTTTCTGTTTTCATAAGCATGGGTATTAATATTTTTGTTTCGTTCACATTACGCCAATGTTCAGCAAATGCATTCATAATGCGGGAATTCTGATAGCATGGTTTATATTGTGAGATACTGGGTAGTGGTTCATATCAGATATATACTGACTATCTGTCATGCACAACCAATTGCTGAAAGTGAGGCAGCCATACAAAGGGCAGTTGAAGGATTTGACTAGTATCAGGGTCATTTTCCTTTTACCATAAGAGTTTTGAAGATCATTGAGTAACCTTGCAGAGAAAATCCCATTCGTCAGATGCAGTATGGAGTTACTGCAATCTGTAGCCCATTTTGTTAATAAACTTCCTAGTTTGTCTCAAGGAACATTGGAGACTATGAACTGTTTACCACACTACATTTGAGAATAGCGTTGAAAATGTCTTAGTGATGCTCTGAGAAGATTCTTTTTCTTTTTCTTTTTACTCAAGGCATTTGTCATGTTAATTGAACTTATGAGAGAGTCAAAAGCTTGATGAGAACACAAGAACAAACGGTTGGGGTGGAATGTAGAAATCTCAAAAAGGCTCCATTACAGTGGGTGGTCCCTCTATCTGATTGTCCAAAGGATGAGCATAAGCATCGATCAAGTGATGACGCCAGATCAGTTCAATTTAAAGCAGGGTGAATGTACAAGGAAATTCCAGGAGGCAATGTTAACTAGGAAGCATTTCTTCAGTTCGACATGGGCAAAAGATTTAGCTTGCAACCAAGCTTCACTTATGTTGCTGATGGAATTCTTTTTTTATAATGAACTGGATATTGAGTTTTTTTTTTCTTTCTTGCTTTATCAGGTGCAGCCCAAGTCGCAGCAAACAAGAAGATTCTACAGCTATTGAAAGCCATTATGAATGTTGGAAACACGAGGCTCTGGATTTCCAGAATTAGTGTCAACAAAATACATCTTTATCCTCATCTGCAACGTCACTAACAGCATTCCTAGCATTTACCCTCATTTCCATCTCTTCAGCATATATTCCTCCCAACTCATGAAGATACTATGCAGAGTCAACTCGTATGCTATCGATCTGACTAAACTTTTTTTTACAGGGGCTAAGCCGCAAATCAGGTGGTGGTGGTTAGGTTGAACTCTCCAAGCACTTCTGCAATTAGTTTTGATGTTATAGGCCAGCATCTACTATTCTGGCAGGTATTACCTTAGCATTTTTTTTTTGAGTCCAAGTGTTTCTTTTTAAATATTTAGGTGTTCAAGGCGTGTTTACATGGTTTGATAGAACATATAACAGACACATGCTTCGACACTTGCCTAGGGTTTCATCATCAGTTTTCCTCACCAATCTTTCTCCTGCGAGCAGAAAATTTGAAATAAGTAGGCATTGTCTGCTAAATCGTGAAGTACACATGCAACTATAATTATCAATGTGGTCGAAATGTCAATCTTGCCTCTGTCTGCAAAGCATGCTTTTATAATCTTAACTTGGTTCATATCCTATGCTGCAAGCATGGGACACAAGCAACTGCATACCTAGTAGAACCAGTTATGGATCTGTCTCATCAGCTGAATAAGTTTCAGAATATGATATGAGTTCTATATTTCAGTGACATGATTGCTCTTCATATTGACTAAGTTTTGTATACCTGAATGCCTATCAAACTCATCAAATGTTAGATCTAGTTGTAGACATGATGCAAAATGTAGTGGAATCTTATCGTTATAATCCTGTGAATATGCTCCAATATATTGCACAAGGCACCTACTTCTGTAACATGTGGGTTGCTGTTGTATCAACTGATTTTTTTTTTTTTTGCCCAAATCCAAAGTAAGCTTGTCACTTGGTTGTCTGATAAAACTAGCAAGACTAAAACTGCAGAAATAAACGAGTGCCAATTTAATTTAGTCCTTACTCATCATAGTTGCTTTTCTATTGTCTTATTATGGTGGGTGAATATTAATGAAAGCTGGACCATTTTCCATGCTTGACATGTGTTCAATATACAAGTTCATATGACATCAGTGCCAGAACCTATGGTACCTGGACACTCCCTTTTTTCTTCTCCATACCCTCGCCTCCACCCATTATATATGCCTTCCTACCTATAGGTCTTCGGTATATATATATATATATATATATATATATATATATATATATATATATATATATATATATATATATGTATATATGCGCATTTTTCTCATGAATACAGAATATGTCATTGCCCCTCATACATGCATTCTTTTTTTTTATTTAGGCATGTCCACCTAGTTATCAGTATCCTTAGATTCAATGTGAATATTTTTCCATTTCCATTTTCCTCTCACTTTACACCAACTAAGCGTTTTGCAGGGAACATTGGAAAATATCATTACTTGGAGTTGTAAATTCAATTTTATATGTAATAAGTCTTAATGAGAATTTACATTTCCTGTTATAGATAGAATGAATGAGCATATAGATATCAGGAATTATCCATTGTCATATCGTTCTTCCCGTTTTCAAATTCTCACAATGGTGAAACACGAATGGGACGCGCACCATTTCATAAGAGGTAATTAATCCTAAGTTGATGATTTACATCAATGGCCATAGTCAGGATGTAAACAAAACTTAGGATTTTTATCTTTTATAAAATAACACTGATCCACATTGGATCCTCTTCAAAAATCATCATATTTTCGAATATTTCCTTCTTTTATTAGAGTTTAACTTAGAATTGACTCAAAATATATACCAATGGCCATAGTCAGGGTATATTGAGAGTTAATTTCATTTTAAATTCTATAAAAGCACCAAATGTGTTTCATTCTTCACCTGAATTTAAATATAGATTATTATATAATACATTCAATGACCATAGTCAAGGATGTATTATATTTTCAATCGTATTTTAATTCATCTAAAGAATGGAATAGCTTTTCAAAATCCAATTCTAAAAATTTAAATTCATTCATCATTTAGGATAGAATTGCATCATGTTTATAAAATTCTTTTTCATAAATCCAAGTGATTCTTTCCTTCATTTCTCAGATCAAAACCTATTCATAAATTCAAATTTCTCAAAAGGATTCAAGAATTCAATTTCAAGGTCCCATTTAACTTTGAAAACTTTAGAATCAGCTTATATCCAAAATTCAAATTCTAACTTCAAATTCAAAGTCCAAATTGACTTTGAAATTCATTTTATATTCAAAACTCCAATCAAATCCAAAGTTCAAATTAACTTTGAGATTCTCTTCATCTTCTAAATTTTAAATTCAAAACTTCAAATTCAAAGTTTAACTTGACTTTGAAATTCATTTGAATATTCAAGATTCAATTCCTAAATTTCATTCAAAATTGGAAATATGGATTCATCTTCTAAATTCCATATTCAAGCTTCGAAGTCCAATTTGACTTTGAAATTCATTTACATATTCAAAATTCAAATTCTCAAATCAATTTTGGAAATTCCAAAACCAAAATCAGATCAACTTAGATCCAGTCTTCTAAATACAATTCTTATATTGGATCTCAGACTTCAGATCCAATTCCTCTTTAGGATCCAGACTCCAATTTCAATTTGGATCTTAGACTTCAGATCCAAATCCATTTAGGATCCAGAACCAAATTCTACTTTGGATCTTAGACTTTAGATCCAATTCCATCTTAGGATCCAGAGTCCAACACTACATTGGATCTCAGACTTCAGATCCAAATCCATCTTAGGATCCAAGACTTCTGATCCAAATCCACCTTAGGATCCAGAACCCAATTTTCTCCCGGATCTCAGATCTCAGATTTTAAATCCATCTTTAGATCCAATTTCATTCCCAATTCTAGATTTCAAATACAATTCCATTTTTCAGATCTCATCCAAAACTCCCTAAATCCATTTCTATTTTACCATTTGATTATCTCAAATCCATTCCAAACTTAAAAATCCAAATTCAATTTCATCTCAAGTATTCATTTCCTTTCCTAAATTCAAATTCAAATTCAAAGTCCATTTTGACTTTGAAACTTCATTTCCTTTCATTTCAAAGCTTCAAGTCATTCTTTCACATTTATTCTTCCAATCCTGATTTACTTCAAAGACTTAGAACTTCTCTATCTCAAGTTCTAAGTGAGATTCAAACATTTCTTCACTCCCTTACCAAGTTCATCTCAGAATACTTGGAAATTTTCAAAACATCTTTCAAAAGGAGCATACATTCTTGCATTGCACAAGCATGATTCTTTGTGCATTTAGATCTTTAGGATAAATTCTTAGATGATATTTAGGCAAAGCAAAAGGCATAGATTCGATCCTTGGTTCGATTACCCCTGGTAAAGGCGCCAGGAACGGTCGAACCTCGTACCGACGAGCGAATCCCATCTCTCCATCTTCCCGCAACATTTTCAAAACGGAGGCGAGTTATTTTCTAAATATTTTTTTTTTCAAATCAAGGTCAAGTGAGACCGCGCAAAATATTTTCTCTTCTCTCTTTTTCTTTCTTTCTTTTCTCTTTTCTCTCTCTTTTCTTTTCTTTTATTCTTCTCCCTTCAAAAAGGAGGAGAATAAGAGGTTGGAAAAAGAAAAGAGAAGGAAGAGAGAGAAACCAATGAGAGCGGAAAAATTTTGCGATGATCACAGTTTTGGCGACCGAGATGGGACTCGTCTTCGTCCGGTTGAATTTATGCCTTTGCTTTGCCTTTATATAAATCTAAGTCTTTATTCTAACATATGTCAGCTACATTTTCATGCAAACCTTAGGAAGCCTAGATTTTGTCCTAAGCTGACATCATTACATATAGGATCTAAGTATGGTTTGGTAGGAACATATTGAGGAGATTATCCATGTTCACATTAGACTTAGGTCTTAAATACAACTCTCCTCAATTTTAGGGATTGAATGCAAACAATGTATGCAAGTGTATGCTTCTCTTTTTAAATCTATCTCTTTAGGACTTGCATTAGAGCCTTCTGATTTTATTGCATGTTGATCTTATTTTGAAAACATCCCTACCTATATTGTCTCGGTCTTCACGTTGCTGGGCTGTCTCACTGAACCATAGTTCGGGAGAGAGCCTCACAATTGGACCACTTATTTGGGTTCGCGCCCCCCTACCACGTACCTAAGGGCCATAGTCCGAGGTATATCGGTAGGTGCTCAAGGATGTTGGGAAGCCTTTACCTTAGAACCGGAGTAAATACTTTATATGCCACGTACTTCGAGCTTCGGCTTGAGTATATTGGCGTACCTTGATCGGAATCAGATGATATAAATCTTAGAGTTAGGATTAAGGTCCTATCAGCCATTTTAAATATTGCATATAGAGTCAGCCTTAGGGAATGCTGTTTGTGTATCCTTGCTTGTATATCTGTGATTGTGTGATATTTTATATCTTCCTTATATTTTCCAAAACCCTCGGTATATGTTTCAAAATGTCCTCTTTATTTTTAAAAACCAGGTGTATTTTTCTTTATCCTTTTCTTCTTCTTCTTCTAAAAATTCTTCCAAATTCTTCTGATCCTGCCTGCAAGTTCTTCAAAATTTTAAATCCTTACCATTTATTCTCAAAATTCCATTTTTCCTTTTATTTTTTCTGTTTTTATATTCTTGTTTATATTTTCATAAAAATCTCTTTCCATCAAGAGATATCCTTTTCAAAAATAATATTTTCTTTTCATATTTTCAGTTGGTTACTCTCCCTCGTAGAGTAAACAACGCAATTGTCACAAATTTGGTGGCGACTCAATCCTTAGTAATGGGATACAATTAAATTTTTAACCTAAATCCTTCCTCTTTGTCAAAATATCTCCAAAAAGTTTCTTTGGTCTAAAAACCTCCATTTTTCCTCCACAGAGAGTTCTGATATTTCAAAAATGGTCACTACAAGAGGGGGAAAAGAAACAGTTCCTCAACTCAGCGACAGTGAGGCGGAAGAGATAAGCTCTCCTAAATCAGTCAGGGGACAGAGTCAGAGCAAGAAGGATGACATCGACCCCGCTATGTATGACATGTTCCAAAGGATGATGGCAAGGATGATGTCAGAGCAAGCTGAGGCCAAGCTGAAAGAGGCAGCTCCTAAAAGCAAGCTGAAGAAGAAGCCTGTGAAAAAGACAATCAAAATCATCAAAAAGAAGGTGCAGCCAGACACTACTTCTGAGGAATCAGAGTCAGTCGAGGAAGAATCGGAAGAGGAAGAGCAGATTGTCTACAAGCAGAATCCTCCGAGACAGTCTGTAAAGATAGTTGCGGAAGAGCCTGAATCTGTCAACAAGCCCAAGTCTGGGGCTCCAGCAGAAGACTTGATGAGCAAGCAGATGAAGGAAATGAGTCGAGCAATCAAGGACATTCAAGCCAAGGGTAAGGGCAAGCAGACCTACACCGACGAAGATTTTTATGATGGTCTAGATGGGGATGATAATCTGGAGAATCTTCCCCGCAAGTTTCTCAAATTTGACGGGACTGGCAACCCTAAAGCCCACTTAGCCACATTTTATGCAGAGTGCAGCCGTTTCAGAAAAGACAACAGGGCTCTGTTCATTTGCTTTCCCCGCAGTCTGGAGGGTATAGCAGCCAGGTGGTATGCGGACCACATCAATCCTATCGAACTACGAGAGTTCGATAAAGTAGTCAATTTGTTCATAGATCGTTTTTTATTCAACACTGAGGTTTCACCTACGCTCAATCACCTTTACAACCTAAAGCAGAATGAGACAGAAAGAGCAGGAGAGTTCATCCACAGGTGGAGAAGTACTTGCAACAAGATGAAAGTTCCCATTCCAGAGGAGCATGCATTGCAAATAATCCTCAACAATTTCTCTCAGCCCCTGAGAAGCCTCATTGCCACTTCTCCAGCAAAATCCTTTATCAAGTTGATTGAACGAGCCGAGTGGCTCGAGGCAGGAATAGAGAGTGGGATTTACGAGGGCATGCCTCTTGCCAAAAATATCCAAGATCAGAAAAAGAAAGCGCAGTTCACTCATGCAACTGATATCTCTGGCAATGATCATGACAATAGCAGAAGAAACAAAAATGACAGCAAGGTTGGCCAGAACCACGGCGCAGGTCAAAGGGAGAAGTCTTCTAAGCAGAATAACAAGCCGTCTTAGTCTAACTTTCCGCAAAAGGAGAAGATAAAGCGCGAAGGTTGGAGTAATGACCGTGAGTTCACTCCTCTAAAGCAAACGCTCGAAGAAGCCCTTGAATTCATGCTGGCCAAAGGATTGGTTAAACTTCCAAAAGTCGCGGATCCTCCCACGGTCATGGGAAGGTTCACAAATCAGTTCTGCAAGTTCCATCGAGCAGTGGGGCATGACACCGATCACTGCTTCGTCTTCAAAAATATTGTTCAGGATTGCGTCGACAAGAATCTCTTTGCTGAAGATGAAGAGGAAGATGACCTAGCCGTCATGACCAAGTCTCCCCCCGGCTACTCAGAAGACTGAAGATGTTAGAATTCTCCTACCTTTTCCCTTTTTGCCAAGTCATCTTGTAGGGGGCCAGTCAGCCCAGTCCTTTTGTGACCTTTTGGTCAAAGTGTTTGTAAATATTTCAGTTCTTTGTTATCAGTTTTGCTCGTCAATGAAATGTCAATTTTCCTTTATATCTCTAAATATCCCAATACTTTCTTCCTCTGCCACATAGGGGCATTTGCTTTTGAAAATCTATATTTCAAAAATCTCTTCATCAGCTTCTGTTAAAATTACATTTAAATTCCTATTCTTTTCAGAATGCGGGACCAATCCTGACATCATTCATGAGAGAAATGATATTACCTATGAGGGCTTTTTCAAAAATCATGAAATTTTAAAAATCTTCGTTATGACCAAGGAATTCAAATATTCCTTGGTCTAACCTTTGACAAAAAAAAAAATCAACCCTCGTGTTGATCATATCTTCAAAACAAGTCTTTCAAACCATTATATTGAAAGATCAACCCTTGTGTTGGTCTTATCTTCCAAAATGAATTTTAAACCTTTATATTCAAAGATCAACCCTTGTGTTGGTCTTATCTTTCAAAATGAATTTCAAATCTTTATAGATCAACCCTTATCTTTCAAAGTGGATTTCAAAACCTTTATATTCAAAGATCAATCCTTGTATTGATCTTATCTTCCAAGATGGATTTCAAATCTTTTTATTCAAAAGATCAACCCTTTGCGTTGGTCTTATCCTCCAAAATTGATCTCAAAACTTTTCAAAGATCAACCCTGGCGTTATTCCTATCTTTTAAAATGGGTTATAAATCATCATATTCAAAGATCAACCCTTGCATTGGTCTTATCTTCCAAAAATGGGTTTTAAATCATTATATTCAAAGATCAACCCCTGTGTTGGTCTTATCTTCCAGGATTGGGTTTTAAATCATTATATTTAAAGATCAACCCCTGTGATTGATCTTATCTTCCAAGGTTGATTTTTAAACATTATCTTCAAAAGATCAACCCTTGTATTGATCTTATTATCAATTTCGAACTGTTATTTTTAGAAATCAGATCTATTGTTGATCTTCTGCTTCAAAATTAGATTTCAAAACCGTTGCCTTCGAAAATTAACCCTCATGATGATCTCTCATGTTTGATTTAAAGGATCAGATCTTGCGCTGATCATTCTTCTTGTGGTGGATTTTCTTCCCCTAAAATGATTTCTCATTTATCCCTTAAATGAACATTTTCCTTTCAAGATCCCATATGCAGGCAGGATCAGAAAAACTCCTTTTTCTCGAATCTTATAAATTTTCAGTTAAATTTGATATTTTTATCAGTTTCATTCATTTTATTCAAGTTTATATCAATTTTATCAAGTTTTTATTAAGTTTATCAATATTTCCTCAATTCCATTAAATTTTATCAATCTTTTTACCCTTTCAGGTTAAGGGATAAACCTGATGCCTCTTTCCCATGAGGTATTTCCTTTATTCTTATTTTTTCCGCTCAGGTTAAGGGATAAACCTGACTCTCGTTGTCCGAGGTGTTCCCATTCAGGATAAGGGACAATCCTGGAACCCCTCGTAGGAGCCACAATGCTACCTATGAGGATTCTTTCGTAAATACAAGTTTTGCCAATCTTTATTGATTCTCTAGATTTATATCAATTTTCCTTCATTTTACTTTTCTTAAAATCAGGATAAAAGGATAATCCTGAAACCCCTCATAGGAGCAACAATGCTACCTGTGAGAATTCTTTTCCAAAATAAATTTTCAAAATTTCTTTCCTTTCTTCTTCTTCATTTTTATAAAATTTATGCTTCTCCCCTTTCAGGTTAAGGGGTAAACCTGAATCATTCGTTTCTAAAGTCTCATCAAATGTCTATTCCATCTCCCCTTTCAGGATAAGGGAAAATCCTGAAAACACCGACAATCATTCTCGCTCAAATCTCAAGTATCTTAAAGAATGTCGGTGTCCCCTTTTTCTTCAAATCTCCATCAGAAAACCCAGTACTTACACTGGGGCATTTTTGAAGAATTCAGTACTCATACAGGTAAGCCTAGCACTCATGCTAGTGCCTGGCTGACCGATCAGTTAGCCTCTCAGGATCAGTCTTTTGCACTGTCCCTTCATCAAAAAATCAGAGCTCTAAATCCAATGTCGATCTTCGGGTCATTCAAGTCTCAAATTCAAGCCTTCATGTTACAATCTTTCCTCGATTTTCCTTAAATTCTGCCAGTCTTCTTCTATCCATTCTCATCAACTCTCCTTTGAAGATTCGAGTTTTCAACTCGAACTTCCAACTCTTTCCTTTGAGATTCGAGCCTTGACTCGAATTTTTCAGTTTTCCTTCGAAGGTTTGGGTTTTTACTCAAGTCTTCTGTTCCTTCACAAATCTGAACCTTTCCAGTTTTCCCTTGAAATTCGGGCCCTGGCCCGAACTTTCCAACTTTCCTTCAAAAAATTTGAGTTTTAAATTTTCTTGCCTTCAGTAAATAAACCTTCAAAAATTTTGATTCGAGCCCTGACTCGAACCTTCCTGCTTCCCTTCGAAAATTTGAGTTTTGTCTCAAGTTTTCTTGCCTTCAATAAATGAACTTTCAAGTTTTCCTTTGCGATTCGAGCCCCGACTCGAACCTCCCAGTTTTCCTTTAAAAATTCGAGTTTTACTCGAATTTCCCTGTTTTCCATGTAGAATCCGAGTCCTGATACTCTTTCAAAGGATTACCTTCAAAATCCAGTTTTATATCAAGCTTACCTTCAGAACTTTAAATTCACATTTACCTTCAGAATTCAATCTCATGTTGGATTCTTCCCCAGAATCCCACTAATGTGTCAAAATTTGATGTTAAGCAAAGGTTTCGTCATCAAAGGATTTCAGGAATATCTTGCCGAATTGCCATAAAATAGTTGTTGATCTCAAACTTTTATTACATAAAGAATTTCCTCAAATCTCCTTAAGTATTCCTTCCAAAAAGGGTGAAGCTTCTGTGAAGAAAGGCTCAAACTCCAAATTTTCTGTTGGTCAACCAAGAGGATGAAGAAAAAATCTTCGATATGACCGGTAAAGGAAATATTCAATGATGCTGAAGAGCCATAAATGAGCTGATATTGATCATAGCTATGGCACATTCTTAAAGATTATTCTTTGGCATTAAGACAGTGGAAATATCCTGGGCAGTCAGAAAAGAACCTACCCAATTCATGTCTCCTCAAGTCAGCTAAGCTGCAAATCAAATATCCGCAAAGGGGATCTCTCAATTGTCGTCAAGATGAAGGCGGATTAAGCGAGTAGACCCCCGGGGCTAAAGAAGATTTGAAACATCTCCAAGATGACGGAGTTTGTGACGGATCCTTCCAGGGAAAGTTCGGATCACCGTCGAGATGAAGGCGGATGTGATGGACCTACCGACAAACCCTAAAAGATATTTGATTCCAGCTATCATCTAAGTACCTTTGAGCCAATACCATCATATATAATCCCTGAGATAAATGAAGGATCAGAACATCTCTAAGATGAAGGAGTTTGTGACGTACCCTTCCCCCCCCCCAAAAAAAAAGAGAGAAAAGTCAGGACATCTCCAAAATGAAGGATGATGTAAAAGCCCAAGAAAGCCCCATGACTCAAAAGAGTGCAAAAAGATCATCATAGGAAAATGCCCAGGATATCAAACTGCCCAAACTGCAAAGAATCTTCTTCATCTATGTGAAATTCTTCTATCAATATCTTCTCATTTAATTACTTTTATGAAGCTAAGAATATTTTCTCTCCTTTCATATCAAGGAAATTGATAGCATCCTTGAAGAAGGCCAACAACTAAATTTGACTTTGATCCTGGATTCTATAGAGTTAACCTAGTTGGGGGTAATACTCTAGGTGGAAAAGGGAACATCTTCCAAAAAGTGCTTACCTTAAAACTACCTTGAAGCAACTGAAAATTTTATCATTTTGGCAAAATTTTCTAGCTATCTTGATAAAGAAATAAGAACTTGACATCTGTTTTGATACATCTTGGTGTCGCCTTCCCCGTCTTTCGCTTTGTCGAGAGACTTGCCTTCTCCTTGATAAAAGGATTGCCTTCTCCGTCTTTCGCTTTGTCGAAAGACTCACCTTCTCCTTGATGAAAGGATCGCCTTCCCCGTCTTTCGCTTTGTCGAGAGACTTGCCTTCTCCTTGATAAAAGGATTGCCTTTCCCGTCTTTCGCTTCGTCGAGAGACTTGCCTTCTCCTTGATAAAAGGATTGCCTTCCCCGTCTTTCGCTTTTGTCGAAAGACTCGCCTTCTCCTTGATGAAAGGATTGCCTTCCCCGTCTTTCGCTCTGTCGAAAGACTCGCCTTCTCCTTGATAAAAGGATTGCCTTCTTCGTCTTTCGCTTTGTCGAGAGACTTGCCTTCTCCTTGATTAAAGGATTGCCTTCTTCGTCTTTCGCCTTGTCAAGAGATTCGTCTCCTTGATAAAAGGATCGCCTTCCCTATCTTTTTGCATTGTCAAAAGATTTGCCTTTCTCCTTGATTAAATGATCACCTTCCTCGTCTTTCGCTTTGTCGAGAGACCTGCCTTCTCCTTGTTAAAAGGATTGCCTTCTTTATATCTTACATTTCGCCTTCTCCTTACCAAAAGAATTGCCTTCTTCATATTTCACTTTTTGCCAAAAGGATTGTCTCCTTCATATTTTACATCTTGCCTTCTCCTTGTTAAAAGGATAGCCTTCTTCATATTTTACATCTTGCCTTCTCCTTGTTAAAAGGATAGCCTTCTTCATATTTTACATCTTGCCGTCTCCTTATTAAAAGGATTGCCTTCTTCATATTTCACATTATTTCCTTCTCCTTGTTAAAAGGATTGCCTTCTTCATATTTCACATTTCGCCTTCTTCTTACTATTGCCATCTTCGTCGCCATCTTCATATTTCGCTTTTACCTTCTCCTGTCCAAAGGATTTGCCCTCTTCCATCTTTTGCCTTGTCAAGAGATTCGTCTCCTTGATAAAGGGTTCGCCTCATTCATCTTTTATTCCATCGAAAGATTCATCTCCTGTCACCTTATTCATCGATTTGTCTCACATATCCTTATTTTCATCTCTTACATTTTCCATAAAAGTTGTCTCATCTCTCCTGTCCCATCACGGTTTTCGAGAATTCTGTATGGTTGTTCCCACTCAGGTTAAGGGTCAAAACCTGTACTTCCTGCGAGAGGTCTTTTAAATTCAAAAGCTGATTTAGTCTCAGCAATGAGACGCCCAAGTTCATCCCTTTTTCAAGCTTTAGGGAACCCCATTTCCTTCCTCCTTTCGCAAACCCCTGTCGGATTTGTTCATCCAAACTCCGAAGGTCCCATCATGGTCTCTTTACTCGAGATTCCATATGGTCGTCCCCTTCAGGCTAAGGGTTAAGCCTGAACCTCGTGCATCGAGGTATCTTCTTTTTTTTTTTTTCCAGGTTTGGGTTAAACCTGAGTCTCGCTCTAACAAAGTTTCTCGTTTTGACGAGGTGTTTTCTTCCAAGTCTCATCATGGTTCTCCCCATCGAGTAATCCATGCTTTGTATATCCATCCGGAATAAAGTCATACTTGAACTTCATCTCATGAGGCGTTTTCTCAAAAATGTCCCATCAAGGTCCTCACATATTCCTTTCCCCATTTCAGGTTATTTTGAGATATATTCGTCCCATCCAGGTTAAGGGCAAAAACTGAGTCATTTTGAAAAGCTGATTTTGTCTCACCCATGAGACTTGATCAAAATTCTTATCTTTCATCATTTCGGGATCTTCACCCAAAGCCCCATCACGATTTCCTCATTTTCTCCTCAATCATATCATTTTCGAGGATTTCGTCTTCCCCAAACCATTCAAGGATAAAGTTTTAAATTTGAAAAACATGTCTTTTAAATCAAATTCTTCCACACCCAGTTCAGATCTGCTGACTAGGGCATTTTTCAAAATTTGGAGTGTTTTCTTTGCCACTAAGCTCGGCTTTCAACCGGCTTAGTAGCAAAGAGAGGCATCTGTGAACACCCCAAATTTTTCAAATTCTTTTAAATATTCCCTTCTTACCCCTAAATCCATCTTTGAGCAAAATGAGTCATTTTTAAATTTAAATTCCAGTTCATTTCTCAAATTTTACTAAATTTAAATTCATTCTATATGTTTCCGGATCTGGATCCATTGTCCAGATCCAAATTTGAGTCTCATTGTCCAAATTTTAAATTAAAATTATAGAAAATACCAAAAATAGCCTTTAAATAGCTCGGATAATCCATCCGACATCCGTTTAGATCCATCACGTTGTATTTCTCGATTCGAGTGTCAAAACTCGAACATTTTCTCAAAACCTGGGTCCAAACCCACCCTTTTGAAGAAATTTTCCCAAAATGGTCTGAAATTCTCAGAAGAAAACTTTTTGTAAATATTTCTCAGAAAAATACAAAAAAAAAATTACCTTTCTCGTAAAATCTTAGATTTTATTTCAAAAAATACAAAAAAATGAAAATACAAATAGAAAAGAAACAAAAAAAATTGGTTTTGAAAAAAACACTTTTAAAAACCATTCTTTTACAAAAACCTTTTGGAAAACACCTTTTTCAAGTTTTATGAAAACATGTTTGTTAAAAAACCCCTCTTTTGTAAAATCCCAAAAATAAAAGGGGATCTTTTAAAGATCAGTTTTTAGGGTTTCTTTGAAAAGCCCTTCGGGAGAAAAAAAAAGGGGAGGGCGCCTCTTTCGCAAACCGTCCTTCTAGAGGGATCCTTTTCGCTCCCCTTCGAATCCTCCTGCTCAGCCGCCCGATCACCATCGAGCTTTCTTTTACTCCTACCCTCCATCTTCAACAATTTCTCCTTCGGACAGCCTTCCATCTTCAACAAACAGCCCAGCGACTCTCTTTAAAGGAGAGGCATCCCAGCCTCTTGAGAGGGGGAAGCATCAATGGACGCCATCCACCTTCGGCCTCTCCGCTTTCCTTCTCTCTTCGTTGGAAAAGAGTTGTAGAAGAAAGCAAAGAAGAAGCTCTCTTCATCTCCGGAATTCCCCCAAAACCAAGGGCCCGAATCTATCCAGCATTCAAAGGTTTCTTCCTTCCAAGGCTCCATTTCGACTCTTCCCCTTTCTTCAAAAGCTCCAGCTTCGATCAACAAATCCGGTAAGCATTCTTTACCTGTATTTTTCTTTTGTTCATTTCCTTTAGTTTTCTTCGTTTTTTTTGTTTTGTCCCCCCATTTATGCATCGTTGATGGTGTTAGATTGCTTGTGCAATCCTAACCCACCCCTGTGCAAAATTAACGGAATACTCGTATTCCTACACCTTCTTTCCTTCCTTTCTGTTCAATTAATTCCTTTCTTTTGTTTCCATGTTTTCTGATTCTATACTTCGATGGCATCTAGCATTATAATCTGCTCACTTTTATCCACTGTAACGGTATTACCCACATGATTATCACACGATTTGCACCTAATTGCCTGTTTGCATTTTTCAGTCTTGATGACACTCGATTGCATTTTGCTTATTTTGTTCATTTCTTTTTCTTTTTCTTTTTTGTTTTTGTTCTTTTTGTTTTTATTCCTTTTTCTGTTTACCTTCGTTTTTAGGAATGGCTTCCGTAATGATATCTGATCTCATCTAGCATCAGATTGGGTTCATTCTACAGAAATCGCCAAGTGATTTTATATTTCCCCCTATGATTAACTCTTGGCATTTGATTTTTTTTGTAAATGTTGACGTCCTGGGATGGCATCAGTTTACGACATTCCAGCCACTTTGTGCATTCTGCCCCCTTAAATTCCCTGTAATCCATTTTTATCATTTGGTTTTATTTATCGTATCAGTCGTGCGATCGTTCATTCTGTTTCATTTTCCTTTCTCTGTTACCTTGGATAATCGTTTATCACCAGAATTATCAAGAATCAACTTGATTGACGATCTCTGTGTTTGACCTCTGCAGTCTTGTTTAGGAGGGAGGGGCATTGGTCATGATTCTATGATCACAGCCCCATGGTCCCTCGTTCCTCTGTTACATCAGACTCCTTATAATATAGTCTTACTTGGCATCAATTCATTCATGCGTTTCTGTTTTCATAAGCATGGGTATTAATATTTTTGTTTCGTTCACATTACGCCAATGTTCAGCAAATGCATTCATAATGCGGGAATTCTGATAGCATGGTTTATATTGTGAGATACTGGGTAGTGGTTCATATCAGATATATACTGACTATCTGTCATGCACAACCAATTGCTGAAAGTGAGGCAGCCATACAAAGGGCAGTTGAAGGATTTGACCAGTATCAGGGTCATTTTCCTTTTACCATAAGAGTTTTGAAGATCATTGAGTAACCTTGCAGAGAAAATCCCATTCGTCAGATGCAGTATGGAGTTACTGCAATCTGTAGCCCATTTTGTTAATAAACTTCCTAGTTTGTCTCAAGGAACATTGGAGACTATGAACTGTTTACCACACTACATTTGAGAATAGCGTTGAAAATGTCTTAGTGATGCTCTGAGAAGATTCTTTTTCTTTTTCTTTTTACTCAAGGCATTTGTCATGTTAATTGAACTTATGAGAGAGTCAAAAGCTTGATGAGAACACAAGAACAAACGGTTGGGGTGGAATGTAGAAATCTCAAAAAGGCTCCATTACAGTGGGTGGTCCCTCTATCTGATTGTCCAAAGGATGAGCATAAGCATCGATCAAGTGATGACGCCAGATCAGTTCAATTTAAAGCAGGGTGAATGTACAAGGAAATTCCAGGAGGCAATGTTAACTAGGAAGCATTTCTTCAGTTCGACATGGGCAAAAGATTTAGCTTGCAACCAAGCTTCACTTATGTTGCTGATGGAATTCTTTTTTTATAATGAACTGGGATATTGAGTTTTTTTTTTTCTTTCTTGCTTTATCAGGTGCAGCCCAAGTCGCAGCAAACAAGAAGATTCTACAGCTATTGAAAGCCATTATGAATGTTGGAAACACGAGGCTCTGGATTTCCAGAATTAGTGTCAACAAAATACATCTTTATCCTCATCTGCAACGTCACTAACAGCATTCCTAGCATTTACCCTCATTTCCATCTCTTCAGCATATATTCCTCCCAACTCATGAAGATACTATGCAGAGTCAACTCGTATGCTATCGATCTGACTAAACTTTTTTTTACAGGGGCTAAGCCGCAAATCAGGTGGTGGTGGTTAGGTTGAACTCTCCAAGCACTTCTGCAATTAGTTTTGATGTTATAGGCCAGCATCTACTATTCTGGCAGGTATAACCTTAGCATTTTTTTTTTGAGTCCAAGTGTTTCTTTTTAAATATTTAGGTGTTCAAGGCGTGTTTACATGGTTTGATAGAACATATAACAGACACATGCTTCGACACTTGCCTAGGGTTTCATCATCAGTTTTCCTCACCAATCTTTCTCCTGCGAGCAGAAAATTTGAAATAAGTAGGCATTGTCTGCTAAATCGTGAAGTACACATGCAACTATAATTATCAATGTGGTCGAACTGTCAATCTTGCCTCTGTCTGCAAAGCATGCTTTTATAATTTTAACTTGGTTCATATCCTATGCTGGAAGCATGGGACACAAGCAACTGCATACCTAGTAGAACCAGTTATGAATCTGTCTCATCAGCTGAATAAGTTTCAGAATATGATATGAGTTCTATATTTCAGTGACATGATTGCTCTTCATATTGACTAAGTTTTGTACACCTGAATGCCTATCAAACTCATCAAATGTTAGATCTAGTTGTAGACATGATGCAAAATGTAGTGGAATCTTATCGTTATAATCCTGTGAATATGGTCCAATATATTGCACAAGGCACCTACTTCTGTAACATGTGGGTTGCTGTTGTATCAACTGATTTTTTTTTTTTTGCCCAAATCCAAAGTAAGCTTGTCACTTGGTTGTCTGATAAAACTAGCAAGACTAAAACTGCAGAAATAAACGAGTGCCAATTTAATTTAGTCCTTACTCATCATAGCTGCTTTTCTATTGTCTTATTATGGTGGGTGAATATTAATGAAAGCTGGACCATTTCCCATGCTTGACATGTGTTCAATATACAAGTTCATATGACATCAGTGCCAGAACCTATGGTACCTGGACACTCCCTTTTTTCTTCTCCATACCCTCGCCTCCACCCATTATATATGCCTTCCTACCTATAGGTCTTCGGTATATATATATATATATATGTATATATGCGCATTTTTCTCATGAATACAGAATATGTCATTGCCCCTCATACATGCATTCTTTTTTTTTTATTTAGGCATGTCCACCTAGTTATCAGTATCCTTAGATTCAATGTGAATATTTTTCCATTTCCATTTTCCTCTCACTTTACACCAACTAAGCGTTTTGCAGGAAACATTGGAAAATATCATTACTTGGAGTTGTAAATTCAATTTTATATGTAATAAGTCTTAATGAGAATTTACATTTCCTGTTATAGATAGAATGAATGAGCATATAGATATCAGGAATTATCCATTGTCATATCGTTCTTCCCTTTTTCAAATTCTCACAATGGTGAAACACGAATGGGACGCGCACCATTTCATAAGAGGTAATTAATCCTAAGTTGATGATTTACATCAATGGCCATAGTCAGGATGTAAACAAAACTTAGGATTTTTATCTTTTATAAAATAACACTGATCCACATTGGATCCTCTTCAAAAATCATCATATTTTCGAATATTTTCTTCTTTTATTAGAGTTTAACTTAGAATTGACTCAAAATATATACCAATGGCCATAGTCAGGGTATATTGAGAGTTAATTTCATTTTAAATTCTATAAAAGCACCAAATGTGTTTCATTCTTCACCTGAATTTAAATATAGATTATTATATAATACATTCAATGACCATAGTCAAGGATGTATTATATTTTCAATCGTATTTTAATTCATCTAAAGAATGGAATAGCTTTTCAAAATCCAATTCTAAAAATTTAAATTCATTCATCATTTAGGATAGAATTGCATCATGTTTATAAAATTCTTTTTCATAAATCCAAGTGATTCTTTCCTTCATTTCTCAGATCAAAACCTATTCATAAATTCAAATTTCTCAAAAGGATTCAAGAATTCAATTTCAAGGTCCCATTTAACTTTGAAAACTTTAGAATCAGCTTATATCCAAAATTCAAATTCTAACTTCAAATTCAAAGTCCAAATTGACTTTGAAATTCATTTTATATTCAAAACTCCAATCAAATCCAAAGTTCAAATTAACTTTGAGATTCTCTTCATCTTCTAAATTTTAAATTCAAAACTTCAAATTCAAAGTTTAACTTGACTTTGAAATTCATTTGAATATTCAAGATTCAATTCCTAAATTTCATTCAAAATTGGAAATATGGATTCATCTTCTAAATTCCATATTCAAGCTTCGAAGTCCAATTTGACTTTGAAATTCATTTACATATTCAAAATTCAAATTCTCAAATCAATTTTGGAAATTCCAAAACCAAAATCAGATCAACTTAGATCCAGTCTTCTAAATACAATTCTTATATTGGATCTCAAACTTCAGATCCAATTCCTCTTTAGGATCCAAACTCCAATTTTAATTTGGATCTTAGACTTCAGATCCAAATCCATTTAGGATCCAGAACCAAATTCTACTTTGGATCTTAGACTTTAGATCCAATTCCATCTTAGGATCCAGAGTCCAACACTACATTGGATCTCAGACTTCAGATCCAAATCCATCTTAGGATCCAAGACTTCTGATCCAAATCCACCTTAGGATCCAGAACCCAATTTTCTCCCGGATCTCAGATCTCAGATTTTAAATCCATCTTTAGATCCAATTTCATTCCCAATTCTAGATTTCAAATACAATTCCATTTTTCAGATCTCATCCAAAACTCCCTAAATCCATTTCTATTTTACCATTTGATTATCTCAGATCCATTCCAAACTTAAAAATCCAAATTCAATTCCATCTCAAGTATTCATTTCCTTTCCTAAATTCAAATTCAAATTCAAAGTCCATTTTGACTTTGAAACTTCATTTCCTTTCATTTCAAAGCTTCAAGTCATTCTTTCTCATTTATTCTTCCAATCCTGATTTACTTCAAAGACTTAGAACTTCTCTATCTCAAGTTCTAAGTGAGATTCAAACATTTCTTCACTCCCTTACCAAGTTCATCTCAGAATACTTGGAAATTTTCAAAACATCTTTCAAAAGGAGCATACATTTTTGCATTGCACAAGCATAATTCTTTGTGCATTTAGATCTTTAGGATAAATTCTTAGATGATATTTAGGCAAAGCAAAAGGCATAGATTCGATCCTTGGTTCGATTACCCCTGGTAAAGGCGCCAGGAACGGTCGAACCTCGTACCGACGAGCGAATCCCATCTCTCCATCTTCCCGCAACATTTTCAAAACGGAGGCGAGTTATTTTCTAAATATTTTTTTTTCAAATCAAGGTCAAGTGAGACTGCGCAAAATATTTCCTCTTCTCTCTTTTTATTTCTTTCTTTTCTCTTTTCTCTTTTCTCTCTCTTTTCTTTTCTTTTATTCTTCTCCCTTCAAAAAGGAGGAGAATAAGAGGTTGGAAAAGGAAAAGAGAAGAAAGAGAGAGAAACCAATGAGAGCGGAAAAATTTTGCGATGATCACAGACCCACAGAAATATTCCTCAGAAAATATCTTGTGGGACCCACAAAATATCCTATGGAAATATCTAGTGGGCCCCACCTCAAAAGAAACCTCCTGGAATTAAAATAAAGCTAAGGGGCAAAAGGGGGATAAAAATTCCCAAGAGGAGGTGGGCTTTGGCTATAAATAGCCCTCCCCACTCTCTCTCTTCTCATAATTTTGACCCCCCCTCTCTCTCTTGCCTCCTCTCTCTCTCCTAAACCTCCCCTAGTGAGCCCAAGTGAGTCTGAGCCCACCTGACCTGGTCTGAGCCTGCCTGACCTGGTCCTAGCTCACCTGACCTGGGTCTGAACCCACTTGACCTAGTCCAAACCTAGTTGACTTGACTTGAACCTAGTTGGGTTTAAAATCAAAGTCAAAGTCCTTTTTGGTCCAGATTCCAGTTTGGATTTCTGAACCCAGACTTAGCCTACTTGAGCTGAGTTCGAACCTGCTGAACCCAGTTGACTTGGACCGAACCCTGTTTGGTTCAAACCACTTAGGTTGAGTAGCTTGACCTACTCTCCCTCTTTCTCAACTAAGTCAGCTTCATCTGACTTAGTCTGACCTCTCGAAGGAAGGCTCGAAGCCAAAGAAGCAACCCGGAGCTGTTTCTTCCACGATTTGAAGTAAGTTCGCTTTGTTGATCCATCTCTCTCAAGTATTTGATTGTTTGTATATAGTATATACTTTCTGAAGTAGTATCTCGCTTTAGTTCTTGATTGAGCCCTTTTTGGACACTTCAGTGTTCACCCGCTCGTCTCGTAACTATCGTCGGATATATCTATGTTCAAACACGCAGTATATGCATTTTTAAAATGGTATCTCGCCCTAGTTCTTGGTTGAGCCCTTCAGAACACTTCGGTGTTCACCCGCTCGCCTCGTAACTATCGTTGGATACGGATCTAGGTGTATATCTGTTGATTCTGCCGACGCGTCGTATGATGCCAAGGCTCCCTGTTTTCTGCACTTCCGATTACTGCACTTCCGATTATGCATTTACTTACGTCGTTGCGTCGAACGATGCCAAGGCTCCTGCTTTTTGCAATGTATTTACTTACGCCGTCGCGTCGAACGATGCCAAGGCTTCTGTTTTGTTATATATGTAGAATATTTCGTTCAGTTACACACCCTAAACAATAGTATATGCATTGCTTTACGCCGCCGCTGTATAAAGCACAGGCTTCTGCTTATACTACATATATGGCGCATAAATGACCGTTCAAAATGGAGATCAAACTCCAAATCGCCAATGCGATTCCCTGACCGCTCCTCGTTCAAGATTCTGCTTGACGAATGAAGCCTCTATTGGAAAGGCTTCAGCTTTTTGGCAAAATGCTCTTTATGTAAAGACTAAGTCAATTACGTACGGCCTGGCTATGGCCCAGGGTTCCTGCAACCTTGATGGATGCAAAGTATGCACAACGGTACGCATCCATTTCCCCGAATTAAGTGTGGTGATTTCCTATCAAAGAGAGAAGATGCCGCTGAAATGGATAAAAGAAACGCACGCTTTCTCCGTAAAAGAGAGGAAGTGCTGCAGAAATTTCTGAAGAAGCTAAGAATAGCTCAGAAAGAACGTAGCAGGATACTCTGACATATAGCAGAGTCCTACCCAGTTTATGGATTGCCTTCTACAAACGTAGAAGGGTTCGTCGCACCACTGCCGGTAGAGCAGGGGAGGTGCTGACGAAATGGTTGGCAGAAGAGCTGCCGGAACCAATGGAATGACATAATGATGTCCGTTGATGGAACGATGCCAGATCGGCTCGTATCCTTGTACCTGCAAGGGCACCTTGCTCGTAAGGGCCGCTGAGCCGGAGTAGAAGTTGCGCCTTGGCTAGGTTTGGACTCGTTGCGTAAAAATACGCCGAGTAGCCGATCTATTTAGATCGAGTCATATGCATGCTCATTGAGAACGGTTACGCAACCAGACTCGTAAGGGCCAAAGAGCCAGAGTGTGTTGTTTCCACCCAAAGAGGTGTGATGCTCGTGGTGGCCGAAGTGCCAAGAGCGGTGTTATGCATGCATATGAATAAGACTTAAGGTCGCACATACCCCGCGGTTGAAAATCGTGTTAGGGGTACCCCCTCAGTAATGACTGTGTTGGGGCAGACTGAATGGGGTCGGGTACATACTCCCGTAGTGCTAAAAGCACGGGCTGCCTAAATGACATGCAGATTCTGTCCAAGTAATTGTAAGACTGACAGACCCCTTCAGGAATTATGCTCACTGTGGAATGACAGTGATGGTACAGCCTTGAGTGACATGTATTTTACTTTGGACCTGATAGAGTCCACGATGGCCTCAGTCACTCATGGGTTTTGGGGTCGTGGTTATCTTTAAGATCTAAGGATTGAACCCAACTACTGCAAGTAGAGGATGCATCCGAATATGGGCCTAGTAGGGTTCTCCCAGTTGAAACACACTGCCCTACTATGGATAGGGTCAACAGGCCTCTGGGGTATCTAAAATACACAGAATAATCAACCCCCAGAACGTCGCGTTGATGCCCGGACAATAGCTCTACCTGCGTACCAAAGGCGAGAGCGGTTAATTATCGAAACAATGCATTAACTTAGGTTCAGCGATGCTTTGAATGTATGAGTGGATGACGTGTTGAGTCAGTCCTGCATAACCCTTGTGAAGGTGTCATGTTCGGTATACTACTGGACCGACTGGGCAAAGACCCGTGTTGTATCCGCACGACTAAGCGAAGCTCGAGGAGTTGTCCTTAGATGCGTGGGATACGGATGTGCCAAGTATGAAGACTTGAGCTAAACATCACTTTGAGACCTGAAAGAGGTCATGGCTAAGTCGTGGAGACTTAAGCGGTTATTCAAATCACAGCCTTGAAAAGGCTTGCTCTAAGTCATGAAGACTTGAGCGGATGTTCAACTCATAGCCCTGAGGAGGCTCCTGCGATATACGCTAAGTCTTGGAGGCTTGAGCGTCGTTATTGCGCATTGAGACCCTGAGTGGTCATTATTGTACTTGAGTTGAATGGATGTATGACTGCATGCTTACCAGACCCTCAGTGGTTCTGACCCCGTTTTATGGGGATTTCAGGTGTTGGACCTGCGTGGCGATATGCGGAGCATGGCGGCATCGAGTTCCAGGGTTTCTCTAGACAGAGTTGTACTGCTTCCTTTTATTGAACCTATATTGCTTTTCTAAGCAGTAGTATTGTAATAAACATGTGGTTTTCGATAAAATGGAACACTTTGGTGGTCAATGAGTTGCTTGGCCACATACCTGCAACGTGCTCGGAGCTTTCTAAAACCGACGACTCATTATCGTCTTATTCCGCTGCTAAAAGCTTTTCTAAGTTCAGCTGCAAAGAAAAAAAAAAAAAGAAATTCATGAAAATTTTAACTTAGCTTTGTTTTGGAAATCCGGGGCGTTACAATTACCGAATCATATACACACGTATAGAACTTAGTGTTACATATTAAGTATACTTACTCGATGTAGGGGTCGATCGCTGAGCAATTAAAAAAGATATAGATTTGTGTTGCGTCTTGCTCTCGATCTTCTAAGAGTCTTAATCGACAACTACCAAAGGCATGCCCAAGTGGTTGAAATATTTTTCAGCTATAGTAAATTGTTCTCCATCATCATTACGAGATGGGCAAGTGTAACGTGTTGGAATGTGAGGTTCAAGGTATATAGATGCGAAATTTGAAATCTCTTCTAAAGTGTATGCCTCACAAATAGAACCCTCCACTCTTGCTTTATTCTGAACCTTTTTTTTTTTGAGGTCAAATATGCATCTATCAACAATATACATCTCGTAATATAATAAATTCTCAATAGCATTGAAGAGAAAAATATAAAAAAAATATACCTTTCAAATGGGTACATTCACCGATATTGCACAGGACCACCAACCCTAAGTTCATATGACAAATGTATGATCACATGTTTCATAACATCGAAAAATGCTGACGAAAATATACTTTCTGGTTGATAAATAATAGTGACGACAGAATCCTCGAGATTCTTTACTTCAGTTACTATAACTTTCAATGTGCACAATGTTCTAAAAAATCTACTCAACTCGGATAATACCCCCCATATAGGTTTGTCTAACATATCATAGAATGCTAGGGGAATCAACCATTGCATAATGACATGACAATCATGGCTCTTCAACCCATATAATTGTCCCTCGTCTATCTTCACATCCCAAGCAATGTTAGAGACGTATCCATCTGGAAATCTCAACTGTCTCAACCATTGACATACCTGTTTTACTTGATCTGGTCCAATCACATACCTTGCCTTTGGTTTCAGTACTTTGCCATTGTATTCTTTGAGTTCTAATTATGGTCTTTTATATATTACTTTTAAATCTATACGGGCCTTCAGATTATCCTTCATTTTCTCTTTGACATTCATTATCGTATTGAACATATTATCTAACACATTTTTCTCCACATGCATCATATCCAAATTATGTCATATCAATAAGGTCAGCCAATATGGTAGTTCCCAAAATATAGATTTCTTTGTCCAATTGTGATCCTTCCTAAATCCAAGGAAGGGCATCGGACTACGGGTATCTGTCAGTCCATATGAAAAGTATCGCAATTATCTTAAAATCTCTATGCCAGACAATCGTGTGCGTCGACATTCCATTTCAGTTGTGTCTGCTCGAAACATATTCTTTTGTCGTCAGAACGGATAGTCGTTGGGTAGAAATTGACGGTGATAATCAAACCAGCACGACTTCCTTCCATGCGTCAATCTAAAAGATTTTGTATCCTTCATGCAGTACGAACATGCAACCTCCCATGTATGCTCCAACCAGATAATATACCATATGCAGGGAAGTCACTGATTGTCCATAGAACAACAACCTTCATATTGAAGTTTTGTTTTTTGTGGGCATCGTACGTGAGAACACCATCATCCCACAATATTTTCAGTTCATCAATCAATGACCTTAAATATACATCAAGATTTTGGCCCGGAGAGGTCAGACCGGATCAATAAAGACAAGAAAAGATTTTGATGCTTCATATACAAGCTTGGAGGAATGTTGTATGGGGTGACAAATACTGGCCAACACGAGTATGAAGTTGATCTACCTCCAAATGGATTAAATCTATTTGTACATAAACCTAGCCTAACATTTCTCACTTCCATTGCGAAGGTCTGATGAGTACAATGAAAGTGTTTCCAAGCTTTCGCGTCAACATGATGCGTGATCTTGTTTTCATCATGTTGAACTTTATTTGTATGCCATCTCATGTGTTTAACTGTCCTCAAAGACATATACAATTGTTGCAATCTAGGGGTGAGAGGGAAGTAACAAAGCGACTTGTATGACACTTCTTTTGACCTCGTGCTACCATTGCCTCTTGTCTTTGGCTTGAACCAATGATACTCGCATGACGAACATGATCTGCTATTTTCTTGATCTTTGAAATACATGCAGTGATTTGGATAAGTATCTATCTTTTGATACCTCATACCTAAAGCGTTGATCATAACCTTTGCACGATAGAAATTTTGTGGCAATTTCTCATCTTTGGGCAACATACTCTTCACAATAGAGCACAGACGGTCAAAACATGATTGACTCAAATTATACTCAGACTTCAAATTCATCAGTTGAAGAACTGCAGATAAGATAGTGTGACTCTCGCAATCATTCCAAAGTGACTCATCATCATCTTTAAGTAAATCATAAAATCTACTAGCTGCATCGTTTGTTGTTTATTCCTCTACCCCAGTTGGTACATCACTAGGACCCATAGCATAACCCAATTCTGGTCATACGACATTAAATATCAAATCCATATATGAATTATCATGCACCACATCCACCCGTGCATCAAAATTGTTCCAAAATTCTTCACCACGAAGCGTATAATTCTGATAATCACTCACAAAATTCTTCTTGTATAGGTGATGTCTAACGTCATGAGGTTCTATAAATCGATTGTTCTTACACATCGTGCAGAGGCACCTGATCCGACCTGTGGGATCCACTGTACTGACACTTGCCATTGCAAATTCAATAAAACTGTCAACACCATCCATATATTTAAGCGATACCTCATTGTCAACTATCCTATGATACATTCATTCACAGTTTGCAGTCATTTTGTCCTATGATGTTACAGATACTATCCTAACCAGTTAAAAGAGAATCATAAGAATGATATGATAAAGAAAATATCTAATTTATCATGTATTCATGGTGGATGTAATGATTATATATATATATATATATATATATATATATATATATATATATATATATATATATATATATATATATATATATATATATATATATATATATATAATTTAATCACAAAAACTATGATGCATGCATTGATAACTTAATATTTTCATGTGCAAAACCATTCATTTGAAGCATGTTTGAAGTATTGATAACTTATCATTCATTTTCATGTGCAAACCCATTTATAACGCGATACATTCATTTGAAGCATGTTTTCATGATACAATTTCATATGAAAGACATAATCAAATTGAAAATAACTTCATGCAAGCATGAATACAGTCACATCAAACATTGTAATACATTCAAATCATTCATATCAAAACAATGTCAAACATATACCTGTAGCAAACACACTCCAATATCCTGCTAACTACTACCATGACTAGCATGAAATCCAAACTTTAAAAAGAAGAGCACTTCTATTTTCATACATTCAAATCATATTCAACATGATCTCCGAACTCCATCAAAGTAGTTCTAGATATCTACAACTAAGTGAGTGTGTGAACAAAAAAGTGTTGCATCCAAGAAAATAAATAACCTGTGATGCACTTGCATCACTTACTCACCACGGGTATTTACCCAATTTGCATGCTATTGCCTTTGCATTTTTTTTTGCAATGCATTTTTAGCCGCATGTGATGCTTAGCACTAAGCATCGCACAATTAGCACAGCTACGCACCTGCAAAGCACATTTATATATGATCGCGAGTCGGCTGCGGAGCGAGGCTACCATAACTGGAGGACGATAAGGTCACCGGTGTGGGTCAGTTGCCAGGCCAAGCCCGACCTTAACTTCGACCGAGAGGGAGGTGGGCTCGGCTACCTGGTCGAGCCCGATCCCATCAGAACAGAGATAGAGAGAGAAAGAGAGCGGGGAACAGGGAGGGCCCAAAGGAGAGGGGGAGGGGTGGCACGAGACCACCTGCCAGACCCTTCGTGCACATAAAGAGAGGGTGGAAGGTGCCGACAGGGGGACTGTCGACCTCCCATAGGCCCTCCGATAACCAAAAGAAGGGGGAGGGTATTGTAGGGGCCACCGGCCCCTTGTCGGCTATCCGACAAACCACAATAGAGAGAGGGAGACCACAGGGAGAGGGGGGGGGGAGGCCACCTGCCAGGCCTCCGACGGGAACAGAGGGAGCGGGAGGGCACAACAGGGGCTGCCAGCCTCTCGGTGAGCCAACATAAAAAAAGGGGGAAGAGGGAGAGCACGACAGGGGCCATCGGCCTCCTGCCGACATCATGTCGAGACAACAGAGAGAGGGAAGAGGGGGAGAAGAACCAAAAGACGAGGGAGAGGAGGAGAAGGGAGAGGCGCAATAGGGGGTCAACGACATCCTGCCGACCTTCCGGCAATAGAAGAAGAAGAAGAGAAGAGGGGAAAGAGCGTACTTGGGAGGTGATCGACGTCAGTCGGCATTGTCGTGCGCAGGGTACGAAAGAGGTGCGGGCATACCGGTAAGGTGGCCGACCACTACCGCTTCGTGGATTGCGAGAAGGGGGCACTGACGTGAGAAGAGTGAGCAAGAGGAGCATTGCTAAGAGAGAGACGAGGAGAAAAAAGAAGGGAATGGAGGAGGTCGTCAGAGAGGGAGGCAGTCGCCGGAAGGGGGAGAAGGGAGGGTGAGCAACGGGGCGAGAGAAAGGGAAAAGAAAGGGGAGGTTCACATTAGGCTTTTATAGGGAATTTAGTGATGGATTAGCGACGGCAAAATTCCATCGCAAACACCGTCGCAAATTTGCAACAGGTTAGCGACGAAAAAATGGTGTCGCTCATCTATTGCTGAGTAGCGACAAAATTCTTTTGTTGCTAATCTGTTGCAAATTTGTGATGGTGTTTGCTATAGAATTTTTTCGTCGCAAATTCCGTAACTAATTCCAATTTTAGAGACAAATAGTTTTCTCTTGCTAATCCATCACAACTTTGCGACATATTATGTCTATCACAAAATAACATTTTTCTTGTAGTGGTACTAAATGAATGCTAAATGCAAATACGAAATTTAAAATGAACACAATGATATATCGTAAAAACCTAACTGAACTTTCCTAAAATGTGATGCCATGAAATTACATTTAAAACACCGTGAAATACAAAATGAAATAGCCTACCATGAAGTGTAAAGTGAAACAACCGTGAAACTCAAGTTCAACTGTGAAGTGAAAATCAAGTTTAAAAACTGTTGTGAAATTCATTTCAGGTGCCGTGAATGGCTCAGGTGGAGGGCACAAGGATTCACAATAGATTTCACTGTGAATCACATTCGATTCACAGTGAAATAACAAAAGAGATCACAGTGAATGCTTCACCGTGAAATCAAAGGATTTCACGGTGAAGAGTGACAATCATTCACGGCCAACTGAGTTCGGCAGATCAAGATTCTGGTGAACAGAGGGTTTCCGGCTGGTCTGAAGCAAACCCGACAGATGAAAAGGATTTTGGCAGACGCTGGAATGATTTCACGACATCTGCAAAGCAGATTCTGACAGACAGAAGAGGATTTTGGCTGATCTACTCTTCACGATAGGGCATAGGGCAATTTCAGCAGATCTGCCCAAATTCCACGTTCTCTATTCTGATTCACCACAGAAGCAGAGCGGCTTCCACAATAGATCAGAGAAGAGATCAAGATTCACTGTGAATTTGTGGATTTCATGGTGAATCCGAGCTGAACTTTAGAGCCGCTCCAAGCAAAGGGATTCACAGCAGAGCCGATGAACTACTTGCACGACAGATGATGGATGATGCAGGTGATGGATGATGTGATGAATGCATTGATCAAACGAATGCACAGTTCACAATGCAATGCACAAACAGAAGAAAAACAATGAACAAAGGGAAAATCAATGAACAGGAACACAACAAAATGTTAAAAATACTTGCAACATCAGAAGCTTAATCTACTTTTTTTTTGTTTTTAAATTAAAACAAACTAATCTAAAACAAGAATTGAAAGAGAAGAGAAAGAAGGAAGAAGGAGAAGAGAGTTCTTGTAAAACCCATGAATTTTAAAGAATTTTCAATGAAATAAAAATGTGTGTTTACGTGAGATAATATGGTTTATGAGATATTCAATGTGATTTTGAGGCTTGCGGGCCAGTCGAGCGAACCCAATAACGAATACTGGAAAGAGTACTTGGATCCGGACTTTAGCGAGATCCGATGATCCAACTCGGTTCACGAGGCCAATGGGAAACCTGATGGTTTCGGAATGATAGCGTGAGATTCGAAACATGATTAGAGTAAGCGAATGCAAGTTTAGACCAAACGGGTGAAAAATCCATGTGAAAACGAAAGAAATCCATCAACAAGGAAAAATGTCCCATTGTGACATAAAGAGAATTTTCTGCAAAAATAAACACCAAGTGATGGTGTGGTGTTGTGGTAGGACACACAGTGTGTGATACCACCACCCAAGTTCAAAACCCCTTGTGCACAGATTATTTTTTTTACAAGAAAGTGATGATTTCTACCTTGGTGAAAAGGGTAAAAAAAATGTGGGATTAAGTTAAGCCTAAATTTTTGGCTTTTTCATCTAGCTCTACCAAGGATTGAGGAGAATCCCAGGTGACATGGAAGAGGGATACCCATAAAGAAAATAGTGAGGGAAGTTAGAGGAAATCATGCCAAGGAGAGGAGAGGGCATTGTTGGAAATAGACATCACCCACCAAAAATGTGAGATTTGGGTGAAGATTTAATGCTTTGAAAATTTGGTAACTTCCCCCTAAATAGATGAGTTAAATGAGAGATTTTTGGTAAGGAGTTACATTAGACGTATCTCTCTCTCTCTCTCTCTCTCTCTCTCTCTCTCTCTCTCTCTCTCTCTCTCTCTCTCTCTCTCTCTCTCTCTCTCTCTCTCTCTCGGTGGTGGTCGACCTCCATTGTTGGACTGTGTGGACCTCCCTTGCTAAACGTGTGAACATCCATTATCGACGTGGGGTGCCGCTCTAACGAAGAGAAGGGCTTGCAGCCTTGCCGTCGTGAGACTCCAAAGAGGTATAGAGCATTGCTATTTGTATGTAAGTGATTGATGCCTTGTTGCACGTCTATGTTGCAATATCATGGAGTTTACGCGACAAGCACCACATATATGTAGGTATGTTTAGGGCCTCGAGACCGAGGTGGCATGAGCTGAAACACCTACTCGCCAATAGGTCAATAGGTAGTGGTTCAGCCAATGGTTCTCACCCTTGGCCAACGTTGGGGCACTGTGGTGTTCTTTGTAAGGGCATTATGTTCCTATGTGTGTGTCTAGTGTCATGTAGTACTCATATCAAAACCTACAATTCGAATCTATGTAGGGAAATGCATATATTTTTGGTGTAGGCGTTAGCCATGACGAATTCAAGATCGAAACAAAATTAGGTAGGCAAATGGCGTGGAACCTTAAGTATCTCAGATTATTATTCATGAAATTAATGTTGGGTTGTATTTTCTTGTTCAATACACCTTTCATACTTTGTAGATTGAATGGTCTTAATCAAGTCTGAAGTTATGTATACGTGATTGCTATTTCACATTATGGTAAAATAAAGATATATCATTCTTATTGGGTAATTTGATTGGATTTAATGTTTTTGAGTGTGGAATGCACTCATATTTATAGTTGAAAGATTCTATACATTGAGGATGAAAGAGGTGGCAAAACAGTCCATTTAGGATGATCAAAATGTTTGAAAAATAAAAAGATACACCGTTTTAAAAGTTACAGAAAAATGGCAAAATTAGTCGACTGGAACAATAGTTAGTCGACTGATAATATGTTCAGTTGACTGATAAAACCTTCAGTCGACTGCTGCTAAAATTTTCAGGAAACAGACACTCTGTTCAGTCGACTGATAAAACCTTCAGTCGACTGATGCTAAATTTTTTTTTTCAGAAAACAGATATTCTTATTAGTCGACTGATGCTAAAATTTTCCAGAAAACAGACATTCTGTTCAGTCGACTGATAAAACCTTCAGTCGACTGATGCTAAAATTTTCCAGAAAACAGACATTCTGTTCAGTCGACTGATAAAACCTTCAGTCGACTGATGCTAAAAATTTTCCAGAAAACAGATATTCTGATCAGTCGACTGATAAAACCTTCAGTCGACTGATGCTAAAATTTTCCAGAAAACAGACATTCTGATCAGTCGACTGATAAAACCTTCAGTCGACTGATGCTAAAATTTCCAGAAAACAGACATTCTGATCAGTCGACTGATAAACCCTTCAGTCGAGTGCTGCTAAATTTTTCCAGAAAATGGACATTCTGTCCGATCGACTAATAAAACTTTCGGTCGACTAATTTTATGATCAGTCGACTGATAAACCCTTTAGTCGACTGCTGCTAAATTTTCCAGAAAACAGACATTCTGTCCGGTCGACTAATAAAACTTTCGATCGACTAATTTTATAAAAAAAAAAGTAACGTTTCTGCTTAGAAGATTTGAAGCAAAAAGGTTGGTCGACCGGTGAGTCTATTGGTCGACTTATAAACATGAAAAATTAAGTAAAGAGTTTTCTAAAATGATTTTCATGAAGGGTTCTTTTAGAAAAGTTCTTCTAAAGACTTTTTAGGAGAAATGCAATTGAAATATCTATGAAGAAAATAGTTTTGATGGTAAACTAAATATGTGATTCACATATGGACCTTAGGATTATGTCCAATACATGAAACATACATGATACAGATATTTACACAACGAAGATCATTTCTTGTTCAGGATAATATAAGAGTTCAAAAATGAACATGTGGTTTTGCTAAATGTTGGGAGTGCCAGATAAGCACTTAATAAAGGATAAAGTTGGATAATGTCATGTTGCGGCGTAACCAATGGGGGTACGAAACGTACACTCGAGCTAATAAACAAAAATTTAAAATGCCAAATGTATAAGTACTCGACACAAAGTTGAACCAGAATTTTGAGAAATTATGGTTGCCGCCTATTGGGCTTCTAGTGGGTAATGTGCATACACTAAGATCACCCTGAATGTGGGTTGGGATTTTGGAAAACCCCTGTGGTGCAATGACTTGCACATAAGAATAAATAAAATTAAAAATATGCATACATAACCTAAATATGGGATTCTAGGTATACCTGAAAGATGGTGTATGTTACTGGTTTCCCAGGGTTCTGGGTACATCTGAAAGACGATGTATGTTACTAAACCTTAACAAACAAGAATGAAAATTATGCACATATATAATAATTATGGGATTCTGGGTATACCTGAAAGATGGTATATGTTATTAGTTTTCCCTAGGTTCTGGGTACGCTTAAAGTCGGTGTATGTTACCGGACCCCTCGTGGTGTGATGATTCGCACGTGGTTATAAAGAAAATGTAAAATGAAATATAAAACCTTTGAGACTCTAGGTATACCTGAAAGACGGTATATGTTACCGGATTCTTCGGGCTCTGGGTACACCTGAAAGATGGTGTATGTTATTGGACCCATGGTCTACCTTGGAGAAGGTAGGGGGTATGAACTTTGTGGACGTTCGTGTTTTCGTGAGAGCTGGGCGTCTCACCGTATGGTCTTGGTCCGCTACGAGGTCTATGCCTGTGCGTACCCACAGGGTAAGAGTAAGTTAAGCATTAGATAATTTAAGTTGACTGAAAACTTATCTCTGAAGAATTATATACTGTTGATTTGGCTTTAGTGAAACTTGTGGAATCTACAACTTGTACTACTGTAGATAAATATACCTTTAGTTCAGTCATCTTTTGCTCTGTATCATGAATTAGGAATCATAATTATCTTCTTAGAATGATATAAACTTCCATGCTAGTTATATCTGTATTTGTTGCACATATTTGTACGCAGGACACTAAGCACCACATATAAATACATTGCTTCTTACGCAGACAGGGGAGTCTGACCCTTCTGCTTTAAATGTTTTTCAGGCAATGCATAAATGGAGCATCGTGGCGTCGCATTTGGAAGTAGTCAAGAGATCTCAGTTTTTCAGTGTTTTCTGTTTGAACTCTGATTAGTAGATTTACATTTTAGTAATGGAATGTAATTAATGTCATTAATGTTTCAATTAATGAATGGTATGTTTTTGGTACTTCTCTGTTTTTACCCTGTAATGCACCCGACTTGTGTTTTTCGCACTTCCGCTATTTCAAAAAAAAAATTTACTCCAAAAATTTTACTATAAAAAGTTGGGGTGTTACAACTTTGGTATCAGAGCAAGACTGAACAATCTGAGATCTTGGCTCTTCCAGCGACCGCGATGGCTCTGTAAGTATGTAGAAATGTGGTTTTCTTAATGTAGAGATAAAAACATATAATTGCATATTATATTTTCATGGAGTTATAACTAAGGTTAGAATGACCTTTTACTTCCCAAACGAATGGCTTGGGTAAATCGTTGCAATGATTTATGGAGATGCTACATAACCTGGCCAAAGTGGTAGGCCGACAAGTTGCTGCAATGCAGCTGGTGGGTGACAATTTACATCTTGTGACCCATTAGAGGATACATAGAAGATGAGTGTCACCTAAAGTATGATATATATTTTTCTAGATGGGAAACGTGGATGCACTTGAGGGCATAGCTTCCCAAGTTAGTCTTGTGTCAACTTTTGCGAGAGTTGAAGTTCTGGAGCGAAACCCAGGGACTGCTCGTGTATTCTACCTTCTCGAAACTGATTTGGTGAATTGTAACGAATATCAAAATTATTATCCCAATCGCATTGGAAACGATGATTTTGTTGATAAGAGTCATCGGATGAGGCTCTAAATTAATGTTTTTCCTTTTTCCAACTTCGTTGGAGATGTTAGTGACTCTATCATTGATGAGGGATACCTTCCCGAATAATCTTTCGAACAGAAGGTGAAAGCCTTGTATGTGCCCGTTAAACCTTTGAGTTCCTCGTTGGAGGATGTTGTAGATCCCCAGTTGTTCTTGGTGATGAGAACGTAAATGATGTTATATGCTTAGCAAATGGCTTCTGGGTTGCCGATGATGGCAATCGACTCCTGAGAGGGTCATAGTTGGGGACTACATAACACCAGACTTCTGGTGTTATGGTTTTTGAAAGAGCGTTGTGGGAATTCTTGTTTCCCAACCACAGTTGAAAGGGATTGTGATGAGTTGAGTTGGCTCAGGTGGTGATTCTGGGTAATGCCAACGTTGTCATTAGAGTGGTGATGCTCTAATAATGTCATTAAAGTGGTGATTCTCTAATGAAGGTTGCTGGAGTGGTGATTCTTCTGTGATGTCGTTAGAGTAGTGATTCTCTAACGATGCCATTAGAGTGGTGATTCTCTAATGAAGGTTGTTGGAGTGGTGATTCTCCAGCAATGCCGTTAGAGTGGTGATTCTCTAACAATGCCGTTAGAGTGGTGATTCCCTAACGATGCCATTAGAGTGGTGATTCTCTAATGAAGGTTGTTGGAGTGGTGATTCTCCAGCAATGTCGTTAGAGTGGTGATTCTCTAACGATGCAGCTAGGGTGGTGATTCCCTAACGATGCCATTATAATGGTGATTCTCTAATGAAGGTTGTTGGAGTGGTGATTCTCCGGCAATGTCGTTAGAGTGGTGATTCTTCGGCAATGTCGTTAGAGTGGTGATTCTCTAACGATGCCGTTAGGGTGGTGATTCCCTAACGATGCCGTTAGAGTGGTGATTCTCTAATGAAGGTTGTTGGAGTGGTGATTCTTCAGCAATGCCATTAGGGTGGTGATTCTCTAACGATGCCATTAGGGTGGCGATTCCCTAATGAGGTTGTTGAAGTGGTGATTCTTCAACAATATCGTTAGAGTGGTGATTCTCTAACAATGTCATTAGAATGATGATTCTCAAATGAAGTGGTGATTCTTCAACAATGCCGTTAGAATGATGATCTTCTAACGATGTCATTTGAGTGATGACTTTTTCTTTATGATATTGGAGTGGTAATTCTCCGGATAGTGTATTAGAGCGGAAGTTCTCTAACATGAGTTATCTAGAATGGTGATTTTCTGACGATAGCGGCCTTATGCGGTGTCGCTTGAGGTCGTTCGAAGAATATATATATATATATAAAATGAGTTATTGCACCAATAAATTTTATTGTGACACTGTTTGAATTGTGTATCGTACATTTGAGAACTATGAAAGATTGCTAAGGATATTACTTAGCAAGCATAATTGTGTAACCTAACGATTAAATATTATTATGCTTCTGTCCTGATAGATGGCATGGGAGGCCAGGTGCAACGACATCATGGACACTGTGAACAACCTTGTCGAGGTTGTGCAATAGCAGGTGGTTGCAATGCAACAAGTGGGTGCAAACCTTCAACAGGTGGCCCAAGATAGGCAGAATATAGGTGCAGTCACTTACAAGCGCTTTATGGAAATTGATCCTTCTGTTTTTAAGGGCAAGATGGATCCTGAAGCGGCTGAGACGTGGATACGTGAGATTGAACGTTTTTTTCGTGTTTTGAATGTTCTAGAGGAACAAAAGGTGAACTTCGGTACTTATCGTTTGAAGGACCACGCTGAGAAGTGGTGGGATACAATCTATGCGGTCAAGTTCCAGAATGAAAAGGTTACTTGGGACGAGTTTATTAAGGTTTTTAACTCTACATATTTTCCTAAGCATGAACGTAGTAAGAAGATGCAAGAATTTTTAGACCTACAACAAGGGGCAACAACACTGGCAGATTATATCACTAAGTTTCGTTGTCTGAAACGATACTACCCAAATGTATACACCGTGGAAGAGAATCGAGCAATGAAGTTTGCTCGTGGATTGAAGCCAGCTTTGAGAACCAAGGTGTTCACCCGAGGGCCAAAATCACTAGATGAGGCCATCGAAGTAGCGACCCTATTGGAAGAAGACTGGGTCAAAGAGCAAAAGAACCAATGGAATAAACCCGAGCAACAGATCAAGGTTTATGTGAGTACTAATGAGAAAAATCCTAGTGAAAGGGAGTTCACACCACCTATAAAAAAGAGAATGCGGCAGGAAGGCTACCCGAACCGCCAACAACAAAGGAAATCACAACAACTAAAGGTTCAACAAATTTGTCGACGGTGCGATGAGGATCATCTCTTAGGAGTTTGCCCTCTCTATAATGGCAACTGTTTCAAATGTGAGCAACCAGGACATATTGCTAAGTTTTGCCCGAAGAAGTCTACTGAAAATTTAGTTTAAGCTGATTCGACTCCATTGAAAGAAAAGACATGCCAATAAGTAAGAAATACCATAACCTTTTTGTCGAGTGATGTTTGTGATTTCGCGGACGAAATCCTTTTTAAGGAGGGTAGGATGTAAAACCCATGAATTTTAAAGAATTTTCAATGAAATAAAAATGTGTGTTTACGTGAGATAATATGGTTTATGAGATATTCAATGTGATTTTGAGGCTTGTGGGCCAGTCGAGCGAACCCAATAACGAATACTGGAAAGAGTACTTGGATCCGGACTTTAGCGAGATCCGATGATCCAACCCGGTTCACGAGGCCAATGGAAAACCTGATGGTTTTGGAATGATAGTGTGAGATCTGAAACACGATTAGAGTAAGCGAGTGCAAGTTTAGACCAAACGGGTGAAAAATCCATGTGAAAACGAAAGAAATCCATCAACAAGGAAAAATGTCCCATTATGACATAAAGAGAATTTTCTGCAAAAATAAACACCAAGTGATGGTGTGGTGTTGTGGTAGGACACACAGTGTGTGATACCACCACCCAAGTTCAAAACCCCTTGTGCACAAATTATTTTTTTTACAAGAAAGTGATGATTTCTACCTTGGTAAAAAGGGTAAAAAAAACGTGGGATTAAGTTAAGCCTAAATTTTTGGCTTTTTCATCTAGCTCTACCAAGGATTGAGGAGAATCCCAGGTGACATGGAAGAGGGATACCCATAAAGCAAAAAGTGAGGGAAGTTAGAGGAAATCATGCCAAGGAGAGGAGGGGGCATTGTTGGAAATAGACATCACCCACCAAAAACGTGAGATTTGGGTGAATATTTAATGCTTTGAAAATTTGGTAACTTCCGCCTAAATAGAGGACTTAAATGAGAGATTTTTGGTAAGGAGTTACATTAGACGTATCTCTCTCTCTCTCTCTCTCTCTCTCTCTCTCTCTCTCTCTCTCTCTCTCTCTCTCTCTCTCTCTCTCTCTCTCTCTCTCTCTCTCTCTCTCTCGGTGGTGGTTGACCTCCATTGTTGGACTGTGTGGACCTCCCTTGCTAAACGTGTGAACATCCATTATCGACGTGGGGTGCCGCTCTAACGAAGAGAAGGGGTTGCAGCCTTGCCGTCGTGAGACTCCAAAGAGGTATGAAGCATTGCTATTTGTATGTAAGTGATTGATGCCTTGTTATACGTCTATGTTGCAATATCATGGAGTTTACGCGACAAGCACCACATATATGTAGGTATGTTTAGGGCCTCGAGACCGAGGTGGCATGAGCTGAAACACCTACTCGCCAATAGGTCAATAGGTAGTGGTTCAGCCAATGGTTCTCACCCTTGGCCAACATTGGGGCACTATGGTGTTCTTTGTAAGGGCATTATGTTCCTATGTGTGTGTCTAGTGTCATGTAGTACTCATATCAAAACCTACAGTTCGAATCTATGTAGGGAAATGCATATATTTTTGGTGTAGGCGTTAGCCATGACGAATTCAAGATCGAAACAAAATTATGTAGGCAAATGGCGTGGAACCTTAAGTATCTCAGATTATTATTCATGAAATTAATGTTGGGTTGTATTTTCTTGTTCAATACACCTTTCATACTTTGTAGATTGAATGGTCTTAATCAAGTCTGAAGTTATGTATACGTGATTGCTATTTCACATTATGGTAAAATAAAGATATATCATTCTTATTGGGTAATTTGATTGGATTTAATGTTTTTGAGTGTGGAATGCACTCATATTTATAGTTGAAAGATTCTATACATTGAGGATGAAAGAGGTGGCAAAACAGTCCATTTAGGATGATCAAAATGTTTGAAAAATAAAAAGATACACCCTTTTAAAAGTTACAGAAAAATGGCAAAATTAGTCGACTGGAACAATAGTTAGTCGACTGATAATATGTTCAGTCGACTGATAAAACCTTCAGTCGACTGCTGCTAAAATTTTCAGGAAACAGACACTCTGTTCAGTCGACTGATAAAACCTTCAGTCGACTGATGCTAAATTTTTTTTCCAGAAAACAAATATTCTTATCAGTCGACAGATAAAATCTTCAATCGACTGATGCTAAAATTTTCCAGAAAACAGACATTCTGTTCAGTCGACTGATAAAACCTTCAGTCGATTGATGCTAAAATTTTCCAGAAAACAGACATTCTGTTCAGTCGACTGATAAAACCTTCAATCGACTGATGCTAAAATTTTTCCAGAAAATAGATATTCTGATCAGTCGACTGATAAAACCTTCAGTCGACTGATGCTAAAATTTTCCAGAAAACAGACATTCTGATTAGTCGACTGATAAAACCTTCAGTCGACTGATGCTAAAATTTCCAGAAAACAGACATTTTGATCAGTCGACTGCTGCTAAATTTTTCCAGAAAATGGACATTTTGTCCGGTCGACTGATAAAACTTTCGGTCGACTAATTTTATGATAAGTCGATTGATAAACCCTTCAGTCGACTGCTGCTAAATTTTCCAGAAAACAGACATTCTGTCCGGTGGACTGATAAAACTTTCCGTCAACTAATTTTATAAAAAAAAAGTAACGTTTCTGCTTAGAAGATTTGAAGCAAAAAGGTTGGTCGACCGGTGAGTCTATTGGTCGACTTATAAACATGAAAAATTAAGTAAAGAGTTTTCTAAAATGATTTTCATGAAGGGTTCTTTTAGAAAAGTTCTTCTAAAGACTTTTCAGGAGAAATGCAATTGAAATATTTATGAAGAAAATAGTTTTGATGATAAACTAAATATGTGATTCACATATGGAGCTTAGGATTATGTCCAATACATGGAACACACATGATACAGATATTTACACAACGAAGATCATTTCTTGTTCAGGATAATATAAGAGTTCAAAAATGAACATGTGGTTTTGCTAAATGTTGGGAGTGCCAGATAAGCACTTAATAAAGGATAAAGTTGGATAATGTCATGTTGCGGCGTAACCAATGGGGGTACGAAACGTACACTCGAGCTAATAAACAAAATTTTAAAATGCCAAATGTATAAGTACTCGACACAAAGTTGAACCCGAATTCTGAGAAATTATGGTTGCTGCCTATTGGGCTTCTAGTGGGTAATGTGCATACACTAAGATCACCCTGAATGTGGGTTGGGATTTTGGAAAACCCCTGTGGTGCAATGACTTGCACATAAAAATAAATAAAATGAAAAATATGCATACATAACCTAAATATGGGATTCTGGGTATACCTGAAAGATGGTGTATGTTACTGGTTTTCCAGGGTTTTGGGTACATCTGAAAGACGATGTATGTTACTAGACCCAAACAAACAAGAATGAAAATTATGCACATATATAATAATTATGGGATTCTGGGTATACCTGAAAGATGGTATATGTTATTAGTTTTCCCTAGGTTCTGGGTACACTTAAAGTCGGTGTATGTTACCGGACCCCTCGTGGTGTGATGATTCGCACGTGGTTATAAAGAAAATTTAAAATGAAATATAAAACCTTCGAGACTCTGGGTATACCTGAAAGACGGTATATGTTACCGGATTCTTCGGGCTCTGGGTACACCTGAAAGATGGTGTATGTTACTAGACCCATGGTCTACCTTGGAGAGGGTAGGGGGTATGAACTTCGTGGACGTTCGTGTTTTCGTGAGAGCTAGGCGTCTCACCGTATGGTCTCAGTCCGCTACGAGGTCTATGTCTGTGCGTACCCACAGGGTAATAGTAAGTTAAGCATTAGATAATTTAAGTTGACTGGAAACTTATCTCTGAAGAATTATATACTGTTGATTTGGCTTTAGTGAAACTTGTGGAATCTACAGCTTGTACTACTGTAGATAAATATACCTTTAGTTCAGTCATCTTTTGCTCTGTATCATGAATTAGAAATCATAATTATCTTCTTAGAATGATATAAACTTTCATGCTAGTTATATCTGCATTTATTGCACATATTTGTACACAGGACACTGAGCACCACATATAAATACATTGCTTCTTACGCATACAGGGGAGTCTGACCCTTCTGCTTTAAATGTTTTTCAGGCAATGCATAAATGGAGCATCGTGGCGTCGCATTTGGAAGTAGTCAAGAGATCTCAGTTTTTCAGTGTTTTCTGTTTGAACTCTGATTAGTAGATTTACATTTTAGTAATGGGATGTAATTAATGTCATTAATGTTTCAATTAATGAATGATATGTTTTTGGTACTTCTCTATTTTTACCCTGTAATTCACCCGACTTGTGTTTTTCGCACTTCCGCTATTTCAAAAAAAAAATTGACTCCAAAAATTTTACTATAAAATGTTGGGGTGTTACAGTTCTTACCGTGGATTTGGTTGAGAGAAGAGGTGGCCGCTCCTTTGTCGTCGCCGATCCGTTGAGAGAAGCCACCAGTGGAAGAGAGGTTGAGAGAAAGAGGTGGAGGAAAGAGAGGGCAAGAAGAACCGGTGGAGGGGGGTTGAGAAGAAGAGGAAAGGAGGCTTGGCAATGGAGGACCCCCTCTTCTTCCTTTACGTGAGGTTTTTAAAGAGAGAAGGGTTTGTTACTTTTTTTTACAAAGTACTGCTAATTTTAAGAAATTCTAAAAAGAGATCTTAGCTAAAACATTTTCCCTAAAGTGCAAAATCTTACACTATTTAACCTAAACTACTTTTATTAAACTTTCTAAAAATGCACCTCTTTATTTTTCGAACTTAATCTAATTAAAATCTAAACTACTGAAAAAGTACGAGTGGCAGAAATTTACTAACTTCTAAAAAACACTAAATCGCAAAATAAAACTTGCAATTCATGTTTTTTTTTATATTTCCCTTTTTCATGCGATTTCTCAAAACTAACGATAAACTTGAGAATTTAATGCAATTTCTTATTGGATCATGTATGAATTAAATGATTTAGATGCTAAATAAATGCATTATCAATAGGTTTTTATAAGGTTCCAAAGTCAACGGTCTACACATTTTTAACGCTTTAGAGACTCCAAAAACCACTTTTTTCATTCAAAATGCATGATCCAAGAGTTGATTCATAGTGAATCAATCATGCAAAACACATCCGCAAGGTCAGATTTTTGAAAAAAAAAATATCATTGTGTAAGTGGTCGGGTAGCTTTCCAGTACTCTCTCTCTCTCTCTCTCTCTCTATATATATATATATATATATATATATATAGAGAGAGAGAGAGAGAGAGAGAGAGTAGTTGCCTACGACCTTAAGTACCTATGACACCATGAGCAAAGAGAGGGTTTACAGGTTGTTTTTCTCAAATCTTACATGCATTCAGCATAGTCGATTTGCTAGAAAATGATACTTGGATCATATTTTTTTGATAAAAAAAACATGATTTATAAGCCATAAATATTTATGATATTTATAAAAAATTTACACCATCGATTTTAAAACATTATAAAAACCTACTTGAACATTGGAATTGAATGATACAAGAGCTCATTCCTATAAAATCAAACACGTAGAACACATTTGTATAGTCAGATTCGAGAAAAACATGAAAAATAACCCTTCAATAACCTCATAGGCAGCAGTAGGCACAAAACATTGTAGGCAACTACTCTCTACTACACACACATGCACACGAATGGTTACCTAGTCTTACCCACTTGCAACCCTAAGGGGTCGTTTGTTTCTTTCAATTTACACATAAAAATGCAGGCGGGAGGGTGGGGTGGGGTGGGGGGTTGCATATGAAACACTCCTATTTAGTATGCTGGTGACACAAACATACTAACTCCATTTTCTTGTGGGACCCACATTGACCATGAAGTTACTAGGTAAATCCATGCACATGACCCCCTCCTGAGTATCGATTTACTTATGCATTTTTTTATACATGAGATGGCTTGTTGGATCCGGGTAACTGATCCATTGTGTGGCCATAGGGTCTCGTAGAGTGAATCCAAAGAACCTCAAAATGCTGGGTACTTAACTCACATGAATATAAGAATAAATGGGATTAAAATCCTCATTCAAAGCTGAGGAAACGACTACTCAGGGGAGGGCTATAAATACCCAACCACTATGCACTGCAAGATCATGACCAAACACCATCCCCCCTGAAGTAGGTTGTTTATGATAATTGCCCCCTCCCTCTCCTCGTTTTTCTATTTTCTCCTCCCTCACTGTGCACAACCAATCCAAAAACCCAACATTGGTATCAGAGATGGGTTATCCATGTGTGCAAATAATTGACGCCAATCGCCGCTCAAAGTTGTTGATCATGAAGATCAGTATTTTTTGTTTGTATCACAGCCACTGGAAATCGCAACTTCACAGTCATCGAAATCCATGACCGATATCTCAGTCACTGAAAAATTGCGACTGACAAAGTAGTAATTCGATTTCTGGGTACAAAAAAATATACCATTTTTTTTCTTCAATGATTGATGATCGATGGAATTATACATCAAAGGGTGTTGGCTGGTGGAATCAGGACTTCGCCGAAAAGTAACAAACTCGATGACTTTCTTTGTCGGCATCAAAAGTTGCAAGGAAGGCAGAGGTGTATTCTCCGTCGGTCGGAAGGTGGTGACGGAAAAAGAAAAAGAAGGCATTAGGGTTTCTCAAAAAATCGAGAACCCTTCACAAAGAAACCCTTGTTCCTAGGGACCTCTTATCGAAAAACCCAGAAACTGCCTAACGGGCTGACAATGATGTCTGAGGCAAGCAGTTAAAGAGAGGAGCCGGTTGATCCCGGTGTAACTGTCGAAGTGCGATGACTATAGAGGAAGGGAAAAGAAAGAAAGGAAAAAGGAGCTAAACCAGGAAAAACCCTTTATTGGATTTTATACAATTCGTCGAAGATGAAAGAGCCCCATCCATCTACCACCTATCAACCCTGACAACCTTGTTGGCATTAGGGTTGCAGGAAGGGGTGCGAGAGAGCCTCTCTCTGTCGATCGGTCATCCCTTATGACTCACATTAGCGTATGAGTTGTGGACAGCCCGCCAGAATTGCTGCCAGTATAAAGGTAGTGACGAAAGAAGCCATAAAAAAGAAACAAAAAAATGGGGGAAAATCCAAAAACCTGGTCATCCCTCGCTGGTCGACCATGCCCAACTGTCCTCAGTGCTGGTGTGAGACATCTGCAGAAAGGGAGTGAAAAGCATAAGGGGGTCATGCTCGCTGGACGATCGTGTTCGACAATCCTTGTTGTTGGTGTGAAGCGACACAAGGGAGGTCGTGTTAGCGGTGTTGCCAGAGAGTGGCTGACAAAGAGAGGAGCCCTCTGTCAGATGGTTATGCAGGGTGATGATGGCGACAGTGGTGGCGCTCGGGTGAGGGGCAACGACGGAGAAGGGAGAAGAAGCAACAAAGAAGAATAAAAAAATGAAGAAAAGGGGTTTAGGGTTGAGAAAAAGATTAAATTCCTTTTTTATTTTTTATTATTATTTATTAAAGTTGTTTTACATTACCACCCTCATCCTTTCTATTTTTCTTTCTGTATCTCTTAAAAGTATTACCATATTGCCCCCTTTTCTTTCCTGATTATTACTATTATGCCCTCTATTTTTTTCAAAATAGGAGCCCCATTTTATGGAAAATTTTAGAAACATGCATGTTTTTTTGGAAAATACCTGAGACAGGATTATAGTATGTGGTTTTTCCCAAACAGACTCCTAAACTTTCTAAAATTACTAAAAACCACTTAAAATTTTATGTTTAACTCTACAAGTTCTGAAAATTTTGTTTTAGGGTTTTGATTTGTTGTTTTTGCCCAGATCAATCACTTTTTGATATTAAAGAAAAACATTTTTTTATTTGTTGAAAACCTCTTAGTACTTTAATTTTTTGGCAAAAATTGGTTTGGTTCTAGTTATGATCCAGATTGAGACTTCTTAAAAAGGGTGAGTTTAGACTCAGATTAGCATGATGTGATAAATAATTTATTTATATTAGTATAATTGATCTATATGCACATGTGCTTTATATGGTATCACTTTGGATCTTTTGACTGTATGAATATAGTTTTGATACAGTTTTATTATGGATCATGATAGTAACATGATGGATATCTTTTGGATCTAAGTGTAGATAATCCTTTGCTTTTGTGGTGTGAATCCTGTTTTGGTCCTACTTTATATACGCTGGTATGACCTAGTATTTATCTATTTTTTTAATGGATCAAGTTGGATTTGATCAGATTATATTGGATTTGATGCTTAGACCAATCAAACTGATGTGAGAGGAAAATGGATCAGTTGGGACATGTAGTATTCTAATTGACCTGGTTGGATCCATATTGGATCTGGTTGAACCTGTATGGATCTGACTCAATGTGTTTGGATCCAAACAACACCATTTGATTTAGTGAACCCATTGGACATGAACCTAGTTATGGTCTGAATGAAACACGTACATGATACAGGTGAGTTGGATCTATATGAGATCTAAGAATGTTTTATATGAATGCATATTATTTTATTGTATGTGCTTATTGATAATCCTCATTTGATTCTATTATGAATCTATTATGGTTCCAAATTAATATAATGGCATTCAAGTTTATTTAACTTAGCTATATGAGACTGTGAATGTTTTGATGCATGTATAAAAAAATTTTAGTTTCTTATTGGGTCCTATTATTGGATGAATCTAGAGATAGATTCAGAAAAGTATAATGCCAGATATGGGATATGAATTTATTTGTATTTGAAACTTAAGGATATGGATTTGGATGTTGATCAAATCCTTTCTGATCCATGATTTTGCTTAAACTTACATGAGATTCATTTTTTAATATAGATCATGTGAACTTGATGATAATATCTCAAGGCGATTTTAGATATCGACTCATAAAACTAATGGATTTGGATATAAATATTTTGTATGGATTCAATTATGAACTTGTATGTTGACATGCTGGTTTGATTGCTTATTATCATATTTGATAAGATTAAAGCCTTGAAAAATGAATGAGCTTATCAGGTTTGACACATCTAAATGACAATGAGATATGAAAATGATAACTCTCATTGATTATGAATCTAATGCATATCTAAATAGATATAAATATGAAGGCTTATGCTTTACTTCTAATGCATATTGCTTTTAGTTTGTGATGTCTTAATGTACATCTTGCTTAATTGCAATGCATTAAAAAAGTGAGAGTTGAATTATTAATTTGCACGTGATTGTAAATATTTATTTGCATATGATGATAAATAACCATCATAAATAATGCTCCATATGGTTCTATGAATGCATAAATGAATGTTTTTTTGTGCTTTAAAAGCTTTGAGAGTTAACACATATTGCATGCGATCACGATGCACATAGATAGTGAGAGTATTGACTATGACAATTTTTGAAAAGTGTGAGTATTTGCTATGTTTGGTAAATCATATTTTATCATAAATCTATCAGTTGATAAAAATTCATATTACTCCACTAGTGTGCATGTGGACTTTGTTAAAGGTTGTTAACACATAATGATGTCTAACTAAGAAAGTGAGACCCACAATATGATGTATTTGTTTGAATATACTATTATACATTAATAGTTATAATTTAAATTATGACATGATAACAAACCCATAAGATTATGTGAAATGAGTGCATGACAAAGTAATATCATAGTAAAACTCATACCATGTGTGAAAAGAATCATGGTTCATATGAACGATGAAAAAATCACATGACTATGTGAGAAAAAACTATACAACAACAACAACAACAACGACAACTACGCCTTCAAACCAAAACAATTGGGGTCGGCGATATGAACCAAAAAAGAAAATCATTTTGGGTCTTCCACATGAATCCTTCTCCTCCAATCATTTCTATCCAATGCCATGTCCTCGGTGAGGTTCAAAGCATTCATATCCTTTCCTATCATCTCCATCCATGTCTTCCTAGGCCTACCCCGACCTCTTTTAACTAATATATTTTCCCATTTCTCCATCCTTCTAACTGGAGCATCATTAGGCCTTCATCGAATATATCCAAACCATCGTAAATGATTCTCTCTCATCTTATTTTCAATGGGTGCAACACCTACCTTCTTACGTATCTCCTCGTTCTGAATCTTATCTTTTATTGTATTTCCACACATCCATCTCAGCATACGCATCTCAGCTACACTCATTTTTTGAATATGATGTCTCTTGGCAGCCCAACATTCTGTACCATATAGTAAAGCGGGCCTAATAGTCATCCTATAAAACTTTCCCTTCAATTGCAATGACATTCTACGGTCGCACAATACTCCAATTGCATTTTTCCATTTCATTCACCCAAACTTTATCCTATGATTTACATCTCCATCAATGTAACACCCCAGATTTCCAAAACAAAGCTAAGTTAAAATTTTCATGAATTTCTTTTTTTTTTTTTCTTTGCAGCGGAACTTTAGAAAAACTTTTAACAGCGGAATTAGACGATAATGAGTCGTCGGTTTTAGAAAACTCCAAACACATTGCAGGTACGTGGCCAAGCAACTCATTCACCACCAAAGTGTTCTATTTTATCGAAAACCACATGTTTATTACAACACTACTGCTTTAGAAAAGCAGTGTAGGTTCAATAAAAGGAAGCAGTACAACTCTGTCTAGAGAAACCCTGGAACTCGATGCCGCCTTGCTCCGCATATCGCCACGCAGGTCCAACACCTGAAATCCCCATTAAACGGGGTCAGAACCACTGATGGTCTGGTAAGCATGCAGTCATACATCCATTCAACTCAAGTACAATAATGACCACTCAGGGTCGCAATGCGTAATAACGACGCTCAAGCCTCCAAGACTTAGCGTATATTGCAAGAGCCTCCTCAGGGCTATGAGTTAAACATTTGCTCAAGTCTTCACGACTTAGCCTTGACCTCTTCTGGGTCTCAAAGTGATGTCTAGCTCAAATCTTCATACTTGGCACACCAGTATCCCACGCATCTAAGGACAGCTCCTCGAGCTTCGCTTAGTCGTGCGGATACAACACGGGTCTTTGCCCAGTCGGTCCAGTAGTATACCGAACATGACACCTTCACAAAGGTTATGCAGGACTGACTCAACAACGACCATCCACGCATACATTCAAAGCATCGCTGTACCTAGAACTAATGCATTGTTTTGATAATTAACCGCTCCCGCCTTTGGTACGCAGGTAGAGCTATTGTCCGGGCATCAACGCGATGTTCTAGGGGTTGATTATTCTATGTATTTTAGATACCCCAGAGGCCTGTTGACCCTATCCATAGTAGGGCAGTGTGTTTCAACTGGGAGAACCCTACTAGGCCCATATTCGGATGCATCCTCTACTTGCAGTAGTTGGGATCAATCTTTAGATCTTAAGGATAACCATGACCCCAAAACCCATGAGTGACTGAGGCCATCGTGGACTCTATCAGGTCCAAAGTAAAATACGTGTCACTCAAGACTGTACCATCACTGTCATTCCACAGTGAGCATAATTCCTGAAGGGGTCTGCCAGTCTTACAATTACTTGTACAGAATCTGCATGCCATTTAGGCAGCCCGTGCCTTAGCACTACGGGAGTATGTACCCGACCCCATTCAGTCTGCCCCCAACACAGTCATTACTGAGGGGGTACCCCTAACACGATTTTCAACCGCGGGGTATATGCGATCTTAAGTCTTATTCATATGCATGCAGAACACCGCTCTTGGCACTTCGACCATCACGAGCATCACACCTCTTTGGGTGGAAACAACACACTGTGGTTCTTCGACCCTTACGAGTCTGGTTGCGTAACCATTCTCAATGAGCATGCATATGACTCGGTCTAAATAGATCGGCTACTCGGCGTATTTTTATGCAACGAGTCCAAACCTAGTCAAGGCGCAACCTCTACTCCGGCTCAGCGGCCCTTACGAGCAAGGTGCCCTTGCAGGCACAGGGATACGAGCCGTTCTGGCATCGTTCCATCAACGGACATCATTATGTCGTTCAACTGGTTCCAGCAGCTCTTCTGCCAACCATTTCGTCAGCACCTCCCCTGCCCTACCGGCAGTGGTGCGACGAACCCTTCTACGTTGTAGAAGGCATTCCATGAACTGGGTAGCACTCTGCTATATGTTAGAGTATCCTGCTACATTCTTTCTGAGCTATTCTTAGCTTCTTCAGAAATTTCTGCAGTACTTCCTCTCTTTTACGGAGAAAGCGTGCATTTCTTTTATCCATTTCAGCGGCATCTCCCATCTTTGGTAGGAAATCGCCACGCTTAATTCGGGAAAATGGATGTGCACCGTTGTGCGTACTTTGCATCCATCAAGGTTGCAGGAACCCTGGGCCATAGCCAGGTCATACGTAATTGACTTAGTCTTTACGTAAAGAGCATTTTGCCAAAAACTGAAGCATTTCCAATAGGGGCTTCATTCGTCAAACAGAATCTTGAACGAGGAGCGGTAAGGGAATCGCATGGGCGATTTGGAGTTTGATCTCCATTTGAACGCTCATTTACGCGTCATATATGTAGTATAAGTAGAAGTCTGTGCTTTATACAGTGGTGGCGTAAAGGAAATGCATATACTAGTGTTTAGGGTGTGTAACTGAATGAAATATTCTACATATATAACAAAACAGGAGCCTTGGCATCGTTCGACGCGACGGCGTAAGTAAATACATTGCAGAAAGCAGGAGCCTTGGCATCGTTCGACGCGACGGCGTAAGTAAATGCATAATCGGAAGTGCATTAATCGGAAGTACAGAAAGCAGGGAGCCTTGGCATCATACGACGCGACGGCAAAGGTAAATTACATAGCCTGTGCGATATAGGACGCGTCGGCAGAATCAGCAGATATACACCTAGATCTGTATCCAACGATAGTTACGGGGCGAGCGAGTGAACACCGAAGTGTCCTAGAGGGCTCAACCAAGAACTAGGGTGATATACTATTTTTGAAGAACGTATATACTGTGCATTCGAACATATATATCTGACAATAGTTACGAGGCGAGCGCGTGAACACCGAAGCGTCCTAGAGGGCTCAACCAAGAACTAAAGCAAGATACTACTTCAGAAAGTATATGCTATATACAAACAATCAAATACTTGAGAGAGATGGTTTAATGAAGCGAACTTACTTCAATTTGCGGAAGAAACGACTCTGATTGCTTCAAACGCTTCGAACGAGGCTCGATTTCGAAAAAGGATCAACTTCAAACTTCAAACGAAAAAGGACTTGGACTTTGACTTTGAACCAAACCAGGTTCAAGTCAACTGGGTTCAGACTTAGGTCAGGTAGGTTTAGACCTAGGTCAGGTGGGTTAGGACCAGGTCAGGCAGGCTAAGACCAGATCAGGCAGGCTCAGGCTAAGTCAAGCAGGCTCAGACCAGGTCAGGCAGGCTCAGTCTAAGTCAGGCAGGCTCAGACCAGGTCAGGTGGGCTAGGCTAGGTAGGGGAGGTTTGGGAAAAGGAGGAGAGAGAGAGGAGTTGGCGATTTTTAGAGAGAGGGGGGGCTCCTCTATTTATAGGAAGTGAAACTTGGGGAAGTGAAACTTGGGCCCGAAGTTTCACTTTTACCCTTATACCCCTTGGCTTTTCAGAAATCCCTTCCATGGAAGGTGCTGGAAGGAGCTGGAAGGTCCTGGAAGATGCTAGAAGGTGCTAGAATATTCTAGAATATTCTAGAATATTTTCTGAGAAATATTTCTGTGGGTCTCACCAACATTTCTGTGGGTCCCGCAAAAATTTCGGGTTTTCGGCGATTTTTTTCCGAAAAATTCTGAGTACGCCATTCCCTTTGTATTGATGTAACTAAGAAAGTTGGCTCGCAGGAATCCTTTGATTTCGTTCAGGTAGGAAGTTATGGCTTCCAGAGTGTTTGAGCATATATTCGCAAAGCGACGAATATCTTAAGTATAACTGGCTCGCAGGAATTGATTCGTTTCGCATTCTGAGAAAAAATGCTATTTTTACCGGTAAATGCCTCTTGAATTTATTCAGATATTTTCTGAAAAATTGCGGGTCTTACATCATTACCCCTTTAAAGGAATTTCGTCCACGAAATTCAGTTAAGAGTACAAAGTGAAGAGTTCAGGATATTTATCCCGCATATCCGATTCAGGCTCCCAAGTGCAATCATCGATTCCATGATGTTGCCATCTCACTTTGACAAGTGGAATGACCTTCGTTCTTAGCACTTGCTCCCGTCGGTCCATGATCTCTACTGGCCTTTCTTCTACCGTCATATCTTCTCGAATGTCAATATCTTCATGTTGAATGATGTGAGAAGGATCATGAACGTATTTTTGAAGCATTGATACGTAAAATACATCATGTATTTGCATGTATTGTGGTGGCAATGCTACTTGATGGGCAGTCTCTCCTATTCGGCTCAAAACTTCGAAGGGACCAACGAATCTGGGGTTGAGCTTCCCCTTTTTCCCAAAACGAAACACACTCTTGGTTGGAGAGACCTTGATAAAAACCTTATCGCTAACCACAAAAGTGAGTTCCCTACGGCGCTGATCGGCGTAGCTCTTCTGTCGACTCTGAGCAGTTAGTAGCTTCTTTCTGATCATATGAACCTGCTCAGTGTAATGCTGCAACACAATGGGCGAGTCCAAGGTTCGCTCACCCACTTCACCCCAATGGATTGGTGATCGACAGGGTCGCCCGTACAAGGCTTCATACGGTGCCATCCCAATGCTAGCGTGGTGGCTATTATTATAAGCAAATTCAACCAACGCTAGGTGGGAATCCCAATCACCCTTCCATTCCAGCATACAGGCTCTTAGCATATCTTCAAGAGTCTGTATGGTTCGTTCTGATTGCCCATCTGTTTGGGGATGGAATGTTGTACTGAACTTGAGTTTCATCCCCAGGGCTTTCTGAAGTTGTTCCCAAAAGTGAGAGGTGAACTTCGGGTCACGATCAGATATGATCGAAATCGGCACTCCATGGAGTCTAACGATTTCCCGAATGTAGATCTCTGCCAATCGTTCAGTTGAGTATCGGGTGTTGATTAGCAGGAAGTGAGCAGACTTGGTGAGTCTGTCCACGATCACCCATATCGAGTCATGTTGTCTCTTGGATCGAGGCAATCCAACGATGAAATTCATCGTAATGCCTTCCCATTTCCATTCCGGAATCTCGATCTGTTGCATCTTTCCACCAGGTCGCTGATGTTCGATCTTAACTTGCTGGCAGATCAAACACTTTGAGACAAACGTAGCCACATCACGTTTCATACCCCTCCACCAGTACTTTCTCTGCAAGTCCTGGAACATCTTTGTACCTCCAGGGTGGATAGTGTATTTGCTACTATGGGCCTCCTGGAGTACTTCCTGTCTTAGCTCAGGATTATTTGGAACCCAAATCCTTTCTTCCATCCATATTCCTCCATTTTCTTTCAAATGGAAGAAAGTGTCATCCTTTTCAGCACGAGCTTTCAATTCCAAGTACTGGGGATCCTTACATTGTTCAGCTACGATGCGATCAAGGAACTCAATGTGGATCGTCAAACATGACATTTGGATTTTGCTAGAATCAGCCAAAAATGGCTTCCAGTGGACAAAATCCTCCATCAACTTCCATTGTCCGGTTAGGCTGGCCAGAGTGCCAACAGTCTTGCGACTAAGGGCATCTGCTACAACATTCGTCTTTCCAGGGTGATAGGAAAGAGTGAATTCATAGTCTTTGAGGAATTCCAGTCATCGCTGTTGCCGCATATTGAGTTCTTTTTGAGAAAAGAGGTATTTTAGGCTTTTATGGTCCGACATGACCTCAATTTTCTCTCCATACAGGTAGTGTCGCCAGATTTTAAGTGCGAACACTACCGCGGCAAGCTCCAAGTCATGGGTTGGATAGTTTTTCTCATGAATTCTTAACTGACGGGATGCATAGGCGATTACTTTGCCATGCTGCATCAACACGCAACCCAGACCTCTTCCCAAAGCATCGGTATAAGCAATGAAGCCTCCCTGACCAGCAGGTAAGGTAAGGACAGGGGCAGTGGTAAGCCTCTGTTTGAGAACCTCAAAGCACTCCTTACACTGGTCAGTCCATTCGAACTTGACTCCCTTTTTCAACAATTTTGTCATTGGTACGGCGATTCGGGAGAAGTCTTGTATGAACTTCCAATAATAACCGGCAAGTCCAAGGAAGCTGCGGACCTCAGTGATATTTTCTGGCTGGTTCCAATCCATCACAGCTTCCACCTTCGCAGGATCTACTGCGATTCCATCTTTTGAGATCACATGGCCAAGGAACATCACTTTATCTAGCCAGAATTCACATTTTGAAAACTTAGCATAGAGTTGGTTATCTTGAAGGGTTTTCAAGACGATTCTCAAGTGCTCCATGTGTTGTTCCTTGTTCTCAAAATATACGAGAATGTCATCAATAAAGACGATGACAAAGCTATCCCAATATGGTCTGAATATCTGGTTCATTAGATCCATAAAGGCAGCAGGCGCATTAGTGAGTCCGAAGGGCATTACTACGAACTCATAATGGCCATATCTCGTTCTCAAGGCAGTCTTGGGTATATCCTCTTCCTTTACTCTGAGCTGATGGTACCCAGACCTGAGGTCGATCTTGGAGAACACTCTCGCTGTTTTGAGCTGATCGAACAAGTCCTCAATCTGAGGCAACAGGTACTTATTTTTAACAGTTGCCTGGTTAAGCATCCGATAATCGATGCAAAACAGAAGAGATCCATCCTTCTTCTTTACAAACAGCACCGGGGCTCCCCACGGTGACACACTAGGATGGATGAACCCTTGTTCTATCAGTTCTTTCAACTGACACTTCAACTCACTGAGTTCAGCTGGCGCCATTCGATACAGGGCTTTGGATATCGGCGTTGTTCCAGGTAAGGATTGAATTCCAAATTCAACCTCACGAAGCGGCGGAAGTCCTGGCAATTCCTCTGGAAACACATCGGGAAACTCCCGCACCACTTCCAAACTCTCAAGGGGTTGGTCGTTGGATTTTTCCACCGAGAGACTTAACAGGAAGGCCACACAACCCTTCCTAAGGTATTTTTGTACCTTAAGTGCTGATATGAGTCTTTTCTGTGGAACTGGTTTGGATAACTGGTATTCCATCTTAGGCAATCCGGGTCGAGATAGAATCACTTGCTCTCGCGGCACAGGATCTTGGCATTATTCTGAGCCAACCAATTCATTCCCAGAATGACATCGTACTGTATCATATCGATCAGGATGGCGTCAGTAGGCAAGTGTTGCCCTGCTATCTCAATATCCAAGTTTTTCACACACCGGATACATTTGGTGCGTGAACCCAACGGGTTATACACTTCGATCATTTTATCAATCGGTTGCACCGAGGCGTGGAGTTGTTCGGTGAAATCGTCGAAGATAAATGTATGAGTAGCACCACAATCAAACAAGACGTAAGCTGCATGTCCATTAACAGGTACGGTGCCTTCAATCAGGTCACCATTTTTGACTTGTTCAGTCGTTACAACATATACACGACCTGCAGCAGGCCTTTGTTCGATTCTAGGTGGCGGTCGTTGGAACTGCAAACGCTGTGGTGCTGGTCGAGAGGGTCTGACAGATCCGGCACTACTCCTCTGTTCATCTGCAGCCTTCTTGGCGCAATCCCTTATAAAGTGGCCCATCTTGCCACAATACAAGCACCCACCAATGTCACGAGGACATGGCTTTCCGGGGTGGTTCACACGACACCTTGGGCAGCTGAAGTTGGACTGCTGACCATTCAGAGTTGTGTTTTGTCTTGGCCTCACGACTTGTTGAGTGTTGTTCCCTCCTTGGAACTTCTTCTTTTGAAAGGGTTGTCGTGAACTCTGGCCACTTGGGAATGTCCTTTTACGATTCCCACCATTCACTATGGGCTTCTTTGCTACGATCACTTTAGATCGCGCCCAATCCTCTTGGATTTTTGAAGCCGCTGCTACCGCAACCTGAAAAGTCGAAGGCATGCTTGTTACCACTCTTGATCGCAACCCTTCGCGCTGACCATTCACATATTTGTCAGCCCTTTCTTGGTCTGTTTCGAACAATCGAGAGCAGTAGCGCTCTAGATTCTGAAATTTGGTGGTATAGTCCATCAGACTCATACCGCCCTGTTCCAACTCCAGAAACTCCATCTTTTTTTTGTTTCTGGAATGTAACGGGAAGTAGTTATCCATGAAAGTTCTCCGGAAGTCAGTCCAAGGAATGACTTCGACCTGTGAGAACTGGATAAGCTTAGTGGTATCCCACCACTTCCGTGCATTGTCCTTTAATTGATACGTGCCAAAGTTGGTCTTCTTCTCTTCTGGTACTCCTAGTACCGAGAAGGCACGTTCTGTCTCTTCGATCCAACTCTCCGCGAGCTCCGGATCGGCTCTGCCAACGAAAACTGGTGGGTCAAGCTTGAGTAACTTCTCATAAGTTACTCCTCCCAGGTTCTCGTTTCGTGGTGCGACTGGTTCTGGCCTCGTTTCACGGATGGCGGTAACCAGGTTGTTGAGCGTTTCTAGCAGGAATCCTTGAGTATAGGACTCCTCGCTCGGCATAGTTCTTCTCGTCGTAGGAGCCATTTATCTATCACATACAAGCAACGTGTTTTAGTTTCTCAATGTATATATCGAAGTAAAGCTTTATTTACTTAATATACATCATATTTACACAAGCATCGCCTTAAACAAAACGTCATGCCGCACCGACAGACTTTTAGGCGTTAAGAAACTATGTACATGAGTCTATTGACTCCAAAACACTACCAGTCTCTTCTAGGAACTGGATTTCTTTCTTGACCCAAACAACCTGAAGTATCGTTTGCTTCCATATTGCCTTGATGCAAGCACTACTAGTTTTGGCTTGGGCGGCACTTCCGCACTCTCAAGCGAATCTTGTGGGTAGATCAGTGATGCCGGTCCACTTGCCCACTCAGTGGCATCATGGCTCGGGGAATCCGAGACCATAACGGGATGATAGGGGTTGTATCCCTCTTCCTGGCCATTCAGACTCGGCGTTCGTGAAGCCGCTCCGTTCCCCCATATAATGGCACTATGATCTGAGGAATCCGAAATCATAATGGGATTATAGAAGGAGTTGTTGCATTCCTTATCCCGACTGTGCAAGCTAGGCGTACATGATGCCTGTTGATAGCCTTGCGATTGACCGAATCCCTCAAGGAAGTTCAAGTCAAATCCTACCAGAGATGGTAGTTCATCAGAAGTTGTTGGGGTACGACTACTCCCTCTACTGGAGTAATGTGGCCCACTAACACGCGAGGTCTCATCCCTAAGACCAAGCGATCCCCGTCGACCCATATCGGCGGTATGTTTCATTTGGCATTCATTGGCGGAATGCCCTTCTTCGCCACAATATTGGCAGTCTTGGACTTCATACGGGCATACTCACTCATCGTGCATGATCCCGCAACGATAGCAGTACCCTCGGGAGTCATGAGTTGCCATCTATACAAAGATGCACCCAGATCAGAACAGAAAGTATAAAATATACTTACAGTGCGATATCGTGACACGACGGATCTTGAACTAGGTTTCTCAGACACATGCTCTGATACCAATTCTGTAACACCCCAGATTTCCAAAACAAAGCTAAGTTAAAATTTTCATGAATTTCTTTTTTTTTTCTTTGCAGCGGAACTTTAGAAAAGCTTTTAGCAGCGGAATAAGACGATAATAAGTCGTCGGTTTTAGAAAACTCCGAGCACGTTGCAGGTATGTGGCCAAGCAACTCATTGACCACCAAAGTGTTCCATTTTATCGAAAACCACATGTTTATTACAACGTTACTGCTTTAGAAAAGCAGTGTAGGTTCAATAAAAGGAAGCAGTACAACTCTGTCTAGAGAAACCCTAGAACTCGATGCCGCCTTGCTCCGCATATCGCCACGCAGGTCCAACACCTGAAATCCCCATTAAACGGGGTCAGAACCACTGATGGTCTGGTAAGCATGCAGTCATACATCCATTCAACTCAAATACAATAATGACCACTCAGGGTCGCAATGCGTAATAACGACGCTCAAGCCTCCAAGACTTAGCGTATATCACAAGAGCCTCCTCAGGGCTATGAGTTGAACATTTGCTCAAGTCTTCACGACTTAGCCTTTACCTCTTCCGGGTCTCAAAGTGATGTCTAGCTCAAGTCTTCATACTTAGCACATCCGTATCCCACGCATCTAAGGATAGCTCCTCGAGCTTCGCTTAGTCATGCGGATACAACACGGGTCTTTGCCTAGTCGGTCCAGTAGTATACCGAACATGACACATTCACAAAGGTTATGGAGGACTGACTCAACAACAGCCATCCACGCATACATTCAAAGCATCGCTGTACCTAGAGCTAATGCATTGTTTTGATAATTAACCGCTCCCGCCTTTGGTACGCAGGTAGAGCTATTGTTCGGGCATCAATGCGACGTTCTGGGGGTTGATTATTCTATGTATTTTAGATACCCCAGAGGCCTGTTGACCCTATTCATAGTAGGGCAGTGTGTTTCAACTGGGAGAACCCTACTAGGCCCATATTCGGATGCATCCTCTACTTGCAGTAGTTGGGTTCAATCCTTAGATCTTAAGGATAACCACGACCCCAAAACCCATGAGTGACTGAGGCCATCGTGGACTCTATCAGGTCCAAAGTAAAATACGTGTCACTCAAGGCTGTACCATCACTGTCATTTCACAGTGAGCATAATTCCTGAAGGGGTCTGCCAGTCTTACAATTACTTGTACAGAATCTGCATACCATTTAGGCAGCCCGTGCCTTAGCACTACGGGAGTATGTACCCGACCCCATTCAGTCTGCCCCAACACAATCATTACTAAGGGGGTACCCCTAACACGATTTTCAACCGCGGGGTATATGCGACCTTAAGTCTTATTCATATGCATGCAGAACACCGCTCTTGGCACTTCGGCCATCACGAGCATCACACCTCTTTGGGTAGAAACAACACACTCTGGCTCTTCGGCCCTTACGAGTCTGGTTGCGTAACCGTTCTCAATGAGCATGCATATGACTCAGTCTAAATAGATCGGCTACTCGGCGTATTTTTACGCAACGAGTCCAAACCTAGTCAAGGCGCAACCTCTACTCCGGCTCAACGGCCCTTACGAGCAAGGTGCCCTTACAGGCACAGGGATACGAGCCGTTCTGGCATCGTTCCATCAACGGACATCATTATGCCGTTCAACTGGTTCCGGCAGCTCTTCTGCCAACCATTTCGTCAGCACCTCTCCTGCCCTACTGGCAGTGGTGCGACGAACCCTTCTACGTTGTAGAAGGCATTCCATGAACTGGGTAGCACTCTGCTATATGTCAGAGTATCTTGCTACGTTCTTTCTAAGTTATTCTTAGCTTCTTCAGAAACTTGTGCAGCACTTCCTCCCTTTTACGGAGAAAGCGTGCGTTTCTTTTATCCATTTCAGCGGCATCTCCCCTCTTTGGTAGGAAATCACCACGCTTAATTCGGGGAAATGGATGCGCACCGTTGTGCGTACTTTGCATCCATCAAGGTTGCAGGAACCCTGAGCCATAGCCAGGCCATACGTAATTGACTTAGTCTTTACGTAAAGAGCATTTTGCCGAAAACCGAAGTCTTTCCAATAGGGGCTTCATTCGTCAAGCAGAATCTTGAACGAGGAGCGGTAAGGGAATCGCATGGGCGATTTGGAGTTTGATCTCCATTTGAACGCTCATTTACGCGCCATATATGTAGTATAAGCAGAAGTTTGTGCTTTATACAGCGGCGGTGTAAAGGAAATGCATATACTATTGTTCAGGGTGTGTAACTGAACAAAATATTCTACATATATAACAAAACAGGAGCCTTGGCATCGTTCGACGCAACGGCGTAAGTAAATACATTGCAAAAAGCAGGAGCCTTGGCATCGTTCGACGCGACGGCGTAAGTAAATGCATAATCGAAAGTGCATTAATCGGAAGTACAGAAAGCAGGGAGCCTTGGCATCATACGACACGACGGCAAAGATAAATTACATAGCCTGTGCGATATAGGACGCGTCGGCAGAATCAGCAGATATACACCTAGATCTGTATCCAACGATAGTTACGAGGCGAGCAAGTGAACACCGAAGTGTCCTAGAAGGCGCAAGATACTACTTCAAAAAGTATATGCTATATACAAACAATCAAATACTTGAGAGAGATGGTTTAATGAAGCGAACTTACTTCAATTTGCGGAAGAAATGACTCTGATTGCTTCAAACGCTTCGAACGAGGCTCGATTTCGAAAAAGGATCAACTTCAAACTTTAAACGAAAAAGGACTTGGACTTTGACTTTGAACCAAACCAGGTTCAAGTCAACTGGGTTCAGACTTAGGTCAGGTAGGTTCAGACCTAGGTCAGGTGGGTTAGGACCAGGTCAGGCAGGCTAAGACCAGATCAGGAAGGCTCAGGCTAAGTCAAGCCGGCTCAGACCAGGTCAGGCAGGCTCAAGCTAAGTCAGGCAGGCTCAGACCAGGTGGGCTCAGGTGGGTTAGGCTAGGTAGGGGAGGTTTGGGAAAAGGAGGAGAGAGAGAGGAGTTGGCAATTTTTAGAGAGAGGGGGGGCTCCTCTATTTATAGGAAGTGAAACTTGGGCCCCAAGTTTCACTTTTACCCTTATACCCCTTGGCTTTTCAGAAATCCCTTTCATGGAAGGTGGTGGAAGGAGCTGGAAGGTCCTGGAAGATGCTAGAAGGTGCTAGAATATTCTAGAATATTCTAGAATATTTTCTGAGAAATATTTATGTGGTTCTCACCAACATTTCCGTGGGTCCCGCAAAAATTTCGGGTTTTCTGCGATTTTTTTTCCGAAAAATTCTGAGTACGTCATTCCCTTCGTATTGACGTAACTAAGAAAGTTGGCTCGCAGGAATCCTTTGATTTCGTTCAGGTAGGAAGTTATGGCTTCCACAGTGTTTGAGCATATATTCGCAAAACGACGAATATCTTAAGTATAACTGGCTCGTAGGAATTGATTAGTTTCGCATTCTGAGAAAAAATGCTATTTTTATCGGTAAATGTCTCATGAATTTATTCAGATATTTTCTGAAAAATTGTGGGTCTTACAATCAATTTCTCCATACTTTTAAATGATACATCCCAAATATTTGAAACAATCATCCACCGGTATTTCTTGCTCACCAAGCTTCACTACACTCCCATCACTACTTCGTTGCTTACTAAACTGACATTCCATGTATTCTGTCTTACTCTTACTCAACTTAAAACATCTTGCTTCCAATGTTTGTCTCCATAATTCTAACTTAGCATTAACCCCAGCTCTAGACTCATCAATCAAAACAATATCATAAACAAACAACATACACCACAACACATTTTCTTGAATTGATCTCGTAAGTTCATCCATCACTATAGCAAATAGGAAAGGGCTTAAAGCAGATCCTTGATGTAACCCAACCGTTATAGGAAAATTGGTTGTCACCCCTCCACAAGTGCGGACATTGGTTACTACTCCTTCATACATATCCTTAATTATACTAATGTACTTGAGAGAAACACCTTTCTTCATCATTGTCCACAAGAGAACGTCCCTAGGTACTCTATCGTATGCCTTCTCCAAATCAATAAAAACCATATGCAAATCTTTGTTCCTTTCTCTATTTCTCTCAATAAGTTGTCTAAGAAGATGTATAGCTTCCATAGTTGATCTTCCAAGCATAAAACCAAATTGATTCTCCGATATCATGACAATCTTCCTCAACCAAGACTCAATCACCCTCTCCCAAAGTTTCATAGTATGACTCATGAGTTTTATACCACGATAGTTTGTGCAATCTTGTATATCACCCTTATTCCTATATAGAGGCACCAAAGTACTCTTTCTCCACTCATTAGGCATCTTATTTGTCCGCCAAATCTTGTTAAAAAGATTTGTCAACCATTCTAAACCTTTCTCTCCCAAGCATTTCCAAGCCTCGATAGGTATACCATCTGGGCCAACTGCCCTACTTGATTTCATTTTCTTCAAGGCCTCTGCAATTTCTTTCTTTTGAATCTTGCGCATGAAGTCACGATTCATCTCATGAAAAGGAATGGACAAGTCTCCAAGATCTTGAGCATGACTTTCATTAAATAACTTATCAAAATAATCTTTCCATCTCTCCTTAATCTCCTCATCTTTTACTAAAACCCTTTGTGTTTCATCTTTGATACATCTAAACATACCCAGATCCCTCGATTTCCTATCTCTCATCTTTGCAAGCCTATAAATATCCTTCTCGCCCTCTTTGGTATCCAACTTGTCATAAACCTCCTTATATACCTTATCCCTCGCGTTCCGAACTACTTTTTTAGTTTCCTTCTTTGCTAGCATATACTTTTTCAAATTCTCATTATCACGACTCTTACTTAGATTTCTATAACACTCTCTTTTAACCTTAATAGCTAATTTGACATCCTCATTCCACCAGGATGTATCCTTACCTAGCGGTGCACCGCCTTTAGACTCACCCAATACCTCCTTAGCCACCTTTCTCATGCCACCTGCTATCTTATTCCACATTGATTCTGAATCCTCCTCAAGACACCAATCAGCTTCCTTAACTACCTGCTCTACAAACATTCCTTGTTTAGCTCCTTTCAGTGCCCACCACTTAATTCTAGGATCTATCCTATGTCTAACCCTTTTGTGGCATTGTCTAATTCTAAGATCTAAGATTAAAACTCTATGTTGTGTAGCTACACTTTCTCCCGGTATAACCTTACAATCGATGCAACAACCCCTATCTCTCTTTCTAAGTAGGAAAAAATCTATCTGACTCGTATTAACCCCACTTTTAAATGTTACTAGGTGAGACTCTCTCTTCCTAAACCAAGTGTTTGCTAAGATCATATCATAGGACAAACCAAAATCTAAAATCTTTTCTCCACTTTCATTTCTTTCTCCTATACCATAGCCTCCATGGATACTCTCAAATCCATCCCTACTAATGCCTACATGCCCATTAAGGTCGCCGCCGATGAAAAGCCTTTCTCCATAAGATATCCCTTGTACTACTTCATCTAAATCTTCACAAAATTGACGCTTAATGGAATCATCTAAACCTACTTGAGGTGCATAAACACTAATAATATTAATAATCTTCGAACCTAATACTAATTTAATAAGTAAAATCCTATCATCCTTCATACGGACCTCAACTACATTATCTATAAACTCACGACTCATAACAATCCCTACTCCATTCCTATTCCTATTTATTCTTGTATACCAAATCTTATATCCCCAAGGTTCTATCACTTTTCCTTTCTCACCTACCCATTTGGTATCTTGTAAACATAAAATATCAATCTTTCTCCTACACATAACATCTACTAACTCTACCAACTTACCAGTTAAAGATCCTATGTTCCAAGTGGCTAACCTAATTTTATGGTCTTGGACTAACTTCTTTACCCCCACCCATCCAACAAAGTGAGGGAACCCTTGCCTATTTGACACCATACCCGGGCGCCGGTGTGACGCGTCGCTTCCGGGCGACGACCTAGCAACCCTTGCCCATTTATCACTGCCTCCGGGCCTATAGAGTACAACGCGTCGCTCAGTAGGGAACTCCCCAACGAAATTCTCATATTGGTTCATATCCATAGGGTATGACTAAGTTTTTATGCTGTCTGTCACAGGCCTACCACAACCCTCCTCCTTTATCCGGGCTTGGGACCGGCAGTGGATAACTAAACAGGCGGAGTTGAGAAAAAACTATAGCATGTGTGAAAAACATCATACTTGAAAATAAAGGAAAAATCCACGTGACTTTGTGCAAAATAACTCATAACATGTGCAAAACCTTATACTTGAATATGAATAATGGAAAGATCCACATGACTATAAAAAATAACTCATAGCATGCGTGAAAATATAATACTTGAAAATAAATGATGAAAACCCCACATGACTATTAAAAAGTAACTCATAATATATGAGAAAAATATCATATTTTAGATATTAATATAATTCAAGAAATTATGCAAGTTTCATTGGTGCAAGTTTAATCTTGAAGTATCTAATATGCTTGTTCTCCCCGTATGGCCAATGGAAGATATTGGATCTAGGTAACAGGTCTCACATAGGGAATTCAAAGAGTCTCAAAATGGACACTTAACTTATATAGATATCAGAATAAATGGGATTAAAGTCCCCATTCATGACCCAGAACATCCCAATGAAACAAGCTGTTTACGATAATTCTCCCCTTCCCCCCTCTCTCTCCTCCAATATTTGTAGTTCTAGTTTTGGACTTTGTAATTAAACGTAAACAATGAGGAGTTTGAAGAGGAAAACTTTGTAGTAGGATATCAAACACATGGCGCATATGCCATTATTTTATGACAATTATTTTTTATTAAGATAAATGTAGTAGTCCTTATAAAGATGACTACTAAGGGTAATTTAGAAGCAAGGAACAGAGGTATGAAAGCTTTTTCCAAAGGGAATTTTTCAAAATGCCACCAATTTGTTTGGCGTAATTAAAAATGCACCTAATGTTTGAAAATTTTCAAGAAGTCATCAAAGTTTTGTTTATGCAGATAAAAAACAAATAGGTCTAAAATTAAGTAGGGCTACCGCTAACTCTATATATGTTAAATTTTAAGAGATACTCTTCGTCAACTTGGGTTTGGGAGGCTAATGAATTAGGCAAATAATTTTATTTTTGATATTTACACGAAGAAACCACCCTCAGTATCAGAGACCTAGCTACGCTGGATCTGCCCCCGCCTACTTACGTCCTGACAGCGTAAAACCCAGTGGGCCGATGAATTAGGCGGATATTGATTTAAACTCTTCCTCTATTTTTTTTTTTTTTGGTTTATCCTTAAAATATAGTGGTCTTACCGTATTAGATGATAGGCACCAACACATTCGTTTAACTTATAAAAATGAAAGAAAAAGTGAGTAAAATTCTTAAAAATCATATTTGAGATTTGATACAAATCTACACGAGTTTTATTAAACAGGAGGCTCATGTATGGTGGGTGATTTATGGGTTTTCCCTTGGCCTAGGCAGAAAAAGAAAATAAAAGAACTCATGAATTTTGCTTTTTTAACTTTTTTGGAAGCAAATCAGTGTTTTTCAATATGCTATAAACTTAGGTGCCAACTTGAAAATTACCCTTTTCAGAAATGATTAACTTAATTTTTTTTTTAAATATGGCAATGAGGCTGGTAAACAAGCCAAACGGGCGAGTGTGAGGTGTTCAATCTCGACTCTTTCTTGTGGCAAGCCAAGCCGAGTTCAAACTGACTTGTTTATAAAAAAGATATTATTTTTTGAAAAATGAAAATGATAGGATTGAAACTTTAGACCTACAAGCGAAACTTGAACTAACTCTATTATTATTAAAAAAAAAGGTCATTGTTTCAAAACTAGAAGGTATAAGATTTAAACTTCAAACCTATTGCTTCAACCACTTATTCTGCACTACAATATATTTATGCAAACCATATTTATTACTACCTACAGAACCTATACAAACCAAGAAGAGCCGAGCACCTATTGTTTATGTTTGGCTCATGGAGCCTATTTTACGAACTTGGACAAGCTCTTTAGGAGCTTAGCACGAGCCAAACCACGAGAGGCTTGTCTCATTTCCTAGCCTTCCATAGATTTCTTTTTCAGCCTAATTAAAAAATGAGAGAGTCCTTTTCAGCCGTACATTTGACCAAGACAAGGTTCAGTCAGAGTCAAGTATTCAACCAGTGGAGGGTTGATCAAAAGAAGAACCTAAAAATGCAGCCCCTATCTGTTACACTGCCAGTTGTATAAAAAAAAAAGAGGGTCCATTTGTGTTAACAAAGGGGGATCTTAAAAAGAAAATTTCTCACAGCTTTGCAGGTGGGAAAGAGAAGTCATAGGTGACCCATTTTCCAATTGGCTTTGCCAGCGACTTGATGATGCATATCAAAGTTGAAGGACAGCAAAAAAAGGAGAACTTTGGAAGATTAACTCGAGGCAAGGTAAAATGGTTGAGTCACATCATTGGCCTGATTTTTGACATGTAAAGAAGAAGAAGAAAAATGAACACCAACAGACAACGTCATGCAGCAGCATCTTAAAAAGCATATCATGGGAAGAGTGGGTGACCACTGACCGCCTGACAAAGTCCCCCCGGCTTTGTCACCTTCAAACTTGGTCAAGGCTATTGGATCCATCCATAGCCCTGTGAAAGAAGAGGGTAAGGAGCAAGGACAAAATGATATATATATATATATATAGAGAGAGAGAGAGAGTGAGAGATTAGCATAAGTAGAAAGGGATCCTTAGTTGGTTGGTTTGAGTTCACTTTTGACCTTAAAGCACAGTTGCATTGGTACTTGTAGTTGGTACATCTTAATAGACCACGTTTCAAGTGAACGAGAAGTATAAAATTCATTCAGCAAGCCACTAATAACAAGCCCCAAAGGGGTTTGGCGTAGTGGGATGGGACCTAGGCGGATAGGCAGGTGGTCTAGGTTCAATTCTCATGGATGTCATTCTTTGCACAAGCCAAAGCATGACAATTTCCTTGGGGCAAGGGGTAAGCCCATGGAGTTTTGCGATGCCAGGACAGCGAGGGTCAGCGCAGCTAGGTCTCTGATCCTGAGGGTGGTTCCTCCGTGTAAACAAAAAAACCCACTAATAACAATACCAAAATTTTGCCCACGAGTGATTTGTTCATCTGGTAGGGGTCACCAACAAACATCACCAAGTTGATGGAATATCACGAGTTCAAAATCTATGGGCATGTCTCCTTTGCCACGAGGGCTAAGTTGGGTATGCTCGTTGATGAATTAGTAAGACCTAGGTTGGTTCTAAGCCAATGAACTCAAGCTAAGTAAATTTTTTCTCGGTTATCCATAAAAAGAGAAAAGGAATACCAAATATCTAAGAGCCTGTCTTGAATATTATAGATACTTGTACCATGTCTAATAAAAACTAATTTCTAATACATTAAAACAACTATCAAACTTGAATTATCATAATCAAATGTGGCTTTGGACTTTAAGTAGGTAGACCTTCATATGGAATAAATCCTGTTTGCTTTCTGTTTATCCTGTGAATGGGTTGTTGAGATTGGCACCACCAATTATCTAATTGGATCTGGTATATGCCACACCCTTGAATGGACCGCAGTCAGGTCAGACAGATCTCCAACCAAATGCAGTTTATAACCATAGCTTCTGCTTAGATTTTCAAATCAAGCGCCTCTTATACGTTTATTGTGCCCTCTCGAGGTATTAAACTTGTAACATCTTTCAACTTGAATGCTTTGAGCCAACCCGCCTGACTCATCAAAGTATACACAAACCTGCCTGGATAACTACTTACCGGGTTCGAGTTTTATCGGTCAAGAAAATGAAATCTTAAACCCGAATTCATATAATTTAAAGAGGTTATATATATTTGCTAAAACTACATATAGACTACTCAGGTCAAACCGGATTGGGTCGGGATATCTGATAAAAATCATAACCCAAACTCGACTTGCGTATTACTTGGGTCGAGTTCAGGTGAACCCTAATAATAATCAGGACAGACTTTTTATGCAGTTTGGATCAGGTGTGTCGTGTAGTTGGGTCAATAGGCGTGATAAATAACGAGGGCCAAAATTGTCAAAAGAAGAGGCCTCTCCTATTATGTGATGATGTGGATAAGGAGGGGCAACGGTTTCCTTGTTGGCTTGGAGCTGTCATCGCAACAGTCACTCCAAGTAAATCTCTTCCTCACATAGAAAGTGTCCAAAACAAGCAATTTGTTTTTTTCTCGTTTTGTCTTCTTTTACTTGCTTTGGATTACCTAACAAAGATACCCCCTGAAATTTCAAAAAGGACCAAACTAATATTTTCTTTCTAAAAGTTATGAAATTTCAGAATTTTAGTTATTTATTTATTTCTTAGATTTTTATTTTATTTTCTCTGAAGAAAATATGAGGGCTTTGTTACGATGGGTAATTGCCATTTTTACAGAAAAATTGTTTATGCTCGAGAGAGACGAGGGAAATATTCAGAGTTTCCTAGAAAAATATTGGCTACCCTTGTGAGTTCCGGACCCTCTAATTGGAACTTATAAGGGGAGGCCGTCTTGACCAAATCTAATCTCATGGATGTATTTAGCTGATCAAAATAGTAGGAATCGACCTTTGAATTGTATTTTTTTTACATAAAAAATAAAAAGTTGAAAGTTTTAATATTATGCCTTTTGTTAAAGGATCACCAATCATATAAAATATAGGTAAATAACTGACTTTGATTTCATTCATTTCAATCATATCATGAATATAATGGTACTTTATCATTATATGTTTACTTTTAGAATTGTTTGCTCTACTCTTCATAAGAGAGATGACAACTTAGTTATCACGATAAATTTGGAGTGACCCATTGGTTATATCCTACTTTAAATCATTAATGAAGTGACTTATTTAAACGGCAAATGTGGCAGCTGCATTGCATGCAATATATTCCGCTTCTTGAGTATGTTGAGTTACACAACCTTCTTTCTTACAAGACCAAGAAACTACTCCTCCCTCGAAGAGAAAAATATATTCAAAAGTGAATTTACTATCATCTCTACTGCCTGCAAAGTCAACATCCGAATACCCAGTTAATTCTAAAGCATCAGCTCAAAAACATAATTTCAAGTTTATAGTCCCTTTTAAATATTCTTTTAATTGTTTGCCAGTGAGGCCAACCAGGATTACTTTGATAATGACTAATGAGGCCAACAACAAAGCTGATATCAGGACATGTGTAAAGTATAGCATACATCAAGCTTTCAATAACTTGTACATAATGGACATTCAGTTTTTCTTATCCATTACCAGGATTATCATTCTTACTTGGTTTGACACCTTTTATCACAGGTGTTCCAACATGCTTGCAATCATTCATTTTAAATTTCTTGAGTATATGGTTTATATATCTTTCTTGACTCAAGCTTAAAAGTTTTAAGTTTCTATCTTGAGTGATTTTAATTCTAAGAACATAAGATGTTTCTCTCATGTCTTTCATCAGGAACTGAGAATTCAACCATGACTTCGTTTTGACAATCATATTGTTATCGTTTCTAGTCAAAAGAATGTCATCCACATATAGTGAGAGAATAATAAATTTACTCTCACTTTTCCAAACATAAACACAATGATCAAATTTATTTGCCACAAACCCTAATGACGTAATTGCCATATGAAACTTTAAATACCACTGACATGGTGATTGCTTGATAGATATTTTTTTAACCTATATACTTTATCTTATTTGTCTTTTATTATATAACCTCTAGGTTGTTTCATGAAAATGATTTTCTTGTGCTCAACATTAAGAAAGCGGTTTTAACATCTATTTGATATAAATCTAGGTCATAGTGAGCTACAATAGCAAGAATTATCCTTGTTGAGGCGAATTTTGTAACAAGTGAATATGTGTCAACATAATCTAATCCTTCTTTATGAGAAAAACTCTTAGCAACTATCCTTGCTTTAAATTTATCAATACTATAATTGGACTTGAATTTCTTCTTTAAAATTCATTTACATCCAATGGTTTTTCTTTTCTCAGGTAAATCAGTCAATTCTCATACCTGGTTTTTCTTAATAGACTCAATTTCCTCGTCCATAGCTTTTGTCCAGTCAGTTGACTCATGTGATCTTATTGCCTCATCATATGACAGGTTATCTTCCATATCATCCATGTCTAAAGCATAACACAGTTTCTCCAACATGTAGACATAATAGTCATCTAAGTAAGACGAGCATAGAGCTTTTATGCCCAACCTAATACTGATGAGAAGAAGAATGAGAGTTTGCAGAGGGTTCACCATTACTTAAGTGTTCTTGCGAGTCATCAGAATCATAAAACAAATCAAAAGGATCGTCTCCATTTATTTCAGGAATAATTTCTTTCATGTTTTAATTTTTCAAGAAGATAACATCTCTACTTTCGATTAAACCCTTATTTAGGTGGTAAAATCTATAATTTTTGGATTATTTAGGATTTCTAATAAAGATATACCTTATAAATTTGGTATCGAGTTTATCTCTAGATCGCTCTATTACTTTTATATATTAAACCCCATCTACGAAGGTAACTTATATTAGGTTTTCTTCCTATCCATGATTCATAAGGTGTAGATACAATTACTTTACAAGGAACCATATTTAAAACATATATTGTTGTATGTATTGCTTCTCTCTAGAAGACTTTAGATAATGAAGCATTAGATAACATGCATCTAACCATATCGAGAAGGGTCCTATTCAATCTTTTAATCACACCATTTTTTTAGGTGTGCCAAGAATTGTAGTTTGAAGTCTGATCCCATTAGCCTTACAATATTCAAAAAATTTATTTGAGGTGTATTCTCATCCTCGATCAGACCATAAGACTTTAATCTTTTTACCAAGTTAGTTTTTGACTTCTTAACGCTATTCTTTAAATTTGTTTAATGCTTCATACTTATAAGTTATAAGATAGACATAATTGCAAGTAGAAAAATTATCAATAAAAGATATAAAATATTACATTTCTTTATGAGTTTGAGTCCTAAAGAGACCACAAATGTTAGTATACATGATTTCTAACAATTCAGATACTAAAATTATATTATGTGGGAAATATTTTCTTGTCATTTTTTCATAAATACATGATTCACATCTATGAAATAAAGATTGATTAAAGTCAGGTATTAGATTTAATTCAACAAGTTTCTAAAATTACTTTAAGTTAATGTGTCCAAGTCTTTGATGCCAGACATTTACATATACATTAAAAACAATGTCAATATAAGCAAAAATTGAAAAAAAAATTATTCATATTAGAATAATAATTTTTTAACAGACCTTGTTATTTATCAAAGATACCATCAAATAGGACTCAAACATATTTTTCCATAGTAACCTTACCTGATAAAAATCTAACTTTAAAACCTTTGACAACTAAGGCCGGAATAGATACTAGATTACGTCTCATGGATGGTACAAAGAGTACATTTGACAATAATACATTGTTTACAGAAGTTTATGCAATAAGTCCCGACACCCATAATATTAGATTAGGTGTTGTTGCTCATGTACACTCGATGTTCACTAGGCTTATACTCGACCATGTTCTCCATTCTCTCATTGCTCATTGCTATATGACGTGTTGCCCCAGAGTCCACCCACCATATAGAAAGAGCCTGGTCCGCATAAGAGCATTCCGATATCACACAAATTATATCTTGCCTCTCCTTTTGCTAGACATTTTTATTGTTCCTGTCATTGTTATTGTTTGTCTGACTCCAGCAATCTTTTTTAAAGTGTTCAGATTTTCCACACTTGAAGTACTTGACTTGGGAGGCAGCTTGCGAAATGTTGAACCTTTCCTCTTATTAAATTTTTCATTACTTTAAAAAAAAAATCTTAAAATATGAACGTTTAGAAGGGCTATGACTGCAATTGAAAGCATCTTTCGCAAAGTGTAATTCATTTTTCTTATCTTGTTGCATATGTTGCTGCTCAATTTTAAGTTGAGTAGGAAGCTCTTTCAGAGTTAGATTTTTCAATTTCAGTCTAAGAGCAATTTATACCATCTTTCATGAAGATAAGAGACTATGCAAAATGGTGGATATCTGCATACGGTTAGGGATTACATTCCCAACTATCACCAAGTCCTTTGCCATAACAAGCATTTTATTCACATGATCAACGACATTATCATTTTCTTGCATCTGACACAAATTATATTGCTCTAGGAGTAATTAAATGTGTGTTTCAGAAGTAGTATCATACTTCGTTGAAATGACATCAAATATAGACTTAGTTGTAGTGTAATTTTTAAATACCCTAATAAGATCGCCATCCATATAGGTGAGCATGATGGTTCTAGCCAACATGTTGTCTCTTTTATATTTTAGAAAAGTTGATTTATCATCTTTGGTAGCTTCAGCACCAGGGTCTTTCATTTCAGTAGTGAAGGCATTCTCGATGCCCTTTAAAGTTAAAACAAGAGAAATCCTCTTCCTTCAAATGTGAAAATTTATGCCATTAAGTTTATCAATTTTGGCTAATTCTGTTGCACAAACCCTACTTGTTATTTTTCTAAATTTAGGCATTTTAAGATGGCAAAGCACGATAAATGTAAGTTCAACATTCAACAAGTAGATAAATAAAAGAATATTAGCCATAAACTCATAAAACACAACTTTCATAATCCGCAAATTCATGAAATCAAACTTATTGTTTCACAAGTACTAAAAAAAATGTACGACAATCATGTTCTTGATTTTCAATGAAAATGAGCCAATTTGCAATCTTTGAGCACTTTTATGTAATTTTAGAAAAGTTAGAGAAGAGTATTGCATAAAAAATTTATTATCCTAAAAAAAAACAGGACTTAAAAAAACTTAGGGGGTTTTCTGCAAAAAAATTAAAAAACTTAAGCCTGTTCTGGATAATATATTAGAGTTTAGGTCCATTTCTGGAATTATCAGAAAAAATGAGAACCTTTTCTATAATTTAGGGATACAGATGTCAAAAGCAGTAAAGTGCAGAGCAATACAATAAATTTATTATAAAAGGACAGAACATACAATAAAATAAAAAAATATAGTCAAAGAAGTAATTTAATCGAACAAGGACTTGACCGATAATACCAAAAAGACCAGGGGTAACAGGTAAGTTCACCTGGCAGGGATATGATCGAAATTACTGAAAAAGACAAGGGGCTTTGCTGTAATTTCTCTTGTAAATGCATATACAGGGCTTGAATTTTTTGGAAAAACTAGAAGCTTCGAGAAGAAGCTTCTGGTGTTCTGCAATATTTTTTTCAGTCAGTGTAAAAAAAACCCAATAGTTCTCCTGGTTCATTCACCGAAAAAAGAAACAACGATGTGCGCCCTGTTATAGGAGGGCTTTGTTGTTGCCCAGAGGTCACTGAAGTGACCTTGCTCGTTGTTTCAATGGTGGAGGATAAAAAAAAATCTCAGGTTTCTCCCTTTTTCTGCGATAAACCCCTTTGGGTTCGATCGCCTTGCCTGATGGGTTGCTGGAAGAGGGAAGAAAAGCTGAGGTGATGGACCAATGACAAAAATAGGTAGCCCTCCTTTTTTTTTGTGTTCTTTTTTTTTTGTAGCAAGGTTGTCGAATGCCGGCGACCTCCTTTTAAATGTTTAGTGAAGGGAGGTCGTCGGTTACATGTGACTCCTTAAAAAAAACTTTGTTAATCCAGGGAACAAAACAAAAAAAATATATTTTTTTTTACCCAATGGAATCAAACACATGCCCCGATTCAGGGTCTCTGTTCTTCTTCCTCCTCTTATATTCTCCTCATGTTCGCCGATTCATGTCTCCCTTCTTTTTTTGATTTTTTGTTGTTTATTTAACAAGGTCGCTTGATGCCGACGACCTTCTAAAAAGGAACTGAGAAGTGGGTTTGACGGTTACTGGCGACCCTCAAAAACAATTTGATTTAGCCAAAAAAAATATTTTTGTTTTTTTTTATGACCCTCTTATATCTATCGCAGACCCCAGATGGGGTTTGAGTTCTACTTTTTTTTTCCTATATAAGTGATCTTAAAAGAAAACCGGGTGAGGTTTTTTTATTTTATTTTAACTTACATGGGATTTTCTCTGAATAAAAATAATGATGAGATAAAAAAAGTTATCATCGGATAGACCCGATTCGCAGCTCTGTTCCCCTTTATTATTATTATTATTTTTAAATAGAGACAGGAGTCACCTGAATCTGGTGACCTGTCTGATACGCCTAATAAATAGAGAGCACTGACCTTTTTTTTATCAATTTTTGTTTCTCCGGTGACCATTGATCGATGACTCGTGGCTCCGAGTGTCATAAGACGATCTGGAGTGGCATTGCACACACCACCAACCTATACTTTGATGCCACTAAATGATCGGTGTCTGGTATAAGTGCACATGAAGATGAGGATAAGAATGTAAACAATCTTCTTTAGGAGGGGGTGTTACTTCTCAGAGTTTTCTCATATCCGTGTCTTTTTTTTAGTAAGTCTTATTCCTCGTATAAGGGAGAGATAAGGCTGGTGGTTTCACCCTCCTGGGTAGCCGTCTACCTAGCCCTTGGTGGAACTTGCCGATTTTCTCTCTTTAGAGAGAAAATCGGTAATTGTTTCACTAGTTCGAGCTTATAAAGATGAAGTACGTTCAAACATGCTTCACGTGGATAAAGCCCTTCAACGGGCAGTTTCACGAGTTGGAGAGAGAGTAGGTCTGCCTCTTTCCTCAACCCATGAGACTCTCAGTGAAACATTGCCACAAAAGTCATGTATGACCAACATAATCAACATCTCAAAAGTAATAATGTGCATGGCAATGATATCTGTGACTAGTCTCGTGAGTATGCCTTTGCGGGCTGAGCTGCCACTTGAAGTTTGCTACTAGACAGCATATCAGGTGCAATCACATTGAACGCTTTAGTGTGCCGCTGCACCTGATCTGTCCTCTATTTATCTGTTAGACCCCACACTTGACAAGTTGTACCCCAGAGACAGAGGGCAGTCGAGTGCAGCGGCACACTCAAAGTATGCAACATGATTGCACTGCTACCAAGGGGGTTAGTGGTCATTCTTAGACAGGTTCTTTGTCGTTAAAGAATAAAAAAATAAAAATACACAAAAAGAGCATGACCAAGTTCATAAGTTGTTCTCATTGTTCATTCCCTTAGCCATTCGAAAAGGAGACACTAAGGGGACCAAGCACCATGTCCATCTACTTGGCTCCACATATAGGGCTGATAAATGAGCCAAATAAGTTGAGCTTCAAGTGTTCAAGCTTAGCTCATTCCTTAATGAGCTGAGTCAAGTTCAACCTGCCTTGTTTACCCAAAAAATGTAAAAGTTTCATAGCTGAAAGTAACAGAATTATAAAAAATACATTATTTTAAGATGAAAATTATAAGATTTTATCTCTAAACCTATTATTCAAGCCGTAGGTTCCACACACATCGTATGATATGAAATATATTAAAAAATATATTTTTTTACTACTTATTAATGAGCCTATACAAGTCAAGTTGAGCTAAGCACTTATTGTTTGTATTCAGCTTCCTGAGCCTATTTTATGAATTTAAACAAACTCTTTACGAGCTGAACATGAGCTAAGCCACAAGCAGTTTGTCTAGTTTCCCAAACCTACTTATATATATATATATATATAAAATCATATTTTTTAGAAGGTCCAAGGGGCATTGTGCTTCCAAATAATGTAACAAGTTCATGAACTGCAATCTTCCTTCTCATGTAAATTGTGAAATCCATCCATTGTTTCTCTTCATTTTTGGAATCCCCAAACTTAACTGCACAATTAAATTTTCACATTTATTTATTATTATGAACAATGAATTGTCCTTATCAAATAAATGAATATCATAGTCCAGACCCAAGATTATTATTATTTTTTTTTGATATTTACACGAAGAAACCACCCACAGGATCAGAGACTGTGTGTTGGCTTGGTCTACCATCCTGGCAGCCAAAAACTCCATGGGCTTACCCCTTGCCCCCAGGGAGTCACCACGCTTCGGCATGTGCAAAGGGTGACGCCATACCCAGGATTACTTGTCTAATTTAATGGGATGGTAGAACAGTGAAGAGACTATATATTAATCAACTTAATTAAAGATAACGTTAGACCTTCTTTGGTAGGGAAAAATCTTAAGCTGTGGTTTCTTATTATTTTTAATTAAAAATAGAAGGATATATAGTAAGATATCATGATCTATGAACTCCCAACAAGATTTCAAACGTGGGATCTTCCCATGTGGGCGTCTTCACTCCTCTCAATCAATTGCAAACCCCACACTTCATAGAGCACATGATTTACTTGTACGCATAACATTAGCTCTTCAATGATATTTTGCAAACTAAGCATGAACCCCAACTAAAACATTTCAGGAGGAACAGGCATAGATTTTTTTTTTTTTTTTGAAAATTTAGGTAAAATATTATTAGAAATCTAAATAGACGATGAGAAATCGTCTAGAGAAAAACAGCTTACAAAGACAAGGTACTATATTTACAGGTACATTTACAAAGGGTTCTAGAAGACGGGATCCCAACCAAGAAATATCGCTCATTGTGGTACATTTACAAAGGGTTGTATACCCCATTGGCTCATTGTGGTACGTCTACCTCAAGTTCACCCCCTCCAGGAGAAAGATAAGGCTGATCCATGGTTAGCAAAATACGTTTTTTCAATTAAACTTTGGAAACTCAAAAAAGGAAAAAAAAAACTCTGTACTTTAAAAAAAATGCAAACAACTTATTTTTTTAGAGAAAAATTTACAATAAAAATACTTAAAAAAGCTCAAACATAGATCCCATTTCATTGGATCTTGAGTTTGAATCACATGGACTCTTGAATTTGAATCCTGTAATTTCAATACCCTAACTTGATTTCAGGGAAGTACCTCATATATGACCACTTTTTTAACCTTTTTTAATAAAGTTGAACCCATATATACTATTTACTGGTTCTTTTACCATTTAAAACTGAATTACAGATGCAATTGGATCAGTTCTTAGGTTCGGATCATAATGATTTTTTAATCTGTATCACATTGTTCCTATATCTTGTTTCTCATAGAAAAATCTCAAGTATATGTTAATTTTTTTTACCCTGTATAAAATTAAAACCAAATTAAACTCACAGGTATTGTTTGCAGCGTGAAACCTTTTAAATACCATATTCAGTATTTAAGGTTTTTTTGAGGTTTCACATATTGCTATGGGTTTCCTCCAATTATTCAAAAGAAAAAGTACCTGCCAGAGCAAGCCAAATAAGCTTCACCAGCCGCGAAAAATGAGAGGGTGGTGTATGTTCGCCCCCGATGATTCACTGAATCCCACGTCTGTGTTTGGGGCTTTGAATGAGCACCACGTATACAAGCACATGGGGCTCGTATTCCCGTGTATGTTGACATAACTTTGCATCAGACTCTGGTGTTGTTGCAAAGACTTAAGTACCCTTTCTTGCTATTCTTCTCATAAAGTGATGGTTTGAGAAAATGACAAAAATGCCCTTCATTCAAAAAAGAAAAAAACAAACAGTTCAAAAAAAGGACAAACATGTCCTTCATCCAGAAAGTCGAGGATGATGTTGACTCTTCAAAGTCTTCTTCTTCTTTCTCCGTTTAAAAAAAGGACAAACATGTCCTCCATCCAGAAAGTCGAGGATGATGTTGACTCTTCAAAGTCTTCTTCTTCTTTTTCCGTAAAACACTGTAAAACCCTCTCTCTCTCTCTAGAGAAGAAATCAAGGGAGACAAAGAGTTCTCCCTAGAGAAGGCCATGAACATCAACCCTCTCACTCTCTCTCCCTTCTCTCTCTACTTCTGTGCACATCCAACAGACGATCCTACATTGTTCCATCGCCATCTTCTTCTTCTTCCTTCTCCGTAAAACACTGTAAAACCTTCTCTCTCTCTAAAGAAGAAATCAAGGGAGGTAAAGAGTTCCCCCTAGAGAAGGCCATGAACATCAACCCTCTCACTCTCTCTCCCTTCTCTCTCTATTTTTGTGCCTGATTTAGAGTTTTTTCCCTTACAGAAGGGGGGTCTGAAGGCTCCCCCCGGCGCGGATCCAGGGGGGCCGCCTCTGGCGGGCTCGGGGGGCAGCGCCCTCCGGACCAATTTTTTTTAGGCCTTCCAACAACGATTTGTAGTATTATCGAGCTTTCCTACAGCAATTTGTAGTATTTTCGGGTCTCCAACAAAACGCTATAGTGATTTGCGGAAGACACTACAAATCGCTATAGCGATTTGCGGAAGATACTACAAATCGCAAATCGCTATAGCGATTTGTAGTGTCTTCCGCAAATCACTATAGCGATTTGTAGTGTCTTTTGCAAATCGCTATAGCGATTTGTAGATTCTTCCGCAAATCGTTATAGCAATTTGTAGTGTCTTCCGCAAATCACTATAGCGATTTGTAGTGTTATTTAGTAAGCAAATCGCTGTAAATCGCTACCCGAATTAGGACAAACTTGTCAGGGTCATATCTCCCTAACCGAAGGTCATATTCTAAACCCGTAAAAAGTGGTGTCTTCGTTATTGAGTCTAGTTTATTTTTGTAAATTTTCAGCGATTTCTATTGTCATTTCATTCCTCATTTTAACTAAAAACCAGACCCCTATTATTTTGTGTTATTTAAGTTGTACAACACCATTCTCGCTTGACATCCACATCTTGATTCTGGCATGCTCCTTGTTGGATTTTTCATTGATTTCTTCCAACCTTGCTTGGAACAAAAATATGTCTTCCTCACCACGATACCCTGTGCATTTTTTGACCACGACACCCGGGACCAGTGCCGGGGGGAGCCCCCAGACCCCCTCCTGTAAGGGCAAAAACTCTAAATCAGGCTCCACAACGAATCAAGTTGAACAATGCTACCCATGCTGGGAAGAGCCCCCAAACCCTCCTCCTATAAGGGCAAAAACTCTAAATCAAGCTCCACAATGAATCAAGTTGAACGATGCTATCCACGTTGGGAGGAGCCCCCAAACCCTCCTCCTATAAGGGCAAAAACTCTGAATCAGACTCCACAACTCATCAAGTTGAATGATGCTACCCACGCTGGGAGAAGCCCTCAGACTCCCCTTTCTGTAAGGGTAAAAACTCTGAATCAGACTCCACAACTCTTCAAGTTGAATGATGCTACCCACGTTGGGAGGAGCCCCCAGACCCTCCTCCTGTAAGGGTAAAAACTCTGAATCAGGATCTACAACTCATTTAGTTGAATGATGCTACCCACGCTGGAAGGAGCCCTCAAACCCTCCTCCTGTAAGGGTAAAAACTCTGAATCAGACTCCACAACAGTCAATGTGCAGGTCAGCCGATGCTTGATGGAGCAATGTAAGATCTTCTGTTGGATGTGCATAGAAGCAGAAAGAGAAGGGAGAGAGAGAGTGAGAGGGTTGATGTTCATGGCCTCCTCCAGGGGAGATTTCTTTCTCAGATAATCCTGCAGTGCAGAGACTGGGTCTTAAATAATCATCTTCGGGGCACTTAAGTCTTTACAACCACTCATTTTTAAGAATCGTCATTTTTTTTTGCACCAATGAAGGACAGGGTACTTAAGTCTTTGCAATCGCATCAAACTCCAATGCTAATTAATGCTGACAAACATGGGGATACGAGACGCACATGCTTACATACGTGGTGCTCTTTGGAACCCCCGAACATGAGATGTAGCTAACTGCCCTATTCGGGGGGAGAACATATAACCTGCTTTGGCGAAAAATCTGATGAGGTGTAACATATGGATTGGCTTTACTATTATGAGGACCACACCTTTTTTTTTAAGGTGTCATCATGGTAGGCTGTTGTGGGTCCAATTTTAGAAGCAGGCAACAAAAGGACCAGCCTTGCATTGTTACTTCACCTATGCATAACAACTTGCACTTGCCCACAAGGGCTCCGCTCATCTGATAGATGTGACTTGTGAATGCCACCAAATTGACCGGACTTTATAAGTTCGAAACCCATGGGGTGAGCGTTGTCGAAGCTGGGTGTACTCCGGTGGGCAGGGGACTTTAAGAGTTTTACCAACCGGAGGCCAGCCAAGGTGCAATTGGTGATGGAGTTTTTTCTCTTAGATTATCCAATAAAAAAAATGAAGAAGTTGAACTGAACTCACACACGAGTCCGGATCTGGTGCAACCTCCATCAGATCTTGGGTCCCACACCTGACAGGCCCTGTCCCAAAGATGAAGGGTGATAAGGTGCTTAATGCACAAATATTTGTGCAGTCATTTTGCACCTGATATTTTCCCCTTAAAAGTAATCAAATACTATTAAAAAAAGCTAACATGCCTGCAACTGGTCATATCATACCATATATAATATAGTGCTCCAAACTTATTATGATGTATTTTTTAGCCAAACTCTTAAAACATATCTCTTACATAATTATATGATATAAACTAGGAAAAGGCCAGGCTTCTAGCTTTTCTTGTACATAAGCTCAAACCCCAAAGCCCTCGAATATTATGTAACGACCAACTTATAATTAGGATGCTAACATAATTCTTTGCTTTGGAATCTTCATTTGCTCACGTGATTTTAAAATAACCAAGGTGGCACATGCCATTATTCATTTACATAAACTATACATATATAAAAGCAGTTATGCATCATGTAGGGCAATAGATAATCATAGGTGGAAAAGTGCACCCAAAATTATAGGTTCAAAGAAACATAGAAGATAGGTAGATGCAACCTTACCACATGTATATTCGACAAAAATAATGGGTTTAACACCATTGACTTTCATGTTAGTTTGCATATGATAATGTAGTTTTTCTAATATCAATGTTCTAAGCGGGGGAGAATCTTATAGCTCGTTGCCAGTTCCGTTTGTTGGAGTCAAGCATTACCTTCTAGTAAACAGTGTTTCAATCCATAATGCTGCAAGGATTCACCACAATTAATCATTTGTAAAAAATGCACAGCAGACAAAAATAAACAATAGTTTAAAAATTATTGATGTATGATGTTTAGCTGATTATGCACTACAATGAAAATAATAAGGAAAATGGTAACGTACTTTCCAAAAATATCCTTTCCTCAATTTCTAGGGGAATCTGGATTCCATGTGTACCATAAAAGGGAATTCTTGATTCTATGAATTGGCTTCCAATTAGTTGCCAATCAAACAATTGTTATGAGTTTCTCTACAAGAGAAGAAGAGAGAGAGGAAAGGAGATAAATGTGCTAGGAATAAGGGTTGAAGGAGAAGATGTGGTGGCCACAAGAAAAGTCCAAAATAATAACGGTAGCGATATTCGAACCCTGCGCCGGGGTGGCTTCTGATGAGAAGGACAAAGGAAGGAATAGTTAGGGGACAGTTGGATCCCTCCTCATGTAGGGATGTTCAAAGAGGGGAAGATCCGGTAGAGGCAGGCCGTTGGATGAGGTGGCTTATGCATCTCACTCCTCTACACGTGCTCCTCCCATCTTTGCTTTCCTCTTTTTTTGCTCATCTTTGCTTCCATGCATGGTTTTTCTTTCTCCTCAGCATCCTCTTCCTAGAGAGAGAAAACTAAGAGAGAGGGAAAAAATGGCTTGCGCTTCCTTCTCTTCCACCACCACCATTGAATTTGATCTCCTATCACCTGGAAAGATCAAACCCAGTTGGGAAATCTAGTACTTTTGAGGCCTCTTAGATCTTGTTCTTGCATGTACTCTCAAGTTATTTTTTCTCTCCATCATTTCTTTGATGTTTTCCATGGGTACTTCTGGTGTTTTCTGTGCTACCCAATAGAGGGTTTTGCTTCGATCACTCTCTAGACATGGAATTCTGAGTGCCCATTTGCAGGAAACCCTGATTTTGTTCTTGAATCTTGTTCTTTCTCTGAATCCAATTTTTGGTCCCTCTGCAATCTCTCTGCTTCCTTTTATAGTCCTCTTTTGAGCTGGGAGGTGGTACCCAGTTGAGGATTCTTCTTGAATTTCAGTAGATTCCTTGTTCTTTGATCCTGGGTGTGGTGAATTGTGAGTAGCTGTAGATGGAGAATGAGCAAGAGTACAGGCATTCTTGCAGGTACTGCAAGAAGAAGTTCATGTGTGGGAGGGCGCTTGGTGGGCACATGAGGTCCCACATGACCATGCCATGGTCTGAAACAGATGAGAGGCATCAGAGGGGAAAGGTTGGTAATGGTGGGAGTGAAGAGGTGAGTGGTATTGAGATCCACAACCAAGGTGGGTATGGTCTGAGAGAGAACCCCAAGAAGTCATGGAGGTTCTCCGGTTCTGCTTCTCTAGTTGGTAAGGATGCCAGGGCGTGCAAGCAACGTGGGAAGTGGTTCCCTTCATTGAAGGCACTCTTTGGTCACATGAGGAGTCACCCTGAGAGGTGTTCACAGAGCTTGGATGAAGGATCATGCAGTGAAGAGCAGCAGCAACAGCATCAGGTGAATGTTTTGGATGATCATTCTGATAATGAAGCTGCACCGAGGAGGAGATCTAAGAGGAGAGCTAGACGCCGTGTCTCGTCATCCGTCTCTGGCTTTTTCGGCGCTAATTATTCTTCTGTTTGTGAGATTGAGCAAGAGCAGGAAGATGTAGCTATTTCTTTGATGATGCTGTCTAGAGATGTTGCGGGTTTTTGGAAGGGCACATCGAAAGAGGACTTCCAGGAGTCATCTGATAACAGTTCTGTGTACAAGGAGCTCAGATCAGGCCACGTACAGAACAAGAAGTCTGTTGATATTGAGGATGGTAGTATAAAGAAACCTATACAGAGGAATGGTTTCTTGGGGACTGAGCTGGATGCTGCCGAAGGTAATGGTAGAAGTGGAATTGCTTCGGATGAGTCTAAGAAGAAGGCTAAGTTTGATGCTCATGGTGGGTTCCATGAAAGCAGGAAGGATGGCCTCTCTGTAACTAAACTCAGCAGAGAATCAGAACGTGAATTTGAAGATATGATCTATGAAGTTTCAGATTCAGAATTGGAGAAGGATTCTCTTAAGCAGTGCCGGTTGGATATGTTTGGTTCTGAATTGGGGAGGAATGCTAACAAAAGAGCAAGAATTGATTCCGCTGAATCGGGTTTCAGGAAGCAAACTTTCAAGCAAGCAAGATATGAGTGTGCCACCTGCAAAAAAGTCTTTCATTCATACCAGGCTCTTGGGGGACACAGAGCAAGCCACAAGAGAGTGAAAGGCTGTTTTGCAAGGATAGATTACAGCGACAACAATAGCACTGAAACAGATGTTTTGCCAGATCAAGATAATGCAACCACGCCTGAGTACAAGCTCAAGTCTTCTATAATTGAGAACATGATCGAGGATGGAAATGCAGGAGACGAGACCGACATGGGGTTGAAGAAGGGAAAAGTACACCAGTGTCCAATCTGTTCGAAGGTGTTCAATTCAGGCCAGGCATTAGGAGGACACAAGAGATCTCATCTGGTCCCAAGCGGAAATTCGGAGATCAGAGGGGATGCTTGTAAGGCAATTATGATTGAACAGCAGATGCCTGTGATTGGGGATTTTCTTGATCTTAACCTCCCTGCTCCTAATGAGGATGAAACTAATGATCATTCTAGGTTTAGATCTTGGTGGACTAGCAGTGGTCAGAAGCAAAATGCATTGGGAAAAGAAGGTGATGCTGATCTTGTTGCAGACAGTGCTATTGCTAGCAGCAATCACACTGATTTCCGTAGCATAGGGCATCTTTCCCCACCATGCCTGCAGGTTTAGGCCAGGTCTAATTTTTTGAATCATGCCCATTGAAATTCTTTTTGTTCCAGGTGTGCGGATAACTAAACAAGTTGGTGCTCTGCATCTGTGGTCGGGGTCAGTTACTTGATATCTACTCTGTTATTCATCTACTGACATCGAGAGCATGCCGCAGACTCTGGCTGAGATTTAGTGAAGAAACAAGAGTGTATAGACAGTTGATGGATTTTTATTCTTTTTTATTGATTCTTTCAGGAATTGCTATGGCAAAGAGGTAAAAGTGATAGATATGCTCATCAAGCTCCCCGAAGCACTTCACTCTTTCTCTTCTTTTTCCTTTATATACTCAATGCTATGAGAATTTCCAGTTCAAGAATAAGACAGTATGGAGATAAAAAAAAAAGTTGCATTGTTCTTTGAGTTGCTAATGAAGCTCGTTGACTGTAAGAAAGCAGTCATTGATTCAAAATACCTTTCTATAGCTAGCTTCTTCAGTTTCATGTGACGTCTCTTTTCACATAAGCGGATTACTAAAGTGATGACCATCTTTGTGTATCTTCTTTTAGTTTTCTTAGATTTATTTTTGTATAATGGAATGGTTAGAAAAGAGCTATGTTCATCTGGTTTTCTTTTTTTATTGCTTTAAGAAAGGATTTTGTGGTTAGTGGATCTGTACAATGTCTAAGTTGTCATCTGTCTACTGTCAACTCTAGGTTCCTGTTCTATTTGGTCTCACCTCATTATGGAGTATCAGATTCTTGATCTCGGGACCTTGTTCACAACATCACATCATCCTTGGAATTGCTTCGGCCAATTTCTTATACATACATTATGTAATGAACTGTTGATTCCATCTGCATTTATTTTTCTATTTGTTAACTAGAAGCTACTGAATGCAGCTATATCTTGAGCTAATGAGTTCTGATAGGTTAAAGTTTTTCGAAGAAAAGATGGTATAGTTGCCACTTTGAATGATGTTTTTTCCAAATTGTGACACACAGAGATGCATTAGATTGAAATTCTAGTGAATTTGGACGTTTTAGTATTCTTCACATATTCTTGATCATTAGTTTTTTGTGTCTGATTCTCTGTTGGTTAGTTTGGACCATTCTGATCTACATTTTTTTGTCCGAATGATTCTGTGTTCAGTCATTGCCATGTTTAAGGAAGTGCTAATCATTATGAGCATTTTTTATCAGTTTTAGACGTGTTGCAGAAGAAAAGACATATTCAGACACTTAGTACTTTATTGTTTCAATAGCAGATGATTATTTATTTGTTTGTGTATTATATTTAGGATTTGGTGCTTAAAAACCAGATTGCGATTACTTGGGAAACACCCTTGAGACTATAAATGCAACCTCATACATGGCAGGAATGACTATGTGGTCTGTGCAACTTGGCTCCAGCACTTCATTCAGGTTAGTGACAAGTTGTGTCTGCAGGAAACCAGCATTATTGGAAACCCTTCCATCATATATATTTGAGAACACAGGCTGTATGTGCTAGGCTTAAAACTAAACGGTTTGTGATCAGTGAAAAAATCTTGTCTTAATGTATTGACAATTATGATAATTGGATGCATTTTTTATTGACTTGAAACTGTTACTTTTCTCATTGTTGCTGTTGACTCCAACACCAACTTGGGGAAAATCAGGGATCTATTCTTTTCTTTTCTTTTTCGTTTGTCTAAATAAATTTTAGTCCTCTTTTGAGACTAACATTGTATCTGTTGCTTCCTAAGAATCATAACCTTGAAATTGCATTAAGAAAAAAAACAAAGCTCTCTCTCTCTCTCTCTCTCTCTCTCTCTCAACCAGACTCTACAATGGTATGTCAGTTTCGACCTTGTGGCAAGGGATGCCCGCCATGTTTTGAACATCAACTTGGTGACATTCACAAGTCACCCTTACCAGATGAACGGAGCCCTTTTGGCTACAATGGTACAAGTCTTCCATTCTCTGTAAGTCATGAGATTTTAGACGGAATTTAGTCTGGCTGTGAGGACTTATTGTTACTTGAGTCCATGAGAAGGATCATCCTAGTCTAACCCCCAAAGTGGTTCATCTTGAGCCAATCTTTGAGCCCCAAGTTGGCTGTTGCTTACACGCTCAGCATCTCATACTGATGAGGAAAAATGGGAAGTGGGCCTCTGCACTTTTCTTGTGTAAAGTACACTTCGGCTGTTCCTTGAAGAATAGGTGTCCTTGTATGTTTCTTGTAAAACCGGTGTGGTTTGGTAATCCTTGTCACTCTTAGTGTACTTTCCATGAATACAAGTGAATCAAGATATATGAGAGCAAGTAATATATTCATCAACAGCTATTGGTTGCCTTTATAAAATGCATAGGGATCAGTGGGGAATTTGAAGTTTGTGGACAATGGGTGTAAGGCAATAATTGGGTTGTGAACACAGCAAACAAGGGATCATGGGACTCTATTTTTATATGAGAAAGGGCATGTACCCTCTAGGTGGGTTGGCTTGTACCTACCAAAAGCATGACCATCTTATTTTTTCTAGTGTGGGTATCTCAGCTATATGCTTTTTCCTTTACTTGGTACTACGTATTGCTGCTGTGATTTGCCTTTGTATTCTAAGGTTTAATCATAAATTTTAAGCAAGAAGTTGACTCGGGTTATGCTCGGACTAGGGCAGGTCTTTTGAACTATTTGTTGAGTAGGTTGGCTGGTTCATTAGTGGAATTATTTGGAATTGGTATGCTGTGACCAGGCTGAGCTGAATCTGCAAGTGGCCTCTACTGAACTTTTGCTCAAGTGTCTTAGCTGCAATTCCTTCCTCAACTATATGCCGTGCTGCAAAGTTTTTTTTTTTTTTTTTGGCTGACAGGGAAAACCACCTCATTCACTCACTCCTGAGCTCATTGGTATAAAAACCCTAGGCCCCCCTTGCCTATCAGGGAGTACACCCAGCTTTGACCTCACAACAAGAGATGCACACCTATGGGTTTGTGGTCTCTTCAGCTTGGTGACATTCACGAGTCTCTCTTTCCAGATGATCAGGGCCCTCTTAGGCTCAAAGCTGCATTCTTTAACCTTGTTAAAAGGATAAAGTTATAATTCAAAGTCAAGTCCATGACTGGGTTAAGCTGTGTGAATAGGGTATTGATTCATCGAGACAGTGATGGCAAACACAGTCAATGTGTGTGAATTGGTCCATACTGGTCTTGGTCAGATCAAGTTCAGTACAAGGCTCCAGCAAGGAATGTACTGCCAAAGCCCAATGGTTTTCCTCAACAAGAGAAATTCTTGTTGTTGACTCTGACCACTCCCACCGAGCCACGTCAAACAAATGAGACTCAAACTGATGGGGTACCTTAGTTGGTTTGTTGGAAGGAAGCCAAAGACTCAGTCAGAGCCTTCTATTACCTAGGAAATTCATTAACCCAATCAAGTCTATGTCTTTGAGCCTGTATTTGACACTGAAATCCCACATCCTCAATATCCCAAACCCTATGTAATACCTGAAGTTTATAAAGGTTTAAGAAATTCTTTTATTCCGATTTGTGAATTTTGAAGTAAGCTTGAACCCCATCAAATTTGAGTCGAAGCTAAATGAAATTTGAGGTCCAAAAGCTCGACGAATCCTTTGTTTGTTATCCAAATCTATAGTGTCTGGATCCTTTAAACATATATGGACAATGTTCAAATGGATATTTTTAACCGATCTGAATATTAATTCAAATCCAAAATTCAGGGATATATGCTAAAAAATATTTAAATTGTTCAAGGATAAAACAATAATTTCACAACTTAGGGTATATTTAGAAAATAATAAAATTGCTTAAGGGTACAATGGTAATTTTATGTCTTAAGAGTATTTTCAAGAAAATAGTTAAATTACATAGGGTTAAAATGATAATTTATCATGGTTCACTTACAACACCAGTAGCCTTTTTAGCTTTCCTCCTTTGCCAGCAACACACTGCGTGCAGACCAAAACAACTTGCACCTAGTTGTGCATACATTCTTTTAAATCGAGTAATATGCTTATGTTACACCGTTAGGTTGTCAAAATCTTCGCTCATCATCAAAAAATTTGATAACGTGTAGCGGAAGCATTGTCAAAATTTTCAGAGACTTTGAAACCATGCTGCAGAAGTGCTGCCCAAACTCCCACAAACAAGATATGTACTCATAGGACTCATTTGGTCCCTTCTATGAATTTATAGGACTTCCTAAAGCCTTCTCCTAATTCCTTAGGATTTCTTTTATGAGCTAAAATGTAGTCATTATGTCAAAATCTCAATCAATTTACTCCCATATATAGATAAGCTTCTTAAATAAATTTTGGGATTTTTCATAGTAAATTAGGACAGGTTTTGCTAAAAAAATTTAAAATAATTTATGAGTTTTTTTATAATGAAGATACTGTCCAAATTTTTATACCATAATATGTTATAGGGTAAATATTGTCGAATGAGTAATTTTGTTTGATTTGAATTTGAAATACTCAAAAGGAAATTACTGTTATTTTAAGAAATTTAAATTATTATCATAAGGCTCTGAGGTGACACATTTTTTCTTAAATTAATTGAAAATACTCAACACTTTTATTTGTAGAGGTTATTGAGTTCAAAAACCTAAATGTAAATGAATTATTTATGAGATTTGTATGTGATACATATTGCTAAGAATTGCATACAAAGTTGTGATTGAGCTATGAGTGCTAACCAAAGATTCTGCAATTGTCTAAAGATCCATTTATGATTGAATACATGCTTCATGATGATTCATGTTATCTGTGTTTAATTGTAACTATGATAAATTTTGTAATTACATAATGATGTATTTTGACTGCATGAAATGTTTTATGGATATTGACCCAAAAATACAACTATTGTGAATTTTGAGCACGCTGCATTTATTTTTAATAGCATGCATTGAAAAGATGATCTCAAAAAGATAAAAGAAGTTGCACTATTATTTGTAGAGTTAGTTTGATAGTGAAAACTTGACAACTAGTGAGTCAGTTAAGTAGTACCACACCCATCTCCACGGAATCCCTGTGAAGGGTTGTGAGGGTGAAAACCCAAGAGCAGATAATCTAAAAACCCAAGAGCAAATAATCTATCCATGAGAAGGGTTTTGAGGGTGAAAACCCAAGATCAAGAAATTTAAAGGACGAGTGTTCCTGTCCCTGATCCATGACTGATATAAAGACGGGCAAACTCAACTAAAAGATGCCAACAATCCAATCATGTACATGTGTAGCAATTGACTGTGATCATAGCCAGTCGCAGGAAGCCTTGACAAATGTTCCTTTACTCTGGTGCCAACCTCTCTACTGCTAGGAGTAAAATATATAAAAAAAAAGTATGAATGCCCCTGGAAGTATGTATGCTCATAGTGGACCGAGCGAGTGGTTCCTCGAGATATTGAATCAGAATAGTCATTTAAGTTTTGTGAATTATTTGCTAGCATGACATTTAACACAAAAACAATTTAATTTAAAAGATAATAATATGGTTCATGCATATAGGACAACTGATCACTCTGCTAGAGTATTATTTGAAAGTACAATCTCTATAGTTGATCACTCTGCTAGAGTATTATTTGATTGATAAAGTAGGCCCGAGTCATAAGGACATTGAAGGTATAATCTCTATAGCTGATCACTCTGCTAGAGTATTATTTTATTCGAGCGCTTTTCATTCTTTTGTGTCGTTGAATTTTGCAAAACTTTCTAATCTTCTAACAAAAGAACTAAATATGGGTCTTGAAGTAGTTAATTCTGTGGGAACAAGGAAGGTATGTGTTAATTATCTTCTTAGTATAGATGTGTCTATTAAAGGACATATATTTTTAGCAAACCTTATTTTACTAGAGATGACATACTATGATGTCATTTTGAGAATGGATTGACTGCATGAGCACTTTGCTAATCTAGAGTATCATGGGAAAAAGGTCTTATTAGAATGACCTAAATACCCAACTATTGAGTTCAGTTTTGTATATCATTTTGAAAAGAAATGAATGATCTCTATACTAAAGGTGCATAAGTTTTGTTCACCTTATTAATGTTATGTTTTTTTATGATTATGAAACATATATTAAAAATATGGAAGTAGTAAGGAAATTTAAAGATATTTTTCTCGAAGAGTTACCAGATTGACCACATATGAGGGAGATAGATTTTTCTATCGATGTAATATTGTGATCATCGCAAAAAAAAAATTTCCTCTTGTATTCCTTCTTTTTCTTCTCTTTTCCTCTATTTCCCTTTTTGAAGGGAAAAATAAAAGACAGAAACAGAAGAGAGAAAAGAAAAGAAAGGAAAGAAGAGAGAAGAACTCTTTTGCGAAGGTCTCACATGACCTTAATTTTGAAAAATATTTAAAATTTGCTCACCTCCGTTTTGAAATATTTGCGGAAAAATTAGGAGACGGGGCTCACTCGTCGGTACGAGGTTCGACCATTCTTGGTGCCTTTACCAAGAGTAATCGAACCAAGGATCGAATTTATGCCTTTTTGTTTTGCCTTAATATTATCTAAGAATTTATTCTAAGTCTAAGGATGCACAAAGAATCATGCTTGTGTAAATGCAAAAGATGTATGCTCTTTTGAGAAGAATTTGAAAATTTTATCCAAGTGGTTTTGAAATTATGAAGAATATGATGAATAAATGGTTCTTAAAAGTTGAAGACCGACTTTGAGAAGTTAGATTTTGTAACTTAAGATTTAGAATAGATCTTGAGTTTTTGAGATAATCAATAATTGGAATGAATCTGAATTTGAAGAAGGGAGATTTGAAGAAATGAATATAGACTTCAAAAATGGATTGAAAGTCAAGATGGTATTTGAGAAATGGAGTGAAATTTTAGATTTTAAAATTTGAAATCAGAATGGATCTTGGGTCTAGGTGGAATTTGAAAACAGAATTGAATTTTTAGATCTGGATTTCAAGATAGATTTGAATCTGAAATCTGAAATCCTAAATGGCATTGGATCTGAAGTCTGAAATTCAAGATGGAGTTGAATCTGGAATCTGGAATCCTAAATGAAATTGGATCCAAAGTTTGGAATCCAAGATGGAGTTGGATCCGAAGTCTGGAATCCTAAATGGAATTGGAAGATGGATCTGGATTTCGAAAATCCATACGAGATTTGAAGATGGATCTGGATTTTGAAAATTCAGATGAGATCCGAAGATGGGTCTGAGCTTTGGAAATATAGATAGGATTTGGATTTTGGGAACCCAGATAGAACTTGAAATTGGATTTGAGAAATCTTAGATCAATTTTCGAAATTTGGGAAGAAGGATAGAGAATGAAACTTGATTTTCAAATTTGAATTTTGAAATCAGGAGATGAATCTGAAATTTCAAAGTTTGAATTGAAAATTTAATCTGGAATATTGAATTTATTTTGGAATTGAATTTTGAAAATGAATTTGGAATTTCAAAGTTGAATTGGACTTTGAAATTTGATTTGAATTAGAAATTGCATTTTGAATATAAGAATAAATTTGAAATCTCAAAGCTAAATTGGAGACTTTAAAATTGAATTTTGGATTTTGAGATTAGATGAAAAGATGAATTGGAATAAAAAAAATTGAAGATCGCGTTGAGAAATGAAGAAGATGTTTGAAAATATATCTCAAAATCACTTGGATTTTGAAAAAGGATGTCTGAAAATATAATGTAATTCTATCCTAAATGATGAAATGAATCAAAGAATTCGAAATTTGAATTTGAAAAGCATATTTCAATCTTTAAATGAATTGAAACAAGATTGAAGATATAATACATTTCTGACTATGGCCATAAAATGTATTATATAATAATCTATATTTAAATTCAGTTAAAGAATAAAATATATTTTGATGCTTTTTTTATAGAGTTTAAAATGAAATTAACTCTCAATATATCCTGACTATGGCCATTGATATATATTTTGAGTTGATTTTAAGTTAAACTCTGATAAAAGATGAAAATATTTAGAAAATATGATGATTTTTGAAAGAAGATCTAGTGTGGATCCAATGTTACTCTATAAAAGATGAAAATCCTAAGTTTTGTTCATACCTTGACTATGGACATTGATGCAAATCATCAACTTACGATTTAATCATCTTTTATTAGAATGGTGCACGTGCCATTCGTGTTCCCATTCGTGATATTTTGAGAGAAAAGAGAAAAATAACATGCAACAAGTATTTCTAGAAAAATACATGCTCATTCATTCTATTCTAGTGCTTGAAATGTAAAATTATCATTATAGTCTAGCTATTACATCATTGAATGGATTTTGAAATTCAAACTCCTAGACTAAGAAGGAAAAACAACCCTTTTTCTACCTAATTCCTGCAAAATCTAGGTCAAGTCAAGATGAAAGACATATATACAGAAAGCTTTTTACAAAATATTGCATTGAAACTAAAATGTCACTAATGAACTATTCACGCATATGCTAATGGAGATGTAATGTAAATGACGAAGTATACTTTGAGATGATGTGTTTAATGATTGACTACCATAAATGTATTGCTAACATACAAGCTGGACATATTTAGCAAATAGGAATATATGGCTAACATATAGACTGGGAAATATTCATAAATACATCAACTAACAACATGAATGTGCAGCAGCAGAGATATGCTGAAAGTGTGGTAAGTAGGTGTGTGTTGGTGAAGACAGTAGGTAAATGATGTAGGAATGTGCATAGGACGCATGAGAAGGTAATATGTTGTGTAGAATGGGTTGTATGGAAGCAGGGGATCATGAGAAGGGTGTGAGCAGATGAAATCGTCGTGTCAATTCAATATCACTTTGCTTTCAACTCAGCTTTTCCGTGAATCATGACAAAAATCATGTTAATTTTATAAAGAAATGCCAATGAAAATAGGAAGTATGTTGTTATACAAACACGATGAACAATGCCAACAGCATTGAGTGCAACAAACTCTGCTAGAATCACAACACCCCAGCCAATTCGAATGCCACATGATTCCTGGAGATCTCCAATAAACGTTAGCAATATAAGAAAACATGAGAGAGCTTATAAAACCTCCAAGTTTTGTAAACAGATCTAAAGATGTCAGTTTTCCTCTTATACATTTCCTGTAATGATAGTGCCACAACAAAAAAAAAGAACAAAGATGGCATTGAGTTGAACTTACCATTCTCACCAAACTGCTGAAAGGGGCGTGTGTGCAAAAGGGTGAATATGGTGTTTAGGTAGTGAGGGAATGGAATGTGTTGTTAGTGAGTGCAAATGTGAATGTGCTGCATGTATACAGGAAATGAAGCAATGTTGTTAATGAGGGGTTAGGTTGAGTAATGTGGATGCTAAAGGTAGTGGCTATAGGTAGATGTTTTTGACGCAGGTAAGGGATTGGGGCTATGAAGTGAACAGTGTATTTTGCAGGTGATGAAGTGCGTGAAGGCTGAAGTGGATGTTAAGGTTGGTATGCTGGTATAACAGGGAAAAGGGTGATGGGTAGATACATGATGTTGGCAATAAGTTTGACAGATGAGGTGTTGATGGTGCATTTGTAGAAGGAGTGTAGGAGATGTTGTATGGTGTGAAAGTAGTGACAGCAGTGGTTGTAGGCATTGGTTGTGTGGTATAGCAGGGGATTAGCAGGAAATATGTATCCTACAAGGTGGAGGTGTTGTGGGTATTGAACAGTGATCATGGAAGCAATGTAGTGCTGAGTGTGAAGAAGCGGCAGTATGGTAAGTGTTATACAGGAAATCTGGACGGTTTGGTTTGGAAAGATACAAGAGACAGTGAAGTAAAAAAAAAAAGTTTTGCCCACAACAAGGGACAATGAGGCAAATTCACTAAAAAAAAAGAAATAACCGTAACCTAACATGATTATGTATATTCAGTAACACATAGTGGATGATATACATCTTGCAACGTGATACTGCATCTTCCATGGTTTTGCCCTTTGGTCCCGCAAGAAAAGGGTTGATCATCCTGAGTTAGTCCAAGGCCAAAATCTTGATGGGCAGCGATCTCTCAATAAAAAATAAAAAAAATGCAAGTTGCATCATGGTAAGCTGAATTCCTTCAGGTTAATGGATAAAGATAAATTCAGAAATGATAAATGAACGTAGCAGGTGAATAACAAGTTTCAGCTTTAAATGATCTACAAGCTTTCCTGGAAGGCTCATGGCTGGAATCACTGTCAATCTTCGGACCTTATTTAATGATTTTAATTTATCTACTGGGGGAAATGATTTACAACCATAAAGCATGGATTATGGTTTTAGCTTTTGGATACATCGGTCTGTTCTTAACAAAAATATCTTAAAGGAGTTTCATTCACAATGAGAGCAGATGTCCTGACACTTCCCACAACAAATCGAAGGAAAGTAAAATAAGATTTTCATGACAAATCAGATGCAGATATTCACAATGGATTGATGCATGTAGAAGGTGATGCAAGCATGATATCAATGAATCGATGAATGAAACACAATGTGGCAGATTAACATAATGATGTTGAACAAAAGAAGCCAACTAACAGGGCTGGATGACATAAAAAAAATGACACTATCAATATATAATAAACGAATAAGATGACCTAAATGATCAAACTTAACACGATGATATCAGCGAGTAAAAAGGAGATAGAAAGCTAAAACGGGAAGTAAACTGATTTGCAGAAAAATCAAAAGCATGGAAGTGATGCTGGATCTAAAGTGCATGAAGTAAAAATAAAATAATAAAAATAAAAAAAAAGATTGATTCTAGCATCCGATCTTAGCAAGTTGAGTTCCCTTTTGCCAACATTGGACACGAATGCCTATCAACGGATCGAGGCAGGATTTGATATGAAATCATTGATAGCACCATCAAGTCCTGCTGAAAGAACATGTTTATTCTATTTATCTTTGAGCAACTCCATATTATTCAACCATGGCTCATGTTGGTTGTCAAGAAATCCTTTAGTGAAAATATATCATATAAAGCACAGAACTCCAGGGAATCATCATCGAGAATGGTGGGGGAACTCTTACTGCAAGGCCTCCAGACCACACATCTTCTCTTTTGGAGAGAGAGAGAGAGAGAGAGTTGGTCTCTAATATTCGTGTTCTACAAACACTTACACACCCAGATGCAGATGGATGATATCCAAAGATAACAAGATTAAAATGAGAACAGATGCTTAAACAATGAATCACAGAGGATAAAATATGAAAATGCCACGAATGAGAGAAATGCCGTAATAAAGCCAAACTAAAAAAAAACCAAGCATGAATTAAAATTAGAAACAAATCAAGACAGGAAAAGAAAACAGGAATCAAAACAAAACAGAAATAAACAAGAATCAAAACCAGAATCAAAGCAGATGGGAGGAAAACAGGAATCGAGACAGAAATAGGAACAGACTAGAACTTAACATGAATAGAAATCGAAACAAAACAAAAAAAAAGAATTGGAAAAGAAATAATTCAAAACAGGGAACAAAGCAGAGATCAAAATAGGGATTGAACAGGAATCGAGCAAGTCCAAAAATGAAATCCCGAATAAGAATCAAAGCAGAAATCAAGCATAAAAAAAAAGTCAAGCAGATCAAACATGAGAATAAAACAGGAATCAAGCTAATAGAAAGTAAGAACAGGAATCGAGCAAGACAAAATCAGACAAAGAAAACTAAAATCGAATTAGATAAAAAATATAAAAAAAAATTTGTTGGGATCAGAGATCCCATTGCTGTTGCATGGAGATGGGTCGAGATTACACAAGCAACTCGACACCATCAATGGTGCGTAAATGGGGGGCCAAAAACCAAAAAAAAAAGAAAACTAAAAAAGAAATAGAAGAAAAACATAGGCAAAGGATGCTTACCGGATTTGTTGATCGAAGTCAAAGCTTTTGAAGGAAGGAGGAGAGTCTTCTTCGGTAGCTAAAAAGAGAGTAAAAAAAAAAAAAAAAGAATCAAGAAGAGGAAGAAGAGAAGGCCGGGTGGGAGGGGTGAAGCGCGATGAGGAGGAAGAGGCCTCGACTGTTTATTTATAATGGGAAACCGTTATGGTTTTTACAATAGGGGTCCCTTATATTTTTCAGAAATTTTAAAAGGAGGTTTTCAGAAAAAAAGAGTTTTTTAAAAGGGGTTTTTGGTTTAAGCAAAGGGAATAAGCTATTTATTTATTTTTTTCAATTTTTGAAAGAAAAACCCTGAAAGCGTAGGGGTAACATGAGGACTTTTAACAAGTGGGACCCAAATGAGAATTGGATTTGGTGAAGGACCAATGTTAAACTGGATTTGGAAGGACCAATGTGAGAATTGGATTTAATGAAGGACCAATGTTAGACTAGGTTTGGAAGGACCAATGTGAGAACTAGATTTGGTGAAGGACCAGTGTTAGGCTGGATTTGGAAGGACCATTATAGAAGACTACGTTGCTTCTATAAATGGTTTCAGGATTATCCCTTATCTTGAACGGGAAACTCGGGTTTATCCCTTAACCTGAAGAGGAAAAAAGGATTTTTTTAAGAGAATAAACCTAAAGCTTGAAATTTGAAAGGGATCAGCCGAAAGACTGAATTTTAGAAGAAGGTCCAACTTGGCAGCTGGGTTTTCGAAAAAGGAAAGAAGAGTCCGAGTCGGAACTCAGATATTTAAAAAGGAAAAAGGGACCGACTTGAAAGTTGAGTTTTTGAAAAAGAAAAGAGTCTGAGTCGGAACTCGGATATTTAAAAAGAAAGATGGACCAACCTGAGAGTTGGGTTTTTAAAAAAGAGAAGAATCTGAGTCGGAACTCGGATATTTTAAAAAGAAAGATGAACCAACCTGAGAGTTGGGTTTTTGAAAAGGAAAAGAGTATGAGTCGAAACTCAGATAGTTAAAAAAGAAGATGGACCAACCTGAGAGTTGGGTTTTTGAAAAAGAGAAGAATCCGAGTCAGAACTTAGATATTTTAAAAAGAAGGATGAACCAACCTGAGAGTTGGGTTTTTGAAAAGGAAAAGAGTCTGAGTCGGAACTCAGATAGTTAAAAAAGATGGATGGACCAACCTAAGAGTTGGGTTTTTGAAAAAGAGAGAAGGAAATCTGAGTCAAAACTCGGGTTTTTAAAAGAAAGCTTTTATCAGAAGATTGAATTTTGAGAATTTACCAGTGCGAGGACCGGATCTATGATCAAGAGTTCTGAGAATGACCAGTTCGAGGACTGAATTATTTGACTTGCAATGAAGAAGACCATCATGGTTAATTGTATGTGGTCTCATTTTCAGGATTAACCCCTTATTCTGAATGGGAAAGGAATAAAATTTGAGAAGAACTGATGAAAAGAGATAGAAATTGATAGAAGATTTGATAAAAATAAAGAGAAAAATTAAAGAAATTGATAAAAATTGTCTTGTAAAAAAAATCACACAGGTAGCATTGTTGCTCCTATGAGTGGTCTCAGGATTATCCATTATCCCGAATGGGAAAAAGAATAAAATTTGACAAAATCAACAAAATTGATAAAAGTTGATAAAGAATCAAAAGAATATATAAAAATTGATAAAGAATCAATAAAATTGATAAAAATTAATGAAGAATAACATTTTGATAAAGAATTGACAAAGACCTGATAAAAATTGGTAAAAATTGTCGAGAAATTGATGACATTTGAAAGACGATGAAAGACTTCAGGACTATTCCTTATCCTGAAGGAGGAAGAACCTCGTAGGACGAGGTTCAGGTTTATCCCTTAACCTGAGCGGGAAATTCAGGTTTATCCCTTAACCTGAGTGGGAAAAAAAAAAAGAAGAAAAAAGGAATACCTCATGGGAAAGAGGTATCAGGTTTATCCTTTAACCTAAAAGGGTAATTGACATAATATTTTGACAAGAAAAATTAATAAATTTGATGAAAAATCAATAGAATTGATAAAGGTGAATAAAATTGATAAGACTGATAAAGATGTCAACGAATGAAAATTTGATAAAATTGAGGGAAAGAGTTTGTTTGATCCTGCCTGCACGTGGGATCTTTAAAGTGATATGAGAATGTTCATGAGAAAATCACTTTTGAAAAGAGGATCAACTGTGAGGTTGATTAACACAAGAGTTGATCTTTGAAGAAGAATCAACACAAGGGTTGATTTTGAAGAGAGATCAACATGCGGGTTGATTCTTTGAAAACAATGGTTTGAAACCGATTTTGAAAAGGAGGACCAACACGCTGGTTGATTTTGAAAAAGATTGGACCAAAATCTTGAACTTTTGGTGATTACAACGAAGATTTTGCAGAAAATTTCACAATTTTGAAAAACCCTCATAGGTAATATCATTTCTCTCGTGGATGATGTCGGGATTGTCCCAATCCCCTCATCCTGAAAAGAATAGGAATTTGATGGCAAAGAAAATTTTTGAAGTGTAAATATAATTTTAAAAAGATGCCCCAATATGGTGAAAGAACTAAGAATTGAACTCCAAATATATGAAGAAAATTGACATTTTTTTGATAAGCAAAGACTGAAAACAAAACTTGAATATTTACAAAGTATGTGATAAAAGATCATAAAAGACTAGGGCTGATTTGCCCCTATAAGATAACTGCTAAGAGAAAAGGAGAAAACCAGAGAAACTTTGGCATCATTAGTTCTTGGAGTGGTCCGGAAAAGGTTTGGTTAGGACAACGGGCTGCTCTTCGTCTTTGTCCTCTATCAGAAGATTTTTATCGATGCAGTCTTGGATGATGTTCTTGAGCACAAAGCAGTGTTCGGTATCATGCCCCACTGCTCGGTGGAACTTGCAGAATTTGTCTTTCCATTTTTCCAGAGAGACCGGGGGATCAGCAACTCTTGAAAGTTTGGCCATGTCTTTACTTAACATATATTCGAGGACCTGTTCAAGGGATTGTTCCAGAGCAGTGAATTGGCGGTCATAACACCAACCATCACATTTTACCTTTTTTTTATTTGGCCAGAACCGGCTTGTCATTCTGCTTGAAGGGTTCCTCTAGCTGACCTGTCTGTTTGTTCTTGCCATCTTTGTTGCTACTGCCGCCAGAGTTGGCCGAGAATGTATAATTCGCCTTCTTTTTGGAATCTTGACTGCTCTTGATGAGGGTGATGCCCTCATACATCCCATTGTCCATCCCCATCTCGAGCCACTCAGCTCGTTCAATAAGTTCGATGAATGATTTTGATGGGTAGGTGGAAATAAAGCTCCTGAGAGGCTGAGAAAGGTTGTTCAAGATTACTTGAAGCGCGTGCTCCTCTGAGATGGGGGTTCTCATTTTATTGCAAGTGTCGCTCCACCTCCGAATGAAGTCCATGGCCTTTTCTTTGTCCTCTTGCTTCAGATTATACAAATAATTGAGGGTTGGCAGTGCCTTAGTGTTAAACATGAATCTTTCTACAAACAGATTAACGACCTTATCAAAATCTCGCAGCTCAACAGGGTTGATGTAATCTGTGTATCACTTAACCGCTATGCCTTCGAGACTGCACGGGAAGCACAAGAAAAGAGCACAATTGTCTTCACTGAATCTGACACACTCTGCGAAAAACATTGCAAGATGGGCCTTTGGGTTGTCGGATCCATCAAATTTAATGAATTTTCTGGGGAGGTCTTCCAAGCTGCTGTCCCCATCTAGACCAAGGTAGAAGTCTTGCCTGGTATATACTTTCTTTCCCTTGTCTCAGATTTGCAGATCCTTGACCATCTTAGTTAGTGCTTGAATTGAATCTTATGCCGGTGCCCCATCTCTAGGCTTGTTTACTGATTCAGGCTCTTCTGTCACCTTCTTGGGTTGTCGCAGATGTCTTGGGATGAACACAAATTGCTCTTCTTTGGAGTCTTTTTCGGCCGATTATGTACCCTCAGAGGTGCTATCCTGCTGAACTTTCTTCTTGTTGATCCTGACATGTTTCTTTACTGGCTTTCTCTTGATCTTGTTCTTAGAGGATGTTTTCTTTGAACTTGCCCCCGCTTATTCGGATATCATTTTTGCCATCATCTTTTGGAATATCTTGTACATTGCTGGGTCAACATTATCCTCTTCTGAATCATATCTTCGGGACAATCTGGAAGAGTTCACTTCCTCCACTTCACTGTTATTGTGTTGCTGAGCTGCCCTACTTCCTGCTCTTGTTTGAACCATGATGGAAAGCCTGATGTTTTTTGTAGAATAAAGGAAGGATTCAGACCTTGGGGAATTTTTTAGAAAAAGCGAGATGATGAAGGAGATTTTTAAAAGATTTGAGAAGAGATCACTCGATAAAAGAGATCTTGGATGAGAAAATAGAATTTTGAAGACATATTTGACGATGGATGACAAGACTTGAATATTTTGAAAAATTGCAGGCAGGATCAAAAGATTTAAATAAATCAGAAGAAAAGAAGAAAAATACGCCTGGACTTTTGAACGATAGAGAAAAAATTTAAAAGAATGTCCAGGGTTTAAGAAAACTATGAAAGAATAAAGAAATAAGAAATATACAATCCTGTATTTTTGAGAAAATAAAAGAATTTTTGTGAAATAAACATCCAGAGTTTTGAAAAATTAGAATTTTCAAGATAATATCTACAAAAGAATCAAATTATATAAGCAATGATGCACATAATAGCACTCCCTAGAAGCTGACTATAAATGCAATATTTTGAAATGGCTCGTAGGACCTTAATCCTAACTCTATGGTTCAGATCATCTGATTTCAATCAAGGTATGTCGATATACTCAAGCCGAAGCTCGAAGTACGTGGCATAGAAATATTTCTCCTATTATAAGGTAATGGCTTCCCAACATCCTTGAGCACCTACCGATATAGCTCGGACTATGGCCCTTAGGTATGTGGTAGGGGGGCGCTAACCCAAATAAGTGGTCCAGTTGTGAGGCTGTCTCCCGAACTATGGTTCAGTGAGACAACCCAACAACGTGAAGACCGGGACAATATAGGTAGGGATGTTTTTTGAAAATATGTTCAACATGCAATAAAACCAGAAAGCTCTAATGCAAGTCCTAAAAGAGATAGAATTTAAATGAATAGAGGCATACACTTGCATACATTGTTTGCATTCAATCCCTAGAATTGAGGAGAGTTGTATTTCAGACCTAACTCTAAGTGAGCATGCATAAATCTCCTCAATATGGTCCTACCAAACCATACTTAAATCCTATATGCATTACGTCAGATGGGACAGAGTCTAGGCTCCTAAGGTTTGCATGAAAAAGAAACTGACATTTGAAGAATAAAGACTTAGAAAATATCAAAGCAAAGCAAAAGACACAAATTCGACCGGACGGAGACGAGTCCCATCATGGTCGCCAACTTCTGTGATCATCGCAAAAAAAAATCCTCTTGTATTCCTTCTCTTTTTCTCTATTTTCCTTTTTGAAGGAGAAAAAAAAAAGACATAAACAAAAGAGAGGAGAGAAAAGAAAGGAAAGAAAAGAGAGTAACTCTTTTGCGAAGGTCTCACATGATCTTAATTTTGAAAAATATTTGAAATTTACTCGCCTCTGTTTTGAAATATTTGCGGGAAAATTGAGAGACGGGGCTTTCTCGTTGGTACGAGGTTCGACCGTTCCTGACGCCTTTACCAGGGGTAATCGAACCAAGGATCGAATTTATGCCTTTTTGCTTTGCCTTAATATTATCTAAGAATTTATTCTAAGTCTAAGGATGCACAAAGAATCATGCTTGTGTAAATGCAAAAGATGTATGCTCTTTTGAGAAGAATTTGAAAATTTTATCCAAGTGGTTTTGAAATTATGAAGAATATGATGAATAAATGGTTCTTAAAAGTTGAAGACGGACTTGGAGAAGTTAGATTTTGTAACTTAAGATTTAGAATAGATCTTGAGTTTTTGAGATAATCAATAATTGGAATGAATCTGAATTTGAAGAAGGGAGATTTGAAGAAATGAATATAGACTTCAAAAATGGATTGAAAGTCAAGATGGTATTTGAGAAATGGAGTGAAATTCTAGATTTTAAAGTTTGAAATTGGAATGGATCTTGGGTCTAGGTGGAATTTGAAAACAGAATTGGATTTTTAGATTTGGATTTCAAGATAGATTTGAATCTGAAATCTAGAATCCTAAATGGCATTGGATCCGAAGTCTGAAATCCAAGATGGAGTTGAATCTCGAATCCTAAATGGAATTGGATCCAAAGTCTGGAATCCAAGATGGAGTTGAATCCGGAATCTGGAATCCTAAATGGAGTTGGATCTGAAGTCTGAAATCCTAAATGGAATTGGAAGATGGATCTGGATTTTGGAAATCCAGATGGGATCCGAAGATGGGTCTGAGCTTTGGAAATATAGATAGGATTTGGATTTTGGGAACCCAGATAGAACTTGAAATTGGATTTGAGAAATCCTGGATCAATTTTCGAAATTTGGGAAGAAGGATAGAGAATGAAACTTGATTTTCAAATTTGAATTTTGAAATCAGGAGATGAATCTGGAATTTCAAAGTTTGAATTGAAAATTTAATCTGAAATATTGAATTGATTTTGAAAATGAATTTGGAATTTCAAAGTTGAATTGAACTTTGAAATTTGATTTGAATTGGAAATTGCATTTTGAATATAAGAATAAATTTGAAATCTCAAAGCTAAATTGGAGAATTTGAAATTGAATTTTGGATTTTGAGATTAGTTGAAAAGATGAATTGGAATAAAAAAAATTGAAGATCGGGTTGAGAAATGAAGAAGATGTTTGAAAATATATCTCAAAATCACTTGAATTTTGAAAAAGGATGTCTGAAAATATAATGTAATTCTATCCTAAATGATGAAATGAATCAAAGAATTTGAAAATTGAATTTGAAAAGCATATTTCATTCTTTAAATGAATTGAAACAAGCTTGAAGATATAATACATTTTTGTCTATGGCCATAAAATGTATTATATAATAATCTATATTTAAATTCAGTTGAAGAATAAAACATATTTTGATGTTTTTATAGAGTTTAAAATAAAATTAACTCTCAATATATCCTGACTATGGCCATTGATATATATTTTGAGTTGATTTTAAGTTAAACTCTGATAAAAGATGAAAATATTTAGAAAAATATGATGATTTTTTAAAGAAGATCTAGTGTGGATACAATGTTATTCTATAAAAGATGAAAATCCTAAGTTTTGTTCATACCTTGACTATGGTCATTGATGCAAATCATCAACTTAGAATTTAATCACCTTTTATTAGAATGGTGCACGTGTCATTCGTGTTCCCATTCGTGATTTTTTTGGAGAAAAGAGAAAAATAATATGCAACAAGTATTTCTAGCAAAATGCATGCTCATTCATTCTATTCTAGTGCTTGAAATGTAAAATTCTCATTATAGTCTAGCTATTACATCATTGAATGGATTTTGAAATTCAAACTCCTATACTAAGAAGGAAAAACAACCATTTTCTACCTAATTCCTGCAAAATCCAGGTCAAGTCAAGATGAGAGACATATATACAGAAAGTTTTTTACAAAATCTTGTATTGAAACTAAAATGCCACTAATGAACTATTCACGCATATGCTAATGGAGATGTAATGTAAATGACGAAGTATACTTTGAGATGATGTGTTTAATGATTGACTACCATAAATGTATTGCTAACATACAAGCTGGAGATATTTAGCAAATAGGAATATATGGCTAATATATAGACTGGGAAATATGCATAAATACATCAACTAACAACATGAATGTGCAGCAACAGAGATATGCTGAAAGTGTGGTAAGTAGGTGTGTGTTGGTGAAGACAGTATGTAAATGATGTAGGAATGTGCATAGGACGCATGAGAAGGTAATATGTTGTGTAGAATGGGTTGTATGGAAGCAGGGGATCATGAGAAGGGTGTGAGCAGATGAAATCGTCGTGTCAATTCAATATCACTTTGCTTTCAACTCAGCTTTTCCGTGAATCATGACAGAAAGCATGTTAATTTTATAAAGAAATGCCAATGAAAATAGGAAGTATGTTGTTATACAAACACGATGAACAATGCCAGTAGCATTGAGTTTAACAAACTCTGCTAGAATCACAGCACCCCAGCCAATTTGAATGCCACATGATTCCTGGAGATCTCCAATAAACGTTAGCAATATAAGAAAACATGAGAGAGCTTATAAAACCTCCAAGTTTTGTAAACAGATCTGAAGATGTCAGTTTTCCTCTTATACATTTCCTGTAATGATAGTGCCACAGCAAAAAGGATGAACAAAGATGGCATTGAGTTGAACTTACCATTCTCACCAAACTGCTAAAAGGGGCGTGTGTGCAAGAGGGTGAATATGGTGTTTAGGTAGTGAGGGAATGAAATGTGTTGTTAGTGAGTGCGAATGTGAATGTGTTGCATGTATACAAGAAATGAAGCAATGTTGTTAATGAGGGGTTAGGTTGAGTAATGTGGATGCTAAAGATAGTGGGTATAGGTAGATGTTTTTGACGCAGGTAAGGGATTGGGGCTATGAAGTGAACAGTGTATTTTGCAGGTGATGAAGTGCGTGAAGGCTGAAGTGGATGTTAAGGTTGGTATGCTGGTATAACAGGGAAAATGGTGATGGGTGGATACATGATGTTGGCAATAAGTTTGGCAGATGAGGTGTTGATGGTGCATTTGTAGAAGGAGTGTAGGAGATGTTGTATGGTGTGAAAGTAGTGACAGCAGTGGTTGTAGGCATTGGTTGTGTGGTATAGCAGGGGATTAGCAGGAAATATGTATCCTACAAGGTGGAGGTGTTGTGGGTATTGAACAATGATGATGGCAGCAATGTACTGCTGAGTGTGAAGAAGCGGCTGTATGGTAAGTGTTATACAGGAAATCTGGAGGGTTTGGTTTGGAAAGATACAAGACAATGTGAAGTAAAAAAAAAAAAACAGTTTTGCCCACAATAAGGGACAGTGAGGCAAATTCACTAAAAAAAAAAGAAATAACTGCAACCTAACATGATTATGTATATTCAATAACACACAGTGGATGATATACATCTTGCAACGTGATACTGCATCTTCCATGGTTTTTCCCTTTGATCCCACAAGAAAAGGGCTGATCATCCTGAGTTAGTCCAAGGCCAGAATCTTGATGGGCAGCGATCTCTCAATAAAAAATAAAAAAAAAATGCAAGTTGCATCATGATAAGTTGAATTCCTTCAGGTTAATGGATAAAGATAAATTCAGAAATGATAAATGAACGTAGCAGGTGAATAACAAGTTTCAACTTTAAATGATCTACAAGCTTTCCTGGAAGGCTCATGGATGGAATCACTATCAATCTTCAGACCTTATTTAATGATTTCAATTTATGTACTGCGGGAAACAATTTACAACCATAAAGCATGGATTATGGTTTTAGCTTTTGGATACATCAGTCTGTTCTTAACAAAAATATCTTGAAGGAGTTTCATTCACAATGAGAGCAGATGTCCTGGCACTTCCCACAACAAATCGAAGGCAAGTAAAATAAGATTTTCACAATGGATTGATGCATGTAGAAGGTGATACAAGCATGATCTCAATGATTCGATGAATGAAACACGATGTGGCAAATTAACATAATGATGCTGAACAAAAGAAGCTGACTAACAGGGTTGGATGACATAAAAAAAATGACACTATCAATATATAATAAACGAATAAGATGACCTAAATGATCAAACTTAACACGATGATATCAGCGAGTAAAAAGGAGATAGAAAGCTAAAACGGGAAGTAAACTGATTTGCAGAAAAATCAAAAGCATGGAAGTGATGCTGGATCTAAAGTGCATGAAGTAAAAATAAAATAATAAAAAAAAAAAAAGATTGATTCTAGCATCCGATCTTAGCAAGTTGAGTTCCCTTTTGTCAACATTGGACACGAATGCCTATCAACGGATCGAGGCAGGATTTGATATGAAATCATTGATAGCACCATCAAGTCCTGCTGAAAGAACATGTTTATTCTATTTATCTTTGAGCAACTCCATATTATTCAACCATGGCTCATGTTGGTTGTCAAGAAATCCTTTAGTGAAAATATATCATATAAAGCACAGAACTCCAGGGAATCATCATCGAGAATGGTGGGGGAACTCTTACTGCAAGGCCTCCAGACCACACATCTTCTCTTTTGGAGAGAGAGAGAGAGAGAGTTGTTCTCTAATATTCGTGTTCTACAAACACTTACACACCCAGATGCGGATGGATGATATCCAAAGGTAACAAGATTAAAATGAGAACAGATGCTTAAACAATGAATCATAAAGGATAAAATATGAAAATGCCACGAATGAGAGAAATGTCGTAATAAAGCCAAACTAAAAAAACATGAATTGAAATTAGAAACAAATCATGACAGGAAAAGAAAACAAGAATCGAAACAAAACAGAAATAAACAAGAATCAAAACCAGAATCAAAGCAGTTGGGAGGAAAACAGGAATCGAGACAGAAAAATGAACAAACTAGAACAGAACATGAATAGAAATCGAAACAAAACAAAAAAAAAAGAATTGGAAAAGAAATAATTCAAAACAGGGAACAAAGCAGGGATCAAAATAGGGATTGAACAGGAATCGAGCAAGTCCAAAAATGAAATCCCGAATAAGAATTGAAGCAGAAATCAAGCATAAAAAAAAGTCTAGTAGATCAAACATGAGAATAAAACAGGAATCGAGCAAGACAAAATCAGACAAAGAAAACTAAAATCGAATTAGATCAAAAATATATAAAAAAAAAATTGTTGGGATCAGAGATCCCATTGTTGTTGCACGGAGATGGGTCGAGATTACACAAGCAACTCGACACCATCAATGGTGCGTAAATGGGGGGCAAAAACCAAAAAAAAAAAGAAAACTAAAAAAGAAATAGAAGAAAAACATAGGCGAAGGATGCTTATCGGATTTGTTGATCGAAGTTGGAGCGTTTGAAGGAAGGAGGAGAGTCTTCTTTGGTAGCTCAAAAGAGAGCAAAAAAAAAAAAAGAAGAATCAAGAAGAGGAAGAAGAGAAGGTCGAGTGGGGGGTGAAGCACGATGAGGAAAAAGAGGCCTCGACTGTTTATTTATAACAAAAAATCGTTATGGTTTTTACAATAGGGGTCCCCTATATTTTTCAGAAATTTCAAAAGGAGGTTTTCAGAAAAAAAGAGTTTTTTAAAAGGGGTTTTTGCTTTAAGCAAAGGGAATAAGCTATTTTTTTATTTTTTTCAATTTTTGAAAGAAAAACCTTGAAAGCGTAGGGGTAATATGAGGACTTTTAACAAGTGGGACCCAAATGATGTTTTTTTAAGAGGTTTTTTATAAAATTATTATTTTAAAATATTCAAGATTTTATAAAATGAGATTTTTTAGAAAAGTAGGGTTTATTTTGGAAATGGGTTTCAGAAAGGGGTCTGGGTCCAGAAATTTGATAAAACATTAGAATTCGGATCTTGAATTGAGATCGGACCCTGAACTGAGAAAAACCTCTAAGAAAATATAAAGAATTTGAAATTTTTTATTTTTTTGGAACAAATAAAAGGTCCGGGATCAGAATTGGATCCAGATATCCGATTTGGATCAGAAATTGGGTCAGAAATGAAAATTGAGTCTGGATTTCAGTGAATCCGATAAATAAATGGAATTTCGATTAAAAATTGACCCAGTTTATTCAAAGAACGAGCTCAAGGGCAAAAAAAGATTTTTTGGAAATTTTGGGGTGTTCACAAATACCTAGAACTACCCCAGTTTTTAAAGCATCGTATCGAATGACTCCAGCCGAATTAGTTGAGCTAAAGAAGCAATTAAAATAATTGATGAATAAAGGATTCATTAGACCCAGTGTGTCACCATGGGGTGCACCGGTATTATTTGTGAAAAAGAAAGATGGTTTGTTACGATTATGTGTTGATTACCGCATGTTAAACCAAGTAACAAGAAAAAACAAGTGTCATCTACCTAGAATTGAGACTTGTTTGATCAACTAAGGTCAACCAAGGTATTTTCAAAGATTGGCTTAAGATCAAGCTACCATCAGATGATATTCAGAAAACAACTTTCAGGATTAGATATGGCCATTATGAGTTCTTAGTAATGTCATTCGGACTCATAAATGCATCAACAACCTTCATTGATCTTATAAATCATATTTTTAAAAAATTCTTGGATCAATTCATCATAGTTTTTATTGATGATATATTAATTTATTCTGAAAATGAGGAATAACACAAAACTCACTTTTAGATTATACTAGAATCACAAAGAAAACATCAATTATATGCCAAGTTTTTGAAGTATGAATTATGGTTGGATCATGTCATATTTTTTGGACACATTATCTCAGGCAATGGTATAGAGGTTGGTTTAGCTAAGGTTGAAGTTGTATTATCTTGGAAGCAGCCAAAGAATATTAGCGAGATCCATAATTTCTTGGGTTTAGTTGGATATTGTCGTCGGTTCATCCAAGATTTTTTGAGAATTGTTGCTCCAATAACTAAATTACTGAGAAAGTGAGCTAAGTTCATCTGGACTCAGTGTAAAAAAAACTTCCAAGAGTTAAAAAGGAAATTGACCACTAGATCAGTATTGGCATTATTGTCTGGATCAAGAGGTTTTGTTGTATATAATGATGCCTTCAATATTGGGCTAGGTTGTGTATTGATGCAACATAGAAAGGTCATCGCCTATGCTTCCAGACAATTAAAAGTTCATAAACGAAATTATCTTACTCATGATTTGGAAGTAACAGCTGTAGTTTTCGCTCTAAAAATTTGGCATCATCATCTTTATGTTGAGAAATTTGGAGTATTTTTCGATCATAAGAGCCTCAAGTATGTGTTTTTTCATAAAGAATTAAATTTGAGACAAAGAAGATAGTTGAAAGTTTTGAAGGATTATGACTTTTCTATTAATTATCATCCAGAAAAAGCAAACATTGTTGTAGATGCCTTGAGTAGAAAATTTTCAGCCTCATGCTTAATTGGTCAACACTGAAAATTATAAGAGGATTTTATAGCATGTCAAACATTCTTCGAGAAACAAGGGCAAATTTTGTGTGCAAACCTAAGTGTGCGGCCTATTTTGATAAAGTTGTTGAACTATAAAAATCTGATCCAGAGTTTAAAAAATTTATGACCACCATTCAACAACCTGAATCTCAATTTATTTGTGATGAGAATAGAGCTATTAAATTTATGGGTAGGTGGTAGATTCTGAATAACCAAGCCTTTGTGAGAAGAGCTACTGGCAGAAGCACATAAATCCAAGTACTCTATCTGTCCTGATAGTACTAAAATATTTAAGGATTTACATCGATCTTTTTGGTGGAATGAAATGAAACGAGACATCACAAAATTCATATCAAAATGTTTTGCTTCCTAGAAAGTAAAAATAGATCACAAAAAAAATGGTGGTTTATTACAACCTTTGGATAATCCTAAGTAGAAATGGGACAACATTACCATGAATTTTATAATCAGATTACCTCAAACTCGTATACAACACGATGGAATTTGGGTTATTGTAGATCATCTCATGAAATCTATAAACTTTCTACCAATCAAGATTAATCAATCTCTGGAAAACTTGGCAGATCTGTATGTCGAAGAGATAGTCTAACTACATGGAGTACCATTATCCATCATATTTGATTGTGACCCATGATTCACATCACGATTTTGGCAACAATTACAGAAGGCTTTAGGAACAAAATTACAATTCAGTACAACCTTCCATCCACAGACTGATGGATAACCTGAAAGGACCATTCAAACCTTAGAGGATATGCTAAGGCCTTGTACTTTATATTGGTCTGGTGAATGAGATTGTCATATAAAATTAACATAATTTGCCTACAACAATAGTTATCATGCCAGTATTTTAATGGCATCCTATGAAGCATTATATGGTAGGCTTTGTCGATTGCCAAAATTGGAGTGATGTTGGAGATAGAACTCTTGAATCTCCTATTGCCATCCAACACCTTTCAGATCAGGTACAAATGATTAGACAATGTCTACTTAAAACTCAAAGTCCACAAAAACTATGAGATCAAAGGCACCGTGAGTTAAAATTTGACGTTGGAGACTATATTTTTATTAAAATATCACCAACCCGAAGTGTTTTTAGGTTTTGTAAGAAAGGCAAGCTTAGTCCTAGATATATTGGTACCTTCGAAATACTTGAAAGACTTAGAATAATGACATATTGTATAGTTCTACCACCACAGTTCACACAAATACATAATGTATTTAATGTATTGATGCTTATAAAGTATATCAAAGACCCCTATCATGTAATTAAATATGAAGATCTAGAAGCGTATGAGGACTTGACAATGAAAGAACAACCAGTGAGAATTATATATCATAGTGAGAAGACATTGAGAAATAAAATAGTCTCATTAGTCAAAGTCCGATGGCAGCACCACGACATTGAAGAGTACCTGGGAACTAGAAATAGAGATGTGGGAAAAATATCCTCATCTATTCGATTAAATGTATAAATTAATTTTGATGATGAATCTCTTTTAGGGGGTAGGAATATTATACCTGCAATTTTTAAAGGTTTAATAAATTATTTTATTCTAATTTGTGATTTTTGAAGTAAGCTTGAACCCCATCAAATTTGAGTCTAATCTAAATGAGATTCGAGGTCCAGAAGCTCAATCAAAGTGGGATAAGAATCTGAATCCTCAATTTGTTTTGGATATTGATCTGGATCCATAGTGATTGGATCCTTTAAATAGATATAGACAATATCCAAATAGATATTTTTAACAGATTTGGATATTAATCCAAATCCAAAATTCAGATATATATGCTGGGAAATATTTAAATTGTTTAGGGATAAAACAATAATTATATAACTTAGTGGTATATTATAGAAAATAATAAAATTATCTAAGGGTAAAATGGTAATTTTATGACTTAAGGGTATTTTTAGGAAAATAGTTAAATTATACAAGAGTAAAATAGTAATTTACCTCTCTAGGGGCATATTAAAGTAAATGCCCAAACCGTAAAGGGATAAAAAGGTAATTTTCATAACTCATGGTAACTTGGTTATGTCGAATCAGACCAAGTCCATTTTGGTAAAAATATATGAGATTTATAAAAATTATAAAATAAATAAATAAAAGAAATAATAAAATAATCAAAATTTCTACTTTTTTTATAAAACCATCGAAGGCCAATGGTTTTTACAAGTGGTTTTACAAAACCATGTTTCAAATATCATGGGCCCATAACATAGTTTTACAAAACCACGAGCCCAAAACATGATATTGAGAAAGGCCAATCAGGAGAGGACACCTAGTAGAGGGCTCTCTCTCCTTGGGCTATAAATACCCCATTAGGGCTCTCTCTCCTCAAAAAAAATGTGTTCCCCCTTCTCTCTACCTCTCTCTACCAATTTCCCTCTTTCTCTCTCTAAAACCTAGGTTCTCTCTTAAAACTCTACCCAAACCTCACTATTTTTTCGATTTGTTTCGGCTGAAAGACTCGTAACCCCAACCTCTACATTCCTATGGTTTCAATTTGTTTGGGTGAACTCTGCCCAAACAAATTTGGCTTTTGGAGCATTGCTAGTAGGAGTGTTATTCGATTCAAAACACGGTAAGCAAATTTGAGCTCTCTTGCGACTTGGCTGTGCACACACATGCCCCTTGCGTAAGTTAATCCTTAAAGCATATTTGAGACACTTTACACGGTACAACCACGACACCGGAGGCCTTAATTGGCTACCCCTCTATGACATGGAAAACCCCACTATCGTGCACCCCTTTGAGTGCACTTCTAGGCACACATGCCTCTCTCAAGATGTATTTACACGACCTTCTTTTGTTTGTAGAGCCCCTCATCACTATGCACCTTTCTTAATACCCTCGCCTTTGTTAAATCACTTTTCACGGTCTGCCCAAGGCACAAGAAGCCTTCTCGACCACCCTCCTTTTCCTAATCTATAGGTGCCACCTAGGCACCTATCATAGTTCACTTACAACACTAGTGGCCTTCTTGGCTTTTCTTCTTTGCTAGTGAACCTCTCTATATGCTTGCACTACTACGTTTGTGCACAACTCTGCGTGCGGCAGACAAAAATATCCCACACCTAGTTGTGCATTCATTCATTTAAATCGAGAAATATGCTTATATTACGTTGTTAGGTTGCCAAAATCTTGGCTCATCATTAGAAAATTTGATAACATGTAGCAGAAGCACTGCCAAAATTTTCAGAGGCTTTGAAACCACACTGCAGAAGCGCTGCCCAAACTCCCACAAACAAGGTATGTACCTCTAGGGCTCATATAGTCCCTTGTATGGATTTATAGGACTTCTTAAAGCCTTCTCCTAAACCCTTAGGATTTCTTTTATGAGTTAAAATGTAGTAATTATGTCAAAATCTTAGTCTATTTACTCTCATATATAGATGATATTCTTAAATAAATTTTGAGAATTTTTATACTAAATTAGGACAGGTTCTGCTAAAATTTTCAAAATAATTTTTGGCTTTTTCATAATGCAGATACTGTCCAAATTTTTATACTGTAATCTGTTATTGGGTAAATAATGTCGAATGAGCAATTTTGTTTGATTTGAATTTGAAATACTCAAAAGGGAATTACTGTCATTTTAAGAAATTTAAATTATTATCATAAGGCTCTGAAGTAACATTATTTTTCCTAAATTAATCAAAAATACTCAATACTTTTATTTGTTGAAATAATGAGTTCAAAACCTTAGATCTAATTGAATTATTTATGAGGCTTGTATGTGATACATATGCTAAGAATTGCATATAAAGTTGTGATTAATCCATGAGTGCTAACTAAAGATTTTGCAATTGTCCAGAGATCCATTTATGATTGAATACATGCTTCATGATGATTCATGTTATCTGTGTTTAATTGTAATTATGATAAATTTTGTAACTGCATGTTGATGCATTTTGACTGCATGAAATGTTTTATGGATATTGACCTAAAAGTACAACTATTGTGAATTTTGAGCACACTGCATTTATTTTTAACAGCATGCATTGAAAAGATGAACTCAAAAAGATAAGAGAAGTTGCATTATTATTTATAGAGCTAGTTTAATGGTGAAAACTTGACAACTAGTGAGTCAGTCAAGTAGTACCGACGATTTACACTCACCTCATAGAATCCCTGTGAAGGTTCCTTTACTCTGGTGCCAACCTCTCTACTGCCAGGAGTAAAAAAAAAAAATATGAATGAACACCGCCTGAAAGTATGTATGTTCACAGTGGACTAAGTGAGTGGTGCTTCAAGATGTTGAATCAGGATAGTCACTTAAATTTTGTGAATTATTGGCTAGCATGACATTTAATACAAAAACAATCTAATTTGAAAAATAATAAGATGATTCATGCATATAAGATAAGCATGTAAATATATAATTATTTATTTTATTAATTTTTATATTTATAAAAGAAATTCGAGACGCAAAAAAGTTTTTTATGATTATTTAGATTAAATTATTTTGATTATATATGTAATTCATAAAAAAATTTATGCGATGCAAGAAATTTTTTATGATTATTTAATTACATTTTGATTTGACTCAGTTAAAGAAATTGTCATGTGAATATGTATTGTGATTGTGAAAAAAATGCTTCAAACAAATGTCTTTTGGATGTATTTTGAAATATCACATGAGTACCGTGATATATTTTGTGTACATAATTTCGTACACACTAAAGACCCAAGGGAGTTATACTAGTATATACAATGACATTAAGTTGTCTCACTTATTTTTATTAAAAAATTTAAGGTTCACAGAGATGAACTAGCGAATGCTACAATACATGAGGACTCAACTGTGATTTTGTTGTAGATTATGTTAATTTGAACTGTATTTGAGTTTTCGCGATTTTGACTTGTATGTACTCTGATATTTGTTCAATTGAATGAAATATTTTTGAAATAATTATTGTGGTATTTCTTTTACCTGCAACGAGTCCAAAGATTTAGAGGTTTATGTCTTTTGCTGTGTTTTAAAAAGCAAAAATTTTTAGAAAAAAGATTCAGTCTCTGAATTTTCGGGGTGTTACACAATATCCCAAACCCAGGATTTAGGAACGTTGGGTTATGCCAACACTCACAATTGTTTGGGAGCTGATATTTGGCAACTGGCTGGAGTTGGCTTCTCATTGCGAATGACCAGCTCCCAAACAGCCAATGTAAATAAAAGGAAGTTGAGAAGGGGAGATAGAGAGCAGAGATGACAAGGGTGTTCCATGTTGAAGTTGCCAACTACAAGCGGTAGGTGGTGTAGGTGGATCTGGGAATTGGAAGTGGCTGCTAAATCCCATCCCATCTTTTGGAATTTGAGATATTCAAGCTCCCAAACAGAGCCCAAGTTAGGTCTGCACGAAAGTCAATGATCTTCTACCTGCATTTGGCATTTTAACCCACATACCAAACAGTTGAATCAACCAAAAATTCATAAGAGTTTGTTTCAATTACACAAAACCTAACTTGTCTTGGAGAAGCTAAACTGAGAGGGGTGATTCAAGATTTGATGATGATGCCCGGAATCTTATTAAATATGGGAGCATACGGGTCTAACAGCAGGAACCAAGCCAAGCAGGTATAGAGAGTTAATCCACCATCAGTGGAACTAACATGGCACCCTACCATGTAAGAATGGATGATGTCTGCTGGTGTAACAACCACAGATTAAACCATAAACCAAACAGTTTTTTATTGAATAACACATGACAATAAAGGTGATTTTCACAGGCTGCTTTTTCACACAGTATCCTTGCAAAGGATTATGCCCACTAATAACAGGTAATTAGGTCTTTATTACACATTGTAAATAACACTGAATTACTTAACAGGTATTATTTGCTTGGCTTTATCCTTTAGCCTAGTTTAGTTTTAATCTATGAGATGTTGATCATGGGCTGAAGTTGAGATCCCAATAAACCACATCACCAAGACATGGCATGGCGACAATGGCTCATGACTGTGATGGTGTAATCACTTAAGGATGTCAACGGGTCAGATGTACTCCAACCCAAATCTGAATATTTGGGGTTTGGCATTGAGTTTTGCATTCAAACCTCAACCCAAATCTGATTAGTTGTAAATATTGGGGTTTGGCATTGAGTTGGGTTTAAGGATAAGACGGCATCTCAGTGGAGCTCAACCCGTTTACTAATTGGGTTTAAAAGCTCAGACCGAATCTGACAAGAGTTGGCTGGCTTTCAACAAGCTGGGGTTTGGGTTGGGCCATGGCGAGCCCTAACCCATGTCACAAAGGCACATCGATACAAAAACACGTGATGCAAGTTCGACAATTTCAATTTTTTTTTTTCAGAAAATAAGCCACGAGGACACATATTTTCTAATTTTTAATCAATAAAAAATTATTTTTTTGATATCTTAATAATAATATGTATTTTTGTTAAAATAATATTTAAAAGTTACTAAAATGGCATTAAAAGTATTAAAATAATGTCCAAAGAAAAAATAACATGAACTTTTATTCAATTCTCATTGACTATAAACATAAACTGAACAAACTAATCAATTGCAAACAACCATTAAAGGTGTTTTTAATGCCAACCAAAATGAAGCATTAATGACAAACTTTATTCTCTACTTCTTGAGGTATTTATGGCCGTCATGGTCACAAGTACTGTATCTTTTCTTTCTTTTATCTCAAATCTCTACTTTTGCAGAACTTCGATGATTGTAGAGACAAGTTTTGACCGGGGAAAAAACTTTAAAAAGTTAAGCTCCAATCACATCTTTGCCAGGCTGTATGTGGCAGAATTTTTCTGGTTCTCAGAAAGAGAATTGAAGAGATAATTACACGTGGCATCAAGTGGCTGAGATAACTTATTTTTTTCAAACTCACAGTGATTCGAGGAATATTTTTTATTGCTAAATATTGCATTGTATTAATGAGTCTCTTTGGATCTTGGGCTTAAAGCATAAAAAAAGATGGAAAAAAAATAAAAACACAACCTGCTTATATACAGTAGGTAAGCTGCATAATCAGTTATACTGTCAACCGGTAGGGGTATCGTAAATCCTGTAAAAATAATAATGGTAGTCAATTGAATTATCTAAAAACTAATTAATTAATTGGTTTGTTTGAAATAGGTTGGGGTTGGTGGGATCCATTTAAATTTGAATATGGATTTGGATCATAGATTCAATTTTAATGGATAATCCATCCATTTTAATTTTAAAACTTAAATCAATTTAAAGTTTTAAAAACAACTTTTAAAATATAATAAGGATGAGGATAATGGGCATCCCTCTAGAATATTCTTTTGAAATATTAAGATAATAAAAATAAAATAAATATTAAAATCGAGATGGATAAGAAATGCAGAAGGTAGAGTTCTACGTATGATAGAACTCTACTCATATAGGAAGGCACCTGGAAGGGGACGTCAGCCCCTCTCTAAAAAATATAAAAAGGGGTCTAGAGAACTCTCTCTCTCTAGAACTCATGTTCTAAAGAGAGAGAGAGTTAAGAAAAAAAGGAGAGAGAAAATCGTTTAGTTTAGAAAAAGAAAGAAAGAAAGAATATTTGAGAAAATTAAGAAAAGAAAAAAAAGAGAAGAAGAAGAAGAATCCAGCATCCATCGATTTTTTTTCTAGCTTTTTCGAACTTCAAATCAAGGTACTCTCTTAATTAGCACAAGAAGATAATTGTATAAACTAATTTAAGCATAGGTTTAAAGGAGAAAAAGGAAAATCTAATTTCAAAGCTATATATATAATTTTATTTCATGATTGTCGATTTTTTCTTGTTCATGCAATCTGAATATATATAAGTATATATATTTCAAGTTTGTCATTTTTTCTTTGTTCATGTATATATATTTCAGTTATGTCGATTATATGATCATGCATTTGAAATAAAAATGCATGTATTTTTTATTTGCCGATTTCATGATCATGCATATATATACATGATTCTGATTTGTTGATTTTATTGTTCATGCATTTAAAAATATGCATGTAGATTAAATTTTTCGATTTTCTTGATCATGCATCTGAAAGTATTCATGTAATTCAGGTTTGTCAATTATCTTGATCATGCATTTGAAAAAATATACATGTTTTTCACTCATGTTAATTTTAAGTTCATATGTATATTGGTGTTGGCCGATCTCTGTACGTGAATATGATCATGTAATCAGATCTGGCCAACAGTCGAATAGCTTGTGTTGGTTGATCCCTATACGTGAATCTGATTATGTAATCGAATTTGGCTAGCAGTCAAATAGCTTGTGTTGGTCGATCCATATATATGAATTTGATCATGTACATGAATCTAGCCAGTAGGTGACATTGAGATCCATGTGCATGAATTTGTTTATGTACATGAATCATACCAATTTATGGTTTTATATGACTGGTTGATCTATGTACATGAATTTGATCATGTACATGGATCAAACCAGCTATAGAGATGCTTATATATGACTGGGCGATCCATATACATGAGTCAGCCCAGTTATGAATATGTTGACTTATGACAAGCCAATCCATGTACATGAATTTGATCATGTACATGGATCAGATCAACTGTTTATATGTTCTGATATGTTTGGTTGATCCATGTACATGAACTTGTTCAAGTACATGAATCAACACAGTTGAAATTATTAAACATTTATTCGATCCATGTACATGATCATGTTCATGTGCATGAATTAGCCCAACTATTGTTATGTTATGTCTGGCTGATCCATGTATATGAATTTGATCATGTATATAGATCTGACTAGCTGATGTTACAAGTTAATACATCTGTACTACATGAATCAGACCAACTGTTGATACTTTATGGTTGGTCGATCCATGTACTTGAATTTGATCATGTATATGAATCTGACTTGTGGTTGTATTTTCTGATATGGTCGATCCATGTACATGAATCTGATTATGTATATAAATTTGACCAGTCCATTTAATTTACTGCATAGCCGATTTGTATACATTAAACTGATCATGTATATGAATCTAATCGACATTTAATTTTTTTTATAGACGAATTTCATACATAAAGATGATCATGTACATAAATTTGATAAGAAAATGTATTTTTCTGACTTGGTACTTAAACCTGATCCTAAACTGATCAGTTTACAATTGTGCACATCATACGCATGAATTTGAATATAATTAGATGTTTGCATGACTGTGATTATATGCATGTTTTGTTAGTCATATGAATGAAATTGATCATGAATGGTGCAGTTTGCAAGCTTTCTATTTGCATGTGTATGAGCTTGGCTAAATGTGCATTTTTTTTGTGTTTTCAATGTGCATTATGAACATGAATTGTGAAATTGTATGTGTCTATTTTTTACTGAAATTTTGCAATTTGATCCTGGTCAATATGAATTCTAGATTGGGTCCAGATCCATACAAGATCTACGTTCCAAGGCGGATTTAACGGTGGTCTTAACTCAATTTCACTTTCGAATTTTGCCAAAATTTAACCTAATTTTTGCTTAAATTTAATAGTTAAAAACAATAAATTTCTCAAATTATAATTAACTCAATTGGCTCTTGTCAGTGGGCTCTGGGTCACGCCCAGATCCAGCAGACGTCACCCCTTTTTAATGATTTTTCCATAATTTTATCAATTTTAAATATAATTATATAATTAAAAAATTATATTTTAGACTTTTAAAAGTCATGAAAAATTAGAAGATATTACATCGAGGAGTCACCAGGCTTCGGCTTACGTAGGGGGTGACACCCATGGGATTTGAACCATGATTGTCTGTCAAACAGTCCAAGCCCCCATCCCATTACACCAAACCCCTTGGGTTTGTCATATTTTCTTTCTTATTTGCAATTTTTTTACCATTTTCTTGCTTCCAAACATGCCCTAAGTTCAACTCCCATGGGTATCACCCTCCTTGTACAAGCAAGGTGTCTTCCTGGGTGTTAGGGGTGTCCCCATAGAGTTTTTTGCTATCAGAACAACAACTATAAGTATAATAGGCTATGTCCAACATGACTAGGTCTTCGATCTTGGGGTTGTTGATATCTTTATGTCATAAATAAATTTAAAAAAAAACATGACATGAAATTGTTGAAAATTTGTTAGTTTATTATTTTGAGTAAGCTTTGATGAGTTCTCATTCTTTTCTTGTATTCCAAGTGTTTAGAAGACAAAAGAATAGCTCGCTTTTTAACTAGGAAAAGAATAATAGAAAATATCCTTCACCGTGTCAAAATATAAAAAATTACTCTAGGATCACGAGAGATACATGAGACTTGGATTGATGGCTAAATGTATAAGCACGCACATGTGTACTATGTGTATGTGTGTGCATGCACATCCAACATTAATATGAAACTGAAGATAAAAAATTTCTTATAATATGAATTGTTTAATACAACAACAATATCACAAAACAACAACCGTTTTGTTTTATACAATTATATGATAAGTTAATCATGGTTGGTCAGATCTTCCTCCATATTAACATCTCTTTCTCATCTTATTTCACAATAGTCTATAACAAAGAATGGTGATACATTGACAACTGCTTGAACCCAATATAGCATGCTGTAAAAAAAATATGACATTTGTTCAAGCAATTTCATATGTTTAGGTGTCTTAAATTATACAAACCTTAAAAGGCATACTTACTCATATAATTGAAAGCTCAGTCCATTTAATCAAAAATTATCTTGATTCATAATATATAAAATCCATAAATTTTCTATAGTTATTAAACAAATAAATGATAAACACAAAGCATTCAGAATTATATCGATAAATAACCTTAGTTAAATTTCGAGGACAAAATTTTTTTAAGGAGGGAAGGATGTAAAACTCAAAAAAGTTTGATATTTTACGAGAAATAACATTGAATTAAGGGTAAAATATTATTTGAGATTAAGATCAAAATTAATTTATAATTCAAACATTTATTAGGATTTAGAATAAATTTTCATTGAAGAATTTATTCTAAATTAGGGTTTCAATTTTCAAACAAATTTAAATTTGAATTCGGATTTAATAAATATGTCTTCAATATTATAATTAGATTTGAGTTTGATTTAAATCTAAATTAAGACTTAATTGAATGTTAATTCAATTTTAACATTATATATTTTGTTGAAATTGAATTAACATTCAATTAAGTCTTAATTTAGATTTGAATCAAACTCAAATCTAATTATAATATTCGAGACATGTTTATTAAATTCAAATTCAATTCAAATCTCATTGAAAATTGAAACCCTCATTCAGAATATATTCTCCACTGAAAATTTATTCTGAATTCTAATAAATGTTTGAATTATAAATTAATTCTCATCTTAATCTCAAATAATATTTTACCCTTAATTCAATATTATTTCTCATAAAATATCAAAAATTTATGGGTTTTACATCCTTCCCTCCTTCAAAAAATTTTGTCAGCGAAATTTAACTAAGGTTATTTATCGACACAATTATGAATGCTTTGTGTTTATGATTTATTTGTTTAATAACTATAAAAAAATTATGGGTTTTACATTATTCTCTCAAAAAAGTAATTTTTTCCCCAAAATTCAATATCAATTAATCAAACAAGATATATTAAAAATAGAAATCATTATACATATTAGCTTCATTAAATCATTTATGTCTCAAAAATTAAAACATGTATATTTCATATCATGAAACATTTACAACTCAATTTCTTCAACATAAGTCTTTCTATATTGTATAACCAAATTTGTCTATTGATGTTCCTAGCAGATATCTATGTTCTAAATTTACATAATTCATGAAATCTACATAATTTAGGCAATCATTTTCATATCAAAGCATAAAAACAATAAAAATAGAATATACTCATAGCGATATCGATCAGTTGAACAAGTTTTGAGCCACACTTTCTCTCTACTCTGATACCAAGTTGTCTTTACCTAAAGACAAATTGGTATATCAAGAGAGTCTAATCCATGCTTTGATACCAAGTTGTAACAACCCAAATTTTATATCTCAAAAATCATAAAAATATATTTTTTTTAAATACTTTAACAAAATTACAGTGAAAATTTTTAACGGGATAAAAACTTGGCGCGTTATTTTTTGTTTACATTCACATCCATACATGCATTTAAATTCAGAAATTTAAACCTTCATAAAATGAATAAACGTTCATACATGTCTAATTTAATAATAAATGTCTATTTAATAAATTAAATTAAATATCAGAGTCTTGAGTAATTAAAATTGCTCTTAGTACAAAATACTCAGAGGTTTGGAAAAGGCATGGCTTGGTCCCCATCGCAACCTTCCGCCATCACATATGAGTTCACTTACTTTCTGAAAAACATTAAAATTCATAGGGTCAGACAAAACTTGTCTCAGTAGAGATAACCATACAGAACATGTAAATTAGAATACGTAAGCAAAAATTTTATCAAATTTTCATTCATTTAACACAATTAAATGCATCATAATCTAGCATGTATTGCAAATACTTCATATAAGCATAAGATTGCAAAATTTATCATTTATCAATCGATCATTCAAACTTAAACAATTACAAATGCATGAATAGTTAAAAATGCATGCACTTACCATTGTTGAAACCATTTATATGCATGAATTAATTATTATCTTTAATTATTTTTTCTTTCTTACATGATGTATGTCATACCTTTGTAATGCACATATACTTAGGTTTTTCTTTTTTACCTTGTGGGTACAAACACATGTGTATTCTTAGATCAGAGTCATGATGTAGGCAGTGTTTTCATGCATAGGTGACTTTGGCTTGACCGGGCACCTCTCACTAGTACCGGATGAGAGACGACAAGAGCAAGAGAAGCTCCCAACACCACCATCCCAATGCATCAGACTTTCAATAATGAATTTCTTTCTCCTACACTACAGTTTATTGTAGAGAGTTTCTCTTATCCTCGTGGTTGGAGAGAAGCAATCTTTTGTGCTTAAAGACATATTCTCATGAAGCCATTTGCACCGCTTGTCCTTTCCATGCAGACCCTTATTTTAGTGTTAGATATTTTAGTTAAATGTCTTGCAGGTAACACCATACATGAATCCCTAGAAGAGGATTCAGCCACTTCGGGGCCATTGGATGCGTACTTAGAACATAGCATTCGATAACATGCCCATATTTTTTGCTTCACAAACATGTGTGCATACATATAAACAATGTGATAAACTTTCATAATTTTGCATGCACCCATACATTCATATCATCATCATCGTAGTAGTAGTAGTAGTAATATGCTCAAGCATACAACGGGAATAACATTTTAACATTTGTTATTAAGTTAATAAATCAGACCTTACGGTCCCTTACTTAGTGAATGGCCATATAGGCAAGCATATTCATTCATTAAGCATTCAATGCATGCCCCATAGTTGGGCATATCATTCCCTGCAGAAAATCATATTTTTACAGTACATGTACAGTATGAAAACTATTTAAAAAAATTGCATATCAATAGATAATTTATGCAAGTATTCCGGGATCGATTTTTAAAATGGTTCCAAACTTGCAAAAAGTTTAACTCTATCCCACTGTTACAGGAGCTATAGAAAAATTTTCAGTTGATAGTCAGAGCTAAATTTTTTACGGTTTATAAGAAATTTTGTCAGCTTTTTGATACCGTAAATTGTTCATAAAAAATCATCTGTATGAGGGAGTTACGAATGTTTTGGTGTAGACTTATCTTTTTTGTTCTGACTATCACAGAACAATGCTCAGTCTATGAATAAAGCGCTACTGTAAAATTGTATTAGTTTTCCAATGCAATAAACAACTCATTTAAACTCTACAGGACGAGAGAGATATGAGTGATTTACCGGTCAGGTGTTAGGCCAAAAATACATAATAACGGGTATATGCATTCAGGTGGAGCCAAAACAGGCCACCCAAATTCATATTTCTGAATTTTTTTACATGAACTAAGTAAGAAAAATTATAAAATTTTAACCATAATAAACTAAGGTAAACCACAATGGACAAATCTTATTTTCGCAGTTGTTGGGATGGAAAACAGACCCATCTCACCGAAGGCTATTTTCTCAAAAATGGATTCAGTAAATTTTACAATAAAATAAGTAATTCGCATAATTTTTCTATAAATAAAAAAAATTAAAAATCATGTTGTAATCCCAGAATATTCACATGCACATACAGTACAAATTTTAATTAATTTTTTTATGAAAATAATTAGATATATCATGGTTTTTGCTAAAATTATCATATTTTTTTTGGAAACCCCGATAACATAAAATACATATTTTTTTTATGAAATCAATCATGAAAATCATTCTAATTTTTACAGTATATCCATGTGAACATGCTCTACTAATCCTACCCAAAATTTATAAAAAAAATAATTGAGTAACACATATATTTTGAAATTTTTATGGTTTTTATTTCTGAGAAATCGATTTTTAGAGAAACCTTATGAGAATATTTGTGAAACACATGTTGAATATGTGAATGTTCGATATGTTTACAATTGAAGCCAACAATTCTACATATATGGATGTTGTTGGCGAGTCGTCTGGGCGAACGTCACGTGGACATCCACAAATGTATGGTGTGATCAGAAACAGAAAACATGTGAAGGTAAGAACATTTAGAAACATGAGACATTTGCGAATGTAAGACTTTTGTGAATGTCTAACTTTTTTATAAATGAATGCCCAAACTTTATGAGATTTTAGTCAAGGGAGGTTCATATGGTATTTGCACAAAGGTAGTGATGTCTACAAGTGTGCAAGATAAACTTGTAATCAGAAAATATGTGAAGATAAGAACATTGGCAACAAATATTTGTGAATGTCAAACATTCATTTGCGAAGGTACATCCAAACTTTATGCGAGTTTTTAGTTAAAGGAGGTTCACATGGTATATGTGCGAAGGTTGTAACGTTTGCAAATATGTGACGTGAACCTATCAAGCTCGAACTAGAAAACATGCGAAGGTAAGGACATTCTCAATAGACATTTGCGAAGGTCAGTTATACATTTGTGGACGTGTGTCTTGACTTTATTCGAGTTTTTAGTTAAAGGAGGTTTGTATAATGTTTGTGCGAATGTCAAGACTACCCGCAAATATATGGAGTGAACATGGTGAACTCGAATTTTTAAATTCTAGAAGATTCACATTGGGCTTGCGAATCTTAGAAGATCTGCATATTGCATATGTGAATCTCCTATCTTAGGATTCAAGTTTGCCATGTTTGCAAATACTTTATTCAAAAAAATGTTCTAAAAAAGTCAAGGATCAAAGTTTTTGGTATGAAGATGATTTCAACAAATTGTGAGGCATTTTTAAAATCATACCATTTTATAAGGACAGTATAGTCATTTTTCATAATATATATATATATATATATATATATATATATATATATATATATATATATATATATATATATATATATATATATATATAAAGAGAAGGATGCATGAAAAATATATGTAAAACATGAACTATTAAGTGTAATATACAAATATATATTTCAGTGTAATATATAGACAATATAAATTCCATGTATAAATAACATGAACTTTTTTTACACGAGTCAGCTTATGTTCTGCTTCCCTTGTTCAGGGACTGGCTCGGCTAAACACAAACGCAAACACAAGCCGAGTCACAAGCTCGTTTCCCCTTAGTCAATGAGCCAAACTTGAAGATGCCCTGTTTGGTTTGTTTGGCTAGTTTACAAGCCCTTCCTCACACACGTTACTTAATTGGGTTGGGTTCAGGCTAACCTGGTAGTATCTGGTCGTATTTGTTTCCATACCCAGATATCTGGGTTTGGATTAGGTAAGCTATCTGTTGAAGACCAACCCGACCCATTGACAGCCCTAGTATCAGATCAAGCATGACCCAACCAATATCCAACCTGTTTTGCCCATGCTTTTGGTTCAGGTCAGGGCCGATGTTTAAGACTGACCTGAAGTGGGGATGCACATGGTTTGGTTTGGATGGGTCAAGCATCAGCCTGAATCCATTTAGTCAGATTTGGTTAGCGGATCAGATCTGATTAGTTAAACTTCAAATTTTTTATTTTAATTTTACATTTAAATCCAAATTGGAACGTGGATCCAACAATGGGATCTATATAGCTACTGGATATTGGACTCGGTAAAGATTTCTCCATCCAAAAATGGATCTGATTAAATTTCATTGGATCATATCCAACCCAAACCCAAATCCAATTTTTTTTTTTATTCTTAGTGGATCTGGATGACTTGGAACTTCAACTAGAAGGTAGTTTTGATGACAACATCAAGACCAGTTGGTCTGTGAGTCGTTTGAAAGTAACCCATGATTAAGCATCATTAATGTGAGCCTGGCTGTTAGGAATTAAGATTGATTGGTGGGACATTATGTATGGAAGGTTTCTGGTGAAGCTACAGTATTGTTTTCATCTACAAGTTCATGGGTTGTTTGATTTCAAAAGTTAGATGGTGGCTGGCAACAGAAACAAAAGGGTTAGTAGCTATGTCACATTCTATTTACAATGCGTGTCATGTTGGCACGAGTCAGATACGTACATATGACATGCCCACAGAATTTTGATACGTATGTGCATTATTTTGATATTCAAAAGAAATTTAGTATTTTCTAATGATATTACACTGAAAATGTTTTTTTATATACTAAAATATCACAAATTTATTACTTAATAATTAAAAGGAAAAAAATTCATCCGTCACTGTATCCAGTTAGGTATATATTTAGTTATATAAGTTAGGTATAGCTAAATATACATTAAACGAAATCCGCCAACTTAACCCTTACGTAGATAAATGACTGTCTCATAGAGTGCATATTGTTTTGACTCAATCTGATCCTTAAGACGATCGAGTTTGGCACGGTTTTATATACTGTTCAATCATAGTGCAATGGCATCCAAGGGCATGTTTTGGAAGGCACCTCTGACTGATTACGTCTGATTGGATTACCATCAGAGGTGACCTCTCGCATGATCCTGTCTCACTTTGAACTGCTTCCATTGCTTTCCACCAGACTAGCGTCACATCAATATGCTCAAGGGACCATATCGTATCGTATCTGCAGAAAATTGATACGATACTAACATGAATCGGCTATTTTTAATAAATAAAAATGCTTAAAATTAAAATTTTAATACTATTTTAATAGTTTTAACACGTGTCACGTTCTGATTAACACAAAATATTTTATTATTATTTTTTAGCCAATTCAGATTGGTATCGGTCTATTCACCTGAATCGTTGTCCAAACCATTCAGGACCGATACCGATACTGACAACATTGCAAGGGACTCAAATTCTACCTCTTACATGAATCGCATGGCAGAATTTTCATTAAGATCAGCATTGGGGTCCATGCAATGTCACCATGATGTAATCTGTCCCAAGGATCTAAGCTAGTATACATCCTGTAACTTGGTCCTCAAATTTTTAATCCAAAATGGTGTCGGTTGTTCACAATGTCCTTTTCAACAGATCAGTTTTGTCCAGAAAATTCTCTCGTATCTGTCCAACCTGAAAATGAGGTACATGTCCTTACATAATTAAAATTAACATTCTTATCTTTGTAAGTCTAGATTCTAGCACCTTCTCAATCATTCAAAAGACTATAAGGTACTTGTTGTTCCGGACCGCCATTTGATTCGTCTGGCTGATGACATGTGTCAATAAGCCTGTGACCCATCATTTGACATAGGTTGAGTTGTAACTTGTATCATCTGTCTATCCAGCGGAATAATCTCGAATCAGTCCGCATCCAAGTGAAAATGTGGATCAATCTTAAGCGTTGATTGGATGGCTAGGATTGAATATCGGATGGAACCCATCCCGTGTTCCTAGCTGAGTAAAAACAAAGTCAGCTTAACTCGGTAAGGAAGTAAACTTTCCCAGAGTTTTACTATTGACTCGGATGAGTCAGCCAAGTCTTACCTTTTTCTTTACACATAACATAATTATTTTACCATATGTGCGTGTGGGTATATATATAATATGTTTATCATGGATTTTTTAATAAATTAAATGAAAAAACGTGACTCTTGCAAGTCACCGAGTCAGGTTTAGCAATTCCGATACCGAGTTTCAAGAATACCAACCATGCTTTTCCTTGATAACATTTCCTGTAATGGGAAGGGGGTGAGAGTAGGGGTGTCTTGGTTCGGACCTAGGTGGAACCAGACTTGGACATGATTTTTGGGTATGGTATCAGGTCCAGACCTAAGTCTAATTGGGTCCCCTATAAGAAAAACCATACCCACACCCAATAAGAACTACATGAACCATAAATAATATTTTTATTATTTTTACATTGAAAAAATGTGGGACTTAATTAGAACTCCAGTATAAAATGGGTCTGGTATAAAATTTGACAAACTATGCCTAGATCCATGTATTAATCGGATCTTCGGGTTCGAAACCGAGTCTTAATTGGGTCTTCTTATTTATCACCATACCCGGACCCTATAGGGTTTGGTCTGGGTCGGGCCTGGGTCTGGTATAAAATTTCACAAACTATGCCCCCCGATCCATGTATTAATAGGATCTTCGGGTCCGAAACTGGGTCTTATTATTTATCACCATACCCAGACCCTATAGGGTTTGGTTCGAGTAAACCCGACCCGTTGACAGCCCTAGGTGAGAGACACAATTTCTAATGATGTGAGACAGAAGCCTTGAGCTTAATCAACTTGAGACGCGATGATTTATGATCATCTTAATAGTGGAATATAGGCCACACGAGAAGGGATTCAAGCCTTGTGAGAGCTTGATACTAGGTATTCCTCTCGATAATGAAGGGTAGTTTTCCTTGGCTAGGAATGTGAATGTGTTCGATATGGATCGAATATAAGCATTATTGGGTCTAACCTCATCACTTTTAAATAACGAAGGATAGTTAGCCTTGACTAGGGATGTAAAACGTGTTAGACACAATACATACATTTTATACGTAGGAATTAGGGTTTGGATCTAGCATATCTAGCCTTGACAAGTTATATGTCCCCCTCCCCCCCCCCCCGGAACACGTAGGTGCGTGTTCTTGGGTCTGAATGAGTGCCACTTATGTAAGCACATGGGGCTTGTTTCCTCGTGTGTGTCGGCATCACTTAGCATCGAAGTCCGGTGCATTTGCAAAGACTTAAGTACCCTTTTCTGCCATTAGTGTTACAAAATGCCATTTCGAGTAAAGGACAAAAATGCCCTCCCACCAGAAAGGGTTAAAATCATTATTGTTTTTGCCCTAAGGAGTAAACTCCTCTGCTTTAACAGGAGCTCCTCGCAATATGTCACCCTAAACAATCAGGATCACCCTTTGACGATGCACCATTTGCTGTAACAGGAGCTCCCTTTGATGACGCAGCCTTTGACGTCGTTTGCTGCCACAGGAGCACCCTTTGTCATTGTTTGCTGCCGCCGGATCACCCCTTTGCCGTCGTCTGCTGTCGCCGAAGTACCATTTTTTATCATCTGCTATCGTCAGAGCGTAGTCGAAGCATCGTTTCCAGCATCGGTTGCATCTACCTTCTAGGTGTTTCTCCTCTACCGTCGGATTAGCAAAACTTGTGTCCTTTCAGTGAGTTTTGTGTAAGAATTCGTTATATAAACAAATTGATTTGTAAATTTGAATGTTAAATCTTACAACTGGTTGTACTATTCATGCTAAATAACACCTATTTTCATACTGAAACAAATTGATTTATACCTATCCACCTTTTGGGCATCGAAAAACAGTTAACATGATTTGTTCTTATGAAGGTCAAACATTACAATGATATGTACTTATGAAAGCTAAATTTCTATAACGATTTGTAAGTTTGAATTTAACAATGATTTATACATTTAATGTCGTAGCGATTTGTCTGATACAGCAATGATTTATACGTTTGAAGTAGTAGCGATTTACGATTTACGATTTATGATTCATGATTTATACATTTACGATTTATGATTTACAACGATATGTACTTATGAAGGGTGAGATTTGTACAATAATTTATATGTTTGAAGCAACAATGATTTATATGTTTGATGCAGTAGCGATGTGTAATTATGAAGTTACCTCGATTTGTACTTAATTTTTTAAAATTTTACTACGATGTTTACTTATGAAACCAAATATTGCGACGACTTGTAATGTTGGTGATTGTGTAACAAATGTTATAATTTGCAATAATATATACTTGGAGAGGCAGTTGTAACATATAATGATGCGGTTAAATTTATGTGTTGTGCAGGTTAGCAATGACTACAATTCGTAAGACAAGAAAGCCTTCGCTGTTAGAGGGGATGACTCTTGGAGAAATCATCCGCCAATCCGATATATATGAGGGTTATGTAAAGTACCAAAATATAATAAACATTGAGAATGAAAAAGACAAACAAATTGTTGGATATTTATTATGCGGAGCCTGATCCATCAGATATTGAAGATGAAAAGCAAACAAAGAAAGATGAGAAAGAACTAAAGATAAAGAAGAAGAAGAAGGATGGTGAAGAGAAAGAAAAGCAAAGGAAGAAAGAGGAGGAGAATGAAAACTACGTGCACTTATGAGGCAAAAGGATTTCTTCCTGCCGACCATACAAAATTAAATCTACATGTGCATCATTCTTCATGTTATCTATCATGATCGTCAGTTGCATCGTACTATACTATGCATCAAGTTATTATTTACCGTACCAATTGAAGAAACAACTTGTTGTATATGTGTGTTGATGATAGCGATTCACGTGACAGCGATTTAATGACAGCTACGATGTTGTGAAGCAATTTCAATTTTAATCGCTAAATGAACAATGATTTGAATACTCAAATCGCCACCGCAATCACGCAATAATGTAAATGTTGCACGCACACGTTTCAATATCATAATACAAATATCTTACAAATCGACACTAGCAAATATATAATATGTTACAAATTGATATACATATCGCATAATATATTACAAATCGATACAAAAATTCAGCATAATAGCTTACAAATCGATATTAACAAACAAAATAATATCTCGCAAATCAAGAGTATGTTACTATAACTGCGATTTGTGTTATACTATTCTAATATTTTCTATACAAAGGCAAATCATTATGGCCAAAATAGACGTCATTACGTAAATTGCATAAACCATCAACCGGAATCCAGGTTTTACAAGACATCAATTTTTGACAACGAGCGGGATGTGAAACGACATTTCTTTTATAAATGAATGACACATATTTTTGTAACAAAGGCAAATCGTTGAGGCGATTTATGATTTATACATTTAAAGCAGCAATAATTTATACATTTAATGCAGTAGCAATTTATGATTTATAAAGTTACCAAGATTTGTACTCAAGTTTGCTAAATCGTACAATGATGTTTATTGTTGAAGTCCAAATGTTACAACAATATGTACTTATGAAGAGTGGGATTTCTATATCAATTTGTACGTTTAAGCAGTTATTTATACATTTAAAGCAGGAACATTTTATACATTTGATGCAATAGCGATTTATACTTGTTGACGATAGTGATTCACGTGACAGCTATTTAATTATAGGTATGATGCTTTGAAGCGATTTTCATAGAAACCGCTAAATGAGCAACGATTTGAACACGCAAATGGCCACCTTATGTCGCTACAATGTAAATTCCTCATGCACAAGTTTTAATTACATACTACAAATATCTAACAAATTGACACTAGAAAGCACTTAATATTTTATAAAATGGTACAAATATCGCATAATATATTACTATACCTAACCCTATACCCTAAACCCTTAATATCTTACTAAACCTTAACCCTAAACCCTAAACCTATAAACCCTAAATCCTAAACCTAAACCCTAAACCCTAACCCTAATCCTAACCCTAAACCCTTACTATCTCATTAAACCGTACCGCTAAACCCTACACCCTTAATATATTACTAAACCCTAAACTCTAACCTCTAAACCCTAAACCCTAACCTAAACCTAAACCCTAAACTCTAAACCATAAACCATAAACATAAACCCTAACCCTAACCCTAAACCCCAAACCCTAAAGCCCTAACCCTAAGCCCTAAACCCTAAACCTCAACTGTAAACCCTAAACCCTCGATTTGTATGTTGATTATGTATATCGATTTATAAGCTATCAATAGGAATTTCATATCGATTTGTATGATATTTGATCATCAATTTGTGTTATGCTATGACAATATTTTTGTAACAAAGGCAAATCGTTGTGGCCGACAAAGGCGTCATTGCGTAAACTGCCTAAAATGTAATCTGCTTAAAGGAATATGTTATTTTATTATAAAATCTTTGGCGGGTCCTATAAGCATTAAACTCCTCTGCTATAAAAGAAGCTCCTCGCAATATTTCTCCCTAAACGTTTCACAAAAAATCTTTGTTGTCATCTGCTTTCGTCGGGGCACCCTTTGTCATCTTAGTGAGTTTCATGTAACCATGTATTTTTATGATTTATGAAGTTACCATGATTTGTACTTAGGTTTTCTAAATCTTACAACGATGTTTTTGTGTTGTGCAAATTACCAATGGCTTACATTTGTAAGAGAAGAAACACTTCGGTGTTAGAGAGATGACTCTTGACGAAATCGTCAAACAGTATGCTTTGTATGAGCAATTAGAAGCGTACTACAGAATAATGGCACTTGAGAATGATAAAGAAAGTGAGCAATTGTTGGTAAAGTATAGAGCGGAGCCTAATCCATCAGATATTGAAGATGATAATCCAACACAGAATGATGAGGAAGAAGTAAAGATAAAAAAGAAGAAGAAGGATGACGAAGAGAAGCAAAAGCAAAGGAAGGAGGAGGATAATGGGAAAATGCAAAGGAAATCAAGGCAAAGAAGGAGGAGAAGGATAGGGAAAAGCAAAGGAAGAATAAGGAGAAGGAGGAAGAGAAGTGAAGGCAAAAGGAGGAGGAGGAGGAGGAGATGGAAAAGCAAATGAAGAATAAGGAGAAGGCGGAAGAGAAGCAAAGGCAAAAGAAGGAGGAGGAGAGGGAAAAATAAAGGAAGAATAAGGAGAAGGAAGAGAAGCGAAGGCAAAAGAAGGAGGAGGAGAGGGAAAAGCAAATGAAGAATAAGGAGAAGGAGGAAGAGAAGCGAAGGAAATTGAAGAAGAAGGAGGAGGAAGAGAAGCAAAGACATTTAAAAAAGAAGAAGGAGGAAGAGAATCAAAGACAATTGAAGAAGAAGGAAGAGGAAAGGCAAAGAAAGCAAATTCAGAATGAGGAAGAGAAGGAAAGGCAAAGGAAGGAGAAGGAGGACGAGGAAGAGAAAGAAAGACAAAGAAAGGAGAAGGAGGATAGGGAAAAGAAGAAAAGACATAGGAAGGAGAAGTAAGGCGAGGAAGAGAAGGAAAGGCGAAGGAAAGAGAAGAAGAACGAGTAAGAGAAGGAAAGACAAAGGAAGAAGAAGGAGGATGAGGAAGAGAATGAAAAAGAAAGGAAGAAGCAAGAGAAAGAGAAGGAAAGGGAAAGAAAAAAATAGAGGATGGACGCGAAGGAGCGAAGGAAGGAAGAAGTACAAAAGCAAAGGAAAGGAGGGGATGAAGAGAAGAAAAGTATGACCAAGGTACGTTAATCGTTATTGTATGTCACGATGTATTGTTGTAGGTATTATTATGTATAGTGATTACTCTATATAGTGATTACTATGATAGTGATTACTATATATAGCGAGTAATATGTGTAGCGATTACTCTGTATAGCGATTACTGCGATGGCGATTACTTTATATAGCAATTAATATGTATAGTGATTACTATATATAGTGATTACTCTGTATAGCGATTACTATGATAGTGATTACTATGACAGCGATTACTATGATAGCGATTACTATGTATAGTGATTATGAGGTTACCAAGATTTGTACTTAAGTTTGCCAAATCGTATAGCGATGATACAAGCAAATAAAATGACGTTTGTTAAAAGTGATTTGATACGCAAATTGCTTCAGTCAACCATGATTTACTGTGATAGGTATTATTATGTATAGCGATTATTATTTATTGCAATTACTATGTATAGTGGAACTAATTGTGATTTGATATTTTGTGTTACAGGCAGGTCAAAAGAAAAGCAGAGCAATAGGTGAAAAGCTGAAAGGTCAGTGTTAGTGGCCTGTAGTTCTGTCGTAGTACAGAAAGTTGAGTGAATATCAGAATGACCGATTACGAAAGATGCTCTTCGACGGCCTTCTAGACCAACATTACTTTGAAAATTGCTGGAACACCATGACCCACCTGGTCAATAAGTGAAACCATAAGACGAACACATTCCAGTTTTGGGGTTTTGAGATCACCGTGACCCTAGAAGATGTGGCACAGATTACGGGTCTTAAGTGCCATGGAAGTGCTCTCCTAACACGGGATTCAAACTATAACTCAAGGAACAAGTGCACGGCCCTTCTAGGAATGTCGATGGAGGAATGGCATGAGTGTATTTTTGGTGGAAGCAATTCCTCATCGATGAAAGTTCATTTTTTCTGTAATAAATGGGAAAGTCGGTCCGTTGCATGTGCATCTGAAGCAGTTGACCAAGAGTTGTGCGGTTTTCTTCTTTATTTTTTTGGACTTACTTTATTTTCCGATTGTTCTGGTTTGAGAATAAGTTACTTGTAGCTGCAGTTCCTAGAAGACTTAGATGAAGTCGACAATTGGGCATGGGGTGTTGCTATGCTCGCACACTTGTACAATCAACTTTACCGTGCGAGTAAGGGTACGAAAACCGTCGGGGGGGGGGGGGGTTGGTCATTTGTTTATTACATATTTAGTACTTGTAGACTAAGCTCGTTGAAGGTTGTAGTCTTACTGATATATTATTTTTGTAGGTCTGGACGCGGGAGCATATTGTCACCTTGCATCCTCAGCGTGGCCCTGCGGTTTGTGATTTTCCCAAGATCAGCCAGTGGGCTACAATAAATGTCAAGGAGAAAAATGCTCAGTTCATTTTAGATAGTTTGCAATTAAATGAGGTAAATGGTTTAAAATCATTGTAATGTTTAGCATTCTTAAGTAATCATCGCTTTAGGATTTTGTCTTACTTAGTACAAATTGCTATCTCTTTAGCATCTAACTTTCATTAGCATAAGTCGTTGTAATGTTTAGCATTCTTAAGTAATCATCACTTTAGGATTTTGTCTTCCTTAGTACAAATTATTATCATATTTGCATCTAACTTTCATTAGCGTAAATCATTGTAATGTTTAGCATTCTTAAGTGATCATCACTTTAGGATTTTGTCTTCTTTAGTACAAATCATTATCGCATTTGCATCTAACTTTCATTAGCGTAAATCATTGTAATGTTTAATATTCTTAAGTAATCATCGCTTTAGGATTTTGTCTTCCTTAGTACAAATCTTTATCGCATTCGGCATTTTGCATAAATAATTATATCTATATCTAAACTATAATCTCGATTGTACAGGTTGTGTGGAGACCGTATGGAAATGGGGAGGACGAGGACGAAGAGGTTATTGTTATGGCTACGAGACTGTTTGACTGCGATATTTAGCTCTTTAGCAAATGTGAAGTCAAGTTGCAGCATGGTAGTTGAGTACTCCTACAAGCTGGCTTGGGACAGTCGATACCAAAAGTGCCTGTGGTATTGAGAAAAAAGATGAATAGTGGTGGGGCCAGGAACGTGAATTGGCATGAACGCTTAAGGAAACAATTGGATAGCTGAAACAAAGAAGGTGTTCATGCCATACCATATGATTATAAAGAACGACAATATGACCCAAACTATTTTAAACAATATTGGCAACCCAAGCATTGAAATCGATATATTGAGAAGAAGCAACCTGAAAGTAAGGTCACTCTTGTCCCCGAGCATGTCATCTTCCAACATAGACGTAACGTTCATCGTGTTCCTTTGGCGGATACTACAATTCTCTCTGTTGCAGTATATGATAAAGAGCAAACACAACTCCCAAAGGAGAAGGTATTGTCCAACAAAAGGTTAGCAATGCTAAAGAGGGAGAATAAGGAGTTACGGAAGGACATGCAGAATTTAGGGAGACAAATTGGGTCACTGGTTGAGATGATTACCAATGGGTTTAATAAGATCAAGGGAACGAAGAGGCCACTGAATAAAGAGACTCCACCAAGGCAAAGAAAGAGATGATTTGTATGTCCATCTGAGTCGTCAAGTGCCAGTGAATAAACATATTATGTGATTTATGTATCCCGATAATTCTATGTTATAATTCTATCATTCTTTGTTGTAATTATATAATTCTTTTATTAATAAGTGTAACACATAAGTGTCACTAAAAAATCGACAAGACTACATACACTTAAGTTTGAAAAATCGTACAAGTTTTCTTTACTTATGTATTCCAAACGTTACAACGATATGTACTATGTAGGGTGCAATTCCTACAAGCATTTGAACATTCGAAGTAGCGATTTGTACGTTTGAAGCAACAATGATTTATGAAGTTACCATGATTTATACTTACGTTTGCTAAATCGTATAGCAATGACTGGCTTAGGGTTTATTATGTATCATGATTCCTTTGATAGCAATTACTATGTATAGCGATTATGAAGTTACCATGATTTGTACTTATGTTTGCTAAATCATATAGCGATTACTGGTTTAGGGTTTATTATTTATAGTGATTACTTAGTATAGTGATTAATTGGTATAGGGATAATGAAGTTACCACGATTTGTGCTTACATTTGCTAAATCGTATAGCAATTACTAGTTTTGAGTTTATTATGTATAGTGATTTCTGTAATAGCAATTATGAAGTTACCATGATTTGTACTTACGTTTGCTAAATCATATAGCGATTACTGGTTTAGGGTTTATTATTTATAGTGTTTCTTGTGATAGTAATTACTTAGTATAACGATTAATAGGTATAGCGATTATGAAGTTACAACGATTTGTACTTACGTTTGCTAAATCGTATAGCGATTACTACTTTTGAGTTTATTATGTATAGTGACTCCTGTAATAGTGATCACTCTGTATAGTGATTACGAGGTATAGCGATTATGAAGTTACCATGATTTGTACTTAGGTTTGCTCAATCGTTAAGCGATTACTGGTTTAGGGTTTATTATTTATAGTATTTTCTTTAAGAGCAAGGAACGTCGCATAACATTAGTTTAGGGTTTAGGGTCTAGAGTTTAGGAAAACGTCATTTGACACACTACTGATGTTATACGACATGTCATTCATTTACATGTACTAACGTCATTTCGATGATACTAGCAAATAAAATGATATTTTTTAATTAATGCGCAATGTAATTTATTTATTTATTATATTCTTTAGGCATGATTTTTGAAAATGGGCGGGACGTAAAATGATGTGAAGATGTAAAAATGAATGAAGTGTCACATAACTTCAGTAGTGTGTTCTGCAAGGAACATAAGATGTTTCCTTTAAGAGCATGAAATAGGCAACGTTTCATTTAAAGAAAAATTGGAGCCTTTCCTATAACATGCTTCATAAGAAACGAACAAAAAAACCAATGTTTCCTTTAACCTCCTTTATTGCAAAAGTTGTATCGATGTCGAAGGACGCTGCGATTCAGTTGAACATCCACAAAAATGGGTACCTTTGATTTCTTTAACCTGCTTTATTTTTTTTATATCGTTTACAGTTCGTTTACTGAATATAATGCTACAGTTCATTTACTAAATATTTAGCTAATTTCAGTGCAACATCTGCAAAACAAGGTGCCAGAAAACTCAGCAAAGTGCTCGAAGAGAACATCGACCGGATGCGAGATGAATTTGTAGAAGGAAACACTATTAGTAATTTTGTACGTATGAAACCACTATCAGTTATACATTTATGTATGTCATGGGTATGTATATTAACAAGTGCATATTTGTTGTAAACAGACTATACACGATTTTGTCATGTATATTCAAAGCAAGGGAACAACCATGCCGGTCTACATCGTCACCCCTTATTTTATGGTATATCGGTTATCTTATATGTTTATTTTCTTTTTTGATTTACTAATGTACCTTCATATTTTAAACTTACTATTATTATTGTTTCTTTCAATAGAATATCATCCGCCAAACGCCATACGCGACTGGATTTCTAGATAGACTACAATACTGGGGTAACGATGACCAAATAAAAGACTTTTGGTTAAGTGAAAAGGTTTGTGACCATATCGATTTGTAAGATATTAAATCTATTTAAGATCTTGTTTTAATTCTTAATATCGATTTTTAAGCTATCAATAGGAATTTGCATATCGATTTAAGATATTGTTTTGATTCTTAATATCAATTTCTACGCTGATTCTAAATATTGATTTTTAAGATATCAATAGAAATTTCCAAATCGATTTAAGATATTGTTTTGATTCTTAATATTGATTTATATGCTAATTCTTAATATTGATTTAAGATTACCATTTTGATTCTTAATATCGATTTAAGCTATTGTTTTGATTCTAAATATCAATTTTTAAGATATCAATACGAATTTCCAAATCGATTTAAGATATTATTCTAAATCTTAATATTGATTTCTATGTTGATTCTTAATATCGATTTAAGATATTGTTTTGATTCTTAATATCAATTTTTATGCTGATTCTTAATATCTATTTTTAAGCTATCAATAGAAATTCTCATATCGATTTAAGATATTTTTCTGATTCTTAATATCGATTTTTATGTTGATTCCTAATATCAATTTAAGATATTGTTTTGATTCTTAATATTGATTTATATGTTGATTCTTAACATCGATTTTTATGTTATCAATACGCATTTCCATATTGATTTTGTAAGATATTTTATAATAGATTGCAGATATTGATTTCTACAGTGTGGCAATCGGAAAAGCATTGAGTCTTATACGCGTTGGATGTACGAAAACAAAAAATATGGTTATACAACTCCTTGGACTTTAACGCTGGTGTATGACATGACATTGTACATTTGGTAAGTTTCTATCTATAAGATTACTGTATCTTATATCGTGGCTCAGAATTTACTTGCTTTTGCATAAACCACAACTTGGATTTTTCAGAGACATGTTGGGTGTTGTCATTGGCTTGTGGAGGCTTCACGTCGCAGAGGATGCTCCTTTACAAAATAATGGCATTGATTGTGGCATCTTTATAATAAAGTATATTGAAGCAATATACTATGGACGAGAACCAGAATTCACCATTGTATGTTGTACACTTAAACATGTTTTATTATCCTATATTATTGGTGACTATATTTCTATATTGGTCTGACTTTCGGTCTTTTTTTCAGGATGATATACTTGGATTCCGCACAAAACTATGCAAAAAAATAATGGATTTTCTAATTACGAAAGATACAAAAACCCAACCTGCAAGATTACCTAGAAAGCAATGAAAGACGTGAGGCCTCTAGGAATAAGAGGAAGTTGTTTTAAACGTCTACATGTTCTCAAGGATAACGTGAAGAGGGTTACATTCTACTGCTGAGAGAGAGAGAGAGCAATTTTTGGTTCAATATTCAATTTCTTGAACATGATAAATTTTTTGTGTACAGACATTTGTAATAGATTTTGTAGACTGTGTATACAAATTTTGTAAGACTGTACAAAATTCATATTGATTCATAAACCAAAATTACGCACCTCACACACGTGTTTTAAATACGTAAATCGCCACCTCAAGCACGCAAATCACAACAATATAAATTTTGCAGGCACACATTTCAAAATCATAATACAAATATCTTGCAAATCGACACATCTTACAAATCACTATAATATTGCATAATATATTATAAATTGATTCTTAATATTAATTTGTATGCTTATTCTTAATATCGATTTCTAAGCTATTAATAGGAATTTGCCTCACGATTTTTATGATATTTTATCATCAATTTGCAGATATTGCTTCCTAACATGATGTCTACTATAAATTTATAGGATATTATATCGATTTTTGTGAGATATTATTTTGTTTGTTAATATCGATTTGTAATATATTATGTTGAATCATTGTATATCAATTTGTAATATATTATGTTGAATCATTGTATATCGATTTGTAAGATATTATGTATTTTCTAGTGTTAATTTAAGGGATATTGTTTTGGTTGTCAATATCGATTTATAATATATTATGTTGAATTGTCGTATATCGATTTGTAAGATATTATGCTGAATTATAGTAAACCAATTTATAATATATTATGTTGAATTAACGTATATCGATTTGTAAGATATTATGTATTTTCTAGTGTCGATTTGTGAGATATGGTTTTGTTTGTTAATATCGATTTGTAAGCTATTATGTTGAATTGCCGTATCGATTTGTAATATATTGTGCTCAATTGTTGTATATCGATTTGTAAGATATTATGTGATTTCTAGTGTCAATTTTTATGATATTTATAGTATAATTTCTATTATAGAATTACAATAAAGAATTATAACATTACAACAAAGAATTATCGATTTACAATAAAGAATTATAGAATTACAATAAAGAATTATCGATTTACAACAAAGAATTATAGAATTATAACAAAGAATTATAGAATGCTAAACATTACAACGATTTAAACTAATGAAAGTTAAATGCTACAACTATTTTATAGCTGAAGAATCCACACGTGATTCATGTGTTGTGTTGCTCACTTTTGAATTGAACTGAGTCTGTCATGAAACAGAACAATATCAGACACTGCATTAAGTTCAACAAGAAATGCAAACATGCTCCCAAAATTATTATATAACAAAAGACTTGTCAAACTCACGCCATCGTTTCACTCATACAAATTAGGAAGATTGCAAGTTTCAACATTATAGTGCACGTCTATAGGGTATTACTGCATGTTAAAAATTACACAAGTTAGATATTGATAAATTGCACGTAATACAATTTACATGGAAAGCAATATACTGTAGTACATACTTGTTCATGTGAAGGGCTTGGATGCTTAGGGGTTACTTGTTTCTTAGACATTTTCTTCTCAACCAATTCTAGTGCACCCTTTATCCTCTAACGACTATGATCAGAGGCAGGTTTCCTTTTGATACCCTTCGCTAGGTGAATCTTTTTATCATAATCTATAATGTTTACTCCTGATTTGTCGAAGATGATGTTTACGCTTTGGTGCAATTTCTCATAAGGGTCAGGAGAAGCATGATTTTCACCTACGTTGTCCAATCTCATTTTCTTATATTTGTCTTCTTGAGCTGCAACAGGCTCATGGTGAATTAACTGCACTTTTTCAAGTAATTTTCTTGACACTTTTCTCATATATACATAGGCTTCTTCGCTTTTCGATGCCAAATCTACAACATGCATAAGTGACCTACATAGTTGTTGGTAACGGGAGGCTATGTGGCACTTCTCTTCAATACTAGATGGACTGACATTATTTGTATCTAGCAGTTCAATTTTTGCTTGTCTCATCCATCTTTGCATTGTATATGACTCAGGTATTTCTTGTATCTTCTCTTAATTAAGTGCCTTTAATGCATGACGACATAAAATACCTTTGAATTCAAACATTTTGTACGTACATTCAACTATTCCGTTGTCAACATTGTACGTAACATGTGCTTCTTTTCTTTTTGGATGCTCTTCGCCCTCCCATACAACATGGTATTTGTGCATATTCTCATATTGCATATGTCCTTCTATGTTGTAATTTATGGTTTGTATAACCTCCTTCTTAGTCTATTCAAATACAGTTAGTGTATAAAGATCTACAGGTCGCGTCAATATTTTTATGCCCAAAGTTACAGAGCGGGTGTTGAAGCATTTCACATCTTGTTCAAGCTCATTCTGTCTAAGACCGTCTACAAATAATTCAGACTGTTCTATGAAGTGAAACATTGTTAAATATGAATACAAGGTTTTTCTCAGTGTGGCATGCATAGATTCAGCTCTTTGTGTGCTTATCATACCTGCACAAAAGTATTGTCTTTCATATGCCAATGCTCACTTCTCTTTGTCTGCATATAAATGTTGTAACCATACACAATCTTCAAGGTCGTATATCTGAATCATTTGCTCCCAATCAAACATAAATGTGACCTCGTCTATGCTCTCAAGTACACACTTTCTAAACTTTTTATCAAACCCTATCTTCTGATTAAAAATGTGTCCTATATTCTTTGCTACATTTTAAAAGATATGTCACAAACATAGGTGATGATGTGCATATGGACATACATGAAATACTGTAGTCACAATTGCATAATCACCATTTGTAAGTACAGCTCCAAGGTGCTTTCTATTCATTGCATGCGTAAATACTCTAAACAACCACTCAAAGGTTTTCTTGGTCTGGTCATACAAAAAAGTGTTGCCTAATATGTAACTCCGTGAGTGATGGTTCACTCCGACAAACTGTGCAAATGACCATTGTTCCGTATTAATCTTCACTGTCGTATAAAAAACAAGTACATCATTGAAGCATTCATAATCTACTCTTGACTTTGAATCTGCCCAAAATATATTCACAGCATACCCATCTTCATCTAGTTGCATTGCACTAAAGAAACCAAGGTCATTGCTTGAATGCTTCTGTAGGTAATCAACCAAAGAGCATATTTCTCTATTCTTCATATTGTCTGACATCTTCCTTCTCAAGTGGTTTCTTGATCCATAAGTGTGAATGGTACATTCTCGCGACCACCATCTATGTGCGCGCACAAATTGTATGTCTTCCTTGGTACAATATCGACGCTATCAGCTATTTCAGCAATTGCAGCATGCGCTTCAATTACTTTATGATGTGACCTTAACATAGAAGTCATAAATGAAGCGGCTAATTTATGGTTATGATCATTGATAATTTATGGTTATGATTATTGATTAAAGTACAAACTACATATTTCTCATTCGGAAGTCTTCTTAACACCATTCTCGTTGGACAGCCACATCTTGAATCTGACTTGCTCCTTTTTGGATTTCCACTTGACTTCTTCCAACCTTACTTAGAACAAACATATGCCTTTCTCATCACAACATCCTATGCATTTTTTGCCCAAGAATACCTTCTAACACTGAAGTCAAGTTTTAAGGTATAATAATTGTAAAATTTGTATGCAGCTTCCTCATTATTAAACTGTATTTCCTCCACGAGAACAGAGTCAAGTGTACTATCATGTAGGCTTGAGGTGCGTGCACCTTTGTCAGGTGCACTCTCATGATCGTCTACCTCATTATCGAATTGCATTTCGTCTGCTGGAATATTCAAGTCAAGAGTGAATCTAATGCTTGCACCCATCTTATCATGTGCATCATTAGTGCATATATTCACTTCTTCAGGTGCATCGATAGTATGGATGTCTGTTGCTCCATGACTTTTCAATGATTGAGATACATCATCTTCACTGCAACTAGTTGATATGCTCAACACTGTCATGAGCAAAATATCAATTTGTGTTAGCCAGCGCATGCGTTTACTATGATTTATTCAAGATGCATATAACAATGACCATCGATTAGTTAAGCAAGTCAAACAAACGATTGAATAAATCACAGTATCAAAGCAACAACATAATAGCTTATAAATCGATAATAATGAACAAAACCGTATCTCATAAATCGATACTAAAAAGTATATAATATCTTACAAATTGATATACGACAATTCAGCATATTATATTACAAATCAGTATACAGAAATTCAGCATAATATCTTATAAATCAATATACGGCAATTCAACATAACATATTACAAATCGATATTAACAACCAAAACAATATCTCACAAATTGATACTAGAAAACACATAATATCTTACAAATCGATATACGGCAATTCAGCATAATATATTACAAATTGATATTAACAAACAAAACAATATCTCACAAATCGATACTAGAAAACACATAATATCTTATAAATCGATAAACGGCAATTCAATATAATATATTATAAATCGATATTAACAAACAAAACAATATCTCACAAATTGACACTAGAAAACACATAATATCTTACAAATCGATATACGGCAATTCAGTATAATATATTACAAATCAATATTAACAAACAAAATAATATATCACAAATCGACACTAAAAAATACATAATATCTTACAAATCGATATACAATAATTCAGCATAATATATTACAAATCAATATTAACAAACAAAACAATATCTCACAAATCGATATACATGTTACTACAACTGTGATTTGTGTTACATTGCATATACTGAGTGAATACACGATACCGGATGGGGTAGAGGCCCTTGCTTGCATCTGTAACCAAGCATTTTTGTCAACAGATCTCACTGCCTTACAAATATCTTCAAGTTTCCAACTATCGAAATGATAAAATCTACCTGCAATAACAAAACAATGCCTTAATGACACTCACGACGACATACGGTCTTCAACAATAGTATGATGACATGGAAAGGTACTCACTACGCTTTAATGACACTTGTTGGAATGTTTGTGTGTCATTGTTTTTTTCCATACTGCTTAACGAAAATGAAGAAGAAGAGAAGACTATAAAAAGAGATGGCCGACAAATCCCCCTATGACGCCCACCAATGATCGAACCAGTCGTTCGATTTATAGTTATCTCCAAGAGGTAGAAACGAACCCGAAAAAGTTTTCTATCTAACACAAGGCAGGAACGAGAAGGTGGCCATGTGTTGTAACACAAGCTAAAAACAAAGGCAGAACGTGCAAATCTATTTACGGGGAGCAGGAGGACATTTTCGTCCAACGCATATCTATCTTAAGGGAGGACATTTCAGTCAAAAGCATATCTACCTTTTTTATATGTTATTTTATTATAAAGTCATCGTGGGCAACATTGGCATATGAATTATCGTCGGTCCCAAGATATTCCTCCATACACACCGGAACACGCAAATTTGTGTTCCGGGGAGAACACACAAAAGTAATATAACCCAGATTCGAAAGGAAAGGGGCACTCTAGATCCAACTAGCTTAGATAGCGCAAGACATACATTTTATATGTAATCAGATCCAGATTCGGTTCAGAGTCATATTCGGTTTTTATCCGAATCTGAATCGGCTTATTGATTGCATGTTGTTTACTCTACAGAATCAAACTAAATTGGTTCTTAGTCGGATATCCTACCCAAATCCAAACTGTTGAGTGTTGACATACCTAGCGTTCTGAAAAAAGACACAAACAAGGTTTAAAAATGATACCGAGACTTTCTAGATTTTGGCAACTCAAGCCCACAATATGTCTTGAAGCCTGGGAGGTCACAGACTAATGTTTCTTTTCAAATACAAGGCTAACTGAATGGGATCACTGTTTTTCTACAAGTTATGACTAAGGGTGTTAATGGTTTGGATCAGTTGTTGTCAGTATCGGCGGATAAGTATCGTATCACCAGAAAATGTATGGTATCGGCTATTTTTAATAAATATAAAATAGCCTTAATTGATTTTTTAATATTATTTTAATGGCTTTAACATGTGTCATGTTCTGATTGATGTGTAATATTTTCTAATTATTTTTGGCTGATTCAGAATGATTCACTTGAGAATCGGTATCGGCCGATTCACCTGAATCATTGGCCAAACGATACAGGTCCGATTCCTATACTCACAACATTGGTTTGAATCTTTAACAACCCTGGATGGATCCAACTCTAAGGTAATACCACCAGGTCCGGACTGGGTCTGACTGCGTCTACCATAGAAAATTTAACATTTGGATCCAATAAAGATTATATAAATCCAGTCCATTCCATACCTGGTAAACTAATACTTCTTTTTATGTTTTTTACTTTGAAAAGTTGAAGATCTTAATCAAAACCAGGATTGGATCTCGGTTTCGTATGAAATTTCACAAACCATACCCGGTTCTGTATGCTAATCGAACCTCACGGGCCTGACCCACATAGTTAATCGGACCTCCTCCTTTGTTACCAACCATGACCCTACCGGAGTAGGTATGGGTTGGGATCAGGTCATGCACCCTTTCACACCCCTAGTTATGACATATATCAATATCACAATCTTGGGTTGGATCACTAATTGGTCCAAATTCGTCTTAGACAAATTGCATATTAGATTAAAAAATACGAAATATAACATTGGATCTACTAAAAGGTTTCTGAATCTGAGTCCAACCAAAATCCAAAAGAGTGTGATTTTAGAAATATCTAATGCAGTTACACTGGGGTCCAAATTATAGTATTAGATAGTACATATGATCTGTTCTAACGAGTTATATCTAGACTAGAATTGGATGCGACCCATTTAAGTTTTCAACATGATTAAAAATTTGCCTATATTCTGCAAAATTTCTAGAATGCAGCTAACTTTTCAATGCTTAAAATAGAAAAAAAAGGGAACTTGTGCATAGTTTTGGCATTAAAATATAGCGAGAAATCTTGAGTATGACCTTTTTAAATTTTATTATATCATTTTTTTCTCTTCTCCAAACTTTAAACTCCCTTTCTTGTGCGTTTGTGGCCCCATGAGTTGATGATCTAAATACTAATACATTTTAAGGATAAACAAGGTTGGATGGGTTAGTGATGGGTTTTTTCCCTTGGACTAAAAAAGAACTATCATAACCAAGGGGTCTCCGATTCAAATTCCACAGGGGTTATCCTCCTATAAAACTAAAAATTAAACAAAAATGAGTATGTTTAATAAAATTGGCAGAGGAAGATATCAAAATCAAAGCCAAATTACAAGACTTGCAAACCTAGATTGGCATAAGTTCAACAGTATATTTTAATTGTTGGAGGACAAAATGATAATATAATCATACTAACCCAAGTTAGGTTAGCAGTAACTGCAATTAATTTTAGACAAGCTTGTTTTTGTTCTATATAAACAAAATTTTGACACCTTTTTTAAAAGTTTTCAAACATTAGATGCATTTTCGAATTATGCAAGAAAGTTAAAAGAAGAACCATTTTGAAAATTTCCCTTGAACACATCACTAATTTCACTTCCATTGTTCTTAACGTTAAACCTTAGGAAGCAATGCATATGAGCCCTCTCTCTTAAATAGGGAAGGACACACATGACAATTCACACATCTTTTATTTTTAGTCCAAAACTGCCAAATCTTAACTTCATAAAAAGGCAATAAATCTCCTTTTCCCATCATTAAATCACACGTTTTCTCCCCCACCTTCTCTTTTATTCAGGTCCATTTCCTAAGGATTCTCTTTCTCTTTAACAAATCACCCTTTGTTAGTAAAGCAAGGGTTTCAATTAAAGTTTTGCCTTCTTTTCACTCATTATCAACCGCTCTGTCATGACTTCCTTTCTGTGACTACGGCAGTCGCGGTCACCCATGAGGTCAGCGATCTTGTGTCAAGCTGATAGCTCAGGATCAAATCCCATTAGCGCATGAGGGTTGCCGTTGCTTTGTGGCGGTTGAGGCAGTAAGTTTGGATGATTGTGATCTCAACATGAGGTGAAAAGAAGGCAAAACTTTATTGTCAAAAAAGAAAAAAAAAAAGACTACGCAGGTGGTATCCCATGTGGTAAGCGGGGTCCTGTATCAACTGAAGGCCCAGGATCGAATCCCATTACCACATGGGGGCGGCTATTGTTCTGGTAGGGGTCGGCCTAACCCCAGCTTGCTTTTCAAAAAAAAAACGATTTCTTTTATGTGAAAAGTTTGCAACCCAGAAGAGCTTTTTTTTTCTCTTTTTAATCATTAAAGGAATCACATTCACAGAGGTTAAAAAAATCTCATGACCCAACATGAAAATCTCATAAAAAGGGGATATAATAAGTCTTTTTCTGTTGGGGTTTCTGCATTTGCTCTTATTATATAGCTTTCTTAGTCACATGTACTGTTTTTTTTTTTCTTTGTTTGTAAAGTCATGATTCACTAGACCGTTTGTTGGTTAAAAACGACATTAAAAATAAAGAAAATTACGAGTGGACGTGTATTGCATATATAAAGGTTAAACCCCTATATGTTTCAGGGTAACAGAAGATCTAGTTTTCTTTAGCCCGGTAGGGCCTTCTCTTCTTCTTCTTTGCTTGAGATTTGTGTACTTGTTATGAATATTGAATACCCATTTGCTCTTTTATAGATATTTGAGGAAATATCGATGCAACGAACGTGATCTCATTGCTTCTGTGTTCGGTTTTTGTAATTCGTTTTACCATTGGGGTTTTGAAATGAGTTAGTGATTTAGGTATTCGTTTCTCCTCTGTTTTCTTTGTGTTTCATGCAGAACAGAGGATGATCTAGTATGTCATTTGTTGGTTTGGTCTTGAATTTGTGGGGTTGTAGTTTTATGTTTATTTGGCTATTTAGGTGATCTTGTATTACATGAACAAAATGATGATTTTGTCATCTGGGGTTTTTTAATGTTTATTTCGGTGGATCCACGATTTCTTCCTCGATTACATGTTTAAAAAATCTGAACTTTTAATGAATTCGGTGAATACTCTTGTAAAAGTAGTCAGATCTGGTATTTTCATGTCGTTTTGTTACAGATTTGATGCTGAACTTGTTATTGTAGTTGAATACTTTTTTATGTTTCTGCTTGATTCTATTATTTTCCTATGTGTTGTACTGATGTATAATTTTTTTTCCCTCATGGCGTGCAATTGTTTATTTGATCAATTGGGAATTTCCTGCAGCGCATGCAGAGGCAATGTTGACCAATACTGCTGTTTTTTGGATACCCATTGCTTATGAAATTGTTTATGTTGTGGGAGACTTCCTATTTGTGATCTATGAAGATCTGTCTGGTTTTGTTCCCTGATTCTTACTTTTGGCTTCGTTATCTTTATGCATATTTGTCAGTTAGATCCCTTTTCTGCTTTTGTATATCCAGTGCCCCGTTTTTCTTTCGGATCCAACAGTGTACTAGCTTTTTCTAATACCTGTAGCAGTAGATCTGCTATATTGGTGCTGATTTAGACAAGATCTAGTTTTATTTCTCTTGTTTTCTCTCAACATGAATAGACTTGGAGGTGGTGCTTCTCCATTTCTCTGGTGAATGTTTATTGTCAACTAAACTTGTAATGTAGAAGGCTCTGCATAGACACCTTTCTGCTGTTTTTTTTTTTTTTTGAAAGAAAGACACCTCTTTCTGCTGTTCTTTTCCACCTCTTACTCACCTTTTCCTCTTCTAGCATGTCGGTTATGCCATCAACCTTTACAATTCTTATTTAGATCTCAGAAGATATTCGATCAAACTCAAATCCAGAGCTCAGATCTAGATGATCACTGCATGGACTCTGTTCTATTTTGTTCATTTATGCTTGACAGAATTCTTATAGAACTGAGAAATTGTCATTGGATCTTTTTTGGTGATGACTTTCTATTTATGACATTTTATCAAAGCGTGGGAGTTGCCAACTTCTCATTTCTTGGAGAGCGGATACTGTAAAACGCTGGGTGAGATTAGCAATCTGATTTTTTGGGTTTGATATTGTAATGCTTTTAGGTGGTTGCTTTTTCTGTTGTATTTTCCTGAAATTTTGTCAAGGTGAATTTTATAATTTAAACTGAGATGACGGTCGTGACATATACTCTCATGCTTTATCTGCCTTTTTAGATGGTACCTATGTTTAAGCCAATGTTTTCTGTTCATTTTATAGTTGAAGAAAATGGTGAAGATCTGTTGCCTTGGTGCTGGCTATGTCGGGGGCCCGACCATGGCCGTAATTGCTCTCAAATGTCCAAAAATTGAAGTAGTTGTCGTTGACATATCCGTTGCTCGGATCGCTGCCTGGAATAGCGATCAACTCCCAATCTATGAACCGGGTCTTGAAGATGTCGTCAAGAGTTGCAGAGGGAAGAACCTCTTCTTCAGCACTGATATAGAGAAGCATATCTCTGAATCTGATATAATATTTGTTTCAGTAAATACACCAACAAAAAACAGAGGTCTTGGAGCTGGCAGGGCAGCTGACCTCACTTACTGGGAGAGCGCTGCTCGCATGATAGCTGATGTCTCAAAATCCGACAAGATTGTCGTTGAGAAATCCACGGTACCTGTGAAAACTGCAGAAGCAATTGAGAAGATCCTGACTCACAACAGTAAAGGCATAAACTTTCAAATCCTATCCAACCCTGAATTCTTGGCTGAGGGCACTGCAATTCAAGATCTCTTCAAACCTGATAGGGTGCTGATTGGAGGGCGGGAGACTCCTGAAGGCAGAAAGGCTGTGCAGGCTCTGAAAGAAGTTTATGCTCACTGGGTGCCAGAAGATCGGATCATCATCACCAACTTATGGTCTGCTGAGATTTCTAAGCTGGCTGCCAATGCCTTCCTGGCGCAGAGGATCTCCTCTGTGAACGCAATCTCTGCTCTCTGCGAAGCCACAGGAGCTGATGTCTCAGAAGTTGCCTGTGCTGTTGGAAAGGATTCTAGAATTGGCCCAAAATTCTTGAATGCCAGTGTTGGATTTGGTGGGTCATGCTTCCAGAAGGACATTCTGAATCTGGTTTACATCTGCGAGTGCAATGGGTTGCCGGAGGTCGCGAATTACTGGAAGCAGGTGATCAAGATCAACGATTACCAGAAGAGCCGGTTTGTTAACCGTGTGGTGTCGTCCATGTTCAACACTGTTGCTGGAAAGAAGATTGCAGTGCTCGGATTTGCCTTCAAGAAAGACACGGGGGATACCCGAGAGACACCTGCAATCGATGTCTGCAATGGCCTTCTCGGGGACAAGGCGAACATCAGCATCTACGACCCTCAAGTGACTGAGGATCAGATTCAGAGGGATCTTTCCATGAACAAGTTCGATTGGGATCACCCAATCCATTTGCAGCCCAAGAGCCCAACTGCTATCAAGCAGGTGCGCGTGGTATGGGATGCTTATGAAGCTACTAAGGATGCTCATGGCATCTGCATTGTAACAGAGTGGGATGAATTCAAGAGCTTGGACTATGAAAGGATATATGAACACATGCAGAAGCCAGCTTTCATGTTCGATGGGCGCAACATTGTCGATCCGGAGAAGCTGAGTAAAATTGGTTTCATCATTTACTCCATTGGTAAGCCTCTGGATCCATGGCTCAAGGATCTTCCAACAATGGCATAGAAAGAAGAATGGAGCTTATAGTATCTTAGGATATTCATTGCAGAACAGTCAGTCAATTGTCTATGTTCTTTGGTTATTGTTTTTTCCCTGAATATTATCTTTACATGTCAGGTTTTCCTTTGTGGGATTTGGTTGTTTCCTATGAAATCAAATGATTTTTTGATAAATGGCCCATCCACCTGCTTGTTCTTTGTTTGGCTGCCTTGTTGGTCTATGGCAGGGAGTTTTTTCCTTTTGAAATATTAGAACAATACTATTTTGGACCACCAATTTAGGGAAAAAACAATAACCAAAGTATCTACACCGTGGATTCTTCAAAATGGATGGTGCAGATGATGTGTTTGTGGCCATCTATCTCGTCATGTCCCTCTTTATATTTTGGTGGAAGCGTTGGTAGTTAGTGGTAACTTCCTGATTTTGATTATATATGAGCCAACCATGTCATCATGTACCTATGCATTAGCTCATGATCCTGCCAAAAGTAACATTGAAAATGCTGGTGGCACCCACATATTCTATGCATACAAAAGGTTTAAATCAGAATAATTAGATCTTCGATTTCTAAATCATCGAGTTCATAAGTTTAATAATGCTCATGTAATCATATGATTTCTTTGGTCGCTTCTAGGGGGCGCTTTGTTTCAGACCCTTTCATATAAAAATGGACTCTTTCCCGCAGGGGCTGAAAGGAACGCTACTGCAGGAAATCTCTTGTAGGCCCTAATGTTTTCATATGAAGCACTGAGTTGACAATGCCATCACACCTTCCCCCTCGGGATGCACTTTCCCATGGAAGGCACGTCTTTCTCAGGAAACCCGGTCCCTTGGCCATTCATGTTTCAAACACCTCTTGCCTGACACAAACACAGAAAATCGTTACCTGAGCAACAATTTTCTGTGTAAAACACAAAACGCAGAAAATTGCCACATGCACAGCGATTTTCTGTGTTTTGTGTGGCCTGAGTACTTTGTAAAATAAGGAGGCCCAATCAATGAATCTACGCATCTACTCCGTTTTTTTTTTTGCATTCCTAAACGAGTGGCCGAGCGAGTGCATAACTGCAAAGTACTCAGGGCCAACCACCGTAGTGCTGTTTAGGGGTGGCAATCGGGTCGGGTTGGTGGGTCAGAATACCTCAACACGAACACGACTCGTTTATTAAACGGGTCGGATGTGGCAAACACGAACATGACCCATTTATTAAACGGGTAACCCGACACGACACGGTTAACCCGTTTAATAAACGGATCGGGTCAACACGACACGATTATATTTCTCCGTTAAAAGATGTTGCAAGCAGGAAATAAGAAGGGAGGGTATTTTAAGTAAGAAGAAATTAAAAAGAGTTATACTTTTAGCTTGATTTGATGTTAAAAAAAAATAACGCAGATGAAAACATTTAATGCTATTGCTCTCAAGTCTTGTCACCTCTGCAGTGGGACTCCACTGATTAACTTTCCACTTCTTTCTCTCTCTCACACATTTAATGTTATTGCTCTCAAGTCTTGTCACCTCTGCAGGGTGGGTTTTAAATATTTAAAAGTGTCGTGTATATTTAAAACGGGTCGACACGATTACCAGTTTGGATTACAAACGGGTTGCGGATTTAATCATCCCCGCCTAACCCGTTTATTAAACGGGTCAAACGGGTTGGCAGGTTGGCATACCCTTAACATGAACACGACCCGTTTAATAAACGGGTTAGGCGGGTCGACCCGTTTACGACACGAACCCGTTTAAGCCAAACCCTAACACGGCTAAGAAGCGGGTTGGCGGGTCGGGTCAGATTTTGCCACCCCTAGTGCTGTCACATGTCCTAAGGCCCACATCTCCAGGAGGGTGATTGGCTAACCACTGGTACGTGGATGTTGAGCCTTAAGACAAGTTGAACCATTGTCCTGTGAGGGAAGATGAGCTCGATCATGTAGAACGGCACCTGCCAATCATGTGGAATGCTGGAGGCAATACGTGAAAGTGCAGTAGGATCGAGGCAACGAGCACTAGAGGGAGGGTGAATAGTGCTTTTAAATATCGTCTGCAGAATTTTGACGAATTTTGCAATTCGCAAAGCAATCACATAAAGAACACAATAATTTATCCTGATTCGGTCTTTCCCAACCTACATCCAGTCCCCAAGCAAAACCAGCTTGAGATTTTCACTATCAACCTTGTGTAACTACAAGATCATACAGACCAAATCTGGTTTCACTTTCAGTAACACACCTACTGAAAGCAAACAACTCCTTTAAACCAAGGAGTCCTTCCTTTTACAGAAAAAATGAAATAAGTAACAACTTACAAACAACCTATGAGCCCTTCTTATGAATGCAAATGAGATGCAATTGGCTTTTGAGGTTGTTAAAATACTCTACTCACGAATTCACTGTCTCTCAAAGGAATTTGAGTGAAAAACTGAAGTGAAAAATATCAAGTGAGTGAGAAAATGAATATGAGTGAAAAACAAAGAGTAATTGATTCAAATTGATTGAATTGCAGTGCTTTTAAGTGTAAAATGCACTCATATTTATAGTTGAAATATTTCATACATTGAGGGTATGAAAGGGTGTCAAAAGAGTCCATTTTGAACGATGAAAACGTTTGAAAAATAAAAAGACATGCCTTTTAAAAGTTTCAGGAAAAATGGCAAAATTAGTCGACTGGAACAGTAGTTAGTCGACTGATAATTAGCTATTAGTAGACTGACAGTTATCGTCAGTCGACTGATCTGTTTATCGAGCCGTTTGAAAATCTGAACTTTTGAAACTTAGTCGACTAGAGAAAAAATTAGTCGACTGATAATATCATCAGTAGACTGAAAAACCTTTCAGTCCACTGCTGCTAAATTTTTCTGAAAATACATGTTTTGTTCAGTCGACTGATAAAATCATTAGTCGACTGCTGCTAAATTTCCATAAAACAGACATTCTGTCTAGTCGACTGATAAAGTCATTAGTCGACTAATTTGACAAAAATGACATTTTGTTTAGAAAAATTGGCGTGAAGGAATTAGTCGACTGGTGAGTCTATTAGTCGACTAATAAACACGAAAATTTAAGAAAAGAGTTTTTCAAAAAGATTTTCATTAAGGGTTTCTTTTAGAAAAGTTTTTCAAAAGACTTTTTAGCTGAAATGCAACTGAAATATGCACTCTAAGTAAGGCAGTAAGGCTCTTTCAAGAATCTAAGACATTAAACAAAATTTTACATTTGCACATAAGTCTTCAAAGATTCTGCATCGAGTTCTTCAATGCTTGTCATATTTCTTCATTGCCTTAGCTGAAATGCAGTTGATTCACTTGTTCATCATCAAAACCTTGTAATTGAAGTATCATGTACGGCTTCATTGTCTTAACAATCTTCCTCTTTTTGATGATGACAAACTTAATCAAAGATGAAGCATTTAGATGCATAGATGGAGATTTTAATCCCCCTATCAATATGCTGCAAAATATTAAAAGTTAGTGCATTCAAAGCACATATATCACATATTGATTGGTTTGCATTTCCATCATTACTTCATGTATTTCTAAAACTTTTTCATAAATGCAATTTTCAATGCTTTCACATGATATAATTTCCATGTCATGATGCAATATGCAATTTCTATCTTTTTCTCTTAATTTTCCATGCAAGTTCTATCTATTTCTCCTGCAATTTTCATGCATGTGTCTACCAAGTTCTATCTTTTTCTCCTAATTTCTAATTTCTCATTTCTCATGCAAGGTCTATCTTTTTCTCCCCCTTTGTCATAATCAAAAAGAGTAAGGGCAGAAATAGCATAAGCAAAATGTAAATCCAAGTTCAAAATATTACAACCCATAAAGTATCAAAGTTCAGTAAAGACAGAAAACAAATATCAGAAAAGTGAGTTGAGCAACTCCTTGATTGTAGTAATATCTTTCTGAATCGAAGAAAGTTGTTGAGTCACATCTTCATGAAAAGTGTGTTGATGCAGCTCCAAAGCTTCCAGTCGCTGCAAAACTTCATCATTGTCTTGACTAGTAAAAAATTTCTTTCGTTTTAATTGAGATGAAGGTGTCACAGAAGATAGTGAGGGTTAAGAAATTGATGGTTCAAATGGTTCAGTTTGATCAAAGTTTAAAGGAGGAAGATATTTGATTTTCATACGTTTAAAAATAGTTTGATCAAAGTACTCTTTTTGTTCAATATATTTTTCATTGGTTAAGGAAACTTTGAAATATCTGAAAATACGAGTAAGAAGACATCCATACGGAAGAAATGGTTTTTGTTTCCACAAATTAGTAAAATACACGTTGACCCAATTTACAGAAATATTTTCAAATAAGACATAAAGAGTCGTAGATAGATCTGTGGAATAGTAATCAAAAGAACCAGTTTTAGGTAGAACATTGTGGGCAAGGATTCGTCCAACAATGCGTGCACGAGTTTGAAGATTGGTATTTTTGAAAGGAGGACAATGAGGTACACCGAGAAGAAGAATTTTTTCAAAAATTGTTTCATCATTAAGTTCAATAGTATTGAAAAGAGTGTCTGAAGGTGGAATTTCTAGGATTTGTCCAAGCATTTTAGAATCAAACTCAATTTCAACATCGCGAACAAGAGAGGAAAGAAATCCAGTTTCATGATCAATTTGTAAATTTGTGTAAAACAAGTGGATCAGAAAAGGATAATGAAGGGGGTCTGCACCGGCATCAAAAAGATGTTAAATACCTAGAAATAATTCTCTAATTTTGTAACGAAAAAATAGATGAAACATGACATTTCGGCCAGGTAAAATAGGAAGTGCAGAAATCGATCCAAAAGTATCATATAAAAGAGGATTTCAGAGTAATCTAAGAGAAAATCCATGTCTTGCTGGAGGCGTAGGAGGAGGAGAACCTTGTGCGGATGCAGTCTTCTGACGAGGCATGGTTGAAACAGATTCACCCAAAAAAAATTCAGTTGCAAAGAATGATTGATCAACACAGTCGTTGAGAAGAACAGTTGAAGATGGTGTTGATGTCGGCTTCCAAATGACGTCCGACGGGAGCAAGATATCCGCCGTCGTGCAACAGAAACACTTTGTGCAAAGTGAACGATGTGCCTTCAAATTCGTTGGTAGTGGCCAAAATAATCAACAGTAACAACCCACAGAAAAAGGATGTTGATTCTCCACAGACTTTAGGCAAGAGGGAAGAGACGAGGAGGAGTCTGTGGTGGATGACGGCAGGTGAGAGGAGGCTGCCACAAGGGGACTCCGTCGAAGACTGAAGAGGCACTGGTCATGGCAAGAGGATTTCGGGGAAAAGTCAAGAGACTCCCTGTCACGGCGAGGAGAGGTTCGAGCGGCACTCCGAGGGTTTTTCAGAAGAGAGAGAGGAGAGAGAGAGAGAGGGTTTCTTTTTTCAAAGGGTTTCGTTTAAGAAAAACGAAAAGGTGCGTAAAAATGAAATGATACGTTATAAACCAAGGGGTATCGGGTCCTTTTTTTTTAAAAAATTAAAAAATATCAGTCGACTAGATTTTTATCGGTCGACTAATAAGGTGCGACTCATTCTGTAAAAAATTTTAAAGCATCAGTCGACTAGAAATTTATCGGTCGACTAATATGATGCGATTTTGAGATTTTGTTCAAAAATCAGCATTTTATAAATCCAAAAACGAGCAAATGCCTAGTTCTCTCCTAATTCTCATAAAATCTTCAATTTTAAGTGGTTTAGTGAAGATATTGGCATATTGTTCATTAGTGAAAATAAAATTTAACGAAATATCTCCTTTTAACACATGATCTCTTAAGAAATGATGTCTAACTTCAATATGCTTAGTTCTTGAGTGCTGAATAGGATTTTTTGAAAGATTTATAGCACTAGTGTTATCACAATAAATAGTTGTTGTGGAGTAATTCAAACCAAAATCTTTTAAGGTCTGTTTCATCCATAGTACTTGTGAACACGCTAAACTAGCCGCTATATATTCTGCTTTAGTTGTTGAGAGTGACACTGAATTTTGCTTTTTACTAAACTAAGAGACTAAGGCATTTCCTAAGAAATGATAAGTTCCGCTAGTACTCTTGCGATCAGATTTACTTCCTGCAAAATCTGTATCACTATATGAAACTAAATCAAAGGAAGATGATTTTGGGTAAAACAAACCACAATCTGAAGTATCTTTCACATAACGAAGAATTTGTTTTACTGCAATTAAATGAGATTCTTTTGGATTAGCTTGAAATCTAGCACACATACAAACACTAAACATAATATCAGGTTGACTAGCAGTTAAGTATAATAGTGATCTGATCATACCTCTGTAGAGCTTAGTATCTACATTTTTACCATTTTCATCTTTATCAAGAGAAGTAGTTGTACTCATAGGATTTCTTCTTGATTTCGATGAGTCCATCCCAAACTTCTTGAGAAGTTATTTTGTATACTTAGCCTGATTGATGAAGATTCCTTGTTCAGTTTGCTTTATTTGAACTCCAAGGAAGTAGTTTAATTCGTCCATCAAGCTCATTTCAAACTCTTCCTGCATAGCTTTAGCAAATTCTTTACAAAGAGAATCATTAGTAGAACCAAATATTATGTCATCAACATAAATTTGCACAATAAGAATATTTGAATTAAGACTTTTAATAAATAAAGTGGAGTCTACCCGACTAATGGAAAAACCAGATTGTTCTAGAAAATTTTGTAGTCTTTCATACCACGCTCTTGGTGCTTGTTTAAGTCCGTACAAAGCTCTTTTTAATTTGTAGACTTTTTTTGGATATTTCTCATTTTCAAAGCTTGGAGGTTGCTCTACATAAACTTCTTCATTTATGTGTCCATTTAAGAATGCACTCTTAACATCAATTTGATATAACTTAAAGTTCATGTAACTAGCAAAAGCAAGCATCATTCGAATTGACTCCAATCGAGCCACTGGTGCATAGGTTTCATCAAAATCTATGCCTTCTTGATTATAGCCTTGTGCTACCAGCCTTGCTTTGTTTCGAATGACTTCGCCATTTTCGTCCAGCTTATTTAGGAAGACCCATCTTGTTCCAATTACTGGATGATCCTTTGGTCTATCAACTAGATCTCATACATCATTCCTAGTAAATTGGTTAAGTTCTTCAGACATGGCCAAAAGCCAAAAATCATCATCACAAGCCTCATTGATATTCTTTGATTCTATTTTAGATATGAAAGCAATATTTGCAATATATTGCAATTGCCTTCTAGTTTGGACACCACTCTTTATATCTCTAATAACTTGTTCATGTGGATGATTGGGAACTTCTTTCCAAACTGGTTGAAGAGGAACATTTTCTTGAGAAGTACTCTTTATCAAAGGTTCTCCTTGAAGTATTACTTCTTTTCCTTCACTTAGAGGTATAACCTGCTCGCAATTCTCATCAAATGCAACATGTAAAGATTCTTCAATGCAAGATGTTCTTTTATTAAAAACACGATAAGCTTTACTTCTAGAAGAATATCCAAGAAATATTGATTCATTTGATTTTGAATCAAATTTATCAAGATTATCGTTGGTAATTAACAAGAAGCATTTACTACCAAAAATTTTGAAATATGAGCTCTTTGGTATACGGTCATAATACAATTCAAAACATATTTTATGTAAAATTGGTCGAATAAGAACACGGTTTAAAACATAACATATTGTATTTATTGCTTCAGCCCAAAAGTATTTTGGTAAATTTTTATCTTGAAGCATGGTTCTAGCACATTCTTGCAAAGTTCTATTCTTTCTTTCAACAACTCCATTTTGTGGAGCCGCTTTAGAAAAAGCAAAGTTGTGAGATATACCATGTAAATCACAATACTTTAGAAAAGATTCATTTTCAAATTCACCACCATGATCACTACGAATTTTAATAATAGATGTAGATTTTTCATTTGTAATTCTTCTACAAAGTTTGGAAAATTCAGAAAAAACATCATTTTTGCTTTTTAGAAAAATCACCCATGTAAATCGAGAATAATCATCTACTATAACAAAAGCATACTTGCTACCATTCAAACTTTGAATTCTAGATGGTCCAAATAGATCTAAATGTAAAAGTTCAAGAGGACGTTTTGTTGAAACTATATCTTTTGCTTTAAAAGAACTCTTGATTTGTTTACCCATTTGGCAAGCATCACATAAGTGATCCTTCTTATATGGTATTCTAGGTAGGCATCTAACAAGATCATTCTTGGATAACTTGAAAATAATTTTAAAGTTAACATGTCCAAGTCTCTTGTGCCATAACCATTGAATTTCATTTGAAACAATAAGACATTTTTCATTAAAAGGGGGTAACTCATCTAGATAAAGTTCATACACATTGTTCCTTCTTTTACCTTTAAAAATGATCTTTTTAGATTGAAAATCAGAAATTAAGCATAAATCATGTTCAAAAGAAACAAAAAAACCTTTATCACATAATTGACTAATGGATAATAAATTATGCATTAAACCATCTACTAAAAGAACATTTTCTATCAAGGAAAATTTTGGATTACCAATATTACCAATACCTATTATTTTTCCTTTGTTATTCTCACCAAAGGTGACGGTTCCTCCATCCTTACTTTGAAGGGTAGAAAATAACTCCGGCCTTCCAGTCATATGTTTGGAACAACCGCTGTCCAATATCCATTTGCTCCTTATTTTGTGTACCTACAACAAAATTAGAAGACAAAGCATTTGACCCTTTCCTATTTTCGGGTCTATGAGAGTTAGTCTTAAGAACCCATATCCATTTGGATTTTGGTTTCCTTTGATAATAAATATTCTTTTTATAAAAAGATTTAGCATTTCTAGAGTAATCATGTCTAGGCTTATAAGCATTATAAGTTCCATGATTAGATGCATTTCTAAAAAATTTAGTTCTTTGAACAAATGGTTGAGAATATTGTTTTTGATTTTTCACCACATAGTTTGGTCTATTTTGAGTATCAAAGGAGCTATATCCCAATTCGGTTTTATTAACGAAGTATCTTTGAGAACCAAGAAGTCTTTCTAGATTCTCTTGACCATTTGTGAATTTGGTCACTATAGAAAGAAGATCATTTGATTTTTCTTTTAGACTAGTTATTTCTTTTTGTAAGAGATTGGTTCTAATTCCAATTTCTTTTATCTCAAATACTTGACAAGAGTTTTCCTTCTTAAGATCTTCTATCTCTTGAAGTAACACTTTGTTTTGAGAGTCAAAAGTTGAATTTTCAGTTTTTAACTCTTTGTTTTTAGAACTTAGACTATTAAATTTAGCATATAAAACATTGAATACTTCTAATAAATCATCATAGTCAAATTGACTTACCGAGTCTTCTTGTGCTACAAAACACATGTTGGCGACTTTTTCATTTGATTCTTCATCGTAAGAGGAGTCACTATCATCCCAACATGCTTGAAATGCTTTTTTCTTCTTGAATTGATCCTTGGGCTTGATTTTGAGAAGAGGACAATCTTTCTTGATATGTCCTGCCTTTTTGCAGTTAAAGCACTTGACTTCATTTGGATTGGAAGAATCCGCTTTCTTTACCTTTCTTTGAAATCTTCCTTTTTTTATGAATCTTTTGAATTGCCTTGTAATAAGAGCAATATCTTCATCTTCATCTTCTTCTTCTGAATTTTCAGAGTCAGAAGTAGCCTTAAAAGCAAGAGATTTCTTCTTGGGTTCTTCTTCTTGTTTGTCTTGAAGTTGAACTTCATATGCCATTAAATTACCAACTAAATCTTCAAGAGTGAGAGTGTTTAAATCATTTGCTTCCACAATAGCTGTAGTTTTTTTCTTTCAATCAGGAGTTAATCACCTTACGATTTTTCTGACTAAATTCACTTGTGAATATTCTTTTCCAAGGGATTTCAGAGTGTTAGTGATATTGGTAATTCTTGTTACCATGTCCGATATAGATTCATTTTGCTTCATTTTAAACAATTCAAATTTGTAAACTAAAGAAGCGATTTTAGATTTCTTTACCTTTGACGTACCTTCGTGAGTCGCGAGAAGAGTATGCCAGATTTCATTTGTTCTAGAGCATTGAGAGATGCGATTGAACTCTACCTTGTCAACGGCACAATACAATGCATTTATAGCCTTGGCATTAAGTGAAGCAGTCTGCTTTTCTTTATCGGTTCATTGACTGAAATCAGTTGATGGCATTTGGTACTTTTCTGAAATAACTCTCCAAATTTCGAGATCCATGGATTGCAGGAATATTGTCATTCTCACTTTTCAGTATCCATAGTTTGTTACGTCGAAGAGAGGAGGACGAGCAGAGGAGCATCCTTCTTTGTGTTGAGATGTCGAAGTTGTCATGCTAGATGATGGTCAAATCAAAATAATGGCAAACCTGCTCTAATACCAAAAGAAAGTGTAGTATGATCGAGACAACGAGCACTAGAGGGGGGGTGAATAGTGCTTTTAAATATCGTTTGCGGAATTTTGACGAATTTTGCAATTCGCAAAGCAATCACACAAAGAACACAATAATTTATCCTGGTTCGGTGTTTCCCGACTTACATCCAGTCCTCAAGCAAAACCAGCTTGAGATTTCCACTATCAACCTTGTGTAACTACAAGATCATACAGACCAAATCCGGTCGCACTTTCAGTAACACACCTACTGAAAGCAAACAACTCCTTTAAACCAAGGAGTCCTTTCTTTTACAGAAAAAATGAAATAAGTAACAACTTACAAACAACCTATTAGCTCTTCTTATGAATGCAAATGAGATGCAATTGGCTTTTGAGGTTGTTGAAATACTCTACTCACGAATTCACTGTCTCAAAGGAATTTGAGTGAAAAACTGAAGTGAAAAATATCAAGTGAGTGAGAAAATGAATATTAGTGAAAAGCAAAGAGTAATTGATTCAAATTGATTGAATTGCAGTGCTTTTGAGTGTAAAATGCACTCATATTTATAGTTGAAACATTTCATACGTTGAGAGTATGAAAGGGTGTCAAAACAGTCCATTTTGAATGATCAAAATGTTTGAAAAATGAAAAGACACGTCTTTTAAAAGTTTCAGGAAAAATGGCAAAATTAGTCGACTGGAATAGTAGTTAGTCGACTGATAATTAGCTATTAGTAGACTGACAGTTATCGTCGGTCGACTGATCTGTTTATCGAGCCGTTTGAAAATCTGAACGTTTGAAACTTAGTCGACTAGAGAAAAAATTAGTTGACTGATAATATCATCAGTAGACTGAAAAACCTTTCAGTCGACTGCTGCTAAATTTTTCTGAAAATACATGTTCTGTTCAGTCGACTGATACTGATAAAATCATTAGTCGACTGCTGCTAAATTTGCAGAAAACATACATTCTGTCTGGTCGACTGATAAAGTCATTAGTCAACTAATTTGACAAAAATGATATTTTGTTTAGAAAATTTTGTGCGAAAGAATTAGTCAACTGGTGAGTCTATTGGTCAACTAATAAACACGAAAATTTAAGAAAAGAGTTTTCTAAAAAGATTTTCATGAAGGGTTCTTTTAGAAAAAAATTTCAAAAGACTTTTTAGCTGAAATGCAACCGAAATATGCACTCTAAGTAAGACTCTTACAAGAATCTAAGACATTAAACAAAATTTTATATTTGCACATAAGTCTTCAAAGATTCTTCATTGAGTTCTTTAATGCTTGTCATATTTCTTCATTGCCTTAGCTGAAATGCAGTTGATTCACTTGTTCATCATCAAAACCTTGTACTTGAAGTATCATGTATGGCTTCATTGTCTTAACAATACGTGCTCTGCGCAAATTGATTTTGTGTAACACACAAAACACAGAGAACTGCTACGTGCATGATTTTGTGTTTTGTGTGGCCTTATTGGGACACGATGGTTCCTAAATCCAACATGGATGCTGTCATTGAATCCAATCGGGCATGTGTTAGAAGGAAAACTTAAACTTTCATATATGTGAAGACACATGCGCTTTTGTTTAAGCTATTCTAATTCATCTCTAAGCATGAGATTCCTCTCAAATGAGCTCACAGGATTCATGAAGGATTGGATTAATCCATCACTAACTTAGAGATAGTGCCTCATTAAACTCAATAACCCCTTTCATAACTCATATTCATTAAATTACATTAAGTCCATAAATCATATCAAATCAAATAATTATATTACATAATTTATCTTAATGAACTCATCACTCTTGTGGCTTTTAAGGTTCCATTTGTAAGACCATATGGCAACATTTAATCTCATATCAGGATCCAACATCTCTCACCTAGTCATATGGGGTGAACATCTATTACTGATGCATTATGTATATCATAACGCATTTCATGTCAAAACATGCACCAAATAAACTTACACAATTTCAAGGGTAATATCAGTATAATATGATGTTTTTCTCACATGTTATATGTTATCTCTCACATAATCATATAGATATTTTTATCATCATATGAATCATATTTTTTTCTCATATATAATGTGAATTTAGCCATGACATTGCACTAATTTGAGTTTTTATTCATAATATATTTATATCATGAGCTTATTCACAAACTAGTCTGACTTTTCTTTCATGACATACACTTATTTCACACAACTATGTCAAAATTTTAATCATAACCCTTAATGTGCAATACCATGCACAAAATTACAACCTTATTATTCGTTGGCTACTTTCGACTTCAAGTCTTTTATTTTTCAAGGCTTTAATTTTATCAAATATAATAATAAATAATCAAACCACAAACAAGTCAACATATAAGTTTAGATTCATTAACTGACCCAAACAAAAAAACGATACCCATATCTATTGAATTTGTACGAGTCCATATAAAAAATTGAGTTGACATGACCAATAAAGAAAATAAATCTAAATGCAAGTTTAGATAGCTTAAGTGAAACCATATGTCACATAGGATCCAACTATTCAAACCCATCACATAACCTTAAATCAAATATAAATCGATTGGATCCAAAACATGGATCATCCATAAAGCATACCTAACAAGATACTCATGGATCTCATTAAGATAACCAAATCAAGACATTTAGAATAGGACATTACAAATTAAAAGCAATATTCATTAGTAATAAAGCTTGTCCTCATATTCATATTTAATTTGGATATGCACCAAATCCATAATCAATGAAAATATTTTTTGTCCAATTACCATTTGGATATGACAAACATGATAAGCTCATTCATTTTTCAAGGCTTTAATCTTATTAAATATGATAATAAGCAATCAAACCATGAGCATGTCCATATATAAGTTTAGATCCATTAACTGACCCAAACAAAAAAACTATACACATATACATTGGATTTGTATGAGTCCATATCAAAAATTGAGTTGACACAACAAATAAAGAAAATTGATCTAAATGCAAGTTTATATAGCTTAAGAGAAATCATGGGTCATATAGGATCCAACTATCCAAATCCATCAGATAACCTGGATCAAATATAAATCAGTTGGATCTAAAACATAGATCATTTATAAAGTATACCCAGCAAGATATTCATGAATCTCAATAAGATGACCAAATCAAGACATTTAGAATATGCCTAATTTCAAGCACAAAACTATGTAATTTTATATCATGGTCTATTACTTATTTGGATCTATGCAATTTTAAGGATTCAAATTGATTATATATCAAGTTCATTTGTATATTTAATCATCATGGGGTCATCCGAATTTGAATATAGTTCAAATTTATATCCTTAGGTTCCAAATTATTCAGCTTGATACTATCTGAATCCATCATGAAATCAAGGACAAATCTTAATCCATACAACATATTTGTGTTATATAAACATGCATCAAGATTTGTGTAGTCTCACATAACTAATTTAAATAATCTCATATCCCATTATGTTAGTTTGGATCAAAACTCACATTATTAGGTTGGGATCATAATTGGATCCAAAATATACTTTGAGTTTTGTGTCAAAAATAATTCTAAAGTTGAATCACAATATTTAGATTCAATGTTGGGTTTCTCAATCCAAAAAAATGCCTAAAAACTAATAGGTTTGACCCAATCAAGTAAGATAATAAATATGAATCCAAATTAATCAATAAATAGTGTTTGATGATTGACCTTGCTATCGTGCAAGAAATAGTCTTTATTGGTCCCACGTATGACTCCAAATCTGGTCCAACAGGTCTTATCTCCTTTGATTTAATCCAATTAGGTTCAACTGGTCCACTTTGTCTAGGCAGGTCCACTGATCATATATGTTCTAATTGTTATAGATCATATCCAATAAGCTTTATCCAACAACCTAAATGGATGCATATCAAGTTTAATTTGATATTATCTAACCAGATCCAACTAAATCAAAATAAATCTTGACTTATATTTTATTGGGTCTGACCCAATCACCACACTCACATGGACCATATCTTTTAACAACCTCCCTTTTTTTTGTCACGTGTTGGGCCTTTCCTTTTTCAAACACATCCACCTGTTACAGACCATCCACGGGACAAAGCAGGTTATATGTCCCCCCCCCCCCCCCGAACAGGGCAGTTAGCTACATCTCATGTTCGGGAGTCCCAAAGAGCACCACGTATGTAAGCATGTGTGCCTCGTATCCCCATGTTTGTCAGCATTAATTAGCGTTGGAGTTTAATGCGATTGCAAAGGCTTAAGTACCCTCTCCTCCATTGGTGCCAAAAAAAATGACGATTCTTGAAAAGGAGTGGTTGTAAAGACTTAAGTGCCCCGAAGATGATTATTTAAGACCCAGTCTCTGCACTGCAGGATTATCTGAGAAAGAAATCTCCCCTGGAGGAGGCCATGAACATCAACCATCTCACTCTCTCTCTCCCTTCTATTTCTGCTTCTATGCACATCCAACAGAAGATCTTACATTGCTCCATCAAGCACCGGCTGACCTGCACATTGACTGTTGTGGAGCCTGATTCAGAGTTTTTACCCTTACAGGAGGAGGGTTTGGGGGCTCATCCCAGCGTGGGTAGCATCATTTAACTAAATGAGTTATAAATCCTGATTCAGAGTTTTTACCCTTACAGGAGAGGGGTCTGAGGGCTACTCCCAGCGTGGGTAGTATCATTCAACTTGAAGAGTTGTGGAGTCTGATTTAAAGTTTTTACCCTTACAGAAAGGGGGGTCTGAGAGCTCCTCTCAGTGTGGGTAGCATCATTCAACTTGAAGAGTCATGGAGTCTGATTCAGAGTTTTTACCCTTACAAAAGGGGGGTCTGAGGGCTCCTCCCAGCGTGTTCATGGCTTTTTGCCCTTACAGGAGGGGTGTCTGGGGGCTCATCAACCCTCTCACTCACTCTCTCCCTTCTATTTCTGCTTTTGTGCACATCCATCAGAAGATCCTATATTGCTTCATCAAGCACTGACTGACATGCACACGGACTGTAGCATCGTTCAACTTGATGAGTTGTGGAACATGATTTAGAGTTTTTGCCCTTACAGAAGGGGGGTTTGGGGGCTCCTCCCAGCGTGGGTAGCATCATTCAACTTGAAGAGTTGTGGAGTCTGATTCAAAGTTTTTACTCATTCATGTTTTAAGGCATTAGATCTCATGTTTGAACATCCACGCATGTGCAGTTTGCTTTCATCATGTTCAGTTGCTTTCTAGATTATACTTTGAATTCTGGTGCATTTTAGATCTATCGATTTATATGTAACTAGAGCGCATTTTAATCTAAATTTTTTACTGCAACTTCATGCATACGTCTTCATGCTCTCCACCAAAAATCAGATCATTCTGAGTTTGTTTGACTTATTTTAAAATCGAGATTCAGAACCTGTTATTTTGCACCGTCATGATTTTAGCAGAATCAGGACCAACTTGCGGGAGTGATTTCTCCCTAACCAGAGATGATCTTTCCGATCCGTAAAAAGGGTTGTTTTTTAAATTTAATCTAGTTTGTTCATACCAAATTTCACCGATTTTTATGGTGTTTTCATATCAGTTTTGGGTCAAAAACCATAACCCTATCACCCTGTGTCATTTTAACGGCTCAGATTTTGGTCCATCTTGTTTGAATTTTATTTCCCTAATGGGAGATCATTTTTCAATTATGTAAAACGAGTTCTCTTTGCTTATGTGTCTAGTTCATCCCTGTAAATTTTCATAATTTTTTATGGTCAATTACTATTTTTTTTTTATTAAATACCAGAACCTTGTATCAAGATTTTATAAATATTCTGATTTTGGCCCCCATATCATGACTGTTGTAGCACTTCTTCAATAAATCGCTATTTGATTGACAATATTCTTCATCAAATCATTGTTATGATTTTTTTGGGTCTCTAATGAGTCCCTACTATGATTTGTAGTATTTTTGGGTCTCCAACGAGCCTCACAATGATTTATAGTGTTGTCCGGTCTTTTAACTATGATTTATATAGTGTTTTGGGGTCTCCAACGAGCCCCACAACAATTTGTAGTATTTTTCGGTCTTTTAACTATGATTTATAGTGTTTTCGGGTCTCTAACGAGACCCACAGCGATTTATAGTGTTGTTGGACCTCGCTATAGCAATTTGTAGTGTTTCTCGCTAAACACTACAGCGATTTGTGATACAAATCGCTATCCGAATCAGGACCAACTTGTCAGGGTCATATCTCCCTAACGAAAGATTGGATTTCAAATCCGTAAAAAATGGTGTCTTCGTTATAAAGTCTAGTTTATTCCTGTAAATTTTCAGCGATTTCTATGGTAATTTGATACCCCATTTGGATCTAAAACCAAACCCCTATCAGTCTGCCTAATTTGAGTGACATAGGTTTTTATTTCATTTTGTAAGAGTCATATCTCCCCAACGAAAGATCATTTTCCAAATCCGTAAAAAGGGTTTTCTTCCTCTATGTGTCTAGTTTATATCTGAAAAGTTTTATAACTTTCTATGTTCATTTGATATTTCAAACCTGTTAAAAACCGAGACATGTCTCCAACAAGTTATAATTAACTTTCATCCACTCAGTTAAAAGGGAATAATAACATGTCTCGGTTTTTAACAGGTTTGAAATATCAAATGAGCATAGAAAGTTATAAAACATTTCAGATATAAACTAGACACATAGAGGAAGAAAACCCTTTTTACGGATTTGGAAAATGATCTTTCGTTGGGGAGATATGACTCTTACAAAATGAACTAAAAACCTGTCACTCAAATAAGGTAGACTGATAGGGGTCTGGTTTTAGATACCAATGGGGTATCAAATGACTATAGAAATCACTGAAAATTTAAAGGATTAAATTAGACTTCATAACGAAGACACCACTGTTTACGGATTTGAAATCCGATCTCTGGTTAGGGAGATATGACCCTGACAAGATGGTCCTTATTCGGATAGCGATTTGTATCACAAATCGCTGTAGTGTTTAGCGAGAAACACTACAAATCGCTATAGTTACGTCCAGCAACACTATAAATCGTTGTGGGTCTCGTTAGAGACCCGAAAACACTATAAATCATAATTAAAAGACCGAAAAACACTACAAATTGTTGTGAGGCTCGTTGGAGACCCCAAAGCACTATAAATCATAGTTAAAAGACCGGACAACACTATAAATCATTGTGAGGTTCGTTGGAGACCCAAAAATACTACAAATCATAGTAGGGACTCATTAGAGACCCAAAAAAATCATAACAATGATTTGATGAAGAATATTGTCAATCAAATAGCGATTTATTGAAGAAGTGCTACAACAGTCATGATATGGGGGCCAAAATCAGAATATTTATAAAATCTTGATACAAGGTTCTGGTATTTAATCAAAAAAAATAGTAATTGACCATAAAAAATTATGAAAAATTACAGGGATGAACTAGACACATAAGCAAAGAGAACTCGTTTTACATAATTGAAAAATGATCTCCCATTAGGGAAATAAAATTCAAACAAGACGGATCAAAATCTGAGCCGTTAAAATGACATAGGGTGACAGGGTTATGGTTTTTGACCCAAAACTGATATGAAAACACCATAGAAATCGCTGAAATTTGGTATGAACAAACTAGATTAAATTTAAAAAACAACCCTTTTTACGGATCGGAAAGATCATCTTTGGTTAGAGAGAAATCACTCCCGCAAGTTGGTCCTGATTCTGCTAAAATCCTGACGGTGCAAAATAACAGGTTCTGAATCTCGATTTTTAAAGTGGGTCAAACAAACTCAGAATGATCTGATTTTTGGTGGAGATCATGAAGACATATGCATAAAGTTGCAGTAAAAAATTCAGATTAAAATGCGCTCTGGTTACATATAAATCGATAGATCTAAAATACACCAGAATTCAAAGTATAATCTAAAAAGCAACTGAACATGATGAAAGCAAACTGCACATGCGTGGATGTTCAAACATGAGATCTAATGCCTTAAAACATGAATGGGTAAAAACTTTGAATCAGACTCCACAACTCTTCAAGTTGAATGATGCTACCCACGCTGGGAGGAGCCCCCAAACCCCCCTCCTGTAAGGGCAAAAACTCTAAATCAGGCTCTACAACTCATCAAGTTGAACGATGCTACAGTCAGTGTGCAGGTCAGTTGGTGTTTGATGGAGAAATGTTGGATCGTTTGTTGGATGTGCACAGAAGTAGAGAGAGTGAGATGAGGTTTTACCCCTCTCCTGTAAGGGTAAAAACTCTGAATCAGGATCTACAACTCATTTAGTTGAATGATGCTACCCACGCTGGGAGGAGCCCCAAAACCCTCATCCTGTAAGGGTAAAAACTCTGAATCAGGCTCCACAATAGTCAATGTGCAGGTCAGTCGGTGCTTGATGGAGCAATGTAGGATCTCCTGTTGGATGTGCACAGAAGCAGAAAGAGAAGGGAGAGAGAGAGTGAGAGGGTTGATGTTCATGGCCTCCTCCAGGGGAGATTTCTTTCTCGGATAATCCTGCAGTGCAAAGACTGGGTCTTAAATAATCATCTTTGGGGCACTTAAGTCTTTTCAAGAATCCTCCATTGATTTCTTCTCTAGAGAGAGAGGGTTTTACAGTGTTTTACGGAGAAAGAAGAAGAAGACTTTGAAGAGTCAACATCATCCTCGACTTTCTGGATGGAGGACATGTTTGTCCTTTTTTTGAACTGTTTATTTTTTCTTTTTTGAATGAAGGGCATTTTTGTCATTTTCTCAAACCATCACTTTATGAGAAGAATAACAAGAAAGGGTACTTAAGTCTTTGCAACAACACCAGAGTCCGATGCAAAGTTATGTCAACATACACGGGAATACGAGCCTCATGTGCTTGTATACGTGGTGCTCATTCAAAGCCCCGAACACAGACGTGGGATTCAGTGAATCATCGGGGGGGGGGAACATACACCACCCTCTCTCCACGGGAGGCACACCACCCACCCACCCTCCCTTTTAATCATTAACATTGGTGGCTCACGCACAAGGAACTCATCTCTTTCTCTTGTAACTGATTAACAAAGGGGTAACGCCATTGGGTTTGATGATGTACAGGACCTTTGCCCTAGATGCTCCGCCTACGGGTCTCCTCGCCGAGAACGTCCTCACAAGGCACCATTTTCACTTTGATGCAGAGCACAAGCAGCCGCGAGTCCGCTACCTCCATGACCACCACCTTCAGCATCTGGTCCAGCACGACCTTGGTGGCGGATGAGTTCAGCTTGAACGCAGAACGCCGCAATTCAGCATCCTGCTCCGCCACGGCCGAAAATCTCCATGAGCACCATGGCAGAGTTGTACTGCACATCCTCAGGTCCCTTATCCAGAAGCACAGAGAAGCAGAGCAGCGCCCTCGATTCGGTGATGCTTTGGCAGATCCGCAAGCAGAGCAAGCACGTCATCTCAGTGGCCGACGCAGTAGTTCGTCTGTCAAGCCAGGGCTTCCCCCGCGAGCAGTGGGCCATCCTGCTTTCCGTCGCTATTTGGTAAAGAGGGCTCTATGGGCCGAGGTCCTTCTCCTGCGAGCATCGGCGGAACCCCTCTGTCTCTGATTGGCCGCGGTCGGCTTCGAGCCTCCACCCAGTTTTCAGCAGTTATGACCCGTCTGCACAGTCCACCTACCTGCCAGTTGACAAAAGGCCAGATACAGCCGGTCCTCCTGCAGTCGTTGGACCTCCGCCGCTGGCAACCCCGGCCTGATGCTTCTCTGCCACCAGATGCTTCCAACGGACCTTTCTCCAGGTGAGACGCGGAAACCAATCTGCAGTTAATCAACCCCGAAGTGGGCCAGTTGATCACAGTCACCCGGACTGGTCTTTACCCAGTGAGAGTGCGTCAGTGATGAGAAGGATGACTTCGACCAGGCCCCCTACCATCATCTGGCCATCTCCGTGATCGGGTTCGTGTCTGTAGGCACTCCTCCGTGAGGTGCACTCCGAGATCCACTTGCTACCCAGAGTGAAGAAGCGGCTTTGCTGCAAGCTGAGCCTGAAGTGAGCCCATCGATCACAATTTTCAGATTGTGCCCTGCAATCCTGTCCCCACCAACTGGGTGCAGCCTCCGAAGATAGAATGGATGGAAACGGATGGCGGCGGAGAGACTTATGGATGCGGTCACTAAATTAAAATGGGACGTGCTAGAAAGAAGAGAACTAATGGTTAGGAGGGCCTAAGGTTGAAGAAAAAATGGTCTATGAAAAGATTTTATCACTTGCTTGAATTCTCTGACCTACTGAAGGTTTAAGGTGGTGTCCGTGCTTCTCATTTTAGACTCTTAGAGAACCAACTAATCAACCTCTTATTATTATTTTGATATTTAGCTATACTTTTCATTAACATGTCCATATGTGTTTCAAAGCTTCTTTTTTCACTGAACTTTAAAAACTTGTGGCGAGTGTCATCATCATAGTCACACCCTTCTGGCAAGAAATCCTTTAGAGAAAATTTCCATATACTACATTCTAGTGCTAAGATTTCAAACCATGTCCTCTAGAAAATTTATTTTCTTATCTGATCCCGATGGCGTGGTCTGGATTAGGCGAGTCAACTGAGGTCTATGAACTTTTCACTTTCAGTCTGACACATAGGACTCACTCTACTGGCTATAACCCTTCTCATAATCTGACTCTTAGGCTCTCCTGGCCCTTCTATATTAGCTCATATCTCATCATATTCTGATTTTTGGGCTCTCTCAGCCTTCCTGTTTGTTTGTGTCTGCTCTTAATCTAACATTTCTTGGATTTCTCTTATTTTTTCTTTCATCTCTACTATGCTCTGACTTGCATGTGCTAGTACATCCCTTTCTCTAGGCCAGGAATTTGAACTGTTGGGTCCTAGGGAGTCTCATGAAACTTTATGAGAAAAGAAGGATTAACGAAGAGAAAATGATTGACATTGTGGTACCTAAGATAATTACAAAGATTGAAGAGCATCATATAAAAGCACAAAAGCTATGTATAAAAGTAGTGCATTGCCTCCATTATCGTTACGAAGATTGTGGTCAGAAGCACGATTACAATGTTGATCTTAAGAGTATGAAATACTCTTGTAAAGAGTGACATGTTAGCAGGATTCCTTACGATCATGCCATCATATGCATTTTGTATCAAGGCAATCTCCAAAATGATTATCGTGATAAGTTGTATACAGTTGAATCATATTGAGCAGTATATGGTACTTATCCATTTCATTCGATAGCTGATAATGTCTCACACGTCGCTCCTCCAACCCTTATTCTTGTTCTACTACCAATGTTAATTCAAAAAGTAGGGCAACCTAAAGTAAAGAGATGGAGAACGAAACACAAGGAGGTGGTTTCATACAAGTGCAGTGTATCTCACCAGCTTGGCCATAATATGCAAAAATATGATTAAAAAATAATGTATAAATATTTGATGCATTTAGAAAGTAGTCTATGACATGCTTCTTTGTGTATTATATAATATTTTTTCAATTCAATACCTTATTTTTTATTGTCTGTAAAGAATAATGTTTATTATTTAAATCATAGGTAGCTTACGATGTCTAAACGTGGTGCAAGCAAAAGAGTCAATGACCAGTCATCCGACATAATTGTGATGGCTAACACTGAAGATGTTATTCTGATAAAGCCAAAATATAGTGAAGTTATACTATTTTTTGAAGAAACTTTGTTGGACAATAAAATAAATATATTACAAGTTTTTTTATGTGTGTTTGTTTGTTCTTATCATATGGGGATTATTTTAAAAATAACATGAGTGTATTTACCTATTTGATGTAGCACCTAAAAAGAGTCATGGCGAGACTTGGTAGTTTTCACAGCAAAAAATGATAAAAATATGTGATTTGTCGAAGACCATTTACATGACCATGTACTTCTTTATGTCTATAAAGCAATGTTTCTCTTCTTTTCTTCATTTTAATAGAAACTAATTGATAAATGTTGAAATTAATAGCAAATGTTTGAAACTCTCCTATATCGAGATAGGGCATGTGAATGCTTGGATCTCTCTGTTCTATGAATGTGATAAGGTATATGCTTACATAATATTAAATTTTAACTGCAAAACTACCTTAAAATTGATTTATGTTGTAGATCTTGATTCTTGTAAATTGGAGAAATTATATAGAAGCAAAGAAGTTAAGGTTGTACAATTTGATGGGGATTGAATATATTGATAGGAACATCATAGATATGGTACATAATGTTATTACTTATTGAATAATGTGCTTCTTTTGTTCAAGTACTCATTCAATTTAATATTGTATTGCTGGTTCATTTTTTTAGCATGATAGATTGGTTACGATATTTACAGAGAATGGTCGGCTACTGTTGTACAAGACATTCCTAAGCAATCAAACTAGTAATTACTTTTATACATGTTTGTTAATTCATTTTGTATATGTTTACTTGGTATATGAATGTTACAATGATTGTGTAATATATGTCCTTTTGTATATGCAATACATGGGATTAGGTGAACCATTAAATTTTACATAGGTACACTATGATGTTGATTATGTTTTATTTTTATTGTTGTGATATTTATCACATATTTACTGAGTGACTTTTTTCAGGATCATGTAATTGCAGTTAGGCATCAAATGATAAACTTATATAAATGTGAAAGAAAGATCGTCCTTGAGGAGTGAAAGAAAATGAGGGTGGTTGAGCTTTCGACAATGAAAGTTGATGACATGTCTAAGCTGAAGGATGCACTTGTGCTTGTAGATATAGAGACGGTATCAGACAATAAGGTGTTGGATGGCCATGAGAGTTCACAGGAGCTTTGGGCACTCATAGGTTTTGTTTATTGATGATTGTGTGTATAATAAGGACTTTGTAATTTTGAGAGAATGAATAATAAACAAATTTTATATGAATGACTGCAAATTTTAGACTATGAATATGGACAAGGTATTATGTATTGACTATAGATATGAAAATTTATATAAAATTTTAAATTTATGTGGATGACTATGCAGATTTTTAACTATGTAAAGTTAGAAATTTTGCATATACCTTGCAAAATTCCTTTCTGACTTAAAAATAATAAAAGAAAATTCATGCATACCTTATGAAATTTCTTTCTGGTTTAAAAAGAATTAATAGAATTTTACACGTACCTTGTGAATCCTTTCTGATTTAAAAAAAATAAACAAAAATCTACATGTATCATGCATTCATTTCATTCTTTTACAAAATAAAGTAGCTCATATATTGCATTTATTTCATTCTTTTACAAAATGAAGTCGCTCATACATTGCATTCATGACATTATTTCATAAAATGAATGAATAATAATATATTGCATCCATTCCATTATTTCACAAAATGAAATCACTCATACATTGCATTCATTCTATTCTTTCGTAAGAATATTGTTTCTCACTACCTCTTTTACAGGGAGAAAACAAAGTATGTGCAGAGGTACATTCATCTCTTGAGATTCAAAAATATTACATATCATCGCATCTTTAATGAGATAAAAATACTGTATATCATCGTTGATTTTGCACTCTGTATTCTCCTACTTTTTTCTATCTCACCCATACCATGTGATTGATCGCTAACTATGAGATATGTCGACTTTATGTTGATGGAGAGAAAATACAGTATACCATCGATTCTATATCATCATTGTTCATGATGTGAATGGGTTTTCAGATAATAACTTGTGGTCTTTTGGTTTCCTATACCATAAGATGCACTTACCGAAAAAAACTCACCATCGATGATTTTTCATCGATGAAGTATCGATGATCTTCTTACCGCCGATTATTGGCCCTAAAAAATGACCATAATTTTTACTGGTTGTTGACCACAAAAACCCTAGTTTCTATGAAACCCTAGCTTTGATTTTATACTATGCTCATACAACAATAAACAAGAAAAAGAATTTCATAATACAGGTATGATCACATAAGAAATTTCGCAATATCAGACTTTTGCAACTTTTTCATAATTTTGCAATACGTCGTGTGATACTCTTTCAAAATTTCACAAATTACTGACTTTCACACTACTTAAAGGTATTTTTATAACATGATGTATAATACTCGCCATAATTTTGCAATATCAAACTTTCGCAAATATTTTAGAATTTCAAAATACTTTATGTGATACTCATTCAAAATTTTGCAAAGTATGAACTTTTGCAACACTTAAATAGATTTTTGCAATGTGCCTTGTGATACTTGTCTATAATTTTATAATTAACATACTTTTGCAAATTTTATGATTTTTGGAGGGGATCACACGAAACTCGGTAGTTTTATAATTTTTTTTGAATTTCACAATCTTTTTTGGAATATTGCAACCTCTAATGAGATTTTTTTGACGAGTTTCATGGGTGTATTATTTTAGTAACATGATGCGCAAAAATTGGGAATTTTTATTTGTGAGGGTTAAAGGCGTCAAGAAAAATTGAAAACATGCAGTATTGTCCATTCGACAGATTTGGTCAATTGTGAGGTATTTTTGGAAATATGTCATTTTTGATGTACAATACGATCATTTTTCATCATAAAAAACACTTGTCTTGTTGTACGGAGTTTATTTTATGGAAAATGTCCATACTATCCTTGCAAAATATTGTATTTCTCAAAATATCGAGCAATTTGACAAAATCCCTTGTATATCCAAATTCACCAATTTTTTAATTTTAAGACATTTTTTCCCTTCTCAATGCGAACCTGCTGAGGTTTGCGCGATATATAGCTACGCTATAAGAAGTTTGCAACCCTTCAATAAAAAGGAGATTATGCGAACATCCGCAAATACAATACAACCATCAAAAATACAGCATGAACTTCACAAATATAACATGTGAACCTCACTTAAGCAAATACTCCTCAAGGAGATCCATAAATGTCTGTTGACATCCACAAATACCAGTTGTAAATGTTTTCAACTTTCTCATTTTGATGAGACCTCAACAAATATAGTACGACCATCACAAATACAGTACGAACTTCACGAATATAACATATAAAGCTCATTTAAGTAAATACTCTTCAAGGAGATTGATCATGCATATATTTTATATTTTGTTCATACTATTTTATGCATGATCCATAAAAAAATTTGCATTAAAAATCCATTCTTATCTTTATTTTCGAGAAATCGCATTGAAATTGAAAATATCAAAATTTGCACATTTTAGAACATGCCCTACATTTTTTAGTGTTTTAATTAATTTAGAATTTTTCCAATTCATAGTCTAATTAGATTAGGAGTGTATTTACTAATTTTTAATTAGTGTAGAAAAAACTTCTTCTGAAAAACATGTTTTTGAGGAAGACCTGTTTTGGAATTTCTGAATTATTGTTGACTTCTATAGAAAATTATGGTTTGACCTAGGAATTAGTATAAATAATATTTTTAGAGTTGCAGCCCACATTTTTCCTTTCTGAGAAAATGAGGCATCTTCTTCCTCTTCCTCTTCCTCTTCCTCTTCCTCTTCCTCTTCCTCTTCTCTTCTCTTTTCTTCCTCCTCATCTTCATTCACAACCGATTCTCCCTCGATCTTTTCCTTTCTCCTTTTGATTCATCTTGCTTTTAATATTTTTCTGCCACCGGTTCTTCTTGCCTTGGTCGACGAAGGTACGTGCAGCTCAAGAAAAATCCGTCTTTTTCTCAACCCCTCCGTCAAAAATGGATCAAAAGTTACATTTTTTCTCCCACGTTTCTCTATAGTTTTAGTTTTACTTTTTGCATAGCATACATCATATCATCACATATAGTTTCATTGATCATTGCATACTCATGGCATTTAGATTAGATTAGTTTTATTTTTATCATTTTAAAATATAAAAAATAAAAAAATAAAATAGCTTCATCGATTTTCTTGATTTACGTGTAGATTAATAATATTTTATTTAAATTGGTAAATTTAGCATAGAATATTTTTATGTTTTCATGCATTTTAATTTAGTTTATGTTAGATCTAGGTTAGATTTAGTTTAGATTAAATTTTTTAATTTTTGATATTAATTAGATTTAATTTATTTATATTTTAGAAATAGCCAATTTAAGAATAGTTAGTTATTTTGTTTATTTATGAAATCCAGTTCACGTTAATGATATCCATCAAATTAGGCTGGTAGTTAATTTAGATCATTAGATTAAAGTAGATTAATTATTTAACATTTAGTTTGTTTAGATAGATTAATTAAAATAGTTCAGTCGGTTTTCTTTTTTTTTATGTTATTCATTATTGTTTTAGCATAACTAGGTTATTTTCATCATGTTTTGTAGTGGTTTAATATTAGTCTATATTAGATATTGATATTTAGTCTTATTGTGATTCACGGCAGTTACTTCTTAGCCTAGTTTTGTTGAATCTTGCATAGTTTAGATTAAACTAATATTAGCCAATTCTAGTTTTCGGTCTTTATTCATTATTAGTCAATTAGTTTAGATAATTTAATTTAGCTATTTATTAAATCCAAAATTAGATCAGCTAGTTCAGAGTTATTTCAATTTGTTAGTGTAGTCAGCTCTTGATTTCATACCATGCTTTTTAATCTTACACAAAGTAGAAAAATAAAGTAGTCGATCTTTGCTTTTCTTCCAATTTAATCATTGTTAAATGTTGATATTAGAAATAGTTAGGTAGTTTCTTTATTATATTTGCAGAATGTTAGTAGTTAGTTTTAAAATATTGTACAACATCAAATCAGTTAGTCTAGATGCTTTTGTTATTTAGTTTGATAGTTAGTTATTTTAAATCTTGAATTCAGTTAGCATAGTTTGCCTTATTGCTTGTTAGTTAATTAATTAGTTATTCACATTAGTTTCAATTTCTTTCTTGATTTTTAGCTAGTTTATTTCTTAAATTTTTTTAGTTAGATTGTCATTAGGTTGTGGTAAATTAATTTCTTGTTAGTTAGTTTGTGTTGCTATTTTGTCTTGTGGTGCTTAGTTTGTTACATGTTAGTTCATATTTGTTATATGTAGTTAGTTGTTTTTTGTTAGTTATATTCCTCTTTTTGTGATTTTTCTTCAAACTAACCTTGAATTTCTATCTAGTTTTTTGTTGTTTTGTTCTTATTTTATATTTTATTTTTTGCAGAAAAGTATTCAGACGTGCGGTGAGCCCTCAAAAGTATCCTAAAAAAGCCTCTTGAGGTCTCTTTTAGGCCCTTCAAAAGGCTTTTCAATCCCTCAAAGAGCCCCTCAAACAACCCCAAAAAAACTAAAAACCAAATGCAAGGAATCGCTAGATGCTTAAGCATTGAAGACCTTTTCTTTTCTTTTTAGCTTAGGGTTTATTTTATTTGATTCAATTCATTGGGTTTGTAATAAGGCCACTTAATTATTATTTGTTTAAGCCCTCCACAGAGGGCCACACTCTTCATTTACTTAATTAATTAGTTATTTTTATTTTCAAGGCAATAAAGAGTAGATTAGTTTTTGTGGAGTACAAAGTGTTTCTCATGTTCCCTGAGATCGACCTAGACTCCACCCTAGTGTGAGCCAGCTTTTATTATTTGGTGTCTGGCTTGCATAAACTGTTTTTATCAAAAATATCTTTTAAAAATCTATTTCATAAAACTTACACTAGAGATCAACAAATGTCTACTGACAATCACAAATAACTATTGTGAATGTCCCTGACTTTTGCAAAGTTCGCAAATACAATACGACATTTGTAATTACAGACGAACTTCGCAAATATAACATGTGAACCTTTTTTAAGTAAATACTCCTCGAAGAGGTCCACAAATGCAGTATGAACTTTGCGAATATAACCTACAAACCTTTGTTAAATAAATACTCTTCGAGGAGATTTATAAATGTGTGATTATATTCACAAAAATTTGTATGTGTGGATCTTGTGCCTCATTTGAAGACTTCCCAAACATTCGCACATTACATATTAGATTTGCAAATTTTTTGAAGACTTACATGTGAATCTTCTCATTTTTTTGTGAATGTTCGTACTAGCATTAAATGCAATGCTTTGATATTTAAAAAGTAGTGGTTCATATTTTAGGGCTTTGTGAGTGGTCCCCAACCCATTTTGCCCCACCGTATTTCTTTCAGCAAATTTTTTTGGCATTTTTTTGTGGCACTTTATCGGGACATCATCAACGATGAGAGATTCCAGTAAACACATCTTTAACAGCTAAAACAGTTATTTTTTAAAATTTCTGGTATGAATCCATTAATTTAATTAAACATTGACATGAATCAATTATTTTGGCATTATCTTTTCCTATTAAATGAATAGATAAATATACAACTTTAAAAATTTGCTTCATATTTTACTTGTTTATATTATTTTAGCATTATCTTTTATGGTAAGCACATATTTTTGGTATTCTCTCTTTCTAAATATTTTTTTACTTTTATGCATGTATATTTATCCTATGCATTTCATTTTATTTCCTGATACTACTTGATTCCACTCTTGATCATACATCTAATACATTTTATGGATCTTGATTTGGCTTTTATGACAAAAAATTATGGTTTAATTTATTTTAATATTATATTATTTTAGTCTATGTTGAAAATGTAAGAAAAAATTAAAGTTTTTATTAAACAAATGATCGTTCAATGAATAAACAGTTCTCCCTCATCTTATATGCCTCTTAATTTGTATTATAATTTGATCATATTATATAGAGTTATTCTCATTTATGTCCTTTTTTTAATATGGTGTTTGACATATACAAGTGTGCGCCTTGATTTTTCTTTTTGGACATGATCATGTCTTTTCCTATATACATGGATTGGCATCTCTTTGAAGCTAAAATCTTTAATGTAATTTCTGGACAATAAGTTCTAAAGACAATAATTGTCAATCACTAGTGTGTCCATTTTATTTTTTTATAAAATTCTTCAATTACTGATTATAAAATAAAAATTGAAGAGACTGTCATGGAGGCAACAACAACTACTGATGGAATAGAGCAAACAGAGCAACCTTATCCACTTACTGATTCATCATACTATGAAGTATGGTTGAGGCTTGACACATGTATAGAGAAGGAATTTGTTTTGTGGCCAAAAATATGGGTGATCGACATATACCATGATAAATGTAGCATGAGTAAGAGGAGGAGCAAAAAGTTTGGCTCAAATAAGTAGCCAATATCTTCAGTGGCCAAAAGTATTATAAAAGAAAAGGTTTAGAATCTCGTGGCTAAAACCATTTCTCCTATCTCGAAAACATCTAAGGAAGGAGACTCGTGCGTGCAGTGAGTGGTGGAGTCATTGATTGAGTCTAAGGTTGTTGTTAACCTCAATGTTCAGCTAAAAAAAGCACGAGACGTGGCCACCTGTAGTGGTAGTGATGAGATGCAGAGGGATAGTGTAGACACTATGAGGGTGGGAAGGGCAGATGAGGTACCTCAGCAAGGGGAGGATGTCATGGCTAAGGTGAATAAGATTTTGGAGAAGATAGAAGGTGCATATATTGAGGTAGTGAATGATGTTGATGGTCCTCAATCGAAGGAGTATGAGAGTGAGGGTCCCTCTACAAATAATATTCCTCAGCAAAAGGAGAATGCCTGGTTGTGGAGAGTGTACACGAGGATGCTAAAGAGTATGAGGAGGTGAAAGATGATCCCTTGGAGGAGCAAGTGCATGTTTTGAGAAAGAGGTCGCAATGGCAAAAAAGGTTCAACATTTGTGAACATGTACTTTCTTTAAAAGTTATTATGTTTAATATGTTTGTAATATGTTTGTTATATATATGTGTTTATGTTGATTTTTGCAATTCAATCATTAAAATATTATATATATATATGTGTGTGTGTGTGTGTGTGTGTGTGTGTGTGTGTGTGTGTGTGTGTGTGTGTGTGAAGTATGCATGTAAGATCACTATTTTGAATAAGTAATTCATTGAATAAATTATCATATGTGTATAAAGCATGTTTTTAGGATAACTAGTCTTAGTATAGACATACATTCTTTAAAATAACTAGTTTGGTCCTTGCAATTTATTAATTAATTTGAGTGTGAATTTCAGTTTGAGTTTGAATTTTAAATGAATTTTACATTGTGAATTGAATGTGTAAGATAACTAGTTTGTAAGATTATAATTTGAAGTTGGAGTTGGAATTGAATTATGAGTTTGGAGTTGAAATTGAAACTGAATTGTATAAAAAAGGATATTTAGATTATTTTGTATTTTAATTTAGAATTTTAAATATTAATTACATTATGAATTTTAAACTTCAAATAAAATTTGAATTGTGAGTTTAAATTTGGATATAAATTTTAATTTAAGTTAGATGTTTTTTCATGAATTGTGATATTTGACTGATTTCATGTAAATTTTATTGTGATTGCAGTATTCACATACTCAAGAGTCATAGGATCCAACACCCCTTATGCATTGGTTCCACTGGTTCCAAGCATATTTTTTGTTCTTAACACTATTGGAGGAAGCGAAAGACTTGCATGATCCAATAAATTTTTAAAAAAATTTGAAGGTCACACCATGAAAAAATCGTCATAGTCTTGTATATTCTATGGTATAGTTATGGAACCCAGCAACCAACACACTTAAGATTTTTGATCTTGAGATGACCATAACCTTGGAAGACATGGCACACAACGCCATACTAAAGTGTCGTGGGAAGCCAATGAATGCACCTCGATTTGGAGATTTGAAGCATCAATGTGAAGTCTTATTTGGAATGCTTGAGGATACAATCGAAGGTAAAAGGTTGAAGTTGTCATGGTTGAGAAGAATAAAGTCGAAGATACTCTGTGTTGGAAGAAAAGCCGATCATAAGGTAGAGCGAGAGTTGAGGGCATTCTTGCTCTACTTCTTGGGCACCTATTTATTCATCAACAGTGGCAAAAAGTTGATCCATACATCATATGTGCAACTACTACAAAACCTGGATTGCATCAATGAATTTGCATGGGGAACAACTTTACTTGCATATTTGTATGCAACATTGACTCAAGTGAAGCATGGAAAAAAAACTTAACAGGCATGTTGGTGTTGTTGGAGGTACAAATATTGATTTGATATAAAAACATGATTTTGTTATTTTTATTTACTAATTTGTGTATTAATATATATGCATTGATCCTTGCAGATTTGGATATAAATGCATATATCCATTGGAAGACCCCTTGGACGTGACTCAGTCCTCCAATTTCCATGTGTTGCTATGTGGGTCAAGTCATGCACTAGAGAGGAACAGAAGAGAAAAAAATTATGTGTGCTGACCAAAGCACATGTAAGTATACGTTGAAAAGTAGTTATATTTTTATAAATAATGCAATATATGACTAACCATGAATAAAACTTCATTCTATAGGTAACGTGGAGCCCTTACTGAGAAGATGTAGTGGAGGAGGATGTGGTTGTCCAAGTCATGGACCTCGTGAGGAAAAACATTTGGTTGCATAATATAAATAAAGTTGAATGATAAATGGCCAACCGAGTTGTCTGGTTGTTTCGATATGCTCAGCAACAAACTTGTCACCCTCCTATCATTAGTAGAAGTATGTCAGCTTGTTTTAAGGATAGGTCAAATAATTACCCCAAATTGTTCTCCTTCGAACTATAAAATTGTTTCAATGATGATGATGACATCGTCATGTATTCCATGGGACTCTATTACCATGAGAATGTAGCTGCTAACACCGAGCAGTTGCCAAGTTCTTCCATGATAAAGAGAGGCATTGAGATGATAATGGAACATTACAGATAACCTCATGGAGGACTGAAGCAAAGTGTTGGTTGTTGCATGGTTGAAGGCTCCACTCTTATCTATTACGATTTCTGGAGAACCCATATAACTTTTTATAGTTATAAACTTATAGCAATTTAACTCTTTTATGTTTGGATCTTTACGTTTGAAGAATTGTTATACTTATGAATTAAAAAATTTTAATCTTTGCGTAACTCCTCAATTGTCTTAAACCTTAAATAAATTTTGTCTTCTGCATTTTTCTACGTGTGATGATCCTTGAAGTAATAACCTCAATCAAGTTGTATTTATGGATGATTTTGTACTGAATTTGATACTGAGAGGTTAATATACACTCGCAATTGCACTCAGGTGGGTCGTCTAGTATTTGAAACGGTTGGAATGTGGCTATAGATGAACTTGTTGACATATTACTTTCAAAAATCATGCGAAATTTTATAATTAATAAAAAGTTTTATGTTTTTCTCAAAATTTTGGGTTTGAAAAAGTTTTAAAAAGGTTGAATTTTTTAAGGACGTTACATCTTGCCACCTTCTTTGCCTCATATTTAATTCATTCTAGGAAAAAATATACTTGAGGCTCTTGTGATCGGAGAATACCTCGAACTGCTCTTTGTATAGATAATATCAATATATCTTGAGAGTGAACAGTACTACTGCTAACTCTAGATCATGAGTGGAGTAATTACACTCGTTCATGTTCAACCGGCAAAAAGCGTATGCGATCACTTTCTCATGTTGCATTAGAACACAACTAAACATGTTCTTGAAGCATCGCCATATACAAGAAACCCTCTTTGACTTGAGGGAAGTGTAAGTACAAGGGCTACGGTAAGCCTATTCTTTAACTCCTAAAAACTTTTTCACATTGTTGATATAACACCCCAAAATTTTTATCCCAAAAATCATGTAACTTTTTTTCTAAATGGTTTTAGAAATTACAACGGAAATTTGAAAGGGGATAAAAGATTTGGCGTATTACAGGTCTATCATATCATTCAACATAAAATTTAAAATCTAACATCCACAATTTATAAAAATCCAATACAAACTTTCAAATTAAATAATATCAGCCTTTGAACAATTATGAATGTTCGCAATCCAAAACACTAGCAAAAAGAGAAAAGATTTGTCTTGATTCATACCGCAACCTCCTTCCATTGCATGGTACTCTATTCGCTACCTGAAAAATATTTTATTAATAATAGGGTCAGATTTAACAAGCCCTCAGTAGGAAAGCACTATTCAATATATATAAATTAAAACAAGCATGCAAAAGTATATTCCAACACTTACACGTGTTGATTTCAAACAACACTTTAAGGATAAATGTGATGTAATGCTTACACAATTTTCAATCATTCACATTAGCATATTTCTTTCAATCAGAAGTAGTTACACTTTCATAAACATTTAAACATGCATGAGCAGTTAATAATGTATGCACTTACCATTATAGAATTCGAATTGGTTGCATGAGTGACTTTAACATCCTTAATTAGATTTTCTTTTTTTAAATGATGCATGCCATGCCTAACTAAATGCACAGTCAATTTAGGTTTCAGTTCTAAGCCCTATGAGTACTAACACAAGCAGTAACCTGGATAAGGGCTATGGTGAAGGCAGTATTTTTATACAATTGTAGATTTGGCCTATCTGGGCACCATTAACTAGTGTCGAGTGAGGGATGACTAAAGCGAGAGAAGCTCCCAACACCACCATCCTGATGCATCTGACTTTACTCATGAGATTATGTCTTCCACATTGCAGTCTATTATGTAGGGTCTCCCTATCTTCGTGGTTCGGGAGAAACAACCTTTTGTGCTCAAATACGGTATTCACGAAGCCAAAAGTATCATTTACCCTCTCCTTGTAAGCATCAATATTTAGTATTACATGTTTAATTTTATTTTTAATTCATTGATTCCATGCAACACACATTTTGAGCTTCTCACTACCCATATCCAATGTGAGGAACCGTTCCTCTACGATGAACGGTTTCTCACTAAAACTTCCCCACTCTCCCCTTTCATATCATCGTGGGAGAGTGGAGCTGTTATGGTGGTTTTACAACTCGAGTCTCATGTCTCATTTTCTCCTCCACTCCCATCACTCCTCTTATCTTTTATCCATCACCAGCTCTCAAATAGAGCTTTATAGTTGCCAACTCCATGTAGGTTACCCTTGTCATCTTCCTTCTCTACTCTTTTTTGGTTTACATTTTGTTTGATGCAACCTTGAAACTTGAATTGTGGAAAAAAAACTAAATGTCTATTCCTATGCATCGAAGCTAGGAAAGCAAGGAATAATGAAAATTAACCATTAAATTTTGCAAAAATCAAAGGAAATAATAGGAGTTAAGCATCCATCAGCCAGCCACCAAATACCACAGCAAATATTTATGGTCAGACAAAACCCTAATCCTATATCTGGATCTTGGATAAGATCTAAATATGAACAGAAACTTCAAAAAGTCCAAACCAAACTATGCACTAAAGGTTATCAAGTGTATACCACCACAAGTTATGGTGGTACCGTACCATAATAGAAGCACCCTTGATTAATATATGGAGCTGGATATAGTTAGTATAAAATTACACAGGTCAAACCTCAGTGAAATCTGCAAATTTTCAATGTAAAAAAGTATAAAAATATTATGTTATCATACATGGGTTGGGTCGGGTTTATCTAATCTTTATTGGAGTTGGGTATGGTTTTTCCTATGGTAGGTCCAGTTGGACCCAGGTCTGCACTGGGTACAATTACTCAGATCGTGGTTCAAACCCACCCAATTATGGCAGACCGGCCCGTTGACACCCATACAGTCGGTAGGATCAAACAAATTCCATAGGGCTAACACACTCGGGCATGCAGGTCATTGAACATGATAGGCCCAAATCTCTTCTTTTCCTAATAAACCAAACATCCTTTCATAAACCAGATCCATTGAGCCATTTATTGAAGCCAATTGTTTTGTTGTGATCTACAATGAATCTCCATTTATTAGTTAAACTTAAGAGACTAGAAACTGAAATTAATTAAACATATTATTCACTCTTCTCTGCTTTTCAATATAATTAATGGCACACACCTAAAACTTTAATTAGCAGAAAAGAGTTGCCAGCAAGCAGGAAAAAAAGAGGGGACATGACATCAGTTGTCGTAAGTGCTAATTAATTAATTATGTTCAGTTGTAGGCATGCTTAAGCAAGATAAATACACATAATTTAATTCAATTCATGTTGTACATAACTTAAAAAAATCACACCTCAACAACATATTCATTTATAAGAATCGAATTCCAAGAAAGAGCCCAAAACCCTAAATTGATTTTTAAGAAATCAGGGTTTTGATTCTCTTAAATATAAACCATCCAATTTCTATTAAGTGTAGTATGATTTCAATCATTTAACAAGCTAAACATGCTGAACACAATCATATAAATAGAAATATTCTTCTTTGAAATCAACCAAAACAGTTAAATTTTTTAACTTTGAGATTCATTCATAAATATGCAGTGGTCATATAAAATTAAAGCATCCATATTCACCCATGATTTGAAACTTGCAGTAGTGGTGTTCGCACTAAATCTTTGACGACACTACTTGTATGGAGATAAATTTGAAGTCTTCTCAGATCACAAGAGTCTCAAGTATCACTTCTCTAAAAAAGAATTGAATATGAGATAACGGTGATGGTTAAAATTCATCAAGGATTACGAATTTACCTTATTCTATCACCCAGGAAAGGCAAACATCGTAGCAAATGCGCTTAGTCGCAAGTCTAGTAGCATCTTGTCCAGTTTTGCGAGCGGTTGGAGGTTTGTAAAAGATTTCATCACAAGAAAATTGTTTCTAAGTAATCATGGAATCATTCAATTGTTGGGTCTAACCATACAATCAAAGATCATCACTCGAATCATAGCAAAGCAAAAGCAGGACATATAATATGAAAAGTTGAAAATACAAGCTCAGCAGGAAGAAAAATCCTTTTATATGGAAAATGACATAAGTATTCATATGAGAGGGCGACTTTGGGTTCCAACTAACCAAAAACTGAGGCAAAAAATTCTCGACGAAGCCCATAAGACCAAGTACACCATCCATCCTGGAGGTATTAAGATGATCAAGGATTTACAATAAAATTATTGGTAGAATGGCATGAAGCGAGATATAACAACCTACGTCTCTAGGTACTTGACCTGTCAACAAATTAAGATCAAGCACCAAAGGCCTGGAGGAACAATGTAGAGAATCGAGAATCTTTAATGGAAATGAAAAGACATTATCATGAACTTTGTGGTAAGTTTACCTAGGATGCACAAAAATTATGATGTGATTTGGGTTATAGTTGATAGACTCACCAAGTCTGCTCACTTCTTACCCATTATGATCAATCTGCCTTTAAAAAGCCTGGTTGATTTACATATCAAGGAGATCATGAGATTACATGGAGTACCACTCTCAATCATCTCAGATCGTGATCTATGATTCATATCATGATTTTGGGGATAACTACAAAAGGCATTAGGTACGAAACTCAAGTTCAGTACCGTTTTTTATCCACAGACCGATGGTCAATTAGAAAGAACAATTCAAACTTTAGAGGATATACTACAAGCTTGTATGTTCGATTGGAAGAACGATTGGGATATACACCTAAGTTTGGTTGAATTTGCATACAACAAGAGCTATCAAATATGCATTGGTATGGCTCCATACGAAGCTTTGTATGAAAGACCATGTAGATCACCAACTTACTAGGATGACATCGGTGAGAAATCAACTGAATCACCAATAGTTGTGCAGCACTACACTCAACAAGTCTAGAAGATTTGAGACAGGTTGAAAGTTGCTCAAAACAAGCAAAAGAGTTACGTCAATGAGCGGCGTCGAGAGCTCACTTTCAAGGAAGGAGACATGGTGTTTGTGAAGGTATCTCCTACCAAGAGCATATTTTGATTCGGAAAGAAGGAGAAATTCAGCCTGAGACATGTTGGACCATTCAAAATCTTGAAACGAATTGGCGAAGCAGCATATCGTGTAGAATTACCACCACAGTATGCCCCAGATTTGTAATGTTTTTCATATATCAATGTTACAAAAATACATTCATGACCCATCCCACATCATTGATTATGAAGATATAGAGGTACAAGAGGATTTAACTGTGTCAGAACAATCAATTGTAATCGTTGATCATCAAGATCAAGTTTTACGATCAAAGAGTATTTTGTTAGTCAAGGTACGATGGTAGTACCATGGCATCAAGGAATGTACATGGAAGTCGAAGGCTAGCACGAAGGAAAAGTATCCTGACTTATTTGAATAGTTTCGAGATCAAATTTCGTGGACAAAATTCTTTTTAAGAGGGGTAGGATATAAGATCCACGAATTTTCTGGTATTTTTCTTATGACAATCTTACTTGTGGATGTGATGTGTTTACATGCCTATAACCCGCCCAGAATATTTAATCAGTTTTAAATTAATAAATTTTTTTGTGTTTTCAGACATATTTGAAAAAAGGTTTTGTCAATTAGGTGTCTTTTCTTGAACTTTGTTTTAAGGAGATATTAAATGCTTATTAGAGCGTATTTCGGTTAAGGTAACTCAATAAATAAGACCACATTTTAAAAAATATATATCTATTTTTTTGGTTAAAATTTTGAGATGTTACAGGAGAGGATGCCTCCTTAAATAGGAAAGTCTATGAATTTTACAAGAAGTCCGCTAGTGTAGTTGGATCCACAAAAAATATGGATTTATATCCAGGTAAGAAACAGACTCCTAAAAAATTATATTTAATATTTTTATATTAAAATGATTTTTATTAAAACAATATTTAAAACAATAAGATAATATTAAAATATTAGTCATACATGTCGGTGTAGGTGTTCACGTGTCTTATTGTGATGGAGGATACACCACCAAAATGTAAGGTAAAAAAACCTTCCCTTCTCAATGATAAGTGATAACGGTAATATATGCATTGTTATCAACAATATCCCTCCTGTAACGACCTGTGATATACCTACTTAAAATGGCAGTTTTATTGTTTCAAAACATTGCACAAGTGCCATGCAAGTAACACAAATTTTTTTTAATATAAATATTTTTGACAAGTTTCATAATTACGTACCCAAACAACATGGCATGAGTCATTTTAAAAAAGATAGAAAATAACAAAAAAAATCGCATTGCAGACACCTACTGCTTTTATATATTGAATGACTAGACACAAGACGAGCAAATAAGCAAAATAACAACAAAAAGGTTAATGTTTGCTACCCTCGTGAGTAACTCTTTAGTTAAAAATTATACTAATTTTAATTTTTACCCACTACGTGTTTAGGTTAGTAGAAATTGGTTCTAAGATCATATCATTTCATTATATATGTAAGATTTTGCAGGGGTTAAAAATCACAGCTTAGCAAAATCAATCTTCATAAAATCATATTTTTCATAAAAAAAAACACAATCCAAGAGTCAATTCTTACTATTTTGACCATGTTGAGCACATCCATATTGTTAGCTTTGGTAAAAACATTTCAACTAGTGCCCATGAGGGTATTAAATACTATCTCCAACAAAAAGTCCAACTCATGTACCATCATTAAGTGAGACTTTTGAAGCAAATGTATCGTGCTACATTTCCTTCCATACTGTTCTAAGACAAATTTCAGCTTCCTGTCTACTACTCGGTCCCACGTGAACGAATTAAGGTGTTTTTTACAACCAAGATCTCACTTTCTAAGGATCTAGATTTAAGAATCTTAGATTCTATACAAACTTCCCCTCCCCCATCCCCTAAGTCAGACTAGAGATTCAAGGATTTATATGATTTTAGAGAAATCAAATTTGAGGATATGAGATCCTTCTTTCGTTTATTGAATGCTCAATTTTGGCATGGACTCCATGCGTTGATTCGTGTATCCTTGAAGCTTCAAAAAAATTTGTGGCATTCAAATGCACCCTATCTACTCCCCCTCTAAGCCTTCTCTAAGCCTTAAACTGAGAATGCAATTACCATAAAGCTTTAAATAAAAAAGGTCATCTTTTATTTAGCGGCGCTGCATTACTGCTGACCATTCATCTCAACATTTCTCGTGATGGACACTCCACCCGTCCCGTCCCAAGACGAATGGTTGTTAAGCGCTTGGCTGAGTGCCCACCGTGCAACAGCATTGCATTTAATGTGAGAATGTTCATCCCACCAGTTTGTTTCCAGCGACGTAGGGTGACGAATATATTTAATGATTGGGCACATTGTACCCCCATCTGTTTGCTAGCGACCAAGATGGAGGCCACTCTATGGGCATCATTTACAGTGCAAACAATAAGTCTGGCCCTTTACCCAACCTAGGGGTGGCTCGACCCGCTAATGGACTGGGTCAGCCTATTGAGAAAACCCGGGCTATATATATATATATATATATATATATATATATATATAACAGTGAAAGGCTGCCTGACTGCATCTCTACCAGATGGTACCCGATTGCTTGGAACCATTAATTTTCAGTATTTTTTCAAAATTCTGACCTTCAGATGTGTTCAGCATGATTGATTTACTAGAAATTGATAGTTGGATCATTTGATTTCATTCTGATGCTGGATAGGTTTTTATAAGGTTCAAAAATCACTGGTCTACAATTTTCATAAATTTTTGAGGCTTTAAATACCATTTATTTCATTCAAAATGCATGATCCAAGTGTAAATTTCCAGTAAATCAATCATATTAACACATCTGCAAAGTCAGAATTTCGAAAAACACAAAAAAAAATTGATGGGTAGGGTTGGTACATTTTCTATCGGGTAGGTTTTCTTCTCTCTCTCTCTCTCTCTCTCTCTCTCTATATATATATATATATATATATATATATATAGAGAGAGAGAGAGAGAGAGAGAGTAGGTAGTAGCTGTACAATCATTAGAAGCACAACAAAAATCGGGACGACGTTGAGCACAATGGATGCTCAGCATTTTTTTTTGGCTGAAAGACTTTTAGCACAACAAAAGTTGCCGATAAAGGTGCAACTTTTCTCGCTGCTAAAAGTTTTTAGAGGTGACAAAAGTTCCGACTAAAGGTATTTGGGCGGAAAAAAATGTCGAGCTTCATCGCAAAGGGTTGCGCAGCTACCATTTTTTCTTTATACATATATAACAAAGTCTGGTCTGCATTGAAAGCCATATGGCTATCATTACCCTTTGTTCTAGTGACTGTTTCGTACTTTTGCTGCACAATTGGCCGACCGATGTACAAGCAGCCATACAAACGTACGGAATTGGTCGCTTAGCTGCTAATGGAGGATCCAGTCAATATTCAACTGCCTTTGTGCTTGAAGACTACCATAGAAGAGTTTGCTCAATCATTCCTTGGTAGAGAAAGGAATAATCACTCACAAGATTGATTTTTCCAACACTAAGATGAGCCAAATTGTTGCCCACAAAGGCTCTGCCCACCTGACCGTGGGTTGACCTGAGGTTATCAAGATGGACATCGAAAGTTCAAAGGTAGAAGCAGCAAGCTTCCTGGTGGGCAAGGGGGCACCCAACCTCCATGATTCACAAGGCAATTTTGCAGACATTTTGTAACGTTCTAGAATAATGTTTTAGCGGAAAATAAAAACACCAAAGCGGGATGTGGAACTCATTTACCGGGCTGAGTTTCCATTTCTTCAATTGTCCTGTTTGGCATGATGGTAAATCCATCTCCCCAGTGGCTGAACAAATGGTTGCCATGATTTGAGCTGGTACGGTGGATCTTGTAATTTCTTTAGTCACCTGCATTACCCTCCTGAAAACAAGAAATTCAGATGCACATAACATGAAACATGTATTGAATATTTTAGTGCACACAACACAAGTTCATCCCACAGCAGCAGTCACCACAAACACCACATCAATGAAGAAAATAATGCAGAGCTTGTTCAATGGCAGAAGAGATGTTTTGAGGATTAAGCAAAACGCCAATTTCATGACCTTGGTCTTGTTTCAGTAATTCAACCCTAAGTAGTAGATTATGTACTTGCTCACGAACACTAATTACCGTTATGGACAGCTGCGTTAAGGGCAACAAACTAATAAGAACCAGATATCCACCGTGCTGTGATCCAGGCTAAATTTCCTGAGAATCACTAGAGATACTTATTTTCAGATTTTTTGATTAAAAATGCTCTACAAGAACAATTTCATCAGGTTTTCATGGCTGCTGGATCAAATCCACTTTGTACAAGTTTTTTGTAGTATGCATCTCCAAAGAGGATCTCTCTCTAACAATCGAAAAGCAATGAAATAATATTCAACTACAGCTTCTGTGAGTTCGATTGCAAACAAAATGCTTGGATAATCAAAAGCTGCCAGAGTCAAATCAGTGGAGAGGTTCGGCAACACAGCACAACAAATAGATGCTGTTTATTTGACTGAAATGGACGCTACAATTCCAACAGAAAAAAAAACTCCAGCCATGAAGCCTCATGTTATAGGGTGTATGAGCTAATGGAAGACTGTTTATGCTGGTGAAATCGGAAATCTGCAAGTGACCTAGTATCGGAGCCAGTAAGTTCGGCGCCTGAACCAGTTGTAGTCAGGAAGGCCCTGTATTGGCCCCATTGCAGCAATGGCAACATCCTGCAAAACAAGAACCAAATATCAATCATTTCTAGTTTCCCACGACAAAATAAATTTGATTGCCAGAATATCAATGGGTCTGTGCTTGTGCATGCACGTTCACATAAGACTACTGCCTATTTAATGCATATCTATGCAAATAAGACAAACATCAATTTTGTATGAAGAAGTGTGGAAGAAGATAAACGAAAATGACATTCAAAAGGAGCCCCTACATATGATTAATCAATCATTTTAGAAAAGAGGCATTAAAACAGTACACATCTCCCCAAGATGTCATAACAACCATGTAAAAGAAATGTTTGCACTCATGATGCGTGAAGCAGAAAACATAGGATAGAATTATGGTACATACCCTATCAAATATAAATCTGTTTGCAACTCGCTTCACAGTGCTAGCATCTACTGCATCTATTCTAGCAAACAACTCTGCTATGGGGATCCTGCGGCCATAAGTAAGAAACTGCAAGCAAATTGAAAAAATAAATTCAAGGATACATTTTACCAAGAAAGGGAGAAAAGTTCAACAAGCATGAACACAACAACAATCTTACCTGGCGGCCAATATCTTCAGCAATGGGGCTAGTTCCATCAATGTGAAGTTGGAGAGAAGATTTTAACTGCAAAATAGAAACGATAATCTGATAAGTCAAACTCCAACAAGAAAACAAATAAGCTTCAAGGAGATATGGTGCCATAAATTGTCCTAGGGGTACAACCTTTGCTGACTTGCAGGAACATGGCAAAAAGAAAAGGAAGTGTATACTATTACCTTTAGAGCATTCACCTAACCTGAATTACCAATCACCCAAATACAGTGGAATTTTTTAGCTCTGGATACTTTTAAGTCGAATAAATCATTTTCAGTATTTCATAATTATACCCTTGTAGGACGATCATATGTCATTTCACTCCTTAACAACTATTAGCTTTCCCACTTAACAAAAGCCGCCTAGCATACCCCTGAATGACAATTTATAAACCTGCCACCACATTTGGGTAGTTAATATAAATGAATGCTCCGAACATTAATCGGAAAGGGTTTAAACATGGTCAAACGCACATATATAGGCACTTGTTGGAGGCCACTAATGACTATGTGTTCCTACTTAAGAAGGTAATTTCTACGCAAAGAAAGTAGCACAACAGAAAATCAGGCATGTATTACTGCTCTGGCCTTCCGGCTTCATAAGTTGTATTTAAGTGCTTTAAGAATGAAGTTAACACTGCCACCAGTCTAATCAACTAAGCCATGACCAGTATGTTACAGAAGCATACTGCCTTTGGAAGTTTTACTGGACTTATATATATATATATATAGAGAGAGAGAGAGAGAAGGTGGTAGTTGCTAACCACTTTTCTAGCTAACCACCAGATAACCAAGCTTTTGAAGGGGTTTTTTCATGAAATCTGACCCTACAGATGTGTTCTAGATGCTTGATTTTATAGGAATTGACTCTTGGATCGTCCGATTCCAATACGCAGGTAGGCTTTTATAAGGTTTAAAAAGAGAAAGTCTAAGATTTTCACAAATATTTGAGGCTTAAAAAATCATGTTTTTTATGCAAAAACATTATCCAACTGTCATTGACCATGCTAAACACATCTATATGGTCAGATTTAAGGAAAACATGGAAAAAACCTTTCAAAAACCTGTTAGCTGACGGTTAGCTAAAAAAGTTGTTAGCAACTCTCTCTCTCTCTCTCTCTCTCTCTCTCTCTCTCTCTCTCTCTCTCTCTCTCTATATATATATATATATATATATATATATATATATATATATATATATATATATATATATATATATATATATATATATATATATATATATATACGGTTAATATTTGGTACTAATGAATGCAGGAAACTATTAAGTAGAAATCACCTTCTTTTCATATTTTTTAGATGTCTTTTAGATCGGACCCTGTGGATGTAATCTAAAAGGTTTTTTCTAGTAGAAAATGAGTTTTGAATCCTGTGATTGTGCAATGTAATACCCAGAATGTACCAAAATTTCACGAATCTATATCATATTTTTACATCAAAAAAACAGGATATGTTGTCTGATCCTTAGCAAACAAATCATGTTGAATACATCTATGTGGACAGATTGAGTGGACACCATAGTTGTGAAAAATGCACCTCAAGGGGCAAAAAGGGCACCCCGCCTCAAGGCGAGGCCTTTGAGCCTTGAGGCACACTGAAATAGAGCAAATACACTGAGGAATATGCCTCATAGGCCATCAGGCGTACACCTTATAGCGAGGTGCGCCTCATGGTGGTGGGGTCAAATAAGGTCTCTCTCTCTCTCTCCCTTTTCTTCTTCAATTCTTATTCTCCTTCTTCCGATCTTCTGCAATAAGATAGTGTTTTTCGTGATAAATTTCTGGAGTTTTGTTAAAGTAAAAAATCCAGCATTAGTTGACATGTTAAAGAATAAGCTGTTTCCAATACTTGTCCAAGAAAAAATAAATCAAAGTTTAGATATTCACATGTTAAAGAATAAGCTCTTTCCAATACTTGCCCAAGAAAAAATAAATCAAAGTTTAGATATTCATGGAAACTGAGTTAATTTTATTTTTTTCTTAGCCCTGTTAATTAAGACTTCATATTCATTGCCTATAGTTGATTCTTGTACAGACAATATGATTAGTTTAGTGTTTTGGTTTTCAAGGCGGCAATGTCAGAATGTGTTTGGAGCCACGTAATATGTTGCTTAACGACTTCCACTTCGACCATTATGTATACATGGATAGAACTCTAGCTGATCAAGGGGAATTTTTTATTTGTTGGATACTTTTGCGTACATAATTTTAGGTTGTTCTTTGATTTGCACTTGAAATGTTTGTTTCTACTATTAAACAGTGAAGCTACTCTTTATGATGACATTGTTTCATTGATGGCATCGACTCAAGTTTTTTTTTTTTTGAGATTTTCTATTTCTTATTCGTTGTTGCTTCATCAATAAAGCATTTATTTTATTTATTTGTATTTTTAGATTTTTTTTAAGTTCTTTTTAAGTTTTTTAAAATATATTTTTGAAGCTTACACTTTAGGCATTGAGGTTTACGCCTTGCTTCATATGTTGGTGAAGCACTTAGCTATGCCTCAACATTTTTCACAACATTGGTAGACACAACTTGAACCTATGATTTCCAGCTAAATAGTTTTGTGCCTTTATTAGTACCAAATATAATTCATATATATATAAGGGACTAGCTGCCTTATGGTTTTATGTGCCTACAGTAGCCTACAATTCTGGACCGTCTTATCTAAGTGAGATTAGACGGTCAAGAATCATTCATATATAATATTAACTCAAAACCTCTCTCTCTCTCTGCATGCTGCGACCCCGGAGTGCAACCCACCAGGATGACTCTGTCAGCGTGCGACCGCACATTAGAGGACCCAACAAGCATATTGCCCCCTCTTTCATTCGGCCAACCAGAGTTTGACTCTCTCTCTCTCTCTCTCTCTCTCTCTCTCTCTCTCTCTCTCTCTCTCTCTCTCTCTCTCTCTCTCTCTCCACCAAACATCGAGAGCCCTCTCTTTCTCCCTCTCTCTCTCGTTCGACACCTCGAAGAGAGGACCATGCTTCTCCTCTCTTTCTCTTGTTCGACCCACTAGAGAGAGGACCACGCTGCCGTTGTCGCACGCCGGATGTCTCTACCAAAGATAGATTTCATTGTTGCCTCCTCGTCATCAGCTCCAACTCATAGTTGGCAAACTCGGCGATCCGACTCAAGAATCGTCTAAGTCGGATCGGATAGCCCAGTAATTGGGCCACTGATGCAGCCCAAACCTGTTTTAGCCAGGTTCGGGGGTGGATCGGCTAGGAATCGCCCCGACTCGACTGACTCAGGCCGAGTCAGCCGATTCAGTCCTGAATCGGGCAATTCAGGACTGAGACACGGCCCAGTACCGATTCACTGAGTCGTTGGGGATTTTGAACCGGTTTGTTTCGATACAAACCGGTTCACCACTTTAAAAGTAAGATTTTTTTCAAGAAGAGTCTGTCGACCTTGTCGTTCTCTTTCACCCCTTCTGCAACTCAAACCAAGGGCGACGGGCGACGGCCACTGCCCGTCATGCCTCCAACCGTCGGGTGCTCTCTCTCTCTCTCTCTCTCTCTCTCTCTCTCTCTCTCTCTCTATATATATATATATATATATATATATATATATATATATATATATATATATGTGTGTGTGTGTGTGTGTGTGTGTGTGTTAGTTTTCTAATGTTTATGTTGAAGCCTATGTTAATTATAAACTTTCACTCCTATAGATGTATGATAGATCCAGAGTTTCTTCATATTGTTATCCTTGCAAATAACATAAAACAATGTCCGTATTTGTTGGTTGTAAGTGTAAAAATTTATGGAACCACACTCTTATCTGGTTGGGTGAAAGTTCCCACCTAATTGGAGTGTGAATGGATCAAAATAAAAGGACGAAGCTAAACAAGGAAAAGCTGATTCACATGCTTACAGCAAGTTGCACCATCCCAGAAAACTTTAGCATATTAAGCTAAATAAATTAGAAGGAAAATCTGATAAGCAAGCAATGTTATGCAAAATAAATGACCTGATTACGAGCGCGAGTAACATCTGCCTCAGAAACTCGATACGAAAGCTTGCTTATCTCATACATAATTGCATAAGCCAAATCATCCAGACAGTCAGGCTGCCAACAGAAGTAATATTCAAAATTTAATCTTCAGCTACATGGTCATTGGTAAAACAACTCTTAGAGATAAAAGAAGGAAAAATGGAAGTCACCCTTGGGCTTTCAACAATATCCAGAGTTACCACTTGTGAAGTTGTTGTCATGTAGCAGGCCTTCATGAACCCTCGTTAATGAGGATTCCTTTTAATACTAATTTCTATCCCACCCAAATGAACCTACATCCGTTAGGGTGTGTTTGAAACCCTCAGATCAGAAATGTGGTGGCATGGAGAATGCTGATGAGGCATGGGCCCTCACCAAGATCTGAGAAGATTCAAACAGCTGGTCTCAGATCAAAAGTGATCCTTGAAACACACACACAAAGAGATCTGAGGGTCTCTCATCTGAAGGGGAAGGGGATGGGATCAGACCTCAGATCTGGGGTTCAAGGGATCTAGCCGCACCCTTAAACTTCTCCAGAGAAAAAAAATGCAGTTTCTCTTAATGCCAAGTACCTTCCACCAATAAAAAAAAAAGTCAAAAACATTCTTACAGAAACAAACCACTAACCTTAGCAATTGCATATACACCAAACAAGCCTGTATCCTTGTAGTTGGTATTAAAAGCCATCATGCTCTCAGCAATCTCATTGATTCCAATCCTTTGAGCAAGCTCTGACCTGCCCAGAATCCAAAGGGAAAATTGTTATGTGCAAGATTGGGGTGAGAAAAACTATTTTACATTGTAATAGAAATTGGAGTTCAGAAAAAATGACCCCATGTGCTTCCCTCCACCAGCATTCTTGTTCCAAGAACCCAGCATTGATTGCATGACCATTAGTGCAATTGAATCTGGATCCATCCAAGATGCTCCACTAAATGCAACAGCAAATTGTGCAAGGGGAACATCATCATCTATGATTCTAACCTAAATCAAATGCAGAAAATTAGAAAATTGGTTACATGGGAAACTTCTACCTTCCAACAGAATGTATAAGTAGATCACAACGAAAACACAAAAAACAATTTACACAGACCTCGGATCCAGTAAAAATAGCAGGCTCTTTCTCCACCAACTGAGAGGCTGTAGTAGGGTCAATTGATAGCTTTGTAAACAGTTTCTTCACTTCTTCAACTATATCCTCATGCTTCACAGCACCAGCAGCAGAGATAACCTAGAAAAATAAGGCAACAAATGAGGTCCAAAAGACGACCCAACTGAAAGTTGCTAGCTCAAAATATGGCCAACTGCAAAAGCTATCATTAAGATTTTGTTGCTCCAGTAAAGGAGAGAAGTAAACCATTCTCGGACCCGTATAATGGGTTGAGATATAGTTCCTCAAATGAGCCTTTGAGATCGTCTTGATGTTTTGAGCAGGCCCCAATATCGTCCTGCCCAAAGGAGTATATTGAAAAGCTGTAGCATGCAAATGGTCAAAGATGACTTCTTCAGCTTGACCTTCCACCTACAAACACATTTTCTGTGTTAGATTCAGTTTTCAATAAGAACTTTAAGGTAAGGTGAACATTTCAAGAGGAAGAGACGCATACACCACAGATGTGCTTACCAGACTATAATGAAGTAAACAAATGCCACTGGAAAAGTACAATTCGTACATAATATAATACAAGATTTATCATGAAATAAGCTTGCAATATATTTAAGATTATATGCATGGCAAGCATGAAAAAGATGAAACTTCATTTGCATTTTCTATCAAAAAGCACAAACAATTCCATTTGCAAGGCCTTCTAGAGAAAGGACATTATCTATAGAATGCATAATATCCATCCATATCTTATCATCCATTTATTTGTATTTGATGGATCATGAGAGACTGGGTGGTTGGAGGCTGCATTGGAAAAGTCACAATAAGAAGCATGAGTAAATGAGAATTAGCTTGCATTAGAGTGCGCAAGAGAGAGAGAGAGAAAGGTGGGGGAGTTATGCATTAAGAAGTGAAGAGAGAGAGAGGGGGGGAGTTATGCATTAAGAATTGAAAGGAAGCCTACGTGTGAGGTTGATAAAATGAGAGAGAAGGGAGAGGCCACTGGGAAGTGTGTGGTGTAATAAATGAGAGAGATATGTGTATGGTGCAATAAATGAGGAGAGAGATACTGGGAAAAGGAAGAGACAGAGAGAACAGGGCTTCGAAAAGAAGAGGCTAAGTATGGGATCAAATAGTAGGAGAGAGAGAGAGAGAGCATTTTATTAAGGCATAAATGAGTTGAGATGGGAAATAAAAAAAACCAGTTATTTTAAATGAAAAAAAAATGTTGCTTGGGTAGGAAGTAGGCTATGTCACAGGGATTCGGCCAGTCGGGTGGGCGTGCGGATGCAGCACCCGGTGCAGTCAAACAGACCCGGAGTGCGGTCAAAGCACCTAGGGTCATAAATGTCCAATTTTTGGACTTAAAAAAAATCGCCCAACGAAATGGGCTGGGAGGAGATTAGGGCAAAAACATTTTGTCCCCTCCTGACCCCGACGCGGCGATGCCTCTTCGTCTCCAACCCAGCAGCGATTCTGGCGTGAAGTTTCCGGCGTGAAGATTCCGGCAGGCATGTCTTCATTCTCTCTCTCTCAATCTCTCTCCCCTCGTCTCTCTCTCAATCTCTCTTCCCCCGGGGGTGGGGGGTACTTGAGAGCCATGAATATCGGCAGTTGAACTTGACATATTCAGCAATCATATGGACTCAACAAGAAAATCTTCTTGCATAGGTGAGACTGGGTATTACTGATGATGCATGAAATGCACATCATGTTATTAATATATTCATGCATTTTTAGGTGATTTTAAGGTTTGAAACCCATGATTGGATGTATTTTGGCATAATGGAGTCATGGTTCGAATTTCAGGAAAATCGGAGTTAAATTGAGTGAGATATGGCAATTTTAGTATTTGGGCGCGGATTTCAAGGTGATTCGAATCAAGATCCGACCCAAATAGATCATCTTGGGCCTTGGATCAGTGTTTAAAACATCATAATCCATCTCCAACGTGATCCAAAACCCATTTATGAAAGGTTTTCAGAAAACCCCTCTAAAAGAGGCGCATAGAAATAATTTTTATTTTAAACCTCTTTCTGAAATGAGCCCAAAGTATAAAAACGAGTTTTCTGAAAACCCTAGACGTCTTTGCCTAGGGATTTGCGCCTCCTCAACTGATTCTTGCTCCAGCCATCTCCTTCCCCAACCATTCCACGCCAACACCACTGTGTCTGGTTTTTGCTTGAGATTCAAGCATTTTCCCCTTGTTATTTCTATTTGTTCTCACATATCTTGTTCATTTCTTTTCATCCTTGCTGTGTGCTGATCATATTTGCTTTATTTTGCAGGTGTAGCAAAGGTTGAAGACACCATTCTTGCGTGGAGTGTTGTCTACTCCAACAAGAAAGATCGGCCCTACCTCCATCTGATCCTCTACTCCACCCGATCGCGAATCGGACTTCCTTCCGCCCTCGGTGTACTTCAAACGTGTTACAGCTGCAAGAACAAGTTGTATTGTGATGCTCCAGTATCATTGAAGAAGACGGGAAGCATCTCCATAGGCTGATTCCGCTCTTTCCACCCCCACATTCGTCGGATCGCCCTTGAGGTAGGTCTTCCTCTCCTGACCCCGACGCGGCGATGCCTCTTCGTCTCCAACCCAGCAGCGATTCTGGCGTGAAGTTTCCGGCGTGAAGATTCCGGCAGGCATGTCTTCATTCTCTCTCTCTCAATCTCTCTCCCCTCGTCTCTCTCTCAATCTCTCTTCCCCCGGGGGTGGGGGGTACTTGAGAGCCATGAATATCGGCAGTTGAACTTGACATATTCAGCAATCATATGGACTCAACAAGAAAATCTTCTTGCATAGGTGAGACTGGGTATTACTGATGATGCATGAAATGCACATCATGTTATTAATATATTCATGCATTTTTAGGTGATTTTAAGGTTTGAAACCCATGATTGGATGTATTTTGGCATAATGGAGTCATGGTTCGAATTTCAGGAAAATCGGAGTTAAATTGAGTGAGATATGGCAATTTTAGTATTTGGGCGCGGATTTCAAGGTGATTCGAATCAAGATCCGACCCAAATAGATCATCTTGGGCCTTGGATCAGTGTTTAAAACATCATAATCCATCTCCAACGTGATCCAAAACCCATTTATGAAAGGTTTTCAGAAAACCCCTCTAAAAGAGGCGCATAGAAATAATTTTTATTTTAAACCTCTTTCTGAAATGAGCCCAAAGTATAAAAACGAGTTTTCTGAAAACCCTAGACGTCTTTGCCTAGGGATTTGCGCCTCCTCAACTGATTCTTGCTCCAGCCATCTCCTTCCCCAACCATTCCACGCCAACACCACTGTGTCTGGTTTTTGCTTGAGATTCAAGCATTTTCCCCTTGTTATTTCTATTTGTTCTCACATATCTTGTTCATTTCTTTTCATCCTTGCTGTGTGCTGATCATATTTGCTTTATTTTGCAGGTGTAGCAAAGGTTGAAGACACCATTCTTGCGTGGAGTGTTGTCTACTCCAACAAGAAAGATCGGCCCTACCTCCATCTGATCCTCTACTCCACCCGATCGCGAATCGGACTTCCTTCCGCCCTCGGTGTACTTCAAACGTGTTACAGCTGCAAGAACAAGTTGTATTGTGATGCTCCAGTATCATTGAAGAAGACGGGAAGCATCTCCATAGGCTGATTCCGCTCTTTCCACCCCCACATTCGTCGGATCGCCCTTGAGGTAGGTCTTCCTCTCCTCCATTCTTCTAGATAGAATCGTGTCCACCTATAGTCGTGTCTTGCTCCCCTCAACCTTTCTGATTTTTCTCATTCTTTGACAGCAAACAACTGTCGTTTTTCTGTCATTTCCTGTTTTTGAATGTCATTTTTGGGTCTAGATTAGGAGTAATCTTTGATTTACAACTCGTTTTAGCAAAAAAGTGGAAATCGGCTAGATCCAGTCTAACCGATTTCAATGTTTTTTACTTTCTGTTTTCTGATGTTTTTAGCAGTAGAATGTGTTAAAAAAGATAGTGTTTCCAACAATTTAAAGGTTCATTTGGCTAAATTTTATGTTGGGTTTATAGTCTTAGGTAGAGGTGTCAAGTTGAATCAATCGATTGATGTGTGCCGTGTTTTAGTCTAGTGGTTTTCTTAGAATTCATTTTAGTTTAATTTCTTTGTTACAATTTCAGTAAGATGTGCATTGTGTAACCTGCGTTTAGTTGATAATTAAGTTGAAATTGGTTGTGCATTGTGTTTAAAGTTTATTCCAAAAAGAAAAAGAAAGAAAAAATTTCGTTTTTCATAGTTTAGGCAAAAATCGAGTTTAGGTGGGTAGCGTGGCTTCCTTCTCCAAAGAGACGTCTGCCATTAAAGTCCAGCTTGGGTTTAGGTTTCATGTGGTAAGTTTGTTAGGATTAGGTAGGTTAGCTAGAGTGTCTACATTCACTGAATTGTGTGTTAGTGCAAAAGACGTTTTAGTAGCTTTGTTTAGGTAAGTTTTGATTTGGGTGTTGTCTAATTTAGTTCTTTTGAAAAACGTGTTTTACATTCCATTCATAACCCTTCATTTCATTGTGTAGAGGTTAGTTTAGTTAGGATATTGATAGTATAGGTCAATTCAATAGGTAATGTCGAATTTTAGAAGGGTAAGTGTGTAATTTTTGTTGAAAATCGATTTTGCTAAGTTGAAAAGCTCACCCAATTTCGTGGAGTCATATTGAAGAAATTGTAACTCCTTTTGTCCAGCAAATATAGAAGCATATCTTCTCTCAACTTTGGAAATAATTGTGAGTTTCAAATCCATTTCCAAAATCTTGTTTTGGGAAAGATTTTCAAAAAGGATCTACCTTCTTTTAATGAAAACCTAAAAACGTGTGGGTCCCTCCAGCTGGACGGTTTTACCTTCTCAAGCTTTCCAATTTGATTATTAAGGTAAGAGAGGATGGGTGTTGTCATTTCCAATTTCGTTATCTAGCATTTATAACCCTTCATTAACTCCATATCGTGTCTAAAAATAGATATAGTAATAACTATTTTATTAAGTGTGTATTAACCTTAGGTTTTAGTAAGTGATTCACCATTTAGGTAGGTCTTAATTAGTTTTTATTGACCTCCATTTAGGCGTGTAACTAAGGTAGTTTCATTTATTTTTTTCGGTTTAAATAAATAGTCTTTAATTCTTAGGTTTCTATTTTAATTAATTTTCTAATTGAGTCAACCTAGTGGGTTCATAGGGTGGCGTGAACCTAAGTCAAAGTCAATCTTAAACCGCCCCCCCTAATTAACCCTAGTTCCCTACTAAACCTCTCTAGTCAATAACTTTAGTTAAGTTAACTAATTTACTTTGAGTTAATGTTAATACTAATGTTAATTTAGCTTTAAAGGTAGCTTGCGTGTTTCTAGTTCATCATTTAGTTTACATTAGAGATAGTGCATTAGGATTATTTAAGTTTATTCCTTTAGATATTCCAAGTAGTATTAAATATTAGTTTAGGATAGTTTAAACTTGGCGTGTTGAATGTCGTATAGTCATTTTAATTACATTCATTTTCTGTAGTTTAACAGTCCTTTTTCAGTGTGTAGAACTGTTTTTACAGATTATTTAAGGTTATAGTGCAATTAGATGGTTTTTCCAAGTGAATAGTGCATTGATTTAAAAACTCAATTTTTACTGCATCTTGCACTCGTCATTTTATGTGCAATTTTTTGGAGTTTCTCAAAAAATTTGTTCTATTCTCTTCATCAGAGTGTTCACTGTCAGCAGACCAAAAATTAGCTCATTTCGAGTTGATTTGGTCTGATTTTTAAGCGTTTTCCAAAATAAGCTTTTTCGGGTTTTTCAGTTTCGGGACCTGCGATTTCCAGAATTTTCACGAATTTGAAACGCTTATATCTGGAGGTTCCGAACGAATTTTTCAAATCCGTAAAGTCCGACAGATTCTTGAATCTGTCAGGAACAGAACAGAAGAAAATTCGTGAAAATCGGACTTCGTTTGCCTCTTCAAACTCTCTGTTTGTAAAAAGCTGTCAGAATCCACTTTTGCACTAGTTGAGGGTAAAACAGTCATTTCATTGGTAATTTGATTTTCGGTAGTTTTCAGTGTTTTTCTGCATATTAAGCAGTCCATTTGCATTAATTAACGTAGTTAGACATAGCATCATTAGTTGGTAGACTTAAAATTGATAATTTAGTTAATTTTTAATTTTAATTAGAATTTAGTTTAGTAAGTTCTTGTAGAATTAGATTTAGCATAATTTCTAGATTTATTTATCATAATTGTGTACTGACTTATTCTTTTCTTTGTTTTAGGTTGATAAGCTTACTATAGATTACAAGGTTAATCTTGTCCAGGTGAAAAGTGATATTTGGTGAAAGGATGAAATTGCCCTTGTCGATCTGAAGAAGAATTTAGATTTGTGTTTCTAGTTTATTGTAAATTTTAATCCGTAATTTCTTTAGAATTGTACTTGTTAATTTAGATTCAGAGTTTGATATTAATAAATTGAAATCTTTAGAAGTAATTTCGATAGTTCCTGTTCCCTGTGGATTCGACTCGTACTTGCCACATTCGTGGAAAGTCAGTTTTTATTACTTTTGGGTGACGATTTTCCAACTGTTTTTCTGAAAAATATCTTTTAAAAATACCACTGCAAAAAGTGCAACCAAATTTTGGCGTTGTTGCCGAGGAACGGCGAATATATTCTGTTATTTCTTTGATTTCAGTCTATTAATTTGTGTTTAGTTTAATTAGTTGTTCTTATTTTTTCTAGTTAGCAGGATTAACATAGTTAGTAAATATAGGATTCAGAAAATGCATCAAATTTTGTGTAGTGTGTAGCTTTTACTCAATAAAGAAGCTTAAAGATGTGCAGGGGGCTGGCTTTATGCCACTCACTTGCACCATTTCAAATATAGCGTGACTAAACTGTTTAATATTCTCATTTTACAATAGTTTCCTGATATTCCTTTCTGTGCAGATGATGGTGGTGGCATGGATCCAGATAAAATGAGGCAATGCATGCCACTGGGATATTCAGTAAAGAGCAGGTTAGCAAATACAATTGGGCAATGTGAGCTATTATTTTTTCTGTATTACTCATACTATGCATACTGTTAAAAGAGGAATGTTCTTAGACAACATTTCTGGATGTAGACTACTTATCTATCTGTTATCCAATGGAGCATATAGCATTGACTATCGAGTGATGAACTATTTTCATTTGATGAATGCTCATATAGAGAGATACCTACATTTTTTAATATGCATTTTGTTGTTAATGTTAATTTTTTATTGAATAAATGCTCATGTTTTATTTCTTAGATACTTACATAGATCAAGTTGTTGCATTAATGTTACTTTTACATGTTAATCTCATATTTTTCCGTATTTATTTGAGATTTTTTATTTCTTGTTGGTTGTTGCTTCATCAATAAAGCATTTCTTATTTATTTATAATTTTAGATAATTTTTATAATTTTTTTAAGTTAAAAAAAAATTTTTTTTTGAGGCTTACGCTTTGCGCCTTGAGGCTTACGCCTCGCCTCAGATTTTGGTGGAGCGCCTCGCTACGCCTCAACGCTTTTCACAACACTGGTAATAATCATTTTATTAAGTGTGTATTAACCTTAGGTTTTAGTAAGTGATTCACCATTTAGGTAGGTCTTAATTAGTTTTTATTGACCTCCATTTAGGCTTGTAGCTTAGGTAGTTTCATTTATTTATTTTTCGGTTTTAAATAAATAGTCTTTAATTCTTAGGTTTCTATTTTAATTAATTTTCTAATTGAGTCAACCTAGTGGGTTCATAGGGTGGCGTGAACCTAAGTCAAAGTCAATCTTAAACCGCCCCCCCTAATTAACCCTAGTTCCCTACTAAACCTCTCTAGTCAATAACTTTAGTTAAGTTAACTAATTTACTTTGAGTTAATGTTAATACTAATGTTAATTTAGCTTTAAAGGTAACTTGCGTGTTTCTAGTTCATCATTTAGTTTACATTAGAGATAGTGCATTAGGATTATTTAAGTTTATTCCTTTAGATATTCCAAGTAGTATTACATATTAGTTTAGGATAGTTTAAACTTGGCGTGTTGTTTAGAGTAGATTTATCATTAATTTGTTTAGTTCATTTGAATGTCGTATAGTCATTTTAATTACATTCATTTTCTGTAGTTTAACAGTCCTTTTCAGTGTGTAGAACTGTTTTTACAGATTATTTAAGGTTATAGTGCAATTAGATGGTTTTTCCAAGTGAATAGTGCATTGATTTAAAAACTCGATTTTTACTGCATCTTGCACTCGTCATTTTATGTGCAATTTTTTGGAGTTTCTTAAAAAATTTGTTCTATTCTCTTCATCAGAGTGTTCACTCTCAGCAGACCAAAAATTAGCTCATTTCGAGTTGATTTGGTCTGATTTTTAAGCGTTTTCCAAAATAAGCTTTTTCGGGTTTTTCAGTTTCGGGACCTGCGATTTCCAGAATTTTCACGAATTTGAAACGCTTATATCTGGAGATTCCAAACGAATTTTTCAAATCCGTAAAGTCCGACAGATTCTTGAATCTGTCAGGAACAGAACAGAAGAAATTTCATGAAAATCGGTTGCCTCTTCAAACTCTCTGTTTGTAAAAAGCTGTAAGAATCCACTTTTGCACTAGTTGAGGGTAAAACAGTCATTTCATTGGTAATTTGATTTTCGGTAGTTTTCAGTGTTTTTCTGCATATTAAGCAGTCCATTTGCATTAATTAACGTAGTTAGACATAGCATCATTAGTTGGTAGACTTAAAATTGATAATTTAGTTAATTTTTAATTTTAATTAGAATTTAGTTTAGTAAGTTCTTGTAGAATTAGATTTAGCATAATTTCTAGATTTATTTATCATAATTGTGTACTGACTTATTTTTTTCTTTGTTTTAGGTTGATAAGATTACAAGGTTAATCTTGTCCAAGTGAAAAGTGATATTTGGTGAAAGGACGAAATTGCCCTTGTCGATCTGAAGAAGAATTTAGATTTGTGTTTCTAGTTAATTGTAAATTTTAATCCGTAATTTCTTTAGAATTGTACTTGTTAATTTAGATTCAGAGTTTGATATTAATAAATTGAAATCTTTAGAAGTAATTTGGATAGTTCTTGTTCCCTGTGGATTCGACCCGTACTTGCCACATTCGTGGAAAGTCAGTTTTTATTACTTTTGGTTGACGATTTTCCAACTGTTTTTCTGAAAAATATCTTTTAAAAATACCACTGCAAAAAGTGCAACCAAATTTTGGCGTCGTTGCCGAGGAACGGCAAATATATTCTGTTATTTCTTTGATTTCAGTCTATTAATTTGTGTTTAGTTTAATTAGTTGTTCTTATTTTTTCTAGTTAGCAGGATTAACATAGTTAGTAAATATAGGATTCACTTACTGTTTTTCTAGGATTCACTGAAATTCATTCTTCAAGGAGCGATTAGACAGGTGGGTTTTAGAGAACATAGTTTGTGATTTCCTGCATTCTTTTATTTTGGTAATTTAGATTAATTTTTGTTTTATTATTCATTTAGCATAGTTAGATAATTCTGACATAGTTAATATAGCATTATTAGTTATTCTTTACTTTTGTTATTTGCATTATAGTTCAACCAATTACCATTCATGTATTTATCTAGTGCTAATGGATAAATTATTTATGTATACTTGGAGATAATCTACAATATAAGACCCAAGGATTGGTCTAGTGGCAAAAACTTGCCAACATGGAAGAAAGGGAAAACTAGAAAATAAAGTTCATGACTTAAAAAGCATTAAAAAGTTTATGAAGCGTTCTCAAGAAATGACATATTGGAAATACATCAGCTTTATTGTCATAAAAAAAACATGATTTTCTGCATGAAAATAATCAGAAATGCATGCAAAATACAGGATATATCCATCAATTCATGAGTTTGTTTCCAAGTGTAAAGCTAATGGTACTCTTAGACTGAGGAATCAGAGTTCTCTTAAACGGTGGCCATGTATTGTATTCATTACATGCATCAAGTAATCATATGGACTGGCAGACAATGGGTCGATATTCATGGTTCACAATCTCTCAATTTCTCTGTTCAACTTAAAAATGAAAGAAAACACGCACCTGTGAGTATCTGGTTCTTCTACATTGCTGGAAGGGAGAAGAGGGAGAAGGCTCCAGCAGGTAACACCCTTCTCAGCTATCGTCGTGCCCTATTCTTTAACGTGAACTTATAACCACCAAATCGGGTCGGGTCTCTGACTCTTCAGTCCAGACCCGATATTACAAAGATAGAGATACGGGTCCAAATCTGGACCCATATATACATGTACAGTCCAGTCTTAATAGTCGCCCTCAAGTTGTGCATAGTTTTGTACCATAGACAACTTATTCTTCAAAAACCAAAAGTGTGCAGGTAAGTCCCTTAGTAAACAAATCTGCTACTTGATCAGTCGTGGGAACATAGCCTGGCTCAACTTCTCTATTTTCGATCTTTTGCCGAACGAAGTGGTGATCAATCTCTATATGTCTGGTACGACTGTGATGAATGGGTTGAAGGCAATTTGTATGGCACTCTGATTATCACAAAAGAGATTAGTGGGCATAATAGATTCTCCGATCTCAGTCAAAAGATGTCTCAGCCATGTAGCAGCCGATATAGACCGGTACTCAGCTTATGTGCTGGATCGTGCAACCGCACGTTGTTTTTTGCTACTCCATGCTATCAAGTTCCCATCAAGAAAAACACGATATCCAGAAACTGATCGTCCGTCATCTGGATCTCCAGCCCAATCTGCATCTGTGTAAACATCCACTCGATGTCGCTCCCTTTTGAACTTGGATTGATTATAAATTAGACCATCTCCAAGAGTTCCTTTTAAATAGCGAAGAATTCTCTTAACAGCATTCATATGCTCTGTTTGTGGGTCGTGCATGAGTTGTGACACTTTGTTCACGGCATACACAATGTCTGGTCCGGTGAAGGTGAGGTATTGAAGCATACCAACGAGACTACGATATTGCCTGGAGTCTTTATATGGTTCCCCATCTTCATAACTGAGCTTGTGATTTAATACACTAGGAGCAGATAGTGGTTTACAATCTGTCATGCCTCCTTTTTCCAATAGATCCAAGTTGCATTTGTATTGAGTTAATAAAAGAGATTCATTCTGTCTATCCACTTCAACTCCCAAGAAATAATGCAAGACTCCCAAATCTTTCATTTTAAACTGCCGACTTAGTAAGTCCTTGGTGGCTTCTATGTGTTCATCTGAATTTTCAATAATAATAATGTCATCCACATATATAAGAATCAAGGTACGTACTTGACAATCACAGAAGATAAACAATAAATGATCAAGGTGGGAACGAATGAAACCGTATCGCTGAACTGCAAGGGAAAAACTGTCAAACCAAGAACGAGAAGTCTGCTTTAACCCATAGATGGCTCTTCGTAGTTTGCAAACATGTATGTTGGGGTTGTATTCTGCATAACCAGAGGGTTGTTCAATGCACACCTCTTCTTTCAGGCTACCATGCAGAAATGCATTTTTGACATCAAGCTAACTAAGAGTCCATCCATACTGAACCGACAAAGACAAAATTAATCGAATAGTTTCCATCTTGACCACAGGACTAAAAATCTCATCGTAATCTTGCCCATATTCTTGGGTGAAACCTTTTGCCACCAACCTTTCATTGTAGCGTTCAATGGATCCATCAGGTTTATACTTTATTTTATAGACCCATTTAGACTCTACAACATTTTTGTCTGATGGTTTAGGAGCAATCTCCCAAGTTCCACACTCATGTAAGGCTTTCATTTCCTCGTTCATAGCTTCAACCCATTTAAGTGACATAGAAGATTGTGCAAAACTAATAGGTTCATCCTATTTTTCAATCTGGGAGATGAACAGTTGTAAGTCCATAGAGAAGTTGTTATAACTAACTCATCTTTCAATAGGATGACGAATCCTCTCGGGTCTTCTAGGCTGCACATCAGTTCGTTGAGCATTATCTTTATTCCACCGTACATAAACAGTTCCTTGGAACTTGGTAACATCTGAAACGATAGGCATAGTATTATGGGTATTTGTTGATTCTTCCCTTTGTAAACACACATCGGTTTTATTATGTTCAGCCGGTATAGAATGACATAAGGAAGTATCGTGTGTGGCCATTTGATCGAATACCTCAGCAGCAAGCCACGGTTGATAACCGTCATCATCCATGATGTGTTCTTCTACCCTTCCTGAGCTTTTTGTATGAGTCTCATCAAACACAACATTCTGTAAGACTTTGATTCGATGAGCAGTAGGATCGTAGCAACAATAACCTCTGTACTGATAAGCATAACCAACAAACTTACACTTGCTTGCCTTGTTCTGGAACTTGTCACGTTGGGAACTGTCAATATGGACATAACATACACAACCAAACACTCGCAATTCATTATAATCAGGGTGAGTCCTAAAGAGTGTAAAATAAGGAGATTGGTTCTCAAGCAATTTCATAGGCAGTCGATTTATGACGTACACATCAGAATGAAAAGCTTTCGTCCACAAGCTTAAAGGGACATGAGTACCATGTATCATGCTCAAGGCACTTTCTACGATATGCCGGTGTTTTCTTTCCGCCACACCATTTTGTTGCGGTGTATGTGGACAAAATATTCGGCAACTTATTCCATTATCCTGGAGAAATTCAGTAAATTCCTTTGATAGATACTCTCCCCCACCATCACATTGAAAATGTTGGATTTGAGATGCAAATTGATTACTAACTAAGGCACAAAATGCATGAAAAAGCTTAAACACTTCAGATTTATGTTTCATAAAATAGATCTAAGTATACCTGGAATAACTATCAATAAAAGTGACATAATAACGGTTGCCCGACAAAGAAGATTGTGGAGCAGGTCCCCAAACATCAGAACAGACAATTTCAAAAGGCACAGAAGGTCTTTGATTTATTGAGTGAAATGGAAGAACATGACTCTTACATAAATAACAACTGGGATAAAGAGAAATATCAGACTCATTATTCAAACTAGACTGTGGAACAAGTCCATTAGACACAAGTCCTTCAATGAATGAACGATTACAATGACCCAAACGACGATGCCAAATGTTTGGCTTATTACACTGAGACAGACTAAAACAATCTTTAAATGACACTGGCTGAATTGTTTGTGACTTTATTGGAGCAGCACGAGCAATAGAGGACTCTTTGAAAACATACATATTTCCCTATCGTTCTCCTTCAACGAGTGTCTTCTTCGTGAGAAGATCCTTGACACAAACAAAAGAAAGAGTAAATTCGACAGAGGAATTAGTATCATCAACAAGTTTAGAAACAGAAACAATATTTTTAACAATACTAGGTGAGTGATAAACATTAGATAAAAGAAGTGAAGAGTTTGGGAGTGGAAGAGAAATGTTTCCAATATGAGAGATAGGATGGAGGGCACCATCTCCAGTTTTAATACTAAATTTACCACGATAAGGAATGAGTTGAGAAATCTTATCAGCATCACCTGTCACATGTGCAGCAACCCTAGAGTCAATGTACCAAGTTCTCTGCTCAGTCTGCTTAAAATTTAACTCGAAAAGAGCAGAAATCAAGAGATTCTTCACATTCTCTTTTTAATCCCTTGCTTGTCCTCTAGTGGAAGCCCCAGTACCAATAAATTTGCCTTTATTTTGCGGATTATGCCAGCAATTTGCTTTAATGTGCCCCATTTTGTTACACTGAAAACACGTTGGTATATGTCTAGAGGATTGGTTCCCTGAGAGTGGGTTAGGTGACACGTTAGGCGTGGAAAGTAATCCACGACCTCCTTGATTACCTCTTCCCTGTCCCCGTCCACCTCGAAAGCCTCCACGTCCTCGTCCTGCCACCATGCCTATGACAAGAACCTCACGATTGCTATTTTGAAGCAACTCCTCACCTCTAATGGTAACTTCATACTGCAGTAGTTTCGCTCGCATATCATCAAAGTTAGGCAATGAAGGAAGGCATAGAAAAGAGGTGACCAACATGTGATAGTCAGATCCAAGATCATTTAGCGCTTGTTGAACTTTTTTTTTTCAGGAATTACATAATCCACCATCGCCAATTGATCCGTGATGCTCTTGACTTTGTTCATGTATTTTGTAACCGATAAATTGTCTTTCTTTAGGAGCTGAAACTCTCTCTTTAAATGAAGAATCCTAGCCTCTGAAATTTGTGAATAGATTCGTGCTAGTATCTGCCAGAGTTCTCTAGCTAAACATTCATCTGGAATGGCCACTAATACCTCTTGAGAAAGAGTAGAGGTAATGTAAGTCACGACAGCCTGATCTTTTCTTTTCCACGTTGTAAACTCTGGATTGCGAACTAGTTTGTTAGAAACTTCCCATTTATCATCTCGCTCTTCCTGCAGAATAAACTCAGATGGTGCATGAATCATTCCATCCAGGTGACCAGAGAGGTCCAAACTACGAATAAAAGGCAAAATTTTCCTTTTCCAGGTCAAGTAATTGGAATTATTCAATTTCTCAGAGATGAGTTGGCCAAGAAAATTGGACGGAAGTGATGGGAATCCATGGAAAAAAAAAAGGACGAGACGAGTTGACTAAGGAGAAGAATAAGAAAACACGAGTTGAATAAAAAGAAGGTAAGAAAAATTGCTCACCAATGCAATAGACTTGTCCAGCCCCTTTTTTTTTTGCGGACAGTCTTGATATATTTCTTCAGAAATGCTTTGCAAAAATCGAGATCTGAAACAATTACAAAAAAAATAATAAAAAATCAACTTGTGCTTTGGGTTATATGCTTTGACTAGAATCAACGCTATATGCAAGGAAGGAACAATCTCTGATTTGAAACAGAAATCAGATATAGAACGAGAGCAGGAGGAAAAATAAACTGAACTGGTATGACTCCACAAACTCATGGCCATCTGATATACATTTACAGTCCAGTCTTAATAAAAAATTGTATATATATACCCTCCCGCACCCCCGCATCCAAGTTTTTTTAAAGCGTCGCACCCGCACCCTCACTTATGTGACATAGGAAGTAGGCTTCGATCACTTTAAATTTTGTGCAACTTCCTACTTTCTAGTTTATATATATATATATATATATATATATATATATATATATATATATATATATATATATATATGTGAACAAGTTACAAAAAGGCACCTACCTTTCGAGCTATTTAAAAAAAGTTGCCTGACATTTCAAATATTACAACTAACCGCTTAGGTTAAGAAAATTAATTTCAAATCAGGAGTAAGGAGGGTGCGGGTTAGCATAAAAATTACAGTTTTGCCCTTAACAGCAATACTTAGTACTTACCCTCAATCCATTCTATCCAATGTATATGCGCACGACAACATCATCGGGAGACAAGCATCTGACCAACGGTGACCAATGATGATGCTTTTTTGGTGACACAACCATGTTGGCAATCATAGAACACACCATCATGATGATGTGGCATGATGAATCTCATTTAGGAGCATCCCAAGCTCATCATCATCCCTTTTATTAGGCATCATCCTTAATTAGTGATAGACACTAAAACAAGAAGGCACAAAAAATAGAAAATGGATAAAAGGGTGAATGTGATCGTACATACAAATGCATGAGGGTGAGGATGAATGATGGTGGTGGTGATGGGTAGGCAAGAACGGCTGCACAAGGTGAGAAACAATATGGATACCTAGATTTGCACATAGGATGGCAACAGTATCCAATGATGATGATGGTGATGATGGGTAGAAAGGGAACCAATGCATAAGAATGAAATGCAGAGCAGTACGAAATAGGAGCTTCTCAATACACATCTTAACTCTGCATCTCTTCCATTGAGAGAAAGAGAGAGAGATCGTCGGACACCAAAGGCACAAGTCTGGTGGTTGGCCAGTTTGGCAGTGAAGATTTGAAGAATGCCATTTTGGGGGAATGTAAAGTGGGGAAAAGACAATAACTTGAAGGGTAATTCTGTTTTTTGATTTCACTAAACCCACTTTGAACCAGGGTCAAACCAACTGTGGTTGCCCAAAGCATCTGTTTGAGCATTACTTTCAATTTTTCAAATTTCAGGCGATTAGTTGTAATATTCCTAATGACAGGTGCCCTCCGTAAATAGCTCAATAGTTAGGAGGCTTTTAGTAAATTGCTCTCTCTCTCTCTCTCTCTCTCTCTCTCTCTCTCTCTCTCTCTCTCTCTCTCTCTCTCTCTCTCTCTCTCTCTCTCTCTCTCTCTCTCTCTCAGGAGGACCACCACCACGGTGGGAGGCCATCCAGCGGGGCGGCGGGGAGGTTGTACGATGGGGCAGCCGACTGGCGATGTTGAGAGAGAAAGAGAGAGAGGAAAGAGGGGCAGCGGGGCGGCGGGAAGGACGAAGGCGGAGAAGGCTGGTGGCTAGAGATCACTGGGTGGTGGAGGTGGTGTTTGAGGCGGCGGGAGGCCGTTCGGTGGGACGGCGGCTGGTGGCTATAGATAGGTGGGTAGAGGAGGTGGTGGGAAAGAAAAGGGAAAAGAAAAGAAGGAAAAAGGAAAAGATGGGTGGGTTAGGATTACACATGAACCGTCCGATATGAACCTGTTGGTTCAACCAGTACACATATTTCATTGGTATACAAATTATAGTTATCCTATATAGTGCAGTGTAAAGAGTTTGACGTTTGTCAGACGCAACGCTCGCCGCTAATTGCATGCGATGAGCAGCGCGCATTGAATTAATGTCTTCAGGGCTTTTAGCAGCAATCTTGGACCGCATCTAAAAGAGTAAAACACAACAAAAAAAAAACATGCTGTGTGTGTGTGTGTGCACAAATATCGGTCTAGGCTATATCTCGGCAAGGCAATTTCTCATGATAATATAGGTTTAGATGATAAATCTCAAGAAAAACTCAGGGCTTAAAAAGTTTTAAAAAATACAAAAATAGCAGAAATATATAAGAAAATAACATGTTTAGATAATAAAATACACATGTAATAAAAAAATAAGTATAAAATATAAAAGAAAGAAGAAAACTGTACTTACGATACAGAAAACAAGTAAAAAAAGTATGTACTTGATAATAATGTGATGTATCGTGATATCATCGCGATATTATCGCAATATATATATAAACTTCTGACATTTTCAAAATATCATGATATTTTTCCTTTAATATTGTTTTATGAATTTATAGTGATATTATCACTATATTTTCAAAATATCACCTATATTTGTGACTATGATATATATAATACGCACACAAGGCTTTAAAAACCATATTGTAACCAGTATCAGCCGAGACCAAAATAAGATAGTATCGTATTGCAAAAAAATCAATTTTTAAATAAAAAGTCCAAAAACAAAAAAACAGAAAAAAATCAGGAAAATCATTCCAAAAAAAACAATGATGAATTGGGTAAGTAAAACATCACATGTCAAAAAATTATGAGCTGCATAAGACATCGAACATTCAATAATCCAAATAATATGCTATGAATGACATGCACATCTCACAAGAAAAATGCAAAACAAAGAAATAATATGCATATTAAACAACGAAACTAAGCTAACAAGTCACAACATTCATTATAGTGTGTGTTTACATAAACAAAAACAAAATCACATAACATTTTTCATTGCTTAAAAATTTTACATAACCAAGTATTTTCAAATTCAAACAAAAAGGAACTAGATAATGCCAATCATGATTATCATCTTCTTATTCTTCTTTTTGCAAGATATCACCCGTAAATCACTCTCTAGCTCTTTAAAAGTGAGTATGAACTAGGTGCAAAGGGCCTTACATGTTTCCAAAAAAGAAATATCAAAATTAATGCAACTTTGACTGCACTGAGTGTGTATCGTAAAATGTACCCCATATCGGGGTATCATAGGATCTACCTGATACAAGTATGATACACATTTGCACCGAGATACGGGTGTGTATCGTATCTGGTTATCTAATAGATACGACACGTATCGTACGATACAACATTGTGTGTGTGTGTGTGTATATATATATATATATATATATATATATATATATATATATATATATATATATATATATTTGTGTGTGTACGGCTAACATTTGGTAATGGCAACATGAGGGAAAAAAGCCTTTTTCATTTTTTTATTGTTTTTCATAAAGCTAACCTTCTATATGTGATCTACATGTTTTTTTTATATTTGATCTACATGTTTTGCTTAATGGGAATCAGCTTTTGAATCGTCTGATTATGACATATAAGCATGTTTTTATAAGGCTTCAAAAATCAATGGCTTACAATGTGCGATACTTTCTCAGGTCATAAAATCATGTTTTTTGATTGAGAAAACATTGTTCAAAACCCAGTTCCTACTATTTGGAACATGTTGAACACATCTATGAGGCCCAATTGGATCAAAACAACCAGCGCCTATTATTTCCAAAGGTGTTTGTACATAATGGCACCATTAAGCTACCCATCTTAGCATTTTTCAAGATGGGTGTGGCATCCATCTTGAGAAATGTTGAGATGGATAGTCATCAGCAGCGGAGCTGCACGATGCATAAAAAAGGACCTCTCTCTCTCAATATAATATATATACATATATATATACGAATTGGTTCCTCCTAACCGTCCACAAAGTGCGGACAATACTAATTTTCAATGTTCCAAGCTATGTTTGATAAATAAGACCCTACTGATGTGTTCAGCATGATCCATTTGCTAAGAATTGATTGTTAGATCAAGCTTTTTTTCAACAAAATATGATTTTATGAGCATTAAAATTTATAAAAATTTTGAGCCATTGATTTTTGAATCCTTATAAAAACCTGCTCACATGTCATAATCAGATGACTAAAAAGCCACTTCATACTAAACAAACCATGTAGATCATACCTATAAGGTCAGATACCAAAAAAATATCGAAAAAATTGAAAATTTGAAACTGCCCACACCCTCCTACCATTAGAAGGAACCAATCACTATATATACTATGTGCGGTGCGGGTGCGGGTGCGGGTGCGGGTGCGGGTGCGGGTGCGGGTGCGGGTGCGGGGGTGGGGGTGGGGGTGGGGGTGCGGCACTTTCAAAAGCCTTGGGTGCGGGGGTGGGGGAAATATATATATATATATAGAAGGGGAGTCCAAAATTGAAACTTCTAAATAAAATCATTTAAAACTTCAAAATATCGGTTTAATTTACACGTTGGACTTTAGGAGACCTTTCCTATTCTCAATGAAAGCTTTTAATTTCCAAGAATCTAAATAAAATCATTTAAAACTTCAAAATATGGTTTTAATTTACACGTTGGACTTTAGGAGACCTTTCCTATTCTCAACGAAAGCTTTTAATTTCCAAGATAGATTTTAGGAAACGGTTTTCTATTATCAACACTTTCCAAAGCTGCCTTGTTGAGAAACTCGTTTTATGTTTTTGGTGGATGAGAGGAAGTTTTATTACTATTAAATGAGAGAGAGAGAGAGTTTAATGAGAATTTATTCACTTGAAAATAATGTTGTTCAATGCATTTTAAATGAATTTAAAGCAAGGGTCTCTTTTTTTTATTTTCCAAAGCAGATTTTTTTTAATCCAAAAAATGGACCAAAATGACCCTGGGTGCGTTGACCGCACCCAGAGACGGATTGACCGTACCGGGTGCCGCACCCGCGTCGCGTCGACACGGGTGCGGCACCTGTCTAGGCGAATCCCTGTGACATAGTATATATATATATATATATATATCATAATCACAAATATTGGTATTGACTATATTTCGGCGAGGTATAATATCGGAATATTATAAGTTTTCCAATAAATCTTGGATAAATCTCGGGATTTTAAAAATAAAACAAAAAAAATTGAAAAAAAATAAGAAAAACCCACTATTTCCTTCTCTCCTTCCTCTTTTTCCTTTCCTACCCTTTTCTTTCCTTCCCTTCCTTCCCTTTTTTCTTTCTTTCCCTTCCTCTTTTTCCTTTCCTTCCTTTCTTTCCTTCCCCTCCTCTTTCTTTCCTTCCTTCCTTCCTTCTTTTCTTCCTTCCACTCTTCTCTTCCTTCCTTCCTTCATTTTCTCTTCCCCTGTTGCAATGCAGCCACCAAGACACCCTTTACATTACAAGTTAAAACCCTAAGGGGTCTTTTAAAAAACTGATACCAAAAGTACCTTTTTAAAAAAACTACTAACAACATATATATCCTCCTTTTCTAAAATCCTGAAATACCCTTACACTAACACTTTTGAAAAAACTCCCAAAAGATCCCTATCGTGAACTTGTGGAGTCCACGATATTATCACAATAATATTGTGCTATATATAAATTGCGATATTTTGAAAATATCGCAATATTTTACCTTTAATATCGATTTTCCATTTTACAACGTTAATATCACAATATTTTCAAAATATTGCTGATATCTATGACTGATATGTATATATAGAGAGAGAGAGAGAGAATAATATGTAGGTCCCAACCATTTGTATTCGATGCCACATTGACACTTTACTACGCATGCACTTTTCCTGTTGACACAACAACAGAAACTCTCTCAACACTTTATGGATACAGTCAAACCCATATATGCATGGTCAACACTGTGTCCTTAACTTTATTTAGTTCTTTTTATGGACTTGATTATTTATTTTACTTGTGTTCTTTTTCATTTAAAATTTGTCATTGATTATATTAAGTTTCCATTTTCAAAACAGATTTACTAGAGAATGCACTTAAGATGACATTCACAGTTTAGTACTCTAGATTACAAATTTTAAATGAATGAACAAATGAATGCACGAACACACACAGAACTGTGTCCCCATGTCCTAGTTTTACAACTCTCATGTTGTATCATATGTGTCTATGTCGTGTCTCATACCCATGTATGTATCTATGTGACATGTTTTATCTCTCAACTGTTGAAAGCACTTCCAAAAAACATAGTTGCATGTGGTTTTTGAATGTGAACCTAAAGATGTGTTAATGACTGCTTATTTAATCAAAGTTTACAAATTGGATCGAGTCAATTTAACTATAGAATTCACTTTTTTCATCAATTTTTGGTGCCATAAGCTCAAAAACACATCTGAACATGAAAAGTCCTCATCTAATGCATGGTTTTACAAAATAAACTGTATCAAATAGATCTCTAGTTAATCAGGTGTTTTTCTAAACCGTTTAGAGCGGTTAGGAGGTAAGACTGGTCAGGAGACTCAGGACCCACAACGTGTGGTTTCCACTTCCGAAAAGGTCTACAACTTCATTTCCTCCAAATGCACAGGATATGTCTTCCTTATTGATTATACCATGTTTGTTCTTGAAAACCGGATTTATAAAACTTCTGCTAGCAAACTGCAGATACACTGAACAAAAACTTAATGTTGTATGCTGTATATCATACATTTCAAGCATTACAGTGGCAATTATCATGTAGAAACTTAGTCCAGTGTAGGGGTTTCTTGCACCAAACGTCAAACACCAAAAATAACTCTTCCATCCATTTTCTAACTCTAAGACCATTTTAAAAGTACATAAGATCACAACAGCCAAACAGTGATAAGTTATCTACATTGAGCCTTTGCATTAGAAGTGCACCAATGAAGAATAAACCCAGTGCTAACACTCAGATTGGACCAGATACAAGGCGGAGAAAAGAAAATGAAGATCAAAAAGGGAATGAGAAAGAAAATAAAATTGATTGAAACACAATAAAAGAGATGAAAAGCACCTACTTAAGAAGCTCCTAATATACATGTATTTCAATAACTCACTCAGTGGATTAAAATCGACAGCTTTGTGTCAATAACAGTGGATCGCAGACATTCATAATTCTTCAATATAAAGGAAACTGACTATTTCAAAAAAATAGGCAACCTATTTGTCTGGATTAAAAATATCAAAAGAATATGAGCAATCTGACACTAAAAAGTCTACAAAATGTAGTCTTTTAGTACTTCACTACTTCTAATATAGGAGATGATGACCCAACTAAATATGAATAACAGCCTAACACCTCATACAATTAAAATGGTGATGATGATACAAATTTGCACCTAAAATGGCACACTCCCAACAATAGTACGACGTTCAGGAAGCCATAAAGCACGTTTCAATTCTCCAAACAAAAGTGATATCCATTTTGTGAATAAAGTAGAAGGATTAGTCCAAGTATCCATTCAAATTGTAGATTAGTTAACAGATAACCAATAGTTGCCTTTTGGATATCCATAATAGCACATACTAAGCATCTGATTCATCTACATTTATGGAGGAATCCACGCAGGAAGATGAATTTCCAACAATTATGCATGAAATAATCCACTAGCAGCTAATGAGAAACTAAACAAAATTCCCAATTTTGATTAAATTAACAAAAAAATAACTCAAATTGATGATATTTCCAAACAATACTACCATAGGATATCCCATTAACCAAAAAATAAGAGGAAAAACTCTCGAAATTAGAAGAAAATGCACTGAAACGAATAATACCGAAAGGCAATGAAGATTATCAGATCGCCCCTAACCTCTTCCATCTCACGAAGGATAACGTCGCGCTCCCGATTGATCCGGTCCTCGCTGAAAGACGAGTTCTGCAAGATGTCCGCCAGGATTTCCAGCGCTACCGGCACGTCCTGGCTCAACACTTTCGCGTAGTACGTCGTCTGCTCCCTCGAGGTGTAGGCGTTCAGATGCCCGCCCATGTTCTCGATCTCTTCCTCCAGGACCCTCACCGACCGCTTCTCCGTCCCCTTGAAGACCATGTGCTCCAGAAAGTGCGCCGTCCCGTTCGTCTCCTCTGTCTCAAACCGGCTGCCGGCGTCGATCCACACCCCGACGGTCGCCGTCTTCGCGGCGAGGTTCGACTCGGTCGCGACGCGCAGCCCGTTCGTGAGAGTTGTCACGCGCGTCTCCGGCGCCGAGAGGATGTTCGTGTGGTCCACGAGCACGGGCTCCGGCGAGGCGTGCCTGAGGAAGCGAGGGTCGGGGTTCTCGAGCTTCCGGAGTTTCGCTTTGACCTCCTCGGAGAGGCGATCGTAGATCATGACGTTGGGCGCCGGAGGCGAGCTCTCCGTCCTCGCCAGAGACGGCACCGCAGGAGAGTAGCTCGAGAAGAGACGATCGGTTAGGAGGATAGACGGGCGGGAGAGCGAGGGCCTCCGTGATCGACGGGCGAGGTTGAGGATCGCCTTGCTCGCCATTTTCCCCCGGCTAGGGTTTGCTGGTTAGGGATTCTTCCTCCTGGGAGTGAGGAAGCACAGAGAGAGAGAGAGAGAGTGAAAAAAAAAACTTTTTTTTATTTACAACACGAATTGTTTTTCCCTCCTGGCTCGTCAACTCGGATCAAATATGTATCGGAAATCAATTTGAATCGGGGTGAGGAAAAAACGAGTTTCTAATGATACTGGTACAATTTATTTAAAATATATATATAGTATATCTAAAAAGTTGATTACAAGTTACTAAAAGTTGTGAACTAACATATGTTTTGTATAAAGTTATTTGATAATTAAAGTGATTGGTTTGCATTTAATTTATCATGCATAACCAACTCGATTGGATTTGTAATAAAATAGTTTGTAAAGCTACTGTTGTATAAATTTTGTGAAGAATTAAGGGGAAAGTTCCGTCTACAGAAATGCTTGAGAAAGCGATTCTAAAAGCCTGAAATCTCATGTTCAACCCAACATGAGATTGTAGGCAGCTTGTGATTTTGAATCATTCTGATTGAAAATTGCAGCTAACGGTAAGATTTCAAATCTCAACTCTCAAGGGTTGCCCTGAGATTTGGAAGGATTCAGAGATTTCAAATCCGGCCGAGTTGAGGCACCCAAACATACCCTAATAAGATTATAGTTTTTTTTTTAAAGGAAAGCTGGGATTGCAGCAGTCTCTGAACCTACAGTTGCAACCAAAAGAAGTGGTGAGTCTACAACCCAGTAAGATTTCATTTACAAATTGACACGACCGTTGCAACTGTAGTGAACTCTAAGCTCCTAGTCTTAGTTTAGTTTGCTACTTATGCACACATGTTAGTTATGAGTTTTATTACCCCATTTACCGCTCTCTATTATCATTTCAAACAACTCTTTTACTCTAATCGGCTATTCCGGACATAGCCTCCTCGGGTGTAGCAACCCATGTAGACAACTCAGAGTCTACAATGTTGGCCAGACTTATGAATCACTCACAAACAACATAGTCCAAACCGGCCCAGACTACGGACACAGGTGCTACAGCAGCTCGCCGGTTGCAAGCCGGGAGCAAAGGGACTCAAACGGTAGCTAGCCGAAGAGCCAGAGTGGCTATACCTGCCCCCAAGGTGCCTCAATGAGCTATACCTGCCCCCAAGGTTTTGTGGTTCATGTTACGTCCTACATGTGTCTAGTGGGCAATGTTTTAACCCCTAAGGGTCACCTAGAAACGTCTGAGATATTCCCAGGTTACTCATGAGGTACACACCTCAAGATTACCTTAGACCATGCCTCCTAGTAGAGTTCCCATCACACACTGGGTGGTCATCCTATAGACAATTTTTTTACTCAATATTCTCATCTTGAATTTAATGTGTTATACAATCCTCAATGTATATCCACTAATTACTTTTAACACATGTTTACATGTCTGAACTGTTAAAGATGGCAACCCACCACAAATTTATTCACGACACATACAATGCCCCTCCTAAGGCATAAGCATGACATTTCCCAAGGTAATACCTACCTTGAGACTCTGGAACTCTACCCTCAATTTTCACATAACACATCAATCTCATACATGCAATCATGTCATGCCACTTTTATTTCATAATTCAGAAATTATACATGATCAGGTTTAAGCATCACACTTGAACTTTATAGATTCCTAGGCATGCAAAACAGTGTCTCTTTATAATAAACAAAACTAACATATTTGAAGCACATGGAATCATATATAAAGATGCCTAAACTAATTAGCATGTATTTTAATCAACTAAGGAGGAATTTGCAAATGTTCACTTACCTGGAATGCTTAAATTCCAATCGCAACCCTTGATCTGAAAATAACGAATACCTCATATCATCAAAATTACCAAAACACCCTTAAACTTAATTGTCAAACTCTGACTCCATTCTTTTAGAGTTTGTTCACACATCCCCTACTAATAGACTCTACCCAAGCAGTAGAATCCATGGATTCAAGAATCACATGGATCTGACTTCGGGGCACTTAGTTATGCTTTGTATATTTTGTAGGCATATCAAGGGCAAAATGGTCTTTTTGCTCTTTCAATGACCTCTATGTCATCTTTACTTCATGTTACTTTAAGATCCACACTCATAATAAAATTTGACCACTTAGGTCATCAACTCAACTATGATTTGGATCATGGATTCAGTATTCTTGATCCAAACCCGCTTGAAAAGGGTTTGTCTGGATCTAAATCAGGTCGTCTAATTGAATCCAACTTGAGTTTGGGGTCCAAACTAAGATCCAAACCCGAATCCAATTTGTAATGGAAAAATCGAGTCTTCGCTAATTCGATTTTTCCATCTCACTCGATAAATCAATCGCACCCGCATCTGGTTTGTCTCGGTCTAGACTTAGTTGGTCTGACCCATATTGGGTCCACCTTCGGTCTGGGCCGAAACGGTCCACCATTACAAACCTGACTCGGTCTGCTAACTACTTCGGACCCGCCTCAGTCCGTTATATACTAATACGGTCTGTTGTCACAACGCACCTATCCACTTCATCATTTTTTTTTTGCAACAGTTTCGACTACATCATTGTTGTCGAACTGTTGCAACCTCTGCCGATGGGTCAGTGCCTGCAATGATGAGGGCAGCGGGCAGACCTCCTGCCTCCTTGCAGCAGGCGGTCCTCCCTTCGCCATTTTCGTCCTCAGTGTTGACAGCAGCAGAGGAAAAATCCTCGATTACTCTCCTTCTTCTATTGAAATGCAGGGACAGGGTTCTCCCTGTCCCTGTTTTGCTGCAACTCGCCGGCAACTGTGAGGTTGTCGACGACCCCCGTGTTTAGACAACAAAAAAGAGCAACAACAGAGGGGAAACCCCTCTGTCGTTCTCTTCTATCGCAAGGCAGAGACAGGGTTCTCCCTGTCCCTATTTTGCTGCAACTCACCGGCAACTGTGAGGTTGCGGGTGACCCCCCTGCATTCAGACAAACCACGAGAGAGGGAGACTCACCTGACGGTGACCGGCGATGGCTGCAGCACCTCTTCCTGATTCTCCCTACACGCTCCCTCTCTGCTCCTCTGGTGATCAAATGGGGAAATGAGAGGAGGCCCCCCCATGGCTTTTATATCCATGGGGGTTGCTCGGTTACCCCCTCCCACCTTCTGAATTAAATGGGGGCAGCCCGCTTCCTCTCTCACGATCTGATTCATGGGAGAGGAAGGGGTGTCGCCCCCTTCTCCTTCCGTAACCCCCCCACGATGGGGAGAGCGTTACACTTACATTGTCAAGTTGTAGCCTGCCTGAATGCATGAGTCTGGTACACTACAAGCCTTGTAATTCAAATAGTTGTTACATGTTTGCTGTGTACACTTTCTATGGATTTGTACCCAAGGTTGAGCTTTGATTGGGTTAGAAATTATGAAGCATTTGTTCTTTAGACTTCTAGCTAATTTCCTTTCGGTATTTTGTTTGGTACGGATGTGTGAACCCCAAAATTGGTAACTGTGATATCTCCTTGTGCAGACTTAGGAATCTAACCATATGATTAGTTTCATGGTTCATTTACTTTTAATCAAGACAGTTAAGTATCTAAATAAATCTTAATAAAGATGAACCATCCAGATTACACCAAAATGGAATTGCAAATATAGTCTTCCATATGCAACTTGTTGAAAGACTTAAATTCTACTAAAGTGAGACAATTGAGCCTGTTTTTGTTGTCAATCTACTTGAAATTTCAAGAGATGAAGATATGGGATTTAATTTCTTTATATTGTATGTGCATCCATACTAGATGGTGACCCTGCACACACATAGATATGCAATTCCATGATGAAAATGGTTGAACATTTATGTTGCACTTGCACGCCCAGTTGAGACATACTCTTCTTGCCTATGTATATAGTATGTTATGAAAAACAGCAATACATAGGAGTTGTACAAATGAAACAACATATATAAATGTGTCTCTCATTATATTTTGTCTCATTGTCCAGCATGTATTCCAGATTGCTCAATGACTAGTTAGCTGCCTGTTATACTGATCTTCAATTTCTTATGAAGTTGCATGTTATTCAAATGTTGGATGCCTAGTTAGTTGCATATTACGATAATCTTATGTTCATATGAAATTGCATACTAAACTGATGCTCAATGCCTATTTAGTTGCATATTAGGCTGAGATTCAATTTAGTATTTAACTACATATTCACTCTATGTTCAAATCCATAGTTAGTTGCAGATTAAGACCATACTCAATCATCTTAAAGGGACTTTACATATTATACTAGAACAGAACATGAAATGAATTGTATAAACTACAAATAGTGTCGGTTGAAAACTTGCCTATTGGGCAATATGGGTAAAATACCCGATGCGAGTATTTGGGTTGTTAACTTTTGTGTAATGACAATAAAACTGATGAAAAACTTAAAGTTAAATGTGAGCCTGACTGGTTTAAAGGTACTGGGGCATCCGTGCTTGACTGGTTTAAAGGTATCAGAGCACTCTGAGTGGGTTTGTGCAATCAATATAAAAAAATTGTGGATGTGTATGCCTTGGTAAAATGACTAAGGTTGGGAACCTACTACTATGATAGTAGGAGGTAGTTTGGGGAAATGCCCTTGTACTTTGGGTAATTTAAAAAAATAAAAGATCAACTCACTCAGATTCGGGCTTACCTTGGAGAGGGTAGGTGGTACAAAACTCTGGTAACATGTGTTTTGTGTTTCGAGCAAAAATGGTTCGTTGGTCCCTAGTTCTCGGAGTTAGGGGACCCGGACTACCAAATGTGTCCTAGGTGGTAGCTCCATGTTCTTCTGCAGAAGTTAGAGATGCATCCTGTTTTGGTTTGGCCTTTGGGAGGTTCTCTTGGCTACTGGCCGCTCCTTTGAGATTTCAGTTTCAGTTAGAACATTCGGGTTAATAAAATACCTTTGAATAATACACCCCCGAATGTTATTTTCTGTTACGGTTGTTTTGGCTCGTGTGTACCCATGGGATAAGAAAAGATAAACACTAATTAGAACAACTTAGGTATCACATTGAGTAGACTTAGTATATTGTCAATCTTACATATTCTTGAAGAATGTATTTCTTTACTTCCAGCATGCTTTAGAAATGGTAATTGTGCGCCAATTAATTTTCTGTTGTGATCGTTACATGAAAATTATGCATGTTAGTATATCTGTGTAGTTCTAACTTTTTATTTAATAATACTGAAAATCACACAAGTCACCCACATCACATGCTTGACACTTTATATACCTACGAGAAATGTTACAGTAATTTCTACTTAGACAGTTGTAGTCTAATTCCTATAAATTTACTATTTTTAGGTGAAGAATAGGGTTTTTGAGCGACTGTGAGATGAGGCGCTGATCGAGACTTGATCTACTTGTTCCCGAGTTGTCCTACTTTCTTTCATATTGGATTTTGTTTTGAGACTCATAATGTGGAAACTCTGATGTTTAATTTTATTGAAGTGAAAATAAATGGTGTGGTTTGCTCTTACTTTTCAGTATCGTTCCGAAATGCTTAACCTTGAAATTTTTATTTGTTTCCGCTGTTCAAAAAAAAATCCTCAAAATTTTGGGTTGAAATTTTAGGGTGTTACAAGTTTACCTGCCTTGGGTTAATCAAACCTTCCCAGTACAAACAATCAATGAGTGAACTTTTTTTCATGAGGAATGGAGAAACCACCTTTGGGATGAGAGACCTAGTCACACTAGCTATGTCTTTTCCTCAAGTGGTCAAGGCCCCTCCCACTACACCAAGCCCTTTGCAATTAGCAATGATTGATCATTACAACCCATAAATATTGGAAACCATTCCTTTGGTTTATCTTTGATATTCTAATAGAACTAGTCTTTCTTAGAATTCTTTATTATTTATTGTATGATAAATTTTAGAGGAAAATTTTCATTTAGGAGTAAACATTTTGCTTCTACTTAGGGCCTCACTTTTCTGAATTTCTTGATATGGGTCATAGGTTTATTTAAGCCCATCTCTGAACGTGTGAGATACCTCTCAATCCTCCAAATGAGCTCACAGATTGCTCTCTACATAATGTTTCAATTCCTTACCATGTCCAGGGTCTTATATATGGATTCATGGAGGATTAGATTAAATTCACTACTAACTTAAAGATAGTGCCCCATTAAACCCAATAACCCCCTCCATAACCCATATACAATAGGTTATTTGCATCACATAAAACGTATTAAATTATCTTAATGAGCCCACCATTCTTATGGCTCTTGGGGTTCCATTTGTGAAACCCTATGGCCACACTAGATCCAGTACCAAAATCGTCATATGGGGCGAACATTCATAACTAGTACATCGTATAATATATATAGTACTTCATTTCAAAATATGCACCAAATAAACTTGCATAATTCCAAGGGTCATGTTGTTTTTCTCACATGTGATGGGTTCTCTTCCCACATAATCATGTAGATATTTTCATCATATGAACCATAATTCTTTCTCACATAATCATGTGATTTTTCATACACTAGCTGAATTTTTCTTCACGATATATCTCTATCATGAAGTCATTTACAAACTAGGTTGGTTTACCATTATGATTCTTTCATGCACTTATTTCACATAACTATGTCAAAATTTTAATTATAACCCTTAATGTGCAATATAATGTAGTCTTATTGCTTGTCAGCTACTTCTAGCTTCAAGTTTCTTATAAAGTGGTCAATCCATACGTCATTTATTGTTGTTGCACCACCGACAACGTTTTTTACCTTAGTCATGAGATTTTATATTACTCTTTAATCACCATATTATATGACATTAACTTGTACTGTGTGAAGTGATAGTAATTTTCATCAACTCATAGATTCATGATCAATTCTGATTTGCCAAACTTGGCAAATGCGCCTGTTTTTTCAAGTTTTTCACTATAGTCAATACTCCCACTATCCATATGCTTCATCATCACATGGAATATGTTTTAACTTTCACACCACTTGATCATTTTGGATCAATATATCTATATTTAAACAATCATAAATATGATTATAAAAAAGTAAGAATATCACCATGTTGCACACCATGCATAAAGCTTTCAAAGCATGAAAATATCCCTTTATGCATTCATACAAGCAAACCATAAGAACAAGATTTATGATGTTTATTTATCATCATATGCAAATAAATATCTATATGCATATGCAGAATTGTAATTGAGCTTACACTTTATTAACATATTATAATTAAGCAATATATGCATATTAAGATATCGCAAACTAGAAGCAATATGCATTAGAAGTAAAGCACAAGTCTTTATATCCATATTCAATTTGAATATGCATCAGATACATAATCAATAAAAGTTAGCATTTTCTATCTCATTACCATTTAGATATACCAAACATGATAAACTCATTTATTTTTCAAGGCTTTAATCTTATCAAATATGATATTAAGCAATCAAACCACAAGTATGTGAGAATATAAGTTTATATCCAATACTAGATCTAAAACACAATACTCATATCCATTGGATTTATGTGAGTTTCTATTCAAAATTAACTTGAGATGTTATCAAGTCTAACATAATCCATAATAAAAAATAAATCGACATGGAAGCTTAAGCAAAACCATGGGTCACCCGAATTTGAATAGTCTAAATCTATATCCCTACGTTCTAATTTTAAATGGATTCATACTCTATATCCGACATTATACTTTTTCAGATCCATATTTAGATACATATAATAAGAGGACCCAATAAAGAACTATTTAAAGCATACATACATTAAACTATAATAGTTTTACATATCTAAGTTAAATAAACTTGAATGTCATTATACAAATTTAGAATCACAATAGATCCATATATAATAGGACCAAACAAGCATATCTATAAGCATATGTAGTGCAATCATATAAAAATGTTCTTAGATCTCATATGGATCCAACTTACCTGTATCATATATAGACTTCATTCAGACCATAACTAGGTTAATGTCCAATGGGTCCCTGAATCCAATGGTGTTGCTTGGAGCAAAAAATATTTAATTGGATCTATTCAAATCCACACAGGTTCAACCATATCCAATATGTTTTACTAGATCCAACCAGGTTTATTAGAATACTATTTGTCCCATTTTGATCCAACTTGCTCTCATATCTATTTTATTGATCAATGCATCAGATTCAATAGTATTTGATCTAATTCAACTTGATACATCATAAAAACTGGACCAATACTAAGTCATACTAGATTCATATATTAATAGGATCTAAACATGAATAAAATATAATGCATATCAAAATAATATGCAAACACAAAAAGCATTTCAGGATTCAAATAAATACATGCTAAAAAATTCAAACTCTCTTATATTAAGGTAGAGATCCAATCCATATTACAATTTGATCCAAAAATCAAATTATGAGTTTTTTAGTTTAAAAGAATGAATATTATGATTTTAACTCATATAGATTACCTTAACCAAATATCAAACTCATGAAAAAATAATCCTATAATTTCATAAAGTTCGGGGATTGTTCTAAAAAGAAAACAGAGATAACAACCCTATCTCGGGTATTTTTCAAAAAACAAGTATGTTTCAAGAATTTCTTAAAAATAGAGCATTTGTTCTAAAAAATAGAGGGCATATGCATAATAAACAAGAAAGAATAGCAGTGATTAAGTAATTCTACTTAATAAAGGCAATTTAACAGAAAAGAACAAAGGTAGTAATGTAATTCTACTTAAAAAAAAATAAAAAATAAAAAGGAGAACGCGAGGGTTCTCGATTCTATGAAAAAAATGATGCTTCAAACCATAGCCTCCTCCTCTCCCCTACACCACCGCCTCTCATCGAAGGCTTTGTCAAACTCAACCGACTGCCAGGGCTTGGTCATCTGATAAGAAAGCCCTCCCAATGCCAGGTACGGTCCTCCCTTCGTTGTTGCACTTTCAACACCATAATCCATTGGGGATGGCCTCTACCTCCCCTGCAATGCCCTCATATCGGCAACAAAAGGTTGTCGAGAATAGGCGATCGTTGAGGGTCGCCTATCGAATAAGAGAAATGCAGTTCCAAATATCTGGTAATGCATAGTCCCAGATATCCAGTGAGACACCCACCCCCAATAAAAAATTAGAAAGGAGAGAAGGGTCTCTACCCTTCTCCTCAACCTTTGATGATGAAGGTTCACCAGAAAAAAGGGAGGAGAAAACATGTAATAGAGGTAAGTCGAGGACAATGAGAGGTAGCCACAATGACGGGGGAGTCTGCAGGGTTGACGATAGAGGTATGTTGGGAAGGGAGCCAGTCGGGGCACCACGACAACAAAGGTGTGTCGAAAAGAGAGGGTAGCTAGGGTAACAGATATGTTGATGGAGGACGCCAAGACGAGTGGTTGTTGAGTGGGAGGAAAATAGGGGCATCGATCACGGGTGTGTCGGTGGCCTCCATGGTTCAATCCATAGAGGGCTACATGGGGCTTATAGAGGGGTTGTAGCAAATCGATTTGATAGAAAAAGTGTGATCTCATTGGGGATCTCTTTTGTCTAGCTATCTATGTGTTCGGCAAGGGAAGAGGGAGGATCTCAAATAACTGCAAGTTTGACTCTCCCAAACGTCGAAGAAACAGGTCGTCTGACATGTCACCTCTCCTTTGTATGTGATTTTTTTTAATCTAACAGGGTCTTTTGAATCTAGTGAGGGTTGACCGAGTTCAAAACCAAGTGAGAGGAGGGGTACAAAATCTCCCTGTCTGACTCCAGATTGTCAGGCGGTGCTTAATGTAGGGATGATTCCAATGCAGAGAGTTAATTCAATACTAGGCTTTGGTACCAATGTTGAAACATGGTGGTTTCAAAATTTAGTATGGTTGTGATCACTTAATCGAATGAGGCATGTGCTAGAAGGATGACTTAAATCTCCATCCATTTAAAGATACATGCTCTATCGGTTAAGCTATTCTAGCCCATTTGTAAGCGTGAGATCCCTCTCAATCCTTTAAATAAGCTCACAAATTGCTCTCTACATAATCTGTCTCAATTCTCTGCCATGATAATGGTCTTATATAGTGATCCATGAAGGATTAAATTAATTTCATCACTGACTTAGAGATAGTGCCTCATTAGACTTAATAACCATCTCAATATCCTATGTTATATGGAGCCCATAAAACATATTAAATTATCTTAATGAACCCACCATTCTTGTAGCTCTTGGGTTTCATTTGTGAGACCCTATGGCTACACTGGATCCAGTATCAGAATCAAACATTCTCTCATATAGAGCAAAGACCCTTCTCCTCGCTCTAAATTTTTTGTGCATGGCTAGTGCTATTGAACAAGCCCCTAACTCAAAACAAAATAAACAAACAAAGCCCCTTCCCCAGCAATGTTGTAAATATCGACCCATCATATCGATAGAAAATCAATACGATACTAACTTTAATCGATTATTTTTTATAAATATAAAAAATACTTAAAAATAAAATTTAATATTATTTTAACGTGTCATATTTTGATTAACATGAAATATTTTTTAATTATTTTTTAGCAGATTCAGAATAATTCACTTGAAAATCAGTAATGTTGGATTCACCTATTGATACTAACAACATTGCTCCTTAGTTGTTGCCCTCTTTGTGAATCAACACAAGAATCTTTGTTTCACCTATTTTGGTAATGCTCTTATAAATTATCCATTTTGCTATTCTGCATGGTGAAAAGGGATCTCTTGAACCTAATTTATAATTTTAGTATTTTTTTTTTTCAGTTAATAAATTTTCTTTACCCTAAAAAAAGTCTCATATGAAGAAATTTATAAAGGTGATACCCTTCTTTAGGATTAGGAGCAAAAAGTTGGCCCAAAATGAATTTTTCTCTACTGAATTTTTTCGAGAATGCAATTCCAACCATACCATTTAACCATTCAATTCTTCTTTGGAGCAAACCACTTATCCAAGAGCTAAAATGACCCAGGATCGTTTCACTTTTTGTAATGCCCCAAAATTTTAACCCGAAAATATGTTTTTTTTCAAAACGGGTCTTATCTATGGAATCGTCCTAACCGAATTAAGCTTTATAGAGTCAACCTGTGCATGCACCGACATTTAATAGCTCCTTAGAATAAAGTTTGAGAAAGGACAACCTTTTTTTAAATAAGTTAAAAAAATACAGTGAAAAATACTAATTTAAAATTGGTTGAACATTATAGGTAGGTTATTTAAACACATCTTATCAAACCTCAAAGTAAATCAGAGTAATTTAAATAATCATCACATAAAAAAATCATATATCCAATATTAAAGTTTCATAATTCAAATATAAAATAAACAATCATGTCATCGAGATTTTCAATTCATTGATTCACATGGCACCCCCGCAACATCCTACAACCACTCCGCAACATCTCACTCATTACCTATATTTATTTAAAAGTATGGGGTCATATTTTACAAGTCTCAATAGGTTACACGTTGATCAAACATACATATACAATATTTAGCATACATGTAACCAACACAAATTCAGGGTAAGAACATGATAATCATAACAACTAATTTTAGTTACACATTAACATAATGTATCATGAATTTACACATAAATAATATCATATGCATGCTTTTAGTAACAAATATGATATGAATGCAATTGCATAATTAAAAAGTGTTCCTAATCAACTGATGCATTGTTTCACTTGATTATAAAACTCCATTGGGTATATATGGGTATAACACAAAATAGTCCATACCATTCGGGTGTTTATTATGCTATGTGTTTTAATTTTGCCTGAATGACTAAGTCGAATCCACCAAGAGATCTCATACTAAGAGACACTCTTCTGGTTAGCCACGACAAAAAATAATGATCGATCCTATATTTCTGTAGAAGGCCTGAACATACCTACATAAGACTAAAAATTTTAGTCCTGGTCTCCTACCACTTGTGGATTGGAGACCTGGTGAACCACGATTCATCAATACTTTCACCGAACATAATACTTGGTCACATGGGTGTTGTACCACCTACCCTCTCCAAGGTAGACTTGAATCTTTCGGTTTTAGCATACTCTTGTGAGGTATACCCAGAATTCCTAAAAGGTTTATCTTTTTAAGGCCATGAGTCAATGTAGATATTACACAATAATAACCCATTGGATAAATTAAATGTTGTTTCTCATTTAAAACTCCATGTCATACATGCATAACCTTGTATGCATCTCACATGGACATTGCATGTTATCCAATTATATGCATCATGACATGACATGCACATCATAAATATGTTATTTATTACAAATACATGCAGTGGGATATAAGTGTTTGTTGAACATTGAATGAGTATGCATATATAAACACATGCAATATATCATTGTCACATAATAAACAATATAACATAAAGGCATATATAATCTTCATATTGCATGACAAATATTATTAGAATTACACAATGATCTCTAATAATTATTGTGTTTATTTGGTTTAGTTTTTGAACCAAACTATGTCTCATTGGTTCACTTTCGGAACCAGGAGAATCACAAGAGTTTCAACTTAGAATTGTAGGAATTGAATTTTATCAATCAGTATAAATTTTATATCGATTAGATTACAATGAAAAAAAAATCTAAAAAATTAACACTAGATGCATAAAAACATAACCATAAACTTTGCCTCAATCAGAGACTGAAATAGGAATAAATAAATATTTTATCAAAATTAGTTTTTTTGCTCTAAGACTGATCTAGCCGATTCAGTTCCTCTAAAGAAGCATCAATTCAGTAACTTTACATAATACAAAAATTCTATGAAAATGATTGTAGATAGATGGATATTTCTGAAATAATCTTTCATAGAGATCAAGTCCAAATTCTATCCGAGCTATGAATTAAAATTCATGGACTTCAGCCTATTCAGGTTCTTAAATAGAGAGTGCTTCAAAAAATTTTAGGTTTTAGAGCCAACTTCCTTGATTTTTAACTAATAAACCGTAGTGTATTTGTATATCAAATTTTTAATAAAGATTCATTAATACATAAACTAATATACATAAATGTTTAGCCATAAACATAGAATATAATTAGAAAAATAAAATCTATAAGATAGTGCAGTTGAATACATAATTATTGTTAAGACAAAAAATTTGTTTCACCTTTTGAAGGCTGTATTTTCTCATTCAAACATCGAACATATTCAAAATTTATCTTGAACTTCTTCTATGAGTTTGAAATGTCTCTTTAAAATTTGAATTTTTTTTGCCAAAGTGTTTGAGTATACAATAAAGTTTTTGAAAAGTGTCCAAGCCCGTGAACTCAAGACAACATGCAATTTTCATTGACAACCAGGTATATTTCATATTTTTACAAAATAAACCACATAAACATAATTTTCATGACTTAATTAATCATAATATGATCAATATTAGTTTAAACATGTAACAATATAATTTCAGGATACATACAAAATAATCATACACATGGACTTGAATCTGAAACATAAAAGAAACAATTTATTTAAAAAATAAGCACTCATACATCGAATTATGTATTAAAAAATAAAAAATAATTCTGAAGCAAATATGAATCATGCATAGGGATGGTAGTGGACTGGGGCGGAGGACAAGGTCTCCACCCCCGCCTCGTTTCAAAATCTAGACCTTCACCCCCGCCTCCATCCCTACACGGGGATGGATTTTAACCTCCACCCCCGCCTCCATCCCCGTTCCATGTCCTCCATCCCCGGTCCAAACGGGGGTGAGGCAGGGCCCCGTTTCCCCTTATTCTATAGTCATCCCTTAAAGGATTGGGGATGGGATGGGGCGGGGCAGGGCTAGGCAGGGATTGGGACAGGGACGAGGCATGGCGGGGAAAAGCTTAAGTCCATTCCTACCTCCATCCCCGCACAGGGATATATTTTAACCTTCATCCCCGCCTCCATCCCCGTTTCATGCCCTTCATCCCCGTAGGCAGGGCGGAGCCCCATTGCCCCCCGGTCCACTGCCATCCCTAATCATGCACACATATATAAGATCTACCATAATGGATAAAACATACGCTGATCATGAGTTAATCAAATATGAATCATAAATAAACTCATATAGAATGATTTTTTTCGAAAAAAACTCTCATAAACCCTAATCAGTACAATCTACATAAATTTATTTATGAAAATAAATCAAGCCATATGTAAAATCATGCATATGACATGAATATGGTCCAAATCATAAAATATATAAATCATAATAAGAAACACAATGGCAAACAACCCTTAACACCTGATTTTCTCAAAAAGAAATCCTGAATCCACAAACGATTTTAACTATTCGTGTTCTTTCATTCTTTTTTAGTTTTTTTTTATTTATATCACAAATATCAATTTAAATATTTTTTTCTCATGTTGATCATATTGAATACACATTCATCATAGATTTATAATATCAAACACAATATTAATTCTATAAAAATATACATTAATCTCACCAAAACAGATTTTTTCAAATTATTTTTGAAGAACCAGTTCTACAAGAAATCAATAATATGAGCCCCATCCATGTGATAAGCTAATATACATGTGTTGTATACATATGCTAGAGTGTGTGTACCTATCTCAAAAAGGAAACAAATATAATACTAAATATAGAAATGTGATTCTAACACTATAGCAGACTTTTTTCTCTTTGATGCACACCGTACACCAATGTGTGTAGCTCCAATGGAGGTTGAACCAGTCCTCCTAGGGGGCGTGGGCTAGGGAAGAAAAGAAAAGAAAAGAAGAGAAAAGAAAAAGTGAGAAAAGAGAAGAGAGAGAAAAAAAAGGAAAAAGACAGGGAAGAGAAAGTGGGGGTTTCCCTCTTATATTTTCCACATAGGATATCCCAATCCCATGTGGACTCTCTCTCATAAGAATCCAAAACCAATTAAAACCTATCTATTTTATTTTATTTTTTCTAACACATTAGGACTCTAATTAAATTTGGCATTTTAGATAGCTTAGGAAACTTGTTAATTCCAGCCCATGCAAATTTATCTAGAATGTTAGGAGGGTCTCATCTAGGGGACATCCCACCCAAGAGAGTCTCCTTTTAAATTAACAAGCTCTTAATTAATTGCAGTTCTTAATTAATTAACTAATGTTAATTATGACTATTAATTATTTAAATTTATGAAAGTTCTATTAAAATGGGAGATTTACCAAATAGGATGGGCCCACCAAGGGGACTTCCACCCTATTGGTTTCCTATTTCATTAACTTACTTCAATTTTTCATAAATTAATTAAATAATATTTTAAATTTGATTTGGATCCGGACTGCATTTCTAAATCCGAATCCATATTGATTCTCAATCCATATATTGGATCCTAATTGACACTCAATTAGATCCAAATTTGGACTCATAAACCAATTAAATCCAACTTTAAATTCAATTTATATTTATTTTAAATTATAGGTTTTTCATCGAATTAAATTAAATTGTGAACCAATTTTACTCATGATTAACATGCATACTAAATTAAAATTTCAATCAACTTGAATCCATAATTTAGACATAAAATTTCAATTTATTTTATTTAATAATTATTAAAAAATCATAGATATTACACTTATATGTTTTTCAAGAGTATATTTATTAAAAAGTAAAATTCAATAAAAAATCAATCTTTGAAATGAACATATTAAAAAACGACCTGAATAGGAAAGTAAAACTATTTACTGAATTATACAAAATGAACTTAAAAAATATAGCTGGAATGCTAGATTGATTAGCCTTATTAGCTAGTGGTCTTCGAGTAAAACATATTTTTCTAAAAGCAAATGGTAAATACACAAGCATCATGTGCATCTTTTTGGTTTGCCTCTAAAGTGATTCCGATGCAAGCCCTTTGCCTTTTTTTTATGGCTCAGATCAATATTATTAGTATCGGTGCATATCGGCTGTATACACGCACATATCAGCAGAAAGTCAATACTCTATTTTTTAAATAATGAAAAATAATAATTAATTTTAATATTATTTCAATGGTTTTAACATGTGTCACGTTATGATTGACATGTAATATTTTTTATTATTTTCTGGCAGATATAGAACTATTCACTTGAGAATTGATATTGGCCGATACAGCTTGAATCGGTAGCCCAACGATTCAGGGCGGATACCGATATTGACAACATTGACCATGGCCCTATTTTGGTGTCTGCAGTTTAACTCTACACTTAAGGGCACATGTGGTTGTACTTTTTGAAAAGTGAAAATATTGTTCAAAAGGCATTTACTTTCAAAATCTCACTTTTGGGTTCTTTGAAGTTTTATGTTTGGTTGCTTTTTAGGTACTGTTCAAATGAGATTCACTTTATAAAGTATATTAAGAAGTGAATCTCATGTGATTGAACCAAACATACCCTTATTCTCTATTGCCTACTACACATAGTTTCTTGTTGGCTTCAATCACCATATATTGAGCTCACAATGTCTTTCAACTTAAACATCATACACCAATCTACCTAGTTAGACGTGAGGAGGAGTCTTTTGTGGGCAAACAAGTTAAATACAGAGGGGGCACACACCAATGGCTCTAGAACTCAAGTCATCTCTTTAGTTTGGTGACGTTCACAAATCACACCTACCAGATGAGTAGAGCCCTTGTGGGCAGATTACTGAAATTTTTGGACTTTATATACAAATTAATTTATTATTTATTTGAACAATAATCAAGTTCTCTTATTGATTTGTTTTTTTACTGAACATGCCATATTGGCAGTATGTCTCCCCGGTGACACGAGCAGACACTCTCAAACATGTGGACATAGACACAAACACGTAAGGTAAATACTTTAGTTGTATTTTCATATTTTGAAATGTTTTTATCTATTATTTTAATAAAATGTATTTTAATATTAAAATACAAAAAAAATATTGTCCTCATATCTTATTTTCCAAAAGCATTCAAACTTACGTGTCAAACCCACGTCACACATCTTCATGTCCACGTGGAAGATAAAATGTATTTTAATATTAAAATATCAAAAAAAAAAAATCTTGTCCTCATATCTTATTTTCCAAAAACATTCAAACTTACGTGTCAAACCCACGTCATAAATGTTTTCCATGAAAATCTTTCATGTGATTTTCAAATAGTATGAAAAATTTCTCAAAAATTTCAAATGAATGTTTCCCTGTCACAAAAGTTAGTGCTTAAGATCCAAACTGCCCAATACGCCAACTAAACTATGTCCATGTCCATACCCTTTTTGGTTGGGAAATTTTCTCTCGGTTTGGTTAGTTGTGGTGTTTTTCAAAGTCATAGGCTCCTCTAAATTTTACTGAGCCATATTAAGGCTATCCTGTGCCTAATTCAGTGAAAAACCGGTTGGATTGCAGCCCGATTGAGATTGGGGCTGTAAGCAGATTGGTAAGGCCCGATTTTTGTATGATCCAAATCCGAATGAAAAATTTGCATTGTAGATTTGAATCCTAGTCTGGATCAGAATCAGATCCGATATGTGAGGGTTGAATCTGGATACAAAATGTATGTGGTAATACCAGATCCAGTAAAAAACAATACAACTCAGCTCTTTACATGTAAAAAAAGAATCAGGTTGATTTTAATCTGAATCGGAATTGGATCCAACCTAAAATAGGATCAAAATCCAAAATAAATCTAATAGGGCAAAATTCCTACTCATTTCTTTCATTCTTTCTGTTTCACAAAATGATAAAAAGGTTTTGCTTTGCATGGATCTGAACTTAAAATCTGGGCCTTGGATCCTACCTTGCTCAAGCTGCATGGCAGCAGAACCAGATCCAGCCTTGCAAGGGCTGCACAGCATTTGCAATTACTGACATAGCCATAATCAAACAATAAACCGGCCTAATAATTGAAATTCACCATTCAGGAAAAAAAATATTAGAATTTTTTGTAAACATAGACCAACCTCATCACAAGTTTACATGAAGTTAGTTTGTCAATGTCATTTGACTTTAACTAGAATTCCCAAAGGTTAATACCAAAAATGCAATGAAATAATTTTCCACAAAAAAAAAATTCTAAAAAAAAGATGGAAAAGACCCTCCTCTTTATATTGAGTTTTGGTAGAAATTGATGTCATTCCATGACATGCATTTTATCTTTTTGTGTTGTGGAATATGGAATTTTGGCTCCCTTGGGATTGTTGGGTGCTTCAATGACCTGCAGAATATGCACATACTTGTGGGGTTATACTTACACTCATAAGCCATGCATGAGAAATGAGTACATAGCCAAAATAAAGAGTGTAACTTATTGAGACCAAAGGATAAAGATTCCTGGACATATATCTCCAGTGACCAACAATCTAATTCCACCCCCCGTTTGCACTTTCAATCAGATTGTCATGTTTTGGAAAACTGAGTGTCGTGAATTAGTGTAACACAACAGTAGCACAACAATGAGAACAAGGAGATTCTTTGTCTTTTACCTTTTGGGGATGAAAGGTCTATCAAAGTATGGCATCGGCTGTGCTCGTGGTATAAGCTCTTTCCTTAGCAATTTTATTTCTTCTTCCTCAGCGAGCTGCGACAAACATAAATGATCAAGTAAATAATGGAATCAAGAGATGGCTCTGAAATTGCAAGTTAGGTTAGTTAGAGTAACTATTAAATTGGCTGGTTCTTGAATTGAATACACAGCACCTTATAACTTATAGGGCTGATTGGGAATGTAACTACTGAGAAACCAACACGACTTATACAGAAGTTGGCTCAACTCTACCAGTTGGAACTTACTCAAACCCACACTCTGGGTCAAGTAGGCCGTAAGCTGGATCAAGAATTTCATACCATTGCTTTTGGCACCACTACAACCAGGCAATACCATTTTTCCACATCAAAGTATGCTACTAGGGGCTTGATCTGTTGTTGAGTCATTCAAATTTGCTTTAGTTGGCTCCATGTAGTTCCTAGATCTTGTAACAGCTCGATCGTGCAATGCATTTGGTTTAAGCCATAATCATGTGAAACTAAACTAAATTGGGAAATGGACTAACACATGCAACTTGCTGTAAGCAGGACGCTTAAATGAGAATCAGGATTCAGTTTAATTCTTGAATTCTATGCGCTTGAATTGAATACACAACCTTATAACTTCTATTAGGGCTGATTGGGAATGTAACTACTGAGAAACCAACACGACTTATACAGAAGTTGGCTCAACTCTACCAGTTGGAACTTACTCAAACCCACACTCTGGGTCAAGTAGGCATTGGGAAATAATGACTGGGCCAAGTAATCCGAAAGCTGGATCAAGAATTTCATACCATTGCTTTTGGCACCACTACAACCAAGCAATACCATTTTTTTGTTGGATGTAAGAAGAGATGAGAAATAATTCAAAGAAGAAAACAATTTGGAGACCACTCCTTTTGGAGTACCTTTGTTTGGACTTTGATGATGTGGAATAGTCCTATATTGATGAATCACAAAATGGTGGTGGAGTTTATATCCTACTTGGCGATTCAATCATTTGTTCCAAGAACAAGGGGATGGTATGGTGACCACACACACGCGCGTGCCTGCCCGCCCGCCGTGCCGGGTCCGGGTCTAGGTCCGGGTCCGGGTAATTGGCCCTTTAGGGCCATATTCATTAATCTAAGTCCAATGTTCTTTTTGTCTCACATTGATTATTTTATTTAGATTAAATAAAGGAAAAAAAGAAAATGGATAACGAATCGTTCTGTTGATGGGTCACGTCACTTCGTAACCGGTAACAGATCTCTTCCACGTTTTTAGTATCCATTCAGGGATTATAAAACGTGATTAGAGGGCTGCGGTTACACAAACGCTGGAGACTCTCGAGAATTATCCTACAGTGTTTTTTCTCTCTCCCTGCTCTCTCTTGCTTCTCTAAAGGGAACGTTTCCCAGAAAGGAGAGTTCTACAGTAGTCATTCACAGAGGTTGTTTTCGAAGAAGAGTGATCTACCATCGGAGTGCATCGATCCTGATCGCCGAGGTTATTGTATCCTGGGAGAAGGACGCCGGACCCTTTTTGCACCGTATATGGGGGCGAATATTCTCTAAGAAGAGTATTTTTATACGCCTTAGCCTATTGCAGAATATTAACACGTTTTCATTGTTCTTATTCTGTTCTATGCAGATGTTTGATCTGTTGTCCTTGTCTGGATTTTGGTTTAAAACGAAACTTGACATGTTTGAACCCGGTTACACTTTGAATCTATTGCTAAACATGCATATCATGTTGTATTGTAATCTGATTTGCATCATAATACTGTTGTTGATTCTAAAAGTCTTAGAGAAGATTCTAAGCATGTCGATTTCATCTAGTTTTATACTGAAAGTAGACATGTCCGGTATACCTGAAAAGTTTGCCGGTCAGAATTTCAAGCGTTTGCAATAATGTATGAAAATCTGGTTCACGACTATAGGCTTGATTTCTGTTCTGAAGTTCGAATGCCCTACGATTTCTGATATTGATCCTGATCCCACCACTGTTACTGCGGTTGTAGAGTGAAAAAAGAAGGATGATATATGTCGTGATTGCATTATGTTGGCTCTGTCCAACACTTTGTTCGACATATACAGTTTCTCCTTTACCACTACTAAAGCCCTATGAGATCAACTTGATAAAAAGTACAAAACCGAAGTCTTGAGAAGTACTCTGTTGCCAAGTTTCTAAAGTATCGAATGGTTGAGGGCAAGTCAGTCACTGAACAGGCACACGAGTTTCTGCTTTTGCTTCACGGTTTGGTTGAGGATGATATGAAACTTCTCAGGAAGTCATGACCATCTGAAATTTTTTTCTAAGTCTTGGGTAGACTTTGGTATGTCTCTCAAGCACCGTAGAGGAAAGATTTGGACAGAGCCAACAGAATGCATTGAGGAAGAGCATAGGAGTCAGAAACAAGTTGTGATGCCAACTGAACAACCTAAAGTTAATACGATGACCGGATCATTTAAAGGCAAGGGCCAAAAAGCTAAACCTGCAATGAAAAACCAATTCAAACCCAAGGCCAAAATCCAAAAAAAGATAAAGAACAAACCTTGCTGGAACTATGAACAGGTTGGGCACTGGGCCAAGGAATGTCCTTCCAAGAAGGCCAAAGCTCATGGGACGACAGATGGTACTTCTCAAGTCAACATGGTGACTGAGTACGTTGGTACTAGCGCTGAGTATGTTTCTGTTAATCCTCAAATTTATCTTGTTTATGAGCCAACTGAGTGACTGGTTGACACTAGGGCTAATGTGCACGTTTGTGCTGATAAGTCTGTCTTTGTCTCTTACCAGGCTGTTGAAGGCAGATCCGTGACTATGGGCAACTCCATGGCTACAAAGGTGTCGGGGATTGGACGCGTGGACATGAAGTTTTCTTCAAGACGAGTTCTATCTCTACACAGAGTGCACCATGTGCCTATAGTTAGAAGAAATGTTTTAAGTGGTTCATGTCTAGTTAGAAAGGGTTATGAATTTAACTTTAAATGTAATAAAATTGTTATTTTGCATTCTGAAACATTTATTGGCAAGGGTATTTGTTTAAACTTTAGATGATAGTTTGTTTAAACTTCGTGTTGAACATATTTGCAGTAATAAATTAGATAATGATATTTTTTTTGATTCATTGTCTAATGTTGCTTACAATATAGAATCATCTGATTTGTGGCATAAAAGATTGGGTCATGTAAATTTTAATTATGTAAAACGCATGATGAACTTGAAGATGATCCCTGAACATTCCATAGATAAAACTAAAAAATGTGAAATTTGTGTGCAATCAAAACAATATAGGAAACCATTCCATACGATTGTTAGAGATTCTGAAATATTGGATTTAGTGCACACATCTGTGAGTTTAATGGAGTGTTTACTAGAAATCATAAAAATATTCTCTAAATACAACATGTTATGTGTATCTGCTAAAATCAAAAGATGAAGCTTTTGATAAGTTTCTTATTTTTAAGAATGAGGCAGAAACAAAAACTGGTAGAAAACTCAAAAGATTGAGTTCTGATAGAGGAGAAAAATATACGTCAAACAAACTTGATGAATATTGTCAATCAGTTGGTATAGTTCATGAGTTTACCGCTCTAATGGGATTGCAGAAAGAAAGAATAAAACCCTAACTAACATGATAAATGCTCTACTTGAGAGTTCTGGATTACCTACCTATATATGGGGAGATATTCTGAATACGACTTGCCATATTCTGAATAGAGTTTCCCAAAAGCATAAGGATGGTAGCCCATTTGAACTCTGGTAGCCCATTTGAACTCTGGAGAAATAGAAAATCTAGCTTAAAATACCTCAAAGTGTGGGGGTGCCTTCCTTGCAAAGGTACTTGTTGTCTCAGAGCACAACAAAAAGAAGCTGAGTCCTAAAACCGTAGATGTCTTTTTGGGTTATGTAGATAAACAACTATGCCTATATGTAGAATATCTGGCATAAATGTAAACTCTATTGTTGAGCTTCAAGAAGCTACATTCTTTGAGGATGTATTTTCCATGAAAGTTGGTGTACCTCAGAATCTTTCTTCTTTAGATGGTACCTTCAACTTCTGGTTCCATTCCCGAACATGTAGAAAGGATGACAGATGTGGGGGTTGAGCCATTTTGTTTTCACTCTGAACCAAATGAGTCCGAGGAAGTGGTTGAACCAAGAGACCACAGATTACCAATGATTTAGAAAGTGATTATATCACTTACCTTATCGAGGATGATCCTCCCACTTTTCGAGATGCAATGGCTTCACCTGAAGCAAGGCATTGAAAAGAAACCATAAAGAGTGAAATGAACTCCATTGTCTCTAATGACACTTGGGAACTTGTTGACCTCCCTCGTGGTAGCTACTATTAGGTGCAAAGGGATCTTTAAGAATAAGTAAAACCAGATGGATCTATTGATAAGTACAAGGCTAGACTGGTTGCCAAGGGTTCAAACAAAAGGAAGGAATATATTATTTTGACACCTATTCTCTGGTTACCTGGATGACCACAATTAGGGTGCTTATTGCACTCGCTTCTATGATCTCTCGATCCATCAGATGGGCGTAAAGACTGCATTTTTTGCATGACAATTTTGACGAAGAGATCTATATGAATCAACCTGAGGGTTTTATGGCTCATGGTAATAAAAATAAAGTTTGTAGACTTGTTAAGTCATTATATAGACTAAAACAAGCTCCTAAACAATGGCATGAGAAATTTGATAAAGTTATTTTATCATTTGACTTTGTTGTCAATGAAAGTTGGTGTACCTCAGAATCTTTCTTCTTTAGATGGTACCTTCAACTTCTGGTTCCATTCCCGAACATGTAGAAAGGATGACAGATGTGGGGGTTGAGCCATTTTGTTTTCACTCTGAACCAAATGAGTCCGAGGAAGTGGTTGAACCAAGAGACCACGGATTACCAATGATTTAGAAAGTGATTATATCACTTACCTTATCGAGGATGATCCTCCCACTTTTCGAGATGCAATGGCTTCACCTGAAGCAAGGCCAAAGGGATCTTTAAGAATAAGTTAAAACCAGATGGATCCATTGATAAGTACAAGGCTAAACTGGTTGCCAAGGGTTCAAACAAAAGGAAGGAATATATTATTTTGACACCTATTCTCTGGTTACCTGGATGACCACAATTAGGGTGCTTATTGCACTCGCTTCTATGATCTCTCGATCCATCAGATGGACGTAAAGACTGCCTTTTTTGCATGACGATTTTGAAGAAGAGATCTATATGAATCAACCTGAGGGTTTTATGGCTCATGGTAATAAAAATAAAGTTTGTAGACTTGTTAAGTCATTATATGGACTAAAACAAGCTCCTAAACAATGGCATGAGAAATTTGATAAAGTTATTTTATCATTTGACTTTGTTGTCAATGAATTTGATAAATGTGTTTATTGCAAAGTTAAATATGATACATGTATCATTTTATGCCTGTATGTAGATGACATTCTATTGTTTGGTTCCAATATGGGAATTGTGAATGAGACAAAGTCGTTTCTTAGTAGTAAATTTGATATGAAGGATATGGGTATTGCAAATGTGATCTTAGACTTAAAGCTGACTCGTTCAACTGATGGTATAACTATTTCTCAATCTCATTATGTTGAGAAAGTACTTGAGAAATTTGGCTATAACAAAGAAAGATCTGTAGCAACTCCATATGACCCTTCTACTCCGCTTTATAAGAATACGACTGGTGTTTCTATGTCTCAATTAAGGTATTCTCAGATTATTGGAAGTTTGATGTATCTTGCAAATTGCACGAGATCGAATATTTTGTTCTTTATGACAAAATTGAGTAGATACACAAGTTGTCCAAATCGCACTCATTGGAAGACATTGGACAAGGTACTTAGGTTGAAAGGAACTATTTCCTTTAGTTTGCATTACAAAAGATTTCCTGTCGTTCTTGAGGGATATAGTGATGCAAGCTGGAGAAATTTGGTTATAACAAAGAAAGATCTGTATTGCAAATATGATCTTAGGCTTAAAGCTGACTCGTTCAGCTGATGGTATAACTATTTCTCAATCTCATTATGTTGAGAAAGTATTTGAGAAATTTGGCTATAACAAAGAAAGATCTGTAGCAACTCCATATGACCCTTCTACTCCGCTTTATAAGAATACGACTGGTGTTTCTACGTCTCAATTAAGGTATTCCCAGATTATTGGAAGTTTGATGTATCTTGCAAATTGCACAAGACCAGATATTTTGTTCTCTATGACAAAATTGAGTAAATACACAAGTTGGCCAAATCACACTCATTGGAAGGCATTGGACATGGTACTTAGGTACCTGAAAGGAACTATTTCCTTGAGTTTGCATTACAAAAGATTTCCTACCGTTCTTGAGGGATATAGTGATGCAAGCTGGATAACCATGAACTCTAGTAGTTATGGCATAACAGGGTATGTAAATCCTTAGGTGGCGGCGCAGTCACCTGGAGGTCAGTAAAGCAGACCATCTTGTCACGGTCTACTTTTGAGGCTGAGCTCTATGCTTTAGATATCACAGTAATGAAAGTTGAATGGTTAAAGGGACTTCTAGAGGAACTTCCTTTAATGAGCAAACCAATTCCTGCGATATCTGTGCATTGTGTCAATATGGCCACATTTGCAAAGATTAAAAGCCCAAAACATAATAAAAAACAGAGAAAACACATTCAAGTCAAAATAAAATTTGTAAGGGAATTAGTGTCTCAATTAGTGGTTGTTGTAGACTATGTTAGATCCAAAGAGAATACAACTGATCCATTAACGAAAGGACTAGATAATATATTAGTCCTGAAATCCAGAGAGAGGATGAGACTGAAACCTATCAGTAGTTCATCTACAGTGGCAACCCAACCTATCTGAGTGAAGATCCCACAAAGTAGGTTCAATGAGGTATAACAAGTTGTAGGGTGAACTGGATAACACCTTCTTAATGTGATACTATGTATTTGTGTCTTTTCCGCTGATTACTCTAGAAAGGTGTTGTAGCTTCAAGTAAAGGAAGAGTGAAAACTTTGAATAGGTTCAAAGTCTTCTAGGTAAGATATTACCAGTGCATCTATGGAGAAACCTACCTATGTGTGTGTGACTGTGTGGCCGCAGTTTAAGAGTTATTCCTGAAGTCACACATAAAACATAATTCAGGCGCATGACCATTAATGCGCCGCCCCTAAAGATTACAACCAGAACATTTATTATGTTATTGCTAATGGATACACCTACACTAAAGGTTCAAGTTCAAGACTTTAGTTCACTTCGTTCCTATGGGGGTAAAGTTAGCCAACTAAGGTAGTGGTTCAAACCAGAATGTATCATTCCTGAAAGCATGATATGTCCTGCTTCAGATTACTCCATCTTGTATCTTTGTTTCCTCTTGTTTTCATTCTTTGGATTTATGGGAGAATGTTTGATGAAAGAAGAGATGAGAAATAATTCAAAGAAGAAAACAATTTGGGGACCACTCCTTTTTGGAGTACCTTTGTTTGGACTTTGATGATGTGCAATAGTCCCATATTGATGAATCACAAAATGATGGTGGGGTTTATATCCTACTTGGTGATTCAATCATTTATTCCAAGAACAAGTGGATGGTATGGTGACAACAAACATGCGCGCGCGCCCGCCTGCCCGCCGCACCGTGCCAAGCCGGGCCGGGTCTGGATCCGGGTTCGGGTAATTGGCCTTTTAGGGTCATATCCATTAATCTAAGTCCAATCTTATTTTGTCCCGCATTGATTGTTTTATTTGGATTAAATAAAGGAAAAAGAGAAAATGGATAACAGATCGTTCCGTTGATGGGTCACGTCACTTCGTAACCGGTAACGGATCTCTTCCACGTTTTTAGTATCCATTCAGGGATTGTAAAACGTGATTAGAGGGCTGCGGTTACACATACGCTGGAGACTCTCGAGAATTATCCTACAGTGGTTTTTCTCTCTCCTTGCTCTCTCTTGCTTCTCTGAAGGACGTTTTCAGGAAAGGGGAGTTCTGCAACAGTCGTTCACAGAGGTTGTTTTCAAAGAAGAGTGATCTACCATCGGAGTGCACCGATCATGATCACCGAGGCTATTGTATCCTAGGGGAAGGACACCAGACTCTTTTTACACCTTACGTGGAGGCGAATCTTCTCTAAGGGGAGTATTTTTATACGCCTTAGCCTATTGCAGAATATTAACATGTTTTCATTGTTGTTCTTATTCTGTTCTATGCATATGTTTGATCTGTTGTCCTCGTATGGATTTTGGTTTAAGACGAAACTTGACATGTTTGAACCCTATTACGGTTTGAATCTATTGCTAAACATGCATATCATGTTGTATTGTAATCTGATTTGCATCATGATACTATTGTTGATCCTAAAATTTTCCACATCAAAGTATGCTATTAGGGACTTGATTTGTTGCCGAGTCATTCAAAATTGCTTTACTTGGCTCCATGTAGTTCCTAGATCTTGTAACAACTTGATCATGCAATGCATTTGATTTAAGCCATAATCATGTGAAAACTAAACTAAATTGGGAAATGGACCAACACATGCAACTTGCTGTAAGCAGCACGCTTAAATGAGAATCAGGATTCAGTTTAATTGTGTAGAGCCATGTAGTTCCTAGATATTGTAACAACTCGATCATGCAATGCATTTGATTTAAGCCATAATCATGTGAAAACTAAACTAAATTGGGAAATGGACTAACACATGCAACTTGCTGTAAGCAGCAAGCTTAAATGAGAATCAGAATTCAGTTTAATTGTGTAGAGTTTTGTACTGTTGTGACATCTGAGCGACTCATCTTGGCCATGAAAATCTTATGGAAGCAAAATTTTGGTAAGTTCTCTGCTACCTTTTGCTGTCTCTCTCGCTCCAGTCTATGTTGCTCAATGAGAGACAACTTCTCTGCTACCTGCAAGGATCAGAAGAAGATGTTTATTAGCACAAACTTAAAGTTCTAGTCAAGGACACAGAAGCACCAATATCAGAAAACTATTCCTTGCCCTTGTAATAAAATTGATTTTCAATCTATATAAAGAACTGTAATTGAGAGACCATCATACAGCTTGGTCAAACTCTGAACGCTCAACAGCCCGTACGTCACTGTGGAGCTTTATATCTAATGGTCTGGTGACCTCTTTCACTTCAGGCTTCACCAGGCACTGCATCCAAAGAAATAAAACCAAAAGGAATTATAGAACTAGCCCATGCAAACATACAATAGCTTGATACCATAAACAAAATGATTCACTTCTCTTTGCATTTGGATTGTGAAGAATAAACTATCTTTTCAGTAAATAAGTAAACAAATTACTGGAAAATCCTCCAGATAGTACGTTGAGTATGCTACACTGACCATTGGTATGCACTAGCTAAAGCAACGATGCTTGCTTACTTATGCCAAACTTTTGACAAATGGATATCCGAGTAACTTTTGACAACAAAGATGTTTATGAAAAATAAACAGACAATCACAATTGGATGAGGTAAACTTTTCCTAGTATTTCCTAGTATATCATGCATCACATATCCCAATTACAGTTGGATGCACTAACTGTAACATCCATCACCATGGGATTATGCAAAATTAAACATCAATTGATTCATATTTGCTACATTCATTGGCAATGGTGACATTACAATATGCATCAACATTTGATGTTGCCAACGACAAAACAAACCTAGTTATATATCATATAATTTTCCTTTATAAGAAAGCTAATTGTCCTTATTCTGTCAGAATACAGATAGCCACCTAACAGAAGATGATGATAAAGAAAATGGGGAAAAACAGAAGATGCAGATTTGGTCTTCTGACCTGGACTGACCCACGCTGAGCTTACTCAAAGGCAACACCAACACTGAGAATTGAGACTTGCATATACCAAAATTATCAAACTTGGGTTACAAGGCCAGTCCAAGATGAGGAATTACTGAAATATTATAGAAGTCAAATTTGAAGATGTCCACTCAGGAGATCAAAATTCTCCTCAGTGCAGAACTCCCATAGGATCTAATGACTTCAGGAGCATAATACTTTGAAAAAACCGTATACCGCTTGGTTGAGTCAACCAATTCAGGTCCAGCTTGTGTATTAACTGGATAGATCACCTTAGACTCTAACTGAATCTGAGGCCTAACAGAATCACTACTAACTGCAACCAGCAATAGATCCAAAGCCCCTCCGGCAGATGTTTGAAGATTAATGACAAACACACTTAACAAAAGGATTTTATGGAAATTAATTGGGTAAACAAGAAACAGACCAGAGATCTAACATTTAGGACGTAGTGCTGATTCAGTTGAACTTTTGAGGTGTCTGTGAAGCATGCCGATTCAGTTGAACTTTTGAGGTGTTTGTGATGGGTGCCGATTCAGTAGAACGTTTGAACCATAATCAAAGTAATAGGCCATCTTATGCAGCCCAGAGGCATAGAATTGGCAAAGAAGTTATGAGTTTAGCCAATAATGGACTCAAGAAAACAAAAGATCACTATAACATAACTAGAAATGTAGCATGATTTAGGTAAATGGGGAATGAATAGGATTACTTGGCCAGATTATAGTCATACTCTCACAATGCTTGTCAAAACTTTAAACTAGGTCGAGAAGCCAGTTATTTCATAGTTCTTAACTAGAACCGCATGCTGGTTGAATTAGTGCTGAATGGTTAAATTCTTTCTGAATTGATCCTGAGCCTACTTGGTTACTGTGCTGCTAAATGAGCTGGGTGCAACAATGATTTTGTACAGGATTCAATATGCAAAAACAGGACTACAAAAGCTAATGGTATACCTCCGGTTCATCTGTTGTCCATGGAAGACCTTGAGCAATAGGAATCCGTTGCCGTTCCTCCTCTGTCAACATCTCCTGTACTCTCTTCAAAAACTCATATTCTTTACGTTTTCCCCTTTGCTGAAAGAGTTTAAAGGTTTTATTGCATTTTATGAAAAGAAACTAAGTTAACATTCCTTTTCTTTCTCAACTAAAGAAAAAAAAACTAAATCAAATCTGTTTTCCAATTTAGTTTCATAAAAGTGATCAATTGTTCAATTGTGTGTGCGTTCTACAATTCACAATCTTTCATTTCATACCTCTGTTCTCAGTTTAAAGGGTTTCTGACTGGTCACTTTTAGTTGCTTATCCCAATTTCTTTCCCCCATTCTCCCTGAGGAATCTGTGCTCTGTAGAATAGGAAAAAAAGGGAAGAATAAACCACTGAACAAGTACATATCAAAACCCAACCAGAGAAGAACCACGCTTACGCTTCTTCTACTCCTGACCCCACCAGAAACTCTACTTCCCAAGCTACACGTTTAATAAACAAAAGCAATGAAATCATAAGATGGGGAAAGCAAAGACAAATGAGCATAAAATTTTCACAAAACACAATTACTCAAAAAAAAAAATCAAGGTTTCCATTCTCACCTTCCGTCGTTGCTGATGTGGATGGAGGCAAAAACCATGGAATCCATCTCTGTATTCCATGTGTTAAAACCATGGAACTCACATGATGAAGAAAGGGAACGTGGCTTAGACAACCAGGAAACCTCTGCAACCGGAGATTGCAATCCTGGCAATGCCCATTTTATCACTTTGCTCGGTTTCGCGGCTTCTTGGCTAACGTCGTCGTGCTTCGGGAAGGAAAGAAGGCTCTCAAAAGCCTTCACCAGATGCTTGACTCTCCCCAATCCCTGCTCCGGTAGGCTGTTCACCGCCTCTTCAAGAACCTTACTTCTCAGCTTCCTGGGGCTAATAGCGTGGCTCGGATCGAAATCGTCGTTGGTTTCCGATGGATTCTGGGTACCCTGCTCTTCTTTTTCTTCTTGAACGATCTGATTGTTTGGTTTCTCTGTGGTATCTGGCGCGTCCTCCTCTTCTTGGGCCTTCCGGTTTCGAAAGAACTCTTCCTGAGATGCTCGGAGGCTCTCGTAGGCGATACACAGACACTTCTTCGAATTCGCCGCGTTCTTTTCTCCGCATTTGCACGATACATTCTCTGCTGTAACCTTTGCGTTCTTCTTGGCAACCACGAACTTTCTTTCCGCGATTCTTTTCGACGCAGCAGAGACGGCATTGGCAAAGGAAGACGACGGCTTCGCCTTCGCCGGAACAGAGGGGGAGCTCCCGGATTTGTTCAGATGGTAGGCCGGAGAGAGATTAGGGTTCGAGTTCTCCGAAACCCTTGTTGTTCGCTCAACCGAGGGGCTGGAAATGGGTTTTCCCTTCGATGGGGTCATCATCATCTTGGCGGCAGGTTTTTCAGCGTAAAATCGCCGGAAAACGGTCGGAGAGATGCCGGAAAGTGGGTATTGGACGGAACGAGATTTTCCGGTGGGCAGAAACGATGGGTTTCCTTCGGGGAAAAGAGATTGCGGAGTTCTTTGGGGGGAGATGGAGGAAAAAGAAGCGGGCTGGTTCGGAACGCTCCGCCAACGGCTAGTTTTGAGTTTCTGCCGATCGGCGTCGCTTTTGAAAATTTTCGAGCCGTTGGGCGTCCTATTTATCATTTAAGTTATGTTTATCAATTTTTTATTTTTTTCATTGGTCGATCACTTCAAGCCCTTAATTCTTCCAAATATTACTAAAAATTGCTTCGTTGGGCGTTCTCCTTGGCCTGAATGACCGAAAATGCCCTTACTTTTGGTGTATTGCCACGGTTACCTGTTGATCATGGTGACAGATATTGCGATATTTTTTTTTTGGAAGAAAGATCAATATTGCGATATTTTGAACGTTAATTATCGACTGTTTAAATGGAAAAAATATCGTGACATTTAAAAAATATCATGATATTTGCGTTCTTATTGTCAAAACCTCCGAAAAGACTAGTTTTTTTATATTTTTATTTTATTTACATTTTCTAATTATCTTGCCATAAAAGCATGAGAAAGACATCTATTTAACCTTCGTGAGGCCCCACCCGGGGTTTTCTCTCGCTTCGGCAAGGGTTCTTAAAAATCTTAAAAATGTTTTGAAGAAAACGTAAAATACAAATTACAATGGTAAATGGAAAGCAATCAAGATAATTGTCTGTGGTAAATATCCAAAAATCTCACATCCTTATCGCCTCCAAGGATGACGTCTAACATTACCAATATAAAACAGTGCCATAGATCAGATATTCTACCTATGTGTGCTCAAAGTTCATAGCATCTGATTTAGGTTTCACTTGGTGGCCATCACAGAAGCTAGCTCATCTTTATCAGCCATTTAGAGAAATCTTTGAGATGCTGCATGTCTGCATGAGGCAGATACTTCTGATACACCACCTGAGAAAGAAAAAAAAAAATCTTTCAAGACTATCTGTTTTTATTGCAAAGTGCAATTAGCTTCATCGGGACGAACTTGATAACGGAAGCAGTAGCCCATTGCAAGAAGACGGTTGCTGCCACACATTTTGTTGCCAAAGGTATGTACAAGTTAGCATGGTGCAGTTTGGTGCCAACCAGCCAAGGGTGGAGCCAAGTAGGGGTCTGCCCGCACTGACCCTAAAATCCCCAACAGGGGAGTTCAGGTCATTGTGGGCAATGCACACCCTGACTAAAATTTTGTGCGCCCCCCCTCCCTCCCCCACTACTCAGACCGGATTTGGGCATTCAACTTCTTTATCCTTGTGCAGAATTTTCAGCAGTCTTCACACCCAAAGAAAGACTCTAGAATATGCCTAATCTGGACAAAAATTTTGTAGTAATCCCTCCCTCATATAACATGGGTTCATATTTTCAAGACCAATTAGAAGATTGTGATCATCGCAAAATTTTTCCTCTCTTGTGGTTTATCTCTCTTTCTTCTCTTTTCCTTTCTAACTTCTATTTTTCTCCTTTTTGAAGGGAGAAAAATAAAAGATAGAAAAAGAAGAGAAAAGAGAAAAGAAAAGAAAGAAGAGAGAAGATGAATTCTTTTGCGGGGTCTCACTTGACCTTGATTTGAAAATATTTAGAAATTTAACTCGCCTCCATTTTGAAATATATTGCGGAAAAATGAAGAGACAGGATTCGTTCGTCGGTACGAGGTTCGACCGTTCCTGGCGCCTTTACCAGGGGTAATCGAACCAAGGATCGAATTTATGCCTTTTGCTTTGCCTAAATATTATCTAAGAATTTATTCTAAATCTAAATGCACAAAGAATCATACTTGTGCAATGCAGTGATGTATGCTCTTTTTGAAAAAAATGATTTGAAAAATCTCCAAGTGCTTGATAATGGAGTGAAGAAATGGTTTTTGAATGGTAGAATCTAACTAGGAACTTGAGATAGATCAGAGAAGTTCTAAATCTTTGAAATGATCAGAGTTTGGGAAAATAGATCTCTTTAATTGGGAAAGAATGGTTTGAAGATGAGATAAAAAGGAAAAAGGAAAAAGGAAAGAAATTCCAAAGTCAGAAAATAAACTTTGAACTTAGATTTAGGAGAAGAGATAAAACTTGTAATGAAATTTGAATCTAAAATTTGAAATCATGATGGTTTTGAGAAATCCAAATGGTATTTAGAAATAGAAGTGAATTTAGGAAGTTCAGATGAGATCTGAAAATGAAATTGGATTTGAAATTTAGAGTTGGGAATGAAATTTGGATTATGGATCCTAAATAGAATTGGATCCAAGATATGGAATCCAAGATGGAATTGGATTCTGAATCCTAAAAATGGATTTTGGATCTTAAAATGGATTTAGGATCTGAAATCTGAGATCGAAGATAGAGTTGGACTCTGGACCCTAAGACGAAATTTGGATTTGAAGTCTGAGATCCAAAGTGAGAGTTGAATCCTGGATCCTAAAATGAAATGGGATATGAAGTCTGAGATCCAAAAGTGGAGTTGGATTCCGGATCCTAAATGAGATTGGATCTGAAGTCCGAGATCCAAAGTAGAATTGGATTCTGGGTCCTAAAATGGAATTGGATATGAATTTGGAGCTTGAATTTGGAATTTAGAAAATGAATCAAGAATCTCAAAGTTAAATTAAACTTTGAATTTGATTGGAGTTTTTGAATATAAAATGAATTTGGAATTTCAAAGTCAAATTGAACTTTGAAATCTGTTTTGAATTGAAATTTTTGAATATAAAATGAATTTGAAATTTCAAAGTCAAATTGAACTTTGAAATCTGATTTGAATTGGAATTTTTTGAATATAAAATGAATTTGAAATCTCAAAGTTAAATTGGACTTTGAGATTGAAAAATGAAATAGAATTTGAAAATGAAAAGATGAATTGGATTTACAAGAATTGAAGATTGATTGAAGAAGATATTAACATTACTTGGAGTTTTGAAAAAGGAATTTTGAAAATATGATGCAGTTCTATCCTAAATGATGAATGAATTTAAAGAATTTAAAATTTGGGTTTTGAAAAGCTATTCCATTCTTTAAATGAATTAAAATAAGACTGAAGATATAATACATCCCTGACTATGGTCATTGAATGCATTATATAATAATCTGTATTTAAATTCATATGAAGAATGAAACACATTTTTGGTGCTTTTATAGAGTTTAAAATGAAATTAACCCTCAATATATCCTTACTATGGCCATTGATATATATTTTGAGTTAATTTTAAACTAAACTCTGATAAAAGAGGAAAATATTTAGAGAAAAAAATATGATGAATTTTGAAAGGGATCCAGTGTTATTTTATAAAAGATAAAAATCCTAAGTTTTGTTTACATCCTCACTATGGCCATTGATGTAAATCATCAACTTAGGATTAATTTACCTTTTACAAAATGGTGCACGTGCCATTCGTGTTTCACCATTGTGAGATTTTGGGAAATGAAGGTAAAAAGCATGAAAATAAGCAATTTATGATATTTACAATGCTCATTCATTCTATCTAAAAGCTAGAAATGTAAATTCTCATTAAGGCCTAACTTATTACAACGTTTAAAATTGAAAATACAACTCCCAGAAAATAACATTTTCCACATATTTCCTGCAAAACATTTGATTAGTATGAAAACAGAAGAGAATTGCACATATCATATTGATTTCAAAGATGTAAATGATGAGACATTCATATACCTACCTTGTGCTTAATACCCAATGAAACTGCATTGATGATCCAAAGAAGGGTAACCATTAATGTGTTCATATATGTATGTATATATATATATCTATATATACATATATATATGTATATATATATATATATATATATATGTATAGATATATATAACATGGATGTAGAGTGAATATGTGATGACTATGTGGGGGTTGTGGGGTTACAGCAAGAGGTAACAATATATGGGGGATGAAGATATGAGACAGGGTGAAATGAGAAAGAGAAAAAAAATGCTACTGTAAGGGAAAGTATCAAATGATATTGAGGGATAACAATAAGTGATGATGTTCAGCTAGGTTGAATATGCAAGTGTTGTGTGTGTAGCCTAACTTAGTGTTATCATGGAATTGGTGAAAATGTATGATGAAGGCACGAAAATATGGTAGAAAGTACTATTCTGGATGCTGCCAACTATGGACAATAAATGAAGTGAACTGTAGGTGGGCTAATGCTACAACAGGTGCTACAAGTATATGGGATGAAATGAAGGTAGCCTAAGTGAATGCCTAGGAGATATTGCTATGAAGCTGTTGGTGAAGGGAATGCTATGGGGGTGCTGTGAATTACAACAACCGTTGGACTGCTGTGCTCCTGTATGCACAAGAAGCACAAGGGAAGTGGTTAGTAGGATAGATGGTAAGTAGTGTGGCTGTGGATATGAGTGCTACAGGTGAATGAACGCGGAGAACTGATTTTGCAGCAACTCATAATGGTAGTATTAGCATATGCTGGAGCTGGAAGGAGACGGAAATGGCATAAACTATGAATGGTGAAGACGTACAACAGTATAACATGCATAGTGGGTATGGGCAAACGACTATGATAGGCGGATGTGGGTATGGGGCATTGCTGAGTGAAAACATTTGGAATGCTAGTGCAGAAAACTGATAATGCACGGCAAGTGATATGAGGCAACTACATGGACGCCATGATAGATAGTGAACAACAGGAGATTGGGTGAATGTAATGCTAGTGGAAAGCAAACATCAAGTGTTATAACAGTAAAAAGGGATTGTGCAAAGTGATACATGTTTGAATTGTGAACAGTGTGATTTTGCAACAAGTGAGTGCTGTGTGATAAAATGGTAAGTGGGGATTGTAGCAAATGGCTTGTGGTGATATGACATAGTGAAAGGTTTTGCATTTCTTTTTAACCATAACAGGTAATGAACTGGAAAAGGAGGGCACTCCAAAAACAGTTGGCTGTTGAATTATGACCCCCTGGCTCATCATCACTAGGCACTGTTGAAGAAATGAAAATTGTGCTAATATTTCTCCCACTGCAGAAGAGATCGGTCATACCCTATTAGCGCCCCTTTGTAAAGGTGAGGGGCCAGAACTATAATGCCTTGAAAACCTAACTGGTTTGCTTCGAAGAACGACACCATTCTTTGGCAGGAAAAGGATCAACAAATAATGCAGAGGTAGATCGCCCAACCTTTCCTGAAGTTATAGGTGGCTTCACTGTTATTTGAGAAAATACAACTATAGCAATAGTTGCCTCTAAGTTTATCTATCCTGAAGTGGCTTGCATTGATGACCCGAACTTAGTCAAAGGTAAGGAAGTGCTCTATGCAGCAGGATTTACAACATATATAGTAGGGTCACCTTAGCTAATTGGGTATCTTGTGGCTGAAGACCCAGGCATAATCTGGGCATTAGCTAAGGGATGGTAATATTCACAATAGGCTAAAAAAAAAATGCACACAGGGTGTGACAACGTGGCTGTGGTGCAGGCATTGAGGTGTCGCGGATGAGATGCTTAACATACTTTCACACAACAATCTGTCATAAAACAATTTACAATATAATGCACGGTACCTAATTAACAGAATTCTCAGCATGCACCTTTTGAGGTTACCAGAAGGATTACCAAAAAAAAGAAAAGAAAAGAGGGCCTCAGCAAACATATCTCTGCTCACCAATTTACAACAAATAACATGGATTTCTACACAGTGAATCTATGGATTCTTGGCAATCATTGTTGGTATTGATACAAAAATAATTTTTTGAAGGTAAAGAGTGCGACACAGCATCTTGGGGAAGCATACCACAGAAAGGGCTGAAGTCTATTAACATAGCTGGAATACTTTGTTTACCTGATCGATGACACAAAATTTAGAAAGTGAACGTGCTGAAAATGCAGCCAACCAATGATTTGCAACAAATGGGTTCTGAAGCTTGCCTTTGTCTCTTCTTGCAGGGTAAGAATGTATTACTGAGATGACCAATGTGAACATCCAATCGTTCACCCTTCCTTGCCCTGTAGCTGTGGCTCCAGTGTATGAATGGTAATGCAGCAAGACATCATACACGATGAATGTTCATAGAGATAAACTAACCACCGAGAATGTGAAACAGCCAATGAAACATGGTTTCGGTAATTCCAGCCATCAACAAATCATTTCCAGCAGCCATACACTTATCTTTTATGCATTGATTTCTGCAATTGCGAACCGATTTCTGCAGAGAGTGATATTATAAATGATGAACAACTAAAGATAGGGGTCTAAGTCAACCCCCATTCAGCAATTTCCTGTCTGATTCAACAATGACGTTCTTTGATAATGTAAAGATAATATCTAAATAGTGGAGATATGGTGTTGTATCAAACCACCACTACCGAACTGAATCGGCGCTGCAGAGGGCCTAAACTTCTGTTATGTCCAGATCAAAAGGGGATCTGAGGAAGGAGGTTCAGATATTGTCATTCTTGAGCTTTGAATAGACAGGGATCCTACGTTGGTTGAATGAGTGCAAGGTAATGTAATCAAATCAGAAAAATGGAAAATAAGTAGAAATTGAAAACCCATATTGGCATATGAAACCGAGAAGGTAAATTAAAGATTACCTGTAATAGACTATAAAACTAAAACAAGAAATCGACATAAACAGGTAAACAAAACAAGGTAATCGGTGAGGCAGTGAAAAAAAAATGAGACGATGAACAAACAACACGATATAATGATGAAATTAAAACAGGAAACGAAAATGTACCAAAGAAAATATTCATGGTATATGAAGATAAAAAAAAAGGAAAACCAAATTTAGGAACATGAGAATTCCATCAATATAGCAATACGTAGGTCGATGTTACTAGAGGTAAATCGACACTACGAATGATGCCCCTTTGTAAACAATAAAAGGTAAACGTAAAAGAAGCAGAGATACAGCAGACGCCAAATTGCAACAGAGAGGGGAAGAGATTTTACAAAGAAAGAGGAAAAAGATATAGTTACCTACCGTGACCTTGTGTTTGCACGATTGACTCCTTTCAGTTGATGGAGAAGGGAACCAGGGGTAGGTGAAGAATTCTTACTTGATTCCAGAAGCTCTGAAGGAAGGAGGGAGGAAGTAGGAAGTAGGAAGGAGAAAGGGGTGAAGAGCGGATGCTGGATGGAAATCGATGGGGATACGCAGTGAAGAGGTGAAGGGTCCCTCCTTCGTAGAGGCTTGGAGGTCTCTTCATAAAGAGAGACCTGAATCCTCCAGAAGATGAAGCAGTTGGGGATGGAAGGTCATCGATCGGGAGAGAGGCGATGGAGGGTGCGAACGGGAGTGGCCATTGCAGATTTTCTCAAATTCCCAATAGAGGATCCCTTTTCAGGATTTTTCTAAAAAGTGGCTTTTGGTTTTCAAAAAGGGGTTTTAAGAGAGGTTTTAACAAAAAAACAATTTTCAAAAAAAGAGTTTTAATTGCATATTTTTCTAAATTTTTGGAAATTTTCTATTATTTTCTTTTTCGATTTTCTTATTTTTTTGTTCTTTTCTTGAATTTTCTATATTTTTTTTGAAAGCAAAACTCTAAACTAAGGAATTTAAACTGATTTTTACAAAAAATTTAAGATTTTTACAAAAGGAGGGTTTTTATGAAAAATCAGGGTTATTTTGGAGAAATTCTTTCAGAAAATGGGTTTGGACCCAGGGTTTTGAGAAAATGTTCGAGTTTTGACACTCGAATCGAGAAATACAACATGATGGATCCAAATGGATGTCGGAGGGACTGTCCGAGCTATTTAAAAATATTTTTGGTATTTTTTGTAATTTTAATTTCAAAGTTGGACAATGAGACTCAAATTTGGATCTTGACAATGGATCCGGATCCGAAATCAAGTCAGATGTATAAAATGAATTTAATTTCAGTAAAACTTGAGAAATGAACTAGAATTTAGATTTAAAAATGACTTATTTGCTAAAAAAATGAATTTAGGGGCAAGAAGGAAATATTTAAAAGATTTTGAAAAATTCAGGGTGTTCACAGATGCCCCTCTTTGCTACTAAGCCGGCAAAATGCCGAGCTTAGTGGCAAAGATAACACTCCAAATTTTGAAAATGCCCCAGTCAACAGATCTGAATTGGGTGTGGAAGAATTTTATTTGAAAGACATGGCTTCTCAAGCTTAAATATCTTATCCTGAATGGCTTTTGGGGAGACGAAATCCTCGAAAATGATATGACTGCATAATAAAAATGAGGAAATCGTGATGGGACTTTGGTTGAAGATCCCAAAGTGATGAAAGATAAGAATTTGGATCAAGTCTCGTGGGTGAGACAAGAGCAACTTTTGCAATGACTCAGGTTTTAGCCCTTAACCTGGATGGGACTAAGATATCTCAAGATAACCCGAATGGGAAAAGGAATATATGATGACCTTGATGGAACTTTTTTGGAAAATGCCTTGCAAGATGAAGCTCAAGTAGGATCCTATCCTGGATGGATATACAAAGCATGGATTCCTTGATGGGAAGAACCTATGATGGGACTGGAGGAAAACAATTTGTCGAAACGAGGGAAACTCGTTGGAATGAGATTCAGGTTTAACCAAAACCTAAAAAGGAAGATACCTCGAGAGGCGAGGTTCATGCTTAACCCTTAACCTGAAGAGGACGACCAAATGGAATCCTCGAATGAAGAAACCATGATGGGACCTTCGAAGTTTGGACCAACAAATTCGAAAGGGGTTCGCGAAAGGAGGAAAAAATGGCGTTCCCTAAAGCTTGGAAAAAGGACGATCTTGGGCGTCTCACTGCTGAGACTAAATCAACTTTTAAAATTGATGACCTCTCGCAGAAAATACAGGTTTGACCCTTAACCTGAGTGGGTACAACCATACATATTTCTCAAAACCGTGATGAGACATGAGAGATACTTCAACTGAACGGGGTAACTCTTCTAGAAGATATAAACAACGCTAGGTTGCACCAAAATGGATATTGAATATTTATTTCATTCTTAGAATATCTAGAAAATTTTGCCAATAAGATAAATTTATAGTTGACTTCAACGCTTGAAAATGTGCACATGTGTGCAAAGATATTTCCTCTTTTACACAAAGTATTTTCCCCAACGAGGTTAACCTCTCGGTTTTAAGAGTCAAATTCAAAATTTTAGTGCTGATGACTTTCTTCAAGGAAGCTATCTATTTCCTTGATATGAGAAGAGAAGAAATATTCTCAATTTCATAAAAGTAAGTAGTGAGAAGATATTGATAAAAGAATTTCACATAAGAAAAGATGACTTCTGGCAATTTTGGCAGTTTGATATCTTGGTGTTTTTCCCACGATGATCTTTTTGCACTCTTTTTGAGTCATTGGGCTTTTTCGGGCTTTTTACATCATCCTTTATTTTGGAGATGTTCTGACTTTTCTCTCTTTTTTCAGGGAAGGGTATGTCACAAACTCCTTCATCTTGGAGATGTTTCGATCCTTCATTTATCTCAGGTACTGATGATATAGGCTCAAAGGTCTTCAGATGATTTTGGTCCGAGATAGCTCTTGCATCCGTCTATCTTATAAATCGCCTTCCTTCAAAGAACTTGAATAAAATATCACCTTTTGAAATTATGTATCAAAAGGAACCCGATTACAATAGATAAACTTTCACTCAGAGTCATTCCTTGTGCATTTCTTGAATAATCGGAAACACAAGAGATTTAGGTGTTATGATGTCAAAAATGATAAACTATATGTTTCTAGAAATGTAACCTTTTTAGAAAATTTAAGTGGTTTTGAAGAATATAAACCTCATGAGGATAATGCTGATTATTCCTTCTTGTTTGAATTATTATCTAGAAATGAGAATATTTCTAGTGATGATGAAATGATATTTGATGCTTCTTGTAATGATACACGAGAGGGTGAGCATTTTTCACTTCTTGAGCAAACTATCGAAGACGGAATATCTAGTGAACCAATTACATATACAGATAGAGATAAAAAAACTATTAGAAGTGCAATTGAAAAACATAGTGAATCTAGTGAACCTTTCTCAATAAACAATCCTTGTAAAACTGAAAGAACTAGAAGAAACCCTTCTAGATTTATATCCTATGAATCCTTCTCACTTAAACATAGAGCATGTCGTAGCGTCATTAATTCATATGTGGAACCTAAGAATTTTGAAGAAGCCAAGAAAATGATAGAACGGAGGGATGCAATGGATAATGAACTTAAAGCACTTAGGAAAGCCAAAACTTGGGAATTTTAAAATTTGCCTACAGAAAAGAAAACAATAGGATGTAGATGGGTTTTCAAAGTCAAAACTAAGAATGATGGGTCTCTTGAAAGATATAAAGCTCGTCTAGTCGCCAAGGGGTATAGTAAAGAATATGGTAAAACATTTGTCCCCGTTATGTGAATGGTTATTGTTAGGTGCCTAATTACAATTGCATCTATTAAAAAATGGAACATATATCAAATGGATGTTAAAAATGCATTCTTAAATGAAGATTTAAATGAAGAAGTTTATATGGATGATCCTTCGAGTATGGATGTGCCTAAGGATAAAGTTCTTCGCCTGTGAAAAGCTCTCTATGGTTTGAAACAAGCTCTCAAGGCTTAGTATGATCAATTTAACAATGTAATGGTAGAAAATGGTTTTATTTCATGTTATACCGACACTGCTCTATTTGTCAAGAAATATGATGCATCAATTGTGATTTTGTTATTATATGTTGATGATATGTTGATCATAGGTGATGATATCAAAGGAATCAAGAGTATCAAGTCTACATTAATAGAAAATTTTGAAATGTCAGACTTAGGTTTTCTGACATATTTTTTAGGCATTGAAGTTGCCTATTCTCACAGGGGTTATTTTTTGTCTCAAACTAAACTTGCTTGTGAGGTTATTGACAGGTCAGGCATTAAACTCCTAAAGTAGTAGGAATAAGAATGAAGATTGATGATGGGATTCCTCTAGAAGATCCTACTCCTTACAGGCAACTCGCCGGGTCATTAATGTATCTTAACATTACCATGCCAGATATCTCTCATGAAGTACATGTTGCAAGTCAATTTCAGCATGCCCCCACATCAGTTCATATGAGTGTCATTCTTCGAATTATCAGATATGTAAATGGGTCCATAAATAAGATAGTATTTCTATCTTCATCTTCTGAATTAAATTTTAATGGATTATACTGACTCTGATTGGAGAGGTGGCCCAAATAACCGTCACTCCACCACTGGTTTTTGTGTCTTTTAAGGTAAATCATTGATTTCTTGGAGATGCAAGAAACAACAGAAGGTGTCTCTGTCTTCTACTGAGGCTGAGTACCGAGCCATGACAACTACAACCATGAAAATTGTTTGGATTCGGCGGTTGCTGGAAGATATGGGGGTTTGTGTTCAATGGCTTACAAAACTGTATTGTGACAACAAAAGTGCAATATATATTGCCAAGAATTACACATTTCATGAGCGCACGAAGCACATCAAGATGGACTGCCACTATGTTAGAGAAGAATACCTGAAGAAAGTCATTGGTCTCCCTTATATAGCATCAGAATATCAACTGCCTACTTCATTACTAAGGCACTTTGTTCCCCTAGATTCAATTTTCCTTTTGGCAAACTTTTGGTCATCACACCGTAAGTTTGAGGGGGGATGTTAAAATTTAAATTATATATATATATATATATATATATATATATATATATATATATATATATATATATATATATACACACTTTTGTAATACCTAATAAGGGTAAAATTATCATTTCACTTTTACGCATATTCACTTTTGAATATGATTGTATTTATTTTTTCTTTTTATTTTCTTTTTTTTATTTACTTTATTTTCAGCCTTTGGGGGGGCCACATAATAGACGTTGGGCCCCTCGAACGGTAACAATTGTGACCATTGAAGGGACTCCAACATCTATATGCGGAGCCCCTCCAAGGTCTCCCATTGTATATAATATATAGGGGTTCAACCCCTTTGTATTTCTTAAGCTTTTTAGCAAAAGCTCTCTTCCTATTCAATAAAGACTCTTTTATTTTTATGCCTTTGTGCATTTATAATCCTTGTTTCAAATGTTATTCTTGTGCCTTTGTGCACACATCACACGTTGAGGACTTAGTACTTTTGTACTCAGTCTCTTTGAAGACATTTTCACAGTGCACTGCTTACATATTTATTTAGCCAAAGTATGGTTTCGTACCTCGTGCACAGATTACACAATTTATTTAACTTGATATGTGGTTTCGCATATTGAGTCTTACTTTATGTCATTTACTTTGCCGAGCGTTGTTACGTGCACAGGCTATTGCTTATGCATTTATTTAGTCAAGATACAGTTTTGTACCTCGTGCACTGCTTACACATTTATTTAACCAATGTACGGTTTTATACCTCGTGCACTGCTTACACATTTATTTAACTAAGGTACGGTTTCGTACCTTGTGCACTACTTACGCATTTATTTAGCTCGATATGCGGTTTTGCACATCGAGTCTTGGTTTATACATTGTCGTCGCGTTGTAATGTGCATAGGTTTATGTTTTGATATACATGTACTACGTTGTCGTGCTGTAATGTGTACAGGCCTATGCTTGCTTTAAAGACGTAGATTTGCGCATGACTCGCCCAATATTTTAAAAGGGGATTTCATGCAAGATTTCAATATTTGAAATATTTGTTGTTTCAAAAAGCAAAAAAATGGATATCTGGTGGTCGCCTATTCACAACTAGATCTTTCCTTCAACCTTGCATAGCCCTAAGAGGTATGTACGGTCTTTTGTTGTGATATCCGAATGACTCGGATATCTCCAGCCTAGAGCACGAGACTTGAGATTTCAAAATAATGTTGGGGTTTCTTTCTGAGAAATTGATACCCCTTTCATCGTAGCGATACTATCAGACATGTGCGGAATGTTAGTACTACGATGATCGGATGAGAGGTTTATGGTAACCTCATAGCGTGCAATTGCACATTGATAAAAAAGAAATCACATAAATAGTGATAAACGAAACATTAAAATTTCTAAATGATGTTGGGGTTTCTTGCTGAGAAACCAATACCCCTTTCATCGTAGTGGTACTATCAGACATGTGCGGCATGTTAGTACTACGATGATTGGATGAGAGGTTTATGGTAATCTCGTAGCGTGCAAATGCACAATGATGAAATAAAAATCACATAAATGGTAACCATAGCCTTCACAGACAAGATGCTCTGAGTTGGTTTGAAAGACCAGAGCATGTAGAATGGGTCGTCACTTAAAATAAAACCTGACGTACCCTTTCGTCTCTTGGTTCCGTCAAGAGAAAGGATAAGATAGTACAAAAACTCTGATGGACAGGTTGTTAACAACCACTCCTCGAGCAAATGACTCGGTGTCCCCAATCATCAGAGTTAGGGGACTGGGCTACCAAAAATTATCCTAGGTGGTAGGTCTCAATAACTTTTGCAGAAGTATGGATGCATCCCCTTGAACGAATAGCCTCTGGAGAATTCTCTTTCGGTCATTGATCATTCCCTTAGGAGCAGACTCAGCTAATTGTCCGGGGTATCAAAATACATAGCATAACAAACCCCCAGGCAGTCTCAGTTGTTTATATGTTTCTCCTGTGCGTACCCTCAGGACAGTTAATATCAAAACAGAGTTATGTTCATTTTACTTATTTTGACTTGCACACCACGAAAGGAACAACGTATATGTTAGTTTTGTTCTGAATTTTGTTAGCATACTCATTACGCTCATTTTGCTTATTCTGAAATGCATATCACGAATGAAATTACGCATGTGTTAGTCTTATTCTGAATTGTTATATCTATGTACCTACCATATTTTTATCAATCTGACCCCATTTTATGGGTACAGGTGATGATTAGGTTGGTACGATAAGCGATGGTAGGATGGCGTGATGATATTATGACAAGACTCTTTTCCTGACGTTTTGCTCCTGAGGACATCTTTTATAATTTGGTAAAAAGGGTGTCTTTGAAATTTCACTTTTCGGATAAACTTTAGAACCTCGTTTTGAATCTATTTGGTTTCAATGAATGTACGAAGTTATGAATCAGTTGTGTAATGGAAAAAGTTCACCCATAATGCGCCCAAGGTCCGTTGACTTGTTATTTTAAACACCTTTTTCCGTTGAACTGCTATTTTAAACTCTGATAAAGGAATGATTACAAAGCTTTTAAAATTTTCCTAAAAAGTTACAAGTCCAGGATTTTGGGGGTGTTACAAAACCTGCCATCCATAACTTGAAATTGGTTTCCTACTATTTGTTGAATCTGTAGGTCTTCATTTGACATATTAGCATGTTGTCCTTGAGTTTCAACCAACTCCTCTTTAGTATTTGCATTATTATTCAATAAGTATAACTCATCACTTAGCCGAGGTGAATAATATTTTTTTCTAGATGAATCTTGAGGAGATAGATTTGATAATTCATCCTGTTGAAATGAAACTTCATCAAAAATAACATTTCTAGATATTTTGATCCGCTTTTCCTTGACGTCATAGCACTTGAAACGTTTATGATTATCAGAGTAACCAATGAACTTGCACACATGAGCTTTAGGTTCAAACTTATTTCTCAATGTATTATCCACTTGAACATAACAAAGGCAGTCATATGCATGCAAAAGAGTATAATTTGGATGTTTACCAAACAATATATAGTAAGGGGACTTGTAATCCATAATTTTCATTGAAAGTTGGTTTATGACATACACGGTTGAATGAAAAGCTTCAATCCATAAATAAAATAAAAATTTCCCTAAATGTGTCATTGCCAAGGCACTTTCAACTATATGGTGGTGCTTCCTTTCAGCAATCCCATTCTGCTGTGGAGTGTAAGGACAAGACACCCTTCGATTGATTCCATAATTCTCAAGATACTTAATGAATTTAGTGGAGGAATATTCCCCACCACCATCACATTAGATGTTTATAATAGGCATGGAGAATTAATTTTTGACTAAGACATGAAATTTCTGAAAGATTCATAAAACTTCACTTTTATGCTTTCATAAAGTATATCTACATCAAGCGAGAAAAATCATTAATAAAGAAAACATAATACCGACCACCAGAGGATGAAGAAATGGGTGCAACTCCAAGAAAATGATGAAAAAAAAGACTTGAATGGTATGATCCCTCTGTCACCCCTTTCATTCTAGGGTGATCTTGTAGTCCTTGGTTTGTGAAGATGCATTGTTAGGTGCTCTATTTTCCCCATTAAGGCCAAATACATTGATAAGGAATGTATGGATTATCGAAAAGAGAGGAGGCATGGTTGAAGGAGATAGAAGACACAAGTCTGTCATTTGCTGTAAAAATTATTCATGAACGACTTTTTGGCAAATGCTTTGGCATTACTAATGCTGGTTTAAGTGGGATTTAATGGAACCTAATTCACGTGTAGGCAGTGCTGTCTATTGTACCTTTTACTCACACTATTCATTGATCTATTGGCTGGATACCTCTTTTTCCAAGCAAGCTATGTTACCACGACACGACACTTAGGGTGTCGTGCCCGTGTCGACACGGGTACTGGTACATGGATACGACATTTGTCGTGTCCTATATTATCCTATATTTTCAATATATAATATATATTTTAGATATATAATATATATTTTTCAGTATATATTTAGTCATGTCCCCGTACCCACATTTTTTGGAATTGTTGTGTCGTACCCTCCGTACCCGTACTCGCACCCATACCCATACCCAAGTGACATAGCAAGCAAGACAAGAATGAATGAGCTGCTCGAAACCTTGCATTTTTGTCAAGTGACTCAGCTTCCCTTAGCTCTTACACCATTCAGGCTCCCCCCATGCTTCCCCGACGCAGGCCTACCATGCTCTGTGCTTACGTTGTTCATGCTAAATGAACTTTGTCAATCGTTGCTTTCTCTAGACCTTCAGGAAAAGCATGAAAAGAAGGCTTGAATGGTACAATCCCTCCATCACCCCTTTCATTTTAGTTCTTGGTTTGTAAAGATGCATTCTTAGGTGCTCTATTTTCCCCATTGAGGCCAAATACACTGATAAGGAATTTATGGATTCTTGAAAAGAGAGGAACCTTGGTCAAAGAAGATAGAAGACACTAGTCAAAAGCGAAGGACACAAGAGGATGTATAAAGGACAAAAGAGGAGGCGTAACAAGGGAAAAGTGTTGTCAAAAGAGGGATTTAACCTTTTTAAACTTGTTATGTGAAGTTGCTTATTTTTTAGGCAAAAAGCCAAAACAGTTAAAAAAATAAATAACAAATTAAAATTTGTCTATTCAGGAAATAGTTTTGGGACTGTGATGATCTATCCTAATTTCATGACAATTTTTGGAAATGTCTAATATTTCTAGGCCACATCGGTAATTTGTTGTAAAAATTACTCATGAACAACTTTCTTGGCACCACTAATGTTGCTTTGTGAGTGCTTTAACAAAAGCTAATTCAAGTATAGGCAGTGTTGCCTATTGTACCGTTGACTCACACTATTCATTGATCTATTGGCTGGATACCTCCTTTTCCAAGCATGCCAAAAATGAATGAGCCACTCAAAACCTTCCATTTAAGCCAAATGACCTGGCCTCCCTCTGCCTCCCCGACGCAGACCTACCACACATTGCGCCTGCAGTGCATTCACCAAACAATCTTTGTCAATTTCTACTTTATCCATAGCTCCAAGAAAAGCATAAAAAAAAGACTTCAATGGTACGATACCTCTATCACCCCTTTCTCGTAGTTCTTAGTCTATGAAGATGTATTGTTAGGTGCTCTATTTTCTCTATTGAGGCTAAGCCTAAACCTATGCTCAAGAGATAGTTGTCCATACACTGATAAGGATAGAAAAGAGAGGAGCCATCGTCAAAGGAGATAGAAGACACTAGTTGAAAGTGTAGTATATAAGAGGATGTGTGAAAAATGAAGGAGGCATGACAAGGGACCATCCTCCATCGCCCCTTTCATTTTGAGGTGTTTTTGTAGTTCTTGGCTTATGAAGATGCGTAGTTAGGTGCTCCATTTTCCCTATTAAGGCCAAACCTAAACCTGTGCTCGAGAGATAGTTGTCCATCTATGTCACACGGACTCAGCTAGGGAGGTGCCGCACCCGAGTCGACACGCCCCGACACGGGTGCGAACACGGGTGCGGCTTCGGACTCGGCCTGGACTCGGTCAACGCCAAGTCGGACTCGGTCAACGAGTCGAGGCCGAGTCCATCCACATTTTGGACTCTGTCAACTTTGACCGAGTCCAAAAATGTCCATTTGTCCTTAAAAAATGAATTTTGTAATATTTTTTATTTAAAAATAAATAAATAAAAAGAGTCTGTGCACAGTCTGTGCTGTGCACAGTCAGTGTTGTGCACAGTCTGTGTTGTGCACAGTCTGTGTTGTGCTGTGCACAGTGCTGTGCAGTCTGTGCACACACAGTCTGTGTTGTGTTGTGCACAATGTTGTGTTGTGTACAGTGTTGTGCACAGTCTGTGTTGTGCATAGTGCTGCAATCACAGACGCAGACTGTGTCTGTGCACTTTTTTAAATAATATATATATATATATATATATAGCCGAGTCCCCGTGTCCAAAAATTTTAAAATTGCACCACACCCGTGTCGCACCCGCACCCATGTGACATAGTTGTCCATACACTTATAAGTAATGTATGGATTCTCGAAAAGAGAGAAGCCTTGGTGCACCCCAACCCCCACCGGGATTGCTCAGATCCCACGAGTGAACAGAAAGTTGGATCTACATTGGATCACATATGAATCACTCCTGAGGAGAAATTTAGTTTCAAACTTTGATTCGAACAGTTCGACATGCTAATGTGCCTTCAAAATCAATAAAAGAAAAGGGGGCAAAACAACTTATTAAATGTCATTCATTGACTTTGGTACCTAATAAATTCTACCTACTATTGGATGTGAACCAATGACTACTGCCATATGAAAGCAATACTCTAACCACTTGGTTAAGTAGGTTATTTATCATCGCAAAGAGAAAGAATGGAGCGCATCACATCCGTATTATTTTAGATGGAACATGGCTTCTAAGCAATATCAATCCTTGGCAAGAAGCAGATTAGAGTATCGTGTTAGATCATGTAATATATATCTTGACAAGAAATTATCTATATGACAAGATATCTATCACAAAGGCTATAGCTCAATTGTAATTTCGTGGACAAAATTCTTTTAAGGGGGTAGGGATGTAATATCTTGCAAATTTTTGCCAAGTTATAAATTAATAAACAAAAGTTTTATAAAATAAATATATTTTATTGTTTAGATTAATGCAAATATATATATATATATATATATATATATATATATATATATATATATATATATATATATATATATATATATATATATATATATATATATATATATATATGAGTACATATGGGCTAACCTCAATATGGATCTGGACATGGTCCTGGATCCATTGGCTGAGACCTATATATATATATAGGGGTTGACGTCAATATGGATCTGGACATGGGTCCATCAGCCAAGACCCATAGTCCATCCATAATAGGATAATTTAGTCTTTAAAATAAATAACAAATTTAAAACTTTATAATAAAGAAAGTATATACATATATATAAATATATGTATTTAAAGAAGATAGAATAAGGAGTTTTATTTCCATAAAAAAATAGAACTCTATCTTAATGAAGAGGGGTGTCACCTCCTGTAAACACCCAAAATTTTCCTCATCCATTCTCAAACAATCCTCCTCAGGCAGTGCCAACCCTGTCAGGTCAGTGTAGGAGTCAAACCCCGAGTCAGTTTCAGAAAATTACCATTTTACCAACTTTCATTAGGAAAATTACCATTTTACCCCTAGGTCATCCCGAACCCCAGTCAGTCGGAGTCAACTAAGCTCATTGGTTAGTTTAAAACATTTAGAATATCAATCATTTCAAGCTCATTTGAGCTCATAGTGAGAAAATCATTTCCATTTCTGACCATTCCTGCCAAAATGGGATCATTTCTTCAGAAATGAGCTTATTTCTCACTTAAATCTAAGCCAATTGTCTCCGAGTCAGTCATACTCCCCAGAGTCTAACTTGAGCTCACCACGAGTTCGAGTGCTTCTGTTTTAGTTCAAAACCATTTCTAAGTGTTCAGGAGCCCATTTTAGTCCATTTCAGCTCTTCTAGCTAACATTGAGCCAAGTTTAGTCAGTTGAGCTAGTGTTTGAGCCTCGATTTTAGTTCACCTCAGTATTACTGACCTTTGTTTTAGCTCAAAGTCAGTTCAGGTTCGTAATTCACTTCGCTCCAGTGACCATTCCGTATCATTTCTTTAAAAATGGCAGCTTTTCTTGAAAATTCAGCCGGAAAGGTCAGTTGAGTCAGTATCATTGTCAGTTCATTTGAGTTCTAAAACTCTAAAACCCAGCTCAATCCAGTTTATTTCAGTTTAATCCAGCTCAAACCCTAATTTCCAGTGTCACTCTAGCTTGGCAGAGCTCAAAAATCATTTCTTCAACCATTTTTGCAAAATTTATCAATTTTAATGCTTTTTAAACTGATACAAGTGTCAATCAGGGTCTGACATCCAAAATTCTTTATTCAAGGTTAGCATTTCGCATAACATTTCATGTCATTTCTCATCATTTCATATCATTTCTCAGCATTTCATAACATTTCATCACATTTCATTTCATTTTCGAAGTCCAGAACTCCAGTTTTATAAATTTCAATCCAGATTGAGTTTTAAAAGTTTTCAGAAATCAATTTCAAACCTCGGGTTTCCAAAATTGTCATTTTCACTCCGGGAGTCTAAACTTGAAAATATTTTCTCAAGAAAATAATCTGGATTTCTTTCAAAATCAAATTTTCAAATTTTACACTGGATTTGCTTCGCAATGAGCTATTGAACTTCAAAATCCGAGCTCGTTTCAAAAATTGCCAAAAATAGCTCGTTTCGTTTGGAAATATTTTCTCGAGAAAAACAATCTGGATTTCTTTTAAAATCAAATTTTTAAATTCTACACTGGATTTGCTTCGCAATGAACTATTGAACTTCAAAATCCGAGCTCGTTTCAAAATCTGCCAAAAATAGCTCGTTTCGTCTGGAAACTTTCTGAAAAGACTATTTTACCCCTCTAATCGTCAAAATGAATTTCAAAATCAAAATTTGGACCCACTCTGAGATGGCCCATCCATTTGCATTCTCTTGTTTTAATTTATAAGAAAAGAAAAAAAAAATTATCTTTTTCTTTATTTTTTTTTGTTGTTTGTTTTATTTTATTTTATTTATTTATTTATTTTTATTATGTTATTCTTCCTAAGGTGGGACCCACAAGGTGGTCACCCAAACGTCCAGCCCCACTTTCCATTTTTTTTCTCATTTTTTTTTTCTTTTCCCTTTTCCTTTTTCCCTCCTTTTCTTTTCTTTCCTTTCTTTTTCCCTTTTCTTTCTTTTTCTTCTTTCTCTTCTTTCCTTCTTCCCTTCCTTCCTCCCTTCTTTTCCCTCTTGCCCAGCCATTCACGTAGAGCCCCTTTCCCTTTCCTTCCCTAATTAAAACTAAAACTTAGGGAAAGATTGGATCTTCCCTAAGTTAAGAAAACCAAAAAAAAGAAAACAAAAGAGGAAGCTACGGCTGATCTCTTCTTCACGTCTCTCTCTCTCTCTCTCTCTCTCTCTCTCTTTCTCTCCCCTTTGAAGTCCCACAGCACCCACTCTCCTCCAGGACAGCCTCCTTTGGTGCAGCAAGAGCCCAGCCACGTCTTCAAGCTTCAGCTCCAGCCATCTTCATCCTTGCAGCCAGCTCTCCATTCCAGCCACCATCCTTGCTGCAGCCCACCTCCAAGCTCACTGCTACCACAGCCTCCAGCGGACCAGCTCCATTGCTGCAACCTCCAGCTCGCCCTTTGACACCATTAAGGCCACACCTCCAGCAAGCTTCAACATCAACCAACATCAGACAGCAGCCTTCTTCAGATTCTCCAGCTGCTCCTTGCGGAAGCAGCCACTCACCTGGATCAACGCCAACTCCTCTTGGTAGCGGCACATATCCAGCTTCATCATCCCTTGGCACTACATAGCCGCAGCTATTGGGGTAGTCTCACCTTCTTCAAACAACCAACATCATCCACTCCAAACTTCCCTTACAGCCTCATTGCTGCCTCAATTCCATTCATAGTAGTCAACCCTCCAAGGTGAGCACATCGTCCCTTTATTTCATATCTTCTCGTTCTCAATGAAACCCCTATACACTTCATCTTTATCGTCCATGGATTTGAAGTTTTTATTTTATCTTTCTTTTTTGTATGGATGTCATGGAATTAAATAAAAAAAAAACTGAATTAGCAATTGTATGGATGCATGATTCATTTATGATAGGATTTCATTTTACATTCTTTAGGCTAAATAAACGACAAGATTCATCCATCTATTGGATTGAATCTCTCGTTTTGAAAGCCAATATCAAAATAGGTCATGCGCCCCTTTATGATGATTTTGATTTTATTTTCATGTTTTAGATAATTTCATATCTAAAAATTGCATTTAATTCAATTTCATTGTGCATTTTACATAGTTTTATTAATGATTGATTTAGAATCCATAGAACTGCAACTTTGTGCGAAGTCCATACATCATTTTATATGAGTTTTTACATTTAAAAATTTTGTAAATTTTAGAGTAACTAGGTTTACATGTCTTTGTTTTACTGTCGAAAATTTGATTCAATCCGGGTTTTGGAACTCACTTAAACTAATCAAACCCTACATCGGGTTTTCTGTCTTTTTGAACTTCCAGTTTGCGCTTTAGCATAAAAGAACCTCCAACACCGCCCTTGTGAGAGATCCGGATCGTTCTCTGAAAATCACAGTGTATTCATAATCGAATATACTGATGATCTGGAAATTTTGAGGGTTTTCCAATTAGTTTTAACCTTTGTAAAAAATCGGATTTCCCAGACCCCCGGGAAAATCTCGATTTTTCTTCGTCAGGGTATGGACAGACCCTAATATATCAAGTCCGTTCAGTCCATAGCCCGTCTGAAAAAACTTTCAACATTAAAGTTGTTCCTCACATATTTTTCTATAATTGTCCAAAATTTGGGAATTTTTGGAACTGTTTCATTATTTGTCCCGAAAATTTATTTTCTATCTGACAGATTTCAATATCTCGAAATTCTAGAGATTTAGGTGTCTGATAACAGTGTGCCCTGTTCCAAACCGTAACCCGAATCCCAACAGTGCCAAAATATAAAATTTCCATCTGTTTGTCAGAGACATTTTCCTACAATTTCAGACTTTTTCCCATCTTTTTACTATTTTTCCATATTTTATACCGAAACCTGTCTGTTTCCTTAATTTCCTAGAGTCGCCGGATTCCGATCCGACTTGCCGGAGTGGCACAGCTCCGACCATAGGTCAAAACCAGAAAGTATAAAAGGCAAAAATCCTTGCCTTACTGTCCTCTGTCACCCCATAAAATTTGGGAAATTTTTATGGAAATTTGACATCCTAAATCCCCTTTAGAATCAACATTTTAGGCAAAAAACACAAAATTTAGGGTTTTTACTTGAATTTCCATATTTAAAAATACAAAAAAATAGTTTTTCGAGCTTCCTTCTGTTTTTAGGGTTTTTTTAGGTGTCCATGCCAAATTTGGCTTAATTCCAAGTTCATCTGCTTTAAATGTTAGTTTATCTTTAAATTCAGAAGCGAAAATCAAGTTAAATTTGATATTTTATGATATTTTTGCCATTTTAAGGTTTTTATGATGTACATGAGCATGTATAATCATATTAGGGTTAATTTTCATCTCATTTACATTTCATATTTTTCAATTTTGTAAAATTTATTTCAGAAAACCCTGGTTTCAAGGCCATAGTCTTGTTATTGGGGGTATTTTGGTCATTTTGACCTAAATTTCGAAATTTCAATTTCTAATTCTCCAAAATTTCATGCATATCATCATATCTTATCATATTATGTTTGATTTATTTCATTTGATTTTCAAAATTCCAAAATTTACAAAAATTCTTTCGTAAAACCCTGATTTCAAGGTCATCAGGGGCATTTTGGTCATTTTGACCCCAATTTCGAATTTCCAAGTTGATTTTCAAAATTTATTCATTATTTCTCATGTTTATATCAAAGGGGGTATGATTATGGGTTTATATCTGAATAATATCCGATAATTTCCCATATTTTCGGATAAATTCAGAAAAACCTACATTTTTGTGCTAACATTGTTTTCTAGTTTTGCAGGAATATTCAAGAAGAAGATTTTATTTTCTTATTTTATTTCAATTCAATGTAACATCAAATGTAATAATTTGGAATAAGAGTTACATTTTTGCTTAAAATAGGGCTGCATTGCATATAGTTTAATTTATGCAAATTTCAATATGTGATGTATGATTCATGCACATTATTTCAATTTCACTATGGTTTACACGAATGGCACGTGCACAAGCTCTTATGGAGTTTATAAACTCGGTGGGAATCGTATTTATGGCCATAGTCAGAATACGAAGAAAACCAAGATTTATGATCTTCGTATTAGCCACATTCAGCCTACACACTTAGGCTAACTTCAAAAATGCACTGCATTTCTCAAAGTTTTAAAAGGATTTCCCAATTCCTCAATGAAATTCCCTTTTCAAATTCATATTCATTCATTCATATTATTCAAATTGCATTGTTTTCAAATTCATTTTCCAATTTAAATTTAAAAAAAAATTCAGTTTTCGCAAGAATTTCCAAGTCTTTCTCAGGATCTGATTTTCTCAAAATCCTAAGTTTTTCAAATGACATTTCAAAGCATTTCCCAAGTTCAAATCAAGATTTTCCTATGCTTTAAAATTCTAAAATTTTAAAATCCCAAGTTTTCAGAAATTGATTTTCTCAGATTTCCCATTTTCCTGAGAATCCAGTTTCCTGAGAATCTATTTTCCATTTCAAAAGTCATTTTCCAATGAATTTCTTAGATTTTCTTAGAATTCTCAAATCCATTTTCTCAGAAAAGCAATTCCAAATTTCAAAATCGATTTTCCAAAGTTCAAGTTTTCCTGAGAAATCACTTTCCAATCCACTTTCTGATTTCCAATGAATTTCAATGATTTTCCCAGGAATTCAATTTTCAAGTACTTTTTCAATCAATTTTCAAGCATATTTCAATTTTCCAAAGCAAACATCATGTTTCTCAAAATTGCATTATTTTCCAAATTTCATAGCACAAGCCTGATTCTTTGTGCATTCTAGGAAAAATAGAGCATAATTTAGATATTTGAGTCAAGTTAAAGCACATAATCGATCCTTGGTTCAATTACCTCTGGTAAAGGTACCAAGAACGGTTGAACCTCGTACCGACAGGCGGATCCCATTCCACGGAATTTTCCCGCAAATTTTAAAAATGGAGGCGAGTAATTTTCAAAACCAATTTCAAAACTTTGGTCGAGTTTGACTCGCGAAATTCGTTTCTCTCTCGCAAGGGAGGGGAAAATTTTTTGTGATGATAACAAGTTTGGCGACCGTGATGGGACCTGTCCTCGCCTGATCAATTATGTGCTTTAACTTAGCCCAATTGTCAAAATTATGTTCTATGGAATGTCAGCTTTAATTCCTGATATCATGTGAACCTAGGAGCCTAGACTTGAACCCAGCTGACATGGATTGCATTTAGACTAGGCATGGTTTGGTAGGACCATATTGAGGAGAATTATGCATGCTCACTTAGACTTAGGTCTGAAATACAACACTCCTCAATCTAGGACTTGTATGAAAACAATGTTTGCTTCTTCAAAAAATTTCAAAATTCTATCTCTTTAGGACTTAGAGCCCTCTGTTTGCCTGCATGTGATCATATTTCAAAAACCACCCCACCTATGTCTACCCGGTCTTCACATTGCTGGGCTCTCTTCCAGAACCATAGTTCGGGACAGAGCCTCACAACTGGGCCACTTATTTGGGCTAACGCCCCCTGCCACGTACCAAGGGCCATAGTCCAACGTATATCGGCAGGCGCTCAAGGATGTTGGGAAAACACAAGCCTAGACCCAGAGATGAGTTTTATGCCACGTACATCGAGCCTCGGCTCGAGTATATCGGCATAGCATGATTGGACACAGTTGATCTGAGCCTAGAGTCAGGATTAGGGTCCTAAAGCTCTTTCAAAATCAATGCATTTAGAGTTGGCTTCTTAGGGATTGCTGTATGTGCATAATTGTTTGTAATTGAATGTATGATATTCATTTTCGCCTTATTTTTTTCAGTTTTTCCAAAATACCGAACAATTTTCCAAAATACCTCATTTTTCATCTTTTATGAAATATCTCTCAAAAACCCTGGACAATTTTTCCAAATTATCCACCTTTTCTTCAAAACTCCAAGAGATTTTCCATTCTTTCGTTCCTCTGGACTTCGAATTTCCAACTTTCATTTTATCCTGCCTGCAATTTTCAAATTTCTTGTATTTTTCCAAAGTCTAATTCCAGTCTTCTTGTCTTTCAGTCCAATGGCATCCAGTCAGCTCGATTCTGTTTTTCATGAGGGTCACATCTCCTATGAGGTGCGACAAAATCTTCCTGAGCATCGATCTCTTAGCACCAGACCCTTCTTCCCCCGGTGGTACTATGTCTGGTTCAAAAACTTCTCTCGTATGTTTCCGGACCACTTGAGCGATTGCGGGTTGGAATTGACATCTGCAGTGAAAAAGTTGACAGTCAACGGCAATCTGATTCATGCACTGGCAGAGCGGTGGAATCCGCGCACTTGCACGTTCTGGTTCCCGTGGGGCGAGATGACACTACTGATGGATGAATTTTCAGAGATTATGGGACTGCCTGAGCCAGCCGGTCAGCCTGGAGATCCGTTAGAGCAGCAGTTTCTGATCAATGTCAAGGGTCTGGACCCCAAAGATGCCGTAGCTCGCATGACAGGGCGCAAGTCTTGGCCACTGATTGAAGAAAATGGGAATGAATACGTGAGTCTGATCGAGATCTACCGACAGTATGGAGAATTCGCAGAAGTCAGCTTATTGTCCAGGACAGCTCGAGAGAGAATTCAGCATGCGATGGTTTTGTGTACTGTGGGACTTGCTTTCTTTCCAGATGGACAGAATTATGTGGATGTCAGAATAGTTCAACTTTTGAGAAGATGGGGAAGTCGACAGACCAGCCGTCTCTCGATAGCCATGGCCGCGCTTGCTTTTCTATACAGAGGACTGACCCGCTTCACACTTGGAGAGTCCATCTTAGTCGAGGGATGTACTTATGCTCTTCAATCTTGGTTCCTTCAGCATGTACCGACCAGAGCTAGTTCATTCAGATACAACGGCAAGGAGCTCCTTCCAGTTGCGCGGTACCGATTCCTGATCGACTATCTGCAGGAAGAAGAAGTGGTGTGGGACTATTTTGATCGAGAATTATCGCCTCCCAGATACACCTATGCATATGGCAAGAGATTCAAGTTGCTTGGTCCATTCTTCTGTGCTTACTATCATCCGGAGCGGTGTGTTCGACAGTTTTCTCAGAGACAGAAGCACATAGAGATGCGGCTGCTATCAGGAGTCGTGCCAGAGTTCGACCTTACATCAGCACAGTGGTCCGGAGCATACCATTCTGCCAGATATGGCTGGGACTCTTTTGTTACTCTTCCGCTTTTTCCCGGTCCTCGTGTCTCTGCTAGTTATAAAGAGTGGTGGCAAATTGTCTGTCCGCCCCCTCTTTCTCAAGTTTATTATTGATGCAATCATGTTTTTTTTCAATAAATAAAAATCTTGCAAATTCTTTAATTCTTGGTTTGACGACCTCGCCTAGGTAACAAGGCTTAATTTTCAGTTGTTTATTTTCTTTGCAAAGAAATGACAACGCAATTGTCGTAATCTCAGCGACGACTCAATCCCTAGTAATGGGATATTCTTTCAAATTGTCTACCAAAATTCTCAGCGAATATTTTTTTCCAATCAAAATCTCTCTCAAAAGCCTAACCATCGATTTTGCCCTGCAGAGAGCATTCGCGACAGTCAATGGTTCAAACAAGGTCAGGGAAGAAGACTGCACCAGTCGAGGGAAACGCATATTCGACAGCTTCAGACGAAGAAATGGATTCCCCGCGCTCAGGCAAAAATCAGGGGCAACAGGTTGAGGATGACATTGATCCTCAAATGTATGCCACGTTTAAGAAGATGATGACCAAAATGTTGGCAAAGCAAGCAGAAGCTAGTATAAAGAAGACCCAAGTCAAGCCAAAGGCTAAGGGTCATGCAGTCAAGAAGTAGGTGAAAATGTCTAAGAAACATGTCCAACATGTTGATACAACTGATGAAGAAGGATCAACAGAAGGCACAGATGAAGAGTTTGAGACCCATCAGGCATTCCGCAAATCTACTCAGGGGCAGGGGTCAACCCACAAATTCAAAGAGCTGTCTGTCAATTACTCTGACCAGCTGCAGTTCAAAGATATGGTTAGAATGCTTCGAGACCTGCAGGCCCGCGACAAGGGCAAGAAAGTCTTCACCAGCGAAGACTTCTATGATGGTTTGGATGGGGATGACAATCTCGAGAATCTCCCCAGAAAGTTTATCAAATTTGATGGTTCTGGCGATCCCAAAGCTCATCTCGCCATGTTCTTCGCTGAATGCTCCAGATTCAAGCGAGACAACCGGGCACTTTTTCTATGTTTCCCTCACAGTCTGGAGGGAACTGCAGCTAAATGGTACTCGGAGCATGTAAATCCAATTGAATTGAAAGAATTTGATAAAGTGGTGAACATGTTCATCGAGCGATTCCTCTTCAATGCTGAGGCACTTCCCACCCTCAGTCATCTCTGTGGCCTCAAACAGAGAGAAAACGAAAAGGCAAGAGATTTCATTCACTGCTGGAGGTCAGCTTGCAACAAAATGAGAGACCCCATATCAGAGGGGCATGCTCTATCCTTAATTCTAAGCAACTTCTCACAGCCTCTGAGAGGCCTCATCTCTACTGCACCATCAAGGACATTCATTGAACTGACAGAGCGAGCCGAATGGCTCGAGTTGAGCATGGAAAATGGTTTCTATGAAGGCTTCACTTTCACCAAGAACAACGGCCAGAATGAGCAGAAGAAGAAGACTCACTTCACTCATTCTGTCAGAAATAATAATTGGAACCACTGTAAGGGGCAAAACAAAGATTTCTGTTATGGGGCAGGAAGTTCCAACAAGAACGATCAGAAAGGCAAGTCAGTGCCTCAATACAATAAGCCACTTCAATTAGAACAGGGACCGAAGCCTCGAGAAAAAGTAAAGCATGAAGGGTGGAGTTATGACAGAAAATTCACTCCACTAGACCAATCCCTCGAGACTGTGCTCGAGTATATGTTGACCAAGGAGATGGTCAAACTGCCTAGGCTGGCCGATCCCCCTGTTCCCATGGGAAAATTCAAAGATCAGTTCTGTAAATTTCACAAAACAGTGGGACATAATACTGAGAACTGCTTCGTTCTCAAGAATACTGTTCAGGATCTCATCGATAAGAATCTTCTGGTAGAGGGTGTCGAAGATGAAAATATGGATATTCTGAAGAAACCCTTTCCCCATCATTCTACAACGGTCATTTCTGAACAACCTTTTCAGCCACAGGAGCATATCAGGCCATGCTCTAAAAAGGATATACAAGTCCAACATCAGGTCCTTGTGCTGCAGCAGGCTCAGTCCAAAGCTCAGAAGATGGACCTCATTGCAGCCTTTGGAAAAATGAAAGTATCTGACAAATCCGCTGGGGTATCTCCTGAGGTGGCTAAAAGAATGCCATGGCTCCCCAAACACTTTATTAAGCCCGCCCCGGAGAAAAATGAGACATCCACACCACAACCGATAACTGCATTATCCAATGTCTCAATTTTGGACTTAGCTCAAGCCTCCACCAAACACCAGCAGGTGTTGAATGATCTGTTGCGGAAAATCAAAGTGAAACCGAGCATAACTCCTGAAGACATGACCCAGATAGTCAATCAGGCCATGACAAATGCTCCAATCACTTTCTCAGATGAAGATCTTTTCAAGCCGCATGTGTTTCACAACAACGCTTTGTATGTTGTGATTCGAACCAGAGGAATGACTGTTCCTCATGTGCTGATAGATGGAGGCAGCAGCCTCAATATATGCCCAGAAATGACAACCAAAGCTTTGGGCATCAAAGAAGAGGAATATATCCCGGACCCGATCACCATCTACGGGTTTGATAATCATGGTCAGACAGCTAAAGGGAAAATTTTCTTGGAAATTTTCATTGACTACTCGGTCCACTCTGTCCTCTTTCATGTGGTCAATGTACCCCCAACGTATAATCTGTTGTTGGGACGACCGTGGATTCACAACACGAACGCGGTGCCGTCTACTCTGCATCAGTGTGTCAAGTGGTCAAAAGGTGGAATGATCACAACAGTCTTGGGCGAGGATCCAGAGAAGAGGCTTGCACAACCCATGGTTCCTAGGCCCACTTTCACTACTGATATCACTAGCATTAGGGGCATTGATGAGGTCAACTTTGAAGAAAATTCGGGAATACTGCAGACGGCTGAACAGCCAGCACATACAGTGGCCATGACTCGATGGAGAGGCCCACAAATTTTCAAGATTGGAGGACGAATTGACTATAGTACATTCAAAGATCATCCACTGTTCTCCCAATTTATGAAGTCCAAAAAGGGATTTGATCTGTTAGTAAAGCATGGTTATCAGCCTTTTCAAGGCCTGGGAAAAAATGGGAATGGTCGTCTCGAGCCAGTAATTCCTCAGCATTATCCTCAGAGGGCCGGATTGGGCTTTAGTGGCAGAAGATCTCAGAAGGGCACTATCTTTATCAAAGTGACGCACTAAGGGCATCTGCTTGTCTTTCGTTTCTATTCTTTTGTTTTCACATTTAGGATGATATCCCGTTTCATTTCAATCATTGTCCTCAATTCAATCTTTCAATAAAGTTGCAAATTTCCTTTGTCTATCTGGATGCCATTTGTCTCTTTACTTCTCGTTATCAAATCTTTGAAAATTTGCCATTATTTTGCTCTTTTATCTTTCAAATTATTTTCTTAACAAAAGTAATTTGTTTTATGATAGGCGATTTTCCTGAATCGATTTATTCTCCAATTTTCAGAATGTCTTCCCGATCTATCAAGAAGCTCGTTCTTAATCCAGAGGCCTTTTCAAAGCCAATAGTGATTCATCAGGTTAAAATAAGAGCAGAATGTAGTCAGATTACAAAGCAGTCAGAAGAACCTGCAGAATTTGATTCAGCTCTTCAAGAATTACCAGAATTTGCAGCAATTCAGAAACAAGATGAGCCATCATCCTTAGTTCAGGATCCGACTGAGGATATTAATATTGGATCAGAAGACGATCCTAAAATTCTCAAGATTGGCAGCAGTTTGAGCCCGGAAGAGAAAGAAAGGCTCACCCATTTTCTCAAGCAACATGAAGAAGTGTTCGCGTGGACGTATGAGGACATGCCAGGTCTAGATACCAAATTGGTTGAGCATCGTCTCATCCTAAAACCAAATGTCAAGCCAGTTAAGCAGAAACTGAGAAAGATGGATCCTCGAGTGGAACAACAAGTTAAGGAAGGTCTAGAAGACCTACTCAAAGCAGGGTTCATTCGAACCATTGACTATCCAGATTGGCTAGCAAATATTGTTGCTGTTCCCAAGAAAAATGGTAAAGTTTGAATTTGCATCGACTTCAGAGATCTCAATAAAGCGACTCCTAAGGATGATTATACACTTCCTAATATTGATCTTTTGATTGATAGCACAACAGGTCACGCTATGTTCTCTTTTATGGATGGATATTCCGGATATAATCAGACCAAGTTGGCCGCTCGTGATCAGTCCAAGACATCTTTCACTACTCCTTGGGGCACTTTTTGTTATACAGTCATGCCATTTGGGCTTAAGAATGCTGGAGCCACTTATCAGCGTGCTATGGCCGTCATTTTCCATGATCAGATGCACAAAATCATGGATGCCTATGTTGATGATATTCTGGTAAAGTCCAAAGAAGAGGAAGATCAAATCGAAGCTCTCAATCAAGTTTTCAAGCGGCTCATTCTTTACAAGCTAAGACTCAATCCACAAAAATGTGTTTTTGGAGTCGAATCTGGCAAATTGTTAGGCTTTCTAGTCAGCAAAAAGGGGATAGAAGTTGATCCCGCTAAGGCCAAAGCTATCATTGACATGTCTCCCCCGACTAATTTGAAAGAATTGCGTAGCCTTCAGGGACGCATGCAATCAATTCGGCGATTCATATCCAATTTGGCTATGAGATGTGAGCCTTTCAATCATTTGCTCAGGAAAGGAGTGAAATTCGAATGGGGACCAGAGTGTCAGCAATCGTTCGAACGCATCAAGAAATATTTGCTCAATCCTCCTGTTTTAAAGCCGCCAGAATTGGAGAAACCCCTACTACTATACATTTCAGTTAATCAAGTTGCTTATGGCGGATTCTTGGCGCAATACGAAGAAGGCAGTCTGATAGAGCATGCCATTTACTATGTGAGCAAAACCTTCATTGATTATGAGAAGAAATACTCTCTGATAGAGAAGACATGTCTAGCTCTGGTTTGGATGTGTCAGAAATTGAGACACTATCTGTTGACATCTGAAGTCAAGATCCTATCCAAATTAAATCCTCTCAAGTATATTCTAGAGCAACCCTTCCTCAGTGGACAGATTGCCAAATGGCAGGTTCTATTGATGCAATACGATTTGGAATATGTCTCTCAGCAATCTATCAAGGGCCAAGCAATTGCAGATCAATTAGCAGATTTTCCTCTAGCAGAGGATGTTAAAGTCGAGGATGATTTTCCCGATGAGCGGATCTGCAATATTCAACAATCCCCAATTTGGAATTTATTCTTTGACGGTTCCAAGAATATGGCAGGCATAGGAATCGGGATTCTGTTGATCACACCTGAGAAGGAGATGATCCCCTTTTCTCTCAAATTAGATTTTCAGTGCACTCATAATATGGCCGAGTATGAAGCTTTGATACAAGGTCTGAAAATTCTACAAGACTTCAATGTCAAAAGAGTGTATGCTTATGGCGACTCTTTGCTCGTCGTCAATCAAGTCTTAGCTGAATGGCAAGTGAAGGATCAGAAGTTACTTCCTTATCAGAAGATCGTCTCAGCTCTTGTTAGCAATTTCGAAGAATTCCAACTTTTCCATGTCAAGAGAGACTTCAATCAAATTGCAGACAGTTTAGCCAATCTGGGATCCATCATGTCTTTCAAGAACGAAGAATCTTGTCGCTCCTTTGAAATTGGTAGACTTGATCAACCTGCTTTCGTCCCAGTAGAGCAGATAAACCAGGCTGAGCAAAAGAAGAAGCCCTGGTATCATGACATCAAGAATTTCATTGAAACTGGCGAATTTCCTCCAGAACTCTCAAAGAAAGAGCGACGAGCAATTCAGCGCATGTCTGCTCGATATTTTATTCTTGCTGACGTCCTTTATCGTCGTGGATTCAACTCTGAATATTCCAGATGTTTGGACGAAGAAGAAGCCAAAGAAGTTGTGCAAGAAGCACATGAAGGTATCTGCGGTGGTCATGTTGGCTACCAAACTCTTGTCAAACAAATCATCCGAGCAGACTATTACTGGAGAACTATGCAACAAGATTGTTATCGTTTTGTGAAGAAGTGCGTTCAATGCCAGATGCATGCACCTTCCATTCATGCGCCAGCGACATATTTGCAATCTGTCGTCTCGCCATGGCCATTTTCTATGTGGGCTTTTGATGTTGTTGGCCCCATTACTCCTTCTGCTTCAAACGTCCATAAATATTTTCTTGCTGCAACAGAATATTTTACTAAATGGGTAGAAGCAGTCACTCTACGCACAGTAGAAGGTCAACATGTGGTCTCATTCATCCATAAGAATATCCTATGCTGTTTCGGCATACCACATGATATTGTGTCAGATAATGACAGTCATTTTAAGAATGAGAGAATGAGGACTTTCTGTTTGAAGTTCAAAATTCATCATCATTTCTCCGCTCATTATTATCCTCAAGGAAATGGCCAAGCAGAGGCCACCAATAAGATTTTGATTCGAATCCTGGAGCAAACTTTGGAAACAGGCCGTGACTGGCATGAGAAGATTCATGATGCATTGTGGGCGTATCGAACCACCATTCGAACTCCAACTAATGCTACTCCGTCAGAACTTGTCTACGGAACTGAAGTAGTATTGCCTCTACATGTTCAGAAACCTGCTCTGAAATTTGCATCACTTCTCGAATTACCTCTTGATCAGTATCAGCAACAGCGGCTAGTACAACTTGATTTGCTAGATGAAAGAAGACTCAGAGCAGCAGAGTACGCTCAATCATATCATCAGAGGATAGCCAGACAATATGCAAAATCAGTCATTGAAAGAAAATTTTGAGTCAATGATCTAGTGCTCAGATCAACGGCTTATCTCAAGCACCGCCCAGGTGGAAAGTGGTCACCAAATTGGGAAGGTCCCTATGTTGTCAAAGAGGCACTACCTCGTAATTCATATCGACTCATCAATGCCGACGGAGTGGAATTACCAGATCCCATCAATGCTCGGCATTTGAAAAAATTCTATACTTAAACCATGTCTTATTCTTTGTAATTCCTCCAAATTTTGTTCAATAATGGTTAAATTCTCCTTTCCCAGTTATACTGGGGCATTTTTAAAATTTTGTTTTTATCTACAAATATCCTGTATGCAGGCAGGATAAACAAATCTCTCATTTTGCACGCATGTGCATTCATTTATATCATTTTCATATTTGCATACATCTGCATTCATTGGCATGCATTTGCATCAAGTTCGCTACCCATTCAGGATAAGGGATAATCCTGAGACCCTGACAATCATTCTCGTTACAATTCCCAAATACTTTAAGAGCATAGGTCTCTTTTAAAAATTCAAATTTCAAATTAAAAACAAGGTATATTTTCAAAACTCAGTGCTTGAACTGGTACAATTTTGAAATCCAGTGCTCAAACTGGTACACTTCCAAAATCCAGTGCTCGAACTGATATAGTTTTAAAATCCAATGTCTATGTTGACATATTTTCAAAACCCGGTATTCATGCTGGTGTTCTTTCAAGATTGAGCACTTGTGTTAGTGTCTCACTGGTGGGTCGTACCAGTCAACCTCTCGGGTTCAGTCTTTGTGCTGATCATTCATCAAACTTCAAATTCCAATTACCAATTTTGGCCCTCAGGCCATCCAATTTCCAAATTTCTAATTTCGACCTTTGAATCAACCAATTTCAATTTCGACCTTTGGGTCAATCAATTCCAATTTCGACCTTCGGGTGAATCAATTTTCAATTTCCAAATTCCAAATTTCTAATTTCAAATATCAAATTTCAAATTTCAAAATTTCAAATTTTCCAAATTCCAATTTCGACCTTTTGGTCACTCAATACCAATTTCAATCATTTTCTCTTGCGAGAGACCCTTTTTATAGGGAGAGTTCAAGGGAGCTCGTTCTTTTCGCATGCTATCCTTTGTTCATCTAGCCCCTTTTCAGGGAGAGTTTGAAGGGACTCGTGTCTATGTGAACCGTTTGCAAAACAAATTTCCAATTTCATACAAGGAACCCTTAGTTCAGAGAGTGCTTCGACGGAAGTTCGCTTTCCTTGTGACCACAATTTCATACTAGGCCATTTCATCATGAAGGACCCTCTTTTCGGCGAGAGTGTGATGGACTCGCTCCTTCATGACCAATTCCCCGACCTCACCATTACCGACCCCCTTTCCATAAGAGAAGCCTAATATTAGGAAGTTTTGACGAAAGCTTGATTTCTCTTCGAAAGTTCGTTTTGCAAACACCTCCTCTTCAGGGAAGAGAGGAGTAATTCCTATTTCCAATTTCTGAATCTTCTCTTTTGGGGAAAGGAGAAGAAAATTTCTGTCATGGATGCGTTGCGTTGTGCTTCAAATACTCGCTTCCATAAAGGATTTCAAGAAAATCTTGCAAATTTGTCATTAAATATTTGTTGATTTCAAAATTTTTTATTGCACAAAAACATTACCTCAGAATACTTTCAGTATTATTTCCGAAAGGTCAAAGCTTTCGTGAAAAAGGATTCAAAATTCAAATTCTTTCTATTGGCCAACCAAAAGGATGAAGAATAAATCCTCGATATGGCCAGCAAAAGGAAATTCAATGTTGTTGCAAAGCCATAAGTGATCGGTATTGATTGCAGTCAATGGCACATTTTTAAAGATCATTCTTGGAAAATAAAGCAGTCGAAATATCCTGGGTGGTACAGAAAAATCCATTAAATCCCTATATCTCCTCAATCACCTAAGCTGCAATTAAATATCTGCAAAAGGGATCTCTCAATTGTCGTCAAGATGAAGGCGAATTAGGCGAGTAGACCCCCGAAGCCAAAGAAGATTTGAATCATCTCCAAGATGACGGAGTTTGTGACGGATCCTTCCAGGGAAAGTTCAGAGCACCGTCAAGATGAAGGCGACTGCGATGAGCCTCCCGACAAACCCTAAAAGATATTTAATTTCCGCTATCATCAAGAGATTTCCAACCAATGAGCCAATAACCGTCGATATAATCCCTGAGAGAAAAAGAAGGATCGAAACATCTCCAAGATGAAGGAGTTTGTGACGTACCCTTCCAAAAAGAGAGAGAGAGAGAGAAAAGTCAGAACATCTCCAAAATGAAGGATGATGTAATAAAATCCCCAAAAGCCTAAGAGAGCTCTAATTCTGCAAAAAAAAAGAAAAAAAGAAAAAAAAAGTTGGCAGAAAGATCATCATGAGAAAAGAATCCCAGGATATCAGACTGCCGAATCTGTCAAGAATCTTCTTTAAGATTTGTGAAATTCTATTATCAATATTCCTTCACCAATTGCTTTCACAATATCAAGAATACTCTCTTTTCTATTCATATCAAGGAAATTGATAGCCTCCTTGAAAGAAAGTTAATTGCAAGAAATTTGAATTCGAATCTGGATTCTACAAAGTTACGCCCAGTCGGAGGTAATACTTCAGGTAGAAAAGAGGGAATATTTTCAAAACAATGTGCATCATTTTAAATTATTTTGAATCAACAATAATTTTTAATATTTTGACAATATTTTCTAGCTATCCTGGCGTGAAGCGAGAGCTTGAGGTTCATCTTTGGCGCATCCTGACATCAGTTGTTATCCCTTTTAAGGACTTGATAACGGGAGTTTTCAAGATTCCTTCCCTTCTGTTGGTATAATCTGAGCGCCTGGGCTCTCAGATTCGCACACTTCCCTGTGTCCCAACTGTCCCACCATAGACAATCCACTTTCGGCTTGAGGTTAAGCCACCAATCATTTTCTCGCAAAAGGTCACCAATTTCAAAAGTTATTTAGTCTCAGCAATGAGGCGCCCAAAATCAAACCCCTTTTCAAGCTTTAGGGACCCCAATTTCATCCTTTTGCAAAAACCCCTATCGGATTCATTTTGCGGAAATCCGAAGGTTCCATCATGGTTTCTTCCTTCGAGGAATCCATTTCATTTTCTGCCCAATCAGGATAAGGGTATAAACCTGAGCCTCCTTTGATGAGGTATTTCATTTTCCGCCCAATCAGGATAAGGGTACAAACCTGAGCCTCCTTTGATGAGGTATTTCATTTTCTGCCCAATCAGGATAAGGGTACAAACCTGAGCCTCCTTTGATGAGGTATTTCATTTTCCGCCCAATCAGGATAAGGGTACAAACCTGAGCCTCCTTTGATGAGATATTTCATTTTCCGCCCAATCAGGATAAGGGTACAAACCTGAGCCTCCTTTGATGAGGTATTTCATTTTCCGCCCAATCAGGATAAGGGTACAAACCTGAGCCTCCTTTGATGAGGTATTTCATTTTCCGCCCAATCAGGATAAGGGTACAAACCTGAGCCTCCTTTGATGAGGTATTTCATTTTCCGCCCAATCAGGATAAGGGTACAAACCTGAGCCTCCTTTGATGAGATATTTCATTTTCCGCCCAATCAGGATAAGGGTACAAACCTGAGCCTCCTTTGATGAGGTATTTTATTTCCCAATCTGGTTAAGGGTTAAACCTGAGCTTCGTTTCTACACGAGGTATTTTCTGTCTTATCCAGGTTAAAGGCAAAACCTGAATCTCACTTCTTTTGAGGCAAAATTTTTCTTCTTTATTCTCCATTTAATATCTACCATTTTCATCAGGGCTAATATTTTCATATCCAGTCAGATCCTTCTAACTGGGGCATTTTTATAGCCCAAATTTGGTGTGTTTTCTTTGCCACTAAGCTCGTCCTCAAGACGGCTTAGTAGCAAAGAGGGGCATTTGTAAACACCCCAAATTTTCCTCATCCATTCTCAAACAATCCTCCTCAGGCAGTGCCAACCCTGTCAGGTCAGTGTAGGAGTCAAACCCCGAGTCAGTTTCAGAAAATCACCATTTTACCAACTTTCATTAGGAAAATTACCATTTTACCCCTAGGTCATCCCGAACCCCAGTCAGTCGGAGTCAACTAAGCTCATTGGTTAGTTCAAAACATTTAGAATATCAATCATTTCAAGCTCATTTGAGCTCACAGTGAGAAAATCATTTCCATTTCTGACCATTCCTGCCAAAAATGGGATCATTTCTTCAGAAATGAGCTTATTTCTCACTCAAATCTAAGCCAATTGTCTCCGAGTCAGTCATTCATAGTCAGTCATACTCTCCAGAGTCTAACTTGAGCTCACCACGAGTTCGAGTGCTTCTGTTTCAGTTCAAAACCATTTCTAAGTGTTCAGGAGCCCATTTTAGTCCATTTCAGCTCTTCTAGCTGACATTGAGCCAAGTTTAGTTAGTTGAGCTAGTGTTTGAGCCTCGATTTTAGTTCACCTCAGTATTACTGACCTTTGTTTTAGCTCAAAGCCAGTTCAGGTTCGTAATTCACTTCGCTCCAGTGACCATTCCGTATCATTTCTTTAAAAATGGCAGCTTTTCTTGAAAATTCAGCCGGAAAGGTCAGTTGAGTCAGTATCATTGTCAGTTCATTTGAGTTCTAAAACTCTAAAACCCAGCTCAATCCAGTTTATTTCAGTTTAATCCAGCTCAAACCCTAATTTCCAGTGTCACTCTAGCTTGGCAGAGCTCAAAAATCATTTCTTCAACCATTTTTGCAAAATTTATCAATTTTAATGCTTTTTAAACTGATACAAGTGTCAATCAGGGTCTGACATCCAAAATTCTTTATTCAAGGTTAGCATTTCGCATAACATTTCATGTCATTTCTCATAATTTCATATCATTTCTCAGCATTTCATAACATTTCATCACATTTCATTTCATTTTCGAAGTCCAGAATTCCAGTTTTATAAATTTCAATCCAGATTGAGTTTTAAAAGTTTTCAGAAATCAATTTCAAACCTCGGGTTTCCAAAATTGACATTTTCACCCCGGGAGTCTAAACTTGGAAATATTTTCTCAAGAAAAATAATCTGGATTTCTTTCAAAATCAAATTTTCAAATTTTACACTGGATTTGCTTCGCAATGAGCTATTGAACTTCAAAATCCGAGCTCGTTTCAAAAACTGCCAAAAATAGCTCGTTTCGTTTGGAAATATTTTCTCGAGAAAAACAATCTGGATTTCTTTTAAAATCAAAATTTTAAATTCTACACTGGATTTGCTTCGCAATGAGCTATTGAACTTCAAAATCCGAGCTCGTTTCAAAATCTGCCAAAAATAGCTCGTTTCGTCTGGAAACTTTCTGAAAAGACTATTTTACCCCTCTAATCGTCAAAATGAATTTCAAAATCAAAATTTGGACCCGCTCTGAGATGGCCCATCCATTTGCATTCTCTTGTTTTAATTTATAAGAAAAGAAAAAAATTTATCTTTTTCTTTATTTTTTTTTGTTGTTTGTTTTATTTTATTTTATTTATTTATTTATTTTTATTATGTTATTCTTCCTAAGGTGGGACCCACAAGGTGGTCACCCAAACCTCCAGCCCCACTTTCCATTTTTTTTTCTCATTTTTTTTTCTTTTCCCTTTTCCTTTTTCCCTCATTTTCTTTTCTTTCCTTTCTTTTTCCCTTTTCTTTCTTTTTCTTCTTCCTCTTCTTTCCTTCTTCCCTTCCTTCCTCCCTTCTTTTCCCTCTTGCCCAGCCATTCACGTAGAGCCCCTTTCCCTTTCCTTCCCTAATTAAAACTAAAACTTAGGGAAAGATTGGATCTTCCCTAAGTTAAGAAAACCAAAAAAAAGAAAACAAAAGAGGAAGCTACGACTGATCTCTTCTTCACGTCTCTCTCTCTCTCTCTCTCTCTCTCTCTCTCCCTTGAACTCTCTCTTTCTCTCCCCTTTGAAGTCCCACAACACCCTCTCTCCTCCAGGACAGCCTCCTTTGGTGCAGCAAGAGCCCAGCCACGTCTTCAAGCTTCAGCTCCAGCCATCTTCATCCTTGCAGCCAGCTCTCCATTCCAACCACCATCCTTGCTGCAGCCCACCTCCAAGCTCACTGCTACCACAGCCTCCAGCGGACCAGCTCCATTGCTGCAACCTCCAGCTCGCCCTTTGACACCATTAAGGCCACACCTCCAGCAAGCTTCAACATCAACCAACATCAGACAGCAGCCTTCTTCAGCTTCTCCAGCTGCTCCTTGCAGAAGCAGCCACTCACCTGGATCAACGCCAACTCCTCTTGGTAGCGGCACATATCCAGCTTCATCATCCCTTGGCACTACATAGCCGCAGCTATCGGGGTAGTCTCACCTTCTTCAAACAACCAACATCATCCACTCCAAACTTCCCTTACAGCCTCATTGCTGCCTCAATTCCATTCATAGTAGTCGAACCCTCCAAGGTGAGCACATCGTCCCTTTATTTCATATCTTCTCGTTCTCAATGAAACCCCTATACACTTCGTCTTTATCGTCCATGGATTTGAAGTTTTTATTTTATCTTTCTTTTTTGTATGGATGTCATGGAATTAAATAAAAAAAAAACTGAATTAGCAATTGTATGGATGCATGATTCATTTATGATAGGATTTCATTTTACATTCTTTAGGCTAAATAAACGACGAGATTCATCCATCTATTGGATTGAATCTCTCGTTTTGAAAGCCAATATCAAAATAGGTCATGCGCCCCTTTATGATGATTTTGATTTTATTTTCATGTTTTAGATAATTTCATATCTAAAAATTGCATTTAATTCAATTTCATTGTGCATTTTACATAGTTTTATTAATGATTGATTTAGAATCCATAGAACTGCAACTTTGTGCGAAGTCCATGCATCATTTTATATGAGTTTTTACATTTAAAAATTCTGTAAATTTTAGAATAACTAGGTTTACATGTCTTTGTTTTACTGTCGAAAATTTGATTCATTCCGGGTTTTGGAACCCACTTAAACTAATCAAACCCTACATCGGGTTTTCTATCTTTTTGAACTTCCAGTTTGCGCTTTAGCAGAAAAGAACCTCCGGCACCGACCTCGTGGGAGATTCGGATCGTCCTCTAAAAATCACAGTGTATTCATAATCGAATATACTGATGATCTGGAAATTTTGAGGGTTTTCCAATTAGTTTTAACCTCTTTAAAAAATCGGATTTCCCAGACCCCCGGGAAAATCTTGATTTTTCTTTGTCAGGGTATGGACAGACCCTAATATATCAAGTCCGTTCAATCCATAGCCTGTCTGAAAAAACTTTCAACATGAAAGTTGTTCCTCACATATGTTTCTGTCATTGCCCAAAATTTGGGAATTTTTGGAACTATTTCAGTATTTTTCCCAAAAATGTATTTTCTGTCTGACAGATTTCAATATCTCAAAATTCTAGAGATTTAGGTGTCTGATAACAGTGTGCCCTGTTCCAAACCGTAACCCGAATCCCAATGGTGCCAAAATATAAAATTTCCATATGTTTGTCAGAGACGTTTTCCTACAATTTCAGCCTTTTCCCCATCTGTTTACTATTTTTTCCATATTTTATACTGAAACTTGTCTGTTTCCTTCATTTCCTAGAGTCGCCGGATTCCGATCCGACTTGACGGAGTGGCACAGCTCCGACCATAGGTCAAAACCAGAAAGTGTAAAATGCAAAAATCCTTGCCTTACTGTCCTCTGTCACCCCATAAAATTTGGGAAATTTTTATGGAAATTTGATATCCTAAATCCCATTTAGAATCAACATTTTAGGCAAAAATCACAAAATTTAGGGTTTTTACTTGAATTTCCATATTTAAAAATACAAAAAAATAGATTTTCGAGCTTCCTTCTGTTTTTAGGGTTATTTTAGGTGTCCATGCCAAATTTGGCTTAATTACAAGTTCATCTTCTTTAAATGTTAGTTTATCTTTAAATTCAGAAGCGAAAATCAAGTTAAATTTGATATTTTATGATATTTTCGCCATTTTAGGGTTTTTATGATGTACATGAGCATGTATAATCATATTAGGGTTAATTTCCATCTCATTTACATTTCATATTTTTCAATTTTGTAAAATTTATTTCAGAAAACCCTGGTTTCAAGGCCATAGTCTTGTTATTGGGGGTATTTTGGTCATTTTGACCTAAATTTCGAAATTTCAATTTCTAATTCTCCAAAATTTCATGCATATCATCATATCTTATCATATTATGTTTGATTTATTTCATTTGATTTTCAAAATTCCAAAATTTACAAAAATTCTTTCGTAAAACCCTGATTTCAAGGTCATCAGGGGCATTTTGGTCATTTTGACCCCAATTTCGAATTTCCAAGTTGATTTTCAAAATTTATTCATTATTTCTCATGTTTATATCAAAGGGGGTATGATTGTGGGTTTATATCTGAATAATATCTGATAATTTCCCATATTTTCGGATAAATTCAGAAAAACCTACATTTTTGTGCTAACATTGTTTTCTAGTTTTGCAGGAATATTCAAGAAGAAGATTTTATTTTCTTTATTTATTTCAATTCAATGTAACATCAAATATAATAATTTGGAATAAGAGTTACATTTCTGCTTAGAATAGGGCTGCATTGCATATAGTTTAATTTATGCAAATTTCAATATGTGATGTATGATTCTTGCACATTATTTCAAATTCACTATGGTTTACACGAATGGCACGTGCACAAGCTCTTATGGAGTTTATAAACTCGGTGGGAATCGTATTTATGGCCATAGTCAGAATACGAAGAAAACCAAGATTTATGATCTTCGTATTAGTCACATTCAGCCTACACACTTAGGCTAACTTCAAAAATGCACTACATTTCTCAAAGTTTTGAAAGGATTTCCCAATTCCTCAATGAAATTCCCTTTTCAAATTCATATTCATTCATTCATATTATTCAAATTGCATTGTTTTTAAATTCATTTTCCAATTTCAATTTAAAAAAAAATTCAGTTTTCGTAAGAATTTCCAAGTCTTTCTCAGGATCTAATTTTCTCAAAATCCTAAGTTTTTCAAATGACATTTCAAAGCATTTCCCAAGTTGAAATCAAGATTTTCCTATGCTTTAAAATTCTAAAATTTCAAAATCCCAAGTTTTCAGAAATTGATTTTCTCAGATTTCCCATTTTCCTGAGAATTCAGTTTCCTGAGAATCTATTTTCCATTTCAAAAGTCATTTTCCAATGAATTTCTTAGATTTTCTCAGAATTCTCAAATCCATTTTCTCAGAAAAGCAATTCCAAATTTCAAAATCGATTTTCCAAAGTTCAAGTTTTCCTGAGAAATCACTTTCCAATCCACTTTCTGATTTCCAATGAATTTCAATGATTTTCCCAGGAATTCAATTTTCAAGTACTTTTTCAATCAATTTTCAAGCATATTTCAATTTTCCAAAGCAAACATCATGTTTCTCAAAATTGCATTATTTTCCAAATTTCATAGCACAAGCCTGATTCTTTGTGCATTCTAGGAAAAATAGAGCATAATTTAGATATTTGAGTCAAGTTAAAGCACATAATCAATCCTTGGTTCAATTACCCCTGGTAAAGGTGCCAGGAACGGTTGAACCTCGTACCGACAGGCAGATCCCATTCCACGGAATTTTCCCGCAAATTTTAAAAACGGAGGCGAGTAATTTTCAAAACCAATTTCAAAACTTTGGTCGAGTTTGACTCGCGAAATTCGTTTCTCTCTCGCAAGGGAGGGGAATTTTTTTTGCGATGATAACACCTCCTAAAGGAGTCCCTTTTGTTTTAAATAACTCATACCAGCCCTCCTTCTCAATACCAGTTTTGAGAGAAAAAGGGAGGAGGCTGAACCGACTAGAGAGAGAGAGAGAGAGCTGCAAATCATGGGAGAGAAAGAGAGGGCAACGAGTGGGGCAAGGAGGCTGCAGCGTGACCTCCCTCTTCTTCTTCTTCAACACCTCTTTCTTCCGTCTTTTCTTCCGCTTTTCGCGAATATGCAGCAAAGGTACGAGATTCTCTCTCTATTATGATAAGTGGAAGGATTTTTCGTGGTTTGAATCAAATATGGGTTTGAGAGAAAAATCTAATTTGTATATATATACAGATTTATCAATTCTGTCAAATCTGGAACTATGATTCTTGATTCGGGTTTTTGATGGGCCTCAACATAAAAATTTATAGCAGTCATAATATTAATTAAGGTTGTGATTATCTCTGTTTGGATCAGATTTATTTGGCTGATCTGTTGAATTTGTGTTTATCGAATCGAGTTCACGTTGAGTCTGTTAACTGATAATTAGGTTATCGAAGCTTGGTTTATAATCACTCTTAAAGGCTTACTCGTAAAGCGTACATTGGTGAGCTGTCTCGTAAAGCATACATTGGTGGGCTATCTCGTAAAGTGTGTTAGCAATCCTTCCTTTGTTGTGGTTCTCTTCTTCTCTTTGTTCATCATGGGCGAATTCTTCCTGCACAATACAAGCAACTCCAACTCTATTCCACCATTTAAGCTTGATGGAAGCAATTACATCATTTGGGCGGGACATTTGAAGACATTCATAAAAGGTCAAGGTTTGTGGGGATACGTGAGAGGTACTATTCTTGAACTCACGCCTAAAATTACAATATGTGAAAATGGTGTCGAGACAAGTCTCGAAAAAAGGACAAAGCAATAGAAGAATATTATAAAAAGTTAGATGAATGGAACATGAAAAATGTCAAGATTCTTTCATGGATGCTAAGTGGAGTTGAGACAAAAAGTGTCTCAAATCTTTTGTGTTACAAAAAGGCAAATGAAGCATGAGAGTATCTTAGAGGTACGTTTACTGAAAAAGATATGGCTCATAAATATTATCTCCAAGAAAATGCTAGAAATATTAAACAACGAAATAAGAATGTAAGAGATTATTTTATAGAGTTATCATCCATTTGGACTCAATTTGAACCCAAATGGAAAGGTAAGTGTACTGAGATGCGGAGAATTCAAGTTAAAGAACATAGACTCTTTGCTTTTCTTTATGGATTGACACTCGAGTTTGAACAAACTAGGGCTTCCTTGCTATCATCCTCATCACCTCCTCCTATTCATGAGATTCTCACTAAACTTAGTGGAAAAGAGACTAGGCTAAACATGAGTAAGAATGATAGTGTTCTTGCTACTTCTAGCAATAGTCAAGAAGAGAATTGCACACTTGCCGCGTCCAAACCGGGACATTATATCAAAACATATAGACCTCCTCATTTTAATAAGAATAGAGGAGGATCAAAAATAATTTGTCATAACTGTCATGAGCCCGGCCATATTAGGCCTCAATGTCCTAGATTCAAAAAGGACTATAGGCCTTAAGAAAAACGAGTTGTTGTGGCTCCGTTGAAACAAGACAAGGATACTCTGAACCTCAAAGATCTCACCATATCATTATCCCAATTGACAAAGGCATTGCAACCATTGCTTAAAGAATCTACCTCATGAGCGGCCATTGTATCATCATTTATTTTTGGTATGTGCTCTTGGGTTCTTGATTCAGGAGCTTCATTTCATATGACACCACACAAGTCTATTTTATCCGAGTGTCAATCTAACTCAAATGCATCATTTGTTTCCACTGCCGATGGTACTTCCTTGCAAATAGAGGGTGTTGAAAATTTTAAAAATGATTTGACAAAACACAAGTTTTATATTCCAAAAGTTAGACTTATACCAAAACTTCACCTTAATTTACTTTCCGTTTCTCAAATCTTGAATCATGGATGTGATGTCATATTCTCATCAAATAAATGTTGGATATAGGATTGTTAGTCCGAAAAATTGATTGGGAAAGGTTCTATACAAGGAGATCTTTATTATATGAATTTTCTTTGTATTCTAAAGTAATCATTGTATAATATTGCTCAAACAAAAGATATAAAAATTTGGCATCATAAACTTGGGCATCCAAATATAAGGAAATTGAATTTTGTACCTATTACTAAGTATCTTTGCAAAGATAATTTTGAATGTAAAAAATGTTTACTTGGGAAAATGACATCTTTGCCTTATGGACAAAGAACTTTTTACTCTTCAATGCCTTTTGAGTTGGTTCATTTGGATGTGTGGGGTCCTGCTCCAGTAGTTTCTAAAGGAGGATTCTCCTAGTATGTTGTATTTGTCGATGATTTCACTAGATATTGTTGGATTTACAATCTTAAGTTTAAGTCCGATGTATTTGCAACCTTCAAAACTTTCAATAACATGATTAAAAATCAATTTGAAAGTAAGATCAAAATCCTCAGAAATGACTCTGCGGGAGAATATTTGTCAAATGAGTTTAAACAATTTTTAGAAAACGAAAGAATTTTGCATCAAAGATCGTGTCCTAAAACTCCATAACAAAACGAGATTCCAGAGAGAAAACACAGACATATTATGGAAACTACAAGAACACTACTTATTGCTAAGATTGTTTCAAAAAATCTTTGGGTTGAAGTTGTTTTAACCTCAGTATATCTCATCAATAGGATGCCTTCAAAAACTTTGTCCAATGAAATTCCTTTTGAAAAATTATTCAAATACCAATCTGACTATCAAAGACTGAGAATCTTTGGCTGGAAATGTTGTCTTAAATGATTAGGAGATAAACTATCTTTTAAGGCCATTCCCTGTGCGTTTATTGGTTATTCTGAAACACAAAAAAGGTTTAAATGTTATGATATAAAAAATGATAAACTCCTTGTCTCAAGGAATGTTAACTTTGTTGAAAATAAAAGTGGATTTGAAGGAAATATGTCTCAAGACATAAATTATGACTACTACTTATTTAAACTATTGTCTAATGATGAAGATACTTATGTAGAACCCTCTATTGAGAATAGAACAACAGTGGAACCAATAGTATACACTAGAAAAACATATCCGGTGAAAGTGTAAATCAAGGTAACCATGAAGCATTAGAAATTTCCTTTCAACAAACCACTATTCGTAGATCTAAGCGAACCTCGAGGATTCCAAATAGATTTGTTTCTTATGAATCATTTTCTACTAAACATAGAGCATGTCTTATAGTTATGCATTCATATTTTGAACCCTCATGTTAGAATGAAGCAAAAAAATTACCCAAATAAGTAAAAACTATCATATAAAATTAGAAGCACTTGAAGGAGCCAACACTTGAGGAATTCTAAATCTACCCATCAGAAAGAAAACCATAGGTTGTAGATAGGTTTTCAAAGTAAAGAAAAAAAGCAATGGATCCTTTGAAAGACATAAGCCAGGTTAGTTGCCAAAGGTTATTCTCAAGAATACGAGTAGATTATGAAGAAACCTTTGCTCCTGTTGCTAGGATGACCACTGTTTGAATTCTTGCAGCTATTAAAAATTAGAATATATTTCAAATGAATGTTAAAAATGCCTTTTTAAATGAGAATCTCAATGAGGAAGTATACATGGATGTTCCACATGGATTGATAGTCCCTTCAGGTAAAGTGCTTAAATTAAAAAAGGCATTGTATGTGTTAAAATATGTAATCTCATATAATATCTCATATGTAATCTCATAGACATGTAATGTTTTATCTCCTTTCTAGTTATGATTTTTCGTTTAATTAATTCTAGTTAAAATACAACTAGAATTAGCCAAACCAGTCCATCATTGGACTGATTTGGCCTTTACCTTTTTGACTAGTCAAAAAGGTACCTTTTGACCAAGTCAAAAAGGTAAAACCAAAAAGAGTTGTTGGACTCCCCAACAACTCTATTAGAGCCGTTGTAGAGTCCAACAACTCTCTTAAGGCTTCTCTCTACCTCTCTATAAATATGGGGCTATTCCCCTTGTAAAGACTTACTCTTGTTTTGGGTTTTCATCTCAAATCAATAAAATTGTTTATTTTTCATTTTTATACCCGTTTCGGGTTGTGTGTATTCTTAAGTTCTCTTTGTGAACCTTTGTGGTTCTTATGGTGTATTTGTGAGAACTTGTTGAGAGACATTTGTTGTAGCGTATTTTTCACTTTCTTACATGGTATCAAAGCAAGGTCGGTGGATGTGTATTGGGAAGCGTGCCATGCAACTACTCTTCAAGAAAGTGAAGTCTCTTTGAAGGAGTGCTCGTGTGTAGCCTTGAAGGGCGTTGAAGGCTACTTATTTTCGATCTTTGTGGTTAAAATATTCCTCTTCCTACTTGCTTTTCTTCTTCCCCTCTCATTCCCAAGCTTGTAAAATGGATGACAATGATAATGTCACCATTAAGTCCATAAAACTCAACGATTCAAACTATGTAACATGGGCTTCAATCATGAAGCATCTTATTTGGGGAAAGGGTCTATGGGGCTTAGTTGATAGAACCGATAAAGAACCTAAACTAACGCTCACTAAAGAAGAAGGTGAAAGAGAAGTACCTCTTTCGGAGGTGGAAAAAACTAAGGCCATCTCCACATATGAAAATGAATGGAAAGAATGGAGAATGGGCCACGCCAAGATCATGTCTTGGCTAATTTCTAGTGTAGACATAAAGAAGTGTTCAAGTCTCGCAAAATTTGAACATGCTAATGATGCGTGGGAATATCTTAAGAGAATGTATTCTCTTAAAGATATTGCTCATATATGTAACTTACAAGAAAAGGTTCAGAATATGGTTCAAAGAGAGAGAAGTATTAGAGAATACTACAATAGCTTATCCGAACTATGGGAAGAGTTGGCTCTTCTTGAACCAAAGTGGCATTGTCCACAAGACATTGAGCTTCGCCAAAATCAAGTAAATGCGGAGCATTTTTTTCAATTTATAAATGGGTTGAGACCCGAATTTGAATCAACCAAGTCCGCTCTTCTACATCGGGAAAATGTTTCCTCTATTGAAGATACCATTGAAGAACTAAGTATGGAAGAAAATAGACTCAAGAAACGAGTTGAAAAAAGCAATGATGATACAATTTTAGCTGTATCTAGACCAGGTAATCACATTCGCACATACAAACCTCCACATATTGGGAGAATAAACAATGAAAGGCAAGAGGCGATTTTAAAAGGAGAAAAGTTATTTGTTATTACTGTCATGAACCCGGACATGTTAAAACTTACTGTCCAAAGTTGAAAAAATCTTATGAGAAGAAGGTAGCTGTTGTTGAATCAAATGAGACATCCATTGGAAACATGTCCCTGTCTCAGCTGGTGGAGGCTCTACAACCTCTTCTTAAAGGAACTTCTCCCTCAGCTGGAGTTGCGATCTCTTCTGTTGGCACCTCCGATCCAGGTAAACCCCTATGGCTTCTTGACTCTGGTGATTCTTTTCACATGACACCAAATTTAAAATTACTGTCGCATTGTTATGACTCAAGTGGATCGAGTGTTTTTACTGCGGATGGAACATCCCTTGAGATAAAAGGAATAGGAAATTTCGAAAATAACTCTCAAAACTCAAAAGGATTTGGTGTTCCAAAGATTAGATATATCCCCAAACTTAATCTAAATCTCTTATCTGTTTCTCAATTAACTGATCGTGGGTGTAATGTTTCCTTCTCTTCTCATCATTGTCAAGTACAGGATCACCAGTCAGGGAAGCTGATTGGGGAAGGCCATAGAGAAGGAGGCTTATATTACATGGATTTTTTGGAATTACCCAAGAAAACATTATGCTGCAATGTTAAAAAAGTAGGCTTGGATCTTTTACACCAAAGATTTGGTCACCCTTGTATATCCAAGCTTCAGTACTTTCCAAACATGGAAAAAATTTGTAATTTTGAAACTTTCACTTGTGAAAAATGTATTCTTGGAAAAATGAAACGACTAGCATTTCAAGAAAGAACTTTTGTCTCCACTCGACCACTTGAATTAATTCACTCTGATGTTTGGGATCCTGCACCAGTTACGTCAAAAGGTGGGTTTTTATACTATGTAATTTTCGTGGATGACTTTACACGATATACCTGGATTTACTTTCTCAAACACAAATTTGAAGTGTTCTCTTTTTTTTTTCAAATATTTCATAATATGGTCAAAAATCAATTTAAGAATGATATTTTAATATTTCACACTGATTCAGGGGGAGAATTTTTATCAACTGAATTTAAAGAATATTTGAACTCACATGAAATTTCACACCAAAAATCTTGTCCCTATACCCCTCAACAAAATGGGTTAGCTGAGAGAAAACACAGACACATTATAGAAACAACTAGAACACTACTTATCACACATCAAGTTCCTAAAGTTTTTTGGGCCGAAGCTATTTTAACTGCTGTGTATCTTATTAATAGGATGCCCTCATCCTCAATAAAGAATATTTCCCCTACTGAAAAGTTTTATAAACAAAAACCTGATTATTCTAGACTGAGGGTGTTTGGGTGCAAGTGCTTTGTTTTTACAGATAAGAATGATAAATTCTCTCTCCGTGCTATACCCTGTACTTTTTTAGGATATGCAAATAATAAAAAAGGATACAAATGTTTTGACCCTAAAAACAACAAGTTATACGTTTCAAGGAATATATGCTTTCTAGAAAATGAAAGTTTTTTTGAAAACAAAAATTCTACTGAAATAGATGAGTATTCCTTCTTGTTGGATCTAGTTCCAAAGGATAGTGAAAGAGAAATTGATCTAGATGATCAGATGGATGTGATTGATTCTGATCCTCATAGAAATAGTCAAGATTGTATTCAATACTCTAGACGAGGAAATTTAGAAAGACAGTGTGCCCTGGATAAATACACAAGGGAACACGAATCTGCCTCTTCATCTAGAAAATCCACTAGGATCTCGAGGGTTCCTGCAAAGTTTGTGTCATATCAGTCTTTTTCACCAAAACATCAAGCTTTTATTGCTCTAATTCATTCCTATGAAGAACCTCCTAGTTATGATATAGCCAAGGATTAACCAGAATGGGTCAAGGCTATGAAAGTCGAATTAGAAGCCTTAGAAAAAGCAAATACTTGGACCATTCAAGACCATCCTCCAAACAACAAGAAACCTATTGGTTGTCGCTGGGTGTACAAGGTGAAAACCAAGAGTGATGGCACTCTTGAAAGATTCAAGGCCCGGTTGGTGGAAAAAGGCTACTCCCAAGAATATGGAATAGACTATGAAGAGACCTTTGCCCCAGTAGCTAGAATGACCACTGTTAGAATCCTAATAGCTCTTGCATCAATAAAGGGATGGCATATCTTTCAAATGGATGTTAAAAATGCTTTTCTAAATGGAACTTTAGCTGAAGAAGTATACATGGACCCACCACCAGGAATAAATATACCTTAAGGGAAAACACTTCGTATAAACAAGGCTTTATATGGTCTCAAGCAAGCTCCAAAAACTTGGTATGATAAATTTAGTAAGATTATGCTTGATTTTGGTTTTCGATTTTGTCTTACTGACACAGCTTTGTTTGTTAAGAATTCTGATGCAGGTATTATCATCCTTCTACTCTATGTTGACGACATGATCATCACTGGAAGTGATAAACAGGGAGTTTATGATATTAAAAAATTTCTCAAAATACATTTTGAAATGAGTGATTTAGGTTTTTTGAAATATTTTCTTGGTATAGAAGTTGCCTACTCACCTAGAGGTTACTTGCTAACTCAATCTAAGTTTGCATTAGATATTGTTGCCCGGTCAGGTATTTCAGATGAAAGACATGTTGATACTCCTGAGATTGTGAATGTCAAAATGAAGATTGATGATGGAGAGCCACTCGAGAATCCGACTCCGTATAGGCAACTTGTTGGGGCTCTATCGTATCTATCTATCACAAGACCTGACATTACACATGCGGTCCATACAGCCAGTCAATTTCAACATGCTCCAACTTCTGTTCATATGGGAGCAGTTTTGCGTATTATTAGATATATCAAAAATTCTATTTCTCGAGGATTATTTTTATCCGCTTCCTCTAACTTAGAATTGCTTGCTTATACTGATGTAGATTGGGGTGGTGATCCAAATGACCGCCACTCAACTACAAGTTTTTGTGTCTTTTTGGGAGAATCCTTGGTGTCTTGGCGATGTAAGAAGCAACAAAATGTCTCTCTCTCATCAACTGAAGCTGAATATAGGGCAATGACTACAACTACTATGGAATTAGTCTGGCTTCGACGTCTACTTTTCGATATGGGAAATGAAAGTCCAAAAGCATCAAATCTGTGTTGTGACAACAAGAGCTCTATCTATATTGCATGCAATCAGACATTTCATGAACTCACCAAGCATATAGAAATGGATTGCCATTATGTTCGAGAGGAATTTTTACGTGGCACCATCAATCTTCCCTATGTTGCTTCAGAATATCAGCTCGCCGATTTCTTCACCAAGCCTCTCGCTGCTCCTAGGTTTCACTTTCTCTTAGGCAAACTTTCGGTTATCCAACCGTAAGTTTGAGGGAGAGTGTTAAAATATGTAATCTCATATAATATCTCATATGTAATCTCATAGACATATAATGTTTTATCTCCTTTCTAGTTAGGATTTTTTGTTTAATTAATTCTAGTTGAAATACAACTAGAATTAGCCAAACCAGTCCATCATTGGACTGATTTGGCCTTTACCTTTTTGACTAGTCAAAAGGTACCTTTTTGACCAAGTCAAAAAGGTAAAACCAAAAAAAGTTGTTGGACTCCCCAACAGCTCTATTAGAGCCGTTGGAGAGTCCAAGAGCTCTCTTAAGGCTTCTCTCTACCTCTCTATAAATATGGGGCTATTCCCCTTGTAAAGACTTACTCTTGTTTTGGGTTTTTATCTCAAATCAATACAATTGTTTATTTTTCATTTTTATACCCGTTTCGGGTTGTGTGTATTCTTAAGTTCTCTTTGTGAACCTTTGTGGTTCTTATGGTGTATTTGTGAGAACTTGTTGAGAGACATTTGTTGTAGCGTATTTTTCACTTTCTTACAGTATGGTCCCAAACAAGCACCTAAAGCTTAGTTTGACACTTTCAATAATGTTATTACAAGATATGGTTTTAAACCATGTTATACTTGCACAACTTTATTTATCAAGAACTCTTATGCATGTATTATAATTTTACTTTTATATATTGATGACATGTTGATTACAGGTAGTGACAAAGAAGGAATCAAGTAAAACAGTTTTTGAAAAATTCTTTTGAAATGACTGATCTTAGGTTTCTAACATTCTTTCTTAGTATAGAAATATCATATTCTAACAGAGGGTATATATTGTCACAAACAAAATTTGCTTTAGATATCATTGACACGTCAGGATTATCAGATGACAAAGTCGTTGACACTCCAGAGATTGTCGGAATGAAGATTCGAACTGGTGATGGAGTTCCTTTGGACAATCCAACTCCTTTCAGACAGCTCATGGGATCTATCATGTATTTAAGTATTACAAGACCAAATATAACTCATGTTATACATATAGCCAGTCAATTTCAACATGCTCCAACATCAACTCATATGGGTGCAGTCATGAGAATTATCAAATACATCAGAGGCACAATAAATTAGAGAGTTTTTTTATCCTCTTCTTCCTCATTAGATCTTATTGCATACTCAGATGCTGATTGAGGAGGGGATCCAAATAATAGGTGCTCAACAACTGGCTTTTGCATGTTTTTAGGTGAATCCTTGATTTCATGTAAGTGCAAAAAACAACAAAATGTGTCACTATCATCTCCGGAGGCTGAATATAGAGCAATGACGCCTACTACCAAGGAAATCGTATGACTCAAACAACTAATTTCAAATATAGGAATTCATCTTCAGAATCCTACAAGATTGTGTTGTGACAACAAGAGCTCTATATACATTGCTTGAAATCATATGTTTCATGAAAGAACTAAGCATATAGAGATGGACTGCCACTTCGTTCGTAAAGAATACTTAAAGAAGACTATTGATCTTCCCTATGTGACATCATGATATCAACTTGCTGATTTCTTGACCAAGGCACTGTGATCACCAAGATTCAACTTTTTACTTGACAAACTTTCAGTGATTATACCATAAGTTTGAGGGAGACTGTTAGAAAATTTCATATATATACGTATATACTTGAATATATATATATATATATATATATATATATATATATATATATATATATACTCTTCATAATACAAGAGTATGTATATGTATAAATATATGTATATAAATATGTATTTAAAGTATATACATATGTGATATATTTTTTTGTAATATGTATTTTTTATTTTTCCTATTTTTTGTCTTTTTCTCTTTTTTGAATCATAGAGTCAATAGTCAAATGTTGACTAGTTGACCAGCCGTTGGGCTGTTCCCAACGGCTCTAATTAGAGTCGTTGGGAGTAGCCCAACGGCTATTACTCCCCTTTGTAATCTATAAATAAGGGATTGTTGTCCCCATTGTAATTTATTTTTTCAAGTGAGTCTCTCTCAATAATATTCAACATTCTTGTGCCTTAGTGCACGTTTTGATATTTGTGCCTTAGAGCACTTTGTGTTATTCTTGCCTTAGCACATTTGATGAGTGAATGTTCTTGTCAAGTTTTTTTATAAACTTGATTATTTGTGAGGTTCTCAAAAACTTAGGTTATGTTTGAGTCCATAAAACTAATTTATGTACATGGCATTAGGGTACACGAGCCTGCATGCACCCATATCAGTCATGTATATGACATAACTGATATGGTATGGTTGTGGGTATTCAAAACTCAAAAGAAAAGGGAAAGATTTTTGACAGATGTCCTCAATCCGGGCCTAGAAATTTAAAAACAGTGTGGTAATAATAATCCAAAAGAAACCTGTTGTGATTTTTGGATTAGATTTATTGGACTTAAATTTAATGTGTATTCTTGAACAGGGTTCGCAGCAGGTATATATATATATAAAATCTGTTCTTTAACAGGGTTCGCAGCAGGTATATATAAATATGTTTTTGTTTTTCTGTTCTTGAACAGGGTTCGCAGTGGGTTATATATATATATGTCTACGTTTTATGTTCTTGAACCGGGTACACAAAGGATTTATAAACTTTTAAATGTGTTTATACCGGATTTGGGTTTAAGATAAAAATTTGTTTCTTTTGTAGAGCCAGCTTTAGAAATCTGAATTTCTGGTTGGGTTTAATACAAATCTGTGTAAATTCTGGTTGGGTTTAATACATGCATATATTTTTTCTTGTGTGTGTGTTGGTATGACCACACGCAGACCTGTCATTATTTTTCTGTGTGTGTGTGTGTGTGTGGACCGGAATCACACACTATTCTGTAATTTTTCCTTATGTGCAAGATAGTATAAAAAAAATAAGTTTTGCATATGGGGGACGTGGGCTCAATTATTTTCGAAAATTCGATAGCATGGTGGTTCAAGGAACTGATCCTAATAGGGATCAGTTCTGAATTATTTTTTTTGGAAAAGGTCAGGCCAGCTCTTATGAGGGTTGGGCCTATTTGGTTTCAAAAAGAAAGAACCGATCCACAAGTCAGGCTCGGTTTAAGCCTAACTTGTGTGAGCCGGGTATCCAAATGAGCGTTGATGTTGAAATAGGCATGTTAGCAGCTCGATGTACATTGGTACATGCGTGTTAGTTAATTATGTTCATGTTTGATAATGTTAATCTTGTTCATGTATGATAAGTTGTTAGATCTGCTCATAGTTAGTAGGTCTGCTCATGCATGAAGGCTCTCAGGTCTGTCCCTGCATTCTATATTTTCCTGAATTTCTGAACCATGGATAAGAATATGATTATGTTAGTCTGCCCGTATGTATTTTCAATTTATTTTTTTGTGCCAACTCAGGTTATCATAAAACCGATGCATTCTTTTATGTATGTCCATGTTTGCAACTTAAATCATCAAACTTTAGATCCATGTTCATACTTTGCTCTAATGTATATATAGTATGTAATTGGGCTTTAGATTTATTTTTATGTGCTGATTTTTGAACAGTTGTTACAGTTGGGATTTAATTGAGACAAACATCTGAATTTTCACTCAAATCTAAGTTTCTGTTTAAACCAGAAATCTAATTTCTTTTGCTAAATAAAAATTGGGTCTTATATGGCTAATCAAATCTGATTTTATGGAGGATGGGATAAGTCAAAATTTGTTCCACTATGTTAAATTTGAACCAGTTTATGTGAAAAGTTTGGTTTGAGAATTGTTATGAAACCTGAATGTTTTTTAAGTTGCCAAAAAAATCTGATTTTTATTAGAAGTTGTCAAATATGAACTGTTTTAGATATTTAGACAAATCTGAAATTTTTAGATTCTGAATCTGGTCGGTCACAAAAGTTTGGATTGTTTGGCTGATATGATAAATCAAATTTGCTTGGTTCAATGTGCATTTATTTATTTGCTGTGAATATGCATTCATGTTGCATTGTGAACACCAATTTGAATATCTTTGTGTAATTTATGTTCATTGAAATTTGCAATGTCATTTAAATTGTTATTAGATTGTATAGTGGTTATATGTTAACCACTGGTGAGCCTTTTGAGGCCAGGAGCACGTGTTGCTCATGAATAGTAAATTGTAAATGCATTGCAGAACAATTTTGGTATTGTTTTTTAATTAATTATACTGTTGAATTAAAAGGGGCAATGGCCCGAATATGTTATTGCATGATGATTTGCATAACTATAAATTAGGTAAAATAGACCAAACAGTGTAATAATTTTTTTCCTTAGTGACCTTCCGAAAGGATGGGAACCATGGATGGCGATCATGGAGAACCGTGAGGATACTAAACATCGTGTGCATTTGTTGTCTCCAAGAACCCGATATGTGGTTCGTGTTCCCGGTCACGGTTGCAGGGAACTTCCATCACTTTGCCTGGAGGTGGAGTTGTTGACTCAGCTATAGTTATTGGTATATCAAGAAAGTGTCGTCAATGTTTGTTGATTTCTTTGTCGTCCCAGCATTAGGTGATGATTCCTAATATTCCGATTGATGGTGATGGTTTCTTACGTCGATTGAGGAACAAGTGTAGGATCTAGTAAATAAAATACAAATTATGTGTTAAGCTACCACTTGGAATTGCCTTGAACCTCCAAAATTTTACTTGTTTTTTAATATCCTCAAGTTTTTAAGAAAGTGAAAACTAAAATTTGTGTATTAAATAGGAACATGCATGTAAAAGAAATATCGATAATTTAACTTAAAAAAATTATTCATACATGTTGCATTTATTCATGCATCCCTAAATATTTAATTTAGTACAAGATTGTTGATTTTTTGTTTCAACAGCTTAAGCTTATATTGCAAGCATGTTCTAAATGTGTGATGGTTGTTGAGCTCTTTTAAACTTATACTGCAAGCATTGTTTTGATTTGATCTATGTTAAATTCTTTATTGTTGGATTTCGAGAGGGTCTCGTATGATAACTTTGATTCATACCCGGTTTTTAAAAATCTTTTTCAGGAACTGAGGCACCTTGATGGAGAGACCAACTGGCTAAAGGGCACAAGGGTTGTGATCTGGTGGCCCGGGTTCTGATGTATATGACATATTTTATTTTTGTTTTGGAAACTGTATGAACCTTCATTGAGACTATTTAATTAAGTCAATTTAATTTCAGTTCATGGATTAAATTTTTATTCTATGTTTGAATGCTTATTGGGGTTGTGTATATTAAATATGTAATGTGTCCCGAACCTCTGGGATGCTTTCCGCAATGTTTAAAGAAAAATTACATTTTTCGAGGGTCAGTTTGGGATCGTTACATAATTCCCATGTATCATAAGCGACTCTAGTAACCATGAGCTCAACACTATCTAGGTGATGCCACTACAATCACATTCGGGCCACAAAACAATTTCTTTTCACTCTCTGAACCAAGAGAAAAGGCTAAAAGTTGTGTGTGTGTGGGTAAGGGTGAGAAGGAAACCTACAGTGTCTGTCTAGCATGAATATATAGATGAGAAATTTTCAAAAACATACATAAGTTATCAGTGTTAATAACAAACATGCCTAAGTTTTGAAAATTGTTAAAAACACACTTAAATTATATGTTAGGTTAAACATATCTTTGTTTCTTTCATTTAACTTGGGTTAACATTAACCCAAGTTGAGTTTAGAACATTGTTGAGAATAGGTGGTTTAAGGTTAAACCTTCTTAGTTTGGAGGTTATTTGAATTATTTTCTTAATAAGGGACCTAGAGGTAATTTATTCTTTTGGCCTCTCTCTATTTAACATAGAGAGCAGCCCTAATTTGTTTTAACGAATTCTATTTTTTCATACTGCCGTCTCTCTCTCTCTCTCTCTCTCTCTCTCTCTTTCTCTCTCTCTCTCTGCCTCGGTTTCAACATTTGCTTTCAGAGCTTCAACATGGTATCAGAGCGGTAGATCTCGGGAGTGTGATCGATCTACACAACACGAAAAAAAAATCAAATAAAACTGAAAGAGGTAGAAACAGGTGTGTCGATTCCTTTTTTTTTTTCTCTGATGACAGATCTTTGACACAATGAGTGTGGGTCCTTAAGATCTGCATATAAAAAGTTTTTTTTGGTTGTTGAGAAAAAAAAAACAACCGAAAATTTTTGGGTGTCGTGATCTCTATGCTTCTGCGTGCTCCTGTTATCATGGGTTGTGAATCTGGTTGCCGAGTTCCCTGCTGAGTTGTGAAATGTTTTTCTTCCAGCTATAACATGCTGTCATTTGTTGTGAATCTGGTTGACGAGTTCCCTGCTGAGTCGTGAAATGCTTTCTTCCAGTTTTTCAGAACATGCTGTCATTTGTTGTGAATCTGGGTGTCGAGTTCTTCTCGGATATTATTTGGCTGTTCATTTTCAGAACATGAATATCAACAGGCGTGATTTCTGCTGTGTCGTGAGTTTTTCAGTCGTAGCATGAGTGCTGCGAAAAACAGATGTTGATAGCAAATTTTTTTTGGAAGCAGCAGGCTGTGTCGTAGTATTGGCAGGCGTGATTCCTGTTGTGTCGTGAGCTTTTCAGTCATAGCATGAGTGCTGCGAAAACAGATGTTAATAGCAATTTTTTTTTGGCAGCAGCAGGCTGTGTCGTAGTATTGGCCTGTGACAAGTTTCTTAATTAGAACTGCTGCTGTGTGGAAACATATGTTGTGTGATTCTATTGTTTGGGCCATATCGTAGCATTGGCTTGTGAAAAGTTTTGTTTTGCTGCTGCTGTGTGGACACATTTGTCACCTGTCAAGGATTCTTTTCTGGTGTGACAGCTTGTGTAGTCGTGGACTTGCCTGACGTGGGGTTATAACACCTGTTGTTCACGTGAGTAAGTCTGATTTTTTTTGCTGAAATAGGATTCCATAATCAGTATGGGTGAATCTTCGAAATGTGACTCCAAAACTGAACATATTGGGGAATATAAGGCTTTTGCAAATCCCTTCTCGTATGGTTCCTCTGTAAGGTTGAATGAAACTAACTATGCCAGGTGGTCCCGAACTTTTATGATGTCTGTATCTGGACATCGTAGAAAACATATTTTATTGGAAGATGAACCTAATGAAAAGATTGGAAAATATGTTACTTGGAATAAAGATAATGACATAGTTATGTCATGGATCATGAATAGTGTCGAACCTCAAATTGCCGATGGATTAATTTACTATCATACATCCAAACAGATGTGGGATAATCTTCGAGATACATACTCACAAGAGACTAATGTGAGTCGTATCCTGCAAGTCGAACAAGAGATATATAATTTGCAGCAGGGAGATCAAACATTGTCCCAATATTATGCCTCTGTCAAAGCTGCGTTTGAAAGACTCAATGCTCACAGGCCTCTTTGTTGCTCGAAGCAAAAGGATCATCAAGAACAAACTATGGTTGCTCGGTTTCTTACAGGTCTCTCCTCAGAATTTTCTGTTGCAAAAGTTCAAATGTTGACTGGATCAGATGTACCTACTCTTGCTGAGGCATACAATCGTCTGAGTAGACTTGCGATCTCTCCTTCACAATCTCAGCCTGTGACTCAGTCATCTGCTCTTGTTGTCTCTTCTGGTTTTGGGCGTGGAAATATTCAGAATATCAGAGGACGAGGTATGGGAAGCAGAGGAAAACTTCAATGTACATTCTGTGGAAAATCTGGACATTTAAAAGATCGTTGCTGGGATAAGCATGGTCGGCCAACCTCTTCTTCATCAAAGTCTTATGCTCCTAAAGCAAATGTTACTACTCTCGAGGCAACAAAGGCACAGGAAAATATCTCTGCAAGTGAAAGTAGTATCACCCTTAGTCGTGCTGAATATGATGAGCTGGTAGCTCTTCGACCTTTGAGTTTCACCCCTCCTGTAGTTGGTGTTGCCTATTCAACCGGAAATCATCTTCATCCGACTGACAATAAGTGGATTATTGACTCTGGTGCATCCAGACATTTGTGTGAAAATTCACTTGTTTTTTCAGATCTAAAGGATATTAAGGCTCAGCTTGTAGTCTCATTAGTCGATGGGAGCTCCTCCCGAGTTGTTGGTCAGGGAAATATTTCTATATCCTCCTCACTACAGTTGAAAAATGCTCTTCATGCTCCAAACTTTCCTCAAAGTTTATTCTCTGTTAGTTGTCTTATAAAAGAACAAAACTGTAGAGTAATATTTGATCCAATGGGTTGGCATTTTCAGGATTTGCTGACGGGGAAGAAGATTGGTGGAGGCTATAAAGAAAATGGAATTTACTACTGTTCTCGTCGCGAAATTTTTCCCCCGTCTTCCCTTCCTTGCGAAAGAGAGGGGAAACGCTTTCGCGCTTCAAACTTGACCGGATTTTGGAAATGGTTTTGAAATACTCGCCTCCGTTTTGAAAATTGCGGGAAAATCCATGGGATGGGGCTCGACCTGTCGGTACGAGGTTCGACCGTTCCTGCCGCCTTTAACAGGGGTAATCGAACCAAGGACCAAAATTGTGCTTGACTTAATTAAATCATCGAAATTATGTTCTATCCTATATGCACAGAGAATTCAGGCATGTGCTATGAGATTTGAAAGATGTAAGTTGGAAACATGATGTATGCTTGGGAAAACATGATGCATGCTTGGAAAACATTTGGAGTTGGAAAGAATCTCTCAGGAAAAGGGTCAATTTCTCAGGAAACTCGGATAAAAAAAGGGATTTTGAAAACATGAGAAAGCTTATAAAGATGTGGGAAAAATCAGAAATAGTTGAAAATCTTGGGAAAATGGAAGTGATTCTTGAGAAAAGATGAACCTTTTGAAAAGGGAAATACTTCTTAGGAAAACTTGGACTTTGAGAGTTTTCTTAGGAAAATGATGGAAAATTTATAGGAAAACTCATTGGAGAAGGAAATTCAAAACTTGGGGAATCGAAATCCTGGGAATTTTACATTTTGAAATACTTGGAAATCGATTTTGGATCTTGGAGAAAGATTGGAAAACTCTTTTGAATCTCTTAAGAAAATATCATTTTCCAGGGAAAACTGTGGAAAACTTGTCTTTAAAAAACCGATTTTGAAAAATCCTTAGAGTTTCTTGAGAAATCGATTTCTTGAGAATGAAATTTTCTTGAGAAAATCTTGAGAAAATCAATGATTTCATGATGCAAATGACATGAGTGAATGAATGCACTTTGAGAAGATTTTCTGAGGAATTGGTTGGAAAATGTGCATTAAGTCCAAATAAATCCTTTACATATTCTGACTGTGGCCATGAATATGTTCAGAACTTAGTTGATTTGATGCACATGATTTTGAAAACTTCAGAAATATGATGTGCATTTTAAGATAGCCTAAGAGTGTAGGCTCAATGTGACTAGTAGAAAGATGACGGATCTGGGTCTCGTCCATATTCCGACTAGGGCCGTAAATATGGATCCCACCGAGTCCATCAACTCCCTAAGAGTTGGTGCACGTGTCATTCGTGAACATCCATAGTGCTTTTGAAATAAAATGCATGAATCATAGAAACAGGATATTGCATAAATTCAAACTATATGATATGCATCCTAGTCTAAGCAGGAAATTAACTCTCTTATTCCAAAATTTACGTTATTACATCACTAAATAAAGGAAATAAAAGAAATTTGCAGACTTCAGCTCCTTCTTTGGAATGTCCCTGCCAAGCTTGAAATAAAGTTAGCTCAAATATGTGGGTTTTTCCAAGATTTTCCAATAATATTATGAAATTATTGGATTTAATTGGATATAAACCCTATTCTCATGCTTCCTTGATGTTTTGAAATGATGTAAATGCAGAGAATTCAGTGGAAAACAGTTTGAAATTCGGAATTGGTGGTCAAAATGACCAAAATACCCCTAATTATAAAGTTATACCTTTAAAATCAAGGTTTTTTAAAGGAAAACTTGGTAAAATTGAGATTTTGAAATTCAAATTGAATCAAATAATGATGAAATGCAGTAAGGGACATGATAACATTCTGCTAAACGCATTAGGACTGTAAAATCAGAATTTGGCATTTTGCAATTTATCCAAAATAACGAATTTTGCTTGTTTTTCGCTTGGATCTGGGTCCTGCGGGATCCTGTTTTGGTATTATGGATGATCCGAACCTCAAATGGATTCCAAATTGCACCAAATTCGGTATGAAGCATCTAAACACTCTGATAAACAACCTAGAATGCTAAAAATCATGAAATGATATGATTTAAATGCTAAAATTCAAGGAAAGTCCTAAAATGGTGGATTTTGCCTATGGATCCGAACCAAATGCAATGCTTAACATGATAATGCAAGATTTACACCATGAAAACTTCTGATATTTTTCAGACTGCTAAAAGACCCGAAATGGAACATTTTTGGTTTTTACAGCCTTGGGATTGGAGCCATGGTGAGTTCAATAACAGGGATTTAGTTCTGACAGAGGTAAAAATCACCTTAATCTGATGTAAAATGCCAAACAAATATAAAACAGCTATGGAAATTTATGAAATTAATCAGAGCTATGTAGTACACCTTCATGAACAACTTTCATGTTTATGACTTTGGCATTTGATCAACATAAATACAGATAAAAATATAACTATTTCTGCCTAAACTAACAGAACAGACAAATGTAGCAAAACAGGGGGCTGACAAGAAAAATCCGAAGTAGGGGTCAACACTGTTCTAAAAATTACAGGCTTTCAGATTCAAATATAATACATCTTGGACACCACTTTCACTTTTTACAGTTTTGGATTTGGAGCAACACACAAAGAGAAACCATAGCCCTAAGTCGATCCAAGATCTCAGAGGCCCAAATTAGGCTCTGACACGTGTCCCGAACTCTCGGATTTTTGTCAGACATAAAAAAATATCATAAAAATCTGAAAAAATCATATTAAAAACTAGACATTCTCCCGAGTTTATAACAGATTTCGTATTGAAAATCGAATCTCCCATGAGGGATATCTCGATTTTACAAGTCGGCAAATGATTTTCAAAACGTATCCCGGGTAACAAAACCCGACTTGCCATTTTGAATGTTTACCGCAGTAAACTAATTCAAATGGCTTCGAATTTTTGGCAAAAGTTTAGGGACACCTAAGGGCGCATTCCGTGATTTTTTTGAGATTTTTAATAAAAAACAAATGCATGAAATGACGTGTGGACTGACTGACAAAAACAGAGACCTACTGAAAATAAGCAGAATTGAAATAAATGCTAAATTAATCCTAATTAATTCATGAAATGTACTAAATGAATGAAATAAAATGCAAATTAAATCTAGCTAACTATATGAATGTTAAAAATCATCAAGGAAGCATAACAAAACATTTTTATATATGTCGTTTTATGAGAATAGCTCAATCTATCCCTCGGATGAGCTCTTTCTTCAAACGACTCCCGATTCAGATTATAGAATCACATCAAGGGGAAAAGAAGTGCACCTTGCTTCGTTACGCAGCGTAGAAGCTCTTGAAAGGGGCAGCTATCACGAGCTTCCTTCGTCCTTCGCTCCGAGCTTCGGATGGTCCACCAAAATCGACCTCTGTTGGAATCGAATTGGCCACAGCACGAGCTCTACTCCACCTTCTTCAATGCGCCAAAGGGGGCACGATTTCCACAGTTCAAAATCTGATTCTAGGAAGGCTAGGTCGGATTTTCCAAGTTCACCAGAGCTAAGAAAAAAATGATCTCCTTCAGGCTGGGCGTGAACCCGTGTTTTTATAAATTTTCTGAATTTTTTTTGAAATTCAAACAGGATCGATCTGAGCCCTCCATGTGGCGCCATCTCAGGGGGTGCCATCTGAGGGGTTTGAAATTCGAATTTGTCTTTTGTAGGGAGCCCTCAGGTGGCGCCACCTCAAAAGGTGTTTTAATTTTTGAGAAAAATAAAAAAATGGAAATTTTGTGGGTGAGACACCTCAGCAGGGGGAATTTGGAATTTTTCAAAAGTTTGCTTGATTCTCTCTGCAGGGAACTCCCAGAAGGCGCCACCTCAGAGGGTGCTCTCTTGGAATTTGAAATTCAAACTCACCTTTTGTAGGGAGTCCTCAGGTGGCGCCACCTCATGGTGGGCTACCTTTATTAAAAATAAAATAAAAAATGAAAATGGAGCCAAGTGGAGTCCTGGAATGGTGCCACCTCAAAAGGTGTTTGACACATGTCAGAAGGACAGAGCAGTGGGCTCAGAAGGCGCCACCTTAAAGGAATTTGAATTTTGCTTTTTCTGGTGAAAGGAGATCTGGACATGTGGCGGACAAGTGTCAGCTGCCTGGAGAGGCTTTCTCAAATGGCGCCACCTCAGGGGGAAGTTTGAAATTCAAATGGAGGTTGGCCCTGGAGGAATGGAGGGTGGACATGTGGCGCCACCTCAGGGTGGCTCCTACAATGCCATGTGGCAAGAGGGAGGAAAAAGAGGGCAGTGACATGTGTCTCCTACTTTTCTGAAAAAAGTAGGGAGAGGACATGTGTCCTCTACTTTTTCCGAAGGAGTGAGAAAGAGACATGTGTCACCTTCTTTTTCTGAAAGAAGCAGAAGATGACACGTGACAGAGGGGTGAGAAGGAGGGGAGGGACATGTGGCACTCTCATAGGCCATCTGGGAAATCAGAGCTCCGGATTTTCGCCACCTAATGCCTTGTTTGAATTTTAAATGGTTTGCTTTTTCTGAAGAAGGCCAGGAGTGACATGTGTCTCCTACTTTTCTGAAAGAGGTAGGGAGAAGACATGTGTCCTCTACTTTTTCTGAAAGAAGCAGAGAATGACACGTGGTAGAGGGGAGAGAAGGTGGGCCAAGCCATGTGGCGCCATCTCAGACAAGATGAAAAAGGTAGGAGTTCAGGATCTGCGCCACCTATGAGGAGGTTTGAATGTTTGAATTCTAGTTTTATGAAGAAAGCAGGAAATGACACATGGCACTTGCTTTTTCTGAGGAAATGAGAGCTTGCCACGTGTCCTCTGCAGGAGACACTCCAGATGGCGCCACCTCAGAGGAGACAAGCCTACCTTTTCTGTAGTAATTTAGGAGTGACACATGTCTCCTACTTTTCTGAGAAAAGTAGGGAGAGGACATGTGTCAGGCTACTTTTCTAGAAGGAAGGAGGGGTTGACACGTGTCCCCTGCAGGAGACACACTTCAAGTGGTGCCACCTCAGAGGAGACAAACTCCACTTTTTCTAGACAGGACAACCTATGACACTTGGCATCTCCTGGTAATCTTGGATTGACACATGGCGCAGGGCAGATAAAATGGGATGACATGTGACGGCTTCTGAAGGTAGCCCCACACTGACACGTGGCAGAAGAGGGAAGGTGACATGTGGCACCAACTCTAGGTGAACCCTATGCTGACACATGGCATGTAAATGGGAGGAGAGAGAAAAGACAAGTGGCACCAATCTAGGGGACAAGGTTCCTATTTTTTTGGGTTTTTTCAAAATTCAAATTTCAAAAGAAAAGCCTGTGTGACACCACCTCAATGTGGGTCCCACATTGCTTCTTTATTGACATAAGGACAAGACAGTAAAACCTCTTTTTGGAATTTTCATAAAAATTTGGACTAATGGGCAAAACAGGAATTTTGGAAAGAGTTGGCCCTTGTAGGGCGATTTTGTAAAAGAAAGATATTTAAAATTGTCAAAAAGGGCAAAATCTGAGGTGAAGTGACTGAAATCCATATTGAAAACTATCCAGATGGTTTTCCTGAGGAAATATTTTGAAATTCAGAGTCTTGGGGGTAAAATGGGAAAAATTGATAATTTTGAAGACCCAGGGTTTTGAAATCAATTTTGAAAAGAGTTGAAATTCTAATTTGGATTGAAAATTTTGAAATCAAGAGTTCTAGACCTCGAAATGACATGCTGTGCAGTGCAGTGATTTGAAATGCTCATGCAATGATATGCAATGTCATGTCTTATGAAATGTAATCTTGAATCAAGATTTGGAGATGTCTGTCTCCTGTCAGGAGTAAAATTTTGAACATCTGAGCTAAAAATAGAGAAATTTTGAGATTTGCAGATGAAAATTAGACTTTTGCAAGGTTCGAGCTCAGAAAATGACCATTTTGCCCTCCAGCGATTTCAGAGGCTGGATGTTGATGCTTGGTGGAAATGTTGGGGAGGTGAGTGAAAATTTGGGGTGTTTACAACTACCTACATCATCCAATGGGTATTGTTCATGCTGTAGTGGAACATTCATTCAGTCTTGTTCAGTGGCATCGTCGTCTTGGTCATCCTTCATTGTCAAAGCTTCGGTCGGTCTTTCCTCAGATTCCTTCCACCACATCATTTCAGTGTGAAGCGTGTGAGCTGGGCAAGCATCATCGAAGTTCATTCCCTTCGAGTCAGAGTCAGTCTAGTAATAAAGTCTTTGAACTTCTTCATGCAGATGTATGGGGTTCTAGTAAGATTCCTACTAGGACTCAGTGTCGATACTATCTAGTTATTGTTGATGATTTCTCTAAGTTGTCATGGGTGTTTTTAATAAAGGAACGATCTGAAGTTCCAAGTATTCTCCAATCTTTAATTCTTGAAATAAAAACTCAGTTTGAATCTATTGTCAAGATAGTTCGCACTGATAATGCTCTCAAGTTTAAATCAAAAGGTCTATTACAATTTTACCAAGATAATGGCATCCAACCCCAAACTTTCTGTGCCTATTCATCTCAACAAAATGGGGTGGCTGAGCGAAAACATCGTCACCTACTTGATGTTGCCAGGACCATTATGATTCAATCCAATGTTCCTGCGTTATACTGGGGTGATGCGATTACAACTACTTGCTATCTGATCAACCGCATGCCTTCATCTTCTGTGGGTGATCAAATTTCAATTCATATCCTAAAACTCAATACCCCCCTCTTCTTCCTCTCGCCCAAAGTATTTGGATGTGTTTGTTTTGTACACAAACTTGGCCTTGACAGTGACAAATTAGCTGCTCAAGATACAAAATGCATATTTATAGGTTATCCTGTGAACACCCCAAATTTTTCAAAGTCTTGTAAAATGACCATTTTTGCCCCTAACCCCATTTTCTGAGAAAATCAAGTCATTTCTTCAGATTCTCTGAATTAAAATCCATATTGATATATTCAAAATCAACTCCGGATCCGAATCCGAATCCGAATCCGAATCCGAATCCAGCACTTTAAATCCATATTTTCTCAAAATCCGGATCAAAACCCATTTCTGAAGAAATTTTCTCAAAATAGTTTTTAAATTTTTAGAAAATTTCCTTCTTGTAAATATTTTTGCAAAAACACAAAAAAAATTTTAGTTTTAACCTCTGTTTTCTCACAAACTTTAGGATTTTATTCTAAAAATACAAAAAATTGAAAAATAAAACAAAAAACCAAAAAAATGGAAAATTTCGAGAAAAATGAATGAGTTTAAACTTTTTAAAATCGATTTTGCTAAAAAAAAAATCATTTTTTTAAACCATGTTTATGAAAATTTTTGTTAAGGGAGCCTCTTTTTGGAAAAACCAAATTTTTTTACAAATAACCCTCCTAAAACCTCTCTTTTTCCTCTCGCCCGATTTTTCTCTCAGGGTTTTCCCTCAGAAACCCTAACTGCCCCCTCCATTCCCCTTTCTCTCTTTCTCTCTCCTCCATTGCCAATCGCCCATCACACCCTTTCCTCCCGTCGATCTCTAACAACCTTCTTCTCGGACCTCCTCTTCTTCCCCTATAAAGGAATCGCATAGGAGAACCCTAAAATCATCGCCTCTCACCCCCACACCCTTCTTTTCTTCACGGACAACCGTCTTCACCCCACCATAGCTCCTTCTTCACGATTCTCCTTTCTCCTCTTCCCCTCTTTCTTTCGATCATTTTTGTCTTCCTTTTGGATGTTCTCTGTCGACTGAAGGAAATCGACCTCCCATATCAAGCCATCAGAGCTCTCTCCTTCAGGATCCCGACAAAGCAAGGAGCCAGCCTTCCCTGCAGCAGACAACCAAGAATTTCAATCCACCATTAAGGAGAAGCTTTCTCCCCTCTCAAAATAGAATCAAGCTTCATCCACGCTCAATCCCTGCTTGATCTAAGTTCTCCTATTTTCTCCCCCCTGATTCTTCCCCCAATGGGCTGAAGGAGGTCAATCCCTATACGAGGCTACGGTAAATCCCTCTTTTCTTTTCTTTTTTATGATCTTTATTATCTCTTTTCTTCTTTGAAATTTCTTCTATTTATCGTCCCAACAACGCACCCGTGGTAGCATCGAGTTGCCTATGGCAACATCGATCTACCTATGTGCCATATTAACGGAATACGTCGATTCCAATATTTGTTTTCTTCTTTCCTTTTGTTATTTATTCTTGAATATCTGATTTTCGTGAAGTTTTTACATTTAATCTCTTGCTTTCATCATCTGTTACGCATGATTTCTTCCGATTTCTTATGCTCAATGTTATTTTGATTCATGCTTCCCTCCCTGTTTTGAGTCGCCCAGTTTCCTATCTTCATCTTTATTTTGATTAATATTCTGTTTTGTTCTAATCTCTACTGATTCTTGTTTTCTTTCGTATTTTTTTTCTTTCGTTTTCTGTTTTGGATCTATCCTGAACTTCGGTCTTTGTTTGGATTTAGATTTCATATTGCTTCGGGTGTTTAGATGCATTGTCTCACCAACCTGATAAGCATCGTTACTTTCTGTTGCACATCGATTGAAACCATCATACACTCTGCATCATTTACTGGTGTAAATTAGCATTTGCACATCATCTGATTAGTTCATCCTGGGAAGTAAAGCATCAGCTGGATCATTTTTTTTTATTACCACATCAGTCTATAACTTGGATTCGCAATATTCAAGGTTTAGTCTGTCCATAAATGCATTGACAATTCGCATATGGTGGTATTGCTATTGCGAGTTTTTCTGATGTTTTTCTGTCAGGTTACGTATGGTTTGTTATTTAATTTCTCTCATACTATGATATATGGCTGGATCAAGTCCAAGTATCCATTTAAATCTTTCAAGTTGAATCCCTTGTTATTCTACTTGGAGATGTTGATTAGTGCAAGGGCTTCTTGAAGGGAGTCCTGCTAGAAGAGAATCTCCTGGTATGTTTTCCTTTGTGAGTTTCAGGAAATTAAAAGGTGTCTGCCTAATAGAACAGTTTGCAGGATTTTAAGAGAAATCCAAAAGAAGTAAAGCCAATCAGTTTATCACTGTTGGCAATTTGCCAAAATCTCAGAGGATCAACCTCCAATCGGCCATTTACTCAGAAGATTTGAAGACTCTTGAAGTGTTAGTGGATATTCTCACTTATGTGAACCTCTTTGGTGAGGAGGCATGATAGCAACTCAGAAAGTCTTGGCTCCTCTAGTTTATTGGACGACTGGTACAACGTCTTTTCGTTAAAGAGGTCACAGCAAATCCACTCGATTGCATTCTGCTAAAGGGGGTGGATGCTCTAAGTAAAGTGCTGATCAACCGTCAGCATAATACTTGTTTTACTGGTTCGAAAAGAGGCTCAGTTCTTGCGAAAAGTTCTAAAAAGGTGAGAAGAACCCTGCTATTTGTTTATTTCATATGCACCTAATGATCATTGAAATGATTGCATTCATTTTATTTTATTTTATTATTTTTATTTTTATTTTTCACTTAGTTCCCCTGTTTACTCTATGCTTCATGGTGTATTTTTCATCTCTTGTATATCTCCATATCACACACCCATGTAGGGTCTCACATTGTGTAATGTCAGTATCTTCGCACATATACACTGTCCAGCACCCCATTGCCCTGTGCACGTTTCCTTTGTTACACCCACTAATAACCACTATAATTGCTAAGGTTCCATCGTTTGGCTGTGTCATTGCATTGTCAATCTCATCTTTTAAGCATCTTGCTTCATTAAAAGCCCTGGAGTTCTGTTATGGTTTATTAGTTTCAGTTTTACATCCTGTCAGTTTGGTTCCTAACAACGATTGTTTGCTTCTTTTACAGTGTTACTTCTTACCTCATTATAATTTCCACACATTATGTTGTATAGGCTTTCACCAGCATTTCATTTGTATAAGATATCATCCTAGTATATACCTATGCTTGAATCAGATTCTTGCAGGATGGATCCTGGAAACTTGATGAAGGATACCCACGCTTCAAAATGAACATGTGGGGATATTTATATTCCAGAAATGAATTGGATTTTCATGGGTCATTGCTCCTCTCAATACTGTTGCAAAACATTTTGTTTTTTTGTTTTTTTTTGTTTTTTATTATTATTCACTCCCACCTTTTCACATGTTGCACAGCACCACCTCACTTCCTACAGCAGTATATACCACTTTATTTATCACACAGCAGCACTCACCTACTCCAACATTACCCACATCTCCACGGGCCATAATAGTGCCAGCTATGGTCTCCATAGCAGTGACAACCACCGCTGTAGCCACCATCTTTGCACTGTGAGCAATGTTTAGCTTTGTTGAAAACCTTCTGTTATACAGAACTGCCATCATTTGCAGTAATGATTGGCATTGCTGCTCCTGCTATATCTTGTCATCACAGGCTCCCTTAGAGTAATATCATGTCCACCTGCATTACTGCTTTCCCACAGCCACTGCCTCATTGGCTGCAGCTTACTACCACTATCACCCAGCCTCACTATTCGCAAACCATTAACTTGTTTCCTTTCTCATGTCATGCATATCCATATATGTGGATACATACATATATACCTATATATATAACATATACATGTATATATATATGTATAATCGTACAGATCATTCCTTCTGTCTTTTCATCACTCATATGAACATTTCGTAGATATCCACATGATACAGGTAATTTTCCTTCTCTTTTCATTACTAACCCGGTTGTTTTGCAGGAAATATGTGGATAAAGTTATTATTTGAAGCTGTAAAATGGATTTTTATGAGTTGTAATAGCTAGATTTGAATGGAAATTTACATTTCCTGCTTTAGGTAGAATGAATGAGCATTGTAAATATCATGAATTACTCGTTTTTCATGCATTTTTCCTTTATTTCTCAAAATTCTCACAATGGTGAAACACGAATGGCACGTGCACCATTTCGTAAGAGGTAATTGATACTAAGTTGACGATTTACATCAACGACCATAGTCGCAAACAAAACTTAGAATTTTTTATCTTTTACAAAATAACACTAGGATCCACACTGGATCCACTTTCAAAGTTCATCATATTTTCTCAAAATATTTTCTTTCTTTTATCAGAATTTAACTTAGGATTAACTCAAAATATATACCAATGGCCATAGTCAGGGTATATTGAGGGTTAATTTCATTTTAAATTCTATAAAAGCACAAAAAAAATGCATTTTATTCTTCACTTGAATTTAAATGTGGTTATTATATAATATATAATCAATGACCATAGTCAGGGATATATTATATCTTCAACCCCATTCTTAATTCATTTAAAAGAATGGAATAGCTTTTCAAAAATTCAATTTCAAATTCTTCAAATTCATTCATCATATAGGGTAGAATTGCATCATATTTTCAAAACTTCCTTTTCAAAATGTCAAGTGTTTCTTCTTCTTCATCAGATCTTATTCAAATACAATTCTATCTCATTTTTAAGATTCAAAATTCCAAGTTCAAAGTCAAATTTGACTTTAAAATTTCCAAATTCAATCTTTATATTCTTGATTCATTCCAAATTCAAAGCTTCAAATTCAAAGTCCAAATTTGACTCTGAAATTCATTTATAGTTCAAATTCTCCAATCAATTTTTGAGATTTCAAGAAATCCAATTCAATTCAAAAACTCAATTTCAAAGTTCTATTTAAACTTTGAAGTTCTTAACCCATTCTCAAAAGTTCATCTTCTTATCTATTCAAAAACCACAGTTTGAGATTGATTCTCAAATTTAATCTGGGTCTTCAAAACCCAGATCCATAATTCAAAAATCCCAGTTGGGCTTTCAAAAACCCAAATCCAAAGTTAAATCTCAACTTGGATCCAGATTTCCAAATATGAAACCAAATCCCCTTTTTGGATCTCAGATTTCAAGATCCAAAATCCATTTTCTAGGATCCAGAATCCAATCTACTTTTGGATCTCAGATTCAGATCCAAACTCTATTCTAGGATCCAGAATCCAATCTACTTTGGATCTCAGATTCAGATCCAATCCCATTCTAGGATCCAGAACCCAATTCTACTTTGGATCTCAGACTTCAGATCCAATTCCATTTTATGATCCAGAGTCCAACCCTGTCTTGGATCTCAGATTTCAGATCCAAATACCATCTTGGATTCCAAACCTTGGATCCAATTCCATTCAAAATTCCAAAATCCAAATTTCACTTTAATTCCAACTCTTAAAATCAATTCCATTTCATTCCAGATTTCAAATCAAGTTCCCATTCCAGATCCTAAATTCAAAATTCAACTTTGAATCCTATTCAGAATCCAGATTCAAATTTCCTCTTGAAATTTCATACTTTTAAATCCATTCCATTTCTCAATTTTATTCAAATTTCCCAATTCTATCTTTCCTTCTGATTCAATTCCATTTTCATTTCTATTCTAATTCAAAGTCCATTTATGACTTTGAAAATTCCTTTATCTCAAAACTTCAAAAATCATTTTCCAAAATCCAGATTTATTTTCCTAGCTCCTGATCATTCTAAAAACTTAGAACTTTAATCTTAAGTTCTAAGTTAGAAAACATTTCTTCACTTTATCGGATTCACTTTGAGATTTCTTCAAAACATTTTCAAAAAGAGCATACATCTTTACATTTGCACAAGCATGATTCACTGTGCATTTAGACTTAGGATAAATACTTAGATAATTTCTTAGCAAAGCAAAAGGCATTAATTCGACCCTTGGTTCGATTACCCCTGGTAAAGGCGCCAGGAACGGTCGAACCTCGTACCGACGAGCGGATCCCGTCTCCCAGTTTTCCCGCAAATATTTCAAAAACGGAGGCGAGTTATTTCAAAAATCTTCAAAATTAAGGTCAAGTGAGACCCGCAAAAGAGTTTCCTCTTCCCTTCTCTTCTTTCTTTTCTCTTCTCTCTTTCTTTCCGTTCTTTTATCTTTTCTCCCTTCAAAAGGAGGAAAATAAGAGGTTGGAAAGGAAAAGAGAAGGAAGAGAGAGAACATTACGAGAGGAAAAATTTTGCGATGATCACATATCCCAAAAATCAAAAGGGATATCGATGTTATGATCCTACTTCTCGCTGAGAGTATGTCAGTGCGGATGTCTCTTTCTTGGAATCCACTCCATATTACTGTAGTACTGGTTCCACGTTGCAGGTTGATGCAGTTGAGTCTTGTCCATTACCTATACCTCCTTTTCCTTTGGAATCCGCGCCCTCATTCCCGAACCAACCTTCATCCTCTTCCAGATTTCATAATCCTCCATTGGTATATGTGCGTAGAGATCCACCTTCGCAAGTGCCTTCATCTTCTTCTTCCCCTGAGGTAAGTTCTACTGACAATAGTGATCTTCATGATGATGATAACAAGCCTATTGCTCTACGAAATGGGACACGACAATGTACCTTATATCCCATATCTCATTTTGTCTCCGATGCTAGAATTAAAAATCAGATGAAATCTTTTATTTCAGCCTTATCTGCTGAAACAATTCCTCTGAACTATCAGCAGGCAGAGCTTGATACTCGCTGGAAGCTGGCTATGCAAGAAGAAATGGATGCTTTAATATCTCAGCATACATGGGATCTAGTTGATTCCCCAGCAGATGCTGATATTGTTGGATGTAAATGGGTATATACAATAAAGTACAAATCTGATGGTTCCATTGAACGGTATAAGGCCAGATTAGTAGCAAAAGGGTATACTCAGACATATGGTATTGATTTCTTTGAAACCTTTTCTCCTGTTGCACGGATGGGTACCATTCGTCTTGTTCTCTCAGTAGTTGTTCAGCATGGTTGGAGCTTGTACCAATTAGATGTGAAAAATGCATTTCTATATGGGGATCTATTTGAGATCATTTACATGCAACAACTTCCAGGATTTGAGGTTGAGGGGGAGTGTCAGAAGGTGTGTAGATTAAGGAAGGCAATTTATGGCCTGAAACAAAGTCCTCGTGCATGGTTTCAAAAGTTGTTTGAAGTGATGTCACGCTTTGGCTTTAATAGGTCAGCAACAGATCATACACTATTTATCAAGAAAACTGGCTCTAGCATAGTTGTTATGGTGGTATATGTGGATGACATCATTCTTACAGAAGATGATGAGAAAGCTATTGAAGCCACAAAGGCTCATCTTAAAAAACACTTTGTTACAAAAGACCTTGGTTCACTCAGGTATTTTCTGGGTATAGAAGTTGCCAGGAGCCGTGAAGGGATGGTGTTGTCTCAACGAAAGTATGTTCTTGACTTATTAAAGGAAACAAGAATGTTGGGAGCTAAACCAACAAATATTCCCATAGACTATAAAGTTCAGTTGTTTGAAGAAGGGTCAAAACCGGTTGATAGCAAAAGCTATCGCTCCCTTGTAGGGAAGCTACTGTATGTAACTGTGACCAGGCCGGATATTGCTTTAGCAGTAAGCAAAGTTAGCCAGTTTATGGACAAACCGACTGAGGTACACTGGAATGCAGCTATTATGATTCTCAGATATCTAAAATCTTCTCCTGGAAAGGGGTTATTGTTTAGGAAAGGTGGAACTCTGGAGATAGTGGCCTATTTTGATGCTGACTATGCAGGATCTATAGTGTATAGAAAATCTACCACAGGATTCTGTGTGTTTCTGGGAGACAACTTGATTTCTTGGAGAAGTAAGAAAAAAAATGTGGTTTCTAGGTCGAGTGCAGAATCAGAATAACGGGCTATGGCCCAAACAACTGCGGAATTGATGTGGGTTCGTACTGTTCTTCATGACCTTCAGGTGAAGGTTTCCTCTCCTATGACCATGATGTGTGATAACAAGGCTGCAACATATATAGCGAACAATTCTGTCTTTCATGAGAGAACGAAGCACATTGAGGTGGATTGCCACTATGTAAGAGATATGGTTCAAGTTGGACATATCACTACCAGATATCTAAAGTCGGAAGATCAAGTTGCAGATATGTTTACAAAACCCCTTGCTAGACCAAATTTCTCAAAATGTTGTGACAAGCTGAGCATGATTGATATCTATGCTCCAGCTTGAAGGGGAGTGTTGAGAATAGGTGGTTTAAGGTTAAACCTTCTTAGTTTGGAGGTTATTTGAATTATTTTCTTAATAAGGGACCTAGAGGTAATTTATTCTTTTGGCCTCTCTCTATTTAACATAGAGAGCAGCCCTAATGTGTTTTAACGAATTCTATTTTTTCATATTGCCGTCTCTCTCTCTCTCTCTCTGCCTCGGTTTCAGCATTTGCTTTCAGGGCTTCAACAAACATAAATTTACTAATTTCACCCCCCACCTGTTCTCTCTCTACCACCACTACAGCTGACTAAAACTTCTCCTTCAGCCTCTACCATCACCATCACCTCTTCTCCCCTTTCCTACTACCACCACCGCCACTAACCACCCTTTTTTTATTTTTCATTGTTGTCCACCACCACCACTTTTTTTTGTTACCTTTTTTTATCACCAACCATCCCCACTTTCTTCTCCTCCTACCACCATCACCATTTCTATCCATCCACCAACATGTTTTCATTTCTTACATCGTGCCCCTTTTCTTTCCCAGCTACATCTATCTCCTCTACCCCAATCCACAGTTGACTCCTTTTCTGTATTTTTTTAGTGAAAGAACAACTAGTTGATGTAATATCGTGTGTTTTTATACTTAGTTAAATTTAGATATTTCTGAAATTTAGCTAAGTGTTGTAGAAATATAGGTAGAACCCTCAATGTTAGGGTGTGATAATTGAGTCTGGGCATGGCCCAGGTCTCATCGACAAGACCGAAATGAGCCAATTAGAAGGTGTTAAAAAGTTTTATTTTAAACCTTTAAAATCAAGCAAAATTTGAGTAAAATTCGGGTTAAATTCAGGCGAAATTCAAAGTATATACCGTTAGATGCACTTTGAAATTCTAAGCCCAACAGTATTTTACTTTTATGAATTCGGGCTATGGTAGGCCCGAAAATCGCAAATTTTCAAAAAAACCCAGCCTCAACGGGGCCAGGTCCGGATTGGATCGGACTCAGTCCCAGCCGACTGGTTCGGCTGGGGCTGAAGTTCGGTAAAAAAAAATGGGTCAATTAAAGACCTGACCCAACCAATTTAGATTGGGTCGGGTTTGGGTCTTAATTTTAGACCTGATTATATAAGATCGGACCTGGTTGCACTCCTATTCACCTACTCAGTAGTGTTAACATTTGCTTTTATAATGGTATGTGTGTGTGTATAGCAGTTTCCCAATACGTTATATCCCTATTGTGTTATGCTTTTATGATGGTGTTTGTGTAACAATTTCTTAAGACGTTATACCGCTGTTGAACAACTTTCCACAAATGTTGAGATATTTTTGAATAAGAACAAATGTTGAGATATGAATAAAAAAAAGTTTTTAATATCTTTCCTTGAGGGTGCATCTTCCAAATCTGGTAATGTCTATCTTGCCATTCAAAACGTGGTCATTGATAATTGGATTGTCTTCTGTTTTACTTTAATAGGACTCAATCGCCTCTTTCCTCTTCCACCACCAAAAGGTTTATTATGCTGTCCCTTCAAATAACCCGAAGTTTAAATCCTTGTTGGGGTTCGGCAATGAGATGCCTAAAAACTGGTAGCGAGTAAAAATAGCACATATAGACCAATAAATACAAAAAAGAGGGTTTTACAAACCAGAGGAAAGCCAATACACAGTCAGTAAAGAGGAGGTTTTCTTTGGCCTAGTACAAAAATAAAACAAAAAAAATAAAACTGGGGAATGATTTCCTGACAGATTAAAAAAATAGATTTTTATAGATCATAATTTGTTCAATATCGTGCATTACCACTAGAATTTTGAATATTCATTTTTATGCTTGATCGGTGATCTTAGATTTTAAGGTTTCACATTTTGTCTAATCTTTTCTTCTGTGAGTGTTGGTTTCTATTAAGAGTGAGTTAGAAATCCGAGTATTTTGGACATAAGATTGTTATTGCATTTGATTCACGTATTGTGGTTGTGAATACCAAGTTTAATCAATTGCATTGATCATTCATCAAAAAGAAAATATTTAATTCTTGTATTTGGAATCGAGAAAATGTGATTCTGGTTTCCAATTTGTGTATTGTATATAATCTAAGTTCATACATGATTTCTTACATGCACTTACAATATATATATATATATATATATATATATATATATATATGTGTGTGTGTGTGTGTGTGTGTGTGTGTGTGTGTGTGCGCGCGCGCGGTGAGTGGGAGTGCAGAGAATGGACTGGGTTTGGCTCAACCAGCCCTTTCCTCGAACTGGCCTAGGTCAGGCTGGTCGGACCAGACCAAATCTGATCGGTCTGACCCAGCTTGAACCTCGGTTACTGACCTGAACACAGCAATGCTGCTGCAGGATGCATAGAACCTTGTTGAGCACTGTTGCTGCTCACGGCAGCATGCACGGCCCCTAGCCTACGACCCCCATCCTGCTGGATTTGGGTCACTGCAACAGACATCATGTCTGTCATAGCCTATTATATAAAATATATATATAAAACTGGTGGGGCTATGATTGTTTGGTGGGAGTAGTTAGTGCAAGTCACCAGGTGTTGGGATTTTGAAAGATCAAAACCCGATGGTATGTTGTGTACCTGGCAGCATGGCGGTCAAAAGAAAATAAAGAGTAGCATATGGGCAGATCTTAAAAAAAAAAAATTGGGTAGTGGTATTTACTAATAAACCTACCTGACCTCCGGTCGGCTGGGCAGGCTTATAACCTGATAAAGTGTAAAACCCCATTTAAAAAAAAAAATTGTTTGGACCCGGGCCGGGTCGGGTCCGGACCCGACCCGGGCCCCTTTTTTTTATTAGGGTTTTAAGTAACCTGAGCTCACCCGAGCTTTCGGGCACCGCAACCCCCCCCCCCCCTTTTTATTTCCCTTTAGTTTTCGGGTGGATTAGGGAAACCCACCGAGGTTTCCCCTTTCATCACCCCTGGTGCCTTTAAGTGAGGCGTTGGAGGGCGAAGGGAGTCACGCCTCCCTCTCGCAGCCCTCGCCCCCCCCCCCTCGCGCCGGTCTCCTCCCCTGCTGCGCACGTCGCCGACACCGGCCACCGCTCCTAGGTATGCCATCCTCCCTCTTCTCTTCTCCTCCCTCTTCTCTTCCTCACCCCCCTCTCTGTCACCTCCCCGGGAGGCCGACAAGCGGCGCACGACACCTGCCGCGCCCTCCCACGTCCCCTGTGCCCTTCGGAGGGTCGACAGGGAGCCCTCAGGCCTCTGTCACCTTTCTTCCCCCCCCCCCTTTTTTTTCTAGTGGGACTGTCGAAGGGCCGACAGGAGTCCAGTCACCCCTGCGGCACCTTTTTGCCTGTCATCGTTTTGGGGTCGCCGTGACTCGGTCTGGCAGGGGCTGAGGCCCCTGCCATTCGTTGACTCTACCAGGCAGGGGCCGAGGCCCTGCCACCTCACCGCCATCGGCAGGGGCTGGGCCCCTGCCGTCTCGTGTCTGTCGGCAGGGGCTCAGCCCCTGCCGATTCGATGATTCCGGCAGGGGCTCAGCCCCTGCCACTTGACGTTGCTGGCAGGGGCTCAACCCCTGCCACGTAATTGTTGCTGGCAGGGGCTCAACCCCTGCCACTTAATCGTTGCTGGCAGGGGCTCAACCCCTGCCACTTTTATATTGCCTGAAGGGGCTCAACCCCTGCCACTTAATTATTGTTGGCAGGGGCTCAGCCCCTGCCACTTTGTTGTTGCTGGCAGGGGCTCAGCCCCTGCCACCTAATCATTTCTGGCAGGGGCCCAGCCCCTGCCACTTGACTGTTGCTGGCAGGGGCTCAACCCCTGCCACTTCATTGTTCTGGCAGAGGCTCAGCCCTGCCACTTTAGCTTTTCTGGCAGGGGCTCAGCCCCTGCCACATTCATTTTGCCGGCAGGGGCCCAACCCCTGCCACCTAATCGTTTCTGGCAGGGGCTCAGCCCCTGCCACTTGGCTGTTGCTGGCAGGGGCTCAGCCCCTGCCACTTGATTGTTACTGGCAGAGGCTCAGCCCTGCCACTTTAGCATTTCTGGCAGAGGCTCAGCCCCTACCACATTTATTTTGCCGGCAGGGGCTCAGACCTTGCCGCTTCTTTGCGATTGGCAGGGGCTGACCCCCCTGCCGCCTCGGTATTTTTCGACAGAGGGCTCAGCCCCTGTCACCCCGCGGCTGTCTGCAGGCAAGGGCTCGCCCCTTGTCATTTTTCTGATTTCGGCTAGTAGGGGCACACCCCTGCTGCCTCTCTTTTTTCCTATAGGCAAGCTTGTTTTTCTATTTCTTCGCATAATAATTAACGTAGCACTATTGCAGACCTCGCATCGGACCCCCGCTCTGGCTCCGCGGCCCGAGCCTTGTATCATCTACACGCGTAGACGCACGCAGCTGCACGACATCCTGAGGTAGGGGAAAGTCGCACGAAGAGTTTGTATGAACAAAATAAAATAAGACTTCTGAGATAGAATAGTTATTTTGCATACCTGCTTATTCGGAGAAGTATTGACTGGTCATAGTTTTACTCTTTTTGATTTTTTTTGAAACTGCATGCTTAATGTAAATTCTTTGGGTAGACTCATTCTAGAAAGAATCAAGTAGTCAATTGGCATACCGGTTACTTGTAGGATTACTTAACTCGTGATGGTCTGTTCTGCATGCTTATTCTTTTGAAAATGCATACTTAAGATAGACTTTGTGAATGGACTCATTTCTGGAAAGAAAACCACTGCAATTACTATTATAACCAAACCTTAAGGCAGGTATGGTATAGATTTGACGAGGGGTCATGGAGAACCTTGAAGTATGAACTCAACACTTTATATAGATGAGTTAATGTTGGCCTCCACAGGCAAAATTTCTCAAAAGAGCAATACATGTCATTTATGAACCAAAAGAATCATAAAACATTATATGTTGCCCTCTCATCGTAGTCGTACCTCTAGGGAGGTACAACCGTACTTTTGGACAAGTACGTCGCATGTGGGTTACGATGGTTGGAGGATGAGGTTGTAGCAACCTCGATGAGTGCAATTAGCACAATGCTGAGATCACATAAATGGTGACCATTCGCCTTCACAGGCAAGATGCTTGAGTGGGTTTAATAGACTAGAGCATGTAGAATGGGGCGGCGGTTAAGAAACTACTGTCGTACCCATCCGATCTTCACGGTCCATCAAGGGAGAGGATGGATGGTACAAAGACTTCGATGGACAGGTTGTTAACAACCACCCCACGGGCAAAAGACTCGGTTTCCCCAGTCATCGGAGTTAGGGGAAAAGTGGATTACCATAAATTATCCTAGGTGGTAACTCCCAGGCACTTCTGCAGAAGTTGGATGCATACATGGGCCACGAATGCCTTTGGGGATTTACTCTCTTGGTCATTGACCGTCCCCTTAAGAGCGGACTCAGTCAGCCATCCGGGTTAATGAAAGCACCTGACATAATAAACCCCGGGATCGGTCTCGGCTGTTTCTACGTTTCTCGTCTGTGCGTACCCACAAGCCAGTTAATATCAGAACTTAAAGAATATCTTCATGGATAGTTGTAGATGACTGAAACTTACACTGCTTGAAATGCTTCAACTAACAACTCTTTGCACATATTACACTTGTTAGAATAGATTACAGTTGTATTGATTGCTTAAATATCATAACTGCTTATCTCATGAATGTCCTGTTTTATTTTCATTTTACTTATCTGTTCGTGCATCTACTGGTTTGTTATGAAACTGACCCATTTCATGGGCAGGTGAGGAGTAGGACTTCACAGGCAGCCGATGGCATGGTGCAATATGGATCAAGATTCATCTTCTTTCTGTTGGCGGCTTGGCTCTGGGTCTTTTTGGAGTTTTCTTTAGATTTATTGAACTTTAGAATAAAATGCTCATTGTGTAATAAACTGCAGATTTTAATCTATTGCCTTATTTCTTAAATTCCTTTAAGTGGTTATACATGTGAATGATGGTTGTTCAACTAACGTACCCAGGATTGTTGACTTGTGTTCCTTTCTAAATGTCTTCCGCTGTCGTTTTTAAAAGTTAAAACTTTAAATATTTGAAAGGTTTTTCGATAAGGTTTTCGAAATCACAAGTCAAAATTTTGGGGCGTTACAACTTGGTATCAAAGCCAGATCAGAAAGAGGTGAAATCTTGACAATTGAGCATCCCATCGCGCTGTAAGTATGTCTTTGATAATTTATAGCATGTTTTGACTAAATTATATTTTTTTTTATTCATAGTACCATTGGATAGATGGATCTGTTTACTGGTTCTAGTGGTAGTCGCGGTAGGGGCACGTGTAGAGTACGTGGCCGTTCCGTAAGAGAGAGGGGCGGATATGAGATGTTCGGGGCTGGTTACTGGGCTAACCGCCCTCCTCTACCCATTTTTACGGATGAGCAAGGCTTCCCACTACCGATCGCCTACCAGATACCCTTGGCAGCAACATGGGCTGAGGTGCATGCTCGAGAAGGTAGTTTCGCGCCTTCACACGTTCGGGTGCACCATCAGACACCACAGGAGTCATCGAGAGATTTTGTTCCCCCTGAGTTAAGCTGAGGAGTGTGGTTTCTGCGGAGAAACAAGGCACACCATGGATGCTTGCCTCCACAAGGCCGAGCATGGCAACAAGATTGCAATTTCGACTACAGGCGAGCAACCGCCACCTCCAGCAGACCCAGTGGGCGGTGTATCACCCACATACACACCTGCGACGGATTCTTCAGAATATAGTCTCGGCTCACCGGAATATACCCCGGCGACGCCCCTTTACGGGCAGGAGACCTCCTACGAGGAGCCACTTCCCTTCACCCCTAAGCGCAGATTCAGGCGCACAGGCAATAGAAGGGAATATCTTAGGAAGTACTCTAGCCGTCCCTAAGGGGGGGTAGCACTTACCCAGTTTTGTTGGAGTCTGTGAACTCATTTATAATTACAGAATAAAACTTTTGCTTATGTACCAGCATAGTTGGATTCTAAATATTTGACTTTCGTAATAAAGATCTATGTTTTTGCCTTTGCTCCTATACTTATGCCTACTTGTACGTCTTCAGTATTTTTGACCTTAATCTTGGTTGCTTTTTAAGGATGGCGGGAAACTCAAGCAACAACATGGCCGATGAGTTGCGTGAGCAGAGGGGATTCATGATGGATACCCTCAACTCCTTAGCTGAGGTGATTCGTAACTAGGGTCGCCCCCATCAGGATCCGGGTTCCCTTGTTGGGAATGCACCAACTGCCACCTATGAAAAATTTCTGAAGCTTGACCCTCCTACCTTCTCTGGCAAGGTTGATCCTGACTTGGCGGAGAGTTGGGTTAAAGAGGTGGAATGGGTGTTCCAAGTGTTGTCCGTCCCTGACATTAAGAAGACGATGTTCGGGTCCTTTCGATTGAAGGACGACGCTCGCGAATGGTGGGACACTACCCGGGAGGTGCAGTTTCCAGGTGCTGAGGTGATTCCGTGGGAGGCCTTCTGAAGGGTTTTTCTCGGAAACTATTTCCCTCCTCATGCGAGGGAAAAGAAGAAGGTGGAATTTCTGGAGCTATGCCAAGGCAGCTTAAGTCTGAATGAATATATCGCCAAATTTCAACGGTGGGAACGCTATTGTCCTCACCTATTCGAGGATGATCATGAGAGGGCCGGGAAGTTCATTCGCGGACTGAAGGAAGAACTCAGGCATAGGGTTCTCACCAGCATGACCGCGACTTTTTCCGCGGCAGTAGCAGCAGCCACCCTACTGAACGAGGATTTGGAGCGTTCAAAAAGTGTGCAAGCCAAAAAGTCACCCCAGACAGGTGGTGATCAGAAGAAGACCTATCCCGGCGGCCCAGAGCAACAACCACCATTTCCAGTGAAGACTGAGGGAGGGAAGAAGCAGTTTCCTCCGGCAAAGCGCCAACGACAGCAGGGCCATCCACCGTCCAGGCAGTCGTCTGGTGATAACTGCCCCAGGTGCAAGAAGCCTCACGTGGGACAATCTTGTCCGCGGGACACTGGCGGATGCCTGTACTGTGGCAAGATGGGCCATTTCATATGCGACTGCCGGAAGAAAGCAACAGATGACCTCAAGCGAACCGGCAACGTATCTCAGCCTCCTCGACCACCTCATCAGCAGCAACAACGAGCACAACCAAGCAGTGCCAGAGAGCCAGGTCGAGTTTATGCAGCCACGGTCGATCAATTGACGAAAGGGGATCTTGTTCAAGGTACCATTCTTGTTGCTGGTCAAGCAGCTTTTGCACTCTTTGATTGTGGTGCCACACACTCGTTTGTTTCAAAAAAATTCGTAAAACAATTGCATATAACTGTAGAAACACTTGATAATGCTTTAGACGTGTATAACCCAATTGGGAAGAACACAGTTTGCACCACTTACATACCTGAATTGGATATAGTGGTGGCAGAGCGTCACTTGCCTGCTTGTGCTATCCTGCTGGAGATGACCGAATTTGACGTCATCCTAGGCATGTATTGGTTGCACAAGTATCATGCCAAGATCTTTTGCCGTGATGGCAAGATCGTTTTATCACCTCCAGGCTCTTCGAGAGTATAATTCAGAATTCCCAGACCTGTTCGAGCAAGCCGGATGATCTCGGCGCTTAAGGCACATAACTTCTTGCGGAAGGGATGCACTACCTTTTTGTTTAATGTTATCCAGCCAGATCCAATGCCTATTCCCATCAGTGAGCTGGATGTTGTTCGCGATTATCCCGACGTTTTTCCTAAAGAGCTGTCGGGACTTCCCTCATCATGTGAGGTAGAATTCAATATTGAATTGCTACCAGGTACGACGCCAATCACCAAAGCACCCTGCAGAATGGCGTCAGCTGAGCTTGAGGAGCTGAAGAAGCAGTTGCAGGAGTTGTTGGATCAGGGATTCATTCGCCCCAGCGTTTCTCCTTGGGGAGCTCCTATGCTGTTCGTGAAGAAGAAGGACGGGACTTTGCGTTTGTGCATCGACTATCGAATGCTCAACCAGGCCACGATAAAAAACAAGTACCCATTGCTGCGTATCGAAGACTTGTTCGATCAGTTGCAGAAGGCCAAGGTTTTCTCGAAAATCGATCTTAGGTCTGGATACCATCAGCTCAGAATTAGGAATGATGATATTCCTAAGACGGCTTTTCGGACGAGATACGGTCATTACAAGTTCACAGTCATGCCGTTCGGATTGACTAATGCCCCAACAGCTTTCATGGACTTAATGAATAGGGTGTTCAAGCCATTTTTGGACACCTTCGTGATCGTGTTTATCGACGACATCTTGGTGTACTCAGAAAGTCGAGAGCAACATCGGGAGCACCTAACAGTTGTGTTGGAGACCTTGTGAAAGGAACGTTTGTATGCCAAGTTCTCTAAATGTGAATTCTGGCTCGAGGAAGTCATGTTTCTGGGACACGTTATTTCTAAGGAAGGAGTGTCCGTGGACCCTGCAAAGGTTGAGGCTGTACTTAGTTGGCAGCAACCAAAGAACGCACGTGATATCAAAAGTTTTCTTGGACTAGCATGTTACTACAGAAGATTCATTCAGGATTTTTCTAAAATTGTGTTACCCCTGACGAAGTGTTATCGTCGCGAAATTTTTCCCCCGTCTTCCCTTTCTTGCGAAAGAGAAAGAGGGAAATGATTTCGCGCTTCAAACTTGACCGGATTTTGGAAATTGTTTTGAAATACTCACCTCCGTTTTGAAAATTGCGGGAAAATCCATGGGATGAGGCTCGACCTGTCGGTACGAGGTTCGACCGTTCCTGCCACCTTTAACAAGGGTAATCGAACCAAGGACCAAAATTGTGCTTGACTTAGCGAAATTATTGAAGTTATGTTCTATCCTAAATGCACAGAGAATTCAGGCATGTGCTATGAGGTTTTGGGAAAATGCAGCTTGGGAAAACATGATGTATGCTTGGAAAATATTTGGAGTTGAAAAGATTCTCTCAGGAAAAAGCTGAAAGTCACTTTCTCAGGAAAACTCATGTGAAAAAGGGTTTTTGAAATCACGGGAAAGTTCATGAAGTTGTGGGAAAATCATGAATAGTTGAAAATCCTGGGAAAATGGAAGTGATTCTTGAGAAAGGGTGAACATTTGAAAAAGGGAAACACTTCTCAGAAAAACTCTGACTTTGAGGATTTTCTTAGGAAAATGATGGAAAATTTATAGGAAAACTCATTGAAGAAGGAAATTCAAACTTGAGAAATTGGAATCTTGGGAATTTTGCCCTTGAAAATTGATTTTTTTTTTGAGAAAGATTGGGAAACTCCTTTTGAAAATCTTGAGAAAATAAACTTTTTCATGGAAAACTGTGGGAAAACTTGACTTGGAAAAACCGATTTTGGAAAATCTTCAGAGTTTCTTGAGAAATTGGTTTCATTGAAAATGAAACTTTCTTAAGAAAATCGTGGGAAAACCAATGACTTCATGATGCGAATGACATGAGTAAATGAATGCACTTTGAAAAGATTTTCTGAGGAATTGGTTGGAAAAATGTGCATTAAGTCAAAATAAATCCTTCACATATCCTGACTGTGGCCATGAATATGTTTAGAGTTTATTTGATTTAATGCACATGATTTTGAAAACTTTGGAAATATGATGTACATTTTAAGATAGCCTAAGAGTGTAGGCTCAATGTCACTAGTAGAAAGATGATGGATCTGGGTCTCGTCCATATTTCGACTAGGGCCGTAAATATGGATTCCACCGAGTTCATCAACTCCCTAAGAGTTGGTGCACGTGCCATTCGTGAACATCCATAGTGCTTTTGAAATAACAATGCATGAATCATATAAGCAGGATATTGCGTAAATTCAAACTATATGATATGCATCCTAGTCTAACCAGGAAATTAACTCTCTTATTCCAAAATTTACATTATTACATCACTAAAATAAAGGAAATAAAAGAAATTTGCAGACTTCAGCTCCTTCTTTTGATTGTTTCTGTCAAACTTGAAATAGGGTTAGCTCAAATATGTGGGTTTTTCCAAGATTTTCCAATAATATTATGAAATTATTGGATTTAAATGGATATAAACCCTAACCTCATGCTTCCTTGATATTTGAAATGATGTAAATGCAAGAAATTCAGTGGAAAATAGTTTGAAATTCGAAATGGTGGTCAAAATGACCAAAATACCCCTAATTATAAAGTTATACCTTTAAAATCAGGGTTTTTTTGAAGGAAAACTTGGTAAAATTGAGATTTCGAAATTCAAATTGAATCCAATGATGATGAAATGCAGTATGAGGCATGATGACACGCTGCTAAATACATTAAGACTGTAAAATCAGAATTTGGCATTTTGCAATTTATCCAAAATAACGAATTTCGCTTGTTTTTCACTTGGATCCGGGTCTTGCGGGACCCTGTTTTGGTATTATGACTAATCCGAACCTCGAATGGATTCCAAATTGCACCAAATTCGGTATGAAGCATCTACTTACTCTGATAAACAACCTAGAATGCTAAAAATTACGAAATGATATGATTTAAATGCTAAAATTTAAAGAAAGTTCTAAAATGGTAGATTTTGCCTATGGATCCGAACCAAATGCACTGCTTAACATGATAATGCAAGATTTACACCATGAAAACTTCTGATATTTTGCAGACTGTTAAAAGACTCGAAATGGAGCATTTTTGGTTTTTACAGCCTCGGGATTTGAGCCATGGTGAGTTCAATAACAGAGATTTAGTTTTGACAGAGGTAAAAATCACCCTAATCTGATGTAAAATGCTATAAAAATATAAACAGCCATGAAAATTTCTGAAATTAATCAAAGATACTCACGACACCTACCTGAACAACTTTTATGTTCATGACTTCAACATTTGATCAACAGAAACATGGATAAAAATATAACATTTTCTACCTAAATCAACAGGACAGACAAATGTGACAAAACAGAGGACTGACAAAAAAAATCCGAAGCAGGTATCAACACTATTCTAAAAATCACAGGCTTTCATATGCAAACAGAGGACACATCGGACATAACTTTTACTTTTTACAGTTTTGGATTTGGAGCAACACACAAAGAGAAACTATAGCCCTAAGTCGATCCAAGATCTTAGAGGCCCAAATCAGGCTCTGACACGTGTCCCGAACTCTCGGATTTTTGTCAGACATAAAAAAATCAGAAAAATCTGATAAAATCAGGTTTAAAACTAGACATTCTCCCTAGTTCAGAACAGTTTTAGGATCGAAAATCGGATCTCCCATGAGGGATATCTCGATTTTACAAGTCGAAAAATGATTTTCAAAACTCATCCCGGGTAACAAAAACCGACTTGCCATTTTGAACGTTTACCGCAGTAACCAAATTCAAATGCCTCCGAATTTTTGGCACAATTTTAGGGACACCTAAGGGCACATTCCGTGATTTTTTTGGAATTTTTAAATAAAAATAAATGCATGAAATGACGTGTGGACTGACTGACAAAAACAGAGACCTACTGAAAATGAGCAGAATTAAAATAAATGCTAAATTAATTCTAGTTAATTCTTGAAATGTGCTAAATGAATGAAATAAAATGCAAGTTAAACCTATCTAAATACATGAAGGTTAAAAATCATCAAAGAAGCATAATTAAGTATTTTTATGTATGTCGTTTTATGAGAATAGCTCAATCCATCTCTCGGATGAGCACTTTCTTCAAACGACTCTCGAATCAAACTATGACATCAAATCAAGCGAAAAAGAGGTGCACCTTGCTTCGTTAGGCAGCGTAGGAGCTCTTGAAAGGGGCGGCTATCCCGAGCTTCGTTCGTCCTTCGCTCCGGGCTTCGGATGGTTCACCAAAATCGACCCACCGTCTTCTTCACTGAGCCACAGGGGGTGTGAATTCCAAAGTGCAAGAAATTGGGTTTTCAGAAAGGCTAGGTCGAATTCCAAGTTCACAAGAGTGGTCAAAAGATGGTATTCTCTCCAAAAAAAAATCCTCTCTTCTACTGGGCGTGGAGCCCTGTTTTTATAAACTTTCTAAAAAAATCGAATTTCAAACAGGCTCAATCTGAGCCCTCCATGTGGCGCCATCTCAGGGGCTGCTATTTTGATTTTTGAGAAAATAAAATAGAAAATTTGTGGGTGAGACACCTCAGCAGAATTTGAAAATTTTCAAACTTTGGTTTGCTTGATTTTCTCTGCAGGAAGCTCCCAGATGGCGCCACCTCAGAGGGTGCTCTCTTGGAATTTGAAATTCAAACTTGCTTTTTGTAGGGAGTCCTCAGGTGGCGCCACCTCAAAAGGGTCATTTTTATTAAAAGAAATAAAATAAATACAAAATGGAGCCAAATGGAGTTCTGGAATGGTGCCACCTCAAAAGGTGTTCTGAGGTGTAAAGTTGGAACAGTAGGGGCATGCCATGTGGCGCCACCTCTGGGGAGTTCAAATGTTTGAAATTTTGCTTTTTCTGCAGGAAAGGAGATCTGGACATGTGGCAGTCCAGGATGGTTCCATACCTAACAAGTGTCAGTCTGCTGGAGGAGGTTCTTCAGATGGCGCCACCTCATGGGGAATTTGAATTTTAAATGGAGGTTGGCCCTAGAGGAATGGGAGGTGGACATGTGGCGCCACCTCAGGGTGGCTCCTACAATGCCATGTGGCAAGAGGGAGGAAAAGGAGGGAAAGGGACATGTGGCACCCTCATACGCCATCTGGAAAAGTCAGAGCTCAGGATTTGCGCCACCTAGGCCTTGTTTGAACATTTGAATGGTTTGCTTTTTCTGAAGAAAGCCAGGAGTGACATGTGTCTCCTACTTTTCTGAAAAAAAGTAGGGAGAGGGCATGTGTCCTCTATTTTTTCTGAATGAGGCAGAAGGAGACATGTGTCACCTGCTTTTTCTGAAAGAAGCAGAGAATGACACGTGGCAGAGGGGAGAGAAGGAGGCTCAAGCCATGTGGCGCCATCTCAGACAACATGGAAAAGGTGAAGTTCAGGATCTGCGCCACCTATGAGGAGATTTGAATATTTGAATTCTAGCTTTTCTGAAGAGAGCAGGAAATGACACATGGCATCTACTTTTTCTGAGAAGAGCAGAGAATGACACATGTCACCTGCTTTTTCTTAAAAGAGTAGAGGATGACACATGGCATTTGCTTTTTCTGAGGAAATGAGAGATTGACATGTGTCCTCTGCAGGAGACACACTCCAAATGGCGCCACCTCAGAGGAGACAAGCCTACCTTTTCTGGAGGAATTTAGGAGTAACACGTGTCTCCTACTTTTCTGAGAAAAGTAGGGAGAGACATGTGTCAGGCTACTTTTCTAGAAGGAGGGAGAGGTTGACACGTGTCCCCTGCAGGAGACACACTTCAAGTGGCGCCACCTCAGAGGAGACAAGCTCCACTTTTTCTAGACAGGACAACCTATGACACTTGGCATCTCCTGGTAATCTTGGAATGACACATGGTGCAGGATGGATAGGGTGACACATGGCAGATAAATGGGATGACATGTGGCGGCTTCTTAGGGTAGCCCCACACTGACACTTGGCATGGAAATGGGAGGAGAGAGAAAAGACAAGTGGCACCAATCCAGGGAACAAGGCTCCTATATTTTTGGGTTTTTCAAAATTCAAATTTTCAAAAGAAAAGCTTGTGTGACACCACCTCAGTGTGGGTCCCACATTGCTTCTTTACTGAAATAAGGATAAAACAACTTCTTTTTGGAATTTTCATAAAATCTGGACTAATTGGTAAAATAGGAATTTTTGGAAAGAGTTGGTCCCTGTAGGGCAATTTTGTAAAAGGGAGATATTTGAAATTGTCAAAAGGGCAAAATCTGAGGTGAAGTGGCTGAAATCCATATTGAAAACTATCCAGGTCGTTTTCCTGAGAAAATATTTTGAAATTCAGAGTCCTGGAGGTAAAATGGGAAGAATTGATAATTTTGAAGACCCAGGGTTTTGAAATCAATTTTGAAAAGAGTTGAAATTCTAATCTGGATTGAAAATTTTGAAATCAAGAGTTCTGGACCTCGAAATGACATGCTGTGCAGTGCAGTGATTTGAAATGCTCATGCAATGATATGCAATGTCATGTCTTATGCAATAGAATCTTGAACCAAGACTTTGGAGATGTATGTCTCCTGTCAGGAGTAAAATTTTGAACATCTGAGATAAAAATAGAGAAAAATTGAGAGTTGTAGATGCAATCTGAAATTTTGCAGGTTCCATGCTCAGAAAATGACCATTTTGCCCTCTGGCGATCCCAGAGGTTGAATGATGATGCTTGGTGGAAATGTCGGGGAGATGAGTGAAAATTTGGGGTGTTTACACGAAGTTGCTGAAGAAAGAGGCAAAATTCTTATGGGACGAGAAGTGCGAGGCGAGTTTTCAGTTATTGAAGGAGCGACTTACCAGTGCTTCTATTTTGACCTTACCTTTTGGTAAAGGCGGATTCATGATTTATACTGATGCCTCTGGGTCAGGCCTAGGGGCCGTGCTGATGCAGAATGGGAAAGTGATCGCATACGCCTCTCGACAACTTAAAATTCACTAGAAGAACTACCAAACTCACGATTTAGAGTTAGCTGCGGTGGTGTTCGCATTGAAGATTTGGCGACATTATTTGTATGGAGAGCAATTTGAGGCATTCACCGATCATAAGAGCCTTAAGTATCTATTTTCGCAGAAAGAATTGAACATGAGACAACGACGTAGGCTTGAATTCCTCAAGGATTATGACTTCACCCTCTCCTACCACCCAGGAAAGGCGAACGTCGTGGCTGACGCTCTCAGCCGCAAAGCACCAGAAGTTTCGATTAATGCCTTTTTTGCTGGATGGAGGTTGGTCGAAGACCTAGCCTCTTGGGAACCTTTCGCAATCACTCAAGGTTCAATCGGTCTATCCCACCTTGTTGCTCAACCTGAGCTACTTGTGAGGATCATCAATGGACAGAAAACTGATGCACGCTACGAGAAGTTGAAGGCTCATGCGATACTGACAGATACACCTTTTCGCCTGAAGGAGGATGGAAGTATATGGTTGAGGGAGCGCCTTTGGGTTCCTGATGACCCGGTTCTTCGAGATGAAATTCTTGCGGAAGCCCACAAGTCTAGGTACACCATTCACCCTGGCGGCACGAAGATGTTCAAGGACCTACAACGCAGTTATTGGTGGAACGACATGAAGCGAGACGTGGCTGAGTATGTCTCGAAGTGTTTGACGTGTCAGCAGATCAAGATCGAGCACTAGAGACCCGGTGGGGTCATGCAGCAGATAGAGATCCCTAAGGTGATCGTCGATAGACTCACCAAGTCGGCTCACTTCCTACCTATCCGTCTCAACCAATCGTTGGATAGTCTCGCTGATCTCTATGTTAGAGAGATTGTGAGATTGCACGGTGTTCCAGTCTCGATTATCTCCGATCGTGATCCTAGATTCACTTTAAGGTTTTGGGGACAACTTCAGTTGGCGTTGGGCACAAAGTTAAAGTTCAGCACTGCATTTCACCCTCAGACTGACGAGCAGTCGGAACGTACGATTCAGACCTTGGAAGACATGCTTCGAGCCTATATGATGGACTGTAAGGGAGAGTGGGATTTCCACATCAATTTGACGGAATTCGCGTATAACAACAGCTATCATGCGAGCATCGGGATGACCCCATATGAAGCTTTGTATGAGAGACCATGTCGATCACCTGTTTACTAGGACGAGGTTGGCGAACGAAGATTGGAGGCACCTATAGTCTTGCAACACTATACTCAACAAGTGTAGATGATTCGAGAATGACTCCGTACCGCTCAGAGTCGGCAGAAAAGCTATGGTTTTTGTTAAGGTATCTCCGACGAAGAGCGTATTTCGGTTCGGGAAGAAGGGAAAGCTAAGTCCTAGATACGTCGGACCGTTCGAAATCCTGGAGCGGATTGGAGAAGCAGCTTATCGCGCGGCGTTACCTCCGTAGTATGCTCAGATCCATAATGTTTTTCACGTATCCATGTTTAGGAAGTATGTTCACGATCCATCTCACATCATTCATTATGATGATGTGGACATTAAAGGGGACTTGACATTCGAAGAAAGACCAGTGGAGATCGTCGACCGTCGTGACCAAGTGTTAAGATCAAAGACCATTTTCTTTGTAAAGGTTCGGTGGCAACATCATGGAATTGACGAATGTACTTGGGAACCTGAGAACGATATTAGGGAAAAATATCCTGACCTGTATTTTGATTCTTCAAGGTAATAAATATTTCGCGGACGAAATTCTTTTAAGAGGGGTAGGATGTAAAACCCCATTTTAAAAAAAAATTGTTTGGACCCGGGCCGGGTCGGGTCCGGACCCGACCCGACCTGACCTCACCCGGGCCCCTTTTTTTTATTAGGGTTTTAAGTAACCCGAGCTTTCGGGCACCGCAACCCCCCCCCTTTTATTTCCCTTTAGTTTTCGGGTGGATTAGGGAAACCCACCGAGGTTTCCCCTTTCATCACCCCTGGTGCCTTTAAGTGAGGCGTTGGAGGGCGAAGGGAGTCACACCTCCCTCTCGCACCCCTCGCCCCCCCCTCGCGCTGGTCTCCTCCCCTGCTGCGCACGTCCCAGGTACGCCATCGTCCCTCTTCTCTTCTCCTCCCTCTTCTCTTCCTCACCTCCCCTCTCTGTCACCTCGCCGAGAGGCCGACAGGCGACACACGTCCCCTGCCGCGCCCTCCCACGTCCTTTGTGCCCTTCGGAGGGTCGATAGGGAGCCCTCAGGCCCCTGTCACCTTTCTTCCCCCCCCCCCCTTTTTTTTTTCTAGTGGGACTGTCGAAGGGCCGGCAGGGGTCCAGTCACCCCTGCGGCACCTTTTTGCCTGTCGTCGTTTTGGGGTCGTCGTGACTCGGTCTGGCAGGGGCTGAGGCCTCTGCCGTCTCGTGTCTGTCGGCAGGGGCTCAGCCCCTGCCACTTGACGTTGCTGGCAGGGGCTCAACCCCTGCCACGTAATTGTTGCTGGCAGGGGCTCAGCCCCTGCCACTTAATCGTTGCTGGCAGGGGCTCAACCCCTGCCACTTTTATATTGCCGGCAGGGGCTCAACCCCTGCCACTTAATTATTGCTGGCAGGGGCTCAGCCCCTGCTACTTTGTTGTTGCTGGCAGGGGCTCAGCCCCTGCCACCTAATCGTTTTTGGCAGGGGCCCAGCCCCTGCCACTTGACTGTTGCTGGCAGGGGCTCAACCCCTGCCACTTGATTGTTCTGGCAGAGGCTCAACCCTGCCACTTTAGCTTTTCTGGCAGGGGCTCAGCCCCTGCCACATTCATTTTGCCGGCAGGGGCCCAGCCCCTGCCACCTTTTTATTGCAGGCAGGGGCTCAACCCCTGCCACCTAATCGTTTCTGGCAGGGGCTCAGCTCCTGCCACTTGGTTGTTGCTGGCAGCGGCTCAGCCCATGCCACTTGATTGTTACTGGTAGAGGCTCAGCTCTGCCACTTTAGCATTTCTGGCAGGGGCTCAGCCCCTGCCACATTTATTTTGCCGGCAAGGGCTCAGCCACTGCCGCTTCTTTGCGATTGGCAGGGGCTGACCCCACTGCCGCCTCGGTATTTTTTGACAGAGGGCTCAGCCCCTGTCACCCCGCGGCTGTCTGCAAGCAAGGGCTCGCCCCTTGTCGTTTTTCTGATTTCGGCCAGCAGGGGCACACCCTTGTTGCCTCTCTCTTTTCCTATAGGCAGGCTTGTTTTTCTATTTCTTCGCATAATAATTAACGTAGCACTGTTGCAGACCTCGCATCGGACCCCCGCTCTGGCTCCGCGGCCCGAGCCTTGTATCATCTACACGCGTAGACGCACGCAGCTGCACGACATCCCGAGGTAGGGGAAAGTCGCACGAAGAGTTTGTATGAACAAAATAAAATAAGACTTCTGAGATAGAATAGTTATTTTGCATACCTGCTTATTCAGAGAAGTATTTACTGGTCATAGTTTTACTCTTTTTGATTTTTTTTGAAACTGCATGCTTAATGTAAATTCTTTGGGTAGACTCATTCTAGAAAGAATCAAGTAGTCAATTGGCATACCGGTTACTTGTAGGATTACTTAACTCGTGATGGTCTGTTCTGCATGCTTATTCTTTTGAAAATGCATACTTAAGATAGATTTTGTGAATGAACTCATTTCTGGAAAGAAAACCACTGCAATTACTATTATAACCAAACCTTAAGGCAGGTATGGTATAGATTTGACGAGGGGTCATGGAAAACCTTGAAGTAGGAACTCAACACTTTATATAGATGAGTTAATGTTGGCCTCTACAGGCAAAATTTCTCAAAAGAGCAATACATGTCATTTATGAACCAAAAGAATCATAAAACATTATATGTTGCCCTCTCATCATAGTCGTACCTCTAGGGAGGTACAACCGTACTTTTGAACAAGTACGTCCCATGTGGGTTACGATGGTTGGAGGATGAGGTTGTAGCAACCTCGATGAGTGCAATTAGCACAATGCTGAGATCACATAAATGGTGACCATTCGCCTTCACAGGAAAGATGCTCGAGTGGGTTTAATAGACCACAACATGTAGGATGGGGCGGCGGTTAAGAAACCACTGTCGTACCCATCCGATCTTCACGGTCCATCAAGGGAGAAGATGGATGGTACAAAGACTTCGATGGACAGGTTGTTAACAACCACCCCACGGGCAAAAGACTCGGTTTCCCCAGTCATCGGAGTTAGGGGAAAAGTGGATTACCATAAATTATCCTAGGTGGTAACTCCCAGGCACTTCTGCAGAAGTTGGATGTATTCATGGGCCACGAATGCCTTTGGGAATTTACTCTCTTGGTCACTGACCGTCCCCTTAGGAGCGGACTCAGTCAGCCATCCGGGTTAATGAAAGCACCTGACATAATAAACCCCCGGATCGGTCTCGGTTGTTTTTACGTTTCGCGTCTGTGCGTACCCACAGGCCAGTTAATATCAGAACTTAAAGAATATCTTCATGGATAGTTGCAGATGATTGAAACTTACACTGCTTGAAATGCTTCAACTAACAACTCTTTGCACATATTACACTTGTTAGAATAGATTACAGTTGTATTGATTGCTTAAATATCATAACTGCTTATCTCATGAATGTCCTGTTTTATTTTCATTCTACTTATCTGTTCGTGCACCTACTGGTTTGTTATGAAACTGACCCATTTCATGGGCAGGTGAGGAGTAGGACTTCACAGGCGGCCGATGGCATGGTGCAATATGGATCAAGATTCATCTTTTTTCTGCTGGCGGCTTGGCTCTAGGTCTTTTTGGAGTTTTCTTTAGATTTATTGAACTTTGGAATAAAATGCTCATTTTGTAATAAACTGCAGATTTTAATCTATTGCCTTATTTCTTAAATTCCTTTAAGTGGTTATACATGTGAATGATGGTTGTTCAGCTAACGTACCCAGGATTTTTGACTTGTGTTCCTTTCTAAATGCCTTCCGCTGTCATTTTTAAAAGTTAAAACTTTAAATCTTTGAAAGGTTTTTCAATAAGGTTTTCGAAATCACAAGTCAAAATTTTGGGGCGTTACATAAAGCCCCAACCGACTGTCGACTGGGTAGATTCACCAAAATAAAATATATATACATAATAAACAGTATGGTAAACTGAAAAACAAAATTTCTGGGCAGACTAAACAAAAAATAAAAAGCAATCTGTCAATGATTTTCTGAGCAGATTCTGAGAAAATTTTCTGGGTAGATTCAGGACTGTTTAAAAAGAGTAAAACTGGTATAGCTCAGGGCAATTTCAAAAAGGAATATGTGTGCATGCTAATGTCTAGATTTACATGCTTCGGTACATGACCAGATTCACATGCATGTGCAGATTTACATGTGTACAAAATTATACATAATTGCATATTTAGAAATATGATCAGATTTAGATGAATAATTAGATCTATATGTTCATATACATATTCCTAATTTACAATGTCTAGAATTAATGCTAATGATGTAGACATGTTTATATCCAGATTCATATTTTTTAATGCTTATAGCTAAGTTCAAATTCACGTATGTAAATTACTCATGTTTAGTTCCAGATTTACATATGATAAATGTTTGGACTTCATGCATGTTAAACGACTAGATTACACATGTTTATGACTGAACTGTTATACATGACTTCATATGAGCATTGGAATGGTGGTATGTGACTACAAATGCTGTCCCGTATATGGGCAGCATAGTTTGGACTTGGTGGGTATGTATGTTGTACCCCGAGCCTGCCAAAATGGCAAAAAGAATTGCGATTATGCATGCAAGGAAAATGAGAATCCTAAAAGTTAAATAGTTATTTTACTAGCATGTTCACACGCATTTTTACATATTGAGAATGAAATGAATCATGAAAAGAAAGATCCACTTCTACCATCATGTGATCACATGCATGTGAAATTTGTTATTTTTGTACCTTCTTATTTGGTGTATATGAATGTGCATTTCAAAGCATGTTAAATGATTGCATAAGTAGCATGCTCATTATGGTTTTTGCACTTGATGCATTAGTGGTCAAAGGTGAACCATTGTAGGCCGTGTGAGCCACGAGCAGGTGTTGTTCCATGTTTAGTTTTTATGCATCGTAAAGATCAACTTAATGTTTATTGGATTTTAAATTAATTGCATTATTCATGTTGTAACGGGCTGAGGTCCCGTGATGAGTTTCACATACGGATTTGTGAAATGAATGATGTATTTTGCATATTGATTTGCAAAACAAATATTATGAAATAAATCATTCTTTTGATAAAAAGAGAAAACAATATAATTAATATTTTTCTTGGATATCCCTTCTTTAGTGTGGGAATTTTGGACTGCGGTTTTGAAGAACTGTGAGGATACTAAAACTCCGTGTATGTTTATGCCCCTGAACCCAACTAGGTGGTTCACCTCTCGGGCACGATTTTAGGGAGATTCTGCCACTTTGCCTAAAGGTGGTGTGTAGGTACAACTGTTGTTATTGGTATACCAAGAAAGTGACATTAGTGGATGTTGATTTCTCTAATGTCCCGATATTATATATTGAGTTTTAATGTTTCAATGGATGGTGTTGATTTCTGATATCGGTCGAGAGCAAGTGTGAAACCCAGTAATAAAATACAATTGTGTGTTAAGCTACAACTAGGGACCTAACTCAAACTCGATAATTTGTTGTGCCTATTTTTTAGTATTTGCGAGTTTTAATAGAAAGTGAAACTAAGATTTGTGTGAATTTAATAAGGACATGCATACAAAAGAAAACTCTGATAAAAGATAATAAGTCACTCATGCATGTGCATTAATATCATGCATATTCCGGTTCTGCATTAGATCATGCATCTTTATCGGTTCTCTTGTGTTATATTGATGGTTGCATGATAAATGTTCTCTAATGCATGAATGACTATTTGAATTATAAATTTGTTATAGTTGTATTTCTTTAAAAATATTACATAAATTTGATTTATATTTTTCTTGCTTATTTGATTCATTCGAGAAATTCGTATGCGGGATCTAGAATTCTGACACTGTATTTCTTATGTTTGTCACAGCCTCTTATGCTCAGTGATGAGACGGGCTGCTACTACGAGCTACAAAGACCACGAGACTACTTGACATGTGTTTCCTTGGACAGAGTGGCTCCATTTAGTTTTATTTGACATTCATTGCTATTGTTCTTAGACCTTCATTAATAATGAATAAAGTTGTCTTGGTTTGGACAATGGTGGTGTAAGCTTCCCTGTGGTTGTGGTTGTGGTTGTGGTTGTGGTTGTGGTTGTGGTTATGGTTGTGGTTATGACTGTAAAACCCTGGGTCTCAGGGATTGTTTTTACAATTGTTTAAAAAAAAAACGCTTTTCAACGGGGATAAATTGGGGTCGTTACAGCTGAAGAAAGAAAGGTCCTTATGAAGAGATAAAGCAAAACTGAACAAATTAAACTGTTAAATGGCAAAGTTTACTTTCAAAAATTGGACGGAGACTAACTAAAGCGCCCACTCGATTATTGAAGGTCAAAATGATAATTACAACATAAAATCTAACGACAACTTTGACAGAAGTAAAGTTTAGGCTTTTTTAATTAACCATAGAAAAGTTTGGGTGTGTTTTTAACATTTTTCAAAACTTAGGTGTATTGTTGATTAACTCTAATAACTTAGGTGTGTTTTTGAAATTTTCCCTATATATCATTATCACCTATATAGGCAATATTTTTAAAATATCACTTTAATATCAACTATTTCAAGGTAGCCGATAATATTGAGAATATCCCGCCTTAGTTGTCAAAGGTTGGCACCTAGGCGCAGCCCCACCACTTGAGCAACAAAGTCTGGGCGGTGTGCCCCTATATTGCAGCCTAGGCTGCCTAGGCTTTTTTTTTTTAAGTTTTTTTTTGAAGATTTTTTTTAAGACATATCATTTGTTTTCTTCTTGGAGGATGAGAAGAAGATATGTTATTTGTCTATTGCTTGTATTATGTCTATTGTTGAGAAGAAGAAGACATTGTTTGTCTATTGTTTGTATTATGTCTATTGTTGTTAATTTTTTTGTATACGTGATTTTATTTTTTGTCTATTGTTCATTCACATTGTTAGTTGTATGATTTGCTTATTCAATTGTTAATTTATTCTTAATTTGTTTGAAAATGTTAAGGTTATGTAATATAATTATTTTACAGTGTTCAACAACATATTATTTGTCTATTGGATATTATTGATTGGTTTTATGTTTCTTATTATGTTTTTTATGTTTTTTTTTAATTTTTTTAATTTTTTTAATTTTGGATACTTCTTAGGCCCCACCTAGGCCTTTTTAAAACTTTTTTCTTTATATTTTTGAAAGAAAAATAATGTAAAACTTATTATTTTCTTATCATTTTTTGTTATTATTTATATTTTTTATTTTTTTAAGTTTCGAAGATTTTCCCGAGAAATACGAACTTTTGAAAATCCCTCCAAGAAAGACCCTTGTTGTGAAATTACCTTGACTGAGATAGGTGACTATGATATATATATAGGAAAAGTGGTAGCTGCCCACCGCCAGCCTACCACGAGAAAACAGGTGTTTTTTGGGTTTTTTTCACAAATCTGACCCTGCAGATGTGTTCTGGTCGATTTACTAAAAAAAACGATGCTTGGATCATGTTTTTTCAAGGAAAAAACATGAACTTTTTAAGCCTTAAATATTTATGAGAATCTTAGACCATTATTTTTTAAACCTTATAAAAACCTACCTGTGTGTCGCAATCGGTTGATCCAAGAGTCGATTCCTATAAGATCATGCAAGTAGATCACATCTATACGGTCAGATTTAAAGAAACCATAAAAAACCCCTTCAAAAGTCTGGAATGCTGGTAGTAGGCCAGAAACGTGGTAGACAGCTACCACCTACTCTCTCTCTCTCTCTCTCTCTCTCTATATATATATATATATAGAGAGAGAGAGAGAGAGAGAGAGAGAGAGTTCTTTGAGTGTGCACGTGCATATAAGGGTGAGAAGGAAACCTACAGCATCTGTCTAGCATGAATCATGTGTCAAGCCTTCATGCTACACACTTGACATGGATATAGAGAGAAAATGGAGGTCTCAATAACGTAGTTTAGTTTATCAAATCAAGTCCATCTTAAGTGCCTAGAAGAATAAAAAAATAAGAGATTAAAATTGTGCAAGCCGCAACACTCTTGAGAGAAGCTGAACAAAAGGCATTTCAAGTCTTTCATTGTAAATTGTCAGACAAGTTGGCCTACCAAAAAATCCAACTAATTATGCTAGCAATTCTTCAAAAGAGTACGCTCCTTTGCATTCTCCTAGTTGACAGCCAAATCAAAGCATCACAATTTATAAAGAATTTCATATTTTCTCTTGCATAATCTAACTGTTAAAATATATATATATATTTGTCTAGATTACCCAATAGGGGTATTTTTGTCTTGTCACATAGTTGTTTTTAGAAACAACTATTTTACTAGGTTAGGTTTTTAGTTTTATTTAAATGTAATCTTTGTTTTTTATTTTACTTTTTTTGAATTACATTGGGAGCCCACCATAGAATTGTTGGGGCACCAACGGTCATAAATATGACCGTTGTGGGAGCTCCCAATGGTCTCTCACCTCCCCTTCATTGTGTATAAATAGGGGACGTCTCCCCTTATTGCTAAGCTTCTCAAGCTCTCTTCAATAAAGACTTTATATTTTTTACTTGTTTATGTTGCATTTTTAAGGCTTTTGTATTGTCTCATCGTGGACTTCTTGCTTGTATTCTCCTTGCGCCATTGTGCTTGTCCATTATTAGACTTTGTTGATGTTTTTGCATCATTGGGTTATATTTTTGCATACTTCATTACATAGTATAAGAGCAAGGTTGTGCTCTTGATTTTGTTAAAGGTATCTATTGATAGTTTGTGATTCGAGAATCTCTTCCATATTTTTTGCTTGTCTTCTCTCTAAGTCACTATGGAGAATGAGCATAAGATTGATCTTTCCTTCAAGTTAAATGGCACCAACTATATGATGTGGGCTTCCGCCATGGAGAATAACCTCAAAAGCAAAAAGCTTTGGGAATAAGTGATGGGCTCCATTCCGAAACCACAACTCAAACTTACCAAAATGGAAGGAGCACAAGAAAAGGCTCTAGAGAAAAATGCTTGCACCAAAGCCATTGAAGATCACCAATCCAAGAGAGAAGATTGAGAAAATAAACATGCAAAAATCCTTGCATGGTTTATGAACAACGTAAAGCTCAAGATATGTGCCAATATAGCCAAATTTCGCAAGACAAATGAGACATGGTTTTTCATGAAAGGTATGTATAGACAAAAAAACCTTGCAAGACAATTTTTTCTTCAAGAAAAAATATGTATCATTAAAAAAGGGGACATGAGTGTCCGTAATTATTTTAGCACCCTTAGTTTCTTATGGGATGAATTATCTCTTCTTGAACCCAAATGGGTTGCTAATGAAAATGTTGAACTTAGAAGAGAGCAAATGAAAAAGAATACTTTTTTCATTTTTTACATGGGCTTAAGCCCGAATATGAACAAGTTAGATCTTTTGTCCTTCATAGATCTAGGCCTCTTCCCTTAGAGGATGTCATGGACGAAATATGCAAAGAGAAAACTAGTCTTGGCATCATAAAAGGAGGAAGTATTAGCCGTATCCAAGCCCGACAATCACGTTAAAACTTATAAGCCTCTACACTTTGAGAGGCAAAATGGCTATAATGGAAGCTATAGGAAAGTCATTTGCCATCATTGCCATGAACCGGGACCTATACGACCTAATTTTCCCAAATTATATGAAACTCCAAAGGACAAAGTGGCTTCCGTCGAAGAAACTACACCAAGGAAAAAAGAACCAACCAAAAGAAAGGATTCTTTTTCGCTTGCTCAATTATCGAAAGTACTTCAAATTCTACTCAAATCCCCATCCACATCAGGTGCTGCAATTGCCTCATCTTCACCTCCAATTATGTCTTCTTGGATCCTTGATTCAGAGGTCTCTTTTCATATGACACCTCTTGAGAATGGTTTATCTGACTTATGCACTAATTCAAAAACCTCTTATGTTTCAACTGCCGATAGAACTATTAGAATATGAATTGGATCTAGATCCCTTATTGGATCCATATCCATATCGTGTTTTAAAATGTTGTATTTTACTTTTCTTATATAGGGCATTTATGTCCTTATAAAAAGGTTGTAACCCTATTTAATATCATTAAAGTTTACCGCAGCCCATTGAATGAAAGAGAGGCTGCTGATTCCCAGAAAGCACGAGTTCTCTTCTTCCTCCCTTCCTATACTCTTCTAAATTTCCTCAACAACAAGATCTGTCAGTGGAAGGGCAGTTCTATGATGGTATCAGAGCCACGAGCCTAAAGGCGTCATCGAAATCTTCCAGAAAAGTGCATCAAAGAGGTTTGTTTCAAAAAAACAAAAATCCAAACCCTTCTTCCACCGTCCTCTTACCTTTTCTTTCTCTAATATTATTTTCCCTCAAACCCCTTGTCTGTTTCCTTTCTTCCTCTCTCTTAATGTCTCCTTCCTTTGTCTTAACGTCTCTGATATTCTTTATTTTTCTGGGTTGTTGTTAACTTATCGTTTTTCTGGGTTGTTGTCTTTAACATCAGAAAATCAATACTTTTGGCTGACTCCTTGGACTCTGATCTGCGTATTTCATTGAGGGTATCTTTCCTATATCACGTTACACATTAGTTTCATTAGTTTCAGCGTATGCTTCTTGGTTTGAATCCCATCAACATATTATTTGAGTGATTTGGATTCTGCTAACAACATTGTTAGCCTGCAGAAAAAATTGTTATCGTTGTGTCCTCCAGATCCCTTTCCAGCTTATTCATTTTAGTTTGCAATTGTGCAATTCTTTCTTCAAACTTAGCTTGCCATTCCACCAGCTCTTCATCAGTGTCTTCATTCTCCTTAGCTAGAGCAGAAAGTTGAGATTGTTGAAGCTTAAATAATGTACTTCTTTTGGTAGTACTCATATTTACTTCATCCTGCAACTTTCTCAAATCTTTAAGTGTTGTCTCTGTGTGCTGTATCTTAACTTCTCATAGAACATTTTTGTCTCAATCCGATCATGGATTCTTTTTTTCCCCAATCTGCTCTTTCTTCTAGTTTTTTGGGTCAACTCGTTTCAGAAAAACTCAATAACAATAACTTCTTGACCTGGAAAAGACAAATTATTCCTTTTATCAAAAGTCAGGACCTCTTTGGACACTTGGATGGATCTGTCTCAGCCCCGTCAGAATTTGTTGTGCAGGAAATTAAAGATGCAGGTGAAGCTATCTCGACTAAACTCACTCAAAACCCTGATTTTATTTCCTGGATGAAACATGACCAAGCTCTAGTTGCATATATTACCTCCACCTTATCCCAGGAAGTTCTTATTGTCATTTCTGCTGATTGCTCTGCCAAGGAGCTGTGGGAAAGATTGGTTCATACATACTCATTGTTTTGACTTCCTGTAAATTGATTGGGTGATCCACTGGGAGTGGGGAGCAATCCGCGTCCTCCTTGCCCACCCCTCCCTCTTCCTCGTCCTCCACCAAAATAATTGTTTGCACGTCCGCGCCCTAAACCAAAGCCTGTAGCAAGGACTTCATGAGAATCAGATTGTCCACTTGTTTCACCTGTTAAACCCTTCAACGTGGCCTCATATTGTAACATCTTGGCTCGCAGATCTTCAAAGCTAGGAAGCTCAGGTAGACATAACAAAGAGGTCACAAACACATGATATTGTTGTCCCAATGCATTCAATGTCTGCTGGACCATGTCTCGATCTAATACCTTACACCCCACCACAGCCAGTTGTTCAGTGATACTCTTGACTTTGTCTAGGAACTCCATAATAGTCATAGTCCTCTTTTTGAGTAATTGGAATTCACGCTTAAGGTACATGATTCTAGCTTCTGAAATCTGTGAAAAATTATAAAATCCTTTCATAGATTTTTTCTACGGTAGAAACAAGAATAAATGCCAATATTTTGAAATTCAAAAAGGCATTTCAAGTATGAGATTATCTTGAAAGGATGTATACCTCAAAAGATCTATCTCATAAATATTACCTTCAAAAAAAGGCATTGACTTTTCAACAAAGGGAAATGACTATTAGAAAATATTTTGCCGAACTTTCATCCATTTGGGATGAGCTTGCACTCTTTGAGCAAAACTGGAGTGGAGAAGCTATTGAACTACGGTACAAGCAATTGGAAGAAGATCGCTTCTTTTAACTTTTTGAATATGCTTATACCCGAATTCGAGCAAGCTAGATCTTCTTTTTTATCTTCCTTTATATCTCCACCTTTAGAAGACTTTCTTACTAAATTAAGTGGAGAAGAAACTAGATTGGAAATGAAAAAAACCAATCAAAGTGTGTTGGTTGTTTCTTTAACAAAAGATGAAAATAAAGGAGCCTATGTCGTCTCTAGATCGGAGAATAACTTGACATCATATAAACCTCCGCATTTTAATAAATTTCAAAATCAAAGAGCAAGAGAAGAAGGTGATCAAAAGGGTGGCGAAAATGGAAGGTATCAAAGAAGAGATTATAGTAAAATTATTTGTCATTTTTGCAAAGAACCAGGTTACATTAAACTGATTTGTCCAAAATGGAAAAAAAAGGTGGTCATGTCCACAACATTTCAACCACATAAAGAGGTGGGTCCATCCACTTTCAATAATAGAGCACTATCACTAAGTCAAATCATGGAAGCTCTCCAACTTCTTCTCAAGGGATCCATTTTCGGGGCCGCCATGTCAACCTTCTCTCCTCTCGATAAGACTTCTTGGCTTTTAGATTCGGGTGTCTTTTTTCACGACTCCAAATTTTTTTTCTCTTTCTAAATACACAAAAAATATATCACTTTTTGTCTCAACCACGGATGGTGCTTCTCTTGAAATTAAAGGAATTGGAAATTTTAAAAAACAAGGATTTTTTTATTTCTAAAATTAGATTTATACCTAAGTTAAATTTAAATTTGCTTTCGGTCTCTCAACCATCGGACCATGGGTGTGATATCAAATTCTCATCAAACAAATATTGGATACAGGATCGCCGATCCGGAAAGTTGATTGGGGAAGTCTCTAGGAAAGGAGATATATATTATTTGGAATTTCTTCAAATTCCAAAACACTCTTTTTGTAACATTGCTCAACATAAAGATATAAATGTTTGGCATAAGCGTCTCAGGCATCCCAATATTGACAAGCTTTCTTATTTGCATTTTGTTAAAGATATATGTAAAAATGACTTCACTTGTAATTATTGCATTCTTGAAAAAAAGATAAGCTTACATTTTGGACAAAGAATTATGTTTACAACAAACCTTTTCAAATTATGCATTCAAATTTATGGGGACCGACACCCGTTGTATCTAAAGGAGGATTTTTTTATTATGTCATTTTTGTTGATGATTATTCTAGATTTTGTTGGATATACTTTCTCAAGCATAAACATGAGAGTTTTTTTACTTTTAAGATATATCACATGATAAAAAATCAATTTAACCGATTTCGAAGGAGAATATCTCTCAAATGATTTTAAAAATTATCTTGAAACTAATGAAATTATTCATCAAAAATCATATTCCAAAACATCCCAACAAAATGGCTTAGCCGAAATAAAAATAGACATATAGTTGAAACCACTAGGACTTTTAAATATCTTTTAGGGTTTGTCAGTAGATTCATCACACTCGCCTTCATCTTGATGGTGATCTGAACTTTCCCTGGAAGGATCCTTCACAAACTCCTTAATCTCGGACATGATCCAAATCTTCTTTGGCCCTGGGGGTCTGCTCGCATATTCGTCTTCATCTCGACGACAATTGAGAGATCCCTTTTGCAGATATTTGATTGCAGCTTTAAAATGGATAAGGAGATATGGATTGAGTGGATTTTTTTTATCACTCATGATATTTCCACTATCTGATTGCCAGAAAATCATTTTAAAACATGCGTCATAACTATGATCAATATCAATTCGCTTCTGGCTTTTCAATGTCATCGAATATTTCTTTCGCCAATCATACCGAGGATATTTCTCTCATCCTTTTGGTTGATCAACAGGGAAAAGATTTGAATTTTACCTTTTTTCGCAAAAAATTTCACCTTTTTGGAAAGGATACTAGAGGTAATCTGAGGTGATTCTTCTGTGCATTAAGAATATTTAGAATCAACAAATGCTTTTAGCAAATTGGCAAAGTTTTCATGAATTCTGTGTGAAATACTCACTCGATATAGATTTTGATGCAACCTTGAGTTGAATCTATGATTTTGGACATTCTGACCAGTAAAACTGGGACCTTTCATTTAACGACCAGTGAAGGAGCTGGAACCTTTCATTTAATGACCAGTAAAAACTTGGACCTTTTTATTTAACGACCAGCGAAGTAGCTGAAACCTTTCATTTTAACGACCAGTGAAGTAGCAGGGACATTTCATTTAACGACCAACGAAGTAGCTGGGACATTTCATTTAACGACCAACGAAGTAGCTGAGACATTCTATTTAACGACCAACGAAGTAGCTGGGACATTTCATTTAACGACCAGCGAAGTAGCTGGGACATTTCATTTAATGACCAGCGAAGTAGCTGGGACATTTCATTTAGCGACCAACGAAGTAGCTGGGACATTTCATTTAACGACCAGCGAAGTAGCTGGGACATTTCATTTAACGACCAACGAAGTAGCTGGGACATTTCATTTAGCGACTAACGAAGTAGCTGGGACATTTCATTTAACGACCAGCGAAGTAGCTGGGACATTTCATTTAACGACCAGCAAAGTAGCTGGGACATTTCATTTAATCATTTAATGACCAACGAAGTAGTTGGGACTTTTCATTTAATCATTTAACGACCAGCGAAGTAGCTGGAATTTTCATTTAATCATTTAACGACCAGCGAAGTAGCTGGGACTTTTCATTTAATGACCTGATTTAAGTTCGAAACTTTTGAAAGACAACTAGTACGATGACTGAACTTGATCTTTAGATTTGAAAACTTTAGCAAAATAACTAGTGCGAGCACCGGGTTTTTCCAACTGAGAGTCGGGAAGGAGACCGACATTCTTAAGATATTTAGAGATTGAAGCAGGAATGATTGACGGGGTTTTAGGATTATCCCTTATCTTGAATAGAAAATAGAATAGACATTTGATGAGAATTTAGGAAAAAGTGATTCAGGTTTTATCCCTTAACCTGAAGGGGAAATAGAAGATTTGGTGAGGAGATCACCTGAGACTGGAATTTAGAAGGGATATGACAAGATTTAGAATTTATGATCTATGATTTAGATGGACCAGGTATGCGGTCCAATTTTCAGGATTGAACCCTTATCCTGAACGGGGAAGAGAAAGAATAAAACTTTGAGAAGATAGAAGGATATAAAATTTGATGGAAGATGGAGAAAAATTGAGAAAATTGATTTATTTTGTAAAAGAATTCTCACAAGTAGCATTATTGCTCCTATGAGTGATCTCAGGATTATCCTTTATCCTGAAAAAGAATACCTCGAATGTCGAGGTTCAGGTTTATCCCTTAACCTGAAAGGGGGAAAGAATAAAATTTATAAAAGTGAAGAAAAATGGAATAAATTTATGAAAACTTTGTTTTTGAAAAGAATTCTCACAGGTAGCCTTGTTGCTTCTGTGAGGGGGGTCTCAGGATTTTCCCTTATCCTGAATGGGAAAAAAATAGAATTTAAGGAAAACAAATGAAGAGACAGGGATATAAATTTAGAAAATCAATAAAGGTTGACGAAACTTGTATTTATAACAGAATTCTCGTAGGTAGCATTAATGCTCCTACGAGGGGTCTCAGGATTATCCTTTATCCTGAATGGGAAAAAGAGTAGAATTTAAAGAGATTTAATTAAGGGAAATTGATATAAATCTAGAAAATCAACAAAGATTGGCAAAACTTGTATTTATAAAAGGATCCTCATAGGTAGCGTTATTGCTTCTACGAGGGGTTTCGGGATTATCCCTTATCCTGAATGGGAACACATCGGACAACGAGGGTCAGGTTTATCCCTTAACCTGAGCAGGAAAAGATTTTGATAAAATTTAATAGAATTAAGGAGAAATTGATAAAACTTTATAAAACTTGATAAAATTGATAAAAATATGAATAAAATGAATGAAACTGATAAAGATATCAAAATTAACTGAAAATTTATAAGATTTGAGAGAAAAGGAGCTTTTTTTATCCTGCCTGCATATGGGATCTTGAAAGGAAAATGTTTATTTTAAAAGATAAGTGAGAAATCAATTTTGGGAGGAAAATCAACTGCAAGAGGAATGATCAATGCGAGGATCTGATCCTTCAAATCAAACATGAGAGATCATCATGAGGGTCAATTTTTTGAAGGTAATGGTTTGAAAACCATTTTTTTGAAAAAGAAGATCAACAATAGATCTGATTTCTAAAAATAATAGTTCAAAATTGATGATAAGATCAATACAAGGGTTGATCTTTGAATATAATGTTTTAAAACCAATCTTGGAAGATAAGACCAACACAGAGGTTGATCTTTGAATATAATTGATTTAAAATCAACACAAGGGTTGATCTTTGAATGATTCGAAAACCCATTTTGGAAGATAAGACCAACACAAGGGTTGATCTTTGAATATAATGTTTTAAAACCAACCTTGGAAGATAAGACCAACACAGGGGTTGATCTTTGAATATAATGATTTAAAATCAACACAAGGGTTGATCTTTGAATGATTCAAAACCCATTTTGGAAGATAAGACCAACACAAGGGTTGATCTTTGAATATAATGATTTTAAACCCATTTTGGAAGATAAGACCAACACAAGGGTTGATCTTTGAATATAATGTTTTTAAACCAATCTTTGGAAAATAAGATCAACACGAGGGTTGATGATGGTTCAAAAACCCTATTTTGGAAAATTTGATCAACACGAGGGTTGATAAGGGTTTGAAAACCCATTTTTGGAAATATGATCAACACGAGGGTTGATAATGGTTCGCAACCTACTTTTGGAAAACATGATCAACACGAGGGTTGATAATGGCTCGAAACCCATTTTTGAAAAAAATCAATCAACACAAGGGTTGATTCTTGAAGAAGGTTGGACCAAAGAATATTTGATTTCTTTGGTTATCATAACGAAAACTTTCAAAATTTCATGATTTTTGAAAAACCCTCATAGGTAATATCATTTCTCTCATGAATGATGTCAGGATTGTCCTGCATTCTGAAGAGAAATGGAATTTAAATGCCCCAGTATGGCAAAAGAAGGAAGTAAAAAGATAAAAAGAACATCGACATTTCATTGATAAGCAAAGGTTTGATAACAAGACTGAATATTTACAAGAATTTTGAAAGAAAAAAGATTCATAAAAGACTTGGGCTGACTTGCCCCTACAAGACGAACTAACAAAAGGAAATGACAGTGCATAAAAACTTGGGCATCCTCAATTCTTTGAGTGATCCGGAAATGGCTCTGTCAGGACCGCTGGCTGCCCTTCTTCCTCGTCCTCTATCAGCTCACTTCTGTCAATGCAGTCTTGTAGCATGTGCTTGAGGACAAAACAATGCTCTGTATCATGCCAAGTTTCCCTATGGTACTTGCAGAATTGGTCCTTGAATTTTCCCAACATCACGGGAGGATCTGCGATTTTAGGGAGTTTGATCATCCCATGCTTTAAAAGGTAATCCATAATCACTTCTAAACTTTGAGCTAACGGAGTGAAGACTTGATCTTTCTCCCACTTGATATACTTGGGCTTCTCTTGAAGATCACCCTTTTGTTGAAGGCCAATTGGAAGCGGTTTGTCATTGTTCTTATAGGATCTCTCCTTCTGCCCCTTGCTCTGATCTATTCTCGGACCACTGCCACTGTTGTTTTTGTTTCCTTTGCTGCTACTGCCAAGATTATTACAGGAGGCATCAACTGAATGAGCGAATTGCGCCTTCTTCTTCTGGTCTTGGATATTCTTAACCAGAGGCGTGCCCTCGTAAAGTCCGCTTTCTATTCCTGCCTCGAGCCATTCAGCTCGCTCAATCAACTTGATGAAGGATTTCGCCAGGGAAGTGGCGATGAGGCTCCTTATGGGCTGAGAGAAATTATTGAGGATTACCTGCAATGCGTGCTCCTCTGGAATGGGTACCTTCATCTTATTACAGGTGCTTCTCCACCTATGAATAAAATCACTTGCTCTTTCAGTTTCTCCTTGCTTCAGGTTGTAAAGATGATTTAATGTAGGTGAGGCTTCAGTGTTGAATAAGAAGCGCTCGATGAACAAATTTACTACCTTATCGAACTCTCATAGTTCGATAAGATTTACGTGGTCAGCATACCACCTGGCTGCTACGCCCTCTAGACTGCGGGGAAAATAGATGAATAGAGCCCTGTTGTCTTTCCTGAAATGGCTGCACTCTGCATAAAATGTGGCTAAATGGGCTTTAGGGTTGTCAGTTCCATCAAACTTGAGAAATTTACGAGGAAGGTTCTCCAGGTTATCGTCCCCATCTAGACCATCGTAAAAAATCCTCGCCAGTGTAAGTCTGCTTGCCCTTACCCTTGGCTTGAATGTACTTGATCGCTCGATTCATCTCCTTCATCTGGTTGCTCAACGGGTCCTCTGCTGGAGTCCCAGACTTGGGCTTGTTGACGGATTCAGGCTCTTCTGCAGCTATCTTTACGAATTGTGTCGGAGGATTCTGTTTGTAGACAATCTGCTCTTCCTCTTCTGACTCTTCCTCGACTGACTCTGATTCCTCAGAAGCAGTATCTGGTTGTACCTTCTTTGTGATGATTCTGACTTGCTTTTTTACAGGCTTCTTCCTCAACTTGCTTTTAGGATCTGCCTCTTTCAGCCTGGCCTCGGCTTGCTCCGACATCATCCTCACCATCATCTTTTGGAACATACCATACATAGCGGGGTCAATGTCATCTCTTTTGTTCTGACCATGTCCTCTGACTGATTTAGGAGAGCTCATCCCTTCCGCCTCACTGTCGCTGTGTTGAGGGACTGTTTCTTTTCTAGCTCTTGTCTGAACCATTTTTGAATATCAGCGCTCTCTGTGGAGGAAAGTGGAGGTTTTTAGACCAAAGAAAGTTTTTTTTAGGAGGGGGGGGGGAGTTTTGACAAAAGGAAGGATTTAGGTTGAAATCTAAAAATTGTATCCCATTACTAGAGATTGAGTCGCCACAAAATTTGTGACAATTGCGTTGTTTACTCTACAAGGGAGAGTAACCAACTAAAAATATGAAAGAAAATATCATTTTGAAAAGGATATCTCTTGATGAAAAGAGATTTTTATGAAAATATAAACAAGAATATAAAATCAGAAGAAAATAAGAGAAAAAATTGAAGTTTGAGAATAAATGGTAAAGATTTAAAATTTGAAGAACTTGCAGGTAGGATCAGAAGAATTTTTGAAGAAATTTAGAAGAAGAAGAGAAAGAAAAATACACCTGGGTTTTAAAAACAAAGAGAAAATTTTGAAATATATACCAAGAGTTTTGGAAAATATAAGGAAGATATAAAATATCATTCAATCACAGATGTACAAACAAGGATGCGCAAACAACACTCCCTAAATCTGACTCTATATGCAATATTTGAAATGGTTGATAGGACCTTACTCCTAACTCTAAGATTTATATCATCTGATTCCAATCAAGGTACACTGATATACTCAAGCCGAAGCCCGAAGTACGTGGCATAAAAATAATTCTCCGGTTCTAAGGTAATGGCTTCCCAACATCCTTGAGCACCTACCGATATACCTCAGACTATGGCCCTTAGGTACGTGGTAGGGGGGCGCGAACCCAAATAAGTGACCCAGTTGTGAGGCTCTCTCCCGAACTATGGTTCAGTGAGACAGCCCAGCAACGTGAAGACCAGGACAATATAGGTAGAGATGTTTTAAAAAACGTGATCAATATGCAGATAAAACCAGAAAGGCTCTAATGCAAGTCCTAAAGAGATAAAATTTAAAATAGAAGCATACACTTGCATACATTATTTGCATTCAATCCCTAGGATTGAGGAGAGTTGTATTTAAGACCTAAGTCTAATGTGAACATGGCATAATCTCCTCAATATGGTCCTACCAAACCATATTTAGATCCTATATACAATGATGTCAGCTTAGGACAGAGTCTAGGCTCCTAAGGATTGCAGGGAAATAAAGCTGACATTTATAGAATAAAACTTAGATGATATCAAAGCAAAGCAAAGGCATAGATTCAACCGGACGAAGACGAGTCCCATCTCGGTCGCCAAAACTGTGATCATCGCAAAATTTTTCCTCTCTTGTAGTTTATCTCTCTTCCTTCTCTTTTCTTTTCTAACTTCTATTTTTCTCCTTTTTGAAGGGAGGAAAATAAAAGACAGAAAAAGAAGAGAGAAGAGAAAAGAAAAGAAAGAAGAGAGAAGATGAATTCTTTTGCGGGGTCTCACTTGACCTTGATTTGAAAATATTTAAAAATTTAACTCGCCTTCATTTTGAAATATATTGCGGGAAAATGGAGAGACGGGATTCGCTCGTCGGTACGAGGTTCGACCGTTCCTGACGCCTTTACCAGGGGTAATCGAACCAAGGATCGAATTTATGCCTTTTGCTTTGCCTAAATATTATCTAAGAATTTATTCTAAATCTAAATGCACAAAGAATCATGCTTGTGCAATGCATGGATGTATGCTCTTTTTGAAAAAAATGATTTGAAAAATCTCCAAGTGCTTGATAATGGAGTGAAGAAATGGTTTTTGAATGATAGAATCTAACTTAGAACTTGAGATAGATCAGAGAAGTTCTAAGTCTTTGAAATGATCAGAGTTTGGGAAAATAGATCTCTTGAATTGGGAAAGAATGGTTTGAATATGAGATAAAAAGGAAAAAGAAAAGAAATTCCAAAGTCAGAAAATAGACTTTGAACTTAGATTTAGGAGAAGAGATAAAACTTGTAATGAAATTTGCATCTAAAATTTAAAATCATGATGGTTTTGAGAAATCCAAATGGTATTTAGAAATAGAAGTGGATTTAGGAAGTTCAGATGAGATCTGAAAATGAAATTGGATTTGAAATTTAGAGTTGGGAATGGAATTTGGATTATGGATCCTAAATAGAATTAGATCCAAGATCTGGAATCCAAGATGGAATTGGATTCTGAATCCTAAAAATGGATTTTGGATCTTAAAATGAATTTAGGATCTGAAATCTGAGATCGAAGATAGAGTTGGACTCTGGACTCTAAGACGGAATTTGGATCTGAAGTTTGAGATCCAAAGTGGGAGTTGAATCCTGGATCCTAAAATGAAATGGGATATGAAGTCTGAGATCCAAAAGTGGAGTTGGATTCCAGATCCTAAATGAGATTGGATCTGAAGTCTGAGATCCAAAGTAGAATTGGATTCTCGGTACTAAAATGGAATTGGATCTGAATTTGGAGCTTGAATTTGGAATTTAGAAAATGAATCAAGAATCTCAAAGTTAAATTGAACTTTGAATTTGATTGGAGTTTTTTAATATAAAATGATTTTGGAATTTCAAAGTCAAATTGAACTTTGAAATCTGATTTGAATTGGAATTTTTGAATATAAAATGAATTTGAAATTTCAAAGTCAAATTGAACTTTGAAATCCGATTTGAATTAGAATTTTTTGAATATAAATTGAATTTGAAATCTCAAAGTTAAATTGGACTTTGAGATTGAAAAATGAAATAGAATTTGAAAATGAAAAGATGAATTGGATTTTACAAGAATTGAAGATTGATTGAAGAAGATATTAACATTACTTGGAGTTTTGAAAAAGGAATTTTGAAAATATGATGCAGTTCTATCCTAAATGATGAATGAATTTAAAGAATTTAAAATTTGGGTTTTGAAAAGCTATTCCATTCTTTAAATGAATTAAAATAAGATTGAAGATATAATACATCCCTGACTATGGTCATTGAATGTATTATATAATAATCTGTATTTAAATTCATATGAAGAATGAAATACATTTTGGTGCTTTTATAGAGTTTAAAATGAAATTAACCCTCAATATATCCTTACTATGACCATTGATATATATTTTGAGTTAATTTTAAACTAAGCTCTGATAAAAGAGGAAAATATTTAGAGAAAAAAATATGATGAATTTTGAAAGGGATCCAGTGTTATTTTATACAACAACAACAACAACTATGCCTTCATCCCAAAATAATTGGGGTCGGCGATATGAACCAAAAAAGAAAATCATTATGGGTCTTCCACATGAATCCTTCTCCTCTAATCATTTTTATCCAATGCCATGTCCTTGGTGAGGTTCAAAGCATTCATATCCTTTCCTATCACCTCCATCCATGTCTTCCTAGGCCTACCCCGACCTCTTTTAACTAATATATTTTCCCATTTCTCCATCCTTCTAACTGGAGCATCATTAGGCCTTCGCCAAATCTGTCCAAACCATCGTAAACGATTCTCTCTCATCTTATTTTCACTACAAGAAAAATGTTAATTAGCGACGGAAATTTGCGACAGATTTTTTCCGTCGCAAATTAGCGACGGATTAGCTAGAGAAAACTTTCTTCATGAATCCGTCGCTAAGTAGCGACAGATTAGCGATGAAAGTTTTCTCTAGCTAATCCGTCGCTAATTAGCGACAGGTTAACGACAACAATTATTTCGTCGCTAATTCTCAATACCAGAAAAACATTTTAGCGAGGGATTTAGCGACGGAATTTTTCCGTCGCTAATCCGTCGCTAATTAGCGACGGATTAGCGACAGAAAAATTCCGTTGCTAAATCCCTCGCTAATTTTCGATTTAAACAGAGCGCGAAATTTTCCCTCTCTCCCTTTCGAAATTTAAATCGATCGCACTCGATTTAAACCGACTTCTTCGGAGGACGTTGACGTCGGAGAGTGCGTTGGAGAGCATGTACATGAGAGAGGAGGACGGCGATGCCGGAGGACGGTCGGCGATAGCTGGAGGACGTCTGCGTCGGTTCACGGAGGACGAAGACGTCGGTTCACGGAGGACGGCGACGCTAGTTAATCACGGAGGATGACGGCAACGCCGGTTCACGGAAGATGACGACACCGATTCATGGAGGACGGCGACGCCGGAGAGCACCGATTCACGGAGGACGGTTCACGGAGGACGGCGATCGCTGGAGGATGTCGGCACTGGTTCACGGAGGACGACAACGCCGGTTCACGGAGGGCGGCGACGCTGGTTCACGGAGGATGACGGCGACGCCGGTTCACAGAAGATGATGGCGCCGGTTCATGGAGGACGGCGACGCCGGAGAGCATCGGCTCACGGAGGAAGACGGTGACGCCAGTTCACGGAGGACGACGACGCCGATTCACGGAGGACGACGATGCCTGTCGGGTGCGGTATAAGTCCGGCTTATTGCTGCCGGAATACCGCCCGACAGGGATCATTTTTTTTTATTTTTTTTTTAAAATTTAGCGATGGATTAGCGACGGATAATGTCCGTCGCTAATCTGTCGCAAATTAGCGACGGAATTAACGACAAATAAGTTTTTTCGCTAATTAGCGAGCAAAAATTCGCGATGGCCTCTATCCATCGCTAATCCGTCGCCAATCCGTCGCTAAACAGTTTAGCGACGGATTAGCGACGGATTAACGATGGATATAAGCCGTCGCTAATCCATGATTTTCTTGTAGTGTTTCAATGGGTGCAACGCCTACCTTCTTACGTATCTCCTCGTTCCGAATCTTATCTTTTATTGTATTTCCACACATCCATCTCAGCATACGCATCTCAGCTACACTCATTTTTTGAATATGATGTCTCTTGGCAGCCCAACATTCCGTACCATATAGTAAAGAAGGCCTAATAGTCGTCCTATAAAACTTTCCCTTCAACCGCAATGGCATTCTACGATCGCACAACACTCCAGTTGCACTTTTCCATTTCATCCACCCAACCTTTATGCTATGATTTACATCTCCATCAATTTCTCCATACTTTTGAATGATAGATCCCAAATATTTGAAACAATCATCCACCGGTATTTCTTGCTCACCAAGCTTCACTACACTCTCATCATTACTTCGTTGCTTACTAAAATGACATTCCATGTATTCTTTCTTACTCTTACTCAACTTAAAACCTCTTGCTTCCAATGTTTGTCTCCATAATTCTAACTTAGCATTAACCCCAGCTCTAGACTCATCAATCAAAACAATATCATCAGCAAACAACATACACCACGGCACATTTTCTTGAATTGATCTCGTAAGCTCATCCATCACTATAGCAAATAGGAAAGGGCTTAAAGCAGATCCTTGATGTAACCCAACCGTTATAGGAAAATTGGTTGTCACCCCTCCACAAATGCGGACATTGGTTACTACTCCTTCATACATATCTTTAATTATTTTAAGGTACTTGAGAGAAACACCTTTCTTCATCATTGTCCACCAGAGAACGTCCCTAGGTACTCTATCGTATGCCTTCTCTAAATCAATAAAAACCATATGTAAATCTTTATTCCTCTCTTTATTTCTCTCGATAAGTTGTCTAAAAAGATGTATAGCTTCCATAGTTGATCTTCCAGGCATAAAACCAAATTGATTCTCCGATATCATGACAACCTTTCTCAACCTAGACTCAATCACCCTCTCCCAAAGTTTCATAGTATGACTCATGAGTTTTATACCACGATAGTTTGTGCAATCTTGTATATCACCCTTATTTTTATATAGAGGCACCAAAGTACTTTTCCTCCACTCATTAGGCATCTTATTTGTCCGCCAAATCTTGTTAAAAAGATTTGTCAACCATTCTAAACCTTTCTCTCCCAAGCATTTCCAAGCCTCGATAGGAATACCATCTGGGCCAACTGCTCTTCTTGATTTCATTTTCTTCAAAGCCTCTGCAATTTCTTTCTTTTGAATCTTGCGCATGAAGTCACGATTCATCTCATGAAAAGGAATAGAGAAGTCTCCAAGATCCTGAGCATGACTTTCATTAAATAGCTTATCAAAATAATTTTTCCATCTCTCCTTAATCTCCTCATCTTTGACTAAAACCCTTTGTGTTTCATCTTTGATACATCTAACCATACCCAGATCCCTCGATTTTCTATCTCTCATCTTTTCAAGCCTATAAATATCCTTCTCGCCTTCTTTGGTATCCAACTTGTCATAAACCTCCTTATATACCTTATCCCTCGCGTTCCGAACTACTTTTTTAGCTTCCTTCTTTGGTATCCAATGTTATTTTATAAAAGATACAAATCCTAAGTTTTGTTTACATCCTGACTATGGCCATTGATGTAAATCATTAACTTAGGATTAATTTACCTTTTACAAAATGGTGCACATGCCATTCGTGTTTCACCATTGTGAGATTTTGGGAAATGAAGGTAAAAAGCATGAAAATAAGCAATTTATGATATTTACAATGCTCATTCATTCTATCTAAAAGCTAGAAATGTAAATTCTCATTAAGGCCTAACTTATAACAACGTTTAAAATTGAAAATACAACTCCCAGGAAATAACATTTTCCACATATTTCCTGCAAAACATTTGATTAGTATGAAAACAAAAGAGAATTGCACATATCATATTGATTTCAAAGATGCAAATGATGAGACATTCATATACCTACCTTGTGCTTAATACCCAATGAAACTGCATTGATGATCCAAAGAAGGGTAACCATTAATGTGTTCATATATGTATGTATATATATATCTATATATACATATATATATATATATATATATATGTATAGATATATATAACATGGATGTAGAGTGAATATGTGATGACTATGTGGGGGTTGTGGGGTTACAGCAAGAGGTAACAATATATGGGGGATGAAGATATGAGACATGGTGAAATGAGAAAGAGAAAAAAAATGCTACTGTAAGGGAAAGTATCAAATGATATTGAGGGATAACAATAAGTGATGATGTTCAGCTAGGTTGAATATGCAAGTGTTGTGTGTGTAGCCTAACTGAGTGTTATCATGGAATTGGTGAAAATGTATGATGAAGGCACGAAAATATGGTAGAAAGTACTATTCTAGATGCTGCCAACTATGGACAATAAATGAAGTGAACTGTAGGTGGGCTAATGCTACAACAGGTGCTACAAGTATATGGGATGAAATGAAGGTAGCCTAAGTGAATGCCTAGGAGATATTGCTATGAAGCTGTTAGTGAAGGGAATGTTGTGGGGGTGCTGTGAATTACAGCAACCGTTGGACTGTTGTGCTCCTGTATGCACAGGAAGCACAGGGGAAGTGGTTAGTAGGATAGATGGTAAGTAGTGTGGTTGTGGATATGAGTGCTACAGGTGAATGAACGTGGAGGACTGATTTTGCAGTAACTCATAATGGTAGTATTAGCATATGCTGGAGCTGGAAGGAGACAGAAATGGCATAAACTATGAATGGTGAAGACGTACAGCAGTATAACGTGCATAGTGGGTATGGGCAAACAACTATGATAGGCGGATGTGGGTATGGGGCATTGCTGAGTGAAAACATTTGGAATGCTAGTGCAGAAAACTGATAATGCACGGCAAGTGATATGAGGCAACTACATGGACGCCATGATAGATAGTGAACAACAGGAGATTGGGTGAATGTAATGCTAGAGGAAAGCAAACATCAAGTGTTATAACAGTAAAAAGGGATTGTTCAAAGTGATACATGTTTGAATTGTGAACAGTGTGATTTTGCAGCAAGTGAGTGTTGTGTGATAAAATGGTAAGTGGGGATTGTAGCAAATGGCTTTTGGTGATATGACATAGTGAAAGGTTTTGCATTTCTTTTTAACCCTAACAGGTAATGAACTGGAAAAGGAGGGCACTCCAGAAACAGTCGGTTGTTGAATCATGACCCCCTGGCTCATCATCACTAGGCACTGTTGAAGAAATGAAAATTGTGCTAATATTTCTCCCACTGCAGAAGAGATCAGTCTTACCCTATCAGCGCCCCTTTATAAAGGTGAGGGGCCAGAACTATAATGCCTTGAAAACCTAACTGGTTTGCTTCAAAGAACGACACCATTCTTTGGAAGGAAAAGGATCAACAAATAATGCAGAGGTAGATCGCCCAACCTTTCCTGAAGTTGTAGGTGGCTTCACTGTTATTTGAGAAAATACAACTGTAGCAATAGTTGCCTCTAAGTTTATCTATTCTGGAGTGGCTTGCATTGATGACCCGAACTTAGTCAGAGGTAAGGAAGTGCTCTATGCAGCAGGATTTACAACATATACAATAGGGTCACCTTAGCTAATTGGGTATCTTGTGGCTGAAGACCCAGGCATAATCTGGGCATTAGCTAAGGGATGGTAATATTCACAATAGGCTAAAAAAAAATGCACACAGGGTGTGACAACGTGGCTGTGGTGCAAGCATTGAGATGTCGCGGATGAGATGCTTAACATACTTTCACACAACAATCTGTCATAAAACAATTTACAGTATAATGCACGGTACCTAATTAACAGAATTCTCAGCATGCACCTTTTGAGGTTACCAGAAGGATTACCAAAAAAAATAAAAGAAAAGAGGGCCTCAGCAAACATATCTTTGCTCACCAATTTACAGCAAATAACATGGATTTCTACACAGTGAATCTATGGATTCTTGGCAATCATTGCTGGTATTGATACAAAAATATTTTTTCGAAGGTAAAGAGTGCGACACAGCATCTTGGGGAAGCATACCACAGAAAGGGCTGAAGTCTATTAACATAGCTGGAATACTTTGTTTACCTAATCGATGACACAAAATTCAGAAAGTGAACGTGCTGAAAATGCAGCCAACCAATGATTTGCAACAAATGGGTTCTCAAGCTTGCCTTTGTCTCTTCTTGCAGGGTAAGGATGTATTACTGAGACGGCCAATGTGAACATCCAATCGTTCACCCTTCCTTGCCCTGTAGTTGTGGCTTCAGTGTATGAATGGTAATGCAGCAAGACATCATACACGATGAATGTTCATAGAGATAAACTAACCACCGAGAATGTGAAACAACCAATGAAACATGGTTTTGGTAATTCCAGCCATCAACAAATCTTCCAGCAGCCATACACTTATCTTTTATGCATTGATTTCTGCAATTGTGAACCAATTTCTGCAGAGAGTGATATTATAAATGATGAACAACTAAAGATAGGGGTCTAAGTCGACCCCCATTCAGCAATTTCCTGTCCGATTCAACAATGACGTTCTTTGATAATGTAAAGATAATATCTAAATAGTGGAGATATGGTGTTGTATCAAACCACCACTACCGAACTGAATCGGCGCTGCAGAGGGCCTAAACTTCTGTTATGTCCAGATCAAAAGGGGATCTGAGGAAGGAGGTTCAGATATTATCATTCTTGAGCTTTGAACAGACAGTGATCCTACGTTGGTTGAATGAGTGCAAGGTAATGTAATCAAATCAGAAAAATGGAAAATAAGTAGAAATTGAAAACCCATATTGGCATATGAAACCGAGAAGGTAAATTAAAAGATTACCTGTAATAGACTATCAAACTAAAACAAGAAATCGACATAAACAGGTAAACAAAACAAGCTAATCAGATGAGGCAGTGAAAAAAAATGAGACGATGAACAAACAACATGATATAATGATGAAATTAAAACATGAAATAAAAATGTACCAAAGAAAATATTCATGGTATATGAAGATAAAAAAAAAAGGAAAACCAAATTTAGGAACATGAGAATTCCATCAATATAGCAATACGTAGGTCGATGTTACTAGAGGTAAATCGACACTACGAATAATGCCCCTTTGTAAACAATAAAAGGTAAACGTAAAAGAAGCAGAGATACAGCTGACGCCAAATTGCAACAGAGAGGGGAAGAGATTTTACAAAGAAAGAGGAAAAAGAAATAGTTACCTACCATGACCTTGTGTTTGCACGATTGACTCCTTTCAGTTGATGGAGAAGAGAAGCAGGGTTAGGTGAAGAATTCTTACTTGATTCCAGAAGCTCTGAAGGAAGGAGGGAGGAAGTAGGAAGGAGAAAGGGGTGAAGAGCGGATGCTGGATGGAAATTGATGGGGATACACAGTGAAGAGGTGAAGGGTCCCTCCTTCGTAGAGGCTTGGAGGTCTCTTCTTAAAGAGAGACCCGAATCCTCCAGAAGATGAAGCAGTTGGGAATGGAAGGTCATCGATCGGGAGAGAGGCGATGGAGGGTGCGAACGGGAGTGGCCGTTGCAAATTTTCTCAAATTCTCAATAGAGGATCCCTTTTCAGGATTTTTCTAAAAAGTGGCTTTTGGTTTTCAAAAAGGGGTTTTAAGAGAGGTTTTAACAAAAAAACAATTTTCAAAAAAAGAGTTTTAATTGCATATTTTTCTAAATTTTTGGAAATTTTCTATTATTTTCTTTTTCGATTTTCTTATTTTTTTGTTCTTTTCTTGAATTTTCTATATTTTTTGTATTTTTTACTCTAAACTAAGGAATTTAAACTGATTTTTACAAAAATTTAAGATTTTTACAAAAGAAGGGTTTTTATGAAAAATCAGAGTTATTTTGGGGAAATTCTTTCAAAAAATGGGTTTGGACCCAGGTTTTTGAGAAAATGTTCAAGTTTTGACACTCGAATCGAGAAATACAACATGATGGATCCAAATGGATGTCGGAGGGACTGTCCGAACTATTTAAAAACTATTTTTGGTATTTTTTGTAATTTTAATTTAAAAGTTGGACAACGAGACTCAGATTTGGATCTTGACAATGAATCCGGATCCGAAATCAAGTCAGATGTATAAAATGAATTTAATTTCAGTAAAACTTGAGAAATGAACTGGAATTTAGATTTAAAAATGACTCATTTGCTCAAAAAATGAATTTAAGGGCAAGAAGAAAATATTTAAAAGATTTTGAAAAATTTGGGGTGTTCACAAAGATCCAACTTCTATTTTTTATAGGATAATGACAACAAGTACTGTAAGACCCTTGGTGAATCTCAACCCAGGTCTTAGCTCTTAAAGATGAGCACAACCAGATCTGGGTTGTTGGACCTTGAGTCCTGATCCTCCTTAGCATATTCAAATTTGGTCCAGAGAAAGTGTCATTTTGCTAGTGGTTTGAACTTAGGGTTGTGAATCATGTCACAGTCTGGGTGGGGCTTGCTAATAGGTTGTGCCCATTGCAGACATATTACTGATTCATTTGCATCACAAAGTAGTACCATTACATTGAAATTGAATAACACACTAAAATCAAATACCATGATTTGCATCCTACTAAAACCTAAAATCACTCACATCTTTCCCCTACAATGGCAAGAGTAAATTGCCTTTTTCGCAATTTAGGAATGCTTCTTGTTGGTTTTTTTATTATTCATTTATTTGCTCAAGAGAAATCATTTTTGCACATACTCATATAATTATTTCTTATTTATTGATTAACCAGAGAGCAACTGTTGAGATGTATGTCCTAACAAACCATTGGATTAATATGCAAGAACTTCACTATAAAAGGGCTATAGTTTTCCACAATTCCATATTTCTCACCAAGTATCCTTAGGAAAATAAAGTCCTGTTTGGAAACTAGTAACTGGGATGGGAAGTGGCAGCTGGATTTGGCAGCTACCACCTCCACCTCCTAGAGGTGGTAGCTGTCAATTTCAAGCTTTAGTGTAAATACAATGCCACTTCCCATCCCAAATGCATTAACTCCCATCCCAGCTACCAGTTTCCAAACAGCCACAGGAGGTAGTTTGACCAACTTTTTGCCAAATACATCAACTCCAATCCCAGTTCCTAGATTCCAAACAGGCCCTAAAGCTTGCTAAGGTGCTCTTTGCTCTCATCCTGGCAGTTGCCTTAAGCATGTATTTTGCATTGGGAGCAAGAAGCCTGCTCACTGTGCAGTCCTTCAAGAAACCTGCTCACTGAGCGCCTTTTACTGTGCACTAGTGCCCACCCTAATTTAGATTCCTGGCTCCGCCACTGCAACCAGAATAATCATCACTCTCACCACCCACTTCCATCATCATCATCACATTATGAGCTTCCATGTCTTATTGATCTTGAAAAAACAATGCAGAAAGAAAAGAGTTAGACAGAGATCACCATGCCAAGGACCTGCAGACAAAATTTTCTACACAATAATGTGTGATTACAGCCACATAACACTGAGATCACCCCAATTTGGGCTGCCCCAGCTTTGAAGGCCATGGAGCAGCATGCCTTCGTGGGGTTTATGCAGGAAACGTTGGCCCCATCGAAATACATGAAATGCCCATTCTGAAATTCTGACCAACAGTAACACCCAACCTGCATATACCTCTTGTTAATGCATTATCTTTCGAGACAAATGATGATCCACCTTGAGAAACAATTAGTCCGTTATCTTCAACCTATACATAGATTAGGTTCAAATTTGAATAATCCACTATATATGGGAAAAAAAGATATTCCTGATTACATTGCCAAATATGACGTGAAGCAAGCTGCAACGATTCTCATATAGGACCTCATTACAAATACAAAAAAATTGGGCTCAACCTGAAACCAAAGTTTTAGCTAACAAGTATTCATTCACTTGGTTTTATCCAACGCTGGTGATAGTGACCAAAATTCATGATATTGATGGTTAGTGTTATAGTGAGAACGATTATAGAAGGATGACTATAATCATTTTGCTTGAATTTCACTATTTATATCAATTTGTGTGATACAAGGCATGACTATATTGAGATACTTCACCATTTTGAGAGAGAGAGAGAGAGAGCTAGGAAAGCCGAAGAGCCATTTCCTGAAGCAGTGCTCTCTTTTGTGAGGCTGTGATAACACGGTTACTTTGAGCATTCTCGAGCACATCTGCAATGATGGCAGCTGCATGGCCAAGAGGTTCCTCTGCTGCTCTTTTCAGCATAAATGCCTTCAAAATCCACAGGGAGACATAAGACATGATTAGCAAAGAAGTTCTATACATGTGCAAGGAAGGGTACGTATGACATGCAAGGTGCACAATGTCAAGGAAGAGAGAGAGAGAGAGAGAGAGAGAGAGAGAGAGAGAGAGAGAGAGAGAACCTGGCCATGGTGCGTTATAGATAAAGTGCATGGGGGCTGAACCCATGGTTCCCCATCTATCTGCACAGGAAAGGCTGAAAAGAGCTTGATGTTAATAGACTGCCCTTGTGCCAGTCTTCGAGCGCGTGAAAGGCCAACCTGTTCCACAAACACCTGGTGAACATTCTGCCATTTTGAATGACCAAACATAGATTTGAATGCCTTTGTGCCAGCCCAAATGGTGCAAGTTGCTTAAAGTGACTGTTTCAAGTTGCTAGGCAAAATCATTCACGCCAACTGAAACAGATCATGCAGCCAGTGATCTGGAATGCAGGATCAGGCTTGGCATGGGATCAATTACCAATGAAGTTAGCTCCATAGCGTAGAAGGAAACATGCACGAGTCTTAACTCTTGACCATGATGAGACCATGTTCAAGGGTGCTTTTACAATGAACTTTAAGCTAAATTTGAAAACCAAGGGCCAACCAAAAATGAGTAGTACTCAAGCCATGTTGATTCACTACAGGAATTTGATGACCAAACAATTCAGACTAGCAACTGAAAGTTACACCAATTAAGGTCCGACTTGCCCATTGATGATGAAATCCAACAGTTGTGTAGATGCAGGCACAGCCGGCACTTATCCTTCTCCATGCATGCTGAGTGAATTTGATGCCTTAGGCTAAGTCCATTAGAAATTGAACACTAAACAAATAACTAAACTCAAACCACTACAGGGCTGAGATACCAAGGTCCTGTTATATATATATATTTTTATTCTTTTGTATAATATGTTCTGCCCATTAGGGGCAGTTTTGTTTTTCTTACTTTTTAGTTTTTTATAGTCCCATTTCTAGATGTTGGGACTAACCTAACGGCTAGTTGGTCTAACCCATGCCTATTTAAATGGGATCTCTCCCATGCTGTCTAGCATGCTTCTTTTGAGCATTATTGTGATTAATAAAATTATATTTTTTTACATCGAGTCTTAAGCCCATTAGTGGCTTGTGTGTGCTCGAGTACTTGTTCTAACCCTTAGACGTTTTTGTGCACTTTTCCATAGTAGATTTGTCCTTCTTTTCCAAGTTTCATTACATGGTATCATAGTCAATAGGCTCTTGATTCTATTGGTGGACCTTCGTGGTGATTGAGCTCATTCTTGGAGTGTGTACCAAAGCTCCAAGTCTTCATCAAATCTCTATCTTGCTCATCATGGAGAAGGAATCCGTGTCTCTCGTGCCTATCAAGTTGAATGACTAACTGAAATGAAATGGGGATCTTCGAAACACGAGCTTAGATTAACAAGAGCAAGTGTCAAGAATGACACTAAAGCATAACCCTTAAAAAGGGTATAACTGGAAACAAAATAAAAATAAAAATGTATTCTTTATTGATATGAAAAACCAATTGCTTAAGAAGCATTGGAGTAAAATACAAGAGGGGCTGCACCCCTTTATATACACAGCTGAAAGAGGACTCAATAGAGCTGTTGGGCACAGTCCAACAGCTCTATTTAGAGTTGTTGGAATGTGTCAGTCCAACAGCTCTATTGCTAGTCAAGTCTGGACAGGACTTGACTAGCAACAGTCATTCTAGTTCAAACTGAACTAGATGACATAAAGACAAAAAATAAAAATAAAGGAAAAAAATTATAGAAAAGAAAGAAATGAAAAATGTATTTATATATATATAATAATATAATATTATTATATATACATATATGTACAGTTTTACATTTTAACACTCCCCCTCAAACTTACGGTACAATGAGCGAAAGTTTGTCTAAGAGAAAGTGAAATCGGGGAGCAGCGAGAGGCTTTGTAAAGAAGTCTGCTAACTGATATTCTGAAGTGACATATGGCAGATCAATTATCCCGTGTAGATATTCCTCTCTGACGTAGTGACAATCCATTTCGATGTGTTTGGTGCGTTCGTGGAATGTTCTGTTACTGGCAATGTAGATCGCACTTTTGTTGTCACAACACATTTGTGAAGCCTTTGTTGCTTCAACTCCCATGTCAGCAAGCAGTCGTCGGAGCCAAACTACTTCCATGGTCGTGGTTGCCATGACTCTGTATTCAGTTTCGGTGGATGAGAGAGATACCTTCTGCTGTTTTTTACACCTCCACGAGATTAATGATTCCCCTAAAAAGACACAAAAGCCAGTGGTTGAGTGTCTGTTATTGGAATCACCTCCCCAATCAGCATCAGTATATGCAATTAAATCAAGAGAAGAGGAGGAAGATAAGAAAAGTCCTCGTGAAAGAGAGGACTTGATGTATCTGATAATACGCATGACTGCTCCCATATGAACAGAAGTAGGAGCATGTTGAAATTGACTTGCTGTATGAACAACATGTGCTATATCTGGTCTGGTAATGGATAGATAAGAAAGTGCCCCGACAAGCTGTCTGTAAAGAGTAGGGTCTACAAGAAGTTCTCCATCATCAATCTTCATTTTAACATTAACAACTTCTGGAGTGTCAACTTTCTTATCATCAGTAATACCAGACCTGAAAACAATATCAAAAGCAAATTTAGTCTGAGATAATAAATATCCTCTAGGAGAATAAGCAACTTCAATGCCTAAAAAATATTTCAACAAGCCCAAATCAGTCATTTCAAAATGAGATTTAAGAAGTGTTTTGATTGTTTCAACTCCCTGTTTATCGCTTCCGGTGATGATCATATCATCCACATAGAGAAAAAGCACAATGATCCCTGCATCAGAATTCTTAATAAACAAAGCAGTGTCAGTTAAACAGAATTGAAAACCAATATCAATTATAACACGACTAAACCTATCATACCAAGCTTTTGGTGCTTGTTTAAGTCCATAAAGAGTTTTTTCTAAGCGAAGGACTTTACCCTTAGGAATACTTAGACCAGGAGGGGGTTCCATATATACTTCTTCAACTAGCTTTCCATTTAAAAAAGCATTTTTGACATCCATTTGAAAAATAGACCATTTTTTGATAGAAGCTAAGGCAATTAAGGTTCGGACAGTAGTTATACGAGCCACCGGAGCAAAGGTTTCTTCATAATCAATCCCATATTCTTGGGCATAACCTTTGGCTACTAAACGGGCTTTATATCTTTCAAGAGTACCATCACTCTTGGTTTTAATTTTATAAACCCATCGACATCCTATAGTTTTCTTCCCTGGAGGAAGATCTTGAATATTCCATGTAGAAGCCTTTTCAAGTGCATCTAATTCAGTTTTCATGGCTGCTATCCATTTGATATCATTTTTTGCTTGAAAATATGTAGATGGTTCTTCATATGAGTGAATTAATGCAATAACTGCCCTATATGTGGGTGAGAAAGACTCGTATGATACAAACTTTCCTGGAGGCCTCGAGATTCGGGATGATTGTCTAGTTGGAATGTTAGAATATTTCTCAAGTGCACATAGAGGATTAGACTCTTGTCGCCTGGAATATTGAATACTAGTATCTCTATGAACTTCTTCATTTTCAACATTAAGATCAATAATTCTTTGATCATCATCAAAGTTACAGTCAAGGTCATATTCATCAGATGTTGATGTTAGATCTAGCAAAAAGGAGTACTCAGTGACGTCTTTTAATTTTCTAAAATCAAAGAAGCTCTCCTTTTCAAGAAAGGAAACATTTCTAGACACATATAGTTTATTATTTTTGAAGTCAAAACATCTATAACCTTTCTGGTTTTCAGCATATCCTAAAAAGGCACAGGGAATCGCACGAGGGGAAAGTTTATCATTTTTGTCAGTAAATATGAAACATTTGCACCCAAATATTCTTAGTCTAGAGTAGTCTGGAGAAATGTTCATAAGTTTTTCAATGGGAGTGATATTTTGTAACGAAGAAGATGGCATCCTATTAATGAGATAGGTGGCAGTTAAGGCAGCTTCTGCCCAAAAGTCTTTCGGGACTTGATTTGCTATTAATAAAGTCCTAGTGGTTTCTATAATATGGCGATGTTTTCGTTCTGCCAGTCCATTTTGTTGAGGTGTATAAGGACAAGATCTTTAATGTGTGATGCCATGCAATTTAAGATAATTTTGAAAATCTGTGGATAAAAACTCTCCCCCTGAATCTGTGCGAAAAATAGTAATATCATTTTGAAACTTATTTTTAACCATATTATGAAAAGTTTGAAAGTATGGAAATACTTCAGACTTATGTTTGAGAAAGTACATCCACGTATGTCGGGAGAAATCATCGACAAAAATAACATAGTAAACAAATCCTCCTTTAGAAATTACTGGTGCAGGACCCCAAACATCCGAGTGTATTAATTCAAGTGGTCTTGAAGAGAAAAAGGTTCTGTTCTGAAATGGTAATCTTTTCATTTTGCCGAGAATACAATCTTTACAATCAAATGATTCAGAGTTACAAAATTTCCCTAGATTTGGAAAATGTTGGATTTTGGCTATATGTGGGTGACCAAGTCTCTTATGCCACAGTTCCAACTCTATTTTTTGAATATTATAACAAAAAGCTTTCTTCGGCATTTCCAAAAAATCCATGTAATAGAGTCCTCCTTCTCTATGGCCTTCCCCAATCAGCTTGCCTGACTGGCGATCCTGTACCCAACAACCATGAGAAGAAAAAGAAATATTACACCCATAATCAGAAATTTGAGATACAGATAAAAGATTTAAATTTAATTTGGGAACATGTCTAATTTCTGGAATAATTTTTTTTTTGTTTTATAAATTTTTTCAAAATTTCCTATTCCTTCTATTTCAAGAGAAGTCCCATCAGCAGTAAAGACCTTTGACACACTTGTTTTATTTTTAACACATTTGGATAGACTTTGATTATTTGGGGTCATATGAAAAGATGCACCAGAGTCAAGAAGCCAAGAAATTTTACCTAGATCAGAAAAAGATGAGGCTGCTGCGCTGGTTGAAGCTTCAGATGAGGAAGAGACACCTTTGATGAGAGGCTGAAGAATCTCCATTAGTTGGGCCAGGAAAACTGGTGCATCCTGATCTTTAGGCTCCGATCCAGCAATTGCAGCTCTTTTTTCTCTCAGCTCCTTAAGTTTGGGACATTGTGGCCTGTAGTGTCCCGGTTCATGACAGTGATGACAAATAACTTTCTTCTTATCATAGTCACCATTTTGTCGGTTAAAGTGAGGAGGCCTATATGATCGAACATGATTCCCTGGTCTAGACACGGCTAAAACGGAATCATCTTCAAGTTTTAAAGAACCTTTCCGGAGACGATTTTCTTCCATTGTTAACTCTTCAATAGTTTCAACAATAGAAGGAATTTTTCCCCGGTGAAGTAGGGCCGATTTAGTGGTTTCAAATTCCGACCTTAATCCAGTTATAAACTGGTAAAAATGTTCAGCATCGAGTTGTTTCTGACGAAGCTCGATGTCTTCGGCACAATGTCACTTTGGTTCTAAAAGGGAAAGTTCTTCCCAAAGTTCGGACAACCCATTGTAATATTCACGAATAGTTTTGTCTCCTTGTGTCATCATTCGAACTTTTTCTTGGAGGTTGCACACATGTGCAATATCTTTAAGGGAATACATATTCTTAAGGTATTCCCATGCCTTATCGGCATGATCAAATTTGGCAAGACTTGAGCATTTTTTAATGTCACCGCTATTGATAAGCCATGACATTATCTTCGCATGAGATATTCTCCATTCTTTCCATTTCTTCTCGTATGAGGCAATAGCCTTGATTTTCTCTTCTTCCGATAGAGGGACCTCTTTATCTCCCTCCTTTTTAGTAAGAGATAGCTTAGGTTCCGAATCGGAACTATCCACAATCCCCCATAAGCCTTTTCCCCATATATGGTGCTTCATGATTAAAGCCCATGTTACATAGTTCGTATCGCTTAGTTTCATAGGCATGATGGTGACTTTATCATTGTCATCCATCAATTACAAGGAGAGAAAGAATAGGGATAGAAGAGAAACAAGAAGGAAAATGAAAAAGAAAGAAAGAAAAAACAATACAACAAGATGTGAAATCTTCTCCAATGAAGTGATAAAACACTTCTTTTCAAGTGGCGAACACTTTTGCAAACGGGTACGGAAATCGAGGCAGCTTTTCCTCAAGATTTAGTACTTCCGCGGCTCTGATACCATGAAATGAAATGGGGATCTTCGAAACACGAGCTTAGATTAACAAGAGCAAGTGTCAAGAATGACACTAAAGCATAACCCTTAAAAAGGGTATAACTGGAAACAAAATAAAAATAAAAACGTATTCTTTATTGATATGAAAAACCAATTGCTTAAGAAGCATTGGAGTAAAATACAAGAGGGGCTGCACCCCTTTATATACACAGCTGAAAGAGGACTCAATAGAGCTGTTGGGCACAGTCCAACAGCTCTATTTATAGCTGTTGGAATGTGTCAGTCCAACAGCTCTATTGCTAGTCAAGTCTGGACAGGACTTGACTAGCAACAGTCATTCTAGTTCAAACTGAACTAGATGACATAAAGACAAAAAATAAAAATAAAGGAAAAAAATTATAGAAAAGAAAGAAATGAAAAATGTATTTATATATATATAATAATATAATATTATTATATATACATATATGTACAGTTTTACATTTTAACACTAACTACCACACTTGGGCCTCTATTATGGAGAATCATATATTATCCAAGAGCCTCATCAAGTATATCGAGGAAGATTGTCCGCAGCCTCAACTTTCATTCACCAAAATTGTGGATAGAAACTTGAGGTTCCATGAAGAAGATGAGGTCATCGCCACTCTCGAATTTGAAAGAAGACACATGGAGTGGCGGATGAACAATGCAAAAATATTGACATGGACTATGAGTAGTGTAGATGCTTCCATTCTTGATAGTGTGGCCCAATTCAAAGCGGCCAAGAAAGCATGAGAGTTCTTGAGAGACATGTACACTATGAAGGACATGGCTCATTGGTGAAAGCTTCACAAGAGGATGATGTCCTTGAAGCATCTATTTGGAACATTATTTGATAGCTGCTATAGATCGACTAACTATTAATTTAACCTAGGCAATAGTTGTAGTAAAATCATCCAAGTCAAGTAGAACAAATTCTTTAATCACTGGTTTGAACTTTTGATGCCAGTCAAGAATGTATAAGAGGATCACCTGAAGCTTTCCTAGGTGCCATGTTCCAGATATGCTCACAACCTCCAACATCTTGTCATGCATAGACTGAGGATCAAAATTATCATAATTCTCATCTTCATTTTGCCACAAATCAACTCCTCCCATGCAGCTTCCAATGTTAGCAACAAGAACACCTTCAGAATCCTGAAAAATTGTACATGCAGAGAAAATCATTTCCAACTTTAGGAAAACAACACCAAGAACTTGCAATATTTTGAGGTAATGACCATTGGGAAAGGGTTCAACAACAACACATGATTTAACAGTATCAAAGTATACAGCCAGGAATATACATGGTCATGTTTCAAGTGAGAGATGCTATGACCTAGTGGAAATTCTTAGGCCATTTGGTATACAAGAGACAGAACTTGGACACAGATAGGCCAGTCAGTTGTAGTGGTATCTCCGAACTTGTGTCACATGAACCCAGTCATGATTTAAACTTTTACAATTACTCTAACATACCTCAGGAACCTCAATCTCGACCCCATCAACTACCACTCGAATTTGCCATGGCAGGTCTGCAAATGTCCTGTCCATGATGCCTTTTGCGCCTTCTCTTGCATACAGCATTTTATTCATGAACTGGGAATAAGATTCAGCCTTGAGTTAGACAAAGCTAAACAGCACTAACATATAGCTAAGTAGAGAATTTAAACCAACCAGTCATACAGCTGCTTATCAAACTTTCGAGGTTTATGAATAATTAGGCAGTTTAAAATTGCTAAGAAACTGGAAGGCTATGTGTGAAAACATAGCTCATATCAAATAAGAGGAAAAAGAACTGGTTTTGTCCTCTTCAAAGCAGTAAGTGAAATGAACAGGAGCAACATCACAGTTGACCAAGAACCAAACACTTAGCCTGCCACAGTATGCATGTAGATTAATTATAGAGAGCAGTTTTGGTTTGGCCCTTAGGTTAACTTGACATGAGGAGTGTTTCTTCATTTGAATCCTATAAAGCAACCAAAACTTCATTGATTATACTCTCATGTTGCACTATATGATGGTTCTGTATGATCCACAACAAGCTGCTACGGATTGGGCATAAAACTATAAAATAGTAAAGACATGTGAGTTATACTTGCTCACATGGAACACTACTTTCTTTACTTTCAAATGAAGTGTTGCAAATAAGGGAAATGGAAACGGTAAACGACTATCTGTGTTTATATATATATATATATATATTCTGTACCATGATACCTTATGGTGGCATACACTCTTGTTTGTGTAGATCTGGCCACCAAATGGTAAATCTAACCGTAGGGATGTAATGTTTAGCATGATTTATTTAGTAAAAGGTTTTATCATGTTCAGTACACCATAAGATTCCGTTTTTTAGATGGTGAAAATCAACGGCTAACAATTCATGAAAATAAGGGTGGTTTAAAAATGGTATAAAACATCATATTTGAGTCAACTTTAACACATAAAAATAATAAATAGAATATGCTAAGCATGATCCAATGGTTAGATATTTCTTTTGGAGCTTAGACCTAATAAATCAAGCGTGTACCACACTAAGCTATAGTGGTACAGTACCACCATAGAAGCACCCTATATATATATATATGAGATAATATTGGCTAGAGTACGGTACTCTCTAGCTGAATCTCGTAGGTGTGAGCTTGACCAATTTGACTCCATAATGCATTCAGTATGGTGCTTTTATTAGGAAATTTACTTTGGATCAGAGGTATGGCACACTGGAGGGTAGCAAAATATTATATATATATATATACATGAAAATATGTAATATATCACAAAAGCACAAATATGGTAATATATATGAAGAATTAATAAATTAATTTGCTTCATAAATTATGTGAGTGTATTGATTACCTTTATAAAACAAGCATACAAGTTGTAAATGAGTGTATAATTGGGCTACTTTAATAAAGTAATAAATAGCATAAATATAGTGTTCGAATGCCATGGAAGGCTGATGCAGCGGAGGAATCGGCCATGAAACACCAGTCGACTGAAACGTGAAGACTGATCCTTCCAGATCGTGTGATGCACAAATTTAGAGAAGAGACCCCCACCGATAATCGGTAAGGCTGGTCTCGCTTTTATTGCAAAGGTAATTTAAGATGAACAAGTAGCAACAATCGAATGACAAACTGAAATAAAATAATGCAAAGGGGAAAAAAACAAGGAATAGGAAAAAAAGAAAAGCTGCTGATAAAAAAAAAACAAAAAACAAATACGGCTGCTGCTAATGTTGAATATCCTCTGCCCTACGCACAAAACCCTAGAGGGGTTTTAAAGGCTTTTGGTTGGATCCGGGTATCGGGTCCGGTCCCGGACCCGATGCCGCTCCGATCTGGAGTTGTCTGTCCCGTACTCTCTAGGCTAATGATCTGGAATTGGACCCGCTGCTTGGGTCCGATCCCTAGAGTGTAGATCCGGTCCCCGGCGTGGGTCACGTTGTATGGATCCGGGTCCATTCCTGCTCTGCATCATTCTTCCCTGGTTGGAAAAAGTCGGCTATGATGACTTGTTGTCTCCACAGTAAACAAGTAGATCAAACACAATAGATATATGAGAATGGTGCCAATCTTCGGGCAGTTCAAGGAGGTAAGATCGGTCTAATAGGCCCGCGAGCCGGGGAAACCCAACCTCCTTGGTGGGAAGAAGAACTATCTTATGCCCCTTAAAGACAAATGTGTACGTGTTCCTATGACCATCATAGGTGGTCTTACTGTCAAACTACCAGGGGCGTCCCAGTAGTATGTGACACACATTCATAGGGGCCACATCACACCACACTTCATCGTGGTAATGCTCTCCCATGAAGAACCAGACCAGACACCTCAAGGTGTTAGGTACCTCATTCCCTTTCTTGAACCATGCCATCTTATAAGGTTGAGACAGTTTTTCCGTTTTTAGGTTCAAGGTAGACATGACACTTTCGAACACCATATTCTCGCACGCCCCGATATCAATAATAACATCACACGCGCCCCTTACAATTGCACCGGGTTCTAAAAATATTATTACGCAACCAGTTTGTCGGTGCTGACTCTCGGGATGTAGTCAAAACATGACGAATGGTTAACAAATTTTCGATGCTACCATCGAACTCTACAACTTTCATCCCATCATCTCCTTCAACAGGCGACTCACCTTCGCTCTCACTATCGGACGCAGACTCAACAATGGCCTCTGTTAGATGGGTGTTCTTACTCATGGTGAGACACTTGGACGCAATATGACCTAACTCTTGACACCTAAAACAATGAACGGTGGACTCACTGGGCTTACCCTTGGATCTGGTGTGGTACGCGGGTCCAAACTGATCGAGTTTGCTAGGGTCGACTCTTGGGGTGGACTTTGAGTCTTCTTTCCTAGGGGAGCTCGCTCCCCTGGTTGGGAAACTCGACTTGGGTTGACTGGACTGATCACTACGGGATGTCCTATGTTCTTGCCTCCTTTTCAGTTTCTCCTCCACATTCATGGCATAACTACTTGCCTGATCCAATGACTCGACTGTGATGCAATTGAAGTTGTCAGAAATAACAGGACGTAGACCGAAAATATACCTCGTGACCTGCTGGCGGGCGGTCTCCTCGATCTGCACTCGTAGGGAAAGACGATGGAACTCAGTGGTGTAATCCGCCACAGTATTGGTGCCTTGACGCAGGGTCAGGTACTCCTTATAGGCTCTCTCGGCGTGATCTGACGGCACAAACTTAGACTGCATCAACCACTGCATCTCTTCCCAAGTCTGTACGTGCCCTAATCCCTGTCACTCCCTCGACCTCTACAGCTCAACCCACCATGTCTGCGCTAGGCCTCTCAACCGAGTAGAGGCTAGGGAGACACGACGGTGCTCGGCGACCTCATGGTAGTCGAAGAAGAACTGGACGACATATGACCAATCGAAAAACTGCTCCGCATCGAACTGACCTGCGAACTCTGAAAGCTCCAACTTCACCACGTACGTGGAGGGGCGCTCTGTTGCTCTCTGCTGACGGGCCTCCACCATGCCTGTGGGGTACTCATTCCAAAAAGTATCATCGTTCCAAACTGCTCCACCATCGCGGTTATGCTCGCCTGGCTGCTGGTGCTGTTGTACCCCAACGACGGGTGGTTGGTGCTCAGGTTGCGCCGGTCCCTGCTGGATCTGCCTCAGTCTGGCTGGCCCGTGGGCGGGAGCCAGCTGTGGCCGGTGTTGGGGCACCGAGATGACAGGAGGTCCAAGGTAAGGTGGATGGGTCTCGGGTTCTAGGTGGGTAGGAATGGCATAATATGGGTTTGGATTAGGATACTGGAGTTGGGTCGGATACGGTATTGGATTCTAGATCAGGGTTGGGTTCATGGGTTGGTTCTGGTTTGGGTACAGGGTTTGGTTGGTATATTGTTGGGTTGATTCGCCCGATGGGATATGGATCGGGTCTATTCATAAACTACTCATCGGACCCAGATGTGGATAGGTTGGATCGAGGATCGAGTTGTGGGGATAAGAGGCTTGGTTTGAACTCGATCCACGATCCATATGATTATGGGTCTGGTTTTAATCCGGCTCAAATCCAAACTAGAGCTCCGTCCGGGTCCGATACAGGTCTGGGTCAGCATTGGATCTATTTTGGGGCTCAAAAATAATAGGTTGGACCTGGTTCGGGGCAGTCCGCGAACCGAACCCAACTAGGTAGGTCAGGTGAAGGGGTTCGAGATCCAGACCTGCTCCCTGAGACCCAACGGATGGTCCCAGTGAACCGGGTTTGTGTCCTGTTGAGGTGAATAGTAGACCGAACCTGTTAAAATGTATCTCCTAAAATCATTATTGTAAATATAAATATATATATTTATATACATAGAGATATATTTACATATAATATATTATATGTACATATATCTCTATATATATAAATATATATATTTATATATATTTATATATATTTACCCGAAAGGGTATTTTTGTAATTTCCTGTTTTGTGCATATTCCTTTTGGAATATGTTGTAATTTTCTTGTTTATTTTTTGTAATTCTTTTTTATCTTTTCTTTTTTATTTTTTGATATTATTTAAAGTGCATTGGGGGTCCCCCAATAGAGTCGTTGGGGACCCCCAACAACTCCTTTGGGAGCCCCCCTTTTGCACCTTTTGGCACTTGTATAAATAGGGGTGTTTCCCCCTTGTAATTCCCAAGCTTTAGAGTCTCAAGCAATTGTTCTTTTTATTCTATACATGCATTATTGCATGATTACTACTTTTACGCTTTTTGCGTATTTTATTCAAGTGTTGTGAGAGTGTTTGTGAACACTTCTTTTATAAAGTATTCATGCTTGTATGCGTATTGTCTTTCCATAGACAATTTTACATGGTATCAGAGCTTGGTTGATGATAGAGGATTGTGGAATTCTCTTCTTTTCAAGTGCCTCGAAAAGCGTGCCTTCGGATTTTTGAAGATTGAAGTGGTGGATCTTGCCTCTCAAATATTTTAGAAGGATCTTGCGCAAGTTAGCATTTGGGATATTGTGTTGGTACGCCATTTCTCCCTTTCTCTCTACTTCATAATGGGCGAAAAACAATCTCACTTTACTCTTGGCTTCAAATTAAATGGGTCCAACTATCATATTTGGGCCGGAAACATGGAGTCTCACATAAAATGGAAGGGGCTATGGGGTTATGTGCAAGGCACAATTCCGGAACCGGAACCCAAGATGACCATGGTAAACGGAAGTGAGATCAAGATTTTTGAAGGAGAAGAGTTAAAGTTCTTGAAGAATATTCTAAGAAACACGATGAGTGGGAAATGAAGAATTTCAAAATTCTTTCTTGGTTCTTCTCATCCGTTGAAACCAAGATTAATGCCAACATTATTAAATTCAAAAAGGCATCGGAAGCTTGGCATTATCTTGAAAAAATTTATACATTGAGGGACCTATCTCATAAGTATTATCTTCAAAAGAAGACTCTCGCTCTTACTCAAGGTGAAATAACTATTAGGGAATATTTTGTCGATCTTTCCTCCGTTTGAGATGAGTTTGCCATGCTTGAACCAAAATGGAGTGGAAAAGCAATTGAACTCCATCACAAGCAACTTGAAGAAGATCGATTCTTCAATTTTTTGAATGGGCTAAGGCCCGAATTTGAGCAAATAAGGTCCTCTCTCCTATCATCTTTTTCTCCTCCCTCTCTTGAAGATGTACTCACCAAATTAAGTGGTGAGGAGACTCGTATGAGTTTATGTAAACAAGGATCAAGTGTTCTTATGGTTCCTTGTAATCAAGAAGAAAGTAATGAGGTCAATGCCGTATCAAGACCCGGGAACAATGTAAGAACCTATTGTCCCCCTCATTTTAAACCACAAAATCAAGGTGAAAATGGTGGGCCAAGAGAAAAAAGGGATTATAGCAAAATTATTTGTCATTTTTGTAAAGAACCCGGACATATCAAACCCATATGTCCCAAATGGAAGAAGCTTCTCGCAATGGCTACCACCGGTGTTCCACAGAAGGAGGAGGCATCATCAAGTGGGTCACTTTCTTTAAATCAAATAGTGGAAGCCCTTCAACCCCTACTCAAGGGAGCTACCTCCGGTGCCACCGTGTCTACCTCATCTCTTCCAGGTAAAGTCTCTTGGCTTTTGGACTCCGGTGCATCTTTTCATATGTCTCCAAACATGTTTTCACTTTCCGATTTCTCAAAAAATGTTTCCCCCTCTTTTGTTTTCACTGCGGATGGAACATCTCTTGAAATTAAAGGTATAAGTAATTTCAAATCTCAAGATTTTTTTATTCCAAAAATTAGATTTATACCTAAACTAAATTTAAATCTTCTCTCTGTTTCTCAACTCTTGGACCATGGTTGCGATATTAAGTTCTCTTGTGATAAATGTTTAATACAGGATCGCCGGTCCGGGAAATTGATTGGGGAAGGCTTTAGAAAAGGAGACTTATACTATATGGAATCTCTTCGAGTTCCAAAATCTTTTTGTAATGTGGCCCAAAACAAAGATATAAATATATGGCACAAAAGACTTGGTCATCCTAATATCACCAAGTTGTCTTATTTGCATTTTGCAAAAGACCTATGTAAAAGTTCATTTTCTTGTAATGATTGTATTCTCGAAAAAATGCAAAGTTTACCTTTTGAGCAAAGAACCATGTTCTCTTCTAAAAATTTTGAAATTGTTCATTCGGATGTTTGGGGACCCGCACCTGTGACTTCAAAAGGAGGCTTTTCTTATTATGTCATTTTTGTGGATGATTTTTCCAGATATTCATGGATCTATTTTCTTAAGTTCAAACATGAAGTTTTTTCGTGTTTTAAAACCTTTCATTCAATGATCAAGAATCAATTCAACAGTAATATAAAGATATTTAGGAGGGGAATATCTCTCTAATCAATTTAAAGTATATCTTGAGGATCATGGAATTATCCATCAAAGGTCTTGTCCTAAAACCCCTCAACAGAATGGGTTGGCCGAAAGAAAACATAGGCACATCATTGAGACCACTAGAACCCTTCTCATTTCCCAAAACATTCCTAAAATTTTTTGGGCAGAAGCATCTCTTGCTTCTGTTTATCTGATAAATCGCCTGCCATCTAGGATATTAGGAAAAATATCCCCTTTTGAGATTTTATATAAACTTGAACCGGATTATAATAGGTTACGAGTCTTTGGGTGTAAGTGTTTTATACTTACGGATAATAATGACAAACTATCTCCCAAGGCTATCCCTTGCGCCTTTCTTGGATATTCCGAAACTCAAAAAGGGTTTCGTTGTTATGATCTTCGAGATGATAAGTTATATGTCTCTAGAAATGTAACTTTTTTGGAAAATGAAAGTGACTTTGAAAAAATTGTTTCTCAACAAGAAAATTTTGATTATTCCTTCTTATTTGATCTATTGTCTAGTAATGATGATATATCTAGTGATGATGATGTATCATCAAATCACGATGAGGAAAATGATGGTGACATTGGTGAACATAACTCACTCAATGAACAAGAAAGTAGACTTTCAAATGATCCAATAACCTACTCTCGTAGAAACCAAGACACCTTTAAAAGTGCTATTGACCAATATAGTGAGCTTGTTCCTACTGTCGACCACCGGAGATCTGAAAGGAATAGAAGACCTCCAACTCGTTTTGTTTCTTTTGATTCTTTCTCACCCCGATATAGGGCTTGCCTTAGTGCCATTCACTCTTATTTTGAACCAAGGAATTTTGAAGAAGCCAAAAAATGTATAGAATGGCAAGAAGCTATGCAAAATGAACTTAATGCCCTTAAAAGGGCTGAAACTTGGGATTTCCAAACTCTACCCATAGGAAAGAAAACTATAGGTTGTCGATGTGTTTTTAAGGTTAAAACTAAAAGCGATGGATCCTTGGAAAGGTATAAAGCTCGTTTAGTTGTTAAAGGGTATGAGTAAGAGTATGAGATTGATTATGAGGAAACTTTTGCCCCTGTAGCCCGAATGGTTACAGTTAGATGTCTTATTACTATTGCATATATTAAAAATTGGAACATTTTTCAAATGGATGTGAAAAATGCTTTTTTAAATGGTGATCTTAACGAAGAAGTATATATGAATGCTCCACTAGGCATGAAGATTCCTAAAGATAAAGTTCTTCATCTTCGTAAAGCCCTCTATGGTTTGAAACAGGCCCCCAAGGCCTGGTATGATAGATTTACCAGTGTAATGTTGGAAAATGAATTTTCCTCATGTTATACTGACACTGCTCTATTTACTAGAAGATCTAATGCAGAAATTGTGATTCTATTACTCTATGTTGATGACATGTTAATTACAGGTGATGATGTTCAAGGAGTCAAGGGTATTAAGTCCGTCTTGACTTCAAAATTTGAGATGTCAGATTTGAGTTTTCTGACATATTTTCTTGGTATTGAGGTTGCCTATTCGCAACGTGGTTATTTTTTATCTCAGTCTAAGCTTGCTTGTGAGATTATTGACAGATCAGGAATTTCTAATGACAAAGTATGCGAAACTCCTGAAGTCGTGGGATCAAAAATGAAGATTGACGATGGTGTTCCCCTAACCGATCCTACTCCTTACAGGCAGTTGGTAGGCTCTCTAATGTACCTTAGCATTACTCGACCCGACTTGTCGCATGCTATTCACATCGCCAGTCAGTTCCAGCACGCTCCTACAACCATTCATATGAGTGTTGTCCTTCGCATCATCAGATATTTGAAGGGAACCATGAACAAGGGAGTATTTCTATCTTCTTCCTCTGAATTAAAATTGCTTGCTTATACTGACTCAGATTAGGGAGGTGACCCTAGTAACCGTCACTCCACCACTGGTTTTTGTATTTTCTTAGGAGAATCTTTGATCTCATGGCGATGTAAAAAGCAACAGAAGGTCTCTTTGTCATCTACTGAAGCCGAATATACAGCCATGGCAACTACCACCATGGAAATTGTATGGATTCGACGTCTTTTGGAAGATATGAGAGTAGTTGTCAAAGAACCAACAAAGCTATGCTGTGACAATAAAAGTGCAATCTACATTGCCAAGAACCACACCTTTCACGAGCGAACAAAGCATATAGAGATGGACTGTCATTATGTCAGAGAAGAATACTTGAAGGTCATTGATCTACCATATGTGACATCTGAGTATCAACTTGCCGACTTCTTCACAAAAGCTCTATGTTCGCCCAGATTTCATTTCCTTCTTGACAAACTTGCGGTTATCACGCCGTAAGTTTGAGGGGGGGTGTTAAAATGTATCTCCTAAAATCATTATTGTAAATATAAATATATATATTTATATACATAGAGATATATTTACATATAATATATTATATGTACATATATCTCTATATATATAAATATATATATATATATATATATATTTATATATATATTTACCCGAAAGGGTATTTCTGTAATTTCCTGTTTTGCGCATATTCCTTTTGGAATATGTTGTAATTTTCTTATTTATTTTTTGTAATTCTTTTTTATCTTTTCTTTTTTATTTTTTGATATTATTTAAAGTGCATTGGGGGTCCCCCAATAGAGTCGTTGGGGGCTCCCAACGACTCCTTTGGGAGCCCCCCTTTTGCACCTTTTGGCACTTGTATAAATAGGGGTGTTCCCCCCTTGTAATTCCCAAGCTTGAGAGTCTCAAGCAATTGTTCTTTTTATTCTATACATGCATTATTGCATGTTTACTACTTTTACGCTTTTTGCGTATTTTGTTCAAGTGTTGTGAGAGTGTTTGTGAACACTTCTTTTATAAAGTATTCATGCTTGTATGTGTATTGTCTTTCCATAGACAATTTTACAGAACCCTCTTGGGTTCGACCCAAACCCAAGAGGCCTACCTACTCCCGCTCGCGGATGTGCTGCCACGGGGCCTCCTCGCACGGGATCAGGAGGGCAGAGAGGATCCTTACCGGGTTGGGTTGACAAACCCAGGCCTAGAATAGGACCCAACGTGATGCTGGGGTCCTGCAGATCCGGCCCGGTCTACGGCGCAGTCCCCGCATATCGCTGCCACGAGCCCAGGCCTGCGGCTGGACCCAGCGTGACGTTGGGGCCCTGCAGTCCTGGCCCAACCTGCGACACAACCCCTACGAGTGGTGGAAACCACGGACCCAAGCCTGTGGCATGACCCGGCGTGACGCTGGGGTCCTGCAGGCCCAGCCCTGCCTGCGGCGCAACCCCCGTGACTCGAGGCCAGGGCAGTACTGCACCCACGACGTGGGGCTGCCCTGCCCTATTTTCCTGGTTCAGCTGGAGGGTACCAACCGCGTGTGACGCCGTTGTTGTCGAACCCGGGGGGAGGGGAATGCTGGTTGCAGGACAACGACACAGTCGAGCTGAAAGGGCGTCGGCTGGACTGCTTCTGCGCCTGCTACGACCTCCAACTCAGCCCCCATCCTTTGCCGTGAGGTCGCGCATGGATCCACCGGCGACTCAAGGGCGGCGACTCGTCCTTCGACCCCATCAAGTCGCCGTGATATGCTTGCCACGTCCCGACTGATACGCAACACGTTTTCTTGCATCTTCGTCATCATCTCCATCATCCGCAACATTGGGTCTGTGTTGCCGACATCCTCCTCAATTTCCGTCGCCGGATCGCCCCTCACCTCTGAAACCATCTTGCTGACGAGGGGAAAGGCGTTGGCACTAATACCACTTTGATGCAATGGAGGAATCGGCTGTGACACACCAGTCGACTGAAACGTGAAGACTGATCCTTCCAGATCGTGTAATGCACAAATTTAGAGAAGAGACCCCCGTCGATAATCGGTAAGGCTGGTCTTGCTTTTGTTGCAAAGGTAATTTAAGATGAACAAGTAGAAACAAATCGAATGACAAACTGAAATAAAATAATGCAAAGGGGAAAAAAACAAGGAATAGGAAAAAAAGAAAAGTTGCTGATAAAAAAAACAAACAAACAAATACGGCTGCTGCTAATATTGAATATCCTCTGCCCTGCGCACAAAACCCTAGAGGGGTTTTAAAGGCTTCTGGCTAGATCCGGGTATCGAGTCCGGTCCCGGACCCGATGCAGCTCCGGTGTGTTGCTGGATCTGGAGTTGTCCGTCCCGTACTCTCTAGGTTCATGATCTGGAATTGGACCCGTTGCTTGGGTCTGATCCCCAGAGTGTAGATCTGGTCCCCGGCGTGGGTCACGTTGTATGGATCCGGGTCCATTCCTGCTCTGCATCAAAGGCTTTAGGGTTTAGATAGAATAGATTCAAGAAATAAGGTAAAAATAGTGTGGTTAGTGGTTACATTAAATTATGAGATTTCTTCGTCATCTCTAGCACATTACATCATTCCTAACATTAAAAGTATGTAAAAGAAAAAATAAGATATTTACAAAAACAAGTAATCAAAATGTTCAAATAACATTGTGTGTGTCAACTTATTTTCAAACAAAAAAAATTTCTTATCTAAGGGAAACACATTTCCCAAATAAGAGAAACATGTTTCGCATGCAAAATAAATAGTTTCCCAAGTGACGGGAAATGGATTTTTCACTCGATGAGAATGGGCTTCCTATGCATTTTACACAAACTTCAGAAATTTAAGTTTTAAGTTAAGGAAATGGGTTTTCCACATGCAAGAAAAGTTTTCAGTACGGTTGTCCAACACTGTTCAAAATTTCAATATCATGCAATTTTGTAAAAGCCATATTGGAAACCGTATTAGAAGGGCCAGGCATATGAGTGTATCTATCGTATCATAAGATACAGAAAAAAACTCTAAAAAATAAAAAATCCCAAACATTTAAAAAAATTAGGAAAAATCATATAATGAAATAGCAAAAAAATCAAATTTAAGCATTATGATCAATTAAACATAAATATGCACTACTAAAAGATGCAAAACGATATGTAACAACTAACAAAACAAAATATTTATCATTACAAACACGTACTATTTTTGTATCATAAAGGGTGTATCCTACAATATCTTTGGATAGAAATTATTGGAGGAGAAGGATTCATGTGGAAGACCCAGAATGATTTTCTTATTTGGTTCATATCGCCGACCCCAATTATTTTGGGATGAAGGCGTAGTTGTTGTTGTTGTAAAGGGTGTATCCTACAATACAGTGTGATACATCAACGTATCGTTCGATACGGGACAATATGGCCCGATAACCATAACCTAACGATACTGCATATGCAATATCATATCGAAGGGCCAATACTGTAATATGGCTATTGTATCATATGATACGATATGACATTGATAACACTGTTATCATGAACTGGCAGATACTGCAATATGGCTATTGTATCATTGACTTAAGTTTCTCAAATATTTTCCTTTTTAGCTGTTATTTGCATAACAGCTAAGAACTTTCTCAACTAAACAACGATGCTGAAGTTTTAAGAATTGCACACTTCCCTTTTATAGCAATGAGTCTGTTTGGATGACACCCAAAAATTTATTTTTCACATATTCAAAAGTGCTTTATTTGTTAAGTTGTATGTATATAGATGCTTTGTATGTATTCACACACACACACACATATAATATAAAATAGGTAAATATCCATTAGGGGTATTTTGGTCATTTCAGCCCTAGTAATAGTCTGTGCCCATTAAAGGCACATTAATACTTTTACTTTATTTTGTTCTTTTTGTCCTTTTTTATTTTTACAAGGACTATTTGGTCAAAGACCAAATAGAGCTATTGGGTTCTTTTTGGACTAGTCAACATAGAGTTGACTAGTCAGTAGAGCAGTTGGAACTTGGAACAGTCCAACAACTCTATTTGAGATTACCTCTTATATCTTGTTCTTTAATGTTTTTCTTAAGCATTTATGCTCAAAAAAAATATATTTTTTATGATCTTGTGTTCCTCTTTTAAATTCTTTATTGTCGTGAATGCATTTAGTGCTTGTATAGTGCCTTTGTGCTCTTGTATTGCCCTTTAGTTAGATTTGTGTATGGGCATGTGTACTTTGGGTTTATGATCATGTCAGCCCTTAGAGGCCTTTGTTTTGTATTTTCGTGTATTTTATTACATGGTACCAAAGTCAAGAAATCCTTCTTGGTATTTTGCCTTTTTTGGGTCTTGGGATTCTTTGGTTTAAGTTCATGCTTCATGAAGGTTCTTGATTGTGACTTGGATTCACGGAAAATCTTGACCCGGAATGTATCTTATATATTTAAAGTTACTTGAGTTATCTATCTCATTCATTATGAAAGCACTAATTTTTCTTATCTTTTGAAAAGTTATTTGTTATTTTTGTTAAAAACTAAAATCTTTAAAAGCTTTTCAAAATTATTATTGGGTTTATTTTTTATTAAATGTTTTATAAGGTTTACAAAATTTGTTTGATCTTGTGAAATGATATGTGTATGCTTTTATGAGATCTAGTTTGAATATTAGATTTTGTGAACTTGATTTATTTAATATGTATGTATATGATCTAGTATTCTTGAGTAAAGCATGTGTTGCTGGCATTTAGATGCTTTATTCGAACACTTCATGGTTATAAATGTCAAATCATGTTCGTATTTATTGTTATATTGAAATTTATTTTTCTTTTGAAAATTTGTCAAACAACTTTATTTGAGACTTACCTCTTGTGTATAAATAGGGGTGGACCCCTCTTATTCTTTAATGCTTCTCTTAAGTATTCATGCTCAATAAAATATATATTTTTTTATGTTCTTGTATTCCTCTTTTAAATTCTTTGTTGTCTTGAATGCACTTAGTGCTTGTGTAGTCTGTTTGTGCTCTTGTATTGTCCCTTAGTTGGACTTGTGTACGTGCATGTACACTTTGTGTTTATGATCATGTAAGCCATTACAAGCCTTTGTTTTGTATTTTCACATATTTCATTACATTACTCATTAAAAAAAAGTTACCTTGAAATATTTTTTGGAAAATAGAAGATACTGCTCTTCACAAGACCTTCTAAACCATGTTTATTGGGCCACCTCTCTCCTACTCTCACCCTCCCTCCCTTCCCCATTCTTGATACACCAGCACCAATTTCTCCTTTCATTTTGTGGCACCCATTCAGCCATGGATAAGCTGCAAAATGAAGAAAAAGTGTTGCTCCATCCATTCCATCCATCCAACTAATTTTCAGACCATGCCATGGCCAGAAATGAGGATGAAAAAGGTTTGATCCTGCTCGCTTTTCAGCAATTTTTCACAGTCAAGGGGGGATGCTAGAAAATAGTGGCAGTACAAATGAAACATATGACACTTGGCCTGCTTCTTTCATGGTGCCCATTGTAAGAATGGCACAAGAAACTGAAAGGAGACAGAGGAGGGTTTCTCAGTCAATGACATGTATGAATGTATTTCATGTAGAGAGAGAGAAAGAGGATTTAAACTAAAAGGCAGGTTAATCAAGGGTGACTAGGGATGCACAACGAGCTGAGCTAGCCCATTTAAGCTCGGCTCGAACTCGTTCAAAAATAAACGAGCCGAGCTTGAACACAAGTCCAGGCTCGGTGTGGATAAACGAACCGAGCTTGATCAAGTCGTTGAGCTCGATTAAGCTCGAAAAGGCTCGCATAAGAGTATATATATATAATATTTGCAAAATAAAACATGAAAGTCATTGTCTCCCTAGTGGGTAGGGCATTAGTCTCTATCCCAAGAGGTGCTGAGTTCGAATTTCACGCCCTGCAACTTTTTCTCTCTTCAATAATCTAGCAGGTTTATAGTATATGTAAATTTTCTGTCATAATAATAGCAAGTCAGAATCTGGCATAATGGTGGGTCATTTGTGCCTCGTCTGGAGAGAATGAGGATCGAATCCTACCTTTGCTGCAACTCTTTCTGCTTAAATCTTTTTGGAATACCATCAAGCTCGGCTCGAGCTCGGAACCAAGCCGAGTCTGGACAATGCTGTTCAAGCTCGGCTCTGAGCTCAAGCCGAGCTTGAACACATGCATTTTGAAGTGAGCCGAGTTCAAACAGCTCAGGCTCAGCTCGAACTCGGCTCGTGTGCATGCCTAGGGATGACAAGGAGATCTGCACCTGATTATAAAACTTCTCTGGATTTTCCTCGCGCAGGTTATGAATTTCAAGGGCAACTTTTGCATCACACCCAATTCCTGATGAAAAAGGCCTAAAAATGTTACCACCAATTAAAAATCAATACCTTTGGAATATGTAGGTAATCCTCAGACTACTTACCAAGATAATTGTTCACATATTTAGTAGTTTGCCTCGTATCATCCTTTGACTTTTGGGGCCCAATTGTTACCTTCCAGCGATCAAGAATGGTAACTGCTGCATGCTCTATGTGGTGCAACACTGTGGACAAGCCACCCTGTCTCTCTATTGCACCAAGCCCACCACCCCAAGACAAGACTCTGGCTAGATCATTGCCAGTTCCTGCAGGAAGGATTGCAACCGGAGGAGGGGACTCATAGTTTTGCTTCTCAATTGCATCAAGAACCCAACCAACAGTACCATCGCCACCACAAACAAGAATTCTAAAGTTTGATACTCCTCTAAACAAGAGAAGGCCAGCTTCTGGCCCCTGCAACGAACTCAACTCAATGACCTGAGGGGATAAGCTTGCAATTAACCTTTAGGGGATTTAAGAAATTCCAAAGAAAAAATTATCACTACACATGTAAGACTTGAGTAAAAGCCAGAACAGTTTAAACATCAAAGATGCAAATCCAATCTCATTTGATATGAAGTAAAGAACTTGATAATATAAGAAAGAATCTAAAGGTAAAAAGAAAACAAAGTAAAATACCATACGGATTGAAAAAAAAAATGAACCAAATACTCAAGCTGGCATACTAAGAAAAGCATCAAGCGGAAGAGTAGGAGAAGTGGTCATACCGAAGTCCTTTGCCTAAGACATTTGTGACTGTCCTTCACTTATCTATTAGTGCTGGGACGATGACCAAGACAGTCTGAACTCAAAACCTAAATGAGATAGGTCTTGAGTAGAGTTCCAATCAGGAACATAGATCTTGATTCCAGAGCAAGCCCACTTAACTAGCTCGTTCTTGAACTCACGAAAAGCCTCACCAAGCAGTATAGTTGGACTAATGGAAGAATAGTCCACCTTGAAAGAGATAGATAAGAGAACAGAAGTTACTCTAAGAAACTGAGTAGCATTCTGAACTAATTAATGTTTATGCTTATCTTGTTTTTTGTATAAGTTCTGCTATCCATTCACCCAATACTTGTATGTGGTATTTTCACCTTATTTACTTCTAAAAGTTTTTCTATGGTGTCCATAGTGTTTGTTTGCAAGGGCACATACTGGTCAGGTAGAAGAGCTAATGAAGGATCAATCGACACAGCAAACAAAATTCTTCATTAATGACAAAAGCTTTTAAGTTAGATCAGTGGTTAATAGGAGTTTTGTCATGATCAAACGTAAAGATCTGGACTCAGTGCCTGGCAAAGCAGTCTGGCTGGACGACATAGAACCAAGGTTACCAGGATGGGAAACATATTGGGAAACAGAAACACAAAATAAGGATTTCCAAATCCATGTGAAATGTGATATATATATATATATGTGTGTGTGTGTGTGTGTGTGTGTGGAGCACAAGTGCACACATGGAGAACATGTATGAAGAATTTTATAAGTTTATGCAATCTTTACTTTGTCACTAACATTATGATAAAGTAATAAGGATTAATAAATTTATTATTTATAAAATACATGACTACATTGATTAACAACCAGAGTCACCGATATCGCCGATATATTAAAATATCAATATTATCAGCTATTTCAAGGTAGCCGATAATATCGGGAATATATTGCGATATTTTCAATATATCGGCAAATTATATATCTCACGATAAATATCGCCACAGAAAACTGTGTCTGTTTTCAGATTTTTCTTTTTTAAAAAACCCAAATTTACTAAAGATAAAAATTTGAAAAAATCACTATTAAAAAAAAAAAAGCAACCTTGGCCTCAAAATTTGGTTTGATTTGGTTCAAAAACCAAATCGATGAGTTTTGAACATTTCATGATTTTTTTGTTACCTGTTAGTTATGTAGTTAGTTGTTACTTGTTATGTCGTGTTATGTAGTTACTAATTTATTTTTTGTTAGTTGTTAGCTGCTAACTTAGTTGCTCATTTATCAATTTATCTTGTCTATTTTAAGGTCTTTATCTTAGTTTTCTTTCATTTTTTGAATTTCTGTATTTTACTTATTTTTTGATTTTTTATTTAATTTTTTATATATTGCCAAGATATTCCAGAGATTTATCAACTTTTGAAAATTTCTCCGAGAAATACACGCACCGGGAAATTACCTTTAACGATACAGGTGACTATGTTAATAACTATAAAACTAATATGAAATTGGTTATATTTTATATAACCGAGTGCATGGTCAGCTTACTTTTAATAAAATATTAAATATCATAAATAAGATGTTTAAATGAAACATATGTTTAGATAAAATCAATAAATAAGAAAAAACAATATGATTACACTAAATTTTGAAATTTCTCGATTTCATCCAATACATTATGCACTTCTTATTGTTATAAATATAAAAATTAGTTTTTTAAATAAATAATTACAGTTTTAACTTTTATTGAAAAAGAAAATTCTTATTTAAGGAAAATATGCAAAAAACATATGGAAAATATATTTCCAAAATAAGGGAAATGAGTTTCCCATGTTATGTGAAATAGGTTTCTCGCTAAATGGGAAACGGGTTTCCCATGCATTTTTAGAAGTTTCCCACAAGTTTTGAAAATGCTAGGTTTCCTGTTTCGGAAATGGTTTCCCAATAAACAAGAGTTCCCCGCATGTAACTAGAGTTTCAGGTAACCCTACATAGAACCATCCAACAACTTCCAACAAAAGATTGAAAACTAGTCTGTGATGAGTTCTTGAATAACTTGCGACAAATAATAAACTCATTCTTCAAATTTAGATGAAAAATAAGGCATTGCTCCAGATATCGCTCCTTAAAACTAGAAAACATGATTCTGTGGACGTGAACTTGGAAAGGATCAACTGTTCCCAACAGAAGCAACACAAATTATGAATGCAACACTTTTGAATGTTATCTAGAAAGAGATTGATGGATAAGTACTTTGAAATTGTACCTTCTCCTATCTTTTTTTATTTAGCACCTAATTCCTGACCTTATTATTCTCATAACAACCAATGCCCTTGAAATTCTTAATTAAAAAATATTTTCGAAGGTCTTCTTTTCCCCATCAGAGAATTGTCAGGCTATCAGCAGTGACCAAATTACCAAAAGATCACAAACCAATGCTTGAGTACCACTGAAAACAGTAGAAATACCTAACTTAATTAAAGTTATAAAAAGAACTGGCACATAAAATCACAGAAGGAAAACCCTGCTCAAAAGTTCATGCCTTATACATATAAAATCATCACAAGCATGAAAGAATGAGAGATACATAGCTCCAGTTAATTGACACAAGTAACGTAAGGTCTAGAACAAGATGCTGCATCAGCATATGCATGCCTCAAATTCATTTGCAGAAAGCTACATCATATATAGCAAATGTTAGCTAACAATGAATAATTTAATAAATAGGACACCAAGAAATAAAACAAACAACCAAACAGCGTGCTCTCAGCCATGTGCTAGATATGCATGTTGAACTAGTCAAATATCACAGTTGTGTTAAGTTATTCATTGAATACTACATCAATGCAAGTCTTCTGGCTAATTAGCAAAATGACAGACAACCTCATTTTGGAGCACGTGAAGCACCCTACAAGAACAACTCACCAGGCCACAGAACTTAACAAAAAAAATAAAGAAAAAGAATAGCTTTAAAATTGATGTTGATTAATCTTTAGAAATATGTAGACTTAATCATCACAGAAGCAAGCATGTGGCTGCACTTCATTGCTTGAATGTTGCATTAAGACTGCGAAAATATGCGCTGAACATATAACAAAAAGAAGCAGTAGGAGGATCTAAAACTAAATGCAAAACAATAATTTAAGTTGATCCTGGGTCAAATTACCCCTTCAAAGGAACTTATAGGTTATCTTTCTTTTTAAACACAGAAAGGGTGTAACATATTAACCTGTACGGGATTCAATAGAATGCTTAAACGCTGTCTGAGGGAATCTCCACGTTGAGCACCACTCTTCCTGTTGATGAAAACTAGGAGGGGTCTTGCGTCAGAAGGCAAGTCAACAACTTCATATTTCTGATTGATTCCAAAAAGTTGAGAACCATCACTTCGACCAAACGAGGAACTTGCCTGCAGCTTTGGCTTTCTATCAATTTTGTCATTAACAGCACCATTTTGGTGAAGGTCCCCACCATCCATGGCACCGTTACAACTTTCACAATCTCCAATAGAGTGCTTAGATGTTTGACGTGCATCGGAAGAACTATCTGTGGATGAATCAGCAGTATTATTGATAGTGATGGTATCAACAGAGGTTTCACCGACGTGCTTGTGCCTTTTGCTCTGACTTCTAAACACAGAAGACGCCAATTCATTTGCCCCATGAGTGATTGAACTCAGAAAACCAGCTGGACCTGTTTTGCTGCTCAAAGATTTCACATACAGTGGAGACAGAATCAATCTCTTAAACGATCCCAAATCACAAATATCGCCCATCTCACTTGCCATGCTTGCTTGGCACTCTATATGCACCAACCGCTGACACCATAGGCAACTCCAGATTGGGGATCCACCAAGAAAAGAACCACTGCAAGGTTCTTCGCAATAGCAACAGCAAGGAATCTCATCAGGGATGTCGGTTATTTCTGACCATCTGACGGCCCATTGGTGCATTACCTGCCTAAAGCTTACCATAGAGACACATTTACAGTCTTTGTGCGCGTTCGGGGAGCATGTCAAGTGTGCTGCCGCACCACAAATCTCACACAGATGAATAACACAGTCTGATGACATAACAGGTCCGAGAGGCTGAGGAGAAACCGACTTCAAGCACACACAACAATTCAAACTTTTCCCGCGGTTCGCTGGTTCCACAGTCCATGTATGGCTAGCAGTGGGAATCCTATTTTTTGCTTTTTTCTTCTTCTTAGATCTAGCTACAGCCTTCATCCAGTTTAAACTAATGTTCCGTCTCCATTGAAATACCGTGTAAACTACAGTGAATGCGCCAACAACCGCAACAGCAAAGAAAGCAAAGATCAAAAGCTGAGACTCCGTGAAACCCGAATCACCACCATGCCACTTACCAAGCAACGTAACCAGATGCTTCCTTAAACCATCCATGATTTGCACAAAAAATCCAGAAAAATACAAATCCTACTTTCCTATTTGCCAAAAGACAATTTGCTCCAAACCTATTCTCAACATTGATCACAAGTCCATATTAAACTGTAACCAGGTACAAGTTTCACATTCTCGCTAGAAAATGAACCCTGTTACAGGCACGGAGATAAATCAGGTGAAAGCAACAAAACTTCAAATTCTTCATCTACATCCGCATATGTCGTGGGTCCCTAACGAAAGGAACTCGACGAAATCTTTCAAAGACTGCACCGGCATGACAAGCATTGCGTCCCAATTCGAACAAACAACAGCTTGCATCAAGAGATCTCCATCTTATATGCCATGAACAAACTTCAACTCTTGATCATTGATCCAGTAACGACACTTTTGCGCGGCGCGAACGATAAAAAGGCGTTTCCGAAGAATGGGGAGATCTGGAGCTCATGAAGCGTAAGGTACAAATCAGATCACCAGTAAACATTTGAAAAAAAAAACAGAATCAAAGTTGACATAAATGCATTCCATGTGAACTCTGTTTCACATATTGCTGATGATCGCGCGCTTTATGCGCGGAAACAATGAACGTTGCATCATTCACTAGATGCTTTTGCAATTCAACAAAATCAGCTGATTCATGCGTTTATAAGAGCAGATAATGAAAAGAAAAAAAGAATTCAATATCGAAATCGAATTAGGTAATCTGCAGGAAGCATAAGGAAACGCAGATAGCACCGTATAAGATTTGGGGATGGGAGTTACGGAGTGCTCGCGGTGAGGGAGGAGAGGAACTTCGATCAACGGCGTGCAGATCTTTCTTCTGATCGTTGGAGCCGAGAAAGACGAGAATCCGTTGCTTAAAGAGAGAGAGAGAGAGAGAGAGTCAACGACTACGAGGGCACGGTAAGGCCTTCCTTTCTTCCGGTCGCCGGAGAGGAGACCGGCGGCAACTCCCTGCCGACAAGAGAGAGAGATGACAACTCCTGAAAGGAAAAAAGGAGGGGTCAACTGTCAGGCGGAACCCTCCGCGGCTTATATTTTAAGCTTTTTTGTTTATTCCCCGATGAAGTATAGTTGAAGCTTTTCGTTTCACAGTTGATAGTCACACATCCCGTTATATATATATATATATATATATATATATATATATATATATATATATATATATATATATATATATATATATATATTGTGATAAAACATGACATTTTCAAATATATATATATATATATATTGTGTTAATAACATGATAATATTGTGATAAAACATGACATTTTCAAATATCGTGTTTATTTTAAGATTATACTGGTTTGTTAAAATGTCGGGATATTTCAAAAAATGGCTAACATTTGTGAATATGTGTCGTTCTTTGCAATCAACAAGTGCACGTTTTTTCCCTACTTTATATAGGAAACTTTTTTCCCTTTTTTGGGAAACATATTTCGGTACATTTATTACAAATTTTCTTTAAATACAATTTTTATTTTGTAAGTAAAGAGTTGAGATATATCTATTACCCAAAATTTAAATTATTTATTCAAAACAACTAAATTTTGTATATATTTTAATATTAAAAGAATGCAATGTATTGGACGAAATTGAGAATTTCAAAAAATTTAAGTAACTACATTGTTTTTTTCTTATTTCTTTGTTCTATCTAAACCTCACATTTAAATACTTTATTTATGATATTTGTATTTTATTAAAAATAATCTAACTTTATATGAAATAGAATCAACTTTGTAATAGTTTTGTGATTATAGTCAATGTAATCATATATTTTTTAAAAAATATTTAATTCTTATTAATTATCCCAATATTAGTAAAAAAAAGTTCTTATTGCATACCTTTTAGTAGAACATGAATAATTCCTCTATAAAGTTATAGGCAATAAAAAAAAAGGGTAAATGATAGACAACACGTCTATAAGTTCAAATTAAGCAAATTCCTACAAATGATTAAAAATTAAACTGGTTATGACTTACCAATCTCTCTCTCTTTACTTCCCTCGTGGGTTCCAAACCCTAGTGAAAAGCTTTGTTTTTTTAATTTTCTTTTTCTCACATATGGATCTATGATCAACATGTTTGGTTTATGAGAGACCTGTCTTTGGATCATGATTTCCCAACATGTATGTCACATTTTCTAAAGGTTCAAAATTCATTTTTTTTTTAGTTTATCCAATTTTCAGTTCTCAAAAATCACGATTTTACCCTTGAAAAAAAGGCAATCCATGACTCGATTCTTACTTTTGACCATGCTAAACACATTTGTGGGTTTAGATTTGGTTAAAATTGTTAAAGATCAAATAGAGTTGGTTAACGTGAAGAATAGCAAGATCAGGTAGAGTTCTTTAGAAGGGTGCTGGACGTCCAGGTCGATCATCTCAACAAGAAGAGGACTCTAGAAGATGTTGGCAACTTGCCTAAGGCTGATGATGAAGGAATTCTATCTAGTTTTGGCAAGGAAACTTGCTATCAAAATTGTAATTCTAATCAAGAAAGGATTCGTAAGAGTATGAACCTGCTATGTAACCAAGAGAGGAAAGTCTTCCTCTCCAAACTTGTGTTCAAACTCTATATTAACGAAAAACCTCTCATTCGTTGAGCAGTAGAGAGAGAGAGAGAGAGAGAGAGAAAGAGAAAGAGGGGTAAATTCAGGTTCATGGATGTAGGTCCTTAACAAGATTGAACCACATTAAAAACCGTTAATTTTTTAAAAAAGGAAAATTTTCAAATACCTCCAAATGTTTCGGCCTAATTCATATGCACACTAAACTTGTCAGAGTTTGCAAATGCCCACAAAAGTTTTTACTTGAGTTAATCAAATAATCTCAAGACTAATCTTGGGTTAACCTAACCCATGTTTTGAAGTTACAGTTTTACCTAATAAAATTATTAGTTCACCCTGATTCTACAAGTTTTTTTTGAGTAAAATGTTTTTTTTTTTATGTATAATGACACTTGAACTCTTGACCTCCCTAATAAGAAACAAGACAGTAACCACTACACCATAAAACTCATCATTAATTATTTAAAACAATTTATATAAAGCTTAAATTACAACAAGCTAATCAACCCAACAATTACTCAACCCATCGATAACATAACTCTGTTTGGTTTCTTGATAGCTGACCTGATAATATCCAAACTGAAACTAAATGTATTTTCATTTAACCCAAAGGTTAATCCGGTTATAGTTGATAAAAGTTTTACCATTTTAAGAATCAAAATCTATTAGTTATTATCATGATGGTGACTATAAGAGCTCCAAGCGCAATTAAGTCCGTTTGATTTCTCAATAGCTAACTCGATAAATATTTGAACCGAAACTAAATGCATGGTCATTTGACCCAAATTTCAATCAAGTTATATTTGACAAAAGTTTTACTATTTTAAGAATCAAGATCAATTAGCTATTGCCATGATAGTCACTATGTGAGTTCTAAGTGCAATTGGGTCTATTTGGTTCATCAAGAGAGACAAAGACAAATGTATATATATATATATATATTGAGAGAGAGGCTATAACTTAATATAAGTGAAAAAAAAGATTCTTAAAAATTAGACCCTCATGTGGCAAATGGTCATTTAAAAAAAATTATAACTGAATTAATTAGAGATAATTAAATTGAGATCATTTGATTAACCCAATTGAAAACTTTGGTGGGCTTTTGCAAACTCTGAAAAGTTTTGTATACCCATGAATTAGGTCAAAACATTTGAGGATATTTGAAAAACTCTCTTTACAAAAATGACCTCCCTTTATGCGCTCCAATTAAAGAGTTTAGGGCCCATGAGGGGAACCGCTTTTTTTTCTTTTAAACGAACCTAGGTAACCAGTCTCTCTCTCTCTCTCTCTCTCTCTCTCTCTCTCTCTCTCTATATATATATATATATATATATATATATATATATATATATATATATATATATATATATATAATGTGTTGCGAGGGAGGGGAATGCGTCCACCCTAAGGAAGATATAAAATCTATAACCAATGATGATCGGATATCATTACTTATCTAAGGATTGAATTTTCAATTTATATGCTTTAGATTTTGAATTTTCGATATTTAAATACATTTTTTAAAGAACTAAAAATTGAGGGCTCACAACGCTTCATTGTCTTTCATATATATAGCCTTCACATATCTACCAAATGTTGGATCTAACCCAAATGTTGGATCTAACTATGCATATCTGTCTGGCATGGTCCATTTAGTACCGACTGGGTTTCTTATATCCAATATAACATGAGATTCAATTTTCAAGATGGTAAACAAAAAGTCAATGGCTCACAATTCTTGAAAATTAGGATGAATTGAAAATGCAAATAAACAAACATGACATTTAAAATATACTTTATTTAAGTTGAGGCGAACATCACTTTTTCCATGCTCGTCTTACATATATTCAAATATGGCTTATCTCAGCTCGATTCACCAAGCTATCTTGTATTTCAGATGACCGACTTAGGGCATGGCTTACTTTACATCCTTACTTAGCATCAACAAAGATGCATTTAATGGGGAAATATTTGCTACCCTCGTGGGTAAGGAATATGTCAGCGAATCGGGTTTGATTAGGATAAGGTGGAATCAGATTTGGACTGGATTTTTGTGTACGATATCAGGTTCCGACTTGGGTCTACTGTAAGAGAAACCATACCCGGATCCGATAAGAATTACATGAACCAGATTCGGACCATACCCCGTAAAATAATAGTTTTATCATTTTTACATTGAAAAATTGCTGGTCTTAATCAAAACTCAGGTCAGACATGGGTTTGTTATAAAATTTTACAAACTATAACTAAGTCTATGTATTAATCGGACCTACAGACCCGGGTCTTCTTATTTGTCACCATACCAAGACCCTATAGGGTTTGGTCCTGGTCGGGTGTCTTGACACTCCTAGTAAGGAACCCCTAATTAGAACTCAGGTGGCTTTCCACAAATCTAATCCTACGAATGCGTTCAGTTCAGTAAGGACAAAAAAATGTGAAAAGATCATGTGCAATATGATTGCACAAAAAATTGTGCATTAAGCACCTGATCACCCTCCATCCCGAGGATAGGGCCTGTCAGGTGGGAAGCAGATCAGGTCATGCTGAACATGAGCGTTTTTGCTCATGCCGACATCGTGGCCGTGTGTTTGCATTTTGGATGAATGCCACGTGGTTTTGTTGACTTTTGAGAGTTTTAAAATGCAAATCGGATGGCCACGATGTCAGGATGAGCAAAAAGGCTTATGTTCAGCATGACCTGATCTGCTTCGGTCAGGTGTGTGGAGCCCAAGACCTGATGGAGGGCGATCAGATTTTTGTTTGCACCCAATCCGGACTCCAAAATAATACGGTCCTTGAAGTTCAATAAGTCATCGTTCTTCGACCTCCCAAAAATCATATATCTACCTGAGAAAAACATGATAGGAGGATTGACATATACTAAGTTTAACTAAACATGTAGAACACATAGACGTGGAAAAGAAATATATATATAAAAAATAGAGTTGCAAAAGAAAATATATATAAAAAAATAGAGATTTTAACCAAGGGGGCTTCTTACCCACAGGGACAGCAAACATTATCTTGGAGTAACGTGCGACAAAAGTATACAAAACTAATTATTTCAGCTGTTAATTTCTGTATAAATATATAAAAAAAAAATCTAACACGAATAATTGATTTTTGAATTCTTTTATAAGTATATATGAACATAAAATATTCACAAATCTAGTATATGACTTTGACTAAATAAATTATAAGAATCACATTTGTAGGGTCTGATTTGCAAACAAAAATTTTAAAACTAAAACTACACTCACTGTTTTGGAGAGGTTGACACCTACTACTCATCCGTACAGTAAATAATATTATAAAATGTAATATGTAAATATGCTATATAACATATTGATATACTATATATGAGTGATGGAAACAAGCAAAATGAAATATACTGAACGAAACATTAAAAATGAGTCGAAATAGATTTTTGGATACTTTTTTTTTCTGCAATTTTGTCCACATACAATGGTGAATTTACTAGGAATCGACCTCTATATCACGTTTTTCCTACAAAAAATAATTGATTTTTTGTGCCTTGAAAAAATTATGAAGATTTTGAGCTGTTTATTTTTCAAACCTTATAAAAGCCTACCCACATGTCAAAATCAGACGATTATTATAAAATTATGAATGTAGATCACATCGGTTAAACTAAAAATAAAAACTTAAAAAGCTTATTGAAAAAAATAAAAGCTTAAAAAACCCATTTTGCATATTTCATTTTTTGTATTTCATTTTGTACACTCCCATAACTTTAACTATCTATTATACACACACACACACATATATATATATATATATATATATATATATATATATATATATATATATATAAACTATTTTTATATGGAAAATTTATCCACCAGAGGCTCACCTTTAAAATATTTGAAAAATGCAACATTTTTCTTTTCCACCCAGTTTTTTCCTTCCTTTTCCCACTTCTAAACGTGAGGTAAGAGGCAATACTGATCTTTTCCATCGAGTGAAGCAAATAAAATATTTTTTTCGACAGAGAAAGCTGGGGTTAGGCAGACCCCTACCAGGGATACAACCATACCATTTGGGGTTCGAACTTGCACCGTCCCAACACAAGGTGCTCCTGCCCAACAAGCGGAGCCCCCGTTGCCTGGTAAAGCAAATAAAATATATATCTTTTTGCATTGAACAATAACCGAGACGCCGTTGTTGACATTCAAAACTAGGTCAGCAGGTCGAGTATCAAACCCATCGGGGCCCAAATCATCCAAATAACTAATTGCTGGATGCGAATTCAGATTCAGGTTTTATTCGATCAATGAAATGAAATCTCAAATCCAGATCTATATAATTTAAGGAGCTTATTTTCACGAAAAATGCATATAAAATGCTCGGCACAAGCCAGGTTAGTTCAAATATCTGATAAAAATTATAACCCAAACCCGACCTGCATATTACTCAGATTAGTACATTAATATTTGGGTTGGCATTTTTTAAGCTCATCTCTGGGGTTCCGGTCAGGTTGGGTACCTGATTTAGTCCTGACCTTCAAAACTGAACCACTGATCTTTAAAATCTGAGACAGTACTGGATCAAGCATAATCCAACCAATATCTAGCCTGTTTTTATCCGTCGTGGTTCGTGGCCCAGATTGGCTGGTGGAGGCATAATATGCTTATGCTTTTTTTTTTTAAAGGCAAGCTGGGGTTAGGCAGACCCCGCCAGTTACACAACATACCATTGGGTTTTGAATCTGCAACCTGCCAACACATGGTGACGTGTACTAACAGCTCCTACCAAACAACCGGAGCTCCCGTTGGTAGAGGCATAATATGCTTTTGGTAGGTCGGGTCAGGCTCCAAACCTAAGTATGGTCATGAGCAGGGGATGTAAATTGTTTGATTAGGCTCAAACATCCAAATGAACTGGCTGAATCCACTTATGGGCTCAGTAACGCTTTTTCCATCCGAATATGGATCTGATTAAGTTTCATCTGATCATATCCAACCCAAATCCAACCTGTTTAATTTGTATGCTTCAGTGCATTTGGGTTCACCCTTAGCCACAGCTACCAAACTAGACTATCTAGCAATAAGTTTTTATGTACAAATGACTTAGCAAACTTTTTTTTTTTTGTTTCCAAATGATCTCATGCATATGATCTATATGTTGCTTTTAGTGGGAACCGACTTTTGGATTAGAATCTGACGTATACAGGTTTTCCTAGTGATGTGAAAATGGACGGTTGGAAATGCTTCAATATTTGTTGACTAAAAAAACATTTTTTTCTCATAAAAAGGCATAATCTAAGGGTCGTTTCCCACTAAATCTACATTCCTGAACACACCTATAACAATAGATTGAGTCCAAACAACTTGTATGTATCAACTAAATTCTATCGTACCAACATGATCTTTAATTGTTGGAAAGTAACCATCATCATTATTAGGACTTTTGACTCATGAGATATTATATGATTCTAGAGGAAGCTGTCTCGCAAGGACATGTCATTTCAGCCATGGTTACGATCGAATATATTGACATGGATAAAATAAATGAAAAATGATTGTATTGTTATGGTAAAATAATGCATTTATAAAAATACTTAGCAATTTTGACAAAATCTCTCGCATATCCAAAATCATTGATTCTAAACTTTTTAAAGATATTTTTGCTTTTTACACATGCGAACCTAATGAGGTTCATGCAATATATAGCTAAATTGTAGGAAGTTCACAACCCTTCAATAAAAATGATATTTTGCGAATATCAACAAATACATTACGACCTCCGCAAATACAACACAAACTTTACAAATATAACTTGTGAACCTCACTTAAGTAAATACTCTTTGAAAATATCTGCAAATGTAGTAAATTCTCCCTGAAGAGATCTGCAAATACTTGTTGTGAATATCCTTAACTTTCGCACTCTGATGAGATCTCTGCAAATATAATGCAATCTTCATAATTATAGACAAACTTTGTGAATATAATATGCGAACCTCCTTTAAGTAAATACTCTTCGAGGATGTCCACAAATTAATGTCTTCTTACATTCACAAATACATATATATACAAATCTTGTGCTTCATTTGGGGACTTTTTGAACATTCTGACATTGAACATGAGATTCATAAATTTTTTGAAGACTTAAATATGAATCTACCTATTATTTTGTGAATGTTCGTACTAGTATTAAATGCAACACTATGATATTTAAAAAATGATGATTCATATTTTAGAATTTTTTCCTATTTAGGGCTTTGTTTGTAGTCCCCAACCCCTTTTGCCCTCACCGTGTTTCCCTCAACAAATTTTTTTGGTTACTGTTTTCCATTGGCACTTCATTGGTGACTTTTTGAGCAACCAAGACATCATCGATGGTGAATATTTTAGTAAGCAACAACTGAAACATTTATTTTTGAAATTTCTGGAATGAATTCATTATTTTAACTGAACATTGACATGAATAAGTTATTTTGGCATTCTCTTTTCCTATTAAATGAATAAATAAACATATAGCTTTAAAAATTGCTTCATATTTTACCTGTTTATGTCATGTTGGCATTCTTTGTTTCAGTAAGCACATATTTTTGACACTCTCTTTCTAAATAATTTTTGAGTTTTAAGCATGCATGTTTATCCAATGCATTGTGTTTTAAATTAATCATAAATTTATGTATGTTTGCTTGTGTTTTATTTAATATTTGACACCAATTTTTTTGTCTAGGGTTTACTATTTTTAAGGTTTTTTCTTAGATATATATTGGTTTGTGTTGTAGAAGATTATATATTTGTTGGTGTTATAGACGATTTACGCTTGTTTTATGTTTTTTATTTAATATTTGATGGTTTTCTTGTGCAGTGACAAAATTAGGATTGATTGTGCATACACATTCAATTAGTGTGATGAGATTGGAGTTTACTGTGCATAAGCATTCAATAGAGGTTAGGGTTTTTGTTATCAATTCAATATATAAAAGATATATGGATGACATTTTTTTTGCATGAGATTTTTAATAGATGAATGATATGTTGTCTGGTTGGTGTAGGTAGTTAATGATGGTCTGTAGGTCTGATTATCCTAATTAGAGATCTATAGTAGTTTTAAAAAATAGTATCTTTAAAGAATTTGTGCCTTTGATTTTTCATAAAACTGGATATGAGAAAGAGTTATTGAGTCTTCGGTATAGTTATTCTCTAAACATAGACAACCAACAAATATGGATAGATGTTTTGGATGATAATAATATAGAATAGATGTTATTTAGTGGTGATGTTTACTTAGAGACTCATAAAGTTAAACAATGAGTATTTGCTAAAGAGAATGATGAGAATCTTTTGAAGAATGTGCATATATTTTAGGCACCATATATTGAGCACAATCCTTTGATGAACATCCAACTATCCCAAACAGTGAGCGATATAGATGTTCCTAATATGTGTGTGGAGGGCATGCAATTGTTTGAACCAATTAGGGATATGGATGTTTGACTTACAGGCAATGAAGAACAACTACAAACAATTGATGTTGTATATAATCAGATGATCACTGTAGAAGATGCAGATGACATAACTAGGTACAAGTAAGACTTTATAATTTATACTTGAAATGTAGGTGTGATGATGGAGGTGTTATTTTTATGGTTAATCATGAAATTTAGAAATGCAAGAATGTTGCATGCATGAAAGCAAATAAAGTGATAAATAATACAATGACTTTTGATTTAGTTTGTGTATATAAATGATTAATTAGTCATAGCAGTGATTACGTTGACAATAGAGAGTTGAATGATGATGATGATTATACCATGTTGGATGAAGATGACTTAGAAAGGGTAGGAGATGATGAAGACATTGATGACATGAGACAATTAATGGCGCATGCAAATAATGCACAAATGACAATTGAAAAGTCGAATCCTTGTTATGTTGTACATGTTATATGAGCATTTATTAGATAGTAGAATTATTTTATATTTTTATACTAATAAGACACGGTTTGAATAAGTTCTTGTTCAATGGATTCTCATACAATGAAGAGCAATTGAAAATCATTAAAGCAGAGATATCCCAGTTGATTAATGAGTTATGTAATAAAAAACGTAATCTTTAGGACTCTTTTCAATGGTTAACAACAAGCTAAAATAATAAATACATTGTTGTTAGGTAAAGGTTTAATGATCTAAAGCACCGTTGTGAGTTATTGAAAGATCATGTGATATGGAACAACCCAAAAACAATAGGGTTCATTAAGACAGATAAGAAAAATCAATTATATTCTTATCCTTCGGTTCATGCATCAATGACTTTCTAAAAGGGTGTCATTTAGTTCTTATGGTAGATGACATATTCTTAAAAGAAAAATACATGGGTATATTCTTGTCGGCTCATAGTATTAATCTTTATAGTGAGATGTTTTCGGTAGTGATTGCAACTGGAGATAAAGAATCAATGGATTCATGGGTGTGGTTTTTAGAGTGTTTGAATCATGAATTTATATACTTTAACGAGTTTGGAGAAAGAATATAATTGACTATTATCTCAAATAGGCACCAAGGGCTGATGTATGTCGTCCCCCACAACTTTCCTAGATGTCATGTTGCATGAAACACTTGACATAAAATAGTTTCATAAAATTTGGTTCACCACTTAGTGCACTTTGGTAAAGTGCAACTCGAGCAACCGCAAACTATAATGCATATATTTTTTTAAAAAAATTTGGGAGCAAGATACAACTGCATATGTGTAATGTCCCATAAAATTTTTATGATTTTTAAGCCGAAAAATATAATTTTAAATTCTATACTTATATTTAATTTGATAAAATTATAGAAAATATTTAAATTATAAGGTGATGTCAGTTGGGTCTGGACTTGGTCTAGAGCCCACAAATAAGATCTAATTATGTTAAAAAAATAGTAAAATTCATTATTTTTAACCTTTAAATTAGAGCAAAATTTAGGTTAGATTCATGTTAAACTCAGACAAAATTCAGAAGCAAAATTTAACTAAGACCATTGTTAGGTCCATCTCAAAATTTAGATCTCGTAAGAGATCTATTTTCTCAAAATCAAATAGCGATTGACTAAAAAATTATAGTTTTCTAAAATGACTGACCTCTATTTTTTAGTCTTTTCAAATTTGGATCAGACTAGACCCGATCTGTTGGGCCCATGTTAATATGGACCTGGACCTAGTCTAGGATCCACATTGACTAGGATCCGATCTAGGTTGAGATCCAAATGGATTGGATATGGATTAGGATCATGTATCCAATCTTAATCCATAATCCTTACATGTTATTTTAAAACTAAAATGAATTTAAAGTTTTAAAAATAAAACTTTTAAATTAAAGACTAAGGATGAGGTAGAACTCTACCCCATATGGATATTTAAAAGGGGGTGTCCCCCCTAGAATATTTCAAGGAATAAAAAATAATTAAATAAAAATATAAAATATCTTAAAAATCTAGAAGAGATAAGGATTGTTATAAGTAGAGTTCCACCATAGGGGCATCACCCCCTCTAGAAGTTTTTAAAATTATATAATGGGCTTAAAATCTCGATCTTTCTAGAACTCAATTTCTAAAGAGAGAGAGGAAGAGAGAGAGATGAGAAAAGAAAAGAGAGAAAATGAGAAGAAGAAGAAACGTCCGATGATTTTCTCTGGCTTTTCATAAGTTTGAATCAATTTATGAGTTTCTCTCTTAATCCATACAGGAAAGGAGTTGGTATAAATCGATTTGAGCATGGGTTTAGAGAGGAAAAAGTGACATCTGATCACACACACACACACACACACACACATATATATATATATATATATATATATATATATATATATATATATAGGTTGTTGATTTCAGGAATCTGATTAATATATATTTCAGTTAAGCCAATTTCATGCTCATGCATATGGAATATATATATATTTCAGTTCTATCGATTTCATGTGCATGCAACTGAAATATGTATTTCCTTTTAGTTGGTCAATTTTATGAGCATAAATTAGACATGTTTTTTCTAGTTGTCGATTTTATGAGCATGCTTCATACATATGCATCTAACTTTCAGTCAATTTTATGAGCAAGCTTTATGCATATGCATTTAAATTTCAGCCAGTCGATTTCATGAGTTTGAATCAAATATATACATATATATTTTCAGTTCTATTAATCATGTCTGAATTTAATATATATATATATATATATATATATATATATATATATATATATATATATTAGATTGTTGATCAATGATGAATCTAATCTATATTTGTATCATATCATGTTTTTAATCTGATATATATATATATATATATATATATATATATATATATATATATATATATATATATCAGGCTACACATCATGTACATGATCTGGATAAGCATGTTATACATGTCTACTGATCATATACATGATATGGATAGATTGGTTTTACACGTTTTTTGATCATAAGCATATGTTCTACTTGTTTGTTGATCATACCTGATGCATATACATATTTTGCTGATAGCTGATTAATGTACATGAAGTTGATCATGTACATGAATCTGATCAACACACACATATATCTTTGTTAGCTGATTTATGTATATGAAACAAATCATGTACATGAATCTGATCAACACACACATATTTGCAGTCACATTAATCTGATCAGAAATTATGCACCTTCTTTTGTTGGCTAACTCATGTACATAAAGCTGATCGTGTGCATATTTGCAGTCAATTGGTTATATACATGAATCTAATCAGAATATATGCATTTTCTGTTAGCTGAATTCTTGTCAATTGATTTGTGTACATGAAGCGGATTATATGAATGTTTGCAATTAGTTGATCATGTACATGAATTTGACCAAAATGTATATTTATTGTAGTTGACTGATCATGTATATAAATCTGATCCTAAACATAAAAGTTTGTAATTTATTGTTCATATTCATGAATCTGATTTTAATTAGATGTTTGCATAATTATGATCTTATATATGACTCTGATTACATGCATAAATCTGATCTTATGTGGATTATTTGCATGTTTGCTTATCATATGAATAAATTTGATCATGAATAGTTTGGTTTACAAGCTTTTTATATGCATGTGTATGTGCTTGAGTAAATGTGCATTTTTTTGTGTGTTATGAATGTGCATTATGAACACACATTATGAAACTATGTGTGTTTTATGTTCACTAAAATTTTGTAATGACATAAATCACTTTTTGAGATTTTGTCAGTTATTATGTGTGAACTACTGTGGGCCTATGAAGGCCAGGAGCATGTGTTGCTCCAGTGCTATTGAATTGTTTATGCATTGCAAAACAATTTTTGAAAATTATTGGTTTTCAAATTTAATTACACTATTAAATTGTGAGGGCCAGGGCCCAAAATTGTTATTGCATGAGATTTTCAAAATTACTCTTGTATAAAGAACTTAAAATTTGATTTAAATGATAAAAGTGACCAAAATAGTATAATTATGCTCTTTCTTGATGTTCTTTCTATAGTGTGAGAATCTTGAATAACTGTCATAGAAAATCGCGAGGATACTAAAACTCTATGTGTAATTGTGTCTCCAGAACATGATATGAGATTCAAATTTTCGGCCACGATTTTGGGGAGCTTTCAACCACTTTACCTGGTGTTGTTGTTGTTGACTCAGTTATAGTTATTGGTATACCAAGAAAGTGGCATCAATGGATATTGATTTTCTTGATATACCGACATTAGGTATAGATTCTTAATGTTTCAATTGATAGTGTTGATTTTAGAAATCAGTTATAGAATAAGTATGAAACTCAGTAAATAAAATATAAATTGTGTTAAGCTATAACTGAAAACTAACTTGAACATCGAGAATTTTACTCGTTTTGAGTATCCACAGGTTTAAGGAAAAATAAAAATTAAATTGTTGTTTATTTAATAGGGACATGCATGCAAAAACAACTTTGATAAATAAGTTAAGAAGTTATTCATGCATATGCATTGAATCATGCATCTTTTAATGTTCACCATTAGTTTCATGCATTTTTGAATATTTGATTTGACATATGTGTTGAATGATTGAATGGTAAGTTAATTATGATAAATTAGTGCTTATGATTTCTTCTTAAATTTATGCATGAATTAATTTATGCTATTTCCTTTACTGTTCAATTTTTAAAGGAATTCGTATGAGGACTTCAGTTCTTACCCGTTTTCTAAAATTGTTTTTTAGGCACAGGGTCTCTGTGATAATTAGGACTGACTGATTAGAGGACTCGAGGCTTGTGATTTGGTACTTGGGTTCTGACTAGTATGCAATATTTTTTAGAAAGTCAATTTTTATTTTGGATTTTTGACTTATTGATTTGATTAATAAAGTTTAATTTATTATTTTTATTTGAATCTATGCATGAAATGGTTTGTGAATGGATATATTAAATCTATGATATAACTCAGGTCCTTTGAGTGTTTTTTTGCAATTGTTTGAAAAAAAAAATCACTATTTTTTGAGGGTTAGTTGGGGTAGTTATAGAGTTGGTATCAGAGTCATGCATAAGATTACTTGGGAATACCAATTTGTCTTTGAAAAAGACAAAGTTGGTCTCAGAGTACAGAATAAGATTTATCAGAATTAGTCATAACCATCACCATATAAGTCACAAACTCGTACTCCAAAAGCAGTCTCTACATCACTAGTAAGAGCTATCTTGTGAAATTTGTTTCTTTACTGTTTTGAAAATTAAAAATTCCTATATTTTGACTATAGAGATAATCATATTTAAATCATTGCGTTGTGATTTAAATTATGTGCTTGATATGATTGTGATTGTTGTACTAGGATTAATCTTAAGGGGATAATCTTGATTCACGATATACAATTTATAATTAAATTTTGGTAGAATTCATTTTATAGATGTATACTTGTGGTTGCTCTAGTTGTAGTGTTCTAGCAAACTGGCTAGACTTCTTGATGAATGCTCTTAATAGTCTGGATGAGACCGTGACCGCTCATATCCAGGCATAGATGGTGCAACCTACGACATACGTTCATCATGCATCAAGTGTCATCGTGAATATTGGTGCAGTCACCTACGAGAAGTTCTTGAAGTTGGATCTGCCAACTTTCTTCGGGAAGGCTGACCCTGAAGCTGCTAAGAGCTAGGTTGAGGAGACCAAGAGAGAGTTTTGTGTCCTACTGGTGCTTGAAGATCGACTATCGATTTTGGCACATACAGTTTGAAGGGTAATGCCAAGAAGTGGTGGGACAACCTACGTAGGGTAAAGTACGCAGACGTTGAGACCATCTCCTGGGAGACCTTCAGAGGGGAGTTCTTGGAGGCATACTTTCTCTTCTTTACCAGGAAAAGAATGTAGCAACATTTACTCGAGCTTATGTAGGGGAACATGAGTCTAGTGGACTACACCACCAAATTCAAGAGCTTGGAGTGGTATTGCCCCAACCTTTTCACCGACAATAAGGCTAGGACAACCAAGTATGTGAGAGGGCTGAAGGATGGGCTTCAGGTTTGTGTGATGACCAGCCATCCCACCACATTCAGTGACACCATTGAGTTGGCTTCCATCCTGAATAAGGAGTGGGAGTGATTCAAGGGAGAACAATCGAAGAAGGGTAGCAACGATAATGGGGGAGTACAAGCGAACTCACCTGCAAGCAGCAATAAGCAAGGGCAAAGAGCAAGAGGCGGAAGACCCAATAAGGGAACTAGTAGAGTCATCCTCAGCAAAGACAACAACATGGAAAGACTCAATCGACATGCAGATAGTGCAACAAGAGCCATTCCCTAGGCCATTGTCCTCTCTTGAAGGGTCTGCTACCAGTGCCAGCAACCAGAACATATTGCCCAGTATTGCTCAAACATATCAGTAACTCAGGGTAGTCAGCAGCAACAACAAAGACCTTAGAAGCAACAATCATAGAGAAAGACGAATTGGCAAATGTACACTGCCACAACCATAGAGCAGAGTGATCAGGCCTACCTGATCGAAGCTATTATTGTTGTCGCTGACCATCTTGCTCGTGTTATGTTTGATTTGGGAGCAATCCATTCCTTTATATCATCCTCGTTTGCTGGATTGCTTGACCTTGTACCATCTAGCTTAGAGAAGACTTTAGATGTTATGTCTTCGATGGACGTGTCCACCTAATGTGAGAAGTACCTTCCTATAGTTCGAGTAGTCATTGTGGGACACGAGTTGTTTGCCAACCTTGTCATACTCAACATGAATTTTTATGACATCATTTTGGGTATGAACTGGTTGTCTCAACATAATGTAACTCTTTAGTATAGAGGTAAAAACATTTGCTTGGAGCGCTCCAATTTATCAACATTGGTATTTTAGGTGACTAGGCCGGTGAGTGAGGTGAATATTGTCTCTACAATAAAGATCTCAAAATACTGTAAGTAGGGTTATGCAGTGTTCTTGGCCAGTGTGTCTACTACAGACATTCCGGAGACACCTTTGAAGTAGTTGGACGTGGTCCATGAGTTTTCAGATATCTTTCTAGAGGACTTACTAAGTTTGCCACCTCACAGAGAGATCAAGTTTTTGATCAAGCTAGTGACTATTAAAGTGCTAGTATCTCGTGCGCCATATCATATGATATCTACAAAGCTGGTTGAGTTGAAGAAGCAGCTGCAGAAACTTCTTGACAAGGGTTTTATTAAGCTGAAGGTGTCACCTTGGGGTGCACCGGTTTGTACATGTAACAAATATAAAGTCATTAATTGGCCAAGATTAGGCAAAAATTGGTATAGGATTTATAAAATATAAGGGTTCATTTGATTTTGATTGTAGGTTCTTTAGAAGTATTTGAATCAGTGAATAAACGCCGTCCAAACACTTTGGGCAGCGCTTGTTCAGAACCTATGCCCTGTTGAAAACAAACGGGCGGGACACCGGTTTGTCTTGTCTAGGATGCACCCTGCATCGTTTGTCAAACGCAGGACAGTGCCCGGGTAGGGATCGATCGGTCCTCACCCGAGCACGTCCTGCAAGTCAAATGCCCCCTTAGGGTCACAGAAAGGATCCAACCAAATTGGTTCCCATTGGACCTCAACAAATAAAGTGCCAATGCAAACCGGTATGGAGTATGGACATGGCCCACATAAATTGGACATAATCAAATTCCCTACAAAGGGTTAGACCCAATATGAGTTTGACTGACCTAGGGCATCTGTAACCATGAGGCATTCACTGCCTCCTCTCTGTTTCCAATATACCATATTCAAATTAGCTAGAATTGTCATACTAGAATACTGATGACATTGGGATAGACCACTAGTTGGTAACATGCTCTAATTATCAGTAGCCAATCAGGCAGAAGATATGATAGGTACCTTAGGGGAAGGGCCTCTTGGATTATATTCACCCGTAAATTTGGGTCAAATACATCAGATAGATTGTAGAGTAGCATTATCTTGGCTATTGGTTCTTGAGTTCAAATGAAATAAAGGGATATATACACCAAATTTGCATTTTGTGCAACAACATGGGGGGTTTTGTGATCTATAAAAGATGAGAATCTTCTTCCATACTGAAATATGGGGAAAGTGGTTTTTAAGCTTTTCCACTTGATCCCTGTAAAGAAAAAACAAATGCCGGAAAATGAAAATGATAGTTTCATTTCTCTAAAAAAACAGAAAATGAAGACTCATATTTTTTGCTATGTGTTTCTTCTAATTACCCTCCAAAGCATGTATTATCCCATCTTTTGTACCACATTTGCATGAATAATGAGTTCAATAGTGTGATATATTTATAAGATTTGGCATTGCTAACCAAAATGATACATATACTCAAATTTGTTCAATTGGATGCTTTTAAAAGATCACGGGTTATGGGGAATTTGAAAAGTTTCTGCTAATAGTCTCTATGCTGAGAAAGCTCAGAATTAAAATATGATAGTTGGAATTAAATAGGAAATGACACACATGGCAGTGATTGAGTAAAAGAATTTCTTTAGGCACATGTTTGGTGCCATATGTGAAATACGATCCAACTTCATGAACTCAACATTTCTACTAGATTTGCAAGTGCTAGATTTTATGCACTTCCAACACTGTCCACATGAGGCCTGCCAACCTGATCACCGTAGATGCTTGAATCTAAGGTGAATAAGAGTATCATTACTGAGTCATAAGCAAGTTAGTGAACTCAAATACTTTCTATTATTTTGGTGCAAAGATATTGCACATAAAGTTGGTCATGATTCATATGCAGTAAAAAAACAGTATTATAAATTCTCACTCTACTATCCCAATGTTTTTTATTGTATTGGCAGATTGTCCTTACATTTATTCATGATATAAAGTTGGTACCACAAAAAATTTAAAATTTACTTTGATTTTGCATTTGTAGGTATATAACCATGATGTTTTATAGACTTGTACTAATTCATAATTCATAGATGAATGCTTCTTCTTCTTTTTTTTTAACGATAAAGGAAACTTTAACCAGAACGGGTCACTTGATGCAGGGCCGGCTGGCCTCTTTCAGATTTGAGGCCACCGCGTAGGGTCTCAAATGAAAAAAAATATATAATGCTTATATTTCACATACTGAGGGCCTTCAATGAAACACGACACATGCTGAGTGTCACGGGCTTAGAAGCGAAAGCCCCCACGACGTAGCTTCGAGAAGTTACAAACGCCGAAAGCAGACCTTTTAAGCGCACAAAAAATGCACAACACACGCACACAATGAAAGCAAGAGTACGTACATGCACAAACACGAAGAGAGCAAAGAGACAAGGGTGCAAAAAGCTTCTTTATAGATACTTGAAAGCAAAGTACATCAAGAGGGGAAGAGAGGGTCCGAATACACGGGTACTTAAGCCGTAAGACCTTGTGGGGCACTCGAGAGTGCCAAAGAGGTATATACATTAGAGCAAAAAGGTGAAAAATGTGGCAGTCCGGAACATGCTCCCCCGCCTAAGTTGGCACCGTCCTCGATGCCAATTGTTCATGATAGTCTTCTACAGGCTGTCAATGCTGAAACATGTTGCTGGCCTTCTCCCAGGTGGCTTCATATTCTGGCAATCTCTTCCACTGCACTAAGTACTTCTTAACTTTCCTTAGATAGTTGTTGGAATGGTTGAGGATGACCTCTGGCTCTCTGCCTGGTACACTCACTGTTGAGGGAGTCCACTGCAGGATCGGATCACATTGAGGCATGCTCTGTTGATGATCTCCTTCATCTTTGTGGAACAACTTCAGGTTACATATGTGGAATACCGGATGCACTTGAAAGTTTGCTGGCAAGTCCAGCAGGTACACCAAGTTTCCCACATGTTTGATAATGGTGAAGGGACCATCATACTTGCGGATAAGGCCTCGGTGGTGGCCCTGAAAGATAGTTGTGTGGTCGGGAAAGAGCTTGGCCAACACTTTGTCTCCAAGACGAAATTCTGTTGGACGACGCTTCTCATCTGCCCATTTCTTTATGCGCTTGGTCACCTTGTTTAGGTATGCCTTTACCAACTCTGTCTGATCTTGTCAGTTCCTGACGAACTGGTATGCATAAGGTGCTTTGCCACATCCTCGCGTAGCAAGGGAGTGCGGAGTCTGCGGCTGTTGTCCGGTTACGACTTCAAATGGATTATGGCCGGAGGACTCGTGCTTTGGGAGGTTGTAGCAGAATTGAGCCGCATCAAGGAAATTAACCCAATCCCTTTGGTTGGCACTAACAAAGCATCGCAGGTATTCCTCTAGCATACCGTTTATTCTCTCTGTTTGTTCATCGGTTTGGGGGTGAAAAATTGTGCTGAAATGCAAGTTTATCCCCATTAAGAAAAACACCTCTCACCAAAACTTGCTAGTGAAGCGTGCATCACGATCGCTGACGATGCTCTCAAGAATTCCCCAATACTTGATTACGTTCCGCATGAACAACTTCGCAGTATCTGCAGCTGAGCAGGTGGCAGGGGCAGGCTCGAAGACATCATACTTCAAGAACCTATCCATAACCACGTAAATCAAACTACAACTTTGTGCTTTCGGCAAGCTCACAATGAAATCCATGGTTATGTACTCCCACGGATGACTTGGCACAGGTAGGGGCTCCAATAGTCCATCGAGTCTCTGATTGATGAGCTTGTCTTATTGGCAAATCAAGCAAGTCCGCATATAAGCATCTACATTATCGCGCATTCGCAGCCAGTAGAACATGCGTTCTAACAACGCTAAGGTTCTTTGTTGCCCTGAGTGATCCGCCCAGGTAGTATCGTGGCACTCGTGCATCAAGTGTCTCCTCAAGGTATTCTGCCGCAAAATATATAGACGGTCGCCCGCTGTGCGGAGCAAATCATCCTTTAGCCAAAATCTCCGCATCTTTCCTTCCTTCACCAATGCGATCAATTGTTGAGCCATCGGGTCACTTTTTAAAGCTTCTCGCACTTGTTTGAGAAGATCGCTCGTCGGTTGGCTTATGCTGCCATCCCAAGCGAGCAAAGCTACGAGTTTCGCCTTTCGACTCAAGGCGTCGATGTGAACACCCCAAAATTTTCAAAATGTTGTAAATATTTCCCTCTTTACCCTGGCCTCGTTTCATGAGCAATTGAGTCATTTCTCGTTCAAAATTCAAGTTTATTTCTTAAATTTATTAGAATCAAATCAATTTTCTATGTCTGACTCGATTTCGGATCCGGATCCAATTTAAATCCAAATCTGAGCCTCATTATCTAATTTTTAAAATCAAATTCTCAAAATTACCAAAATAACTTTTTGAAAGGCTCAAACAGTTCGTCCGGTATCCGTTTGGATCCATTGCATTATATTCCTCGATTCGAGGTTTAAAACTCGAATATTTTCTCAAAACTTGGATCCAGACCCATTTTCTGAAGAAATTTCTCGAAAATAACCCCGATTTCTCAAAAAACTCTTTTTTTGTAAATATTTTTAAAATTTTGCAAAATTAGTTTAAAATTCTTAGTTCTTTGGAGTTTTATTTCAAAAACACAAAAAAAATTAGAAAATACAAATATATACATATACATATATATATATATATATACAAAAATACAAAGAAAAGAAAAAAAAAGTAAAAGGGATAGTTTTTGAAGACCTCCTTTTGAAAAACATCTTTTAGCTGAAACCATTTTTTGAAAAACTTTTAAAGAGGACCGCTCGTTTGAAAATCTTAAAAAAAAAACGGAGATTCATTGATAAAGAACCTTTAATAAAAATTCTTTTACAGAAGCCCTCTGATTCTTCACGAAGCTTCCATCGTCTTCCTCCCCATCGCAGCTCACCAAAACCCTCCATCGCCCGGCCATCCACCTTCATCCTTCATCTCAACCTTTAATTTCCAATGGCCTCTCCCTCTCAAGATCGATCTCCATCAACCCTCCATCACCAACAAACCTTCCTTCGGGACTCTTCTTCATCTTCTTTAAAAACAGGCAAAGAAGGAAACCCTAATCCATCCGCCTCTCACCCCCGCACCTTCTTCCTTCTTCTCAATCACCCGTCTTCACCTCCCCACAGTTCAATCCATTCTCACCCTTCCATACACATCTTCTTCTTCACGATTTCCTTCTCTTCTTCAAAGAAACCTGCAAGACTGCGAAAGATCAATCCTATAGCACAGGATTGTGAATCCCTGCAAGTTACGAATTATAGAGGAAGTGCCTCCCTCCCCTAAGATTCCAAGCTATAGAAGTTCAATCGGCTCTAATCCTCCTCAGTTAAATCTCGACAACGAAGGCGCAATCCGATCCCCATCTGCTTCCTCTTTCTTCAAACTTTGAAGTTTCACAACAACAAACAAGTAGGAACACTCGGAAGAGGTATTCCTCACCCGCCTCCTTCCTTCAGAATTCCATCAACCTTGTAAGTTCTTCTTTTCTTCTTTTTTTTTTCTGATTCTCTTCTGATTTTCTTGTTTTGGGCCTTATTCAAGCACCTCCTGTGGTATCGATTTGCTTATAGCAAATCGATCCACATTAGTGCAATATTAAATGGAACGATTGTGTTCCAACATCTTCTTCCTGTTTCTTTTTTTTTGTTTATACCATTTGGGTTTAATACTCCTTTGTATTTCATTCAGATCACAATCTGCATTATAACATCTGATTCAATCTCTCATTTCATATAGCCGTATCGTGTTCATGCTGTATTTGCATCTCGTTCTTACCTAATAGACATCCTCTGTATTGGTGTTTACAGCATTACGATTCATTTTCCCTTCATCATATCCATCCACATTTCTACATGTTGTTCATTTACTCATCTGTGTTTCATTTAAATGTCTGTTTATTTTTAGCATCATCACTTGCATTGGATTCGATCTAGAATCAGAATCATTCCCTCTGCTACGCTTATCGACTATATTTTCATATTCCATCAATTGGCGCATGCCTTGCATTTTCATTTCAGAGACATGAGTGTTTGTTATGTGATAAAACATTCTGTACCATGTTTTCTCTTATTCTCTGTATATCTTATATGGTTGTGTGGTTTCCCGTTTCATGGTTTGCTCTTTTCTTATGCGTGTGAGCATCGACATCCATCAGGTGGTGTTCCCAATGTTTATCTGTTTCATTCTCCTCTGCTCAGTATTGATCTTGATTATTTGCCATCCATTTTCTTTAATGTCATTCATATGCATCATCTTCTTCATCTGTTTTCACTAACACTGTTCGGATTAGTTTTTGTTTTCATTTGAGTAAGTATTGGTTTGGTTTCTCCTGTCCTAGATCCAAATTTGCCGCATGGATAGAATCCCATTGCAGCGAGCCCATCTCTTGAGTTAATTGTCAGAGTAATCTGACGAATCCCCAACAGTTGGTTTACATGAATCCTCAAACAGATGTAAAATTGTATTCTAGTAATAAGCCTTACTGTGGAAATTTATTGTAAAGGCTTGTGGCGATCATTGCAAGGGAGGGTCCTAGCTCCTCTTCGTGAGATTTATGCTGGTTGAAACAAAAGGACTCCTTTGTTGGGTCTGGCTGTTAGAGGACTTCACTCGACCCTGCGATGACCTATATTTTCCCCCAAACAGGGATCAACTCGCCCTGCGTTTAATCAGCAGAAGCCCACACATTGTTTAAGACTCTGAAAATTAGTTATCAGGAGTTTGTGTGCCAGCTCTCCCAAGACCAGCTTCTAGTATTCCAGGGAGTATGGTGTAAAAGCCTAGAGGATAACCCATACGTGGAGGATTGCTTGCCGATTTATTAACAGGTACCATGTCCATACCTTTTCTTTATTATTTTTATTATTATTATTATTATTATTTATTTGCTCTGGCGTTAAGCATGTTTGTGCCATCATGATATCCCCATTTCTGCAATCATATACCTTCAACTCATTTGTATAGACTCCTTTACATTTGGTTGTTAGTCTGAAGAGGTATTTATAGTCCTGTTAGCCGATTTATTGTTCAGCGTCTCTATAACATGAAAGAGCAGAGCCTTGGATGTGCTGATATTGGTATATCCCATCCACTTACGCTGTGGAAATGCATTTTGCTGAATTCAACTAACAGGAGTCAGTTTGTTGCAATTAAGTTGCTGCAAATAGTTGATGGTCCTATCTAATGGACCCTTCCCCTGTGCATCTCAAAGAGGCATTGAGTTATGTGATATCAGAAAGTTACATTTATAAGCCTAGATGATGAGGTTGGTTGAAGTGTTAGGAGTGCAGAATTCTGCTGGCAATAAAAGGAGATGGACTCCACTTGATACCATTTGTGGGGACTCAGATGACGTAAAACTCACTATGTTAGACCTTACCAAAGAGATGGATTCCATCGTAAGAAACAATCCCTAAGAATGTATTTCATTTGTCGCAGGTGTAGAAGAGGCTTGATCCATTATCTTCAGATGTGGACTTTGGACTAGGGAGCTGGAAAAAGAAAGCACAATTTTGTGGGTTGTCAACTATTCATCTGGTTTTATGATGAAATTGGATGGAAGCTAGCAAACTGCATGCATCTGTGCTCAATGACATGTCTGAAAGTGCAGTAGGATCAAGGCAACGAGCACTAGAGGGGGGGGGGGGTGAATAGTGCTTTTAAAAATTGTTTGCGGAATATTGACGGATTTTGCAATTTGAAAAGCAAACACACAAAGAACACAAAATTTCTCCTGGTTCGGTCTTTCCCGACCTACATCTAGTCTCCAAGCAAAACCCGCTTGAGATTTCCACTATCAACCTTATGTAACTACAAGATCATACAGACCAAATCCGGTCCCACTTTCAGTAACACACCTACTGAAAGCAAACAACTCCTTTAAACCAAGGAGTCCTTCCTTTTACAGAAAATAAGTAACAACTTACAATACAACCTATGAGCCATTCTTTTGAATGCAAATGATATACAATTGGCTTTTGAGGTTGTTGGAATACTCTACTCACGAATTCACTATCTCTTAAAAAAATTTGAGTGAAAAACTGAAGTGAAAAATATCACGTGAGTAAGAAAATGAATATGAGTGAAAAGCAAAGAGTAATTGATTCAAATTGAATGAATTGTAATGCTTTTGAGTGTTAAATGCAATCATATTTATAGTTGAAAGTTTTCATACATTGAGGGTATGAAAGGGTGTCAAAACAGTCCATTTTGAAAGATCAAAACGTTTGAAAAATGAAAAGACACGCCTTTTTGAAGTTTCAGGAAAAACGACAAAATTAGTCGACTGGAACAGTAGTTAGTCGACTAATAGTTAGTTATTAGTAGACTGACAGTTATCGTCGATCGACTGATCTGTTTATCGAGCCATTTGAAAATTTGAACTTTTGAAACTTAGTCGACTAGAGATAAAATTAGTCGTCTGATAATATCATCAGTAGACTGAAAAATCTTTCAGTCGACTGCTGCTAAAATCTTATAAAAAACATACATTCTGTCCGGTCGACTGATAAAAGCCTTAGTCAACTGCTGCTAAAATTTCCAGAAAACACATGTTCTGTCTAGTCGACTGATAAAGTCATTAGTCGACTGTTGCTAAATTTTCCAGAAAACAGACATTCTGGCCAGTCGACTGATAATACCTTCGGTCGACTAATTTGACAAAAATGACTTTTTAGAAAATATGGCGCGAAAGGATTAGTCGACTGGTGAGTCTATTGGTCGACTAATAAACACGAAAATTTAAGAAAAGAGTTTTCTAAAAAGATTTTCATGAGGGGTTCTTTTAGAAAAGTTTTTCTAAAGACTTTTTAGGTGAAATTCAACCTAAATATGCACTCTAAGTAAGACTCTTACAAGAATCTAAGACTTTTAATGAATTTAACATTTGCACACTAGTCTTCAAAGATTCTTCACCGAATTCTTCAATGTCTTCATTGCCTTAGCTGAAATGCAGTTAATTTCACTTGCTCATCATCAAAACCTTGTACTTGAAGTATCATGTACGGCTTCAGTGTCGTAACAATTTCCCCTTTTTTGATGATGACAAACTTAATCAAAGATGAATCATTTAGATGCATAGATGGAGATTTTACTCTCCCTATCAATATGTTGCAAAACATTAAAAGTTAGCACATTTAAAGCACATATATCACATATTGATTGGTTTGCATTTCCATCACTACTTCATGCATTTTCATAAATGAAATTTGAAATTTTCAGTGCTTTCACATGATGTAATTTTCATGTCATAATGCAATATGCAATTCTCATCTTTTTTTCTTAATTTCACATTTCTCATGCAAAATGCTATCTTTTTCTCCCCCTTTGTCATAATAAAAAAGAGTAAGGGCAGAAATAGCATAAGCAAAATGTAAATACAAGTTTAAAATATTACAACCCATAAAATATTAAAGTTCAGTAAAGACACAAATCAAAGATCAGAAAAGTGAGTTGAGCAAGTCCTTGATTGCAGTCACATCTTTCTGAATCGAAGAAAGTTGTTGAGTCACATCTTCATGAAAAGTGCGTTGATGCAGCTCCAAAGCTTCCAGTCGCTGCAAAACTTCATCATTGTCTTGACTTGTAGAAAATTTATTTCATTTTGCTTAAGATGAAGGTGTCGCAGAAGATGGTGAGGGTTCAGAAATTGATGGTTCAGTAGGATCAGATGGTTCAGTTTGATCAACATTTAAAAGAGGCAAATATTTGATTTTCATCCTTTTAAAAATAGTTTGATCAAAGAACTCCTTTTGCTCAATATATTTTTCATTAGTTAAGGAAACTTTAAAATGTCTGAAAATACGAGTTAGAAGACATCCATAAGGAAGAAATGATTTTTGTTTTCACAAATTTGTAAAATACACATTGGCCCAATTTACAGAAATATTTTCAAATAAAACATAAAGAGTCATAGATAGATCTGTGTAATAGTTATCAAAAGAACCAGTTTTAGGTAGAACATTGTGGGCAAGGATTCGTCTAGCAATACGTGCACGAGTTTGAAGATTAGTATTTTTGAAAGGAGGGCAGTGAGGTGCACCTGGAAGAAGAATTTGTTCAAAAATTTTCTCATCATTCAGTTCAACAGTATTGAAAAGAGTGTCTGAAGATAAAATTTCTACGATTTCTCCAAGTAGTTTAGAATCAAACTCGATTTCCACATCACGAACAAGAGAGAAAAGAACTCCAGTTTCATGATCAAAATGTAAATTCGTATAAAACAAGTGAATCAGAAAAGGATAGTGAAGGGTGTCTGCACATGCATCAAAAAGATGTGAAATTCCTGGAAATAATTCTCTTATTTTGTAACGAGAAAACAGATGAAACAATACATTTCGACCTGGTAAAATAGGTAGTGCAGAAATCGATCCAAAAGTATCATATAAAAGAGGATTTCGGAGTAATCTGAGAGAAAATCCATGTCTTGAAGAAGGTGTAGGAGGAGGAGAACCTAAACCTTTTGCAGATGCAGTCTTCGAACGAAGCATGGTTAAAAAAAACAGATTCACCTCAAAAAAAAATTGCAGAGAATGATGTTGACTTTCAAATGACGTCCGACAGAAGGAAGATGTTGTCCGGCGTTGTGAGGGAGAACCAATGCAACAGAAACAGTGAATAGACGAGGAGGAGTCCGCAGTAGATGACGACAGATGCAAGGAGGCTGCCACAAGGGGATTCCGGCGAGGACTGAAGATACACCGTCACGGCAAGAGGATTCCAACGAGATCTGAAGATGTGCCGGTTACTGCAAGAGGATTCCGGCATTTCCCTGTCACGGCCAGAAAATTCCGGCGAGGATAGGTTCGAACGGTACTTCGAGGGTTTTTTGAAAGAGAGAGAGGAAAGAGAGAGAGAGGAAAGAGAGAGAGAGGGTTTCGTTTTAAGGGTTTTGTTCCTTTTTAAAAAATGAAAAGGTACAAAAATGAAACGATGAAAAAAAAATGGGTGTTAAAAAAAATCCAAGGGGTATCGGGTCCCTTTAGTTAAAATTTTTAAAAAAAATTTAGTCGACTAAAATTTTATCGGTCGACTAAGAATGTGCGACTCATTCTAATTTTTTTTTTAAAAACATCAGTCGACTAGAAATTTATCGGTCGACTAATATGGTGCGATTCATTCTAAAAATTTTAAAACATCAGTCGGCTAAAATTTTATCGGTCGACTAATATAGTGCAATTTTGAGATTTTGTTCAAAAATCAACATTTTTATAAATCCAAAAATGAGCAAATGCCTAGTTCTCTCCTAATTCTCATAAAATCTTCATTTTTAAGTGGTTTAGTGAAGATATCGGCATGTTGTTCTTTAGTGGAAATAAAATTTAACAAAATATCTCCTTTTAACACATGATCTCTTAAGAAATGATGTCTAACTTCAATATGCTTAGTTCTTGAGTGTTGAACAGGATTTTTCGAAAGATTTATAGCACTAGTGTTATCACAATAAATGGTTGTTGTGGAGTAATTCAAACCAAAATCTTTTAAGGTCTGTTTCATCTATAGTACTTGTGAACACGCTAAACTAGCTGCTATATATTCTACTTCAGTTGTTGAGAGTGACACTGAATTTTGCTTTTTACTAAACCAAAAGACTAAGGAATTTCCTAAGAAATGACAAGTTCCGCTAGTACTCTTGCGATCAGATTTATTTCCTGCAAAATTTGCATCACTATATAAAACTAAATCAAAGGAAGGTGATTTTGGGTAAAACAAACCAAAATCTGAAGTATCTTTCAAATATCAAAGAATTTGTTTTACTGCAGTTAAATGAGATTCCTTTGGATTAGCCTGAAATCTTGCACACATACAAACACTAAACATTATATCAGATCGACTAGCAGTTAAGTATAATAGAGATCCGATCATACCTCTGTAGAGCTTAGTATCTACATTTTTACCATTTTCATCTTTATCAAGAGAAGTAATTATACTCATAGGATTTTTTCTTGATTTCGATGAGTCCATCCCAAATCTCTTGAGAAGTTCTTTTGTATACTTAGCCTGATTGATGAAGATTCCTTCTTTAGTTTGTTTTATTTGAAGTCCAAGGAAGTAGTTTAATTCTCCCATCAAGCTCATTTGAAACTCTTCCTGCATAGCTTTAGCAAATTCTTTACAAAGAGAATCATTAGTAGAACCAAATATTATGTCATCAACATAAATTTGCACAATAAGAATATCTGAATTAAGATTTTTAATAAATAAAGTGGAGTCTACCCGACCAATGGAAAACCCAGATTTTTCTAGAAAATTTCGTAGTCTTTCATACCACGCTCTTGGTGCTTGTTTAAGTCTGTACAAAGCCCTTTTTAAATTTTTATCTTGAAGCATGGTTCTAGCACATTCTTGCAAAGTTCTATTCTTTCTTTCAACAACTCCATTTTGTGGAGCCACTCTAGGAAAAGCAAAGTTGTGAGATATACCATGTAAATCACAATACTTTAGAAAAGATTCATTTTCAAATTCACCACCATGATCACTACGAATTTTAATTATAGATGTAGATTTTTCATTTGTAATTCTTCTACAAAGTTTAGAAAATTCCGAAAAAGCATCATTTTTGCTTTTTAGAAAAATCACCAATGTAAACCGAGAGTAATCATTTACTATAACAAAAGCATACTTGCTACCATTCAAACTTTGAATTCTAGATGGTCCAAATAGATCTAAATGTAAAAGTTCAAGAGGACGTTTTGTTGAAACTATATCTTTTGCTTTAAAAGAACTCTTGATTTGTTTACCCCTTTGGCAAACATCACATAAGTGATCTTTCTTATATGGTATTGTAGGTAGGCCTCTAACAAAATCATTCTTGGATAACTTGGAAATAATTTTAAAGTTAACATGTCCAAGTCTCTTGTGCCATAACCATTGAATTTCATTTGAAACAATAAGACATTTTTCATTAAAAGTGGGTAACTCATCTAGATATAGTTCATACACATTGTTCCTTCTTTTACCTTTAAAAATGATCTTTTTAGATTGAAAATCAGAAATTAAGCATAAATCATTTTCAAAAAAAACATGAAAACCTTTATCACATAATTGATTAATAGATAATAAATTATACATTAAACCATCTACTAAAAGAACATTTTCTATCAAGGGAAATTTTGGATTACCAATATTACCAATACCTATTACTTTTCCCTTGTTATTGTCACCAAAGGTGACGGTTCCTCCATCCTTATTTTGAAGGGTGGAAAATAACTCCGGCCTTCCAGTCATATGTTTGAAACAACCGCTGTCCAATATCCATTTGCTCCTTATTTTGTGTACATACAACAAAATTAGAAGACAAAGCATTTGACCCCTTTCTATTTTTGGGTCCATGAGAGTTAGTCTTAGGAACCCATATCTATTTGGATTTTGGTTTCCTTTGATAATAAATATTCTTTCTATAAAAAGATTTAGCATTTCTAGAGTAATCATGTCTAGGCTTATAAGCATTATAAGTTCCATGATTAGATGCATTTCTATTAGAACTAAAAAATTTAGCTCTATGAACGAATGGTTGAGAATATTGTCTTTGATTCTTCACCACATAGTTTGGTCTATTTTGAGTATCAAAGAAGCTATATCTCAATCCAGTTTTATTAACCGAGCATCTTTGAGAACCAAGAAGTCTTTCTAGATTCTCTTGACCATTTGTGAATTTGGTCACTATAGAAAGAAGATCATTTGATTTTTCTTTTAGACTAGTTATTTCTTTTTGTAAGAGATTGGTTCTAATTCCAATTTCTTTTATCTCAAATGCTTGACAAGAGTTTTTCTTCTTGAGATCTTCTATCTCTTGAAGTAACACTTTATTTTGAGAGTTAAGAGTTAAATTTTCAGTTTTCAACTCTTTGTTTTTAGAACTTAGACTCTTAAGTTTAGCATATAAATCATTGAATACTTCTAATAAATCATCATAGTGAAATTGACTTACCGAATCTTCTTGTGCTACAAAACACATGTTGGCGACTTCTTCATTTGATTTTTCATCAGAAGAGGAGTCACTATCATCCCAACATGCTTGAAATGTCTTTTTCTTCTTGAATTTATCCTTGGGCTTGATTTTGAGAAGAGGACAATCTTTTTTTATGTGTCCTGCCTTTTTGCAATTAAAACACTTGACTTCATTGGGATTGGAAGAATCTGCTTTCTTTACCTTTCTTTGAAATCTTCCCTTTTTGATGAATCTTTTGAATTGCCTTGTGATGAGGGCAATATCTTCATCTTCATCTTCTTCTGAATTTTCAGAGTCAGAAGTAGCCTTAAAAGCAAGAGATTTCTTCTTGGGTTTTTCTTCTTGTTTGTCTTGAAGTTGGACTTCATATGCCATTAAGTTACCAACCAAATCTTCAAGAGTGAGAGTGTTTAAATCATTTGCTTCCTCAATAGCTGTGGTTTTTCTCTCCCATTCAGGAGTTAAACACCTTAGGATTTTTCTGACTAAATCCACTTGTGAATATTCTTTTCCAAGGGATTTTAGAGTGTTAGTGATATCGGTCATTCTTGTTACCATGTCCGATATAGATTCATTTTGCTTCATTTTAAACAATTCAAATTTATGAACTAAAGAAGCGATTTTAGATTCCTTTACCTTTGACGTACCTTCGTGAGTCACGAGAAGAGTATGTCAGATTTCATTTGCTGTAGAGCATTGAGAGATGCGATTAAACTCTACCTTGTCAATGACACAATACAATGCATTCATTGCCTTGTCATTAAGTGAAGCAGTCTTCTTTTCTTTATCGGTCCATCGGCTGAAATCAGTTGATGGAGTTTGGTATTTATCTGAAACAACTCTCCAAATATCACGATCCATGGATTGCAATAATATTGTCATTCTCAATTTCCAGTATCCATAGTTTGTTTCGTCAAAGAAAGGAGGACGAACATAGGAGCATCCTTCTTTGTGCTGAGATGTTGTAGTTGCCATGCTAGATGATGATCAAATCAAAATAATAGCAAACCTTGCTCTGATACCAAATGAAAGTGCAGTAGGATCAAGGCAACGAGCACTAGAGGGGGGGGGGTGAATAGTGCTTTTAAAAATTGTCTGCGGAATATTGACAGATTTTGCAATTTGAAAAGCAAACACACAAAGAACACAAAAATTTTCCTGGTTTGGTCTTTCCCGACCTACATCCAGTCCCGAAGCAAAACCCGCTTGAGATTTTCACTATCAACCTTGTGTAACTATAAGATCATATAGACCAAATCCGGTCTCACTTTCAGTAACACACCTACTGAAAGCAAACAACTCCTTTAAACCAAGGAATCCTTCCTTTTACAGAAAATAAGTAACAACTTACAATACAACCTATGAGCCCTTCTTTTGAATGCAAATGAGATGCAATTGGCTTTTGAGGTTGTTGGAATACTCTACTCACGAATTCACTATCTCTCAAAGGAATTTGAGTGAAAAACTGAAGTAAAAAATATCACGTGAGTGAAAAAATGAATGAGTGAAAAACAAAGAGTAATTGATTCAAATTGATTGAATTGTAGTGCTTTTGAGTGTAAAATGCACTCATATTTATAATTGAAAGTTTCCATACATTGAGGGTATGAAAGGGTGTCAAAACAGTCCATTTTGAATGATCAAAACGTTTGAAAAATGAAAAGACACGCCTTTTTGAAGTTTCAGGATTGAGCCGTTTGAAAATCTGAACTTTTGAAACTTAGTCGACTAGAGATAAAATTAGTCGTCTGATAATATCATCAGTAGACTGAAAAATCTTTCAGTCAACTGCTGCTAAAATCTTATGAAAAACATACATTCTGTCCGGTCGAGTGATAAAAGCCTTAGTCGACTGCTGCTAAAATTTCCAGAAAACATGTTCTGTCCAGTCGACTGATAAAGTCATTAGTCGACTGCTGCTAAATTTTCCAAAAAACAGACATTCTGGCCAATCGACTGATAATACCTTCGGTCGACTAATTTGACAAAAATAACTTTTTAGAAAATATGGCGTGAAAGGATTAGTCGATTGGTGAGTCTATTCGTCGACTAATAAGCACGAAAATTTAAGAAAAGGGTTTTCTAAAAAGATTTTCATGAGGGGTTCTTTTAGAAAAGTTTTTCTAAAGACTTTTTAGGTGAAATGCAACCTAAATATGCACTCTAAGTAAGGCTCTTACAAGAATCTAAGACTTTTAATGAATTTAACATTTGCACACTAGTCTTCAAAGATTCTTCATCGAATTCTTCAATGTCTTCATTGCCTTAGCTGAAATGCAGTTAATTTCACTTGCTCATCATCAAAATCTTGTACTTGAAGTATCATGTACGGCTTCAGTGTCGTAACAATGTCATGCTGGCCAATGTCAATCTTCTGAGAACTGTTGTCAAAGGGTCACTGTCTATAGTGCTTGTTAAAGTCTACGAAAGGAGTGGCTGTGCAAAGATGTCCAAGCTGCAAATCGTAACTCTGTCCATGATTTAAGAGAAATGTCTAAAGATCCATTTTGGACTTGGGATTCTTCCTTGCGATTCAGATTGCATGAAAACTTGTAAAAAAAAAAAGAAGTTGGTAATCCTTAACTGCATCTACATAAAGCTATGGAGGTAACTGTCATATGGTCCATCTGACAAGGTGCTTTTTTTTTTACTAAACATGATTGCAGCTTGCCAGTTTTCTTTTTGTGTTTGTGAAATTTCTTCTGTATAATAAATATCTGATTGCTGTCTATTTTTCTTTCTTTATTTTAGAATAAATGCTGAAGTGATGCCAAATCCAGAACAAATTGTGTTATGTACATTTTGGTGGTTCTACTTGCTTGGTCATCTTGTTCTGTTGCTATACCAATTCATCATCGTGCATTTAACATTATTGATTTTGTCTTTGTATTGCCATTATTGGACCTTTCATTATTTAAATTGTCTATCTCCACTCATAGTGATTTAGTATTCATTGAAACAGTTAATCACCTAGCTTAATTTGAGAGCAGCAGTAAAATTGTAATGGCATTTTGCACATATAAGAACCATTGAAATGTTGCCCATTTTTTTTCTTTCTCACATGCACAACCACTACCCACTGTACACCTTTTTTTTGCTGTCTTCCGTAACACCTACTTTCAACCACTCCACACAACACATTTCCATTTCTTGCATCTCTGAAAAATTCTGTATATCTCATTACATCCCCCCTCCTATAGTGCCACAGTAGTGACCCTATGCAACCTCTCATCAAAGCCCTTACTATGCTCCTTGTTCTATGCACTACCCACCTCATGCCCTGCATACTTGCTGCAAAATGCACTGTTCACCCTCATGTAGCCACACCACAATCTCACCTACATAGCTGCACCATATCATTTCTATCATCCCGTGCAGCAATTATACTCACATCAATCTTCATTATCAACACTACAAAACCCAATTTCCTCTATCTTTCCTCCATATGACCTCCAAACATGTATTATGAATAGTCCAACAACTACCTATATACTTCAACATTCCCTTACCATCATCAACTGCCTGTTTAGGCCATCTTCATACACAACATACAGACCTCGTACTCCATACATTTGTTGTTCATTAACCCACTTTCATACACATTTCACTTATTAACTCCATCTAGGCTATTTCCAGCATTATATATCAGCAGCAACTATTCACATAATGCATTTACCAGTACAACACCCTCCATAGCATGTATATATACTTAGTCTTCAACCTTCATCTTATCTATGCATTCACCCACACCCTCATCTACACTGCCTCACAAACTTAGATCTTTCCATCATAGATTAAATATAATTAGGCGCATTTCCTATTAAGTTCAAGCCTTGCCTTTAGGTATATATTCCACTTTTCCAAGTATATACACACTCCATCTGTTTAGATAAATGCAGTCATATGTATCTTCTTCGCAAATTTGGCATTTGGGTTTTACCAGATATCTTTCCATCATCCTGCATTTCTTGCAATTTTGCCTTACACTAACCAAGTATTTTGTAGGAAATACATCTAATATGCAGATTTCCTTCTTAGATTAGGATTTCAAATTCAATTTCAAGGTTGTAATAATAAGATATCTTATCTTTTCAAGCATAGATTAGAATGTATGAGCATGCAAATTATCTGTTTCATATCATTTTTTTATCTTATTTTCCAAAGAATTCACAAATGGGCACACGAATGGCACGTGCACCATTTTATAAGAGGTGATTAAATCCTAAGTTGATGATTTGCATCAATGGCCATAGTCAGGATGTGAACAAAACTTAGGATTTTTATCTTTTATAGAATAACACTGGATCTACACTGGATCCCTCTTCAAAAATCATCATGTTTTTAAATATTTTTCTCTTTTAGCAGAATTTAACTTAAGATTAACTCAAAATATATATCAATGGCCATAGTCAGGATATATTGAGAGTTAATTTCATTTTAAACTCTATAAAAGCACCAAAATGTGTTTTATTCTTCACCTGAATTTAAATATAGATTATTATATAATACATTCAATGACCATAGTCAGGGATGTATCATATCTTCAATCTTATTTTAATTCACTTAAAGAATGAAATAAGATTTTCAAATCCAATTTCAAATTCTTTAAATTCATTCATCATTTAAAGTAGAATAGCAGCATACTTTCAAAATTCTTTTCCAAAATCCAAGTTATCTCAAATATCTTTCCTCAATCTCTATTTCAATTCATTCTTCTATCTTATTTCAAAGATTTAAATTTCGATTTCAAAGTCCAATTTGACTTTGAGATTTCAAATTCAATTTTATATTCAAAATTCCATTTCCAAATTCAATTTAAACTTTGAAATTTCTGATTCATCTCCTGATTCAAAATCAAGTTTGCTTTCTTATCTTCAAAATTCAAAATCAAAGTTTTGAGATTGATTTTAAATCCCAGAATTTGACTCTTCCTAAATTTTAAATTCAATCTGGGTTTTTAAAACACAGACCCATCTTCGAAAGTCCCATCTGGACTTTCAAAATCCAAATCCAAAGTTAAGAATCCAATTTCAATCCATTTTTCTAGAATCCAATTCCATCTTGGATCTCAGACTTTAGATCCAAATTCCATCTTGGATTCCAAATCTTGGATTCCAAATCTTGGATCCAATTCCAATTAGGATCCAGAATTCAACTTTATCTAGGATCTCAAACTTCAGATCCAATTCTCATTTAGAATTCTAGATCCAGAATCCAATCCAATCTTGGATCTCAAACTTCAGATCCAAATTCCATTAGGATTCTAGATTTTAGATCCAACTTTACCTTGGATCTTAGACTTCTGATCCAAATCCACTTAGGATCCAGAATTCAACTTTATTTTGGATCTCAAACTTCATATCCAAATTCCATTTAGGATTCAGACTCTGGATTCAAATTTCATCTTGGATCCCGAATTTCAAATCCAATTCCATTCCCAATTCTAGATTTCAAATCCAAATCTATCTTGGTTTCTAGATTCCAAAATCCAATTAAATTTTCAAATCCCATTTGGACTTCTTAAATCCATTTCTATTTTTTAGATTCCATTTGGATTTCCCAAATCCGAATTCCATCCTGATTTCAAACTTTAAATCTGAAATTCAATTCCATCTTTCATCTCTATCCAGATTCAAAATTCAATTCAAAATCCATTTCTAACTTTGAAATCTCATTCCTTTTACCTCAGCTTCAAAACCTTTTCTTCAAAATCAAGATTTATTTTCCTAATTCTGATTATTTCAAAGAATTAGAACTTCACATATCTTTTCTGATCTATCTCAAGTTCTAAGTTAGAGACCATTTCTTCACTCTATTATCAAATTCATCTCAGAAACACTTGGAGATTTCTAAATCATTTTTCAAAAAAGAGCATACATCCTTGCATTGCACAAGCATGATTATTTGTGCATTTAGATTTAGGATAAATTCTTAGATAATATTTTAGCAAAGCAAAAAGGCATAAATTCGATCCTTGGTTCGATTACCCCTGGTAAAGGCTTTAGGAACGATCGAACCTCGTACCAACGAGCGAATCCCGTCTCTTTCTTTTTTCCGCAAATATTTCAAAACGGAGGCGAGTAATTTTTCTAAATATTTTCAAATCAAGGTCAAGTGAGACCCCGCAAAAGAGTTCATTTTTCTCTTTTTTTTCTTTTCTCTTCTTTTCTGTCTTTTATTTTCTCCCTTCAAAAAGGAGAAAATCGAGGTTAGAAAGGAAAAGAGAAGGAATAGAGAGAAACCACAAGAGGAAAAAATTTTCGATGATCACAGTCGACCACAACATTGGTCCTGTCTAGCTTGTATTCGAGGGCCATATCGAATTTTGCCAAGAAATCCTGCCAGCGCGCTTGCCTTGGACTCAACTTCTTCTAAGTCTGAAAGTAGCTTGTCGCAACATTGTCAGTGCGCACAACAAACTGTGACCCCAAAAGATAGTGTTTCCATGTGCGGAGACAATGCACGACCGCCAACATCTCATGCTCGTGCACAGTGTATCAACGCTCTGCGTCGTTCAACGTTTTGCTTTCAAATGCGATAGGATGTCCTTTCTGGAGTAACACCCCATTAATAGCAAAGTCAGATGCATCGGTCTGCACTTCAAACGGTTGTCGACAATCGGGCAACTTCAGCACTGATTCCTCTGTTAGGGCATGCTTTAACCCAACAAAAGCTTTCTGACAGGCATCAGACCATAGCCATGGTTTGTCTTTTTTCAATAGATCTGTGAGCGTAGTAGCAATCTGCGAATATCTCTTGATGAAGCATCGGTAATAATTTGCAAGCCTCAAGAAAGAGCGTAACTCTAGAACCTTAGAGGGTGGCTCCCATGCTTGAATAGCCTCAATCTTCCTGTGGTCCATTTTGAGAGTGCCTTCTCTCACAATATGCCCAAGAAAATGGACTTCCTTTTGCACGAATATGCACTTTTCTCGCTTGACATTGGTCCTTCAGAGTCTGAAACACAATCTGAAGGTGCTGAACATGCTGCTCCATCGAGTCGTTGTACACCACTATATCATCCAGGTATACGATGACAAACCTGTCAAGGTGCGGGTAGAAGATCTTATTCATTAAGGTTGAAAAGGTAGTGAGTGCATTCATCAAGCCAAAAGGCATAACAAGGAACTCGAACGCCCCATATCACGTTACATAAGTAGTCTTTGGCTCATCCCCTTCTACAACTCTGACTTGCCAGTAGCCAGATCTCAAATCCAACTTAGAGAAGACCTTCACCTTTCCAAGCTGATCAAACAAGTCCGCGATCAAAGGAAGCGAGTACTTGTTCTTCACCGTCATTTTGTTTAGTGCCCTATAGTCGACACACAATCGCTTCGACCCATTATGCTTTGCTTGAAATAACACGGGTGCTCAAAAGGGAGCTTTGGATGGTTGGATGATCCCCACTTCGAGCATATCATCCAGTTATTTGCGTAATTCCTACAACTCAGAAATTGCCATGCGATAAAGAGCCATTGCGGGTGGCCGTTCACCCGATACTAGTTCAATCTGATGGTCTATCTCACGCCTTGGAGGTAGCTTCTTCGGCATCAATGGAGAATATGGAGGAGACATTTACTTCAAAGAAGTGAAGCTCAGGTTTTGCCCTTAACCTGGATGGAAAGAAAAATACCTTGTGTAGAAACGAAGCTCAGGCTTGACCCTTGACCTGATTGGAAAATAAAATACCTCATCAGAATGAGGCTGTGATTTATCCCTTGACCTGATCGAGAAACAAAAATGATGAAATCTTCGATTGAAGAATCCATGATGGGACCTTCAGACTTCCGCACAATGAATCCGATAGGGGTTTTGCAAAAGGATGAAAATGGGGGCATCGACAAACTCCTTTAATATTGGCACTAAGGCCTCTGGGACATCCACAACTTCTTCTGCCTCATCCGTAGCACGGATTGTGACAAGAAAAGTCTTGTCACCGCTTTTCATGCCTCTCTTCAACTGGAGCGCAGACAGCAAGCGCTCACTGGGCTTCCCTGCTATCGCAGTAACCATGTAGAGATGATTCTAACTCTCAAAACTGAGTACGTTGAGGTGGGGCATCGACAATGTCTTGTTGCTTCTCAAGAATTCCATCCCGAGGATGACTTTAAAATCGTCCATAGGTGCGACTGATAAAGTGATCATTCCCGACCAGTTATGGATCTGCACTGGTGCATCATGAGCGATGCCACAAATGGACTTAGCCTCCAAATTAACCGCTTTCACGTGGCTCTCTTTCTGTTTCCACTGTAATCCCAACCGTTCTGCTTCTTCACGCGAGATGAAGTTATGCGTGGCACCAGTGTCTACCAATGCCTTGGTAAGTCTTCCGTTGAGCAAAAGTTTCAAGTACATCAACTCTTTACATATTGTCGGTTCCACAACAATTGTGACCTTTACTGCATTCATCATCTGCATTGCGCCAACTATTGGCGCCTCTGCAGGTTGATCCTCTTCTTCACTCTGAATGACATTCGCAACTTGGGGTGCGCGGTTATCTCCATTCCCTTGACCACGATTTCTGTTGGGACATATATCCTGCCAATGATCCCCGTGGCGGATACGGTAGTCACAACGACGATAATTGCCACCCTAAAATTTATTCCAGTTTTGGTTATTATTTTGGCCATCCTGTCAACCATGATTATACTGGTTCCCTTGGCCAACATTCTGTCCTTGGTTATTCCTTCGGTTGTCCCTTTGATTATTGCGATCGTTTTTCTGCTGTCTGCCTTGAAATGCAAGGTCGTTCCTATGAAGCTCGACAAGTTTCTCTGCAATCGCACGCGCCTCAGCTAGCGTTGCAGGGTTATGCCAAATGAGTTCTTGATTTGCCTATCCTTGCAACCCGTTGCCAAAATAGAACAACCGATCTTGATCATTCATTCTCTCTAACTTTCAGCATTATCGAAGAGAATGCCTTGACATAGTCATGCACTAACCCCATCTATTTCAACACCAACAACCTTTTGCGAGCTATTTTCTCTTGATTTTTAGGTAAAAAGTACTCTCGCAATTCCTTTTGAAGGTCCTCCCACGAGACTATAGCAACCAATCCCCATCGAACATCACCCAAGCGACGTCTCCAACAGAGAGTTGTTTCATCTGCAAAGTACATTGTTGCAGTCCGCAACCTATCTGCGTCGTCCTCTATCCTCGCAACTTCTAAAAACTGGTCCATCTCGCAGATAAAATTCTCAAGATTCTTTGAGTCCCGCGTGCCTTTATACTTTGCAGGCTCAAGTAGTTTGTAACGTGGTCTATCCACGTATGTCGCAACGCCGCCAGCCGGGGCAGTCCTCAACTGCCGCTCCAACTGTTTATTATTTCGTCGGACAACATCCAATTCAACAACCATGATGTTGAACCGACCCAATAAATCATCAAATCTGGTGGAAAAGTCCTCCATCGAGTAGTTAAGTTTAGTGACAAGACTTTTCACCGAGTCTTCCACTCCCTCTACCGCCGTCTTGATCTCTGCATTGAGATCATTAAAAGCGACACAAGTTTCATTAACCAACTTCTCCATGTTGGTCACTATCTCAGTCAGCTCTACAACATCGCGCGAGATGACTGGCACCCGTTCATCGGCCATGAAATCATCTTAAGCAAGAATCATACTACCTGAAGGGGTCATGTCATTCTTCTTTGGTGCCATTGTCACTCCCAATGTCGACAAGGCTCTGATACCAACTTTTCATGGGCTTAGAAGCGAAGGACCCCACGACGTAGCTTTAAAAATTTACAAACACTGAAAGCAGATCTTTTAAGCGCACATGCAACACACAACACACGCGCACGAGCGGAAGCAAGAGTATGCACATGCACAAACACGAAGAGAGCAAGGAGACAAGAATGCAAAAAGCTTCTTTATAGATACTTGAAAGCAAAATACATCAAGAAGGGAAGAGAGGGTCCGAATACATAAGGTACTTAAGCCGTAAGGCCTTGTGGAGCACTCGAGAGTGCCAAAGAGGTATATACATAAAAGCAAAAAGGTGAAAATGTGGCGGTCTGAAACACTTAGGGCCTCCAATGATAAAAAAACATGGAAAAATATGGGCCTCAATTGAAATATGCTTAGGACCTCAACTTCTCTTGAGCTGCCCTTTAATGAGCTCGCTTCTTTGCGATGTAAAACTCCAGGTTGAGGACACGATCACCCAGCCTTACATGCTTATCACCCAGCCTTACATGCTTTAACCGTGATAAAGCAATGGCAGCCTCCATGCGCCAGCGGGATTCAATCCCATGCTTTCAGTTTATTTGTTAAACCCTTATGTACTTACATGATGCACAGAGCTTGTGTTTCGAAAGGGTAGCATTTAAATAAGGAGAGAGAGTCGAAAGAAATACCACATTACCACTCATGAAGATCAATAAAATGTTGAACTCATAAACAGAACAAGAGCAAAAGTCAAAACAAATAAAAGAAAGCAGAAATGAAAAGAACATCATACAGACAAAACGAGCTCATGAGGAGTCGCAAAACGAGCTCATGAGGAGTCGCTGGCCCAGAGGGCGGCAAAAGAGAGGGAGAGTCAGATCACTAAGGAAGGTGCATAGGCAGGATCACATAAATAAAGAGAGAGACAAAAGCTAACAACTAGAATAATGTTAGTCTTGGACTACAAACTATCATCCTAAGGTAACCTCTGACCTGCACAATAATACGGTTTAATATATGCTCCTTTTTACCCATTCAAGGAAGCGGTTTGGCTCCTTTAATTGAAATAAGTCAATTTGACTCAAATTTAGACGCATCCACTCGTCCAAATAACTAGAATAAGTTTGGATATTGCATTTTGGATTAGACTATAATGACCCAAGTCCAGATTACTGGAACAAGTACATTAAAGGGGTGTTTAATTACATGCATTCACCTGTCCAGATAAAATAAAATAGAGAAAACTTGGAAATTCCATTAAATTCAACGACAAAGCATCCTACATTATCCAGTGACTAGACATACCAGTGATTTTGAAAATCACTAAACATATAATAATTTTCTCTCAAAAAAATCACTAAAAAGTAATGACTTGGAAATTCTCTAAACATAATTGAAATTTTCTCCTGAAAACTCCTTAACACACTAACGATTTTGAAAACTACTAAGCCGCATAGAAAACGTTGTTAATGATGTCTGTGGCACGCTGGTGGCACAAGCGACACGTACTGTAATTTAAGCGTCTAATTACTCAGGCTTACGGCAGATCACGTGCAATCACATTGCACACTTTTGTGTGCCGCTGTACTTTATCCGCCCTCTTATGAAACATGGCTCTCCCACCAATGTGAAAAGATCAGGTGAAATACGTTTGCACAAATATTTGTGCATTATGCACCTGATCACCCTCCATCCTGAGGACAGGGCCTGTCATTTGCGGGGGCCCAAGACCTCGATCAGGTGGGTGCTTAATGCACAAATATTTGTGCAATGTGATTGCACCCGATCCAGATTCCCCACCAACCTTCTGGTAGACTTTTATTACCAACTCATGTCTTGGATTACCATGTGTCAATATGGGTATCGGCCATGAATCGTTTGGCCACTGATTCAGTTGTATCCAGCGATACTTAAGTGAATAGTTCTGTATTGCACTTAAAAATAAAAAAAAAGTATTGCACGTCAGTCATAACGTAACACTAACACGTGTTAAAACCATTAAAATAATATTAAAAATTTACTTTTTGATATTGTTTATATTTATTAAAAATAGCCTATTCAGGCTTGAAGTCGTATCGAATTTCTGCAGATACATACAAGCCGATACGCATGAGTCCTGATCGGGTAAAATCACGACACAAAATTTGTGCATTAAGCAACTGATTGGCCTCCATCAGGCCTTGGGCCCCACAACTGACAGGCCCGTGATCAGGTGCTTAATGCACAAATATTTGTGCATTCATATTGCACCTGATCTTTTGACGATAGGCACCGATACTGATAAAATTGGCTTTGGACTACAGGATATCCCAATCAAGTTGTGGCTCATCTTTGACCGGATTACATCAATCAATCAAGACTTGGGACCATATCAATCAAGACTGAAGACATGGACTGGTGAGCCTTATCATCAGCCTCATTTTTTCTGTACATCTTGCCAAAATATTATCTGCTTTGGCTTGCTGGGCCACATGTGATTCGCGACTCCAAATCAAATTTGACTTGAAGTCATATGAATCAGAATTACATAAAGCCTCCTGTGATTTTTGGTTCTGAATAATGATAAGAGGCGGTTTCTCACCGCTCATTTGGTTAGCCAATGACGAGATTCATTGTCTCATGTTTACGAGCATGAATCTCATGAAACTTTACCAAACATTCATTTTCACGTAAGAGCAACACGCATCATCAACAACAACAACAAGGTCTGTTCTTAAAAACCCCAAAAAACATAATCAAGCTTTGTCTAATCTTTGTGCGGTCTGCTTTAGATATCATGACATGCCCTTTTCTTGACAGTATTGGTAAATAGGACTAAATGTTGATGGTGTTATTGCATTCCAATCACCAGTCACCCCTATTATATTATATGATTGTAACCATTATCGTTGTTACCATGTTTGCTCTTGCTTGATACAAAAGAGAAAAATGAAGAAAAAATAATTGCAATATTCACATGAAACAAAATAACTAAAAGAATTGCAATATTCACATGAAACAAAATAACTAGCTTCGAAAGAGTAAAAAAAGGAAAAGGAAAAGAAAAAAAAACGCATCCTTGCGAAGTAACAGAAAAAAAAGAAAAAGAAAAAGAAAAAAGAAACAACAACTACCAAATAGCAAAAAGGAACTTGAAAAAAAGAAAAAAGAAGCGAAAAAAAGACACTGAGTCTGCTACTGTACAAAGGACAAAACCAAACGGTAAGAACCATCAGCAGCCCCTACACTCTTCTCCACCACCAGCATGAGCACCACCACCATAGAGCTCGATTAGACTCTTCAAGATCTGCACTTGGGTTCTCAAAAGGAGAATGTAGCTTGCTGTTTCTTTGAAGAGCTTCTCCACCTTCATGTTCCCTCCTGCAGCCACCAGGTTTTGGAGAGCCACCAACCTGGTCCTGGTGGCGATGGGCCACCTCTCCCCATACCCACCACCCGTCCTCCGGGCAACCTTTGGGAAGATTTTCTTGGGTTTCCTTTCTCTTCTCTTCCCCATTCCGCTAGCCACGCCCATCTTCGAGCATACGGCCATTCGTTGGAGAAATTTCTCTCTCTCTCACGAGTGAGATAGAAACGAGATGAGGGAGCGTTTTAAACTCTCTCTCTCTCACTCACTCACAAGAGTTGGACCTTGTAGAAAATGAGAGAGAAAGGAGAGGAGGGAGCGTTTTAAATCTCTCTCTCTCTCTCTAAACAGAAGATGGGATAGAATCGAGAGGAGGAAGCGTTTTAAATCTCTCTCTCTCTCTCTCTCTCTATATATATAGAAAAGCCTGTCGGCCTGCAACCATGCATGTGCAGGGGATATAGGAGAAAATGTGAATGACGATTTTGTCCCTGATGCTTTGTATTCGTACTGGAAATGCCATGATGTACTGCAAGTGCACAAAATGATGTTAGTGGCCTCATTGCTTACATCCTTGTAACTGATGTGCCACTCTCCCTCTTCACCCAAACATTATGCGGCTAAGTATCTTGGGGTCGGGCTCAGGCTCGGGTTGCATTTTGCAGCTCAGATGGATCCGACTAGATATTTGAGATTAAAAAGAAGAATGAAAGTGAAGCGCCTCTCCCAACCACTGATTCAGTTGTCACAGCATTGCTCCTGCCTCCATGAAAGTTAAAGTCTGGGTGCATCTGTCTCACAATGAGTGGTGCATTTTGCACCAAGGGCCTAGAATGAGATCTGAATCAGTAAAACGGTGGGTTATAATGTTAACGCCAACACTAAACATGGCACTTGTCCTGTTTGGTACTCAATGTAGCTAAGGACCTCACAACATAGAACAGGTTGTTTTGGTATTTATAAATATTTTACCTAATCAAGTCTCACTTAGGGCACGTTTTTGAAGAAAGATGCAGGAAAAGCGATACAAAGTGGCATTGAGTTCCTATCCAACTGTAGATAATCGGTCAGAAACACGTGAGGACGCATTCTCATCACTCGTTGTCATTCATTGTAATCCCATATGCTTATACAGTGGTGTCATGATCATATATCTCTAGGGTATCATTGTAGCTACACCCATCGTACAAAGATGTGGGCATTTTGTTTAAAAAGAGTTAGAGAGAGATAGGAGCTAGGGCATAATGGCCATTATGGGGAAGGGGGGGGGTCTGGATGTGAGCCCTTTTTCTTTCCCCTAAAACGGGGTTCGTGGTAGAGGAAGGTTGCAAAACGTAAGGGGTATGTGTGGTTTCCCCGAAGGGCGCATGTGAAGTTGTCATGTTCAGCCAAGGCCAGCAAGGGAGAAAGGGAGAGGGCGGCTGTGTGTGTGAGAGAGAGAGAGAGAGAGAGAGAGAGAGAGAGAGAGAGAGCTTGTTGTTTGTGAGAAGATGGTTGAGAGAGAAAGGGTTTTGGTTGCACATGCTGGCACATGGCTGCATTTGCAAACTTGAGGGAGCCATGTGAGAAAGGGGTGGGTGGGGTCCACCCATCCCGAGCCCAAATGCACTGCATGTTCTGCACATTCCCAGCATGGAATGGAATTGATTGTCGGCAGCCCTTCAAACAACGAAACAGCCAAATCTCTCTCTCTCTCTCTCTCTCTCTCTCTCTCTCTCTCTCTCTATATATATATATATATATATATATATATCCAAATCTCTCTCACTCGTACGGATACTAAAGACGTGTATGGTTTGGTTGGTTAGAAAGGGACTTAGGTAGGTCATTAGATGGGCGGTCACAGTTCAAATCGCATGGGCGTCACTTTTTTACTCAAACTGAACAAGGAGACTCCCTTTAGGGATGGTATAGTAAGATAAGCCAGCGACCTAGAGGTATCCAATCTTGGGGGCGGTTACTTTATGTCATCAACCAAAAAAAATAAAATAAAAGGTATGTTGTGGTAAAATGCTACATGAAAAGCTTAAAAATCTCCTCAATTTCGAGTTTTTCATGGCAAGTGCAATTAAGGCAATGTTGACAATTGGTGGGGGTGGGGGAAGCGGAATAAGTAGAACAGTGGAAGGGGTAGAATAGGTAAAACAGTGGATTACATCGCTAGTGTAAAATACAACCGTGACATTCGTTGATAAAAGTAACTGCATAGGGCAAGTGCCAACTCTGTGCAAGTTCGTTTACATAAAATGTTTTACCCCATCAGGTCTCCCTCTTGGTGGCATCAACTTACATTCTTTCCGTAGAACATGCAGGCTCTGATGAATAATATGATGGTACGAGAGAGAGAGAGGGAGTTTTCGTCAAGATAAAAAGCCATTTATTATTTAGGGGAGTCCATTATTAACACTTATGATGCTCCGGTGCCTCTTTTTCTCCACCTTGTGTTCTCATGTACGGACGATGAATCCAGTTGGATTGACTTATCTCTGGCTTGACTTGTAAATCAATTATTGGAGAGTATTTTTATTAAAAGTTGTGGCTACTAACGAGTTGTTAATAAACAACTCCCTCTCTCTCTCTCTCTCTCTCTCTCTCTCTGGTTGTTGGTGTGGAAGTTAAGTGGGTCACATGATCTACATGCCAATTTGGTTTGAGTCATCTGTACCGTCGGTTTTGCTTTTTTTTTTTTGTTTTTTTGAAAATATCATTGTGTTTGAGATTCAATCATGCAATTAGGGCCCTAACTTGGAAAAGATTGTGAATTATATCAGGGACCGAGCTTTTGTCATCCCATCCAGTCAAACAAGTCTCAGCCATATCGTTTGTTACACCAGCAGAGATTGAAACGTGCGTTTCACTCGAAAGGTAACCCACGAAAAATTGATTCCCCATGGGGAAGGTGCCACGTGCAATATATATATATATATTATATCTACCCGGAGAAACCACCCTCAAAACAGAGACCTAGGCTTTGTTACTGTCCTGACAGCGTAAAACTGATGGGCTCTACCGATGCACTACTGCGAGCCTCTTTGTTTAAGCTCTTGCAGAAACAGCACTCCTTTCATACGAAAGGGCTCTTTTAGTGGAGTCCAGGCTCACTCATCCCCTAAGTCATCCATACCTTCCTACCGGTCTTTGCGATTTAATTGATGCAAGTTGTTTGGATCAATTTGGGCCCCACGTGTGTGATCTGCATCATCCACTTACTGAAGATCAACACTTGAATCACCTAAATCCTACTTAGTTTGCAGAATTTTTCGGCAAGGTAGATTCTTATTAAATCAACCATATTGATTCCATCTATGAGGTCAGATTTGATCAAAACAACTTGCATCAATAAGATTTAGAGGGTTATCAAGATGGGGGGGGGGGGGGATGAGTGAAACCAAATTGCTTTTAGTGCAGAACCCGATGTTTTGTGTAAACCTGGTGCCCCCCCCCCCCCCCCCCCCCCCTCTCTTATGTGGTGCTTTCTCGCAAACATTTGTTTCAGCTCTTGGACACACACAGACTTATGTAATTTACAAATTTTCATTCCAAGGTGTATTTAAAGGCTATCATTGGGAGCTTAGCAATGGGATGAAAACATGGTTTCAGTGTGTTGCCAAAATATAGTTTTGCCAATGTGAGGTTGAGACTTGAGAGATGGAGTTGCCAAAAACATCATCTCGTGAAAGGTGTTAGAAATGTGGTGTTGGGCCTACCAACACCAGTCCCAACACATTGTTCCAGCAATGCCACTGCTCCCAAATAGCAAGAGAGCAAGAGTGTGGCAGAAACCACAACACAACCTCCGATCCAAGGTTCTCAAACATAGCCTAAATGTCGCAAATTTTCATAATTTCAACATCGGGCCAGGTATTCACCGGGTAATCACAAATCTTACAAAGGATGAGCCATGCACTAGCACTAAATCAGCTTGTTAGTAAAATCATTTCAGTGAAGCTCAATCCTTCCTCACCGAGAACCGCTGAGTTTAAAAGGGCACAACTCAACTCGACCTGAGTGCGATAAGATTCAAGTCTATCCAAACCCGATAAGTGGTAAAAATAAAATATCAAGTAACATATTAGTGTTTGGTTGCACAAAAAATGCACCCTAAATAAGAGAAGCTAATTTGTTTGCCTTATCACCAACGGGGCGAGGGGGTGTGTGCTCTGCTTGTCTAGCAGGAGCAATTGCACCTTGTGTTGGGACATTGCAAGTTTGAATTCCAAATGGTATGGTTGTATAACTGGTAGGGGTCTGCCTAACCCCAACTTTCTATGTCAAAAAAACAAAAACAAAAACAAAAACAAAAAATGACTGTATTGTATGACAAAATGATGCATTTCCAAAAATTTCCCACAATTTTACAAAATCTGCCGAATACACAATACTACGGGTTCTCAATTTTTTTGATGCTTTTAACCTTTGCAAATGCAAATTTTTTATTTTTGCGCATCATGATGCTAAAATAGTACACCCACAAAACTCTTTAACAAAATCGCATTGGAGGTTGCAATATTCCAAAAAAGATTGTGAAATTCTAAAAAAATTATGAAATTTCGAACAAGTTTTGCATAAAGTATTGCAAAATTTTGAAATATTTGTGAAAGTCCCATATTACGAAATTGTGATGAGTATCGCACATAGTGTTGCGAAAATACTTTTAGGTGTTGCGAAAGTCCATAATTTATGAAATTTTGAAAGAGTATTGCACAACGTATTGCAAAATTACAAAAAAATGTGAAAGTTTGATATTACAAAATTTCTTATTGGAATTGCATCGATATTGTGATTTTTTTTTCTTATAATTTTTTGCCTTATAAAAATGCACATTTACATTTCTTTTTCTTTCTCATTTGTATCTATAAAGAGCAGTAACCCAATCATCCTCCCTCTAGAATCCCAACCCTTCTGACGATTCTCGTGAAAGTTGTTCACTTCACCTCATGCAAGGTTGCGGTATCCTTCTCCTCTACTTCTCTGATTAGCTATTAAGGTGAGTTTCATACAATGTATCTATTGTTTTGATGTTTTTTTTTTTACATTGTAGTTTCCTTTTCTTTTTGTTTGGTTGTTGTTGTGAACTTATTATGTATATTTCACTGTTGTGAATGTATCTACAAAAATTTTTGAATGGAGAAAGATGAGACTTACTCAGATTTGCTAAAATCCTTTTTGTAGTGTGGAGACACCGTATATGACTCTTGATCGTCCTTCGCCTGACAGGAAGGGAAGATCTAGACAAGTTCTCTAATCTCCGTACCCCAAATTGAACTGTCGAGATGCTTGAATATGCAATAAAGATCAAAGTGTATGAGTATCTTCTCATAGAATAATAAAAATCAAAATGAAAGAACGAATACAAGTGAATTAAAAAATTACTTTTTTTGGACTCGAAGGTCCGTTAAGCTTTTAGGTTCTTTCTTGATCCAGACAACACTCTTGCGCAGGAACAAAGATAGTTGTAGCAGCTCTAGCAGCATCCGACATAGGTAAGACAACTTTAGAGAGGAGGGTTTAGAAGGTTGGGTTCATTCTCTCTAGGGTCAGGGCTTTGACAGAAAAATTCTAGATGATTAGGCTCTAGGGGTAGATCCCTATTTATAGATTTTTTAGTGAGATACGAGTCACCGGGCTTTCCAAATTTAGATATAGTCCAAATGGATTAAAGTTTATCCTTAATGGAGATAGAACTCAATCCAAAAGAGTCATCTCTTCCTGAAAAACACGTAGGTGGGGAGGCAGCTCAGATGAGATCGAGTGAGGATAAGCCAAATGACTTATCCTTTTGCTCGAGGGGCAGGATGATGAAACAATTTGGCAGTCCCAAGAAGGGATGGCAAAAAAAAGTAGCTATCCCACCGGTAGGATGGCTAGACCAGGCACCATCCCAAGATGGGACCACTTCAGATGTGGCCATCCTTGGGCAGGATGGAAGTCCAGATAGAGAAAAGGCAAGATTGGGAGGACGGTCTGGACGACAAGACATGTTCTGCCTTTCCTGGGCTGGATGGCAGAACATTAGGCTGGACATTAGCAATGAGAGCGTCCAAGGACATGTGGGATGACATAAAATGTTATGCAACCCCAAGCCAAAGGACATGTGAGACGACACCACTATAGTGTCATCCAGGATAAGATGACACCACTTATGGTGCCATCCCAACCTATAACTAGGATAGGGTGGACAAAACGAGGTTGGGACGACATTGTGTCTGCCATCCCAGGTTAGGACATGGGGCGACAAGGGTTGAACAAAAGGGACAAGGTGGGATGGCCAGGCCTTGGGGCTGTCCCATGGTGGGATGGCAAGGATAGGGCCGTCTCAAGGTATGGAGACTGTTGATAAAAATTTGAAGATTGGGAACATTAGACTCACTCAGATTACACAAAATCTTTTTAAAAATGTGGGGGATGCCATATACAAATATTGACCATCCTTCCCTTGACGAAAAAGTAAAGTCTAGAGCAGTTTCTCAATCTCCGTAGATTAAAGAACACCATTGTGGATTCAAGCATGCAAGCAAGATCAAAATGTGTATGTCTCTACTAAAAAAATTAAATAAATTAAAAGAAAGAGTAGAGGATCTAGAAAAATACCTTTTTTGTAATCGGGAGTCTGTTTAGCTTTTATGCTCATTTTTGTTTGTCAACACCTCCGCGTAGGTATGATGGTTCTTCAATGGATTTGGGACAAAGTGTCAGCTGGGTTTGAGTAGGCTTGTTCTGTAGGGCCTGCACTTCAGTATCTAATTTTAAGATACCTGGGTCCTAGGGGCAAGCCCCTATTTATAGGACTCATAATGGGATATGGGTCACAAGATTTCTTTGGATCTAGATCCAATCTCAGTGAATCTAAGCTTATCCCCAGATGAGGATAAGACTCATTTAAAAGAGTCTTATCAGATGAAGGATCATCCAAGAGGAGACCTCCCGCCTTGAGAAATGCACAGGTCGATTGGGAAAAGATAAGGATAAGCCAAATGGCTTATCCACATTCGGTGCAGCGGACGACGAAGCAGTTGTGCTGTCTCATAGCGAACGACACTATCTTTTTGCCATCCCCAATTCTGGATGGAGGTCTATTCTACTGTCCCAAAACAGACAATGGTCCATTCTGCCATCCCATAGAAAACGACTGTTTGGTTTGCCGTCACCTAGATGGATGGCAAAATCTCCCTTGTTGTTCGAGCTTTGAGGGGTGTCCGATTCCTGTTAGGTACTTGTAAATACTTGTTTCAGAAGATATCAATAATCAAACATCATAAAAATTTTGGTGTCTATAGATGCCTCGCTTTGTTATTAATTGAATATGATTCAATTTATGACAAAGAAATAAACACTCAATGCTTGAAACACTAAGATGTCAAGACTAAGCTCAATCCCGTTGAACGAGCTCAGGCCAATATTTTTGAAGAAAACTGGGTTGCAGAGACCATGATTGGTCTCACCGAACATGGTCGGGCTAGTTTGAAAACCACTGGATTTTGGGGCCATTTAGGTCCCACTGAACAAGGTCGGTGCCAACATACGAAGAGAGGAGTTGGATTGTCGAAACCATTATGGGTCTCATAGAGCGAGGTTGGATTAGTTCGAGAATAACTGGATTGTCAAGAGCATTTGGTGGTCTTGCCGAACGAGGTTGGTGTCAATGCCAAAAAGGAAAAGAACTAAGATGTAGAGACCGTTATGGGTTTCGCCGAACAAGGTTAGGCTAGTTTAGAAATCACTTTATTTGTAGTAGAGAGAGAAAATGTTGGGCTTCAGACGGGGGTATAGAAAGAGAAATATAGCTCCCTTTCGTGCCCGATTTGATTTTTGATGTCTTTTGATAAATTTCTTTTTAAAAATTTGTGAAGGCAAACATCAGGAGTCCTACACCTCTTGATGGTTCATGAATAGGATAGAGTTGCCCCAGTAAGGTCTTAGGATAGAGGTGTCCCTCCTAAGATGATTAATTTGGACATGAGACTTCTTGCCCTAGTGAGGAAAGTGAGGCATACTTCTTTTAGGTAGCACCGAAGAGAGGGCAAATATTTTTTTGTACTTCTTAGACTCAGGATCCCTATGGCTAGATTCTTTGGTGCATTATGGCGTATGCAATGAGGCTAATGCATTTGTAGTAGAGTGGGTAGCATATGATAGCCATGACTGATTGCTCATATAAGATCACATATTTTTGCTCTTTCTTAAAAAATTAGAACCTTCCTCACAAGTTGATTCCTATACTTTAGACTTTCTTTCTCTCAGGTTGGTCTAAGATAGCAACACTTAGCTTCATTGATTTTTTTCCCTCTAATTCTGCCTTGACTTTTTAAGTGACTAATTATACAAATATGTGATTAAGTTTCAAGGTATTCTTGTTAGGTTTAATAGTCCCCACTAAGGCTTGAACTTTGAGAGACTAGGGCTTGATGAGAACTTATTCAAGTATACCTCTTACCCCTAAGTAAGTTTTTTGGAGTTTTTCTTTTTATCTTGGAGAAAATTGATTCCTCACTTTTACCATCCTTTGTCCTGAGGCCTGACAACCATGGATCTCATGGCTTTCTAGTTTATAAGGGATGCCCTTAACTATCCAACTTCTGCCTCCAAAGGCCATATGACTGGAACCTGTCACCTTGCCATAGGTCTAGAGGCAAGTATTAACTTTCTCTTAGTACACACTTTTCTATTTTAGCCTCTAGCTGTAACACCCCAATTTTTAAAATCCAAAAAAATGTAGATTTAAAAAAAAATGCTTTTAAACACTTTAACAGCAAAAAAACTCATCAGGTCTAAAATTTGACATACTACTTCTTGCATTCATCTATAACCATATAATTATGAAAATAAATAAAATAACTCAAGCATTCATAAAATAATTAAAGTCCATGACCATCCGTAATGAATTATATTTATCCAATGGTAATTAATTTTAAAGAAATTATTCAGAGTCTAAAAAATCCTTGAAGGTATAGGAAAGGTTAGGCTCGGTTCCCGTCGCAACCTCCTGCCTTCACTTGCAAGCTTTACTCACTTCCTGAAAAACATTAAATTAAATATGGTCAGACATATAATGTCTCAGGAGGACAAATTATACTAGACAGATAAAATAGAAATATGAAACAGAAATTTCATCTAATTTTTTATAATTTAATTATAAAAAATAACTCGTGCATTTTAGTAATTAAAGCAAGCATACTAGTTACCAAATCGAACAAATATGTATCATCCATTTCAACCAAAGTCAGTAAAATGCATGAACAATTAATATGCATAAACTTACCAAAAGTAGAAGCCATTAAATGCATGAACCAATTTTTTAATCTTTAATTACATGTTCTTTCTTAAATGATGCATGCAATGCTTAAATAATGCACACATCTTAAGTTATCACTTCTTAGCCTTGTGGGTACAAATACAGACAGATACTTGGTTTAGGGTCGTGGTTCAGGTAGTATTTTACATACATGGGTGACTTTGGCCTGGCCTGACACCTTTCTCTAGTCCTAGGTGAAGGACGACAAAGCAAGAGAGACTCCCAACACCTCCATCCTGATGCATCAGAATTCTACTCATGAGTTTCTTTCTCGTATGCTACAGTCTATGCAGAGGGTTTTCCCTATCTTTGTGAGTGGGGAGGAGCAACCTTCTGTGCTTAAAACAGAGTTTCACGAAGCCAGATATACCACTTGCCCTCTCTTTGCAAGCCCTTACGTTAATGTTGCATGTTTTACTTAATTACTTTAATGACTTACATGCAATATCATGATTGAATCCGTTATAAGGGTTCAACCACTTTTTGGGCAATGGATCTATTCTTTGAATCATTGCATTTGCTTACACATCCATTCTTATGCTTTGGCAAACACATGTGCATGCACATAAGCAATGCGATAAAATTAACTTACATACATCCACATAATTGCAACATCAATATCATTATAATCATCATAACAAGAGCAGATATGCAACAAAAATAACATTGAACATTAACAATACACTATGCGATTTGGACCCTTCGGTCCCTTAATGCATAGTCCTTTAAGCAAACATGTCTCATGATTTTATGCACATATTCATGCCATAACATAGGCATGTCATTCCCTATATATAAATAGACCTATGCATGTTCGTACAATCCTCATATTGTTCATAATGATACATACATCCATTAAAAAAAACATGCAGGTGTTTGGGCTCGGTCCTTAGACCGGTCCCAATTTGTGAAAGATTCCAACTCTATTTGACCGTTATAGAATTTACAAAAAAAAAAAATTAGTCAGTGAATAAAGCTAATTTTTTTACAGATTGAAGAAAATTTTGTCATCTTTTCATAGCAAAAAACTGTTCATAAAATTCATTCGTATAAGAAAGTTACGAATGTTTTACTACAGACATGCACTTTTATGTTTCAACTGTCACATAATAATGATCATTTTATGAACAGAGCCCAAAATTTTAAAGAAAGTGTGAAATTTTGTTAGATTAAAAACCACAACAAACCGCTAAGCAAAACTCCTCCGGACGAGGGAGTTATAAGCATTTTATCGGTCGAATGTCTGGCCAGAAATACTTAATATCATATTTATGCATTCGGGTGGGGCCAAACTGGGTCACCCGAATCCGTACATCCAAATTTTTTTAACATAAATTAAATTAAAAAATTTATCAAAATTACATCATACTAATTTAACACAAGATACAATGGACAAATCTATTTTTCTCAGCAGTTTGGCCAAAAAATAGATTTGTCCTTCACACAACATGATTTCTCAGAATTAATTTCGATAAACTATATAATTTAATAAATAAATCATGGAATTTTCTTACAATTAAAAATAATAAAAATCTGCAAAAATCACAGAGTATCGACATGCACATATTCTACCAACTACAATTAAATTTTGCATGGACCTAATTTCAAATTTCATGGTTTTACTAAATTTACCAATTTTTTTTCTTAAAAACCTGATATGACAAAAAATGCAATATCTAAGGATCCTGACTAAGAAAATCCTTCAAATTTTTACAGAACATCTAACATAACATATACTTCTGACCCAAATCAAAAATTACAAAAAATCATAGCATAACCAACATATTTTGAAAATCTATAGTTTTATTTTCTGAGAAACTCATTTTTGGGAAAAACATGTTTTCAAAAAAGGTTTTCTCTCGAAAACCCGTTCTATTTTCATATTTCAATAACTCTAAGCCAAACCCATGTATGTAAGGCTTGTTTTAGGATTTATGCTTATGAAAAATTGGTGAAATTCATGCTACGAATTTTGTTTCACAAGTATAGATCCCCCTACCTTTTGGCAAAAAATATGTTCTTATGCGAGTCAGTTGGCCTTTACGCACAATTTGGTCGTTCCACACCAGCCACAAACTTGGTTGTAGCCTCCTTGAACTACGTGAATACCCCCCTTATAGATCCAATGGTGAAAACACCAATGGATTTGGTGTAGGGAAAGGAGAGAGAAGAGAGGGGATTTTGGAAAAATAACTAAAGAGGCAAAAATGGGGGGGGGGGGGGGGGGGGGGGGTTGAGCCCCTCCTCTCTTTAAATAGAGTTTAGGGTTTGGGTCAAGGGATGGAATTGATCCTAGCCCTTGATCCAAATCAAGGCCCCTTTCTATATATCAAGCCATTTTCTTTCCTATTCTCCTTTTTCTAGAATTTCCTTTATATATGTATTTTATTTTAATTTTCTTTTAGTATAGCTTGTAATACCATGTAATATATATTTTATATACTATAGTATTGTATCTTATGCTTAAAAGAAAAGGGTTGGTTGTTTACAGATAACTCTTCATCTGCATTTTAATTTCTTGTGTTTATTTCTGTTTCATAATAAAATTTATATTGAAATTGACTCAATTTTCTCAGAAAATGGGGGTCAGAGGAAAAGAGGGGATATTTACAAGATTTAAAAAAATTTGGGGTGTTCACATTGGTCGACCCCCCTATGGGAGCCAACCTTTCCAAAATTTAAATTTGGCAACTTGCTTGCTTGGAAAGCAAGTTAACCTTTTCTTTTCTTTCTTTTTTTCTAGTTAGCATAGGTTACAATATATATTTTAGTATATATATTACATACTATATTGTATGTATTCCCATAAGGGCTGGTCGACCTCCATGGGTTGAACTCCTTTATAAAATTTGAAATGGTAAGTTGATTGCCATGCCACTTCCTCTTTTTTTTCATTATTTATTATCAAATTTTTTTCTTTTTCTTTCTTTCTTTCCCTTTTTTTCCATTGGTCCAGACTTTGCTGGACCCTTCTAGAGTCCTCTAAGGTTGGCACCACCCCCTTATGGGGTTGACTTTTGAAAATGATAAGTTTTGACTTTTTCCTTCTTTATTTTGGTTTTTTGTAAGTTTCATTTTAACACCAATTTAAAGTTTATTTTATTTTTATCATTTTAAACTTTAAATTAGAATGCCACATAAGATGGGATGGCCCACCTATGGACTCCTATCATTTTATGAAATGTAGCTAATTTTTGGATTCCATTCCACTAAATGAAATTCCACTTAAATGCAAATTAATTCAAATGAAATATTTCATAAATGGAATTGTAAATTCACATGAAATGCTACTATATGAAATTTAATTAAATCTACCCCTAATTAGATTTTATTAATACATTTTTGAATTCACCACATAAATAAATTATTTATTTCAATTATTCTTTTAAGGATTAATTCAAATTTCTCAGAATTTATCTCTAAAAAATTCGAGCTCCATAGGGTCAGTGAGACCCTAGGCATGTAGAATTTATTTTTTTATCATTTTAATGCTCTCTCTAAACCTTACAAACCCTCTAAACACCTTGTCTACCAATTTTAATATTTTGATTTATCTGAAAATATGAAAATTCAAGTAAAAGCTTTGAAAAAATTGCAGGCATTACATCCAACCCCCCTTAAAAAAAATTCGTCCTAAAAAATTGGTTAGGGTTATGTACCGAACAAGTATGGATATTTTGCTCTCATATCCGCCTCGGGCTCCCAAGTACACTCTTCGAGCCCATGGTGCTGCCATCATACTTTCACGAGCGGGATCATCTTATGTCGTAGCATCTGCTCTCTTATATCCACTATCTCTATCAGACGCTCCTCAAATGTGAGATCTTTCTGAACCTCGACCTCATTGTATTGAATAATATCTGCAGGGTCTGACACATACTTTCTTAACATCGACACATGAAAAACATCATGGATGTCTAAGAACTGAAGGAGAAGTGCCAATCTATAAGCTGCACCTCCTATCATCTCGAGGATGAGTAAAGGTCCTACGTACCTCAAACTCAACTTTCCTTTCTTGCCAAACTGAAACATACTCTTCATCGGCAATATTCTGACAAATACGTGGTCTCCCACCTCGAATGAAACCTTTCGACGCTTCGGATCTACATAGCTCTTTTGACAGCTCTGAGCGGTCAAAAGTCTCTTACAAATCAACTGCATCTGATCTGTGTAATACTACAAAACTATGGGTGATTTAATGTCTCGATTACCAACCTCGCTCCAACAAACAGAGGACCTATAGGGTCGCCCGTACAAAGCCTCGTAAAGAACCATGCCGATACTCGAATGGTAATTGTTATTGTAGGCAGACTCGACCAACTTTAGATGTTTAATCCAATTACCTTTTCACTCTAGTGCACATGACCGTAGCATGTCCTCCAATATTTGGATAGTCCTCTCCGACTGTCCGTCTATCCGCGGGTGAAACACCATACTAAACTTAAGCTTTGTTCCCAAAGCTTTCTGAAGTTGCTCCAAAACTTCAACGTAAATCTCGGATCTCTGTTTGAGATGATCGAAACAGGTACTCCGTGTAACCTGACGATCTTTTCTATGTACAAATCGACCAAACTCTCCAGTATCTGATTCACCCTGGTCGATAGAAAGTGTGCCAACTTCGTAAGGCAATCCACAATCATCCAAATGGTGTCATACTGTTGGCGTGTCCTGGGTAGACCTACCACAAAATCCATGGTAATGTCTTCCTACTTCCACTGTAGAATCTCAATTGACTACATCATGCTGCCAGGTGTAAACACCTCAAAATTTCATCATTCGTTCTCATACACCCCCTTTTAACAGATGCCAATCCCCTTAGGCCAGTCTACCCCTAGGTCTGTCCTAATTTAGGTATCATTTCACCCCTTTTATTAGTAAAATTATCATTTTACCCCTAAGTCACCTTAGACCCTCATTAGTTAAACCTAATCAAGCTCATTTTTAAGTTCATAACAGTTAGAATGTCAGTCATTTCTAGCTCCCCTGAGCTGACGATGATTGAATCCTATTCATTTCTGACCATTTAAGCTAAAATTGATCAATTTTCTAAGAAATGAGCTCATTTCTAGCTCAAATTCTAGCCAATTATTCCTGGGTCAGTTAATTCCAGTCAATCCTATTCCCCTGTGTCTAACTTGAGCTCACCAGGAGTTCAAGTGATTCGATTCCAGTTCATATTTCATTCCCATAATCTTGGAGTCTATTTTAGCTCACTTCGACTCATTTTAGCTAAAATTGAGCTAAGTCCAGTAAGTCCAGCTAGTGTTTGAGCTTCAGATTTAGTTCATCTCAGTATAACGAACCTTCATTCCAGCTCAAACCCAGTACATTCTTGTCACCCACTTCATTCCAGTGTTTATTTCTCACCATTTCTCTGAGAATTGGGTCATTTATCGATCATTCAGTCTAGGAGCTTAGTCGAGTCAATGTATTTTTTGTTCATTCAAGTTTAAAAACCCTAGAAACCAGTTCAATTCAGTTCAAACCTCATCTTTTCAGTGTCACTCTTTTCCATGTAGGGGCAAAATCATTTCTCAAGTCATTTTATCCAGAACATCGATTATATCAATTTTTCAAGCTGGTACAACTACCGATCTGGGCTCAGATTAATTCTTTTTCTGAAATTTTAACTATATCCAATATCCATATCATATTTGGATCAGATCCAATGTCAGATCTGATATTCAATTATCAATTTCTATCCTCATACAAGAATTTTTAATTCCTTCTCTGCCAGGAGCCTGGTCGGGACTTCAAATACCTTATCTAGGGTTTGCATTTCACATAACATTGCATGTCATTCCATATTATTTTGTGTCATTTCATATCATTTCATATCATTTTCGAGATCCAACACTCTTATTTTCAAAATATCAAATCCAGACTCGATTTTAAAACCTTTCTTTCGAAATCAATTTAAAAAACCTAGGTTTTAAAACCAATTTTTTTCCATTTGGCCAACCCTCAGGGCTTTACATTCCTTTATTTCAAAGTATTCTCCTTAGAAAAATGATTTGGATTCATTTTAAACTTGATTTTTAATTCAACTTCCAATTTTCTCAATTTTCTTCAAGTGGGGCCCATCCTGCAGGGGCACCAACCCCTAATTTTTCCATCTTTATTCAATTTTATTTTATTTCCATGTTTTACTTATTTCAAAAATACAAAATTTTTAGTGAATATTGGTGTCTTTTAAAAGCTTTTTGAAAATCTTGTTTTTAACCCCTTTATTTTCCCCTCTTTTAAAATCATTTTTGAAAACCAAATGGGGTCCACATTAGGTGGCGCCACATTTGGAGGTATTTAAGTTAGTTTAGGTTTAGTTAGAGTTTTAATTAAGTTAAAGTTTGAAAAGTCAAAATCTAATTGATTTAAAAACTCTATTTTTGTTTTAGCATTTTAGCCTTGTTTTTAACCTCTATTTAGGGTTTAGAAAAAAAACAAATGTGGGCCCACATAGGTGGTGCCACATTTAAGAAATTTTAGAATTTATTTAGGAGTCAATTAGGTCTAATTAGTTAGAGTTTTTTTTAGGTTAGAACTCTCCAAGGAAAATCCCCCCCCCCCCCTTTTTTAGCTTATCTCTTAATTAATTAAGAGAGTTTCGACAAAATCGAAACTCTCTAAACCTAAAGTAAAAAAAAAATCTATAAAAGGGGACTCATAGGGAGGCCGACCCTCATGTTCTCACATGCTCTTTCTCTCTCTCTAGCAGCCCTTCCTCTTCCTCCAGCTCCTTTTTCCATTGAAGCTCCAAGGTAAGGTCTTCTTCTTCTTTTCTTTTATTATTTTTTTCATTAAACCTACCATTGCCGCCCCCTTTTGTTCATCCTTTTCCTTCTTTTTCTTTCAAGAACCCATATTTATGGTTCAAAATGATGATCAGTTGAGTGTTTATAGATATTTACACGTTTTTAATCCATTAGAAATGCTTAGATCATATTTATTTTGTTAATGCCCTAAAAAAGAACAAGATTTGATCCCTCTATGGATCAAATCCCTCTTTTAATGGCTAAATCAAGTTCTTGATCATGATTCTCTGTATTTTTATTTCATCATGCTCATGCATATTTTCATTATTTTCATACGTTTAATCATGATTCATGGCATTAGTTACATGTTTTATCAATTTTATCATGCTTAATTAGGTTTCTTTTTTATCTAGGGTTTTAGTTTCACAGTCTTGATTTCTAGCCATCTGTTAATGCTATTACTTCACTAGTTTATATTCATTATTTAAATCTGATTTTTATGGTAGAATCATGCATCTGTCTACGGTTTTCAGTAAAAAAAATTGGATGTTTTTGAGTTCTGTAACCCTGCTTTCAAAAATCCAAGTCAGAATCTGTCTTCTGAATTGGGAAAACACTGTGCAAACCCAGAAGCATCTTTTTGGGGTCATATCTCCCTCACTGAAGATCATATTTCAGATTCGTAAAAAGAGGCATGATTGTCAAAGTGTCTAATTTATTTTATGAATTTTTTAAAATTTTTAACGATCGTTTACTATTTTTCTTTAAACCAAAACCAAAACCTATTTTTCTGGAACCGTTAGGTATTGTTTAAACCCTGGGTCATCTTGCTGGAGCAATTTCTCCCTAACCGGAGATGATCTCTTCGATCTGTAAAAAGTGTTATGTTCGCTGCATGTGTAGTTTTTTCAGTATGATTTTGGTGATTTTTTTAAGTCTGTCTGATATTTTTCTTTTATCCAAAATAAGAAAATTCTTTTCGTGAACCGTTATATGTTGGTCAAAATCAAACACAACTTGCCGGAATGATTTATCCCTAACCAAATATCATATTTCTGATCTGTAAAAAGGGTTATTTTTATTGATTTGTCTAGTTTCTTTTTGTAAAATTTCATAAATTTTTATTACCGTTTGATATGTCATTCAAGTCTGACACCGTGATAAGTATAAAATAGTAGGTAAAATAATATATTTTGTCTTTTTTATTTAATATTTATATAAAAAATAATCCCAAAAATTTATTTTTTGATTATATATTATTTTTAGGGTTGTTATAAGTGTCTATGTCGATTTTCATAGTTTTTGGAAGTTATTTGATAGTTTACTTAGTCATTTGATAAATAGTAGGATGTTCGTGGAGTTTTGATTCAATCGAAACACAAACAAATTTCATCTTTTTTGTATATTTTATTATTTTCATACATGGTTTTCATGATTTTTGAATTTGATCATCTTGATAATCATATTAGGGTACTCTCCACTCGATTTGGCATCGTTATGAATTCGTTTGATCCCTAGAATAAGCGTATTACAAAAATCTTTTTTGAAAAACCCTATTTTTAACCCTGTTTTGCAAATAACCTTAATTTCAAGGGTATTTTGGTCATTTTCCTCTCAATTCTGAATTTTCAATTTATTTATTTTTATTATTCATTTATTTATGCATCATCCATTATGTTATTTAATGATTTTTATTTCAGAGAAGCACAAGAAAAAGGCTTATATCCGAATAAATCCATTAATTTCTAAATATTGTTGAATAAATCTAGAAAAGTTGACATTTGTCTACTAACAAGTTTGCTAATTTTTGCAGAAAAGCTCAAGATTAAATTTTGTTTTATTTACATTTTTCTTTCTTCAGTTTATTATTCAGTTATTGATGTAAATTGTAATTGTAATATTATAATAAGAAAATTTCCTTCTTGCTTAGCTTAGGTTGCATTTACATATAGTTTGATTTTAATATATAACTGCTATTGCTTGTCATTCATGCACATATTTCAAATTCACAATAGTCAACATGAATGACACGTGCACCAACTTCTAAGGAGTTAATAAACTCAGTAAAGTTCGTATTTGTGGCCATAGTTAGAATACAAATGATACTCAGATTTATCATATTCCTTTAAGTTACAAACGACCTACACTCTTAGGCTATTTTCAGAAATCATTGCATATTTTTAAAAGCTTTTCCATGTATTTTTTCATTTAGAATTAAATGAGATATATTCAATATATATTCGTGACCATAGTCAAGGATATATAGCAAATTTATTTCATCTAAATTCTATAAGGCCCAAAAATATTTTTACAAATGATTTTCTCAAATTCTTCAGAAAATATTTTCACAAACTGCATCTATACATCATCTAGGTTTAGATTGCATCATGAAAAAGGCTCATAGGGCCACACACCCATCTCTTTTGATTTGATTTCAGAAAAGTCAATTTTCTCAAAACTACTCGGGTTTTCTTCAGAAATGGATTTTCTCAAAAGCATCAGGATTTTCTTCTTCAAAAATCGATTTTCTCAGAATAGTTTTTCTTTCTTCAAAAGTGTTTTCCAAGTATTTCCAAAATATTCCAAGCATACATCATGTTTGCAGTAAAAAATTTCCAAAGTTCATAGCATATGCCTGATTCTTTGTGCATCTAGGAATAGAATAACGATTTAGATAGTTGAGCAAAGAAAAGCACACGATTGATCCTTGGTTTAATTATCCCTGGTTATGGTGCCAGGAATGGTTGAACCTCGTACCGACAGGCGAGTCCCAATCTCTCAAATTTCCCATATTTTCAAAACGGAGGTGAGTTATTTTCAAAACTTTTTCAAAGGTCAGTTTGACTTGCAAAAGTAAAATTTTGCAATGATAACAGGTTTGGCGACCGTGATGAGACTTGTCTTCGTCTGATCAACCTTGTGCATTGCTCTATTCAACTGGTCAAAATCGTGTTCTACAATGTCAGCTCTATTTCATGTGAACTTAGGAGCCTAGAATCAAACCCAACTGACATAGATTGCAAGTAGACTTAGGCATGGTCGGGTAGGACCGATTGAGGAGGCATTATTCATGCCCACATAGACTTAGGTCTCATATAATCCTCCTCAATCTAGGATCTGATTGAAAACATTGTTTGCTGCTCATAATTTTTTAAAACTCTATTTCTTTAGGTCATTAGAGCCTTTTGTTTTCTTGCATGTTGATCATTTTTCCAAAACAACCCCACTTATTTTTACTTGGCCACCACGTTACTGAGCTTTCTTCTAGAACCATAGTTCGGGACAAAGCCTCACAATTGGACCACCTATTTGGGTTGACCCCTCCTGTCACATACCGAGGGCCATAGTCCAAAGTATATCGGCAGACACTCAAGGATGTTGGAAAACATGAGCCTAGAACCAAAAAATTTTGTTTTTATACCACGTACATCGAGCCTCGGCTCGAGTATATCGGCATGGCATGATTGAACATAAATGATATGAGCTTTAAAGTTAGGGTTAGGGTCCTACAACCATTTCAAAATTTGTACATTTAGAGTCAACCTTTTAGAAAATGTTGTATGTGCATACTTGTTTATGCAGGATGTGATGTGAATGTATTTTAGTCATTTTTCAATTATTTTTCCTTTATTCTCTTATATTTTCCAACAATTTTATAAAACCCTGAATGATTTTTCAAAAAAATCCTTTATTTTTCTTCAAAACTTTAGGCGATTTTTCTTTTTCCTTTCTTTCTTCTGTATCTCGAAATTCCAGCCTTATTTTGATCCTGCCTGCAATTTTTCAGAAAAATCATGTATTTTTCTTCTGGATTTCAATCCTGTTATCTGTTCTCTTCACCTTATTTTCCTTGTATTTTCCAGTGAATTCTCTGATTATTGCAGTGGAAAATTATCCGCCCACCTTTCCTTTTAGGCTTACCTTAGTTGTGTACTTCCTTCGTCAGAGTAACAATGCAATTATCACAATTCTAGCAATGACCCAATCCCTGATAATGGGATATCCTTTCAAAATTGTCAACCTGAACTCATCATTTTCCTCCTATTCTTTTCATTCAAATTATTGCCCTAAAAAATTTTCCCTCATTCTGATCATCCCCTTTGTCTTACAGAGAGTATCAGTATTGTTGAATGGTTCAAACTAGATCAGGCAAGAAGACTGCACTATATCAGCGCGACAGCGATATCAGCAACGAAGAAAAGATGAGTTCCTCAGGTTTAGCCAGAGGATAGGGCCAGCACGACATTGATGACATCGATCCTACCATGTATGAGTTATTCCAAGAAATGATGGTCAATATGCAATCAGAGCAAGCTGAGGCTAGCTCAGGAAAGGTGCCATCCCAGAAGAAGACTAAGGGCAAAACCATCAGGAAACACATCAAAATCGCCCAAGGAAAGGTTCAACAGGACAACAAGTCGAAAGGGGCAGATTCAACGAAAGAACAGGTTTGACGATCGTGATGGGACCTATCTTCGTCGAATCAACCTTGTGCTTTGCTTTATTCAACTAGTCAAAACTGTGTTCTACATTGTCAGCTCTATTTCATGTGAACCTAGGAGCCTAGTATCAAACCCAGCTGGCATGGATTGCATGTAGACTTAGGCAAGGTCTGGTAGAACTGATTGAGGAGACATTATTCATTCTCACATAGACTTAGGTCTCATACAATTCTCCTCAATCGAGGATCTGATTGAAAACATTGTTTGCTTTTCATAATTTTTCAAAACTTTATTTCTTTAGGTCATTAGAGCCTTCTGTTTTCTTGTATGCTGATTATTTTTCCAAAACAACCCCACCTATTTTTACCTGGCCACACGATTGATCCATGGTTCAATTACCTCTGGTTACGGCACCAGGAACTATTGAACCTCATACCGACAGGCGAGTCCCAATCTCTCAATTTTCCCATATTTTCAAAATGGAGGCGACTTATTTTCAAAACTTTTTCAAAGGTCAGTTTGACTTACAAAAGTAAAATTTTGAAATGATAACATTAGGTCTCTGATTCTCTATCTTGACCAGTTGAAAGACTGATCATGCATATATTTTACATCTTATTCATCTTTAGTTATGCATGATCCATGATAAAATTATTTAAAAACCCCATTTTTATCATTGCTTTCGAGAAACCGCATTGACATAGAAATTATCAGAAAATCGTGTATTTCAAAGGTTGCCCTGCGTTTTTAGTGTTTTTATTAGTTTTAGAATGTTCTTAATAATAGTTTAGTTAGATTAGGTTGTAATTAGCTAATTTTAATTATTTTAGGAAGTTTTGATTTTTAGAGAAACATATTTTTCATAAGAGACCCTTTTTTGGAAATTATAAAAAATCTTTGGACTCTTTTGAAAAGTTCTATTTAACCTAATTAATTCATTATAAATAGGATTTTTTGAGCAAGATGGGACATTTTTTCCTCTAGAGAAAATGCCTCCCTTTGCTCCCTCTCTCTCCTCTCTCTCCCTTGTTTTTGATCCTTGCCGATTTCTCCCTCTCTCTTCTTCTTCTCTTCTCATCCAATCCATCATCGGCAACCTTTCTTTTCATTGAGGAGGCATGCGTTCAGTAGGGATTAACCATCTTCTCTTTTCATCCAATCCGTCGGAAGCGGATCGTCAGGTTTGCTTCTTTCTCTCTCGTTTCACAATAGTTTTAGGTTTTGCATCGCATAAAGCATAGCATCACATGTAGTTTTGTTAGATCATTGCATCATCTTTATATGTAATCTATTTTACTTCATATCTTTCATCTGAAAAATAAAAAGATAAAAATATATTTTGTTTTGATATAGGTAAGCCATTTTCTTGATTTAAGCATTGAAAAATCTTGATTTAGGTAAATCGTTAGTTTTAATATAGGTTTTATATTTTGTTTTTTTGATTTGTGATTAGTTTTAGATTAGTGTAGGATTAGATTTAGTTTAGGAAAGTCTGTAGCATGTTTTTATTTGTTATTGTTTTTGGATCCAGTAATTAGAATTTGTTTTTCATTAGCCGATTAGTTTTTTTTTTTCATTTTTTTTGAAAATCGGTTTTGACGCCAAGTAGATTTGAATCGGTTGTTTTCAATATCAGGGTAGATTAGTTAATGTTAACTTTACTTCCATATTTTAATTTTAGTGCTTACTTTAGAAAATAGCGCAAGTTAGTGATTATCATTTTTTTAAAATTAGATTTAAGAAATAGCCGAATTAGCTTAGTGTAATTGTTATTTCTGATTTTTAATTAGCTAAATTTTTTATTCACGTAAATCTCGCTTTACATTGACTAGAATAGTCTTGAATTTAATTTAGCATCATTAGAATTAATTTTTTAGCTTAGCATTTTAATTGTTTAGATTAGAATAAAATAGTTTAGCTAAGTTTCCCTTTTTATCAATTATCGGTTTCTTAGAATAGTTTAGCATTACTTTCGTTTAGGCATGCTTTGTAGTAGATGATTTCTGTGTAATTCCGTTATTTAGTTTAAAACTACTTCACGTTATTTAATTAGCTTTGTTCAGATTTTTTTTTATTGGTCTTGCATAGTTAGTTTTGTTAAAATAGTAACAGTCGATTCTTGTTCCTTGAGTCCATTACTTAGATAACATTAGCTCTAGATTTTTTTGTTAAGTAAGTTAATTTATTTTGAATTACCATACAACATATAGTGCATGATAATTTAGTTTAGATTATCAATAGTTTGTTAGCAAGTTAGTTTCTTGATTAGTTAGTTAAATTAAGTATTATTTTGTTACATTGGTTGAATTTTAGTTAGTTAGGTTGTTTTACTATTTTGTCTTTTAGTGTTAGGTTGTTACAAGTAGTTCATAGTTAGTTTATGTTATTAGTTTAGTTTATGTCAATCATATTCATGTTTTTATGATTTTCCTCATATTTACCTGTGATTTTCTCGTAGTTTCATTTCTTATTTTCGTGTTTTGTGTTTTCGTTCTTGTAGAGAAGCGTTTGGACATGCAATGAGCCCCTTTTCGTATCCTTGAAGTGCCTTCTGTGGTCTCTTCAGGCCCTTCAAGCCCCTCAGGGCAGCACTCTCCCTTTGATTTATCAAACCATAAAAAAGTGTACAAAGAGGGAAGGATAAAGGGAAGCGAATCAAGTCTCAAGACTACAAAAGCCTCAAGCACTGATGACTCTTTTTCTTTTCTTTTTAGATTAGAATTTCATTTATTCATTCAATCACTTTATTTATTTTTTAAGCCCTTTGCAAAGGCAACATTATCTTAATTATTTAATCTTTTATTTGTTAAGGCAATAAAGTTTTGTTTAGATTATGTGCTCGAATACAAAGTATTTCTCATTCCCTGAGTTCGACTCGGACTCCACCACTCGTGCGAGCCGGTTTTTATGATTTGATGCACGGTTTGCATAAATGATTTTATTGAAAATATATTTTTAAAATGCTTTATTGAAAAAGTTGCATCAATTTTTTGGCATCGTTGCTAGGGAACGATGAATTATACGAGTATTCACGTTATTGTCATTCGTTGTTCATGTTTTGTAGGTTGCTAGTTTACTTTTTGTTTATTGTTTAGGTTGCTTAGTTTAATTCCCACTTCATATTTTGGATTGTTTAGTTTTCTTTCCATACTTAGGCTTAGAACCACGTGTTTGCACACCCTAGATACCAGCTTACCTTTTTTGCACAACTCACTTATTAGGATACCCTTAGAAGTGACTGTGCATGATTGGTATCGTGCTCATAGCTTACTTTTCACAGAATATATGTGGGTGCAAGTGTGTGGTGCTTGTTTATTTATTGCTTTCCAGTCTTTTCTTTTACCTGCTTTGTGGTTTGTTGTGGTTTGGCCGCACTGCACGTTAAGTAGGTAGAAAATCAGTGTCTTAGGACGGTTGCTACATCGGTCTACCCTCATGTGCATGCAAGGGCCACACTCGCTTCACCCCGAGCATGCTGAGTTAGTTAAGGACCCTGAGTCCCTTATTAGGAGAGCCTGCAGATCCGGCCCCATGGATGAGTATCAGCAGTTGACCCATCCTCTGAGGGAGTACTTCACTCCCAATGCTTATAGCCCTGTCTCCTGCATTCTGAGACCCGTTGTAGGAGCACCTCAGTTTGTGATTAAGGCCAACATATTCCAAATGCTCCCATCTTTCTATGGCCTGAACAACGAAGACCCCTACCATTATCTCGACGAGTTCCTCGCGATCTACTCTATGGTGCAGATCAATAATTTTGAAGATGATGCCTTGAGGTTGACGTTGTTCCTGTTCTCCTTCAAGGACAAAGCCAAGCACTGACTGAAGGTTCCCAATACTATTCAGAATACCACTTGGGAACGCATGTAGCATGGGTTCCTCAAGAAGTATTTTATAATTGGTAAGATGAACTAGTTTTATAATGTCATTACCAGTTTCTCTTAGATTGAGAGAGAACAGTTCCATGAGACCTGGGAGAGGATGAAAGATCTTCTCCAGAAGTACCCCCACCACTAGGTGCCCCATTGGCAACTGGTGCAGTGCTTTTACGATAGCCTGACCGAGAAGGACATGCACATGATTGACTCTTCGTGTGGGGGCACGTTCATACTCAAAAGCGAGGATGAGGCATGGACATTATTTGACACATTGAGCAAAAATATCATGCATCATGCTTTGTCCTCACATGTTGATAGTACCACAACTGTTCCTAGTGATCCTAAGAAGGGAGAGATTTATGAAGTTGGGTTCAAACATGATCTGCAAATCAAAGTAGACCAGTTCACCAGGAAAGTTGATCAATTACTGGCCAACCCAACTTCATTAAATCAAGTAGGAAAAGTGTGAGAGCTATGTGCTAGCCCTGCACACCTTGTTTCTGAGTGTCCGACAACACCACTCTATCCTGAATTCGTTCAAGAGTAAGTGAATGTTGTCCAAGGTTTCGTCAGAATGGTGCACGACCTTTATGCACCTACCTATAACCCGTGATGGCGAAATCATCTCAACTTTGCGTGGAAAAATCCACAAGAGCCATCCCACATGCCTCCTCAGACACAATACAAACAGGGTAACCTCCCACAAGGTTACCCGCGTTCCACTTTTCCATAGGCCCATCCCCAGCTTAGTTTGCCTTCTTTGCAAGAGCCTACATTGAGCACATCTTTTCAGGAGAAGCTGCTCAAGGCCTTTTCTGACATTAAGGTCAACCTCAATTCTCACATGCAGTCGATAGCAAAGCTAGAGACCCAAATGAGATAGTTGACTGAGACCTTGAGCAGGTGAAGCGAGGGGAGCCTCTCGAGTGAGTCTGTCGTCAACTCGAAGGGGAAGGAACCCGTGTATCACGACCTACACCTTATAGAGTCCCACCAAGAGCAGACCAACTCTGTTATGACCCTTCAGAGTGGGAATGCAATCCACCCTACTCAGAAGTTGACTGACGAGACTACTGTCACACCTATTGACCAGTCGATCTCCTCCACTAGGCCCAAGGAGAACGGGCAAGGCCCACGGCCTATGCCTTCTTCGTATATCCCTCGAGCCCCTTTTCCTCAGGCCTTGGCCAAACTGATTGATTTTGGCAAGCAGGGGGCACACATGCACGAGATGCTTGACATGTTCAAGCAGGTTCACATAAACATCCCCCTGCTTGAGGCCATCCAACAAGTGCCTGTTTATGCAAAGTTCCTCAAAGAACTTTGCATGCAGAAGAGAAAATCGAGGTCATTGCCCAAAATGATCTTCTTGACTAAGCAACTAAGCTCCGTGTTTCGGCACCAAGCTCCACCCAAGCTCAAAGATCCTGGGGCACCGATCATCTCTTGTGTCATAGGGAACAAGACCATCGAGCGTGCATTGCTCAATCTTGAGGCTAGCATGAACATTTTGTCGGTTCCCTGTATGTCACTTTTGGGATTGGGGATCTGAAGCCCACGACTATTGTCTTGTAGTTGGCTGACAAGTCTACCAAGCATCTGCGAGGAATCTTGAAAGATGTGTTAATCAAGGTTGGGGACTTTTACTTTCCTATCGATTTTCTTATACTGGACATGGAGGGCACTGATGTCGCTCACCAGATCCCCATCATTCTGGGCAGATCATTCTTGGTCACTGCCCATGCTCGTATAGATTGTCATACTGAGGAGATGGAGGTTTCTTTTGACTACAAGCGTTTGCGCTTCCATATCTTTGATCCTACCAATAGAGTGACAGGATATGACGACTGCTTTCAGGTGACAGACATCATAGGGAAGCAATCTGATCTACAATTGGATGCATGTCTTGATAGTTGTTCAATTTATAACTCACCATCATTTGAGACTAGTCTCCACGTGGAGGCTATGCTCTTTCCTTTCTGGTTTCAGAGTCATCATAGGGTCCTTAGGGGTGAAGTTGGAGGACACATAGTGCGCAGTGTCATAGATAACACTCTTTTCTTTAGAGCCTCTGATTGAGCATGACTTCACGTCCATTGATCTCATGGACAATGGAGGGTCTTCAGAGATCCATCTGGATGAGGATGTAAAACTTAGCGCTTTATGAAAGACAACCCATATTTGTGATGTATATTAGTAGCCTTAGTAGTTTTCTGTAAGTTTTCTTCTTTCGTGAGTGTGAATGATAGAGCATGTATGCATTGTATTTTTTGTATATTTTTATGATTTGCAAATGTTGAGACAGGTGGAACCTCTGCAGAACCATTCACATGCCATATCATGTAAGGTTCCACAATGTGGATCAGGTGACTTCTACCCCTTTTCTCCCAGCCATTTTTGTTCTCATATGCATTCACTTAGTTTCATGCAAGCATGGGGGAGTGCCACTGAGGATAGTGTCATTCAAGCATGGGAGAGGGTGTAATTTGCATACTGTGAACACCCCAAATTTTCAAAAAAATCCAAAAAATCCATTTTTGCCCCTGACCTCCATCTTCTGAAAAAAATTGGGTTAATCTGTGATAAATTTCCATTTATTTCTCGGATTCACTGGAATCCATACTCAATTTTCATATCTGACCCAATTTCTGATCCAGATCAGATATCCGGATCCCATTCTGATTCCGGATCTCGTATTCTTCAGAAAATAAAAAAAATCAATCCTTTGAATTTTCTCGAGCATTTTATCTGGATTCGATCTCAAAATTGAGATCCAAACCCAACATTTTCTGAAAATCTTGGATCCAGATCCATTTTGGAATTCATTTTCTGAGATAAATCGGGTGTTTTTCTCAGAAACATCATTTTAGAAAAATCTTAAAAGTTTTTAAAGCAAAATTTTTTTGGTAAAAAATACTTCAAAACCCCGTTTGGATCCCATTTTCTAAGAAAACCTCACATCTCTCCAATACTTTTAAAGATTTTATGTCAAAAACCTAAAAATGAATTCCAGAAAGTGGTTTTACGCACCCTTTTTGAAAACTTTTTAAAAAGACCACCTTTTGAAATTTCATGAAAATCAAGGGGCCTATTTCAAAAAATCCCCAACGGCCTAACGTTGCAAGGAACCGCAGGGAGGGGCGATGGAGGGCATCGCCTTGATCCTCTCCCTCACCCGTTCATCTCCAACTGCATCATCTCTCCCAATCCTTCTTCCCCCTCTTTAAAAGGGGCACGAAGGGGAAGCCTTCAACATCGCTCTTCACCCCGCCATCGCCATATCGACGCTTCTCTTCTTCTTCTTTTCTTCCTTTCTTCTTTAATCATCTGAAGGTGGTCAGCCCTCTGCAGCTTTATACAAAAGCGCCTCTTCCCTCCCAATCGGAGTATAGGCCACGATCGCAGAGAGCATCGAAAGATCAACTCTGTCCTTCTATGATCAGATCTTCCATCAAATTACGGTAGGTAACCCATCTTCTTCCCTTCTCTTTTATATTGTTTATCTCCTTTCCAGTTTTACATCATTCTTTATTAAAGTTTTCCTTTCCGAGTTTCCTTCCTTTTAATCTTTCATAGAAATTTCATTTTGTCATCTTAGTTCTCTTGTTTCCTTTCACCAAGACACAAAAGGGGTGAGATCAACCTACATATAGCAGGATCGATCCACCTGCTACAATAGCAAATGGAATTTCATATTCCAACAATTTATCTTCATTCTGCCATTTATTACTAATTTTCGTTCTTTTCTTTTTCCCTTTTTCTTTTTCTTTTTCTCTTTCTCACTTTCTGTATCCCTTTTTCTGATTGTATTTGGACGTTTCTTTCATCGATCTGATCGGCCTCCTTTAGCCATCAGCATAGTCCAGTTTTCGTCTAGATCTAACTCACAGTGAAATCCATCTGCTTTGTATTTGGTTTCACTGTAAGTTCAACTTTTGCAACAATCACCCCCATGTTCATACTGTGAAGTCCAATATCGGCGTTCCATGGCAGCAACTGGTGATCTGAAATCCAGATCAGAGCTGTGGAGGGATCTAGCATCTGAACTGGGCTTGCTGAGCACATAGCCCTGCGCCGATTAGCATTTGAACTTACATCTTGCATCCTTCGTAAGCTGTTGATCGGAAACCAAAATTGTGTCACTGGAACACTCTCTCTAATCCCACTGGGGAATTTCGATGGTTGGAATTCCCCGATTTACTTTAAAAGCCGTCTCACTGATGTTGAATTCCCCTGTTAAAGAAGATGTTCTGTTTTAATTTACAATCCCATTCGTTGTTCAATCATCCATAGGATCATTCTTTTTCTTTTTATTTTTTTTATTATGCTTTTCATTAGCATTTGATATGAGATATGTTACCAGGGTATATAGCCCATTACGGTGTAGGCTTGTGCTTCATTATGTCATAAACCTATACTCTTGTTGCTTGAACTCTTACTATGGTATAGGTTTAGGCTTAGGAATAATGTAAAATCTATTTCCTAAATCTTGTTAAAACATGAAATTCTACTTTGCCACTTACACTTTGGCAATAGAGATTGCCTGACAGCTTAAATGCCAGCTCTGCCTCAGAAAATACATGGTTGATCAGCATCTGATCAGGCATTGTATACAGTGATTCTCTCCTTGTTAAATGCCTTGAATGAGTTATGTCTTTATGGGTTTCCTTTGTCTTGCATCTAATCACTTGAACATTGGGGCGATACTTTTGATAGTTGATGTGTTGGTTATGTTTATATATTTGTTAGATTTTGTTATGAGTTAATTACTTGGAGAATTGCAGACACGAGCTTGAATTTACTTGATTCGTTTGTTCATTATGTTATCCGGTGATATCTTCTGTTGGACAATGTGAATTTGCTGTAATTATATCTGATTTTGCTTTCTTTTCTGCCTATTTTCCATATCAATACGTCTGTATATGTCCTCAGTTGGGTTTGATATATGTTTGTTCTTGTTTACAAAACAATAACTTCTGTAAATTGGTAGATATAATGTTGCTTGAGATGACATTATCAGTATCCTATAATCAACTTCTTCAAAATGACCCAGCTACTTCCAGTTCCCCTATCTCCATCACTCACCTACAACAAACACCAAACATTTTCCCAACAACAGAAGGTGTTTTGCAGAAGAAGAATTTCTACTGCACTAAATCCCCGTATCCCAACTGCCAACACTCTCCATACATGCACACCAGCCTCTTTGCACCTTTACTGTCTATTCGTGTCATCTTCAGTCACTATTTGTTGCCTTCATAACAATAATACTTACCTGTATACAACACCCACTATTCACCCCATCCACTCCTCCCTTCATATTATGTCACCTGTGCATATAACATTATAGAGACTTTCAGCTCCTCGATTATATAGGCCACTCAAGGTATGTCTGAAGAATGGTTGTATATAGAGATTTAATATGAGAAAACCAATTAGTAGAAGTACTTGTTGGGAGGCGATGAGCTTGTATAACATAGGTTGGATTCATTATTCACAAGTACTCAATCAAGTAATCAAGCTGGACTGGAAAGTGAATACATGCAATTTTGGAACATGGTTTGAACTCCAGTTTCATTGATGGGGCATATACACATGGTGCAGTGATACACTTTCTATCATTTGAGGCCTCAGAGGTATCTCGTGGCAGCCCCGAGTATATGGACATGTGGCTGAAGAGATTTAAACCAAATCGCTGAAGAATCCCTTTCATTACACAACCCAGCACAACATATTTACCGTCAGCACCCTTCACCTTCAGCATACCTACGTTCAACTCTTCCACACTTCAAATGTCCACCTGTCCACCTGCATCCATTCCCTTCTACAACTATATACCACTAACCCCATCTTTCTCTACAGCACCCTACAGCACATGATACCTTCACTGGCTGCACCCACCTCCATTATGTATCCTATGCACTGCACCACTTCCTGTGTGCTATTACACTTCACCAACCACTTGCCAATACCACCAGCCACCATCTCTTGTGCCTGCTGCAGCTACAATAGTAGCCATATACCTTGCTACATAACATTTCCTACTACTGCATATGCCTGTGCCACTCACACTTCCTTCACCACATTCCACCTCTTTATTGCAGCTGCAATTTTCTCATACTCCAACACATGTTTTCTCATCATAATGTATAGCATATGCATTTTCCTATATGTTTCCTCACCAACCTCCCTATATCATTACATACATTCTAGTCTTAATGTGATCTCTGGTTTTTTTTTATGCTTTGCTTTGTATTAACCCTATTTTTTTTGGAAACCCATGCAAAATGTTAAAATTCCTTCTTAGATTAGAATTGTAATTTCAATTTCAGAAATGTAATAGCTAGATATAATGAGAATTTACATTCCTTGCACTAGATTAGAATGTCTGAGCATACATATCTTAGAAATTGCTTGTTTTCACATCATTTCCCTCTTCTATTGCAAAATTTCACAAATGGGAACACGAATGGCACATGCATCATTTTATAAAAGGTGATTAAATCCTAAGTTGATGATTTGCATCAATGACCATAGTCAAGGTGTGAACAAAACTTATGGTTTTCATCTTTTATAGAATAACACTAGATCCACACTGGATCTCTTTTCAAAAATCATCATATTTTCAAATAATTTTTTTCCTTTATTAGAGTTTAACTTAAAATTAACTCAAGATATATATCAATGACCATAGTCAGGATATATTGAGAGTTAATTTCATTTTAAACTCTATAAAGACACAAAAAATGTGTTTTATTCTTCACTTGAATTTAAATATGATTATTATATAATACATTTTATGACCATAGTCAGAGATGTATTATATTCTCAAATCTTATTTTAATTCACTTGAAGAATGAAATATGCTTTTTTAAATTCAATTTCAAATTCTTTAATTCATTTTATTATTTAGGATAGAATTACATCATATTTTCAAATTATTTTAATTTTTTTTCAAAAATCAAGTGATTTTGAGACAATTCTTCAAATACTTTCTTCATTTCTCAAACCAATCTTCAACCCTTATTCATAAATTCAAATTCATCTTCATATTCTCATTTCTATTTTTTAAAATTCAAAATTCAATATCCCAATTTCAAAGTTCAATTTAACTTTGAAATTTAAAAATTCAATTTCCAATTCAAATCAAATTTCAGAGTTCAATTCAACTTTGAAATTCCAAATTCATTTCTAGATTCAAGGTTTAAGTTCAAATTCAATTTAATTTCAAAGTTCAATTCAACTTTGAAATTTTCAGATTCATCTCCTGATTTCGAAATTCAAGTTTCATTCTCTATCCTTCTTTCCAATTTCAAAAATTGATCTAGGATCTCTAAAATCTAATTCTAAGTTACATATGGATTTCCTCAAAATCCAATCCTATCTTCAAATTCCATGGGGATTTCTCAAAACCAATTCAGATTCAATATGGATCCTCAAATTCAATTCCGGATTTCTCAAAATCCGATTTTCCACTTTTAAATCCAACTTGGATCTTTTAAGATCCAAATCGAAAATCAATTTAGATCTTTAAATCCAAATACATATTCAAAAATCCAAACTTTGGATCCAACTCCATTTAGGATTCCAGATTTCGAATTCAACTCTATCTTGGATTCTAGACTTCAAATCTAATTCCACCTTGGATTCAGATTTTCAAATCCAAATTCCATCTTGAAATCCTGATTTCAAATTCAATTCCATTCTCAAAATCATTTTGGATTTCTCAAGTCCAATTCCATTTCTAAATTCCATACGGATTTCCAATCCAATCCAAATTTCAGATACTATCTCAAATTCCAGACTTCAAGTCCAAATCCATGTTTTTTTTGAGTTCCATATTTCAAAATCCAATTCCAAATCCCATCTAGATTTCTTAAATCACATCCAACTTTCATTCTGATTTCAAACTTTAAATCTAGAATTCCACTCTATTTTCAAATTCCATCTTGACTTTCAATTCTAAACTCCATTTTTGAAGTCCATATTCAACTTTCAATTTTCTAAACTCCCTTCTTCAAATTCAGGTTCATCTCAATCTTTGATTATTTTAAAACTCAAAATTTATTCTAAATCTAAGTTAGAAAATCTAACTTCTTCAAGTCCATCTTCAACTTTCAAAAACCGTTTCTTCACAAATGTTCTCAAATTCATTTCAAGATCACTTAAATAAATCCAAAAGTTCTAAAAATATTTCTTCTCAAAAGCATACATCTTTGCATTCACATTTTCACAAGCATGATTCTTTGTGCATTCTTAGACTTAGAATAAATTCTTAAATAATATTTAAGAAAAGCAAAAGGCATAAATTCGATCCTTGGTTCGATTACCCCTGGTAAAGGCGCCAGGAACGGTCGAACCTTGTACCGACGAGCAAATCCTATCTCTCCATTTTTTCTGCAAGTATTTCAAAACGGAGGCGAGTAAAATTTTAAAATATCTTTAAAATTAAGGTCAAGTGAGACCTTCACAAAAGAGTTCATCTCTCTCTTCTTTTTTTCTTTTCTCTTTTTTTCTGTCTTTTATTTTTCTCCTTCAGAAAGGGAAATAGAGGTTAGAAAGAAAAAAGAGGAGGAAAAGAGAGAATGATACAAGAGGAAAAATTTTGCAATGATCACAGTTGGCGATCGAGATGGGACCCGTCTTCGTCCGGTCGAATTTGTGCCTTTGCTTTGCTTTGATATTATCTAAGTCTTTATTCTACAAATATCAGCTTCATTTCCATGCAAACCTTAGGAGCCTAGACTCTGTCCTAGCTGACATGCTGCATATAGGATTTAAGAATGGTTTGGTAGGACCATATTAAGGAGAATTTCTTCATGCTTACTTAGACTTAGGTCTGAAATACAACTCTCCTCAATTCTAGGGATTGAATGCAAACAATGTATGCAAGTGTATGCTTCTCTTCATTTTAAATCTATCTCTTTAGGACTTGCATTAGAACCATCTGATTTCTTGCATGTTGAACATGTTTTTGAAAACATCCCTACCTATATTGTCCCGGTCTTCACTGAACCATAGTTTGGGAGAGAGCCTCATAACTGGACTACTTATTTGGGTTAACACCCCCTACCACGTACTTAAGGGTCATAGTCCGAAGTATATCGGTAGGTGCTCAAGGATGTTGGGAAGCCATTACCTTAGAACCGGAGAAATATTTTTATACCACATACTTTGAGCTTCGGCTTGAGTATATCGGCGTATCTTGGATTGAAATTAGATAATCTAAACCCTAGAGTTAGAATTAAGGTCCTACAAGCCATTGCAAATATTGCATTTAGAGTCAGCTTATAGGGAGTGTTGTTTTGTGCATCATTGCTTGTATAGTTTGGCTTCTTTTGTGGATATTACCTTGTAAATTCTTATTTACTTCATCTTTTCAAAATCTTGGATGTTTATTTCAAATCTTCCTTTATTTTCTCAAAATCCAGGATTATGTATTTCTTATTTCTTTATTCTTTCAGAATTTTTCTTAAAACCATGGACATTCTTTTAAAGTCTTCCTCTATCTTTCAAAAGTCCAGGCGTATTTTTCTTTTCTCTTCTGATTTATTCAATTCTTTTTTATCCTGCCTGTAATTTTTCAAAATATTCAAGGTCTTGTCATCCATCTTCAAATATGTCTTCAAATTCTATTTGTCTCATCCAAGATCTCTTTTTATCGAGAAATCTCTCCTCAAATCTTTTAATATCTCCTTTATCGTCTCTCTTTTTCCCAAAAAGCTCCTCAAGGTTTGAATCCTTCTTTTATTCCACAGAGAACACATCAAGCTTTTCATCATGGTTCAAACGAGAGCAGGGAAGAGAGCAGCTCAGCAAGACAATGACAGTGAAGTGGAGGAAGTGAACTCTCCCAGATTATCCCGGAGACAAGACTTAGAAGATGAGGATGTCGATCCAACAATGTATAAGACATTCCAAAAAATGATGGCAAAAATAATGTCCGAACAGGCTGGGGCAGGTTCAAAGAAAACATCCTCTAAAAACAAGATCAAGAGAAAGCCAATAAAGAAGCATGTCAGGATCAACAAGAAGAAAGTTCAGCTGGATAACACCTCTGAGGGTACAAAATCGATGGAGGAGGATTCCGAGGAAGAACAATTTGTATTCGTCCCAAGACATCTGCGAGAACCCAAGAAGGTGGCGAAAGAGCCTGAATCAGTGACCAAGCCTAGAGATGGGGTCTCAACAGAAGATTCAATCCAAGCACTGACTAAGATGGTCAAGGATCTGCAAATCCGAGATAAGGGAAAGAATGTATATACCAGGCAAGACTTCTACCTCGGTTTAGATGGGGACAACAGCTTAAAAGACCTCCCTAGAAAGTTCATTAAGTTCGATGGGTCCGGCAATCCAAAGGCCCACCTCACCATGGTTTTCGCAGAGTGTGCCAGATTCAACGAAGACAACCGTGCTCTTTTCTTGTGCTTCCCACACAGTCTCGAAGGCGTAGCAGCAAAGTGGTATGCAGAACACATCAACCCCGTTGAACTGTGAGATTTTGACAAAGTTGTTAATCTGTTTGTGAAACGATTCACGTTCAACACTGAGGCACTGCCAACCCTCAATCACTTATATAATCTGAAGCAAGAGGACAAAGAAAAGGTCATAGATTTCATTCGGAGGTGGAGAGACACATGCAATAAAATGAGAACCTCCATCTCAGAGGAGCACGCGCTCCAAGTTATCTTGAACAACTTTTCTCAACCTCTCAGGAGCCTTATTTCCACCTACTCATCAAAGTCGTTCATCAAACTTATTGAACGAGCTAAATGGCTTGAGATAGGAATGAATAACAGAGTCTATGACGGCATCACCCTAGCAAGAAGCAGTCAAGATGCGAAGAAGAAAGCCCATTTCACTCTTTCTGCTAGTTCCTCATCTGATAACAAGGGTAACAAGAATGATTATAGCAACAATTCAGAAGGATTCAGAGGTCAAACAAGGAAGTTTTTCAACAATAATAAGCCTTCCCAATCCAATCCTCAGCAGTAGGAAAAACCAAAGCGCAAGGACTGGAGTCCTGATCGCGAGTTCACCCCTTTGGAATAGACACTCGAAGAGGTTCTGGAATATATGCTCACGAAAAACATGATCCGTCTGCCAAAAGTTGTCGATCCTCCAGTAATCTTGGGCAAGTTCAAAGAACAGTTTTGCAAGTTTCACCGAGTAGTGGGGCATGACACAACACACTGCTTCGTTCTAAAAAATATCATCTAGGACTGCATCGATAAAAACCTTCTGATAGAGGACGAAGATGAAGAGCAACCCACTGTCCTGACCAAGCCTTTCCCAGATCACTCAAAAAACTGATGATGCTAGAGTCTTTCTACTTTCCTCCATTTCTTTTACCAACCATCTTGTAAGGGCAAATCAGCCTGAGTCTTTTGTGACCTTTTGGTCAAAGTGTTTGCAAATATTTCAGTCTTTGTTATCGGTTTTTCTTATCAATGAAATGTCAATTTCCTTCTCTAGTATTCCATTCTTCTTTCTTTTACTGGGACATCTTTTCGTTAAAATTATATTTACAGTTCAAAAATATTCTTTGCCATCAAAATTCCTATTTTTTTCAGTATGAGGGACAATCCTGACATCATCCACGAGAGAAATGAAATTACTTATGAGGGTTTTTCAAAATCGTGAAATTTTCTGCAAAATCTTCGTCATGATCACCAAAAGTTCAAAATTTTGGTCCAATCTTTTTCAAAATCAACCATCGCGTTGATCTTCCTTTTCAAAATCGGTTTCGAATCAGTCTTTTAAAAATCAACCCTCATGTTGATCTCTCTTCAAAATCAACCTTCGTGTTGATTCTTCTTTAAAGATCGGTTCTCGTATGGATCAACCTCGTAGTTGATTCTGTAAGACCCATAATTTTTTAGTATCTTTCTGAAGAAATTCACGAGGCATTTTAAAGTAAAAATAACATCTGAACCCAAAATACGAATCAGATCGATTTGTACGAACCAGTTATGCTTAAGATATTCGTCGCTTTGCGAATATATGCTCAAACACTCTGGAAGCCATAAATTCTCACCTGAACGAAATCAAAAGATTTCCATGAGCCAACTTTCTTAGTTACGTCAATACGAAGAGAATGACGTACTCAGAATTTTTCGAAAAAAAATCGCCGAAAACCCGAAATTTTTGCGGGACCCACAGAAATGTTGGTGGGACCCACTGAAATATTCCTTAGAAAATATCTTGTGGGACCCACAAAATATCCTATGGAAATATCTAGTGGGCCCCACCTCAAAAGGAACATCTTGTTATTAAAAAGAAGCTAAGGGGCAAAACTGGAATGGAAAAATCCTTAAAGGAGGTGGGCTTGGGCTATAAATAGCCCTCCCCACTCTCTCTCTTCTCATAATTTCGACCCCCTCTCTCTCTCTTGCCTTCTCTCTCTCCTAAACCTCCCTTAGTGAGCCCAAGTGAGTCTGAGCCCACCTAACCTAGCCTGAACCCACCTGACCTGGTCTGAGCCTGCTTGACCTGGTCCTAGCTCACCTGACCTGGGTCTGAACCCACTTGACCTAGTCCAAACCTAGTTGACTTGACTTGAACCTAGTTGGGTTTAAAGTCAAAGTCAAAGTCTCTTTTTGTTCAGATTTCGGTTTGGATTTCTGAACCCAAACTTAGCCTACTTGGGCTGAGTTCGAACCTACTGAACCCAGTCGACTTGGACCAAACCCAGTTTGGTTCAAACCACTTAGGTTGAACAGCTTGACCTACTCTACCTTTTTCTCAACTAAGCCAGCTTCATTTGACTCAGTCTGACCTCTCGAAGGAAGGCTCGATGCCAAAGAAGCAACCTGGAGCCGTTTCTTCCATAATTTGAAGTAAGTTCGCTTCGTTGATCCATCTCTCTCAAGTATTTGATTGTTTGTATATAGCATATACTTTCAGAAGTAGTATCTTGCTTTAGTTCTTGGTTGAGCCTCTTTTGGACACTTCGGTGTTCACCCGCTTGCCTCGTAACTATCGTCGGATATATATATGTTCAAACACGCAGTATATGCGTTTTAAAAATGGTATCTCGCCCTAGTTCTTGGTTGAGCCCTTCAGAACACTTCGATGTTCACCCGCTCGTCTTGTAACTACCGTTGGATACAGATCTAGGTGTATATCTGCTGATTCTGCCGACGCGTCCTATATCACACAGGCTATGTAATTTACCTTTGCCGTCGCGTCGTATGATGACAAGGCTGATGCTTTCTGCACTTTCCGATTGATGCACTTCCGATTATGCATTTACTTATGCCGTCGTGTTGAAAGACACCAAGGCTCCTGCTTTCTGCAAATATATATGTAGAATATTTCGTTCGGTTAAACACCCCGAATAATAGTATATGCATTTCTTTACGCCGCCGCTGTATAAAGCACATGCTTCTGCTTATACTAAATATATGGCGCGTAAATGAGCATTCAAATGGAGATCAACTCCAAATCGCCAATGTGATTCCCTTACCTCTCCTCGTTCAAGATTATGCTTAACGAATGAAGCCCCTATTGAAAAGGCTTCACTTTTTGGCAAAATGCTCTTTACGTAAAGACTAAGTCAAATTACATATGGCCTGGCTATGGCCCAGGGTTCCTGCAACCTTGATGGATGCAAGGTACGCACAACAGTGCGCATCCATTTCCCGAGTTAAGCATAGCAATTTCCCGCCAAAGAGGGGAGATGCTGCTAAAATGGATAAAAGAAACACACGCTTTCTTTGTTAAAGAGAGGAAGTGCTGCTGAAATTTCTGAAGAAGCTAATGATAGCTCAGAAAGAACGTAGCAGGATACTCTGTCATACAACAGAGTGCTACCAGTTCATAGAATGCCCTCTACAACGTAGAAGGGTTCGTCGCACCACTGCCGATGGAGCAGGGGAGGTGTTGACGAAATGGTTGGCAGAAGAGCTGCCAGAACCAGTTGAACGGCATAATGATGTCCGTTGATGGAACGATGCCAGAATGGCTCGTATCTCTGTGCCTGCAAGGGCACCTTGCTCGTAAGGGCCGTTGAGTCAGAGTAGAGGTTGTGCCTTAACCAGGTTTGGACTCGTTGCGTAAAAATACGCCGAGTAGCCAATATATTTAGATCGAGTCATATGCATGCTCATTGAGCACGGTTACGCAACCAGACTCGTAAGGTCCGAAGAGCCAGAGTGTGTTGTTTCCACCCAAAAGAGGTGTGATGCTCGTGGTGGTCGTAATGCTAAGAGCGGTGTTCTGCATGCATATGAATAAGACTTAAGGTCGCACTTACCCCGCGGTTGAAAATCATGTTAGGGGTACCCCCTCAATTGATGATTGTGTTGGGACAGACTGAATGGGGTCGGGTACATACTCCCGTAGTGCTGAGGCACGAGCTGCCTAAATGACATGCTTATATCTGTCCAAGTAACTGTAAGACTGACATACCCCTTCAAGAATTATGCTCACTGTAGAATGACAGTGATGGTACGACCTTGAGTGACACATATTTTACTTTGAACCTGATAGAGTCCACGATGACCTCAGTCACTCATGGGTTTTGGGGTCGTGGTTATCCTTAAGATCTATGGATTGAACCCAACTACTGCAAGTAGAGGATGCATCCGAATATGGGCCTAGTAGGGTTCTCCCAGTTGAAACACACTGCTCTACTATGGATAGGGTCAACAAGCCTCTGGGGTATCTAAAATACATAGAATAATCACCCCCCAGAACGTCACGTTGATGCCCGGACAATGCTTTGCCCGCGTACCAAGGGTGGAAGAGGTTAAATATCGAAATAATGCATTAGCTTAGGTCCAGCGATGCTTGAATGTATGAGTGGATGAACGTGTTGAGTCAGTCCTACATAACCTTTGTGAAAGTGTCATGATCGATATACGACTGGACCAACTGGGCAAAGACCCATGTTGTATCCGCACGACTAAGTGAAGCTCGAGGAGCTGTCCTTAGATGCGTGGGATACAGATGTGCCAAGTATGAAGACTTGAGATAGACATCCTTTGGGACCCGAAAGAGGTCAAGGCTAAGTCATGGAGACTTAAGCGGTGATTTAAATCACAACCCTGAAAAGGCTTGCTCTAAGTCATGAACACCTGAGCGGATGTTCAACTTGTAGCCCTGAGGAGGCTCTTGCGATATACGCTAAGTCTTGGAGGCTTGAGCGTCGTTATTGCGAACTGCGACCCTGAGTGGTCATCTTATATACTTGAGTTGAATGGACGTATGATTGCATGCTTACCAGACCATCAGTGGTTCTGACCCCGTTTAATGGGGATTTTAGGTGTTGAACCTACGTGGCGATATGCGGAGCAAGGCGGCATCGAGTTCCAGGGTTTCTCTAGACAGAGTTGTATTGCTTCCTTTTATTGAACCTATATTGCTTTTCCAGGCAGTGATGTTGTAATAAACATGTGGTTTTCGATAAAATGGAACACTTTGGTGGTCAATGAGTTGCTTGGCCACATACCTGCAACATGCTCAGAGTTTTCTAAAACCGACGACTCATTATCGTCTGATTCCGCTGCTAAAAGCTTTTCTAAGTTTCGCTGAAAAGAAAAAAAAAAGAAATTCATGAAAATTTTAACTTAGCTTCGTTTTGGAAATTCGGGGCGTTACAAATTCTCTTTCCAAAAATGATTTTCTCATAAACATTCTCATCTCACTTTAAAGATCCCACGTGCAGGTAGGATCAAGCAAACTCTTTTCCTCAATTTTTATCAATTCTTTTCATTTGTCAATCTTTATCAATTTTATCAAAGTTATTGTTTTTTCATCAATTTTATTAATTTTTCTTGTCAATTCTTATGTCAATCTACCCTTTCAGGTTAAGGGATAAACCTGATGCCTCTTTTTCATGAGGTATTCTTTTTTTCTTCTTTTTCCACTCAGATTAAAGGATAAACCTGAATTTCCCGCTCAAGTTAAGGGATAAACCTGAACCTCGTCCTGCGAGGTCCTTCTTCCTATAGGATAAGGGATAGTCCTGAAGTCTTTCATCATCTTTCAAGCCTTATCAATTTTTCCATCAATTTTACCAAATTTTCACCAGAACTTTATCAATCTTTGTCAATTCTTTATCATTTTTTATTCTTTATCATTTTTTATTGATTCTTCACTAAATTGATTAATCAACCTTTTTAAATTTTGTCAAATTTCTATTCTTTCCCATTCAAGATAAGGGATAATCCTGAAACCCTTCATAGGAGCGATAATGCTACCTATGAGAATTTTTTTGTAAAACAATTTTTCATCAATTTTATAAATTTCTGTCAATTTTATTTCTTTTAAAATTTTCTCAAATTCTATTCTTTTTCCATTCAGGATAAGGGATAATCCTGAGACCCCTTATAGGAGCAATAATGCTACCTATGCAAATTCTTTTTCAAGACAAATCTTCATCAACTTCCTCAAATTTTCTCTATTTTTATCAATCTTTCATCGATTTCTATCTCTTTTCATCATTTCTTCTCAAATTTTATTTTTTCCCCATTCAGGATAAGGGATAATCCTGAGATCACTCATAGGAGCAACAATGCTACTTGTGAGAATTCTTTTACAAGATATTTTTCCTCCATTTCCTTAATTTTCTCAATTTTTAATCAATCTTCCATCAAATTCTATATCTTTCTATCTTCTCAAATTTTTATTCTGGATAAGGGGTTAATCCTGAAAATCAGACCACATACAGCTAACTATGATGGTCTATTTCAATCCAACGAGTTGAACTCTTCCTTTAAATTGTGTTCCTTAGGTTGAACCCCTATGAAATCAATAACTCGTAGGTTGAACCCCTGTCAAACCAATATGGCTCACAGGTTGAATCCCTTCTTGAACCAAAATTCCTTCTCAACCCAGTCGATCTTTAGGTTGAACTCCTATTGATCCGCGATCTTTAGGTTGAACTCCTACGGATCCGCAGTCCTTAGGTTGAACTCCTTTAGGACCATTCCTTCAGTCGATCTTTAGGTTGAACCCCTACTTATCAGCGATCTTTAGGTTGAACTCCTACTGATCCGCAGTCCTTAGGATTGAACCCCTTTAGGACCATTTCTTCAGTTGATCTTTAGGTTGAACTCCTACTGATCCGCAGTCCTCAGGATTGAACCCCTTTAGGACCATTCCTTCAGTTGATCTCTTGATTGAACTCCTACTGATCCGCAGTCCCTAGGTTGAACCCCTTTAGGACCATTCCTTCAGTTGATCTTTAGGTTGAACTCCTACTGATCCGCAATCCTTAGGTTCAACCCTTTTAGGACCATTCCAAGTCGATCTTTAGATTGAACCCCTACTGATCTGTAATCTTTAGGATTGAACTCCTAAGGATCCACAGTCCTTAAGATTGAACCCTTTTAGGACTATTCCTTCAGTTGATCTTTAGGTTGAACTCCTACTGATCCGCAATCCTTAGCTTGAACCCCTTTAAGACCATTCCAAGTCGATCTTTAGGTTGAACCCCTACTGATCCACGATCTTTAGGATTGAACTCTTAAGGATCCGCAGTCCTTAGGATTGAACCCTTTTAGGACCATTTCTTCAGTTGATCTTTAGGTTGAACTCCTACTAATCCGCGATCTTTAGGTTGAACGCCTTTAAGATCATTCCTTCAGTCAATCTTTAGGTTGAACCCTTACTGATCCGCGATCTTTAGGATTGAACTCCTAAAGATCCGCAGTCCTTAGGTTGAACCTCTTTAGGACCTTTCCTTCAGTCGATCTTTAGGTTGAACTCCTACTGATCCGAAGTCCTTAGGTTGAACCCCTTTAGGACCATTTCTTCAGTCGATCTTTAGGTTGAACTCCTACTGATCCGCGATCTTTAGGTTGAACTCCTATAGATCCGCAGTCCTTAGGTTGAACCCCTTTAGGACCATTCCTTCAGTCGATCTTTAGGTTGAACCCCTACTGATCCACGATCTTTAGGTTGAACTCCTACTGATCCGCAGTCCTTAGGTTGAACCCCTTTAGGACCATTCCTTCAATCGATCTTTAGGTTGAACCCCTACTTATCCGCGATCTTTAGGTTGAACTCCTATTGATTCGCAGTACTCATTTTAAACCCTTTTAGGACCATTCCTTCAAAGTTGATCTTTAGGCTGAATTCCTACTGATCAAAGCCCTTAGGTTGAACTCCTCTTGGACCAATTTTCCTTCAAAAAGTCGACCTTTAGGTTGTATTCTTACTGATCAAAGCCCTTAGGTTGAACTCCTCTTAGACCAATTTTCCTTCAAAAAGTTGATCTTTAGGTTGAACTCCTTCTGAACCCATCTCATTCTTCAAAAATCAATCTGTAGGTTGAATTCCTACTGATCCATATTCTTTTACGGTTCTTAGGTTGAGTTCCTATCGAATAAAATTCATTTTTAAAAAAAGTAAATCTGTAGGTTGAATTCCTACTAATCTATATTCTTTGTCGGTTCTTAGGTTGAATTCCTATTGAACCAAAATTCATTTTTTCAAAAATTTCATCTGTAGGTTCAATTCCTACTAATCTATATTTTTTTGCGGTTCTCAGGTCGAATTCCTATCGAACCAAAATTCATTTTTCAAAAAATCAATCTATAGGTTGAATTCTTACTGATCTATATTCTTTTGCGCTTCTTAGGATGAATTCCTATTGAACCAAATTCATTCTTCAACATTTCAATCTGGAGGTTGAATTCTTACTGATCTATATTCTTTTGTGATTCTTAGGTTGAATTCCTATTGAACCAAATTCATTCTTCAACATTTCAATCTGGAGGTTGAATTCTTACTGATCTATATTCTTTTGCAGTTCTTAGGTTGAATTCCTATTGAACCAAGTTCATTCTTCAAAAAGTCAATCTATATGTTGAATTTTTACTGATCTGTATTCTTTTGCGGTTCTTAGGTTGAATTCCTATTGAACCAAATTCATTCTTTAACATTTCAATATGGAGGTTGAATTCCTACTGATCTATATTCTTTTGCGATTTTTAGGTCGAATCCCTATTGAACCAAATTCATTTTTTGAAAATTCAATCTGTAGGTTGAATTCTTACTTATCTATATTCTTTTGTTGTTCTCAGCTCGAATTCCTATCGAACCAAAATTCATTTTTCAAAAAGTCAATCAGTAAATTGAATTCCTACTGATCAATATTCTTTTACGGTTCTTAGGTCGAATCCCTATTGAACCAACCTCATTTTTCAAAAATTTAGTCTGTAGGATGAATCCCTACAGATCCAATATTCTTTGCGACTCTTAGGTTGAGTCCCTGTTGAGCCAATGTTGTCCTTAATAAAACCAATGTCTCCATGTTATTTCTTCCAAATTTCAGCTAAAGGTTCTGTCAAAATCTATATTGAGTGATCATTTTACAAAAGATTCTCGAAAACTTTGCCAATCTGCTAAAAATGTGTTGATTTCAATATTTTACTACACAAAAGAATCACCTCAGATTACCTCTAGTATTCCTTTCAAAAGGGTGAAGCTTTTGCGAAAAAGAGTAAAATTCAAATCTTTTCTCTGTTGATCAACCAAAAGGATATAAGAAATATCCTTGGTATTATTAGCGAAAGAAATATTCAATGATGTTGAAAAGCCAGAAGTGAATCAATATTGATCATAGCTATGACGCATGTTTAAAGATGATGTTCTGACAATCAAGCAGTGGAAATATCCTGAGCGATAAAAAGAATCCACTCAATCCACACCCCCTCATTCTTTTAAGCTGCAATCAAATAACTGCAAAAGGGATCTCTCAATTATCGTCAAGATGAAGACGAATATGCGAGTTTGTGACGGATCCTTCCAGGGAACGTTCAGATCACCGTCAAGATGAAGGCGACTGCGCTGAACCTCCCGACAAACCCTGAAAGATATTTGATTTCTTCTATCATCTAGAGATTTTTTTGACCAATGAGTCAATATCATCAGTATAATTCCTGAGAAAAAGAAGGATTGGAGCATCTCCAAGATGAAGGAGTTTGTGACGTACCCTTCCCCGAAGAAAAAAAGAAAACTCAGAACATCTCCAAAATGAAGGATGGTGTAATAAACTCCTTGCCAAAAACCCAAGAAAGCTCAATGTCTCAAAAAGAGTGCCAGAAAGATCATTATGGGAAAAGCCCCAGAATATCAAACTGCCAAAATTGCCAGAAATCATCTTTTCTTATGCAAAATCCTTTCATCAATGCCTTTTCACTACTTGCTTTTATGAAATTAAGAGTACCTCTTCTCTATTCATATCAATGAAATGAATAACTTCCTTGAAGAAACTCAACGGCATAAAAATTTGAATCTGACTCTGAAATCTGGGAAGTTAACCTCATTTTGGAGGAAATACTCTAGGTGAAAAGAGGGAACATCTTTTGCACATACGTGCACACTTTCAAACATTTGAATCAATTATAGTTTCATCTTATTGACAAAATTTTCTGGTTATCCAAAAATGAAATAAATGCTCAATATCTATTTTGATGCAACCTAGCATTGTTTATATTTTTTTAAAGAGAGTTGCCTCATTCTGGTGAGGTATTTCTCCCAATCCCATCATGGTTTTTCCCATCAAAGAATCCATGCTTTGTATTTCCATTCAAATAAGGATTATACCTGAACCTCGTCTCATGAAATATTTTTCAAAATGTCCCATCATGGTTTTTCAAATATCTTTTGTCCCATCCAGGTTAAGGGCTAAACCTGAGTCTTTTCAAAATTTCTTATCTTTGTCTCAGCCATGAGACTTCTTCAAAATCTCTCCTTTTACCATTTTGAGATATTCATCCCAAAGTCCCATCATGATTTCTTCATTTTCCTCTGTCCAAGTTATTTTCATTCTCGAGGACTTCGTTCTTCCCAAAACCTTTGAGGATAAGGTATCAAATATGAGAATAATGTTTTACAAAAACAATTCTTTCACACCCAGTTCAGACCTCCTGACTGGGGCATTTTTAGAAAATTTGGTGTGTTTTCTTTGCCGCGAAACTCAGCTTATAACTGGCTTAGCAGCAAAAAGGGAAATCTGTGAACACCCCAAATTTTCAAAAAATCCAAAAATTCCCCCTTTGCTCCTGACCTCCATCTTCTGAAAAAAAATTGGGTTAATCTCTGATAAATTTTCATTTATTTCTCAGATTCGCTGGAATCCAGACTCAATTTTTATATCTGACCCAATTTTTGATCCAGATCAGATATCTGGATCGCATTCTGATCCCGGATTTCTTATTCTTCAAAAAATAAAAAAAATCAATCCTTTGAATTTTCTCGAGCATTTTATCTAGATTTGATCTCAAAATTGAGATCCAAACCCAACATTTTCTAAATCTTGGATCAAGATCCATTTTGGATCCAGATCCATTTTAGAATTCATTTTCTGAGATAAATCACGTGTTTTTCCTTAGAAACCTCATTTTAGAAAATTCTTAATAGTTTTTAAAGCAATTTTTTTTTGGTAAAAAATACTTCAAAACCCCGCTTGGATCCCATTTTCTAATAAAACCTCGCATTTCTCCTATACTTCTAAAGGTTTTATGTCAAAAACCTAAAAATGAATTCCAGAAAGTGGTTTTACGCACCCTTTTTGAAAACTTTTTGAAAACTTTTTGAAAACTTTTTGAAAAGACCACGTTTTGAAATTTCGTGAAAATCAAGGGGCCTATTTCAAAAAATCCCCAACGGCCTTCCGTTGCAAGGAACCGCAGGGATGGGCGATGGAGGGCATCGCCTCGATCCTCTCCCTCTCTCGTTCATCTCCAACTGCCCTATCTCTCATGATCCTTCTTCCCCCTCTTTAAAAGGGGCACGAAGGGGAAGCCTTCAGCATCGCTCTTCACCCCGCCATCGCCATATCGATGCTTATCTTCTTCTTCTTCTTCCCCTGACTTCTCTTCCTTTCTTCTTCAATCATCTGAAGGTGGTCAGCCCTCTGCAGCTTTATACAGAGGCACCTCTTCCCTCCCAATCAGAGTATAGGCCACGATCGCAGAGAGCATCGAAAGATCAACTCTGTCCTTCTACAATCGGATCTTCTATCAAATTACGGTAGGTAACCCATCTTCTTCCCTTCTCCTTTATATTGTTTATCTCCTTTCCGGTTTTACATCATTCTTTATTAAAGTTTTCCTTTCCGAGTTTCCTTCCTTTTAATCTTTCATAGAAATTTCATTTTGTCATCTTAGTTCTCTTGTTTCCTTTCACCAAGACACAAAATGGGTGAGATCGACCTACATATAGCAGGATCGATCCACCTGCTACAATAGCAAATGGAATTTCATATTCCAACAATTTCTCTTCATTCTGCCATTTATTACTAATTTTCGTTCTTTTCTTTTCCCCTTTTTCTTTTTCTTTTTCTCACTTTCTGTATCCCTTTTTCTGATTGTATTTGGACGTTTCTTTCATCGATCTGATCGGCCTCCTTTAGCCATCAGCATAGTCCAATTTTCGTCTAGATCTAACTCACAATGAAATCCATCTGCTTTGTATTTGGTTTCACCGTAAGTTCAGCTTTTGCAACAATCACCCCCATGTTCATACTGTGAAGTCCAATATCGGCGTTCCATGGCAGCAACTGGTGATTTGAAATCCAGATCAGAGTTGTGGAGGGATCTAGCATCTGAACTGGGCTTGTTGAGCACATAGCTCTGCGTCGATTAGCATTTGAACTTACATCTTGCATCCTTCGTAAGCTGTTGATCGGAAACCAAAATTGTGTCACTGAAACACTCTCTCTAATCCCACTGGGGAATTTCGATGGTTGGAATTCCCCGATTTACTTTAAAAGCCGTCTCACTGATGTTGAATTCCCCTGTTAAAGAAGATGTTCTGTTTTAATTTACAATCCCATTCGTTGTTCAATCATCCATAGGATCATTCTTTTTCTTTTTCTTTTTCTTTTTCTTTTTCTTTTTTTTATTATGCTTTTCATTAGCATTTGATATGAGATATGTTACCAGGGTATATAGCCCATTACGGTGTAGGCTTGTGCTTCATTATGTCATAAACCTATACTCTTGTTGCTTGAACTCTTACTATGGTATAGGTTTAGGCTTAGGAATAATGTAAAATCTATTTCCTAAATCTTGTTAAAACATGAAATTCTACTTTGCCACTTACACTTTGGCAATAGAGATTGCCTGACAGCTTAAATGCCAGCTCTGCCTCAGAAAATACATGGTTGATCAGCATCTGATCAGGCATTGTATACAGTGATTCTCTCCTTGTTAAATGCCTTGAATGAGTTATGTCTTTATGGGTTTCCTTTGTCTTGCATCTAATCACTTGAACATTGGGGCGATACTTCTGATAGTTGATGTGTTGGTTATGGTTATACATTTGTTAGATTTTGTTATGAGTTAATTACTTGGAGAATTCTAGACACGAGCTTGAATTTATTTGATTTGTTTGTTCATTATGGTATCCAGTGATATCTTCTGTTGGACAATGTGAATTTGCTGCAATTATATCTGATTTTGCTTTCTTTTCTGCTTATTTTCCATATCAGTACGTCTGTATATGTCCTCAGTTGGGTTTGATATGTGTATGTTCTTGTTTACAGAACAATAACTTCTGTAAATTGGTAGATATAATGTTGCCTGAGATGAGATTATCAGTATCCTATAATCAACTCCTTCAAAATGACCCAGCTACTTCCAGTTCCCCTATCTCCATCACTCACCTACAACAAACACCAAACATTTTCCCAACAACGGAAGGTGTTTTCCAGAAGAAGAATTTCTACTGCACTAAATCCCCGTATCCCAACTGCCAACACTATCCATACCTGGACACCAGCCTCTTTGCACCTTTACTGTCTATTCGTGTCATCTCCAGCCACTATTTGTTGCCTTCACAACAATAATACTTACCTGTATATAACACCCACTATTCACCCCATCCACACCTCCCTGCATATTATGTCACCTGTGCATATAACATCAGAGAGACTTTCAGCTCCTCGATTGTATAGGTGTGAACACCTCAAATTTTTTAAAATTTTGTAAATATTCCCTTTTTGTCCATGGCCCATCTTCTAAGAAAATTGAGTCGATTTCAATCTAAATTTCAGTTATTCTTCAGATTTTCTGGAATAAACTCCATTCTATATATCTGACTCAATTTCGGATCCGGATCCAATATCAAAATCCAAAACTGAGCCTCGTTATCCAAATTTCAAAATTAAATTTGCAAAAATACCAAAAAGAATTTCTGAAAGACTCAGACAGTCGATCCAGTGTCCATTTGGATTCGATGATTTGTATCTCTCGGTTTGAGGTTCAAAACTCAAATACTTCCTCAAAATCCGGATTTAAACCCATTTTCTGAAGAAAATTCAAAATTAGAAACCCGAATTCTAAAAAACCCCTTTCTTTTGTAAATATTTAAAAAAAAATCATAAAAATAGTATTAAATCCCTTAGTTTTAGAGTTTTATGTCAAAAACAACAAAAAAATCAAAATAAAGAAAGAAAATAGCTCGAAAGCCCTTTTTGAAAATCGTTTTTGTTAAAAACCGTTTTTTGAAAAACCTTATAAAAAGAGCCTTTGTTTTGGAAAATTTTAAAAAATTGAAGGACATACTTTGAAAAAGCCCCTAACAGCTTTTTGTTGCAGAGGGGTTCGCAGAGGCCGCTCTCTCCCGCTCTCCAACTGCTCCCTTCTCGATCCTTCTTCTGCTTCTTATATAAATGAGCACAAGGGTCTCATTAAAAGATCATCAATTACCTCTATCTTCACTGGACGTGTCTCCCCGATCCATCCATTTTTTTACGCCATTTCTTCTTTCATCATCCATGAAAGGCATCCATTGTTAATCCAAGGAGAGCATCCATATCCATCATCAAGTTTTCACCATCGCATTGCTTTCCTCCTTCCGTCCTCTGGTGTTTCCCCTTTCAAGCAACTAAAGGTCGAACGCATCTGCAGGTAAGAAACTCATCCTCTTCCCCTTTCTTCGGTGCTATATTTCCTTGTTTCTTTGATTCTTCGTCGTCTTTCCTCTTCTTATTTTGTCGATTCGCCGAAGGCATCATTGTATCATCGACCTGCTTATCGCAGTCCCGATGACACATATTGCTATAGTGACATCGCCCTTAAAACTCGATGCGTTGGGGGCTACAACAGATGACACACATATTAGTTTCATCTTTTATTGGTTTTCTGTCTAAATTTTGGCATATATTATTCAGATCTAATGGATTTTTTTTTTTTATGTTTTCCGTATTTTACTGTTTTCGTTTTGTTTTAGCATTTTAATTGAATTCATTCCTGATCGTTTCTGGGATTTTCATCAGTTAGTACATATATATATCACCTCCTTTCTCCCATCTTTTATGTTGGTTTTACCTGGCTTTCCTGGTTTTGTTCCACTAACGCACCGTCGGTAACATCGAGTTGCCTATCACAACACCGATCTACCTCCGTGCAATAATCAACGGAGTGAGTGATTTCAACGTCTTTTGTTCTCAGTGTTCTGATTCATTTTATCCAATATTATCTGGATTGTGTAAACTCATAGCATCATTTTCTCTCATTTTTCTTTCCTTTCGTCATTTTGCTATTATTCTTTATCTTGTTTACACTCCAGTCATCACTCTGTCATATGTTTGCAATTTGAGGTCTATTTCATTCTATCAATCTGTGTCTCCTAAGATCACCTTCAGGTAAATTGCGGTCTGGAGTCACTAGTTTGTTTTAGTATTTTTCTTTCCTTTTCTTTCTTGAAAGTATGATTGTGATGGGTGATCTGAGGATGGCGTGTGTCCCGGTGATTTTTTTTCCTGAGATTATATTCCCTGAGTGGGTCATTTGGGAGGCGTTATGCAACTTCCACTTATGGGATTGTGCCGCTATGAGTAATACCCGCCCATCTGGACAATCTGGATCTCCTATTGTGATACCTCTGCAGCTTTGTCACAGGCGTGTGTTCATGCTCTGTTACAGCACACTACATGCCCTTATCATCTGGTTGTGATCTCTGTGCTATCCAAGGCCAATAGTGCCATGACTGAAAAATGGGGGGGTCATACCTCATAAGATGCCTCCGCCCCTGTTTGAATGGTGAAGTCCTCTTGGTTTTTCACTCAATCTCTCATTCAGCACCTTCATTGAAGATCATATTCATGCATTTTTTTCCTTGACAATATCATGAAAGGTTATTGCAGAATGCGTTCCTTCTGTTTTAAAGATTGTATGCATCGCTTATCTTTACAGTAGCTAAGGATAAGGAAATCCAGTTTGACAATCTGGAATGGGGATATTGTGTTAGTCCATCACTATCTGTATATTTTAGTTCAACAGATTTGGAAGCTGCCGAACTTCTCTCTATGTAAAAATGTGGGCGCATGTGTTTGAGGAGGAATAGATATTCACGGTCACATTTAGGCATTGGCAACGTTTATTACAAGTTTGTGCTCTGTATATACCTTATAATCCATGAGAGTTTGCATTTTCCATATAGTTAAATTTTTGTTGATACGATGTTAGCAAAAACCAAGCATGTGGACATCAATATCAAGAGTTACCTCCACGAAACTTTCGTCGTCTGCTAGAAGGCTACGTGCTTCACTTGCTGCACTTGAAAAGGATGATATCTCAGGGGATGTCTCTGTAAGTTTTTTTTTTTTGAATCAACAAAACTCTGGTTTAAATATGGCCTGAAGGCCCTATATGTGTCGAATCTCAAGTCACAGGAGTCTATTGACTACTTGATTACAGAAAATGCCATTTTAAGGTGGATTTGATGGCATACTTTGGCATCATTTTGAGTGAATAGATAGACTCAGATTTTATTCCATCATTCTCTTGAGGGTTATGAACACACGTGATGAAATAACTTGCAGTATAATGCATTACCCACTCCATCATCTGTATGAATATTTTTTTTTTCTGTTACCAGAGCTGGGCGATTTTCCAGGAGAAATCTAGATTCCTCGGTTCAAAATTTTAGCCTCCATCTGATATGAAATTGTTTGATGAGTTGATCCAGTACAGGTTTTTGAATAGTGGAAAATCACATATTCTGATCTCACGTATGGGTTCATATTTTCTTTCTCAGGTAGATTTATTTGTCAAACCCACAAAGTTGAACTGAATTCTAAAAAGAAAGTGTGTATTCATGTGCTGCTAACTGGTCAATTGAATGGGTTGCCTAGGATGATCTTGATTTGCATATTTTTATTTAGGTTTGAAGGCTATGTTTCAAAGATCTGAATAATGTTTGATTTGTATATTTTGGTATCCCAGCCCAAGAATATAATCGATCCAGGAGATGTTGGTTCATTTGTAACTTATGGATCAAACTGGAGTATGTCGAAGGCTTAGCTCATATGGGACTAATGCCACCTTTAAAAGAGCATTGTTCCCTGGGGAAGAACACTACAGTGTAGCCACACAGCAAATCCCCTCCTATAGTTAAAACCGATAGGCCAAGTGATAATTGGCCACCCTGTGAGGAAATCAATGTCTTTTAACTTTAGGACTGTTGTACCCAACTGCTTATCACAGCCATTTACCCACACTCCGACATACGTTTTCTGCATTTTTTTTTCTGCAAAATGCACTATTCACCTATATATCTACATACATTCATTTCCATTTTCTGTGCACATCTAGCAGCACCACCTACACTCAAGGTCACATTGCCACCTAATATTTCTCAGCCTCCATTACTACACTTAGATTCACACTTCACTATTGCACTGTATCTCTTTGTGGCATTGCACTTTTCACACTATACCCACCTGTAGCTTCACTGGCTGCAGTATATGGCATCCACCTTCCAGCCATCTCCACAATGCATGCACTGTTACCAAATGTCCTATCATCCATCCCATACGAATTTCCAGTCTAATTTGGCATCAACATGGACATTTAGCACCTGCTAAGCATGGATATATCCGTTAGCATGAACATCCATCTTCAGTTAGGATCGTACATAGGTGTATGTATTCTTTCAATACAAGTATAGCCTCGTATGTCTCCGTTGCATTTTCATGAGTATTTAGATGATACATTCTCATCAGTGTATTCACCTGTGCTCTTTCTCTCTAACATAAGCATTTAGACTTTGCTTAAATCCTCCATATTTTGTAATGTCTGCTCTGTGATTAACCCTGTTTTGCAGAAAATACATGGAAAATAACTATTTTCTTTTATAGAATTAGAGACTTTTGTAATTTTTTTCAGATTCGAGTTGTAATAGCTAGATTATAATGAGAATTTACATTCCTTGCACTAGATTAGAATGTATGAGCATATATATTTTCTAAGAAATGCTTGTTTTCATATCATTTTTTTTCTTTTTATTTCAAAATTTCACGAATGAGAACATGAATGACACATGCACCATTCTAATAAAAGGTGATTAAATCCTAAGTTGATGATTTGCATCAATGGCAATAGTCAAGGTGTGAACAAAACTTATGGTTTTTATCTTTTATGGAATAACATTGGATCCACACTGGATCTCTTTTCAAAAATCATCATATTTTTAAATATTTTCTTCCTTTATTAAAGTTTAACTTAAAATTAGCTCAAAATATATATCAATAGCCATAGTCAGGATATATTGAGAGTTAATTTCATTTTAAAACTCTATAAAGGCACAAAATGTGTTTCATTCTTCACTTGAATCTAAATATGATTACTGTATAATACATTCAATGACCATAGTCAGGGATGTATTATATCTTCAATCTTATTTCAATTCATTTAAAGAATGAAATATGTTTTTCAAAACCAAATTTCAAATCCTTTTAAAATTCATTCATCATCTAGGATAGAATTACATCATATTTTCAAAATTATTTTTTTCAAAATCCAAGCCATTTTGAGATATATTTTCAAGTACCTTCTTCACTTCTTAAATCAATCTTCAATTTTTATAAATTCAAATTCTTTTCTCAAAATTCCACCTTATTTTAAAATTCAAATTTCAATTTTAAAGTCCAATTTGACTTTGAAATTTCAAATTCATTTTATATTCAAAATTTAATTTCCAATTCAAATTTCAAAGTTCAATTCAACTTTAAAATTCAAATTCATTTCCAAAATTCAAATTTTAAATTCAATTCCATACTCCAAATCATATTTCAAAGTTCAATTTAACTTTGAAATTCCCTGATTCATCTTCTGATTTCAAATTCAGACTTTAAATCAAAGTTTATCTTCAAAGTTTTATCTAAAGATTGAGTCTTGACTCTCAATTCAAAATCAAGGTTTTGAGATTGATTCTGAATCTCAAAATTCGATTTTTCCGAAACTATCTGGGGTTTTAAAACCCTGATCCATTTGGATTTTCAAAGTCCATCTCCATCTTGGACTCTAGATTTAGAATCCAGTCCCACATTGGATTCAGATTTCCAAATCCAATCTCCATCTTGGATTTCGGACTTTGGATCAAATCTCATTTAGGATTTCGGATTCAACTCCATTTTTGTATTTCAGACTTTGGATTAAATTCCATTTAGGATTCCAGATTCTGGATCCAACTCCATTTTGGATTTCAGACTTCGGATCCAAATTCCATTTAGGATTCCAGATTCTGAATTCAGTTCCATCTTGGATGCCAGATTTCAGATCAAAAATCCATTTCAGATTTTAGATCAGAATTCCATTCTAGATTTACAATCCAGTTCCATTTCCAATTATCATTTCCAAAGCCAATTTTGAATTTATTTCTCAAATCCGAATTCAAATTCAATTCATGTTTTAGGTCTTGAATTTTAATCGATTCTTGAAAATCGATCCAAATTCAAAGTCTATTATGACTTTGAAAAATCATTCTTATTTCAAAATTCCAATCCTAAACTCCTTTTTCTCATCATCTGAAGGCTTATCTTTCCAAATTCTGATCACTCCAAGACTTGGAATTTCAAGTCTCTTCTTCCAGATCTATTTCAAAATTCTAAGATAGATTCAGAATCTAACTTTTTCAAACAAATTTTAAACTTTTTGAATCATTTCTTCACTCCATTATCAAATTTATTTCAGAATTACCTGGAAAATCCTAAATTTCCAAATTGTTTTCTCAAAAGCATACATTTTCTGCATTTGCATTGCACAAGCATGATTTTTTGTGCATTTTAGACTTAGGATAAATTCTTAGATAATATTTTAGCAAAGCAAAAGGCATAAATTTGATCCTTGGTTTGATTACCCCTGGTAAAGGGGCCAGGAACGGTCAAACCTTGTACCGACGAGCGAATTCCGTCTCTCCATTTTCCCACAATTTTTCAAAACGGAGGCGAGTGATTTTCAAAACATTTCTTTGGTCAAATGAGACCTTGCAAAAGAGTTCCTCTATATTCTTTCTTTTCTCTTTTCTCTTCTTTTCTATCTTTTATTGCCCTTTAAAAAAGAATAGAGGCTAGAAAGGCAAAGAGAAGGAAAAGAGGAAATTTTTTGCATGATCACAATAGGCCACTCAAGGTATGTCTGAAGAACGGTTGTATATACATGAGATTTAATATGGAAAAACCAATTTGTAGAAGTAATTGTTGGGAGGCGATGGGCTTGTATAACATAGGTTGGATTCATTATTCACAAGTACTCAATCAAGTAATCAAGCTGGACTGGAAAGGGAATACAAGCAATTTTGGAACATGGTTTGAACTCCAGTTTCATTGATGGGGCATATACACATGGTGCAGTGATACACTTTCCATAATTTGAGGCCTCAGAGGTATCTCGTGGCAACCCCGAGTATATGGACATGTGGCCCAAGAGATTTCAACCAAATCGCTGAAGAATCCCTTTCATTACACATCCCACCACAACATATTTACCCTCAGCACCCTTCACCCTCAGCATACCTACGTTCAACTTTTCCACACTTCAAATGTCCACCTGTCCACCTGCATCCATTCCCTGCTACAACCATATACCACTAACCCCATCTTTCTCTACAGCACCCTACAACACATGATACCTTCACTGGCTGTACTCACCTCCATTATGTATCCTATGCACTGCACCACTTCTTGTGTGTTGTTACACTTCACCAACCACTTGCCAATACCACCAACCACCATCTCTTGTGCCCGTTGTAGCTAACATTTCCTACTACTGCATATAACTGTACCACTCACACTTCCTTCACCACATTCCATCTTTGCATTGCAGCTGACATTTTCTCATACTCCAACACATGTTTTCTCATCATAATGTATAGCATATGCATTTTCCTATATGTTTTCTCACCAACCTCCCTATATCATCACATACATTCTAGTCTTAATGCGATCTCTGATTTTTTTTTATGCTTTGCTTTGTATTAACCTTATTTTTGCAGAAAACCCATGCAAAATGTTAAAATTCCTTCTTAGATTAGAATTGTAATTTCAATTTCACAAATGTAATAGCTAGATATAATGAGAATTTATATTCTTTGCACTAGATTAGAATGTCTGAACATACATATCTTAGAAATTGCTTGTTTTCACATCATTTTCCTCTTCTATTGCAAAATTTCACAAATGAGAACATGAATGAAACGTGCACCATTTTATAAAAGGTGATTAAATCTTAAGTTGATGATTTGCATCAATGGCCATAGTCAAGGTGTGAACAAAACTTATGGTTTTCATCTTTTATAGAATTACACTAGATTCACACTGGATCTCTTTTAAAAAATCATCATATTTTCAAATATTTTTTTCCCTTTATTAGAGTTTAACTTAAAATTAACTCAAGATATATATCAATGGCCATAGTCAGAATATATTGAGAGTTAATTTCATTTTAAACTCTATAAAGGCACCAAAAATGTGTTTTATTTTTCACTTGAATTTAAATATGATTATTATATAATGCATTTTATGATCATAGTCAGAGATGTATTATATTCTCAAATCTTATTTTAATTCACTTGAAGAATGAAATATGCTTTTTTAAATCCAATTTCAAATTCTTTAATTCATTTCATCATTTAAGATAGAATTACATCATGTTTTCAAATTTTCTTCAAAAATCAAGTGATTTTGAGACAATTCTTCAAATACCTTCTTCATTTCTCAAACCAATCTTCAACCCTTATTCATAAATTCAAATTCATCTTCATATTCTCATTTCTATTTTTCAAAATTCAAAATTCAATATCCCAATTTCAAAGTTCAATTTAACTTTGAAATTCAAAAATTCAATTTCCAATTCAAATCAAATTTCAGAGTTCAATTCAACTTTGAAATTCCAAATTCATTTCTAGATTCAAGGTTCAAGTTCGAATTCAATTTAATTTCAAAGTTTAATTCAACTTTGAAATTTCAAGATTCATCTCCTGATTTCGAAAATCAAGTTTCATTCTCTATTCTTCTTTCCAATTTCAAAAATTGATCTAGGATCAATAAAATCTAATTCTAAGTCACATATGGATTTCCCAAAAATCCAATCCTACTTCAAATTCTATGGGGATTTCTCAAATCCAATTCAGATTCAATATGGATCCTCAAATTCAATTTCGGATTTCTCAAAATCTAATTTCTCACTTTTAAATCCAACTTGGATCTTTTAAGATCCAAATCCAAAATCAATTTAGATCTTGAAATCCAAATACATATTAAAAAATCCAAACTTCGGATTCAACTCCATTTAAGATTCTGGATTCAACTCCATCTTGGATTCTAGATTTCAAATCTAATTCCACCTTGGATTCAGATTTTCAAATCCCAATTCCATCTTGAAATCCAGATTTCAAATTCAATTCCATTCTCAAAATCCTTTTGGATTTCTCAAGTCCAATTCCATTTCTAAATTCCATACAGATTTCCAATCCAATCCAAATTTTAGATACTATCTCAAATTCCAGACTTCAAGTCCAAATCCATGTTTTTTTCGAGTTCCATATTTCAAAATCCAATTCCAAATCTCATCTAGATTTCTAAAATCACATCCAACTTTCATTCTGATTTCAAACTTTAAATCTAGAATTCCACTCTATTTTCAAATTCCATCTTGACTTTCAATTCTAAACTCCATTTTTGAAGTCCATATTCAACTTTCAATTTTCTAAACTCCCTTCTTCAAATTCAGGTTCATCTCAACCTTTGATTATTTCAAAACTCAAGATCTATTCTAAATCTTAAGTTAGAAAATCTAACTTCTCCAAGTCCATCTTCAACTTTCAAAAACCATTTCTTCACAAATGTTCTCAAATTCATTTCAAGATCACTTAAATAAATCCAAAAGTTCTAAAAATATTTCTTCTCAAAAGCATACATCTTTGCATTTGCAATTTCACAAGCATGATTCTTTGTGCATTCTTAGACTTAGAATAAATTCTTAGATAATATTTAGGCAAAGCAAAAGGCATAGATTCGATCCTTGGTTCGATTACCCCTGGTAAAGGCACCAGAAACGGTCGAACCTCGTACCGACGAGTGAATCCCGTCTCTCCATTTTTCTCGCAAATATTTCAAAACGAAGGCGAGTAAATTTTCAAAATATCTTTAAAATTAAGGTCAAGTGAGACCTTCGCAAAAGAGTTCCTCTCTCTCTTCTTTCTTTCTTTTCTCTTCTCTCTTCTTTTCTGTCTTTTATTTTTCCCCTTCAAAAAGGGAAATAGAGGTTAGAAAGGAAAAAGAAGAGGAAAAGAGAGAAGGATACAAGAGAAAAAAATTTGCGATGATCACACACTCCCAATTTTTTTTGTCTTTGTACTTACACTTTTGATGAAAACTCATAAAACTTGAGCTTTTAAGGAATGAGTTTGATCTTATATGAATGTTTTTCAAAATCTAATGTTTTTAGAGAATTTTTAAGCCCCATAAAAAAATTTTCTGACACCAATCTAGAAAAACCATAGTTGTTTATGTGGATTTCAAAGAAATGACGATAGATGCATGTTAGAGTTTATTTTGAATCATAAATATGAATATGCACAGTTTTATTTTTGAAAACTAAGCAAATGAACAACATTGCATTCATGAGCTCAAAAGGTGAAAATAGCATACATTTAGTTGTTTGATATCTTCGTATTCCCCAATAGCTGGGCTCAGACACAAGTTGAAGTGTTTGAGTTCCATGTCAAAAAGGATAATGAAGGAAGTCAAATCTTTGTCTAAGTTGATATATGTATCCTATTTTGTTCGAGCAAGTAGAGTCTGAGGGGTGTTTACACCTGGTGCCCTAAAGCCATCTCGCTCGAGAGTCACCGGCCCGAAAGGCCGTTACATGAACTTTATAGAGAGCCTAATAAATGTTGACATTGCATATGACAAGAAGCAAGCTATACGTAAAACTATAAAAATAGAAGGTTTAGTGACTCGAGCAATTAAGTTTGAGGGATACTTTGTATCTGGTGTCCTAAGGTCATCTGGCCTGGGAGTCATTGACCCAAAGCTCGTTACACAAGTCACAAAACTGAAATTTTAATATAGTGCTGAACAAAAGAAAGAAAAAGTATAGAAAATTGAAAATAAAAAGAAAAGAAAAAGAAAAGAGCGTAAAAGAAAAAGTTCACTGCTTAGAAGCAAATATTGAGAAAACCTATGCAGAAAGCATATGGGTGAGGATTAGTAAATAATGACATGCACATATTTGATTTTTTGAGAATAAAGCATAAATGAGTATGATATTTAGAAAAGTGAAAGAAAATATTTTATTTTGTAGTGGCCCCTAAAAGACTCTAATTATGTTTTGAAAATGTAATGGCATGAAATATTAGTGAAAGCGAAATCCTTAGTTGCCTAATGGTTTTTGAAGTTGATTATTTTATGCATACATGACAGAAATGTTTGTGGGTAGCCTTATTACAAACCCTCACGAGACCTTACTCGTCCACTGGGGTAACCCAAGGGTTGAAAGGGCTTGTTGCATATGCCAAATGCAACCGTGATTCCTATAAAAGTGAGTGAGGTTTTTGTTTTGATTAGTTTAGTATTTTTGCTTCAGTTTGCTCGAGGACTACCAAACAATCAACATGGAGGTATTTGATCATGCATATATTTTGCATTTTATTTATCTTTAGTTATACATGATTCATGATAAAATTGCTTTAAAAACTCATTTTTATCATTGCTTTTGAGAAACCGCATTGACATAGAAATTATTAGAAAATCGTGTATTTCAAAGCTTGCCTTGCATTTTTAGTGTTTTTATAAATTTTAGAATGTTCTTAATTATAGTTTAGTTAGATTAGGTTGTAATTAGCTAATTTTAATTAGTTTAGAAAGTTTTGATTTTTAGAGAAACACATTTTTCATAAGAGACCCTTTTTTGGAAATTATCAATTGGATACTTTTTGAAAAGTTTGTTTTAACCTAATTAATTCATTATAAATAGTATTTTTCCAGCAAGGGGATATTTTTTTCTCTTGAGAAAATGCCCCCCTTTGCTGCCTCTCTCTCCTCTCTCTCCCTTGTTTTCGATCCTTGCTGATTTCTCCCCCTCTCTTCTTCTTCTTATTATTAATTTTCTTCTTCTCTTCTCATCATATTCGTCATCGACAACCTTTCTTTTCATCAGAGAGGCACGCATTCAGTTGGGATTAACCATCTTCTCTTCTCATCCAATCCGTCGGAAGCAGATCGTCAGGTTTGCTTCTTTCTCCTTCGTGTCACCGTAGTTTTAGGTTTTGCATCACATAAAGCATAGCATCACATGTAATTTTGTTAGATCATTGCATCATCTTTATATTTAATCTAGTTTAGTTCATATATTGCATCTGAAAAATAAAAAGATAAAAATATATTTTGTTTTGATATAGGTTAGCCATTTTCTTGATTTAAGCATTGAAAAATCTTGATTTAGGTAAATTGTTAGTTTTAATATAGGTTTTATATTTTATTTTCTTGATTTGTGATTAGTTTTAGATTAGTGTAGGATTAGATTTAGTTTAGGAAAGTCTGTAGCATGTTTTTATTTGTTATTGTTTTTGGATCAAGTAATTATAATTTATTTTTCATTAGCTGATTAGTTTTTTTTTTCATTTTTTCTGAAAATCAGTTTTGACGCCAAGTAGATTTGAATAGTTGCTGTGTTGTTTTCAATATCAGGGTAGATTAGTTAATGTTAACTTTACTTCCAGATTTTTATTTTAGTACTTAGTTTAGAAAATAGTGTAAGTTAGTGATTATCATTTTTTTTTAAAATAGATTTAAGAAATAGCCGAATTATCTTAGTGTAATTATTATTTCTAATTTTTAATTAGCTAATTTTTTTATTCACGTAAATCCTGCTTTACATTGACTAGAATAGCCTTGAATTTAATTTAGTGCCATTAGAATTAATTTGTTAGTTTAGCATTTTAATTGCTTAGATTAGAATAAAATAGTTTGGCCGAGTTTCCCTTTTTATCAATTATTGGTTTCTTAGAATAGTTTAGCATTACTTTCGTTTAGGCATACTTTGCAGTAGATGATTTCTGTGTAATTCCGTTATTTAGTTTAAAACTACTTCATGTTATTTAATTAGCTTTGTTTAGATTTTTTTTATTGGTCTTGCATAGTTAGTTTTGTTAAAATAGCAACAATCGATTCTTGTTCCTTTAGTCTATTACTTAAATAACATTAACTCTAGATTTTTTTGTTTTGAATTACCATACAACATATAGTGCATGATAATTTAGTTTAGATTATCAATAGTTTGTTAGCAAGTTAGTTTCTTGATTAGTTAGTTAAATTGAGTATTATTTTGTTACATTTGTTGAATTTTAGTTAGTTAGGTTGTATTACTATTTTGTCTTTTAGTGTTAGGTTGTTACAAGTAGTACATAGTTAGTTCATGTTATTAGTTTAGTTCATCTCAATCATATTCATGTTTTTAAGATTTTTCCTCATATTTACCTGTGATTTTCTCCTAGTTTCATTTCTCATTTTCGTGTTTTGTATTTTTGTTCTGGTAGGAAAGTGTTTGGACGTGCAGTGAGCCCCTTTTCGTACCCTTGAAGTGCTTTCTGAGGTCCCTTCAAGCCCCTTAGAGAAACATTCTCCCTCTGATTTATCAAACCATACAAAAGTATACAGAGAGAGAAGCAAATCAAGTCTCAAGACTACAAAAGCCTTAAGCACTGAAGACTCTTTTTCTATTCTTTTTAGATTAGAATTTCATGTATTCATTCAATTGGGTCTGTAATAAAACCACTTTATTTATTTGCTTAAGCCCTTTGCATAGGCAACACTCTCTTAGTTAATTAATTAATTAATCTTTTATTTTTCAAGGCAATAAAGCGTAGTTTAGATTGTGTGCTTGAATACAAAATATTTCTCATTCCCTGAGTTTGACCCAGACTCCACAACTCGTGCGAGCTGGTTTTTATGATTTGATGCATGGTTTGCACAAATATTTTTATTGAAAATATATTTTTAAAATGCTTTATTGAAAAAGTTGCATCAATTTTTTGGCATCGTTGCTAGGGAACGGCGAATTATACGAGTATTCACTTTATTGTCATTAGTTGTTCATGTTTTGTAGGTTGCTAGTTTACTTTTTGTTTATTGTTTAGGTTGCTTAGTTTAATTCTTGCTTCATATTTAGGATTGTTTAGTTTCATTTCCGTACTTAGGCTTAGAACCACATGTTTGTACACCCTAGATACCGACTTACCTTTCTTGCACGACTCACCTATCAGGATACCCTTAGAAGTGACTGTGCACGATTGGTATCGTGCTCATAGCTTACTTTTCACAAAATATCTGTGGGTGCAAGTGTATGGTGCTTGTTTATTTATTGATTTTCAGTCTTTTCTTTTACCTGCTTTGTGGTTTGCTGTGGTTTGGCCACACTGCACGTTAGGTAGGTAGAAAACCAGTGTCTTAGGATGGTTGTTGCATCGGTCTACCCTCAAGTGCATGCAATGGTGATGCTCGCTTGACCCCGAGCATGTTGAGTTAGTTGAGGACCCCCGAGTCCCTTATTAGGAGAGCCCGCAGATCCGGCCCCATGGTTGAGGATCAGCAGTTGATCCATCCTCTGAGGGAGTGCTTCACTCCCAATGCTTACACCCCCGCCTCTTGCATCGTGAGACCCACTGTAGGAGCACCTCAGTTTGAGATTAAGGCCAACATAATCCAAATCCTCCCATCTTTCTATGGCCTGAACAACGAAGACCCCTACCTTCATCTCAATAAGTTCCTCGAGATCTGCTCTACAGTGCAGATCAACAATTTTGGGGATGATGCCTTGAAGTTAACGTTGTTCTCATTCTCCCTTAAGGACAAAGCAAAGCACTGGCTGAAGGCCCTCGATATTGTTTAGATTACCACTTGAAAACGCATGCAGCGTGAGTTCCTCAAGAAGTATTTCTCAATTGGTAAGACAAACCAGTTTTGTAAGGCTATTACCAGTTTCTCTTAGATTGAGGGAAAACAGTTCCATGAGACCTGAAAGAGGATGAAAGATCTTCTCCAGAAGTGCCCCCACCACCCGATGCCTCATTCACAACTGGTGCAGTACTTTTATGATGGCCTGATCGAGAAGGATATGCAAATGGTTGACTTTTAGTGTGGGGGCATGTTCATGCTCAAGAGTGAAGATGAGGCATGAACATTATTTGACACACTGAGAAAAAATTCCATGCATCATGCCATGTCCTCGCGTGTTGATAGTACCACAACTGTTCCTAGTGGTCCTAAGAAGGAAGGGATTTATGAAGTTGGGTCCGAACATGATCTGCAAATAAAAGTGGACCAGTTGACCAGGAAAGTTGATCAATTACTGGCCAACCCAGCTTCATTAAATCAAGTAGGAAAAGTGTATAAGCTATGCACTAGCCCTGCACACCTTGTTTCTAAGTGTCCGACAACACCACTCTATCCTGAATTCGTTCAGGAGCAAGTGAATGTTTCCCAAGGTTTCGCTAGACCGGTGCACGACCCTTATGCACCTACCTATAACCCGGATGGCAAAACCATACCAACTTTGCGTGGAGAAATCCATAAGAGTCACCCCACATGCCTCCTCAGACATAGCACAGACAGGGTAACCTCTCACAAGGTTACTTGAGTTCTACTTTTTCACAGGCCCATCTCCAGCTTAGTTTGCCTTCTCCGAAGGAGCCCACATCGAGCATATCTTTTCAGAAGAAGCTGCTTGAGGCCTTTTCTGACATTAAGGCCAACCTCAGTTCTCACATGCAGTTGATAGCGAAGCTAGAGACCCAGATGGAATAGCTGGCTGAGGCCTTGAGCAGGCAAAGCGAGGGAAGCCTTTCGAGTCAGTCTGTCGTCAGCTCGAAGGAGAAGGAACCCGTGTATCACAGCTTGTACCTCAGAGAGTCCCACCAAGAGCAGACCAACTCTGCATCAACATGCATCCCAATCCAGTTCTTGATGCGTCGCTATAAGCCACAAAGCCTCCCTGACCTGAAGGCAATGTGAGTACGGGGGTTGTAGTAAGCCTCTTCTTCAGCTCCTGGAAGCTCTCTTTGCATTACTGAGTCCAAACAAACTTGATTCTTTTGTGAAACAGCTTCATCATAAGTGAAGCGATCTTTGAGAAATCCTGAATAAATCATTGGTAGTATCCCTCAAGTCCAAGAAAACTACGTATATTTGATACGCTCTTAGGTTGTTTCCAGTCTAAGACCACTTCCACCTAGATCCAAAAATAAGATTCAACAGATCAAACAAGGATCCAAACATTTTTTTTCAAACATAGTTGGTGAGGTATGTTACCTTAGTATGGCCTACAGACACCTCATCTTTGGAGATCACATGACAAAAAAAAATTACCTACTTTAGCCAAAATTCACACTTCAAGAACTTAGCATACAACTGATGTTGTCGAAGTGTCGCGAGAACAATCCTCAAATTTTCTTTGTAGTCTTCCTCGATCTCTGAATAATTCAGGATGTCCTCTATGAACACGATCACAAAAAGATCCAGCAAGTCTGAAAGATCTGATTCATCAGATCCATAAATGTTGTTGGAGCATTGGTTAGCCCGAAGAGCATCACCAAGAATTCGTAATGGCCATACCGCATTCTGAATGTCGTCTTCTGCACATCTGACTCTTTGATCTTTAATTGATAATAACTCGATCAAAGATCTATCTTGGAGAAGACCTTGGCATCACGAAATTGATCGAACAAGTCAGTGATCCGAGGGGGAGGATACTTGTTCTTGATCGTCATTTGATTCAACATGAGGTAGTCAATGCACATGAGCATTGACCTATCCTTCTTCTTGACGAACAAGACTGAAGCTCCTCAAGGTGAAACGCTAGGCCAAATAAAGCCCTTGTACATCAACTCTTGCAGTTGCTTCTTCAATTCTTCCAACTCTTTTGGGGCCATGCGGTAGGGTGCTCTGGATATTGGGGTCGTTCTAGGCACCAACTCGATTGCGAAATCAACCTCTCTAGTAGGCGGTATACCTGGCAAGTCATCTGAGAAGACATCTACATACTCATAAACCATGTACAAGTCCTCCATCTGGGTCGTGCTGGGATCTATCAGGGACACACTGACCAAAAAGGCCTCATAACCTTTTTCCATGTATCGGTGTGCCTTCATGGCCGAAATAAGTCATCCTTTGCTCTTCTTTTTACTAGCCTAGTACTTAAGTACAGGTTGATCAAGGCGAGTAAATTGGATGTGTCGCTCACAACAAATCATACAAGTGTAATGCTCGTACATCCAGTCTATGCCAAGTATAACATCATAACCCACCATATCCAACATAATAAGATTGACAGAGAGGTTCTGCCCAGAAACCATGACTTCTGCCTTAGGTAGATAGGTTCGAGCGATAGAGCTACCACTCGACGGTGTGATAACTTCAAGAATGTATCCTAGTGAAATCGGTGTAACATCAATCAAGTTTGCAAATCATGCAGACACAAAAGAATGTGTAGTGCCAATATCAAAAAGAACTTTAGCATCGAACTTTGCAATAGTGATTGTACCTTCAATGACATTTGTGTCTTCTTGCAACTTCTTTACAGAAGTTGCGTAGACACGACCTGTGGATCTCCTCTGTCCTTGTGCCTGGGATTGCTAGGGTCACTGCTGCCGGGGTTGCTGTTGCTGCCCTCGAGGTATAGAGGTTGCTCCCTCCTAAGGCAGCTTAGGGCAGTCCTTGATGAAATGCCCCATCTCACCACATCTGATGCACGCTCTCGTTGCTCTGTAGTAGACTCTAGAGTGGATCTTCTTGCAGTACTAAGATACTGCATGTGTCTATTGTGGTCAGGTACCACCCTGTTGTACCTTGGCGTTCTTCGCAGATGGCACTTTACTGGTCTCTGTGGTAGGTCTAGAGGCTTTGTTGTCATTGTCCTTCGACTTTTAGAACCGTCTGGATTGAGTCTTTTTAGAAGGCTCCCAATCATCCTGCGACACAAAAATTATCGTTACTACCTATTTGGGGTTATCTTTGAGAAATAAAAGATAAAATTTTAATTTTTCCACCTAAAGTACCATGGTCATCTCCATGGTCTGGTTAAGATTTTGAGGTTGGCTGGTAAGCACGCATGTCCTCAGTCCATCACGCAGCCCATGCACATACTTCTTGGCCTTTGCCTCGTCAATGGTGTAGGTGTGTGGGCAGTACTTCTCTAGGTGTCAGAATCGTGTGGTGTATTTTGCCACCTTTATCGAGCCTTGATGGAGATCCATGAACTCCTGCATCTTGCGATCTCGGGTATACTGTGGGAAGTAGGTGTCCAAGAACACTGCAGAAAACTCCTCCTAGGAGAGTGTATGTCGCTCATCTGGCATATAGCGCACATCATGAACTGTTTCCCACAAGCTCTTGGCATCACTCTGGAGTCAGTAGGTAGCAAAAGAAACCCGCCTCTCAATGGAAACTTCAAGAATCTTGAAGATCTCACCGATGGCGCGGATCCACTCCTCTGCTGCATCAGGATCCTCCTTCTCAGTGAAGACAAGAGGACTTAACTCCATGAAGCATTTGTAAGATGCTCCATGGGTTGCAACAGCAGGTGGTGATACAGGTCTATCTGGCTGAGGGTCAGCACCATTGCTATTACCCTCGTTATTGGCAAAGTTCTGGAAAGTGGCGGTCAAGGTTACGAGGGCTTCCAAGATGAAGTCCCTTTGGGCAGTCCAACTAGCTGGCTGTCAATCAGACATCTACAATCACATAAATTGACATACATTACTTCCAAGTTTAACATAAATAAAATTATTGTTCATGTGATCCTACAAGACATCTGCATTTTGATTTTTGCACAACTATAAAATGAAAGCATACTATTTCTACCTCATACATCAAACTTAACAAAATTGAAACATAGTTATAGTGACGGCGATCGGCTGAATGAGCTTTGAGTCATACTCTTCTTACGCTATGATACAAAGTTGTAACACCCCAATTTTTAAAACCCCAAAAAATGATGTTTTTTTTTACACTTTTAAACACTTTAGCAGCGGAAAAACTCATCAAGTCAAAAATTTGGCATGCTACTTCTCGCATTCATCCATAACCATACAATTGTGGAAATAAATAAAATAACTCAAGCATTCATAAAATAATTAAAGTCTCTAACCGTCCATAATTAATTATATTTGTCTAATGGTAATTAATTTTAAAGAAATTAATTAGTCTAAAAAATCCTCAGAGGTATAGGAAAGGTTAGGCTTGGTTCCCATCGCAACATTCCGCCTTTGCTTGCAAGCTTTACTCACTTCCTGAAAAGTATTAAATTAAATAGGGTCAGACATATAATGTTTCAGTAGGGCAGAGTATACTAGACCCATAAAACAGAAATACGAAACACGAATTTCATCTAATTTTTTATAATTTATCTTTAAAGCATAACTCATGCATTTCAGTAATTGAAGCAAGCATACTAGTTACCAAATCGAACAAATATGCATCATCAATTTCAACCAAAGCCAGTAAAATGCATGAACAATTAACATGCATGAACTTATCAAAAGTAGAAGCCATTGAACACATGAACCAATTTTTTTATCTTTAATTACATGTTCTTTCTTAAATGATGCATGCAATGCTTAACTAATGCATACACATCTTAGGTTATCACTTTTTAGCCCCGTGGGTATAAACACAAGCAGATACCTTGTTCAATGTCGTGATTCAAGCAGTATTTTACATACAGGTGTGGCTTTGGCTTGGTCAAGTACCTTTCACCAGTCTTGGATGAGGGACGACAAAGTGAGAGAGACTCATAACACCTCCATCTCGATGCATCAGAATTTCACTCATGAGTTTCTTTCCCCTATGTTGCAGTCTATGCAGAGGGTTTTCCCTATCTTTGTGGGTGGGGAGGTGCAACCTTCCGTGCTCAAATCAAAGTTTCACGAAGCCGGATGTACCGCTTGCCTTCTCTTTGCAAGTCCTTACATTAATGTCGCATGTTTTACTTAATTACTTTAATGGCTTACATGCAACATCATGATTGAATCCGTTAAAAGGCTTCAACCATTTTTTGGACAATGGATGCATTCTTTGAATCATTGCATTCGCTTACATATTCATTCTCATGCTTTGGCTAACACATGTGCATGTACATAAGCAATGCAATAAAAATTAACTTATATGCATCCATATAATTGCAACATCAACATCATCATCATCATCATAACATGAGCAGATATGCAGCAAGAATAACATTGAACATTAACAACATGCTATATGATTTGGACCCTTCGGTCCCTTAATGAGTAGTCCTTTAAGCAAGCATGTCTCATGATTTTATGCACATATTCATGCCATAACATAGGCATATTCTCTGCATATAAACAAACCTATGTATGTTCGTACAGTCCTCATAATGTTCATAATGATACGCACATCCATCAAAAGAAAAACATGCAGGTGTTTGGGCTCGGTCCTTAGACTGGTTCTAATTCACGAAAGAGTTCAACTCTGTCAGACCTAAACTTTTCATAAATTGAAGGAAAATTTGTCAGCTTTCCATAGTCATAAACCGTTCATAAAAAATCATTCATATGAGAAAGTTATGAATGTTTTACTACAGACATGCACTTTTTTGTTCCGACTGTCACAAAATCGTGCTCATCTTATGAACAGAGCCCAAAATTTCACAGAATGTGTGAAATTGTGTTAGCTTTCTAATGTAGTAAATTGCTTGTCAAAATTCCTATAGACGAGAAAGTTATGAGCATTTTACCGATCGAATGTCTAGCCAGAAATACGTAATATCGAATTTATGCATTCGGGTGGGGCCAAACCGGGTCACTCGAATCCATACATTCAATTTTTTTAACATAAATTAAATTAAAAAAATCACCAAAATTACATCATACTAATTTAACACAAGCTACAATGGACAAATCTATTTTTCTCAACAGTTTGGCCAGAAAATAGACCTGTCTTTTACACAACATGATTTCTCAAAATTAATTTCGGTAAACTACACAATTTAATAAATAAATCATGAAATTTTCTTACAATTAAAAATAAATAAAATCTAAAAAAATCAAAAAATATCCACATGCACATATTCTACCAACTACAATTAAATTTTTCATGGAACTAATTTTGAATTTTATGGGTTTTACTAATTTTACAGATTTTTTTTCTAAAAAACCCGATATGACAAAAAATGCAATATCTAAGGATTTTGACCATGAAAATCCTTCAAATTTTTAAAAAACATCTAACATAACATATACTACTGACTCAAATCAAGATTTATAGAAAATCATATCATAACCAGCATATTTTGAAAACCTATGGTTTTATTTTTTGAGAAAATTATTTTTGGGCAAAACATGTTTTCAAAAGGGGTTTTCTCTCGGAAACCTGTTCTATTTGCATATTTTAATAGCCCTAAGCCAAACTATGCTCATAAAAAATGGGTGGAATTCGTGCTACGAATTCCGTTTCACAAGTATAGATCCCTTACTTTTTGGCAAAAAATCCATTCCTACGTGAGTCGGTTGGCCTTTTCGCATGATCCGGCCGTTCCACAGTAGCCATGAACTTGATTGTAGCCTCCTTACACCTCCTTCAACCATGTGAAGACATCCCTTGTAGATCTAAGGGTGAAAATACCAATGGATTTGGTGTAGGGAAAGGAGAGAGAAGAGAGAGGGTTTTGGGTGAGAGAGAGGATTTGGGAAAAATAACTAAAGAGGCAAAAATGGGGGGGTGGGGGGGCTCCTCTCTTTAAATAGAGTTTAAGGTTTGGGTCAAGGGATGGAATCAATCATATCCCTTGATCCAAATCAAGGCCCCTTCTATATCTCAAGCCATTTTCTTTCATATTCTCCTTTTTCTAAAATTTTCTTTAGATATGTATTTTATTTTATTTTTTTCTTTTAGTATAGCTTGTAATATCATGTAATATATATTTCATATACTATAGTATTGTATCTTATTCTTAAAAGAAAAGGGTTGGTTGACCCCCCCTATGGGAGCCAACCTTTCCAAAATTTAAATTTGGCAACTTGCTTGCTTGGCAAGCAAGTTGACCTTTTCTTTTTCTTTTCTTTTTTAGTTAGCATAGGTTACAATATATATCTTAGTATATATATTACATACTATATTTTATGTATTCCCATAAGGGCTGGTTGACCCCCATGGGTTGGCCCCCTTTCTAAAATCTGAAATGGCAAGTTGATTGTCATGTCACTTCTTCTTTTTTCCATTATTTATTATCAATTTGTTTTTTGTTTTTTGTTTTTTGTTTTTGTTTTCTTTCCTTTTTTTCATTGGTCCAAACCTTGCTGGACCCTTCTAGAGTCATCTAGGGTTGGCACCCCATTATGGGGTTGATTTTTAAAAATGGTAAGTTTTGACTTTTTTCTTCTTTATTTTGTTTTTTGGTAGGTTTTATTTTAACTCTAATTTAAAGCTTATTTTTGTTTTTATCATTTGAAACTTTAAATTAGGATGCCACATAGGATGGGATGGCCCACCTATAGATTCCTATTATTTTATAAAATCTAGTTAATTTTTGAATTCCATTTCACTAAATGAAATTCCACTTAAATGCAAATTAATTCAAATGAAATATTTTATAAATGGAATTGCAAATTCACATGAAATTCTACTACATGAAATTTAATTAAATCTACCCCTAATTAAAGTCTACTAATATATTTTTGAATTCACCACATAAATAAATTATTTATTTCAATTATTTTTTTAAGGCTTAATTCAAATTTCTCAGAATTTATTTATGAAAAAATTGAGCTCCCTAGGGTCAGTGAGACCCCAGGCATGTAGGATTTATTTTTTATCATTTGAAAGCTCTCTCTAAACCTTTCAAACCCTCTAAACACCTTGTCTACCAATTTTTATATTTTGATTTATTCAAACATATGAAAATTCAAGTAAAAGCTTCAAAAAAATTGCAGGTATTACACTACCCCTAAGGTCGTCTCATGATCGAAGCCTGCCACCTCACCATGGACTTAGGATAGGTGTTAGGATAAATGCACTGCTCATTTTTGTGCTTTGCTTTGCTTTTCTCTTTTTTCATATTTTTTCAATGTTTTTTCTTATCAAGATAAAAGGAAAAGACTATTTACAGGGCCAACCTATGAAGCAGATTAGCGTTGAAGGTATTCAAGACCCAACCCTTTTTCCTGCAAAGTTGGTTGCCTATGTGTGTTTTTCAAGCTTGATACTTATACATTGATAATGATCTCATGCCCCTATAATTCGTACTTATAGATTCATGTGCTACAATCATTCGATTAAAATACCTTTGCCTCACTGTATTGCTACCTTGCCTTTTCCTAGGACTTGGATGTCTTATGTGGTAGACTCTCGGGTGTAGGGGCCTACTTAAGAAAATGATCATTTTGAATAGAGTTAGATCCATTTTGGGAGAAGATGCATGATCTTTCAATGGCATGTTTAGCATCATGATGGAGCTCTATCCTCTTCTTATGACTATGGGAGTCAAAGTGAACTAGACTGTCAAGACCATTCTCGAACTTGTCGTAAGAGGTTGGACCAGTTCAAAGACAACTAGGATGTAAAGACCATTTATGGTCTCACCGAACGAAGTCAGTCTAGTGTTTAGGACAACTGAGATGTGGAGACCGTTGTGGGTCATACCGAACAAGGTGGGGCCAGTGTCCAAACATAAACCTGACTTTTAAGATCACTTGGGTCTCATCGAACAAGGTTGAGATGGTTTGGGAATGACTGTTTGTATGTTTGATTGTTAGTGGTTTCTTCTTGTTTAAGAAACTGAGACTTTAGCTGGCTTTATGATGCCTTATCATTGGGTTTTAGATAGGTTCAAACTCCTTTGACATGCCTTCATATGATTTTGATAGAAAGGTATAATTGGGAATGATATGAAAACAAAAGAAGGGTTTGACAAAAGCTTTCTTAGTCTTGTCAATAGAAATAGTATGACCCTATAATGAAGAGGATAGCTTGGACCCTAGAAAGAAAAATCTTTTTGAATTGTCTTGGATTTTCTCATTTTTTTAGAATATTTTTATTTTTTGGATTTTTAAAACTTTTTATTTTTTTTGGTATTTTTTTTTTGTTTTTCAAAAGACTATTTTACAGAATCTAGGTTTTGAAGGCTTACTTGGGGGTCGTGGGATGGTGACTCGTGAAGATGTCCTTTTTCCTTCATATCATTGTGACTCTGCCCTGGCCTGTGATTGTCTTTTTCTGAGCATGCTGATCTTTTCTAGAAGGAGGGATGAAAGTATCTAAATTGTTGTTGGACCTTTATGAACTCAGGCTGAGTTAGTGCAAAGGAAGTGCCAACCCTATGTTATTTGAAGCAACCAAACTCTCTACTGAGCAGATGATGGTTGACCTCTTTTTGAAATGATCCTTCCGGACCCATGTGAGCTTTTCCTTTTTGCCCCTTTTTGTTTAGGTTCTTCGTAACCTAGACCCTGGGTTCTCACTTTTTGCACTGCTGAGAGAGACTCTCTTATGCCTTGTTGACTTTTTCAGTCCCTTGAATGGTTGGTACCCCCATGCATAAGGCATTTCATTTTGTTGGTGAATGAAGAACATCAATTTCCACATTTTTGCACATGATGGTATATGAGATGACCCTTGAAATGAGAGTGATCTATCCTTATTTTGAGCCTGAAGACCTTTGGGCCTTTTGGAGAGGTCTCTGATTGACATGTGGCCTGAATTGGAAGATGCCATATTTATGACTGAGCTTGATAACAGGGTCATTTCCTCCTTTAACTGAACAATTGGAATATCAATTTGCCCCTAAGATTTAGACAATAGAGACTGTATAGGGAGGTTGTCCTTTTCAGTGATGGGATTTCGGTGCTGAGACACTGAAGGAGGAATCTTGGTGTAATTGTTGTTTGGCAAGTCCAGACGAATCACATTTATCTGATTAGTTTTCTGAGAAGTGTCTTGGTTCTCCTATGAAATTTCTCTTTCTTATACCCTTCTCCCCCCTTGATAATAGATCTGGGATACCCAAGGCATCAAGCAAGAACAATTACTGTAAACGAAGACTCGTGGAGCATAGATCATTGTATTGATAGAGGACCTTTGTCCCATACCTTTCTCCAAGAACCAGTTTTTGCTCATTTCACAGGCCCAAACTTTTTCTTCTATGGTGCGGTTATTATGGCTCGACTCTGGATATTTTTCATTCACTAGCAACTCCCAACTATCTATGTGGTCTTGAATGAGCAGTCCTCGGTGTCGTGACCCACAACTCTATGATATATGTAGTATTTGACTAGGTCTTTTCTCTTTATTTGTGGTAGATCTGACACCTTAGGTAACTTGACTAGGCCATCGTATAACAGTAGATCCAGGACCCTTCGCCCTACTACTAGCCTTTCCTCCCAAACACGGTAGCCCCTCAGCCATGACAACTTAATCCTTTTCTCTATCGAACGCATCCTCGTTCGCTCCAAAATGAATATCAAACACCTGCTTGAAATCTTTTCACCGATGTCAACTCACTGGCTTTCGTGCCACGTCCTCCAACATGATGGTCATCTTAAAATCTCTGCAATGGAATGTATTGGTTGTCGGATTCTAGAACTGCATAACAACTTCTAAGAGGGGGCGACCAATGTTCCATGGTGTGATCTCAAAGAATTGTTAGAAATGCATCTCATGCAACAACTCCTTCACTTCCTCTCTTAGTCTTACGAACCACTAGTGTGCCTGGAACTAGTAGAACTAGTGTGTGTGTGGAATGATGGATCTTTTGAATCTTTGGTTGTAGATTCTGTTAACTTTGTTAGAATTAATCAAATGGATCATTTACAGAATATATAGCAGTTTGCATATTATATTGCAAAAATCAAACTAGTTATCATAACATGTTTCACACATACATGATTCAACAAGAAAATAATAGTTCATGCTTCACACACACACACACATATAGCATTTTAAACATTAAATCAAACTAGAAGATAAATACATAATTGACACCTATCCAAGAGCACCAGACCTTATTCCCCACTGCAATATCTTCTTTAGAGCTTGCACTTTCTCCTTCAGGATCGGATGCTCTCACTCGTGAGTTTGATCCCCCTTATGATCGTTCAGTGCACTTTCCATTTCAGCCTAAAAATCGTCCTCAACATTTGAAATAGCCACAAGACCCTAGGATACATTTACTTCTGAAAACTCAGTCTTAGGTTTCTCATCATCCACTTGTAGAGGTATCTTCATCCATATCTCTCCACCGTCATAGAAAATGGCCACATCCTCAGCCCTATCTATCCGGGCATTCAAGTTTGCAACAAGATCTGAGTGAGCCAGTGGGCCACTCTTCTTTACCATTGAGTGACCCTTCCACTCTTTAGATACTTCTGGGGTAGGAGACAAGATTATGGCCATAAACCCTTCAACTTTTTCTACACATTTTTTCTTAGATACGGGTCACTATGAAACGACTATCTATCTTTACATTTCCTGTTGAGTGTTTGAGCACAGTTTTTTGAGTTTACGAAGGGTGTCTTTTCCATGCAAAATGTCGGACACCCAAACTCTTGGCGTTAGATGTGGCTACCTCTTTATTCATGTGTCAAGCAACTTCCTAGTTTCATAGTACCAAGGATGACCCAGTTCATAATTTTTTTTCCTTGGCTTTTCCTGTTGTGCACTAACAATAGAGAAGATGACCCAGATGTTGACCCGTCTGACATACTCAGTTTGCATATTTTAAACAAATTAACATTTTTATACAATACCAAGATGGGAGAATATAGGTAAACAAGTGTGCAACAAAGACATTGGACAAAAACCCAAATCATGAAGGAAACAACAACAAAAACCAAATATTGTGCCAAAATATCATGTTTATTTTAAAAGATCCACAAAATATAAACAATAAAAATGGAGGATGGAATAGAAGCATACAAATCATCCAAACACATGGAGAAAATTTGTATTTATAAAAAATAACTGGTTCAACAGATAAATATGTGCTTATTGAAAAAATCACCATCGAACATTTTGAAATACTTGAGGATGAAGTCCCACCGAAAGAGTGGCTGCCGAGAAGCAGGTTAGGCACCGCAAATAACCCTAAAAATTTATACTCATGAAATTCACATATAGTCTCGGTTGTGGTGTTCTAGTTTTTTATACTCATAAAGTTCGCACATAATTTTATGCAAATTTAGTAACATATATGCGAACTTAGTGACATATGTGTGATGTTCTGAAGTTTGAGAGAAAATGAGGTTCACACATATTTTTGTACGAACTTTGTGACATATGTACGATGTTTAAAAGTTCAAGATTAACATGAAGTTCACACATAAATATGTGTGAACTTCCTAATGATTGCAAGAAAAAAATGTGTGAAACTCATTTTAAGTGGGGGTTTGCATTACCTAAGGAGTGGTGCGATATATCGTGCAAACTTTGCCAATTCCACACATGTGAGGGTTAAAAAGGTCATAGTGAAGTTCTGTATTTGGGATTTTGGACACTAGGAGAATAGCAAAAATTATAGGGCATTTTAAAAATAGGTCATATTTATCATACAATACGGTCATTTTCGTGAAATATATGCAGACTTAAGGAAGTTCACATATATTTTATGCAGACTTGAGGAAGTCCACATAAAATATGTGGACTTGAGGAAGTCTGCATAAAATATGTGCGAACTTCCTCAAGTTCGCATAAAATATATGCAGACTTCCTCATTTTGTTTAAGTTTAATAGGAAGTTCGCATAAAATTTTATGTGAACATTGTAAAGTCCGCAAAAAAACATGTGAACCTAATTTTAAGTGGGCATATGCATCAATCGAGGAGTGGAGCGATATGTCGCATGAACTTCATCAATTTCATGTATGCAAGGGGTAAAAAGGGCATTACAACATTGGCTATTCATGATTTTGGACATGAGGAGAATATCACAAATTATGAAGTTTTTATGAAATCACATCATTTTTAATGTACAGTACGATCATTTTTTGCATGTTATTCATATGAAACTCAACTTTCGACCTAACGAGAAAGTCGATGAGAAGGATGATACTGCAACCTCAATGGAATGCAGTAAAAACATTTCATGGGACTCACTTGAATGGAAAGAGGAAAAATGCTTATGGTTCTAGAGAAAAGGGTTATGATTCTTTCTATAAACAAACAAAAAAGAGAAATATAATGAAAAAATGACTTCATGATTCAACAAAATATGTGAAGTTACACAGGTTTGCATACAAAAATTTTGCATAGATCGATATGTATTTGCAGATCTCTTAAGTGAAAATTCACATATTTGGGAGGAAATTTGCATATTTGAAGTAACTTTGCATATTTAAAAGCAACTTCACATATTTAGGAGGAACTTCACATATTAGGAGGATATATATATGAACTTAGGTATTTGCAAAGTTTCAATGTTTGGGTTTAAAAAAATATTCGTAAATATTTTTATGTGAACTTCTAGAGGTTCAGAGAAAAAACGAGCAGACCACCTTTTAAGTGGGACTTTGCGATACCCAACAAGCGAAACAATATATCGTGCAAACTTCATGAGTTTTGCACATGTGAAGGGCAAAAAGGTTCTAATAAAGTTGGCTATTTATGGTTTTGGTCATCAAACGGATTTTGGCAAATTATGGGGTACGATCATTTTTTAATTAAAAATGGGCAATCCTAAGGCAAATCTTGTTTAAAGAAAATAAGGGTTCATTTCCTATAAAGCGAGAATAAAAAAGGATAGGTGCAGAGACTCGATGAAAGTTGCTTGAATGAATGAATGGGATTGAGGGTTGGTAGAAGAATCTATCCATCAGAACTCTAGGGGATGATCCTATGTATTGAACTATCAAATGATTAATCACAACCTGAATCATTTTTTTCTATTATTATTTTTTGACATGCATGCACACATATGCGCACGTTGGGGGGTGGGGAACTTTTATTAGTACCTACGAGAGTATCATACACTCTAGTAGTGCCATGAAAATGTTTGTTTTAATTGGCTTGTACACATGCCATGGCCTTTTCGGAGAACATTCACTAAATTAAGGAATTCTAATGCATAGGCAGGTTTTGAAGAAAATTAAAAATATATATATCAATGGTCCAAAATTCATTGCAAATTCACAATTAAGATTATATTTTATGGAAAATGATTGTACTGTAAGGGTAATTTGATGCATTTTTATAAAAATCCATAAAAATCCTATAATTTTTTATATTCTTCCCATGTCCAAATTCACAAATATATAAACTTAAAAACACATTTTTACCCTTCACACATGCAAACTTCTCTTATATATGAGAATTTCCTCCCAAATATAACATTTTTTTTGCAGAACGATCAGATGTTGAGAACTTGTATTTTTATAATCCTTGAAAAGCTGAGATACATGCCTATAACTTTCATGTTTTGAGTCAAAACTGAAAACCCCTCTAAGGTTTTCATTTATGAGTTCCTGGGATAGAAACATGCTCTACACCCTCTAGGGTTGAGCATTTTTTATCTGTTTTATGGTATTTTATGACCACCTGCACAAAAAATCTAAGAAACAAAAAGGAAAGAGACAGATCAAGACATTAGTTTTTCACTGCCACCAAGATCACCTCGATGTGATGAGTGGTTGAGAAGAAATGTCATCTGAAAGATAAATTGTTTTTCCTAAAAACACAAATAATGAACATAGGTGAAAATGAGGAAGTCTGCATAAAATATAGGCAGGCTTGAGGAAGTCCACATAAAATATAGGTGAACTTGAGAAAGTTCGCATAAAATATAGGCGGACTTGAGAAAGTCCACATAAAATATATGCGGACTTGAGAAAGTCTGTATAAATTATATGCAGACTTTCTCATTTTGTTCGAGTTTGACAAGATGTTTGCAAATATTATTACACAAACTTTATGAAATCCGCAAAAACAAAAACGTGCAGACCTCATTTTAAGTGAGAGTATGCGGCACATGACAAACAAAGCTGACATTTCACACAACTTCATGAATTATGTGCATGCGAGGGTAAAAAGGATATTTCAAAGCTGTCTATTTGCGATTTTGGACATGAGAAGAATAACAAAAATTATAGGGCATTTCAAGAAGTGTTAAACTACTAGTACAGTACGATCATTTTTCGTTTTAAATCAAAATACTGAGATCCAAAAGTATGTTTTCTTATTAAACAAAAGCAAACACATTATAGTGATTGACTAAACAATACCAACTATGACTTTTTATTGGATAGTATAGCATCTTCCAGGATATATACATGTGCATGCACACACACACACACAAGAGGGGGGGGACGGGGGGCACACACAAGAGAGGGTGGGGGTGGATACAGGAATCTATGCAGATATAAAGGAATTTCTTTGTTAATTGAGCTATAAATGTTGCTTTTAAATTATCTCGATATAATCACCATGATAAGGCAACAATGCCTCTTCCAATAAACATTTACTACAAGCATGACTGACAAATGCCATCTTACATGGTAGGGAGTAATTGATTCACTATCTTCACTGACATGAACAAACCATTCTAAACAGAGCGAGGCGGTCATGCTTGGCATTCATCAATCAGCAGAACAATTCAAACCATTCACTGAAACCTGCATGTTATCTTTTCTGTTGAGGCAAGCTTATAGCCTTCTTTACACAGTCAACAATGCCTTCACAATCTTGTGGAGCTATTATACTCTGTGATTCTTCAGACAAAGTTGCAGCTGAATGGGGTGAATGGAGGTTTCCATGGGTTTGACAAGCCTTCATGGTTTTACAATGTTCAGCTTCATCATCTCTGATGTTCACAAACACATCATATAGATTACCTGGAACATTTCAATTAGAGAGAGACATCATCAGGTGTAAAATTAGTTTGATTCAAAGAAACGCAGCAAAAACCAAACAGTCAAATACTGGAACTCAGAGAAGTTGACAGAGCTGGCCAAGAGCAGTAAAGAAGTTTGCCACACACACGCACAGCGTTCTTTATGAAAGCATCCACTTGGCTAAATAGTTTTTTGTATAGGCTGTTGTGTCTCCTATTTCTTTATCTTTAGTTTCTGATTACTTATGTTCCCAACGTGTTTTTTCCTCTCCACCCTGTGACTTTATCAAGATGTATATGTACACCTAAAGTACACTCGCACTCTGAAATTAGACATTTATCATTTAAAGTCAAGAGGATTTTCAAAGAAAGAATGCCATCCAGTTATGGTGCAGCTCGGAGTCTTCCAAGACCCTTTGAACTTGCCACAACACTATTTATCCAAGAACCTACTGTTAAATAATGTATCATAACCTAGGCTAACTAGGAAATTTTATTTTTTCCTTTTAATTTAGTTAGTATAGGTTTTTTTCCTTTTATATTTCATTTCTTTTTTATTGTATTTGACTAGTTAATATTTGACTAAGTCAAATACAAAGAGTTGTTGGGAGCCCAACGACTCTCTCCACTTGCTCCTCTATTGTATATAAATATGGGGCATTGCCCCCTCTCAAATGTATTTTTTTTGTAAATCACCATCAATAATATTATTATTTTTTCCTCTTGTTGAATACCATTTTTTGTATATTTGTGTATGAACCTTTCTTGGTTCTTGTGAGTGTTCTTTTCGGTACTTTGATTGGAGCTCTTTGAGTATTTATTGTTGGTGATCTAGCAAACATTCTTGAAGGAGCTCGTCTTCTTACATGGTATCAAAGCTATGAGATCAAGCTAAATTCATTTTCGCTGTATCGGGAAACGTGTTATTCAAAATTTTAAAAAGAGGTGAAGCTATTTTACAATTTCTATTCAAGCACTTGTGAGATCGTGATTGTGTAAAAGATTGGTAGTGCTTATTTGGTAGTGTATGTGCTCTTCATCGGTGGAGTACTCGTTATCTTCACTTTTTTCTCTTCTCCTCCATTCTTCTTTCTTTCTTTTTTCTTTCTCAAACCTTGTAAAATGGATGACAATGATTATGTTACCATTAAACCCATTAAGCTCAATGACTCTAACTATGTAACATGGGCTTCAATTATGAAGCACCTTATATGAGGAAATGGGTTGTTGGGTTTAGTGGATGGGACCGATGCGGAACCCAAACTAATCCTTACAAAGGTAAAAGGTGAGAAAGAGATACCTCTTACGGAGGTTGAGAAAAATAAGATCATTACCACTTACGAGAAAAAATAAAAGGAATGGAGAATGGGACATGACAAGATTATGTCTTGGATCATTAGTAGTGTCGATATCAAAAAGTGCTCAAGCATTGCAAAATTTGAACATGCAAACAATGCATGAGAATATCTTAAAAGAATGTACTCTCTTAAAGATATTGCACATGTATGCAATTTACAAGATAAAGTACGATATATAGTTCAAGGGGACAAAAGCATTAGAAAATACTATAACAGCTTGTCCGAATTATGAGAAGAGTTAGCTCTTCTTGAACCAAAATGGCATTATTCGGAAGACATAGAGCTCCGTCAAAATCAAATAGATACGAAGTATTTTTTATTTATTTATTAATGGATTGAGATCGGAGTTTGAATCTACCAAATCCGTTCTCCTTCATCGAGGGAAAGTTCCTTCGATAGAAGATACGATAGAAGAATTAAGTATGAAGAAAAATAGTCTTAAAAAGAGAATCTCCAAATGTAATGATGACTCGGTCCTAGCCGCATCTAGACTGAAAAACTATGTTCGTACCTACAAACCCCAATACTATGGTAGGACAAATGATGAGAAGCAAGGAAATGAATTTGAAAGAAAGAAAGTCTTTTGTTACTATTGCCATGAACCGGGACATGTAAAAACATATTGTCCAAAATTGAAGAAGCCCTATGAGAAGAAGGTTGCCTCGGTTGGACCTCCACAAGAATAAAGTGAACCATCCATTGAAAACATGTCCTTAACTCAATTAGTGGAGGCACTTCAACCTCTACTCAAAGGAGCATCTTCATCCACTGGAGTTGCGGTCTCTTCCTTTGGCATCTTCGATCCCGGTAAATCTGAGGTGCCTCTTTTCATATGACACCAAATATTGATATGTTATTCGAATGTCATAATTCAAGTGGGTCAAATGTTTTCACCGTTGATGAAACATCTCTTGATATAAAAGGAATAGAAAATTTTGAAAATACCTCTCAAAACTCAAAAAGATTTTTTATTCCACAAATTAGATATATTCTGAAACTTAACTTAAATCTTTTATCTGTTTCTCAATTATCTGACCATGAATGTAATGTTTCTTTCTCCTCTCATGGTTGTCGAGTGCAGGATCGCCAGTCAGGAAAGCTGATTGGGGAAGGCCATAGAAAAGAAGGCTTATACTACACAAATTTTTTTAAAATACCCAATAATACATTGTGTTGTAATGTTCAGAAAGTGGATTTGGATCTATGGCATAGGAGACTTGGTCATCCTAGTGCATCTAAGATCCAATTTTTTTCAAAGATGAAAATTTTTGCAATTTTGAAAACTTTACATGTGAAAATTGTATTCTTGGTAAAATGAAGTGATTACATTTTCAAGAAATAACCTTTGTTTCTTCTCGACCACTTGAGTTAATACATTCGGATGTGTGGGGACCCGCACCTGTTATATCAAAAGGTGACCTTATGTATTATGTAATTTTTGTGAATGATTTTACAAGACATACTTGGATCCATTTTCTTAAACATAAGTTTGAAGTTTTCTCACACTTTCAAATATTTCATAATCTAGTTAAAAAATAATTTAAAAATGATATTTTCATCTTTTGCACTGATTCAGGGAGAGAGTTTTTATCAAAAGAATTTAAAGATTATCTAAATCTACATGGTATCACACATCAAAGATCATGTTCCTATACCTTTAACAAAATAGTTTAGCTGAAAGAAAGAATAGGCATATTATAGAGACAACAAGAACTTATTACACATCAAGTGCCTAAAGTTTTTTGGGCTAAAGCCACTCCAATTGCAGTTTATCTTATTAAGATAATGTCATCCTCTTCTTTAAAAAACTTTTAAAACAAATTCCAGATTATTTTAAGTTAAGGGTTTTTGCATGCAAGTGTTTTGTTTTTTTTGATAAAAATGAAAAACTCTCTCTTCGTGCTATTCCTTGTGTTTTTCTAGGATATGCAAATTATCAAAAAGGCTACAAATGCTTTGACTTTAAAACTAAAAAGTTATGTGTCAAGAAATGTATCATTTTTGGAAAAGGAAATTTTTTTAAAAGTGAGAACACTAAGGAAATAAATGAGTATTTTTTTTATTGGATTTAGTTCCAAAGATTGATAAGTGTGATATTGATGAAAACCAAGAAGATAAAAATGATATGATACATGCAGAATCATTTCATAATAATCAAGATTGTATTCAATACTCTAGGCGGGGTAATTTAGAACATCCATGTGCTCTCGAAAAATATATTAGTAATGAAGGACAGGAAGAAATACAAACAAGGTCATCTAGAGTGTCAAAAGTCCCTAAAAATTTTGTGTCCTATGAGTCTTTTTCACCTAAGTATCAAGCCTATATTGCATTAATACATTCTTACATAGAACTTTCTAACTATGTTGCAGCAAAGGAACATTCCGAATGGGTAGAAGCAAAAACAGTTGAATTAAATGTCTTAGAAAAGGCGAATACCTGGACTATTTAAGATATTCCACCAGGTAAAAAACCTATAGGTTATCAATGGGTATATAAAGTTAAAACCAAGAATGACGAAACTCTTGAAAGGTATAAGGCCAGATTAGTTGCCAAGGGCTATTCCAAAGAGTATGGAATAGACTATGAAGAGACCTTTACTCTGGTTGCTAGAATGACCACAGTTAGGACCTTAGTAGCCCTTGCCTCTATAAAGAAATGACCTATATATTAAATGGATGTCAAAAATGAATTTCTCAATGGAAGCTTAGTCGAAGAAGTTTATATGGAACCGCCACCTAGCATTGATATTCCTAAAAGAAAGGCTCTTCATTTAAATAAAGCTCTGTATGGCCTTAAACAAGCCTCAAAAGCTTGTTATGACAAATTTAGTCAAGTTATGCTTAATTTTGGTTTTCAATCTTGTCTTACTGACACAACTTTGTTTGTTAATATTTTTTATGTATGTATTATTATCATTCTCCTCTATGTAGACGACATGATCATCACTGAAAGTGATAAATAGAAAGTTGAAAACATTAAAAGATTTCTCAAAATACACTTTAAAATGAGTGATTTGGGTTTTTTAAAAAAAAATCTTGGTATAGAAGTTGCTTAGCCTTCTAGAGGCGATTTGTTGACTCAATCTAAGTTTGCTCTAGATATTGTTGACAGGTCTGACATCTCATATAAGAAAAAGGTCGACACTACCGATGTAAGAACCACAAATTTCACACTAAACTTAAAGAATAATGTGGATTTGGGCCTGGGATCCGTTATTGGATCCAAAAAGAAAAATGTGCATATTTGAGTATTTTAGCAATACTATATAAATAAATAAGTAATAATAATAAATTTAAAAAAAAAAAAAACCATTGTTGGACTCAAGTGGATCCACTGCTATTCACGCGACCCGGATCCAAACTGCAATCGGATCCGGCATCGCAGGTCGTGGGTCGGACCCGGATCCGACCCACACCCTGTTAAGTTAAAAGAGGGGTTAATAAGGGGGGGCAACCCGATATGGGTTGCCCGATAAAATGCTTTTGAGGGGAAACCCTCTCCCCTGCGATAACGAGTGTTAGGGTTCAGCCGAACCCTAACACCTAAGATGATGGGAGGTGGGGAAGCACCCCGCAGCCGCCGGGCTTCCTTCCTTTTTGGAAGGTCACCCACCTACAAAGGGGGACCCGAACCCTTTCTTCTCCCTCTCTCGCTGTCCCATTCTCTCTCTCACCCTTTTCTACCTTTCTAAACCTCGAAGCTCCCTCCAATCCCAAGCCGCAGCTCGAGGCCTTGCAGTGAGGAGCCAACCTCGCCGGTGGTGGTGCTGTCCAGGCCGACCGACCCCTCTCGTGGATGCCGCAACAACCTCGCCGGATAATGGTAGGTTACTGTTTTTTTTTTGTAGGTAACTCGCGTGTTGGGGGTGTGAATGAGTGGGAAGGGGGGGATCGAAAATCCCCAAATCACGAGGGGTGTTGTGACAGTTGGGGGATTTCGGTAAATCCCACGCCAGAAAACCCCCAAACCCTAACCCTAAAGTCTCAAATCCACATCGATTTGGGTGGGTTCAACTCTTGGTTGTATACTGTAATACATTTTATGAGTTTTAGTTATACGAGTTGCCATTATGATGCACTAGTTGTTAAAATATGAAATGGTTCCTAAATAATAGAAACTCTTTTATAATAGAAATTTACTTATAACAGGTTAGCCGATCCCTTGAGTATGGTTCATTTAAGATTACGTAACAATGGTTATCAAATTCCTGTGATGCATAACTGAATCTGTGTAAATGAGTAAGGTCTAACCTGTTATCAGATTTTCTTTCCAGTCATTTTCTCTATTAATATGCTGTTATCAGATGCTATTAAGACTGAATACCTATGTTTTAACTACCTGTAACCATACTTTATTCAGTTTTATCAGAATTGAATTCCTCTGATTTCATGTGTACAGTGATGACATTTGTGTATCATTAAAGTAGGTATACTTTAGGAATTTCCTGGTAATCATACATATAGTCAAGGTTTGAACTCTTAGGGTGTTCTATAGAAAATGGATGTGGGTCTTTCCTGAATAAATCGTATTAGGAACTGTGATAAATCACTGTGGGATGATTCATGTTTCACTCTTGTATATGCATGATTCATGATTATATTGATCGGAATTGGTGACATGTTTAAACAGTAAATTGTGAGTTTGCATGATTGACATATTAAAATAGTAAATCAGGAATGTGTGTTTTGTTAAAATAGCAAATCTCTAAGTGTATGACAGTATAGAGATGTTATGCTATTTTGATGGTTGTAATACTAGAGCAATACGTAAATTTGGGGTTTTCTATTAAGTCTGTAGTTTTCTATTAGTTTGTTAGATGTGATCAGATCTGAGTACTTGAAACCATGTATAAGAGTGTATAATTGTATGCATGAGGTTGGGTGAAATTCTATATGTCACAGTCTCATAAGTTTCTTTCTCATGGTTAAAGTATGCTGGATGTGATTTGTTTAAGTGGAATTCATTGTTTCCTCAGAATAAATTGGATTAAATCATGTGCTTCTTAGTGATGTTCGAGATACTTTATTTGGTATGACTTGTTCGGTCGATGTTGCAATATGCTGTTAATATTGTCATTTGATGTGCTATAACTAATAAAAGATAGTTTCACTTAGTAGGGTATTACATTGGAAAACTTTGCCTAATGGACAAATTGGGTTGAATACCCGATATGGGTATTGGAACTATTAGCTTGTAGGCTATGACAATGAAACTGATGAAAAAACTTATTATAAATGATTGAGTGTCTAACTGGTTTAAAGACACTGGGCATTGTGCTTGGTTGGTTTAAAGGCACCGGAGCACTGTGGGTGGGTTATGCAATTAAAATGACAAATGACTGAGACTGTTCTATACACCTGGGTAGAATGACTAAGGTTGAGAATCCTACTACTATGATAGTAGAATGAAGTTGGGAAAATGCCCCATACTTCGGGAAATTAACTAAATGAAAAGATTAACCCACTCAGTTTCGGGCTTACCTTGGAGAGGGTAAGTGGTACAAAACTCTGGGGACATGTGTTTGGTTTCGAGCGTAAAGCGACTCGTTGGTCCCAGTCCTCAGAGTCGGGGGACCCAGACTACCAATATGTCCTAGGTGGTAGTTCCATGTTCTTCTGCAGAAGTTAGGGATGCATCCTGTCTTGGTTTTGGCCTTTGGGAGTTTCTTTCGGTCACTGGCCGCTCCCTTGGGATTTCAGTCACAGTTAGAATGTTCGGGTTAATAAACCAACCCTGAATAATATACCCCCGGACATTCTCTTCTGTGATGGTTGCCTTGGCCCGTGTGTACCCGCGGGATAAGAAAAGATAAACACTAACTAGAACAGTTAGGTATCACTGTGTGGGAGTCATTAAAGAGACCATTGCTTACTCTTTCATCATGTTTTATATTTAGTGCTTATGATGAAACGACATCCTAATTTGTGTATTTATTAGTTAATTGAATTCATATTATGGATGTTGTTCATGTTAGTGTAAGTTCTGCTTTAATGGCTTAATACCTTACTTGCTCCATTGGTGAAGTTGCCTAAAATGCTTTTTGTGCTTAAGTATAGCTGTTACATAATTTACCTTTTTATATAGGTCTGTTATTGCTGTTACATCGAATTACTTATGTGTTTATATTTAGACTGAAATTCAACCACGACACCCACATCACACACCTGACACATGATCTACTTGCAAGAATAATTACAGTTTTCCTACTTAGACGTGGTAGTCTAATTCCTATAATTTCTATTATTTTCAGGAGAAGAGTAGTTCTATGAGCGATGCGGGATGAGGCGCTGACCGAGACTTGATCCATTTGTTCCCTAGCGGTTCTGCTTACTTTCAGATTGAGATTTTTGTTTTGAGACTAAATGTGAAAACTCTGATGTTGGATTTTATTATTATTAAAGTGGAAATAAATGGTGTGGTTTGCTTTTACCTTCCTGTATCGTTCTGAAATGCTTAACCCGAGAATTATTAGTTGTTTCCGCTTGAAAAAAAAAATTCCCTAAAAAAATTTGGGTTAAATTTCGGGGCGTTACAGTTATGGTATCAGAGCCTGGGAACAATAAATCAAGGATCACGGTCATGCCACATCCTGAGATCGCTCTGTGAGTATATTTTTATCATTCTTACTTTATTAGGCATGATAATTGCATTGTTTTCTATATAAGTATAGATATATACATGTGATGATTTTAGGGACACTACAATTCAAAGATAGTAAAACTGTGTGTATTGAAATGATTATTAGATGTATCGTCGATCCCAAGCTAGTTCGAGCACGGCGAACGAATGGCAGGACCAAAGGGGTTTCGTGATGGAAACTCTCAGAAATCTGGCTCAAACCATGGACACCCAAATGCGCCATCAGGCGGAGTTAGCCGCAGCCATAAGTGAAAGGCATAATACGAACACAATCACCTATGAGAAATTCTTGAAGTTGAACCCGCCTACCTTCTCAGGCAAGGCTGATCCTGAATTAGCTGAGAATTGGATTGCAGAGACAGAACGAGCTTTTCGGGTTCTGTCTGTTCCCGAGGATAAGCAAACGGACTTCGGCACTTACCGCTTGACGGAAGATGCACAGAAATGGTGGGACACAACCCGAACCATCCACTTTGCCGGAGAGGATACTATTCCATGGGAAGAATTCAAACGGACATTTCTAGAGACATATTTCCCCCAGTACGCTCGTGATCAGAAGCATCAGGAGTTCTTGGAGCTTACACAAGGAAATATGAATTTGGTGGAATACACTACCAAATTTCGGACCTTGGAGCGTTATTGCCCAAATTTGTTCGCGAATGATAAAGCCAGAGCAACTAGGTATGTCCGCGGACTCAAGGACGGATTGCGACCACGAGTGATGATAAATCTGCCATCCACCCTCGCACAAGCCATTGAAGTGGCTACTATGCTGAATGAAGAATGGGAGAGATCAAGGAAGAGTCAAAAGGACACACCGGGGAAACGGGGAGCCGGTCCGCCGCAGCACCACAGTGGCAAGAAGTACCAGCCACCTTACAAGAAGCAAAAGTACAATGGTGGAAATCGTCCTCCGCAGCAACAAGGACAAAATCGGGTGTGCCAGAAGTGCAACCGGTCCCACTACGGACAACCTTGCCCTAGAGACACAGGAGCATGTCTTTACTGTGGAAAGATGGGTCACTATGCCCGTCAGTGCCACAAGAAGATGGCGGATATGCAGAAACGTAATGCCGGGGGAGGACAGCAACACCAACCATCTCAGCCGCAGCAAACACCACAGCAAAATGCACAGAAGAGGGTGCGGGGACGAGTATATGCCACCACTGCGGAAGAATTGGAGAAAGGAAATCTGGTACAAGGTACTATATTTGTCAATGGCTGTGCTGCACTTGTTCTATTTGACTGTGGTGCTACACATTCGTTCATATCCGTAGAATTTGCAAAGTTACTTGGTGCACATACTGAATCTCTGAAACATGAATTATATGTGTACAATCCGATAGGATATAATTCGATATGTGTAAACTACATCCCTGATGTCATAATTGTACTGGAAGGGCAGAACTTACCTGCTGACCTAATCTTGCTCGATATGACTGAATATGATGTCATTTTGGGGATGGATTGGTTATATGAACATTATGCCAACGTTCTCTGTCGACAAGGGAAAGTGGTTTCGTCCCGACCAGGATTGCCAAAGGTTGAGTTTCGACTCTCTAGACCTACAGTGAAGGGCCGAATTGTATCGATATTAAAGGTTCAGAAGTATGTGCGACAGGGGTGCCGAGCATTCCTAGTAAATGTATTCTCCTGCGAGTCGAAAGTCACACCATTAGAAGAACTTGAAGTGGTTCGAGAATTCCCGGAAGTGTTTCCGGATGAGTTGCCTGGACTACCTCCACCGCGTGAGGTGGATTTTCATATCGAGTTGGTGCCTGGGACGACACCGATCTCGAAAGCGCCTTATCGTATGGCCCCAGTAGAGTTGGAGGAGCTGAAGAAACAACTCCAGGAGTTGATGGAGCAAGGTTTCATTAAACCGAGCGTATCACCATGGGGAGCACCAGTTCTTTTTGTGAAAAAGAAAGATGGTTCTATGAGGTTGTGTATAGACTATCGGATGTTGAATCAAGCAACAGTCAAAAATAAGTATCCCCTACCTCGTATTGAAGACTTGTTCGACCAATTGCAAAAGGCTAAGGTGTTTTCAAAAATCGATCTTAGATCTGGGTATCACCAACTTCGGATCAAGGACGAGGATATTCCCAAGACCGCCTTTAGAACACGGTACGGTCACTACGAGTTCGTAGTTATGCCATTCGGACTGACAAATGCTCCCGCCGCATTCATGGATTTGATGAATCGGGTATTCAGAGCATACTTGGATACTTTTGTGATTGTTTTTATTGATGATATACTTATATACTCTGAAAGCGTAGAGCAACATCGTGAACATTTGAGGATCGTAATGGGGACTCTCAAGGAACACCAGTTGTTCGCCAAATTCTCCAAGTGCGAATTCTGGCTCGAGAAGGTCATGTTCTTGGGTCATGTCATATCACGAGATGGAGTCGCTGTGGACCCGGCTAAGGTTGAAGCTGTATTAAATTGGGGTCAACCGAGGAATATCAGTGATATCAGGAGTTTTCTGGGATTAGCAGGCTATTATAGAAGATTCATTCAGGACTTTTCACGAATTGCCATGCCCATGACCAAACTTCTAAGGAAAGGAATTAAGTTCGAATGGACGGATAAGTGCGAGGAGAGTTTTCAAATCTTAAAGAAGAAGCTTACCACCGCACCAGTGTTGGCTTTACCTTCAGGTCATGGTGGTTTTGTGGTCTACTCAGACGCATCAGGTACTGGGTTAGGATGCGTTTTAATGCAGAATGGTAAGGTGATAGCGTACGCCTCTCGCCAATTAAAGATTCATGAGCGAAACTATCCAACTCATGATCTCAAATTGGCAGCCGTAGTGTTCGCTTTGAAAATATGGCGACATTACCTGTATGGGGAACAATTCGAGGTATTTACTGATCACAAAAGTCTCAAGTACCTGTTTTCCCAGAAAGAGTTGAACATGCGACAACGACGATGGTTGGAGTTTATAAAGGATTACGATTTTACCATTTCCTATCACCCAGGAAAGGCAAATGTGGTAGCTGACTCTCTCAGCCGAAAAGCTGGTTGCAGTTTGTCTAGTCTTTTGACAAAAGGGTGGAATTTGGTGGAGGAATTCATTGATTGGAAACCGTTCGCAGAGGTTGTGGGAAGTATCAAATTATCTAATTTGTCTGCTCACCCGGAGATCCTTACAAAGATTATTGAAGGTCAGAAAGAGGATCCCCAGTATGAGAAACTGAAGTCACTAGCCCAGCAAGAAAATTCACACTTCTCACTCAAAGAAGATGGCAGTATCTGGATGAAAAAGCGACTTTGGGTCCCTAGTGACCCCAAGTTGAAAGAAGAACTATTGGGAGAAGCACATAGGTCCAAGTACACCATACACCCGGGGGGCACAAAAATGTTTAAAGATTTACAACGAGGGTATTGGTGAAATGGAATGAAGCGTGAGGTCGCAAGTTATGTCTCGAAGTGTTTGACTTGTCAGCAAGTCAAGGTAGAACATCAAAACCCTGGTGGAATGATGCAGCAAATGGAGATTCCACAGTGGAAATGGGAAGAAATCACCATGGACTTCGTGGTGGGTTTGCCCAAAACACGGAAACAACATGACGCTATATGGGTAATAGTGGATCGACTAACCAAATCGGCTCACTTTCTACCCATACGAATAAATCAATCCCTCGAGAGTTTAGCAGACTTATACATCAGAGAGGTTGTTCGACTGCATGGAGTACCAGTTTCTATTATCTCAGATCGAGATCCTCGATTTACTTCTCGGTTTTGGGGTCAGTTGCAACAGGCCTTGGGTACGAAACTGAAGCTGAGTATCGCTTTTCATCCCCAGACTGACGGACAATCAGAGAGGACTATCCAGACACTAGAAGATATGCTGCGAGCATGTATGCTGGATTGGAAAGGGGAGTGGGACAAGCATGTTATTTTAGCCGAATATGCTTACAATAATAGTTACCATGCGAGTATCGGCATGGCTCCTTTCGAAGCTCTGTATGGAAGACCATGTAGATCACCTGTGTATTGGGATGAAATTGGTGAACGGTCGGTAGAATCACCAATCGTGTTACAACATTATACCCAACAGATCAAAATGATAAGAGATAGACTGCTCATAGCTCAGAGTCGACAAAAAAGTTATGCAGATCAAAGGCGCAGGGAGCTCACTTTTGATGTGGGGGATCGAGTCTTTGTAAAGGTATCACCCACCAAAAGTGTGTTTCGTTTTGGTAAGAAAGGAAAATTGAGTCCCAGATATGTCAGACCTTTTGAGATTTTGGAACGGATTGGAGAAACGGCCTATCGTATAGCCCTACCTCCTCAGTATGCTCAGATACATAACGTATTCCATGTATCTATGTTAAGAAAATATCTTCAAGATCCGTCACATGTCATCCAGTATGAGGACGTAGATATAAGGGAAGACCTAACAATGGAAGAAAAACCAGTGGAGATATTGGAACGAAGTGAGCGAATCTTGAGATCAAAGACCATTCCTCTCGTCAAGGTGAGATGGCAACACCATGGCATCGATGAAAGCACGTGGGAACCAGAGGCTAATATGAGAGAAAAATACCCCGAGCTGTTCGATTAAACACCGACAGGTAAATTTCGAGGACGAAATTTTTTTAGGAGGAAAGGATGTAAGAACCACAAATTTCACACTAAACTTAAAGAATAATGTGGATTTGGGCCTGGGATCCGTTATTGGATCCAAAAAGAAAAATGTGCATATTTGAGTATTTTAGCAATACTATATAAATAAATAAGTAATAATAATAAATTAAAAAAAAAAAAAAAAAACCATTGTTGGACTCAAGTGGATCCACTGCTATTCACGCGACCCGGATCCAAACTGCAATCGGATCCGGCATCGCAGGTCGTGGGTCGGACCCGGATCCGACCCACACCCTGTTAAGTTAAAAGAGGGGTTAATAAGGGGGGGCAACCCGATATGGGTTGCCCGATAAAATGCTTTTGAGGGGAAACCCTCTCCCCTGCGATAACGAGTGTTAGGGTTCAGCCGAACCCTAACACCTAAGATGATGGGAGGTGGGGAAGCACCCCGCAGCCGCCGGGCTTCCTTCCTTTTTGGAAGGTCACCCACCTACAAAGGGGGACCCGAACCCTTTCTTCTCCCTCTCTCGCTGTCCCATTCTCTCTCTCACCCTTTTCTACCTTTCTAAACCTCGAAGCTCCCTCCAATCCCAAGCCGCAGCTCGAGGCCTTGCAGTGAGGAGCCAACCTCGCCGGTGGTGGTGCTGTCCAGGCCGACCGACCCCTCTCGTGGATGCCGCAACAACCTCGCCGGATAATGGTAGGTTACTGTTTTTTTTTTGTAGGTAACTCGCGTGTTGGGGGTGTGAATGAGTGGGAAGGGGGGGATCGAAAATCCCCAAATCACGAGGGGTGTTGTGACAGTTGGGGGATTTCGGTAAATCCCACGCCAGAAAACCCCCAAACCCTAACCCTAAAGTCTCAAATCCACATCGATTTGGGTGGGTTCAACTCTTGGTTGTATACTGTAATACATTTTATGAGTTTTAGTTATACGAGTTGCCATTATGATGCACTAGTTGTTAAAATATGAAATGGTTCCTAAATAATAGAAACTCTTTTATAATAGAAATTTACTTATAACAGGTTAGCCGATCCCTTGAGTATGGTTCATTTAAGATTACGTAACAATGGTTATCAAATTCCTGTGATGCATAACTGAATCTGTGTAAATGAGTAAGGTCTAACCTGTTATCAGATTTTCTTTCCAGTCATTTTCTCTATTAATATGCTGTTATCAGATGCTATTAAGACTGAATACCTATGTTTTAACTACCTGTAACCATACTTTATTCAGTTTTATCAGAATTGAATTCCTCTGATTTCATGTGTACAGTGATGACATTTGTGTATCATTAAAGTAGGTATACTTTAGGAATTTCCTGGTAATCATACATATAGTCAAGGTTTGAACTCTTAGGGTGTTCTATAGAAAATGGATGTGGGTCTTTCCTGAATAAATCGTATTAGGAACTGTGATAAATCACTGTGGGATGATTCATGTTTCACTCTTGTATATGCATGATTCATGATTATATTGATCGGAATTGGTGACATGTTTAAACAGTAAATTGTGAGTTTGCATGATTGACATATTAAAATAGTAAATCAGGAATGTGTGTTTTGTTAAAATAGCAAATCTCTAAGTGTATGACAGTATAGAGATGTTATGCTATTTTGATGGTTGTAATACTAGAGCAATACGTAAATTTGGGGTTTTCTATTAAGTCTGTAGTTTTCTATTAGTTTGTTAGATGTGATCAGATCTGAGTACTTGAAACCATGTATAAGAGTGTATAATTGTATGCATGAGGTTGGGTGAAATTCTATATGTCACAGTCTCATAAGTTTCTTTCTCATGGTTAAAGTATGCTGGATGTGATTTGTTTAAGTGGAATTCATTGTTTCCTCAGAATAAATTGGATTAAATCATGTGCTTCTTAGTGATGTTCGAGATACTTTATTTGGTATGACTTGTTCGGTCGATGTTGCAATATGCTGTTAATATTGTCATTTGATGTGCTATAACTAATAAAAGATAGTTTCACTTAGTAGGGTATTACATTGGAAAACTTTGCCTAATGGACAAATTGGGTTGAATACCCGATATGGGTATTGGAACTATTAGCTTGTAGGCTATGACAATGAAACTGATGAAAAAACTTATTATAAATGATTGAGTGTCTAACTGGTTTAAAGACACTGGGCATTGTGCTTGGTTGGTTTAAAGGCACCGGAGCACTGTGGGTGGGTTATGCAATTAAAATGACAAATGACTGAGACTGTTCTATACACCTGGGTAGAATGACTAAGGTTGAGAATCCTACTACTATGATAGTAGAATGAAGTTGGGAAAATGCCCCATACTTCGGGAAATTAACTAAATGAAAAGATTAACCCACTCAGTTTCGGGCTTACCTTGGAGAGGGTAAGTGGTACAAAACTCTGGGGACATGTGTTTGGTTTCGAGCGTAAAGCGACTCGTTGGTCCCAGTCCTCAGAGTCGGGGGACCCAGACTACCAATATGTCCTAGGTGGTAGTTCCATGTTCTTCTGCAGAAGTTAGGGATGCATCCTGTCTTGGTTTTGGCCTTTGGGAGTTTCTTTCGGTCACTGGCCGCTCCCTTGGGATTTCAGTCACAGTTAGAATGTTCGGGTTAATAAACCAACCCTGAATAATATACCCCCGGACATTCTCTTCTGTGATGGTTGCCTTGGCCCGTGTGTACCCGCGGGATAAGAAAAGATAAACACTAACTAGAACAGTTAGGTATCACTGTGTGGGAGTCATTAAAGAGACCATTGCTTACTCTTTCATCATGTTTTATATTTAGTGCTTATGATGAAACGACATCCTAATTTGTGTATTTATTAGTTAATTGAATTCATATTATGGATGTTGTTCATGTTAGTGTAAGTTCTGCTTTAATGGCTTAATACCTTACTTGCTCCATTGGTGAAGTTGCCTAAAATGCTTTTTGTGCTTAAGTATAGCTGTTACATAATTTACCTTTTTATATAGGTCTGTTATTGCTGTTACATCGAATTACTTATGTGTTTATATTTAGACTGAAATTCAACCACGACACCCACATCACACACCTGACACATGATCTACTTGCAAGAATAATTACAGTTTTCCTACTTAGACGTGGTAGTCTAATTCCTATAATTTCTATTATTTTCAGGAGAAGAGTAGTTCTATGAGCGATGCGGGATGAGGCGCTGACCGAGACTTGATCCATTTGTTCCCTAGCGGTTCTGCTTACTTTCAGATTGAGATTTTTGTTTTGAGACTAAATGTGAAAACTCTGATGTTGGATTTTATTATTATTAAAGTGGAAATAAATGGTGTGGTTTGCTTTTACCTTCCTGTATCGTTCTGAAATGCTTAACCCGAGAATTATTAGTTGTTTCCGCTTGAAAAAAAAAATTCCCTAAAAAAATTTGGGTTAAATTTCGGGGCGTTACAACCGAACTTGTAAATGTCAACATGAAGATTAATGATAGAGAACCACTTGAAAATCTAACACCTTACAGACAACTTGTTGGGGCATTGTCTTATCTTTTCATTACACGATCTGCCATTGCGCATGCCGTTCACACAACAAGCAAGCCAATTTCAGCATGCTTCAACCACTGTTCATATGGGAGTTGTTTTACATATTATTAGATATATTAAAACCTTCATTTTTCGAGAACTTTTATTGTTTGCTTCTTCCTCCTTAGATTTAATTGCTTATACTGATATGAATTGGGGAGGAAATCCAAATGATCGACACTCAATTACTGATTTCTGAGTATTTTTAGGTGAATCATTGATTTCTTGGAGGTGCAAGATGCAACAAAAAGTCTCTCTCATCAACTGAAGCAGAGTACAGAGTCATGGCTACAACTACTATGAAAGTAATCTGGCTAAGGAGATTGCTTCATGACATGAGTGTTTAGAGTACAGGAGCATCACAACTATGATGTGACAACAAAAGTTCTATTTACATTGCCAGCAACCGGATATTCCACGAATGAACCAAGCATATTGAGATGAATTGTCACTATGTACGAAAGGAATTCCTACACAACACTATTGATCTTCCCTATGTTTTTTCAGAATATCAACTGGTAGATTTCTTTACTAAACCTCTCACAACACCTAGATTGCACTTTCTCTTGGACAAACTTTCGGTTATCCAACCGTAAGTTTGAGGGGGAGTGTTAAATAATGTATCATAACCTAAGCTAACTAGGAACTTTTATTTTTTCCTTCTAGTTTAGTTAGTATAGGTTTTTTCCTTTTATTTTTAGTTTCTTTTTTATTGTATTTGACTAGTCAACATTTGACTAAGTCAAATACAAAGAGTCGTTGGGATCCTTTAGACTAGTCTAACAGCTAGAAAATCTAGTTGTTAGACTAGCTCTGTCTAGTCAACCCATGTTGACTACTAAAAAAAATACAAAAAAGAATAATAAAATAAAAATAAAAATAATTCTATGAGTATGTATACACATATGTATACATATATATAAAAAGCTATATGCATCACAAGTATGTAAATTTAACAATCTAGACCCATCATTTCCCATCTCACCTTGGATATTATAAAAAATCTATCCCAAATCCAAGATGAAGTTAGAATTTTAATTATGAAAATATGTATAACTTTCCATGCTAAGTTAGAATTATGGAGACAGACATTGGAAGCTAGAGGTTTTAAGTTGAGTAAGAGTAAGACTGAATATATGGAATGTCGGTTTAGTAAGCAACGAAGTAGTGATGGGAGTGTAGTGAAGCTTGGTGAGCAAGAAATACCGGTGAATGATTATTTCAAATATTTGGGATCCATCATTCAAAAGTATGGAGAAATTGATAGAGATGTAAACCATAGGATAAAGGTTGGGTGGATGAAATGGAAAAGTGCAACTGGAGTGCTGTGCGATCGTAGAATGCCATTGCGGTTGAAGGGAAAGTTTTATAGGACGACTATTAGACCCGCTTTACTATATGGTACGGAATGTTGGGCTGCCAAGAGACATCATATTCAAAAAATGAGTGTAGCTGAGATGCGGATGCTTAGATGGATGTGTGGAAATACAATAAAAGATAAGATTCGGAACGAGGAGATACGTAAGAAGGTAGGTGTTGCACCCATTGAAAATAAGATGCGAGAGAATCGTTTACGGTGGTTTGGACATATTCGGCGAAGGCCTAATGATGCTCCAGTTAGAAGGTTGGAAAAATGAGAAAATATATTAGTTAAAAGAGGTCGGGGTAGGCCTAAGAAGACTTGGATGGAGATGATAGGAAAGGATATGAATGCTTTGAACCTCACCGAGGACATGGCATTGGATAGAAATGATTGGAGGAAAAGGATTCATGTGGAAGACCCAAAATGAATTTCTTTTTTGGTTCATATCGCTGACCCCAATTGTTTTGGGATGAAGGCGTAGTTGTTGTTGTTTGTTGTTGTATGTATAACTTTCCATCTTCCCTTCTTACCCATAATAAGTGAAACTACAGCACATTTTTCTCTTCTTTAACTTTTATGGTCCATATTCTATATCCATCAAAAGTGCGACACGTAATATGTATCCCTTCACAATCCTTAAAAGAAGCACCCTGCTAGGACAGGCCTGAGCTACTTTATGAAACAACAGTTATGCTCCAATTCTCTGAACTATATGTTTATGCTAAATAGTAGTACTATACTGATAGTTTGCTTCATTACTTTGTAATATGTGCTAAGGTGGTAGTACACGTTAGCATCCTCACAATATTGTTCATGAAACATCACACCTTATTCCATAACAGTGGCATTTGAAAGAAGACATCAAGACATCATGGAGATAGCTCAAACTTACATTATCCGTACATAAATTGTTATCACTAGAGGTATTAGTATTTTATCAAGAATAGAGTGCAATGTATCTTTTAATGTATCAAATTTCCCTTGCTGGTTGTGTATGTGCGTACTTGTGTGTGTGTGTGAGAGAGAGAGAGAGGGAGGGAGAGAGAAGAAACCTCCTTCACCATGCAAAATGGATGTAATTATACTAACGAGATTTCCATCCACACTCTTGTAAACCTTCAAAGCCGATTGTTTAGAGAACATGCATAGGAAAAGATAAAGACTTTTCCATTTTCAGCATTGGTAAACTAATCTCACAACTAATGCTTATTAAATATAGAACATTTAGGCTCTAGCTTTAAAGGTCATGCATAGACTAAAGAAAATAGAGGTTCCCTGACTAAAGTCTACATGTTTAAAAACATGCAATTCTCTACTTGAATATTTCTAGTCTTCTAACTTGAAAATTTTCAAAATTTTCCCAAAAAACATTCAAAGATATGATTTCAGTGATTATCATATCACTACTGAGAAGACAAGAAGTTTCACAATATGCACACCCTAAACTAGCATATGAAATGGAATCACAATCTCCACTCCAAATTTTAAAAACAAATTAGCAGAATGTGTAACCAAGAACACATTGTGGTCTTTCAAGAAATTGTGAATGTAACCTGAGAATGCTTGTTCCACATCAATCAAACAAGAAAGAATCCCAGTTAATGCCACAATACTAGTGCCTCCATTTCACATGCACCATGAGAAAATTTTCAATAATGGGAGGTTTGGTACTTTCACAGAATGAAAATGAATACATGACAAATAAGTGCTTGTCTTTTGCAAGTTAAACAATAGAGCATTCAAATTGACAATGTAACATTACCAATTTTTGGCCTCCTAGTATTTGGAGCTCGAGACGTCTGAAATTCATCTGAAAGAAATTACATGAGGAATCAATCAAATGTCACATTGCACTACATGAAACAGGATATAGGTATACTGCATACCAAACAAGTACAGGTCCCCTTCCGTATAGTACTTCAAAGCAACCTCAGGAGCAGGTAACTTTTTCAGTTCATCTGAAACAGTAGAACATAAAGAAACCGTGCTATTTAGTATGAGTAACTTTATTTATGTCAAAATTTTCAAACTTTTATTCTAAATAATTTTCAACTGCTTCAAATAGCATTCATCAAATAAGGATACTATGACAATTTGGGGACAATAAAAATAGCTCAAAAATCAAAATGGATGAACGTAGAAAACAAACCACAAGAGAATCAACGAACAGAGAGACAGAGGGGCATGCTTTTGAGAACCCAATGTATCATAAAAAATATGAATATATATATATATATATATATATATATATATATGCAAGGTAGGTTATGTTACCTTAGAATACAAACATGCATACTCATACAGTCGGATATTGGAGCAGAGGGAGAATGAATGCATGATTTTTATGGTATTTATATGAAGAGTAAAAGAAAAGGGTATGCTTTATAACTTTATATAGATTTTAATGTTAAAGAGTAAAAGTAAGAGAGAAAAGTTAGTCCCATATCGATGGGGAGAGGGAATGACCTCCCGTTCCAACCTCTATTTAAGGAGCCTTTGTTAAAGTGTATATATATACACTTATTGTTTGCATATATATATATATATATATATATATATATATATATATATATATATATTTATTGATGTAATAAGTAAAACCCATTAGGGGTGTTTTAGTTATTTTCCCTTATGTAATTAATTGTGTTCATTAGGTGCACTTTAAGTTTTTATTATTTTTGTAATTTATTCTTTTTATCAAGGGCATTATAGTCCTTATAATGCTCTTGAAATAGAGTTGTTGGGAGTGCTCCCAACAGCTATATTACTAGATGTTGGGAAGTGCTCCCAACAACTATATTTCTAGCTATAGGGAGTAATGGCTCTTTTTTGCTTCCTTTTGTGTATAAATAGGGGGTGTAACCCCTCTTGTATTTGAAGCTTGTTCTCAAGCATTCTCTTAATAAGATCCTATATTTTTATGTTTGTGTTTGGTCCATAAGTGGCTTATGTGATTGTAATCTTGTGTTGACCCCATAAGAGGTCCTTGTGCCATTTGCTATTGTGCTCTTGTATGCCCATAAGAGGCATTCTCTTATATTACATTGTCAAATTCATTACATGGTATCAGAGCATTGGTGTTCTTGAGTTGTAACGTGTACGTGAAGATCAAGAGGATCTTGAGATTGGTAGAGCATTAGTTTGTTGGTTCGATGCCTCGAGAAGCATGCCATCAAACTTCTTCAACATATTTGTTTCAATCTTCTTCTCTTCTTTTCTCTCTATCTATTTTCTTCCCCTACGATATATATATATTTTTCTTTATAGGTCACTGCCCAGCCGAAAACAGCGAATGCTTACACAAAAATATAGTTTTAAAACCCTTCAAATAGGTCAAATTACCCGTCAGACGGTTCCGAATAAACATATTCAGTTTTTATAACTTAAGACAGCATATATATGCAACCTCACACTTCACATATGAAGATTTATTGTAAAACCCGCGTTTTCAAAAAAAAAAATCGGACCCGGGCCAGGTCGGGTCTGGACCCGACCCGGGCCCGCCCTCGTTCGGGTTTTTAAAACCCGATGCAGGAGAGGTTTTGTTTAAAAAACAAAACCCCCCCCTGTGCGCCACGATTTTACCATTTCCTATCACCCAGGAAAGGCAAATGTGGTAGCTGACTCTCTCAGCCGCAAAGCTGGTTGCAGTTTGTCTAGTCTTTTGACAAAAGGGTGGAATTTGGTGGAAGAATTCATTGATTGGAAACCGTTCTCAGATATCGTGGGAAGTATCAAGTTATCTAATTTATCTGCCCATCCGGAGATCCTTACAAAGATTATTGAAGGTCAGAAAGAAGATCTCCAGTATGAGAAACTGAAGTCACTAGCCCAACAAGAAAATTCACACTTCTCACTCAAGAAAGATGGCAGTATATGGATGCAAAAGCGACTTTGGGTCCCTAGTGATCCCAAGTTGAAAGAAGAACTATTGGGTGAAGCACATAGGTCCAAGTACACCATACACCCAGGAGGCACGAAAATGTTTAAAGAATTACAACGAGGGTATTGGTGGAAGGGAATGAAGCGTGAGGTCGCAAGTTATGTCTCGAAGTGTTTGACTTGTCAGCAAGTCAAGGTGGAACATCAGAAGCCTGGCGGGATGATGCAGCAAATGGAGATTCCACAGTGGAAATGGGAAGAAATCACCATGGACTTCGTGGTGGATTTGCCCAAAAAAAACGGAAACAACATGACGCTATATGGGTAATAGTGGATCGATTGACTAAATCGGCTCACTTTCTACCCATACGAATAAATCAATCCCTCGAGAGCTTAGCAGACTTATACATTAGGGAGGTTGTTAGACTGCATGGAGTACCAATCTCTATTATATCAGATCGAGATCCTCGATTTACTTCTCGGTTTTGGGGTCAGTTGCAACAGGCCTTGGGTACAAAACTGAAGCTGAGTACCGCTTTTCATCCCCAGACTGACGGACAATCAGAGAGGACTATCCAGACACTAGAAGATATGCTGCGGGCATGTAGGCTAGATTGGAAAGGTGAGTGGGACAAACATGTTGTTTTAGTCGAATATGCTTACAATAATAGTTACCATGCGAGTATCGGCATGGCTCCTTTCGAAGCTCTGTATGGAAGACCATGTAGATCACCTGTGTATTGGGATGAAATTGGTGAACGGTCGGTAGAATCACCAATCGTGTTACAACATTATACCCAATAGATCAAAATGATAAGAGATAGACTGCTCATAGCTCAGAGTCGACAAAAGAGTTATGCAGATCAGAGGCGCAGGGAGCTCACTTTTGATGTGGGGGATCGGGTCTTTGTGAAGGTATCACCCACCAAAAGTGTGTTTTGTTTTGGTAAGAAAGGAAAATTGAGTCCCAGATATGTCGGACCTTTTGAAATTTTGGAACGGATTGGAGAAACAGCCTATCGTATAGCCCTACCTCCCCAGTATGCTGGGGATACATAACGTATTCCATGTATCTATGTTAAGAAAATATCTTCAAGATCCGTCACATGTCATCCAGTATGAGGACGTAGATATAAGGGAAGACCTAACAATGGAAGAAAAAACAGTAGAGATATTGGAACGAAGCGAGCGAGTCTTGAGATCAAAGACCATTCCTCTCGTCAAGGTGAGATGGCAGCACCATGGCATTGACGAAAGCACGTGGGAACCAGAGGCAAATATGCGGGAGAAGTACCCCAACCTTTTCGAGTGAGCAACCACAGGTAAATTTCGAGGACGAAATTTCTTTTAGGGGGAAAGGATGTAATAACCGCAATATTTACATTTAAAATTTTAGCATTTTAGGAGTAAAATGGGCGGATCTGGGCACGGATCCAAGTTTCGGATCCAGAACCCATATTATACAAGATAAACCTATTTAAATATTAAAATACGTAATAAGAAAAGAAATAAAATAAATATATAAGTGGGGTTTTTGGATCCAATTAAGAATCCATATTTTTTTTAATAAGACCCGGATCCAACACGTGGTTGGATCCCGAGTGCGGGTCGCGGGTCGGACCCGAACCCGACCCACTCCCTGTAACATTTTTATTATTACAGGGAGGGATAAAGAAGGGGGGGGGCAACCCGATATGGGTTGCCCGATAAAAATAAAAGGGGAAGGGGAAAACCCCTCCCCCCCGATAAGTCGCAGGTTAGGGTTCTTTTGAACCCTAACATTTTTGAGATTGGGGGAGGGGGAAATCGCAGCCGCAGTGAGGGAGGAACTTCTTTCCTTTTCGGGTGGCCACCCTCCTACAAAGGGGGACCCCCGAACCCCTCTCTCACTATTCCATTATGTTATTCTCTCTTTCTCTCTCTCCTTTACCTCTCTAAACCTCGAAGCACCCTCCGATCCCAGGCCCGCAGCTCGAGACCTTGCAGTGAAGAGCCGACCTCGCCGGTGGTGGTGCTGTCCAGGCCGACCGACCCCTCTAGTGGATGCCGCAACACCCTCGCCGGATAATGGTAGGGTTTCTGTAAAAAAAAAATTGAGGTCGATCATGGATCGGGTGGGATGTGGGTTGTCCAAAACCCAAACGATCGTGTTGCAATGGGGGGAAAATCTCCAGTTTGGGGTTGTCTGTCAATCCCAAACCGAAAACTCCAAATCAACGATTTGGGGTTTCGGATGCTTCTTTTTTTTTGGGGAATCATGATCTGATTCCTGTCCCAAAAATTGTCATTTATGGGCTATACCTGTGTATGTCTCTTTGGATTTCATGCTTTAATTTGATCTACTTTATTGAAATTTGTGATTTAAGTTGTATACACATTCCTCTGAAATTTATTATATATGTATATATACCTATAAATATATATACATTCCTGTAAATTTTATGATTTAGCATCGTATATAACCTTTGGGACTGCATGACTTGGCTGGGACTATATTCTCTTGAATTTTAGGATTTATTCTGTGCAAATCTTTTGTGCTGAATATGAAAGTGTCTATACCAAACTCGTGAGAGGCTGATCTAACTCGTGAGAGGTTGATCTATGATTTACCTGCGGCTTTGGGTTTTAGGGACTGTGTGCCAACTAAAGAACTAAAACGATAGATTGTGTACTTTGTATATTGAAGTGGTAGTTAGTCGCATATTAAGCTCCTGCGATTTGGTGCTTTATGTTTTTGGAAAATTTCCTGTAACGGAATTGATGCATTCTAGTAGACTGACACAGAGTCTGTGCACGTATGACCCTGCTTGAGTGTTGTAAAGGTCTGGACTTTTGTTTTTCATTTGATTAATCAATGTGAATGCATGTTTAATTTCTATGTTTTAGTTTGAATTACTTATGATAAACCAAGGTGCTGCCAATATTTGAGTCTTGTATCTGTCTAGTGATAATGATTGTTACCTAATTAATCAAAGTTAGTTGTATGTATTCCAGAGGGTGCAATGACTAATTAGCTGTCTGTTATAATGGTCTTCCATGTTATTCAACTGCTAGATGCCTAGTTAGCAGCATGCTATGATCATATTCGGTTCATATGAAATAACATATTAAACTGTTGCTCAATGTCGATTTAGTTGCATATTAGGTTGAGATTCAATCTAGTATTTAATTTCGTATTCACTTTATGTTTAAATGCTTAGTTAGTTGCATATTAAACTGCATAGTAACTTGTAAATTTAAATAGATGATTAGTTGTATATTAGGCTGCATGTAAATTGGGTGTGCACTGCATAGTAACTAGCAATTTAAATTGATGTTTAGCTGCATATTAAGCTGCCTAATTTATGTGGGTCAATTGCATATTCCTTAAAAGGTTCCAATGTTCATTACGTGTACATCATCTAGTGTACATCATCTAGAAGATTCAAATGGCCATTAAGATGTTTATTCTCCAATGTTCATAGGCAGGTTAAATCGTATATTTCTGAAGTACTATTGCCTAACACTACATAATTGCTGAAAGTATCAAATGCCAACTAAGCTGTATATCTTGTGGAATGTTCGAATGAGAGGATGTTGGGAGAAATGCATATAGTAGTATTACCAAATCTCTAGGACTATACTGCACGTTCAATAAAGGACACCAACCGTGTCTTTGCCTGTTGGCAGAGCTTTTATTACATGCCACCCTTCATAATACATGGAGGCGTTGTCGCAATTTGCTATTAAAGAATAAATAAATGATAATAAGGATGATAAATGATGATTTGATAACCGAACATATGGGTCGGTTTGTTATGGACATATGGATGTCTAGCTAGGGTATTGAGGGTCTTGCATAGGCCATCGAAGTTATGATGTGAATCCACATGAAAATGAAAATAAAATATTGTTGCTTGACTGGTTTAAAGGCACCAGAGCACTTTGAGTGGGTTATGCAATCAATACAACAAAGGATGGGAACTGTTCTATACCCTTGGTAAAATGACTAAGGTTGGGAATTATACTGCTGTGGTAGTAGAAGGAAGTTGGGAAAATGCCCTGTACTTCGGGAAAGTTATTAAATGAAAAGATTAATCCACTCAAATTCGGGCTTACCTTGGAGAGGGTAGGTGGTACAAAACTCTGGGGACTCGTGTTTTGGTTTCGAGCGTAAAGCGACTCGTTGGTCCCAGTCCTCAGAGTTGGGGGACCCAGACTACCAATATATCCTAGGTGGTAGCTCTTTTGTTCTTCTGCAGAAGTTAAGGATGCATCCTGTTTTGGTTTAGGCCTTTGGGAGGTTCTCTCGGTCACTGGCCGCTCCCTTGGGATTTCAGTCACAGTTAGAATGTTCGGGTTAATAAAACAACTTTGAATAATATACCCCCGAACGTTCTCTTCTGTGATGGTTGCCTTGGCCCGTGTGTACCTGCGGGATAAGAAAAGATAAACATCAACTAGAACAGTTAGGTATCACTGTGTTGGAGTCATTAAAGAGACATTTGCATACTCTTTCATCATGCTTTATATTCGGTGCTTATGATGAAACGACATCCTAAACTGTGCATATATTAGTTAATTGAATTCATATTATGGATGTTATATAGATGTTATTCATGTTAGTGTAAGTTCTGTTACAGAATATGCTTTAATTGCTTAATACCTTACTTGCTTAATTGTTGTAATTGCATAAAATGCTTTTCGTGCTTAAGTATAATTGTTACGTAATCTACCCTTCTACTTAGATATATGTCTGTTATTGTTGTTGCATCGACTTCTTTATGTGTTTATGCTTAGACTGAAAATCAAACACGACACCCACATCACACACCTGACACATGATCTACTTGCAAGAATAATTACAGTTTTCCTACTTAGACGTGGTAGTCTATTCCTATAACTTTTATCATTTTCAGGCACAGAGTAGCTCTATGAGCAATGCGGGATGAGGCGCTGACCAAGACTTGATCTATTTGTTCCCTGGCGATCCTACTTTCTTTTAGATTGGAAATTTTAGTTTGAGATTCATAATGTGAAAACTCTGATGTTGGATTCTATTATTATTGAAATAAAAATAAATGGTGTGATTTGCTTTTACCTTCCTGTATCATTCTGAAATGCTTAACCCTGGAATCATTTGTTGTTTCTGCTTCAAAAAAAAAATCCTCAAAAATCTGGGTTTAAATTTCGGGGCGTTACAGTTTACATTTTCCTCAAAGATCCATGTTTACGACAAAACCTTTTGAAATTGTCCATTCCGATGTATGGGGTCCGACTCCTGTGATATCTAAGGGAGGATTTTCATACTATGTGATTTTTGTGGATGACTACACTAGGTTTTGTTGGATTTATTTTCTTAAACATAAACATGAAGTTTTTTCAACATTCAAAAATTTTCATATGATGATTTTAAATCAATTCAATGGAAGCCTAAAAATCCTTAGGTCCGACTCTGGAGGAGAATACCTCTCAAATGAATTCAAGAGTTATCTTGAAAGTTTTGGTATTCTTCACCAAAAATTTTGTCTGAAAACCCCTCAACAAAATGGGTTAGTCGAACAAAAGCATAGGCATATCATTGAAACAACTAGGACTTTGCTCATTTCACAAAACATTCTAAAGAATCTCTGGGTTGAGGCAGCGCTTACCTCTGTCTATCTCATAAACAGACTTCCATCAAAAAATTTAAGCAAAATTTCCCCCTTTGAAAAATTATACGAAAAAGAACCTGATTATAGCAGGTTAAGGGTCTTTGGGTGTAAATGTTTTGTTCTTACTGATAAAAATGATAAACTTTCTCCAAAGGCCATTCCTTGTGCATTTCTTAGCTATTCTGAAACCCAAAAGGGTTTTCGTTGTTACGATGTCAAAAGTGATAAACTGTATGTTTCCAGAAATGTGAGTTTTTTGGAAAATCTTAGTTGCTTCGAACATTATGAATCTCATGATGAGAATGCAGATTATTCTTTTCTATTTGATCTACTAGATAAAAACGATGATACTAGTGATGATGAGTCAGATCAAAATGACTCAAGTGATATTGAAACCGAGGAAAACATTCCCTTGCTCTTTTCATCTCATCAACATATTGATGAAGGATTACCTAGAGATCCTATCACCTATATTCATAGAGACCGAAACACCTTAACACCCCAAAATTTCAAACTTGCAAACCTTTCAGAAAAACAGACAAGAGACTAAAAAGAAATCTCTTTATCTCAAAGATGGTTTACGAAATCAGCGGAAGACCATTTTTTTGTTAATTTCAGAAAGGCAAGCTGACAACTTTGGGCGTGTTAACTAAAAGAACCAAAACGCACAACCCATGCTACTTGCAAACACTTGGAAAAACCACTTTCATTAAAGAAGTTCTCCAAATAGTACGAAATTCGGATATCCCAAGGAAAATCCGTTACAAAACCCCAAACATCAGGACGCGAGCTAAAAGCAGGAAGAAAAACATCTTGGAGCCATCTTGTCATCGCTCCATCGCCTGTGGTGTACCTAATCATCACCTGTACCCATAGAATGAGTTAGTTTCGCGAAAAACTAGTAGGTGAACAAGAGAGACTACAGGAAACTGAATTATGTACATTTAATTCATCAGGTTACGCAGTTTAAAGCAAATATGCAGTCAAACAGGTAAGCAATGCACGAGGTAAAATAGTGCAAGCGCGTAAGTAGTACAAGCGAATAAGTAGTGCAAGCGAATAAGTAGTGCAAGCGAGTAAGTAGTGCAAGCGAATAAGTACTGCAAGCGAGTCCGTAGTGCAAGCGAGTCAGTAGTGCAAGCGAATTGGTAGTGCAAGCGAGTCAGTAGTGCAAGCGAATCTCACAACCCAACGACCCGTGTGAACAGACTTTATGTTTCGATATTACTGGCCTGCGGGTACGCGCAGGCAAAACGTGAAAACAACTAAGACTAGTTCAGACGTTTGTTATTCTATGTATTTTTCAATAACCCGAATAGCTAGTTGAGTCCGCTCCAAAGGGGCGGCTTTAGCCGAGAGAGGATTCCCCAGAGGAGGTAGTGCCACAGATGCATCCAACTTCTGCAGAAGTGTTGAGCTAACTATTGTAGCCCCTTTCCCCTTAACTCCAATGACTGAGGAGGCCGGATCATTGCCCGTGGGGTGGTTGTTAACAACTTGTCCATTAGAGCTTTGTACCGCTCTGTCCTCTCCCTTTACATAACAACCAGAAGCGAATGGGTGCGTTAGGGGTTGCTTAACTAATGACCCATTTTATGTTGTGGTCTTTAAACCACTCGAGCATCTTGCCTGTGAAGGCGAATGTGAGGCCATTTATGTGATTACAGCATTGTGCATTTAGCACTGTTCGAGGTCGCACGACCGTCTCATCTGATCATCGCAGTACTAGACGTGTCGTGCACGACTACAAGTACTCTAGGATAAAGTGGGGTATAGCTCCTCAATAGAAGTCTCAACAGGAGTGTTTCACAAAGATGTAAAGTTTATCAACTTTACTTTATCTTTTGAAACAGCAGTACCTTGTGCCAATATTATGCATGCGATTTTCTAGAACCTCATCTGCTATCGGGGTATCTACATGCCTCGCATGACTCGATACCGGCCTCGATAGACGAGATACAGGTTTCTCAACAGAACCCCTGCTAAGTAGCTCGCTCGAACCCCAACTCGTCTGCAAGACTGCATAATCGAAGAGTCAGGATCCTTGCAAGGTATCCCTCTCCTTAGACGAGGATGTAACGCTAGCTCCCAACTCAACTCTCGTTGCAAGAAAGAGAGTGGTAAATGCCCCTTGCATCCTCCATGAGGATGCCTTTAAGGCATACGCAAAGAGCAAGAATCTGCACGTCATCTGCAATAGCAAGGCAATACCAACACATATGCAAAAGCAAGAGCCTAGGCGCAGAGCGTGACGTAAGGTAAAGGCGGTAAGCAGAAGTGCAACGCTAAACCTCGACGCGATGCGTGACGGCAAGTAAAAACTGATAGAAGGTAAAGGGCAAGGATTGTGAAACCGCATCCTTGAGTGAAGTGCATACTCGTATAAATATATATATATATATATATATATATATATATATATATATATATATTTGTATATATATATATATATATATTCATTTAATGATCATTTTTAGTTTAATTGAACTTAATTCAATTATCCAAGTCTTCTGTGCAATCTTCCCCTACCTTGGAGAGTTACGAGCTTGCTGGCGTCTGTGGATGTACACGATTGACGGCTCGGGTCGCGGAGCGCGAGTGGGATCCGTCGTAGCTGTAAATATGTGATATTAACATGCAAACCCAGACAAAAGCAAAAGCAAGGCGAAGACTCGACTTCTCTGATATATAGGGCTAGGGCCAACCGTCCCAATTGACTCGAAAAAAGGATGGGGCAGGGCCAAATGACCCTTGCCGCTAAAGAACAGGTGCAGGGGCCATCGGCCCCCGCTGGTTATTTTTAAAAAGACAGGGACCTTCGGCCCCTGTTGGAAATCTTAAAAGAAAAAGAAAAGTAGGGGACCATCGGCCCTTGCTGGAAAAGTACAAAGGTAGGGGCCGATGGCCCCTGCTGGAACAACAAAAAAGGCAAGGGCCGATGGCTCTTGCTGGAACAGTAAAAGGGGCAGGGGCCCAGAATAGCAACAACAACAAAAAAAGGGCAGAGGCCGATGGCCCCTGCCAGGAAAATGAGCAACGAGAGAGAGACGCAAGGGCCAATAGCCCCCCTGCGACCTTTGGGAGAGGAGGCAGAGGGCAAAGGCCCCTATCGATTTGCTTAACAGGATACGAGACAGGGACCAAAGGTCCCTGTCGGTTCCTTAGAGGAACAGGAGGCAGGGAGGGGTCTCGACCCTCCCTGGTAAAGTCAAAAGGGCAGGCAGGGGGCCCAAAAACCCCTGCCGGAACCCTCCTCATAGGCGGCAGGGGTTTTACCCCTATCGCACGACCCTTCCCCGTCGTAAACAACTGATGGGAAGGGCTTTGCCCCCGTCTGTCGATGACAGGGAGAAGAGGAGAAAAGAGGGAGAAGAGGCGGCGAAAGGGAAGAGAAAAGGGAGAGAAAGGTGTACCTGGTGGTCGCCGACAGGAAGAGGGTCGATGATGTCGGTGGCGGCGGGCTGTCGAGAGTCGCCGGCGTCGGTGACGGTGGACGAGCGAGAGGGTAAGGGAGAGAAACGAGAGAGCAAAGGGGAAAGGCGGTGAGGGGGGTTTCGTAACCCTCCTCCTGCCTGCCTCGCTGTCTTAAAAGACAACGAGAGGCGGTGGTCCGGGTCGGGTCCGAATCTGACCCGAATCAAAACAATTTTTTTTGTTGTTGTTACATCCTACCCTCCTTAAAATAATTTCGTCCGCGAAATTTCTATTGCATATATTGGTCAAAATACAAGTCAAGGTATTTTTCTCTAATATCAGACTCAGGCTCCCATATACATTCATTTATTCCATGGTGTTGCCAACGTACTTTTACAAGAGAAATCGTCTTCGATCTGAGCACTTGGTCTCGACGATCAACGATTGCCACTGGTCTTTCCTCGAACGTCAAGTCTTTTTTGATATCCACATCATCATAATGAATGATGTGTGATGGGTCGTGAACGTATCTTCTCAACATAGATACGTGGAAGACGTCGTGGATCTGAGTGTACTGAGGAGGCAACACAACACGGTAAGCCGCCTCACCGATCCGATCCAGGATCTCAAAAGGTCCGACGAACCGGGGACTCAGCTTTCCCTTCTTCCCGAAATGGAAAATGCTCTTTGTAGGAGATACCTTAACAAAAACCATATCTCCTGTTGAGAACACAAGCACTCTACGTCGACGATCGGCGTAACACTTTTGCCGACTCTGCGCGGTACGCAGACGTTCCCTGATCATCTGCATTTGCTGAGTATAGTGTTGTAGCACTATAGGTGAATCTAGCATCCGTTCATCAACCTCATCCCAGTAAACAGGTGATAGACAAGGCTTCGTGCGAGGCCATACCGATACTCGCATGGTAACTATTATTGTACGCGAATTCTGCCAACCTGGTATGAGAGTCTCATTCTCCCTTCCAGTCTATCATGCACGCTCGCAGCATGTCCTCCAAAGTCTGAATCGTGCGTTCAGATTGCCCGTCGGTCTGAGGGTGGAAGGCGGTGCTGAATTTCAGTTTTGTGCCCAAGGCCAACTGCAGCTGTCCCCAAAACCTGGAGGTGAACCTCGGGTCACGATCGAAGATGATTGACACGGGAACACCGTGCAATCTCACAATCTCCCTAACATAGAGGTCTGCCAAGCTGTCCAATGACTGACTGAGCCGTATAGGGAGGAAATGCGCCGATTTAGTGAGTCGATCCACGATCACCCAAATCGCATCGTGTTTCCTCCGCGTCCTCGACAAACCGACGATGAAGTCCATCGTGATGTCTTCCCACTTCCATTGAGGAATCTCCATCTGCTGCATCACTCTGCCTGGTCGCTGGTGCTCAATCTTAACCTGTTGGCAAGTCAAGCACTTTGAAACGTACTCGGCTACGTCCCGCTTCATTCCACTCCACCAATATCTGCGCTGCAAATCTTTGAACATCTTTGTGCCGCCCGGGTGAATCGTGTATTTGGACTTGTGGGCTTCAGCGAGAATCTCATCTCTTAAAATAGGATCTTCTGGCACTCAGAGACGATCCTTATGTCATACACCTCCTTCCTCACTCAGTCGGAAGGGGGTATCGGCCCGCTACGCTAGAGCCTTCAGCTTTTCGTACTGCGCATCGATCTTATGACTGACAAAGATCTTTGACAATAGCTCAGGTTGAGCTACCATGCTGGAAAGACTGATCAAAACTGGAGTGACCGCAAACGTTTCCCACGATATCAGATCATCGATCAGCTTCCACCCCGCAAATAACAAATTAACGGAAACGCTGGGAGACTTGCGGCTCATAGCGTCGGCCACGACGTTCGCTTTTCCTGGGTGGTAGGACAAGGTAAATAAAAGAATATGAGTGAGATAGGTTTCTTCACGCATCACCTGCACAGGAAAAAGAAAGAAAGACAGAGAGAAGCAAAAAGGCTAGGGCGGCAGAAGAATACATGACCTCCAAGCCCTAATTCATATATATAAACATAAGTAATATGATATTACAATATTGCCATTAATGAAACATTATTCTGCGTGTTTTGATATAACGTGCGTATGAATCTGGATCCAGATCCATACGCATACTATATTTTAACACCCTCCCTCAAGTTGTACGTGGTTTTGAAGCATGTACAACTTGCTCTTCAATAGCCAAAATTGTCGTCCTGTTAACCCTTTGGTAAACAAGTCTGCCACTTGATCTTCTGTTCGAACATGACGTAGTTCTATCTCCTTCATCTCGACTTTCTGTCGTATAAAATGTTGATTAATCTCAATATGCTTCATTATGCTATGTTGAACAGGATTACACGCAATGTTTATTGCGTTTTGATTATCACATAGAAGAAATGATCGAATAAGTGTCTCCCCAAGGTCACTCAATAAGTGTCTAATCCATGTAGCTTCTGTCGTGCCTGCAGCCATCGACCTGTATTTGGCCTCTGTACTTGATCGTGCCACTGCCTTTTGTTTTCTGCTGCTACAGGACACTAAATTGTGTCCAATATATACACAATATCCAGATACAGACCGTCTCTCATCTGGATCTCCTGCCCAATCTACGTCTGTATAAGTGATGAGCTCATGCCCTTTATGTAGGTTATTGTTCTTGCGATAAAAAAGTCTGTCTCCTATAGTTCCTTTTAAATAGCGTAGAATGCGCTTCACAACTTCCATATGACCTTCCGTTGGAGCATGCATAAACTGGGATACCTGATTAACAACATAAACTATATCAGGTCTGGTAAAGGTCAAATACTGCAGCATCCCCACGAGACTTCTATACGTTGTAGGGTTGACACAAAGATGGCCATTTTCAGAGCTCAACCTTTGATGTAATATACTGGGAGTACTGACTGGTTTGCAATTCGTCATCCCGGCTCTTTCCAAAAGATCAAGAGTGTATTTTTGTTGCATGAGTGTCAATGTGTCATTTTGTCTGTCAACTTCCACACCAAGGAAGTACCTCAACTCCCCTAAATCTTTCATATTGAAAGTTTTCATTAAAAATCGCTTCACGTCTTGCACATGGTTATCTGAACTCCCAGTGATCACAATGTCATCAACATATATAAGAAGAAGTATAACGATGTCTGTCTTTTGATAAATAAAGAGCGAGTGATCCAGAGAGCATCTTCTAAAACCATAGCCTTGGATTTGCATAGAGAAACTTTCAAACCAAGAACGAGACGCCTGTTTCAACCCATACAAAGATTTCCTTAGTTTGCACACCCAGGCAGTAGGGTCCTTCTCGGCATATCTAGGTGGTTGCTCTATATATACTTTCTCCTTTAAAGTTCCATGCAAGAATGCATTTTTAACATCCATCTGGCTAAGCCTCCATCCTCGATCGACTGCTAGGGATATTATGACACGAATTGTACCCATTTTGACTACCGGACTAAAGGTCTCATCGTAATCTTCACCATATTATTGTGTGAACCCTCGAGCAACAAGTCGCGCCTTATATCGGTCAATACTACCTTCGGGTTTATACTTTGTTTTATAAACCCATTTTGAGCCAACAACATTCTTTCCTTTCGGTCGAGGTACTATTTCCCAAGTCTGACACTCATGAAGTGCTTCCATTTCTTCATTCATAGCTTCAGTCCAATGACGGAATTGAAGGGCTTGATTAAAACAGGTGGGTTCCTCCTGTTTTGTGAGTTGAGACATAAACAACTGGAAGTCAAGGGAAAAGGTCTCATAACTCACCCATTGTTGAATAGGATGCCTAATGCGTGATAACCTTTGAGCCGAATCATTGGCGATGCTTTCCACATTCTCCGGCCCTGTATTTTTGTCCCTCCTGGTGTATATCTGTCCAGAAAAACGTTCTACTGGAGGTGGCTCAACTGAAGATGGTTCAACATGCATCTGTGAGTTATCCAACTCTCTACTCAAGCCGAAGGAAGGACAATTCGCCTGACATGATTCTCCTGTATTAGCAACAAGATTTGCGCTCATCCATGGATCATATACCTCTAATTCTCGAGATGGCAACTCATCGGAGTCATTGATCTGAAAATTTTGTTCATCAAAAACAACATTCCTGGAGGTCCTAATACGTTTTGTAGTAGGGTCATAACATCGATAGCCTTTGTATTCATCCGCATACCCAACAAATCTGCACTTAGCGGCCTTATCCTGAAACTTATTTCGCAGTGATGAATCAATATGTACATACATACACAACCAAAAACATGCAGCTCATCATAAGAGGGATGTTGCCCAAATAAAGTATAATAGGAAGATTTCCGATCCAGAAGTGTCATAGGAAGACGATTTATGACATAAACAGATGTGTGAAAAACTTATGTCCAGAGACTAACAGGCACATTGTTATCATGTAACATGCTCATCGCACTCTCGACAATATGCCTGTGTTTCCTCTCCGCAACCCCATTTTGTTGAGGGGTATGAGGGCAAGAAACCTGTCGACTTATTCCTTTATCCCGAAGAAAGGCAATAAACTCATTCGATGAATATTCTCCTCCACCATCACATTGTAAATATACAATATCACAGGAAAACTTGGTTTTGACCATCGAATGAAATTCCCGAAATATTTGGAAAACTTCATGCTTATGTTTCAAGAAGTATATCCAAGTATAACGGGAATAAGAATCAACAAAGATAACATAGTAACGACTGCCAGAAAGAGAAGGAATAGGTGCAGGTCCCCAAACATCGGAACAAATAATCTCAAATGGCCTTGAAGCTCTTTTATTAATGATATGAAACAGAAGAACATGAATTTTGCAGAGTTCACATGAGGAACATTTATTTCTTTCTAAAAATGAAGATAAACTAGACTCTGGAAGAAGACCATCAGATACAAGATTTTCAACAAAGCCCTGACTACAATGTCCCAAGCGACTGTGCCAAATGTCTGGCTTATTACAATGATATGATGAATTAAAAACTTTCAATGAAGGGAAAAACAAAGGCTCTGAAGGCGAAGACACTGAAGAATGCTTGGACGACTTCAACTGGAGAACTGGGACTGAAGACGAAGACACTGAGGGAATCTCCTTGAAGACGTACATGTTCCCTTGACGCTCCCCCTTAACGAACGTTTCCTTCATTCGTAGATCCTTAACATAAACAGAAGAGGGAGTAAATTCGACGGAAGAATTCATATCATCAACAAGTTTAGCCACAGAGACAATGTTCTTTTTAATATTAGGGGCAAGGAGGACATCAGACAAATGAAGTGAGGACTTTGACATAGGAATATGTGCACTGCCAGTATGAGTAATGGAGTGATAGGTTCCATCTCCCGTAACTATACTACCTTTTTCAAAATAAGGCAATAAGTGAGATAACTTACTGTGAAAATATCTCAAAAAAGAGATAAAGTGTGCGATAAGCACAACACCACCAATGTGCACAAAATGCACAAGAACACTTAGAACAAATGTACACGAAGGTACAACAAAGAAACTCAAATGCACAAAGGCATACAAAATATAAAGAATTTTATTGAGAAGAATGGAGAACAAAAGCTCCAAGAAGTGAAGTTTACAAAGGGGGAACTCTCCTATTTATAAGAAGCAAGGAGCCTTGGAGGGGCTCCACTAGCTGTTGTAGCCCCTCCAACGGTTAGAATTCAAACCGTTGGAGAGGCTCAACAGCTAGTGTTGAGCCCCCTCCAAGTTTGACTTGAGTCAAATAAAAAAGAAAAAATAAAATGAAGAAAAAAGAAAAAGGAGAAAAAGTAAAAGTAAAAGTACAAAAAATATTACAACATATTCATAATTATGAATATGCGCAAAAGAAGGGAAATGACTATAATACCCTTGCGGGTTTTAATATATTTACATATATATATAAAGATAGATACATATACATATATACATCATGTATATATGTATATGTATCTCTCTTTATATATATATATATATGTAAATATTTACATAAGAGAGATACAATTTAACACCCTCCCTCAAACTTAGGGCACAATGACCGAAAGTTTGCTAAGGAGAAAGTTGAATCTTGAAGAGCAAAGCCTTGGTGAAGAAATCTGCCAACTGATATTCTGAAGTCACATAAGGAAGATCGATTCGCTGTTGTCGACAGGGGCTCGACCCCTGCCGATTCGCTGTCGTCGGCAGGGGCTCGACCCCTGCCGATTCGATGTCGTCGGCAGGGGTGCGACCCCTGCCGCTTCAGTGTTGTCGGTAGGTGCTAGCCCCCTGCCGATTCGTTGTTGTCGGCAGGGGATAGCCCCCTGCCACTTCGCTGTCGTCGGTAGGGGTGAGACCCCTGCAGCTTCAGTGCTGTCGGCAGGGGCGCGACCCCTGCCGCTTCAGTGTTGTCGGCAGGGGCTAGCCCCTGCCGCTTCGCTGCTGTCGGCAGGGGCTAGCCCCCTGCCGTTTCGATGTCGTCAGCAGGGGTGCTACCCCTACCGCTTCAGTGCTGTCGGTATGGGCTAGCCCCCTGCCGATTCGTTGTTGTCGGCAGGGGCTAGCCCCCTGCCACTTCGTTGTCGTCGGCAGGGGTGCGACCCATGCCGCTTCAGTGCTGTCTGCGGGGGGGCTCGCCCCCTGCCACCTCGCTGTTTTTTACAGTGGCTCATTTCCCTGTCGCCCCGTTGTCGTCGGCAGTCGGGGGATCACTCTGTGCCGCCTAATCCTACCCTTGCCCCCGCCTCACCATTAATTATATTAGCATAATTGAATATTTCACACTCTTGCAGATTTACGCAATGAGTCCAGTTCGCGCTCCGCGGCCCGACCCTCGTATCATCCACACCCGTAGACGTACGCATCTGCACGACATTCCGAGGTAGGGTAAAGTCGCACAAAGGGCAATTGATGAATGTATTTAAGTTGAAATGATTAAGATGTCATGCTAGATATGCTTAGAGTTACATTGCTTTTGCATTGCGTATTATCATGTTTGTATGCTCATAGGTCGAGGTACAATTTCATTCTTCGATTATTATTTTGCGTAGTTGTTTATGAATTTGAGGTGTGGTTTCGTACATTTTGAAATACATATGCCCTTGTTTGCATGTATACATTTCTGCCTGCATATTTCCTTTGAGTGAGGTACGACTTCGTGTCTCATGTATTACTTATGACCTTATGTGTCGGCCTATCTAAGTGGTCAAGGTATGGTTTGGCACCTCGTGTGTTACTTATGCGTTTTTCCCTAGATGTGCGGCATCGCAAGTCGAGAGTTGTTTGTTGACATGTTATAACCTGCATATGCTCACACTCATGGTAAATATGTACTTACATAAAAAGTTAAGTTTTAAGTCCTGTCGGATTTCGAAGTCACATATAGGCCCTCCCAGGTCCACACACTTGGGAGAAATATTTTATAACCCCGATTCGAGTTGCGACCCAATTCGAATAACCCCGATCAGGGGCATGAGCATATGAATGAGTGGGGTTCTGTTGAAGGACCCATTCTGTATTTATCAATCTAGTGTCACATGTCGATACTAAGATAAATTTTGGATGTAAGATTGATAGTGTTGTGCCTTGCGTGAATGACTTAATGTGGCATTATGGCTTTTAAGGATGAATCGTGCCAAATGAGCACTCCTATATTCTTTGGATCGTTATGAAGTTGTGTGTTGGGTGTTCCTTTTGAGAAGCCCACACACCTCCCTTGATCAGTATAGCGTACTTTTAGACATGCACAACATGTTAAGTACTTTGTTGATCGGACGAGAGATCCGAGATGACCTTGCATCATGAAATATGAAAAATGTTGAAGTGAATTCAAAACTTATCTTGCCAGGCTGTGTTGTATTAATTCTTTTGCAGATAATATCTGTGGGGGTTTCTTTTGTGGAACCATTTCCCTTTCATCGTAGTCGTACTTTTGACAAGTACGACCGTACTTTTTGACAAGTACGTCTTCTTACGTTGCGATGATTGGATGAGTAGGTTGTGGCAACCTCGATGAGTGCAAATAACAAAATGTTGTGATCACCTAAATAAGTGATGTTTTCGCCTTCACCGGCAAGATACTCGAGTTGGTCGAAAGACCAGAGTATGTAGAATGGGTCTTCAGTTAACTACCCCTGATATACTCATTCGAATCGCTGACTTCTGTCAGGAGAGAGGACAGGAAGGTACAAAACTTCGATGGACAGGCCATTAATGGCAGTTACGAGCAAAAGACTCGGCTTCCCCAGTCATCGGAGTTAGGGGAATGGGACTACCATAATTATCCTAGGTGGTAGCTCTCCATGTTTGGGATGCATCCATTGTTTATGCTGCTTTGGGGATTTCTCTCTTGGTCACCGACAGTCCCCTTAGGTGCGGACTCAATTAGCTATCCGGGTTATCATAAAATACATAGCATAATAAACCCCCGGATCAGTCTAGGTTGTTTCTAGAGTCGTGCCTTGTGCGTACCCGCTTGGCTAGTTAATATCGAAACATAATTTAAATCCGATCACACAATGTGTTCAGTTATGCACGTATGAAAGTTATAGGGTACAACAGGTTCAATATTTATGGAATTGTGTGTGTGGTTGATGAAATATTGTATTTTGCTAGTTAAATTTCTTATACAGTTCTTTGCTTGTAGTAGTTAGCTTACTTGTGCCAGTAAAATGCTTGTAATAATTTTAGCATTGTGCTCATGATAGTTTGCTCTATGACTCTACTGAAAGCAAATTGCTATTTAATTGCCTGTTTACTTGACATATTAAATTATTCTGCTTAATTATGTTCTATATTGTCCTGTCTGTGCACCTACCAGTTTTTAGTGAAACTGACCCATTTTATGGGTAGGTTTTGGATAGCTAATACAGTCTGCGATGGCACGATGGCGTGATGAGGTCAAGATAGAGCTTTTTCCCTGACGTTTCGCTCCTGAGGACATGTTGGTAAATTTGGTATAAAGTGTGTTTCAAAATTTCTCTTTTATTAAACCGTGAGTTAATAAAACTGTTTTAGTAAGCTTCTTCTTGGTTTCAACAAACGAATTCTCAATTATTGAAACTCCGTTTCTAAACCATTTGATTTCAATGGTTGTGCGAGATTTGACAAAAGGAAAGTTTACGCTGTAATGTGCTCAAGGTCCATTGACTTGTGGTTTTAAAAATATCATTTTCCGCTGAAGTATTATTTAAACTCTGATTATTGTATGATTTCAAAGCTTTTTAAACTTTTTCTAAAAAGTTACAAGTCCTGGATTTTTGGGGCGTTACACGTTAAATAGAACACAGTAAGTGCAGTTGGGGATAAAAGAATTGATATGGAAGAAGGAGATACAGTCAGATGATGACGTTGAAGATTTTAGAAGAAGTCGATGCCAGCATATACTTAGGAAAATATTAACGCACATTAAATAGAACACAGTAAGTGCAGTTGGGGATAAAAGAAGTGATATCAAAGAAGGAGATACAGTCAGATGATGATATTGAAGAAGAAGAAGGAGACGCAGCTGACGTTGAAGATGACTTGACAGACGATGTTGAAGAAGAAAGAACAGGATGACTTCACGGCTGAAGGAGTCTTCACGAGTCTTAAGAAAGAGGGAAGAGACGCAGCCGAAGACTTGACAGACGATGTTGAAGAAGAAAGAACAGGATGACTTCACGGCTGAAGGAGTCTTCACGAATCTTAAGAAAGAGGGAAGAGACGCAGCCGAAGAACAGGATGAAGGAGTCTGCTTCACGGCTGGAGGAGTCTTCACGAGTCTTAAGAAAGAGGGAAGAGACGCAACGAGTCTTCTTCATGGCTGAAGGAGTCTTCACGCAGCCGAAGAACAGGATCTCGTTGAATGGGTGGCTGGTAGGGTTCCACAGCTACTGCTCTGATACCATAAAAGAATATGAGTGAGATAGGTTTCTTCACGCATCACCTGCACAGGAAACAGATAGAAAGACAGAGAGAAGCAAAAAGGTTGGGGCGGCAGAAGAATACACGACCTCCAAGCCCTAATTCATATATATAAACATAAGTAATATGCTATTATAATATTGCCATTAATGAAACATTATTCTACGTGTTTTGATATAACGTGTGTATGGATCTGGATCTAGATCCATACGCATACTATATTTTAACAGTAAAGTCGTAATCCTTGAGGAATTACAGCCAACGCTGCTGCCTCATATTCAGCTCCTTCTGCGAGAACAAATATTTTGGGCTCTTATAATCTGTAAAAGCCTCGAACTGCTCCCCATACAAATAGTGCCGCCATATCTTCAATGCGAAGACCACCGCTGCTAACTCCAAATCATGAGTCGGATAATTCTTCTCATGTATTTTAAGTTGGCGCGATGCATAGACGATCACTCTATCGTTCTGCATTAAGACGCAACCCAAGCCTGTCCCGGAAGCATCGGTGTAAATCACGAAGCCGCCTTGACTCGATGGTAAGGCCAAAATAGGAGGAGTCGTAAGACGTTCCTTCAACATCTGAAAACTGCTCTCGCACATGTCGTCCCACACGAACTTAGCTTCTTTCTTCAGGAGTTGCGTCAAGGGTAGAGAGATCTTAGAAAAGTCCTAGATAAATCTTCGGTAATACCCAGCTAATCCAAGAAAACTCTGAATGTCACAAACATTCCTCAGCTGCTGCCAACTGAGTACAGCCTCGACTTTCGCTGGATCCGCGGACACACCTTCCTTGGAGATGACATGTCCCAAAAACATGATCTCCTCGAGCCAAAACTCGCACTTAGAGTACTTAGCGAACAAACGCTCCTTTTGCAAGGTTTCGAGAATAACCCTCAAGTGCTCACGATGTTGCTCCCAGCTATCGGAATACACCAGAATATCGTCGATGAACACGATCACGAAGGTGTCCAAGAAAGGTTTGAACACCCTATTCATGAGATCCATAAACGTTGCAGGAGCGTTAGTAAGTCCGAAGGGCATGACCGTAAATTTGTAATGCCCGTACCTGGTCCGAAAGGCCGTCTTGGAGATATCATCTCCCTTAATTCTGAGTTAATGGTACCTAGATCTAAGGTCAATCTTTAAGAAGATCTTGGCCCTCTGCAATTGGTCGAACAGATCCTCGATACGTGGCAACGGGTACTTATTCTTTATTGTCGCCTGGTTAAGCATCCGATAATCGATGCACAACTGCAATGACCCGTCCTTTTTCACGAACAAGACAGGAGCTCCCCAGGGCGAGACACTGGGGCGGATGAATCCCTGATCCATCAACTCCTGCAACTGCTTCTTGAGCTCTTCGAGCTCGGCTGGTGCCATCCGATATGGAGTCTTAGAAATTGACGCAGTACCCGGCAGCAACTCGATGTTGAACTGCACCTCGCGAGGTGGAGGAAGGCCTGGCAGTTCCTCCGAGAAGACGTCTGGAAAATCTCGAACAATCTCCAAGTCTCCCATCGGGACCCGCGTCGGCTCGGACTGGACGACACTAACCAAAAAGGCAGTGTATCCCTTCCTCAGGTAGCTCCGCGCCTTCAGCGACAAAATCAACTTGCTCGCCCGAACGGGTTTCACGATCTTGAATTCCATCTTGGGCATTCCTGGTGGAGATATGACAATCCTGCTATCTCGACAGAAAATCTTGGCATGATACTTGTGCAGCCAATCCATGCCCAGGGTGACGTCAAATTTCATCATCCCTAGCATGATAGCACAAGCCGGTAAATGCCGATCTGCCAAGACTACGTCCAACTCTGGTACATAGGCCGCACAAATGGTGTTTTTCTCAATCGGGTTATACACTTCAAGGGTATTATGCAAGTGTTTTACAGGTATGTGCAAAAACTAGGCAAAATTTACCGAAATAAAAGAGTGTGTGGCACCACAATCAAAAAGCACAAAAGCCGCTTGGTTAGCGACAAAAAGAGTACCTTGCACTAGGTCGCCCTTGGTCAACTGCTCGGCCTTGGCTGAGTAGACGCGTTCTGGCACCCTCTTTTGATCGCTCGCCTGCGGTTGTGGCGCCTGGTACTGTTGTTGCGGCTGTGGTGGCCGAGGGAGCAGAGGTGCTCCGCTAGTCTGCCTGGAATCGTCAACTGCCTTTTTGCGACAATCACAGGCATAGTGGACCATCTTGCCACAATACAGGCATCCGCCTGTGTCGAGCGGGCATGCCTGCCCAATGTGAGATCGCTGGCATCTGGGGCATACGTTGCCAGCCTGCTGCCTGGCTGGAGGGTTGCCCTGAGTCCGTTGATGCTTCGAAGGAGGATATCGTTTCCTTCCTCCTTCGCTCTTCACAGGAAAGAACGATCGTTTGTCTGGGTCGCCGGAAGGTGTCTTCGGCTCACCACCCGTAGCGGGTGGCCTCCTGCCCTGAGTACTCTTAGTGCGCTCCCAGGCTTCACTCAGAAGGGTGGCGGTAGCAACTGCCGCAGAGAAGGTCGAGGGCATGCTCGTTAGGACCCGATACATGAGTCCCTCCTTCAGCCCCCGAACAAACTTTCCTGCTTGCTCGCGATCATGTGCGAACAGATTGGGGCAGTAGGGTTCCAAGCTCTGGAATTTGGCGATATAATCTGTCAAACTTGAATTACCCTGGCTGCGCTCCAAGAACTCTACCTTCTTCTTCTCCCTCGCATAAGGCGGGAAGTAATTCTCCAAGAAACCCTTTCAGAAAGCTTCCCAAAGAATGGGCGAAATTCCTGGAAACGGCACACCCCGGGCCATGTCCCACCAACTGCGGGCATTCTCCTTCAGCCTGAAGGTTCCGAATAATGTCTTCTTGTCATCGGGCACTGACAAAACCTCGAACACTCGTTCCGCCTCCTTCACCCAATTATCGGCCATGTCTGGGTCGGGCTTGTCGTCGAAGGTCGGGGGGTCAAGCTTCAGAAATTTCTCATACGTCACTGCGGTATGCGGGATCGGCTCACGAATGGGCGTTGGTTCCCTTTGGGAACGAATCTGGTCTCGCATAGCCGCTGCCAGGGAACTTAGGGAATCCATCATGAATCCCCGCTGATCTGACCATTCATCAACAGACCCTTTGTTCGAGTTTCTTGCCATCCTTGGAGTAAACAAGGAATACCAATAATTAGAAACCTCAAGAAGCTCGAGATAAGCCAAAACATACGTACCATTCATGTTTAACATGAGTAGTTTATGAAAATCCAGCAATGTTGGTACATAAGCAGAACGTGTCAAACCACTTAGCTTAACAATGCAAAATACACCTACTAAGCAAGAGGAAATGTATACTCACAGCACGATGCAGATGTTCAATGGTCAAGAATCCTTGCTTCCCTTAGCTCTGGTATCATGTTGTAACGCCCCAAAATTTCAAACTTGCAAACCTTTCAGAAAAAACAGGCAAGAGACTAAAAAGAAATTTCTTTATCTCAGAGATGGTTTACGAAATCAGCGGAAGACTATTCTTTTGTTAATTTCAGAAAGACAAGCTGACAACTTTGGGCGCGTTAGCTAAAAGAACCAAAACGCACAACCCATGCTACTTGCAAACACTTGGAGAACTTCTGTAATGAAAGTGGCTTTTCCAAGTGTTTGCAAGTAGCATGGGTTGTGCGTTTTGGTTCTTTTAGCTAACGCGCCCAAAGTTGTCAGCTTGACTTTCTGAAATTAACAAAAGAATAGTCTTTCGCTGATTTCGTAAACCATCTCTGAGATAAAGAGATTTCTTTTTAGTCTCTTGTCTGTTTTTCTGAAAGGTTTGCAAGTTTGAAATTTTGAGGCGTTACACCTTTAGGAGTGCTCTTGAAAGATATGATAATGCTAGTCCAAGTGCTCCTCAGAGTGAAGTGATCCCCCGTAGAACCGAAAGAAGTAGAAAAGCTCCTTCTAGGTTCATTTCCTATGACTCTTTTTCACCTAAATATAGAGTTTGTCTTAGTGTCATTCATTCTTATATAGAACCTAGAAACTTTGAAGAAGCACGTAAGTGCCCTGAATGGATTACAGCATAGCAATGAATAATGAACTTGGAGTTTTGAGAAAAGCCAAAAGTTGGGAGTTTCAAAATCTTCCTAAAGGTAAGAAAAAATAGGGTGTAGATGGGTTTTCAAAGTAAAGACTAAAAGTGATGGATCCCTTGAAAGATATAAAGCTCGGTTGGTTGCAAAAGGATATAGTCAAGAGTATGTTATTAACTATGAAAAAACTTTTGCTCTTGTAGCTCATATGGTCATTGTCTGATGTCTTATAACTGTTGTCTCTATCAACAAGTGGAACATCTATCAAATGGATGTTAAAAATGCTTTTTTAAATGGCTATTTAAATGAAAAAGTTTATATGGATGCTCCACTTGGAATGGAGATTCCCAAGGGAAAAGTGTTTCATCTTCAAAAAGAACTTTATGGTCTAAAACAAGCCTCCAAGGCTTGGTATGATAGGTTTAATTCGGTAATGATTGAAAATGGTTTTTCTTCTTGCTTTACTGACACCGCTCTATTTGTTAGAAAATCCAATGCAGGGATTGTGATTTTATTATTATATGTGGATGACATGCTCATCACTGGGAGTGATTCTAACGGAGTTAAAAGTATAAAATCTATTTTAAAAGATAAATTTGAAATGTCTGATTTAGGTTTTCTAACTTACTTTTTGGGGATTGAAGTAGCATACTCTCTGAGGGTATTTTTTATCTCAAACTAAGCTTGCTTCTGAGATCATTGACAGGTCAGGCATTACAGATGAGAAGGTTTGTGAAACTCCTGCTGTAGTAGGGGCAAAGATGAAAATTGATGACGGTGTTCCTCTTTCGGATCCTACACCCTAGAGACAGCTTGTCGGATCATTGATGTATGTGAGTATTACCAAACTAGATATATCTCATGCAGTCCATACTGCAAGCCAGTTTCAGCATGCGCCTACATCAGTTCACATGAGTGCCATCTTGCGAGTCGTAAGATACATAAAGGGTACTCTAAATAAGAGAGTTTTTTTGTCCTCTTCTTCTGATTTAAAATTAATTGTTTATACTGACTCTGATTGGGGAGGTGACCCAAATAACCGTCACTCCACCACTGGTTTTTGTGTATTCTTAGGAGACTCACTAATTTCGTGGAGATGCAAGAAGCAACAAAAAATGTCGTTCTCCTCAACCGAAGTTGAATATCGTGCTATGGCGACTACTACCATGGAGATTGTATGGATTCATCAGTTGCTAGAAGACATGAGGATCACAATAGAAGGGCCCACCAAGCTGTGTTGCAACAACAAAAGTGCAATCTACATTGCGAAAAATCACAATTTTCATGAGCGGACTAAACACATCGAGATGGACTGTCACTATGTTCGTGAGGCGTATCTCAAAGGAGTCATTGACCTTCCTTATGTCACGTCGGAATATCAGTTGGCAGATTTCTTTATTAAAGCTTTGTGTGCTCCGCGGTTCAACTTCCTCCTTGGCAAACTCTCGATCATCTTGCCCTAAGTTTGAGGGGGGGTGTTAAATTATGTAAATCCAACTTGTAATTTAGTATATATATTTTATATATATAAGGTAATACATATACATATATTATATATATGTATATGTATCTACCTATTATATATATATATATATAATATATATATATATATTTCTATCTTTAGTCTTAGGGGTAGTTTAGGCATTTTACACATTCTTTTTCGTGAATATGTTTGTATTTTTATTTTCCTTTTTTTCTTAATTTCTTTTTCTTTTAATAAAGTGTTAGTGTACTTGCCTTGGGAGGGGCCCAACCCACTAGTCGTTGGACCCCTCCAATGGTCACATTTGTGACCGTTGGAGGGGCTCCAACGACTATGTGGAGCCCCTTCCAAGGCCTCCCAATGCCCTATAAATATGGGAACTATTTCTTGTATTCTCTCAAGGGTTTTGGGACTGTTGCCCAGCCTTTTGTTGTTTATAAATCTTATGAGTGCATTTGCACACTTGTGAGTTCGTGTTTTGTGCACAAGTGTTTCAAGTGTTCTTGTTGTGCATATGTGCACGTATTTATTTTCAAGGATATTGTTCTATTGATTGTAGTATCTTGTTGAAGATAATTTTACAGGCGCATGCAGGCAAATGACGATCCGATATTACCACATCGAGATCAAGGATAAACGTCGCACAAATAGTGTGTTGTATGCAAGCAAAGAACTGGCGATTGCAACCGAGCCGTGAATTTTGCCGAGATAAAAGTATGTGTGGCCCCACAATAAAAAAGAACAAAAACAGCATGACCGGCAACTAAGAGAGTACCTTGTACGAGTTCTCCCTTGGTCAGTTGCTCGATGGTGGTGGTGTAGACTCAACCTGGCACCTTCTTAATTCCGCTGCTCTGTGGCGGCTGCTGGTAGGTCAACTGTGGTTGTTGTTGCTGTTGAGGAGGCTAGGGTACTCCACTGGATTGCCTGGATTCATCGACCGCCTTTTTGCGGCAATCCCGAGCGTAGTGGCTCATCTTACCGTAATACAAACAACCCCCTGTATCCAAGGGGCAAGGCTGCCCGACGTGAGATCCCTTGCATCTAGCGCATCCATCTCCTGAGGGTCGTCGAGGCGGTGGGCGGTTCTGCTAGCGTCGCCTTTTTACAGGAGGTCCCTGCTGGTTTCCTCCTTCGGGCTTAACGGGAAAAGGTGACTGCCTCATCTGACCACTAGGCCACCAACACAAATTTTTTTTTCATGAACATGCATGAAAATAAAATATTATAACATGGATTTTTGGTGCATCCAATGATCCAAAAACATGAATCATCCATGGAGATCGATCATACCATAATATCAACCCTTAACAAATTATTTATACCATCAAACCCATGCGTTTTTGGCATAAAAATACACATGTACAGAATTGTTTTTGTTGCTACGTGTATAAAATCGAAAATACCTCCATAAAAGAGGATCTACAAAACCTCATCTATGTATTTTAGAGTAAATATCTAGATTTACTGTAATGCCCCAAAATTTTAACCCAAATTTATGTGATTTTTTTTATAACAGCGAAAAGAATAACCAATATAGGGTTAAGCATTTCAGAACATTACATTTGAGAGGAAACTCAACACAGGTATTTCATTTCATTATGATATGAACATTTAAATTACCATAAACCCAAGGAATCACTGGAACAGTAAATCAACAATCTCGATCTAATGCCTCATCCCGCAACTGCTCATAAGTCTACTCATTTACCTAAAAATGGTAAAAGTTATAGGAATTAGACTACCACGTCTAAGTAGGAAAACGGTAACTTTCAATGAAGGTATATCATGAATTTAGCATGTGATGTGGGTGCCAAAAGTGATTCTCAACATATGTCTAAACAAGTAAGTAGTTTATGCCATAGAAACCAACACTCATATACGTGAGCATGTAAATAGTTATCCAACAACCATAACTGAGCAGGTAAAGCATCGTGTGCAACATTAATAAGCAACTGAATGGGTATTGCAACAGTCATAACAATAACATGTACAACTCTCAGATAATTTTTCAACTACCTCATATCTACACATTTTACAATTTTATATCGTCACAAGCTCAGAATATAAAGCATGTTAAAGAACATAAACACATACCTCCAGTATTTTCACTCACTGTGATACCTAACTGCTCTAAAATTGTGTTTAAATTATCTTACCCCGCGGGTACACACGGACACAGGTGACCATCTCAGAAGAGAACGTTCGGGGATGTATTATTCAAGAGTATTTTATTAACCCGAACATTCTAACTGAGACTGAATCCCCAAGAGAGCGACTAATAGACGGGAGAATCTCCCAAGAGCTCAACTCAAAACAGGATGCATCCCTAACTTCTGCAAAAGACATAGAACTACCACCTAGGACACATAGGTAGTCCTGGTCCCTAACTCCTAGGACAGGGACCAATAAGCCGCTTCACGCTCGAAACACAACACAAGTCCTTGAAGTTTTGTACCACCTACCCTCTCCAAGGTAAGCCTCAAAAACTTGTTTCATTGGTTAATTATTGTTCCAAAGTTCAGGGCATTTTCCCACTTCCTCCTACTACCTTAACAGTTGATCACAACCTTAGTCATTTTACCAAGGTTTATAAAACAGTCTCAATCCTTTGTAATATTGATTTCATAAACCCACTTAAAATGTTTTGGTGCCTTTAAACTAGTCAAGCACACAACATTTACAATTAAGTTTTCATCATCTGATTGCCATAGCACAAGCTAATAATCTAAGTACCCGCATCGGGTAACCCATTCATATTGCCCCTTTAGGCAAAGCACATTTCTATGTCACTAAGTGCACCTTCATACATTTGAAACTAACATAACATTCTCATTCCTCAAACACAGATAACGTGCTGCATACGAGCAATTCACATCACACATTTTCTGACAAAAAGCAGTGTAAGAATTTATAAGGAAGAAGCTTATTAGACTGCAGCATTTTTTTTCCACACAATATCATGCATACAATTTGTATAAGATTATACATGATCACATGTATTCAGATTTGATATCAGTTGTTAAACCAACATTGAAACAAATTTGATATAGACAGTAAAATGACATAGTTATCTTGGATATCAGTCAACATAATAATATAGAAATCAGATTTGATGACAGAACTCTAGATATCGTATAATCAAATCTAATCACAGTCAACCAACTAACAAGAAAACAGATTTGATACAATCCACGAAATTAACATATTACTCAAGTATTTAAATTGTCTACAGACCATCATATAAACCATAGGTTTACATTGTTTTTATGTTTGTGGCATTTGCCATATTTAAATCTCCAAGTCAGATATGTATCCTCATTCAGGAGTTTTCCCTTGTCAACTACTTAGTGTGGTATGTAAACTTCACGGACATATTGTACATAATGAACCAGACTCAACCTGCTAACATAATTCGGTTTATAATTTTCAGAATGAATAGACCCATTCGGCTAACAGAAATTCACCTAAAACATGGTATGTTTTACTAAATGAGTCAAACCCAGATTAGGCTAACAAGAGGTTACATAAACATGCTATGTACTATTTAATGAAACATACACAAAAGATCTACTAACAGGTGTTAAAATGAACATAAATGATACTGATGCACAATAGGCTAACAACAGACCCATTTGGCTAACAGAGATTAACTTAACATAGTAGGTTTGGCTAAATGAAACATACATAGGTGGCTAATCCGAAATTTAAGTAAACATGCTAATGTACTGTTAAAGGAAGCAGATACAAAATCCGATAACATGATTTAACATAGGCATACTGCATTTCTCAGCATAAATCGAACATGAATCTGCTAACATCAAGTATTCAACCGTAACCACAACACAGGGCAATCAGACAGATACATTTGATTCCAAGATTTCTGAACATCTGCCCCTAAGAGAAAAATCAAAATGCTCTCATTTGGAAGTTCGATAAAAATACCAACACTCATTAATCGAATACAGTTGCAGGTCCACCGGAAATCCCCAATTTGCAAGGTCGATTGTGGTTTCTTTCCACAACACCAGAAATCCCCAATTTGCAAGATCAGTTGTGGTTTCTTCCCACAACACCAGAAATCCCCAAATTAGAAGATGGATTCGGGGTTTCTCAGATATCCAACATAGTATGCAAATCCAAGCCCCACCGATCAAGAAATACTTCCATGGTTCTTACGGCTCGGATCTCGTAGCTACTGAAACCCTCAACTCATAGATTTGGGTTCTCCGGCAGCCAAGAATCGCGTCAGACACTCGGTTCCCTTCCCGTGACAGACCCAATCACAGACCGATGTCACTCGATACCTACAGAAAAAGCACAGGATCCTACCTTTTTCCGACGACTGGAGGAGGTTGCTGCAGCGAGAGGAGGTTCTGGCGTCGGTTCCTCGCTTGCTGTGAGAAGGAGGTCGCCGACGACATTGGTTGCTGGCGACGGCGGCAGCAGGTGGTCGGGAATCTTGCCGACGACGGTGCCCCTGTCAGCGTGCACGAAATTGAAATTAGAGGGGAGGTCACAAGCGACAGAGGGAAAAGATTCTTCAGAATGAAGGGAGCGAGACCCCTCTTCATCCCCTTTTAACGAGAGGTGACCGGCAGTTACGCCCCCTCTTGAGACTCTTGAGTTGCAAGAATCGTGCCCTAGGCACGATTCTTGAATCCCATTTTATTATAATGCGGCCGAGTCCGGGTCCAACCCCGCGACCCGCTACTCGGGATCCAAATCCCAATTTAGATCTGTGTTGATTATGAGAGTGGATCTGGGTTGGTTCTCTAGTGCTGGATCCACAAGAAACGTGGATCCGAGTTGAAATGGATGGTGGATCCACAGGTTGAATATATCTTTTATTATATATATTCTTTTGGATCCGGTAATGGATCTTGGACCCAAAATGCATAAAATTACTCAAAATTTTGGGTTATTACATTTACTCTTTTTCCATGGATTTTCTCAAAAATATCACATGGAAATCCATTCCATGTTCTTTCTCTCATCCGAACAAAAGAGAGAAAACCCGTACCTTTGCATGAATCGAAGGAAAATAATGGTGGATCAAGGGTTGGATGGCTGAAAAAGATCAAATATCCACCTCTTCTTCCCCCTTTTACCTCTCTTTTCCTTACTTTCTCTCTCCCCCTTCTTTTTTTTTCTTCTCTTTCTCTTTTCTCTCTCTTTTTGAAGTCTTTTTATAGGCCCCCATAGGTAAGGTTGCCCCTCCTTCGCCAGCCCTCTCTAAGAGAGTTCCCAAAAAGATGGAAACTCTCTCTCCTCCCTCTAGTTTCCTATTTTTTTGGAAATACTACCAAATGTTGACTTTTCCACATTTGGTAGTTTTTCTAACTCTTTAAAGCTTTTAAAACTCTCTTTAAGTAAGTATGGGAGCTCTCTTAAGGAGTCTCACTCAGCCCTAAACCAAAATTCAGAATTAATATTATTTAATTATTTGTTTATTTAATTAATTAATTATTAAATATTAATTAATTAAAAATATCTAAAAACTCTCAAAAATAACCAAATTAACTCTAAAGGCTTCTTAACTATGATAAAACTCAAATTAAGGCTTTACACTGAATTTAAAGCTAGAAAAACATTGGGCTTGGATTTGCATCTGGATCCAGATCCAAACCCATACCCAAAATGAAAATGGATCAAGACCTGGATCCAATCCAGATTTAAGTAGGACCTAAATAGAACCCAAATCCATAAAAATTCGGATCCTAGGCCTTGGATCCAATCTGATCCAACTCTGGATCCATTTCGACAAACTGCTCAATTTTTAGAAAAACATGATTTTCAAGCCAACCGGGACTCGAATTCAAAAAAGTAAAATATTATCGCGCTCAAAATTCTGAAACGCATCCAACGATATATTACACGAATACCAATTTTTGAATTTTGCCCAAAAATAACCCAAATTTCGCTCGAATTTAAAGATCGAAATAAAAACTCTTTCTCACGCTTCGATTGGCTCGCCTCGACCTTGTCGATGAGACCTGGGTCAAGCCCAGACTCAAAGACTTCAGTCTAAAAATCGAGCCTCAAACAATTTTTCTCCTAGACTTAGCCAAATTTTCGAAAATCTCATATTTAACTAAGTGTGAAAATACGCGATATTACATTAAGGGGATGATCGTGCCAAAACCATTTGTGATTATCAATCCAAAGTAAAAGATTGGGAGAGTAATCATGCAAACATTCTTGTATGGTTTATGAACAATGTTGACATTAAAATATGTACTAACATTGCAATGTATAGAAAGGCCAATGAAACTTGGTCATTTATGAAAGACATGTATACTCAAAAGGATCTTGCAAGACAATATTTCTTGTAAGAGAAAATTAGAACTACCAAGCAAGAGGACATGAGTGTTTGAGACTACTTTAGTGCCTTGTCCTCTCTATGGGATGAGTTGAAACTTCTTGAACCCAAATGGATTGCTATCGAAGATGTTGAACTAAGACGAGAGCAAATGGAGAAAAAACATTTTTTTCAATTTCTACATGGTCTACGCTCGAATATGAACAAGTGTGATCTTCTCTTCTTCATAGATCTTCTCCCTTATCTCTTGAAGATATCGTTGCCAAAATTTGCCAAGAGGAGACTCGACTCGGTATGACAAAAGGAGGAGATGAAGTGTTGGTGGTGTCTAGGCTTGGCAACAACGTGAAGACCTACAAGCCTCTACATTTTGGGAGGAAAAATAATTATGGTGGTCATAATAACTATAGTGGAGGTAATAATTATGGTGGTGGTAGGAAAATTGTGTCATTGTTGTAATGAGCCAGGTCACATCAAGCCCGCTTGTTCAAAGCTCAAGAACAAGGTGGCTTCTGTTGAAGAATTCACACCCAATAGGGAAGAGTCAAGCAAAAGAGGAGACTCTAAAGACACTTTTCCTCTTTCTCAACTATCGAAGGCACTTCAAAAAATGCTCAAATCCACATCTACAACCAGTGTCGCTATTGCTTCTTCCCCTCCAGGTATATGTTCTTGGATTCTTGATTCAGGAGCCTTTTTTTATATGACCCCTCATGAGAACTCTCTTTCTGACATACGCACCAACTCAAATTTATTATATGTTTCAACCGCTTATGGGACTTCTTTAAAAATTAAAAGCATTGGGACTTTAAATTCAAAAACCTCTAGTTCTATGAGTGAGTTGTATCACTCAATTGCTTATTTGGCCCTTGTTGTTTATTGGATGCTCGTATTGATCTTTATCAATGATGGCTCAACTATTATTTGCTTGTGACCATATTGGTCCTTATGGATTAAATCTCATATTAGTGCAAAATTTATTGCTTTGGTTTGAATATTGTTTTTAAATTTTCTTTCTTATTGACACCAGTTTGTTTTCATTAGAGTACTTTTTACCTCCCATGGTTTTCTCCTCTTTCCTATTATTTGAGTGATTTTTTCTTTAGATAAGAGATTTTGTTTATTAGTTTTACAACCATAGTTGTGGTGAGTTATATACAGTTGTGCACTTGTTGTAGTTGATAGTATTGATTGCAGTTTTACAACCATTAACATCGACCTATAAATGTTGTTGTTATTACTCAACTAAGGTAAAAAATTGGCAGCCATTTTTCGTCATCATTATAGACCTATAGCGGCGATAAATAGGGCAATAGCAGAGAGAAAAGACGCCGCTATTGACCCTCATCCTTATAGTGTGAGTGAATCTTTCTAAAGCACTAGGTTGTTCTCAGTGGTTCTTCTAGAATAAGGAGAGGGGGCACAAATTTTAAAGTTTTATTCTCATTATGGTCATCATTGACATCTACTGGAGGTTCCAAAATTGGTAACATTCTCTTTTTTATCAAGCACATCAACATCATTATCAACATTTACTTTAGACAATAAGTCCAACATAAATGAAGATTCATTATCTTTCTTAGGCATACTAGAGATAAAATAGAATTCCTTTTCAATAAAATAGATAATTATTGAAACATATAATTTATTATTTTTAACATCATAACGAAGTAGTGATGGGAGTGTAGTGAAGCTTGGTGTGCAAGAAATACCGGTGAATGATTATTTCAAATATTTGGGATCCATCATTCAAAAGTATGGAGAAATTGATGGAGATGTAAATCATAGGATAAAGGTTGGGTGGATGAAATGGAAAAGTGCAACTGGAGTGTTGTGCGGTCGTAGAATGCCATTGCGGTTGAAGGGAAAGTTTTATAGGACGACTATTAGACCCGCTTTACTATATGGTACGGAATGTTGGGCTGCCAAGAGACATCATATTCAAAAAATGAGTGTAGCTGAGATGCAGATGCTTAGATGGATGTGTGGAAATACAATAAAAGATAAGATTCGGAACGAGGAGATTCGTAAGAAGGTAGGTGTTGCACCCATTGAAAATAAGATGCGAGAGAATCATTTACGGTGGTTTGGACATATTCGGCGAAGGCCTAATGATGCTCCAGTTAGAAGGTTGGAGAAATGGGAAAATATATTAATTAAAAGAGGTCGAGGTAGGCCTAGGAAGACTTGGATGGAGATGATAGGAAAGGATATGAATGCTTTGAACCTCACCGAGGACATGACATTGGATAGAAATGATTGGAGGAAAAGGATTCATGTGGAAGACCCAAAATGAATTTCTTTTTTGGTTCATATCGCTGACCCCAATTGTTTTGGGATGAAGGCGTAGTTGTTGCTGTTGTTGTTTTGTATAGCATCTAAATCCTTTTTTATTTTCAGCATAACCAATAAAAACACAAGGAATGGCTTTTAGTGAGAGTGTCTCTTTTTGCATTTAAAACAAAACATTTACAACAAAAAACTCTCAACCTACTATAATTTAGTTGTACACCAAAAAGTTTTTCAACAAGGGTAATGTTTTTTAAGGAAGATTATGGCATTTCGTTTATGAGATAAACAACAGTGAGGGTAGCTTCGGCCTATAAATATTTTAGAACATCATTTGATATCAAAAGGGTTCTAGTAGTTTCTATAATGTGTATGTTTCCTTTCTGCTAAACCATTTTGTTGAGGTGTATTAGGACATCTTTGATGAGAAATACCATTTAAATCAAGATAATTTTTAAAATTATTTGAAACATACTCTCCCCTTGAATCCGTTCGAAAAATAGATATGTTAGAATTAAATTGATTTTTTATCATAGCATGAAAATTTTTTAAATGATAGAAAGCTTTTGACTTATATCTAAGAAAATAAATTAAAGTATATCCAGAGAAATCATCCACAAACACAATATAATAAGAGAAACCACCCTTTGAGGCAATAGGAGCCAGACCCCAAACATCCGAGTGCACCAATTCGAAAGACTCAAAAGAAATGAAATTGTGTTGAGCAAAAGGAAGAGATTTCATTTTTCCAAGTATGCAATCAATATAATTAAGATTTTCTTCATTACAAAAAAAATCAAAAAAGAAAAATATGGAACTTTGGATACACAAGGATGACCTAAACATTTATGCCAAAGTTCATAATCACTATTTTTGGCAATATTACAAAATATTTTGGATAATTCAATAAAGTCCATGTAGTAGAGGTTTCCTTCTCTATTGCCTTGCCCAATCATCTTCTCTGACCAGCGATCTTGCACCCAATAACCATTCAAAGAGAAGGAAACATCACACCCATGGTCGGATATTTGAGAGACGGAAAGAAGTTTTAAACTCAGTTTTGGAATATGCATAACATTTGAAACAAAAAATTTGAATTTTCTAGAGTTTTATCAATGTTTCCTATGCCTTTTATGTGTAGAGAAGTTTCATCGGCCGTAGAGACAAAAGAATCATTTAAATTGGTGCGACAATCGGGAAGAAGATCAATATTTGGGGTCATATAAAAAGATGCTCTTGAATCCAAGACACAAGAGTTCATACCGGAAGGAGAAGAGATTGAGATAGCGACACCGGTGGTAGTGGAAGGAGCTTTGAGTAGTGGTTGAAGAGCCTCCACCAATCGAGACAAAGAGAGAGATCCAATAGTTCTGGAACCATCATTGAATCCACTACTTTGTCCTTCTTGGGAAGGAACAGAAGCCACCCTCTTCTCATCCACCTTCTTCAACTTGAGGCATTAAGGTTTGATGTGCCTTGGTTCTCTACAAAAATGGCAAATAATCTTTTTCTTCCCTTCACCATCTTGTCAGAATTTGTTGAAGTGTGGAGGTTTGTAGGCTCTAACATTGGAATCAGGCCTAGACACGGCTACTACAGTTTTCTTGGGTTCTTTTGGCTCCATAGAAGACTTGAGCCTTGTTTACTCCATACAGTGCATACAAACTTATGCCAAAATTTCATGTAGTGAGAGAGTCTCATGCATCTCTCTTTTATGTATAATGGCAATATGTACTTGTTCATATTCGGGTCTCGACCCTTTCATAAATTCGAAGAATTGTTCTTCTTGAATACGCTTCTTCTATTGTTTGGTATTATTAGGTGTATCCCATATGGGATCATGCCTAGCCATCTCATCCCACAATCTTTTTAATTTATCATAATATTCTCTCACGGATTAAACACCTTGCTTGCATGAATGAATCTTATCTCTAAGTTCCCACAAATAGGCAGCATCCTTTTGAGTATACATTTTCTTTATAAATGTCCATACTTCATCGGCCCTTTCAAAGCTCAAGATGTCACATGGATCTTGGTCCATGCTATTCATGAACTATGAAAAGACCTTAACATGGCCCACTTCCCAATCTCTTAAGGTTTTCCGGTAATTGGACATAGCCATCTCTCTTTCACCATCTTTTAGAGCTTCCTCCACTCCATTCATATTCTTGGTAAGAACGAGTTGGGGTTCTGGTGTACAATCATCCACTAAGTGCCATAGTTCTTTTCCAATAAGGAACCTCTTCATCACTGTGGCCAATCTATTATAGTTTTTCCCATCGAATTTGATGGGCACGATGGTGACAACCTCTTTCTCGACCATAGAGATGAAGAAGATAAGGAGGGAGAGAGAAAAAGAGTGAAGGATAAAGGACGCACGGACAAGAGTGGCACTACGAACACACAAGCACCATGAACACTTGAGCATGAGCACCACGATCACTTGAAAGAGTAGATGCCACCGATTCTTGAAAACAATCGCAAGAACAAAGTCCCAAGAGCCAATACCTCTGATACTATGTAATGAGACCTCAAAGGATCAAAGAAAATGCCTACTAGGGAAATAACATATCACAATCCACAAAGGGAGGGCTCTCAAGTGGCACAAAGGCACACTCAACATAAAAAATAATTATTTTATTAAAGTAGAATGCATAACATAATGCATTAAGAAATATGGACCTCATGTCCCCACATATATACAAAAGAAAGGCACAAGAGAGCCTACTAGCCGTTGGAGAGCTCCCAATAGCTAAAATATCTAGCCGTTGGGAGTTGGTCAAATGACCAAACAGCTCCTAATCAAAAACAAAAATACAAAAAAAGGTACCTATATATATGCATATATATATACATATAACTCGTAACACACTAGCCATTGGGAGCTCCCAATGGCAAGCTAATCTAGTTGTTGGGAGCTCCCTAACAGCTAGTAAGCCTCTCACTCCCTCCTTTGTGTATCTAAGGGACCTTAGTCCCTCTTGTTTCTTAATTATTTTATACATGAGTGTGTTCCGAGGTTGTCAAACTAGGAAGCAGAAGCGAGAAATGAGGTATTTTAAAATTTATAGGAAGCGGGAAACGAAGTATCAATTTGAAAGTGAAATAGGAATAAAAAATGATTCAATGTGGTAACTGAATAGAAATCAAATAAAAATTAAAATAAAATTGATTATTCTTATATTTCATGATTTTTCAGTAAGAGTTAAATTTTTGTTAAAATATAACAATGATGGTTACCAATTTAGAGAAAGTACATTGGAAGTGAGTAGAAGCGTGAGAGAAAACACGTGAAAAACATGAAAAGAAACATGATAAAAGCATATAGGAAGTATAGATCATGTGTGTGGGAAGCATAGAAGTGTGAGGTAATTGAGATTTCCATGAAGTTTCGGAAGCGAGTATTGTGCTTCCGAAGCGAGCTTCCGAGAAGCGCGCTTCCCGCCTACCTAAGAAGCTTCTGGTAACTCTGGTGTGTTCCCATAGTGGCTTATGGTAGTACTTTTGCCCATAAGTGGCTCTTGTGTGTGTCCTTGGTGACATTGTGCTCTAGTTCCTTAAAGACTTGCTTCATTACAAATAAATCCATATCATGAATCCCCCACACGTATGAATTCATTAATCTCATAAACAAGATTTTTTTTTGTGATATAATTTCATAATATTGAGGCAACCTTCATATACCGAAAGCTATACTGCATAGATAAACATAAATCAAAATGCCTACCTCCTTTGAGAGTGATAAATTTGTCATATGTCGAGTATGCATGCATCTCCACACACTCAGAAAAATGATCTGCATAACATTAGTTACCAGTTAATAGACTTCGCTATAAAAACAGCAACATATTCTGGAATCTGCACCAGCCCTTGAATACAGTTAAAACCAACTAAACAAGAAGAATATACAAGAATCAGATTGTTGAACAAAGCAATTAAGAAACGACAGCAATGTAAAATGTTGGTCCAAAAAAATTTATTATCAAAGAAAGAAGAGAAGAGGAAGATGAACAGAGCATAGAGAAGAAAGACACACAAAGGTAAGTTACAAAATGAAAAGAGATACTACATATAGGGTTGAACCCGTTTTCTAATAAATGACTACAATTTGCACTTAATTAGTCCTCTTACTTTGACTCCTACATACTTGTAAGCTGAAGTACAAAAGGACCCGTTACAAATACAAGATATTACATGAGATGGATATTACCCATGAAAGGTAAAACACTATTTTGGTTATTATGTGTGTTTCATGTTCACTGAAAAATTGATACCAAACCTACAACTTTTTTTTAATCTTTACATGTCATCTTTTTAGGCAAATTGATCATGGAGGTACAAGGAGCAATTGGATCTCATTAGTCTAGAAAATTTTGATGTGTTGGATGCATGGGTTTAAGAGGAACCCACTGTATTAAATGAAAGAGGCATCGAGTGGATCAACGTGAAATGAGCATAGGAGGTTGATGAGGAGGAGGCTATGTATATTGGGGAGGATGTGATTGTGGAGAATGAAGAAGAAGAAGATGATGATGATGATGATGAGTGGAATCATCAATATTTGTTTTTGGTTGTATCTTGGAAAAATTTGCTAAATGGCAAACTTAAGTATTCACAAACACGTTGCCATTTTGTTTTTGTTTATAATTTATGAAACTACGAGTCTTGCAGCATGTTAGCTTAACTGCATGGTATTTTACAATTTGCATTTTTCTTGTGAGATATACATGCATTCATTGCATATTATCTTTATTATTTGATGTTTGATGTCTTGTGCAACTCACAAATGCTTGATATGTGATATTATAATTTTATCTTGAGCAATTGATTATTGTTTTGTGTATTACGATTTTTTTAGAATTTTTCCTGATTTTCTGATTTTTTTCTGGATTTTTTTGGAACTTTTATTAAAAAAATAGAATTTTTTATGATATGATATGATACGTATCTTATTTTGTGCCCGAACTATACAGGTTATGAAAAGATTTTTACAGCCTTGATTTAAATAGTTAATTAATTCTATGAACTGCAAATCCAAAATACTCCATTCGTCTAGAAAGAATAAACAACAATTAGTTGATTGTATCCTTTAATACAGAAAACAAACAGGAAAACCTTTTTTACTCTGTTGGAGTGGAATATAGATGGTTAATTGACATTCCTTCATAAATAAAGGATATCTAAAACTGATATAATTTCGAGGCTTCGCTTTTATTACTTTGATACATACATATATACATGCATGCATACATACAAACCGTCAAGCATATTGAAATCGATTGTCATTTCATGAGGAGAGCATACTTGAAGGGCAGTATTTCTTTGTCACATTGGTTCAGAATAAAAAATTGCAAAGTTCTTTACGAAGAGCTTGCCTACTACTCTCTTCAGAACCTTTCTCACCAAACTCAGGTTGATTACCTTTACATCATCTTGTGTTTCAAGGGGAGTGTTAAAGGTGTTTTGTAATACTAGTGTTGTATTAGTACTTAAGTAGAGTCGAAGTTTCTGTGGTTATTTCTGTCCAGATTTAGTCACTTTGTCTTACTTTAGGTATGTAGAAAGGGCATTTTAGTCAAGAAAATGCTGTAAGAAGAGGGGTCTGCCCCTATAGTGTAAGGAAACCTAAAAGAAGTAATGAAACTTCTTGTTCTCCCATCTTGCTTCCTCTTAGTTTCAATAATAAAATCTTCAAAATCAATTGATCTCTCAATGGTACGAAGGAAAAGCAGTGTCATTCTGAATATTGAATATGTAACGCCCCAAAATTTCGAACCTTATAAATTCCTTGAAATAGTTGGAAAATACCTTTTCTTTACAGAGTTTATTTCTAAATCAGCGGAAACGATTTCTTTTAAAAGAAAAAGGACGGGTTTGACAACCTTGGGCACGTTAGCGAGAAAACAAAGATTTACCATGGACGATCTGCAATAATACTTAGGAAACCATTCCTTCTATTTGAAGAGAGTATCAAGTTTGTACAAAATTTGGGTTTCCTCAAGGGAAAACCGTATAAAAAACCAAAAATGTCCAGGAGAAGCACTACGAGCAGAAACAGTGGATCCTTAAATCATCTCGCAGTCGCGCCATCGCCTGATGCACCTAATCGTCACCTGTGCCCATGAAATGGGTTAGTTTTGCGAAAAACTAGCAGGAGAGTACAAAGACAGAAAGAACTAAATTAGGCATAGATAATTTATGCAGCAGGTAGTAACGAGCGAACTAAGCAGATAGACTGAAAGAATAAGCTAAGTACAACAAACTGAAAAGGTGTGCATGCTCAATTTAGTTATTACTTGATAACCGGCCATGCGGGTACACGCATGGCACGTGAGTCGAAACAGTCGAGTCCAAACCGAGTGTTCATTATGTTAAGTATTTTAATATACCTCGGTTGTCTGACTGAATCCTATTCCTATGGAGACGACCGATGGTCGAGAGAGTAAGTCCCCAAGGCCTGATAGGGATGCATCCAACTTTTGCAGAAGTGTTAGGCTAACTTATGTAGCCCCTATCCCTCCCCCTATCCTCCGATGACTGGGGAAAAACGGGTCTTTTGCCCTTTTTGAAAGCCATAAATGGACTGTCCATCGGAGTTGGTACCTTTCGTCCTCTCTCTTGACGAAGCAAGGTTGAATTGAGCGCGACGGGGTTTCTTAGCCGTTGCCTCATTCTTTATGCTCTGGTCCATTAGACCAAAACGAACATCTTGCCTATGAAGGCGATCCCACTCTTATATGTGTTTTCAACAATCTGCACTAAGCATTATTCGAGGTCATAAGACTCTCTCATCCAATCGTCGTAGTACTAACATGTCTCGCATGTTTTAGAAGTACGCTTACGAGAAAAGGGATACAGGTCCTTAATAGGAGCCTCGGGAGTGTGTTTCGCAAAGATATAATGTTTTTTTTTTAAAATCTATTTTAACATATCAAACCTTTCGAAACCAACACAATCTTGCCAACATAAGGCATGTGATTTTCTCGAATCTGACATCCGATGACGCAGTGTCTGGGTGCTATGTAAGTCACGACACTGGTTTTGGTAAATGGATTTCACAAAAGAACCTATCACCCAACAACTTGGTCTTGCTCCAGATCAAGGGTTTTCCCAAAACGTATCGGGTGAAAAGAGGAATAGGTATTCCTCTCGAATACTCTGAGTCTATGACAAGGAAAAGAAACAAAAGATAATAATGCGAAAAGGAAGTGCCTGGGCGCGAAGCGCGACGGCAAACAGGAACTGCGAAAGCAAGGGACAAGGATCGCAAAACCGCGTCCATGAATCAAAAGACAGTAAATAGTAACTATGAAAGTAAAAGCCTGGGCGCAAAGCGCGACGGCAACAGAAACAGAAAGTGCGTAAGCAAAGGACAAGGACCGCGAAACCGCGTCCTTGAATTAAAAGACAAGAAGCAGTAAATACGAAAGTAAAAAGCCTGGGCGCAAAGCGCGACGGCAAACTGAAATGCGAAACCAAAGGACAAGGATCGCGAAACCGCGTCCTTGATTTAAAAGTGTACTTATATACATATAAGTATATAAATATATCATTAAGTCCTTTCGATTATCAATTATTTAAGCTTGATTTAATTATTTAAGTCCTTGTGCAACTTCTCCTACCTTGGAGTATTGCGAGGATGGAGTCTTCTACGAACGTAAGTGATTGTCGGTTTAGTTCGCGGGGCGCGAACGGGCTCCGTTGCGTAAACTGCAAAAATACGTAGTTTAGCATGCATAAAATGAATATAGGTAGGGAGAAAGCTTGGTTTCTCCGCAACTCAATGCAGGGGTCATCGGCCCCTACCGTTGCGAAAGAGAACGGGGTAGGGTCCAATGACCCATGCCGTTAAAGGAGATGGGTGCAGAGGCCAAATGCCTTTGTCGAGTTTTGCTCGACAAGAAAATGGGACAGGGGCCAGAGGCCCCTGTCAGTCTAGAGAGGGGCAGGGGCCATTGGCCCTTGCTGGGTTTCAAGGAAAAGAGGGGGAGTGCAGGGGCCAAAGCCCCCCCCCCCTGCGGCTAATCAGGAGAGGTGGCAGGGGCCAATGGCCCCTGTCGAGCCTCTGCTCGACAGGAAAGAGAGACAGGGGCCAGAGGCCCCTGTCGGTTAAGGGAGGGGCAGGGGCCATCGGCCCCTGCTTCCTTTCTTAAGGAAAGAGTAGGGGCCATCGGCCCCTGCTTCCTTTCTTAAGGAAAGAGTAGGGGCCATCGGCCCCTACACGAAGGGAAGGGCAGGGGCCATGGCCCCTGCCAGAATATTAAAAAGGGCAGGGGGGCTCCGCCCCCTGCCTGCTAAGAAGATGAGGGCAAGGGGGGCGGAGCCCCCTTGCCTGTCGAAAAAAGAGGAAGGCAAGGGGGCGGAGCCCCTTGCCTGTCGAAAAAGAGGAGGAGGAAGGCTCGGCAGGGGCTGTCGGCCACCTGCCGGCCTTCCGGCGAACCAACGGAAGAAGAGAGGGGGAGGGGTGTTTACCTGGGCTGCCGAGGAGAAAGGAGGTTGTCGGGGAGGGGCTCGCCGGCGAGTGGATGCCGTGAAGGGGAGGGGTTGGCCTGCGTCGGCAAAAAGGGAGAGGGAGATGGAGTCGGGGGAAGAGAGAGCAGAGGGGAGAGAGACGAGAGATGAGAGAGAGAGTCGGGGGGGGTCGGGGGAGGCTCGTAGGCCCTCCCCTCTCCCCTCTCGTCTTTTAAATAGGGAGGGGGCGCACACAGGGCCCGCCCCCTGTGTCGCCGGAGAGGCCCCCTGCCGTGGGCTGCCAGTCCCCTCGAAAAGGGTTTTCGAGGGGCTGGCACAGGTTGGATCCGGGTCGGGTCTGGACCCGACCCGGGTCCGATCTTTAATTTTTTTTTTTTTTTTTACTGGTTTTACATCCAACCCTCCTTAAAATAATTTCGTCCTCGAAATTAAATTGAACTTAACGATCAAGGTACAAGTCAGGGTATTTCTCCCTAATAGCAGAGTCAGGCTCCCAAGTACATTCCTCTATTCCATGGTGCTTCCAACGGACCTTTACAAGAGATATTGTCTTAGATCGAAGCACTTGATCTCGACGATCAACGATCTCGACTGGTCTTTCCTCAAAAGACAAATCCTTCTGAATGTCTACATCATCATAATGGATGATGTGTGATGGGTCGTGAACGTATTTCCGAAGCATGGATACGTGGAAAACGTTATGGATCTGAGCGTACTGAGGAGGTAAAGCCACACGATAAGCTGCTTCACCAATCCGTTCCAGGATCTCGAACGGTCCGACAAATCTAGGGCTTAGCTTTCCCTTTTTCCCAAAACGAAAAACGCTCTTTGTGGGAGATACCTTAACAAAAACCATATCTCCTATCGAGAAGGTGAGCTCTCGACGACGACGATCTGCGTAACTTTTCTGCCGACTCTGTGCAGTACGGAGTCGCTCTCGAATCATCTGCACCTGCTGAGTGTAGTGTTGTAGCACTACAGGAGATTCCATCCTTCGCTCGCCAACCTCGTCCCAGTAGAGGGGCGAACGACAGGGCTTTCCATACAAGGCCTCGTAAGGGGCCATCCCGATGCTAGCGTGGTAACTGTTGTTGTACGCGAATTCGGCCAGACTGGTATGAGAATCCCATTCTCCCTTCCAGTCCATCATGCACGCACGCAGCATGTCCTCCAAAGTCTGAATTGTGCGTTCAGACTGTCCGTCAGTCTGAGGGTGAAATGCGGTATTAAACTTTAAATTCGTACCCAACGCGATTTGAAGTTGTCCCCAAAACCTCGAGGTAAACCTCGGATCACGATCGGAGATGATAGATACCGGAACACCGTGCAACCTCACAATCTCACGAATGTAGAGATCCGCCAAACTGTCTAAGGACTGACTAATACGGATAGGAAGGAAAAGAGCCGATTTGGTGAGTCGATCAACGATCACCCAAATCGCATCGTTCTTTCTTCGTGTTCTTGGCAAACCGACGATAAAGTCCATAGTGATGTCTTCCCACTTCCATTGTGGGATCTCCATTTGTTGCATCACTCTGCCAGGTCGTTGATGCTCGATCTTAATCTGCTGGCAAGTCAAACACTTAGAGATGTATTCGGCCACGTCTCGCTTCATTCCGCTCCACCAATATCTGCGCTGCAAGTCTTTGAACATTTTCGTGCCTCCCGGGTGAATCGTATATTTGGATTTATGGGCCTCTACGAGAATTTCGTCTCTCAAAACGGGATCATTTGGGACACAAAGACGATTTTTGAGCCAAATGCTTCCATCGTCCTTAAGTCGGAAAGGAGTATCGCTCTGTTGTGTACGAGCCTTCAACTTCTCGTACTGCGCATCAGTCTTTTGCCCAGCAAGGATCTTGGCTAACAGCTCAGGTTGAGCTATCAGATTAGAAAGACTGATAATATTTGATGAGACTGCAAACGGTTTCCAAGAAACCAAATCCTCAATCAACTTCCAACCAACGTATAAAAGGTTGACGGAAATGCTAGAAGCCTTACGGCTGAGAGCATCAGCTACCACGTTCGCCTTTCCTGGATGGTAGGAAAGGGTGAAATCGTAATCCTTGAGAAATTCTAGCCACCGTCGTTGCCTCATATTAAGCTCCTTCTGTGAAAACAAGTACTTGAGGCTCTTATGATCCGTAAAAGCCTCGAATTGTTCCCCGTACAAGTAGTGTCGCCAAATCTTTAATGCGAAAACCACAGTCGCTAATTCCAAGTCATGAGTCGGATAATTCTTCTCATGAATCTTAAGTTGACGCGATGCGTAGGCGATTACCTTACCATTCTGCATTAGGACGCAGCCCAAGCCTGTCCCGGAAGAGTCAGTATAAAATACGAAGCCGCCTTGTCCCGAAGGCAAGGCTAAGATAGGAGCGGTAGTAAGTCGTTCCTTCAGCAACTGAAAATTGTTTTCGCACGAATCGTCCCACACGAACTTAGCCTCCTTCTTTAGCAGCTTTGTCATAGGCAGAGAGATTTTGGAAAAATCTTGGATAAATCTTCGATAATATCCAGCTAATCCAAGGAAACTTCTGATGTCACGAACATTCCTCGGTTGCTGCCAGCTTAGTACGGCCTCCACCTTTGCAGGATCTACGGATACGCATTTCTCGGATATAACATGTCCCAAAAACATAACCTCCTTGAGCCAAAACTCGCTTTTAGAGAATTTAGCAAACAAACGCTCCTTCCGCAAGGTTTCCAAAATGATGATCAGGTGTTCGCGATGTTGATCCCAGGTCTCTGAGTACACCAGGATGTCATCAATGAACACGATGACGAAGGTGTCTAAAAAGGGTTTAAACACACGGTTCATGAGGTCCATGAAGGCTGCAGGAGCGTTGGTGAATCCGAAAGGCATGACAGTAAACTCGAAATGCCCATACCTGGTTCGAAAAGCCGTCTTGGAGATGTCATCTCCCTTAATTCTGAGTTGATGGTATCCTGACCTAAGGTCGATCTTTGAGAAAATCTTGGCATTCCGCAGTTGATCGAACAGATCTTCGATACGCGGTAACGGATATTTATTCTTTATCGTGGCCTGGTTGAGCATTCGATAGTCGATGCACAACCGCAATGATCCATCTTTCTTTTTAACGAATAAAACAGGAGCTCCCCAAGGCGAGACACTGGGGCGAATGAATCCTAGATCCATCAATTCCTGTAGCTGCTTCTTGAGTTCCTCGAGCTCGGCTGGCGCCATACGGTATGGAGCTTTAGAAATTGGCGCAGTACCTGGTAGCAACTCGATGTTGAATTCAACCTCTCGTGGTGGGGGAAGTCCTGGCAGCTCCTCTGGGAAGATGTTTGGAAAATCCTGAACCACCTCCAGATCTATAATCGAAACTAGTGTCGGTTCGGACTGGACGACACTGACTAAAAAGGCAGTGCAGCCCCTTCTCAGGTAATGTTGTGCCTTTAGCGAAGAAATCATCTTGCTTGCACGGACCGCCTTCACGAACTTGAATTTCACCTTAGGCATCGCTGGTGGAGATAACACAATTTTGCTTTCATGGCAAAAGATCTTGGCATGGTACTTGTGCAGCCAATCCATGCCTAGGATGACGTCAAATTCGGTCATATCTAGAAGGATAGTGCAGGCCGGATAATGTCGATCTGCCAAGACTACGTCCAAAGCTGGCACGTAGGTCGCACAAATAGTGCTCTTCCCAATCGGGTTATAGACGTTGAGAGCATTATCTAACGAACTTACAGGTACGTGCAAGAGTTCAGCAAATTTTACAGAAACAAAAGAATGGGTGGCACCGCAATCAAAGAGTACGAAAGCTGCTTGGTTAGCAATCAAGATGGTACCTTGCACAAGCTCGCCTTTGGTCAGCTGTTCGACCGTGGCAGTGTAAACGCGTCCTGGTGCTTTCTTCTGGCCGCTGGACTGTGGTTGCTGCGCCTGGTAAGAAAGTTGTTGTTGTTGTTGTTGCGGCGGTGGTCGGGGGAGCAGAGGTGCTCCATTATTCCTTCTGAGGTCGTCAGCCGCCTTCTTGCGGCACTCGCGTGCAAAGTGGCCCATCTTGCCACAGTACAGGCATCCGCCTGTAAGAAGAGGGCATGCTTGCCCGGGGTGAGGTCGTCCGCATTTGGGGCAGACATCGCCCGCCTGCTGCCGGGCGGGAGGGTTGCCCTGAGGACGCTGACGTTTGGAAGGAGGATATGGCTTTCTTCCACCTTCCTTGTTTACGAAAAAGGGCGGTCGCTTGGTTTGACCGCCAGAGGGATATTTCTTTTGATCGTTACCCGCAACGGGTGGCTTCTTGCTTTGGGTGCTCTTAGAGCGTTCCCAATCCTCGGTCAGGAGAGTAGTTGCAGCAACAGCTGCGGAGAGAGTTGATGGCATGCTGTTTAGGACCCTTGGTCGGAGTCCTTCCTTTAATCCGCGGATGAATTTACCCGCCCGCTCCCGATCATCTGCAAATAAGTTGGGGCAATGACGCTCCAACTCTTGGAACCTGGAGATGTAGTCCACCAAACTTGACGAGCCTTGGCAAAGTTCCAAGAACTCAACCTTTTTCCTCTCCCTAGCATGAGGAGGAAAATAGTTCTCCAAGAAAGCCTTCTTGAAAGCCTCCCAAGGAATAAACGAGTCTGTCGGGAACTGTATGTTCCGAGTCGTGTCCCACCAATGGCGGGCGGCACCCAAAAGTCTGAAAGTACCATAAAGGGTCTTCTTGTCTTTTGGGACTGTCAAAACTTGGAAAACTCGTTCTATTTCCAAAATCCAGTTTTCAGCTGCATCGGGGTCGAGCTTGCCTGCGAAGGTTGGAGGATCGAGCTTTAAGAACTTTTCATATGATACTGTCGCAGAGTGGCTTGGTTCTGGGGTAGGTACTTGGCTGTGCGCTTGATTTCGCATGGCGCTAGCCAATGCGCTCAAGGAATCCATGATGAATCCCCGTTGATCTGACCATTCGTCAGATGAACCTTCGTTCGACCCTCGAACCATCCTTAAAATACCCAGATGATACATAAGTCAATACTTGAAAGAGAAGAGTAATATCAAAAAGTTTATCATATTTCCGAGTAATAGAGATTACAAAAGCCCAGCAGTGCTGGTATAGGAGGGCACTTACAAAAAGTTAAAACAAAAACTTTCCACGGTACAAAAACCAACGAGTTTATATCCTTTAGGGATGATGAGAGTACTTCCTCAAGTACTCTCTTGCGATACCCGTGCGCCTTAACCCGCGTAGAGGGGGAAAAGGATGCAAATCCTCATTCGGGACTCCTTGCCCGTGAAGAGGAGTAGTAGGGGAGTAATGTGGTGAGGCATCCGGTGCATAGGGTGGCGAAGCCGGAGTGTACACCGGAGAATCCGGTATGTACAGCGGTGGAGCTGGTGTGTATACCGGGGAATCCGATATGTATAGCGGTGAAGCCGGAGTGTTTACCGGAGTATCCGATATATATTGTGGCGAGTCTGGGGATGGTGTGTAAATTGGTGAGTTGGGGGAAGGCATATGAGTGGGTGGAGCGATATCCTGAGCACTCTCTAGGGGTAATATTTGTCCATCACACGATGGTGTGTCATAAGTACCCTGGACAGAGGATGTTGTGTCTTCCAGATCTTGTGCTGCAGTCCCCCTGCTATCGTATGCTTCCTTGAGTTGACAACTATCCATCGTATGTCCTTCTTCGCCGCAAAAATTGCATCCCATCTGGGCTTGCCAGGGGGATTCTGCTTCAGAGGATTCCCGAGAAGTGTGTCGATTAACTAAAACATGATTTGGCACACGACTTCCTTCCCGAAAGTGCACTGCTGCCCATGTCGCGGCTAGCGGTGCCTGGTAGGTATCCGGAAGCGTAAAGCCCCAAGAATCCGCAAAAGTGGGAGGGGGCGGCCCGCTGGTCCAATGATCTGAACCGATAGAAGAACGCTCAAGTCTTCCTACCACAGAGTTTCTGCCCCGCACAGAACGACAGCGCGTTCTTCTTGCGCCCCTTCTGCGTCCCAATCTTTCACCATCCGGAGGGTTCATTTTCTTTGGACAAGAAAAATCCCAAATACTCATGTAAGGTATACTCTAGTCTAATAGTATAGAAAAAGAGAAATTAAATTACTTACAGCGCGATGCGGATGCTCGATGACCAAGAATCATTGTTTCGATCTGCTCTGATACCAAGTTGTAACGCCCCAAAATTTCGAACCTTATAAATTCCTTGAAATAGTTGGAAAATACCTTTTCTTTACAGAGTTTATTTCTAAATCAGCGGAAACGATTTCTTTTAAAAGAAAAAGGACGGGTTTGACAACCTTGGGCACGTTAGCGAGAAAACAAAGATTTACCATGGACGATCTGCAATAATACTTAGGAAACCATTCCTTCTATTTGAAGAGAGTATCAAGTTTGTACAAAATTTGGGTTTCCTCAAGGGAAAACCGTATAAAAAACCAAAAATGTCCAGGAGAAGCACTACGAGCAGAAACAGTGGATCCTTAAATCATCTCGCAGTCGCGCCATCGCCTGATGCACCTAATCGTCACCTGTGCCCATGAAATGGGTTAGTTTTGCGAAAAACTAGCAGGAGAGTACAAAGACAGAAAGAACTAAATTAGGCATAGATAATTTATGCAGCAGGTAGTAACGAGCGAACTAAGCAGATAGACTGAAAGAATAAGCTAAGTACAACAAACTGAAAAGGTGTGCATGCTCAATTTAGTTATTACTTGATAACCGGCCATGCGGGTACACGCATGGCACGTGAGTCGAAACAGTCGAGTCCAAACCGAGTGTTCATTATGTTAAGTATTTTAATATACCTCGGTTGTCTGACTGAATCCTATTCCTATGGAGACGACCGATGGTCGAGAGAGTAAGTCCCCAAGGCCTGATAGGAATGCATCCAAACTTCTGCAGAAGTGTTAGGCTAACTTATGTAGCCCCTATCCCTTCCCCTATCCTCCGATGACTGGGGAAAAACGGGTCTTTTGCCCTTTTTGAAAGCCATAAATGGACTGTCCATCGGAGTTGGTACCCTTCGTCCTCTCTCTTGACGAAGCAAGGTTGAATTGAGCGCGACGGGGTTTCTTAGCTGTTGCCTCATTCTTTATGCTCTGGTCCATTAGACCGAAACGAACATCTTGCCAATGAAGGCGATCCCACTCTTATATGTGTTTTCAACAATCTTCACTAAGCATTAATCGAGGTCATAAGACTCTCTCATCCAATCGTCGTAGTACTAACATGTCTCGCATGTTTTAGAAGTACGCTTACGAGAAAAGGGATACAGGTCCTTAATAGGAGCCTCGGGAGTGTGTTTCGCAAAGATATAATGTTTTTTTTTTAAATCTATTTTAACATATCAAACCTTTCGAAACCAACACAATCTTGCCAACATAAGGCATGTGATTTTCTCGAATCTGACATCCGATGACGCAGTGTCTGGGTGCTATGTAAGTCACGACACTGGTTTTGGTAAATGGATTTCACAAAAGAACCTATCACCCAACAACTTGGTCTTGCTCCAGATCAAGGGTTTTCCCAAAACGTATCGGGTGAAAAGAGGAATAGGTATTCCTCTCGAATACTCTGAGTCTATGACAAGGAAAAGAAACAAAAGATAATAATGCGAAAAGGAAGTGCCTGGACGCGAAGCGCGACGGCAAACAGGAACTGCGAAAGCAAGGGACAAGGATCGCGAAACCGCGTCCTTGAATCAAAAGACAATAAATAGTAACTATGAAAGTAAAAGCCTGGGTGCAAAGCGCGACGGCAACAGAAACAGAAAGTGCGTAAGCAAAGGACAAGGACCGCGAAACCGCGTCCTTGAATTAAAAGACAAGAAGCAGTAAATACGAAAGTAAAAAGCCTGGGCGCAAAGCGCGACGGCAAACTGAAATGCGAAAGCAAAGGACAAGGATCGCGAAACCGCGTCCTTGATTTAAAAGTGTACTTATATACATATAAGTATATAAATATATCATTAAGTCCTTTCGATTATCAATTATTTAAGCTTGATTTAATTATTTAAGTCCTTGTGCAACTTCTCCTACCTTGGAGTATTGCGAGGATGGAGTCTTCTACGAACGTAAGTGATTGTCGGTTTAGTTCGCGGGGCGCGAACGGGCTCCGTTGCGTAAACTGCAAAAATACGTAGTTTAGCATGCATAAAATGAATATAGGTAGGGAGAAAGCTCGGTTTCTCCGCAACTCAATGCATGGGTCATCGGCCCCTACCGTTGCGAAAGAGAACGGGGTAGGGTCCAATGACCCATGCCGTTAAAGGAGATGGGTGCAGAGGCCAAATGGCCTTTGTCGAGTTTTGCTCGACAAGAAAATGGGACAGGGGCCAGAGGCCCCTGTCGGTCTAGAGAGGGGCAGGGGCCATTGGCCCTTGCTGGGTTTCAAGGAAAAGAGGGAGAGTGCAGGGGCCAAAGCCCCCCCCCCCTGCGGCTAATCAGGAGAGGTGGCAGGGGCCAATGGCCCCTGTCGAGCCTCTGCTCGACAGGAAAGAGAGACAGGGGCCAGAGGCCCCTGTCGGTTAAGGGAGGGGCAGGGGCCATCGGCCCCTGCTTCCTTTCTTAAGGAAAGAGTAGGGGCCATCGGCCCCTACACGAAGGGAAGGGCAGGGGCCATGGCCACTGCCAGAATATTAAAAAGGGCAGGGGGGCTCCGCCCCCTGCCTGCTAAGAAGATGAGGGCAAGGGGGGCGGAGCCCCCTTGCCTGTCGAAAAAAGAGGAAGGCAAGGGGGCGGAGCCCCTTGCCTGTCGAAAAAGAGGAGGAGGAAGGCTCGGCAGGGGCTGTCGGCCACCTGCCGGCCTTCCGGCGAACCAACGGAAGAAGAGAGAGGGGGAGGGGTGTTTACCTGGGCTGCCGAGGAGAAAGGAGGTTGTCGAGGAGGGGCTCGCCGGCGAGTGGATGCCGTGAAGGGGAGGGGTTGGCCTGCGTCGGCAAAAAGGGAGAGGGAGATGGAGTCGGGGGAAGAGAGAGCAGAGGGGAGAGAGACGAGAGATAAGAGAGAGAGTCGGGGGGGTCGGGGGAGGCTCGTAGGCCCTCCCCTCTCCCCTCTCGTCTTTTAAATAGGGAGGGGGCACACACAGGGCCCGCCCCCTGTGTCGCCGGAGAGGCCCCCTGCCGTGGGCTGCCAGTCCCCTCGAAAAGGGTTTTCGAGGGGCTGGCACAGGTTGGATCCAGGTCGGGTCTGGACCCGACCCGGGTCCGATCTTTAATTTTTTTTTTTTTTTTTTTACTGTTTTTACAGAATACATGGTCAAGCAATTTAACCTTAGAATACAATCCAATCTACAATAAATAATATCAATTATGAAATAGAAAAATATGTTTCTTCTAGTTAATTATGCCCGAGCTTTTGATGGCCATATGTAGCCGATCACATCAATCTAAATTATAGGGACACTAGCCAAATGCAAGATATGGAGGAGAAAATTGTGACTGCAAGAGAGAGATAATATATATATATATAGAGAGAGAGAGCATACATTTAGGCCATATATTAGATATGCATGCAAAAACAACACATGAATAAGCCAGGCAATGGATAGGTGAGCTGTATGCCCTACCATGTCCATCTACATGCTGAAGTGGCAAACTTGAGTGTTCAGATGGACCAAACAACCATAAAAAAGTATTGAATAGTTCATAGTTACACGTAAAAACAAAGATACTTACATGCCATCCTTGGGCTTATAAGATACATGAAGGCTGTCAGGAAATAATAGAATAAGGCAATGTGCTGAGCAAGAAATCGATCAAACCACCAAGTGTTACCACCTAGTTCCTGCATATCGCAAAGTAGGAAACATGAGCAACCAAAGGAGGGAAAAATAAATATATTACATAAATGAGTACCTCTGTAAATAAAAAGAATATACCAAAAGCCTAGAATCTAAGCATCTAGGAAAGTCCAAAAGATATGCTGAATGGAGAAATTTGCAAAGCTTAATAGCTTAGAAGTTAGAACTGAAAAAAAGTTAGTTGGAAAGCAGAAAAATCAATCTGAAACCACAAATAAATTAGTGATGTGAATCCTGTTACCAAAGCAAACATTATACAACATTAACAGACCTGTTTATAACTACTGTGTTGTATACCATGCAGAAAGTCAAGGGAGATAGACATCTTTTTATTTACACTGTAAAAACAAAATATTCAATGCATATATAACACACACAGACATATAGAGAAAATAACTTTCTCCCCCTAAAGTAAAAGAATAAGTATTTGACTAGCCCTAGCTTTAGAAAATGTGAATTAGCACCTATATAACCAATAATTCAACCCTCCTCAAAGTCGAGGCTTAAAGAGAAGGAAACAAGTCTTGAGAGAATAGGGGGGGAAATCAATAAAAGGAAAAAGGTTTGGATGAAGTCAGAAATCTCATTCCAACAATTTAACTAGACATAGGGTCCTATTGAAATGCTCATACTAAACATAAAGACGATTCATCCCAACATTCTGTAAGTTTCTGATATGTTCTTGTATTATGTATATTGTCCTTCATATTTATTTTTCATACCATTAGTTGTGCATTCATGTATCTAGGGATGCACAACGAGCTGAGCTAGCTCGGGCTCGGCCCCTTTAAGCTCAGCTCGAGCTCGTTCGAAAAATAAATGAGCGGAGCTTGAACAAAGGTTTAGGATCGGTACACATAAACGAGATGAGTTTGAACAGGTAGTCCATCTCAGTTAGGCTCGATAAACCCGATTAAGCTGAGTTCACATAGTTATATAAAGAAATTAGATTTTATATATGTATATTATTTTTCTTTACATGAACACAAAAAGAGGTATTACCTTACTGGGTAAGTCTTTGGACTCTTTTGAAAGTGGCCTCGGTTCAAATCCCACCACTTACGTTTCTTTCAAAAAGTTCTTTTGACACTAATTTAAAAAAAAAAACTTCAAATTTTTTTTATAAATGTGTTCATCTCGAGCTGAGTCGAGCTTTGCTCGAGCTCGACTTGAGCCGATCCCCGGCATAGGCTGTTCAAGCTCGGCTCGAGCTTGAGCCAAGCTTGAACAGCCAGTTTTTTCTTCTCGAGCCAAGCCGAGCCAGCCCAAGCTCAGCTCGAACCAGGCTCGTGTGCATCCCTACATGTATCTATTTCTAACCGACACTAGTGGCACTTTCTTTTATGCACCACTCATTTATCAATATCTGCACTTAATTTGCACTAAGTTATCATTTATCCAAATCAATCTCTGAGTAGCTTCTCCTCTTCTCAGACATGTATGCATCCTTTGGTTCTGAATTGTTGAGAAGTGTAATGTATGTGATATGTATATTACTGTTTCCTGTACTACCCTCTCTTGTGTACATTTATTATTTCTATGGAGTATTCGTGTAACTTGACCGCCATGGCCCATAGTCAACTATTTTTGTCTTTTACTCTATCAAAGGGGATCCTCCCCTATATGTATTGTACTATTCATTCTTTAGAAGCTAATGAAGTTTTCTTCTTTGAGAGTTCTTTCTTCACCTTTCTCTTCATTCCATTCTTGCATGATATGGTATCAAAGCCATATTCATCAAGAGAAAGATCATTTGAAGGTGTGCTTGATTCCATTCTTGCGTGACTGTTGGGGGCTTTATTCTGGTGCTCATCTACAATCAGTCTTGGTTTTTGTGCCCTAATCTGCTGACATCAGCATCAACCCTTTGATGGAGATTTGTGTCATTGAAGTAGGGATTTGTTAGACTGACCAGTCTTTAGAAGGCATATGAATCAAGCATCTCGTTGATCGGAGTTGATTTGGATTTTTTATGAATTTTTGAAGTATTTTTCTGGTACGACAGCTGTAAAAATGTATCCATATACATACATATATATATACACATCATATATATGTATGTACATATACCATGTATATGTATTTATGTTCATAGTAGAATGTACTTGAGATAAATATGTATTTTTTATTTCTTTCTTTTTATTTTATTTTTTGTATTTTAATGCTCTTTGTAGGGCATTTAGTTATTTAGTTGGGATAGCTAACTAGCCGTTAGAGCTACCTAATGTCTAGTCATTCTAGCCATTAGGATGCTCAAACGGCTAGCTCTCCTCTCTCTTTTGTATATAAATGGGACTAAGTCCATTGTAATGTTATGCATTCTTTGTCTATTCAAACATTTAATAAATTATTTATTTTTAAGTGTTGTGCTCTCTCTTCATGCCTTAGTGGCTTGTGATTGTGTCCATATTGGGTTGTACTTGTGAAAACACGTGAGAGAGAGAGAGAGAAAGAACCTTTCTTGAGAAGTCGGCAGCCCAAAATTGTCTCGATTGCTGCGCTAGTGCCTTCATTAGTATAGGGTTACAATTACCTTTTACAGGGACAAAACTGCCCCTTATAAGTAATACATGTTACATGATAATACAACTAAAGCAAAACTCGTGGATGGATATGGATCCGATATCGGATCCATATCCAATTCATATTACACATTCTAATACCCTCCCTCAAGTTGTGCATGGGGTTGAACCATGTGCAACTTGTTCTTCAGATACCAGAAGCGATGACTTGTAAGACCTTTTGTAAACATATCGGCAACTTGGTCTTCTGAAGGCACATAAACTGGTTCAATCTCTTTGTCGGCTATCTTTTGTCTGATGAAATGTTGATCGATTTCAATATGTTTAGTCCGACTGTGATGAACAGGATTGAATGCAATTTGTATAGCATTTCTATTATCACACATAAGTGTCGAATTTGAGATATCCTCTCCCATCTCTGTAAGAAGATGCCTAATCCAGGTCACTTCTGCTGTGGTAGCTGCCATAGATCTATACTCTGCCTCTGTGCTAGATCTTGCCACAGCCTTCTGTTTTCTGCTACTCCATGAGACAAGATTTCTCCCAATGAAAACACAGTATCCTGAAACAGACCTCCTCTCATCTGGATCCCCTGCCCAGTCTGCATCTGTATAGGCCAGTATGTCATGTTTTGGTGATTTCCATGAAGATTGAGTGTATGTGAGTCCATCACCCACCGTTCCTTTTAGATAGCGAATGATGCGTTTGACAGCATCCATGTGACCAGTCTTTGGTTCATACATGAATTGAGATACTTGATTGACAGAATACACAATGTCTAGTCTAGTGAAGGTAAGGTATTGTAACATACCTACTAAACTCCGATACTTGACTGCATCAGGATATAACTCACCATCACAAATGTTGAGCCTTTGGTTAACAACACTGGGTGTGGGTAGAGGTTTACAATCTGTCATTCCTGCTTTAGCTAGAAGATCAAGAGTGTATTTATGTTGAGTTAATGACATGTTATCACCTTGTCTATCTACCTCTACTCCAAGAAAATATCTCAGCTCCCCAAGGTCTTTCATTTTGAACCGCATACTCAATAGAACTTTAATTCGATGAATGTGGTCTGGGGCATTACCAGTGATAACAATATCATCAACGTATATGAGTAAGAAAACCACAGTGGTACCGTTCCTATATATGAACAGAGAATGATCAAGTTGGGAACGAAAGAAACCATGTTTATGGATTTCTAAGGAAAAACTTTCAAACCATGACCTAGAAGCTTGCTTCAATCCATACAAAGCTCTGGTTAACTTGCATACATATTCTTTTGGGCTTCCCTCTGCATAACCTTGAGGTTGCTCCATATAGACTTCTTCCTTTAAGTCCCCATGAAGAAATGCATTCTTAACATCAAGCTGACTGAGGATCCACCCATGTTCAATTGTCAGGCCAAGTATAATGTGAATAGTTCCCATTCTCACAACTGGGCTGAATGTCTCATCATAATCCTGACCATATTCTTGAGTGAAACCCTTGGCCACAAGACGCGCCTTGTACCGTTCAATGCTGCCATCCGGTTTATATTTAATTTTATAAACCCATTTGGAACCAACAACATTTTTGTCTAGAGGACGGCCAACTATCTCCCATGTTCGACATTCATGAAGTGCCTCGATGTCCTCATTCATCGCTTCAATCCATTTGTTGGATTGGATAGCTTGATGAAAACCAAGTGGTTCATCATGTTTTTCAATCTGAGATAAAAAGATCTGAAAGTCCATAGAAAAGTTGTCATAACTAACCCACTTTTCAATAGGATGCCTTATCCTGCCTGATCTTCTTGGTGCTTCTCTGTCATTAGACGATGCAATGTGTTCTTCAATAGGTACATTCGTTTGCTCTCTAGATCTCATGGTATACACATTTCCTTTGTATCTTAGACACTCTGCTTGTGATGCATCATCTGAAACTGTCTCACCATGTATGCTTTCAGGAGACAGAATAGTATGCTCGGCAGCACGTGAAATAAGTTCAGCACTAAGCCATGGATCATACCAATTAGCAACTAAACCAGTAGGTTCACGATTGGCATCTGTTTCTTTTCCCAGAAAATTACTTTCATCAAAAACAACATTTCTGGAAATTCTAATCTTCTTATTGGCAGGATCATAGCATCTGTAACCCTTGTGTTCATATGCATAACCTACAAATTGGCATATAGAGGCTTTGTCTTGGAATTTAGTTCTCATGGATTTGTCAATATGAACATAACATGTGCATCCAAAAACTCGTAACTCATTATAATCGGGATGTGCACCAAAGAGAACATAATAGGGAGATTGATTTTCAAGGATAGGCATGGGAAGGCGGTTTATCACATGAGTGGCAGTGTGAAAGGCTTCAGACCAAAGACTAATGGGTAAGTTACTCCCATGCATCATACTCATTGCACTTTCCATAATATGTCTGTGTTTACGTTCAGCAATTCCATTTTGTTGTGGAGTGTACAGGCAAGAAACTCTACGATGCATCCCATTATCTTGGAGAAAATCTAAAATTTTTTTAGAGGAATACTCACCACCTCCATCACATTGGAGAATTTGGATATCTTGGGAGAATTGATTTTTAACATAGGCATGAAAGTGACGGAAAATGGAAAAAACCTCTGATTTGTGTTTCATAAAGAATATCCAGGTAAAACGAGAGAAACTGTCAATAAAGGATACATAGTATTTACTTCCAGAAGAGGAAGGATTAGGAGCTGGGCCCCAAACATCTGAACATATTATCTCAAAAGGCATAGAAACTCTTTTATTTATTTGATGAAAGGGAAGTACATGACTTTTGCAGACCTGACAACTGGGACATATTTTATTCCTCAATAAAGGTGAAACAGACTCCGAAAGAAGACCATTGGAGACTAACTTTTCAATAAAGACTTTACTAAAATGACCAAGACGAGAATGCCAGAGATCTGACTTATTACATTTGGATGTACTTAGGACACTTTTGAAGACGAGATCAGACTGGGGCTTCAGGACACTGGAGGCTGGATCTTCATTAAAGACATACATGTCTCCACATCGCTCTCCTTTAGCGAACATTTCCTTCGTTTGAAGATCCTTGACAAAGACAGAAGTAGGAGTAAATTCCACAGAAGAATTGGTAGAATCAACAAGCTTGGAAACAGATACAATATTTTTCTTTATATTTGGTGCATGAACAACATCAGATAAAGGAATGGATGACTTAGACAAAGGAATGACGACATTGCCTATGTTCGAAATAAGGTGGTGAGTCCCATCTCCGGTTACAATATTAGATTTTCCAAAATAGGGAGTCATAGTAGAGAACTTACCTGCATTACCAGTGACATGGGTTGCTGCCCCAGAGTCAACATACCATATTCCATCATTATTTTGCTTCAGATTCAAGTTGGCCATAGCAGATAGAAGGAGATCCTTAGCATCTTCACTGACTCGGAACGTACCTGCAGTTCCTGATGTACCAACATTTCTGGTGTTTTGCATTCTATTCCGATTTTGTGGGTTGAACTAGCAGATAGCCTTGATATGACCTCGCTTGTTGCACTGATAGCATGTGGGAACATTCTTTGAAAAATTGGCATTAGAATTTGGTGTAGGTAGTATCCCACGTCCACCCTGAATTGGATTTCTCTTGCCTCTGCCACGCCCTCCCCGTGTACGATCAGCAAACATCCCTGTGACAAGAATCTCATGCGTAGATGATTGCCCTGCTGAAGCATCAGATATGCTTTTCAAAGACATCTCGTATTGGAAGAGTTTAGCACGTAATTCATCAAAATTGGGCAACGAAGGCAAGCATAATAAAGAAGTGACAAGTACATGATACTCTGATCCTAGGGCATTCAGTGTTTGTTGCACCTTTTCTTTATCGGACACTGGATATCCAACAAGGGTTAATTGATCTGTGATGCTTTTGACTTGATTTAAAAATTCAATAATGGTCATTGCTCCCTTCTTTAAAAGCTGAAATTCACGCTTGAGAAACAGCACCTTAGCCTCTGATATCTGAGAATAGGTTTGAGCTAAAGTTTCCCACAATACTTTAGATGTGCAATCATCAGGGATAGAAACCAAAACTTCTTGCGACAGTGTGGAAGTGATATATGCGACGAGGGCCTGATCACGTTTCATCCAAGCAGTAAATACATGATTGCGAATGGTGCTTGACATTGCTCCATCCCCTTTTTCTTCGGTCGTGACAAATTCCGGAGGTATTTGAGTAGAGCCATCCAAGTGACCTGAAAGATCTTGACTGCGAATAAAAGGGGTAATCTGCCTTTTCCAAGTCAAATAGTTATTTGTATTCAGTTTTTCCGAAACCAGTTGCCCCAGGAAGTTGGAGGAAAGACTAGAATTGCCTGAAGAATCCATTTGTGGGCTTATGACAGAAATGTGGCTGGAAACAAAGAATAGAGTGATGCAGCTTATGACAAAAATTGGTACCAGAAGAAATGAAAACAGTGAATGAATAAAGAAGGAGTGATCAACAGTAAATGAATGAAGTAGAAGAAGGGACCTGCAGTGTGTGAATTAAGAGGACGAATTCAGCCTTTTTGTGTAAACTGTGAATGAATGAAGAAGAAGAAATGACCAACTGTGAATGAATGAAGTAAAAGAAGAGACCTGCAGTTGCTGTGTGAATTAAGAAAAAGAAGTGCAGTTGCTATGTGTGAATTAAGAGGAATAAATAAGAAAGGCTACAGTAGTTGCTGTGTGTGGATTAAGGGATAAAAAAAACAACCACAGCAGTTGCTGTGTATGAATTAAGAGGAATAAGGAAAGGAGACAAACAAATCAAGTAGCAGACGCTGACAGAAATGAATAGGGGAAGAATAGAACCTGATTCACGTGAACTGATTCACGTTGAACTGATTCACGTTGACCTGATTCACGTTGCTGAGGAAGACAGACGTGAACTGATTGACGTTGCTGAGGAAGACAGATTCACGAGTTCTGAAAGAAACGAGGAGAACTCGGCCTTTGCTGCAGCAGATCTTGGCGTGTGCACGTGAACTGATGTCGAGGAATAGGATTTGGCTGTTCACGTCGCTGAGGAAGACCCTTTTTCACCCAGAAATACAGCATGCTCTGATACCATGTGAAAACACGTGAGAGAGAGAGAGAGAAAGAACCTTTCTTGAGAAGTCGGCAGCCCAAAATTGTCTCGGTTGCTGCGCTAGTGCCTTCATTAGTATAGGGTTACAATTACCTTTTACAGGGACAAAACTGCCCCTTATAAGTAACACATGTTACATGATAATACAACTAAAGCAAAACTCGTAGATGGATATGGATCCGATATCGGATCCATATCCAATTCATATTACACATTCTAATAGTACTTGTGTGCCCTTAGTAGCTTGTGATTATGCCCTTTGTGGGTTGTGTGGGCTCATTTCATACTTCATTACATGGTATCAGAGCCTTGAGCTCTTAATTCTTAGGATACTAGTGATCGGAATGCTCGTGTGGATGTGAGCTCGTGGGTTGTGAGTTCGTGGTGTCCATGGAGCATTGCTATCCACCATCCGTTCTTCTCCTTCTTGCCTTCATCCTTATCATCTTTGTACCATTATGGAGAACCACAATGAGTCTATCACCGCCATTCCCGTGAAGCTCAAAGACACCAATGTTGGCTTCCATTATGAAGCACCACATTTGGGGCAAAGGGCTATGAGGATTGGTCTATGGCACTGAAAAGAAACCAAAGCTAGTCCTCACCAAGAATGACAATGGAAAGGAAGTTGCACTTCAAGAAGATGACATGAACAAGGTAATTGACGACTATGAAAAAAAATGGAAAGAATGAAAGACGGATCATTCCAAAATCATGTCATAGCTCATAAATAGTGTAGATATCAACAAGTATGCGAGTTTGGCAAAATTTGATTATGAAAATGATACATGGAAGTGTTAAAATATGATGTATATTTATATATATATATATATATATATATATATAGATTACGACACATACACATATATAATATATATATATTTATTTTGTAAAACCCGATAGGGGTATTTCTATCATTTCACATGTACACGCATATCTTTGATATGCTTTCTTTTCTTTCTTTTTCCTTTATTCTTTATTCTTTTTTGTTTTTTTTGTTTTTCTTTTTTATTCATTTGAGAGGGGTCCACATAGAGTCGTTGGACCCCTCCAACGGTCATAAATATGACCGTTGGAGGGGCTCCAACGACTCTATGGGAGCCCCTCCTTGGGTCCCTTGCTGTGTATAAATAAGGGGCACAACCCCATGTATTTCTCAAGCTTCTTGTGAAGCATTCTATGAAGTGAAATATATTTTTTACCTCTTTTTGTGCTTGACCACTTTTTGTGGTTTATTTTGCCCTTTTGTGGCCTCTTGTGTATGTGCGTGCTTCCGTGCTTTCGCTTGGAGACTTTGCCCTTTTCATTTGACACTTCATTACATGGTATCAGAGCCTTGGTTAAGAAGGCTTCATCGGATCCTCCCTTGACAAGTAATACCTCTCCTCTCTCTTGTCTTATACATTCTTTTTCTATAAATGGCCAACAAAGATGCAAAAATCGATCTCTCATTCAAATTGGATGGGACCAATTACCGCATGTGGGCGGCCGCTATGGAGAATAATCTCAAAGGTAAAAAGCTTTGGGGTTACGTATGTGGAACCATTCCGGAACCACAATTGAAGTTAACTAAATTTGAAAGAGGTGAGGAAAAAGCCTTGAACGAAGAAGAAAAAGAAAAGGCTATTCTTGATTATTCTTCTAAAATGGAAGATTGGGAAAGTGAACATGCTAAAATCTTAGCATAGTTCATGAATAATGTCGAATTGAAGATTTGTGCAAACCTTGCAAAATTCAAAAAGGCTAATGAAGCATGGTTTTTTATGAAAGGCATGTACACCCAAAGAGACCTTGCTAGGCATTTTTTTCTACAAGAGAAGGTAAGAGCTACCAAGCAAGGTGATATGAGCATTAGGGACTACTATAGTGCCCTATCCTCTCTATGGGATGAACTTGTCCTTCTCGAACCGCAATAGGAAGGAAGTGTTATTGCTATGAGACAAGAGCAAATGGAAAAAGAGAGGTTCTTTCAATTTATTCATGAGCTTCGTCCCGAATTTGAACTTAGAGGATCTCTACTTCATAGGGCCTCTACTCCTCTAAGCGATATTTTGGCCGATTTATGTCAAGAAGAAACCCGTTTGGCCTTGAAAAGAGATGTTGATGAAGTGCATGCCGTGTCTAGACCCGGCAACAATGTAAGATCATATAAACCACCACATTTTTGGAAGAATAATGGTGGTGGAGGAAGAAAAATCATTTGTCATAATTGTAATGAATCGGGCCATATTCGTCCCGATTGCCCTAGATTCAAAAAGAAGGTGGCTTCCATGGGGGAAACTCCTCCAATCATCAATGAAGATTCAAAGAAGGATGGTGACATAAAGGAGTCCATCGCTCATCTAACCGAAACTCTTCAACAATTTATAAAGATGAACGCCTCTACATCATCCTCTTCACCTTCCACTTCCGGTAACGCCATCTCCTCTTTTCCAGGTATGACTTCTTGGATTCTTGACTCGGGTGCCTCTTTCCATATGACTCCAAATGCATCACTTTTATCAAAACCAAGTCTCAATAAATTTAAATCATATGTATTCACCGCCGATGGAACATCTTTAAATGTTGAAGGCATTGGAAACCTTGAGAAAACTTATGACCAAAACAAAGAATTTTTTGTTCCCAAAATCCGAATTATTCCAAAACTTAATCTAAATCTTTTTTCCGTCTCTCAAATTACCGATTTTGAATGTAATGTCTCGTTTTCACCAACCCATTGCTATGTGCAGGATCTCCGGTCCGGGAAGCGGATTGGGCAAGGCCATAGAAGAGGGGACCTTTACTATATGGATTTTTTGTCTTTGCCATCTAAATCATTTTGTAATCATGTTCAATCCAAAGATATTGAGACTTGACATAAGAGACTTGGACACCCTAGTATTTCCAAGTTGTACCTTTTTCCGTTTTTGGAAAAATTTTATAATACAAATACATTTACATGCAATGATTGTATTCTTGGGAAAATTCACTCTCTTCCATATTCTCATGGCAATTTTGTGTCAAAAAGGCTTTTTGAACTTGTGCATTCCGATGTATGGGGACCGGCACCCGTTATGTCCAAAGGGGGCTTCTCTTACTATGTTTCTTTTATTGATGATTTTACTAGATACACATGGGTTTACATTATCAAAAATAAATCTGATGTCTTCATTAATTTTAAAGAGTTTCACGCTCTTGTTCAAAATCAATTCCAACACAATATAGCCATTTTTAGATCTGACTCAGGAGGAGAGTACATGTCTAAAGATTTTCAAAATTATTTTAAAACAAATGGAATTTTGCACCAATGATCTTGTCCTAAAACTCCGCAACAAAATGGTCTTGCGGAAAGGAAACATAGACACTTAATCGAAACCACAAGAACTCTTCTTGTGTCTAAAAATGTTCCTAAAAACTTTTGGGCCGAAGCTCTTCTCACCGCAACATATCTTGTGAATCGTATGCCCTCTTCTTCTTTAAAAAATGTTTCGCCCTTTGAAAAATTATTTAAAATTACTCCCGATTTTAATAGACTAAAAATCTTTGGATGCAAATGTTTTGTACTTAGTCTAGGACAAGATAAGTTGTCACCTAAAGCTATTGAATGTGTGTTCATTGGCTATGGTGAGAATAAAAAAGGCTATAGATGTTATGATATTCGAAACAATAAATTATATGTGTCGAGAAATGTAAACTTTATTGAAGAACAAAATGGTTTCGATATCCACACATCTAAGGAAGACATCGATTATTCTTTTCTATTCGACTTAGCTCCTAGAATTGAATCCCCTGAGGCAATTACTTGTGATACTAGTTGTGATGGAATTTTACATTATAATGATAATACTTCCCAAAATGAAAACCTTAATGATATAAATGTATATACCCGGCGGATAGGAAATGAACATCAACCTGCTATTGACAGATACTCTCAAGACTTCTCTTTAGAAGAATCTATTGATAACAATCCACCTAGAAGATCTTCTCGTACTAGTAGGCCACCACAAAAATTTGTGTCTTATGAATCTTTTTCTCCGAATTATAGGGTCTGTCTCATGTTAATACATTCGTATCATGAGCCTACCTCATTCAAGGAAGCTAAAGATCACCCACATTGGATTGAAGCTATGAGAATTGAATTAGAGGCTCTTAACAATGCTCAAACCTGGAGCATTATTCCTCAACCTTTAGGAAAAAAAGCAATTGGGTGTAGATGGGTATATAAAGTCAAAACCAAATGTGATGGGTCTCTTGAAAGATACAAAGCTCGTCTGGTTGCAAAAGGCTACGCCCAAGAATATGGGATTGATTATGAAAAAACCTTTGCTCCTGTAGCCAGAATGACTAGTGTACGAACCCTAATTGCTTTAGCATCCGTCAAACAATGGCCGATATATCAACTTGATGTTAAAAATGCGTTTTTAAATGGAACTCTGTGTGAAGAAGTTCTTATGGACCCTCTGTCGGGTCTTGAAATTGGGAAAGGTAATATTCTAAAATTAAACAAAGCTCTCTATGGTTTGAAACAAGCACCAAAAGCTTGGTATGATCTTTTTAGCAAAGTAGTTCTTGATAATGGTTTCTCCTCATGTTACACATATATTGCTTTGTTTGTTAAATCTTCTAATGAATACATAACAATTTTGTTATTATATGTTGATGACATGATTATCACAGGTAATGATAAGAAAGGTATTGATCTTATTAAAAATATTCTTAAGAAAAATTTTAATATGTCTGATCTGGGTTTTCTAAGGTATTTCTTAGGAATTGAAGTTGCATACTCCCCCAAGGGGTATGTCCTATCTCAGATGAAGCTTGCCTCTGACATTATTGCTAGGTCTGGGCTGACAGATGACAAAAGGGTGGAGACTCCAGAAGTGATCAATGCCAAGATGAGAGCCAATGATGGCACTCCTTTAGCAGACCCCACGCCTTATCGTCAATTGATTGGATCCTTAACATATTTATCTATCACCAGGCCTGACATTTCTCATGCAGTTCATAGTGCAAGCCAATTTCAGACTGCTCCTACCACTACTCACATGGCAGCAGTAATGAGGATTATCAGATACTTAAAAAATTCCATAACTAAGAGAGTATTCTTATCCTCTTCTTCACCTCTTACTTTACTTGCGTATACTGACTCTGATTGGGGGGTAACCCCGATGATCGTATTTCTACCACAGGCTATTGTGTGTTTCTTGGGGAGTTGCTTATCTCCTGGAGGTGTAAGAAGCAGCGTAAAGTTTCTCTCTCGTCTACCGAAGCAGAATATCGTGCGATGGCCACTACCACAACTGAGATTATATGGTTAAGAAGCTTACTTAAAGATATGGTGTCTCATTCTCAACTCCTTCAAAGCTGTGTTGTGACAACAAGAGCTCCATTTATATTGCTAGCAACCACACTTTTCATGAACGAACGAAGCATATTGAGATGGACTGTCATTATGTTCGAGATGAGTTCTTACGAGGCACCATTCAACTCCCATATGTTCCTACCGAATATCAGTTAGCGGACTTCTTCACCAAAGCTTTGCCTTCGCCTCGCTTCTACTTCCTCCTTAGCAAACTCTCGGTGATTTCACCATGTGTTTGAGGGGGGGTGTTAAAATATGATGTATATTTATATATATATATATATATATATATATATATAGATAGATAGATAGATAGATAGATTACGACACATACACATATATATAATATATATATATATGTCTATGTGTCTATCTATATATATAAATATATATATATATTTATTTTGTAAAACCCGATAGGGGTATTTCTGTCATTTCACATGCACACGCATATCTTTGATATGCTTTCTTTTCTTTCTTTTTCCTTTATTCTTTTTTCTTTTTTGTTTTTATGTTTTTCTTTTTTATTCATTTGAGAGGGGTCCACATAGAGTCGTTGGACCCCTCCAACGGTCATAAATATGACCGTTGGAGGGGCTCCAACGACTCTATGGGAGCCCCTCCTTGGGTCCCTTGCTGTGTATAAATAAGGGGCACAGCCCCATGTATTTCTCAAGCTTCTTGTGAAGCATTCTATGAAGTGAAATATATTTTTTACCTCTTTTTGTGCTTGACCACTTTTTGTGGTTTATTTTGCCCTTTTGTGGCCTCTTGTGTATGTGCGTGCTTCCGTGCTTTCGCTTGGAGACTTTGCCCTTTTCATTTGGCACTTCATTACAGGAAGTACCTCCAAGATATGTACTCTAAAGGATATTACACATGTGTGCAACCGTCAAAACAAAGTAAGGACTATGACCCAAGGAGATATGTGCATATGTGAATACTACAATGCTCTATCTCTCTTTTGGGAAAAGTTAGCTCTACTTGAGCCCAAGTGGTATTGTCTTGTGGACATTGAGCTCTATGAGAAGCAAGTGAAGGTGGAGCACTTATATCAATTCATCAATGGACTTAGGCCCAAGTTTGAAGGCATAAAGTCTGCCGTTCTCCATAGAGAGGCATAAAGTCTGCCCTTCTCCATAGAGGTGGCATTCCCTCTATTGTAGAGACACTTGAAGAGTTGACTGTGGAAGAGAATAAACTAAAGAAGCATGCTTCTAAAGATGAAGATACTATGTTGGCCATGTCTAGGCCCGGATCCAACACACGCACCTACAAGCCTCCTTATTTTGGGAGGTCCTCCAATGAACATGAGACCAAGAAGAACATCGTTTGCCACTATTGCAACGAATCTAGTTACATCAAACCCTTTTTCCCGAAGAGGAGAAGAGATGAAAAGAAAGAAGAAAAGAGAGTGGCATCTGTGGGATATTCACTTAAGAAAGATGGTGTTGATGAAGGCTCTAAAAGCATTGCATCAATGTCACTCTCCCAACTAATGGAGGTCCTACAAGGCAACAACCACTCCTCAAGAATCAATCATCTTCACTTTTCGGTGCCACGATGTCCACACGCATTGATCCCGGTAAGACTTCTTGGATCCTTGATTTTGGTGCATCGTTCCATATGACTCCTAAGGAAACTATATTATCTGAATGTCATGATAATCCAAATGATTCTTATGTGTCCACCGGATGGAACTTATTTAAAAATCAAAGGTGTTGGTGTTTTGAATAACTCTTTTAAAAATAACTAAAACTTTTATGTATCAAATGTTAGAATAGTGCGTAATTTAAATTTAAACCTCCTTTCGGTTTCTCAAATCTTTGACCATGGATATAAGATCACCTTTTCACCTAGTGGTTGTTTGGTGCATAATCTCCAGTCCGGAAGGCCGATTGGGCGAGGTCATAGAAGAGAGGATCTCTACTTCATGGACAATTTACGTTTACCAAATCAAATTTTGTAACTACGTTGAAAATAAAGATTTGGAAAATTGGCATAGAAGATTAGGACACCCAAGCATGTCAAAATTGTATTTGTTTTCATTTCTTGAAAAATATAATCAAAAGGAATTGGTTTGTAAGGATTGTGTCATTGAAAAAATGAAATTATTACCGTTTGGATCTAGTAATTTTGTCTCTAGGGAAACATTTGAATTAGTACACTCAAATATATGGGGACCAGCGCAGGTAATGTATAAAGGAGGAATTTTCTATTATGTTATATTTTTTAATGATTATAGTAGACATACTTGGATATATTTTCTTATACTCAAATATGAGGTCTTTATTTGTTTTCAAAAATTTCACAACCATGTTAAAAATCAATTTAAAACAAACATCAAAAATTTTCGATTAGACTCTGAGGGGAATTTTTATCTAATGATTCTAAAAACTATCTTGACCATCATGGAATTATATATCAAAGATCTTGTTCCAATGCCTCATCACTTTCTTCTTAGCAAAATCTCGATTGTGACACCATGACTATGAGTTTGAGGGGGAGTGTTAAGATGTATCCATATACATATATATACTGTTAAAACTATATATACATATATATTTTTGTTTATTCCAAAATACCTGATAAGGGTATTTTGGTCTTTTCATATGTAATATAAGTTGTTCTTTAACAACTTATTTTTTTAGGCTTTTTACTTTTTTATTTTTCGTTTTTTTATTTTTCTCTTTTTGGGACCCTTGGGGACCCCACATTTGTAGTCGTTGGGGAGCCCCAACAGTCATAAATAAATATGACCATTGGGGCTCCCCAACAACTACATTGTGGGAGCCCCAAGGCCTCCCTCTCATTCTTTGTGTATATAAAGAGGGGTGTTCCCCCTCTATTTTGTAGTTGTTCTCTCACTCTCTCAATAATATTACTTCTTTTTTTGCCTTTTGGCATTTCCCCTTTGTGGGTTTATGTGTTTGCACTTAAAGTGCTTATGTAATCTTATTGGTTCTTGTCCATTGTTGGACCTACAAGTGTTTTCACTTGTTATTTGTATTTCCGCTTATTTCATTTCATATACATCATATATATGTATGTACATATATCATGTATTTGTATGTATATATGTATTAGGTAAGTATGTGATGTTCATAGTATAATGTACTTAAGATAAATACATACTATGACTCCTTGGCTCAGTTGAGTAGAATATTTTTGTAAATATCATGAAGTATGAGACCACCAAAAATGCATGGCCACACTTCAAGCAAGTTTATGAGCAATTCAACTGGGCAAGGAGATATCAATTGGAACAAGAATTAAAATCAGTGACGCAAGGAAATGAGTTTCATTGAAGCATTTTATGTTCAGTTCCAATAACTATCTAATGCTCTAGCATCCATGTTGATCATCACCAAGTGTAACAAGTGTGATGCCTATGCTCATGATGTTGATGCAAGAGATCAGAAACAAGTCATTGACTTCCTTATGGCACTTTACCCTGAATTTGACAATGTTTGCCGTAGCATTCTCCATCGTCCCTTTCTATCCACTTTGGTTCAGACATGTGAGAATTGTTGGCAGAAGAGATTAGCCTTCTGATGAGACCGTGCTTGTTGTTGCCCGCCAGTTTAGGGGTAAAGGAGGAGGTAGAGGAGGCATGAGGCCTGGTAGTGTATAGAGGATATGAGTTTGATTCAGTGCCATTATTGCAAAGGATTTGGCCACACAAAGAACTTGTGTCCAATGTTGAAGAAGTTAGTCGTTGCAACATCTATTTGGGGGATGAGGGCTCTTAGCCCAAAGATATGCAATTTGATCATAGTAGCATTGTTGCTCACACAAATGATCCCTCTATGATGAGCATGTTGACGGTGCTGAAATTCAGATCTTTGAGCAGATGCAACAACAAATCCACCAGTGACAACTTCTTGATCAGTCTACCACTATTGTCTCTTCCTTTTCTCCATCTTCTTTTGGTACTGCCTTTGAGGTATCCCTAATAGTCCATGTGGGTGGTTAATAGACTTAGAGTGTCGTGTCATATGACAACTCATGAGTTTATCTTAACCAATTGTCATTCCTGTGGTGGTGTTTCATGCACTGCAGATGGGTTATCTATGTTAATTTCAAAAGTTGGTTTGATTTCATCTAGCTCTTATCCTAGGAGTAAACTCAATATTTCACATGTTTATTATGCTCCTTCTCTAGCTAGTTGTGAACCTCATTTTTGTAAGTCAGATTACCAAACTCAATTATAATGTTACCTTTTCTCCTATTGATTATGTTGTGCAAGATCAGCTATGAAGGAGAAGGATTGGGATTAGCCATAAGGAGGATTTGTACTACTTAGACTGCCTGGAGAAGAGTGGACAAGGGAGATATGAAGTTGGTCTACGAGCAGATACCATAGATGAGTTAGTTTTGCGGCATTTGAGGTTAGGACACATATCTAGTTCCATATTACAACATTTGGTGTCTTCAGGGAGTTTGGATGGATCTAGGATCATAATGTCAAGTCATGTACAAGAACGTGAGAGTTGTAGGTTGGCAAAGAGTCATACCTTGCCATTTGAGTCTAGAGTTAAAGAATTTACTAGTCCTTTTGATCTTGTACATTCGGATGTATGGGGTCCTTCACCTATTTTGTCCAAAAGTAGTTATGTGTATTTTGTCACCTTATCGATGATTGTATAATATATACATGGATTTATTTCATGAAAAATAGAAGTGAACTTTTTAAGATCTTCGAGAAATTTTATAACATGGTTGATACTCAGTTTTTAGTTAAGATCCGACTTTAGTAGAGAATATACTATTAGCATGTTTGAAAATCTTTTGCAAGAATAAATAATTGAGCATCAAAAGATATGTCCCTGTACACCTGAGCAGAATGGTGTAAATGAGAGAAAGAATAAGCATATTATGGAAATTACTCTGGCTTTACTTTTTGGTGGGTGTGTACCCAGGGATTATTGGGCACATGTGATGCGTATGGCAATCTATCAAATCAATTGCATGCCATCAGAAACTCTTAAGGGTATATCCCTATTTCAGAAATTGTATAATACTGACCCATATTATAAGATGATGAAAGTCTTTGAGTGCACCTGTTTTGTGCTTTTGCCTAGTAGATATAGAGATAAGGTCTACCACAAGCTGTTAAGTGGTGCTTTTGAGATTTTCTAATGGTTAGAAGGGGGCGTGTTATGACCTTGTTGAAAGGAGAATTTGGATATCTAGACATGTGTTTCATGAAGTCAAGCCCTATTTTGATAAGTTGGATATCAAAAAGAAAGATTCAATTGATTTTTCTTTCTTAATACCATTTTTTGTTGAAGAAAAAATTGAGAAGTGGGTTGAGCTTCAAGGAGGAAACTTAAAGAACATATGATAGGTTTGGACAAACCTATTCTAGTAGACAAGAGAATACGGATGAGATACCATTCTTGGATCAAGTAGAGATAAAGGAGACTAGGAACTTAGAGGGAAATTCTGATCCCCTTCCAGCTGATTCAGGACATATAAGCTTAGAGTCTCCTTCCACCTGTTCACCTCCTCAGGTACGTCGGAGTTCTAGAGTCTTTGTTCCTCCTATATGTTTTGTATCCTATGATTTCTTTTCTCCTTAACATTGAGCATTTTTTGCACTAATCTACTCCTATGTTGAGCCTAATTCCTATGCAGAGGCCGCCTCTAAAGAGGAGTGACAGCAAGTAATGGCTGAGGAATTGAATACACTAGAGATAATGCATGCATTATTGGGATCTTGTAGAACTTCCACTTGGCAAAAATGTAAGGCACCACAAGCGTGGTTTGAAAATTTTAGCATTGCAGTTAAATCCCTTGGTTTTGAGCAACGTTATCATGATTCTGCTATCCTCCTCAGTTCATGGCAAGTGTATATTACTTTTGTATATTGATGTTATGATTGTTATAAAAGACATGCAGAAAATGGAAGATACTAAGAGAAGACTAATTGGCTTCTTTGAAATGGAAAACCTAAGAAATTTGAAATACTTCCATGGTTTGGCAGTTGCATACTAAAAACGAAGACTTTTCTTGTCACAGCATAAATATGCAACTGATCTTGTGGTTAAAACTAGGCTTACAAATGTTTCCAAGTGGGTTGCTTCCCCAATGGAAGCAAATGCTAAGTTGAGCGCCACTGATGGGGACAAGTTAGAGGATCCAGGTGTAAAAATATCTCCAACAAGATACGAGGAACAAGATTACAATATTCTTGGAAATAAATACGTGCATATAAGCACAACAAGAACACTTGTGCACACAAGCACAATACAAACTCACAAATGCGCAAATGCATACACAAGATTCATAAGCATTAAGAAAATAAGCTTGGGCAATATTCCCAAAGCCTTAAGAATACACAAGGGGAGAGCCCCTTTAAATAGAGGAGGTGGAGGCCTTGGAGGGGCTCCACTTCTAGTCGTTGGAGCCCCTCCAACGGTCACAAATGTGACCGTTGGAAGGGGCCCAACGACTAGATGGTGGGCCCCTCCAAGGTACATCCTACCTTTTACAAAAAGAAATAATAAATAAATTTAAAAGAAAAAAAAATAATTACAAAACATATTCCAAAAAGAATGTGTAAAAAGACTAAACTACCCCTATGACTAAGCAATACGAAAAAATATATATTTAATATATATAATAAGTAGATACATATACATATATATTAATATATGTATATGTATTACCTTATATATATCAAATATATATATATATATTAGATTACATGGTTGATTACATAATTTAACACCCCCCCTCAAACTTAGGGCAGGATGACCGAGAGTTTGCTAAGGAGGAAGTTGAAGCGCGGAGCACATAAAGCTTTAGTGAAAAAATCTGCCAACTGATATTCTGACGTGACATATGGAAGGTCAATGACTTCTTTGAGATATGCCTCATGTAGATAGTGACAGTCCATCTCGATGTGTTTAGTCCGCTCATGAAAAGTGTGATTTTTCGCAATATAAATTACACTTTTGTTGTCACAGCACAGCTTGGTGGGCCTTTTTATTGTGATCCCCATGTCTTCTAGCAATTGATGAATCCATATAATTTCTATGGTAGTAGTCGTCATGGCACAATATTCAGCTTCAGTCGAGGATAGAGAAACTTTTTATTGCTTCTTACATCTCCACGAAATCAGTGAGTCTCCTAAGAACACACAAAGACCAGTGGTGAAGTGGCAGTTATTTGGGTCACCTCTCCAATCAGAATCAGTATAAGCAATTAATTTTAAATCAGAAGAAGATGACAGAAAAACTCCCTTATTTAGTGTACCCTTTATGTATCTTATGACTCGCAAGATGGCACTCATGTGGACCGATGTTGGTGCATGCTGAAACTAGCTTGCAGTATGGACTGCATGAGAGATATCTGGTCTGGTGATACTCAGATACATCAATGATCCGACAAGATGTCTGTAGGGAGTTGGGTCTAAAAGGGGAACACCATCATCAATCTTCATTTTAGTTCCTACTATAGTAGGAGTTTCTCAAACCTTTTCATCTGTAATACCTAACCTGTCAATGATCTCAGAAGCAAGCTTAGTTTGAGATAAGAAATACCCTCTATGAGAGTATGCAACTTCAATACCCAAAAAATAAGTCAGAAAACCCAGATCAGACATTTCAAACTTATCCTTTAAAATTGATTTTATGCTCTTAACCCCTTTAGAGTCACTACCAGTTATGAGCATATCATCCATATACAACAGTAAGATGACAATTCCTGCATTGGATTTTCTAACAAACAAAGCAGTATCAGTAAAACAGGATGAAAAACCATTTTCTATCATTACGAAATTAAACCTATCATACCAAGCCTTTGGGGCTTGTTTCAAATCATAAAGTGTTTTTCGAAGACGAAGCATCTTTCCTTTAGGAGTCTCTATTCTAGGAGGAGCATCCATATACACTTCTTCATTTAGATCTTCGTTAACAAATGCATTTTTAACATCCATTTGATAGATGTTCCACTTGTTGATTGAGGCAACAGTTATAAGACATCAGACAGTGACCATTCGAGCCACCGAGGCAAAGGTCTCTTCATAATCAATCCCATATTCTTGACTATAACCCTTTGCAACCAGACGGGCCTTATATCTCTCGAGGGACCCATCACTCTTAGTCTTCACCTTAAATACCCATCTACACCCTATTGCTTTCTTACCTTTAGGAAGGTCTTGAAATTCCCATGTCTTGGCTCTTCTCAGAGCTCTGAGTTCATTATCCATTGCGGCTATCCATTCAGGACATTTTCGTGCTTCCACGAAGTTTCTAGGTTCTACGTAAGAATGAATGGCGCTTAGACAGGCTCTATGTTTAGATGAAAAAGACTCATATGAGATGAACCTAGAAGGAGTTTTCCTATGTCTTTCGGTCCTACGAAGGTTCTCCTCACTTTGAGGAGCAGTCCCACCAGTATCATCATATCTTTCAAGGACACTTCTGAAAGTATTTCTATCTCTATGAGTATAGGTTATGGGATCTCTATGCGGTTCCTCATCGACAGGTTGATGAAAAGGAGAGGACACAGGACTGGTTTCCCTGGTTTCATTATCACTTGAGTCATTCTGATTTGACTCATCATCACTAGTATCATCACTTTCAGTTAAAAGATCAAATAGAAAAGAATAGTCTATATTCTCGTTATTAGATTCAAGATTTTCGAAACCACTGAGATTTTTCAAAAATCTTACATTTCTGGAAACATATATTTTATCATTTTTAATGTCATAACATCGAAAACCCTTTTGAGTTTCAGAATAACCAAGAAAGGCACAAGGAATGGCCTTTGGGGAGAGTTTGTCATTTTTATCAGTAAGGACAAAACATTTACATCCAAAGACCCTTAACCTGCTATAATCAGGTTCTTTCTCATACAATCGTTCAAATGGGGAAATCTTCAGATTTTTTGATGGGAGTCTATTTATGAGATAGACCGATGTAAGGGCTGCCTCAGCCCAGAGTCTTTTTGGAATATTCTGCGAAATGAGCAAGGTTCTAGTTGTTTCAATGATATGCATGTGCTTTCGCTCAGCCAACCCATTCTGTTGTGGGGTTTTTGGACAAGATTTTTAATGAAGAATATCATGACATTCAAGATAACTTTTGAATTCATTTGAAAGATATTCGCCACCAGAGTCGATTCTAAGAATTTTTAAACTTCCATTGAATTGATTTAAAACCATCATATGAAATGTTTTAAAAATTGAAAAAACTTCATGTTTATGTTTAAGAAAATATATCCAACAAAATCTAGTGTAATCGTCCACAAAAATAACATAGTATGAGAATCCTCCTTTAGATATCACAAGAGTCGGTCCCCATACATCGGAATGAACGATTTCAAAAGGTTTTGTTGAAAACATGGATCTTTGAGTAAACGGTAGACTTTTCATTTTCCCAAGAATACATTCATTACATACAAAATTCTCATTACAAAGATGCTTAATAAAAGGCAAATAAGAGATTTTAACAATGTTGGGATGCCACAGTCTCTTATGCCATACATGAATATCTTTGTTTTGAGCAACATTACAAAATTGGTTCTTGGCTATGTCACACGGGTGCGGGTGCGGGGATTCGGCACTTCCAAAAAACACAGGTGCGGGGGTGCGGTAGGGGAAAAAATGTAAATATATATATATATATAGAAGGGGGTCGGGGGTTCCCCCTGTGCGGGTCGGGGTTCAGTTTTTTTTTGCTGGTGTGTTTGTTTGAAGACTTGTTACCCACATTCTGCTTGTTGTGTACTTTAGCTCAACGGGACAAAATTGATGAACCGAAAGGATTGGCAATCTGATCGACCCAGCCTACTGCGTTCTGCTAACTATCATGATTCAATCATGTCTGAAACTCCCTGGTCTTCACGAAAAAAAATATAAGCGAAAGGTTTGACGTGGTTTGTTGGAGAGAGAGTCTTCACGAGGCCAACGGTGCCATTGCCACGCCAATGCCTAGGGTTCTTCAAATTTCATTTTATATACAGTTGCACACAGATGACAGCTAAAAGAAATTTATTGGATTTGACATGTGGAAAAGAGAGGTCTAGAGCACCCATCTCGTCAGGAGAAAAGTGAATACTAATAGCCACCAAGGCTCTACCACCACCATTATCATTTATTATGAAGAGATAAAATCATTGACGAAAAAGGATCTGGTTGGTTGAAGCATAAAGACTTCAAAAGGCTCTTGAATTTTGGTTTTAATTTTTGAGGAAGATGGATCATCATTTCCAAGTTAACAGTATGTTTTCCAACGCTGTGAATTAATTGTTTGGAGGCAGAAATAGCATGGGATGCCAATAAAGTTGGTCAGATGTTATGGACACAAGTGCCCCTTTATAAAACAAGAGCAGCAGCAGCAAGCAGCTGTCAGCAGAATTTTGTTTTTTAAATTTTGCAGCCCATTTCGTAGGGCAAATCTTTTTCTTTTTTTTTAAATCCAAACAAAAATGGACCGAAATGACCCTGGGTGGGGTCAACGCACCCAGGATCGGGTTGACCGCACCCGGTGCCGCACCCGCGTCGAGTCGCGTCGACGCGGGTGCGGCACCCTGCTAGCCGAATCCCTGTGACATAGGTTCTTGGAAATTTGGAGAAAATCAACATAGTAGAGGTCTCCTCTCCTAGAGACTTCCCCAATCAACTTTCTAAACTAGCGATCCTGTATCCAACATTTATTAGAAAAGAATTTTATATCGCAACCATAGTACGAGAGTTGAGAGACCGAAAGTAAATTTAAGTTTAGTTTTGGTATAAGACGAATTTTTGGAACAAATAAATCTTGTTTTTCAAAATTGCCCATTCCTTTCATTTCAATAGGTGTTTCATCCGTCGTTAAGACAAAAGATGGAAGAGAATTTTTAGAAAAATCGGAAAGGGAACAAGCACTTGGAGTCATGTGAAAAGATGCACCGGAATCTAGGAACCAAGATGTCTTACTGGGAGGTGAAGAGGATGACATAGCGACTCCGGAAATGCCTCCCTTGAGAAGAGGTTGTAAGGCATCCATAATTTGTTGAAGGGAAAGAGGCCCATTTGATGAAGATGGTCGTTCCTCTGGTTGGGATGCCATAGCCGCAGCAAGCATTTTCTTCCGTTTGGGGCAAATGAGTTTGATATGCCCGGGTTCTTTACAAAAATGGCAAGTTAATTTTGGTCTGTAATAACTCTCTTACTCTGATCCCTTCCTTTTTGTCTATGACAAAGGGGGAGAAAACCTGTCTCCATTATTGGAGAAAAATACTCGTATTTAACATTTTTCAATATTTTTATGATAAGTATTCTTTCTATGCATAATGTCTTTTTGACAGGGAGAACATATTTTGTCATCATCAAAAAGGGGGAGAATGTTGAGAAACTCTGTTTTGATGTCACATAATATAATACACTGTCTTATTTGATTTCATATAATATGATAATATGTCTTCTTGAAAAATGTTATATTATGACTGGATATCTTTGCCATATATCTAACGAGTATTTGATGCAAGGATATCTCACTCAAAAAGGATGGAGACCTCTTGTTCAAGTACAACTATGGTGCAATCATACTCCTTGAAGAAAAAGCTTGTTGAGCCATGCACTCCTAAAGACCATCTAAAGAGATCGGCTTCCACAAGTTGAAGATTTTTTCTTCTTTAGAGTCATTTGTAACAGAACCTTCAGAAGCATGCATATTGCATATTACAAACTCATTCATAAAAGTATACGATAGTTTCAAAAAGCTCCTTTTTGAAAACAAATAATTGTACCTTCTTACAACCCTTTATGAAAAAGGTATTTTGACATGATTTCAAAATGTAATAATTGTACCTTATATCATATACAAGACAACTTGAAAAGTAATGATTTTAAAAGTAGGAAAAAGACAAAACATGAAATCAGCTACACAAAGAAAACAAATATAATATGTTTTGAAAAGACTCTAGTTACCTTCTTTAAAGAAATGGTTTCAAATATAAGAAAAAGACAAAACATGAAATCGGCTACACAAAGAAAACAAATATAATATGTTTTGAAAAGACTTTAGTTACCTTCTTCAAAGAAATGATTTCAAATATAGGAAAAAGACAAAACATGAAATCGGCTACACAAAGAAAACAAATATAATATGTTTTGAAAAGACTCTAGTTACCTTTTTACAAACCCATAGAATGTCGACTTACTTGAAGTCATCATTCTCTTTGTATAGCATTAAATACCTCCTGTAAGAAATCCTTGTTAAATATCCTTCTCAAGAATGTCGACTTACTTGGAGTCTTCATTCTCTCTGTAGACTTTGAAAAACACAACATAAAGAAAACTCTTGACATGACTATGTACAAATAAATATCTCAAAGCATTTATTGTACTTACACTCATTTAAAGTAAAAAAGTACTTATGTACCTCAAATCATTTATTACAATAAAGACAAAACTACATAATAGCTTACAATCCAACGTCCAATGTACTATTGTAAGAAATAGACTTTTTACATAAAATATGTATTACCTAAAATATTACAACGACTAGTGTACCCTATATTTTACTTTTATGGAAAGAAGACTTTCTCGAATTTCTCTAAAGATGTTTTTTGAAATAACATGACATTTCACATCTCAAAAAGGCTACGATTTCAAAAAGCCAACGACTATTTTTCAAGCTATAAAAACACACTCAAATGAACTATTCTAAACAGAAGGGAATGGAATAGACAAGTGAGCTTACAACGAGAAAAATACCTATTCAATATTTGAAAGAGAGCCTAGAAAAAGAAAGAGAAAAGAAAGAGAAAAAGTCAAAAATAACTCTTTGACAAAGAGTATCTTCTGAGTGACAAACAGAACATTCTGAGAATCCTTCATTCGTGCATTCATATCATCCTGAAGGTTCTATAGGAAGTATTGTAAATTTCTGTTATTCACCGTATTCCTTCTTTATTGAAAGAAGTAGACCTCTGAGAAAGAGGGTGTTGCCCTTCTCTGTTGAGAGAAGAAAACCTCTGTGTAAGAGGGTGTTGTCCTTCTCTGTTGAGAGAAGAAGACCTCTGTGGAAGAGGGTCTGCCCCTTCTTTGTTGAGAGAAGAAGACCTCTGAGGAAGAAGGTGTTGTACTATTTATCCGGTGACTCGGATGTTATAGTGGAAAGCTCAAGTGGTTTGCTTGAGGACTGGATGTAGGTCAGGGTTTTGACCGAACCAGTATAAATCCTGTGTTTATTGTGTTGTGCCTTATTGCTTTATTTTTTATTATATCAACTTGCATCGTATTTCACTATTCAACCCCCCTCTAGTGGAATTTCAATAAATACGTACACATAAGCACAACAAGAACACTTGTGCACACAAGCACAATATAAACTCACAAATGCGCAAATGCATACACAAGATTCATAAGCATTAAGAAAATAAGCTTGGGCAATATTCCCAAAGCCTTAAGAATACACAAGGGGAGAGCCCCTTTAAATAGAGGAGGTGGAGGCCTTGGAGGGGCTCCACTTCTAGTTGTTGGAGCCCCTCTAACGGTCACAAATGTGACCGTTGGAAGGGGCCCAACAACTAGATGGTGGGCCCCTCCAAGGTACATCCTACCTTTTACAAAAAGAAATAATAAATAAATTAAAAAGAAAAAGAAAAAATAATTACAAAACATATTCTAAAAAGAATGTGTAAAAAGACTAAACTACCCCTACGGCTAAACAATACGAAAATATATATATATTTGATATATATAATAAGTAGATACATATACATATATATTAATATATGTATATGTATTACCTTATATATATCAAAAATATATATATTAGATTACATGGTTGATTACATAATTTAACACCAGGGGTGTATAGGCAGTTAGTTCGCAACTTGATATATTTGACTATTTTCAAGTCTGATATCAACTATGTGATTCATGTTGTCAGTCAGTTTATGAGCTCTCATACTTCAACTCATCTAGTTGTGGTGCTCCGGATTATTCGGTACGTGAGAGACATTGCATTATGGGATGTTTTTTTCTTCGTCTTGTTCTACAGATATTAGAGCTTTTTGTAATTCAAATTTTGGAGGATCTACTCAAGATTGTCTCTCAACTACTGGGTTTTGTGTTTTTCTTGGAAGATCTTTGGTCTCTTGGAAGAGTAAGAAGTAGTAACGAGTTGTTTTATCCACAGCAGAGGCAAAATATAGACCACAATAGAGAGTTGTTTTATCAACAACAGAGGCAAATTATTTCTATGGGGTATTCTTATAACTTGGCTCTCATGGTCCATATTCAACTGTTTTTGTCTTTTTATTGTATCAAAGGGGATCACCTCTATATGTATTGTATTCTTCATTCTTTAGCAGCTAATCAAGTTTTCTTCTTTGAGAGTTCTTTCTTCACCTTTCTCTTTGCTTGATTTCCATTCTTGTGTGATATGAATAAAAACACACCTTGCCCATGTGATGCAGAGCAGGCCCAGGACATCCCAGGCGCCCAGATCCAACAGCACGCATAGTTCGTCTCAGGTCCGGGTCCGGGTCCGGACCCGAGACCCGGATCCAGCCAAAACCCTTTAAATAGGCTGCCTAGGGTTTCGTGAAGGACAGGCGTGATTAAAGATTGCAGCAGCCTTTGCTTTTCCTTTTCAGCAGTTCCTTTTCCTTTGTCATTTTCCTTGATTCTTCCTGCTTTTGCATTTATATTTTTTGTCATTAAGTATTTGCTTGTTCTGTTTTCTCCTTTTTATTTCTTTTCTGTCAGACGTAGACGCAGTGCAGCAGTGCTTGTCTTGTTTTCCTTTTACTGTTCCCTTTGATTTCCTAGTTGCATACGAATCATTATTTATTAGTCAGTTCCTGTTAGTCTGAGTTATGCATTGTCTCATTGATTCCCATTGAAAATAAGGAATAAAGTATCGTTCATTGCTTGGGTGCCCCTTTTCATTGTTTATTTGCACTGGTTCGTGGCACAACTTGGGTCGTGTTTTCAGTTTAGCCCACAACACACGGGCAGCGCTCCTGTGTTTGCTGATTGTCATTGCGGTGCCTTGCACGACATGGTGGACGAGTTCATCCATTCAACATCCAAAAGTCGCAGCAGCCAGTACTCCACTGCATCACCATGTATCAACTATCAAGTCCTTCCAACAATGCATGTTTAAGCTAAAGAAGTACATGTAAAGGAGTATTCTTATGTGATAACTAGCATGAAGTACCTTTATATATTATACCATTAATAACATCTTGTCCAACAACTAAACTACAATTATATGAAGAAATATATGTACGGAAGGCAAATATAAGATGGAAGTACCCATGATTTTACAGAGTGGAGAAGAATTTCATATATGATAATATGCATGAATTTTGAACAAAAGTCAAATATGAGAAATCCAACTATTTTATATGGCACTGAAAGGACCTTCAACATGTGGTAAAGGAAACATAATCTTTAAACAGACAGATGGAAAGAATTAAAACCTCCATAATTAGCAAATGATGCAGCTCATTCCAGCTTTCAGCAAAATGCACTTTCAAGTAATCACCTCTCCTCCACCAACCAAAACTCTCATACATGTGTAAAACAGACATGAAAGCTGCAAGCAAAAGGAATTATCATGTCTCTATCCATCACTAAAAACAAAAAAATATCATGAAAATAGATGCCAATTTAAGTCAAAATGCTACATAGAACCAAAGAAAAAATAGCATACATATGTATATGAATGCACACATGCAAGTGTATGTGTGCTTATTACTTTCAACTCTTCCAAAGGAGCATTACAAGATATCTGTGTTAAAATGTATGCATATATATATATATATATATATATATGGTTGTAATTTGTGATAACATCAGAGGTATTTTTGCATTTTTGTCATATGTAATTAGAACAGTCCACTAGGGACTATTTTGTATTTTTTTCTTTTCTTTTATTCTATTGACCAAGGGCATTTTGGTCTCTAGACATAGTCGTTGGGACCCTCCCCAATGGTCATAAATATGACTGTTGGGGAGCTCCCAACGGCGCTATGGGAGCCCCCCTTGGTCCTCTTTGGTGTATAAATAGAGCTATTGCCCCCTCTCAAAAGTAATCCTTTTTAGCATTTATAAATCCATTTATTATTTATTTTATGTGTTCTTGATTGTGATCTTGTGGTTAAGCACTTTGTGGTTATCTGTATTTTACCCATTAGTGCTTCATTATTGTGTGGTTGAGATCTCTTTATAGCCTTTGTAATGAAACAACAAGTGCACTTACAACAATGCCACAAGAAGGCTACAAATGTGCACACACAAATACAAATGCCACAAAGGGCTAAGAACATAAACCTCTCAAAAAGAAAGGAAGAATACCAAATATAAAAACAAATATTATTGCAATACGCTTAGAAAAAGCATAAACAAAATGAGGGTGAATGCCCTCTGTTTATACAAGAGACTATGGCCTTGAGGAGCTCCCAAGAGTCGTTGGGAGCTCCCAACCTTTGGGAGCTATCCCAATTAGTGCCTTTACACTGTCAAAAAGACTAAAAATAATAAACCTAATAAAATGACTAAACTGTCCCTAATGAACAGCATCTATTATATATATATATATATGTGTGTGTGTGTGTGTGTGTGAAATTACCAAAATACCCTTGGTCAAATACCCTAATTACACAATCATATATATGATTATACAATACATTTTAAGACCGCCCCTCAAACTTACGGTGTAATCACTGAAAGTTTGTTAACAACAACTACGCCTTCATCCCAAAACAATTGGGGTCGGCGATATGAACCAAAAAAGAAAATCATTCTGGGTCTTCCACATGAATCCTTCTCCTCCAATCATTTCTATCCAATGCCATGTCCTCGGTGAGGTTCAAAGCATTCATATCCTTTCCTATCATCTCCATCCAAGTCTTCCTAGGCCTACCCCGACCTCTTTTAACTAATATATTTTCCCATTTCTCCATCCTTCTAACTGGAGCATCATTAAGCCTTCGCCAAATATGTCCAAACCACCGTAAACGATTCTCTCTCATCTTATTTTCAATGGGTGCAACGCCTACCTTCTTACGTATCTCCTCGTTCTGAATCTTATCTTTTATTGTATTTCCACACATCCATCTAAGCATACACATCTCAGCTACACTCATTTTTTGAATATGATGTCTCTTGGCAGCCCAACATTCCGTACCATATAGTAAAGCGAGTCTAATAGTCGTCCTATAAAACTTTCCCTTCAACCGCAATGGCATTCTACGATTGCACAACACTCCAGTGGCACTTTTCCATTTCATCCACCCAACCTTTATCCTATGATTTACATCTCCATCAATTTCTCCATACTTTTGAATGATAGATCCCAAATATTTGAAACAATCATCCACCGGTATTTCTTGTTCACCAAGCTTCACTACACTCCCATCACTACTTCGTTGCTTACTAAACCGATATTCCATATATTTTGTCTTACTCTTACTCAACTTAAAACCTCTTGCTTCCAATGTCTGCCTCTATAATTCTAACTTAGCATTAACCCTAGCTCTAGACTCATCAATCAAAACAATATCATCAGCAAACAACATACACCACGACACATTTTCTTGAATTGATCTCGTAAGCTCATCCATCACTATAGCAAATAGGAAAGGGCTTAAAGCAGATCCTTGATGTAACCCAACCGTTAACAACCGAAAGTTTGTTAACAAGAAAATGAAATTGATGTGATGGAAGCACCTTAGTGAAGAAGTCTGCTAGTTGATACTCGAAAGTGACATATGGAAGGGTAATGGTCTTCTTCAAGAATTCTTCACACACATTATTGCAGTCCATTTATACATGTTTGGTCCTTTCATAAAATGTATGGTTGCTAGTTATGTATATATTGCACACTTATTGTCATAACATAATCTGGAGGATGTCTGAAGATAAATGCTTATGTCTTCAAGTAACCTTCGCAACCAAACGATCTCTGATGTTGTAATAGTCATTGCATGATACTTAGCTTTAGTGGATGATAATGATACTTTTGTTGTTTTTTGCACTTTCATGACACCAGAGAATCACCTACAAAAACACAAAAGCTAGTAGTTGAACATCAATCATTTGGATCTCCTCCCCAATCTGAGTCAGAATAAGCAATCAATTCAATAGAGGAGGAGGATAATAAAAGACCTATAGAGGTAGAGGTTCGTAAATGTCTAACAATTCTCATCACAGTACTCATGTGAACTATGGTGGGAGTGTTAAATTATGTAATTAATCACGTAATGTAATATATATATTTTATATATAAGGTAATACATATACATATATTAATATATATGTATATGTATCTACTTATTATATATATAAAATATATATTTCTATTTGTTTAGTCGTAGGGGTAGTTTAGTCTTTTCCACTGTTTTACGCACATTCACTTTTATGAATGTGATTGTAAATTAATCTTATTTTTTTTCTTTCTTTTTATTTTTTTATTTCTTTTTTTTAAGTACCAAAAGGTACCTTGGGGGGCCCACTCAAATAGACGTTGGGCCCCTCCAACGGTCACATTTGTGACCGTTGGAGAGACTCCAACGTCTATGAGTAGAGCCCCTCCAAGACCCCTTTTGGTTGTTATAAATAGGGGCTCTCCCCTTTGTATTTCCTTATGGCTTTGAGTCAAAGCCCAAGTGCTCAATAAAGTGATTCCAATATTTTTTGTCTTTGTGCATTTGTGAGTTTTTGTGAGTTGTGCTTTTGTGCACAAGTGCTCTAAAGTGTTCTTATTGTGCATGTGTGCCGGATTTATTATCAAGAATATTAAGGTCTTGATCTTAGTATCTTGTTTGGAGATAGTTTTACATGGTATCAGAGCCTCGTTGAAGAAGGAGGATCGTGCATCTCTTCACTTGTGAAGTGCCTCGAAAAACGTGCCTCAAGTTATTGAAGTTTTGAAGTGAATCAACTTCTTCGGGCAATATTTTAGAAGCATCTTTTATCAAGAAAGGTTTGAAAATCATTTGAGGTACGTGTTATTTTCTATCCTCTCCCCTCTCTAATGGGTGAAAAAGACTCTCACTTCTCCCTTGGTTTTAAACTTAGTGGTTCGAACTACCATGTTTGAGCCGGCAATATGGAAGCTCATATCAAAGGGAAAGGTCTTTGGGGGTACGTTCAAGGTTCAATATCGGAACCCGAACCCAAACTTACAATCATAGAAAAAGGGGATGTTAAGATTCTTGAAGGTGAAGATAGACAAAAGGCCCTAGAAGATTATTCCAAAAGGCAAGATGAGTGGGAGATGAAGAACTTCAAAATCTTGTCTTGGATTTTTTCATCCGTAGAAACCAAGATCAATGCCAACATCATTAAGTTTAAAAAGACCTTTGAAGCTTGGTTGTACCTTGAAAAAATGTATACTTCAAGGGAGTTATCTCACAAATATTACTTCGAAAAGAAGGCTTTGACCCTTCAACAAAACGATTTGTCTATTCGGGAATATTTTGCCGAACTATCATCTATTTGGGACGAGGTTGCTATGCTCGAACCAAAATGGAGCGAAGAAGCAATCGAGTTAAGACACAAACTAGAGGAAGATCGATTCTTAAATTTTCTAAATGGTCTTAGACCCGAATTTGAGCAAATTCTGTCCTCTCTTCTATCCGCCTTCACATCCCCCTCTATTGAAGATGTTATCACTAAACTAAGTGGTGAGGAAACTCGTATGGGGATTAGTAAAAATAATCCTAGCATCCTTGTTGCACCTTCTCAAAATGATTATGAAGCGGTTAATGTTGTGTCAAGACCCGGGAATAATATGAAGGCCTACAAACCTCCTCATTTCAAAAATCAAGGACAAGGAGGAAATGATCGATATGGCAAAAGAGACTATAGCAAATTAACTTGCCATTTTTGTAAAGAACTCGGGCATATCAAACCCATTTGCCCCAAATGAAAGAAAATTCTTGCCGCGACTATGGCATCCCAACCAGAGGAACGACCTTCTTCATCAAATGAGCCTCTTTCCCTTCAACAAATTGTGGATGCTCTTCAACCTCTTCTCAAAAGAGGCATTTTCGGAACCGCTATGTCATCCTCTTCTCTCGGTAAGACATCTTGGCTCCTAGATTCAGGTGCATCATTTCACATGACTCCAAGTTCTTGTTTTCTTTCTGATTTTTTTAAAAATTCTCTTCCATCTTTTGTCTCAACGGCCGATGGAACACCTCTTGAAATTAAAGGAATGGGCAATTTTGAAAAACAAGACTTCTTTATTCCAAAAATTCGTCTTATACCAAAACTAAACTTAAATTTACTCTCCGTTTCTCAACTCTCGGACTATGGTTGCGATATAAAATTCTCTTCTGATAAATGTTGGATACAGAATCGCAAGTCCGGGAAGTTGATTAGGGAAGGCTCTAGGAGAGGAGACCTCTACTATGTTGATTTTCTCAAAATTCCCAAGAATCAATTTTGTAATGTTGCTCAAAACAAAGATATTCATGTATGGCATAAGAGATTGGGTCATCCCAATATTGTTAAAGTCTCTTATTTGTCTTTTATTAAGCATCTTTGTAATGAAAATTTTGTATGTAATGAATGTATTCTTGGGAAAATGAAAAGTCTTCCTTTTTCTCAAAGATCCATGTTTACAACAAAATCTTTTGAAATTGTTCACTCCGATGTATGGGGTCCGAATATGGTGATATCTAAAGGAGGTTTCTCATACTATGTTATCTTTGTGGACGATTACACTAGATTTAGTTAGATATATTTTCTTAAACATAAACATGAAGTTTTCTCGATTTTTAAAACATTTCATATAATGATTTTAAATCAATTCAATGGAAGTTTAAAAATTCTTAGAACCGATTCGGGTAGCGAATATCTTTCAAATGAATTCAAAAGTTATCTTGAAAATCATGGTATTCTCCATCAAAAGCCTTGTCCTAAAACCCCACAACAAAATGGGTTAGCTGAACGAAAACATAGGCATATTATTGAAACAACATGAACTTTGCTCATTTCACAAAATATTCTGAAAGGACTCTGGGCTGAGGCAGCCCTTACATCAGTATATCTCATAAATAGACTCCCATCAAAAAACTTGAACAAGGTTTCCCCATTTGAAAAATTATACGAAAAAGAACCTGATTATAGCAGGTTAAGGGTTTTTTGTTGTAAATGTTTTGTCCTTACTGATAAAAATGACAAACTCTCCCCCAAGGCCATTCTGTGTGCCTTTCTTGGTTATTCCGAAACTCAAAAAGGTTTTCGTTGTTATGATATTAAAAATGATAAACTATATGTTTCCAGAAATGTAAGCTTCTTGGAAAATATCAGTGGTTTTGAAAAAATTGAATCTAATGACGAGAATATAGACTATTCTTTTATGTTTGATCTGTTGACTGAAGATGATGATACTAGTGATGATGAGTCAAATCAAAATGACTCAAGTAATAATGAAACCAATTTTGTGCCCCCAACGCTTCATCAACATGTCAATGAAGAACCGCATAGAGATCCCATAACCTACACTCATAGAGATAGGAATACTTTCAGAAGTGCCCTCGAAAGATATGATGATGCTAGTGGGACTACTCCTCAAAGTGAGGAAAACCTTCGTAGGACCGAAAGACAGAGAAAACCCCCCTCTAGGTTCATCTCATATGAGACTTTTTCACCTAAATATAGAGTCTGTCTAAGCTCCATTCACTCTTACATAGAACCTAGAAACTTCGAGGAAGCACGAAAATGTCCGAAATGGATAGTCGCTATGGATAATGAACTTGAAGCTCTAAGGAGAGCAAAGACATGGGAATTTCAAGACCTCCCTAAAGATAAGAAAGCAATAGGGTGTAGATGGGTGTTTAAGGTTAAGACTAAGAGTGATGGGTCCCTCGAGAAATATAAGGTCCGTTTAGTTGCAAAAGGATATAGTCAAGAATATGGGATTGATTATGAAGAGACCTTTGCCCCAGTAGCTCAAATGGTCACCGTCCGATGTCTTATAATTGTTGCCTCATTCAACAAATGAAACATCTATCAAATGGATATTAAGAATGCCTTTTTAAACGGAGATCTAAACGAAGAAATGTATATGGATGCTCCTCCTGGAATGGAGTCTCCTAAAGGAAAAGTGCTTCGTCTTCGTAAAGCACTTTATGGTTTGAAACAAACCCTCAAGGCTTGGTATGATAGGTTTAACTCCGTAATGTTAGAAAATAGTTTTTTATCCTGTTTTACTGATACTGCTTTGTTTGTTAGAAAATCTAATGCAGGGATTATTATTCTACTTCTATATGTGGATGACATGCTTATAACCGGAAGCGACTCTAAAGGGATTAAAAGAATAAAATCAATTTTAAAGGATAAGTTTGAAATGTCTGACTTGGGTTTTTAACTTATTTCTTGGGTATTGAGGTAGCATACTCTCATAGAGGGTATTTTTTGTCTCAAACTAAGCTTGCATCTGAGATTATTGAGAGGTCAGGTATTACAGATGATAAAGTTTATGAAACTCCTGCTATAGTAGGAGCTAAAATGAAGATTGATGATGGTGTTCTTCTCTCCGATCCTACTCCCTACAGACAACTTGTAGGATCGTTGATGTACCTGAGTATTACCAGACCAGATATCTCACATGCAGTGCATACGGCAAGTCAGTTTCAGCATGCACCAACTTCTATTCACATGAGTGTCGTCTTACGTGTTGTAAGATACCTAAAGTGTACTCTTAATAAGGGAGTTTTTCTGTCATCCTCTTCTGAGTTAACATTAATTGCTTATACTGACTCTGATTGGGGAGGTGACCCAAATAACCGTCACTCCACCACTGGTTTTTGTGTATTTTTAGGAGACTCATTAATCTCATGAAGATGCAAGAAGCAACAAAAAGTGTCCCTATCATCAACTGAAGTCGAATATTGTGCCATGGCAACTACTACCATGGAAATTGTATGGATTCATCAGTTGCTGGAAGACATGGGGATCACAATTGAAGGGCCTGCCAAGCTATGCTGTGACAACAAAAGTGCGATTTATATTGCTAAGAATCACACTTTTCATGAGCGAACCAAACACATAGAGATGGATTGTCACTATATTCGGGAGGCGTACCTCAAAGTAGTCATTGACCTTCCATATGTCACGTCTGAATATCAGTTGGCGGATTTCTTCACTAAAGCCTTGTGTGCTCCGCGCTTCAACTTTCTTCTTAGCAAACTTTTGGTCATCCTGCCCTAAGTTTGAGGGGGGTGTTAAATTATGTAATTAATCATGTAATGTAATATATATTTTTTATATAAATAAGGTAATACATATACATATATTAATATATATGTATATGTATCTACTTATTATATATATTTCTATTTGTTTAGCCGTAGGGGTAGTTTAGTCTTTTCCACTATTTTACGCACATTCACTTTTATGAATGTGATTGTAAATTAATCTTATTTTTTTCTTTCTTTTTATTTTTTTATTTCTTTTTTTTAAGTACCAAAAGGTACCTTGGGGGGGCCACTTAAATAGACATTGGGCCCCTCCAACTGTCACATTTGTGACCGTTAGAGGGGCTCCAACGTCTATGAGTGGAGCCCCTCCAAGGCCCCTTTTGGTTGTTATAAATAGGGGCTCTCCCCTTTGTATTTTCTTATGGCTTTGAGTCAAAGCCCAAGTGCTCAATAAAGTGATTCCAATATTTTTTATGCCTTTGTGCATTTGTGAGTTTTTGTGAGTTGTGCTTTTGTGCACAAGTGTTCTAAAGTGTTCTTATTGTGCATGTGTGTCGGATTTATTATCAAGAATATTAAGGTCTTGATCTTAGTATCTTGTTTGAAGATACTTTTACAGGGAGAATGTTGGAATTGGCTAACAGAATGAACTGCATGCACAATATCAAGCCTAGTAATAGTTAAATAAGTCAAGACGTCAATCATTTGGCAATACAGAGTACAATCATCCAGAGGTGTCCCATCATTAATCTTCATCTTTGCATTAATAACTTCAGGGGTATCCACCATTTCATCAGTAATGCCTGACCTGTCAATGATATTATTAGCAAATTTGTTTTGAGAAAGTAAATATCTCTTAAGAGAATAAGCAACCGCAGTCCCTAGAAAAAATCAAAGAAATCCAAGGTGAATCATTTTAAAATATTTTTTTAAGAATACATTTAATATGTTTTACTCCCTGTTTGTCTTTGTGAAAATGTCTTCAAAGAGACTACATACACAAGAACACTACGTTCTTAATGTGGGATACGTGCACAAAAATATAATAAGAACACTTGGAACAAATGTGCACAAAGGCACAACACATTCAAGAGATCACAAATGCACAAAGGCATAAAAAATATGAATCTTTATTGAAATAGAGAAAGCACTTTTGCTAAAAAGCTTAAGTCTTTACAAAGGGGGATAACCCCTATTTATACAAGAGAGAGACCTTGGAGGGGCTCCACTCATAGACATTGGCGCCCCTCCAATGGTCACATTTGTGACAGTTGAAGGGGCCCAACGTCTATGATATGGGCTCCCCAAGGCTAGAAATAATAAAAAAAAGGAAAAACTAAAAAGCAAAAAAGAATTACAATCATATTAAAAAAAGTGAATATGCGTAAAAGTGAAAAGACAGTTTTACCCTTATCGGGTTTACCCTTATAATATATATATATATATATATGTATGTATAGATATATATAGTTTACATTTTAACATCCCCCCTCAAACTTACGGTGTGATGGCCGAAAGTTTGTTAAGAAGAAAATTGAATCTAGGGAAACAGAGTGTCTTAGTAAAGAAGTCAGACAGTTGATATTCTGATGTTACATAAGAGAGATCAATGTCTTTTTTCAAGTATTCTTCTCTAACATAATGGCAGTCCATTTAGATATGCTTCATTCGCTCATAAAATGTGTGATTGTAACGCCCCAAAATTTCAAACTTGCGAACCTTTCAAAAAACAAGCAAGAGACTAGAAGAAAATCTTTTTCCTTTCAGAGTTTATTTAGAAAGGCAAGCTTACAACTTTGGGCACGTTAGCTAAAAGAACCAAAAAGTACAAAATTCGGATATCCAAAGGAAAACCCGTGACAAAACCCAAAAACATCCAGGACGCGATCTAAAGCAAGAAAAAGAAAATCTTGAAGTCATCGCGCCATCGCCCGTGGTGTACTTAATCATCACCTGTACCCATAAAATGGGTTAGTTTCGCGAAAAACTAGTAGCTGCACAAGAAAGACTACAGGAAAATGAATTAAGTACATTTAATTCAGTATACTAAGCAGTTTAAAGCAGATAAACAGTTAAACAGGTAAGTCGTTTCAAACAAGTAAGCAGTTCAAAACAGGTAAGCAGTTCAAAGCAAGTAAGCAGTGCAACTATCAAAACGTAGCATGACGATTCATTTGATCGTAAGTTGTGAACTACCATGCAACAAGCTTGTTTTCGTTCCTTGAACATGGTCTCTACATTTAATCATTATCAAGTCATCGTTTGTCGCTCTCACTATTTCTAACAAACTCTTTGTCCTATACAACCTTAATTTATTCTCATCTCTTAAGGCCTTACGCGGCCAACTGTCACCTGTTATGACTCACTTAAGGCATCATACTTTCTCAGAAAAAACTCACCCTTCTATAGAAGGTCCAAAACATGATCTAAAATCAATAAAGATCTGATTTTCACATCTGGGTCCTGCATGAAATTATGCTAAAACAGAAAGCCAAATCTATAAATTCATAATTGGCTATCAATATCAATCTCAGAAAATTATTACAGCTCACTATAACTTTTTATGGTAATCAAAAACATAAGTTTCACGTCGGATCGCGGAAATGTACAACCTCATAAGGAATTACCGCCCTAGATGGTATACCTGGTCTTGGACCATACACTTTCTCACAGGAGTTCACCGTCTTTGCGGCTACCCGCTCGTGGACAGTGTACACCCTCACAGAGAATCTACCACCCTAGTTGGGTCACCTGGTCTTAATCATACACGCCCTCGCAGATAATCCTTTGGAGATCAGGTCCTCAACAGATACCATACTCAGTGATACATGCATCAATACAATCGACTGCTCCGAACAATTGACTGCTCTTGGGGTCAGTAGCCACCAATCTGGGCACAAGCATGTATACCAGCAATATCATCAAATCACTTCACATGGTAAAACAAAACACAAGATCACATGTTCTTCCAACCAGGTTCCATGAACATTTATCGCATGCTTTCAACATTTCTTATCACGTGGCATTTCAATCACATCATACAGAAGCATATAATACTACAGATCGTATCATCGCCACAAGCTATGTCACATGGGTGCGGGTGCGGGGATTCGGCACTTCCAAAAACCTGGGTGCGGGAGTGTGGCAGGGGCAAAAATGTAATATATATATAAGGGGGTCCGGTTGTTCGTTAAATGGGTTCAAATTTGCATTTGGATTTGGTTGTGAAAAGCTCATAGCAAGTCCGCTTTTTTACATGTAAATGGATTTGAATATCTATCAAATTAGAATATGTATCGGATTCAGTAGCAAAAAATAATAACCATATCCGTCAAATTGGAATATAATGGGATGTCCAAACGCAACTAAATGGAATTGAATTTGGTGTAATGTGGATAAAATCCGATTTATTGGCATCCCCACCTAATAGGATGTGGCCTCTTTCCACCCAAGAGTTGGATCCAGATACAAAACCGTGACCTTGTTACATACACTTTTACATGTATTCAGGTTTTGAGTTGGAATTCAGATTTGGATTAACGGTATGGTATCTAGCCCGTATTTTGTTGGGATCTGGAATGCTTTACTGAATCCAACTAAAAGTTAATCGTGATTGGATATTTAAATCAATCTGATCCATTGACATCTTGCCTACAGGTTATCAATTATGGGTAAAGGTCTCACGTTGTTAATTGTATCCCATTTCTCCTGATACATGCAAATCCAATTCGGGTAGCACCTTTCAAATAAATTGGATCTACAAGAAGGATATTGAACCCGGATCGAAACAAACCCGATCCAGTTGCATGTTTACAACGGGTAGGGGTAGTTTAAACCATTTTCTCCTCAGGGTTTTAACCGTCCTCTTGTGGACCTTTGACCGGCAAGGAGCTCCTCGTGAGGGCCCCACCCGTCCTTCTAGGGTGACGGCATGTCGCTTCTCCCAATCGACGTCTGCCACGTTACCACCTCAGGTATTGTCCACCCCCAGTGGTCGTACGATCGGGGTGACCCGCTTGCGATCGAACGGTTGGCAGGACGTGGAAGGCGGATCCAACGAAGAGATGCACGGGATTCTAGAGGCTTTGACGGGTGGAGGGAACCTGATCAGTTAACCGCGGTTAATTCTTAACCACTGGTGGAACCCCCCTCACCCCTTGCTTTCCATCGAGTTAAGATTCCGATGAGAGAGAGAGAGAACGAAGGCGAGGGTTTCCTCTTCTTCTCCTCTCCTCCTTCCGCCCTTTCGGGATCGTTGCAGACGGAAGAGATTCTCCTTCTCTCTCTTGGTACTTCTTCCCTCCTTTTGAGAGAGAGAGATCTTGACCGTAGGTCACTCTGAAACGCTGGCAAGATCGATGGCTGAAGAGATGACGAGTTAGCTAACAGCGATTTGTTTATCGTTCCTATCCTTCTATTCTTGCGAGTTTCTTCCAAGAGTTCGTAAGATTGGTCTCTCTTCTTGTTTGTTTTCGTTGTTTTGGTTTGAGGTTTTGTAGATCTGAGTGCTTTTTCTGCAAATTTATGGACGGAATTGCTATGTTTTGCATTTTGATGGTTCAACGATGTCCGGTGCTTTTAGTTTTGGAAAGTTCACTCTTATGATTTTTTTTTTTAAATTTCGCAGCCCATTTCATAGGGCGAATTTTTTTTTAAAAAAAATCCAAAAAAATAGACTGAAATAACCCTGGGTGCGGTCAACGCACCCAGGGTCGGGTTGACCGCACCCGGTGCCGCACCCGCGTCGAGTCACATTGACGCGGGTGCGGCACCCTGCTAGCCGAATCCCTGTGACATAGGCCACAAGGAACATTGTATTCCTCAAATAAGACCTTAAAGCATGCATAAACAAAGCATGAGTTCTATACACATGAGAACACGCAGATTACATAATATGAATCAACTAAACATCAACATATGTAACTCCTACGTAGTTCAATAAATTTACATAGGATTCAAGTTATGTGCAAATATTCAAATCATTACATCATTATATGCATTCACAATTCTTCTCTCAAAGCACATCGCATTCGACTTTTCTAGCGTGTAACTCACGCACATATCTTCAAGACATTTCAATCAAATTCAAGATACTTATCAATCATGTTATACAGGTATGCTATATTCACTTAGGCAATCATAACGCAATTCTTTGCAATAAAACTATGTAGGCGTGATGTATTATTCACCTAAATAGTCTAAACTAATCATTTGTCGGTGCGACATGTCATCCACCTATATGCTAACATAAGCATCATAATCATAAGAATCTTGAGGACACACAAAGTCATACGTAATTTCATCGATAAGCTTTTACTTGACAAAAAATACGTATCCAAAACACACGAAAGTCTTATGACCCATCAACCAGTGTGAACAAACTTTATGTTTCGATATTACTGGCTTGCGGGTACGCTCACGCAAAACGTAGAAACAACTGAGACTAGTTCAGGCGTCTGTTATTTTATGTATTTCCAATAACCCGAATAGCTAGTTGAGTTTTCTCCTAAGGGGACGGCTTTAGCCGAGAGAGGATTTCCCAAAGGCAGGTAAGCAGTTGATTTCCCAGAGGATTTCCCAAAGGCATCCAACTTCTGTAGAAGTTCATAGGATCTACCACCTAGGATAATGACTGGTAGTCCCTTCTCCTAACTCTAATGACTGGAGAGGCCGAATCTTTGCCCGTGGGGTGGTTGTTAACAACCTGTCCAATGGAGTTTTTGTACCGCTCTGTCCTCTCCCTTGAGAGACAACAAGAAGCGAATGGGTGCGTTAGGGGTTGCTTAACTAACGACTCATTCTAATGTTGTGGTCTTTCAACCACTCAAGCATCTTGACTGTGAAGGCGAATCATTCACCATTTGATGTGATTACATCATTGTGCATTTAGCACTATTCGAGGTTGCACGATTGTCTCATTCGTTCATCGCAGTACTAGTGTGTAGTACACGACTACAAGTACTATAGGATGAAAGGGGTATAGCTCCTCAATAGGAGCCTCAACAAAAGTGTTTCGCAAAGATGTAATGTTTTTCAAACTTTACTTTTAACATTCTTTATCTTTTGAAACAAACAACTGCTTGTACCAACATCTGGCATGCGATTTTCTCGAATTTCATCTGCTATCGTGGTATCTACATGCCTCGCATGACTCGATACTGGCCTCGATGAACGGGATACAGGTTTCTCAACAGAACCCCCACTAAGAAGTTTGCTCAAGCCCCGATTTGGGGTTACCCGAGATATGCCGAATAGACGAACAGAACCAGCTAAAACACATTCTTTCAAATACTTTGATTTGGGCAGTCTTTGATGCTTTTGCGCAGCTCCCTAAAATCTCAAGTCTACTTTGTAGGATTGCTCACTCGAAAAGCCAGGATCCCTGCTAGGGATCCCTTTCCTTAGACGAGGATGTATTATTAAGCTCATGACTCAACTCTTGTCGCAAGAGGGAGAGCAGTAAATGCCTTAACATCTTCCACGAGGATGCCTTTATAGCACATGCAATGAGCGAAAACTTGAACGTCATCTGCAATGGCAAGGTAGTAACAAAACATTTGCAAAAGCAAGAGCCTGGGCGCAAAGCGCGATGGCAAAGTAAAGACTGTAAGCAGGAATGCAAATGCAAAGCTTGGGCACAATACGCAGCGGCAAAAGAAAGACATGACAGAAACGTAAAGGACAAGGATCGCGAAACCACGTCCTTGAGTTAAATGTGTACTCGTATAACTATATATACATATATATTTATTTAATTGTCCTTTTTAGTTAATTAAACTCAATTCAATTGTCCAAGTCCTCTCTGCAATCTTCCCCTACCTTGGGGAGTTGCGAGCTTGTTGACGTCCGTGGGTGTAGGCGATTGACGACTCGGGCCGCAGAGCGCGAGCGGGATCCGTCGTACGAGCTGCAAAAGCGACAGTCTTAGCAAGCTAACACAAAAAAACAAAAGGTCGGAGGCCCTACCGCTGACCTAACGTGAAGGAAACAGAGACAGGGGCATCGTGCCCTTGCGCACCTGCTATCAGCGCAAGAAGTAGGGCAGGGGCTGCGAGCCCCTGCTGACCTGCTATCAGCAAACTACGAGGAGGCAGGGGGTTGCACCCCTGCCCTCAGAAAGTGAGGGTAGGCAAGGCTGCACCCCTGCGTGACAAAGTAGAAGAGAGGCAGGGGGGCTTCACCCCTGCCTGACAAACATGAAAAGAGGTAGGGGCGTGGCCCCTGCCTGATGAATACGCAAACAGGTAGGGGGCGAATCCCCTGCCTGACGCTAGAGAAGAGGGAAGCAGGGGGCCTTGCCCCTGCTTGTCGAAAAACAGCGGAGGCAGGGGCGATGCCCCTGCCTAAAGAGAGAAAAGGGCGCAGGGAGGGGGCTTGACCCCTCCCCTTGCCAATAGAGCGAGCAGGAAGACTAGGGGGAAGGGCTCAGCCCCCCCCCCCCCCCTCATTGCGATAAGGAGAAACAGGGAGGGGGTCGAGCCCCTCCCTCGTAACCCATACCACAAGGAGACAGGGAGGGGGCTTAGCTCCTCGGCGAAAAAAGGAAGCAGGGAGGGAGTCGAGCCCCTCCCTCGTAACCTGTACAATAGGAAGACAGGAAGGGGACTCGGCCCTTCCCTAACGAAAAAGGGAAACAGGGAGGGGGTCGAGCCCCTCCCCTTCACCTCTCACCACAAGGAGACAAGGAGGGGGCTCTGCCCCTCCCCGACAAAAAAGGGAAAGAGGGAGGATTGGGGGCAGGGGCTTTGTCCCTGCCTACCGAGAAAACTTAGGTGGCAGAGGCAAGGCCCCTGTCGACCTGCCAAAAAGCAAGGCAGGGGCCAACAAGCCCCTGCCAAAAGAATTATCACAGGCGGCAGGGGGTGTTGCCCCTGCCGACCTGCCGGAACATTAAAGGCAGGGGCTAAAACCCCTGCCGACCGACTAAAAGCAGGCGACAGGGGGCGTCACCCCTGTCGTCCTACTAAAAGATGTCAGGCAGGGGCTTTATCCCCAGCCGACCGACCTAATGAAGATGGCAGGGGAGCGTCGCTCCTACCATCCTGCCGAAGAAGAGAAAAGGGAAACGAAGAAGACATTATAGGGGAGTCAGGGGTTACCTGAACGAACCATAGAAAAGGGGCAACTGCCGGTGGTTTGCTGGCGTACACAGGGGGAGTGATGGATGATCGCAAGGAGGGAGAGCAGGGAGGCGATAGGGATATCGTCGGCGTCGAGCTTCGGCGTACGCAGGAAAGAGGCAGAGAGGGCGAGTGAATGACCCCGACGTCGGGCTCCGACGACTGTCGTGGATGCTGAAGGTGAGGTCCGACGAGAGACGGGGAAGAAGGTGAGTATCGGGGAGAGAGAACGAGAGAGCAGAGGGGAAATGCGAGGGGGAGCGACGATGGTCGACGCGTGGGGGAGGGGCTCGTCGACTGTCCCTCCCCCTGTGTGTTTTATCTTTAAAACACGCAGGCGGTGGGCAGTGAGGCGGTGCCCGACCGCCTCTCCTTTTAGATCCGGGTCGGGTCCAAATCTGGATCTGACCCGGGTCCAACAAAAAAAAAATTCTCGAGGGTTTTACAGTGATTCTTGGCAATATATATTGCACTTTTGTTGTCCCAGCACAGCTTTGTAGGCCCTTAAACACGAACCCCCATATCTTCCAGCAACCGCCAAAGCCAAACAATTTTCATGGTTGTAGTTGTCATGGCTCGATACTCAGCCTCAGTAGAAAACAGAGACACCTTCTGTTGCTTCTTGCATCTCCAAGAAACCAATGATTCACCTAAAAACACACAAAAACCAGTAGTGGAGTGATGGTTATTTGGGTCAGCTCTCCAATCAAAGTTAGAATACGCAATTAAATTTAAATCAGATAATGAAAATATAAATACTTCCTTGTTTACAATCCTCTTACATATCTGATAATTCAAAGAATGGCCCCCATATGAATTGATGTAGGAGCATGCTGAAATTGACTGACAACATGTACTGCACGAGAAATATCTGGCCTGGTAATGCTAAGGTACATCAATGACCCAACGAGTTGCCTGTAAGGAGTAGGATCTTCTAAAAGAATCACATCATCAATCTTCATTCTTGTTCCTACCACTTCAGGAGTTTCACATATTTTATCATCTGTAATGCCTGAAGTGTCAACAATCTCACAAGCAAGTTTAGTTTAAGACAAAAAATAACCCCTGTGAGAATAGGCAACTTCAATGCCTAAAAAATGTCGGAAAACCTAAGTCCAACATTTCAAATTTTTCTGTTAATGCAGACTTGATACTCTTGATCCATTTGGCATCATCACCTGTGATCAACATATCATCAACATATAATAACAAAATCGCAATTCTTGCATCAGATTTATTGACAAATAGAGCATTGTCAATATGACATGAAATAAAACCATTTTCTATCATTAAGTTGTTAAATCTATCATACCAAGCCTTGGGAGCTTGTTTTAAACCATAGAGAGCTTTTCGTAAGCGAAGAACTTTATCCTTAGGTACATCCATACCCGGAGGAGCATCCATATAGACTTCTTCATTTAAATCTCCATTTAAAAATGTATTTTTAACATCCATTTGATATATGTTCTATTTTTTAATAGATGCAATTGTAATTAGGCACCTAACAATAACCATTCGTGCAACGGGGGCAAATGTTTCAGCGTAATCTATACTATATTCTTGACTATATCCCTTGGCGACTGGACGAGCTTTATACCTTTCAAGTGACCCATCACTCTTAGTTTTCACCTTGAAAACCCATCTACATCCTAGTGTTTTCTTTCCTTTAGGTAAATTTTGAAATTCCCAAGTTCTAGCTTTTCTAAGGGCTACAAGTTCATTATCTATTGCATCCATCCATTCTATCATTTTCTTAGCTTCTTCAACAAATTTAGGTTCCACATATGAATGAATAGCACTAAGACATGCTCTATGTTTAGGTGAGAACGATTCATAGGATATAAATCTAGAAGGGTTTCTCCTATTTCTCTCGGTTCTACAATGATTGTTTATTGAGGAAGATTCATTAGATTCACTATATTTTTCAATTGCACTTCTAAAAGTGCTTCTGTCTCTATGTGTATATGTAATTGGTTCCCTGGATGTTCCTTCTTCGATAGTGTGCTCAAGAGGTGGAAGACACTCACTCTCTTGAGTATCATTAGAAGTATCAAATATTATTTCATCACTAGAAATATCCTCATTTCTAGACAATAATTCAAACAAGAAGGAATAATCGGCATTATCCTCATGGGGTTTAAATTCTTTAAAACCACTTAAGTTTTCTAAGAATGTTACATTTCTAGAAACATATAGTTTATCATTTTTGACATCATAACACCTAAATCCCTTTTGTATTTCCAAGTATCTAAGAAATGCACAAGGAATGGCTTTGGGTGAAAGTTTATCATTTTTGTCGGTGAGAAAAAAACATTTTCATCCAAAAATTCTTAGTCTATTATAATTGGGTTCCTTTTGATACAAGATTTCAAAAGGTGATATTTTATTCAAGTTCTTTGAAGGGAAATGATTTATAAGATAGACGGATGCAAGAGCTGCCTCAGCCCAAAATCTTTTAGAATTCTTTTGAGAGAGAAGTAAAGTCCTAGTGGTTTCAACTATATGTTTATGTTTTCTTTCGACTAAGTCATTTTGTTGGGGTGTTTTGAGACATGATTTTTTATGAATAATTTCATTAATTTCAAGATAATTTTTAAAATCATTTGAGAGATATTTCCTCCGAAATCGGTCCTAAGAATTTTTAATTTACCATTAAATTGATTTTTTATCATCATGTGATATGTCTTAAATGTCAAAAAAACTTCATGTTTATGCTTGAGAAAGTATATCCAACAAAATCTAAAATAATCATCAACAAAAATAACATAGTAAGAAAATCCTTCTTTAGATACAACGGGGGACGGTCTCCATACATCCGAATGCACAATTTCAAAAGGTGTGGTTGTAAACATAGTTCTTTGCCCAAAAGGTAGGCTTCTCATTTTTTCAAGAATGCAATCATTACAAATGAAGTCTTTACATAGATCTTTAGCAAAATATAAATAAGAAAGTTTGACAATATTGAGATGCCTAAGACGCTTATGTCAAACATTTATATCATTATGTTAGGCAATGTTACAAAAAGATTGTTTTGGTATTTGAAGAAACTCCATGTAATATAGATCTCCTTTCTAGAGCCTTCCTGAGTCAACTTTCCGGACCGGCGATCTTGTATCCAACATTTATTTGATGAGAATTTGATATCACACCCATGGTCCGATAGTTGAGAAACGAAAAGCAAATTCAAATTTAACTTAGAAATGAATCTAACTTTAGAAATAAAAAACCTTGTTTTTCAAAAAATTTAATTTCTTTAATTTCAAGAGAAGCATCATCCGCAGTTGAGACAAAAGAAGGAGATATGTTTTTGTGTATTCGAAAAGGGTAAAAATATTGGAATCATATGAAAAGAGGCACCCGAATATAAAAGCCAAAGAGTCTTACCGGGAGGAGAGAAGGCTGACATGGTGGCCCCATAAACGGATCCCTTGAAAAGAGGTTGAAGAGCTTCCATGATTTGATTTAGAGACAACGTTCCATTGTTGAAGGTAGATGGACCCTCCTCTTTATATGGTTGAAATATTGTCAACATAGCCACCATCTTCTTCCATTTAGGACACAACGGTTTAATATGTCCCGGTTCTTTGCAAAAATGATATAATTTTACTATAATCTCTTCCATGGTACCTTCTATTTGGATCACCATTTTCTCTTGCTCCTTGATTTTGATTTCGAAATTTATTGAAATGAGGGGGTTTGTATGTCTTTATATTATTTCCTAGTCTAGAGACGGCATAGGATCCTTCATTTTCATCTTTATAAGGAATGGCCAACACACTTTGATTGGTTTTGTTCATTCCTAATCTAGTTTCTTCTCCACTTAATTTAGTAAGAACATCTTCTAGAGGTGGAGATATAAAAGAAGATAAAAGCGAGGATCTAGTTTGCTCAAATTCGGGTCTAAGCCCATTCAAGAAGTTGAAAAAATGATCTTCCAATTATTTATGCCTTAATTCAATAGCTTCTCCACTCCATTTGGGTTCAAGGAGTGCAAGTTCATCCCAAATGGATGATAATTCGACAAAGTACTCTCTAATAGACATTTCCTCTTATTGAATGGTCAATGCCTTTTTTTAAAGATAGTATTTATGGGATAAGTCTCTTGAGGTATACATCCTCTCAAGATAATCCCAAACTTGAAATGCCTTTTTAAATTTCAAAATGTTAGCATTTGTCCTTTTTTCTACCGTAGAAAAAATCCATGAAAGAATTTTATAATTCTTCATTTCTCACTCTTCATGCTTATTATATTCTTCAAATGCCTTCTCTCTTTCCTCCCCATCAAGAACCTTAATTTCACATTTTTCAATAATGGTGATTTTTGGTTTGGGTTCGGGTGTTGTGCCTTTGACATAGCCCCAAAGGCCTTTTTTTTTTTTATATGAGCTTCCATATTGCCGGCCCAAACATGATAGTTGGACCCATTGAGTGTAAATCCTAGGAAAAAATGAGAATCCTTTTCCCCCATGAAAATGCCTCTATGAGAAAAAAAGAGTCTTTAGAAATTAAAATCTTACCGCAACGGATCTTCTTTGAGCTTATTTGATGTATTACGCTTCCCCTGAAATGATTTGGAAGAGATTTTTATACCAAAAGAATGAGAATGAGGAATGGGCACGTTCTTCGAGGTGGCCACTGTGATGACGCAATACTCGAGCTCTTCTTCTAGAGACCTTGCTCTGATACCATGTGAAAATGTCTTCAAAGAGACTACATACACAAGAACACTAAGTTCTTAATGTGGGATACGTGCACAAAAGCACAATAAGAACACTTGGAACAAACGTGCACAAAGGCACAACACATTCAAGAGATCACAAATGCACAAAGGCATAAAAAATATGAATCTTTATTGAAATAGAGAAAGCGCTTTTGCTAAAAAGCTTAAGTCTTTACAAAGAGGGATAACTCCTATTTATACAAGAGGGAGACCTTGGAGGGGCTCCACTCATGGACATTGGAGGGGCCCAACGTCTATGATGTGGGGCCCCCAAGACTAGAAATAATAAAAAGAAAAAGGAAAAACTAAAAAGAAAAAAAGAATTACAATCATATTAGAAAAAGTGAATATGCGCAAAAGTGAAAAGATAGTTTTACCCTTATTGGGTTTACCCTTATAATATATATATCTATATATATATATATATATATATACATATACATATATAATATATATATGTATGTGTATATATATATATGGATATATATAGTTTACATTTTAACCGTCTTCACCTGTGATGATCATGTCATCAACATAAAGGAGAGAGTTTATCATTTTTTTTGTGAGAACAAAGCACTTGCAACCAAAAGGTCTTAGTCTAAGATAATCAAGAGAGATTTTAAAAAGTTTTTCATAAGGTAAAATGTAACGACCCCAATCCAAACCCTTTAAAAATGCGGAATAATTTTTTTTTTTTTTAAGAGTTGCGGAAAACTTCCCAGAGACCTGGGGTCCCTACAGTTCCAATTTCAGTTGGATAACCACACACCATAAACGAAGTTGCAATTATCATCCATATCACCCAACTAAAACTCTTTTATTAATGAGTAAGAAATTTTCAAAGACAAAGTTTTCTTCAACTGAAAGTAAAGTCACAATTGCAGAAATTAAAAGAACTAAAAGACAAAAGAAAGAGTCACTATATCCTCTACTAAAGCTGACAAGCCCAAGTATAACTCATCCGTCCCCAATAGTCAGTCCAGCCTCACTGTTCAACATGTCCTGTGAAAAACCAACAAAGTAGGGTGTCAGAACCGAAATTCTGAGCACAGCTACTTCTAAAGAAACCAGGTGAGAGAAATAACATGGATAAGATTTCATGCAGTGATTCGAGTGAGTGCAGATATAAAATTTTCAACATTCAAATTATCCATAACTACCAATAATTGCATATACTCATCAACCGAGAACAGTAAAGCAGTGTCATGTATCAATAACTATAATAATCAAACCTTCCAGCATGATTTCACAAAGTAAATCATATGCTTCCACCAAATGATGTCATGATATCAAGAATGATTCAAACATGCATGATCTAATGCATAACAGTAAAATGCATGATTATGTGCAATGCATGATTTCTCCTGTTATCTTTCATTTAAGTTTCATCTTTCCATATGCATGCCCTATTAAATGCACGCACTTTAAGTTCCTATTTTTAATTACCGTGGCCCGCGGATACACCAAACGGGTACAAACCCCGAGGTCAAGTAGGTTCCCAGGGTAGCTTAACACACAATTTATATTTTATTACTGAGTTCCAACTTAGCCCTCGACCGATATCAGGAAACAATACCATCCATCAGAACATTAGACCTCCACATCTAATGTCGGGGACACAAGGGACACCCCACGCCCACAAGTGTCACTTCCTTGGTACCATAAACTCACAGCTGTGACTAACACACCACTCCCGGGTAAAGTGGCGGACTCTCCCTAAAACCGTGGCCAGGAGAAGAACCTCATTATCGGGTTCAGGGGCAACAACGCACACAGAGTTTTTGTATTCTCACAGTATCCCCAAGACCGGATAACTAAGATTCTCATACTCCAGATGAGATATCCCAGAATGTATATTACACTATTCTTATTCTTTATATTTTTAATTAAGTCCATTTCTTTAAGTTTGCCACACATATGCAAAAGTAAAGTGAAAACCCCGCATCCTCCCTTGCAGGGACCCATTCGGGACTCCAGCCCGTATAAACCACTAGAACAGTGTAGTAAAGTGCCAAACCATCTTATGTGGTTTCAGTGATGCAGTTAAAAAATATATAAAAGAAAACCCAACCCACGGCTCTCCAGGCCGATGATGGTCCAATTTGGCCATCGGTGCATCACATAATAAAACCAAATTAGTGTTTCATTTATAACACTAGGCCCAAAATGCCAAAAGCATATATATTCATGCAAATATAAACCCAAACATGTATGCATGTCATAATTCATTCATATGCATTTTCAATATGTGTGTGTTACCTACATCACATATGGGTCTTAACCAATCCATGGTTTCTTTAAGTGTGTGAGTGTACATGTACCATTTCACATATAAATCAAGTGTACATGTTCAAGAAGACTTACTAATAATTGAATCATGCTCACACTCATGCGTACCATAGTCATAACAGTCCAGTGAAAGCATAAATCTCCACGACAAGTGTTTCCAAATGCACATCCATATATGCCAATATAACCATGGACGTAAAACAACATCATTCACAAGCACGGTTTCAAAGATTCATGCGCAAGGATTCACGTATTTATACCAAATGTACGTTGTCATTCCTTAATTAATTTTATTATATCATGTGAATACCCATGCATGTAGATTCAAGCAATAAAACATTAGTTTCATGATTGTTCATGCCCATGCCCATGAAAACAACTAGACAATGATATCCAAATCAAGCACAACAATTCAAGTCTAAGCATATTAGCATTTCCATTCACCTGTATGCAAATAGCCAGGTCTAACACGATTAACTAGTATTCTGCAAAAACTAAAGTGCTAAGCTAAGCTTCCATATGAGCCATACTATACATGAACAAGGATTCAATCGACCTGTCATTTGTCCACAAGCATGGACAGTTTAGGAAATGTCATTTACCATATTTTCCTTTGTAAAAATATAGTCCAGCACCGTTCGGCTGGGCTTGGCAGGGTTCCACACAACCCATGATCTTATGCTATCCTTCCGCTCAATACTTATAACAAAACAACAAGACTAAAATTATCAAAAACTACACAATGGTCATGATAACTGGTTCTAACGCTAGTCAAAATAGACATTTCAGCTAGCCATTTCTTTGTCATTAAAAGATCAACAATCAAATTTCTGCATCATCAACAGTTAAAAAGGAAACATCCACAGTTCAAACAAAACTTCACAGCTAGTACTCCTAAATCAGCTGAGTTTCTTTCCTTTCCCTTTTCAACTGATGGAAAGCTTTTTCAGCAAGTTCAAATGAAGCTTAAGAGAATATAAACAATATTTCTGAAAACTTTGACTTTAGTATGCTAAGAGGTATGCTTCCAAGTGAGTTCCAAGAGAGTATTTCACAACTACTTAATTTGTTGTGAAAGAGATGCATGGTTGGAAACAGTACTGCAAGAAGCCAAAAATGCAATGCAAGCATAATAGTTTTTCTTTAATATTGACACTGAGTATAAAGCCCTTGATTAAGACTATTGTAGTCAAATGAACACTTATAAAAGAATTTCTATACATAAAATAACTTATAGTTTATTTACAAAAATATACCCAGCAACACTATGGATTTGATTGGTATTCTTCTTCACAACAGTGACATTGCCATTTAGATGCACCATTTTGCATCTCATAAGTAATGTGCTTATTCATCATCAATTTCTGATAAAAGGATGCTAGCCCTCCAAAGTCACTCTTCAATGTTGCGGTTAATTCATGTGATTGTCCTTTAGTTCTGGGCTCACCACAAATATGCCATAGATGTTAAAATATGTTGATCCTTAAATGTACATATATATATATATTTATATATAAAGATACGTATACATATATATATATGTATACATATCTCTATTTATATATATATATATATAAATATATATTTTATCTTCCTAAAATACCCTCAAGGGTATTCTTGTAAATTAGCATTTTACGCATATTCCAATTGGAATATGCATTGTAATTTTTGTTTTATTTTTATTTTTTGTTTTTTATATTTTTGGATTTCGTACCACATTGGGGGGCCTCCCAAAAGTGACGTTGGGAGCCCCCAACGGTCACAAATGTGACCGTTGGGGGCTCTCCAACGTCCCCTTTGGGAGCCCCCAAGGTGGTCCCTTTTCATGCTTATAAATAGGGGATTTCCCCTTTGTATTTTGTATTCTAGAGGGAGCTTATGCTCCATTGTAATGGGGTTTTTACCCCTTCTCCATTATTCTTCAATGATATGCAACTTATGACTTTATGTCATATTTTTCCCTTTTTATGGGTTTTATGTGTTAGCACATTATGTGCTTATGTTGTTTCCCTTTAATGGGTATATTTGCACTCCACATGCATAAGTATGGGTTCATTATTGAACCCAATGTATTCCAAGTCACTTTCTAACATGGTATCAAAGCGAGGTCACGATGGGGTTGTCCTTTGGTGCAACGGAAAGCGTGTCGCTCAAGAAATGGTGAAGTATTCATTGCTCTTCCTTTTTGCTTTGAAGTTATTCGGTATGTATCCCTTTTCTTAAAATATTATGCATTTGAAAATATGTTTCTTGCATGTAGTTTGTTCGTTTAAATGGTTATGATAGTTGAATTATCTCCCTCAAATTTGGTGAACTCGTTTGTTGTTCAAATATATAATTTGTGTTTATCGAACTACTCATCGCATATAATAGCAATTTATGTTTTTTTTTAAATTACCTTCAATTATGTGAGATTTATAATTCTTACATAACTATCTCATGATTGACCTATAAGTTAATTTTTAAAATTATATATATGATTTCTTGCTAAAGTAATGATCTTTGCTTAAAATTTCTTAACTCTCATATGAACCCTAATTTGATTTGAGTTCCTCTTTTTATTTTTTATTTTAGTGCATTTTTTGAAAAATTTGATATAATCCTTATATGAAAATCTCTCACATCTAAAAATCTTTGTTGAGTCCTAAAGTAGTTCTTGTTAATGATAACTTATAAGAACTCCTAAAAGTTTTTCAATGTTTCTTTTTTGAAAAATTGTTTATGATAAACCATTAGGAAAGATTTTTTAAAAGGAATTTCTCACACTACATAGAGTGCATAGTGCATCTTTTGCATCCTTTTGGTATAAATGATTTCATTTTTCATCTTTATAAACTTGTTGGTTTGTATTTTTCATAAGGTTTCGAAACCTCTTAATAATATCTTTTAAAAATGCCTACATTGGCCATAATATGGTTTTCTTTGTCCTCAATTGCAAGTATTAAAGTTTGAGAATTTCAAGCATTGCTCTTTTTATAAAGTGCATACTTGCTCACTTTTGTGTATTTTTGTGTTTTGTGCACATTTGTTTCTCAAATATTTGCGCTTGTATGTATTCCCTCTTTTTTATGAAATACATGCCTTAGTGCATGTTTGTTTACACCTTGGTGTGTATTTGTTCAAGTATTGTATGAGTGCCTTCGTGCACATCTTTTATAAAGCCTTTTGTGCTCACATGTGTATTGTCTCTTCGTAGACATTTTTGCATTATGGAGCCTTTATGCACATTTATTTTTGTGAAAAATATAATGAATTTAGATATTGAGTCCTTTTTAAATCATTGTAAGTGCTTTTAGCACTTTGAATGTTTCCGCATATCTCATCACAATCAAAGGTTTTTTAAAAATTGTTGTATGGGATTTAATCCCAAATTTATAAATTTTCAAGTGTTTTAAATATTCATTCCTTGAGTATTGTGTTAAAGCCTTCTTTGTGAACCATTACGGTTCTTATGATTTCTTTGATTAAAAGCTTGATTGTCTTGATGAATTCTTTATGTTGTTGTGTTTATTGCTTAATAAGTCCTTTTTGGTATAAATAACTTGTTTGAAGGTTAAGCATAATTTGTGTTTATGCAAAATTGTTGTTATAAAGCACATTATTGATTATTGGACCTTTTGATTCAATTTTTTAATCAGTCCTCTTTTCTTTGAAAAATGATTCCTTAAGTGTTTATTTCCTTTTTGTGGCATTTATATTTGTCCATCACATGTTATTTAATGCATCTTTTATTTAGCCTTATTATTGTTATATTAGAGATGTTTTGGGCACCTCGTGTTATATCATTTTAGTTTGTCCACCTTCCATATTATAGATGGTTGTTGAGGTGAGTTATGGGCACCTTGGGACTCTAAAATGATTTGTTGTATGATCTCTAATTATGAGTGTGTCACTCATTTTTTCTCTTGTGGCCATTGATATTATGGATGCTTCTATGTAAATGTGATGGACATATGGTGTTTTAAAACCTTAAATGTTTTAAGGTATATTAAAAATCAAGGGTTTTTGGATTATTGCCCAACCTTTTCTTGTTTATGAATCTTATGAGTGCATTTGCACATTTATGATTTTGTGTTATTGTGATTTTGCACAAGTATTCTAAGTGTTCTTGGTGTGTGTATGTTCACACATTTGTTCTCAAGAATTTTATTTTATCGATTATAGTATCTTGTTGAAGATATTTTTTACATGCATGTTATTGTTATGAGAATTCATTTTAAAAGGAGTATTGTTTTATTCGAGGTTTATTTTCATTACAAGTTTATTGCCTCAAAAGTCTTTTCCTTTTATGCCCATTATCTAAGTGTCATCATATGTAGACAAGAATTTTATTACACCTTCGTGTGTTTTTAGCCGTTTGTTGGCTTTTGCTCTCTTGGTCTAGTAGCTGAATACACTTGTCTTGAGTGTTTTTATATGTAGACAAGGCACGTTGATTCACACCATGGTGTGTGATTTTTAGCCTATGTTGGCGTTTGTGTCCTTGTTCTAGTCGCTTAAGATGTATGCCCATGGTTGGCTTATTTCACTCATTTCAAGTGCTATCATATGTAGACAAGAGATGTATTATGTTTTAGCCCATGGTTGGGGTATTACTCTTGTTCTAGTAGCTGAACATACTTGGTTTTAAGTGTATTTTTTACGTAGACAAGAGATACTTTTTTAGTCCATGTTGGCATGTATTCTCTTGTTCTTGTCGTAGATGCACTTATTTCAAGTATTATTATATGTAGACAAGAGATTCTTTTACACACCTTTGTGTGTGTCTTTGGCCTTTAATGGCTTTATATTCTTGATCTAGTAGCTTATACACTTGATTTATGGGTTTTGGAGGACTAATGAGGAAGATGTTTGTAATGGATAAACTATTGTTGAAATTTGCAAAATTTCATTCATGACTTGTGTTTTTCAAGCAAATCATATTTTTGATATGCATATCAAGTTGATTTCTTAGCATTTAATCTATATATTGAGTGCTTATGGTTTTTGCCACCCTTATATGCAAAATGTGTATTAAGTATGTCTTTCATAAATGATTTTAAAACCTTGTGAACTCTTGGGTTTATTTTGCCTAAAGTATGCTTGGAAACTTTGTTTCTCTTGTGTGGCACTTCATTACATGTTTGAAGCATGTTCATTAATGAGTTCTTTGAGTATTAATTCATTTCATGATAAGTATATGCATATGCTCTTTATGGACTTTTTGGGCCCTCATTTAATAATGTTTATGTATATCATGCCTCTTCGTAGGCTTATTGTGGTGTCCCTTAGTGGACCATTTTGTTATTCCCCATTATGGGGTTATATTTGTCCAACGTTGGACCTTATGAATGCATTATGCATTCTTGCAATTTATTTCTGCATAATTTGCTTCCGCTCATTTTGTTTTAAACATGATATATGATTTTGAAACTTTGGTGTCATTTTTGCATAATTTGCATCTCTTCTAACCTGTGCTAGTTAGAAATGTTCCATTTGAATAAAAGTACAAAGATTTATTTTACTTGTTTCTTTGTTGTTATTTCACAGGATCTTGGAGATAGGACAAAGAGAAGTACCCTGGATAGTTCGGGAAATTTGAAGACAATAGGAGGAAGGCCTTTTCAAGTTCCATTGCATCCTTGCCGGAGCCTCTTGGAGTCTTGCCCTTTGTTCAATCTTTTCGTTTCCCCGCAAAGATTGAGGGGGGGTGTTAAAATATGTTGATCCTTAAATGTACATATATATTTATATATATATATAAAGATACGTATACATATATATATATACATATCTCTATTTATATATATATATATAAATATATATATTTTATCTTCCTAAAATACCCTCAAGGGTATTCTTGTAAATTAGCATTTTACGCATATTCCAATTGGAATATGCATTGTAATTTTTGTTTTATTTTTATTTTTTGTTTTTTATATTTTTGGATTTCGTACCACATTGGGGGCCTCCCAAAAGTGACGTTGGGAGCCCCCAACGGTCACAAATGTGACCGTTGGAGGCTCTCCAACGTCCCCTTTGGGAGCCCCCAAGGTGGTCCCTTTTCATGCTTATAAATAGGGGATTTCCCCTTTGTATTTTGTATTCTAGAGGGAGCTTATGCTCCATTGTAATGGGGGTTTTACCCCTTCTCCATTATTCTTCAATGATATGCAACTTATGACTTTATGTCATATTTTCCCTTTTTATGGGTTTTATGTGTTAGCACATTATGTGCTTATGTTGTTTCCCTTTAATGGGTATATTTGCACTCCACGTGCATAAGTATGGGTTCATTATTGAACCCAATGTATTCCAAGTCACTTTCTAACAATAGACACATCCTGTTAATAGATGTTTTGATCACAAACCAGCTGCTAGCACTGTCGCAACCTTGCAGTTGTAGCCTTACCTCTATAGTGTATGATCCATTTCCTCGACTTAAGGAATATTACAGCATTGCTAGTTCCCAAATAGGACCAGCCACATAAATACCTCATACCTAGAACTGGAACATTCCTGTGCATGTCCAATAAGACCAAACATCAAATATAACCGCTCATTGTAGCATGATTTAACTTCAAATTTACCAATGAATTCTCATCTTATAATAACCCTAATTAATGATATTGTAAATGCATAAGTCGGCAACCAACATCTTTGCTGCATCCAAGTTAGAGAGGTTTCCTTGTAACTAAATTTGGATTTCCAAATCCTGAAGACGTCAACTGGTGATTGATTGATTTAATCAAACCACCAGTTTTTCAACAAGAAAATTGAATTTTTAGATTTTTATGCCATTTTTATTAAAAAGAAAATAAAATTAGGTTCTTGAGACCCCTTTATTCTTTCTCAGGCGATGACCTGCTCGAAAATAACACTATCAAGTCAATCCAGATCTCAGTCTCCACCATCTATAACAAAAATCAGTTTGACTTTCAGTAAGCCTTATAACTTCAATATTCTAAATATTTAATCCAAAAATCCATCTCTTTCACTCTAAAATGTATGCACCCATTGCTCCTAAAGGAAAAATCCTTCATAAAGTTAATAAATAGAAATTCTAAAATAAATATAACAGTTAATTATTCTGTGTCTCAAGTTTTTACAAGCTCTAAAAGAACTCACATAAAATGCTAAACATCGAGAATTAATCATTAAAGAAGTTAGCATCATCAACTTAACAAGAAATTTAAATACAATCCAAAAAGTAAGGAGGGTTAGGCAGACCCCACCAGTTATTATTCATCGAACCACTGGGGTTTGAACCTGCAACGTCCCCTCACAAGGAGACGTGCACTGACAGCTCCTACCAACTACATGGAGTCCCCAGTTTTATTACCCTTTCCTTACAAACAATATTGGCACCATATAATCCTAGAGTCCTCCAATGGCCTTTAGTATGCGACTTCTAAAGTAGGTTTTCTGAATACTATATATGTTTGTTGACATAGGCATTCGTAGTATTCTTTTGTGTTACTGTAATATGAAATTTATGGATTGGACAATGTTCAAGGTAAAAGTACAAAAGACTAGAAAAAGCAAATGTTGATTTATCCAATGCAATCTTTTAGCAAGCTAATGATACTGATAAAAATTAAATATTTCAACTAAAACTAAAACAAGCATACAGTTGTTGGTAAGACCAATTTCGACTGAATTGGGGTTTTTGTCAATCATCCCCAAATCTAACAGAAACTGAAAACCCCATGATTCTTGAGAAAAAGAATAGCCCCAGGAAGGGTTTTCCAAGAACTCATCTCAAGCCATCGCACGGAATCGAACCCTTGTTCGATTCCTCACCCAAAAATCCAAGAAGCATCGTACCTTATTGAATATTTCTCCGGCGATCAACGGCGGCAATCGCGAAAGCAGGGCCGCGGCTGACGCTCCTCACTGCTGCAGTGGCCTTCGGTGGTGGCTGGTGGCCAAAACTCCACTCACGGCTGCTGTCGTGGTTGTTGGTGGCCTAGATCTCGCCGGCGACCCCCTCTCCTCCGGCGCACGCACACAGATAGAGAGAGCGAGAGAGACGAGGGAGAGAGACGAGGGAGAGAGATGAGGGACTGAGTGGAGAGAGAGAGACGAGTGAAGAGAGTCCCCTCTCCACTCCCTCTTATCGGGCAAGACCCCTCCCCCCTTCACGCCGAGATGGGGGAGGTCGGTTATGCCCTGCGTAACCCCCCCTTCCCCTCTTTCCTTTTTCCTGTTAGGCTTTATCGGGCAACCCTTATCGGGTTGCCCCTTTTGAAAAGAACTCGGGTCCGGGTCCGAGCCCGTGACCCGTGATGCTGGGTCCATTTTAATAATGGACCCGGTTCGCCTATGAGTGTCGGATCCTCAGTTGGATTCGTGGATCCAATTGTGGGTCCGACCCTCTATACTAAACTTTATTTATTTTTCTTCTTATAAATACTATTAATTATTTATTTAATTAAAAATTACTATTATAAGTATAACTTGACGCCCTTTTGTGGGTTATTTATGGATTCTTTTATGGATCCGATAACGGATCCGAGGCCCAAAATTAGAAAAACACCTGTTATTTTCAAATAAAAATTATAAAAATTGAGGTTATTACATAAAATGTTTTGAAGCTTTGATTATGGAAGTCTGTTAATAAGATATACAGTCGTCAAACAGGCTTCCGCCCAAAAATGTTTTGGACTATGTCACCTGGGTATGGGTGTGGGTATGGGTACGGAGGGTACGACACGACAATTCCAGAAAATGTAGGTACGGGGACACGGCTAAATATATACTGAAAAATATATATTATATATCTAAAATATATATTATATATCTAAAATATATATTATATATCTAAAATATATATTATATATTTAAAATATAATATATAATATAATATAATATAATATAATATAGGATAATATAGGACACGACAAGTGTTGTGTCCAGATACCAGTACCCGTGTCGACACGAGTACGGCATCCTAAGTGTCGTGTCGCGATAACATAGGTTTTGGATCATCCTTTGAAATTAAAAAAGTTCTAGCAGTCTCAATTATGTGCCTATGTTTTCTCTCAGCTAGTTCGTTTTGTTGAGTTTTATAGGCATAAGATCTTTGGTAAACAATTCCATTGTTTTCAAAATAAGTTTTAAAATCATTTGACATAAACTCTCCCCTAGAGTCGGAGCGGAAGATAGAAATTTTAATTTTAAATTGATTTTTGATAAGGTTATGATATTTTTTAAAGTTTTCAAAAACCTCATACTTGTACCTTAGAAAGTATATCCATGAAAATCTTGTATAATCATCAACAAATATCACATAATAAGAAAAATCACCTTTAGATATGATAGGAGAAGGTCCTCATACATCTGAGTGCACTCAGCTTTCCGGACTAGAGATCCTGCACCAAACACTGTTTAGATAATAAGGAGACGCTACACCCATGGTCGATAATTTGTGAAACTGAAAGAAGGTTTAAATTTAATTTTGGGACAAGCCTAAATTTTGGAATAAAAAATTTTAAAGAATTTTTAAAATTTTCAATGCTTTTTATGTTTAGAGAGGACCCATCGGCGGTAAAAACATTACTTTGCATTGAATTAGTGCAACATTTGGGAAGCAAAAAACTATGTGGAGTCATATGAAATAAGGCTTCGAAATCTAAAAGCTAAGAAACCTTACCGGGAGGTGAAGATGTAAAGACCGAGCTCCGAAAGGAAATGAAGAGGAGTTCTTGATTACTGGATGAAGGGCCTCCATGATTTGAGAGACATGGTTTCAATAGATTTTGAATCATCATTGGCCCCACTTCTTTCTTCGTGAGACGTTCCCACATATACTACATTTTTGTTTTCTCTTCCTTTGAATTTTGGGCAATAGGGCTTAATATGACCCGATTCTCCATAATTATGACATGTTAATATACTCTTTTTCTTGTTGTCATCATATCTAGACTTCCCATAATAAGGTTTTGAAATATATGGTGGTTTGTAAACATTTGTATTGGCACCCGGTATTGAGATGGCCAACACATTATCCTTAGTCTCCATAGAGTTGGACTCGTCTCCTCCATACATACTTGAGCTAAGACTTCATGTAAGGGAAGAGGTTTTTCTCTATGAATAATATTGACCCGAACTTATTCGAATTTGGGTCTAATACTTCTAAAAAATTGGAACAATTATTCCTCATGCTTGTATTTTTTTCATTCTTGAGCATCATTAAGAGTTTCCCATATAGGCTCAAGTTTCTCACCTTGCTTGCAACTATGTATTTTATCCTTGAGATCCCATTTGTAGCCATATCTTTTTAGGTATATATTTGTCTAACATATTCCCAAGCCTCGTCGGCTCTTTCAAATTCAAGTATGTTGGAGCATAGCTCCTCATGCATACTACCCATGAAAAGAGAAAAAAATTTGGCATGGCATACTTCCTACTCTTTAGAGACTTTTTTATAATCGATCATAGCCTTTTCTGTATTAATTCCCTTAAGGTTCTCTTCCTTAGACTCACCATCTTTCCCAACAACTATTTTTGTGATAATTGGTTGTAGTTCCAATGTGGAATCATCAACAAATTGCCACATATCTTTGCCCATAAGAATTTTTTTAATTGTTTCTGCCCACATATTGTAATTTTCCCCATCAAATTTGATGGGAACAACCATTACAACTTCTTTATCAACCATAGTGGAAAAGAAGAGAATGAGTGAAAAGAGTAAGAGAGAGAGATAAGAAGAAGATGTGGTGCCCCAAGTTGATGTAGATATGTTATAGGTTTATTTACACGATCCAAGCTTCCAACACCTCCTTTCAACACTTTTTCTTTATGAGTCCACATGTGTTCAAGAGCTTATAGCTCTGATACCATGTAATGAAACAAGTGCACTTACAAAAATGCCACAAGAAGGTTAAAAATGTGTACACATAAATACAAATGCCACTTATGGGCCAAATACACAAAAGCCACAAAGGGCTAAGAATATAAACCTCTCAAAAAGAGAGGAACACCAAATATAAAAACAAAAATTATTGCAATATGCTTAGAACAAGCATAAACAAAATGAGGGTGAAAGCCCTCTATTTATACAGGAGGGTATGGCCTTGGGGAGCTCCCAAGAGTCATTGGAATGTCAAAAAGACTAAAAATAATAAACCTAATAAAATGACTAAACTGTCCCTAATGGACAACATCTATTACATGTATAAAATGACCAAAATACCCTTGGTCAAATACCCTAATTACACAACCCAATATATATATATGATTATACAATACATTTTAACAACCTCTTGTGGCATCTATCTTATGAGCTTGTATTTCATTACATGGTATCAGAGTTCATTGGGTTCTTTTGATCTTGGAGGGCTTGTTTGTGGTGATAGAAGATCGCATGCTCCTGATTGAAGTGTTTTGCTCCCTTTTCTTCTGATGCACTTCTTTTCCGTTATGGAGCATGAATCAAGAGTAGGGTTCTCCTTCAAACTGAATGGATCCAACTACATGATATGGGCTTCGGCCAAGGAGAATCACCTTAAAGGCAAGAAACTTTGGGGATTTGTGATGGGCACATTGACATAAAAATATGTACCAACATTGCTAAGTTTAAAAGAGCCAATGAAGCATGGTTCTTTCTTAAGGGTATACAACAACAACAACAACAACTACAACTACGCCTTCAGCCCAAAACAATTGGGGTCGGCGATATGAACCAAAAAAGAAAATCATTCTGGGTCTTCCACATGAATCCTTCTCCTCCAATCATTTCTATCCAATGCCATGTCCTCGGTGAGGTTCAAAGCATTCATATCGTTTCCTATCATCTCCATCCAAGTCTTCTTAGGCCTACCCCGACCTCTTTTAACTAATATATTTTCCCATTTCTCCATCCTTCTAACTGGAGCATCATTAGGCCTTTGCCGAATATATCCAAACCACCGTAAACGATTCTCTCTCATCCTATTTTCAATGGATGCAACGCCTACCTTCTTACGTATCTCCTCATTTCGAATCTTATCTTTTATTGTATTTCCACACATCCATCTAAGCATACGCATCTCAGCTACACTCATTTTTTGAATATGATGTCTCTTGGCAGCCCAACATTTCGTACCATATAGTAAAGCGGGCGTAATTGTCGTCCTATAAAACTTTTCCTTCATCCGCAATGGCATTCTACGATCGCACAACACTTCTTTCTTAAGGGTATGTATGCCCAAAAAAATCTTTCTAGACAATATGTTTGTCAAGACAAAATTAGAACCACTAAACAAGGAGACATGAGTATCCGTGATTATTTTAGTATTTTGTCTCCACTTTGGAACAAATTGGCACTTCTTGAGCAAAAATGGGTGGCTCCCGAAGATATTGAGCTTAGTAGCTACACAAACTGAGGAGCTAAAAAAGTGGCATTTAATAATTTTAAGAATGGCAAAAGTTAAAAGTATTATTAAGAGAACCAAATTTAGGTGATATCAAAAGTAATTCTGGCAGTCAACTGAGAAATTTCTTCAGAAGGTAGACATTTATCTTAAATAAACTAAAGTGTCTATATGTAAATTACCCAAAGAACTATTAGACATCGGAAGATTTTCATCTACGACCAATGAGAGTAATTTTAAAAAATTCCTAGGCCAATCTGTATCCATATTCTTTGTGGAGAAGGATAGACCCATCTTGGACCAAGAAACCAACTATTTAGACAAACCTGACTAACTTGTCATGGAAAAGTGAACCAGGTCAGAACAAAAACTTAAATCCAACTTTAAAACTGGTCAATACTTGGCTGTAATTTTAAGTACATGACACATGCATGTAAATTAGTATCTTTACACATGTATGAATATTGGTAATTATGCAAATAACCAGATATATAAACAAAAAGAATTACACGCTCACCAAAATATGGAACTCTTGCAATAGTTTCAAGTACATAGAACCTTGCATACTCACGATCTTTGTACAATGCATCTAAGATCTTAATAACTGATTCCTGAAAGCATTGCCACATTAATTTTATGTTAGAAGCAGATTTACAAACAAAGAAAAATTAAACTCAACAAGTAAAACTGATAAAAAAATGATGAAAGAACATGCTAGCTTGTCAGTACAGCAAGAACAAAGTGAAAGTTGGAATTAGTGACAATGGGGAAATCCTAAAGCATCTCAATTAGTTGAGCAGATAAAAGTGTTGATTTTGCACCTTCTACCAGGTAAGGGTTATAATTGATCAGGTTCAGTAACCTTTTTAGATCAGATCAGATAACCAATTAGATCTGGTATGTGCTTATCAAATTCAAAACTGCAAATTGTTCATGGTAGCAGAGTAAGATCTAGACCTACATGATTTTTACTAATGCTATGAGCTGCTTACTCTCTTAGAGCTGACTTATGGTTCATAAAACCCTTTTCTCCCCATTTCTGCAGACCTTAAAATCAAGAAGAGACAGAGAGAGAGAGAGAGAGTAGTTTCCAGAAAAAAAGAGTTGCAGTTTCTTCCCACCTTTTTCTTCTTTTCTTTTTTTGTGTGCAGAAAAACACAAAAATGCCAAGAATGGACCAAGACCTTTTTCAAACAGAAAGGGAAAAAATGGAGGAAGTTAGTTGGTTGCAAAATATACTTTTTAAGATGATGTCATCATGTTGTCTTGAGATGAAGTCAAATACAAAGCTTTGTCTATGATATCATATAAGAAGATTAGATGCACAATATAAGAGAATAATTCCAGAAGTATCCCTGGATAAAAAGTAAAAGATGAAGAACAATAAATAGAAGATAGATACATATGTACGTACGTACATACCAGTGTTGTGAAAAGCGTTGAGGCGTAGTGAGGCGCTCCACCAAAATCTGAGGCGAGGCGTAAGCCTCGAGGCGCAAAGCGCAAGCCTCAAAAAAAAAATTAACTTAAAAAAAAACTATAAAAATTATCTAAAATTATAAATAAATAAGAAATGCTTTATTAAAGAAGCGCCAACCAACACGAAATAAAAAATCTCAAATAAATATGAAAAAAATATGAGATTAACATGTAAAAGTAACATTAATGCAACAACTTTATCTACGTAAGTATCTAAGAAATTAAATATGAGCATTCATTCAATAAAAAAACTAACATTAACAACAAAATGCATATTAGCACTAACAACATCATGTCATAATTAGAAAATGCATGTTAACATTAACAACCAAATGTTAATGTATTTGTCCAGAACTCTTCAAAATGAGAGTGTTAACATTCACAATTACAACTGAAAGACCCAAAAACATATAAATGGCCAATAGCTCTATGATATGAATTAGGGCCTAGGCTCTTGTTGTGTCTCGTCATCATCAATATTTAAGTCTTCAATATCATCATCTGAAGAATCCATATAAATAGGTTCTTCTTCATCTTCATTCTCTGACTCTTCATCATCTACACTTTCTTCATCCACGTCCTCAATTACTTCTTTTGTTTTTCTTTTTCCTTCAATAAAAAATCATTTATTAAATATTTATGTTATGTAATTAAAAAAATACATTTATATTCATAGCTAGGTAAAAGGAATATAACTTTACATCGATCTCTTAAAGACATCTTGCCTAGAACCACTTTGTGAAATATGAGGTGAAGTGACTTTTTCAATAGGCACATGCTCAATGGCATTTATGTCGAAGTTCGGATCCAACCATGAATCCTCCAACCAATTGGGATCACTTGGCAACACTGGATCTTCCTTCTCCACAATTCACCCATCGCCTCAGTCTATATGATCTAGACATATAGGGTCTTTGGTAGCCCTCATCTTCATATTTCTCTCTTAATTTGATATTGTACATTACAAAAACCAATGCATTCATCTTCTCTTGTTCAAGTCTATTCCTTCGTTTTGTATGCACCTATAATTTCAAATCATTGATAATCAAATATAAGATAATTAAACTTATAAAAATGTATTTCAAAAATAAAATACAAAGTCACAAACCAATGAGAAAGTACTCCAATTCCTCTCACAGCCCGATATACACTGCATGTCAAACTTAGAATTCGAATTGCAAAATTCATCAACTCAGGATTTTCGTGCCCAAATGAACTCCACCAATCAGCTGCATTAAAATAAAATAATAAAAACATTAAGAATGTCATAATTAACAAAAACATAAAAAAATATTGACAAATAACAACATAATTGCAAACTTACCAGGACTTTTTAATTTTCTTGTTGTAACAGTTGCCTCTCTGCCAAGCAACCCCTTTACCTTTTTAAATGCATCGATTTGTGTTGTAATTTTCAACCGAATAATTGCATCAGAAACTAATTTTTCAATACAATCATGAAAGACACTCATAACTTCTCCATCAGGGTTGAAGTTGTCAGCATAATGAAAATGTGGATTTAAATAATAGGCAGTTGCATGCAAAGGCTTATGAAGTTGCAAGTCCCATCATCTATCAATGATATCCCAAATAGGTTTATATTTTCTTTCGACATTGTCAAGGTTTGAAGCAATTTCCTCTTTCGCTCTATCCATTGCCTCATACAAAAATCCCATAGTAAGTTTGTCTCCATCAACTAGTCACAACACTTTCACGAGAGGTAGTGTAGCTTTAATTGCATATGATATGGCAGCCCAAAACGTATGATCATTAAGAACAATATAACAAACGTTCTGAGCATCAGATTTCTTATAATAATTAGATGATCTAAAATTTGAATATAAGAACATCGACTTTAACTCTTTCTTATAACATCCAATACTATGAAGTGTAAGATATGTTGTGGCAAAACGAGTGACGGCTGGACGCAGAAGTTTTTTCTTCTTTGTGAATTTTCTCATTAAATTTAATACCCATGCATGTGTTAAAATATACCATGCGTATGGATCTAGATCCAGATCCATACGCATGGCATATTAAATGAAACACATGATAAATTCATCTTCATTAATGGCATCCTTGCAATATCTCTGATATTACAAGGCTCGTTGTATACTTGTTTTGTTTTATAAAAGTTAGGGTTTGGAGGTCGAGCAAGGGTGTGCCGCCCCAGCCGATTGTGCATCTCTCTCTCTCTCTCTCTCTCTCTCTCTCTCTCTCTCTCTCTCTCTCTCTCTCTCTCTCTCTCTCTCTCTCTCTTTCTACTTTCCTGTGCAGGCTGAACCACACATACGAGATCGAAATCTCATATGGTATCAGAGCTTGGGGTTGCGGAATCCTATTAGGAGCGTGTTCATCGAGATCACAGGTTTTGGCTTGTCTTCCTCTCCCAATCTTTCTATGCAACTCATCTTTTCCCTTTTTTTTCATTCTCCTCTCTGACTGCAGCCATAAACGACTGATTGTAGCCTGTTTGATTCATTTTTTTGTTATAGTCACCATTTTTTTCTATTCTGCTAGTTCTCGATTCTTAACGTGATATCAATCCCTTCGTCTGCTACTTATTTTTTCTATTTCCAGAAATTTCACCCTTTAACGTGATAACAATCTCTTTGATTTCCACTCTTTAACGTCTTTGATTCCAGAAATTTTTTTATTCATTCTTTGATTTCCAGAACTTTTAACGTCTGTCAGTTTCATTCATTCCTTGATTCCAGAAATTTTTTCCTTTATTGCTATTTTAGTGTCCCCTATGCAATGCCTACAGGCAGATTGTAACTATTTACAATCTCGATTCTGAACTGCAAAAAAAAAGGAAAAATTACTTATTGATTAAGTGATCTCAAACCTGTTTGTTTATTTCCATTCGTTTTGTTTGCTTATTCATTGTCCCATTGATATGGATTACTCATCGTCATTCGGTCCCTCTGCAAATTTTTTGAGTCAGCTCATTACAGAAAAACTTGCTCATTCTAATTTTTTGACTTGGAAGAGGCAAATCCTTCCTTTTATACGGAGTCAGGATCTCGATGAACATCTGGATGGTTTAGTTCCTATACCACCACGCCTTATTTTGCAGGAAACCAAGGATGAGAAGGGTGACATAATTACCATTTCTATTAAGAATCCAGAGTATACAGCTTGGAGGAAGCGGGATCAGTCTTTGGTTGCTTATATTACGTCAACACTCTCTCAAGAAGTGTTGGTTACTCTTTCAGATGATTGTACTGCAGCGGATCTGTAGAGTAAGTTGTCTCAGACATATTCTCAGATATCAGAAGCCCGAGTTATGTACTTAAAAAATGAATTTCAAAGTTTGAAGAAAGGCTCCATGACAGTCATGGAATACATAGGCCGCTTGAAGAGTATTACTGAACAATTGGCGGTTATTGGAAGTGTTATTGCAGATAAAGATAAAGTTCAACAACTTTAAAGATAAAGTTCAACAACTTCTCAATGGATTGGGTCCTGATTTTGACATGCTTACCACGACTTTATCATGCCTTCCGCAGTTGCCCACTTTTGACGACCTTCAAGCGAAACTTCTCCAGCATGAGATGATTATGAAACAAAGGGCAGAAGGAAATGAATCAGCTCGTCCTCATTCAGTTTTGGCCATGGACACTTCTGTAGGTTTTGGACGAGGGAATGGAGGGCATCAAGGAGGCAGAGGCCGCGGACGTTTTGGGCAGGGAGGACGTGGTATCTTGCCTACACCTAATATTTCAGGGGGTTTTAATACAAGGAATCAGAGGAGAGTGCCCACTTGTTTCTTATGTAACAAAAGAGGACATGTGAAAGTTGATTGTTGGTTTAATCTACAGAATAGAGGAAAAATAAACAAAATTGAGAATAAATCAGCTACTATTGTGGACACAAAAGGGTCATCCACAGATGTGCAACAACTTTTGTTATCAGCATTGTCACAGATGACGATCAAGCAAAATGAACAAGGCGAATGGTATGTTGATTCAGGTGCCACCACACATGTTACGGGTAATGCGGGTAAGTTATCTCACTTATTGCCTTATTTTGAAAAAGGTAGTATAGTTACGGGAGATGGAACTTATCACTCCATTAGTCATACTGGCAGTGCACATATCCCTATGTCAAAGTCCTCACTTCACTTGTCCAATGTCCTTCTTGCTCCTAATATTAAAAAGAGCATTGTTTCTGTAGCTAAACTTGTTGACGATATGAATTCTTCCGTCGAATTTACTCCATCTTCTGTTTATGTTAAGGATCTACGAACGAAGGAGACGTTCGCTAAGGGGGAGCGACAAGGAAACATGTACGTCTTCAAGGAGATTCCTTCAGTGTCTTCGTCTTCAGTCCTAGTTCTCCAGTTGAAGTCGTCCAAGCATTCTTCAGTGTCTTCACCTTCAAAGTCTTTGTTTTTCCCTTCACTGGAAGTTTTTAATTCATCTCATTGTAATAAGTCAGATACTTGGCATAGTCGTTTGGGACATTGTAGTCGGGTTTCGTTGAAAACCTTGTATCTGATGGTCTCCTTCCAGAGTCTAGTTTATGTTCATTTTTTGATAATAATAATAAATGTTCTTCATGCGAACTCTGCAAAAGTCATGTTCTTCCTTTTCATATTATAAATAAAAGAGCTTCAAAGCCATTTGAGATTATTTGTTCTGATGTTTGGGGACCCGCACCTATTTCTTCTCTTTCTGGCAGCCGTTACTATGTTATCTTTATTAATTCTTATTCCCGTTATACTTGGATATATTTCTTAAAACACAAGCATGAAGTTTTTCAAATATTTCGGGAATTCCATTCGATGGTCAAAACAAAGTTTGCTTGTGAAATTGTGCATTTACAATGTGATGGTGGAGGAGAGTATTCATCGAACGAGTTTATTGCCTTTCTTTGGGATAAAGGAATAAGTCGACAGGTTTCTTGCCCTCATACTCCTCAACAAAATGGGGTTGTGGAGAGGAAACACAGGTATATTGTAGAGAGCGCGATGAGCATGTTACATGATAGCAATGTGCCCGTTAGTCTCTGGACAGAAGTTTTTCACACATCTGTTCATATCATAAATCGTCTTCCTATGGCACTTTTGGATCGGAAATCTCCCTATTATTTATTCGGGCAACATCCCTCTTACGATGAGCTGCGTGTTTTTGGTTGTGTATGTTATGTACATGTTGATTCATCTCTGCGAAATAAGTTTCAGGACAAGGCTGTCAAGTGCAGATTTGTTGGGTATGCAGATGAATACAAAGGTTATCGATGCTATGATCCTACTACAAAACGTATTAGGACCTCCAGAAACGAACGAAATTTTCAGGTCAATGACTCTGCAGCGTTGCCATCTTGAGAATTAGAAGTATATGATCCATGGATGAGCGCAAATCTTTTTGCTAATACAGGAGAAACATGTCAGACAAATTGTCCTTCCTTCGGCTTGAGTAGGCAGTTGAATGACTCACAGATGCATGTTGAATTATCTCCAGTTGAGTCTCCAGTTGAACCACCCCCAGTAGAACGCTTCTCTGGGCAGATATACACTAGACGGGACAAAAATACAGAGCCGAGGAATGTGGAAAGCATCGCCAATGATCCGGCTCAAAGGTTGTCACGCATTAAGCATCCTATTCAACGATGGGTGAGTTATGAGACCTTCTCCCTTGATTTCCAGTTGTTTATGTCTCAGCTCACAAAACAGGATGAATCCACTTGTTTTAATCAAGCTCTTCAATCTCGTCATTGGACTGAAGCTATGAATGAAGAAATGGAAGCTCTTCATGAATGCCAGACTTGGGAAATAGTCCCTCGGCCAGAAGGAAAGAATGTAGTTGGCTCAAAATGGGTTTATAAAACAAAGTATAAGCCTGAAGGAAGCATTGACAGATATAAGGCATGACTTGTTGCTCGAGGATTCACACAACAATATGGTGAAGACTACGATGAAACTTTTAGTCCGGTAGTCAAAATGGGTACTATTTGTGTCATCATATCCCTAGCAGTCGATCGAGGTTGGAGCCTTAGCCAGATGGATGTTAAAAATGCATTTTTGCATGGAACTTTAAAGGAAGAAGTGTATATGGAGCAACCTCCTGGTTATGCCGAGAAGGATCCCACTGCCTGGGTGTGCAAACTAAGAAAATCTTTGTATGGGTTGAAACAGGCCTCTCGTTCCTGGTTTGAAAGTTTCTCTATGCAAATTCAGAGTTATGGTTTTAGAAGATGCCCTCTGGATCACTCACTCTTTATTTACCAAAAGGCAGACATTGTTATACTTCTTATATATGTTGATGACATTATGATCACTGGGAGTTCAAATAATCATGTGCAAGACGTGAAGCAATTTTTAATGAAAACTTTCAAGATGAAAGATTTAGGGAGTTGAGGTACTTTCTTGGTGTGGAAGTTGACAGACAACAAGACACATTGACACTCATGCAACAAAAATATACTCTTGACCTTCTGGAAAGAGCCGGGATGACGAAATGCAAACCAGTCAGTACTCCTAGTGTATTACATCAAAGGTTGAGCTCTGAAGATGGTCATCTTTGTGTCAACCCTACAACGTATAGAAGTCTCGTGGGGATGTTACAGTACTTGACCTTTACCAGACCTGATATAGTTTATGTTGTCAATCAGGTATCCCAGTTTATGCATGCTCTAACGGAGGGTCATATGGAAGTTGTGAAGTGCATTCTACGTTATTTAAAAGGAACTATAGGAGACGGACTTGTTTATCGCAAGAACGATAATCTGCATAGAGGGCATGAACTCATCACTTATACAGACGCAGATTGAGCAGGGGATCCAGATGAGAGACGATCTGTCTCTGGATATTGTGTATATATTGGACACAATTTAGTGTCCTGGAGGAGCAGAAAACAAAAGGCAGTGGCACGATCGAGTACAAAGGTTGAATACAGATCGATGGCTGCAGGCACGGCAGAAGCCACATGGATTAGACACTTATTGAGTGATCTTGGGGAGACAATTATTCGATCATTTCTTCTATGTGACAATCAAAGCACAATAAACATTGCATGTAATCCTATCCAGCATAGCAGAATGAAGCACATTGAGATTGATCAACATTTCATACGGCAGAAAGTCGAGATGAAGGAGATAGAACTACGTCATGTTCGAACAGAAGATCAAGTGGCAGACCTGTTTACCAAGGGGTTAAAATCATGCTCCAAATTTTGGTTATTGAAGAGCAAGTTGTACATGCTCCAAAATCACGTACAACTTGAGGGAGGGTGTTAAAATATACCATGTGTATGGATTTGGATCCAGATCCATACGCATGGCATATTAAATGAAACACATGCTAAATTCATCTTCATTAATGGCATCCTTGTAATATCTCTGATATTACAAGGCTCGTTGTATACTTGTTTTGTTTTATAAAAGTTAGGGTTTGGAGGTCGAGCAAGGGTGTGCCGCCCCAGCCGATTGTGCATCTCTCTCTCTCTCTCTCTCTCTCTCTCTCTCTCTCTCTCTCTCTCTCTCTCTCTCTCTCTCTCTCTCTCTCCTTTCCTGTGCAGGTGAACCACACATACGAGATCGAAATCTCATAGCATGACTATAAATGTATCTTGTAATTTTTTTTGCCTTTTCCACTGTATCTTTAAAAATTGATATATTTCTAATATCTTTTAACATAAGATTCAAGCAGTGCGCTACACGGTGTCCAAAAACATGTTTTTTCTGCTGTTAACATATTCTCAGCTGCCACATAATTTGGTGCATTATATATAATGAATTGCACCACATTACTTTCACCAACTTCTTTAACAACTTCTTCAAACAACTTACACAAATTTGCACCAGTTTTTTCCATGTCGCTGATGTCAATGGACTTCAAAAATACTATCCCAGATGAACTGTTCACAAGAAAATTAATTAACTTTCTTCCTTTTCCATCTGTCCAACCATCTGCCATAATACTGCAACCAACCTTTGGTCATTCTTTTTTAAACTCTTTTAAAATTTCATGAGTACAATCTACCTCGTCCTTCAAAATCCACGTTCTAATCTCGTGATAAGAAGGCGGTTTGAACCCTCGCCCATAATTTGCAATAGCTTCTACCATTGCACCAAAATATGGACTGTTGCAAAAATTAAATGATAAGGCATTTGCATAAAAAAATCTACCAATGACACGACATACATTTTTTCTTTCATTCCTTTTGAAAGCAGTGTTTATTGTGGTTTGTCATGCTTCTTTGTTCACAAAAAGGTCCATAGGACCACCTGTACTTGTTTTTGCATCACTACATGATCCACTAGTTTCTTTATTTACATCATCGACTGTTGATGATCCAAAATAAACACTTCTCACGATATCCAACTTCTTTTGTTCTAACTCTTCTTTCTTTTGCTTTTGATCCTTTAGATGATTCTGAAAAAAACTTTTGACATCAGGTGAAACTGCTCCGCACATGCTTACACCATGTTTTGTGTCAGCTAAGTGATGTTTTAGCCTATAGATGCCTCATGTAGTCACTTTATGACAGTAATTGCAAATTACATGTCCTACGAGTTTGAGATCTTTAGTAGGATTTGGAAATTTAACTCCATGATCCCATCCTACATCTTTTCGCATTGTTCAACTGCAAAAATACATATAACAAAATATATATTAACATCATGCATTCTGCTGACCACACATTACATGAAAACAAATGCAAAAAATATATACCATATTCAAAACTTGTCATGTTTATTCAGATTTTTAAAGAAATCTAAAAATCAGCATACAATAAGACACCCGATGCAGAGAACTATTAGTAGTGATGCAAACACAGATTAGCAACTAAAAGTAAAGATACAAGTAGTTAACTAATCCAAGAGGAACAATGCCAACATTTAGGCAGATTTGATATGTGAATCGACGATAAATTACTAACAATGCATATAGAAGTATATTGTACAACCCAACATCCAGTGGCATGACACCTATACCAGCCTAAGCTAATCAAAAGCAGGTTCATGTTCATGGACAGACATATCCAAGGCCTATAGCATTGGCTTGAAACAGGCTAATCCTCGAGGAGAGACAGAACAACTAAAAGTTAAAAATTATACATGAATTAGAAACATCACTCTGTTTACAAAATGACAGAACAACTAAATAAAACGATAAATGAGGCGACCATCATCAACAGTTTGATTAAATACTGGAACACATCATCAAATATAATAAACTAAGACGTTCTCCAATACATAATATTCCACTAGCATGAAAATCAACACATGCAAAAACAGGAAATAAGAAAATCTATAAAGAATCGTATCAATGAAATAACACTTAACATAAACAACCAAATATGTATTAGAAGAAAAAGAATCTAAAAAGACAGTAACAGAGAGAGAGATATAAGAGAGCAAACCCTGCAAACAATCGCAGTTATCAGCTTCCTTCCTCGCTACTTGTCGACAAGGCAAATGGCAGGGGGGTTGGAGCCCCCTGCCGGCAAAGCAAGGAGGACAGGGGGGAGCAGAGCCCCCCTGTCGACAAGGCAAATGGCAGGGGGGGTTGGACCCCCCTGCCGGCAAAGCAAGAAGGACAGGGGGTGCAGAGCCCCCTGCCTGACGACAAGGTGAGCGACAGGGGGCGGAGCCTGTAATACTCGTGATTTTTATCAGATAAATAAACTTAGATTTTTAAGTCATTAAGGTGATATAAGAATATTTTATTGTTTTAATTATTATTCGTACTTGGATCTTAGATATTGATTCGTGAACATCGAAATGGATATTTAATAATTGTTAAGTCAAATGGATTTGTATCTCTGGTATTGGATCCTCATTATGAGGATCAAATTTGATTTTGGATCCAAGATGAATGAAGCGGACCAACGAAGTTTAAATCAGACTTTTTGTGAAGAATTTGTTATAGCGGATCCATATCAATTAGGGTCCATATATATGTATAATATCATATACATATATTTGAAAAAGGAATAATAATAATAATAATAATAGTAATAGTAATATAATAATAATCATATATTAAATATATATATATAATTTTAATGTGTGGATCCATAGTTGGATCCATATGGATCCAACATGCGGATCCACACTGCAAGAGAACTGCGGATCCACCTCGCTGTTGGATCCCAGGTCTCGGACCCGGACCCAGGCCGCGCCCGGTGTAAAGAGGTATGCACAAAGAAAAAAAAATGAACGACAGTGTGGCTCGATAAAACTACGTTAGGGCTCATTTCTGAACCCTAACGCAGCAAGCGAAAGAAGCTGGGGGAAAGGGAAGTGCCGCCGCCGCTGGTGAGGGTAACAACCCTCTCTTTTCGGGCACCCTCCTACAAAAGGGGGTCCCTGAGTCTCTACCTCCCACTCTCCTCTCCCTCTCTCTCTCGGTCTTCCTCAACTCCTTCCCGTTTCCCTGTTGTCTCTCTCGCTCTGTCTCCCATGCCCTATCGCTTTGTTTCTTCCCTCGGTCTCTGTCCCTCTCGACCCGAGCTCGGCAGTGGAGCATTCGACATTGGCCGACCCTCTTCTCACGACAGCAGTCTCCGATCGTCGGAAAAGCACTGGAAGAGGTAGGAATTTTCTGTGTTCTCCTTGTTGGGTATGTTATGGGTTGAGACTATGGTGTGGGTTGTCCGAAAAACCCCAAATCTTCGATTTGGGGATTTCAGTTGTTGTGAAGGGAATCTCAAATCCAGTTCCTCCCTTATCCTCGGGTTTCTTTTAAACTTAATGTCATCGAAAACACCAAATCACCGATTTGGGGGTTCCGGTTTTCTAAGTTGGAAAGGGGGCATTGGATTTGCTATGTATCCCAAAGCAAAAAATCAGGGATTTTGGTTTGCCGAAAATCCCAAATCCTCGATTTGGGGATTTCGGATTTCCGATAGTAGATTTTCCTATGGTTGTTGTTGATTGTTTGTATCAAGCATGCTCAGCCCATTTGAGTGGGTTTAACCAATATAAGGGCAGAATCTGGGTTCTACATGAGTGCTTAGTATATTTTGTCTTTAAGAAAATCGGTATTGGATCTTCAAATCTTGTCTAAATCGGATTATGTATATTTTCTGGAATTTGTAAGATCATGTTATGCCGACTTTAAATTTTGTAATGTATACATATTGTAGCTCTGGAATTGCATGCTCAGGCTTTATATTTGATATTAGGACCGTTGATCTGCATCTTTCGCTTGGACGTTATGGGATGGTGTTAGTCTAATTTTGGTTTTGGTACTGAAAAGTTTGGCTGATTAACCCTGTCAAGTGACATCAATTATTGAACTGTTACTCACAGTCGTTCTTTGTTAAAAATGTGATTCATATGTTTTGAAGATTAGGTATTAGGATGGGAAATCGAAGTGCTTATTAGGATTATAAATCGATACTGTATGTCATTATAATTATATATATATATATATATATATATATATATATATATATATACGATTGCTAGTGATTTCACATAATGGATACGATAGGTTGAACATATCCAACCTTGATATGTGACGTTACATCAATTACATGCTACTAGGAATTGTACTTCCCGCATTTAATACACAGCATTCTGTGTTTGCATTCTTCTCCTTTTTGACCAGCTACTTGATATATGATCTTCTTCACATCAATGTGTCTGAATGTAACTTTTCATTTCTGCATTTGAAAACCAATAGCATGTGTCTGTGCTTGTAGGCCTATTTGAATTGGTCTGCAATTTCGGCATGTGAAACCACAACAATAGGTGTTTAGTTTCTTCTGGTAAAGCCAGCTACGTGCCTGTATTTTCGATAGGGTTTGTTTCGGTTAAACGAAAGAAAATTTTTATGGGGTTGTTCTGCTAGATGTTGATTCAGTCCCTTTTGTTTACTTGACTATATCATCTTTTCTAAAATGCGGGGTAATTAATAGGTAGTGAGTTTCGCAGGCTTGATTCGTTCATGAGAATCGAACATATTGCTCCTTAGTTTTTTTCGTGAACATCTATATCTGAATCATCTGTATTTGTTTTCTCTAGATGACTGAACATCGTAATCATCTGTATTTGTTTTCTCTAAGTGACTGAATTTGATTCACAGTATGTAAATAAGTTAGATTGTCGATCAATGGAAAATCTACTTGGCAATCAAATGTTATCACTGTTTCCGCTAATGGGACTGAACAGAAAGTTGTTCGTTTCTTGTCATCAATGGTAATCTATGCTGTTGTTTCATCATATGATTCTGAAATTTAGTTTGATTAGCCCTGTATGTGATATCGGTGATCTATAATAAATGAAATCTATAGGTTCATAACAGCATGTGTAGGGATTAGGAATCACCATGCTTATTTTGTGGGATTGTGAAATTTATTTGGAAATGGATTGAAACAATTGAGGTCTCTGAATGTACATACCTGGTTGAGGCTTTCTGATCCGTGTGCATGCGTAGGGAATATTCTCATGTATTTGAAATTTCTGTTATGCGTAATTTGTTGCGAGAAAAATCTCGGAAACATGTATAAATGAGAATCTAGTTGGATTTATATTAAGTTGAAATTCAAGTTGACATTTACCTGCATATTCAGTTGATATGCAAATTCCTAATTGGATGCCTATAGGTTGATGTTTGGTTCCATATGAAGTTGCATATTAGTTAGATGCTCAATGCGTATGTAACTGCATAGTAAGTATATGATCAACTTCGTACAAAGCTGCATATCAAGCTGATATTCAATGCAAATTTAAGTGCATATTAGGTTGTTATTCAGTGGTACATGAAGTCATATATTAAACTAATGCTTAAATGCATATTTAGCTGCATAGTAAAATGATATTCAAGTTTATATACTAAGCTGCATAATTTAGTATGTTTAAATGCATATTTCTTAAAATGTTTCAATGCCCATTAAGTGTATATCATCTAGAAGGTTCAAATGGCCATTAAGATGTTTATTCTCCAATGTTCTTATGCATGTTAGGTTGTATATTTTTCTGAAGTACTATTGCCTAACACTACATATTTGTTGAAAGTATCAAATGCCAACTAAGTTGTATATCTTGTGGAATGTTCAAATGAGAATGTGTTTGGAGAAGAGTATCTAGTTGTATTATCAAATCTCTAGGATTACACTGCATGCTCATTAAAGGACACCAACAGTGTCTTTGTTTGTTTGGTGGAGCTTTTAATACATGCCACCCTGTGTTGGGATGTCACAAGTCAAAACCTAATGGTACGTGGTGGCAATTTGCTATTGAAGAATAAATAAATAATAATAATGATGATGAATGATGATCTGATAACCAAACCTATGGGTCGGTTTGTTGTGGACATATGAATGTCAAGCCAGTGTGTTGAGGGTCATGCATAGACCATCGAAGTTATGATGTGAATCCACATGAAAATGAAAATATAATATTTTTGCCCGATTGGTTTAAAGGCACCGGGGCATTCGTGCTTGACTAGTTTAAAGGCACCGAAGCACTTTGAGTGGGTTATGCAATCAATATGACAAAGGATTCAGACTGTTCTATACACCTTGGTAAAATGACTAAGGTTGAGAATTCTACTACTATGGTAGTAGAAGGAAGTTGGGGAAATGCACTGTATTTCGGGAAATTAATTAAATGAAAAGATAACCCACTCAGATTCGGGCTTACCTTGGAGAGGGTAGGTGGTACAAAACTCTGGGGACGTGTTTAATTTGTTTCGAGCTAAAATGACTCGTTGGTCTCCAGTCCTCGCAGTTGGGGGGGGGGACCCGGACTACCAATATGTCCTAGGTGGTAGCTCTTTGTTCTTCTGCAGAAGTTAGGGATGCATCCTGTTTTTGTTTGGCCTTTGGGAGATTCTCTCGGTCACTGGCCGCTCCCTTGGGATTTCAGTCTTAGTTAGAATGTTCGGGTAAATAAAATACCATTGAATAATGTATCCCCGAATGTTCTCTTCTGAGATGGTTGTCTCGGCCCGTGTGTACCCGCGGGATAAGATAAAATAATCATTATTTAGAACAGTTAGGTATCACAGTGAGTGGAGGCATTAAAGAGACATTTGCATATTCTTTCAGCATGCTTTATATTCTGAGCTTGTGATGAAACGAAATCCTAAAATGTGTAGATATGAGATAATGAAATTCATATTGTGGTTGTTACATAAATATTATGCATGTTACTGTTATTGTTGATGTAGAATATGTTTAATGCTTTACTTAATTATTGTTGTTTCATAGTCTTCTTTACGCGATTCTGTATAGGTTGAAAATCACACACGACACTCACGTCACATACTTGACACATGATATACTTGCATTAAGAGTTACAGTTTTCCTACTTAGACGTGTTAGTCTAATTCCAATCAATTTACTATTTTTCAGGTAAAGAATAGGGTTTATGAGCGGCTGCGGGATGAGGCATTGGATCGAGATTTTTGGATTTATTTTTCCAGGGATAGTTTGAGTTCCTTTTATGTTTTTAAAACTCTGATGTCATTATTCATTGATAGCGAAATGAAATAAACGTTTTGGCTTTCTCTCCACTGTAATGTTCCAGAATGTTTAACCCCATAATATTACTTGCTTTCGCTGTTATAAAAAAAATCCTCTTAAATTTGGGTTAAAATCTTGGGGCGTTACAAATGGTATCAGAGTTTGGGAACAATAAATCAAAGATCACGGTCGTGCTACACCCTGCAATCGCTCTGTGAGTATAATTTATTTTCTTTTGTTATTAGTCATGATACTTGTTCTTTTATTGTGATGCTCATATTAGCATATAGGTGAATTATCGCTTAGAATTTATTAATTTTGACCTATTAGGTGAATGATGTATCACGACTACATAGTTTTATTGTAGATGACCGTATTATGATTGTCGGAATGGATCTAGCATACGTGCATAGCATGATTGATGTGTGTATCATGGATGTCTGACTAAATTTCTTAGTAGATATATGTGTGTGTTTCACGTCAAAATAATCGAATGTGATATGATGTAAGAAGAATTATCAATGCACATGAAATGATAAAATAATCTGAATGTCTTAGATACATATATGATTTGAATCCTGTGTGCATAACTCGAACTATGTAGAAGTTACGTATCTTGAGGTTTAGTTGATTCTTGATATATACAGGATCACATGGTATAGAACTCATGCTTTGGTTACGCATGCTGCGCGGTTAGATTTGAAAAATGCAATGTTTTGGGTGGCAATGATGTGATGTATAGGATCATATACTTTCGTCTGATATGATTGAAATGCCACGTGATCTGAGATTTTGAAAGCATGTGATATATACTTAAGTTCAATAGTGAACTATGATTCATGGAACCTTATTGGTGAAATGTGTGATTTTATGATTTATGTACCAGATGAAGTAATGATGCATATTGATGATATATATGCTTGTGCCCATATTGGTGGCTACCCACCTTGAGAGTGGTCATTTGTAGTATCACTATTTTGGCACCTATTGAGGACCTTTTCCATTAAGGATTAACTGTGAGGGTATGTTTGACCAAGATCAGGTAATCCGTCTAGAGCGATAGATCTCTGTGAGGTAGTGCATTGTCCAAGACCGGGCAACTACAAAGACGGTAAATTTCTGTGAGGAAGTGTATTGTCCAAGACCGGGTATACCGTCTAGGCGGTAATTCCTTGTGAGGTCGTGCATTCTGCAGACCAAGTGATCCAACGTGGATCTTATTAATCTTTAATTAATAAAGAGTCATGTCAAATTGGGAGAATTTGTTGAGATTGATTGATATAGACTATTAGAGATCAATAGATTTGGCTTTAGTTATAGCAGAACTGGATCAGTATTGATTTTAAATCTTAATATAATTACATGTTTGTGTCTTTTAAGAATAGAAGAGCCGCTCTTTGAGAGATTCTAGACCTTGATTTGAGAATATGTTTGGATCTTCTGTGAAAAGATGGTACCATTTTGAGAATAACATCTTGATCGAGGTTATGACATGTGACAACTAGCCACACAAAACCTTGGGAATTAGGAATAAGTGGAGGTTATTTAGGACAAAAAGTCTGTTACAAATAGCAAAGACAAAAACAACGACGTGGTTATGATAAAATAAAGGAAAACTCTATCCAATAATCAAGAGCAAGCTAAAAGAATATCAGGTTGTGTCTATCCTCACTAAGAATTAATGAAAATACACTCTAATTGTCTTAGGTTAAGACTTTCTCGTGATTCATTACATTTTTGCCATCAAAGGAATCATATATGAATTTGTGTCGAGACCAAATTTTAGCTTCAAACTTCCCTTAGAAACTCGTCGTATGTTGTCCTGATACTTATATGTGGGTTATATGTAGGGAGCTCGCACACATACGTACGTCCTTGACGACACCAATCCTCTCAGACTACAATCTCTACTGGAATCATGCAATGAAATTTCGAGAACAAATTTCTTTTTAGGAGGAAATGATGTAATACCCGTGATTTTTATCATATAAATAAACTTAGATTTTTAAGTCATTAAGATGATACAAGAATATTTTATTGTTTTAATTATTATTCGTACTTAGATCTTAGATATCGATTCGTGAACATCGAAATGGATATTTAATAATTGTTAAGTCAAATGGATTTGTATCTCTGGTATTGGATCCTCATTATGGGGATCAAATTTGATTTTGGATCCAAGATGAATGAAGCGGACCAACCAAGTTTAAATCAGACTTTTTGTGAAGAATTTGCTATAGCGGATCCATATCAATTAGGGTCCATATATATGTATAATATCATATACATATATTTGAAAAAGGAATAATAATAATAATAATAATAGTAATAGTAATATAATAATAATCATATATTAATCCTTTTTCAATAATAATAATAATAATAATAATAGTTATATATATATATCTTTAATAATTAAATGAATGATATCACTACAACAACACATAATTGTGCAAGTTTAGCACCAACTTTACATAACAGTGTAGATTATCCAATAACTTTCACAGTTTATTAGTTTGAGCATATTTATTATCTAGACACAGATTTAGGAATGAAATGTGCATACTGCATGCTAGAGGAATGAAGATCCAAATGCACAGGCCTTCACTGGAAAAAAATCAAGGCTCAAACAAGGGGCTTCCCAAAATGCATATTGAAAATTACATTACAAATCTTAAAGAAAGTACCAATAGCAATATATTCGCAGATTGTTCGAATTTTATAATCCAACTCTCAAGAAAACTGGATGAACTTTCAACCGAGCAGGATGTGCCTTCAACTGAGAAGCCCTCAGGTTCTTTATCAGTATGTTGCAAAACCGGGAGACTGTTAGGCTCAGCATCCATCATATTTTTCTTCCTATCCTGTAAAACCATTGCTTTCACTAGACCCAACTTCCTGCATGAGAATATAAATCATATTGCTAAAATAGCTAAGTAATCAGCATAAATTAACACTACATCATGCCTGTCACTAAATTTTAAGTGCCAAAAATTGTGAGTGTTCGAAATCATGTTGGATGTTAGGAAACTTTCAAGTCAAATTCTACCATATAAATCCGATTCTCACATCCAAGACATAGTCAAATTCAGCCAAAGTGCCAAATGTTCAATAACAGTCTCTTGTTACACAAATATTACACCTTTTGGAATCAAAATCAGGAGCGCTTGCTATAGCATGCATTATGCATGAAAAGAAAAAAAATGTTTAAAAGAATTCCCACTTATCAGTCATGAGTTTCTCTTAAGAGCTCCAAAGTCAGACAGTTTTATTAGGAAAACTTCAGGTAAAGCAGAGCAGCAAAAAATGTGAATCAGCAGAGTATATGGTGTAATAATAAAATAAAAATAGAAAAAATAATGCAAATCGCTAACCGTCTATTTTAATGATGGCAAAGTAATTGAATGTATTGTTGTAACATCATGACTGATCTGCCTTTTCTCTTTTGATAACCAAGTGGGAATTAGATCCTGGTGAGAATCAAAGCCAGCTTTTGCAAATTAAGTCAAGAAAAATAGGATTCTCTCTCTGTTGTTCATCAGTTCTAAAAGGTACCTCGACATTCTGACAAGAAAAAGAATAGGATATATTCGTCATTGGTGCATTATGTGCAAAGCCAAAACTTATACACTAATCTCTTATAGGCTGTGTCATCTACAACAACTTTTTCTGCAACTTATCACAGACACAGAAGTATATGGCCTAACACGTTCCTACCGCGATTGGGTCAATGGGTCGATCATACCCATGACTCAATTACATTAGCTCACGCCACTTTGTGCATAAAAGATGCATCAACGGTGTCGCCTTCAGCGTTCTACACAGATACAACGAGCAGAGAATTCTCTTCTCTCACCATAACGTCAGCTTCACAATTGTAACCACAATTAAATTAACCCTTGCCTTTCTAGTGGCACACAACCACCAAGAACAAAAACCAAATAACCATAAACAGAAATAATGAAAAAAGGATTCAATACTCAGTATATAAATTCCATGGTTCCCAACACATGCAATCAATCAATCAACCATAACTATGATAACTTTTGTACCAACAATTCTTTATGACTTTGAAAAGTAACCACACTAATGATTAGGAAAGGAAATATCTGTATATATAGACAGAGAGGGGGGTAGTGTACCTCGAATTTCTTAGGGGACGATGGGACTTGACATGGAACAGAGAGAATGATAAGGAGTTGAAGGAGGAGATCCTGCAAGGTGTTATCACTCTGCAGGAGGGGAGGGAAAAGGAGGAGAGAGTGGGCCGAATGGCAGCCATGAGAGAGAGAGAAAGACAGAGAGAGAGAGAGAGAGATGTGCATAAAACAACTTCTATCAACTTCGGTCCACGCAGTCGCCCATTGTTGTGAAGTCAGCGGCGGTGGGTGAGGAGGCGTTGAAATGGATTCATAAAAAATCAAAAGGCCGCCCGCAAGATTTTTCTTCTATTTTTGAGTAGTTTGCTAACAAGAGCAGATCCTGTAAACGCCCAACGTTTGACAGGATCCGCTCTCTCTCTCTCTGTTAATTGGCGGTGGATTTTCCCGGAAACCAAGTCGTCATTTTGTCTTAATAAAAAAATCAAAGATAAGTCTCGGTGGAGACAATTTGTTGGTTACATACATTATGGGAACCCCGTTTATAGTTGCGTGGCAGACAAATCCTTGCCAGGCTTTTTTCTAATAAGCATATTTACGATACTAAATGGCGATAATTTTCGCTATTCTTCTCGTATCCAAAATTGCAAATAACTAATTTAGTTATGACCTTTTTAACTCTCGTATGTGCAAAACTGACGAAGTTCACACGTTTTACTGATCTGCTTCTCGGGTAAAGCAAACTCGCACTTAAAAAGAGTTAAACATGTGTTTTTTTGCGAACATTGCGAAAGTCACATAAAATTATGTGTAAACTTTGTCATAATCTCAAACTTTGAAACATCACACATGCTTGACGAAGTTTGCACATATGTCACACGTTCACATATAATTTTATGCAAACCTCCTGTTACTCTCAAACTTCGAAACATCAAACGTATCTTACAAAGTTTGCATAAAATTATGTGTGAACTTCATGAGTATAAAAACCTAAACACCGCACCCAAGGGCTCTTTTTGCATAAATTTTAAGCATTTTTGTGGTCCCCAACCTCTTTCCGATGGCAACTTTTTCAATAATACTTTCAATAATTGTTTTGGCAACTATTTAGGTGGGATTTTACCCTCGAGTATTTGGGAATCATTGATGGTGATTTTTTTTGTTAAGCACTTATTTAATGTTTGAACAAGTGTTTTTTTTAAACACATTTTTTTATTTGGTTCGATGATTTGTATGCTTTTATTTGATCCTCCAGTTTTGTTGTTTATATGGTAAGGATCATGTATAATAAACAAGGTATATTGGGCACAATGTTTTTTTTTTTCTTTAACGATTTGGGTTTTTGTCTTATATCTATGTTGTCATGTTTAGCTATATTCCCTGTCTTGGTATTATAGAAAATTCTTAATTTGTTTAATACAATATGCAAACTGAGAAGACTATGTTAGAGGGGTCCACACCTGGATCATCTACTATTAGTGCACAAAAGAAAAAGTCAAAGAAGAAAAAATACCTGTGTACTATAAAACAAGGAGCTTGCTTGACAAGTGGATAGAGAGGGAACCACTTTCAATGTCAATAGCCTGGGTATCCAACATTTTCTATGAAAAAAGTATCCTTCTTAAACTCAAAAAACTGCACTCAAACACTCAGCAGAAAAACCAAAGAAAGTTGGTCAAGCAATGGCTAATTGTTTCACAATGGCTCATATCTAAAAAAGAATGTGTAAAAAAAGTTGAAGGGTTTGCGACTGCAATCTTGTCTCCCATCCCGAAAGCATCTAAAGAGGGGGAGGGTAACTTAGTGGTAAAGAATAGTGACTCATTCGCTCACTCTGATGTTGTTGCAGACCATGAATGCATGGATAGATAAGGCTGAAGATGCGACTAGCATCAGTGGCAGTGGCAGGATGAGGATAGAGGTATTTCACCAAGGGGAGGATAAAAAACCTAAGGCTAAGGTTAATGTGGACTATTCTCAGGAAGTGGATGTATCCAAGGGTCCTGTGACTAGATCGGATGTTGAGGGCAATTTTCAGGCTGCGATAGAGAGTACACTGAATGATCATAAGGGAGATCATCCTCATGAGTCCGAGCATCTAATCCTGGAGGAGAATGTGCATGCTCCAAAAAAGATGTTGACAAACATCAATTATATATTTATCTTCAATCATTAATTGTTATAAAATAGTGTATATATATGCGTGTATGTGGGAACCATGAACTATTATTTTATCATTGATTTATGTATGTGTGAAACATGTTAGGATAAGTAGTTTGATTCTTGTAGATCAATGTGTAAAATGATATATATATATATATAGTGTATGTGTATGAAGCATGAACTATTATTTTTTCATTGATTCATATACGTGTAAAATATGTTATTAAAATAACTAGTTTGATTCTTATAGTTTAATGTTTGAAATGTTATATGTGTATGTGAAGCATTAACTATTATTTTTTCTTTGATTCATGAATGTGTGAGACACGTTGTCAGGATAACTAGTTTGATTATTGCAGCTCAATGTGTAAAATACTATTGTATATACATATGTGTATGTGTGTATAAAGCATGAACTATTATTTTCTTATTTATTCATGTGTGTATGAAACATGTTAGAATATCTCACACGCACTAGTTTGATTCAATGTGTAAAATACTATATATATATATATATGTGTGTGTGTGTGTGTGTGTGTGTGTGTGAAGCATGAACTATTAAATGGATTCATTTGTTTGATTCAAATAAAATTAATTGTGATTACGTGATCTGCGACCAAAAGATTAAAAAGATCATTTCACACACACTGATTCTATTGTATTCAAGCACACCAGCGATTCATAGAGTTACTGCATAGAATGCATTTTCGATAATTCTTTGATATCACACCATGGAACATCGGTCGGCCCCTCTTAGAGGTCGTTGTGCAGTTCTAGAATCCAACAACCAACACATTTTATTTAGGAGATTTTGATATGACCATCACGTTGGAAGACGTGACATAAATCACCATATTGAAGTAACATGGGGAGCCATTGAGTGGACATCGGTAGAAAGATTTCAAGTTGTTATGTGATATTCATTTCGGAGCGAAGGAGGATGCATTCGATAAAAAATGATTAAGTTATCATGACTGAGGGACCTTTTTGACCCTAGAAGGGGGGACCAAGAAGGATAAACTATTGTGTGTTGGAGGGAAGGCCAGCAGTAGGGTGGAGAAAGAAGTCAACACATTCTTGTTCTATTTCTTTGGGACATGCTTATTTATCGATAATGATGGAAAGTCGATCTATGTATTTGCATTTAGTTTTTGCAAGAACTAGATCATGTCAATCAATATGCATGAGGAGCAACCTCAATTGCACACCTGTATACAAGTTTGAGTAGTGCGAGAAATGGAAGAAAAAATATGCTTGAGTTATTGGTGTCGTTTGAGGTATTTATTTTTTCATTGTACAGTAGGACTTATGATTTATGCTCAAACATTATTTAATATTGTTGATGCACTATATTGTGTATTAATCCTTACAGGTTTGGACATGAGAGCACATATCCAATAGAAGGCTTCCAACATGTGATTGTCTACATGGATTTTTATCTGTTATAATATTTTGTCGGTCATACAGCGAAGCGATGAGTGGTGGAAGATTGATGAGTCGTCACATAGGATATGCTCAATTCTTATAAAATTATTGTGCAAGCCGAGCATAGCACATGTAAGTTTTGTTGAAGAATTTTCTTACGTTCTGAAACATAATGTGATATATGACTAACCATGAATTATTTGAGCTTTTGTAATTAAAGTGGTGCCCCTCTTAAGACACGATGATGGAGGAGAATGCCGATGTCATTGAGGGGGTGGACATTGTGAGGACGAACATTTGGTTGCACAACATGAATGAAGTTAAGCGTCAAATGACCAACCGAGTCATCTAAAAGTTTAGGTTTGTTTAGCAACCCCGTCTTTCGTGCACCATATACAAACTTGTCTTGCTGCAAATAAAGGATCAGACTAAAGATTACCTCTACTTTATTATTCTTCGAAGATGAAGAGTGTTGCAACGACGACGAAGACATTGGCTTGTCATTCATGGTATGTGCCACTAATGATGAGGTTGTAGCTGTTATATCCCAACATACTAAAGGCAACCCCTCCAGAAAGAGGACCATTGAGGAGGAGGTATTGTAATCTACGAGTTCTTTCTTGTGCATATCACAGTGGTTCTTCTATTGCAGCTCTTTAGAAATTTTGTTTTATAGTTATTTCTGATCACACAATCTTTCAAAAACTCATGACAATGTTGAGGATCATTAAACCTTTTGCCGATAGCATTTTCTCGATCATTTGAGCCTATTGTTAGCCACTAGAAATGTTCAAAATCATTAAGTGGTTCGTTATGCAATTGGTCATACAAATGAGATGTCTTCGCTTGGATGATTTTTTATTGATATTCATTGTATGAGAATCCATTGAACAAGTACCTACTCAACAATGTCTCATTAGTATAAAACCATAAAATAGTTCTTATGTCCAATAAATGCTCATATAACTTTTACAACATACCAAGGCTCCAACTTCTCAATTGTCATTTGTGCATCGCTTTTATTAGACATTATTTGTCCGATGTCATCACTATCTTTGTCATCTCTCATCGACATGGTATAGTCATCATCATCGATATTATCTGATTCTTTACTGCTACCACTAATTGACTATTCGGCTGCACAAAGTAAGTCAAGATTCATTGTATCTATCGCTTCTAACATATCCATGCATTCAACATTCAAGATTAACCATATATGCAAAAATACAATAATTGTACCTATATCTCAATTATAAATTAAAACTTTTACATGGCTTTATCACTAGCACTTGTTTGTCGACATGGTTTCTTGTCCTCTGCAGTGAACCTTTGATTGTGCACAACATCAATTATTCATTATTTATTGCTTGCAAGTCGAAGATGCATATTCTCTAAAGGACTGAGCTCGATAGATGGTGTCTGAGATAGATGCATGTTCTTTAAAGGATTCCCATCATTCCATTCATCAACTACTTATTGTTCAACTACCAAAGCAATAATTTTTTCTTTAATTTTGGGAGCAACTAAGTAAATGTCGCAACTATATAACATGGATTATATGTCATCATCATTGAAGACCTCTATTCATATATGTTGGCTGTCAAATTTAAGATCTCTCCTATACCGAGGGCTAATTGACACTTCCGCATATCTGATTTTATGAGATATTAAAGCTATAAATTCTTTATAGCTACTATTTTTGGAGGCCAGTATAGATCTCCAAGCAGGGTGATCAATGCTATAGTAGTATATTTTAACCCATTTAGATGTCATCGTTAGGTGTCTATACCATCCATACAACATATATCACTTATCTTTATAAACTAGCATGTGAGAAAAGAATATCCATATACACAATGTAACACCCCAAGATTTTAACAAAAAAATAGAGCAATTTTTTTTTATAGAAGGCCTTATCTATGACAAAGCTTCAATCAAACTAAGCAGTAAGAGGCTCGCATGTGTGCAAACGCTATCATATATTAGCCCACTAGAACTAAGTTTGTGAATGATACAACCAAGGACAATAATGCTTTATAAGGGAAACAAAAATATATTAGAAACATTTATTTTGGTTTTGTTTAGAATTTCGGGTGGGTTACATGTATGATAATTCAATATGGGACTTGATCCAATTCTCATATTGAATTTGGGTCTAGGTCCAAATCATGGATCCGAAATTCAAGATAGAAATAAGATAATAGCATTCATGAATTAATTGAATTGTTTGGAAACATGATTAATAAAAATAACAAGTCTATTAAAATCATAAATTATTTCCAAAACAAATCATGAATCTAGATAATTGATTTTTGACACCACCTATAGCATCACGCCATCGTTGCAATTCATCTACTCATTACCTGAATGTTTATAATATAAGAGCCAGACCATCAAGTCTCAATAGAAATACAATAACAATGCATATATATATATATACATAAAACCATACATTCTTTTAAAACATGTGCAATACATCATCGTATCATAATGCATTCCAATGAACAACTATAACAATTAAATTTGTGCATTCAGCTAGGCAATTATAGCAAATTCATGCAACATGTTACAAAACATAAACATAAACAAAAACATATCCATGATTAAGCATTTGCATTATTAGGGGATGTTTTCAATACAAGTTTTCACAAGAAAAAGAATGTGTTCAAGTGTATGACTTTTGTTTCTATTTTTACTCTTTTGTGGGTACTCTCAGTACAATCATCAAATCAGATGAGACCACTCAAATGTTTCTTATACCATGTATTTTAATTGCTCGAGTGACTTATTGAAACATATTCACTTAGGGCAGTCCATGACAAAGATAAAACTCATAGTGGCGGCAAATATGATGCATCCTAACACTTCTGCAGAAGATATTGACTTATCACCTAAGACACATTAGTAGTCAGTCTCTCTAACTCTGAGAACTGGGGACCAATGAGACATCATTGCTTTTAAAATACATATAATAGTCTAACAACGTTTTGTATCACCTACTCTCTTCAAGGTAAGCCCACAACTGAATGGGTTATTGAGTATTTTTATTAAAGAATATGATCCATTGTGTTTTATCATATGTATGTTTATCATTTAACACTTCATGACTCAATAGCTTAAGTACCCCTCCAGGATAACTTTCCACATTGTTTTTCTTGGCATGAGCATCATACTACCCATTCATGGCAGTTATGTAGTTTAATTAGCTCATTTATGTTGATAACCCATTCAGTATGTTATGTTGCCTTTAAACCAATCGAGCATCTATACGCCCTGGTGTTTTTAAACAAGTCGGTCATTTATTATGTTATGTGTGCATGTATATTTTTTTATAACTTGGTGTAGTTTTAACACCTCATTGGTTCTTTTCAACCACTTGATCTTTTATGAGCAATCATGTGTGCATGCATGCTTTTCATGCTTTATAACACATCATCATCATATGCTACACATCATATTCATACACTTAAAACACCATATTGGTTCTTTAAACCACAAGCTCATTCGTGAGCATCTATATGTGCATGCATATTTTTATATATTTTATTACATCATAACATCATGTTGTACATTATAACTTTATGATAGAAATTTATAACATAATATTCAAAAGATGTTAACAATTGTTGGCACAATCACACTGCCTCAAAAAACCCACATATTATACATTTGTATGTCATATGTCCATCTGGTTCACTTTTGTAACCCTCTCTTGTTCATATGTTTCACTTTTGGAACCATGACATGCATTAGGACATGATTCCCTAATTTAGGTATGTTAGCACATAATTTACCAGTCATCATAAATTCTGCCATAAATCATCTGAAATGAATTAGGCTCTAAGATTTTTACAAAAGTTACATGCCTATAGGCAAAAACTCGGACCTTAACTAATTACATATCAAAAAATAAAATTTTGCAAGCACATACTACTTTTTTTCACATAATAGTCTTATCTAACTCTATCTTTCCAATAAAAAATTAGTTATAAATCACATAAAATGAATTAAATATTGAGATTTTTAGTGTGGGTGGCTTGATATGTCTGATTCAAGCCCATAAAAACTAAGAGTAAAATTCAATTCCAGAAGAGAGCTAAAAAACATGTAATATCTGTTATTTTTTTATGTGACATAATATGTTCTAGAAAATTATAGATTCTGGAGCAAATTTCTTGATTTTTCATTTCCAAACCATGAGAAATCAAGGTCCAAGATTTTAACCATGTATTCTTTTATATCCAGACTAACACACCTTAAAATCTCATCCATAATTACTAGGTATTCAAAAAGATACATTTTTTACAAAGTTTTTTCATCTCCACACAATCCCTGTCATGGTAAGATTCTTGTGTCGATTTGCAAATGTTATATCTCATAAACCATGACTCTTCTGAGTTTGATATTTGAATTGAGATTGCTTTCATGTATATAAAATATTTTCATAATTTTACAAGATTTATGAGTTCACAGTTTGGGAGAACCGAATTTATCATTATGATTGGTAAGATCAAAATACAACTTTCAAGAAATCAACCAAGAACTTCATGATTCTTAACAAAATATCAAGAAAATGCATCCAACGATTTTGATCCATAAAAAATACATCTGATTTATGTGTACCAATATGTACTCATGTTGTAAATACATAAATACAATACATATCATGAATATGGGGGTCAACGGGACGAGTTTGGTTCAGAACTAGGTGGAATCAGACTTGGACTAGATTTTTTAGTATGGTATCAAGTCCAGACATGGGTCTAATTGGGTCTACTATGAGAGAAACCATACCTGGACCCGATAAGAACATGGACCAGACCCAGACCATACCATGTAAAATAATATTTCTTTATCATTTTTACATTGAAAATTTGTGTCTTAATCAAAACTCAGGTTGGGCTCGGGTCTGGTATAAAAATTCACAAATTATACCCGCCTGGGTCCATATATTAATCGAACCTTTGGGTTTGGATCTAGGTCTTAATTGGGTATTCTTATTTTTAACCATATTGGACCCTATTGGGTTTGGTATGAGCCAGGTCCTAGTAAACCGGACCCATTAGCACCTAATAATGAATCTACATTCAAAATTAATCATTTATTTTTCTCAAAAATTGATTTTCTAAAAAGGATTTTGGATTTTTAAAACCTTTACACAAGGCACAATATCAATTCATACATGAATCTAAGTTGATATATGTGCTGATACACATCTAGGGATCATCCCACAACATACTCATGTATCCTAGCACTACACACACGTAGGGGTCAACAGGTCGGGTTTACTTGGACCCGACCTTGACCAAAACCCTATAGGGTCCATGATGCAATAACATGATGTGGACTCGATATGCATTGATCCACAATCCAAGATCCAAATGGATTTTGACACGCACGGAAGCTTATACGATAATGAGTCCCAATAGGACTCTGGGAAAATAGAATTTGGGGACATGTGTACTCTGTTTTGATAGATATGGTCTAAATAAAAGTTGTGTGTGACTCACACAAATTTCCAAAGAATCTAAAATCACTGGATTCGGATAAATGGTTTCCTTTCTACGGACTCGAAACTGGGACTGACGAACAAGGTTATGTCAGACTTTTGGATTCTGCAAATAGTCTATTCGACAGGGTTTTTGACCCTGCAAATGGTAGAGTTTGCGAAAACACCCAACTGAGAAATCAAAGGTCAGATCCAGACCTTTCCAACGAACTAAAATTTGGAATTTTCTGAGTTATCTAAGTGGCTCTATGAATTTTTGAATTCTGGAAAATAGTATCAGTTATTGATAAAAGAACTAAATTTTGCACTATTCGATAACAACAAAGATTGATATTTTTGAGGTACTTAAACGAAGATTCAATTAAAACTAAAAACATAAAAATTGTAGATCTAGGTTTTAGCTTTTTACAAAATCAAACAAAATAAATTTTGATGCAGGGAATCTCCAAATAACAAAAAAATACCGAACACTACTAGGAGTGTTCTGAACCAAACAAAAGATAGTGGATTCCTGTCAATTTGAGACATTGACAATACTTTTCAGGGACTCAAACGGCAGATTCATGAAATGGCATCAACTACAAAGTTGTAAGAAAATATTTTAGCTTTTTGGGAAGCTAAAGAACGTAAGAATCCGACTAGTATTGAAGCCGATATAGGTGATTATTCAAAGTCATTCCAGACAACTCGGGATTCGGGAATCTGGGTTTTGACAGAAAAATCTAAGTTATGTATTAACCAATAAAACTGGATATTTGTGAACAATAGAATCACACGGTAGCATAAAAGACTTCTATTCATTCATTAGAAAAATAATACATAACCTATTGCAACTCACAAGCAATATACTTTGATAGAAACAACACAAAAATACCAATGATAAAATAATGAAGATGTAAGAACAAGAGAACCCAGAAATATGATATCCGGATGACGAAGACAGTGGATGTTGCTGGGAAGCAGCCGACATAGGGAAGAATCCTCTCGAATCTCAACTCGAGCCAATGGTCAACATGAACCACAAACGTCAACACGCCAAGGTCGATCTTAACAAGATCACCTTCACACCAAAAAATGACTTTTGGTTCCACCTTCACCAAAGGATTCTTTTTTTCTCAAAACCAGCCACCAAAACAGAATTTTTCCTCTCTTTTGAACCAGCCACACACCAAAAATGAAAATGAAGAAGCTCTCCCCTCCACTTGGTCGACCTCCACACATTAAAAGAATTGGGAATTGGGAAAGGGCCACATTAAAGAGTCAAATGGACTTCCCAAGCCAAGCTCCAAAAATGAGCTTGACTAGCCTATTTTTGGCCATGAGCATTAACAAGGACCAACAACTATTTTTGACTTGGAATAGACAAAACTGAATTTAAACCAGGCCCAAATTGGTCCACCCAAAAGTAGCGCCAACTAGGGCTCCACTGAGATGGATCGAGATCCAGATTCGGATCGTGCAGCGAATTGGATCCTGCACCAAAAATACATTAGAAAATGCAAATACGAAAAATAAAAAACTACCCACGTTCCTCATACACCCTCTAGCACCACAAAACAATCCTACAGGGTACCAGAATTATCTGGATCCATAGAATTCGGCTCCTAAAAAACATACAAATAAAAATGTATTCAACACGATTCCTCACATGCCAAAATGAAATCGATTTATAAAAATACAATCTCTGAGAAAGATAAAAAATATCTCAGATATTGTAGCATGATAATCAAAATGGGTCTAGGTTGGCAGAGATCCAATTGGACTCTGATAATCCTGCACGATTGGATCTGCCCGGGATCGCATCCTCGATTGGATCTTGGGAATTAGATTTGGATCTGATTCATCTTCAAAGCTCAGATCTTTAGAATGCTCTGCATCATTCCCTCCTGGGTCGAAAGGCTTCATCCTTGGAGCTTATTTTTGCTCAAATGTCACTCCATAATCCTTGCACATATTCAAAATATAATCAGCGCAAAATCTGTTCAAGGCAAATAAAAGAGAATCAAATAAGGTAGGAAATTTTATATAAGAATGACAAAAATATTTGATGCAATGTAATGCAATATGCTCTATAAAATGCAATTGAGATAAATTCAAAGCAGAACAATAGAATTGAATCTCAAAAGCATCTAAGGCATTATATTTAATAATCTTACCTTGCATCAACATGTTGCAGATAATAACAAAATTTGGGTCAACAATAGATAACAATTGACTATTTATCATGAAATTCAAAATGTCAAATTTTGCACTAAGATTTTGATAATCACAAGATAAGTCACAAGAAATACAATGGAACAATAGACTAAATTTACTATTAAGATTTATTAAAGAGACAAAATCAACATTATCTACTAAACCCTGATGGTCATAAACAAGATTTGGGGGTTCAATGCCAACTAGACCTATTGCATCATAACTAAAATAAGACTCTAAATTCAACTCCGCAGAAGGAGTTTCAACATCTAAGCGCTCATTGACACACACGTCTTGTTGATTCTCATCAATAAATTCCACCTTTTTGACAGTTGACTCAACAATGGATATACTAATGAGACTTGTCGAAACAATGTCGACAATCCTGTCAGATGCAACGTGGGGGTAAACCGTAACATTCATGGGTTCACTACGAGAGTTTTCAAAAATGCTGGGTTCATTGACAAGGATGTCCACAAGCTCACTAAGGCTTGGATTGAGCCTTTCAATTTTGACATTAGCCTCGAAAATGAGATTATTAATGACAAGTTTGAAGTCATCGATGACATCCTCACACGCAAACGCTTCTTTATCTTTGATGTCTTTATCAGCATTGCCATAGAGCGGATTATCAAAAATGAAGTTGTCCTCGAACCAGCTTGGACAACCTTCAGGATTCTCCATGAATAAAGGGTTGTCAGAAATGATGTGAGATAACTCTTCATGATCTTCTATGTCAGAAAGTAAAGAAAGGTCGGGCAATTCTTTGGACTCTCTGACAAGGATGGGTTCTTCATTCATTTGTTCAAAAATTGGATCAGGAATGACTGCACTGATAGGAACATTCTCAAATACAGGTGAGGACTCCTTCACGGTTTCTTCATTAACTTTAATGATAGGATCACTACCGACTTCAGGAGAAGGATTCGCTAGGGAATCCTTTGCAACATAATGAGATTTCAGTAAATTTCGAGGTTCATGCCTGACGATGAACACACTGGGTCCCTTGATTTAAGATGCAGCAATCTTAAGGGACTCATGAAGAGAAATAGGAATGACAAAAGATAATAGAGGAACCATAACATGAATGGTGGATTGGACCACGGATGATGAAGTGGAAGACAAAGAAGGCAAATCTTTTAAAGGAGGTAACTTGATCTTTCTACCCTCAAAAGTGAAGGAATAGACATTGGACTTACCATGATGTATAATATTTCGATCATATTGCCAAGGTCTTCCAAGAATAAGATGACTCACATCCATAGGGAGCATATTGTACCAGACTTGTTCAAAGTAGGTATTTCTAATAAAAAACTTGACCAAGCATTGTCAGTCAACATGAACATAGATGCTCTTTTGGAGCCAAGACATCTGATATGGATGGGGATAAGTCTTACAACTCAAACCTAACTTGGTCATGACTTCGACCAAAATCACGTTCTCACAACAATCGAAGTCTATGATGAATCTACATACTTTCCTATTGATGGTACAAGCAGACTCAAAGATGTGAGTTCTTAGCCATCGGTCATTCGTTTCTTGTCGCGTGGCTAAACAAATCCGCCTAGAAATGAGTCAGACAGTAACACTTCTTCCACATACTCTTCTTCAGGATTTTTCTCAAAATCTTCTTGTTCTTCATCATAAATAGGATTGGATTCGGGATCCAATCTCGAATCATCCTCAATTTATGATCCTTCGATGAAAAGGGTCTTGCCACGATACTCTGTGGACTTATGATTGGGTTTCCCATAAGTATAACACTTAATGGGGGTGCTCAAACTCGAGGTCCTAGCCTACTTTTCTATCGGGCCATTCTGACTTGTAACCCTAGGTGGGTTTGACGCATTAGGGTGACGGTAGGGTGGGGCAACCTTTTCACTTGAGACTATTGGGGCCCGCACTGGGGGTCTAGTAGTCTGATTAGATTTTGCCAAGGTCTTTCGCTGAGTATACCTTTCCCATTGATGCACTTTCTGATGAGCCTTGGACACAATCCAATACACAACGAAGTTAAACATATCTTGTAATTGGAAGTTCAGACCTTCAATATAATTCGATACTAACTGTTCTTCGCTTTCATGGATGTCATTTCGAGCAATGAGATCATAAAAATCTTTGGTGTATTGATCCACCAAACGAGTTCCTTGCTTAAGGCTTTGGTATTTCTGATAAAGTTCTTAGTGATAGTTCAAAGGAAGGAACTGAGCACAAAGTTTCTGCTCCATGTGCTCTTAATGCTCAATCGGGGCTTGACCCTGATGTCTGCACGTTTGCTTGAGTTGTCGCCACCAGGCTGCAGGTCGACCCTTTAATTTGAGGGAGATTAATCCCACATGTCGATCCTCAAGGACTTCCTTAAATTTGAGGATTTCGCGAACTTTGCAAATCCAATCTAGGAATTCTTTAAGAGTTTCATTTTTCTTGAATTCTAGGATATCAAAACCTAAGCCTGAATCCCAATGGAATTTCCTAGGATGTAAGTTATCTCTCCTCTCTGAACTTCGTTGATGTGACTCAAAGTCTATCAGAATCATACGAATGAGTCTCATGAGTTTCTCGAGAACTGTGTAGACTCAGCTCAGCTCGTCATTCATTAACTCTAGCATTTTTGGCCATTTGACGAGTTAAATCTTCAACTAGGCGATTAGCCTCAGTGAGTTGTCTTTGCAAATATTGCACCTCATATCGATGATCATGTTCATCATTTCTTTTATTAAAATTATTTTGACCTCGCCCGCCTATTCGACCCGCCATGGTGAATGGTACCTAAAAAAAATTAGACTCCCACAACATAAAAAATCATGTCGGATTGAAAAATCTGGCAACTTTCGTTTTGCTACCAAAGTGATGCAATAACACGATGTAGACTCGGTACACGCCGATCCACAATCCAAGATTCAAATGGGTCTTGACACGTGCGGAAACTTATATGATAATGAGTCTGAACAGGACTCTAGAAGAATGGAATTTCAAGACCTGTGCACTTTGTTTCGATAAATGTGGTCCAAATAAAAGTTGTGCATGACTTGCATAACTTTTCAACAAATCTAAAATCACTGGATTCAGATCAATGGTGTCCATTCTACGAACTAAAATCTGGAATTTTTTGAGTTTTCTACAAGGCTCTACGAATTTTTGAATTCTGGAAAATGGTATGAGTTATTGATAAAAGAACTAAACTTTCCACTATTCGATAGCATCAAAGATTGATATTTTTGAGGTACTTAAACGAAGATTCAATTAAAACTCAAAACATGAAAATTGTAGATCTAAGTTCTAAATTTTCACACAATCAAACAAAATGAATTTTCATGTAAGGAATCTCCAGATAACAAAAAAATATCGAACACCACTAGAAGTGTTCTGAACCAAACAAGAGACAGTGGATTTCTGTCAATCTAAGACTTTGATAGCAGTTTTTCAGGAACACAGACGACTGATTCATGAAATGGCCTCAACTGCAAAGTTGTAGGAAAATGATTTAGATTTCCGGGAAGCTAAAGAACACAAGAATCTGACCAGTATCGAAGCTGATACAGATGATTCTTTAGAGTCATTCCAGACAACTCAGGATTTGGGAATCCGGGTTTTGACAGAAAAATCCGAGTTATGTATTAACCAATAAAATCACTCCGTAGCATAAAAGACTTCTATTCATTCATTAGAAAAATAATACATAACTTATTGTAACTCACAAACAATATACTTTGATAGAAACAATAAAAAAACACCAATGATAAAACATTGAAGATGTAAGAACAAGAGAACCCGAAAATATGATATCCGGATGACGAAGACAATGGATGTCACTGGGAAGCAGCCGGCACCGGAAAGAATCCTCTCAAACCGCAACTCGAACCAATGGCCAACAAGAACCACAAACGTCAACACACCAAGGTCGATCTTGAAAAGATCACCTTCACACCAAAAAATGACTTTCGGTTCCACCTTCACCAAAGGAGTCTTTTTTTCTCAAAACCAGCCACCAAAACAGAATTTTCCCTCTCTTTTGAACCAGCCACACACCAAAAACAAAAATAAAGAAGCTCCCTCCTCTCCTTGGTCAACCTTCACACATTAAAAGGCTTGGAAAGGGCTATATTAAAGAGCCAAATGGCATTCCCAAGCCAAGCTCCAAAAATGAGCTTGACTAGCCTATTTTTGGCCATGAGCACTAACAAGGGCCAACCACTATTTTTGACTTGGAATAGTCAAAACTAAATTTGAATCAGGCCCAAATTGGTTTACCCCAAAGTGGCGCCAACTAGGGCTCCACTGAGATAGATCGAGATCCAGATCGTGCAACGAATTGGATCCTGCACCAAAAATACATTAGAAAATGAAAATACGAAAAATAAAAAACTACCCACGTTCCCCATACACCCTCTAGCACCACAAAACAATCCTACAGGGTACCAGAACTATCCAGATCCGTAGAATTCGGCTCCTAAAAAAAATAAAAATTATAAATTATAAATAAAAATGTATTTAACGCGATTCCTCACATGCCAAAATGGAATCGAATAATAAAAATACAATCACTGATAAAGATGCAAAATATCTCAGATATTGTAGAACGATAATCAAAATGAGTCTTGGTTGGCAGAGATCCAATTGGACCCTGATAGTCCTTCATGATTGGATCTGCCCGGGATTGCATCCTGGATTTGATCTTGGGAATTGGATTTGGATCCAATTCGTCTTCAAAGTTCGGATCTTCAGGATGCTCTCCATCAGTCCGGACATGGTGACAAATAAGAAGACCCTATTAAGACCCAAGTCAGGACCCGAAGGTCCGATTAATACATGGATCCACGTATCATTTATGAAATTTTATACTAGACCTAGGTCTAACCCAAGTTTCAATTAAGACCCGCATTTTTTGATATAAAAATGATAAAAAATATTATTTTACCATGTATGGTTCGTGTCTGGTTCATGTAGTTCTTATCGGGTTTGGGTTTGGGTATGGTTTCTCTTATAGTAGACCTAATTTGACCTAGTTCGGACCTGATACCATACCCAAAAATGTGGTTCAAGTTTGGTTCCACTAGGGTCTGAACCAAAACAGACACAAACACCCCTACACACGTACAAAGTTACGATGTACCTACCTCAAAATTGGTAAAACTACAAATACTCTTCTTTAATCGTCTTCACCGAACAACCTCCTCTTACGATATGCACCACCAAGGAGATGTAGTCACCCTACCAGACTTCAATGGAGATCTTATCTAGAGAGAGGGGCATGAGGGAGGAAGAAGGAAGTGGGAAAGAGAGAGAGAGGAAGAAGAAAGAGATGGCCAAAACATGTGGGAGAGAGGAGGAAGGCCTCTCTTTAAATAAATTTTCTCATGGGGTCCTTTAATTAATAAGAAAACCTCTAAGACGTCTTAGTTAATTAGGATTCCTATTAGATTAAGGAACCACCTATGAATCCTAGCTAATTAAGATTCTTAATCAATTATGAAAATAATTAGTCAATTTAGTCAACTAGGTATCTTAATGAAATAAGGAAACTAATTTAATTAGCTTGACTAAACTAAGTAGGGGATTTAGGAAAGTAGTTGGGGACGTCCTCCCCTCCCTTTGGATTTTCTTGTACTTGGCTTAAGTCATTTCCATATGGGACTCCAATATACAAGAGGGGCCCACCTAAGGGGTGTCCCACCCTATAGATTTTATTTTCCAAGTCCAAATTAGAATTCAACCCAAATTGGAATTCAAATCCAAATTGAAATTAAATCCCAAATTAAAATTCAAACCAAAGTTAGATTCAAACCCAAATTGAAATTCAAACCAAATTTTGAGACAATTTTTTTCTTTATTTCTTATAAAATTATGAGAAATCTTAGGTGTTACACACTATATATATCTATGAAAAAAACCATAAACATAGTAAACCCTAAACTGTAAATTCGATGACAATTATTAAATGAAACATGGAGAAACACACAAAAAAGATGCACAACAACAACCACATATATATAAATATCCACACGAAAGGAGTTGTTTATATGATTATATCTACAAAAAAGAAACATCAAATCGTTAAGGAAACAACAACAAAAATCAAACATTATGCCCAACATACCATGTTTATTATACAAGATCCACAACATATAAACAACAAAAAATGGAAGATGGAATAGAATCATATGAATCATTGAAACAAATAGAAAAAAAATGTGTTTTATAAAAAATAATTGGTTCAACCGTTAAATATGTGCTTATCAAAAAAAAAATGTTGTCAATGATTCCAGAGTAATTGAGGATGAAGTCCCACTGGAATAGTTGATGAAATAATTGTCGAAAATACTGCCAAAAAAGTCATTGTCGAGAAGCTTGTTGGGGACCACAAAAAACCCTAAAAATGTATACAAATTTTTTTGGGGTATATGATGTTTCGGTTTTTATACTAAATTGTTTCACACATAATTTTATGCAAACATCGTGACATATGTGCGAACTTCGTCAATTATGTGAGATGTTCTGAAGTTTGAGAATAATACAAAGTTCACATAAAATTATGTGTAAACTTTCTAACATATGTGTGATGTTCCGAAGTTCGAGATTATGGTAAAGTTCACACATAATTTTATGTGACCTACACGATGTTTGCAAAAAATATGTGTGAAACTCCTTTTAAGTGGGAGTTTGTGTTACCTGAAGAGCGGAGCGATATATCACGCGAACTTTGCCAGATCTGCACATGCGAGGGTTAAAGAGGTAATAACAAAGTTGGGTATTTGAGGTTTTGGATATGGGGTGAATAGTGAAAATTGCGGGGCATTTCAAAAAATGTGTCATATTTGTCGTACAGTGCGGTCATTTTCCATATTTTTTTCCTCTTTTTTTGTTTATTTCCCTGAAATAACTAAAACTTCGTTTGGAAGACAGCAAGCAAAACCTGGCTTTTTTCAAACTCAGTTTTGCCTAAAACTTCTTTGGGTCTTTTTGGCAAACCTAATTGCTAAAAACTCAAATTTCTTTACCACCTGCGAGGTTTCAGTGATAATTTGGAAACAGATTGTTACTCTTTGGAAGATGGGGGATGCCTTTCGATTCATTTTTTTCGTCTCTAATTTTGTAGAGAAGGAATGGTTTTCAAAATAAACTTTTTCAGCGTCTTTGGTTAGTCACTTTCCAAGTTACTATTCTCAAGATTTGGGAGATGCGATGTCAAATGGTGTTCCAGGATGAGTCCATGTCTGTTACAGACATCGCATAGTGTCCACCATCTTTAATGAGGTGAGATTTCATGTTTCACAAATTGGTGCAGGGGGCGAATCACCTTATTTTTCGAAAATGGTTGTATGCAAATCGGTGGAGTGCTCCCCAACCAGGGTGGATTAAGGTAAACGTTTTCTCACTGTTGCGATCCAAATGTAGAGTTGGTTCGGGATCACGATGGTGGTTATTTGGCTTTGGGATGGCTGGTTAGACCAGTTCAAGGAACTCAACGTGAATGGATAGTTTGGAAGGAGGTATTGTCTTTGGTTCCTCAGAATTCTAAGGTTATTTTGGAGTCTTCACGTTTAGATGTCGTTGCTGCTTGAAGGTCGAGGCCCCCCTCAGATGCTAGCGTTGGACATTGTGTATGTTTTTTTGTTTTGATCGTTTTTGGCGCATTTGTGTTCCCAAAGAGCAAAATTATGTGTCTAGGAGTCTGGCAAGATTAGAAAATTTTCAGGAGGACCGGATTTCGAAGGATAAACCTCCCGACTGGTTCCCAGATATTAATAAACTGCTTGATCGATCCTTTTTTTGCAACTGGTTGGAGTCTGCCTAACCCCTACCTGCCAATAAAAAAAAAAACAAACAAACTCAAATTTCCTTTGTTTGCATGACCAAATAATTAAGACCCGACCTTGAAAACATGCAAAAAAGAAAAAACAAGTATTACTATTTTTCGTTCTGACCAAAAACTGACCGAGTTAGTCGATAGCTGGTTGGAAAATGGTAGAAGAACAAGCTTTTACCTCAGAAAAAAAAATTAGCCAACCTTTTGAAGCCTATCATCGGCCGAAAAACAACCAAGTTGGTGCTATCTGGAGAGTTTTCCTTTCAATGGCTGGCGAGGAAATGGCTGAATAAGGTGATGGGTAATGGAGAGTTGGCAGGTGAGGATGGGGTTGTAGGCGCTATGGGGGGTGGTTTGTAGAGGGGGAAAGGTCATCACAATAAACCATGTTTTTCAAAGTGAAAAACCTGGGGTGGCTCTCATTTGTCATAAACCAAGTTTTCTTTAAAACCTGGTTTAAGAAAAGTAAGTTATGTGCCCTCTAAACAAATACACAACCTAGCTTAGCTTCATAATCTGGTTTACACCAAATATTAGTTTTAAAACCTGGGTTTCGGTGTCATCCAAAGGAAAGCTTGTTGGTGATTTCAGTAAAACAAACACAGAAAGCGTACCTGTATTCGCCATAGAGCATGTGCAGGGTATTCGGCGTTCTCCTTAGCCAGTCGACGCCCACAATGAGCCCAGGCCTAAAGTCGACGATAAGCAGGACCCTGAACCCACGGTGATGAATTAGGCAAGGCTGAGGCTGAATGACAATGTCTCACATCATACGTTGCCCAACCTCCTCTTTATATAGTGGGGCAGAGAGAGGGGATACAGTGAATGTGGACATCGACATTCACGTAACCTTCTTTTTCAATGACATTAACAGTCCTCCATTGCACAACCCACTACTCCACCATGCTTTTAATGTCATACTGGGTCACCCAAAGGGTTGGACCCGATCCACATGTGCAACATTCTTCCACTTGACCCATTGACACTAAAAGCGCATTAAATCGAGGTTTATATCGTTATCTCGATTTAATTCTTCAGGTGAGTATTTATCACAAGAATGAATCAAATGAGTCATGAAGATGAACACTCCTCTATGAAATGTCATATTCTCATGTACTACACTACAATTCACCTTTAGTGCTTAAACATGTTTGAAATTACTTTTATGAATAGGTTGCTCTCTCACCCATTCTATTGGTCCTTTAATATTGTTATTTTGTTATTCTCTCTAACCCATATGAGAGATCCTTTATGCAAAATCAACAACATACAATGCCATAGAGAATGAAATTCATATACACAAAAGTGATCACTTAATGTATTGTCATACATCAAAAGGAATAAAAAAGACCCATCCCCTTTACATGTTGGGAATACAATCCCGGTGATAGCCCTTTAGTAAGGAAATTTCGAGTCATTTCCTTCATCTCAATTGTATCAATACATACCAGATGATTATCAGTCATTTCTTTAACAACAAAATATTTTAACTCCATGTGCCGACACGATGTTGAGCTCTCGTTGTTATTTGAAAAGGACACAACCGTTTCATTATCACAAAAGATCTTTAGTGATTTCTCAATTGAGTCCACAATACCAAGACCTATAATGAAGTTTCTTATCCAAATGGCCTGTGACGAAGTCGTGTATAGAGCAATAAAATCGGCCTCTATGGTATGAGCAGCAGTGGTAGACTGTTTTTCACTTCTCCATGAGACAACATCACCCGTTAGTAGGAAAATGTATTCAATAGTGGATTTTCTACTGTCAATACACCCATCTAAGTCTGCATCAGAGTATCCAACGACCTCTAGGCGGTCAGCTTTCCTGTAGGTCAACATATAATCTTTTGTTCCTTGTAAATAGCGCATGACTTTCTTCGTTGCCTTCCAGTGCGCAATGTCTGAATTTGACTGGTATCTACCAGGCATTTTCACAATAAATGCTATATCAGGTCGAGTGCAGGTCTGTGTGTACTGCAAACTTTCAACTGCTGAAGCATATGGAACAACATCCATCTGAGCCTTCGCAATATCATCTTGAGGACAGTCCTTTAAACTTAATTTATCCCCTTTTACTATAGGTGTCGAACCAGGAGAACAATTCTCCATCCCATATCTTTTAAGAACCTTAATGATATAGGATTTTTGAGAGAGGCCAAGGACACCCTTAGTTCTGTTGTAATGGATCTCGATTCCAAGGACATACGTGGCCTCACCCATGTCCTTCATATCGAAATGAGAGGAAAGAAAATCTTTTGTTTCATGTAATAGACTCAAATCATTAGTTGCAAGAAGAATATTGTCAATATATAAAACCAAAATTATGAACTTACTCCCACTAGTCTTAATGTAAATACACTGATCAACAATGTTTTCAGTGAATCCAAAGTTTATAATTACCTGATTGAACTTCTTATACCACTAGTGGGAGGCCTGTTTAAGTCCATAAATTGACTTATTCAATTTACAAACTAAATTATTCGAGTCATCTATACTGAAACCAGAAGGTTGTTGCATGTATACCTCCTCATCCAGATCCCTATTTAGGAAGACAGTTTTCACATCCATCTGATGTAACTCAAAATCAAAATGAGCTACGAAGGCTATGATTATCTTCAATGATTCCTTAGTTGAAACAGGAGAAAAAGCCTCATTATAATCAATGCCCTCTATCTCTGTGAAACCTTTTGCAACAAGCCTAGCCTTATACCTCTCCACATGACCTTTCGAGTCTGTTTTGGTCTTATAAACTCATTTACAACCAACAAGTCTAACTCCATCAGGTCCAAGTACAAGATCCCACACTTTGTTCTTTGCCATAGAGTCAAGTTCTTCTTTCATGGCATTAATCCAATGTGTTGATCTTTTACTTTCAATGGCTTCTGCAAATGTGAAAGGATCTTCATCAATATCTATTAAATCATTTGACTCTTGTAAATACACCACATAGTTCAGATGGATAACACATTTCCTGATTCTGGTGGACTTCCATACAGGTGCTACAGGTGGTTCAAAATGAGCCTATGTATCCTGTTGTTGTTGTATATCCTCATCAACAACCGGATGTAGTTGGGATTGATGTTCATTGACGAGACTTTCTCTTACATTACTCGAAGGGACAATGATAAAAAAATTTGGGTCTTTATCCTTAGCAGGTGTGAAACTTGAATCCTGCATTTCCTAAAAATTAATATTTTGAGATACATCTATCCCAACAAAACCATTTTCAAGAAATCTTGCTTTATTTGTTTCTACTATCTGTGGTGTATGAGATGGACAATAAAACCTAAAGTCGTTTGACCTTTCTGGATAACCAATGAAGAAACCACTAGTTGTCCTAGGATCAAAAGCTTTTATATGTGGGTTATACAATTTAGCTTGTGTTGGACATCTCTATATTCGCATATATAACAAAGAAGGTTTTCTATAAGTCCATAACTCGTAAGGAGTCTTTTAAACAACCTTCGTAAGAACCATATTCAAAATATGACTATTGTCCTAAGAGCTTCACCCCACAAGGTCAAAGGAAGGTTTTAGTGATTCAACATCGCTCTAACCATTTATTTAAGCGTACGGTTTCTCCTTTCAGCTACACCATTTTGGTAAGCACTATCGGGCATGGTATACTGAGGTACAATGCCTTCCTCTTTTAGAAATTGCGCTAATGGACCTTCCTTTTGTCCCATCTCAGTGAAATGACCATAATATTTTCCACCTCTATCAGACCTAACAACCTTAATAACTTCACCAGTTTGTTTTTCTAATTCTTTTTTGAAGCCCTTAAAAACCTGAAAGACCTCTGATTTTTTAGATAATAAGTAGAGATACATATACCGTGAGTAATCGTCTATAAAGGTGACAAAATATTTTTCACCCGTATAACACGGTGAAAAAGGGTCGCACACATCCGTATGCACTATTTTTAACTTTCCATTGTTGTGTTTGACATCTTTCTTATACATGTTAGACTGCTTAGCCTTTATGCAGTCAACACATGGCTCTATATTTGTAAAATCAAGGGATTCAAGAATTTTCACTTTCACGAGTCTTTGAACTCTCTCTTTTGAGATATGTCCTAACCTCCGATGCCAAAGCAAATAGGATTGATCATTCTTTAGGCCACGTTTATTGCCAATTATTGTGTTCTCAATGGAGTGAGATTCCCAAATTTAGAATTTGATTCTACCTTCTTATGCCCCTTCTTCTTACAGAAAAAACACTTTATAAAAGAGTCTCCTGACTGGGATTTAGCTTTTGCCTGAGAGTTTGAACTCTCGCTAGTAGTTTTCTTCTGATTCTTCTTGTTGAAAGAGCTTTTCTTTGGCCTCAACCTCTGTTTATTCTTATGAGAGGTCATATGTGCACTTGGCACTCTGTCACTCTTCAATCTCTCCTCTTCTTCAACACACTTGGCCAAGAGGTCATTAAAAGACCACTCATCATTATGTGTGTTGTAGAAGATTTTGAAAGGTCCATACTCAGTTGGTAATGAGGTTAAGATTATATGGACCAAGAAGGAGTCAGAGATGACAAACTTCATGTCATTCAACTGAGTCACAATATTCTTCATTTCTAAAATATGTTGTCGGATGTGACTGTCACCAGCATATTTCATAGACACCAATTTGGGCATGAGCGTACTGGCCCTTGCCTTATTAGAAGTGACGATTGAGCCTCAATGGCTCCCAGAAATTCATTCACTATCTTGCAGTTAGGAATGACGCCTCGAATATTCTTAGCCACCCGAGATTGCAAAAGCAACAGGCTAAGTCTGTTCGAGCGCTCCCACTTCTTAGAGACAGTCTTCTGATCGACTGTACTCTGCTCTATAAGAGCTGAAGGTTCATCAATTCTAAGGGCTAGATCTAAATTCATATAGCCCAAAGTGAATAACATGATTTCTTTCTAATCTAAAAAGTTAGATCCGTCTAAAAGGGAGATGTTACGAGAACAGTCTATAAGGAAAGAACCTGATAAAACAAGGAACAAAAATGTTAAGACATCACTATTATTGCTCAGACAAGACTCGTGTTGAAAAGGTAAAAGTGAGACCCTTTATTTTCACCTTTTCTGAGACAAGTATAGTTGAGCCATTATCATTCCACTTTGGTGGAAACAATAATATTCATAGGTGCTTTGTCTCTTCAATTCTCAAGGAATTCACTTTAATTGGTGAAACTAGTAGATTGTGTATCCAGAGGCAATTCAGCACTGTACTTTTGGGTACGAACATGCTTCATGGACTAGAATACACATCTACTATCACACCCTGTGTAAATTTGGAAAACAATGACCTACCTTTGGGTAGAATCGATGTTTCATAAATTTATACACAATCATAATAATGAATCTTAATACGGTCCAAAGAATTCTTAATCAACATGACTCAGATCACTTTGGTGATTACATGAATCGGTCAATCAAGATCTTTTACTGAAAACCTATTCGTATTATGGAGCACGCCCATGCACATATTTTAATGCATGTATATTCATGACATAATACAAGTTCATGCTTCAACTAATATAAATAAACTAACTGTCATGAATTTAGTTACAATTCATGCTTAAACCCATCATATACAACTTAACCAACACAAAATACATGAATTAACACGCATAAGTCATGCACTATTTTAAAATAAATACTTTATAAAGCATGAAAAATAACAAAAGCATGCACATATGGGTAAAACTCAGGGTCCTCAAGTAGGAACCGGTCTGAAAATACTCTGAACCGGTCTGAAACAACTCTGAACCGGTCATCTAAGGGTCCGAACTGGTTTTGAACCTTATAAGCCGGTACCAAATATGAACAAAAGTTCATAAACCCTATAACCATAAGCCAAAATCTATGTATCTCCTTATATTTATGAAAACAGGGTCTTAGCATCTCGAAATCGGTGAAAAACTGGAAGGAACCGATAAAAAATGACTCTAATTTGGTCTCGAAAAGGGTTGAATCAATACATGATCCAGTTCAGGCCAAATAGTACCTGGATCCCACAGAAGTATGGATCCAGTCTGGTCCAAATAGGGTCTGGGTCTAACTCGGTCCAAACTGGACTTGGGTCTGACCCAATCCGAACTGGACCCGGGTCTGAACCGACCCAAAATAGACTTTGGTCGGACCCGGTCTTAAATAGACCCGGGTCGGACCCGGTCTTAAATAGACCCGGGTCGGACCCGGTCTTAAATAGACCCGGGTCGGACCCGGTCTTAAATAGACCCAGGTCTGACCCGGTCCAATGTGGACGCAGTCTGAAAAGGGACACAGGTCTGACCCAGTCCTGAGTGGAGCCGGGTTAGACCCGATGGACCCGGACTGAATAGGGACCCGGGTTGGACCCGGGTCCGGCCTGGTTCAGACCCAGACCGGATCCACCCGTAACAACATTAAAACTTAAACAGAAATTTAGGGTTTCTGTTTTCATTTTACTGAGAAATCAAAGGGTTTCTCCCCTTCGTCGCCCCATAGTGACCCATGTCGTCGTACGTCAACCGACGTCGGTGACTGGCCGGCGACTGTCACCTCCGACGACGACGTTCCTCCGATGATGGCATCCTCGACAACATTCAAGCAACGGGTAAGGGGCTTCATTTTATTCATTTTTTAATGTTTGTCACCGGCGCTGTCGGTAAAATGATGATGCCGCCAGGCAGCCAACTGCGCCAGCAAGGCCACCATCATTCATGCATTCATGGCGTTCTCGTCTTCTCGGCGAGAAACCACCGGTTGAAACCGCAGCCCAATGACCAAAGGAGCAGAGAAAGGGGGTTTTTAAACCCCTTTCGCCATCTACCAGTGACATCTACGGGTGAAGGCACACCAACGAGGGTAAACCCCTCTGCAGCCCAACGGCCGCAGAAGATGTGGGGGTTTACCTCTGCCGGTGAGGATCGGCCTATAGTCGACAAACCACATCGCCCCACGATGATGATTGGCCGGTTACCTACAACCCAACGTCCACAACTGTCCACCGACGACGTCCCCACGATGATGATGATTTGTCACCTCAGGACGACCATCATCGTGTACGAGTGATTGTCGCCCTACGGCGACTTCGCCGACGAAGAACCCCATCGCCAATGATAGAAGTTTTTCGTGGATGGGATGCCGGGAAACACTGTTGCCCCATGGCGGTATTCGCCGGTGACTATTTTTATGAATACAGATGAGCCAGAGAGGCTCAATCTGTTACAGTCGTCTGGCAGCGACAACAGTCGCAATATGCCGAAAGGCCCTACAGGCACCCATGCGCAGCTGAATGCATGGATCCATGGGCCCATAACCCAATGTTGGCGATTTATGTAAAACAAACACAGAAAGCATACTTGTATTTGCCATAGAGTGTGTGCAGGGTATTTGGCGTTCTCCTTAGCCAGTTGACGCCTACGATGAGCCCAGGCCTAAAGTTGACAGTAAGCAGGACCCGGAACCCATAGTGATGAATTAGGCAAGGCTGAGGCTGAATGGCAATGTCTCACATCATACGTTGCCCAGTCTCCTCTGTATATAGTGGCGCAAAGAGAGGGGATACAGTGAATGTGGACATCCACATTCACGTAACCTTCTTTTTCAATGGCATTAACAACCCTACACTACGCAGCCCACTACTCCACCATTCTTTTAATGTTAGACCAGGTCACCCAAAGGGTTGGACCCGATCCACATGTCCAACAAAGCTAAGTAACTATGGGAAAAGATGAATGTAAATGGGTTGGATTGAGTTTAGATGTAGACTTTTATTATGGCTTAATTGGATCTGGAGTCTGATTTAGATTCAGATAGAAAAAGATAAAGCTGAAAAGCATAGTCACAAAAGTTTAAAACTACAAAATATCGGTAGCCAACCCCCCCCCCCCCCCACCAAGAAATAGATTTTTTTTAAACACTCATTTTTAGGCAAAATATTAGTAATAATAAATAAATTATTTTTAAAACACAATTTTATGAAGAAGTATGAATCAAAATTATTTAAAAATAAAATACGTGATTTTTTTTGTAAAAACATAAATATCGTGCTTAAGATGTGATATTTATGCCTTTATAAATACGGAAAATGACGCTATTGTATGACAAACATAATGTATTTTTTGAAATGCCCTACAATTTTTGAAATCCACCCCATGTCTAATGTTGCAAATTTTGGCTTTAAAAGGACATTTTTACCTTTTGAACAACCAGACCACTTGAGGTTCGTGCGATATATCGGTCCACTCATCGGTTATTGCAAATACACACTTAAATGTAGATACACAAAATTTTGTTTTAGGACCTCATGAAGTTCGCATAACCAAATTTGTAAACCTCCTGTTAAACTGAAACCTCAAAATTTTGCAAATATTATATTAAATTTGTGAATTTCCTCCTAAATATACAAATTTCCTCCCAAATATGTGAATGTCCTTTCAAATATGCCAATTCTCTCCTAAATATGCAAATTTTCTTCCAAATACGTGAATTTCAGGCTCTACAATTCCATGGAGTCCGTACACAATGTAGATACAAACATTAAAAATTTATTATGAATTCATTACTTATTCAATAATATCTCTATTAAATTTTTTGTAGAGTATTTTGTAATTAATATTTAAAATTTAAAATTAAAATACAAACTATTTGAGATATTCCTTTTGTACAATTCAGTTTCAATTTCAACTCTAAACTCATAATTCAATTCCAACTTGAACTTTAAATTATAATCTTACAAACTAATTATCTTACACATTAAATTCACAATGTAAAATTTATTTGAAATTCAAACTCAAACTGAGATTCACACCAAATTAGTCAATGAATTAAAAGAATCAAATTAGTTATCTTAATGAAGGTATGTTTATACTAAGACTAATTATCCTAAAAATATGCTTCACACGTATATGACAAATCATTTAATAATTTGCTTATTCAAAATAGTGATCTTACATAATGCTTCACACACACACATATATAACATTTTTTAAAATTGAATTTCAAGAATAAACACAAACACATATATATGATAATTTATTAAATATTTTAATGTAACATTCAAATTGATTGCAAACATATTGCATACAATAACTTCAAAAAAAAGTATATGTTCACAATTACTGGACCTTCATTGTCAGAGTGACCTCTTCCTTGAAACATACACTTGCTCCTTCAATGACTCATCTTCTACTTCCTTAGACTCCTCAACATCTTCCTATGCACTCTCCACAATCGGGGGAATTCTCCTTTTGTTGAGGTACATCCTCTGCAGAGGGACTCTCACTCTCCTTCTCCTTCAACTCAGGACCATCAACATCATTCACCACTTCAGCGTTTGCACCTCTTAACTTTTACAAAATATTTTCCACCTCAGCATGACATCCTCTTCTTGCTGAGGTACCTCCTCCACCATTCACACAGTCACAATGTCCACACTATCCTTTTGTGTCTCACCAATGCCACTGCATGTGTCCACGTCTCCTGCTTCAACTTCTTCACCACTAACTGCACACATGAATCTTCTTCCTTAGATATTTCTGAAATGAGAGACATGGTTTTGGCCACAAGCTTTTCATCTTTTTTTTTGCAATAGTTTTGGTCACTGAAGGTGTTAGTTGCTTATTTGGGTCCAACTTTCTTGGCCTTTTCTTACTCATGCTGCATTTATCGTGGTATATTTCGGTCACTTATATTTTTGGCCACATAATAAGTTTTTTCTCTATCCACATGTCAAGTCTCAACTATACTTTATAATAGGATGGATTAGTGTGTGGGTAAGGTATTTATTGCTTTGTTTGCTTCGTTCCATCAGTAGGTGTTGGTGTAGCTATCATGTCAATCTCTTTAATCATTATTTTATAATCAATAATTGAAGAATTTCTTATAAAAACAAAATGAACACACTAGTGTGAAAATTATTGTTTTTAGAACTTATTGTCCAAAAATTACATTGAAGATCATTGCTCCAAAGAGAAGCCAGTCTATGTATATAGAAAAAGACATGATTATCATGAATATAACTCAAAAACAAAAATCAATGTGTACACTTGTTTTTATCAAACATCATATCATACAAATTGACATAAATGAGAAGAACTTTGTGCAACATGATCAAATTATAATACAAATTAAGAGGCATATGAGAAGAGGGCAAACATTTTCTTCATTGAAAAAATTATTCAAAAAATATATTTTTCATGAGCCAAATATTTCATTAATGACCAAAAGTCAATAACCATAAATTATTACAAAAAAGAAGAAGCAAAGCTAGTTAACCTGAAAATCCTAAGCTTATAGGATCATCGTTAGGTTTCATAAGCTATAATTGAAAGGTGACAAACAATTATATTTATAAGTTTATTTTGATAACTTTTGACATAAAAAATATCTTATTGAGTTGGATTGCAGCCTAGCGCCAGAATTTGCCAAGCAAAAAAGACTAACATTCTTATGACATTTCAACTCATCCTAAAAATCCATGTTTTGGATTTGTTAAGACTCAAGATCATTAGTCTAATTCCTTTCTTTTTTTAAAACTTGTTATTTCATAATGAAAACACCATTTCTTTTCCCCCTTTTTTTGGATTCCTACTAGATACACCTACATTAGCTTTCAAAAGTGGTCAAAGCTATGCAATTATCGGTATTTCTAATATAAACCTTAGGTTTTCCTTGCATTTTCAAACATAGACTAAAATATCGCAATGTTAGAGTAAAGTGAACCATAATTTTTTGTCATGAAACCCAAATCAAAATCCAAAAAATGTATAATAATCAAGTAGTATTAGAAAATAAAATGCAATGCATGGGATAAACAGGCATGCCTAAAAGTAAAAAAAGAGAATGCCAAAAATATGTGCCTACCAAAAAAGCGAATATCAAAATAACATAAATAGGTAAAATATAAATAATTTTTAGAGTTGTACATTTATTTATTCATTTAACAGGAAAAGCGAATGCCAAAATAACGTATTCATAGCAATGTTCAGTTAAAATAATGGATTCATGCCAAAAACTTCAAAAAATAATTATTTTAGCCGTTAAAGATGTGCTTATTGAAATATCTCACCGTTGATGATATTATCCCAAATGATGAAGTGCCGCCAAAAATAGTCATCAAAAAATGCCAAAAAACTTTGTCAGGAAAAACATGATGGGGCAAAAGAGGTTGGGAACCACAAACAAAGCCCTAAACAGGAAAAAACCTTAAAATATGAACAATCGCTTTTTAAATATCAAAGTGTCACATTTAATGCTAGTAGATACATTCACAAAAAAATGAGGAGATTTACATTTAAGTTTTTAAAAATTTTGTGAATCTCATGTCAAATATGAGAATGTTCAGAAAGTCTGCAAATGAGGTACAAGATCCATATATACAGATATTTGCAAATGTAAACATACATTTGCAAATCTCCTTGTGGAGTATTTACTTAATGGAGGTTCACAAGTTATATTCGTGAAGTTCGTACTGTAATTGAGAAGGTCATATTGTAGTTGCGAACCTCCTTGAGGAGTATTTATTTAAAGGAGATTCACAGGTAATATTCATGAAGTTCATATTGTATTTGTGGAGGTCTCATCACAGTGTGAAAGTCAGGGACATTCACAATAGTATTTGTGATTGTTAGCAGACATTTGTGGAACTCTTTCAAGAGTATTTACTTAAAAGAGCTTTGCAGGTTATATTTGTGAAGCTCGTACTTTATTTGCGATGATCATACTATATTTGCGAAGGTCTCATCAGAGTGTGAAAGTCGAGGACATTCACAACTTGTATTTGCGAATGTTAACATATATTTGTGGATCTCTTCGAGGATTATTTACTTAAATGAGGTTCGCAAGTTATATTAGCGAAGTTTGTACTGTATTTTGTAAATGTCGTACTATATTTGTAGATGTTCGTAGAATCTACTTTTTATTGAAGGGTTGCGAACTTCCTACAACATACCTATTAATCGTGTGAACCTCATCGGGTTTGCATGTGCGAAAGGCAAAAATATCTTAAAAAGGTCAGGAATCAATAATTTTAGATATGCGAGAAATTTGATCAAATTACTAAGTATTTCGAGAAGCACACCATTTTGTAAGGACAGTATGGTCATTTGTCATCTAACTTTTTATAGTAAAAAGATGACTTCACCCCCATGGGTTTTGTTCAGTTGGTTAAGGTGTCCACGACAAGGCTTCTGTTGTCACGAGTTTCATTCTCCTTAGGATCAAACTCATGACAGTTTTGGAGCAGCACTGTGGAGACAGACAGACAGTCCACTTTTTCAAGGTTTACCCATGGAGGATAAGGTGCAATGTGTACTGTTGTACCTAGTCGGCTGAGCTGTAAAGCCCAACATTAATGGTGGATGATCAGATGCAGCAGTACACTAAAAGTATGCAACCACATTGCACCTAATCTTTCCTCACGCTATAGGGTGGGGCCACCACTTAGGTCTCCAACTTTGCGGGCTCTTAGTCGTCAAATAAAAAAAAACAAAGAGGGGGTGGGATGGGGGTGCAGGGACACCAAGAAGGTGACTTTGGAAGTAATCTAAAAATCATACAGCAACACTGTCATGCTGCTACATGCACAATTAATGTTAATGGTGTTATGAATTGAAAACTGACATTCAGATTCAATTCTGAGTATGAAAAAAATTCTTACAACCACATGTAAGGCTGCGAAAGCTTAATAATAAAAAACTCTAAGTTTTTGGTGACACCGAAAAATACACTAAATATGTACAATTCGTCTGTGAGTTTACGTAGAAACAAAGCCGTTTCTATGGCACACAAACACCCCTTAAAAGAGACATAGCCATTTATCTTTATGGGAGACACAATTATGAGAATAAATATACATCATAACCTGTCACAGGGACACGTCATTTTGGGAGCATATCCCAGGTGACACAAGCAGACACACAGCCACACTGATTCGGACTCAGAGTCTTACAACCATTATTCTAAAATTTATAATAATTTTTTTGTTATTATTACTTTTAGTAATATTTTAATAATTTTTTTTTTAAATATTAAAATATCAAAAAAGTAGTTGTTGATTGACAGAAACTAACATGTACATTAAGCCCCCAAAACAGTCGTGCCTTTAGTAACCAAGTCATACATATATGCAGCATACGTTTGAACGATGGGGTAAAATTCTGCTTAACATTACATGGTCGAGGGATGTCAAACGGGTCGGATCTAATTTGACATTTGACCTGAATTGAATCTGATTGGTCAGATTCGGTAGTCAAATTCAGAATCTCTTCAAGAGTCCCCTTGGAACCTCTTTGCAAGGGTCATGTCTATTCAAAATGGGCAACTCTTCAAGAGTCATGTCCTTTCGAACAGATCTCTTCCACGTCTATATAAACATGGTTAGAGAGGTTCCAAGGGGATGTATGTACACAATGTCATCTCTCTCTCTCTTGCTTTACTAAAATTGTGAGGTCTGCAGTAGTAGTTCCTAAGGTTGTTTTCGAAGGGTGATCTACCATCGGCGTGCACCGATCCAGATCGCCGAGGCTATTGTATCCTGGGGGAAAGACGCCGGACCCTGTTTGCACTGTATGTGGGGGCGAATCTTCTGTAAGGGGAGTACTTTAGTACACCTTAGCTGTTTATACTAGATTAACATGCTTCTGTTGTTTATATTATGTTTTATGCATATGTTTGTTCATTTGCATATGTCTGGATTTTGGTATATGGTGGAACCCGACATGTTTGCTCCTTGTTATTGTTTCGATCGTTTGTTGATCATGATGTCTACACTGTTATATTTCATTATTTGTATCATGTTTTATATCATGATGATGATTGTGAAACTGTGTGACCTGAAAATCAATCCAACAGTCTTAGAGAAGATTTTAAGCATGTCAACTTCTTCTGCGTTTGTACCAAAAGTGGACATGTCTGGTATGCCGAAAAAGTTTGTCGGTCAGAATTTCAAGCGTTGGCAGCAACGCATGAAAATCTGGTTCACTACGATAGGGCTGTTGTCTGTTCTGGAACTCGACTGCCCTTCAGTTTCTGATACTAACCCTGACCCTGTTGCGGTCACTGCGGCAGTAGAGTGGAAAGAAAAGGACAGTATATGTCGTGGTTGCATACTATTGGCTCTGTCTAATACGTTGTTCGATGTGTATTGTTCCTCGTTTATCACTGCTAAGGGCCTATGGGATCAACTTGACAAGAAGTGCAATACCGACGACCAAGGTCTTGAAAAGTACTCTGTTGCCAAGTTTTTGAAATATCAGATGGTTGAGGGCAAGTCGGTCACTGAGCAAGCACACGAGTTTCTGTTGTTGCTCCATAGTTTGGCTGAGGCTGATATGAAACTTCCTGAGAAGTTTCAAGTTATGACCATCGTGGAGAAATTTCCTAAGTCTTGGGTAAACTTTGGTATGTCTCTCAAGCACCGTAGAGAGAAGATTTCCCTGGATGATCTTATGGTAGCCATCACCATTGAAGAAGAGCATAGGAGCCAGAAACAGATCTTGATGCCAACCGAACAGCCTAAGGTGAACATGATGACCGGATCTTTTAAGGGCAAGGGACAAAAACCGAAATCTGCAATAAAAAACCAGTTTAAACCTAAGGCCAAAATCCAAAAAAAGGCAAAGAACAAACCGTGCTGGAACTGTGGGCACTGGGCTAAGGAATATCCTTCCAAGAAGGCCAAAGCTCATGGGACCACAGATGAAACGCCTCAAGTCAACATGGTGACTGAGGTCGTTGGGACCAGTACTGGGTATGTTTCTGTTAACCCGCAAATCTATCATGTTTATGAGCCAACTAAGTGGCTGGTTGACACTGGGGCTAATGTGCACGTTTGTGCTGATAAGTCTGTCTTTGTCTCATATCAGGTTGCTGCAGGCAGATCCGTGACTATGGGCAATTCAACGGTTGCAAATGTGTTAGGGATTGGACGAGTGGATCTGAAGTTTCCTTTAGAACGAGTTCTATCTTTACACAGAGTGCACCATGTGCTTGTAGTTAGAAGGAACATTCTAAGTGGTTCATGTCTTGTTAGAGAGGGTTATGAATTTAACTTTAAATGTAATAAAGTTGTTATTTTATATTCTCAAACCTTTATTGGCAAGGGCTATTTAGATGATGGTTTGTTTAAACTTTGTGTTGAACATGTTTGCAGTGATAAATTAGAAAATGATGTTTCTTTTGATTCATTGTCTAATGTTATATATAACATAGAATCATCTGATTTGTAGCATAATAGATTAGGTCATGTGAATTTCAATTCTGTGAAACGCATGATGAACATGAAAATGATTCCTGAGCATTTCATTGATAAAACTAAAAAAATATGAAATTTGTGTGCAAGCAAAACAATGTAGGAAACCATTCCATACGATTGTTAGAGATTCTAAAATATTGGATCTGGTGCGCACAGATATCTGTGAGTTTAATGGAGTGTTAACCAGAAATCATAAAAAGTATTTTATCACTTTTATAGATGATGGCACTAAATATTGTTATGTGTATCTGCTAAAATCAAAAGATAAAGCTTTTGATAAGTTTCTTATTTTTAAGAATGAAGCAGAAACACAAACTGGTAGAAAACTTAAAAGATTGAGGTTTGATAGAGGGGGAGAATATACCTCTAATAAACTCGATGAATATTATAAATCTGGTGGCATTGTTCATGAGTTTACTGCACCATATTCTCCTCAATCTAATGGGATTGCAGAAAGAAAGAATAGAACCCTAACTGACATGATAAATACTCTACTTGAGAGTTCTGGATTACCTACCTATATGTGGGGGGATGCTCTAAATACGGTTTGCCATATTCTGAATAGAGTTCCTCAGAAGCATAAGGATAGTAGCCCTTTTGAACTCTGGAGGAATATGAAAACTAGCTTGAAATACCTTTAAGTGTGGGGGTGCCTTGCAAAGGTACTTGTCTCAGAGCACAATAGGAAGAAGCTGAGTCCTAAAACAGTAGATGTTGTCTTTTTGGGTTATGTAGAGAACAACTATTCCTACAAGTCCTTAGTAATTAAGTCTGAGATATCTGGCATAGATGTAAACTCTATTGTTGAGTTTCAAGAAGCTACATTCTTTGAGGATGTATTTCCCATGAAAGTTGGTGTACCTCAGAATCTTCCTTCTTTAGATATACCTTCAACTTCTGGTTTCATTTCCGAACATGTGGAAAGAATGACAGATGTGGGGGTAGAACCATCTTGTTCTCATCCTAGACCCATTTAGTCTGAGGAAGTGGTTGAACCTAGAAGGAGCAAGAAACCACGAATTATCAAGGATTTGGGAAGTGATTTTATCACTTACCTTATCGAGGATGATCCTCCCACTTTCCAAGATGCAATGACTTCACCTGAAGCAAGGCATTGGAAAGACACCATCAAAAGTGAAATGGACTCCATTGTCTCTAATGGCACTTGGGAACTGATTGACCTCCCTCGTGGTAGTTCCATAATTGGGTGCAAATGGATCTTTAAGAAGAAGTTGAAACCAGATGGATCCATTGACAAGTACAAGGCGAGACTGGTTGCCAAGGGGTTCAAACAAAAGGAGAGAATAGACTATTTTGACACCTATTCTCCGGTTACTCGGATGACAACAATTAGGGTGCTTATTGCACTGGCTTTCATTTATGATCTTTCGGTCTATCAAATGGATGTGAAGACCGCTTTCTTGCATGGCGATCTTGAAGAAGAGATATATATGGATCAATATGAGGGTTATGTGGCTCTTGGTAATAAAAACAAAGTTTGTAGACTTGTCAAGTCATTATATGGACTAAAACAAGTCTCTAAAAAATGGCATAAGAAGTTTGATAATGTTATTTTATCATTTGACTTTGCTGTCAATGAATCTAATAAATGTGTTTATTGCAAAGTTAAAAGTGATGGTTGTATTATTTTATGCCTGTATATAGATGATATTCTATTGTTTGGTTCCAATATGAGAATTGTGAATAAGACAAAGTCGTTTCTTAGTAGTAAGTGTGATATGAAGGATATGGTTGTTGCAAATGTGATCTTAGGCTTAAAGCTGACTCGTTCAACTGAGGGGATAGCCATTTCTCAATCTCACTTTATTGATAAAGTACTTGAGAAATTTGGCTAGAACCAAGGAAGATATGTAGCAAGTCCATATGACCCTTCTATCCCTCTTCATAAGAATACGAATGGTGTTCTTGTGTCTCAATTGAGGAATTCTCAGATTATTGGAAGTTTGATGTATCTTGCAAATTGCACGAGACCGAATTTTTCGTTATCTGTGACAAAATTAAATAGATACATAAGTTGTCCAAATCACACTCATTGGAAGGCATTGGACAGGATACTGAGGTACCTGAAAGGATCTATTTCCTTGAGTTTGCATTACAAGAGATTCCCTGAAGTTCTTGAGCGATTTAGTGATGCGAGCTGGATAGCCATGAACTCTAGGAGTTATCGTGTGACAGGGTATGTATTTACCTTAGGTGGCGGCGCAGTCGCCTGGAGATCAGTAAAGCAGAATATCTTGTCTCGGTCTACTTTTGAGGCTGAATTCTGTGCTTTAGATGTCACAGGATTGGAAGCTGAATGCTTAAAGGGACTTCTTAAGGAACTTCCTTTAATGAGCAAATCAATTCATGCAATATATGTGCATTGTGACAATATGACCACTATTGCAAAGATTAAAAGCACAAAATATAACCAAAAGCAGAAGAGACACATCCAAGTCAGAATAAAGTCTGTAGGGGAACTGGTGTCTCAGTTAGTGGTTGTTGTGGACTATGTTGGATCCAAAGATAACACAGCTGATCCATTAACGAAAGGACTAGATAAGTCATTGGTCCTTAAATCCATAGAGGGGATAGGACTGAAACTCATTAGTAGTTCATCTACAGTAGCAACCCAACCTATCTGAGTGGAGATCCCACAAAGTAGGTTCAATGTGGTAATAACAAGCTGTAGGGTGAACTGGATAGCACCTTATTCATGTGATACTATGTATCTGTGTTTGTTCCCCTGATTACTCTGGAAAGGTATTGTAGCTGCTAGTTAAGGAAGAGTTAAAACTCTGAATGGGTTCAAAGCCTTCTAGGCGAGATGTTAGTAGCGCATCTCTGGAAAAGCCCACCTATGTGAGTGTGACTGTGTAGCCGCAGTTTAAGGAATTGGGTTATTCCTAAAGTCACTCATGAAACAGATTCGGGCGCATGGCCTTAACGCGTCGCCCCTAAAGATTACAACCAAAACCTTTATCATGTTGTTGCTAATGAACACTCCTACACCAAAGGTTCAAGTTCAAGACTTCAGTTCACTTCGTTCCTGTGGGGGTAAAGATAGTCAACTAAGGTAGTGGTTCAAACCGGAAGGTACCATTACTAAAAGCATGATATGTCCTACTGTAGATTATCTCATCTCGCATCTTTGTTTTCTCCCGTTTCATTCTTTGAATTTGTGGGAGAATGTTAGATGCAAGAAGGGATGGGAGAGAAAATTCCAAAAAAGAAACGTGGGGTGTTTTTCCTTTTTGGAAAAAGTTTGGTTTTGATGGTGTGGAATAGTCCCACATTGATCGTGTTTGAGTTTGTTGTGGGATTTATAATCCACGTGTAAACTCTTACACTTGTTCCTGAGAACAAGAGGGTGGGATAACTACCACACACACACACGTGCGCGCCCGCCCACTCGTCGTGTCGAGCCGAGCCGGGCCGGGATCGGGATCGGGCTCGGGTAATTGGACCTTTACGGCCATATCCAATCAAGACCAATGTATCTTTTTGCCCCGATTTTCTTTTTTTCCTTGGATTACATAAAGAAAAGGAGTCATGCCTTTTGGAACTGGTGACCCTTGGCAGAGTCACACCCGTTCAGAACTGGTGACCCTTGGCAGAGTCACACTTGTTCAAATCTGGTAACTCTTTGCAAGGGTCATGTCTATTCAAAATGGGCAACTCTTCAAGAGTCATTTCCTTTTGAACATATCTCTTGCACGTCTATATAAACGTGGTTAGAGAGGTTCCAAGGGGATGTATGTACACTCTGTCATCTCTCTCTCTTGATTTGCTAAAACTGTGAGGTCTGCAGTAGTAGTTCCTGAGGTTGTTTTCGAAGGGTGATCTACCATCGGCGTGCACCGATTCAGATTGCCGAGGCTATTATATCCTGGGGGAAGGACGTCGGACCCTGTTTGCACTGTATCTGGGGGCGAATCTTCTCTAAGGAGAGTACTTTAGTACGTCTTAGCCATTTATACTGGATTAACATGCTTCTGTTGTTTATATTATGTTCTATGCATATGTTTGTTCATTTGCATATGTCTGGATTTTGGTATATGGTGGAACCTGACATGTTTGCTCCCTGTTATTGTTTCGATCGTCTGTTGATCATGATGTCTACATTGTTATATTTCATTATTTGTATCATGTTTTATATCATGATGATGATTGTGAAACTGTGTGATCTGAAAATCAATCCAACACTTAGCCCTAAAGGGGTTAGCATAGTTGGAGCAGGCCTCAGCTGTTTTGACCGGCAGTCAGGGTTTGATTCGCTCAGGCACTACCCCATCGCATAAGTCGAAGCCCAACATAGGCCCTGGGGGACGAGGGTCTTGGCCATGGTGTTTTAACCCTTGGAGGGCAAAATAGCAGTGTTGTTAATATCAAAGGTGAATTTGCATATTCTATATTATTTATTTTGGTTAATGCTTCTAACTCAATTTCTAGCAGCTTTTCTCAATCATCCTTTTTCTCAATCATCCCATGGGGCATCATCATTTACAAGTTTATTGGTATGCTACCTAAGGCAGGGTGGTCATGGGGCCCCACCCGAGGCTTACCTCGCCTAGATTCCTCATCATAAAAAAAAATGGTATGTTAGATTGATTTTAATGTTGATGGTTTATGTGGTAACTAATTCTTTATTTTTTTTGCTTATAAATAAGAGTTGTTTTATGATAGATCTGAATCGTTAGATGTGTTAAACGTGATAGATTTAGTAAGAATCAACTCATGGATCATGTTTTTTTGATGAAAAAACATGTTTTTGTGAGCTGGGAAAAACTGGTATCTTCATGGCCATTGATTTTAGATTACCAAAAAAACAAGTATACAGGTCAGATTCCGGTGATCTAAAAGTTGGTTCTCACTAAACAAAACATATAGATCATATCTACTGTGTCAGACACGAGAAAAAGTTCTTAAAACTATGTTTTTTGAAAGGGCTTAACGAGGCCTAATGAAAAAGAGGGCCCATAACAATGGACAAGCAAATTGTTCACTATATATATGAGAATCCCATAACAGTGGACGAGCAAATTGTCCACTGTTATAGGATACTTTCCATGGCTGATCAGCGACAATTTTTTTTCATGAAAACAGGAATTATCGGTTGTCGCAACGGTAGCTATTTCCTGTGTTTCAGCCTGCATCCAACGTTAAGGCCATCCGACGTTATGGTCTTTTCACAAACACACACACACACACACACACATATATATATATATATATATATATATAGTGTTTGGTAGCTGCTCACACGTTAAGTGCCAAATGAACGTGCTAAATGGGTTTTTTTAGCCTTTTTATTTTATTTTTAAATTTTGACCGCATATATATGATCTATTTACTTGATTTTATAGGGATCAGTTATTGAAGCGTTTTATTTCGACACATGGGTGGGTTTTTATAAGGTTAAAAAAATCAACGGTCCAAAATCTTTGTAAAATTTTGAGGCTCCAAATATTTTTTTTCATCGAAAACATATGATCCAAGTGTGGATTTCTCATAAGTCAACCATGCTCAACACATTTATGAGGTCAGAACTGTGTAAAAAACACCAAGGGCAGAAAAACCCATTTAACATATTTCATACCTAATGTGTGAGCAGCTATCAATTTTTCTTTATCGGATGCTTCTCCACCAATGATCCTGCACGGATCAGTGGCTACTTTTTTTTAACGTGTACATGCCGTGACCGCTTTTAATTCCTCTTTTTTTGCCGAGCATTAAAGGCAGTCATGACTGCTACTAATGATCCTAATTCGTTGAAAATCAACGAATGGGTGTCGTACAATGAGAACGCCATCCACTGTTGCAGGCTTCTCTCTCTTATATATATATATATATATATATATATATATATATATATATATATATATATATATATATATATATATATATATAATCACTTGCAAAGTCATCAAAGGTCAACGCCATAAATACAGAAAGATAAGAAATAGAAGAAGAGCTCCGGCCTAAGCTTGGCTAGCTTTTGCATTAGCATTGATAATCATGTGCAGTTTTGGCCTCATAAGTATATGTCAAGTATCAAATGAGTATAAACTATTACTTACTAATTTTCCACTGTTGCTATGACATGCTCAACTTATGGTGGTGACACCATGCTATTTTTCAATTACATGTTGTAAACATTTTAAACAAAACCAATTTGCGTTGTTCTTATGGCTTTAAAAAATTCAGAAAATAACAAAAAATGATGTGTTTTTTCAAAACTTTTACAATTTTTCAAAATCCACTCGATATCCAAAATCACAAATGTCTAACATTAAAAGGATCATTTTAACCTTCACATAGCATACCTCTGAGGTTTGCACGATATATCAGTACTCTTTGGGTATCACACCATTTCACTTAAAGGTAGATGTGAAAAATACATATATAAAAATTGAACAAGAAAAAAAAACATGCTGTTTTTTTATTTTCGTATTCATCATATGGCATTTCTTTTATTGTCAAGTCAACCTATACCCTCTTTTTAATTTTCTTTCTAAGTACCCATCAAAAATAAATAAATATTTTTCTTTCATTCTTTTTCTTTGAACTTGTTAAGTGATGCAAATATGTTTTAAGAAGCACCAGAGAGATCGAGAGAGAGGTCCACCAGATGCTCAAGACAAAAAATCCCCCCTAGTCATCGCTGCTATAAACCTATCTCGCTGAGTTAATGTTTTTCACCAGTATATATATATATATATTTGAATGTATTGCAATGATTTGAATGTATTACAATATTTAAATGTCTTGCATGAAGTTATTTTCGATTTGATTATGTATGCATGAAGATATAGAGTTGTGTAACTGATCCAATTGTATTGCAAGTTAAAGATAAGTTATCCATGATTAGCAAGTGATGTCATATCTTATGTTTTAATGTATACAATATTTGATGTGAATGATTTGAATGTATTGAAATGTATTACAATAATTTGAAGGTATTGCAATGTTTGAATGTATTGCATGACATTTTTTATTTGTTAAAATATGATTCGTGAAGGTTACAATGGTCGAGCACCCAATGATAGTCAGTCTCAGCCTTCATCTTCACGGGTTGCTTCGATAAGTATATCATTTAACTAATTGTATACTTGATTAATTTAAATGCGCATTGTGTGAATTTCTAACTCATTTTTCTATAGATGATGTTTTGCCTGCACATGACCCACCTACACCAGTTGTTCATATAAGTCACGAGACAATGTTGAATGCAGGGTCTTCTCAATCTGACACATGATGACTCATTTAAATAATGTATATCGATAATCGACCGTAAGTATTTCATTTTCACTTATCCTACACTTATCTTATAAATATTGTATATTGATAATTAATGTGTATCAATTCATGTGTAGTGCGAGGTTCGAGCCACAAGAAGTAATACGAGAGATTAGGCATTCACTAGTTCAACATCTACCAAGACCGGACGCTCAATGAAAAGAGTATATGAAGGAGGTGTTGGACAGATTGTGGTCCTCATTCATGGTATACAATCGTTTCTCATAGTTAATGTATTTCATGTTTAATTTTTTGTTATAGTCATGTCTACTAACTTTCTAAAATTATTTGTAGGCTTCGAATCGCTTCGCGACTACGATGGAGGAGCAGGACGCGAGGAAGGTGTGGCAGAAGGTGGGCTGTCAATTGATTTGCACACATGCTACACAATATGAAGACTGCAGCAAGAAAAGCATTTGGCGGGATAGATGATCCACTGCAGTGGAAGAGTCATGACCCTCCTACTATCGTGTCAAATGTTTGGGATGCAATGTGCGATAAGTGGGCAGTGCATGAATTTCAAAATCGCTCAACGAAGGATGCACAGAATCGAGCGAAGATGCCCGATATTTATCTACACATAGGTGGATCTAGGACTTTTGGGAGCCACCAGAAGAAAATTAAAACTCATCAATATATATATATATATATATATATATATATATATATTGTCAATTTTATAAGTATTGTTGCATACCTGTTAAATATTTTTTTTATCATATAACTTCGTAGGAAGCAAAAAAATGAGGCATTGTGTCATACAAGGATGTGTTTGTTGAAACACATAAATATAAGACCACGAGAGAGTTTGTATCAGAGAAGGCAAGAACAACGATATGTATTTATTGTATTAATAAACATTATAATATACAAGTTATCATAAACATTATAATTATTAATTATTAATCTACATTGTAATCATTACTTTGTAGGAGTTATACGAGCAACAGATGGTAGAGCGATATGGTGATGACTCCACTCAGCATCCGTCTTTTGATCCTGCAACATTGGTGACTGCAACAGGTGAACCCAAAAAGGGTCGTGTGGTCGGGTTTGGGAGTAATGTGAACACCTCACTAGTCATTGCCTCCTTCAGTCACGGCTCACAGAGTTCTTCCGACAGCATCAGCTCCAAGCATCCGTCTGACCCACCTAATTCTTGGGATGGTTTCCGCCAGCTTGTTAAGGACACAATGTGTGACTATACATGAAGCAATTTCCGATGTTGTCCGTAATGAGTTGCGCAACTTTTTTGGGGACAAAGGAACTTCGTCTGCAGGTGCCTGTCAGGTATGAAAGTTTCATGTGATTTGGTTCATGTCGTTAGATTTCAAGCTAGTATATTCATGATTAGAACACATATTTGCATGATTGAATCATTATGAATTTTTTATGTCAGCCTTGGAACACATCTGAATTCTGTTAATATCTTTCACTTTATTACTAGCTAGATTATGTGTAATTCACTCATGTTACTTTGATTGCCTTAACTTAAATGCATTGCATATAATTTATATAATTATATTTTGTTTATAAATACTAACCTTTCTTTTCTCTTGTAGGATGCTGGAGATAATCAGCGTAGAAGTGTTGAAGGGGCAGATCGAAACAATGAAAAAGATTACGCACAGAATCTTGGTCATGATTAGACTCATGTGTTGAATTTGTTGTACTTCTTGTTGTTTCAAAAGAAAATCTTTATAAATATTCACTTATAAATAATTAAAACTGGGCGAGGATTATAGTGGATCGATAAATTATTTTAGTTGATTTTTATATGTATTTTTTGTGTACTTTGTTTTTTATACACAAAAAATATAAATTGTACAAGAAATATAAATTGTATCATGAGAATTTTTTTCTCGATATTTATATTTTAATCAAAAAAATTTTAATTTTTTTTATTGTTTGCGATGAATTAGTGACGGATATTATCCGTCGCTATTTAGTATCGGTGTCTAATTTTGCGACGAATTAAGGATGAATATTTATCCATCACAAAAGTTAATTGGCCAATGATTTGCAATGAATTTTAATTTGTCGCTAATTCTATCGCTATTGTAGCGACGGATTTCAATCCGTCGCCAAACCAAATCTCTGTAGATTAACAACGGCCTTGCAACGAATCATGTCATTCGCTAATTCATCGTAAATTAGTGACAGATAGTTTCCATCGTTAATTAGCGACTAGAATTTTGCGATGAAAGTTAGTTGTCGCTAATCTGTCGCTAAACTCTACAATGACAGATTGACGAAGGATTAGCGATGGATTGAGGTCGTCTCTAATCCACAGATTTCTTGTAGTAGTAGTTCACTTCTTATGATAGGTTGGGGGTTTAAATCCTAGCTCCCACCCTTTTATACACATGTTTTTTGTCTTTCAAAGTTTGTGGAGTTATTAAACTCAACCCCTCACTGAACCTAACCTAGACCTATCCTAGTCTAGGTTCAGTCCTAACCTGGGCCAAACCAAGTTTGGGTTCAATTCCAACTGAACCTAAATGGATTCAACTTTTCATTGATTTAGGCAAACTGGATCTAGATCCAGTCTGGTATGTTTGGGTCCAAACTAGACCTGAAACAGAGATCCAGTCTTTGATTCCTATACTAGATCTAGATATGGTTTGACTGTTTTGAACCCAATTTATATTGGGTTTGGTACCAAATAGAACAAGATCCAATCCAATTTGGATTTAGATCTTAATTAGACCCAAACCTGATTCATTCTGGGTTTGGATTAAATGGATCCAAACTTGATCTATTCTGGGGTTTGGTCCAACTGAAACCAAACCTAATCCATTTTGGGTTTGGTACTACTGGATCCAAACTCAAATCTGATTCATGTTAGGAAACCAAGACCACCATAACCTCAATTTTTCTCCTATACATACATATATATGTATATATATATATGTATATATATATATATATATATATATATATATATATATATTATAACCCAAGCTTTGTTCGAATCTCACCCAAACCAAACTGGTTTGAGTGCGGACTCACTTGACCCGATATGGGTTACACCCAGACTGAGGGTCATGGCTGGCTCAGTTTGTTTCAAACCCAAATCAAGTCGGTCCAGGGTTCTTATAGATTGAGACACAGAGACAAAGATCTCTTTGTGTCTCTCGTGTTTGACCAGACTTGATCTAGATCCAGGCATACCGAGTCCGTCAACGCACATACCAACCCAATCCCAGGAGCATTAGACTCGGTTTGATTCTGACCGGGTCTGGTCTTCTCTCTCTCGAACTGAGACATAGGGTTGCACTCTGTCTCGCCCAATTTTTTGACAAGACTCGGTCTGGGTGTAGGTGAACCCAGACCTCAGTCTACTAGTGGGCCGAGACAGAGAGTCAAAAGCTTCATGTCTTGCCTCTCTCTTGATCAGTTTAGGCAATCCCAGACTGAGTCGACTTGCTTGTGAACCATCTTGCTCACTATTGACTAGACTCAGTCTAGGCGATTCCTAGACTGGGCTGGTCTGCTTAAAAACTAAGAGAGAGATATTTTGGCTCTCTGTCTCGCTCTTTGTTGGCCTGACTCAATCTGGGAGATTCTTAGGCCGAGTTGGTTTGTTTACTAGCCGAGATTGAGAGCCCGGTCACACTCCCTTTTCATCTCTCAGACCGAGTCAGTCTTGTATCCAAGCTGGGACAAAGAGTTTTAATCTCTCGGTCTCACTTTCTATCAGACCGGACTCGGTTTGGGCGTACCCAGACCGAGACGGTCTTGGATTCAAACTGAGATAGAGAGTTTTATCGCTCAGTCTCACCCCTTATCTTGATCAGACTCGGTTTGGGCATGCCCATACTGAGTCGATCCCCTTTCAGGCTGAGACAAAGAGTTTCATCTCTTTGCCTCTCTCATTATCTTGAACAAACTAGGTTCGAGCACCTTCCTTTGCACGATGGTGGAGACGGGCGGTTTCTCCCTTACATGTTGGTTGACGAGAACAGAGGATCATCCTCTGTTTCACTCAACTCGGCCGACAGAAACAGAGGGATATCCTCTATTTCACCCAACCCTCTCTCCTTTTTATTATTTTTTTGAAAACAATGGTAGAAAGGGGAGAGGGATTACCTTTCGCAGGTGACTCGTTGTTTGCTAGATTGTGACGCGCTTCCTCTCTCTCTCTTGATCTCTCTTTTTTTTCCTCTCTTCTTTCTCTCTCTATTTCCTTCTCCCTCTTTAATCCCATAGGTAATGGGGGTTTCACCCCCATTACTCTCTTATTAATGAGGGACCTCTCCCCCACTACTCCATGCGTGGGGAAGGGGAAGGGTCTCCTCATTAAAGTTTTTAATGTGGGGACACTTTCCATTCTCCACCACATTTAACGTGGGAGAGAAAAAGTGCACTTCATTTTGACCTAGTTGAGCCATGTGGGCTCAAACTCACTTGGTTGGCTAGGTCAGGTATTACAATATCATTATCTATCATATGACAAGGTATCAACGTACGTCACTGATTATCCCAAAACATATCACTCGTTCTTGCACTTATTGCATTTTTCACTCAAAGGAACTCAACATCGCGCTTGCCATATTTCAACATGCTTGGTTGAGAAACACAAACATTAGTCTTTACAAATTAACCTTGAGTTAAACAAGGAATTCTACAAGAGAGGAATTTGACTTCTCCTTATTGTGACCTTCATTAGGATTTTTTATAACAAGTTGGATACGTCTAACATGACCCCCATCTTTATTAGGACTTTTGCACACTTCATTTGGATCGAGAACTCTAGACACTTCATGTGGATCTTGTGAATCCAAGAGTCCTTCTGCCACCTTAACTCTCTCTCTCTCTCTCTCTCTCTCTCTCAGACAAAGCACTCTCTCCTCTTTGTGAGGGCCCAGAAGAAGCAACTTTAGGTTTTTCCCATCACTTGGTTGATTTTATTCAAATATTTTTATTTTTTTGGCTATTTGATCTCTCTTTCTCTCTCTCTCTCTCTCTCTCTCTCTCTCTCTCTCTCTATATATATATATATATATATATATATATATATATATATATATATATATATATATATATATATATATACCTATCAAAGATACATAATCAAATAAAAAATAACTTTATGCAATACATTCAAACATTGCAATATATTAAAATCATTTAAGTCATTGCAATACATTTCAATACATTCAAATCATAACTCTATACGTAGCGAAGATATATAATCAAATCAAAAATAACTTCATGCAATACATTTCAAGACATTCAAATCATAACTCTATACCTATCGAAGATACATAATCAAATCGAAAATAACTTCATGCAATACATTCAAACATTGCAATACATTCAAATCATTCAAGTCATTGCAATACATTTTAATATATTCAAATCATAACTCTATACCTATCGAAGATAAATAATCAAATCAAAAATAACTTCATGCAATACATTCAAACATTGCAATACATTCAAATCATTCAAGTCATTGCAATACATTTCAATACATTTTAATATATTTCAATACATTTCAATACATTTCAATACATTCAAATCATAACTCTATACCTATTGAAGATACATAATCAAACCAAAAATAACTTCATGCAATACATTCAAACATTGCAATACATTCAAATCATTCAAGTCATTGCAATACATTTCAATACATTCAAATCATTCACATTAAATAGATGTATGTATTACAAGATGTATTTCACTAGCTCGAGAATTCTTCCTCATCACTTGTTTGACTTTCATATTCTTCTTCTTTCTCCTCCTCTTCTTTGTCATCTTCTTCTTCTTCTTCATTGGGTGCCCATCCACTTGGTATATCATTTGGATCGCATTCTTTCATGCATGTGCCATCGACCAATGGAGATATGACATGCATACCATGCACGACATCGTGACCATAAGAGAAGTCATACATATAATCTGATTGATAGTAATCACTCTCTTCAGTTAACTTGTCTTCCTGTAACTGATAATACTCGGGGTATAGTTTAGACTTCACCTTGCAAACTGCCCACCATTCATTTCTATCTGACTTCCTTGTACTCATATATGAAGTATAGTAAACTTGTTGAGCTTGTGAGGCTAATATGAATGGTTCATATGTTCTAAACCTTGATTTATGATTCACCTCCACAATGCGTGAGGCTTTGTCGACTCTTGTTGTTGTTGGATCAAACCAATGACACTTGAATAAAGTTACCCTATTATTTATGCTTAAGTAAGTCAATTTCATTATTTCTTCTATAACACCGTAGTAGTCATGTTCATTTTCACCGTAGTTGCTACCCTTGACACACACGCCACTATTCATCGTTAACTTGTTTACACCGTAGTCTTGTGTATGAAATTGATAACCATTTACGATGTACTCGTTGTAACATTGCATAACTTTAGTCAAACCATTTTATAAATCAAATATTCCTTGATCTTTAACATCACCATGGCGGACCTACAAGCATAAACAATGACTGTAATCACGACCAATTAAGTAACTTATTATTGTTTACACAGAAAGAATGTATGTCATCGTCCTTACCAACTCTTTCAACCATACCACAAACTTATTTTCACGTTCTTTTTGTACTTCAGCATCAGTGAGATGTGAAAGTTCTCTTCGCAACTCCAGATCAAATCGCCTGCACTTAACAAATACTTATATTATTGAACCATGTATGCACGTATAGAACTTAGTGTTATAAATTAAGTATACTTACTTGATGAATGAGTCGATCGTTGAGCAATTAAAAAGGATATAGATTTGTGTTGCATCTTGCTCTAGATCTTTCAAGAGTCTTGATCGGCAACTGCCAAAGACATGACCAAGTGGTTGAAATATTGACAGTTTGTCAGATACAGTAAATTGTTCTCTATCATCATTACGAGGTGGGCATGTGTAACGTATTGGAATGTGAGGTTCAAAGTATATAGATGAGAAATTTGAAATTTCTTCTAAAGTATATGCCTCACAAATAGAGCCCTCTACTCTTGCTTTATTCAGAATATTTTTTGGAGGTCAAACATGCATCTGTCAACAATATACATCTCGAATTATAATAAATTTTTTAATAGCATTGAAGAGAAAAATATAAAAAAATATATATCTTTCAAATGGGTACATCCATCGATATTGCACAGGACCACCAACCCTTAGTTCATATGGCAAATGTATGATCAAATGTTCTATAACATCGAAAAATGTTGGCGGAAATATCTTCTCTATCTGATAAATAGTAGTGATGACAGATTTCTTGAAATTCTTTACCTCAGATACTATGACTTCCGATGTGCACAATATTCCAAAAAATCTACTCAACTTGGATAATACCCTCCATATAGGTTTGTCTAACATATCATGGAATGTTAGAGGTATCAACTGTTGCATAATGGCATGACAATAATGACTCTTCAACCCATATAATTGCCCCTCGTCTATCTTCACAGCCTGAGCAATGTTAGAGACGTATCCATCTAGAAATCTCAATTGTCTCAACCATTGACATACCTGCTTTATTTGATCTAGTTCAAGCATGTACCTTGCCTTTAGTTTCAGTACTTTGTCATTGTACTCTTTGAGTTCTAATTTTGGTCTTTTACATGTTACTTTTAAATCCACACAAGCCTTCAGATTGTCCTTCATTTTCCCTTTCACATTCATTACCATATTAAACATATTATCCAAGTCATTTTTCTCCACATGTATCACATCCAAATTATATTGTATCAATAAGGTTAGCCAATATGGTAGTTTTCAAAATATAGATTTCTTTGTCCAATTGTGATCCTTCCCAAATCCAAGGAAGGGCGTCGAGCTACGGGCATCTGTCAGTCCATATGGAAAGTATTGCAATCTTCTTAAAATCTTTATGTCAAACAACCATGTAGGTGGACCTTTCATTTCAATTGTGCCTGCTCAAAACACATTCCTTTGCATCGAAACGGATGGTCGCTAGGTAGAAATCGATAATGACAATCAAACTAGCACAACTTTCTTCCATGCTTTAATCTAAACGATTTTGTATCCTCCATGCAGTACGGACATACCAACCTCTCATGTGTGCTCCAACCCGATAACATACCATATGTAGGGAAGTCACTGATTGTCCATAGAACAACAACCTTCATATTGAAGTTTTGTTTTTGGTAGGCATCGTACGTGAGAACACCGTCATCCCACAGTATTTTCAGTTCATCAATCAATGGCCTTAAATATACATCAAGATTTTGGCCCGGAGAAGTCGGGCCAGGGATCAATAGAGACAAGAAAAGATTTTGACGCTTCATACACAAGCTTGGAGGAAGGTTGTATGGGGTGATAAATACTGGCCAACACGAGTATGGAGTTGATCTACCCCTAAATGGATTAAATCCATTTGTACATAAACCGAGCCTAACATTTCTCACTTCCATTGCGAAGGTCTAATAAGTATGATCAAAGTGCTTCCAAGCTTCCGCGTCAATAGGATCTCTTGTCTTCATCATGTCGAACTTTATTGACATGCTATCTCATGTGTTTAGTTGTCCTCGAAGACATATACAGTCGTTGCAATCTAGGGGTGAGAGGGAAGTAACAAAGCGACTTGTATGACACTTCTTTTGACCTTGTGCTATCATTGTCTCTTGTCTTAGGCTTGAACTGATGATGCCTACATGACGAACATGATTGGCTATTTTCTTGATCTTTGAAATACAACATGCAGTGATTTGGACCAGCATCTATCTTTTCATACCCCATACCTAGAGCGTTGACCATTACCTTCGCACGATAGAAATTTTGTGGCAATTTTTCATCTATGGGCAACATACTCTTCACAATAGAGCACAGACGGTCAAAACATGATTGACTCAAATTATACTCAAACTTCAAATTCAGTAGTTGAAGAACTGCAGACAAGATAGTGTGACTCTCGCAACAATTCCAAAGTGGCTCATTAACATCTCTAAGTAAATCATAAAATCTACTAGCTGCATTGTTTAGTGCTTCTTCCTCTACTCTAGTTAGTACATCACTAGGACCCATAGCAGAACCCAATTCTGATCCTGCGGCATCAAATATCAAATCTACATATGGATTATCGTGCACCATATCCACCCGTGAGTCAAAATTGTTCTTAAATTCTTTACCATGAAACATCTAATTTTAATAATCACTCACAAAAGCCTTTCTGTATAGGTGATGTCTAATGCCATGAGGTTTTACAAATCGATTGTTCTTACACATCGTGCAAGGGCACCTAATCCGACCTGTGGGATCCACTGTACTGACACTGGCCATTGCAAATTCAATAAAACTGTCAACACCATCCATATATTTAAGTGATACCTCATTGTCAACTATCCTACGGTACATTCATTCATGGTTCACAGTCATTTTGTCGTATGATGTTACGAATATTATCCTAACCAGTTAAAAGAGAATCATCAGAATGCTATGATGAAGAAAATATCAAATTTATCATGCATTCATGGTAGATGTAATGATTTGATATATCACACACACACACACACACACACACACACACACACACATATATATATATATATATATGATGTCATTCAATCACAAAAACAATGATGCATGCTTTGATAACTTAATATTTTCATGTGCAAAACCATTCATTTGAAGTATGTTTGAAGCATTGATAACTTATCATTCATTTTCATGTGCAAAACCATTCATTTGAAGTATGTTTGAAGCATTGATAACTTATCATTCATTTTCATGTGCAAAATTATTCATAACACGATATATTCATTTGAAGCATATTTTCATGAAATAATTTCACATGGAAGTCATAATCAAATTGAAAGTAACTTCATGTAAGCTTGGATACAATCACACCAAACATTGCAATACATTCAAATCATTCATATCAAAACAATGTCAAACATGTACCTGCAACAAACACACTCTAATATCCCGCTAACTAATACCACGACTAGTATGGAATCCGAACTCCAAAAATAAGAACACTTCTATTTTCATACATTAAAATCTTGCACACCATGATCTCTGAACTCCATCAAAGCAGTCCTAGATATCCACAATTAAGTGAGCGTGTGAACAGAAAAGTGTTGCATCCAAGAAATTAAATAACCTATGATGCATATGCATCACTTACTCACCATGGGTATTTACCCGATTTGCATTGCTTTTGTCACTTACCACGGGTCACGAGGCACAAGCGGGATCCATTGCAGAATCTGTAGGAGACACTGTGTTAAAATGATTGTTATTTATCGGATGACAAGGAGGGTGATACCCCCTGTCAGAAACGAGCCCGAACAGGGAGACATAGCCCTCTGCTGAAAGCGAGACAGGCAGAGGCACTGGCCCCTTGCCGAGGCAAAATTTCCTGGCAGGAGGATCTGTCTCCTGCCGGGAAAACAGACAAGGGGCTTTGGTGCTTCACCCTCTGCCGAAATTATCAAGGACATGGGGGGCGAAGCCACCCCCTGCCAGGGAAAACAAAAGGGTAGGTAAACAAAAAGGCATGGGGCTTATCGCCCTACCGATCATTCTCCGACAGTGGGGTGGAGCCCCACTGCAGAAGAAGTCAAAAGGACAGGGGCCCTCTGTCGGCATTCGAAAGGACAAAGGCAAAGCCTATGTTCTGCCGGAGATCGGAGCAAGTGGAGGGCCTGGCAGAGGCGATTGGGGCCTCTGTCAGCCCCCGTCGACTACAGACTGGTGGGGAGGGTTTGAGAGAGGCTATTGGGACTCTGCTGGCCCTCTGACAACCATAAGGGGAAGGGGGGGGGGGGCTCCAGCATAGAGGAAAGGGGGAGGGTTACCTGTCGGCGAGCTGGGGTCATCGGCCCTACGACAACGGGAGAGGGAATGAGAGGTCGTCGGTCGGCCGACAGGTGGGAGATGGGAGGTCAATGGGCGGCGGTTGGGCGGGCGACAGAAGGTCGATGGGAGGTCGACAGGTGGCGAGCGGGCGACGGGAGGTAGATGGGTAGTAGGCGGGCGACAGAAGGTCGATGAGAGGCGGTCGTGCGGGCAATGGGAGGCAGGCAAGCGACAGGACATCGACGGGTAGTGGGAGGTCAACGGGCGATGGGAGGTCGACGAGCAGTGGGCGGACAGGCGACAGAAGGTTGATGGGCGGCGGGCAGGCGACAAATGAAACAAAAAGGGAAAAAGGGCTTGCATTGGAGATTTACGGAAAATTTAGCGATGACAAAATTCTATCACGCATCTGTCACAAATTTGTGACGGAGTAGCGACAGAAAATTTATGTTGATGATCCATCGCGAAGTTGCGATGAAGTTTGAGACAGAATGTTTTTGTCGCTAAGTCACGACGAATGCACAATGGATGCGAGACAGAATTTGGTTCATTTATACTTTTGTAAATAATTTGAATGTTAGCGACAGATAGTTTTCTCTAGCTAATCCGTCGCAAATTTGAGACAGAAAAAATATGTCGCTAATTAGAGTTTTTCTTATAGTGTACCCCTAATCAATAGGCCAACCAAGTTTAATTGGTTAGAAGTAGAAAATTTATTATATATACGTGATCTGAGTATATGTATGGGATTTGAATCTGGGTTAGATCTATCACAAATACTGTTATCTAGATTCAGACCTGCCTAGGGGAAAGGGGGAGGGTTACCTGTCGGCGGGCTGGGGTCGTCGGCCCTCCGGCAACGGGAGAGGAAATGAGAGGCCATCGATAGAAGAGGTCGTCGGTCGGCTGGCAGGTGGGCGATGAGAGGTCAACGGGCGGCGGTTGGGCGGGTGACAGAAGGTCGACGGGAGGTCGACAGGTGGCGGGCGGGCAACGGGAGGTAGATGGGTAGTAGGCGGGCGAGAGAAGGTCGACGGGAGGCAGTCGTGCGAGCGATGGGAGGCAGGCGGGCGACAGGACATCGACGGGCAGTGGGAGGTTGACGGGCGACAGGAGGTCGACGAGCACTGGGCGGACACGCGACAGAAGGTCGACGTGCAGCGGGCAAGCGACAAATGAAACAGAAAGAGAAAAGGGGCTCGCATTAGCGATTTATGAAAAATTTAGCGACGGATTAGCGATGACAAAATTCTATCACGCATCCGTCGCAAATTTGTTATGGAGTAGCGACAGAAAATTTATGTTTATCATCCGTCGTGAAGTTGCGATAAAGTTTGAGACATAATGTTTTCGTCGCTAAGTCACGGTGGATGCACAATGGTTGCGAGACAAAATTTGGTTCGTCGCTAGTTTTGCAAATAATTTGAATGTTAGCGACAAATAGTTTTCTCTAGCTAATCCGTCGCAAATTTGAGACAGAAAAAATTTGTCGCTAATTAGAGTTTTTCTTGTAGTGTACCCCTAACCAATAGGCCAACCAAGTTTAGTTGGTTAGAAGTAGCAAATTTATTATATATATGTGATCTGGGTATATGTATGGGATTTGAATCTGGGTTAGATCTATCACAAATATTGTTATCTAGATTCAGACCTGCCTAGGGGAAAGGGGGAGGGTTACTTGTCGGCAGGCTGGGGTCGTCGGCCCTCCGGCAACGGGAGAGGGAATGAGAGGTCAACGATAGAGGAGGTCGTCGGTCGGCCGGCAGGTGGGCGATGGGAGGTCGACGGTCAACGGTTGGGCGGGTGACAGGAGGTTGACGGGAGGTCGACAGGTGGCGGGCGGGCGACCGGAGGTAGATGCGTAGTAGGCGGGCGACAGAAGGTCGACGGGAGGCGGTCGTGCGGGCGACGGGCGGGCGACAGGACATCAACGGACAGTGGGAGGTCGACGGACGACGGGAGGTCGACGAGCAGTGGGCGGACACACGACAGAAGGTCGATGGGCGGCGGGCAGGCGACAAATGAAACAGAAAGAGAAAAGGGGCTCGCATTAGAGATTTATGAAAAATTTAGCGACGGTTTAGCGATGACAAAATTCTATCACGCATCCATCGCAAATTTGTTATGGAGATGCGACAAAAAATTTATGTTTATCATCCGTCGTGAAGTTGTGATGAAGTTTGAGACATAATGTTTTCGTCGCTAAGTCACGACGGATGCACAATGGTTGCGAGACAAAATTTGGTTTGTCGCTACTTTTGCAAATAATTTGAATGTTAGCGACGAATAGTTTTCTCTAGTTAATTTGTCATAAATTTGAGATAGAAAAAATCTTTCGCTAATTAGAGTTTTCTTGTAGTGTACCCCTAACCAATAGGCCAACCAAGTTTAGTTGGTTAGAAGTAGCAAATTTATTATATATACGTGATCTGGGTATATGTATGGGATTTGAATCTGGGTTAGATCTATCATAAATACTATTATCTAGATTCAGACCTGCCTAGGGGAAAGGGAGAGAGTTACTTGTCGGCGGGTTGGGGTCGTCGGCCCTCCGGCAACGAGAGGGAATGAGAGGCCATCGATAGAGGAGGTCGTCGGTCGGCTGGCAGGTGGGCGTTGGGAGCTCAACGGGCGGTGGTTGGGCGGGTGACAGAAGGTCGACGGGAGGCGACAGGTGGCGGGTAGGCGACCGGAGGTAGATGTGTAGTAGGCGGACGACAGAAGGTCGACGGGAGGTAGTCGTGCAAGCGATGGGAGGCAGGTGGGCGACAGGACATCGACGGGCAGTGGGAGGTCGACGGGCGATGGGAGGTCGACGAGCAGTGGGCGGACAGGAGACAGAAGGTCGACGGGAGGTTGATGGGCAGTGGGCAGGCGACAAATGAAATAGAAAGGGAAAAGGGGCTCGCATTAGAGATTTATGAAAAATTTAGCGATGGATTAGCGATAACAAAATTCTATCACGCATCCGTTGCAAATTTGTTACAGAGTAGCAACAAAAAAATTATGTTTATGATCCGTCATGAAGTTGCGATGAAGTTTGAGACATACTGTTTTCGTCGCCAAGTCACGACGGATGCACAATGAATGCGAGACAAAATTTGGTTCGTCGCTACTTTTGCAAATAATTTGAATGTTAGCGACAGTTAGTTTTCTCTAGCGAATCCGTCGCAAATTTGAGACTGAAAAAATTTGTCGCTAATTAGAGTTTTTCTTGTAGTGTACCCCTAACTAATAGGCCAACCAAGTGTAGTTGGTTAGAAGTAGCAAATTTATTATATATATGTGATCTGGGTATATATATGGGATTTGAATCTGGGTTAGATCTATCACAAATACTGTTATCTATATTCACACCTGCCTAGGGGAAAGGGGGAGGGTTACTTGTCGGCGGGATGGGGTCGTCGGCCCTCCGGCAATGGGAGAGGGAATGAGAGGTCGCCGGTCGGCCAGCAGGTGGGCGATGGGAGGCCGATGGGCAGCGGTTGGGCGGGTGACAAGTGGTTGACGGGAGGTCGACAGGTGGCGGGCGGGTGACGGGAGGTAGATGGGTAGTAGGCGGGCTACAGAAGGTCGACGGGAGGCGGTCGTGCGGGCGATGGGAGGCAGGCGGGCGACAGGACATCAACGGGTAGTGGGAGGTCGACGGACAATGAGAGGTCGACGAGCAGTGGGCGGACAGGCGAAAGAAGGTCGACGGGAGGTCGATGGGCGGCGGGCAGGCGACAAATGAAACAGAAAGGGAAAAGGGGCTCGCTTTAGAGATTTATGAAAAATTTAGTGACGGATTAGCGATGACAAAATTCTATCACGCATCTGTCGCAAATTTGTGACGGAGTAGCGACAAAAAAATTATGTTGATGATCCGTCGCGAAGTTGCGATGAAATTTGAGACGGAATGTTTTCGTCGCTAAGTCGCGACGGATGCACAATGGATGCGAGACGGAATTTGGTCCGTCGCTACTTTTGCAAATAATTTGAATGTTAGCGACGAATAGTTTTCTCTAGTTAATTCGTCATAAATTTGAGACAGAAAAAATCTGTCGCTAATTATAGTTTTCTTGTAGTGTACCCCTAACCAATAGGCCAACCAAGTTTAGTTTGTTAGAAGTAGCAAATTTATTATATATACGTTATCTGGGTATATGTATGGGATTTGAATCTGGGTTAGATCTATCACAAATACTGTTATTTAGATTCAGACCTGCCTGAGATGTGAAATAACCATTTTGTCCTTGTTCTACCATCGGTAAAATGGACATAACTATTCACTTCAAACTCAGAATTGGGTGAGGTTTAGTGTATTGAAATTGAGACGCAAAAAAAAATCTGTTTGTCTTGATCTCATGGTCGAACACACAATATGAGAAATGAGGTCTGCCAGACTATCTTCAGGAAGAGTATTTTGGTAATTTTTCAAATTTAAAGGAAATGTCGGTGTGATAAATGATTCTTTGTGTAATAAACAGATCTGACAACTGCAAGAAAATTGACAACAAGGTGAGGTAGCCATTCTTGCTTTCAAGGTAAGAAGACATTTGCAAATGACTCCCTAGATAATAAAATACCATGTTTTTGTATAAATGTATCTATTGTTATTGATTGATGTTATGATTCCTTGTACTCTTGCAATCTTGCAATGTGTATATGTTGATTATTTTATGCATGTAACTAAATTTACTAAATACATGTTTAGGAATACATATGTGAGGCTTTTAGAAACTATCTTAGGATCATCTTGTAGATAGATGAATATTAGGTTCATAGGTTGTCCCACAGATTAATGGATCAATCTAATGGCCATTTGTTGAGCGCATAACCACCTTTATCTCTAAGTGTGTTTGGGCCAAAAGTGTCCTTGTCATATCACTACAAGAAAAATGTTAATTAGCGACGGACATTTGCAACGGATTAGCGAGAGAAAACTATCCGCCGCTAAGTTTCAAAATATTTGCGAAATTAGTGATGAACAAAATTTCATCGTGAATCCGTCGCTAATTAGCGACGGAAAAAATCCATCTTGAATCCATCGCTAATTAGAGACGAATTAGCAACAAAATGTTTTTGTTGCCAAATCTCAATACAAGAAAACGTTAATTAGCGACAGAAAATATTGGTCGCAAACTCTATTCCAATTAGCGATGAATTTGCGACAGAAAAATTCGGTCGCTGATTAACGATAGAATAGCGACGGAATTGTTTCATCACTAATTTTCGATTTATTGGGCACGAAAATTTTTTCACCCCCTTCGTACTTTTCCCCCACTGTACGCAGTCGCCCCCCGAGCCTTCTCTTCTTCTCCTTTCTCTTCGTCGTCCGCGGACTGGTCGGAGCCATGTCATCACCGACCCCCACCGGCTGTCTCTTGTCTTCCCCTCCTTCCTCTCTCCTTTCCTTTCCCTTCCCTTCTTCTCTTCCCCTCTTCCTTTCTTTCTCTTGTGTTTCCCCTTTTGTCTGAGCACCCACTCCATTGTCGACGTCGGAAGCCGGTAGGGTTAGGTCGATGGCGGAGAGGGTGAGGGAAGGGATGGAGGTGACGACATCGCCATCGACGTTGATGTCGATGATTGATCAGAGGTACGAAGAGGAAGAGTACCCTTTTCTGCGAGGCTTCGGATTCCTGGCCGTTCACCTTCTCCCTTCCCTCACGTAGCTTTCAGAAATTGCAGGTTGGTGAGCTATTAGATTCCTACTGCTATCTTTTCCCTTTTTAGTTTAGGGTTTTATATTTGTTTTTGACGCTCTGATTTTTTATAGATATGAAGAGTTTGCATATGGTTTTTATTGATTTGGAGAAGGCATACGTTAGAGTACCTAGGGACGTTCTCTAGTGGACAATGATGGAGAAAGGTGTTTCTCTCAAGTACATTAGTATAATTAAAGATATGTATGAAGGAGTAGTAACCAATGTCCGCACTTGTGGAGAAGTGAAAACTAATTTTCCTATAATGGTAGGGTTACATCAAGGATCTGCATTAATCCCTTTCCTATTTGCTATAGTGATGGATGAGCTTACGAGATCAATTCAAGAAAATGTGTCGTGATGAATGTTGTTTGCTGATGATACTGTTTTGATTAATGAGTCTAGAGCTGGGGTTAATGCTAAGTTAGAATTATGGAGACAGACATTGGAAGCAAGAGGTTTTAAGTTGAGTAAGAGTAAGACAGAATATATGGAATGTCGGTTTAGTAAGCAACGAAGTAGTGATGAGAGTGTAGTGAAGCTTGGTAAACAAGAAATACCGGTGGATGATTGTTTCAAATATTTGGGATCTATCATTCAAAAGTATGGAGAAATCAATGGAGAAGTAAATCATAGGATAAAGGTTGGGTGAATGAAATGGAAAAGTGCAACTGGAGTGTTCTGCGATCGTAGAATGTCATTGCGGTTGAAGAAAAAGTTTTATAGGATGACTATTAGGCCCGCTTTACTATATGGTACGGAATGTTGGGCTGCCAAGAGACATCATATTCAAAAAATGAGTGTAGCTGATATGCGTATGCTTAGATGGATGTGAGGAAATACAATAAAAGATAAGATTCAAAATGAGGAGATACGTAAGAAGGTAGGTGTTGCACCCATTGAAAATAAGATGAGAGAGAATCGTTTATGGTGGTTTGGACATATTCGGCGAAGGCCTAATGATGCTCCAGTTAGAAGGATGGAGAAATGGGGAAATATATTAGTTAAAAGAGGTCGGGGTAGGCCTAGGAAGACATGGATGGAGATGATAGGAAAGGATATGAATGCTTTGAACCTCATCGTGGACATGACATTAGATAGAAATGATTGGAGGAGAAGGATTCATGTGGAAGACCCAGAATGATTTTCTTTTTTGGTTCATATCGCCGACCCCAATTGTTTTGGGATGAAGGCGTAGTTGGTGTTGTTGTTGTATGAAGAGTTTGGGGGTGTCGTTTGTGTTTGGTGTTTAATTTGGGCGGTTTGAAGCGATGGTGGTCGTGAATTGATCGCGGGAATCAGAGGAGGGTGATGGTGCCTACGAAGATGGAGGGTTCGTCGGTTCCCACATTCTGTAGGGATCCTTATGAGGAGTTGAACGTCTCGAGGGATTCGTCGGATCAAGAGATCAAGTCCGCATACAGAAAATTAGTTCTCAAGTATGTACTTGGTATCTCAAAATGTCGTGTTGTCAGAATTTCTTTCCTTCGAGATAGTTCTTTTGATATCGGTGGCCGCGAAAAATGATGTTTCTTTGATCATTGGCCGATGTGAGATCAGGGTTTATGCGTCTAATTGTATCTTTTTAAGTTAAGAATTTGTAGAAGGTGTTCTTTTAATGTCGTCCACTTTTAGCTACTTCTTTGACTGTTAACCTGTTGTTGCTATTATGCAGATTGAGAAGTTGAGAAATTGAATTTGTTTAGATTGATGGCTACCTTCTCTTTACGATTTTGAGAGCTTCATGGTTGGTTATTTATGTTATTATGCTTATCATTTTATTTGAAGATTTAGGGTAGAAGATTTATACCATTGATCTTTTGTTCCTGATTCTAAACAAAATGACTATGAACGACAGTTGATGCGTTACTTTTTTCTTCTTCTTTTTTTAAATATAAAAGAATGAGTTTGGCAAGAAACTTGCAGCATTAGCAAATTTTGTCATCTAAGTTATTGAAAGGAGATTTCATTTTTTAAGTTCTTGAATGTGAGTGATATGATGACTTGCTGTTGTGACATCTATGTTTTGCTCAGTTCACCTCTCTTTCCACTCTTCTTTATTACTCTATCTCTTCTTGTCCCTAGAGGTGGCAAAACCTGACCCGACCCGCCAACACGCCTCTTAGGCGGGTTCGGGTTGGGCTTAAGCCAACCCGTTTAATAAACGGGTCGACCCGCCTAACCCGTTTATTAAACGGGTTGGGTTCGGGTTTGGGGTATGCCAACCCTCCAACCCGGCTGACCAGTTTAATAAACGGGTTAGGCGGGCAGGTCAACCTGCCAACCCGTCCGCCAACCCGACCCACCAACCCTCTCACCAACCCGACCCGCAAACCCGCCTGCTAACCGCCAACCTGTTTTCCCGACCCAACCCATTTATTAAACGGGTTGGCGGGTCATGTCGGGTTACCCGTTTATTAAATGGGTCGGGTTAGTGTTTGCCATAGCCGACCCATTTAATAAATGGGTCGGGTTCGGGTTGAGGTATGCTGACATGCCAACCCGATTGCCACCCCTACCTGTCCCTATCGTTGGTGTATTTGCTCATTTTGGTTTCATAGTTTACCTGTCTCAACTCTATACATATATTGAGTCATTGGTCACCAAACATGACTAGAGATGTGGAAGTTGCTGCTGTTAGCTGGATTATGGTTGTTTTTAATGCTGATAAAATTACTTCTGCCAGCAATTTCTTATTTATTTTAAGTTAGTCGTGTCTCCTTTTTTGCTTAGGGATAGGGTTTTACAGAATCATGCAAAATCTATCACCTAAATTATTTTATACTGTATTGGTTATCCTCTTTAGTATCCACTCTATCATAGTTCTAAGTGTTCCAGTTACATTTGTTCCACCTTTTCAACTATAGATGAAGCAAAGATTATGAGACTTCCTTTTATGAAACACCACAGAAACCACCCTCAACATCTGGAAACTCAGTTTATGCTAAAACTCACACAATGTTTCAACTTTCAAGTGCCCTGCGGTTGTCAACTTTCAAGTGCCCTGCCTATTCAAAGTGCCTCGGCTTGAGGCGCGCCTCAAGGCGTATGAGGCGCATGCCTCAGGGCTCTTTTTTTTTTTTTAAATGGTGACGGATTAGCGACGGATAATATTCGTTGCTAATATTCAATGATGAATTTTTAATGTTTTGTGACAGATTCTATTTCGTCGCTAATGTTGTCGCTATTGTAGCGATGGAATATAAGTCATCGCAAAACCAAACCAGTCGTTATTTAGCAACGGACATGATTCGTCGCTAAGTCATCGCTAATTAGCGACGGATTGGGGACAGATAAATTCTATCGCAGTTTAGCGACTAGAATTATGCAACGAACGTGATCCACCGCTAATCCACTAAACATGTTAGCGACGGATTTTGCGATGGATTAGCGACGGATCACGTCTGTCGCTAATACGCATTTTCTTGTAGTGTATCATGATATCTGTCATAAAAGTTTCTTTGTCTTTGTCTTTGTCTTTGTCTTTGTCTTTGTCTTTGTCTTTGTCTTTGTCTTTGTCTTTGTCTTTGTCTTTGTCTTTTCAAGAAGTCTATGTCTTTTGAAAAACTTATCAATTATCTTCTATGCAATCTTATGCAACAAGACACTTATTTTGTCTTTCGTCTGGCCTCGCTGAGCAAAGACTTCTCGCTCACCAAACCGAGTTCAAGGGAAAGAACTCACGTTAAACAATGTATTAGCTTAGTCTTACACCTAGGGTCGTATGACTAAGACCTCTCTGCCTATATAGAAAGGCATTATAGAGAGACCCTCATATGAAGCTACGTACATGCTTTAAGCTAAGAAATGCATATTTGGTCCTCATGTCGTTATCTTTCACTGGACTTTTTTGAAAAACCTAGTGTCAGAGTCAATCTTTTGTATTTTAAAATCAACGTGTTTGCATCTTTGTTATCGATCAAGCTTCACACACTTAACAATAAAGAGGAGGCATCTGTTGATACACTAATTTTGACAAATCATTTTTTGAAAACAAGGTGTTTCATGTCATTTTTAAGTCAAAATAAGGTTTAAGTAAATTTTTTACCTCCAAAATTATATACTCAAGGGTTTTAGCCAAAAGATGAATTAAACTAGAGAATTCTAACTTTCAAATGAGATAAAAATTAGGTTGATCCCACATTGGAGTAAAGAGTTATGATAAAAACAATGTGACATGTTTGAGCAAAAAACTGTTTTTAGATAGACCCCATTTGAGTCCCTTTTTTACCATAAAAACTATATAATTTATTTTTTCACTTAAAATATGAAATAGAGTTGATGATGTTAGCTTTTTAATGCTTCAAACCATGTCTCAATTTGTCTCTCAAATAGAAAGTCATGAACAAAACAATTTAACATGTCATAATGGATCTAAAGTACGACCCAATTTAAAATGTGAAGATCTAAAATTCTTATATCTAATACATAGGAAGCCTTTAGAAGCCCTATTCATGCCCTTAGATTAATATCTTCTTAGAAAACCCTAGAACTCACCTAGACACTTTTTTCCTTATCTTAGAGATAAGCCTTCTTAATCTTTTAGGTATTGCTATCACCATAGATTCATTGAACTTGATCATTTTCAGGTTGCTTAGCCCATAAGCTAGGTAATTGAAATCAATAGGATTCAACCTAGTAGCAAGAGCCAATCAGAAAGAGACTTCAAAACTTTCAACTGATAGAATTTTCATATCATTAAAAGCCGAATCTAGATCTTTGGACAAAAAAACTATAGGATCAAGACTAAAATTCATTTCAAAATCTATAAATAGGGTTCCAACCATCTATAAGTAGAGTAAGAAAGCCCTATTGCATTGACAATCAAACCCAACCTGAGCGTCCTCACCCTGTTAAACCTACTTTCCAACTATAGATCTAGATCACCTATCTTAGAATCCATTATGCTAGATTTGAACCTTCTTGAGCCCATGCCTTTTGGAGGTGGTGTTGAATTCATCTCTCATCAGAGTCAATGTCTTAGGAGGGCTGCCTAAACCCGTGGTGAGTCTACTTTTTTCTCATTTTTAATTAATTTATTTAGAGTGTGTTTGTCTCTAATTTTGTATATTTGTCTTTGTTTCATGTTTTTTTTAGTGTTAGCGGTGACCCACACCATCAACCTTATATTTTCATAGAATTCAAGTACGAGGTAAGGGCCACCTTGCAAGACATGGCCCAACTATCAAGGATTTCACATCCTTAGTGTAGTTGATCCTTGCTCAATGGATAAACAAACTGAGGTTGTTAATCACACATTAGGTAATTTGCTTTGGAGTTTAGTAGAGGACTATGGGAACTTTTTTTTTACTGCAATCTGAATATGCTTATAATAATGCTGTGAACCGGTCCATTAGAAGGTCACCCTTCTAAATTGTTTGAGTGTTTCCCCACCCATATTTTGGATCTGGCTCCTTTGCCTAGGTTGTGCAATCATGTACTTGTGGCTTTAGACATTGTGGGTTACTTGCAGGAGATTCACTCCCAACGCAAAGTGACGAGAAGAGTTATGCTCAGCACAAATCCCATGTGGATAAGGGTCAATGACATGTTAGTTTTGAAGTTGATGATTTAGTCTTAGACTTACGAGCAGAACAGTTTCTTGTAAGAACATAAAGAAAATTGAGTCCATGTAAGTATTGTTCTTTTAAAATCCTCCAAAAATTAGAGAACAATGCATATGTACTTGAGTTGCCTGATGATTGGTATATCTCGCCAATATTTAATGTTTCTGATATGTATTCCTACCATGATCCAATTGATCTATCGAAGCTGAATTCCTTCTAGCAAGGGGAGAATGACGCAAAGCGGACCTGCGATATTGGTGACCCTGATTCTATAGTTTTGGGTTCGAACTATAAGTTTATTGATTTGATCCCCAAAGTGGATCCTTCTATGGATGTAGAGCCTAGTGATGGTGAGTGTTTTGTGTGTAGATCCAATAGGTCGACAAAAGGGCAAAGAAAGAGAGCATTTAGTCTTTCACCTCTCTAGTTGGATCTAAACCTAGCATGGTTAAATGGGCTCATGCAAAGTATCCATCAAGTGATCCAGATTTTCATACGTTCTTTCGATCCAGATCTAGTTCTACTACATAGAAGAACTATTTATTTGTTCTTTTGAGATGGGAGAATAGTTTAGAGATAGAAAAAACCTTATTTGTTGCTTTCTTGCATCTCTCTTATTGCAATATGAATCTTACAAAACTAATCAAACCCATACCCATATGGATCAAGATGTAGATTATGTAATTACACCTGATCCACTTACGTTATGTCCATTAGGAGATCCATTACCTAGCAAAATGAGAAGCTTCACAACTTGTTCCGATCCAAGTATATTTGACCAATTAAAAACTGATAAAAACCATAATGTTTTCAAAGAGATTATACTGGAATACCCAATCGAAGATAAGAAATTCTGGATTTTATCTGCCTCTTTTTTTTTCCCTTAATTCTTACCATCCCAACTCCGCTTGTGTATAACTGTTTAGTTATACACTGTCGGTCCCAAGCCCGAATAAAGGAGGAGGGTTGTGGTAGGCCAGTGATAGCCAACATAAAAACTTAGTCATACCTTATGAATATGAACCAATATGAGAATTTCGTTGGGGCGTTCCCTACTGAGCGACGTGTTGTACTCTATAGGCTCGAAGGCAGTGATAAATGGGCAAGGGTTGCTAGGTCGTCGCCCGGAAGCGACGCGTCACATCGACGCCCAGGTGTGGTGTCAAATAGGCAAGGGTTCCCTCACTTTGTTGGACTAGTGGGGGTAAAGAAGTTAGTCCAAGACCATAAAATTAGGTTAGCCACTTGGAACATAGGGTCTTTAACTGATAAGTTGGTAGAGTTAGTAGATGTTATGTGTAGGAGAAAGATTGACATTTTATATATACAAGAGACCAAATGGGTAGGTGAAAAAGCAAAAGTGATAGAACCTTGGGGATATAAGATTTGGTATACAGGCATAAATAGGAATAGAAATGGAGTAGGGATTGTTATGAGTCATGAGTTTATAGATAATGTAGTTGAGGTCCATAGGAAGGGTGATAGGATTTTACTCATTAAATTAGTATTAGGAACAAATATTATTAATATTATTAGTGTTTATGCACTTCAAGTAGGTTTAGATGATTCCATTAAGCGTCAATTTTGGGAAGATTTAGATGGAGTAGTACAAGGGATATCTTATGGAAAAAAGCTTTTCATCGACGGTGACCTTAATAGACATGTAGGCATTAGCAGGGATAGATTTAAGAGTATCCATGGAAGCTATGGTATAGGAGAAAGAAACGAAAGTGGAGAAAGGATTTTAGATTTTGGTTTGTCCTATGATATGATCTTAGCAAACACTTGGTTTAGGAAGAGGGAGTCTCACCTAGTAACATTTAAAAGTGGGGTTAATACGAGTCAGATAAATTTTTTCCTACTTAGAAAGAGAGATAGGGGTTGTTGCATCGATTGTAAGGTTATACCGGGAGAAAGTGTAGCTACACAACATAGAGTCTTAATTTTAGATCTTAGAATTAGACAATACCGCAAAAGGGATAGACATATGATAGATCCTAGAATTAAGTGGTGGGCACTGAAAGAAGCTAAACAAGGAATGTTTGTAGAGCAGGTAGTTAAGGAAGTTGATTGGCCCTATTTGCTATAGTGAGGGATGAGCTTACGAGATCAATTCAAGAAAATGTGTTGTGGTGTATGTTGTTTGCTGATGATATTGTTTTGATTGATGAGTCTAGAGCTGGGGTTAATGCTAAGTTAAAATTATGGAGACAGACATTGGAAGCAAAAGGTTTTAAGTTGAGTAAGAGTAAGATAGAATATATGAAATGTCGGTTTAGTAAGCAACAAAATAGTGATGGGAGTGTAGTGAAGCTTGGTGAGCAAGAAATACTGGTGGATGATTGTTTCAAATATTTGAGATCTATCATTCAAAAGTATGGAGAAATTGATGGAGATGTAAATCATAGGATAAAGGTTGGGTGGATGAAATGGAAAAGTGCAACTGGAGTGTTGTGCGATCGTAGAATGCCATTGCGGTTGAAGGGAAAGTTTTATAGGACGACTATTAGGCCCACTTTATTATATGGTACGGAATGCTGGGCTGCCAAGAGACATCATATTAAAAAAATGAGTGTAGCTGAGATGCGTATGCTTAGATGGATGTGTGGAAATACAATAAAAGATAAGATTCGGAACGAGGAGATACGTAAGAAGGTAGGGGTTGCACCCTTTGAAAATAAGATGAGAGAGAATCATTTACGGTGGTTTGGACATATTCAGCGAAGGCCTAATGGTGCTCCAGTTAGAAGGATGGAGAAATGGGAAAATATATTAGTTAAAAGAGTTCGGGTAGGCCTAGGAAGATATGGATGGAGATGATAGAAAAGGATATGAATGCTTTGAACCTCACCGAGGACATGGCATTGGATATAAATGATTGGAGGAGAAGGATTCATGTGGAAGACCCAGAATGATTTTGTTTTTTGGTTCATATCGCAGACCCCAATTGTTTTGGAATGAAGGCGTAGTTGTTGTTGTTGTAATTCATACCATCCCAATCAAACAAAAATGGAACTAGAGACCGGGCCATTTAGGACTCCTCTTTCCAACCCATGCTGGATCCAATATGATCTTGTTTGGTAACAACGAAGGAGGTCCTTTTTAAGAGTTCGGATCAGATTAGTTATATGGAATCGGGTATGGCTTATGGGATTTCAAACTAGACCGTGAACGACCATAAGGAGGTCCTTTTTAAGAGTTCGGATCAGATTCAATGTAAAAAAACATAAAGCGAAACCGCCCTTCTTCCTCCCTAAAATCTGGCAGTTCATGCTGTCCTTGACCGACAGAGAGAAGGACAGTTTTGTAATTTAATCGCATAAGAAACGATGCCATCAGATTCAGGTCTCTCTCTCTCTAGGGTTTCCATCTCCACCAAAATCGTCAGGTCTCTCTCTCTCTCTCTTCTCTCTGATTTAATGATGTGGTTTTTCTCCTATTTGTAAAATGTCTTTTTTTGGGCGTGGTTGTGTGAATGATCGCTCACTGGTACTCATGAATCTCCTTATTTTCATTGATTTCTGAAACGGGCAGGTGGGTTTCTCTTATTATTTTTTCAGTTGGGCAGGACGAAGTGCACTGAATTAGATTCAGAGTTTCATCCGATTTGTGTTTTTGCTATTAGAAGTATACCATATTTACTGTTTTGTACTTTTGGTGTTTTTTAACTAATGATTGTGTATGTGATATTGCATTGAATGGTATTCTATTGAGAAAATTGAAAGAATATATCGAATTGGGTGGTTATCTTGGCAACCCATTTAGAATCCAGACCTCGGGGGATGCAAAGTGAGAAAGTTATAGGCTCTAGGATTAGTATGTGGGAAAATTTTAAAGGGGGAATCCAACTGGGGAGTGGGATCTTGGCATGTTTCTCAGGTTAGGTAAATCCGATGACAGAGAACTCGGCTGGAGTGGTCTCAATCACAACTGCAAAACTTGTATTGGTTTTTAGTTGGCTCTAGTTGCATGTCTTGCACATGTTCTCTGATTGGCGGATGCACATTGAAGGTCAATGCCCAAGAGAGAATGTTTGATTAGAGTTTTCAGTAATTCAGTTTACATTATCAAGTAGTGAATTTTGATAATTTGTAAAGAAAATGTTTTGCAATGTGCGTTCATGCTTGTTCATTCGCAGAAGCACATTGTGCCCATATCGAGTTTGACAGGCTTGACAAGAGTTGGGTGGTTGACGATCAGTTACCTTAAGTCAGAAGTTGTTGTGCAGATAATTTTCCATATGTTTAGTTGAAATGATCATGTTCTTAAATTGATGCAGCTTCATGGATGTACTTATCGTGGCCCTTGGTCTTGTCGAGAGCGTTACTTATTAGAAAGCTGAACGTTTGTGAATACTAGGCAAATTCATGCGCTGAACAGCTTTTGGTAAAAAGAGATTAGTTGTGCTACGAAGGGCGTTATTTCATTTAATATTGGATAAGAGGTTAACCAGAAACTCAACATTGTTAACTGGCCGTGTCAAATTCTAATGGAATCAAGAATTTAAGGGTTTCGCAGGAGACTGCTTTGGATAGATTGAACCATTGCTTCATCCATCTTGCCTTTAGAAACTGTCTCAAGTGAAATGAAGAAACATGTAGGGCAATAGTAGTTGAATGACATGATAAGTAATATTGCTGCCATATATGCATTTGCACATGAAGACACATACATGCATCACATTAAATGGCATCACAGATATGGTTAAGATAGTTCATGAAAGATTGGGGAGAAAGGACTATGAAAGCCAAAATGAAATTCATGATCTTCTCTTCATGTTTGGCTTGTTGAATGCGTTTTTATTACAATGGCTGCATTGAGTTTCATAATTTTTTACGAAGATCGTTACAAAATACTGAGAATCCTATAAACCACCTGGAAAGATTGAGGAATACTTAATTTTTCCAATTATTACCTGTTTTTCCATAGTGACATGAAATATGTAAGTGAATGTTCGAAAAAAAAAGAATACAAGATGATTACATCTTCCTTTAAAATAATAGCATACTTAAAATGACATGATGTAATTATCATACACTGGGGAATGAGACATGGTGGTAGGATCACCTATAATTGTATGCTGATGATGAACCTGGTGACTAACATTGGATTTGAAGAACTGGAGTTTCACAAGCTTGAGCTTTGATACAGTATAACTTGGAAAGAATTTTGCGAAAGTGAAACTGGTTATTTTTTCATGTATTACAGTTTATAAGTGGTGTGTATAGTGCATGCCCATTGCTGCAATATTCCATGATGAAATCGATGGTAAATGACTGAATGCATGTTGGTATGTAAATAATCAGCAGCAGCAAATAGTCAAACAAGCAAACATTTCCAGATTTGTTTCTTAATGTATCAGTAGGAAAAACCAGGAATCATAAGAATAAGCATATATGTTTACTTGTCCAATTTAACTTAATCAATTAGTTGACATGTTGGTTAACTATATTCTGAAACAAAAAAAAAAATCATTTCAGTCAAATGCACTGATTCAACATTTGGAATGCAAGTTTCACATTTCATTGCAAAAGAATCATAATTGTTTATGGCATGCTACTCAATGAAAACAATCTACGGAATGAATGTATTCACTGGCAAAATTGATTGCATGACATTAACTTCGATTTGGATTGTCAATCAGGTCGTATGTCACCTGAATTTCATTTAACATTTTTCTGTTTTTAGCCAGAAATGCTCTGGTCATCTGGCCTTCTTAGATTAGATAGCCAAATTTAATTAGGTTCAACCAATAATTATGCTTTTAGAAGTTTCTTATGATCATATGTTCCTTGCTCTGATTTGGAACCATCCTAAGTAGAGCTTTAATGAATTGTTGGGTCCACCGTCACACCTGGATCTGCCAAATGCTTGCCCTGATTTGCTCCCTAATTTTGTTGCAGTTATTTATAAATTTCATACAGCAAACTGCATTCATGACCTTCAAAATTTGAGATTAATATCTGGTATAAGCAAACCTCATTAGTCCCCTGCAGTTTTTGACCCTATTATGCGTGAATGCCAACCAAATCATCCTTGCATAGGATTTTGCATCATCTTCCTTGTATATTTTCTCCTCGTCATCTATCATCTTATGCCTTTTCTTTTGCTTTAATTAACACTGTTTTCTCTATTTGCAACACAATATTTTAAACCTAAAATCTGGTTCATTTTTGCATGTATTAAATATTTTGAGATTTGACTTAACTTTTAGACATGTGATGTTCTATAGTGGATCTCTTTTTGCAAGCCTATGAAATCATTAGTGTTTTTCATCTCATAATAATCAGCCTGCTTATTATCATAACTGCATCTAGTTTATCTGAAATTTACATTACTTTCCTTCTTCACTGGCCTAAAGTTATGCATGATGGGTACCAATCTGTTGAGCAACAACCCCCATTGGTGTGGACCAAATAAAAATATAAAATGATATATTTGTATCTCATGGTGATACATTTTATAAGATCCAATGATATTAGCAACTTAAGTTTGTTCAGCTAAAATATTTAGTTAATGGTACTTATCGCACAATGTAAATAATGACTATAGCTGCTCCGATTACACAATAATTGGAATTGATTTTATATTGGTCTCACCCTACAACACAAAGAGAATTCTATGATCTTACAAAATTATAGGATTCTATATTGCAAGTTTAGGTTACAAGCAAGACCCAAACATTCTTGTTATAATGCAGTAACTTAGAAGTGTCACCACTATATCATTCCTTCCAGACTTTGTACAAGGAACCAAAATTGTTAATAAAACAAGAATTATGGTCCATGCTTATTCACTGATTGGGCTACATGCTTAATAGAAAGATGTAATTTAATGATCTGGCAGGACCAACATATAATCAAGTGTTATTTACATGAACTTGTACTTTTTCCAGATAAAGAGAAAATCACACCTTTAAAGTTTGCCCTTCTCCTTCACTTAGCAACGACAAATTGTTTTTTCATTCTGGGCTTTATGAATGCCAAGTTTGTCGCTGTCCACTTCATTATGACAAATTGAATTTTGATTTTTTTTCTTTGCTCTATTATAAAATTTCACTGCAAGTTACTTTTCTTCAGATCTTGCATTTCCTTTTACTTATTAGATTTTAAAAGGATGACTTGTTCTGTTCTAGAGAAGTTTAACTTGTATCCATTCTGAATGTTGTGCCCTCTTTTCGCTGGTGATAACTGTGAAGTCTCGTGTCATTTCTTAAACTGAATTCAGCTTTATCTATTTCTTTTCAGATTGCTTTATTAGACATCTCTTCACTTGTAGTTAAACAGCATCACAGAGCTCTGAAACAGAATGAGCAAGGATTGGCCCTATGAGGTGATCTTGAAGGCCGTCTTCCCTTTGCTGAGTGGTTCAGACCTTGCAGCATGTATGTGTGTCTGCTGCCAATGGCGAGACATAGGCAAAGATGAGTACTTTTGGAAGGGTCTGTGTGCAGAAAGATGGCCATCCATCTGCAAGAAGTCCTCACCTCCACCCTTCGGTTACCATAAACTCTATCTCACTTTCTGCAAACGTCAGCAGCGGCGACCGCTCCTACCGCCGAGGCTCTCCTTTGCTGACCTGGAATTCTATATTGATGTCTGGTCTGATGAGAAGGTCGTATTCTTGGATGTGGTCCCTGGCCCCATCCTGCAAGCTGGCATCAAGAATCCACCTCCTGGCATTTCCGACGTCCTTAGGCTCCGTTTGGAAGGCCCAGGATACAAGATGATGATGGCCATTAACCCATGGTGTTCCCCATGGTTCAAAGCGAGAGCATCCACGTCTCTGTTCTTGTTTCTCGCAAAGATACAAACAAGCTTGCTCGTATAATCAACAAGTCAAGTTTTGATTATGTGGACGGGATGGGGAGGGCATTTGTCTACGACTATCTGGAGTTCTCACCCTTGCATCCGTTTATATCAGGTATCAGGGCTTGGCTCTCTCTGCTATTGATGGAAGATGGTGATGGTGGTAACCTTGTCTTTGGCATTGAAATGGATTTCTTTGATGCTGCCAACTCTGAGGATGAGGTTTTGTGGCTTTTAGACATGCTGGATTGGAAATGATGGTGTTGATGTCTCAGATCATCAAGTTTAGACAGCTCTTGTGAGGAATCAGTAAACTCAAGAATGACCATAAAATAGCAAAGCTCAGTTGAAATGGTCTGTCCAGTTGAAATTGGTGAATTCAGACCTGGTCTGTGCCTAGGTTGTTAAGTGGCATCTTCTGGATCCATACAAATGGCTCATGATAATTATCTGTTCTGGAATAGACCGAATCGTGTTTTAGTCTGATCGTGGCTTATTGGACGTAGTATTGGCCAAAGCATGAGCAAAAGCTATGGCTGGTACCAACTTCGTGTAATGAAACAAAGATGTTCTTCACAGACACAACCCAAGGGTTCATGTACAAGAGTCACTTCACACAACCCAAATATGGGTTTAAACCAGTCACAAATATCGGTATAGGCTATATTTTGGCGAGGCTATTTCTTGCAATATGATAAGTTTGGTAATAAATCTTGAAAAAATATCGGGAAATTCTTGAGGCTTAAAAATATATATATATAGAAAAATAACAAAAATAAGTAAAATATCATTTTTAGATAATAAAATAAGTATATAATGAAATAAATAAGTAAAAAATGCAAAATAAAGAAGAAAAATAATTTTAAGTTATAGAAAATAAATAAATATGATAACAATAATTGATAATATCGTGATATTATCAAATTGACAATATTTTTAAAATATCATGATATTGCTGAAGATATTTTCAAAATATGTCCGATATCTGTAAGTATGGTTTAAACACAAAAAGCTACTAAAGGCTAAGAAAATAAGGAACAAGGGGTCTCATATTTATACGCAACAAGAGAGAGAGAGAGAGAGAGAGAGAGGTTCAATGTAGCCGTTGGGGAGCTCCCTAGCCAAGGACTAAAAAACCCTTGGTTATGATACAAAAGACCTAAATAAAATAAAAAAGAAAAGAAAAACAAAAAACTGTTCTTCCCTTAATGGGTATATTCTATTACAAGACAAAAGATTAAAATACCCTTAAAGGGTATTATGTATTACAATTAAAAATGAGTATGTATATGTAATCTATGTCACATAGCTGTGAGTGTGGATATAGTGATGCAACACTTTAAAAAAACTTGGGTGCGCGGATGGTATATATATATAATTTTTAATAGTTTTAAATTAACACTACGTGTATATGCACATTTATGTATTTATATATACAATATAGATAAAACTGGACTTAGTTAGGGTTAACTAAAGTTTGAATCTACTTTTGGATAAAAGTAGACCTCACTGTGGTTGACTTCACCTGACACAAAGGAAACCGTATTCGGTGTTGCACTCGCATGGGTGCAGGTGCGACACGAGTGTGTTGCCCGATTAGAAGAGTTTGTATTATATAATACAATATATATATATATATTATATATAAATCATATATATTATATACATACATATATATGATATAACCATATATATACCAAATACAATATCGTAACACCCTCATCAAACTCACGGTGCCACAATAGAGAGTTTGCCAAGGAGGAATAAAAATCTCGATGATGGAAGCGCTTTGGTGAAGAAATCCATCAATTGATGCTCAAATGATACATATGACAGTGTAATAGTTTTATTCAAGAATTATTCTTTGATATAATGACAATTTATTTCGATGTTTTGGTTCGCTCATGAAATTTCTAATTGCTCGTGTAAACTGTACGTTTATTGTTCCAATATAATATTAAGGGTTCTACTATGTCAACTCCCAAGTCTTTTGACAATTGCTTCAACTATACCAGCTCAAAGTAGTAGTTGTCATTAGCTTGGTACTCAGCTTTTGTGAAAGATATAAACACCTTTTTGTTGTTTATTGCATTTTCACAAAATCAGGGAATCACCTACAAAGATATAAAAACCTATAGTTAAGCATCGATCATTCACATCTTCACCCCAATCAGAGTTTGAATGTGTAATAACTTCTAATAAGAAAAAAACTAATAAAATAAACCATAACTAATAGTATTCCTAATTTATATAATCTTTATTACAATACTTATATGCACTTTAGTAGGAGTATGTTAGAATTGACTAGTAGAGTGAATAACATGAATAATATTAAGTTAAGTAATAAAAAGATAAGTTAGAGCTTCAATCATTTGATTTTAGGCTCAGGCCTGTTAGGTACTCGACCGAGATTTTAAACTGAGGCTTGTTAGGTATTGGATCGAAACCCGGTTCGTTATATATGTGGGTCGAGCTCAGGCTGGCCCGATAGGCCTGAGTTATTTATTAATTTTTTAATAATATAAAAAATTAACTTTTTTTTAAAGGCAAGCTGGGGTTAGACATACCCTCACAAGTTATTATTCATCATATCATTGGGGTTTGAACCTGCAACATCTCACCACAAGGAGACATGCACTGACAACTCCTACCAACCACGTGGTGACAACTCCTACCAACCACGCAGAGCCCCTGTTGGTTAAAAAATTAACTAATGCATAGTAACTTGTTAATTACTACTACTACAACAACAACAACAACTACGCCTTCATCCCAAAACAATTGGGGTCGGCGATATGAACCAAAAAAGAAAATCATTCTGGGTCTTCCACATGAATAGGGAACGCCCCAACAAAATTCTCATATTTGTTTATATGCATAGGGTATGACTAACTTGTTAATTATTATTATTTACCTAATTAGTTGCATTAATTTTATGAAAAATAGAAAGATAATTAGTTTGGGTACCTAAAAAATTGGGAACTTGTTAATTATTACTATTTACAAATGGATTTGGGTTGCATAGTAACTTGATAACTATTGCTATTTACCTAATTAGTTGCATTAATTTTATGAAAACTAGAAAGATAATTAGTTGGGTACATGAGAAGTTGGGAACTTGTTAATTATTACTATTTACTATTAGTTTTGGGTTGAGCCAGGCCGGATCCGACCCACATTACATTGGCCCGTTGTGCCAATGGGTCAGACCATGGGCTGCTCTTCAAACCCAAGCATGTTAAGAACCAGGCCGGGTTTTGTCCTGTTATAAAATGGGTCGGACCGCACTTAAAGCTCGGCGGGCCAGGTCGGGCCAATGCCCACCCCTAGGGATGCTTGGTCGAATTTTCTCCATCATATTCTTATATATATCCAATCAGGTTGTTATTGAATCTCCTGTATGTATCCAATCAGGTTGTTATTGAATCTCCTGGCAGAGATGTTGTGGCTGCCCTTAATAGGATGCTGGAAGGACGTTGTCTGTGGTCCCTAATAACATCTATGGTCATTAATCGATTATTGGACCTGCGGCGCATCGGATGTGTGTTTGTAGAGAAATCAACTAATTATGTTGCCCAGGCTCTAGCTGCGATGAGGGTATTGTCCAGCACTAGAGTGTGGAAGGACAAGCCTCTAGATTGGTTCTCCTCCAATTCAGATATGTAATTGTCTATGATTGTAATGTTGTTGGTAGGGGTCTGTTAACGCCAGGTTGTTAATAAAAAAAAACAATGACCATGTGAAAGCAAAGACCACACCAAGGTTTACATCCTTTGGCACTAGGGGAAACTAGCAGTTAAGAGTTCATCCTTCTTGCAAGTATGGATAGGCTCTGCACATGGATTTTCTTTTCTTTTTCAACTTTTTGACAAGGATCTCACACAGGTTACGTCACCGGGACACACCATTTTGGGTATGTGTCCCTAGTGACACGAGCGAACACACTCTGACAAGCTTACATCAACAAGTACGACCATTATTTTAATATTTTAATACTTTTAATAACAATATTATTCAAAAATGGTCTTTATTGATTAAAAAATAAAAAATATTTTTAGGTCTAATCAGATCAAGCTTGGAAACAAGAGGATAAATATGCTCAGGTCCTGCCAAAATCTGGTTTGAACACTCGATTCATTAGATTCATGAATGTCGCTCGGACATTCATTAGCCCAAAGAGTATGACCACGAATTCATAATGCCCATATCTTGAACGAACTGTCTTAGCCACATCCTCTTCTCGGATTTTCAACTAGTGATACCCAGAACATAGATCCAACTTAGAAAAATAGGCTGCCCCTTGGAGTTGATTTAATAAGTCATTTATCCTTGACAGTGGATACTTGTTCTTTATTATTACTGTGTTCAATTTCCTGTAGTTGATGCACATACACAATGACCCATCTTTCTTTTTCACGAACAAGATCGGTGTGCCCCCAAGGTGATACCGATGGTCGGATAAATCCAATATCCAACAACTCCTGCGGTTGATCTTTGAGTTCCTTGAGCTCTACAGGTCTCATCCTATATGTTGGGATAAAGATGGGTGTCATGCCACGAGTTATATCTATCTGAAACTCGACTTCCCTATCGGGAAGAAGCCTTGAAAGTTCTTCAAGAAAAACATCCATGAATTCTTGCACAATCTCTGCCTCTGTGACCGAGAGTTTATTGTCGACTTCGGTCTTCATATAAGCCAAATATCCAATACAACTCTTTTATAGGTAACAGTTGGCTTGAAGACATGAAATAAATATTGGGTTTGCAAGTTTCTTAACACCTTGAAAGGTGAAAATCAGGGTTTCAAAGTGTTGAAAATTGGCATTTTTTTTTAATAATTGATCATCGCATAATGGTTAAATAACCAATCCATGCCCAAGATAACGCCCACTCCCTTAAAGTCCAATATCAAGAGGTCTACCAACAATAGACACTTTTTGACTTGTACTATGCATTCTTTGGTGACTTCATCTACACAAATGGTTTTCCCACTGGTGTGTCTACTTGATATTTGATTAAAAAGACATATTTACAATGTTTTCACAGGTTCTTTTGTAATACATCCAAGTCGCACTGGCCTTTATTACAGGACTAACAGGACACTAGACTAACATCATAAAATCCCCTAAGGTGTAGGGGTACTTGGGTTGTATGTGGCGTCCTCTTCATTCTCAGAGTTTGAAGGAACCCTAACCAGTGTTAGTGCTGTCATGTTGTTAAAGGCATATAGGTATGCATGCCTATTCATATGCCCTCTACTTCTCCTAGGTAGGGACACACCTCAAAAAGGTTGCAAAAATTCTCTTGCTTGATCTTCTTCTAGGACGACAAAGCTTCTATCTTGATGCACTATTATCCTCTTAACACCCTCGTGATAGGATGTTCTGGGTTGCTCCTGACTTCTTCTCCTACTAGTGGTAGGCGTAGTGTTGCTCGATCTTGTCCCGTAGTGGTCATAGTGAGTCCTACCACAACCCGAACAACACGTTGTTGCTCCTCTACCTCCATGGTTTGCCAATGATCCTCTCCTGACATGCTTATAAGGAGGACATCCCTGTGACCCTGACGATTCCCCAACAACTGGTTGGGGTGGTGCTACCCATTCTGCATCGACTCTGTGCTCTTGGTCATTGATTATAACCATAACTGGAGTGGGGGGAGGAATAGGAGGTGATACCTAATTGCCCTAGTCATATCCATTATGAGTGTCATAAAAAAGAGAAAGGACGACAACCATTTGGTCAGTTTGTATGACTTCGGGATGCCTTCGCCTCCCTGCACTCCTATCACTCCTACGGTCGCTCCCGTTGCTATTACTAATGTTAGTGTTCATTCATGCATACATGAAACACTCAATAAGTTTAGGATCTAATCAACTATGTGGACTTTACTATGACTCATTGTCACTTATTCATTTGGATGGTTCAAATTATCTTTTTTATAGGACCTTCTAATCATTATAATTCTCAGCTTTCTCAAAATCCAACTTTTCTCAAAAAATTGGCTTTGATACCACTTGTAACGACCTAAACCAGCTGTTGGAGAATCGTCAGTTTGTGGTGGCATTCGTGGATGACATTCTCATATATTCGACCAGTAAGGAACAACATGCAGAATATTTGAGAACAGTTTTGCAAATATATAGAGATCATAAGCTATATGTTAAGTTCTCTAAGTGTGCATTCAGGCTAGATTAGGTCTCGTTTTTTTGGACATATCATCAATAAAAGAGTGATGGTGAACCCAACAAAAGTTGAAGCGGTGACCAATTGACCTACACCTAAGAAGGCCACAAAACAATGAGAGTTTCATGGGGTTAGCAGAATATTACAGGCGCTTTATTGAAGGATTCTCAATATTGGCAGCCCCAATGATTAAGCTGACAAAGAAATATGTAATGTTTGAATAGAACAAGAAGTGTGAGAAAATTTTTAAGAAATCGAGAAGTGATTAACCACTGTACTAATATTAGTTCTACCTTCTAGCACTGACAGTTTTACCATCTATAGCGATGCATCGCATAAAGGATTGGGTTGTGTCTTGATGCAACATGACAGGGTTTTCACGTACGTATCTCAACAATTTAAAGTGCATGAGATGAATTATCCGACCCATGAACTGAAGTTGGTGACGGTAGTGTTCATATTCAAAATTTGGCGATACTACTTATATAGAGAACAACTTGAGGTATTCACTGACCATCAAAGTTTAAAATATTTATTCTTTCAGAAGGAATTAAATATGAGACAGAGGCGATAACTTGAGCTACTCAAAGATTATGATTTTGAATTGAAGTATCATTGAGGGAAAGCCAATGTAGCGGCTGATGCACGTTGTCTAAAAATAGAGTCAACAACAAGACTATCCATGTCAAGCTTGCTTGTCAGCATTATGGAGCAAAAAAGTAGAAGTGCAATGTCTTCCAGGTCCATTGATGTTTGTTCAAACAACCTTAGGGTCTAAAATTTGAGACAAAATTAAGGAGAAACAACCCTTAGATCAAGAATTAGAAGGAATCAGATAAATAATATCTAAAGGTGAAAATCTAGATTTTAAATTAGACAACCAAGGTATTCTAAGATTTTGAGATTGAGTAAGTATTCCTAAGGACAAAGAACTTAGGAAATAACTTCTTGCTGAAGTGCATCATTCTAGGTGCTCTATTCACCCTGGCAGTACAAAGATGTATAAAGACTTAAAGAACAACTTTTGATAGAATGAAATGAAGAGGGATGTTGCTGATTTTGTCAGTAGATGCCGGGTATGTCAGCAAGTAAATATTCAACATCAGAGGTCGAGTGGACTATTGCAACCGCTACCTATCCCTGTATGGAAGTGGGCGGATATAATAATGGATTTTGTCACGAGATTCCCTAAGACCAAAAAAGGATTAAATACAATCTGGGTGATTATCGATAGATTGACCAAGTCTGAGTATTTTCTCACGTGCAAGATAATGTGTTCATTTGAACATTTGGCTCATCTCTTCATCAGAAAGATAGTGAGATTGCACAGAGTGTCAGACTCCATCATTTTTGACAGAGATTCAAAATTCACCTCCAAGTTTTGGCAAAGCTTTCAAGAAGCCATGGTGACTCAATTGAAGATGAGTATAGCTTTTCATCCTCTGACATATGGGCAGTCGAAAATGACAATCCAAACGCTGGAGGATATGTTGTGAGCTTATACATTGGAGTATCCTGACTCTTGACACGAGATTCAACCATTAATGGAATTTGCTTATAACAACAATTTCTAGGTCAACATAGGTATGATTCTCTATGAAGCTTTATACGAGAAACATTGTAAAACGCCTCTATGTTGGGACCAGGTAGGTGAAAGAAAAACCTTAGGGCTTAAATTCATTCGACAAATGGAGGAGTAGATCAGTTTCATCTATGAAAGACTCCAAACAACTCAGAGTTGTCAGAAAAGTTATGCAGATAAGAGGCAACGTAAATTATAATTCGAGCAAGGTGATCACATTTTCTTGAAGATATCACTGTTTAAAAAGGTAATGAGGTTCAGAAAGAAAGCCAAATTAAGTTCAAGGTATATCAGACCCTTCTAAATTTTAAAAATGATAGAGTCTACAGCCTATCAGTTATCATTACCCCCATCGGTCTCTCAGATGCAAAATGTGTTTCATGTATTTATGTTAAGGAAGTATGTACCAGATCCTTCACATATTCTGGATACAATAGAATTAATATTGGATATACAAGAAGACTTAAGTATTTGGGAGGAACCAATCGAGATATTATAATTCAAAAAACATAAGCTAAGGAATAAGGTTGTTCTGATGGTCCTGGTGAGATTGAAGCATCACAATAAGAATGAAGCTACATTTGAGAATGAGGCAAACATCCATGCATAATTCTACTAGTTATTTTTTAGTAAGATTCAGGATGAACCTTTTTTTAAGGGGGGTAGAATTGTAACGCTGCCCAGGTGGGTTATGCCGCCATTCTAGGGCGATTACGGGAAAAAGGAAAAATGTTACCCCTCTCCCTCTCCCATAAAAATAGAAAGTAGGAGAGGGAAGGGAAAAATGCCCCCCCCCCCCCCCCTCCTCATTTATAGAATGAGGCGGGTGAAGGGGCTAACAGACCCTCACCCATGACTATAAAAGCCATGGGTGCCCCCCTCTCTTCCCACTCGATTCAACAGATAGAGGGACACATAGAGAATGGGAGAAGGAGAGTAGGAGGTACAAACTCGTCGACCGACATGTAAGTCCCCCTCTCCCTCTCGTTTCTTTTTATGTAGAGGCCGTTGACAACCTCATGGTTGTCGGTGAGTCGAAGGGGTATAGGGACAAGGAGAACCATGTCCTTGCCTCTCGTAGAAGGGGGGTAGCATAAGGGTTTTCCTTAGATAATACCCCTGGATGGTGACATGGGACAAGCAGTTGTCGGCAATCGACAATGGTGTCGCCCCATTTATATGGGATGCATCAGTCCAGTTATTATTGTTGCTGAAATTGCCACACATAAGAGGTGACATACGGGGGGGGGGGGAGAGACCACATCCGCAAAGAGGCAGGAGGTCCAGCCACTGCCTCACTACCTGCAGGTATCGACCAGAGTAGAAAAAAAAAAAACAAACCTTCAGAGCCTGTGAAATGGTAGACTCGGTCTGCACAAAAGGCAGACCGAGTAAACCATATTGCTTGGTTTGGGCATGACCCAAACTGAGCCGAGTCAAGTGCAAACCGGGATGACTCAGTCTGGGCGTGCCCAGACCAAGCCAAGCAATAGAATAAAAACAATAGATTTACAGATCGACTCGGTATGGACAGATCGAGTCGGGTCTACATATTAGCAACATATCAACTTGGTTTGAACGAACCGAATCAGATATGATATTTGGCAGACTGACTCGAACTATTCAAACTGAGTTAGGTCTGATTAGCTTTAGCAGACCGACTCGGTCTGGACAAACCGAGTTGGGTCTATTTTCTTGACAAACTGGCTCAGTCTGGATAGACCAAGCCCGATTATGCTCAAGGCAGACTGACTCCGTCTGGGCAGACCGAGTCGGGTCTATTTTTACGAACCGACTTGGTCCAAACCAAGTCGGGTCTGATTTGAGTCAGACTGACTCGGTCTAGACCGAGACAACTGGACTTTGATATATATATATATATATATAGAGAGAGAGAGAGAGAGAGAGATATATATATAGAGAGAGAGATGTGTGCACATAAGTGGAATTGGATGGGTGCAGTGGAAAATCGAGATAGCGAAGGCCTCGATTTTTCAATACAAATCGGATCCAAGTTTGGACCCAAATCTCAAATCGGATTGTGAACACCCAAAGTGGATATGAAACTAAGTGAATTTAGTGGAGTTTAGTCCAAACCCAAGACTTTCCAGTATAGACGCCATACATATGCCAAACCATCATGAAAAGGATTGGATCGAGTATACCAGATCCAAGATCCAGTCATAATTGCAGTTGAAAACCTAAGTGATCCATTTTGAAATCAGAGTGGATCTGGAATTTAATAAGAATTAGACATGGTGTGAAGATGTGGTGTAAAGACTACATAGATAAAAAAATATTACATAAAATCGGGGTGGTCAAAAAGTAAAAAGACCATTTTGCCCTCACTATACCTGATTAGTAACAAGGCATAATTTGGTACCTCAAAGTCAAACTCAAGTGATTTTTGGATCTTTAGATTCTTCTCTTCAAGTAGGATCCATTAGCAAAGGATGTGATAACAAACTCTGAAATAACGGAGCCAGAGTTTGGCATTAAAACTTAGAGGTATTTGATAATTTTTATAAAGACGAGACTGTAAATGATAATATGGAATATTCGTTGATTTCATATCAAAATTTGTGAGAAGGCTAAGGATATTCCTTAAAAATGAAATTTAAGCGTTTCAGGTAGGTGAACATTTGCAAATTCCTCCTTAGTTGAATAAAATATGTGCTAGTTGGTTTAGGCATCTTTCAATGTGATTCTATGTGCTTTAAGTATGATAGTTTTATTTATCTTGAATAAAACAATGTTTAACATGCTTAAGGATCCATAAATTGCGATGTTCAGTATGATGCTTAAATATGATGACACTTATTGCATGTCGCTTGATTCATGGTCTGATTTAATTATAAATGTATCATGTATGATGGAATTCATGACATTACTTCATGTAAGAGTTTGATATATGATTTTGAGTACTAAGTGTAGAGTTCAAGAGTCTTGGGATATAAACTATCTTGAGAATGTCACGCTTATGCCTTGAGAGGGGCATTGTAAGTGTCGTGACTTAATAAGTCTGTGATGGATTTCTATCCTTAAAGTTCTGACAAATGAACACATATTAAAAAGTAGTTAATGGACATACATTTATGATTGTATAATGCACTAACTTTAAGATATGAATATTGAAAGAATAATATGCATAGGATAACCATTCAGAGCATAATAAAGAACTCTACTAGGAGGCATTGTCTAGGGCATTGTTGAGGTGTGTACCTTGGAAATATCTCATACGTTACTAGGTTATTCTTAGGGGTCAAAACATTGCTCACTAGAAACATGTATAATGTAGCATGAACCACAAAACCTTGGGAGCATGCATAGCTTCTCAACACTTTTGGGGTAGGTATAGCTCCTTGAGACACCTTGGGGGCGGATATAGCTCATTGAGTACCTTAGAGGAAAGTATAGTCACCTTGGCTCTTCGGCTAGCTATCGATTGAGCTCTTTATAGCTCTCAGCTTGCAACCGACGAGCAACTACAACACTTGTATCCGTAGTCTAGGTTGATTTGGACTATATTGTTGTGAGTGGTTCATATGTCTAGCCAACACCATAAACTTTGAGCTATCTACATGGGTTGTTATGCCCGATGAGGTTGTCTAAAATAGCCAATTAGAGTATAGTATGAGTTTGAGTATAATGATTGAGATACGGTAAAAAAAGAGATAAAATTTATAAACATGTGTGCATAATTAGCAAACTAAACTATGACTAGGAGCTTAGAGTTCAGTACAATTATTATGTGTCTATTTGTAAATGAAAACTTACTGGATTGTAGACCCCCCCCCTCTCTTGGTTGCAACTGTAGGCTTAGGAACTGCTACCAACCGCAAGAATTAGTCGATGATTTTGAATCTGGCACCATATTTCATCACGTTCGAAATATGACTCACTTTCACTCTTTTGTTTATTCTACTTATGATAGTTGTATTTGGAGGGTTATGATTATTGTAAATGGTTATATGGACCTTTGGTTATTGAATAAAAAAAATTTGCATGATTTTTTAGGTTATTACAATAATTTTGCTCTAAAAACTAACATTCACGAACCCGGGCTCGAAAGGCCTCTGTTTAGGTCATTACATTTATTGCACTCCATCTGATCTACACGTTCAGGGTGTTAGATTGTTATTTCTAGATTTTCGACCATAATTGTGGCCATCGAAAAATATTCTGGCAGCACTCCCTCGTGCATTTCACTCCTCAGGTCTGTAAACCTCATTTGAGTCATTACACGTAGTGAGGAGGTCTAAGTATCCTGAAGTTGTCATCAGATTCCGGTGACCCTCAATTCTACTACAGAGTGCTAGTACAGTCGTCACTCTTTGGATACACATTATTCAAATTCTACTTGTGCGTTTTGTGCCAATTTTTGTGTAGTTGGGGTGGTGTGCGGGTGATCTTGCCATTTTTAGTGTACTGGAGCCATTTTCTGGTGTTCATGTGTGCAATAGCAGTGCAAATGGGATTGTGCTTCCAGTGACTTGTGTAAAGCAATTCTCCAATTCTGTGTGTGTATTTGTGCTGAGATTTGGACCACAGCTAGTTTATGGTGTGGGGAGTAGATTTGACTGGGGTGTGATGAGGAGATTTTGCAATTTGGGGTCTCATTTTGCTATTTTCCAATGAACTATGCAGTTCAGGGGCAGAACTGTCTTGTTTTTCGACCAAATATCTCCCATTTGGCTCATGTGTTTGAGCTTAAATTTGGACAGTACACTCTGTATATCAGGCTTCAAGAATCATCCCTTTGTGCACCTCTTTCCAAATTGCATATAGAAACAATATGTAATCTTTTGTACTGTTGTAATTTCTGTCAAGTGTAGAGTTTTCTAGGTGTTTGCTCTTTTGATCCTCGTTGTATTTCAACTAATTGTGGCTATTTGATCAGAGGGTCTGTAATTATTGACTAGCTTGTTTAGTGCTTACGAGCACTAAGGAGAACACAAATCGAAGGAAGAATAAAGAGCTTGGGCTTGAAGGTGCTTATAAGTTGGCTAAGTGTGAGCAAGGCATGGTTGAGACTTTGGTTGCCGCCAAGTGTGAGAATTCTAGTGGGGTGCTATCATTAAGTGTCGTTTTTTAGTAAAATGATCATATCAAATATCCGAAGAGTTAGATTTGCCAAAAACAACCTGAAAAAGCTCGTTTGCTTGCAGTATGCTGGCAGTGGGTTAGAAAAGTGCTACATAGGAAAGAAATCATGCCTTGCTCTTAATATAGTAATAATCATCTCTTTTTGTTTATGCCTTGTATGCCCGGTGAGTGGTTTGATTTCAAAGGAAAAAGCATTGAAATAAAAGAGCATTCGTAGTTTGGAAAATAACACATCTTGTGTTATTGTTGCTTAATAATCCATATATCTAATTTCCTCCATCAGTTTGAAGTTGCATTTCCCTTGCTTCATAACTTGTTAATCCTAATATATTAACAGTAAAAGCTTGTGATTGTGCACAAGGGCTCCACACACCTGGTTAGGTGGGTTAGCTTAGGGTATGTTTGATGCATCGTTAGACGAAAATCTCGCTGAAAATGGTGATTTCTAACAAACATTGGACGAGATGGACGGTGTTTTGCGTGTCCGCTATATTTTTTATACACATGACTTTTTAGTTTCACCCTCTCCCTTGTTACAAAAGTAACAGGGATGAAGGGAGCGTACGTCTCGATGGGTGTGCCTCATTTTGTCTTGTCATGCGTGCACTTGTTGAGGGAGCATCGATATGATTAGCAACTTGATGAGTTTTTTTTTTTAGAGAGAGATGAGTAAAAAGAGGGTTTTGTTTTTTAAATCAGATGTAACAAAGCCATCTATTGAAGCCATGGGCCACGTTGGTCCACAATAGAGCAGTGCAACATTCATTCAAGCTTGTTGTTTCTTGCACCGTAGAAGGACACAACCCATCATCCTCTAGTTCTGAAGGTTTGTTCTTCCATGTCTGACCTCGGGGAAGGAAAATAGATACATACCCACATCACCAAAAACACCGATCTCTTAGAAAATCTCTTCGTCAATAATGGTTTGTTGCATTTGTATTGCACCTGCGGCTGTTGGGACGATGCACACCAACTATTTGATAGAATGCCTCATCGAAGTTTGGTTTCTTGGAATACCATGATTGCTGGGTATTCGAAAACTGTTTGGGAAAATCTAATTGCAACAGTTAAAAAAGGAGGTTGAAAATTGATTGTGGTGACATTGAAAACACAATTCGTTTGTTTAATTCGATGCCCCAAAGAGATGTTGTTTCTTAGGATGTAATGCTTGAAGGCTTGGTGTAAAACCCATGTAAAAAAAAACTAAAATCGGAGTCAGGTCGGGTCGGGTTTGGACCCGACCCAGGCCTGTTCTCGTTAGAGCTTTAAAACCCGACGCAGGGGGAGGATTTATTAAAAACAAACCCTCTCCTCTGTGCGTCGCACGCTCACCCATGCCGCTCCACCCGCTCGGCAGGATAAGGGGAAACCCTTGAGGGTTTCTCTGATTTTTGGCCCTCCCCGAGCTCTTTAAAAGCATCGCAGAAGGGGAGGATAGACGCACCTCCCTCTCGAGTCTCCTGCTCCTCGCTCTCCTTGCACCGACGCCCCTTCTCGTGAACCTCGTCACCTCCTCTCGTCCCCCGCGATCGCTGTCTCCGGCGACCACTCGCCGTCGATCTTCACCCCCTTCCACCTTCTTCTTCCCTCTACTGCAGAGGCGCCAACGACCCGCCGTCCACCACCTTCTCCCTCCTCTTTGTTGCGAGCAGCGACCTCCAGCTACCGTGCTAACGGCCGCCACCCGCCTTTCTTCTACTCAGGTACACCCCCCCCCCCCACACACACACACACACACAGTTGCTTATTGTGTCGACAAAGGGCTCCGCTCCCCCTGTCCCTCTTTCCTTGCCGACAGGGGGCGGAGCCCCTGCCGTTCATTGTGTCGACAGGGGCCTCTGCTCCCCCTGTCCCTCTTTTCTTGTCGATAGGGGGGCGGAGCCCCTGCCGTTCATTGTGTCGACAGAGGGCTCCTCTCCCTCTGTCCCTCTTTCCTTGCCGATAGGGGGCCAGAGTCCGTTGCCGTTCGTGGTGTCGACAGGGGGCTTCGTTCCCCCTGTCCCTTTTGTCTTACCGGCAGGGGGTTCAACCCCCCCTTGCCGTTTGTTTTGTCGACAGGGGGGGGGGCTCTGTTCCCCTGTGTCCTTCTTGTCTTGTCGGCAAGCGGCCTCTGTCATTTGCCTTGTTGACAGAGGGACTGCTCCCCCTATCTCTCTTGTTTTGCCGGCAGGGGGCTTCGCCCCCCTGCCATTTGCTTTGTTGACAGAGGGCTCTACCCCCCTGTTCCTCTACCCTTTACTGCTGCCTCTGTCCCTCTTCTACAGGGAGCTGAGCTCCTTGCCTACCCTCGTATTTGGGGTTTGGTACTACAACAGGTCTTATCGGGATCACTTCTCATTTGTATTAGGGCATATTGCTAACGTTCTAAGCATCGCAGGTTGAACGGTGAACCTTACTCGCCCTCCGTTGTTTGAGCTCGTGCTTGCCTATGCTCAAAGACTATCACAACCTCTGAACTTTTCGAGGTAGGGTAAAGTCGCACTAGGGGCAATAGATGAATCTATTTAAGTTGAAATAATTAAGATGTTCATGCTAGATGTACTTAGATTTATATTGCTTCTGCGTTGCGTATTTACTTGTTTGCATATTTATGAGTTGAGGTACAGTTTCACCCTTCGAGTATTAATTTGCGTATTTGCTTATGTGGTTGAGGTGTGGTTTTGTACTTTTTGCAATACTTATGCCCTTAATTGCTTGCATATATATACTTGCTTGTACGCTCCTTTGGGCGACGCACGTTTTTGTACCTTGTGTATTACCTATGACCTTACTTGCTGGCTTGTATATTTGGCTATGGTGTAATCTCGTACTTTGAGTATTGCCTACAATTTGTAGTTGTTCAAGGTACGGTTTACTTGTCTAAGGTACGGTTTACTACTTTGTGTACTACTCATGTGCTTTTCGTTCGATATGCGGATTCGCAAATCGAGAGTTACTTTGAGTTTTGCCATCTTGGTATAATGTGCACAAACTCCTATTCATTTTAAGTATGTACCTACATAAATACAGTCTCATGCATATCTTGTTTTGCTTGTTTTCAAGATAATGGAAGTTGTGCTTGTGCGCTATAGTTCTTTTAAGGAGGGTTTCCTTCTGCGAACCCAGTGCTCTTTAAAATATACAACTTTTGCAAAGTTAAGTTTTAAGTCTTGCCAGATTGCAAAGTCACATTTGGTCCCTTCCAAGTCCACACACTTGGGAGGAATATTTTATAACCCCGATTCGAGTTGTGACCCAGTTCGAATAACCCCGATCAGAGGCATGAGCCTATGAGTGAGTGGGGTTCTGTTGAAGGACCCATTCTTCATTTATCAAACCTAGTGTCACATGTCGTGCAAATCATGTCGATACTAAGATAAAATTTGGATGCAAGATGGATAGTGATGTGCCTTGTGTGAATGACTCAATGTGGAATTGTGACTTTTAAGGATGAATCGTGCCAAATGAGCACTCCTATATTCTTTGGATCATTATGAATGTTGAGAAGCCTACACACTTCCCTTTTTCGGTGTAGCGTACTTTTAGACATGCACAACATGTTAAGTACTTTGTTGATCAGACGAGAGATCCAAGATGACCTTGTATCATGAAATATGCAAAATATTATTGAAATGAATTCAAGACTTATCTTGCCAAACTTTATTGTATTGCTTCTTTTGCAGATAATATCTGTTGGGGTTTCTTTTGTGAAAACATCCCCACTTCGTCGTAGTCATACTTATGACATGTACGATCGTACTTTTTGACAAATATGTCTTCTTACATTGCGATGATTGGATGAGTAGGTTGTGGCAACCTCGATGAGTGCAAATAACAAAATGCTGAGATCACCTAAATAGGTGATGATTCCGCCTTCACCGACAAGATACTCGAGTTGGGTCGAAAGACCATAGTATGCAGAATGGGTTTTCAGTTAACTACCCCTTATGTACTCATTCAAACCGCTAACTCGTGTTAGGAGAGATGATGGAAATGTACAAAAACTTCGATGGGCAAGCCATTAATGGCAGTTACGAGCAAAAAACTCGGCTTTCCCAATTATTGGAGTTAGAGGAAGAGGACTACCATAATTATCCTAGGTGGTAGCTCTCCATGTTCAGGATGCATCCATTGTTTATGCTGCTTTGGGGATTTTTCTCTTGGTCATCGATCGTCCTCTTAGGTGCAGACTCAATCAGCTATCTGAGTTATCATAAAATACATAGCATAATAAACCCTCGGATCAGTCTAGGCTGTTTTTAGAGTCGTGCCTTGTGCATACCCACTTGGCCAATTAATATCGGAACATAATTTAAATCTAATCACACAATATGTTGAGTTATGCACGTATGAAAGTTATGGCATGCAACTAGTTTCAATACTTATGGAATTGTGTGTGTGGTTGATGTAACATTGTATTTTGCTAGTTAAATTGCTTATGCAGTTATTTGCTTGTAATAGTTAGCCTACTTGTGCCTGTGAAATGCTTATAAAATTTTTAGCATTGTGCTCATGATAGTCTCTTCCATGACTCTGTTGAAATTAAATTATTATTTAAATGCTTGTCTACTGGACATACTAAATTATTCTACTTAATTTTATTTTATATCATCTTGTATGTGCACCTACCAGTTTTCGTGAAACTGACCCATATCATGGGCATGTGATGTATAGGTAATACAACCTGCGATGGCACGATGGTGTGATGAGATCAAGATGAAGCTCTTTCCTTGATGTTTTGCTCCTGAGGATATGTTGGTAAATTTGGTATAAAGTGTATTTCGAAATTTCAATTTTAATTAAATCTTGAGTTACTAAAACTATTTTAGTAAACTTCTTTTTTGTTTCAACAAACATAATGAGTTGTAAAAATCTCATGAACAAATTCTCAATCATTGAAATTGCATTTTAAAACCATTTGATTTCAATAGTTGTGCGAAAATCGATAAAGAAAAGTTTACACTGTAATGCGCTCAAGGTCCATTGATTTGTTGTTTTAAAAATATTAATTTTCGCTGAAGTACTATTTAAACTCTGATAATAGTATGATTTCAAAGCTTTCTAAACTATTCTAAAAGTTACAAGTCCTGGATTTTTGGGGCGTTACACTTGGCCATGCATGGTAGATGTAAAGATTCTTTAGAACTTTTCTCTCATATGAAAAATAAAGGGGTTGCTCCTGATGAAATCACTTTCATTGGTGTGTTAGGTGCTTGTAGTCATGCAAGTTTGGTAGAAGGAGGCTTTGCACATTTTGATTCTATGACTAAAGAGTATGGAATTCAGTCTAAAGTTGATCACTATATGTGTCTAGTTGATCTTTTTGGATGAGTTGGTCAATTGCATGATGCAGTACAAATTGTGAGAGGCATGTAGATTGCTCCAGATGGTGTTGTGTAGTCTGTATCGCTCAATGTTTGCGGTATTCATGGCAATGTTGAGCTTGCAGAGAAAGCTGTCAAGACCACCCTTCATATGTACCCAGAAAATGCTGCAAATTATGTTATTCTCTCAAATGTTTATGTTGTCAGGAGTAGGTGGGAGGATATTGCTAGTGTAAGAAGGCTGGTAAAATTAAAGGCGCTCAATATGGAAGTAATTCAATCTATTATCTATGACTGTCCAAGTTGTTCACACATCGTCATCAAACAACGAACATTTGAAACATAGTATTTGAGTACGGTCAAAACAAACGTTGAACTTTGAACAGTTATTACGGAACAAACAAAACTAATGTTCTGTTTTGTTCATTTTGTCCAACCCTGGACAAGCCATCAAACATACCCTTAAGGCCTTCAAGCTCAAGGATGGCATGGATTCAATGTTTGAGTTGTTTATCCCTTGGCATGCGGCCAAAATGGGAGGGGTGTTGAGTAGATCCAATGTTCAGTGCCAAAAGCGACAGGGGCCACCGCATAGTGGTGCCCCCCACCCTATTAAGGGGCGAACACTTTATAAGTGTTCACCCCAAACATTGAACTACAGGTATGAAAGGAATACTTCAAAGAGTTTCATACCATGGAAAACGAAATAGAGATTGTAGAGGAGACTGTTCTCAATCATTTACTCAAGAGAAGAAATGATCTGTATAAAAAACAGTAATATGCCTGACATTAAAATAATATTAAAATATTATCTACAATGTCTATCCATGACAGGTGCCTATGAAATAACTGAAGACTATCTGTGCAAAGTTGGACTAAGACTAGATCCTAAGATCTGGTCTGAGTACAACCAATTGACAACCCTATTCGTAATCCAGGTATGAAAAGAGAAAAAAACTATAGCCAACACCAATGTTGTCAGTATCGGTATCGACCGTGAATGGTTAGGCCACAGATTCAAGTGTATGGGCTGATACCGATATTCAACTGAATTGTTCTGTATCAGCCCAAAAATAATAAAAAAACATTATGTGTCAATTATAACGTGATATGTGTTAAAACATTAAAATAATATTAAAAAATTATTTTGGTATTTTTTATATTTATTAAAAAATAACCGATTCAGGACTATAGCTTATCAAAATTCTATCGTAAACACCGATACTGATAACATTGGCCAGCACAGTTTCATGCCTCGAGATGATGGAGAGAAATGGGCTAGAGAAGGTTCAACCCATATGTAATGAAAAATTGAAAAATGGCAGCTTGCATCTCTCAAAGCCCCCGTTTCATATTTCTAAACATGTTATGAGTTTGAATCGAAATCAATGTTGTCAGAATCGGTGTTGAGCTTGAATCTATTTTGAAAACGATTTAGAGAATTGGCCAATTCAGACTGTGGACCGAATGGAGCTAAATTAACCAATTTTAACTAGCAGATGACACATGTCAATAAAATTATATATATAACTATTTTAAACACTTCTATAAATATTGAAAAATAAGCTGAATCAGCTCATAGAGAATTGATTTTGGGCGGATATGAAATGAGTTGACCTGAATCAGCCGATTCATAACGATACTGACAACAATGAGCTACAATATCAACTAAAATAATCTTTGCAAACGAAAAAAAATGAGATCCCAATTAAAACAGGTTAAGTAGGGATGTAAACAAGTTGGATTTGGAGTTGGAAGCGGACTCGGACTTGGACCGTGACTTGGATTAGGTTATAATGTAAACTGAATCCAAGTCCAATGTGAATATGAAACCAGAATCCGAACCACTGTGACAAATAATGCGCGAAATATGATTTTTTTGTGAAAAATTCGTGAGAAATTAAGGAAGCGATAAAAACTTCATTGTTTTGCGAGAATTTAAATTTCTCGCAAAAATATTTTTGCCACTATTTATCGCGAAAAAAATTGCGGTATTTTTAAATTCTCGCGAAATTAACTTTTGCTTTATGCTTTGTCTTTTTTTTTGTGGGTTTTTAACAAGACACTCTGCTCCCCCCCCCCCCAACCCTACCCGACTTTACCTTTCCCTTTCTCCTTTCTGTGCCTCTCAACGACGAAACCCTAGCGGTCGGCGGTGCGGTTTTCCGGTGTAGCGTGGCTGCGTGAGGCGTTGGAGGGTGGAAGCGCTGCGGTAACTGACGGGTAAGTCCCAACTCTCTCTCTCTCTCTCTGTTATTATTGTCATTAATTTGGTGAAGAACCACCAGAATCAAAGCATTGTCTCATTTAAGTTGTTAGTTAGTACGAGAATGATGGAGCCTTCGCCCTTTATGGATCTTCAGTTCATGACCAATTTTAGTTTTGCCTAGAAGGATACGATAGGAACGAAAACATTGGTGATTTTCTTGCTATTGTTAAAGGCTATTTTCTTTTCCAAAAAAATGGGATGATTTGGATCATAGTATTATGTAGAAAAACGTTATTTGACGCACCTACTTGTCCACAAAAACAAGATGAGTTGTGAAAATTTACATAACATGAAGAAGAGTTATGACAGGTTTTGGGTAAATGTAGGTGGCTCTTGCTTTGCTAGTTGCAACCATGGTTTGTTATTTGAAAAGACTCAACCTCTTGCAATAGTTTTGTGGAAGACTTGCATGAATGGGACAGGATGTTAATCTCTCTCTCTCTCTCTTTAGCTAGAGTGGGGCTTTCAAAATTGTGAATGGTTGCTTCCTATTTTGCTTCTAATTTGTGTGGGTTTTGTTCTAACATTTTGGTCATTTCTTTTCATCGTTTTTCCTTTGCCAACTGCCATTTTGATGGTTGTTATTTGATGTTTGATGGTTGATAGTTGATACTTAAATATGATATTGGAATTGAAAATATAATTTATATTTCTTTATATGTAAAATTTAATAGTGTAATCAATTTGTTTTCATTTTATTTTGATTTTTTTTTAGAAGTTATGTATTTTCCCGAGATTTTGCCGATAAAAACATGAGAAAAATAAATTTTTTTAAATCTCACGAGAAATTCATAGTTGAGAAATTGCCGTTTAAAATTTTTGTCACTATGATCCGAACCGATGTCCGATCAAATATGTTGTTTGGAAATATCCGGCACTATTCAGTCTCCCAAAACCCTAGGCGCAACCTGGTCTCTGCCCTGCTTTCTCTCTCTTTCTCTCTGAAACACCAATTCTGCAGCTCCTCTCCTGGGCAGGGCCTCTAACGCATCCCTTGCCATTGGCCTGGGTCAGGTCCTCTCTCTCTCTTTATGTGTTCAGGTCGGATCAGGGCCGCTGCGCATTGCGTCCGCCATCCAGGGTTTGGTATCCTTCTTCTTCTTGTGCTTTTTTTAAGGGTTTGGGGTTTATTTGTGTTCTCTTTTTTCCAATTAGCATCTAGATTTTTTATTTTGGTTTTTCAAATGAGATGAATGTTTAATTAGGCATTTCTGAGTTTTTTCTTTTCAATCAACATTAAACATGATTTCATTTTAGTTAAAAACTTAGAATTTTAGTTTTTTTTTCAATTAACATATATGTGAATCATGTTTGTTAGAACTTGGGAGTTAGGTTTTTGATTTATTTATGTTTTAAATAGCATGAATATTTAACTAGGTTTTAGGATTTTTTGCGTTCTTTTCCAATTACCATTTGGGTTTTTTAAATGAGATAAATATTTAATTAGGTATTTCTGTGTTTTTTTTTCCAGCCATTAAGCATTGGTTCCACATGCTTGATTTTAGTTATAATTTTAGTTTTTTTTTTTAATTTAGCCTACATACTAATGATGTTTGTTAGGATTTAGGTTTTTGATTTAGTTTTTTTTAAATAGCATGAATGTTTAATTAGGTTTTAGGGTTTTTTGTGTTTTCTTCCAATTAGCATTTAAATTTTTTATTTTAGTTTTTTAAATGAGATGAATATTTAATTAGGTATTTCTGTGTTCTTTTAATCAAAATTAAACATGGATTCTGCATGTTTGATTTTAGTTAGAATTTTAAGGGTTTTATGCTTTCTATATTAGCCTATATATAAATGATGTTTGTTAGGATTTAAGGTTCTGATTTGGTTTTTTGTAAAATGGCATAAATGTTTAGTTATGATTTTAGTTTTTTTTGTTTTTCAATTACTATTAGGCATGCATTCACGAATAATCAATAATGAATGCTTGATTTTTGGTTAAAATATTGTTTTTTTTAATAATTAGCATAAATGGATAATTTATGATGTTTGTAAGAATTAGGTTTTTGATTTGGTGTTTTTTAAAATGTCATGAATGTTAAATTATGGTTTTAGGGTTTTATGTGTTTTTACTTTTCAATTAGCATTAAACATGAATCCATGAAGAATCAATACTTGGTTTTGGTTAGAACTTAGAATATTAGTTTTTGTTTTGTTTTTTTATCAATTAGCATAAATGAGAGATCTATGATTTTTGTTAGGATTTAGGTTTTTGATTTGCATCATTTCAAATGACATGAACATTTAATTAGGGATTTAGGGGCTTTTCGTGCTTTTATTTTTTCTTTTCAATTATCATTTCAATTAGTAATAATCATGATTCTATATTTGATTTCTATTAGGATTGGGGTTTCTTTGTGTTTTTCAAATAGCAATAATCTTATTTCATCTTTCATTTATGTTATGATTTTAGTTTTTTTCCTTATTTTTTTTAGTATTTGATATAACAATATTTTTTCGATGTTTTAACCATTCAAATTTTTTTGCAATGTAGACATTGGATTAGTATTTCATACTTGGGGCTTCATTTATCAAAATGAGAGGAGACTATATCAACCAGGCTCATCATTGACTTCATTGGTGTGTTTACAAATTTCATTTTTTTTCATTTTACATATCTTGAATATTTGAATTGATTCAAGTTCTTATTCTTATGTTAAATACTTGTTAGTAATCATTAGTATATGATCTTTTTAGGAGTATTTTGAAAAACTTTGGTTGGTTGGTGATTTGATTAGAGAAATAATCTAATAGGTTTAGTTGTGCCCACCCTAGTTTAGATTCTTGGATTTGCCGTTGCTCTGCCTACTCCTGGCATTTATCATTGTTTTTCGGCTAGCACAAGTATTACTCTCTCTATGTGTGTGTGTGTGTGTGTGTGTGTGTGTGCGCCCGAAAAAAGGTCAATAGGGCCCTATTCCGGAAATCCTCTCTTTCTTTCTTTGTCTTTTACATAGTTGGCAAACCCGACGAGTCGACTCGGGAATCACTCGTGTCGACCCGGATTGGACCCCAACTTGATCGATTCAGGACTGCCGATCCAACCCATTAAATAAATTTTTTTGTTATATATTTTATTATTTTTATTCATAATTCTTATATAAAGTCACTTCTTATGAAGAATCTAATATTGTTCAATGAAAAAGTTAATAATCATGCGTAATTATATGTTTTTGTAACTTAATTATTGACATGTTAGCTTGAAGTTTAGTTATTTCCATGTCTTATTCATGTGCTTACACTATAAAATATATTCCTTGCTCGTCTGAGTCACCGAGTCAACCAACAGACTTGGTGACCCAGTAGGGGTCAGGTCCGAGTCACGAGTTTGCCAACTATGGTCTCCTACTGGAAAATAACCCTTTTTCGGTCATGATCCCTTACTTTTCTTTGGCTGGAAAAGTGCCCCTGTTGGCCCATTTCCAGCTAGGGCCTTTGTGTTTCCACTTTTGGCTAGAAAAGGGCCCATTGGCTGGCCTTTTGCCCATGGTCTCTCTCTCTCTCTGTAATACCCGTGATTTTTATCAGATAAATAAACTTAGATTTTAAGTCATTAAGGTGATATAAGAATATTTTATTGTTTTAATTTTTATTCGTACTTGGATCTTAGATATCGATTCACGAACATCGAAATGGATATTTAGTAGTTGTTAAGTGAAATGGATTTGTATCTCTGGTATTGGATCCTCATTATGAGGATCAAATTTGATTTTGGATCCAAGATGAATGAAGCGGACCAACGAAGTTTAAATTAAACTTTTTGTGAAGAATTTGCTATAGCAGATCCATATCAATTAGGGTCCATATATATGTATAATATCATATACATATATTTGAAAAAGGAATAATAATAATAATAGTAATAGTAATATAATAATAATCATATATTATATATGATTTTAATGTGTGGATCCATAGTTGGATCCATATGGATCCAACATGCGGATCCACACTGCAAGAGAACTGCGGATCCACCTTGCTACTGGATCACGGGTCTCGGACCCGGATCCAGGCCGCGCCCCGTGTAAAGAGGTATGCACAAAGAAAAAAAAAATGAACGACAGTGTGGCTCGATAAAACTGCGTTAGGGCTCATTTCTGAACCCTAACGCAGCAAGCGAAAGGAGCTGGGGGAAAGGGAAGTGCCGCCGCCGCTGGTGAGGGTAACAACCCTCTCTTTTCGGGCACCCTCCTACAAAAGGGGGTCCCTGAGTCTCTACCTCCCACTCTCCTCTCCTCTCCCTCTCTCTCTCTCGGTCTTCCTCAACTCCCTCCCGTTTCCCTGTTGTCTCTCTCGCTCCGTCGCCCATGCCCTATCGCTTTGTTTCTTCCCTCGGTCTCTCTGTCCCTCTCGACCCGAGCTCGGCAGTGGAGCATTCGTCATTGGCCGACCCTCTTCTCGCGACAGCAGTCTCCGATCGTCGGAAAAGCGCCGGAAGAGGTAGGAATTTTCTGTGTTCTCCTTGTTGGGTATGTCATGGGTTGAGACTATAGTGTGGGTTGTCCGAAAAACCCCAAATCAATAGGTAGTGAGTTTCTCAGGCTTGATTCGTTCATGAGAATCGAACAAATTGCTCCTTAGTTTTTTCATGAACATCTATATTTGAATCATCTTTACTTGTTTTCTCTTGATGACTGAACATCGTAATCATCTGTATTTGTTTTCTCTAAGTGACTGAATGTGATTCATAGTATGTAAATAAGTTAGATTATCGATCAATGGAAAATCTACTTGGCAATCAAATGTTATCACTGTTTGCGCTGATGGGACTGAACAGAAAGTTGTTTGTTTCTTGTCATCAATGTTAATCTATGTTGTTGTTTCATCATATGATTATGAAATTTAGTTTGATTAGCCCTGTATGTGATATCAGTGATCTTTAATAAATGAAATCTATAGGTTCATAACAGCATGTGTAGGGATTAGGAGTCACCATGCTTATTTTGTGGGATCGTTAAATTTATTTGGAAATGGATTGAAACAATTGATGTCTCTGAATGTACATACCTGGTTGAGGCTTTATGATCCGTGTGCGTGCGTAGTGAATATTCTCATATATTTGAAATTTCTGTTATGCGTAATCTGTTGCGGGAAAAATCCCGGAAACATGTATAAATGAGAATCTAGTTGGATTTATATTAAGTTGAAATTCAAGTTGACATTTACCTGCATATTCAATTGATATGCAAATTCCTAATTAGATGCCTATAGGTTGATGTTCGGTTCCATATTTTGTGGGGTTCTGATGCAGTTTTTCGAAGAATTTGAGGGGTTGGAATGAAATGAAAATTATTTGCTAGTAGTGTGGTTTAGTTGAAGAATGTTTGTTGTGCGGATGTTTTACGATATGATTGGTTATGTTTGTTTTATAGGTCATTCACCGAGGTGATTCAATTGGGTGGGAACTCATATAGATTATTTTTGAACAACTTAAAATTGTCAAACATTCAAAAGTTGTAATATATGTTTGTGTATGGCTTGCAATTAGATGGAGGCCCATGTTTATGCTAGGATTTCAACCTTGTGCATGGGCCTGGCTTTCAACTTCCTTTAACAATATGTATTATGTGAGGGGATATTTTACTTGGAAATTAAGTCCCTTTTGCTCCTCTGCTGAAGTATAGTGAAAGCTCCTGGAAGACTTTCCTTTAACAATATATATTATGTGAGGAAATATTTAACTTGGAAATTAAATCCCCTTTGCTCCTCTCCTAAACTATATGAAAGCTCTTTGGAAACGTCCATGAGAAATACTTTCAAGTGAGGGTAATCTAAAGCTATTGAAGCCTTTCAATTAGCATAATGCATGTTGTTTAGGAGTGGCTGAAGTTGGATTTATCAAGAAATAATCTGAGCATGAAAGAAAGGAGGATTGCTTGCAAGGATCTTTTAAGTTGGCTCTTCTCTTAAGGCCTTTGGAGGATAAAGTTGTTGCTACATGACATCTGAAGGTTGTTTGTGGTTCAAACTACTGTCAATTGGTGAGGGAGGTGTAAGGAAACTTTATAGTTATTGCATAATGGCATCCTAGAGGAGTTGAACTGGTGCCTTTTTGGACCTTTGGCAACCCAAGTTGTGCAATATTACTGGGTCAACATAGATATTTCTAGATGCAGAAGTAATCTGATCTGCTCCGTGGAAGTAGAGTATCAATGTTTCCTAATGAAGGGGACCATCATTTAGGTGGCAGGCATTTTCCAAGGCAAGCGAGGATGGTGACTTGGCTTGAAATGAGTTGCTATTTCCGATCAATTACTGCAAATATGCATCTTTTCTGGAGGATCTTTATTGCATAATATTGTATCTTGTGATTCACATGTATGTGATCTTTTTGTAGTTATTGTATTTTGTTGTCATGGATGAACCATGGTTTCCACTATAACAACTGTCTGTTGAAATGTCATGTATACTCAACATGATGTATAATCCATGCAATATACTTGGGCTTGAACCCCAAGCATGGATTCATGCTGAGCTGGAGTTCATGCTTTTAATGAGCTGAGCTTGAACATCAACATCAACATTAAAACTTGATACATGCTTGTTGGGTCAACATCAAATTGGCTAGTCTAGGTTCTATTTGGCTGGACTCATGCACTGGCCCACTCAGAAGCAAAGACTATATAACTATGTGTGTGTTGTGTAGTGAAATTTTAAAGGAAGAGCTATGACAAGAGGCTATAATTAAGACAGAACACATTATGGTGTCAAAGGTGCAATAATATGGGGTGATTAGGCTCTATTGTGTGGCTAAATGGTGTATTTGGACAAAGAAATGACTGACATGATCACAGATGGATTAAGAAAAGTAAGACATATAGTGGTCTAATGAGAGATTTATTGCTAATTATCTAGCTAAAGGTACATATGCGCAAGACCATCTTAGGAATTACAATGTCGGAGGTGCAAACTCTAAGGTATTAATGAGTTTCTGCAATCAAATGTGTATGTTAAGGTGGATTTCTAAAACAACAAATAAGGATGGGGTCATGATTAAGTGTATTGAGCTGGCTTAGAAAAGACTGCTGTTCAAGAAGGTTTTGGCATGTTTAAAACTTGCACTACCACCAATATGTGAGGGTGACATGATAAAAACTAAAAGGGAGATGGTGAACATGACATTAATGGTTGTGCGACAACTAAGGTTTTAGATTAAAGCATTGTAATTCATTAGGAGGTCACTTCGTCTTAGTTCCCACCTATGTCACCTGGGTACGGGTGTGGGTACGGATACAGAGGGTACGACATGACAATTCCAAACAATGTGGGTACGGGGACACAGCTATATATATATATATTAAATATCACATAAATACAAAATAAACTGAATATAATCTAAATGTATATGCTATATATTGAAAATATAATTATAAATTGAATACAAACTTGTATGTACAGAGGGTAAAATGGTGTCCAGGTGTCGACACGGGGACACGCGTGTCGACACGGGTATGGAGGGCAAAATGGAGTGTTCATGTGACATAGGTTTCCACCATGTTTTCACTTGAATTGATGCAAAAACTAGGTCAGCTTTATCATTTTCATATAGCAAATCAAGTGAATGGCTCTTGTTTTTTTGGTGCAGAAGTTGGATTAGATTTTGCCTAGGCTATTGGGGTCTGGTCTGTTTTCCAAGTTCCATGTGAAATTAGAAATATTCTGAATCTATGCGTTGTATAATGTATACTGTACTAATATGCACAGTGGGATGACAATAACTATCTTGTACATGTACTCAACATTACTTGATTGAATGTAGATACTAGATACTGTTAAACTGACCAGAAAATACTTTTAAAAATTGTAGGCCATGTCAGTTAAAACAACATATGCCTTTCTCCAGTATAAAATGATTGTATATCCATTCATATCCATTTTCTTGTTTGGAAATTCTTTACATATTTCCTAATGGATTTTTTTCCACATTTATGCTGCTCTTGGATCATTAGATGTCTCAAGATATGGAAAAAATTGACCTTTTGTGGAACCCTAGATTGCCTGATTTCTCATCTTCTACATCGAAAGAGAAAAATCACAATGTAGGCCATACATCATCCCTTTGGATGCCTGATAAGATGCTTTTAGATGGACTCTTTGTTCCTCCTAGAGACCCCAAAAAGATGAATAAATTGCAGAGGAAGCAACTAAAGGATACTGCCGGTAAGAAGTGGTATGTAGTCTTAACCCTAGTTTTATTTTTTTTTATGATTTACAACAATGGCATACTGGATTCAATTGCATCCTTTCTGTATAGGTTTGACATAGCTGCCCCAACCATCACTCCCGAATTAAAGAAGGATCTTGAAATACTTAAGGTTTGTTCTTTCAGTTCTCATTTATTTATTTTCTTCTATTCAATTATTTTTTATCTTCTACTTTCTTGTCCTTATGTTTGTGGATTTCTGTTTGTTGAGTCAATAGTAAAGGGAATTCTAAAAAATTTTGCCCTCCATTCTTTTATGAAGAAAATCCAGTGGAAAATTTTTGGTTTCTTGAACACTTGTCTCAAATTTGTATCATTAATTTCAGTTTCTGTTGTAACTAACCTGAAGTAGGATAACAATGGTTTTAAGTTGTTTAGCTTATGTTTTTTGGAGGATTTTAAGTTGCTAGTTGAGTAGTGTGGTACCTTTTCATAGTTTCATATAACTGTATGTAATCTGATATTTATTCCTTTTCTATATTGTCTATTAGGAATTTTCTTTTTGTTGGATTGGTTTTTATTTTGCATTTTGGGAGATAAATGTGTTCTTGACTTTGTCGATGATGGAATTTTGTAAGCTGACTTGTAGAATGATGAAATTGCCACCAAGTGCCTTTCACTTCAAATATTATTTAGTTCTTGAGACACATTACTGTGGAGTGTGGATTTTCTCATTCTGGGTCATCTTTCAGGAGTTCAGTTAAGTCTTTCTCTGCAACATGTAGGCAAGAGTTTTTGTTCATTCAAGTCCTACTTTCTCAAGTTGTAGCATGCTATATGGCAATCATTAGGGCCTTTTGTTTAGCTAATTAACCTATTAAAAGTTTAACTTTAATTGGTTCCTCGTAATGAACCTACATGCGTCATGATTGTGCTGGCTCTGCCATCTAGTCTTGCTTTAGACGAGATGTGCAGCTTGCATATACTTGTCTTGATCTGGGCATAATTTAACCAAACATGTTCTGATTTTGGAAACAGGTACACTGTCAAAGTGACACATCAACATTATGCATCTACTTTAAGAGTGCATCACATGACCTTTTTAAGTTTAATTGCAACCAACACTGTATTTGACGTTTCTTCTTTATGTATATATTTTAGTGGAGCCGATGTTCCGTTAATATGACTATCAAGTTTGAGGTATCTGATGCAAGGGACCATTATCCCCTTCCATACAAAGAAGTTAGAAGGCATTAGTTATTTCCCAACCATGGAAAAAGTCCGATTAGGCTGCTTAGTGCAGAAATTGATGGGGAGGGATCCATCTTTAATGAGAAAAGAGTTGTTTTTTACAAAATTAAACAAGATTAACACAAAATGCTTCTGGCTGTTGGGATCAAGTAAAAATCAACCTAAATATTACAAAATTTGCAAAAGTTACCATTGATTATGGAATAAACTGCATCTCAAAAGGTGGTAATCTCTTTCTGTCATGTTCCAATCAACATTGATGTACTATGGGACATTACACAATCAAATACTTAAAGCTTTAAAGATGCCTGCCCAATGTCTTACTAAGCATCTTAGGAAAGTACTTGATGTTTTAGGAAGATCTTATTGATGTATTTATGTATGGGTATAGTTTTCATAGTGGTTTTCTTGTGTGTGTTATTACATCCCAGGGTTACTACTTGCTTTTGCTCTTTTATTTCTCTTCTTAATGCTTCATTTTTCGGAATAAAAAGATAGAAAATGTTGCATGTCTATGTTATATAGGTGCAGTGCGACCGGAGTTACCGGAAGCTTCTTCGATAGGTGGGAAGCTCGCTTCCCGGAAACTCGCTTCGAAAGCGTGATACTCGTCGCTTCCGAAACTTGATGAGAACCTCGATTCCCCCACGCTTCTCCTATGCTTTTCACACACTTCATCTATTCTTCTTATATGTTCTCTTACTCAACTTTTCATGTTTTTTATGTGTTTTCTCAAACTCTTCTCACTCACTTCCATGTGCTTTCTCTAAATTGGTAGTAGTCATCATTTTTAGATTTTTCTAAAAATGTATTTTTTACACTAAAAATTCATGAAATTTAATATTAGTCACTTTTATATTAGTTTTTATTTGTGTTTCATTTTGATTCCCATTCAATTCTTATATTTCTTTTTTTTATTCCTCGATTCTCGCTTCCTATACATTTTAAAATGCATCGCTTCTCGCTTCTGCTTCCCGTATCGTTTCCCGCTTCCGCTTCCTAGTCTGGCAACCTTGAGTGCGACACCACAATTTCAAAAACATGTATGTATGTATTGGTTACACTCATGTTAAGGAACCCCCAGCTGTAACTCATAGTAGCAAGTTGTTTTGCCCAATTCAGTGTTGTGAAAAGCGTTGAGGCGTAGAAAGGCACTCCACCAAAAATCGAGGCGAGGCGTAAAGCGTAAGCCTCAATTTTTTTTTGAAAACTTAAAAAAAAATATGAAAAAATATCTAAAAATACAAATAAATAAAGAAATGCTTTATTGGTGAAATAACAACCAATAAGAAATAGAAAATCTCAAATAAGTACTAAAAAAACATGACATTAACATATAAAAGTAACTAAAAACTGATTACATAATTGGAAAATATATGAGATTAACCAATAAAAGTTAAAATATACTAAGAAACTGATTACATAACTGAAATAACTGAAAAACATATGAGATTAACCTACAAAAGTTAAAATATATGAGAATATTCTAAAAAATATGAGATTAACATATAAAAGTAAGTTACTTTTATATGTTACTTTAAGTAACATATAAAAACTGATTACATAACTGAAAAATATGAGATTAACCAACAAAAGTTAAAATATACTAAGAAACTGATTACATAACTGAAATAACAAGAAAATATATGAGATTAACCTACAAAAATCTTGTTGATTATGTCTTAGAAATCTTATTTATTTATTTATTTTGCGCCTCACGCCTCAGGACAGAGGGCCGTGCCTCAAGGCGAGATGCACCTTTTGCACCTCAAGGTGCGTTTTTGATAACACTGGTCTAAATCTAACCCTATGGATGTGTTCAACATGGTCCAAATAGTAGAAATAGACTCCTAGACCTTCATATTTCAGTTTGCGTTACTCGTTTAAGGCAACTTCTAAAGTTATCATGAAGCTCAACCTTTGAAGTTTGCTTGTGTGCAGACAACATGCACAAATTATGCAACTGCAAAAAGCACCATGACAACTTACTGATTTTTTAGAAACAACACCTTGTGTACATGGAAAACCCGAAAATTGTTATGAACTAAAGATGAGAGCAATTCAAAACAAGGTGATAACAATTGATTCAATAGAAGAATCAAAGGCACAACAACTGATACTGCATCAACTAAATACCTTGATGTCATCATGGACAACCGCCCTGGAATGCTGAAAACAAAACTCTCAGGCCAACCCTCCATTCTTGAGGGCTAGTCTGATTTGAAGTGGGTGGGATTGATAGCAGCTTGGTGCCACGTCGTGATTTTCTTTTATTGTTGTATTTTCTGTTTAGGGCAGGTTTGGATATCTCTTTCATTAAGAACTTATGAATATGATGATCCAAGTGGGTGTATGGGGTATTAGGGGCAAGGTTGTCCGTTACGTATCATTATTATATAGAAAAATGTTACGATATTCATTCATATCGCGATATGAATGCGTATCGTATGATATAGGGTGTACCGTACGATACAGGCTCAACGCACTTAAAAAGACCGAATACTATTTTTTTCTTTTTTGGGTTTCAAAGACCTCTTGAAGGCCGACTCCCTCATTTGTGTAAAGGCCATTAGAGAGGTATCCACACACCCTAGGACTCGTGAGAGCTATTTGAGGGCCGATCCATGTGCAAGGGAGTGGGTTAAGGTAAACAAACTCTATTCTTTGCTTTTTATTGAACTTTTCTTGGGGAAGATGGCATCAAATGATTCGGCATGGCAATGGGGCCCTCGAATAATGAGTGAAAACTGGTTGAAAATCGCTTGCAACTATTGCCGTACTATTATTTCGAGTGGTATCTCTTGGTTGAAGCATCATTTAGCTGACACATCTTAATGTTGTGGCCTTCACATCAAGAAAATTATTGGATACCGTGAAATGACAATGTTAACAATTACTTAATGGTTTGAGAGAAAAAAGACAAGCAAAAGAGATGAGTGAGGCAAAAATGGGGTAGGTGGAGCCCTGGAAGGACGAAGATGAATTCCCTACTTCTGATCCTACAACCCCTAGCGTAGCATCAAAAGTAGGAAGTTCTGCAGCGAAAGGGGAAATGTGTGGTTGGGTCTGGGTTACTTGAAGCGCCATAGGACATGCGAAAACACGTTTTCCTGAAGCGCATTTTGGAAGTGCGAAACATGGCGCTTTCGAAACGTGCTGGGAAGCACCAAAAAGATTTGGGAAGCGTGCTTCCCCCTCGCTTCCCCTTCTTTTTTCATTTTTTTTGTGTTTTTATTTTTATTTATTTTTATTTTTTTTCTCTTTTTTCGCTTCCCCCTCGCTTCTTAGGTCGCTTTCGGTTCGCTTTCTAGGTCGTCCCACACTTCCCGACTTCCTAAAATTTTGGAAGTGCTTCGGTTCTTGCTTCCGCTTCCCGAATCACTTTCTGCTCTTGCTTCTCTGACTGACAACTCTTGGTTGGGTCAAGGAGTAGAAGAAGATGAAGATGAAGAACAAGAAGAAGATAATGATTATTGATGGTATACTTTTAAAAACTTGGTTATTATTCTAATTTGTAACTGTTAAGTATTCATAAATTTGTTTTTTTTGTTTTTTGATAAATCTTGGGACATGTTCTTAATTGAAGATATTACTATTTTGCATTGTTCTTGTAAGATTTGATGATTGATGATGTGTTATGTAGCTCATAGAGACACAAATGCTTCACATGTGTTTTTATGGTTGCATTTTGTGCATTTCATCATTGTTTTGTGTGTTATGATTTTTTAGAATTTTTGCTATTTTTTTAACTTTTTACAATTTTTTTAGAATTTTTAAGTTTTTTTTTTCAAAATTTACAATTTTTATGATACATTACATATCTTATTTTGGGCCCGAACGACACAGATTACTATATGATATATACAACCTTGATTAGGGGTTACTAGGAGGGATATAATAGTCTTTTAGGGTCAATAAGGGCGGCGTGGGCATTATTTAAAGTGTGAGGGACAAGGAAGTTCTTCCTTCAGACTCGACGTCCTACCATGGGCAATGTGGTCATTTTACTTGGCTCGTCCCCTAGGGGCATTGTTGTCATTGTGTCTGAGGAGACAATCTCTCTCAGGGTTCCTCCCAAGATGGAACATTCAGGAGGATGGGAAGTCTATAAATACCTATGTAAGGCAATGTATAAGATGCCATTCTGAATTCAATTTCAATTGAGAATTTCTCAAATTGGCCTACTAAATATTATAATAGGATTGACTCTTCTTTTTTTGAAGCAGGGCTATCTGACCTCTTTGATATTTGAGGCCACAACCTAGGGCTTCAAATGAAAAAAAATATAACGCTTATATTTCACATGCTGTGGGCCTCCTATGAAACATGGCACATGCATGTGCCTCATGCTGAGGGCCTCCAATAAAAAAAATATAGAGAAATATGACCCTCCAATGAAATATGCGTAGGGCCTCAACTTCTCTTGAACCGTCCTTGATTGGAAGAGTTTGGCTCTCTTGGGTTTCCAAAGGAGATTCCTTCCTTCCATTCCCCTTTCCAAATTCATGAACCTCTCTCTCTCTGACGCCTCTCTCTCTCTCTTTCACCTCAATTTTATGAGGGTTGAAAATTTGGTACGTTATAGGCTGTTGATTTTTCAACCCTTGCAAAATCTTACATACACGGTGGAATAACATGATTGAAGAATCGATTTCTACTAACCCAACCATCTAGATCACATTTGGAGGGTCAAATATGCAAACAACATTGAAAAATAAAGGATTTTTCATTTTCCATTTCAAACTAGGGGTTCCTTACCCACAAGTGTAGTCAATATATATACTATGTCACATGGGTATGGGTACAAGTACATGTACAACATGCTTAGTTGTTAAAAGAGGCACCTAGGCGAAGCCCCACCACCGCCTGAGCCACTAGGCTTGGGTGATTGGTGTAATGAAATATGCGGAAGCACGAAAAACACTAGCCACTAAGGACTTCCAAGATCATAATCATAAGTGCACATGCGCAGGTCCACTATGGGACAATACAAAGATCAATAAGGCAAAAAGAAAAATACACAAGAATGTAAAATATAAGCCTTTATTGATCAAATGCTTAGTACAAGCCTAAGAAAAATAAGAGGGGGTCGACCCTATTTATACACAAAAGGCCCTTTTTAGGGGAGACCACATGGGAGCTCCAAAGAGCTGTTGGGAGCTCATAAATATGACCGTTGAGCAGCTCCCAAGAGCTCTTTGGTCAAAGACCAAAGAGCCTAGGCCTTTTTAGTCAAGGACAAAAAAAGAAAAATAAAAAATAAGAAAAGGAAAAAGGGCTACATGCAGTCTGTAAATATTATTTTATTACAAAATAAAGACCAAAATACCCTTGATTCGAAAAGCAAATTACATGGCATAAATAGTGTATATATACACACTATCTGTGAAAATATCTCAAAAAATGAGATAAAGTGTGCGATGAGCACAACACCACCAATGTGCACAAAAGCACAAGAACACTTAGAACAAATGTACACAAAGGTACAATAAAGAAACTCAAATGCACAAAGGCATACAAAATATAAAGAATTTTATTGAGAGGATTGGAGAAAAAAAGCTCCAAGAAGTGAAGTTTACAAAGGGGGAACTCCCCTATTTATAAGAGGGAAAAGGAGCCTTGGAGGGGCTCCACTAGCTGTTGGAGCCCCTCCAACGGTTAGAATTCTAACCGTTGGAGAGGCTCAACAGCTAGTGTTGAGCCCTCCAAGGTTGACTTTGAGTCAACAAAGAAATAAAGAAGAAAAAGACAAAAAAGGGAAAAGAAAAAAGTAAAGAAGAAAAGTAAAAAAGGAAAAAGAATTACAGCATATTCATAATTATGAATATGCGCAAAATGGAGAGAAATGACTAAAATACCCTTTCGGGTTTTATAGAAAAAAAAACATATATATTTACATATATATATATATATATATAGAGATAGATACATATACATATATACGTGATGTATATATGTATATGTATCTCTCTTTATATATATATGTAAATATTTACATAAAGAGAGATACATTTTAACACCCTCCCTCAAACTTAGGGCACAATGACCGAAAGTTTGCTAAGGAGAAAGTTGAATCTTGGGGAGCAAAGCGCCTTGGTGAAGAAATCTGCCAACTGATATTCTGACGTCACATAAGGAAGATCGATGACTTTTTGTAGATATGCCTCACGGACATAATGACAGTCCATCTCAATATGCTTTGTCCGCTCATGAAACGTGTGGTTCTTGGCAATATAGATTGCACTCTTATTATCACAACATAACTTTGTGGGTTCTTGAATTGAAATCCTCATGTCTTGCAGCAACTGATGAATCCAGACAATCTCCATAGTTGTAGATGCTATGGCTCGATATTCTGCTTCGGTGGATGATAGAGACACCTTCTGTTGATTCTTACATCTCCATGAGATCAGGGATTCACCTAAAAAAATGCAAAAGCCTGTAGTGGAGTGACGGTTATTTGGGTCACCTCCCCAATCAGAGTCAGTATATGCAATTAAATTCAACTCAGAAGAAGAGGAAAGAAAAACTCCCTTGTTTAAAGTTCCCTTTAAGTATCTGACAACTCGGAGAACGACACTCATATGAACGGATGTAGGAGCATGCTGAAATTGGCTTGCAGTATGCACAGCATGAGAGATGTCCGGCCTTGTGATGCTAAGATACATTAGAGATCCCACAAGTTGCCGGTAGGGGGTAGGATCCTCCAAAGGTTTCCCATCATCGATCTTCATTTTTGATCCCACAATTTCAAGGGTCTCACAGATTTTATCATCAGTAATACCTGATCTGTCAAGAATCTCACAGGCAAGTTTAGTTTGAGACAAAAAATAGCCTCTATGAGAGTAGGCTACCTCAATACCAAGAAAGTAAGTCAGATACCCCAGGTCTGACATTTTAAACCTTTCTTTTAAAGTGGTTTTAATGTTTCTGATGCCTTTTATGTCACTACCTGTTATCAACATATCATCAACATATAACAGTAAAATCACAATTCCTGCATCAGACTTTTTGACAAACAGAGCAGTGTCAGTGTAGCATGAGGAAAAACCATTTTGAACCATTACGTCATTAAATCGATCATACCAAGCCTTAGGGGCTTGTTTTAAACCATAAAGCGCTTTTTGCAAACGAAGGACTTTCCCCTTTGGTATGTTCATACCAGGAGGAGCATCCATGTAGACTTCTTCATTAAGGTCCCCATTTAGAAATGCATTTTTAACATCCATTTGGTAAATATTCCATTTTTTAATAGATGCAATGGTGATCAAACACCTTACAGTAACCATTCGTGCAACAGGAGCAAAGGTTTCTTCGTAATCGATGCCGTATTCTTGACTATATCCTTTTGCGACAAGACGGGCTTTATATCTTTCAAGAGTGCCATCACTCTTGGTTTTGACTTTAAAAACCCATCTACATCCTATTGTTTTCTTTCCTTCTGGAAGACATTGAAAAACCCACGTTTTGGCTTTGTTGAGGGCTCTAAGTTCGTTGTCCATGGCATCCCTCCATTCAATCATTTCCGTAGCTTCTTTAAAATTTCTAGGTTCTTGGTATGAGTGAATGACACTAAGACATGCCCTATGTTTTGGAGAAAAAGACTCATAGGATATAAATCTAGAAGGATTTTTCCTAGATCTTTCAGTTCTTCGAGAGTTGTTGGAAGATTCACTAAGATCACTATATTTCTCTATTGCACTTCTAAAAGTGCTTTTATCTCTATGAGTATAGGTAATTGGTTCATTTATCATTTCTTCTTCATCATGAATGGTTTGAGGAATACATTCACTTATATCCTCATTCTCTTTTAATTCATCATCGCTAAAATCTTCATTTCTAGATAATAGTTCAAACAAAAAAGAATAATCGGCATTATCTTCATGAGTTTTGTGTTCTTCAAAACCACTTATGTTTTCTAAAAAGGTTACATTTCTTGAAACATATAGTTTATCATTTTTAATATCATAACACCTAAAACCTTTTTGGGTTTCCGAATATCCTAAAAAAGCACAAGGAATAGCTTTGGGAGATAATTTATCATTCTTATCGGTGAGAACAAAACATCTACAACCAAAAATTCTTAACCTATTGTAGTCGGGTTCTTTTTTATACAAGATTTCATATGGAGATATTTGGTTCAAGTTTTTGGATGGAAGTCGGTTGATGAGATAAACCGATGCAAGAGCCGCTTTGGCCCAAAATCTTTTTGGAATTTTTTGAGAAATTAACAAAGTTCTTGTAGTTTCAATTATGTGTCTATGTTTTCGTTCGGCCAACCCATTTTGTTGGGGAGTTTTGGGACAAGACCTTTGATGAACAATCCCATTATTTTCAATATAACTTTTGAAATCATTTGAGAGATTCTCCCTCGGAGTCTGTTCTAAAAATTTGTAATTTACTATTGAATTGATTTTGTATTAACATGTGAAAGATCTTGAAAGTAGAGAAAACCTCATGTTTATGTTTGAGGAAGTATATCCAACTATACCTTGAAAAATCATCCACATAAATAACATAATATGAAAAACCTCCCTTAGACACAACGGGTGCCGGTCCCCATACATCAGAATGCACAATTTCGAAAGGTTTGGTTGAAAACATAGTTCTTTGTCCAAAAGGTAAGCTTCTCATTTTACCAAGAATGCAATCATTACAATTGAAATTGTCTTTACATAAGGTTTTAGCAAAATGTAAATATGAAAGCTTAACAATATTTGGATGCCCAAGGCGTTTATGCCAAACATTTATATTCTTATGTTGGGCAACATTACAAAAAGAGGTTTTTGGAATTTGAAGAAATTCCATGAGATAAAGATCTCCCTTCCTAGAGCCTTCCCCAATCAACTTCCCGGACCGGCGATCCTGTATCCAACATTTATTTGATGAGAATTTGATATTACACCCATGATCCGATAGTTGAGAGACGGAAAGCAAATTTAAATTTAGTTTTGGTATAAATCTAACTTTTGGAATAAAAAAACCTTGTCTTTCAAAATCACCAATTCCTTTTATTTCAAGAGAAGCCCCATCCGCGGTGGAGACAAAAGAGGGTGACAAATTTTTTGAGTATTTAGAAAGTGACAAAACATTTGGAGTCATATGAAAGGATGCACCCGAGTCTAAGAGCCAAAGAGTCTTACCGGGAGGAGAGAAGGTGGTCATGGCGGCTCCGGAAACGGATCCCTTGAGGAGTGGTTGAAGAGCTTCCATGATTTGATTGAGAGCCAAAGTAGCATGATTGGAAGTAGAAGGACCTTCCTCCTTGGTTGATTGGAAAGTAGTAGACATTGCCACCATCTTCTTCCATTTAGGGCATACCGGTTTAATGTGACCCGGTTCTTTGCAAAAATGGCATATGATCTTACTATAATCTCTCCTTCCATAATGCCCACCATTTTCTCTTCCTCCTTGATTTTTGTTAAAATGAGGGGGTTTATAGGTTTTAACATTATTCCCCGGTCTTGAGACGGCATAAGCACCCTCATCCTCATCTTTAGAGGGAACGGCCAACACACTTAGATTGGTTTTATTCATTCCCAATCTAGTTTCTTCTCCACTTAATTTGGTAAGCACATCTTCCAAAGGAGGGGAAGAGAAAGAAGATAAGAGAGATGATCTAGTTTGTTCAAACTCGGGTCTAAGCCCATTTAAAAAGTTAAAGAAATGATCCTCTTCTAGTTGTTTGGCCCTCAATTCAATAGCCTCACCGCTCCATTTAGGTTCTTGGAGGGCAAGCTCATCCCAAATAGTGGATAACTCGGCAAAATACTCTCTAACGGACATTTCTCCTTGTTGAAGGGTTAAGGCCTTCTTTTGGAGATAGTACTTATGGGACAAATCTCTTGAAGTATACATTCTTTCAAGATATTCCCATACTTGACATGCCTTTTTGAACTTTAGAATATTGGCATTAATTTTGGTCTCAACCGAAGAGAAGAACCATGAGAGAATTTTGTAGTTTTTCATTTCCCATTCTTCATGCTTCTTATTGTAATCTTCAAAAGCCTTTTCTCTTTCTTTACCCTCAAGAACCTTGATCTCCCCTTTGTCAAGGGTAGTAATTTTTGGTACGGGTTCGGGAATAGTTCCTTGAACATATCCCCAAAGTCCCTTTCCTTTTATATGGGCCTCCATATTCCCGGCCCATACATGATAATTCGTTCCATTCAATTTGAAGCCAAGAGAGAAGTGCGAATCCTTTTCGCCCATTAGAGAGGATACAAAGAGGAATAAATGCGTACCACAATGCGAAGTGAGTCCCTTCTTGATGTAGGAAGCTTGCAAAATATAGAATGAAGAGCCGAGTCTTCACTTCCACACCACAACTCAATGGCACGCTTTACGAGGTATTCCAACGAAGAGAAATAAGAGCACGATCTTCTTTTCCTTTAAGCCTAGCTCTGATACCATGTGAAAATATCTCAAAAAATGAGATAAAGTGTGCGATGAGCACAACACCACCAATGTGCACAAAAGCACAAGAACACTTAGAACAAATGTACACAAAGGTACAATAAAGAAACTCAAATGCACAAAGGCATACAAAATATAAAGAATTTTATTGAGAGGATTGAAGAACAAAAGCTCCAAGAAGTGAAGTTTACAAAGGGGGAACTCCCCTATTTATAAGAGGGAAAAGGAGCCTTGGAGGGGCTCCACTAGCTGTTGGAGCCCCTCCAACGGTTAGAATTCTAACCGTTGGAGAGGCTCAACAGCTAGTGGTGAGCCCTCCAAGGTTGACTTTGAGTCAACAAAGAAATAAAGAAGAAAAAGACAAAAAAGGGAAAAGAAAAAAGTAAAGAAGAAAAGTAAAAAAGGAAAAAGAATTACAGCATATTCATAATTATGAATATGCGCAAAATGGAGAGAAATGACTAAAATACCCTTTCGGGTTTTATAGAAAAAAGAAAACATATATATTTACATATATATATAGATAGATACATATACATATATACGTGATGTATATATGTATATGTATCTCTCTTTATATATATATGTAAATATTTACATAAAGAGAGATACATTTTAACACTATCATGACACCCCTCCTCAAACTTATAATGTAAACATCGAAAGTTTGTTGAGAAGGAACATGAAACGTCGAGCAACAAGAGCTTTAGTAAAGAAGTCCGCAAGTTGGAATTCTGAAGTGACAAAAGGCAACTCAATAGTTCCTCTCAAGAATTCATCACGAACATAATGGCAGTCCATCTCAATGTGCTTGGTGCACTCATGGAAGGTGTAGTTGCTGGCAACGTAAATTGCTCTTTTATTATCACAACTCATCTTCGAAGGTTTGGAGACGTCAACACCCATATCTCTGAGGAGATTTATTAACCATACAAGTTCCATAGCTGTAGTTGCCATATCTCTGTATTCTGCTTCAGTAGAGGATAATGAGACATTCTGTAGCTTCTTGCATATCCAGGCAATCAAAGAATCTCCTAAAAAGACACAAAAACCAATATTCTATCATTGAGATTTTCTCTTCAATTAGCATCAGTATAAGCAAGGAAATCTAAAGACGAGGATGAAGATAGAAAGAGCCCTTTAGTTATATGGTATTCTTGATATATCTGACGATCCTTAATACAACACTCATGTGAATCGTTGTGGAAGCATGTTGAAACCAGAGTTACCGGAAGCGCCTAGGTAAAAGGGGAAGCGCGCTTCCCCTTAGCGCGAAACGTCGCGCTTCCAAAGCATGAGGGGAAGCGTCCCCCTTTTTTGGGAAGTGCGCTTCCCCATTTTTTTTTCATTTTTTTCGCTTCCCCCTCGCTTTCGGTTCGCTTCCTAGGTCGCTTCCAGTTCGCTTCCTAGGTCGCTTCCGAGACGGTTCGTAATTTTCTTCTAAGTGGTCCCACGTTTCCCCGCTTCGTAAATTTTTGAAAGTGCCTCGCTTCCTGCTCCTACTTCCCGTATCGCTTTTCGCTCCCGCTTCCTCGATTGGTAACTCTGGTTGAAACTGACTAGCAGAGTGAACTGCATGAGCTATATTTGGTCTGGTGATAGACAGATAAGTGAGAAATCCAATTAGCTGTCTGTAAGGTGTGGGGTCTTCAATAAGAGTCTCATATTCAAGTCTTAATTTAGCATTCACCACTTCAGGAATTTTCACTTTCTTATCATCTGAAATACCAGATTTAGCACTTATATCTACTGGAAGTTTTATTTGAGAAAGTATGTACCCTCTGGGAGAGTATGCAACTTTAATTTCTAAAAAATATCTTAAGAATCTTAAGTCTTACATATCAAAATTATCTTTTAAATCATTTTTAATATTACTAACTTCCTTTTTGTCGTTCCCTGTTATAATCATATCATCTACATAAAGTAGAAGGATAACTATGCGAGTACCTATACTTTTTACAAATCGAGCAGTGTCAGTATAACATGAATGAAAACCTAAATTAATCATAACATTACTGAATCTATCATACCAGGCCTTGGGGGCCTGTTTAAGACCATACGAAGCTTTTCAGAGTTTAAGAAATTTTTCTTTTTCAATATCAAATCACGGCGGAGGATCCATATAAACTTCTTCGTTGAGTTCTCCATTAAGAAAAACATTTTTAACATCCAATTGGTATATAGGGTATTTTTTTAGTTGATGCAATGACTACTAGAGTCCTAACACTAATCATTCTATCTATGGGTGCAAAAGTCTCCTCATAGTCAATTACATATTCTTGAGAGTACCCTTTAGCGACTAACCTTGCTTTATATCTCTCTAAAGTTCTATTACTCTTGGTTTTAACTTTAAAGACCCTTCTGCATCCAATGGGTTTCTTGTTTGAAGGTAACTCAACTACTTCCTAAGTTTCTGCTTTCCTAAGGGCATCTAGTTCTATGTTCATGACTTCAATCTAATGAGGAATATTTTTAGCTTCATTATAATGTAAAGGCTCATGCTATGAATGTAAAGCTATTAGGCAAGTCTTATAATTGAGAGATAATGACTTATAAGAGACAAACCTATTTGGTGGAATAGATTTTTTACCAAATCTTTTAAGAGGAGTTTCTTCTATAGGTTCACCATATTGAGAATTTTTTTCTAAGGCTAGTAGTATTATTTTGTTTACGTCGGGTATAAACTTGAATATTTTTTGGAGATCTATTAATGATGTCATCACTACTCGGTGATGTCCCAATATTAGAGTGTTCATGATTGATATCATCTATAATTTTATGATAATTTAAAGAGTCATGACTAGCATGTATATCTTCTTTTGTTAAGAAATCATATAAAAACATAGTCTATTTCCTTTTATCATACTCTTCAAAACCATTTTCATCTTCTAAGAATGTTACATCATTGAAAACATAAAGTTTGTTCTTTTTAAAATTAAACATCTATATCCATTTTTTATATTTCACTATATCCAATGAAAACACATTCAATTGCTTTTGGTGATAACTTGTCTCTTTTGTGCAAAAGCAGAAAACATTTACAACAAAAAATTTGTAAACGATTGAAATCGGGTGTTATTTTTAGAAGTTTTTCATAAGGAAAAACATTTTTTAAATTGGATTATGACATTCAATTTATCAAATAAGAGCCTCATTTAGAGGTTCCACAAAATAGTAGTATATTTTTCTGACGCAATGGCTATATACTTTTTTACAACAAAAAATTTGTAAACGATTGAAATCTGATGTTAGTTTTAGAAGTTTTTCATAAGGGAAAACATTTTTTAAAGTGGATTATGACATTCAATTTATCAAATAAGTGGAAGTTAAAACGACTTTGGCCTAAAAGGTTTTATGGGAATATTTTTAGAAATAAGGAAAGTTCTAGCAATTTCTATTATATGCCTATGTTTTCTTTCCGCTAGCCCATTTTGTTGTGGTGCCTCAGGGCAAGATGTTTGATGGCAAACCCCATTTTGTTTTAGATAGTTTTGAAATTCATTGGATAGATATTCCCCACCCGAATCCTATCTAAGAATAGATATATTGCTTTGAAATTGATTCTTAACTTTTATGTGAAACTCTTTAAAGGAAAAAACTTTTGACTTAATATTATGTAACCCATACATGTCTAGTAAAATCATCATTAAAAGTTACATAATACGAGTAATCACCTTTAGATATGACCGGAGAAGGACCCCGTACATCCGAGTGCACCAATTCAAAAGGTCTTGCAGATACAAATGTTCTATTTGGAAATGGGATAAATTTCATTTTTCTAAGAATACAATCTTTACAAGTCATATCTTTTTCATTACGAAATTTGTCCCCCAAAGGAAAAAGATACATTTTAGAATAGCTTGGATGTCCAAGTCTTTTATGCCAAGTTTATCTTGGACATAAGAACAAAATGATTTTAATGGAAGAGACAAAGAGTCAATAAAGTAAATATCTTCCTTACTATGGCCTTCCCATTCCACTTTTCTGACCGGAGATCTTGCACAAAGCAACCCTTAGATGAAAAAGATGTGTCAGCAATTTGAGAAACCGAAAAAGATTTAAATTTAGTTTGGTAACAACTCAAACTTTTAGAACAAGAAAGGTTTAAATTTTTTTAGAATCTAATGTTCCTATACTCATAATTTTCAAAATGGTTTCATAAGCCGAAGAAACACAAGATAAATTTGAATTGGTGCATATATTGGATAAGGCATTCTCATGAGAAATCATATGAAAAGATGCTCTCGAATCTAGAATCCAAGAGTATGTACCGGGTGAAGATGAGGAGGCGATGGTAGCACCCGATGTAAAAGATGTGTTAATAATTTGTTGAAGTGCCACAGATATTTGACCAAGAGTGTCTTTAAGATCTGGTGCACTTTTGCCACAGATAATTACAATGATGACAAATAAACATTTTTCTTCCACCACTATAGTTATAGTGGTGGAAGAAAAATAGATTCTTCAACAGAAGCAACCATATAGTTAAATATTTCATTCAACTTAGGACAAACGAGTTTAATGTGACTCGGCTAATTACAATGATGACAAATAAACATTTTTCTTCCACCACTATAGTTATTATTATTACTATAGTTATTTTGCCTCCTAAAGTGTGAAGACTTATAGGTCTTGACATGGTTGCCTAGTTTAGATACGGCCAAGACTTCTTCACAACTTTTACTCATACTAGAACGAGTTTCTTCTTAGATGATTTCGGCAATAGCATCTTCTAGAGGTAGAGGAGTAGATCTATGTAGGAGAGAAGATCTAACTTGTTCAAATTCTGGATGAAGCCCATATAAGAATTGAAAAAATCTCTCTTATTCTATTTGTTTTTGCCTAAGTTTCACGTCTTCAATAGCAACCCACTTAGGCTCTAAAAGTGCTAGTTCATCCCATAGGGGATTCAAAGCACTATAATAGTCTTGGATACTCATTTCATCTTTCTTGGTGGTCCTAACTTTTTATTGCAAAAAATATGCTCTTGCAAGATACTTTTGAGTATAGATACCCTTCATAAAAAACCAAACCTCATTAGCTTTTCGAAATTTTGTAATGTTTGCACATACCTTAAGTTCGACGTTGTTCATAAAAGAATTTTTGCATGGTTGTTCTCCCAAGTTTTCAGTTGTTTATGATGATCTTCAATAGCCTTGGTACAAACATCTCCCTCTATGGCTTTCTCCTGACCTCTTTCTAGTTTTGTGAGCTTGAGTTGAACTTCGGGGATGGTGCCCATCACATAATCCTAAAGTTTTTTTCCTTTTAGATTGTTTTCCATGGCGGAAGCCTACATCATGTAATTTTTTTCATTGAGCTTGAAGGAGAAATCAATCTTGGTCTCCATTGCGTGAGCAAGAAAGGAAGAAAGTGAAAATGAGAAGAGGAGAGCACGATCCCTTAGGAGACTGTGACGATCACAATCACTTGATGGCAACCTTCCACAAGTCTAAGAATACTATAGAAGATAAATCAATCTTGGTCTCCATTGCGTGAGCAAGAAAGGAGGAAAGTGAAAATGAGAAGAGGAGAGCACGATCCCTTAGGAGACTGTGACGAACACAATCACTTGATGGCAACCTTTCACAAGTCCAAGAATACTATGGCTCTGATACCATGTAATGAAATATGCGAAAGCACGAAAAACACTAGCCACTAAGGGCTTACAAGATCATAATCATACAAATGCACATGCACAAGTCCACTATGGGACAATACAAAGATCAATAAGGCAAAAAGAAAAACACAAGAATGTAAGTGTAAGCCTTTATTGCCAAGCCTAATTAAAATAAGAGTGTAATGAAAAGAGGCGGAAGCACCAATAGAGCAAAAAGGGTCACTCTTTAAGAGTGACTACTAGAGCCAAGAACACAAACACCGAATGTGCACACACAAAACTCTCAAATATAGAAAGTGACTAAAAGTCATAAGTTGGATTTATTGAAGAAAAGAAGAGAAGGGTGTAAAAACCTATACATACAAGAGGGGAAGACCTCCTCTATTTATAGAGGAGGGAAGCACTAAAAGGAACCACAAGGGGGGCTCCCTTGTAGTCGTTGGGAGCCCCAACGGTCAGAAATTTGACCGTTGGAGCCCCAACGACTACAAGTGTGGGCCCCCCTTGTGGTCATTACAAAAAAGGAAAAATAAAGAAAAAAGAAAAAGGAAAAAGGGGAAAAAAGAAAAAGAAAAAAAGAAAAAAAGAAAAAAAGAAAAAAGATACATATGTGGTTTTACAAGAATACCCCTATCAGGTATTAATCTAAATGAGAAATAGTATATATATACATATATGTATATATATACTTATATATATATTTTAACACGCCCCCTCAAACTTTACGGGGAGAAGACCGAAAGTTTGCTAAGGAGGAACATAAATCGTGGAGTTGGAAGCGCTTTGGTGAAGAAGTCAGCTAGCTGATATTCTGAAGTAACATATGGTAATGAGATAGTCCCTCTGAGATATTCGTCTCGAACATAATGGCAATCCATCTCGATATGCTTTGTCCGTTCATGAAAGGTGTGATTGCTGACAATGTATATCGCACTTTTGTTATCACAGTAGAGCTTGGTAGGAGTGGAAATGAGGACGCCCATGTCAGCAAGGAGACTTCTGAGCCATACGATTTCCATAGTTGTCATCGCCATAGCCCGATACCCAGCTTCAGTAGATGATAAAGAGACCTTCTGCTGCTTCTTGCATCTCCACGAGATGAGAAATTCACCTAAAAAAATACAAAGACCCGTAATTGAGATACGATCATTGGGATTGCCTCCCCAGTCAGCATCAGTAAAAGCAGTCAATTCAAGAGATGAGGAAGAGGATAAGAAGAGTCCCTTTGAGATGATATTTTTGATATATCGCACAATTCTCATTACGGCCGCCATATGAACCGTGGTAGGTGCGTGCTGGAACTGGCTCGCTGCATGAACCGCATGGGCTATGTCAGGACGGGTGATGGATAGATAAGTGAGGGATCCAATTAATTGACGGTAGGGAGTTGGATCTTCAAGAAGAACACCATCTTCAAGTCTAAGTTTCGCATTGATAACTTCAGGAGTCTCAACTTTCTTTTCATCAGATATTCCTGATTTGGTACAAATTTCAGCAGCTAACTTCATCTGAGATAAGATGTATCAACGTTCGGAATAAGCCACTTCAATTCCTAAAAAATATCGCAAATAACCAAGGTCAGACATATCAAAGGTATCTTTTAGCATAGACTTAACATCATTTACTCCCTTTTTGTCATTCCCAGTGATGATCATATCATCAACATACAACAGAAGCATGATAATGGAGTCACCTGTTCTTTTCACAAAAAGAGCAGTGTCAGTATAACAAGAAGAAAATCCTAAATTTATTAATACGTTACTAAACCTATCATACCAAGCTTTAGGTGCTTGCTTAAGACCATATAAAGCCTTTTTTAATTTCAAAATTTTTCCATTTAAATCCATACCTGGAGGTGGTTCCATATACACTTCCTCATTTAAATTACCATTCAAAAAGGCATTTTTGACATCAAGTTGAAAGATTGGCCATTTTTTAACTGCGGCTATAGCAATAAGAGCTCGAACACTAGTCATTCGAGCAACGGGGGCAAAGGTTTCATCATAATCTACCCCATACTCTTGGGCATATCCTTTGGCTACCAACCTAGCCTTATACCTTTCCAATGAACCATCACTCTTAGTTTTTACTTTAAAAACCCATCTACATCCGATGGGTTTCTTGCCATTGGGAGGATCAATGATTTCCCAAGTTTGTGCCTTTTTAAGAGCATTAAGTTCAAGTTGCATAGCTTCATTCCAATGAGCATATTGCTTAGCATCATTGTAATGAGATGGTTCATGAAAAGAGTGAAGAGCAAGTAGGCATGCTCGAAAGTTAGGCGAAAAAGAATCATAAGAAACAAATCTATTTGGTATTTTGGAAATCCGATTTGATCTTCTTTGAGAAGTCTCTTCGGTGAACTCATTTTGGGAAAATTTTTCAAGGGCACAAGGAGGATTCCTTTCATTTCTTCTAGAGTAGACTTGAATTTGTCTTGAAACATTTTCTTCTAAGTTTTGATCATCGTTTGGATGTTCAACAAGGTCTTCACAAAGAGATTCATTAGGATCAATATGATCATCTATGATGTTTTCTTTAGGCAATAAGTCAAATAAGAATGAATAATCAATATTTTCATTCGGTTGGTGCGAAAAACCACTTTCCTCTTCAAGGAATGTGACATCTTTAGAGATATAAAGCTTGTTTTTAAGTATGTCAAAACATCGATACCCTTTTTGTTTTTCGCCATATCCCAAAAAAATACATTCAATAGCCCTAGGGGAAAGTTTATCATTCTTGTGAGTTAAAACAAAACATTTACATCAAAAAATTCTTAGTCTTTTGTAATCGGGAGACATATTATAAAGTTTTTCAAATGGAGAAAGATTTTTCAAAGAGGACGAAGGGGTTCTATTGATAAAATATGTAGAGGTTAGAACCGCTTCGGCCCAAAAGGATTTTGGAATGTTTCTTGAGATTAATAACGTTCTTGTAGTCTCTATTATGTGCCTATGCTTTCTTTCCGCAAGTCCATTTTGTTGCGGAGTGTTGGGACAAGAACGTTGGTGGAAAATTCCATTTTCTTTCAAATAGTTTTGAAAATCATTGGACATATATTCGCCTCCCGAATCGGATCTAAGAATAGATAAATTTCCCAAAAATTGGTTTTTGACCATTGCATGAAATTCTTTAAAGAAGGAGAAAACTTCGGATTTGCGACTTAGGAAGTAAATCCACGTGAATCGAGTAAAATCATCAATAAATACCACATAATACGAAAAACCTCCTTTAGACAAAATAGGGGAAGGTCCCCACACATCGGAATGATTAAGTTCAAATGGCCGAGTGGTAAAGTAACTTCTTTGTGGAAATGGAATAGCTTTAGATTTCCCAAAAATGCAATCTTTACAAGTCATGTGATTGTCTTTACAAGTATTGTTCAAAAACGGAAAAAAAGACATTTTTACAAAATTTGGATGGCCAAGTCTCTCATGCCATATTCCAATACTTTTGTCTTTTACAAGATTGCATGATGCCTTAGATGGGAGAGTAAAAAAATCCATAAAGTAGAGGTCACCCCTTCTATGGCCTTGCCCAATCAGCTTCCCTGACTGGAGATCCTGCACGGTGCAATCCTTAGGTGAGAAAGAGACTTGGCATCCATGATCGGTGATTTGAGATACGGAAAAAAGATTTAAATTTATTTTAGGAACGATTCTTACTTTAGGAACAAAGAAGTTTTTGAAATCAGGAGATCCAATGCTTTCAATTTTTAGTGATGTACCATCGGCCGTTGAAACACAAGAAGATATAGGTTCGGAAAAAATATTTGAAAGAGAATTTTTATGAGATGTCATATGAAAAGAAGCACCGGAGTCTAGTATCCACATACCTGGAGGAGATGAAGAGTAGGCAATGGCGGATGTTGAAGGAGAAGTCTTGAGAAGATGTTGGAGAACTTCGGAGATGTGATTTAGAGTTTCTTTGATATCTCCTTCTTTGGTACTTTCTTCCTTCTTTGGAGAAGTTTCCCCAACCACGGCAACTTTTCCTTTGAGTTTTGGACAAGCCGGTCTAATGTGACCCGGTTCATTACAATAATGGCATATTATTCCCCTTCTAGGTCCATTGATATTTTTGTTAAAGTGGGGAGGTCTATATGCTTTAACATTTGATCCGGGCCTATTAACGGCCAAAACCTCATCATTCCTAATGCTCAAGCCAAGTCGAGTTTCTTCTTGACATACTTCGGCAAGAGCATCTTCAATAGGTAGGGCTTTGCTTCTATGGAGAAGAGATGCCCTAACTTGTTCAAATTCCGGGCGAACTCCATGAAGGAATTGAAAAAAGTGCTCCTTTTCAATTTGTTCCCTTCTTAGTTCAATATCTTGTGAAGCAACCCATTTGGGCTCAAGAAGGGCAAGCTCATTCCAAAGAGGGGTTAGAGAGCTAAAATAGTCTCGAACACTCATATCCATTTGTTTAGTGGAACAAATTTTTTCTTGACAAAAGAATTGCCGAGCAAGATCCTTTTGGGTATACATACCCTTAAGAAAAAACCAAGCCTCATTGGCCCTTCTAAACTTGGCAATATTAGCACAATTTTTGAGATCTACATTGTTCATAAACCATGCCAAAATTTTGGCATGGTTACTTTCCCAATCCTCGATTTTGGATTGATGTTCATTAATGGCTTTGATGCGCTCATCGCCATCTAAAGCCTTTTCAACTTCATTTTCAATTTTGGTAAGAACAAGAGAGGGTTCAGGAGTAGTTCCCATAACAAAGCCCCAAAGTTTCTTACCTCTTAGATGATTTTCCATAGCGGAGGCCCACATGAGATAATTGGACCCATTTAGCTTGAAAGAAAGCTCCACTTTAGAGTCACGTTCCATCGGCACCAAATATTCTTCTTTTCTTCAAAACTTTGAGAGGTACGCTTTTCAAGATGACAAAAGAATAGCCCAATCACCAACCGAGCTCTGATACCATGTAATGAAAAGAGGCGGAAGCACCAATAGAGCAAAAAGGGTCACTCTTTAAGAGTGACTACTAGAGCCAAGAACACAAACACCGAATGTGCACACACAAAACTCTCAAATATAGAAAATGACTAAAAGTCATAAGTTGGATTTATTGAAGAAAAGAAGAGAAGGGTGTAAAAACCCATACATACAAGAGGGGAAGACCTCCTCTATTTATAGAGGAGGGAAACACTAAAAGGAACCACAAGGGGGGCTCCCTTGTAGTCGTTGGGAGCCCCAACGGTCAGAAATCTGACCGTTGGAGCCCCAACGGTCAGAAATCTGACCGTTGGAGCCCCAACGACTACAAGTGTGGGGCCCCCTTGTGGTCATTACAAAAAAAGGAAAAATAAAGAAAAAGGAAAAAGGGGAAAAAAGAAAAATAAAAAAAGAAAAAGATACATATGTGGTTTTACAAGAATACCCCTATCGGGTATTAATCTAAATGAGAAATAGTATATATATACATATATGTATATATATACTTATATATATACGGATGTATATATATATAAGTATATATATATATATATATTTTAACAGGAGTCGACCCCCTATTATTTATACACAAAATGCCCTTTTTAGGGGAGACCACATGGGAGCTCACAAGAACTGTTGAGAGCTCATAAATAAGACCGTTGGGCAGCTCCCAACAGCTCTTTGGTCTTTGACCAAAAAAGGGGGCTACATGCATTCCCTAAATATTATTTTATTACAAGGGAAAACAGTCCAAAATACCTCTAACTTGAAAAGAAAATTACATGGCATAAATAGTGTATATATACACACACTATCTTAACAATGGGGCGCTAATATTGCGCTTAAACGCCGCCTAGGCTGGGACCGACTAGGCACAAGCCTAAATCAGTCCTTTTTTTATTGACCCATATGGGTCATATAAAAGGAAAAAAGGGGGCCCTAATTGCCCCCTTTTCTCCCTTTTCGCAAACTCTCCCTCTCTTCTCTCTCAGTTGCACCCTTTTCACGCTCTCTCCCTCTCTCCTTTCTCGGTTTTTGCAAGAAGAAGAAGAAAAGGACAATCCAACCAGGGTATACCCTCTCTCTCTCTCTCGTTCTCGTTCTCTCACTCATTTTTTATACCAGTTTTTGTTTTTTGCAAGAAGAGGGCTACCCAACCAAGGTACGTCCTCCTCTCTTTCTTTCTTTATCTCTCTCTTTCTCTCTCGTTCTTTCTCTGCTCTCTCTATGAGTCTCACTGTCTTTCTCTCACTGTCTTTCTCTGTCTCTCATTTCGTAAATTCTTGTGCGACAATCAGTGGGATTCCAGATTTCTTTCCTTTTTTGTTGTTGGTTGTTGGTTTCTGTGCATGTTTGATTTGAAAATTATCCATAAATGAGCTCTCACCCAAATACACATGCACACTTACAGTTATCTACATATATGTGTGTGTGTGTTACTGTGCTTCTGTGATTTTTTCTGTGAAATGCTGATTTTTTATGTATATACTGATTTAGTATTATATTTTTTGTGAAATGCTGAATTAGTATTATATTTGTTTCTGTGAATTCATATTTTGTTGATTATACTGATACATAATGAGTAATTGAATATATATGTAGTTGAATTTTTATTTTTCTGTGAAAGCATGCATAGTTAATTTTGTTAATTTTCTTTCTGTATTTACAGCCCGAAAGCATGTTAATTTTGTTGATATATGTATAGTTATTACTGTCTGAATTTTTGTTTGTTTCTGTGAATTTTTCTATAAAGGCCCAAAGCATGTTTAGACTATTACTTATTATGTAATATATTATATATTTATATATATGTGTCAACGTGTGTTTATGTGAAGGGCTGAATTCATATTTTGCTGATTATAATGATACATTTTGGGTAATTGAATATATATGTATTTCAGCATATTATGTGCTGCTGCAGCATATATATAATATTATATATACTATTACTGTATTTCAGCATATATATTAATATATGAGCTTATGTTATTTGTTGCTTACTCCTTTTAATCTAACAAATGTTCATGTTATTCTGTTTAGATTCTTTAGAACAATAATGGAAGGGACTTCTTCCTCAAGTGCTCGTAGGTCCACTCCAAGTACGACATTTCGAGAATTAGAAGGGGAATTGAAATGGAAATCTAATGATCCAGCATGGAATTGGGTCTATTGTAAGGATAAAAAGATTTGAATTTTGTGACATGCGATAAATATGGATCAACTTATAAAGGAAGCATATACAGAATAAAACAGCATCTTCTTGGGATTGAAAGCAACACGAAGGCTTGTGATAAAATAAATGCAAAAATCAAGTACTTTCTAAGTACATGGATGAATCGAAGAAGAAGAAAGATGAAAGAAATAATAAATGGACAATTAATATATATGAAAGATCTGAATACACGTTCCCAGCTTCTGATTTTGTTGGACCTGTTGCAGATTCACAGATGGAGGGGCAACCGAGTAGTACATTCGGCTTGAGACCACCACAGGTAAAAGGGCCTATGGGTTTGTACTTTTGAAGTGATCCAGTGAAAGGAAGGCAAGTAAACAAACACACCACGTTAAAGAATCACTTCAAAAAGGAAGGGGAATAGTGTGTTAGTACATTAGTAGGTGGTTTTATAATGCTAGAATACCTTTTAATATAGTGAAGTTGCCTTCATTTGACAGTATGATTGAAGCTATAGGCCAATTTGGGCCATGAATGAAGCCTCCATCATATCACAAGCTGCGAAAATCACTTTTGAAGATTGAAATGGAGAAAACGAAGGAGTTCATGGTCCAATACAAAGTAAATTGGTCCAAATATGGATGCAGTATAATGTTATATGGCTTGACTGATACGAAAGGACGTACACTCATTAATTTTTTGGTTAATTACCCTTTAAGAACAATGTTTTTGAAATCAGTTGATGCATCTGATGAAGTAAAAGATGCAAATTTGCCTTTTGCATTGTTGAATAATATTGTTGAAAAAGTTGGGGAGGAGAATGTGGTTCAAGTTGTTATTGATAATGCCTCCAACTATGTCAAAGTGGGTAAATTGTTGATGGATAAGAGAAAACATTTATTTGGGACTCTTTGTGTTGCACATTGTATATATTTGATGTTGGAAGATATAGGAGAATTGAAAGAGTTGAAGATATTTTTTGAAAAACAACACAATTAAACTGCTAGTGAGCCTTTCGGGATGGAGTTAACAAAGAAGAAGAGAAAAGTGCAAACGCCAGGTAAGATGATTAAATTTCATATAACTCGCTTTACATTATTTTTATAACTTATCTACTTTAATTAGATCTAATTTGATTTTTTTAGTGGATTTCTTTTGCCATTGGTTGTCCCCAGCTCCAAACTTTTGTTGTTCGAATCTTAGACCTCACATGCAGTGCATCCAATTGCGAACGTAATTAAATTACTTTTGAAGCGGTAAATTATTACTTACTACTAATTACTAAATAATATTTGTTAGTTTGTATATATTTTAACTTTATGTATATATTTTTAGATTCATACCAGGAAAAGAAACAAATTTTTGTACAAGAAGTTGAATAATTTGGTTTTTGTGCAATATAATCGAAGATTGAAGCGAAGGTATGATGAGCGAATGAACAAAGGAGATCCTGACCCCATCATCTTAAGAGAAATCGATGACAAGGATTTGTGGCCAAGTGAAGATGAAGCGGTCTTCGAAGATGATATGTCATTTACATGAGATCGTGTTGATAAGGCATCTGGAGTGTCGAGGCACAAGGCAATAACGCATCGAGGCACAAGGCGGAGGCAATAACGCGTGCTACTAAAGACCTAAGAAAAAAAAAGGTCTTACAAAAAAAAAGGTGGCAAGGGTGAAAGAAGAATAGGAAGAAGCTAGCTTTGCAGAAACAAAAGAAGAAGGGCAATATATCGATGAAGATAATTCAGATGATGATGGACGTTGAAATTCATCATCTAAGGATTAAATTTTTGTTGTTATTGTAAACTTATTATAAACTTATTGGGGTTCTTTATGACTTGGATGCGAACTTAATATTGTTAAGGCTTTAATTGTGTTTAAATTATGTACTTGCCTACTTATCTTTATTTATATTGAGTATGTTATCAGTTGCATGGTTTATTTATTCAATTGTTCATTTCTTCTTCTTATTTGTCTATTGCTTATATTATGTCTATTGTTGTTAATTTTTTTGTATACATGATTTTATTTTTTGTATAGTGTTTATTCACATTGTTAGTTGCATGGTTTGGTTATTCAATTTCTCATTTATTCTTTTTTTTTAGGAGGTTATCACTTGCATGGTTTATTTTTTCAATTGTTCATTTTTTCTTCTTATTTGTCTACTGCTTATTTTGTGTCTATTGTTGTTAATTTGTTTGCATACATGATTTTATTTTTTATATATTGTTCATTTACATTGTTAGTTGTATGGTCTATTTATTTAATATAATTGCTTTATAGTGTTCGGCGGCATGTTATGTTTTGTCTATTGCTTATTGTTGATTGATTTTCTGTTGTATACATGTCTGTTTATATATTTTGTGTTTTTTTTTTATTTCTTTTATTTAGGGTACCGCCTAGTTCCCTCCTAGTCTTTTTAGGGGCTCACTGCCTAGTTTTCGCCTAGCGCCTTTGACAACTAAGACGTCTCTGCGATTTTAAGAATTGAGGGTGCGGGGACACAACTAGCTATATATATCATTTGTTTGGACTTTGGATCGGGTTGAACCCGATCCATTTTGTGTATATATATATATATATATATATATATATATATATATATATATATATATATTGGGGAGGTTGGGGGTGTGGATGATATTTTGGGAAGATTGGGGTGTGGATGATTTTTTTTTAAAGAAAGATAATTGGACCTGACCCAAACTGTCCTACAACGTACCTATACCCAAGCGTGTCGACACAGGTATGGTGGGTCGTTTGCCGTGTTTATGTTACGTAGTGTGTGCGTATATATATAGGGCATTGCCATCCATCTGATGCCGTCTTGAGATAAGCAGAGGTGAACAGGGAGGCTTGGAAGATTTTTCTGGTAACCAATAAAAAAGCGTCGCTTGCCTCTCTCTCTCTCTCTCTTTGGGACGTTTCTCTTTTTGCCGCTAGAAGCTTCCAAGCCTCAATGATGGTGATGACAATCTATTGCACTCTACATCCTTTTGCCAGTCAAACAACTCAATCCAGGCGCCATTCGTGAGATGGGAGGGGTCCAGGAGATCCATGATGAGTGCAAGAAATGGTCCCTGAGCTTAACCTTCTGGCTTCTCTACTTGAGTGGCTCTAAAGCACTGTCACCAATATTGGCGATATTTTGAAAATATCACGAGAAATACCGATATTTTAAGGGAGCCGATATTAAAGGGAATATCTTGCAATATTTTCAAAATATCGCCTGAAGACGAAATATTGCGATATTATCACTATAATATCTCGATATTTTTGGAAAAACTTTTTTTTAAGTGTGCATTTCCTATTTATTTGTTTCTTTTATATTTTAAAACCTTTAAAACATTATTCATTATATTTTTGGAAGAAAAATAATAGCAAACTTATTATTTTCTTATCTTTTTTGTTGTTATTTATATTTTTTCAAATTTTTAAACTGCCGAGATTTTTCAACGTTTGAAAATCTCTCCGAGAAATATCCTCGCCGAGATAATACCTGCAACAATATAGGTGACTACCTAACTTAGTTGCTCATTTGTCAATTTATCTTGTCTATTTTAAGGTCTTTATCTTAGTTTTCTTTTATTTTTTTTATTTTCTGTATTTTTACTTGTTTTTTAAAATATTGTTTATTTTTTATATATTGCCGAATGCCGAGATATTCTTGAGATTTATCAACTTCTGAAAATCTCTCTGAGAAATACCCTCGCCAAGAAATTACCTTTAAAGATACATGTGACTACTCTTAAGACATTAGTCAATGCACCTAATGTGAAAAATGTGCTTGCACTTAGGCATGAGGCTCTCTGACAACGTTCTTTTTTCTCCTGCAAAGAGTAAAACGCTCTGGCAATATCGATTGAAGGGAATCAGTTTATGCATATGTAAAATTTTACGGAGGTGTGGTGCAGTTTTTTCTGATATTCTAACAGCAGCCCCTTCACCGTATTAATCAGCATATGAAGAATTTCTTTTAACAAGGTTTTCCTCTTTCAAAAGACATCATTTTTCCAGGTTAGCTGAGACTCCATTCCTATGATGTCCCTTTGGCCTTGTATACATATTTTTTCCTCTTTTTTCTTTTTCTTTTACTTGCTTTGCCCCAATTTTTTGTTGAGGATTCACCTACTCTTTCTGCTATGTTTTTTTTTCGTTATTGTGTGATGACTTGTTACCCTTCCTGTTCTTTGTTTCCTTTCCTCCTTGATCTGAATGAATATGATATTTTCTTAAAAAAGGTTTGTGCAAATGTTCTAACAAAGGTTTAAGATCTGTTTTCTACATGGATATCTCACCCAACTTAAACCTGAAACTGGATCAAGCCCAACTGCACATTGTTTGACTGGTATCTGTTTTCTAAATAGATATCTAACCCAACATAAACCTGAAACTGGATCCAAGCCCAACTGCGCATTGTTTGATTGTATTTTGTTAAAGTCTCAAACAGGTCGACTATCCAACTGTTGGCATCTGTATTCAAGTTTTAGATACAACTAACCGACTGATTTCAGTCCTCTAAATGAGGACGACTTTGTGGTCCAAGGTCTCCAAGTGATAGGGTGGGGCAGAAGTCATAAACAGCACAAAATAGAGGTGTTCTTTAATCTCCATATTGAGGGAAGACCTTTTCAATCTTTGAAACAGGGACAGGGTCTTGAATAGATTGGGAGTAAGCAATCTGCCATGTATGTGATCATCAGCACTCACAAGGATGGCTCTCTTGCTTGCCAAAACCCACCAAACGATGTAAGATGATTCCCCAGCTGTTCTGCCACGAGAAAGAGAGAGAGAGAGAGAGAGAGAGAGAGAGAGAGAGAGAGAGAGAGAGAGAGAGAGAGAGAGAGAGCTTTCTTATTTCCCCTTTTTAATTTGTTTATCTGTTAATCTGGTTTATGGTTAAAAGCTGCCGGGCCTCCTGTGACCTCCACCGTCTTGATAAGGCAACGAGTTGGGTGGTGACAGTGAAGCTGCAAGCTCGGCCTGCAGCGATGTTCTATAAAAAGTGCCCTCTCTCTCTCTATATATATATATATATAATGCGTTTACAATTATATTATTTTAAGTTTTTATGGTTTTTAAGAATTTTTAACGCGACAAGTTTTGACTGGGTCAAAGTTTACCAAATCGAAAATTGGACAAAAATAATGGGTGTGGTTTGACCGTAACCAACATTTGTTGACCTGCACTCTGCCATGTCAAGTGCCGCACCTGCATCTGCACCCATATTGACTCGGGTGCTTTGAGGGTATAGAAGCATGTATGTTACATAGTTGCTTAGCATTTTTAATTAACTCTTATATGTTTAGTCAAAATGTTGGTGTTGGAATTTACCGATAAACTTTTATTGCTTTATGAATTATGATGCTTATTTCAATCTAGAACAAAGGTTATTCAATCAGGGTACTATGATGTCATAGTTTTTTTTGTTATATTATTAAAGGCTGAACAATGCATGTTTGGTTGATATGTATTAACAAGAACTACGCAAATATTTCCTAGTTGGGTTGCAGCACAAGTTTAAAATTTGCTACCAACGGGGGCTCCGCTTGTCTGGCAGTAGCAGTTAGTGCACGTCCCCTTGTGTTGGGACGTTGCAAGTTCGAACTCCAATGGTATATGGTTGTATAACTGGTAGGGGTCTGCCTAACCCCAGCTTTCTCTGTCGAAAAAAAGAAAAGAAAAAAAAGTTTAAAATTTGCTTGTAACTGCTATATTTAAATCTGGAGTTATGGCTATCATCTGTTATTATTTTAAAGTTTCCAAATCAAACTTCTGTGGGTGTTTTCTGCTGATCGTTTGATCTTTTTTGCAGTTGAGAAGCATTATTGATCCAAAGAGACACTACAAGAAGAGCGACTCTAAAACACTTCCCAAGTATTTCCAGGCAAGTGATCGTCCATCTTAGTGCTTTTCCCCTGCCCTCAACACATTTTTTCCCTCTATAGCAAACTCGAATGTTCCTTTTCTCGTATCATCTTTCTGAAAGAAAAGTTTGGTTGATGATCAGGTGGGTACAGTGGTCGAGCCCGCATCAGAATTTTTCTCAAGCCGCCTTACTCGGAGGCAAAGGAGAGCAACTCTTGCTGATGAGCTACTATCTAACCCAAAACTTCACCAATATAGGTAACAACCTTGTCCATGAACCGTGTTTCTTTATTGCTACAACAGAATGATATTAGGTTATTACAAGGCTCCTGTTGTAAAACATCATCCCTTTGGTTGACAGAAAACGTAAGGTCTCAGAGATTGAGGATGAGCGACGTTCTGCCAGTGGGGTATCGAAGTGGAGGGAGAAGAAGAGGCACAAATCTCACAAATCTAAAGAATGATTAATGAAGTTGGTAGATGAAGATGATGTTCAGTGTCACATGATCCAACAAAAGGCCAATTATTTATTATCTTTCTTTTGGGTGTTATTTGTGCGCATCACTTGAAATCCTGCATTTGCATCAACAAGATGTTCTCATGCAATGAATTTCTTCCCCATCATGCTTCTACTAAAGTGTGCGTGTGTAGTGGGTGAGATGCTCTCATTGATGAACCTGATAAACTCTCTAGAGCTATCAAAAAATTTTGAATGACAATTTGATTGCTTTTAGGTGACATGGTATTTGTTGCTAGTCTCATAAGTTCTTTCGTTAAACTTACCTGATGAACACATGGTATCTGTTGCTCTTTCCCTGCCCGGAGATTCAAGAAGCCTGTGGTGTCAAAACCATAAGAATATCGTAAAGGAGATATTCACGTGCCATAAAAAATCTTGATAGTATTTGCAAGAATGACAACAATTTCTCTTATTTTCTACGTATATTATTTTGATTGTATCGTTATTCTTTTTTTTTTTTTTTACAGTTTTTAGTACTTTTTATCAAGGTCTACATGTTTTTTCTGATATTTGGTCAAGAAAAACACAATTTTTACTTCATTGCGAGATTTTTTTTCCCTTCCCAAGAACCAGATCTGAATTTGCAACAAATGACTTTGATTTAGCCTGGCGGACAAGGAATTAACCAAAAGGTGGTGATGACATGCTCAGACAAACTTTTTGATCCTAATTTCTACTGCATTTAAAATAGTGGTGCAAATTGATCGGATTTGGTTGAAGTTATGACACGAATTTGGTTGAAGTTATGACACGAATGTGATTACGTTATTCTTCGCCAGTCTTAAAACAAGGCCGAATACTTATTTGGGTCAGATTGTATGATTAGATTTTTCTACATTCGGATTTACATTAGAACCAATAGTGGTATCCCATGTGGTAAGCGGGGACCTGTGTCAAGTTGAAGGCCCAGGATCGAATCCCTCTGCCACATGGGGCGGCTGTTGGTTTTTCATTACTTGTAGAGTATGCTAGAGCCACCAATGGAAGCTTTTGATGGGAAATTTCACTGCTTGTAGAACTTGATGTGTCTCCGTAGCAACCTGAGTCACTCTTGCTAAGACAGTGCTGTCGAGTTATCCTAATACAAATTCATATTTTCTAGAATCTGTATATCAATCAAAAGAAAATTGGAAGCTAGTTTCTTTCATTCTCATATGGAATGGAAGAAGGCAATTTTCCAGCTGGGACATGTTTACTGGGCCGAGTAAGGGGAGTCCTTGGTATTTGGCAAGATGGAAATAAACATGGTTTTCTATCTTAAGTTCATGAACATCATGAATCACGTCTGCCAAGTCCAGTCTTATTGGCTGAAAACCACCATCCTGCTGTTCTCATTCCTCGGTTTTTTTGTTGTTAGTGGGACTTGCTCCCTGTTACCTTCTTGGATCATCACATTATGATTGAATCATTTTCTGCCTAGCTTGAAGTCTATAAACACTGATAAAACTACTATCAATGTTGGTCTTCCATATCTATTTATGATTATCTATGAAATCATTGTTTAGCCAAACATGAGCAATAGCCTTAAGCATCCTTATTGCATTTTCTGAGAGAGCATTGGTGCATTGTTTTGATATGTTCATATCTTAATGACACCTAGAAATCTTTTCAAGCCAAAATGTACCACCAAATAGCTTCAAATCTGACACCTACAAATCTGCATTTGCTTTTATCACGTTAATGATCAACTTCTTTAGACCTAGCCAGAGAAAGTGGATATCTGAAACATGTGGAAATTCCAGCCAAATTCATCACTATGTTACACAGTAGTGGCCATCTATTGGCAAGTCTGTAAACTTTAATGCCTTTCTTTTGACCTTTGACAAAGAAAGTTTCTTGTTGTGGCTAGTTCATCATGCTCATAGACACCTGTGGCAATTGCCGTTAGTTTTTTTTAAAAGAAAGTTAATCAAAATTTCATTCATAATGAAAGTTGGTTGAAAATCTTGAGCTTCGTCAGTTTGAAATGTTGGATTTGTAAAATTCATCAAAAACTAAAAGGACAACCAAACATGCTTTTGCTAAATCATTGAAATCAAAACTAAAACTTAATGCGGAAGCATACTTGAATTCATAAGGTGCTTCGGTAGATCCTTGATGGGTATAATCTTCTGAAACCTGTATATGTGGTCATATAAGAGTGACTTAATCTCTTGATGGTTATGAAGAGCCTCAAAGAAATGGCCATTATATAAGGTTTCAATAACCATAACCTAATATTTATCCAACTAAGAGTTTGTCTTCAATTCGACCCATTATAGAATTATAGACAAAATTGGTCTCTCCACATAAATAATAGAGCGTACCATATGAGATACCACATGACCCAATTGTATTAGATCACATAAAAAGGGATGTAAATCGGTCGAGCATGGGTTGGATCTTATCGGATGTTAGATAATCAGATTTAGAGTCAGATGGGGCTCAGATGCGTAGAGACTGCACCAATCCTTGATCTGATTATATACCCTAAAGGTCTGAAGTATACATATAATCGGGCCCGATTTTGTTGAACTTTAAGTCAGACTTGGATCTGCATTTGGACTCTGGATGTGAGAAAGCTACAACCAAATCTGAGTTGGAATCTGACTCGGATCCAGTTTTTCTAACCGAATCCGCCTATACGTATTGAACTGGAATTATTTATCTAGTTCTTCAATTTGTTCATGTTTTGCATGAAGTTGCACTATACACTTGCTATGAACAACTAAATTGACTTGATCTAAGATTTTACTTTTTCAAGATGGATCATGTCGGCTTCCAGCACAAGGATCAATTGACTCAGCACCTGAAGGCACCTACGAAGATTACCAACCACCAAGAGTTTCAGACTGCCTTCATCTAGGCCCTGATCGTTGGTGTTGCAAAAGCACAAACCTGTGCTTTACGACCTCTGTTGGATTCCACAATGCTTGCCATGCACAGGCAACGGCAGCAACCGTAAACTTCGGGGCCTCTCCCCATAGGCAGTAGCTGTATGATGAAGGGTGCACATAAATAAGAGCGGACAGCGTTTTTATCATTCAGAAGATGATGAAAACAAAATGCTGTCTTAGCATTATTGTTGATGAATAAAATGAAAATTCAAAGGTCTCTCTCTCTCTCTCTCTCTCTTTCTCTCTCTCTTAACAGGTGGCTCCTAAATCATCTTGCACAAGCATAAGAGCGATGCTTTCTTAATTTGAGACTTACAGATATATTTTATATCAAAGCAGGTTATATGTTCCCCCCCGAACAGGGCAGTTAGCTACATCTCATGATCGGGGTCCCAAAAAGCACCATGTATGTAAGCATGTGCTTCTCGTATCCCCATGTTTGTCAGCATTAATTAGCGTTGGAGTTTGATAAGATTGCAAAGACTTAAGTACCCTCTCCTCCATTGGTGCAAAAAAAAAATGACGGTTCTTGAAAAGGAGTGGTTGTAAAGACTTAAGTGCCCCGAAGATGATTATTTAAGACCCAGTCTCTGCACTGCAGAATTATCCGAGAAAGAAATCTCCCCTGGAGGAGGCCATGAACATCAACCCTCTCACACTCTCTCTCCCTTCTATTTCTGCTTTTGTGCACATCCATTAGAAGATCATACATTGCTCCATCAAGCACCGACTGACCTATACATTGACTCTTGTGAAGCTTGATTCAGAGTTTTTACCCTTACAGGAGGAGGGTTTGGGGGCTCCTCCCAGCGTGGGTATCATCATTCAACTAAATGAGTTGTAGATCCTGATTCAGAGTTTTTACCCTTACAAGAGAGGGGTAAAACCTCATCTCACTCTCTCTCCCTTCTCTCTCTACTTCTGTGCACATCCAACAAACGATCCAACATTTCTCCATCAAACACCGACAGATCTGCACACTAACTGTAGCATCGTTCAACTTGATGAGTTGTGGAACCTGATTTAGAGTTTTTGCCCTTACAGGAGGGGGGTTTGGGGGCTCCTCCCAGCGTGGGTAGCATCATTCAACTTGAAGAGTTGTGGAGTCTGATTCAAAGTTTTTATCCATTCATATTTTAAGGCATTAGATCTCATTTTTGAACATCCACGCATGTGCAGTTTGCTTTCATCATGTTCAGTTGCTTTCTAGATTATACTTTGAATTCTTGTGCATTTTAGATCTATCGATTTGTATGTAACCAGAGCTCATTTTAACTTGAATTTTTTACTGCAACTTCATGCATATGTCTTCATGCTCTCCACCAAAAATCAGATCATTCTGAATTTGTTTGACCCACTTTAAAAATCAAGATTCAAAACCTGTTATTTTGCACCGTCAGGATTTTAGCAGAATCAGGACCAACTTGCGGAAGTGATTTCTCCCTAACCAGAGATGATCTTTCCGATCCGTAAAAATGGTTGTTTTCTAAATTGAATCTAGTTTGTTCATACCAAATTTCAGTGATTTCTATGGTGTTTTCGTACCAGTTTCGGGTCAAAAACCATAACCCTGTCACCCTGTGTCATTTTAACGGCTCAGATTTTGATCCATTTTGTTTGAATTTTATTTTCCTAATGGAAGATCATTTTTCAATTCTGTAAAACGGGTTCTCTTCGTTTTTGTGTTTAGTTCATCCCTGTAAATTTTCAGAATTTTTTATGGTCAATTACTATTTTATTTTGATTAAATATCAGAACCTTGTATCCAGATTTTATAAATGTTTTGATTTTGGCCCCCATATCATGACTGTTGTAGCACTTCTTCAACAAATCATTATTTGATTGACAATATTCTTCAACAAATTATTGTTATGATTTTTTTGAGTCTTTAATGAGTCTCTACTATGATTTGTAGTATTTTTGGGTCTCCAACGAGTCTCACAATGATTTATAGTGTTGTTCGATCTTTTAACTATGATTTATAGTGCTTTGGGGTCTCTAACGAGCCCCACAATGATTTGTAGTGTTTTTCGGTCTTTTAACTATGATTTATAGTGTTTTCGGGTCTCTAACGAGACCACAGCGATTTATAGTGTTGTTGGACCTCGCTATAGCGATTTGTAGTGTTTCTCGCTAAACACTACAGCGATTTGTGATACAAATCGCTATCCGAATAAGGACCAACTTGTCAGGGCCATATCTCCCTAACCAGAGATCGGGTTTCAAATCCGTAAAAAGTGGTATCTTTGTTATAAAGTCTAGTTTATTCCTATAAATTTTCAGCGATTTCTATGGTCATTTGATATCCCATTTGGATCTAAAACCAGACCTCTATCAGTCTGTCTTATTTGAGTGACATAGGTTTTTATTTCATTTTGTAAGAGTCATATCTCCCCAACGAAAGATCATTTTCCAAATCCGTAAAAAGGGTTTTCTTTTTCTATGTGTCTAGTTTATATCTGGAAAGTTTTATAACTTTTTATGCTCATTTGATATTTCAAACCTGTTAAAAATCGAGACACATAGAGGAAGTTTCAAACTTTTTAAGTTTTATAACATTTTATAACATGTCCTGGTTTTGAACAAGTTCGAAATATCAAATGAGCATAAAAAGTTATAAAACTTTCCAGATATAAACTAGACACATAGAGGAAGAAAACCCTTTTTACGGATTTGGAAAATGATCTTCCGTTGGGGAGATATGACTCTTACAAAATGAAATAAAAACCTATCTCACTCAAATAAGGCAGACTGATAGGGGTCTGGTTTTAGATCCAAATGGGGTATCAAATGACCATAGAAATCGCTGAACATTTACGGGAATAAACTAGACTTCATAACGAAGACACCACTTTTTACGGATTTGAAATCCGATCTCTGGTTAGGGAGATATGACCCTGACAAGTTGGTCCTGATTCGGATAGCGATTTGTATTATAAATCGCTGTAGTGTTTAGCGAGAAACACTACAAATCGCTAAACACTACAGCGATTTGTGATACAAATGGCTATCCGAATCAGGACCAACTTGTCAGGGCCATATCTCCCTAACCAGAGATCGGATTTCAAATCCGTAAAAAGTGGTATCTTTGTTATGAAGTCTAGTTTATTCCTGTAAATTTCAGCGATTTCTATGGTCATTTGATACCCCATTTGGAACTAAAACCAGACCCCTATCAGTCTGCCTTATTTGAGTGACATAGGTTTTTATTTCATTTTGTAAGAGTCATATCTCCCCAACGGAAGATCATTTTCCAAATCCGTAAAAAGGGTTTTCTTCCTCTATGTGTCTAGTTCATATCTGGAAAGTTTTATAACTTTTTATGCTCATTTGATATTTCAAACCTGTTAAAAATTGAGACACATAGAGGAAGTTTCAAACTTTTTAGGTTTTATAATATTTTATAACATGTCTCGGTTTTTAACAGGTTCGAAATATCAAATGAGCATAAAAAGTTATAAAACTTTTCAGATATAAACTAGACACATAGAAAAAGAAAACCTTTTTTACGGATTTGGAAAATGATCTTTCGTTGGGGAGATATGACTCTTACAAAATGAAATAAAAACCTATGTCACTCAAATAAGACAGACTGATAGGGGTCTGGTTTTAGATCCAAATGGGATATCAAATGACCATAGAAATCGCTGAAAATTTACAGGAATAAACTAGACTTTATAACAAAGATACCACTTTTTACGGATTTGAAACCCGATCTCTGGTTAGGGAGATATGACCCTGACAAGTTGGTCCTGATTCGGATAGCGATTTGTATCACAAATCGCTGTAGTGTTTAGCGAGAAACACTACAAATCGCTGTGGGGCTCGTTGGAGACCCCAAAGCACTATAAATCATAGTTAAAAGATCGAACAACACTATAAATCATTGTGAGGCTCGTTGGAGACTCAAAAATACTACAAATCATAGTAGAGACTCATTAGAGACTCAAAAAAATCATAACAATAATTTGCTGAAGAATATTGCCAATCAAATAACGATTTGTTGAAGAAGTGCTACAACAGTCATGATATGAGGGCCAAAATCAGAACATTTATAAAATCTGGATACAAGGTTCTGGTATTTAATCAAAATAAAATAGTAATTTACCATGAAAAATTCTAAAAATTTACAGGGATGAACTAGACACATAAACGAAGAGAACCCGTTTTACAGAATTGAAAAATGATCTTCCATTAGGAAAATAAAATTCAAACAAAATGGATCAAAATCTGAGTCGTTAAAATGACACAGGGTGATAGGGTTATGGTTTTTGACCCGAAACTGGTACGAAAACACCATAGAAATCATTGAAATTTGGTATGAACAAACTAGATTCAATTTAGAAAACAACCCTTTTTACGGATCGAAAAGATCATCTTTGGTTAGGGAGAAATCACTTCCGCAAGTTGGTCCTGATTCTGCTAAAATCTTGACGGTGCAAAATAACAGGTTTTGAATCTCAATTTTTAAAGTGGGTCAAACAAACTCAGAATGATCTGATTTTTGGTGGAGAGCATGAAGACATATGCATGAAGTTGCAGTAAAAATTTCAGATTAAAATGAGCTCTGGTTACATACAAATCGATAGATCTAAAATGCACAAGAATTTAAAGTATAATCTAGAAAGCAACTGAACATGATGAAAGCAAACTGCACATGCGTGGATGTTAAAACATGAGATCTAATGCCTTAAAATATGAATGGATAAAAACTTTGAATCAGACTCCACAACTCTTCAAGTTGAATGATGCTACCCACGTTGGGAGGAGCCCCCAAACCCCTCTCCTATAAGGGTAAAAACTCTGAATCAGGATCTACAACTCATTTAGTTGAATGATGCTACCCACGCTGGGATGGACCCCCCTCCTGTAAGGGCAAAAACTCTAAATCAGGCACATAAGTAGAGAGAGAAGGGAGAGAGAGTGAGAGGGTTGGTGTTCATGGCCTTCTCCAGGAGGAACCCTTTACCTCCCTTGATTTCTTCTCTAGAGAGAGAGAGGGTTTTACAGTGTTTTACGAAGAAGGAAGAAGAAGAAGATGACGATGGAGTAATGTAGGATCGTCTATTGGATGCGCACAGAAGTAGAGAGAGAAGAGAGAGAGAGAGAGAGAGAGAGAGAGAGAGAGAGAGAGAGAGAGAGAGAGAGAGAGAGAGAGAGAGAGAGAGAGAGAGGGTTGATGTTCATGGCCTTCTCCAGGAAGAACTCTTTGTTTCCCTTGATTTCTTCTCTAGAGAGAGAGAGGGTTTTATAGTGTTTTACGGAGAAAGAAGAAGAAGACATGTTTGTCCTTTTTTTGAACAGAAAAAGAAGAAGACTTTGAAGAGTCAACATCATCCTCGACTTTCTGGATGGAGGACATGTTTATCCTTTTTTTGAACTGTTTGTTTTTTCTTTTTTGAATGAAGGACATTTTTGTCATTTTCTCAAACCATCACTTTATGAGAAGAATAGCAAGAAAGGGTACTTAAGTCTTTGCAACAACACCAGAGTCCGATGCAAAGTTATGTCAACATACACGGGAATACGAGCCCCATGTGCTTGTATACGTGGTGCTCATTCAAAGCCCCGAACACAGACGTGGGATTCAGTGAATCATCGGGGGCGAACATACACCACCCTCTCATTTTATATAGGCTAGTTGGTAGAAACATGCACTAGAGGAAGTGCTTTTCATGTTTGGATGTGTTTTAATTAAGACCCACAAAAATCAATGGCTCATATTGCAGTAAAATTTGGTGATATTTTTTGGAGTATCTTTAGACCATAAAACTTGGTGGTAAAAAAGCAAATTTTCATAGTTAAATAGACTTAAAATAAACTATGATTTTTAGCAAATAAATAATGATAAACACATATAAAAGTGTAGACAAAGCAAAAAGTGCCTACAACTATTTGTTATTGAAGTGTTTTGAAAGGTAATGAGATAAAACTGATTAGGAGCTAAAAAAAAAAGTTAGCTATCATGTGGGCTAGAATGCAAGGTAGGCTACGTCCTACTAAAATAAGCGGATTATCTAGTTTTTTTCAATGGCAGGTGTGCTTGGGCATGCCTTCATCAACACGGGTGCCTGCTTGTGTTCCATAAGGTTACACATTAATTGCCTGTACAACCCTTTTAATTCACGAATGTTGCAGCCTTAACAGAGGGGGACCGGTTATCGGCTGCCTTTTTTTTAAAGGCAAGCTGGTGTTAGGCAGACTCCTACCAGTTATACAAACTATACTATTGGGTTTTGAACCTGCAACCTCCCAACACAAGGTGACGTGAACTAGTTGCTCCAAACAGACAAGCGGAGCCCCCGTTGGTTGGTTATCGGCTGCGTTGTGCAACACAAAGTTCAATAATTGTCGAGCCCAACACAGCCCAACTAATAATCGAATCTAGTTCAAGTAGGGATAAAATGGTCTCTCAATGGAAACCAACTTTGTCTGTTTACCAGTTGGGCTTAAAAGGGCCTTTCCTGACCAATTGGAAACTCGAGGCATGGTTACGTGATTGAGCCCAAGTACTCAGGCCACAAAAAACACAGAAAATCACTAACCGTGCACTGATTTTCTGTGTAAAACTCAAAACATAGAAAATCACTACAAAATCTCTACAAGCATAACGATTTTCTGTGTTTTGTGTGGCCCGAGTATTTTGTGAAGTACCTGGACTCAATCACTGGATCTGCCCCATTGAAACTCAGTACGATAAGACCTGAGCTCAGTCTGAACATGACAAGAGTCAAGTAGGGCTCTTGATGAGCCAGAGCTTAGGTTGGGCCAGTTAAGCCCTAATACTAGGGGTGTCAACGGGTAGGGTTTACCCAGACCCGACCCGGACCAAACCCTATAAGGTATGGGTATGGTGACAAATGAGAAGATCTGATTAAGACCCGAGTCTGGACCATAAGGTTCGATTAATACATGGATCCAGGTATAGTTTGTGAAATTTTATGGCAGATTCTGGCCCGACCCAAGTTCCGATTAAGACCTGCAAATTTTCAATGTAAAAATGATAACAAATTTTATTTTACCGTGTCTGGTTCATGTAGTTCTTTTTGGGTCCGGGTATGGTTTCTCTTATATTAGACCCGATTAAACACAAGCCCAACCCAAGTTCCAATTAAGACCTACAAATTTTCAATGTAAAATTGATAACAAATATTATTTTACCAGGGTCTGGGTATGGTTTTTCTTATAATAGACCTGATTAGACCCCGGTCCAAGTCTAGTCCCACCTGTGTCTGAACCAAACCTGACCCGTTGACACACCTACCTAATACACTTTAAGGTCAGGCCAGTCTCGATGTCCACCCTCATAAATGTGTTGGTTATGATCGATTTTTTGAATGTTATAAGAACCCACCCATGTGTCAGAATCAAATACTTCATGAGCTGGTCCCCATAAAATCAAGTACATAAATCACATTTGTATGGTAGGAATCTAAAAATAAACGAAAAACTCATTTAGCACATACCCATTACGTGCTAAATGAGTTTTTCAGGACTTTTTTAATTTATTTTTAAATTCTGACTGTATACATGTGATCTATGTACTTGATTTTATAGGGTTTCAGCTCTTGAAGTGTTCGATTCCTACACATGGGTGGGTTTTTATAAGTTTTGAAAAATCAACGGTCCAAAATCCTTATAAATTTTTGAGGCTCCAAATATCAATTTTTCCCATCGAAAACACATGATCCAGGTGTGGATTCCTCGTAAATCAATCATGCCCAACACATTTATGGGGTTGGAACAAGGAAAAAAACAACGAAAGGGCATAAAAGCCAATTTATAACGTATCATTTAGCACATATCAATTTCTCACTTACACATTTCTCTCTCTTTTCAATTTTCAATTTAAAAAATTTAAATATAAAAACATTAAAATGTATCCGTTAATACAATAAGATAGCAATACATTCAAAATGTCACCCATATTTTATGGGTGTTTGTTGCTCCCAGGTGTGCAGATTGTTTTCACGATAACCCCTTTAACTCCTCATTATTCAGAAATCCCTCTTTTCTCTAATTAAGTTGGCCTAATTTTTAATGAAAGCAGATCCAGCGTTCGGAGCAATTCTGCCCAAACATGGAAGTGGCTGCCCCTATTGAAAAAGGGGGTGCCCCTCTACTAGGGCTGACACTTAACCGCCAAACCCTAGGACGGCTAAGCAAATTAAGATATGAAGTGTCATATAAGTGTTCTCCCACACGCACACACAACCACACCTCCCTATCGCTAGTACTCGACCTAAATTGCTCACTATTTTGGTATTTTCATCTTCTTCATTACTACTAATTAACCGATTAGCTTGCGAAATCAAGAGAGCGAGTCACCTATTCCGCTTGAATTAGAGGAAGCACATTCAAGAGAGTTGCCGTTTTTATATGAGACCTTCGTGAATCAACTTACACAAGGGTTTATCTATGTCATGGGCCTATTTCTTTAATAGGCCAATGTGGCACGACGGTTCTTCTTTCCGTCGCAAGCCTTTTGATCGCTCGCTTGCCGTTGTGAAAGCTTTGATAATTGAGAGTGCAAGAGAGCGAGAGACAATAAAGAGGGAGAGAAATAAATGTCGCAGTCATGCACCATATAAGAGTGACATGCTATTTTGCACTGTGTCCCTTGGTAACACGACTAGACATGTGTGGACACATCGACATGGACACTGACATATACAACCTTATTTTAATGTTTTTAGATTTATTTTTATGGTAATAATATTTTATTATTTGCTTAAATATTTAATTTTATCATTGTATCCTATTTTTCAAAATATTTTTGAACTTTCAAGTTGAACCCGAATCATGGATCCTAATATCCATATATCCTTGTGGCATGGTGATACATTGTGTCTAACATGTAACATCCTGCACTATTTTTCCTAGTGATATGCCTTAATTTTACTTCAAATATTGTGAATTGTATCAAAGTCTCAAACTTAGGTCCTTATTTGTTTAAGTGTTGTGAAAAAAGCTCACAATAGGAATATACTTTTAATAATTAAATTATAAAAAGTTTTCTTCCTAACTTATGACATAAAGTAATAATATGTAAAATAAAATTTTTAAAAATATAAGATCCAAAAAATATCTTTGACCCATTCATAAGATTTTGATGTTTTTTACTAAAACCTTAGAGTTGACTTGTTTTGCATTGAGAATTTTAATTTTGAGATATTTTTAATGGATTCGATTAGGAGAGTATTTTCTTATTTACATTTAATATCATTTAAGTAAATAGAAATTTACTTAAATGATATTACAAGTAAAAAGTATATGTAAATAAGCAAGAAGGTCAAGGGTGAAATAGTCATTTCACCCACACCTCCCAACCAAACTAGATCCTTCTTTTCGCCGCCTTAGTTCTGCTATATATGTATGCTCCTAGAGGTCACCACCTAGGGGTATAAAAAGATGAAAGAGAGAAAGGAAGACGAAGGGGCTAAGGAGGAGAGTGTGGGTCGGCCTGAGAAGCTTCACATCAGCTAAGTAATTAATTATGGTTTTTAATAATTAAAGTTTCCTAAATAAGCTTTAGGTGTGGTTAATTATGCTTTTGACAGTAAAATGTTAGGATTTTGGTTAATCTAGTTTGATGGTTAGACCTTTCCAATAATAGAGATATTTTTTAAAATTACATTTCAAGCGATTATGAGACAACTAAGTTTGTTACATGTTGATTTTCTTGTAATTGATTTTAGCTGAAGCTTATGAATTGAGATTACATATGTTTCACATGTTCTAAAAGTTAGTCTTTTGCTTAAGTAGTTGTTTAGTAATTAATTTGATAAGACCAATAATTTATTTTTAACTTTTTTTATATCTTTCTTAAACTAATGATCTTCATAAATCATAAAATTTTGTTGTTACTAAAAGTGGATTAACTTCTTCCAAGTTAAGTGGGTTTTATAAATTGTTTTAAAAAGTCATCAGATTTCCTAAATTGTTTCAAAAGTGATTAGTCCTGTTATTTGAAACTGCAATTTAGAAAATCGGATTTGGCATTGAAATTTGAATGAAAGATCGATTTGAAATGTTTTCAAAATCCTATAATATTTTTTATTGATTTTAAGTATTGAAATTTAAACATTCGTTCACATAAGTGTATGCACACTGATCCTAATACCCGGTTCGGCTCGAGCCAAGCCTTATCGAGCTCGACAGGTCGTTCAGGCTCAATTCAATAGCTTGTTCGAGCTTTAGCCTAGTGTTCAGGGTCGGCTCATTTAAGGAATGGACAAGCCCGAAACTAGACTCAACCGAACTGAGGCGAGCCAACTCTGTTAATTGTGCATCCCTACTCTTGCATTCACTTTTTGGGCGCTGACGGACTGTTAGCCCTTGCTTTCAATCAACTCTGGGAATCTCACGTAAAGGAATATTGCACTCTGACATAACCGCCCCTCTAGTCCATACTTGCATTGGACATATTTGCCTTTTTGCTCTCTCAATACCCAAAACTACCCCTTGTTTGACTTTTGTTGTTTTTTTTGGAAAGATAATTGAAGTTTAGGGAAAAATGAATGAATTCCAAACGCTTAATTTTGGATATCACAAAGATTCATATTATGACAATGTTTACTAGAGGGGATCCAACTCTTAATTTTGGATAATTTGATATTTAGGTTGATATACTGCATGCATGATGAATCATATTTGTAATACCCATGAATTTTATCCCGTAAATAAACTTGAAATTTATGTTCTTGAACTGAATATCAGATATTTTGATTATTGTATGTGTTATTTGTATTCAGATATCAGATATTCTATTTGGATCTTTAATGTTGGAACCTTAATACCCTGTTTAGAACTTCGATTTTCCATTTGAATCATAGTTAACAGATCTCGAACATTTTAATTGGATAACCAATAAGGGATTTTAAGCAAATGGATTGGATCTTTGATATTGGATCCTCCATATCAGGGTCATATTGGATATTGGATCTAGGATGAATGGAGTTGATCCACGATGCTGAAACCGGATTTTCATGAGGAAAATTTCTATATCGGATCTATAACACTTTCATGAGATCCGTAGTAGCTTATGCGAAGTTTAGACCCACAATATTTCTTTTGGATCCCAGACATCGGAGAGGTAAAAAGGGTAGAGAACCAATTAAAATCTACTTGGATCCATTATAAGTCACGTGGAAACCATGATAGTGTAATTTGGATCCACAGTTCCAAATCATATGATCAAAACTTTGGATCCCTGGATCCAGATTTAGTAAGGGGACTTACGAAGCAAAATGAACTTTAGATCCATAATAAGTTAGTAGAGATCCATAATAATGTAACTGGATCTACTGAATTTTATTAGGGTTACATTCTAAAAACTTAAATATTTAATAAGTTAAACATTTAAAAACGGGTCCGGATCCTCTGGTGGATCCGGATATGCCCAAAACCTGGACCCAGCTGTGATGGGTCGCGGGTCACGGGTTCGGTCAAACCAAACCCGCAATGGTGCGTTAAAAAGGTAAACACACACACACACAAAAAAAGAGGCCCTACCCGATAAAATGGGCGTTAGGGTTCTGAGAGAACCCTAACGCATCCGATAAGGAAAAAGGGGAAGGTTTGTGTGCGCAGCTGCTAATCGAAGGAAGGAAGGTAACCTCCTTTCATTTCGGGGCCACCCTCCTTATTTAGTCCCCTCCCACGCTCTCTTTCTCTCGTTCCTTCTCTCGTTCTCTCTTCCTCCTCTCTCGCCTCCCTCTTGGCTCCGCCATCTCTGCGTGTTATTTAGTCGCCGCCGCCGTTTGCCCATCGACACATGCGCAAGACCATCTTAGGAATTACAATGTCGTAGGTGCAAACTCTAAGGTATTAATGAGTTTCTGCAATCAAATGTGTATGTTAAGGTAGATTTCTAAAACAACAAATAAGGATGGGGTCATGATTAAGTGTATTGAGCTGGCTTAGAAAAGACTCTTGTTCAAGAAGGTTTTGGCATGTTTAAAACTTCTACTACCACCAATATGTGAGGGTGACATGATAAAAACTAAGAGGGAGATGGTGAACATGACATTAATGGTTGTGCGACAACTAAGGTTTTAGATTAAAGCATTGTAATTCATTAGGAGGTCACTTCGTCTTAGTTCCCACCTATGTCACCTGGGTACGGGCGTGGGTACGAATACAGAGGGTACGACATGACAATTCCAAACAATGTGGGTACGGGGACACAACTATATATATATATATTAAATATCACATAAATACAAAATAAACTGAATATAATCTAAATGTATATGCTATATACTAAAAATATAATTATAAATTGAATACAAACTTGTATGTACAGAGGGTAAAATGGTGTCCAGGTGTCGACATGTAACGCCCCAAAATTTCGACTTGTGATTTCGAACCTTATCGAAAAACCTTTCAAAGATTTAAAGTTTTAATTTTTTAAAAACGACAGTGGAAGACATTTAGAAAGGAACACAAGTCAACAATCCTGGGTATGTTTGCTGGAAAACCATCATTCACATGTACAACAACTTAAAGGAATTTAAGAAATAAGGCAATAGATTCAAAATCTGCAGTTTATTACAAAATGAGCATTTTGTTCCAAAGTTCAAAAAATCTAAAGAAAACTCCAAAAAGACCTAGAGCCAAGCCGCCAGCAGAAAGAAGATAAATCTTGATCCATGTTGCACCACGCCATCGGCCGCCAGTGAAGTCCTACTCCTCACCTGCCATGAAATGGGTCAGTTTCATAACAAACCAGTAGGTGCACGAACATATAAGTAGAATGAAAACAAAACAGAACATCCATGAGATAAGCAGTTATGATATTTAAGCAATTAAAACAATTGTAGTCTATTCTAACAAATGTAATAAGTGCAAAGAGCTGTTAGTTGAAGTAGTGTAAGTCTCAGTCATCTACAACTATTCATGAAGATATTCTTTAAGTTCTGATATTATCTGGCCTGTGGGTACGCACAAACGCGAAACGTAGAAACAGCCGAGATCGATCCGGGGGTTTATTATGTCAGGTGTTTCGGTGTTTTCATTAACCCGGATGGCTGACTGAGTCCGCTCCTAAGGGAACGGTCAGTGACCAAGAGAGTAAATCCCCAAAGGCATTCGTGGCCCATGGATGCATCCAACTTCTGCAGAAGTGCCTGAGAGTTACCACCTAGGATAATTTATGGTAATCCCAATTCCCCTAACTCCGATGACTGGGGAAACCGAGTCTTTTGCCCGTGGGGTGGTTGTTAACAACCTGTCCATCGGAGTCCTTTTACCATCCATCCTCTCCCTTGATGAACCGTGAAGATCGGATGGGTACGACGGGGGTTTCTTAACCGCCGCCCCATCCTACATGCTCTGGTCCATTAGACCCACTCGAGCATCTTGCCTGTGAAGGCGAATGATCACCATTTATGTGATCTCAGCATTGTGCTAATTGCACTCATCGAGGTTGCTACAACCTCATCCTCCAACCATCGTAACCCACATGGGACGTACTTGTCCAAAAGTACGATTGTACCTCCCTAGAGGTACGACTACGATGAGAGGGCAACATATAATGTTTTATGATTCTTTTGGTTCATAAATGACATGTATTGCTCTTTTGAGAAATTTGGCCTGTGGAGGCCAACATTAACTCATCTATATAAAGTGTTGATTTCCTAATTCAAGGTTCTCCATCTCCTCTCGACAAATTTATACCATACCTGCCTTAAGGTTTGATTATAATAGTAATTGCAGTGGTTTTCTTTCCAGAAATGAGTCTATTCACAAAGTCTACCTTAAGTATGGAGTTTCAAAAGAATAAGCATGCCGAACAGACAATCACGAGTTAAGTAATTCTACAGGTAAACAGGTATGCCACTTAAACTACTTGATTCTTTCTAGAATGAGTCTACCCGAAGAATTTACATTAAGCATGCAATTTCAAAAGAATCAAAATGAGTAAACTCTGACTAGCCAATACTTCTTCAGATCTTAAGATAAGCAGGTATGTAAAATAACTATTCTATCTCAGAAGTCTTATTTTATTTTGTTCATGCAAACTCTTTGTGCGACTTTCCCCTACCTCGGGATATCGTGCAGTTGCGTGCATCTACGCGTGTAGATGATACGAGGCTCAGGCCGCGGAGCCAGAGCGGGGGTCCGATGCGAGGTCTGCAACAGTGCTACGTTAATTAACATGCGGATAAGTAAAAAAACAAGCCTGCCAATAGAAAAAGAGAGAGGCAGTAGGGGTGTGACCCTGCTGGCCGAAAACAGACAAGCGACAGGGGACAAGCCCCTGCCTGCCGACAATAGCGGGGCGATAGGGAATGAGCCCCTGTCGAAAAATAGCATGGCGGCAGGGGGGCAGCCCCTGCCGACCGCAACGAGGCGACAGAGGTCTAGCCCCTGCCGACAGTAACGAAGAAGCAGGGGCTGAGCCTCTGCCGATAACTATCAAGTGACAGGGGTTGAGCTCCTGCCGACAACACCGAGGTGGCAGGAGGCCAGCCCCTGCCGACAGCCACCAAGTGGCAGGGGCTGAGCCCTTGCCAACAGCACGAAGTGGCAGGGGTCGAGCCATTGCCGACAGCACAAAGTGGTAGGGGCTGAGCCCCTGCCGACAACACAGGACGGCAGGGAGGGCCAGCCCTTGCCGACGACCACAAAGTGGCAGGGGCTGCGCCCCTGCCAACAGCATGAAGTGGCAGGGGCTGAGCCCCTGCCGACGGCCACAAAGTGGCAGGGGCTGCGCCCCTGCCAACAACATGAAGTGGCAGGGGCTGAGCCGCTGCCGACAGCACAAAGTGGCAGGGGTTGAGCCCCTGCCGACAGCACAGGACGGCTGGGGGGCCAGCCCCTATCGTCGGCCACAAAGTGGCAGGGGCTGCGCCCCTGCCAACAATATGAAGTGGCAGGGGCTGAGCCCCTGCCGACAGCACAAAGTGGCAGTGGCTGAGCCCCTGCCGACAGCACAGGACGGCAGGGGGCCAGCCTCTGCCGACGGCCACAAAGTGGCAGGGGCTGCGCCCCTGCCAACAACACGAAGTTGCAGGGGCTGAGTCCCTGCCGACAACACAAAGTGGCAGGGGCTGAGCCCCTGCCGACAGCGCGAAGGGGGCAACAAAAAGGGGTGTCGCAGGGGCCACAGGTCCCCTGCCGGCACTCCGGCGAATCCCATAGGGAGAAGGGGACGACAAGGGCCCCGTAGGCCACCTGTCAGGCCCCCGATGGGCACAGGGGGTAGTGGGAGGCCGCGGCAGGGGCTGTGAGCCGCCTGTCGGCCTCCCGGCGAGGTGACAGAGAGGAGGTGAGGAAGAGAAGAGGGAGGAGAAGAGGGTGGCGTACCTGGGAGGCGGTGGCCGGTGTCGGCGGCGGGGCGCAGTGACAGCAGGTCGGCACGAGGAGGAGGAAGCTCAAGAGGGGAGGCGTGCCTCCCCTCACCCTCCTGCAATGCTCTTAAAGAGCTCGGGGGTGCGATGAAAGGGGAAACCTCGGTGGGTTTCCCTAATCTACCCGAAAATGAAGGGGGAGAAGAGGGGGGGTTGCAGCGCCCGAAAGCTCGGGTGAGCTCGGGTTACTTAAAACCCTAATAAAAAAATGGGGGCCTGGGTCGGGTCCGGACCCGACCCGGCCCGGTTCCATTTTTTTTTTAAAATGGGGTTTTACATCCTACCCCTCTTAAAAGAATTTCGTCCGCAAAATATTTATTACCTTGAAGAATCAAAATACAAGTCAGGATATTTTTCCCTAATATCATTCTGAGGTTCCCAAGTACATTCGTCAATTCCATGATGTTTCCACCGAACCTTTACAAAGGAAATGGTTTTTGATCTTAACACTTGGTCACGACGGTCGACGATCTCCACTGGTCTTTCTTCGAATGCCAAGTCCCCTCTAATGTCCACATCATCATAATGAATGATGTGCGATGGATCGTGAACATACTTCCTCAACATGGATACGTGAAAAACATTATGAATCTGAGCATACTGCGGAGGTAACGCCACGCGATAAGCTGCTTCTCCTATCCACTCCAGGATTTCGAACGGTCCGACGTATCTAGGACTCAGCTTTCCCTTCTTCACGAACCGAAATCCTCTCTTCGTCGGAGATACTTTAACAAAAACCATCTCGCCAATATCGAAGGTAAGCTCTTGTCGGCGGCTATCTGCATAGCTTTTCTGCCGACTCTGAGCGGTACGAAGTCGTTCTCGAATCATCTGCACTTGTTGAGTATAGTGTTGCAAGACTATAGGTGCCTCCAATCTTCGTTCGCCAACCTCGTCCCAGTAAACAGGTGATCGGCATGGTCTCCCATACAAAGCTTCGTATGGGGCCATCCCGATGCTCGCATGATAGCTGTTGTTATACGCGAATTCCGCCAAACTGATGTGGAAATCCTACTCTCCCTTCCAGTCCATCATACAGGCTCGAAGCATGTCTTCCAAGGTCTGAATCGTACATTCTGACTGCCCGTCAGTCTGAGGGTGAAACGCAGTGCTGAACTTTAACTTTGTGCCCAACGCCAACTGAAGTTGTCCCCAAAACCTTGAAGTGAATCTAGGATCACGATCGAAGATAATCGAGATTGGAACACCGTGCAATCTCACAATCTCTCTAACATAGAGACTAGCGAGACTATCCAACGATTGGTTGAGACAGATAGGTAGGAAGTGAGCCGACTTGGTGAGTCTATCGACGATCACCCAAATCGCGTCATGCTTCCTCCGCGTCCTCGGAAGACCGACTATGAAGTCCATGGTGACATCCTCCCACTTCCATAGAGGAATCTTTATCTGCTGCATGACCCCACCGGGTCTCTGGTGCTCGATCTTGATCTGCTGACACGTCAAACACTTCGAGACATACTCAGCCACGTCTTGCTTCATGTCGTTCCACCAATAACTGCGTTGTAGGTCCTTGAACATCTTCGTGCCGCCAGGGTGAATGGTGTACCTAGACTTGTGGGCTTCCGCAAGAATTTCATCTCGAAGAACCGGGTCATCAAGAACCCAAAGGCGCTCCCTCAACCATATACTTCCATCCTCCTTCAGACGAAAAGGTGTATCTGTCAGTATCGCATGAGCCTTCAACTTCTCGTAGCGTGCATCAGTTTTCTGTCCATTGATGATCCTCACAAGTAGCTCAGGTTGAGCAACAAGGTGGGATAGACCGATTGAACCTTGAGTGATTGCGAAAGGTTCCCAAGAGGCTAGGTCTTCGACCAACCTCCATCCAGCAAAAAAGGCATTAATCGAAACTTCTGGTGCTTTGCGGCTGAGAGCGTCAGCCACGACGTTCGCCTTTCCTGGGTGGTAGGAGAGGATGAAGTCATAATCCTTGAGGAATTCAAGCCTACGTCGTTGTCTCATGTTCAATTCTTTCTGCAAAAATAGATACTTAAGGCTCTTATGATCGGTGAATGCCTCAAATTGCTTTTCATACAAATAATGTCGCCAAATCTTCAATGCGAACACCACCGCAGTTGTCGAGAGGCGTATGCGATCACTTTCCCATTCTGCATCAGCACAGCCCCTAGGCCTGACCTAGAGGCATCAATATAAATCACGAATCCGCCTTTACCAGAAGGTAAGGTCAAAATAGGAGCACTGGTAAGTCGCTCCTTCAATAACTGAAAACTCGCCTCACACTTCTCGTCCCATAAGAATTTAGCATCTTTCTTTAGCAACTTTGTCAGGGGTAACGCAATTTTAGAAAAATCCTGAATGAATCTTCTGTAGTAACCTGCTAGTCCAAGAAAACTTCTGATATCACGTGCGTTCTTTGGTTGCTGCCAACTAAGTACAACCTCAACCTTTGCAGGGTCCACGAACACTCCTTCCTTAGAAATAACGTGTCCCAGAAACATGACTTCCTTGAGCCAGAATTCACATTTAGAGAACTTGGCATACAAACGTTCCTTTCGCAAGGTCTCCAACACAATTGTTAGGTGCTCTCGATGTTGCTCTCGACTTTCTGAGTACACCAAGATGTAGTCAATGAACACGATCACGAAGGTGTCCAAAAATGACTTGAATACTCTATTCATTAAGTCCATAAAGGCTGCGGGGGCATTGGTCAGTCCGAACGGCATGACTGTGAACTCGTAATGACCGTATCTCATCCGAAAAGCCGTCTTAGGAATATCATCATTTCTAATTCTGAGCTGATGGTATCCAGACCTAAGATCGATTTTCGAGAAAACCTTAGCCTTCTGCAACTGATCGAACAAGTCTTCGATACGCGGCAATGGGTACTTGTTTTTTATTGTGGCCTGGTTGAGCATTCGATAGTCGATGCACAGACGCAAGGTCCCGTCCTTCTTCTTCACGAAGAGCAGAGGAGCTCCCCAAGGAGAAATGCTGGGGCGAATGAATCCCTGATCCAACAACTCCTGCAACTGCTTCTTCAGCTGCTCAAGCTCAGCTGGCGCCATTCTGTAGGGTGCTTTGGAGATTGGCATCGTACCTGGTAGCAATTCAATATTGAATTCTACCTCACGAGACAGGGGAAGTCCCGACAGCTCTTTAGGAAAAACGTCGGGATAATCGCGAACAACATCCAGCTCACCGATGGGAATAGGCATTGGATCAGACTGGATAACACTAACCAAAAAGGCAGTGCATCCCTTCCGCAAGAAGTTCTGTGTCTTAAGCGCCGAGATCATCCAGCTTGCTCGAACAGGTCTGGGAATTTTGAATTATACTTTCGGAGAGCCTGGAGGTGATAAAACGATCTTGCCATCACGGCAAAAGATCTTGGCATGATACTTGTGCAACCAATCCACACCTAGGATGACGTCAAATTCTGTCATCTCAAGCAGGATAGCACAAGCAGGCAAGTGCCTCTCTGCCACAACTATGTCCAATTCAGGTATATAAGTGGTGCAAACTGAGTTCTTCCCAATGGGGTTATACACGTCTAGAGCATTATCAAGTGGTTTTACAGTTATGTGCAATTGTTTTATGAATTTTTCTGAAACAAACAAGTGTGTAGCACCACAATCAAAGAGTGCAAAAGCTGCTTGATCAACAACAAGAATGGTACCTTGAACGAGATCCCCTTTCGTCAATTGCTCGACCGTGGCTGCATAAACTCGACCCGGCTCCCTGCCACTGCTTTGTTGTTCTCACTGTTGCTACTGATGAGGTGGTCGAGGAGGCTGAGATACGTTGCCGGTTTGCTTGAGGTCATCTACTGCTTTCTTCCGGCAGTCGCGTATGAAATGACCCATCTTGCCACAGTACAGGCATCCTTCAGTGTCCCGCAGACAAGATTGTCCCACGTGAGGCCTCTTGCACCTGGGGCAGTTATCACCAGACGGCTGCCTGGGCGGTGGATGGCCCTGCTGTCGCTGGCGTTTTGCCGGAGGGAACTGTTTCTTCCCTCCCTCAGTCTTCACTGGAAATGGTGGTCGTTGCCCTGGGCCGCCGGAATAGGTTTTTTTCTGATCACCACCTGTCTGGGGTGACTTTTTGGCTTGCACACTTTTTGAACACTCCCAATCCTCGTTCAGTAGGGTGGCTGCTGCTACCGCCGCAGAAAAAGTCACGGGCATGCTGGTGAGAACCCTATGCCTGAGTCCTTCCTTCAGTCCGCGAATGAACTTCCCAGCCCGCTCATGATCATCCTCGAATAGGTGAGGACAATAGCGCTCCAGCCGTTGAAATTTGGCGATATATTCGTTCAAACTTAAGCTGCCTTGGCACAACTCCAGAAATTCCACCTTCTTCTTTTCTCTCGCATGAGGAGGGAAATAGTTTCCGAGAAAAATCCTTCGGAAGGCCTCCCAAGGAATTACCTCAGCACCTGGAAACTGCACCTCCCGGGTCGTGTCCCACCATTCGCGAGCGTCGTCGTTCAATCGAAAGGACCCGAACATCGTCTTCTTATCGTCCGGGATGGACAACACTTGGAACACCCGTTCCACCTCTTTGACCCAACTCTCCGCTAAGTCAGGGTCAACCTTGCCAGAAAAGGTAGGAGGGTCCAGCTTCAGAATTTTTTCATAGGTGGCAGTTGGTGTATTCCCAACAAGGGAACCCGGATCCTGATGGGGGCGACCCTGGTTACGAATCGCCTCAGCTAAGGAGTTGAGGGTATCCATCATGAATCCCCTCTGCTCACGCAACTCATCGGCCATGCTGTTGCTTGAGTTTTCCGCCATCCTTAAAAAGCAACCAAGATTAAGGTAAAAAATACTGAAGACGTACAAGTAGACATAAGTATAGGAGCAAAGGCAAAAACATAGATCTTTATTACGAAAGTCAAAAATTTAGAATCCAGCTGTGCTGGTACATAAGCCAAGAGTTCTATTCCGTAATTATAAATGAGTTCACAGACTCCAACAAAACTGGGTAAGTGCTACCTCCCCTTAGGGACGGCTAGAGTACTTCATAAGATATTCCCTTCTATTGCCTGTGCGCCTGAATTTGCGCTTAGGGGTGAAGGGAAGTGGCTCCTCGTAGGAGGGCTCCTGCCCGTAAAGGGGCGTCGCCAGAGTATATTCCGGTGAGCCAAAACTATAATTTGAAGAATCCGTCGCAGGTGTGTATGTGGGTGATACACCGTCCACTGGGTCTGCCGGAGGTGGCGGTTGCTCGCCCGCAGTCGAAATTGTGATCTTGCCATCATGTTCGGCCTTGTGGAGGCAAGCATCCATGGTGTGCCCTGCTTCTCCGTAGAAACCACACTCCTCTGCTAACAAAGGGGGAACAAAATCTCCCGATGACTCCTGTGGTGTCTGATGGTGCATCCGAACGTGTGAAGGCGCAAAACCACCTTCTCGAGCATGCACCTCAGCCCACGCTGCTGCCAAGGGTACCTGGTAGGCGATCAGTAGTGGGAAGCCTTGCTCATCCGTAAAAATGGGTAGAGGAGGGCGGTTAGCCCAGTAACCAGCCCCGAACATCTCATGTCCGCGGCCACGTACTCTACGTGTGCCCCTACCGCGACTACCACTAGAACCAGTAAACCGATCCATCTATCCAACGGTACTACGAATAAAACAAGAATATAATTTAGTTTAAACATGCTATAAAATATCAAAGACTTACTTACAGCGCGATGGGATGCTCAATAGTCAAGATTTCACCTATTTCTGATCTGGCTCTAATACCAAGTTGTAACACCCCAAAATTTCGACTTGTGATTTCAAACCTTATCGAAAAACCTTTTAAAGATTTAAAGTTTTAATTTTTTAAAAACGACAGCGGAAGACATTAATAAAGGAACACAAGTCAACAATCCTGGGTACGTTAGCTGAAAAACCATCATTTACATGTACAACAACTTAAAGGAATTTAAGAAATAAGGCAATAGATTAAAAATCTGCAGTTTATTACAAAATGAGCATTTTGTTCCAAAGTTCAATAAATCTAAAGAAAACTCCAAAAAGACCCAGAGCCAAGCCGCCAGCAGAAAGAAGATAAATCTTGATCCATGTTGCACCACGCCATCGGCCGCCAGTGAAGTCCTACTCCTCACCTGCCCATGAAATGGGTCAGTTTCATAACAAACCAGTAGGTGCACAGACAGATAAGTAGAATGAAAATAAAACAGGACATCCATGAGATAAGCAATTATGATATTTAAGCAATTAAAACAATTGTAGTCTATTCTAACAAATGTAATAAGTGCAAAGAGCTGTTAGTTGAAGCAGTGTAAGTCTCAGTTATCTACAACTATTCATGAAGATATTCTTTAAGTTCTGATATTATCTGGCCTGTGGGTACGCACAGACGCGAAACATAGAAACAACCGAGACCGATCCGGGGGTTTATTATGTCAGGTGCTTTAATTAACCCGGATGGCTGACTGAGTCCGCTCCTAAGGGGACGGTCAGTGACCAAGAGAGTAAATCCCCAAAGGCATTCGTGGCCCATGGATGCATCCAACTTCTGCAGAAGTGTCTGGGAGTTACCACCTAGGATAATTTATGGTAATCCCAATTCCCCTAACTCCGATGACTGGGGAAACCGAGTCTTTTGCCCGTGGGGTGGTTGTTAACAACCTGTCCATCGGAGTCCTTGTACCATCCATCCTCTCCCTTGATGAACCGTGAAGATAGGATGGGTACGACGGGGGTTTCTTAACCGCCGCCCCATCCTACATGCTCTGGTCCATTAGACCCACTCGAGCATCTTGCCTGTGAAGGCGAATGGTCACCATTTATGTGATCTTAGCATTGTGCTAATTGCACTCATCGAGGTTGCTACAACCTCATCCTCCAACCATCGTAACCCACATAGGACGTACTTGTCCAAAAGTACGATTGTACCTCCCTAGAGGTACGACTACGATGAGAGGGCAACATATAATGTTTTATGATTCTTTTGGTTCATAAATGACATGTATTGCTCTTTTGAGAAATTTGGACTGTAGAGGCCAACATTAACTCATCTATATAAAGTGTTGATTTCCTAATTCAAGGTTCTCCATGTCCTCTTGACAAATTTATACCATACCTGCCTTTAGGTTTGGTTATAATAGTAATTACAGTGATTTTCTTTCCAGAAATGAGTCTATTCACAAAGTCTACCTTAAGTATGGAGTTTCAAAAGAATAAGCATGCCGAACAGACAATCACGAGTTAAGTAATTCTACAGGTAAACATGTATGCCACTTAAACTACTTGATTCTTTCTAGAATGAGTCTACCCGAAGAATTTACATTAAGCATGCAATTTCAAAAGAATCAAAATGAGTAAACTCTGACTAGCCAATACTTCTTCAGATCTTAAGATAAGCAGGTATGTAAAATAACTATTCTATCTCAGAAGTCTTATTTTATTTTGTTCATGCAAACTCTTCGTGCGACTTTCCCCTACCTCGGGATGTCGTGCAGCTGCGTGCGTCTACGCGTGTAGATGATACGAGGCTCAGGCCGCGGAGCCAGAGCGGGGGTCCGATGCGAGGTCTGCAACAATGCTACGTTAATTAACATGCAGAGAAGTAGAAAAACAAGCCTGCCAATAGAAAAAGAGAGAGGCAGCAGGGGTGCGACCCTGCTGACCGAAAACAGACAAGCGACAGATGACAAGCCCCTGCCTGCCAACAATAGCGGGGCGACAGGGGATGAGCCCCTGTCGAAAAATAGCGTGGCGGCAGGGGGCCAGCCCCTGCCGACCGCAACTAGGCGACAGGGGTCCAGCCCCTACCGACAGTAACGAAGCAGCAGGGGCTGAGCCCCTACCGACAACCATCAAGTGACACGAGGTGGCAGGGGGCCAACCCCTGCTGACAGCCACCAAGTGGCAGGGGCTGAGCCCCTGCCAACAACACGAATTGGCAGGGGCTGAGCCCTTGCCGACAGCACAAAGTGGCAGGGGCTGAGCCCCTGCCGACAACACAGGACGGCTGAGGGGGCCAGCCCCTGCCGACGACCACAAAGTGGCAGGAGCTGCGCCCCTGCCGACATCACAAAGTGGCAGGGGCTGAGCCCCTGCCGACAACACAGGACGGCAGGGGGGCCAACCCCTGCCGACGGCCACAAAGTGGCAGGGGCTGCGCCCCTGCCAACAGCATGAAGTGTCAGAGGCTGAGCCCCTGCCGACAACATAAAGTGGCAGGGGCTGAGCCCCTGCCGACAGCACAGGACGGCAGGGGGGCCAACCCCTGTCGTCGGCCACAAAGTGGCAATGCTGCGCCTCTGCCAACAGCACGAAGTGGCAGAGGCTGAGCCCCTGCCGACAACACAAAGTGGCAGGGGCTGAGCCCCTGCTGACAACACAGGACGGCAGGTAGGCCCGCCCTTGCCGACGGCCACAAAGTGGCAGGGGCTGCGCCCCTGCCAACAGCATGAAGTGGCAGGGGCTGAGCCCCTGCCGACAACACAAAGTGGCAGGGGCTGAGCCCCTGTCGACAGCGCGAAGTGGGCAGCAAAAAGGGGTGTCGCAGGGGCCACAGGTCCCCTGCCGACACTCCGGCGAATCCCAGAGGGAGAAGGGGACGAAAGGGGCCCCGTAGGACACCTGTCAGGCCCCCGATGGGCACAGGGGGTGGTGGGAGGCCGCGGCAGGGGCTGTGAGCCGCCTGTCGGCCTCCCGGCGAGGTGACAGGGAGGGGGTGAGGAAGAGAAGAGGGCGGCATACCTGGGAAGCGGTGGCCGGCGTCGGCGGCGGTGCGCAGTGACGGCAGGTCGGCACAGGAGGAGGAAGCTCGAGAGGGGAGGCGTGCCTCCCCTCGCCCTCCTGCAATGCTCTTAAAGAGCTCAGGGGTGCGATGAAAGGGGAAACCTCGGTGGGTTTCCCTAATCTACCCGAAAACGAAGGGGGAGAAGAGGGGGGGTTGCGGTGCCCGAAAGCTCGGGTGAGCTCGGGTTACTTAAAACCTTAATAAAAAAAAGGGGGCCCGGGTCGGGTCCGGACCCGACCCGGCTCGGGTCCAATTTTTTTTTAAATGGGGTTTTACACGACACGGGGACACGCGTATGGAGGGCAAAATGGAGTGTTCATGTGACATAGGTTTCCATCATGTTTTCACTTGAATTGATGCAAAAACTAGGTCAGCTTTATCATTTTCATATAGCAAATCAAGTGAATGGCTCTTTTTTTTTTGGTGCAGAAGTTGGATTAGATTTTGCCTAGGCTATTGGGGTCTGGTCTGTTTTCCAAGTTCCATGTGAAATTAGAAATATTCTGAATCTATGCATTGTATAATGTATACTGTACTAACATGCACAATGGGATGACAATAAATATATTGTACATGTACTCAACATTACTTGATTGAATGTAGATACTAGATATTGTTAAACTGACAAGAAAATACTTTGAAAAATTTTAGGCCATGTTAGTTAAAACAACATATGCCTTTCTCCATTATAAAATGATTGCATATCCATTCATATCCATTTTCTTGTTTGGAAATTCTTTACATATTTCCTAATGGATTTTTTTTCCACATTTTTGCTGCTCTTGGATCATTAGATGTCTCAAGATATGGAAAAAAATGACCTTTTGTGGAACCTTAGATTGCCTGATTTCTCATCTTCTACATCGAAAGAGAAAAATCACAATGTAGGCCATACATCATCCCTTTGGATGCCTGATAAGATGCTTTTATATGGACTCTTGGTTCCCCCTAGAGACTCCAAAAAGATGAATAAATTGCAGAGGAAGAAACTAAAGGATACTGCCGGTAAGAAGTGGTATGTAGTCTTAACCTTAGTTTTATTTTTTTATGATTTACAACAATGGCATACTTGATTCAATTGCATCCTTTCTGTATAGGTTTGACATAGCTGCCCCAACCATCACTCCCGAATTAAAGAAGGATCTTGAAATACTTAAGGTTTGTTCTTTCAGTTCTCATTTATTTATTTTCTTCTATTCAATTATTTTTTATCTTCTACTTTCTTGTCCTTATGTTTGTGGATTTTTGCTTGTTGAGTCAATAGTAAAGGGATATCTAAAAAGTTTTGCCCTCCATTCTTTTATGAAGAAAATCCAGTGGAAATTTTTTGGTTTCTTGAACACTTGTCTCAAATTTGTATCATTAATTTCAGTTTCTGTTGTAACTAACTTGAAGTAGGATAACAATGGTTTTAAGTTGTTTAGCTTATGTTTTTTGGAGGATTTTAAGTTGCTAGTTGAGTAGTGTGGTACCTTTTTACAGTTTCATATAATCTGTATGTAATCTGATATTTATTCCTTTTCTATATTGTCTATTAGGAATTTTCTTTTTGGTGGATTGGTTTTTATTTTGCATTTTGGGAGATAAATGTGTTCTTGACTTTGTCGATGATGGAATTTTGTAAGCTGACTTGTAGAATGATGAAATTGCCACCAAGTGCCTTTCACTTCAAATATTATTTAGTTCTTGAGACACATTACTGTGGAGTGTGGATTTTTTCATTCTGGGTCATCTTTCAGGAGTTCAGTTAAGTCTTTCTCTGCAACATGTAGGCAAGAGTTTTTGTTCATTCAAGTCCTATTTTCTCAAGTTGTAGCATGCTATCTGGCAATCATTAGGGCCTTTTGTTTAGCTAATTAACCTATTAAAAGTTTAACTTTAATTGGTTCCTCGTAATGAACCTACATGCGTCATGATTGTGCTGGCTCTGCCATCTAGTCTTGCTTTAGACGAGATGTGCAGCTTGCATATACTTGTCTTGATCTAGGCATAATTTAACCAAACATGTTCTGATTTTGGAAACAGGTATACTATCAAAGTGACACATCAACATTATGCATCTACTTTAAGAGTGCATGACATGACCTTTTTAAGTTTAATCGCAACCAACACTGTATTTGACGTTTCTTCTTTATGTATATATTTTAGTGGAGCCGATGTTCCATTAATATGACTATCAAGTTTGAGGTATCTGATGCAAGGGACCATTATCCCCTTCCATACGAAGAAGTTAAAAGGCATTAGTTATTTCCCAACCATGGAAAAAGTCCGATTAGGCTGCTTAGTGCAGAAATTGATTGGGAGGGATCCATCTTTAATGAGAAAAGTGTTGTTTTTTACAAAATAAAACAAGATTAACACAAAATAAGGCTTATGACTGTTGCGATCAAGTAAAAATCAACCTAAATATTACAAAATTTGCAAAAGTTACCATTGATTATGGAATAAACTGCATCTCAAAAGGTGGTAATCTCTTTCTGTCATGTTCTAATCAACATTGATATACTATGGGACATTACATAATCAAATACTTAATGCTTTAAAGATGCCTGCCCAATGTCTTACTAAGCATCTTAGGAAAGTACTTGATGTTTTAGGAAGCTCTTATTGATGTATTTATGTATGGGTATAGTTTTCATAGTGGTTTTCTTGTGTGTGTTATTACATCCCAGGGTTAGCACTTGCTTTTGCTCTTTTATTTCTCTTCTTAATGCTTCATTTTTCGGAATAAAAAGGTAGAAAATGTTGCATGTCTATGTTATATAGGTGTAGTGCGACCGGAGTTACCGGAAGCTTCTTCAATAGGTGGGAAGCTCGCTTCCCAGAAACTTGCTTTGAAAGCGCGATACTCGTCGCTTCCGAAACTTGATGAGAACCTTGATTCCCCACGCTTCTCCTATGCTTTTCACACACTTCATCTATTCTTCTTATATGTTCTCTTACTCAACTTTTCATGTTTTTATGTGTTTTCTCAAACTCTTCTCACTCCCATGTGCTTTCTCTAAATTGGTAGGCATCATTTTTAGATTTTTCTAAAAATGTAATTTTTACACTAAAAAATCATGAAATTTAATATTAGTCACTTTTATTTTAGTTTTTATTTGTGTTTCATTTTTATTCCCATTCAATTCTTATTTTTCTTTTTTTTATTCCTCGCTTCTCGCTTCCTATACATTTTAAAATGCATCGCTTCTCGCTTCTGCTTCCCGTATCGTTTCCCGCTTCCGCTTCCTAGTCTGGCAACCTTGAGTGCGACACCACAATTTTAAAAAACATGTATGTATGTATGTATGTATGTATGTATGTATGTATGTATGTATGTATGTATGCATGTATGTATGTATGTATGTATTGGCTACACTCGTGGGCAAGGAACCCCCTAGTTGTAACTCATAGTAGCAAGTTGTTTTGTCCAAATCAGTGTTGTGAAAAGCGTTGAGGCGTAGCGAGGCACTCCACCAAAAATCGAGGCGAGGCGTAAAGCGTAAGCCTCAATTTTTTTTTAAAAACTTTAAAAAAATTATAAAAAAATATCTAAAAATACAAATAAATAAAGAAATGCTTTAGTGGTAAAATAACAACCAATAAGAAATAGAAAATCTCAAATAAGTACTAAAAAATATGAGATTAACATATAAAAGTAACTAAAAACTGATTACATAACTGAACAATATATGAGATTAACCAATAAAAGTTAAAATATACTAAGAAACTGATTACATTACTGAAATAACTGGAAAATATATGAGATCAACCTACAAAAGTTAAAATATATGAGATTATTCTAAAAAATATGAGATTAGCATATAAAAGTAAGTTACTTTTATATGTTACTTTAAGTAACATATAAAAGCTGATTACATAACTGGAAAATATATGAGATTAACCAACAAAAGTTAAAATATACTAAGAAACTGATTACATAACTGAAATAACAAGAAAATATATGAGATTAACCTACAAAAATTTTGTTGATTATGTCTTAGAAATCTTTTTTTTTTGCGCCTCACGCCTCAGGGCAGAAGGCCGCGCCTCAAGGAGAGATGCACCTCAAGGCGCATTTTTGATAACATCGGTCTAAATCTAACCCTGTGGATGTGTTCAACATGGTCAAAATCTATGTCACATGGGTACAGCTGTGGGGGTGTGGCACTTTCAAAAACCTTGGGTGCGGGGGTGCGACAGGGGCAAAAATGTATATATATATATATATATATATATATATATATATATAAGGGGGGTCCCGCATCCATGATTGCTCATTAGTGATCAGAAGGTTACCAAACATATTTCTAAATGTTGGGATTTGACTACCTATCATATGAGTGCCAATGAATTCAATAATTTCATAGACTTAGCAGAATTGGTAGAGATTGATTATGGGTCTTCCTGTTTTACTTGGCATAACAAACAAGTTGGTTCTAACTATCGCACCAACATGATCGATCGCTGCTTCGTTAATGACCATTGGATGTTCAAATCATCCCAACTCTTCTACTTTATGACAAACCGCAATACGTAGCATAAACAGATGAACTGACTTTAGAGGGAGGACGAATCCTATGTGGTGGGAAGAGAGTATTTCTTGAGAGGCCTCAAGTTATTTGTCAAGAGCTACATCAATTGTAACCTTTTTAAAGGTTGTCCAGATCCGTGGGGTTGGAAGAGGAGGTGGTTAAGGTGGTCTTTATTCTTGATGGAGATAGCGCCCCAAGCTTAGATGAGTACCCAAATAGCTTCTTTACTTCATTCTGGTCTATTGTATCTAAAGACATTTCTGAGGCAGTCAGAGATTTCTTTCTCAAAGAGAACATCATGTCCATGATGAGTTGTGGAGCCTGATTCATAGTTTTTGCCCTTGAAGGAAGGGGGGTCCGGGGGCTCCCTTCGGCGCGGGTCCCGCTGCGCGGTCAGCGAGCGGGGGGTTATAGGGGGACAGTGCCCCCCCCCCCAGATTTCCCAGATTTTTTTAAATCCTGCAGCCCATTTCATAAGGCAATTTAAAAAAAAAATCCAAAAAATGGACCGAAATGACCCGGAGTGCGATCAACGCATCTAGGGTCAGATTGACCGCACCCTGTGCTGCACCCGCATTGAGTCACGTCAACACGGGTGCGGAACCCTGCTAGCCGAATCCCTTTGACTTAGGTCAAAATAGTAGAAATAGACTTCTAGACCATCATATTTCAGTTTGCGTCACTCGTTTAAGGCAACTTCTAAAGTTATCATGAAGCTCAACCTTTGATGTTTGCTTGTGTGCAGACAACATGCACAATTATGCAACTGCAAAAAGCACCCTGACAACTTACTGATTTTTTAGAAACAACACCTTGTGTACATGGAAAACCCGAAAATTGTTATGAACTAAAGATGAGAGCAATTCAAAACAAGGTGATAACAATTGATTCAATAGAAGAATCAAAGGCACAACAACTGGTACTGCATCAACTAAATACCTTGATGTCACCGTGGACAACCGCCTTGTAATGGTGAAAACAAAACTCTCAGGCCAACCCTCCATTCTTGAGGGCTAGGCTGATTTGAAGTGGGTGGGATTGATAGCAGCTTGGTGCCACGTCGTGATTTTCTTTTATTGTTGTATTTTCTGTTTAGGGCAGGTTTGGATATCTTTGTCATTAAGAACTTATGAATATGATGATCCAAGTGGGTGTATGGGGGTATTAGGAGCAAGGTTGTCCATTATGTATCATTACTATATAGAAAAATGTTACGATATGCATTCGTATTGCGATATGAATGCGTATCGTACGATATAGGGTGTACCGTAGATTACATGCTCACCTCTCTTAAAAAGACCGAATACTATTTTTTTCTAATTTGGGTTTTAAAGACCTCTTGAAGGCCGAATCCCTCATTTGTGTAAAGGCCATTAGAGAGGTATCCACTCACCCTAGGACTCGTAAGAGCTATTTGAGGGCTGATCCATGTGCAAGGGAGAGGGATTTTGCGATTTCATTAAGTAAAAGTGCATTTCCATCATTTTTCCACTCAAGGAAGTGGGTTAAGGTAAACAAATTCTATTCTTTGCTTTTTATTGAACTTTTCTTGGGGAAGATGGCATCAAATGATTTGTCAATTTATCTTGTCTATTTTAAGGTCTTTATCTTAGTTTTCTTTTATTTTTTTTCTTTTCTGTATTTTTACTTGTTTTTTAAAATATTTATTTATTTTTTATATATTGCCGAGATATTCTTGAGATTTATCAACTTCTGAAAATCTCTCTGAGAAATACCCTCGCCAAGAAATTACCTTTAACGATACATGTGACTACTCTTAAGACATTAGTCAATGCACCTAATGTGAAAAATGTGCTTGCACTTGGGCAGGAGGCTCTCTGACAACATTCTTTTTTTTCCTGCAAAGAAAGTAAAACGCTCTGGCAATATCGATTGAAGGGAATCAGTTTATGCATATGTAAAATTTTAGGGAGGGGTGGTGCAGTTTTTTCTAATATTCTAACAGCAACTCCTTCACCGTATTAATCGGCATATGAAGAATTTCTTTTAACAAGGTTTTCCTCTTTCAAAATACATCATTTTTCCAGCTTAGCTCAGACTCTATTTCTATGATGGTCTCCCTATGGCCTTGTATACATATTTTTTCCTCTTTTTTCTTTTACTTGCTTTGCCCCAATTTTTTGTTGAGGATTCACCTACTCTTTCTGCTATGGTTTTTTTTCGTTATTGTTTGATGACTTGTTACCCGTTCTGTTCTTTGTTTCCTTTCCTCCTTGATATGAATGAATATGATATTTTCTTAAAAAAAGTTTGTGCAAATGTTCTAACAAAGGTTTAAGATCTGTTTTCTACATGGATATCTCACCCAACTTAAACCTAAAACCGGATCAAGCCCAACTGCACATTGTTTGACTGGTATCTGTTTTCTAAATAGATATCTAACCCAACATAAACCTGAAACTGGATCCAAGCCCAACTGCGCATTGTTTGATTGTATTTTGTTAAAGTCTCAAACAGGTCGACTATCCAATTGTTGGCATCTGTATTCAAGTTTTAGATACAACTAACCGATTGATTTCAGTCCACTAAATGAGGACGACTTTGTGGTCCAAGGTCTCCAAGCGATAGGGTGGGGCAGAAGTCATAAACAACACAAAATCGAGGTGTTCTTTAATCTCCACCTTGAGGGAAGACCTTTTCAATCTTTGAAACAGGGACAGGGTCTTGAATAGATTGGGAGTAAGCAATCTGCCATGTATGTGATCATCAGGACTCACAAGGATGGCTCTCTTGCTTGCCAAAACCCACCAAACGATGTAAGATGATTCCTCAGCTATTCTGCCACCGCCCAGAGAGAGAGAGAGAGAGAGAGAGAGAGAGAGAGAGAGAGAGAGAGAGAGAGAGAGAGAGAGAGAGCTTTCTTATTTCCCCTTTTTAATTTGTTTATCTGTTAATTTGGTTTATGGATAAAAGCTGCCAGGCCTCCTGTGACCTCCACCGTCTTGATAAGGCAATGAGTTGGGTGGTGACAGTGAAGCTGCAAGCTCGGCCTGCATCAATGTTCTATAAAAAGTGCCCTCTCTCTCTATATATAATGCTTTTACAATTATATTATTGTAAGTTTTTATGGTTTTTAAGAATTTTTAACGTGACAATTTTTGACTGGGTCAAAGTTTACCAAATCAAAAACTGGACAAAAATAATGGGTGCGGTTTGACCGTAAACAACATTTGTTGACCTGCACTCTGCCACGTCGAGTGCTGCACCTGCATCTACACCCATATTGACTTGGGTGCTTTGAGGGTATAGAAGCATGTATGTTACAAAGTTGCTTAGCATTTTTAATTAACTCTTATATGTTTAGTCAAAATGTTGGTGTTGGAATCTACCGATAAAATTTTATTGCTTTATGAATTATGATGCTTATTTCAATCTAGAACAAAGATTATTCAATCAGGGTACTATGATGTCATAAATTTTTTTGTTATATTATTAAATGCTGAACAATGCATGTTTGGTTGATATGCATTGACAAGAACAACACAAATATTTCCTAGTTGGGTTGCAGAACAAGTTTAAAATTTGCTACCAACGGGGGCTCCGCTTGTCTGGCAGGAGCAGTTAGTGCACGTCCCCTTGTGTTGGGACGTTGCAAGTTTGAACCCCAATGGTATATGGTTGTATAACTGGTAGGGGTCTGACTAACCCCAGCTTTCTCTGTCGAAAAAAAGAAAAGAAAAAAAGTTTAAAATTTGCTTGTAACTGCTATATTTAAATCTGAAGTTATGGCTATCATCTGTTATTATTTTAAAGTTTCCAAATCAAACTTCTGTGGGTGTTTTCTGCTGATCGTTTGATCTTTTTTGCAGTTGATAAGATTATTGATCCAAAGAGACACTACAAGAAGAGCGTCTCTAAAACACTTCCCAAGTATTTCCAGGCAAGTGATCGTCCATCTTAGTGCTTTTCCTCTGCTCTCAACATGTTTTTTCCCTCTATAGTAAACTCAAATGTTCCTTTTCTCGTATCATCTTTCTGAAAGAAAAGTTTGGTTGATGATCAGGTGGGTACAGTGGTCAAGCCCGCATCAGATTTTTTCTCAAGCCGCCTTACTCGGAGGCAAAGGAAAGCAACTCTTTCTGATGAGCTACTATCTAACCCAAAACTTCACCAGTATAGGTAACAACCTTGTCCATGAAGCGTGTTTCTTTATTGCTACAACAGAATGATATTAGGTTATTACAAGGCTCCTGTTGTAAAACATCATCCCTTTGGTTGACAGAAAACGTAAGGTCTCAGAGATTGAGGATGAGCGACGTTCTGCCAGTGGGGTATCAAAGTGGAGGGAGAAGAAGAGGCACAAATCTCACAAATCTAAAGATGAAGATGATGTTTAGTGTCACATGATCCAACAAAAGGCCAATTATTTATTATCTTTCTTTTGGGTGTTATTTGTGCGCATCACTCGAAATCCTGCATTTGCATCAACAAGATGTTCTCATGCAATGAATTTCTTCCCCATCATGCTTCTACTAAAGTGTGCGTGTGTAGTGGGGAGATGCTCTCATTGATGAACCTGATAAACTCTCTAGAGCTATCAAAAAATTTTGAATGAAAATTTGATTGCTTTTAGGTGACATGGTATTTGTTGCTAGTCTCATAAGTTCTTTCGTTAAACTTACCTGATGAACACATGGTATCTGTTTCTCTTTCTCTGCTCGGAGATTCAAGAAGCCTGTGGTGTCAAAACCATAAGAATATCGTAAAGGAGATATTCACGTGCCATAAAAAATCTTGATAGTATTTGCAAGAATGACAACAATTTCTCTTATTTTCTACGTATATTATTTTGATTGTATCGTTATTCTTTTTTTTTTTTTTACAGTTTTTAGTACTTTTATCAAGGTCTACATGTTTTTTCTGATATTTGGTCAAGAAAAACACAATTTTTACTTCATTGCAAGATTTTTTTCCCTTCCCGAGAACCAGTTCTGAATTTGCAATAAATGACTTTGATTTAGCCTGGCGGACAAGGAATTAACCAAAAGGTGGTGATGACATGCTCGAACAAACTTTTTGATCCTAATTTCTAACTGCATTTAAAATAGGGATGCAAATTGATCGGATTCGGTTGAAGTTATGACACGAATGTGATTACGGTATTCTTCGCCAGTCTTAAAACAAGGCCGAATACTTATTTGGGTCAGATTGTATGATTAGATTTTTCTACATTCGGATTTACATTAGAACCAATAGTTACCACCGAGGTGGTATCCCATGTGGTAAGCGGGGACCTGTGTCAAGCTGAAGGCCCAGGATCGAATCCCTCTGCCACATGGGGCAACTGTTGTTCTGGTAAGGGTCTGCCTAACCCCAGCTTGCCGTTAAAAAAGAAGAAAAACCAATAGTTGCTATTGGGCTTTTATTGAGATTTGGATTTTTATTTTTACTACAGGGAGAAGTTAAGATTTGGAGTTAATTCTCTTCCGTTTGTTATTTACCCGATTCAGTATTGCCATATAATGTTCGAATCAGAATTTGGATCGAGACCTGTTGCTTAAAATTCATATTCAAGTTCAAGGAGGGGGATGTCATTGTCGAAAACAAACACCTCATCGAGAAAAAGCTAAGGGTGGCGGTTGAAAACCAAAATTTGTTGCTTGAGGTGGGATCTAGTGTGGGGCCCACCTAAAATCAGACACTTCAGCAGATAAGGATCCTAAAACCCATCCAAAATTAAGGATTTGTAACCAGTTTGTTTCTTTTTTATCTTGGGTGGGGTTTGTTTTAGCTCCATAGACCAGGGATATGAGATCCCTTAATCTCATATCTCTGGTTTTTTAACATGCCTTGGAATCGAGATCCAATGCGGTCCTAGATTCAGAGAACTCGTTATATCCGATGCTTCGGGATCTAGAAGCCACCTCAGCTGTGGAAGAGGGTATCCCAAGTTCAAGTGGGGCCCATAGAGGTGACAAGGCTGTTGAGATGATCCATACGTAAGATCAAGAAAGGTCATCTAGGTGGGGCCCACAAGGTGGTGCCAAATTAGAGGAAGAGGGTGGAACATCCCCACCTCTCTAGATGCTTCTCCCTTCTTACAAGAAGGAGAGGATTGTGTAGAGTCCACTCCAGCTTTCTTTTTTTGATTTTTTATTTTAGAGACTTTAGGCTTATGAAGAGTTCAATTCTGGATGGGACTCTTGTCTTCTCTATTCTAGTTTAGTTCTGGTTGTCTAGTATGATATATTTTTTGTCAAGTAAAGGGTGTTTTAAGTTTATTAAATAGTTTTAATTTTATTAAATAAATGTGGACTACACCCTAAACCTCTCATCTATATAAAGTGGCCTGGGGACTCTCCTTAAGCATTGAATAATAATGATTGGTTCTTAAAGCTCTCTCTAGTCATCCCCTCTCTCTCTGGGCGTCTTATCTTCTCTCCCTCTCATCTCTCTCTGGTTTACGTAAGGATCAGACCTCCAAGGATTGATCGTTCTACCCTCAGAAGAGCCCAAGCTCCTCTGATGCCCCGAACCATGCATTTTTGCTTTTCCGATGAGCCAATCAGTATTGCCGCATTGCAAAACATGTGTCTGAGTTTCAAAACATGTGTCCAAGTTTAAGAACGTGGGAGACTCTATCCCGGTCTACTACAGACTCCCAAGATACCTTTATAATCCCTCTATATTGTTAGACCAACCTTTACTAATTTCTGTGAACCCAAAATCCAAAACCTTATCTCATCAGGTATTCGATTTACTTGATTTTCGTAAACTGGTAACCCCTGCCCGTCAATATCATTTTTCTTTGTCCAGAGCCTATACCAGACCCTTACACACATCCCTAGGTCACTCTAGAACCTCTGAATCTGGTCATTTCAAATTTAAACAAAAAATCTTACTTGAACTGCTTATTGAGCCCAAATCACACCTACCCGATTAGTTGTTTGACTATGTTTCTCACCGTTTTGCCCTACCCGCAACTACAATAAACCTCAAACCTCTTCCCTACCATGTCAATCAGGGTTCAACACCCCTAATATGTGTTTCACAGGTCCCACGACCCAAAAATCACAGGTTCGATCCTCTTGAGCACATCAGACTCAAATTGCAATTCATCCATTATAAATCCATACCTACCTTCTGGTCCTTCTTTTGAGCCTTCTACATCAGGGATATCGGATGGTGTAATAGGTTGGTATAAGAGCAAACTTGATCAAATGGAGTAACCACCTTCCTCCGACATTAATAAGATTGAAGATGTTCACAAGCATGCCGAACAAGCCTGAGTAATTACCAAATAGATGCAAACCAAATTTTTTTGACAATGTCAAACGAGTGCTGAATAAGAAAACTACTTCGAGCACATTGAGCAAGCAATTGCAAACCTTGTAGATCGCATTGAAACCCTCATCACGGTGGATGCATGGAGAACTTGAATAACTCGATTCTCAGAGAGCCACCGTTTGAATGCGCATGGAGTATGGGTAAAAAACCTTGCTTTTGTGTTCCTCTCTTTTTCAATGAAAACATGTGTGAGTAGGTATTTAAACTTAAACACTTTTCACTTGTTGCAACGTGCCACAAGAAACACGTGTTGCCGAAGTGGTCACCCGCCTTGAGGGTGACGCCCTTCGATGGTACAAATGGTTAAGACATCGTACATGAGAAGTCCTCTTGGGCAGATTTTGTTTATTACATAATGAAGATATTCGAGTCAACGATGTTGGTCAATGATCATGTGGAGCTTAAGAATCTCAAGCAACATGGTAACTTACATGAGTACCAAGTAGAGTTTGAGAATCTGTGCATGATTTTGGCCCAAGTCGACGAAGAGACCTTGCTTAAATCATATGTTGACAGGCTGTGTGAGGACTTTCATATTGAGGTCCTAGTTGCAGTCCTGACGAGTCTAGAGGAGGTCTATAAGGTGGTCAAGCTTTATGATGAAAAGCAAAAGAGACTTCAAGCCAAGAAAAGGCTGAACCGACCTACTGATGCTCGCATCCATTCCTCAGGTGGCCAAATCAAGACAGGTTCGTCCAAGGGGGTGACATTAGCCCCTAAAGTAGAGTCCATCTCACATGCACGCGTGAGAAGCGTATAAAAAATGAATTGTATTTTGAAAATCCACATAAGAAAATGGAGGCTCTGGAAACATAGACCTAAGAAATAAGGATAAATTTAAAAAGCATACACGAAGCAAGCATTGTCCCAAACAAAATGATTTTCTAACTTGTTAGAAGTTTGTATTTCCATAAAAATTTATAAGTGATGCAATTTTTCAACAAAGTTTTCTATGTTATTTTCCTAGATCTATGGCAAAAAAGAAAAAAATAGTCTACCTATGGTATTTACCTAGAAAAAATGATGGAAACAATCAAGAAAACACTGGTTTTGTATCTAAACCGTTTGTTCATGAAAAAATAAGAATTGGATAAGATTTTGGATCTGGATATGGATCTTATCTATAAGATCTAGCCAAGTTCAGACGTCACAGCGATCACTCAAAGATATAATGTAGGCACAAGTCTTAGGAACCGAGGCTCCGAGACCTAGAGAAAATAGGATTTGATCCAATAAAAGATGTCTTATTGAATTATGTTTTAAGTCACAAATTAGTAGTAGAGATTGCTAGTAATTTTTGACCCAAAAGACTTCTAAATTTAGAAAAATACAAAATAGATAAAAGTTGAAAAATTACAAGATCTTTTTGATGGTATATGTCACCCCAAAAGTGGCCAAGTGGGCACTGAGATACAACTATGAAAGCGCTCCTAAAAACAAAAGTTGAATAGGTGTTGGTGCATCTGTTCCGCCTGATACTATCTATTTTTCAACCTTTTACACCAGAAATAAAAAAATGCAATAAAACTAACAAAATAAGACAAGATCATTGTCTTTCCAACTCCACTAAAATCACAACGATCTTACGGCTGGTTGGGGAGATATGCCTTTTGGAAGATAAATAAGTCAGTTGTTTCAAACTGCATAACACTTACCTGGTTCTAGTTTTGAATCCCATAAATGAGAACCTTAGAGGGGTTTTTGACTCTGGCTCAAAACTAGAAAGTCTTAGATCTATTCTTTATCTTTCCAACAAATAAGAAAAGGTAAACTTTTGTTGATGGGTTGTAGAGTTATAGATATGAAAACAGGAGGTTTTCTGCAAAAAAATAGTCACAACACTTATTGTTTTCCCTGTTCAAGCGTGTTTTCAAAGGTCGTAGGTTCAGAATCTTAGAATATGTCGAACATGTGAAACAAAGTGTTGCCATCTAATTTCTAATATGTTCTAGATCATTGAAAGAAGAGCTATGGTCAGGGAGATATGGCCTTGTCACTTTGATAGTGCCAACGAGATAAAACAAAAAATATAGGATTTGGATTTGAGGTGGATCCAGATCAAAAAAACACAAAATGGTAGTAAACTTGCAATGCTAAAAATTCCAACTCTGATCTTCAGATCATGCAAACGGATCCCACCATGATCGCGATTCTGTGAATTCTGAATTTTTAAAAGCTAAAAATAGCATTTTTTCATAAAAAAAATTATTTTAAAAAATGGATCCAAGACCCGGATCCAAATTTATGAAGAGTGTGGGGACCATTTTTCAAGAACTTGCACCATCCCTCCTCCGTTGAGCAGGGATCAGCCAGATCAGACCATATGCTACACTAGGCTAGTGTAAATCGGCTAGGCTATGTAGGAATTTTGACAAAGTGAGGCTACTTGGATTGCAAATTTACAAAATAGGGAGAAAGCCTTCCTATTTGTAGATTTTTAGTGGATCCGAATATGTTTCCTGTGTATTCGAGATCCAAAGAAAAATCTATAGTTGTAATTCAAGGAATTCGAATAAAGGGTTGTGATTAGATCTACAAGAGAGAATTTAGGATTACGATCTTAGTTTTAATGAATGTAATTAAGAGGGGAGGAGATCAAGCTTTGTGTTTTGAAAGGTCGGCGTGCAGATAAGGGCATGACACATTTTCCAAGAAATGGTTAGAATATGATGACAACAAATGTGATAACGATACCTTTCTGTGTTAACACATCTAATAATGAAAAATCATGGAATTGACAGGTGTTGACGACAAATCATAGAGAGTGACTGCTCTTAACGACAAATAAATGTGCCATTAAGGGATGTTGATGTCACAACCCTGAAAATGGTTGATGATGGTGACAATTCAAACTATGATAATGACAATTCAAAGTGTAATAACGACAATTTTTGAAAAAAAAAAGTTTCGTTAATACCTGGAAATGGGCAAAACTTTTGACTCCGATAACAATTTAAACATTTTCTTTAACTTTTCTTTTGGTCAAAAACCTTAAATAGGCAGTTTTGGTGGTCAAAAATTAGATTGAAGTTGGGTTTGGTGAAGTGTTTTAAGGATTTTGACATAAAAAATACCTCGGTCTAAAATTTGGTGTCTACAACTGTAGATTTCATGTTGCGATCAATGCAACCAAGGGATCAATTGGAAATGGTTTAATTTGGATTAGGGTTTCTTCATATCTTGCCTAATGCTCTGTACATTGACTTGTAATACTTGAACATGATGTATTATAAAAAAAAAGACTGGAATTGCCTTTTCTTTAAAAAAAACATCCGTTTGATGATTTTCAAGCTTGAAAATTGATACTAAGGCTATAAAAACTCTAATTGAGGTAATTCTTGAAACATAAGTATAAGTATCAAAATAATCAATTTTGAATTTTTTTTAAAGCTTTTTGCTACTAATATCACTTTAAATTTATCAATTGATCTATCATCTCTAAGCTTTCTTTTAAAAATTCATTTACAACAAAGTGATTTAAATTCAGATGGTAAATATACTATAACCCATGTTTTATTTTCAAGAATAGAATCAATTTCACTTTGAATAACTTCTTTTCAATATGCAACACCAGGTGATGACATAGCTTTAGAGAAGGTTAAAGGATCTCTATCAATCATGTGAAGGTGAAAATTTATTCTAAAATCATCAGGTTTTGTAATTCTCTTTCCTTTTCTAATCTCTAAATTTTGAAATTCTAAAATACATTTTTTGGATATAGGTACACATAAAGCATTTGAAGGGAAAATATTTTGCAAGAAAGTTAAATCTTCTCTAAATTCAGCTTGCATAGATTCACAAATTATTGTAGTTTAAAAATTTATAAATCTATATGTTTTGCTATTTTGGGAGTAGCCAATAAAAACACGTGTTAGTTTTAGTCCCTAATTTAGTTTGTTTTGGTTTATTTAATCGTAATAAGCAATACAACTTCAAACTTTGCGATAACCTAGATTTGGTTTTCTATTCTTCTATAATTTATGAGTAACATCAAGTTTTGAGTAAGGTACATAATTAAAATATAACATGCACTGAGCAAAGCTTCTTCCCATAAATTAAAATCGAGACTAGAACTAATAAGCATTGTATTCACCATATCAATTAAAGTTTTATTTTTATGTTCTATAATACTATTATGCTCGAGAGTATAGGCTGCAATGTTTTGTCTATGTATGCAATATTCTTCACAAAATTTTAAAAAATTATGAGACAAGTATTCTTCATCTCTATCTGGCCGAATTGATGCAATTTTGCACTTATGAAAATTTTCAACTTCGTCCTTAAAAAATTTTAAATTTGTAAAGGACTCATTTTTTTATTTTCATAAGTTAACTATAAGCAAACTTAGAAAAGTCATCAATAAAGGTTATAAAATAATGCTTACCCTTACAAGTTAGAGTATTTTTCAAATCGCAAACATCACTAAGTATGAATTAAAAAATTTAAAACTTTTTTGACTTATGAAAAGGTTTTTAAATTTTTTTGCTTAAATGCACACAATTTTTATTATAATGATCATGTTTGCGTACAAAAATTAAACCTGAATTATTAATTTTCTTAATAGAACTAAAATGCGTAAGACCAAGTTTAGGATGTCATAATTCAAGAGAGTCAAGCAAGTAAGCATAAACATAAGCAGTCTTATTGATCATATTCAGTTTCTATTAGAAATAAAGTCTTTACCTATAAACACATGGTTATTTGACAATGTTAAATTGCTAGATTCAAGCATAAGCTTAAAATCATGTGTGGTTAGTAAGAAGGTTGATATGTAGTTCTTAATCATAGTGGATACTCAATATACATTCATGAGGGCAAGACATTTTTTGGATGTGAATTGCAGTTTGAGAGTCTCCCATATATACTCGATTATTTTTTTCCATGACAACATATGTTTTAAACATACTTTAGTTGTTACAAGTGTGAATTATAGACCCTGAATGCACATACTGCCCTTTGTTCATTTGAACCATGAAAATCGAGTTTACTATAACTATTAGGTTCTTTTTAGGATCTTTTGCCTTGGTTCCTTGTCTCTTGCGGTGACAAGTCTCAATTTTTCAAACACATAGTAGAAAATAATTTCAGCTGACAAATGGTTGTGGATAGGCAACGGTTTCTTTAAAGCTTATGGCCAGGTCAGCCCATGCCCTTTCCCGGCCAAAACTTTTACAGCTTTTGGACCATCGCCAAGATCCAAAATATTTGCTTAGATGGTATGTGGACCAAGTGAGTTCCCAGAGCCATCTTCAGTTTGGGGGTTGGAAACTGGCAAGCATTTGTTTTATGTGTCTCAATGCCACTTAATCTGCCTCTCATCTATTTTGGTCGATGCCCTGCATTTCGCTGGCTATTCATAAAGGCATGGCACAACCTAAACAGGTAGCCCTCGGAGTAAATTACTATCAAATCTCTCGTGCTCGGACCACCATGAGAGTGGAGCACAAGATGGAGATGGTGGCCATTTTCCACCTGGTGTATACATATGGAAGGAATGAAACAATAGGATTTTCAATGGAAAAATAAAGCTCTGAACAGCGAAGCTTGCCAGCTATGCCAGAGTGTTTTATACCTGATCCAAATGGTTCCATATAATGTAAAACCGAACTGATTATCTACATGAACCCGTTTTATAATTGAACTGAACCGAATCCATACCTGGTTGGTATCCAAACTGACCTGAATCCAAATCAATTGTATACCTAAACCCGTTTTATACGCGGACCAACCCAAATTAAACCATTTGAAAACAACTCAATATTGTTTAAAATAGTTAATCAGTTTATCATTTGTTAACACATAATCATCTTAATGAATAATTCATTCCATTAATTTATATATTTTTTATTGGCAGATAATTAGGCCTAGACAATCATATCGAGACCCAAGTTGAAACCCGAACCTATTAAGACCAGAACAGTTCATACCCGAATCCGTTAACCTATATGGATCTATATTTTTCAGTCATACCCAGACCCGAACCACAGTGGGTCAGATCTAGGTCTAATTCTTATACCCAATTAAAAAACAGGTCTATTGAAGATGAAACCAACCCGATACATACTCGAACCCGTTAACCCATATGGGTCCGCAATTTCCAGCCATACCCGAACCCCGACCCAGACCTGAATTAGATTGAGTTGGGTTTTGGTCTAGCTTTTAGACATGATTCAGAATTGGGTCTTATAAGACCTGACCTGAACCGGCACAGTAACACCCCTACCTAGAAATTCCCGAGAGCAGCCTTGAGCCTATGCACAGAAAGATTAGATCTCCATTTGATAATGGTTTGCTGACTTTGGGCTAATAATTTAGGCAAGCGGTTGGGATATGCTGAACCAGCGTGGTGTCCTTCTTCTATATAGCAGCCGCTCAATGAAACAGTTCACATCCTAGCAATGAATCTACTACTATCATATTGGGAAAAAGTATAGGGTACCATTCTCATCCTATCCATCCAAGTGCAACTATAAATAACTCATACCATTATCCTCCTCCCCCAAAGCACCAATTCATCCATCCATCCATGGCTGCTTTTGTTAGCTTTTCTCTCTCTTTTCTTTGCGTTGCATTTTTCATTGCTCTTCTTGTTCAAGGTAGTTCCATCAGTTACTAAGTTTTTCTCTTTCTATATAGTAGTTTAGCAAGGAATTTCAATGGATTGGCTGCAATTCATTTGCTTTTCATGTGCTAATTTATACGTTGGGATCACATTTTGCGTCCTTTGAAAAATGTCATTTGATTATGTTGAACAAATTATTTATCTAGTTCTTCAATTTGTTCATGTTTTGCATGAAGTTGCACTGTACACTTGCTATGAACAACTAAATTGACTTGATCTAAGATTTTACTTTTTCAAGATGGATCGTGTCGGCTTCCAGCACAAGGATCAATTGACTCAGCACCTGAAGGCATCTACGAAGATTACCAACCACCAAGAGTTTCAGACTGCCTTCATCTAGGCCCTGATCGTTGGTGTTGCAAAAGCACAAACCTGTGCTTTACGACCTCTGTTGGATGCCACAATGCTTGCCATGCACAGGCAACGGCAGCAACCGTAAACTCCGGGGCCTCTCCCCATAGGCAGTAGCTGTATGATGAAGGGCGCACATAAATAAGAGCGGATGGCGTTTTTATCATTCAGGAGATGATGAAAACGAATTGCGGTCTTAGCATTATTGTTGATGAATAAAATGAAAATTCAAAGGTCTCTCTCTCTCTCTCTCTCTTAACAGGTGGCTCCTAAATCATCTTGCACAAGCTTTCTTAATTTGAGACTTACAGATATATTTTATATAGGCTAGAAACATGCACTAGAGGAAGTGCTTTTCATGTTTGGATGTGTTTTAAGACCCACAAAAAATCAACGGCTCATATTGCAGTAAAATTTGGTGATATTTTTTCGAGTATCTTTAGACCATAAAACTTGGAAGCAGATCAGGTCATGCTGAAAATGAGCGTTTTTGCTCATGCTGACATCATGGCCGTCTGTTTGCATTTTGGATGAATGCCACATGGTTTTGTTGACTTTTGAGCTTTTTAAAATGCAAATCGGATGGCCACGATGTCAGCATGAGCGAAAACGCTCATTTTCAGCATGACCTGATCTGCTTCCATAAAACTTGGTGGTAAAAAGCCAAATTTTCATAGTTAAATAAACTTAAAATAAACTATTATTTTTAGCAAATAAATAATGATAACCACATATAAAAAGTGTAGACAAAGCAAAAAGTGCCTACAACTATTTGTTATTGAAGTGTTTTGAAAGGTAATGAGATAAAACTGATTAGGAGCTAAAAAAAAAAGTTAGCGATCATGTGGGCAAGAATGCAAGCGGATTATCTAGTTTTTTTCATTGGCAGGTGTGCTTGGGCATGCCTTCATCAACAAGGGTGCACAAGGGTGCCTGCTTGTGTTCCATAAGGTTACACATTAATTGCCTATACAACCCTTTTAATTCACGAATGTTGCAGCCTTAACAGATGGGGACGGGTTATCAGCTGCCTTTTTTTTTAAAGGCAAGCTGGTGTTAGGCAGACTCCTACCAGTTATACATACTATATTATTGGGTTTTGAACCTGCAACCTCCCAACACAAGGTGACGTGCACTAGTTGCTCCAAACAGACAAGCGGAGCCCCCGTTGGTTGGTTATCGGCTGCGTTGTGCAACACAAAGTTCAATAATTGTCGAGCCCAACACAGCCCAACTAATAATCGAATATAGTTCAAGTAGGGATAACATGGTCTCTCAATGGAAACCAACTTTGTCTGTTTACCAGTTGGGCTTAAAAGGGCCGACCTGACCAATTGAAAACTCGAGGCATGGTTACGTGATTGAGCCCAAGTACTCAGGCCACAAAAAATTGTTATTTCCAACCTTGTGACAAAATAATTTAAGAAAGGCGATCTCAAGCCTAGAGGCACGTTTTTAAGATCGCTATTTTTAGAACTTCAATCACCCCACTCCGGGAAGTCCGAAGAAGTGAAAAGGGGTTTGTTGCGACTGAGTTCCCAGGATACAACTAGGCTTGAACCTTAAGAGAGTCACTGTTTCGCAAGGACAGATGATCTCTACCACACTTGTACTCAGCAAGCCAAATCAAGAAGAAGGAAGAAGAAGATTGAAGAGTCAGAAAATTCTTGTGTTTTCAAAAGACGAAAATAGAAGATATTTATAGACGTTTAGAGAGGCCAAAACGTTTTGCAATAAATGAGATTAATGACCATAAATCTGACGGTTTGAAAATAGGACAAAAAGGAACCTGAACGGTCACCCACCTTTGACTGTTAATCAATGGCCTTCAAAACCGTCCAACAGTCACAATGCAACATTAACTCGATATACATGCAACTTAAAGCCTTTCAAACGGCCAGATGACTCAAAACCTAAAAGTCAAAATGGACATTTGCACCTCGCACCGCTGCAAGCGTGCGAAGTGCAAAGTGCGCCATCAAAATGCCACATTGCGCTTCAAGCGCCCTTGTGCACACACGCGTGCGTGCTCGCGAACGGTGCGTCCATTGCTGCACAATGCGCAACAACGTCCGCAAGCCACCCAAAGACTCAAGGCTTACCAAAGTAAAGAATAAAGAACAAAGCCTGTATTTAAACCACTAGAAAAATTAATTTCTTTTAGATATGGGACTAAACTTTTTAAAGCACTTTTGGTGGAAAGAAATCACCAATTTTAAAACTTTCTTAACAATCTCCCACTAGTTTTAAAATATATTTGGCTTGCATAGAAACTTATGCATCAGTGAGAGTGTTTGCATGACTTGAACCCCCACTATTTGAAAGAAAACCTAAATTAACCAAGGTGCTAAGTGGACTTACCTTGAACTTAGCTCCTTATATTGTTAACGGAGTTTTCAATCATACATAGGTTTCCAAAAGTTTGATTGTGTGGATTTCCTATTGGCACATTTAAAGCCTTGTGTTTTTCTGGATTCATGAGTGCTCTAGAGAATTGCCAATTCTCATAAGAAACGGCTCACATTTCTACACTCATATATGTGAGTTTGTCTAGGTGTACTGTAACACACACCCTAGCCTTAAGGCCTACAAACGCATTAAGAGCTATTAGCTCAACCCTCATATTAGTTACAGCTCATGAGCACACATCAGTAACGGGCTTACATAAATATGCTCAATATCTGTCATTCACGATCTCCAGCGCTCTAGGTTGGGTATCCTTAGGTGATGACTTAATTGGCTTAATTCCCATTCCCCTTGATGTTTTATTGATGACATCTCTCGAAAGGCCTTTCGTAAATGGGTCTGCCAAATTTTGACATTACTTCACATATTTCAATGATATAATATTATCATCAATCATTTGTCTTATAAAACTGTGTCTTAGACTAATATGTCTAGACTTCCTATTGTATTTCATATTACCTACTTTACATATAGTTGATTGGCTATCACAAAACATTGATATAGCAGGTATATGCTTCTCACCTAGTGGAATATTTATTAGCATATTCTTAAGTCATTCAACTTCTCTACAAGCAGATGACAAAACAATAAACTCAGATTCCATTGTAGAATGAGTTATACAGGTCTGTTTCTTAGACCCCCATGCAACTGCTCCTCTACCAAGGGTAAAAACCCAACCACTCGTAGACTTGGAATCTTCAAAGTCGGTATTCCAACTTGCATCACTATACCCTTCAATATTAGCATGAAACTCGGTATAGTGAATTCCATAGTCTAAAGTATGCTTAAGATATCTAAGAATCATGTTCACTGCATTCCAGTGTTGATGATCAGGATTATTAGTGTATCTACACACTTTACTCATTGCATAGGCAATATCAGGCCTTGTGCAGTTCATTGCATACATAAGACTACCTACAACACTATCATATTTTAATTGTTGAACACTTGCACCAACATTTGGAGTCAATTTCATATTTGGATCATATGGTGTGCATGCCGGTGAACTATTCATATATCCATACTTTGTAAGAATTTTCTCAATATAATGTGATTGACATAGTGCAATGCTATTATTATTTCTTAAAATTTTGATTCCTAAAATAACATCTGTCACACCCAAATCTTTCATACAAAACACTAAAGATAAATATCTTTTTGTTTGATTTATGCATTCACTATTGGAACCCAAAATAAGCATATCATCAACATATAAACAAATAATGATAATTGAGTTACAATCTACTTTACTGTTAACACATTTGTCAGCATCATGAATTTTAAAACCATTATGTACCAAAGCACTATCAAATTTTTCATGCCATTGCTTAGGGGCTTGCTTTAATCCATATAAGAATTTCTCAAGTTTGCAAACTTTGCGCTCTTGCCCTAGCACTATAAAACCTTCAGGTTGCTATATATATATCTCTTTATCTAATTCTTCATTCAAAAAGGCCGTTTTCACGTTCATTTGATGGATTTGAAGCTTATATATGGCAGCCATGAAAATCAGAATTCTAATAATAGATATTCTGGTTACAGGGGCAAAAGTATCAAAATAATCAATACCTCCTTTTTGTTTAAAACCTTTTGCAACCAAACAAGCTTTAAATTTATCAATTGTACCATCAACTTTTAATTTCTTTTTGAAAATTCATTTGCAGCCAATAGTTTTGCAACCAATAGGTAAATCCACTAATTTCCAAACATTGTTAGACATAATTGATTCTATTTCATCATTAATAGCTTCTCTCTAAAAGGCAACATCTTGAGAAGACATTGCCTCTTGAAAAGACACAGGATCATTCTCAATTAGAAATGTATAAAAGTCAGAACCAAAATTAGTTGGTTTTCTAATGCGTTTACTGTGTCTAACTTCAGTTTCTGGTTCATCAGCACAATCATTAGAATATTCAATCATGTCATTAACAGGATGTTCATCTACTGTAATGCGATTGCCATCAAGAAGAGAATCAAATGCATTTTTATGTTCTATGAAAGATGCATCTCTAGATTCTATAATAACATCATTAACAATGTCCAGAAATCTATATGCTTTACTATGTTCAACATACCCAACAAAAGCACATTTAAATGCTTTAGGTCCAACCTTCTTCATTTTATTTTCTGGAATTTTAACATATGTTAAACAACCCCACACACGAAAATAACTAAGATTAGGTTTCTTACCAAAACACAATTCATAAAGTGATTTTTCATATTTGGAATAAGGAACTCGATTAAGAATATAACAAGCAGAAAGTATAGCCTCTCCCCATAAGTTGGAATGCAAACATGTATTAAGAAGCATAGCATTCATCATTTTTATAAGTGTTCTGTTTTTCCTTTCTGCTACTTCATTCTGTTCAGGAGTTCTAGGAGCTGACGTTTGATGGATAATACCATTATCTTCATAGAATTTATCAAATTCTCCACCTAAGTATTCACATTCTCTATTTGTTCTTAAATGTATAATCTTTGTTTTAAACCTATTTTGTACTTCAGCTAGATAAAGAAGAAATTTGGAAAATGCTTCAGATTTATGTTTCAACAAATAAACATAACATAATTTTGAGTAATCATCTATAAATGTAATAAAGTACCTATTGCCACCACGACTCAAAACATTATCCATCGTACACACATTAGAATGCACTAATTCAAGCAATTTATAATTCTTTTCTACACTAGGAAATGAGAGTCTAGTTAGCTTAGTTTGAATGCATGTCTCAAACTTATGTTTATGTTCTATTCTAACATGACAAAGAAGAAGATCAAAGTTATTCATATTATGAATGCAACGGGAATTTATATGTCCTAATCGTGAATGCCAAAGAAAATAGGAGTTAACCATATAAACAGAAGTAGTAGCTTCATTTATGTTCATCTTGAACATACCACCAGTGGCAAACCCTTTTCCTACAAAGATTTTTCCTTTGGTCACAGTTACAATCCCAGACTCAATAACAATCATAAAACCATTTCGTAACAGGAGATCTGCAGAGATTAAATTTTTCCAAACTTCTGGAGCATAGTGGACATTCTCAAGTGTTAGGACTTTCCCGGAGGTGAACTTAATTTCCACACTCCCTTTTCCTAGCACTTTAGTTGAGGAGGAGTTTCCCATAAAGAGATTGCATCCCTCCCCCACTACTTTATACGACTTGAAAAAGTTCCTATCGTTTGCCACATGAACAGTGCTTCCAGTATTCAGGTATCAGTCCTTATTTGCAGCTAACATAAAGGTTTCAGAGATTACAGCAACAAGCCTCTCTTCTGACTCATTTGGATTAGGACCAGTCTTCTTCCGTTCTTTGTATTCTTTAGCAAAATGGCCAAACTTGCCACAAACATAACAACTAATTTTCTTTTTATCAATTGGCTTTTTCTCTTTCACGAAATTCTTTTTGATTTTCTGGGTTTTCATGATTTTTCCACCCTTGTTACTAACAAAATTCACTTTAGGATAACTTTCTTTAGGACTCGAAGTTTTTTTGTCACGAGGACGAGTCTCCTCCTCAATTCGGATGTCCTTAAGAAGACCATCTAAAGTGATTTTCTCATTTTTATGTTTTAGGTGATTCTTATATTCTTTCCAGGAATCCGATAGTTTTCCAATGATGACAACAACTTGAAAGTCATCATTAAGATACATACCTTCTCCTTTGATCTTATAGGCCAGTATTTGCATCTTATGAATTTGAGCAAGTATAGGCTTATCATCAACAATAGAAAAATTAACATACTAATCTATGATAAACCTTTTGTTACCAGCATCTTCTGCATTGTACTTGATCTCGAGAGCATTCCACAACTCCCCAGCCGACTCCAATGGTGAATACAAGTCAAAGAGAGAATCGGCTAAAGTGTTCAGGATATGCCCTTTGCATCGGTAGTTGTCAGTATGGCACTTCTCTCGCTCTTTCTTCTGTTCTTCTGTCTTAACTTCTCTAGCAGCGACAGTGGGACAGGGCTTTTTGAGAACATAGTCGATATGTAGCTCGAACAACAAGAAAGAGACCTTTGATTGCCACCGCATGAAGTTTGACCCATCAAATCGATCGAGTTTTTCAAGGTCACGACTAAGCAGATTGATGGAGTTGGATGTCGAACTAGAGGCCATATTGAAGTTCTAAAATTGTTATTTTCAACCTTGTGATAAAAGAATTTAAGAAAGGAGATCTCAAGCCTAGAGGCACGTTCTTAAGATCGCTATCTTTAGAACTTCAATCGCCCCACTCCGGGAAGTCTGAAGAAGCGAAAAGGGGTTTGTTGCGACTGAGTTCCCAGGATACAACTAGGCTTGAACCTCAAGAGATTCATTGCTTCACAAGGACAAATGATCTCTACCACACTTGTACTCAGCAAGCCAAATCGAGAAAAAGGAAGAAGAAGATTGGAGAGTCAGAAAATTCTTGTGTTTTCAAAAGACGAAAATAGAAGATATTTATAGACTTTTAGAGAGGCCAAAACATTTTGCGATTAATGAGATTAATGACCATAAATCTGACGGTTTGAAAATAGGACAAAAAGGTACCTAAACGGTCACCCACCTTTGACTGTCAATCAAAGGCCTTCAAAATTGTCCAACAGTCACAATGCAACATTAACTTGATATACATGCAACTTAAAGCCTTTCAAACGACCAGATAACTCAAAACCTAAAAGTCAAAATGGACATTTGCACCTCACACCGTTGTGAGCGTGCGAAGTGCGCCATCAAAACTCCACATTGCACCTCAAGAGCCCTTGAGCACACACGCGCGCGCGCGTGCTCGCATGCATGCGAACGACGCGTCCATTGCTGCATGATGCACAACAACGTCCGGAAGCCACCCAAAGACTCAAGGCTTACCAAAGTAAAGAATAGAGAACAAAGCCTGTATTTAAACCACTAGAAAAATTGATTTCTCTTAGATATGGGACTAAACTTTTTAAAGCACTTTTGGTGGAAAGAAATCACCAATTTTAAAACTTTCCTAACGAAAACACAGAAAATCACTAACCGTGCACTGATTTTCTGTGTAAAACTCAAAACATAGAAAATCACTACAAAATCCCTACAAGCATAATGATTTTCTGTGTTTTGTGTGGCCCGAGTATTTTGTGAAGTACCTGGACTCAATCACTGGATCTGCCCCATTGAAACTCAGTACGATAAGACCTGAGCTCAGCCTGAACATGACTGGAGTCAAGTAGGGCTCTTGATGAGCCAGGGTCTATGTTGCGCCAGTTAAGCCCTAATACTAAGGGTGTCAACAGGTAGGGTTTACCCATACCCGACCCGAACCAAACCCTATAAGGTATCGGTATGTAGACAAATGAGAAGATCTGATTAAGACTCACATCTGGACCATAAGGTCTGATTAATACGTGGATCCAGGTATAGTTTGTGAAATTTTATGCGAAATTCTGGCCCGACCCAAGTTCCGATTAAAACCTCAAATTTTCAATGTAAAAATGATAACAAATTTTATTTTACCTTGTCTGGTTCTTGTAGTTCTTTTTGGGTCCGAGTATGGTTTCTCTTATATTAGACCCGATTAGACGCAAGCCCAACCCGAGTTCCAATTAAGACGTACAAAATTTCAATGTAAAATTGATAACAAATATTATTTTACCAGGTTCATGTAGTTCTTATTGGGTCTAGGTATGGTTTTTGTAACGACCCCAACTCATCCCCTTTGAAAATGCGGATTTTTTTTTTAAACAGTGCAGAAAACTTCCCAGAGACCCGGGGTCCTCACAGTTGCAATTTCAACTGGATTGCCATAAACCGCAAAAGGACTTGCAATTGACATCTATAAAACTAAACCAATACCTTTATTCATGAGTTAAGAACTAATATCAAAAACAGTGTTTCACTCAACAGAAAGTAACCTAACCACTGATGAAAAATAAGTAAATTACAAGAACACTAGACTGAAAAACCAAAATAAAGAGTCACTCCGTCCACAAAGAAATCTGTCAAAACTCATTGTGACTCCCGCACCCTCACAGTAGCTGTCGACTTCACTGATCACCTGTTCCTGCAAAAAACCAATGAAGTAGGGTGTCAAAATCGAAATCCTGAGCACAGCTACTTCTTAATGAAACAAGTGAGATAAAGAGTTAAGATTAGATATCATGCAACAATTGAGGGAAATACATACAAGACAGTTTATAGCATTTGGAAAATTTATTCATGCAACAATCATAAATACTTAAGCATGCAAGGACAGTAAAGCAGTAGTATGTAATAAAACTTCAGCATGCAACAAGAAATAAACATTCAACACTTACCATCATGTATTGATTAAGGTAACCATTAAAGTATGCATGATCTAATGCATAATCGACAAATGCATGACTTTTGTGCAATGCATGAATCATTTTATTATCTTCCATTTAAGTCTTTTGTTTCCTTATGCATGCCCTATTAAATGCATACAACTTTAAGTTTCTCTTTTTAATTACTGTTGCCCCCGGATACACCAAACGGGTACAAACCCCGATGTCAAGTTAGGTTCACAGGGTAGCTTAACACACAATTTGTATTTTATTACTGGGTTCCAACTTAGCCCTTGACCAAATCACCTTTGGAACATTAGACCTCCATATCTAATGTTGGGGACACCAGGGACACCCCACGCCCACAAGTGTCACTTCCTTGGTATAAAAAACAACAACTGTGTCAAAACACACCACTCCCAAGTAAAGTGGCGGACTCTCCCTAAAACCGTGGCCAGGAGAAGGAACTTCAATATCGGGTTCAGGGGACCAAATTAAGCACACAGAGTTTTGTATCCTCACAGTCTCCCCAAGACCGGATTTCCATGATCCCCATTCTCCAGATGGGTGATCCCAGAAGGTATATTACACTGTGCTTTATTATTACTTTTTATTAAAATTTAATTTCTTAAGTTTTGTAACATCATATGCAAAAAGAAAGATAAAAGCTCGCATCTATCTCGCGAGAACCATCACTGGACTCCGGCCTGTGGAAACATATAGAACAGTGCAATAAAGCTGAAATATTAATAAAACATGATCTTTGCGATGCATTGAAATGAGTAAGGGAAAACATTTCCACAACTCGGGTTTACCAAACCCTCGATGATTCATTTTGATCACCAAAGCACTAATGCAAGAATCATAACCATATGTAATGTATGCAGTGGTATCACATGCCTCTAAGGTACAGTCATATATGTACCAATTTAATCCATTGACAATGAACATGAAATATAACATTCTCATATGCAAATTGAACAGCCCACGTTATGCCCCTTTTCCTGTGCGTATGCATGGTATGCGCATGCATGCATCTTTATGCAATCATTGCCACATATGCTTCTAACCATGAATCGTATTGAGATGAACAAAGGAGCATTCATGTATTTATGTATATGCAACAACACACGTCAGGTCCATCAATATGTAAGCACTCAAACAAACTTTATCATGGAATAATGTGTAAGCATGTTCCAACAGACATATGAACCACTTCAACTCCTAACATATATGAAAATCAAAATTTCAGGTACATAACTCATTCTCAAAGTTTATCATGCATCAAGAGATTAAAATTCTAAACTTTACTAATCACACAACCAGGCCCTGCTTTCATAAACTAACAACATTAGGTTTCTAACATGATACGATTTTCAACATGAGAAAATTTTGTAATTGGACTAATACAAAGGCGGGTATGCTGTCACTGGGTTTATCAAAAATAAATCAGGGTATTGAACATAGAAATAAAAATCCCCCTAATATTTTTTTCTATTAACAGCCCAGCCCAGCCGACCCTGTCGGCTGGGTCTGACAGTATATACACAGGCCCAAAACAGGGACTGTGTATGCTGTCCGGAAGCATACCACGAACGGGGAGCCATGTGCTCTTATTATATATAATTTTTTTTTTTGTAAAACATCACCTACCACGCATGTCAGTACCCAACCGATTGAATCAGCTGGGCCTGCCACGACCCTGCCATTGGCTCACTTAATTCCCAGCCAACTGGGTACTGAGCCGGCTCACCCTACCAGCATGCTGGCAGCCAATCGAGTGCTACTCGACTGGGTGCCAGACTGCCAACAGTAACAAAAAAAAACTGTTGGTTCTACACACACACACACACACACACACACACACACACACATATATATATATATATATATATATTCGAAAAGAACAAACCCAGCCCAGCCGACCCTGTCGGCTGGGTCTGACAGCACATTCACAGGCCCAGTTTGGGCCTGTGTATGCTGTCAGGAAACCCCCACCTATACAGAAAAATTTTCTATTTTATATATATAATTTTTTTTCTTTTTCCTTTTTTTTTTAAAGCCCAAAGCCCAGGCCAACACCCAACTGACTGGGTCGACTGGGCCTGCCCCAGTCCTGCCAACACCAACCCTGCACCCAGCCAATTACTTGGCTGGGGCTGTCGGCTCGGCCAGCAGCTGGCAGTCAGCCGAGTGCCACTCGGCTGGCTGCCAGCCAACCAACCAACAGCCGAAACCCCAAAACTAAACAAATTTCATATAATTTTTTTTTGTTACAGGCATGCCCAGTCGAGCCGACCTTGTTGGCTGGGCTTAACAGCATATACACAGGTCCAGTGTGGGCCTGTGTAAGCTGTAAAAAAACGACAGCATAAAAAGAATTACGCAGAACTGCCTATTAATAATATCACATATATATATATATATATATATATATATATATATATATATATATATATATATATATATTTAAAGGGGAAAACACCCAGCCCAGCCGACCCTGTAGGCTGGGTCCAAAAGCATGCACACAGGTCCAGTTTGGACCTGTGTAGGCTGTCAAAAACGACAGCATACAGGTTACGCAAAAACTGTTTATTAGATCTATCATATACGTCTTTTTTTTTTTTGAAACAATAAAAATACAGCATATATGAATGGGTAACAGTGGAAAATCAAGGGTCCACTGTTCCTCTATGGATTTCCATCAAAAGATGCATGGAAAATCCAATCTTTACCCGATTTCTTATTCGTTTCAAGAAGGAGTACTCGTACCTTGACCACGATTGTGATAATGGAGGCTGCCAAAAGCTTGGGCTGAAGATCAATGGCCTCCTCTCCTTCTCTCCCTTTCTTTCTCCTCTCCTTCCCTGTTTCTCTCTTCCCTTTTCCCTGTTTCTTCTCTTTTTTTTTTTTCTACAGCCAAATGAGGGAGAAGGGCTGCCCCCCCCCCCCCTTCCTTCTCTTATTAATAGCTGGAAACTCTTTAGAGAGTTTCCAGAATTAGGTCTCTCACTTTAGGGAGTTTCCAGATTTTTGGACTCCTTTACTTAGCATTATATTATTGACTTTTTGACCTTCCTTTCCTAAAAGATATGGAAACCTCTACCCTTTTTTAATTAGGGAAGAGGGTTAACCCTAAACCCTCTTAACCCAAATCCCGAAATTAATAAAAATAATTAAATTAATAAATTTATTTTTTTGAATTTACTTGTTCTTAAATATTCAAAGGTTCCCAAAATTGGTCATGTTGACCATGAAGACTTTTTATATGCTAATAACCCCAATTTAAAGCTCCCAGCTGAATTTAAAGTCATAAAAATGTTGAGCTTGGATTTGGATCGGATTCGGATCCAAGATCCAAGATCCAAACCCATACTCATACACAAATTTGGATTAAGACTTGTATCAACTCCAGATTTTTATAGGACCTAACTAGGACCCAAATCCATAAAAAAATTTGGATCTTACGCCTTAGATGCAATTCGATCCAATTTCGGATCCGTTTCAACAAACTACTAAAATTTTAGAAAAACATGATTTCTGGGCCAACCGAAACTCAGATTTGAAAAAGTAAAATACCATTGCGCTCAGAATTTTAAGGCGCATCCAATGATATATTACATGAATATAAATTTCTGAATTTCGCTTGAAAATAACCCGAATGTTGCTTGAATTTCGCTTGAATTTAAAAGTTGAAATTAAAACTCTTTGCCACACTTCGATTGGCTTGTCTAGACCCTGATGATGAGACTTGGGTCAAACCCAAACTCTAAGATCTTGGTCTAAAACTCAAGCCTCAAACGATTTTCTTACCAGACTTAGCCACATTTCAAAATTTTAATGAATTGACTAAGATCCGAAAACACGAGATCTTACAGTTTTTCTTATAGTTGACCTTATTAGACTTGTGCCCAGACATGATACCATACCTGAAAATTTGGTCTAAATCTAGTTCCACCTAGGTCTGAACCAAACCTGTCCCGTTGACACCCCTACCTAATACACTATAAGGTCAGGTCAGGCCAATCTGGCTCGATGTCCACCCTCATAAATGTGTTGGGCATGATCAATTTTTTGAATGTTATAAGAACCCACCCATGTGTCATAATCAAATACTTCAAGAGCTGATCCCTATACAATCAAGTACACAAATCACATTTGTATGGTCAAAATCTAAAAATAAAACAAAAAAACCCGAAAAACTCATTTTGCACGTACCCATTACGTGCTAAATGAGTTTTTCAGGACTTTTTTATTTTATTTTTAAATTTTGACCATATAGATGTGATCTATGTACTTGATTTTATAGGGATCAACTCTTGAAGTGTTCGATTCCTACACATGGGTGGGTTTTTATAAGTTTTGAAAAATCAATGGGCCAAAATCCTTATAAATTTTTTAGGCTCCAAATATCATTTTTTTCATCGAAAACACATGATCCAAGTGTGGATACCTCGTAAATCAATCATGCCCAACACATTTATGGGGTCAGAACAGCGAAAAAAACAACTAAAGGGCGTAAAAGCCAATTTATAATATATCATTTAGCATATATCAATTTCTCACTTACCCATTTCTCTCTCTTTTCAATTTTAAAAATTCAAATATAAAAACATTAAAATGTATCTGTTAATACAATAAGAGATACATTCAAAATGTCACTGACATTTTATGGGTGTTTGTTGCTCCTAGGTGTGCAGATTGTTTTCACAATAACCCTCTTTTCTCTACTTAAGTTCGCCTAATTTTTAATGAAAGCAGATCCAGCATTCAGAGCAATTCTGCCCAACCATGGGAGTGGCTGCCCGTATTGAAAAAGGGGCGCCCCTCTGCTAGGGTTGACACATAACTGCCAAACCCTAGGACGACTGAGCAAATTAAGATATGAAGTGTCATATAAGTGTTCTCCCCCACACACACAACCACACCTCCCTATCGCTAGTACTCGACCTAAATTGCTCACTATTTTGGTATTTTTATCTTCTTCATTACTACAAATCAAAGCCGGACCTATAAAGAGGTCAATAAGGCTTGGGCCTGAGGGCCCCTGGGCGCAAAAAAAAATTTAGGGGCCCATTGTTTTGGTAGTTTATATAAATATTTTATATATTTTTATTTAATATAATATAAATATTTGGAATATTATATTTGTTTAATGTGAATGCAACTTTTATTATTATTTTGATTCTTTAAAAAAAAATCGAAGGCACTGCCCCCAAACTCCTACTATTAATAGGGGGCCCATTTTTTCAATCTACTTCAGGCCCTATAAAACACAGGTACGACTCTGCTACTAATTAACCGACCAACTTGCAAAATCAAGAGAGTGATCACCTATTCCGCTCGAATTAGAGGAAGCACATTCAAGAGAGTTGCAGTTTTTATATGGGACCTACGTGAATCAACTTACACAAGGGTTTATCTATGTCAAGGCCTATTTCTTTAATAGGCCAATGTGGCGCGACGGTTCTTCTTACGATCGCAAGCCTTTTGATTGCTTGCTTGCTGCTGTGGAAGCTTTTATAATTAAGAGTGCAAGAGAGTGAGAGACAATAAAGAGTGAGATAAATAAATGTCGCAGTCATGCGCTATATCATGAAAGTGTTGTAGGATCGAGGCAACGAGCACTAGACGGGGGGTGAATAGTGCTTTTAAATAACGTCTTTAAAATTTTGAAGGACTTTGAGATTCACAAAGCAATTACACAAAGAACACAAAAATTTATCTTGGTTCGGTCTTCCAGACCTACATCCAGTCCCCAAGCAAAAACCGTTTGAGATTTTCACTATCAACCTTGTGTAAACACAAGAACATACAGACCAAATCCGGTCCCACTTCCAGTAACAAACCTACTAAAAGCAAACAACTCATTTAAACCAAGGAGTTCTTTCATTTTTAGAGAAAAATAAAATAATCAACTTACAATCAACCTATGAGCTCTTCTTATGAATGCAAATAGAATGCAATTGACTTTTGAGGTTGTTGAAATACTCAACTCATGAATTCACTAGCTCTCAAAGGAAGTTGAGTAAAAAACTGGAGTGAAAATATCAAGTGAGTGAGAAAACGAATATGAGTGAAAAGCAAAGTATAATTCAATGTAATTCGATTGGATTTGATTCAATTCGATCTTTTTGAGTGTGAAATGCACTCATATTTATAGTTGAAAGATTTCATACATTGAGGGTATAAAAGGGTGTTAAAACCGTCCATTTTGAACCATCAAAACGTTTGAAAAATGAAGACACGCCTTTTAAAAGTTTCAGTAAAAATAACAAAATTAGTCGACTGAAACAATAGTTAGTCGACTGAAATCAAACATTAACAGATCGTAGATCGACTAATGTGTTTAACAGAGCCATTTGAAAATCTGAAATTTAAAACTTAGTCGACTAAAGAAAAAGTTAGTCGACTGATAATATCATCAGTAGACTGAAAAACCTTTTAGTCGAGTGCTGCTATTTTTTTTTAAAACACACGTTCTGTCTGGTCGACTGATAAAACCTTCAGTCAACTGTTGTTAATTTTTCTGGAAATACATATTCTGTCCGATCGACTGATAAAACCTTCAGTCGACTAATTCAGAAATTTGATGTTTTAGCTTAGAAAAATTTGGCGCGAAAAAGTTGGTCGAGTGGTGAGTCTATTGGTTGACTAATAAACATGAAAAATTAAGTAAAGAGTTTTCTAAAATGTTTTTCATCAAAGGTTCATTTAGAAAAGTTTTTCTAAAGACTTTTTAGGTAAAATGCAATCGAAATATGCACTCTAAGTAAGGCTCTTATAAGAATCTAAGACATTTAATGAATTTTACATTTGCACACTAGTCTTCATAGATTCTTTATCGAATTCTTCAATTCTTGTCATCTTTTTTCATTGCCTTAGCTGAAATGCAGTTGATTCACTTGTTTATCATCAAAACCTTGTACTTAATGTAACGCCCCAACTTTTTATAGTAAAAATTTTGGAGTAAAATTTTTTTTTTTTTAAAATAGCGGAAGTGCGAAAAACACAAGTCGGGTGCATTACAGGGTAAAACAGAGAAGTACCAAAAAAAGCATACCATTCATTAATTAAAGCATTAATGTCATTAATTACATCTCTTAACAGAAATGTAAATCTACTAATCAAAGTTCAAATAGGAAACACTGAAAAACTGAGATCTCTTGACTACTTCCAAATACGACTCCACGATGCTCCAATTATGCGTTACCTGAAAAATTTTAATGCAGAAGGGTCAGACTCCCCTATCTACGTAAGAAGCATTATATCTATATGTGGTGCTCAGTGTCCTGTGTACAAATATGTGCAACAACTGCAGATATAACTAGCATGGAAATTTATATCATTATAAGAAAATGATTATGCTTTCAATTCATGATACAGTGCAAAAGAGGATTGAACTAAAGATACATTTATCCACATTAGCACAAGCTGTAGATTACACAAGTTTTATAAAAGTCATATCAACAGTTTATAACTCTTCAGAAATAAATTCCAGTCAACTTAAATTATTTAATGTTTAGCTTACTTTTACCCTGTGGATACGCACAGGCATAGACCTCGTAGCGGACCGAGACCATACAGGTGTCTATTATTTAATAACCCGTATGACTAGCCGTACGGATATCCAAAGGGGACGGTCAATGACCGAGAGAGAACTCCCCCGTGGCTAAAACAAAAATTAGGATGCACCCTGTACTTCTGCAGAAGACTTGGATCTACCACCTAGGATACATTGGTAGTCCTGGTCCCCTAACTTCGTGGACTGGGGACCCGGTGAGACGCCTAGCTCTCACGAAAACAAGAATGTCCAAGAAGCTTGTACCACCTACCCTCTCCAAGGTAGACCATGGGTCCAGTAACATACACCATCTTTCAGGTGTACCCAGAGCCCGAAGAATCCGGTACCATATACCGTCTTTCAGGTATACCCATAGTCTCAAAGGTTTTATATTTCATTTTATATTTTCCTTCATAACCAAGTGTGATCTATCACACTACGAGGGGTCCGATAACATATACCTTCTTTCAGGTATACCCAGAGCCTCAAAAATCTCATATTTGATTTCTCCGTTATTTTCCTGTGCGAGTCATCGCACCACAGAGGATTCTCAAAATCCTGAAACCGACTTGCGGTTCACACACATAGCATTCTATTTTGAGCCAGGGTGCCACGATCACTATCAAGATAGCACTTCTCAGAACATGTTTCGACTCGTAGCTCATAGCCATCATTTTTTTTTTGTTGAGCTAGGGTGTAGGCATTTGTACCCCATGAACTATGCCAACTTTGTGGCCTAATTTATTTGTTTTATACATTCTTTCTTAGGGTATTCCCCGATTATGGTCATAGTAACTCATCGCGTCATGGCGACTACTCGAGTCCTTTGTACCATAACCTCTTGTTACTCTTATTGAAACAAGCCGTCGTAGTAGTGCTCATCTTGTCACAACTTGCCTGACAATAAACGGAACCCATTGGTCCCGTCTGTCACACCTGCGTATGTAGGGTCCAGCTAGCACCTGAATCAATGGTGCACTATCACCATTGGATCCCGCAGTTATGGCAGACCCCAAAAGGTCACCCCAATAACACCCAGAGGCTTACGCCGCTGCGGTCACTAAGGAGGGGTAACCCTCGGTTTTTGCTCCAGCCATGTGCCACTCTTAGGTAGTAAGCAATGCTAGCTCCTCTAGTTCACAACTGAAAATGGTAACGTCACAAGACCCCTGGCCCAGCCCGGTTAGACAGGAGTGGCCTAGCCACTGGTTGGGACCAAATCAGGTCCCCAACCGAGCCTCTCCCACAACCAACAAAAACCAACCAAATGTTGGGTGCCAACAAAAATTATTATTATTATTATTGTTTTTTTTATAAGAAGCATAATATGTTATAATAACATGTGCGTGTTGCTGTCCAGCCCCTTTCAACCGGTTGTGTGTCACCTTGCTATTCATATGTGTGCTACTACTATTTAATTACAGTGTTGGCAATATGCTGTAGAACACTCATGGCTAACTAACCATCCAATATTAATTTTCCAGAATAAGAAATAAGAAGTAACTTTATATGTTGTTAACCTTAAGTCATGGTTGCATATTTACTTTATTTTAAACCAACAGAAGCATTAAGGTATACAGACGTTGAACTATATATTTTATCCATAGCAATGAACCCATCCATTTCTTTTTGCATCCTACAAAGTGTTTTTGTTTAAGCAAAACAAGAACTAGTTCAGTCTTTTGAATTATGTTCAACATCAAATGGATATGTCCCCTTTTTTTTTCAGACGCTGGAATCATGGTACCAAACATGAGAACACCATCCAATATCATGCAATTCACTGGATTAATATATTTCAGCTTGAATTGACCTATATTCACATGAAGCTACATGCGTGAAAGAGCAGGCCTATGTTATAACATGAGTTAACAACATGTATCATGCCAACTAGCACACACATTAGCTTTAAATCTGAAAATAAATCAATCAATCAATATTGAATCCAAGAAGCAACCGAACCCACCAGATCGGATTAAGATCCGTTGGCAATAATGTCCGCATAGACCTTGCAAACAGGTACTCAGCGATGGGTCGGCTCAGCAGAGCCTCATCGTTTTTTTTTTTCTATTAAATCACCGTACAGGTCGTTATGAGTTTCCCTTTTCAAATGCTACTGCTTGTTAATCAAGGTGTGCAACACCACAGTTGACATACACCTAAGTATGCTTTATTTGAGTTCTTCACGTCTGATATAAAATCTAAAGTAAGCAATGATACTATGTTAAGCATTTGTAACACCTTATAAGCAAATTAGGCATACAATACACGGTTTCCAGTTTTTCTCAGTTTTCGTTTCCCCATTTCAGAATCCACCATGAAATCACAAGTAGCAAATAAATCTCTAGTTACTACATATTTCCTATCTTAGTTCTGGCCATGGCATGGTAGGATAGATTTAGTAGCAACATTTTGACAAGGTCATCAAAGCAAAAACCTCTACTTAAAATCCAACGATCTCATTTTTTTTTTATGAAGTGGAACACACCTCATACTGCCACCATGTACATTGTAGGGGGTGTTCACAGTCCAGCACTGGGCGATGTGTATGATGGAAGAAACATCATGGTGGCCTTGAGTCCACCATGACGTAGCCAATGGCTGAACGTTTGGTAACACTATAAAAAAAAATGAAAGGTGGAATCCATACATGAATGGACCCCGAAACCCCAACGCCCGCACATGTAGATGGTGCTATTTACTTGATTTCAATGGTGCTGCAACATGGTTTTGCTACAGGACCCCGAACCCTACATACAAAGATAACGCTCCTTACCTCTTTGGAGTTTCGCGACGACAACCACCACACTTCCTTGTCTTCGTTGAAGCCACACACCCCGTCGCTAATGGAGGTCCACTTGCACAGCAATAGAAGTTTTACACGTCCAGCAAGGGAGGTCCAAACTCACGAAAATGGAGAGAGAGAGAGAGAGAGAGAGAGAGAGAGAGAGAGAGAGAGAGAGAGAGAGAGAGAGAGAGAGAGAGAGAGAGAGAGAGAGAGAGAGAGAGATCTGAAACTCTTTCTCTTCCTCCACCTTTAATTCTTTCTCTCCCCACGTAGGGGAGTTTTGGTTTTCAAAAACAACTTCCAGCCCACCTTTTTAGTGGGTGCTTGGAAGTCCCAACTTTGCCCCTCCCTCACATTAGCAAATGTATCTTCAACTTCCCATCTTTTTTTTCTTTAGTGGTACCCTTCCTCCTCTTATGGTGGAGAGTTTTCCTAAAAATGTGGAAAAACATTGGGAAGAGCATCTTTACCTCCCAATACGTTACCTCTTGCTCTTTGGTTTGGAAAAATGTAGGAGCCTTTAGCCCCACGTTTTTCCTTTTTTTTTTTTTTCAACATCCTCTTTTTGTGCCAAAAAGGAAAAATCCATGCACAAGAGGTTTTGAACTTGGGTTTTCAACCTAAGGGGTAACAAGCCCCACCATTTGTGCTACATTGCTTTTCCTTGCAAAGTGTGTGGATTAAATTGTATTTAATCCCTTTTAGTTTCATTCCGGATTTCATAAAAAAATAATGTTTTTCACTTCTACGTGGGCGCTCCATGAGTTTTGAACTTGGGTTGTGGCTCTCCACAACCGTGCATCCTACCACTACACCACACCATCACTTGGTGTTTACTTTTGCAAGAAAATTCTTTTTATGTCATATTTGGACGTTTTTCCTTGTTGATGGATTTCTTCCATTTTCAAGTGGACTTTTCACTCGTTGGTTTTAAACTTGCACTCGCTTACTTTAAATGTGTTTCGGATCTCACGCTATCATTCCGAAACCATCGGGTTTTCCATTGGGCCCCGTGAACCGGGTCGGATTATCGGATCTTGACAAGATCTGGATCCAAATACCCTTTCTAGTATTCGTTACCGGGTTCGCTCCACTGGCCCGCAAGCCTCAAAATCGCATTGAATATTTCATAAACCATATTATTTCACATAAACACACATTTTTATTTCACTGAAAATTCTTTAAAATTCATGGGTTTTACACTTAAAGTATTGTGTACGACTTCATTTTTGTAACAATCTTCTCCTTTTTTATGATGACAAACTAGTCAAAGATGAAGCATTTAGATGCATAGATGGAGATTTTACTCCCCCTATCAATATGCTGAAAAACATAAAAAGTTAGTACAATCAAAGCACATATATATCACATATTGATTGTTTTGCATTTCCATCATTACTTCATGCATTTTTTTTCACGGATGCAATTTTCAATGCTTTCACATGCAATTTCCATGTTTGTTTGTTTTTTTTTCTCCTCCTTTGTCATAATCAAAAGGAGTAAGTGCAGTCATAGTATAAGAAAAATGCAAATTCAAGTCCAAAATATTACAACCCAGAAATTAGCAAAGTTCAGTAATAATAGTAAATAAAGTTCTAGAAAAATGTTGCTTGATCATCTCCTTGAGTTCAACAATGTCCTTCTGAATTTACGAAAGTTATTGAGTTACATCTTTACGAAAAGTATGTTGATGTAGCTCTAAAGCTTCAATTCGTTGCAAAATTTCATCATTGTTTTGATTAGTAGAGACTTTCTTTCGTTTTACTTGAGATGAGGGTGTCACAGGAGATGGTGATGGTTCATGGGGTTCAATTTGATCAAAATTTAAATAAGGTAGATATTTGATTTTCATTCATTTAAAAAAAGTTTGATCAAAGTATTCATTTTGTTTAATAGATTTTTCATTGGTTAGGGGCACTTTGAAATATCAAAAAATACGGGTAAGGAGACATCCATACGAAAGAAAGGGTTTTTGTTTCCACAAAGTAGTAAAATACATGTTGGCACAATTGACAGAAATATTTCCAAATAAGATATAAAGAGCCGTAGATAGATCTGTGAAATATTAATCAAAAGATCCAGTTTTAGGTAGAACGTTGTGGGCAAGAATTCATCCAACAATGCGAGCACGAGTTTGAAGATTGGTATTCTTGAAAGGACGACAATGAGGTACACCGAAAAGAAGAATTTGTTCAAAAATTCTTTCATCATTAAGTTCAATAGTATTGAAAAGAGTTTTTGAAGGTGGAATGTCTAGGATTTGTCCAAGAAGTTTAGAATCAAACTCAATTTCAACATCGCGAACAAGAGAGGAAAGAAATTCAGTTTCATGATCAATTTATAAATTAGTGTAAAACAAATGGATCAGTAAAGGATAATGAAATCGATATGAACCAGCGTCAAAAAGATGTGAAATGCCTGTGAATAATTCTCTGATTTTGTAGCGAGAAAATAGGTGAAACATAACATTTCGACATGGTAAAATAGGAAGTGCATAAATCGATCCAAAAGTATCGTATAAAAGGGGATTTCTGAGTAGTCTAAGAGAAAAATCATGACATGCTTGTGGTGTAGATGGAGGGGAACCTTGTGCGAATGTTTTTTGATGAGGTATCATTGTTAAGAATCAAAATAAAATGAATGAACCTATCAAAAAGAATCAGTGTCACAGAGAGTGGCTAATTGACAAGGTTGAGACGTTGTTGAAGATGGCTTTTGACGTGACAATGAGAATGTCAGACGAGTCAAGTAGATTTCGATGAGTGGAAGATGGTAGCTTGCTGTCAAAGAGACTAGAGTGCCCTTTGTGCGATACAGACAATGTGCCTTCTACGATCAAGGTCTCTGTTAGTGGCCAAAACAATCAGTGAGGGCAGTATGCCGGAAGATGAATATCAATTTTTTTCAAGGGTTTTAAGAAAGGGGTTATAGAGGATTTGGCAGTTACAAAAAATGACGAGATCTCAGAGAAGAGCAGGCTGAGACACAGTAGATGTCGTCTGGCTTTTCAAGGTTGCAATGGATGTCATTTGGTGGCTAGTGCAGAGAGATAGTCGTCAGGCGTTGCAGACGAGAGCTGCTGTAGAAAATCCTTAGTCGCAACAAGAGGGTTTTGGCGAGGAGGAGTTCGTCTGCTACATAAACAGGAGGTGACACGGTGGATGACGGCAGGTGAGAAGATGCTGTCGCAAGCGTCAACTGCTAAAGAAGCACCCTGTCATGGCGAGAGGATTCTGGCAAGGAGGAGTTCGTCCGACACTCCTAGGGTTTTTGAAAGAGACAGAGAGAGAGAGTGTTTTGCTTATGAAGAGGGGAAAACACATTGGCGTAAAAAACGATTGCCCCTTTTTTAAACAAAGCCAAGGGTATCAGGTCCCTTAAGTTAAAATTTTAAAAAAATAACCATCAGCCGACTAGAATTTTATCAGTCGACTAAAAAAATCTGATTTTGAGATTTTTCAAAAACAAAACATTTAAAAGAAATTATAAATCTAAAAATAATCAAATGCCTAGTTCTCTCCTAATTCTCATAAAATCTTCATTTTTAAGTAGTTCAGTGAAAATATCGGCATGTTGTGCAATAGTGGGTATAAAATTTAATGAAATATCTTCGTTTAACACATGATTCCGTAAGAAATGATGTCTCAGTTCAATATGATTAGTTCTTGAGTGCTGAATATGATTTTTTGAAAGATTTATAGCACTAGTATTATCACAATAAATAGTTGTTGTTGAGTAATTCAAAACAAAATCTTTTAAGGTTTGTTTCATTCATAGTACTTGTGAACACGCTAAACTAGCCGCTATATATTCCGCTTCAATTGTTGAGAGTGACACTGAATTTTGCTTTTTACTAAACCAAGATAATAAAGAATGTCCTAAGAAATGACAAGTTCCACTAGTACTCTTGCGATCAGATTTGCTTCCAGCACAATCGGCATCACTATATGAAACTAAATCGAAGGAAGATGATTTCAGATAAAACAAACAAAAATCTGAAGTATCTTTCAAGTATCGAAGAATTTGTTTTACTACAATTAAGTGAGATTCCTTCGGATTAGCTTGAAATCTAGCACACATACAAACACTAAACATTATATAAGGTCGACTAGCAGTTAATTATAATAGAGATCCGATCATACCTCTGTAGAGCTTAGTATCTACATTTTTACCATTTTCATCTTTGTCAAGAGAAGTAGTTGTGCTCATAGGATTTCTTCTTGATTTTGATGAGTCCATCTCAAATCTTTTAAGAAGTTCTTTTATATACTTAGCTTGGTTGATGGAGATTCTTTCTTCAGTTTGTTTTATTTAAAGTCCAAAGAAGTAGTTCAATTCGCCCATCAAGCTCATTTCAAACTCTTACTGCATAGCTTTAGCATTTTTTTTACAAAGGGAATCATTAGTAGAACCAAATATTATGTCATCAACATAAATTTGCACAATAAGAATATCTGAATTAAAATTCTTAATAAATAAAGTGGATTCTACCCGACCAATGGAAAAACCAAATTGTTCTAGAAAATTTCGTATTCTTTGATACCATGCTCTTAGTGCTTGCTTGAGTCCGTACAAAGCTCTTTTTAATTTGAAGACTTTTCTGGATATTTCTCATTTTCAAAGCCTAGAGATTGTTCTACATAAACTTCTTCATTGATGTGTCCATTTAAGAATGCAGTCTTAACATCAATTTGATATAACTTAAAATTCATGTAACTAGCAAAAGTAAGCATCATTCGAATTGACTCCAATCGAGCCACTGGTGCATATGTTTCATCAAAATCTATGCCTTCTTCTTGATTATAGCCTTGTGCTACTAGCCTTACTTTATTTCAAATGACTTCACCATTTTCGTCCAGCTTATTTCGGAAGACCCATCTTGTTCCAATTATCGGATGATCCTTTATTCTATCAACTAGATTCCATACACCATTCCTAGTAAATTGGTTAAAGCCAAAATTCATCATCACAAGCCTCATTGATATTCTTTGGTTCTATTTTAGATATGAAAGCAATATATTGCAATTGTCTTCAATTTTGGACACCACTCTTTATTTCTTCAATAATCTGCTCATGTGGATGATTAGGAACTTCTTTCCAAACCGGTGGAAGATGAATATTTTCATGAAAAGTGCTTTCTATCAAAGGTTCTCCTTGAAGTATGACTTTTTCTCCTTCGCTTAGAGGTATAACCTGCTCACAATTCTCATCAAATGCAACATGTAAAGATTCTTCAATGCAAGATGTTCTTTTATTAAAAACATGATAAGCTTTGCTTCTAGAAGAATTTCCAAGAAATATTGCTTCATATGATTTTGAATCAAACTTATCAAGATTATCTTTGGCATTTAACAAGAAGTATTTACTACAAAAAAATTTGAAATATGAGATATTTGGTATACGATTATAATATAATTCAAAACATATTTTATGTAAAAATGGTCGAATGAGAACATGGTTTAGAACATAACATGTTGTATTTACTGCTTCAGCCCAAAAGTATTTTGGTAAATTTTTATCTTGAAGAATGGTTCTAGCACATTCTTGCAAAGTTCTATTCTCTCTTTCAACAACTCCATTTTGTGGAGCCGCTCTAGGAAAAGCAAAGTTGTGAGATATACCATGTAAATCACAAAACTTTAGAAAAAATTCATTTTCAAATTCACCACCATGATCACTACGAATTATAATAATAGATGTAGATTTTTCATTTGTAATTCTTCTATAAAGTTTAAAAATTTTAGAAAAAGCATCATTTTTGCTTTTAGAAAAATTACCCAAGTAAATCGAGAATAATCATCTAGTATAACAAAAGCATACTTGCTACCATTCAAACTTTGAATTCTAGATGGTCCAAATAGATCTAAATGTAAAAGTTTAAGAGGACGTTTTGTTGAAACTATATCTTTTGCTTTGAAAGAACTCTTGATTTGTTTACCCATTTGGCAAGCATCACATAAGTGATCCTTCTTATACAGTATTCTAGATAGGCCTCTAACAAGATCATTCTTGGATAACTTCGAAATTAATTTAAAGTTAACATGTTCAAGTCTCTTATGCCATAACCATTGAATTTCATTTAAAGCGATAAGACATTTTTCATTAAAAGTGGGTAACTCATCTAGATAAAGATCATATACATTATTCCTTCTTTTACCTTTAAAAATGATTCTTTTAGAACAAAAATAAAAAAGTATGCATAAATCATGTTAAAAAAAAACAAGAAAACTTTTATCACATAATTGACTAATGGATAATAAATTATGCATTAAACCGTCTACTAAAAGAACATTTTCTATCAAGAAACATTTTAGATTACCAATGTTACCAATATCGATTACTTTTCCCTTGTTATTATCACCAAAGGTGATGGTTCCTCCATCCTTACTTTGGAGGGTGAAAAATAACTCCAGCCTTCCAGTCATATATTTGGAACAACCGCTGTCCAATATCCATTTACTCCTTATTTTGTATACCTACAACAAAATCGGAATACAAAGCATTTGACACCTTTCTATTTTTGGGTCCATGAGAGTTAGTCTTAGGAACCCATATCCATTTGGATTTTGGTTTCCTTTGAGAATAAATATTCTTTCTATAAAAAGATTTAGCATTTCTAGAATAATCATGTCTAGGCTTATAAGCTTTATAAGTACCATAATTAGATGCATTTCTATTATGACTAGAAAATTGAGTTCTTTGAATCAATGATTGAGAATTTTGTCTTTGATTCTTCACCACATAGTTTGGTCTATTTTGAGTATCAAAGAAGCTATATCCCAATCTGGTTTTGTTAACCGAGTATCTTTGAGAACCAATAAATATTTCTAGATTTTCTTGGCCATTAGTGAACTTAGTCACTATAGAAAGAAGATCATTTGATTTTTCTTTCAGACTTGATATTTCTTCTTGTAAGATATTGGTTCTAATTTCAATTTCTTTTATCTCAGATGCTTGACAAGAGTTTTCCTTCTTGAGATCTTCTATCTCTTGAAAAAAACTGTATTTTGAGAGTCAAGAGTTGAATTTTCAGTTTTTAACTCTTTGTTTTTAGAACTTAGACTCTTAAATTTAGCATATAAATTATTAAATGCTTCTAATAAATCATCATACTCAAATTGACTTACTGAGTCTTCTTGTGCTACAAAGCGCATATTGGCGACTTCTTCATTAGATTCTTCATCGGAAGATGAGTCACTATCATCCCAACTTGCTTGAAATGCCTTTTTCTTCTTGAATTAGTCCTTAGTCTTGATTTTGAGAAGAGGACAATCTTTATTGATGTGTCCTGCCTTTTTGCAGTCAAAGCACTTGACTTCATTAGGATTAGAAGAATCCGTTTTCTTTACTTTCTTTTGAAATCTTCCCTTTTGACGAATCTTTTAAATTGCCTAGTGATGAGGGCAATATCTTCATCTTTTTCTGAATCTTTAGAGTCAGAAGTGGCCTTGAAAGCAAGAAATTTCTTCTTGGGTTCTTCTTCTTATCTATCATGAAGTTGGACTTCATATGCCATTAAGTTACCAACCAAATCTTCAAGAGAAATGGTGTTTAAATCATTTGCTTCCTCTAATGTTGTAGTTTTTCTCTCTCATTTAGGAGTAAAACACCTTAGGATTTTTCTTACTAAATCCACTTGTAAATATTATTTTCCAAGGGATTTTAGAGTGTTAGTAATATCGATCATTCTTGTTGTCATGTCCGATATAAACTCATTTTGCTTTATTTTAAAAAACTCAAACTTATGAACTAAAGAGGCAATTTTAGATTTCTTTACCTTTGATGTACCTTTATGAGTAACGAGAAGAGTATGTCAAATTTCATTTGTTGTGGAATATTAAGAGATGCGATTGAACTCTACCTTGTCAACGGCACAATATAACACATTCATAGCTTTGGCATTACGAGAAGCAATCTTCTTTTCTTCATCGGTCCATAGGCTGAAATCAGTTGATGGTGTTTGGTACTTTTCTGAAACAACTCTCTAAATTTTGATATCCATGGATTGTAGGAATATTGTCATTCTTACTTTTGAATATCCATAGTTTATTCCGTCGAAGAGAGGAGGACGAACAAAGGAGCATCCTTCTTTGTGCTGAGATGATGTTGTCTTGCTAGATGATGGTAAGATCAAAATATAGCAAACTTGTTCTGATACCAAATGAAAGTATTGTAGGATCGAGACAACGAGTACTAGAAGAGGGGGTGGTGAATAGTGCTTTTAAATAATGTCGCTGAAATTTTGAAGGATTTTGAGATTCACAAAGCAATCACACAAAGAACAGAAGAATTTGTCTTGGTTCGGTCTTCCAGACCTATATCAAGTCCCCAAGCAAAACCCGCTTGAGATTTCTACTATCAACCTTGTATAAACACAAGAACATACAGACCAAATCTGGTCTCACTTTCAGTAACAAACCTACTAAAAGGAAACAACTCCTTTAAACCAAGAAGTTCTTTTCTTTTACAAAAAAATGAAATAATCAACTTACAATCAACCTACAGTCCCTTCTTATGAATGCAAATGGAATGCAATTGGCTTTTGAGGTTGTTGAAATACTCAACTCACGAATTCACTAGCTCTCAAAGAAATTTGAGTGAAAAGCTGGAGTGAAAATATCAAGTGAGTGAGAAAACGAATATGAGTGAAAAGCAAAGAATAATTCAAGGTAATTCGATTAGATTTGATTCAATTCGATGTTTTTGAGTATACTTTTGAAGTGATCCAGTGAAAGGAAGGCAAGTAAACAAACACACCACGTTAAAGAATCACTTCAAAAAGGAAGGGAAAAAGTGTGTTAGTACATTAGTAGGGTGTTTTATAACGCTAGAATACCTTTTAATATAGTGAAGTTGCCTTCATTTGACAGTATGATTGAAGCTATAGGCCAATTTGGGCCATGAATGAAGCCTCCATCATATCACAAGCTGCGTAAACCACTTTTGAAGATTGAAATGGAGAAAACGAAGGAGTTCATGGTCCAATACAAAGTAAATTGGTCCAAATATGGATGCAGTATAATGTCAGATGGCTTGACTGATACGAAAGGACATACACTCATTAATTTTTTGGTTAATTACCCTTTAAGAACAATGTTTTTGAAATCAGTTCATGCATCTGATGAAGTAAAAGATGCAAATTTGCCTTTTGCATTGTTGAATAATATTGTTGAAAAAGTTGGGGAGGAGAATGTGGTTCAAGTTGTTATTGATAATGCCTCCAACTATGTCAAAGTGGGTAAATTGTTGATGGATAAGAGAAAACATTTATTTGGGACTCTTTGTGTTGCACATTGTATATATTTGATGTTGGAAGATATAGGAGAATTGAAAGAGTTGAAGATATTTTTTGAAAAACAACGCAATTAAACTGCTAGTGAGCCTTTCGGGATGGAGTTAACAAAAAAGAAGAGAAAAGTGCGAACGCCAGGTAAGATGATTAAATTTCATATAACTCGCTTTACATTATTTTTATAACTTATATACTTTAATTAGAACAAATTTGATTTTTTTAGTGGATTGGTGGATTTCTTTTGCCATTGATTGTCCCCAGCTCCAAACTTTTGTTGTTCGAATCTTAGATATCACATGCAGTGCATCCAATTGCGAACGTAATTAAATTACTTTTGAAGCGGTAAATTATTACTTACTACTAATTACTAAATAATATTTGTTAGTTTGTATATATTTTAACTTTATGTATATATTTTTAGATTTATACCAGGAAAAGAAACAAACTTTTGTACAAGAAGTTGAATAATTTGGTTTTTGTGCAATATAATCGAAGATTGAAGAGAATGTCTGATGAGCGAATGAACAAAGGAGATCCTGACCCCATCATCTTAAGAGAAATCGATGACAAGGATTTGTGGCCAAGTGAAGATGAAGCGGTCTTCGAAGATGATATGTCATTTACATGGGATCGTGTTGATAAGGCATCTGGAGTGTCGAGACACAAGGCAATAATGCGGAGCATCGAGGCACAAGGCGGAGGCAATAACGCGTGCTACTAAATACCTAAGAAAAAAAAAGGTCTTACAAAAAAAAGGTGGCAAGGGTGGAAGAAGAATAGGAAGAAGCTAGCTCTGCAGAAACAGAAGAAGAAGGGCAATATATCGATGAAGATGATTCAGATGATGATGGACGTTGAAATTCATCATCTAAGGATTAAATTTTTGTTGTTATTGTAAACTTATTATAAACTTATTGGGGTTCTTTATGACTTGGATGCGAACTTAATATTGTTAAGGCTTTAATTGTGTTTAAATTATGTATTTGCCTACTTATCTTTATTTATATTGAGTATGTTATCAGTTGCATGGTTTATTTATTCAATTCTTTATTTCTTCTTCTTATTTGTCTATTGCTTATATGATGTCTATTGTTGTTAATTTTTTTGTATACGTGATTTTATTTTTTGTATAGTGTTTATTCACATTGTTAGTTGCATGGTTTGGTTATTCAATTTCTCATTTATTCTTTTTTTTTTTTGAGGAGGTTATCACTTGCATGGTTTGTTTATTCAATTGTTCATTTTTTCTTCTTATTTGTCTACTGCTTATTTTGTGTCTATTGTTGTTAATTTGTTTGCATACATGATTTTATTTTTTGTATATTGTTTATTCACATTGTTAGTTGTATGGTCTATTTATTTAATATAATTGCTTTATAGTGTTCGGCGGCATGTTATGTTTTGTCTATTGCTTATTGTTGATTGATTTTCTATTGTATACATGTCTGTTTATATATTTTGTGTTTTTTTTATTTCTTTTATTTAGGGTACCGCCTAGTTCTCGCCTAATCTTTTTAGGGGCTCACTGCCTAGTTTTCGCCTAGCGCCTTTGACAACTAAGACGTCTCTGCGATTTTAAAAATTGAGGGTGCAGGGACACAACTAGCTATATATATCATTTGTTTGGACTTTGGATCGGGTTGAACCCAATCCATTTTGTGTATATATATATATATATATATATATATATATATATATATATATATATATATATATATATATATATATATATATATATATATATATATATATATATATATATTGGGGAGGTTGGGGGTGTGGATGATATTTTGGAAAGATTGGGGTGTGGATGATTTTTTTTTAAAGAAAGATAATTGGACCTGACCCAAACTGTCCTGCAACGTACCTATACCCAAGCATGTCGACACAGGTATGGTGGGTCGTTTGCCGTGCTTATGTTACGTAGTGTGTGCGTATATATATATATATATATATATATATATATATATATATATATATATATATATATATATATATATATATATGCCTTCTTGAGATAGACAGAGGTGAACAAGGAGGCTTGGAAGATTTTTCTGTTAACCCATAAAAAAGTGTCGCTTGCCTCTCTCTCTCTCTCTCTTTGGGACGTTTCTCTTTTTGCCGCTAGAAGCTTCCAAGCCTCAATGATGGTGATGACAATCTATTACACTCTACATCCTTTTGCCAGTCAAACAACTCAATCCAGGCGCCATTCGTGAGATGGGAGGGGTCCAGGATATCCATGATGAGTGCAAGAAATGATCCCTGAGCTTAACCTTCCGGCTTCTCTGCTTGAGTGGCTCTAAAGCACTGTCACCAATATTGGCGATATTTTGAAAATATCACGAGAAATACCAATATTTTAAGGGAGCCGATATTAAAGGGAATATCTTGGAATATTTTCAAAATATCGTCTGAAGACAAAATATTGCGATATTATCACTATAATATCTCGATATTTTTGGGAAAAACTTTTTTTTAAGTGTGCATTTCCTATTTATTTGTTTCTTTTATATTTTAAAACCTTTAAAACATTATTCATTATATTTTTGGAAGAAAAATAATAGCAAACTTATTATTTTCTTATCTTTTTTGTTGTTATTTATATTTTTCCAATTTTTTAAACTGCCGAGATTTTTCAATGTTTGAAAATCTCTCCGAGAAATATCCTCACCGAGATAATACCTGCAACGATATAGGTGACTACCTAACTTAGTTGCTCATTTGTCAATTTATCTTGTCTATTTTAAGGTCTTTATCTTAGTTTTCTTTTATTTTTTTTATTTTCTGTATTTTTACTTGTTTTTTAAAATATTTATTTATTTTTTATATATTGCCGAATGCCGAGATATTCTTGAGATTTATCAACTTCTGAAAATCTCTCTGAGAAATACCCTCGCCAGGAAATTACCTTTAACGATAGATGTGACTACTCTTAAGACATTAGTCAATGCACCTAATGTGAAAAATGTGCTTGCACTTGGGCAGGAGGCTCTCTGACAACGTTCTTTTTTTTCCTGTAAAGAAAGTAAAACGCTCTGGCAATATCGATTAAAGGGAATCAGTTTATGCATATGTAAAATTTTAGGGAGGGGTGGTGCAGTTTTTTCTAATATTCTAACAACAACCCCTTCACCGTATTAATCGGCATATGAAGAATTTCTTTTAATAAGGTTTTCCTCTTTCAAAAGACATTATTTTTCCAGCTTAGCTCAGACTCCATTCCTATGATGGTCTCCCTATGGCCTTGTATACATATTTTTTCCTCTTTTTTCTTTTTCTTTTACTTGCTTTGCCCCAATTTTTTGTTGAGGATTCACCTACTCTTTCTGCTATGGTTTTTTTTCGTTATTGTGTGATGACTTGTTACCCATCCTGTTCTTTGTTTCCTTTCCTCCTTGATATGAATGAATATGATATTTTCTTAAAAAAAGTTTGTGCAAATGTTCTAACAAAGGTTTAAGATCTGTTTTCTACATGGATATCTCACCCAACTTAAACCTGAAACTGGATCAAGCCCAACTGCACATTGTTTGACTGGTATCTGTTTTCTAAATAGATATCTAACCCAACATAAACCTGAAACTGGATCCAAGCCCAACTGCGCATTGTTTGATTGTATTTTGTTAAAGTCTCAAACAGGTCGACTATCCAACTGTTGGCATCTGTATTCAAGTTTTAGATACAACTAACAGACTGATTTCAGTCCTCTAAATGAGGACGACTTTGTGGTCCAAGGTCTCCAAGTGATAGGGTGGGGCAGAAGTCTTAAACAACACAAAATCGAGGTGTTCTTTAATCTCCATATTGAGGGAAGACCTTTTCAATCTTTGAAACAGGGACAGGGTCTTGAATAGATTGGGAGTAAGCAATCTGCCATGTATGTGATCATAAGGACTCACAAGGATGGCTCTCTTGCTTGCCAAAACCCACCAAACGATGTAAGATGATTCCCCAACTGTTTTGCCAAGAGAGAGAGAGAGAGAGAGAGAGAGAGAGAGAGAGAGAGAGAGAGATAGAGAGAGAGAGAGAGAGAGAGAGAGAGAGAGAGAGAGAGAGCTTCTTATTTCCCCTTTTTAATTTGTTTATCTGTTAATCTGGTTTATGGTTAAAAGTTGTCAGGCCTCCTGTGACCTCCACCGTCTTGAGAGGTGTTCTGCAACGAGTTGGGTGGTGACAGTGAAGCTGCAAGCTCGACCCGCAACGATGTTCTATAAAAAGTGCCCTCTCTCTCTCTCTATATATATAATGCGTTTACAATTATATTATTGTAAGTTTTTATGGTTTTTAAGAATTTTTAACGCGACAATTTTTTACTGGGTCAAAGTTTACCAAATCGAAAATTGGACAAAAATAATGGGTGTGGTTTGACCGTAACCAACATTTGTTGACCTGCACTCTGCCATGTCGAGTGTCGCACCTGCATCTGCACCCATATTGACTCGGGTGCTTTGAGGGTATAGAAGCATGTATGTTACATAGTTGCTTAGCATTTTTAATTAACTCTTATATGTTTAGTCAAATATTTGGTGTTGGAATTTACCGATAAACTTTTATTGCTTTATGAATTATGATGCTTATTTCAATCTAGAACAAAGGTTATTCAATCAGGGTACTATGATGTCATAGTTTTTTTTTGTTATATTATTAAAGGCTGAACAATGCATGTTTGGTTGATATGTATTAACAAGAACTACGCAAATATTTCCTAGTTGGGTTGCAGAATAAGTTTAAAATTTGCTACCAAGGGGGGCTCCGCTTGTCTGGCAAGAGCAGTTAGTGCGCGTCCCCTTGTGTTGGGACGTTGCAAGTTCGAACCCCAATGGTATATGGTTGTATAACTGGTAGGGGTCTGCCTAACCCCAGCTTTCTCTGTCAAAAAAAAGAAAAGAAAAGAAAGTTTAAAATTTGCTTGTAACTGCTATGTTTATGGCTATCATCTGTTATTATTTTAAAGTTTCCAAATCAAACTTTTGTGGGTGTTTTCTACTGATCGTTTGATCTTTTTTGCAGTTGAGAAGCATTATTGATACAAAGATACACTACAAGAAGAGTGACTCTAAAACACTTCCCAAGTATTTCCAGGCAAGTGATTGTCCATCTAAGTGCTTTTCCCCTGCCCTCAACACATTTTTTCCCTCTATAGCAAACTCGAATGTTCCTTTTCTCGTATCATCTTTCTGAAAGAAAAGTTTGGTCGATGATCAGGTGGGTACAGTGGTCGAGCCCACATCAGAATTTTTCTCAAGCCGCCTTACTCGGAGGCAAAGGAGAACAACTCTTGCTGATGAGCTACTATCTAAACCAAAACTTCACCAGTATAGGTAACAACCTTGTCCATGAAGCGTGTTTCTTTATTGCTACAACAGAATGATATTAGGTTATTACAAGGCTCCTGTTGTAAAACACCATCCCATTGGTTGCCAGAAAACGTAAGATCTCAGAGATTGAGGATGAGCGACGTTCTGCCAGTGGGGTATCAAAGTGGAGGGAGAAGAAGAGGCACAAATCTCACAAATCTAAAGAATGATTAATGAAGTTGGTAGATGAAGATGACGTTCAGTGTCACACTATATCACAGGGACTCTCCAACTAGGTGCCGCACCCGCACCCGATGCAGTCAACCTGACCCTGGGTGCAGTCAACACACCCATGGTCAATTATGTCCAACTTTTGGACTTTATATATATATATATATATATATATATATATATATATATATATATATATATATATATATATATATATATATATATATATATATATATATATTTGCCGCACCCCCGCACCCGCGCACCCGCACCCATGTGACATAGCCAGTGGGGTATCAAAGTGGAGGGAGAAGAAGAGACACAAATCTAAAGAATGATTAATGAAGTTGGTAGATGAAGATGACGTTCAGTGTCACACTATGTCACAGGGACTCTCCAACTAGGTGCCGCACCCGCACCCGCACCCGATGCAGTCAACACACCCATGGTCATTTATGTCCAACTTTTGGACTTTATATATATATATATATTTGCCGCACCCCCACACCCGCACCCATGTGACATAGCCCACTGGCAGAACGTCGCTCATCCTCAATATCTGAGACCTTACGTTTTCTGGCAACCAAAGGGATGATGTTTTACAACAGGAGCCTTGTATCTGTGGTAATTATCTTGCCAATTGGAACATCAAAATGCACTCTTCAACAATTAATTTCTTGTCAACAATCCATACAAGAAGATGCTTGATATGGACTGATTGCAATTTATGAAGAAAGAAATTACACTGTCAACATACCAAAACTAATAAGCAAGTGCTTATACTTATAAGTTTTGGTATGTTGACAGTGTAATTGCTTTCTTCATAAATTGCAATCAGTCCACATCAAGCATCTTCTTGTATGGATTGTTGACAAGAAATTAATTGTTGAAGAGTGCATTTTGATGTTCCAATTGGCAAGATAATTACCACTGATGATCATATCCACGTATAGGAGAAGAAATCACCTTGCCTAAGGAAATAGCTAAAAACAGCTGGGAAGGATCATAGGGACTGGCTGACCCCTGCTTGGATCGCTACAGTAGTAAAATATTCAGGCCAAGTCTGAAAGGCTTGCTTTAAGCTACAGAGCACATCACAGGTAGCATAAACATCCAACAGGATCAGGAATTCCTGGTGAAGCAACATATTGATCCTGTTGGAAGTCGTTATATGAAGTTGGCTTAACAGTAAATAGAAGAAACATGTATTTAGCATATAAGTGGTGCTCGTTACTGAGGCACGGACTCAAAAATCTTAGCCATACTGTTGAGTGTTGACTGAAGTGGTCAGCAATCAATCTTTGGGTTACAAGCCAAAACCACACTATCTTGTGTTTCATAACCCACTGTTAATCTACCTCCTGGAAGAAAATCTAGGTCCTGATTCTGCATATAAAAAGGGCTTAGGGTCCCTATTGCATCACATGTTAGCATTTGGAGAGAGCAGTGTTCTGAAGCAGTTTTGGCTTATCACAGGACGTCAGGAACATCTATATCAAATGTAACTTATACCTAGACATTTTGTCCAACCACTGATGGAACATATAATAGATCTAATGGCCAAAATGCACATGTTAGATGTAGAAGGGTGCAAGTGCAAATCCCTACTGACAAGATAACCAATTTGCCACCCAGGCCCTTCCTGTCACTGAGTGTATCCAGTCTTAGATAACAAGCAGTTAGTAAGGTTGCAACCATGCTTGGTGTCTTGACCAACTGTAAGTATGCCCAGATGAAGTTTTGAAACAAAAATAAACTTTAGAGGTATAGTGTTTACTCATACAATTAATAAGAATGGTCATTGTATAAATAGTGGCCCTGTTAATGGTACAAACTCACAACAACATAAGCAGTTTTCCTAGGCGCCAAGAGGAAGATATACTGAACAATGAACATCAGATAGGAAAAGAGAGAGAGAGAGAGAGAGAGGTATAACTGAAGCAGTGTCAGGGAAGAAATGTTGAATCTACTATACTGTTACCATGACAGTTTGAGTTCCGGTCTTTCTGGGCTAACAATAATTGATTAGTGTGACCATCCAAATGGAACTAGATAGCTCTTCTGCAAAGAGTTCTGTTTAACCTATTGCTTTGTTGTTAGAAAAATGTATTTCATATTTCCCAGTTTTGTACAATAGTTGCATTGACTTGAATATGATGCTTGAGTACCGAGAATTAAAATCGAGTCAGGAATTATGGTACCTCATTTTTCTCATACTAAATGCATAGCTCATGCAGGGCTTCATCTTAGTCAACCATCTCCAGGGTTCATAAAGGTTTAAACCTATGTCACAGGGATTCGGCTAGCAGGGTGCCGCACCCGCATCAACGCGATTCGATGCGGGTGCGGCACCGGGTGCGGTCAACCCAATCCTGGGTGCATTGACCGCACCCAGGGTCATTTTGGTCCATTTTTGTTTGATTTTTTTTTTAAAAAAAAAAAATTGCCCTACGAAATGGGCTGCAGAATTAAAAAAATAATAATTCTGGACAGCTGCTTGCTGCTGCTGCTCTTGTTTTATAAAGGGGCACTTGTGTCCACAACATCTGACAAGCTTTGTTGGCATCCCATACTATTCTTGCCTCCAAACAATTAATTCACAGCGTTGGAAACCATACTATTAACTTAGAAATGATGATCCATCTTCATCAAAAATTAAAACCAAAATTCAAGAGCCTTTTGAAGTCTTTATGCTTCAACCAACCAAATCCTTTTTTGCCAAGGATTTTCTCTCTCCATAATAAATGATAATGATGGTGGTAGAGTAGAGCCTTGGTGGCTATTAGTATTCACTTTTCTCCTGACGAGATGGGTGCTCTAGTCGTAGCCTTGTGTAGACCTCTTTTTTCCACATGTCAAATCCAATAAATTTCTTTTAGCTGTCATCTGTGTGCAACTGTATATAAAATGAAATTTGAAGAACCCTAGGCAGTGGCGCCGTAGGCCTCGTGAAGACTCTCTCTCCAACAAACCACGTCAAACCTTTCTCTTATATTTTTTTTCGTGAAGACCAGGGAGTTTCAGACATGATTGAATCATGACAGTCAACAGAATGCAGCAGGCTGGGTCGATCAGATTGTCAATCCTTTCGGTTCATCAATTTTGTCCCGTTGAGCTAAAGTACACAACAAGCAAAACGTGGGTAACAAGTCTTCAAACAAACACACCAGCAAAAAAAACTGAACCTCGACCCGCGTCGGGGGAACCCTCGACCCCCTTATATATATATTTACATTTTTGCCCCTGCCGCACCCCCACACCTGGGTTTTTTGGAAGTGTCGAATCCCCGCACCCGCACCTGCTCCCGCACCCATGTGACATAGGTGTCACATGATCCAACAAAAGGCCAGTTATTTATTATCTTTCTTTTGGGTGTTATTTGTGCGCATCACTTGAAATCCTGCATTTGCATCAACAAGATGTTCTCATGCAATGAATTTCTTTCCCATCATGCTTCTACGAAAGTGTGCATGTGTAGTGGGGAGATGCTCTCATTGATGAACCTGATAAACTCTCTAGAGCTATCAAAAAAATTTGAATGACAATTTGATTGCTTTTAGGTGACATGGTATTTGTTGCTAGTCTCATAAGTTCTTTCGTTAAACTTACAAGCCTGTGGTGTCAAAACCATAAGAATATCGTAAAGGAGATATTCACATGCCATAAAAAATCTTGATAGTATTTGCAAGAATGACAACGTTAGCTTTTCTCTCTCTTTTCTTTGCGTTGCATTTTTCATTGCTCTTTCTTGTTCAAGGTAGTTCCATCAGTTACTAAGTTTTTCTCTTTCTATATAGTAGTTTAGCAAGGAATTTCAGTGGATTGGCTGCAATTCATTTGCTTTTCATGTGCTAGTTTATACGTTGGGATCACATTTTGCGTCCTTTGAAAAATGCCATTTGCTTATGTTGACTTTATGTGGGCTCCAACTTCCTGGCTAAGGAAGGCTATGGAGTGTAACCTGATATCATACAACCACTGTTTGAAACCCATGGGTGTCATCTCAATGGGTAAGGGGACTTCAAGGGTTTTATCAGTTGAAGGCCTGCCAATGCAAGGTTGTTGAGTTTTTTTTTTTTTTAAGATTATGCTTCCTTAGGGGCTCATTTGTTTCAAAAAGCATTTCCGCAGGAAAGGGCACACCTCCAAAAAAAATTGTGGGGCACCCTTTCTGTATACTAGGGCAAGGGTGCCCCACAATATACTTTTAATAAAAATAATTGTCTTAAATTACGTGTATTCTAGATTGGGGTTCTATTTTGGTGACCGGACAAAACCCAAATATACCTAAACCCAAACCTCGTTGTTAGTTATATGGGCTGTCCGGGTCAACCCTGACCCGACCTGTTGACAGCCCTACTGTATAGGGATGGTTTAGTCGCTACACCCCTTTCCCCATGGAAGCCTTTTGACATGAACACAATGGAGGGCCCAGCTTGTGCCATTTGGGCCAATTGATTTTCTGTGAAGAGTGTTTATTTCACATTCGTGTGGAAAATGTTCAGTTTCTATCAGGAAATTACCATGAAACAAATGGACCCCAAGGTGAAGAAAGCCAAGAATCAGGCAATTGCCGTTAGTTAGTTTTTTTTTAAAAAGAAAGTTAATCAAAATTTCATTCATAATGAAAGTTGGTTGAAAATCTTGAACTTCGTCAGTTTGAAATGTTGGATTTGTAAAATTCATCAAAAACTAAAAGGACAACCAAACATGTTTTTGCTAAATCATTGAAATCAAAACTAAAACCTAATGCGGAAGCATACTTGAATTCATAAGGTACTTCGGTAGATCCTTGATGGGTATAATCTTCTGAAACCTGTATATGTGGTCATATAAGAGTGACTTAATCTCTTGATGGTTATGAAGAGCCTCAAAGAAATGGCCATTATATAAGGTTTCGATAACCATAACCTAATATGTATCCAACTAAGAGTTTGTCTCCAATTCGACCCATTATAAAATTATAGACAAAATTGGTCTCTCCACATAATAGACCGTACCATATGAGATACCACATAGCCCAATTGTATTAGATCACATAAAAAGGGATATAAATCGGTCGAACATGGGTTGGATCTTATCGGATGTTAGATAATCAGATTTAGAGTCAGATGGGGCTCAGATGCGTAGAGACTGCACCAATCCCGGATCTGATTATATACCCTAAAGATCTGAAGTATACATAGATTTTGTTGAACTTTAAGTCAGACTTGGATCTGCATTTGGACTCTGGATGTGAGAAAGCTACAACCAAATCCGAGTTGGAATCTGACCCGGATCCAGTTTTTCTAACCGAATCCGCCTATACGTATTGAACTCGAATTATTTATCTAGTTCTTCAATTTGTTCAGGTTTTGCATGAAGTTGCACTGTACACTTGCTATGAACAACTAAATTGACTTAATCTAAGATTTTACTTTTTCAAGATGGATCGTGTCGGCTTCCAGCACAAGGATCAATTGACTCAGCACCTGAAGGCATCTACGAAGATTACCAACCACCAAGAGTTTCAGACTGCCTTCATCTAGGCCCTGATCGTTGGTGTTGCAAAAGCACAAACCTGTGCTTTACGACCTCTGCTGGATGCCACAATGATTGCCATGCACAGGCAACGGCAGCAACCGTAAACTCCGAGGCCTCTCCCCATAGGCAGTAGCTGTATGATGAAGGGCGCACATAAATAAGAGCGGATGGCGTTTTTATCATTCAGGAGATGATGAAAACGAATTGCTGTCTTAGCATTATTGTTGATGAATAAAATGAAAATTCAAAGCTCTCTCTCTCTCTCTCTCTCTCTCTCTCTCTCTTAACAGGTGGCTCCTAAATCATCTTGCACAAGCATAAGAGCGATGCTTTCTTAATTTGAGACTTACAGATATATTTTATATAGGCTAGTTGGTAGAAACATGCACTAGAGGAAGTGCTTTTCATGTTTGGATGTGTTTTAATTAAGACCCACAAAAATCAACGGCTCATATTGCAGTAAAATTTGGTGATATTTTTTCGAGTATCTTTAGACCATAAAACTTGGTGGTAAAAAGCCAAATTTTCATAGTTAAATAGACTTAAAATAAACTATGATTTTTAACAAATAAATAATGATAAACACATATAAAAGTGTAGACAAAACAAAAAGTGCCTACAACTATTTGTTATTGAAGTGTTTTGAAAGGTAATGAGATAAAACTGATTAGGAGCTAAAAAAAAAAGTTAGCTATCATGTGGGCTAGAATGCAAGGTAGGCTACGTCCTACTAAAATAAGCGGATTATCTAGTTTTTTTCAATGGCAGGTGTGCTTGGGCATGCCTTCATCAACACGGGTGCCTGCTTGTGTTCCATAAGGTTACACATTAATTGCCTGTACAACCCTTTTAATTCACGAGTGTTGCAGCCTTAACAGAGGGGGACCGGTTATCGGCTGCCTTTTTTTTAAAGGCAAGCTGGTGTTAGGCAGACTCCTACCAGTTATACAAACTATACTATTGGGTTTTGAACCTGCAACCTCCCAACACAAGGTGACGTGAACTAGTTGCTCCAAACAGACAAGCGGAGCCCCCGTTGGTTGGTTATCGGCTGCGTTGTGCAACACAAAGTTCAATAATTGTCGAGCCCAACTAATAATCGAATCTAGTTCAAGTAGGGATAAAATGGTCTCTCAATGGAAACCAACTTTGTCTGTTTACCAGTTGGGCTTAAAAGGGCCTTTCCTGACCAATTGGAAACTCGAGGCATGGTTACGTGATTGAGCCCAAGTACTCAGGCCACAAAAAACACAGAAAATCACTAACCGTGCACTGATTTTCTGTGTAAAACTCAAAACATAGAAAATCACTACAAAATCTCTACAAGCATAACGATTTTCTGTGTTTTGTGTGGCCCGAGTATTTTGTGAAGTACCTGGACTCAATCACTGGATCTGCCCCATTGAAACTCAGTACGATAAGACCTGAGCTCAGTCTGAACATGACAAGAGTCAAGTAGGGCTCTTGATGAGCCAGAGCTTAGGTTGGGCCAGTTAAGCCCTAATACTAGGGGTGTCAACGGGTAGGGTTTACCCAGACCCACCCGGACCAAACCCTATAAGGTATGGGTATGGTGACAAATGAGAAGATCTGATTAAGACCCGAGTCTGGACCATAAGGTTTGATTAATACATGGATCCAGGTATAGTTTGTGAAATTTTATGGCAGATTCTGGCCCGACCCAAGTTCCGATTAAGACCTGCAAATTTTCAATGTAAAAATGATAACAAATTTTATTTTACCGTGTCTGGTTCATGTAGTTCTTTTTGAGTCCGGGTATGATTTCTCTTATATTAGACCCGATTAAACACAAGCCCAACCCAAGTTCCAATTAAGACCTACAAATTTTCAATGTAAAATTGATAACAAATACTATTTTACCAGGGTCTGGGTATGGTTTTTCTTATAATAGACCTGATTAGACCCCGGTCCAAGTCTAGTTCCACCTGTGTCTGAACCAAACCTGACCCGTTGACACAACTACCTAATACACTGTAAGGTCAGGCCAGTCTCGATGTCCACCCTCATAAATGTGTTGGTTATGATCGATTTTTTGAATGTTATAAGAACCCACCCATGTGTCAGAATCAAATACTTCATGAGCTGGTCCCCATAAAATCAAGTACATAAATCACATTTGTATGGTAGGAATCTAAAAATAAACGAAAAACTCATTTAGCACATACCCATTACGTGTGCTAAATGAGTTTTTCAGGACTTTTTTATTTTATTTTTAAATTCTGACTGTATACATGTGATCTATGTACTTGATTTTATAGGGTTTCAGCTCTTGAAGTGTTCGATTCCTACACATGGGTGGGTTTTTATAAGTTTTAAAAAATCAACGGTCCAAAATCCTTATAAAGGCTCCAAATATCATTTTTTTCCATCGAAAACACATGATCCAGGTGTGGATTCCTCGTAAATCAGTCATGCCCAACACATTTATGGGGTTGGAACAGCGAAAAAAACAACGAAAGGGCATAAAAGCCAATTTATAACGTATCATTTAGCACATATCAATTTCTCACTTACACATTTCTCTCTCTTTTCAATTTTCAATTTAAAAAATTTAAATATAAAAACATTAAAATGTATCCGTTAATACAATAAGATAGCAATACATTCAAAATGTCACCCATATTTTATGGGTGTTTGTTGCTCCCAGGTGTGCAGATTGTTTTCACGATAACCCCTTTAACTCCTCATTATTCAGAAATCCCTCTTTTCTCTAATTAAGTTGGCCTAATTTTTAATGAAAGCAGATCCAGCGTTCGGAGCAATTCTGCCCAAACATGGGAGTGGCTGCCCCTATTGAAAAAGGGGGTGCCCCTCTACTAGGGCTGACACTTAACCGCCAAACCCTAGGACGGCTAAGCAAATTAAGATATGAAGTGTCATATAAGTGTTCTCCCACACGCACACACAACCACACCTCCCTATCGCTAGTACTCGACCTAAATTGCTCACTATTTTGGTATTTTCATCTTCTTCATTACTACTAATTAACCGATCAGCTTGCGAAATCAAGAGAGCGAGTCACCTATTCCGCTTGAATTAGAGGAAGCACATTCAAGAGAGTTGCAGTTTTTATATGGGACCTACGTGAATCAACTTACACAAGGGTTTATCTATGTCATGGGCCTATTTCTTTAATAGGCCAATGTGGCACGACGGTTCTTCTTTCCGTCGCAAGCCTTTTGATCGCTCGCTTGTCGTTGTGAAAGCTTTGATAATTGAGAGTGCAAGAGAGCGAGAGACAATAAAGAGGGAGAGAAATAAATGTCGCAGTCATGCACCATATAAGAGTGACATGCTATTTTGCACTGTGTCCCTTGGTAACACGACTAGACATGTGTAGACACATCGACATGGACACTGACATATACGACCTTATTTTAATGTTTTTAGATTTATTTTTATGGTAATAATATTTTATTATTTGCTTAAATATTTAATTTTATCATTGTATCCTATTTTTCAAAATATTTTTGAACTTTCAAGTTGAACCCGAATCATGGATCCTAATATCCATATATCCTTGTGGCATGGTGATACATTGTGTCTAACATGTAACATCCTGCACTATTTTTCCTAGTGATATGCCTTAATTTTACTTCAAATATTGTGAATTGTATCAAAGTCTCAAACTTAGGTCCTTATTTGTTTAAGTGTTGTGAACGAAGCTCACAATAGGAATATACTTTTAATAATTAAATTATAAAAAGTTTTCTTCCAAACTTATGACATAAAGTAATAATATGTAAAATAAAATTTTTAAAAATATAAGATCCAAAAAATATCTTTGACCCATTCATAAGATTTTGATGTTTTTTACTAAAACCTTAGAGTTGACTTGTTTTGCATTGAGAATTTTAATTTTGAGATATTTTTAATGGATTCGATTAGGAGAGTATTTTCTTATTTACATTTAATATCATTTAAGTAAATAGACATTTACTTAAATGATATTACAAGTAAAAAGTATATGTAAATAAGCAAGAAGGTCAAGGGTGAAATAGTCATTTCACCCACACCTACCAACCAAACTAGATCCTTCTTTTCGCCGCCTTAGTTCTACTATATATGTATGCTCCTAGAGGTCACCACCTAGGGGTATAAAAAGATGAAAGAGAGAAAGGAAGATGAAGGGGCTAAGGAGGAGAGTGTGGGTCGGCCTGAGAAGCTTCACATCAGCTAAGTAATTAATTATGGTTTTTAATAATTAAAGTTTCCTAAATAAGCTTTAGGTGTGGTTAATTATACTTTTGACAGTAAAATGTTAGGATTTTGGTTAATCTAGTTTGGTGGTTAGACCTTTCCAATAATAGAGAAATTTTTTAAAATTACATTTCAAGCGATTATGAGACAACTAAGTTTGTTACATGCTGATTTTCTTGTAATTGATTTTAGCTGAAGCTTATGAATTTAGATTACATATGTTTCACATGTTCTAAAAGTTAGTCTTTTGCTTAAGTAGTTGTTTAGTAATTAATTTGATAAGACCAATAATTTATTTTTAACTTTTTTTATATCTTTCTTAAACTAATGATCTTCATAAATCATAAAATTTTGTTGTTACTAAAAGTGGATTAACTTCTTCCAAGTTAAGTGGGTTTTATAAATTGTTTTAAAAAGTCATCAGATTTCCTAAATTGTTTCAAAAGTGATTAGTCCTGTTATTTGAAACTGCAATTTAGAAAATTAGATTTGGCATTGAAATTTGAATGAAAGATCTATTTGAAATGTTTTCAAAATCTTTAATTTTGAAATAATATTTTTATTGATTTTAAGTATTGAAATTTAAACATTCATTCACATAAGTGTATGCACACTGATCCTAATACCCGGTCCGGCTCGAGCCAAGCCTTATCGAGCTCGACAGGTCGTTCAGGCTCAATTCAATAGCTCGTTCGAGCTTTAGCCTAGTGTTCAGGGTCAGCTCATTTAAGGAATGGACAAGCCCGAAACTAGACTCAACCGAACTGAGGTGAGCCAACTCTGTTAATTGTGCATCCCTACTCTTGCATTCACTTTTTGGACGTTGACGGACTGTTAGCCCTTGCTTTCAATCAACTCTGGGAATCTCACATAAAGGAATATTGCACTCTGACATAACTGCCCCTCTAGTCCGTACTTGCATTGGACATATTTGCCTTTTTGCTCTCTCAATACCCAAAACTACCCCTTGCTTGACCTTTGTTTTTTTTCCTGGAAAGATAATTGAAGTTTAGGGAAAAATGAATGAATTCCAAACGCTTAATTTTGGATATCACAAGTAAAAATCAACCTAAATATTACAAAATTTGCAAAAGTTACAATTGATTATGGAATAAACTGCATCTCAAAAGGTGGTAATCTCTTTCTGTCATGTTCTAATCAACATTGATGTACTCTGGGACATTACACAATCAAATACTTAATGCTTTAAAGATGCCTGCCCAATGTCTTACTAAGCATCTTAGGAAAGTACTTGATGTTTTAGGAAATTTTTATTGATGTATTTATGTATGGGTATAGTTTTCATAGTGGTTTTCTTGTGTGTGTTATTACATCCCAGGGTTACCACTTGCTTTTGCTCTTTTATTTCTCTTCTTAATGCTTCATTTTTCGGAATAAAAAGGTAGAAAATGTTGCATGTCTATGTTATATAGGTGTAGTGCGACCGGAGTTACCGGAAGCTTCTTCAATAGGTGGGAAGCTCGCTTCCCGGAAACTTGCTTCGAAAGCACGATACTCGTCGGTTCTGAAACTTGATGAGAACCTTGATTCCCCACGCTTCTCCTATGCTTTTCACACACTTCATCTATTCTTCTTATATGTTCTCTTACTCAACTTTTCATGTTTTTTATGTGTTTTCTCAAACTCTTCTCACTCCCGTGTGCTTTCTCTAAATTGGTAGTCATCATTTTTAGATTTTTCTAAAAATGTAATTTTTACACTAAAAAATCATGAAATTTAATATTAGTCACTTTTATTTTAGTTTTTATTTGTGTTTCATTTTTATTCCCATTCAATTCTTATATTTCTTTTTTTTATTCCTCGCTTCTCGCTTCCTATACATTTTAAAATGCATCGCTTCTCGCTTCTGCTTCCCGTATCGTTTCCCGCTTCCGCTTCCGCTTCCTAGTTTGGCAACCTTGAGTGCGACACCACAATTTCAAAAAACATGTATGTATGTATGTATGTATGTATGTATGTATGTATGTATGTATTGGCTACACTCGTGGGCAAGGAACCCCCTAGTTGTAACTCATAGTAGCAAGTTGTTTTGTCCAAATCAGTGTTGTGAAAAGCGTTGAGGCGTAGCGAGGCACTCCACCAAAAATCGAGGCGAGGCGTAAAGCGTAAGCCTCAAATTTTTTTTAAAAACTTTAAAAAATTATAAAAAAATATCTAAAAATACAAATAAATAAAGAAATGCTTTAGTGGTGAAATAACAACCAATAAGAAATAGAAAATCTCAAATAAGTACTAAAAAACATGAGATTAACATATAAAAGTAACTAAAAACTGATTACATAACTGAACAATATATGAGATTAACCAATAAAAGTTAAAATATACTAAGAAACTGATTACGTTACTGAAATAACTGGAAAATATATGAGATTAACCTACAAAAGTTAAAATATATGAGATTACTCTAAAAAATATGAGATTAACATATAAAAGTAAGTTACTTTTATATGTTACTTTAAGTAACATATAAAAGCTGATTACATAACTGAAAAATATATGAGATTAACCAACAAAAGTTAAAATATACTAAGAAACTGATTACATAACTGAAATAACAAGAAAATATATGAGATTAACCTACAAAAAACTTGTTGATTATGTCTTAGAAATCTTTTTTTTTGCGCCTCACGCCTCAGGACAGAAGGCCGTGCCTCAAGGCGCATTTTTGATAACATCGGTCTAAATCTAACCCTGTGGATGTGTTCAACATGGTCAAAATCTATGTCACATGGGTTCGGGTGTGGGGGTGTGGCACTTTCAAAAACCTTGGGTGCGGGGGTGCGACAGGGGCAAAAATGTATGTATATATATATATATATATATATATATATATATATATATATATATATATATATATATATATATATATATATATAAGGGGGGTCCCGCATCCATGATTGCTCATTAGTGATCAGAAGGTTACCAAACATATTTCTAAATGTAGGGATTTGACTACCTATCATATGAGTGCCAATGAATTCAATGATTTCATAGACTTAGCAGGACTGGTAGAGATTGATTATGGGTCTTCCTGTTTTACTTGGCATAACAAACAAGTTGGTTCTAACTATCGCACCAACAGGATTGATCGCTGCTTCGTTAATGACCATTGGATGTTCAGATCATCCCAACTCTTCTACTTTATGACAAACTGCAATACGTAGCGTAAACAAATGAACTGACTTTAGAGGGAGGACGAATCCTATGTGGTGGGAAGAGAGTATTTCTTGAGAGGCCTCAAGTTATTTGTCAGGGGCTACATCAATTGTAACCTTTTTAAAGGTTGTCCAGATTCGTGGGGTTGGAAGAGGAGGTGGTTAAGGTGGTCTTTATTCTTGATGGAGATAGCGCCCCAAGCTTAGATGAGTACCCAAATAGCTTCTTTACTTCATTCTGGTCTATTGTATCTAAAGACATTTCTGAGGCAGTCAGAGATTTCTTTCTCAAAGAGAACATCATGTCCATGATGAGTTGTGGAGCCTAATTCATAGTTTTTGCCCTTGCAGGAAGGGGGGTTCGGGGGCTCCCCCCGGCGCGTGTCTCGCTGCACGGTCAGCGAGCGGGGGGGTTATAGGGGGACAACGCCCCCCCCAGATTTCCCAGATTTTTTTTAAATCCTGCAGCCCATTTCATAAGGCAATTTTTTAAAAAAAAATCCAAAAAATGGACCGAAATGACCCTGGGTGCGACCAACGCATCTAGGGTAAGATTGACCGCACTCTGTGCCACACCCGCATTGAGTCGCGTCGACACGGGTGCGGCACTCTGCTAGCCGAATCCCTTTGACTTAGGTCAAAATAGTAGAAATAGACTTCTAGACCATCATATTTCAGTTTGCGTCACTCATTTAAGGCAACTTCTAAAGTTATCATGAAGCTCAACCTTTGAAGTTTGCTTGTGTGCAGACAACATGCACAATTATGCAACTGCAAAAAGCACCCTGACAACTTACTGATTTTTTAGAAACAACACCTTGTGTACATGGAAAACTCGAAAACTGTTATGAACTAAAGATGAGAGCAATTCAAAACAAGGTGATAACAATTGATTCAATAGAAGAATCAAAGGCACAACAACTGGTACTACATCAACTAAATACCTTGATGTCACCGTGGACAACCGCCTTGTAATGGTGAAAACAAAACTCTCAGGCCAACCCTCCATTCTTGAGGGCTAGTCTGATTTGAAGTGGGTGGGATTGATAGCAGCTTGGTGCCACGTCGTGATTTTCTTTTATTGTTGTATTTTCTGTTTAGGGCAGGTTTGGATATCTTTGTCATTAAGAACTTATGAATATGATGATCCAAGTGGGTGTCTGGGGTATTAGAGGCAAGGTTGTCCATTATGTATCATTACCAGTGGCGGAGCCAGGGGTGGGCATGGGTGGGCGGCCGCCCACCCTAAAATTTGAAACCGAGTCGACTCATGACTCAGAAAACCGAATCGAATCGGGACTCGTGAAACCGAGTCGACCGGGACCCGGGCTCTCGATGAGTCTAGAGCCTACCAAAAGGGGCGAGGGGTAAAACCCTCGCCAGTTTTCCTTTATCGTCTGTGCTTTGCCTCTCCGTTTCGGTGTTCCCCTTCTGTCACGGCAAGGCGGCAACCTCATTTGCCGGCAATCTCTGTGCTCTGCAGTGCCGCCGGCCTCCCTTCGGTGAACCCGCTGTGGCGGTGCCCCCCTTCGAGCTTCTCCCTCTCTGTTGCAATCTCCGGCGACGCGAGGCACCGGTGTCACAGTCAGTCAGACCTTCGCCAATCTCCGGCAACCATCGCTAGCAGCCGGTCGTCGCACTGTCTCAGGTAACCTCCCTAGTCCCTACCCCCTCTCTCTTGCTTTTCTTGTCGATCGGCAAACACAATAACCCTGTTTGCGGTTTCTGAGAAACCGAAGCCTTCAGTTTCTCAGAAACCGCAAAGCATCAGACGACCCATGTCGCCGATCGAAAGACTTGCCGGCGACGACTGCCAACACGACGCCCAGCCATGCCCACCCCTGGCTCTGCCACTGGGTGAAACGTCCCAACATCCCAGCTAAATGCGTATTTTCAGTGGGTTATTTTGTTTGCATTTAGCTGTTAATCTTCCTATCTACTTGACGCTATTCAATTCAATTTGAATACCGTTTGTCGGGCAGTTAGCTATTCCTATTTATTCGTGTTAACCAACTCCAACTGTTATATGTAGTTTTTGAGTTAAATCTGATTTCTATTTTTGCTTGCTTGAATTGTTAGTAATTTGGTTTAGGACAGGGTTTGTGTTTCACAATTTTTTTCGTCTTGGATTTTAAGCCAAAAGTGCTGTTAGTAGTATGGGTGTGGGACACACACCAACTGTTTGGTGAAATGGCTCACTGACTCAGCTAAACCAGTTTGGTTCAGATTTTTTGGCCACCCATTGTCTTTTTCTAAAGGTCGATTTCCTACACTGTTCGCACATTTTAAACAGCGTTTAGGCATCTTTTAGGAGACAGTTTGCTGAATTGTTTTGTTCCATAAATCAGTACTTAAACCAGTCCCTAGTCATGTTAAATAGTTTGAGAATTTCATACATTTAATTCCACTGTCATTGCTACTTGCGCATACTGTTTACAGGATCGTCCTTCAAGACCATAGCATTGTCCCCGAGACCTGAAGTCTGCCCACCCAACGAAAAACTTATGGATCTGCCACTGATCATTACTATATAGAAAAATGTTAAGATATGCATTCGTATCGCGATATGAATGTGTATCGTACGATATAGGGTGTACCGTAGATTAGAGGCTCACCGCACTTAAAAAGACCGAATACTATTTTTTTCTATTTTGGGTTTTAAAGACCTCTTGAAGGCCGACTCCCTCATTTGTGTAAAGGCCATTAGAGAGGTATCCACTCACCCTAGGACTTGTGAGAGCTATTTGAGGGCTGATCCATGTGCAAGGGAGAGGGATTTTGCGATTTCATGAAGTAAAAGTGCATTTTCATCATGTTCCCACTCAAGGAAGTGGGTTAAGGTAAACAAACTCTATTCTTTGCTTTTTATTGAACTTTTCTTGAGGAAGATGGCATCAAATGATTTGTCAATTTATCTTGTCTATTTTAAGGTCTTTATCTTAGTTTTCTTTTATTTTTTTTATTTTCTGTATTTTTACTTGTTTTTTAAAATATTTATTTACTTTTTTATATTGCTGAGATATTCTTGAGATTTATCATCTTCTGAAAATCTCTCTGAGAAATACCCTCGCCAAGAAATTACCTTTAACGATACATGTGACTACTCTTAAGACATTAGTCAATGCACCTAATGTGAAAAATGTGCTTGCACTTGGGCAGGAGGCTCTCTGACAACGTTCTTTTTTTTCCTGCAAAGAAAGTAAAACGCTCTAGCAATATCGATTGAAGGGAATCAGTTTATGCATATGTAAAATTTTAGGGAGGGGTGGTGCAGTTTTTTCTAATATTCTAACAGCAACCTCTTCACCGTATTAATCGGCATATGAAGAATTTCTTTTAACAAGGTTTTCCTCTTTCAAAATACATCATTTTTCCAGCTTAGCTCAGACTCTATTTCTATGATGGTCTCCCTATGGCCTTGTATACATATTTTTTCCTCTTTTTTCTTTTACTTGTTTTGCCCCAATTTTTTGTTGAGGATTCACCTACTCTTTCTGCTATGGTTTTTTTTTCGTTATTGTTTGATGACTTGTTACCCTTTCTGTTCTTTGTTTCCTTTCCTCCTTGATATGAATGAATATGATATTTTCTTAAAAAAAGTTTGTGCAAATGTTCTAACAAAGGTTTAAGATCTGTTTTCTACATGGATATCTCACCCAACTTAAACTTGAAACCGGATCAAGCCCAACTGCACATTGTTTGACTGGTGTCTGTTTTCTAAATAGATATCTAACCCAACATAAACCTGAAACTGGATCCAAGCCCAACTGCGCTTTGTTTGATTGTATTTTGTTAAAGTCTCAAACAGGTCGACTATCCAATTGTTGGCATCTGTATTCAAGTTTTAGATACAACTAACCGATTGATTTCAATCCTCTAAATGAGAGCGACTTTGTGGTCCAAGGTCTCCAAGCGATAGGGTGGGGCAGAAGTCATAAACAACACAAAATCGAGGTGTTCTTTAATCTCCACATTGAGGGAAGACCTTTTCAATCTTTGAAACAGGGACAGGGTCTTGAATAGATTGGGAGTAAGCAATCTGCCATGTATGTGATCATCAGGACTCACAAGGATGGCTCTCTTGCTTGCCAAAACCCACCAAACGATGTAAGATGATTCCCCAGCTATTCTGCCACCGCCCAGATATATATATATATATATATATATATATATATATATATATATATATATATATATATATATATATATAGAGAGAGAGAGAGAGAGAGAGAGAGCTTTGTTATTTCCCCTTTTTAATTTGTTTATCTGTTAATTTGGTTTATGGTTAAAAGCTGCCAGGCCTCCTGTGACCTCCACCGTCTTGATAAGGCAATGAGTTGGGTGGTGACAGTGAAGCTGCAAGCTCGGCCTGCAGCAATGTTCTATAAAAAGTGCCCTCTCTCTCTATATATATATAATGCTTTTACAATTATATTATTGTAAGTTTTTATGGTTTTTAAGAATTTTTAACATGACAATTTTTGACTGGGTCAAAGTTTACCAAATCTAAAATTGGACAAAAATAATGGGTGTGGTTTGACCGTAACCAACATTTGTTGACCTGCACTCTGCCACGTCGAGTGCTGCACCTGCATCTGCACCCATATTGACTTGGGTGCTTTGAGGGTATAGAAGCATGTATGTTGCATAGTTGCTTAGCATTTTTAATTAACTCTTATATGTTTAGTCAAAATGTTGGTGTTGGAATCTACCGATAAAATTTTATTGCTTTATGAATTATGATGCTTATTTCAATCTAGAACAAAGATTATTCAATCAGGGTACTATGATGTCATAATTTTTTTTGTTATATTATTAAAGGCTGAACAATGCATGTTTGGTTGATATGTATTAACAAGAACAACACAAATATTTCCTAGTTGGGTTGTAGAACAAGTTTAAAATTTGCTACCAACCGGGGCTCCACTTGTCTGGCAGGAGCAGTTAGTGCACGTCCCCTTGTGTTGGGATGTTGCAAGTTCAAACCCCAATGGTATATGGTTGTATAACTGGTAGGGGTCTGACTAACCCCAGCTTTCTCTGTAGAAAAAAAGAAAAGAAAAAAAAGTTTAAAATTTGCTTGTAACTGCTATATTTAAATCTGGAGTTATGGCTATCATATGTTATTATTTTAAAGTTTCCAAATCAAACTTCTCTCGGTGTTTTCTGCTGATCGTTTGATCTTTTTTGCAGTTGATAAGCATTATTGATCCAAAGAGACACTACAAGAAGAGCGACTCTAAAACACTTCCCAAGTATTTCCAGGCAAGTGATCGTCCATCTTAGTGCTTTTCCTCTGCCCTCAACACGTTTTTCACCTCTATAGTAAACTCAAATGTTCCTTTTCTCGTATCATCTTTCTGAAAGAAAAGTTTGGTCGATGATCTGGTGGGTACAGTGGTCGAGCCCGTATCAGAATTTTTCTCAAGCCGCCTTACTCGGAGGCAAAGGAAAGCAACTCTTGCTGATGAGCTACTATCTAACCCAAAACTTCACCAGTATAGGTAACAACCTTGTCCATGAAGCGTGTTTCTTTATTGTTACAACAGAATGATATTAGGTTATTACAAGGCTCCTGTTGTAAAACATCATCCCTTTGGTTGACAGAAAACGTAAGGTCTCAGAGATTGAGGATGAGCGACGTTCTGCCAGTGGGGTATCGAAGTGGAGGGAGAAGAAGAGGCACACATCTCACAAATCTAAAGAATGATTAATGAAGTTGGTAGATGAAGATGATGTTCAGTGTCACATGATCCAACAAAAGGCCAATTATTTATAATCTTTCTTTTGGGTATTATTTGTGCGCATCACTTGAAATCCTGCATTTGCATCAACAAGATGTTCTCATGCAATGAATTTCTTCCCCATCATGCTTCTACTAAAGTGTGCGTGTGTAGTGGGGAGATGCTCTCATTGATGAACCTGATAAACTCTCTAGAGCTATCAAAAAATTTTGAATGACAATTTGATTGCTTTTAGGTGACATGGTATTTGTTGCTAGTCTCATAAGTTCTTTCGTTAAACTTACCTGATGAACACATGGTATATGTTGCTCTTTCTCTGCTCGGAGATTCAAGAAGCCTGTGGTGTCAAAACCATAAGAATATCGTAAAGGAGATATTCACGTGCCATAAAAAATCTTGATAGTATTTGCAAGAATGACAACAATTTCTCTTATTTTCTACGTATATTATTTTGATTGTATCGTTATTCTTTTTTTTTTTTTACAGTTTTTAGTACTTTTATCAAGGTCTACATGTTTTTTCTGATATTTGGTCAAGAAAAACACAATTTTTACTTCATTGCAAGATTTTTTTCCCTTCCCAAGAACCAGATCTGAATTTGCAACAAATGACTTTGATTTAGCCTGGCGGACAAGGAATTAACCAAAAGGTGGTGATGACATGCTCGGACAAGCTTTTTGATCCTAATTTCTAACTGCATTTAAAATAGGGATGCAAATTGATCGGATTCGGTTGAAGTTATGACACGAATGTGATTACGGTATTCTTCGCCAGTCTTAAAACAAGGCCGAATACTTATTTGGGTCAGATTGTATGATTAGATTTTTCTACATTCGGATTTACATTAGAACCAATAGTTACCACCGAGGTGGTATCGCATGTGGTAAGCGGGGACCTGTGTCAAGCTAAAGGCCCAGGATCGAATCCCTCTGCCACATGGGACGATTGTTGTTCTGGTAAGGGTCTGCCTAACCCCAGCTTGCCGTTAAAAAAGAAGAAAAACCAATAGTTGCTATTGGGCTTTTATTGAGATTTGGATTTTTATTTTTACTACAGGGAGAAGTTAAGATTTGGAGTTAATTCTCTTCCGTTTGTTATTTACCCGATTCAGTATTGCCATATAATGTTCGAATCAGAATTTGGATCGAGACTTGTTGCTTAAAATTCATATTGAAGTTCAAGCAGGGGGATGTCATTGTCGAAAACAAACACCTCATCGAGAAAAAGCTAAGGGTGGCGGTTGAAAACCAAAATTTGTTGCTTGAGGTGGGATCTAGTGTGGGGCCCACCTAAAATCAGACACTTCAGCAGATGAGGACCCTAAAACCCATCCAAAATTAAGGATTTGTAACCAGTTTGGTTCTTTTTTATCTTGGATGGGGTTTGTTGTAGCTCCATAGACCAGGGATATGAGATCCCTTAATCTCATATCTCTGGTTTTTTAACATGCCTTGGAATCGACATCCAATGCGGTCCTAGATTCAGAGAACTCGTTATATCCGATGCTTCGGGATCTAGAAGCCACCTTAGCTATGGAAGAGGGTATCCCAAGTTCAAGTGGGACCCATAGAGGTGACAAGGTTGTTGAGATGATCCATACGTAAGATCAAGAAAGGTCATCTAGGTGGGGCCCACAAGGTGGTGCCAAATTAGAGGAAGAGGGTGGAACATCCCCACCTCTCTAGATGCTTCTCCCTTCTTACAGGAAGGAGAGGATTGTGTAGAGTCCACTCCAGCTTTCTTTTTTTGATTTTTTATTTTAGAGACTTTAGGCTTATGAAGAGTTCAATTCTGGATGGGACTCTTGTCTTCTCTATTCTAGTTTAGTTCTGGTTGTCTAGTATGATATATTTTTTGTCAAGTAAAGGGTGTTTTGAGTTTATTAAATAGTTTTAATTTTATTAAATAAATGTGGACTACACCCTAAACCTCTCATCTATATAAAGTGGCCTGGGGACTCTCCTTAAGCATTGAATAATAATGATTGGTTCTTAAAGCTCTCTCTAGTCATCCCCTCTCTCTTTGGGCGTCTTATCTTCTCTCCCTCTCATCTCTCTCTGGTTTACGTAAGGATAAGACCTCCAAGGATTGATCGTTCTACCCTAAGAAGAGCCCAAGCTCCTCTGATGCCCCGAACCATGCATTTTTGCTTTTCCGATGAGCCAATCAGTATTGCCACATTGCAAAACATGTGTCTGAGTTTCAGAACATGTGTCCAAGTTTAAGAACGTGGGAGACTCTATCTCGGTCTACTACAGACTCCCAAGATACCTCTATAATCCCTCTATATTGTTAGACCAACCTTTACTAATTTCTGGGAACCCAAAATCCAAAACCTTATCTCGTCAGGTATTCGATTTACTTGATTTTCGTAAACTGGTAACCCCTGCCCGTCAATACCATTTTTCTCTGTCCAGAGCCTATACCAGACCCTTACACACATCCCTAGGTCACTCTAGAACCTCTGAATCTGGTCATTTCAAATTTAAACAAAAAATCTTACTTGAACTGCTTATTGAGCCCAAATCACACCTACCCGATTAGCTGTTTGACCATGTTTCTCACCGTTTTTCCCTACCCGCAACTACAATAAACCTCAAACCTCTTCTTTACCATGTCAATCAGGGTTCAACACCCCTAATATGTGTTCCACAGGTCCCACGACCCAAAAATCATAGGTTCAATCCTCTTGAGCACATCAGACTCAAATTGCAATTCATCCATTATAAATCCATACCTACCTTATGGTCCTTCTTTTGAGCCTTCTACATCAGAGATATCAGATGGTGTAATAGGTTGGTATCAGAGCAAACTTGATCAAATGGAGTAACCACCTTCCTCCGACATTAATAACATTGAAGATGTTCACAAGCATGTCGAACAAGCCTGAGTAATTACCAAATAGATGCAAGCCAAACTTTTTTTACAATGTCAAACAAGTGCGGAATATGAAAACTACTTCGAGCACATTGAGCAAGCAATTGCAAACCTTGTAGATCACATTGAAGCCCTCATCACGGTGGATGCATGGAGAACTTGAATAACTCGATTCTCAGAGAGCCACTATTTGAATGCGCATGGAGTATGGGTAAGAAACCTTGCTTTTGTGTTCCTCTCTTTTTCAATGAAAACATGTGTGAGTAGGTATTTAAACTTAAACACTTTTCACTTGTCGCAACGTGCCACAAGAAACACGTGTTGCCGAAGCGGTCACTCGCCTTGAGGGTGACGCCCTTCGATGGTACAAATGGTTAAGACATCGTACATGAGAAGTCCTCTTGGGCAGATTTTGTTTATTACATAATGAAGATATTCGAGCCAACGATGTTGGTCAATGATCATGTGGAGCTTAAGAATCTCAAGCAACATGGTAACTTACATGAGTACCAAGTAGAGTTTGAGAATCTGTGCATGATTTTGGCCCAAGTCGACGAAGAGACCTTGCTTAAATCATATGTTGACAGGCTATGTGAGGACTTTCATATTGAGGTCCTAGTTGCAGTCCTGACGAGTCTAGAGGAGGCCTATAAGGTGGTCAAGCTTTATGATGAAAAGCAAAAGAGACTTCAAGCCAAGAAAAGGCTGAACCGACCTGATGCTCGCATCCATTCCTCAGGTGGCCAAATCAAGACTGGTTCGTCCAAGGGGGTGACATTAGCCCCTAAAGTAGAGTCCATCTCACATGCACGCATGAGAAGCGTATAAAAAATGAATTGTATTTTGAAAATCCACATAAGAAAATGGAGGCTCTGGAAACATAGACCTAAGAAATAAGGATAAAGATAAAAAAGCATACACGAAGCAAGCATTGTCCCAAACAAAATGATTTTCTAACTTGTTAGAAGTTTGTATTTCCATAAAAATTTAAAGGTGATGCAATTTTTCAACAAAGTTTTCTATGTTATTTTCCTAGATCTATGGCAAAAAAGAAAAAAATAGTCTACCTATGGTATTTACCTAGAAAAAATGATGGAAACAATCAAGAAAACACTGGTTTTGTATCTAAACCGTTTGTTCATGAAAAAATAAGAATTGGATAAGATTTTGGATCTGGATATGGATCTTATCTATAAGATCTAGCCAAGTTCAGACGTCACAGTGATCACTCAAAGATAGAATGTAGGCACAAGTCTTAGGAACCGAGGCTCTGAGACCTAAAGAAAATAGGATTTGATCCAATAAAAGATGTCTTATTGAATTATGTTTTAAGTCACAAATTAGTAGTAGAGATTGCTAGTAATTTTTGACCCAAAAGACTTCTAAATTTAGAAAAATACAAAATAGATAAAAGTTGAAAAATTACAAGATCTTTTTGATGGTATATGTCACCCCAAAAGTGGCCAAGTGGGCACTGAGATACAACTATGAAAGTGCTCCTAAAAACAAAAGTTGAATAGGTGTTGTTGCATCTGTTCCGCCTGATAATATCTATTTTTCAACCTTTTACACCAGAAATAAAAAAATGCAATAAAACTAACAAAATAAGACAAGATCATTGTCTTTCCAACTCCACTAAAATCACAACGATCTTACGGCTGGTTGGGGAGATATGCCTTTTGGAAGATAAATAAGTCAGTTGTTTCAAACTGCATAACACTTACCTGGTTCTAGTTTTGAATCCCATAAATGAGAACCTTAAAGGGGGTTTTGACTCTGGCTCAAAACTAGAAAGTCTTAGATCTATTCTTTATCTTTCCAACAAATAAGAAAAGGTAAACTTTTGTTGATGGGTTGTAGAGTTATAGATATGAGAACAGGAGGTTTTCTGCAAAAAAATAGTCACAACAGTTATTGTTTTCCCTGTTCAAGCGTGTTTTCAAAGGTCGTAGGTTCAGAATCTTAGAATATGTCGAACATGTGAAATAAAATGTTGTCATCTAATTTCTAATATGTTCTAGATCATTGAAAGAAGAGCTATGGTCAGGGAGATATGGCCTTGTCACTTTGATAGTGCCAACGAGATAAAACAAAAAATATAGGATTTGGATTTGAGGTGGATCCAGATAAAAAAAACACAAAATGGTACTAAACTTGCAATGCTAAAAATTCCAACTCTGATCTTTAGATCATGCAAACGGATCCCACCATGATCGCCATTCTGTGAATTCTGAATTTTTAAAAGCTAAAAATAGCATTTTTTCATAAAAAAAAAATTTATTTTAAAAAATGGATCCAAGACCCGGATCCAAATTTATGAAGAGTGTGGGGACCATTTTTCAAGAACTTGCACCATCCCTCCTCCGTTGAGCAGGGATCAGCTGGATCAGACCTTATGCTACACTAGGCTAGTGTAAATCGGCTAGGCTATGTATGAATTTTGACAAAGTGAGGCTACTTGGATTGCAAATTTACAAAATAGGGAGAAAGCCTCCCTATTTGTAGATTTTTAGTGGATCCGAATATGTTTCCTGTGTATTCGAGATCCAAAGAAAAATCTATAGTTGTAATTCAAGGAATTCGAATAAAGGGTTGTGATTAGATCTACAAGAGAGAATTTAGGATTACGATCTTAGTTTTAATGAATGTAATTAAAAGGGGAGGAGATCAAGCTTTGTGTTTTGGAAGGTCGGCGTGCAGATAAGGGCATGACACATTTTCCAAGAAATGGTTAGAATATGATGACAACAAATGTGATAATGATACCTTTCTGTGTTAACACATCTAATAATGACAAATCATGGAATTGACAGATGTTGATGACAAATCATAGAGAGTGACTGCTCTTAACGACAAATAAATGTGCCATTAAGGGATGTTGATGTCACAACCCTGAAAATGGTTGATGATGGTGACAATTCAAACTATGATAATGACAATTCAAAGTGTAATAACGACAATTTTTGAAAAAAAAAGTTTCGTTAATACCCAGAAATGGGCAAAACTTTTGACTCCGATAACAATTTAAACATTTTCTTTAACTTTTCTTTTCGTCAAAAACCTTAAATAGGCAGTTTTGGTGGTCAAAAATTAGATTGAAGTTGGGTTTGGTGAAGAATTTTGGGGATTTTGACATAAAAAATACCTCGGTCTAAAATTTGGTGTCGACAACTGTAGATTTCATGTTGCGATCAATGCAACCAAGGGATCAATTGGAAATGGTTTAATTTGGATTAGGGTTTCTTCATATATTGCCTAATGCTCTGTACATTGACTTGTAATACTTGAACATGATGTATTATAAAAAATAAAGACTGGAATTGCCTTTTTTTAAAAAAAACATCTGTTTGATGATTTTCAAGCTTGAAAATTGATACTAAGGCTATAAAAACTCTAATTGAGGTAATTCTTGAAACATAAGTATAAGTATCAAAATAATCAATTTTGATTTTTTTTAAAGCTTTTTGCTACTAATATCACTTTAAATTTATCAATTGATCTATCATCTCTATGCTTTCTTTTAAAAATTCATTTACAACAAAGTGATTTAAATTCAGATGGTAAATATACTATAACCCATGTTTTATTTTCAAGAATAGAATCAATTTCACTTTGAATAACTTCTTTTCAATATGCAACACCAGGTGATGACATAGCTTTAGAGAAGGTTAAAGGATCTCTATCAATCATGTGAAGGTGAAAATTTATTCTAAAATCATCAGGTTTTGTAATTCTCTTTCCTTTTCTAATCTCTAAATTTTGAAATTCTAAAATACATTTTTTGGATATAGGTACACGTAAAGCATTTGAAGGAAAAATATTTTGCAAGAAAGTTAAATCTTCTCTAAATTCAGCTTGCATAGATTCACAAATTATTGTAGTTTAAAAATTTATAAATCTATATGTTTTGCTATTTTGGGAGTAGCCAATAAAAACACGTGTTAGTTTTAGGCCCTAATTTAGTTTGTTTTGGTTTATTTAATCGTAATAAGCAATACAATTTCAAACTTTGCGATAACCTAGATTTGGTTTTCTATTCTTCTATAATTTATAAGGAGTAACATCAAGTTTTGAGTAAGGTACATAATTAAAGTATAACATGCACTGAGCAAAGCTTCTTCCCATAAATTAAAATCGAGACTAGAACTAATAAGCATTGTATTCACCATATCAATTAAAGTTTTATTTTTACGTTCTATAATACTATTATGCTCGAGAGTATAGGTTGCAATGTTTTGTCTATGTATGCAATATTCTTCACAAAATTTTAAAAAATTATGAGACAAGTATTCTTCATCTCTATCTGGCCGAATTGATGCAATTTTGCACTTATGAAAATTTTCAACTTCGGCCTTAAAAAATTTTAAATTTGTAAAGGACTCATTTTTTATTTTCATAAGTTAACTATAAGCAAACTTAGAAAAGTCATCAATAAAGGTTATAAAATAATGCTTACCCTTACAAGTTAGAGTATTTTTCAAATCGCAAACATCACTAAGTACGAATTAAAAATTTTAAAACTTTTTTCACTTATGAAAAGGTTTTTAATTTTTTTTTGCTTAAATGCACACAATTTTTATTATAATGATCATGTTTGCATACAAAAATTAAGCCTGAATTATTAATTTTCTTAATAGAACTAAAATGCATAAGACCAAGTTTGGGATGTCATAATTCAAGAGAGTCAAGCAAGTAAGCATAAACATAAGCAGTCTTATTGATCATATTCAGTTTGAACAAGCTATTAGAAATAAAGTCTTTACCTATAAACACATGGTTATTTGACAATGTTAAATTGCTAGATTCAAGCATAAGCTTAAAATCATGTGTGGTTAGTAAGAAGGTTGATATGTAGTTCTTAATCATAGTGGATACTCAATATACATTCATGAGGGCAAGACATTTTTTGGATGTGAATTGCAGTTTGAGAGTCTCACATATATACTCGATTATTTTTTTCCATGACAACATATGTTTTAAACATACTTTAGTTGTTAATTATAGACCCTGAATGCACATACTGCCCTTTGTTCATTTGAACCATGAAAATCGAGTTTACTATAACTATTAGGTTCTTTTTAGGATCTTTTGCCTTGGTTCCTTGTCTCTTGCGGTGACAAGTCTCAATTTTTCAAACACATAGTAGAAAATAATTTCAGCTGACAAATGGTTGTGGATAGGCAACGGTTTCTTTAAAGCTTATGGCCAGGTCAGCCCATGCCCTTTCCCGGCCAAAACTTTTACAGCTTTTGGACCATCGCCAAGATCCAAAATATTTGCTTAGATGGTATGTGGACCAAGTGAGTTCCCAGAGCCATCTTCAGTTTGGGGGTTGGAAACTGGCAAGCATTTGTTTTATGTGTCTCAATGCCACTTAATCTGCCTCTCATCTATTTTGGTCGATGCCCTGCATTTCGCTGGCTATTCATAAAGGCATGGCACAACCTAAACAGGTAGCCCTCGGAGTAAATTACTATCAAATCTCTCGTGCTCGGACCACCATGAGAGTGGAGCACAAGATGGAGATGGTGGCCATTTTCCACCTGGTGTATACATATGGAAGGAATGAAACAATAGGATTTTCAATGGAAAAATAAAGCTCTGAACAGCGAAGCTTGCCAGCTATGCCAGAGTGTTTTATACCTGATCCAAATGGTTCCATATAATGTAAAACCGAACTGATTATCTACATGAACCCGTTTTATAATTGAACTGAACCGAATCCATACCTGGTTGGTATCCAAACTGACCTGAATCCAAATCAATTGTATACCTAAACCCGTTTTATACGCGGACCAACCCGAATTAAACCATTTGAAAACAACTCAATATTGTTTAAAATAGTTAATCAGTTTATCATTTGTTAACACATAATCATCTTAATGAATAATTCATTCCATTAATTTATATATTTTTTATTGGCAGATAATTAGGCCTAGACAATCATATCGAGACCCAAGTTGAAACCCGAACCTATTAAGACCAGAACAGTTCATACCCGAATCCGTTAACCTATATGGATCTATATTTTTCAGTCATACCCAGACCCGAACCATAGTGGGTCAGATCTAGGTCTAATTCTTATACCCAATTAAAAAACAGGTCTATTGAAGATGAAACCAACCCGATACATACTCGAACCCGTTAACCCATATGGGTCCGCAATTTCCAGCCATACCCGAACCCCGACCCAGACCTGAATTAGATTGAGTTGGGTTTTGGTCTAGCTTTTAGACATGATTCAGAATTGGGTCTTATAAGACCTGACCTGAACCGGCACAGTAACACCCCTACCTAGAAATTCCCGAGAGCAGCCTTGAGCCTATGCACAGAAAGATTAGATCTCCATTTGATAATGGTTTGCTGACTTTGGGCTAATAATTTAGGCAAGCGGTTGGGATATGCTGAACCAGCGTGGTGTCCTTCTTCTATATAGCAGCCGCTCAATGAAACAGTTCACATCCTAGCAATGAATCTACTACTATCATATTGGGAAAAAGTATAGGGTACCATTCTCATCCTATCCATCCAAGTGCAACTATAAATAACTCATACCATTATCCTCCTCCCCCAAAGCACCAATTCATCCATCCATCCATGGCTGCTTTTGTTAGCTTTTCTCTCTCTTTTCTTTGCGTTGCATTTTTCATTGCTCTTCTTGTTCAAGGTAGTTCCATCAGTTACTAAGTTTTTCTCTTTCTATATAGTAGTTTAGCAAGGAATTTCAATGGATTGGCTGCAATTCATTTGCTTTTCATGTGCTAATTTATACGTTGGGATCACATTTTGCGTCCTTTGAAAAATGTCATTTGATTATGTTGAACAAATTATTTATCTAGTTCTTCAATTTGTTCATGTTTTGCATGAAGTTGCACTGTACACTTGCTATGAACAACTAAATTGACTTGATCTAAGATTTTACTTTTTCAAGATGGATCGTGTCGGCTTCCAGCACAAGGATCAATTGACTCAGCACCTGAAGGCATCTACGAAGATTACCAACCACCAAGAGTTTCAGACTGCCTTCATCTAGGCCCTGATCGTTGGTGTTGCAAAAGCACAAACCTGTGCTTTACGACCTCTGTTGGATGCCACAATGCTTGCCATGCACAGGCAACGGCAGCAACCGTAAACTCCGGGGCCTCTCCCCATAGGCAGTAGCTGTATGATGAAGGGCGCACATAAATAAGAGCGGATGGCGTTTTTATCATTCAGGAGATGATGAAAACGAATTGCGGTCTTAGCATTATTGTTGATGAATAAAATGAAAATTCAAAGGTCTCTCTCTCTCTCTCTCTCTTAACAGGTGGCTCCTAAATCATCTTGCACAAGCTTTCTTAATTTGAGACTTACAGATATATTTTATATAGGCTAGAAACATGCACTAGAGGAAGTGCTTTTCATGTTTGGATGTGTTTTAAGACCCACAAAAAATCAACGGCTCATATTGCAGTAAAATTTGGTGAGATTTTTTCGAGTATCTTTAGACCATAAAACTTGGAAGCAGATCAGGTCATGCTGAAAATGAGCGTTTTTGCTCATGCTGACATCATGGCCGTCTGTTTGCATTTTGGATGAATGCCACATGGTTTTGTTGACTTTTGAGCTTTTTAAAATGCAAATCGGATGGCCACGATGTCAGCATGAGCGAAAACGCTCATTTTCAGCATGACCTGATCTGCTTCCATAAAACTTGGTGGTAAAAAGCCAAATTTTCATAGTTAAATAAACTTAAAATAAACTATTATTTTTAGCAAATAAATAATGATAACCACATATAAAAAGTGTAGACAAAGCAAAAAGTGCCTACAACTATTTGTTATTGAAGTGTTTTGAAAGGTAATGAGATAAAACTGATTAGGAGCTAAAAAAAAAAGTTAGCGATCATGTGGGCAAGAATGCAAGCGGATTATCTAGTTTTTTTCATTGGCAGGTGTGCTTGGGCATGCCTTCATCAACAAGGGTGCACAAGGGTGCCTGCTTGTGTTCCATAAGGTTACACATTAATTGCCTATACAACCCTTTTAATTCACGAATGTTGCAGCCTTAACAGATGGGGACGGGTTATCAGCTGCCTTTTTTTTTAAAGGCAAGCTGGTGTTAGGCAGACTCCTACCAGTTATACATACTATATTATTGGGTTTTGAACCTGCAACCTCCCAACACAAGGTGACGTGCACTAGTTGCTCCAAACAGACAAGCGGAGCCCCCGTTGGTTGGTTATCGGCTGCGTTGTGCAACACAAAGTTCAATAATTGTCGAGCCCAACACAGCCCAACTAATAATCGAATATAGTTCAAGTAGGGATAACATGGTCTCTCAATGGAAACCAACTTTGTCTGTTTACCAGTTGGGCTTAAAAGGGCCGACCTGACCAATTGAAAACTCGAGGCATGGTTACGTGATTGAGCCCAAGTACTCAGGCCACAAAAAATTGTTATTTCCAACCTTGTGACAAAATAATTTAAGAAAGGCGATCTCAAGCCTAGAGGCACGTTTTTAAGATCGCTATTTTTAGAACTTCAATCGCCCCACTCCGGGAAGTCCGAAGAAGTGAAAAGGGGTTTGTTGCGACTGAGTTCCCAGGATACAACTAGGCTTGAACCTCAAGAGAGTCACTGTTTCGCAAGGACAGATGATCTCTACCACACTTGTACTCAGCAAGCCAAATCAAGAAGAAGGAAGAAGAAGATTGAAGAGTCAGAAAATTCTTGTGTTTTCAAAAGACGAAAATAGAAGATATTTATAGACGTTTAGAGAGGCCAAAACGTTTTGCGATAAATGAGATTAATGACCATAAATCTGACGGTTTGAAAATAGGACAAAAAGGAACCTGAACGGTCACCCACCTTTGACTGTTAATCAATGGCCTTCAAAACCGTCCAACAGTCACAATGCAACATTAACTCGATATACATGCAACTTAAAGCCTTTCAAACGGCCAGATGACTCAAAACCTAAAAGTCAAAATGGACATTTGCACCTCACACCGCTGCAAGCGTGCGAAGTGCAAAGTGTGCCATCAAAATGCCACATTGCGCTTCAAGCGCCCTTGTGCACACACGCGTGCGTGCTCGCGAACGATGCGTCCATTGCTGCACAATGCGCAACAACGTCCGCAAGCCACCCAAAGACTCAAGGCTTACCAAAGTAAAGAATAAAGAACAAAGCCTATATTTAAACCACTAGAAAAAATGATTTCTCTTAGATATGGGACTAAACTTTTTAAAGCACTTTTGGTGGAAAGAAATCACCAATTTAAAAACTTTCCTAACAATCTTCCACTAGTTTTAAAATATATTTGGCTTGCATAGAAACTTATGCATCAGTGAGAGTGTTTGCATGACTTGAACCCCCACTATTTGAAAGAAAACCTAAATTAACCAAGGTGCTAAGTGGACTTACCTTGAACTTAGCTCCTTATATTGTTAACGGAGTTTTCAATCATACATAGGTTTCCAAAAGTTTGATTGTGTGGATTTCCTGTTGGCACATTTAAAGCCTTGTGCTTTTCTGGATTCATGAGTGCTCTAGAGAATTGCCAATTCTCATAAGAAACGGCTCACATTTCTACACTCATATATGTGAGTTTGTCTAGGTGTACTATAACACACACCCTAGCCTTAAGGCCTACAAACGCATTAAGAGCTATTAGCTCAACCCTCATATTAGTTACAACTCATGAGCACACATCAGTAACAGGCTTACATAAATATGCTCAATATCTGTCATTCACGATCTCCAGCGCTCTAGGTTGGGTATCCTTAGGTGATGACTTAATTGGCTTAATTCTCATTCCCCTCGATGTTTTATTGATGACATCTCTCGAAAGGCCTTTCGTAAATGGGTCTGCCAAATTTTGACATTACTTCACATATTTCAATGATATAATATTGTCATCAATCATTTGTCTTATAAAACTGTGTCTTAGACTAATATGTCTAGACTTCCCATTGTATTTCATATTACCTACTTTACATATAGCTGATTGGCTATCACAAAACATTGATATAGCAGGTATATGCTTCTCACCTAGTGGAATATCTATTAGCATATTCTTAAGTCATTCAACTTCTCTACAAGCAGATGACAAAACAATAAACTCATATTCCATTGTAGAATGAGTTATGCAGGTCTGTTTCTTAGACCCCCATGCAACTGCTCATCCACCAAGGGTAAAAACCCAACCACTCTTAGACTTGGAATCTTCAAAGTCGGTATTCCAACTTGCATCACTATACCCTTCAATAATAGCAGGAAACTCGGTATAGTGAATTCCATAGTCTAAAGTATGCTTAAGATATCTAAGAATCTTGTTCACTGCATTCCAGTGTTGATTACCAAGATTATTAGTGTATCTACACACTTTACTCATTGCATAGGCAATATCAGGCCTTGTGCAGTTCATTACATACATAAGACTGCCTACAACACTGGCATATTTTAATTGTTGAACACTTGCACCAACATTTGGAGTCAATTTTATATTTGGATCATATGGTGTGCATGCCGGTGAACTATTCATATATCCATACTTTGTAAGAATTTTCTCAATATAATGTGATTGACATAATGCAATGCTATTATTATTTCTTACAATTTTGATTCCTAAAATAACATCTGTCACACCCAAATCTTTCATACAAAACACTAAAGATAAATATCTTTTTGTTTGATTTATGCATTTACTATTGGAATCCAAAATAAGCATATCATCAACATATAAACAAATAATGATAATTGAGTTACAATCTACTTTATTGTTAACACATTTGTCAACATCATGAATTTTAAAACCATTATGTACCAAAGCACTATCAAATTTTTCATGCCATTGCTTAGGGGCTTGCTTTAATCCATATAAGAATTTCTCAAGTTTGCAAACTTTGCGCTCTTGCCCTAGCACTACAAAACCTTCAGGTTGCTCCATATATATCTCTTCATCTAATTCTTCATTCAAAAAGGTTGTTTTCACGTTCATTTGATGGATTTGAAGCTTATATATGGCAGTCATGAAAATCAGAATTCTAATAGTAGATATTCTGGTTACAGGGGCAAAAATATCAAAATAATCAATACCTTCTTTTTGTTTAAAACCTTTTGCAACCAAACAAACTTTAAATTTATCAATTGTACCATCAGCTTTTAATTTCTTTTTGAAAATTCATTTGCAGCCAATAGTTTTGCAACCAATAGGTAAATCCACTAATTTCCAAACATTGTTAGACATAATTGATTCTATTTCATCATTAAGAGATTCTCTCTAAAAGGCAACATCTTGAGAAGACATTGTCTCTTGAAAAGACACAGGATCATTCTCAATTAGAAATGTATAAAAGTCAGAACCAAAATTAGTTGGTTTTCTAAAGTGTTTACTGTGTCTAACATCAGTTTCTGGTTCATCAGCACAATCATTAGAATATTCAATTATGTCATTAACAGGATGTTCATCTATTGTAATGCGATTGGCATCAAGAAGAGAATCAAATGCATTTTTATGTTCTATGAAAGATGCATCTTTAGATTCTATAATAACATCATTAACAATGTCTAGAAATCTATATGCTTTACTATGTTCAGCATACCCAACAAAAGCACATTTAAATGCTTTAGGTCCAACCTTCTTCATTTTATTTTCTGAAATTTTAACATATGCTAAACAACCCCAGACACGAAAATAACTAAGATTAGGTTTCTTACCAAAACCCAATTCATAAGGTGATTTTTCATATTTGGAATAAGGAACTCGATTAAGAATATAACAAGCAGAAAGTATAGCCTTTTCCCATAAGTTGGAATGCAAACATGTATTAAGAAGCATAACATTCATCATTTCTACAAGTGTTCTGTTTTTCCTTTCTGCTACTCCATTCTGTTCAGGAGTTCTAGGAGCTGACGTTTGATGGATAATACCATTATCTTCATAGAATTTATCAAATTCTCCACCTAAGTATTCACATTCTCTATCTGTTCTTAAATGTACAATCTTTGTTTTAAACCTATTTTGTACTTCAGCTAGATAAAGAAGAAATTTGGAAAATGCTTCAGATTTATGTTTCAACAAATAAACATAACAGAATTTTGAGTAATCATCTATAAACGTAATAAAGTACCTATTGCCACCATGACTCAAAACATTATCCATCGTACACACATTAGAATGCAGTAATTCAAGCAATTTATAATTCTTTTCTACACTAGGAAACGGGAGTCTAGTTAGCTTAGTTTGAATGCATGTCTCACACTTATGTTTATGTTCTATTCTAACATGACAAGGAAGAAGATCAAAGTTATTCATATTATGAATGCAATGAGAATTTATATGTCCTAATCGTGAATGCCAAAGAAAATAGGAGTTAACAATGTAAACAGAAGTAGTAGCTTCATTTATGTTCATCTTGAGCATACCACTAGTGGCAAACCCTTTTCCTACAAAGATTTTTCCTTTGGTCACAGTTACAATCCCAGACTCAATAACAATCATAAAACCATTTCATGACAGGAGATCTGCAGAGATTAAATTTTTCCAAACTTCTGAAGCATAGTGGACATTCTCAAGTGTTAGGACTTTCCCGTAGGTGAACTTAATTTCCACACTCCCTTTTCCTAGCATTTTAGTTGAGGAGGAGTTTCCCATAAAGAGATTGCATCCCTCCCCCACTACTTTATACGACTTGAAAAAGTTCTTATCGTTTGCCACATAAACAGTGCTTCCAGTATCCAGGTACCAGTCCTTATTTGCAGCTACCATAAAGGTTTCAGAGATTACAACAACAAGCCTCTCTTCTGACTCATTTGGCTTAGGACCAGTCCTCTTCCGTTCTTTGTATTCTTTAGCAAAATAGTCAAACTTGCCTCAAACATAACAACTAATTTTCTTTTTATCAGTTGGCTTTTTCTCTTTCACGAATTTCTTTTTTATTTTTTTGGGTTTTCATGATTTTGCCACCCTTGTTACTAACAAAATTCACTTTAGGATAACTTTCTTTAGGACTCGAATTTTTTTTGTCACGAAGACGAGTCTCCTCCTCAATTCGGATGTCCTTAAGAAGACCATCTAAAGTGATTTTCTCATTTTTATGTTTTAGGTGATTCCTATATTCTTTCCAGGAATCCGGTAGTTTCCCAATGATGACAGCAACTTGGAAGTCATCATCAAGATACATACCTTCTCCTTTGATCTTATAGGCCAATATTTGCATCTTATGAATTTGAGCAAGTATAGGCTTATCATCAACAATAGAAAAATTAACATACTGATCTACGATAAACCTTTTGTTACCAGCATATTCTGCATTGTACTTAATCTCGAGAGCATTTCACAACTCTCTAGCCGACTCCAATGGTGAATACAAGTCAAAGAGAGAATTGGCTAAAGTGTTCAGGATAAGCCCTTTGCATCAGTAGTTGTCAGTATGCCACTTCTCTCACTTTTTCTTCTGTTCTTCTGTCACAACTTCTCCAGCAGCAACAGTGGGACAGAGCTTTTTGAGAACATAGTCGATATGTAGCTCGGACAACAAGAAAGAGACCTTTGATTGCCACCGCTTGAAGTTTGACCCATCAAATCGATCGAGTTTTTCAAGGTCACGGCTAAGCAGATTGATGGAGTTGGATGTCGAACCAGAGGCCATATTGAAGTTCTAAAATTGTTATTTTCAACCTTGTGATAAAAAAATTTAAGAAAGGAGATCTGAAGTCTAAAGGCACGTTCTTAAGATCGCTATCTTTAGAACTTCAATCGCCCCACTCCGGGAAGTCCGAAGAAGCGAAAAGGGGTTTGTTGCAACTGAGTTCCCAGGATACAACTAGGCTTGAACCTCAAGAGAGTCACTGCTTCGCAAGGACAGATGATCTCTACCACACTTGTACTCAGCAAGCCAAATCGAGAAGAAGGAAGAAGAAGATTGGAGAGTCAGAAAATTCTTGTGTTTTCAAAAGACGAAAATAGAAGATATTTATAGACTTTTAGAGAGGCCAAAACATTTTGCGATTAATGAGATTAATGGCCATAAATCTGACGGTTTGAAAATAAGACAAAAAGGTACCTGAACGGTCACCCACCTTTGACTGTCAATCAAAGGCCTTCAAAATCGTCCAACAGTCACAATGCAACATTAACTCGATATACATGCAACTTAAAGCCTTTCAAATGGCCATATAACTCAAAACCTAAAAGTCAAAATGGACATTTTCACCTCACATCGCTGCGAGCGTGCGAAGTGCGCCATCAAAACTCCACATTGCACCTCAAGCGCCCTTGCGAACACACTCGCATGCGAATGGCGCGTCCATTGCTGCATGATGCACAACAACGTCCGAAAGCCACCCATAGACTCAAGGCTTACCAAAGTAAAGAATAGAGAACAAAGTTTGTATTTAAACCACTAGAAAAATTGATTTCTCTTAGATATGGGACTAAACTTTTTAAAGCACTTTTGGTGGAAAGAAATCATCAATTTTAAAACTTTCCTAACAAAAACACAGAAAATCACTATCCGTGCACTGATTTTCTGTGTAAAACTCAAAACATAGAAAATCACTACAAAATCCCTACAAGCACAACAATTTTCTGTGTTTTGTGTGGCCCGAGTATTTTGTGAAGTAGCTGGACTCAATCACTGGATCTGCCCCATTGAAACTCAGTACGATAAGACCTGAGCTCAGCCTGAACATGACAAGAGTCAAGTAGGGCTCTTGATGAGCCAGGGCCTAGGTTGCGCCAGTTAAGCCTTAATACTAAGGGTGTCAACAGGTAGGGTTTACCCAGACCCGACCCAGACCAAACCCTATAAGGTATCAGTATGTAGACAAATGAGAAGATCTGATTAAGACTCGAGTCTGGACCATAAGGTCTAATTAATACATGGATCCATGTATAGTTTGTGAAATTTTATGCCAAATTCTGGCCCGACCCAAGTTCCGATTAAAACCTCAAATTTTTAATGTAAAAATGATAACAAATTTTATTTTACCTTGTCTGGTTCTTGTAGTTCTTTTTGGGTCCGAGTATGGTTTCTCTTATATTAGACCCGATTAGACACAAGCCCAACCCGAGTTCCAATTAAGACGTACAAATTTTCAATGTAAAATTGATAACAAATATTATTTTACCAGGTTCATGTAGTTCTTATTGGGTCTGGGTATGGTTTTTCTTATAGTTGACCTTATTAGACTTGTGCCCGGACATGATACCATACCTGAAAATCTGGTCCAAATCTAGTTCCACCTAGGTCTGAACCAAACCTGTCCCGTTGACACCCCTACCTAATACACTATAAGGTCAGGTCAGGCCAATCTGGCTCGATGTCCATCCTCATAAATGTGTTGGGCATGATCAATTTTTTGAATGTTATAAGAACCCACCCATGTGTCAGAATCAAATACTTCAAGAGCTGATCCCTATACAATCAAGTACACAAATCACATTTGTATGGTCAAAATCTAAAAATAAAACAAAAAAACCCGAAAAACTCATTTTGCACATACCATTACGTGCTAAATGAGTTTTTCAGGACTTTTTTATTTTATTTTTAAATTTTGACCATATAGATGTGATCTATGTACTTGATTTTATAGGGATCAGCTCTTGAAGTGTTTGATTCCTACACATGGGTGGGTTTTTATAAGTTTTGAAAAAATCAATGGGCCAAAATCCTTATAAAATTTTTAGGCTCCAAATATCATTTTTTTCATCGAAAACACATGATCCAAGTGTGGATTCCTCATAAATCAATCATGTCCAACACATTTATGGGGTCGGAGCAGCGAAAAAAACAACTAAAGGGCGTAAAAGCCAATTTATAATGTATCATTTAGCACATATCAATTTCTCACTTACCCATTTCTCTCTCTTTTCAATTTTAAAAATTTAAATATAAAAACATTAAAATGTATCCGTTAATACAATAAGAGATACATTCAAAATGTCACTGACATTTTATGGGTGTTTGTTGCTCCCAGGTGTGCAGATTGTTTTCACGATAACCCCTTTAACTCCTCAGTATTCAGAAATCCTTGTTTTCTCTACTTAAGTTCACCTAATTTTTAATGAAAGCAGATCCAGTGTTCGGAGCAATTCTGCCCAACCATGGGAGTGGCTGCCCATATTGAAAAAGGGGCGCCCCTCTGCTAGGGTTGACACATAACTTCCAAACCCTAGGATGGGTGAGCAAATTAAGATATGAAGTGTCATATAAGTGTTCTCCCCCACACACACAACCACACTTCCCTATCGCTAGTACTCGACCTAAATTGCTCACTATTTTGGTAATTTCATCTTCTTCATTACTACTAATCAGAGTCGGACGTGTAAAGAGGCCAATAAGGCTTGGGCCTCTGGGCCCAAAAAAATTTTTAGGGGCCCATTGTTTTGGTAGTTTATATAAATATTTTATATATTTTTATTTAATATAATATAAATATTTGGAATATTATATTTGTTTAATGTGAATGCAACTTTTATTATTATTTTGATTCTTTAAAAAAAAAATCGAAGGCACTGCCCCCGAACTCCTACTATTAATAGGGGGCCCATTTTTTAAATCTACCTCAGGCCCCATAAAACACAGGTACGACTCTGCTACTAATTAACCGACCAGCTTGCAAAATCAAGATAGTGATCACCTATTCTGCTCGAATTAGAGGAAGCACATTCAAGAGAGTTGCAGTTTTTATATGGGACCTACGTGAATCAACTTACACAAGGGTTTATCTATGCCATGGGCCTATTTCTTTAATAGGCCAATGTGGCGCGACGGTTCTTCTTACCATCGCAAGCCTTTTGATCGCTTGCTTGCCGCTGTGGAAGCTTTGATAATTGAGAGTGCAAGAGAGTGAGAGACAATAAAGAGGGAGAGAAATAAATGTCGCAGTCATGCGCTATATCATGAAAGTGTTGTAGGATCGAGGCAACGAGCACTAGACGGGGGGTGAATAGTGCTTTTAAATAACGTCTTTAAAATTTTGAAGGATTTTGAGATTAACAAAGCAATCACACAAAGAACACAAGAATTTATCTTGGTTCGGTCTTCCAGACCTACATCTAGTCCCCAAGCAAAACCCGTTTGAGATTTTCACTATCAACCTTGTGTAAACACAAGAACATACAAACCAAATCCAGTCCCACTTTCAGTAACAAACCTACTAAAGGCAAACAACTCCTTTAAACCAAGGAGTTCTTTCATTTTTAGAGAAAAATGAAAAATCAACTTACAATCAACCTTTGAGCTCTTCTTATGAATGCAAATAGAATGCAATTGGCTTTTGAGGTTGTTGAAATACTCAACTCATGAATTCACTAGCTCTCAAAGGAATTTGAGTAAAAAACTGGAGTGAAAATATCAAGTGAGTGAGAAAACGAATATGAGTGAAAAGCAAAGTATAATTCAATGTAATTCGATTGGACTTGATTCAATTCGATCTTTTTGAGTGTGGAATGCACTCATATTTATAGTTGAAAGATTTCATACATTGAGGGTATGAAAGGATGTTAAAACAGTCCATTTTGAACCATCAAAACGTTTGAAAAATAAAGACACGCCTTTTAAAAGTTTCAGGAAAAATAACAAAATTAGTCGACTGGAACAATAGTTAGTCGAATGAAATCAAACATTAGCAGATCGTAGATCGACTAATGTGTTTAACAGAGCCATTTGAAAATCTGAAATTTAAAACTTAGTCGACTAAAGAAAAAGTTAGTTGACTAATAATCTCATCAATAAACTGAAAAACCTTTCAGTCGAGTGCTGTTAATTTTTTTTTAAAACACACGTTCTGTCTGGTCGACTGATAAAACCTTCAGTCAACTGCTGTTAAATTTTCTGAAAATACACATTCTGTCCGGTCGACTGATAAAACCTTCAGTCGACTAATTTAGAAATTTGATGTTTTAGCTTAGAAAAAATTGGCGCAAAAAAAGTTGGTCGAGTGGTGAGTCTATTGGTTGACTAATAAACATGAAAAATTGAGTAAAGAGTTTTCTAAAATATTTTTCATCAAGGGTTCTTTTAGAAAAGTTTTTCTAAAGACTTTTTAGGTGAAATGCAATCAAAATATGCACTCTAAGTAAGGCTCTTACAAGAATCAAAGACATTTAATGAATTTTACATTTGCACACTAGTCTTCATAGATTCTTCATCGAATTCTTCAATTCTTGTCATCTTTTTTCATTGCCTTAGCTGAAATGCAGTTGATTCACTTGTTTATCATCAAAACCTTGTACTTAAAGTATCGTGTACGACTTCATTTTTGTAACAATCTTCTCCTTTTTTATGATGACAAACTAGTCAAAGATGAAGCATTTAGATGCATAGATGGAGATTTTACTCCCTCTATCAATATGCTGCAAAACATAAGAAGTTAGTACAATCAAAGCACATATTGATTGTTTTGCATTTTTATTATTACTTCATGCATTTTTTTTCACGGATGCAATTTTGAATGCTTTCACATGCAATTTCCATGTTTGTTTGTTTTTTTTTCTCCCCCTTTGTCATAATCAAAAGGAGTAAGTGCAGTCATAGTATAAGCAAAATGCAAACTCAAGTCCAAAATATTACAACCCAGAAATTAGCAAAATTCAGTAATAACAGTAAATAAAGTTCAAGAAAAATGTTGCTTGATCATCTCCTTGAGTTCAACAATGTCCTTCTGAATTGACGAAAGTTATTGAGTTACATCTTTACGAAAAGTATGTTGATGTAGCTCTAAAGCTTCATTTCATTGCAAAATTTCATCATTGTTTTGATTAGTAGAGACTTTCTTTCGTTTTACTTGAGATGAGGGTGTCACAGAAGATGGTGATGGTTCATGGGGTTCAATTTGATAAAAAATTAAAGGAGGTAGATATTTGATTTTCATTTGTTTAAAAATAGTTTGATCAAAGTATTCATTTTGTTCAATAGATTTTTTATTGGTTAGGGGCACTTTGAAATATCAAAAAATAAGGGTAAGGAGACATCCATACGAAAGAAAGGGTTTTTGTTTCCACAAAGTAGTAAAATACACGTTGGCCCAATTGACAGAAATATTTCCAAATAAGATATAAAGAGTCGTAGATAGATTTGTGAAATATTAATCAAAAGATCCAGTTTTAGGTAGAACGTTGTGGGCAAGAATTTGTCCAACAATGCGAGCACGAGTTTGAAGATTGGTATTCTTGAAAGGAGGACAATGAGGTACACCGGAAAGAAGAATTTGTTCAAAAATTCTTTCATCATTAAGTTCAATAGTATTGAAAAGAGTTTTTGAAGGTGAAATGTCTAGGATTTGTCCAAGAAGTTTAGAATCAAACTCAATTTTAACATCGCGAACAAGAGAGAAAAGAAATCCAGTTTCATGATCAATTTGTAAATTAGTGTAAAACAAATGGATCAGTAAAGGATAATGAAATCGATACGAACCGGCGTCAAAAAGATGTGAAATGCCTGTGAATAATTCTCTAATTTTGTAGCGAGAAAATAGGTGAAACATAACATTTCGACCTGGTAAAATAGGAAGTGCATAAATCGATCCAAAAGTATCATATAAAAGGGGATTTCTGAGTAGTCTAAGAGAAAAACCATGACATGCTTGTGGTGTAGATGGAGGGGAACCTTGTGCGAATGTTTTTTGATGAGGTATCGTTGTTAAGAATCAAAATAAAATGAATGAACCTGTCAAAGAGAATCAGTGTCATAGAGAGTGGCTGATCGACAAGGTTGAGACATTGTTGAAGATGTCTTCTGATGCGACAGTGAGAATGTCAGACGAGTCAAGTAGATTTCGATGAGTGGAAGATGGTAGCTTGCTGTCAAAGAGACTAGAGTGCCCTTTGTGCGATGAAGACAATGTGCCTTCTACGATCAAGGTCTTTGTTAGTGGCCAAAACAATCAGTGAGGGCAGTATGCCGGAAGATGAATATCAATTTTTTTTCAAGGGTTTTAATGAAGGGGCTGTAGAGGATTTGGCTGCTACAAAAAATGACGAGATCTCAGAGAAGAGCAGGCTGAGACACAGTAGATGTCGTGTGACTTTTCAAGGTTGTAATGGATGTCATTTGGCGGTTGGTGCAGAGAGATAGTCGTCAGGCGTTGCAGACGAGAGCTGTTGTAGAAAATTCTTAGTCGCGACAAGAGGGTTTTGGCGAGGATGAGTTTGTCTGCTACATAAACAGGAGGTGACATGATGGATGACGACAGGTGAGAAGATGTTGTCGCAAGCGTCAACTGCTAAAGAAGCACCCTGTCATGGCAAGAGGATTCTGGCAAGGAGGAGTTCGTCCGGCACTCCTAGGGTTTTTTAAAGAGACAGAGGAGAGAGAGTGTTTTGCTTATGAAGAGGGGAAAACACATTGGCGTAAAAAACGATTGCCCCTTTTTTAAACAAAGCCAAGGGTATCAGGTCCCTTCAGTTAAAATTTAAAAAAAATAACCATCAGCCGACTAGAATTTTATTGGTCGACTAAAAAATCTGATTTTGAGATTTTTCAAAAACAAAACATTTAAAAAAATTATAAATCTAAAAATAATCAAATGCCTAGTTCTCTCCAAATTCTCATAAAATCTTCATTTTTAAGTAGTTCAGTGAAGATATCGGCATGTTGTGCAATAGTGGGTATAAAATTTAACGAAATATCTTCTTTTAACACATGATTCCGTAAGAAATGATGTCTCACTTCAATATGCTTAGTTCTTGAGTGTTGAATAGGATTTTTCAAAAGATTTATAGCACTAGTATTATCACAATAAATAGTTGTTGTTGAGTAATTCAAACCAAAATCTTTTAAGGTTTGTTTCATTCATAGTACTTGTGAACACGCTAAACTAGCCGCTATATATTCCGCTTCAATTGTTGAGAGTGACACTGAATTTTGCTTTTTACTAAACCAAGATAATAAAGAATGTCCTAAGAAATGACAAGTTTCACTAGTACTTTTGTGATCAGATTTGCTTCCAGCACAATCTGCATCACTATATGAAACTAAATCGAAGGAAGATGATTTCGGGTAAAACAAACAAAAATCTGAAGTATCTTTCAAGTATCGAAGAATTTGTTTTACTGCAATTAAGTGAGATTTCTTCGGATTAGCTTGAAATCTAGCACACATACAAACACTAAACATTATATAAGGTCGACTAGCAGTTAAGTATAATAGAGATCCGATCATACCTCTGTAGAGCTTAGTATCTACATTTTTACCATTTTCATCTTTGTCAAGAGAAGTAGTTGTGCTCATAGTATTTCTTCTTGATTTTGATGAGTCCATCCCAAATCTTTTAAGAAGTTCTTTTATATACTTAGCTTGGTTGATGGAGATTCTTTCTTCAGTTTGCTTTATTTGAAGTCCAAAGAAGTAGTTCAATTCGCCCATCAAGCTCATTTCAAACTCTTCCTACATAGCTTTAGCAAATTTTTTACAAAGGGAATCATTAGTAGAACCAAATATTATGTCATCAACATTAATTTGCACAATAAGAATATCTGAATTAAAATTCTTAATAAATAAAGTGGATTCTACCCGACTAATGGAAAAACCAGATTGTTCTAGAAAATTTTGTAGTCTTTGATACCATGCTCTTAGTGCTTGCTTGAGTCCGTACAAAGCTCTTTTTAATTTGAAGACTTTTTCTGGATATTTCTCATTTTCAAAGCCTGGAGATTGCTCTACATAAACTTCTTCATTGATGTGTCCATTTAAGAATGCAGTTTTAACATCAATTTGATATAACTTAAAATTCATGTAACTAGCAAAAGCAAGCATCATTCGAATTGACTCCAATCGAGCCACTGGTGCATATGTTTCATCAAAATCTATGTCTTCTTCTTGATTATAGCCTTGTGCTACTAGCCTTACTTTATTTCGAATGACTTCATCATTTTCGTCCAGCTTATTTCGGAAGACCCATCTTGTTCCAATTATCGGATGATCCTTTGGTCTATCAACTAGATTCCATACATCATTCCTAGTAAATTGGTTAAAGCCAAAATTCATCATCACAAGCCTCATTGATATTCTTTGGTTCTATTTTAGATATGAAAGCAATATTTGCAATATATTGCAATTATCTTTTAGTTTGGACACCACTCTTTATTTCTCCAATAATCTGCTCATGTGGATGATTAGGAACTTCTTTCCAAATCGGTGGAAGAGGAATATTTTCATGAAAAGTGCTTTCTATCAAAGGTTCTCCTTGAAGTATGACTTTTTCTCCTTCGCTTAGATGTATAACCTGCTCACAATTCTCATCAAATGCAACATGTAAAGATTCTTCAATGCAAGATGTTCTTTTATTAAAAACATGATAAGCTTTGCTTCTAGAAGAATATCCAAGAAATATTGCTTCATATGATTTTGAATCAAACTTATCAAGATTATCTTTGGCATTTAACAAGAAGCACTTACTACAAAAAAATTTGAAATATGAGATATTTGGTATACGATTATAATATAATTCAAAACATGTTTTATGTAAAAATGGTCGAATGAGAACATGGTTTAGGACATAACATGTTGTATTTACTGCTTCAGCCCAAAAGTATTTTGGTAAATTTTTATCTTGAAGCATGGTTCTAGCACATTCTTGCAAAGTTCTATTCTCTCTTTCAACAACTCCATTTTGTGGAGCCGCTCTAGGAAAAGCAAAGTTGTGAGATATACCATGTAAATCACAAAACTTTAGAAAAAATTCATTTTCAAATTCACCACCATGATCACTACGAATTGTAATAATAGATGTAGATTTTCCATTTGTAATTCTTCTATAAAGTTTAAAAAATTCAGAAAACGCATCATTTTTGCTTTTAGAAAAATTACCCAAGTAAATCGAGAATAATCATCTACTATAACAAAAGCATACTTGCTACCATTCAAACTTTGAATTCTAGATGGTCCAAATAGATCTAAATGTAAAAGTTCAAGAGGACGTTTTGTTGAAACTATATCTTTTGCTTTGAAAGAACTCTTGATTTGTTTACCCATTTGGCAAGCATCACATAAGTGATCCTTCTTATACAGTATTCTAGATAGGCCTCTAACAAGATCATTCTTGGATAACTTCGAAATTAATTTAAAGTTAACATGTTCAAGTCTCTTATGCCATAACCATTGAATTTCATTTAAAGCGATAAGACATTTTTCATTAAAAGTGGGTAACTCATCTAGATAAAGATCATATACATTATTCCTTCTTTTACCTTTAAAAATGATTCTTTTAGAACAAAAATAAAAAATTATGCATAAATCATGTTCAAAAGAAACAAGAAAACCTTTATCACATAATTGACTAATGGATAATAAATTATGCATTAAACCGTCTACTAAAAGAACATTTTCTATCAAGAAACATTTTAGATTACCAATGTTACCAATATAGATTACTTTTCCCTTGTTATTATCACCAAAGGTGACGGTTCCTCCATCCTTACTTTGGTGGAAAATAACTCCAGCCTTCCAGTCATATGTTTGGAACAACCGCTGTCCAATATCCATTTACTCCTTATTTTGTATACCTACAACAAAATTGGAATACAAAGCATTTGACCCCTTTCTATTTTTGGGTCCATGAGAGTTAGTCTTAAGAACCCATATCCATTTGGATTTTGGTTTCCTTTGAGAATAAATATTCTTTCTATAAAAAGATTTAGCATTTCTAGAATAATCATGTCTAGGCTTATAAGCTTTATAAGTACCATGATTAGATGCATTTCTATTATGACTAGAAAATTGAGTTCTTTGAATCAATGATTGAGAATTTTGTCTTTGATTCTTCACCACATAGTTTGGTCTATTTTGAGTATCAAAGAAGCTATATCCCAATCTGGTGTTGTTAACCGAGTATCTTTGAGAACCAATAAATATTTCTAGATTTTCTTGACCATTAGTGAACTTAGTCACTATAGAAAGAAGATCATTTGATTTTTCTTTCAGACTTGATATTTCTTCTTGTAAGATATTGGTTCTAATTTCAATTTTTTTTATCTCAGATGCTTGACAAGAGTTTTCCTTCTTGAGATCTTCTATCTCTTGAAGTAACACTGTATTTTGAGAGTCAAGAGTTGAATTTTCAGTTTTTAACTCTTTGTTTTTAGAACTTAGACTCTTAAATTTAGCATATAAATTATTAAATGCTTCTAATAAATCATCATACTCAAATTGACTTACTGAGTCTTCTTGTGCTACAAAGCACATATTGGCGACTTCTTTATTAGATTCTTCATCGGAAGAGAAGTCACTATCATCCCAACTTGCTTGAAATGCCTTTTTCTTCTTGAATTGGTCCTTAGTCTTGATTTTGAGAAGAAGACAATCTTTATTGATGTGTCCTATCTTTTTGCAGACAAAGCACTTGACTTCATTAGGATTAGAAGAATCAATTTTCTTTACCTTCTTTTGAAATCTTCCCTTTTTGATGAATCTTTTAAATTGCCTAGTGATGAGGGCAATATCTTCATCTTCTTCTGAATCTTTAGAGTCAGAAGTGGCCTTGAAAGCAAGAGATTTCTTCTTAGGTTCTTCTTCTTATCTATCATGAAGTTGGACTTCATATGCCATTAAGTTACCAACCAAATCTTCAAGAGAAAGGGTGTTTAAATCATTTGCTTCCTCTAATGTTGTAGTTTTTCTCTTCCATTCAGGAGTAAAACACCTTAGGATTTTTCTTACTAAATCCACTTGTGAATATTATTTTCCAAAGGATTTTAGAGTGTTAGTAGGGGTGGCAATTTCTGACACGACCCGCCAACCCGACTCGCCAACCCGCCTCTTAGGCGGGTTCGGGTTGGGCTTAAGCCAACCCGTTTAATAAACGGGTCGACCCGCGTAACCCGTTTATTAAACAGGTCGGGTTCGGGTTGGGGGTATGCCAACCCGCCAACCCGGCTGACCCGTTTAATAAACGGGTTAGGCGGGTGGGTCAACCCGCCAACCCGTCTGCCCGACCCGTCAACCCGTCAACCCGCCAACCCGAACCCTCAACCCGTCAACCCGACCTGCCAACCTACCTACCTGCCAACACGATCCGTCAACCCACCAACCCGACCCGCGAACCTGAAAACCCGTTTACCCGACCCAACCCATTTATTAAATGGGTTGGCGGGTCGTGTCGGGTTACCCGTTTATTAAACGGGTCGGGTTTGTGTTTGCCACAGCCGACCCGTTTAATAAACGGGTCGGGTACGAGTTGAGGTATGCTGACACGCCAACCCGCCAACCCGACCCGATTGCCACCCCTAAGTGTTAGTAATATCGGTCATTCTTGTTATCATGTCTGATATAAACTCATTTTGCTTTATTTTAAATAACTCAAACTTATGAACTAAAGAGGCAATTTTAGATTTCTTTACCTTTGATGTACCTTCATGAGTAACGAGAAGAGTATGTCAAATTTCATTTGCTGTGGAATATTGAGAGATGCGATTGAACTCTACCTTGTCAACGACACAATATAACACATTCATAGCTTTGGCATTGTGAGAAGCAGTTTTCTTTTCTTCATCGGTCCATAGGCTGAAATCTGTTGATGGTGTTTGGTACTTTTCTGAAACAACTCTCTAAATTTTGATATCCATGGATTGTAGGAATATTGTCATTCTTACTTTCCAATATCCATAGTTTATTCCGTCGAAGAGAGGAGGACGAACATAGGAGCATCCTTCTTTGTGCTGAGATGATGTTGTCTTGCTAGATGATGGTAAGATCAAAATATAGCAAACTTGCTCTGATACCAAATGAAAGTATTGTAGGATCGAGACAACAAGCACTAGAGGAGGGGGTGGTGAATAGTGCTTTTAAATAATGTCGCTGAAATTTTGAAGGATTTTGAGATTCACAAAGCAATCACACAAAGAACACAAGAATTTGTCTTGGTTCGGTCTTCTAGACCTATATCAAGTCCCCAAGCAAAACCCATTTGAGATTTCTACTATCAACCTTGTATAAACACAAGAACATACATACCAAATCTGGTCCCACTTTCAGTAACAAACCTACTAAAAGGAAACAACTCCTTTAAACCAAGGAGTTCTTTTCTTTTACAAAAAAATGAAATAATCAACTTACAATCAACCTACAGTCCCTTCTTATGAATGCAAATGGAATGCAATTGGCTTTTGAGATTGTTGAAATACTCAACTCACGAATTCACTAGCTCTCAAGGAAATTTGAGTGAAAAACTAGAGTGAAAATATCAAGTGAGTGAGAAAACGAATATGGGTGAAAAGCAAAGAATAATTCAAGGTAATTCGATTGGATTTGATTCAATTCGATGTTTTTGAGTGTACTTTTGAAGTGATTCAGTGAAAGGAAGGCAAGTAAACAAACACACCACGTTAAAGAATCACTTCAAAAAGAAAGGGAAAAAGTGTGTTAGTACATTAGTAGGTGGTTTTATAACGCTAGAATACCTTTTAATATAGTGAAGTTGCCTTCATTTGACAGTGTGATTGAAGCTATAGGCCAATTTGGGCCATGAATGAAGCCTCCATCATATCACAAGTGCGAAAACCACTTTTGAAGATTGAAATGGAGAAAACGAAGGAGTTCATGGTCCAATACAAAGTAAATTGGTCCAAATATGGATGCAGTATAATGTCAAATGGCTTGACTAATACGAAAGGACGTACACTCATTAATTTTTTGGTTAATTACCTTTTAAGAACAATGTTTTTGAAATCAGTTGATGCATCTAATGAAGTAAAAGATACAAATTTGCCTTTTGCATTGTTGAATAATATTGTTGAAAAAGTTGGGGAGGAGAATGTGGTTCAAGTTGTTATTGATAATGCCTCCAACTATGTCAAAGTGGGTAAATTGTTGATGGATAAGAGAAAACATTTATTTGGGACTCTTTGTGTTGCACATTGTATATATTTGATGTTGGAAGATATAGGAGAATTGAAAGAGTTGAAGATATTTTTTGAAAAACAACGCAATTAAACTGCTAGTGAGCCTTTCGGGATGGAGTTAACAAAGAAGAAGAGAAAAGTGCAAACGCCAGGTAAGATGATTAAATTTCATATAATTCGCTTTACATTATTTTTATAACTTATATACTTTAATTAGATCTAATTTGATTTTTTTAGTGGATTGGTGGATTTCTTTTGCCATTGGTTGTCCCCAGCTCCAAACTTTTGTTGTTCGAATCTTAGACCTCACATGCAGTGCATCCAATTGCGAACGTAATTAAATTGCTTTTGAAGCAGTAAATTATTACTTACTACTAATTACTAAATAATATTTGTTAGTTTGTATATATTTTAACTTTATGTATATATTTTTAGATTCATACCAGGAAAAGAAACAAACTTTTGTACAAGAAGTTGAATAATTTGGTTTTTGTGCAATATAATCAAAGATTGAAGCGAAGGTATGATGAGCGAATGAACAAAGAAGATCTTGACCCCATCATCTTAAGAGAAATTAATGACAAGGATTTGTGGCCAAGTGAAGATGAGGCGGTCTTCGAAGATGATATGTCATTTACATGAGATCGTATTGATAAGGCATCTAGAGTGTCGAGGCACAAGGCAATAACGCGGAGCATCGAGGCACAAGGCGGAGGCAATAACGCGTGCTACTAAAGACCTAAGAAAAAAAAGGTCTTACAAAAAAAAAGGTGGCAAGGGTGGAAGAAGAATAGGAAGAAGCTAGCTCTGCAGAAACAGAAGAAGAAGGGCAATATATCGATGAAGATGATTCAGATGATGATGGACGTTGAAATTCATCATCTAAGGATTAAATTTTTGTTGTTATTGTAAACTTATTATAAACTTATTGGGGTTCTTTATGACTTGGATGCGAACTTAATATTGTTAAGGCTTTAATTGTGTTTAAATTATGTACTTGCCTACTTATCTTTATTTATATTGAGTATGTTATCTGTTGCATGGTTTATTTATTCAATTGTTCATTTCTTCTTCTTATAAGTCTATTGCTTATTTGATGTCTATTGTTGTTAATTTGTTTGCATACATGATTTTATTTTTTGTATAGTGTTCATTCACATTGTTAGTTGTATGGTCTATTTATTTAATATAATTGCTTTATAGTGTTCGCCGACATATTATGTTTTGTCTATTGCTTATTGTTGATTGATTTTTTGTTGTATACATGTTTGTTTATATATTTTGTGTTTTTTTTATTTCTTTTATTTAGGGTACCTCCTAGTTCTCGCCTAGTCTTTTTAGGGGCTCACTGCCTAGTTTTCGCCTAGCGCCTTTGACAACTAAGTCGTCTATGCGATTTTAAAAATTGAGGGTGCAGGGACACAACTAGCTATATATATCATTTGTTTGGACTTTGGATCAGGTTGAACCCAATCCATTTTGTGTGTGTGTATATATATATATATATATATATATATATATATATATATATATATATATATATATATATATATATATATATATATATTTTTGGGGAGGTTGGGGGTGTGGATGATATTTTGGGAAGATTGGGGTGTGGATGATTTTTTTTTAAAGAAAGATAATTGGACCTGACCCAAACTGTCCTGCAACGTACCTATACCCAAGCGTGTCGACACAAGTATGGTGGGTCGTTTGCCGTGTTTATGTTACGTAGTGTGTGCGTATATATATATATATATATATATATATATATATATATATATATATATATATATATATATATATATATATATATATATATATATATATATATATATATATAGGGCATTGCCATCCATCTGATGCCTTCTTGAGATAGGCAGAGGTGAACAAGGAGGCTTCGAAGATTTTTCTGGTAACCAATAAAAAAGTGTCGCTTGCCTCTCTGTCTCTCTCTCTTTGGGACATTTCTCTTTTTGCCGCTAGAAGCTTCCTAGCCTCATTGATGGTGATGACAATCTATTGCACTCTACATCCTTTTGCCAGTCAAACAACTCAATCCAGGCGCCATTCGTGAGATGGGAGTGGTCCAGGAGATCCATGATGAGTGCAAGAAATGATCTCTGAGCTTAACCTTCCGGCTTCTCTGCTTGAGTGGCTCTAAAGCACTGTCACCAATATTGGCGATATTTTGAAAATATCACGAGAAATACCGATATTTTAAGGGAGCCGATATTAAAGGGAATATCTTGCAATATTTTCAAAATATCGCCTGAAGACAAAATATTGCGATATTATCACTATAATATCTCGATATTTTTGGGAAAAACTTTTTTTTTAAGTGTGCATTTCCTATTTATTTGTTTCTTTTATATTTTAAAACCTTTAAAACATTATTCATTATATTTTTGGAAGACAAATAATAGCAAACTTATTATTTTCTTATCTTTTTTGTTGTTATTTATATTTTTCAAATTTTTTAAACTGCCGAGATTTTTCAATGTTTGAAAATCTCTCTGAGAAATATCCTCATCGAGAAAATACCTGCAACGATATAGGTGACTACCTAACTTAGTTGCTCATTTGTCAATTTATCTTGTCTATTTTAAGGTCTTTATCTTAGTTTTCTTTTATTTTTTTTATTTTCTGTATTTTTACTTGTTTTTTAAAATATTTATTTATTTTTTATATATTGCCGAGATATTCTTGAGATTTATCAACTTCTGAAAATCTCTCTGAGAAATACCCTCACAAAGAAATTACCTTTAACGATACATGTGACTACTCTTAAGACATTAGTCAATGCACCTAATGTGAAAAATGTGCTTGCACTTGGGCAGGAGGCTCTCTGATAACGTTCTTTTTTTTCCTGCAAAGAAAGTAAAACGCTCTGGCAATATCGATTAAAGGGAATCAGTTTATGCATATGTAAAATTTTAGGGAGGGGTGGTGCAGTTTTTTCTAATATTCTAACAGCAACCCCTTCACCGTATTAATCGGCATATGAAGAATTTCTTTTAACAAGGTTTTCCTCTTTCAAAAGACATCATTTTTCCAGCTTAGCTCAGACTCCATTCCTATGATGGTCTCCCTATGGCCTTGTATACATATTTTTTCCTCTTTTTTCTTTTTCTTTTTCTTTTACTTGCTTTGCCCCAATTTTTTTGTTGAGGATTCACCTACTCTTTCTGCTATGTTTTTTTTTCGTTATTGTATGATGACTTGTTACCCTTCCTGTTCTTTGCTTCCTTTCCTCCTTGATATGAATGAATTGTTGGGCGAAACCCTGTAAAAACAAGATGACAGGGAGCGTACCTGGATCCGCCATTGTTCGTGTAGGTAGTTTGGCGTTCTCCTCAGCCGGTCGACGCCCACAATGAGCCCAGGCCTAATGTCAACGGTGAGCAGGACCCTATTCTGCTAAATGTGAATGCAGAACTGATTTTGGGCAAGATATGACTTTGAATTCTCATCATCTTCGTAACCCCTAACCCCCTTATATAATGGAGGAATTGGGCAGTTACGTGAATGTGGTCTCTCCACATTCACGTAACTCCCACCCACTATCTCCATTATTCAGCCACTTACGTGACCCACTAAGATGGTGTCAAACCGGGTCAGACTGTGGGTTGGACCTGTAACCCAAAATGTCCAACATTCTCCCACTTGACCCATTGACACCAAAAGTGTGCTAAATCTATGTGTATACCGTTATCTCAATTTAATTCTTCATGTGGGTTCACATGTCACCATTTATCACAAGGATGAATCGTATGAGTCAAGGATATGAACACCCCTTTATGAAATGTCATATTTCCTTGTACTACACTACAATTCACCTTCAGTGCTTAGGCATGCAAAGAAATTACCTTTATGAATAGGTTGGTCTCTCACCTATTCTATTGATCCTTTAATATTGTTATTCTGCTATTCTCTCTAACTCATATGAAAGATTCTTTATGCAAAATCAACAATAACACAAAACCTTAGAGAATCAAAACATAAACACAAATGTGATTACATAATGTATTGTCATACATCAAAAGGAATCAAAAAGACCCATCCCCTTTACATGTTGAGAATACAATCCCGAAGCTAGCCCTTTAGTAAGGGGATCCGCAGTCATTTCCTTCATCCCAATTGTATCAATACACATCAGATGATTCTCAGTTCTTTCTTTAACAACAAAATATTTGAACTCCATGTGTCGACACGATGTTGAGCTCTTGTTGTTATTTGAAAAGGACACGGCTGCTTCATTATCACAAAAGATCTTTAGTGGTCTCTCAATAGAGTCCACTATACCAAGACCCATAATGAAGTTTCTTATCCAAATGGCCTGTGACGAAGTCTCGTATAGAGCAATAAATTTTGCCTCCATGGTATGAGCAGCAGTGGTAGACTGCTTTCCGCTTCTCCATGAGACATCACCACCCGCTAGAAGGAAAATGTATCCAGTAGTGGATTTTCTACTGTCAATACACCCTCCTAAGTCCGCATCAGAGTATCCAATGACCTCTAGGTGGTCAACTTTCCTGTAAATCAACATATAGTCTTTCGTTCCTTGTAAATAGCGCATGACCTTCGCTGCCTTCTAGTGCGCAATGCCTGGATTTGACTGATATCTACCAAGCATTCCTACAACAAATGCTATATTAGGTCGAGTGCAAGTCTGCGCGTACTGTAAACTCCCAACTGCCGAGGCATATGGGACAACATCCATCTGCGTCTTCGCAATATCATCCTGAGGACAGTCCTTCAAGCTCAATTTATCCCCTTTCACTATAGGTGCCGAACTAGGAGAACAATTCTCTATCCCATATCTTTTAAGAACCTTAAGGATATAGGATTTCTGAGATAGGCCAAGGACACCCTTAGTTCTGTTACGACAGATCTCGATTCCAAGGACATAAGTGGCCTCACCCATGTCTTTCATATCGAAATGAGAGGAAAGAAATTCTTTTGTTTCATGTAAAAGACTCAAATCATTAGTTGCAAGAAGAATATCGTCAACATATAAAACCAAAATTATGAACTTACTCCTACTAGTCTTAATGTAAATACACTGATCAACAATGTTTTCAGTGAATCCAAAGTTCATAATTACCTGATTGAACTTCTTATACCACTGGCGGAAGGCCTGTTTAACTCCATAAATTGACTTATTCAATTTGCAAAGTTATTTGAGTCATCTTTACTGAAACTAGGAGGTTGTTGCATGTATACCTCCTCATCCAGATCCTCATTCAGGAAAGCAGTTTTTGCATCCATCTGACATAGCTCTAAATCAAAATGAGCTACGAGGGCCATGATTATCCTTAATGATTCTTTAGTTGAGACAGGAGAAAAAGTCTCATTATAATCAATGCCCTCTATCTGTGTGAAACCTTTTGCAACAAGCCTAGCCTTGTACCTCTCCACATGACCTTTAGAGTCTATTTTGGTTTTGTAAACCCATTTACAACCAACAAGTCTAACTCCATCAGGTCGAGGTACAAGATCCCACACTTGGTTCTTTGCCATAGAGTCAAGCTCTTCTTTCATGGCATTGATCCAATGTGTTGATCTTTCACTTTTAATGGCTTCTGCAAATGTGAAGGGATCTTCATCAATGTCTATGAAATCATTTGACTCTTGTAAATACACCACATAGTCTGGATGGATAGCAGATTTCCTAATTCTGGTGGACCTCCATACAGGTGCTACAGGTGGTTCAAAATGAGCCTCTGTATCCTATTGTTGTTGTATATCCTCATCAACAACCGGATCTAGTTGGGATTGATGTTCATTGACTGGACTTTCTCTTACATTAATCGAAGGAACAATGATAGAGAAAATCGGGTCATTATCCTCAGCAGGTGTAGAGCCTGAATCCTGCATTTCCTCAAAATTAATATTTTGAGATGCATCTATTCCAACAGAACCATTTTCAATAAATCTTGCTTTATCTGTTTCCACTATCTGTGGTGTATGAGATGGACAATAAAACTTAAAGCCTTTCGACCTTTCTGGATAACCAATGAAGAAACCACTAGTTGTCCTAGGATCAAAAGCTTTTATATGTGGGTTATACAATTTAGCTTCTGCTGGACATCCCCATATGTGCATATATGACAAAGAAGGTTTTCTACCTGTCCATAACTCGTAAGGAGTCTTTTGAACAGCCTTTGTAGGAACCTTATTCAAAATATGCACTGCAGTCCTAAGAGCTTCACCCCACAAGGTCAAAGGAAGGTTTGAGTGATTCAACATCGCTCGAACCATTTCTTTAAGCGTACGGTTTCTCCTTTCATCTACACCATTCTGGTAAGCACTACCAGGCATGGTATACTAAGGTACAATGCCTTCCTCTTTTAGAAACCGCGCTAATGGATCTTCCTTTTGTCCCATCTCTGTGAAACGACCATAATATTCGCCACCTCTATCTGACCTAACAACCTTAATAACTTCACCGGTTTGTTTCTCTACTTCTTTCTTGAAGTCCTTAAAAACCTCAAAGACTTTAGATTTTTCAGATAATAAGTAGAGATACATATACCGTGAGTAATCGTCTATAAAGGTGACAAAATATTTTTCACCCGTATAACACGGTGAAAAAGGGCCGCAGACATCCGTATGCACTATTTCTAACTTTTCATTGCTACGTTTGGCATCTTTCTTATATGTGTTAGACTGCTTAGCCTTTATGCAGTCAACACATGGTTCTATATTCGTAAAATCAAGGGATCCAAGGATTCCCTCTTTTACGAGTATTTGGACTCTCTCTTTTGAGATATGTCCTAATCTTCGATGCCAAAGCAAATAGGATTGATCATCCTTTAGACCACGTTTATTGCCAATCATTGTATTCTCAATGGAGTGAGATTCCTGAATTTGGAGTTTGGTTCTTAATCGATACAAACCATCACTTATATATGCAGAACATATATTCATTGAATTTTTCATAATAATAAGTTCAGATTTTTCAAATTTAAAAGCAAAACCAAACTTGTCAAGTCTTGAAATTGAAATTAGGTTCCGACTATAAGATGGAACATAAAATGTATCGACCAAATCCAACATGAATCCCGACTCCAACACAATTTTGCAGGTCCCAACGTTCTTGACATGCGAACGCATCTTATTTCCTGAGAAGATGCATCTTTCATGCTCCGTTGGTTCTCTTTTGTTTAGAAATGCCTGCAAAGAGTTGACAATGTGCACCGTGGCACCAGAATCAATCCACCAACTATGCAATGGAACATGAATAAGATTGCACTCATGAGAAACGAATGACTTATTACCTTTATTTTCGAGTCACTTCTTGAACATCAAACAGTCCACCTTCTTATGCCCTTTCTTTTTGCAGAAGAAACACTTTATAGAAGGGTCACTTAACTGGGATTTGGCTTTCGCCTGAGAGTTTGAACTCTCCCCAGTGACTCTCTTCTGATTCTTCTTTTTTAAGGAGCTTTTCTTTGGCCTCGACCTCTGTTTATCCTTATGAGAGGTCATATGTGCACTTGGCACCCTCTCACCCTTCAATCTCTCATCTTCCTCAACACACTTACTCAAGAGGTCATTAAAAGACCACTCATCATTATATGTGTTGTAGGAGATTTTAAAGGGTCCATACTCAGTAGGTAACGAGGTTAAGATCAGATGGACTAAAAAGGAGTCAGAGATGGCGAACTTCATGTCATTCAGTTGAGTCGCAATATTCCTCATTTCCAAAATGTGTTGTCGGATGTGACTGTCACCAGCATATTTCATAGACACTAATTTGGACATGAGCGTACTGGCCCTTGCCTTATTAGAAGTGACAAACTGAGCCTCAATGGCTCCCAGAAATTCCTTAACCGTCCTACAATGAGGAATGGCGCCTCGAATATTCTTAGCCACCCGAGATTACAAAAGCAACAGGCTAAGTCTGTTCGAGCGCTCCCACTTCTCAGAGGCAACCTTCTAATCAGTTGTGCTCTGCTCTGTAAGAGCGGGAGGTTCGTCAATTCTAAGGGCCAGATCTAAATCCATATAGCCCAAAGTGAATAACACAATTTCTTTCCAATCAGAAAAATTTGATTCGTCTAAGATAGGGATACTACTTGAATCGTCGATATGAAAGGAACCTGATAAATCAAAGGAACAAAAAATGGAAAGACATTACTATTATAGCTCAGACGAGACTCGTGTTGAAAAAGGTAAAAGTGAGACCCTTTATTTTTCACCTTTTCTGAGACAAGCATAGTTGAGGCATTATCGTTTCACTTTGGCAAAAACGATAATACTCATAATTGCTCCATCTCTTCAATTCTCAAGGAATTGACTTCAGTTGGTGAAACTAGTAGATCATGAATCCAGAGGCAATTCAGCACTGTACCTTTGGGTACGAACATGCTTCATGGGCTGAAATGCATATCTACTATCACACCCTGTGTAAATTTGGAACACAACGACCTACCTTTGGGTAGAATCGATGTTTCATAAATTCACACACAATCATAATTACAAATCTTAATACGGTCCAAAGAATCCTTAATTAACACGACTCAGATCACTTTGGTGATTACACGAATCGGTCAATCAAGATCTTTTACCGAAAAAATCTATTCGTATTATGGAGCACGCCCATGCACACATTTTAATGCATGTATATTCATGACATAATATCAGTTCATACTTCAACAAAAATGCATAAACTAATTGTCATAAATTTAGTTACAATTCATGCTTAAAATTATCATGCACAACTTAACCAATGCTAAATACATGAATTAACATGCATAAGTCATGCATTATTCAAAATAAATACTTTATAAAGCATGAAAAATAACAAAAGCATGCTCAAATGGGTAAAACCCAGGGTCCTCAAGTAGGAACCAGTCTAAAAACACTCTGAACCGGTCTGAAAATGCCCCGAACCGGTCATCTAAGGGTCCGAACCGGTTCTAAACCTTATAAACCGGTACTTAATATGAACAAAAGTTCAAAAACCCCTATGACTGTATGCCAAAATCCCTGTATTTCATTATATTTATGAAAACAGAGTCTCAGCATCTCGGAACCGATGAAAAACTGAAAAGAACCGGTCAAAAATGACTCTGAACCGGTTCCGGAAGGGGTTGAATCAGGTTCCTGATCCGATTCAGTCTCAATAGTGTTTGGATCCTGCTTTTATGGATCCAATCCGGTTTAAATGGGATCCGGGTCTGACCCGACCCTTAATACGGATCAGACCCAGACCGAACAGGACCCGGGTTAGACCCAGTCTGAAACAGTCCTGGGTCGACCCGTTCCAAAACAGACCCGGATATGACCCGGTCCAAACCGAATACCGGGTTCGACCCGGTCCAAACCGAATATCGGGTTCGACCCGGTCCTTCATGGACCCGGGTTCGACCCGGTCCTAAAAGGACCCCGGGTACGACACGATCCAAACCGGATACCTGGTTCGACCCGATCTTCCATGGACCCGGGTTCGACCCGACTTCTTAATGGGTCTAGATTAAACCCGTACTAAAATGGATCCGGATCGCACCCGATCTAAATGGAGACCCAATCCTTTTCGGATCAGACCCAGACCCGGTCCCATTATGGGTCCGGGTTAGATCAAAAAAAGTAATAGCAGGCCCGATCCATTTCGGGTTTGGATCGGGCCCTGCTATCAGGTCTTCACTCGCGACCCGATCTGGTCCCCTGATAGAAATTAAACAGAAACCCGATGGGTTTCTGTTTGAAATTTCAGGGAAACCGAAAAGAGGTTTCCGCCCTTTTCGGTTCCACGGCGACCCACGTCGCCGTAACGGCGACTGACACCGGACCCCGGCGACCTGCGTCACCCCACGGTGACGCCGGTCCGGCGACAACCCTTCCGTCACCAGATGTCGCCCCACGGCGACGCTTTGCGGCCGATGGATGAAGGGCACGACTGGAACAACAGTGCCGACAAGATTGCCGACGACCAGCGGATGATTCGGCCGGCATATCGCCCCACGGCGATTGTCCAATCCGGCGATAGCTCTGGCGACGGCAACTACATGGCGGCCTGATGGAACTCCGGGCTGAGAAAAGGGGGGTTTTGTCAAACCTTAGATGCCGGCCATCCGACGTTCAACCCCAGCAACACCTCCGCCATATGCCGACCACCCTGCAACCTGACGGTGCAGGGGATTTCAGGTGACGGCTCCGACGATGCTCCCGGCGATGGCAGAAAACCTCCCTGCAGCCCAACGACCACAGGTATAAAACGATTTTTTTTATGAGGTTTTCTTGAACCGCGAAAAAGATGTCGCCCTTTACGACAACAGTAGCCGGTGAAGATTGTCGCCCCACGGCGACAATCTGTAGCTAATCGGTGGTTGTTGCCCCACGATGACTCCATCGACGCCAAAATTGCCGAAATGGCCTACACGGCCATGCGCAGCAGAAAATGCGTGGGTTGTGGGCCCATAACCCAATGTTGGGCGAAACCCTGTAAAAACAAGATGACAGGGAGCGTACCTGGATTCGCCATTCTCCGTGTAGGTAGTTCGACGTTCTCCTCAGCCGGTCGACGCCCACAATGAGCCCAGGCCTAATGTCAACGGTGAGCAGGACCCTATTCTGCTAAATCTGAATGCAAAACTGATTTTGGACAGGATATGGCTATGAATTCTCATCATCTTCGTAACCCCTAACCCCCTTATATAATGGAGGAATTGGGCAGTTACGTGAATGTGGTCTCTCCACATTCACGTAACTCCCACCCACTATCTCCATTATTCAGCCACTTACGTGACCCACTAAGATGGTGTCAAACCGGGTCAGACTGTGGGTTGGACCCGTAACCCAAAATGTCCAACATGAATATGATATTTTCTTAAAAAAAGTTTGTGCAAATGTTCTAACAAAGGTTTAAGATCTGTTTTCTACATGGATATCTCACCCAACTTAAACCTGAAACTGGATCAAGCCCAACTGCACATTGTTTGACTGGTATCTGTTTTCTAAATAGATATCTAACCCAACATAAACCTGAAACTGGATCCAAGCCCAACTGCGCATTGTTTGATTGTATTTTGTTAAAGTCTCAAACAGGTCGACTATCCAACTGTTGGCATCTGTATTCAAGTTTTAGATACAACTAACCGACTGATTTCAGTCCTCTAAATGAGGACGACTTTGTGGTCCAAGGTCTCCAAGTGATAGGGTGGGGCAGAAGTCATAAACAGCACAAAATCGAGGTGTTCTTTAATCTCCATATTAAGGGAAGACCTTTTCAATCTTTGAAACAAGGACAAGGTCTTGAACAGATTGGGAGTAAGCAATCTGCCATGTATGTGATCATCAGGACTCACAAGGATGGCTCTCTTGCTTGCCAAAACCCACCAAACGATGTAAGATGATTCCCCAGTTGTTCTGCCAAGAGAGAGAGAGAGAGAGAGAGAGAGAGAGAGAGAGAGAGAGAGAGAGAGAGATTTCTTATTTCCACTTTTTAATTTGTTTATCTGTTAATCTGGTTTATGGTTAAAAGCTGCCAGGCCTCCTGTGACCTCCACCGTCTTGAGAGGTGTTCTGCAACGAGTTGGGTGGTGACAGTGAAGCTGCAAGCTCGGCCTGTAGCGATGTTCTATAAAAAGTGCTCTCTCTCTCTCTCTATATATATATATATATAATGCGTTTACAATTATATGATTGTAAGTTTTTATGGTTTTTAAGAATTTTTAACGCGACAATTTTTGACTGAGTCAATGTTTACCAAATCGAAAATTGAACAAAAATAATGGGTGTGGTTTGACCGTAACCAACATTTGTTGACCTGCACTATGCCATGTTGAGTGTCGCACCTGCATCTGCACCCATATTGACTCGGGTGCTTTGAGGGTATAGAAGCATGTATGTTACATAGTTGCTTAGCATTTTTAATTAACTCTTATATGTTTAGTCAAAATGTTGGTGTTGGAATTTACCGATAGACTTTTATTGCTTTCTGAATTATGATGCTTATTTCAATCTAGAACAAAGGTTATTCAATCAGGGTACTATGATGTCATAGTTTTTTTTGTTATATTATCAAAGGCTGAACAATGCATGTTTGGTTGATATGTATTAACAAGAACTGCGCAAATATTTCCTAGTTGGGTTGCAGAATAAGTTTAAAATTTGCTACCAACGGGGGCTCCGCTTGTCTGGCAGGAGCAGTTAGTGCACGTCCCCTTGTGTTGGGACGTTGCAAGTTCGAACCCCAATGGTATATGGTTGTATAACTGGTAGGGGTCTGCCTAACCCCAGCTTTCTCTGTCGGAAAAAAGAAAAGAAAAGAAAGTTTAAAATTTGCTTGTAACTGCTATGTTTAAATCTGGAGTTATGGCTATCATCTGTTATTATTTTAAAGTTTCCAAATCAAACTTTTGTGGGTGTTTTCTGCTGATCGTTTGATCTTTTTTGCAGTTGAGAAGCATTATTGATCCAAAGAGACACTACAAGAAGAGCGACTCTAAAACACTTCCCAAGTATTTCCAGGCAAGTGATCGTCCATCTTAGTGCTTTTCCTCTGCCCTCAACACATTTTTTCCCTCTATAGCAAACTCGAATGTTCCTTTTCTCGTATCATCTTTCTGAAAAAAAAGTTTGGTTGATGATCAGGTGGGTACAGTGGTCGAGCCCGCATCAGAATTTTTCTCAAGCCGCCTTACTCGGAGGCAAAGGAGAGCAACTCTTGCTGATGAGCTACTATCTAACCCAAAACTTCACCAGTATAGGTAACAACCTTGTCCATGAAGCGTGTTTCTTTATTGCTACAACAGAATGATATTAGGTTATTACAAGGCTCCTATTGTAAAACATCATCCCTTTGGTTGCCAGAAAACGTAAGGTCTTAGAGATTGAGGATGAGCGACGTTCTGCCAGTGGGGTATCGAAGTGGAGGGAGAAGAAGAGGCACAGATCTCACAAATCTAAAGAATGATTAATGAAGTTGGTAGATGAAGATGACGTTCAGTGTCACACTATGTCACAGGGACTCTCCAACTAGGTGCCGCACCCGCACCCGATGCAGTCAACCTGACCCTGGGTGCAGTCAACACACCCATGGTCATATATGTCCAACTTTTGGACTTTATATATATATATTTGCCACACCCCCGCACCCGCACCCATGTGACATAGCCAGTGGGGTATCGAAGTGGAGGGAGAAGAAGAGACACAAATCTCACAAATCTAAATAATGATTAATGAAGTTGGTAGATGAAGATGAGGTTCAGTGTCACACTATGTCATAGGGACTCTCCAACTAGGTGCCGCACCCACGTCGCAGCCGCACCCGCACCCGATGCAGTCAATTTGACCTTGGGTGCAGTCAACACACCCAAGGTCATTTATGTCCAACTTTTGGACTTTATATATATATATATATATATATATATATATATATATATATATATATATATATATATTTGTCGCACCCCCGCACCCGCACCCATGTGACATAGCCCACTGGCAGAACGTCGCTCATCCTCAATCTCTGAGACCTTACGTTTTCTGGCAACCAAAGGGATGATGTTTTACAACAGGAGCCTTGTATCAGTGGTAATTATCTTGCCAATTGGAACATCAAAATGCACTCTTCAACAATTAATTTCTTGTCAACAATCCATACAAGAAGATGCTTGATGTGGACTGATTGCAATTTATGAAGAAAGAAATTACACTGTCAACATACCAAAACTAATAAGCAATCTTCTTGTATGGATTGTTGACAAGAAATTAATTGTTGAAGAGTGCATTTTGATGTTCCAATTGGCAAGATAATTACCACTGATGATCATATCCATGTATAGTTGAAGAAATCACCTTGCCTAAGGAAATAACTAAAAACAGCTGGGAAGGATCATAGGGACTGGCTGACCCCTGCCTGGATCGCTACAGTAGTAAAATATTCAGGCCAAGTCTGGAAGGCTTGCTTTAAGCTACAGAGCACATCAGAGGTAGCATAAACATCCAATAGGATCAGGAATTCCTGGTGAAGCAACATATTGATCCTGTTGGAAGTCGTTATATGAAGTTTGGTTGGCTTAACAGTGAATGGAAGAAACAGGTATTTAGCATATAAGTGGTGCTCGTTACTGAGGCACAGACTCAAAAATCTTAGCCATACTGTTGAGTGTTGATTGAAGTGGTCAGCAATCAATCTTTGGGTTACAAGCCAAAACCACACTATCTTGTGTTTCATAACCCACTATTAATCTACCTCCTGGAAGAAAATCTAGATCCTGATTCTGCATATAAAAAGGGCTTAGGGTCCCTATTGCATCACATGTTAGCATTTGGAGAGAGCAGTGTTCTGAAGCAGTTGTGGCTTATCACAGGACGTCAGGAACATCTATATCAAATGTAACTTATACCTAGACATTTTGTCCAACCACTGATGGAACATGTAATAGATCTAATGGCCAAAATGCACATGTTAGATGCAGAAGGGTGCAAGTGCAAATCCCTACTGACAAGATCACCAATTTGCCACCCAGGCCCTTCTTGTCACTGAGTGTATCCAGTCTTAGATAACAAGCAGTTAGTAAGGTTGCAACCATGCTTGATGTCTTGACCAACTGTAAGTATGCCCAAATGAAGTTTTGAAACAAAATAAACTTTAGAGGTATAGTGTTTACTCATACAATTAATAAGAATGGTCATTGTATAAATAGTGGCCCTGTTAATGGTACAAACTCACAACAGCATAAGCAGTTTTCCTAGGCGCCAAGAGGAAGATATACTGAACAATGAACATCAGATAGGAAAAGAGAGAGAGAGAGAGAGAGAGAGAGAGAGAGAGGTATGACTGAAGCAGTGTCAGGGAAGAAATGTTGAATCTACTATACTGTTACCATGACAGTTTGAGTTCCGGTCTTTCTGGGCTAACAATAATTGATTAGTGTGACCATCCAAATGGAACTAGATAGCTCTTCTGCAAAGAGTTCTGTTTAACCTATTGCTTTGTTGTTGGAAAAATGTATTTCATATTTCCCAGTTTTGTACAATAGTTGCATTGACTTGAATATGATGCTTGAGTACCGAGAATTAAAACCGAGTCAGGAATTATGGTACCTCATTTTTTTCATACTAAATGCATAGCTCATGCAGGGCTTCATCTTAGTCAACCATCTCCAGGGTTCATAAAGGTTTAAACCTATGTCACAGGGATTCGGCTAGCAGGGTGCCGCACCCGCGTCAACGCGATTCGATGCGGGTGCGGCATCGGGTGTGGTCAACCCAATTCTGGGTGCATTGATCGCACCCAGGGTCATTTTGGTCCATTTTTGTTTGATTTTTTTTAAAAAAAAAAAATTTGCCGTACGAAATGGGTTGCAGAATTAAAAAAAAAATTCTGGACAGCTGCTTGCTGCTGCTGCTCTTGTTTTATAAAGGGGCACTTGTGTCCACAACATCTGACGAGCTTTGTTGGCATCCCATACTATTCTTGCCTCCAAACAATTAATTCACATCATTGGAAACCATACTATTAACTTAGAAATGATGATCCATCTTCCTCAAAAATTAAAACCAAAATTCAAGAGCCTTTTGAAGTCTTTATGCTTCAACCAACCAAATCATTTTTTGCCAAGGATTTTCTCTCTCCATAATAAATGATAATGGTGGTGGTAGAGTAGAGCCTTGGTGGCTATTAGTATTCACTTTTCTCCTGACGAGATGGGTGCTCTAGTCGTAGCCTTGTGTAGACCTCTCTTTTCCACATGTCAAATCCAATAAATTTCTTTTAGCTGTCATCTGTGTGCAACTGTATATAAAATGAAATTTAAAGAACCCTAGGCAGTGGCGCCGTAGGCCTCGTGAAGACTCTCTCTCCAACAAACCACGTCAAACCTTTCTCTTATATTTTTTTTCGTGAAGACCAAGGAGTTTCAGACATGATTGAATCATGACAGTCAACAGAATGCAGCAGGCTGGGTCGATCAGATTGTCAATCCTTTCGGTTCATCAATTTTGTCCTGTTGAGCTAAAGTACACAACAAGCAAAACGTGGGTAACAAGTCTTCAAACAAACACACCAGCAAAAAAAAACTGAACCCCGACCCGCGCCGGGGGAACCCTCGACCCCCTTATATATATATATATTTACATTTTTGCCCCTGCCGCACCCCCGCACTCAGGTTTTTTGGAAGTGTCGAATCCCCGCACCCGCACCCGCACCTGCTCCCGCACCCATGTGACATAGGTGTCACATGATCTAACAAAAGGCCAGTTATTTATTATCTTTCTTTTGGGTGTTATTTGTGCGCATCACTTGAAATCCTACATTTGCATCAACAAGATGTTCTCATGCAATGAATTTCTTTCCCATCATGCTTCTACGAAAGTGTGCCTGTGTAGTGGGGAGATGCTCTCATAGATGAACCTGATAAACTCTCTAGAGCTATCAAAAAAAATTGAATGACAATTTGATTGCTTTTAGGTGACATGGTATTTGTTGCTAGTCTCATAAGTTCTTTCGTTAAACTTACCTGATGAACACATGGTATCTGTTGCTCTTTCCCTGCTCGAAGATTCAAGAAGCCTGTGGTGTCAAAACCATAAGAATATCGTAAAGGAGATATTCACATGCCATAAAAAATCTTGATAGTATTTGCAAGAATGACAACGTTAGCTTTCGTTAGCTTTTCTCTCTCTTTTCTTTGCGTTGCATTTTTCATTGCTCTTCTTGTTCAAGGTAGTTCCATCAGTTACTAAGTTTTTCTCTTTCTATATAGTAGTTTAGCAAGGAATTTCAGTGGATTGGCTGCAATTCATTTGCTTTTCATGTGCTAGTTTATACGTTGGGATCACATTTTGCGTCCTTTGAAAAATGCCATTTGCTTATGTTGACTTTATGTGGGCTCCACCTTCCTGGCTAAGGAAGGCTATGGAGTGTACAAAGCAGGTTATATGTTCCCCCCCCGAACAGGGCCGGTACTGAGATCTCATGTTCAGGGCTTCCAAATAGCGCCACGTATACGATCGAGACCGGCATGGTTCCCGATGACAGTCTGCATCATACTGCATCGTAATTTGGTGCCGCAACAAAGACTTAAGTACCCTTTACCGCCATTCGCTTCATCTTCCTCGAACGGACATAATTGCCCTCCTTCTAGAAAACTGAATCGTCGGTTCGTGAAAAGGACAAAACTGCCTTCCATCGTTATCGCGCCAAAACGTTCCGCAGAGTTTGCGTATGTAGCAAGCATTATGTTGTAGGATTCAAATAGTTCGAAACAATCCATTCTCGCTCTAAGCACTCTACCTCAGATTCTTTGCTTTCATCTGGAGTCGTCGGAGCATCCTTTCCCTTTGTTCCAGAGCATCTGTTTCCGTCTTACCACTGCTTACTCTACAGTTGGAATATCCAAATTCCCATCGTTTCGTTGAGTTTCGTGTAAGGTTTCTTTCTTCAATCTGAACTTTGCTTCTTATACAACGATTTGTTTCTTATGAACCCAAATATTCCGACGATTTCTAATCATGATGATCGTGTAATGTGTTGTGCAGGTTAACAATGTATGCGCCTCATCAGATTAGAGATACTCCGTCGTTCTATGAGTTGTCTATTAGAGAAGTGATCCGCCAGTCCCATCTATCTAAGGTTTTTGAAAGATACCAAAATATACTTAAGATTGAGAACGATAAAAATAGGGGAAAAGCCTTGGAATCGTATTATGCGGAGAATTATCCATCAGATATCGAGGTTGCGGATCAAAGGAAGAACTCTGAATTACGAAAGATGCAGAATAAGGATGACGAAGAGAAGGCAAAGGCAAGAAATATTGCTGAGAATTTGAAAAGAAGGCTGAGGATTGACGCACGGGCGAGGGAAAAGATGAAGAAGAATGAGGAGCAGTATCAAAGTTATGTTAGCTATTTAGTGGATGAAACTGCGGCACAATGTAAGAGGAGAGACTTGGAGCGCAGTGCAATGTTTAGCAAGGCATGGCTACTGAAGAAGGAGGAGGAGAGGTGAAGGCAAATGAATAAGGTGGAGGAAAAGAAGGAACAAAATATTCATCAGTATGAGGAAGAAAAGGAAAGGCGAATGAGGGAGAAGGAGTTTGAGGAAGCTAAGGAAATGCAAAGGCAGGAGAAGGAGAATGAGGAAAAGAAGGAAAGGCAACGGAAGGAGAAGGAGGAGGCAGAAGAAAAGGAAAGAGAAAGGAAGAAGCAAGAGGAAGAATTCCAAGAAAGAAGGAAACAAGAACTGGAAGAGAAAGAAAGGCGGCGGAAGGATAAGGAGGAGGAAGAAAAGGAAAGGGAAAGGGAAAGGAAGAAGCATGAGGAGGAAGTGCAGGAAAGGTTAAGGAAGAAGCAGGAGGAAGAGGCGAAAAGGGAGAGCGAAATTAAGCAGAAGGATGAGGAGAAAAAGCAGAGAGAAATGAAGTAGAAGGAGGAGGAGGCGAAAAAGGAGAGAGAAAGAATGCAGAAGAAGAAAAGGGAGAGAGAAAGGAAGCAGAGGAAGGAAGAGGAGAACAGGGAGAGAGAAAGGAACGATAAAAAGGAGGAGGAGAATAGGGAGAGAGAAAGGAAGCAGAAGGAGGAGGAGGAGAAAAGGGCAAGAGAAAGGAAGCAGAGGAAGGAAGAGGAGAAAAGGGGGAGAGAAAGGATGGAGAAGAAGGAGGAGGAGAATAGGGAGAGAGAAAGGAAGCAGAAGAAGGAGGCGGAGAAAAGGGAGAGAGAAAGGAAGGAGAAGGAGGATGAGAAAAGGAAGGATAGAGAAAGGATAGAGAAGGAGGGCGAGAAAAGGAAGGCGAGAGAAAGGCATGCGATGGTGGAACCGGTAAAGATGGAGATTGAAATGCAATTGGAGGCAGTGGACCCACCAGAAAGTCCTAGGTTGGATGGAAAACATCAGAAAATAGCGACGAAGGTAAATATATTTGTTCTGTCTGTAAAGATTTAATAACATGTTTAGCGATTTTGGTATAGCGATTACTGTGTTAGGTATTAATTTGTATAGCGATTACTGTGATAGTCTGTCTGCAACCAATATTATTTATAGCGGTTAGTAGAATAGTATTTATAAGTACAAATTGAACTAAATTACAATTGGTAGGAATAATATTTATTTTGTGTTACAGGGAGTTCATAGGAGAAGTAGAGCACTAGGTGAAAAGCTCGGAGGTCAGTGTCAATGGCCTGTAGTTCTGTCGTGGTATGGTCAGCTGAGTGCATATCAGAAGGACCGATTACGAAATATGCACTTCGGTGGCCTTTTGGACCAGCAATATTTTGAAACTTGCTAGAATACCATGACCCACCTGGTAAATAAATGGAATGATAAGACGAACACATTCCAGTTTGATTCTTTTGAGATCACCATGACTCTAGAAGATGTGGCGAGGATCACTGGCCTTAAGTGCGATGGCAGTGCTGTCCTGTTACGGCATTCAAACTATAACGCAAGGGAGAAATGCACGGCCCTGTTAGGAATGTCGATGGACGAATGGAGTCAATGTATTTCTGGTGGAATAAATTTCACATCAATGAAGGTCTCATTTTTTTCGTAATCAATGGGAAGGCCACTCCGCTACTTGTGCATCTGAAATAGCTGACCAAGAGTTGCGCGGCTTCCTTCTATATTTTTTTGGTCTTACATTATTTTCTGATTGTTCTGGTTCGAGAATAAGTTCTATGTGGCTGCAGTACCTGGAAGACTTAGACGAAGTAGACAACTATGCCTGGGGTGCCGCTATGCTCGCACACTTGTACAGTCAACTCCACCGTGCGAGTAACGGTACGAAAATAGTTGGTGGATTTTGGCCATTTGTTCAGGTATTTGTTGATTACATACTTAGTAATTGTAGAACAATCTCATTGCAGGTTGTGGTGTTACTAATAATATTGTTTTTGTTAGGCCTGGGCGTTGGAACATATTATCCCATTAAGTCCTCGTTGTGGCCCTCCGATTTGTGGTTTTCCAAAGATCGGTCGTTGGGCTAGAATAAACGTCGCAGTTTATAATGCTAAGTCCATTTTAGATGGGCTGCAACTAAACGAGGTAAACGTTCTAAAATTATTTACAATCGCGACAGCATTTACCATTGAGTATTATAAATCGTTGTAATGTTCAGCATTCTTAAGTATCCATCGCTGCAGGATTGTCTTCTGTAGTACATATCGTTGTTGCCATATCATGCGTAAATAAATGTGAATATATTTGTCATTCGTTATTAAAAAGAATTACCAATGTACAGGTTTTGTGGAGACCTTATGGAGATGGGGAGGACGATGATGAAGACGTTGTTGCGATGGCTACCAGATTGTCTTACCACGATTTGTGGCTATTCTACAATTTTGAAGCCAAGTTGCAGCAAGGTAGTCGAGTTCTTCTACAATCTGGCTTGAGGCAGTCTATCCCAATTAAGCCTTTGGAAGTGAGAAGGAAGATGAATAGTGGTGGGAGCACAAACGTTAATTGGCCCGATCGCTACAGGGACGAATTATTAAATTGGAACTCAGGTGGTTTGATCCCTTCTATTTCGAAAGGTATTGGGAACCAATGCGGCGAAATCAGAAGATTGAAAAAATTGTGAACCTATGCCTCCCAACTGCCCCTTCTCATGTTGCAGCCCAGCCTCTACAACCAAAACGTCATCTCTCTCCGGTTACTACGACTGGTCCCTCAGTAACAAAGCGCGAGGAAGAGCGAACACTTGCACTAAAAGAGAACATTGTCTCTGCCGCACGGTTTGAAGTTATGGAGAGGGAGAATAAGAAATTAAGGGCAGAAGTAAGCACTATGGGGATTCAATTGAACTCAGTGGTAGAGATGATGACCCGTTTTCTTAATAAAGGTCTCGCAACGAAGATGCCACGCAGGATAGACAGTGCACAAATAAAAAGTGAGAGACAAGTCTATGATATTTCATCTGATTCGTCAAGTGCCTCGGAATAAATCGTAGTTTTTCATTTTTATCACGTTAGGTTTTTGTTGTAATTGTATAATGAGTTGTAGTAACGTGACATTCTTTTATTGTTTAATTCTTTTTTATTACATCTTTTCGTTTGTGGATCTCGGTAATAAATAAACTTTAATCGAAAATAGATGTTTGTTCAAAAATCGTGGCATTGCCTAACCTCTCTAGCATCGCTAAGATATATCATTTCTGTTTAGCAATCGCTGTATTTGTCTCCGCCTCGAAAGAATATCGCAATAAGGATTGGCGATGTAAGCCGTAAACAATAATTTAACGAGTTTTGACGGCGTAAATGATAACAGTCAATAGCGATAAGAAAAGGGTTTGTCGTTGCATGAATATATCGATGTATCCATATACGATAATCAATAGAATAATTGTGAAAGATTATTCATACCTAAAAGCATGTTATAATGCGACCGACAAACGATGGGGTTTTTATTATTTAAAAGTGAATAATTAAATTTCAGGGGTGTTTCCGAAAAAGTCCGGCATGTGGAAAGACGTATTTTTAATTATTTCTATCGAAAAAGGGCGGTTTGTGGAAAGACGTATTTTTAAATTTTTCGAAAGCAATCATTTAATTTGGCGACGGCTATCGAAAATAGGGCGGCATGCGAAAAGACGTATTTTTATTTATTTAAAACGCAATCATTTAATTAGCGGGCTATTTTCCGAAAATGTCCGGCATGTGAGACGACGTATTTTTAATTATTTCTATCGAAAAAGGGCGATTTGTGGAAAGACGTATTTTTAAATACTTTGAAAGCAATCATTTAATTTGGCAGCGGCTATCGGAAAAAAGGGCGGCATGCGAAATGACGTATTTTTATTTATTTAAAACACAATCATTTAATTAGCGGGCTGTTTTTGAAAAAGGGCGGGACGTTAAAGGACTTTACCTTTGTATTTGACTGAGGACGGCGTTTCCGTATCTGCGTTGCAAAGGTGCCATCGATATCTTCATCCAAGCATGGCGCCGAAGAAGGGGACAATCGGAGTAGTACGACCAGCCATGGCGTCCAAGAAGACGACTACGGGGCCAATACGACTCGGCACGGCGCCAAAGACGATGGGAGCACTACGACCGGGCACGGGGGCAACGGAGAGGACGGTGGGAGCAAAACGACCAGGCACGGCGCCAACGGAGAGGACGATGGGAGCAAAACGACCAGGCACAGCGGCAACAGAGAGGACGATGGGAGCAAAACGGCCAGACACGGCGCCAAAGAAGAACACAACCACATCCACAGTACCAGCATTAGCGCTTAAGACGTATATTTTTTGAAATGCCTGAGCGGTTTAGTCAACATTTACCTTTTCATGTCGTATTTGGACTATTGTTGTTTACTGTAGACAATAATTTCAATGTCGAATCCTGAATATCATGCTCATGGTGCACACAGTTCAACATCCATAGGCAAGGTTGGGCGGCAACGCCCTGACGAGTGCGTAGATGACATTGAGCAGATGCAAGATGAATTTGCAGTTGGGAACACTATCAGTAATTTTGTAAGTATTTAACCACTATCAATTTCTAGGTCGTTACGGTTTGTATGTTTTGAAGTTCGTAAATTTGTGCAACCAGACAATGTGTGATTTTGTCAATTACATCCAAAGCAAGCCAACGAGCAATACAGTACGCATCATCACCCCTTATTTCATGGTATGACTGTTCCGCTGTTGTTTTGTTTGTTTTTATTATGTACTAAAGTTTCTTGATGGTTAAATTTTACTATTTCGTGCAACAGATGTACGTCTGGCGAAAGCCATACAACATTGGATTCAAAGATGCAGTACTTTGTTGGAACAACGATGATGAGTGCCTAGACATTTCGAAATTTGGAAAGGTAAGTGAACAAACCTCTTCTCAAAGGTTTAGTCGTAACATCCCCATCACGATATGTCTCTGGAATGAGAAATTATTTTTTCGATTCGCAGATTTTACTTCCTACACTCTGGCAAAATCTCGACCATTGGGTCCTATACGAGATGAATTTTCTGGAAAAACAACTATAGTGCTACAACTCATTAGACTGCCACAGTGGCGTAGAAGGCGACGCTATGCATTTGGTAAGATTGTGGCCATAGGTGAATCGTAGCTATTCGAGGTGGACCGGAGTGTAATATATTATCCCTTTATCACAGGCGGAATTCCTTAACGAGGCTATGGGTGTCGACATTGCTGAGTGGATGTTGCTCTGTGCTGACGATGCTCCTTTACAAAGTAATGGGGTCGATTGTGGCATATTCGTAATGAAGCATATTGAAGCAATATATAATGGAATAGATGTTACTTTCCACGCTGTATGAGCTTTGTATCCGATGTTATTGTTTATTCCTGTTATATATTCGTTTCACATTACATGTTTTGTTGCAGGATATTATGCCGGAAATACGCGACGAAATATGCGAACAATTGATTGAGTTTAAAAAGAACGACAGACAAAATATGTGAAGTGAAACATATCGATTGTTCTGTCTGTACAACCTAAGGAGCTCCGCCATCACCGTTCTCGCCCTCCTCCTCTACAACAACCCAGTCGGTGCAGTCGCGCTGAGGATGGCCAGCAGAAGCTCCACCACGTTGTCTTCCTCTCCCTAGCGAGGAGGTCTCAGCACAGTCGTCGTTCCGGTGACGGGTGTTCATCTCGTTCCGGTGACGAGTGTTCTACGAAATGTAAATCGTAATCAGAAATAGTTTTGTGTCGTATGCGCATTACCAATGCTGGTAGAAGTTGTTCTTCAGTAATGAAAAATACTGTACGGAGATAGATATTTCTAAAAATTGCATTCAGTGAATGTATCAATAAGAAAGGTTTGTTCTCAGAAATCGCAGTATTGCTGAACCTACGGTAAGGTACGCCTAAGGCGATTTCTTGGGATGCGTGTGGACGTACTTTTGGATTTATTTGAGATCGAAAAATTCGGTCCAATCGCATTGATTAATATTTGGAATAGCCCCCACGTTGTTTAATTTCATTAATGCGGAGTGCATTTTTACTGAAGATTTGCTTTTGGTGTTTGTTCTCAGAAATCGCTGTATTGTTGAACGTACGGTAAGGTACGCCTAAGGCGATTTCTTGGGACGTGTCTGGACGTACTTTTGGATTTATTTGAGATCGAAAAATTCGGTCCAATCGCATTGATTAATATTTGGAATAGCCCCCACTTTGTTCAATTTCATTAATGCGGAGTGCATTTTTACTGAAGATTTGCTTTTGATTTAATGAAACTGACGTATATACTTGAAAACTGACGAAGGGTGATAGGACGTTTCATTAATATTTGATTGACACAACACACACTTCCACTTTGCTTCGCGAATAAGGAACCGACAAATCAATAATTCACACCGACAAATCGATAATTCCTGCGTATAGGTGGCTTTGACGCAGTTGTCGTATCCATTTATACTTTTTTCATATGTCTGCAAGATCATAATTGAAGGAAACGTCATATGTCTACAAGTTTTCATGGTGGTAGCAGTGTAGTTGACGGTAGACCACTAAGCGTATCGCTTCGTACTATTCGTAAAATACGAAAGCTACATTAATGGCCGTTATTCACCACTTTTTTCATATGCCAGCAATAAAGCGATGTTTAAGCATACAACATTTCATAGCGATGTTGAATATTATCATTTCGAACATTAGAAGTCTTTGTTCATTAAAATACATCGCAGTCTCACTCAGCGACTGTCAACCACACTGGTTGAGCGCACATCTTTTATCAATTGCAAGCCTTTTAGATGCTCGCGAGGCCTCCTTCACTTTCTCCTCCGCAATTAGAAAGGACGTCAATTTTTTGCAGAGTTCTTCGCGGAATCCGGGTATATCAACCTGCAAAAACAGATTGTAAAGTAGAAGCAACAGACATGCACTTAATCCCCAATAACAGAGGCGAAGAAATGGCATACAACGTCGAAAAAGGGTTCTGCACCATTGTATATTGCTTCAATGTACTTCATTACAAATACCCCGCAATCAACGCCATTATCTTGTAAAGGAGCATTGTATGTCGTGCGATAGATCCACTCGCTAGCATCGACTCCCAAAATGGCTTTGAGGAAACCGATTTGAGAATAATGCGACCGACAGTAAATTCATGACCCCAATACATGACTTGTTCCTCACATAGATATTGAAACTTACGAGATGGGTAATGTCTAGCCGTAAACCACTGTCAACTTCCAACGAATTGTAACACCATAGTTGTTTTTTGCGTAAATCCATCACGTATAAGACCCAATGCTTTTCAGATTGCCATAGTGTAGGAATCAATATCTGCAAATAGATCGAAAAATTGATGTTAGCACTTGTTATGCTGTAATATTGCACTCTAGGTTTGTTTGCTTACCTTTTCACTTGACAAAAGGTCTCTGCAGTGATTACCGTTAACCCAATAAGGTATGCCGTCTTGAAATCCACTAGAGTATGGCAAGCGGCGTAAGATAGTCTGCAAACCCAAACATTGCTAACACTAACGATAACATACGAATCAATTGGAATAAATCAATAACGAAAAACAACATAAAATAAAACCGATATACCATGAAATACGGGCTTACGACGCATACAGTCTGGCTTGGTGCGCTGCTTTTAATATAACTGACGAAATCGGATATAGTCTGTTTGTAGCAAATATGTTGTTGTTAACGGACGTACACATGGCTTATGTATATAGACAACTGCTACTAGTTTCATACTAACAAAATTACTGATCATGTTGTATTGTGCGAATTCACTCTGCATTCTGTTGATGTCCTCCAGGAGTGATTGACTAAGTTTTTGCCCAACTTCGTCGGTGGATGTTCGACTGAAATGAATGCGGACATTGCAACGAACGATATTGAAATTACATTATACAGTACACAAAACACAAATCGCAAAAAACGGCATGAAACAGACGGATTTTGATGAAAATGTAGACGATGTGTAGACAATATACCCATGATTCGCCATTGTTGATCGTGTAGCTATCTTCGTCTGTGTAAGTTTGTATGTATGAAGGAACCGTCTGTTTGATTGTTGCTGGTTCACGAAGTAGAAGACAAACATAACTTCTAGTACTCGTGCGACTATTTATGACCTAAAAGATGTACTGCTCGACCAACATATTAGACACTGAAGCCAACTTTTAAGGCATAATCATTGTAAAATTTATATGCATCTTCCTCGTTATTAAACTGCATTCCTTCTACAGGAACATAGTCACGTTTAATTCCATGTACATTCCCAGTTCCTACGGTATCAAAATCTACCTCATTATTGAATTGCATTTCTTCTCCTGGAACTTTCAAGTCAAGTGTACTTCCGTGTACATTCCCGGGGCCTACACTTTTATTATGTGCACTGTAATCAAAATCTACCTCATTATTGAATTGCATTTCTTCTCCTGGAACATTCAAGTCAAGTGTACTTCCGTGTACATTCCCGGGGCCTACACTTTTATTATGTGCATTGTCATGGTAGTCTAACTCATCATTGAATTGCATTTCTTCCGCTGGAACATTCAAGTCAAGAGTGGGTCTAATGCCTGCACCCTTCTTTTCATGTGCATTGTTAGTGCAGATGTTCAATACTTCAGTTGCGTCATAAGTATAGATATTCAATTCTCTAGATCTTTCGATGCATTCAACTACATCGTCTTTATTACAACCTGATGATAAGCTCAACAATGTTTTAAGCAATATATCAATTTGTGTTTTGCGGCAAAATAGCAAACAAATCGATATTAACTAACAAAACGGGAGTCTGTTACTAATACAGCGGTTTGAGATACAATGCATACGATGAATGAATGTAGGATACCTGATGGGGTAGAGGCCCTTCCTAGCTTCTGCAAACAAGCATTCTTGTCAATAGGTCCCAGCGTCTTACAAATATCGATAAGTTTCCAACCTTCGTAAGAACAAGATCTACCTGCAATAACCAAACAATGCCTTAATGGCACATACGACGACATGCCTTCTTCATCGATCGCATGATGAGATGAAAAGCTACTCACGCTGCCTTAATGGCACTGGAAGGAATGTTTGTGAATCATTGCTTTCTACCATGATGCCTAACAACAGCAAAAATGAAGAGAAGACACTGGAATGTTTTGTAACGCAAGGCAGGCACGAGAAGGCGATAGTGTGTTGTACAACAGGATAAAAAACAAGGCGGAAAGCTAGACTGGAGACGAAGGCAAAGTTTTGGTTGATAATGGGAGCAACTGTTACAGCAGATGGCGCAGGAGTTTAATGAATAGGGAACGTCTCCACTTTAAATGGTTAACATCAAACTTTCTGGATGGAGGACTTTTTTGTCTTTTTATCGACCCGTCGTTTCACAACTTTTGAATGGAGGATATTTTTGTCATTTCCTCGAACCGTCATTTCAGGGAAGGAAAAGCAAGTAAGGGTGATTAAGTCTTTGCAACAGCACCAGAGTCCGATGCAAAGTTATGTCAACATACACGGAAATACGAGCCCCATGTGCATGAATACGTGGCGCTCATTCGATCCCCCGAACACAGACATGGGATTCAGTGAATCATCGGGGGCGAACATACACCACCCTCTCTGGAGTGTAACCTGATATCATACAACCACTGTTTGAAACCCATGGGTGTCATCTCAATGGGTAAGGGGACTTCAAGGGTTTTATCAGTTGAAGGCCTGCCAATGCAAGGTTGTTCAGTTTTTTTTTTTTTTAAGATTATGCTTCCTTAGGGGCTCATTTGTTTCAAAAAGCATTTCTGCAGGAAAGGGCACACCTCCAAAAAAAAATTGTGGGGCACCCTTTCTGTATACTAGGGCAAGGGTGCCCCACAATATACTTTTAATAAAAATAATTGTCTTAAATTACGTGTATTCTGGATTGGGGTTCTATTTTGGTGACCGGACAAAACCCAAATATACCTAAACCCAAACCTCGTTGTTAGTTATATGGGCTGTCCGGGTCAACCCTGACCCGACCTGTTGACAGCCCTACTGTATAGGGATGGTTTAGTCGCTACACCCCTTTCCCCATGGAAGCCTTTTGACATGAACACAATGGAGGGCCCAGCTTGTGCCATTTGGGCCAATTGATTTTCTGTGAAGAGTGTTTATTTCACATTGTGTGGAAAATGTTCAGTTTCTATCTGGAAATTACCATGAAACAAATGGACCCCAAGGTGAAGAAAGCCAAGATTCAGGCAATTGCCGTTAGTTAGTTTTTTTTTAAAAGAAAGTTAATCAAAATTTCATTCATATTGAAAGTTGGTTGAAAATCTTGAACTTCGTCAGTTTGAAATGTTGGATTTGTAAAATTCATCAAAAACTAAAAGGACAACCAAACATGTTTTTGCTAAATCATTGAAATCAAAACTAAAACCTAATGCGGAAGCATACTTGAATTCATAAGGTACTTCGGTAGATCCTTGATGGGTATAATCTTCTGAAACCTGTATATGTGGTCATATAAGAGTGACTTAATCTCTTGATGGTTATGAAGAGCCTCAAAGAAATGGCCATTATATAAGGTTTCGATAACCATAACCTAATATGTATCCAACTAAGAGTTTGTCTCCAATTCGACCCATTATAAAATTATAGACAAAATTGGTCTCTCCACATAATAGACCGTACCATATGAGATACCACATAGCCCAATTGTATTAGATCACATAAAAAGGGATATAAATCGGTCGAACATGGGTTGGATCTTATCGGATGTTAGATAATCAGATTTAGAGTCAGATGGGGCTCAGATGCGTAGAGACTGCACCAATCCTGGATCTGATTATATACCCTAAAGATCTGAAGTATACATAGATTTTGTTGAACTTTAAGTCAGACTTGGATCTGCATTTGGACTCTGGATGTGAGAAAGCTACAACCAAATCCGAGTTGGAATCTGACCCGGATCCAGTTTTTCTAACCGAATCCGCCTATACGTATTGAACTCGAATTATTTATCTAGTTCTTCAATTTGTTCAGGTTTTGCATGAAGTTGCACTGTACACTTGCTATGAACAACTAAATTGACTTAATCTAAGATTTTACTTTTTCAAGATGGATCGTGTCGGCTTCCAGCACAAGGATCAATTGACTCAGCACCTGAAGGCATCTACGAAGATTACCAACCACCAAGAGTTTCAGACTGCCTTCATCTAGGCCCTGATCGTTGGTGTTGCAAAAGCACAAACCTGTGCTTTACGACCTCTGCTGGATGCCACAATGATTGCCATGCACAGGCAACGGCAGCAACCGTAAACTCCGAGGCCTCTCCCCATAGGCAGTAGCTGTATGATGAAGGGCGCACATAAATAAGAGCGGATGGCGTTTTTATCATTCAGGAGATGATGAAAACGAATTGCTGTCTTAGCATTATTGTTGATGAATAAAATGAAAATTCAAAGGTCTCTCTCTCTCTCTCTCTCTCTCTCTCTCTCTCTCTCTCTCTCTCTCTCTCTCTTAACAGGTGGCTCCTAAATCATCTTGCACAAGCATAAGAGCGATGCTTTCTTAATTTGAGACTTACAGATATATTTTATATAGGCTAGTTGGTAGAAACATGCACTAGAGGAAGTGCTTTTCATGTTTGGATGTGTTTTAATTAAGACCCACAAAAATCAACGGCTCATATTGCAGTAAAATTTGGTGATATTTTTTCGAGTATCTTTAGACCATAAAACTTGGTGGTAAAAAGCCAAATTTTCATAGTTAAATAGACTTAAAATAAACTATGATTTTTAACAAATAAATAATGATAAACACATATAAAAGTGTAGACAAAACAAAAAGTGCCTACAACTATTTGTTATTGAAGTGTTTTGAAAGGTAATGAGATAAAACTGATTAGGAGCTAAAAAAAAAAGTTAGCTATCATGTGGGCTAGAATGCAAGGTAGGCTACGTCCTACTAAAATAAGCGGATTATCTAGTTTTTTTCAATGGCAGGTGTGCTTGGGCATGCCTTCATCAACACGGGTGCCTGCTTGTGTTCCATAAGGTTACACATTAATTGCCTGTACAACCCTTTTAATTCACGAGTGTTGCAGCCTTAACAGAGGGGGACCGGTTATCGGCTGCCTTTTTTTTAAAGGCAAGCTGGTGTTAGGCAGACTCCTACCAGTTATACAAACTATACTATTGGGTTTTGAACCTGCAACCTCCCAACACAAGGTGACGTGAACTAGTTACTCCAAACAGACAAGCGGAGCCCCCGTTGGTTGGTTATCGGCTGCGTTGTGCAACACAAAGTTCAATAATTGTCGAGCCCAACTAATAATCGAATCTAGTTCAAGTAGGGATAAAATGGTCTCTCAATGGAAACCAACTTTGTCTGTTTACCAGTTGGGCTTAAAAGGGCCTTTCCTGACCAATTGGAAACTCGAGGCATGGTTACGTGATTGAGCCCAAGTACTCAGGCCACAAAAAACTAAAGCAGGTTATATGTTCCCCCCCCGAACAGGGCAGTTAGCTACATCTCATGATCGGGGGTCCCAAAGAGCACCATGTATGTAAGCATGTGCATCTCGTATCCCCATGTTTGTCAGCATTAATTAGCGTTGGAGTTTGATGCGATTGCAAAGACTTAAGTACCCTCTCCTCCATTGGTGCAAAAAAAAATGACGGTTCTTGAAAAGGAGTGGTTGTAAAGACTTAAGTGCCCCGAAGATGATTATTTAAGACCCAGTCTCTGCACTGCAGGATTATCCGAGAAAGAAATCTCCCCTAGAGGAGGCCATGAACATCAACCCTCTTACTCTCTCTCTCCCTTCTATTTCTGCTTCTGTGCACATCCATTAGAAGATCATGCATTGCTCCATCAAGCACCGACTGACCTGCACAGGAAGAGGGTCTGGGGGATCCTCCCAGCGTGGGTAGCATCACCAGTGTGGGTAGCATCATTCAACTTGAAGAGTTATGGAGTCTGATTCAGAGCTTTTACCCTTACAGAAGGGGGGTCTGAGGGCTCCTCCCAGCGTGTTCATGGCCTTTTGCCCTTACAGGAGGGGGGATTTACATTTCGTAGAACACCTGTCACCGGAACGAGATGAACACCCGTCACCGGAACGACGGCTCCGCTGAGACCTCCTCGCTAGGGAGAGGAAGACGACGTGGTGGAGCTTCTGCTGGCCATTCTCAGCGCGACTGCACCGACTGGGTTGTTGTCGAGGAGGAGGGCGAGAACGGTGACTCTTAGCTTGGGCAATCTTTCTTTTGATGATTGTGGTTGTAATGTATCGTTGAAGTTAAAATGGGGAATGAAATGACAATAAAATTTGCTGAAAATTTACAGAAATAAACTAGACTCAATAACGAAGACCCCACTTTTTACGGATTTGGAACATGACCTCTGGTTAGGGAGATATGGCCCTGACAAGTTGGTCCTAATTCGGGTAGCGATTTACAACGATTTGCTTACTGAGTAACATTACAAATAGCTATAGCGATTTGCGGAAACACTATAAATCGCTATAGCGATTTGCGAAAGAATCTACAAATCGCTATAGCGATTCACGGAAGACACTACAAATCGCTATAGCGATTTGCGATTTGTAGTGTCTTCCGCAAATCGCTATAGCGATTTGCGGAAACACTACAAATCGCTATAGCGATTTGCGAAGGAATCTACAAATCGCTATAGCGATTCACGGAAGACACTACAAATCGCTATAGCGATTTGCGATTTGTAGTGTCTTCCGCAAATCGCTATAGCGATTTATAGTGTCTTCTGCAAATCACTATAGCGTTTCGTTGGAGACCCGAAAATACTACAAATTGTTGTAGGAAAGTCCGATAATACTACAAATCATTGTTGGAAGGCCCAAAAAAAATTTGGTCCGGACCCATTTACAACCAACAAGTCTAACTCCATCAGGTCGAGGTACAAGATCCCACACTTGGTTCTTTGCCATAGAGTCAAGCTTTTCTTTCATGGCATTGATCCAATGTGTTGATCTTTCACTTTCAATGGCTTCTGCAAATGTGAAGGGATCTTCATCAATGTCTATAAAATCATTTGACTCTTGTAAATACACCACATAGTCTGGATGGATAGCAGATTTCCTAATTCTGGTGGACCTCCATACAGGTGCTACAGGTGGTTCAAAATGAGCATTTGTATCCTATTGTTGTTGTATATCCTCATCAACAACCGGATCTAGTTGGGATTGATGTTCATTGACTGGACTTTCTCTTACATTACTCAAAATAACAATGATAGAGAAAATCGGGTCATTATCCTCAGCAGGTGTAGAGCCTGAATCCTGCATTTCCTCAAAATTAATATTTTGAGATGCATCTATTCCAACTGAACCATTTTCAATAAATCTTGCTTTATCTGTTTCCACTATCTGTGGTGTATGAGATGGACAATAAAACTTAAAGCCTTTCGACCTTTCTGGATAACCAATGAAGAAACCACTAGTTGTCCTAGGATCAAAAGCTTTTATATGTGGGTTATACAATTTAGCTTCTGCTGGACATCCCCATATGTGCATATATGACAAAGAAGGTTTTCTACCTGTCCATAACTCGTAAGGAGTCTTTTGAACAGCCTTTGTAGGAACCTTATTCAAAATATGCACTGCAGTCCTAAGAGCTTCACCCCACAAGGTCAAAGGAAGGTTTGAGTGATTCAACATCGCTCGAACCATTTCTTTAAGCGTACGGTTTCTCCTTTCATCTACACCATTCTGGTAAGCACTACCAGGCATGGTATACTGAGGTACAATGCCTTCCTGGATATGACCCAGTCCAAACCGAATACCGGGTTCGACCCGGTCCAAAACGGACCCGGGTACGACCCGGTCCTTCATGGACCCGGGTTCGACCTGGTCCGAAAAGGACCCCGGGTACGACCTGGTCCAAACCGGATACCAGGTTCGACCCGGTCCATATCGAACCCGGGTACGACCCGGTCCTCCATGGACCCGGGTTCGACCCGACTTCTTAATGGGTCTGGATCAAACCCGTAATAAAATGGATCCGGATCGGACCCGATCTAAATGGAGACCCAATCCTTTTTGGATCAGACCCACACCAGGTCCCATTATGGGTCCGGGTCAGATCCAAAAAATTAATAGCAGGCCCGATCCATTTCGGGTTTGGATCAGGCCCTGCTATCGGATCTTCACTCGGGACCCGATCTGGTCCCCTGATAGAAATTAAACAGAAACCCGATGGGTTTCTGTTTGAAATTTCAGGGAAACCGAAAAGGGGTTTCCGCCCTTTTCGGTTCCACGGCGACCCACGTCGCCGTAACGACGACTGATGCCGGACCCCGGTGACCTGCGTCACCCCACGGTGACGCCGGTCCGGCGACAACCCTCCCGTCACCAGATGTCGCCCCACGGCGACGCTTTGCGGCCGATGGATAAAGGGCACGACTGGAACAACAGTGCCGACAAGATTGCCGACGACCAGCGGATGATTCGGTCGGCATATCGCCCCACGACGATTGTCCAATCCGGCGACAGCTCCGGCGACGGCAACTACATGGCGGCCTGATGGAACTCCAGGCTGAGAAAAGGGGGGTTTTGTCAAACCTCAGATGTCGGCCATCCGACGTTCAACCCCGGCAACACCTCCGCCATATGCCGACCACCCTGCAACCCGACGGTGCTGGGGATTTCAGGTGACGGCTCCGGCGATGCTCCCGGCAATGGCAAAAAACCTCCCTGCAGCCCAACGACCACAGGTATAAAACGAATTTTTTTATGAGGTTTCCTTGAACCGCGAAAAAGATGTCGCCCTTTACGAGAACAGTAGCCGGTGAAGATTATCGCCCCACGGTGACAATCTGTAGCTAATCGATGGTTGTTGCCCCACGGTGACTCCATCGATGCCAAAATTGCCGAAACGGCCTACACGGCCATGCGCAGCAGAAAATGCGTGGGTTGTGGGCCCATAACCCAATGTTGGGCGAAACCCTGTAAAAACAAGATGACAGGGAGCGTACCTGAATTCGCCATTGTCCGTGTAGGTAGTTCGGCGTTCTTCTCAGCCGGTCGACGCCCACAATGAGCCCAGGCCTAATGTCAACGGTGAGCAGGACCCTATTCTACTAAATGTGAATGCAGAACTGATTTTGGGCAAGATATGACTATGAATTCTCATCATCTTCGTAACCTCTAACCCCCTTATATAATGGAGAAATTGGGCAGTTACGTGAATGTGGTCTCTCCACATTCACGTAACTCCCACCCACTATCTCCATTATTCAGCCACTTACGTGACCCACTAAGATGGTGTCAAACCGGGTCAGACTGTGGGTTGGACCCGTAACCCAAAATGTCCAACATGAATATGATATTTTCTTAAAAAAAGTTTGTGCAAATGTTCTAACAAAGGTTTAAGATCTGTTTTCTACATGGATATCTCACCCAACTTAAACCTGAAACTGGATGAAGCCCAACTGCACATTGTTTGACTGGTATCTGTTTTCTAAATAGATATCTAACCCAACATAAACCTGAAACTGGATCCAAGCCCAACTGCGCATTGTTTGATTGTATTTTGTTAAAGTCTCAAACAGGTCGACTATCCAACTGTTGGCATCTGTATTCAAGTTTTAGATACAACTAACCGACTGATTTCAGTCCTCTAAATGAGGACGACTTTGTGGTCCAAGGTCTCCAAGTGATAGGGTGGGGCAGAAGTCATAAACAACACAAAATCGAGGTGTTCTTTAATCTCCATATTAAGGGAAGACCTTTTCAATCTTTGAAACAAGGACAAGGTCTTGAATAGATTGGGAGTAAGCAATCTGCCATGTATGTGATCATCAGGACTCACAAGGATGGCTCTCTTGCTTGCCAAAACCCACCAAACGATGTAAGATGATTCCCCAGTTGTTCTGCCATGAGAGAGAGAGAGAGAGAGAGAGAGAGAGAGAGAGATTGAGAGAGAGAGAGAGCTTTCTTATTTCCCCTTTTTAATTTGTTTATCTGTTAGTCTGGTTTATGGTTAAAAGCTGCCAGGCCTCCTGTGACCTCCACCGTCTTGAGAGGTGTTGTGCAACGAGTTGGGTGGTGACAGTGAAGCTGCAAGCTCGACCTGCAGCGATGTTCTATAAAAAGTGCCCTCTCTCTATATATATATAATGCGTTTACAATTATATTATTGTAAGTTTTTATGGTTTTTAAGAATTTTTAACGCGACAATTTTTTACTGGGTCAAAGTTTACCAAATCGAAAATTGGACAAAAATAATGGGTGTGGTTTGACCGTAACCAACATTTGTTGACCTGCACTATGCCATGTTGAGTGCCGCACCTGCATCTTCACCCATATTGACTCGGGTGCTTTGAGGGTATAGAAGCATGTATGTTACATAGTTGCTTAGCATTTTTAATTAACTCTTATATGTTTAGTCAAAATGTTGGTGTTGGAATTTACCGATAAACTTTTATTGCTTTCTGAATTATGATGCTTATTTCAATCTAGAACAAAGGTTATTCAATCAGGGTACTATGATGTCATAGTTTTTTTTGTTATATTATCAAAGGCTGAACAATGCATGTTTGGTTGATATGTATTAACAAGAAATACGCAAATATTTCCTAGTTGGGTTGCAGAATAAGTTTAAAATTTGCTACCAACGGGGGCTCCGCTTGTCTAGCAGGAGCAGTTAGTGCACGTCCCCTTGTGTTGGGACGTTGCAAGTTCGAACCCCAATGGTATATGGTTGTATAACTGGTAGGGGTCTGCCTAACCCCAGCTTTCTCTGTCGAAAAAAAGAAAAGAAAAAAAAGTTTAAAATTTGCTTGTAACTGCTATGTTTAAATCTGGAGTTATGGCTATCATCTGTTATTATTTTAAAGTTTCCAAATCAAACTTTTGTGGGTGTTTTCTGCTGATCGTTTGATCCTTTTTGCAGTTGAGAAGCATTATTGATCCAAAGAGACACTACAAGAAGAGCGACTCTAAAACACTTCCCAAGTATTTCCAGGCAAGTGATCGTCCATCTTAGTGCTTTTCCTCTGCCCTCAACACATTTTTTCCCTCTATAGCAAACTCGAATGTTCCTTTTCTCGTATCATCTTTCTTAAAGAAAAGTTTGGTTGAAGATCAGGTGGGTACAGTGGTCGAGCCTGCATCATAATTTTTCTCAAGCCGCCTTACTCGGAGGCAAAGGAGAGCAACTCTTGCTGATGAGCTACTATCTAACCCAAAACTTCACCAGTATAGGTAACAACCTTGTCCATGAAGCGTGTTTCTTTATTGCTACAACAGAATGATATTAGGTTATTACAAGGCTCCTATTGTAAAACATCATCCCTTTGGTTGCCAGAAAATGTAAGGTCTTAGAGATTGAGGATGAGCGACGTTCTGCCAGTGGGGTATCGAAGTGGAGGGAGAAGAAGAGGCACAAATCTCACAAATCTAAAGAATGATTAATGAAGTTGGTAGATGAAGATGATGTTCAGTGTCACACTATGTCACAGGGACTCTCCAACTAGGTGCCGCACCCGCACCCGATGCAGTCAACCTGACCCTGGGTGCAGTCAACACACCCACGGTCATATATGTCCAACTTTTGGACTTTATATATATATATATATATATATATATATATATATATATATATATATATATATATATATATATATATATATATATATATATATTTGCCGCACCCCCGCACCCGCACCCATGTGACATAGCCAGTGGGGTATCGAAGTGGAGGGAGAAGAAGAGACACAAATCTCACAAATCTAAAGAATGATTAATGAAGTTGGTAGATGAAGATGACGTTCAGTGTCACACTATGTCACAGGGACTCTCCAACTAGGTGCCGCACCCGCGTCGCAGCCGCACCCGATGCAGTCAACTTGACCCTGGGTGCAGTCAACACACCCACGGTCATTTATGTCCAACTTTTGGACTTTATATATATATATTTGTTGCACCCCCGCACCCGCACCCATGTGACATAGCCCACTGGCAGAACGTCGCTCATCCTCAATCTATGAGACCTTACGTTTTCTGGCAACCAAAGGGATGATGTTTTACAACAGGAGCCTTGTATCAGTGGTAATTATCTTGCCAATTGGAACATCAAAATGCACTCTTCAACAATTAATTTCTTGTCAACAATCCATACAAGAAGATGCTTGATGTGGACTAATTGCAATTTATGAAGAAAGAAATTACACTGTCAACATACCAAAACTAATAAGCAAGATTGCTTATTAGTTTTGGTATGTTGACAGTGTAATTTCTTTCTTCATAAATTGCAATCAGTCCACATCAAGCATCTTCTTGTATGGATTGTTGACAAGAAATTAATTGTTGAAGAGTGCATTTTGATGTTCCAATTGGCAAGATAATTACCACTGATGATCATACACATGTATAGGAGAAGAAATCATCTTGCCTAAGGAAATAGCTAAAAACAGCTGGGAAGGATCATAGGGACTGGCTGACCCCTGCCTGGATCGCTACAGTAGTAAAATATTCAGGCCAAGTCTGGAAGGCTTGCTTTAAGCTACAGAGCACATCAGAGGTAGCATAAACATCCAATAGGATCAGGAATTCCTGGTGAAGCAACATATTGATCCTGTTGGAAGTCGTTATATGAAGTTTGGTTGGCTTAACAATGAATAGAAGAAACAGGTATTTAGCATATAAGTGGTGCTCGTTACTGAGGCACAGACTCAAAAATCTTAGCCATACTGTTGAGTGTTAATTGAAGTGGTCAGCAATCAATCTTTGGGTTACAAGCCAAAACCACACTATCTTGTGTTTCATAACCCACTGTTAATCTACCTCCTGGAAGAAAATCTAGATCCTGATTCTGCATATAAAAAGGGCTTAGGGTCCCTATTGCATCACATGTTAGCATTTGGAGAGAGCAGTGTTCTGAAGCAGTTGTGGCTTATCACAAGACGTCAGGAACATCTATATCAAATGTAACTTATACCTAGACATTTTGTCCAACCACTGATGGAACATGTAATAGATCTAATGGCCAAAATGCACATGTTAGATGCAGAAGGGTGCAAGTGCAAATCCCTACTGACAAGATCACCAATTTGCCACCCAGGCCCTTTCTGTCACTGAGTGTATCCAGTCTTAGATAACAAGCAGTTAGTAAGGTTGCAACCATGCTTGGTGTCTTGACCAACTGTAAGTATGCCCAGATGAAGTTTTGAAACAAAATAAACTTTAGAGGTATAGTGTTTACTCATACAATTAATAAGAATGGTCATTGTATAAATAGTGGCCCTGTTAATGGTACAAACTCAGAATAGCATAAGCAGTTTTCCTAGGCGCCAAGAGGAAGATATACTGAACAATGAACATCAGATAGGAAAAGAGAGAGAGAGAGAGAGAGAGAGAGAGAGAGGGGTATGACTGAAGCAGTGTCAGGGAAAAAATGTTGAATCTACTATACTGTTACCATGACAGTTTGAGTTCCGGTCTTTCTGGGCTAACAATAATTGATTAGTGTGACCATCCAAATGGAACTAGATAGCTCTTCTGCAAAGAGTTTTGTTTAACCTATTGCTTTGTTGTTAGAAAAATGTATTTCATATTTCCCAGTTTTGTACAATAGTTGCATTGACTTGAATATGATGCTTGAGTACCGAGAATTAAAACCGAGTCAGGAATTATGGTACCTCATTTTTCTCATACTAAATGCATAGCTCATGCAGGGCTTCATCTTAGTCAACCATCTCCAGGGTTCATAAAGGTTTAAACCTATGTCACAGGGATTCGGCTAGCAGGGTGCCGCACCCGCGTCGATGCGATTCGACGCGGGTGCGGCACCGGGTGCGGTCAACCCAATCCTGGGTGCATTGACCGCACCCAGGGTCATTTTGGTCCATTTTTGTTGATTTTTTTTTTTTTTAAAAATGCCCTACGAAATGGGCTGCAGAATTAAAAAAAAATTCTGGACAGCTGCTTGCTGCTGCTGCTCTTGTTTTATAAAGGGGCACTTGTGTCCACAACATCTGACGAGCTTTGTTGGCATCCCATACTATTCTTGCCTCCAAACAATTAATTCACAGCGTTGGAAACCATACTATTAACTTAGAAATGATGATCCATCTTCTTCAAAAATTAAAACCAAAATTCAAGAGCCTTTTGAAGTCTTTATGCTTCAACCAACCAAATCCTTTTTTGCCAAGGATTTTCTCTCTCCATAATAAATGATAATGGTGGTGGTAGAGTAGAGCCTTGGTGGCTATTAGTATTCACTTTTCTCCTGACGAGATGGGTGCTCTAGTCGTAGCTTGTGTAGACCTCTCTTTTCCACATGTCAAATCCAATAAATTTCTTTTAGCTGTCATCTGTGTGCAACTGTATATAAAATGAAATTTGAAGAACCCTAGGCAGTGGCGCCGTAGGCCTCGTGAAGACTCTCTCTCCAACAAACCACGTCAAACCTTTCTCTTATATTTTTTTTCGTGAAGACCAGGGAGTTTCAGACATGATTGAATCATGACAGTCCACAGAATGCAGCAGGCTGGGTCGATCAGATTGTCAATCCTTTCGGTTCATCAATTTTGTCCCGTTGAGCTAAAGTACACAACAAGCAAAACGTGGGTAACAAGTCTTCAAACAAACACACCAGCAAAAAAAACTGAACCCCGACCCGCGCCGGGGGAACCCTCGACCCCCTTATATATATATATATATATTTACATTTTTGCCCCTGCCGCACCCCCGCACCCAGGTTTTTTGGAAGTGTCGAATCCCCGCACCCGCACCCGCACCCGCACCTGCACTTGCTCCCGCACCCATGTGACATAGGTGTCACATGATCCAACAAAAGGCCAGTTATTTATTATCTTTCTTTTGGGTGTTATTTGTGTGCATCACTTGAAATCTTGCATTTGCATCAACAAGATGTTCTCATGCAATGAATTTCTTTCCCATCATGATTCTACGAAAGTGTGCGTGTGTAATGGGGAGATGCTCTCATTGATGAACCTGATAAACTCTCTAGAGCTATCAAAAAATTTTGAATGACAATTTGATTGCTTTTAGGTGACATGGTATTTGTTGCTAGTCTCATAAGTTCTTTCGTTAAACTTACCTGATGAACACATGGTATATGTTGCTCTTTCCCTGCTCGGAGATTCAAGAAGCCTGTGGTGTCAAAACCATAAGAATATCGTAAAGGAGATATTCACATGCCATAAAAAATCTTGATAGTATTTGCAAGAATGACAATGTTAGCTTTCGTTAGCTTTTCTCTCTCTTTTCTTTGCGTTGCATTTTTCATTGCTCTTCTTGTTCAAGGTAGTTCCTTCAGTTACTAAGTTTTTCTCTTTCTATATAGTAGTTTAGCAAGGAATTTCAGTGGATTGGCTGCAATTCATTTGCTTTTCATGTGCTAGTTTATACGTTGGGATCACATTTTGCGTCCTTTGAAAAATGCCATTTGCTTATGTTGACTTTATGTGGGCTCCACCTTCCTGGCTAAGGAAGGCTATGGAGTGTACAAAGCAGGTTATATGTCCCCTCCCCCCCCCGAACAGGGTCGGTACTAAGATCTCATGTTCGGGGCTTCCAAATAGAGCCACGTATACGATCGAGACCGGCATGGTTCCCGATGACAGTCTGCATCATACTGCATCGTAATTTGGTGCCGCAACAAAGACTTAAGTACCCTTTACCGCCATTCGCTTCATCTTTCTCGAACGGACATAAATGCCCTCCTTCTAGAAAACTGAACCGTCGGTTCGTGAAAAGGACAAAACTGCCCTCCATCGTTATCGCGCCAAAACGTTCCGCAGAGTTTGCGTATGTAGCAAGCGTTATGTTGTAGGATTCAAATAGTTCGAAACAATCCATTCTCGCTCTAAGCACTCTACTGGAGATTCTTTGCTTTCATCTGGAGTCGTGGAAGCATCCTTTCCCTTTGTTCCAGAGCATCTGTTTCCGTCTTACCACTGCTTACTCTACAGTTGGAATATCCAAATTCCCATCGTTTCGGTGAGTTTCGTGTAAGGTTTCTTTCTTCAATCTGAACTTTGCTTCTTATACAACGATTTGTTTCTTATGAACCCAAATATTCCGACGATTTCTAATCATGATGATCGTGTAATGTGTTGTGCAGGTTAACAATGTCTGCGCCTCATCAGATTAGAGATACCCCGTCGTTCTATGGGTTGTCTATTAGAGAAGTGATCCGCCAGTCCCATCTATCTAAGGTTTTTGAAAGATACCAAAATATACTTAAGATTGAGAACGATAAATATAGGGAAAAAGCCTTGGAATCGTATTATGCTGAGGATTATCCATCAGATATCGAGGCTGCGGATCAAAGGAAGAACTCTGAATTACGAAAAGATGCAGAACAAGGATGACGAAGAGAAGGCAAAGGCAAGAAATATTGCTGACAATTTGAAAAGAAGGTTGAGGATTGACGCACGGGCGAGGGAAAAGATGAAGAAGAATGAGGAGCAGTATCAAAGTTATGTTAGCTATTTAGTGGATGAAACTGCGGCACAATGTAAGAGGAGAGACTTGGAGCGCAGTGCAATGTTTAACAAGGCATGGCTACTGAAGAAGGAGGAGGAGAGGCGAAGGCAAATGAATAAGGTGGAGGAAAAGAAGGAACAGAATATTCCTCAGTATGAGGAAGAAAAGGAAAGACGAATGAGAGAGAAGGAGTTTGAGGAAGCTAAGGAAATGCAAAGGCAGGAGAAGGAGAATGAGGAAAAGAAGGAAAGGCAACGGAAGGAGAAGGAGGAGGCAGAAGAAAAGGAAAGAGAAAGGAAGAAGCAGGAGGAAGAATTCCAAGAAAGAAGGAAACAAGAACTGGAAGAGAAAGAAAGGCGGCGGAAGGATAAGGAGGAGGAAGAAAAGGAAAGGGAAAGGGAAAGGAAGAAGCATGAGGAGGAAGTGCAGGAAAGGTTAAGGAAGAAGCAGGAGGAAGAGGCGAAAAGGGAGAGCGAAATGAAGCAGAAGGATGAGGAGAAAAAGCAGAGAGAAATGAAGTAGAAGGAGGAGGAGGCGAAAAAGAAGAGAGAAAGAATGCAGAAGAAGAAAAGGGAGAGAGAAAGGAAGCAGAGGAAGGAAGAGGAGAACAGGGAGAGAGAAAGGAACGATAAAAAGGAGGAGGAGAATAGGGAGAGAGAAAGGAAGCAGAAGGAGGAGGAGGAGAAAAGGGCAAGAGAAAGGAAGCAGAGGAAGGAAGAGGAGAAAAGGGAGAGAGAAAGGAAGGAGAAGAAGGAGGAGGAAAATAGGGAGAGAGAAAGGAAGCAGAAGAAGGAGGGGGAGAAAAGGGAGAGAGAAAGGAAGGAGAAGGAGGATGAGAAAAGGAAGGATGGAGAAAGGATGGAGAAGGAGGGCGAGAAAAGGAAGGCGAGAGAAAGGCATGCGATGGTGGAGCCGGTAAAGATGGAGATTGAAATGCAATTGGAGGCAGTGGACCACCAGAAAGTCTCAGGTTGGATGGAAAACAGTAGAAAATAGCGACGAAGGTAAATATATTCGTTCTGTCTGTGAAGATTTAATAACATGTTTAGCGATTTTGGTATAGCGATTACTGTGTTAGGTATTAATTTGTATAACGATTACTGTGATAGTCTGTCTGCAACCAATATTATTTATAGCGGTTAGTAGAATAGTATTTATAAGTACAAATGGAACTAAATTACAATTGGTAGTAATAATATGTTATTTTGTGTTACAGGGAGTTCACAGGAAAAGTAGAGTACTAGGTGAAAAGCTCGGAGGTCGGTGTCAATGGCCTGTAGTTCTGTCGTGGTATGGTCAGCTGAGTGCATATCAGAAGGACCGATTATGAAATATGCACTTCGGTGGCCTTTTGGACCAGCAATATTTTGAAACTTGCTGGAATACCATGACCCACCTGGTAAATAAATGGAATGATAAGACGAACACATTCCAGTTTGATTCTTTTGAGATCACCATGACTCTAGAAGATGTGGCGAGGATCACTGGCCTTAAGTGCGATGGCAGTGCTGTCCTGTTACGGCATTCAAACTATAACGCAAGGGAGAAATGCACGGCCCTGTTAGGAATGTCGATGGACGAATGGAGTCAATGTATTTCTGGTGGAATAAATTTCACATCAATGAAGGTCTCATTTTTTCGTAATAAATGGGAAGGCCACTCCGCTACTTGTGCATCTGAAATAATTGACCAAGAGTTGCGCGACTTCCTTCTATATTTTTTTGGTCTTACATTATTTTCCGATTGTTCTGGTTCGAGAATAAGTTCCATGTGGCTGCAGTACCTGGTAGACTTAGACGAAGTAGACAACTATGCCTGGGGTGCCGCTATGCTCGCACACTTGTACAGTCAACTCCACCGTGCGAGTAATGGTACGAAAACAGTTGGTGGATTTTGGTCATTTGTTCAGGTATTTGTTGATTACATACTTAGTAATTGTAGAACAATCTCATTGCAGGTTGTGGTGTTACTAATAATATTGTTTTTGTTAGGCCTGGGCGTTGGAACATATTATCCCATTAAGTCCTCGTTGTGGCCCTCCGATTTGTGGTTTTCCAAAGATCAATCGTTGGGCTAGAATAAACGTCGCAGTTTATAATGCTAAGTCCATTTTAGATGGGCTACAACTAAATGAGGTAAACGTTCTAAAATTGTTTACAATCACGACAGCATTTACCATTGAGTATTATAAATCATTGTAATGTTCAGCATTCTTAAGTATCCATCGCTGCAGGATTGTCTTCCGTAGTACATATCGTTGTTGTCATATCATGCGTAAATAAATGTTAATATATTTGTCATTCGTTATTAAAAAGAATTACCAATGTACAGATTTTGTGGAGATCTTATGGAGATGGGGAGGATGATGATGAAGACGTTGTTGCGGTGGCTGCTAGATTGTCTTACCGCGATTTGTGGCTATTCTGCAATTTTGAAGCCGAGTTGCAGCAAGGTAATTGAGTTCTTCTACAATCTGGCTTGAGGCAGTCTATCCCAAATAAGCCTTTGGAAGTGAGAAGGAAGATGAATAGTGGTGGGGGCAGGAACGTTAATTGGCCCGATCGCTACAGGGACGAATTATTAAATTGGAACTCAGGTGGTTTGATCCCTTCTATTTCGAAACCACATGAAGGACGGCAATTTGATCCCTTCTATTTCGAAAGGTATTGGGAACCAATGCGGCAAAATCGGAAGATTGAAAAAATTGTGAACACATGCCTCCCAACTGCCCCTTCTCATGTTGCAGCCCAGCCTCTACAACCAAAACGTCGTCTATCTCCGGTTACTACGACTGGTCCCTCAGTAACAAAGCGCGAGGAAGAGCGAACACTTGCACTAAAAGAGAACATTGTCTCTGCCGCACGGTTCGAAGTTATGGAGAGGGAGAATAAGAAATTAAGGGCAGAAGTAAGCACTATGGGGATTCAATTGAACTTAGTGGTAGAGATGATGACCAGTTTTCTTAATAAAGGTCTCGCAACGAAGATGCCACGCAGGATAGACAGTGCACAAATAAAAAGTGAGAGACAAGTCTATGATATTTCATCTGATTCGTCAAGTGCTTCGGAATAAATCATAGTTTTTCATTTTTATCACGCTAGGTTTTTGTTGTAATTGTATAATGAGTTGTAGTAACGTGACATTCTTTTATTGTTTAATTCTTTTTTATTACATCTTTTCGTCTGTGGATCTCGGTAATAAATAAACTTTAATCGAAAATAGATGTTTGTTCAAAAATCGTGGCATTGCCTAACCTCTCTAGCATCGCTAAGATATATCATTTCTGTTTAGCAATCGTTGTATTTGTCTCCCCCTCGAAAGAATATCGCAATAAGGATTGGCGATGTAAACCGTGAACAATAATTTAACGAGTTCTGACGGCGTAAATGATAACAGTCAATAGCGATAAGAAAAGGGTTTGTCGTTGCATGAATATATCGATGTATCCATATACGATAATCAATAGAATAATCGTGAAAGATTATTCATACCTAAAAGCTTGTTATAATGCGACCGACAAACGACAGGGTTTTTATTATTTAAAAGTGAATAATTAAATTTCGGGGGTGTTTCCGAAAAAGTTCGGCATGTGAGACGACGTATTTTTAATTATTTCTATCGAAAAAAGGGCGGTTTGTGGAAAGACGTATTTTTAAATTTTTCGAAAGCAATCGTTTAATTTGGCGGCGGCTATCGAAAATAGGGCGGCATGCGAAAAGACGTATTTTTATTTATTTAAAACGCAATCATTTAATTAGCGGCCTGTTTTCCAAAAATGTCTGGCATGTGAGACGACGTATTTTTAATTATTTCTATCTAAAAAAGGGCGGTTTGTGGAAAGACATATTTTTAAATACTTCGAAAGCAATCATTTAATTTGGCAGCGGCTATCGGAAAAAAGGGCGGCATGCGAAATGACGTATTTTTATTTATTTAAAACGCAATCATGTAATTAGCGGGCTGTTTTCGAAAAAGGGTGGGACGTTAAAGGACTTTACCTTTGTATTTGACTGAGGACGGCGTTTCCGTATCTGCGTTGCAAAGGTGCCATCGATATCTCCGTCCAGGCATGGTGCCGAAGAAGGGGACAATCAAAGAAGTACGACCAGCCATGGCGTCCAAGAAGACGACTACGGGGCCAATACGACCCGGCACGGCGCCAAAGACGATGGGAGCACTACGACCGGGCACGGGGGCAACGGAGGAGACGGTGGGAGCAAAACGACAGGCACGGCGCCAACGGAGAGGGCGATGGGAGCAAAACGACCAGGCACAGCGGCAACGGAGAGAACGATGGGAGAAAAACGGCCAGACACGGCGCCGAAGAAGAACACAACCACATCCACAGTACCAGCATTAGCGCTTAAGACGTATATTTTTTGAAACGCCTGAGCGGTTTAGTCAACATTTGCCTTTTCATGTCGTATTTGGACTATTGTTGTTTACTGTAGACAATAATTTTAATGTCGAATCTTGAATACCACGCTCATGGTGCACACAGTTCAACATCCACAGGCAAGGTTGGGCGGCAACGCCCTGACGAATGCGTAGATGACATCGAGCAGATGCAAGATGAATTTGCGGTTGGGAACACTATCAGTAATTTTGTAAGTATTTAACCACTATCAATTTCTAGGTCGTTCCGGTTTGTATGTTTTGAAGTTCGTAAATTTGTGCAACCAGACAATGTGTGATTTTGTCAATTACACCCAGAGCAAGCCAACGGGCAATACAGTACGCATCATCACCCCTTATTTCATGGTATGGTTGTTCCGCTGTTGTTTTGTTTGTTTTTATTACGTACTAAAGTTTCTTGATGGTTAAATTTTACTATTTCGTGCAACAAATGTAGGTCCGGTGAAAGCCATACAACATTAGATTCAAAGATGCAGTACCTTGTTGGAACAACGATGATGAGTGCCTAGACATTTCGAAATTTGGAAAGGTAAGTGAACAAACCTCTTCTCAAAGGTTTAGTCGTAACATCCCCATCACGATATGTCTCTGGAATGAGAAATTATTTTTTCGATTCGCAGATTTTACTTCCTACACTCTGGCAAAATCCCGACCATTGGGTCCTATACGAAATGAATTTTCTGAAAAAACAACTATGGTGCTACAACTCATTGGACTGCCACAGTGGCGTAGAACACGATGCTATGCATTTGGTAAGATTGTGGCCATAGGTGAATCGTAGCTATTCGAGGTGGACCAGAGTGTAATATATTATCCCTTTATCACAGGCGGGATTCCTTAACGAGGCTATGGGTGTCGACATTGTCGAGTGGATGTTGCTCTGTGCTGATGATGCTCCTTTACAAAGTAATGGGGTCAATTGTGGCATATTCGTAATGAAGCATATTGAAGCAATATACAATAGAATAAATGTTACTTTTCACGCTGTATGAGCTTTGTATCCGATGTTATTGTTTATTCCTGTTATATATTCGTTTCACATTACATGTTTTGTTGCAGGATATTATGTCGGAAATACACGACAAAATATGCGAACAATTGATTGAGTTTAAAAAGAACGGCAGACAAAATATGTGAAGTGAAACATATCGATTGTTCTGTCTGTACAACCTAAGGAGCTCCGCCATCACCGTTCTCGCCCTCCTCCTCAACAGCAACCCAGTCGGTGCAGTCGCGCTGAGGATGGCCCGCAGAAGCTCACTACGTTGTCTTCCTCTCCCTAGCGAGGAGGTCTCAGCACAGCCGTCGTTCCGGTGACGGGTGTTCATCTCGTTCCGGTGATGAGTGTTATACGAAATGTAAATCGTAATCAGAAATAGTTTTGTGTCGTATGCGCATTACCAATGCTGGTAGAAGTTGTTCTTCAGTAATGAAAAATACTGTACGGAGATAGATATCTCTAAAAATCGCATTCAGTGAACGTATCAATAAGAAATGTTTGTTCTCAGAAATCGCAGTATTGATGAACCTACGGTAAGGTACGCCTAAGGCGATTTCTTGGGACGCGTGTGGACGTACTTTTGGATTTATTTGAGATCGAAAAATTCGGTCCAATCGCATTGATTAATATTTGGAATAGCCCCCACATTGTTCAATTTCATTAATGCGGAGTGCATTTTTACTGAAGATTTGCTTTTGGTGTTTGTTCTCAGAAATCGCTGTATTGTTGAACCTACGGTAAGGTACGCCTAAGGCGATTTCTTGGGACGCGTCTGGACGTACTTTTGGATTTATTTGAGATTGAAAAATTAGGTCCAATCGCATTGATTAATATTTGGAATAGCCCCCACATTGTTCAATTTCATTAATGCGGAGTGCATTTTTACTGAAGATTTGCTTTTGGTTTAATGAAACTGACGTATATACTTGAAAACTGACGGAGGGTGATAGGACGTTTCATTAATATTTGATTGACACAACACACACTTCCACTTTGCTTCGCGAATAAGGAACCGACAAATCGATAATTCACACCGACAAATCTATAATTCCTGCGTATAGGTGGCTTTGACGCAGTTGTCGTATCCATTTATACTTTTTTCATATGTCTGCAAGATCATAATTGAAGGAAACGTCATATGTCTACAAGTTTTCATGGTGGTAGCAGTGTAGTTGACGGTAGACCACTAAGCGTATCGCTTCGTACTATTCGTAAAATATGAAAGCTACATTAATGGTTGTTATTCACCACTTTTTTCATATGCCAGCAATAAAGCGATGTTTAAGCATACAACATTTCATAGCGATGTTGAATATTATCATTTCGAACATTAGAAGTCTTTGTTCATTAAAATACATCGCAGTCTCACTCAGCGACTGTCAACCACGTCGGTTGAGTGCACATCTTTTATCAATTGCAAGCCTTTTAGATGCTCGCGAGGCCTCCTTCACTTTCTCCTCCGCAATTAGAAAGGACGTCAATTTTTTGCAGAGTTCTTCGCGGAATCCGGGTATATCAACCTGCAAAAACAGATTGTAAAGTAGAAGCAATAGACATGCACTTAATCCCCAATAACAGAGGCGAAGAAATGGCATACAACGTCGAAAAAGGGTTCTGCACCATTGTATATTGCTTCAATGTACTTCATTACAAATACCCCGCAATCAACGCCATTGTCTTGTAAAGGAGCATTGTATGCCGTGCGATAGATCCACTCGCTAGCATAGACTCCCAAAATGGCTTTGAGGAAACCGATCTGAGAATAATGCGACCGACAGTAAATTCATGACCCCAGTACACGACTTGTTCCTCACATAGATAATGAAACTTACGAGATGAGAAATGTCTAGCCGTAAACCACTGTCAACTTCCAACGAATTGTAACACCATAGTTGTTTTTCGCGTAAATCCATCACGTATAAGACCCAATGCTTTTCAGATTGCCATAGTGTAGGAATCAATATCTGCAAATAGATCGAAAAATTGATGTTAGCACTTGTTATGATGTAATATTGCACTCTAGGTTTGTTTGCTTACCTTTTCACTTGACAAAAGGTCTATGCAGTGATTACCGTTAACCCAATAAGGTATGCCGTCTTGAAATCCACTAGAGTATGGCAAACGGCGTAAGATAGTCTGCAAACTCAAACATTGCTAACACTAATGATAACATACGAATCAATTGGAATAAATCAATAACAGAAAACAACATAAAATAAAACCGATATATCATGAAATACGGACTTACGACGCATACAGTCTGGCTTGGTGCGCTGCTTTTAATATAACTGACGAAATCGGATATAGTCTGTTTGCAGCAAATATGTTGTTGTTAACGGACGTACACATGGCTTACGTATATAGACAACTGCTACTAGTTTCATAGTAACAAAATTACTGATCATGTTGTATTGTGCAAATTCACTCTGCATTCTGTTGATGTCCTCCAGGAGTGATTGACTAAGTTTTCGCCCAACTTCGTCGGTGGATGTTCGACTGAAATGAATGCGGACATTACAACGAACGATATTGAAATTACATTATACAGTACACAAAACACAAATCGCAAAAAACGGCATGAAACAGACGGATTTTGATGAAAATGTAGACGATGTGTAGACAATATACCCATGATTCGCCATTGTTGATCGTGTAGCTATCTTCGTCTGTGTAAGTTTGTATGTATGAAGGAACCGTCTGTTTGATTATTGCTGGTTCATGAAGTAGAAGACAAACACAGCTTCTAGTACTCATGCGACTATTTATGACCTAAAAGATGTACTGCTCAACCAACATATTAGATACTGAAGCCAACTTTTAAGGCATAATCATTGTAAAATTTATATGCATCTTCCTCGTTATTAAACTTCATTCCTTCTACAGGAACATAGTCACGTGTAATTCCATGTACATTCTCAGTTCCTACGGTATCAAAATCTACCTCATTATTGAATTGCATTTCTTCTCCTGGAACATTCAAGTCAAGTGTACTTCCGTGTACATTCCCGGGGCCTACACTTTTATTATGTACACTGTAATCGAAATCTACCTCATTATTAAATTGCATTTCTTCTCCTGGAACATTCAAGTCAAGTGTACTTCCGTGTACATTCCCGGGGCCTACACTTTTATTATGTGCACTGTCAAGGTAGTCTAACTCATCACTGAATTGCATTTCTTCCGCTGGAACATTCAAGTCAAGAGTGGGTCTAATGCCTGCACCCTTTTTTTCATGTGGATTGTTAGTGCAGATGTTCAATACTTCAGTTGCGTCATAAGTATAGATATTCAATTCTCTAGATCTTTCGATGGATTCAACTACATCGTTTTTATTACAACCTGATGATAAGCTCAACAATGTTTTAAGCAATATATCAATTTGTGTTTTGCAGCAAAATAGCAAACAAATCGATATTAACTAACAAAACGGGAGTCTGTTACTAATACAGCGGTTTGAGATACAATGCATACGATGAATGAATGTAGGATACCTGATGGGGTAGAGGCCCTTCTTAGCATCTGCAAACAAGCATTCTTGTCAATAGGTCCCAGCGTCTTACAAATATCGATAAGTTTCCAACCTTCGTAAAAACAAGATCTACCTGCAATAACCAAACAATGCCTTAATGGCACACAAGACGACATGCCTTCTTCATCAATCGCATGATGAGATGAAAAGCTATTCACGCTGCCTTAATGGCACTGGTTGGAATGTTTGTGCATCATTGCTTTCTTTGATAATGCCTAACAACAACGACAAATAAAATAAGGCAGTGGAATGTTTTGTAAGCAATATATCAATTTGCGTTAGCAAGCGGCATAGTTTTACTACGATTTAATCAGGATGCATATAACAACGGATACCACTAGGGTTAAGTAAGTCAAAGCAATGATTTAATGCATGACAGTATCAAATCAAGTGCAGTTTGATGTTTGCTTATACTGAGCATCAACTTATCGCTTACCATGCCAATAAAATACACATGTCGTACATGTGTGTTGACGATAACGCTCTCATAATATCCACGAGTCTCTAAAGTGAGTTTAATAGAAGTCGCTGAGAGAGCAGCGATATGCATGCGAAAATCGCCCCGCCATTCGTGTAACGATGTGTTTCTGCATCCACATGTTTTCAAAGTCTGTGTACAAATATCTTACAAATACATATTACATGAAATATAATATCTTACACAAACGATATGTATGTATAGCGTTTTGTAAGATATTGAAAATCGATGCGGCAGTTCAACATAATAACTTACAACTCGACGATACAAAACCATACTATCTAAAAGGTCGATAAATATATCGCACAATAAATTACAAATCGATAAGGAAGAACTTGAGCATAATAGCAAACAAATCGATATTAACTAACAAAAATGTATCTCACAAAAACGGGAGTCTGTTACTAATACAGCGGTTTGAGATACAATGCATACAATGAATGAATGTAGGATACCTGATGGGGTAGAGGCCCTTCCTAGCATCTGCAAACAAGCATTCTTGTCAATAGGTCCCAGCGTCTTACAAATATCGATAAGTTTCCAACCTTCGTAAGAACAAGATCTACCTGCAATAACCAAACAATGCCTTAATGGCACATACGACGACATGCCTTCTTCATCGATCGCATGATGAGATGAAAAGCTACTCACACTGCCTTAATGGCACTGGAAGGAATGTTTGTGAATCATTGCTTTCTACCATGATGCCTAACGACAACAAAAATGAAGAGAAGACACTGGAATGTTTTGTAACGCAAGGCAGGCACGAGAAGGCGACAGTGTGTTGTACAACAGGATAAAAAACAAGGCGGAAAGCTAGACTGGAGACGAAGGCAAAGTTTTGGTTGATAATGGGAGCAACTGTTATAGCAGATGGCGCAGGAGTTTAATGAATAGGGAACGTCTCCACTTTAAATGGTTAACATCAAACTTTCTGGATGGAGGACTTTTTTGTCTTTTTATCGACCCGTCGTTTCACAACTTTTGAATGGAGGATATTTTTGTCATTTCCTCGAACTGTCATTTCAGGGAAGGAAAAGCAAGTAAGGGTGATTAAGTCTTTGCAACAGCACCAGAGTCCGATGCAAAGTTATGTCAACATACACGGAAATACGAGCCCCATGTGCATGAATACGCGCTCATTCGATCCCCCAAACACAGACATGGGATTCAGTGAATCATCGGGGGCGAACATACACCACCCTCTCTGGAGTGTAACCTGATATCATACAACCACTGTTTGAAACCCATGGGTGTCATCTCAATGGGTAAGGGGACTTCAAGGGTTTTATCAGTTGAAGGCCTGCCAATGCAAGGTTGTTCAGTTTTTTTTTTTTTAAGATTATGCTTCCTTAGGGGCTCATTTGTTTCAAAAAGCATTTCTGCAGGAAAGGGCACACCTCCAAAAAAAAATTGTGGGGCACCCTTTCTGTATACTAGGGCAAGGGTGCCCCACAATATACTTTTAATAAAAATAATTGTCTTAAATTACGTGTATTCTGGATTGGGGTTCTATTTTGGTGACCGGACAAAACCCAAATATACCTAAACCCAAACCTCGTTGTTAGTTATATGGGCTGTCCGGGTCAACCCTGACCCGACCTGTTGACAGCCCTACTGTATAGGGATGGTTTAGTCGCTACACCCCTTTCCCCATGGAAGCCTTTTGACATGAACACAATGGAGGGCCCAGCTTGTGCCATTTGGGCCAATTGATTTTCTGTGAAGAGTGTTTATTTCACATTCGTGTGGAAAATGTTCAGTTTCTATCAGGAAATTACCATGAAACAAATGGACCCCAAGGTGAAGAAAGCCAAGATTCAGGCAATTGCCGTTAGTTAGTTTTTTTTTAAAAGAAAGTTAATCAAAATTTCATTCATATTGAAAGTTGGTTGAAAATCTTGAACTTCGTCAGTTTGAAATGTTGGATTTGTAAAATTCATCAAAAACTAAAAGGACAACCAAACATGTTTTTGCTAAATCATTGAAATCAAAACTAAAACCTAATGCGGAAGCATACTTGAATTCATAAGGTACTTCGGTAGATCCTTGATGGGTATAATCTTCTGAAACCTGTATATGTGGTCATATAAGAGTGACTTAATCTCTTGATGGTTATGAAGAGCCTCAAAGAAATGGCCATTATATAAGGTTTCGATAACCATAACCTAATATGTATCCAACTAAGAGTTTGTCTCCAATTCGACCCATTATAAAATTATAGACAAAATTGGTCTCTCCACATAATAGACCGTACCATATGAGATACCACATAGCCCAATTGTATTAGATCACATAAAAAGGGATATAAATCGGTCGAACATGGGTTGGATCTTATCGGATGTTAGATAATCAGATTTAGAGTCAGATGGGGCTCAGATGCGTAGAGACTGCACCAATCCTGGATCTGATTATATACCCTAAAGATCTGAAGTATACATAGATTTTGTTGAACTTTAAGTCAGACTTGGATCTGCATTTGGACTCTGGATGTGAGAAAGCTACAACCAAATCCGAGTTGGAATCTGACCCGGATCCAGTTTTTCTAACCGAATCCGCCTATACGTATTGAACTCGAATTATTTATCTAGTTCTTCAATTTGTTCAGGTTTTGCATGAAGTTGCACTGTACACTTGCTATGAACAACTAAATTGACTTAATCTAAGATTTTACTTTTTCAAGATGGATCGTGTCGGCTTCCAGCACAAGGATCAATTGACTCAGCACCTGAAGGCATCTACGAAGATTACCAACCACCAAGAGTTTCAGACTGCCTTCATCTAGGCCCTGATCGTTGGTGTTGCAAAAGCACAAACCTGTGCTTTACGACCTCTGCTGGATGCCACAATGATTGCCATGCACAGGCAACGGCAGCAACCGTAAACTCCGAGGCCTCTCCCCATAGGCAGTAGCTGTATGATGAAGGGCGCACATAAATAAGAGCGGATGGCGTTTTTATCATTCAGGAGATGATGAAAACGAATTGCTGTCTTAGCATTATTGTTGATGAATAAAATGAAAATTCAAAGGTCTCTCTCTCTCTCTCTCTCTCTCTCTCTCTCTCTCTCTCTCTCTCTTAACAGGTGGCTCCTAAATCATCTTGCACAAGCATAAGAGCGATGCTTTCTTAATTTGAGACTTACAGATATATTTTATATAGGCTAGTTGGTAGAAACATGCACTAGAGGAAGTGCTTTTCATGTTTGGATGTGTTTTAATTAAGACCCACAAAAATCAACGGCTCATATTGCAGTAAAATTTGGTGATATTTTTTCGAGTATCTTTAGACCATAAAACTTGGTGGTAAAAAGCCAAATTTTCATAGTTAAATAGACTTAAAATAAACTATGATTTTTAACAAATAAATAATGATAAACACATATAAAAGTGTAGACAAAACAAAAAGTGCCTACAACTATTTGTTATTGAAGTGTTTTGAAAGGTAATGAGATAAAACTGATTAGGAGCTAAAAAAAAAAGTTAGCTATCATGTGGGCTAGAATGCAAGGTAGGCTACGTCCTACTAAAATAAGCGGATTATCTAGTTTTTTTCAATGGCAGGTGTGCTTGGGCATGCCTTCATCAACACGGGTGCCTGCTTGTGTTCCATAAGGTTACACATTAATTGCCTGTACAACCCTTTTAATTCACGAGTGTTGCAGCCTTAACAGAGGGGGACCGGTTATCGGCTGCCTTTTTTTTAAAGGCAAGCTGGTGTTAGGCAGACTCCTACCAGTTATACAAACTATACTATTGGGTTTTGAACCTGCAACCTCCCAACACAAGGTGACGTGAACTAGTTGCTCCAAACAGACAAGCGGAGCCCCCGTTGGTTGGTTATCGGCTGCGTTGTGCAACACAAAGTTCAATAATTGTCGAGCCCAACTAATAATCGAATCTAGTTCAAGTAGGGATAAAATGGTCTCTCAATGGAAACCAACTTTGTCTGTTTACCAGTTGGGCTTAAAAGGGCCTTTCCTGACCAATTGGAAACTCGAGGCATGGTTACGTGATTGAGCCCAAGTACTCAGGCCACAAAAAACACAGAAAATCACTAACCGTGCACTGATTTTCTGTGTAAAACTCAAAACATAGAAAATCACTACAAAATCTCTACAAGCATAACGATTTTCTGTGTTTTGTGTGGCCCGAGTATTTTGTGAAGTACCTGGACTCAATCACTGGATCTGCCCCATTGAAACTCAGTACGATAAGACCTGAGCTCAGTCTGAACATGACAAGAGTCAAGTAGGGCTCTTGATGAGCCAGAGCTTAGGTTGGGCCAGTTAAGCCCTAATACTAGGGGTGTCAACGGGTAGGGTTTACCCAGACCCACCCGGACCAAACCCTATAAGGTATGGGTATGGTGACAAATGAGAAGATCTGATTAAGACCCGAGTCTGGACCATAAGGTTTGATTAATACATGGATCCAGGTATAGTTTGTGAAATTTTATGGCAGATTCTGGCCCGACCCAAGTTCCGATTAAGACCTGCAAATTTTCAATGTAAAAATGATAACAAATTTTATTTTACCGTGTCTGGTTCATGTAGTTCTTTTTGAGTCCGGGTATGATTTCTCTTATATTAGACCCGATTAAACACAAGCCCAACCCAAGTTCCAATTAAGACCTACAAATTTTCAATGTAAAATTGATAACAAATACTATTTTACCAGGGTCTGGGTATGGTTTTTCTTATAATAGACCTGATTAGACCCCGGTCCAAGTCTAGTTCCACCTGTGTCTGAACCAAACCTGACCCGTTGACACAACTACCTAATACACTGTAAGGTCAGGCCAGTCTCGATGTCCACCCTCATAAATGTGTTGGTTATGATCGATTTTTTGAATGTTATAAGAACCCACCCATGTGTCAGAATCAAATACTTCATGAGCTGGTCCCCATAAAATCAAGTACATAAATCACATTTGTATGGTAGGAATCTAAAAATAAACTAAAAACTCATTTAGCACATACCCATTACGTGTGCTAAATGAGTTTTTCAGGACTTTTTTATTTTATTTTTAAATTCTGACTGTATACATGTGATCTATGTACTTGATTTTATAGGGTTTCAGCTCTTGAAGTGTTCGATTCCTACACATGGGTGGGTTTTTATAAGTTTTAAAAAATCAACGGTCCAAAATCCTTATAAAGGCTCCAAATATCATTTTTTTCCATCGAAAACACATGATCCAGGTGTGGATTCCTCGTAAATCAGTCATGCCCAACACATTTATGGGGTTGGAACAGCGAAAAAAACAACGAAAGGGCATAAAAGCCAATTTATAACGTATCATTTAGCACATATCAATTTCTCACTTACACATTTCTCTCTCTTTTCAATTTTCAATTTAAAAAATTTAAATATAAAAACATTAAAATGTATCCGTTAATACAATAAGATAGCAATACATTCAAAATGTCACCCATATTTTATGGGTGTTTGTTGCTCCCAGGTGTGCAGATTGTTTTCAAGATAACCCCTTTAACTCCTCATTATTCAGAAATCCCTCTTTTCTCTAATTAAGTTGGCCTAATTTTTAATGAAAGCAGATCCAGCGTTCGGAGCAATTCTGCCCAAACATGGGAGTGGCTGCCCCTATTGAAAAAGGGGGTGCCCCTCTACTAGGGCTGACACTTAACCGCCAAACCCTAGGACGGCTAAGCAAATTAAGATATGAAGTGTCATATAAGTGTTCTCCCACACGCACACACAACCACACCTCCCTATCGCTAGTACTCGACCTAAATTGCTCACTATTTTGGTATTTTCATCTTCTTCATTACTACTAATTAACCGATCAGCTTGCGAAATCAAGAGAGCGAGTCACCTATTCCGCTTGAATTAGAGGAAGCACATTCAAGAGAGTTGCAGTTTTTATATGGGACCTACGTGAATCAACTTACACAAGGGTTTATCTATGTCATGGGCCTATTTCTTTAATAGGCCAATGTGGCACGACGGTTCTTCTTTCCGTCGCAAGCCTTTTGATCGCTCGCTTGCCGTTGTGAAAGCTTTGATAATTGAGAGTGCAAGAGAGCGAGAGACAATAAAGAGGGAGAGAAATAAATGTCGCAGTCATGCACCATATAAGAGTGACATGCTATTTTGCACTGTGTCCCTTGGTAACACGACTAGACATGTGTGGACACATCGACATGGACACTGACATATACGACCTTATTTTAATGTTTTTAGATTTATTTTTATGGTAATAATATTTTATTATTTGCTTAAATATTTAATTTTATCATTGTATCCTATTTTTCAAAATATTTTTGAACTTTCAAGTTGAACCCGAATCATGGATCCTAATATCCATATATCCTTGTGGCATGGTGATACATTGTGTCTAACATGTAACATCCTGCACTATTTTTCCTAGTGATATGCCTTAATTTTACTTCAAATATTGTGAATTGTATCAAAGTCTCAAACTTAGGTCCTTATTTGTTTAAGTGTTGTGAACGAAGCTCACAATAGGAATATACTTTTAATAATTAAATTATAAAAAGTTTTCTTCCAAACTTATGACATAAAGTAATAATATGTAAAATAAAATTTTTAAAAATATAAGATCCAAAAAATATCTTTGACCCATTCATAAGATTTTGATGTTTTTTACTAAAACCTTAGAGTTGACTTGTTTTGCATTGAGAATTTTAATTTTGAGATATTTTTAATGGATTCGATTAGGAGAGTATTTTCTTATTTACATTTAATATCATTTAAGTAAATAGACATTTACTTAAATGATATTACAAGTAAAAAGTATATGTAAATAAGCAAGAAGGTCAAGGGTGAAATAGTCATTTCACCCACACCTACCAACCAAACTAGATCCTTCTTTTCGCCGCCTTAGTTCTACTATATATGTATGCTCCTAGAGGTCACCACCTAGGGGTATAAAAAGATGAAAGAGAGAAAGGAAGATGAAGGGGCTAAGGAGGAGAGTGTGGGTCGGCCTGAGAAGCTTCACATCAGCTAAGTAATTAATTATGGTTTTTAATAATTAAAGTTTCCTAAATAAGCTTTAGGTGTGGTTAATTATACTTTTGACAGTAAAATGTTAGGATTTTGGTTAATCTAGTTTGGTGGTTAGACCTTTCCAATAATAGAGAAATTTTTTAAAATTACATTTCAAGCGATTATGAGACAACTAAGTTTGTTACATGCTGATTTTCTTGTAATTGATTTTAGCTGAAGCTTATGAATTTAGATTACATATGTTTCACATGTTCTAAAAGTTAGTCTTTTGCTTAAGTAGTTGTTTAGTAATTAATTTGATAAGACCAATAATTTATTTTTAACTTTTTTTATATCTTTCTTAAACTAATGATCTTCATAAATCATAAAATTTTGTTGTTACTAAAAGTGGATTAACTTCTTCCAAGTTAAGTGGGTTTTATAAATTGTTTTAAAAAGTCATCAGATTTTCTAAATTGTTTCAAAAGTGATTAGTCCTGTTATTTGAAACTGCAATTTAGAAAATTAGATTTGGCATTGAAATTTGAATGAAAGATCTATTTGAAATGTTTTCAAAATCTTTAATTTTGAAATAATATTTTTATTGATTTTAAGTATTGAAATTTAAACATTCATTCACATAAGTGTATGCACACTGATCCTAATACCCGATCCGGCTCGAGCCAAGCCTTATCGAGCTCGACAGGTCGTTCAGGCTCAATTCAATAGCTCGTTCGAGCTTTAGCCTAGTGTTCAGGGTCAGCTCATTTAAGGAATGGACAAGCCCGAAACTAGACTCAACCGAACTGAGGCGAGCCAACTCTGTTAATTGTGCATCCCTACTCTTGCATTCACTTTTTGGACGTTGACGGACTGTTAGCCCTTGCTTTCAATCAACTCTGGGAATCTCACATAAAGGAATATTGCACTCTGACATAACTGCCCCTCTAGTCCGTACTTGCATTGGACATATTTGCCTTTTTGCTCTCTCAATACCCAAAACTACCCCTTGCTTGACCTTTGTTTTTTTTCCTGGAAAGATAATTGAAGTTTAGGGGAAAATGAATGAATTCCAAACGCTTAATTTTGGATATCACAAGTAAAAATCAACCTAAATATTACAAAATTTGCAAAAGTTACAATTGATTATGGAATAAACTGCATCTCAAAAGGTGGTAATCTCTTTCTGTCATGTTCTAATCAACATTGATGTACTCTGGGACATTACACAATCAAATACTTAATGCTTTAAAGATGCCTGCCCAATGTCTTACTAAGCATCTTAGGAAAGTACTTGATGTTTTAGGAAATTCTTATTGATGTATTTATGTATGGGTATAGTTTTCATAGTGGTTTTCTTGTGTGTGTTATTACATCCCAGGGTTACCACTTGCTTTTGCTCTTTTATTTCTCTTCTTAATGCTTCATTTTTCGGAATAAAAAGGTAGAAAATGTTGCATGTCTATGTTATATAGGTGTAGTGCGACCGGAGTTACCGGAAGCTTCTTCAATAGGTGGGAAGCTCGCTTCCCGGAAACTTGCTTCGAAAGCACGATACTCGTCGCTTCTGAAACTTGATGAGAACCTTGATTCCCCACGCTTCTCCTATGCTTTTCACACACTTCATCTATTCTTCTTATATGTTCTCTTACTCAACTTTTCATGTTTTTTATGTGTTTTCTCAAACTCTTCTCACTCCCGTGTGCTTTCTCTAAATTGGTAGTCATCATTTTTAGATTTTTCTAAAAATGTAATTTTTACACTAAAAAATCATGAAATTTAATATTAGTCACTTTTATTTTAGTTTTTATTTGTGTTTCATTTTTATTCCCATTCAATTCTTATATTTCTTTTTTTTATTCCTCGCTTCTCGCTTCCTATACATTTTAAAATGCATCGCTTCTCGCTTCTGCTTCCCGTATCGTTTCCCGCTTCCGCTTCCGCTTCCTAGTCTGGCAACCTTGAGTGCGACACCACAATTTCAAAAAACATGTATGTATGTATGTATGTATGTATGTATGTATGTATGTATGTATTGGCTACACTCGTGGGCAAGGAACCCCCTAGTTGTAACTCATAGTAGCAAGTTGTTTTGTCCAAATCAGTGTTGTGAAAAGCGTTGAGGCGTAGCGAGGCACTCCACCAAAAATCGAGGCGAGGCGTAAAGCGTAAGCCTCAATTTTTTTTAAAAAACTTTAAAAAAATTATAAAAAAATATCTAAAAATACAAATAAATAAAGAAATGCTTTAGTGGTGAAATAACAACCAATAAGAAATAGAAAATCTCAAATAAGTACTAAAAAATATGAGATTAACATATAAAAGTAACTAAAAACTGATTACATAACTGAACAATATATGAGATTAACCAATAAAAGTTAAAATATACTAAGAAACTGATTACGTTACTGAAATAACTGGAAAATATATGAGATTAACCTACAAAAGTTAAAATATATGAGATTACTCTAAAAAATATGAGATTAACATATAAAAGTAAGTTACTTTTATATGTTACTTTAAGTAACATATAAAAGCTGATTACATAACTGAAAAATATATGAGATTAACCAACAAAAGTTAAAATATACTAAGAAACTGATTACATAACTGAAATAACAAGAAAATATATGAGATTAACCTACAAAAAACTTGTTGATTATGTCTTAGAAATCTTTTTTTTTTGCGCCTCACGCCTCAGGACAGAAGGTCGTGCCTCAAGGCGCATTTTTGATAACATCGGTCTAAATCTAACCCTGTGGATGTGTTCAACATGGTCAAAATCTATGTCACATGGGTTCGGGTGTGGGGGTGTGGCACTTTCAAAAACCTTGGGTGCGGGGGTGCGACAGGGGCAAAAATGTATGTATGTATATATATATATATATATATATATATATATATATATATATATATATATATATATATATATATATATATATATATAAGGGGGTCCCGCATCCATGATTGCTCATTAGTGATCAGAAGGTTACCAAACATATTTCTAAATGTAGGGATTTGACTACCTATCATATGAGTGCCAATGAATTCAATGATTTCATAGACTTAGCAGGACTGGTAGAGATTGATTATGGGTCTTCCTGTTTTACTTGGCATAACAAACAAGTTGGTTCTAACTATCGCACCAACAGGATTGATCGCTGCTTCGTTAATGACCATTGGATGTTCAGATCATCCCAACTCTTCTACTTTATGACAAACTGCAATACGTAGCGTAAACAAATGAACTGACTTTAGAGGGAGGACGAATCCTATGTGGTGGGAAGAGAGTATTTCTTGAGAGGCCTCAAGTTATTTGTCAGGGGCTACATCAATTGTAACCTTTTTAAAGGTTGTCCAGATTCGTGGGGTTGGAAGAGGAGGTGGTTAAGGTGGTCTTTATTCTTGATGGAGATAGCGCCCCAAGCTTAGATGAGTACCCAAATAGCTTCTTTACTTCATTCTGGTCTATTGTATCTAAAGACATTTCTGAGGCAGTCAGAGATTTCTTTCTCAAAGAGAACATCATGTCCATGATGAGTTGTGGAGCCTAATTCATAGTTTTTGCCCTTGCAGAAAGGGGGGTTCGGGGGCTCCCCCCGGCGCGTGTCTCGCTGCGCGGTCAGCGAGCGGGGGGGTTATAGGGGGACAACGCCCCCCCCAGATTTCCCAGATTTTTTTTAAATCCTGCAGCCCATTTCATAAGGCAATTTTTTAAAAAAAAATCCAAAAAATGGACCGAAATGACCCTGGGTGCGACCAACGCATCTAGGGTAAGATTGACCGCACCCTGTGCCACACCCGCATTGAGTCGCGTCGACACGGGTGCGGCACTCTGCTAGCCGAATCCCTTTGACTTAGGTCAAAATAGTAGAAATAGACTTCTAGACCATCATATTTCAGTTTGCGTCACTCATTTAAGGCAACTTCTAAAGTTATCATGAAGCTCAACCTTTGAAGTTTGCTTGTGTGCAGACAACATGCACAATTATGCAACTGCAAAAAGCACCCTGACAACTTACTGATTTTTTAGAAACAACACCTTGTGTACATGGAAAACTCGAAAACTGTTATGAACTAAAGATGAGAGCAATTCAAAACAAGGTGATAACAATTGATTCAATAGAAGAATCAAAGGCACAACAACTGGTACTGCATCAACTAAATACCTTGATGTCACCGTGGACAACCGCCTTGTAATGGTGAAAACAAAACTCTCAGGCCAACCCTCCATTCTTGAGGGCTAGTCTGATTTGAAGTGGGTGGGATTGATAGCAGCTTGGTGCCACGTCGTGATTTTCTTTTATTGTTGTATTTTCTGTTTAGGGCAGGTTTGGATATCTTTGTCATTAAGAACTTATGAATATGATGATCCAAGTGGGTGTCTGGGGTATTAGAGGCAAGGTTGTCCATTATGTATCATTACCAGTGGCGGAGCCAGGGGTGGGCATGGGTGGGCGGCCGCCCACCCTAAAATTTGAAACCGAGTCGACTCATGACTCAGAAAACCGAATCGAATCGGGACTCGTGAAACCGAGTCGACCGGGACCCGGGCTCTCGATGAGTCTAGAGCCTACCAAAAGGGGCGAGGGGTAAAACCCTCGCCAGTTTTCCTTTATCGTCTGTGCTTTGCCTCTCCGTTTCGGTGTTCCCCTTCTGTCACGGCAAGGCGGCAACCTCATTTGCCGGCAATCTCTGTGCTCTGCAGTGCCGCCGGCCTCCCTTCGGTGAACCCGCTGTGGCGGTGCCCCCCTTCGAGCTTCTCCCTCTCTGTTGCAATCTCCGGCGACGCGAGGCACCGGTGTCACAGTCAGTCAGACCTTCGCCAATCTCCGGCAACCATCGCTAGCAGCCGGTCGTCGCACTGTCTCAGGTAACCTCCCTAGTCCCTACCCCCTCTCTCTTGCTTTTCTTGTCGATCGGCAAACACAATAACCCTGTTTGCGGTTTCTGAGAAACCGAAGCCTTCAGTTTCTCAGAAACCGCAAAGCATCAGACGACCCATGTCGCCGATCGAAAGACTTGCCGGCGACGACTGCCAACACGACGCCCAGCCATGCCCACCCCTGGCTCTGCCACTGGGTGAAACGTCCCAACATCCCAGCTAAATGCGTATTTTCAGTGGGTTATTTTGTTTGCATTTAGCTGTTAATCTTCCTATCTACTTGACGCTATTCAATTCAATTTGAATACCGTTTGTCGGGCAGTTAGCTATTCCTATTTATTCGTGTTAACCAACTCCAACTGTTATATGTAGTTTTTGAGTTAAATCTGATTTCTATTTTTGCTTGCTTGAATTGTTAGTAATTTGGTTTAGGACAGGGTTTGTGTTTCACAATTTTTTTCGTCTTGGATTTTAAGCCAAAAGTGCTGTTAGTAGTATGGGTGTGGGACACACACCAACTGTTTGGTGAAATGGCTCACTGACTCAGCTAAACCAGTTTGGTTCAGATTTTTTGGCCACCCATTGTCTTTTTCTAAGGGTCGATTTCCTACACTGTTCGCACATTTTAAACAGCGTTTAGGCATCTTTTAGGAGACAGTTTGCTGAATTGTTTTGTTCCATAAATCAGTACTTAAACCAGTCCCTAGTCATGTTAAATAGTTTGAGAATTTCATACATTTAATTCCACTGTCATTGCTACTTGCGCATACTGTTTACAGGATCGTCCTTCAAGACCATAGCATTGTCCCCGAGACCCGAAGTCTGCCCACCCAACGAAAAACTTATGGCTCTGCCACTGATCATTACTATATAGAAAAATGTTAAGATATGCATTCGTATCGCGATATGAATGTGTATCGTACGATATAGGGTGTACCGTAGATTAGAGGCTCACCGCACTTAAAAAGACCGAATACTATTTTTTTCTATTTTGGGTTTTAAAGACCTCTTGAAGGCCGACTCCCTCATTTGTGTAAAGGCCATTAGAGAGGTATCCACTCACCCTAGGACTTGTGAGAGCTATTTGAGGGCTGATCCATGTGCAAGGGAGAGGGATTTTGCGATTTCATGAAGTAAAAGTGCATTTCCATCATGTTCCCACTCAAGGAAGTGGGTTAAGGTAAACAAACTCTATTCTTTGCTTTTTATTGAACTTTTCTTGAGGAAGATGGCATCAAATGATTTTTCAATTTATCTTGTCTATTTTAAGGTCTTTATCTTAGTTTTCTTTTATTTTTTTTATTTTCTGTATTTTTACTTGTTTTTTAAAATATTTATTTACTTTTTTATATTGCTGAGATATTCTTGAGATTTATCATCTTCTGAAAATCTCTCTGAGAAATACCCTCGCCAAGAAATTACCTTTAACGATACATGTGACTACTCTTAAGACATTAGTCAATGCACCTAATGTGAAAAATGTGCTTGCACTTGGGCAGGAGGCTCTCTGACAACGTTCTTTTTTTTCCTGCAAAGAAAGTAAAACGCTCTGGCAATATCGATTGAAGGGAATCAGTTTATGCATATGTAAAATTTTAGGGAGGGGTGGTGCAGTTTTTTCTAATATTCTAACAGCAACCTCTTCACCGTATTAATCGGCATATGAAGAATTTCTTTTAACAAGGTTTTCCTCTTTCAAAATACATCATTTTTCCAGCTTAGCTCAGACTCTATTTCTATGATGGTCTCCCTATGGCCTTGTATACATATTTTTTCCTCTTTTTTCTTTTACTTGTTTTGCCCCAATTTTTTGTTGAGGATTCACCTACTCTTTCTGCTATGGTTTTTTTTCGTTATTGTTTGATGACTTGTTACCCTTTCTGTTCTTTGTTTCCTTTCCTCCTTGATATGAATGAATATGATATTTTCTTAAAAAAAGTTTGTGCAAATGTTCTAACAAAGGTTTAAGATTTGTTTTCTACATGGATATCTCACCCAACTTAAACTTGAAACCGGATCAAGCCCAACTGCACATTGTTTGACTGGTATCTGTTTTCTAAATAGATATCTAACCCAACATAAACCTGAAACTGGATCCAAGCCCAACTGCGCTTTGTTTGATTGTATTTTGTTAAAGTCTCAAACAGGTCGACTATCCAATTGTTGGCATCTGTATTCAAGTTTTAGATACAACTAACCGATTGATTTCAATCCTCTAAATGAGAGCGACTTTGTGGTCCAAGGTCTCCAAGCGATAGGGTGGGGCAGAAGTCATAAACAACACAAAATCGAGGTGTTCTTTAATCTCCACATTGAGGGAAGACCTTTTCAATCTTTGAAACAGGGACAGGGTCTTGAATAGATTGGGAGTAAGCAATCTGCCATGTATGTGATCATCAGGACTCACAAGGATGGCTCTCTTGCTTGCCAAAACCCACCAAACGATGTAAGATGATTCCTCAGCTATTCTGCCACCGCCCAGAGATAGAGAGAGAGAGAGAGAGCTTTGTTAATTCCCCTTTTTAATTTGTTTATCTGTTAATTTGGTTTATGGTTAAAAGCTGCCAGGCCTCCTGTGACCTCCACCGTCTTGATAAGGCAATGAGTTGGGTGGTGACAGTGAAGCTGCAAGCTCGGCCTGCAGCAATGTTCTATAAAAAGTGCCCTCTCTCTCTATATATATATAATGCTTTTACAATTATATTATTGTAAGTTTTTATGGTTTTTAAGAATTTTTAACATGACAATTTTTTACTGGGTCAAAGTTTACCAAATCTAAAATTGGACAAAAATAATGGGTGTGGTTTGACCGTAACCAACATTTGTTGACCTGCACTCTGCCACGTCGAGTGCTGCACCTGCATCTGCACCCATATTGACTTGGGTGCTTTGAGGGTATAGAAGCATGTATGTTGCATAGTTGCTTAGCATTTTTAATTAACTCTTATATGTTTAGTCAAAATGTTGGTGTTGGAATCTACCGATAAAATTTTATTGCTTTATGAATTATGATGCTTATTTCAATCTAGAACAAAGATTATTCAATCAGGGTACTATGATGTCATAAATTTTTTTGTTATATTATTAAAGGCTGAACAATGCATGTTTGGTTGATATGTATTAACAAGAACAACACAAATATTTCCTAGTTGGGTTGCAGAACAAGTTTAAAATTTGCTACCAACCGGGGCTCCACTTGTCTGGCAGGAGCAGTTAGTGCACGTCCCCTTGTGTTGGGATGTTGCAAGTTCGAACCCCAATGGTATATGGTTGTATAACTGGTAGGGGTCTGACTAACCCCAACTTTCTCTGTAGAAAAAAAGAAAAGAAAAAAAAGTTTAAAATTTGCTTGTAACTGCTATATTTAAATCTGGAGTTATGGCTATCATATGTTATTATTTTAAAGTTTCCAAATCAAACTTCTCTCGGTGTTTTCTGCTGATCGTTTGATCTTTTTTGCAGTTGATAAGCATTATTGATCCAAAGAGACACTACAAGAAGAGCGACTCTAAAACACTTCCCAAGTATTTCCAGGCAAGTGATCGTCCATCTTAGTGCTTTTCCTCTGCCCTCAACACGTTTTTCACCTCTATAGTAAACTCAAATGTTCCTTTTCTCGTATCATCTTTCTGAAAGAAAAGTTTGGTCGATGATCTGGTGGGTACAGTGGTCGAGCCCGTATCAGAATTTTTCTCAAGCCGCCTTACTCGGAGGCAAAGGAAAGCAACTCTTGCTGATGAGCTACTATCTAACCCAAAACTTCACCAGTATAGGTAACAACCTTGTCCATGAAGCGTGTTTCTTTATTGTTACAACAGAATGATATTAGGTTATTACAAGGCTCCTGTTGTAAAACATCATCCCTTTGGTTGACAGAAAACGTAAGGTCTCAGAGATTGAGGATGAGCGACGTTCTGCCAGTGGGGTATCGAAGTGGAGGGAGAAGAAGAGGCACACATCTCACAAATCTAAAGAATGATTAATGAAGTTGGTAGATGAAGATGATGTTCAGTGTCACATGATCCAACAAAAGGCCAATTATTTATAATCTTTCTTTTGGGTATTATTTGTGCGCATCACTTGAAATCCTGCATTTGCATCAACAAGATGTTCTCATGCAATGAATTTCTTCCCCATCATGCTTCTACTAAAGTGTGCGTGTGTAGTGGGGAGATGCTCTCATTGATGAACCTGATAAACTCTCTAGAGCTATCAAAAAATTTTGAATGACAATTTGATTGCTTTTAGGTGACATGGTATTTGTTGCTAGTCTCATAAGTTCTTTCGTTAAACTTACCTGATGAACACATGGTATATGTTGCTCTTTCTCTGCTCGGAGATTCAAGAAGCCTGTGGTGTCAAAACCATAAGAATATCGTAAAGGAGATATTCACGTGCCATAAAAAATGTTGATAGTATTTGCAAGAATGACAACAATTTCTCTTATTTTCTACGTATATTATTTTGATTGTATCGTTATTCTTTTTTTTTTTTTACAGTTTTTAGTACTTTTATCAAGGTCTACATGTTTTTTCTGATATTTGGTCAAGAAAAACACAATTTTTACTTCATTGCAAGATTTTTTTCCCTTCCCAAGAACCAGATCTGAATTTGCAACAAATGACTTTGATTTAGCCTGGCGGACAAGGAATTAACCAAAAGGTGATGATGACATGCTCGGACAAGCTTTTTGATCCTAATTTCTAACTGCATTTAAAATAGGGATGCAAATTGATCGGATTCGGTTGAAGTTATGACACGAATGTGATTACGGTATTCTTCGTCAGTCTTAAAACAAGGCCGAATACTTATTTGGGTCAGATTGTATGACTAGATTTTTCTACATTCGGATTTACATTAGAACCAATAGTTACCACCGAGGTGGTATCGCATGTGGTAAGCGGGGACCTGTGTCAAGCTAAAGGCCCAGGATCGAATCCCTCTGCCACATGGGACGATTGTTGTTCTGGTAAGGGTCTGCCTAACCCCAGCTTGCCGTTAAAAAAGAAGAAAAACCAATAGTTGCTATTGGGCTTTTATTGAGATTTGGATTTTTATTTTTACTACAGGGAGAAGTTAAGATTTGGAGTTAATTCTCTTCCGTTTGTTATTTACCCGATTCAGTATTGCCATATAATGTTCGAATCAGACTTGTTGCTTAAAATTCATATTCAAGTTCAAGCAGGGGGATGTCATTGTCGAAAACAAACACCTCATCGAGAAAAAGCTAAGGGTGGCGGTTGAAAACCAAAATTTGTTGCTTGAGGTGGGATCTAGTGTGGGGCCCACCTAAAATCAGACACTTCAGCAGATAAGGACCCTAAAACCCATCCAAAATTAAGGATTTGTAACCAGTTTGGTTCTTTTTTATCTTGGATGGGGTTTGTTGTAGCTCCATAGACCAGGGATATGAGATCCCTTAATCTCATATCTCTGGTTTTTTAACATGCCTTGGAATCGACATCCAATGCGGTCCTAGATTCAGAGAACTCGTTATATCCGATGCTTCGGGATCTAGAAGCCACCTTAGCTATGGAAGAGGGTATCCCAAGTTCAAGTGGGACCCATAGAGGTGACAAGGTTGTTGAGATGATCCATACGTAAGATCAAGAAAGGTCATCTAGGTGGGGCCCACAAGGTGGTGCCAAATTAGAGGAAGAGGGTGGAACATCCCCACCTCTCTAGATGCTTCTCCCTTCTTACAGGAAGGAGAGGATTGTGTAGAGTCCACTCCAGCTTTCTTTTTTTGATTTTTTATTTTAGAGACTTTAGGCTTATGAAGAGTTCAATTCTGGATGGGACTCTTGTCTTTTCTATTCTAGTTTAGTTCTGGTTGTCTAGTATGATATATTTTTTGTCAAGTAAAGGGTGTTTTGAGTTTATTAAATAGTTTTAATTTTATTAAATAAATGTGGACTACACCCTAAACCTCTCATCTATATAAAGTGGCCTGGGGACTCTCCTTAAGCATTGAATAATAATGATTGGTTCTTAAAGCTCTCTCTAGTCATCCCCTCTCTCTTTGGGCGTCTTATCTTCTCTCCCTCTCATCTCTCTCTGGTTTACGTAAGGATAAGACCTCCAAGGATTGATCGTTCTACCCTAAGAAGAGCCCAAGCTCCTCTGATGCCCCGAACCATGCATTTTTGCTTTTCCGATGAGCCAATCAGTATTGCCACATTGCAAAACATGTGTCTGAGTTTCAGAACATGTGTCCAAGTTTAAGAACGTGGGAGACTCTATCTCGGTCTACTACAGACTCCCAAGATACCTCTATAATCCCTCTATATTGTTAGACCAACCTTTACTAATTTCTGGGAACCCAAAATCCAAAACCTTATCTCGTCAGGTATTCGATTTACTTGATTTTCGTAAACTGGTAACCCCTGCCCGTCAATACCATTTTTCTCTGTCCAGAGCCTATACCAGACCCTTACACACATCCCTAGGTCACTCTAAAACCTCTGAATCTGGTCATTTCAAATTTAAACAAAAAATCTTACTTGAACTGCTTATTGAGCCCAAATCACACCTACCCGATTAGCTGTTTGACCATGTTTCTCACCGTTTTTCCCTACCCACAACTACAATAAACCTCAAACCTCTTCTTTACCATGTCAATCAGGGTTCAACACCCCTAATATGTGTTCCACAGGTCCCACGACCCAAAAATCATAGGTTCAATCCTCTTGAGCACATCAGACTCAAATTGCAATTCATCCATTATAAATCCATACCTACCTTCTGGTCCTTCTTTTGAGCCTTCTACATCAGAGATATCAGATGGTGTAATAGGTTGGTATCAGAGCAAACTTGATCAAATGGAGTAACCACCTTCCTCCGACATTAATAACATTGAAGATGTTCACAAGCATGTCGAACAAGCCTGAGTAATTACCAAATAGATGCAAGCCAAACTTTTTTTACAATGTCAAACGAGTGCGGAATATGAAAACTACTTCGAGCACATTGAGCAAGCAATTGCAAACCTTGTAGATCACATTGAAGCCCTCATCACGGTGGATGCATGGAGAACTTGAATAACTCGATTCTCAGAGAGCCACTGTTTGAATGCGCATGGAGTATGGGTAAGAAACCTTGCTTTTGTGTTCCTCTCTTTTTCAATGAAAACATGTGTGAGTAGGTATTTAAACTTAAACACTTTTCACTTGTCGCAACGTGCCACAAGAAACACGTGTTGCCGAAGCGGTCACTCGCCTTGAGGGTGACGCCCTTCGATGGTACAAATGGTTAAGACATCGTACATGAGAAGTCCTCTTGGGCAGATTTTGTTTATTACATAATGAAGATATTCGAGCCAACGATGTTGGTCAATGATCATGTGGAGCTTAAGAATCTCAAGCAACATGGTAACTTACATGAGTACCAAGTAGAGTTTGAAAATCTGTGCATGATTTTGGCCCAAGTCGACGAAGAGACCTTGCTTAAATCATATGTTGACAGGCTATGTGAGGACTTTCATATTGAGGTCCTAGTTGCAGTCCTGACGAGTCTAGAGGAGGCCTATAAGGTGGTCAAGCTTTATGATGAAAAGCAAAAGAGACTTCAAGCCAAGAAAAGGCTGAACCGACCTGATGCTCGCATCCATTCCTCAGGTGGCCAAATCAAGACTGGTTCGTCCAAGGGGGTGACATTAGCCCCTAAAGTAGAGTCCATCTCACATGCACGCATGAGAAGCGTATAAAAAATGAATTGTATTTTGAAAATCCACATAAGAAAATGGAGGCTCTGGAAACATAGACCTAAGAAATAAGGATAAAGATAAAAAAGCATACACGAAGCAAGCATTGTCCCAAACAAAATGATTTTCTAACTTGTTAGAAGTTTGTATTTCCATAAAAATTTATAAGTGATGCAATTTTTCAACAAAGTTTTCTATGTTATTTTCCTAGATCTATGGCAAAAAAGAAAAAAATAGTCTACCTATGGTATTTACCTAGAAAAAATGATGGAAACAATCAAGAAAACACTGGTTTTGTATCTAAACTGTTTGTTCATGAAAAAATAAGAATTGGATAAGATTTTGGATCTGGATATGGATCTTATCTATAAGATCTAGCCAAGTTCAGACGTCACAGTGATCACTCAAAGATAGAATGTAGGCACAAGTCTTAGGAACCGAGGCTCTGAGACCTAAAGAAAATAGGATTTGATCCAATAAAAGATGTCTTATTGAATTATGTTTTAAGTCACAAATTAGTAGTAGAGATTGCTAGTAATTTTTGACCCAAAAGACTTCTAAATTTAGAAAAATACAAAATAGATAAAAGTTGAAAAATTACAAGATCTTTTTGATGGTATATGTCACCCCAAAAGTGGCCAAGTGGGCACTGAGATACAACTATGAAAGTGCTCCTAAAAACAAAAGTTGAATAGGTGTTGTTGCATCTGTTCCGCCTGATAATATCTATTTTTCAACCTTTTACACCAGAAATAAAAAAATGCAATAAAACTAACAAAATAAGACAAGATCATTGTCTTTCCAACTCCACTAAAATCACAACGATCTTACGGCTGGTTGGGGAGATATGCCTTTTGGAAGATAAATAAGTCAGTTGTTTCAAACTGCATAACACTTACCTGGTTCTAGTTTTGAATCCCATAAATGAGAACCTTAAAGGGGGTTTTGACTCTGGCTCAAAACTAGAAAGTCTTAGATCTATTCTTTATCTTTCCAACAAATAAGAAAAGGTAAACTTTTGTTGATGGGTTGTAGAGTTATAGATATGAGAACAGGAGGTTTTCTGCAAAAAAATAGTCACAACAGTTATTGTTTTCCCTGTTCAAGCGTGTTTTCAAAGGTCGTAGGTTCAGAATCTTAGAATATGTCGAACATGTGAAATAAAATGTTGTCATCTAATTTCTAATATGTTCTAGATCATTGAAAGAAGAGCTATGGTCAGGGAGATATGGCCTTGTCACTTTGATAGTGCCAACGAGATAAAACAAAAAATATAGGATTTGGATTTGAGGTGGATCCAGATAAAAAAAACACAAAATGGTACTAAACTTGCAATGCTGAAAATTCCAACTCTGATCTTCAGATCATGCAAACGGATCCCACCATGATCGCCATTCTGTGAATTCTGAATTTTTAAAAGCTAAAAATAGCATTTTTTCATAAAAAAAAAAATTTATTTTAAAAAATGGATCCAAGACCCGGATCCAAATTTATGAAGAGTGTGGGGACCATTTTTCAAGAACTTGCACCATCCCTCCTCCGTTGAGCAGGGATCAGCTGGATCAGACCTTATGCTACACTAGGCTAGTGTAAATCGGCTAGGCTATGTATGAATTTTGACAAAGTGAGGCTACTTGGATTGCAAATTTACAAAATAGGGAGAAAGCCTCCCTATTTGTAGATTTTTAGTGGATCCGAATATGTTTCCTGTGTATTCGAGATCCAAAGAAAAATCTATAGTTGTAATTCAAGGAATTCGAATAAAGGGTTGTGATTAGATCTACAAGAGAGAATTTAGGATTACGATCTTAGTTTTAATGAATGTAATTAAAAGGGGAGGAGATCAAGCTTTGTGTTTTGGAAGGTCGGCGTGCAGATAAGGGCATGACACATTTTCCAAGAAATGGTTAGAATATGATGACAACAAATGTGATAATGATACCTTTCTGTGTTAACACATCTAATAATGACAAATCATGGAATTGACAGATGTTGATGACAAATCATAGAGAGTGACTGCTCTTAACGACAAATAAATGTGCCATTAAGGGATGTTGATGTCACAACCCTGAAAACGGTTGATGATGGTGACAATTCAAACTATGATAATGACAATTCAAAGTGTAATAACGACAATTTTTGAAAAAAAAAGTTTCGTTAATACCTAGAAATGGGCAAAACTTTTGACTCCGATAACAATTTAAACATTTTCTTTAACTTTTCTTTTCGTCAAAAACCTTAAATAGGCAGTTTTGGTGGTCAAAAATTAGATTGAAGTTGGGTTTGGTGAAGAATTTTGGGGATTTTGACATAAAAAATACCTCGGTCTAAAATTTGGTGTTGACAACTGTAGATTTCATGTTGCGATCAATGCAACCAAGGGATCAATTGGAAATGGTTTAATTTGGATTAGGGTTTCTTCATATATTGCCTAATGCTCTGTACATTGACTTGTAATACTTGAACATGATGTATTATAAAAAATAAAGACTGGAATTGCCTTTTTTTTAAAAAAACATCTGTTTGATGATTTTCAAGCTTGAAAATTGATACTAAGGCTATAAAAACTCTAATTGAGGTAATTCTTGAAACATAAGTATAAGTATCAAAATAATCAATTTTGATTTTTTTTTAAAGCTTTTTGCTACTAATATCACTTTAAATTTATCAATTGATCTATCATCTCTATGCTTTCTTTTAAAAATTCATTTACAACAAAGTGATTTAAATTCAGATGGTAAATATACTATAACCCATGTTTTATTTTCAAGAATAGAATCAATTTCACTTTGAATAACTTCTTTTCAATATGCAACACCAGGTGATGACATAGCTTTAGAGAAGGTTAAAGGATCTCTATCAATCATGTGAAGGTGAAAATTTATTCTAAAATCATCAGGTTTTGTAATTCTCTTTCCTTTTCTAATCTCTAAATTTTGAAATTCTAAAATACATTTTTTGGATATAGGTACACGTAAAGCATTTGAAGGAAAAATATTTTGCAAGAAAGTTAAATCTTCTCTAAATTCAGCTTGCATAGATTCACAAATTATTGTAGTTTAAAAATTTATAAATCTATATGTTTTTCTATTTTGGGAGTAGCCAATAAAAACACGTGTTAGTTTTAGGCCCTAATTTAGTTTGTTTTGGTTTATTTAATCGTAATAAGCAATACAATTTCAAACTTTGCGATAACCTAGATTTGGTTTTCTATTCTTCTATAATTTATAAGGAGTAACATCAAGTTTTGAGTAAGGTACATAATTAAAATATAACATGCACTGAGCAAAGCTTCTTCCCATAAATTAAAATCGAGACTAGAACTAATAAGCATTGTATTCACCATATCAATTAAAGTTTTATTTTTACGTTCTATAATACTATTATGCTCGAGAGTATAGGCTGCAATGTTTTGTCTATGTATGCAATATTCTTCACAAAATTTTAAAAAATTATGAGACAAGTATTCTTCATCTCTATCTGGCCGAATTGATGCAATTTTGCACTTATGAAAATTTTCAACTTCGGCCTTAAAAAATTTTAAATTTGTAAAGGACTCATTTTTTATTTTCATAAGTTAACTATAAGCAAACTTAGAAAAGTCATCAATAAAGGTTATAAAATAATGCTTACCCTTACAAGTTAGAGTATTTTTCAAATCGCAAACATCACTAAGTACGAATTAAAAATTTTAAAACTTTTTTCACTTATGAAAAGGTTTTTAATTTTTTTTTGCTTAAATGCACACAATTTTTATTATAATGATCATGTTTGCATACAAAAATTAAGCCTGAATTATTAATTTTCTTAATAGAACTAAAATGCATAAGACCAAGTTTGGGATGTCATAATTCAAGAGAGTCAAGCAAGTAAGCATAAACATAAGCAGTCTTATTGATCATATTCAGTTTGAACAAGCTATTAGAAATAAAGTCTTTACCTATAAACACATGGTTATTTGACAATGTTAAATTGCTAGATTCAAGCATAAGCTTAAAATCATGTGTGGTTAGTAAGAAGGTTGATATGTAGTTCTTAATCATAGTGGATACTCAATATACATTCATGAGGGCAAGACATTTTTTGGATGTGAATTGCAGTTTGAGAGTCTCACATATATACTCGATTATTTTTTTCCATGACAACATATGTTTTAAACATACTTTAGTTGTTACAAGTGTGAATTATAGACCCTGAATGCACATGCTGCCCTTTGTTCATTTGAACCATGAAAATCGAGTTTACTATAACTATTAGGTTCTTTTTAGGATCTTTTGCCTTGGTTCCTTGTCTCTTGCGGTGACAAGTCTCAATTTTTCAAACACAGTAGAAAATAATTTCAGCTGACAAATGGTTGTGGATAGGCAACGGTTTCTTTAAAGCTTATGGCCAGGTCAGCCCATGCCCTTTCCCGGCCAAAACTTTTACAGCTTTTGGACCATCGCCAAGATCCAAAATATTTGCTTAGATGGTATGTGGACCAAGTGAGTTCCCAGAGCCATCTTCAGTTTGGGGGTTGGAAACTGGCAAGCATTTGTTTTATGTGTCTCAATGCCACTTAATCTGCCTCTCATCTATTTTGGTCGATGCCCTGCATTTCGCTGGCTATTCATAAAGGCATGGCACAACCTAAACAGGTAGCCCTCGGAGTAAATTACTATCAAATCTCTCGTGCTCGGACCACCATGAGAGTGGAGCACAAGATGGAGATGGTGGCCATTTTCCACCTGGTGTATACATATGGAAGGAATGAAACAATAGGATTTTCAATGGAAAAATAAAGCTCTGAACAGCGAAGCTTGCCAGCTATGCCAGAGTGTTTTATACCTGATCCAAATGGTTCCATATAATGTAAAACCGAACTGATTATCTACATGAACCCGTTTTATAATTGAACTGAACCGAATCCATACCTGGTTGGTATCCAAACTGACCTGAATCCAAATCAATTGTATACCTAAACCCGTTTTATACGCGGACCAACCCGAATTAAACCATTTGAAAACAACTCAATATTGTTTAAAATAGTTAATCAGTTTATCATTTGTTAACACATAATCATCTTAATGAATAATTCATTCCATTAATTTATATATTTTTTATTGGCAGATAATTAGGCCTAGACAATCATATCGAGACCCAAGTTGAAACCCGAACCTATTAAGACCAGAACAGTTCATACCCGAATCCGTTAACCTATATGGATCTATATTTTTCAGTCATACCCAGACCCGAACCATAGTGGGTCAGATCTAGGTCTAATTCTTATACCCAATTAAAAAACAGGTCTATTGAAGATGAAACCAACCCGATACATACTCGAACCCGTTAACCCATATGGGTCCGCAATTTCCAGCCATACCCGAACCCCGACTCAGACCTGAATTAGATTGAGTTGGGTTTTGGTCTAGCTTTTAGACATGATTCAGAATTGGGTCTTATAAGACCTGACCTGAACCGGCACAGTAACACCCCTACCTAGAAATTCCCGAGAGCAGCCTTGAGCCTATGCACAGAAAGATTAGATCTCCATTTGATAATGGTTTGCTGACTTTGGGCTAATAATTTAGGCAAGCGGTTGGGATATGCTGAACCAGCGTGGTGTCCTTCTTCTATATAGCAGCCGCTCAATGAAACAGTTCACATCCTAGCAATGAATCTACTACTATCATATTGGGAAAAAGTATAGGGTACCATTCTCATCCTATCCATCCAAGTGCAACTATAAATAACTCATACCATTATCCTCCTCCCCCAAAGCACCAATTCATCCATCCATCCATGGCTGCTTTTGTTAGCTTTTCTCTCTCTTTTCTTTGCGTTGCATTTTTCATTGCTCTTCTTGTTCAAGGTAGTTCCATCAGTTACTAAGTTTTTCTCTTTCTATATAGTAGTTTAGCAAGGAATTTCAATGGATTGGCTGCAATTCATTTGCTTTTCATGTGCTAATTTATACGTTGGGATCACATTTTGCGTCCTTTGAAAAATGTCATTTGATTATGTTGAACAAATTATTTATCTAGTTCTTCAATTTGTTCATGTTTTGCATGAAGTTGCACTGTACACTTGCTATGAACAACTAAATTGACTTGATCTAAGATTTTACTTTTTCAAGATGGATCGTGTCGGCTTCCAGCACAAGGATCAATTGACTCAGCACCTGAAGGCATCTACGAAGATTACCAACCACCAAGAGTTTCAGACTGCCTTCATCTAGGCCCTGATCGTTGGTGTTGCAAAAGCACAAACCTGTGCTTTACGACCTCTGTTGGATGCCACAATGCTTGCCATGCACAGGCAACGGCAGCAACCGTAAACTCCGGGGCCTCTCCCCATAGGCAGTAGCTGTATGATGAAGGGCGCACATAAATAAGAGCGGATGGCGTTTTTATCATTCAGGAGATGATGAAAACGAATTGCGGTCTTAGCATTATTGTTGATGAATAAAATGAAAATTCAAAGGTCTCTCTCTCTCTCTCTCTCTTAACAGGTGGCTCCTAAATCATCTTGCACAAGCTTTCTTAATTTGAGACTTACAGATATATTTTATATAGGCTAGAAACATGCACTAGAGGAAGTGCTTTTCATGTTTGGATGTGTTTTAAGACCCACAAAAAATCAACGGCTCATATTGCAGTAAAATTTGGTGAGATTTTTTCGAGTATCTTTAGACCATAAAACTTGGAAGCAGATCAGGTCATGCTGAAAATGAGCGTTTTTGCTCATGCTGACATCATGGCCGTCTGTTTGCATTTTGGATGAATGCCACATGGTTTTGTTGACTTTTGAGCTTTTTAAAATGCAAATCGGATGGCCACGATGTCAGCATGAGCGAAAACGCTCATTTTCAGCATGACCTGATCTGCTTCCATAAAACTTGGTGGTAAAAAGCCAAATTTTCATAGTTAAATAAACTTAAAATAAACTATTATTTTTAGCAAATAAATAATGATAACCACATATAAAAAGTGTAGACAAAGCAAAAAGTGCCTACAACTATTTGTTATTGAAGTGTTTTGAAAGGTAATGAGATAAAACTGATTAGGAGCTAAAAAAAAAAGTTAGCGATCATGTGGGCAAGAATGCAAGCGGATTATCTAGTTTTTTTCATTGGCAGGTGTGCTTGGGCATGCCTTCATCAACAAGGGTGCACAAGGGTGCCTGCTTGTGTTCCATAAGGTTACACATTAATTGCCTATACAACCCTTTTAATTCACGAATGTTGCAGCCTTAACAGATGGGGACGGGTTATCAGCTGCCTTTTTTTTTAAAGGCAAGCTGGTGTTAGGCAGACTCCTACCAGTTATACATACTATATTATTGGGTTTTGAACCTGCAACCTCCCAACACAAGGTGACGTGCACTAGTTGCTCCAAACAGACAAGCGGAGCCCCCGTTGGTTGGTTATCGGCTGCGTTGTGCAACACAAAGTTCAATAATTGTCGAGCCCAACACAGCCCAACTAATAATCGAATATAGTTCAAGTAGGGATAACATGGTCTCTCAATGGAAACCAACTTTGTCTGTTTACCAGTTGGGCTTAAAAGGGCCGACCTGACCAATTGAAAACTCGAGGCATGGTTACGTGATTGAGCCCAAGTACTCAGGCCACAAAAAATTGTTATTTCCAACCTTGTGACAAAATAATTTAAGAAAGGCGATCTCAAGCCTAGAGGCACGTTTTTAAGATCGCTATTTTTAGAACTTCAATCGCCCCACTCCGGGAAGTCCGAAGAAGTGAAAAGGGGTTTGTTGCGACTGAGTTCCCAGGATACAACTAGGCTTGAACCTCAAGAGAGTCACTGTTTCGCAAGGACAGATGATCTCTACCACACTTGTACTCAGCAAGCCAAATCAAGAAGAAGGAAGAAGAAGATTGAAGAGTTAGAAAATTCTTGTGTTTTCAAAAGACGAAAATAGAAGATATTTATAGACGTTTAGAGAGGCCAAAACGTTTTGCGATAAATGAGATTAATGACCATAAATCTGACGGTTTGAAAATAGGACAAAAAGGAACCTGAACGGTCACCCACCTTTGACTGTTAATCAATGGCCTTCAAAACCGTCCAACAGTCACAATGCAACATTAACTCGATATACATGCAACTTAAAGCCTTTCAAATGGCCAGATGACTCAAAACCTAAAAGTCAAAATGGACATTTGCACCTCGCACCGCTGCAAGCGTGCGAAGTGCAAAGTGTGCCATCAAAATGCCACATTGCGCTTCAAGCGCCCTTGTGCACACACGCGTGCGTGCTCGCGAACGGTGCGTCCATTGCTGCACAATGCGCAACAACGTTCGCAAGCCACCCAAAGACTCAAGGCTTACCAAAGTAAAGAATAAAGAACAAAGCCTGTATTTAAACCACTAGAAAAAATGATTTCTCTTAGATATGGGACTAAACTTTTTAAAGCACTTTTGGTGGAAAGAAATCACCAATTTAAAAACTTTCCTAACAATCTTCCACTAGTTTTAAAATATATTTGGCTTGCATAGAAACTTATGCATCAGTGAGAGTGTTTGCATGACTTGAACCCCCACTATTTGAAAGAAAACCTAAATTAACCAAGGTGCTAAGTGGACTTACCTTGAACTTAGCTCCTTATATTGTTAACGGAGTTTTCAATCATACATAGGTTTCCAAAAGTTTGATTGTGTGGATTTCCTGTTGGCACATTTAAAGCCTTGTGCTTTTCTGGATTCATGAGTGCTCTAGAGAATTGCCAATTCTCATAAGAAACGGCTCACATTTCTACACTCATATATGTGAGTTTGTCTAGGTGTACTATAAAACACACCCTAGCCTTAAGGCCTACAAACGCATTAAGAGCTATTAGCTCAACCCTCATATTAGTTACAGCTCATGAGCACACATCAGTAATAGGCTTACATAAATATGCTCAATATCTGTCATTCACGATCTCCAGCGCTCTAGGTTGGGTATCCTTAGGTGATGACTTAATTGGCTTAATTCTCATTCCCCTCGATGTTTTATTGATGACATCTCTCGAAAGGCCTTTCGTAAATGGGTCTGCCAAATTTTGACATTACTTCACATATTTCAATGATATAATATTGTCATCAATCATTTGTCTTATAAAACTGTGTCTTAGACTAATATGTCTAGACTTCCCATTGTATTTCATATTACCTACTTTACATATAGCTGATTGGCTATCACAAAACATTGATATAGCAGGTATATGCTTCTCACCTAGTGGAATATCTATTAGCATATTTTTAAGTCATTCAACTTCTCTACAAGCAGATGACAAAACAATAAACTCATATTCCATTGTAGAATGAGTTATGCAGGTCTGTTTCTTAGACCCCCATGCAACTGCTCATCCACCAAGGGTAAAAACCCAACCACTCTTAGACTTGGAATCTTCAAAGTTGGTATTCCAACTTGCATCACTATACCCTTCAATAATAGCAGGAAACTCGGTATAGTGAATTCCATAGTCTAAAGTATGCTTAAGATATCTAAGAATCTTGTTCACTGCATTCCAGTGTTGATTACCAAGATTATTAGTGTATCTACACACTTTACTCATTGCATAGGCAATATCAGGCCTTGTGCAGTTCATTACATACATAAGACTGCCTACAACACTGGCATATTTTAATTGTTGAACACTTGCACCAACATTTGGAGTCAATTTTATATTTGGATCATATGGTGTGCATGCCGGTGAACTATTCATATATCCATACTTTGTAAGAATTTTCTCAATATAATGTGATTGACATAATGCAATGCTATTATTATTTCTTACAATTTTGATTCCTAAAATAACATCTGTCACACCCAAATCTTTCATACAAAACACTAAAGATAAATATCTTTTTGTTTGATTTATGCATTTACTATTAGAATCCAAAATAAGCATATCATCAACATATAAACAAATAATGATAATTGAGTTACAATCTACTTTATTGTTAACACATTTGTCAACATCATGAATTTTAAAACCATTATGTACCAAAGCACTATCAAATTTTTCATGCCATTGCTTAGGGGCTTGCTTTAATCCATATAAGAATTTCTCAAGTTTGCAAGCTTTGTGCTCTTGCCCTAGCACTACAAAACCTTCAGGTTGCTCCATATATATCTCTTCATCTAATTCTTCATTCAAAAAGGTTGTTTTCACGTTCATTTGATGGATTTGAAGCTTATATATGGCAGCCATGAAAATCAGAATTCTAATAGTAGATATTCTAGTTACAGGGGCAAAAATATCAAAATAATCAATACCTTCTTTTTGTTTAAAACTTTTTGCAACCAAACAAACTTTAAATTTATCAATTGTACCATCAGCTTTTAATTTCTTTTTGAAAATTCATTTGCAGCCAATAGTTTTGCAACCAATAGGTAAATCCACTAATTTCCAAACATTGTTAGACATAATTGATTCTATTTCATCATTAAGAGATTTTCTCTAAAAGGCAACATCTTGAGAAGACATTGTCTCTTGAAAAGACACAGGATCATTCTCAATTAGAAATGTATAAAAGTCAGAACCAAAATTAGTTGGTTTTCTAAAGTGTTTACTGTGTCTAACATCAGTTTCTGGTTCATCAGCACAATCATTAGAATATTCAATTATGTCATTAACAGGATATGTTCATCTATTGTAATGCAATTGGCATCAAGAAGAGAATCAAATGCATTTTTATGTTCTATGAAAGATGCATCTTTAGATTCTATAATAACATCATTAACAATGTCCAGAAATCTATATGCTTTACTATGTTCAGCATACCCAACAAAAGCACATTTAAATGCTTTAGGTCCAACCTTCTTCATTTTATTTTCTGAAATTTTAACATATGCTAAACAACCCCAGACACGAAAATAACTAAGATTAGGTTTCTTACCAAAACCCAATTCATAAGGTGATTTTTCATATTTGGAATAAGGAACTCGATTAAGAATATAACAAGCAGAAAGTATAGCCTTTTCCCATAAGTTGGAATGCAAACATGTATTAAGAAGCATAACATTCATCATTTCTACAAGTGTTCTGTTTTTCCTTTCTGCTACTCCATTCTGTTCAGGAGTTCTAGGAGCTGACGTTTGATGGATAATACCATTATCTTCATAGAATTTATCAAATTCTCCACCTAAGTATTCACATTCTCTATCTGTTCTTAAATGTACAATCTTTGTTTTAAACCTATTTTGTACTTCAGCTAGATAAAGAAGAAATTTGGAAAATGCTTCAGATTTATGTTTCAACAAATAAACATAACAGAATTTCGAGTAATCATCTATAAACGTAATAAAGTACCTATTGCCACCATGACTCAAAACATTATCCATCGTACACACATTAGAATGCAGTAATTCAAGTAATTTATAATTCTTTTCTACACTAGGAAACGGGAGTCTAGTTAGCTTAGTTTGAATGCATGTCTCACACTTATGTTTATGTTCTATTCTAACATGACAAGGAAGAAGATCAAAGTTATTCATATTATGAATGCAATGAGAATTTATATGTCCTAATCGTGAATGCCAAAGAAAATAGGAGTTAACCATGTAAACAGAAGTAGTAGCTTCATTTATGTTCATCTTGAACATACCACTAGTGGCAAACCCTTTTCCTACAAAGATTTTTCCTTTGGTCACAGTTACAATCCCAGACTCAATAACAATCATAAAACCATTTCATGACAGGAGATCTGCAGAGATTAAATTTTTCCAAACTTCTGAAGCATAGTGGACATTCTCAAGTGTTAGGACTTTCTCGTAGGTGAACTTAATTTCCACACTCCCTTTTCCTAGCATTTTAGTTGAGGAGGAGTTTCCCATAAAGAGATTGCATCCCTCCCCCACTACTTTATACGACTTGAAAAAGTTCTTATCGTTTGCCACATAAACAGTGCTTCCAGTATCCAGGTACCAGTCCTTATTTGCAGCTACCATAAAGGTTTCAGAGATTACAACAACAAGCCTCTCTTCTGACTCATTTGGCTTAGGACCAGTCCTCTTCCGTTCTTTGTATTCTTTAGCAAAATAGTCAAACTTGCCTCAAACATAACAACTAATTTTCTTTTTATCAGTTGGCTTTTTCTCTTTCACGAATTTCTTTTTTATTTTTTGGGTTTTCATGATTTTGCCACCCTTGTTACTAACAAAATTCACTTTAGGATAACTTTCTTTAGGACTCGAATTTTTTTTGTCACGAAGACGAGTCTCCTCCTCAATTCGGATGTCCTTAAGAAGACCATCTAAAGTGATTTTCTCATTTTTATGTTTTAGGTGATTCCTATATTCTTTCCAGGAATCCGGTAGTTTCCCAATGATGACAGCAACTTGGAAGTCATCATCAAGATACATACCTTCTCCTTTGATCTTATAGGCCAATATTTGCATCTTATGAATTTGAGCAAGTATAGGCTTATCATCAACAATAGAAAAATTAACATACTGATCTACGATAAACCTTTTGTTACCAGCATATTCTGCATTGTACTTAATCTCGAGAGCATTCCACAACTCTCTAGCCGACTCCAATGGTGAATACAAGTCAAAGAGAGAATTGGCTAAAGTGTTCAGGATAAGCCCTTTGCATCAGTAGTTGTCAGTATGCCACTTCTCTCACTTTTTCTTCTGTTCTTCTGTCACAACTTCTCCAGCAGCAACAGTGGGACAGAGCTTTTTGAGAACATAGTCGATATGTAGCTCGGACAACAAGAAAGAGACCTTTGATTGCCACCGCTTGAAGTTTGACCCATCAAATCGATCGAGTTTTTCAAGGTCACGGCTAAGCAGATTGATGGAGTTGGATGTCGAACCAGAGGCCATATTGAAGTTCTAAAATTGTTATTTTCAACCTTGTGATAAAAGAATTTAAGAAAGGAGATCTCAAGTCTAAAGGCACGTTCTTAAGATCGCTATCTTTAGAACTTCAATCGCCCCACTCCGGGAAGTCCGAAGAAGCGAAAAGGGGTTTGTTGCAACTGAGTTCCCAGGATACAACTAGGCTTGAACCTCAAGAGAGTCACTGCTTCGCAAGGACAGATGATCTCTACCACACTTGTACTCAGCAAGCCAAATCGAGAAGAAGGAAGAAGAAGATTGGAGAGTCAGAAAATTCTTGTGTTTTCAAAAGACGAAAATAGAAGATATTTATAGACTTTTAGAGAGGCCAAAACATTTTGCGATTAATGAGATTAATGGCCATAAATCTGACGGTTTGAAAATAAGACAAAAAGGTACCTGAACGGTCACCCACCTTTGACTGTCAATCAAAGGCCTTCAAAATCGTCCAACAGTCACAATGCAACATTAACTCGATATACATGCAACTTAAAGCCTTTCAAATGGCCATATAACTCAAAACCTAAAAGTCAAAATGGACATTTTCACCTCACATCGCTGCGAGCGTGCGAAGTGCGCCATCAAAACTCCACATTGCACCTCAAGCGCCCTTGCGCACACACTCGCATGCGAATGGCGCGTCCATTGCTGCATGATGCACAACAACGTTCGAAAGCCACCCATAGACTCAAGGCTTACCAAAGTAAAGAATAGAGAACAAAGTTTGTATTTAAACCACTAGAAAAATTGATTTCTCTTAGATATGGGACTAAACTTTTTAAAGCACTTTTGGTGGAAAGAAATCATCAATTTTAAAACTTTCCTAACAAAAACACAGAAAATCACTATCCGTGCACTGATTTTCTGTGTAAAACTCAAAACATAGAAAATCACTACAAAATCCCTACAAGCACAACAATTTTCTGTGTTTTGTGTGGCCCGAGTATTTTGTGAAGTAGCTGGACTCAATCACTGGATCTGCCCCATTGAAACTCAGTACGATAAGACCTGAGCTCAGCCTGAACATGACAAGAGTCAAGTAGGGCTCTTGATGAGCCAGGGCCTAGGTTGCGCCAGTTAATCCCTAATACTAAGGGTGTCAACAGGTAGGGTTTACCCAGACCCGACCCGGACCAAACCCTATAAGGTATCAGTATGTAGACAAATGAGAAGATCTGATTAAGACTCGAGTCTGGACCATAAGGTCTAATTAATACATGGATCCATGTATAGTTTGTGAAATTTTATGCCAAATTCTGGCCCGACCCAAGTTCCGATTAAAACCTCAAATTTTTAATGTAAAAATGATAACAAATTTTATTTTACCTTGTCTGGTTCTTGTAGTTCTTTTTGGGTCCGAGTATGGTTTCTCTTATATTAGACCCGATTAGACACAAGCCCAACCCGAGTTCCAATTAAGACGTACAAATTTTCAATGTAAAATTGATAACAAATATTATTTTACCAGGTTCATGTAGTTCTTATTGGGTCTGGGTATGGTTTTTCTTATAGTTGACCTTATTAGACTTGTGCCCGGACATGATACCATACTTGAAAATCTGGTCCAAATCTAGTTCCACCTAGGTCTGAACCAAACCTGTCCCGTTGACACCCCTACCTAATACACTATAAGGTCAGGTCAGGCCAATCTGGCTCGATGTCCATCCTCATAAATGTGTTGGGCATGATCAATTTTTTGAATGTTATAAGAACCCACCCATGTGTCAGAATCAAATACTTCAAGAGCTGATCCCTATACAATTAAGTACACAAATCACATTTGTATGGTCAAAATCTAAAAATAAAACAAAAAAACCCGAAAAACTCATTTTGCACATACCATTACGTGCTAAATGAGTTTTTCAGGACTTTTTTATTTTATTTTTAAATTTTGACCATATAGATGTGATCTATGTACTTGATTTTATAGGGATCAGCTCTTGAAGTGTTTGATTCCTACACATGGGTGGGTTTTTATAAGTTTTGAAAAAATCAATGGGCCAAAATCCTTATAAAATTTTTAGGCTCCAAATATCATTTTTTTCATCGAAAACACATGATCCAAGTGTGGATTCCTCATAAATCAATCATGTCCAACACATTTATGGGGTCGGAGCAGCGAAAAAAATAACTAAAGGGCGTAAAAGCCAATTTATAATGTATCATTTAGCACATATCAATTTCTCACTTACCCATTTCTCTCTCTTTTCAATTTTAAAAATTTAAATATAAAAACATTAAAATGTATCCGTTAATACAATAAGAGATACATTCAAAATGTCACTGACATTTTATGGGTGTTTGTTGCTCCCAGGTGTGCAGATTGTTTTCACGATAACCCCTTTAACTCCTCAGTATTCAGAAATCCCTGTTTTCTCTACTTAAGTTCACCTAATTTTTAATGAAAGCAGATCCAGTGTTCGGAGCAATTCTGCCCAACCATGGGAGTGGCTGCCCATATTGAAAAAGGGGCGCCCCTCTGCTAGGGTTGACACATAACTTCCAAACCCTAGGATGGCTGAGCAAATTAAGATATGAAGTGTCATATAAGTGTTCTCCCCCACACACACAACCACACTTCCCTATCGCTAGTACTCGACCTAAATTGCTCACTATTTTGGTAATTTCATCTTCTTCATTACTACTAATCAGAGTCGGACGTGTAAAGAGGCCAATAAGGCTTGGGCCTCTGGGCCCAAAAAAAATTTTAGGGGCCCATTGTTTTGGTAGTTTATATAAATATTTTATATATTTTTATTTAATATAATATAAATATTTGGAATATTATATTTGTTTAATGTGAATGCAACTTTTATTATTATTTTGATTCTTTAAAAAAAAAATCGAAGGCACTGCCCCCGAACTCCTACTATTAATAGGGGGCCCATTTTTTAAATCTACCTCAGGCCCCATAAAACACAGGTACGACTCTGCTACTAATTAACCGACCAGCTTGCAAAATCAAGAGAGTGATCACCTATTCTGCTCGAATTAGAGGAAGCACATTCAAGAGAGTTACAGTTTTTATATGGGACCTACGTGAATCAACTTACACAAGGGTTTATCTATGCCATGGGCCTATTTCTTTAATAGGCCAATGTGGCGCGACGGTTCTTCTTACCATCGCAAGCCTTTTGATCGCTTGCTTGCCGCTGTGGAAGCTTTGATAATTGAGAGTGCAAGAGAGTGAGAGACAATAAAGAGGGAGAGAAATAAATGTCGCAGTCATGCGCTATATCATGAAAGTGTTGTAGGATCGAGGCAACGAGCACTAGACGGGGGGTGAATAGTGCTTTTAAATAACGTCTTTAAAATTTTGAAGGATTTTGAGATTAACAAAGCAATCACACAAAGAACACAAGAATTTATCTTGGTTCGGTCTTCCAGACCTACATCTAGTCCCCAAGCAAAACCCGTTTGAGATTTTCACTATCAACCTTGTGTAAACACAAGAACATACAAACCAAATCCGGTCCCACTTTCAGTAACAAACCTACTAAAGGCAAACAACTCCTTTAAACCAAGGAGTTCTTTCATTTTTAGAGAAAAATGAAAAAATCAACTTACAATCAACCTTTGAGCTCTTCTTATGAATGCAAATAGAATGCAATTGGCTTTTGAGGTTGTTGAAATACTCAACTCATGAATTCACTAGCTCTCAAAGGAATTTGAGTAAAAAACTGGAGTGAAAATATCAAGTGAGTGAGAAAACGAATATGAGTGAAAAGCAAAGTATAATTCAATGTAATTCGATTGGACTTGATTCAATTCGATCTTTTTGAGTGTGGAATGCACTCATATTTATAGTTGAAAGATTTCATACATTGAGGGTATGAAAGGATGTTAAAACAGTCCATTTTGAACCATCAAAACGTTTGAAAAATGAAGACACGCCTTTTAAAAGTTTCAGGAAAAATAACAAAATTAGTCGACTGGAACAATAGTTAGTCGAATGAAATCAAACATTAGCAGATCGTAGATCGACTAATGTGTTTAACAGAGCCATTTGAAAATCTGAAATTTAAAACTTAGTCGACTAAAGAAAAAGTTAGTTGACTGATAATCTCATCAGTAGACTGAAAAACCTTTCAGTCGAGTGCTGTTAATTTTTTTTTAAAACACACGTTCTGTCTGGTCGACTGATAAAACCTTCAGTCAACTGCTGTTAAATTTTCTGAAAATACACATTCTGTCCGGTCGAATGATAAAACCTTCAGTCGACTAATTTAGAAATTTGATGTTTTAGCTTAGAAAAAATTGGCGCAAAAAAAGTTGGTCGAGTGGTGAGTCTATTGGTTGACTAATAAACATGAAAAATTAAGTAAAGAGTTTTCTAAAATATTTTTCATCAAGGGTTCTTTTAGAAAAGTTTTTCTAAAGACTTTTTAGGTGAAATACAATCAAAATATGCACTCTAAGTAAGGCTCTTACAAGAATCAAAGACATTTAATGAATTTTACATTTGCACACTAGTCTTCATAGATTCTTCATCGAATTCTTCAATTCTTGTCATCTTTTTTCATTGCCTTAGCTGAAATGCAGTTGATTCACTTGTTTATCATCAAAACCTTGTACTTAAAGTATCGTGTACGACTTCATTTTTGTAACAATCTTCTCCTTTTTTATGATGACAAACTAGTCAAAGATGATGCATTTAGATGCATAGATGGAGATTTTACTCCCTCTATCAATATGCTGCAAAACATAAGAAGATAGTACAATCAAAGCACATATATATATCACATATTGATTGTTTTGCATTTCTATTATTACTTCATGCATTTTTTTTCACGGATGCAATTTTGAATGCTTTCACATGCAATTTCCATGTTTGTTTGTTTTTTTTTCTCCCCCTTTGTCATAATCAAAAGGAGTAAGTGCAGTCATAGTATAAGCAAAATGCAAACTCAAGTCCAAAATATTACAACCCAGAAATTAGCAAAATTCAGTAATAACAGTAAATAAAGTTCAAGAAAAATGTTGCTTGATCATCTCCTTGAGTTCAGCAATGTCCTTCTGAATTGACGAAAGTTATTGAGTTACATCTTTACGAAAAGTATGTTGATGTAGCTCTAAAGCTTCATTTCATTGCAAAATTTCATCATTGTTTTGATTAGTAGAGACTTTCTTTCGTTTTACTTGAGATGAGGGTGTCACAGAAGATGGTGATGGTTCATGGGGTTCAATTTGATAAAAAATTAAAGGAGGTAGATATTTGATTTTCATTTGTTTAAAAATAGTTTGATCAAAGTATTCATTTTGTTCAATAGATTTTTTATTGGTTAGGGGCACTTTGAAATATCAAAAAATACGGGTAAGGAGACATCCATACGAAAGAAAGGGTTTTTGTTTCCACAAAGTAGTAAAATACACGTTGGCCCAATTGACAGAAATATTTCCAAATAAGATATAAAGAGTCGTAGATAGATTTGTGAAATATTAATCAAAAGATCCAGTTTTAGGTAGAATGTTGTGGGCAAGAATTTGTCCAACAATGCGAGCGCGAGTTTGAAGATTGGTATTCTTGAAAGGAGGACAATGAGGTACACCGGAAAGAAGAATTTGTTCAAAAATTCTTTCATCATTAAGTTCAATAGTATTGAAAAGAGTTTTTGAAGGTGAAATGTCTAGGATTTGTCCAAGAAGTTTAGAATCAAACTCAATTTTAACATCGCGAACAAGAGAGAAAAGAAATCCAGTTTCATGATCAATTTGTAAATTAGTGTAAAACAAATGGATCAGTAAAGGATAATGAAATCGATACGAACCGGCGTCAAAAAGATGTGAAATGCCTGTGAATAATTCTCTAATTTTGTAGCGAGAAAATAGGTGAAACATAATATTTCGACCTGGTAAAATAGGAAGTGCATAAATCGATCCAAAAGTATCATATAAAAGGGGATTTCTGAGTAGTCTAAGAGAAAAACCATGACATGCTTGTGGTGTAGATGGAGGGGAACCTTGTGCGAATGTTTTTTGATGAGGTATCGTTGTTAAGAATCAAAATAAAATGAATGAACCTGTCAAAGAGAATCAGTGTCATAGAGAGTGGCTGATCGACAAGGTTGAGACATTGTTGAAGATGTCTTCTGATGCGACAGTGAGAATGTCAGACGAGTCAAGTAGATTTCGATGAGTGGAAGATGGTAGCTTGCTGTCAAAGAGACTAGAGTGCCCTTTGTGCGATGAAGACAATGTGCCTTCTACGATCAAGGTCTTTGTTAGTGGCCAAAACAATCAGTGAGGGCAGTATGCCGGAAGATGAATATCAATTTTTTTTCAAGGGTTTTAATGAAGGGGCTGTAGAGGATTTGGCTGCTACAAAAAATGACGAGATCTCAGAGAAGAGCAGGCTGAGACACAGTAGATGTCGTGTGACTTTTCAAGGTTGTAATGGATGTCATTTGGCGGTTGGTGCAGAGAGATAGTCGTCAGGCGTTGCAGACGAGAGCTGTTGTAGAAAATCCTTAGTCGCGACAAGAGGGTTTTGGCGAGGATGAGTTTGTCTGCTACATAAACAGGAGGTGACACGATGGATGACGACAGGTGAGAAGATGTTGTCGCAAGCGTCAACTGCTAAAGAAGCACCCTGTCATGGCAAGAGGATTCTGGCAAGGAGGAGTTCGTCCGGCACTCCTAGGGTTTTTGAAAGAGACAGAGGAGAGAGAGTGTTTTGCTTATGAAGAGGGGAAAACACATTGGCGTAAAAAACGATTGCCCCTTTTTTAAACAAAGCCAAGGGTATCAGGTCCCTTCAGTTAAAATTTAAAAAAAATAACCATCAGCCGACTAGAATTTTATTGGTCGACTAAAAAATCTGATTTTGAGATTTTTCAAAAACAAAACATTTAAAAAAATTATAAATCTAAAAATAATCAAATGCCTAGTTCTCTCCAAATTCTCATAAAATCTTCATTTTTAAGTAGTTCAGTGAAGATATTGGCATGTTGTGCAATAGTGGGTATAAAATTTAACGAAATATCTTCTTTTAACACATGATTCCGTAAGAAATGATGTCTCACTTCAATATGCTTAGTTCTTGAGTGTTGAATAGGATTTTTCAAAAGATTTATAGCACTAGTATTATCACAATAAATAGTTATTGTTGAGTAATTCAAACCAAAATCTTTTAAGGTTTGTTTCATTCATAGTACTTGTGAACACGCTAAACTAGCCGCTATATATTCCGCTTCAATTGTTGAGAGTGACACTGAATTTTGCTTTTTACTAAACCAAGATAATAAAGAATGTCCTAAGAAATGACAAGTTTCACTAGTACTTTTGTGATCAGATTTGCTTCCAGCACAATCTGCATCACTATATGAAACTAAATCGAAGGAAGATGATTTCGGGTAAAACAAACAAAAATCTGAAGTATCTTTCAAGTATCGAAGAATTTGTTTTACTGCAATTAAGTGAGATTTCTTCGGATTAGCTTGAAATCTAGCACACATACAAACACTAAACATTATATAAGGTCGACTAGCAGTTAAGTATAATAGAGATCCGATCATACCTCTGTAGAGCTTAGTATCTACATTTTTACCATTTTCATCTTTGTCAAGAGAAGTAGTTGTGCTCATAGTATTTCTTCTTGATTTTGATGAGTCCATCCCAAATCTTTTAAGAAGTTCTTTTATATACTTAGCTTGGTTGATGGAGATTCTTTCTTGAGTTTGCTTTATTTGAAGTCCAAAGAAGTAGTTCAATTCGCCCATCAAGCTCATTTCAAACTCTTCCTGCATAGCTTTAGCAAATTTTTTACAAAGGGAATCATTAGTAGAACCAAATATTATGTCATCAACATTAATTTGCACAATAAGAATATCTGAATTAAAATTCTTAATAAATAAAGTGGATTCTACCCGACTAATGGAAAAACCAGATTGTTCTAGAAAATTTTGTAGTCTTTGATACCATGCTCTTAGTGCTTGCTTGAGTCCGTACAAAGCTCTTTTTAATTTGAAGACTTTTTCTGGATATTTCTCATTTTCAAAGCCTGGAGATTGCTCTACATAAACTTCTTCATTGATGTGTCCATTTAAGAATGCAGTTTTAACATCAATTTGATATAACTTAAAATTCATGTAACTAGCAAAAGCAAGCATCATTCGAATTGACTCCAATCGAGCCACTGGTGCATATGTTTCATCAAAATCTATGTCTTCTTCTTGATTATAGCCTTGTGCTACTAGCCTTACTTTATTTCGAATGACTTCATCATTTTCGTCCAGCTTATTTCGGAAGACCCATCTTGTTCCAATTATCGGATGATCCTTTGGTCTATCAACTAGATTCCATACATCATTCCTAGTAAATTGGTTAAAGCCAAAATTCATCATCACAAGCCTCATTGATATTCTTTGGTTCTATTTTAGATATGAAAGCAATATTTGCAATATATTGCAATTATCTTTTAGTTTGGACACCACTCTTTATTTCTCCAATAATCTGCTCATGTGGATGATTAGGAACTTCTTTCCAAATCGGTGGAAGGAGAATATTTTCATGAAAAGTGCTTTCTATCAAAGGTTCTCCTTGAAGTATGACTTTTTCTCCTTCGCTTAGATGTATAACCTGCTCACAATTCTCATCAAATGCAACATGTAAAGATTCTTCAATGCAAGATGTTCTTTTATTAAAAACATGATAAGCTTTGCTTCTAGAAGAATATCCAAGAAATATTGCTTCATATGATTTTGAATCAAACTTATCAAGATTATCTTTGGCATTTAACAAGAAGCACTTACTACAAAAAAATTTGAAATATGAGATATTTGGTATACGATTATAATATAATTCAAAACATGTTTTATGTAAAAATGGTCGAATGAGAACATGGTTTAGGACATAACATGTTGTATTTACTGCTTCAGCCCAAAAGTATTTTGGTAAATTTTTATCTTGAAGCATGGTTCTAGCACATTCTTGCAAAGTTCTATTCTCTCTTTCAACAACTCCATTTTGTGGAGCCGCTCTAGGAAAAGCAAAGTTGTGAGATATACCATGTAAATCACAAAACTTTAGAAAAAATTCATTTTCAAATTCACCACCATGATCACTACGAATTGTAATAATAGATGTAGATTTTCCATTTGTAATTCTTCTATAAAGTTTAAAAAATTCAGAAAACGCATCATTTTTGCTTTTAGAAAAATTACCCAAGTAAATCGAGAATAATCATCTACTATAACAAAAGCATACTTGCTACCATTCAAACTTTGAATTCTAGATGGTCCAAATAGATCTAAATGTAAAAGTTCAAGAGGATGTTTTGTTGAAACTATATCTTTTGCTTTGAAAGAACTCTTGATTTGTTTACCCATTTGGCAAGCATCACATAAGTGATCCTTCTTATACAGTATTCTAGATAGGCCTCTAACAAGATCATTCTTGGATAACTTCGAAATTAATTTAAAGTTAACATGTTCAAGTCTCTTATGCCATAACCATTGAATTTCATTTAAAGCGATAAGACATTTTTCATTAAAAGTGGGTAACTCATCTAGATAAAGATCATATACATTATTCCTTCTTTTACCTTTAAAAATGATTCTTTTAGAACAAAAATAAAAAATTATGCATAAATCATGTTCAAAAGAAACAAGAAAACCTTTATCACATAATTGACTAATGGATAATAAATTATGCATTAAACCGTCTACTAAAAGAACATTTTCTATCAAGAAACATTTTAGATTACCAATGTTACCAATATCGATTACTTTTCCCTTGTTATTATCACCAAAGGTGACGGTTCCTCCATCCTTACTTTGGTGGAAAATAACTCCAGCCTTCCAGTCATATGTTTGGAACAACCGCTGTCCAATATCCATTTACTCCTTATTTTGTATACCTACAACAAAATCGGAATACAAAGCATTTGACCCCTTTCTATTTTTGGGTCCATGAGAGTTAGTCTTAAGAACCCATATCCATTTGGATTTTGGTTTCCTTTGAGAATAAATATTCTTTCTATAAAAAGATTTAGCATTTCTAGAATAATCATGTCTAGGCTTATAAGCTTTATAAGTACCATGATTAGATGCATTTCTATTATGACTAGAAAATTGAGTTCTTTGAATCAATGATTGAGAATTTTGTCTTTGATTCTTCACCACATAGTTTGGTCTATTTTGAGTATCAAAGAAGCTATATCCCAATCTGGTGTTGTTAACCGAGTATCTTTGAGAACCAATAAATATTTCTAGATTTTCTTGACCATTAGTGAACTTAGTCACTATAGAAAGAAGATCATTTGATTTTTCTTTCAGACTTGATATTTCTTCTTGTAAGATATTGGTTCTAATTTCAATTTCTTTTATCTCAGATGCTTGACAAGAGTTTTCCTTCTTGAGATCTTCTATCTCTTGAAGTAACACTGTATTTTGAGAGTCAAGAGTTGAATTTTCAGTTTTTAACTCTTTGTTTTTAGAACTTAGACTCTTAAATTTAGCATATAAATTATTAAATGCTTCTAATAAATCATCATACTCAAATTGACTTACTGAGTCTTCTTGTGCTACAAAGCACATATTGGCGACTTCTTTATTAGATTCTTCATCGGAAGAGGAGTCACTATCATCCCAACTTGCTTGAAATGCCTTTTTCTTCTTGAATTGGTCCTTAGTCTTGATTTTGAGAAGAAGACAATCTTTATTGATGTGTCCTATCTTTTTGCAGACAAAGCACTTGACTTCATTAGGATTAGAAGAATCAATTTTCTTTACCTTCTTTTGAAATCTTCCCTTTTTGATGAATCTTTTAAATTGCCTAGTGATGAGGGCAATATCTTCATCTTCTTCTGAATCTTTAGAGTCAGAAGTGGCCTTGAAAGCAAGAGATTTCTTCTTAGGTTCTTCTTCTTATCTATCATGAAGTTGGACTTCATATGCCATTAAGTTACCAACCAAATCTTCAAGAGAAAGGGTGTTTAAATCATTTGCTTCCTCTAATGTTGTAGTTTTTCTCTTCCATTCAGGAGTAAAACACCTTAGGATTTTTCTTACTAAATCCACTTGTGAATATTATTTTCCAAAGGATTTTAGAGTGTTAGTAGGGGTGGGAATTTCTGACACGACCCGCCAACCCGCCTCTTAGGCGGGTTCGGGTTGGGCTTAAGCCAACCCGTTTAATAAACGGGTCGACCCGCGTAACCCGTTTATTAAACAGGTCGGGTTCGGGTTGGGGGTATGCCAACCCGCCAACCCGGCTGACCCGTTTAATAAACGGGTTAGGCGGGTGGGTCAACCCGCCAACCCGTCTGCCCGACCCGTCAACCCGCCAACCTGACCCCTCAACCCGTCAACCCGACCCGCCAACCTGCCTACCTGCCAACACGATCCGTCAACCCACCAACCCGACCCGCGAACCTGAAAACCCGTTTACCCGACCCAACCCATTTATTAAATGGGTTGGCGGGTCGTGTCGGGTTACCCGTTTATTAAACGGGTCGGGTTTGTGTTTGCCACAGCCGACCCGTTTAATAAACGGGTCGGGTACGGGTTGAGGTATGCTGACACGCCAACCCGCCAACTCGACCCGATTGCCACCCCTAAGTGTTAGTAATATCGGTCATTCTTGTTATCATGTCTGATATAAACTCATTTTGCTTTATTTTAAATAACTCAAACTTATGAACTAAAGAGGCAATTTTAGATTTCTTTACCTTTGATGTACCTTCATGAGTAACGAGAAGAGTATGTCAAATTTCATTTGCTGTGGAATATTGAGAGATGCGATTGAACTCTACCTTGTCAACGACACAATATAACACATTCATAGCTTTGGCATTGTGAGAAGCAGTTTTCTTTTCTTCATCGGTCCATAGGCTGAAATCTGTTGATGGTGTTTGGTACTTTTCTGAAACAACTCTCTAAATTTTGATATCCATGGATTGTAGGAATATTGTCATTCTTACTTTCCAATATCCATAGTTTATTCCGTCGAAGAGAGGAGGACGAACAGAGGAGCATCCTTCTTTGTGCTGAGATGATGTTGTCTTGCTAGATGATGGTAAGATCAAAATATAGCAAACTTGCTCTGATACCAAATGAAAGTATTGTAGGATCGAGACAACAAGCACTAGAGGAGGGGGTGGTGAATAGTGCTTTTAAATAATGTCACTGAAATTTTGAAGGATTTTGAGATTCACAAAGCAATCACACAAAGAACACAAGAATTTGTCTTGGTTCGGTCTTCTAGACCTATATCAAGTCCCCAAGCAAAACCCATTTGAGATTTCTACTATCAACCTTGTATAAACACAAGAACATACATACCAAATCTGGTCCCACTTTCAGTAACAAACCTACTAAAAGGAAACAACTCCTTTAAACCAAGGAGTTCTTTTCTTTTACAAAAAAATGAAATAATCAACTTACAATCAACCTACAGTCCCTTCTTATGAATGCAAATGGAATGCAATTGGCTTTTGAGATTGTTGAAATACTCAACTCACGAATTCACTAGCTCTCAAAGAAATTTGAGTGAAAAACTAGAGTGAAAATATCAAGTGAGTGAGAAAACGAATATGGGTGAAAAGCAAAGAATAATTCAAGGTAATTCGATTGGATTTGATTCAATTCGATGTTTTTGAGTGTACTTTTGAAGTGATTCAGTGAAAGGAAGGCAAGTAAACAAACACACCACGTTAAAGAATCACTTCAAAAAGAAAGGGAAAAAGTGTGTTAGTACATTAGTAGGTGGTTTTATAACGCTAGAATACCTTTTAATATAGTGAAGTTGCCTTCATTTGACAGTATGATTGAAGCTATAGGCCAATTTGGGCCATGAATGAAGCCTCCATCATATCACAAGTGCGAAAACCACTTTTGAAGATTGAAATGGAGAAAACGAAGGAGTTCATGGTCCAATACAAAGTAAATTGGTCCAAATATGGATGCAGTATAATGTCAAATGGCTTGACTAATACGAAAGGACGTACACTCATTAATTTTTTGGTTAATTACCTTTTAAGAACAATGTTTTTGAAATCAGTTGATGCATCTGATGAAGTAAAAGATACAAATTTGCCTTTTGCATTGTTGAATAATATTGTTGAAAAAGTTGGGGAGGAGAATGTGGTTCAAGTTGTTATTGATAATGCCTCCAACTATGTCAAAGTGGGTAAATTGTTGATGGATAAGAGAAAACATTTATTTGGGACTCTTTGTGTTGCACATTGTATATATTTGATGTTGGAAGATATAGGAGAATTGAAAGAGTTGAAGATATTTTTTGAAAAACAACGCAATTAAACTGCTAGTGAGCCTTTCGGGATGGAGTTAACAAAGAAGAAGAGAAAAGTGCAAACGCCAGGTAAGATGATTAAATTTCATATAATTCGCTTTACATTATTTTTATAACTTATATACTTTAATTAGATCTAATTTGATTTTTTTAGTGGATTGGTGGATTTCTTTTGCCATTGGTTGTCCCCAGCTCCAAACTTTTGTTGTTCGAATCTTAGACCTCACATGCAGTGCATCCAATTGCGAACGTAATTAAATTGCTTTTGAAGCAGTAAATTATTACTTACTACTAATTACTAAATAATATTTGTTAGTTTGTATATATTTTAACTTTATGTATATATTTTTAGATTCATACCAGGAAAAGAAACAAATTTTTGTACAAGAAGTTGAATAATTTGGTTTTTGTGCAATATAATCAAAGATTGAAGCGAAGGTATGATGAGCGAATGAACAAAGAAGATCTTGACCCCATCATCTTAAGAGAAATTAATGACAAGGATTTGTGGCCAAGTGAAGATGAGGCGGTCTTCGAAGATGATATGTCATTTACATGAGATCGTATTGATAAGGCATCTAGAGTGTCGAGGCACAAGGCAATAACGTGGAGCATCGAGGCACAAGGCGGAGGCAATAACGCGTGCTACTAAAGACCTAAGAAAAAAAAGGTCTTACAAAAAAAAAGGTGGCAAGGGTGGAAGAAGAATAGGAAGAAGCTAGCTCTGCAGAAACAGAAGAAGAAGGGCAATATATCGATGAAGATGATTCAGATGATGATGGACGTTGAAATTCATCATCTAAGGATTAAATTTTTGTTGTTATTGTAAACTTATTATAAACTTATTGGGGTTCTTTATGACTTGGATGCGAACTTAATATTGTTAAGGCTTTAATTGTGTTTAAATTATGTACTTGCCTACTTATCTTTATTTATATTGAGTATGTTATCTGTTGCATGGTTTATTTATTCAATTGTTCATTTCTTCTTCTTATAAGTCTATTGCTTATTTGATGTCTATTGTTGTTAATTTTTTTGTATACATGATTTTATTTTTTGTATAGTGTTTATTCACATTGTTAGTTGCATGGTTTGGTTATTCAATTTCTCATTTATTCTTTTTTTTTTTGAGGAGGTTATCACTTGCATGGTTTGTTTATTCAATTGTTCATTTTTTCTTCTTATTTGTCTACTGCTTATTTTGTGTCTATTGTTGTTAATTTGTTTGCATACATGATTTTATTTTTTGTATATTGTTCATTCACATTGTTAGTTGTATGGTCTATTTATTTAATATAATTGCTTTATAGTGTTCGCCGACATATTATGTTTTGTCTATTGCTTATTGTTGATTGATTTTTTGTTGTATACATGTCTGTTTATATATTTTGTGTTTTTTTTATTTCTTTTATTTAGGGTACCTCCTAGTTCTCGCCTAGTCTTTTTAGGGGCTCACTGCCTAGTTTTCGCCTAGCGCCTTTGACAACTAAGTCGTCTCTGCGATTTTAAAAATTGAGGGTGCAGGGACACAACTAGCTATATATATCATTTGTTTGGACTTTGGATCAGGTTGAACCCAATCCATTTTGTGTGTGTGTATATATATATATATATATATATTTTTTGGGGAGGTTGGGGGTGTGGATGATATTTTGGGAAGATTGGGGTGTGGATGATTTTTTTTTAAAGAAAGATAATTGGACCTGACCCAAACTGTCCTGCAACGTACCTATACCCAAGCGTGTCGACACAAGTATGGTGGGTCGTTTGCCGTGTTTATGTTACGTAGTGTGTGCGTATATATATATATATATATATATATATATATATATATATATATATATATATATATATATATAGGGCATTGCCATCCATCTGATGCCTTCTTGAGATAGGCAGAGGTGAACAAGGAGGCTTCGAAGATTTTTCTGGTAACCAATAAAAAAGTGTCGCTTGCCTCTCTGTCTCTCTCTCTTTGGGACATTTCTCTTTTTGCCGCTAGAAGCTTCCTAGCCTCATTGATGGTGATGACAATCTATTGCACTCTACATCCTTTTGCCAGTCAAACAACTCAATCCAGGCGCCATTCGTGAGATGGGAGTGGTCCAGGAGATCCATGATGAGTGCAAGAAATGATCCCTGAGCTTAACCTTCTGGCTTCTCTGCTTGAGTGGCTCTAAAGCACTGTCACCAATATTGGCGATATTTTGAAAATATCACGAGAAATACCGATATTTTAAGGGAGCCGATATTAAAGGGAATATCTTGCAATATTTTCAAAATATCGCCTGAAGACAAAATATTGCGATATTATCACTATAATATCTCGATATTTTTGGGAAAAACTTTTTTTTTAAGTGTGCATTTCCTATTTATTTGTTTCTTTTATATTTTAAAACCTTTAAAACATTATTCATTATATTTTTGGAAGACAAATAATAGCAAACTTATTATTTTCTTATCTTTTTTGTTGTTATTTATATTTTTCAAATTTTTTAAACTGCCGAGATTTTTCAATGTTTGAAAATCTCTCCGAGAAATATCCTCATTGAGAAAATACCTGCAACGATATAGGTGACTACCTAACTTAGTTGCTCATTTGTCAATTTATCTTGTCTATTTTAAGGTCTTTATCTTAGTTTTCTTTTATTTTTTTTATTTTCTGTATTTTTACTTGTTTTTTAAAATATTTATTTATTTTTTATATATTGCCGAGATATTCTTGAGATTTATCAACTTCTGAAAATCTCTCTGAGAAATACCCTCACAAAGAAATTACCTTTAACGATACATGTGACTACTCTTAAGACATTAGTCAATGCACCTAATGTGAAAAATGTGCTTGCACTTGGGCAGGAGGCTCTCTGATAACGTTCTTTTTTTTCCTGCAAAGAAAGTAAAACGCTCTGGCAATATCGATTAAAGGGAATCAGTTTATGCATATGTAAAATTTTAGGGAGGGGTGGTGCAGTTTTTTCTAATATTCTAACAGCAACCCCTTCACCGTATTAATCGGCATATGAAGAATTTCTTTTAACAAGGTTTTCCTCTTTCAAAAGACATCATTTTTCCAGCTTAGCTCAGACTCCATTCCTATGATGGTCTCCCTATGGCCTTGTATACATATTTTTTCCTCTTTTTTCTTTTTCTTTTACTTGCTTTGCCCCAATTTTTTTGTTGAGGATTCACCTACTCTTTCTGCTATGTTTTTTTTTCGTTATTGTATGATGACTTGTTACCCTTCCTGTTCTTTGCTTCCTTTCCTCCTTGATATGAATGAATTGTTGGGCGAAACCCTGTAAAAACAAGATGACAGGGAGCGTACCTGGATCCGCCATTGTTCGTGTAGGTAGTTTGGCGTTCTCCTCAGCCGGTCGACGCCCACAATGAGCCCAGGCCTAATGTCAACGGTGAGCAGGACCCTATTCTGCTAAATGTGAATGCAGAACTGATTTTGGGCAAGATATGACTTTGAATTCTCATCATCTTCGTAACCCCTAACCCCCTTATATAATGGAGGAATTGGGCAGTTACGTGAATGTGGTCTCTCCACATTCACGTAACTCCCACCCACTATCTCCATTATTCAGCCACTTACGTGACCCACTAAGATGGTGTCAAACCGGGTCAGACTGTGGGTTGGACCTGTAACCCAAAATGTCCAACATTCTCCCACTTGACCCATTGACACCAAAAGTGTGCTAAATCTATGTGTATACCGTTATCTCAATTTAATTCTTCATGTGGGTTCACATGTCACCATTTATCACAAGGATGAATCGTATGAGTCAAGGATATGAACACCCCTTTATGAAATGTCATATTTCCTTGTACTACACTACAATTCACCTTCAGTGCTTAGGCATGCAAAGAAATTACCTTTATGAATAGGTTGGTCTCTCACCTATTCTATTGATCCTTTAATATTGTTATTCTGCTATTCTCTCTAACTCATATGAAAGATTCTTTATGCAAAATCAACAATAACACAAAACCTTAGAGAATCAAAACATAAACACAAATGTGATTACATAATGTATTGTCATACATCAAAAGGAATCAAAAAGACCCATCCCCTTTACATGTTGAGAATACAATCCCGATGCTAGCCCTTTAGTAAGGGGATCCGCAGTCATTTTCTTCATCCCAATTATATCAATACACATCAGATGATTCTCAGTTCTTTCTTTAACAACAAAATATTTGAACTCCATGTGTCGACACGATGTTGAGCTCTTGTTGTTATTTGAAAAGGACACGGCTGCTTCATTATCACAAAAGATCTTTAGTGGTCTCTCAATAGAGTCCACTATACCAAGACCCATAATGAAGTTTCTTATCCAAATGGCCTGTGACGAAGTCTCGTATAGAGCAATAAATTTTGCCTCCATGGTATGAGCAGCAGTGGTAGACTGCTTTCCGCTTCTCCATGAGACATCACCACCCGCTAGAAGGAAAATGTATCCAGTAGTGGATTTTCTACTGTCAATACACCCTTCTAAGTCCGCATCAGAGTATCCAATGACCTCTAGGTGGTCAACTTTCCTGTAAATCAACATATAGTCTTTCGTTCCTTGTAAATAGCGCATGACCTTCGCTGCCTTCCAGTGCGCAATGCCTGGATTTGACTGATATCTACCAAGCATTCCTACAACAAATGCTATATTAGGTCGAGTGCAAGTCTGCGCGTACTGTAAACTCCCAACTGCCGAGGCATATGGGACAACATCCATCTGCGTCTTCGCAATATCATCCTGAGGACAGTCCTTCAAGCTCAATTTATCCCCTTTCACTATAGGTGCCGAACTAGAAGAACAATTCTCTATCCCATATCTTTTAAGAACCTTAAGGATATAGGATTTCTGAGATAGGCCAAGAACACCCTTAGTTCTGTTACGACAGATCTCGATTCCAAGGACATAAGTGGCCTCACCCATGTCTTTCATATCGAAATGAGAGGAAAGAAATTCTTTTGTTTCATGTAAAAGACTTAAATCATTAGTTGCAAGAAGAATATCGTCAACATATAAAACCAAAATTATGAACTTACTCCCACTAGTCTTAATGTAAATACACTGATCAACAATGTTTTCAGTGAATCCAAAGTTCATAATTACCTGATTGAACTTCTTATACCACTGGCGGAAGGCCTGTTTAACTCCATAAATTGACTTATTCAATTTGCAAACTAAGTTATTTGAGTCATCTTTACTGAAACTAGGAGGTTGTTGCATGTATACCTCCTCATCCAGATCCTCATTCAGGAAAGCAGTTTTTGCATCCATCTGACATAGCTCTAAATCAAAATGAGCTACGAGGGCCATGATTATCCTTAATGATTCTTTAGTTGAGACAGGAGAAAAAGTCTCATTATAATCAATGCCCTCTATCTGTGTGAAACCTTTTGCAACAAGCCTAGCCTTGTACCTCTCCACATGACCTTTAGAGTCTATTTTGGTTTTGTAAACCCATTTACAACCAACAAGTCTAACTCCATCAGGTCGAGGTACAAGATCCCACACTTGGTTCTTTGCCATAGAGTCAAGCTCTTCTTTCATGGCATTGATCCAATGTGTTGATCTTTCACTTTTAATGGCTTCTGCAAATGTGAAGGGATCTTCATCAATGTCTATGAAATCATTTGACTCTTGTAAATACACCACATAGTCTGGATGGATAGCAGATTTCCTAATTCTGGTGGACCTCCATACAGGTGCTACAGGTGGTTCAAAATGAGCCTCTGTATCCTATTGTTGTTGTATATCCTTATCAACAACCGGATCTAGTTGGGATTGATGTTCATTGACTGGACTTTCTCTTACATTAATCGAAGGAACAATGATAGAGAAAATCGGGTCATTATCCTCAGCAGGTGTAGAGCCTGAATCCTGCATTTCCTCAAAATTAATATTTTGAGATGCATCTATTCCAACAGAACCATTTTCAATAAATCTTGCTTTATCTGTTTCCACTATCTGTGGTGTATGAGATGGACAATAAAACTTAAAGCCTTTCGACCTTTCTGGATAACCAATGAAGAAACCACTAGTTGTCCTAGGATCAAAAGCTTTTATATGTGGGTTATACAATTTAGCTTCTGTTGGACATCCCCATATATGCATATATGACAAAGAAGGTTTTCTACCTGTCCATAACTCGTAAGGAGTCTTTTGAACAGCCTTTGTAGGAACCTTATTCAAAATATGCACTGCAGTCCTAAGAGCTTCACCCCACAAGGTCAAAGGAAGGTTTGAGTGATTCAACATCGCTCGAACCATTTTTTTAAGCGTGCGGTTTCTCCTTTCATCTACACCATTCTGGTAAGCACTACCAGGCATGGTATACTGAGATACAATGCCTTCCTCTTTTAGAAACCGCGCTAATGGATCTTCCTTTTGTCCCATCTCTGTGAAACGACCATAATATTCGCCACCTCTATCTGACCTAACAACCTTAATAACTTCACTGGTTTGTTTCTCTACTTCTTTCTTGAAGTCCTTAAAAACCTCAAAGACTTTAGATTTTTCAGATAATAAGTAGAGATACATATACCGTGAGTAATCGTCTATAAAGGTGACAAAATATTTTTCACCCGTATAACATGGTGAAAAAGGGCCGCAGACATCCGTATGCACTATTTCTAACTTTTCATTGCTACGTTTGGCATCTTTCTTATATGTGTTAGACTGCTTAGCCTTTATGCAGTCAACACATGGTTCTATATTCGTAAAATCAAGGGATCCAAGGATTCCCTCTTTTACGAGTATTTGGACTCTCTCTTTTGAGATATGTCCTAATCTTCGATGCCAAAGCAAATAGGATTGATCATCCTTTAGACCATGTTTATTGCCAATCATTGTATTCTCAATGGAGTGAGATTCCTGAATTTGGAGTTTGGTTCTTAATCGATACAAACCATCACTTATATATGCAGAACATATATTCATTGAATTTTTCATAATAATAAGTTCAGATTTTTCAAATTTAAAAGCAAAACCAAACTTGTCAAGTCTTGAAATTGAAATTAGGTTCCGACTATAAGATGGAACATAAAATGTATCGACCAAATCCAACATGAATCCCGACTCCAACACAATTTTGCAGGTCCCAACGTTCTTGGCATGCGAACGCATCTTATTTCCTGAGAAGATGCATCTTTCATGCTCCGTTGGTTCTCTTTTGTTTAGAAATGCCTGCAAAGAGTTGACAATGTGCACCGTGGCACCAGAATCAATCCACCAACTATGCAATGGAACATGAATAAGATTGCACTCATGAGAAACGAATGACTTATTACCTTTATTTTCGAGCCACTTCTTGAACTTCAAACAGTCCACCTTCTTATGCCCTTTCTTTTTGCAGAAGAAACACTTTATAGAAGGGCCACTTAACTGGGATTTGGCTTTCGCCTGAGAGTTTGAACTCTCTCCAGTGACTCTCTTCTGATTCTTCTTTTTTAAGGAGCTTTTCTTTGGCCTCGACCTCTGTTTATCCTTATGAGAGGTCATATGTGCACTTGGCACCCTCTCACCCTTCAATCTCTCATCTTCCTCAACACACTTACTCAAGAGGTCATTAAAAGACCACTCATCATTATATGTGTTGTAGGAGATTTTAAAGGGTCCATACTCAGTAGGTAACAAGGTTAAGATCAGATGGACTAAAAAGGAGTCAGAGATGGCGAACTTCATGTCATTCAGTTGAGTCGCAATATTCCTCATTTCCAAAATGTGTTGTCGGATGTGACTGTCACCAGCATATTTCATAGACACTAATTTGGACATGAGCGTACTGGCCCTTGCCTTATTAGAAGTGACAAATTGAGCCTCAATGGCTCCCAGAAATTCCTTAACCGTCCTACAATGAGGAATGGCACCTCGAATATTCTTAGCCACCCGAGATTACAAAAGCAACAGGCTAAGTCTGTTCGAGCGCTCCCACTTCTCAGAGGCAACCTTCTAATCAGTTGTGCTCTGCTCTGTAAGAGCGGGAGTTTCGTCAATTCTAAGGGCCAGATCTAAATCCATATAGCCCAAAGTGAATAACACAATTTCTTTCCAATCAGAAAAATTTGATTCGTCTAAGATAGGGATACTACTTGAACCGTCGATATGAAAGGAACCTGATAAATCAAAGGAACAAAAAACGGAAAGACATTACTATTATAGCTCAGACGAGACTCGTGTTGAAAAAGGTAAAAGTGAGACCCTTTATTTTTCACCTTTTCTGAGACAAGCATAGTTGAGGCATTATCGTTTCACTTTGGCAAAAACGATAATACTCATAATTGCTCCATCTCTTCAATTCTCAAGGAATTGACTTCAGTTGGTGAAACTAGTAGATCATGAATTCAGAGGCAATTCAGCACTGTACCTTTGGGTACGAACATGCTTCATGGGCTGAAATGCATATCTACTATCACACCCTGTGTAAATTTGGAACACAACGACCTACCTTTGGGTAGAATCGATGTTTCATAAATTCACACACAATCATAATTACAAATCTTAATACGGTCCAAAGAATCCTTAATTAACACGACTCAGATCACTTTGGTGATTACACGAATCGGTCAATCAAGATCTTTTACCGAAAAAATCTATTCGTATTATGGAGCACGCCCATGCACACATTTTAATGCATGTATATTCATGACATAATATCAGTTCATACTTCAACAAAAATGCATAAACTAATTGTCATAAATTTAGTTACAATTCATGCTTAAAATTATCATGCACAACTTAACCAATGCTAAATACATGAATTAACATGCATAAGTCATGCATTATTCAAAATAAATACTTTATAAAGCATGAAAAATAACAAAAGCATGCTCAAATGGGTAAAACCCAGGGTCTTCAAGTAGGAACCAGTCTAAAAACACTCTGAACCGGTCTGAAAATGCCCCGAACCGGTCATCTAAGGGTCCGAACCGGTTCTAAACCTTATAAACTGGTACTTAATATGAACAAAAGTTCAAAAAACCCTATGACCGTATGCCAAAATCCCTGTATTTCATTATATTTATGAAAACAGAGTCTCAGCATCTCGGAACCGATGAAAAACTGAAAAGAACCGGTCAAAAATGACTCTGAACCGGTTCTGGAAGGGGTTGAATCAGGTTCCTGATCCGATTCAGTCTCAATAGTGTTTGGATCCTGCTTTTATGGATCCAATCCGGTTTAAATGGGATCCGGGTCTGACCCGACCCTTAATACGGATCAGACCCAGACCGAACAGGACCCGGGTTAGACCCAGTCTGAAACAGTCCTGGGTCGACCCGTTCCAAAACAGACCCGGATATGACCCGGTCCAAACCGAATACCGGGTTCGACCCGGTCCAAACCGAATATCGGGTTCGACCCGGTCCAAAACGGACCCGGGTACGACCCGGTCCTTCATGGACCCGGGTTCGACCCGGTCCGAAAAGGACCCCGGGTACGACACGATCCAAACCGGATACCTGGTTCGACCCGATCTTCCATGGACCCGGGTTCGACCCGACTTCTTAATGGGTCTGGATTAAACCCGTACTAAAATGGATCCGGATCGCACCCGATCTAAATGGAGACCCAATCCTTTTCGGATCAGACCCAGACCTGGTCCCATTATGGGTCCGGGTTAGATCAAAAAAAGTAATAGCAGGCCCGATCCATTTCGGGTTTGGATCGGGCCCTGCTATCAGGTCTTCACTCGGGACCCGATCTGGTCCCCTGATAGAAATTAAACAGAAACCCGATGGGTTTCTGTTTGAAATTTCAGGGAAACCGAAAAGAGGTTTCCGCCCTTTTCGGTTCCACGGCGACCCACGTCGCCGTAACGGCGACTAACACCGGACCCCGGTGACCTGCGTCACCCCACGGTGACGCCGGTCCGGCGACAACCCTTCCGTCACCAGATGTCGCCCCACGGCGACGCTTTGCGGCCGATGGATGAAGGGCACGACTGGAACAACAGTGCCGACAAGATTGCCGACGACCAGCGGATGATTCGGCCGGCATATCGCCCCACGGCGATTGTCCAATCCGGCGACAGCTCCGGCGACGGCAACTACATGGCGGCCTGATGGAACTCCGGGCTGAGAAAAGGGGGGTTTTGTCAAACCTCAGATGCCGGCCATCCGACGTTCAACCCCGGCAACACCTCCGCCATATGCCGACCACCCTGCAACCCGACGGTGCAGGGGATTTCAGGTGACGGCTCCGACGATGCTCCCGGCGATGGCAGAAAACCTCCCTGCAGCCCAACGACCACAGGTATAAAACGATTTTTTTATGAGGTTTTCTTGAACCGCGAAAAAGATGTCGCCCTTTACGACAACAGTAGCCGGTGAAGATTGTCGCCCCACGGCGACAATCTGCAGTTAATCGGTGGTTGTTGCCCCACGGTGACTCCATCGACGCCAAAATTGCCGAAACGGCCTACACGGCCATGCGCAGCAGAAAATGCGTGGGTTGTGGGCCCATAACCCAATGTTGGGCGAAACCCTGTAAAAACAAGATGACAGGGAGCGTACCTGGATTCGCCATTCTCCGTGTAGGTAGTTCGGCGTTCTCCTCAGCCGGTCCACGCCCACAATGAGCCCAGGCCTAATGTCAACGGTGAGCAGGACCCTATTCTGCTAAATCTGAATGCAAAACTGATTTTGGACAGGATATGGCTATGAATTCTCATCATCTTCGTAACCCCTAACCCCCTTATATAATGGAGGAATTGGGCAGTTACGTGAATGTGGTCTCTACACATTCACGTAACTCCCACCCACTATCTCCATTATTCAGCCACTTACGTGACCCACTAAGATGGTGTCAAACCGGGTCAGACTGTGGGTTGGACCCGTAACCCAAAATGTCCAACATGAATATGATATTTTCTTAAAAAAAGTTTGTGCAAATGTTCTAACAAAGGTTTAAGATCTGTTTTCTACATGGATATCTCACCCAACTTAAACCTGAAACTGGATCAAGCCCAACTGCACATTGTTTGACTGGTATCTGTTTTCTAAATAGATATCTAACCCAACATAAACCTGAAACTGGATCCAAGCCCAACTGCGCATTGTTTGATTGTATTTTGTTAAAGTCTCAAACAGGTCGACTATCCAACTGTTGGCATCTGTATTCAAGTTTTAGATACAACTAACCGACTGATTTCAGTCCTCTAAATGAGGACGACTTTGTGGTCCAAGGTCTCAAGTGATAGGGTGGGGCAGAAGTCATAAACAGCACAAAATCGAGGTGTTCTTTAATCTCCATATTAAGGGAAGACCTTTTCAATCTTTGAAACAAGGACATGGTCTTGAACAGATTGGGAGTAAGCAATCTGCCATGTATGTGATCATCAAGACTCACAAGGATGGCTCTCTTGCTTGCCAAAACCCACCAAACGATGTAAGATGATTCCCCAGTTGTTCTGCCAAGAGAGAGAGAGAGAGAGAGAGAGAGAGAGAGCTTTCTTATTTCCACTTTTTAATTTGTTTATCTGGTTTATGGTTAAAAGCTGCCAGGCCTCCTGTGACCTCCACCGTCTTGAGAGGTGTTCTGCAACGAGTTGGGTGGTGACAGTGAAGCTGCAAGCTCGGCCTGCAGCGATGTTCTATAAAAAGTGCTCTCTCTCTCTCTCTCTCTCTCTCTCTCTCTCTCTCTCTCTCTCTCTCTCTCTCTCTCTATATATATATATATATATATAATATATATATATATATATATATATATATATATATATATATATATAATGCGTTTACAATTATATGATTGTAAGTTTTTATGGTTTTTAAGAATTTTTAACGCGACAATTTTTGACTGGGTCAATGTTTACCAAATCGAAAATTGAACAAAAATAATGGGTGTGGTTTGACCGTAACCAACATTTGTTGACCTGCACTATGCCATGTTGAGTGTCGCACCTGCATCTGCACCCATATTGACTCGGGTGCTTTGAGGGTATAGAAGCATGTATGTTACATAGTTGCTTAGCATTTTTAATTAACTCTTATATGTTTAGTCAAAATGTTGGTGTTGGAATTTACGGATAAACTTTTATTGCTTTCTGAATTATGATGCTTATTTCAATCTAGAACAAAGGTTATTCAATCAGGGTACTATGATGTCATAGTTTTTTTTGTTATATTATCAAAGGCTGAACAATGCATGTTTGGTTGATATGTATTAACAAGAACTACGCAAATATTTCCTAGTTGGGTTGCAGAATAAGTTTAAAATTTGCTACCAACGGGGGCTCCGCTTGTCTGGCAGGAGCAGTTAGTGCACGTCCCCTTGTGTTGGGACGTTGCAAGTTCGAACCCCAATGGTATATGGTTGTATAACTGGTAGGGGTCTGCCTAACCCCAGCTTTCTCTGTCGGAAAAAAGAAAAGAAAAGAAAGTTTAAAATTTGCTTGTAACTGCTATGTTTAAATCTGGAGTTATGGCTATCATCTGTTATTATTTTAAAGTTTCCAAATCAAACTTTTGTGGGTGTTTTCTGCTGATCGTTTGATCTTTTTTGCAGTTGAGAAGCATTATTGATCCAAAGAGACACTACAAGAAGAGCGACTCTAAAACACTTCCCAAGTATTTCCAGGCAAGTGATCGTCCATCTTAGTGCTTTTCCTCTGCCCTCAACACATTTTTTCCCTCTATAGCAAACTCGAATGTTCCTTTTCTCGTATCATCTTTCTGAAAGAAAAGTTTGGTTGATGATCAGGTGGGTACAGTGGTCGAGCCCGCATCAGAATTTTTCTCAAGCCGCCTTACTCGGAGGCAAAGGAGAGCAACTCTTGCTGATGAGCTACTATCTAACCCAAAACTTCACCAGTATAGGTAACAACCTTGTCCATGAAGCGTGTTTCTTTATTGCTACAACAGAATGATATTAGGTTATTACAAGGCTCCTATTGTAAAACATCATCGCTTTGGTTGCCAGAAAACGTAAGGTCTTAGAGATTGAGGATGAGCGACGTTCTGCCAGTGGGGTATCGAAGTGGAGGGAGAAGAAGAGGCACAAATCTCACAAATCTAAAGAATGATTAATGAAGTTGGTAGATGAAGATGACGTTCAGTGTCACACTATGTCACAGGGACTCTCCAACTAGGTGCCGCACCCGCACCCGATGCAGTCAACCTGACCCTGGGTGCAGTCAACACACCCACGGTCATATATGTCCAACTTTTGGACTTTATATATATATTTGCCACACCCCCGCACCCGCACCCATGTGACATAGCCAGTGGGGTATCGAAGTGGAGGGAGAAGAAATCTCACAAATCTAAATAATGATTAATGAAGTTGGTAGATGAAGATGACGTTCAGTGTCACACTATGTCATAGGGACTCTCCAACTAGGTGCCGCACCCACGTCGCAGCCGCACCCGCACCCGATGCAGTCAATTTGACCCTGGGTGCAGTCAACACACCCAAGGTCATTTATATCCAACTTTTGGACTTTATATATATATATATATATATATATATATATATATATATATATATATATATATATATATATATATATATATATATATATATATATATATATGTCGCACCCCCGCACCCGCACCCATGTGACATAGCCCACTGGCAGAACGTCGCTCATCCTCAATCTCTGAGACCTTACGTTTTCTGGCAACCAAAGGGATGATGTTTTACAACAGGAGCCTTGTATCAGTGGTAATTATCTTGCCAATTGGAACATCAAAATGCACTCTTCAACAATTAATTTCTTGTCAACAATCCATACAAGAAGATGCTTGATGTGGACTGATTGCAATTTATGAAGAAAGAAATTACACTGTCAACATACCAAAACTAATAAGCAATCTTCTTGTATGGATTGTTGACAAGAAATTAATTGTTGAAGAGTGCATTTTGATGTTCCAATTGGCAAGATAATTACCACTGATGATCATATCCATGTATAGGAGAAGAAATCACCTTGCCTAAGGAAATAACTAAAAACAGCTGGGAAGGATCATAGGGACTGGCTGACCCCTGCCTGGATCGCTACAGTAGTAAAATATTCAGGCCAAGTCTGGAAGGCTTGCTTTAAGCTACAGAGCACATCAGAGGTTGCATAAACATCCAATAGGATCAGGAATTCCTGGTGAAGCAACATATTGATCCTGTTGGAAGTCGTTATATGAAGTTTGGTTGGCTTAACAGTGAATAGAAGAAACAGGTATTTAGCATATAAGTGGTGCTCGTTACTGAGGCACAGACTCAAAAATCTTAGCCATACTGTTGAGTGTTAATTGAAGTGGTCAGCAATCAATCTTTGGGTTACAAGCCAAAACCACACTATCTTGTGTTTCATAACCCACTGTTAATCTACCTCCTGGAAGAAAATCTAGATCCTGATTCTGCATATAAAAAGGGCTTAGGGTCCCTATTGCATCACATGTTAGCATTTGGAGAGAGCACTGTTCTGAAGCAGTTGTGGCTTATCACAGGACGTCAGGAACATCTATATCAAATGTAACTTATACCTAGACATTTTGTCCAACCACTGATGGAACATGTAATAGATCTAATGGCCAAAATGCACATGTTAGATGCAGAAGGGTGCAAGTGCAAATCCCTACTGACAAGATCACCAATTTGCCACCCAGGCCCTTCTTGTCACTGAGTGTATCCAGTCTTAGATAACAAGCAGTTAGTAAGGTTGCAACCATGCTTGATGTCTTGACCAACTGTAAGTATGCCCAAATGAAGTTTTGAAACAAAATAAACTTTAGAGGTATAGTGTTTACTCATACAATTAATAAGAATGGTCATTGTATAAATAGTGGCCCTGTTAATGGTACAAACTCACAACAGCATAAGCAGTTTTCCTAGGCGCCAAGAGGAAGATATACTGAACAATGAACATCAGATAGGAAAAGAGAGAGAGAGAGAGAGAGAGAGAGGTATGACTGAAGCAGTGTCAGGGAAGAAATGTTGAATCTACTATACTGTTACCATGACAGTTTGAGTTCCGGTCTTTCTGGGCTAACAATAATTGATTAGTGTGACCATCCAAATGGAACTAGATAGCTCTTCTGCAAAGAGTTCTGTTTAACCTATTGCTTTGTTGTTGGAAAAATGTATTTCATATTTCCCAGTTTTGTACAATAGTTGCATTGACTTGAATATGATGCTTGAGTACCGAGAATTAAAACCGAGTCAGGAATTATGGTACCTCATTTTTCTCATACTAAATGCATAGCTCATGCAGGGCTTCATCTTAGTCAACCATCTCCAGGGTTCATAAAGGTTTAAACCTATGTCACAGGGATTCGGCTAGCAGGGTGCCGCACCCGCGTCAACGCAATTCGATGCGGGTGCGGCATCGGGTGTGGTCAACCCAATTCTGGGTGCATTGACCGCACTCAGGGTCATTTTGGTCCATTTTTGTTTGATTTTTAAAAAAAAAAAAAAATTTGCCGTACGAAATGGGTTGCAGAATTAAAAAAAAAAATTCTGGACAGCTGCTTGCTGCTGCTGCTCTTGTTTTATAAAGGGGCACTTGTGTCCACAACATCTGACGAGCTTTGTTGGCATCCCATACTATTCTTGCCTCCAAACAATTAATTCACATCATTGGAAACCATACTATTAACTTAGAAATGATGATCCATCTTCCTCAAAAATTAAAACCAAAATTCAAGAGCCTTTTGAAGTCTTTATGCTTCAACCAACCAAATCATTTTTTGCCAAGGATTTTCTCTCTCCATAATAAATGATAATGGTGGTGGTAGAGTAGAGCCTTGGTGGCTATTAGTATTCACTTTTCTCCTGACGAGATGGGTGCTCTAGTCGTAGCCTTGTGTAGACCTCTCTTTTCCACATGTCAAATCCAATAAATTTCTTTTAGCTGTCATCTGTGTGCAACTGTATATAAAATAAAATTTAAAGAACCCTAGGCAGTGGCGCCGTAGGCCTCGTGAAGACTCTCTCTCCAACAAACCACGTCAAACCTTTCTCTTATATTTTTTTTCGTGAAGACCAGGGAGTTTCAGACATGATTGAATCATGACAGTCAACAGAATGCAGCAGGCTGGGTCGATCAGATTGTCAATCCTTTCGGTTCATCAATTTTGTCCTGTTGAGCTAAAGTACACAACAAGCAAAACGTGGGTAACAAGTCTTCAAACAAACACACCAGCAAAAAAAAACTGAACCCCGACCCGCGCCGGGGGAACCCTCGACCCCCATATATATATATATATATATATATATATATATATATATATATATATATATATATATATATATATATATATATATATATATATATATATATATTTACATTTTTGCCCCTGCCGCACCCCCGCACTCAGGTTTTTTGGAAGTGTCGAATCCCCGCACCCGCACCTGCTCCCGCACCCATGTGACATAGGTGTCACATGATCTAACAAAAGGCCAGTTATTTATTATCTTTCTTTTGGGTGTTATTTGTGCGCATCACTTGAAATCCTGCATTTGCATCAACAAGATGTTCTCATGCAATGAATTTCTTTCCCATCATGCTTCTACGAAAGTGTGCGTGTGTAGTGGGGAGATGCTCTCATAGATGAACCTGATAAACTCTCTAGAGCTATCAAAAAAATTTGAATGACAATTTGATTGCTTTTAGGTGACATGGTATTTGTTGCTAGTCTCATAAGTTCTTTCGTTAAACTTACCTGATGAACACATGGTATCTGTTGCTCTTTCCTTGCTCGAAGATTCAAAAAGCCTGTGGTGTCAAAACCATAAGAATATCGTAAAGGAGATATTCACATGCCATAAAAAATCTTGATAGTATTTGCAAGAATGACAACGTTAGCTTTCGTTAGCTTTTCTCTCTCTTTTCTTTGCGTTGCATTTTTCATTGCTCTTCTTGTTCAAGGTAGTTCCATCAGTTACTAAGTTTTTCTCTTTCTATATAGTAGTTTAGCAAGGAATTTCAGTGGATTGGCTGCAATTCATTTGCTTTTCATGTGCTAGTTTATACGTTGGGATCACATTTTGCGTCCTTTGAAAAATGCCATTTGCTTATGTTGACTTTATGTGGGCTCCACCTTCCTGGCTAAAGAAGGCTATGGAGTGTACAAAGCAGGTTATATGTTCCCCCCCCGAACAGGGCCGGTACTGAGATCTCATGTTCGGGGCTTCCAAATAGCGCCACGTATACGATCGAGACCGGCATGGTTCTCGATGACAGTCTGCATCATACTGCATCGTAATTTGGTGCCGCAACAAAGACTTAAGTACCCTTTACCGCCATTCGCTTCATCTTCCTCGAACGGACATAATTGCCCTCCTTCTAGAAAACTGAACCGTCGGTTCGTGAAAAGGACAAAACTGCCTTCCATCGTTATCGCGCCAAAACGTTCCGCAGAGTTTGCGTATGTAGCAAGCATTATGTTGTAAGATTCAAATAGTTCGAAACAATCCATTCTCGCTCTAAGCACTCTACCTCAGATTCTTTGCTTTCATCTGGAGTCGTCGGAGCATCCTTTCCCTTTGTTCCAGAGCATCTGTTTCCGTCTTACCACTGCTTACTCTACAGTTGGAATATCCAAATTCCCATCGTTTCGGTGAGTTTCGTGTAAGGTTTCTTTCTTCAATCTGAACTTTGCTTCTTATACAACGATTTGTTTCTTATGAACCCAAATATTCCGACGATTTCTAATCATGATGATTGTGTAATGTGTTGTGCAGGTTAACAATGTATGCGCCTCATCAGATTAGAGATACTCCATCGTTCTATGAGTTGTCTATTAGAGAAGTGATCCGCCAGTCCCATCTATCTAAGGTTTTTGAAAGATACCAAAATATACTTAAGATTGAGAACGATAAAAATAGGGGAAAAGCCTTAGAATCGTATTATGCGGAGAATTATCCATCAGATATCGAGGTTGCGGATCAAAGGAAGAACTCTGAATTACGAAAGATGCAGAATAAGGATGACGAAGAGAAGGCAAAGGCAAGAAATATTGCTGAGAATTTGAAAAGAAGGCTGAGGATTGACGCACGGGCGAGGGAAAAGATGAAGAAGAATGAGGAGCAGTATCAAAGTTATGTTAGCTATTTAGTGGATGAAACTGCGGCACAATGTAAGAGGAGAGACTTGGAGCGCAGTGCAATGTTTAGCAAGGCATGGCTACTGAAGAAGGAGGAGGAGAGGCGAAGGCAAATGAATAAGGTGGAGGAAAAGAAGGAACAGAATATTCATCAGTATGAGGAAGAAAAGGAAAGGCGAATGAGGGAGAAGGAGTTTGAGGAAGCTAAGGAAATGCAAAGGCAGGAGAAGGAGAATGAGGAAAAGAAGGAAAGGCAACGGAAGGAGAAGGAGGAGGCAGAAGAAAAGGAAAGAGAAAGGAAGAAGCAAGAGGAAGAATTCCATAAAAGAAGGAAACAAGAACTGGAAGAGAAAGAAAGGCGGCGGAAGGATAAGGAGGAGGAAGAAAAGGAAAGGGAAAGGAAGAAGCAGGAGGAGAAAGTGCAGGAAAGGTTAAGGAAGAAGTAGGAGGAAGAGGCGAAAAGGGAGAGAGAAATGAAGCAGAAGGATGAGGAGAAAAAACAGAGAGAAAGGAAGGAGAAGGAGGAGGAGGCGAAAAAGGAGAGAGAAAGGATGCAGGAGAAGAACATGGAGAGAGAAAGGAAGCAGAGGAAGGAAGAGGAGAAAAGGGAGAGAGAAAGGAACGATAAAAAGAAGGAGGAGAATAGGGAGAGAGAAAGGAAGCAGAAGGAGGAGGAGGAGAAAAGGGCAAGAGAAAGGAAGCAGAGGAAGGAAGAGGAGAAAAGGGGGAGAGAAAGGAAGGAGAAGAAGGAGGAGGAGAATAGGGAGAGAGAAAGGAAGCAGAAGAAGGAGGCGGAGAAAAGGGAGAGAGAAAGGAAGGAGAAGGAGGATGAGAAAAGGAAGGATAGAGAAAGGATAGAGAAGGAGGGCGAGAAAAGGAAGGCGAGAGAAAGGCATGCGATGGTGGAGCCGGTAAAGATGGAGATTGAAATGCAATTGGAGGCAGTGGACCCACCAGAAAGTCCTAGGTTGGATGGAAAACATCAGAAAATAGCGACGAAGGTAAATATATTTGTTCTGTCTGTAAAGATTTAATAACATGTTTAGCGATTTTGGTATAGCGATTACTGTGTTAGGTATTAATTTGTATAGCGATTACTGTGATAGTCTGTCTGCAACCAATATTATTTGTAGCGGTTAGTAGAATAGTATTTATAAGTACAAATTGAACTAAATTACAATTGGTAGGAATAATATTTATTTTGTGTTACAGGGAGTTCACAGGAGAAGTAGAGCACTAGGTGAAAAGCTCGGAGGTCAGTGTCAATGGCCTGTAGTTCTGTCGTGGTATGGTCAGCTGAGTGCATATCAGAAGGACCGATTACGAAATATGCACTTCGGTGGCCTTTTGGACCAGCAATATTTTGAAACTTGCTAGAATACCATGACCCACCTGGTAAATAAATGGAATGATAAGACGAACACATTCCAGTTTGATTCTTTTGAGATCACCATGACTCTAGAAGATGTGGCGAGGATCACTGGCCTTAAGTGCGATGGCAGTGCTGTCCTGTTACGGCATTCAAACTATAACGCAAGGGAGAAATGCACGGCCCTGTTAGGAATGTCGATGGACGAATGGAGTCAATGTATTTCTGGTGGAATAAATTTCACATCAATGAAGGTCTCATTTTTTTCGTAATCAATGGGAAGGCCACTCCGCTACTTGTGCATTTGAAATAGCTGACCAAGAGTTGCGCGGCTTCCTTCTATATTTTTTTGGTCTTACATTATTTTCTGATTGTTCTGGTTCGAGAATAAGTTATATGTGGCTGCAGTACCTGGAACACTTAGACGAAGTAGACAACTATGCCTGGGGTGCCGCTATGCTCGCACACTTGTACAGTCAACTCCACCGTGCGAGTAACGGTACGAAAATAGTTGGTGGATTTTGGCCATTTGTTTAGGTATTTGTTGATTACATACTTAGTAATTGTAGAACAATCTCATTGCAGGTTGTGGTGTTACTAATAATATTGTTTTTGTTAGGCCTGGGCGTTGGAACATATTATCCCATTAAGTCCTCGTTGTGGCCCTCCGATTTGTGGTTTTCCAAAGATCGGTCGTTGGGCTAGAATAAACGTCGTAGTTTATAATGCTAAGTCCATTTTAGATGGGCTGCAACTAAACGAGGTAAACGTTCTAAAATTGTTTACAATCGCGACAGCATTTACCATTGAGTATTATAAATCGTTGTAATGTTCAGCATTCTTAAGTATCCATCGCTGCAGGATTGTCTTCTGTAGTACATATCGTTGTTGCCATATCATGCGTAAATAAATGTGAATATATTTGTCATTCGTTATTAAAAAGAATTACCAATGTACAGGTTTTGTGGAGACCTTATGGAGATGGGGAGGACGATGATGAAGACGTTGTTGCGGTGGCTACCAGATTGTCTTACCACGATTTATGGCTATTCTACAATTTTGAAGCCGAGTTGCAGCAAGGTAGTCGAGTTCTTCTACAATCTGGCTTGAGGCAGTCTATCCCAATTAAGCCTTTGGAAGTGAGAAGGAAGATGAATAGTGGTGGGAGCACAAACGTTAATTGGCCCGATCGCTACAGGGACGAATTATTAAATTGGAACTCTGGTGGTTTGATCCCTTCTATTTCGAAAGGTATTGGGAACCAATGCGGCGAAATCGGAAGATTGAAAAAATTGTGAACCTATGCCTCCCAACTGCCCCTTCTCATGTTGCAGCCCAGCCTCTACAACCAAAACGTCATCTCTCTCCGGTTACTACGACTGGTCCCTCAGTAACAAAGCGCGAGGAAGAGCGAACACTTGCACTAAAAGAGAACATTGTCTCTGCCGCACGGTTTGAAGTTATGGAGAGGGAGAATAAGAAATTAAGGGCAGAAGTAAGCACTATGGGGATTCAATTGAACTCAGTGGTAGAGATGATGACCAGTTTTCTTAATTAAGGTCTCGCAACGAAGATGCCACGCAGGATAGACAGTGCACAAATAAAAAGTGAGAGACAAGTCTATGATATTTCATCTGATTCGTCAAGTGCCTCGGAATAAATCGTAGTTTTTCATTTTTATCACGTTAGGTTTTTGTTGTAATTGTATAATGAGTTGTAGTAACGTGACATTCTTTTATTGTTTAATTCTTTTTTATTACATCTTTTCGTTTGTGGATCTCGGTAATAAATAAACTTTAATCGAAAATAGATGTTTGTTCAAAAATCGTGGCATTGCCTAACCTCTCTAGCATCGCTAAGATATATCATTTCTGTTTAGCAATCGCTGTATTTGTCTCCGCCTCGAAAGAATATCGCAATAAGGATTGGCGATGTAAGCCGTAAACAATAATTTAACGAGTTTTGACGGCGTAAATGATAACAGTCAATAGCGATAATAAAAGGGTTTGTCGTTGCATGAATATATCGATGTATCCATATACGATAATCAATAGAATAATCATGAAAGATTATTCATACCTAAAAGCTTTTTATAATGCGACCGACAAACGACGGGGTTTTTATTATTTAAAAGTGAATAATTAAATTTCAGGGGTGTTTCCGAAAAAGTCCGGCATGTGGAAAGACGTATTTTTAATTATTTCTATCGAAAAAAGGGCGGTTTGTGGAAAGACGTATTTTTAAATTTTTCGAAAGCAATCATTTAATTTGGAGACGGCTATCGAAAATAGGGCGGCATGCGAAAAGACGTATTTTTATTTATTTAAAACGCAATCATTTAATTAGCGGGCTATTTTCCGAAAATGTCCGGCATGTGAGACGACGTATTTTTAATTATTTCTATCGAAAAAAGGGCGGTTTGTGGAAAGACGTATTTTTAAATACTTTGAAAGCAATCATTTAATTTGGCAGCGGCTATCGGAAAAAAGGGCGGCATGCGAAATGACGTATTTTTATTTATTTAAAATGCAATCATTTAATTAGCGGGCTGTTTTTGAAAAAGGACGGGACGTTAAAGGACTTTACCTTTGTATTTGACTGAGGACGGCGTTTCCGTATCTGCGTTGCAAAGGTGCCATCGATATCTTCGTCCAGGCATGGCGCCGAAGAAGGGGACAATCGGAGTAGTACGACCAGCCATGGCGTCCAAGAAGACGACTACGGGGCCAATACGACCCGGCATGGCGCCAAAGACGATGGGAGCACTACGACCGGGCACGGGGGCAACGGAGAGGACGGTGGGAGCAAAACGACCAGGCACGGCGCCAACGGAGAGGACGATGGGAGCAAAACGACCAGGCACAGCGGCAACAGAGAGGACGATGGGAGCAAAACGGCCAGACACGGCGCCAAAGAAGAACACAACCACATCCACAGTACCAGCATTAGCGCTTAAGACGTATATTTTTTGAAACGCCTGAGCGGTTTAGTCAACATTTACCTTTTCATGTCGTATTTGGACTATTGTTGTTTACTGTAGACAATAATTTCAATGTCGAATCCTGAATACCATGCTCATGGTGCACACAGTTCAACATCCACAGGCAAGGTTGGGTGGCAACGCCCTGACGAGTGCGTAGATGACATCGAGCAGATGCAAGATGAATTTGCAGTTGGGAACACTATCAGTAATTTTGTAAGTATTTAACCACTATCAATTTCTAGGTCGTTACGGTTTGTATGTTTTGAAGTTCGTAAATTTGTGCAACCAGACAATGTGTGATTTTGTCAATTACATCCAAAGCAAGCCAACGAGCAATACAGTACGCATCATCACCCCTTATTTCGTGGTATGACTGTTCCGCTGTTGTTTTGTTTGTTTTTATTATGTACTAAAGTTTCTTGATGGTTAAATTTTACTATTTCATGCAACAGATGTACGTCCGGCGAAAGCCATACAACATTGGATTCAAAGATGCAGTACTTTGTTGGAACAACGATGATGAGTGCCTAGACATTTCGAAATTTGGAAAGGTAAGTGAACAAACCTCTTCTCAAAGGTTTAGTCGTAACATCCCCATCACGATATGTCTCTGGAATGAGAAATTATTTTTTCGATTCGCAGATTTTACTTCCTACACTCTGGCAAAATCTCGACCATTGGGTCCTATACGAGATGAATTTTCTGGAAAAACAACTATAGTGCTACAACTCATTAGACTGCCACAGTGGCGTAGAACGCGACGCTATGCATTTGGTAAGATTGTGGCCATAGGTGAATCGTAGCTATTCGAGGTGGACCGGAGTGTAATATATTATCCCTTTATCACAGGCGGAATTCCTTAACGAGGCTATGGGTGTCGACATTGCTAAGTGGATGTTGCTCTGTGCTGACGATGCTCCTTTACAAAGTAATGGGGTCGATTGTGGCATATTCGTAATGAAGCATATTGAAGCAATATATAATGGAATAGATGTTACTTTCCACGCTGTATGAGCTTTGTATCCGATGTTATTGTTTATTCCTGTTATATATTCGTTTCACATTACATGTTTTGTTGCAGGATATTATGCCGGAAATACGCGACGAAATATGCGAACAATTGATTGAGTTTAAAAAGAACGACAGACAAAATATGTGAAGTGAAACATATCGATTGTTCTGTCTGTACAACCTAAGGAGCTCCGTCATCACCGTTCTCGCCCTCCTCCTCGACAGCAACCCAGTCGGTGCAGTCGCGCTGAGGATGGCCAGCAGAAGCTCCACCATGTTGTCTTCCTCTCCCTAGCGAGGAGGTCTCAGCACAGCCGTCGTTCCGGTGACGGGTGTTCATCTCGTTCTGGTGACGAGTGTTCTACGAAATGTAAATCGTAATCAGAAATAGTTTTGTGTCGTATGCGCATTACCAATGCTGGTAGAAGTTGTTCTTCAGTAATGAAAAATACTGTACGGAGATAGATATTTCTAAAAATCGCATTCAGTGAATGTATCAATAAGAAATGTTTGTTCTCAGAAATCGCAGTATTGCTGAACCTACGGTAAGGTACGCCTAAGGCGATTTCTTGGGATGCGTGTGGACGTACTTTTGGATTTATTTGAGATCGAAAAATTCGGTCCAATCGCATTGATTAATATTTGGAATAGCCCCCACGTTGTTCAATTTCATTAATGCGGAGTGCATTTTTACTGAAGATTTGCTTTTGGTGTTTGTTCTCAGAAATCGCTGTATTGTTGAACGTACGGTAAGGTACGCCTAAGGCGATTTCTTGGGACGTGTCTGGACGTACTTTTGGATTTATTTGAGATCGAAAAATTCGGTCCAATCGCATTGATTAATATTTGGAATAGCCCCCACATTGTTCAATTTCATTAATGCGGAGTGCATTTTTACTGAAGATTTGCTTTTGGTTTAATGAAACTGACGTATATACTTGAAAACTGACGAAGGGTGATAGGACGTTTCATTAATATTTGATTGACACAACACACACTTCCACTTTGCTTCGCGAATAAGGAACCGACAAATCAATAATTCACACCGACAAATCGATAATTCCTGCGTATAGGTGGCTTTGACGCAGTTGTCGTATCCATTTATACTTTTTTCATATGTCTGCAAGATCATAATTGAAGGAAACGTCATATGTCTACAAGTTTTCATGGTGGTAGCAGTGTAGTTGACGGTAGACCACTAAGCGTATCGCTTCGTACTATTCGTAAAATACGAAAGCTACATTAATGGCCGTTATTCACCACTTTTTTCATATGCCAGCAATAAAGCGATGTTTAAGCATACAACATTTCATAGCGATGTTGAATATTATCATTTCGAACATTAGAAGTCTTTGTTCATTAAAATACATCGCAGTCTCACTCAGCGACTGTCAACCACGCTGGTTGAGCGCACATCTTTTATCAATTGCAAGCCTTTTAGATGCTCGCGAGGCCTCCTTCACTTTCTCCTCCGCAATTAGAAAAGACGTCAATTTTTTGCAGAGTTCTTCGCGGAATCCGGGTATATCAACCTGCAAAAACAGATTGTAAAGTAGAAGCAACAGACATGCACTTAATCCCCAATAACAGAGGCGAAGAAATGGCATACAACGTCGAAAAAGGGTTCTGCACCATTGTATATTGCTTCAATGTACTTCATTACAAATACCCCGCAATCAACGCCATTATCTTGTAAAGGAGCATTGTATGTCGTGCGATAGATCCACTCGCTAGCATCGACTCCCAAAATGGCTTTGAGGAAACCGATTTGAGAATAATGCGACCGACAGTAAATTCATGACCCCAGTACATGACTTGTTCCTCACATAGATATTGAAACTTACGAGATGGGAAATGTCTAGCCGTAAACCACTGTCAACTTCCAACGAATTGTAACACCATAGTTGTTTTTTGCGTAAATCCATCACGTATAAGAGCCAATGCTTTTCAGATTGCCATAGTGTAGGAATCAATATCTGCAAATAGATCGAAAAATTGATGTTAGCACTTGTTATGCTGTAATATTGCACTCTAGGTTTGTTTGCTTACCTTTTCACTTGACAAAAGGTCTCTGCAGTGATTACCGTTAACCCAATAAGGTATGCCGTCTTGAAATCCACTAGAGTATGGCAAGCGGCGTAAGATAGTCTGCAAACCCAAACATTGCTAACACTAACGATAACATACGAATCAATTGGAATAAATCAATAACGGAAAACAACATAAAATAAAACCGATATACCATGAAATACGGGCTTACGACGCATACAGTCTGGCTTGGTGCGCTGCTTTTAATATAACTGACGAAATCAGATATAGTCTGTTTGTAGCAAATATGTTGTTGTTAACGGACGTACACATGGCTTACGTATATAGACAACTGCTACTAGTTTCATACTAACAAAATTACTGATCATGTTGTATTGTGCGAATTCACTCTGCATTCTGTTGATGTCCTCCAGGAGTGATTGACTAAGTTTTCGCCCAACTTCGTCGGTGGATGTTCGACTGAAATGAATGCGGACATTGCAACGAACGATATTGAAATTACATTATACAGTACACAAATCGCAAAAAACGGCATGAAACAGAAGGATTTTGATAAAAATGTAGACGATGTGTAGACAATATACCCATGATTCACCATTGTTGATCGTGTAGCTATCTTCGTCTGTGTAAGTTTGTATGTATGAAGGAACCGTCTGTTTGATTGTTGCTGGTTCACGAAGTAGAAGACAAACACAACTTCTAGTACTTGTGCGACTATTTATGACCTAAAAGATGTACTGCTCGACCAACATATTAGACACTGAAGCCAACTTTTAAGGCATAATCATTGTAAAATTTATATGCATCTTCCTCGTTATTAAACTGCATTCCTTCTACAGGAACATAGTCACGTTTAATTCCATGTACATTCCCAGTTCCTACGGTATCAAAATCTACCTCATTATTGAATTGCATTTCTTCTCCTGGAACTTTCAAGTCAAGTGTACTTCCGTGTACATTCCCGGGGCCTACACTTTTATTATGTGCACTGTAATCAAAATCTACCTCATTATTGAATTGCATTTCTTCTCCTGGAACATTCAAGTCAAGTGTACTTCCGTGTACATTCCCGGGGCCTACACTTTTATTATGTGCATTGTCATGGTAGTCTAACTCATCATTGAATTGCATTTCTTCCGCTGGAACATTCAAGTCAAGAGTGGGTCTATTGCCTGCACCCTTCTTTTCATGTGCATTGTTAGTGCAGATGTTCAATACTTCAGTTGCGTCATAAGTATAGATATTCAATTTTCTAGATCTTTCGATGGATTCAACTACATCGTCTTTATTACAACCTGATGATAAGCTCAACAATGTTTTAAGCAATATATCAATTTGTGTTTTGCGGCAAAATAGCAAACAAATCGATATTAACTAACAAAACGGGAGTCTGTTACTAATACAGCGGTTTGAGATACAATGCATACGATGAATGAATGTATGATACCTGATGGGGTAGAGGCCCTTCCTAGCATCTGCAAACAAGCATTCTTGTCAATAGGTCCCAGCGTCTTACAAATATCGATAAGTTTCCAACATTCGTAAGAACAAGATCTACCTGCAATAACCAAACAATGCCTTAATGGCACATACGACGACATGCCTTCTTCATCGATCGCATGATGAGATGAAAAGCTACTCACGCTGCCTTAATGGCACTGGAAGGAATGTTTGTGAATCATTGCTTTCTACCATGATGCCTAACGACAGCAAAAATGAAGAGAAGACACTGGAATGTTTTGTAACGCAAGGCAGGCACGAGAAGGCGACAGTGTGTTGTACAACAGGATAAAAAACAAGGCGGAAAGCTAGACTGGAGACGAAGGCAAAGTTTTGGTTGATAATGGGAGCAACTGTTACAGCAGATGGCGCAGGAGTTTAATGAATAGGGAACGTCTCCACTTTAAATGGTTAACATCAAACTTTCTGGATGGAGGACTTTTTTGTCTTTTTATCGACCCGTCGTTTCACAACTTTTGAATGGAGGATATTTTTGTCATTTCCTCGAACCGTCATTTCAGGGAAGGAAAAGCAAGTAAGGGTGATTAAGTCTTTGCAACAGCACCAGAGTCCGATGCAAAGTTATGTCAACATACACGGAAATACGAGCCCCATGTGCATGAATACGTGGCGCTCATTCGATCCCCCGAACACAGACATGGGATTCAGTGAATCATCGGGGGCGAACATACACCACCCTCTCTCGAGTGTAACCTGATATCATACAACCACTGTTTGAAACCCATGGGTGTCATCTCAATGGGTAAGGGGACTTCAAGGGTTTTATCAGTTGAAGGCCTGCCAATGCAAGGTTGTTCAGTTTTTTTTTTTTTTTAAGATTATGCTTCCTTAGGGGCTCATTTGTTTCAAAAAGCATTTCTGCAGGAAAGGGCACACCTCCAAAAAAAATTTGTGGGGCACCCTTTCTGTATACTAGGGCAAGGGTGCCCCACAATATACTTTTAATAAAAATAATTGTCTTAAATTACGTGTATTCTGGATTGGGGTTCTATTTTGGTGACCGGACAAAACCCAAATATACCTAAACCCAAACCTCGTTGTTAGTTATATGGGTTGTCCGGGTCAACCCTGACCCGACCTGTTGACAGCCCTACTGTATAGGGATGGTTTAGTCGCTACACCCCTTTCCCCATGGAAGCCTTTTGACATGAACACAATGGAGGGCCCAGCTTGTGCCATTTGGGCCAATTGATTTTCTGTGAAGAGTGTTTATTTCACATTCGTGTGGAAAATGTTCAGTTTCTATCAGGAAATTACCATGAAACAAATGGACCCCAAGGTGAAGAAAGCCAAGATTCAGGCAATTGCCGTTAGTTAGTTTTTTTTTAAAAGAAAGTTAATCAAAATTTCATTCATAATGAAAGTTGGTTGAAAATCTTGAACTTCGTCAGTTTGAAATGTTGGATTTGTAAAATTCATCAAAAACTAAAAGGACAACCAAACATGTTTTTGCTAAATCATTGAAATCAAAACTAAAACCTAATGCGGAAGCATACTTGAATTCATAAGGTACTTCGGTAGATCCTTGATGGGTATAATCTTCTGAAACCTGTATATGTGGTCATATAAGAGTGACTTAATCTCTTGATGGTTATGAAGAGCCTCAAAGAAATGGCCATTATATAAGGTTTCGATAACCATAACCTAATATGTATCCAACTAAGAGTTTGTCTCCAATTCGACCCATTATAAAATTATAGACAAAATTGGTCTCTCCACATAATAGACCGTACCATATGAGATACCACATAGCCCAATTGTATTAGATCACATAAAAAGGGATATAAATCGGTCGAACATGGGTTGGATCTTATCGGATGTTAGATAATCAGATTTAGAGTCAGATGGGGCTCAGATAAGTAGAGACTGCACCAATCCTGGATCTGATTATATACCCTAAAGATCTGAAGTATACATAGATTTTGTTGAACTTTAAGTCAGACTTGGATCTGCATTTGGACTCTGGATGTGAGAAAGCTACAACCAAATCCGAGTTGGAATCTGACCCGGATCCAGTTTTTCTAACCGAATCCGCCTATACGTATTGAACTCGAATTATTTATCTAGTTCTTCAATTTGTTCAGGTTTTGCATGAAGTTGCACTGTACACTTGCTATGAACAACTAAATTGACTTAATCTAAGATTTTACTTTTTCAAGATGGATCGTGTCGGCTTCCAGCACAAGGATCAATTGACTCAGCACCTGAAGGCATCTACGAAGATTACCAACCACCAAGAGTTTCAGACTGCCTTCATCTAGGCCCTGATCGTTGGTGTTGCAAAAGCACAAACCTGTGCTTTACGACCTCTGCTGGATGCCACAATGATTGCCATGCACAGGCAACGGCAGCAACCGTAAACTCCGAGGCCTCTCCCCATAGGCAGTAGCTGTATGATGAAGGGCGCACATAAATAAGAGCGGATGGCGTTTTTATCATTCAGGAGATGATGAAAACGAATTGCTGTCTTAGCATTATTGTTGATGAATAAAATGAAAATTCAAAGCTCTCTCTCTCTCTCTCTCTCTCTCTCTCTCTCTCTCTCTCTTAACAGGTGGCTCCTAAATCATCTTGCACAAGCATAAGAGCGATGCTTTCTTAATTTGAGACTTACAGATATATTTTATATAGGCTAGTTGGTAGAAACATGCACTAGAGGAAGTGCTTTTCATGTTTGGATGTGTTTTAATTAAGACCCACAAAAATCAACGGCTCATATTGCAGTAAAATTTGGTGATATTTTTTCGAGTATCTTTAGACCATAAAACTTGGTGGTAAAAAGCCAAATTTTCATAGTTAAATAGACTTAAAATAAACTATGATTTTTAACAAATAAATAATGATAAACACATATAAAAGTGTAGACAAAACAAAAAGTGCCTACAACTATTTGTTATTGAAGTGTTTTGAAAGGTAATGAGATAAAACTGATTAGGAGCTAAAAAAAAAAGTTAGCTATCATGTGGGCTAGAATGCAAGGTAGGCTACGTCCTACTAAAATAAGCGGATTATCTAGTTTTTTTCAATGGCAGGTGTGCTTGGGCATGCCTTCATCAACACGGGTGCCTGCTTGTGTTCCATAAGGTTACACATTAATTGCCTGTACAACCCTTTTAATTCACGAGTGTTGCAGCCTTAACAGAGGGGGACCGGTTATCGGCTGCCTTTTTTTTAAAGGCAAGCTGGTGTTAGGCAGACTCCTACCAGTTATACAAACTATACTATTGGGTTTTGAACCTGCAACCTCCCAACACAAGGTGACGTGAACTAGTTGCTCCAAACAGACAAGCGGAGCCCCCGTTGGTTGGTTATCGGCTGCGTTGTGCAACACAAAGTTCAATAATTGTCGAGCCCAACTAATAATCGAATCTAGTTCAAGTAGGGATAAAATGGTCTCTCAATGGAAACCAACTTTGTCTGTTTACCAGTTGGGCTTAAAAGGGCCTTTCCTGACCAATTGGAAACTCGAGGCATGGTTACGTGATTGAGCCCAAGTACTCAGGCCACAAAAAACTAAAGCAGGTTATATGTTCCCCCCCCGAACAGGGCAGTTAGCTACATCTCATGATCGGGGGTCCCAAAGAGCACCATGTATGTAAGCATGTGCATCTCGTATCCCCATGTTTGTCAGCATTAATTAGCGTTAGAGTTTGATGCGATTGCAAAGACTTAAGTACCCTCTCCTCCATTGGTGCAAAAAAAAATGACGGTTCTTGAAAAGGAGTGGTTGTAAAGACTTAAGTGCCCCGAAGATGATTATTTAAGACCCAGTCTCTGCACTGCAGGATTATCCGAGAAAGAAATCTCCCCTGAAGGAGGCCATGAACATCAACCCTCTTACTCTCTCTCCCTTCTATTTCTGCTTCTGTGCACATCCATTAGAAGATCATGCATTGCTCCATCAAGCACCGACTGACCTGCACAGGAAGAGGGTCTGGGGGATCCTCCCAGCGTGGGTAGCATCACCAGTGTGGGTAGCATCATTCAACTTGAAGAGTTATGGAGTCTGATTCAGAGCTTTTACCCTTACAGAAGGGGGGTCTGAGGGCTCCTCCCAGCGTGTTCATGGCCTTTTGCCCTTACAGGAGGGGGGATTTACATTTCGTAGAACACCCGTCACCGGAACGAGATGAACACCCGTCACCGGAACGACGGCTCCGCTGAGACCTCCTCGCTAGGGAGAGGAAGACGACGTGGTGGAGCTTCTGCTGGCCATTCTCAGCGCGACTGCACCGACTGGGTTGCTGTCGAGGAGGAGGGCGAGAACGGTGACTCTTAGCTTGGGCAATCTTTCTTTTGATGATTGTGGTTGTAATGTATCGTTGAAGTTAAAATGGGGAATGAAATGACAATAAAATTTGCTGAAAATTTACAGAAATAAACTAGACTCAATAACGAAGACCCCACTTTTTACGGATTTGGAACATGACCTCTGGTTAGGGAGATATGGCCCTGACAAGTTGGTCCTAATTCGGGTAGCGATTTACAACGATTTGCTTACTGAATAACATTACAAATAGCTATAGCGATTTGCGGAAACACTATAAATCGCTATAGCGATTTGCGAAAGAATCTACAAATCGCTATAGCGATTCACGGAAGACACTACAAATCGCTATAGCGATTTGCGATTTGTAGTGTCTTCCGCAAATCGCTATAGCGATTTGCGGAAACACTACAAATCGCTATAGCGATTTGCGAAAGAATCTACAAATTGCTATAGCGATTCACGGAAGACACTACAAATCGCTATAGCGATTTGCGATTTGTAGTGTCTTCCGCAAATCGCTATAGCGATTTATAGTGTCTTCTGCAAATCACTATAGCGTTTCGTTGGAGACCCGAAAATACTACAAATTGTTGTAGGAAAGCCCGATAATACTACAAATCATTGTTGGAAGGCCCAAAAAAAATTTGGTCCGGACCCATTTACAACCAACAAGTCTAACTCCATCAGGTCGAGGTACAAGATCCCACACTTGGTTCTTTGCCATAGAGTCAAGCTTTTCTTTCATGGCATTGATCCAATGTGTTGATCTTTCACTTTCAATGGCTTCTGCAAATGTGAAGGGATCTTCATCAATGTCTATAAAATCATTTGACTCTTGTAAATACACCACATAGTCTGGATGGATAGCAGATTTCCTAATTCTGGTGACCTCCATATAGGTGCTACAGGTGGTTCAAAATGAGCATTTGTATCCTATTGTTGTTGTATATCCTCATCAACAACCGGATCTAGTTGGGATTGATGTTCATTGACTGGACTTTCTCTTACATTACTCAAAATAACAATGATAGAGAAAATCGGGTCATTATCCTCAGCAGGTGTAGAGCCTGAATCCTGCATTTCCTCAAAATTAATATTTTGAGATGCATCTATTCCAACAGAACCATTTTCAATAAATCTTGCTTTATCTGTTTCCACTATCTGTGGTGTATGAGATGGACAATAAAACTTAAAGCCTTTCGACCTTTCTGGATAACCAATGAAGAAACCACTAGTTGTCCTAGGATCAAAAGCTTTTATATGTGGGTTATACAATTTAGCTTCTGCTGGACATCCCCATATGTGCATATATGACAAAGAAGGTTTTCTACCTGTCCATAACTCGTAAGGAGTCTTTTGAACAGCCTTTGTAGGAACCTTATTCAAAATATGCACTGCAGTCCTAAGAGCTTCACCCCACAAGGTCAAAGGAAGGTTTGAGTGATTCAACATCGCTCGAACCATTTCTTTAAGCGTACGGTTTCTCCTTTCATCTACACCATTCTGGTAAGCACTACCAGGCATGGTATACTGAGGTACAATGCCTTCCTGGATATGACCCAGTCCAAACCGAATACCGGGTTCGACCCGGTCCAAAACGGACCCGGGTACGACCCGGTCCTTCATGGACCCGGGTTCGACCCGGTCCGAAAAGGACCCCGGGTACGACCCGGTCCAAACCGGATACCAGGTTCGACCTGGTCCATATCGAACCCGGGTACGACCCGGTCCTCCATGGACCCGGGTTCGACCCGACTTCTTAATGGGTCTGGATCAAACCCGTACTAAAATGGATCTGGATCGGACCCGATCTAAATGGAGACCCAATCCTTTTCGGATCAGACCCACACCAGGTCCCATTATGGGTCCGGGTCAGATCCAAAAAATTAATAGCAGGCCCGATCCATTTCGGGTTTGGATCAGGCCCTGCTATCGGATCTTCACTCGGGACCCGATCTGGTCCCCTGATAGAACACTACAAAAAAATAGTTGATTAGCGACGGAATTTAGCGACGGAGTTATATCGTCGCTACTTAGCGACAGATTAACGAGAGAAATGAATCCATCGCTATATTTGTAGAATTTTACGAAACTAGCGACAGAAAACATTCCCTCGCAAAATCCGTCGCTAAGTAGCGACGGATTTTGCGAGAGAATGTTTTGTCGCAATAAATACGACAGTTAGCGACGGAATTGCGACGGCTAAGATTCCGTCGCAACATAGCGACGGCCTAGGCGACGAAATATTTTCTGTCACCTTTTTTGTTTTTTGAATTACGATGGCTTAGCGACGGAATTAATCTGTCGCTAAGCCGTCGCTATATGTCGCATTACCCCTAATCCCAGCCCTCTTTTTCCTTTCTCCTTTCGCTGCTCCCGCCCGCCGCCCTCTCCCTCCTGCCGCCCTCTTCCTTCCGTCAACCTTCCGCTGCCGCCGTCGCTGCCCGGAGCAACCGCAGGTACGTAAATGGATTGGAGGTCGACCCCCTGCTTTTTCCGGCAGGGGGTCGACTCTGCCAGGCGGTCGACCCCCTGCGTTTTCCGGCAGGGGGTCGACTCTGCCAGGCGGTCGACCCCCTGCGTTTTCCGGCAGGGGGTCGACTCTGCCAGGCGGTCGACCCCGGTAGGTGGTCGACCCTCTGCCGTGTCCGGCCGGGGGTCAACCCTGGTAGGGGGTCGACCCCCTGCCGTGTCCGGCCGGGGGGGGGGGGGGGGTCGACCCCCCGCCATGTCCGGCCGGGGGTCGACCCCCCGCCGTGTCCGGCAGGGGGTCAACCCCTTTTGATGTCCGGCAGGGGGTCAACCCCCTGCCTTGTCCGGCCGGGGTCGACCCCCTTGCCGTCTCCGGCCAGGGGTCAACCCCCTGCCTTGTCCGGCAGGGGGTCAACCCCTTTTGATGTCCGGCCGGGGGTCGACCCCCTGCCGTGTCCGGCCGGGGGTCGACCCCCTGGTTTCTTGCTCTTTTTTTTCTTTTTTCAGAAATTAGGGTTTTTATTTTATTTTTATTGTTTAGTTTTCTTTGATTTTCATTGATTAGGATTTTTTATTTTGATTTTCATTTATTAAGCAATTGAATCAAATTTCTTAAATTAAGGCTATTTGTAGTTAATTTAATTAGGGTTTTTTATTTGATTTTGTTTTATTAGGGCTTTGAATCAAAATTTAAAAATTAGGGCATTTTATAGTTAATTTGATTAGGGTTTTCTTGGATTTGATTAGAGCTTTTATTTTTATTTTCTATGATTAGGGATTTGAATCATAATTTTTTTAATTAAGGATTTTTAGTTAATTTGGTTAGGACTTTAAATCAAAATTTTTTAATTAAGGCTTTTATAGTTAATTTGATTAGGTTTTTTTTATTTATTTAGAGTTTTTATTTTTATTTTCTATAATTAGGGATTTAAATCACATTTTTTTAATTAATACTTTTTAGTTAATTTGATGAAGGATTTTTTTGTATTTGATTTTGGCAGGTTTTTTCCTTGTTTGATTAAGGTTTAAATTGTGGCTTTTTTATTTAATTTTATGGTTTATTTTTCTTATAGTTTATGATGTTTTGGTTTATTTATAATTTATTTTCTTGTATTTTAAGGTTTTATGATTTAATATGGTCGAATAATTTCATGGTGACTTCATTTTAAAACATCATTTTTTTTTGCAGATTTCTCAACAGAACTTGCTTGTGCCCCGCCACCCGTGGTAAGTAAGTGACAAAAACAATGCAAATCGGGTAAATACCCGTGGTGAGTAAGTGATGCAAGCGCATCACATGTTATTTAATTTATTGAATATAACACTTTATTGTTCACACACTCACTTAGTTGTTGATATCTATGACTACTTTGTTGGAGTTCGGAGATCATGCTGAGCATGATTTTAATGTATGAATATGGAAGTGTTCTTATTTTTGGAGTACGGAGTCCATGCTATGCATGGTAGTAGTTAGTGGGATATTGAAGTGTGTTTGCTGCAGGTACATGTTTGATATTTGTTTGATATGAATTATTTCGATGTATTGCAATGTTTGATGTGATTGTATCCATGCTTACATGTAGTTACTTTCAATTTGATTATGTCTTCCATGTGAAATTGTATACTGAAAGCATGCTTCAAATGAATGTATCGTGTCATGAATAGTTTGCACATGAAAATATTAAGTTATCAATGCATGCATCATAATTCTTGTGATTGTATGACATCATATATTGCATGATAAATTTGATATTTTCTTCATCATAGTATTCTGATGGTTCTCTTTTAACTGGTTAGGATACTATTCGTAACATCATACGACAGAATGACTGCAAACCGTGAATGGATGTACCGTAGGATAGTAGACAATGAGTTATCGCATGAATATATGGATGGTGTCGACAGTTTTATTGAATTTGCAACGGCAAGTGTCAGTACGGTAGATCTCACAGGTCGGATTAGGTGTCCCTGCAAGATTTGTAAGAATAATCGATTTGTAGAACCTCATGGCGTTAGACATCACCTATACAGGAAGGGTTTTGTGAGTGATTATCAGAACTGGACGTTTCATGGAGAAGAATTTAGAAACGATTTTGATGCACGGGTGAATGTGGTGCACGATAATCCATATACGAATTTGATATTTGATGCTGCAGGAACAGAACTGGGTTCTGCTATGAGTTCTAGTGATGTAAGAACTGTCGTAGATGAAGAATCACCAAACGATGCAGCTAGTAGATTTTATGATTTACTTAGAGATGCTGATGAGCCACTTTGGAACGGTTGTGAGAGTCACACTATCTTGTCTGCAGTTCTTCAACTAATGAATTTGAAGTCCGAGTATAATTTGAGTCAATCATGTTTTGACCGTTTGTGCATGATTGTGAAGAGTATGTTGCCTAAAGATGAGAAATTGCCACAAAATTTCTATCGTGCGAAAGTTATGGTCAACGCTCTAGGTATGGGTTACAAAAAGATTGATGCTTGTCCAAATCACTGCATGTTGTATTTCAAGGAGCAGGAAAACGACATATCATGCCCGTCATGTGGGCATCCTCGGTTCAAGCCAAAGACAAGAGGCAATGGTAGCACGAGATCAAAGGAAGTTTCATACAAGTCGCTCCGCTACTTTCCTATCACTCCTAGATTGCAGCGATTGTATATGTCTTCAAAGACAGCTAAACACATGAGATGGCATGCAAATAAAGTTCGACACGATGAAAACAAGATCACGCATCCTGTTGACGCTGAAGCTTGGAAGCACTTTGATCGTACTCATCAGAACTTCGCAATGGAAGTGCGAAATGTTAGACTCGGTCTATGTACAGATGGATTTAATCCATTTGGGGGTAGATCAACTCCATACTCATGCTGGCCAGTATTTGTAACTCCATACAACCTTCCACCAAGCTTATGTATGAAACGTCCAAATCTTTTCTTGTCTCTGTTGATCCCTGGTCCGACCTCACATGGCCAAAATCTTGATGTATATCTAAGGCCATTGATTGATGAATTAAAAGTACTGTGGGATGACGGTGTTACCACGTATGATGCCCACAAAAAACAAAATTTCAACATGAAGGCCGCTGTTCTATGGACAATCAGTGACTTCCCTGCATATGGTATGTTATCTGGTTGGAGCACACATGGGAGGTTGGCTTGTCCGTACTGCATGGAGGATTCCAAAGCTTTTAGATTGAGGCATGGAAGGAAGCCTTGCTGGTTTGATTGCCATCGTCGATTTCTACCCAGCGATCATCCGTTCCGACGTCAAAAGAATGCATTTACAGCAGGCACAACTGAAATGGAAGGTCCATCCTCAAGATTGTCTGGCATAGAGATTTTAAGAAGATTGCGATACTTTCCAGATGTATTAACAGATGCCCGCAGTCCTACACCCTTCCGTGGATTTGGGAAGGAACACAATTGGACGAAAAAATCTATTTTTTGGGAACTACCGTATTGGCCGACCCTATTGATACGACATAATTTGGATGTGATGCATGTAGAGAAAAATGTGTTTGATAATGTGTTCAATACAGTAATGAATATTAAAGGAAAAACGAAGGATAATCCGAAGGCCCGTATGGATTTAAAATTAATATGTAAAAGACCAGAATTGGAACTCAAAGAGTATAATGGCAAAGTACTGAAACCAAAGGCGAAGTACGTGCTCGGACCTGATCAAATAAAACATGTATGTCAATGGTTGAGACAACTGAGATTTCCAGATGGATATGTCTCTAACATTGCTCGGGCTGTGAAGATTGACGATGGACAGTTATATGGGTTGAAGAGCCATGATTGTCATATCTTTATGCAACGATTGATACCCCTAGCATTCCATGATATGTTAGACAAACCTATATGGGGGGTATTGTCTGAGTTGAGCGGATTTTTCAGAACATTGTGCGCATCGGAGGTCATTGTATCAGATGTAAAGAATCTCGAGGACTCTGTCATCACCACTGTTTGTCTGTTAGAAAAGATATTTACGCCAGCATTTTTCGATGTTATGGAACATTTGATCATACATCTGCCATATGAACTAAGGGTTGGTGGCCCTGTGCAATATCGATGGATGTACCCATTTGAAAGGTATATGTTTTTTTATATTTGTCTCTTTAATGACAGATATTTAAAATTTGAAATGTATATTCTTGTCAGATGCATGTTCGACCTAAAAAAAAAGGTTCGTAATAAAGCAAGAGTAGAAGGCTCTATTTGTGAGGCGTACACTTTAGAAGAGATTTCAAATTTCTCATCTATGTACTTCGAACCTCATATTTCAACACGTTACACATGCCCGCCCCGTAACGATGATGGAGAACAAGTAACTGTAGCTGACAAGCTGTCGATATTTCAACGACTTGGGCATGCATTTGGTAGTTGCCGATCAAGGCTATTGACAGATCGAGAGCAAGATGCAGCACACATCTATATTCTTTTTAATTGTTCAGCGATCGACCCATACATCGAGTAAGTATATGTATATGCAACTCAATTATAAATCCTTTTATGTTCTATATGTGGATACATGGCTCGGTAATATAAGTATTTGTGGTTTGCAGACGATTTGATCTGGAGTTGCAAAGCAAAGTTTCACATCTCACTAATGCAGAAGTACAAAAAGAACGTGAAACTAAGTTTGTGGAGTGGTTGAAACAGTTGGTAAAGAAGCTAACATAAATTTTGTACTTATAAACAACACTAAGTTACTTAATTGATCGTGATCACAATAATTGTTTATGTCTGTGCGTAGGTTCGCCATGGTGATGTTAAAGATCAAGGAATATGTGATTTAGAAAATGGTCCGACCAAAGTTGTGCAATGCTACAACGGGTATATCGTAAATGGTTATCGATTCCATACAAAAGACTACGGTATAAACAAATCAACGATAAATAGTGGCGTGTGTGTCAAGGGTAGCAGCTACGGTGAAAATGAACATGATTACTACGGTGTTATAGAGGAAATAATGGAGTTGACTTACTTAGGCATGAATAACAGGGTTACGGTATTCAAGTGTCATTGGTTTGATCCAACTGCAACAAGACTCAACAAAGCTTCAGGCATTGTGGAGGTGAATCATAAATCCAGGTTTGGAACATATGAACCATTCATATTAGCCTCGCAAGCTCAACAAGTTTATTATACTTCATATCCGAGTATAAAAAAGTCAGATAGAAATGAATGGTGGGCAGTTTGCAAGGTGAAATCCAAACTATACCCCGAGTATGATCAGTTACAAGAAGATGAGTTAGCTGAAGACAGTGATTACTATCAATCAGATGATGTCTGTGACTTCGCTTATGGTCACGATGTTGCGCATGATATGCATGTCATATCTCCATTGGCTGATGAAACATTCATAGAGGAATGTGATCCAAATGATGTACCAAGTGGATGGGCAAACAATGAAGAAGAAGAAGAAGAAGAAGAAGAAGAAGAAGAAGAAGAAGAAAGTCAAACTAGTGACGAGGAAGAATTCTCAAGCTAGTGAAAAAAATCTTATACTACAAACCTCTATTTAAATGCATTGTAATACTTGATGTGAGTTGTATTGCAATACTTGGTGTGAATGATTAAAAATTTTATTTCAATGTATTGTAATACTTGATACGAATGATTCGAATGCATTGTAATTTATCTGAATGTATTATAATTTATGCAATTAACGAATGATTTGAATTAGTGCAATACTTGATGTCAATGATTTGAATTATTTGAATGCATTGCAATGCTTGATGTGAATGACTTGAATGCATTGTAATACTTGATGTGAATTATTTGAATGTATTGTATGACATATGTTATTTGTTAGAATATGGTTCGTGGAGGTTATAGTGGTCGCTCATCCAGTAGTAGCCAGGCTCAACCTTCATCTTCACGGGCTCCTGTGATAGGTATATCATATAACTAATTAGATGCTTGATTAGTTCAAATGCACATTCTGAGAACTTGGTGTGTATTTTTTTACAGATGATGTTGCGCCTGTATACGACCCACCTACACCAGTTGATCGCACAAGTCAACAGCCAACACAGGAAACAGGGTCTTCACAGGCTGGCACAAGAAGACTCATTCGAATAGTGTATATCGATAATCGACCGTAAGTATTTTGTTTTCAATTATTGCATATCTTTTAAATATTTTATATTGATATTTACTGTGTAACAATTCATGTGCAGCACGAGGTTTGAGCCACAAGAAGTAGTACGGGAGATTAGGAATTCACTTCTTCAACATCTACCAGGACCAGTTGCTCAATGAAAAGAGTACCCAAAGGAGGTATTAGACAAATTGTGGTCCTCATTCATGGTATACAGTTGTTCCTCATAGTTAATGTGTTTCATATTTAATTTATTTAAGCAATGTCTACTAACTTTCTGAAAATATTTGTAGGCTTCGAATCGCTTTGCAACTACGGTGGAAGAAAATGATGCAAGGAAGGTGTGGCAGAAGGTGGCTGCCAATCGATTTGCAGACATGCTGCACACTATGAAGACTGCAGCAAAAAAAGCATCTGGCGTAGTAGATGATCCATTACTGTGGAAGGGCCATGGTCCTATTACTATCAGGAGAGATTACTGGGATGAAATGTGCGATATGTGGGCGGGAGATGCATTTAAAAATCGCTCTGCGAAGGCTTCACAAAATCGATCGAAGATGCCCGAAGCCCATCTACACACAGGTGGATCTAAGACATTTGGGAGCCACCTAAAGAAAATGGTAACTCATCAATATATAATATTAATTTTATAAGTATAGTTGCAAATTTGTGTACTAAATCTTTTGTCATTTAACTTCGCAGGAAGCAGAAAAAGGAGGCAGTGTACCATATAAGGATGTGTTTGTAGAAACACATAAACGGAAGACCACGGGAGTCTTCGTATCAGAGAAGGCGAGAACGACAACGGTATGTATTAATTCTATTAATAATCATTGCAATATATATGCAAGTCATCATAATGTTATCATTAATTATTAATGAATACTTTAAACATTATTTTGTAGGAGGCATATGAGCAACAAATGGTAGAGCGATATGGTGAAGACGCTACTCAGCATCCATCATTTGATCCTACAGCATGGGTGACTGCAGCAGGTGAACCCAAAAAAGGTCGCGTGTTCGGGTTTGGGAGTAATATGAACACTTCACCAGTTATTGGTTCTTCCAGTTACGGCTCACCAACTTCTTGCGCCGACATAAGCTCCAAGCAGCCGACTATTCTTTCCGGTGATGATGTACGCGAGATCATTAATGAATCACTGAATAACTACTTCCAATACACCGTCGCCCCCTTTCTCCGAAATGAGATCAAGGCCGCTGTTCAGGATAGGAGATCTTCGATTCCAGGTCCCTCTCAGGTATAATCACATATATAGTTTTTTTGACTATCTTAAAGCACATCTGAGCATGGTAGAATCACATATAGAGTTTTTCTAGATGCCTTAGAACACATATGAACATGCTATAATCACATATTCAATTTTTTTACTGCCTTAGCACACATATGAGCATGATAGAATCACATATATATATATTTAACTTTTTGTCTGTCTTAGAGCACATATGAGCATGATAGAATCACATATAAAGTTTTTTTGATTGCATTAGAACACATAAGCATGCTATAATCACATATTCAGTTTTTTTACTGCCTAAGAACACATATGAGCATATTATAATCACATATTCTGTTTTTTGACTGCCTTAGCACACATATGAACATGCTATAATAACATATAGAGTTTTTTAACTGCCTTAGAACACATATGAACATGTTATATATCATTTATGATAGAATCACATATAAAATTTTTGGCTTTGCCTGCCTTAGAGCACATATGAGCATGCTATATTCACATATTCAATTTTTTTACTGCCTTAGCACACATACGAGCATGATCGAATCACATATATAGTTTTTTGCTTGCCTTAAAGCACATCTGAGCATGGTAGAATCACATATAGAGTTTTTTTATATGCCTTAGAACACATATGAACATGCTATAATCACATATTCAATTTTTTGACTGCCTTAGCACACATATGAGCATGATAGAATCACATATAGAGTTTTTTTATTGCCTTAGATCACACATTAGCACATGATAGAATCACATATAGTGTGTAATTTATTTCATTATATTTTGTTTATCAATACTGACTGTTCTTTTCTTGTGTAGGCTGCTAGCGATAATCAGGGTAGTGGAGCTGAAGGGACAGATAAAGACAATGAACAAGAAGACGCACAAAATCTTGGCGATGATTAGAGGACTGTGTTGAAGAAGTTCTATTTTTTTTATTTTTCCTAATTGTAATTGTTGAATTGTAAATAATTAAACTTTTTAGTTTTAAGGTGGAACGATTAATTATTATAGATACTTGTTATATGAATTTTTTTGTGTGGTTTGTTTTTTATTTACAGGAAATATAAATTGTACAGGAAATATAAATTGTACAGTTCTCCGTAATTAATTTTTAAATAAATTTTTTTTGATTTTTTTTCGTTTTTGCGACGGATTAGCGACGGATGATTCCGTCGCTATTCATATTAATCTAGCGACGGCTTAGCGACGGAATTAAATCCGTCGCCACGCCGTGGTCGCCGTTTAGTACCGGCGGATTGGCGACGGAATATAGCGCTCGTTATTCCGTCGCAATTAGCGACGGACTTGGCGACGGAATAATTCTGTCGCCAGTTAGCGTCGAAATATTCGCGACGTAAGCATACTGTCGCCGCGTTGTCGCTAATCCGTCGCTAACATGGTTAGCGACGGATTAGCGACGGATTAGCGACGAAAGGTGGTCGTCGCTAATCTACTGCTCTGTTGTAGTGGAAATTAAACAGAAACCCGATGGGTTTCTGTTTGAAATTTCAGGGAAACCGAAAAGGGGTTTCCGCCCTTTTCGGTTCCACGGTGACCCACGTCGCCGTAACGACGACTGATGCCGGACCCCGGTGACCTGCGTCACCCCACGGTGACGCCGGTCCGGCGACAACCCTCCCGTCACCAGATGTCGCCCCACGGCGACGCTTTGCGGCCGATGGATGAAGGGCACGACTGGAACAACAGTGCCGACAAGATTGCCGACGACCAGCGGATGATTCGGCCGGCATATCGCCACACGACGATTGTCCAATCCGGCGACAGCTCCGGCGACAGCAACTACATGGCGGCCTGATGGAACTCCAGGCTGAGAAAAGGGGGGTTTTGTCAAACCTCAGATGTCGGCCATCCGACGTTCAACCCCGGCAACACCTCTGCCATATGCCGACCACCCTGCAACCCGACGGTGCAGGGGATTTCAGGTGACGGCTCCGGCGATGCTCCCGGCAATGGCAAAAAACCTCCCTGCAGCCCAACGACCACAGGTATAAAACGATTTTTTTATGAGGTTTCCTTGAACCGCGAAAAAGATGTCGCCCTTTACGAGAACAGTAGCCGGTGAAGATTGTCGCCCCACGGTGACAATCTGCAGATAATCGATGGTTGTTGCCCCACGGTGACTCCATCGATGCCAAAATTGCCGAAACGGCCTACACGGCCATGCGCAGCAGAAAATGCGTGGGTTGTGGGCCCATAACCCAATGTTGGGCGAAACCCTGTAAAAACAAGATGACAGGGAGCGTACCTGGATTCGCCATTCTCCGTGTAGGTAGTTCGGCGTTCTCCTCAGCCGGTCGACGCCCACAATGAGCCCAGGCCTAATGTCAACGGTGAGCAGGACCCTATTCTGCTAAATCTGAATGCAAAACTGATTTTGGACAGGATATGGCTATGAATTCTCATCATCTTCGTAACCCCTAACCCCCTTATATAATGGAGGAATTGGGCAGTTACGTGAATGTGGTCTCTACACATTCACGTAACTCCCACCCACTATCTCCATTATTCAGCCACTTACGTGACCCACTAAGATGGTGTCAAACCGGGTCAGACTGTGGGTTGGACCCGTAACCCAAAATGTCCAACATGAATATGATATTTTCTTAAAAAAAGTTTGTGCAAATGTTCTAACAAAGGTTTAAGATCTGTTTTCTACATGGATATCTCACCCAACTTAAACCTGAAACTGGATCAAGCCCAACTGCACATTGTTTGACTGGTATCTGTTTTCTAAATAGATATCTAACCCAACATAAAGCTGAAACTGGATCCAAGCCCAACTGCGCATTGTTTGATTGTATTTTGTTAAAGTCTCAAACAGGTCGACTATCCAACTGTTGGCATCTGTATTCAAGTTTTAGATACAACTAACCGACTGATTTCAGTCCTCTAAATGAGGACGACTTTGTGGTCCAAGGTCTCCAAGTGATAGGGTGGGGCAGAAGTCATAAACAGCACAAAATCGAGGTGTTCTTTAATCTCCATATTAAGGGAAGACCTTTTCAATCTTTGAAACAAGGACAAGGTCTTGAATAGATTGGGAGTAAGCAATCTGCCATGTATGTGATCATCAGGACTCACAAGGATGGCTCTCTTGCTTGCCAAAACCCACCAAACGATGTAAGATGATTCCCCAGTTGTTCTGCCACGAGAGAGAGAGAGAGAGAGAGAGAGAGAGAGAGAGAGAGCTTTCTTATTTTCCCTTTTTAATTTGTTTATCTGTTAGTCTGGTTTATGGTTAAAAGCTGTCAGGCCTCCTGTGACCTCCACCGTCTTGAGAGGTGTTCTGCAACGAGTTGGGTGGTGACAGTGAAGCTGCAAGCTCGACCTGCAGCGATGTTTTATAAAAAGTGCCCTCTCTCTCTATATATATATATATAATGCGTTTACAATTATATTATTGTAAGTTTTTATGGTTTTTAAGAATTTTTAACGCGACAATTTTTTACTGGGTCAAAGTTTACCAAATCGAAAATTGGACAAAAATAATGGGTGTGGTTTGACCGTAACCAACATTTGTTGACCTGCACTATGCCATGTTGAGTGCCGCACCTGCATCTTCACCCATATTGACTCGGGTGCTTTGAGGGTATAGAAGCATGTATGTTACATAGTTGCTTAGCATTTTTAATTAACTCTTATATGTTTAGTCAAAATGTTGGTGTTGGAATTTACCGATAAACTTTTATTGCTTTCTGAATTATGATGCTTATTTCAATCTAGAACAAAGGTTATTCAATCAGGGTACTATGATGTCATAGTTTTTTTTGTTATATTATCAAAGGCTGAACAATGCATGTTTGGTTGATATGTATTAACAAGAAATACGCAAATATTTCCTAGTTGGGTTGCAGAATAAGTTTAAAATTTGCTACCAACGGGGGCTTCGCTTGTCTAGCAGGAGCAGTTAGTGCACGTCCCCTTGTGTTGGGACGTTGCAAGTTCGAACCCCAATGGTATATGGTTGTATAACTGGTAGGGGTCTGCCTAACCCCAGCTTTCTCTGTCGAAAAAAAGAAAAGAAAAGAAAGTTTAAAATTTGCTTGTAACTGCTATGTTTAAATCTGGAGTTATGGCTATCATTTGTTATTATTTTAAAGTTTCCAAATCAAACTTTTGTGGGTGTTTTCTGCTGATCGTTTGATCTTTTTTGCAGTTGAGAAGCATTATTGATCCAAAGAGACACTACAAGAAGAGCGACTCTAAAACACTTCCCAAGTATTTCCAGGCAAGTGATCGTCCATCTTAGTGCTTTTCCTCTGCCCTCAACACATTTTTTCCCTCTATAGCAAACTCAAATGTTCCTTTTCTCGTATCATCTTTCTGAAAGAAAAGTTTGGTTGAAGATCAGGTGGGTACAGTGGTCGAGCCTGCATCATAATTTTTCTCAAGCCGCCTTACTCGGAGGCAAAGGAGAGCAACTCTTGCTGATGAGCTACTATCTAACCCAAAACTTCACCAGTATAGGTAACAACCTTGTCCATGAAGCGTGTTTCTTTATTGCTACAACATAATGATATTAGGTTATTACAAGGCTCCTATTGTAAAACATCATCCCTTTGGTTGCCAGAAAACGTAAGGTCTTAGAGATTGAGGATGAGCGACGTTCTGCCAGTGGGGTATCGAAGTGGAGGGAGAAGAAGAGGCACAGATCTCACAAATCTAAAGAATGATTAATGAAGTTGGTAGATGAAGATGACGTTCAGTGTCACACTATGTCACAGAGACTCTCCAACTAGGTGCCGCACCCGCACCCGATGCAGTCAACCTGACCCTAGGTGCAGTCAACACACCCACGGTCATATATGTCCAACTTTTGGACTTTATATATATATATATATATATATATATATATATATATATATATATATATATATATTTGCCGCACCCCCGCACCCGCACCCATGTGACATAGCCAGTGGGGTATCGAAGTGGAGGGAGAAGAAGAGACACAAATCTCACAAATCTAAAGAATGATTAATGAAGTTGGTAGATGAAGATGACGTTCAGTGTCACACTATGTCACAGGGACTCTCCAACTAGGTGCCGCACCCGCGTCGCAGCCGCACCCGCACCCGATGCAGTCAACTTGACCCTGGGTGCAGTCAACACACCCACGGTCATTTATGTCCAACTTTTGGACTTTATATATATATATATATATATATATATATATATATATATATATATATATATATATATATTTGTCGCACCCCCGCACCCGCACCCATGTGACATAGCCCACTGGCAGAATGTCGCTCATCCTCAATCTATGAGACCTTACGTTTTCTGGCAACCAAAGGGATGATGTTTTACAACAGGAGCCTTGTATCAGTGGTAATTATCTTGCCAATTGGAACATCAAAATGCACTCTTCAACAATTAATTTCTTGTCAACAATCCATACAAGAAGATGCTTGATGTGGACTAATTGCAATTTATGAAGAAAGAAATTACACTGTCAACATACCAAAACTACACTGCAATTTATCTTGCTTATTAGTTTTGGTATGTTGACAGTGTAATTTCTTTCTTCATAAATTGCAATTAGTCCACATCAAGCATCTTCTTGTATGGATTGTTGACAAGAAATTAATTGTTGAAGAGTGCATTTTGATGTTCCAATTGGCAAGATAATTACCACTGATGATCATACACATGTATAGGAGAAGAAATCATCTTGCCTAAGGAAATAGCTAAAAACAGCTGGGAAGGATCATAGGGACTGGCTGACCCCTGCCTGGATCGCTACAGTAGTAAAATATTCAGGCCAAGTTTGGAAGGCTTGCTTTAAGCTACAGAGCACATCAGAGGTAGCATAAACATCCAATAGGATCAGGAATTCCTGGTGAAGCAACATATTGATCCTGTTGGAAGTCGTTATATGAAGTTTGGTTGGCTTAACAGTGAATAGAAGAAACAGGTATTTAGCATATAAGTGGTGCTCGTTACTGAGGCACAGACTCAAAAATCTTAGCCATACTGTTGAGTGTTAATTGAAGTGGTCAGCAATCAATCTTTGGGTTACAAGCCAAAACCACACTATCTTGTGTTTCATAACCCACTGTTAATCTACCTCCTGGAAGAAAATCTAGATCCTGATTCTGCATATAAAAAGGGCTTAGGGTCCCTATTGCATCACATGTTAGCATTTGGAGAGAGCAGTGTTCTGAAGCAGTTGTGGCTTATCACAGGACGTCAGGAACATCTATATCAAATGTAACTTATACCTAGACATTTTGTCCAACCACTGATGGAACATGTAATAGATCTAATGGCCAAAATGCACATGTTAGATGCAGAAGGGTGCAAGTGCAAATCCCTACTGACAAGATCACCAATTTGCCACCCAGGCCCTTCCTGTCACTGAGTGTATCCAGTCTTAGATAACAAGCAGTTAGTAAGGTTGCAACCATGCTTGGTGTCTTGACCAACTGTAAGTATGCCCAGATGAAGTTTTGAAACAAAATAAACTTTAGAGGTAAAGTGTTTACTCATACAATTAATAAGAATGGTCATTGTATAAATAGTGGCCCTGTTAATGGTACAAACTCAGAACAGCATAAGCAGTTTTCCTAGGCGCCAAGAGGAAGATATACTGAACAATGAACATCAGATAGGAAAAGAGAGAGAGAGAGAGAGAGGGGTATGACTGAAGCAGTGTCAGGGAAGAAATGTTAAATCTACTATACTGTTACCATGACAGTTTGAGTTCCGGTCTTTCTGGGCTAACAATAATTGATTAGTGTGACCATCCAAATGGAACTAGATAGCTCTTCTGCAAAGAGTTCTGTTTAACCTATTGCTTTGTTGTTGGAAAAATGTATTTCATATTTCCCAGTTTTGTACAATAGTTGCATTGACTTGAATATGATGCTTGAGTACCGAGAATTAAAACCGAGTCAGGAATTATGGTACCTCATTTTTCTCATACTAAATGCATAGCTCATGCAGGGCTTCATCTTAGTCAACCATCTCCAGGGTTCATAAAGGTTTAAACCTATGTCACAGGGATTCGGCTAGCAGGGTGCCGCACCCGCGTCGATGCGATTCGACGCGGGTGCGGCACCGGGTGCGGTCAACCCAATCCTGGGTGCATTGACCGCACCCAGGGTCATTTTGGTCCATTTTTGTTGATTTTTTTTTTTTTAAATGCCCTACGAAATGGGCTGCAGAATTAAAAAAAAAATTTCTGGACAGCTGCTTGCTGCTGCTGCTCTTGTTTTATAAAGGGGCGCTTGTGTCCACAACATCTGACGAGCTTTGTTGGCATCCCATACTATTCTTGCCTCCAAACAATTAATTCACAGCGTTGGAAACCATACTATTAACTTAGAAATGATGATCCATCTTCTTCAAAAATTAAAACCAAAATTCAAGAGCCTTTTGAAGTCTTTATGCTTCAACCAACCAAATCCTTTTTTGCCAAGGATTTTCTCTCTCCATAATAAATGATAATGGTGGTGGTAGAGTAGAGCCTTGGTGGCTATTAGTATTCACTTTTCTCCTGACGAGATGGGTGCTCTAGTCGTAGCTTGTGTAGACCTCTCTTTTCCACATGTCAAATCCAATAAATTTCTTTTAGCTGTCATCTGTGTGCAACTATATATAAAATGAAATTTGAAGAACCCTAGGCAGTGGCGCCGTAGGCCTCGTGAAGACTCTCTCTCCAACAAACCACGTCAAACCTTTCTCTTATATTTTTTTCGTGAAGACCAGGGAGTTTCAGACATGATTGAATCATGACAGTCCACAGAATGCAGCAGGCTGGGTCGATCAGATTGTCAATCCTTTCGGTTCATCAATTTTGTCCCGTTGAGCTAAAGTACACAACAAGCAAAACGTGGGTAACAAGTCTTCAAACAAACACACCAGCAAAAAAAACTGAACCCCGACCCGCGCCGGGGGAACCCTCGACCCCCTTATATATATATATATATATATATATATATATATATATATATATATATATATTTACATTTTTGCCCCTGCCGCACCCCCGCACCCAGGTTTTTTGGAAGTGTCGAATCCACGCACCCGCACCCGCACTTGCTCCCGCACCCATGTGACATAGGTGTCACATGATCCAACAAAAGGCCAGTTATTTATTATCTTTCTTTTGGGTGTTATTTGTGTGCATCACTTGAAATCCTGCATTTGCATCAACAAGATGTTCTCATGCAATGAATTTCTTTCCCATCATGATTCTACGAAAGTGTGCGTGTGTAATGGGGAGATGCTCTCATTGATGAACCTGATAAACTCTCTAGAGCTATCAAAAAATTTTGAATGACAATTTGATTGCTTTTAGGTGACATGGTATTTGTTGCTAGTCTCATAAGTTCTTTCGTTAAACTTACCTGATGAACACATGGTATATGTTGCTCTTTCCCTGCTCGGAGATTCAAGAAGCCTGTGGTGTCAAAACCATAAGAATATCGTAAAGGAGATATTCACATGCCATAAAAAATCTTGATAGTATTTGCAAGAATGACAACGTTAGCTTTCGTTAGCTTTTCTCTCTCTTTTCTTTGCGTTGCATTTTTCATTGCTCTTCTTGTTCAAGGTAGTTCCATCAGTTACTAAGTTTTTCTCTTTCTATATAGTAGTTTAGCAAGGAATTTCAGTGGATTGGCTGCAATTCATTTGCTTTTCATGTGCTAGTTTATACGTTGGGATCACATTTTGCGTCCTTTGAAAAATGCCATTTGCTTATGTTGACTTTATGTGGGCTCCACCTTCCTGGCTAAGGAAGGCTATGGAGTGTACAAAGCAGGTTATATGTCCCCTCCCCCCCCGAACAGGGTCGGTACTGAGATCTCATGTTCGGGGCTTCCAAATAGCGCCACGTATACGATCGAGACCGGCATGGTTCCCGATGACAGTCCGCATCATACTGCATCGTAATTTGGTGCCGCAACAAAGACTTAAGTACCCTTTACCGCCATTCGCTTCATCTTCCTCGAACGGACATAAATGCCCTCCTTTTAGAAAACTGAACCGTCGGTTCGTGAAAAGGACAAAACTGCCCCCCATCGTTATCGCGCCAAAATGTTCCGCAGAGTTTGCGTATGTAGCAAGCGTTATGTTGTAGGATTCAAATAGTTCGAAACAATCCATTCTCGCTCTAAGCACTCTACTGGAGATTCTTTGCTTTCATCTGAAGTCGTGGAAGCATCCTTTCCCTTTGTTCCAGAGCATCTGTTTCCGTCTTACCACTGCTTACTCTATAGTTGGAATATCCAAATTCCCATCGTTTCGGTGAGTTTCGTGTAAGGTTTCTTTCTTCAATCTGAACTTTGCTTCTTATACAACGATTTGTTTCTTATGAACCCAAATATTCCGACGATTTCTAATCATGATGATCGTGTAATGTGTTGTGCAGGTTAACAATGTCTGCGCCTCATCAGATTAGAGATACCCCGTCGTTCTATGGGTTGTCTATTAGAGAAGTGATCCGCCAGTCCCATCTATCTAAGGTTTTTGAAAGATACCAAAATATACTTAAGATTGAGAACGATAAATATAGGGAAAAAGCCTTGGAATCGTATTATGCTGAGGATTATCCATCAGATATCGAGGCTGCGGATCAAAGGAAGAACTCTGAATTACGAAAAGATGCAGAACAAGGATGACGAAGAGAAGGCAAAGGCAAGAAATATTGCTGACAATTTGAAAAGAAGGTTGAGGATTGACGCACGGGCGAGGGAAAAGATGAAGAAGAATGAGGAGCAGTATCAAAGTTATGTTAGCTATTTAGTGGATGAAACTACGGCACAATGTAAGAGGAGAGACTTGGAGCGCAGTGCAATGTTTAACAAGGCATGGCTACTGAAGAAGGAGGAGGAGAGGCGAAGGCAAATGAATAAGGTGGAGGAAAAGAAGGAACAGAATATTCCTCAGTATGAGGAAGAAAAGGAAAGACGAATGAGAGAGAAAGAGTTTGAGGAAGCTAAGGAAATGCAAAGGCAGGAGAAGGAGAATGAGGAAAAGAAGGAAAGGCAACGGAAGGAGAAGGAGGAGGCAGAAGAAAAGGAAAGAGAAAGGAAGAAGCAGGAGGAAGAATTCTAAGAAAGAAGGAAACAAGAACTGGAAGAGAAAGAAAGGCGGCGGAAGGATAAGGAGGAGGAAGAAAAGGAAAGGGAAAGGGAAAGGGAAAGGAAGAAGCAGGAGGAGGAAGTGCAGGAAAGGTTAAGGAAGAAGCAGGAGGAAGAGGCGAAAAGGGAGAGCGAAATGAAGCAGAAGGATGAGGAGAAAAAGCAGAGAGAAATGAAGTAGAAGGAGGAGGAGGCGAAAAAGGAGAGAGAAAGAATGCAGAAGAAGAAAAGGGAGAGAGAAAGGAAGCAGAGGAAGGAAGAGGAGAACAGGGAGAGAGAAAGGAACGATAAAAAGGAGGAGGAGAATAGGGAGAGAGAAAGGAAGCAGAAGGAGGAGGAGGAGAAAAGGGCAAGAGAAAGTAAGCAGAGGAAGGAAGATGAGAAAAGGGAGAGAGAAAGGAAGGAGAAGAAGGAGGAGGAAAATAGGGAGAGAGAAAGGAAGCAGAAGAAGGAGGCGGAGAAAAGGGAGAGAGAAAGGAAGGAGAAGGAGGATGAGAAAAGGAAGGATGGAGAAAGGATGGAGAAGGAGGGCGAGAAAAGGAAGGCGAGAGAAAGGCATGCGATGGTGGAGCCGGTAAAGATGGAGATTGAAATGCAATTGGAGGCAGTGGACCACCAGAAAGTCCCAGGTTGGATGGAAAACAGCAGAAAATAGCGACGAAGGTAAATATATTCGTTCTGTCTGTGAAGATTTAATAACATGTTTAGCGATTTTGGTATAGCGATTACTGTGTTAGGTATTAATTTGTATAGCGATTACTGTGATAGTCTGTCTGCAACCAATATTATTTATAGCGGTTAGTAGAATAGTATTTATAAGTACAAATGGAACTAAATTACAATTGGTAGGAATAATATGTTATTTTGTGTTACAGGGAGTTCACAGGAGAAGTAGAGTACTAGGTGAAAAGCTCGGAGGTCGGTGTCAATGGCCTGTAGTTCTGTCGTGGTATGGTCAGCTGAGTGCATATCAGAAGGACCGATTATGAAATATGCACTTCGGTGGCCTTTTGGACCAGCAATATTTTGAAACTTGCTGGAATACCATGACCCACCTGGTAAATAAATGGAATGATAAGACGAACACATTCCAGTTTGATTCTTTTGAGATCACCATGACTCTAGAAGATGTGGCGAGGATCACTGGCCTTAAGTGCGATGGCAGTGTTGTCCTGTTACGGCATTCAAACTATAACGCAAGGGAGAAATGCACGGCCCTGTTAGGAATGTCGATGGACGAATGGAGTCAATGTATTTCTGGTGGAATAAATTTCACATCAATGAAGGTCTCATTTTTTCGTAATAAATGGGAAGGCCACTCCGCTACTTGTGCATCTGAAATAGTTGACCAAGAGTTGCGCGACTTCCTTCTATATTTTTTTGGTCTTACATTATTTTCCGATTGTTCTGGTTCGAGAATAAGTTCCATGTGGCTGCAGTACCTGGTAGACTTAGACGAAGTAGACAACTATGCCTGGGGTGCCGCTATGCTCGCACACTTGTACAGTCAACTCCACCGTGCGAGTAATGGTACGAAAACAGTTGGTGGATTTTGGTCATTTGTTCAGGTATTTGTTGATTACATACTTAGTAATTGTAGAACAATCTCATTGCAGGTTGTGGTGTTACTAATAATATTGTTTTTGTTAGGCCTGGGCGTTGGAACATATTATCCCATTAAGTCCTCGTTGTGGCCCTCCGATTTGTGGTTTTCCAAAGATCAATCGTTGGGCTAGAATAAACGTCGCAGTTTATAATGCTAAGTCCATTTTAGATGGGCTGCAACTAAATGAGGTAAACGTTCTAAAATTGTTTACAATCACGACAGCATTTACCATTGAGTATTATAAATCATTGTAATGTTCAGCATTCTTAAGTATCCATCGCTGCAGGATTGTCTTCCGTAGTACATATCATTGTTGTCATATCATGCGTAAATAAATGTTAATATATTTGTCATTCGTTATTAAAAAGAATTACCAATGTACAGGTTTTGTGGAGATCTTATGGAGATGGGGAGGATGATGATGAAGACGTTGTTGCGGTGGCTGCTAGATTGTCTTACCGCGATTTGTGGCTATTCTGCAATTTTGAAGCCGAGTTGCAGCAAGGTAATTGAGTTCTTCTACAATCTGGCTTGAGGCAGTCTATCCCAAATAAGCCTTTGGAAGTGAGAAGGAAGATGAATAGTGGTGGGGGCAGGAACGTTAATTGGCCCGATCGCTACAGGGACGAATTATTAAATTGGAACTCAGGTGGTTTGATCCCTTCTATTTCGAAACCACATGAAGGACGACAATTTGATTCCTTCTATTTCGAAAGGTATTGGGAACCAATGCGGCGAAATCGGAAGATTGAAAAAATTGTGAACACATGCCTCCCAACTGCCCCTTCTCATGTTGCAGCCCAGCCTCTACAACCAAAACGTCGTCTATCTCTGGTTACTACGACTGGTCCCTAAGTAACAAAGCGCGAGGAAGAGCGAACACTTGCACTAAAAGAGAACATTGTCTCTGCCGCACGGTTCGAAGTTATGGAGAGGGAGAATAAGAAATTAAGGGCAGAAGTAAGCACTATGGGGATTCAATTGAACTTAGTGGTAGAGATGATGACCAGTTTTCTTAATAAAGGTCTCGCAACGAAGATGCCACGCAGGATAGACAGTGCACAAATAAAAAGTGAGAGACAAGTCTATGATATTTCATCTGATTCGTCAAGTGCTTCGGAATAAATCATAGTTTTTCATTTTTATCACGCTAGGTTTTTGTTGTAATTGTATAATGAGTTGTAGTAACGTGACATTCTTTTATTGTTTAATTCTTTTTTATTACATCTTTTCGTCTGTGGATCTCGGTAATAAATAAACTTTAATCGAAAATAGATGTTTGTTCAAAAATCGTGGCATTGCCTAACCTCTCTAGCATCGCTAAGATATATCATTTCTGTTTAGCAATCGTTGTATTTGTCTCCCCCTCGAAAGAATATCGCAATAAGGATTGGTGATGTAAACCGTGAACAATAATTTAACGAGTTCTGACGGCGTAAATGATAACAGTCAATAGCGATAAGAAAAGGGTTTGTCGTTGCATGAATATATCGATGTATCCATATACGATAATCAATAGAATAATCGTGAAAGATTATTCATACCTAAAAGCTTGTTATAATGCGACCGACAAACGACAGGGTTTTTATTATTTAAAAGTGAATAATTAAATTTCGGGGGTGTTTCCGAAAAAGTTCGGCATGTGAGACGACATATTTTTAATTATTTCTATCGAAAAAAGGGCGGTTTGTGGAAAGACGTATTTTTAAATTTTTCGAAAGCAATCGTTTAATTTGGCGGTGGCTATCGAAAATAGGGCGGCATGCGAAAAGACGTATTTTTATTTATTTAAAACGCAATCATTTAATTAGCGGGCTGTTTTCCAAAAATGTCTGGCATGTGAGACGACGTATTTTTAATTATTTCTATCTAAAAAAGGGCGGTTTGTGGAAAGACGTATTTTTAAATACTTCAAAAGCAATCATTTAATTTGGCAGCGGCTATCGGAAAAAAGGGCGGCATGCGAAATGACGTATTTTTATTTATTTAAAACGCAATCATGTAATTAGCGGGCTGTTTTCGAAAAAGGGTGGGACGTTAAAGGACTTTACCTTTGTATTTGACTGAGGACGGCGTTTCCGTATCTGCGTTGCAAAGGTGCCATCGATATCTCCGTCCAGGCATGGTGCCGAAGAAGGGGACAATCGAAGAAGTACGACCAGCCATGGCGTCCAAGAAGACGACTACGGGGCCAATACGACCCGGCACGGCGCCAAAGACGATGGGAGCACTACGACCGGGCACGGGGGCAACGGAGGAGACGGTGGGAGCAAAACGACCAGGCACGGCGCCAACGGAGAGGGCGATGGGAGCAAAACGACCAGGCACAGCGGCAACGGAGAGAACGATGGGAGCAAAACGGCCAGACACGGCGCCAAAGAAGAACACAACCACATCCACAGTACCAGCATTAGCGCTTAAGATGTATATTTTTTGAAACGCCTGAGCGGTTTAGTCAACATTTGCCTTTTCATGTCGTATTTGGACTATTGTTGTTTACTGTAGACAATAATTTTAATGTCGAATCTTGAATACCACGCTCATGGTGCACACAGTTCAACATCCACAGGCAAGGTTGGGCGGCAACGCCCTGACGAATGCGTAGATGACATCGAGCAGATGCAAGATGAATTTGCGGTTGGGAACACTATCAGTAATTTTGTAAGTATTTAACCACTATCAATTTCTAGGTCGTTCCGGTTTGTATGTTTTGAAGTTCGTAAATTTGTGCAACCAGACAATGTGTGATTTTGTCAATTACACCCAGAGCAAGCCAACGAGCAATACAGTACGCATCATCACCCCTTATTTCATGGTATGGTTGTTCCGCTGTTGTTTTGTTTGTTTGTATTACGTACTAAAGTTTCTTGATGGTTAAATTTTACTATTTCGTGCAACAGATGTACGTCCGGTGAAAGCCATACAACATTAGATTCAAAGATGCAGTACCTTGTTGGAACAACGATGATGAGTGCCTAGACATTTCGAAATTTGGAAAGGTAAGTGAACAAACCTCTTCTCAAAGGTTTAGTCGTAACATCCCCATCACGATATGTCTCTGGAATGAGAAATTATTTTTTCGATTCGCAGATTTTACTTCCTACACTCTGGCAAAATCCCGACCATTGGGTCCTATACGAAATGAATTTTCTGAAAAAACAACTATGGTGTTACAACTCATTGGACTGCCACAGTGGCGTAGAACACGATGCTATGCATTTGGTAAGATTGTGGCCATAGGTGAATCGTAGCTATTCGAGGTGGACCAGAGTGTAATATATTATCCCTTTATCACAGGCGGGATTCCTTAACGAGGCTATGGGTGTCGACATTGTCGAGTGGATGTTGCTCTGTGCTGATGATGCTCCTTTACAAAGTAATGGGGTCAATTGTGGCATATTCGTAATGAAGCATATTGAAGCAATATACAATAGAATAAATGTTACTTTTCACGCTGTATGAGCTTTGTATCCGATGTTATTGTTTATTCCTGTTATATATTCGTTTCACATTACATGTTTTGTTGCAGGATATTATGTCAGAAATACGCGACAAAATATGCGAACAATTGATTGAGTTTAAAAAGAACGGCAGACAAAATATGTGAAGTGAAACATATCGATTGTTCTGTCTGTACAACCTAAGGAGCTCCGCCATCACCGTTCTCGCCCTCCTCCTCAACAGCAACCCAGTCGGTGCAGTCGCGCTGAGGATGGCCCGCAGAAGCTCACCACGTTGTCTTCCTCTCCCTAGCGAGGAGGTCTCAGCACAGCCGTCGTTCCGGTGACGGGTGTTCATCTCGTTCCGGTGATGAGTGTTATACGAAATGTAAATCGTAATCAAAAATAGTTTTGTGTCGTATGCGCATTACCAATGCTGGTAGAAGTTGTTCTTCAGTAATGAAAAATACTGTACGGAGATAGATATTTCTAAAAATCGCATTCAGTGAACGTATCAATAAGAAATGTTTGTTCTCAGAAATCGCAGTATTGATGAACCTACGGTAAGGCACGCCTAAGGCAATTTCTTGGGACGCGTGTGGACGTACTTTTGGATTTATTTGAGATCGAAAAAATCGGTCCAATCGCATTGATTAATATTTGGAATAGCCCCCACATTGTTCAATTTCATTAATGCGGAGTGCATTTTTACTGAAGATTTGCTTTTGGTGTTTGTTCTCAGAAATCGCTGTATTGTTGAACCTACGGTAAGGTACGCCTAAGGCGATTTCTTGGGACGCGTCTGGACGTACTTTTGGATTTATTTGAGATTGAAAAATTAGGTCCAATCGCATTGATTAATATTTGGAATAGCCCCCACATTGTTCAATTTCATTAATGCGGAGTGCATTTTTACTGAAGATTTGCTTTTGGTTTAATGAAACTGACGTATATACTTGAAAACTGACGGAGGGTGATAGGACGTTTCATTAATATTTGATTGACACAACACACACTTCCACTTTGCTTCGCGAATAAGGAACCGACAAATCGATAATTCACACCGACAAATCTATAATTCCTGCGTATAGGTGGCTTTGACGCAGTTGTCGTATCCATTTATACTTTTTTCATATGTCTGCAAGATCATAATTGAAGGAAACGTCATATGTCTACAAGTTTTCATGGTGGTAGCAGTGTAGTTGACGGTAGACCACTAAGCGTATCGCTTCGTACTATTCGTAAAATATGAAAGCTACATTAATGGCCGTTATTCACCACTTTTTTCATATGCCAGCAATAAAGCGATGTTTAAGCATACAACATTTCATAGCGATGTTGAATATTATCATTTCGAACATTAGAAGTCTTTGTTCATTAAAATACATCGCAGTCTCACTCAGCGACTGTCAACCACGTCGGTTGAGTGCACATCTTTTATCAATTGCAAGCCTTTTAGATGCTCGCGAGGCCTCCTTCACTTTCTCCTCCGCAATTAGAAAGGACGTCAATTTTTTGCAGAGTTCTTCGCGGAATCCGGGTATATCAACCTGCAAAAACAGATTGTAAAGTAGAAGCAATAGACATGCACTTAATCCCCAATAACAGAGGCGAAGAAATGGCATACAACATCGAAAAAGGGTTCTGCACCATTGTATATTGCTTCAATGTACTTCATTACAAATACCCCGCAATCAACGCCATTATCTTGTAAAGGAGCATTGTATGCCGTGCGATAGATCCACTCGCTAGCATAGACTCCCAAAATGGCTTTGAGGAAACCGATCTGAGAATAATGCGACCGACAGTAAATTCATGACCCCAGTACACTACTTGTTCCTCACATAGATAATGAAACTTACGAGATGAGAAATGTCTAGCCGTAAACCACTGTCAACTTCCAACGAATTGTAACACCATAGTTGTTTTTCGCGTAAATCCATCACGTATAAGACCCAATGCTTTTCATATTGCCATAGTGTAGGAATCAATATCTGCAAATAGATCGAAAAATTGATGTTAGCACTTGTTATGATGTAATATTGCACTCTAGGTTTGTTTGCTTACCTTTTCACTTGACAAAAGGTCTATGCAGTGATTACCGTTAACCCAATAAGGTATGCCGTCTTGAAATCCACTAGACTATGGCAAACGGCGAAAGATAGTCTGCAAACCCAAACATTGCTAACACTAATGATAACATACGAATCAATTGGAATAAATCAATAACAGAAAACAACATAAAATAAAACCGATATATCATGAAATACGGGCTTACGACGCATACAGTCTGACTTGGTGCGCTGCTTTTAATATAACTGACGAAATCGGATATAGTCTGTTTGCAGCAAATATGTTGTTGTTAACGGACGTACACATGGCTTACGTATATAGACAACTGCTACTAGTTTCATAGTAACAAAATTACTGATCATGTTGTATTGTGCAAATTCACTCTGCATTCTGTTGATGTCCTCCAGGAGTGATTGACTAAGTTTTCACCCAACTTCGTCGGTGGATGTTCGACTGAAATGAATGCGGACATTACAACGAACGATATTGAAATTACATTATACAGTACACAAAACACAAATCGCAAAAAATGGCATGAAACAGACGGATTTTGATGAAAATGTAGACGATGTGTAGACAATATACCCATGATTCGCCATTGTTGATCGTGTAGCTATCTTCGTCTGTGTAAGTTTGTATGTATGAAGGAACCGTCTGTTTGATTGTTGCTGGTTCACAAAGTAGAAGACAAACACAGCTTCTAGTACTCATGCGACTATTTATGACCTAAAAGATGTACTGCTCAACCAACATATTAGATACTGAAGCCAACTTTTAAGGCATAATCATTGTAAAATTTATATGCATCTTCCTCGTTATTAAACTACATTCCTTCTACAGGAACATAGTCACGTGTAATTCCATGTACATTCTCAGTTCCTACGGTATCAAAATCTACCTCATTATTGAATTGCATTTCTTCTCCTGAAACATTCAAGTCAAGTGTACTTCCGTGTACATTCCCGGGGCCTACACTTTTATTATGTGCACTGTAATCGAAATCTACCTCATTATTAAATTGCATTTCTTCTCCTGGAACATTCAAGTCAAGTGTACTTCCGTGTACATTCCCGGGGCCTACACTTTTATTATGTGCACTGTCAAGGTAGTCTAACTCATCATTGAATTGCATTTCTTCCGCTGGAACATTCAAGTCAAGAGTGGGTCTATTGCCTGCACCCTTCTTTTCATGTGCATTGTTAGTGCAGATGTTCAATACTTCAGTTGCGTCATAAGTATAGATATTCAATTCTCTAGATCTTTCGATGGATTCAACTACATCGTTTTTATTACAACCTGATGATAAGCTCAACAATGTTTTAAGCAATATATCAATTTGTGTTTTGCAGCAAAATAGCAAACAAATTGATATTAACTAACAAAACGGGAGTCTGTTACTAATACAGCGGTTTGAGATACAATGCATACGATGAATGAATGTAGGATACCTGATGGGGTAGAGGCCCTTCTTAGCATCTGCAAACAAGCATTCTTGTCAATATGTCCCAGCGTCTTACAAATATCGATAAGTTTCCAACCTTCGTAAAAACAAGATCTACCTGCAATAACCAAACAATGCCTTAATGGCACACAAGACGACATGCCTTCTTCATCAATCGCATGATGAGATGAAAAGCTACTCACGCTGCCTTAATGGCACTGGTTGGAATGTTTGTGCATCATTGCTTTCTTTGATAATGCCTAACAACAACGACAAATAAAATAAGGCAGTGGAATGTTTTGTAAGCAATATATCAATTTGCGTTAGCAAGCGGCATAGTTTTACTACGATTTAATCAGGATGCATATAACAACGGATACCACTAGGGTTAAGTAAGTCAAAGCAATGATTTAATGCATGACAGTATCAAATCAAGTGCAGTTTGATGTTTGCTTATACTGAGCATCAACTTATCGCTTACCATGCCAATAAAATACACATGTCGTACATGTGTGTTGACGATAACGCTCTCATAATATCCACGAGTCTCTAAAGTGAGTTTAATAGAAGTCGCTGAGAGAGCAGCGATATGCATGCGAAAATCGCCCCGCCATTCGTGTAACGATGTGTTTCTGCATCCACATGTTTTCAAAGTCTGTGTACAAATATCTTACAAATACATATTACATGAAATATAATATCTTACACAAACGATATGTATGTATAGCGTTTTGTAAGATATTGAAAATCGATGCGGCAGTTCAACATAATAACTTACAACTCGACGATACAAAACCATACTATCTAAAAGGTCGATAAATATATCGCACAATAAATTACAAATCGATAAGGAAGAACTTGAGCATAATAGCAAACAAATCGATATTAACTAACAAAAATGTATCTCACAAAAACGGGAGTCTGTTACTAATACAGCGGTTTGAGATACAATGCATACAATGAATGAATGTAGGATACCTGATGGGGTAGAGGCCCTTCCTAGCATCTGCAAACAAGCATTCTTGTCAATAGGTCCCAGCGTCTTACAAATATCGATAAGTTTCCAACCTTCGTAAGAACAAGATCTACCTGCAATAACCAAACAATGCCTTAATGGCACATACGACGACATGCCTTCTTCATCGATCGCATGATGAGATGAAAAGCTACTCACGCTGCCTTAATGGCACTGGAAGGAATGTTTGTGAATCATTGCTTTCTACCATGATGCCTAACGACAGCAAAAATGAAGAGAAGACACTGGAATGTTTTGTAACGCAAGGCAGGCACGAGAAGGCGACAGTGTGTTGTACAACAGGATAAAAAACAAGGCGGAAAGCTAGACTGGAGACGAAGGCAAAGTTTTGGTTGATAATGGGAGCAACTGTTACAGCAGATGGCGCAGGAGTTTAATGAATAGGGAACGTCTCCACTTTAAATGGTTAACATCAAACTTTCTGGATGGAGGACTTTTTTGTCTTTTTATCGACCCGTCGTTTCACAACTTTTGAATGGAGGATATTTTTGTCATTTCCTCGAACCGTCATTTCAGGGAAGGAAAAGCAAGTAAGGGTGATTAAGTCTTTGCAACAGCACCAGAGTCCGATGCAAAGTTATGTCAACATACACGGAAATACGAGCCCCATGTGCATGAATACGTGGCGCTCATTCGATCCCCCGAACACAGACATGGGATTCAGTGAATCATCGGGGGCGAACATACACCACCCTCTCTCGAGTGTAACCTGATATCATACAACCACTGTTTGAAACCCATGGGTGTCATCTCAATGGGTAAGGGGACTTCAAGGGTTTTATCAGTTGAAGGCCTGCCAATGCAAGGTTGTTCAGTTTTTTTTTTTTTTTAAGATTATGCTTCCTTAGGGGCTCATTTGTTTCAAAAAGCATTTCTGCAGGAAAGGGCACACCTCCAAAAAAATTTGTGGGGCACCCTTTCTGTATACTAGGGCAAGGGTGCCCCACAATATACTTTTAATAAAAATAATTGTCTTAAATTACGTGTATTCTGGATTGGGGTTCTATTTTGGTGACCGGACAAAACCCAAATATACCTAAACCCAAACCTCGTTGTTAGTTATATGGGTTGTCCGGGTCAACCCTGACCCGACCTGTTGACAGCCCTACTGTATAGGGATGGTTTAGTCGCTACACCCCTTTCCCCATGGAAGCCTTTTGACATGAACACAATGGAGGGCCCAGCTTGTGCCATTTGGGCCAATTGATTTTCTGTGAAGAGTGTTTATTTCACATTCGTGTGGAAAATGTTCAGTTTCTATCAGGAAATTACCATGAAACAAATGGACCCCAAGGTGAAGAAAGCCAAGATTCAGGCAATTGCCGTTAGTTAGTTTTTTTTTAAAAGAAAGTTAATCAAAATTTCATTCATAATGAAAGTTGGTTGAAAATCTTGAACTTCGTCAGTTTGAAATGTTGGATTTGTAAAATTCATCAAAAACTAAAAGGACAACCAAACATGTTTTTGCTAAATCATTGAAATCAAAACTAAAACCTAATGCGGAAGCATACTTGAATTCATAAGGTACTTCGGTAGATCCTTGATGGGTATAATCTTCTGAAACCTGTATATGTGGTCATATAAGAGTGACTTAATCTCTTGATGGTTATGAAGAGCCTCAAAGAAATGGCCATTATATAAGGTTTCGATAACCATAACCTAATATGTATCCAACTAAGAGTTTGTCTCCAATTCGACCCATTATAAAATTATAGACAAAATTGGTCTCTCCACATAATAGACCGTACCATATGAGATACCACATAGCCCAATTGTATTAGATCACATAAAAAGGGATATAAATCGGTCGAACATGGGTTGGATCTTATCGGATGTTAGATAATCAGATTTAGAGTCAGATGGGGCTCAGATAAGTAGAGACTGCACCAATCCTGGATCTGATTATATACCCTAAAGATCTGAAGTATACATAGATTTTGTTGAACTTTAAGTCAGACTTGGATCTGCATTTGGACTCTGGATGTGAGAAAGCTACAACCAAATCCGAGTTGGAATCTGACCCGGATCCAGTTTTTCTAACCGAATCCGCCTATACGTATTGAACTCGAATTATTTATCTAGTTCTTCAATTTGTTCAGGTTTTGCATGAAGTTGCACTGTACACTTGCTATGAACAACTAAATTGACTTAATCTAAGATTTTACTTTTTCAAGATGGATCGTGTCGGCTTCCAGCACAAGGATCAATTGACTCAGCACCTGAAGGCATCTACGAAGATTACCAACCACCAAGAGTTTCAGACTGCCTTCATCTAGGCCCTGATCGTTGGTGTTGCAAAAGCACAAACCTGTGCTTTACGACCTCTGCTGGATGCCACAATGATTGCCATGCACAGGCAACGGCAGCAACCGTAAACTCCGAGGCCTCTCCCCATAGGCAGTAGCTGTATGATGAAGGGCGCACATAAATAAGAGCGGATGGCGTTTTTATCATTCAGGAGATGATGAAAACGAATTGCTGTCTTAGCATTATTGTTGATGAATAAAATGAAAATTCAAAGCTCTCTCTCTCTCTCTCTCTCTCTCTTAACAGGTGGCTCCTAAATCATCTTGCACAAGCATAAGAGCGATGCTTTCTTAATTTGAGACTTACAGATATATTTTATATAGGCTAGTTGGTAGAAACATGCACTAGAGGAAGTGCTTTTCATGTTTGGATGTGTTTTAATTAAGACCCACAAAAATCAACGGCTCATATTGCAGTAAAATTTGGTGATATTTTTTCGAGTATCTTTAGACCATAAAACTTGGTGGTAAAAAGCCAAATTTTCATAGTTAAATAGACTTAAAATAAACTATGATTTTTAACAAATAAATAATGATAAACACATATAAAAGTGTAGACAAAACAAAAAGTGCCTACAACTATTTGTTATTGAAGTGTTTTGAAAGGTAATGAGATAAAACTGATTAGGAGCTAAAAAAAAAAGTTAGCTATCATGTGGGCTAGAATGCAAGGTAGGCTACGTCCTACTAAAATAAGCGGATTATCTAGTTTTTTTCAATGGCAGGTGTGCTTGGGCATGCCTTCATCAACACGGGTGCCTGCTTGTGTTCCATAAGGTTACACATTAATTGCCTGTACAACCCTTTTAATTCACGAGTGTTGCAGCCTTAACAGAGGGGGACCGGTTATCGGCTGCCTTTTTTTTAAAGGCAAGCTGGTGTTAGGCAGACTCCTACCAGTTATACAAACTATACTATTGGGTTTTGAACCTGCAACCTCCCAACACAAGGTGACGTGAACTAGTTGCTCCAAACAGACAAGCGGAGCCCCCGTTGGTTGGTTATCGGCTGCGTTGTGCAACACAAAGTTCAATAATTGTCGAGCCCAACTAATAATCGAATCTAGTTCAAGTAGGGATAAAATGGTCTCTCAATGGAAACCAACTTTGTCTGTTTACCAGTTGGGCTTAAAAGGGCCTTTCCTGACCAATTGGAAACTCGAGGCATGGTTACGTGATTGAGCCCAAGTACTCAGGCCACAAAAAACACAGAAAATCACTAACCGTGCACTGATTTTCTGTGTAAAACTCAAAACATAGAAAATCACTACAAAATCTCTACAAGCATAACGATTTTCTGTGTTTTGTGTGGCCCGAGTATTTTGTGAAGTACCTGGACTCAATCACTGGATCTGCCCCATTGAAACTCAGTACGATAAGACCTGAGCTCAGTCTGAACATGACAAGAGTCAAGTAGGGCTCTTGATGAGCCAGAGCTTAGGTTGGGCCAGTTAAGCCCTAATACTAGGGGTGTCAACGGGTAGGGTTTACCCAGACCCACCCGGACCAAACCCTATAAGGTATGGGTATGGTGACAAATGAGAAGATCTGATTAAGACCCGAGTCTGGACCATAAGGTTTGATTAATACATGGATCCAGGTATAGTTTGTGAAATTTTATGGCAGATTCTGGCCCGACCCAAGTTCCGATTAAGACCTGCAAATTTTCAATGTAAAAATGATAACAAATTTTATTTTACCGTGTCTGGTTCATGTAGTTCTTTTTGAGTCCGGGTATGATTTCTCTTATATTAGACCCGATTAAACACAAGCCCAACCCAAGTTCCAATTAAGACCTACAAATTTTCAATGTAAAATTGATAACAAATACTATTTTACCAGGGTCTGGGTATGGTTTTTCTTATAATAGACCTGATTAGACCCCGGTCCAAGTCTAGTTCCACCTGTGTCTGAACCAAACCTGACCCGTTGACACAACTACCTAATACACTGTAAGGTCAGGCCAGTCTCGATGTCCACCCTCATAAATGTGTTGGTTATGATCGATTTTTTGAATGTTATAAGAACCCACCCATGTGTCAGAATCAAATACTTCATGAGCTGGTCCCCATAAAATCAAGTACATAAATCACATTTGTATGGTAGGAATCTAAAAATAAACTAAAAACTCATTTAGCACATACCCATTACGTGTGCTAAATGAGTTTTTCAGGACTTTTTTATTTTATTTTTAAATTCTGACTGTATACATGTGATCTATGTACTTGATTTTATAGGGTTTCAGCTCTTGAAGTGTTCGATTCCTACACATGGGTGGGTTTTTATAAGTTTTAAAAAATCAACGGTCCAAAATCCTTATAAAGGCTCCAAATATCATTTTTTTCCATCGAAAACACATGATCCAGGTGTGGATTCCTCGTAAATCAGTCATGCCCAACACATTTATGGGGTTGGAACAGCGAAAAAAACAACGAAAGGGCATAAAAGCCAATTTATAACGTATCATTTAGCACATATCAATTTCTCACTTACACATTTCTCTCTCTTTTCAATTTTCAATTTAAAAAATTTAAATATAAAAACATTAAAATGTATCCGTTAATACAATAAGATAGCAATACATTCAAAATGTCACCCATATTTTATGGGTGTTTGTTGCTCCCAGGTGTGCAGATTGTTTTCAAGATAACCCCTTTAACTCCTCATTATTCAGAAATCCCTCTTTTCTCTAATTAAGTTGGCCTAATTTTTAATGAAAGCAGATCCAGCGTTCGGAGCAATTCTGCCCAAACATGGGAGTGGCTGCCCCTATTGAAAAAGGGGGTGCCCCTCTACTAGGGCTGACACTTAACCGCCAAACCCTAGGACGGCTAAGCAAATTAAGATATGAAGTGTCATATAAGTGTTCTCCCACACGCACACACAACCACACCTCCCTATCGCTAGTACTCGACCTAAATTGCTCACTATTTTGGTATTTTCATCTTCTTCATTACTACTAATTAACCGATCAGCTTGCGAAATCAAGAGAGCGAGTCACCTATTCCGCTTGAATTAGAGGAAGCACATTCAAGAGAGTTGCAGTTTTTATATGGGACCTACGTGAATCAACTTACACAAGGGTTTATCTATGTCATGGGCCTATTTCTTTAATAGGCCAATGTGGCACGACGGTTCTTCTTTCCGTCGCAAGCCTTTTGATCGCTCGCTTGCCGTTGTGAAAGCTTTGATAATTGAGAGTGCAAGAGAGCGAGAGACAATAAAGAGGGAGAGAAATAAATGTCGCAGTCATGCACCATATAAGAGTGACATGCTATTTTGCACTGTGTCCCTTGGTAACACGACTAGACATGTGTGGACACATCGACATGGACACTGACATATACGACCTTATTTTAATGTTTTTAGATTTATTTTTATGGTAATAATATTTTATTATTTGCTTAAATATTTAATTTTATCATTGTATCCTATTTTTCAAAATATTTTTGAACTTTCAAGTTGAACCCGAATCATGGATCCTAATATCCATATATCCTTGTGGCATGGTGATACATTGTGTCTAACATGTAACATCCTGCACTATTTTTCCTAGTGATATGCCTTAATTTTACTTCAAATATTGTGAATTGTATCAAAGTCTCAAACTTAGGTCCTTATTTGTTTAAGTGTTGTGAACGAAGCTCACAATAGGAATATACTTTTAATAATTAAATTATAAAAAGTTTTCTTCCAAACTTATGACATAAAGTAATAATATGTAAAATAAAATTTTTAAAAATATAAGATCCAAAAAATATCTTTGACCCATTCATAAGATTTTGATGTTTTTTACTAAAACCTTAGAGTTGACTTGTTTTGCATTGAGAATTTTAATTTTGAGATATTTTTAATGGATTCGATTAGGAGAGTATTTTCTTATTTACATTTAATATCATTTAAGTAAATAGACATTTACTTAAATGATATTACAAGTAAAAAGTATATGTAAATAAGCAAGAAGGTCAAGGGTGAAATAGTCATTTCACCCACACCTACCAACCAAACTAGATCCTTCTTTTTGCCGCCTTAGTTCTACTATATATGTATGCTCCTAGAGGTCACCACCTAGGGGTATAAAAAGATGAAAGAGAGAAAGGAAGATGAAGGGGCTAAGGAGGAGAGTGTGGGTCGGCCTGAGAAGCTTCACATCAGCTAAGTAATTAATTATGGTTTTTAATAATTAAAGTTTCCTAAATAAGCTTTAGGTGTGGTTAATTATACTTTTGACAGTAAAATGTTAGGATTTTGGTTAATCTAGTTTGGTGGTTAGACCTTTCCAATAATAGAGAAATTTTTTAAAATTACATTTCAAGCGATTATGAGACAACTAAGTTTGTTACATGCTGATTTTCTTGTAATTGATTTTAGCTGAAGCTTATGAATTTAGATTACATATGTTTCACATGTTCTAAAAGTTAGTCTTTTGCTTAAGTAGTTGTTTAGTAATTAATTTGATAAGACCAATAATTTATTTTTAACTTTTTTTATATCTTTCTTAAACTAATGATCTTCATAAATCATAAAATTTTGTTGTTACTAAAAGTGGATTAACTTCTTCCAAGTTAAGTGGGTTTTATAAATTGTTTTAAAAAGTCATCAGATTTCCTAAATTGTTTCAAAAGTGATTAGTCCTGTTATTTGAAACTGCAATTTAGAAAATTAGATTTGGCATTGAAATTTGAATGAAAGATCTATTTGAAATGTTTTCAAAATCTTTAATTTTGAAATAATATTTTTATTGATTTTAAGTATTGAAATTTAAACATTCATTCACATAAGTGTATGCACACTGATCCTAATACCCGGTCCGGCTCGAGCCAAGCCTTATCGAGCTCGACAGGTCGTTCAGGCTCAATTCAATAGCTCGTTCGAGCTTTAGCCTAGTGTTCAGGGTCAGCTCATTTAAGGAATGGACAAGCCCGAAACTAGACTCAACCGAACTGAGGCGAGCCAACTCTGTTAATTGTGCATCCCTACTCTTGCATTCACTTTTTGGACGTTGACGGACTGTTAGCCCTTGCTTTCAATCAACTCTGGGAATCTCACATAAAGGAATATTGCACTCTGACATAACTGCCCCTCTAGTCCGTACTTGCATTGGACATATTTGCCTTTTTGCTCTCTCAATACCCAAAACTACCCCTTGCTTGACCTTTGTTTTTTTTCCTGGAAAGATAATTGAAGTTTAGGGAAAAATGAATTAATTCCAAACGCTTAATTTTGGATATCACAAGTAAAAATCAACCTAAATATTACAAAATTTGCAAAAGTTACAATTGATTATGGAATAAACTGCATCTCAAAAGGTGGTAATCTCTTTCTGTCATGTTCTAATCAACATTGATGTACTCTGGGACATTACACAATCAAATACTTAATGCTTTAAAGATGCCTGCCCAATGTCTTACTAAGCATCTTAGGAAAGTACTTGATGTTTTAGGAAATTCTTATTGATGTATTTATGTATGGGTATAGTTTTCATAGTGGTTTTCTTGTGTGTGTTATTACATCCCAGGGTTACCACTTGCTTTTGCTCTTTTATTTCTCTTCTTAATGCTTCATTTTTCGGAATAAAAAGGTAGAAAATGTTGCATGTCTATGTTATATAGGTGTAGTGCGACCGGAGTTACCGGAAGCTTCTTCAATAGGTGGGAAGCTCGCTTCCCGGAAACTTGCTTCGAAAGCACGATACTCGTCGCTTCTGAAACTTGATGAGAACCTTGATTCCCCACGCTTCTCCTATGCTTTTCACACACTTCATCTATTCTTCTTATATGTTCTCTTACTCAACTTTTCATGTTTTTTATGTGTTTTCTCAAACTCTTCTCACTCCCGTGTGCTTTCTCTAAATTGGTAGTCATCATTTTTAGATTTTTCTAAAAATGTAATTTTTACACTAAAAAATCATGAAATTTAATATTAGTCACTTTTATTTTAGTTTTTATTTGTGTTTCATTTTTATTCCCATTCAATTCTTATATTTCTTTTTTTTATTCCTCGCTTCTCGCTTCCTATACATTTTAAAATGCATCGCTTCTCGCTTCTGCTTCCCGTATCGTTTCCCGCTTCCGCTTCCGCTTCCTAGTCTGGCAACCTTGAGTGCGACACCACAATTTCAAAAAACATGTATGTATGTATGTATGTATGTATGTATGTATGTATGTATGTATGTATGTATGTATGTATGTATGTATGTATTGGCTACACTCGTGGGCAAGGAACCCCCTAGTTGTAACTCATAGTAGCAAGTTGTTTTGTCCAAATCAGTGTTGTGAAAAGCGTTGAGGCGTAGCGAGGCACTCCACCAAAAATCGAGGCGAGGCGTAAAGCGTAAGCCTCAAATTTTTTTTAAAAACTTTAAAAAAATTATAAAAAAATATCTAAAAATACAAATAAATAAAGAAATGCTTTAGTGGTGAAATAACAACCAATAAGAAATAGAAAATCTCAAATAAGTACTAAAAAATATGAGATTAATATATAAAAGTAACTAAAAACTGATTACATAACTGAACAATATATGAGATTAACCAATAAAAGTTAAAATATACTAAGAAACTGATTACGTTACTGAAATAACTGGAAAATATATGAGATTAACCTACAAAAGTTAAAATATATGAGATTACTCTAAAAAATATGAGATTAACATATAAAAGTAAGTTACTTTTATATGTTACTTTAAGTAACATATAAAAGCTGATTACATAACTGAAAAATATATGAGATTAACCAACAAAAGTTAAAATATACTAAGAAACTGATTACATAACTGAAATAACAAGAAAATATATGAGATTAACCTACAAAAAACTTGTTGATTATGTCTTAGAAATCTTTTTTTTTTGCGCCTCACGCCTCAGGACAGAAGGCCGTGCCTAAAGGCGCATTTTTGATAACATCGGTCTAAATCTAACCCTGTGGATGTGTTCAACATGGTCAAAATCTATGTCACATGGGTTCGGGTGTGGGGGTGTGGCACTTTCAAAAACCTTGGGTGCGGGGGTGCGACAGGGGCAAAAATGTATGTATGTATATATATATATATATATATATATATATATATATATATATATATATATATATATATATATATATATATATATATATATATATATATATATATATATATATATATATATATAAGGGGGGTCCCGCATCCATGATTGCTCATTAGTGATCAGAAGGTTACCAAACATATTTCTAAATGTAGGGATTTGACTACCTATCATATGAGTGCCAATGAATTCAATGATTTCATAGACTTAGCAGGACTGGTAGAGATTGATTATGGGTCTTCCTGTTTTACTTGGCATAACAAACAAGTTGGTTCTAACTATCGCACCAACAGGATTGATCGCTGCTTCGTTAATGACCATTGGATGTTCAGATCATCCCAACTCTTCTACTTTATGACAAACTGCAATACGTAGCGTAAACAAATGAACTGACTTTAGAGGGAGGACGAATCCTATGTGGTGGGAAGAGAGTATTTCTTGAGAGGCCTCAAGTTATTTGTCAGGGGCTACATCAATTGTAACCTTTTTAAAGGTTGTCCAGATTCGTGGGGTTGGAAGAGGAGGTGGTTAAGGTGGTCTTTATTCTTGATGGAGATAGCGCCCCAAGCTTAGATGAGTACCCAAATAGCTTCTTTACTTCATTCTGGTCTATTGTATCTAAAGACATTTCTGAGGCAGTCAGAGATTTCTTTCTCAAAGAGAACATCATGTCCATGATGAGTTGTGGAGCCTAATTCATAGTTTTTGCCCTTGCAGGAAGGGGGGTTCGGGGGCTCCCCCCGGCGCGTGTCTCGCTGCGCGGTCAGCGAGCGGGGGGGTTATAGGGGGACAACGCCCCCCCCAGATTTTCCAGATTTTTTTTAAATCATGCAGCCCATTTCATAAGGCAATTTTTTAAAAAAAAATCCAAAAAATGGATCGATTAATACATGGATCCAGGTATAGTTTGTGAAATTTTATGGCAGATTCTGGCCCGACCCAAGTTCCGATTAAGACCTGCAATTTTTCAATGTAAAAATGATAACAAATTTTATTTTATCGTATCTGGTTCATGTAGTTCTTTTTGGGTCCGGGAATGGTTTCTCTTATATTAGACCCGATTAAACACAAGCCCAACCCAAGTTCCAATTAAGACCTACAAATTTTCAATGTAAAATTGATAACAAATATTATTTTACCAGGTTCATGTAGTTCTTATTGGGTCTGGGTATGGTTTTTCTTATAATAGACCTGATTAGACCCCGGTCCAAGTCTAGTTCCACCTGTGTCTGAACCAAACCTGACCCGTTGACACACCTACATAATACACTGTAAGGTCAGGCCAGTCTCGATGTCCACCCTCATAAATGTGTTGGTTATGATCGATTTTTTGAATGTTATAAGAACCCACCCATGTGTCAGAATCAAATACTTCATGAGCTAGTCCCCATAAAATCAAGTACATAAATCACATTTGTATGGTAGGAATCTAAAAACAAACGAAAAACTCATTTAGCACATACCCATTACGTGCTAAATGAGTTTTTCAGGACTTTTTTATTTTATTTTTAAATTCTTACTGTATACATGTGATCTATGTACTTGATTTTATAGGGTTTCAGCTCTTGAAGTGTTTGATTCCTACACACGGGTGGGTTTTTATAAGTTTTGAAAAATCAACGGTCCAAAATCCTTATAAATTTTTGAGGCTCCAAATATCATTTTTTTCCATCGAAAACACATGATCCAGGTGTGGATTCCTCGTAAATCAATCATGCCCAACACATTTATGGGGTTGGAACAGCGAAAAAAACAACGAAAGGGCATAAAAGCCAATTTTTAACGTATCATTTAGCACATATCAATTTCTCACTTACACATTTCTCTCTCTTTTCAATTTTCAATTTAAAAAATTTAAATATAAAAACATTAAAATGTATCCGTTAATACAATAAGATAGCAATACATTCAAAATGTCACCCATATTTTATGGGTGTTTGTTGCTCCCAGGTGTGCAGATTGTTTTCACGATAACCCCTTTAACTCCTCATTATTCAGAAGTCCCTCTTTTCTCTAATTAAGTTGGCCTAATTTTTAATGAAAGCAGATCCAGCGTTCAGAGCAATTCTGCCCAAACATGGGAGTGGCTGGCCCCTATTGAAAAAGGAGGTGCCCCTCTACTAGGGCTGACACTTAACCGCCAAACCCTAGGACGACTAAGCAAATTAAGATATGAAGTGTCATATAAGTGTTCTCCCACACGCACACACAACCACACCTCCCTATCGCTAGTACTCGACCTAAATTGCTCACTATTTTGGTATTTTCATCTTCTTCATTACTACTAATTAACCGATCAGCTTGCGAAATCAAGAGAGCGAGTCACCTATTCCGCTTGAATTAGAGGAAGCACATTCAAGAGAGTTACAGTTTTTATATGGGACCTACGTGAATCAACTTACACAAGGGTTTATCTATGTCATGGGCCTATTTCTTTAATAGGCCAATGTGGCACGACGGTTCTTCTTTTCGTCGCAAGCCTTTTGATCGCTCGCTTGCCGTTGTGAAACCTTTGATAATTGAGAGTGCAAGAGAGCGAGAGACAATAAAGAGGGAGAGAAATAAATGTTGCAGTCATGCACTATATCAGAGTGACATGCTATTTTACAGTGTGTGTAACGCCCCAAAATTTCGACTTGTGATTTCGAAAACCTTATCGAAAAACCTTTCAAAGATTTAAAGTTTAATATTTTAAAACAACAGCGAAAGACATTTAGAAAGGAACACAAGTCAACAATCATGGGTACGTTAGCTGAAAAACCATCATTCATATGTACAACATCTTAAAGGAATTTAAGAAATAAGGCAATCGATTAAAATCTGCAGTTTATTACAAAATGAGCCTTTTATTCCAAAGTTCAATAAATCTAAGAAAAACTCCAAAAAGTCTCAGAGCCAAGCCGCCAGCAGAAAGAAGACAAATCTTGATCAATGTTGCACCATGCCATCGGCCGCCAGTGAAGTCCTACTCCTCACCTGCCCATGAAATGGGTCAGTTTCATAACAAACTAGTAGATGCACGAACAGATAAGTAGAATGAAAATAAAACAGGACATTCATGAGATAAGCAATTATGATATTTAAGCAATTAAAGCAATTGTAGTCTATTCTAGCAAATGTAATAAGTGCAAAGAGAAGCAGTGTAAGTCTCAGTCATCTATATCTATTCCTGAATATATTCTTTAAGTTCTGATATTAACTGGCCTGTGGGTACGCACAGACGCGAAACGTAGAAACAGCCGAGACCGATCCGGGGGTTTATTATGTCAGGTGTTTTCATTAACTCGGATGGCTGACTGAGTCCGCTCCTAAGGGGACGGTCAGTGACCAAGAGAGTAAATCCCCAAACGCATTCGTGGCTCGAGGATGCATCCAACTTCTGCAGAAGTGCCTAGGAGTTACCACCTAGGATGATTTATGGTAATCCCAATTCCCCCTAACTCCGATGACTGGGGAAAACCGAGTCTTTTGCTCGTGGGGTGGTTGTTAACAACCTGTCCATCGGAGTCTTTGTACCATCCATCCTCTCCCTTGATGAACCGTGAAGATCAGATGGGTACGACGGGGGTTTCTTAACCGCCGCCCCATCCTATATGCTCTGGTCCATTAGACCCACTCAAGCATCTTGCCTGTGAAGGCGAAATAGTCACCATTTTATGTGATCTCAGCATTTTGCTAATTGCACTCATCGAGGTTGCCACAACCTCATCATCCCACCATCGTAACCCACATGGGACGTACTTGTCCAAAAGTACGATCGTACCTTCCTAGAGGTACAATTACGATGAGAGGCAACATAATGGTTTATGACTCTTTTGTTTCCTACATGACATGTTTTGCTTTTCTGAGCAATTTCGCCCGTGAAGGCCGATATTATCACATCAAAACCAATAAAGTGTAAATTTCATACTTCAATACACTCCATGATCTTACATAAAATTCATATCGTACCTGCCTTAAGGTTCGATTACAATAGCAATTGCAGTGCATTCTGAGTCTATTCACAAAGTCTACCTTAAGTATGCAGTCTCAAAGGAGTAATCATGCAAAATAGACAATTATCAGTTAAGTAATCTTACACGTAAAAAGGCACGCCAATTAAACTACTTGATGAGTCTACCCAAAGAATTTACATTATGCAATTTTAAAAGAATCACAAAGAGTAAACTTTGACCAGTCAATATTTCTTCAGATACACAAGTATGCAAAATAACTATTCTATCTCAGAAGTCTTATTTTATTTTGTTCATACATACTATTCGTGCGACTTTCCCCTACCTCGGGATGTCGTGCAACTGCGTGCGTCTACGTGTGTAGATGATACGAGGCTCGGGCCGCGGAGCCAGAGCGGGGGGTCCGATGCGAGGTCTGCAACAGTGCTATGTTAATAACAATGCGGAGAAAAAGAAAGACAGACCTGCCTATAGGAAAAGAGAGGCAGCAGGGGTGTGCCCCTGCTGGCCGAAAACAGACAAGCGGCGGGGGACAAGCCCCTGCCTAAACATAGCGTAGCGGCAGGGGGCCAACCCCTGCAGACAGCCACCAAGTGGCAGGGGCTGAGCCCCTGCCAACGGCACACAGTGGCAGGGGCTGAGCCCCTGCCGACAACAATGGATGGCAGGGGGCTAGCCCCTGCCGGAAGCAATGGATGGCAGGGGGCCAGCCTCTGCCGGAAGCAATGGATGGCAGGGGGCCAGCCCCTGCCGGAAGCATAAGGATGGCAGGGGGCCAACCCCTGCCAGAAGCACATGGATGGCAGGGGGCCAGCCCCTGCCGAAAGCACAGGTCGGCAGGGGCCAACCCCTGCCGCCAGCACGAAGTGGCAGGGGCTGATCTTCTGCCGACAACACAGGTCGGCAAGGGCCACCCCTGCCAACAGCACCAGACGGCAGGGGCCCCAGCCCCTGCCGAAAGCACAGGTCGGCAGGGGCCAACCTCTGCCGACAGCATGAAGTGGCAGGGGCTGAGCCCCTGCCGACAACACAGGTCGGCAAGGGCCACCTCTGCCGACAGCACCAGACGGCAGGGGGCCCAGCCCCTGCCGAAAGCACAGGTCGGCAGGGGCCAACCCCTGCCGACAGCACGATGTGGCAGGGGCTGAGCCCCTGCCGACAACACAGGTCGGCAGGGGCCAACCCCTGCCGACAGCACGATGTGGCTGGGGCTGAGCCCCTGCCGACAACACAGGTCGGCAAGGGGCCACCCCTGCCGACAGCACCAGACGGCAGGGGCCAGCCCCTGCCGAAAGCCACGAGGTGGCAGCAAAAAGGGGTGCCGCAGGGGCCACCGGTCCCATGCCGGCACTCCAGCGAATCGCAGAGGGAGACGGGGACGACAGGGGCCGCGTAGGCCACCTGTCGGGGCCCTGGCGACACAGAGAGGCGGTGGGAGGCCGCGGCAGTGGCTGTGAGCCACCTGCCGGCCTCCCAGCGAGGTGACAGGGAGGGGGTGAGGAGGAGAAGAGGGAGGAGAAGAGAAGAACGGCGTACCTGGGGGGGGGTTCCTGGCGGCGGCGGCGGGCGCAGCAGGGAAGGAGACCGGCGCGGGGGAGGAAGCTCGACAGGGGAGGCGTGCCTCCCCTCGCCCTCCAGCACTCCTCATAAAGAGCTCGGGGGGGAAGATGAAAGGGGAAACCTCGGTGGGTTTCCCCAATCAACCCGAAAACGAAGGGGAAGAAGAGGGGGGGGTGCGGCGCTCGGGACCCTGCGTCGGGTTACTTAAAACCCTAAAATAAAAAGGGGCCCGGATCGGGTCCGGACCCGACCCGGCCCGGGTCCAAACCGATATTATTTTTTTTTTTTTAAAATGGGGTTTTACATCCTACCCCTCTTAAAAGAATTTCATCCGCGAAATATCTATTACCTTGAAGAATCAAAATACAGGTCAGGATATTTTTCCCTAATATCGTTCTCAGGTTCCCAATTACATTCGTCAATTCCATGATGTTGCCACCAAACCTTTACAAAGGAAATGGTCTTTGATCTAAGCACTTGGTCACGACGGTCGACGATCTCCACTGGTCTTTCTTCGAATGTCAAGTCCCCTCTAATGTCCACATCATCATAATGAATGATGTGCGATGGATCGTGAACATACTTCCTCAACATGGATACGTGAAAAACATTATGGATCTGAGCATACTGCGGAGGTAATGCCACGCGGTAAGCTGCTTCTCCAATCCTCTCCAGGATTTCGAACGGTTCGACGTATCTAGGACTCAGCTTTCCCTTCTTCCCGAACCGAAATACGCTCTTCGTCGGAGATACCTTAACAAAAACCATCTCGCCAATATCGAAGACAAGCTCTCGTCGGCGTCTATCTGCATAGCTTTTCTGCCGACTCTGAGCGGTACGGAGTCTTTCTCGAATCATCTGCACTTGTTGAGTATAGTGTTGCAAGACTATAGGTGCCTCCAATTTTCGCTCGCCAACCTCGTCCCAGTAAACAGGTGATCGACATTGCCTCCCATACAAAGCTTCGTATGGGGCCATCCCGATGCTTGCATGATAGCTGTTGTTATACGCGAACTCCGCCAAACTGATGTGGGAATCCCACTCTCCCTTCCAGTCCATCATACAGGCTCGAAGCATGTCTTCCAAGGTTTGAATTGTACGCTCCGACTGCCCGTCCGTCTGAGGGTGAAACGCAGTACTAAACTTTAACTTTGTGCCCAACGCCAACTGAAGTTGTCCCCAAAACCTTGAAGAGAATCTAGGATCATGATCGGAGATAATCGAGACTGGAACCCCATGCAGTCTCACAATCTCTCTAACATAGAGATCAGCGAGACTATCTAACGATTGGTTGAGACGGATAGGTAGGAAGTGAGCCGACTTGGTGAGTCTATCGACGATCACCCAAATCGCGTCATGCTTCCTCCGCATCCTCGGAAGACCGACTATAAAGTCCATGGTAACATCTTCCCACTTCCAAAGAGGGATTTCTATCTGCTGCATGACCCCACCGGGTCTCTGGTGCTCGATCTTGATTTGCTGACACGTTAAACACTTTGAGACATACTCAGCCACGTCTCGCTTCATACCGTTCCACCAATAACTGCGTTGCAGGTCCTTGAACATCTTCGTGCTTCCAGAGTGAATGGTGTATCTAGACTTGTGGGCCTCCGCCAAAATTTCATCTCGAAGAATCGGGTCGTCAGGAACCCAAAGGCGCTCCCTCAACCATATACTTCCATCCTCCTTCAGACGAAAAGGTGTATCTGCCAATACCGCTTGAGCCTTCAACTTCTCGTAGCGTGCATCCGTTCTCTGTCCATTGATGATCCTCGCGAGTAGCTCAGGTTGAGCAACAAGGTGGGATAACCCGATTGAACCTTGAGTGATTGTGAAAGGTTCCCAAGAGGCTAGGTCTTCGACCAACCTCCATCCAGCGAATAAGGCATTAATCGAAACTTCCGGTGCTTTGCGGCTGAGAGCGTCAGCCACGACGTTTGCCTTTCCTGGGTGGTAGGAGAGGGTGAAGTCGTAATCCTTGAGGAATTCAAGCCAACGCCGTTGTCTCATATTCAATTCTTTCTGCGAAAATAGGTACTTAAGGCTCTTATGATCAGTGAATGCTTCAAACTGCTCCCCATACAAGTAATGTCTCCATATCTTCAGTGCGAACACCACTGCCGCTAACTCTAAATCGTGAGTTGGGTAGTTCTTCTCGTGAATTTTAAGTTGTCGAGAAGCGTAAGCGATCACCTTCCCATTCTGCATCAGCACAGCCCCTAGGCCTGACCCAGAGGCATCGGTATAAATCACAAATCCGCCTTTACCAGAAGGTAAGGTCAAAATAGGAGCACTGGTAAGTCGCTCCTTCAATAATTGAAAACTCGCCTCGCACTTCTCGTCCCATAAGAATTTAGCCTCTTTCTTCAGTAACCTTGTCAGGGGTAGCGCAATTTTAGAAAAATCCTGAATGAATCTTCTGTAGTAACCCGATAGTCCAAGGAAACTTCTGATATCACGCGCGTTCTTTGGTTGTTGCCAACCAAGTACAGCCTCCACCTTTGCAGGGTCCACGGACACTCCTTCCTTAGAAATAACGTGTCCCAAAAACATGACTTCCTCGAGCCAGAATTCACATTTAGAGAACTTGGCATACAACCGTTCCTTTCGCAAGGTTTCTAACACAACGGTTAGGTGCTCTCGATGTTGCTCTCGACTTTCTGAGTACACCAAGATGTCGTCGATGAACACGATCACGAAGGTGTCCAAAAATGGCTTGAACACCCTATTCATCAAGTCCATGAAAGCTGCGGTGGCATTGGTCAGTCCGAACGGCATGACTGTGAACTCGTAATGTTCGTATCTCGTCCAAAAGGTCGTCTTAGGAATATCCTCATTCCTAATTCTGAGCTGATGATATCCAGACCTAAGATCGATTTTCGAGAAGACCTTGGCCTTCTGCAACTGATCGAACAAGTCTTCGATACGCGGCAATGGGTATTTGTTTTTTATTGTGGCCTAGTTGAGCATTCGATAGTCGATACACAACCGCAAGGTCCCGTCCTTCTTCTTCACGAAGAGCACAGGAGCTCCCCAAGGAGAAACGCTGGGGCGAATGAATCCCTGATCCAACAACTCCTGCAACTGCTTCTTCAGCTCCTCAAGCTCAGCTGGCGCCATCCTGTAGGGTGCTTTGGAGATTGGTGTCGTACCTGGTAGCAATTCAATATTGAATTCCACCTCACGAGACGGGGGAAGTCCCGACAACTCTTTAGGAAAAACGTCGGGATAATCGCGAACAACATCCAGCTCACCGATGGGAATAGGCATTGGATCTGACTGGATAACACTAACAAAAAAGGCAGTGTATCCCTTCCGCAAAAAGTTTTGCGCCTTAAGCGCCGAGATCATCCGGCTTGCTCGAACAGGTCTGGGAATTCTGAATTCTACTCTCGAAGAGCCTGGAGGTGATAAAACGATCTTGCCATCACGGCAAAAGATCTTGGCATGATACTTGTGCAACCAATCCATGCCTAGGATGACGTCAAATTCAGTCATCTCCAGCAGGATAGCACAAGCAGGCATGTGCCGCTCTGCCACAACTACGTCCAATTCAGGTATGAAAGTGGTGCAAACCGTGTTCTTCCCAACGGGGTTATACACGTCTAATGCATTATCAAGCGTTTTTACCGTTATATGCAATTGTTTTACGAAATTTTTTCTGAAACAAACGAATGTGTGGCACCACAATCAAAGAGTGCAAAAGCTGCTTGATCAGCAACAAGAATGGTACCTTGAACGAGATCCCCTTTGGTCAATTGATCGACCGTGGCTGCATAAACTCGACCCGGCTCTCTGCCGCTGCTTGGTTGTGCTCGCTGTTGCTGCTGATGAGGTGGTCGAGGAGGCTGAGCTACGTTGCCGGTTTGCTTGAGGTCATCTGCTGCTTTCTTCCGGCAGTCGCGTATGAAATGACCCATCTTGCCACAGTACAGGCATCCGCCAGTGTCCCGCGGACAAGATTGTCCCACATGAGGCCTCTTGCACCTGGGGCAGTTATCACTCGACGGTTGCCTGGGTGGTGGAGGGCCCTGTTGTCGCTGGCGTTTTGCTGGAGGAAACTGTTTCTTCCCTGCTTCAGTCTTCACTGGAAAAGGTGGTCGTTGCCCTGGGCCGCCGGAAAATGTCTTCTTCTGCTCGCCACCTGACGCGGTTGACTTCTTGGCTTGCACACTTTTTGAACGCTCCCAATCCTCGTTCAGTAGGGTGGCTGCTGCTACTGCCGCAGAAAAAGTCGCGGGCATGCTGGTGAGAACCCTATGCCTGAGTTCTTCCTTCAGTCTGCGTATAAACTTCCCGGCCCGCTCATGATCATCCTCGAATAGGTGAGGACAATAGCGCTCCAACCGTTGAAATTTGGCGATATATTCGTTCAAACTTAAGCTGCCTTGGCACAGCTCCAGAAATTCCACCTTCTTCTTTTCCCTCGCATGAGGAGGGAAATAGTTTCCAAGAAAAACCCCTCGGAAGGCCTCCCACGGAATCACCTCAGCACCCGGAAACTGCACCTCCCGCGTAGTGTCCCACCAGTCGCGAGCGTCGTCCTTCAAACGAAAGGACCCGAACATTGTCTTCTTATCCTCAGGAACGGACAACACTTGGAACATCCGTTCCACCTCTTTAACCCAACTCTCCGCCAAGTCAGGATCAACCTTGCCAGAGAAAGTAGGAGGGTCCAGCTTCAGAAATTTTTCATATGTGGCGGTTGGTGCATTCCCAGCAAGGGAACCCGGATCCTGATGGGGGCGACCCTGGTTACGAATCGCCTCAGCTAAGGAGTTGAGGGTATCCATCATGAATCCCCTCTGTTCACGCAACTCATCGGCCATGCTGTGGCTTGAGTTTCCCGCCATCCTTAAAAAGCAACCAAGATTAAAGTCAAAAACACTGAAGACGTACCAGTAGGCATAAGTATAGGAGCGAAAGCAAAAACATATATTTTTATTACGAAAGTCAAATATTTAGAATCCAGTTGTGCTGGTACATAAGCAAAAGTTATATTCCGCAATTTATAAATGAGTTCACAGACTCCAACAAAACTGGGCGCGTGCTACCTCCCCATAGGGATGACTAGAATACTTCTTAAGATATTCCCTTCTATTGCCTGTGCGCCTGAATCTGCGCTTAGGGGTGAAGGGAAGTGGCTCATCGTAGGAGGGCTCCTGCCCGTAAAGGGGCGTCGCCGGAGTATATTCCGGTGAGCCAAGACTATAATCTGAAGAATCCGTCGCAGGTGTATATGTGGGTGATACACCGCCCACTGGGTCTGCCGGGGGTGGCGGCTGCTCGCCGGCAGTCGAAATTGCGATCTTGTCGTCAAGCTCAGCCTTGTGGAGGCAAGCATCCATGGTGTGGCCTGTTTCTCCGCGGAAACCACACTCCTCTGCTAACTCAGGGGGGAACAAAATCTCCCGATGACTTTTGTGGTGTCTGATGGTGCATCTGAATGTGTGAAGGCGCGAAACCACCTTCTCGAGCATGCACTTCAGCCCACACTGCTGCCAAGGGTATCTGGTAGGCGATCGGTAGTACGAAGCCTTGCTCATCCGTAAAAATGGGTAGAGGAGGGCGGTTAGCCCAGTAACCAGCCTCGAACATCTCACGTCCGCCCCTCCCCCTTACGGAACGGCCACGTACACTACGCGTGCTCCTACCGCGACTACCATTAGAACCAGTAACCGGATCCATATATCCAACGGTACTACGAATAAAACAAGAATATAATTTAGTCTAAACATGCTATGAAATATCAAAGACTTACTTACAGCGCGATGGGATGCTCAATAGTCAAGATTCACTTCTTTCTGATCTGGCTTTGATACCAAGTTGTAACGCCCCAAAATTTCGACTTGTGATTTCGAAAACCTTATCGAAAAACCTTTCAAAGATTTAAAGTTTAATATTTTAAAACAACAGCGGAAGACATTTAGAAAGGAACACAAGTCAACAATCATGGGTACGTTAGCTGAAAAACCATCATTCATATGTACAACATCTTATAGGAATTTAAGAAATAAGGCAATCGATTAAAATCTGCAGTTTATTACAAAATGAGCCTTTTATTCCAAAGTTCAATAAACCTAAGAAAAACTCCAAAAAATCTCAGAGCCAAGCCGCCAGCAGAAAGAAGATAAATCTTGATCAATGTTGCACCATGCCATCAGCCGCCAGTGAAGTCCTACTCCTCACCTGCCCATGAAATGGGTCAGTTTCATAACAAACTAGTAGGTGCACGAACAGATAAGTAGAATGAAAATAAAACAGGACATTCATGAGATAAGCAATTATGATATTTAAGCAATTAAAGCAGTTGTAGTCTATTCTAGCAAATGTAATAAGTGCAAAGAGAAGCAGTGTAAGTCTCAGTCATCTATATCTATTCCTGAATATATTCTTTAAGTTCTGATATTAACTGGCCTGTGGGTACGCACAGACGCGAAACGTAGAAACAGCAGAGACTGATCCGGGGGTTTATTATGTCAGGTATTTTCATTAACCCGGATGGCTGACTGAGTCCGCTCCTAAGGGGACGGTCAGTGACCAAGAGAGTAAATCCCCAAAGGCATTCGTGGCCCGTGGATGCATCCAACTTCTGCAGAAGTGCTTGGGAGTTACCACCTAGGATGATTTATGGTAATCCCAATTCCCCCTAACTCCGATGACTGGGGAAAACTGAGTCTTTTGCTCGTGGGGTGGTTGTTAACAACCTGTCCATCGGAGTCTTTGTACCATCCATCCTCTCCCTTGATGAACCGTGAAGATCAGATGGGTACGACGGGGGTTTCTTAACCGCCGCCCCATCCTATATGCTCTGGTCCATTAGACCCACTCGAGCATCTTGCCTGTGAAGGCGAAATAGTCACCATTTTATGTGATCTCAGCATTTTGCTAATTGCACTCATCGAGGTTGCCACAACCTCATCATCCCATCATCGTAACCCACATGGGACGTACTTGTCCAAAAGTACGATCGTACCTTCCTAGAGGTACAATTACGATGAGAGGCAACATAATGGTTTATGACTCTTTTGTTTCCTACATGACATGTTTTGCTTTTCTGAGCAATTTGGCCCGTGAAGGCCGATATTATCACATCAAAACCAATAAAGTGTAAATTTCATACTTCAATACACTCCATGATCTTACATAAAATTCATATCGTACCTGCCTTAAGGTTCGATTACAATCGCAATTGCAGTGCATTCTGAGTCTATTCGCAAAGTCTACCTTAAGTATGCAGTCTTAAAGGAGTAATCATGCAAAATAGACAATTATCAGTTAAGTAATCTTACACGTAAATAGGCATGCCAATTAAACTACTTGATGAGTCTACCCAAAGAATTTACATTATGCAATTTCAAAAGAATCACAAAGAGTAAACTTTGACCAGTCAATATTTCTTCAGATACACAAGTATGCAAAATAACTATTCTATCTCAGAAGTCTTATTTTATTTTGTTCATACATACTATTCGTGCGACTTTCCCCTACCTCGGGATGTCGTGCAACAGCGTGCGTCTACGTGTGTAGATGATACGAGGCTCGGGCCGCGGAGCCAGAGCGGGGGGTCCGATGCGAGGTCTGCAACGGTGCTATGTTAATAATAATGCGGAGAAAAAGAAAGACAGACCTGCCTATAGGAAAAGAGAGGCAGCAGGGGTGTGCCCCTGCTGGCCGAAAACAGACAAGCGGCGGGGGACAAGCCCCTGCCTAAACATAGCGTAGCGGCAGGGGGCCAACCCCTGCCGACAGCCACGAAGTGGCAGGGGCTGAGCCCCTGCCAACGACACACAGTGGCAGGGGCTGAGCCCCTGCCGACAGCAATGGATGGCAGGGGGCCAGCCCCTGCCGGAAGCAATGGATGGCAGGGGGCCAGCCCCTGCCGGAAGCATAAGGATGGCAGGGGGCCAACCCGTGCTAGAAGCACATGGATGGCAGGGGGCCAGCCCCTGCCGAAAGCACAGGTCGGCAGGGGCCAACCCCTGCCGCCAGCACGAAGTGGCAGGGGCTGAGCCCCTGCTGACAACACAGGTCGGCAAGGGCCACCCCTGCCGACAGCACCAGACGGCAGGGGGCCCAGCCCCTGCCGAAAGCACAGGTCGGCAGGGGCCAACCCCTGCCGACAGCACAAAGTGGCAGGGGCTGAGCCCCTGCCGACAACACAGGTCGGCAAGGGCCACCCCTGCCGACAGCACCAGACGGCAGGGGGGCAGCCCTTGCCGAAAGCACAGGTCGGCAGGGGCCAACCCCTGCCGACAACACGATGTGGCAGGGGCTGAGCCCCTGCCGACAACACAGGTCGGCAGGGGCCAACCCCTGCCGACAGCACGATGTGGCTAGGGCTGAGCCCCTGCCGACAACACAGATCGGCAAGGGGCCACCCCTGCCGACAGCACCAGACGGCAGGGGGCCAGCCCCTGCCGAAAGCCACAAGGTGGCAGCAAAAAGGGGTGCCGCAGGGGCCACCAGTCCCCTACCGGCACTCCGGCGAATCGCAGAGGGAGACGGGGACGACAGGGGCCGCGTAGGCCACCTGTCGAGGCCCTGGCGACACAGAGAGTCGGTGGGAGGCCGCGGCAGTGGCTGTGAGCCACCTGCCGGCCTCCCGGCGAGGTGACAGAGAGGGGGTGAGGAGGAGAAGAGGGAGGAGAAGAGAAGAACGACGTACCTGGGGGGGGGGGGGGGTTCCTGGCGTCGGCGGTGGGCGCAGCAGGGAAGAAGACCGACGCGGGGGAGGAAGCTCGAGAGGGGAGGCGTGCCTCCCCTCGCCCTCCAGCACTCCTCATAAAGAGCTCGGGGGGGAAGATGAAAGGGGAAACCTCGGTGGGTTTCCCCAATCAACCCGAAAACGAAGGGGAAGAAGAGGGGGGGGGGGGGGTGCGGCGCTCGGGACCCTGCGTCGGGTTACTTAAAACCCTAAAATAAAAAGGGGCCCGGGTCGGGTCCGGACCCGACCCGGCCCGAGTCCAAACCGATATTATTATTGTTTTTTTTTTTTTAAATGGGGTTTTACAGTGTGTCCCTTGGTAACACGACTAGACATGTGTGGACACATCGACATGGACAATGACATATACGACCTTATTTTAATGTTTTTAGATTTATTTTTATGGTAATAATATTTTATTATTTGCTTAAATATTTAATTGTATCATTGTATCCTATTTTTCAAAATATTTTTGAACTTTCAAGTTGAACCTGAATCATGGATCCTAATATCCATATATCCTTGTGGCATGGTGATACATTGTGTCTAACATGTAAAATCCTGCACTATTTTTCCTAGTGATATGCCTTAATTTTACTTCAAATATTGTGAATTGTATCAAAGTCTCAAACTTAGGTCCTTATTTGTTTAAGTGTTGTGAAAGAAGCTCACAATAGGAATATACTTTTAATAATTAAATTATAAAAAGTTTTCTTCCAAACTTATGACATAAAGTAATAATATGTAAAATAAAATTTTTAAAAATATAAGATCCAAAAAATATCTTTGACCCATTCATAAGATTTTGAAGTTTTTTTACTAAAACCTTAGAGTTGACTTGTTTTGCCTTGAGAATTTTAATTTTGAGATATTTTTAATGGATCCGATTAGGAGAGTATTTTCTTATTTACATTTAATATCATTTAAGTAAATAGACATTTACTTAAATGATATTACAAGTAAAAAGTATATGTAAATAAGCAAGAAGGTCAAGGGTGAAATAGTCATTTCACCCACACCTCCCAACCAAACTAGATCCTTCTTTTCGCCGCCTTAGTTCTGCTATATATGTATGCTCCTAGAGGTCACCACCTAGGGGTATAGAAAGATGAAAGAGAGAAAGGAAGACAGAGGGGCTAAGGAGGAGAGTGTGGGTCGTCCTGAGAAGCTTCACATCAGCTAAGTAATTAATTATGGTTTTTAATAATTAAAGTTTCCTAAATAAGCTTTGGGTGTGGTTAATTATACTTTTGACAGTAAAATGTTAGGATTTTGGTTAATCTAGTTTGGTGGTTAGACCTTTCCAATAATAGAGATATTTTTTAAAATTACATTTCAAGCGATTATGAGACAACTAAGTTTGTTACATGCTGATTTTCTTGTAATTGATTTTAGCTGAAGCTTATGAATTTAGATTACATATGTTTCACATGTTCTAAAAGTTAGTTTTTTGCTTAAGTAGTTGTTTAGTAATTAATTTGATAAGACCAATAATTTATTTTTAACTTTTTTTATATCTTTCTTAAACTAATGATCTTCATAAATCATAAAATTTTGTTGTTACTAAAAGTGGATTAACTTCTTCCAAGTTAAGTGGGTTTTATAAATTGTTTTAAAAAGTCATCAGATTTCCTAAATTGTTTCAAAAGTGATTAGTCCTGTTATTTGAAACTGCAATTTAGAAAATCGGATTTGGCATTGAAATTTGAAAGAAAGATCGATTTGAAATGTTTTCAAAATCTTTAATTTTGAAATAATATTTTTATTGATTTTAAGTATTGAAATTTAAACATTCGTTCACATAAGTGTATGTACACTGTCGACCGGATGGTATATCAACCCCCGAGAACCTTATCATGGTTTACGGGCCCCCCCTTTCAAAAAGAGTAATCGGCCTATTTGGACTGTCATTGAAATTTATCGGGCCCAGTTGTCTTAGTACTAAAAAATCAAGTGGTCATTTCTTGTAGTCAATGGAAAAAGTAGAGTTCACAAAAAGCTGAATAAAACAAGTGTCCACTTGTACTTCAATAAAAAAAAACAAGTTTGTGAAATGATACAATAATATGCAAGTGTAGTCTTTACGTACAACACCCTTTTGGAAAGCAAGCTTCGTTTGAGATCTATTACATTGTCGTTTTGCAAATGTCTTTTCAACCCGTCTCTTGTTAAAAGAAACGTTAAAAATCTAATTATTGAAGTATAATTTATAGCTCATTAGTGAAAATATTATTATTTTTATTTTGAAAGACACTTAGAGGACACTACCACGAGAATATCAACCACGAAACAATTAAGTCATTATTAGCCTGTTAGTTCATGTACTGAAAGATCTTATAATTATCTCATAATTGTATTTTTGTTTGTACTAGAGATTGTAATGAAAGTTGAGTTAATAGTTATAGTCATCATACAACAAATGCTCTGTAAATGTTTATTTTTCTTATTTTAATTACAGAGCTTTGTTAGATTTATTTGAAACCAACAAAATAACCTGATAGTCACACCTTGGGACCAAAACCATAAGTCAGTTTTGGGGTAATACTAATACATAGTATGTCTTTAGTGGCCATTAAGTTGTGCATAAAATTTAATTATGTAAATTTTCCATTAGTGTTAGAGTCTAAAGAAAAGAGTGCAATAATAGCTTAATGACTTTTAAAAAGTGTAAAAAGGTCTCTTCATTATATATCGAAGCATCGAAAGCAAAGCAATGTTGTCAGTATCAATATCGCTTGGCAAACGGTTCAGCTGAATCTGTCGAATACCGATACTGAAGTGAGTCATTCAAAAAATAATTAAAAAATCTTACATGTCATTCAGAACGTGACACGTGCAAAGGATATTAAAAAAAATTCAAGTTTTTTTTTTTTACATTTAAAAAATAGCCGATTGAGGGGGAAGCGTATCGATTTTTTGCTGATACGATACGCGATATTGACGACATTTGAAAGTATCATTTTTCAAGTGAAAGCGAGAGAAAACAGGTGAGTGATAAATAACAATAGAATTCCAGTCTATTCTCCTTGCTTACTTTTCTTGACATCTAACATGTCATCGATTTCTTTCTTGCAACAATTTCCTAAAAAAAGTAGATTTTTTTTCTTTATAACCTCATGATTTCATAAACGAGAAGCAAGAAAAATAGAAGAAACCTTTTATTTACGAGAACAAAAATGCATTTGGAAGCTACTTGGTTGTTGAAGACCAAAAGTTTTGCAAAATAACCCTTTAATTAAAGCCAGAATCTGAATAGCATTTCCAAGACCATAGCATCTCCAGAAAGAATAATTTCATTAGGATGTAATTTAATATATTAAAATACTAAAAATATATTATTTTACTAATTTAAAACAAAAAACAATTTGTATCCTCATCTCCTACTTAAAAAAAAAAAATCATATTAGTGCCTCCCAACTCAACCTTTGTCTGTCTTTTGTGAATTGGATATGGCTTACCCGGTTGGATTAATTAAGCAGTCAACCAAGTACCCTCCCTTTTGCAACAAGACACTATATAATTTCGATCTCACGATCATCTGATACAAACATTTAATATGGATTTTTCCAATCTGTTCATGACTCTACCACCCAGTCAATTCTTTTTCACTTAATCCTGCCCACTACTGTTCTTTCCCGCTAAGAAATGGGAAATCTTTCTCCTGATGCATGAATCAAAATGTTTCATTTCATATGAAAAAGCAATCATCTTTCTCATTGGGTCCAATAACGTTTCATTATTAGAGAGATGAGATTTTCTTTTCTAAATACGAAAAACTCACAGATGGGGCCATTAGAGAAGATACTTTTCGTCATCGTCGATCTAAGCCATCTCTGGCGATGAATCAACAATTCAAATCTGTGATAGTTGTGGGCTTCATCCCCAAGAAGAGCACTAATTGATGAGAAAAGGCAATTAATAAAAACAACTTCCTTTTTTCTACAAAGAAAGCTGGGATTAGGTAGACCCCTACAACAATACCATTTGGGGTTCGTCCCAACACAAGGTGACATGCACCAACTGCTCCAACCAAACAAGCAGAGACCCCGTTGGTTAAAAACAACTAAAAGGATAGCACATTACTAGAGCCCTATGTCACACAAATCTGTGGACATGAGCAGTGGCAGAACCATAAATCCAAATTTGGGTGGTCACTGTGTGTGGCAATGGACCGGCTGGCAGAGAGAGAGGGTTTATGGAGGAACAACATTTGGGTTAAGGTGGGCACTTGCCAACCCTGGTCCATATGTAGCTCCGAACCGGGACATGAGGACACACAATGTGAGTTCGACCCACAAGTTTGAATCTTTTTTGAAAAACAGGTCACAACGACACCATTTTTATGTTTTAAATCAAATAAAATTATTTTTGATATTTTAGTATTTAAAGATATACTTTTTTTATTAAAATAATGTAAACTTATTAGAATGTATATGCAAATAATATGTGTGTCTGAACCAACAAAATGGCGTGTCCTGTGACATAGTCAAATGTGTATTCGTTAGTGTGCAACTATATCAGGTTTGGTCAGATCTTCTATTCGCATCTGGCACTTTATTCAAGGACATGGATCATTAATAGGATCCGAAAGTATGTTGAATTTCAGTCGGAATTCATTTAATCGAACTTTTTGGATTGGGATCTGTCTTTTGTTCAGTTTTTTTTTTTGGGTTTACACTCACTCAAGTCTGGTCAAGTCCAAATTCATATGCTTGATGTTGTCAATGTTTTTCTTCCTTTCTTTATTTCCCTAATGATATATTTTTTCCACAAAAAATCATATCTTAGGTTTAATTAAATAAATCTAGAATAGATCCAAATCCAAATCCAAATACAAATACAAATACAAATACAAACTAGTGCCTAAAATTCATATTCAAATTAGGATTATTGTGATGCAGGCTGTACCTGATTTGCTGCTAGTATTCAGAGACTACGCACAAGTGTGTATGTGTGTGTGTTCGTGTGAAAATATTGGTTATGCAATCATGGGTTAAACTCCCAAGTGAAAAAATCAATTTTTTTTATTTTTTACATTTTTTTTTTCATATCCGAGCCTCCAGATGAGATTTACGTATTTGGTTTAGTAGAAAGCAACTCTTGTATCATGTTTTTCCAATATTTTAGATAAGATTTTTTGGGGCTTAAAAAGCAATGTCTACAATGCATCAAATTTTCACCACTCAGAAATTTGTATTTTTAAATGACTTGCCGCACTGAGGAGGAGACTAGGTGAGGTGGATCTGGATGCTGTACGTGCACCTTAAAGTTGGACATCAGAGCTGGATCTGGTGCGAGTCCAACCCATTGAAAGGCCAGATCCAATTCTGAATCCAAAATACAAATGACATAGCTAAATCGGTATTAGATCCAATGAGGTAAGGTTGAATCCAGATAAAAAATATAACTGATAATACTGGATCCAGTAAAAAAAGATCGAATGCAAGTTATTTCCATGTAAAAAAAAATCCAACCAGATGACATTTTGATACAAATCTGAATTAGATCCACACCATAAAACTACCCCAAATACAAAGATATCCGATTTAGTTACCTACAATCTCTTATTTTAAGATCCGAATCCGAAAATTGTGACGGATTCGGGTTGGATATTTGATTATATCCCAACATTTGAAGCAACCGACTCAAGAAGCTAAATGCTAATGCCTAAAATTGATTGCAGCTTCTGAGACTATTTTGCGACGTTCGGGGGTTTGAAAGATATTTTCTTGACGTAATTACGAGAAAACAACATAGGTATTTCCGTCATTCAATGTTACCCACTCCCCACGACACGTGGACTACGTTGGCATTTGCAGCTTCGACCTTTGCGGAAAAGAAAAGGTCGCACAGACGAAAAAGGAGATCCGCGAAAAGGGAAAAGGCTTTCCAGGATCCGTGACCAATTGATAAAATGTAAATTTATTATATTATTTCCTTTTAATTTTCTGCTTCCCCTTCAGGCGACTCGCCATTATAAATAGGCCGGCACTTCTTCAGCTCTCTTTGGCGTCTCCCGTTCGTTCCGCTCTTGCTTAACTGTGTGTGTGTGTGTGTGAGAGAGAGAGAGAGATTAGGAGATCTTCACGCCTTAGAGAGGTACGTCGTCCTCGGTCTCTCTGCAGATTAGCGTCTCATGCAATCTAGATTCTTCCGATTATCTTCGTCAATTTTTTTATGCAAATTGAGTTTGAATCCTTCGTCGTTTTGCTTTCTATTGGCGAAATGCTTTCTCTGATCGATAGGCTATAGGTGTTTGATCTTTTTTCATGCGACTCTCTCTCTCTCTCTCCCCCTGCATCATTTTTAAAAGTTTTTGATTAATGGATCGAGATTCTTCCGACCTCTTCGTCTTTTGATGTGAATTGGATCTGAATGCGTGATGCATTTTAATTTCTGCTGAATAATTGTTATTTTTTATCGTTTTCTTCCCCTGCATGATTTAGTTAACATGAAATTCGGAATTGGTGTATGCATTTGCGTTTTATTAGCTTGAATTAAATTTGAACTTTTTTGACTAATTTTACTTTGCTTTCGTCAATGAGGAGCCTCAAATTTTGGTTATTTAGTTTTAATTTGTATGATGTTAGCATCTGTTGAATTTGAGCTTCAAATTTTGGTCGTTTAGAGAATGGTTTGTGTGGGAGAGAATGTCCTGGACCTAGCCTTCGGAATGGGGCATATAAAATGCATAGCTCTACTGAGTGAAAAATGCATCGAGTGTAGGAACGTGTAGTATACATCGGCTTGATCGGTGACATGTGGTGGTAGCATGACATGCGATAGGCAACAATATCCTCATTGGTGCGACGGTGTGTGGTGGCACAAACATAAAGCGTTGTTTGACTAAGCAGTGTTAGCAGATGAGAGGTTGTTGCTTTTGGAGATTTGGTTAAGGACCTCTCGATTTGGATGAGTTTTTCACGCATAGCATTTTAACGCACGGGAGTGTGTGTGGGTTAGGGCTAATTCTCCCAGGGATGACCTTAGGTGGTTCCAACCAAGTATGGTGACTCGGGATTAGGCCAATGAATGCCAAAGAGCTGCCGAACAAGAGTTACCAGTCGAGGAAGCGGGAGCGGGAAGCGATACGGGAAGCGGGAGCGGGAAGCTGGAAGCGAGGCACTTTCAAAAATTTAGGAAGCGGGGAAGCGTGGGACCACTTAGAAGAAAATTCCGAACCGTCTCGGAAATGACCTAGGAAGCGAACCGGAAGCGACCTAGGAAGCGAACCGGAAGCGAGGGGAAGCGAAAAAAATGAAAAAATGGGGAAGCGAGGAGGAAGCGTGGGGAAGCGCTTCCCATAAAAGGGAAGCGCGCTTCCCAAAAAAGGGGGACGCTTCCCCCCACGCTTCGGAAGCGCGACGTTTCGCGCTTCCGAAGCGCGCTTCCCCTTTTGCCTAGGCGCTTCCGGTAACTCTGTGCCGAACGAGCCTAGGTGGTGCTCTTCGCTATGACATACAATCATCAATTGGTTTTCGGACTGGGGGCCGCAAGGCCTTGTCTCTGTTGTGGCGAGGTTATGCTTGGACGTGCCCATGGATATGTTCTATGACACACGAGGCTAAGGCATCTGTGCATTTGCTAGTCGGTATTGGATGACTATGCACGTAAGTGGCATGAACAAAATAGAATATGTATTTGGAGATGTGCTTGATCAGCTTCCGCTATGCATCTGTGAACGAGGTGGTGCGCAGGGCCAATGAAATCATTCAACACATGGAGAAGTGTTGGTGCGTGACCTTTTGTCGTTAGGCTGGCCAGATTGGGCAGTGTGGCGCGTCACGGGTTTGTAAAAAATTCTATGCCCATAACAACTATTAAGGGTTTTACATGATTACAATCACAAAAGTGCATAGGCGTAAACCAATGCCATTAATGGCTTACAAGTTCGCAACCACAATGTGTAAAAAACACAAGTCCACTATAGGACAAAACAATAGCTAACAAGGGGCAACAACACAAGCACTAAGTGCATATAAAACATCAAAAAACTAAATGAAAAAACACAAAATGTAAAAAATATTCATCTTTATTGAGCATAAATGCTTAAGAGAAGCATTAACAAATAAAGATGAACAAAGCCCCTTTATATACAAATTATAAAGGGGAAAGACCAAATGGGAGCTCCCAATAAAGTTGTTGGGAGCTCCCAACAGTCATATTTATGATCGTTGGAGAACCTCTAATGAATCTATGGTAAAAAAACCATAGAGCCCTTGCTTAAAAGGGAAAATTACAAAAAAGGAAAAATAAATAAAAAAAAATTGTTCCTAATGAACGGTCCCTATTACATGAGTAAAATGACAAAAATACCCCTAGAGGATATTTACCTATTACATTATTATAAATAATATATATATATATATATATATATATATATATATATATACACACATGTACATCTTAACTCTCCCTTAAATTTATGGTGTGATATATCGAAAGTTTGGAAATACAAAAAAGAATCAATGAGAAGGATCCAAGTCTTCAAATGCCTTTATTGATGATCATCTCCAAACTTGTGCATCAACTATCTCCATCTTTACGACATGATACATCAAAGATGTCCTTTCTCAATCCATCTTATCTTTAAGAGCCTGTTGTGATCATCGCAAAATTTTTCCTCTCTTGTTATTTCTCTCTCTTCCTTCTCTTTTTCCTTTCTAATCTCTATTTCCTTCTTTTTGAAGGGAGAAAATAAAAGACAGAAAAGAAGAGAGAAGAGAAAAAAGAAGAAGAGAAAGATGAACTCTTTTGCGGGGTCTCATCTGACCTTGATTTGAAAAATATTTAAGAAAATTACTCGCCTCCGTTTTGAAATATTTTGCGGAAAAATGGAGAGATGAAGCTCGCTCGTTGGTACGAGGTTCGATCGTTCCTGGCGCCTTTACCAGGGGTAATTGAACCAAGGATCGAATTTATGCCTCTTTGCTTTGCCTAAATATTATCTAAGAATTTATCTTAAATCTAAATGCACAAAGAATCATGCTTGTGCAATGCAAGGATGTATGTTTTTTTTGAAAAGAATGATTTTGGAAATTTCCAAGTGTTTCTGAGATGAATTTGATAATAGAGTGAAGAAATGGTTTTTGAATGATTAAATCTAACTTAGAATTTGAGGTAGATCAGAAAAGATATTTTGAAGTTCTGAGTCTTTGAAATAATCAGAGTTGGGAAAATAAATTTTGACTTTGAAAAGAAGGATTTGAAGCTGAAAAAAAGATGAGGTTTCAGAGTTAGAAATGGTTTTTGATTTGAATTTTGAATCTGGATAGAGATGAAATTTGAAATGGAATTGAATTCTAGCTTTGAAGTTTGAAATCAAAATGAGATTTGAGAAATCCAAATAGAATTGAGAAACAGAATTGGTTTTTGGAATTTTGGGAATCAAGATAAACTTGGGTTTTGAAATCTGGAATGGAATGAAATTTGAATCTGACGTCTGAATCCTAAATAGAATTGAGATCCAAGATAAAATTGAATTCTGGATTTAGAATCCCAAATGAGAATTGGATCTAAAATCTGAGATCCAAGATGGAATTAGATCCGAAATTTGGATTTGAAGTCTGAGATCCAAGATGGAATTGAATTCTGGATCCTAAAGGGAATTGAATCCAAAGTCTAAGATCCAAGATAAAGTTGAATTCTGGATCCTAAATGGAATTGGATCCGAAGTCTGAGATCCAAGATGGAAGTTGAGTTTCGAATTTCTAAATGAAATTGGATTTGGAATCTGAGATCTAAGGTTGGATTGGATTTGGAATTTGGAACCTAAAATAGATTTTGGATCTGAAGTCTGGGATCCAAGACGGAGTTGGATTCTGGACCCTAAGATGGATTTTGAAAGTCCAAATGGGACTTTTGAAGATGGGTCTGGGTTTTGAAAACCCAGTTTTGAATTTAAAACTTTAGAAAAGAATCGATTTTTTTTGAGATTCAAAATCAATCTCCAAACTTGGATTTTGAATTTGAGAAAATAAACTTGATTTTGAATTTGAAATCAGAAGATGAATCAAGAATTTCAAAGTTAATTTGAACTTTGAATTTGATTGGAGTTTTGAATATAGAATAAATTTGAAATTTCAAAGTCAAATTGGACTTTGAAATCGAATTTCGAAAATGAGGTAGAATTGATGAATTGAAATAGAATTTGAAGAAAAGATATTCAAGATCACTTGGATTTTGAAAGAGAATTTTGAAAATATGATGCAATTCTATCCTAAATGATGAATGAATTTAAAATTGGATTTTGAAAATCATATTTCATTCTTTAAATGAATCAAAATAAGATTGAGGATATAATACACTCCTGACTATGGTCATTGAATGTATTATATAATAATCATATTTGAATTCAGGTGAAGAATGAAACATATTTTGGTGCTTTTATAGAGTTTAAAAAGAAATTAACTCTCAATATATCCTGACTATGGCCATTGATATATATTTTGAGTTAATTTTAAGCTAAACTATTATGAAAGAAGAAAATATTTAAAAAAATATGATGATTTTTGAAGAGGATCCAGTGTGGATCCAGTGTTATTTTATAAAAGATAAAAATCCTAAGTTTTGTTTACATCCTGACTATGGCCATTGATGTAAATCATCAACTTAGGATTAATTACCTTTTACAAAATGGTGCACATGCCATTCGTGTTCTTCATTTGTGAAATTCTTGAAATAAAATAAGGAAATGATATGAAAACAAGCAATATGTATATGCTCATCCATTCTAATCTAATGCAAAGAATGTAAATTTATAATCTAGCTATCAATTTAAGATTACAAGAGTCTTTAATGAAAGAAAGTAGTGGTTCCCATGTATTTCCTGCAAAACGGACTTAATATAGAGCAAAGTGCAAGAGAAAAAAAATACATAGGGAAATGAAGGATGCTATATCAAAATTCAATACCCAAACTTATACGAGGACATATGTATGTTAGAGGAAATTCTTCATATTATTCCAAATAATCATTTTAATCATGGCCTTACCCAAGCTTGAATTTCTCAAAACAAACTAATTTCCTATCGAATTTAGCCCTCTTTGAATCAATTGACCAAACCAGAAGCCCTTCAAGACATATGCCAATATCAGCCAATTTCAGCATATTTGCATTATGAAGCTAAGAGATGATTTTAATGCATCTTCATGCTAATATAAAGACAGAACTTCAGTAGCGAGGGAGATATTATGCCAATGAGACAAAAAAAGGAAACATGGGATGTACAGACATGCAGTTCCCAATCTGTTACAGCTAACAAACATCACTAAGTGTAAATGCTGCCGAGATGGTATGGATACTAAATATGGAACATGCTGTATATTAAATCAGCTCCAGAAAAAATGAAAAAAATGCCATGTAAGAACCTTGAGTTCAGCTGGTATTGTCAATTTAAATTGCCCGACGACCTTGTTATGATAGTACTTCCTTCTGGAGCAGTAAATTCTTTGCAGACAGTCGATACATCAACCCTATAATATCTCTGCACACTGGAAACTACCAGAGGACTTGTATCAAGGTAAGTAGCACTGCTAACAGGAGATGGCCATGTTGTTCCTGTACAAAAAAAATCATTATCATCCAAATCATCCAAAATATAAGAGTAACATGGGATGGAACAATATAAAAAAATGGCAACATAAAAGATTCTAAAATATTAATTTCCACAATACATGTATAGAGTGGGCAATATCATTGTGAAAATGGAGGCTATATACAGGGGCTGGGTGTATTGAGCTTCAGCAAGCAGTGGGAGTGCTGTAGCAAGGATATATGGTGGGAGGCTAATGATAATGGGATACAGGAAGTGAGAAAGGTATAGCTACAAGGTGCAGCATGGTGGTGCTGTGTAGGTGGGGACATTGGGTGGTAGTTACTGTGAGTGTATGCTTATGAAAAAGGTACCGTGGGTGTGTGATAGCAGATAAATGCAGCAATGGGATATGTGCTGGAGTGATGGTGAATGATGCGATTTGCAACTGGACTATAGGGTCCAGCCGGTAGATGGGTGTTGCTTTTCTAATCATGCAAATACAGATAAGACTTTGTAGCATAAGATTAAGCTCTAGCTATTGATATCATGTTATTAACCACCTAACAGAAGTAATAGACATTACCAAGAGATGAACTGAAACAAAATTTTTAAATAACTCAGCAATTCACAGGTGATGAGAAATATACTTTTAGTGTGTGCACTAACTGGAAATAATCAATAACAATGCAGTTATGTGGACTATAGAAACCATTTGCACTAAATAAACAAGTAAAAATCCATCACAACATGATACCTGTATGGCTACTTCAATCTATGAACAGCAACTCTCTTCTTTAAGAACATGCCGGAATGCACATAATGTGTATATCTGATACACACATGCGCACACGCGCACACACACACACACACATATATATATATATATATATATATATATATATATATATACACACAGAGAGAGAGACCAGCTTGAATAGTTTTAAAAGAGTTTCCACAATGTCACATGCTAAATAAAGAAGAGCGTTTTTATAAAACTTTGTAAACTCCTGACGAGTCTTGTGATATTGAGATGAAATATAATGATAGTCAGCATAAACTGAAGAATCAATATCAGTCATGCTGTCCAAAGTGTTTTTCCTTCCATCAAGAAGCTTTTTACACCCTTTCAGATTCCCTTGTTCAAGCTTGAATGTAGATATCTTCATTCTTACACAAAGAATTGGTGCCTCTATCCTCATTCCTTTGATGGTGCAGAGCTTCTGAACTACTCCTTCAAGATAGCTAATTGCAGCTTCCTTTTCTGTATACTGATGTGAAATCAAAGTATGCCAGCTTGGGCAGATTGGCAAAGTGGTTGGTCTCCATGGATGCTATCCGGTATGCAAAATATGCTGAACCAATGGATATGATTGATCTAACATATATCATCTCTAAAATGATGAACACAAACCAATATATCTGAAAGCAAGACTTAAAAAAATGAAACATGCCAATGCAAAATATACGAACATTCATGGATAATTTAGAATGAAAGCAAAATGATGATGGGAGATGCCAACAATAAATCAAAATTTCAGAATCATTAAAATATCATTAAGAAGATGCTGAAAATAAAATGAATCCAAGAAAGATACAGGAAATATGGACAGTGACAATGTGGGAAAGAAAATTTCCACCTATCTACGAATAGATCAGGCATTGGCATCGACATCGACATTATGAATCCGGGTGGCAAATCAATGTAGCTATTGATTCACAATGGTAGATGGCTAGTATTATGTATTATATTCCCTTTTTTTTTGTTGTCAAGGATGACTTGACCAGGTGATAACATGGGGGTGAAAACAAGCAATTTAAGATAAAACAGAGAAATCAATGCAAACAAGGGAACCCAATAATAATAAAAAAAATCAACGATGATGAAGATGCTTTTTACCAGACGGTGCTAATACAGAATTAGCTAGCAGATCGTACAGAATATATAATGAATTAAGGGGAACTCGAAAATGTCTTGCAGAAAACAACAAAAAAAAATGAAGAATAAATAGACAAGCAAACAGAAATAAATGGGAAAACTTATGTTGGAATGAGACATTCCAATTGTTGTAGCACTTGGTAGATCGACCCTGCTATATGTAGATCGATCTTACCATGGATGCATTAAAAGAAAGAAAAAAGAAAGAAGAACAATATGCGAAAAATGCTTATAGAAAATCGGCAGATGAAGGGGGAATTCTTTACCTGAATTTTGCAGGGATTCTTGACGGAGAGAGGAGAGGGAGGTATTTCCCGTATCAGAGAGACTCGATGGTGAAGGGAGGTAAACAACCGACGCCTCCAGGGCTTCAGATATGTCATAGAATTGAGGAAATGATAAAGGGGGGGCTTCTTCTTTGTATACCCTTGGTAGAGCTTTGGAGGATTGCTCCTTTAACCGTGGTTTACAGGAGCTCGGAATGAGGCAGTAGATGCTTCGTGCTTATCCTGAAGGGCTTCCTTTTGCTGAAGGATGGGAAAACTTGATGGTGGAATGCGTGAGGCTGAAGATTATAGATGCCGTGTTACTCAAAGAGGATGGATCGTGAGAGAAAGGGAAGAAGGAGAAGGGGTAATGCCATTTGTGGGCTGTGGCTTCGCAGGAGGGGTTGATCTTCTCCGACTTGCAGGTATTCCGAAGAGAGAAGGAGGAGTGATCGAAGGGAAGAAGATGCGGGGGTGATAACAGATATGAAGGTTTCCCCCCTCGTGCCCCTCTTAAAGAGGGGGAAGAGGATTCAGGAAGGAGGGCCGTTGGGCATCGATGGCGGAGGAAGGGGGGTTCGGAGATGGAGGGTTTGAGGAAGAGGGTTTCGGTGAGGGTGAATACGAGAGAAATCGGGAGAGAGAGAGATGCGTGAACGAGAGAAGGTGGAGGCCGTTGGGGATGAACGAGAGATGGAGACCATGGAGGATCGGAGGGTGGTGGAGCTTGATGGGGAGAAGTTTTTGGAGGGTAGCCTGCAAGAGGGAGAGGGAGAGAGGGTTTCTGTAAACCCTAAAGAAAAATTTTCGTTAAAAGCTTTTTATAAAAAGACGATTTTTTTTTTTTTTTAAAGAATCTCTTGTCTACATATAATGACACTTAAAAACAAGTGTATCAGCGACTAGATAAAGAAAGTAAAATTCGTCAAAAAAGTTATATATATATATATATATTATAATAATGTAATAGGTAAATATCCTCTAGGAGTATTTTCATCATTTTACTCATATAATAGAGATTGTTCATTAGGAACAATTTTTCCCTCTTTTATTTATTTTTCTTTTTTTATAATTTTTCCTTTTAAGTAAGGGCTCTATGATCTTTTGACCATAGAGTCATTGGAGGCTCTCCAACGGTCATAAATATGACAGTTGGGAGCTCCCATTTGGTCTCTCTCCCTTGTAATGTATATATAAAGGGGCTTTGTTCCCCTTATTTGTTAATGCTTCTCTTAAGCATTTATGCTTAATATAGATGAATATTTTTTAAATTTTGTGTTTTTCTATTTAGTTCCTTGATGTTTTATATGCACTTAGTGCTTGTGTTGTTGCCCATTTTGGCCTTTTTTTATTAAATATCTCATAAGACTTATTTGTTTATTTTTTTAAAAATAGATATATGTATGCTTTGAAATCATGTTTGAATCTTAATTTTTCAAAACTTGCTTTATTTGATATATATGTATACAATCGTGTATGCTTAAACATGTATTGTTGAAATTTAGCTGCTTTATTTGAAGTCATGATTATAAAATCATGTTCGTATTATTGAACTTGGTTTTGTTCTTTTTTGATAAATTGTTGTATATTTTAAAAAATTTGAGATATTTTAAAATAATGATGTGTGTATTTCACAAGTATAATTTTATGAAATTTTGCTTGAATTTGTGTTTAATATTTCTCTTTACTCTTGGTGTATTAAAAGTAGCATATAAAGTGTTGAAAATTATGATCTAGCTTATAAAATAATTTTTATTGATATTTGATTATTATGCACTTATGATTGCCTTACATAATGAATAAGATTGTTTATTCGTGCATAAGGTATTGAGCATAATTTCTTATGAGGAGTCATTCACTTTAATAAATGTCTTTTATGGGTCTTTTGTGGGACAATAGTTATGATATTAGGTGTCTATATTGTTGATCTTTTTTGTGGTACTTATGATTATGTTATTAGTCTCGTAGCATTATTTTACATGCTTTGCATGTGATTTAAATATTGTGTTACATACTTAGTTTTTAATAAAATATTAAGTTGAGAATCATGAGACAATTATGTGCTTATATAAGAGTTATATGTGTTTCTCTCATGGTTCACTTTAGTACTTGTCCATTATTGATGGACGTGTTTGTCCACTTAGATTTTTGGTGAACATGTGTGTTCTTGATTAAAGACTCTTGATTCATTGCATACTTGTTATTTACGAAATATAAATTTTTATATTGTGCCCTTAGTGTCTTAAATCTATCACTTGCATATATGCTTAAATTTGTTCATATGGATGTCTCTTGTATAAGATATGTGGCTTTAAGTTATTTAAATTATTCCATATGCATGAGTTCTTTTTGATCTTTTTGTGAGAATCCATGATTAGTTGTACTTGTGCACGCACTTGGTTTTTTATATGGTTTTTGAGAATCTCTATATACATTTTGGTCCTCTTTAATGGCATTGATCGTCTCATAGTAAACATGTAATCTAGATTGAGCTATCTTTCTATATAGTTTGCTTATATTACCGATGCTTATGATTGCACTATATTCAGTCCAAGTTTTTCATCAACCGTTATTGGATTTGATTTGAAACTTTTTTTTTCAAATCGGTTCTTATATTTGAACTCACTTGTTTGGAAAATGATTTTCGTGAGTATTTATTGCCTTCTTATGACATTTGTTGTGTCAATCATAAAATTTTATACGATGCATCATTTTTTTTGGCCTTGTTATTTTTTATTCAGATATTTGTTGAGGTGAGTTTTATGCCAGTTTAGATTGTCAACGTATGGTTTGGCTCTAACTGACACTTGTTTGATCTCTAGATATGAGTGTGTTGTATCACTTATTTGTTGTATGGCCATTATTATTATGGATTCTTGTAACTCTGTTTATCTGTGATATCCATCTATTTTCGAAACTATGGTGTTTCAAAAGATGATTAAAATTAATATTTTTATTGATAACATTTGTGTGTTTTCATTACAAGCTCTCATACCTTTTGTGTTTCCTCCTATTATGCCTCTTATCTAGGTGTCATTATATGTAGACAAGAGATATTTGTTCACACCTTCGTGTGTGTTTTTAGCCTATTGTTGACATTGTGGTTATATTCTTAATCTAGTCGGTGATACGCTTGATTTTTTAGTGTCATTATATGTAGACAAAAGATGTTTATTAACACCTTCATGTGTGATTTTAGCCCATCGTTGGCATTATACTCTAATTTAGTCGTTGATACACTTAATTTTTAAGTATCATTATATATAGATGATAGATGTTTATTCACACCTTCATGTATGATTTCAGCCCATCGTTGGCATTATACTCTTTATCTAGTCGCTAATATACTTGTTTTTAAGTGTCATTATATGTGTACAAGAGATGTTTATACACACATTCGTGTGTGTCTTTGGCTCTTTAGTGGCATGATGATTATGCACTTGTTCTAGTCATTAATACACTTGATGCATGAGGTTTGGAGGCCTAGAGAGGTGATTCCTATGTTGATCAAACTATTGTTAAAATTTGTAAAGTATCACTTCTTGATATATGTGAGAATTTAAATCTCTTCATATTTTTCATAAATTAGTATTGATTTGCAAATATCATTCTCTTTGTTATGTGGTTATTTTTCTAAATCTCTCTTTGAAATTTCTAATCTTTTACTACTTATTTTTTCTTGTACGGAAGATGCTTATAGATAAAAATTTAAAGCATTTTTTGCATGCTTGTGATGTTTAATAAAACCTTATTCTTGTTTGTGCCCCTTGGTGGGTGTTGAGAGTGTTCCTTACAAAAATACTTGTATGTTGAGTATTTGATATTGGTAGACACTTTTGTTCATAATTGAAGGCTATTTGATTCTTTATATTAAAATCATGCATTTTATTGATAAAAATAGCTATTTTTATTGTCATCTTATGTGGATTAAATATGATTTAATTGCATGTTAGATATATATGTGTGTTTCATATTGATTATCTTGTTCACATTATTATATACATGAAGTTAATTAACTCTTTTTTGAGACCTATTTTTTTATTATATGCATGAATGAAATGCTTAGGATATTATTTATGCATAATTGTTTATCTCTTCTTAATGAATCATATGTCCTTTAATGATCAAATTTTCTTATGGTCAATGTTATGGTTTCTTGAAAAATATGTTGATTTTATGATTATGGTTCAATTTTATAAAAAAACATCCTTAAGGAATACTCCTCTTGTCTTTCTTAATGATCATCTAATGTTTCTAAAAATTATTACTACTTTGTTTGAAAATTCTATTCTTGTTTTAAAATATACTACTTTTAAAACTTTATAACTATTGAGCAAGATATTTTCCTTGTATAGTTGAAATCTTTTAGTTTCTTCTCTCTACAGGTGTAAACACTCCAAATTTTTCAAAATCTTATAAATATTCCCTTTTTACCCCTGATACCATTTTCTGAGTAATTGAGTCAATTTTAAATCTAAATTTCATTTTATTTCTCAGGTTTTATTGAAATTAAATCCATTTTATATATCTGACTCAATCTCGGATCCAGATCCAATGTTAAAATCCAAATTTGAGCTTCACTATACAATTTTCATATTAAATTTTATAAAAATACCAAAAATAAATTCTAAAATGTTCAGATAGTTGATCCAGTATCCACTTGGATTCAAGACTCTATATTCCTCGGTTTGAGGTTCAAACCTTGAATATTTCTTCAAATCCCCGGATCTAAACCCATCTTCTAAAGAAATTTTCCAAAAATAAACTCAAATTCTCAGTAAAGCCTTCTTTGGTAAATATTTGGAATCTTTTTGTTTCTTCTCTCTACAGGCACTTAAAGATGCGATGGATTGAGAAAGGACGTCTTCGATGTATCTGTTAAAATATGTGTTCTCCTACACATATTTGTTGAAATATAATCCTTAATTGTACATATATATATTTATATATATATATATAAAGATACGTATACATGTATATATATATATATGTATACGTATCTCTATTTATATATATATAAATATATATATATATATATTTTATCTTCCTAAAATACCCTCAAGGGTATTCTTGTAATTTGTCATTTTACGCATATTTCAATTGAAATATGCATTGTAATTTTTCCTTTAAATTTCTGTTTTTTATTTTTTATTTTTCATATTCGTACCACATTGGGGGCCTCCCAATAGAGACGTTGGGAGCCCCCAACGGTCACAAATGTGACCGTTGGGGGCTCTCTAACGTCTCACTTGGGAGCCCTTAAGGTGGTCCCTTTTGTGCTTATAAAAAGGGGCTTGCCCCCTTTGTATTCTTCACTCCTTGGAGGAGCTTATGCTCCATTGTATAGGGTTTTTACCCTCTTCTTCCTTTTTCTTCAATAATATTCAACTTATGACTTTAAGTCATATTTACCCCTTTTATGGGTTTATGTATTAGCACATGATGTGCTTGTGTTGTTCCCTTGAGTGGGTATATTCGCACTTCATGTGCATGTGTATGGGTTCATTATCAAACCTAAAGTATTCAAAGCCACTTTCTAACATGGTATCAGAGCAAGGTCACGATGGGGTTATCCTTTGATGCAACGGAAAGCGTGTTGATCAAAAAATGGTGTATTCATTGTCCTTCTCTTTTTCTTAAGTTTTCGGTATGTATCTCTTTTCTTAACATATTATGCATTATGAAACTATTTTTTGCATATGTAGTGTTTATAATAGTTGAATCACTTCTTTTCACATTTTGCATGTTCAAAAATTTTAAAATATCTCCTTTTAAATTTAGTAAACTTGTTTGCTATTCAAATATATAATTCTTGTTTATATGTTTATCGATTACTCATCACATATAAATAGTAATTTATGTTTTTTTAAAAATTATCTTCAATTATGTGGGATTTATGATGTTTACATAAGTATTTCATGATTGACCTATAAATTAACTTTTAAAAATTATATATGATTTCTTGATTAATGATCTTTGTTTAAAAACTCTTTTCTCTCATATAAAGTCTAATTTGTTTTGAGTTCCTCTCTTGTTTATGAATTTTAGTGCATGTTTCAATGTTTTTGGTTTATTTAAAGGATTTTTGAAAAATTGTTTGTGATAAATAGGTTGTTCGAACCATAGTAAAAGATCTTTTAAAAGAATTTCCCACACTATATAGAATGCATAGTGTATCTATTGCATCATTTGGTATAAAAGATTTCATTTATTTTTGATTTTTCTTCTAATGATGCAACTTTATAAACGTATTTGTTTGTATTTTTCACATAAGGTTTCAAAAACCTCTTGATTGTATCTCTTAGGATGCCTACATTGGCCATAATATGGTCTTTTTTGTCTTAAATTGCATTTATCAATCATATAATTGCATAATTAAAGCTTGAGAGTCTCAAGCATTTGCATCTTTTATGAAATACATGCATCATTGCATGTTTGATATTATTACGCTTTTTGCGTATTTTGTTCAAGTGTTGTGAGAGTGTCTTCGTACACTTCTTTTATAAAGTATTCATGCTTGTATGTGTATTGTCTATTCATAGACATTTTCACATGGTACTATCTTTTCAATAAAGAGATGTTTTTATTGCCTTCTTTAGGGCTTGTGTTTGTTTTTTTAATGGAATTGTAAGATTGTTTCTTTTATCATTCCACAATATCTTGGTACATGTTGTCCTAAATTTACACATTTAAGATTATTGCCATTTTACATCTTGGTATACGTATAATTGCAAATTATAAAGGCTTGATTTGTTTCTTGGATTATTCCAATTTCTTTCTCACATATGACATAGCTTAAATATTTCATGTTGTGTTTATTAAAGTCTTTTTTTTATAATGATTATAATTTCGTATATATGCAACATTATTGTTATATGACATATTGTTGTGATTAATTATGTTGGACCTTTGAATCGGCCCTCTTTGTAAAATCACATATTTGGAAAATGTTTTCCCTAAGAGTTCATTGCCTTTTTATAGCATTTTATCTTCTATCCATCACATGTTATATGATGCATCAATCCTTTTTTATGGCCTTATTATTGTATTAGAGATGGTTGTTGAGGTGAGTTATGGACACCTTGTGTTATGTCATTTTAGATTGTCCACTTGCCATATTATAGATGGTGATTGAGGTGAGTTATGGGCACCTTGGGACTCTAGAATGATTTGGTATATGATCTCTAATTATGAGTGTGTCACTCGTTTGTTTTTTGCCATTGATTTTATGGATGCTCTTATTTATATATAAATGTGATGGATATATGATGTTTGAAACCTTAAATGTTTTAAGGTATACTAAAATCAAGGTTTTTGGGATTATTACCCAACCTTTTATTGTTTATGAATCTTATGAGTGCATTTGTGTTTTGTGCTTTTGTGCACAAGTATTCTTGGTGTGTGTATATTCACACATTTATTCCAAAACATTATTGTTATGAGTATTCTTTTTGAAGAATATTGTTCTATTGATTCAAGGTTTTATTTATATGTTTGTCATTACAAGTTTTATTTCCTCAAAAGTCTTCTCCTTTTATAACTCTTATCTAAGTGTTATCATATGTAGACAAGAATTTTATTACACCTTTGTGTGTTGGTAGCCCTTTGTTGGCTTTGTTTCTCTTGGTCTAGTAGCTAAACACACTTGTCTTGAGTATTATCATATGTAGACAAGACACGTTGATTCACACCATGGTGTGTGATCTTTAGTCCATGTTGGCATTTGTGTCCTTATTCTAGTCGCTGAGATGTATGCCCATGGTTGACTTCTTTCACTCAATTCAAGTGCCATTTTATGTACACAAGAGATGTATTATGTTTTTAACCCATGGTTGGCTTGTTACTCTTGTTCTAGTAGCTGAACATACTTGGTCTTGAGTGTATTTTTACATAGACAAGACATGCTTTTAGTCCATGTTGGCGTGTATTCTCTTGTTCTTATCGTTGATACACTCATTTCAAGTATTATTACATGTAGACAAGAGGTTCTTTTGCACAACTTTGTGTATGTTATTTGGCCTTTAATGACATTATATTTATATTCTTGATCTAGTAGCTTATACACTTGATTTGTGGGTTTTGGAGGACTAATGAGGTAGTTGCTTGTAGTGGATGAACTACTATTGAAAATTGCAAAAATTTTATTCATAACTTGGGTTTTTAAGTAAATCATATCCATGATATATTTTTAAATCAAATTGATATTGTAACATTTAATCTATATATTAAGTGCTTTCAGTTTTTCGACGACTTTTTGATATGCACAATGAGTCTTTTATCTCAAATGATATTCATTTTTGAATCTAGGGTAAACATTTTAATATACTTAGTCAAATCATGCTTCTTATTTATGACATTTGTTTGACATAGATCTTCTCCTTAAAGATGTGAAAAACTCTATTATGCGTGTTAAATATACCTTTATAAAGCCCCTCTTATTGAAAATCATATTCGTCATGTCTTTGAACATTTGTATCCGTGTTCTTTTAAAAAACCTTTTGAACTATTGTGTTCATTTTGACTAAAGTATGTTTAGAGCATGGTCATTAATGATTTCTTTAAGTGTTAATTCATTTTATGATAGTATATGCATATGCTCATTATGGCCTTTTAGGCCCTCATTAAAGCATATGTAGCTTATGCCTCTTCGTAGGCTTATTGTGGTGTCCCTTAGTGGACCATTTTGTTATTCCTCATTATGGGGTTGTGTTTGTCCAATGTTGGACTTTATGAATGCATTATGCATTCTTGCAATTCGTTTCCGCTCACTCTTTAACATGATATTTGATTTTTGAAACTTTGGTTTTCTAAATTTTCTTTTCATGCTAAAGTAATTATCCTATTATGCATACATTTTTGCACCTTGTTAGGAATGTTCCATTTGAGTAAAGTGCAAAGATATTTTTTACTTGTTCTTTGTTGTTATTCCACAGGATCTTTGAGATAGGACAAAGAGAAGTACCCTGGATGGTTCGGGAAATGTGTTCACCATTTTGAAGACTATTGGAGGAAGGCATTTTCAAGTTTCAATTGCATCCTTGCCGAAGCCTCTTGGAGTCTTGCCCTTTTTTCAATCTTTTCGTTTTCCCGCAAAGATTGAGGGGGGGTGTTAAAATATGTGTTCTCTTACACATATTTGTTGAAATATAATCCTTAATTGTACATATATATATATATTTATATATATATATATATAAATACGTATACATATATATATGTATACGTATCTCTATTTAAATAAACCAAAAACATTGAAACATGCACTTTCGGTATGCACTTTTGTGATTGTAATCTTGGATTCTCACAAAAAGATCAAAAAGAACTCATGCATATGGAATAATTTAAATAACTTAAAGCCACATATCTTATACAAGAGACATCAATATGAACAAATTTAAGCATATATGCAAGTGATAGTGTAACGCCCCAAAATTTCGAACCTTATAAATTCCTTGAAGTAGTTGGAAAATACCTTTTCTTTACAGAGTTTATTTCTAAATCAGCGGAAACGATTTCTTTTAAAAGAAAAAGGACGGGTTTGACAACCTTGGGCACGTTAGCGAGAAAAACAAAGATTTACCATGGACGATCTGCAATAATACTTAGGAAACCATTCCTTCTATTTGAAGAGAGTATCAAGTTTGTACAAAATTTGGGTTTCCTCAAGGGAAAACCGTATCAAAAACCAAAAATGTCAAGGAGAAGCACTACGAGCAGAAACAGTGGATCCTTAAATCATCTCGCAGTCGCGCCATCGCCTGATGCACCTAATCGTCACCTGTGCCCATGAAATGGGTTAGTTTTGCGAAAAACTAGCAGGAGAGTACAAAGACAGAAAGAACTAAATTAGGCATAGATAATTTATGCAACAGGTAGTAACGAGCGAACTAAGCAGATAGACTGGAGGAATAAGCTAAGTACAACAAACTGAAAAGGTGTGCATGCTCAATTTAGTTATTACTTGATAACCGGCCATGCGGGTACATACATGGCACGTGAGTCGAAACAGTCGAGTCCAAACCGAGTGTTCATTATGTTAAGTATTTTAATATACCTCGGTTGTCTGACTGGATCCTATTCCTATGGAGACGACCGATGGTCGAGAGAGTAAGTCCCCAAGGCCTGATAGGGATGCATCCAACTTCTGCAGAAGTGTTAGGCTAACTTATGTAGCCCCTATCCCTCCCCCTATCCTCCGATAACTGGGGAAAAACGGGTCTTTTGCCCTTTTTGAAAGCCATAAATGGACTGTCCATCGGAGTTGGTATCCTTCGTCCTCTCTCTTGACGAAGCAAGGTTGAATTGAGCGCGACGGAGTTTCTTAGCCGTTGCCTCATTCTTCATGCTCTGGTCCATTAGACCGAAACAAGCATCTTGCCTATGAAGGCTATCCCACTCTTATATGTGTTTTCAACAACCTGCACTAAGCATTAATCGAGGTCATAAGACTCTCTCATCCAATCGTCGTAGTACTAACATGTCTCGCATGTTTTAGAAGTACGCTTACGAGAAAAGGGATACAGGTCCTTAATAGGAGCCTCGGGAGTGTGTTTCACAAAGATATAATGTTTTTTTTAAAATCTATTTTAACATATCAAACCTTTCGAAACCAACACAATCTTGCCAACATAAGGCATGTGATTTTCTCGAATCTGACATCCGATGACGCAGTGTCTGGGTGCTATGTAAGTCACGACACTGGTTTTGGTAAATGGGTTTCACAAAAGAACCTATCACCCAACAACTTGGTCTTGCTCCAGATTAAGGGTTTTCCCAAAACGTATCGGGTGAAAAGAGGAATAGGTATTCCTCTCGAAAACTCTGAGTCTATGGCAAGGAAAAGAAACAAAAGATAATAATGCGAAAAGGAAGTGCCTGGGCGCGAAGCGCGACGGCAAACAGAAACTGCGAAAGCAAGGGACAAGGATCGCGAAACCGCGTCCTTGAATCAAAAGACAGTAAATAGTAACTATGAAAGCAAAAGCCTGGGCGCAAAGCGCGACGGCAACAGAAACAGAAAGTGCGTAAGCAAAGGACAAGGACCGCGAAACCGCGTCCTTGAATTAAAAGACAATAAGCAGTAAATACGAAAGTAAAAAGCCTGGGCGCAAAGCGCGACGGCAAACTGAAATGCGAAAGCAAAGGACAAGGATCGCGAAACCGCGTCCTTGATTTAAAAGTGTACTTATATACATATAAGTATATAAATATATCATTAAGTCCTTTCGATTATCAATTATTTAAGCTTGATTTAATTATTTAAGTCCTTGTGCAACTTCTCCTACCTTGGAGTATTGCGAGAATGAAGCCGTCTACGAACGTAAGTGATCGTCGGTTTAGTTCACGGGGCGCGAACGGGCTCCGTTGCGTAACACTGCAAAAGTACGTAGTTTAGCATGTATAAAATGAAGATAGGTAGGGAGAAAGCTTGGTTTCTCCGCAACTCAATGCAGGGGTCATCGGCCCCTTCCGTTACGAAAGAGAACGGGGTAGGGTCCAATGACCCATGCCACTAAAAGGAGATGGGTGCAGGGGCCATCGGGGCCCTTGCTGGGTTTTTAAAAGGAGGGGCAGGAGCCTTCGGCTCCTGCCAGCCTTCTTAAAAGAAAGGGGCAGGGGCCGATGGCCCCTGCCAAAGGAACGAGTAGGGAGGAGGGAGCGCAGGGGCCAAAGGCCCCCCTGTGGCTCAAAAGGAGAGGAGGTAGGGGAGTGCAGGGGCCAAAGGCCCCTGCCGAGCCCTTGCTCGACAGAAAAGAGACAGGGGCCTCTGGCCCCTGTCGGTTTAAAAGAGGGGCAGGGGCCAAATGGCCCCTGCTTGGTTTCCGAGGGGTGGGGGCAGGAGCCTTCGGCTCCTGCCCCCCCTCTCTTAAGGGGAAGGGTAGGGGCCATCGGCCCCTACGTGGAAAGGGAAGGGCAGGGGCCATGGCCCCTGCCGGAAAGCCCCCTGCCTGCTAAGAAGAGGAAAGCAAGGGGGGCGGAGCCCCCTTGCTTGTCAAAAAGAGGAAGGCAAGGGGGCGGAGCCCCTTGCCTGTCGAGATAAGAGGAAGGCAAGGGGGCGGAGCCCCTTGCCTGTCGTGAAAAAAAGAGGAGGAAGGCTCGGCAGGGGCCGCCGGCCACCTGCCGGCCTTCCGGCGAATCAGGGGGAGGAAAAGGGGGGAAAAAGAAGGGGGAAAAGGAGGGGGCTACCTGGGCTGCCGTGAAGGGGGGTTCGCCGGAGAGGGTGGCGCCGTGAAGAGGGGGGGGGGTTGTCCTGCATCGGCAAAAAGGGAGAGGGAGATGGAGTCGGGGGAAGAGAGAGCAGAGGGGAGAGAGACGAGAGATGAGAGAGAGAGTCGGGGGGGTCGGGGGAGGCTCGTAGGCCCTCCCCTCTCCCCTCTCGTCTTTTAATAGGGAGGGGGCGCACACAGGGCTCGCCCCCTGTGTCGCCGGAGGCTCCCCTCCCCCTGTGGGCTGCCAGTCCCCTCGAAAAGGGTTTTTGAGGGGCTGGCATAGGTTGGATCCGGGTCGGGTCTGGACCCGACCCGGGTCCGATCTTAAATTTTTTTTTAACTGGTTTTACAGATAGATTTAAGACACTAAGGGAACAATATAAAAATTTATATTTCGTAAATAACAAGTATGCAATGAATCAAGAGTCTTTAATCAAGAACACACATGTTCACCAAAGATCTAAGTGGACAAACACGTCCATCAATAATGGACAAGTACTAAAGTGAACCATGAGAGAAACACATATAACTCTTATATAAGCACATAATTGTCTCATGATTCTCAACTTAATATTTTATTAAAAACTAAGTATGTAACACAATATTTAAATCACATGCAAAGCATGTAAAATAATGCTACGAGACTAATAACATAATCATAAGTACAATAAAAAAGATCAACAATATAGACACCTAATATCATAACTATTGTCCCACAAAAGACCCATAAAAGACATTTATTAAAGTGAATGACTCCTCATAAGAAATTATGCTCAATACCTTATGCACGAATAAACAATCTTATTAAGGCAATCATAAGTGCATAATAATCAAATATCAATAAAAATTATTTTATAAGCTAGATCATAATTTTCAACTACTTTTAATACACCAAGAGTAAAGAGAAATATTAAACACAAATTCAAGCAAAATTTCATAAAATTATACTTGTGAAATACACACATCATTATTTTGAAATATCTCAAATTATTTTAAAATATACAACAATTTATCAACAAAGAACAAAACCAAGTTCAATAATACGAACATGATTTTATAATCACGACTTCAAATAAAGCAGCTAAATTTCAACAATACATGTTTAAGCATACACGATTGTATACATATATATCAAATAAAGCAAATTTTGAAAAATTAAGATTCAAACATGATTCAAAGCATACATATATCTATTTTTTAAAAAATAAACAAATAAGTCTTATGAGATATTTAATAAAAAAAGGCCAAAAGGGGCAACAACACAAGCACTAAGTGCATATAAAACATCAAGGAACTAAATAGAAAAACACAAAATTTAAAAAATATTCATCTTTATTAAGCATAAATGCTTAAGAGAAGCATTAACAAATAAGGGGAACAAAGCCCCTTTATATATACATTACAAGGGAGAGAGACCAAATGGGAGCTCCCAACTGTCATATTTATGACCATTGGAGAGCCTCCAATGACTCTATGGTCAAAAGATCATAGAGCCCTTACTTAAAAGGAAAAATTATAAAAAAATAAAAATAAATAAAAGAGGGAAAAATTGTTCCTAATGAACAATCTCTATTATATGAGTAAAATGATGAAAATACTCCTAGAGGATATTTACCTATTATATTATTATAATATATATATATATATATATATAACTTTTTTGACGAATTTTACTTTCTTTATCTAGTCGCTGATACACCTTCGTGCGTGTCTTTGGCCCTTTAGTGGCATGATGATTATGCTTTTGTTTTAGTCACTAATACACTTGATGTTTGAGGTTTATAGGCCTAGTGAGGTGATTCTTGGGGTGATCAAATTATTGTTGAAATTTGCAAAGTATCACTTCTTGATATATGTGAGAATTTAAATCTCTTCATAGTTTTCGCAAATTAGCGTTGATTTGCGAATATCATTTTCTTTGTTATGTGGTTTTTTTCTAAATCGCTCCTTGAAATTTTTAATCTTTTACTACTTATTTTTTCTTGTACGGAAGATGCTTATGGATAAAAAATTGAAGCATTTTTTGCATACTTGTGATGTTTAATAAAATCTTATTCTTTATATTATGAGCCTTCTTGCTTGTGCCCCTTTGTGGGTGTTGAGAGTGTTTCTTACAAAAACACGTGTATGTTGTGCACTTGATATTGATAGACACTTTTGTTCATAATTAAAGGCTATTTGATTCTTTACATTAAAATCATGCATTTTATTATTGTCGTTTTATGTGCATTAAATATGCTTTAATTGCATGTTGGATATATATGTGTGTTTCATATTGATTATCTTGTTCACATTATTGTACACATGAAGTTAATTAGCTCTTTTTATAGACCTCTTTTTTTATTATATGCATGATTGAAATGCTTTGGATATTATTTGTGCATAATTGTTTATCTCTTCTTAATGAGTCATATGTCCTTTAATGATCAATTTTTCTTATGGTTAATGTTATGGTTTCTTGAAAAATATGTTGATTTTATGATTATGGTGTGATTTTATAAAAATTTATCCTTGAGAAATACTCTTGTCTTTCTTAATGATCATCTAATGTTTCTAAAAATTATTAATACTTTGTTTGAAAAATTCTATTCTTGTTTTAAAATATATTGCTTTTAAAACTTTATAACTATTGAGCAAGATATTTTTCTTGTGTAGTTGGAATCTTTTTGTTTCTTCTCTCTACAGGTTCTTAAAGATGCGATGGATTGAGAAAGGACGTCTTCGATGTATCTGTTAAAATATGTGTTCTCCTACACATATTTGTTGAAATATAATCCTTAATTGTACATATATATATTTATATATATATATATATATAAAGATACATATACATGTATATATATATGTATATATATCTCTATTTATATATATATATATATATATATATATATATAAATATATATATTTTATCTTCTTAAAATACCTTCAAGGGTATTCTTGTAATTTGTCATTTTACGCATATTTCAATTGGAATATGCATTGTAACTTTTCCTTTAAATTTCTGTTTTTTATTTTTTATTTTTCATATTCGTACCACATTGGGGGCCTCCCAATAGAGACGTTGGGAGCCCCCAACGGTCACAAATGTGACCGTTGGGGGCTCTCCAACGTCTCACTTGGGAGCCCTCAAGGTGGTCCCTTTTGTGCTTATAAAAAAGGGCTTGCCCCCTTTGTATTCTTCACTCCTTGGAGGAGCTTATGCTCCATTGTATAGGGTTTTTACCCTCTTCTTCCTTTTTCTTCAATAATATTCAACTTATGACTTTAAGTCATATTTACCCCTTTTATGGGTTTATGTATTAGCACATGATGTGCTTGTGTTGTTCCCTTGAGTGGGTATATTCGCACTTCATGTGCATGTGTATGGGTTCATTATCGAACCTAAAGTATTCAAAGCCACTTTCTAACATGGTATCAGAGCAAGGTCACGATGGGGTTGTCCTTTGATGCAACGGAAAGCGTATTGATCAAAAAATGGTGAAGTATTGATTGTCCTTCTCTTTTTCTTAAGTTTTCGGTATGTATCTCTTTTCTTAACATATTATGCATTATGAAACTATTTTTTGCATATGTAGTGTTTATAATAGTTGAATCACTTCTTTTCACATTTTGCATGTTCAAAAATTTTAAAATATCTCCTTTTAAATTTAGTAAACTTGTTTGTTATTCAAATATATGATTCTTGTTTATATGTTTATCGATTACTCATCACATATAAATAGTAATTTATGTTTTTTTAAAAATTATCTTCAATTATGTGGGATTTATGATGTTTACATAAGTATTTCATGATTGACCTACAAATTAACTTTTAAAAATTATATATGATTTCTTGATTAATGATCTTTGTTTAAAAACTCTTTTCTCTCATATAAAGTCTAATTTGTTTTGAGTTCCTCTCTTGTTTATGGATTTTAGTGCATGTTTCAATGTTTTTGGTTTATTTAAAGGATTTTAATGGGAGATAGTTGATGCATGCATTTGTGGATGATCATCAATAAAGGCATTTGAAGACTTGGATCATTCTCATTGATTCTTTGTTGTATTTCTAAACTTTCGGTATATTACACCTTAAGTTTAAGGGAGAGTGTTAAGATGTACACGTATATATATTTGTATTGTCATAGATATATATTTGTTTCATATTGTGCATATATATACATATATTCATATTTATATATATGTATTTATAATAGTGTAATAGGTAAATATCCTCTAGGGGTATTTTCGTCATTTTATTCATGTAATAGGGACTGTTCATTAAGAACAAATTTTTTCTTTTTTATTTATTTTTCATATTGTGCATATATACATATATTCATTTTACTCGCTGGGAAAATATATTAGTTAAAAGAGGTCGGGGTAGGCCTAAGAAGACTTGGATGGAGATGATAGGAAAGGATATGAATGCTTTGAACTTCTTCAAGGACATGGCATTGGATAAAAATGATTGGAGGAGAAGGATTCATGTGGAAGACCCAGAATGATTTTCTTTTTTGGTTCATATCGCCGACCCCAATAGTTTTTGGATGAAGGCGTAGTTGTTGTTGTATTTATTTTTCCTTTTTTATAATTTGCCCTTTTAAGCAAGGGCTCTATGGTCTTTTGACCATAGAGTCATTAGAGGCTCTCCAACAATCATAAATATGATCGTTGGGAGCTCCTAACGACTCTATTGGGTGCTCCCATTTGATCTCTCTCCTTTCTAATTTGTATATATAAAGGGGCTTTGTTCCCCTTCATTTGTTAATGCTTCTCTTAAGCATTTATGCTCAATAAAGATGAATGTTATTTACATTTTGTGTTTTTCTATTTAGTTCCTTGATGTTTTATATGAACTTAGTGCTTGTATTGTTGCCCCTTGTTAGTTATTGTTTTGTCCTATAGTGGACTTGTGCTTTTTGCACATTGTGGTTGTGAACTTGTGAGCCCTTAATGGCATTGGTTTACGCCTATGCACTTTTGTGATTGTAATCTTGTAAAACCCTTAGTGGTTGTCACATGCATAGAATTTTTCGCAAACCCACGACGTGTCAGACTGCCTAGCCTAACGGCCAAAGGCCGCGCACTAACACTTTTTCTTGTGCTGAATGATTTTATTGGCCTTGCGCACCCTCTCATCTACAACTGCTTGGTGGAAGCTGATCAAGTACATCTCGAAATGCGTTTTCTATCTGGTCCATGCCAATTTCGTGCATAGTCATCCCATACCGACTAACAAGCGTACATATGCCTTAGCCTCGCATGTCATGGAGCGTATCACAACTCCATAGGCACGCCTGATTATAACCTCGCCACAAAAGGGACAAGGCCTTGCGACCCCTAGTCCGAAGACCAGTTGATGATTGTATGCCATAGCGAAGAGCACCACCTAGACTTGTTCGCCGGCTCTTTGGCTTTTACTCGCATAGTCCCGAGTCGCCATACTTGGTTGGAACCACCTAAGGTCATCTTTGGGGGAATTAACCCTAACCCACACGCACTCCCGTGCATCAAAATGTTACGCGTGAAAAACTCATCCAAGTCGAGAGGTCCTTAACCAAATCTCCAAAGGCAACATCCTCTGATCTGCTGACACAGCTTAACCAAACAACGCTTTACGTCTGTGCCACCACACACCGATGCACAAGCAAGGATACTGTTGCCTATCGCATGCCATGCTACCATCTCACGTCACCGATCAAGCCAACGTATACTGTACATTCCTACAGTCGATGCATTTTTTGTTAAATTATGTATATATATATATATGCATATACTTATATATTTACATACGTATATATATAAGTATATATATATACATATATGTATATATATACATATTTCTTTTTTGTTTTCTTATTCTCCAAATACCCAATAGGGGTATTTTGGTAAATCCCCATGTAAACTCTCCCCCTTTCCTTTTCTCTCCCTTTTTTACATTTTCTTTTTCTTTTTCTTTTTTTCTTTTGCTTTTTGTAAGACCACAAGGGGCCCCAATCATCTTGTCGTTGGGGCCCCAACGGCAAGATGGGAGCCCCCTTGTGGTCCCTTCTTCTTGACTTCCTCCTCTATAAATAGAGGAGGCTTTCTCTTGTAATGGTATGGGGTTTTCACCCTCTTCTTTCTTTCTTCAATAATATCCAACTTATGACTTTAAGTCATTTTTCCTTTTGTGGGTTTTTTGTATACACTTTTAGTGTTTGTGTTCTTGGCTCTTGAGATCACTCTTAAAGAGTGGTTTGCCTTTTTGGTGCTTTCGTCCCTCTTCATTACATGGTATCAGAGCGAGGTTGGTGATCGGGCTTCTCTTCTTTTTTGTTATCTTGGGACATGTGCCTCTCAAGCTTTTGAAGAAAGGAAGACTTTTCGGTACCTATGGAACGCGATTCTAAAGTAGAGCTTTCTTTTAAGCTCAATGGATCCAATTACCTTATGTGGGCCTCCGCTATGGAAAATCATCTAAGAGGTAAGAAACTTTGGGGTTTTGTTATGGGAACTACTCCCGAACCCTCTCTTAGGCAAATGCTACAATCCACCTGCGAGCCTGACACACAATTGGTAATCATCTTTGGCTTATCCATGTTTTCTTAGTCAACTGAACAACAACCTTACACTTTTGCTTACCATCGACAAGATGACCCATACCACCCTGCCAACAACTTGCTTCTGGCTCGGTTAACTACACTTCAGCTCCGCAAATTCACGTAAACTGGACAAACCATCACTACCCTCTTTAGTGTCGTACTCAACGAACATGGTCTTCGTGAATCTTTCTGCTTTGATGCCAATTTGTCACGGGTGTAGAATTTTTCGCAAACTCGCAATGCGCTGGACCGCTCAGTTTGGCCAGCCTAACGGCCAAAGGCCGCACATCGACACTTTTCCATGTGTTCAATCATTTCATTGGCCCTGCACTGCACCTCGTGCACAACCGCCTAGCGGAAGCTGATCAAGTGTATCTCCAAATGCGTATTCTATGTGGTTCATGCCACTTATGTGTATAGCTGTCCCATATCGACTAGCAAGTGCACGAATGCCTTAGCCTCACGTGTCATGGAGCATATCACAACTCCATGGGCACGCTCAAACATAACCTCGCCACAAAAGGGACAAGGCCTTGCGACCCCAGTTCGAAGACCGGTTGATGATTATATGCCATAGCAAAGAGCAACACCCTAACTCGTTTGTCGGCTCCTAGGCATTCACTCGCCTAGTCCCGAGTCACCATACTCGGTTGGAATTGATAAAATATATTGTCATTATATATATATATATATATATATATATATATATATATATATATATATATATATATATATATATATATATATATATATATAAACTCCGCCTGTGTAGTTATACACTGCCGGTCCCAAGCCCGGATAAAGGAGGAGGGTTGCGGTAGGCCTGTGACAGCCAGCATAAAAACTTTGTCATATCCTATGAAAATGAACCAATATGAGAATTTCGTTGGGGCGTTCCCTACTGAGCGACGCGCTGTACTCTCTAGGCCCGGAGGCAGTGATAAATGTGCAAGGGTTGCTAGGTCGTCGCCCAGAAGCGACGCGTCACACCGACGCTCGGGTGTGGTGTCAAATAGGCAAGGGTTCCCTCACTTTGTTGGACGGGTGGGGGTAAAGAAGTTAGTCCAAGACCATAAAATTAGGTTAGCCACTTGGAACATAGGGTCTTTAACTGGTAAGTTGGTAGAGTTAGTAGATGTTATGTGTAGGAGAAAGATTGATATTTTATGTCTTCAAGAGACCAAATGGGTAGGTGAGAAAGCTAAAGTGATAGAACCTTGGGGATATAAGATTTGGTATACAGGAATAAATAGGAATAGGAATGGAGTAGGGATTGTTATGAGTCGTCAGTTTATAGATAATGTAGTTGAGGTCCGTAGGAAGGGTGATAGAATTTTACTTATTAAATTAGTATTAGGTACGGATATTATTAATATTATTAGTGTTTATGCACCTCAAGTAGGTTTAGATGATTCCATTAAGCATCAATTTTGGGAAGATTTAGATGGAGTAGTACAAGAGACATCTTATGGAGAAAAGCTTTTCATCGGCGGTGACCTTAATGGACATGTAGGCATTAGTAGGGATGGATTTGAGAATATCCATGGAGGCTATGGTATAGGAGAAAGAAATGAAAGTGGAGAAAGGATTTTAGATTTTTGTTTGTCCTATGATATGATCTTAGCAAACACTTGGTTTAGGAAGAGGGAGTCTCACCTAGTAACATTTAAAAGTGGGGTTAATACGAGTCAGATAGATTTTTTCCTACTTAGAAAGAGAGATAGGGGTTGTTGCATCGATTGTAAGGTTATACCAGGAGAAAGTGTAGCTACACAACATAGAGTCTTAATTTTAGATCTTAGAATTAGACAATGCCGCAAAAGGGATAGACATAGGATAGATCCTAGAATTAAGTGGTGGGCACTGAAAGGAGCTAAACAAGGAATGTTTGTAGAGCAGGTAGTTAAGGAAGTTGATTGGTGTCTCGAGGAGGATTCAAAATCAATGTGGAATAAGATAGCGGGTGGTATGAGAAAAGTAGCTAAGGAGGTATTGGGTGAGTCTAAAGGCGGTGCACCACTAGGTAAGGATACATCATGGTGGAACGAGGATGTCAAATTAGCTATTAAGGTTAAAAGAGAGTGTTATAGAAATCTAAGTAAGAGTCGTGATAATGAGAATTTGGAGAAGTATATGATAGCAAAGAAGGAAGCTAAAAAAGTTGTTCGAAACGCGAGGGCTAAGGTATATAAGGAGGTTTATGACAAGTTGGATACCAAAGAAGGCGAGAAGGATATTTATAGGCTTGCAAAGATGAGAGATAGGAAATCAAAGGATTTGGGTATGGTTAGATGTATCAAAGATGAAACGCAAAGGGTTTTAGTCAAAGATGAGGAGACTAAGGAGAGATGGAAAGATTATTTTGATAAGCTATTTAATGATAGTCATGCTCAAGATCTTGGAGACTTCTCCATTACTTTTCATGAGATAAATCGTGACTTCATGCGCAAGATTCAAAAGAAAAAAATTGCAGAGGCTTTGAAGAAAATGAAATCAAGAAGGGCAGTTGGCCCAGATGGTATACCTATCGAGGCTTGGAAATGCTTGGGAGAGAAAGGTTTAGAATGGTTGACAAATCTTTTTAACTTGATTTGGCGAACAAATAAGATGCCTAATGAGTGGAGGAAGAGTACTTTGGTGCCTTTATATAAGAATAAGGGTGATATACAAGATTGCACAAACTATCGTGGTATAAAACTCATGAGTCATACTATGAAACTTTGGGAGAGGGTGATTGAGTCTAGGTTGAGGAAGGTTGTCGTGATATCGGAGAATCAATTTGGTTTTATGCCTGGAAGATCAACTATGGAAGCTATACATCTTCTTAGACAACTTATTGAAAGATATAGAGAGAGGAACAAAGATTTGCATATGGTTTTTATTGATTTAGAGAAGGCATACGATAGAGTACCTAGGGACGTTCTCTGGTGGACAATGATGAAGAAAGGTGTTTCTCTCAAGTACATTAGTATAATTAAAGATATGTATGAAGGAGTAGTAACCAATGTCCGCACTTGTGGAGGGGTGACAACCAATTTCCCGATAACGGTTGGGTTACATCAAGGATCTGCTGTAAGCCCTTTCCTATTTGCGATAGTGATGGATGAGCTTACGAGATCAATTCAAGAAAATGTACCGTGGTGTATGTTGTTTGCTGATGATATTGTTTTGATTGATGAGTCTAGAGCTGGGGTTAATGCTAAGTTAGAATTATGGAGACAGACATTGGAAGCTAGAGGTTTTAAGTTGAGTAAGAGTAAGACTGAATATATGGAATGTCGGTTTAGTAAGCAACGAAGTAGTGATGGGAGTGTAGTGAAGCTTGGTGAGCAAGATATACCGGTGAATGATTATTTCAAATATTTGGGATCCATCATTCAAAAGTATGGAGAAATTGATGGAGATGTAAATCATAGGATAAAGGTTGGGTGGATGAAATGGAAAAGTGCTACTGGAGTGCTGTGCGATCGTAGAATGCCATTGCGGTTGAAGGGAAAGTTTTATAGGACGACTATTAGACCCGCTTTACTATATGGTACGGAATGTTGGGCTGCCAAGAGACATCATATTCAAAAAATGAGTGTAGCTGAGATGCGGATGCTTAGATGGATGTGTGGAAATACAATAAAAGATAAGATTCGGAACAAAGAGATACGTAAGAAGGTAGGTGTTGCACCCATTGAAAATAAGATGCGAGAGAATCGTTTACGGTGGTTTGGACATATTCGGCGAAGGCCTAATGATGCTCCCGTTAGAAGGTTGGAGAAATGGGAAAATATATTAGTTAAAAGAGGTCGGGGTAGGCCTAGGAAGACTTGGATGGAGATGATAGGAAAGGATATGAATGCTTTGAACCTCACCGAGGACATGGCGTTGGATAGAAATGATTGGAGGAAAAGGATTCATGTGGAAGACCCAAAATGAATTTCTTTTTTGGTTCATATCGCTGACCCCAATTGTTTTGGGATGAAGGCGTAGTTGTTGTTGTTGTTGTATATATATATATATATATATATATATAGAGAGAGAGAGAGAGAGAGAGAGAGAGAGAGAGAGAGAGAGAGACATATATATTATATATATATGTCTATGTGTCTATCTAGATATATATATTTTGTAATACCCACTAGGGGTAAAATAGTCTTTTCACATGTATATATGCATATCCAATAGTGATATGCTTTTTCCACTTTCTTTATTTTTTATTTTCGTATTTTTCTTTTTTTTTCTTTCTTTTTTATATTGTAAAGAGGGGTCCACCATAGAGTCGTTGGACCCTCCAACAACACTATGTGGAGCCCCTCTTTGGTTTCTTTTGTGTATAAATAAGGGGCTTTGCCCCCACTACTTTGTAAGCTTGTTTAGACTTTTCTCAATAAGAGTTTACATTCTTTTTATTTCTCTCTCGTAGTGTTAATCAATTGCCACTTTGTGGCTTATTGTATTTTTGCCCTTTAGTGGCCTATTGCTTCTATGCTTGAGCATCTCTTAGTCACTTAGTGACATTATATTTTTTAGTTAGTGTCTCATTATATGGTATCATAGCCTTGATTGAGAAAGCATTATTGAGGTACTCTTACTTACGTTTGATTCGTTTTTAATATCATTCACTTGTTCTTCTTCAACAACCTCCATGATGGCCGACAAAAATACAAAGATCGATCTTTCATTCAAATTGAATGGAACCAATTATAGAATGTCGGCAACCACTATGGAAAACAACCTCAAAGGTAAAAGACTTTGGGGGTATGTATGTGGAACCATTCTGAAATCACAATTGAAGCTTACCAAAAGGAGGAAAATAAAGAAAAAACCATGAATAAAGAAGAGCCAAAGCCATTTAAGAATACCAATTTAAAGTTGAAGATTGGGAAAGTAAGCTTGTCAAAATATTGGCATGATTCATGAATAATGTGGAGCTCAAAATTTGCGTCAATCTTGCCAAATTCAAGAAAGCCAATAAAACTTGGTTCTTCATTAAAAGTATGTATACTAAAAAAGACACATTTCTTTTTGCAAGAAAAAATAAGAGGAATCAAGCAAGGCGATATGAGCACTAGAGACTACTATAATACTCTATCTCTATTGTGGGATGGACTTGCTCTTCTCGAACCACAATGGGAAGGAAGTGCTATTGTCATGAGGCAAGAACAAATATATAGAGAGAGTGAGAGGTTTTTTCAATTTATCCATGGGCTTCGTCCCGAATTTAAACAACTAAGAGGATCCCTTTTCCATAGGGCTTTTACGCCTCTTAGTGAAATCCTAACCGATTTATGCCAAGAAGAAACTCGCTTGGCCCTTAAGAAATAGATTGACGAGGTCCATGTAGTATCTAGATCGGGAAATAACATAAGGACATATAAACCTTCTCATTTTTGAAAAAATAACAATAATGGTGGAAGAAAAATTATTTGTCACCATTGTAATGAACTGGGTCATCTTCGACCGGATTGTCCTAAGCTCAAAAGAAAGATGACTTTCGTTGGAGTGTGTCCAAGCAATTCAAGTGAATATTCAAAGAGAGATGGAGACATAAAGAACTCCATTGTATAACTTACCGAAACTCTCTAACAATTCATGAGGATCAATTCTTCCACACCTTCCACCTCCGGTGCCGCGATCTCAACTCTCGGTATGTCTTCTTGGATTCTTGATTCGGGTGCCTCTTTCCACATGACTTCGAATGCATCTCTTTTATCAAAACCAAGTCTTAATTCTTTTAAATCTTTTGTTTCCACGGCCGATGAAACATCATTAGATGTTGAAGGGGAAGTCTTGAAAAAGATTTTGGTCAAAACAAAGAATTTCATATTCCAAAAATTAGAATCATTCTAAAACTTGATTTAAATCTTTTTTCTGTCTCTCAAATTACCGATTTTGGATGTAGTGTCTCTTTTTTACCAACCAATTTCTCTGTGCAAGATCTCCGATACGAGAAGCAGATTGGGCAAGGACATAGAAGAGGAGACCTATATTACATGGATTTTTTGTTTTTGCCATCCAAATCTTTTTGTAATCACGTTTAATCTAAAGATCTTGAGACTTGGCAAAAAAGGCTTGGTCACTCTAGTATTTCAAAGATATCTTTTTCTTTTTTTTGGAAAAATTTTGTAATAAAAAAACATTTACTTGCAATGATTGTATCCATGGAAAAATGCATTCTCTTCTGTATCCACATAACAATTTATTTCCAAAAGACCATTTGAATTAGTGCATTCGGATGCATGGGGACCGACACCCGTTATGTCTAAAGGAGGATATTCATATTATGTTATCTTTAATGATTATTTTACTAGATACACATGGGTTTACTTTATAAAAAACAAAACCGATGTCTTTTTCATCTTTAAAGAATTTCATGTTCTTATTCAAAATCAATTTCAACACAACATACCATTTTTAGATCCGATTCCGGAGGAGAATACATGTCAGAAGAATTACAAAACTATCTTAAACTAAATGACATTATACATCAAAGATCTTGTGTAACGCCCCCAAAATCCTGGACATGTAACTTTTTAGGAAAATTTTGAAAGCCTTGTAATGATTCTTTTTTCATAGTTTAAAATAGCAGTTCAACTGAAAATGGTATTTGAAATAACAAGTCAATAGACCTTGAGTGCATTACAAGCGAACTTTTCCTTTACACAACGGATTTCTATCTTCGTACAAACATTGAAACCATATAGATTCAAAACGAGTTTTTTTTTAATAATTTAGAGTTTATACAAAAGAGAATTTTTCAAAGGAAACCCTTATACAAAATTACAAAAAACGTGCTCAGGAACAAAACATTAGAGAAAGAGTGTGATCTTGATATCATCACGTCATTGCGCCATGACCTGTACCCATGAAACGGGTCAGACTTATAAAAATCTGGTAGGTGCATAGATATCAAAAACTAACATGTGTTGTTTCTTTCGTGATGTGAAATTTGGAATGAGCAAAATGAGCATGATAATCTTGTTTCGATATTAATTGTCCTAAGGGTACTCATTAGGAGAAACGTAAAAACAACTCATACTGTTCGGGGCTTTGTTATTCTATGTATTTTGATACCCCGGACAACTAGCTGAGTTCGCTCCTAAGCGGACGACCAATGATCGAGAGAGAATTTTCTTGAGGCCACTTGTTCAAGGGAATGCATCCATACTTCTGCAGAAGTCATTGAGACCTACCACTTAGGATAATTTTTGGTAGTCCAGTCTCCTAACTCCGATTATCGGAGACATTGAGTTCAGTTGATACTCGAGGAGCGTAGTTGTTAACAACTTGTCCATCAGAGTTTTTTTACCATCCCATCCTCTCTCTTGACGAAACCAATGAGACGAATGAGTATGTCAGGTTCTATTTTGACTGACAACCCATTCTACATGCTTTGGTCTTTCAAACCATCTTGAGCATCTTGCCTTTTAAGGCGATCATCACCATTTATGTGATTTTCTTTTTATCATTATGCCTTTGCACGCTACGAGGTTACTATAAACCTCTCGTCCAATCATCGTAGTACTAACATGCTGTGCATGTTTGATAGTACCATTATGATGAGAGGGATATCGGTTTTTCAGAAAGCAATCCCAAAATTATTTAGAAATCTCAAAGTCCCATGCTTTAGGCTGGGAATATCCGAGTCATTTCGGATACCAAAACAAAAGACTGAATGTACGTACCACTTAGGGCTACGCAGTCAAAGCCTTTTCGATACGCAGGGTTGAGGGAAAGTCTTGGTTGCGAATACACAAATGCCAAATATTCATTTTTGCTTTTCGAAACAACGAATAATACGAGCTTTGGAATCTCGCATGTGAAATCCCTCTTTTTTTTAAAGACTTGGCGAGTATGCACAAATCTACATCTTTAAATGCAAGCTTAATACAAAGTAGGCAGGAGTATGCAAAACTGCGTACTTTACAAAGTTATATATATATATATGTATATATAATACATATATATCAAAGCATAAGCCTGTGTACATTACAGCATGGCGGCATAGTAAATAACATAAAGCAAGACTCGTTATGCGAAACCACACATCGAGCTAAATAAACTGCGTAAGAGATGCACGATGTACGAAACCGTATATCGGCTAAATAAATTGCATAAGCAGTAGTCTGTGCACATAACAACGCGACGGCAAAGTAAATGACAATTTTTAATTGGACAAGAATACTCAAAACTACGTCCTTGAGTTAAAAGCATATATATATATATGTATAAGTTAGAAGTATTCTGTCATTTGTTCTTGTATGCAACTTTTTCTTACCTTGGAGATAGTCGAACTCGCTGACAATTCTGAGCATAGGTTTTTCAAGGCTCGTGCCCTGGTGCACGTGCCGCGTTCGTTGCATCGATGGGGTGTGCTAAAAGATATTTTATTGCGCTGCAAAAGAAACAATATAACCATTTTAATTTAATGAGTAAGCAACATTTGCATCACAGGGGTCGAATTCGAAGCCAGTTCCAGCTGATCGGACCGAGTCGGGCTCGATAGCTGGCTCGCTCTGAAAGTGGAGATTGAGATGAGCTTAGCTCGGCGGGCGATGCGACAAACGGGAGGGGCGTGGGCTCGATGGTCAGGCCGAGCTCAGTCTGGTCCCCATGCTGCGACCGGAAGGGGGTTAACAGGCCCAACCCGTAGGCAGTGTGCCCCACGGTGTGACAGGGGCTGGGCTCGACAGTTAGGCCGAGCCTGGTCTGCACACTTCCGACTTGCTGAAAAATGCGCAGAGAAGAGATAGGGAGTAGGAGGGTTGTGAGCCTAAGCCCTGCTCGGGCCGGCCCATGCCAGCAACCGCCCTGGCTGCTGCCGTTAAGGGCCGCCGAGCAGGTCTGAGGAGATAGAAAGCAGAGAGGAAGGTCGGCTCGACTTAGTCGAGCCTAGCCCTCTTTCTTCCATCCGAGTCCCAGGGTTACCCTGTCTCGGGTGGCCTCCCACCACCATGCGCAAGGCACAGGGGAAGGAGGCGGGCCAGAGAGAAACAAGAGAGGGCAGGAGGGTCGCCCACCCTCTTGCTTGATGTAAACTAAGGGAGAGAGGGCAGGAGGGGGAGAGAGGGCCTGCACGTACCTGATGGGTTGGGCAGCTCCGACGAGACGATGCAGGTATGCTGGCGAGAGGAAGAGGGAGTTCTCCTGTGAGGGTGGGTCGAAGGGAAAAGAGTTGAGGAGGGAGGGGGAGAGGGATCTCGGCAGGGATCAGGGTTCAACAGAGAGGGAGACGGGAGAGGGATCCCGACGAGGATCGGGGTTCAGCAGAGAGAGGGAGACGGGAGGGAGATATGTGGGAGAAAGAGAGAGAGAGAGAGAGAGGAGGGTGACCGACGAGTCGGGAGACTCAGGTGGGGGTTCGGGGTTGCGCCTTACTGAGAGAGGGGTCTCGTCAGGTTAGCATGGAGAATCAGGTTAGGCTTGGGGGGGGGGGTTGCGTTAAAAAGAAACCCCCCTGGGGGTTTAAATAAAATACAGGTGGGTGGGTGGGGTATAGACCCGGTCGGATCCAACCTAGATCCAAAACAATTTTTTTTTCAAAACGCACAAATCTTACATCTTGTCCAAAAACTCTCCAACAAAATGGTCTTGCCGAAAGAAAACATAGGCATCTCATTGAAACAACAATGACTCTTCTTGTTTCTAAAAGTGTTCCAAATAATTTTTGGGCCACCAAATAAATTTTGGGCCAAAGCCACTCTTACTACAACTTATCTCATAAATCGAATGCCTTCCTCTTCCTTAGAAAATGTTTCTCCCTTTGAAAAATTGTTCAAAATATCTTCGAATTTTAAAAGATTGAAGGTTTTTGGTTGTAAGTGCTTTGTTCTTTTTCAAGGACAAGATAAACTTTCACCAAAAGCTCTTGAATATGGTTTTATTGGATATGGTGAAAATAAAAAAGGTTATGGATGTTGTGATATTCAAAATAACAAACTTTATGTTTCAAGAATTGTGGCCTTTCTTGAAAAGCAAAATGGTTTTGAAATTCAAAAATCTAAAGAAGAAATTGACTATTCTTTCCTATTTGACTTATTACCAAGAAATAAGTCTAAAAGTGATTTAATTTGTGATGACAATTCTTGTAAAAATGATGATTTGTCACATCAAAATATTGATTCTCGTAATGAGAATCCTAATAACATGTATGTGTATACTCGGCGTGAGGGCAATGAACATCAAAGTGTGCTTTCGATATATACTCTCAAAACATCTCTTTAGAAGATCAAGTCGAAGAAACCCAACTTAGGTGATCTTCTAGGAATAGTAGACCTTCTAAAAAATTTGTGTCATATGATTCATTTTCTTCAAATTATAGAACTTGTTTAATGATGATACATTCCTATCATGAGCCTTCTAATTTTAAAGAAGCTAAGCAACATCCACATTGGGTTGATAGTATGAGACTTGAATTAGAAGCACTCAATAAGGCTAACACTTGGACCATCGTAAGTCAACCATTCGGAAAAAGACCTGTCGGATATAGATGGGTGTATAAGGTCAAAACCCAGAGCGATGTGACATATGAAAGATACAAAGCTAGGTTAGTTGCTAAAGGATATGAATAAGAATATGAAATATATTATGAGAAAACCTTTGCCCCAGTTGCTAGGATGACCAGTGTAAGAACATTGATAGCTATAACATCTATTAAACAATGACCTATCCATCAACTAGATGTTAAAAATGTGTTTTTAAATGAGAATTTATGTGAAGAAGTATTTATGGATCCTCCGCCGGGTCTTGAGATTGATAAAGGAAAAATTCTTAAACTTTACAAAGCTCTTTATAGCCTCAAACAAGCTCCAAAAGCTTGGTATGATCTTTTTAGTAAAGTTGTTCTTGCTAATGGTTTTACCTCTTGTTATAATGATACTGCTCTATTTGTTAAGTATGCAGGAGACCACATAACTATCTTATTGTTATATGTTAATGACATGATCATTACTGGGAATGATAAAAAGGGCATTGAGCTTATTAAAAATATTCTCAAAAATAATTTTGATATGTCTGACCTTGGATTTCTAAGGTATTTTTTAGGGATTGAAGTTGCATATTCTCTTTGAGGGTATGTTCTGTCTCAGATGAAGCTTGCATCAGACATTATCGCTAAGTTTGTATTAACTGATGAAAATGTGAAAACTCTAAAAGTAGTCAACGCCAAGATGAGAGCCAATGATAGAACTCCTTTAGAAGATCCCACTCCTTATCGTCAGCTAATTGGATCACTAACATATTTGTCTATTACCAGGCTAGATATTACTCATGTTGTTCAAAGTGCAAGCCAATTTCAGAATGCTCCTACCTCTATTCACTCTCATGAGAATTATCATATACTTAAAGGAAACTATAACAAAATGACTATTCTTATCTTCCTCTTCAACTCCTAATTTAATTGCTTATACTAACTCTGATTGGGGGTAACCTCAATGATCATATTTCTACATCAGGTTATTGTGTTTTTCTTGGAGAATCACTAATCTCTTAGAGCTGTATTCCTTTCTTCTACAGAGGCGAGTACAAGGCGATGGCCACCACTACCACTGAACTTGTCTGGCTCAGAAGTTTGCTAAAAATATGGGCATCCTTTTCTCTACTCCTTCGAAGCTGTGCTGCGACAATAAGAGTGCTATTTACATTGCTAGCAACCACACCTTCCATAAACGAACAAAGCATATAGAGATGGATTGCCACTATGTTCGAGATGAATTTTTACAAGAGATCATTCAACTATCTTATGTTACTTTAGAGTATCAGCTAGCAGACTTCTTCACCAAAGCCTTGCCACCGCCTGGTTTCTACTTTCTCCTCAGCAAACTCTCGGTGATCTCACTGTGTCTGAGGGGGGTGTTAAAATATATTGTCATTATATATATATGTATATTGTAATACCCACTAGGGGTAAAATAGTCTTTTCACATGTATATACACATATCTAATAGGGATATGCTTTTTTCACTTTCTTTATTTTTATTTTCTTATTTTTCTTATTTTCTTTCTTTTTTATATTGTAAAGAGGGGTCCACCATAGAGTCGTTGGAGCCACTCCAATGGGATATAAATATGATCGTTGGAGGGGCTCCAACGACACTATGTGGAGCCCCTCTTTGGTTCCTTTTATGTATAAATAAGGGGCTTTGCCCCACTACTTTGTTAGCTTGTTTAAGCTTTTCTCAATAAGAGTTTACATATTTTTTAGCTCTCTCTCTCATATTGTGTATTAATCAATTGCCACTTTGTGGCTTGTTGTATTTTTGCCCATTAGTGGCCTATTGCTTGTTAGTTTGTGCATCTCTTAGTTACTTAGTGACATTATCTTTTCTCGTTAGTGTCTCATTACAAGTGTAACGCCCCAAAATTTTGAACTTGTAAAATTTTTAGAAGAACTTAAAAGAGACTGAAAATCTTCCTTTTTCAATGTTTTGACTTAGTGGATCAACGGAAACAACTTTCGAAAATAACAAGTAGGCAAACCTTGGGCGCATTACTGCAGACAAACTTACATCAACGAATCAACCATTAAAAACCATGTGTATAGAAAGAAACTTCAGTTTATACAAAAAGGGGATTTTTCGAGGAAACCCGTGTACAAAACATTAAGCCCAAAAGGGCATGTCTAGGATATGAAAATTAGAAGAAACAATGAGATCCCGAAGCCATCTTGCAATCACGCCATCATCTGTCACTCAACTCTAATCATCACTTATGCTCATGAAATGGGTCAGATTTGTGAAAACTGGTAGGTGCACAAGTATAGCATAAACAAGACAATGCTAAACAATGCTTGATTTCATACATGACTATATACATGATTTGCATACAAGATTCTATACGTGATAAGCAGTTTGAAATAAATGAAATGATCAGGATAACTTTGTTTCGATATTAACTGTCCTGAGGGTACGCACAGGAGAAATGTAGAAACAACTGAGTTTTTCTCAAGGGTCTATTATTCTTTGTATTTTGATAATCCGGAGAACTAGTTGAGTCCGCTCTTAAGTGGACGGTCGGTGATCGAGAGAGGATTCTTCAAAGGCATTTGTGACAAAGGATGCATCCAACTTCTGTAGAAGTCCAGGGGGTCTATCACCTAGGATAATATTCGATAGCCCCATCCCCTAACTCCGATGACTGATGACACCGAGTCGATTGCTACTGGAGGAGCGTAGTTGTTAACAACCTATCCATCAGAGTTTTTGTACCATCCCATCATCTCCGTTGATGGAACCAAGGAGGTAAATGGGTGCGTCAGGTTCTATTTTAACTGACGGCCCATTCTACATGCTCTGGTTTGTTGAACCCATTAGAGCATCTTTCCTGTGAAGGCGATTATCACTGTTTGTGTGATTACCACTTTTATATCATTGTGCTGTTTGCAGTTTACGAGATCGCCACAAATCTCTTATCCAATTATCGTAGTATCAACATACCGCGCATGTCTAGTGATACTGCTTACGATAAAATGGGGTGCAGATTTCTCAGAAAAAATTCTCGACCTTAGCCGTTTTCAATTTTTGCTTTTCAAAACTACGTATTCTTGAAAAAATACCAGATTTTTACAAGAAATCCATTTTTCTTTAAGGTAGTGTTGCATATGCGCAAAATCCACGTCTTTTGAAAAGGACAACCATGATACAGGGTTAGACAGAGTACGCAAACCACGTACCTTACGAATATGTATGTACAATACATATATCACATAACGCAAGCTTGTGCACATTAGAGCGTGGCGGCGATGCATAAAGCATGACCTGATGTGCGAAATCACACCTCAAGCGAAGTCAATGCGTAAGTAGTGTACGAGGTACGAAACCGTACCTCGGTCAAATAAATGTGTAAGCAATGCACGAGGTACGAAACCGTACCTCGGCCAAATAAATGCGTAAGCAATATACGAGGTACAAATTTTTACCTTAGCCAAATAAATGCGTAAGCAATGCACGAGGTACGAAATCGTACATCTGCCAAATAAATGCGTAAGCAGAAGCCTGTGCACGTAAAAGCGCAACGACAAAGTAAATGACAAAGGAAAAAGGAAATAGATTGCAAAACTGCATCCTTGAGATATAAGCGTGCGTATATATATATATATATAATTATGTTTATTTTCAAGTTTTAGCATTGTCCTTTCTTTGTTCTTCGTGCAACCTTTTCCTACCTTGGAGAATGTCGGTTTTGGGTGTAGGTGATAAGTGGCGCGTGCCTCAGTGCGCGTGTGGAGTCCGTTGCGCCGATGGGGTGCGCTAATTGGTTTGTCGTACTGCGAAAAAAAGAAGGAATCACGCGCTAGCATTGTGTTTGGGTTGCAAAGGGCGAAACCCGACCCAGGCCCAGGTTGCTAGGCTAAGCCAGGCCTCGAGTCGGTGTGCGCCGGGTGAGTGAGCCGGTTAGGCTCCAACCGAGCCGGACTTGGTTAGACCCCCAACCGAGCCGGGCTCAGTTCATCAAAAAGGAAAGCAGGGGTTGGGGTGGGCTTGGCTACCAGGCCAAGCCCGTCCCCAACTCGAAAAACACAGGGGGGTGGGTGTGGGCTCGGCTACTAGGCCGAGCCCGACCCCAACCCGGGAACAGAGAGAGAGAGAACAGGGAGCCCCTCCTCTGCTAAACGAGAGAGAGAGAGAGAGAGAGAGAGAGAGAGAGAGAGAGAGAGAGAGAGAGAGAGAGAGAGAGAGAGAGCAGGGAGGGGTGTCACCCCTCCCCTGCTAAACAAGAAGAGAGAGAGAGAGAGAGAGAGAGAGAGAGAGAGGGACGACACCCCTCCCCTGCGAAACAAGAAGAGAGCGAGCGAGAAGGGAGCCCTTCTCCTGCGAAACGAGAACTCAGAGAGGGAGAAAGCAGACTCACCTAAGGAGGGAGGGGTCTCTTTCCGGCGAGGGGAGCGTTGTCTTCGTCAAGGCAGTCGAAAAAAGGAAAAGGGAGAGAGAGAGAGAGAGAGAGAGAGAGAGAGACCCTTGCGTGCTTATATAGAAAAAACACGGGGGAAAGGTTTGGGTTTGGATCCGGATCCAACCCGGATTCAAATTTTTTTAAAGGCCGTGTTTTACAACAGGAACCACCTAAGGTGATCCCTGGAGGAATTAGCCCTAACCCACACACACTTCGTGCGTGCAAACGCTACATGTAGGAAAGAGTTCCTTAACCAAATCCCCAAAGGCAACATCCTCTGATCTGCTGGGACTGCTTAACCAAACAACTCTTTACGTCAATGCCACCACACACCGTCGTACTAATGAGGATATTGTTGCCTATCGCATGCTATGCTGCCACCGCACGTCACCGATCAAGCCAATGCATACCGCACATTCCTACACTCGATGCATTTTCACTCAGTAGAGCTCCTGAACATGCCCCATTCTGAAGGCTCAGTCCGGGACAATGGCATTGTTTTTGTATTTTTTGCTATTTCATTACTGATATGACCTAACAATTTGTACACAATTGTCAATTCTAGTTCTTCCCTTATCTTTTATACTTGAGGTATTGTGTATAATGTAAGTGTGTACTTGTTATTTGTGGCCCCCACTAATGTGGTTAACTCATGGCTCTTTAATACTTATCTACATGTACAGAGTATGAAAAACTTGGTTAAATAGTCAAACTGCATTTTAAAAATATGCCATAGATGCCACATCCATACATCTCATGATGGTTGGGTTGCTTCTTGTTAACAGTTTGTTAAATGGTACTGTACATTGACGTGATTATTACCAACAACAAACAACAACAATGAGTGTAGCTGACAAGAGACATCATATTCAAAAAATGAGTGTAGCTGAGATGCGTATGCTGAGATGGATGTGTGGAAATACAATAAAAGATAAGATTCGGAACAAGGAGATACGTAAGAAGGTAGGCGTTGCACCCATTGAAAATAAGATGAGAGAGAATCGTTTACGGTGGTTTGGACATATTCGGCGAAGGCCTAATGATGCTCCAGTTAGAAGGATAGAAAAATGGGAAAATATATTAGTTAAAAGAGGTCGGGGTAGGCCTAGGAAGACATGGATGGAGGTGATAGGAAAGGATATGAATGCTTTGAACCTCACCGAGGACATGGCATTGGATAAAAATGATTGGAGGAGAAGGATTCATGTAGAAGACCCAGAATGATCTTCTTTTTTGGTTCATATCGCCGACCCCAATTGTTTTGGGATGAAGGCGTAGTTGTTGTTGTATTATTACCATGTTTTGAAATTTAGAGAGAACAGTCAATGCTGAGATTATAATATGCTATGCAAGAGTTACCCATTAGGTCATACAAAATGTGCATATTTTAAATCATTTCTTCTTTGTCTGACACATTATAAAAAGGTTTTATTTGAAAATACTGTGACTTATGTATTTAAATTTTAAAATTCCTTTTGCAGGGTCAAATTCATTTTGATATATGGGGATTCCAGACCATTGTATACTATATGATTAGTAATTTCAGATATATATGGGTCTGGTGGTTCTTCATGACGTACCCTTGCAGCATATCTTGCACCACACTATCATTACTAGCAAAAAAAGTTACCAGACACGAAACCACCACTTGAGGTGGCCTCCTAATTTAAGAAGTCCTTCCAATAGAAAGCGGTAGCTACATAATGCTCATGGCTTTCTGACCTGTTCTTGATTTTCCCATGTTCCCCTTCTAATATTTAATTATTGCAGCAAAGTTCTAGGCAAAGTTGCTGATGTTGGTGTATCGAGACTTCTGGTATCTGCAAGCAGGGTATGAATATAAAATTCATTAGATAACAAGTTTTCTCTATCTCTTAGTTCAAATGAACATCGTGTTCTTGAATTACTATTAACAGGGAGATTCAAAAGATAATCTGGCAGATGCCCTCCTTGAAGGGGATGGAGAGGCCTTGTCCATGGGAAATGGGGAAGCATTGGAATTTAGTCATTATGATTTATCAGCAACAAATGTTGCTCCGGAAGAAGCTAAATCCAGTCTAGAAGCTGCAGAAAATGAGAGAGATCGGTTGATTGAAGAGCTGGCTTTTTCTGGGGCTAAGCAACAGGAATATGCTGTTTCTCTACGTCATAATCAAGAAGTAGCAGTTTCTGAACTTGAAGCTGCCAAATCTATGTTCAATCAGAAGCTCCAAGAATCACTGGATGAGAAGTTTGCAGTGGAGTCCAAATTGATTCTTGCAAAACAGGATGCTGTTGAACTTGCACTGCAAGTTGAGAAGTTGGCTGAGATTGCATTCCAGCAAGCTACCTCTCACATATTAGAGGATGCTCAGCTGAGAGTCTCAGCTGCTGAAACATCTGCTGCAGAAGCAGCATATCATATAGAGGAACAGATCAGAAATGCTACCCAGGCAGCGATATCATCTATCATCAAACAGTCAGAAGATACATTCAGCAAGGTCATCTCAGTAACAGAACAAGCCAGCCAGCAAGCAAAAAATGCCATGGTTGCACTCTCGGAGGAGTCTCATGTAGTAGATGAGATTGTGCCTCTCCAATCTCTTAATTTGCAACTACAGAACATTGTACGTGATCTAGAAAATCAGTTATTGATTAAGCAAAGTGAGGTTGAAAAACTGAAATCAGAATTAGGAATTGTTGAAGCAAAAGCTAGTGCAGCAGAGGTTCGTGCAAGTAATGCAGAGAAAGCCCTGATTGATCTTCAGGAGGCAACCAAGAGACTATCTTCACAGCTGCAGGAGGAAACCAAGACGATGCTGGAGAAATTTAAGCGTGAAGCAGCAGGAAGGGAAAAGGCAATCACCAAGGCTTTCAAGCTTGAGATGGAAAGTATTATGTCTGCTGTTGATGCAGCAAAAATGGCTATGCATATGAAAGATGAAGCCTACCTGCGAAGATGTGCAGCTCTTGAACGGTCTTTGAGGACATCTCAGACTGCTTTAAGTGTCTGGAGACAGAGGGCAGAATCTGCTGAATCACTATTACAGGAGGGAAGAACCCTTGATGGAGTTGAAGAAGTTGCTTTTATGGCTAATGGTGGAAGAGTAGATTTCTTGACTGATGATGATTCCGAAAAATGGAAATTACTCGCAGATGGTCCTCGAAGAGAGATTCCCGACTACATGGCTCGCAGAATTAGATCTATCTTGCCAAGATTTCCTCCTAGAAAAGTGAATGTTTCTGAAGAATTAACCGATTATCCAGCTTTGAGCTTGCCCAAGCCTGATGAAGTATGGTCCATTGTTCAAGAAAAGCCAAAGCAGGGTGATGTTCTTATCAAGCACGTTGCTGAGAAGGAAGCCATAGAGAAGCAACGCAAGGCACTAGAACGTGCTTTACAACGAAGAACAATTAAAAGACGACTCCCTGAAGAGACAAAATTAGGTCAGTTTTCTCATATTGCATTACCATTTTTTATAAAAGATGCTATTGTTTATCATAGTTCTTGCTTCTTGTTTGGCTTTCTTTTTAATGTAATTTTGTTAAGGGATATTCCTTTCATTTAATGCAGAGCCTGGAACTGGCACGGGACGTGAGATAGTGGTTAGTTTTCTTCTTAAATTATGCTAACACTTTGTAGGGGTTAAAAAAAAATTGAACAAGAGAATATAGATCTTCATTACATCATTGATACCTTTTTGTGGGATATCACTTAAAATAAGAGAGAATATAATTATTTCTTGTTATATGGTTGATTCTGGTGAATGCACTTCCAATCGATCCCTTGCAATATCTTTAGTTGTTTGATTCTTGTTCAAGAATATTTGAGAAGCACCGAACCCTAGAGAGAGAGAGAGAGAGAGAGAGAGAGAGAGAGAGAGAGAGAGAGAGAGAGAGAGAGACGACTGTTTAGAAAAAGAACTCGTAAATCATATTAGGGCTACTCTCTATGTTAAATAGAGAGATGCTAAAAAGGAGAAATTACATATACGTCCCTTATTAACTTAAAATTTCAAATAACCTCTAAAAACCTCTTACTCTCAACACTCCCCCTCAAGCTGGAGCATAGATATCAATCATGCTCAGTTTGTCACAACATTTTGAGAAATTTGGTCTAGCAAGAGGCTTTGTAAACATATTAGCAACTTGGTCCTCCGACTTTAGATATTTGGTAGAGATATAACCAGCTTGAACCATATCTCTTATATAGTGACAATCAACCTCAATGTGCTTTGTTCTCTCATGAAAGACAAAATTGTTTGCTATATATGTGGCAGCCTTGTTATCACGCATCATGGTCATAGGAGAGGAAACCTTCACTTGAAGGTCATGAAGAACAGTACGAACCCACATCAATTCAACAGCTGTTTGGGCCATAGCCCTATATTCGATTCTGCACTCGATCTAGAAACCACATTTTGCTTCTTACTTCTCCATGAAATCAGGTTGTCTCACAGAAACACACGGAATCCTGTGGTAGATTTTCTATCCACTATAGATCCTACATAGTCAGCATCAGAATAGGCCACTATCTCCAGATTACCACCTTTCCTGAACTATAACCCTTTTCCAGGAGAAGATTTTAAATACCTTAGAATCATTATAGCTGCATTCCAGTGTACCTCAGTTGGTTTGTCCATAAACTGGCTAACTTTGCTTACTGCTAAAGCAATATCTGGCCTTGTAACAGTTACATACAGTAGCTTCCCTACTAGTGAGCGATAGCTTTTGCTATCAACCGGTTTTGACCCTTCTTCAAACAATTGAACTTTATGGTCCATGAGAATATTTGCTCGTTTAGCTCCCAACATTCCCGTTTCCTTTAATAAGTCAAGAACATACTTCCATTGAGACAAAACCATCCCTTCACGGTTCCTGGCAACTTCTATACCCAGAAAGTATCTGAGTGAACCAAGGTCTTTTGTAACAAAGTGTTTTTGAAGATGAGCCTTAGTGGCTTCAATATTTTCCATATCGTCTCCTGTAAGAATGATGTCATCCACATATACCACCATAACAACTATACCTGAGTTAGTTTTCTTGATAAATAGAGTATGATTTGCCGCTGACCTATTAAAGCCAAAGCATGACATCACTTCAAACAACTTTTGAAACCATGCACGAGGACTCTGTTTCAAGGCATAAATCGCCTTTCTCAATCTACACACCTTCTGACACTCCCCCTCAACCTCGAAACTTGGAGGTTGTTGCATGTAAACGGTCTCAGATAGATCCCCATATAGAAATGCATTTTTCACATCTAATTGGCACAAGCTCCAACCATGCTGAACAACTACTGAGAGAACAAGACGAATGATACCCATCCGTGCAACAGGAGAAAAGGTTTCAAAGAAGTCAATACCATATGTCTGAGTATACCCTTTCGCTACTAATCTGGCCTTGTACCTTTCAATAGAACCATCAAATTTATACTTTATTGTATATACCCATTTACATCCAACAATGTCAGCATCTGCTGGGGAATCAACTAGATCCCATGTATGCTGAGATACTAAAACATCCATTTCTTCTTGCATAGCCAGCTTCCAGCGATTATCAAGCTCTGCCTGTTGATAGTTCAGAGGAATAGTTTCAACAGATAAGGCTGAAATAAAAGACTTCATCTGATTTCCAATTCTGGCATCGGAGACAAAATGAGATATGGGATATAAGGTACATTGTCGTGTCCCCTTTCGTAGAGAAATAGGCCTGTTATCATTATCATGAAGATCACTATTGTCAGTAGAACTTACCTCAGGAGAAGAAGAAGATGAAGGCTCTTGCGGAGGTGGAGCTCTACGCACATATACCAAAGGAGGATTATTAAATCTAGAAGAGGATGAAGTTTGGTTCGGTAATGAGGGCATAAATTCCAAAGGAAAAGGAGGTATAGGTAATGGAAAAGACTCAGCTGGATCAACCTGCAGCGGAGAACCGGTACTGGAGTAATATGGAGTGGATTCCAAGAAAGATACATCCGCACTGACATACTCTCGGCGAGAAATAGGATCATAACATCGATATCCCTTTTGATTTTTGGGATAACCTATAAATATGCATTTTGTAGCTTGAGCAGCTAATTTATCACGGTCAGAGACAAGTTTGTGTACAAAACAAACACATCCAAATATTTTTGGTGAGAAAGAAAAGAGTGGGGCATTAGGTTTTAGGATATGTAATGGAATTTGATCACCCACAGAAGACGAAGGCATGCAGTTGATCAGATAGCAAGCAGTTATAATCGCATCACCCCAGTATAACGCATGAACATTGGATTGAATCATAATGGTCCGGGCAACATCAAGCAGGTTTTGATGTTTTCGCTCAGCCACCCCATTTTGTTGAGATGAATAGGCACAAGAAGTTTGGGGTTGGATGCCATGATCTTGGTAAAATTGTAACAGACCTTTTGATTTAAACTCGAGAGCATTATCAGTGCGAACAATCTAATACTTGGAACTTCAGATCGTTCTTTTATTAAAAACACCCATGACAACTTAGAGAAATCATCAACAATAACAAGATAGTAAAGACACTGAGTCCTAGTAGGAATCTTACTAGGACCCCATACATCTGCATGAAGAAGTTCAAAACTTTATTACTAGACTGACTCTGACTCGAAGGGAACGAACTTCGATGATGCTTTCCCAACTGACATGCTTCACACTGAAATGATGTGGTGGAAGGAATTTGAGGAAAGACCGAAAGAAGCTTTGATAATGAAGGATGACCAAGACGACGATGCCACTGAACAGGACTGAATGAGTGTTCCACTGCAGCATGAACATTATCCATTGGATGATGTAGGTAGTAAACTCCATTTTCTTCATAGCCTCCACCAATCTTCTTCCCCGTCAGCAAATCCTGAAAATGACAACCCATCGGATCAAATATTACTCTACAGTTTTGTTCTCTTATAAGGCAACTAATAGAGTAAACTTTGAGGAAAGTTTGGAGCATGAAGAACATTTTGCAACTGTAATGAGGAGGATATATAAATATTTCCCTGACCAACAACCGGGGAGGAACTCCCATCGGCTAATGAGACTCCTCGATGAGCATTAATATCCTTTATATCTGAAAAAACAAGTGAATTTCCACACAAATGTCTGGATGCACCAGAGTCAATAATCCACTTACTGTCAGTTGGATGAAGATGATTTCCGGTTGAATAGGCAACACCAGCTATAGGAGGGGTGAAACTCAAAGGACGAAGAGCTATCAACTCATCATATTCAGCACGACTGAGGGTGATACTACGGTCACTTGCAGAGATATTATCCTGTACATTTGTTGCCTCGATAGTAGTAACATTTGCTTTAGGAGCATATGGCTTTGATGAAGAACTGGTTGGCCGACCATGCTTATCCCAACAACGATCTTCTAGATATCCAGATTTTCCACAGAATGTACATTGAAGCTTTCCTCTGCCTCCCATACCTCATCCACGACCTCGCCCTCTGAAATTCTGAAGATTTCCACGCCCATAACTAGAGGAGACAACTAGAGCAGATGACTGAGTCACAGGTTGAGATTGTGGAAGAGAGATCGCAAGTCTACTCAGACGATTATATGCATCAGCAAGAGTAGGTACATCTGATTTAGTCAGCATTTAAACTTTTGCAACAGAGAATTCTGAGGATAGACCTGTAAGAAACCGAGCAACCATAGTCTGTTCTTGATGATCCTTTTACTTCGAGCAACAAAGAGGCCTGTGAGCATTGAGTCTTTCAAACGCAGCCTTGACAGAGGCATAATACTGGGCCAAGGTCTGATCTCCCTGCTGTAAATTATATATCTCCTGTTCAACTTGCAGGACACGACTCACATTAGTCTCTTGTGAGTACATATCTCGAAGATTGTCCCACATCTGTTTGGCTGTATTATAGTAAATTAAACCATCTGCAATATGGGGTTCGACACTGTTCATGATCCATGACATAACTATGTCATTATCTTCATCCCAAGTAGCATATTTTCCCACTTTTCAGTAGGTTCGTCTTCCAACAAAATATGTTTTCTACGATGTCCAGATACCAACATCATAAAAGTTCTGGACCACCTGACATAGTTAGTTTCATTCAACCTTACAGAAGAACCGTGCGAGAAGGGATTGGCAAAAGCCTTATACTCCCCAATATGTTCAATTTTGGAATCACACTTCGAAGTTTCAGCCATACTGAAGATTTTATACTATTTCAGCTGCAAAAGAAACAAATACACTCACTTGAACAGAAAAATTTTGAATCACGCGTCAGCCAATATGTCAACCAGCAGCTGTACCCAACATGGATATTTTCCAACAAAGCAAGGAATCACGCCTGCTGCCCAACACAGAATTCCATGACAGTAGAAAACTTTCACAGAACCAGGGACATTTTTTCAACACAGCAGGAAATCACGCCTGCTGCCCAACACAGAATCACACGACAGCAGAAACACTTTCACATAACCAGGGACATTTTTTTTTTCAACACAGCACATAAACATGGATATTTTCCAACACAACAAGAAATCACGCATGCTGCCCAACACAGAATCCCACGTCAGCAGAATAACTTTCACATTAACAAGAAAAATTTTGTTTTCAACACAGCAGAGACTCACTGAACATGCTTCCACGATTTGAACACAACTGAACATGCTTCTTTCACAGCATAAAACAAAATCACAACATCTGAAATCATATTGACAGGTGATGTAAATCACGACAGCTGATGCTCCCAGAAAAATAAAGCACGACAACCACAAAGAGGAATCTCATTACTTCAGGGGACAAAAAAAAACCAGCAGCAGCACATCTCGAGCTCGATCACAAATAGCAGCATATGAAAAGAGATTTTCGCTGCACCCAAACCCCAAAATCACGGCAGCTATTTCAAAGAAGATTGGTGGAACTCGATGATGAAACTCGATGGTGGAAATCGAGGGCTCAAGGGTTACGACTGCCAGACTTGAAGGCACGAAGATTGGTGGAACTCGATGATGGAACTCGATGGTGGAAATCGATGGCTCAAGGGATACAACTGCCAGACTTGAAGGCACGCACCCACGATGGCTCTTAGATCTGATGAGAGATCTTACAAAAAAAAATTCTAATACACACCTGGTTCCAATATTTTTTTCTCGTTGGTGTAGCTCGATTGCAGATTGATCACGCTCCCGAGATCAGTGCTCTGATACCATGTTCAAGAATATTTGAGAAGCACCGAACCCTAGAGAGAGAGAGAGAGAGAGAGAGAGAGAGAGAGAGAGAGAGAGAGAGAGAGAGAGAGAGAGAGAGAGAGAGAGAGAGATGGCTGTTTAGAAAAAGAACTTGTAAATCATATTAGGGCTACTCTCTATGTTAAATAGAGAGATGCTAAAAAGGAGAAATTACATATACGTCCCTTATTAACTTAAAATTTCAAATAACCTCTAAAAACCTCTTACTCTCAACAATTCTGTTAAAACTTCTGTCTGCCTACAAAATTTGCATCCCTTGATGTGTTGCAAGGATAATACATATGTGTGTATTTTGTGTTGTTCAATGTATGTGATGAGAGAGGGAATGGTTAGTTGGAGGCCTTTGCAAGATAAGTCATTTCCATTAAAAGCATGTTATAGGCCATATGAATAGTGTAGAGAAATGAGTTCCTCCATAGATATTCACTTAAATCACCAAAAGTGGTCATTCAAAAGAGTTCCACCAAAATACCAACAAGAGCATACAAAGAACCACAAATGGGTTCACTCACAAACACCCACTAAAGGGCACAATAACAAGAGATGAAAAAATAATATTCTTTTCGATGTAAATCCATAGAAGAAAGATTACAAATGAGAGGGGGTTTCACCCCTATTTATACACAGCCAAAGGTCTCCCAAAAGAGAAGTGTAATGAAATGGTGGTCTTCAACAAATGCACAAATAACTCACAAACAAGTGTCTATTGGAGACACTACAATCATGACCCTTGAAAGGGTATAAAAGGAAGAACACTTGAAAAATAAATAATACTTTATTCATGAACAAAATGCTTAAGAAGCATAGTAATATACATTGAAGGGGTTCACCCCTATATATACAAAAAAGTGGGAGAGAGGAGAGCTCATTTTGAGCTCTCCAAAAGAGACGTTGGATTCCAACGTCTCTTAATATAGCTGTTGGACTACAGTCCAACAACATTTATTATTATAGCTGTTGGACTGTAGTCCAACAACATTTATTATAGCTGTTGGACTACAGTCCAACAGCTGTTTGCACAGTCAAGTTCCAACAGGAACTTGACTGGATCAAATATCTAGTTTCTATTGAACTAGATGCTAAAAAAGAAAATAAAGAAAAATAAAAAAATAAAAAAATAAAATAATAAAAGAAAATATAATAATATTAAATAATATATATATATATATATATATATATATATATATATATATATATATATATATTACAGATTACATTTTAACACTCCCTCTCAAACTTACGGTACAATGAGCGAAAGTTTGTCTAAGAGGAAGTGAAATCTGGGAGCAGCGAGAGGCTTGGTGAAGAAGTCTGCTAATTGATATTCTGATGTAACATATGGCAGATCAATGGTTCCATGTAAGTATTCCTCTCTGACATAGTGACAGTCCATCTCAATGTGTTTAGTGCGCTCATGGAATGTCCGGTTGCTTGCAATGTAGATCGCACTTTTGTTGTCACAGCACATCTTTGAAGCTTGCGTTGCTTTGGCTCCCATATCCGCTAGCAATCGTCTGAGCCAAACAACCTCCATAGTGGTAGTTGCCATGGCTCTGTATTCAGCTTCGGTGGAGGAAAGAGAGACTTTCTGCTGCTTCTTGCACCTCCACGAAATTAAGGTTTCACCTAGGAACACACAAAAACCAGTAGTTGAGTGTCTATTATTGGGATCACCTCCCCAGTCAGCATCAGTATATGCAATTAAATTTAATGAAGATGAAGCAGACAAGAAGAGTCCTCGTGAAAGAGAGGATTTTAAGTATCTAATAATACGCAAAATCGCTCCCATGTGCACGGAGGTGGGAGCATGCTGAAACTGACTGACTGTATGAACTGCATGAGTTATATCTGGCCTAGTAATGGAAAGATAAGAAAGTGCTCCAACAAGCTGTCTATAAGGAGTAGGATCATCAAGAAGTTCTCCATCATCAATTTTCATTTTAACATTGACAACTTCTGGAGTGTCTACTTTCTTATCATCTGTAATTCCAGACCTGGAAACGATATCAAGAGCAAATTTAGATTGAGATATCAAATACCCCCGAGGGGAATAAGCAACTTCAATGCCTAAAAAATATCTTAATAAACCTAAGTCAGTCATTTCAAAGTGAGTTTTAAGAAGAGATTTGATATTTGCAACTCCCTATTTGTCGCCTCCGGTGATGATCATATCGTCCACATAGAGAAGAAGAATAATGATGCCTGCATCAGATTTCTTAACAAACAAAGCAGTGTCAGTTAAACAAGGTTGAAAACCAATATCAAGCATAACATGACTAAATCGGTCATACCAGGCTTTGGAGCCTGTTTAAGACCATAAAGAGCTTTTTCTAGACGAAGAGCTTTACCCTTAGGGATACTAATACCAGGTGGGGCTTCCATGTATACTTCTTCAACGAGATTCCCATTCAGGAAAACATTTTTGACATCTAATTGAAAGATAGGCCATGTTCTAATGGAGGCCAAGGCTATTAAAGTTCTAACAGTGGTCATACGGGCCACAGGAGCAAATGTTTCTTCATAATCGATGCCATACTCTTGGGCATATTCTTTTGCTACTAAACGAGCCTTATATCTTTCCAGGGTCCCATCACTTTTGGTTTTGACTTTGTATACCCACCTACAACCTATAGGTTTCTTACCCGGAGGAATATCTTGTATCGTCCAAGTATTGGCCTTTTCTAGTGCATCCAATTCTATTTTCATGGCTTCTATCCATTCTATATGATTTTTTGCTTGAGAATAGGATGATGGTTCAACATATGATTGTATTAATGTAATAGCGGCCCTATACGTGGGTGAAAAAAATTCATAAGACACAAATTTTTCTGGAGGTTTAGAGATTCTAGACGTTCTTCTAGGTGAGACTTCAGAGTATTTTTGTAATGCACATGGAAGATTTTGCTCTCTACGTCTTGAATATTGTAGACTAACATCCCTATGGATTTGCTCTTCATTATCATCATTTTCAACAGCAATAGGACTTTGATCATTGTCAAGGTCACATCCAACATCACATTCATTGGATTTTGAAATTGGATCAATTAAAAACGAGTATTCAGTGACATCCTTGGATTTTTCAAATTCAAAGAAGCTTTCTTTTTTCAAAAAAGATACATTTCTTGACACATATAATTTGTCATTTTGAAAATCGAAACACCTGTAGCCTTTTTGATTATCAGCATATCCTAAAAAGGCACATGGGATTGCACGAGGAGAGAGTTTGTCATTTCTGTTGGTGAAAACAAAACATTTGCATCCAAAGACTCTTAATCTAGAATAATCTGGAGTTAAGTTAAAAAGCTTTTCTATTGGAGTTGTATTCTTTAATGAGGAAGATGGCATCCTATTAATGAGGTAGGTGGCAGTTAGGACCGCTTCAGCCCAAAAACTTTTTGGAACTTGATTTGCAATTAGCAATGTCCTAGTAGTTTCCATAATGTGCCGATGTTTGCGTTCGGCTAGGCCATTCTGTTGTGGAGTGTGTGGACATGATCTTTGATGTGTAATACCATGTAAATTGAGATAGTGTTTGAATTCGTTGGACATAAATTCTCCCCCTGAATCAGTGCGAAAAATAGAAATATCATTTTGAAACTTATTTTTAACCATTTTATGAAATATTTGGAAGTTAGCAAAGACATCAAATTTATGTTTAAGAAAATAAATCCAAGTATGTCTAGAAAAGTCATCAACAAAAATGACATAATATGTATAACCACCTTTGGAAATTACTGGTGCGGGGCCCCAAACATCCGAATGTATTAACTCAAGTGGTCGTGAGGAAACAAAAGTTCTACTAAGAAATGGTAACCTTTTCATTTTGCCAAGAATGCAGCCTTTACAAGAAAAATTTTCAGAATTACAAAATTTTTCCAAACTTGGAAAATATTGAATTTTAGACATATGAGGATGGCCAAGCCTTTTGTGCCATAAATCCAATTCTAATTTCTGAATATTATAACAAAATGCATTCTTGGGTAATTCCAAAAAGTCCATGTAATAAAGTCCTCCTTCTCTATGGCCTTCCCCAATCAGCTTCCCTGACTGGCGATCCTGTACCCAACAACCATGAGAAGAGAAGGAGATATTACATCCATAATCAGATATTTGCGAGACAGATAAGAGATTCAAATTAAGTTTAGGGATATATCTAACTTTTGGGATAAAAAATCTTTTGGATTTTTGAAGATTTTCAAAACATCCTATTCCTTTTACTTCGAGAGATGTGTCATCGGCTGTAAAAACCTTTGACACACTTGAGTTATTTTTAAGACATTCGGATAGACTATTAACATTTGGGGTCATATGAAAAGAAGCACCAGAATCTAAAAGCCAAGGAAAGTTACCTGGACCGGAGAAAGATGCAACTGCCGCTCCAGTTGAGGCTTCGGTTGAGGAGGATACCCCTTTGAGAAGAGGTTGAAGGATTTCTATCAGTTGAGCCATAGACACAGGTGCATCTTGATCTTTTGACTCAGATTCAACAGATGCAACTCTTTTTTCTTCTCTTCTTTTTAACTTTGGACATTGAGGCCTATAGTGCCCCGGTTCATGACAATGATGACAAATAACTTTTCTTTTATCAAAGTCGCCGTTTTGCCTTCCAAAATGAGGCGGCTTGTAAGTACGAGTATGATTCCCCGGTCTAGATACAGCTAAAACGGAGTCATCATCAACTTTTGGAGTACTTTTTCTAAGTCTATTTTCCTCCATAGTGAGCTCTTCTATAGTATCAACAATAGAAGGAATTTTTCCACGATGTAAAAGGGCCGATTTGGTGGATTCAAACTCCGGCCTTAGACCATTCACAAATTGATAGAAATGTTCCATATCGAGTTGCTTTTGGCGAAGCGCGATGTCTTCGGCACAATGTCATTTGGGCTCAAGAAGAGCCAACTCTTCCCAAAGTTCGGACAACTCATTATAATATTCTCGAATAGTTTTATCTTTTTGAGTCATTGTCCGAACTTTATCTTGTAAATTGCATACATGTGCAATATCTTTAAGGGAATACATGTTTTTGAGGTATTTCGAAGCCTTATCGGCATGCTCAAACTTAGCTAGACTAGAGCATTTTTTAATGTCTATGCTATTGATGAGCCATGCCATAATTTTTGCATGCCCTATCCTCCATTCTTTCCATTTCTTTTCATAAGTGGCTAACGCCTTACTCTTCTCTTCTTCCGTTAGAGGAACCTCTTTATCACCCTCTTTCTTGGTAAGAGATAGTTTAGGTTCCAAATCGGAACCATCCACTATACCCCATAAACCTTTTCCCCAAATGTGGTGCTTCATAATCGAAGCCCACATTACATAGTTAGTATCATTTAGCTTCATAGGAATGATGGTGATCTTATCATTGTCATCCATCTTTTACAAGGGTAAGAGAGGAATAAATAGGAGGAGAGAGAGAGAAAAATAAAAAGAAAAGAAAAAGAGTAGACAAAAGAATAAGACGATACAAAACCATTTTTTTTTTGTAGCACAAGTTCGCCTTTCTTCAAACAAATCTTCTTGAGCCAAGAACAAGGTGATGAAACACCTTTTGTAAATGTGGCACGGAAATCGAGGCGGAAGCACTTCAAGATCTAAGGATTTCGTAGCTCTGATACCATGTAATGAAATGGTGGTCTTCAACAAATGCACAAATAACTCACAAACAAGTGTCTATTGGAGACACTATAAGCATGACCCTTGAAAGGGTATAAAAGGAAGAACACTTGAAAAATAAATAATACTTTATTCATGAACAAAATGCTTAAGAAGCATAGTAATATACATTGAAGGGGTTCACCCCTATATATACAAAAAAGTGGGAGAGAGGAGAGCTCATTTTGAGCTCTCCAAAAGAGACGTTGGATTCCAACGTCTTTTAATATAGCTGTTGGACTACAGTCCAACAACATTTATTATTATAGCTGTTGGACTGTAGTCCAACAGCATTTATTATAGCTGTTGGACTACAGTCCAACAGCTGTTTGCACAGTCAAGTTCCAACAGGAACTTGACTGGATCAAATATCTAGTTTCTATTGAAGTAGATGCTAAAAAAGAAAATAAAGAAAAATAAAAAAATAAAAAAATAAAATAATAAAAGAAAATATAATAATATTAAATAATATATATATATATATATATATATATATATATATATATATATATATATATTACAGATTACATTTTAACAAGAAGTTGGGAGAGATCCCAACAACTCCAATAGAGCTGTTTACCACTCCATTGGAGGCAAATGTCAAGTTAAGGGCTACAAATGGAGACAAACTTGAGGATACTGTGATTTAGAAGCAATTAATGGGTAGCCTAATCTATTTGACTATTACCGAGCGAGACATCACTTATGCAGTCCATGTTGTCAGTCAGTTTATGAGCTCTCCTACATCAGTTCACCTTGCTATTGTGCTTAGAATTATTCAGTACGTGAGAGGCACCATGCACTTTGGGATGTTCTTTTCTTCGTCGTCTTCTACAGATGTTGGAGCTTTTTGTGATTCAGACTTTCGTTGTTCGACTAGAGATTGTCTCCCGACTAATGAGTTTTGTGTTTTTCTTAGAAGCTCTTTGATTTCTTGGAAGAGCAAAAAGCAACAATGAGTTGCTTTGTCTATAGTCGATGCGAAATATAGAGCTATGACACAAGTTATTGCTAAAATCATAAGGATTCAGTGGTTTCTAGAAGAGTTTGGTGTTACATTTTGTAACGCCCCAAAATTTCGAACTTTATAATTCCCTTGAAGTAGTTGAAAAATTCCTTTTCTTTACAGAGTTAATTTTTAAAATCAGCGGAAACGATTTCTCTAAAAGAAAAAGGATAAGTTTGACAACTTTGGGCACGTTAGTGAGAGAACAAAGATTTACCATGGACGATCTGCAATAATACTTAGGAAATCATTTCTTCCATTAAAAGAGTGTCGGGTTGTACAAAATTTGGATTCCCTCCAAAGAAACTGTAACAAAAACCAAAATATCCAGGACAAGAACTACGAGCAGAAACAGTGGATCCTGAAGTCATCTTGCAGTCGCGCCATCGCCTGTGATGCACCTATTCGTCATCTGTACCCATGAAATGGGTTAGTTTTGCGAAAAACTAGTAGGAGAGCACAAAAACAGAAAGAACTAAATTAGGCATGAATAATTTATGCAGTAGGTCGTAACGAGCAAACTAAGCAAATAAACTGGAGAAATAAGCTAAGTGCAACAAACTGAAAAGTGAGCATGCTCAAATTAGTTATTACTTGTTAACCGGCCATGCGGGTACATACATGGCACGTGAGTCGAAAGAGCCGAGTCCAAGCCGAGTGTTCATTATGTTAAGTATTTTAAGATACCTCGGTTGTTTGATTGAATCCTATTCATATGGAGACGACCGATGATCGAGAGAGTAAGTCCCCAAGGCCTGATAGGGATGTATCCAACTTTTACAGAAGTGTTAGGCTAACTATTATAGCCCCAATCCCCCCTAACCTCCGATGACGGGGGAAGACGGGTCTTTTGCCCGTAAAAAGCCATAAATGGTCTGTGCATCAGAGTTGGTACCCTTCGTCCTCTCTCTTGACGAAGCCAGGTTGAATTGAGCACGACGGGGTTTCTTAGCCGTTGCCTCATTCTTCATGCTCTGGTCCATTAGACCAAGACGAACATCTTGCCTATGAAGGCGATCCCATTCTTTTTTATATGTGTTTTCAACAACGTACACAAAGCACTAATCGAGGTCATAAGACCATCATCCAATCGTCGTAGTACTAACATGCCTCACATGTTCAAGAGTACACTACGAGGAAAGGGATATAGGTCCTTAATAGGAGCTTCGGGAGTGTGTTTCGCAAAGATATAATGTTTTAAAAAAAAAACTATTTTAACATTTTAAATCTTTCGAAACGACCCACAACTTGCCAACATATGACATGTGATTTTCTCGAATCTGACATCCGATGACGCAGTGTTTGGGTGCTATGTAAGTCACGACACTGGTTTTGGTAAATGAGCTTCACAAATGAACCCATCACCCAACAACTTGATCTTGCCCCAGATCAAGGGTTTTCCTATTACATATCGGGTAAAATAGTGGAATAGGTATTCCTCCCGAATACGCTGAGTCGATGGCAAGGCAAAAACGAAAGACAATAATGCGAAAAGCAAGAGCCTGGGTGCGAAGTGCGACGGCAAACGGAAACAGGAAATGTGAAAGCAAAGGACAAGGATCGCGAAACCGCGTCCTTGAATTAAAAGACAATAAGTAGTAAATATGAAAGCAAAAGCCTTGGCGCAAAGCGCGACGACAAACTAGAATAGGAAATGCGAAAGCAAAGGACAAGGTGTGAAATTGTCTATGAAAAGACAATATGCATACGAGTACAAATAAAATAGAAAAGATGTGCACGAAGGCACTCTCACAACACTTGAACAAAGTACGCAAAAGCGTAAAAATAATAAACATGCACAATGTCATGTATTTCATAGAAAGAACCGAATGCTTGAGACTCTCAAGCTTAGGAAAAACAAGGGGGGAACACCCCTATTTATACAAGAAAGAGGAGGTGCAAGGGGGCTCCCAAAGGAGTCGTTGGGGAGCCCCCAACGGTCACATTTGTGACCGTTGGGGGTCCCCAACGACTCTATTGGGGGACCCCTCAATGCACCTTTTATGAAAAGTGAAAAATAAAAATAAAAAGAATAAAGAAAATACAAAAATAAAAAGAAAGAAAAGTACAACATATTCCAAATGGAATATGCGTAAGAGGGGAAATTACAATTATACCCTTATCGGGTAAACATAAAATAAAAAAGAGAAAAATATATATAAATATATATATTTATATATATAGAGATACATATACATATATGAATTATATGTAAATGTATCTCTATTTATATAAGTATATATATTTATATTTACATCAACGATTTTGGGAGATACATTTTAACACCCCCCCTCAAACTTACGGTGTGATAACCGCAAGTTTGCCAAGGAGGAAATGAAATCTGGGCGAACATAGAGCTTTGGTGAAGAAGTCAGCAAGCTGATACTCAGACGTTACGTATGGTAGATCAATGACCTTCTTCAAGTATTCTTCTCTGACATAATGGCAGTCCATCTCTATATGCTTTGTTCGCTCGTGAAAGGTGTGATTCTTGGCAATATAAATTGCACTTTTATTGTCACAGCACAGCTTTGTTGGTTCTTTGATAAACACTCCCATATCTTCCAAAAGACTTCGAATCCATACAATTTCCATGGTGGTAGATGCCATGGCTCTATATTCGGCTTCAGTGGATGACAGGCAGACCTTCTGCTGCTTTTTACATTGCCATCAGATCAAGGACTCACCTAAGAAAACACAGAAACCAGTGGTGGAGTGACGGTTACTAGGGTCACCTCCCCAATCTGAATCAGTATAAGCAAGCAATTTCAATTCAGAGGAAGAGGATATGAATACTCCCTTATTTACCGTTCCCTTCAAATATCTGATGATGCGAAACACAACATTCATATGAACGGTTGTAGGAGCATGCTGAAACTGACTGGCGATGTGTATAGCATGTGACAAATCGGGTCGAGTAATGCTAAGATACATTAGAGAACCTACCAACTGCCTGTAAGGAGTAAGATCGGTTAGAGGAACACCGTCGTCAATCTTCATTTTTGCTCCCACAACTTCAGGAGTTTCGCATATTTTGTCATCAGAAATACCTGACCTGTCAATAATCTCGCAGGCAAGTTTAGATTGAGATAGAAAATAACCACGTTGCGAATATGCAACCTCAATTCCAAGAAAATATGTCAGAAAACCTAAGTCTGACATCTCAAATTTTGAAGTCAAGACGGACTTAATACCCTTGACTCCTTGAATATCATCACCTGTAATCAACATGTCATCAACGTAGAGTAACAAAATCACAATCCCTGCATTAGATTTTCTAGTAAACAAAGCAGTGTCAGTATAACATGAGGAAAAACCATGTTCTAACATTACACTGGTAAATCTATCATACCAGGCTTTGGGAGCCTGCTTTAAACCATAGAGAGCCTTATGAAGACGAAAAACTTTATCTTTAGGAATTATCATGCCTGGTGGGGCATCCATATATATACTTCTTCGTTAAGATCACCATTTAAGAAAGCAATTTTAACATCCATTTGAAAAATGTTCCAATTTTTAATAGATGCAATAGTAATAAGACACCTAACGGTAACCATTCGAGCCACAGGGGCAAAGGTTTCTTCGTAATCAATTCCATACTCTTGCCCATACCCTTTTGCAACTAAGCGAGCTTTATACCTTTCTAGAGAGCCATCGCTCTTAGTTTTAACTTTAAAAACCCACCGACAGCCTATAGTTTTCTTTCCTGTAGGTAGAGTTTGGAAATCCCAAGTTTCTGCCCTTTTAAGAGCATTAAGTTCACTTTGCATGGCTTCTTGCCATTCAATGCATTTTTTAGCTTCTTCAAAATTTCTTGGTTCAAAATAAGAGTGAATGGCACTAAGACAAACCCTATATCGAGGTGAAAAAGAGTCAAAAGATACAAAACAAGTTGGAGGTCTTCTATTCCTTTCAGATCTTCTATGGTCAAGAATTGGAGAAAGCTCACTATATTGATCAATAGCACTTCTAAAGGTGTCTTGGTTTCTACGAGAGTAGGTTATAGGCTCACTTGGAACTCTACTTTCTTGTTCATTGAGTGAGTTATGTTCACCAATATCTGCATCATTTTCCTCATCATGGTTTAATGATACCTCATCATCACTAGATATATCATCATTACTAGACAATAAGTCAAATAAGGAGTAATCAAAATTTTCTTGTTGAGAAACATTTTTTTCAAAACCACTCTCATTTTCTAAAAAAGTTACATTTCTAGAGACATATAGCTTATTATCTCTAAGGTCATAACAACGAAAACCTTTTTGTGTTTCGGAATAACCAAGAAAAGCACAAGGAATAGCCTTGGGAGAAAGCTTGTCATTCTTATCTGTAAGTATAAAACACTTACATCCAAAGACTCTTAACCTATTATAATCAGGTTCAAGCTTATGTAATACCTCAAAGGGAGATATTTTCCCTAATATCCTAGATGGTAAGCGATTTATCAAATAAACAGAAGCAAGAGCTGCTTCAACCCAAAAGTTTTTAGGAATATTTTGAGATATAAGAAGGGTCCTAGTGGTCTCAATAATGTGCCTATGTTTTCTTTCAGCCAACCCATTCTGTTGAGGTGTTTTAGGACAAGACCTTTGGTGAATAATTCTGTGATCCTCAAGATATACCTTAAATTGATTGGAGAAATATTCTCCTCCAGAGTCACTTCTAAATATCTTTATGTTGCTGTTGAATTGATTCTTAATCATTGAATGAAAATTTTTAAAACATGAAAACACTTCATGTTTAAACTTAAGAAAATATATCCACGAATATCTGGAAAAATCATCCACAAATATAACGTAATAAGAAAATCCTCCTTTTGAAACAACAGGTGCAGGTCCCCAAACATCCGAATGAACAATTTCAAAAGTTTTAGAAGAGAACATAGTTCTTTGCTCAAAAGGTAAGCTTCGCATTTTTCCGAGAATGCAGTCATTACAAGAAAAAGAGCTTTTACATAGGTCTTTTGCAAAATGTAAATATGATAACTTGGTGATATTAGGATGACCAAGTCTTTTGTGCCACACATTTATATCTTTATGTCGGGCAACATTACACAAAATTTTTGGAACTTGAAGAGATTCCATATAGTATAAATCTCCTCTTCTAAAGCCTTCCCTAATCAATTTCCCGGACTGGCGATCCTGTATTAAGCATTTATCACAAGAGAATTTAATATCACAGCCATGGTCCGTGAGTTGAGACACAAAGAGGAGATTCAAGTTAAGTTTAGGTATAAATCTGATTTTTGGAATAGAAAATTCTTGAGTTTCAAAATTACCTATTCCTTTAATTTCAAGAGAGGTTCCATCTGCAGTGGAGACATAAGATGGAGAACCATTTTTCGAATAATCGGAAAGTGAAAAAATGTTTGGGGACATATGAAAGGATGCACCGGAGTCCAAAAGCCAAGAGATTTTACCTGGAGAGGAAGTGGATATGGCCGCATCGGAAGTAGATCCCTTGAGGAGAGGTTGAAGAGCTTCCACTATTTGATTTATGGAAAGGGTCCCACTCGAAGATGCCTCATCCTTCTGCGGTACACCAGTAGTAGCCATGGCAAGAAGTCTCTTCCATTTGGGACATACAGGCTTGATATGCCCGGGTTCTTTACAAAAATGACAAATAGTTTTGCTATAGTCCCTTCTTCCTCTTTGACCACCATTTTCACCTTGATTTTGAAATTTAAAATGAGGGGGACGATAGGTTCTTACATTGTTTCCGGGTCGGGATACGGCATTGACCTCGCTATTTTCTTCAATATTACAAGGAACCGCAAGAACATTTGGTCCTTGTTTACATAAATTCATACGAGTCTCTTCACCACTTAATTTGGTGAGAACATCTTCAAGAGAAGCGGGAGAAAAAGAGGAGAGAAGAGATGACCTTATTTGCTCAAATTCGGGCCTTAGCCCATTCAAAAAATTGAAGAACCGATCTTCTTCAAGTTGCTTGTGACGGAGCTCAATTGCCTCTCCACTCCATTTTGGTTCAAGCATTGCAAGCTCATCCCAAATAGAGGAAAGATCGGCAAAGTATTCCCTAATCGTCATTTCACCTTGAGTAAGGGAGATAGCCTTCTTTTGAAGGTAATACTTATGAGAGAGATCCTTTGAAGTGTACATTTTTTCCAGATAATGCCAAGCTTCCGATGCCTTTTTGAATTTAATAATGTTGGCATTAATTTTGGTTTCTACGGATGAAAAGAACCATGAAAGAATCTTGAAATTCTTCATTTCCCATTCATCGTGTTTCTTGGAATATTCCTCAAGGGCTTTGGTTCTTTCTTCTCCCTCAAGAATCTTGATTTCGCCTCCATTTACTATGGTAATCTTGGGTTCCGGTTCCGGAATTGTGCCAAGTACATATCCCCATAGGCCTTTTTATTTTATATGAGCTTTCATATTTCCGGCCCAAACATGATAGTTGGACCCATTTAATTTGAAACCAAGAGCAAAATGGGACTCTTTTTCGCCCATTAGAGAGTAAAGAGGTAGAGAAAAAAGCGTACCAACACAATCTTTCCAACACCAACTTTGCACAAGATTCTTCTAAAATATTTGAGAAGAAGGATCCACCACTTCAAACTTCAAAGATCGGAAGGCACGTTTTTCGAGGCACTCGAAAATAGAGAATCCCACGATCTTCAATGATCAACCTTGCTCTGATACCATGTGAAATTGTCTATGAAAAGACAATATGCATACGAGCACAAATAAAATAGAAAAGATGTGCACGAAGGCACTCTCACAACACTTGAACAAATTATGCAAAAGCGTAAAAATAATAAACATGCACAATGGCATGTATTTCATAGAAAGAACCGAATGCTTGAGACTCTCAAGCTTAGGAAAAACAAGAGGGGAACACCCCTATTTATACAAGAAAGAGGAGGTGCAAGGGGGTTCCCAAAGGAGTCGTTGGGGAGCCCCCAACGACTCTATTGGGGGACCCCCCAATGCACCTTTTATGAAAAGTGAAAAATAAAAATAAAAAGAATAAAGAAAATACAAAAATAAAAAGAAAGAAAAGTACAACATATTCCAAATGGAATATGCGCAAGAGGGGAAATTACAATTATACCCTTATCGGGTAAACATAAAATAAAAAAGAGAAAAATATATATAAATATATATATTTATATATATAGAGATACATATACATATATGAATTATATGTAAATGTATCTCTATTTATATAAGTATATATATTTATATTACATCAACGATTTTGGGAGATACATTTTAACACAAGGATCGCGAAACTACGTCCTTGAATTAGAAGACAGTAAGTAGTAATTGCTAAAACAAAAGCTTGGGCGCAAAGCGCGACGGCAAACAGAAACAGGAAATGCGAAAGCAAAGGACAAGGATCGCAAAACCGCTTCCTTGATTTAAAAGTGAACTTATATACGTATATGTATATAAATATATCATTAAGTCTTTTTAATCTTTAATTATTTAAGCTTGATTTAATTATTTAAGTCCTTGTGCAACTTCTCCTACCTTGAGGTATTGCGAGGAAGAAGTCATCTACGAGCGTAGGTGATCGTTGGTTTAGCTCGCGGGGCGCGAACGGGCTCCGTTGCGTAAACTGCAAAAATATGATTTTAGAAGGCATAAAAATGAGCAAAGGTAGAGAGGAGACTCGGCTTCTCCTACCTTGAATGGAAGGGGGGCTTCCCACCCCTTTCCGTTGGCCTGTCGGAAGGCAAAACGAGAGAGAGAGAGACGGGGTCGCAGGGGCCAAATGCACACATGCGGCCCTCGGAAGATGAGGCAAGGGCCAAATGGCCCCTGCCGAGCTTTGCTCGACAAGAAATGGGACAGGGGCCAGAGGCCCCTGTCGGTTAGAGAGGGGCAGGGGCCATCGGCCCCTGCTGGATCTCCAAAAAGGGGCAAGGGCCTTAGGAGGCCCTTGCTGGGTTTTAAAAGAAACGAGTAGGGAGGGGGAGCGCAGGGGCCAAAGGCCCCCTGCGACTTAACAGGAGAGGAGGCAGGGGCCAATGGCCCCTGCTGGAATTTTGAAAAGAAGAGGGGGCCCCTGCCGAAAGGTAGAGGGAGGGAGAGTCGCAGGGGCCTTTGGCCCCTGCCTGCCGCTATCGGGAGGGCGACAGTGAGAGGGAGGGGGGTTACCTGGGCTGCCGGAGGGAGTGGGAGGTCGCCGGGGAGGTGATCGCCGTGAAGGGGGGCTCGCCGGAGAGGTGACCGCCATGAAAGGGGGGGGGGCTCGCCGGAGAGGTGACCGCCGTGAAGGGGGGTTGGCCGGCGTCGGCAATGAGAGAGAGACGAGAGATAGAGTCGGGGGGAGAGAGAGCAGAGACAGAGGGGAGAGACGAGAGATGAGAGAGAGAGTCGGGGGGTCGGGGGAGGCTCGTAAGCCTTCCCCTCTCCCCTCTCGCCTTTTTATAAAGAGGGGGCTCACACAGGGCCCGCCCCCTGTGTCGCCGGAGATCCCCCCCTGCTGTGGGCTGCCAGCCTTTCTGAAAAGGGGTTTTCGAGGGGCTGGGCACGGGTTGGATCCGGGTTGGGTCTGGACCTGACCCGGGTCCGATCTCTTTTTTTTTTTTAAAAAAAAACTGGGTTTTACACATTTTCTGAGAGAACCTTATTGTATTGTGATAATATGAGCACTATCGATATTGCAAAAACTCCAGAATTTCATGAACAAACAAAGCATATTGAGATTGATTGTTACTTTACTAGGAGAACTTATGAAGATGGGATCATATCTTTAGAGAATGTGGGCTCAAAAGAGCAAATTGTGGATGTTTTTATCATAAGTTTGTCTTCTCAACATTTTCAGCCATTCCTTTCCAAACTTGGGATGATTCCGTTAGGCATTATTTCAAGTTTGAGGGGGAATGCTGGAATATGTACAACTGTATCACTCACTTGTGTGCTACTCCTCTTCTTATATATACTATTGTATATAGGGGTAATACTGTACTTTGTCACTTTCTTGTATTATATCAAAGTTATAAGGGTATTTTAGGAATTGTATTGTTAGGGTGTGGGGGCAATTGTTGTATTCTTTACTTTAGGAACTAATGAAGTTTCTTTTGCTCATAGTGGTGCATCCTTCTCCTTGCTTGTTTTGACATGTATTATCATGGTTTGGTCCTTAGGTTTGGATTGAAAGTGGCTTACTTTGACAAGTTGATAAATGATTGAAGTTCTTTCTTTTGGAAATAAGTGTGACAAGATATTCATTACATTTTAATCCTATTATCACCTCATGAAGACTCATGCAGCTGATTTTTCTGACATGTGACCAGCTCAGGCAGCTTAGCACATGAATCTGATTCTTGTCTTAACTTTGGTTTAGTTTGTCACAAAAGTCTCATGGATGCTAGCAATTCTTGATTTGAATTCTGGGCAGTTGAAAATAGCTTTAGTGGAAATATATAAAGGTTTTAGATGTAGTTTACAATGAATCTTTTTGCAGATTTTTTGAAATTGCATTATGTGGTGACTATTGTCACTTTGATGTATCTTGTTTGGGTTGACATTTTATATAAATGCTATATCATCCTTTCCCGAGAATTCTGTGGTTTAAAATCACTGGTTCAATGCTTTGTCTTCTTCTTGTCCTTGCTGCATGCATGAAGTTTCAAGGGTTTAATTGGGAAAGCTGGAGGAGAAAATGGTACCAGGAGCTTGCTAATAAAGCTGCCGATTTGTCACAAAGTGGAATAACATCAGTTTGGTTTCCACCACCAACAGAATCTGTTGCTCCTCAAGGTTCAGATATTGTTCCTGTCCTTTACATATTGTTTATATTCTCCACTGGTTGCATATCAACATTTTGCTTTTTTGATGCTTATCTGGTATTTTATGAATGCAAGCTGTACTTCTGGATGTGTGTTCGACTCTAGTTTTTCACAGAAATCTTGTAGGCAGTTCATCAATTGTGTATCAGGCCTGGTACCTGATGGTATTTTAGGTGCCAGTCGAGCTTCCACCCTCCCTTAAGTAAGTTCTGGTCTGATCCAGCCCAGGCCATCTTTGCGCATTTTTTGAACTGGGTCCAGTTCTTGGCATGTGACTGTCCCTGGGCCCAATAAAATCACAGTTAGCTAGATGTCCTCATGGGTCCAATCTGAGCCCAACTATGTTCCCGTTGTTGAACTGATTATGCTTCTGAAGAGGTGAATGCTTATATATAGGATGTTCTAGTTTGACATTGCCATTCTGATTGAGCTATAAAGTGCTTCTTGAGGATAGGAAATGTGTTGATAACATTGGCTAGCTCTACATGCCTAAGTGCCTGGGTAGATCTTGAATCTTCATTTTCTCTAGGATTTCAGCAGACATTTGTAGTTCCCTTTCATATTTGATCTGGTAATGGTCATCTAATACCTAGCTTATCCGTTAGAGGAGAAAAGTGTTATGCCTGCCAACAGATATGCATAATGCTGACTAATTTTGATCTTGAATTGTTTGGTTTGCATCTGAATGTGGCATATGAAAACATGGATGCTGTAATTTGGCAAAAAGAAACAAAATGAGATGCATTTGTCTGTGTTCCTCTGATGCTTGTGAGATACACTTTCAAATGGCTTTATGTAGGTCATGGATAAACTATAACCTCTTTATTCTGTTCTATTTATTTATATTCATTACTTATTATTCATTTGCAGGTTATATGCCCTCTGATCTTTACAACTTAAATTCAGCCTATGGTACTGTGGAAGACCTTAAACATTGTATAGAGGAAATGCATGCGCATGATCTTCTGGTGTGTATATTGTCACTCATTTCCTGTATGATTTCATTTCCACTGCTATTCCTATTGCCTATATCTCCGATGAGATCTTCCAAATCTCTTTTTTCCTTCCTCTTTGAGTTCCATTATTCTGTTTAATGTGGTTCCTAGATCTTTTTTGTTCGTCTATATGTTCACTTTTTTTTAATGAGTACATGGTTTAATATATGTAGTTTTTTTAAAGGATTGTCCATACCTATGCTTTCAAAAATGATTATTTTAAAAGGATTGTAAAGACTTAAGGTTTCAAGAATAATATACTATACACACCTAAACTACCCATCACTCTCTCACTTTACAAAGCACACATCCACCAATATTAATAAGAGAGGAAGAGGGAGAGAAAGGAGGGACTAGCCCGACGGCTAGTTGGGACAGGTCCCACGGCTAGATTGGTCAACATATTTTGACCAAAAAAATTAAAAAATAAAAATAAGGAACAAAAAACAATCATTTAAATAATGACTAAAAAATAAATAAAATAAAATTCCTATTCTATCTCTAATGGTATACATTAAGTATACTCAATCTATACAATACCTAGGCTAATCACCTAGCATACAAAAGGAAATTCAAAAGATATACAAAAGGTTATACCAAGTACTCCTAGGTATACTTTGGTACGAAAATACACATTCCCAACAATACATATATCTTAACACCCCCCTCAAACTTATGGTGAGTAATTGGAAGTTTGTAAATACAAGAACAAAGGAAAGGATTCAAGTATTCAAATGTCTTCATTAGTAATCTTCACCAAATGCCTGCACTGACCATCTGCGTCTTCGTAAGTTCTTCAAGATTCCAACAGTTACTTTCTCATCCCATATCATTTTTAAGAACATGCAGAGAGAACAAAACAAACATCCCAACTATACAAAGGGAAATATCCTAACCAAATATTTTTAAGGGAAAACAAAAAAGTTTTTAAAACGACATAAGTTAACAAATAGTTATAGACTATTTGTATAAAGTTTCAAAACAAATATATTTTAAACAAGAACAACAATTAAAAAGAAACTCAAGTTAATATATATATATATATCTACATATATAGATATGGAGAGAGGATGGTCAAGTATGCCAACCTATGTCACATAGGTGTGGGTGCGGCAATGCGACACTTTAAAAAAACTTAGGTGTGGGGAGGGATATATATATATATATATTTTAACAATTTCAAGTTAACACTAATGAAATAAAAATAATTATCATATTATCAATTCATCATGTATAAATTCATGTAATAAATAAAATTAACAATCTACCATTCATCATGCATAAATTCACCATTTTCTTCATTAAAACCAAAAAATAATTTTTTATTTAAAATAAAATTCATAGAAAAACTAGCTGAAGTTAGAACCCAATCCAAGCTTTGTTGGGTTCGGCCCTTGCACCAACGAGGGGAGGAGGAGGAAGGAAGAGAAGGAAGAAAGGAGGAGGAGGAGAAGGAAGAATAAAGAGAGGAGGCAGTAACAAAAAGAGGAGGAGAAGGAAGAAGAAGAAGAAAGATAGGAGGAAGAGAAGGAAGAAAAAGAAAGAGACGAGGAGGCGGAGAAGGAAGGAGGAAAAGGAAGAAGAGGAGGAACAAAGAGAGAGACTTACCATCACCGATATCATTACTATCGTCATCGCCGCCACCATTGGGAGAGGAAGAGAGGAGTCAGGGAGGGAAAGGAGGAGGAGGGGTCGGCGGGGAAGAGAGGAGTCATGCCCTAAACACCACCCCATAAATTTTTTTTAAGTGTGGACCAAATCGGACTTGGTCAAAGTTGATCGAGTCCATTTTGGACACATATAACCTTAGGTTCCGTCTTGTATCCAAGGTTTATTGACTGCACCCGGTGCGGCAAAATGTGAATTTTGCCACACCGGGTGTCGCACTCACGTCACTTCGATGCGGGTGTTGCGGGCTCTTTGGCGAGTCCTAATGGCATAGATGCCAACAAAACATAACCATATATAAAAAAAAATCTAAACCATTTTAAAAGCAAGTATCAAGAAAAATAACTATAAATAATATTTTTTTTTTAAATTTTAGAAAAACTAGCAACAATTTAAGCAAGATACAATAGCCATTAAGATAGACACAAGGAATATATCTCAAAAACAATTTTTAATAAATCTAGTTTAAACAATCATGTTTTTTCAGTTATCCTGATAGAGTTAATTCATTTTTTTCCCTTATGTTCCTTGCATTCAGTTGTATAGACTGTCATAAATTGGTATGATAAGTATATTGTGTGACCTTTTGTAGGCTTTGGGTGATGTTGTCTTAAATCATCGATGTGCACAGAAACAAGTAAGATTTTAGATTTTTAATGTCTTACTTTTTTTGAAATTTCTCACGTGTTATTCATCATGTTCTGCAATTTTTGTGCATCTTGTGATGAAAGTTGTTATAACATGTTTTGTTTTAGAAGTTCACTAGTGTTAGACCATTGGCTGTCAGATGCTACTACTTGAAAGATTATCTATTTTAAGTTTTTAGCTTTAAGCACTAGACAGTTTTACATCAATTTTAAATGATGAAAGATAGATGCACAAGTGTGAGATATAGGAAGGTAGAACAGACTATTCTAGCAAAATTTTGCATATTAGCTAGACAATTGCAAAATTGATTTATTAGACATGGTAATAAATTCCTTTTTATCACTTATGTTCTAGGATTAATTGTTTTCAGTGGATTTTACACCACAAAAAATAAAGAAAAAATTAAAAAGAAGAAAGGTGATAAGTGAACGAGCTTATTTGATATTTATATCTATGTAGCAATTTCACATTCTTTATAGTTATCTTTCGTAATTTACATTTATACCTAGATGGCTACTGCACCCTCGTTGGAGTGAAAACAAGAAGAGGATAACAATACAGCAGAAAAACTGGGGTGGTTGCGGACCTTTCTGTCCAAAAGGGCAGATGGAACTTGATGACAAATAAAGGACATTTGCTTGAATATTTTCTGTGCAGATGGTCCTCGAATATCACTGAACTCTAAGTATATGTAAAATTAGTTGCTTTTAGATAGGATATTTGATGGTAACTAATTTGTGATGAAAAGAGTTAAGTTTAGTCAGCCACATAAAAGATTAATCACCCAAGAATCAATACAATAACCCATTAATGGTATTCATGACTAATAAGAAAAATGCAAAATATCTAATTCTGTAGTAACAAATAATGAAAACAAACTCATCAGCCACAACTTGCAGAACTCACAAAACAACATAAGTTAACTAAAGATACACAAAGACAAAAAAGTTTTTGAGACTTATGTTTTACAACCAAGCTTTTCAAAATTCAAACAAAATACAATGTTGGTGATACCTATCGTCAACATCATCAACATCTCCTTCTTTATCTTCATTTCCATCTTCCTCATTGATATCGGTGTCTGAGGAAAAGAAAACGGGTTTCAACACCTATCGTCTTGAGGACAACGCGCGGAAGTGGTGGAACACCACCAAATGGATCCAGTTTTTGGGGAATGAGGTTATCTCATGGGAGAATTTTCGAAAGGCCTTTCTCGATAACTACTTCCCTCCACACTCCATAAACAAAAAGAAAATAGAATTCCTAGAGTTGTGATAAGGCAGTATGAATCTAATCGACTACACTACCAAGTTCTAAAATCTCGGACGATACTGCCAAGTTTGAAAACCTTGGACGATAATGCCCTATATTATTCGAAACTGACTAGAAGAGGGCAGACAAGTATGTTCGAGGATTGAAGAATGGATTGCGGTCTCGTGTATTAACGAGTATGCCACAGACATTCCAGGTTCCCGTAGCAGCAACTACCAAGCTGAGCGAGGACTTGAAATGATTCAAGGGTATCGTAGGAAAGAAACCAGCTGAGATTGAGTGACATAACAAGATGTCATTCCCGGGTGGGCAGGTATCACGACCATCCTCCCATAAGGAGTTCCAAGGAAGGAACTCTGCTCCACCGGCCAAGAGGCCACCGCAGAAGCTATGTCACAGGGATTCGGCTAGCAGGGTGCCGCACCCGCGTCGACGTGACTCGACGCGGGTGTGGTCAACCCGACCCTTGGTGCGTTGACCGCATCCAGGGTCATTTCGGTCCATTTTTTGGATTTAAAAAAAAATTTTTGCCCTATGAAATGGACCCGCGCCGGGGGGAACCACCGGAACCCCTTTCTATATATATATATATATTACATTTTTTCCCCTGCCGCACCTCCGCACCCAAGGTTTTTGAAAGTGCTGCACCCTTGCACCCACACCCATGTGACATAGCACAGAAGGAATGAGCCACTCAGCTCCACCAATAGTCCAACTTTAGTTGCCCGAGGTCTAGCGCATATCACCTCGGACAATTAAGTCCCCGCAATACAGGTGATTGCCTGTATTGCAGCAAGCAGTGCCACTTTATAAAAGAGTGTTGCAAGAAGGCTGTGGATGATCAACGGAGAAATGTCGTACCAACACGACCCTCCTAACAATCACAACAATGTCCTCTGTCCCAGCGATTGCCACCACCAAAGCAGACAGAGCAGAAACCAGCGGTGGGTTGTGTTTATGCCGCTACGATCGAACAAATTGCCAGCGGTGGGTTGTGTTTCTTGAAATTAAAGGAATGGGCAATTTTGAAAAACAAGACTTCTTTATTCCAAAAATTAGTCTTATACAAAAACTAAACTTAAATTTACTTCCGGTTTCTCAACTCTCGGACTATGGTTGCGATATAAAATTCTCTTCTAATAAATGTTGGATACAGGATCGCCAATCCGGGAAGTTGATTGGGGAAGGCTCTAGGAGAGGAGATCTCTACTATGTTGATTTTCTTCAAATTCCCAAGAACCAATTTCGTAATGTTGCTCAAAACAAAGATATTCATGTATGACATAAGAGATTGGGGCATCCCAACATTGTTAAAATCTCTTATTTGCCTTTTATTAAGCATCTTTGTAATGAAAATTTTATATGTAATGAATGTATTCTTGGGAAAATAAAAAACCTACATTTTACTCAAAGATCCATGTTTACAACAAAATCTTTTGAAATTGTTCACTCCGATGTATGGGGTCCGGCTCCGGTGATATCTAAAGGAGGATTCTCATACTATGTTATCTTTGTGGACGATTTCACTAGATTTAGTTGGATATATTTTCTTAAACATAAACATGCAGTTTTTTCGATTTTTAAAACATTTCATATGATGATTTTAAATCAATTCAATGAAAGTTTAAAAATTCTTAGAACCGACTCCGGTGGCGAATATCTTTCCAATGAATTCAAAAGTTATCTTGAAAGTCATGGTATTCTCCATCAAAAATCTTGTCCAAAAAACCCACAACAAAATGGGTTGGCTGAACGAAAACATAGGCATATCATTGAAATAACTAGAACCTTGCTCATTTCACAAAATATTCCGAAAAGACTTTGGGCTGAGGCAGCCCTTACATCGGTCTATCTCATAAATAGACTCCCATAAAAAATTTTGAACAAGGTTTTCCCATTTGAAAAGTTATACGAAAAAGAACCTGATTATAGCAGGTTAAGGGTTTTTGGATGCAAATGTTTTGTCCTTACTGATAAAAATGACAAACTCTCCCCCAAGGCCATTCCTTGTGCCTTTTTTGGTTATTCCGAAACTCAAAAGGGTTGTCGGTGTTATGATATTAAAAATGATAAACTATATGTTTCAAGAAATGTAAGCTTTTTAGAAAAGCTCAGTGGTTTCGAAAAATTTGAATCTAATGACGAGAATATAGACTATTCTTTTTTGTTTGATCTGTTAACTGAAAGTGATGAAACTAGTGATGATGAGTCGAATTAGAATGACTCAAGTGATAATGAAACCAGTCCTGTGTCCTCTTCATTTCATCAACATATCAATGAGGAACCACATAGAGATCCCATAACCTACACTCATAGAGATAGAAATACTTTCAGAAGTGCCCTCGAAAGATATGATGATGCTAGTGGGACTGCTCCTCAAAGTGAGGAAAACCTTCATAGGACCGAAAGACATAGAAAACCCCCTTCTAGGTTCATCTCATATGAGTCTTTTTCACCTAAACATAGAGCCTGTCTAAGCGCCATTCATTCTTACATAGAACCTAGAAACTTCGAGGAAGCACGAAAATGTCTTGAATGGATAGTCGTAATGGATAATGCGCTCGAAGCACTTAGAGCTAAGACATGGGAATTTCAAGACCTTCCTAAAGGTAATAAAGCAATAGGGTGTAGATGGGTGTTTAAGGTTAAGACTAAGAGTGATGGGTCATTCGAGAGATACAATGCCCGTTTAGTTGCAAAAGGATATAGTCAAGAATATATGATTGATTATGAAGAAACCTTTGTCCTGGTACCTCGAATGGTCACTGTCAGATGTCTTATAACCGTTGCCTCGATCAACAAGTGGAACATCTATCAAATGGATGTTAAGAATGCATTTTTAAACGAAGATCTAAATGAAGAAGTTTATATGGATGCTTCTCCTGGAATGGAGTCTCCTAAAGGAAAAGTGTTTCGCCTTCGAAAAACACTTTATGGTTTAAAAGAAGCCCCCAAGGCTTGGTATGATAGGTTTAACTTCGTAATGTTAGAAAATGGTTTTTTCATCTTGTTTTACTGATACTGTTTTGTTTGTTAGAAAATCCAATGCAGGGATTGTTATTTTACTTCTATACATGGATGACATGCTTATAACCGGAAGCGATTCTAAAGGAATTAAAAGCATAAAGACAATTTTAAAGGATATGTTTGAAATGTCTGACTTGGGATTTCTAACTTATTTTTTGGGTATTTAAGTAGCATATTCTCATAGAGCGTATTTTTTGTCTCAAACTAAGCTTGCATATGAGATTATTGACAGGTCAGGTATTACAGATAATAAGGTTTGTGAAACTCCTGCTATAGTAGGAGCTAAAATGAAGATTGATGATGGTGTTCTCTCCGATCCTACTCCCTACAGACAACTTGTAGGATCGTTGATGTATCTGAGTATTACCAGACCAGATATCTCTCATGCAGTGCATACTGCAAGTCAGTTCCAGCATGCACCAACATCCGTCCACATGAGTGCTATCTTACGAGTCGTAAGATACATTAAGGGTACTCTAAATAAGGGAGTATTTCTATCCTCTTCGTCTGTTTTAAAATTAATTGCTTATACTGACTCTGATTGGGGAGGTGACTCAAATAACCGTCACTCCACCACTGGTTTTTGTGTATTCTTAGGTGATTCACTGATCTCGTGGAGATGTAAGAAACAACAAAAAGTTTCTTTATTTTCGACTGAAGCTGAATATCGTGCCATGATAACTACTACCATGGAAATTGTATGGATTCATCAGCTTCTAGAAGACATGAGAATCACATTAGAAGGACCCACTAAGCTATGCTGTGACAACAAGAGTGCAATTTATATTGCCAAAAATCATACCTTCCACGAGTGGACTAAGCACATTGAGATGGACTGTCACTATGTTCGTGAAGCCTACTTGAAAGGAGTCATTGATCTTCCATATGTCACTTCAGAATATCAGTTGGCAGATTTCTTCACCAAAGCATTGTGTGCTCCACAATTCAACTTTCTCCTTGACAAACTTTCGGTCATCTTACCCTAAGTTTGAGGGGGGTGTTAAATTATGTAATCTAATCATGTAATCTATTATATATTTTATATATATAAGGTAATACATATACATATATACAATATATGTATATGTATCTACCTATTATATATATATCACCTTAGCCGAAGGGGTATACTCGTCATTTTATACATTCTTTTTCGAATATGTATGTATTTTTTCCATTTCTTTTTTCTCTTTTTCTTTTTTCTTTTTCTCTTTTTTTATTCCTTCTTTTTTTCCTTTTGGTGCATGGAGGGGCCCACCCAACATGATCGTCGGGCCCTTCCAACGGTTATAATTATAATCGTTGGAGGGGTCCCAACGATCATATTGGGAGCCCCTCCATGGCTTCCCATTGTGTATAAATAGGGGTATTCCCCCTTGTGTGTTTTTAAGGCTTTGAGTCAAAGCCCAAGTGCTCAATAAAGTGATTCCAATATTTTTTATGCCGTTGTGCATTTGTGAGATTTTGTGAGTTGTGCTTTTGTGCACACGTGTTCTAAAGTGTTCTTATTGTGCATGTGTGTCAAGTTTATTATCAAGAATATTAAGGTCTTGATCTTAGTATCTTGTTGAAGATACGTTTACAGGACCCTCTTGGTATACCAAAGCAACACTTTTTTGGTATATCAAAGCAACAACTGTGTAGAACACACCACCCCCAGGTAAAGTAGCAGACTCTCCCTAAAACTGTGTCTAGGAGAAATAACCTCAATATCAGGTTCAGGGGTCATAGTAAAGCACATGGAGTTTTGTATCATCGTGGTCTCCCAAAACCGAATCTCTAAGATTCTCATTCTTTCAATGAGAAATCTCAGAACGTATATTATATTGTTCTTATTCATTATCTTTTTATTAAAAGCCAATTATTGAGTTTTGCAATTCAGCATGCAAAAGCAAAGGCAAAAGCTCGCATCTACCTTTGCGAAAACCATCATGGACTCTCGCATGTGGAAACACATAGAACAATACAATATAGTGCAATCAAAATAAAGGTGATTTTTGTGATGCATTTAAAAGTAAATAAAGCGGGAGCAAACCACAGCTCGAGGCCCACGATGATTCATTTCGACCATCGATGCATCATACAAAAAAATCATGAGTAGCATACTACAATGCATTACTTTTGAATGCTTCACAATGCATATTCATTTATGACAATTTAAAGATGTGCATGAAACAATAATATACATATGCATGTGTGTGAGTTCACATATCCCGGTTAAATGGATGCTTTCATTCATAAGCTTGCTCAAGTAAACAAGTGAATACCAAACATAACAATTTAATGTATGCACATGCAAAGGGTGCAGACTTGCAATGTTGCTTTGATTTAGCATCATATATATCAAGTACAAGATAGTGAAACAAATCATTCCTTTATATGCACAGGGCTGAACATAATACGAGTAGCAAATCTGAAAATTTCTAAGTATAACTGTAAATTACATATGCTAATTCAATCCTCACTTATGCATATATTGAGCATACAACCACTTATGAAACCTGTATGAATATCGCACCTGTAACTCAAATATTCTGTTCAGAAGAAGGTAAATTCTCAACAGGAAGATGACTTTCCCCTCAACCACTACATTGGCACTTGCAAAGCACTTGGATTGTGTGATAGCAATATGACTGCAACTGTTAGGGGTTGACATCATGTAAACAGAAACACAAAGGAGATCCCTACCTATCAGCCAAGTTCAAAAAGCAAAGACTAATGTTGATAGTGGCAGCAAAGCCGATGAAAGTACTGTCAGGCTTTTCAACATCTTGTGGAACCAATAAGCAGCAGGCCTTACAACACTGGTTCCACTCAGCAGGCAAAGTCAATAGAGAACAGACAACATGGATCTATGCCATAGGGATCAGAAGTTTGAGGCCTACTGCCTTGACTGACTTTGAAAAACAGAAGTTCCATTAATCTCAATTATTCAATGGAAATACGATGAATTGGTCAGAGACTCACTGTCCATGTGACAAAAGTATAACAAGGATAGAAAAACCACAAGCAACAAAGTTCAGGAAGTAGAGCATAATTTGGTGATTGCGGTAAAGCTCACATAAGTGCCAGACTTCCAAATATCTTATGAAACCTATGAAAAATCCTCCACAATTGACAATGTGCTCAGCCAACAGATTGAACAAAGTGAAATTTTATGATAAGCTTGGCTTCACCCTTGCATATTATCTAGCCTGACCATAATGGAGAGGAGATCCATTCATACCCCACAATTTTAAGGCAATAGAAAAAGTTGTAAGATCCACATGATAACTGCATACTTCACTTGAAATTGTTATGGGCTATATTTACAAAACAGTGAACTGGACATCTGACAGGTGGTAATGGAATTGAAGAAGAGTAGGCCACATATCCAATAGAAAGAGACCAATATTGGCTACTAACTGTAAGGAATCTAGTTGAAAGCAAATGCTACAAGCTGTTTTGAACTTCAAAGTAGGTAGATAGATACTTTAAGGGGCTGTGTTTTTTCTCTTTTTAGTTTGCAGGCACCTGGCCCAGCCAATTGTTTCGCTGGGTCTGTGCCCTGCTAGAACACACCCAGCCAAAACCAGTCGTCTGGGTTCAAAACCACAACACATGCCCAGTCGAAACAAGGGCTCGGCTGGGCCTGCTAAAAACATGAAAACATTTTTTTTTTCTGTTGGGGTTGGACAGACCCAACCGGTCAAGGTTTACATCTGTGACTTCTTCTTCACTATGCCTTCATCCCAAAACAATTGGGGTCGGCGATATGAACCAAAACTCATAGTGGTTCATATATATAGGGTGTGACTAAGTTTTTATGCTGGTTGTCACTGGCCTAACGCAACCCTCCTCCTTTATCCGGGCTTGGGACCGACAGTGTATAACTAAACAGTTAAACACATCTGTGACTACTACATATATTACAAAAGTGAATGGTGTTCGTGAAACACCTGACACACTGTATACACGTAAAAGTCATGTGTACCTACAACACACTACATATTATGTTTATCAGTTCTGAAACTTGGAATGAAAATTCCAGAACTTTGCTCATGTAGGTCATCCACTGCATAACTACAGTTAACTATAGGGTTTAAACAGAATTTCATGAGACTGACAGCATCAAACATCCGTATCGCAGCATATACTTGGAATACACATTCTGTTTTAAAGCCATGACACCTTGATCAACAACTTCATCATCAGTATATATATATATATATATATATATATAGCAGCATATATATGCTTATATATGCATGGCATGGAATACAAATCCATGCCCTCTTTTCTCATCTAAAGCAAGAGAAAAACCCGTACCTTGGTAAAAATCGAGGAAAATACTGAATGGATGGTTGGATCCTCCTCCTTCCTCTTCTTCTCTCCCTTTTTTCCTTCTCTCTCTTTCCCTCTTCCTTTCTCTTTTTTTTTCTCTCTTTCTCTTTTCTTTCTTTCCTCTTTTTTTTTTTCTTCTTTTATAAGGTGAGGGAGAAGGGGTGACATTTCCCCTTTCTCCAAGGGCTGGAGAGTCTCCAATAGGGGAAACTCTCCCCTAGTTCCTAATTTTTTTGAAACTCTAAACAAATGTTGACTTTTCTTTTTCTTAAAACTTTCAACCTTTCTAAAACTCTGTTAACCCCTCTTAGGTAAGAATAGGAAGTCTTTTAGAGAGTCCCACTCAGCCCAAAAATACAAATTCTGAATTGATATTATTTAATTATTTACTTATTAAATATTAATTAATTTAAAATATCTAAAAACTTTCAAAAATAACTAAATTAACCCTAAAGGCTTCTTAGTCTTATTTAAACCCAAAATAAAGCTTTATATACAATTTAAAGCTAGAAAAACGTTGGGCTTGGATCTGGATCCAAGATCCAAACCCATACCCAAAACAAAAATTGCAGTAACACCTGGATCAAATCCAGATTTACGTAGAACCTAAATAGGACCCAAATCCATAAAAACTCGGATCCTAGGCCTTGGATCCAATCCGATCCAACTCCGGACCGGTTTCGACAAACTGCTCAATTTTCATAAAAACACGATTTTCGGGCCAACCGAGACTTGGATACAAAAAAGTAAAATATCACTGCACTCAGAATTCCGAGACACATCCAACGATATATTACACGAATATTAAAATTTAAATTTTGCCCAAAAATAACCCGAATTTGCCTGAATTTCGCTTGAATTTAAAGGTCAAAATTAAAACTCTTTGCCACGCTTCGTTTGGCTCGCCTTGACCTTGTGGATGAGACCTGGGTCAAGCCCAGACTCAAAGACTTTAGTCTAAAAATGAAGCCTCAAACGTTTTTTCTCCTAGACAACCAAATTTTTTTGAAAAACCTGAAAATGACTAAGTGTAAAAATACGGGATATTATAGGGGGTACCGAGTCTGGATCCGGGTCTGGATCCAGTCGGATCTAACCTGGATCCAATTTTTTTCCTTGAGTCAGGTTTTACAAACACGGTTCTACTCGAGATGACAGAGTACGACGCTATTTTGGGCATGAGTTGGTTAGGCCAGAATCATGCTAAAATCTTATGCCGCGAGGGTAGAGTCATACTGTCTTGACTCGAGATACCTAAGGTAGAATTCAGGCTATTTATACCTGTTCTGCAAAAATGAGTGATATCATCGTTAAAGGTGTAGAAGTACCTCAAGAAGGCTTGCATGACCTTCCTGGTCAATCTCTCGGCAGTTGAGTTGACATCTACGCCACTTGAAAGCCTTTAGGTGGTAAGAAAATTTTCTAATATTTTTTCCGGAGAGTTGCTAGAACTCCCTCTGCTTTCTGAGGTGAGTTTGAAACTGAATCCTTAACCAGAACAACACCAATTTCTAAAGCATCCTACTGAATGGCACCTGTTGAGCTCAGGGAACTGAAAAACCAACTCGAGGACTTAATGGACCAAGGATTCGTCAGACCAAGTGTATCACCTTGGGGGAGCGCCTGTGTTGTTCATAAAGAAAAAAGGATAAATCATTAAGGTTGTGCATCGACTACAGGATGCTCAACCAGGCGGCCGTAAAAAATAAGTACCCGTTACCTCGAATCGAAGATCTACTCGATCAACTACAAATGACCAAAGTATTCTTCAAAATTGACCTTAGATCCGGATATCACCAACCCAAGATAAAAGAAGAGGACATCCAGAAGACCAGAGTTGCCAATCGAGGAAGCGAGAGCGGAAAGCGATACGGGAAGGGGAAGCGGAAATGGGAAGAGAGGCACTTTCAAAATTTTAGGAAGCGGGTAGCGTGTAACGACTTAGAAGCGAAGCAGGAACCGACCTAGGAAGCGAACCAGAACCGACCTAGGAAGTGAACCGGAAGCGGCCTAGGAAGTGAGGGGGAAGCGAAAAAATAAAAAAATAAAAAAATAAAAAAAATAAATAAAAATACAAAAAAATAAAAAAAGAGGAAGCAAGCATCCCATTTTTTTTGTGCGCTTTCCAGCATGTTTCGGAAGCACAACATTTTGCGCTTCCAAAACACGCTTCGGGGAAGCGCGCTTCCCCACTCCCAAGGGCGCTTTCGGTAACTCTGTAGAAGACTGCCTTCAGGACGAGGTATGAATATTATGAGTTCGTGGTAATGCCTTTCGAACTCACTAATGCACTTGCTGCTTTCATGGGCCTGATGAATAGGATGTTCAGACCATGTCTAGATACATTCGTCATTTTTCCTTCTCGAGCACTGGATTATATATATATATATATATATATATATATATATATATATATATATATATATATATATATATAAATTTTGAGACAATCGTGTTGTAATGCTTTTGGATCTGCAACATCCAGTTTGGGTCTGCAATATTTTGAATGAAATTGTTTTTTATGCTACATTCAGTATAATATCATTTTGAGTGGAATATAACCTGCCCGAGGTTTCAAACCCAAGTTAAAAAGGTTTTCACTAGCTTCAACGTTTACAATGGGCTCTCTTTTGTGCCCATTTTGCCCTCATCTATGTGTGTATATAAATTAGATGAATCCCCTTATTCTTGTAATGTTTTACAAGCATATTTGAAAGCTCAATAAAATATTATTTTATATTTGAGAGTCTTCTTTGTATGCGCCCATTGTGGGTGCTGTGATTGTGCTCTTGGCGGCTTAATTTTGTGCATGTCCATGTCTGTAAAACCAGTAAAAAATATATATATATATATATATATATATATATATATATATATATATATATATATATATTAAAGATCGGACCCGGGTCGGGTCCAGACCCGACCCGGATCCAACCTGTGCCAGCCCCTCGAAAACCCTTTTCGAGGGGACTGGCAGCCCACGGCAGGGGGCCTCTCCGGCGACACAGGGGGCGGGCCCTGTGTGCGCCCCCTCCCTATTAAAAGACGAGAGGGGAGAGGGGAGGGCCTACGAGCCTCCCCCGACCCCCCCGACTCTCTCTCTCATCTCTCGTCTCTCTCCCCTCTGCTCTCTCTTCCCCCGACTCCATCTCCCTCTCCCTCTGCCGACGCAGGCCACCCCCCCCCCCCCCTTTCACGGCGCCACCCTCTCCGGCGAGCTCCCTCCTCGACAACCACCTCCCCGGCGTCCTCCCTTCTCTCCGGCAGCCGCAGGTGAGCCCCCTCCCTCACTGTCTCCTCTCCTGTTACGGCAAGCAGGGGCCAAAGGCCCCTGCGACTGCCCCCCCCCCCCCCCCTTTTTTCTCCACGAACGACAGGGGCCATTGGCCCCTGCCGCCTCTTAGATAGCCGCAGGGGGCCTTTGGCCCCTGCGCTCTCTCCCTTCTCTTCTGGCAGGGGCCGACAGGCCCCTGCTTTTCTCTTTTGGTAGGGGCCGATGGCCCCTACTCTTCTCCTTAAAAGAGAAGCAGGAGCCACTTTGGCTCCTGCCTCCCTTCTTTTGGGAAAAAAACCCAGCAGGGGCCGTTTTGGCCCCTGCCCCTCTTTTAACCGACAAGGGCCAGAGGCCCTTGTCTCTTTTTCTGGCGAGCAAGGGCTTGGCAGGGGCCTTTGGCCCCTGCACTCTCCCCCATCCTATTCATTTCATTGGTAGGGGCCATCGGCCCCTTTCTTTTAAAGAAAGGCTGGCAGGAGCCTTCGGCTCCTGCCCCACCTTCTTTTAACACCCAGCAAGGGCCTCGAAGGCCCTTGCCCTCCTTTAGAAATCCAGCAGGGGCCGATGACCCCTATACCCATCCCCTTTAAACGACATGGGTCATTGGACCCTACCCCGTTCTCTTTCGCAACGGTAGGGGCCAATGACCCCTGCTTTGGATTGCGGAGAAACTGAGTTTTCTCCCTATCTATATTTATTTTATGCATGCTAAACTACATACTTTTGCAGTGTTACGCAACGGAGCCCGTTCGCGCCCCGCGAACTAAACCGACGATAACTTACGTTCGTAGAAGACTCCATCCTCGCAATACCCCAAGGTAGGAGAAGATGCACAAGGACTTAAATAATTAAATCAAGCTTAAATAATTGATAATCGAAAGGACTTAATGATATATTTATATACTTATATGTATATAAGTACACTTTTAAATCAAGGACGCGGTTTCGCGATCCTTGTCCTTTGCTTTCGTATTTCAGTTTGCCGTCGCGCTTTGCGCCCAGGCTTTTACTTTCGTGTTTACTGCTTATTGTCTTTTAATTCAAGGACGCGGTTTCGCGGTCCTTGTCCTTTGCTTACGCACTTTCTGTTTCTGTTGCCGTCGCGCTTTGCGCCCAGGCCTTTGCTTTCATAAGTTACTACTTACTGTCTTTTAATTCAAGGATGCGGTTTCGCGATCCTTGTCCCTTGCTTTCGTAGTTCCTGTTTGCCGTCGCGCTTCGCGCCCAGGCACTTCCTTTTCGCATTATTATCTTTTGTTTCTTTTCCTTGCCATAGACTCAGTGTATTCGAGAGGAATACCTATTCCTCTTTCCACCCGATATGTTTTGGGAAAACCCTTGATCTGGGGCAAGACCAAGTTGTTGGGTGATAGGTTCCTTTGTGAAACCCATTTACCAAAACCAGTGTCGTGACTTACAAAGCACCCAGACACTGCGTCATCGGATGTCAGATTCGAGAAAATCACATGCCTTATGTTGGCAAGATTGTGTGTGGTTTCGAAAGATTTGATATGTTAAAATAGTTTTTTTTTAAAAACATTATATCTTTGCGAAACACACTCCCGAGGCTCCTATTAAGGACCTGTATCCCTTTTCTCGTAAGTGTACTTCTTAAACATGCGAGACATGATAGTACTACGACGATTGGATGAGAGAGTCTTATGACTTCGATTAATGCTTAGTGCAGGCTGTTGGAAACACATATAAGAGTGGGATCGCCTTCATAGGCAAGATGCTCGTTTCGGTCTAATGGACCAGAGCATGAAGAATGAGGCAACGGCTAAGAAACCCCGTCGCGCTCAATTCAACCTTGCTTCGTCAAGAGAGAGGACGAAGGGTACCAACTCCGATAGACAACCCATTTATGGCTTTCAAAAAGGGCAAAAGACCCGTTTTTCCCCCGTCATCGGAGGTTAGGGGGAGGGATAGGGGCTACATAAGTTAGCCTAACACTTTTGCAGAAGTTGGATGCATCCCTATCAGGCCTTGGGGACTTACTCTCTCGACCATCGGTCGTCTCCATAGGAATAGGATTCAGTCAGACAACCGAGGTATATTAAAATACTTAACATAATGAACACTCGGCTTGGACTCGACTGTTTCGACTCACGTGCCATGTATGTACCCGCATGGTCGGTTATCAAGTAATAACTAAATTGAGCATGCACACCTTTTTTTTTCAGTTTGTTGTACTTAGCTTATTCCTCCAGTCTATCTGCTTAGTTTGCTCGTTACTACCTGCTGCATAAATTATCTATGCCTAATTTAGTTCTTTCTGTCTTTGTACTCTCCTGCTAGTTTTTCGCAAAACTAACCCATTTCATGGGCACAGGTGACGATTAGGTGCATCTGGCGATGGCGCGACTGCGAGATGATTTAAGGATCCACTGTTTCTGCTCGTAGTGTTTCTCCTGAACATTTTTTTGTTTTTGATACGGTTTTCCCTTGAGGAAACCCAAATTTTGTACAAACTTGATACTCTCTTCAAATAGAAGGAATGGTTTCCTAAGTATTATTGCAGATCGTCCATGGTAAATCTTTGTTTTCTCGCTAACGTGCCCAAGGTTGTCAAACCCGTCTTTTTCTTTTAAAAGAAATCGTTTCCGCTGATTTAGAAATAAACTCTGTAAAGAAAAAGTATTTTCCAACTATTTCAAGGAATTTATAAGGTTCGAAATTTTGGGGCGTTGCAACTTGGTATCAGAGCAGATCGAAACAGTGATTCTTGGTCATCGAGCATCCGCATCGCACTGTAAGTAATTTAATTTCTCTTTTTCTATACTATTAGACTAGAGTATACCTTACATGAGTATTTGGGATTTTTCTTGTCCAAAGAAAATGAACCCTCCGGATGGTGAAAGATTGGGACGCAGAAGAGGCGCAAGAAGAACACGCTGTCGTTCTGTGAGGGGCAGAAGCTCTGTGGTAGGAAGACTTGAGCGTTCTTCTATCGGTTCAGATCATTGGACCAGCGGGCCGCCCCCTCCCACTTTTGCGGATTCTTGGGGCTTTACGCTTCCGGATACCTACCAGGCACCGCTAGCCGCGACATGGGCAGCAGTGCACTTTCGAGAAGGAAGTCGTGTGCCAAATCATGTTTTAGTTAATCGACACACTTCTCGGGAATCCTCTGAAGCAGAATCCCCCTGGCAAGCCCAGATGGGATGCAATTTTTGCGGCGAAGAAGGACATACGATGGATAATTGTCAACTCAGGGAAGCATACAATAGAAGGGGGACTGCAACACAAGATCTGGAAGACACAGCATCCTCTGTCCAGGGTACTTATGACACACCATCGTGTGATGGACAAATATTACCCCTAGAGAGTGCTCAGGACATCGCTCCACCCACTCATATGCCTTCCCCCAACTCACCAATTTACACACCATCCCCAGACTCGCCACAGTATATATCGGATACTCCGGTAAACACTCCGGCTTCACCGCTATACATATCGGATTCCCCGGTATACACACCAGCTCCACCGCTGTACATACCGGATTCTCCGGTGTACACTCCGGCTTCGCCACCCTATGCACCGGATGCCTCACCACATTACTCCCCTACTCCTCTTCACGGGCAAGGAGTCCCGAATGAGGATTTGCCTCCTTTTCCCCCTCTACGCGGGTTAAGGCGCACGGGTATCGCAAGAGAGTACTTGAGGAAGTACTCTCATCATCCCTAAAGGATAAAAACTCGTTGATTTTTGTACCGTGGACAGTTGTTGTTTTAACTTTTTGTAAGTGCCCTCCTATACCAGCACTGCTGGGCTTTTATAATCTCTATTACTCGGAAATATGATAAACTTTTTGATATTACTCTTCTCTTTCAAGTATTGACTTATGTATCATCTGGATATTTTAAGGATGGTTCGAGGGTCGAACGAAGGTTCATCTGACGAATGGTCAGATCAACGGGGATTCATCATGGAATCGTTGAGCGCATTGGCTAGCGCCATGCGAAATCAAGCGCACAGCCAAGTACCTACCCCAGAACCAAGCCACCCTTCGACAGTATCATATGAAAAGTTCTTAAAGCTCGATCCTCCAACCTTCGCAGGCAAGCCCGACCCCGATGCAGCTGAAAACTGGACTTTGGAAATAGAACGAGTTTTCCAAGTTTTGACAGTCCCAGAAGACAAGAAGACCCTTTATGGTACTTTCAGACTTTTGGGTGCCGCCCGCCATTGGTGGGACACGACTCGGAACATACAGTTCCCGACAGACTCGTTTATTCCTTGGGAGGCTTTCAAGAAGGCTTTTTTGGAGAACTATTTTCTTCCTCATGCGAGGGAGAGGAAAAAGGTGGAGTTCTTGGAACTTTGCCAAGGTTCGTCAAGTCTGGTGGACTACATCTCCAGGTTCCAGGAGTTGGAGCGTCATTGCCCCAACTTATTTGCAGATGATCGGGAGCGGGCGGGTAAATTCATCCGCGGATTAAAGGAAGGACTCCGACCAAGGGTCCTAAACAGCATGCCATCAACTCTCGCCGCAGCTGTTGCTGCAGCTACTCTCCTGACGGAGGATTGGGAACGCTCTAAGAACACCCAAAGCAAGAAGCCACCCGTTGTGGGTAACGATCAAAAGAAATATCCCTCTGGCGGTCAAACCAAGCGACCGCCCTTTTTCGTAAACAAGGAAGGTGGAAGAAAGCCATATCCTCCTTCCAAACGTCAGCGTCCTCAGGGCAACCCTCCCGCCCGGCAGCAGGCGGGCGATGTCTGCCCAAATGCGGACGACCTCACCCCGGGCAAGCATGCCCTCTTCTTACAGGCGGATGCCTGTACTGTGGCAAGATGGGCCACTTTGCACGCGAGTGCCGCAGAAGGCGGCTGACGACCTCAGAAGGAATAATGGAGCACCTCTGCTCCCTCGACCACCGCCGCAACAACAACAACAACAACTTTCTTACCAGGCGCAGCAACCACAGTCCAGCGGCCAGAAGAAAGCACCAGGACGCGTTTACACTGCCACGGTCGAACAGCTGACCAAAGGCGAGCTTGTGCAAGGTACCATCTTGATTGCTAACCAAGCAGCTTTCGTACTCTTTGATTGCGGTGCCACTCATTCTTTTGTTTCTGTAAAATTTGCTGAACTCTTGCACGTACCTGTAAGTTCGTTAGATAATGCCCTCAACGTCTATAACCCGATTGGGAAGAGCACTATTTGTGCGACCTATGTGCCAGCTTTGGACGTAGTCTTGGCAGATCGACATTATCCGGCCTGCGCTATCCTTCTAGATATGACCGAATTTGACGTCATCCTAGGCATGGATTGGCTGCACAAGTACCATGCCAAGATCTTTTGCCATGAAAGCAAAATTGTGTTATCTCTACCAGGAATGCCTAAGGTGGAATTCAAGTTCGTGAAGGCGGTCCGTGCAAGCAAGATGATTTCTTCGCTAAAGGCACAACATTACCTGAGAAGGGGATGCACTGCCTTTTTAGTCAATGTCGTCCAGTCCGAACCGACAGTAGTTTCGATTAGAGATCTGGAGGTGGTTCGGGATTTTCCAGACATCTTCCCAGAGGAGCTGCCAGGACTTCCCCCACCACGAGAGGTTGAATTCAACATCGAGTTGCTACCAGGTACTGCGCCAATTTCTAAAGCTCCATACCGTATGGCGCCAGCCGAGCTCGAGGAACTCAAGAAGCAGCTACAGGAATTGATGGATCTAGGTTTCATTCGCCCCAGTGTCTCGCCTTGGGGAGCTCCTCTTTTATTCGTTAAAAAGAAAGATGGATCATTGTGGTTGTGCATCGACTATCGAATGCTCAACCAGGCCACGATAAAGAATAAATATCCGTTACCGCGTATCGAAGATCTGTTCGATCAACTGCGGAATGCCAAGATTTTCTCAAAGATCGACCTTAGGTCAGGATACCATCAACTCAGAATTAAGGGAGATGACATCTCCAAGACGGCTTTTCGAACCAGGTATGGGCATTTCGAGTTTACTGTCATGCCTTTCGGACTCACCAACGCTCCTGCAGCCTTCATGGACCTCATGAACCGTGTGTTTAAACCCTTTTTAGACACCTTCGTCATCGTGTTCATTGATGACATCCTGGTGTACTCAGAGACCTGGGATCAACATCGCGAACACCTGATCATCATTTTGGAAACCTTGCGGAAGGAGCGTTTGTTTTCTAAATTCTCTAAAAGCGAGTTTTGGCTCAAGGAGGTTATGTTTTTGGGACATGTTATATCCGAGAAAGGCGTATCCGTAGATCCTGCAAAGGTGGAGGCCGTACTAAGCTGGCAGCAACCGAGGAATGTTCGTGACATCAGAAGTTTCCTTGGATTAGCTGGATACTATCGAAGATTTATCCAATACTTTTCCAAAATCTCTCTGCCTATGACAAAGCTGCTAAAGAAGGAGGCTAAGTTCGTGTGGGACGATTCGTGCGAAAATAGTTTTCTGTTGCTGAAGGAACGACTTACTACCGCTCCTATCTTAGCCTTGCCTTCGGGACAAGGCGGCTTCGTAATTTATACTGACGCTTCCGGGACAGGCTTGGGCTGCGTCCTAATGCAGAATGGTAAGGTATCGCCTACGCATCGCGTCAACTTAAGATTCATGAGAAGAATTATCCGACTCATGACTTGGAATTAGCGGCAGTGGTTTTCGCATTAAAGATTTGGCGACACTACTTGTACGGGGAACAATTCGAGGCTTTTACGGATCATAAGAGCCTCAAGTACTTGTTTTCGCAGAAGGAGCTTAACATGAGGCAACGACGGTGGCTAGAATTTCTCAAGGATTACGATTTCACCCTTTCCTACCATCCAGGAAAGGCGAACGTGGTAGCTGATGCTCTCAGCCGTAAGGCTTCTAGCATTTCCGTCAACCTATTATACGTTGGTTGGAAGTTGATTGAGGATTTGGTTTCCTGGAAACCGTTTGCAGTCTCATCAAATTCTATCAGTCTTTCTAATCTGATAGCTCAACCTGAGCTGTTAGCCAAGATCCTTGCTGGGCAAAAGACTGATGCGCAGTACGAGAAGTTGAAGGCTCGTACACAACAGACCGATACTCCTTTCCGACTTAAGGACGATGGAAGCATTTGGCTCAAAATCCGTCTTTGGGTCTCAAATGATCCCGTTTTGAGAGACGAAATTCTCGTAGAGGCTCATAAATCCAAATACACGATTCACCCGGGAGGCACGAAGATGTTCAAAGACTTGCAGCGCAGATTTTGGTGGAGCGGAATGAAGCGTGACGTGGCCGAATACATCTCTAAGTGTTTGACTTGCCAGCAGATTAAGATCGAGCATCAACGACCTGGCGGAGTGATGCAACAAATGGAGATCCCACAATGGAAGTGGGAAGACATCACTATGGACTTTATCGTCGGTTTGCCAAGAACACGAAGAAAGAACGATGCGATTTGGGTGATCGTTGATCGACTCACCAAATCGGCTCATTTCCTTCCTATCCGTATTAGTCAGTCCTTAGACAGTTTGGCGGATCTCTACATTCGTGAGATTGTGAGGTTGCACGGTGTTCCGGTATCTATCATCTCCGATCGTGATCCGAGGTTTACCTCGAGGTTTTGGGGACAACTTCAAATCGCGTTGGGTACGAATTTAAAGTTTAGTACCGCATTTCACCCTCAGACTGACGGACAGTCTGAACGCACAATTCAGACTTTGGAGGACATGCTGCGTGCGTGCATGATGGACTGGAAGGGAGAATGGGATTCTCATACCAGTCTGGCCGAATTCGCGTACAACAACAGTTACCACGCTAGCATCGGGATGGCCCCTTACGAGGCCTTGTATGGAAAGCCTTGTCGTTCGCCCCTCTACTGGGACGAGGTTGGCGAGCGAAGGATGGAATCTCCTGTAGTGCTACAACACTACACTCATCTGGTGCAGATGATTCGAGAGCGACTCCGTACTGCACAGAGTCGGCAGAAAAGTTACGCGGATCGTCGTCGTCGAGAGCTCACCTTCTCGATAGGAGATATGGTTTTTGTTAAGGTATCTCCCACAAAGAGCGTTTTCCGTTTTGGGAAAAAGGGAAAGCTAAGCCCTAGATTTGTCGGACCGTTCGAAATCCTGGAACGGATTGGTGAAACAGCTTATCGTGTGGCTTTACCTCCTCAGTACGCTCAGATCCATAACGTTTTTCACGTATCCATGCTTCGGAAATACGTTCACGACCCATCACACATCATCCATTATGATGATGTAGACATTCAGAAGGATTTGTCTTTTGAGGAAAGACCAGTCGAGATCGTTGATCGTCGAGATCAAGTGCTTCGATCTAAGACAATATCTCTTGTAAAGGTCCGTTGGAAGCACCATGGAATAGAGGAATGTACTTGGGAGCCTGACTCTGCTATTAGGGAGAAGTACCCTGACTTGTACTTGGATCGTTAGTTCAATTTAATTTCGAGGACGAAATTATTTTAAGGAGGGTTGGATGTAAAACCAGTAAAAAAAAATATATATATATATATATATATATATATTAAAGATCGGACCCAGGTCGGGTCCAGACCCGACCCGGATCCAACTTGTGCCAGCCCCTCGAAAACCCTTTTCGAGGGGACTGGCAGCCCACGGCAGGGGGCCTCTCCGGCGACACAGGGGGCGGGCCCTGTGTGCGCCCCCTCCCTATTAAAAGACGAGAGGGGAGAGGGGAGGGCCTACGAGCCTCCCCCGACCCCCCCGACTCTCTCTCTCATCTCTCGTCTCTCTCCCCTCTGCTCTCTCTTCCCCCGACTCCATCTCCCTCTCCCTCTGCCGACGCAGGCCACCCCCCCCCCCCCCCTTTCACGGCGCCACCCTCTCCGGCGAGCTCCCTCCTCGACAACCACCTCCCCGGCGTCCTCCCTTCTCTCCGGCAGCCGCAGGTGAGCCCCCTCCCTCACTGTCTCCTCTCCTGTTACGGCAGGCAGGGGCCAAAGGCCCCTGCGACTGCCCCCCCCCCCCCCCCCCCCCCCTTTTTTCTCCACGAACGACAGGGGCCATTGGCCCCTGCCGCCTCTTAGATAGCCGCAGGGGGCCTTTGGCCCCTGCGCTCTCTCCCTTCTCTTCTGGCAGGGGCCGACAAGCCCCTGCTTTTCTCTTTTGGTAGGGGTCGATGGCCCCTACTCTTCTCCTTAAAAGAGAAGCAGGAGCCACTTTGGCTCCTGCCTCCCTTCTTTTGGGAAAAAAACCCAGCAGGGGCCGTTTTGGCCCCTGCCCCTCTTTTAACCGACAAGGGCCAGAGGCCCTTGTCTCTTTTTCTGGCGAGCAAGGGCTCGGCAGGGGCCTTTGGCCCCTGCACTCTCCCCCATCCTATTCATTTCATTGGTAGGGGCCATCGGCCCCTTTCTTTTAAAGAAAGGCTGGCAGGAGCCTTCGGCTCCTGCCCCACCTTCTTTTAACACCCAGCAAGGGCCTCAAAGGCCCTTGCCCTCCTTTAGAAATCCAGCAGGGGCCGATGGCCCCTATACCCATCCCCTTTAAACGACATGGGTCATTGGACCCTACCCCGTTCTCTTTCGCAACGGTAGGGGCCAATGACCCCTGCTTTGGATTGCGGAGAAACTGAGTTTTCTCCCTATCTATATTTATTTTATGCATGCTAAACTACATACTTTTGCAGTGTTACGCAACGGAGCCCGTTCGCGCCCCGCGAACTAAACCGACGATAACTTACGTTCGTAGAAGACTCCATCCTCGCAATACCCCAAGGTAGGAGAAGATGCACAAGGACTTAAATAATTAAATCAAGCTTAAATAATTGATAATCGAAAGGACTTAATGATATATTTATATACTTATATGTATATAAGTACACTTTTAAATCAAGGACGCGGTTTCGCGATCCTTGTCCTTTGCTTTCGCATTTCAGTTTGCCGTCGCGCTTTGCGCCCAGGCTTTTACTTTCGTGTTTACTGCTTATTGTCTTTTAATTCAAGGACGCGGTTTCGCGGTCCTTGTCCTTTGCTTACGCACTTTCTGTTTCTGTTGCCGTCGCGCTTTGCGCCCAGGCCTTTGCTTTTATAAGTTACTACTTACTGTCTTTTAATTCAAGGATGCGGTTTCGCGATCCTTGTCCCTTGCTTTCGCAGTTCCTGTTTGCCGTCGCGCTTCGCGCCCAGGCACTTCCTTTTCGCATTATTATCTTTTGTTTCTTTTCCTTGCCATAGACTCAGTGTATTCGAGAGGAATACCTATTCCTCTTTCCACCCGATATGTTTTGGGAAAACCCTTGATCTGGGGCAAGACCAAGTTGTTGGGTGATAGGTTCCTTTGTGAAACCCATTTACCAAAACCAGTGTCGTGACTTACAAAGCACCCAGATACTGCGTCATCGGATGTCAGATTCGAGAAAATCACATGCCTTATGTTGGCAAGATTGTGTGTGGTTTCGAAAGATTTGATATGTTAAAATAGTTTTTTTTTAAAAACATTATATCTTTGCGAAACACACTCCCGAGGCTCCTATTAAGGACCTGTATCCCTTTTCTCGTAAGTGTACTTCTTAAACATGCGAGACATGATAGTACTACGACGATTGGATGAGAGAGTCTTATGACTTCGATTAATGCTTAGTGCAGGCTGTTGGAAACACATATAAGAGTGGGATCACCTTCATAGGCAAGATGCTCGTTTCGGTCTAATGGACCAGAGCATGAAGAATGAGGCAACGGCTAAGAAACCCCGTCGCGCTCAATTCAACCTTGCTTCGTCAAGAGAGAGGACGAAGGGTACCAACTCCGATAGACAGCCCATTTATGGCTTTCAAAAAGGGCAAAAGACCCGTTTTTCCCCCGTCATCGGAGGTTAGGGGGAGGGATAGGGCCTACATAAGTTAGCCTAACACTTTTGCAGAAGTTGGATGCATCCCTATCAGGCCTTGGGGACTTACTCTCTCGACCATCGGTCGCCTCCATAGGAATAGGATTCAGTCAGACAACCGAGGTATATTAAAATACTTAACATAATGAACACTCGGCTTGGACTCGACTGTTTCGACTCACGTGCCATGTATGTACCCGCATGGTCGGTTATCAAGTAATAACTAAATTGAGCATGCACACCTTTTTTTTTCAGTTTGTTGTACTTAGCTTATTCCTCCAGTCTATCTGCTTAGTTTGCTCGTTACTACCTGCTGCATAAATTATCTATGCCTAATTTAGTTCTTTCTGTCTTTGTACTCTCCTGCTAGTTTTTCGCAAAACTAACCCATTTCATGGGCACAGGTGACGATTAGGTGCATCAGGCGATGGCGCGACTGCGAGATGATTTAAGGATCCACTGTTTCTGCTCGTAGTGTTTCTCCTGGACATTTTTTTGTTTTTGATACGGTTTTTCCTTGAGGAAACCCAAATTTTGTACAAACTTGATACTCTCTTCAAATAGAAGGAATGGTTTCCTAAGTATTATTGCAGATCGTCCATGGTAAATCTTTGTTTTCTCGCTAACGTGCCCAAGGTTGTTAAACCCGTCTTTTTCTTTTAAAAGAAATCGTTTCCGCTGATTTAGAAATAAACTCTGTAAAGAAAAGGTATTTTCCAACTATTTCAAGGAATTTATAAGGTTCGAAATTTTGGGGCGTTACAATGTCCATTTGGAATTTGTATTGGACATTTGTGTTTTGAAGACTCTGATTTTGTGACAGTAAGCCCCTTCCTCTTCTCTTGTTTGAATTACCACTCACGATATCTACTATCCTTTTCTGAACTAGCAACTTTTAAAGCTATACAAGGGCTGTAAGATCAGAAATAGAAGAACTTCATCCACATCAAGATCATCATCACCACCATGCCAAGGCTATGAATAGCCAATGTCGAAATCCATCTGTCCTTTTCTTCTTCTTGCTCAAATACTTGAGAATCTGTTTGTATTGGTACTTCATATCCTTTGCTAAAGTCCTTTGATGTGCAAGCAGCAATATTTTGGTGTCTTGACTAAATGATGCTTTAGCTAATATAGTCTTATGGAAATGTTGCTTTTGCAAAATTTATATTGGATCTCTAGCTGCTCTCCATTCTTGATTTGGGTTTCCCATTGCATTTTTGTATCATTGGAGGACATTTCACTCAAAAAATATCAAAATACTAAGGACAAGAGAAATTTCTACCTCAAATGCTTCAAAAATAGGTGAATGTCATGAAGACCACTTTCTCTTCGCCTTAGTAGTCGAAAATGAAGCCCCTTGCACAAAATCACTCTCTAAAAAAGCAAAACATATAAAACCCCCAAATCTCTCTTGAAGCTCTGAAATCTCACCCCCATACTCTCTCAAATGAACTAGGATGTGTTTGGGGATCAAAAGCTATCTCTTTATACCTAAAGGGTTTAGCCAAAAGTGTCTTTATCTCTTAAAAATTAAAAAAAAAAGATTATAAAATTGCAACTACGGCCATATCAATAATGGATGATACCCTTTATATCGGGGTGTATAATACGATGCAGTTCTGTATCATATGATACATGATCAATATTCCCTTGAAATGTGTTTTAGCCTTAGGGGTGTACTGCATTGATAGAAGATGGATAAAGTCCTGTACTATAACGTATTGTATGATACATTATGTTACAATTATGGGAGCAGTATAGTTGAATATGACACAAGGGTACCTAGAATATCTGTCAAGGAGCTATCTATGTACTAGAATGAAATTTTTTATGTTGTTTGTGTTAAAGATTTGATGGGACATGTTTCTTATAGTTTTCTTTGCAAGTGAATAATTTCTCAAATAACTTGATTAACTATACTTATCCCACTCTGGAGGGTAAAACTTGTGGGTTTGATGACCTCCTGCATTAAAGATGTTATCTGAATATAACTTTTCATTTAATGGCTGTTTAGTTGTTCTTTCCACATATTGATACAAAATGTAGAAAAAAATTGCATAATTTTGAAAAATTATCTTATTAGATGATATCAACTTATTTTCTCTTAATCATAGCTAATTTGTGCATAATGTGGCTGATTCCAGAATCCAAATGGAGTTTGGAATATATTTGGTGGAAAGCTTGCATGGGGCCCTGAAGCTATTGTTTGTGATGATCCAAACTTTCAAGGTCGTGGAAATCCTTCAAATGGTATGAAACTCACTGGGGTACCTTTCATCATATTATTCTTCAAACAACATGCTTATGCTCCCATGTGAAACATTTTTCTATTTTTGATGCGAAATCTTAATCTATTTCTTCAGTTTGTAGATGGAATATAGTGTCATTTATAATTGCTGGTAGCCAAAAAACACTTCCTGTATAAACATAAGATTTTTTGGTTAGCATATCCTTCTGTGTTCGTGGAGTTCTAGTCCTGGTTCAATGTTTCAAGTTCTTGTTGAACTTATTTTCATCGTGGATGCAGTACAAAACTGGATGTTCTTCATGCAGTGCATTGTATATATTTTAAAGGGATATATGTTTCTGCAAGCATCCTTGTGAGATAAGATAAAGGCCTTTTTGGGAGGTCATCATCTTAGATCTCATGTCCAGAGCATTGCACTAAAAACTAAATGTGACGTGCAACCATATAATGATACCATACATTTAAGAAAACTTTCTTCTTTTCATTTTGGAGAACAGACCTATCCTTCAGTACTAGTTTCCAAGTCTTCTATATTAGATAAAACCAGAATGGACAAAAGCAGAATAATTCATATTATCATAATGTGCGGAGGGCAATGCACTTGACTGTTTGAAACCTTGAATCAGCAACAATGCCTCTTCTCAAAATTTTGGCATCCTAGATTATGGCCTAAACAACTTGACATTTAAAACAGAGATTTGTATGGTTACTAGCAGATTGTAACATAATTTTTTTATTCTGACACAATTTTCTAAATATTGGAATAAGGTAAAACTACCATCTCAATTGCATTTTCAATTATATAAGGCATGCTGCTACAAGCCTTGTATAATTTGTTCAAGCTGGATGTTTTGGAGGAAATAAGAAGTAAAAAGAATTTTTCTGCAATGAAATTCATAAAAAATTATAAAATTTTATTTTAAGAAAATGTGAAAACATGAATTTCATTATTCAAGTAAAATCATTCGAAATTATCTGAGATTTTGGAATCAAATTTCAAATGCGTATAACTAACCATCTATGTACTTAGTCTAGAGAGGGGAAAAGCAATATCTGTAACGACCCCAATTCATACCCTTTGAAAATGCGGAATAATTTTTTTTTGTTTTAAAAGTCATGGAAAACTTCCCAGAGACCTGGGGTCCCTACAGTTCCAATTTTAGTTGGATAACCACACACCACAAACCAACTTACATTTATCATTTATAACCAACCAACTGAACTATTTTATTAATGAATCAATCAAAGTCATATTTAATGTCAAAAGTGAAATATCAAATTGCAGTAATTAAGAAGACTAAAAGTAAATAACAGTAGAGCCAATCTGTCCGCAAGTGAAGCCGTCTGAAACAAATGTGACCCTCGTATCTCCTCAGAAGCGAGTCGTCTTCACTGATCACCTGTGTCTGGGAAAAACCAATAAAATAAGAGGGTCAGAAATCCGAAGAATTCTGCGTACAGGTTTCTCTAATGAATCAAATAAGAAAAAGAGCATAAATAAGATCCATATAATAATTTAGGAGGTTACAATTATAACCAAATTATAAGGCAATTAACCAGTTATGCACAATAAAATAAACATTAAGCATGAGGGAACGCTAAGTAATTAACATTAATTACAACTTAATCAATAAGAAAATTAAATGCAACAGAGATCAACATCATGCAATGATCAACGTATAACAACCAAGTGAACAGGTAAACATGCATGAACTAATGCAGAACAAGAATATGCATGATTTATGTATAATGCATGAACCATTTATTATCTTTCATTTAAGTTTTCCTCTTTCCATATGCATGTCCTATTAAATGCACACAATCCTTAAGTTCCTCTTTTTAATTTATCATTGCCCGCGGATACACCAAACGGGTACAATCCCCGAGGTCAAGTAGGGTTCCCGGGGTAGCTTCACACACAATTTGTATTTTATTACCGGGTTCCAAACTTAGCCCTCGACCGATATCAGGAAACAACACTATCCATCGGAACCTTGGAAAACAACATCCAAAGTCGGGGACACCATGGAAAACAGCATCCACTGGCGCCACTTTCTTGGTATACCAAAACAAACTCACAGCTGTGACTAACACACCACTCCCGGGTAAAGTGGCGGCTTCTCCCTAAAACCGTGGCCAGGAGAAGAACCTCAATATCGGGTTCAGGGGCAACAAAACGCACACGAAGTTTTTGTATCCTCACGATTTCCCCTAAACCGCAATATCCAAGATTCCCACGCTAAAGCAGGGACATCAAGGAGAGAGTGAATTACACTGTTCTTTATTTTCTTTTATCTGGTTATTAATTCATTTCTTTTACATTTGCAAATTTACATGCAGAATTAATAACATAAGCTTGCACATCAGCATGCTAAGCTTTTCACGGGACCACCGCCCATGACAACATAGAACAGTGTGGTAAAACAACAAATCTCACATTTGATTTGTTGCAATGCATCAAAATAACTAAATCAGAGAACGACTAGTTCTCGAGGCTCACCCAGCCCCTGATGATCCAATTGACCATCAATGCATTCATAAGCAAAAATCATCAATTACATGCCTCTCTGCATAATTTTCCACATGTTTTCGATGCAAATTTATGACAAATTTTAAAGATGTGCATGAAACAATAATATATTTATGCATGTGCATGAGTTCACTATTCATGTGCATGTGCTTTTATGAAATCATTTCATACACATGCATTCATTTATGATTCATAAGTACATGTGGACAATCAAGCAGTATTGTACATGTTACACACACATCGATTTCATGTATGTATATGCACTTAAACAAATTTTTCGATAGCATAATACTTAGGCATGTCAGATCAAATCAAAGCACATGAACAATCTCATTCATAACATGTATTAAAATTACCATACATGCATAACTAAATCTGGAAATTTAACTTGCAAATTTAAAGATCTAGCTCTAGAATCAAAATAACACTAAGTGTTAAAGTATACACTTAATATATATATATATATATATATATATATATATATATATTTTTTTTTTTCGTGTAACCTTTTACTCATGCACCCATACCAATCCCTTAATGACATGTCATGCAAAGAATCTCAAATACCTGTAGAAGAATTTGTGCTTGGCTTGTAGTGGATAATACCTATAAGTGAGGTTTTCCTTTGTAAATATGACGTATGGGCATAGAAAATCATTGGTAAATATACATGAACACCTTTATTTTTCTAGTAATATTCCCTGTAATGAGTGAAGCACTGAAACTCCTCATGAAAACCGCTTCAATCAAAGCATTCATTAGGCATTTGGAAAATTGAATGTGTCAGAGGCAGCTGCTGTTAGCCATTAGAGACAGACTTCAACAGTTTATGAAAAGAAAATCTGTTAATAGGGCAAACAAGCCCATGAAAAACAAAATTTTACAAGACACTTCTTTTAAGGTCTTCTGGTCTGGTCTTACTAGAGGAGGTGTTACATGATGTATCTGTTGTGCATCTCAAATGGATAGTTAAGGGGATTTTCCACTGACTCATGAAGAAAAAGTGTCACGGTCTGCTTTGTTCTCCAACACCTAGTGAATATTACAGATCATGCTGCATCATCTTATGTCTGGGAACACCAAGACTAATTCAATCATGCTGATATGTGGCGAGATGATGGCACGCAATATGCACAAACAAAAACTGATTATTGGGTCAATGCACATTATCTTTTTGAGTGTTATCATAGATATATATTTATATATTTTTTTTTTCGACATCTCAAATGCATAGTGGAGTCATGAACTTTTAGTTACTATTCGACTGAGGTATATGTTCTCTGTACTTATCAAGGTATTATTGTGTACAATGGACTAAAGCACTCCAGATAGCAACCTACAATGCTGAGGGCAAGTTACCAATTCTCATAAGCAAACGATAGACACCTCAACTCCTCTGCCCCAGCAAAACCAAAATCTGGGAAGGTTTCTCCATCACACATCATGAAAGGCCTCCCAACATAATAGAAAACATATAACAAATTATGCACACCACAGAGAACCTTTTTTTAGTACAGGTATAAACAGTCGATATCAAGAAGCATACATGAAACGAAAGATGCCTCAACCAAGTGTTGCACATAGATACAAAACACAGTAATAGCACCACTTATGCTAAACAATGCCAAAACCAGCCACACAATCTCAACATATGCAACTGGATACCACAAAAAAAACTGAAAATCAGATTACTAGACTATCGGTCCTGGAGAAAACCTTTGCTAGACAATCCTATCAGCCACAAAACTGATTTCAATAGCATCCTCAACCCACCCAATAAGGTACCAATAAAACCCATAGCATCAAATTTCACAAATCTGACGATTTGGGGTTCCTACGACTCAAACCCCCAAATCTGCCCCTCTAACGATTTTCCTAAAATATTCCATGGAAAACAAATTTGCACCCTCTTTCCCACTCGAAATCAAGAGGAAAAACGCGTACCTTTTTCGCTGGTTTTCCGGCGATCGGAGGCTGGAGGCACGGTCGGCTGGGGCTGCTCCTTGTTGCTGCCGTGATGGGGAGCTCGCTGGAGGTCGGCGATGGCTGCTAGTTGCCGCAGCTCGCCGGCGCCTCCTCTTCTTCCGGCACACCGAACTCGACAGAGAGAGGGATAGAGGGAGAGAGAGATGAGGGGCGAGATGAGGGAAGGGAGAAACGAGGGAGACGAGGGAAGTGGATGAGACCCCCTCTTCCACCTCCCATTTATCGCCGAACCCCTCCCTTCTTGCCGAGATGGGTGGGGTTTTGGTTACGCCTGCGTAACCCCCCCTCTTTCCTGATTTTAGGGTTTTATCGGGCAACCCTTATCGGGTTGCCCTTTGTCTTTTAAAAACAGCTTACAGGGGCGCGGCTCGGGTCCGGACCCGAGGCCCGTAACCCGACCCCCAAACTATATGGATCCATCAGTTGGATCCGAATGGATCCAACTATGGATCCTCGGATAAATAAATAAAAATTTAAATCTTATTTATATATTCTTCGTATTATTATTATTATTAGTTTTATTATAGATATGGATATAAAGACCATTTTATGGATCTTAGATCCACATGTTGGATCCATTTGGATCCAAACACGGATCCAACCTTAAATACTTGGTTTTTCTTTTCTCTTTTTTTTTATACTATTAACTATTTATTTAACTATTATAAGTATAGTTTTAATACCCCATGGTGGGTTATTTACGCAATTCTTTTCTGGATCCGGTAACGGATCCGAGGCCCAAATTTAGAAAAGTACTCGTTATTTTCAAATAAATTTAAATAAATAAATTACAAAAATTGAGGTTATTACAATATCACATGGGCCTAGATGCAGAATGGACAAAGCATGAAAATATAGATGCAGATTAAGGACTTTTTTTCACAACATATGCACACACACACACACACACACACACATACACACACACACACATATATATATATATATATATATATATATATATATATATATATATAAATTAGTAGGCGTTCACCTACCATGGACCATCCAATCAAATAATTGGATGGTTGAAAAAGCTCTGCAGATGTAATCGACATGGTTTATTTAGTAAAAGACAGGCTTTGGGTTATGTGTTTGGGATGTGTAAGAAGGATTTCAAGGCTTAAAACAAAATCAATGACCTCCAATGTACCAAAAATTTGACTACTGATTTTACTTTGAAAAACACAATCAAAGAGTGATCTCTATTGGAAACCATGCTCAACACATCGATGGGGTCAGATGGAGTATGTGTATACACAGACACACATATATTTGCTACAGTCCTTTGTACATACAGTCTAGTAGAAAATACCATTTGTGTATCTAACCTTATAGATGTGGTCTACATAGTTTATTTATTAGAAAATAGGTTTTAGATAATGTATTTGCATCATGTAAGTGGGTTTTTCAAGGGCTTCAAAAATCAAATGCTCACAATGTGGCAATTTCAAAAATCAAATAATCATATTTTTATGTTGAAAAAATATGATCCAAGGTGTCCTAGCAAACAAAACTTGTTGAACACATCTGTGAGGTTAGATCAAAGTTACCGGAAGCGCCTATGTAGTAGGAGAAGTGTGCTTCCCCGATACGTGTTTCGGAAGCGCGAAACGTCGCGCTTCATAAATGCGTGGGGAAGCGTCCCTTTTTTTGGGGAAGCGCGTTTCCCTTTTATGAGAAACACGCTTCCTCCTCACTTTCCTCTTTATTTTTATTTTATTTTATTTTTTTTTCTTCTTTTTTCGCTTCCACCTCGCTTCCGAGATGGTTCGTGATTCGCTTCTAAGTCATCCCACGCTTCTCGCTTCCTAAATTTTTTAAAGTGCCTCGCTTCCCGCTCCCACTTCCTGTATCACTTCCCGCTCCCTCTTCTTTGACCGGTAACGACCCCAATTCACACCCCATGAAAATGCAGATTTTTTTTTTAAAAACCATTGCTGAATTCTTCTAAGAAACCCGAAGCCTTTACAGTTTCACTCCCAATTAGATAAAACAACCAACCACAATAGAGCTTACAATTATCACCCATACCAAACCAAACATTTATTCGATTAATGAGTAAATAGTCTAAAGACAATTGCATAAATGAAATACTCAGAGTGCAATAACAACTAAATGAAACAAAAAGAAAATAAAAGTAGAGCCACGTTGTCCATCTGTGATCTGTTTAGCAAGTGCGTGGCACCCGTGACTCTCCCAAAAGCCAGCCGCTTCACTGATTACCTACGGTTGCGAAAAATCATAGAAAGAGGGGGTTAGAAATTCGAAGAATTTTGCGTACAGATCCCTCTAATGAAATAAATGAGCATAAAGAACACAAATACAATTTCATGCAATAATTCAGAGGAATGCAATTATGACAATTACGTAATTCAGTTAAGCATTCATGCAACACAGAACATTTATTAAGCATGAAAGAACATTAATCAACAACAGAAATTACAATTTAAGTAAGCAGGACATTTATCATGCATTAGAAATTAAGCATCATGCATCCACCACATGTAACAATTAAGAAAACAGATAAAATATGCATGTCCTAATGCATAGCAGGATTATGCATGTTTTATGTGCAATGTATGAACACCTTATTGTCTTTTATTAAAGTTTTCCTTTCCATATGTATGCTCTATTAAATGCATACAATTTAAGTTCCTTTTTTTTATTATCGTTGCCCGCGGATACACCACGCGGGTAAAATCCCCGAGGTCAAGTTAGGTTCCCAGGGTAGCTTAACACACCAATTATATTTTTATTACTGAGTTCCAAACTTAGCCCTTAACCGAATCACCTTCGAAACATTAGACCTCCACATCTAATGTCGGGAACACTCCACGCCCATAAGTGTCACTTCTTTGGTATACCAAAACAACAACTGTGTCGAACGCACCCCCTAGGTGTAACACTCTAACAATTTTAACCTTAATTATAGTTCAAATATTGAAATTTCGAGACCATTTTTTTTATAAGTACAAGTAAATCAATTTTATAATGCGAAAACGTTTTTTAAAAATGGTTAAGACTTTGGGCGCAGTTACACTAGAGATAACAATCAAATCAAAATATACGAGATATACACATTTCAAACCACGTACAATATAGGACTGAAATATGAAGAGTTTTAATTTCATTTCAAATTAAAGTATGAAAACAATACTTCAGTCTCTACTTAATCAAGTACTTAAAACGAAAAGATCATAAATACCAAGATCGCAAGGTAAGAGTGGACCCTCGAGGATGCAGCTCGACCAACCCTTCGCTCCTACTACTCATCATACTTTACCTGCATTACCTGTCCGCCATAAAACGGGGTCAAACTCGCTAAATTCTGGTAAAGCAACCCAAACTCAAACTTAAAGAAAACATATCAAGCATTTAAAGGTAAAGATATATTATTCATCCATCGTCAAGTGATAGACAAGGGAACAACGTCCTATGAGTCATTCATTGCAAGCATTCGAACATAAAGCATTTAAAAACATTTCATCACTTAATATTCGATTCAACCTTAACTCACGTAATAAAGCTTAATCTATATGCATTCAAGTCATACAAGTCATCGTATATATATATATATATATATATATATATATATATATATATATATATATATATATGCATCTAAGAAATTCAGATCATTGCATCATTTTCATATGCATTCATAATTCTTATAAACAATAAGTGAAATCACATTTGACCTTTCCAACGTGAAACACATACACATACCTTATAAGTAATTTAGTTAGATATTCATGATACACATCAATCATGATACATTGGTGTGATATATTTACTCAGACAATCATAATGCAATCATTTGCAATAAAATTATGTAGGCGTGATATATCATTCACTTAATAAGTCAAAACTAGTCATTTGTAGGTGTGATGTGTCATTCACCTATACACTAACATAAGCGTCACAATCATAACTTCATATCAAGATCTAAAATCAATAAGGATCTGATTATCATATCTGAGTTCAATATATAATTATGTTATAATAGAAAAGCCAAATCTATAGATTCATAATTGACTATCTCTATCAACTCAGAAGATCATAACAATTGATCATTACATTTAATTTATTCATAATAAAGATTTACAAAATCCACGCCGAATCACCTGGTCTGAGAAATGTACAACCTCACAAGGAGTTACTGCCCTAGACGGATGGTATGCTTGGTCTTGGACAATGCACTTCCTCACAGGAATGTACCGTCTTCGCGGGCTACCCACTCTTGGACAATGCATGTAACGCCCAAAATTTCAAACTTGCAAACCTTTTCAGAAAAACAGGCAAGAGACTAGAAATATCTCTTTCCTTCAGAGTTTGTTTATGAAATCAGCGGAAGATTTTTCTTTTGATAAATCATAAGGCAAGCTGACAACTTTGGGCACGTTAGCTAAAAGAACCAAAACTCACAAGATTCGGATATCCCAAGGAAAATCCGATACAAACCCATAGCGTCCAGGACGCGAGCTAAGAGCAGAAAGAAGAAGTCTTGAAGCCATCTTGCTATCGCGCCATTGCTCGCAGTGTACCTAATCATCACCTGTACCCATAGAATGGGTTAGTTTCGCAAAAACTAGTAGGTGCACAAGAGAGACTACAAGAAACTGAATTAAGTACATTTAATTGAGTAGGTTACGCAGTTTAAAGCAGTTATGCAGTTAACCAGGTAAGCAATGCACGCAGGTGAATAGTGCAAACATGTAAGTAGTACAAGCGAATAAGTAGTGCGAGCGCGTAAGTAGTGCAAATGCGAAGTAGTGCAAACAATAAGCAGTTCAAAGCAAGTAAGCAGTGCAACTGCGTAAGTAGTGCAACTGCGTAAGTAGTGCAAACAGTAAGCATTGCAATTGCGTAAGTAGTGCAACTGACAAACGCAGCATACGATTTAATTGATCGTAGGCTGTGAACCACCACACAAGTAGCTTGTCCTCGTTCCTAGAACGAGGTCTCTGCATCGAATCACCATCAGGACATCGTTTGTCGCTCACTACTTCTAACAAACGCTTTGTCCTGAACAACCTTAATCTATTCTCATCTCTCGAGGCCTTACGCGGCCAACTATCACCTGTTATGACTCACAAAGGCGTCATACTTCCTCAGAAAAGCTCACCCTTCCGTAGAAGGTCCAAAACGTAATCACTAACTCAAATCGCTAACGATCTGATTCTCACATTTGAGTCCTGCATGTAATCATGATAAAACAGAAGGCCGAAACTATGAATTCATAGTTGTCTATCACAAACAATCTCAGAAGATTGTCACAGCTCACCATAACTTTTTATGGTAAGCAAAAACACAAGATCCACGTCGGATCGCTCGGTCCGGAAAATATACGACCTGACAAGGAATTACCGCCCTAGAGGGTATACTTGGTCTTGGACCATACACTTCCTCACAGGAGTTCACCATCTTCGCGACTACCCGTTCGTTGACAGTGTACATCCTCACAAAGATTTTACCGTTCTAACCGGATTACCCGATCTGGAAAATGTATAACCTCACAGCGAAACCTTTGGGCGACCGGTCCCTAACAAATGCCATATCCAATGAAAATCATTGCGATACACGCATCAACACAAATGATCGCTCTCAGGGTCGATAGCCACTAATACAAACAACAAGATTAACGTCGGATCACCTGGTCTGGGAAATGTATAACCTCATAAGGAATTCCACCCTAGATGGTATACCTGGTCTTGGACCCTACACTTCCTCACAGGAGTTCATGGTCTTTGCGGCTACCTGTTCGTGGATAGTGTACATCCTCACAGAGATTTTACCGTTCTAGCCGGGTACCTGGTCTTGATCATACACGCCCTCACAGATAATCCTTTGGAGATCAGGTGCTCGACAGACACCTCACTCAGTGATACATGCATCAATAATCGACTGCTCTAAACCATTGACCGCCTCGGGGTCGGTAGCCACAATATGGGCACAAGCATGCATATCAGCAATATGCATCGTATCACCTCACATTGAAGCATATAATCCTACGCATCGTGTTATTGCCACAAGAAATATTGCAATCCTTAAATAGGCCCTCAAAGCATGCGTAAACGACACATGAGAACACACAGATATGGCAATCCAGTTGGTTATATGGGCGAAAAGTAACTAACTCTACCCGTCAGCCAAACAAAACAACTGAATAAGACAAGCACTCATAACAATGCTCGTAAAACATATAATTACCATAAAATGGCTCAGTCCATCAACAAGTGATTAATTAATCGTAAGGTATAAACCATTGCATCACAAGCCATTCATAAGCAATCATACGGCAGCAGTTATATCACAATATGTAAGCAACTTATAAGACAAGCGACCACATCAATTCTAGTTTCCACCAGTTCGTAGATTACGAGCTGTATGCAATCACATCAATCATAAGAGATGCAAGCCAACAAGTGTTACGCTACAATAAGCACCAAACAGTTCGACCAAAGAATAAAACAAGACACATGCTAATATGTAGCAACTGGCATAATGCTATTATTATAAGCATTTAACTAGTATGAGAAACTCCTTATTACTCCGCAAAGAATTGCGTAAGCAGTTTAACCAACTAGAGTAATGCCTTGACAGGCGTGCACAACTCAACGAGTAACATACTGAACTACCAAACAAGCAGGCGATTCAGTAGTGCAAGCAAATCAATAGTGCAAGCGAGTCAGTAGTGCAAGCGAATCAATAGTGCAAGCGAGTCAGTAGTGCAAGCGAATCAGTAGTGTAAGCGAGTCAGTAGTGCAAGCGAGTCTCACGACTCAACAACCAATGTGAACAGACTTTATGTTCTGATATTACTGGCCTGCGGGTATGCGCAGGCAAAACGTAGAAACAATTGAGACTAGTTCGGGCGTTTGTTATTCTATGTATTTTCAATAACCCGAATAGCTAGTTGAGTCCGCTCCAAAGGGGACAACTTTAGCCGAGAGAGGATTCCCCAGAGGCTGAAAAAGCAGTGCCACGGATGCATCCAACTTTTGCAGAAGTCTTGAGCTAACTATTGTAGACTCTTTCCCCTTAACTCCAATGACTGGGGAGGCCGGATCATTGCCCGTGGGGTGGTTGTTAACAACCTGTCCATTGGAGTTTTGTACCGATCTGTCCTCTCCCTTGACAGACAACCAGAAGCGAATGGGTGCGTTAGGGGTTGCTTAACTAACGGCCCATTTTATGCTGTGGTCTTTAAACCACTCGAGCATCTTGCCTGTGAAGGCGAATGTGAGGCCATTTATGTGATTACAGCATTGTGCATTTAACACTGTTCGAGGTCGCACGACCGTCTCATCCGATCATTACAGTACTAGACGTGTCGTGCACGACTACAAGTACTCTAGGATGAAGGGGGTATAGCTTCTCAATAGAAGCCTCAACAGGAGTGTTTCACAAAGATGTAAAGTTTATCAACTTTACTCTATCTTTTTAAACAGCAGTACCTTGTGCCAACATTATGCATGTGATTATCTCGAATCACATCTGCTATCGGGGTATCTACATGTCTCGTATGACTCGATACCGGCCTCGATAGGCGGGATACGGGTTTCTTAACAGAACACCCGCTAAGAAGTTCGCTCAAACCCCCAATTCGGGATCACCCGAGATATGCCAAAAAGGCGAGCAGAATCAGCCAGTCACTTCCTTCCAAATGCTTCGATTTGGAGCAGTCTTTGATGCTTTTGCGCAGCTCCCTAAAATCTCAATTCGACTCTACAAGACTGCGCACACGAAGAGCCAGGATCCTTATGAGGTATCCCTCTCCTTAGACGAAGGTGTATCGCCAGCTCTCGACTGAACTCTTGTCGCACGAGGGAGTGATAGATGTCTCTTGCATCCTCCACGAGGATGCCTCAAACGCGTATGCAATGAGCGGGAACCTGAGCGTCATCTGCAATAGCAAGGCAGTAACAACACATATGCAAAAGCAAGAGCCTGGCGCAAAGCGCGACGGCAAGGTAAAGACGGTAAGCAGAAGTGCAACGCAAACCCTCGGCACAACACGCAACGACAACTAAAGGACTGTAAGCAGGAGTGCAACGCAGAACCTTTGCACGATGCGCGACGACAAAGTAAACGACAAGGATTGCGAAACCGCATCCTTGAGTTAAATGCGTACTCGTATAAATATATATGATATATATATGTATATATATTTATTTAATTGTCCTTTTTAGTTAATTGAACTCAATTCAATTGTCCAAGTCTTCTGTGCAATCTTCTCCTACCTTTGAGAGTTACAAGCTTGCTGTCGTCCGCGGATGTACGCGATTGGCGGCTCGGGCGCGGAGCGCGAGCGGGACCTGTCGTATGAGCTGCAAAAGTAACGATCTTGGCAAGCTAATACCAAAATAGGAAGTCAGGGGCACTATCGCCGTCCTGACGTAAGGGAAGCAGAGACAGGGACATCGTGCACATGCGCACCTGCTATAAGCGCAAGAAGCAGGGGCAAGGGCTGTGAGCCTCTGCTGACTTGCTGTCAGCGGGCTCCGAGGAGGCAAGGGGGCTGCACCCCTGCCCTCATAATGCGAGGGCAGGCAGTGTTGCGCCCCTGCCTGACAAAATAGAAGAGAGCCAGGGTCAAAGCCCCTGCCTGTCAACAACAAACGGAGGCCCGCCTGATGCCAGGGAAAAGCGAGGCGAGGGGGCTCGCCCCGGCCTGCTGAAAAACAGCGAAGGCAGGGGCGATGCCCCCGCCTAACGAGAAAAGAGGCACAGGGAGGGCTCGACCCCCTCTCCTGCCGCAACAAGGAGCAGGGAGGGGCTCAGCCCCTCCCCTGCCATAAGGGGATGCAGGGAGCAGGGAGCAGGGAGGAGGAACTCGACCCCTCCCCTGACATAACAGAAGCAGGGAGGGGTCGTGCCCCTCACAGAGGGAACAGAGAGGAGGGGGCAGGCCCCTCCTCTGTCGTAACAGGAGGCAGGGAGGAGGGCTCGGCCCCTCCCCTGCCGTAACAAAGAGAACAGATAGGAGGGGGGCGAGCCCCTCCTTTGCCGGAAGAACCACGAAGAGGTAGGGGCTCTGCCCCTACCGAAAAATCCACAAAAAGGTAGGGGGCAAAAGCCCTTGCCGAAAAGGTGGACCGAGTGCCGGTGAAACAAGAGCGACAGGGGGAGAGGAGCCCCCTGTCAACACGACAAGTGACAAGGGGCGGAGCCCCCTGGCGACGACAGGGGGCTCTGCTCCCCTGTCAATCGACCCAAAGAGAGAGACAGGGGGGGAGTCCCCCTGCCGACAACAGGGGGCTCAGCCCCCCTGTCGGCCGATCCTGAGAAAGGCAGGGGGGTAACCCCCTGCCGATGAGAGGCGACAGCAGGGGGCTCTATGTAAAATCCCATTTAAAAAAAAAAAAAAAACTGTTTGGACCCGGGCCGGGTCGGGTCCGGACTCGACCCGGGCCCCTTATTTTAGGGTTTTGCGTAACCCGACGCAGGGTCTCGAGCGCCGCACTCCCCCCCCCCCCTTCTCCCCGTTCGTTCTGGGCTGGATAAGGAAACCCATCGAGGGTTTCCCCTTTCGGGTGCCCCCCTGCGGCTTTAAGAGAAAGGATGGAGGGCGAGGGGGGGGATCACGCCTCCCTCTTCTCTTCTCCTCCCTCTCGCAGCCCTCGCCCCCCTTCCACGCCGGTATCCTCCCTGCTGCGCACGTCGCCGACGCTGGCCACCGCTCCCAGGTATGCCATCCTCCCTCTTCTCTTCTCCTCCCTCTTCTTTTCCTCACACCCCCCTCGTCGTCACCTCGCCGGGAGGCCGGCAGGCAGCGTACAGCTCTGCCGTGCCCTCCTGCCTCTCCGGTATTCACCAAAGGGCCGACAGGTGGCCTGCAAGGCTCCTGTCGTCCCTTCTTCCCTCTGGGGGTGCGCCGGAGTGCCGGCAGGGGACCAATGGCCCCTGCGACACTCCCTCTCCTCGGTGGGTGATAGGGAACCGACGGGAGGTCGGGTGCCCTCCCTGTCACCCCCGTCCCAAGCCCTCACTCTCTCTGGCAGGGGTTAGTCCCCCTGCGACCCCCCCCCCCCCGATCATCGGTAGGCAGGGGCAGTGCCCCTGCCGCTTCATGATTCCCGGCAGGCAGGGGCTAGCCCCGCTGCCTCTAAAGTTTTGGCGCGCAGGGGTAGTGCCCCTGCCGCCTTCCTGTTTCGGCTGGCAGGGGCAATGCCCCTGCCGCCTTCCTATTTCGGCTGGCAGGGGCAATGCCCCTGTCACCCTTTGTACTGATCGGTTGGCAGGGGCAATGCCCCTGTCACTCTTTGTCTTGCTCGGCTGACAGGGGCAATGCCTCTGTCGCCCTTAGTTTTGCTAGGCTGGCAGGGGCTCGTCCTCTGCCGCCTCTTGGCTTCTGGGAGGGCAGGGGATACTCCCCTGCTGCCCCTTGATTCTCGGCACACAGGGGCTTGTTCCCCTGTCACCCCCCCCGTCTCGAGCTTTCTCCCTCACACTGTCGGCAGGGGCTAGCCCTGCCATCTTTTGGCTGTCGGCAGGGGCTCAACCCCTGCCGCTTCTGGGTTGTCGGCAGGGGCTGCCCCCCTGCCGCATCGATGCTACCGGCAAGGGGCTGGTTCCCTGCCGTCTCGTGCTGGCCTCACTGTCGCCTCGCTGTTTTCGACAGGGGCTCTGTCCCAGTCGCCCCACTGTTGTCGGCAGGCAGGGGTTCGCCCCCTGTCGCTTTCCTGATTTCAGCCAGTAGGGGCACACCCCTATTGTCTCTTTTTTTTTCCTGTAGGCAGGATTGTTTCTTTTACTTTCCGCATGATAATTAACGTAGCACTGTTGCAGACCTCGCATCGGACCCTCGCTCTGGCTCCGCGGCCTGAGCCTCGTATCATCTACACGCGTAGACGCACGCAGCTGCAAGACATCCCGAGGTAGGGGAAAGTCGCATGAATAGTATGTATGAACTAAATAAAATAAGACTTCTGAGATAGAATAATTATTTTTGCATATTTGCGTATCTGAAGAAGTATGTGTTGATCCATGTTTTACTCTTTGTGATTCTTTTGAAATTGCATAATGTAAATTCTTTGGGTAGACTCATTCTAGAAAGAATCAAGTAGTTTACTTGGCATGCCTGTTTACGTGTACATTTACTTAACTCATAATTGTCTATTATGCATGCTTGTTCCTTTGAAACTGCATACTTAAGATAGATTTTGTGAAGAGACTCAAAACCACTGCAATTGCCATTATAACCAAACCTTAAAGGCAGGTACGGTATGAATTTTATGTAAGATCATGGAGGGTATTGAAGGGTGAAATCTATAATTTACTGATTTTGATATGGTAATATCGGCCTCCACAGGCCAATTGCTCAGAAAAGCAAAACATGTCATATAGGAACCAAAAGAAATCATAAACCATTATGTTGCCCTCTCATCGTAGTTGTACCTCTAGGAAGGTACGATCGTACTTTTGGACAAGTACGTCCCAAGTGGGTTACGATGGTGGGATGATGAGGTTGTGGCAACCTCGATGAATGCTATTAGCAAAATGCTGAGATCACATAAAATGGTGACCATTTCGCCTTCACAGGCAAGATGCTCGAGTGGGTCTAATGGACCAGAGCATGTAGGATGGGACGGCGGTTAAGAAACCCCCCGTCGTACCCATCCGATCTTCACGGTTCATCAAGGGAGAGGATGGATGGTACAAAGACTCCGATGGACAGGTTGTTAACAACCACCCCACGAGCAAAAGACTCGGTTTTCCCCAGTCATCGGAGTTAGGGGAATTGGGATTACCATAAATTATCCTAGGTGGTAACTCCCAGGCACTTCTGCAGAAGTTGGATGCATCCATGGGCCACGAATGCCTTTGGGGATTTACTCTCTTGGTTACTGACCGTCCCCTTAGGAGCGGACTCAGTCAGCCATCCGGGTTAATGAAAACACCTAACATAATAAACCCCCGGATTGGTCTCGGCTGTTTCTACGTTTCGCGTCTGTGCGTACCCATAGGCCAGTTAATATCAGAACTTAAATAATATATTCATGAATAGATATAGATGACTGAGACTCACACTGCTTCTCTTTGCACTTATTACATTTGTTAGAATAGACTACAATTGTTTTAACTGCTTAAATATCATAACTGCTTATCTCATGAATATCTTGTTTTATTTTCATTCTACTTATCTGTTCGTGCACCTACTGGTTTGTTGTAAAACTGACCAATTTCATGGGTAGGTGAGGAGTAGGACCTTACGGGCAGCCGATGGCGTGGTGCAACATGGATCAAGATTCATCTTCTTTCTGCTGACGGCTTAGCTTTGGGACTTTTTGGAGTTTTTCTTAGATTTATTAAACTTTGGAATAAAAGACCCATTTTGTAATAAACTGCAGATTTTAATCGATTGCCTTATTTCTTAAATTCCTTTAAGATGTTATACATGTGAATGATGGTTTTTCAGCTAACGTACCCAGGATTGTTGACTTGTGTCCCTTTCTAAATGTCTTCCGCTGTTGTTTTTAAATATTAAACTTTAAATCTTTGAAAGGTTTTTCGATAAGGTTTTCGAAATCACAAGTCGAAATTTTGGGGCGTTACACTCTACCCCCCTGTCAGTTGGTCTCTCACGGAGAAGAAGAAGAGGAGGCAGAAGGAAAAGAAGAGAGGAGGGGAGGTGGGTGCGTACCTGGGGGTCGCCGGAGCGGAAGGCGGTGGTGGTGGGTCGCCGGCGTCTTCGCAGCAGAGAGAAGGAAGGAGGTGGCCGGCCACCGGCGACTGAGGTTGTCAGCTCCTTGTAGCACACGGGATGAAGGCGGTGGCCGACGGCGAGTCACCGACGTCGGTGGCCGCAGGGAGGAACGAGGGAGAGAGTCAGTCAGGGGAGAGAGACCGAGAGAGGAAGAAGGGGGGCGGGGGTTCTCTTTGAAACCCCTGCCTCACTGTTTTCAAAAGGCACAGGAGGCGGTGCCTCCCTTTCGGGTCCGGGTCCGGGTCGGGTCGGGTCCGAGTCGGGTCGGGTTCGGGTCGGGTCCGGGTCCGGGTCCTGATCCGACCCGAATCCAAGTTTTTTTTTGTCGTTTATTACAATGCACTTCTTCATAGAGACTTACCGCTCTAGCCGAATTACCTGATCTGGTTATGCACGCCCTCATAGAAAATCCTTTGGGAACAGTTCTTCAACGGGTACCATATCTAGTGAAAACTATTGTTATACATGCATCAATACAATTGCCCACTTTCAGGGTCGATAGCCATCAACACAAGCATAAACATGTATACAATCAAAGCATCACATCATACATCACTTTATATGGCATTAAAATTATAAAATTGCACATTTATCCAATAAGGCTTCATGAACCAAAGTTCACTATTGAACTTAAACATTTATCGCATGCATTCATAATTTCATTTCACGTGGCATTTAAATCATATCATATATAAGCATATTATCCTACACATCATATCATCGCCACAAAGAACATTGCACTTCGTAAATTGAACTTCGAAGCATGCGTAAACAAAACATGAGTTTTATGCATGCATATGAACATGCACATTTCATAATATTAAGCAACTAAACCTCAACATACATAACTCCTACGTAGTTCGAGATTTGCACACGATAAAAGTCATGCATTTTTCAGCACATGAATCGATATATCACCCCCTAGATATAATTGTGTAAGGGTTGGTCAAAATCTCATTGACCATCCTACCGTACATCATACGCATATATTTCTCAAGCAAACAAGACATACAAGTTCAAAACAATTTATAACATTCACTTGCTTTCTTCTATACAAGAATAAATGAGTCCATCATATGACAAGACAATACATATAACATTCACAGTAATATATATGACAAGATATGATGAACGAGTTCTTCTTTTCTAAACAGCCGTCTCTCTCTCTCTCTACCTAGGGTTCGGTGCTTCTCATATATTCTTGAACATGGTATCAGAGCACTGATCTTGGGAGCGTGATCGATTGTTCGATTGTGATCAATCTGCAATTGAGTTACACCAACGAAAAAAAAACATTGGAACCAGGTGTGTATTATAATTTTTTTTTGTAAGATCTGATAACAGATCTGGTGTCTGACTATGGTCATGACCCAAATCTGTCATCAGATCTAAGAGACATCGTGGGTGTGTGCCTTCAAGTCTGGCAGCCGTAACCCTTGAGCCCTCGAGTTCCACCATCGAGTTCCACCAATATTCTTTGAAACAGCTGCCGTGATTTTTGGGTTTGGGAGCAGCGAAAATCTCTTTTCATATGCTGCTATTTGTGATCGAGCTCGAGATGTGCTGCTGTTGTGTTTTTTTTTATCATGTCCCCTGAAGTAATGAGATTCCTCCTTTTTGGCTGTCGTGCTTTATTTGTCTGGGAGCAGCAGCTGTCGTGATTTACAACACTTGTCAATATGATTTCAGATGTCGTGATTTTGTTTTATGCTGTGAAAGAAGCGTGTTCAGTTGTGTTCAAGTCGTGGAAGCAGCAGGCCATGCGTGATTTCTTGCTGTGTTGGAAAATATCCCTGTTTATGTGAAAGTTTTTCTGCTGTCGTGGGATTCTGTGTTGGGCAGCAGGCGTGATTCCCTGCCGTGTTGAAAAATGTCCCTGTTTATGTGAAAGTTTTCTGCTGTCATGGGATTCTGTGTTGGGCAGTAGGCGTGATTCCCTGTTGTGTTGGAAAATATCCCTGTTTATGGGCTGCTGTCCATTACTGTCTTTGCATTCTGTGTTGGGTACAGCTGCTGGTTGACATATTGGCTGACGCGTGATTCAAAATTTTGCTGTTCAAGTGAGTGAATTTTTTTTTTACAGCTGAAATAGTATTAAATCTTCAGTATGGCTGAAACTTCGAAATGTGATTACAAAATTAAACATATTGGGGAGTATAAGGCTTTTGCCAATCCCTTCTCGTACGACTCTTCTGTAAGGTTGAATGAAACTAACTATGCCAGGTGGTCCAGAACTTTTATGATGTCGGTATCTGGACATCGTAGAAAACATATTTTGTTGGAAGACGAACCCACTGAAAAAGTGGGAAAATATGTTACTTGGGATGAAGATAATGACATAGGTATGTCATGGATCATGAACAGTGTCGAACCCCATATTGCAGATGGTTTAATTTACTATAATACAGCCAAACAGATGTGGGACAATCTTCGAGATACGTACTCACAAGAGACTAATGTGAGTCGTATCCTGCAAGTTGAACAAGAGATATATAATTTACAGCAGGGAGATCAGACCATGGCCCAGTATTATGCCTTCGTCAAGGCTGCGTTTGAAAGACTCAATGCTCACAGACCTCTTTGTTGCTCGAAGCAAAAGGATCATCAAGAACAGACTATGGTTGCTCGGTTTCTTACAGGTCTATCATCAGAATTCTCTGTTGCAAAAGTCCAAATGCTGACTGGATCAGATCTACCTACTCTTGCTGATGCATATAATCGTCTGAGTAGACTTGCGATCTCTCTTCCATAATCTTAGCCTGTGACTCAGTCATCTGCTCTAGTTGTTTCCTCTGGTTATGGGCATGGAAATCTTCAGAATTTCAGAGGACGAGGTATGAGAGGCAGAGGAAAGCTTCAATGTACATTCTGTGGAAAATCTGGACATCTCGAAGATCGTTGCTCGGATAAGCATGGTCGGCCAACCAGTTCTTCATCAAAGTCATATGCTCCTAAAGCAAATATAATTACACTTGAGGCAACAAATGTACATGATAATATCTCTGCAAGTGACAGTATCACCCTCAGTCGAGCTGAATATGATGAGCTGATAGCTCTTCGCCCCTTGAGCTCCACCCCTCCTGCAGCCGGTGTTGCCTACTCAACAGGGAATCATCTTCCTCCAAATGACAGTAAGTGGATTATTGACTCTGGTGCATCCAGACACTTGTGTGGAAATTCGCTTGTTTTTTCAGATCTAAAGGATATTACTGTTCATCGAGGAGTCTCATTAGCTGATGGGAGTTCCTCACCGGTTGTTGGTCAGGGAAACATTTCTATATCCTCCTTCTTACAGTTGAAAAATGTTCTTCATGCTCCCAATTTTCCTCAAAGTTTACTATCTGTTAGCTGTCTTACAAAAGAATTAAACTGTAGAGTGATATTTGATCTGATGGGTTGTCATTTTCAGGATTTGTTACAAAAGAATTAAACTGTAGAGTGATATTTGATCTGATGGGTTGTCATTTTCAGGATTTGCTGACGGGGAAGAAGATTGGTGGAGGCTATGAAGAAAATGAAGTCTACTACCTACATCATTCAGTGGGGACTGTTCATGCGGCAGTGGAACACTCATCCAGTCTTGTTCAGTGGCATCGACGTCTTGGTCATCCTTCATTGTCAAAGCTTTGTTCTGTCTTTCCTCAAATTCCTTCCACTATATCATTTCAGTGTGAAGCATGTCAGTTGGGCAAGCATCATCGAAGTTCGTTTCCTAAGTCAGAGTCAGTCTAGTCATAAAGTCTTTGAACTTCTTCATGCAGATGTATGGGGTTCTAGTAAGATTCCTACTAGGACTCAGCGTCCATATTATCTTGTTATTGTTGATGACTTCTCTAAGTTGTCATGGGTGTTTTTAATAAAGGAACGATCTGAAGTTTCAAGTATTATCAAATCCTTAATTCTTGAAATAAAAACTCAGTTTGAATTTATTGTCAAGATTGTTCGCACTGATAATGCTCTTGAGTTTAAATCAAAACTTCTGTTACAATTTTACCAAGATCATGGCATTCAACCCCAAACTTCCTGTGCCTATTCATCGCAACAAAATGGGGTGGCTGAGCGAAAACATCAGCACCTGCTTGATGTTGCCAGGACCATTATGATTCAATGCAATGTTCCTGCGTTATATTGGGGTGATGCGATTACCATTGCTTGTTATCTGATCAATCGCATGCCTTCATCTTCTGTGGGTGATCAAATTCCATTACATATCCTAAAACCTAATGCCCACTCTTCTCTTTCTCACCAAAAATATTTGGATGTGTTTGTTTTGTACACAAACTTGGTCCTGATGTGATAAATTATCTGCTAAAGCTACAAAATGCATATTTATAGGTTATCCAAAAAAATCAAAAGGGATATCGATGTTATGATCCTATTTCTCGCCGAGAGTATGTCAGTGCGGATGTATCTTTCTTGGAATCCACTCCATATTTCTTTACTTCCGGTTCCCCACTGCAGGTTGGTCCAGCTGACCCTTTTTCCTTACCTATACCTCCTTTTCCTTTGGAATCTGTGCCCTTGGTACCTAACCAAACTTCATCCTCTTCACGATTTAATAATCCTCCATTGGTAGATGTACGTAGAGCTCCATCTCTGCCCGTGCCTCCACCATCTTCTTCTCCTGAGGTAAGTACTACTGACAACAGTGATCTTCATGATGATGATAACAGGCAAATTTCTCTACGCAAGGGGACACGACAATGTACCTTATATCCCATATCTCATTTTGTCTCTGATGTCAGAATTGGAAATCAGATGAAAAGTTTTATTTCAGCCCTATCTGCTGAAACGATTCCTCTGAACTATCACCAGGCAGAGCTAGATAACCGTTGGAAGCTGGCTATGCAAGAAGAAATGGATGCTTTAGTGTCTCAACATACATGGGATTTAGTTGATCCCCCAGTGGATGATGACATTGTTGGATGCAAATGGGTATATACAATAAAGTACAAATCAGATGAATCTATTGAAAGGTACAAGGCCAGATTAGTAGCAAAAGGATATACTCAGACATATGGTATTGATTTCTTTGAAACCTTTTCTCCTGTTGCACGAATGGGCACCATTCGTCTTGTTTTCTCTGTAGCTGTTCATCATGGTTGGAGCTTATGTCAATTAGATGTGAAGAATGCATTTCTATATGGGGATCTATCTGAGACTGTTTTCATGCAACAACCTCCAGGTTTCGAGGTTGAGGGGGAGTGTCAGAAGGTGTGTAGATTGAAAAAGGCAATTTATGGCTTGAAACAAAACCCTCGTGCATGGTTTCAAAAGCTGTTTGAAGTGATGTCACGCTTTGGCTTCAACAGGTCAGCAGCAGATCATACACTATTTATCAAGAAAACTAACTCAGGCATAGTTGTTATGGTGGTATATGTGGATGACATCATTCTTACAGGAGACGATGTGGAAAATATTGAAGCCACTAAGGCTCATCTTCAAAAACACTTTGTTACAAAAGACCTTGGTTCACTCAGATACTTTCTGGGTATAAAAGTTGCCAGGAACCGTGAAGGGATGGTTTTGTCTCAACGGAAGTATGTTCTTGACTTATTAAAGGAAACGGTAATGTTGGGAGCTAAACCAACAAATATTCCCATGGACCATAAAGTTCAGTTGTTTGAAGAAGGGTCAAAACCGGTTGATAGCAAAAGCTATCGCTCACTAGTAGTGAAGCTACTGTATGTAACTGTTACCAGGCCAGATATTGCTTTAGCAGTAAGCAAAGTTAGCCAGTTTATGGACAAACCAACTGAGGTACACTGGAATGCAGCTATAATGATTCTCAGGTATTTAAAATATTATCCTGGAAAAGGGTTATTGTTTAGGAAAGGTGGTAATCTGGAGATAGTGGCCTATTCTGATGCTGACTATGCAGGATCTATAGTGGATAGAAAATCTACCACAGGATTCTGTGTGTTTTTGGGAGACAACCTGATTTCATGGAGAAGTAAGAAGCAAAATGTGGTTTCTAGATCGAGTGCAAAATCAGAATATAGGGCTATGGCCCAAACAACTGCTGAATTGATGTGGGTTCGTACTGTTCTTCATGACCTTCAGGTGAAGGTTTCCTCTCCTATGACCATGATGTGTGATAACAAGGCTGCCACATATATAGCAAACAATCCTGTCTTTCATGAGAGAACAAAGCACATTGAGGTTGATTGTCACTATGTAAGAGATATTGTTCAAGTTGGTTATATCTCTACCAAATATCTAAAGTCGAAGGACCAAGTTGCAGATATGTTTACAAAGCCTTTTGCTAGACCAAATTTCTCAAAATGATTTGACAAGCTGAGGATGATTGATATCTATGCTCCAGCTTGAGGGGGAGTGTTGAGAGTAAGAGGTTTTTAGAGGTTATTTGAAATTTTAAGTTAATGAGGGGCGTATATGTAATTTCTCCTTTTTGGCATCTCTCTATTTAACATAGAGAGTAGCCCTAATATGATGAACGAGTTCTTCTTTTCTAAACAGTCGTCTCTCTCTCTCTCTCTACCTAGGGTTCGGTGCTTCTCATATATTCTTGAACAATAAAGTTTAAAGTAGTATAAAAACAGATGTAAAAATAACAATCTTGGTTCCCTCCCCCAACCTAGGTACTTGCCTAGGCATTTGGCATTCTTAGGCTTTAGACTTGAGCCTATGTGGTCTAGGTGGGATTTTAACTACATAGGTAAAAATATCGTAGTATTTTCAAAAAATAATTTTACAGGGATATTATCACTATAATATTGTGATATTTTCAATTACTTTTACTTTTTTATTTCTTTTCCAACTCTTAAATAGGGTTTTTCTTTTTTCTTTCATATTTTTTACTTGTGTTCTTTTATTGTATGTTTATTTTATTATGTAAACATGTTATTTTATTATTTTTTTTTGTTATTTTTATTTTTTAATTTGCAAGCACCAAGATTTTTCTGAGATTTTCCCAAGATTTATCAACTAAACCTATATTATCCCGAGAATTTTCCTTGCCAAGATATAGCCGAGACTAGGGGTGTCAATGGGCTGGGTTTGACCGAGATCCCACTCGTACTAGACCCTATAGGGTTATGGTTTGGTGATAAAGAAGGAGGTCCGATTGGACTCCGGGTCTGACTCAAAGGGTCTGATTAATATATGGATCCAGGTATGGTTTGTGAAATTTCATACCAGACCCGGGCCCGATCGAAGTTCCAATTAAGATCTGCAATTTTTTAATGTAAAAAAGATAAAATATTATTTTACCAGGTATCGTCCGGGTCTGGTTCATGCAATCCTTATATGATCCTGGTATGGTTTCTCTTATCGTGAGCATGATTAGACCCGAAATCAAAACCGGTACCAGCACCTCAAATCAGATCCGGGTTCAGTCCCACCTAGGTCCAAACCAAATCTCACCCATTGGCACCCATACTCGCGACCAATATTTGTGACTATGACTTTATCAATGCATCACTTCCAAAGCTTTTCATTTTTACTTTGAAAGAGCCAATTCAAGGTTTTCCGTGTAGTAATGAGAACTTTCATGTGGATGGAGTAGGATGATAATGTATTTGATCATTATGTTTGTCATGATACAAAGATTGTATCTTAAGTTCTTTGTTCATGTTTGATGCAGGTGATATCTTTCATGCAGCTCCAAATATAGATCATTCACAGGAATTCGTACGCAAGGATATAAAGGGTTGGTTGAATTGGCTGCGGAACGATATCGGTTTTGATGGATGGCGACTTGATTTTGTGAGGTGCATGATATTTTTTAACATTTTAATATGCTTCTGTTTTCAATTTAATGATTTAATTCTGTTGTTATTCATGGTATCAATCATCTGCACCGTTTGAACAGGAGTTTTTTTTTATCGAAAAACAGAACATTAGTTACAACTTCATTGTTTGCAGGGGATTTTCAGGTCATTATGTGAAAGAGTATATTGAAGCTTCAAAGCCTGCATTTGCTATAGGAGAGTATTGGGACAGTTTAGCTTATGAAGGTGGCAATCTGTGCTATAATCAAGGTAGTCTTTTTTCCACATGAATTTGATTTTTTAGTAGGAATTATGACAGATATATTGCAATTATGTGCTTCCCAGAGGATCTAATGCGCCATGAATGTGTATTTTTGTTTGTGCTCTAAGTAGAGTTCCTGAGATTATTATTATTTATTATTATTATTGTTGTTGTTGTTGTTATTATTATTATTATTATTATTATTTTTATTATTTGAAATCTTAACCATTAATGTTTTACCTTTGGCTAATGCAACATGTGGTGGTGATATATGCTTTACCATTGCGATGCCAGCATGATGATGATATGATCTCATCATCTTGTCTTCACTAATTTGTCTGGTGCTCTTTTGTTGTTTCTTTTTGTTGGTTTTAATTGTTGTGGTGTTTCTTGTTTTGTAACTACTTGTTTGGTGAAGGGTGTTTATGAATTACAATTAGTATGACTTAAATGTTTATTGTTGTTTTTGTTAATCATGAAAGAAGACTGCATATTTTCTCTCTCTTTGTGTTGTCTTCCTTCCATCTTAGCAATCATTGCATGGTGCCAGAATAGTAGTAGGATCCCTCCATGCAAAATCGGTCCTCTCTCTCTCCTATTTTCTTTTATTTTTGTAGCTACTATTGTTAGCATCATTAATGCAACTGCTGATGTAACCGTATATCTTTCCTTGTGTTGCGTGAGGATTTTTTTACTCATTGCATTATTTTTCTTGCAAAGCATACAAATTTATGCTAGGTAACATGGAGACGTGGAGTTGACATGGATATGAGTACCAGGTAAGCTCCAGGTATGGTTTGGGTCGAACCTAATGCAAGCCTGACCCACAACTTTTTTCTTTAACAGTTTGACTAGGGTCAAAGGGGAGGGAACATTTTAGTCCTGCCCCTTTATCGAACTACATGAGACCCTTTGTTACCCCCTTCCAACCCCAGCCCACTTAGTGACTCCTGGCCACCATTCACCTGGGGGCAGCAACAAAGACAGAAGAAGAAGAGAGAGAGAGAGAGAGAGAGAGAGAGAGAGAGAGAGAGAGAGAGAGAGAGATGCCCCTATCCATCATTACCCTTGTTCTTCTTCTTCCTCTTTCTCCTCCATCTTCTTGCTCTTCTTGAGTGTGAGCAATGAAGTGAGGGTGATGAAATATGGTTTTGTTCCCCCTCTTTTCCCCTTATCAAACTGTTGGATCTTGTTTAGCACATTCTATTTATTATTTTCATGTCTTAAAATGGACTCGAATATGATTTTTTGTCATTTTTAAACCACCCTTATTTTCATGAATTGTGAGCAGTTGATTTTCAGCATCTCAAAAATAGAATCTTATGGTGTATTAGACATGGTAAAACCTTCCAATATAGTAAATAAACTATGCTAAACACATCTGGATGGTTGTTAGATTTACCATTTGGTGACTAGATCTATACAAACAAGAGTGTGCACCACTGTATGGTATCATGGTACAAAACAATTATATATTTTCCCATATATATATATATATATGTGTGTGTGTGTGTGTGTGTGTGTAGTTACAACCTTGTATGAACATTTTAAAAGATTTTCGTGTTGTACCTTCCATACTTTCACATGCACCCATACCTTTGAGACATTACATTAAAGAGGAGGTGAGAAGGCATCACCCTTGTTACAGTAATTTTTTTTTAATTTTAACTCTAATAGTAACTACAACCCCTCAGATATGGTTTGGGCCATGGCTCTATATCAATCTCATCACTAGGGTATGTTTGGCTTCATTTGGAAACATACGATTCCAAATCACAAGGTGGAATATGTGATTTGAAATCACATGAGATATGAGTAAATTCACCCCAAATGTGATTGCAAATTGCATTCCCTTTCTCATGGCTTATTTTTTGATGTTTGGTTAGCTGTGCAAATGAGATTCATTCTCTCATTTGCATGAGTTTGAATCACAACATTGTTTTTTACATTTTCTGGATTGGATCAGACTAGATCCGCTCCATTTGTTCCAAGTTAATATGGATCTGGACTGTAATGCCCCCAAAATCACCAACTTGTAACCAATGTTGTGAAAAGCGTTGAGGCGGAAGGAGGCGTTCCACCAAAAACTGAGGCGAGAAGTAAGCCTCGAGGTGCAAAGCGTAAGCCTCAATTTTTTTTTTGAAAACTTGAAAAAAATTCTAAAAAAATATTTAAAAATAAAAATAAATAAAAAAAGGATTTATTCATAAAGCAACAACCAATAAGAAATAGAAAATCTCAAATAAATACTAAAAAATAAGAGATTAATATGTAAAAGTAACTAAGAAACTAATTATATAATTGAAAAAACTGATTATATAATTGAGAAACTGATTATATAATTGAGAAAATAATTATATAACTTACAAACAAATTATATTGTTGTGAAAAAAACTACACAGCATAACAGGATTAAAAAAACTATAAAAAAGTAACTAAAAAACTGATTATATAACTGAGAAACTAATTATATAATTGAGAAACTAATTATATAACTTAGAAACAAATTATATAGCTTTGAAAAAAAACTACATAGCATAACAGGATTAACAACAAAATATAATGTCCTAACATGTATGTATATCTTTTTACACTCTGTTTTCCACACAAATACACACAAATTTATATAATTAATTAAATAAATAACATTTATAATTGAGATTAAATATATAACATATATAATTGAGAAACTAATTTTATAACTTCTTCTTCTTCTTCTTCATGCCTTAGGCCCTTGAGGCGCAGAGGGTCTCGCCTCAAGGTGAGGCGCACCTTTTGCGCCTCAAGGCGCGCTTTTAACAACACTGCTTGTAACTTTTTAGGAAAATGTTGAAAGCCTTGTAATCATTCATTTATTAGAGTTTTAAATAGTAATTCAACGAAAAATGGTAATTTGAAATAACAAGTCAACAGACCTTCGGCGCATTACTTGCAAACCTTTCCTTTACACAACAGATTTGTAACTCCGTACATTCATTGAAACCAAAGATATTCAAAACGAGGTTTTGAAATTTATACAAGAAGTGAGATTTTCAAAGAAACCCTTATACCAAGTTACGAAAATGTCCTCATGAGTGAAACGTTAGGGAAAGAGTTTCATCTTGATATCATCATGCCATCCTGCCATTGCTTGATGTACCGACCTAATCATCACTTGTACTCATGAAACATGGTTAGATCAATAAAAATCTGGTAGGTGCATAGATATAGCAATTTAGAACAAAACTAACATATGCGTTGATCCATACGTGATATGCAATTCAATATAAATAAAATGTGCATGATAATCTTGCTTCGATATTAACTGTCCTAAGGGTATGCATAGGAGAAACGTAGAAACAACTGAGATTGCCCGGGGGTTTGTTATGCCTTGTGTTTTGATACTCCGGACAGCTAGCTGAGTCTACTCCTAAAGGGACGACCAATGACCGAGAGAGGATTCTCCAAAGGCATTCGTGGCAAATGATGCATCCCACTTCTGTAGAAGTCCATAGGATTTACCAACTAGGATAATTTTTTGTAGTCTCATCCCCTAACTCCGATGATTGGGGATACCGAGTCATTTGCCCGAGGGGTGGTTGTTAACATGTCTATCAGAGGTTTTGTATCATCCTATCCTCTCTCTTGACAGAACCAAAGAGACGAATGGGTATGTCAGGTTCTATTTTAATTGACAACCCATTCTACATGCTTTGGTCTTTCAAACCAATTCGAGGATCTTGCCTGTAAAGGCGATCATCACTATTTATGTGATTTATCTTTCATCATTGTGCATTTGCATGCTACGAGGTTACCATAAACCTCTCATCCAATCATCGTATTACTAACATGCCATGCATGTCTGATAGTACCGTTACGATAAGAGGGGTATCGGTTTTTCAGAAATAAACCCCAACTCTATTGTGTTGTGAAATAAATGATATAACCATTTTAGTTTAATTCGACATACTCTGGCCTTTGAAACCAACTCGAGCATCTTGCCTATGAAGGCGATCATCACCATTTATATGATTACCACTTTTATATAATTATGCAATTTGCATGTTACGAGGTGGCCATGAACCTCTCATCTAATCATCATAGTACTAACATGTCGCACATGTCTGATAGTATTGCTACGATGAAAGGGGTATCGATTTCTCAGAAAGAAACCTTAACTTTATTTAGAAAATCTCAAAATCTTGTGTTTTAGACTGGGGATATCTGAGTCATTTCGGATATCAAAACAAAAGGACCGTACGTATCCCTTAGGGCTACATAGGGTTGAGGGAAAGACTTGGTTGCGAATATGCAACCACTCGATATTCGTTTTTGTTACACGAAACAACGAATATTACAAGTGTTGGAATCTCGCATGAATCCTCTTTTTCTTTAAAGACTTGGCGAGCATGCACAAATCTGCGTCTTTAAAAGCAAGTGTAATGCAAGGTAGGCAGGAGTACGCAAAATTACGTACCTTACAAAGTTATATATATGTATATATATATACTATATATATCTCAAAACATAAGTTTGTGCACATTACAACGCAGTGGCATAATACATATATTTCAAAACATAAGCCTGTGTACATTACAGTGTGGCGGCAATATAAATGACATAAAGCAAGACTCGATGTGCGAAACCACACATTAAGCTAAATAAACTGCATAAGCGAAACACAATGTACGAAATCATACATCGGCTAAATAAATTATGTAACCAGTTCACGATGTACGAAACCGTACATCGGCTAAATAAATTGTGTAAGTAGTAGCATGTGCATGTATCAGCGCAGTGGCAAAGTAAATGACTTAAATTTAAATGAACAAGGATACACAAAACTGCGTCCTTGAGTTAAACACACACACACACACACACACACACACACACACACACACACACACACATATATATATATGTATATACGTATACATATATGTTAGAAGTGTTCCGCCATTTGTCCTCGTATACAACTTTTTCCTATCTCAGAGATGGTTGAACTTGCTGACGATTTCGAGCATAGGTCTTTAAAGGCTTACGCATTTATTTTGCTCGATATGTGGTTTCACATATCGAACATTGCTTTATGTCATTTACTTTGCCGTCACGCTTTTACGTGCACAGCCTTTTGCTTACGCATTTATTTAGCTCGATTTGTGGTTTCACATATCGAGCATTGCTTTATGTCATTTACTTTGCTGTCGTGCTTTTACGTGCACATGCTACTACTGCTTATATGATTTATTTAGCCGAGGTACAATTTTGTGTTTCGTGCATTGCTTACGCATTTATTTAACTCAATGTGTGGTTTCACACATCGAGCCTTGCTTTATGTCATTAAATTTACCGTCACACTTTTTACGTGCATAGGCTACTACTTACAATGATCAAGGTACGATTTCGTACCTCATGCGCAACTTATGTGATTGTTTTTCGCTCGACATGTTGCTTCACACATCGAGTCATTCTTTGTACCTTATCGCTGCATGCTGTTAAAATACATGTGTAATCTATATATATATATATATATATATATTGTCTAAATATACCCACTAGGGGTATTTTAGACATTTCGCAAGTACCCGATAGGGGTACTTGTTATTTTGTTTTTATTTTTTGTAATTATTTTGCACTTTATTTTTATCTTTTTTTGTTTTTTATTTTTGGCCACATAAGGGGCCCCACCATGGAGTCGATGGGCCCCCCAACGGTCACATTTGTGATCGTTGGGGGCTCCCAACGACTCCATGGGGAGCCCCCTAGGTGGCTCTCCTTTTAAGGCCTAAAGCCACCCCTCCTACTTTTTTTGTGTATATATAGGGGTGAACCCCTCTTGTATTCTTCACTCTTGAGAGCTCTCTCTCTTTTCAATAAGAGACATTTGTATTTTTATGTTGTGTTGTCTCTTGTGGGTTTGGGTGTTAGCCCTTTTTGTTTGTTCATTAGTGGATATTGTAAGTGCTTAACGCACTCTTTGTTTTTCCGCATATTTCATTACATGGTATCAGAGCCTTGTGTATGCTCTTCTTCTTAATATAGCTAGTTGTGTAGCTAAATTTTTTTCTTGTTGTATCTCTCTTCGTTTGTCCTCTTGTGAGTGATTAAATGGAAGGAGAACAAAAGATTGATCTCTCCTTCAAGCTCAATGGCTCCAACTACATGATGTGGGCCGCCGCCATGGAGAACAACCTCAAAGGTAAAAAACTTTGGGGATATGTTATGTGCACCATTCCGGAATCACAACTCCAACTAACTAAGATGGATGGTGATCAAGAAAAAGCTCTTGAAGGAAATGCCCGCATGAAGGCCATTGAAGATCACCAATCTAAAGTGGAAGATTGGGAAAGTTGAAATGAAATGGGGATCTTCGAAACACGAGCTTAGATTAACAAGGGCAAGTGTCAAGAATGACACTAAAGCATAACCCTTAAAAAGGGTATAACTGGAAACAAAATAAAAATAAAAATGTATTCTTTATTGATATGAAAAACCAATTGCTTAAGAAGCTTTGGAATAAAATACAAGAGGGGCTGCACCCCTTTATATACACAGCTGAAAGAGGACTCAATAGAGCTGTTGGGCACAGTCCAACAGCTCTATTTAGAGTTGTTTGAATGTGTCAGTCCAACAGCTCTATTAAGAGTTGTTGGACTGTGTCAGTCCAACAGCTCTATTGCTAGTCAAGTCTGGACAGGACTTGACTAGCAACAGTCATTCTAGTTCAAACTGAACTAGATGACATAAAGACAGAAAATAAAAATAAAGGAAAAAAATTACAGAAAAGAAAGAAATGAAAAATGTATTTATATATATATAATAATATAATATTATTATATATACATATATGTACAGTTTTACATTTTAACACTCCCCCTCAAACTTACGGTACAATGAGCAAAAGTTTGTCTAAGAGAAAGTGAAATCGGGGAGCAGCGAGAGGCTTTGTAAAGAAGTCTGCTAACTGATATTCTGAAGTGACATATGGCAGATCAATTATCCCGTGTAGATATTCCTCTCTGACATAGTGACAATCCATTTCGATGTGTTTGGTGCGTTCGTGGAATGTTCTGTTACTGGCAATGTAGATCGCACTTTTGTTGTCACAACACATTTGTGAAGCCTTTGTTGCTTAAGCTCCCATGTCAGCAAGCAGTCGTCGGAGCCAAACTACTTCCATGGTCGTGGTTGCCATGGCTCTGTATTCAGCTTCGGTGGATAAGAGAGATACCTTCTGCTGCTTTTTACACCTCCACGAGATTAATGATTCTACTAAAAAGACACAAAAGCCAGTGGTTGAGTGTCTATTATTGGGATCACCTCCCCAATCAGCATCAGTATATGCAATTAAATCAAGAGAAGAGGAGGAAGATAAGAAAAGTCCTCGTGAAAGAGAGGACTTGATGTATCTGATAATACGCATGACTGCTCCCATATGAACAGAAGTAGGAGCATGTTGAAATTGACTTGCTGTATGAACAACATGTGCTATATCTGGTTTGGTAATGGATAGATAGGAAAGTGCCCCAACAAGCTGTCTGTAAGGAGTAGGGTCTGCAAGAAGTTCTCCATCATCAATCTTCATTTTAACATTAACAACTTCTGGAGTGTCAACTTTCTTATCATTAGTAATACCAGACCTGAAAACAATATCAAAAGCAAATTTAGTCTGAGATAATAAATATCCTTTAGGAGAATAAGCAACTTCAATGCCTAAAAAATATCTCAACATGCCCAAATCAGTCATTTCAAAATGAGATTTAAGAAGTGTTTTGATTGTTTCAACTCCCTGTTTATCTTTTCCGGTGATGATCATATCATCCACATAGAGAAGAAGCACAATGATCCCTGTATCAGAATTCTTAATAAACAAAGCAGTGTCAGTTAAACAGAATTGAAAACCAATATCAATCATAACACGACTAAACCTATCATACCAAGCTTTTGGTGCTTGTTTAAGTCCATAAAGAGTTTTTTCTAAGCGAAGGACTTTACCCTTAGGAATACTTAGACCAGGAGGGGGTTCCATATATACTTCTTCAACTAGCTTTCCATTTAAAAAAGCATTTTTGACATCCATTTGAAAAATAGACCATTTTTTGATAGAAGCTAAGGCAATTAAGGTTCGGACAGTAGTCATACGAGCCACCGGAGCAAAGGTTTTTTCATAATCAATCCCATATTCTTGAGCATAACCTTTGGCTACTAAACGGGCTTTATATCTTTCAAGAGTACCATCACTCTTGGTTTTAATTTTATAAACCCATCGACATCCTATAGTTTTCTTCCCTGGAGGAAGATCTTGAATATTCCATGTAGAAGCCTTTTCAAGTGCATCTAATTCAGCTTTCATGGCTTCTATCCATTTGATATCATTTTTTGCTTGAAAATATGTGGATGGTTCTTCATATGAGTGAATTAATGCAATAACTGCCCTATATGTGGGTGAGAAAGACTCGTATGATACAAACTTTTCTGGAGGCCTCGAGATTCGGGATGATTGTCTAGTTGGAATGTTAGAATATTTCTCAAGTGCACATGGAGGATTAGACTCTTGTCGCCTGGAATATTGAATACTAGTATCTCTATGAACTTCTTCATTTTCAACATTAAGATCAATAATTCTTTTATCATCATCAAAGTTACAGTCAAGGTCATATTCATCAGATGTTGATATTAGATCTAGCAAAAAGGAGTACTCAGTGACGTCTTTTAATTTTCTAAAATCAAAGAAGCTCTCCTTTTCAAGAAAGGAAACATTTCTAGACACATATAGTTTATTATTTTTGAAGTCAAAACATCTATAACCTTTCTGGTTTTCAGCATATCCTAAAAAGGCACAGGGAATCGCACGAGGGGAAAGTTTATCATTTTTGTTAGTAAATATGAAACATTTGCACCCAAATATTCTTAGTCTAGAGTAGTCTGGAGAAATGTTCATAAGTTTTTCAATGGGAGTGATATTTTGTAACGAAGAAGATGGCATCCTATTAATGAGATAGGTGGCAGTTAAGGCAGCTTCTGCCCAAAAGTCTTTCGGGACTTGATTTGCTATTAATAAAGTCCTAGTGGTTTCTATAATATGGCGATGTTTTCGTTCTGCCAGTCCATTTTGTTGAGGTGTATAAGGACAAGATCTTTGATGTGTGATGCCATGCAATTTAAGATAATTTTGAAAATCTATGGATAAAAACTCTCCCCCTGAATCTGTGCGAAAAATAGTAATATCATTTTGAAACTTGTTTTTAACCATATTATGAAAAGTTTGAAAGTATGAAAATACTTCAGACTTATGTTTGAGAAAGTACATCCACGTATGTCGGGAGAAATCATCGACAAAAATAACATAGTAAACAAATCCTCCTTTAGAAATTACTGGTGCAGGACCCCAAACATCCGAGTTTATTAATTCAAGTGGTCTTGAAGAGAAAAAGGTTCTGTTCTGAAATGGTAATCTTTTCATTTTGCTGAGAATACAATCTTTACAATCAAATGATTCAGAGTTACAAAATTTTCCTAGATTTGGAAAATGTTGGATTTTGGCTATATGTGGGTGACCAAGTCTCTTATGCCACAGTTCCAACTCTATTTTTTGAATATTATAACAAAAAGCTTTCTTCGGCATTTCCAAAAAATCCATGTAATAGAGTCCTCCTTCTCTATGGCCTTCCCCAATCAGCTTGCCTGACTGGCGATCCTGTACCCAACAACCATGAGAAGAAAAAGAAATATTACACCCATAATCAGAAATTTGAGATACAGATAAAAGATTTAAATTTAATTTGGGAACATGTCTAATTTCTGGAATAATTTTTTTTTTGTTTTATAAATTTTTTCAAAATTTCCTATTCCTTCTATTTCAAGAGAAGTCCCATCAGCAGTAAAGACCTTTGACACACTTGTTTTATTTTTAACACATTTGGATAGACTTTGATTATTTGGGGTCATATGAAAAGATGCACCAGAGTCAAGAAGCCAAGAAATTTTACCTAGATCAGAAAAAGATGAGGCTGCTGCGCCGGTTGAAGCTTCAGATGAGGAAGAGGCACCTTTGATGAGAGGCTGAAGAATCTCCATTAGTTGGGCCAGGGAAACTGGTGCATCCTGATCTTTAGGCTCCGATCCAGCAATTGCAGCTCTTTTTTCTCTCAGCTCCTTAAGTTTGGGACATTGTGGCCTGTAGTGTCCCGGTTCATGACAGTGATGACAAATAACTTTCTTCTTATCATAGTCACCATTTTGTCGGTTAAAGTGAGGAGGCCTATATGATCGAACATGATTCCCTGGTCTAGACACGGCTAAAACAGAATCATCTTCAATTTTTAAAGAACCTTTCCGGAGACGATTTTCTTCCATTGTTAACTCTTTAATAGTTTCAACAATAGAAGGAATTTTTCCCCGGTGAAGTAGGGCCGATTTAGTGGTTTCAAATTCCGGCCTTAATCCAGTGATAAACTGGTAAAAAAGTTCAGCATCGAGTTGTTTCTGACGAAGCTCGATGTCTTCGGCACAATGCCACTTTGGTTCTAAAAGGGAAAGTTCTTCCCAAAGTTCGGACAACCCATTATAATATTCACGAATAGTTTTGTCTCCTTGTGTCATCATTCGAACTTTTTCTTGGAGGTTGCACACGTGTGCAATATCTTTAAGGGAATACATATTCTTAAGGTATTCCCATGCCTTATCGGCATGATCAAATTTGGCAAGACTTGAGCATTTTTTAATGTCAACGCTATTGATAAGCCATGACATTATCTTCGCATGAGATATTCTCCATTCTTTCCATTTCTTCTCGTATGAGGCAATAGCCTTGATTTTCTCTTCTTTCGATAGAGGGACCTCTTTATCTCCCTCCTTTTTAGTAAGAGATAACTTAGGTTCCGAATCGGAACCATCCACAATCCCCCATAAGCCTTTTCCCCATATATGGTGCTTCATGATTGAAGCCCATGTTACATAGTTCGTATCGCTTAGTTGCATAGGCATGATGGTGACTTTATCATTGTCATCCATCGATTACAAAGAGAGAAAGAATAGGGATAGAAGAGAAACAAGAAGGAAAATGAAAAAGAAAGAAAAAAAAACAATACAACAAGATGTGAAATCTTCTCCAATGAAGTGATAAAACACTTCTCTTCAAGTGGCGAACACTTTTGCAAACGGGCACGGAAACCGAGGCAGTTTTTCCTCAAGATTTAGTACTTCCGCGGCTCTGATACCATGAAATGAAATGGGGATCTTCGAAACACGAGCTTAGATTAACAAGGGCAAGTGTCAAGAATGACACTAAAGCATAACCCTTAAAAAGGGTATAACTGGAAACAAAATAAAAATAAAAATGTATTCTTTATTGATATGAAAAACCAATTGCTTAAGAAGCATTGGAGTAAAATACAAGAGGGGCTGCACCCCTTTATATACACAGCTGAAAGAGGACTCAATAGAGCTGTTGGGCACAGTCCAACAGCTCTATTTAGAGCTGTTGGAATGTGTCAGTCCAACAGCTCTATTAAGAGCTGTTGGACTGTGTCAGTCCAACAGCTCTATTGCTAGTCAAGTCTGGACAGGACTTGACTAGCAACAGTCATTCTAGTTCAAACTGAACTAGATGACATAAAGACAAAAAATAAAAATAAAGGAAAAAAATTACAGAAAAGAAAGAAATGAAAAATGTATTTATATATATATATATAATAATAAAATATTATTATATATACATATATGTACAGTTTTACATTTTAACAAAAGTAAGCATGCCAAGATTCTTGCTTGGTTCATGAACAATGTGGAGCTCAAGATTTGCGCCAACATTGTTAAGTTTCAGATGGCTAATGAAGCATGGTTCTTTATGAAAGGTATGTTTACTCAAAAAGACCTTGCTCGTCAATTCTTTCTTCAAGAAAAAATCCGGACTATCAAGCAAGGGGAAATGAGTGTAAGGGATTACTTTAGCACTCTTGGACCCTTATGGGATGAACTATCTTTACTAGAACCAAAGTGAGTTTCTAGTGTGGATGTGGAATTAAGGAGAGAACAAATGAAAAAAGAGCACTTTTTCCAATTTTTACATGGGCTTAGGCCCGAATATGAACAAGTTAGATCTTCCCTTCTTTATAGATCTAAGCCTCTTCCCTTGGAAGATGCCATAGCCGAAATATGCCAAGAAGAAACTCGTCTTCGCATGATTAAAGGAGGAGATGATGTTTTGGCCGTATCAAAACCCGACAACCATATGAAAGCTTACAAACCTCCACATTTTGAAAGGCAAAATAATTATAATGGCAACTATAGAAAAGCCATTTGCCATCATTGCCAAGAATCGGGTCATATAAGACCTAATTGCCCTAAGTTGAATGAAGCACCTAAAAATAAGGTTGCTTCCGTTGAAGAGGCTACTCAAAAGAAAGAGGAAAACATCAAAGGGAAGAAATCTTTTTCTCTTGCTCAACTATCGGAAGCACTACAAACTCTACTCAAGATACCATCAACCTCGGGTGCCGACATAGCTTCTTCCTCTCCTTCAGGTATGTCTTCTTGGATCCTTGACTCTGGAGCTTCCTTTCATATGACCCCGCTTGAAAATGAGCTTTCCGATTTGTGTAATAACTATAAAAACTCCTATCTTTCAACTGCCGATGGTACATTTTTACAAGTAAAAAGTTTTGGAACTTTAAACTTTTTCAAAGATTTCTTTGTGCCAAACGTGAGAGTTGTATCTCAACTTAATTTAAATCTCCTCTCTGTTGCTCAAATATGTGATCATGAATGTGAAATTTTCTTCTCAACTAAAGATTGCTCTATACAGGATCTCCGGTCCGGGAAGCAGATTGGGCAAGGCCATAGGAGGGGAGATCTCTATTATATGAGCAACTTGAAACTCCCCACTAACTCTTTTTGTAACCATGTCCAAGATAAAAATATTGAAATTTGGCATCAAAGACTTGGACATCCAAGTTTCTCAAAAATGTATTCCTTTCCATTTGGAAATAAATTTTGTAATGAGAAACATTTTGTTTGCAAGAGTTGTATTTTTGGCAAAATGAAATCCACTCTTTTTCCAAACCGAACTTTTGTGTCTAAAAGACCTTTTGAGTTAGTCCATTCGGACGTTTGGGGTCCTTCCCCGATCATGTCTAAAGGAGGGTACTCCTATTACGTTACTTTCATTGATGACTACACTAGATATGTGTGGATCTACTTTCTCAATTTAAAATCCGAAGTCTTTGACTTCTTCAAAAAATTTCATATGATAATTAAAAATCAATTTTCAAGTAATATCTCTACTCTTAGATCCGATTCGGGTGGAGAATATTTATCAAATGAATTTCAAAATTATTAGAAGTGAATGAAATTTGTCATCAAAGATCGTGTCTTAGGACTCCCCAACAAAACGGCTTGGTCGAAAGAAAGCATAGACACATCATGGAAACCACTAGGACACTCCTTATTTCTAAGGAAATTCCGAAGAGTTTTTGGGCCGAAGCGGCCTTAACCTCAACTTACTTAATAAATAGAATGATATCTTCATCCTTACAAAATACATCTCCATATGAAAAACTATTTGAAAGAACACCCAATTTCAATAGATTAAGAATTTTTGGGTGTAAATGTTTTGTCCTTACACATAAAAGGGACAAATTATCTCCTAAAGCTATTGAATGTGTTTTCTTGGGATATGGAGAAAATCAAAAGGGTTTTAGATGTTTTGACTTGAAAAATAACGAACTCTATGTATCCAAAGATGTAACCTTTTTAGAAAATGAAAATGGTTTTGTGAAAACTAAAGATATTGACGAAAGTGAATATGCTTTTTTATTTGATCTTCTCTCTCAAGAAGATGAGACTCCTCCAGAAGAGGAAATCTCTAATGAGTCTTTAAATGACCTAGAGGATATTCCTCTTGACAATGTTATAGATGAAAGTGATAGACCAATCCAAACCTATGTTAGGCGTGGTCAACAAGCTCAAATGAGCGCCTTAGAAAAATATTCTCAAGGATCCAACATAGAAGAAACCTCTTTAAGGAGATCTGGTCGAATCTCCAATCCTCCTAATAGGTTTGTTTCCTATGAGTCCCTAACCCCAAGGTATAGAGTGTGTCTAATTGCGTTGCACTCATTTCATGAACCTTCACACTATAATGAGGCCAAAAACCTTCCCCAATGGGTTGAAGCCATGAACTTAGAGCTTAGTGCCCTTGAAAAGGCAAAAACTTGGGAAATAACTTTGTTACCCACTAGAAAGAAATCGATTGGATGTAGATGGGTCTTCAAAATTAAAACTAAAAGTGATGGTTCATTAGAACGTTATAAAGCCCAGTTAGTAGCTAAAGGATATGCTCAAGAATATGGTATAGATTATGAAGAAACCTTCGCACCTGTAGCTAGGATGACTAGTGTTAGGACTCTTATCGCCATTGCGTCAGTCAAAAAATGGCCTATCTATCAACTAGATGTTAAGAATGCATTCCTAAATGGCGAATTAAATAAAGAAGTTTACATGGATCCCCCACCAGGAGTATGTATTGGTAAAAATAAAATTCTCAAACTTAAAAATGCATTATATGGTTTAAAACAAGCCCCAAAGGCTTGGCATGATAGATTTAGTAATGTAATGACAAGTTTGAATTTTCGTTCATGTTATACTGACACTGCTTTGTTTGTGAAAAGTGCAGGGTCTTCAGTAGTTATTTTACTACTTTATGTTGATGATATGATCATCACTGGAAGTGATGAGCAAGGAATTAATGATATTAAGAAAGTTTTAAAAGAAAATTTTGACATGTCTGACCTTGGTTTCTTAAGATATTTTTTAGGAATTGAAGTGACGTATTCTCCTCGAGGGTACATTCTCTCTCAGATGAAACTTGCTGCTGACATTTGTTCCAAGTCTAGTATCTCCGATGATAAGAAGATAGAAACCCCTGAAGTCATCAATGCGAAGTTAAGATTGGAAGATGGAACACCTCTCGAGGATCCTACTCCCTATCGGCAACTTGTTGGGTCTCTAACCTACTTATCTATCACTCGGCCATACATAGCTCATGTCGTCCACTCAGTCAGTCAGTTTCAACATGCACCTACAACCGTGCACATGAGTGCAGTCTTAAGGATCGTCAGATACATCAAAAACACCATAACTAAGGGAGTTTTTGTTTCCTCCTCCTCAACGCTTGATTTAATTGCTTATACTGATGCGGATTGGGGAGGAAATCCCAATGACCGAGTCTCAACTACGGGTTTATGTGTTTTCTTAGGTGACTATGATTTCTTGGAGATGCAAGAAGCAACACAAAGTATCCTTGTCCTCAATGGAAGCGGAATATCGTGCTATGACCACTACAACCATGAAACTTGTATAGCTAAGAAGTCTTCTCAGTGATATGGGCATTGTCATCTCTACTCCTTCGAAGATGTGTTGTGACAACAAAAGCGGAATTTATATCGCAAGCAATCATGCCTTCCACGAGCATACTAAGCATATTGAGATGGACTGCCATTACATACGTGATGAATTCCTAAGAGGAACCATAACACTTCCTTACGTCACATCCAAGTACCAGTTGGCGGACTTCTTCACTAAAGCCCTTGCTGCTCCTCGTTTCTTGTTTCTCCTTAACAAGCTTTCAGTCATATCCCCGTAAAGCTTGAGGGAGGGTGTTAAAATACATGTGTAATCTATATATACATATATATATATATATATATATTGTCTAAATATACCCACTAGGGGTATTTTAGACATTCCACAAGTACCCGATAGGGGTACTTGTTATTTTGTTTTTATTTTTTGTAATTATTTTGCACTTTATTTTTATCTTTTTTTGTTTTTTATTTTTGGCCACATAAGGAGCCCCACCATGGAGTCGATGGGGCCCCCAATGGTCACATTTGTGACCGTTGGGGGCTCCCAACGACTCCATGGGGAGCCCCCTAGGTGGCTCTCCTTTTAAGGCCTAAAGCCACCCCTCCTCTACTTTTTTTGTGTATATATAGGGGTGAACCCCTCTTGTATTCTTCACTCTTGAGAGCTCTCTCTCTTTTCAATAAGAGACATTTATATTTTTATGTTGTGTTGTCTCTTGTGGGTTTGGGTGTTAGCCCTTTTTGTTTGTTCATTAGTGGATATTGTAAGTGCTTAATGCACTCTTTGTTTTTCCGCATATTTCATTACACATGCTATGTGCCCAGGCCTGTGATTTGCCATATGTGTATTGTGCGTACATGTTTGCAGGGTACGTTGTTCGCGTACTTTGTTTAACCTTGTACCATGTTTGCCCTTTTTATAAGTCGCAGATTTTGCACATGCATATCAAGGCTTTTAAGGAAAAAGGGAGATTTTTGCGAAAAACCTGTTGTCCAAACACACGTAGTTTTCAAAAGCTAAATTAAACGTGGATAAGGTCGAGGGTTTCTGCTGAGAAACCCGCATCCCATTTATCGTAATTGGATGAGAGATTTGTGTCAATCTCGTAACATGTAAACGACTCAATGTAGCGGTCACACAAACAATAATAATCGCCTTCACAAGCAAGATGCTTGAATGAGTTTAACAAATCAGAGCATTAAGAATGAGTCGTCAGTTAAAATAGAACCTAGCGCACCTATCCCCCTTCTTGGTTTCGTCAAGGAAAAGGATGAGATGGTACAAAAACTCGGATGAAGAAGTTGTTAACAACTACGCTCCTCGAGTAGCAATTGACTCGGTGTCCCCAGTCATCGGAGTTAGGGGACGGGGCTATCGAATTTATCCTAAGTGATAGTCCCCATGGACTTTTGTAGAAGTTGGATGCATCCTTTTCCACGAATGCCTTTGGAGAATTCTCTTTCGGTCATCGACCGTACCCTTAGGAGCAGACTCAACTAGTTATCCGGAGTATCAAAATACAAAGAATAATAGACCCCCGAGCAAAACTCAGTTGTTCATACGTTTCTCCTATGCATACCCTTAGGACAGTTAATATTGAAATAAAGTTATCTTGTTCATTTTATTTATTTTGAAACTGCTTATTGTTAGAAAGATCAACCTGCAAGAGACAAAAGTGAGGTAAAGAGAGAAGAGGGGAGTCGGCGGCAATAGGGTTTTCCCGTTTCTATTACTATTTATATGTATTGTACAAAGTATAACATTACACAAGTAATAAAAATAAATTACAATATGTCACCGCCCACGCATCCCGAGGTGGATCCTTGGAATGTGATGTGGGTCGGATCCATGATCCAAAACTAACAGTCTCCCTCAAGTTGAGTATGGTCTTTGATCATGCTCAACTTGTCTTTGAGTGCCCAAAACTGATGAGTGGATAATCCCTTGGTAAAGATGTCAGCAACTTGCATATCTGACCGAACATATGCAGGTTCAATTTCTTTTTCTTCCACCTTTTGTCTAACAAAGTGTTGATCGATCTCGATATGCTTCGTGCGACAATGAAGGATGGGATTGAAGGCAATATTAATAGCACTCTGATTATCGCAAAGAAGCATAGAGGACGAGATCGGTTCTTGTAATTCTTGCAGTAGATGTCTCACCCATGTAACATCGGCTGTTCCTGCTGCCATTGCATGATACTCTGCTTCAGTACTAGATCGCGCCACTGCCTTTTGCTTCTTGCTACTCCATGTTACAATATTATTTCCGATAAGAATGCAATACCCCGAAACTGATCTGCGCTCGTCAGGATCACCAGCCCAGTCCGCGTCTGTGTAAGTGAGTAGTCGATGTCCTGACGTATAAGTTGTGTCCTTGGTATATATCAAGCCATCTTCGATCGTACCCTTTAAATACCGAAGGATCCTTTTCACTCCTTCCATGTGTACATCTGTAGGAGCATGCATAAACTGTGAAGCCTGATTGACAAAGTATGCTATGTCAGGCCTAGTGAATGTTAGGTATTGTAACATCCCTACAACTTGACGATACAAAGTAGGATCATGATAAGCAGTGCCTTCTTTAGCACTTAGCTTATGATTTAGAAGACAAGGTGTGCTAATTGGTTTACAATTATCCATCCCTGTAGCAAGTAAAATATCAATAGTGTACTTATGTTCGCTCAATGTAATAGTCTCATGTCAACTATCAACTTCCACACCCAAAAAATATCGCAAGGGACCCAAGTCTTTCATCTTGAATTTAGCCATCAGCATAGACTTAACCCAAGATATTTGAACCTCATCACTCCCGGTGATAATGATGTCATCAACATATATAAGCACCCAAACAATAGCTGAATCACTTTTGAATATGAACAATGAATGGTCTAGAACACTTTTAGTGAACCCATGATGCTGGATCTCCGTGGAAAAACTTTCAAACCAAGATCGAGAAGCTTGTTTCAAGCCATAAAGAGAGTGTCAAAGTTTACATACCCAATTGGATGAATCATGCATGCTATAACCAGGTGGTTGCTCCATGTAAACTTCTTCCTTTAGTTCACCATGCAGAAATGCATTTTTAACATCAAGTTGACTAAGTGACCATCCATGTTGTAACGCCAATGCAATGATAATCCTGACGGTGCCCAATTTTAGTACTGGGCTGAACGTTTCATCGTAGTCCTGCCCATACTGCTGTGTGAAGCCTCGTGCAACCAGACGAGCCTTATAGCGCTCAACACTGCCATCCGGTTTGTGCTTGATCTTGTACACCCATTTGGATCCTACAACATTCTTGTTATCTGGCCTTGGTACAATCTCCCATGTATTGCATTCATGCAATGCTTCCATTTCCTCATTCATCGGCTCTACCCAGGCACGGGAATGTACATCCTCATGAAAGGAGGAAGGTTCTGTTTCTTTGGACACTCTAGTTAGAAATGTTTGAAAATCCAAAGAGAAATTGTTATAACTTACTCAGCGATCTATAGGATGTCTAATCCGAGTGGAACGTCGTAGAGGAGTCTCATCATTGACTGGATGAGCTCTACGAGAATAAACAAGGCCAGAAAAACGTGAGGATGTTGTTGTAGGAGGAATGTCTTCCATATGTGGTTCCACATCGAAAGTATAAGGTTCATTGTTTGTCAATAAAGATGAATCCTCATAAGACAACGAATCATATAAAAGTGAGTCACTGAGCCAAGGATCATAATTGTCCTGTGTATCTGTGGAAGATGAACCCAGAGTGTCAAAATTTTCATCATAAAAAACATTTCTAGATACCCGAATTTTGCCTGTATGAGCATCATAACACTTGTATCCCTTATAGTCATCTGCATACCCAAGAAACTTGCACTGCACAGCTCTGTCTTGAAACTTATTTCTCAATGAATGATCAATATGAACATAACATACGCAACCAAAAGGATGTAGTTCTTCATATGATGGATGACAATTATAAAGAATAAAATACAGAGAATTATCTTCAAGGATGGTCATGGGCAACCTGTTGATAACGTAAACAACTGTATGGAAAGCCTCTGTCCAAAGAGAGAAAGGAATACCCACAGTGTGCATCATGCTCAAGGCTGTCTCAACAATATGCCTGTGTTTTCTCTTAGCTACTCCATTTTGTTGAGGGGTATGAGGGAAAGAAATGTTACGTGTGATGTCATGCTCCTTCAAATATTCACTAAAATCATGGGATATGTATTCTCCCCCCCATCACACTGGAAATATACAATATTGGTATTGAATTGGTTTTGAACTAGTGTATGGAACTGTTTGAACAACTTGAAAACTTCATGTTTGTTTTTCATGAAGTAAATCCAACTAAATCGAGTGTAAGAGTCAAGAAAGAGTACATAGTATCGAGATCCAGAAAGAGAGACAGTGGGCGCAGGACCCCAAACATCTGAGCATATAATCTCAAAAGGATTTGTTGCTCTTTTATTGATACTATGAAAAGGAAGTACATGACTTTTGCATAAGTGACAACTTGGACATTTTGACTCTAAACTGACTGCGGGTATTAAACCTTTAGCAGACTTGTCAAGAAAAACTTGACTACAATGACCCAAACGAAGATGACATAAGTTTGGCTTATTAAGTTTCAAGACTCTAGATGAAGAACTATGATCTGTAGATCGACTCAAAAATGTTGTAAAGGAAGAAGTTGAAGAAGCCACGGCTACGGAAGACGACGTCTTCAAAGGCACATGAGATTCTTCAAAGACGTACATGTTCCCGCGCCGTTCACCTTTAGCGAGCGTCTTCTTGGTGTGAAGATCCTTAAGATAAACAGAAGGAGTAAATTCAACGGAAGAATTGGTTTCATCAAATAGAATATTCTTTTGAATAGCAGGTGTGAGTAAGACATTTGACAAGGGTAATTGAGATTCAGGCAAAGAAAGGGAGACATTTCCAGTGTGAGAGATGGGGTGGTGAGATCCATCTCCTATGACTATAGTGTCATTTCCAGTGTAAGGAGTCAAGTGAGAAAATTTACCTGCATCAGAAGTAACATGTGCTGCTGCCCCTGAATCAATATACCATATACCTTCATCATTTTGGCGCAAATTCATCTGATTGAAAGTAGTCATAAGGATATTTTGTACGTTCTATGGAAGAACCTGTCCCTGAGGAGTGCGTGCAAACGTCTGAATTGCCTTCTGCCCTGGCCTACTATCTGGCCTCCCTGTTTTGTTCTGGTTCTGAGGATTGTACCAGCAATTTGCTTTAACATGTCCCCGCTTATTGCATAGAAAACAAGTAGGAACACGTCCCCCTCGTGATACACTGCCTGAGCCACTACCTCCTCCACCTGGTGTAGGTAGTAATCCTCCTTTGTTCATAGGTGTTCCATTGGGACGAGGAGTAAATAAGACTCCTGTTTGAATAGGCGTATGTGCCATCATCACAGGATGAGCATCATCTGACACGTGTTCCTGATTTAAACTGACCTCATATTGCAAAAGCTTAGATTGAAGATCATCAAAACATGGAAGAACTGAGACAACCTGGAGTGTCGTGCAAAACATGCGATATTCAGGTCCAAGGCTACCTAATACCTGTTGTACCATATCCTTATCAGATACAGGACTTTCAATGGCAGCTAACTGATCTATAATCACCCTGACATCCCCCATGAACTCTGTAATAGATTTGTTTCCTTTTCGCATGGATTGGAATTGCCACTTGAGTTGCAAAACCCGAGATTCGGAAACCTGAGAAAAGGAATGAGCTAGTCCATTCCACAACTCGGCTGCAGATTGATCATCAGAAATAGTTTGTAAAACACAATCAGAAAGTGTGGAAGTTATGTAAGCAACTAATGTCTGATCTCGTTGTACCCATATATCATAAGCAGGATTGGTGGTTCGAAGTTGACTCACCTTCACATCTTCACCTGTTATCTCTTGCACGATATGTGTAGGTGGGGCGGGTGATCGCCCATCTAGATGCCCATAAAGACCATGACTGCAAATAAAAGGCACAATCTGACACTTCCAAAGTAAGTAGTTATCATGGGATAACTTGTGGGTCATGAGGTGAGTAAGAAAACTAGGGTTCAACTTGGAATCCATGGATTATATGAAGAATGAATAGGAAATAGGAATGGGATGATACCAAAATAGGGTGCCGACTGTACTGATAGTGTATTGAGAGAAAAACAACAATGTTGTGTGTTGAAAATAATATCAGTGCCTTCGTCACACAGAGGAGTAGTGACGTGCGAACCAGAAAATGTTGAACAAAAATATTTTTGGGGTGAAAATCAAAGATTCGGCAGACTGGAACAAAATATTAAGACGTGCGTACCAGAAAAATATTGAAAATGAAAAAGAACCGAAAGAAAAATTAGAATGACGTGAAAAAGGATTAAGGAAAAGAGAAAGAAATAAATCTGATTAAGGAAAAGAGACAGAAATAAATCCTACGTCCTTTAGAAGCACGTGTTGGTCCTTATAGGTCTTCTAGATGATTGATTTTCGCGCCTGTGCTTTGATACCATGTTAGAAAGATCAACCTGCAAGAGACAAAAGTGAGGTAAAGAGAGAAGAGGGGAGTCAGCGGCAATAGGGTTTTCCCTTTTCTATTACTATTTATATGTATTGTACAAAGTATAACATTACACAAGTAATAAAAATAAATTACAATATGCCACCGCCCACGCATACCGAGGTGGATCCTTGGAATGTGATGTGGGTCGGATCTATGATCCAAAACTAACACTTATCATGTATATAACCATGTATGCAAATCATGTATATAATCATGTATGAAATCAAGCATGTGTTAATACTCTCATTTTTTCTTCTATACTTGTGCACCTAACAGTTTTTCACAAATCTGACCCATTTCATGGGCGCAGGTGATGATTAGAATTAAACGAAAGGTGATTATGCGATTGCAAGATGGCCTCGAGATCTTACTGTTTCTTTTAGTTTCCGTGTCCTAGACATGTTCTTTGGGCTTAGTGTTTTGTACACGGGTTTCCTCAGGAAATCCCCTTTTTGTATAAACTGAAGTTTCTTTCTATACACATGGTTTTAATTGTTGATTCGTTGATGTAAGTTTGTCCGCAGTAATGCGCCCAAGGTTTGCCTACTTGTTATTTTCAAAAGTCGTTTTTGCTGATCCACTAATTTTCAGTCTCTTTTAAGTTCTAAAAATTTTACAAGTTCAAAATTTTGGGGCGTTACATTAGTAATTAAGTTGGTTTAATTAGGGAACTCCCTAAGGGGCGTGCCACCTATAGGGTCTAGATTCAATGTATAGTTATTGTTAGATTAGGTTATAACTTGTTTCTTAAATGTTAATTTGTTAGTTGCAGTTGTAGCTTTACTTGTTATTGAATTTTGATTTTTGGAATAAAAGTTGTTAGCCTGTACTCTTACTGGTTTAGTTGGTTGTTAAATGTTAAATTAGTTTATGATGTCTTGTTGGAATAATAGATTTTGATTTTTGAAAAATATATATACATATATATATATATATATATATATATATATATATATATATATATATATATATATATATATATATATATATAAACGCCGTGTCCGCGTACCTGTATACCCTTCATATATTATTTTGGAATCACTGTGTTGTACCTTTCATACCCGCACCCGTAGCTTGAGAACAAGCATTACATTACAAGAGGGGATTCATCGCCTATTTATACACAAAAAGGAGTAACAAGAGCCATTGGGAGCACTGCCAACAACTCTATTTCAAGGGCATTATAAGGTCTATAATGCCCTTGATAAATGAATTAAATGAGGAAGAAAGAAAACTCTAAAATGTCCCTAATGAACACAACTAATTACATAAGATGAAATGACTAAAATACCCTTAATGGGTTTTACTTATTACATCAAGAATATATATATATATATATATATATATATATACTTTAAGACATTACAATACCAAATCTATAGTCATTGGCAGTCAAATAAAAAACTAGGAAACTTGGTCAAAATAAAAATGAAATATCTTGGTGACATGCTTTGATTTTTCAGTAGATGGACGAATGATGGTTAAAAGTCATCAAAGATATTAATCCTAAAAATTTTGTTATTGGGAAAAAACTACGATAATTTATGGAGTGATAGGTTAGTTATCATGGCGTATACTCAAATTAGCTTATAACCTAATTGACTGTCTTATCATTTCTAAAACAATGCCAACAGTTGACACATGTTGGTTCATTTGGTTTAATGGTTGAACTAAGCAGTTCAGCCAGTTCAAAGTTGTTTTTTAAGAAAACTTGTTTCCCTCTATAAACCATATTGGATTATTGACCTGCTCATCATTGAAATCCTGTTTCAAGTTGCTGTTCCAATGATGACTTTTTAGAGTTTACTGTCAATTTATGTCATTATCATTTTCTGGTTCCATATTTTCTTCTTTCTCTAATCTAGTCATTCTGCTTGCATACAGATGCTCACCGTCAACGTATTGTTAATTGGATCAATGCAACTGGTGGAACATCATCAGCTTTTGATGTTACTACTAAGGTAATCTCTTACTTCACTTGGTGACTACTTCACAAATGTTTTGAAATTTTTCGCAAATGACAGGATGTTTTTTTAGATGTTTCAATACTTAGTGCCACTGACTATGTCCTAAACTATGTCACACGGACTCGGCTAAGAGGTCGATGCACCCGTGTCGACACGCCCCGACACGGGTGCGGCTTCGGACACGGGGCGGACTCGGTCAACAAGTGTCGGACTTGGTCAATGCACCAGGGCTGAGACCATCTACATTTTGGACTCGGACAACTTTGACCGAGTCTATTTTGTCCATTTTTAGGGCAAAAGACGTATAAAAACAAAAAAAAAATGATCTTTTTATATGTTTTTAAATATATATATATATAGCCGTCTTATTATTGTTATATATATATATATATAGTCGTGTCCCCGTGTCCAAAATTTTTTAAATTGCTTTGCACCCGTGTCGCACCCGTACCTGCACCCGCACCCATTTGACATAGGTCCTGAATTTTTTTGGAAACTGATGAAATTCAATTCTATTTAGCTATGTGAGTTTATGTAATACAATGGCTTGATCATACAAATATTAGTTGTTGAAGTACTGCATAATTTAGTTGATGAAATATGATTTCCTTACCGTGCCAATGGATCGGGCCTGTCGGAAAAAAGGGAGCAGGGAGGGGCTTGACCCCCTCCCCTGTCGTAACAGGGAGCAGGGAGGAGGTTGGGCCCCTCCCCTGCTAAAGATGGTGCAGGGAGGGGGTTTGACCCTTCCCTTGGCCGCAGGGAACACAAGGAGCAGGGAGGGGGCTCGACCCCTCCCTGAAATCAGAGGGAGTAAGGAGGGAGCTCGACCCCTTCTGCGTACTACGAAGGCAAGGAGGGTCGAGTCTGTGAAAGTATCTTCAATAAGATAGAGTCAAGATCACAATATTCTTGATGACAAACGCGTGCACATAAGCACAACAAGAACATGTAGAACACTTGTGCACAAAAGCACAATACAAAAACACTCAAATGCTCAAAGGCATACAAATGAACATTAAAATCTCATAGAAATTACTATTGGGCTTTGACCCAAAGCCTTACATTTACAAAGGGGGAGAGCCCCTATATATACACATATGATGGCCTTGGGGGGGCCAACATATAGCTGTTGGAGCCCCTCCAACGGTCACAATTGTGACTGTTGGAAGGGCCCAACATATGGTTGGGCCCCCAAGATTTGGTCAAAAAGTCAAAACAAAAAGTCAAAAAAGATAAAAATACAAGGAATAAAAAATGTAAAATTTACATACATATTCGTAATACGGAAGGCCTTCTATAAAAAAAAGTGATGCCCTTGTTCAAAATCTAATCTAAGACCATGAAGAAATTGAAAGAAATGTTCATTTTCGATTTGTTCTCTTCTCATTTTAATATCTTCCGGAGCTACCCACTTGGGCTCAAGAAGAACAAGTTCATCCCAAAGGAGAGAAAAAGCACTAAAATAATCCAGACACTCATGTCCCCTTGTTTAGTGGATCTAATCTTTTCTTGACAAAAAAATCGTCTAGCTAGATCCTTTGGGGGTATACATACCCTTAAGGAAGAACCAAGCGTCATTAGTTCTTCTAAACTTTAGCAATGTTGGCACAAATCTTTATGTCAACATTGTTCATGTAACGATCCAAATTCATACCCTTTGAAAATTCGGAATATTTTTTTTTTCTATGCGGAAACCTTCCCAGAGATCCGGGGTCCTCACAGTTCCACTTTCCATTGGATAGCTCAACCACTACAAACGAAGTTGCAATCATCATCCATAACAACCAACTAAAACTCTTTTATTAATGAACCAATAAGAGTCTCATACACAACTCAAAAGTGAAGAAACAACTGCAGAAATTTAAAAGAACTAAGAGAAGCAAAAATAGAGCCATTATGTCCCCTGCTGAAACTGACAAGCGCAAGTATGACTCTCATCCATCCCCAGTAGCCAGTCCAGCCTCACTGTTCACCATGTCCTGTGAAAAACCAACAAAGTAGGGTGTCAGAACCGAAATTCTGAGCACAACTACTTCTAAAGAAACCAGGTGAGACAAAGAACATGGATAAGATTTCATGCAGTGATTTGAGTGAGTGCAGATATAAAATTTGCAACATTCAAATATCCATAACTACCAATAATTGCATATACTCACCGGTCAAGAACAGTAAAGCAATGTCATATATCAAGAACTAAATAACCAAACCTTGCAGCATGATTTCAAGAAGTAAATCATATGCTACTACCAAATCATGTCATGATATCAAGAATGATTCAAACATGCATGATCTAATGCATAACAGAAAAATGCATGATTATGTGCAATGCATGATTTCTTCTGTTATCTTTCATTTAAGTTCCATCTTTCCATATGCATGCCCTATTAGATGCACAACCTTAAGTTCCTTTTTTTAATTAGCGTTGCCTGCGGATACACCAAATGGGTACAAACCCCGAGGTCAAGTAGGTTCCCATGGTAATTTAGCACACAATTTGTATTTTATTACTGGGTTCCAACTTAGCCCTCGACCGAATCACCTTCGGAACATTAGACCTCCACGTCTAATGTCGGGGACACAAGGGACACCCCACGCCCACAAGTGCCACTTCCTTGGTACCATAAACAACAGCTGTGTCAAACACACCATTCCCGGGTAAAGTGACGGACTCTCCCTAAAACCGTGGCCAGGAGAAAGAACCTCAATATCGGGTTCAGGGGACCAGATTACAACACACAGAGTTTTTGTATCCTCACAGTCTCCCCAAGACCGGATTTCTAAGATTCTCATACTCCAGATGAAATATCCTAGAATGTATATTACATTGTTCTTATTCATTATATTTTTATTAAAGTTTATTCTTTAAGTTTGCAACACCATATATAAAAGTAAAGTGAAAACCTACATCCTCCCTTGCGGGGACCCATTACGGAACTCCAGCCCGTATAAACCACTAGAACAGTGTAGTAATGTGTCAAATCATCTTATGTGGTTTAAGTGATGCATTTAAAAATATATGAGAAAGAAAACCAAACCCACGACTCTCCAAGCCGATGATGGTCCATTTAGGTCATCAATGCATCACATGATAAAACCAAGTAGTGTTTAATTCATAACACTAGGCCAAAGTGCCAAAAGTATGTGCACTCATGAAATCATACACCCAAACATACGCATGTCATAACTCATTCATATGCATTTTCAATATGTGTGTGTTACCTACATCACATACGGGTATTAACCAATCCAGGGTTTCTTTAAGTGTGTGAGTGTACATGTAAAGTTTCACATATTCATCAAGCATACATGCTCAAAAAGGAAAACCAGTAACTGAATCATGCTCACACTCACGAGTACCATAATCATAACAGTCAAGTGAAAACATAAACCTCCATGACAACCAACATACCAGCCTTTAAATCACTCATAGAATTCTGAACACGAATAACATGTTCAGCTAAAGATAACAAAGCAAGACACATTACATATAAAATTTCAGTTTTATGTGTCCATCCCTTATAAACATAGTAAAATAAACCCTATTATACACAGCTGAAAATTTCAGGTTATGTTTAAATGATCCCATGCTACATCTTATAAATATGTGCTTAAGCCACACTCAAGAACTAGCTTGATATACTTTAAAGAAATTTCGTGATTCAAATAATAATCTGTTTAACCAAACCAGCTATATTCATGTGTTGCTAGAACAAAAAGGAAATCTCTAGCATAAGCAATAATTCCAGCTATTACCCATGAATAGATTTAATGTCATGACCACCATATTTAGCTTAATGCGCAGCACGCATTCAAGCTGTTTACCTTCACAAATTCCACGTCAAAATAGCCCACATACACAAGAGTTTTATTTTCTGGTTAGCACTGGAATAACCCACAGAAGGTGGGTACCTAACAAGTATTTGTTTTCTTTCAGTCAACAATTAGACTAACCACTATACAGATTCCTCCAAACTAAACTATTCATGAAATACCCAAATCAAGAGTCTACTAAACACCCTAAAGCTTCAATTTACCATGACATGTAGATTTTAACTTTGTCTTCAATCTTTATATAAAAATGAAAGTGAACATTTCTATTGAACTTCAGCAGCATCACATAAGTAAGAAAATAAACCTTTCCATAAGGGAAACAACCTAACGTATCAATGTACTGGGCTAGTACAAATATTTCCAGAAACCCGTTAATTCATCTATTATTCTTCATCTCACAGAAAATAGATTACAAAAGTTATATTCCACAGAACAAAACTTTAACTTAAATACACCGATCTCACTAATATCATACATAAAATGACAGAAATCAACAATACAGATCGATTATCATAAGAACTGTGAAACAAAACAAAAAGAGAAACCTTCACCCCCAATCCAATCGCTCAGGGTGATCAAAACAGGGAAAACCCCTGTTTCACGATTTCAGGGTATTTGGCAGAAATCTGTAAGCCCTCTTAGGAAAAATCCAAAAAAAAAAACAAATACGTTAACCGAGGTCTTAAGCCCTTTAACATACATCCAACCCCCCCTTCTATTAGGAAAACTGAAAATCCCCAAATTGAAAACCCTTAACCGAAAAAAATTAGACCCCCAACAAAATCAACTAGGTTTCCGAAATCCCCAAACTCTAAGGGTTAGGGATTTCCGACAGCATGAACCCCTCCTCTCAAATCACTACCCGAAATCGAACTCAGGTTCGATCCCTCACCCAAAATCCAAGAAGCACCGTACCTTTTTGAAGCTTTTCTGACGATCTTTCCGGTGATCGGAGGCTGGGGACGCAAAGCAGAGCCGGCTGGTGATGCTCCTTTCACTGCCGTGACAGGGTGCTCGCTGGAGGTCGGCGATAGTGGATGTGGGTTGCCGCAGCTTTTTTCGGCGATCTTCTACCCTCCGGCGCACGCACACAGACAGAGAGAGAGACTGAGTGGAGAGGGCAAAACCCCTCTCCACTCCTCCTTTTATCGACCCCAAAACCCCTCCTCTACCGAGAGGTGCGGTGTCGGTTATGCCCTGCGTAACCCCCCCCCCCCCCCTCTGCGCCTTTCTTGTTTTCGGTTACAGCATTATCGGGCAACCCTTATCGGGTTGCCCCTTTTCTTTAAAAGGCTGCTTACACAGGGGCGCGGCTCGGGTCTGAACCCGAGACCCGTAACCCGACCCCAAACTATATGGATCCAACTGTGGATCCTCGGATAAATTTAAAAAAAAAACTTAAAAGTTTATTTATTTATTGTTATTATTATTATTATATCGAGATTCATATCATTTATACCTAATTTCCCTTTTATGGGTCCTAGATCCGAAATGTGGATCTAGACCCAATTTGCAAATTTTGAAACATTTTGTAACATAAACAAAAAATTTTGGTAGCAAAAATTTTCGGGTTTTACAGTTCATGAACCATGCCAAATTTTTGGTGTGGTTACTTTCTCAATCCTCTACCTTTGTTTGATGCGCATTAATCGCTTTAATACGGTCTTCACCATCAAGAGCTTTTTCAACAACACCTTCGATCTTTGTGAGCTTCAATCAATGTTGGTTCAAGAGTGGTCCCCATCACAAAGCCCCATAGTTTCTTTCCACGAAGATGGTTCTCCATAGCCGATGCCCACATCAAATAATTCAAACCATTGAGCTTGAAGAGAGAGAACTTTAAAAAAATCCTAAGAGGAATCTTCCAAGATCACAAAGAACCCAAATGGCTCTCATACTATGTAATGAAATATGCGAAAATACAAACTACAAATGATAACACAAGAGGGTTCAATAAAGAACCAAATATCACAAGCACATAAAGTGCAAAATACACAAACCCACTATTGGGTGAATACCAAAAGGCAAAAGAAGAATATTATTAAAGAGAGAAGGTGTGAGAACACGGACATATAATGAAGGGGAAGACCCCTTTATATACAAAAAGGAAAAGGGAGAGAGAGGGGGGCCATTGGGGCTCCCACTAATAGACGTTGGGGCGCCCCGTCTATTTAATTGGGGCCCCAATGGTCCCAAAATAAAAGAAATAAAAAAGGAAAAAATAGAAAATAAGAAAATAAAAATGAACCTAAATAAGTTGTATACAACATATATTACACATTAAAAAGACCAAAATATCCCTATCGGGTATTTTGGAATAAACAGGGATATATATATATATATATATATATATATATATATATATATATATATATATATATATATATATATATATATATATATATATATATATATATATATAATTTAACACCCCCCATGGAGCACTTTCCCCCCAAAGTGTCCCTTTCAAAGGAAAGAGGCTTCCTTTGGGTGGGAGTGTAACAAACACCCTCAAAGAGAATTTTATCACTTATTTATTTTGTCAGTTGTTTAAGACAGAAGCAAAAGCATAGGTGTCAGCGCTGTTTTGACTGATTAGACTAGCATCAAAGGTGCCATTTTGTTGCCCAAAGATTGTGAAGTGGAAATGCTGCAGATGAACTACACTGAATAATCCAAAGAGATGATATATGTTGTAAACGTGTAAATGCAAGAGATTATCCTCTGAGTAACCCAGTTCAGATAGAAATAAAATTGGTTTAACATGCAAGAGTAAGAAAGTTATTTGATATTCTGAGGAAAGAAGTTGTTGCACATTTAAAATTGGTAGAGTATAGAAATACACAGGCCTGGTGTGGTGGGGGCATTGTTTCTTACATGCTATGTCTGTGACACCTTGTGACATTATTCAGAAGATAGTTGTTTGATATTTCATATTTGATGAAAGAATCACACATTTGGAATTGGCAGAATACAGAAATAGAAAAGCCTGGTATGGTGCCTGGATCGTTTTTTTAAGTGCTATGGCAATGATAGTTCTTGACATTGTTGGAGGTGTTGATGCTTGCACACATTGCAGTGGTTCTACTTATTGTCTACATAATAGAAAGCACCAATCTATCTAGTTTATTGATATATGAAGCCAAGACAAAAAGAGAGGCAGGTGGAAATATTGTGAACATGGAATATTTTCCGTGGCCAAAAAGACCATAAAGCAAATTACTTGAGCGATGAATTTTGTTTTCCTTGAATGCAAAATGTGGGCCTAAAAAGAAAAAGTATCACCTACATGAATAAATTAATCTATAAAAGAATGAAGCGTGTCAAAACTCACAAAACCAAATATTAACTGGTGATTCTGATTACTGAGTGTAGGCAAACACATAATGGTGAACTTTTCACCTGATGCATCACATGTTTTCCTGTGTGTGATGGATACATACTGCAATGACATGCATCGAGAGACCATTTAGTCTCATGGTAATTTATTATTCCTTTCAATGCTTCATGGGCAGGGAATCCTTCATTCTGCTTTGCATACTCAGTACTGGAGGCTAATTGACCCTCAGGGAAAACCAACAGGAGTTATGGGCTGGTGGCCCTCACGTGCCGTGACATTTTTAGAAAACCACGACACTGGATCAACACAGGTCTCTCTCTCTCTCTCTCTCTCTCTCTCTCTCTCTCTCTCTCTCTCTCTCTCTCTCTTTCTCTCTCGTGTGCGTAAATGTGGTGAAGACTAGTAGGTGCAAGAACTTGATAAGCCAATGAAGACAGTCTTCATGCATTAATAATTTGTTAAGGAATTTATTATTATCAAATCACAGGGACACTGGCCATTCCCAAGGGATAAACTGACACAAGGACATGCATATATTCTAACACATCCTGGAACGGTAATCCCACCTGCTCCTCTGTGTGTATCTGTGCGAATGTGTTAGAATTGGGCTAATTTACATCAAAATGCTTGCACCTGCAGCCTGTGATCTTCTATGATCATTTTTATGATTTCGGTCTTCGTGAAACAATAACGGAATTGATTGAGGCCCGAAGCAGAGCTGGGATTCACTGCCGCAGCTCTATAAAAATTTTTCATGCAAATAATGACGGGTATGTCGCTCATATTGGAGACAATCTTGTAATGAAGTTAGGCCATTTTGATTGGAATCCCTCCAAAGAAAATCAGTTAGATGGAAGCTGGCAGAGGTTTGTTGACAGGGGTTCCGACTATCAGCTTTGGTTAAGACAGTAAAGATATCTTTCTTCAATATTTTGTGTTTAATATCTGTATATTCGTGTATTTCCAACAATTTACTTATTCCCTTGTATTTTTCCTGTGGCATGACATTATCACTGGATTGATGGACATTGAGAAACTTTATATTCTTTTGATTATATTTTCAGTTTTCTTCTAGTATTAATAACATTTTGGTGAAACTAACTGCTATAAGTGGAACAGATAAACTGTTGCCGTAGTTGTTGATTGTCATTGTTAGATTAGGAGAATAGTGTCAACAAGCACGAGTTAACATCTTTACCAGTGTTATCAAAAACGCGCCTTGAGGCACAAAAGGCGCACCTCGCCTTGAGGCGCGGCCCTCTGTGCCTCAAGGCGCAAGCTTGAGGCGCAAAAAAAAAGTTTTTTTTTTACAACAGGATTTCTGAGACATGATCAACAAGATTTTTGTAAGTTAATCTCATATATTTTCCAGTTATGCAATCAATTTCTTAGTATATTACTATATTTTAACTTTTGTTGGTTAATCTCATATATTTTTCAGTTATTTCAGTTATGTAATTAGTTTCTTAATATATTTTACCTTTTGTTGGTTAATCTCATATATTTTTCAGTTATGTAATCAGTTTTTTAGTTACTTTTATATGTTAATCTCATATTTTTTAGAATAATCTCATATATTTTAATTTTTGTAGGTTAATCTCATATATTTTCCAGTTATTTCAGTTATGTAATCAGTTTCTTAGTATATTTTAATTTTTGTTGGTTAATCTCATATATTTTCCAGTTATGTAATCAGTTTTTAGTTACTTTTATATGTTAATCTCATATTTTTTAGAATAATCTCATATATTTTAACTTTTGTAGGTTAATCTCATGTATTTTCTAGTTATTTCAGTTATGTAATCAGTTTGTTAGTATATTTTAACTTTTGTTGGTTAATCTCATATATTTTTCAGTTATGTAATCAGTTTTTTAGTTACTTTTATATGTTAATCTCATATTTTTTAGAATAATCTCATATATTTTCCAGTTATGTAATCAGTTTCTTAGTATATTTTATCTTTTGTTGGTTAATCTCATATATTTTCCAGTTATGTAATCATTTTTTTAGTTACTTTTATATGTTAATCTCATATTTTTTAGAATAATCTCATATATTTTAATTTTTGTAGGTTAATCTCATATATTTTCTAGTTATTTCAGTCATGTAATCAGTTTCTTAGTATATTTTAACTTTTTTTTGTTAATCTCATATATTTTTCAGTTATGTAATCAGTTTTTAGTTATTTTTATATGTTAATCTCATATTTTTTAGTACTTGTTTGAGATTTTCTATTTCTTATTGGTTGTTATTTCATCAATAAAGCATTTATTTATTTATTTATTTATATTTTTAGATATTTTTTTTATAATTTTTTTAAAGTTTTCAAAAAAAATATTTGAGGCTTATGCTTTATGCCTCGAGGCTTACACCTCGCCTCGGTTTTTGGTGGAGCGCCTCGCTATGCCTCAACGCTTTTCACAACACTGATCTTTACTCTTTTGAATTCGAGCAAGTACTGAAAATAGTTTCACAGAATAAAAACCAAGTGTTCTTTGAAATTTTCTTAATGTGTTCATTTTATGTTATTCGGAGTTATGACAGTTTCATAGTATATTGAGACGATATGTTATTATCTATGTTCGAACGTTGTAAAACCATTCTCATACTCTATTCTCTGTCCAAATGCCTGCGCTTCTCAGTAGAAGTTGCCTTTTTCTTGGATTAAAAAGAAAAAACCCTCTTTTTTGGTTCAAGATGAAAACTTCTAATGCGAATACCTCTGGAATTCCACGACAATCTTTTCATTAATCTGAGCTATTTGGATGGGGAGGACTTCTGAGCCCTCTTGTTCCTTCTTTGGCCTCCACCAAATTGATGGGGTTCAAGAGTCTCAACATTCATTACATTCAACCTGGGAATCTGCTGGACTTTCCACTAACCAAGCTTTCCTCCATGGAGATTGTTTTATTCACATTAGCAGTTTCTACCAAAAAACAATGTAATATGCAGTTGCTAGACCCAGCCTATAGCGGCCAAATGTATCTATCCATCCTTACATCCTTCAGATTTCAGCTGTCCTACCATAGATAGCCTGATTCTTTCACACCTAGAAGCCTAGTGAGTGCTCCACGTTGTAATAATTCAGCAAATAGAATCCGTCTGCGTAAACTGTTCCCTGGCCTATAGGTCCTCTACCACAAGGGCAAAATTCTAGCTCTTTCTAGAATGGTACCTTAATCTTATTCTTACTAATGGTTCAGCCCACTTTGAAAGGATTCCTTTTTCACCTTCCGCTCAGGCGATGTACAAAAGACCCAACGCCAATTCCAAGAAGCAATAATTTGTATGATCTTTTTTTGTCCAGAATTTGATCAGAGTAGAATTGCTATATTAGAACCATAGCCAAAAGAAAGATAGTTATCGTGTCCTGGGTATGAATTTGAGCGACTGAAGATAAGGCTAGGTAATTTTTTTAATTACGAGTGTTTAGGTATAAAACTTGAATTATAGAAAAAAACCTTGAGCGAATTTGTAAATAACCCTTGATTGATGTGGCACGTCATCACAGGTATAATGGATGGCCATTCGGATCTTTTTCTTTTACTTGACATAACCTGAACCCGAACCTTTCTATGTCCTATCTTGTTCAATTTGAACAAATGGGTCTGGTACTCAACCCATTGCAGACCTATCTGTGATGAGCTGGTTCGAAATTTCCTAACCAGGGACTTATTCGTTGTAGTCTTTTGACACGACCCATCAAATCTCGGTCTGGTCATATCTAGTCATCTCGGGTCTGGGTCTGGTGACCTATCAACTCCCACAAAGATGCCCATGATTGTACAAAGAAAAGGGCACAAGAAAGAAACACACCGACTTGTTTTATTTATCCAAGTGAGAACATAAAAAGAAAAGCTCCGGCTAGAGGTCTTTTAACTTTCAAGTCAAATAGTCAATCAGAAAAGTGAATCAGTGGTCAATCACACGCACACTATATAGAGCAGCAAGTGCTTGCATCTGTGAAGGTAAAAAAAGTAAATGGCCGTGCCGTTCCCTCACAGTTTTTTCCACTTTAATGGACGTGTAAAATAGAGACAGACATTTTCTTGATAAAAATCCGTACAAGATATGATTGTTAACCTTTTGGTTTGAAACGATGTGTTTGATCATGGCGCGCCCGGTAAGGCAGGCACTTGGCCTATACAATGTGTATGATTGACGATTGATTTTCCTTTCTGATTAGACTATTGACTTAAAAGACCTCTATTTTTCAATACTGTGGAAGCTCTTCTTCTTTTGTTGCTCACCGGCATCTCAAAGTCTTGGAGAAATAAAAACAAAAGGACAATGATGCAGATGACCATTCTTAGTTTTGACGGAGATTAGAGAAATGTCCCTATTGAGTATGAAGGTGCATGTTTGGCGAGGAAATATCACTGAGACAGGAAATTAGATAACTCATGGCAACAGCTCTGCTTTAAAAGAGGATGGAGGAAGTAGGAGATGGGTAGCATGAGCAATCTTAATATAATATAGAGATGATTCGATTCTCGACTTTAGTAGATGATGTTATGGACGATGAGCAAGTTAGTCAAGTGAAAGTGATTGAAGTGCATGTTTAAGTCCTTGCTGGTTCTGAACAAAAACAATGAGAAAGAGAGGACGTCATTGTATCTCCGTTAGTTTCTTCAGAAGTTAAGGCTATTAAAGATTGCTGTTGTTGGTAAGCGTACAGTTTTCTCCTCATATCGATTGGCAAATTGGCTTGATTCAGGCAGAGGTGGGGAACTCAGTCAATAGTGGGCAATTTCCAAGCACTCCATCAGATTCGGGCAGAGTGCGAATTATGATAAGATTTTTGGAGAGGCAGGTGTTGAATATGGATAAGGGAAGGAATCCTGATTTTAAGGAACTAGATAGATATGTCTTCCAAGGAAGGTTTGATTTCTTGACATCTCGGTTTAGATAAGGAAGTCTTGAAACCGATCTCTCCTAATGTGGAGAAGGGTCAATGTGAATTGGAGCAAGGGTCTATAATATCCAAGACCAGTAAGCAATGAAGCCGAAGTCTAGAGGTAAAAAATTAAGGGATATTATATCCAGTCAAGCAATATTCAGCTGGTTGACGAAAATATTAATGGTGCTAACACTGTGAAGGAAGATTCATTGCTCAAACCAATGTCCAAGAAGATTCTCCTCCTAAAACTATTTAGTTTTGTCTCTCAAAGGTCGGTGGTGATTTTGGCCTGGCGCATTCTCCACCTAATTCCTAAACCAATTACAACTCTTGTAATTTGATTGTTGGAGCGTTGGCCCTTATGACGGTGATTAAACCGTTTTCATTTGGAAAGATAAACCAATCCACCACCGGATTGGTATCAGAGTGGAATGAGTTGCAATGGTTATTATGTTTTTTCTAATGAACTGGTATGGGTCTGCCTAACCCCAGCTTTATCATTAAAAAAAAAAAGAATCTTGTGATCACCAAACAGGTTTTGTCATTGACCTTCAGCTTCAAACCAATTTGCAATTCGAAAATTCAAGCCCAATCACAATTCAATACATCTTGCTCTCTTTCAACTCCATCAGCTTTGGCGTCTTGACCTCAATGGCATTGACTCAATGGTTCTCTTGTGCGAACCACAAACAAACATGAAGCAAACCTCAAGATAAAGAGAAGAAAACAATAGAAGGAACAAGATTTACGTAGTTAGGCACTCAGGCCTATGTCTACAGGAGTAGGAGCAAAATCCACTAACAAGATACACAGTTTTAAAAAACTCGCCCGGTGAGTGACTCAGCACGAATCGCCCACTCTGTTTTTACAAAGCTCGGCCAAGTCATGGGTGAATCAGCCGAGTCATGGGCGATTCATATATATATATAATCTGATTATACATGTATTAATAAAATTATACATTAAATATATTATTAAAACTATCATATAATGCATATTATATATAATATTGCTAAAATGCTATATATATATATATATATATATATATATATATATATATATATATATATATATATATATATATATATATATTGAGCCGAGTGACGATTTTAAAACCATGACACGATGTGAAGAAATACAATGGTAAGAGAAGCGGAAACAGAAGCAGTCCCATCAGAACCCGCAACAGAAGCAGGTTGCAATCCGATAGTAGTATCTACCGCAACCTCAGTTGTTGCGGTATCTGTTGCCGCCTCAGTGCCAGCAGTCCCAACAAAACCCTCAAAAGAAGCAGGTTGCAGGCCGAGTTCACAGCAGAGGAAGTGGAACCTAGCAGCAGAGTCATTGAAGGTATAATTTATGTTGCTAATCCCTATGTGCATGTTTTGTTTGATTCTGGTGCTTTCGATTCTTTTGTATCTGTACTTTTTGTGAAACTCCTCTGACTGCCGACAGAGGAGTTAGATGTAAATATGGATGTAATCAGTCAGCTAGGTGTAAGTGTGGCTTGTGTGAAATGTATTCCAAAAATTGTATTGTCTATCTAAGGTTGTCAGCTGATCCCATCCTGCTGAAAATTACTTGTTACGATGTTATACTCGAGATAGATTGGTTGTACGAGCACTTCACCAGTTTGAAGTATCGAGGAAGAAAGGTCTTGTTAGAGAAACCCGATCAGCCAGTAATAGAGTTCAGCACAGTGAGCTACTCTATGGGTGAAAAGATGATATTTGCACTTAAGGTGCAAAGGTGTATATTCAGCAGGAATGTCAAGTTTTTCTCACCAACAACCTCCTAGTTTTGAGATTTAAAAAAAAAAAGTAAACCATTTCAAATGGAGCTATTTTTTTTCAAAAAAAAATGTATTAATGGCATGTGCATCTTACATGCTATCACTTTGTTTTTTAAGAATACTATAAGAATCCTAACAGATTTTGATATAAATCTGAGTTAGTATCCAAATCTGACGGGAATCTTATTTTGTAACTGAATCTGACCCAATTAACATTAGGATATAAAAATCTTTACCACAAATCCATAGAGTTTACATAGAGGATATCTACTAGCAACACTAATTCCATCTGTCTAGGTTTTTTTCTTTTTTCTTTTTTGTTAATAAAACATCTGTTGAGACTTGTTCCCTCTGAAAAACGAGAGAGAGAGAGAGAGAGAGGTTGGCATAAGGGATGGTCAAACGACAAATGGTTCTCATGGAAACTTGAATTCTCATTCCCAAGAAATGGCAAGAAAGCGAATTCTTTAGATTTCCATTGTTTGGATAACTCGACGGTGCTCAATGAATTCCTTTAAAATTCTCAGCTTATTCTAAAGCTTCTTATTTGTAAAAGTGGATATAGAAATGGACTTTATAGTTTTACTAACAAAATGGTCGCAACCAACTCCGACTCATTGCTACTTATTTATGAAAAGCTTGAAACAAGTACGAATGGAAGCCATACCATCCTAAAAGAAAGCCTCAGGGAGAGGGTTGTGTATGTTCGCCCCCGATGATTCACTGAATCCCACGTCCGTGTTCGGGGGATCGAATGAGCGCCACATATTCATGCACATGGGGCTCGTATTCCCGTGTATGTTGACATAACTTTGCATCGGACTCTGGTGTTGTTGCAAAGACTTAATCACCCTTACTTGCTTTTCTTGCCCTGAAATGACGGTTCGAGGAAATGACAAAAATATCCTCCATTCAAAAGTTGTGAAACGACGGGTGGGGAAAAGGACAAAAAAGTCCTCCTTCCAGAAAGTTTGATGTTAACCATTTAAAGTGGAGACGTTCGCCTGCGCCATCTGCTGTAACAGTGCTCCCATTATCAACGTTCCAGTGTTACAAAACATTCCAGTGTCTTCTCTTCATTACTGCTGTCGTTAGGCATCATGGAAGAAAGCAATGATTCACAAACATTCCAACCAGTGCCATTAAGGCACAGTGAGTAGCTTTTCATCTCATCATGCTATCGATGAAGAAGGCATGTCGTCTTGTGTGCCATTAAGGCATTGTTTGGTTATTGCAGGTAGATCTTGTTATTAAGAAGGTTGGAAACTTATCGATATTTGTAAGACGCTGGGACCTGTTGACAAAAACGCTTGTTTGCAGATGCTAGGAAGGACCTCTACCCCATCAGGTATCCTACAGTCACTCATCATATGCATTGTATCTCAAACCGCTGTATTAGTAACAAACTCTCGTTTTTGTGAGATACATTTTTGTTAGTTAATATCGATTTGTTTGCTATTATGTTCAAGTTCTTCCTTATCGATTTGTAATTTATTGTGCGATATATTTATCGACCTTTTAGATAGTATGTTTTTGTATCGTCGAGTTATAAGTTATAAAAACTGAACTGCCGTATCGATTTTCAATATCTGACAAATCGCTATACATATCGTTTTGTAAGATATTATATGTTTTGTAATATGTATTTGTAAGATATTTGTACACAGACTTTGAAAACGTTTGGGTGCAGAAACACATCTTGACACGCATGGCTGGGCGATTTTCGCATGCATATTGTTGCTCTCTCAACGACTTCTATTGAACTCGCTTTAGAGCCTCGTGGATATTATGAGAGCGTTATCGTCAACACACATGCACGACATGTTTATTTTATTGGCATGGTAAGCGACACGTCGATGCTCAGCACAAGCAAACATCAAACCGCACTTGCTTTGATACTTTCATTCATTAAATCGTTGCTTTGACTTGCGTAACCCTAGTGGTATCCGTTCTTATATGCATCCTGATTAAATCGTAGTAAACCTATGCCGCTTACTAAAGGAAATTGATATATTGCTTACAAAACATTCCACTGTCTTCTTTTATTTGTCGTTGTTGTTAGGCATTAAGGAAGAAAGCAATGATGCACAAACATTCCAACCAGTTTCATCAAGGCGGCGTGAGTAGCTTCCCAACATCATGCTATCGATGAAGAAGGCATGTCGTCTTGTGTGTCATTAAGGCTTTGTTTGGTTATTGCAGGTAGATCTTGTTCTTACGAAGGTTAGAAACTTATCGATATTTGTAAGACGCTGGGACCTGTTGACAGGAATGCTTGTTTGCAGATGCTAGGAAGGGCCTCTACCCCATCAGGTATCCTACATTCACTCATCATATGCATTGTATCTCAAACCGCTGTATTAGTAACAGACTCTTGTTTTTGTGAGATAATATCGACTTGTTTGCCATGTTACTGCAAACACAAATTGATATATTGCTTAAAACATTATTGAGCTTATCATCAGGTTGTAATAAAGACGATGTAGCTCAATCAATAGAAAGATCTGGAGAATTGAATATCTATGCTTATGACCCAACTGAAGAATTGAACATCTGCATTGACGATGCATATGAAAAGAAGGGTGCAGGCATTAGACCCACTATTGACTTGAATGTTCCAGTGGAAGAAATGCAATTCAATGATGAGGTAGACTACCATGACAGCGCACATAATAAAAGTGTATGCACCGGGAATGTACACGGAAGTACACCTGACTTCAATGTTCCAGGAGAAGAAATGCAATTCAATAATGATCCTGATTTTGATGTCAGTACACTTAATAAAACCGTAGGAACTGAGAATGTACATGGAATTGCATTTGACTATGTTCCTGTAGAAGGAATGCATTTTAATAACGAAGAAGATGCATATAAATTTTACAATGATTATGCCTTAAAAGTTGGCTTCAGTGTGAGAAGGTTTTCTTGGTCAAAAAATGCACAGGGTGTCTTGGTTAGAAAGACATATGTCTGTTCCAAGCAAGGTTGGAAGAAATCAATGGGAAATCCAACTAGGAGCACGCCAGAATCAAGATGTGGATGTCAGGCGAGATTGGTTTTGAGAAGACATCCGAATGGGAAATTTGTCGTGCGTACTTTAATCAGTGATCATAATCATGATTTATCTGCATCATTTATGACTCCTATGCTAAGGTCACATCGTAAAGTAACTGTAGCTCATGCTGCAATGGCTGAAATAGCCGATAGCGCCGGCATTGCACCAAGGAAGACATACAATTTGTTTACCCGCATTGATGGTGGTCGCGAAAATGTGCCATTCACACCTTTGGATCTTAGAAACCACTTGAGCAGGAAGAGGACAGATAACATGAAGAACGGAGAAATATGTTGTTTGGTTCGTTACTTACAGAATAAATCAAGTAATGAACATGGTTTCTTTAGTACAATGCAAGTGGACGCAGATGGATATGCTGTGAATATGTTTTGGTCAGATTCAAGGTCTAGATTAGATTATGAATGCTTCAATGATGTGCTTGTGTTTGATACTACAGTAAAGATTAACACTGAACAGTGGCCATTTGCGCAGTTTGTGGGAGTGAACCATCACGCACAGAGTTGTATATTAGGCGGTGCTTTTGTGTATGACCAGACCAAGGAAACCTTTGAGTGGTTGTTCAAAGTATTTACACAGGCAATGAACGGGAAGCATCCTGAAACTGTACTTACAGATGGTGATCACGCAATTGCGGCTGCAGTGCTTCATGTGTAGCCAGATGCACATCATCGCTTGTGTTTGTGGCATATCTTTCAAAATGCAGCAAAGAACATAGGACACATATTTAATCAGAATACATGGTTTGACAAACATTTTACAAGGTGTGTACTTCATAGCGTAGACGAGGTCACCTTTAAGTCAGATTGGGACAAAATGATTAAGACATACGACCTTGCTGACTGTCTGTGGTTACAAAATTTATATGCAGAAAAAGAGAAGTGGGCATTGACATATGGAAGACAATACTTTTGTGCAGGTATGATAAGCACACAAAGAGCCGAATCTATGCATGCCACGCTGAAGAAAACCCTGTATTCATGTTTAACAATGTTTCATTTCATGGAACAATATGAATTATTTGTAGACGGTCTAAGACAGAATGAGCTTGAACAAGACGTGAAATGCTTCAATACACGACCTCTAACTTTTGGCATGAAAATATTGATGCGACCTGCAGCTCTGTATACACTAACTGTATTTGAATGGATCAAGAAAGAGGTGTTGCATGTCATGAATTGCAGAATAGAAGAACTGGTGCAAACCGAGAATATGCACAAATACCATATTTTTTGTCAGGGCGAAAAGCATCAGGAAAGGCAAGAAGCGCATGTCACGTACAATGTCGACAACGGAAGGGTAGAATGTTCGTGCAAAATGTATGAATTCAAAGGTATCCTATGCTGTCATGCATTAAAGGCACTCAATCAAGAGAAGATACAAGAAATACCTGAGTCTTACGTAATGCGAAGATGGACGAGACGCGCGAAGATTGAAATGCTCGTTATGGACAATGCGAGTAAATCTGCTGTTGACGAGAAGTGCCACATAGCCTCCCGTTACCAACAACTGTGTAGGTCATTCATGCATGTTGCTGATTTGGCATCGAGAAGCGAAGAAGGCTATGCATGTGTGAGAAAAGCTGCAACGGAGTTACTTGAAAAAGTGGAGTTAATTCACATTAAGTCTGTTGCAGCGAATGAATACCAGCCGAAGATAATGGGATCGAACAACGTAGGTCAAAATCATGTCTCGCTTGACACTCCCGAGAAGTTGCGCCAAAGCGTAAACATTATCTTCAACAAGTCAGTAGTGAACGTTGTTGATTATGATGGACATATTCATGAAGCGCAGGGTATCAAAAGAAAATATGCCTCTGATCGCAGTCGTCGAAGGGCAAAGGGTGCACTAGAATTGGTTGGCAAGAAAAGGACTAAGAAACAACCAACCTGTAATAAAAAACAACAAAGCCCTTCGAATGAACAGGTATGTAAAACATTATATTGCTTCCCATTGCGTGAAGCTTGTCAAATAGCTAACTCGTGTAATGTCCATCATGCAGCAATACCCTGCAGAAGTACCGGCAAACGTTCAAACATACATTCCTCCCGACCAGATTTCCGGCAACGATCGCTACAGTTTTACAAGGCTTTTGGTATGTAATCGATGTTGCGAGGAGGTACGCATTTCTTGTGAAACATAATTCAGTGTCTAATATTTTCTCTTTCATGACAGGCTACGATGCAGTCGACAGATAGGTTTGGGACACAGGAATCTCGTGTGGGCTATTAACTTAGTTGTCATGCCTCTTTGCATGACCCAATGTCCACAATGCCGGATTTTTTGAGAGTTTATAGTCGTTTGTCATTGACGACTTGCGGTTCGTGGTTGAATTTGTTCAAATCGATAGATAGCGGGTTTTTGCTTCTGCAGGAAGGCGAATGATGACATCACTGTATGGCGATTTGTGGTTATCGTTGAATAGCGATATGTGGCATCGCAGCGTAGAACGTTGTTGATTATTGTTGGACTGTCAATCTTAGCGTGATGCGAAGGATTGTTCAAGTGTGCTGCGATGTGTGGCATCGCAACGTAGGACTGTCAATCACTGTGCTGCGATGTGACAGATCGCTATTCAACGATAACCACAAATCGCCATACACCTCCAGTCAACTTCTTCTCCAGCAAATCTTTCGCGTTCCCGACACCTCCACTTGCCTTTTGAAATCATTATTGTTATCTTGTGAAAAGTTGTATCCATATATTATAAATAAAAGGCTACTCAATGTGTATTTTCCAACGGATACCCATAAATGTTTGAGTTGTCGTACAGTATTCATTGATCATGTTGGTTGAGCAGTACATCTTTTAGGTCATAAATAGTCGCACAAGCACTGGAAGGTGTGTTTGTCTTCTACTTCGTGAACCAGCAACAACCAAACCGACGGTTCCTTCATAAACCTGGAGATCCGCCCTCGAACATAGAAAATTATAGTCAGTGAGGCAGACGAAGACAGCTACACGACCAACAATGGCGAATCCTGGGTATATTGTCTACACATAGTCTACATGTTCAGCAAAATCCGTCTCTTTCATGCGTTTTTTGCGATTTGTTTTTGTGTACTATATAATATAATTTAAATATCGGTCGTTGCAATGTCCGCATTCATTTCAGTCGAACATCCACCGACGAAGTTGGGCGAAAACTTAGTCAATCACTCCTGGAGGACATCAACCGAATGCGCAGTGAATTCGCACAATGCAGCATGATCAGTAATTTTGTTAGTATGAAACTAGTAGTAGTTGTCTATAAACGTAAGCCATGTGTACGTATGATCAATACAACACCATATTTGCTGCTAACAGACTATATCCGATTTCGTAAATTATATTAAAAGCAACGCACCAAGCCAGACTGTGAGCGTCGTCAGCCCATATTTCATGGTATATCGGTTGTATTTTATGTTGTTTTTCATTATTGATTTAGTCCAATTGATTCGTATGTTAACGTTGGTGTTAGCAATGTTTCTTTCGGTTTGCAGACTATATTACGCTGTTTGCCATACTCCAGTGGATTTCAAGATGGCAAACCTTATTGGGTTAACGGTAATCACTGCAGAGACCTTATGACAAGTGAAAAGGTAAGCAAACAAACCTACAGTGAAATATTACAGCGTGACAGTAGTAACAACATTTTTTCGATCTATTTGCAGATACTGATTCCTACACTCTGGCAGTCTGAAAAGCATTGGGTCTTATACGTGATGGATTTACACGAAAAACAACTATGGTGTTACAATTCGTTGGAAGTTGACAGTGGTTTACGGCTAGACATTTCCCATCTCGTAAGATTCCATCTATATGAGTATCGTGTAGTGTACTGGGGTCATGAATTTACTTTCGGTCGCATTATTCTCAGATCGGTTTCCTCATAGCCATTTTGGGAGTCGATGTCAGCGAGTGGATCTATCGCACGGCATACCATGCTCCTTTACAAGATAATGGCGTTGATTGTGGCGTATTTGTAATGAAGTACATTGAAGTGATATACAATGGTGCAGAACCCTGTTTCGACGCTGTATGTCATTCCTTGGCCTCTGTTATTGGCAATTAAGGGCATGTCTATTGCTTCTAGTTTACAATCTGTTTTTGCAGGTTGATATACCCGGATTCCGCGAAGAACTTTGCAAAAAGTTGACATCCTTTCTAATTTCAGAGGAGAAACTGACGGAGGCGAGGATCTAAAAGGCTTGTAATTGATAAAAGATGTGCGCTCAACCCGCGGGATTGACAGTCGCAGGGTGAGACTACGATGTGTGCAATGAACAAAGACTTCTAATGTTCGAAATGATAATATTCAACATCGCTATGAAATGTTGTATGCTTAAACATCGTTTTAATGTCGCGTTCTTATTTTACGAATAGTACAAAGCGATACGCTTGGTGGTCTAACGTCAAACTACACTGCTACGACCATGAAAACCTGTGGTAGCATTTGAAAATTGCTTGAATCTTAAACGACGGTTTCTTCAATTATGATCTTACAGACCTATGAAAAAGGTATAAACGGATACCACAACTGCGCCGAAGCCGCCTATGCACTCGATTCAAGAATAAGTCATGTATGTAGGAATTGTCGATTATGTCGGTTCCTTATTCGCGAAGCAAAGTGGAACTATGTGTTGTGTCATTCAAATATTAATGAAACGTCCTATCACCCTCCGTCAGTTTTCGAGTATATACGTCAGTTTCATTAAACCAAAAGCAAATCTTACATAAAAAAGCACTCCGCATTAATGAAAACAATGTCATGCCAGAGGGCTATTCTGAATGGTAGTCAATGCGATTGGACCGAATCTTTGGGTCTCAAATAAATCCACAAGTACGTCTAAAGAAATCGCCTTAGGTGTACATTACCGTCGGTTCATCAATACAGCGATTTCTAAGAACAAACATTTCTTATTGATAAGTTCACGTAATGCGATATTTAGAAATATCTTTCGCCAGAGAAAAATATGCTGGTCGTACTTGTGCTGGTCGAAAGCACCAGCAACCCAACACAATATGCTGGTCGAAACAGAGAAAAACTACAGAAAATGGGTTACCGCCTGAACTAGGAACCCAAATCTATCATCAAAATTGCACCCAAACACCCAAATAGCCCTTCAAATCAGTCACAATCTATCACACACCAAAAAATGACCAGATTACAATTGATTTGGGCAAACAAAACCCACCGATAGCATCACAATCACAAACTTTTTGCATTCAGGGTACTGTTTATCAGTTTTTTCAAAAAATACAAGAAAATCCACTAAAATTTGAGATTTCATCCGACCATTAAAATTCTTGATTCATTCAATCACAAAAATCAAGAGCTAATGGAATCCAACATCAATCGACCAAAAGTTCAAGACTTCAAGGTTGGTACGAACGTCAGCTGTGGAGAACACAAACTGAGGTGGGTCCCAGCACGATCGATGCAGATGAAGCTTCTTCCTCTCACCGATCTTCAACAAAACACCCTTTCATTTTCAATAGAGCTCTGATACCATATTGAAATCGGGAAATCAGTAAGAACAAAAGGAGAAGAGAGGAGAATAGAGAGGGAAGACAACTTAAGCTTCATTAGCAAAAAACCCTGAAAAGGTTACAACATATAGGGGTCGACCCTCTTTTACACTACATGACAAAAATTTAGATACCCACTAACACCTTGAAATATTACAGTTATACACTACATGACTTGGCGGAGCTCCTGCTGCTCACCCTCAGCGCGACTGCACCTACTGGGTTACTGTCGAGGAGGACGGCGAGAACGGTGATGGAGGACCTCGTTAGGTTGTACAGACAGAGCAATCGATAGGTTTCACTTTATACTATTCTGTCTGCCGTTCATTTTAAACTCAATCAATTTTTCGCATATTTCATCGCGTATTACCGGAATATGTTCCTGCAACAAAACAGGTAATGTGAAATCCAATATATAACAGGAATACCCAATAACATCGGATACGAAGCTCATACAGCGTGGAAACAAGGTTGTTCTCCATTGTATATTGCTTCAATATGCTTCATTACGAATATGCCACAATCGACCCCATTACTTTGTAACGGAGCATCGTCAGCACAGAGCAACATCCACTCACCAATGTCGACACCCATTTGCCCGTTAAGGAATCCCGTCTGTGAAAAAGGGATAATATATTATAGTCCGGTCCACCTCGAATAGCTACTTCACCTTTGGGTACAAGCTTACCAAATGCATAGCATCGCGTTCTACGCCACTGTGGCAGTCCAATGAGTTGTAGCACCATAGTTGTTTTAGCTGAAAATTCATCTCGTATAGGACCCAATGGTCTGGATGTTGCCAGAGTGTAGGAAGTAAAATCTGCGAATCGATAAAATCATTTTTCGTTCCAGAGACTTATCGTGATGGGGATGTTACGAATAAACCTTGGATAAGAGGTTTGTTCACTTACCTTTCCAAATTTCGAAATGTCTATGCACTCATCATCGCTGTTCCAACAAGGTAGTGCATCTTCGAATCCTATGCCGTATGGCTTTCGCCGGACGTACATCTGTTGCACGAAATAGCAAGGTTTAACCACCAAGAAACGTGAGTACGTCATGAAAGCAAACAGAACAACAGCGGCACAGACATACCATGAAATACGGGCTGATGATGCGTACTGTATTGCTCATTGGGTTGCTCTGAATGTAATTGACAAAATCATACATTGTCTGGTTGCACAGAGTTACGAACTTCAGAACATGCAAATCGATGACCTAGAAATTGATAGTGGACAAATACTTACAAAATTACTAATAGTGTTCCCATCTGCAAATTCATCTTGCATCTGCTCGATGTCATCTACGAACTCGTCAGGGCGTTGCCCCCCACCCGAGACTGTGGATGTTGCACTGAGTGCACCATGAGCGTGGTATTCAGGATTGGACATTGAAATTATTGTCTACAGTAAACAACACTAGTCCAAATACGACATGAAAAGCCAAATGTTCACTAAACCGCTCAGGCGTTTCAAAGAATATACCTCTTAAGCGCTAGTCCTGGTACTGTGGATGTGGTTGTCTTCTTGTTCAGAGCCGTGCGTGACCGTTTTGCTGCCATCGTCCACTCCATTGGCAACGTGCCTGGTCGTTTAGCTCCCATCCTCCTATCCGTTTGCTCCGTGCCTGGTCGTTTTTCTCCCCTCGTCCATTCCTGTGGCGCCGTTCCTGGTCGTTTTGCTACCATCGTCCTCTCCGTTGCCGCCGTGCCCGGTCGTAGTGCTCCCATCGTCTTTGGCGTCGTGCCGGGTCGTATTGCTCCACTAGTCCTCTTCTTGTCCGCCATGGCTGGTCGTACTGCTCCGATTGTCCCCTTCTTCGGCGCCATGCCTGGACGGAGATATCGATGGCACCTTTGCAACGGAGATACTGAAACGCCGTCCTCACCTACAAAGGTAAAGTCCTTTAATGTGCAGCCATTTTTTGAAAACAGCCTGCTAATTAATTGATTGCGTTTAAAAAAAATATAAATACGGCTTTTCGCATGCCGCCTTTTTTTTATAACCGCGCCAAATTAAATGCTTGCGTTCAAAGTATTCAAAAATACGTCTTTCCATGCCGCTCATTAAGTTTTAAATATTCAAAAATACGTTTTCCACGTGTGATTAGACATTCGAACAATACCCACAAATCACTATGTTGCGATGCCACAGATCGCTCTCCGACTCAAAGCACGAAGCTAATTAATTGATTGTGTTTAAAAAAAATATAAATACGGCTTTTTTGTAAAAAAAATGTAGTTATTCAATCATACATATATGTGTTCTAAGGCTGTCAAAAAAAATTTATAGTGACACAATCATGCATATTTGTGTTCTAAGATTGTGATTTTTTTTTATAGTGATTCAATCATGCATATATGTTTCCTAAGGTTGTCAAAAAAATTTCATAGTGATCCAATCATGCATATATTTTTTCAAAGGCTATCAAAAAAATTTCAATCATGCATATATATGTTCTAAGGCTGCAAAAAAAAAATCACAGTGATGCAATCAAGCATATATGTGTTCCAAGGCTCTCAAAAAAAATTCACTATGATTCAATCATGCATATGTGTTCTGAGGTTATAAAAAAAAGTTCATTAAGAATCAAACATGCATATATGTGTTCTAAGTTTGACAAAAAATTCATAGTGATTCAATCATGCATATGTGTTCTAAGGCTGTAAAAAAAAGTTCATTTAGAATCAATCATGCATATATGTGTTCTAAGTTTGACAAAAAAAATTCATAGTGATTTAATCATGCATATATGTGTTCTAAGGCTGTTAAATTTTTTTTTTAGTGATTCGATCATGCATATATGTGTTCCAAGGCTTTCAAAAAAAATTCAATCTTGCACATATGTATTCTAAGGCCCTAAAAAAAATCATAGTGATTCAATCATGCATATATATGTTCGTAGGTTGTAAAAAAAAACTCATAGTGATTCAATCATGCATATATGTGTTGTAAGTCGGTCAAAAAAAATTATGTTGATTCAATCATGCATATATGGGTTGTAATGTTGCCAAATAATTTCATAGTGACTCAATCATGCATATATGTGTTCTAACGCTGTCAATATTTTTTTATATTGATTCAATCATGAATATATGTGTTCTAAGCTTGTCAAAAAACATTATAGTGATTCACTCATGCATATATGTGTTCTATTTCTGTCAAAAAAAAATCTTAGACATTGAATCATGCATATATTTGTGATTAAATATATGTGTTCTAAGGTTGTCAAAAAAAATCATAGTGATTCAATCATGCATATATGTGTTCTAAGGCTACCAAAAAAATTTCATAGTGACTCAATCTTGCATATATGTATTCTAAGGCTCTCATAAAAAAAAATCATAGTGATTCAATCATGCAAAAAAGTGTTATAAGGCTGTCAAAAAAATATCATAGTGGTTCAATATTGAATATATGTGTTCTGAGGTTGTCAAAAAAAAAATAATAGTGATTCAATCATGCATAAATATGTTTTAAGCTTTTGAAAAAAAAATTTAGTGATTCAATCATGCATATATGTGTTTTACCGCTGTAAAAAATTTTTATAGTGATTTAATTATGCATATATGTGTTCTAAGTTTGTAAAAAAAAATTATAGTGATTCAATCATGCATATATGTGTTCTACGGTTGTCAAAAAAATTCTAGTGATTCAATCTTGCATATATTTGTTCTAATGTTGTCAAAAAAAAATCATAGTGATTCAATCAAGCATATATGTCTTCTAAGGTTGTCAAAAAAAATTCATAGTGATTTAATCAAGCATATATATGTTCTAAGTTTGTCAAAAAAACTTTATAGTGATTCAATCATGCATATATGTGTTCTAATGCTTTCAAATAGAGAAATGACAATAATGATTTGAAAAGGCAAGTGGAGGTGTCGGGAACGCGAAAGATTTGCTGGAGAAGAAGTTGACTGGAGGTGTATGGCGATTTGTGGTTATCGTTGAACAGCGATCTGTGGCATCGCAGCACAGTGATTGACAGTCCTACGCTGCGATGCCACACATTGCAGCACACTTGAACAATCCTTCGCATCACGCTAAGATTGACAGTCCAACAATAATCAACAACGTTCTACGCTGCGATGCCACATATCGCTATCCACGTGTGATTAGACATTCGAACAATACCCAAAAATCACTATACTGCGATGCCACAGATCGCTCTCCGACTCAAAGCACGAAGCTAATTAATTGATTGTGTTTAAAAAAAATATAAATACGGCTTTTTGCATGCCGCCTTTTTTTGATAACCGCCGCCAAATTAAATGCTTGCGTTCGAAGTATTCAAAAATACGTCTTTCCATGCCGCTCATTAAGTTTTAAATATTCAAAAATACGTTTTCCACGTGTGATTTGACATTCGAACAATACCCACAAATCACTATGCTGCGATGCCACAGATCGCTCTCCAACTCAAAGCACGAAGTATCCAGCGATGGCAACAAATCCTTTCCTTATCTATTGATTATTTGCATCGCTGTAATCAGCGATGGCAAACAATCGCTGTATTTGTCTTCGCCAATACTTTGTGCGCTATTCTTTCGAGGAGAAGACAAATACAGCGATTGCGAAGACAAAGATCTCTGTAAAAGTAATTTCAATTGTAATCATTGCATTTTTGGAAAAATGAGAAGCTTGACTTTTGAACAAAGATCTACGTTTACAAACAAATCTTTTGAACTTGTGCACTCGGATTTATGCTGCGATGCCACAAATCGCTCTCTGACTCAAAGCACGAAGTATCCAGCGATGGCAACAAATCCTTTCCTTATCTATTGATTATTTGCATCGCTGTAATCAGCGATGGCAAACAATCGTTGTATTTGTCTTCGCCAATACTTTGTGCGCTATTCTTTCGAGGACCGACACCCGTAGTATCTAAGGGAGGATTTGCTTACTATGTTATTTTTTTTATGATTATTCAAGATTTTGTTGGATATACTTCCTTAAACATAAGCATGAAGTCTTTGCATCGTTTAAGACATATCATATGATGATTAAAAATCAATTTAATGATAATTTAAAAATCTTTAGAGTTGATTCCGGAGGAGAGTATCTTTCAAATGATTTTAAAAACTATCTTGAAAACCATAGAATAGTTCATCATAGATCTTGTCCAAAAACACCACAACAAAACAGTCTAGCTGAAAGAAAAAACAGGTATATTATTGAAACAACTAGAACTTTACTCATTTCTCAAAACATTCCAAAAAGTTTTTGGGCCGAGGCGGCTCTTACATCCGTTTATCTTATAAATCACTTTTCTTCAAAAAATCTAAACAAAACTTCAGCTTTTAAAATTTTATACCAAAAGGAACCCGACTAAAATAGGTTAAGAATCTTTGGATGTAAATGTTTTGTCCTTACCGACGAAAATGACAAACTCTCACCAAAAGTCATTCCTTATGCATTTCTTGGATATTCTGAAACTCAAAAAAGATTTAGATGCTATGATGTTAAGAACGACAAACTATATGTTTCTAGGAATGTGACTTTCTTAGGAAACGTTAGTGGTTTTGAGAATGATGAATCCCATAAAGAGAATATGGATTACTCTTTCTTGTTTAAGTTACTATCTAGAAATGATGATATTTTTAGTGATGACGAACTCAATTAGTTTAGTAAAAAAGAAAATATAGATGAAGACAACCATCCTTCTTATCAACCTACTAATCCTCCCATAGAGGAAAGTTTATTTATTACCGAGACCCAAAGTCGGAAAGATGTAATAATAAAGAATTAAACAGTAAAAGAATTTCACGTTACCGCAACTCATTATACAATTACAACAAATGTATAGCGTGATAAAAATGAAAATCTAGGATTTATTCCGAGTCACTGGACGAATCTGATGAAATTTCATAGACTTGTCTCTCACTTTTTATTGGTGGACCGTCTATCCTGGGTGGCCTCCTCGTTGCGAAACCTTGCCTAAGAAGACTGGTCATCATGTCCACCACTGCATTCAATTGGGTCCCCATAGTGCTTACTTCTGTCCTTAATTTCTTATTCTCCCTCTCAATAAGTTCGAACCTTGCGGAAGAGACAGTCTTCTCTTTTGGAGCAAGAGTTCGGTCTTCCTCGTGATTTGTTACTGATGGACTAGTCGTATTAACCAGATCGAGGCGACGTTTTGGTTGTAGAGGCTGGGCTACAACATGAGAAGGGACAGTTGGGAGGCATGGGTTGACAATTTTCTCAATCTTCAGATTTCGCCGCATTGGTTCCCAATAGCTTTCGAAATAGAAGGGATCAAATTGTCGTCCTTCATGATCATACGGTACGGCAGGGAAACCACCTGAGTTCCAATTAAATAATTCGTCCCTATACCGATCGCTCCAATTCACGTGCCTGCCCCCACCATTATTCATCTTCCTTCTCACCTCCAAAGGCTTATTTGGGATAGACTGCCCCAAGCCAGATTGTAGGAGAACTCGACTACCTTGCTGCATCTCAGCTTCAAAATTGCAGAATAGCCACAAATCGCGGCCAGACAATCTGGCAGCCTCCGCAACAACGTCTTCATCATCGCCCCCATCTCCATAAGGTCTCCACAAAACCTGTACATTGGTAATTCTTTTTAATAACAAATGACAAATATATTAAAATTTATTTACGCATGATATGGCAACAACGATATGCACTACGGAAGACAATTTTGCAGCGATGTATACTTAAGAATGCTGAACATTACAACGACTTATAATACTCAATGGTAAATGCTGACGCGATTGTAAACAATTTTAGAACGTTTACCTCGTTTAATTGCAGCCCATCTAAAATGGACTTAGCATTATAAACTGCGACGTTTATTCTGGCCCAGCGACCGATCTTTGGAAAACCACAAATCGGAGGGCCACACCGTGGACGCAATGGGATAATATGTTCCAACGCCCAGGCCTAACAAAAAAAATATTATTAGCAACGCCACAGACTGCAATGAGATTTGTCTACAAATACTAAGTATGTAATCAACAAATACCTGAACAAATGGCCAAAATCCGCCAACTGTTTTCGTACCATTACTCGCACGATGGAGTTGACTGTACAGGTGTGCGAGCATAGCGGCACCCCAGGCATAGTTGTCGACTTCGTCTAAGTCTGCCAGGTACTGCAGCCACATGAAACTTATTCTCGAACCAGAACAATCGGAAAATAATGTAAGAGCAAAAAAATATAGAAGGAAGCCGCGCAACTCTTGGTCAGCTGTTTCAGATGCACAAGTAGCGGAGTGGCCTTCCCATTTATTACAAAAAAAGGAGACCTTCATTGATGTGGAATTGCTTCCACCAGAAATACATTGACTCCATTCGTCCATCGACATTCCTAGAAGGGCAGTGCAGTTTTCCCTTGCGTTATAGTTTGAATGCCGTAATAGGACAGCACTGCCATCGCACTTAAGGCCAGTGATCCTCGCCACATCTTCTAGAGTCATGGTGATCTCAAAAGAATCAAACTGGAATGTGTTAGTCTTATCATTCCACTTATTTACCAGGTGAGTCATGGTATTCGAGCAAGTTTCAAAATATTGCTGGTCCAAAAGGCCACCGAAGTGCATATTTCGTAGTCGGTCCTTCTGATATGCACTCAGTTGACCATACCAAGACAGAACTACAGGCCATTGACAGCGACCTCCGAGCTTTTCACCTGGTGCTCTACTTCTCCTGTGACCTCCCTGTAACACAAAATAACATATTATTCCTACAAATTATAAATTACTTCCATTTGTACTTATAAATACTATTCTACTAACCGCTATAAATAATATCGGTTGCAAACATACTATCACAGTAATCGCTATAAATATCAATACCTAACACAGTAATCGCTATACCAAAATCGCTAAACATATTATTAAATCTTCGCAGACATGACGGATATATTTACCTTGGTCGCTATTTTCTGTTGTTCTCGCTCCAACCTGGGATTTTCTGGTGGGTCCACTGCCTCAAACTGCCTTTCAATCTCCATCTCTACCGGCTCCACCGTCGCCTTCCTTTCTCTCGCCTTCCTTTTCTCATCCTCCTTCTGTTTCCTTTCTCTGTCCCTATTCTCCTCCTCCTCCTTCTGCTTCCTTTCTCTCTCCTTTTCCGCCTGCTCCTTCTGATTCCTTTCTCTCTCACGTTTATCCTCCTCCTCCTCCTTCATTTCTCTCTCCCTTTTCTCCTCCTCCTCCTTCTCCTTCCTTTCTCTCTCCCTTTTCTCCTCCTCCTCCTTCTGCTTCCTTTCTCTCTACCTTTTCTCCTCCTCCTTCTCCTTCCTTTCTCTCTCCCTTTTTTCCTCCTCCTCCTTCTGCTTCCTTTCTCTCTGCCTTTTCTCCTCCTCCTTCTCCTTCCTTTCTCTCTCCCTTTTCTCCTCCTCCTCCTTCTGCTTCCTTTCTCTCTGCCTTTTCTCATCCTCCTTCTCCTTCCTTTCTCTCTCCCTTTTCTCCTCCTGCATCCTTTCTCTCTCCTTTTTTGCATCCTCCTCCTTCTCCTTCCTTTCTCTCTCCTTTATCTCCTCCTCCTTCTGCTTCCTTTGTCTCTCCCTTTTCGCCTCTTCCTCCTGCTTCTTCCTTTCCCTTTCCTTTTCTTCCTCCTCCTTCTCCTTCAGTCGCCTTGATTTCTCCTCGATTTCTTGTTTCCTTCTTTGCAGCAGTTCTTCCACCTGCTTCTTCCTTTCCCTTTCCCTTTCCCTTTCCTTTTCTTCCTCCTTCTCCTTCCGCCGCCTTTCTTTCTCTTGCAGTTGTTGTTTCCTTCTTTCCTGCAATTCTTCCTCCTGCTTCTTCCTTTCTCTTTCCTTCTCTACCTCCTCCTCTTTCTCCTTTCGTTGCCTTTCCTTCTTTTCCTCATTCTCCTTCTGCTGCCTTTGCATTTCCTTAGCTTCCTCGAACTCCAACTCCCTCCTTCGCCTTTCCTTTTCTTCCTCAAACTGAGGAATATTCTGTTCCTTTTCTTCCTCCTCCTTATTCATTTGCCTTCGCCTCTCCTCCGCCTCCTTGTGTCGCATTGCTCTACTCTCCAAGTTTCTCCTATGAGCCTCCGCCATCATATTGCTAACATCCCTTTCCCACTCCTCCGCCTTCTTCCTCTTTTCCATCTGTTGTGCGTTAATCCTCCGCCTTCTATTTATATTCTCATCAATATTTCTGGCCTTTGCCTTCTCTTCGTCATCCTTGTTCTGCATCTTTCGTTCTTCAGAGTTCTTCCTTTGGTCCGCAGCCTCGATATCTGATGGATAATCCTCCGCAAAATACGATTCCAAGGCTTTTTCTCTGTCTTCATCGTTCTCAATCTTAAGTATATTTTGGTATCTTTCAAAAACTTTAGATAGATGGGACTGGCGGATCACTTCTCTAATAGACAACCCATAGAACGACGGGGTATCTCTAATCTGATGAGGCACAGACATTGCTAACCTGCACAACACAATACACGATCATCATCATTAGAAATCGTCGGAATATTTGGGTTCATAATACAAATCCTTGTATAAGAACCAATCTTCAGATTGAAGAAAGAAAACTTACACGAAACTCACCGAAACGATGGGAATTTGGATATTCCAACTGTAGAGTAAGCAACAGTAACAACTAATACGCAACAGAAGGTGGCAACGATGCTGCAACTGCGCGTAAGACGGAAACAGATGCTCTGGTAAAAGGAAAGGATGCTCCGGCAACTCGAGATGAAAGCAAAGAATCTCCGGTAGAGTGCTTAGAGCGAGAAAGGATTTTTTTGAACTATTTGTATCATACAACATAACGCTTGCTACATACGCAAACTCTGCGGAACGTTTTCCCGCGATATCGATGGAGGGCAGTTTTGTCATTTTCACGAACCGACGATTCAGTTTTCTAGAAGGAGGGCATTTATGTCCGTCCGAGGAAGAGGAACCGACGATTCAGTTTTCTAGAAGGAGGGCATTTATTTCTGTAAATTTTCAGCGATATCTATTGTCATTTCATTCCCCATTTTAACTTCAACGATACATTACAACCACCTGCGGAACGTTTTCCCGCGATATCGATGGAGGGCAGTTTTGTCATTTTCACGAACCGACGATTCAGTTTTCTAGAAGGAGGGCATTTATGTCCGTCCAAGGACGAGGAACCGACGATTCAGTTTTCTAGAAAGAGGGCATTTATTTCTGTAAATTTTCAGCGATATCTATTATCATTTCATTCCCCATTTTAACTTCAATGATACATTACAACCACCTGCGGAACGTTTTCCCGCGATATCGATGGAGGGCAGTTTTGTCATTTTCACGAACCGACGATTCAGTTTTCTAGAAGGAGGGCATTTATGTCCGTCCGAGGAAGAGGAAGCGAATGGCGGTAAAGGTTACTTAAGTCTTTGCTGCGGCACCAAATTACCATGCAATATGATGGCGACCCACATGGGGATACATGCCGGTCTGCATCTTATACGTGGCGCAGTTTGGAACCCCCGAACATGAGATCTCAATACCGGCTCTGTAAATAATTCCGTAAATCGCTATAGCGATTTGTAGTGTCTTCCGCAAATCGCTATAGCGATTTGTAGTGTTATTCAGTAAGCAAATCGATGTAAATCCCTACCCGAATTAGGACCAACTTGTCAGGGCCATATCTCCCTAACCGGAGGTCATATTCCAAATCCGTAAAAAGTGGTGTCTTCGTTATTGAGTCTAGTTTATTTTTGTAAATTTTCAGCGATTTCTATTGTCAGTTCATTCCCCATTTTAACTTCAACGATACATTACAACCACAATCATCAAAAGAAAGATTGCCCAAGCCTTGCCGGATTCTGCACTGTTGCTTTTGAAATTGTTGGGGTCCTCTCGAGCGAGCTCTCCAAGCAATGGGAGTCCCATCATCGCCAAATCTTCCAAGGTGATCGTCATCTCTCCCCACGGAAACACAAAGGTGTTGGTCTCCCAGCACCATGCTTCAAACAGAGCCCTTATCACGTTGGCCTGGCACTTTATGTTCCCTAAGGGCATCACCACCCACCGGATAATCATCAAAAGAAAGATTGCCCAAGCTAAGAGTCTTGAGAGAGTAGAGGAGGGCATCACCACCCACCGAATAACAAAAAATACAACGACTCAACTTCAAGTGCAGTAAGGACCCAGAGTCGAATAAATTTAGAGGCAGCTCATCAGTAAGGACCCACAACAGTCAATGTGCAGGTCAGTCGGTGCTTGATGGAGCAATGTAGGATCTTATGATGGATGTGCACAGAAGCAGAAATAGAAGGGAGAGAGAGCGAGAGAGGGTTGATGAGCCCCCGGACCCCCCTTCTGTAAGGGCAAAAGGCCATGAACACGCTGGGAGGAGCCCTCAGACCCCCCTTCTGTAAGGGTAAAAGCTCTGAATCAGACTCCATAACTCTTCAAGTTGAATGATGCTACCCACACTGGGAGGAGCTCTCAGACCCCCCTTTCTGTAAGGGTAAAAACTCTAAATCAGACTCCACAACTCTTCAAGTTGAATGATGCTACCCACGCTGAGAGGAGCCCCCAAACCCTCCTCCTGTAAGGGTAAAAACTCTGAATCAAGCTCCACAATAGTAAATGTGCAGGTCAGTCGGTGCTTGATGGAGCAATGTATGATCTTCTAATGGATGTGCACAAAAGCAGAAATAGAAGGGAGAGAGAGAGAGTGTGAGAGTTGAATGATGCTACCCACGCTGGGATGAGCCCCCAAACCCTCCTCCTGTAAGGGTAAAAACTTTGAATCAGGCTCTACAACAGTCAATGTGCAGGTCAGTCGGTGCTTGATGGAGCAATGTATGATCTTCTAATGGATGTGCACAAAAGCAGAAATAGATGGGAGAGAGAGAGAGAGAGTAAGAGGGTTGATGTTCATGGCCTCCTTCAGGGGAGATTTCTTTTTCGGATAATCCTCCAGTGCAGAGACTGGGTCTTAAATAATCATCTTCGGGGCACTTAAGTCTTTACAACCACTCCTTTTCAAGAACCGTCATTTTTTTTTTGCACCAATGGAGGAGAGGGTACTTAAGTCTTTGCAATCGCATCAAACTCCAACGCTAATTAATGCTGACAAACATGGGGATTCGAGACGCACATGCTTACATACGTGGTGCTCTTTGGGACCCCCGATCATGAGATGTAGCTAACTGCCCTGTTCGGGGGGGGGGAACATATAACCTGCTTTCCTCGTTTTATGTGTCCAAATCCACTGGTTTAACTAGGTTCAATTTGAATACAATTAGATTCAACCAGATATACATTAATTCTATTGGGACTAGTTCGATCCTAGTAATCTTAACTTGATCCAAAATGTGTTCGACAGGATCTCTTTAAATTTTGGTCTGACCCAATCTTTTTATTTAGATCCAATTAAATTAGGTCCAAGTTGATCCAATAGTCCATATAAAATCCACTAATCCATTTAGATTGGATTGGATTCAACCCCATTTGACTATACTTTATCCGATCTTGTTTGATATGACACGATCCATATGCAAGTGACTAGATCCCAAAGTGATTGAACTCGATTCAATTAAACCCAATCTAAATCCAAATGAATGTAATCCATTTAGAATCAAAATTTGCTGTCATATGCCACACATGAGCTTTGGGGGAAAAGGAAACAGGTAAGGTCAGACCACTGATCCGAAATCATAATTTTATTTCTGGGCACTAATGATTAATAAAGTAATATCCAAAAAAGGCTTTCAAATCAGATTTACAAGCACTTTTGGATCACTTTTTGTATTCAAATCAATGTTTTATATCAGATCCACGTTTTGATTGGATCAGATGTGATTCACTTTCACGTTGTACATGTGAAAACCTTGATTTTGGTCTTCTTTTATTGGATTCAATCTTAGATCATTGTATATACTTAATTTGAATTCTGATCACAAGTTTGGATTTAGATTTTGATTTGTTGCAGTAGAGAGGGGCAAGGGTTCTGGTATGGCTAGAGATGCAGCAAGCCGCTATGCCGGCACTAGATCTCAGCACAGATTGGTTGGCATCAATGGTAGGTGATTTTCAAGACTGAGAATTAGATCGATTGCTGCGCGCTGCTTGAGTGGCATGTGGCCATGATGCTGTGTTGGTTAGAGAGGGAGGAAAAGAAGAGGAGGAGGAGGAGAAAGAGGAAGAGAAGAAAGGATATCTGGCATTAGAGCACTGTGACAATTAGAGTTCCCACTTATGGAGGTGGGAATTCTCACAAGAGATCTTGAGAGATTTGGAATTCCAACTATTAGACACACAAAAAGATTCAAACAAGTAAATATGATATGGAAGATAATTGAATTCTATTTCTCGCAAATTCCTTTATATCTAGACGTATATGTGGAACACGCGAATTTACACATTTAAGTTATCTAGAAAGTAAATGATTAAGAAGATTTGCAGGATAGTTGCACGGACCTGTCATTCACACAAATCACCACAAGGTTAGGGTTCTCTCAAGGGAAAGATAGAGACCAAAAATACACATATTTATACGAGTCTGAAATCATGGGACTATAAACTTTCAAAGGTTTATAAGATATTTTATGGGAATGTTGAAACATCCGTGAATGTCATGTGAATCTCCTTAGTTTAGTTTGATTTAACAATATTTGGATGTTTGCAACGTAGCTATTTTAACTTGTACAAGTTGGGATTCTCTAAGACCAGGGCTGTAACTGGGTCGGGTATACCTAATGATCTGATGTCCCAAACCGATATTGGTGGATCTGTGGGTTTGGGTCGGGTCCAAAATATAGACATGTAGTGAAAACAGGTTGGGTCTTGGGTATTGTAAATGAAGATTTAAACCCGACCCGATTATGTCTTGGGTTCTTCATATTTTAAAAAACTGAACTGAACTGACCCGAACCCAACCCAATTATGTACCCGAACCGATTATACACCGAAACTTGAACCAATCCATAACCGGCCCAAATATATACCTAAACCGACCTTCGTACCCGAACCCCCTTCGTACTCGATCCATCTAAAAGTTTATAATTGGTAAATATTATATATTCAAATTAAACATTTAATGATATTGATAAACTTAGAATTAATAGGAATTACATTTTAGCAGTCCAAACTTTAATTCATTTTTTCATATACTTCCTATTGCCCTTTTGTCGGGGGAAATTATCGGATTGAAATGAATTCTAGAATAATACTAGAGAACTCATTGAATTTGATACATTTTGAATATGGTATATGGTTGATTTTTTTGTTTTAACTTAAAATGTTTGGTTGGCATGGATATATTCCTTTTATATTCAAATGTTGACATTATTTAGAATATTTATTAAGCCTCTATTTTGTTAGCATATAATCTTCTTAATAAGCAGTTGATTACATTAATTTACATATTTTTTATTGGTGGGTATTTAGGATAACTTTTTGAGTTGTTATCTATACTGTGATACTGATGCAGGAGCAAGACACTACCAAGTCTAGGGTCCATTCAGATCTATTTTGATTATTTGAGTTTTTTTGTAATTATTTGGTTTTGATCTTATTTTAGGGTCTTGATTTGGATCTTAGATCCATATTGGTTTTTGAGTCATATTTGGATCATAGTGTATAATTGGATCTATTTTAGATCTCTATTAGGATTAAATTTTTAGGGCTGCTTTATCATTTGCTATATATACTCATTGTAGAGAGACAAACATGAAGAGATGAGTGATTTTTGTTGATTTTCCTTTAATTTCATATTATTTTTCTTATTTCCTAGTCTTCTAGTTTAGTAGTTGTGTTGGGGTATTGATTTATGTGGAAATGATTATTTAACCCTCCAAACCCCATTATGAACCCACATTTGTCCCAAAACCTCAAAAAACCAATATACATATATGTCCTAGGTCTAAATCCAAACCCAATTATGGAGCATTTGGATCAAATTAAATCCGTTGAGATCCAACAATGTATTTGGATGGATCTTACTTGAAGATACACTTATCTTTCTATTGCATCAACCATCAGTGGATCAGATCACCATTCTCATGTTGCTTCGATATTTTATGGATCATATCCATCCAATGCTAGTAGCGGATCCATTTACTCTCGATTCACTCAATCCATATCATTTGAAGGTAGAGTTGTTTAAGGTTTTCTCATGCATTTTTAAGCAGACTCAATAGGACCTGCTCCACTTATGGAATATTGTAAAGGTCGAGTTGTTTATTGTGGGGTCCATAATCTTAAGTGTTGAGCGGAACTAGAAAAAGCTCTAGTGGGATCCAAACTTGATGGCAAGATTTCTCCAACCCAAAAGAATGATGCAAGAGCCGGAGCAAGATACTATCGGGTGTAGGGTCCATTCATATCTGTTTTGATTATTTGAGTTTTCTTGTAATTGTTTAGTTTGAATCTTATTTTAAGGTCTTGTTTTGGATCTATATCATATCCATACTGGTTCTTATGGCATATTTGGATTATAGTTTAAGATTGGATCTATTTTAGATACATTTATGATTAGAGTTTTAAAGCTTGCTTTATCATTTGTTGTATATACTCATTATAGAGAGACTTACAGGGAGAGGTGAATGAATTATAAGTGATTTTTGTTAATTTCATATTATTTTTTTCATTTTTCCAATTTCTTAGTTTGGTAGATGTGATAGGGTATGGATTCTTTGGGGTTCAAGAGCGATTCTCTTATCCACTGCAGGTACACTTTACAAATAATCACAACACTGGTCTACTCTTGTGTCAAAAAAAATGTAAATAAACAAATAAAAGAAGGCAAGCCCAACGTTGTGGGACAGACTTAAGGGTAGCGATTAGCTGGGTGCCTGACAGGCTGTCAGGAGCCGAGTGCCTGACAGGCTGTTGGGTACATGGCCCAGGTCTGAATCAAGTTGCATTGGACCGGATCCTTATGTAATTTGCATGGCCCGACAAGCTTGACCCATGAACTGGGTCCGGCCTAAAGGTCCCAGTTTGAGCACGGCCCAAGCTTGACCAGAGCCCCAATATAAATGAGTCAGTTTGGGCTCAGGCAAGGCACAGTTTGGGTCTGTAGTACAGAATTATAAAGAATAACGAAGAAACAAGTAGATTTAGGTAAGAGCCCTAATTGGGTTGGACCAGGTCGACCCGATGGCCATGCCTAGGAAGACTAGGCACATGACCAAGCAACTTCATCAATCAAACATTCAATCAAAATCATTTGATTAAGCCAACTAAGTTGTCTGGGTCAAGAAAGAATCTGCTTGTTTCTTCGTTATTCTTTGACTCATAACAAGTAGAGAAATGATATGATTGAACCAGGCTACTAAACTTGTAACACCCCAAATTTTTAACCCAAAAATTTTGGAATCATTTTTTTTTTCTAAAATCAAAGAGGAATTGTTTTATTATATCCCTTAGTCAAATAATTTGGGCGGGTTACTGGTGATAGCACCAACTCAATAACATTTAGGTGAATTAAAATATTGCATTGAAAATTTACAAGTCATAAATGACAAATTTAATGAATTTCTTAAAGTCAGAGTTCCTCGAGACATCCAAAGAAGATATGGTCTCAATGCATTGTCCGCAGCGACGACCACAATTTCCTCGATATCTTTATCTGTTTCCCAAAATATAATGATTCAGATGGAGTCAGACTACACCCCATCTGAGTAAAAAGCAAAATATCTATATGAATGTGCTCAGTGTCATGTGTACAAGTATATGTGCAACACATAGATAAGAAATGACAACCATTTAAACCAGTTTTGAATGTACAGTGCACTAAGTTTCAGCATTTCATGATGTACTACATAAAGGAAAGGCATCCATGAATGACATATCATATGAATGAATCAGATTTAGATTATCACACTTGAATGTAAAGGAAAACATTGCTAAGCTAGGTATCATATGAGTGAATTACAATCATATTATAACAAATGCAACATCAAGCATTGTGTGTGTACTTGAAGACTTTCAAAAGTGTACTGACTTTATGTTTCTCTTGTTAATTATCCTGTGGGTACGCACAGACATTCGATATTGTAGCAGACCGAGACCATGTGAGACCTCCGTATGGTCTCGGTCTGCTACGATGTCGAATGTTTGTGCATACCCATTGGGTAATTAATAAGAGAAACATAAAGTCAGTACACTTTTGAAAGTCTTCAAGTACACACACATAATGCTTGATGTTGCATTTGTTATAATATGATTGTGATTCATTCATATGATACCTAGCTTAGCAATATTTTCCTTTACATTCAAGTGTGATAATCTAAATATGATTCATTCACATGATATGTCATTCATGGATGCCTTTCCTTTATGTAGTACATCATGAAATGCTGAAACTTAGTGCATTGCACATTCAGAACTGGTTTAAATGGTTGTCATTTCTTATATATGTGTTGCACATATACTTGTACACATGACACTGAGCACATTCATATAGATATTTTGCTTCTTACTTAGACGGAGTGTAGTCTGACCCCATCTTAATCATTATTTTTTAGAAAACAGATAAAGAAATTCATCGTTGCGGACAGTGCTATGAGACCATATCTTTTTTAGATGTCCTGAGGAACTCTGACTTTAAGAAATTCATTAAATTTGTCATTTATGACTTGTAAACTTTCAAGGCAAGATTTTAATTCACCTAAATGTTATTGAGTTGGTGATATCACCGGTAACCTGCCCAAATTATTTGACTAAGGGATATAATAAAACAATTCCGCTTTGGTTTTAGAAAAAAAAATTATTCCAAAATTTTCGGGTTAAAAATTTGGGCCGTTACAGTTATGGTATAAGAGCGGAACAAGAATATATGGTTCATGGTCTTCTAGCGACCCTGCAAGAGCTCTATAAGTATATAATATTTGTTTTCTTGTTTGAAGAAATTAAATTATCTGTTGCGGGAGTATACTGAACCTAGATATATTGTTAGGAACACTATTGAACTTGTGTTGTGGTCAAGATAGATCAAGAAACTGACGATATTTTGTTTGCTTGATTAGATGGCTTGGGAACCAAGACAAATATTTTGATTTAAATTTCAATTGAATGACTATAAGTTTTAGTACTTGGATTTGATTAATTTGAATTCTTATAGACTTCACTCAGGAAAAAAAAAACGAATTCTGAATTCTACACCAAACTTTAATTGAATCTGATCAGGAATATAGGATCTGATAACTCAAGATTCGATACGTGTTGAACACTGAATAATATTTGACCCAATTGATATATTGAGATTATATATTACTTCCTAGTAAATAAAGACTATGCCACTAGGGATTCAGAAGGAGATTGTTGATATCCTGAGTAAGACTCTAAACAAGACACAAGGTTTAAACTTCAATTGGTTTAAAGTTTTCATTTAATATAACACACATAGTAATATACCCAATCTATTTGTTTAATCCTTGTAACGAATTTCGAGGACAAAATTCTTTTTAGGGGGAAAGGATGTAAAACCTATAAAATTTAGATAATTATCAAAATAAATAAATTTTAAAATTTTTCGAAATAAATACGGTAATGTGATATGGATTTGATCCAAATGGATCGTGAATTCAAACAGGATCAAATGGATCCAGTATTTGGATTCAGATACGATGAATGGATTCAGATCCTGGATGGATCCAAAACCCAATTTGAATTTAATTAGATCTTAATGGATCCAAATATGGTCGAATCTCAATCAAGATCCTAAAATCTAGTTAGAAGGTTCAGAAGATCTAAAATATAATTTTTATCTAACTCGTATTTGAGATTCGGCGAAAACCAATTCGTATATAAATGAATTAACAAAGACCAATAATGCAATAAGAGGTGAAGTGGTGTTATGGCAAGATGTATTGCCTAGTTATGAGGCAGCCTAAGTCCAAATCTTATTGACCACATACATGGATTTTAGCAAGAGGACGTGGCTTTTTGTCAAAAATGCCTAACATCTATAAAGACATAACTAAATTAAGTAAGATATGAATTGCAACAGAATAGAAAGTAGTGCATTGGTGGGGTTTGTTGCCCCTTAGGGAGAAGGACTCAGGTTCAAATCCCCTTGTGGGCTAGATTCTTTTTGAAAAAAAAGAATTTCAAATATTTTTTTATTAGTAACTCTTCATTAAAGTGGCTTTAATAGGAAAACACATTTTCAAGGTAAGAGGGGCTGGGTGAATTTCCCAAAGGGGAAACCCAACCATTTTTTTTTTGGAAGGCCTCCATTCCCATGAATTTTGAAAAGGAAGGGGGGTTTTACAACGGGAATTGAATGGGAAGGATCGTTTCAAAATAAAAATGGAAGGAGAAGGGACTTTACAAAAAATGAACTTTGGGGGTTTCATCTTCCCCCCTTCACGTTTTTCCAACTCCAGTCCATTCTCCACCATTTCTCCTCTCACTTCTGGTAAGAACCAGCAAGGAGACGTGCAGAGCAAGGGAAAACACTCTCGCAAACTTCTTCGGTCTTCAACAAGATTAGGGTATCATCTCCTATGTCTGTGCACAGTGCCATGCGGCACAAATATGGGTATGGCTATACAAGTATATGTACTTCAATGCATATACTTCGTCTAGGTAGCCACAACAAAAAAAGGAAAAAAAACGTATATCTATATATACACCTAATAGAAGGAACAATAAATCCACACTCATGGTTAGATCTGCGTGTTAGCATGAATCATGATATTTTGTGTTTTCGTTTCATTTTAATTAGGTACATAATGTTTTTGTTCAGTTTGGTGTTTGGACTGTTCACATGATATATATACATAATGCATGAATCTGAAGATACATAGAACATATCAACTACATGGATCTTGGTTTTTAAATCATCTTCAAACTCCTATTGGATGAGGAGATAAGTCTTCATCAAACTATATTATACATAATACGTAAAGCTATGACCAGTTCATTTGACTCAATAAACAAGCTTGGATGGCCTTCAAAATAGTGGTGAATTGAAATGAGCTTTCTAATGTTACTAAAATGATTGAATTCCAATATTGGTAGTAACTCATCAAAATTACATATAATGAGTTGTTGTTGTTTTCAATGAACTGTGATATTCATCCAGTTGTCCCAAATTACTCTTAGATCTCACAAGATCAGACACTTCATATTTCACTATGACATGAACTATTTATGAACTACATGTCAAAACACACACACACACACACACACATATATATATATATATGTTTATAATGAAATCCTACAAAATGTACATAGTGCAAATTAAAACATGCTATTGGATTGGTGGTAATTTTTCTAAATTTTGACATTACATACGTGATCTACATGCTGGGTTTTTTTTAGAATCAGTTGGGGTTTTTACTGTCCCATAAAAACCTTGAAAATTTTCCTTACGGTAGGTTGTATGCAGCCTGCTGTGAATTCCTTGGCAGCAACCTGCTGTGAATTTCTTAGCAGCATTTATGAATTTGTTACGAATGGGAATATGCCAAGAAATTTTTGGCAACCTATGCCTAACCGTGAGAATATAAACATGCCATTAGCGTCTGAGCAGATTAAGTAAATCCCCTAAGAGCGCGATCGGCAGCCAAATTCGTGACATGTGGGTCGTGGTAGAGGCGGGAAAGAAAAAAATTTGTAAATTTTTACCCACCAGTTGAAAAAGGGCTCATCGCAATTCTGTTACAGCGAGTGTTAAACAACTACCCACTTGTGACCGTCAGGGAAGGTGGGTTTGTCAGGTTGCAGCTGAAGGCTAAAATCCGTATGAATCGGGCTATTACGGTTATGGCCTGTGTGAGAAGCGAGTGTGCGAATGGTTGGTTGTGCTCATAACAGACTTGTGGTAGGGGCTGCATAACTGCTGGAGAGCAGGCACAACATTGGTATGTCATAACGTACCACCCATAACTACATTCATGGATACCTCACTTACAGTGTGGTATCGAGGGTTCAAAAACTACCAGCTTGTTTCAGTGTAGGGTATTATGTTAGACTGGGCGCTACAGACTAGAACAACACCACATGTTGTCTCAATGGGGTTTGTCGCGGCACCAACTTGCCTTTCATATTTGGGGGCTTTTAGCGACCTTCCTATGCCTAGTTGTAGCTACAGCGGATATGCTACATGTCAATGACTTGTTGCAACCCGACCACAGTCTCAAGTGTATATTAATATATATACATATATATTAAATCCTTTTAGAGAGACAAAGGTTTAGTACGACTTTTTAAATGTTAAATGCTTGAATTCGCAAAACCTCAAATTTATACCTATCCTCGTTTTATTTGACAATCTAAAGAAATATAGAAATTTGAATGGTTTTGACTAGCATCGTGTACACATACACACTTTTGCAAAAGTTGCATGTCACTATTCATTCCCTAAAATGAATGTTTCTCTCATTTCTTAGTTTGTGAAATAAAGAAAAATTGCAATTTCACATGTTACTTACCCTTTAAATGATATATGTATTACATTGAAAGTTCACTACTATGCACATACTCACAATAGGTTTGAAACTCACTAAGGTAGATATACATTGGTTATGGCACACCTCACTATAGTGCACATGTTTAAACAACATAATGATTTTATTATCTACTTAGGGAAATAATGTTACGTATTGATGAATATGGCAAATGATTGAGATAGCAATGATGTAGTCATATTGCATATGGTTTTGTATGTGGTTGATATATGAATGTTGTGACCCATGTGCAACGCATGAACCACCTATTGTTAAATGCATATGTTTGTTATAATTGCTCAATTAAGGAAAACTATAGTAACATGGTGATACAATATTGAAGATATGCATGCAAAACCCTTTTGGTGCCATGTGGGCACTTACGATACTAATTGATTTGCATATAAATTAAATTATGACTGCATGCAAATGTTATTACCATGACCAGTGCTGGTTTATATATGCTTTTTTTGCAAAAAAATAGCTAAATAAAGGACATTCGATATGCCATGACTAGGTTAAAGCTTAAAAACTGAGCTTGCAGTTTCGCAGAATTCTTATGGTTCCATACGAGTACTTATGAAATGTTAAACTTGTGATGTGCCATGTAGGGGCATAATTGGTGGGGTACTATACATACACTCTAGCTCAAAAATAAAAGCTAAGATAATGCATATACAAGTACTTTGCTTGGGTTTGAACCAAAATTCTGAAAAGTTGTATTAGTGCTTATTGCACACTAAATTGGGTAAGGTGCATGCATTGAGATCACCCCGAGTGTGGATTGAGATTTTGGAAATCTCCTGTGGTACAATGATTTGCACACAAAAACAAATAATGAAAAATATGCACACATAACCTAAATGTAGGATTTTGGGTATACCTGAAAGTTGGTATATGTTATCGGTTTCTTGGGATACTAGGTATACCTAAAAATGATATATATTACTGGTTTTCTCAGGGTTTTGGGTACACCTGAAAGATGGTATATGTTACCGGACCCATGGTCTACCTTGGAGAGGGTAGATGGTATAAGCTCCGTGGGACAATTTTGTTTTGTGAGAGTGAGGCGTCTTACCCGGTCCCCAATCCTCGGAGTTAGGGGGAAAGACTACCAATACATCCTAGGTGGTAGATCCAAGTCTTCTGCAGAAGTTATAGGGTGCATCCTATTTCTAGTTGTAGCCATTGGAGAGTACTCTCTCGGTCGTTAACCGTCCCCTTTGGACCTCCGTGCGGCTAGTCATATAGGGTATTCATTGGAAAAGCATAATAAACCCCCATGTGGTCTCGGTCTGCTACGATGCTGAATGCCTATGTGTACCCACAGGGTAATTAACAAGAGAAACATAAAGTCAATACACGTTTGAAAGTCTTCAAGTATACACACAATGCTTGATGTTGTATTTGTTATAGTATGAATGTGATTCACTTGTGTGATGCATAGCTTAGCAATGTTTTTCTTTACATTCAAAATGTAATTCATTCATATGATGTGTCATTTTTTGATATCTTTTCTGTATGTTATAAACCATGAAATGCTTGTAATGAGTGAACTACATATTCATAATTTGTTTGAATGGTTCACATTTCTTATACCAATGTGTTGCACATATACTTGTACACATGACACTGAGCACATTCATATAGATATAATGCTTCTTACTCAGACGGGGTAGTCTGACCTCTTCAGAATTAATATTTTCAGAAAACAGATAAAAATGAGCAATTGCGGTCGTCGTTGCGGAAGGGCCATGAGACCATATCTTCTGTGGATATCCTGAGGAACTCTAACTTTAAGAAGTTCATTAAATTTATTATTTATGACTTGTAAGATTCCAAGGCAAGATTTTAAATTTGTCTAATGTTATTGAGTTTGTGCTATCACCTATAACCCGCCCAACTTATTTGACCGAGGGATTAATAAAACATTTTCGCTGTGGTTTAAAAAAAAAAATTAGCAGATTCTTTCTTGACCCAGACAACTTAGTTGGCTTAATCAAATGATTCTGAATAAAGTTAGGATGTTTGAATGTTTGATTGATGAAGTTGCTTGGTCATGTGCCTAGTCTACCTAGGCATGGCCATCGGATCAACCTGGTCCAACCCAATTAGGGCTCTTACCTAAATCTACTTGTTTCTTTGTTATTCTTTATAATTTTGTACTATAGACCCAAACTGTGCCTTGGCCTGAGCCCAGACTGACTCATTTATATTGGGGCTCTAGTCAAGCTTGAGTCGTGCTCAAACTGGGACCTTTAGGCCGGACCCAATTCATGGGTCAAGCTTGTCGGGCCGTGCAAATTACATAAGGATTCGGCTCGATTACCAAATCAGGCTCGGTCCAGTGCAACTTGATTCAGGCCTTGGCCATGTACCCAACAGCCTCTCAGGCACTCGACTACTGACAGCCTGTCAAGCACCCAACCCAATCGCTCAAATTCCAAAGATGAAGTTTAAAAGCACTATTCACCCCCTCTAGTGTTGGTTGCATCGATCCTATAATACTTTCATTTGATATCTGAGCAAGGTTTGCTATCTTTTGATTTTATCATCATCTAGCATGACACCAACATCGTCTTCTAAGCACAAAGAAGGATGCTCTTCAGTCTGTCCTTATCTCTTTGACAGAACAAACTATGGACACTGGAATGTAAGAATGACAATATTCCTACAATTCATGGATCTTGAAATTTGGAGGGTCGTTTCTGAAAAGTATCAAGTATCATCAACATATTTTAGTGTATGGACCGATGAAGCAAAGAAAACCACTTCACTCAACACCAAGGCTATGAATGCTCTATATTATGTCGTTGACAATGTAGAGTTCAATCGAATCTCTCAATGTTCCTCTGCAAATAAAATTTGATATACTCTTCTTGTGACTCATGAAGGTACGTCAAAGGTCAAGGAATCTAAAATTGCTTCTTTAGTTTATAAAATTTGAATTATTTAATATAAAGCAAAATGAGTCAATTTTTGAAATGATAACAAAAATGACCGACATTACAAATACACTAAAATCCCTTGGGAAATATTATTCACAAGTGGATTTGGTTAGAAAAGTCTTGAGGTGTTTAACTCCAGCATAGGAGAAAAAGACCATAGCAATAGAAGAAGTCAATGATTTGAACACATTTTCTCTTGAAGACTTGGTTGGTAATTTGATGGCATATGAAGTTCAACATCAAGATAGACAAGAGGAAGAACTAAAGAAGAAATTTCTTGCATTCAAGGCCACTTCAGATTCTCAAGATTCAGATGAGGATGAAGATATTGCCCTTATCACTAGGCAATTCAAAAAGATTCATCAAAAAAGGGAGATTTCAAAGAAAGGTGAAGAAAATTGAACCATCAAATTCTAATAAAGTTAAGTGTTTCAACTGCAAAAAGATGGACATATCAAAAGAGATTATTCTCTTCTCAAAGTCAAGCTTAAGGACCAATTCAAGAAGAAAAAGGCATTTCAAGCAAATTGCGATGAAAGTGACTCTTCTTTCGACGAAGAATCAAATGAAAAAGTCATCAACATGTGCTTTGTAGCATAAGAAGAATCGGTAAGTCAATTTGATTATGATGAGTTATTAGGAGCTTTTAATGAATTATATACTAAATTTAAGAGTCTGAGTTCTAAAAACAAAGAGTTGAAAACAGAAAATTTGACTCTTGACTTTAAGAACAAAGTGTTACTTCAAGAGATGAAAGATTTCAAGAAGAAAAACTTTTCTCAAGCATCTAAGATAAAAGAAATTGGCATTAGAACCAATATTTTACAAGAGATATCTAGTTTGAAAGAAAAATCAAATGATCTTCTATCTATAGTGACTAAATTCACTAATGGTCAAGAAAATCTAGAAAAACTTCTTGGTTCTCAAAGATGCTTGGTTAACAAAACTAGATTGGAATATAGTTTCTTTGATACTCAAAATAAACCAAACTATGTGGTAAAGAATCATCAAAGTCAAAATTCAAAATCATTGGTTCAAAGAACTCAGTTTTGTAGTCATGCATATCATGGTACTTCCAATGGTACTTCATCATAGTAGAAACATACTTCATCATAGTACTTCCAATGCATATAAGCCTAGATATATTTATCCATCTTATTATGTTTCTTTCTACAATTCTAGAAATGCTAAAATATTTTATGATAGAAAGAGTGATTATTTTCAAAGGAAACCAATATCCAAATGGATTTGGGTTCCTAAGACTAACTCTCATAGACCCGAAAATAAAAAGAAGTCAAATGTTTTGTCTTCCAATTTTGTTGTAGGTACACAAAATAAGGAGCAAATGGATCTTGGATAGCGGTTGTTCCAATCATATGACTGAAAGGCCGGAGTTATTTTCCACCCTTCAAAGTAAGGATGGAGGAATCGTGACCTTTGGTGAAAATAGTAAGGGAAAAGTAATCGTCATTGGTAATATTGTTAATCTAAAATTTCTCTTGATAGAAAATATTTTTTTAGTAGATGGATTAATGCATAATTTATTATCTATTAGTCAATTATGTGACAAAGGTTTTCTCATTTCTTTTTAACATAATTTATGTTTGATTTCTGATTCTTATTCTAAAAAGATCATCTTTAAAAGAAAGAGAAAAAACAATGTGTATGAACTTTATCTTGACAAGTTACCCACCTTCAATGAAAAATATCTTATTGCTTCAAATGAAATTCAATGGTTATGGCACAAGAGACTTGGACATGTTAACTTCAAATTAATTTCTAAGTTATCCAAGAATGATCTTGTTAGAGGTTTTCCTAGAATATCATATAAAAAGAATCACTTATGTGATGCTTGCCAAATCGGTAAACAAATCAAGAGTTCTTTCAAAGCAAAAGATATAATTTCAACAAAGCATCCTCTCAAACTTTTATATTTAGATCTTTTTGTACCGTCAAGAATTCAAAGTTTGAATGATAGTAAATATGCTTTTGTCACAGTAGATGATTATTCTCGTTTTACTTGGGTGATTTTTCTGAAAAACAAAAATAATGCTTTTTCTAAATTTTCTAAACTCTGTAGAAGAATTATAAATGAAAAATCTACCTCTATTATTACTATTTGTATTGATCATGGAGGAGAATTTGAAAATGAATCTTTTCTAAAGTTCTGTGATTTACATGAAATATCTCATAACTTTGCTTTTTCTAGAGTGGCTCTCCAAAATGGAGTTGTTCAAAGAAAGAATAGAATATTGCAAGAATGTGCTACAACTATGCTTTAAGATAAAAATTTACCAAAATACTTTTGGGCTGAAGCAGTAAATACAGCATGTTATGTTTTAAACTGTGTTCTTATTCAATCTTTTTTACATAAAACCCGTTTTGAATTGTATTATGATCGTATACCAAAGATCTCATATTTCAAAACTTTTGGTAGCAAATGCTTTTTGTTAAATACCAAAGATAATCTTGATAAGTTTGATTCAAAATTAGACAAAGCAATATTTCTTGGATATTCTTCTAGAAGCAAAGCTTACCGTGTTTTTAATAAAAGAACTTCTTGCATTGTAGAGTTTTTACATATTGTATTTGATGAGAATAGTGAGTAGATTGGACCTCTAAGCGAAAGAGAAGAAGTCATACCTCAAGGAGAACCTTTGATAGAAAGCACTTCACAAGAAAACATTCTTCAAACACACCCATGGCCAAAGCACGACATGGTTTTTCCCTTAACCTTCTTCAAAATCCTCTTCTTTATGATACGTTTGGATCAATATCTGCCCTTTTAATTTTACCTGGTCGAATCGTTCTTTTTCATGCCTATGAACGATATAATCTCAAGGTATTGTTTAAAAGTATTTCACATCTATTTGACCCTTCTTCTGATCGTGATTACTATCCATTATTGATTCATCTGTTTTACATAAATTTGCAAATCGATCATGATACTGGGTTTATTTCTTCTCTTGTCAGATATGTCGAAAAGATTTTTGACCAAATACTACTTTCAGGCGCTCCTCATTGTCCTCCTTTTCAAAATACTAATCTTCAACCTCGCACACGAATTGCAGAAAGAATTCTTGCTCACAATGTTTTTCCAAAAATAGGTTCTTTTGATTATTTTTTCATTGATTGCTCTATATGTTTGATTTGGCAATATATCTGCAAACTGGGCAAATGTCTTCTTTACTAATTTATGGAAGCAAAAACCTTTTCTTCCATATGGTTGTATCCTTACTCAAATCTTTAAATATTTTAAAGTGCCTCTGAATGCTGAAAAGTCTATTTCTCAAAAGGAAATCTTTGATGAAACTATTCTTAAATGAATGAGAATTTCTCATCTAGAACCTTCATCATTTGGATCTCCTATATCTCCTAAACCATCACCATCTCCCATATTTCCTTCATCTCAAGGCAAAAGGATGAAATTTTCTACTGGAAAAGATGATGATGAAATCCTGAAACGACTTGAAGCTTTGGAACTTCACTAACACACATTTCGTGAGGATGTTAGTTAACAACTTTCATCTATTCAGTCTGATATAGCCGAACTCAAGGAGATCTTAAAGTAGCACTTTTCTTGAAGTTTGATTGCTATGATAACATTTTTGGTTTGTCATATTTTTGAACTTGTATCTGCATGTATCTTTTTGATACTATGACTCCACCTACTTCTTTTGATCATGACAAAGGGAGAGAACGATATGCATGTGAACAATGTGTGATATATGGAGAACAATATGCATGTGTGATATATGTTATTTGATATGCTAACTTCTTATGTTTTGGCAACATATTGATAGGGGGAGTAAGTTATTCTATCTGTTTATCAATGCTCTATTTGTGACTAGTTTGTCATCATCAAAAAGGGAAAAATTGTTAAGACAAGGAAGTTGTACATGATAATTCAAGTACGATATTTTAATGATGAACAACTGGAACAACTGAATTTCAGCTATGACAATAAAGAAAGAAGAAAATAATTGAAGAAGTTTATAAGTTCTATATTGAAGATTTTGTGCAAGTGTAAATCTCTTTAAATTCTTAGATTCTTGTAAGAGCTTTACTTTGATTGCATATCTCACTTGCATTACACCTAAAAACACTTAGGAAAACTTTCATAAAAAGAACCCTTTGCAAAAATTATTTTAGAAAGTCCTTTACCTATATTTTTAGTTTTATCAGTCGACCAATAGTCTTATCAGTTGATCGATTTTCTCATGCCTTTTTTAAAGCCAAAAGTTTATTTTCTAATCAGTCGACTAATCTAGTCTTAGTCAACCGACCCGAATGTCTGATTTCTAAACAATTTAACAGAAGTCGATTGAAAGCTTTTTTCAGTCTACTGGTGATTTTTATCATTCGACTAATTTTTCTTTAGTCAACTAATTTTCAAAATCTTGAATTCAAATTTTTTCGGCTAGACACAGTAGTCGACTGATTTAATAATCAGTCTGCTAATATTTGATTTCAGTTGACTGATAACTTTTTTAGTTGACTAATATAGCCATTTTTCTAAACTTTTCAAAAGTTTCATTCTTCTATTTTTTAAACATTTTGATTGTTCAAAACTGTCAGTTTGATACCCCTTCGTACCACCAAAGTCTGAAATTTTTTAGCTATAAATAAAAGTGAGATCTACACTCAAAATAAATGAATTGAAATATCGAATTTTGTGTTTTTCACTCCTATTCTTTTAAGCATTCGTTTTCTCACTCACCAAGTCTTTTCACTCTAATTTCTGTTGTGAGTTAGTGAAATCGTGAGTTGAGTATTTCTGAAGTCTTAGAAGCCTCTGCAAACCTATTCTACTTCCTTTGCATTTATAAGAAAGGCTCATAGGCTGATTGTAAGTTGTTTATTTCAATTTTTTTGTAAAAGGACAGAGTCTCCTTGGTTTAGAGGAGAAGTTTGCTTTCAACAGGGTTGTTGCTGAAAGTGGGACCGGTTTTGGTCTGTTTGATCTTGTGGTGACACAAGTTTGATAGTGAAAATCTCAAGTGGGTTTTGCATGGGGACTGGATGTAGGTCTGGAGGACCGAACGAGGATAAAATCTTTATGTTCTTTGTGTGTGATTGCTTTGCAGAATTCAAAATCTTTCAAATTTCAAAGATGAAGTTTAAAAGCACTATTCACCCCCCTTCTAGTGTTGGTTGCATCGATCCTACAGTACTTTCACAAGTAAGTAGTTGATCAAGTGCCAACTTCTAAATGAAACTAGCTGACTACTTCAATTGAAGAACTAGAGAAAGACCGAATATTCTAAATGGTCTAGGTGACTGAGTCAATTGAAGTACTATTTCTAAATGCACAAACTTGAGTGAATGACTGAAGTACTAAAGAAAGACCAGTGAATATTCTAAATGAACACACTTGAGTGAGTGACTTGAGGTACTAAAGAAAGACCAGTTAATATTCTAAATGGACATACTTGAGTGAGTGATTCAAGGTATTCAAAAAAACCAATTAATATTCTAAATGGTCCTACTTGACTGAGTGACTTGATGTACTAAAGCAGACCATTTAATATTCTAAATGGACCAAGGCTTCCTTGTTGATCCTTCTTAGAGTCCTCATATTGTTTCCTTGTGTCATTTGCTTCACCGAGGCTTCCTTGCTGATCTGTAATAAACTTGGATCAGGATCACTTATCTTGACATTCCCCTCAAACCGATCTCAATGTTTTTGAGATAGAACTTGTTTCTCAGTGAATCAAATCTTTGTTCTGGCAAGGCTTTGGTTCATTAAGAAATGATAATCTATTTTGATGAATTTGTGTTTGGTTTTGGCATGAAAAACTGGATTAACTATGAATTACGTAGCACCCAAATTTCCGCACATTAACAATGGCTTTTGATCTTGTTGTATTCCAAGATCTTTAAGAAGTTGTTTGAGCCAAACCAATTATGCAACTGCACCTGATAAGGCTTTATACTTAGCTTATGTACTTGATCGAGCCATAATGTGATATTTATTTGAACTTTATAAAAGCAAGTTGGGTCCCAAAAAGGTTAGTTACCAGCTTGTGAACTTTTTATTATCTGGGCATATCAACAACTGAGTGTTTGAGAGACCCTATTTGTCTCATGCTTAAACCATAATTAGTCTCATGCTTAGCCCATAATTATTAGTTCCCTTAAGATATCACAAAATTCACTTAACATGTGCCCAATGCACTTGGGTTGGACTATGCATTAATTGACATGCCTTGTTGAAGGAGTAAGATAAATCTAGCCGAGTAAACATGGCATATTGTAATGACCCCACAATGTTGCGATATTAAGTGACATTTTCCCAAGGGTTTACCAAAAATTTAGACAAAACTACATTTTGAGCAACTGAAATTATAACCAAGGTTTGAAAACTAACCGAGTCAACCCGGTGACTCAGTTGATTCAGCCTGGATTGTTTAGGTACTAGGTCAAAATCTAGTACAACTCATTTTTGTACAAAACGCGACTGAGTCATGGATTGACTAGATCGAGTCATCCGAGTTTTAGCACGACTCATTCGAGTTTGCCTATGACTCATCAAGTCATGCATATATATACATATATGGTATATTTTATATATAATTGCATATATTATATAAAATATAATATAAATATGATGTATATTATATATAAAAATATGGTTATACATGCATTAATAATATTATACATTAAACATATTATAAAAAAAATATCATATAATGCATATTATATATAATATATTAATAACATACTATAATATATATAGTATATATATTTATATATTTATATATTTATATATTTATATATAGTTTACATAAAATATAAACTTAACATAACCCAGCCGAGTCACCGAGTTAACCCAGCTGAGTCACGAGTCAGGACGATTCGAGTGACAAGTCACTGGGTTTTAAAATCATGGTAATAACAAGTTTGGACTATGTCATCCCTGACTTAACTAAGAGATCATGTATATATTTTCTTTTTGAAAGGGAAATCCTAGAAGAAGTTTGAACAACTTCTTTTTCAAAAAAATAATGTAAAGGCCTCAAATCTTTAATTGAAACTTCCTACCAAAAACTCTTTATAAGATTCTAAATTTCACCAGTCAAACTTCTAGTGATTATAATGTTGCCTACATACACCAAAATATATAAAACCTGTTTTCCAAATTTTCAGACAAGAAGAGACATGTCAGCCTGAGAGCCCATAAAACCAAGTTTTTCAAGATATATTCTCATTCTATCAAACCATGCACATAGGGCTTGTTTCAAGCCATATTAGGCTTTATTAAGTTTACATTGTTTGAAATTTTTTTATCTTCAAACCCTACTGGCTGAAGCATGTAAACTTCTTTAAAAAAAACCATGCAAAAATGAATTGTTAACGGCAATAGCTAAGACATATGTTGTTAGTTTAGCCACTAGACTAAATGTTTTAAAATAATCTACTCCCTCTTGCTGGATATAGCCTTTGGCCATTAACCGACTTTGTAACAGGCTATTGTCCCATCCACGTCATTTTATCTTGTACACCCATTTACCCAATGAGATTATATGCATTATCGGGAGGCACATGAATCTATGTTCCATTCTTATGTAAGGCAAAAAGCTTCGCTTATAAGTCCCAAACACAAAGAATATTTTGAGGCAGTAAACACTTTGGGAGTTAATGTCTTATCTTAAAATCAAGTGACTATGTGGTGAGTTTTACCTGAATTTTGAAGGACTTGATGAATAACAGTTTATATAGCTTCTTGGTGCTCACGAACTCCACTAGGCTCAAAATCAAAATGGGTATTAGGTTCAAGACTTGAATATAATAACTCTTCTTGAAAATTGGGGTGAGCTTAGGTCAGGACGTAGAATGATCTTTGGCCTTGGTAATGACTTATAAGGAACAAGATTGGGTACTGACTTGATCAGAGGTTGATAACGCATTTGTTTAGGCACCGGCTTTGAGGCATAGGTCATAGGAGATAATCCAAGATTTTGTTTTCTCAACCACATGAAAACTTCATGATTTGTTGAGGGACACTTTGTTCCTCTAACATGAAAACCCTTTCATCAAACAACACAACGAGAAATAAAGGTTTTTCTTGAAATAGGATCAAAACAAACGTAGCTTTTATGATCAATGAAAACACATGCTCTAGACTTCAGAGCAAGCTTTTACTCACAATAGGGAATCAAGTATGGGTAGCAAGTGCAACCAAATATTTTAAAATGATACAAACTCTTTTGATTCAAACTAACACTTGGCAGCCGATTAGTAATGGATGTGGTTGTTCCAGAGGCATTGACCCAAAATTCATCACTCATGGAGGCACGCACAAGCTCAGGCCCATATCTCCGATAGGATGATGTTTTCTCTCTACTACATAGTTGTATTGGGTTATGTAGGGACATGACAACCATCTCCTTATTTCACTTTCATCAAGAAACATGGAGAAGGCTGTAATAACAAACTGTCCTCCACCATCGCTATGAAAAAACTTTATGCTTCGACCAAACTGTTTTTCAACAATATTCTTACTACTTTGAAAGCATTTAGCATATCTAATTTTCTTTCTAAGGAGAACAGCCACAAAGAACCTAGAGAAATCACCAACGAGCATGGCGCTTCTGCCCACAGATCAACATGGATCAAATCTAATGGCCCTAGCAACAGAATGTGAATTTTGAAAAGGGAGTTTATGAATCTTGCTTACCAAACAACTTAAGCAAAAATTTAGTTTAGAACTATCAACATAACTTCATTATTCTTTTGTAAGATATCAAGAACCTTATGTCTGTGTCTAGTATATATGTCCTAAGTGACAAGGTCATGCTTCTTTGCCTGCCTTGGACTGACCATCAGCAATATGTGACTCCACTTTCTTGTCTCTAACATCCTTCCCTATAGTCCAAAGATATAAGCCACCTCTATTCGGTCATCTTTGGTGAATAGTCCCGCTCCACTGATCCTTAACATAGAACCTATTCAGGTGAAACTCAAAGAAACAATTATTATCCTTAACAAACTTAGCTACATAAATTAAGTTTCTTTTGATTTTTGGAACAATAAAGGCATTTTTTTTTAAATAAAAGAAATTTTCTTTGAGTTGAGAAAAACATTACTAATGTTTTTTATTGGAAGATTGCTGCCATTACCGACCATAATAGACTTGGTGCCATGATACTATCTTGTTTGATAGGGCCTACTCATTTGACATATCTCTTGTATCGGGATACCATGAAGATTCCTGCGTAGAACTTAAATCCAAGGGTGAAAATGCCTTTGGTATATCATAACAAGTTTATGCCGTATGGATTTTCCTCTCACAAAACTGACAAGTCACATGATTATCATAACGAGATGACTAAGAATTGTCTCTAGAATTTCCACTTCGAACAAAATTCCTTCCACGACCTTTATGGGTACCATGACCTTTATAAAAAATTTCACGTCTCCTGCCTCTCTGAGAGAAGAAGGTAATGGACATGTTCTTATTATGTTGAGTTTGCTTAGAGCCTGGCATAAGTAACTTATTCTCTTGATTTAATAAGAGATCATATATCTCAACAAAAGTAGGCAAAAATTTTAAGGTGGTAATAGTGGCTATGAAACTTTTATACTCACTTGGGAGTTTGTTTAATATGTAACTGACCAGATCTTGTTTATAAACCACTTCATTGGCTGCACTCAACAAATCAACAAGGAACTTCACATATGATCTTGCTCTCCTTAATGTCATATAGGTCGTTCTTCAATTGTAGAATTCAAAGAGTAGACTGCAATGCTTATGACCTTTCCAACAATAACCCAGCCTCCTAGGTTGTACTAACACAGATAATTTGTCCCAACACAGATAAGTAGGCCTTGATCCAGCTAAGGGCAAGCTTCCACGATTTATCTTTTGTTGATCTCCTTTGATATGTGGTTCATAAATAGCAGAGACTGGTATTGGAAACCTTCATAAAAACTCACTTGTACACTGTGAGTTGTGAGGAAAATATATTGAAGAAGAAAAAATGTTTTTATGTTACAAGAGATATGGCTTGGATTCTCACACAGATAAGTTCAACCGTGTACACATACTATATAAAGATATTACAACTGTGTTACGAGATTACGTTTGAAGAAACCGTGTGCTACAATTCAGCTACTGTTGACCAAATCAGGGCCTCACTTGCCAATCTTAGAGGATTGTGAATCTTCAACTGCTGAGGAGATAGAGTCCAAATCGTGTGACTCTATCTTTGACTGATTCTAAGGATCTAGTAATTGTCGAGAATTACCACTTACCTTAACACGTCCCTGCAAGCTCAGCGTGAGTGCACGTACGTTGAGCTTGTCTCGTAGGTCACGAAACTTGATTGTAGTCAAGGGCTTGGTGAGCCCATCAGCAAGCTGATCACCGGAGGAAATGAACTAGATTTGAAGGTTGCCTTTATGCATGTGATTACGAATGAAGTGAAAATTGATCTCTACATGCTTCGTTCGAGTATGAAAAATAGGATTGACTGCTAAGAACAATGCCTCAAGATTATCACACCACAAAACAGGCAGTGTGCGAAGATGAATACCAAGTTTCGTGAGTAAAGATTGTAACCATAGTAATTCAGAGGCACCACATGCAAGTGACTTGTACTCAGCTTCGGTGCTAGATGAGACAAATGTGCATTGTTTAAGAGAAAACCAAAAGATGACATTAGAGCCTAGAAAAACAACGAATCCACCTATGGACTTTCAATCATCAGGGCATCTCGCCCAGTTGGCATCGGAGAAGGCACTGAGGAAAATAAAAGAAGATGAGCAGAGAAGTAGACCATACTCAACAATGTCCTTAAGATAGCGAAGAATGCGCTTAACGGTAGACCAATGAGCTTCAACGGGTTGGTGCATGTATTGACAAACTTTGTTAACTGTGAACGCAATATCCAGATGAGTAAGAGATAGATATTATAGACCACCAACAATACTTCGATACAACATCACATCATGAAAGAGAGTAGTCCCAGTCTTGGTGAGCTTGGACGAGGTACTCATGGGAGTGGCAACCAATTTGCCGTCAACCATAGATGATTTCTTGAGAAGATTGAGGATGTAGAGGCGTTGAGATAGATGAGCAACGTCATTGAAGTAGTGAACTTTGATACCGAAAAAATAACTTAACCGCCTAAGATCTTTGACTGAAAAAGCAGAACCAAGGTTGACAATAGTGCGTGTGATGGCCTCAGGAGAGTTATCTATGATGATAAGATTGTCTACATAAACCAGCAAAAAAGATGAGAACACCATGATGAGAAAAAATGAAAAGGGGGCCATCAGACTGCGATATAACAAATTCATGAGAAACCAAGTATGTGCTCAAGTGTTGGTACCATGCCCTAGGAGCTTCCTTGAGTCCATATATAGCACGGTCCAGCTTGTCTCATATACACATTTTCATTAAGATAGCCATTTAGAAATGCATTGTTAAAATCAAGTTGGCGCATAATCCATGTGAAGAAGATTCCAAGCAAGAGAATGACATGAATAGTGGTGGGCTTAATAACTGGACTACATTGAAAAAATCAATGCTTTCTTCCTGATGAAAGCCCTTTGCCACGAGCTGAGCTTCATAGCGAGTAATGGTTCCATCAGAATGCTACTTGATGCAATAAACCCATTTGGAGCCAACTACATTGAAATGAAATTGCGGTGGAACTAAGTGTCATGTACGATTGCGGATAAGAGCATCATATTCAGTGGTCATAGCCCTTTGCCATTGAGAGAGTTTAGATGCCTATTTGAAGGTGGTAGGTTCAGGTTTAAGAAGTAAGGCATGGAAACCAATAAACATGATAGGATAGAGAGAGGTCGCGAATGACTTGGGTTTCAAAGAGCCAGTTATGGACTAGGTGAACATGGGATGAGTATGTTCAGGCAGACGATGAAGGGACGAACCATGTAAAGGAACCAAAGGGGCAGTGGGTGACTGGGATGTAGTCGGACAAGATAGAGAGGAGTCTGATGATACCAAAGACTCGATCAACTGAATAGGTGACGTGTTACCAGAGGGCTTAAGAGGGAGTAGGTTGGGAGAATTATGAGGCTGAATATCAAGAGTGGGGGAAGTAGGTCGCGAACTAGAGGGATGATCAGGTGTTGGATTTACAACAACAATGAGAGATGGGCTAGAGGGAGCAGCGACAAGCTCGGGTGACTAGAGCTCTAGATGAAGAGGCAAACTAGGTCGATCGGGCTGATGTATAGAGACGGGTTCAGACGGTGATGAGAAACCTAGTGCACCCAAAAGAGAAACACCCCACTAGGCTAAGTTTGATGGTGATAGGGGGGATGGTGATAGATAGACAATGTAGTTGTGGGAGAACGACTCATCAAAATAAACATGATGAGATATGTATGTGCAACTAGATTGAGGGTGAAAATAGAGGTAACCTTTGTGATGAGAAGCATAACGAACAAAATTTTAATATTTAACTATTACAACACTGAAATTGAAATTGAAATGATAAAATCCCAACCTAAGAGGGAAACCGACATTTTCCAGAGATTCCTACAAAATAAGGTTAATGTAGAGACAATAGACTAAAGATATGGAATGTATCATGGAAAAAAATACGTATGAAAAGAAATGCTTATAACATGAAGAAAGGTGTACATTCTAGGCTAACGAAAGGAGTACCTATATATATACATCTATATTTATACATACATATATATATTTATATATATACGCATATATATATATATGTATATATATATATGTATATATATACATAGAGAGAGGGATACATATATACATCCAAGAATGATATTTATATTCATAAGCCCATATTCAGTAGGTATGGCATATTGTGATAGCAAATGAGTGAAATGTCATGGAAAGAAATATTGATGATGAAGAGTGTTACTATGGGTTTATGGCAATGATGTGCAAATGGGAGCTTTAGAATGATGTGCCATAAAACAACATGCTGTGAACATATCAGACAATATGCTTAAATGAAATTTTGTGCTGCAGGAGACAAGTATGAGTATTGTAGGTAAATGGCAAGGTGCAAGTGTAGCATAGTAAAGGTGCTCAAAATGCAGGGATAGTGAAATTGATAGTAATAGACGCTAAGTGGATGTGATAGATAAGTTACATAGAAAATTTTTAGCAGAAAGAAAGGGAATGGAAATGTGTTGTGTAAAGTGAAGTGCAGGGGAACGAGTGACAGTAGTGCTAACAGCAAATGAATGTTGTAAAGAAGATACAACAACTCACCGATACGCAGTAGATGGCTTAACAGAAACAATATACGGGTGGTGGCTACAGGAAGGGGTATTGAGATGTTTGATCTGTTATTTGAAGCCAAACCCTGTCAGAGAAACAAGATAGAAAATATTAGAAACTGAATAATCTCTGGAACTATCATTTGATTTCAAGCCTTTATATAGCACGAGGACATGGCATTACTAGGCACTGGTTTGAATGATGCTCTGTAAGTGCCTCTTCAACCAACGAACCGAAGATTTTGCAGAAAAATGAATTGATCTATACAAACTGATTTCAGCAATCTATTTCTGCCATTTGAACATGCTCGATCCATTATGGCGTTTTTATTGAGATGGCTCTAGTCGCCTGGTGAATCCCAGCCTCTGATTCTCATAAGATGAGGTTGCCCAATTTTGTTGTAAACCATATTCTAATATCTCTTGGGTGGATGGAATGGATATTATAAGGAGAATGGTAATGCAAATGTTGTCACAGGTACACCAATGTAAAGATGCAGGGGATATTGTAAGTGGGGCTTCACGTAGATGGTGGGGCTGAAGAGGTTGTGGAGGGATGTGTTGAGAATGTGCTGTGGTGTTGTAGTGTCATATGTGGAACAAATACAAAGAGGTAATTACAGCAGGGTGTTGTAAGTGAAGCATAGTGCAGGGAGTGATGTACAGGTGACAGGGGAATTGAAGGCTCAAAACAAAAGATCAATGAGACAAAAAAAGAAAGGAAACACAATCAAGAATGGACATTCAGTCACTAGAATCTAACAGTCAATACGAAATGAAACTCAAGAAAAAGGTATAGTTAACAAAATATAACAAGAAAGCAAATAACAGAAATGTCAAAGAAAACAAAAAAAACAACCACCTGCTGCGGAGGGGTATCTTGGTTCACGAGATGCTCTTGGATTCTTTAAGCAACCAAGCTTCGAATCTATTGCTACTCAAACCATTGGCAATAAGAATGTGCCTTCCACCTCGTGCTTATCCCTTTGGCAAATATCAGTATTTTACAGCAAAGATTCACCAACCAAAATTAGAAGGTCTGACTGACCACAGTCTACCTCCATCCCAGCTTGATTCTGACAGCACATGGTTCTAGAATTTTTGGTGGTGCGTTGATTCCAGCAGCAAATCAATCCCAAGTTTTTGATGAAATAGTTTGACTAACAAACCTTATAAACAATGCATCAATGTGAAGATGGTGAGGGAACTTAACTCCCATTACCATCAGGCATAAAACATAATGGAGATTTACGCAGGCTTCCTTTATTGCAAAAAAAAAAAAAAAATCATGAATGTGAACAGAAACACAAACAACAAAATGAATGATCATGTTCTGATTTAACGTATCCCTGCAAACAATGAATCTTCTTATTATGGTTTCCAAAACCAAACACATGGACAAGTAAACACGAAAGGATATCATATACCAACCAACAGAGCAAGGGATGGAAACATAGCACAGGGGCTCAGATCAGAACGCATAGAACAAGTTGAAAATTGGGCCTTGGATATTTAACAAAAAAAAAAATCTTAGGTATCAAGTCAATCTAAGCACCAGTATTGTGCATTGTGCTTTATCATTTCCAAAATGCAAATCTAATCGCCACAAGCATACCATAAAATTGAACTATCAAAAATATCTTCAGTTCTTCAACATTTTTTTTTATTGAACATATGCATAAGCTACATTGATTTGTATAACACCATTAGCTAATGTAAGAACAGAATGATTTCTAAAACTTCAGAATTGTGCTATGCAAATGAGCACTATCATAATTGAGGGGTCCCAGGTTCGAATCTCACAAGGGTTATCACCCAGCTTTCCTAATAAAAAAAAAGAATTAAGGACAATGCAGGCATGTCTAGAAAGAACATGCAGAATAAGTTGCAATCCATAATGACTATGTTGGATATTAAGTAGTATTACATTGCATTAGATTCAAAACCATACATCTAATATTGCAAGATGTAACAAATTTATGTAATTATGCAAATACTTGGACAAAATCCACACAAAGCAACTTAGACTGCCAAAGAATTAAGGAAGCATTTCAAGAACTCAAGAATCCAATTTAGCACAGATATCGAATCAATCTGTGCCAGCACTCGGAGTCCTGCTGAATAAACATTAAATCCATCTAAATGCAACTCAGATAACATCAAACTGAGATACTATGCATCCCCATCACCAAACTACAGATTTGATAGTCTTATGCAAAATATGAATAGTGTGAACATAAAAAGAGAAGGAATCTAGGTTTCCAAGATAACCGCATACATGGGCCCTATGATGGGTGTTAAAAACTGGAAATAATGAAGAAACCCATGTGCTAAGAGGCATATCCGTCATGAAGAGCAAAGGAATGTATTGCATGGATGTAGTGGATGATGCCGAACGAGATACCCACTCACGAGAAATGTAAAACACACATAACAAAGAAAAAAAAAAAAGTGAAACTCAAGACGGAAGGTTAACTGTGAAAAAGAGAGAAACAAAAGGTGAACAAAACAGTGGAATAATGAGGACATCACACATACTTAAAACGAAATGAAAGGCGTAAGGTATAATGTAGGGAAAAAAAATGAAAATGCGACGGACTGAATACCGTCGATGACTACAAAACAGGAAATAAAAGGAAGACCAAAAACCAACATAAGCTATAGATAAAAAAAAAAGGGGGAAAAGAAACCATGTTGGAACGAGGTTGTTCCATTGCTGTAGCTGCAAGGGTGGGTCGGTCCTGCTATATGCAGGTCGACCCCACCTTTTATGCATCTTAGTGAAATGAAATGGGAGGATTAAAACGATAAAAGTGAAATTTCTGCAGAATTTTAAATCAAGACAAAAGAAACTTAAAAGGGGAACTTCAAGAAAGAATAATGCAGAATCGGAATAGCAGTGAGCAACGTAAAGATCAGGAAAGGAAAGGGACTACCTATCGTAATTTGAGGAAAATCCGATTGCAGGTGGATGGATTTGGTCTTTCAATGTCCTCTGTTATCGTAATCTGCACTCTGATTAGGAGAAAGAGGTGTTTCTGCAGCGGCTGATCGACTTGGGTAGAGGAGGATTCTTTCCTCTTGCTTCTATAATGAAATCGATGCAGGGTTTTCAGCAATAGCCGATTCCCTTCTCAGTCGATCACTCTATGCTTTTGGGGGGAAGGAACAGGAAAAAGAGAGAAGAAGAAGAAGGGGAAAAGGGAAACAGAGGAAAGAAGGGAAGAGGAGAAGAACGTGAAGCATGATGGGGTGAAGACGGATCCCTGAAAAGGGGCCCCTAGGTGTCTTTTTAAGGGAAATCAAGAAGCCTCCAGAAGGAGAGGCTGTTAGGCATCGACGGTGGATGTAGGGTGTGCGATGGATGGTTTGAGAAGGAGGAGGAATGGAGGTTGTTGCGGCTGGAAGCCATCCATGAAGTAGGCGATTAGGGTTTCTGAGGGAAAACCCTGAGAGAAATCGGGCAAGAGAGGAAAAAGGGAGGTTTTAGAAGGGTTACAAATTTTTTTTTGGTTTTTCTAAAAAGAGGCTCTCTTTAACAAAAAAATTTCATAAAAATGGTTAAAAATGATTTTTTTTAGCAAAATTGATTAAAAAAAGCTTAAACTCATTTGTTTTTCTCATAAATTTTCTAATTTTATGTTATTTCTCAATTTTTTGTATTTTTTAAAAAATCCTAAGATTTGTGAGAAAACAAAGATTAAAACCAATTTTTTTGTGTTTTTGCAAAAATATTTACAAAAGAGAAATTTTTTGAGAATTTAAAAGCTATTTTGAAAAAATTTCTTCAGAAAATGGGTTTTGATCCGGATTTTTGGAGGAAATATGGATTTAAAGCACTGGATTCGGATCCGGAATTGAATTTGAGTATATCAATATAGATTTCAATTCAGAAAATTTGAAGAATGATCAAAATTTAGCTTTGGTTTTCTCAGAAAATGAAACCAGGGGCAAAAAGGTCATTTTTACAAATTTTTGAAAAATTTGGGGTGTTCACAGATGCCCCTCTTTGCTACTAAGCCGGTTGAAAGCTGAGCTTAGTGGCAAAGATAACACTCCAAATTTTGAAAAATGCCCCAGTCAGCAGATCCGAACTGGGTGTGGAAGAATTATTTTAGAAACATGGTTTCTCAGGCTTAGAACCTTATCCTGAATGGTTTTGGGGAGACAAAATCCTCGAAATGATATGATTGAGTAAAAGATGAGGAAATCGTGATGGGACTTTAGATGGAAATTTCGAAATGGTGGGAAATGAGAATTTTGATCAGGTCTCATGGGTGAGACAAGATACTCTTATCGGAATGATTCAGGTTTAGCCCTTAACCTGGATGGGACGAAGATATATCAAAAGTGTATTGGATGAGGAAAGGAATACATGAGGACCTTGATGAGACATTTTTGAGAAATGCCTCGTGAATTGAAGCTCAAGTGGGATTCTATCCTCGATGGATATATGAAGCATGAATTTCTTGATGGGAAGAATTATGATGGGACTGGAAGAAAACAATCTCGTCAAAACGAGGAATCTTGTTGGAACGAGTCTCAGGTTTATCCCAAACCTGAAAGGAAGATACCTCGCGAAATGAGGTTCCGGGTTAGCTTTTTGTCTGAATAGGGAATCTACCATACGAGTTTCTCAAATGGAGAAACCATAATAGGACCTTCGGAATTTGGACGAACAAATCCGAGAGGGGTTTTTGTGAAAGGAGGAAATATAGGGTCCTTAAAGCTTTTGAAAAGGGAGAAGAAATTTGGCGTCTCATTGCTGAGACTGAAATAGCTTTTGAAATTAAATGATCTTTCGCAAATGGTTCAGGTTTGACCCTTATTCTGAAAGGGGAAATCTACCATACAGGTTTCTCAAAAATGGAGAAAACCATAATGGGACCTTCGGAATTTGGACAAACAAATTCGAAAGGGGTTTTTGCGAAAGGAGAAAATATAGGGTTCCCTAAAGCTTTTGAAAAGGGGGAAGAAATGGGGCGTCTCATTGCTGAGACTGAAATAGCTTTTGAAATCTATGATCTTACGCAAATGGTTCAGGTTTGACCCTTATCCTGAGTGGGGGAAATCTACCATACAGGTTTCTCAAAAATGGAGAAAACCATAATGGGACCTTCGGAATTTGGACGAACAAATCCGAAAGGGGTTTTTGCGAAAGGAGGAAATATAGGGTTCTCTAAAGCTTCGAAAAGGGGAAGAAATTGGGCGTCTCGTTGCTGAGACTGAAATAGCTTTTGAAATCAAATGATCTTTCGCAAATGGTTCAGGTTTGACCCTTATCCTGAGTGGGGGAAATCTACCATACAGGTTTCTCAAAAATGGAGAAAACCATAATGGGACCTTCGGAATTTGGACGAACAAATCCGAAAGGGGTTTTTGCGAAAGGAGGAAATATAGAGTCCCTAAAGCTTTGAAAAGGGAGAAGAAATTGGGCGTCTCATTGCTGAGACTGAAATAGCTTTTGAAATCAAATGATCTTTCGCAAATGGTTCAGGTTTGACCCTTATCCTGAGTGGGGGAAATCTACCATACAGGTTTCTCAAAAATGGAGAAAACCATAATGGGACCTTCGGAATTTGGACGAACAAATCCGAAAGGAGTTTTTGCGAAAGAAGGAAATATAGAGTCCCTAAAGCTTTGAAAAGGGAGAAGAAATTGGGCGTCTCATTGCTGAGACTGAAATAGCTTTTGAAATCAAATGATCTTTCGCAAATGGTTCAGGTTTGACCCTTATCCTGAGTGGGGGAAATCTACCATACAGGTTTCTCAAAAATGGAGAAAACCATAATGGGACCTTCGGAATTTGGACGAACAAATCCGAAAGGGGTTTTTGCGAAAGGAGGAAATATAGAGTCCCTAAAGCTTTGAAAAGGGAAAAGAAATTGGGCGTCTCATTGCTGAGACTGAAATAGCTTTTGAAATCAAATGATCTTTCGCAAATGGTTCAGGTTTGACCCTTATCCTGAGTGGGGGAAATCTACCATACAGGTTTCTCAAAAATGGAGAAAACCATAATGGGACCTTCGGAATTTGGACGAACAAATCCGAAAGGAGTTTTTGCGAAAGAAGGAAATATAGAGTCCCTAAAGCTTTGAAAAGGGAGAAGAAATTGGGCGTCTCATTGCTGAGACTGAAATAGCTTTTGAAATCAAATGATCTTTCGCAAATGGTTCAAGTTTGACCCTTATCCTGAGTGGGGGAAATCTACCATACAGGTTTCTCAAAAATGGAGAAAACCATAATGGGACCTTCGGAATTTGGACGAACAAATCCGAAAGGGGTTTTTGCGAAAGGAGAAAATATAGAGTCCCTAAAGCTTTGAAAAGGGAGAAGAAATTGAGCGTCTCATTGCTGAGACTGAAATAGCTTTTGAAATCAAATGATCTTTCGCAAATGGTTCAGGTTTGACCCTTATCCTGAGTGGGTCATCCATACGGAATTCTTTAATGAGAAAACCGTGATGGGACAGGAAGAGATACTTCTTTCAGAGGCAACTCTTTTTGGGAAATATAAACAACGCCAAGTTGCATCAAAATGGATATTGAATGTTTATTTCATTCTTGGAATAGCTAGAAAGTTTTGCCAATAAAATAAAATTATAGTTGATTCAAGCGCTTGGAAATGTGCACGTATGTGCAAAAGATATTCCCTCTTATACCTAGAATATTTCCCCCAAATGAGGTTAACTCCTCAGTTCTAAGAGTCAGATTCAAATTTTTAGCGCTGATGATTTTCTTGAAGGAAGCTATCCATTTCCCTGATATGAGAAGTAGAAGAAATATTCTTAATTTCATAAAAGCAGAAAATGAAGAGATATTGATAAAAGAATTTTGCATGAGAAAAGATGACTTCTGGCAACTTTGGCAGTTTGATATCTGGGTGTTTTCCCACAATGATCTTTTTGCACTCTTTTTGAGTCATTGGACTTTCTCGGTTTTTCTCATCATCCTTCATTTGGATGTCCTGACTTTTCTCTCTTTTTCAGGAAAGGGTACGTCACAAACTCCTTCATCTTGGAGATGTTTTGATCCTTCTTTTTCTCAGGTATTATATATGATGATATTGGCTCAAAAGGTCTTTTAGATGATAGCTGGAATCAAATGTCTTTTAGGGTTTGTCGGTAGGCCCATCACATCCGCCTTCATCTTGACGGTGATCCGAACTTTCCCTGGAAGGATCCGTCACAAACTCCGTCATCTTGGAGATGTTTCAAATCTTTTTTGACCCCGGGGGTCTACTTGCTTAATTCGCCTTCAACTTGACGACAGTTGAGAGATCCAATTTGCGGATATTTGATTTGCAACTTTAAACGAATGAGAAGATATGGGTCGAGTGGATTCTTTCTATAGCTCGAGATATTTCCACTGCTTGATTGCCATAAAGTCATTTTAAAACATGCGTCATAGCCAGAATCAATATCAATTCGCTTCTGGCTTTTCAACATCATTGAAGATTTCTTTTATTGATCATATCGAGGACATTTCTTACATCCTTTTGGTTGATCAACAGGAAAAGATTTGAATTTTACCTCTTTTTCGCAAAAAGTTTCACCTTTTGGAAGGAAATATTGGAGGTAATCTGAGAAAATTCTTTTTGTGGAGTAAGAATATTTAGAATCAACAAATGCTTTTAGCAAATTGGCAAAGTTTTCATGAATTCTCTGTGAAATAATCACTCAATATAGATTTTGGTGAGATCTTGAGTTGCAATCTTTTGATTTTGGGAAATACATGACCAGCAAAAGCTGGAACCTTTGAAATACATGACCAGTAGAAGCTGGAACGTTTGAAATACATGACCAGCAAAAGCTGGAATATTTGAAATACATGACCAGAAAAAGCTGGATCTTTTGGAAATACATGACCAACAAAAGTTGGATCTTTTAGAAATACATGACCAGCAAGATGCTGGATCTTTTGGGAATACATCAGATTTAAGTCAGATCTTGAATTTGGTAAGAACACTGAATTTAGAAGGTTACCGATGCGAGGACCAAATTTTCTAAATGAGCTCAACATATGATTGAAAGTTTTGAGAAATAAGATGAGCTAGGAAAGTAAAATTTGATGAGAGATTCTGAATTCAATGGACCGTCACATCCTAACTGTGTGGTGGTCTGTTTTCAAGATTTATCTCCTTATCCTGAACTGGAAAGCAAGGAAAGAAATACCTCGTTAGCAGGAGGCATCAGGTCTATCCCTTAACCTGAAGGGGAAGAAGAAATGATGGATTTCCAATGCGAGGATTGGATTCAAAAGGAAGTCCTGGTCGGAACTCAGAGCTTCGACTAAAAATAATAAAAGAAAAACCCGAGCTGGAACTCAGATTTCCAAAGAGATGAAGGATTTCCAATGCGAGGATTGGATTCAAAAGGAAGTCCTGGTCGGAACTCAGAACTTCGACTGAAAATAATAGAAGAAAAACTCGAGCTGGAACTCGGATTTCTAAAGGAATGAAGGATTTCCAATGCGAGGATTAGATTCAAAAGGAAGTCTTGGTCGGAACTCAAAACTTCGACTGAAAATAATAGAAGAAAAACCTGAGCTGGAACTCGGATTTCCAAAGGAAAGAAGGATTTCCAATGCGAGGATTGGATTCAAAAGGAAGTCCTGGTCGGAACTCAGAACTTCGACTGAAAATAATAAAAGAAAAACCCGGGCTGGAACTTGGATTTCCAAAGAGATGAAGGATTTCCAATGCGAGGATTGGATTCAAAAGAAAGTCCTGGTCAGAACTCAGAACTTCGACTGAAAATAATAGAAGCAAAACCTGAGCTGGAACTTGGATTTCCAAAGGAATGAAGGATTTCCAATGCGAGGATTGGATTCAAAAGGAAGTCCTGGTCGGAACTCAGAACTTCGACTGAAAGTAATAGAAGAAAAACCTGAGCTGGAACTCGGATTTCCAAAGGAATGAAGGATTTTCAATGCGAGGATTGGATTCAAAAGGAAGTCCTGGTCGGAACTCAGAACTTCGATTAAAAATAATAAAATAAAAACCCGAGCTGGAACTCGGATTTCCAATGCGAGGATTGGATTCAAAAGGAAGTCCTGGTCGGAACTCAGAACTTTGACTGAAAATAATAGAAGAAAAACCCGAGCTGGAACTCGGATTTCCAAAGGAATGAAGGATTTCCAATGCGAGGATTGGATTCAAAAGGAAGTCCTGGTCGGAACTTAGAACTTCGACTGAAAATAATAGAAGAAAAACCTGAGCTGGAACTCGGATTTCCAAAGGAATGAAGGATTTCCAATGCGAGGATTGGATTCAAAAGGAAGTCCTGGTCGGAACTCAGAACTTCGACTGAAAATAATAAAAGAAAAACATGAGCTGGAACTCGAATTTCCAAAGAGATGAAGGATTTCCAATGCGAGGATTGGATTCAAAAGGAAGTCCTAGTCGGAACTCAGAACTTCGACTGAAAATAATAGAAGAAAAACCCGAGCTGAAACTCGGATTTCCAAAAGAATGAAGGATTTCCAATGCGAGAATTGGATTCAAAAGGAAGTCCTGGTCGGAACTCAGAACTTCAACTGAAAATAATAAAAGAAAAACCCGAGCTGGAACTCGGATTTCCAATGCGAGGATTGGATTCAAAAGGAAGTCCTGGTCGGAACTCAGAACTTCTACTGAAAATAATAGAAGAAAAACCCGAGCTGGAACTCGGATTTCCAAAGGAATGAAGGATTTCCAATGCGAGGATTGGATTCAAAAGGAAGTTCTGGTCGGAACTCAGAACTTCGACTGAAAATAATAGAAGAAAAATCCGAGCTGGAACTCGGATTTCCAAAGGAATGAAGGATTGTCAATGCGAGGATTGGATTCAAAAGGAAGTCCTGGTCGGAACTCAGAACTTCGACTGAAAATAATAGAAGAAAAACCCGAGCTGGAACTCGGATTTCCAAAGGAATGAAGGATTTCCAATGCGAGGATTGGATTCAGAAGGAAGTCCTCGTCGTAACTCAGAACTTCGAACTTCGAACGAAAAAATAATAGAGGAAGAAGCCCGAGTGGAAACTCGGGTTTTTGACAAAAAGTTTTCAATCAAAAGGTTGAGTTTTTTGAAAATTTGCCAGTGCGAGGACCGGAACTAGAATTGAGAATGACCATTTAGAGGACTGAATTTATTTGCATGCAATCTGATTGCCCCCTTTATCTTGACTGGGGAGAAAATAAAATTTGAAAAGAACAAATGAGAAGAGATAGAAATTGATGGGAGATTTAACAAAAGAGAAGAATCAAGGAGATTTTATGGAAAGAATTTTTGGAAAAGAATTCTCACAGGTAGCATTGTTGCTTCTATGAGGGGTTTCAGGATTATCCCTTATCCTGAATGGGAAAGGAATAAAATTTTAGGCAAAAGTTGATAAAAAGCTTTGATAAAGAATTTTGAAGAATTAAAATTTAATTAAGAAATAAAATTGATAAAATTGGATGAAGAAAAAGATTTAGTAGAGATTAATGAAGCTTTTAAAAGAGAAAGATATTCAGGACTATCCCCCATCCTGAAGAAAGAAGGACCTCGTAATGATGAGGTTTCAGGTTTATCCCTTAACCTGAAGGGGGGGGAAAGAAAGAAGGAAAAAGAAATACCTCATGGGAAAAGAGGCATCAGGTTTATCCCTTAACCTGAAAGGGTAATTTTTGAAATAAGAATTAATAAGAATTAAGAAAAATGGATGAATAATAAAAATGAGTAAAATTGATAAAACTGATAAAGATGAGAAAAAGAGTTTGATCCTGCCTGCATGTGGGATCTTTAAATTGAGAGAAGAAGATGAGAAAATCATTTTTGGAAAGAAGGACTATAGAGCTAATCTTAAAAAAGGGATCATTCATGAGAGATCATCATGAGGGTTAATTTTTTGAAGTAATGATTTGAAAATCAATTTGTAGAAAATATGATCAACACGAGGGTTGATATTTGAATGTAATGATTTGAAATCAATTTTTTAGAAAATATGATCAACACAAGGGATTGATCTTTGAATGAAATCAAATTTTTGGAAAATGAGATCAACACAAGGGATTGATCCTTGAATGAAATGAAATCAAATTTTTGGAAAATGAGACCAACACAAGGGATTGATCTTTGAATGAAATGAAATCAAATTTTTGGAAAATGAGATCAACACAAGGGATTGATCTTTGAATGAAATGAAATCAAATTTTTGAAAAATGAGACCAACACAAGGGATTGATCTTTGAATGAAATGAAATCAAATTTTTGGAAAATGAGATCAACACAAGGGATTGATCTTTGAATGAAATGAAATCAAATTTTTGGAAAATGAGATCAACACAAGGGATTGATCCTTGAATGAAATCAATTTTTTGGAAAATGAGATCAACACAAGGGATTGATCCTTGAATGAAATGAAATCAAATTTTTGGAAAATGAGACCAACACAAGGGATTGATCTTTGAATGAAATGAAATCAAATTTTTGGAAAATGAGATCAACACAAGGGATTGATCTTTGAATGTAATGATTTGAAGTCAATTTTTTGGAAAATATGATCAACGCCAGGGATTGATCTTTGAATGTAATGATTTGAAAACCAAATTTTTAGAAAATATGATCAACACAAGGGTCGATCTTTGAAATGAAATAATTCGAAATCAATATGATCAACACAAGGGTTGATCTTTGAAATGCAATGATTCAAAATCAATTTGTAGAAAAATATGATCAACACAAGGGTTGATCTTTGAAAAAGGTTGTAATAAAATATTTGAACTAAAATTTTCATGGTTTTTGAAAGACCCTCATAGGTAATATCATTTCTCTCATGAATGATGTCAGGATTGTCCCGTATTTTTTAAAAAGAAAAAAGAATTTAATGCCTCAATATAGCAAAAAAGAAGAAAGTATTGAATATCAAAGGTATGAAGAAAATCGACATTTCATTGATAAGCAAAAAGTTGATAACAGAATTGAATATTTACAATTATTTTAACTAAAAAGAGTCACAAAGATTGGGCTGACTTGCCCCTACAAAGCGACTGACAGAAAGGGATGAAAGCGGAAAACTCTTGGCATTCTCAATTCTCTGATTGGTCTGAAAAAGGTCCGGCTGAAACTGCAGGCTGCTCTTCTCCTTCCTCTGGTACCAGAAGCTCTTTATCAATGTAGTCCTGCACAATGTTTTTGAGGACGAAGCAACGCTCCGTGTCATGCCCCTTCGCTCGATGAAACTTGCAAAAGCGATTCTTCCATTTCCCTTTGGTGACAGAGGGATCATCCTGCTTTGGGAGTTTGATCATTTCTTTCTCGAGCAGGTATTGGAGAACTTCTTCGATCGGCTAACCTAGAGGAGTAAGCTGACGATCATAACCCCAACCCTCATGTTTTGCTTTCTTCGGCTTGTTTGGCTTTCGCTGAGCACTGACCCCTATATGGCAACTAGACTGAGCTTGCATGTTTAGGAGATCCGGATGCTTTTCTCCTTTATTTTGGACAAAGAGATTTTTATCAAGGCAATCCTGAACGATATTCTTGAAGATGAAGCAATGCTCAGTGTCATGCCCTGTTACTCGATGGTATCCGCAGAACTGGTCTATATATTTTCCCATGACTGTGGAAGGGCTGGCGGCTTTTGGGAGCCTGAGTATTCTGCTAGACATCATGTATTCGAGGATTTTGTCGAGTGGTTTATCTAAAGGAGTGAAATCTCGATCCTTGCTCCAATCCTTACGCTTTGGTTCTTCCTGCTTCTTGCCTTTCTGCTGAGGACTGTATTGAAGAGGTCTATCACGGTTTTCACAATATTTCCCAATCTGGCTTTTATACTCTCTCAAGTTGCTGCCCTGGTTGCCTTGATCGCTGCCCCTGCTGGCTTTGGAATTTCCTACACTGATATTGCTGTGCTTATTCATGGGGAAAGTGATAGGTGCCTTTCCTTCTGTGGGAGCTTTTCCTCAATTAGCTTTAGCTTGCTCAGATAATATCTCCGCCATCATCTTTTTGAATAATTGATATATCGCAGGATCGATCTCACTTTTGCTGTCCTGAACTCCTTCTCTGACAGACTTTCGAGAATTCATTCCTTGCTTTCTGCTTTGTAACTGGGATGTTAGAGCAGTGTAATCTCTGAGCTTTGCCCCAAATCAACTGATAATGCCGATGCTATCTGTAGAGCATAAATGGGTCTTTTTAGAAAAGATCTGGGAAGAAATTTTAATAAAGGAGGAAATCATAATCTGAAAATGAAAAACATCTCATTACGAGGGATCGGGTTGTCACCAAAAATTTGCGACAACCGCACTGTTTTTGTGAAAAAGGATATAAATAAAATGTGAAATAAAGATAAATTTTGAAAAGGACATATCCTGACAAAAGATGTTTTATTGTAAATGAGGGTAAGGAATAGAATATAGAAGGAAGAAAAAATTTTGAAGAATTGCAGGCAGGATAAAAAAGAATTAGAAGAAATTAAGAGAAGAAAAAGAAAATATACCTGGGTTTTAAAACAAGGAGAAAATTTTGAATAATATATATCCAGGGTTTTGGAAATTTAGGGGGAATATCAAATATCATACAAACAAGGATGCACAAACATCAATCCCTAGAGGCTGACTCTAAATGCGATATTTTGAAATGGCTTGTAGGACCTTAATCCTAACTCTAGGGTTCAGATCATTTGATTCCAATCAAGATATGCCGATATACCCAAGCCGAAGCTCAAAGTACGTGACATAGAAAATATTCCTCAGGTTCTAAAGAAATGGCTTCCCAACATCCTTGAGCACCTACCGATATACCTCAGACTATGGCCCTTAGGTACGTGGTAGGGGGGCGCAAACCCAAATAAGTGGTCCAGTTGTGAGGCTCTCTCCCGAACTATGGTTCAGTGAGACAGCCCAGCAACGTGAAGACCGGGACAATGTAGGTAAGGAGGTTTTCAAAATATGCTCAACATTCAAGAAATCAGATGGCTCTAATGCAAGTCCTAAAGAGAAAAATGAAGAGAAGCATACACTTGCATACATTGTTTTTGCATTCAATCCCTAAAATTGAGGAGAGTTGTATTTCAGACCTAAGTCTAATGTGAGCATGGAATAATCTCCTCAATATGGTCCTACCAAACCATACTTAAATCCTATATGCAAATGATGTCAGCTTAGGACAGAGTCTAGGCTCCTAAGGGTTGCATGAAAATGTAGCTGACATTTTGAAGAATAAATACTTAGATAATGTCGAAGCAAAAGAAAAGGCAAAAATTCAACCGGACGGAGATGAGTCCCATCTCGATCGCCAAAACTGTGATCATCGCAAAATTTTTCCTCTCGTAATATTCTCTCTCTTCCTTCTCTTTTCCTTTCTAACCTCTTATTTTCCTCCTTTTTGAAGGGAGAAAAGATAAAAGACAGAAAGAAAGAGAGAAGAGAAAAGAAGAACAAGAGGAATTCTTTTGCGGGGTCTCACTTGACCTTAATTTTGAAAATATTTGAAATAACTCGCCTCCGTTTTTGAAATGTTTGCGGGAAAACTGGGAGACGGGATCCGCTCGTCGGTACGAGGTTCGACCGTTCCTGGCGCCTTTACCAGGGGTAATTGAACCAAGGGTCCAATTTATGCCTTTTGTTTTGCTAAGAATTTATCCTAAGCCTAAATGCACAATGAATCATGCTTGTGCGAATGCAAAGATGTATGCTCTTTTTGAAAATATTTGAAGAATTCCCAAGTGTTTCTGAGATGAATCTGATGAAGTGAAGAAATGATTTCTAACTTGAAACTTAAGATTAAAGTTTTAAGTTTTTTAGAATAATCAGGAGCTTGGGAAAATAAATCTGGCTTTTGGAAAATGATTTTGAAGTTTGAGATAAAAGAAGAAGAAAAGAATTTTCAAAGTCATAAATGAACTTTGAATCAGAATAGAAAATGAGAATGGAGTTGAATCAGAGGGAAAGATGGAATTGGGAAATCTGAATAAAATTGAGAAGTGGAATTGATTTAAAAGTTTTAGAATTTCAAGATGAAATTCGAATCCAAGATCTGGATTCTGAATAGATTTCAAAGTTGAAGTTTGAATTTAGGATGGGAACTTGATTTGAAATCTGGAATAAAATGGAATTGGTTTTAAGGATTGAAATTAAAGTGGAATTTGGATTTGGAATTTTGAATGGAATTGGATTCAAGATTTGGAATCCAAGAGGGTATTTGGATCTGAAATCTAAGATCCAAGATAGGATTGGACTCTGGACCCTAAAATAGAATTGGATCTGAAGTTTGAGATCCAAAGTGGAACTGGGTTCTGGTTCCTACAATGGATTTTGGATCTGAAGTCTGAGATCCAATGTAGAATTGGATTCTGGATCCTAGAATGAATTTTGGATCCGAATCTGAGGTGAATTGGGTTCTGGATCCTAAAGAATGGATTTTTGGATCTGAAGTCTGAGATCCAATGTAGAATTGGACTCTGGATCCTAAAGGGGAATTGGATCTGAAGTCTGAGATCCGATATGAATGTTGAATCCTGGATCCTAGAATGGGTTTTGGATCTGAATTTGAGATCCAAAAAGTGGAGATTTGAACTTGGAAATCAGGATCCAAGTTGGATTTAGGATCTAACTTTGGATTTGATTTTGAATATGAATTTCAAAGTCAAATTGGACTTTGAATTCGGAGTTTGAATCTGGAATTTAGAAGATGAATCAAGAATTTCTAAGTTTGAATTGAATTTGGAAAAATGAATTTTAGAAATTGAATCTTGAATATACAAATGAATTTCAAAGTTAAATCGGACTTTGAATTTGAGATAGAATTTGGAATTTGAAATACAAGATGATTCTGAAGTTTCAAAGTCAAATGGGACCTTGAAATTGAATTCTTGAATCCTTTTGAGAAATAGAGTTGAATTTGAATAGGTTTTGATCTGAGAAATAAAGGAAAGAACCACTTGGGTTTATGAAAAAGGATTTGGAAAATATGATGCAATTCTATCCTAAATGATGAATGAATTTAAAGAATTTTGAAATTGGAATTTGAAAAAGCTATTCCATTCTTTAAGTAAATTAAAATAAGATTGAAGACATAATGCATCCTTGACTATGGTCATTGAATGTATTATATAATAATCTATGTTTAGATTCAGGTGAAGAATGAAACATATTTTGTGCTTTTATAGAGTTTAAAATGAAATTAATTCTCAATATACCCTGACTATGGCCATTGGTATATATATTAAATTAATTTTAAGTTAAACTCTAATAAAAGAAGAAAATATTTAAAAATATGATGATTTTTTAAGAGGATCCAGTGTGGATCCAGTGTTATTTTATAAAAGATAAAAATCCTAAGTTTTGTTTACATCCTGACTATGGCCATTGATGTAAATCATCAACTTAGGATTAATTACCTCTTACGAAATGGTGCACGTGTCATTCGTGTTCCTATTCATGAATTTTTGGAAAAACAAAGGAGAAAATATGAGAACAAGTGATTCATGATATTTATAATGCTCATTTATTCTAGTTTATGTTTGAAAAGTCAAAATTTTAATATTTAACTATTACAACACTGAAATTGAAATTGAAATGATAAAATCCCAACCTAAGAGGGAAACCGACATTTTCCAGAGATTCCTACAAAATAAGGTTAATGTAGAGACAATAGACTAAAGATATGGAATGTATCATGGAAAAAAATACGTATGAAAAGAAATGCTCATAACATGAAGAAAGGTGTACATTCTAGGCTAACGAAAGGAGTACCTATATATATATATACATCTATATTTATACATACATATATATATATATATATATATATATATATATATTTATATATATACACATATATATGTATATATATATATATGTATATATATACATAGAGAGAGGGATACATATATACATCCAAGCATGATATTTATATTCATAAGCCCATATTCAGTAGGTATGGCATATTGTGATAGCAAATGAGTGAAATGTCATAGAAAGAAATATTGATGATGAAGAGTGTTACTATGGGTTTATGGCAATGATGTGCAAATGGGAGCTTTAGAATGATGTGCCATAAAACAACATGCTGTGAACATATCACACAATATGCTTAAATGAAATTTTGTGCTGCAAGAGACAAGTATGAGTACTGTAGGTAAATGGCAAGGTGCAAGTGTAGCATAGTAAAGGTGCTCAAAATGCAGGGATAGTGAAATTGATAGTAATAGACGCTAAGTGGATGTGATAGATAAGTTACATAGAAAATTTTTAGCAGAAAGAAAGGGAATGGAAATGTGTTGTGTAAAGTGAAGTGCAGGGGAACGGGTGACAGTAGTGCTAACAGCAAATGAATGTTGTAAAGAAGATACAACAACTCACCGATACGCAGTAGATGGCTTAACAGAAACAATATACGGGTGGTGGCTACAGGAAGGGGTATTGAGATGTTTGATCTGTTATTTGAAGCCAAACCCTGTCAGAGAAACAAGATAGAAAATATTAGAAACTGAATAATCTCTGGAACTATCATTTGATTTCAAGCCTTTATATAGCACGAGGACATGGCATTACTAGGCACTGGTTTGAATGATGCTCTGTAAGTGCCTCTTCAACCAACGAACCGAAGATTTTGCAGAAAAATGAATTGATCTATACAAACTGATTTCAGCAATCTATTTCTGCCATTTGAACATGCTCGATCCATTATGGCGTTTTTATTGAGATGGCTCTAGTCGCCTGGTGAATCCCAGCCTCTGATTCTCATAAGATGAGGTTGCCCAATTTTGTTGTAAACCATACTGTAAGCCATATTCTAATATCTCTTGGGTGGCTGGAATGGATATTATAAGGAGAATGGTAATGCAAATGTTGTCACAGGTACACCAATGTAAAGATGCAGGGGATATTGTAAGTGGGGCTTCACGTAGATGGTGGGGCTGAAGAGGTTGTGGAGGGATGTGTTGAGAATGTGCTGTGGTGTTGTAGTGTCATATGTGGAACAAATACAAAGAGGTAATTACAGCAGGGTGTTGTAAGTGAAGCATAGTGCAGGGAGTGATGTACAGGTGACAGGGGAATTGAAGGCTCAAAACAGAAGATCAATGAGACAAAAAAAGAAAGGAAACACAATCAAGAATGGACATTCAGTCACTAGAATCTAACAGTCAATACGAAATGAAACTCAAGAAAAAGGTATAGTTAACAAAATATAACAAGAAAGCAAATAACAGAAATGTCAAAGAAAACAAAAAAAACAACCACCTGCTGCGGAGGGGTATCTTGGTTCACGAGATGCTCTTGGATTCTTTAAGCAACCAAGCTTCGAATCTATTGCTACTCAAACCATTGGCAATAAGAATGTGCCTTCCACCTCGTGCTTATCCCTTTGGCAAATATCAGTATTTTACAGCAAAGATTCACCAACCAAAATTAGAAGGTCTGACTGACCACAGTCTACCTCCATCCCAGCTTGATTCTGACAGCACATGGTTCTAGAATTTTTGGTGGTGCGTTGATTCCAGCAGCAAATCAATCCCAAGTTTTTGATGAAATAGTTTGACTAACAAACCTTATAAACAATGCATCAATGTGAAGATGGTGAGGGAACTTAACTCCCATTACCATCAGGCATAAAACATAATGGAGATTTACGCAGGCTTCCTTTATTGCAAAAAAAAAAAAAAAATCATGAATGTGAACAGAAACACAAACAACAAAATGAATGATCATGTTCTGATTTAACGTATCCCTGCAAACAATGAATCTTCTTATTATGGTTTCCAAAACCAAACACATGGACAAGTAAACACGAAAGGATATCATATACCAACCAACAGAGCAAGGGATGGAAACATAGCACAGGGGCTCAGATCAGAACGCATAGAACAAGTTGAAAATTGGGCCTTGGATATTTAACAAAAAAAAAAAATCTTAGGTATCAAGTCAATCTAAGCACCAGTATTGTGCATTGTGCTTTATCATTTCCAAAATGCAAATCTAATCGCCACAAGCATACCATAAAATTGAACTATCAAAAATATCTTCAGTTCTTCAACATTTTTTTTTATTGAACATATGCATAAGCTACATTGATTTGTATAACACCATTAGCTAATGTAAGAACAGAATGATTTCTAAAACTTCAGAATTGTGCTATGCAAATGAGCACTATCATAATTGAGGGGTCCCAGGTTCGAATCTCACAAGGGTTATCACCCAGCTTTCCTAATAAAAAAAAAGAATTAAGGACAATGCAGGCATGTCTAGAAAGAACATGCAGAATAAGTTGCAATCCATAATGACTATGTTGGATATTAAGTAGTATTACATTGCATTAGATTCAAAACCATACATCTAATATTGCAAGATGTAACAAATTTATGTAATTATGCAAATACTTGGACAAAAACCACACAAAGCAACTTAGACTGCCAAAGAATTAAGGAAGCATTTCAAGAACTCAAGAATCCAATTTAGCACAGATATCGAATCAATCTGTGCCAGCACTCGGAGTCCTGATGAATAAACATTAAATCCATCTAAATGCAACTCAGGTAACATCAAACTGAGATACTATGCATCCCCATCACCAAACTACAGATTTGATAGTCTTATGCAAAATATGAATAGTGTGAACATAAAAAGAGAAGGAATCTAGGTTTCCAAGATAACCGCATACATGGGCCCTATGATGGGTGATCGATGGGTGTTAAAAACTGGAAATAATGAAGAAACTCATGTGCTAAGAGGCATATCCGTCATGAAGAGCAAAGGAATGTATTGCATGGATGTAGTGGATGATGCCGAACGAGATACCCACTCACGAGAAATGTAAAACACACATAACAAAGAAAAAAAAAAGTGAAACTCAAGACGGAAGGTTAACTGTGAAAAAGAGAGAAACAAAAGGTGAACAAAACGGTGGAATAATGAGGACATCACACATACTTAAAACGAAATGAAAGGCGTAAGGTATAATGTAGGAAAAAAAATGAAAATGCGACGGACTGAATACCGTCGATGACTACAAAACAGGAAATAAAAGGAAGACCAGAAACCAACATAAGCTATAGATAAAAAAAAAAAGGGGAAAAGAAACCATGTTGGAACGAGGTTGTTCCATTGCTGTAGCTGCAAAGGTGGGTCGGTCCTGCTATATGCAGGTCGACCCCACCTTTTATGCATCTTAGTGAAATGAAATGGGAGGATTAAAATGATAAAAGTGAAATTTCTGCAGAATTTTAAATCAAGACAAAAGAAACTTAAAAGGGGAACTTCAAGAAAGAATAACGCAGAATCGGAATAGCAGTGAGCAACGTAAAGATCAGGAAAGGAAAGGGACTACCTATTGTGATTTGAGGAAAATCCGATTGCAAGTGGATGGATTTGGTCTTTCAATGTCCTCTGTTATCGCAATCTGCACTCTGATTAGGAGAAAGAGGTGTTTCTGCAGCGGCTGATCGACTTGGGTAGAGGAGGATTCTTTCCTCTTGCTTCTATAATGAAATCGATGCAGGGTTTTCAGCAATAGCCGATTCCCTTCTCAGCCGATCACTCTATGCTTTTGGGGGGGGAAGGAACAGGAAAAAGAGAGAAGAAGAAGAAGGGGAAAAGGGAAACAGAGGAAAGAAGGGAAGAGGAGAAGAACGTGAAGCATGATGGGGTGAAGACGGATCCCTGAAAAGGGGCCCCTGGGTGTCTTTTTAAGGGAAATCAAGAAGCCTCGAGAAGGAGAGGCTGTTAGGCATCGACGGTGGATGTAGGGTGTGCGATGGATGGTTTGAGGAGGATGAATGGAGGTTGTTGCGGCTGGAAGCCATCCGTGAAGTAGGCGATTAGGGTTTCTGAGGGAAAACCCTGAGAGAAATCGGGCGAGAGAGGAAAAAGGGAGGTTTTAGAAGGGTTAAAAAAAAAATTGGTTTTTCCAAAAAGAGGCTCTCTTTAACAAAAATTTTTCATAAAAATGGTTAAAAATGATTTTTTTTTAGCAAAATTGATTTAAAAAAGCTTAAACTCATTTGTTTTTCTCATAAATTTTCCAATTTTTTGAATTTTATGTTATTTCTCAATTTTTTTTGTATTTTTTAAAAAATCCTAAGATTTGTGAGAAAACAAAGATTAAAACCATTTTTTTTGTGTTTTTGCAAAAATATTTACAAAAGAGAAATTTTTTGAGAATTTAAAAGCTATTTTGAGAAAATTTCTTCAGAAAATGGGTTTTGATCCGGATTTTTAGAGGAAATATGTATTTAAAGCACTGGATTCGGATCCGGAATTGAATTTGAGTATATCAATATAGATTTCAATTCAGAAAATCTGAAGAATGATCAAAATTTAGCTTTGGTTTTCTCAAAAAATGAAACCAGGAGCAAAAAGGTCATTTTTACAAATTTTTGAAAAATTTGGGGTGTTCACAATGAGGAAGAGAAAGAAAGGCAAAGGAAGTAGAAGGAGGACGAGGAAGATAAGGAAAGAGAAAAGAAGAAGCAGAAGGAGGAAGAGAAGGTAAGGGAAAGGAAAAAACAGAAGGAGGAAGAGAAGGAAAGGAAAAAGAAGAAATTGAAAAGCAGAGGAGGGAGGCGATGGAGAGAAGGACGGAAGAAGTAGAAAAGCAGTGGGATGTGGCTGAGGAACAAGAAAGGCAGAGGATGGATGGAGGGGATAAAGAGAAGAAATTATGACCAAGGTACATAAATTGATCATGTCTATCACGATTTACTGTGATAGTGATTACTATGTACTGCGACTATTGTGATAGTGATTAATGTATAGCGATTACTATGATAGCGATTACTATGAACGATTTACTGTGATAGGTATTACTATGTATAGTGATTACTGAGATATTGATTACTATATATAGCGATTACTATGTATAGCGATTATTGTGTTAGCGATTATTGTGATAGTGTGTGTGCAACGATTATTATTTATAGCGATTATTGTCTATAGTGAGGTATAAAAGTACAAATGGGACTAATTTACAATTGATACAAATAATATGCTATTTTGTATTACAAGGAGGTCAGAAGAGAAATAAAGTACCAAGTGAAAAGCTTGGAGAGCGGTGTCAGTGGCCTGTAGTTCTATTGTGGTATGGACAACTGAGTGAATATCAGAAGGATTGATTACGAAATATGCACTTCGGTGGCCTTTTGGACCAACATTATTTTGAAATGTGTTGGAACACCATGATCCACCTGGTAAATAAGTGGAATCATCAGACAAACATATTCCAGTTTGATTCTTTTGAGATCACCATGACCCTAGAAGATGTGGTACGGATTACTGACCTTAAGTACCATGACAATGATGTCCTATTACGAGATTCAAACTATAACACAAGGGAAAAGTGCATGGCTCTTCTAGGAATTTCGATGGACCACTAGAGTCAATGTATTTCTGGTGGACGCAATTCCATATCGATGAAAGTTTTTTCTTTCCATAATAAATGGGAAGGTTGATCCGCTACATGTGCATCTGAAAGAGCTGACCAAGAGTTGTGTGACTTCCTTCTTTATTTTTTTGGTCTTACTTTATTTTCTGATTGTTCTAGTTCGATAATAAGTTACTTGTGGCTTCAGTTTCTGAAAGACTTAGATGAAGTCAACAACTATGCATGGGGTGCTGCTATACTCGCACACTTGTACAGTCAACTTTACCGTGCGAGTAAGAGTATGAAAATTGTCGGAGGGTTTTGGCCATTTGTTCAGGTATTTGTTTATTACATATTTAGTACTTGTAGACTAAGCTCGTTGAAGGTTGTAGTGTTACTAATATATTATTTTTGTAGGCCTGAGCGTGGGAGCATATTGTCGAGTTGTATCCTCAGTGTGGCCCTGCGATTTATGGTTTTCCAAAGATCGGTCGGTGGGCTAGAATAAATGTCAAGGAGGATAATGTGAAGTTTATTTTAGATGGTCTGCAACTAAATGAGGTAAATGGTTTAAAATCATTTATAATCAGTTCAACATTTATCATTTAGTAGTATAAATCATAGAAATGTTTAGTATTCTTAAGTAATCATCGTTGCAGGAATTTGTCTTCGTTAGTACAAATCGTTATCGCTTTAGCATTTATCTCTTAGTAATGTAAATCATAGTAATTGTTTACATTCTTAGTAATAGTCATTGTAATATATTTAGCACTTATTATTATAAATAATTTTAATATTTAGCATTCATTAGCATGAGTAATCGTCTATACTTAAACCATAATCTTCAATGTATATGTTGTGTGGAGACCATATAGAGATTGGGAGGATGAGGAGCAAGAGCTTGTTGCTGAGGGTGCGAGACTGTTTGACCATGATATTTGGTTGTTTAGCAATTATGAAGCCGAGTTGCAGCATAGTAGTTGAGTTCTCCTACAATCTGGCTTAGGACAGTCTATCCCAAAAAAGCCTGTGGAAGTCAGAAGGAAGATGAATAGTGGTGGGGCCAAGAACGTGAATTGACACGAACGCTACAGGAAATAATTGGATAGCTGGAACAAAGAAGGTGTATGTGTCATAGCGTATGATTATAAAGAACGACAGTATAATCCCAATTATTTTAAAAAATATTGAGAACCCATGCACCAAAATCTGGAGATTGAGAATATTGGGAACCCATGCCTCCCTCCTGTCCCCCATCATGTCGCATCCCAGCATAGAAAACACGTTCATCATTTTCCTTCGGCTACAACAACGATTACCTCAGTAACAGTACACGATAAGGAGCGAACCCAACTCACAAAAGAGAACGTAGTCTCCGGCATAAGGTTCGAGATGCTGGAGAGGGAGAATAAGGACTTACGAAAGGAGGTGAGCAATTTGGGGAGACAAATGTGGTCACTGGTAGAGTTGATGGTCAGTGCTTATAATAAGATCGAAGGAACAAAGAGGCCACCGAGGATAGAGAGTCCACCAAGAAAAAGAAAGAGACAATTTGTATATCATAGTCCATATGAGTCGTCAAGTGCCACTAAATAAATGATAGTGATTCTTTTTATCCCGATAATTATTTGTTGTAATTCTATAATTCATTGTTGTAATTCTATAATTATTTTTTATAACGTGACATTCTTTAATTGTTTAATTCTTTTTTTTAATAATTGTAACACACAAGTGCCACTGAATAGATCGTTATAATGTTCGGCCTTCATAAATAAAAGTGATCGCATTTATTTTTTATAAGAGATCACGATTGGCTTGCAATCAGTTGTATATAAGAGATCACAATTTATTTTTTATAGAAGGTGTTCTATCACGATCTGTAAATCCATCCCACCTAAACCCATTAAATAATCGAGCCAAATCTGTTTGAATATCCTATTGTGATTTTCCTTCATGAGCTTTGTCCTAGGGAACGATACGTTCCATCGCGATTTACATAATGACATTCGAAAATGGCAGACAAGAAACAATAAACAAATCAACACGATGTTTAGACTTAGTAAAGAACAAATCAAGTTAACTTGACCGATACAGACGTCATTGTGTATATCGCGCTGGGACAATATCTGGTATAATGATTTAGATACAATACATGTACAATGATTTGTCTTATCTCGAATTACACAATGATTGATAAAAATTGGAAAGTAGAAAGAAAAAATTGTTGAAGGTTATAGTCTTACTAATATATTTATGTTGTAGACCTGGGCATGGGAGCATATTGTGCCATTGCGGCCTTAGTGTTGCCCTGTGATTTGTGGTTCTCCTAAAGATCAGTTGGTGGTCTAGAATTAATGTAAAGCAAGATAATGCTAAGTTCATTTTTAATGGTCTACAATAAAATGAGGTAAATGGTTTAAAATCGTTTACAATCATTTCAGCATTTATCATTCAGTAGTATAAATCATTGAAATGTTTAGCATTCTTAAGTAATCACCGCTGCAAGATTTTGTCTTCGTTAGTACAAATTGTTCTCTTTAGCATTTATCTTTCAGTATTGTAAATCATTGTAATCATTTTCATTCTTAAGTAATGATCATTGCAGGATTTTGTATTCCTTAGTATAAATCATTATCGCTGACACATTTAACTTTCAGCATTGTAAATTGTAGTAATCGTTTGCCTTCTTAAGTAATGATCTTTGTAGGATTTTGTATTCCTTAGTACATATCGTTATGGCTTTAGCATTCAACTTCCAGTGTTGTAAATCGTTGTAATCGTTTGCATTTATAAGTAATGACCATTGTACGAATTTGTATTCCTTAATATAAATCGTTATCGCTTTAGCATTTAACTTTCATTAGTGTACGTCGTTGTAATCGTTAGCATTCTTAGTAACAGTCATAAGATATTTAGCACTCATTATTATAAATAATTTTAACGATACATTACAACCACATTCATTTACATGAGTATTTAGTTACAATACATCATGACCAATGGTTTGGCTTAGATACAATACATGACCATCATCAACATCAAAGAAAACAGACATCATCATCAGCATCAACCCACATACAAATAGTGATGTGCTTCAAAACAAACATCATCAACATCATCACTTTCAGTTTACCCAGTGGCCTTTGCTAGTCACTGTGAATGATTGAAGGCAAATCTATCTACCAATGGAGGTCCTTATCTGTTTACAAGTTTTTTGTCACGATGTATATTGGTAGCAGATAAAGTTATGGATCCCAATAGGCAGAGAAGATACAGCTCGCACGACTAGCATATTTGTCATGAAGTATATCAAAGATTAGGCAGATATTTTTTCAAATGGAAAGTATGGTTTGCGAATGATTGAGAGTCCGATAGTAGGAATAGATCAAATAGATTGTCATCAACACCCACCTGTCTATCATGCATAATATTTGTGTTTGCTTCGGTATGACGGCAAAGATTGAGGATGATTATGGTCATTGTATTCTGCGTAAGCTTCGATATACTTCACGATAAATACGCCACAGTCGTATATGTCATGAATATATCGATGTATCCACAGAAGATAACCACTATAATCATCATCAAATACTATACAGATCTTTCCACACGGCATGAAACAACTATTGTATCAGCATCAAACACCATCCATCAAACAAAGGTAGAAAGAACACAGAAGAACAAAGAAGAAAGAAAAATATAAAGAAGAAGAAGGAAAATAAGAAGAAGAAGACGAAGGCGTAAAAGAAAAAAGAAGAAGAAGAAGTTGCTCTGCCACAGAAAAGAAAGAGAAAGACAAGTTAAATAGATTAGGGTTTTAGACTTAGACAACGGGTGGAGTCTGGTCACTCCTTCACCTAAACTCATCACATAAATCGAGACATTGTTCAGAGTACAAATCTAGGTAATTTAATAAATACAAATCTAGGTAACTTAATAAATACAAATTGACTTACAACCACAGTACTTTAAGTTTCATAATTTAATAATATTTATCCTATTGCGATTTGTTGTTACGAGCTTTGTCAATGTGAACGATATGTACTATCACGATATACATAATGACTGGTTCATAAATTATAGAAAAGAAAATAATAAACAAATCGATACGATGTTTAGACTGATGTGTCATATAGTGTTGACTAATTTTCTAAAAGTTAGATGAAACGATTTTTTTTATTTAATTAATGCGCAATACAATTAATTTGTGCACGATTTTTAAAAATGGGCGGTAGGTGAAACAATGTTTCCTTTATATATGAATGACACATCGCACAAGTTTAGGAGGGTGTCACTTTGCTTTGCTATGTGATTAAGGAACAGACAAATCGACGATTTCTTTAGAACGACGTGTTCATGAAATGAACATATAACATGCTTCATCACAAAGGAGGTATCTATATCGAGGAAGGAGACGATGATAGCTATATGGCTAGCGATGTCAATGAAGACGACGATGACAGCTAGACGGCCAACGATAGCAATGAAGGAGACGACCACAGCTACACGTCCATCGATGGTGATTCGGGCATATATTTTCTAAACCTCATGACTAGTTTCTGCAACATTTGCCTCTTTTATGGCGTATATTCAATTTGTATTGTGTACTGTAGAAAGCAATTTCAATGTCATTTACTTAATATTCTGCTCATGTCAGTGGAACATTCACAAAAAAAGGTGGGCAAAAACGTTGCAAAGAGCTCCAAGAGAACATCAACCGGCTGCAAGATAAATTTGCAGAAGGGAATACTATCAGTAATTTTGTACGTATGAAACCACTATCAGTTATATATTTACGTATGCCATGGGTATATATGTTAACAAGTTCATATTTATTGCAAACAGACTATATCTGATTTCATCATGTATATTAAAAGCAACACAACAAGTAATACTAGACGCATTGTCACCCCTTATTTCATGGTATATCAGTACTCTTATTTGTTTATTTTCTTTTTTGATTTACTCTTGTTGCTTCATGTTTTACTTTTACTATTATCACTCTTTCGTTTAACAGACTTACATCCACCGAAAGCCATACACCATTGGATTTCAAGATGCACTACCATGTTGGGATAACGATAATCACTTCCGAGACTTTTGGTCAAGTGAAAAGGTAAGTGAACAAACCTCTTGTCCAAGGTTTAGGCCTAACATTCCTAACACGATTTGTCTATCAATTTCTAATAGATTGTATCGATTTACAAATATTGATTCCTACACTCTGGCAAATTGTTGAGCATTGGGTCTTATATATGATGGATTTACGGCAAAGACAACTATGGTGCTACAACTCATTGGACTTTCACATTAGTGTACAACGTGATGTTATGCATTTGGTAAGTTTCTGTCTATAAGTGTATCATATCTTTTACGGTGGCCCGAATTTTACTATATTCTGCATTAACCATAGGAGGGATTCCTAAAAGACATTTTTGGTGTCGATATTGACGAGTGGAGCTTTCTCTATGCAGACCATGCTCCTTTACAAAGTACTGGCATTGATTGTGGTGTACTCGTAATGAAGTATATTGAAGCAATATACAATAGACAAGAACTTGATTTCGATGCTATATGCTCTTTATTATCCTCTGTCATTGGGGACTCAATTTATATATTGGTGTCACATTACAATTTTTTTTGCAGGATGATATACCGGAATTTCACACCGAACTATGCCAAAAATTGACTGAGTTTCTAAATGCGGAAGAGAAAAAGAATCAGTTGACAAGAGTACTTACAAGGCAACAAACGATTCGACCCCCCAGGATTAATATGATATACAGAGATTTCTAACAGATTTTGTAGACTGTGTATACAAAATTTTGTAAGACTGTATACAAATTATGTAAATCTTTCTGGGTTGAAATAAAATTTCAATTTTACTAAACATGCGAATAAGTTGGACTATTATTTGTCACCTCTATAGACGACTACTCTTTGTACATGTATCTCTACTTATAATTTGAGAAATTTTAAGTCTTTTAGGTCATTAGTATCGTTTTTAAAAGAAGAAGGCATTATGTCTCATTATACCATGTGTATGTTGGCTTTGACATAGATATCATTTTGCAAATAGTATTTGTCCTATCGTGACTTGCTTTTTGCAAAGTTTGTCTTTGTGAACAAATCATTGTAATGTTCTCCCTCGTAAATGTTTGCCCTTCATAAATGAAAATCCTATAAGCGATTAGAGATGTGTACTGTTCAGAAATCATTGTAATGCTCACCCTTCGTAAATGAAAATCACAAAAAGGATTAGCGATGTATGCAGTGAACAAACACTTGTAATGTTCGCCCTTCGTAAATGAAAATCTAATAAGCGATTAGAGATGTGTATTGTTCATAAATCATTGTAATGCTCACTCTCCGTAAATGAAAATCGCAAAAGGGATTAGCAATGTATGTGGTGAACAACGGCTTGTAATGTTCGCCCTTCGTAAATGAAAATCCAATAAGCGATTAGAGATGTGTATTGTTCATAAATTATTGTAATGCTCACCCTCTGTAAATGAAAATCGCAAAAGGGATTAGTGATGTATGCGGTGAACAAAGACTTATAATATTCGCCCTTCGTAAATGAACATCCAATAAGCGATTAGAGATGTGTATTGTTCATAAATCATTGTAATGCTCACCCTCCATAAATGAAAATCACAAAAGGGATTACCGATGTATGCGGTGAACAAAGGCTTGTAATGTTCGCCCTTCGTAAATGAAAATCCAATAAGCGATTAGAGATGTGTACTGTTCATAAATCGTTGTAATGCTCACCCTACGTAAATGAAAATCGCAAAAGGGATTAGGGATGTTTACTATGAACAAAGGCTTGTAATGTTCGCCCTTCGTAAATGAAAATCCCATAAGCGATTAGAGATGTGTACTGTTCAGAAATCATTGTAATGCTCACCCTATATAAATGAAAATCATAAAAGGGATTAGCGATTTATGTGGTGAACAAAGGCTTGTAATGTTCGCCCTTCGTAAATGAACATTCTATAAAAGATTAGAGATGTGTACTCATGCAAAAACTTTCATAAGCGGTTTAGGATTTAGGGTTTAGTGTTTAGGTTTTAGGTTTTAGAAATTAGGGTTTGGATAGTAGGGTTTGGGGTTTAGGTAGCAGGGTTTAGGTATTAGGGTTTATAGTCTATGGTTTAGGGTTTAGGTAGTAGGGTTTAGGGTTTAGGTAGTATGGTTTAGGGTTTAGGGTTTAGGTAGTAGGGTTTAGGGTTTAGGGTATAGGTAGTAGGGTTTAGGGTTCAGTGTTTAGGGTTTAGGGTTTAGGGTTTATGGTGTAGGGTATAGGGTTTAAGGTTTAGGGTTTAGGGTTTATGGTGTAGGATTTAGGGTTTAGATAGTATGGATTTAGGGTTTAGGTAGTAGGGTTTAGTGTTTAGGGTTTAGATAGTAGGGTTTAGGGTTTCGCGTGTATGGTTTAGGATTTAGGGTTTAGTGTCTAGGCTTTTGGGATTAGGGTTTAGGGTTTAGTGTTTAGGTTTTTGGAATTAGGGTTTAGGTAGCAGGGGTTTAGGGTTTAGGTAGTAGGGTTTAGGGTTTAGGATGTAGGTAGTAGGGTTTATGGTTTAGGGTTTAGGGTTTAGGGTATAGGTAGTAGGGTTCAGTGTTTAGTGTTTGGGGTTTATGGTATAGGGTTTAGGGTTTAGGGTTTAAGGTTTAGGGTTTATGGTGTAGGGTTTAGGGTTTAGGGTTTAGGGTTTTGTGTTATGGGTTTAGGGTTTTGTGTTATGGGTTTAGGGTTTAGATAGTATGGATTTAGGGTTTGGGTAGTAAGGTTTAGTGTTTAGGGTTTAGATAGTAGGGTTTAGGGTTTCAAGTGTATGGTTTAGGGTTTAGGGTTGAGGATTTAGGGTTTAGGGTTTAGGGTTTAGGGTTTAGGGTTTAGGGTTTAGGGTTTAGGCTTTTGGGATTAGGGTTTGGGATTAGGGTTTAGTGTTTAGGGTATAGGATTTTCGGTGTTAAGAAGCTACTGCGACAAGGATATATCAATCGTTGTCTTTGCGAACGATAGTGATATATAATATCGTGATTTGATGAGCTTTGTGTTTTAGGTTTTTGGTTTAGGTATTTGGGTTTAGTGTTTAGGGTGATGAGCTTTGTCTATGTGAACAATATATCCTATCACAATTTATAACTTCATGCTGATTTAAGTCAGAGTTGTAACGATTTGTCCTATCGTGATTTGTTTTGACAAGCTTTGTCTCAGTTAACATTTTTCCTACCACAATTTACACAATGACATATAAAAGACCAAAAAGAGGTTGAAAAACAAATCCACATGAGATATGCTATCGTGATTTGACTGGTACATCCTATCACGTTCATTAGTTTTGTAAAAGGTAGATGAAATGACATATTTTAATTTAATTAATGCGCAATGCAATTTATTTGCTTCTGCTTTCTGAAAACTGACATTATTTTTTAAAAATTGGTCATCTTTAAAATGACGTTTCCTTTATATATTAATGACACGTCACACAAGTTCTGGATGGTGTGGCTTCGCTTTGCTTCGTGAACAAGGAACAGAAAAACTGATGGTTCCTTTATAAATGATGTGTTCATGAATCGAACATATAACCTGCTTCGTCGCAAATGGGGTATCGATATCGATAAAGGAGAAGAAGAAGGCGAAAATGAGAGCTACACGACAGCGATGGCGATTCAGGCATATGTTGTCTAAACATTGTGTTGATTTTCTTCAAAATTTGTCTCTTTTATGGCATTTATGCAATTTGTGTTGTGTACTGTATAACGGAATTTCAATATCATTTCTTGAATATTCTGCTAATGTCAGTGGAACATCCACAAAAGGCGGTGCCCAAAAACTCAGCAAAGAGCTCCAAGATAACATCAAACAGATGCAAAATGAATATGCAGAAGGAAACACTATCAGTAATTTTGTACGTACAAAATCACTATCAGTAATATATTTATGTATGCCATGGTATGTATGTTAACAAGTTCATATTTGTTGCAAACAGACTATATCCGATTTCGTCAAGTATATTCAAAGCAACTCAACAACCAATACTAGACGCATCGTCAGCCCTTATTTCATGGTATATCGGTTCTATTTTATGTTTATTTTGTTTTTTTATTTACTATTGTTGCTTCGTATTTTAACATTACTATTATCATTGTTTCATTCAAGAGAATATCGTTCGTCGATTGCCATACTCCATTGGATTTCAAGATAGACAACCAAACTGGGGTAACGATGATCATTACGGAGACTTTTGGTCAAGTGAAATGGTAAGTGAACAAACCTCTTGTGCAAGGTTTCGACATAACAGTCCTAACACGATTTATCCTATCGATTTGCAGATATTGATTCCACCACTCTGGCAAACTGAAGTACATTGGGTCTTATACATGATGGATTTAAAAGAAAAACAACTATGGTGCTATAATTCATTGGAGTTACACAGTGGTGTACGTCATGACGTTTTGCATTTTATAAGTTTCCATCAATAAGGATATTGTATCCGGTACGGAGGTCAAGAATTTACTTTCTTCTGCATGAACCACAGGTGGGATTCGTCAAAGATGCTTTGGGTGTTGACATTGGCGAGTAGATCTTTCGCTTAGCACAAGATGCTCTTTTACAAAATATTGGCGTCGATTATGGCGTATTTATAATAAAGTATATTGAAGCAATATACAATAGATAAGAACCTGATTTCGACGTTGTATGCTGATTTTGAGCAATATTACCCTCTATTATTGGGGACTCAATATATATATTGGTGTCACATTACATTTTTATTGCAGGTTGATATGCATGGATTCTGCACATAACTATGCGGAAAATTGATAAAGTATCTAATTGCGAAAGAGGAAAAAACTCATCCGGTAAGAATACCTAGAAGGCAACAAATGACGCGACCCCCCCAAGAGTAATATGATGTACATCAACTTCTAACAAATTTTATATATTGTATAAGCAATTTTTGTATAAAAAAAATTGTAAGACTATGTATACAAATTATGTAAATATCTCTAGGTTGAAATAAATAAAATTTCAATTTCACTAAACACGACAAATAAGTTGGACTGTTATATAGTAAAAGCAAATCATTGTTATGTTCGGCCTTCGTAATTGAAAATCGTAAAAGCGATTAGCGTTGTATAAAGTAGAAACGAGTTGTTTTCTTTAACTTGACTTTCTATAAGTGTATAAATCTATTTTAATCAGTGTAGCACACAAATGTCATTGAACAAATAGTTGTAATGATCGACCTTCATAAATTAAAATCGAACAAGCGTTTATATAAGGCTTAAACGATTTGCACAAACATTCATAAATGCCGATCACGATTTTCAATGAGGTTTGTCTTTAAGACAATGAGATTTGTCTATGTGAACCATAAGTACCATCGCGATTTACACAATGACGTATGAAGGCTACGTGCTATCGTGATTTGCTTTTACGGGCAGTGTCTATGTCAACGCAATTTCCTAATCGCTTTTACGGGCGACTAGGGCTGAGGGTTTAAGGATTTTGGGTTTTACTTTAATGATACAAAATGAGTTAAATTCTTAAATATAAATCGATTTTGTTCGCAAATACAAACAAAGACATATTGTTCTCGCCATAACTTTGTAACTACAAATCCACATGATTTACAACCACATTTATATAGAAAAAATATTAGTATTTAGTTACAATATCAATGGGAAGATAATTCCATCGAACGCATATCTATCTTTTAGAGACTCAAATTTTTACAGAAGAGATCATCAAAATATCCATATCATTCATCATCACATTCTTCTATGTTGAGGATACATCCTCTGTAAGCAAACGAGCTCGAGGAAAATGGCAGCCCACTGCACCATTTTCCTCGGACTGAGGCCAATTCTTAGAGACTCTAGCATTGGTGCGCTCTTGACAATAGGCTTCAAAGGTCAGGAATCGTTCCCTTGAAAGAGCCGAGGGGCTACATGATAGATCGCTCACCCTATGTATTTGTCATGAAGTATATTGAAGATTAGGCAGATATTTTTTCAACTGTGAAGTATGGTTTGCGAATAATGTAGGGTCTGACAGTAGGAATAGATCAAATAGATGGACATCTGCATCACCCCCCCCCCTCTCTATCAAGCACAGGTAGAAAGAACACAGAAGAACAAAGAAGAAAGAAAAATACAAGGAAGAAGAAGAAGAAGGCGGAGGAGAAAAAAGAAGAAGAAGAAGTTGTGCTGCCGTAGAAAAGAAAGAGGAAGAGAGGTTAAATAGATTAGGGTTTTAGACCTGGACAACGGGTCGGGTCGAGTAGGGTTTTATATATAGATCTATATTATGGTTTTACATTTTGCGGGATTTTATGCATGTGTTACAGGCATCGACACGATGTGTAGTCTTGGTAAAGTACAAGTCCAATTAATAGTTGCAAAATGTTATGAGTAAATTGCCATATTACATATTGATATTGTTCACATAGACAAACAAAGACATATCTATTTTTTATACAATTAGACATCCCGTTAATTACCTACTGGTGATGATATCTATTTGATTGATGATGATGGTCATGTGTTTTATCTAAGCCAAAACATTGTGGTCAAGTAAAAAAGACTAGTTTTTTTGTAAATGATTGCGGTTGTAAATGACATCGATTTGTAGTTTTAAAGTTATTGATTGTAAATGACATCGGTTGTAAACCATTCCCGTTAATTACCCAGAGCTGGGAAATCGATTTGTATTTATGAAGTTACTGCGACAATGATATGTCTTTGTTAGTCTTTGTGAACAAAATTGATTTGTATTTATAAAGTTATATCGATTTGTATTGTTGAATTATTCATGATTTGTTCTTTACTAAGTTTGTACATCGTGTGGCTTTGTTTGTGAATGAATTATTCTTGGACAATACCGGATGTTGTAGAGGCCCTCCCATACAATATGGACGATACAGTTTATATATAATGATATGTATATGTGAAGGCTAGATGAGAAAATGATTTTCACTAATTGTATAAACACTGAGTTCATATACAATTTCTGATTTTTTACCCGCTTTTATGATTTTTACTAACTATGATTTATACATGTGAATGATACATATTATAAGGATTTATACATGTGAAAGATACATTATTAAACAGAGTTCTATTTTTAATACATATGAAAGATACAATTCTATTTTTGTGGCTCACGATTCATGAAAATGGCTTCATCCAAAAACTCTTTCTTATTAAGACCATCCAGTGTATAAGCATATTCACCTCCTGTTTTGTTAAACTCTTAACAAATCCGACAATGTAGAAATTGGGTCATGTAAAGAGGCATGACAACTAACTTTATGGTAAGACTTAAACAAAATTCACACGTGATTTCTGCGTTCCATAGCTCACTTTCAAATTGATCTGAGTCTGTCATGAAACAGAACAATATAAGACACTACATTAAGTTTCACAAAAAATGCAAATATCCTCCCAGCATTGATTACATACCAAAAGAATTATAAAACTGAAGCTATCGTTCTAGAAAAAATTGGTCGGGAGGATTGAAGGTTACAACGTTGGAAATTATGTTCGTAGGGTATTCCTGCATGTGGGAAATTACGTATGTAGGGTATTGCTACATGTTGGAAATTACACAAGTTAGATATTGCTTCACGTAATGCAATTTACATGGGAAGTGATCATGCATATATTTTAGAGTTTAATTTATATTAAACTATGCATAATTTCATAGAAAAATGCATTAAAATCCTGAGTTTATTGCTAGTTTTGAGAAAATATGCAAAAAGAATAAAAATTAAAAAATGCTTAAAAATTAGTTTATTTTGTAATTTAGTTCAAAGTTTATCATTTGTAATTAATTTAGCAGGTTAAGTTTGAAAAATAATGAGAAAAAATTATATTTAGAATAGGTTTAGTTTTAGTTTTAATAAAAGATAGTGAAATAGAGGCTTTTAGCAATTAAGTTTTTTGTAGAAGTATAGTGTTTAGCAATTTTTGGAAATGTTTGGAGTTGTGGTAATTTCACCACAACAAACTCTAAATTTTCTTTTAAAACCCACGTAGATGAGGGAAAAGGAGTCTCCTCTCATGCATATGCACCCCTTTCTCTCCTTCCCCTCTTCTTCCATCTGGAGCCTCCTTCTCTTCTCTCCTTCTCTTTTTCCCTCTTCTCTTCTTTTCTTTCCTCTTTCCCTTTCTTTTCTCTCCAGTGGAGCACGGTAATCCGGCGGTGGAGCATGGGCTGGAGATTTCCCTCTTCTTCTCAATCCTTCCAGCCACACGATAAGTTCCTGCTTCTCCTTTGTGTTTTGGTTCTCTTTTATGTATAGTTTAAAACTAAAAACTAAAAAAGGTTTACATTATGTTTTGATTAATCTATGTTTCGTGCATTTTTTTATTTTGCATTTCATAGTTTTTTTTGCATTTCTGCATCTCTTCTTTCATGTAATTTGTCATTTTGTAGCATATCATGTTGCATATTAGTGTTCATTGTTTCATCATGCCATTTTGATTCAGCATCATTTCATTTTTTGTATTTTAGCATATGCGTATGTTGAATCTGCGAGATTTCATTTGTATTTTCTCTGTTACATTTCTGCAATTTTCGTTTCATCTGATTTGCATTGCTTTCTTTTGTTCCAGATTGCATTCTGTAGTAAATTCATGTATGTGTCTTGCATATTAGCATTGTTGCATCTTTATCTTCCTCATTTCATCTGATCTGACGTTGAATCTTTATCCTACATTATAGATACATTGCAGTTCCCTGTTCATGGCATGATTATCAGCATCCGATCGAAATCTATCATCCGCATTTGTTTTCCCTTTTTGATCTGCATATTCTGCATAGCATGTGTAGTGTGTCTTGCATATTAGCAATTCTAATTTCATAACATCTGCATAGATCTAGAATTATCATTTGCAATGTCATCAGGTTTCATCTAGTATCAGATTTGATTTGCTTCGCAGCGATTTTCTATTGATCCAGCATCTCATTTGCATTTTGCATCAGCGTGATCATAAATCTCCTCTGCATCATCATTTTCTCCACCTGCATTTCTCCTTCCTCTGCATGCTACAGTCATCTGCTGCACATTGAACAACAGAGCTTGATCTGTTGTGCACCTAAATCATCTGCCCAAATTCAATTGAGTTGTTATGAAGCAGCAGAGATTCTGCATCTGTTGTGATCAGCAAAGACTGTGTTGTATATTTGAACAACAGAGATCAATCTGCTTAGAGTTGAGCTGAGTTCGATTAATGCTATGCCCTGCATTCGGTGAATCTCCTATGAAATGCTAGCTAATTGTATATGTTCATCGATGCATGTGTATATCAGTGTTTTATCATATGCATGTTTTGATTCATTTGCATTTGCATACATTCATTAGTCTTCGATCTACTTATTTGCTCATATCTGATTATCATTTGCATTTGATCATATGTGTTTATTGTAGTTGCAAACTCTGCACAATCTGATTATATTACAGTGGATATTGCATCCAACCGAGCATTCATTCTTACACATCATAGCAATATTTCATCTGTTGCAGATCACTGCACAACACAACACCATAGCATTCCCTGTATATGTTGTAATTGTTGTTCATTTCAATCTTCGTTGCATATTGTGTTTCACCTTGTTATCACTTGCATAAATTTCTGCTGCATAATGTGCATCTGATCATCATCTTCTCCTGCATTTATATGTGCATCAGCATCTTGTGGTCACAACATAGCATGTGAGTTCACCTATTTTTACTGTGTCAAATAGCATAATCTTAGATAATTACTAGTTGTTTAGCATTTACTATTTTCTTGTATTTGCGTATGTTTAGCACTTGTTTCTTTTTAGCCATCTAGCATGTGAATTGTTTGCATTAGCATTTAACATTAGCATTCATTTGGTGTATTTTCATAATTTTGCATTTCAAATAGTATTCCTCTAGTCTTTCTCTCGTATTGCTTGTGTGTTTTTGGATTATATAAGAAAGCGTTAAGTTGAGACATGCTAGCGAGCGATACGTAGTTGCACACCTTTTATACGCTACTCGAGAGCACAAGTGCAGAAGACTTTTGTTTTTCTTTTAGATTAGGAGTTTTAATTTCCATTTAATTCTGAGATGTAATAAAACCATTTTAAACCCTCTGCATAGGGTATTCATTTGATGTAATAGTTAAGTAGTTATTTTCCTCGTACTTCTATAATTTTGGCAATAAAGCATAGTTTAGTTGTGTGTTTGAATACGAAGTATCCCCCATTCCCTGAGATCGACCCAGACTCCACCACTTATGAGAGCCGGTTTTATTTTTGGTGTCTGGCTTTCACGTTGTTTTACATAAAAATATCATTTCTAAAATCATTCTATAAAAATTGACATCAAATTTTTGGCGTTGTTGTCGGGGAACGACGAAATACAAGTATTCACTTTATTGCCTATTGTGTGTTTACGTATTTTAGGTTGCTTTGTTTACATTTTAGTTTATTACTGAGGATTGTTTAGTTTACATTCCTGCTTATTATCTAGGATTGTTTAGTTTGTTTTTCGCATTTAGGTTTTAGAACCACGTGTTTGCACAATGTAGAGAACAATTTACTTTTCCTGCACAATCCACTGATAGGATACCCTTAGAGGTGACTGCACACAATTGGTATTGTGCTCTTAGTTTTCTTCTCGCAAATTCCCTGCTGAGTGCAAGTGTGTGGTGTTTGTTTGTTTCTCATTTTTAGTATTTGTTTTTGTTTACTCGCTTTGTGGTTTGCGTGGTTTGACCACTAGCGCGTTAGTTAGGTAGAAAATCCTAAATTTGAACGTGTGCTACACCGATCTACTTCGTGGTGTATGCAAGGGTGACGCTCACTTGACCCCGAGCTTATCGAGCCAATTGAGGACCCTAAGTCCCTTATCAAGAGAGCCCATACATTTGCAATCATGGTTGAGGATCAACAAATGATCCATCCTCTTAGGGAGTACTTCATGCCCAATACATATACTCTCGCCTCCTGTATCACGACACCTGACGTGGAAGCAAACCACTTTGAGATTAAGGTCAGTGTGATCCAGATGCTACCTTCATTTTATGGCCTTAGCAATGAAGGCCCATATCGTCATCTCGACGAATTCTTTAAGATTTGTTTCACAGTGCGAATCAACAATTTTGGAGACGATGCTATAAGGTTGACATTATTCCCCTTCTCTTTGAAGGATTTGCTGAAGGCTTTAGATATAGTTCAAATTACCACTTGGGAATATATGCAAAAGGAGTTCTTACAGAAATATTTCCCAATTGGTAAGATGAACCAGTATCGAAAAGCCATTACTAGCTTTTCGTAAATAGAGGGAGAAATGTTTTACGAGACGTGGCAACTTGTGCAATATTTCTATGACGGTCTTACTGAGAAGAACCATCAAATGGTTGATGTCGCATGTGGGGGCACTTTAATGCTAAAAAATGGAGATGAAACATGGTCGCTTTTTGAGACATTGAGTGAGAATTCGATGCACCATGCTACAACTTCACGTTTTGATAGGGTCGCACCTGCGCAGGATATCGCTAAGAAAGCAGGCATTTTCGAGATAGGGATGAACATTGAGTTGAGCAATAAGGTCGACCAACTATCCCAGAAATTAGATCAGTTGTTGTCGGGTCCCTCTCCTGCCATGCAGGTGTGCGCGTTGTGTGCTAGCCCTGCACACCATGTCCTTGAATGCCCAATTGCACCGCAGTACCCTAAGTTTGTCCAAGAGCAAGGTCAGATGGCTCAGAATTTCGCTAGGCCCGCACCCAACCCATTTGCCAACACATATAACCCGGGCTGACGAAACCATCCCAATTTTTCATGGCACAACCCACAATCCCAACCCCCTGACCCTTCTCAGAGCCAACCCAGGCAAGGCGGTTATGCACTTGGATTTTAGCGATCTAGTTATCCCTCAACCCAACCTGCTTATACTCAGCCCCATTCTCATAAGCCTTCACCAAGTCAGTCCTTCGAGGACGATGTTATAAGTTTTTTCTAATATCAAGGTGAATTTGAGCTCTCATACCCAATCCATCGCCAAACTTGAGACCCAAATGGGGCAGCTCATCGAGGCACTTAGCAGGTGAAGTGAGGGGACACTGCCTAGTCAGCCTATAGTAAACCCTAGGGGTAAGAAACTAATGCATGGCCTGCATATGACAGATACACATTAAGAGCAGGCTCAAGCAGTAGTGACCCTTAGGAGTGAGAAGCAATACCAGTCGAGGGAGGCTACAAAAGAAAGAAAGAAGATAAGTGAGAAGCAGTCGGTCCCTAGTCAGTTACCTCAGGAAAGCGAGAGGGTTCTTCCATCTGCTACATTCCCAAAGCCCCATTTCTTGAGGCGTTAGAGAGACCACGAGCATTAGGTAAGTCGGGAGTAAACATGCAAGAGATGCTTGAGATATTCAAGAATGTTTAGATAAACCTCCTCTTACTAGATGTCATCCAACAAGTCCCTACATATACAAAGTTCCTCAAGGAGCTTTGTACGCAAAAAAGGAAGTTGAAGTCCCATGTGCAGAAAAAGATTTATTTGACCGAGCAGGTGAGTGTGATGTTGCAGCACCAAACCCCACCAAAGCTCAAGGACCCAGGGACCCTGATCATCTCATGTGTTATAGGAAACATTACTGTTGAACGTGCATTGCTCGACCTTGGGGCAAGTGTCAACATCTTGCCAGGTTTCTTCAATGACACATTTGGTTTGAAAGAGATGAAACCTACACCTGTGATTCTTCAGCTTGCGAATAGATCGATCAAGGTCCTGAAAGGGATACTTGAAGATGTTTTAGTCAAGGTGGAGGATTGTTATTTCCCTGTCAACTTCATGATTTTAGATATGGAGGGAGTCGATAGCGTCAGGCAGACCCCCATTATTCTTGGTCGCCCCTTCCTAGCTACCGCCAATGTGTGCATTAATTGCCGCACTGGTGCGATGGATGTTTCATTCAGAAATAGGAAGATGAGGTTGAGCATTTTTGTGCAACTATGGGGCCTGCCAATGAGGATGCTTCTTTCGAGGTTGATTTCATTCAGGACCTCGTAGAAGTCGAGCATGCTTGGTTGTTGAGTGATCCACCTCAAGATGATGATGATGATGAATCACTTGAATATGATCGCCTTGGATTGATGGATAGTGAGACAGGCGAATTGAGTTGGACTTGGCACTTCGAGTCACTTCTAGAATTGGCGGAGAAGCCCGCCAGACCATCTATAGAGAGTCCACCAGAGTTGGAATTGAAGCCTTTACTGACTTCACTCAAGTATGCCTTTCTAGGCAAAGACCAGACTCTTCCAGTTATCATTTCTGCATACCTGACCGATTCACAGGAGTGTCGGTTATTACAGGTCTTGCATGAGCATAAAGAGGCTATTGGATGGTCAATAGCAGATTTGAAGGGGATTGATCCCTCCTTTTGCATGCATAGGATCATTATGGATGAGGGGGATAAACCCTTAAGAGAGGCACAAAGGAGGCTAAATCCCCACATGAAGGAAGTGGTGAAGAAGAAAATAGTTAAATGGTTGGACGTCGGGATCATTTATCCCATCTCCGACAGTCAGTGGGTGAGCCTTACTGAGGTTGTTCCCAAAACGTTTGGGCTGACTGTGGAAAAGAATAAAAAAAGAGAAAGTGTTCCCATGAGAACTACTATGGGATGGCGAGTATGTATAGATTATAGGAAGTTGAATAGTGCAACTCGAAAGGATCACTTCCCGTTGCCGTTTATCGACCAAATTTTAGAGAGACTCACAGGCCAGCAATATTTCTGCTTTTTAGATGGATATTCTGGATACAATCAAGTGGTCGTACATATCGAAGACCAGAAGAAGATGACATTCACCTGTCCTTATGGCACGTTTGCTTATAGGAGAATGTTGTTTGAGCTCTGCAATGCCCGGGCAACTTTTTAGAGGTGTATGATGGCGATTTTCTCTCACATAATGGATGACATCCTTAAGATTTTCATAGACGATTTTGGTCTATGACTCTTCATTTGACGATTGTCTCTAAAAATTATCTTGTGTGCTTCAGCGTTGTAGGGAGACAAATCTGGTGCTTAGTTGGAAAAAGAGTCATTTCATGGTGAGACAGGGGATTGTTCTTGGACATATTGTGTCTGAGAAAGGGATCGAGGTCGATAAGGCCAAAGTGGAGACCATTGCTAGATTAGCTCCACTGACCTCTGTGTGGTAGGTGCGATCATTTCTAGGGCACACAAGTTTTTATAGACAGTTCATTAAGGATTTTAGCCAGATTTCTCGACCGCTGTGCAATCTATTGTCGAAAGACCAGTCGTTTGTCTTTGATGATGCCTGTCTGAAGGCATTCTTGGCCCTGAAGGAGGCTCTGACCACAGCTCCAATTCTCCAATCTTCTGAGTGGTCAGTGCCATTTGAGATTATGTGTGACGCATCAGATTATGCGGTTGAAGTGATTCTCAGTCAGAAGATTGAACGATGATCTCATGTGATTCATTATCTCTGATGAACAAATGCATTACACTACCATTGAGAAGGAATTACTATCTGTCATTTTTGCGCTAGAGAAGTTTTGCTCATATTTGTTAGGCTCCAAGGTCATCATTTACTCAGATCATGCAGCATTGTGATATTTGATGAGTAAAAAGGATGCCAAACTGCGTCTCATTCGATGGATCCTTTTGCTACAAGAATTTGATTTCAAGATTCGAGATAAGAGTGGATGTGAGAACCTTGTAGGAGATCATTTGTCCAGACTAACTGTGGACTCATGCACTAATCAATGACAGATTGCTGATTCTTTCCCAGATGAGCAGTTATTTCATGTCAGGCGTCTACCCTGGTTCGCGGATATCATATACTTTTTGGTGACCAGAGAGTACCCTGCGCATTGGAACCGGAATGAGAGAGATATATTTTTTGCGCAGGTGAAGCATTACTTCTAGGAGGAGCTAGAATTGTTTATAATATGCCCGAATCAGATGATTCAGAGATAAGTGCCCGAGGAGGAGTATGATTCCATTTTATCTTTTTGTCATTCATTAGCCTATGGAGGCTATTTTTCTAGTGGGAAGACTGTCGCAAAGGTCCTCCAGTCTGGATTTTGGTGGCCAACACTTCATAGAGATGCTCACGAGTTCTGTAGGAGGAGTTTGCATTGTCAGCAGACAAGTCGCATCACCAAGCGCGACATAATGTCTCTTCTTTCTATTCTGATTGTTGAGATTTTTGATGTATGGAGCATTGATTTTATAGGTCCTTTTCCGCCATCGTTTGGATTTGTATATATTTTAGTGGTGGTTGATTATGTTTCTAAATGGGTTGAGGTTGTGGTCACCCGAACCAATGATCATAAGGAGGCACTTCGATTTATCAAGCACAATATGTTTAGTCGGTTCAGAGTCCCTAGAGCGATCATTAGTGATGGTGGTACACACTTCCATAATGTGCAAGTAGATTCCTTAGAAAATATTCTATGCATCATCGGATTGCTACACTGTATCACCCGCAGACTAGTGGCCAGGTTGAGGTCTCTAACTGGGAGATCAAGCAGATTCTTGAAAAAACAGTCCGACCAGACCGCAAGGACTAGTCCCAATGCCTTGATGATGCCCTATGGGCTTATAGGACTGCTTTCAAGACCCCAATTGGCATGTCTCCTTATCGATTAGTTTTTGGGAAACCATGCCATCTCCCTGTTGAGTTGGAGCATAGAGCATATTGGGCTATCAAAAAGTTCAATTTTTATATAACCCAAGCTGGCGTAAAGAGGAGATTATAGTTGAGTGAGCTAGAGGATATGCGTAATGAGGCCTATGAGAGTGCCAAGATTTACAAGGCTCAGACCAAGAAGTTTCATGACCGACATATTGTTAGGAAGCAATTCGAGCCTGGTCAAAAAGTGTGGCTTTATTATTCGCATCTTCATCTTTTTTCAGGCAAGTTAAAGTTGAGATGGAATGGTCCATTCATTGTGCATAGGGTGTTTCCGCATGGAGTGATAGATCTTTTAGACCCTCGCACAGGTTGCATTTTCAAAGTGAATGGGCAGCGGCTGAAGCCCTATATTTCGGATATTGTGATAGGACACAACATCGAGGATGTCGATCTCTTAGAAGCATAGGGCTCACACATGTTTGTATATTGTATCATTCATAGGATTTTGTAAATATTCATAGAATAGCATTTTTAGTTTGTTTTCATATAGTCCAGGTGCATAATGTATAGATCATGTTCAACGTAGGCATGTTTCACATTTCATATCATTTCAGGTTGAGTCTGCTTTCTTTCCCTCATTCTGCATCTCATGTGCATTTACTTAGTATCATTCAAGCATGGGGGAGTGCCATTGGGACAGTGTCATTTAAGCATGGGAGAGGGTATAGTTGCTCGTCTTGATATTTTTGTCTACGTTTTGCATATGTTTACACTTTTTTTTTGGAAAGTAGGTTTTTAAAAAAAAAGAGTTTGAACTTATATGAATGTTGTTTCAAATCTAATGTTTTTAGAGGTTTTTTAAGCCCCACAAAAAAAATTCTGACATGAATCTAAAAATTATGGTTGTTTATGTAGAATTCAAAGAAATGACGATAGAAGCATGTTAGAGTTTATTTTGAATCACAAATATGAATATACACAGTTTTATTTTCGAAAAACTAAGCAAATGAACAAAAGTACAAAAATGAGCTCAAAAGTAAAAGAGCATGTGTTAGGTTGTTTGGATAATTTCACAATCCCTAGTAGATGGAGCTTAGACACAAGTTGAAGCGTTTGAGTTTCACTTTGAAAAGGCGAGTGGAAATATTCGTGATCCTTAGTAGCTGGGAACATACACAAGTTGAAGTGTTTGAGTCTCGTGTCGAAAAGGTAAATGAAAGAAGTCACTTTTGTGTCCGAGTCAATATTTTTGGTATACATTGAAAAATTATAAAAGATATTGACATTGCATATGACATAAAAGCAGACCATACGCAAGCTAAAAAAATAAAAGAATGTGCAAAAAGAAAAGTGTGGAAAATTGAAAATCAAGAAAGAAAAAAGCTTAAAAAAAAGTTCACTGCTTAGAAATATGATTGAGAAAACATGTGCAGAAAACATGAGCGAGGATAAGTAAATAATAACTTGTTTTTATCTGATTTTCCAAGAATAAAACATAAATGATTGTGATATTTAGAAAAATGGAAGAAATCTTTTTATTTTGTGATGGTATATAAAAGACTCTAATTATGTTTTGATTATGTAATAAAAGGAAATATTTGTAAAAACAAAGTCTTTAATTACTTACTCTTTGTGAGGATGTGTAATATTTTGCATACATAACATAGATGTTTGTGGGTAGCATCGCTGCAAACCCTCACTAGACCTTACTCGTCCACTGGGGTAACCCAGGGGTTGAAAGAGCTTATTGCATATGCTAAATGCAATCGTGATTCCTACGAAAATGAGTTAGTGTGAATATTGTTAATTCTTGCATTTTTCTAGTTTGCTCGAGGACCAGCAAAAGATAAACATGAGAGTATTTGATCATGCATACATTTTAGAGTTTAACTCATATTAAACTATGCATGATTTCATAGAAAAATGCATTAAAACCCCAAGTTTGTCGTTAGTTTCAAGAAAACATGCAAAAAAGAATAAAAATTAGAAAATGCTTAAAAAATTAATTTATTTTGCAATTTAGTTCAAATTTTATCATTTGTAATTAATTTAGAAGGATAAGTTCAAAAAATAATGAAAAAAAAATATTTAGAATAGGTTTAGTTTTAGTTTTAGTTTTAATAAAAAATAGTGAAATAGAGGCTTTTAGCAATTAAGTTTTTTGTGGAAGTGTAGTGTCTAGAAATTTCTAGAAATGTTTGGAGTTGTGGTAATTTTACCACAACAAACTCCAAAATTTCTTTAAAAACCCACGTAGATGAGGGAAAAGGGGTCTCCTCTCATGCATACGCACCCCTTTCTCTCCTTCCCCTTCTCTCCCATCTGGAGCCTCCTTCTCTTCTCTCCTTCACTTTTTCCCTCCTCTCTTCTTTTCTTTCCTCTTTCCCTTTCTTTTCTCTTTGCTGGAGCATGGTAATCCGACGGTGGAGCATGGGCTGGAGATCTCCCTCTTCTTCTCAATCCTTCTAGCCACACGGTAAGTTTCCTCTTCTCCTTTGTGTTTTCGTTCTCTTTGATGTATAGTTTAAAACTAAAAACTAAAAAAGGTTTACATTTTGTTTTGATTAATCTGTGTTTCGTGCATTTTTTATTTTGCATTTCATAGTTATTTTTGCATTTCTGCATCTCGTCTTTCATGTAATTTGTCATTTCATAGCATATCACATTGCATATTAATGTTCATTGTTTCATCATGCCATTTTGATTCAACATTATTTCATTTTTTGTATTTCAGCATATGCATGTGTTGAATCTGTTAGATTTCATTTGTATTTTCTTTGTTACATTTCTGAAATTTTCATTTCATTTGATTTGCATTGCTTTCTCTTATTCCAGATTGCATTCTATAGTAAATTCATGTATGCGTCTTGAATATTAGCATCGTTGCATCTTTATCTTCCTCATTTCATCTGATCTAACGCTGAATCTTCATCCTGCATTATAGATACATTACAGTTCTCTATTCACGGCATGATTATCAGCATACAATCAGAATCTATCATCCGCAACTGTTTTCCCTTTTTGATCTGCATATTCTGCATAGCATGTATAGTGCGTCTTTTATATTAGCATTTCTAATTTCATAACATCTACATAGATTTAGAATTATCATCTGCAATGGCATCAGATCTGATCTAGTATCTGATTTGATTTGATTTGCTTCACAGCAATCTTCTATTGATCAAGCATCTCACTTGCATTTTGCTTCAGCATGATCATAAATCTCCTCTGCATCATCGTTTTCTCCACCTGCATTTCTCCTTCCTCTGCATGCTGCACATTGAACAACAGAGCTTGATATGTTGTGCACCTAAATCATCTGCCCAAATTCAATTGAGCTGTTGTGAAGCAGCAGAGATTCTGCATCTGTTGTGATCAACAAAGACTGTGTTGTATATCTGAACAGTAGAGATCGATTTGCTTAGAGTTGAGCTGAGTTTGATTAATGCTATGCCCTGCATTCGGTGAATCTCCCGTGAAATGCTAGCTAATTGTTGTATATGTTCATCGATGCATGTGTATATCAACATTTTATCATATGCATGTTTTGATTCATTTGCATTTGCATACATTCATTAGTCTTCAATCTACTTATCTGCTCATATCTGATTATCATTTGCATTTGATCATATGTGTTTATTGCAGTTGCAAACTTTGCACAATCTGATTATATTACAGTGGATATTGCGTCCAACCGAGCATTTATTCTTACATATCATAGCAATATTTCATTTGTTGCAGATCACTGCACAGCACAACACCATAGCATTCCCTACATATGATGTAATTGTTGTTCATTTCAATCTTGTTGCATATTGTGTTTCACCTTGTTATCACTTGCATAAATTTCTGCTGCATAATGTGTATCTGATCATCATCTTCTCTTGCATTTATATGTGCATCAGCATCTTGTGGTCACAACATAGCATGTGAGTTCACCTATTTTTACTGCGTCAAATAGCATAATCTTAGATAATTACTAGTTGATTAGCATTTACTGTTTTCTTGCATTTGCGTATGTTTAGCACTTGTTTCTTTTTAGCCATCTATAATGTGAATTGTTTGCATTAGCATTTAACATTAGCATTCATTTGGTGCATTTTCATAATTTTGCATTTCATATAGTATTATTCTAGTTTTTCTCTTGTACTGCTCGTGTGTTTTTGGATTGTACAGGAAAGCGCAAAGTGGAGACAAGCTAGCGAGCGATACGTAGTTGCACACCTTTGATACGCTACCCGAGAGCACAAGCACATAAGACTTTTGTTTTTCTTTTAGATTAGGAGTTTTAATTTCCATTTAATTCTGGGTTGTAATAAAACCATTTTAAACCCTGGGCGTAGGGTATTCATTTGATGTAATAGTTAAGTAGTTATTTTCCTCGTACTTCTATAATTTTGGTAATAAAGCGTAGTTTAGTTGCATGTTTGAATATGAAGTATCTCCCGTTCCCTAAGATCAACCCAAACTCCACCACTTGTGAGAGCCGATTTTATTTTTGGTGTCTAGCTTTCACGTTGTTTTATATAAAAATATCATTTCTAAAATAATTCTATAAAAACTGACATCAGGAAGCAATATAATGTTTTACATACATGTTCATGCGAAGGGCTTGGTTGTTTTTGCTTAGAGGTTGGTTGTTTCTTGGACCTTTTCTTGCGAACCAATTCTAGTCCACCCTTTGTCCTCCGACGACTATGATCAGAGGCAGTTTTTTTTTTTATACCCTTAGCTAGGTGAATTTTTCTATCACAATCTACAACATTCACTTCTGGCTTGTTGAAGATGATGTTTACGCTTCGACGCAACTTCTCAGGAGTGTCAAGAGAAGCATGATTTTTACCTACGCTACTCATTGCTATTTTTTTTGACTGGTCTTCATGAGCTGTAACGGACTAATGGTGAATTAATTGCACATTTTTAAGTAACTCTCTTGACACTTTTCTCATGCATACATAGGCTTCTTCACTTTTCGATGCCAAATCTGCAACATGCATAAATGACCTACACAGTTGTTGGTAATGGGAGGATGTGTGGCACTTCTCATCAACACCATATTGACTAACATTATCTGTATCCAGCAATTCAATCTTTACTTGTCTCCTCCATCTTCGCAATAAATATGACTCAGGTATTTCTCGTATCTTCTCTTCATTAAGTGCCTTTAATGCATGATGGCATAAAATACCTTTGAATTTATACTTTTTGCACATACATTCAACTGTTTCATTGCCAACATTGTACGTGACATGTGCTTCTTGCCTTTTCTGATGCTCTTCACCCTCCCATACAATATGGTATTTATGCATATTCTCAGTTTGCATGCGTCCTTTTATGTTGCAATTCATAACATGTATAACCTCCTTAATTCATTCAAATACAGTTAGTGTTTACAGATCTATAGGTCGCATCAATATTTTTATGCCCAAAGTTACAAGGCGTGTATTAAAGCATTTCACATCTTGTTCAAGCTTATTCTGTCTAAGACCGTCTATAAATAATTCGTATTGTTTCATAAAACAAAATATTGTTAAACATGAATACAAGGTTTTCTTCAGTGTGGCATGCATAGATTCAACTCTTTGTGTGCTTATTATACCTGCACAAAAGTATTGTCTTTCATATGCCAATGTCCAGTTCTTTTTTTCTGTATATAAATTTTTTAACCACAGACAATATTCAAGGTCGGATATCTGAATCATTTCCTCCCAATAAGACATAAAGGTGACCTCGTCTATGCTCTCAAGTACACACCTAGTAAACTTTTTGTCAAACCCTGTCTTCTGATTAAATATGTGTCCTATGTTCTTTGCTGCATTTTAAAAGATATGCGACAAACATAGGTGAAAATGTGCATCTAGCCACACATGAGACACTGCAGCTGCAATTATGTGATCACCATCTGTAAGTACAGCTTCAGATTGCTTCTCATTCATTACCTGTGTAAATACTCTGAACAACCACTCAAAGCTTTTCTTGGTCTGATCATACAAAAAAGTGTTGCCTAATATACAACTCTGTGAGTGATGGTTCGCCCCGACAAACTGCGCAAATGGTCACTATTCAGTATTAATCTTCACTGTCATATAAAAAACAAGCACATCATTGAAGCATTCATAATCTACTCTTGACTTTAAATCTGCCCAAAACATATTCACAACATATCCATCTTCATCCAGTTGCATTGCACTAAAGAAACCAGAGTCAATGCTTGATTTCTTCTATAAGTAATCAACCAAAGAATATATTTCTTCATTCTTCATGTTATATGTCATTTTCCTTCTCAAGTGGTTTCTTAGATCCATAGGTATGAATGGCACATTCTCGCGACCACCATCTATGTGCGCGCATAAATTATATGTCTTTCTTGGTACAATGCCGACGCTATCAACTATTTCAGCAATTACAGCATGTGCTTCAGTTACTTTACGATGTGACCTTTACATAGGAGTCATAAATGAAGTTGCTAAATCATGGTTATGATCACTGATTAAAGTATGAACTACATATTTTCCATTCGGAAGTCTTCTTAACACTATTCTCGATGAACATCTATATCTTGAATCTGGATTGCTCCTTGTTGGATTTCCACTTGACTTCTTTCAACCTTCCTTAGAACAAACATATGTCTTTCTCACCACGACACCCTGTACATTTTTCGACCAAGAATACCTTCTAACACTAAAGCCAAATTATAAGGCATAATCATTGTAAAATTTATATGCAATATCCTCATTATTAAACTGCATTCCTTTTACGAGAACAGAGTCAGGTGTACTATCATGTACATTCCCAGTGCATGCACCTTTATCAAGTGTACTATCACGATCGTCTAACTCATTATCGAACTGCATTTCTTATACTGGAACATTCAAGTCAAGAGTGAATTCAATGCTTGTACTCTTGTTATCATGTGCATCATTAGTGCACATGTTCACTTCTTCAGGTGTGTCATTAGTACAGATGTTCACTTCTCCATATCTTTCAAATGATTGAGATAGATCATCTTCATTACAACCAGATGATAAGCTCACCATTGTTATAAGCAAGATATCAATTTATGTTAGCAAGCGCATACATTTACTATGATTTATTCAAGATGGATATAACAACGGATACCGATAAGATTAAGCAAGTCAAAGAAACAATTGAATGAATCACAGTATAAAGGCAACGGGAATTTGTTATTTGCTTATACTATGCATCGAGTTGTTACTTACCATGCCAATAAAAGAAACGATTTGTCGTATGTGTGTGTTGACGATAGCAATTTAATTATATCTACGATGTTGTGAAGCGATTTTAATAGAAATCACTAAATGAGCAGCAATTTGAATACGAAAATCGCCACCGCAAGCGCGTAATAATGTATTTCTGCATGCACATGTTTTAAAAGTTTTTCTACAAATATCTTACAAATTGATACTAGAAAACATATAATATCTTACAAATTGATATACATATCACATAATATATTATAAATCGATACGACAATTCAGCATAATAGCTTACAAATTGACACTATAAAACACATAATATCTTACAAATCGATATACATATCACAAAATATATTATAAATTGATACAAAAATTCAGCATAATAGCTTACAAGTCGATATTAACAAACAAAACAATATCTCACAAATCGATAGTATGTTACTACAACCACGATTTGCGATACATTGCATATACTGAGTGAATGGACGATACCGAATGGGGTAGAGGCCCTTCCTCGCATATGTAAACAAGCATTCTTATCAACAGGTCTTAGCATCTTACAAATATCATTAAGTTTCCAACCATCAGAAGGACAAGATCCACCTGCAATAACAAAACAATGCTTTAATGGCACTCACGAGGACATACGCTCTTCAATGATAGCATGATGACATGGAAAGGTACTCACAATGCCTTAATGGCACTTATTGGAATGTTTGTGCATCATTGCTTTCTTCCATAATGCCTAACGACAACGAAAAAGAAGAGAAGACTGTAAAAAGAGATGGCCGACAAATGCCCTATGACGCCCACCAATGATCGAACCAGTCGATCGTAAACCCAAGAATGTTTTGTAACACAAGGCAGGAATGAGAAGGCGACAATGAATTGTAACACAAGCTAAAAAATAAAGTGGGAACCTCGACTCAAGACGACGACAAAGGCTGCTACTTCGGTGGCAAAGTTTGTGTCGTCAAAGGGAGCTCCTGTTACAGCAGATGGTGCAAAAGTTTAATGCTTAGGGCGAAAACAAAACGTTTGGACTTTGAAGAGTTAACATCATCCTCGACTTTCTGGATGGAGGACATTTTTGTCCTTTTCTCGAACCATCATTTTCTTTTTTTTGAATAGAGGACATTTTTGTCATTTTCGCGAACCGTCATTTCATGGCAAGAATAGCAAGAAAGGGTACTTAAGTCTTTGCAACTGCACCAAACTCCGATGTTAAGTGATGCCAACACACACGGAGATACGAGCCCCATGTGCTTATATACATGGTGCTCATTCGGACCCCAAAACATTCACTGTAGCAAACAGTGTGTCTTCTGGGGCGAACACACAACACCCTCTCCTTAGTAACCCCTCTTTTACTTTTTTTTATTAAGATTTATATTAAATCTTTTACAAACCTACTTAACATCTTATTTATTTTATAAATATATATATGTTTGTATATTAAGTAGGTGGGTGACACCCCACCCTATTTGGGTTATTATCTCATCATGGGCAATTGAATCTACTTAATGAGGATCCAAGGTTCATTTAGATCTTTTGATCCGTATTGAATCTATCCAGATCTATACAAAGAGCCAAATTTTTTGAGACCTAAAATTCGAGATCCAAACTCTGAGATCCAAATTAGATTACCAGGTATCCAATATCAGAGATCCAAATTAGATATCAAGGATTCAATATCAGAGATCCAAATAAGATATTCGGGTTCCAATATCGTATTCAAATGTAAAAATACACACATATAACATTCAGTCCGTATTAAAAATCAAAATTCATATAACAAAATTCACATGCATTACATCCTCTCCCCTTTAAAAGAATTGTGTCCTCAAAATTTTGATACAAGAACTACTAAAAAAGATTGGGGTAATTTTTCCTCATACTGGACTCGGGTTTCCACATACTTTTCTCGATGCCGTGATGTTACCACCTAACTTTGATGAGAGGAATGGTCTTGTATCTCAACACTCATTCCCTCCCATTCTGATATCTCCACTGGTTTCTCTTCAACTGTTTGGTCTTTACGTATATCCACACCCTCATACTGTATCATATAAGATGTATCTTGAATATACTTCCTTAGTATAGACACGTGAAAAACAATATGAATTTGTATATACTGAGATGGTAGGGCTACCAAATATGTTGTTTCACCAAATCACTCCAGAACCTTAAATGGACCTACATATATGAGACTCAATTTTGCCTTTTTGCCAAACCGAAACACAATTTTAGTTAAAGATACTTTTACAAAAACATGATCTCTCACTTCAAAAGTGAGTTTCCTACATCGTTGATCTGAATAGCTCTTCTGTCGACTTTGAGCTATCCGCAACCTATCTCTTATCATCTGAACCTGTTGTGTATAGTATTGTAGCACGATCAACGACTTCATAGATCGTTTGCCTACCTCATCCCAATATACCAGTGATCTACAGGGTCTTCCATACAGAGCCTCAAAAGGAGCCATGCCAAACCACGCATAGTAACTATTGTTCTACCCAAATTTGACCAGTATCACATGCTTTTCCTAATCATCTTTTCAATCTAACATACAGGCTCGTAGCATATCATTCAGAGTCTATATGGTCCTCTCTGACTACCCGTCAATTTAGGGATGAAAAGTGATACTCAGCTTCAGTTTTGTACCCAAGGTCTGTTCTAGTTGCCCCCAAAATCAAAATGTAAAGCGTGGATCCTGATCAAAGATGATCGAGACTGGCACTTTATGCAATCGAACTATCTCCCTAATGTATAAGTCAACCAGGTTCTCAAGAGTTTGGCTTATCTGAATGGGCAAAAAGTGTGCCAACTTGGTAAGTCTGTCAACTATTACCCAGATAGTATCATGTTGCCTACAAATTTTGGGTAAATGCACTACAAAATCTATAGTAATCTTCTCCTACTTTCATTGTGAGATCTCCATCTGCTGTAACATTCTATTAGGTTTCTGATGTTCAATCTTGACTTGTTAGCAAGTCAAGCACTTTGAGACATAACTGACAAGTTCAAACCAATTGATGGTGTTATATTGAGCTATGAAAGTAATTGACTCACAAAATAAACACATAAAAACTTAATCACTCATCATACCTTGCGACCTCCTGCTTCATTTTGTTCCACCAATGCCCCTGTTGTAAGTCCTTAAACATTTTTGTACTTCTTGGGTATATGATGTACTTAGACTTATGGGCTTTGCTTAACAATTCTTCTCTTAATTTAGGGCCGCTACGGACCCAAAGTCACTTCTGCATCCAAATAGTGTCATCTTCCTTGATTATGAATGAGGAATCCTCCTGCTCTATAAGTGCCTTAATTTTTTTTGGGTATATGATGTACTTAGACTTATGGGCTTTGCTTAACAATTCTTCTCTTAATTTAGGGCCGCTACGGACCCAAAGTCACTTCTGCATCCAAATGGTGTCATCTTCCTTGATTATGAATGAGGAATCCTCCTGCTCTATAAGTGCCTTAAGTTTTTCATATTGAGGGTCCTCCTTCTAACCCACAATAATCTTTGTAAGGATTTCATGGTGAACGATCATACTGGATAGCTTGATAGTCCCATGTTCGTTTGCTAAAGGCTTCCAGTCCACAAAATCTTCCACTAATCTCCAAACTTTCCCAACCAAACTTGTAACACCCCAATTTTTAAAACTAAAAAAATGATATTTTTTTTACAACTCTTTAAAACATTTAACAAATAGCAGTGAAAAATTCATCAGATCTAAAAGTTGGTGTGCTACTTCCCGTATTCATGCATAACCATATAATTATGGAAATAAGTAAAATTACTCAAGCATTCATAAAATAAAAATCATCCATAATTATCCATAATTAATTACATTTGTCTAATAATAATTAAATTTAAAGAAATTAATCAGAGTCCAATAAAAATCCTCGAAGGTATAGGAAAGGTTGGCTCGATCCCTATCGCCACCTCTCGCCTTTGCTTGCAAGCCTTACTTACTTCCTAAAAAATATTAAATCATATAGGGTCAGACATAAAATGTCTCAGTAGGGTAGATTATACTAAACTCGTAAAACAAAAATATGAAATAAGAATTGCATCTAGCTTTTCATGATGTAATAAATTAAATCTAAAAAATTAATCATGCATCTTAATTAATCAAGCAAGCATATTAAATACCAAATTAAACAAATATGAATCATCCATTTCACTTAAAGCAGATAAAATGTATGAACTTACCAAATGCAGAAGCCATCCAATGCATGAACCAGTTCTTATCTTTGATTATATTTTTCTTCTTAAATGATGCATGCTATGCCTAACTAATGCACATACAATTTTAGGTTTCACTTCTTAGCCCCGTGGATACAAACACATGCATAAACCTGTATCAAGGTCATGACACATGAATATTTTTATATAAGGGTGACTTTGGCCTGGCCGAGAACCATTCACCAGTCTTGGGTGAGGGATGATAGTTCGAGAGAGACTCCTAATACCACTATCCCGATGCATTAGAATTTCACTCATGAGTATCTTTCCCCCTATGCTGAAGTCTAATCCAAAGGATTTCTTCTATCTTTGTGGGTGAGGAGGAGCAACTTTTTATACTCAAAACATAACATATCCCATGAAGTCAGATGTACCGCTTGCCACTTTTTTAGCACACATCTTTTACTTGTGATGTTGCATTGTTTCGCTTAATTAACATAATGTCTTTCATGCAATCATCATAATTGAATCCATCAGAAGGATTCATTCAACCCCTTTTAGGGCAATAGATGCACTTGTAAAACATTTGCATTGATAAACATTCATTCATGCTTTACAAACACATATGCATATACATAATTAATGTGAATTTCATTCACAACTTTGCATACATTCATGCATACATGTCATCATCATCACATGAATTTATATAATTTAACAACAAGGATAGCATTAAACTTTCACAATCATATTGCGCAAGTCAGACCCCTCGGTCCCTTACTTAATGTGTAGCCCCCTTTTAGACATACATGTCTTATTACTTAAGCATGCATTCATGCCTTAGCATAATCATGTTATATCCTGCATAAAACCAAACTTATACACGTATACATATTTTGTAAACAGATAATCAAATTACACAAATCATAAAACAAACTATGCAAATATCGGGGTGCGGTCCTTAGACTGGTTCAAATTTATGAAATATTCAACTATGTGCGACAGTTACATAGTTTACAGAAACAATTTTATTTGACAAACAGAACTAATTGAAGAAAATTTTGTCAGCTTTCTAGAGTCGCAAACCATTAGTAAAAATTCATTTGTACGAGGAAGTTACAAATGTTTTACTACAGACATGCACTTTTTTGTTTCGACTATCACAGAAACATGCTTAGTCCATGAACAGAGCCCACAATTTCATAAAAGGTGTAAAAATTTTGGTATCTTTCCAATGCAGTAAACTACTTATTAAAACTCCTCAGGATGAGGGAGTTATGAGCGTTTTAACGGTCAAATGTCTGGCCAAAAATATGTAATATCGGATTTATGAATTTGGGTGGGGTCAAACCGAGTCACCCGAATCCGTATATTTGAATTTTTTTAACATAAATCAATTCAAAAAATTAAATAAAATCATACATCATAGACTCACATAACCTACAATCAACAAATCTAGTTTTTCTCAGTCGTTTGGCCAGAAAAATAGACTCGTCTTACATAAGGCCTAATTTCTCAGAAATAAAATCGGTAAATAACATGATTTAATGAATAAAATATATAATTACTCCATGAATAAAAATCAGAAAAATATAAAATAAATGCAAAATATCAACATGCACATATTCTCTCAACTATAATTAAATTATGCAAGAAATAAATTAACTATTTCACATTTTTCCTAAATGTACCAATTTTTTTTCTAAAAAACCTAATATGACTAAAAATGCAATATCTAAGGATTCTGACCATGGAAATCCTTCAAATTTTTACAAAACGTCTTTCATAATATATACTATTGACCCAAATAAAGTTTTATAGAAAACTCATAGCATAATCATGGTATTTTAGAAATTTATGGTTTTCTTTTCTGAGAAATCAATTTTTGAGAAGAACTCGATTTCAAAAGGGGTTTTCTCTCATAAAGCCGTTTTATTTTCCTATTTCAATAGTCTTAAGCCAAACCCATGTGTGTGAGGCTTGGTTTAGGGTCTACACTTATAAAAAATGATGGAATTCGTGCCACGAATTCCATTTTGCAAAAAAAAGTATATATCCTCCTACCTTTTGGCAAAAAAATCGCTCCTACATGAGTCGATTGGTCTTTTCGCACGATCTGGCCATTCCACACGAGTCATGAACCCAAAAACAGCCTCCTAACACCACCTTGAACCATGTGGAGACCTCTCTAAGGGTGAAAACTCTATTAAATGGGTTTAGGGAAAGGAGAGAAAGAAGGAGAAGGGATTTTGGGAGAGAGAGAACTTGAGAAAAAAAAAGGTCAAAATGGTGGGGGGGCATGAGCCCCTCCTCTCTTTAAATACAGTGTAGGGTTGCGTCAAGGGCTGGGATAAATCCTAGCCCTTGATCCAAATTAAGGCTACTTTCTATATCTCAAGCCTACCCTCTTTCCTATTCTTTTTTTGTTTTATAACTTTTTTTCTAACTAGTATAGCTTAAGTACTATAATATGTATATTATAAAGTATATTATATAATATATATGTTACCTAAACCATAGGGGAGTTGTTGGTCGACCCCCATGGTTGGCCCTCCCTTTCCATATTTCAAAATTTAGCAACTTGCTTGCTTGGCAAGAAAATTGACTTATTTATTTATTTATTTATTCCCCTTTATTTCCCATCTTTTTAATTTGGTCCAGCCCTTGCTAGACCCTTCTAGAGCCCTCTATGATTGGTGCCCCCCCTTTTGGTGTTAAGTTTTGAAAAAAACAACTTTTGACTTTTTGCCTCTCTTCTTGTTTTTTGATAAGTTTTTAATTTAGCTTTATTTTAATGTTTTATTTTCTTTTTACAATTTAAAGCTTTAAATAGGATGCCACATAGAATGAGATGGCCCACCTATGGACTCCTATTTTATAAATTTTAGTTAATTTTGAATTCCATTTCACTAAATAAAATTTCTCTTAAATACAAATTAATTCAAATAAAATATTTCATAAATGAAATTATAAATTCACATGAAATGTTAATATATGAAATTTAATTAAATCTACATCTAATTAAATTCCATTAATACATTTTCGAATTCACCACCTAAATAAATTATTTATTACAATTATTCTTGTAAGGCTTATTTCGAATTTCTCATAATTTATTTCTGAAAAATTTGAGCTCTATAGGGTCAGTGAGACCCGAGGCGTGTAGGGTTTCTTTTCCCATATTAAAATTGTTCTAAATCCTATAAACCATATAACATAGTGTCTAGCTAAATTAGCATTATGAAATTTCGTTTCTAAAATATCATTTTCTCAATAATGCATTTCAAAAGTGATTTCTACCTGAGTCAGCAAAACCTGTTGTCATATTGACTATTTGATTTTATTTTGGTTTCGTACATCAGGTTTCAAACTTGAATTAATATTCAATTAAGTCTTAATTTAGATTTGAATCAAACTCAAATCTAATTTATAATGTTCGAGAGATATTTATTAAATCTGAATTCAAATCCAACTCTGATATGAATTCAAATTTTCAAATCAAAATTCGAATTGATAAAACTTTATAAATTGAAATCGATACTGAATAAGACTTTAAATTAAAAATATACACTTAGTTTGAATCCTGACTAATATTAAAACTCAAATTAAGTTTTCATTTAAGTTCAGCCTAAATCTATATTAAATCTGATTAAAAAAAACCCTGATTCAGAATAAATTCCCAACTTAAAATTTATTTTGAATCTTCATTAATACTTAAATTATAAATAATTTTATAGCTTAATTTCAAATAATATTTTAGCCTTAATTTATTGTTATTTCTCATAAAGTATCAAAAAATTATGGGTTTTACAAAACTTGCTAATGTACTTCCTGCCTTACAGCTAAGACAATCTGCTATGACGTTTGCTTTTCCTAGTGATAAAAAATGGTAAACTCGTGATCTTTTATCAATTCTAGCCAATGCCTCTACTGCATGTTCAATTCCTTCTGTAAGAATAAATACTTAAGACTCTTATGATCTGTGAATGCTTTAAATTATTCTCCGTATAAGTAATATCATCATATCTTTAAGGCAAACACTACAACCACCAATTCTAGGTCATGAGTTGGATAGTTCTGCTCATGAATCTTCAATTGTCAGGATGTGTATGCTATAATGTTATCATTCTATATTATCACATACCACAAACCTGTACCCGAAGCATCTGTGTATACCATAAAGCCACCCTGACCAGACGTCGAAGTTAAAACAGAAGCAATCGTGAGTTTGTTCTTCAAATTCTAAAAGCCTTCCTCACACTTGTCGACACACTTAAATTTAACTCCCTTCCTAAGAAGTTTGATCATAGGCAGAGCGATCTAAGAAAAGTTCTAAATGAATCACTTGTAGTAGCCCACCAAATCAAGGAAACTCCTAATATCTATGACATTTTTTGGTTGTTCCCAATTTAATACCCATTATTAAGATTCCTCAATACTTTTAATATAAGATTTTATTTTTGAAAGAACTAATTACCTTAGCTAGGTCTACTGACACTTCATCCTTCAAGATCACATGGCCTAAGAACATGAGTTTCTCAAACTAAAACTCGCACTTAGAGAATTTAGAGAACAACTAGTGTTCCCTAGGAGTCTCTAATACATTTTTCAAGTGATCTCGATGGTTCTCCATATCTTTTGAGTATATCAAAATATCATCAATGAAGACAATCACAAATATATCAAAGTATAGTCTGAACACCCGATTCATCATTCTATAAAGGCAGCTAGCGCATTTGTGAGTCCAATGGCATTAGTACGAACTCATAATATCCATACCTTGTTCTAAAGACTTGAAATATCATCATCCTTAATTCTAAGTTGATGGTACCTAGATCTAAGATCAATTTTTGAGAAAACCTTCACCTTCTGTAACTGGTCGAATAAGTCCTCAATACAGAGCAATGAATACATGTTTTAATGGTCGCCTTATTAAGCATCCAATAGTCAATGCATAATTCCATAGACCCATCCTCTTCTTTACAAACATGACAAATGCTCTCCACGATGACATACTCGATCAAATAAATCTTTGTTTCATTAATTCTTGTAGTTATTTTTTTAACTCTTCGAGTTTTGTTAGTGTTGTGCGATAAGGTGCCTTGGAGATTGACACGGTTGTAGGCACCAACTCAATACGGAAGTCCACTTCACTATGTGGAGGGAGTCAAGACGAGCTCCTCTGGGAATACATCTTAAAATTCATGAAATATCTCTAGTTCACCAATCTGTGTGGTCTTCGGTTGCACCAGGGAAACATTAACTAGAAAGGTCATTCATCTTTGATGCATATATCTTTGAGTCTTCAATACCGAAATCAATTGATCCTTCAAAGCAAGTCTTGAAAGCCTAAATTCTACTTTTGGCAAACCTGGTCTAGATAGTACCACTTTTCCTTGACGACATAGAATATTGGTGTAATGTTCATATAACCAATCCATACCCAATGTGACATCATATTCAGTCATATCGAGTAGGATCAAGTCAGCAGGTAGATTATGCCCATCTAATAATATTTTCATATCCAGTATATAATTTACACAAATAGAGTTGTGTAATGCCTTAAAAATTAGAGTCATTTTGTTTTTGAAATATATATAAAGATTTGACTATTTTAAAATACAACAGAAGGAATACTATTCAAAAAGGGTTTCTTTAAAACCAAGCTAGATGGGAAATAAACTCATCCTTAGCAAGAGACTTCTTTTGCATAACAGAAAATACAAAACAATTTCATTCATTGAATATTCCATAAAAGTTCAATGAAGTAAAAGGCTATATATTCAAAATCCATTTTTTCAAAATGCAATGTTCACCTAAACAAAACTTGGTGAATATCCAATATCGTTTACAAAAAGAATGTACTCGACATGGGATAATAGTACAAAAAGAAAAAAGAGTCTTAGTGCACAATCGACCCAAAGTATAAAACTATACAAATAGCAATTATGGTCCTAGAAATAGAAGAGTCCAAAATCAGCTTCAGAGGGTGACCGAGTCCTCAATATCTATCATCCTCGATACACGCTTTCCCATGAGAACCTGAAAAGGCGAAAAGTAGTCGTGAGACTAACCACATATCTCAATAGGAACAAGACCACCCATTCCGCAATAGTGGACACAGATAGGTCACTAGCCCAACTAGAGTCCAACTAAGTATGTGGCTCAACACGAGTCCAAAATCATGACTCCTTGTAGGATAGATTCATTTTAACCTCTAACTAAGAGATTGAAAACACACATGCATACCCTAAATGTATGAACATATTTTATTGATCTTTTTTTTATCTTATTCTTTTGCTCTCTACATGATGCATTAAATTTACTGTTTCGCTTTTTTATAATCTTCTCCTCAGGGGCACCACTGCTTGAGCCGCTCTAGGCATACTGGTCTACTTGGGGGTGTATTTTCACACATTTGTGTTTTTAACATATTTTATTATTATCCCTCAAGAGAAACCCGAATTTGCAATTACCAAGAGTCTGGAACCCTTCATCAAAGGATTCATTTCCTTAAAAAATTATAGTGCACTACCGCTAGTGTATGTAACCAGGACCTCCAACAAAAAGTAGTCTTCATTCCTTAAGCCGCCATGGTTGGAGACTGGTCCACCCTCAGTGACCAGGATGGGGCCTAACAGAAACCACCACCGCCTCCAACACAACATCCACGGGGTCGGTGCTAACTCGTTCAATGAGCAAAGTCCATTCAGAGATCGCCCCCCTTTTAGGTCATAATAATTTCACACATGGGCAGATCTCATCTTCAAGGTCTAATCTATTTATAAAGGGTAAATTCATAATTTTAACCTTTTTACGAAACCCCAAGACTAATACGTAGTCTACATAGACCTAAATATCTCTACTCATCTCAACCAGTGAACCTAATCAACTAACTAGTGCTATGACATAATTTGACACTAGTTCACTATGCCATATACATATATCATCATCACCTTCTAATAACTATATGTATGTATGTTGATCTAACTAAATCACGTACATGTTCGTACACACACACACACACACACACACACACACACACACACACACACACACACACACACACACACACACACATATATATATATATATATATGTGTGTGTGTGTGTGTACGAACATGTACGTGATATATATATATATATATATATATATATGTGTGTGTGTGTGTGTGTGTGTGTGTGTACGAACATGTACGTGATATATATATATATATATATATATATATATATATATATATATATATATATATATGTGTGTGTGTGTGTGTGTGTGTGTGTGTGTGTGTGTGTGTGTGTGTGTTCTTTTTCACTAAAACATGTTCACAACATAATTGAATATCAGCTCTGCTATATAAGAAATATAAAACATACTTAAGCAAAATGAAAATCATACATTCAAGTATAAACATCACATCTCAAGGTAAGTCGAGTCCCTCTTTGGACTACCAAACTCAAATTGATGCATACAACCCTAAATCACATCAAACGCAAGTTACTCAACCTGATCCAGGGTTAATCCATGTATTACTCAGGCTAAACAGCCTTCAACTGGGTTCAAAATGCCAAAACAATAAAATCTGGTGCAAAAACCAAAATGCCTGCAATATTTTTTCTATCAGTCTTGCACTAAGACAAACTTGCATAGATGTGTACAAGAATGGCAACTCTCCATGTATATTAAGTGAATGGTTGCAACAATTTCAAGTATGATCCATAGATTATTTTTCCTACCCGAGTCGAATAAACATGCACAAAAAAAGTAGACAGTGAGGTTGTTGTCAACCTCAATACCCGGCTTGAACAATATGGAGATGAGGCCACTTGTAATGGTAGTGGCGAGATAGAGATGGAAGTCACTTGTAGTGGTAGTGGTGAATTGAAAGTGAGTAGTTGCCCAGATATAGAAGAGAGTGAGGTCGGGGTTGGGGCAATTATGGAGGGTCCACTGGCAGAATATGTGATTATGAGCTTAGTATAAATAGAGGAGAGCAATGTTGGGCTACATAGTGTATAGGAGGTTCCTCCTCCCCCTCCTTCGACAAGAGTGTGTGCTTTGAGTAGGAAGTCGCAATAACGAACAATGTCTGATGTCGAGGGACAAGTAAATTTTTATATTTATTTTATATATAATTTTCACTTTATGTTAGATCATCCATTAAAAAAAAATGATTTTTGATACATCTATGTAAATCAAGAGTATATCACCATAAGTTATAGTTGTTCAGTACCACAATAAACACACACACACACACACACACACACACACACACACACACACATATATATATATATATATATATATATATATATATATATATATATATATATATATATATATATATGTGCATTATGCATGTTATGCATAACCATGTGTTTATTTGTTTATTTGTTTACATGCATTTCAATCAGTGAAAATGTTATAACTACTTAATATATGCATGTGAGTGCAGTAACCACATTAGCCTCCACCTCCTCGCGTTCACCAATTCTTCTATCACAAAACACACTTGTGGTTTCTAGTACTAAAAGAGTCTCACAAGAATTTGTTGGATAAGATGCATTTACAAAAATTCTTAGAGATCACCCTATAAAAAAATTATCATAGTCTCATAGATTTTATTGTACAGTTTTTAAGTCAGTCTTCAAACACATTCATCTTCAGAGACATACAAATGAAAATCACATTGGAAGAAGTAACACAAAATACTAGATTGAAGTGGTATGGAAACCCAATAACTGAATGTCGCTGGGGAGAATTCAAGGATTTGGGTTGCATCCTCATAGATGCAGATAATGAGGCATGGGGTGATGTTGTGGTCAAGTTATCATGATTAAGAAACCACTAAGACTGCATATTGACAAAGAGTTCAGGTGGAAAGGGCAGAAAGAATCTGTAGAACGGTTTACCAATAAATCCCCCTCCCCCTCTGATGTTTTTGGGATGAGAGACAAATATTTGGCTGCAATCTCATAATTTTTTTTTAAACTCAGTAGGACTTGTGGGTCAATTTGAAAATTTTAACAGCTGGTCTGTTGAAAGTACGTAAAACTGCTTGGATAAGAACAAATTTTTATGATGCAGATCATTGAGGCTGTATTTTTTGGTGGACAAGACCTAACAACTAGATTTTTTGTGTTGGAGCAGAATCCCTCTCTATCAGAGTGGCAAGCCTATTGTATATGTCAAAACAAGTCTCATGCAACACCACGTAAATGTCAAATCCTTGTAGACTGGCCGACTCATTTTGCCTTTTTATTTTCTTCTTTGTGATGGAAGGTCTTTTTTGTGTTTTTTCTTTTATTTGGTGTCATCACGTAATAAAAAAACTTAATTCCAATAATAACCGGATAATATACATGCAAAAACCAAAAAAAAAAAAACTAGAAAAACTCACCTGCAATGTTCTACAAAAAATTTTGATTAAACTGGATAATATACATGCAAAAACAAGCAACTCGAAGGATGTAACTGACACATACAACCAATTTAAAAAAAGGTTTTTATTGAAAAAAACAATAGTGAAAAACTATTCACCAAAAAACCTAGTCGTGAGTAACTTTACCGAAAAAAATTCGGTTGAGGGACATCGATAAAGTCGTTGCCGATGGTTTTTACTAGAATATTCACAAGAGATTCGTCGGAGGGGTGCCCAAATTTGAGGTTTTGCCACTGCAGATAAACCGTTGTCGATGAATCATCGAATATGAGGGATTTTCACAAAGTTGTCGACCACTAAAATATTCGCCTGAATGTCATGAAATGTCGTCAGAATGATTGGAGGCCACAAAAAATCTAGGGTTGCAAAAATAGAGAATCCGGAAGCAAAAAAGGGATTGAGAAACAAAACACTATTTATATGAGATGAAATTTCGTAAGAAATAAGAATTTCATAATACAGGCGATGCAGATAAGAAAATGTTGCAATATCGAACTTTCACATGGTTTTTATAATTTCATAATACTTTATGCGATACTCTTTTGAAATTTCGCAAAGTAAGGACTTACACAACACTTAAAAAATTTTGCAACATGCCTTGCGATTTTTACAAGTATTTTACAATTTCATAATCTTTTTTGAAACATTGCAACCTCAAATGAGATTTTGTTGATGAGTTTTGTGGGACCATCAACTTTTAAGGTTGTGACGTGTGAAAATAAAAAATTTGAACATAAAGGTTAAAAACATTCAGAAAAAAATTGACAACCTAAGGAATTGTTCAGTTGGTGAATTTGCTAAATTACAGAGCATTTTTTAAAGCACGATAATTCATTTTCCGTTTCTTAAATAACGCACGCGTAAGCAAATTCGCATAGGGATGTTATTGAAATTTAAGTAATAACGTTTAGCCCAACTCATCGACCGAAGCAGGAGGGAGGGATTGCTTAATTTTGGCAAATGCCAGTGGGAGAACAGATGAACGGTCAAGATGCGATTCCGGTGGATCCCGAACGTACTGGCCACTTCAGCCCTCGAAATGGACGGTTAGATTTGCGTCATCGGTCTCGCATCTGCCGCGAAGTTCTAACTCCCCAGCACCGCTATAAAAGGCCTCCCCGCCCGTCTCTTGCAGGGTTTTCCCTCTATTTCTTCGATTTTTAACCCGATATTTTCTTCTTCTTCTCTCTCTTTGAGCGATTACGATGTCGACCGAGAAGGAAAGAGAGAGCCACGTTTACATGGCGAAGCTTGCAGAGCAAGCCGAAAGATACGATGGCAAGTTTTTGTTCTCCATTTTTTTCGCATTTTCGTAAATTTTTTGTCTCATTTTTTTGCTTGTTTCTCTGTGCATCCGTCTTAAGATTCGTTTGTTCCCTTTTTTATTTCGTTCGGATTATTAAAAAAAAATAGATCTTGGCTTCTGGTGATTTTTAATGGATTTTCTGTATTTTTTGGCATGAATTTGTGTGTAAATATTTCGGTCTTCGTTGTTGATTTATTTAATGTTTTAGATATTTTCTGCATGATCCCTTTTTTCTAAATTTTTGGTTGATTTTTGTTTTTCTTTTGATCGGTGGATCGGTCTTGACTCAGATCGATCTGTTTGATCATTTACTCAAGACGAGTTTCTCGTGTCGATGAATATGTGAAATAGGGAAATGGAAGTGATCGGCCTGTGCTGGTGAAAAGGGGAAGAGAAAGTTGTTTGATCGATGGAGGTCAGGGTTAGGGTTATTGTTTTGGTTTCCGTATCACAGTTGATTGATTGATTGGCAAGGATTTGGACATCTAAATGCATGTCTTGGCTTGTGCTTTCTTGACAAATAGTTGGAGCATTTTCGGGAAGGCTCGTCCTGTTGAACCATTTAAGGTTAGGGTTTTCATCTTATTTTGCCATTAAATGCCGATATATCGGGTCCGTTACTAGGAATGTCGAAGCATTGATATGCAATGTGAAGGTGTCGAGCTACTATTAAGTTCTTTAGCTTGATGCTTGCTGGATCGATTCTAGGATCGATCTACGTGCTCTTCTTTCTTTTATTTTTGTTGTGTTTCATTGGGTCCCTGTGATGCTTTTGTATTTTCAGGACAAGGGAAATGCGAGATGGTTGAGGGTTTTGTTTTGTGAGGGGGACTTGGATAGGGTTTTAAAATGGTTCTTAGAGTTTCTTGTGATAGTGGAAATGGCTGTGTTGACAACCTTGAGAATACTTTTCTGTTTTCCCCCATTTTTATTGACCTGTATCATTGTTTGTGGACATTCCAGATGCAAATTTCGTATTCGATTGGTTGCCTTCTCTTATTCCTTCCACCCAGCTGTTTTATTTCCGAAATCAAACATGTTCTTCTTTCTTTTTATTTCATTTTCTCATTGCAAAACATATTTTTAGTAAATTGCGCTTAGTTGAAACTTGTTTTAGCAGTTCGTGTATTGATTTATGATTGAGTTTCTTGCTCGTGATATGTCATTGGATACATCCCTCTTTTTTTTTTCTTATTGGGAAGATTGTACTATTTTATTAGCTAATGTTTCTGTTATTTTATCTTGGCTCTGACTACTTGTTTCCTGATCCTTATTTGTTGCAAATGATTGATTTTTCATTTGGTTATGTTGCAATGCATGAGTAGGGTTACATTCTAATATGATGGATGAAGCTCCTGCACTGTGCACGTTTTTTGTTGGGATATTTCTTATGACATACTCTTGCACATCCTTCTCATGCACCCAAGTTAGTGCATGTTCTATGATCCATATATGATGGTCAAGCTACAAAGCTTGCCTGTTGTGTCGGGATATTGATGCTTTAGGTTGTGTCTTTATTTGAGGCTTGTGACTATGTATTCAAGGATTATCACAGGCTTGTAGGCTGTGCTTTGCATCTGATGAGTTGCATGAAATGTGTATTTTTTCGTATCTCGCCAATACCAGAATTGTAGGTCAGCATAGTAGTGTTTTGTTTTCTTCTAATTAATATACTTGTTGTACTTAATATGACGAGCATTTACTGCAGTGGTTGGTGCTATGCGTGCATATCTTTTACTCTGTATTTTCTTATGACGTGAACCACACAGTTATCTATTCTCTTAAACAATCTTGTTGATGTAACTGGCTTGCTGATGTTGTTTTCATTATGGTTGGTGCAGAAATGGTTGAATCCATGAAAAAAGTTGCTAAACTAGATCTAGAATTGACTGTTGAGGAGAGAAACCTACTATCTGTGGGTTACAAAAATGTTATTGGTGCACGTCGAGCTTCGTGGCGCATCATGTCATCTATAGAGCAAAAAGAAGAGGCAAAGGGGAATGAACAAAATGTCAAGCACATCAAGGCCTATCGACAGAAGGTGGAAGAAGAGCTCTCAAAGATTTGCAATGACATCTTGACCATTATTGATGAGCATCTGATTCCTTCATCTGGGACAGGAGAATCCACCGTCTTCTATTACAAAATGTGAGTAGCAAAACGTTCAGCTGACACTTTTCTTTGTCAGATTGGTGTATGAACTAAAATCCAGCTTTGCAATTTTGTGAATTTTTACTGTACGTGTAAATTCAAGTTGCTCTTGTTAACTGGATATTCATCTGTTCACTTTCTTTTTCTTTTGTACCTCTGTTTCAATGTTCGAACTATATCCTCATTTTTTCTGATTTGCCTAAGAAAGTAATATACTCTTTGGTACCTTTTGCTCTCTCCTTTTTGGTCCGCAAGATTTTGGTTGATGTAATCCAGGTTGTTGTGTGACCAAGATTGACTGGAAATGAAATGATTCTTTTTCTCAAGGCATGCAATATTTTCTGTTCCTGCTTTACTTTATCAGTTCTCAAGCTCCTCATTCAGAAAGATTTGTTTATTGACTACAGGAAGGGTGATTACTACCGCTATCTTGCAGAATTCAAGACTGATCAAGAAAGGAAGGAAGCATCAGACCAATCTCTCAAGGCTTATCAAGTATGTGTGCATGTGCAATTTCTATGGAAGTAGTTAATCTGAACCTTCCTTGGTGCAAATCTGGTTGATATCACAGTTGGCACTCTAGGCACTTGGCCAGGTGACCAAGTGGTGGCCTTTTGATTGACTGTTACTTCTTAATGACCTACTATATGTTTCGTGATATGTGATTATTTTTTGTCTTTTTCGCTTGAATGCTTTGCTTTGTATATTTATTATAATCTTCTTTTTTATTTCCTTTAGGCTGCATCAAACACTGCAAATACAGACCTTCCTTCAACCCATCCGATTCGCCTCGGCCTTGCTCTCAACTTCTCAGTTTTCTACTATGAAATTATCAATTCTCCTGAGAGGTGACTTGTTCGTGCATGCATATTAATTTGGATTTTAAGATGTCGGATTGCAATATGAGACTGAGAAATACAAGTGCTTCTTCTCTGGTTATCCATCGTTGGCTAATATTATTAGAACTGCAGGGCTTGTCATCTGGCAAAACAAGCATTTGACGAGGCAATTGCAGAGTTGGATACCCTGAGCGAGGAGTCCTACAAGGACAGCACTTTGATCATGCAGTTGCTGAGGGATAATCTTACTCTTTGGACTTCTGATCTACCAGAAGATGGAGGTAATCCTTAAAACCAACTGAAAGATCCACATTTCTTTTTATCAGTTCACTTCAAATCCTGAAAAAGGAAATCCTACTGCAATGTGCGTGCTTTTCACAAAGATTGCCCTTACAGGTGAAGATGGTCTCAAGGCTGAAGATGGCAAAGCTGAACCCGAGGTAATTATTCATTTTACGTGCTCTCCATTTGCTTTTCTTTTGTCCTATGCATATCCATGTCTATTGAAATCCTATCGAGGATGGTTACCTTTTTTTAAAGGTAATTACACATATAGTGCCCAATGTATGATGAATTTACATTTAACTACCTCAGTTATCAAATAATTAAGAGAAAACACCTATCATTTTGAGAAATTGCTGACTCCCTGTGTCACTTTGATCCTCTGAAATTACTTGGTTGAACTTAATTGTTGCTACAAAAATAAATAAATATTTGAAAACTGAGGCGTCTGTAAAGGTGCCATATATTAACCGCTCATTGAAATCACCTTTTTTTTTCAACAAAGTGAAAGCTGTGGCATATTGCCATATCATGTAGGTGCGGTGATCCTAGGGTACTTGAGCCCTGGCAATCGGGTCCACCTCAAACCTGTCACCAGCCATTCTCTTTCAAGGACGGACAAGTTGCGCTTGGATTCAAACCTTTGGCAGTAAAAATCATGTCATCCAACCACTTTGCTGCTATGATATATGTGCATTACTTGTCATTGCATGGTAAATGGTATATGTTAGTGAAGGGCTAGTTGTTGTTGGCCCCATCCTGATAATGGCATCACATAATCGGCTCAACCACATATTCTGTGGGATTGTGGTCCGGCTGGATTTTTATTAGGTTGTCCTTGGCTACACCAATTTGGACAAAAGAATGGAGTGACTTGGCCTTAGGAGTTGACATCATCCAACCTGTAAACCTACTCGTGTAGGTGATGAGCCACCCATTGTTAGCTTGGTTGATGGGGACCCTATGAGTTTGTATTGGGCTTCTATGCCCATGCTTTATGCAGCTTCACTGAGGATCTTGACAGAAATTAGGAATCTTTTGTTAATGTTTAAACTTTAATCATCCTTCACCACACACGCACAATCTCTCTCTCTCTCTCTGTCTGTATGTGTGCATGTTTTGACACTTGTTTCTGTTGAAATGGTGCAGCATTGACGGGCAATGCCTCACTTGCCACTTTAAAATGTGACATGGCTGTGGTGCGGTTGGGAGGTAAACCTGGAGGGTAGTTTCCATTCTGATTAAGGACGATTAAGGACCCATCTTTTAGTATTTTGGCATCGTGTAGTCTCTTGGGAGATGTCTACTTCTGTCCTCATCTTTTGCCTTGGCTGCTTTTCCCACCATTTCTTTTTCCTCTCTTTCCCCTTAAGTTGATGTTATAATGTTGGAAGATGAAACATTTATGTTTGATCTGTTCCGGAGGTATAAGTCAATGTCAGGAGTGCTGCTGCTGTTTTTTTGCTTGTCATCTTTTCCCCTTTTGAAATTCTCATTCTTCATGTCCATAGCAGTCTCTTGCTTTCACCTGCATTGTAATTCCATGCAATGTTCATTTAGTTCATACTTTTTCCTTTTTTGTTGTCTTGTTTAATATGCTATTAGTATGTGCATATACCTGCGTTCGAATGGCTAATGAGCATTACCTACCCTTTTATGCCTTGAATTTATTAATGCCCATTGTCTTTCCAGCGACAAAAGCTTGAAACGGCAACACCACAACAGCTAAGGTCTTGTGAAATATTATATTTTTCTCCTATTTTTATTGGTAAAATATCAGTAAAAATAATTGAATTAGGAAATTAGGGAAAATCTCTAAAAAGGAATTAAAAGTATCTACGAAATATAAAAGGTGATGTTTTCTTTTGCGATATAGCCTAATAGAACTGTAAATATTATTATAAAAATTGCAGTATTTACAAAGGGTTTATATTTGGTACAAATGATGCGAGTTGATTTGACACAATCTAACCTCATGGATGTCTTCCTCACCCTTTGTTTGGTCGTTTTTACATACACAAATGACTAGCACATCTTACCTTTAACAAAATTAAAAAAAATATCCCAATGTTTTAAATTCCTGAAAAGATTATGATATTTTTGCAATATTTTCGAAAGTATGCAAAAAGTATGACTATGTTTACCTCATTCTTTTGCACATAGTTTTGTGCGTGAGGGGGATTGCGGGAGAAATAGCAGTTAGCACGATCCCGTTTACCTATATAAGGAGATGTTGCTAATCATGGTGTGCTTGTTCAGTTCATAAAGAGCTCATTCCAACTTGAGTAATAGTTTTATCTAGCCAAACATTAACAACTTGGCTTAATCCGTATAACCTCATTAATTTATAAATATCTTTGTTATTTTTTAACAATTGACATCACATGCGTCGTAGTCTATATCTTGAAGTGTTTGACCTGAAAGAAATAGGTTTAAAGATGTAATTTTATTACGTCCAACTTTGAAATTGACCTTTCAAGTCATCTTATCTGCACCTTTGAATTCATAATTTATATTGAGTAATAGTCAAAGTCTTCCCTGTTTAGGCTGCTAATGAGCTGCGAAGCCTTGGATGTGACTTTTTCACCGGGGTTCTGCTCATAATAATCACAGAGAGGTGTTGGTTTTGGAAGAGACCAACTTCCACTGTGCGGCATGTAACAAACAGGCTCTTTAAATAAAATGTTTCCTTTGGAATCTTTGTGAAAAATGATCATATTTTTCTTTCCCAAATGGGTTTTCCCTCTCTCTTTTCCACTTTCAAACCGGCCCTAAGATCAAGAACAATCAAGCCCCTTAACTAAAAGTCGATGCCTTTTCTTTTTAACTCAATTTTTAGCAAAACCCTTCCTCAATTTATCCAAACTCTAAAGATTTTACGGCCTTTGCCGTCAGCTAGTTGTTCACACACCTCGGTGTAGAGTTCCACCAAACCATGAATAGTCTTCTTCGTGAAAACCTCTCTAGGCATGGATATGGCTCTCTGATACCATATCAAAAGCAAAGAGACAAATAAACATTTGAGAAGGGTGGATACCAAAGATGTAACTTCATTCAGCACAAAAGAAGATGGTCACAGCATTATAAGGGGTTGAACCCACCTCTAACTAACTAAAAATGAACGACAATAACCATTTAACTTTGACCCTACAACAGAATGTGTAAAAATACAAAAATACTCCCATAAATAATAAAATATACAAAGAAGGGTAGTGCACTGAAGTTTTTTTTTTTTTTTTTATGACGAGGGACCCTCGCCAAAGCGAGGAAACCCCCGGGAGGGATCCCACGAGACTACCGTGCCTTATGTAGCCCACCCCTGAAAGCGACGAACACACCCATACGGTACAGTGAGGTTTGATTAGTACAGACCGAAATACACTATTGCATTGCTCAAGACAGCCAGCATAGAGGTGGCAGTGGTCAGATTGCATCTTACCTTTGGCTCCAGTTATAACTCCTCATGGTGCCCTTCCTCAAGGAACTCAACGGAGGCTGTCTGCTGTGTTACAGAGCCACTGAGTTCTGCTGCAAAAGGGGTGAAGGATGTGGCCCTTTTATAATTGGTTTGCATCCTGAATGGTGGATGGAAATGGTTCTAGCTATAGTTACCGGGAAAAAAAAATGCTAGAAGCGATGTGTGAAGTGTGCAATGTGTTTAAGAAACGTTTAGATGCATGAAGCGTGAAGCGCTTAGAAAGAACAAAGGAAAGCGAGCGAGAAGCAACAATCTAAGCTAGTAGAAAATGACATAAAAATATCGTTAAAACTCAAGTAATTTCATGCATTTTTAGCGTATATGTGTAATTACAATTCTTTCAACATGAGAAAGAAATTTACAACTGCAAAAAAGGGATTCATCTACATATTAAGATAAACAAGTGTTTTTTTAAATTTTTCCGCAAGCGGGTTTATCATAAGGTTTTGGAAACATGAAAAATGTGTATAGAGTTTCACACTTTCAAAGCTTGTAGGAAGTGAGCTTCTAAGGTTTTAAGCTGCTTCCGTAATTCCAGCTTCCTATGTCAATTGCCACGATTGTGGTTAAGAGGGTGTCGATTTGCTCTCTTTTATAGACTCAAATGATGATCAGGATTACTCTTAGATCAAACATAATTTTTAAAATCCAAATTACTGATGCCAAAAGTCATGACTTTGAACGACCAAATTGTTTGAACTTTGAAGTCATTTGCTGAGTCGTGGAAAGACTGGCATAGGTCTTCACTCAACCTTAACACGTGTCTAAATCTAACAACTCCTATAAGATAACGGCCAGAAGCTGAGTGCATACAGGAAAAAAGAAAAGGAAGTTTCTTGGAAGCTCGCCACCATTCGAGGCTCATAGTTCACTAGAGAAAACAAGATTGGTTGGAAGGGATCTGTCCAAACCCAGCTTGACCATCGAAAAAAGATTAAAAAAAGAAGAACAAAGAATAGTACTGGCAAACGAGATAATGGGAGGATGTTCAAGCTCCGTTCATTGTTGTGGTGAGTCGAGCAAAAATTCCAGCTGATGGCAAGCCCGAGTTAAACGAACCGAACTCGACTTAGCTTATTAATTAAGACAATATACTTTTTACAATTAAAAATAATACCAACCTAAACCTACTGAAAGCAAGTTCAAACCGGCACATTTACAAAATTAAGACATTGTTTCAAAGCGGTAAGCAATAAGATTTGAAATATGAGGTGGACCCCTACCAGAAGAACAGCCGCCCCATGTGGCATAGGGATTCCATCCTGGGCCTTCAGCTTGACACAGGACCCGGCTTACCACATGGGATACCATGCATGTTATAGAATCCACGTTAACACACCTACATCAACCATCTATGTTACCATGGATGTCATTTATCTGAAGATGAACAACATCCAGAATACTAGGATGGAATATCCATGATTTGATGAGCCCCATCTTTTCTGTTGTCCTCGCTTTGGATGGACAAACATAAGAGGGGTTATATGGACATCTTATAATGCGCCATCCCAAGATGGGTTGTGATTATAAAAAATCGAAAAATGACCTTATTGTACGATAAAAATGATGTATTTTTCTAAAAACCCTACAATTTGCTAAAATTTGCCCGATTACCAAAACCGCAAATAGTCAACTTTGTTAAGACCTTTTTATCCTTCACATGTATGAAACTCATGAAGTTCGCGTGATATATCGTTCCGCTTGTCTAGTATCCTAAACTCCCACTTAAAAAGAGTTCTGCACATTTTTTTTGCCGACCTCGTGAAGTTCGGATAATAATATTTGCAAACATCCTTTTAAATTCAAACTTCAAAACTTCACAAATACCTAACTAAGTTCGCATATATATCATCCAAATATACGAAGTTCCTTCAAATATATGAAATTCCTCCAAATATGAGAAGTTTCTCCTAAATACGCAAGTCCCTAAAAAATATATGAATTTTCTCTCAAATATGCGAACTTCACAAATACTTAACTAAGTTCACATACTTTGTTGAATCATATATAAGTTATTTTTTTCATTTTATTTCTCTTTTTCGGTTGTTTTTGAAAAGAACCAAAACCCTTTTCCCTCTATAACCCTAAGCATTTTTCTTCTCCCAATCCAAGCGAGTCTCGTAAATTTTTTTTGCTACATTTCGTTGAGGTTGCATTATCATCTTTATTATCGACTTCCCCAGTTAGGTCTAAAGCTGAGTTTCGTATGGATAATATATATGCATATTGTTATATTTTATTCTGAATTTTTTTTTGTAGATATGATCATTTAATAGCCCCATGCATATTTATTTTTTGTTATTGTTATGAATGTTTTTTTGTATGTTTCATGTGTTTTATTTAATATTTGTCATCAAATTTACTATTTAGGGTTTACTATGTTTAAGTTATATATATATATATATATATATTTGTTTGTGTTATAGTTGATTTATGTTTGCTTGCTTGCTTGTCTTTTAGTTAATATTCGATGTTTTTGTATTGGTTTACTGTACACAACCATTAAATAGGGGGTTAAGGTGTTATCATGGATAGTTGATTTTTAGAGTGGTTGTTGTAGGTAGTTATGTTAATTGAATATTTATAATATATATGGATGATCTTTTCTCACGTGTCATTTTCATTAAATGAATGATATGTTGTGTGGTTGGTGTAGGCAATTAATGATGGACTCTGAAATGGTTAGAATACACAATCGTAATATTGATCACCCTACTTGAAGATCTATAATCATTTTCAAATACAATAGCTATAACGAATTTGTGGCTTTGATATATCATAAAACTAGATATGTGAAAGAATCGATGATCCTCCAATATAGTTTTTCTCCAAACTTAGATAGCCAATATATATAGATGGATGTGTTGGATGATGATGATGTGAAATAGATGTTATTTCATAATGACATTTACTTAGTTGCTCACAAAGCTAAAGAAAAAGTAGAGAATGCGCATCTATTTGATGCACCATCTATCAAGCTCAGTTCTTTGGCAATCATCCAATTGTCCCAAATAGTGAACGATGTTGACATCTCAAACATTCAGCTTAAACACACAAAGGGCATGTAGTTACCCAAATTGATTAGGGATATAGATATACAATGTGCATATAATGAAGAATGATCAATTGATATTGTACATGATCAAAGGATCACTACAAAAGATGTAGAACCACATGGGCAACTCTTGGGCTAGACATAAGTATATAGTATGAAAATTTTCTAATTCGTGTAATACTTTCTTTTTCTTGAAGAAAAATAATAATGCATTAAATATAAGAAGAATTAGTCAAAATATATAGAATATTGAGGCTAGATGATGAGTTATCACCCCTTAATGCACAAATCCTATGAAACACAAGAAGGATAAAACATAATTAGAGCTACAATAGGGGTGGAGAACCAACAAACCAACTCTCTAACCATCGTAAGGACCCCTAGACCCAATCACGCATTCCCCCACCTACATCAGATCAGTAATGGACAATTTTAAGTAAACCTTCTCCCTGAGCTCACCCTTTATCCACACTAGCAACACTTTCAGATCGACCTTTTCCTCTTTAAAAAATTTGTTACTCCTCTAAATCCATAGGAACATCCATGTCAATATGAATGAACATCTCCAAACAACACACTACTTTGAGCCCATTTTCCCAAACTATCTAGCAATCAAAAGGTCTAGGCCTGAGGTTGGAAACAGTATCCCAAGCGTAACCTTGTCACCTCACATCCTATTGATCAAAATAGGAATAATATTGATTCTTCTACCTAGCACACACAGGGGCGTAGATAGGATTCATGTGAGGGGGGGGGGGGGAGGGAGGCAAACAGGGGTGTAGCAAAAAAAAAAAATTGGTGTGATAGTCTGGGGTTCGGGAGCAGCTCCTCCGATTTTTTTTTGAGATAAAATAAAAAATGGCAACAATTATTAATAAAAATCTATTTCATATGGACAAATCAAACTATTTGCTGCAGTCAAGGCTGGGCTAGGACTGGGCTACAAAAATGGATAAAAATCTATTTCATATGGAATCAGGGCTGGGCTAGGACTGGGAGAGCACACAACTAGTATCTACTAGGCTATTAAAACCTCTTTTTCTTCATGTTTGTCTTGATTTCAAAATGACCAGCCACCCCAAAACTAGCGCTCATTGCAGAAGACCAACCCCCCACAGCCTCTCCTTGGGAGTCAACTGACACGCGGAAGAAGAAGAAAATAGTTGCATATTAGGATCTAATAGAAAACTTGTAGTTAGTGGAAAACTTCCAAAACAACTTGTCACTCTCTTCATGAGGCACCAAAGGTATCAAAATTCTCATGAGCTTTATGTCAAGAGAGTGATCCTGATCCAAGTGTATTACATATCATCAAGGAAGCCTCTAAAAAATGTGAAGGTCAAGAAAATGACATAAGGAAACAATACAAGGACTCTAACAAGGATGAATTGTATGATCACAAAAACCTTAAGAAAATATCATTTCTAACTTGAAATATTGCTCACATGTTGGTTACCTTTCTTGTAGCCCATGTAATTGTAAACTCTAAAAAGATCTCCCTAAATGCAACATGTTGAATAATAAATAGGAGTCTCACCTCTATCATGTTATCAAGATAAAGACATTTGAGTGGGTTGAACCGTGGACGTAGGTCTCACAAGACCAAACCACGTGATATCGTGTTATTTTTATGTTTATTATGGTTTTTCCTTACGTATTTTGGTTTCTCTAATACCTTAACATGGTATTTGAGACAAAATACTATTTGGCTATCATGTGATTGTTCTTGGCATTTTCGTTCATTCTTGTGTGTTGTCCATTTGTTCCTGGTGCATTGTCTTGCTTATGCTTTTGTCATGACATCATCCAACTCCAATTCATCATCAAGCTCTTCAAGTTCAGTTATACTTGTTCCTAATCCAATAGTTCAATGGAATGCTTTTTCTTCTCTTGTTTTGCTCAAGTTAGATTGAAATAACTATCTATTGTGGAAATTATAGATAAAATCCATTACATACAAACAATATCTCAAGTATGTCGATGGATCCTTTCTGATGCTTGAACTGTTAAGGTAAGTGGTAATTCTTGGCAATTACCAAATCCTCAGAATCAATCAAAGATAGAGTCATACGATTTGGACTATCTCCTCAGCAATTGAAGATTCACGATCCTCTAATACTGGCAAGTGAGGTCCTGATTTGGTCAACAGTAGTTGAATTGTAGCACACAATTTCTTCAAATGTAATCTTGTAACATAGCTATAATGTCTTTAAATAGTATGTGTACACGACAAGACTTATCTGTTTGAGAATCCAAGCCATATATAACGCCCCAAAAGTTTGACTTGAGAGAAAAAGTTTTTTTGCATAGAAATATGTTCAAAAATCCGAGTTTGCAGCAAGAATTTTCAAAGATACCAAAAGGTTTTTAAAAAACACGAGTCAATTCTTCTGGGTACGTTAGCAAAAAGACTCATTGCAAATACAAGTTCACTTTCTAAGCCAAAATAGTGAGCAGAGAATAAAAGTACATTCATAAAAGAAAGAGTTTAATTTATACAAGGCAAAATGGTGTCCACCCCCAAAATAACAAAAAGGTACAAAACCAAAAGCCAGCGTATCGACAAGAGAGGCAAAGCTTTGACCATGTAGCCTCTGCACCACCGCCTATAAGAAGAGCTACCTGTCACCTACACCCATAAAGAATGGGGTCAGTCCTGAAAACTGGTAGGTACGCAAAAAGGAATAAGATGAACTAAACTAAAGCATGCTTGAACAGAAGCAAGCAGAAACAGATACAATCTACACAAGTAACCAGCAAGACTAATCGATATAACATAAATTCAAGCAAACTAGTGATACAATGATATCAATGTAATCGTAAGCAATCCTAACCAAGCTTATCATGCATACCTTCTAACTATCGTAAACAAACGGATAGTAAGGTAAAAGCAAGCAGTACGAGAATAAATAATTGTGAGCATGTCATACTGTGATCTGATTATTATCTGGACATTGTGGGTACGCACAATGTAAAAACGTAGAAACAGCCGAGATCCTTTCGGGGGGTTCATTATGCCATGTATTTTATTATACCCCGAAGGACTGGCTGAGTCCGCTCCTAAGGGAACGACCTGTGGCCGAGAGAGCAAGTCCCCAAAGGCTAGAAAGGGCCTACAGATGCATCCAATTTCTGCAGAAGTGTCGGGCGACCACCACCTAGGATACTTATGGTGACGCCATTTCACCTACCTCCGATGACTGGGGAAGCCGGATCTTTGCCCGAAATGGCCATGAATGACCTGTCCACCAGAGGGTTTGTACCATCCATCCTCTCTCTTCATGAACCAGCCCGAACAAGCACGATGAAGGGTTATTCATCATCATCGCCTGGCTCTAATATGCCCTGGTCTATTCGACCCACTCGAGCATCTTGCCTGTGAAGGCGCATGTTTATCATTTATTGAGATATCCAAAAACAAAACATGAAACTCCTTTACTTTGTGCTACACATCATAGCATCACATAGTGTTGCCAAGAGACGCGGCTGAATCTATAGCCACATGTCACCAAAAACTCAAAAGAACTCAAGTACTGACAGCATTTTCTAAGGGTACCTGCGAGGCAAAACAATAGCATAATTGAAGTCTATATGGCACAAGCATGAAAATGGGTCAGCATAAGCAAGTGAGGCAATAAAGTGCAAGGACATAATAGCCAGAGCGTATAAAGTGCGGGGCAACAGAAGGTAAAGTGCTGTAAAATAAATAGGACAAGGATCGCGAAACCGCGTCCTTGAGTTTAAAAGACAGAAAGTAAGGTACTGAAAAGTAAATAGGACAAGGATCGCGAAACCGCGTCCTTGAGTTAAAAGATAGAAAAGAAAGCCTAGGCACATATAGCGCGACGACAACAGAAAGTAAAGTACTGAAAAGTAAACAGGACAAGGATCGCGAAACCGTGTCCTTGAGTTAAAAGACAGAAAAGAAAGCCTAGGCACATATAGCGCGGCGGCAGCAAAAAGTAAAGTACTGGAAAGTAAACAGAACAAGGATCGCGAAACCGCGTCCTTGAGTTTAAAAATATATACTTATATAAGCAGATTGTTTAATTATCTTTTCTTTAGTTCAGGTTAGTTCATTCAAATCCTTTCACGCAACTTTCCCCTACCTTGGGGATTCGTGAGTTACTGCACGCCTGCGGGGGTAAGTTCGAAGGGTCTCAGGCCACGAGACACGCGGGCGCTCCGTCGTGCAACCTGTACACACTAAAGAGGTCAGCACAAGTCAAAAGCGAAACAATCCCGAACGGCAAGCGGTAGCAAGGGCTGAGCCCTGCTGACAAACAAAAGAGACGACAGGGGCCCCCTGCTCCCTGCCGGCAAACAGAACGATGACAGGGGCCCCCGCCCCTTGTCAAAAAATAGAAAGATCACAGGGGGCCTCGCCCCCTGCCGGCAACAAGAGTAATGACAGGGGGGGTGAATCCCCCTGCCGACATGCCAAACCACGACAGGGGGCTCCCCCCCTGTCGGCAAACAAAAACAGTGACAGGGACTCGGCCCCTTGTCAGAAAATAGAACAACGACAGGGGCCAGCCCCCATCAACCAACCGATGGTGACAGGGGGCCAAGCCCCCTGTCGGCAACCCAGAGGTGACAGAGGGCCAAGCCCCCTGTCAACAGACAGAGCAACGACATAGGGGAGGGGGGGGGGGGGGGGGGGGGGGGGGGGGGAATCCCCCTGCCGACAAACAGAGGCGACAGGGGGCTCCGTCCCCAACCGGCAAAAACAAAGGCAAGGGGCCAGGCCCCCTACCGACAAACAGCAAACGGCAGGGGGCAGCCCCCCTACCGACAAACAGCAAACGGCAGGGGGCCAGACCCCGTATCGACAAACAGCAAACGGCAGGGGGCCAGGCCCCCTACCGACAAACAGAAAACGGCAGGGGGCAAGGCCCCCTACTGACAAACGGACAACGGCAGGGGGCCAGGCCCCCTACCGACAAAATTGCCGGCGACTGTTATCGTCGCGAAATTTTTCCCCATCTTCCCTTCCTTGCGGAAGAGAGAGAGGGAAACACTTTCGCGATTCAAACTTGACTGGATTTTGGAAAATGTTTTGAAATACTCGCCTCCGTTTTGAAAATTGCGGGAAAATCCATGGGATGAGGCTCGACCTGTCGGTACGAGGTTCGACCGTTCCTGCCGCCTTTAACAGGGGTAATCGAACCAAGGACCAAAATTGTGCTTGACTTAGTTAAATCATCAAAATCCTGTTCTATCCTAAATGCACAGAGAATTCAGGCATGTGCTATGAGATTTTGGAAAATACAGCTTGAGAAAACATGATGTATGCTTGGAAAACCTTTGGGGTTGAAAGATATTTCTCAGGGAAAAGGTCAATTTCTCAGGAAACTCAGATGAAAAAGGGTTTTTGAAATCACGAGAAAGTTCATAAAGATGTGGGAAAATCATGAATAGTTGAAAATCCTGGGAAAATGAAAATGATTCTTGAGAAAAAGGTGAACATTTGAAGGAAAATTGCTTGTCAGGAAAAGCTTCAAGTTTTGAAAAGTTGTTTTGGAAAATGATTGAAATTCATTGAAAAACCCTTGTGGAGAAGGAAAATTAAAACTTGGGAAATTGAAATCTTGAGAATCTTACCCTTGAAAACTAATTTTTTGATTCTTGAGAAAGATTGGGAAACTCCTTTTTTGAAAATCTTAAGAAAATAGCATTTTCCAGGGAAAATCGAGAGAAAACTTTGATTTTGGAAATCCTCAGAGTTTCTTGAGAAATCGATTTATTTGAGAAGGAAGTTTTCTTAAGAAAATCGCGAGAAAACCAATGATTTCATGATGCAAATGATATGAGTGAATGAATGCACTTTGAAAGATTTTCTAATAAATTTGTTGGAAAAGTGTGCATTAAGTCAAAATAAATCCTTCACATATCTTGACTGTGGCCATGAATATGTTCAGAACTTAATTGATTTAATGCACAATGTTTTGAAAATATTGGAAATATGATGTGCATTTTTAAGATAGCCTAAGAGTGTAGGCTCAATGTGACTAGTAGAAAGATGATAGATCTGGGTCTCGTCCATATTCCGACTAGGGCCGTAAATATGGATTCCACCGAGTCCATTAACTCCCTAAGAGTTGGTGCACGTGCCATTCGTGAACATCCATAGTGCTTTTGGAATAAAATGCATGAATCATATAAACAGGTTATTCATAAATTCAAACTATATGATATGCATCCTAGTTTAAGCAGAAAATTAAATCTCTTATTCCAAAATTTACTTTATTACATCACTAAATAAATGAAATAAAGGGAATTGCAGACTTCAGCTCCTTCATTTGAATGTCTCTGCCAAACTTGAAATAAGGTTAGCTCAAATATGTGGGTTTTTCCAAAATTTTCCAATAATATTGTAAAATTATTGGACTTAATTGGATATAAACCCTATTCTCATGCTTCCTTGATATTTAAAATGATGTAAATGCAAGAAATTCGGTGGAAAATAGTTTAAAATTCGAAATGGTGGTCAAAATGTCCCAAATACCCCTAATGTTAAAGTTATACCTTTAAAATCAGGGTTTTTGAAGGAAAACTTCGCAAAATTGATATTTCGAAATTCAAGTTGAAACAAATGATGATGAAGTGCAGTATGAGGCATGATGACATGCTGCTAAACACATTAGGACTGTAAAATCAGAATTTGATATTTTGCAATTTATCCAAAATAACGAATTTCGCTTGTTTTTCGCTTGGATCCGGGTCCCGTAGGGCCCTGTTTTGATGATATGGCTAAACCAAACCTCAAATGGATTCCAAATTGCACCAAATTAGGTATGAAGCACTTACCTACTCTGATAAACATCCTAGAATGATAAAAATCACGAAATGATATGATTTGAATGCTAAAATTTGAAGAAAGTCCTAAAAGGGATAGATTTTGCCTATGGACCCGAACCAAATGCAATGCTTAACATGATAATGCGAGATTTACACCATGAAAACTTCTAATAATTTGCAGACTGATAAAGGACCTAAAATGGAATATTTTTGGTTTTTACAGCCTCAGGATTTGAACCATGGTGAGTTCGGTAACAAGGATTTGGTTCTGACAGAGGTAAAAATCAGACTAATCTAAGATAAAATGCTAAAAAAATATAAAACAGCCATGGAAATTTCTGATATTTAACAGAGCGACTCAAGACACCTACATGGACAATGTTTATGTTCATGACTTTAGCATTTGACTAACATAAACACAGATAAAAATATAACTTTTCATTCCTAAATTGAGAGAACAGACAAATGTAGCAAAACAGAAGACTGAGAAAAAAATTCCGAAACAGATATCACAACTGTTCTAAAAATCACAAGCTTACAGATGCAAACAGAGGACGTCTTGGACATAATATTAACTTTTTAAAGATTTGGATTTAGAACAACACCCAAAGAGAACCCATAGCTCTAAGTCGATCCAAGGTCTCATAAGCCCAAATCAGGCTCTGACACGTGTCCCGCACTCTCGGATTTTTTTCAGATATAAAAATAAATAAAAAAAATCTCAGAAAATTAGGTTAAAAACTAGACATCCTTTCGAGTTCAGAACATCTTTCGGATCGAAAATCGGATCTTCCATGAGGGAGATCTCGATTTTACAAGTCAGAAAAGAGATTTTAAAATGCATCCCGAGTAATAAAACCCGACTCATCTTTTTGAACGTTTACCACAGTAAACGAATTCAAATCTCTCCGAATTTTTAACACATTTCTAGGGACACCTAAGAGCGCATTCCATGTTTTTTTTGGAATTTTTAATAAAAAATAAATGCATGAAATGACATGTGGACTGACTGACAAAAAAAGAGAGCTACTGACATTGAGCAGAATTGAAATAAATGCTTAATTAATCCTAATTAATTCATGAAACATGCTAAATTAAAAAAATAAAATGCAAATTAAATCTACCTAAATGCATGAATGCTAAAAATCATCAAGGAAGAATAATTGAATATTTTTATATATGTCGTTTTATGAGAATAGCTCGATCCATCCCTCGGATGAGCTCTTTCTTCAAACGACAACACAAATCAAATCATGATGAAATCGATTTGAATAGGGGCTTACCTTGTGTTCTCCTGCGGTTTTGAAACTCCCAAAATGAACGACTACCTTGACAATGGACTCCAGAGGGGCGTGAATCCAGAGGAAACCAAGAAAGAAAGAAAATGGAATTCTGAAGTTCAATTCTCAAACAGGGCTCTCCCTGAGTTGGGCACGGGCTAGAGTATTTGTAGAAATTTTGGAGATTTTCAAAATTCAAACACAGTGAATCTGGACCTTCCATGTGGCGCTATCTCAGGGCAAGCCATTTTGATTTTTTGAGAAAATAAAAATGAGAATTTTGTGAGTGAGACACCTCAGCATGGGGAATTTGGAAAATTTCAAAAAGCTTGCTTGATTTTCTCTGCAGGAGTCTCCCAAATGGCTCCACCTCAGAGGATGTCCTCTTGGAGTTTGAAATTCAAAGCTTGGTTTTCCTGGAAGAAGGAGAGATTGCCATGTGGCGCCACCTCACAGTGGCTCCACACTGCCATGTGTCAGAAGGTAGGAGCAGAGGAAGTAGAAGATGCCACCTCAAAGGGGTTTGAATTCTACTTTTTCTGATGAAAGGAGAGACTGACATGTGGTGCCACCTCAGAGCATCTACATTGACATGTGTCAGAAGGAAAGGCAGAGGATTCAGATGGTGCCACCTCAGAGAGAGTTTGAAATTTAAATTTCTGTTTTTTCTAGAGGAAAAGAGAGACTGACATGTGGCGCCATCTTAGAGTGGCTCCTACAATGACATGTGGCAAGAGGGAGGAAAAGGGACACATGGCACCATCTCAAAAAATGAATTTAGGGAGGAGACTTCAGGATTTGCGCCACCTCAGCCTGGAGTTTGAATATTTGAATTATTGCTTTTTCTGAAGGAGGCAGAAAATGACATGTGTCATTTGCTTTTTCTAAGAAGAGCAGAGAATGACATGTGTCATTTGCTTTTTATGAGAAGAGCAGAGAATGACATGTGTCATTTGCTTTTTCTGAGAAGAGCAAAGAATGACATGTGTCATTTGCTTTTTCTAAGAAGAGCAGAGAATGACATGTGTCACTTGCTTTTCTGAGAAGAGTAGAGGGTGACATGTGTCATCTACTTTTTCTGAGGAAAGGAGAGAGTGACATGTGTCACTTGCAGAAGACATAATTCAAATGGTGCCTCCTCAGGGGAGACAAGCTCTACTTTTTGTGAACAGGACAACACATGACACGTGGCATCTCATGGTGACCTTGGAATGACACATGGCGCAGGGTGAAGATGGTGGACACTGACACGTGGCATAAAATGAAGAGGATGTCTAATGACATGTGTCAGCATCTTAAGGTAGCCCCACGCTGACACTTGGCAAATAAATGGGAGGATAGAGAAAAGACAAGTGGCGCCAATCCAGGGGACAAGGCTCCTATATTTTTGGGTTTTTCAAAATTCAGGTTTTTCAAAAGAAAAGCCTATGCGACACCACCTCAGTGTGGGTCCCATATTGCTTCTTTATTGAAATAAGAGCAAGACAGTAAAACCTCTTTTTGGAATTTTTATAAAATCTGGACTAATTGGTAAAACAGGAAATTTTGGAAAGAGTTGGCCTCTATAGGGCGATTTTGTAAAAGAATGATAGTTGAAATAGTTTGACAAAAGGGCAAAATCTGAGGTGAAGTGGTTGAAATCCATATTGAAAACTATCCAGATCGTTTTCCTGAGGAAATATTTTGAAATTCAGAGTCCTGGGGGTAAAATTGGAAGAATTGATAATTTTGAAGACCCAGGGTTTTGAAATCAATTTTGAAAAGAGTTGAAATTCAAATCTGGATTGAAAATTTTGAAATCGAGAGTTCTGGACCTCGAAATGACATGCTGTGCAGTGCAATGATATGAAATGCTCATGCAATGATATGCAATGCCATGTCTTATGCAATAGAATCTTGAACCAAGACTTGAAGATGCTTGTCTCCTGTCAGGAATAAAATTTTGAACATCTGAGCTAAAATAGAGAAATTTTGAGAGTTCCAGATGAAATTTGGACTTTTGCAAGGTCCGGGCTCAGAAAATGACCATTTTGCCCTCCAGCGATTTCAGAGGCTGGATGTTGATGCTTGGTGGAAGTGTTGGAGAGGTGAGTGAAAATTTGGGGTGTTTACAGATGCCCCTCTTTGCTACTAAGCCGGCTTGTGGCCGAGCTTAGTGGCAAAGAAAAACACACCAAATTTGGGATATATATATAAAAATGCCCCAGTTAGAAGGATCTAACTGAGTATGAAGAAATTAGCCCGAGGAAGATGGTAGATATGAAATGGAGAATAAAGAGGAAATAGATTTGCTCTGAGAGAGCGAAGTTCAAGTTTTTGCCCTTAACCTGGATGGGACAGAAAATGCTTCGTATGGAACGAAGCTCGGGTTTTAACCCTTGACCTGATTGGGGAATGGAACATCTCATCGAAATGAGACTCAGGTTTATACCCTTAACCTGATCGGGCAGAAAATGGAATACCTCTTTGAATGAGGCTTAGGTTTGTACCCTTAACCTGATTGGGCGGAAGATGGAATGAAATCCTCGAAGGAAGAGACCATGATGGAACCTTCGGATTTTGCACAATAAATCCGACAGAGGTTTTGCAAAAGGAAGGAAAATGGGGTCCTTAAAGCTTGAAAAGAGATTGATTTTGGGTGTCTCATTGCTGAGACTAAAATCAACTTTTGAAATTGCCTTTTGCGAGAAAATGATTGCTGGTTCGTCCTCGAACCAAAATGGGACTGTCTATGGTGGGACAGTGGGGACACAGGGAAGTGTGCAAATCTGAGAGTTCATGCTCTCAAAGAAGGGAAGGAATCAAGTCCTTAGGAGGGATTTTAAAATTGTTGTCAGGATGCATCGAAAACAGACATCAAGCTCTCACTTCACGTCAGGATAGCTAGAAAATATTATCAAAATGTTGGAAATTTTGCTTTTGATTCAAATTTTTTGAAAATGTTGCACATGGTTGCAGAGATATTCTTTCTTTTTTACCCAAAGCATTACCTCCGAACAAGGTTCACTTCGTAGAATCGAGACTTGAAATTCAAATTGCTTGCAATTGACCTTCTTCAAGGAAGCTATCAATTTCCTTGATATGAGCAGGAAAGAGAATTTGATATTGTGAAAGCAGTTGATGAAAGGATATTGATAATAGAATTTCACAAGATTAAAGAGGACTCTTGATAAATGTGGCAGTTTGATATCCTGGGAGCTTCTCTCATGAAAATCTTTCTGCACTCTTTTGGCTCTCTGGTGTTTTGGCTACATTCTCCTTCATTTTGGAGATGTTCTGACTTTTTCTCTCTTTCTTTTTTTTCTCTCTTGCTCTCTTTTGGGAAGGGTACGTCACAAACTCCTTCATCTTGGAGATGTTTCGATCCTTCTTGGGCGATGGGTTTGGAGATCTTTGGATGATAGCTGAAATTAAATATCTTTTAGGGATTGTCGAGAGGTTCATCGCATCTGCCTTCATCTCGACAGTGCTTTGGACTTTCCCTGGAAGGATCCGTCACAAACTCCGTCATCTTGGAGATGTTTTGAATCTTCTTTGGCCCCGGGGGTTTACTCGCCTAATTCGCCTTCATCTTGACGACAGGTGAGAGATCCCTTTTGCGGATATTTAATTGCAGCTTAGGTGATTCTGAGGAGACAGGGCTTGGGTAAATGCTCTCTTTTTCTAGCGCTCAGGATACTTCCACTGCCTCGTCTTTACAAGAATAATCTTTAAAGATGTGCCATTGACTGCGATCAATATCAATCATCCATGGCTTTTCACTAACATTGAATCTTCTTTTTTGGCCATATCAAGGATTTATCCTTCATCCTTTTGGTTGGCCAATAGAAAGAATTTGAATTTTGAATCTTTTTTTCGCAAAAGCTTCGCTCCTTTGGAAGTAATGCTAAAGGTAAATTGAGATAGAGATTAGTGCAATAAAGATTCTGAAATCAACAAATAAATTGATTGATAGACTGACAAAATTTTCTCGAAATCCTTGGTGAATGAGAGCATCTGAGGTCTGGCTCAATACATCCGTGACAAAAATTGTCCTCTCCTTTCCCCAAAGGAGGCGACTATCAGTTCACTGGGAACAGTATCAGAACAACCATCAGTTCATTGGAAACAATATCAGTTCAATTAAGAACAACCATCGGTGAGAATAATATCAGTTCAATTAAGAACGACTATCAGTTCTTTGGAACACTATCAGTTCGATGAAGAACGACTATCAGTTCGATGAAGAACGACTATCAGTTCACTTGGGAACGCTATCAGTTCAATGAAGAACGACTATCAGTTCACTTGGGAACACTATCAGTTCAATGAAGAACGACTATAAGTTCACTTGGGAACACTATCAGTTCAATGAAGAACGACTATCAGTTCACTTGGAATACTATCAGTTCGATGAAGAACGACTATCAGTTCAATGAAGAACGACTATCAGTTCGCTTGGAACACTATCAGTTCAATGAAGAACGACTATCAGTTCGCTTGGAACACTATCAGTTCAATGAAGAACGACTATCAGTTCACTTAGAACACTATCAGTTCAATGAAGAACGACTATCAGTTCACTTGGAAAACTATCAGTTCGATGAAGAACGACTATCAGTTCGCTTGGAACACTATCAGTTCAATGAAGAACGACTATCAGTTCGCTTGGAACACTATCAGTTCAATGAAGAATGACTATCAGTTCACTTATAACACTATCAGTTCAATGAAGAACGACTATCAGTTCACTTAGAACACTATCAGTTCAATGAAGAACGACTATCAGTTCACTTAGAACACTATCAGTTCAATGAAGAACGGGAACCGTTATAGAGAGTTGGATCGCTTCTATAAATGGTTTCAGGATTATCCCCTTATCCTGAACGGGGAATGGAAATTGGATGACCTGGCGGTCGAAATTGAGAATTTTGGTAATTGGAAATTGGGTGACCCGGAGGTCAAAATTGAAGAATTGAATGACCTGAGGGTCGAAATTGAAGAATTATGGAAAATGATTCAGGTTTATCCCTTAACCTGAAGGGGAAATCTCAGGTTTATCCTTTAACCTGAAGGGGAATAAAAGTTGGATGACCTGGCGGTCGAAATTGAGAATTTTGGTAATTTGAAAAATTGGAAATTGGGTGACCCGGAGGTCGAAATTGAAGAATTGAATGACCCAAGGATTTGAATCGGAAATTGTGGGAAAAATATCAAATTTGAGAAATCGACTGATCCTTGGATCAATGCAGAAGAATGAATGGCTCAAGTCAGAGCTCGAATAAAGTAAAGAGATCAAGAGTCGGAACCCGGATCAACAAATAAAAATAAAGAGCTCGGGTCAGAGCTCAAATGAATAGAGAGATCTCGAGTCGGAACCCGGATCAACAAAAGAAAAATGAAGAGCTCGAGTCAAGGCTCGAGTAAATAAAGAGATCTCGAGTCAGAACCCAGATCAACAAAAGAAAAATGAAGAGCTCGAGTCAAGGTTTGAATGAATAAAGAGATCTCGAGTCGGAATCCGGATCAACAGAAGATGATGAAGAGCTCGAATCTGAGCTCGAAGAGATCTCGAGTCGGAACCCGGATCAACAAAGAAAAATGAGGAGCTCGAATGAATAAAGAGATCTCGAGTCAGAACCCGGATCAACAGAAGATGAAGAGCTCGAATCTGAGCTCGAACAAGGTATAGAGATCACGAGTCGGAACTCGGATAAACAAAAGAAAGATATGGACCAACTTGAAAGTTGGAGTTTGAAAGAAAGCTGAATCGGAATTCAGATCTTCAGAGGAGAACCCGATTAGGGGAACCCAATTTTGCAAATTGTCAATGCCGGAACTGGATTTTTGAAAAGATGATCCTATCCAGAGATTGTAGACTAGAGTCAGAGATTGATGATTAAGATGGGAAATCATTCATAGTCTCAGGATTTATCCCTTATCCTGAATGGGAAATGGAATTGGGTGCATAGTTAATGCAAATGCAATGCACATGCACATGAAATGCAAATGAAGTGCAAATGAATGCAAATTGATGCAAATGAGTGCATATATATGCAAAATGAGAGAATGGTTTATCCTGCCTGCATACAGGATGTTTTGAGGTAAAGATAAATTTTCCAAAAAAATGCCCCAGTGTAACTAGGGAGAAAATTTTGAATAAAAGAAGGATAATTGATGAATAAGGCGACAAGCTTCTTGACTGATAGATGTCCTCAAGATCATTCTTCACAAGAGAGACATTGTGAAAAGGAAGAAGAAGCAAATAAGATGGCGCCTAGCCATTGAAAAATTTGATGACTTTATTGATGCTTTAAAATCAAGGAAAGAGAATGGGATTACATTATTCTTTTGAAAAAGCAAGATGAGAAATGAGAAAATGTTGGCATTGTCATCTTCTTGAATGATTGTAGAAAAAATCTTTGTCAGGATGACTAGTCCTCCTTTTCATCTTCAACGAGGAGCTTCTTGTCAATGCAGTCTTGAACAATGTTTTTAAGGATGAAGCAGTTTTCTGTATCGTGCCCTACTGCTCGATGAAACTTGCAAAACTGTTCTTTGAATCTACCCATAATTGCTGGAGGATCAACGACTTTAGGCAACCGGACAAGGTCTTTCTCAAGTATATACTCGAGGATACTCTCGAGTGTCTGTTCCAGAGGGGTGAATTCTCGATCAGTTCTCCAGTCCTTGCGCTTTGATTTTTTCTGATCTTTCTTTTGATGCTGAGGGCTAGATTGGAGAGGTTTATCACTGTTGATGTCCTTCCCTTTTTGTCTTTTGATTCTCTCTAAACTGTTGCCATGATCATTCTTGTTGCCTTTGCTATTATTGAAAGATTTGGCTGCAAAAGTGAAATGAGCCTTCTTTTTTTGTTCACCTTGAGGGTTATTCTTGGAAAATGTGAAGCCTTCATAGACTCCATTCTTCACGCTCAGCTCAAGCCATTCTGCTCGCTCAATGAGTTCAACAAAAGATTTGGATGGTGAAGTAGAAATTAATCCTCTCAGAGGTTGTGAAAAATGATTGAGGATCAGCGATAGAGCATGTCTTTCTGATATAAGATCCCTCATTTTGTTGCAGGTCTCTCTCCATCTGCGAATGAAGTCCCTTGCCTTTTCATTTTCATTCTGCCTTAGATTGCAGAGATGGCTCAATGTTGGGAGTGCTTCAGTATTGAACAGAATCGCTCGACAAACAAATTCACGACTTTGTCGAACTCTTTCACTTCTATAGGATTGATATGTTCCGCGTACCATTTGGCCGCGACTCCTTCTAGGTTGCGGGGAAAGCATAAGAACAATGCTCTGTTGTCTCTCTTGAACCTAGAGCATTCAACGAAGAACATGGCGAGATATGCTTTCGGGTCGCCAGAACCATCGAACTTGATGAATTTACGAGGCAGGTTTTCGAGATCATCATCCCCTTCGAGGCCATCATAGAAGTCTTCGCTGGTGAAGACTTTCTTGCCCTTGTCACGGGCTTGCAGATCTTTTACCACCCTGGCCATTTCTCTGAATTGTGTCTGTAGGGGCTCTTCTGCGCCCTGACTTTTTGATTTGTGACTCCTCTTTTGGCCACGTTTCTGAAATGCCGGAGGCACCTCATATTCTTCATCGGTATCATCTTCGTCTGAAGTATCTTGAACATTCTCCTCAGAGAACTTGGTTGACCTCTTGGCCACACGATCTCTAATTCTCTGACTGAATGGATTTTTGTCTGAGCTGGTGCCAGCCCGCTCACTCATCATCCTCTTTATCATTTTCTGAAACATCGCATACATTTGAGGGTCGATACTGTCATCTCCTGACTACTCTTGGTCTTTGTCTGACCTTGGTGAATTCATCTCTCATTCTGATGTTGATGAGTAGCTGATACGCTGAATTGGTGCGGTCTTCTTCCCTAACCTTGTCTGAACCATCAAATGCTGCGAAGGCTCTCTTGTATTCTCTCTCTTTCTCTTTCTCTGCAAGACTCTGCAGGGCAAAGATAGGATCAAATTTTGAGGATTTTTTTTTTGGATTTTTGGAAGGAAATATTGAAGAAAATATGGTAGACCATTGGAAGATTATCCCATTACTAGGGATGGAGTCGCCGCTGAAATCATGACAATTGTGTTGTTATTCTTTGTAAGAGAAATAAACAATGGAAAATGTGCCTTGTTACCTAGGCGAGGTCATCAACCACGAGGAAAACACCATTTTTGAAGGAGAGAGATATCTTTTGGAAAAACAATCTGAAAACGGATTCAGAATTAGGAGAAGGCAAGTGGGTAAACAATTTCCACCACAATAATCAAGGTATGCATGAGAAAAATAAGATGAAGAATTTTGCAAATAGACAAAAGGATTGAAAATCCGATGAGAGAAAACATATGATTTTTGAAAATTGCAGGCAAGATAAAAATGCAGCTGGAAATTCGAGATCCAGTAGAACGAGAGAATGAAAAATCACCTGGAGTTTTGAAAGAAATGGAATATTTGGGAAAAATCATCCAGGGTTTGAGAAAATAATGAAAAGGATGAGAATATGGGTATTTGAAAATATTTTGGGAAAATATAAGGAAATAGAGGTAACAAACAAACAATCACATCCTGCACAAACATTTATGCGCATACAACACTCCCTAAAAGGCTGACTCTAAATGCATCAGTTTGAAAATAGTTGTAGAACCCTGATCCTAACTCTAGGTTTAGATCATCTTTGTCCAATCCAGTTATGCCGATATACCCGAATCGAAATTCGAGGTACGTGGCATATAATTTCAACTCCGGTTCTAAGGTAAGGTTTTCCAACATCCTTGAGCGCATACCGATATACTTCGGACTGTGGCCCACGGTACGTGGTAGGGGGGTGTTCACCCAAAAAATTGGCCCAGTTGTGAGGCTCTGTCCCAAACTAGGGTTCTGGAAGAGAGCCCAACAACGTGAAGACCAGGTAATGATAGGTAATGGAGATTTTGAAAAATGATCACATGCAAGAAATAGAGGGCTCTAAATCCTAGAGAGATAGCTTTTGAAAACTTTTGAAGAAGTATACATTGTTTGCATTCAGATCCTAAATTGAGGAGAGTTATATTTAGACCTAAGTCTATGTGAACATGAAAATATCTCCTCAATCTAGTCCTACCAAACCATGCCTAAGCTATATGCAATCAATGTCAGCTAGGTCAAAATCTAGGCTCCTAGGTTCGCATGATACCAAAAGTAAAGAGCTGACATTTTGTGAACACAGTTTTGATAATTTAACTAAGTCAAGCACAATTTAGGTCAGACAAGGACAAGTCCCATCACGGTCGCCAAACCTGTTATCGTCGCGAAAGTTTTCCCCATCTTTCCTTCCTTGCGGAAGAGAGAGAGGGAAACGCTTTCGCGATTCAAACTTGAACGGATTTTGGAAAATGTTTTGAAATACTCGCCTCCGTTTTGAAAATTGCAGGAAAATCCATTGGATGGGGCTCGACCTGTCGGTACGAGGTTCAATCGTTCCTGCCGCCTTTAACAGGGGTAATCGAACCAAGGACCAAAATTGTGCTTGACTTAGTTAAATCATCAAAATTGTGTTTTATCCTAAATGCACAGAGAATTCAGGCATGTGCTATGAGATTTTGGAAAATGCAGCTTGGGAAAACATGATGTATGCTTGAAAAACCTTTGGGGTTGAAAGATATTTCTCAGGGAAAAGGTCAATTTCTCAGGAAACTCATATGAAAAAGGGTTTTTGAAATCACGAGAAAGTTCATAAAGATGTGGGAAAATCATGAATAGTTGAAAATCCTGGGAAAATGGAAGTGATTCTTGAGAAAAAAGTGAACATTTGAAGGAAAATTGCTTGTCAGGAAAAGCTTCAAGTTTTGAAAAGTTTCTTTGGAAAATGATTGAAATTCATTGAAAAACCCTTGTGGAGAAGTAAAATTGAAACTTGGGAAATTGAAATCTTGAGAATCTTACCCTTGAAACCCTTGAAAACTAATTTTTTGATTCTTGAGAAAGATTGGGAAACTCCTTTTTTGAAAATCTTAAGAAAATAGCATTTTCCAGGGAAAATTGAGAGAAAACTTTGATTTTGGAAATCCTTAGAGTTTCTTGAGAAATCAATTTCTTTGAGAAGGAAGTTTTCTTAAGAAAATCGCGAGAAAACCAATGATTTCATGATGCAAATGATATGAGTGAATGAATGCACTTTGAAAGATTTTCTAATAAATTTGTTGGAAAAGTGTGCATTAAGTCAAAATAAATCCTTCACATATCCTGACTGTGGCAATGAATATGTTCAGAACTTTATTGATTTAATGCACAATGCTTTGAAAATATTGGAAATATGATGTGCATTTTTAAGATAGCCTAAGAGTGTAGGCTCAATGTGACTAGTAGAAAGATGATGGATCTAGGTCTCGTCCATATTCCGACTAGGGCCGTAAATATGGATTCCACCGAGTCCATTAACTCCCTAAGAGTTGGTGCACGTGCCATTCGTGAACATCCATAGTGCTTTTGAAATAAAATGCATGAATCATATAAATAGGATATTGCATAAATTCAAACTATATGATATGCATCCTAGTTTAAGCAGAAAATTAAATCTCTTATTACAAAATTTACTTTATTACATCACTAAATAAATGAAATAAAGGGAATTGCAGACTTCAGCTCCTTCATTTGAATGTCTCTGCCAAACTTGAAATAAGGTTAGCTCAAATATGTGGGTTTTTCCAAAATTTTTCAATAATATTGTGAAATTATTGGACTTAATTGGATATAAACCCTATTCTCATGCTTCCTTGATATTTGAAATGATGTAAATGCAGGAAATTCGGTGGAAAATAGTTTGAAATTTGAAATGGTGGTCAAAATGACCCAAATACCCCTAATGTTAAAGTTATACCTTTAAAATCAGGGTTTTTTGAAAGAAAACTTGGCAAAATTGATATTTTGAAATTCAAGTTGAAACAAATGATGATGAAGTGCAGTATGAGGCATGATGACATGATGCTTAACACATTAGGACTGTAAAATCAGAATTTGATATTTTGCAATTTATCCAAAATAACGAATTTCGCTTGTTTTTCGCTTGGATCCGAGTCCCGCGGGGCCCTGTTTTGATGATATGGCTAAACCGAACCTCAAATGGAATTCAAATTGCACCAAATTCGGTATGAAGCACTTACCTATTCTGATAAACAGCCTAGAATGATAAAAATCACGAAATGATATGATTTGAATGCTAAAATTTAAAGAAAGTCCTAAAAGGGATAGATTTTGCCTATGGACCCGAACCAAATGCAATGCTTAACATGATAATGCGAGATTTACACCATGAAAACTTCTGATAATTTGCAGACTGATAAAGGACCCGAAATGGAATATTTTTGGTTTTTACAGCCTCGGGATTTGAACCATGGTGAGTTCGGTAACAAGGATTTGGTTCTGACAGAGGTAAAAATCAGACTAATCTAAGATAAAATGCTAAACAAATATAAAACAGCCATGGAAATTTTTGATATTTAACAAAGCGACTCAAGACACCTACATGGACAACTTTCATGTTCATGACTTCGGCATTTGACCAATAGAAACACAGATAAAAATATAACTTTTCATTCCTGAATTGACAGAACAGACAAATGTAGCAAAACAGGAGACTGACAAAAAAATTCTGAAACAGATATCACAACTGTTCTAAAAATCACAAGCTTACAGATGCAAACAGCTGCAAACAGCTGCAAACAGAGGACATCTCGGACATAATATTCACTTTTTACAGATTTGGATTTGGAGCAACACCCAAAGAGAACCCATAGCTCTAAGTCGATCCAAGGTCTCAGAAGCCCAAATCAGGCTCTGACATGTGTCCCGCACTCTCGGATTTGTGTCAGATATAAAAAAAATCAGAAAAATCTCAAAAACTCAGGTTAAACACTAGACATCCTTCCGAGTTCAGAACATCTTTCGGATTGAAAATCGGATCTTCAATGAGGGAGATCTCGATTTTACAAGTCGGAAAAGAGATTTTAAAATGCATCCCGGGTAATAAAACCCGACTCACCTTTTTAAACGTTTACTGTAGTAAACAAATTCAAATCTCTCTAAATTTTTGGCACATTTTTAGGGACATCTAAGGGCGCATTCCATGATTTTTTTGGAATTTTTAATAAAAAATAAATGCATGAAATGACGTGTGGACTGACTGACAAAAACAGAGAGCTACTGAAATTGAGCAGAATTGAAATAAATGCTTAATTAATCCTAATTAATTCATGAAACATGCTAAATTTACAAAATAAAATGCAAATTAAACCTAGCTAAATGCATGAATGCTAAAAATCATCAAGGAAGAATAATTGAATATTTTTATATATGTCGTTTTATGAGAATAGCTCGATCCATCCCTCGGATGAGCTCTTTCTTCAAACGACAACACGAATCAAATCATGATGAAATCGATTGTTATAGGGGCTTACTTTGTGTTCTCCTGCGGTTTTGGAACTCCCGAAATGAACGACTACCTTGACAATGGGCTCCAGAGGGGCGTGAATCCAGAGGAAACCAAGAAAGAAAGAAAATGGAATTCTGAAGTTCAATTCTCAAACAGGGCTCTCCCTGAGCTGGGCACGGGCTAGGGTATTTGTAGAAATTTTGGAGATTTTCAAAATTCAAACACAGTGAATCTGGACCTTCCATGTGGCGCTATCTCAGGGCATGCCATTTTGATTTTTTGAGAAAATAAAAATGAGAATTTTGTGAGTGAGACACCTCAGCATGGGGAATTTGGAAATTTTCAAAAAGCTTGCTTGATTTTCTCTGCAGGAGTCTCCCAAATGGCGCCACCTCAGAGGATGTCCTCTTGGAGTTTGAAATTCAAAGCTTGGTTTTCCTGGAGGAAGGAGAGATTGCCATGTGGCGCCACCTCACAGTGGCTCCACACTGCCATGTGTCAGAAGGTAGGAGTAGAGGAAGCAGAAGATGCCACCTCAAAGGGGTTTGAATTCTACTTTTTCTGATGAAAGGAGAGACTGACATATGGCGCCACCTCAGAGCATCTACATTGACATGTGTCAGAAGGAAAGGCAGAGGATTCAGATGGTGCCACCTCAGAGAGAGTTTGAAATTTAAATTTCTGCTTTTTCTAGAGGAAAGGAGAGACTGACATGTGGCGCCATCTCAGGGTGGCTCCTACAATGACATGTGGCAAGAGGGAGGAAAAGGAGGGAAAGGGACACATGGCACCATCTCAAAAAATGAATTTAGGGAGGAGACTTCAGGATTTGCGCCACCTCAGCCTGGAGTTTGAATATTTGAATTGTTGCTTTTTCTGAAGGAGGCAGAAAATGACATGTGTCATTTGCTTTTTCTAAGAAGAGCAGAGAATGACATGTGTCATTTGCTTTTTATGAGAAGAGTAGAGAATGACATGTGTCATTTGCTTTTTCTGAGAAGAGCAGAGAATGACATGTGTCATTTGCTTTTTCTGAGAAGAGCAGAGAATGACATGTGTCATCTACTTTTTCTGAGGAAAGGAGAGAGTGACATGTGTCACTTGTAGGAGACATAATTCAAATGGTGCCACCTCAGGGGAGACAAGCTCTACTTTTTGTGAACAGGACAACACATGACACGTGGCATCTCATGGTGACCTTGGAATGACACATGGCGCAGGGTGAAGATGGTGGACACTGACACGTGGCATAAAATGAAGAGGATGTCTAATGACATGTGGCGGAATCTTAAGGTAGCCCCACGCTGACACTTGGCAAATAAATGGGAGGAGAGAGAAAAGACAAGTGGTGCCAATCCAGGGGACAAGGCTCCTATATTTTTGGGTTTTTCAAAATTCAGGTTTTTCAAAAGAAAAGCCTATGAGACACCACCTCAATGTGGGTCTCACATTGCTTCTTTATTGAAATAAGAGCAAGACAGTAAAACCGCTTTTTGGAATTTTTATAAAATCTGGACTAATTGGTAAAACAGGAAATTTTGGAAAGAGTTGGCCTCTGTAGGGCGATTTTGTAAAAGAATGACAATTGAAATAGTTTGACAAAAGGGCAAAATCTGAGGTGAAGTGGTTGAAATCCATATTGAAAACTATCCAGATCGTTTTCCTGAGGAAATATTTTGAAATTCAGAGTCCTGGGGGTAAAATGGGAAGAATTGATAATTTTGAAGACCCAGGGTTTTGAAATCAATTTTGAAAAGAGTTGAAATTCAAATCTGGATTGAAAATTTTGAAATCGAGAGTTCTGGACCTCGAAATGACATGCTGTGCAGTGCAGTGATATGAAATGCTCATGCAATGATATGCAATGCCATGTCTTATGCAATAGAATCTTGAACCAAGACTTGAAGATGCTTGTCTCCTGTCAGGAATAAAATTTTGAACATCTGAGCTAAAATAGAGAAATTTTGAGAGTTCCAGATGAAATTTGGACTTTTGCAAGGTTCGGGCTCAGAAAATGACCATTTTGCCCTCCGACGATTTCAGAGGCTGGATGCTGATGCTTGGTGGAAGTGTTGGAGAGGTGAGTGAAAATTTGGGGTGTTTACAGCGACAGAGGGCTAAACCCCCTGCCGACCGAACATCGGTGTCAGGGGGCCAAGGCTCCCCCTGAAACACCGACGGTGGTAGAGGGGAGCCCCCGGCCGACAAACGGACCTCAGCAGGGGGGCGAAGCCCCCTGCCGACGAACGGCCGACGACAGGGGGCTAAGCCCCCCTGCCGACCCAAAGTCGGTGTCAGGGGGCCAAACCTCCCTCTGACACACCGACGATGGCAGGGGGGGAAGGCCCTCTGCCGACAAAGAGGCCCGAGCAGGGGGGGCGAAGCCCCCCTGCCGACGAACGATCGGCGACAGGGGGCTAAACCCCAGGCCGACCCACGCACAACAATAGGGGGGCAAAGCCCCCTGCCGACGCACCGTCGGCGACAGAGGACTAAACCCCCTGCCGACCGACGAGCCCGCTGCTCAGGGAAGGGAGAGGAGAGCGCGCTTACCTACAGCAGTCCGACGGCAAGTTGCCTGAGGAGAGGGAGAAGCCAGCGGTGAACGAGTACGAAGGAGGGGACACCACCAAGGTGGCTGCTGAAGGGCCGATCGGACCCTCGCCAGTCGATGCGCCGCCGAAGCTGAGCTGAGAACGGGAGGGTGAGAGAGAGAGAAAGAGAGAGAGTCAAGCGAGGGCAAATGCCCTCGCCCGAGGCACCCTACCCCTTTTTAAAAGGGGTGCGTACCGGCTTCTCGAATTTTCGAGAAGCCAGGTTCGGGTTCGGCTTAGATCCGGGTCCGGCCCGGATCCAAGATCGCCAACTGACCAGGACACGTGTCTGGCGCCTGTCCGACACGTGTCAGACTCGTTTTTTTTTTTCCAGACATTACATCCTTTCGTCCTTAAAAGAATTTCGTCCGCGAAATTTTTATTGCGAAAAGACTCAAGCATACAATTCAGGGTATTTATCTCTTACATCAGCCTCTGGCTCCCAAGTACACTCATCGAAGCCATGGTGTCGCCATCAAACCTTAACAACGGTATTGTCTTGGATCTCGTTATTCGCTCGCAACGATCAACAATCTCCACTGGCCTTTCCTCGAAGGTTAGGTCCTCGCGAACATCCACGTCGCCAAAGCGAATAACATGGGATGGATCGTGGATGTATTTCCGCAACATAGACACATGAAAAACGTTGTGAATTTGCGCATATTGCGGAGGTAACGCCACCCGATAGGCCGTCCCACCTATCCGCTCTAACACCTCGAACGGTCCAATGTACCTGGGAGTCAATTTCCCCTTCTTTCCGAAACGGAAGACACCCTTTGTCGGAGATATCTTTACAAACACCATATCTCCAATTGCGAAGGAAAGCTCTCGACGACGGCGATCGGCGTAACTCTTTTGCCGGCTCTGAGCAGTACGAATACGCTTCCGAATACGCTGCACCTGTTGGGTATAGTGCTGGAGTACGATGGGTGACTCAAGCCTTCACTCACCTACCTCATTCCAATAAACTGGTGCTCGACACGGTCTCCCATATAAAGCTTCGTAAGGGGCCATGCCGATACTCGCGTGAAAGCTATTGTTGTAGGCAAATTCGGCCAAGCAAACGTGAGAATCCCACTCTCCTTGCCAATCGATCATACAAGCATGTAGCATATCTTCCAGGGTCTGAATAGTGCATTCCGACTGCCCATCAGTCTGAGGGTGGAAAGTTGTGCTAAACTTTAGTTTAGTTCCCAAGGCTTACTGGAGCTGCCCCCAGAATCTCGAAGTGAACCTCGGATCACGGTCGGATATAATAGAAATTGGCACTCCGTGCAGACGAACGATCTCCCGAATATACATATCCGTAAGGCTGTCAAGCGACTGGCCGAGACGGAAAGGCAAGAAGTGCGCGGATTTAGTGAGTCGATCAACTATTACCCAAATTGCGTCGTGCTTTTTCTTCGTTTGAGGTAACCCGACAACGAAGTCCATAGCGATATCCTCCCACTTCCATAGCGGGATCTCCATTAGCTGCATGACTCCACCCGGTCGCTGGTGTTCGATCTTAACCTGCTGGCAAGTCAAACATCTAGACACGAACTCTGCTACCTCACGCTTCATGCCGCTCCACCAAAAACTCCTCTGTAGATCTTTAAACATCTTTGTGCCTCCGGGGTGGATGGTATACCTCGATCCATGCACTTCGGCCAAAATTTCATTCTTCAGAGCAGGGTCACTAGGGACCCAAAGGCGATCTTTAAACCAAACACTATCGTCTTCCTTCAAACAGAACGAAGAACCGTCCTGAGCCGCACTCGACTTAAACCCCTCATAGCGTGGATCAAGCCTCTGCCCAACAATAATTCGGGCAGACAACTCCGGAAAGACTATGAGGTTTGATAAACGCAACGAGCCCGTTGAATAAAAGAAAGGTTTCCATGAGACAAAATCCTCGATCATCCTCCACTCAGCAGCCAACGTGCTGACCAAAACTCCAGAGGATTTGCGGCTAAGGGCGTCCGCTACAACATTCGCCTTTCCTGGATGGTAGGAAAGCGAAAAATCGTAATCCTTAAGAAACTCGAGCCATCTTCGTTGACGCATATTTAGATCCTTTTGAGAAAAGAGGTATTTGAGACTCTGGTGGTCAGTGAAAGCCTCGAATTGCATACCATATAAATAATGTCGCCATACCTTTAATGCAAAGACTACCGCGGCTAACTCAAGATCATGCGTAGGATAATTCTTTTCGTGCGGTTTGAGCTGACGAGAGGCATATGCTATCACTCGGCTATTCTGCATAAGAACCCCGCCCAGGCCCGTGCCTGAGGCATCAGTATAAATCACGAACCCTTCCTGGCCAGAAGGCAAGGCCAGGATAGGAGCAGAAGTAAGGCGCTCCTTCAGAGACTGAAAGCCTGCCTCGCAACTATCGTCCCATACAAACTTAGTCTCTTTCTTCAGCAGCTTGGTCATAGGTTGAGCAATCTTAGAGAAATCCTGGATAAATCGGCGGTAGTATCCAGCTAATCCCAGAAAGCTTCGAATGTCACGCACATTTCTTGGTTGCTGCCAGTTCAACACGGCCTCAACCTTCGCAGGATCCACGGACACCCCATCCTTCAAGATGACGTGCCCTAGAAACATCACTTCCTCGAGCCAAAATTCGTATTTGGAGAACTTAGCAAACAAGTGCTCCCTTCGCAAGGTCTCCAAGACAATGCTCAAATGCTCCCGGTGCTGCTCTCAACTTTCTGAGTAGACCAGGATGTCGTCGATAAATACGATCACGAAGGTGTCTAAGAAAGGCCTGAACACTCGGTTCATAAGGTCCATAAAAGCTGCTGGGGCATTAGTGAGTCCAAAAGGCATAACAGTGAACTCAAAATGCCCGTACCGAGTACGAAAAGCTGTTTTCGAAACATCGCCTTCCTTGATCCGAAGCTGATGATATCCGGATCTAAGATCAATCTTGGAGAAGACCCTAGCTTTCTGCAGTTGATCGAACAAATCCTCAATACGCGGTAACGGATATTTATTCTTGATCGTGACCTGGTTGAGCATTCGATAATCAATGCACAACCTCAAAGATCCGTCCTTCTTTTTCACGAACAGAACAGGAGCCCCCCAGGGTGACACACTAGGGCGAATAAACCCCTGAATCATAAGCTCCTGAAGCTGCTTTTTGAGCTCTTCAAGCTCTGCAGGTGCCATACGGTACGGAGCCTTCAATATGGGTGAGGTGTCGGGCAACAAATCAATACAAAACTCCACCTCTCGGGGAGGAGGAAGACCAGGCAACTCTTGGGGAAAAACGTCGGGGTAATCACGTACTATATCCAACTCGCCAAGGGGGATAAGTGTCTCAACTGACTGAATAAGATTCACGAGAAAAGCGGAACATCCCTTCCGTAAGAAGCTCTGCGCTCTGATTGCTGAGATCATCTTGGTCTCCTGCACCGGCCGTGGAATCCGAAATTCCACCCTCGAAGAGCCTGGAGGAGACAAAACAATTCTACCCTCACGGCATAAAACCTTGGCATGGTATTTGTGCAACTAATCCATGCCCAGGACAACATCAAACTCAGACATCTCGAGCAAAATGGCACAGGCTGGCATGTGTCGCTCAGCCACGACCACATCTAAATCTGGCAGGTAGGTAACACAAACTGTATTCTTCCCAATCGGATTATAAACATCTAAAGCAGAGTCTAATCAAGACACATGCAATTTCAATTATGCAGCAAAACTTGCAAAAATAAACGTGTGAGTGGCACCACAATTGAAAAGAGCAAAAGCCGCACGATCTGCAACTAAAATCGTACCTTGCACGAGATCTCCTCTAGTCAACTGCTCGGCCGCAGCTGTATAGACTCGCGCAGGAGCTTTCTTCACGCCGCTGATTTGTGCTTGCTCTGGCTGGGTTGACGATGGTGCCTGCAGCTGCAGGGGAGGCTGGGACGCACCAGTGGCCTGCCTGAATTCGTCTGCCGCCTTCTTACGGCAATCACGGATGAAATGGCCCATCTTGCCACAATATAAACAGCCACCTGTCTCGCGGGGACAAGGCTGGCCCGCGTGAAATCTCCCACACTTACCGCAAGCTCCACTAGGAGGTCGTCGTGGCGGACGGTACTGGTTTCACTGCCTTTTTGCCGCGGGACTTGACAGTTTCTCTCCTTCCATCTTTACAGGCAAAACTGGCTGCTTACCTCCTTCAATTTTGACGGGCAACAACGGTTGCTTGGCCTGACCGCGTGGCTGCATTCGTATTCGATCGCCACCTGTCGAAGGTCGCTTCCGAGTCTGAATGCTCTTGGAACGTTCCCATTCGTCATTGAGGAAAGTAGTTGTCTCGACAGCCGCTGCTAAGGTTGCAGGCATGCTAGTAAGAACTTTGTGCTTGAGTCCTTCCTTCAGGCCTCTGATAAACTTCCTTGCCCGTTCACGCTCATCTTCGAAGAGGTTGGGACAATGCCTCTCCAGCTGTTGAAACTTGGCCGCATATTCATCCAAAGTCGAGCTACCCTGACACAGCTCCAAAAACTCAATCTTCTTTTTCTCCCTTACATGATGGGGAAAATAATTGTCGAGAAATGCCTTTCTGAAGGTCTCCCAAGACACAGTGCCGATGCTTGAGAAACGAATCCTGCGGGTGGTATCCCACCAAATACGAGCCTCATCCTTTAAACGAAAGGACCCAAATAAAGTCCTTTTCTCCTCAGGAACTATGAGGATGTCAAAGACTCGCTCAATCTCACTGACCCAATATTCTGCCTCATCCGGGTCTGCTCCACAGGAAAAAACAGGGGGATCCAACTTTAAGAATTTCTCGAATGAAGAAATTCTTGTAGCTCCACTGGAAAAAAAGCTCCACTGGAAAAAACCTCAATCTTCATTCGATTCTTTTACAAAGAATCGAATGAAGAAAAGAATAGTGACTCACTTGTAGCCTTGCTGCGGAGGTTTGTTTTTTTCAATTGACGGAGAAGGGAACCAGAGGGAAGAACTCGATACAAGGGAGCTCAGAGGGAAAGGGGAAGAAGGAAGAAGATTGAAAATGCGATCGATCAGAAGGGGATGGGGTGAAGACGAATGGGAATGATCGACTCTTATGATTGTTTATATACGAATAAGAGGAAGAATCGAGAAGGAAAACGATCGGATGGAGGTTGGAGATGGACGAGAGAGGAAGCTCCTACGGCTAACAGAAATCCGTTGAGAACATTTCAAAAAAGGTCCTTTTAGTTTTAAAATTTTTTCAAAAAAACATTGTTTATTCTAAAAAAAAGGGTAAGAAGATGGGTTTTTAGCTAAAGAGAGGTTTTAAAAAATGTCTTTTTTTTTTAAAGGACTCCGAAAGCGTAAGGAAAACACGAGAATTTTTAAAAGACGAGGTATTTGAAGTATTTTTGCAAAAAAAATTATTTTGAGATATAAGAATTTTCAAAATAAGGTTTTTGAGAAAAGAATTTTAGAAGTGGCTCTAGGTCCCAAAATTTTGATAAAACTTTAGAATTCAGATCTCGAATTGAGATCGGACTCTGAGTTTTGAGATAGATCACTAAGAAAATATAAAGAAATTAGTTTTTTTTTATTTTTTTGAAAAATAAGAGATTTGGTTTCAGAATTGGATCCAGATATCCGATTCGGATCAGAAATTGGGTTTAGAAATGAAAATTGAGTCTGGATTCCAATGAATCCGAGAAATGAATGGAAATTTGATTAAAATTGACTCGATTTATTCAAAGAAAGGGACCCAGGGGCAAAAAGGAAATTTTTAGATTTTTGAAAAATTTGGGGTGTTCACAGATGCCCCTCTTTATTGCTAAGCCAGTTGTAAGCCGAGCTTAGCGACAAAGAAGACACGCCAAATTTTCTAAAAAAATGCCCTAGTCAGGAGGTCTGAACTGGGTGTGAAAGAATTGTTTCGAGAAACATTATTATCAGGTTTGATCCTAAAAGGTTTTGGGAAGAAATGAAATCCTCGAGAAAATAATTTGGACAGAAGAACGTGAGGAAATAGAGATGGGACTTTGAGATGGATAACTCGAAATGGTAAAAAGGAGAGATTTTGAAGAAGTCTCATGGCTGAGATAAAAATAAGAGTTTTGACAAGACTCAAGTTTAGCCTTTAACCTGGATGGGACAAAGATATTTGAAAAACCATGATGGGACATTTTTTGAAAAATACCTCGTGAGACGAGGTTCAGGTATGTTCTTTATTTGAATGGATATACAAAGCATGGATTCCTTGATAGGGAAAACCATGATGGGACTGGGAGAAATACCTCACCAGAATGAGGCAACTCTCTTTGAACAATGCTAGGTTGCATCAAAAATAGATATTAAGCATTTATTTTATTTTTGGATAACCAGAAAATTTTGCCAATAAGATGAAATTGTAATTGATTCAAATGCTTGAAAGTGTGCACGTATATGCAAAAGATATTCCCTCTTTTGACCTAGAGTATTTCCTCCAAAATGAGGTTAACTTCCCGGATTCCAGAGTCAGATTCAAATTTTAAAGCTGTTGAGTTTCTTCAAGGAAGCTATCTATCTCCTTGACATGAATAGAAAAGAAATACTCTTAATTTCATAAAAGCAAGCAACGAAAAGATACTGATGAAAGGATTTTGCATGAGAAAAGATGACTTCTGGCAATTTTGGCAGTTTGATATCCTGGGGTTCTTCCCATAATGATCTTTCTAGCACTCTTTTTGATATATTGAGCTTTTTGGGCTTCGGGGAAGTTCATTACATCATCCTTCATTTTGGAGATGTCCTGGATTTTCTTTCTTTTTCGGGGAAGGGTACGTCACAAACTCCTTCATCTTGGAGATGCTCTGATCCTTCTTTTTCTCAGGAATTATACTAATGATATTGACTTATTGGTTAAAAAATCTCTTGATGGTAGCATCAATCAAATATCTTTTAGGGTTTGTCAGGAAGTTCAATGCAATCGCCTTCATCTTGACGGTGATCTGAACGTTCCCTGAAAGGATCCGTCACAAACTCCTTCACCTCGAAGATGATCTGAATCTTCTTTGGCCCCGAGGGTCTAGCTTGCATATTTGTCTTCAACTTGACGATAATTGAGAGATCCCCTTTGTGGATATTTGATTGTAGCTTAAATGAATGAGGAGATATAGATTGAGTGGATTCTTTTTATCGTTCAAGATATTTCTACTGTCTGATTGCCAAAAAATAGTCTTTAAACATGCGTCATAGCTATAATCAATATCGATTCGCTTTCGGCTTTTCAACATCATTGAATATTTCTTTCGCTAATCATACCAAGGATATTTCTTACATCCTCTTGGTTGACCAACAAAGAGAAGATTTGAATTTTACTCTTTTTTGCAAAAAGCTTCACCCTTTCGAAAAAAATACTAGAGGTAATTTGAGGTGATTCTTTTGTGCAGTAAAATATTGGAATCAACACATTTTTAGCAAATTGGCAAAGTTTTCGAGAATCCTTCATGAAGTAATCACTCAATATAGATTTTGATAGGACCTCGGGCTAAAAAATTTGATTTAGGCAATTTTGATCAGTTAAAACTGGATTTTACAAGACCAACTTTAAAAATGAGGTTAAGTAAAGAATCTTGGTAAAGGACTTTGGTAAAGGACCAGTGTTTAAACTGGAATTTAAGAAGGATTTTAGTAAAGGAATTTTTGGTAAAAAGATTTTGGTAAAGGATTTTGGTAAAGGACCAGTGTTAAACTGGAGTTTTGAAAGACCAATTTATGAAAATTGGAATTTTGAGGGACCAATGTAAATATTTAGAATTTTTTGAAGGACTAGGATAAAACTGGAATTTTGAAGGATCAATTTTGAGAAAATTGGATTTTTGAAGGACCAATGTAAACATTGGAATTTTGAAGGATCATTTGAGAAAATTAGAATTTTGAAGGACCAATGTAAACATTGGAATTTTGAAGGACCAATTGGAATTTGAAGGACCAATGTAAAACTGGAATTTGAAGGACCAATTTGAGAAAATTGGAATTTTGAAGGACCAATATAAACATTGGAATTTTGAAGGATTGAAATTTAAAAAATCAATTTTGAGAAAATTAGAATTTTGAAGGACTAATGTAAACATTGGAATTTTGAAGGACCAATGTAAACATTGGAATTTTGAAGGACCAATTGGAATTTGAAAAACCAGTGTAAAACTAGAATTTGAAGGACCAATTTGAGAAAATTGGAATTTTGAAGGACCAATGTAAACATTGGAATTTTGAAGGACCAATTCGAATTTGAAGGACCAGTATAAAACTGGAATTTGAAGGACCAATGTAAACATTGGAATTTTGAAGGATCAGTTGGGATTTTGAAGGACCAGTGTAAAACTGAAATTTTGAAGGACCAATTTGAAAAATTGGAATTTGAAAGGACCAATGTAAACATTGGAATTTTGAAGGACCAATTGGAATTTGAAGGACCAGTGTAAAACTGGAATTTTGAAGGACCAATTTGAAAAATTGGAATTTGGAAGGACCAATGTAAACATTGGAATTTTGAAGGACCAGTTGGGATTTTGAAGGACCAATTTGAGAAAATTGGAATTTGGAAGGACCAATGTGAGAATTGGATTTGATGAAGAACCAACGTTAAACTGAATTTGGAAGGACCAATGTGAGAATTGGATTTTGATGAAGGACCAGCGTTAAACTGGATTTGGAAGGACCAATGTGAAAATTGGATTTGATGGAGGACCAATGTTAAACTGGATTTGGAAGGACCAATGTGAGAATTGGATTTGATGAAGGACCAACGTTAAACTGGATTTGGAAGGACCAATGTGAAAATTGGATTTGATGGAGGACCAATGTTAAACTGGATTTGGAAGGACCAATGTGAGAATTGGATTTGATGAAGGACCACTGTTAGACTGGATTTAGAAGGACCAATGTGAGAATTGGATTTGATGAAGGACCAGTGTTAAACTGGATTTGGAAGGACCAATGTGAGAATTGGATTTTGATGAAGGACGAGTGTTAAACTGGATTTTGAAGGACCATTATAGATGGTTGTGCTGCTTCTATGAATGGTTTCAGGATTATCTCTTATCCTGAATGGGAAATTCAAGTTTATCCCTTAACCTGAAGGGGAAAGAAGGAATTTTAAAGAGAATAAACGTGAAGCTTGAAATTTGGAAGGGATTAGCCGGAAGGCTGGATTTTGAAAGAAGGTTCACCTTAGCAGTTGGGTTTTTGAAAAAGAGTCTGAGTTGAAACTCGGATATTTAAAAAGATGGACCAACCTGAGAGTTGGGTTTTTGAAAAAGAGTCTGAGTCGGAACTCAGATATTTTTAAAAGAAAGATGGACCAACCTGAGAGTTGGGTTTTTGAAAAAGAGTTTGAGTCAGAAATCAGATATTTTAAAAGAAAGATGGACCAACCTGAGAGTTGGGTTTTGGGAAAAGAGTCTGAGTCGGAACTCAGATATTTTTTAAAAGAAAGATGGACCAACCTAAGAGTTGGGTTTTGGGAAAAAGGGAAGAGTCCGAGTCAGAACTCGGATATTTAAAAAGATGGATGGACCAACCTGAGGGTTGGGTTTTTGAAAAAGAGAAGAGCCCAAGTCAGAACTCGGATATTTAAAAAGAAGATGGAATATATAAAGGGAAAAACCCGAGTCGGAACCCGGATCTTTAAGATAAAAGATAAAAGGGAAAATTGTGTTTGAAAACTCGAATTTTTGATGCAACGATTGGTTCCAATACGAGCATTGGATCCAAAAAGAAGTCTGAGTCGGAACTCGAAACTTCAAATGAAAGAAAAAAGGGGAAAACCCGAGCCGAAACTTGGATCTTCAAGAGAAAAGATAAAAGAGAAAATTGAGTTGAAAAACTCAGATTTTTGACGCAACGATTGATTCCAACACGAGCGTTGGATCCAAAAGGAAGTTCGAGTCGGAACTCGAAAAATGAAAGAAAAAGGGGAAAACCCAAGTCGGAACTCGGATCTTCAAAATAAAAGATAAAAGAGAAAAACCCGAGTTTGAAAACTCGATTTTTGTTTTGAAGAAACGATTGGCTCCAACACAAGCATTGGATCTAGAAAGGAAGTTTGAGTCGAAACTTGGAACTTCAAACGATAGAATAAAGGGGGAAAACCCGAGTCGAAACTCGGATTTTCAAAATAAAAGATAAAAGAGAAACCTGATTTTGAAAACTCAAATTTCTGGAGAAACAATTGGTTGAAACACGAGCATTGGATCCAAAAGGGAAGCCCGAGTCGTAACTCGGGTTTTTAACAGAAAGTTTTAATTAGAAGATTGAATGTTGGAAAAAAATTGCCAGTGCGAGGATCGGATCTAGGATCGAGAATGACCAGTTCGAGGACTGAATTATTTGACTTGCAATGAAGAAGACCATCATAGTTAATTGTACATGGTTTGATTTTCAAGATTAACCCCTTATCCTGAATGAGGATAGAATAAAATTGACAAATTTTGATAAAATTAATAAAAGGTTGATAAAGAATCAAAAGAATTGATAAAAAAAATGATAAAGAATCAATAGAATTGATAAAGAATAAGAATTAATAAAGAATTGACAAAGATTGACAAAGATCTGGTAAAAATTGATAAAATTTGGTAGAAAAATTGAGGATACTTGGAAGACGATGAAAGTTTTCAGAACTATCCCTTATCCTGAAGGAAGAAGGACCTCGTAGGACAAGGTTCAGGTTTATCCCTTAACCTAAGAGGGAAATTCAGGTTTATCCCTTAACCTGAGTGGGAAAAAGAAGGAAAAAAGAATACATCATGGGAAAGAGGCATCAAGTTTATCCCTTAACTTGAAAGGGTAGATTCAGGTTTATCCCTTAACCTGAGTGGGAAAAAGAAGGAAAAAAGAATACCTCATGGGAAAGAGGCATCAGGTTTATCCCTTAACCTGAAAGGGTAGATTCAGGTTTATCCCTTAACCTGAGTGGGAAATTCAGGTTTTATCCCTTAACCTGAGTGGGAAAGAAGGAAAAAGGAATACCTCATGGGAAAGAGGCATCAGGTTTATCCCTTAACCTGAAAGGGTAATTGAAATAAAAATGACAAGAAGAATTAATAAAAATGGATGAAAAATCAATAAAATTGATAAGGATGAACAAAACTGATAAGACTGATAAAGATTGATAAACGAAAAATTGATAAAATTTGAGAAAAAGAGTTTGTTTGATCCTGCCTACATGTGGGATCTTTAAAGTGAGAGAAAAATATTCATGAGAAAGTCATTTTTGGAAAGCGGATTAACTGTGAGGTTGATTTTGAAGAATGATCAACACGAGAGCTGATCTTTTGGAGAAGAATCAACACGATGGTTGATTTTGAAGAGAGATCATCATGAGGGTTAATTCTTTGAAAATAGTGGTTTTAAAACCGATTTTGAAAAGGTGGATCAACGTGCTGGTTGATTTTGAAAAGATTGGACTAAAATTTTGAACCTTTGGTGATTATGACAAAGATTTTGCAGAAATTTTTCAGATTTTTACGATTTTGAAAAACCCTCATAGGTAATATCATTTCTCTCATGGATGATGTTGGGATTGCCCCTCATCCTAAAAAGAATGGAAATTTGATGACAAAAGAATATTTTGAAGTGTAAATGTAATTTTTAACAAAAGATGCCCCAATATGGTGAAAGAAATAAGAATTGAACATCAAAGATAGGAAAAAAATTGACATTTCATTGATAAGTAAAACTGATAACAAAGACTTGAAATATTCACAAGCATCTTAACCAAAAATGGTCACAAAAGACTCGGGCTGACTTGCCCTTACAAGATGATTGGTAAAGAAAATGGAGGAAAGCAGAAAGACTCTAGCATTGTCAGTTTTTTGAATAATCTAGAAAAGGCTTGGTTAGGACAGCGGGCTGCTCTTCATCTTCGTCTTCTATCAGAATATTTTTATCAATGCAATCCTGGATGATGTTCTTTAGGACGAAGCAGTGCTCGGTATAATGCCCCACTGCTCAGTGAAACTTGCAGAATTTGTCGTTCCATTTTCCCAGGGGGACCGGGGGATCAACAACTCTCAGAAGTTTAATCATATCTTTGCTCAACATATATTCAAGGACCTGTTCGAGGGATTGCTCTAGAGCAGTGAATTGGCGGTCATAACCCCAATCTTCATGTTTTATCTTTTCCTTCTGCTTGGCCAGAACTAGCTTGTCATTCTTCTTGAAGGGTTCCTCTCGCTGACTTGTCTGTTTGTTTTTGCTATCCTTGCTGCTACTGCCCCCAGAGTTAGCTGAGAAGGTATAATTCGTCTTCCTTTTGAGGTCTTGACCACTCTTGATGAGAGTGATGCCCTCATAATTCCCATTGTCTATCCCCATCTCGAGCCACTCAGCTCGTTCAATAAGCTCTATGAATGATTTTGATGGGTAGGTGGAAATAAGGCTTCTGAGAGGCTGAGAAAAATTGTTCAAGATAACTTGGAGCTCATGCTCTTCTGAAATGGGGGTTCTCATTTTATTACATGTGTCTCTCCATCTGTGAATGAAGTCTACGACCTTTTCTTTCTCCTTTTGCTTCAGATTGTATAGGTGATTGAGGATTGACAGTGCCTTGGTGTTGAACATGAACTTTATCAAAATCGCGCAGCGCAACAGGGTTGATGTGCTCTACATACCACTTTGCTGCCACGCCTTCTAAACTGCGAGGGAAACACAAGAAGAGGGCCCGATTGTCTGCACTGAACCTGACACATTCTGCAAAAAAACATGGCGAGATGGGCCTTTGGGTTGCCAGCCCCATAGAACTTAATAAACTTTTGGGGGAGGTCTTCTAGGCTGCTGTCTCCATCTAGACCGAGGTAAAAGTCTTGCCTAGTATATACTTTCTTTCCCTTATCTCGGATTTGCAGATCTTTGACCATCTTGGTCAGTGCTTGGATCGAATTTTCTGTCGAAACCTCATCCCTAGGCTTGTTCACTGATTCAGACTCTTATGCCATCTTCTTGGACTGTCGCAGATGTTTTGAGATGAACATGAACTGCTCTTTTTTGGAGTCCTCTTCTGCCGATTTTGTACCTTCAGATGTGTTGTCCTGCTGGACCCTCTTCTTGTTGATACTGACATGTTTCTTTACTGGCTTTCTTTTGATCTTATTTTTAGAGGATGTTTTCTTTGAACCTGCCCCAACTTGTTCGAACATCATTTTTGCCATCATCTTTTGAAATATTTTGTACATTGCTGGATTGACATCATCCTCATCTGAATCATGTTTCCGAGATAATTTGGGAGAGTTCACTTCCTCCACTTCACTGTCATTGTGTTGTTGAGTTGCCCTCCTTCCTGCTCTCGTCTGAACCATGATGAAATGTTGATGCTTTCTGTAAAATGAAGGAAGAATTTAAACTCGAACAATTTTTGAGAAAAAGAGAGACGAAGAAAGAGATACTAAAAGATTTTGAAGGGAGATCTCTCGATAAAAAGAGATCTTGGATGAGAAAAATAGAATTTTTGAAGACATATTTGATGATGGATGACAAGACCTGAATATTTTTGAAAAATTGCAGTCAGGATCAAAGAAAATTGGATAAATCAGAAAAGAAAAGAAAAAAATACACCTGGACCTTTGAAAGATAGAGGAAGACTTAAAAGAATATCCAGGGTTTTAAAAATTTACGAAAGAATAAAGGATGAGAAATATGCAATCCTGGATTTTGGAAAATAGAAGAAATTTTAAAACAAATATCCAGGGTTTTGTAATAGGATTTTATAAGATAATATCTACAAAAGAATCAAATTATACAAGCAATGATGCACAGAATAACATTCCCTAGAAGCTGACTCTAAATACAAGATTTGAAAAGGCTCGTAGGACTTTAATCCTAACTCTAAGGTTTCAGATCATCTGATTCCAATCAAGATACGCCGATATACTCAAACCGAAGCTCAAAGTACATGGCATAAGAATATTTCTTCGGTTCTAAGGTAGTGACTTCCCAACATCCTTGAGCGCCTACCAATATACCTCAGACTATGGCCCTTAGGTACGTGGTAGGGGGTGCAAACCCAAATAAGTGGTCATGTTGTAAGGCTCTCTCCCAAACTATGGTTCAGTGAGACAACCCAGCAACGTGAAGACCGGGACAATATAGGTAGGGATGTTTTTAAAAACATATTCAAATGCAAGAAATCAGATGGCTCTAATGCAAGTCCTAAAGAGATAGATTTAAATGAAAAGAAGCATACACTTGCATACATTGTTTACATTCAATCCCTAGAATTGAGGAGAGTTGTATTTCAGACCTAAGTCTAATGTGAACATGGAATAATCTCCTCAACATGGTCCTACCAAACCATACTTAGATCCTATATGCATTATGTCAGCTTAGGACAGAGTCTAGGCTCCTAAGGTTTGCATGGAAATGAAGCTGACATTTGTAGAATAAAGACTTAGACAATATCAAAGCAAAAGGAAAATGCATAAATTCAATCGGACGAAGATGTGTCCCATCACGGTCGCCAAAACTGTGGTCATCGCAAAATTTTTCCTCTCTTGGTATTTCTCTCTCTTCCTTCCCTTTTCCTTTCCAGCCTCTATTTCCTCCTTTTGAAGGGAGAAAATAAAAGACAGAAAAGAAGAGAGAAGAGAAAAGAAAAGAAAAGAAAGAAGAGAGAGAGTAAATCTTCTGCAAAGGTATCACTTGACCTTAATTTTGAAAAAAAGATTTTAAAAGATTACTCGCCTCCGTTTTGAAATATTTGCGAGAAAATTGGGAGACGGGGCTCGCTCGTCGGTACGAGATTCGACCGTTCCTGATGCCTTTACTAGGGGTAATCGAACCAAGGATCAAATTTATGCCTTTTTGCTTTGCCTTAATTTTGTCTAAAAATTTATTCTAAGTCTAGAAAATGCACAAAGAGTCATGCTTGTGTAAATGTAAAAGATGTATGCTCTTTTTGAAAAGAGTTTGGAAATTTTATCCAAGTGATTGTGAAGAATATCCTGACGAAATTGTTTTCGAAAATTGAAGGACTTGGAGAAATTTAGATTTTTCTAACTTAGGATTTAGAATAGATCTTAAGTTTTGATTTAATCAAAGCTAAAATGAACCTGAGTTTGAAGAAGGGGGTTTAGGAAATAAGAATTGAAAATTGAATATGGACTCTAGGATTGAGAGTCAAGATGGAATTTAAAGGTAGAGTGGAACTCTAGATGAAAAATTTGAAATCAGAATGATAAGGTGGAAGAAATCTAGATGGGATTTGAAACTTAGAATTGGGTGTGAAACCTGGAATCCGCAATGCAATTGGATCCGAAATCTGGAATCTGAGATGGAATTGGATCTAAAGTCTGAGATCCAAGATGGAGTTGGATCCGGAATATGGAATCCTAAATGGAATTTGGATCTGAAGTCTGAGATCCAAGATAGAATTTGGATCTCAAGTCTGAGATCAAAATGAAGTTGAATTCTGGAATCCTAAATGGAATTGGATCTGAAGTTTGAGATCTAAAATGAAGTTGGGTTGGAAATCTGGAATCCTAGAACGAAAATTTTGAAATTGAATCCTGAAAATGAATTTTGGACTTTGACTTGAACTTTGAAATTTTGATTAGAATTTAGAAATTGAGTTTTGAATATACAAATGGACTTCAAAGTCAAATTAGACTTTGAGCTTGAAGTTTGAATTTTGGAATCAGGAGATGAATCAGAAATTTCAAAGTTAAATTGAACTTTGAAATTGAATTTTGAGATGCTGAATTGAATTTGAATTTTGGTTTTGAATTGAAAATTGAATTTTGAATATATAAATGAATTTGAAATTCAAAAATCAAATTGGACTTTGAATTTAGGGTTAGAATCAGAAGATAGTATTTGAATTTACAAGAATTGAAAATTGATTTGAGAAATGAAGAAGATATTTGAAGGGAATCACTTGGATTTTGAAAAAGAAATTTTAAAACATGATATAGTTCTATCTTAAATGATAAAGTGAATGAAAGGATTTGAAATCTGGTTTTTGAAAAAGTATATTTGATTCCTTAAATGAATTAAAATAAGATTGAAAATATAATACATCTCTGACTATTGTCATAAGATGTATTATATAATAATCGTACTTAAATTTAAGTGAAGAATAAAACACATTTTTGGTGCCTTTATAAAATTTTAAATGAAATTATATCCCAATATATGCTGACTATGGCCATTGATATATATTTTGAGTTAATTTTAAGTTAAACTCTAATAAAAGAAGAAAGTATTTGAAAAATATGATGATTTTGAAAAGAGATCCAGTGTAGATCCAATGTTATTCCATAAAAGATGAAAATCCTAAGTTTTGTTCACACCTTGACTATGGCCATTGACGCAAATCGTCAACTTAGGATTTAATCACCTTTTATTAGACTAGTGCATGTGTCATTCGTGTTTCCATTTGTGAAATTTTGCAATAAAGGAGGAAAATAACATGAAAACAAGCATTTCTAGAAAATATGTGTGCTCGTACATTCTAATCTAGAGTTGGAAGAAAAATTCTCATTAATATCTAGCTATTATAAACTTGAATTCAAATGGAAATTAAAATCCCTAAAGTAAGTAAGAAAGAAAACAAACTTTCTACATAATTCTTCAAAACAGAGTTAGTATGAAGTAAAATATGGAATATGAAAAGAAATTAAAAGGGTATACCGAGGCTAGAATACACACGATGATGCCTAAGCATAATGCATGGGCTAATGAGTAAATGTATCTAGATTGTCTAAATATAATACATGTGCTAACAAGAAAATATACAGGTAATGCTTAGGCATAATACATAATTCAATTGGAAAATATGAATATGACATCTATATGTCACATATAAATTGATGAGAGAATGCACACAATGGGACTTATATACTATGTATAAATTTGATGGAAAAATGGCATATATGTGCAGAAGAGGCAATGTTCATTGCTATATCGAGAAATGAGGGCGATCCATGTAGGTAATGGGAAATGTGAGGAATTACAGTTGTGCCAAACACTGTTATATGTATATAGGGGATTACAGGATAGCATGTGATGATCAAAAACAGATAAAATGGGCATAACCCGTGAGTGTAATTGCAACATATATATGTGTGTGATGTGCATACACATAGTGTATATGCCCACAATGAAGATATATTAAAGTGAAGTGATCTCAATAGTATATAGATGCAAAAGAATGGCAATGTACAGTAATGAGGCAGATAAAAGTGCAAACATAGCATGGAATGAGTGTAATAAAGGGAGGGGAGTCTGCTGGGAGCATGTGCACAGTGTTGCTACATCAGGTGTTGGAGGGTGCTGATGGTATGTTGTGTACAAGGGTGTAGCTGGGGGATGGTCAAGGGAAGTGGCAACGTATGGTGAGGGTGCATAGTGGATGGTATGCTGTAAGCACAACAGTGGTTGTGCTGGAGATGGTAGGTGAGTGTAGCTGTAGTGAATGTGTAGGGGACGTGAGTGGGTGTGATATGAATACTATTGTGCAGCAAGTGAATAGCTAAAACATTTTTGTTATAAGTGATATTGCAGTGGAGATGCTAAAAAAAAAGTGTTAGAATTGGAAGGTGGGATGAAGTGCATAGGTGTTGTGAAGAAGTGTAGTAGGTGCTGGAGATGGGTGTAGAGAACTGTTGTTACCAGATTTTTTTTTGAGGTGAATGAGGCCGGGACGAAGGGCTCAACGAGAGGCATGTTGTAGGCAGTGCAAGTGGGTTGCTATGAAAGATAGACCAAACGGTACTATGAAGATATTGAAACTGTGGATATGATAATGCAGCTAGAGGTGTGACGTAGCAGGGAATGCTACAGTGGTGATTTCAGATTTTTTAGACACAGGGAGGTACCAGATGATGATGTATTACAAGAGGAAATGCTAGTGCAAAGGTTTGAAGAGCATGACATTCTGAAAGCTCAGGCTTACCATATACAATTAACAAATTGTAGGGACAAGATTTACCTGTGATGCAGGAAATTTGGTTGTAGCTGAACCGAACAAGGCTAACTTAACTATGTCTGGGATTAGTTCTGTTCTACCAAAGTTATGCTAACGATTACCTTCATGAAAAAATATGCCTGAGATGGTGATCAGCATCTCTAGCTTCCAGGGGGTAACACATTAAATTTTATAGAAACAGAAAGTATCTACCCATTTAATGACTAAAAAAAAAACAAAGTTATCCAAATTTGTGCTCACGTTATCCTCTCTAGGTACATGTAGTTTTCCAGACCCCAATGGATTTATCATCTTGATACTAAGATTTTCCAGAGGAAACAACTCCACCCAATGGAAAAGGTAAACCAAAATATACTGAAGGCAAACTTGCTCCAAGTTCCTACAGAAATTTATTGGAATTACAAGTTTCTTGCCAATTACTCTGGATATGGCTTGAACTGAAATCGTCTAATCACCAGGTTCCTAAAGCCCATATTATTCCCCTCCCCTGTGATATTGATACTCATTAAACTCGAGGCCATCCTCCACCCTATTGGTATTTGACGACATATGATCTTTCACTGTCTAGGGTACACTCAAAACCATCCCAAACGAAAAGAGGCAAGTAAGAGGAAAACAAAATTAGTAAAAAAAAAAAAATACAAGAGGTATATGCTAAGACTAAACATAACCAACAAGATAATAAACATACAAATCAAGGGGATCAACCACCTATCGAGAATCAGATGGAAGGGGAAACAACAACAAAAGGAAAGAAAACTAGCACTAAGAAAAACCTGCAATGACTAATCACAAATAATCAAGAAAATGCACAATGATGAACAGAAAACCAAAAATATAATAAGAGGAACATAGTACAACGAATAGGCTGAGCAAAATGTAGTTTTAGAAGATTAGTCAAATGACAGGGATATTACATAAATTTAATCAACCAACAGATGGGAAGTAAAAGACGCTGATGCAATGTACAATGCATCTAGTGGAATGACTAATGAATGATGTCAATTATAATGAGTATAAATGAACCTATATTTGAGTGTAAGGATATGGATGAAAATGCAGAGGCTTAATACCAATTCAGAGAGATCGGCTCTCAGTTTTTATTCAAGAATGCCATTCTCTATTTCCTCCATCCTAATCTCCACTGAGGACTTGTTGCAGCAGAGTCTGAGTAAAGGGTTATGCTATTTTGGTAAGTGACGATATTTCATACCGTGCACAGATCTAAACTTGAATAGATTGTTTTATCCTTTCTGAACCAGACAAATGAAACAATGTTCATTTGTTCAGGGGCTTACAGCCTCCTGAATACCCTGTAAACTTCTGTTATAGTAATCAAACAAGAGGAACAAGAGGGAATCCATACCCTGTCACCAACGAACAAATCGATGCTGCCAATGAGATTTAGGAATGCCATGGATGAAGAATAAATAAAATAAAATCTGGTCTTAAACAAAAATAATGAACGATGATGGGTATAGTGATATAGGAAAATAACACGATAAACAAAGAGATGGTTATTAAAATGAAGAATAAATTGATAACAAAATTTATGTAACTCACCTTTCTTCATTGCGTGGGAGTTTCTGCAAGATACACCATCAACTTACTGAACTGGGTTATGAACCTCTCTTCTGTCAATGAGGTTCTTATGGTTGGAGGTCCATCCAGCGCCTCTGTAGGAGATGCATAGATGGGGGATGCAAAGGGGATTGGGATATCCCATTGAATCGGTGATACCATAGCCAGATATCCCTGATTAGCAGTATTTAAACAATTGCAGAGGTTTACCCTATCAATTACTGCAATGGATCTTTAACATCTGAGGCCATCGATGATATTAGGAATCCCAGAACTCCGATGTACCCCACCAAAATATTTGCATGGTGCGATGGAGTCATTGGATCCCAGAAAGATAATGATATATAACGAATGTAAGCCATGACAAATTTACAAAACATTAAAGCATAAATCAGCAACCAGTGGAATCGGGATTAATCGTGATGCAGAGATCACAAACAAAAGGAAGCTACTATAAACCAAAAGGAAATTCAGGGATAATTTGCAGGAAAGAGAAACAAATGTTGAAACTAGAAAGTTTCGTTAATGTAGCCATAAATGGGTTGATCCTGCTATATGCAGGTCGATCCCATCGTTGGCGCTTTTATGATAAAAAGAAAAAGTAAAACGAAGGAGAAGGAGTCTAAGTAAAGGAATGCAGTAAAAAAAAAAGAGAAAGAAAGAAAATCTTTTACAGAGAATCGAATGAAGAAAAGAATAGTGACTCACCTGTAGCCTTGATGCGAAGGTTTGTTTCTTTCAATTGACGGAGAAGGGAACGAGAGGGAAGAACTCAATACAAGGGAGATTAGAGGGAAAGGGGAAGAAGGAAGAAGATTGAAAATGCGATCGATCAGAAGGGGATGGGGTGAAGACGGATGGGAATGATCGGCTCTTGTGATTGTTTATATAAGAATAAGAGGAAGAGTCGAGAAGGAAAAGGATCAGATGGAGGTTGGAGATGGACAAGAGAGGAAGCTCCTACGGCTAACAGAAATCCGTTGAGAACATTTCAAAAAAGGTCCTTTTAGTTTTAAAAAAATTTCAAAAAAAGATTGTTTATTTTAAAAAAAAAGGGTAAGAAGATGGGTTTTTAGCTAAAGAGAGGTTTTAAAAACTGTCTTTTTTTTAAAGGACTCCGAAAGCGTAAGAAAAACACGAGAATTTTTAAAAGACGAGGTATTTGAAGTATTTTTGCAAAAAAAATTATTTTGAGATATAAGAATTTTCAAAATAAGGTTTTTGAGAAAAGAATTTCAGAAATGGCTCTGGGTCCCGAAATTTTGATAAAACTTTAGAATTCAGATCTCGAATTGAGATCGGACCTTGAGTTTTGAGATAGATTTCTGAGAAAATATAAAGAAATTGATTTTTTTGAAAAATAAGAGATTCAGTTTCAGAATTGGATCCAGATATCTGATTGAGATAGAAATTGGGTTTAGAAATGAAAATTGAGTCTGGATTTTAGTGAATTCGAGAAATGAATGGAAATTTGATTAAAATTGACTCGATTTATTCAAAGAAAGGTACCCAGAGGCAAAAGGGGAATTTTTAGATTTTTGGAAAATTTGGGGTGTTCACAGGTCGACCCCCCTATGATGACTATTTATAAAAAAAAATTAGGTTAAAAATTAAGAAACTTGAAAATTTTGGACTCTAAAGGGGGGGGGGCGGGGGATTTTTTCTAATTGGGTTGGACCCTTCGGCTTTCCTAATTAGGCTCTTACCTAACCTAAGACTCATAGATAAACCCTAAAAGCTCCAAATGTGGTGCCACCTAGTGTGGGCCCACATTGGTTTTTTCAAGTTTTAATTAAAACCTTTAAAAATAATAGTTTTAAAAACCAAAGTTTAAAATTGGATTTTCAAAATAGATTTTGACTCTTCTAAACTTCTAAAACTAACCAGGACACTGACTAACCCTAGTCTAACCCTGACTTTCTCAAATGTGGTGCCACCCTGAGTGCGCCCCACTTGAATTTAAAAAAAATGATTTTAAAACTTGAAATTGAGAGAATTTTCAAAAGATTTTCAAAAGTAAACTTGGAATTTAAAAGTTTTGAAATGGCACAGAGTTCCAACTGGGTCAAAACTCCTCTGGATATGGCACCAACTGAGTGGGCCCCACATCAGAGTTTTGAAAATTTGAAATAAATACTGAAAATGGATTTGAAAAGGGGTTAAAATCAACAATTGAAATTCAAAATTTTTGACAATAGAATCTCAAGCGATCTGGAACTCTGGGCTAGAGTCATGAAATTTTAGAACTCTAAGATTTTGGATTTTAAAAGCCAAATGAAGGAGTTTTTGAAAGATTTTATCAAAAATGGTGCAACAAGTCGGAAAATACAGTCAGGGTTAGACTCCTAACTCAATCAGAACTCTGAAATAGAGTCCTGAATTAACTGGACTCTGCAAAATGACCTAATTTTTGAAAAACAAATGAAAATGAATGAAAATAGAGGTGAAAACAAACTTCAGAATAGACTCCTGACTGGATTAGGACTCTGGGACAGAGTCCTAATCGGACTGAACCTCTAGATTTTTTTGGTGTTTTCTGAAAAACAGATGAAAGAACTTGTGAAAACATTGAAAACAATAACAAATATTGAAATAAAACAGAGTTCTGATTCAACTGAGACTCTAGGGACAGAGTTCTAATTAAACTAGGACTCTTAATTTTTTGGATTTTCTGAGAAAACAAATGAGAGAATTTTGAAAAAGAGTTAAAAACAGGATAAAATTGAAGTTTTGGTTCAGAGTCCTGATCTGATTAGGACTTTGAGAAAGAGTCCTGATTCGATCAGAACTCTAAGAATTTTTGGTTTTCTGATAAGCAAATGATGAAATTTAAACAGAAATTTTGAAAATCAGTGAAAATGGAGTGAGAAAACAAACCTTGGATAGAGTCCTGATTCGATCAGGACTCTGGGGCAGAGTCCTGATTCTATCAAGACTCTAGGATAAAATCCCAAAATTTTGAAATTCTTTGATAAAAGTGTAATAGTTTTGATAGAAGGAAAGATTTTTTGAAAGATTCTCTCAAAATTGAAATCAGGATCAGAGTCCTGATCCAACTAGGTCTCTCTGTACAGAGTCCTGTTTTGACTGAAACTCTGAGTTTTGACTCATTTTGAAAGATTTGGTTAAAAACAGGTAAAAATTGTGACAAAAGATAGAGTCCTAATCCGACTAAAACTCTGAAGAAGAGTCCTAATCCGACTGGGATTCTTGAAGAAGAGTCCTAATCCAACTAGGACTCTGGGATTTTGGCCAAAATGGAAGATTTTGAAAGGTTTTCTCCAAAACAGGTAGAAAAGGTAATAAAAAGTAGAGTTCCGATCCGACTAGGACTCTGAAAACAAGAGTCCTGATCCAACTAGGACTCTAAGATTTTGGCCAAAATGAAGAAAATGGACAAGGGATATGACCATAACTGGTTTAAAATCAAAATGGAGTTTTGAAAATGTTTTAAAAAGATAAAAAGATAGAGTCCTAATCCAACTAGGACTCTAAAATTTTTGAGAAATTTGATAAATTAAGGAATCCAGAAGCAACACCACCTAAATGGGTCTCATCTGAGAATTGAAATCAGTTGAAAATTGAGTTTAAAACGAATCTAGATTGTTTTTTGAGAAAAACACTTCAAAATATAAGGTCCTGGGGGTTGGCAAATGACAGAACGTTGATTAAAAACCCAGGTTTTAAAATTGATTTTAAAAGAAAAGTTTTAAAACTCGAATTTGGATTAAATATTTTGAAAATAGGAGTGCTGGATCTCGAAAATGAGATGTAATGACATGCAATGCTGTGCAATGAAATGAAATGGTATGTCGAATGCATGCAATGATATGCGATGACACATGAAATATATAAACACTGGATGAGGGTGAAAATTTGGGGTGTTTACAGATGCCCCTCTTTGCTACTAAGCCGGTATAGGGCCGAGCTTAGTGGCCAAAAAAAACACACCAAATTTGGACTATATATAAAAAAATGCCCCAGCTAGGAGAATCTGACCGGGTATGCAAGAATTGGTGATGATGGTAATGACAGATATGGAATGGAGAATAATGAAGAAGGTTCACCTTATCAGAATGAGGCTCAGGCTTAGCCCTTAACCTGGATGGGACGATACCTCGTGGAAAAATGAGGCTCAGGCTTAACCCTTAACCTGAAAGGGAACGATACCTCATGGAAAAATGAGGCTCAGGTTAACCCTTAACTTGAAAGGGGACGATACCTCGTGGAAAAACGAGGCTCAGGCATAACCCTTAACCTGAAATTGGACGATAGACGGAATCCTCAAATGAAGAAACCATGATGGGACCTTCAAATTTTGTACAATAAATCCGAGAGGAGTTTGCAAAAAGGAAGAAAGGAGGTTCTCTAAAGCTTGAAAAGGGATTGATCTTGGACGTCTAATTACTAAGACGGAATGACTTTTAAAACAGATGACCTTTTTGCAAAAAATTCCAGGTTTAACCCTTAACCTGAACGGGAACTGTCTATGGTGGGACAGTGGGGAGCACACAGAAGTGTGCGAATCTGAGAGCCTAGGCACTCAGATCAAAACAAGAAGGGAAGGATCTTGGACAACTCCCATTATCCGATCCTAAAAGGGATAACAACAATGCCTAGATACATCAAAATAGACATCAAGCTCTCACTTCATGTCAGGATAACTTGAAAAGATTTCCAATAAGATAAAAATTATAGTTGATTGAAAAATGATTGAAATGTAACTATAAATATTCCCTCTTTTCTACCTGAAGTATTACCACCAACTGAACTTAACTTCGTAGAATCAAGATTTGAATTCAAATTACTTGCTATTGACTTTCTTTCAAGGAGGCTATCAATTTCCTTGATATGAACGAAAAAGCGAGTATTCTTGATATTGTGAAAGTAATTGGTGAAAGGATACTGATAAAAGAATTTCACAAAATTTAAAGAAGATTCTTGGCAAATTTGGCAGTTTGATATCCTGGGATTCTTTTCTCAAAATGGTCTTTCTGCCTGTACTCACTTTTTTTTCCGACAGAATTTGAGCTTTTTGGGTTTCTGGGGGATTCATTACATCATCCTTCATTTTGGAGATGTCCTAGCTTTTTCTCTCTTTTTAGAAGGGTACGTCACAAACTCCTTCATCTTGGAGATGTTTGGATTCTCCTTTGCTTCAGGGATTATATTGATGATATTGGCTCATTAGCTTGTGGTCTCTTGATGATAGCTGAAATTAAATATCTTTTAGGGTTTGTCGGGAGGCTCATAGCAGTTGCCTTCATCTCGACGGTGCTCTGAACTTTCTCTTGAAGGATTCGTCACAAACTCCTTCATCTTGGATATGATCCAAATCTTCTTTGGCCCCGAGGGTCTGACTCACATAATTCGTCTTCATCTTGACAACAATTGAGAGATCCCTTTTGTAGATATTTAATTACATCTTGGGTGATTGAGGAGAGATGTGAATTGAATGGATTTTTTTGTATCACCCAGGATATTTCGATTGCCTTACTTCCACAAGAATGACCTTAAAAATGTGCCATCGACTGCGATCAATATCGATCACTTATGGCTTTGCAACAACATTGAATTTTCTTTGCTGGTCATATCGAGGATTTATTCTTCATCCCTTTGGTTAGTCAATAGAAAGAATTTGGATTTTGAATCCTTCTTCGCAAAAGCTTCACTCTTTTGGAAGTAATACTGAAGGTAACTTGAGATAATTCTTTTGTATAATAAAAGATTTCTTAGAATCAACAACTATTTTTCATAACAAATTGGCAAAATATTCTTGGAATCCTTGCTGAAAGAAATTGCTTGAGGTCTAAATGACATATCCATGGCTAGATTCTCCTCTCCTTTCCCCAAAGAAGAGACTCAGGCTTGACCCTTACCTGAACGGGTAATAAAAAGATACTCCTCTCTTCCATGAAGAGGAGGTGTTTGCAGAATGAACTTTCGAAGAGAAATAAAGTTTTTGTCAAAAGTCCCTATTTCTAGGCTTCTCTTATGAAAAGGGGGCCGCTAACAAAGGTTGGAAGGATATCATAGAGGAGCGAGTCCATCACACTCTCTCTGGAAAAAGGGTCCTCAACGACGGGGGTGGCCTAACAAAAGACATTTTAGGGTTAGAAGGAGAACGAGCTTCCATCAAAACTCTCCCTAGAAAAAGGGTTCCTTGTATGACAATAAAGATTATTTTGCAAATTGTTCGTGAAGCACGAGTCCCTTCAAACTCTCCCTAGAAAAAGGGGTTCAACGAACAAACAATAAAGACATGCGAAAAGAACAAGCTCCCTCGAACTCTCCCTGGAAAAAGGGTCCCTCGTAAGAGAAAAGATTGATAATTGATTTTGAGCCGATTGACGGACGAATTCGACATAAAGGTCGAATCTTGAAAGACTATGATTACAGGATACGACTCGAAGATCGGACAAATATGATCGACTTTGATAGGATTTGATAACTCAAAGGTTTGCTTGGTAAAATGGATGACTGGAGGTCTGACAAAATTGGTGACCCAAAGGTCAAATTAACAGAATGGAGTGACCCAAAGGTCTGATAAAGATTGTTTGGTTCGCAGATCTGAAGATTGAATCTGAACCTCAATGTGAGATTTATGTTGCGATCAGTATGAAGACTGAACTTTGACAAAGTACCAGTACGAGCACTGGATTTTAAAAGGTTACCAGTACGGGCACTGGATTTTGAAAAATTACCAGTACGAGCACTGGATTTTTGAGAGGTTACCAGTAAGAGCACTGAATTTTGAAAAATTACCAGTACGAGCACTGGATTTTAAAAGGTTACCGGTACGAGTACTGGATTTTGAAAGATTACCAGTACGAGCACTGGATTTTAAAAGACTACTAGTACGAGCACTGGATTTTAAAAGGTTACCAGTACGAGCACTGGATTTTGAAAGATTACCAGTACGAGCACTGGATTTTAAAAGACTACCAGTACGAGCACTGGATTTTTGAAAGATTATCAATACAAATACAAGATTTGGTAAAGCAACCAAGGCAATGTTGGATTTCATAAAAGGACCAATTTGAAAATTGGATTTAACCGGACCGGTGGAAAACTGGGTTCGGTCAGAAGCTTTGAATCAGAATTCAAATCTTCAAGGAAAGACTAGATGAATTGGATTTTGAAAGAGAATTCGGGTTGGAACTCGGATCTTCTAGACCAATTGCTAAATTTGCAGGGAAGTTTGAGTAGAAGTTCAAACTTTTAAAGGAAAGCTAAACGAATTGGATTTGGAAGGAAATTCGAGTCAGGACTCAGATTTTCTAGACCAATTCTGAATTGGATTTGGAAGAAGATTCAAATCGGAACTCGAATCTTCTAGACCAATTCTGGAGGAAAAAAAATTAGATGAAGTGGATTTGGAAGAAAATTCGAGTCGGGACTCAGATTTTCTAGACCAATTCTGAATTGGATTTGAAAGAAAATTTGAGTCAGAACTCGGATCTTCTAGACCAATTCAAGGAAAGAAAATTAGACCAATATAATTTGGGTTTGGAAACATTGACTAGGAAGAAAACCAAATCAGATTTAAGAGTTTCAACCAGTAAAACAGGATTTAGAAAAGTACCAGCACGAGCACCGAATTTTGGAAGAATACTAGTACAAGCACTAGATTTTAAAAGATTTTCCAGTACGAGCATTGGGTTTTGAAAGGTTGTCGGTTGATTATAATAGGGGATTTTTAATCTTCACCCTCATGATGACTTGGACAAATGCCACGGGTCTCAGGATTCATCCCTTATCCTGAATGGGAATTTGATACAGATGTAAAATGGATGCATGCGAATGCAAACAGAATGAATGAATGCAACTATCACATGAATACATGCAGATGAATGCGAATAGGCAAATGATAAAAGATTTTATTTGATCCTGCCTGCACACAGGGTATTTTGAATGGAAGACGATTTTATAACAAAAATGCCTCAGTATATTTTGGGAAGAGTATTCTGATAAAAACATAATCAGTCATTTATTGGAGAAAATTTATTGAAGAATACAGAGGATAGAACAAAAATTTTCTAAGTGTAGAATTTTTTCAAATGTCGGGCATTGATAGGATCGGGTAATTCTATCCCGTCTGCATTAATCAGACGATATGAATTACGTGGTAGGGCTTCTTTCACCACGTAGGGTCCTTCCCAGTTTGGTGACCATTTGCCACATGGACGGTGCTTGAGATGAGCCGTTGATCTAAGGACCAGGTCATTAACTTGGAATCTTCTTTCGATGACTGACTTGGCGTATTGCATTGCTATCCTCTGACGATAAGACTAGGCATGCTCTATTGCTTTAAGTCTTTTCTCATCGAGTAGATCTAGTTGTACCAATCTCTATTGCCGATACTGATCAAGTGGTAGCTCTAGAAGAGATGCAAATTTAAGAGCGGGTTTTTAAACATGAAGAGGTAGCACCACATCGGTCCCATAAAGAAGTTATGAAGGAGTTGCATTGGTCGGGGTTCGAATGGTGGTTCGATATGCCCAGAGTGCATCATGGATTTTCCCGTGCCAATTACGACCCGTCTCAACGGTTCTTTCCAAGATGCGGATCAAACTTTTATTTGTCGCTTCTGCCTGACCGTTCCCTTGGGGATAATAAGGAGCTAAAAAGTGATGATGAATTCTGAATTTTGAACAAAAGATCTTCATTCTGTCATTCTTGGAATGAGTACCATTATCTGACACAATGTCGTGCGGTATACCGAAATGACAAAGAATGTTCATATGAATGAACAAGACTACATGTCGACCTTCCATCGTACGCAGAGTGACGACTTTAACCCATTTGGTAAAATATTCTGTTGCGGCAAAGAAATATTTATGACCATTGGAAGCAGAAGGAGTGATAGAACATACGACATCGAAGGCCCACATAGAGAATGACCATGAAGACACGACTGATTGCAAGTACGTAGCTGGCGCATGAATGGAAAGTGCGTGCACCTAACACTGAACACACTTCTTTACAAAGCGATAGCAATCTTGTTGCATGATTTTTCAATAATATCCTGCTTGAATGATCTGCTTAACAAGGGTTTGGTAGCCAACATGACCACCGCAGATGCCTTCATGCACTTCTCGCACGACCTCTTTGGCTTCTTCTTCATCTAAGCACCTGGAATACTTAGAACTGAACCCACGACGATAAAGAACATTGGCAAGGATAAAATAACGAGCAGACATATGCTGAATCACTTTTTGCTCCCTCTTTGATAATTCTGATGGAAGCTCACCAATTTTAATGAAATTTTTAATATCTTAGTACCAAGGCTTCTTTTTCTGTTTCGCCTGGTTAACTTGCATTACTAGAATGAAGGCAGGTTGATCAAGTCTGCCAATTTCAAAAGAACGACAGAATTCTCTGCTTCTGAAAGACATAATGGAGCCTAGGCTGGCCAAACCGTCAGCTATTTGATTAAACTCTCTTTTGATATGGAAAAGCTGAAATTCATCAAAATTGTTGATGAGGGCTAGAACGATCTTTTGATAAGAAAGCAACTTCTGGTCTTTTACTTGCCATTCAGCTTTGACTTGGCTAATAACGAGCAATGAATCACCGAAAGCGTGTATTCTCTTAACATTGAAATCTTGCAGAATTCTCATACCTTATATTAAAGCTTCATACTCAACCATATTATGGGTACATTGAAAATCCAGTTTCAGAGAAAAGGGAATCATCTCTTTCTCTGGTGGTGAAGATATGACATACTATGCTTAATACATGCACGAAATTGCAATTATCCCTATGTATTGTGTAGTGCAGAACTAGAATTACAGTGAATGTGGTATGAAATGGCAGGAGGTGGCTGGTGGTGATTTTGCAAGAGATATCACAGATAAAATACCACAAATGAGTGTCTAGGGCTGATGGGAAAGAAACATGAGGTTGGCAGGGTAACACACAGAGGTGAAAGTATGCAACAAAAAGAGAGGTGAGGATGCCACTATGCATCACTATATGCAAATGCCATGTGACAATGAGATGCTGAGAATGACAGTGCAAGTGTGATAATGGACAACCAGAAAATATACTATGAACAGGGGTGTGGTGCACAGGTGATGAATGTTGCAGAAAATAAGTTCAGTGAATGGGACTACATCCACTAGGACACGTATGAAGGTGCATGGGAAGTAATGGCTACACATATATATATCATAGATGCAGGGAGGTGGAATAAATGTTTGAGAAGCATACTAAGCGCAATATACTAAAAAACAAGAATTTCGGGGAAATCTAAATGACAATCTCTAAATGAAAATGATGCTAAAAACCGACCACTACTTAAACAATTACCAAGCAACTGACGATGCTAATTACTTTACTAATCAATCAACGATTTACTTAATCAGACAACTAATGATGCTCAAATAAATATCTAATAGCTAATGAACTAACCACTCACCTAACTGATCAGCTTAACGAATCTGTTTAACTTAACACTAATGGATTAGCAAATTAATACTAACATCATTGTTCCATCACCAGTACTCAACATTAAAAATATCTAAAGAAAACCAAGTGAAAATAAGAGGAACATTTATGGTTAAATTCAGTCAACAGTGAGTGATTCAAGCAGAGACTTTACTATCTGGGGCAGCAAAACCTTGGCTTTCAGATATCACTGGCAATAAGCGTGAGAGGCCAATGATTTTTTTTTTTGCTACTCCACTGGGGATATAGAGGCATGAATTATCCCAGCAACGACCTATTTGTCTCAAGAATGGGACGATAGTTGTCTGTAGCTTCAAGAGGTTTATTCAGAAAAAGAGGGAACCTCCTTCTGTCAGTTAATAATTGGCCAACCCTTCTCATCACTATATTTGCAAGTTACAACCTTCCTTGACAAATCGGTTTAGGCACTAAGATAATGGTTGAGGATGCAGTAGAACATGCTCCAACTTCATAGAGTAAGATAAGAGCATGAGCCAGAAACAGCCTGTGCTCTCTCTCTTATTCGCAATGCGAACTTGTTTATTAGACCTCCCATTCCCTCCAAGGGCTCACTTATGCCACTGTATCTCTCTGTCCCAAACATGGATCTACAAAAGGTATATTATTGCTTTCCTTATGAAGATATATATAGATTACCCTTCTGAAATGTGCCAATCAAGGGATCAGTGGTGCACTTGTAAGTGCGATGACAGTTAAGTGCCACGATATATATAACAGATGATGGAATGATACATGTTGCAGGGAACCAAATGCTGCAGAATTCTACAGACACTTCATAATGTTATAACTGTAGTGGAAGTCATGCTACCACAAGATTTTGAGTTTAAGGCCTACCTTTTTGCTTCTGAAAGATTAACACCACGATCGGGTTGTTTAGCAATGACAAAGTCGTACCTGTAATCAGATATTAGCAATCAGTTTATGATGCCTACATGAAAGAAAAGAAATATCCTTTAGGAGGCCAATTTTATGTAGAGCAACATTCATATATATCTGCAGAAAAAGACCCATTCCTTGATGATTTCAACTCTATTAGTTGATGCCTAGGATGTTGTCAAGGCAACACCTTTGTCAGGGATATATTGGACAGCCTTTTCAACAGAACAATCTGCTGCAAAACTGAGTGGAGATGCATCTGCAAATGGAAGTCTTTTCAGGGCCTATATATATATATATTTAAAAGCCTGAATAATATTCATCTGCTGAGGGAGCCAAATAAACAAAGTTGACATAGCTGCAATCTTACATACTGGAGACTATCCACATTTTGCACATGGTTGGCAACTGACTATAAAAGAAGAACGATGGGGCCATTTGCATTCAAAATTCCTCCTGATTGAACATTATCAACCCATAAGGGCGGCCATGACAGCATCATAGTCCCCTCAATATTGCCAGGTTTTGCTGTTTTAAGAAAAACAAGGGTGATAGTTTCCCACCTAATCCAATATCTCTCAGCAAATACCATTGTACCTGTATTTCGTTAATTGATCCCTTGATTTCACCATCATATGAAGAACAGATAAGAATCAATCAATTTACATCAAAGCTCAAAACTCAGATTCTCGCCATATCCCAGACCCAATATGCAGATGCAAGCCAATGTGCAGAAGTGCAAGGTATATGCGTGTATGAGAAATCAGTGAGGAAGTGCAGACAATGAAACAAAATTTCAGGGAGAGCCAAATACTACTAACAAAATGTAAAAATGAAGGTAACTTAACTAAAAAAAAATGAGGAGCATGGATTATGCAGAGGGGGATATATAGGATATCGACATAGGTGATGGACCAAATGCAGTAAATAGAAGAATCAATGTAAATGAAGGCTAATGACTTGATTCCACCAGATTGGATCACATTAAACAAATTCAGCTGCAAATTAATCATACAGCAGATTGATACTTCAAATCAATCACTTTAATCCAACTGAATACCCTTAGCATGAGATCTGGCACAAATCGAAACTTGCATAATCAATATATTGATCCAATCTAATCTATACAACCATCTACTTACAACATATCGGCCTTGTTAAATTGGGTCTTTACATAGTAAATAAACTCACAAATCAGATGAGACAAAAGAAATAAAACACAGTGAGGAACATATAGTGAATGGATACAAGCTCGGATGAATGAAGTTATGATATCAAATGCAGACATGAGAATGAAATGATAAGAGCTAGCTTATAATATCGACGAGGTAATGGGTATGAACTACAAATTGAAATGGGACGTTAATATAGAAGTGCAACTAGTGAAATGGTAAAAGAAAGAAAAAAAGGGAAAAGAAGAAAAAGAAAAAAAAAGAAAGAAGAAAAAGAGAAATGTAAAATAAGAACCAAAGAAGATGTGGCCCAGTAGAGAGACAAATTTTTTGTTGCAGGATGCAGATCAGTGTCACTATAGATGAACCGTTGTTGCATCCACTACTTAGGCAAAAGGGGAAAGGGATGTTTAAAATATAAACCAACAGAAAATAAATGGAGAGAGGAAATCGCTCTCACCGTGGTCTGCTTGAGAGGAGAAAAGGCAGTGTTCCTTTCGTGCGCTGAGGACTGGATCGATCGTGATTCTGTTGGAGTTATGAAGGATGGAGCGAGTCTGGTTCTTTCAAACCAAGCAGAAGAGATAATGTAGTTTTTTTGGCTCTGCTCGTCGTTGCTCGACTTGCGAAGTCGAATCCTTTCCAGTCGCTTTGAGAAGAGGGGGAAGATTTTTCTTGGTAATTCAAGAGAGAGCCAAAAAAAAAAAAAAAGTCGAGAAGGAGAAAGAAGGCCGAGTGATGGATTGAAGCGTGATCCGATAGGAATCGTAAGGTGGAGAGATGAATTCTCCTCTTTCAGCTACCCCTTTGTGTCCCCTTTTAAGGATGGAGAAGAAAGATCGGGAAGTAGGGAAACTGTTAGAGATGAACGGTGGTGAAGGGAGCGATGGTTGCGCGATGGGCGATGGAGGAGCTCAATGGGGAGGCTTCTGGAGGGTTTTGGAGCGTGCAATGAGGGTTCTTGAGGAAGCTTCCTGAAGGAGGAGAAGATGCAGTTGGTGATGAAGGGCGATAGAGGCTGAGAATGGAGATTTTGTTAGAGATGGACGAAGGAGGGAGAGGGTAGGCAAAAAGAAGGGCGATGGCCAGGCAATGGAGGGTTTGGAGAGGTCGCACATGGGGTTTGCCATGGAGGGTTTGAGCGAGAGGGGGAGAAGAAGCTTCTAGAGGGGGGGGGGGGGGGTTGTGAAAAGGAAAGGGAAGAGCTCCCGTAACCCTAAAAGAAAACTTTTTGTAAAAAAAGTTTTTTTTTTTGCCAAAAGGCGGTTCCCTGTTAAAAAAAAATTTCGAAAACGGTGGTCTTTTCTAAAAAAGGTTTTTGCAAAAGAATGGTTTCAAAAAAAGGTTTTCAAAAACTAATTTTTGTTTCTTTTCTATTATATATATTATTTTTTTGTATTTTCCATTTTTATGTTTTTTTTTTACATTTTCTGAGAAATCAGGGTCATTTTGGAGAAATTTCTTCAGAAAATGGGTTTGGACCCAAGTTTTGAGAAAATAATTGAGTTTTAAACCTTGAATCAGTGAATATAATACGATGGATTCAAACGGATACCGGATGAAGTGTCTGAGCTTTTCAAAGGTTTTTTTGGTAATTTTGAAAATTTGGTTAAAAAATTGGACAACGAAGCTCAGATTTGGATCTTTTATCTGAATCTGGATCCAAAATTAAGTCAGATATATAAAATGAATTTAATTTCAGTAAAACCTGAGAAATAAACTGGAATTTAGATTTAAAAGTGACTCAATTACTCAGAAAATGGGATCAGGGGCAAAAAGGGGATATTTATAAGATTTTAAAAAATTTGGGGTGTTCACAGATGCCCCTCTTTGCTACTAAGCCGGCAAAAAGACGAGCTTAGTGGCAAAGATAACACTCCAAATTTTGAAAATGCCCCAGTCAGCAGATCTGAACTGGGTGTGAAAGAATTATTTTAAAAATGGCTTTTCAGGCTTAAAACCTTATCCTGAATGGTCCTGGGGGGACGAAGTCCTCGATAATGATATGACTGAATGATAGAAATGAGGAAATCGTGATGGGACTTTGGGTAAAGATCCCAGAAATGGTGAAAGATAAGAATTTTGATCAAGTCTCATGGGTGAGACAAAATCAGCCTTTTGGAATGACTCAGGTTTAGCCCTTAACCTGGATGGGACGAAGATAGATCAAGGTACTTTGGCGGGGAAAGGAATATAGGTGGACCTCGATGGGACATTTTTGAGAGAAATGTCTCGTGAGATGAAATTCGAGCATGATCTTTCCCTGGATGGATGTACAGAGCATGGATTCCTTTATGGGGAAAAACCATGATGGGACGGGAGGATTACCTCATCGAAACGAGGTTCAGGTTTAACCCAAACCTGAACAGGAAGATATCTCATGGAACAAGATTTCAGGCTTCATCTCATCCTGAAAGGGGACGACCATATAAAATCCTCGAACAAAGAAGCTGTGATGGGACAACGAATGCATCGCCAAAGCGAGATTCAGGTTTAACCCTTGACCTGAGTGGGGGGAAATCACACGAAGTCCTCAAATGAAGAAACCATGGTGGGACTAGAAAGGATATCCAGTCAAAATGAGACTCAGGTTTAACCATAACCTAAATGGAAGGATACCTCATGGAACGAGGTTCAGGCTTAACCCTTAACCTGAAAGGAGCGACCATACAGAATCCTCAAATGAGGAAACCATGATGGGACCTTCAAAATTTGGACGAACAAATCCGAAAGGGGTTTGCAAGAAGAGAAAACAAGGGATTCCCTAAAGCTTGGAAAGGGGATGATCTGGGGCGTCTCATTGTAGAGACTAAATCAGCTTTCTAAAAACAGACGGCCTCTCGCAAAAGGTTTAGGTGATACCTCGTAGAGCGAGGTAACATATTTAATCCTTAGCCTGAATGGATACAGAATCCTCGAAGAGCGGGAAAACTGTGATGGGACCTTTAGACTTTGCACAACAAGTCCAAGAGAGGTTTGCAAAAGGATGAAAATGGGGGTCCCTAAAGCTTTAAAAAGGGGTTGTTCTTGGGCGCCTCATTGCTGAGACTAAAAATAACTTTTGACAATAACAGACCTTTTGCAGAAAGTTCAGGTTTAACCCTTATCCTGAGCGGGAACTGTCTATGGCGAGACAGTGGGGAACACAAGGAAGTGTGCAAATCTGAGAGCGTTCAGATCAGACGGAAAGAAAGGACTTTTCAGTCCTAAGGAGGGACGACGTCAGGATACGTCAAAATGAATATCAAGTTCTTACTTCATTTTGGGATCATGAGAAAATATTGCCAAATAAGATGTCAAAATTATAGTTGATTCAGAATAATTTGAATTATGCTTGAAAATATCACCTCTTTCTACCTAGAGTATTAACCCCAATTGGGATAACTCCGTAGAATCAGGAATCAAATTCAAAATTTGTTGTTGTTGGGCTTCTTTGAGGAAGATATCAATTTTCTTGATATGAAAAGAGAGGAAATATTCTTACATTCATAAAAGCACTTGAGTGAAAATACATTGATAAAATAATTTCACATGGATAAAGATGAATCCTGGCAGTTTTGGGCAGTTTGATATCCTGGGCATTTTCCCCTAGTGATCTTTTCGCACTCTTTTGAGTCATGGAGCTTTCTGAAATTCCACTAGAGGGGGGGTGAATAGGGAATTACTAAACAGATCGATAAATTAAAAATATGATGCAATAAAGGCACAACACATAAACACAGAATATATACTGGTTCGGTCAAAACCCTGACCTACATCCAGTCCCCAAGCAAACCACTTGAGCTTTCCACTATAACATCTGAGTCACTGAATAAATAGTACAACACCCTCTTCCTCAGAGGTCTTCTTCTCTCAACAGAGAAGGGGCACACCCTCTTCCACAGAGGTCTTCTTCTCTCAACAGAGAAGGACAACACCCTCTTTCTGTAAAACCCGAGATTTCTTATTTGAAAATATCTCAAATTTTTCAAGTTGGGCCTAGATCCACATTACGGATCCAGGACCCATAAAGGGGGGGTAATTAGGATTTATTCATTTGAAACCTTGATTTAATGATAATAATGAATAAATAAAAATTTTAAAATTTAAAAAAAAAAAAAATCTAATTTAATTCGAGGATCCACAGTGGATCCATTTGGATCCACTTGTGGATCCATATCGATTGGGGCCGGGTTACGGGTCTCGGGTCCGGACCCGAGCCGCGCCCCTGTGTAACAGCCCTTTTAAAGAAAGGGGCAACCCGATAAGGGTTGCCCGATAGGTTCGTTGCAGAAAAGGAAAGGGGGGCAGGAGGGGGTTACGCAATGCGTAACCAACTCCTCCCATCTCGGCATGGAGAGGGCCGATAAAAGGAGTGGAGAGGGGGGGGTTTTCCCTCTTCACTCGGGCACTCTCTCCTCCCCCATCTCCTTTCCCCCGTCTCTCTCTCTCTGTCAGTGTGTATCGGAGAGGAGGAGTTCGCCGGCGAGCTGCGGCAACAAGCAGCCATCAGCGACTGCAGCGAGTACCCCCCTGTCGCGACAGCAACAAGGAGTGTCAATCGCGGCCCTACCTTCGCGTCCCCAGCCTTCGATCGCCGGGAAACCCATCGGAATCAGGTACGGTTCTTCTTCGAACCTGGGTGAGGAATCGAACAGGGGTTCGATTCCATACGATGATTTGGGGGTTTTCTTGATAAACCCTAAATACCCAAATCAATTGATTTGGGGCTTTTCTTAATATGCCCTAAATCTTGAAATAGGAAAACAGTAATCGTATAGGCTTATGAAAAAAAAAATATATGTGTTGCAGGCCTCTAGTGCGTTGGTAGGAGGTGTCAGGCCCAGCCGACCCAGTCGGCTGGGTGCTGTGTTAGCAGGGCCCCAGCCAACCCCGTCGACTGGGTGCTTTACATCTTGTGGGTCGGGCCATAGCAGGCCCAGCCGACCCAGTCAGCTGGGTGCTGGCCTGTAACTCGTATGTTTCAAAAAAATATATATATGTATGCTGTGCATTTTCTGCTATGCCATGATATTATTCGATATGTCTGCCTATTTTCTATGGATATTCATCTGATTTACTGAACTCCAAGCATGATCAAAGATTTGTTAAGGTGTTGTTTTCCACATGGAAATGCACATGAATTGAATCTGCGTAAAATATTGTAAAAGAGAAGTGGCCTCAACAAGTTAAATTGTTGTAAAATCAAGTGTCTTTATGAATTAATTTTTGGGAGGTTTAATGCATGCTCACTAACCCCTTTCAGAATATATAAACCAATTGCTCCGTTAGGATGATAAACATGTACATGTTTGCTTCAACGAGTTGAATTATTATAGATCCAAGTGTCATTCATGAGTTAATTTTGGAGTTTGATTTCGTGATTATTAACCCATTCATGTTGTGTAGGTTGATTTCTTCCTTATGATTACAAACAGTTATATGTAATGGCAGCATAAGATAGATCATTCATAATGATGTACATTGTTTGGTTGTTGTTTTGTTGTCCTAACATGATATGAAACCATACATACTATACATTGAAGATGTTCAGAATTTTTAAGTATTTAGTTTGGCCGAATATAAAGCTTTATTATTCAATTGTAACCTGTTTCAACTGCAACCGTTTATTGTCGATATTTCTAAACATGTTACATAAATTGTATTTCCAATGTAACGTACATTTATGGTAGCTTGTACTGTATTCTTTTGATTATTCTGATATTCTTGTACTTGGTTGCTGAACATGTGAAGACTTATCTCATGCACATGTGGGATTCGAGATTTGCAGGCTCTAGTAGGGCTGTAGAGTTCGTTTTCTGTAATACGTCACTACCCGTTTGGGTGGATATGTTCACTGCTCAATCATGTTAACTGAATCCTGCATATGATGCTGAAATAGAACCAAGAATGGGGTGAATGAACTGGGCATCAGTGTTGTGTTGTAGAATTAGTAACATGAGAAATATTTGATGACTATACTAGGATGTTGCTTGTATTTGGGGTCACATTTAGTTACATGTATACTTGATTTATATATGAAAAGGTACATGTACACTCACACACTTAAAGAAACTATGGATTGGTTAAGACCCCTATGTGACGTAGGTAACCCACACATTGAAATTGCATATGAATAAATTATAACGTGCATATGTTTGGTGTTATATTGGCATGAATATATATGCTTTTGGCATTTTGGCCTAGTGTTGTAAATTTATCACTAATTTGGTTTTATTACGTGATGCACCGATGGCCAAATTGGACCATCACCGGCCTGGAGAGCCGTGAGTTTGGTTTTCTTTTATATATGTTTTTTTTAAAAGCATCACTTAAACCACATAAGATGGTTTGGCACTTTACTACACTGTTCTTTGTGTTTACACGGGCTGGAGTCCCGAATGGGTCCCTGTAAGGGAGGATGCGGGGTTTTCACTTTACTTTTGCATATAGTGTTGCAAACTTAAGAATGAACTTTAAATAAAAATAAAGAATAAGAACAGTGTAATATACATTCTGGGATATCTCATCTGGAGTATGAGAATCTTGGATATTCGGTCTTGGGGAGACTGTGAGGATACAAAAACTCCGTGTGCGTTGTTGCCCCTGAACCCGATATTGAGGTTCTTCTCCTGGCCACGGTTTTAGGGAGAACCCGCCACTTTACCCGGGAGTGGTGTGTTAGTCACAGCTGTGAGTTTATGGTACCAAGGAAGTGGCACTTGTGGGCGTGGGGTGTCCCTTGTGTCCCCGACATTAGATGTGGAGGTCTAATGTTCCGATGGATGGTGTTGTTTCCTGATATCGGTCGAGGGCTAAGTTGGAACCCAGTAATAAAATACAAATTGTGTGTTAAGCTACCCTGGGAACCTACTTGACCTCGGGGTTTGTACCCGTTTGGTGTATCCGCGGGCCACGGTAATTAAAAAGAGGAACTTAAAGATGTGTGCATCTAATAGGGCATGCATATGGAAAGATGGAACTTAAATGAAAGATAACAGAAGAAATCATGCATTGCACATAATCACGCATTTTTCTGTTATGCATTAGATCATGCATGTTTGAATCATTCTTGATATCATGACATCATTTGGTGGTAGCATACGCTTTACTTCGTGAAATCATGCTGAAAGGTTGGTTATTTAGTTCTTGATATATAACACTGTTTACTGTTATTGATTGGTGAGTAAATGAAATCATTGGTAGTTATGGAAACTTAGATGTTGAAAATTTTATATCTGCACTCACTCAAATCACTGCATGAAATCTTATCCATGTTCTTTCTCTCATCTGGTTTCTTTAGAAGTAGCTGTGCTCAGAATTTCGGTTCTGACACCCTACTTTGTTGGTTTTTCACAGGAAATGGTGAACAGTGAAGTTGGACATGCATCTGGGGATGGATGAGTTATACTTGGACTTGTCAGCTTCAGTAGAGGATATTGTGGCTCTTTCTTTTGTCATTCAGTTCTTTTAAATTCTGCAATTGTTACTTTACTTTCAGTTGAAGAAAACCTTGTCTTTGAAATTTTATTACTCATTAATAAAAGAGTTTTAGTTGGTTGATAGGGATGATAATTGCAACTTCGTTTGTGGTGGATGGGCTATCCAATGGAAAGTGAAACTGTGAGGACCCCAGAGGTCTTCTTCTCTCAACAGAGAAGGGCAACACCCTCTTTCTCAGAGGTCTACTTCTTTCAACAAAGAAGGAATACAGTGAATAACAGAAAGTTACAATACTTCCTATAGAACCTTCAGAATGATATGAATGCACGAATGAAGGATTCTCAGAATGTTCTGTTCTTTTCACTCAGAAGATACTCTTTGTCAAAGAGCTATTCTTGACTTTTTCTCTTTCTTTTCTCTTTCTTTTTCTAGGCTCTCTTTCAAATATCGAATAGGAATTTTTCTCGTTGTAAGCTCACATATCCATTCCTTGTTGGAATAGTTTATTTGAGTGTGTTTATATAGCTTTAAAAAAGTAGTCGTTACTTATTTGAAATCGTAGTCTTTTTGAGATGTGAAATGTCATGTCATTTCAAAAACCAAATTTATGGGTTTTTGAAAAAGTCTTCTTTCCATAAAAGTAAAATATAGGGTACAATAGTCGTTGTAATATTTTAGGTAATATATATTTTATGTAAAAAGTCTATTTCTTACAATAGTACATTGAATGTTGGATTGTAGGCTGTCATGTAGTTTTGTCTTTATCCTAATTAATGATTTGTGGTACATAAGTATTTCTTTACTTTAAATGAGTGTAAGTATAATAAATGCTTTGAGATATTTATTTGTACATAGTCATATCAAGAGTTTTCTTTATGATGTGTTTTTCAATGTCTACAGAGAGAATGAAGACTTTAAACAAGTCGACATTCTTGAGATGGATATTAACAAGGATTTCTTACAGGAGGTATTTAATGCTATACAAAGAGAATGATGACTTAAAGTAAGTCGACATTATATGGGTTTGTAAAAAGGTAACTAAAGTCTTTTCACCAAGTATTATATTTGTTTTTCTTTGTGTAGCCGATTTCCATGTTTTGTCTTTTTCCTACACATTTGAAATCATTTCTTTAAAAAGGTAACTAAAGTCTTTTCAACAAGTATTATATTTGTTTTTCTTTGTGTAGCCGATTTCCATGTTTTGTCTTTTTCCTACTTCTAAAACCATTACTTTTCAAGTTGTCTTGTATATGATAGAAGGTACAATTATTGCTTTTTGAAATCATGAATTATATCATGTCAAAATACCTTTACCATAAAGGTTTGTAAGAAGGTACAATTATTAGTTTTCAAAAAGGAGTTTTTTGAAACTATCATATACTTTTATGAAATAGCTTTTATGAATGAGTATGTAATATGCAATATGCATGCTTCTGAAGGTTCTGTTACATATGACTCTAAAGAAGAAAAAAGTCTTCAACTTGAGGTAGCCGATCTCTTTAGATGGTCTTTAGGAATGCATGGCTCATCAAGCTTTTTCTTCAAGGAGTATGATTGCACCATAGTTGTACTTGAACAAGAGGTCTCGATCCTTTTTGAGTGAGTTATCCTTGCATCAAATACTCGTTAGATATATGGCAAAACATATCCAGTTATAATATAACATTTTTGAAGAAGACATATTATCATATTATATAAAATCAAATACGACAGTGTATCATATTATGTGACATCAAAATAGAGTTTCTCAACATTCTCCCCCTTTTTAATGATGACAAAATATGCTCCTCCTGTCAAAAAGACATTATGCATAGAAATAATAATATCATAAAAATATTGAAAAATGTCAAAGACGAGTATTTTTCTCCAATAATGGAGACAGGTTTTTCTCCCCCTTTGTCATGGACAAAAAGGAAGGGATCAAAGTAAGCAGAGTTATTACAGACCAAAAAAAATAAAGTTAAACCAAAATAATGTAAAGTTATTACAGTCCAAAAAAAAGTTTATTTTGATCCGGAGGAAGGGTGAAACTTTCAGAGTAATGCATCTTGGCCAAGTTGTAGTGAAGCTTGATTCTTCAGAAGGAGATCCTGGGTGTTCTGGACATTGACAAGAGCTGAGAAGATGTCAAGGTCAGAAGTTGTTGCTTGATCTGCTTCTTGAGGGCCTTCGTCGTCAGAGTTTAGGTGAGAGGACTCTTCTTCATGGAGAGAGGAGTCATCAAATATATTGTTTGAGTAGTAGACGACATCTGTTGCAAGAGGAATCTGGAAGAATTCAAGAATGAGTGTGATGAAATATCCGAAGGGAAGAGACTTAAAGGAACGAAAGTTGATCATGTTGTGGAAGATGACACTGAACCAGTTGATGGGAAAGGCAGAGAAGATGGCATAAAGAAGAAGGGAGACTTCATTTGCAATAAATCCCCTAGAGGGCGACTTGGGAACGATATTGGAGGAAAGAATTTTGGACAACAATAGAGCATGAGGTTGGAGATTGCTCTCATGCCATGGGAAGTGAGTGGAGCGAGTGGAGAGGAGGATTTTCTGAAACACAGAGTGGTCGAGAGGAACAATGTTGGGAATCTCAATACCGTAAGAAGAAATATTCAAAATGTTGCCTAACTGAGATATGTCGAAGGAGAAAATTTTTCCATGTACCATGGAAGTGATAGAAGAGTGATCATGGTCGATAGAAAGGTTGGTGTAGAATATTTTGATAAGATGAGGATAGATGGGCATTTGTTTTGGAGAGGCTAGAACATAAATAAGTTCGGAAAGAGAAGTTTGTAAGTCAAAAGCTGGAAAGGCTTCAAGGTGAACCAAACTGCCTGGTAGGATGGTCAAAGATTTTATGGAGTGATAAGTGTGGATGAGATCCGAAAATCTCAACTCCGAAGCTTGGAGTAAGTCGGATGTGCAAGAGAAAGTCATTGCAAGAGCTTAGGAAAAACGAGCAAGAGAGAAGAGCTTGGAAGGAGTAGTAGTTTGTAAGAGAATAGAGATATTCGTGGGGAATTGGTGAGAGATGAATCAATCTATTAAATAGAAGGAGAAAAGTAATGGTGATAAGAAATGAATGACATTGGAAGTGAAGGATTTTTAGATTTTAGCTGAAAGAGGAAATGCGTGAGTTGAAAATAAAGAGGCTTGTGAATGACAAATCAAATCAGTTTTTTTGGATGATAGTGTATTGTATGTTAAGAAGGACATAGTTTTTAAATTTTTTTATATAGAGAAAGGTTTACTATGGGAGAGTTTGTCGAAGTTTGATATATGTCATGTGATGCATATGGACTATCGTATTAGACTAGGATTTTAAAGAGTTTTGTGTGATGAAGAGATGTGAGAAAAAAATATATAGTGAAGAAAATAATGGCCTAATAAAACAAACAACTTTTTTAAGCCAAATATTATGTTACTTTATATGAAAGCATACAAAATCCGTGAGAGATGAATTCAGAATAGGACAAGCAAGGATGCAATAATTTCTTATTTGAGAAGAATTTTTGTAGGAGAGTGAAAAAAATTATAAAGACAGATGAGTTGATATACGAATTTGAAAGAGAGAGAGAGAGAGATTATAAAGGACAACAATCACTTGATGTATGACATAAAGTCATGATTGATGTTTGGCTAAGAGGACATGGTTTTAATGGAGGGAGTTCATGGTTTTTGAAAACGATAAATTTAAATGTATAATGGTCACGGATGGAGATTCACTTTGTATTGGATGAAGAGCGACAAAAAAAAGTGTGGTACTAAATAGTACATAAGAAAAAGAATGGTGGACAAGTTTTTGAAAATAATAATTATTCATAAAGAGGTGTGAATGATGACATGATAGAAATAGAGTGTACGTAATATATGATATAACAAATGATATAGTAAAATTATACGTGAAATACAACTTAACTTTAGAAGAAGGTAAAGAGAACTAAAAAGATAATCATTCGATTTTGACTAAAATTTGAAAAGCAAGATTTCTCATAAAATACTATTCTTGTTTAAGTTACGTATAGGCAAGTTGAGAGGAATATGTTATCATGTTGAAGGTGAACTAACTTATCGTAAGAGAAGTTTTCACAAAAGGACAAAAATAATAAAAGGTGTTATGAGATGAGTGATGTGAACAATGTCATGATAGCTTTTACTTAATATAATTAGTTCTTGTGGATATGAGTGAAATGAAATAGGACAAGGAGTCATTATAGATGTGTACTTGAAAGATGACAAGTTGAAAGACATAAAAAATGTGTCATGATGAATGTGTTTTTATAAGTGTTTAGAGTATACGTGAATATAGAAACATAGTTTGATTTTTTTTTTTTAAATAAATATAAGAAATCGATAAGAATGAAACCGAATAAAATAAAATTTTAATAGAACTCATAAGATGTTTTAGTCTTAGTAGGTGAGATTAATTATAAGTCACTTAGTTTGCATATTCCTAAATCTCTTCTAATTCGTGTAAAGTGTTCATGTTTTAATGGTTTAGTAAAGATGTTTGCTAACTGTTGATTAGTGGGTATGAATTCGAGTTTAATTATGTTGTTTAAGACTTGTTCTCTTAAGAAGTGGTGTCTTATTTGAATATGCTTAGTTTGTGAGTGTAAAATAGGATTTTTGGATAGGTTTATAACACTAGTATTATCACAGAAAATAGTTGTATTTTCAAAATTTAAACCAAAATCTTTCAAAGTTTGTTTCATCCAGATAACTTGTGTACAAGCTAGGCTAGCAGCAATGTATTCAGCTTCAGTAGTTGATAAGGATACACAGTTTTGTTTCTTACTGAACCATGAAACTAGTGAGTGCCCTAGCATATGACATGTTCCACTTGTGCTTTTTCTGTCAGATTTACTTCCAGCAAAGTCAGCATCGCTGTATGAGATTAGATCAAATGTAGAGGATTTTGAATAAAATAATCCAAAATCAACTGTCTTTTAAATATCTCATTATTCTTTTTACAGCTTTAAGATGTGATTCTTTTGGATTTGACTGAAATCTAGCTCACAAGCAAACACTGAACATAATATCTGGACGGCTAGCAGTTAAATATAGAAGTGATTCTATCATACCTCGGTATACCTTTGTATCAACAGACTTACCATCTTCATCTTTGTCCAAAACAGTGGTTGTACTCATAAGAGTGGTTTTTGAAGCTGTTGAGTTCATGTTGAACCTCTTTAGAAGTTCATGAGCATACTTGGATTGATTGATGAAAACTCCATCCTTGGTTTGCTTAATATGCAGTCCAAGAAAGTAGTTGAGTTCTCCCATCATACTCATTTCGAATTCCTTCTGCATGGACTTAGAAAATTCTTCAAAGAGAGTGCTGTTAGTAGATCCAAAGATGATATCGTCCACATAAACTTGAACAATTAAGGTATGATTATCCACAACTTTTACAAAAAGAGTAGAGTCTGTTTTGCCTACCGAAAAACCAGTTTTTAATAAAAAGGTTTTGAGTCTATCATACCAAGCACGAGGTGCTTGTTTTAATCCATATAAGGCACGTTTTAGTTTGAAAACATGATTTGGATATTGTTCATTTTCAAAGCCTGAAGGTTGTTTTACATAAACTTCTTCATTTATAAAACCATTAAGAAAGACACTTTTAACATCCATTTGATAAAGTTTAAAATCCATATAGCTTGCATATGCTAAAAACATCCTAATAGATTCAAGTCTAGCAACAGGAGCAAATGTTTCATCAAAATCAATACCTTCCTCCTGGTTGTATCCTTGAGCTACTAGTCTTGCCTTGTTTCTTATAACATTATCTGTTTCATCTAGCTTGTTTCTGAAGATCCATCTTGTCCGAATGATCTGATGATCCTTTGGTCTTGGTACAAGATCCCAAACTTCATTTCTTTGGAATTGATTCAGTTCTTCAGTCATGGCTAGCATCCAGAACTCATCGATGATGGCTTCATCAATCTTCTTTGGTTCAAGTTGAGAAATGAATGCCATATTTGCAATCCGTTCTAGCTGAGCTCTAGTCTGAACCCCCTTTGTCAGGTCTCCCAAAATCTGCTTTTGAGGATGATCTTTGATTTCGACAAATGTTCTTTGATGATCATCTTCATTAGATTTGGCTGTGTTATCTAGGAACAAATTTGTACTTTCAACATCATCATCGTTAGTCTGTTTAAGAACAGATTGATCAATAGATTCACAAAAACTGACATGCATAGATTCTTCAATAGTATATGAACTCTTATTAAAAACTCTATATGCTTTACTATGACTTGAATATCCTAAGAATATGCCTTCAATAGATTTAGCATCAAATTTATCCAGGCTATCTTTTGTGTTAAGGATAAAGCATTTACATCCAAAGACTTTAAAATAGTCTATTCTTGGAGTCCTATCATAGAATAATTCATAGGGAGTTTTATTTAATATGGGTCTAATAAAAACTCTATTTGTTATATAGCATGCAGTATTAACAGCTTCTGCCCAGAAAGATTTAGCAAGATTATTATGTTGGAGCATAGTTCTAGCAGATTCCTGAAGGGTTCTATTTTTTCTTTCTACTACCCCATTTTGAGGTGCAGCTCTAGGAAAGGCAAAGTTATGAGAAATACCATGCAAGTTACAAAAAATTTCAAAAAGTTCATTTTCAAATTCTCCTCCATGGTCACTACGGATTTTTACAATGGAACAAAATTTTTCATTTTGTAATTTTTTGCACAAAATTTCAAATTGACAAAACGTGTCACTTTTGTTTTTCAAAAATATTACCCAAGTAAATCTTGAGTAGTCATCCACAATGACAAAAACGTATTTATTGTGATTAAGACTAGCTACTCTAGAAGGACCAAAAAGATTCAGGTGGAGAAGCTCAAAGGGTCTTTTGCGTGAAATGATATTTTTTTATTTGAAAGATGATTTTGATAGTTTTCCTAGTTGACATGCATCACAAAAATAATCCTTTTTAAAAGATATTTTGGGTAACCCACGTACTAACTTATCTTTAGCTAATTTAGACATGTATTTGGAGTTGACATGACCCATTCTCATGTGCCATAAATATTGAGTGTCGTTATTAGCTATAAGGCAATGTTCAGTGATGTTTTCTAGGTATAGTTCATATATATTATTTTTTCTTATACCTTTTAAGATGATGTTCTCGTTGGTGTCTGCTATAAGACAAGCATCATGATTAAAGCTAACATTATAACCTATGTCACAGATTTGACTAATACTTAGAAGGTTATGTTTTAAGCCTTTAACCAGGAGAACATCTTTGATAAGAGGTTTATCAATATTTTCAATATTACCAATACCAATTATCAAACCTTTGTTGTTATCTCCAAAGGTGACCGTTCCTCCTTCTTTATGATGAAGAACAGCAAAAAGGTCTGGATGTCCTGTCATGTGCTTTGAACATCCACTGTCTAGTATCCATCTGTTCTTCTTCTTTGAAGCCTGCAAAACATTAAGTAAAACTTCTTTTTGGTACCCAGTCGGGTCCATTTTTGTTAGATTTTGGAACCCAAATCCATTTTGATTTAGGTTTGTCTACAACTTTAAAAGAGTTTGAGGAATTAAAATTATAGTACTCCTTTTTAGGTTCAGAAGAACTTTTCACAAAAGTGGTCTTTTGATTCATACAAGAAGGCTTGTTGAAATGAGAGTAGCCAATACCATTCTTGTAGAAAGAGACTTTTTTAGAGGATAGGAGTTTATCCAAGTTCTCTTTTCCTTTAGTAAACTTGAAAACCGTTTTTATAAGGTTCTCAGTTTTACTTTTTAATTCTGAAATTTCTACTTGCAGATTTTTAGTCTTGGAGCTAGTAGAAGAGATTTCAGAAGTAATAAGAAGATTTTTCTTTTGTAACTCAGAATTTTCAATACTGAGTTTTTCATTTTTCAGAATGAGCTCTAGATTCTCAGATTTCAAATGTCTATTTTTGAGAATCGTTTTCCTTGATTCTTCAAAAAGTTTCTGAAAAGCATTTTAAAGTTCTTCAAAGGAGAAATCAAGGGATTCACTTACAGAGCTTTCTGCCATGAAGCACATGTTGGCGGTTTCTGCTTCATCATCATTTGACTCTTCACTTGTGGATGGTTCTGAATCATCTCATTGAGCATGCAGAGCCTTTTTCTTGAAGAACATTTTCTTTGGTTCCTCAGTCTTGGATTTTCTTTTGAGAAGAGAACAATCACGTCTCAAGTGACCTGACTTATTATACTGGTAGCACATAGAATCTTCCTTTGGGTCTGTTATTTCTTTGTGCTTATTTGGAAGTCGGTTCCTTCTCATAAAGCGCTGGAATTTTCTGGTGAGTAGCGCAATCTCAATTTCTTTTTCTGAGTCCTCATCCTCAGATAGGGCTGGGAAGGCTAGAGTTTTCTTTAAAGGTTGTTCCTCTTCCCTTCTTTCCTTCATGTGGACTTCATAGGCTATAAGATTGCCTATTAAATCGTCCAGGGTAAGCTTGGACAAATATTGAGCTTCTTCAATAGCAGTAGTCTTTTTCTCCCAATCAGTTGTGAGAGATCTCAAGATTTTCTTCACCTTTTCTGTCTGAGAGTGGGTTACACCCAGAGATTTCAGATCGTTGGTGATGCTGGTGAATCTGGTGAACATCTCTGTGATGGGTTCATCTTTGTTCATTTTGAACAACTCATATTTTCTAACAAGAGATGAGATTTTGGCTTCTTTCACTTTGTTGGTTCCTTCATGAATAACCTCCAAAGAATGCCAAATATCATATGCAGATTCACATATAGATATTCTATTGAATTCATTCTCATCAATGGCACAATATAAGGCATTCATAGCCTTTGCATTTAGATTTGCCATTTTCTTTTCTTCATCAGACCATAAGCTATAGTCTGTGGATGGAGATGTGTATGGATGCTCAACAATTTTCCATACAGCAAAATCTATGGACTTGAGAAATATAGCCATTCTGCACTTCCAGTATCCATAGTTGGAGCCATTGAAGAAAGGAGGACGAGATGCGTGTTGACCTTCAATATCACGAGCATAGGAGGTAGATGCCATTTGTGCTGGAAGACTTGTTATGTCGAAACCAGCAAACCTGCTCTGATACCAAATGAAATTCCACTAGAGGGGGGTGAATAGGAAATTACTAAACAAATCGATAAATTAAAAATATGATGCAATAAAGGCACAACACATAAACACAGAATATATACTGGTTCGGTCAAAACCCTGACCTACATCCAGTCCCCAAGCAAACCACTTGAGCTTTCCACTATAACATCTGAGTCACCGGATAAATAGTACAACACCCTCTTCCTCAGAGGTCTTCTTCTCTCAACAGAGAAGGGGCACACCCTCTTCTACAGAGGTCTTCTTCTCTCAACAGAGAAGGACAACACCCTCTTTCACAGAGGTCTTCTTCTCTCAACAGAGAAGGGCAACACCCTCTTTCTCAGAGGTCTACTTCTTTCAACAAAGAAGGAATACAGTGAATAAAAGAAAGTTACAACACTTCCTATAGAACCTTTAGAATGATATGAATGCACGAATGAAGGATTCTCAGAATGTTTTGTTCTTTTCACTCAGAAGATACTCTTTGTCAAAGAGTTATTCTTGACTTTTTATCTTTCTTTTCTCTTTCTTTTCTCTTTCTTTTTCTAGGCTCTCTTTCAAATATCGAATAGGATTTTTTCTCGTTGTAAGCTCACATATCCATTCCTTGTTGGAATAGTTTATTTGAGTGTGTTTATATAGCTTTAAAAAAGTAGTCGTTACTTATTTGAAATCGTAGTCTTTTTGAGATGTGAAATGTCATGTCATTTCAAAAACCAAATTTATGGGTTTTCAAAAAAGTCTTCTTTCCATAAAAGTAAAATATAGGGTACAATACTTGTTGTAATATTTTAGGTAATATATATTTTATGTAAAAAGTCTATTTCTTACAATAGTACATTGAACGTTGGATTGTAGGCTGTCATGTAGTTTTGTTTTTATCCTAATTAATGATTTGTAGTACATAAGTACTTCTTTACTTTAAATGAGTGTAAGTATAATAAATGCTTTGAGATATTTATTTGTACATAGTCATATCAAGAGTTTTCTTTATGATGTGTTTTTCAATGTCTACAGAGAGAATGAAGACTTTAAACAGGTCGACATTCTTGAGATGGATATTAACAAGGATTTCTTACAGGAGGTATTTAATGCTATACAAAGAGAATGATGACTTCAAGTAAATCGACATTCTATGGGTTTGTAAAAAGGTAACTAAAGTCTTTTCACCAAGTATTATATTTGTTTTTCTTTGTGTAGCCGATTTCCATGTTTTGTCTTTTTCCTACACATTTAAAATCATTTCTTTAAAAAGGTAACTAAAGTCTTTTCACCGAGTATTATATTTGTTTTTCTTTGTGTAGCCGATTTCCATGTTTTGTCTTTTTCCTACTTTTAAAATCATTATTTTTCAAGTTGTCTTGTATATAATAGAAGGTACAATTATTGCTTTTTGAAATCATGAATTATATCATGTCAAAATACCTTTTCCATAAAGGTTTGTAAGAAGGTACAATTATTGGTTTTTAAAAAGTAGCTTTTTGAAACTATCGTATACTTTTATGAAATAGCTTTTATGAATGAGTATGTAATATGCAATATGCATGCTTCTGAAGGTTCTGTTACATATGACTCTAAAGAAGAAAAAAGTCTTCAACTTGAGGTAGCCGATCTCTTTAGATGGTCTTTAGGAATGCATGGCTCATCAAGCTTTTTCTTCAAGGAGTATGATTGCACCATAGTTGTACTTGAACAGGAGGTCTCCATCCTTTTTTAGTGAGATATCCTTGCATCAAATACTCGTTAGATATATGGCAAAACATATCCAGTCATAATATAACATTTTTCAAGAAGACATATTATCATATTATATAAAATCAAATACGACAGTGTATCATATTATGTGACATCAAAATAGAGTTTCTCAACACTTTCTTGGGCTTTTTACATCATCCTTCATTTTGGAGATGTCCTAACTTTTCTCTCTTTTTCGGGGAGTGTACGTCACAAACTCCTTCATCTTGGAGATGTTCTGATCCTTTTTTTTCTTTCTCAGGGATTAGGCTGATGATATTAGTTCATTGGTCAAAACTTTTAGATAGCAGAAATCAAATATCTTTTAGGGTTTGTCGGTAGGTTCATCGCACTCGCCTTCATCTCGACGGTGATCTGAACTTTCCCTGGAAGGATCCTTCACAAACTCCTTCATCTCAAAGATGATCCAAATCTTCTTTAGCTTCGGGGGTCTAGCTCGCATATTTGTCTTCATCTTGATGACAATTGAGAGATCCATTTTGTAGATATTTGATTGCATCTCAAATGACTAAGGAGATATGGATTGGGTAGGTTCTTTTTTACTGCCCAGGATATTTTCACTGTCTTACTGTCAAAAAAATGATCTTTAAGAATATGCCATAGCTATGATCAATATTAATTCACTTATGGCTTTTCAACATCATAGAAGTTTTTCCTTTGCCGGTCATATCGAAGATTTTTCTTCATCCTTTTAGTTGACCAATAGAAAAAGCTTGAATTCAGTTCTTATTTCGCAAAAGTCTTGCTCTTTTGGAAATAATACTAAAGGTAGTTTGAGGTAATTCTTTATATGATGAAAACTCTGAGATCAACAATGACTTTTGATAGCAAATTGGAAAAATATTCTAGAAATCCTTGATGAGAGTAATTGCTCGATATCGAATCAACACGTCCATGACAAAATTCTCCTCTCTTCTTCCCCCAAAAGAGAGACTCAGACTTAGCGCTTACCTGAATGGGAAGTTGGAAATACTTCTCTTTTCCCCAAAGAGGAGGTGTTTGCAAAATAGAACTTTCGAAGAGAAATTAAGCTTTCGTCAAAACTCCCTATCTCTAGGCGTTTCTTATGGAAAGGCGGCCGAAAAACAAAGTTGAGAAAGTATCACGGAGAAACGCGTCCATCACACTCTCCCTAGAAGAGGGTCCTCTGTGAAGGGGTTGGCCAAAGATGAGAAAAAATGGGGGCCACAAAGAAACGAGCTTCCGTCGAAGCTCTCCCTGGAAAAAGGGGTCTTTTGTGTAAAGTTGGTTGTTGTTTTGCAAACTGTTCGCGAAGAAAAAGAGTCCCTTCAAACTCTCCCTGGAAGAGGGTTCTTGCGAACGAAAGATGGTGGTATGCGAAAGGAACGAGCTTCCTCGAACTCTCCCTGAAGAGGGTCCTTCGCAAGAGAACAAGATTTGAATTTTTTGATAAAATGATAACCCGAAGGTTAAAGTTGGGAATTTAGAGCCTGAATTGTTAATGATTGGTTAGTAAAAAGACTGAACCTAGAGAGCTAACTTGATCAGTCAGCCAAACGCTAGTACGGGCACTAGATGTACCAACACGAGCACTGGATTTAAAGATGTACTAGTATGAGCACTGGGTTTTGAAAAACACACCAGTACGAGCATTGGATTTTGAAAAATGCCCCAGTACGAGCGCTGGGTTTCGAAAATGCACACCAACACAAGCACTGGGTTTTCGAAAATGCACACCAACACGAACACTGGGTTTTTGAAAATGCACACCAGTACGAGCACTGGGTTTTCGAAAATGCCTACCAGCACGAGCACTAGGTTTTTTAATGGAGAGCAGAGAAAGAGACCGACATTCGAAGATATTTTAGAATTAAGAGAGAATGATTGGCGGTGTTTCAGGATTATCCCTTATCCTGAAGGGGAAGTTCAAATTTGTCCCTTAACCTGAAAGGGAAAAAACAAATTGAATTTTGGTCCAATACGAGCACTAGATCAACAGGAAGATTTGAGTCGGAACTCGAGAAGATAAGAATATTCAAACGCGAAAATCCAAGTTGGAACCCAGTTTTTCAAAATAAAAGAATAAGTGAGAGTTGATGTCTTCTTTATAATCGTTGTAATTTTGAAAAGATTTTTATATGAAAAACATGTGAAAACCAGACATCAAATAATAAAAACCGGTTCTCATTAGTGGATGAGACCGGGTCGAACTCAGGGAACGGGAATATTTTGTATTCAAACACACAATTCTAAACTAATCTTTATTGCCGAATTATTTGAAATGTAAAATGTTCAAGAAAAGTAAAAACAACTAACTATTACAACAAATGAATACCCTTCGTAGAGGGCGTAAAGTGCAATATTTACAAACCCAATTAAAGTCCTAATTCTAAACTAAAAAGTAAAAAGAAGCTTTATTCTTCGTACTTCATGTCACGTAATCGCTTCCGCTCCAGTCCTGTGCTATCCTGCACAATTCAAATGAACACGAGCAGTACCAGAGATCGAAATAGAAATTGTATTAAACACCTTATTTAAATGCTAAAAATATTATGACTAAGCACTTTTACGAACTAAATTTAAAATCAAAACTAACTAACAACTAACTCAATTAACTAACAAGACAGTAAACTAACTATGAAAACAAAACAAGAAATCAATGAAGGAAACATGAATTAACTGTAATAAAAGAACAAGAATTCAAGAATTTGAAAAACAACATTAACTCCAAGAATTAAAGAAAGCAGGAAATGACTGAATGAGGAAAAACAAAAAAATCAGAAAATGAAATTCAGAAAGTTAAACAAAAGAAACTCAAAATGAAAAAAAAAATACAAGAAATGCATAATGTGAAAAACAGGAAAGTAATTTGTAAAACAGAAAGTTAATGATAACGAAAAACAGAAAATGAAAAATTAGAAACAAAACATTCAAAAACAAAATAACTAAACAAATAACTGTAATAAGAAACTGAATGAAACACAGTAAATGCAATGCTAAAAAAAAAATTCTAAACTAAACAAGAAATATGATAGTGAATGCAAAACTAAAAAAAATGACTATAAATCAAAACAGAATTTAAAGCAATAGCTATGAACAACAAGAATTTAATAACTGGAAACATGAATTTAAACGATTAACAACAGTAAATGGGAAAAAGATTAATGACATATGATGCTGTAAACACTAACACACCGAAAATTAATAACATAATCAGAAAATGCAGGAATTCAGAATTAACAACAGGAAACTTAGCAGTAATGAACTAAAATGCTAAAATTAAAACTAAAGCTGAATGATGAACATGAAATGAATGAAAAAAAACAAGATCGAAATAGGTGATGATACAAAACAGGAACGCAGGATACAAAACAAGACAGAAAAAAAAAACAAGAATTTAGTTTGTGCGATGCAAGAGTTAACAGATATCTAATGAATGAAACTTACATGCTGAATTAACAAAATTACAAATGAATTCAAGAAATCTAAATAAAGAATCAATGAACAGCAGATCGGACAACGAACAAAACACATCTGAAACAACAACTACCTATTTTTTTCTTTTCTCTCATTTTTACATTTTTATTTTGTTTTACACAGGATTAATGGAAGAAGAAGAAGAGGAATTGGAAGAAGAAGAAGAAGAAGAAGAAGGAGAAGATGGAATCTGACTTACCGTGAAATAGAGCTGGAAGGGTTAGAGGAGAAGTTGGCGGCCTCCACCACCATGCCGTCGCCGGAAGGAAGAGTCCACCACCACCGGCTGCTGGAGTTTCATTAGAGGAAAAGGGAGAAGGAGAAGGTAGGGAAGGGAAGCACCGATGATGGTGGAAGAGGTTGAGAAAAGAAGGAAGAGAGGGAAAGAGGGGAAAGAGGAAAGCTTCAGCCGTGAATGGGGGAGGCGCCCAATTTTTTTCTCAATCTTGGGTTTTAAAAACCCCAAACCGGTTGGAACCGGTTTGAAACAGAAAATTTTTCAGTTTTTTAAAAATTGAAACCGGTTCAAGCCGGTTTGCTTATTATTTTTTTTCAGTTTTTAGAAATGCAAACCGGTTCAAGCCGGTTTGTGTTATTATTTTTTTTTCAGTTTTTTCAATTTTCAAAAATCACAAACCATGTAATGGTTTGTTTTTATTATTTTCAAAAATCTACAATAAACTATTTAAAAGTTTTTATTTGCTAAAAACTCAAAACCTCATTTGATTATTATTATTTTATTATTTTTTTTCTCTAAAAAATATAACTATTCTAATCTATATATTTAATATTTTTTTTCTTCTTTTCTATAAAGAAAACCAAAATGATTTAACTAAATTGCAAAATGAAACTATGTTTCTCTATTTTCTTTATTTTTTTAATTTTTTATTAACAACTAAAACTACTACGTAAATACAAACATTAAAATATGTACTAAAATGCAAAATAAAGCTACTTTTTTAAGCATTTTCTAATTTTCAATCATTTTAGCTCATTTACTCGAAAACTAACATAAAATTGGGTTTTTGAAATATTATTTTATAAAAGCATGCATATTTTAATGTTAATTAACCCTGAATTATATGCATGATCAAGAGTCGAGTTTGAGAACTCAAATTCTCGACGCAATGATTGGTTCCAATATCCAAAAGGAAGTCTGAGTCGGGACTCGAAGCTTCCGAAAGAAGAATATATAAAAGGAAGAATCTGAGTCGTAACCCGGTCTTTCAAAATAAAAGAATGAGTGAGAATCGAGTTTAAGAACTTAAATTCTCGACGCAACAATTGGTTCCAATACGAGCATTGGATAGAAAAAGAAGTCTGAGTCGGAACCTGAAACTTCAAAAATAAGAATATACAAAAAGAGAAAATCTGAGTCGGAACCTGAAACTTCAAAAATAAAGGTAAAAAGAATAAATGAGAATTGAGTTTGAGAACTCGAATTCTCGATGCAATAATTGGTTCCAATACGAGCATCGGATCCAAAAGAGGAAGTCCGAATCGGAACCCGGAACTTCAAAAATAAGAATATACAAAAAGGGAAAATCTGAGTGGGAACCTGGTTTTCAAAAATAAAGATAAAAGAATGAATGAGAATCGAGTTTGAGAACTCGAATTCTCGACGCAACAATTGGTTCCAATACGAGCATCAGATCCAAAAGAGGAAGTCCGAGTCGGAACCCGGAACTTCAAAAAATAAGAATATACAAACAAGAAAAATCCGAGTCAGAACCCGGTTTTCAAATGAAAGATAAAAGGGGAAAATATGAGTAGGGGCTCAGATCTTCCAAAAATAAAATAAAATAAAGTGAGAACAAAGCTTGAGTCAGAACTCAGACAGGAGGAAAATAACTCCTTCCCAAAAGTTGGGTTTTAGAAGGATTGACAAAAAGCATGAATAGATTCCGACGATGAGGATGAGAAACTTATTCAAGGTCCTTGACCCAAGATGGCCTAAGACCTGACTTTTATTTAGGACGGTTTTCAGGATTATCCCAGATCCTGAAGAGAATTTGACAAAGTCTAAAAAGATTGATAGAAATGGATAAAGGATAAATGGGTTGATAAAAGGAATAAATTAATGCAGTTGACAAAAAAGATTTAGTAGAAATTGACAAAAAATTGAGAAAAATTGATGATAGAAGGATTTAGGATTATCCCCTGTCTTGAAAATAAAAAGGCCTCATGGGACGAGGTTCAGGTTTTGTCTCTTAACCTGAAAGGGAAAATACCTCATTGAAATGAGGCATCAGGTTTATCCCTTAACCTGAAAGGCTTAGAAATAAAGGAATAAAATTTAATAAAATTGATAAAACTTGATAAAACTTGACAAAATTGACAATAAATTGATAAAAACTTGATTAGATTAGAAAATCAAATGAATGCAATTTAATAAAGATAACGAGATTAACCGAAAAAGTTGATGAGATTTTTAGAAAAAGATTCGCCTGATCCTGCTTGCATATGATGAAGGAAAACAAGTATAGATCAAAATAAAATGCCCTAGTATCAGGGAGAAGAATGTGAGAATTCAATAGAAGATCATTGCTTTACTGAAAAAGACTTTTGAAGAGTACAAAAGGCTTAGAATGAACAATTTAAGTATAAAATTTCTTCAAATATAGAGCATTGATAGGATCTGACAGTTCCACCCCGTCTGCATTGATCAGGCGATAGGAATTGCATGGCAACGCTTCCTTAACCACATAAGGGTCTTCCCAATTGGGTGACCACTTGCCCTTCGGCTGATGCTTGAGATGAGCTGTCGATCTTAGCACAAGATCACTGACTCAGAATCTTCTCTCAATAACTGATTTGGCGTAGTGTCGGGCTATCCTCTGACGATAAGCTTGAGCATGCTCTGCTACCTTGAGCCTTTTCTCGTCTAGTAGATCTAGTTGTACCAACCTCTGCTGTTGATATTGATCAAGCGGGAGTTCGATGAGTGATGCGAACTTGAGTACAGGCTTCTGAACGTGGAGAGGTAATACTACCTCGGCCCCGTAGACAAGCTCTGAAGGAGTAGCGCTGGTTGGGGTCCGAATGGTGGTTCGGTACGCCCAAAGTGCATCATGCATCTTCTCGTGCCAATCGCGGCCCGTCTCCACAGTTCTTTCTAGAATGCGGATCAAAATTTTGTTGGTGGCCTCTGCCTGGCCATTTCCTTGAGGATAATAAGGAGCCGAGAAATGGTGATGAATCCTGAACTTCGAGTAGAAGATCTTCATCCTCTCATTCTTGAAGTGGTTGCCATTGTCTGACACAATATCATGTGGGACGCTGAAGCGACAAAGAAGATTCTTATGAATGAAAGAAACCACATGTCGGCCTTCTGCTGTTCACAGAGTTACAACCTCGACCCATTTAGTGAAGTATTCGGTAGCTGCGAGGAAATATCTATGGCCATTAGAAGCCGAAGGGGTGATTGGGCCCACCACGTCGAAGGCCCACATCGAAAAAGGCCAAAGAGAAACCACGGATTGCAAGTATGCGGCTGGCGCATGAATGGAAGGTGCGTGCATTTGGCAATCCTGCTGCATGGTTTTCCAGTAATACCCTGCCCGGATAATCTGCTTGACGAGCGTTTGGTAGCCGACGTCACCACCACAAATTCCCTCGTGTGCCTCTTGGATAACTTCCATGGCTTCATCCTTGTCTAAGCATCTGGCGTACTCAAAACTGAATCTACGATGGTAAAGTGTATTGGAAAGGATGAACTAACAGACCGACATGCATTGAATCACATGTTGCTCCTTTCTTGACATTTCCGGTGGAAATTCGCCAGTTTCGATAAAATTTTTGATGTCCTGGTACTAGGGCTTCTCTTTCTGAGTGGCTTGGTTTACTTGCTCAGCTGGGATGTAGGCAGGTTGATCAAGTCTGCCAATCTTGAAGGAACGCCAAGATTCACTGTCTTTGAATGATAAAATGGAGCCTAAACAGGCTAGGCCATCGGCTATATGATTGTATTCCCTCTTGACATGATTGAGCTGAAATTCTTCAAAATTGCCTATGAGAGCTAAGGCAATCTTCTGATAGGGAATCAACTTTGAATCCTTTACTTGTCACTCAGCATTAACTTGGCTAATAACAAGCAATGAGTCGCCAAAGGCATGTACTCTCTTGACATTGAAGTCTTGCAAAATTTTGAGGCCTTGTATTAGAGCTTCGTACTCGGCCATATTGTGAGTACATTGAAAGTTGAGTTTAAGGGAATAAGGGAGCATCTTCTTTTCGGGAGTGATCAACAAGATCCCAATCCCTATACCAGACATGTTCCTGGCTCCATCGAAGAAAAGGGTCTAAACTGAGGACTCCTGAACACTGCAGATACGATCATCAGAAAAATCATCTTCTGCTTTGATCTCTTCTGTCAATGGGAAATCCGCCAACTGATCTGTGATGGACTGACCCTTGACTGACTTCTGAGAGACATACTCCAAGTCATACTGCATCAGGAGGACTTGCCATTTTGCAATTCATCCAGTAAGAAAAGGCTGCTCAAGGATGTACTTGAGAGGATTAAGCCTTGATAGAATCTTGATTTCTGAGGCCATCAGATAATGTCTCAGCTTCTGACATATCCACACTAAGGATAAATATGTCTTTTCCATCTAAGAATATCTTTTCTCATAATCAATGAAAGTCTTGCTTATGTAGTAGATGACATGCTCTATCCGGCTGCCTTCCTTATACTGCGCAAGAAATCCGCCACAAGCATTCTGATTGACAAAAATATATAAGAGAAGCGACTTCCCTAGCTCCGATGGCTTCAAAATCGGTGGATTGAAGAGATATTGCTTGATGCGCTCAAATAAAAGCTAACATTCTGGTCTCCACTCAAATTTCACTTCTTTTCTCAACAGGTGATTGAAGGGATCACATCTCATGGCCAAATTTGAGATGAAGCGTCGAATGGACTGAATGCGACCTTGAAGGCTTTGCAGTCCTTTTAGATTGGTGGGAGGCGGCATATCAATGATCGCCTTTGCCTTGGCAGGATCTACCTCTATGCCTTTCTTGCTGATCATGTAGTCCAGTAGTTTGCTTGACTCTACTCCGAAGACACACTTCTGCGGGTTGAGTCTTAACTTATAGAGGATAAGTCTTTCAAAGACTTGGCCGAGAGCATCGAGATGATCCTTTCCTTCTTTGGATTTGACCAGGATGTCATCCACATAGGCATCCATGTTCTTTGTGCATTTGGTCATGAAAAATAACTACCATTGCTCTCTGATAGGTTGCCCCAGCATTCTTGAGCCCAAACGGCATGACTGTATAGCAAAATGTGCCCCAAGGCGTAGTAAAGGAAGTTTTAGGTTGGTCACAGGCGGCCAATTTGATCTGATTGTAGCCTGAGTATCCATTCATAAAGGAAAACATGGCATGGCCTGCCGTGCTATCGATCAAAAGATCGATGTTGGGAAGTGGATAATCATCTTTTGGGGTGGCCTTGTTGATATCCCTGAAATCAATACAAATCCGGACTTTGCCATTCTTTTTGGGAACTGCCACGATGTTTGTCAACCAGTCTGGGTATTCGATAGTCCGGATGAATCCTGCCTTTAACAACTCCTCAAGTCCTTCTTTAACTTGCGGTGTCATTCGGGGATCCATCTTTCTCAATTTCTGTTTGATTGGTTTGCAATCTGGCTTCAGCACAAGGCAATGCTCAACCAACTTGGGATTTAAGCCTGACATATCCTCATAATTCCAAGCAAAGACTTCTTGGTGTTGTTTGAGGAAATAGATGAGCCTTTCCTTCTCATCTAAACTTAAGCTGGAGCCAATTTTGAGGATTTTTTTATCATCATCTGAACCGATGTTGACATCCTCTGTTGGATCTTGAACCAACGGCGATGGTTTGTTCTGCTTCTGAATTTTGGCAACTCTTGAATCACTGAGTCGAACTCTGCTAACTCTTTGATCTGCCCCGTCACCTTGCTGACCTCTGCCCCTACCTTTGCCTTGCAGATTCTGGCCGGTTTGGATTTATTTTGAGAAAAGTTGGTATTGATAACGAGCTTTTTGAGTGATTTAGGAGCCATGATTCTGGCAATTGTGAAAGCGCAAAGAAGGTTCTTGAAAAGATGTTTGAAAATAGCCTTTTGTATAGAAACAAAGAATGACAATCATAGAAAAAGATGTAAGTAGAGAATTTGTGCACACATAGATGAGAAATAGGAAATCAAAATTTCATTGATTGAAATATTTTTGATATTTACATATGCTTTGTTTGAAGGAAAGAAGGAAAATTGAGGAGGATCTTTGCCTTTACAAGATGACACAAAAGAAAAGAGAAAGCAGAAAACATTGGCATTGTCTTCATTGCGCTCCTTTGATGAAGGTAGTGCGTTTGCCCGATGATTGTCCTGAAAAACCCAAGCCTGTGCCCTCAACATGTCGGGCGGGGACGATTGGCTCTAGGATGCCGTCTTCATTTCTACCCAGGCCCTTGAAGGGCTGATAACCATGTTTCATCAGAAGATCAAATCCCTTCTTGGTTTTTGCAAATTGGTGAAACAGAGGGTGATCTTTGAATGGAGTGCAATCGAGGCGCCCTCCTAGCTTGAAGAAGTGAGGCCCCTGCCACTGGGTTACTGCTGCCACGCTTTCTGTCGGCTGGACCTCTTTTAACTTTAACATGTCCAGACTTTCACTCAGATTGATTTCATCGACTTCCCTGATGCTTGGGATGTCGGTAGTGAAAGTAGGACGGGGGATCATTGGCTGCGGGAGTCGCTCTTCCAGATCCTCTCCTAGGACCGTAGTGATCATGCCTCCCTCCGACCATTTGATGCATTTATGTTGTGGATCCAAGTGCACCCTAAAAGAAGGTTGTATGTAGGCGGCACGTTGACCACATGAAAAAGCACAGTATGCACCGAGTAGTTGATGAAAATTTTGAGAAATATCTTCCCCTTGGTTGTCTTCCCATGGTTGTCGAAACCGCAGATCGTTATGGGATCTGGGGTATATTCTTCTTCTTTCAGTCCCAAGGCCTTGGCTGTCATCTCGGGACAAATGTTGAGGCTGCTGCTTCCATCAACTAATACATGAGGGACTGTCATGCCTCTGGTTCGCACCACTATGTAGAGAGCGTTGTTGTGAAAAGAATGAGGCTTTGGCAAATCCTCATCAAAAAATGTAATGGGTGTGTTCGTCATGGCTTGGTTGACGATCTGAGCCATATCCTGCAGAGTGGTGCTAGGCTTGACTTTGATCTTTCTTAGCAGATCTTCTAGCACTTGCTGGTGCTCTAGGGAAGCGTGGGTCAGATCCATGATAGAAATGTTGGATAAAGTCGTAATTGGCTTCTGTACTGATCCTGAAGTTTCATCTTTCTTCAAAGTTTCCTTGACGAAGTGCTTCGGAATCCTGGGAATTAGCCTGGCAAGTTCTGTCGTTACTTTGGCTGGTTCCTTGTTTGGTTTCTTATTGTTGAAAAATGCAGTAATATCCACCCTCTTGGCGGAAGACTGCGCTTGACGGAGGACAAGGACTTGATGTTGATCCTGAATGTCTGGACTGGAACACGGTTGAATGCTGCCTTGAAGAGAGAATGTCTGTTCTGTGATGACTGAAGCTGAATGCTTAGGAAATGGTTTGGACAAGATTTCTGGCTATTCTTCCTCATCCTCGATTAACAAGTTCTTGTCAATGCAATCCTGGATGATGTTCTTCAGGACAAAACAGTGTTCGGTGTCATGTCCAACAGTCCGGTGGAACTTGGAGAACTTATCAGTCCATTTTCCCATAGCAACGGGAGGATCTGCCACCTTGGGGAGTTTTATCATTCCCTTCGACATCATATATTTCAAGATGTCTTCACGGTACTGTTCTAGAGTTGTAAACTCTCGATCATAACTCCATCCCGCGTGTTTTGGCTTTTCTTGTTGCTTTGCTTCTGGCTGAGGTGCTGACTGGACGGGCTGTGGCTTAGTAAACTTTTCCTTCTGGGCTGTAGAGTTTGTTTTTTCGGCCCTGTAAACACCCCAAATTTTTACTCACTCCCCCGACATTTCCACTAATCATCAACATTCAGCCTCTGAAATCGCTGGAGGGCAAAATGGTCATTTTCTGAGCCCGAACCTTGCAACAGTCCAAATTTCATCTGAAACTCTCAAATTTTCTCTATTTTTATCTCAGATGTTCAAGATTTTACACCTGACAGGAGACAGACATCTCCAGAGTCTTGATTCAAGATTGCATTTCATAAGACATGACATTGCATATCATGCATGAGCATTTCAAATCACTGCACTGCACAGCATGTCATTTCGAGGTCCAGAACTCTTGATTTCAAAATTTTCAATCCGGATTCGAATTTTAACTATTTTCAAAATTGATTTCAAAACCCTGGGTCTTCAAAATTATCAATTCTTCCCATTTTACCCCTAGGGCTCTGAATTTCAAAATATTTTCTCAGGAAAACGATCTGGATAGTTTTCAATATGGATTTCAGTCACTTCACCTCAGATTTTGCCCTTTTTGACAATTTCAAATATCTTTCTTTTACAAAATCGCCCTACAAGGGCCAACTCTTTCCAAAATTCCTGTTTTGCCCATCAGTCAAGATTTTATGAAAATTCCAAAAAGAAGTTGTGGTTTTATCCTTATTTCAATAAAGAAGCAATGTGGGACCCACACTGAGGTGGTGTCACACAAGCTTTCCTTCTGAAAATTTGAATTTTGAAAAACCCAAAAATATAGGAGCCTTGTCCCCTGGATTGGTGCCACTTGTCCTTTCTCTCTCCTCTCATCCACATGCCAAGTGTCAGTGTGGGGCTACCTTCAGAAGCCGCCACATGTCATCCCATTTTATCTGCCATGTGTCACCCTATCCATCCTGCGCCATGTGTCATTTCAAAGACTACCAGGAGATGCCAAGTGTCATAGGTTGTCCTGTCTAGAAAAAGTGGAGTTTGTCTCCTCTGAGGTGGCTCCATCTAGAGTGTCTCCTGCAGGGGACAGGTGTCAACCCCTCCTTCCTTCTGGAAAAGTAGCCTGACACATGTCTCTTCCTACTTTTCTCAGAAAAGTAGGAGACATGTGTCACTTCTGAATTCCTACAAAAAAGGTAGGCTTGTCTCCTCTGAGGTGGCGCCATCTGGAGTGTTTCCTGCAGAGGACACGTGGCAAGTCCTCATTTCGTCAGAAAAAGGCAAGTGCCATATGTCATTTCCTGCTTTCTTCAGAAAAGCTAGAATTCAAATATTCAAAAACCCCCATAGGTGGCGAAAATCAAGAACTCCTACCTTTTTCATCCTGTCTGAGATGGCGCCACATGGCTTGGCCCACCTTCTCTCCCCTCTGCCACGTGTCATCTTCTGCTTCTCTCAGAAAAAGAAGGTGACACATGTCTCCTTCTCACTCCTTCAGAAAAAGTAGAGGACACATGTCCTCTCCCTATTTTTTTCAGAAAAGTAGGAGACACATGTCCCTTTCCCTCCTTTTTCCTCCCTCTTGCCACATGGCATTGTAGGAGCCATCCTGAGGTGGCGCCACATGTCCATCCTCCATTCCTCCAGGGCCAACCTCCATTTGAATTTCAAACTTCCCCCTGAGGTGGCGCCATTTGAGAAAGCCTCTCCAGACATCTGACACTTGTCCGCCACATGTCCAGATCTCCTTTCTCCAGAAAAGGTAGAATTCAAATTCCTCTGAGGTGGCGCCTTCTAAGCCCACTGCTCTGACCTTCTGACATGTGTCAAACACCTTTTGAGGTGGCACCATTCCAGGACTCCACTTGGCTCCATTTTTATTTTTTATTTTATTTTTTTATAAAAATAGCCCCATGAGGTGGCGCCACCTGAGGGCTCCCTGCAAAAGCCAAATTCGAATTTCAAAACCCCCAGATAGCACCCCCTGAGATGGCGCCACATGGAGGGCTCAGATTGAGCCTGTTTGAAATTCAAATTTTTTAGAAAAATCTATAAAAACAAGGCTCCATTCCCAGCCTAGGGGACCATCTTTTTGAACTTGGAAAATTCGACCTAGCCTTCCTAACATCTGATTTTGAACCTTGGAAATCGTGCCCCCTTTGGCGCATTGAAGAAGGTGGAGTAGAGCTCGTGCTGTGGCCAGTCCAATTCCAACGGAGCTCGATTTTGGTGGACCATCCGAAGCCCGGAGTGAAGAACGAAGGAAGCTCGTGGTAGCTGCCCCTTTCAAGAGCACCTACGCTGCGTAACGAAACAAGGTGCACTTCTTTTCCCCATGATGTGATGCTATAATCCGAATCGGGAGTCGTTTGAAGAAAGAGCTCATCCGAGGGATGGATTGAGCTATTCTCATAAAACGACATACATAAAAATATTCAATTATGCTTCCTTGATGATTTTTATCATTCATGCATTTATCTAGATTTAATTTGTATTTTATTTTCTTTATTTAGCACATTTCATGAATTAATTAGGATTAATTTAGGATTTGTTTCAATTCTGCTCATTTTCAGTAAGTCTCTGTTTTTGTCAGTCAGTCCACACGTCATTTCATGCATTTATTTTTTATTAAAAATCCCAAAAAAATCACGGAATGCGCCCTTAGGTGTCCCTGAAATTTTTCCAAAAATTCGGAGCCATTTGAATTTGTTTACTGCGGTAAACATCCAAAATGGTAAGTCGGGTTTTGTAACCCGGGATGCGTTTTGAAAACCATTGGCCGACTTGTAAAATCGAGTTCTCCCTCCTGGGATATCCGATTTTCGATCCGAAAAATGCCCTGAACTCGGGAGAATGTCTAGTTTTTAATATGAGTTTTGCAGATTTTTCTGATTTTTTTTTATGACTGACAAAAATCCGAGAGCCCGGAACACGTGTCAGAGCCTAATTTGGGCCTCTGAGATCTTGGATCGACTTCGGGCTATGGTTTCTCTTTGTGTATTGCTTCAAATCCGAAACTGTAAAAAGTGAAAGTGGTGTCCGAGATGTCCTCTGTTTGCATCTAAAAGCCTGTAATTTTTAGAACAGTGTTGACCCCTGCTTCGGATTTTTCTTGTCAGTCCTCTGTTTTGCTACATTTGTCTGGTCTGTTAGTTTAGGCAGAAATAGTTATATTTTTCTCTGTGTTTCTGTTGATCAAATGCCGAAGTCAAAAACATGAAAGTTGTTCATGTAGGTGTCGTTCATAACTCTGATTAATTTCATAAATTTCCATGGTCATGTTATATTTTTTTAGCATTTTTTATCAGATTAAGGTGATTTTTACCTCCGTCAGAATTAAATCCCTATTTCTGAACTCACCATGGCTCAAATCCCGAGGCTATAAAAACCAAAAATGTTTCATTTCGGGTCTTTTAGCAGTCTGCAAAATATCAGAAGTTTCCATGGTGTAAATCTTGCATTATCATATTAGGCATTGCATTTGGTTCGGATCCATAGGCAAAATCCATCCTTTTAGGACTTCCTTTAAATTTTAGCATTTAAATCATATCATTTCGTGAATTTTAGCATTCTAGGTTGTTTATCAGAGTGTTTAGATGCTTCATACTGAATTTGGTGCAATTTGGAATCCATTTGAGGTTCGGATCATCCATAATACCAAAACAGGGTCCCGCAGGACTCGGATCCAAGTGAAAAACAAGCGAAATTCGCTATTTTGGCTAAATTTCAAAATGTCAAATTCTGATTTTACAGTCATAATGTGTCTAGCAGCATGTCATCATATCTCTTACTGCATTTCATCATCATTTGATTCAATTTGAATTTCAAAATCTCAATTTTACCAAGTTTTCCTTCAAAAAACCCTGATTTTAAAGATGTAACTTTAGTTTTAGGGGTATTTTGGTCATTTTAACCTCAATTCCGAATTTCAAATTGTTTTTCACTGAATTTCTAGCATTTTCATCATTTCAAAACATCAAGGAAGCATGATCATAGGGTTTATATCCAATTAAATCCAATAATTTCATAATATTATTGGAAAATCTTGGAAAAACCCACATATTTGAGCTAACTTTATTTCAAGCTTGGCAGGGACATTCCAAAGAAGGAGCTGAAGTCTGCAAATTTCTTTTATTTCCTTTATTTAGTGATGTAATAATGTAAATTTTGGAATAAGAGATTTAATTTCCTGCTTAGACTAGGATGCATATCATATAGTTTGATTTTATGCAATATCCTGATTATATGATTCATGCATTTTATTTCAAAAGCACTATGGATGTTCACGAATGGCACGTGCACCAACTCTTAGGGAGTTGACGGACTCGGTGGGATCCATATTTACGGCCCTAGTCGGAATATGGACGAGACCCAGATCCGTCATCTTTCTACTAGTCACATTGAGCCTACACTCTTAGGCTATCTTAAAATGCACATCATATTTCCAAAGTTTTCAAAATCATGTGCATCAAATCAACTAAATTCTGAACATATTCATGGCCACAGTCAGGATATGTGAAGGATTTATCTTGACTTAATGTACATTTTTCCAACAAATCCCTTAGAAAATCTTTTCAAAGTGCATTCATTCACTCATATCATTTGCATCATGAAATCATTGATTTTCTCAAGATTTTCTCAAGAAAACTTCATTCTCAAGAAATCGATTTCTCAAGAAACTCTAAGAATCTTTCAAAATCGGTTTTCCAAAGACAAGTTTTTCCACAGTTTTCCCTGGAAAATGATATTTTCTTAAGAGATTCAAAAGAGTTTCTCAATCTTTCTCCAAGATCCAAAATCGATTTCCAAGTATTTCAAAAGGTAAAATTCTCAGGATTTCGATTTCCCAAGTTTTGAATTTCCTTCTCCAATGAGTTTTCCTATAAATTTTCCATCATTTTCCTAAGAAAACTCTCAAAGTCCAAGTTTTCCTAAGAAGTGTTTCCCTTTTCAAAAGGTTCATCTTTTCTCAGGAATCACTTCCATTTTCCCAAGATTTTCAACTATTTCTGATTTTTCCACATCTTTATAAGCTTTCTCATGTTTTCAAAAACCCCTTTTTTATCTGAGTTTCCTGAGAAATTGACCTTTTTCCTGGGAAAATCTCTTCAACTCCAAATATTTTCCAAGCATACATCATGTTTTCCCAAGCTGCATTTTCCAAGATCTCATAGCACATGCCTGAATTCTCTGTGCATTTAGGATAGAACATAACTTTGATAATTTCGCTAAGTCAAGCATAGTTTTGGTCCTTGGTTCGATTACCCCTGTTAAAGGCGGCAGGAATGGTCGAACCTCGTACCGACAGGTCGAGCCCCATCCCATGGATTTTCCCGCAATTTTCAAAAACGGAGGCGAGTATTTCAAAACAATTTCCAAAATCCGGTCAAAGTTTGAATCGCGAAAGCGTTTCTCTCTTTTTCTCTTCCGCAAAGAAGGGAAGACGGGGGAAAAATTTCGCGACGAGAACAGGCCCTAGGGTGTCTGACATTCTTGTTACGATTTTTCTTGCTTTTCTTGCTGCCAGAACTACTGCTGTTGTCTGAAAAATCCGTGGAGTAAGCCATGTGGGCCTTTTTCTTTTGATCAGGATTCCCTGTGACGAAAGGATATCCTTCATACAGGCCGTTGTCCAATCCGGTCTCGAGTCACTCAGCTCTCTCAATCAGCTTGATGAATGATTTGGCGGGCGATGTAGAAATGAGGTTCCTTAGAGGCTGAGCAAAATTGTTCAAAATAATCTGTAGGGTGTACTCTTCTGGGACGGGAACCTTCATTCTGTTACAGGTGCTCCTCCACCTGTGGATGAATTTGCTAGCCTTCTCATTCTCATTCTGCTTCAGATTGTACAAATGATTAAGAGTTGGTGAGGCTTCAACATTGAACATAAAGCGCTCAATGAACAAGTTTACGACTTTATCGAACTCTCGTAGTTCGATAGGATTGATGTGGTATGCATACCACCTGGCCGCTACACCCTCTAGGCTGCGAGGAAAGCAAATAAATAGCGCTCGGTTATCCTTCCTGAAACGACCGCACTCAGCATAGAAAGTGGCCAAATGAGCCTTCAGGTTGCTGGTTCTGTCAAACTTGAGGAACTTGCGAGGGAGATTTTTCAGATTGTCATCGCCATCTAGGCCATTATAAAAATTCTCACCAGAGTAAGTCTGCTTGCCTTTGCTTTTGGCCTAAATATCCTTAATGGCCCGATTCATTTCTTTCATCTGCTCGTGCATTGGATCATTGACTGAAATAGGCTTATTTATAGATTCGGGTTCTGCAATGATCTTTACAAATTGCTGCAGAGGATTCTGATGGTAGACAAACTGCTCCTCTTCCTCTGATTCTTCCTCGACTGATTCTGATTCCTCAGAAGTGGTGTCAGGCTGGATCTTCTTTCTAACAATCCTGTCTGGCTTTTTCACAACTTTCTTCTTTGGTCTGCTCTTTGGAGCAGCCTTTTTCTGACTGGCCTCAGCTTGTTCTGACATCATCATGGCCATCATCCTCTGAAACAGGTTGTACATAGCAGGATCGATATCATCGCCTTTGTTCTGATTCTGCCCTCTGACTAACTTAGGAGAGTTCGTTGCTTCGACTTCGCTGTCGCTGTGCTGAGGGGCAGTCTCTTTTTTGGCTCTTGTCTGAACCATTTTGTTAATGCCAATGATTTCTGCGGAATAAAGGGAATGGTTAGAGCTCAGAGGATTTTTGCAAACATGACCTTTTGAGAAAAAGACAGGAAAGGAGGAATTGACAGACAATTAAACAAGTTATCCCATCACCAGGGATCGGGTCATCACAAATTTTGTGATAATAGTGTCATTATTTTGTGATAACAAAAAAATATGCCTTGTTACCCAGGCGAGGTTGTCCATCATGATAAGAGATATTTTGAAGAAGAATATAAGGCAAAGTCTCATCACTAGGGATGAGGTCGTCACGGGGATCGTGACCACATAAAACAAAAATAAAAGAATAAAATTTTTGGCCACAAAGAGCTTTTTAACAGAACATAAAGTTACATTTTTATTGATGATAAGATTTAAATACAAAGGGAAGGTGGGCAGACAGTTTGCCACCATTCTCGATATTCCAAAAATACATTAGGACCAAGAAACATGGACAACGGAATGAAGGAGTCCCAAGTGTATTTGGTTACATGGTATGCCCCAGACCACTGATCCGACTGCAGATCAAACTCTGGCATGTGGCCCGTCGGAAAGCGAGTGTTGACACGAACCTGCCGCTGCGAAAACTGTTTGAGACACCTCTCTGGCTGATAGTCGACACACAAGAAAGGGCCAAGCAATCTGTAACGCTTGCTACGAGCATAAGTGTAGCGAGGAACTGATTCTTGTCTGTCAAAGTAATCCCAAAGGATCTCTTCCTGGTACAGACTCTCGATCGAAGCTCGATACTGAACGACGAACTTCGGCTTCTTGCTGTTGAATCTGAAGGAACTGACTTTTGTCAGCACATGTCGCATGAACCAAGACTGCAAGGCATACGTGCATCCTTCCACTAAAATAGTCTCCCCAAGGGCAAAATGAGATAAGCCACTGTAGAGAAAGGCTAGAGTTGCCATGGACACTGAAAGCTGATGGGTCTGCTTGCTTCCCTATCTTCGAAAGAGTTGGGCGACTCTGACATCGATGAAATTCTGACTGTCTTGGAAGGATGCTAATCCTACTGTGCATAGGACCATGGCGTGCTGGATTCTTTCCTTCGCTGCTCGGGACAAGGTGTCAACTTCCTCGTAGGCTTCATACTTGCGATAGAGTCCGAACAGGTCGATGAACTGACTCCTATTGATCTCGGTGGGAGGCCAAGATCTGCTTCTCGTAGCCCTGGCTAATGCTTCTCGAACGTCTATCCCCTTGACGTTGATCAGGAACTGCTGCTCGACCGAATCATCTGGCTAACCAGCTGGCTCTGGCAATCCCATGATGTCACTGAACTCATCCATTAGCAGAGTCATCTCTCCCCATGGAAACCAGAATGTGCAGGTACGCGGGTTCCATCGTTCTGCCATAGCTTGAATCAAACTGTCGTTGATGGTTTGCTTTCCCATTGTTGATGCCATCTACAGTCCACAATCATCCAAGTGGTCTTGGAACATACGCGAGAAGGTGACAAACCAAGAATAATACCACCGAGGGAAGAAGGAATGAGACTGGATAACCCAATGATCCGGGGTTCCATCCCTCATTTGGTAGAAGATATGATCCCTGGGAAAGATAGCATCGAGAGAATCGAATGCTAGCGGAATGATACTGAGACAAAAGAGGGAGAGAATCAGATAGAATGCAGGACTTACGGATAGACTCTTGATGAAAGAAGAGGATAAACACAAATCCTGGAAATTTTGAAAGATCAAGGGAATTTAGGAAAAGGGATTTCTAGGGTTTTTAAAGAAAAATTTGATATAAAAGAGAAAGAATGTGGGTAAAGGAAGAATATACACCTGGGGTTTTTTAAAATAAGGGGAAACTTTGAATAATATGCCCAGGGTTTTGAAAAGGTTTAATATATATAGGAGAATACAAGGAAATATCGCATAATCAAAGTTGCACAAACAAGGATGCGCACACAGAACTCCCTAAAGACTGACTCTAAATGCAATATTTAAAATGGCTTATAGGACCTTAATCCTGACTCTATGGTTTAGATCATCTGATTTCGATCAAGGTATGCCGATATACTCAAGCCGAAGCTCGAAGTACGTGGCATAGAAATAATTCTCCGGTTCTAAGGTAATGGTTTCCCAACATCCTTGAGCACCTACCGATATACCTCGTACTATGTCCCTTAGGTACGTGGTTTGCATGGAAAATGAAGCTAACAAAGAAGAAAAAAGACTTAGATAATATCAAAGCAAAACAGAAAGGCACAATTCGACCAGACGAAGACAAGTCTCATCTCGGTCGCCAAAACTGTGATCATCGCAAAAAAAATTCTCTCTTGTGGTCTTTCTCTCTCTTCCTTCTCTTTTCCTTTCTGACCTCTATTTCCTCCTTTTTAAGGGGAGAAAATGAAAAGAAAGAAAAGAAGAGAGAAGAGAAAAAAAAAAGAAGAGAAGAGAGAGAGGAACTCTTTTGTGGGGTCTCACTTGACCTTGATTTGAAAATATTTAGAAAATTATTCGCCTCCGTTTTGAAATATATTGCGGGAAAAATGGAGAGACGGGATTCGCTTGTCGGTACGAGGTTTGACCGTTCCTGGCGCCTTTACTAGGGGTAATCGAACCAAGGATCGAATTTATGCCTTTTTGCTTTGCTTAAATATCATCTAAGAATTTATCCTAAGTCTAAATGCACAAAGAATCATGCTTGTGCAATGCAAGGATGTATGCTCTTTTCAAAAAATGGTTTTGGGAATCTCCAAGTGTTCTGAGATGGATCTGATAAGAGAGTGAAGAAATGGTTTTTGAATGATAAAATATAACTTAGAACTCGAGATAGATTAAAGAAGTTCTAAGTTTTTTTTAAATAATTAGAGTTTGGAAGAATAAATCTTGACTTGAAAAGAATTATTTTTGAAGCTGAGAAAAAAAAAAGGAAGGAAATTTTAAAGTAAAAAAAAATGGACTTTGAACTTTAGATCTAGGAGAAGAGATAAAATTTGAAATGGAATTGAATTTAAAATTTTGAAATCAGGATGGATTTGAGAAATCCAAATGGTATTTAAAAATAGAAATGGATTTAGGAAGTTCAGATGAGATCTGAAATTGGATTTGAAATCTAGAATTGGGAATGGAATTGGATTCCGGATCCTAACTAGAATGGAATCCGAGCTCTGGAATCCAAGATGGATTTGGGTTCTGGATCCTAAAATAGAATTGGATCTGAAGTCTGAGATCCAAGGTGGAATTTGTGTTTTGGATCCTATATTGGTTTTTGGATCTGGAGTCTGAGATCCCAGGTGAAGTGGGACTCTGGATCCTAAAATGCATTTTGGATCTGAAGTCTAAGATCCAAGATGAAATTGGATTCTAGATCCTAGAATGGATTTTGGATCAGAAATCTGAGATCCAAAGTGGAAGTTGAATTCTGGATCCTAAAATGAAATTGGATATGAAGTCTGGGATCCAAAAGTGGAGATGGATTCTGAATCTTAAATGGAATTGGGTCCAAGGTCTGGAATCCGAGATGTAATTTGGATCTGGAGTCTGAGATCCAAGATGAAGTTGGATTCTGGATCCTAAAATGGATTGTGGATCTGAAGTCTGAGATCCAGGGTGGAGTTGGATTTCTGGATCCTAAAGATGGAATTGGATCCAAGATGGGATTGGGTTCTAACTTTGAATTTGAATTTTAAAAGTCCAAATGGGACTTTTGAAGATGGATCTAGATTTTGAAAACCCAAATTGATTTCTAAAGTTTAGGAAGAGTCAAGTTTTGAGATTCAGAATCAATCTCAAACTTTGATTTTGAATTTGAAGATAGGAAGATAAACTTGGTTTTGAATTTGAAGATAGGAAGATAAACTTGGTTTTGAATTTGAAGGTGAATCATAAACTTCAAAGTTAAATTGAACTTTGAAATTGAATTTTGAATTAAATTGGAAATTTGAAGTTTTGAATATAAAATGATTTTGGAATTTCAAAGTCAAATTGGACTTTAAAATTTGAGATAGAATTGAAATTTCAAAATAGAGATTTGAAGAAAAGAGGTTCAAAATCACTTGGGTTTTTAAAAAAAAAAAAAAAAATTTGACACTGGACCAGTTGAAGGGAAGAGACTTAAAGGAACGAAAGTTGATCATGTTGTGGAAGATGACACTGGACCAGTTGATGGGAAAGGCAGAGAAGATGGCATAAAGAAGAAGGGAGACTTCATTTGCAATAAATCCCCTAGAGGGCGACTTGGGAACGATATTGGAGGAAAGAATTTTGGACAACAATAGAGCATGAGGTTGGAGATTGCTCTCATGCCATGGGAAGTGAGTGGAGCGAGTGGAGAGGAGGATTTTCTGAAACACAGAGTGGTCGAGAGGAACAATGTTGGGAAGCTCAATACCGTAAGAAGAAATATTCAAAATGTTGCCTAACTGAGATATGTCGAAGGAGAAAATTTTTCCATGTACCATGGAAGTGATAGAAGAGTGATCATGGTCGATAGAAAGGTTGGTGTAGAATATTTTGATAAGATGAGGATAGATGGGCATTTGTTTTGGAGAGGCTAGAACATAAATAAGTTCGGAAAGAGAAGTTTGTAAGTCAAAAGCTGGAAAGGCTTCAAGGTGAACCAAACTGCCTGGTAGGATGGTCAAAGATTTTATGGAGTGATAAGTGTGGATGAGATCCGAAAATCTCAACTCCGAAGCTTGGAGTAAGTCGGATGTGCAAGAGAAAGTCATTGCAAGAGCTTAGGAAAAACGAGCAAGAGAGAAGAGCTTGGAAGGAGTAGTAGTTTGTAAGAGAATAGAGATATTCGTGGGGAATTGGTGAGAGATGAATCAATCTATTAAATAGAAGGAGAAAAGTAATGGTGATAAGAAATGAATGACATTGGAAGTGAAGGATTTTTAGATTTTAGCTGAAAGAGGAAATGCGTGAGTTGGAAATAAAGAGGCTTGTGAATGACAAATCAAATCAGTTTTTTTGGATGATAGTGTATTGTATGTTAAGAAGGACATAGTTTTTAAATTTTTCTATATAGAGAAAGGTTTACTATGGGAGAGTTTGTCGAAGTTTGATATATGTCATGTGATGCATATGGACTATCTTATTAGACTAGGATTTTAAAGAGTTTTGTGTGATGAAGAGATGTGAGAAAAAAATATATAGTGAAGAAAATAATGGCCTAATAAAACAAACAACTTTTTTAAGCCAAATATTATGTTACTTTATATGAAAGCATACAAAATCCGTGAGAGATGAATTCAGGATAGGACAAGCAAGGATGCAATAATTTCTTATTTGAGAAGAATTTTTGTAGGAGAGTGAAAAAAATTATAAAGACAGATGAGTTGATATACGAATTTGAAAGAGAGAGAGAGAGAGAGATTATAAAGGACAACAATCACTTGATGTATGACATAAAGTCATGATTGATGTTTGGCTAAGAGGACATGGTTTTAATGGAGGGAGTTCATGGTTTTTGAAAACGATAAATTTAAATGTATAATGGTCATGGATGGAGATTCACTTTGTATTGGATGAAGAGCGACAAAAAAAAGTGTGGTACTAAATAGTACATAAGAAAAAGAATGGTGGACAAGTTTTTGAAAATAATAATTATTCATAAAGAGGTGTGAATGATGACATGATAGAAATAGAGTGTACGTAATATATGATATAACAAATGATATAGTAAAATTATACGTGAAATACAACAACTTAACTTTAGAAGAAGGTAAAGAGAACTAAAAAGATAATCATTCGATTTTGACTAAAATTTGAAAAGCAAGATTTCTCATAAAATACTATTCTTGTTTAAGTTACGTATAGGCAAGTTGAGAGGAATATGTTATCATGTTGAAGGTGAACTAACTTATCGTAAGAGAAGTTTTCACAAAAGGACAAAAATAATAAAAGGTGTTATGAGATGAGTGATGTGAACAATGTCATGATAGCTTTTACTTAATATAATTAGTTCTTGTGGATATGAGTGAAAGGAAATAGGACAAGGAGTCATTATAGATGTGTACTTGAAAGATGACAAGTTGAAAGACATAAAAAATGTGTCATGATGAATGTGTTTTTATAAGTGTTTAGAGTATACGTGATTATAGAAACATAGTTTGATTTTTTTTTTTTTAAATAAATATAAGAAATCGATAAGAATGAAACCGAATAAAATAAAATTTTAATAGAACTCATAAGATGTTTTAGTCTTAGTAGGTGAGATTAATTATAAGTCACTTAGTTTGCATATTCCTAAATCTCTTCTAATTCGTGTAAAGTCTTCATGTTTTAATGGTTTAGTAAAGATGTTTGCTAACTGTTGATTAGTGGGTATGAATTCGAGTTTAATTATGTTGTTTAAGACTTGTTCTCTTAAGAAGTGGTGTCTTATTTGAATATGCTTAGTTTGTGAGTGTAAAATAGGATTTTTGGATAGGTTTATAACACTAGTATTATCACAGAAAATAGTTGTATTTTCAAAATTTAAACCAAAATCTTTCAAAGTTTGTTTCATCCAGATAACTTGTGTACAAGCTAGGCTAGCAGCAATGTATTCAGCTTCAGTAGTTGATAAGGATACACAGTTTTGTTTCTTACTGAACCATGAAACTAGTGAGTGCCCTAGCATATGACATGTTCCACTTGTGCTTTTTCTGTCAGATTTACTTCCAGCAAAGTCAGCATCGCTGTATGAGATTAGATCAAATGTAGAGGATTTTGAATAAAATAATCCAAAATCAACTGTCTTTTAAATATCTCATTATTCTTTTTACAGCTTTAAGATGTGATTCTTTTAGATTTGACTGAAATCTAGCTCATAAGCAAACACTGAACATAATATCTGGACGGCTAGCAGTTAAATATAGAAGTGATTCTATCATACCTCGGTATACCTTTGTATCAACAGACTTACCATCTTCATCTTTGTCCAAAACAGTGGTTGTGCTCATAAGAGTGGTTTTTGAAGCTGTTGAGTTCATGTTGAACCTCTTTAGAAGTTCATGAGCATACTTGGATTGATTGATGAAAACTCCATCCTTGGTTTGCTTAATATGTAGTCCAAGAAAGTAGTTGAGTTCTCCCATCATACTCATTTCGAATTCCTTCAGCATGGACTTAGAAAATTCTTCAAAGAGAGTGTTGTTAGTAGATCCAAAGATGATATCGTCCACATAAACTTGAACAATTAAGGTATGATTATCCACAACTTTTACAAAAAGAGTAGAGTCTGTTTTGCCTACCGAAAAACCAGTTTTTAATAAAAAGGTTTTGAGTCTATCATACCAAGCACGAGGTGCTTGTTTTAATCCATATAAGGCACGTTTTAGTTTGAAAACATGATTTGGATATTGTTCATTTTCAAAGCCTGAAGGTTGTTTTACATAAACTTCTTCATTTATAAAACCATTAAGAAAGACACTTTTAACATCCATTTGATAAAGTTTAAAATCCATATAGCTTGCATATGCTAAAAACATCCTAATAGATTCAAGTCTAGCAACAGGAGCAAATGTTTCATCAAAATCAATACCTTCCTCCTGGTTGTATCCTTGAGCTACTAGTCTTGCCTTGTTTCTTATAACATTATCTGTTTCATCTAGCTTGTTTCTGAAGATCCATCTTGTCCCAATGATCTGATGATCCTTTGGTCTTGGTACAAGATCCCAAACTTCATTTCTTTGGAATTGATTCAGTTCTTCAGTCATGGCTAGCATCCAGAACTCATCGATGATGGCTTCATCAATCTTCTTTGGTTCAAGTTGAGAAATGAATGCCATATTTGCAATCCGTTCTAGCTGAGCTCTAGTCTGAACCCCCTTTGTCAGGTCTCCCAAAATCTGCTTTTGAGGATGATCTTTGATTTCGACAAATGTTCTTTGATGATCATCTTCATTAGATTTGGTTGTGTTATCTAGGAACAAATCTGTACTTTCAACATCATCATCGTTAGTCTGTTTAAGAACAGATTGATCAATAGATTCACAAAAACTGACATGCATAGATTCTTCAATAGTATATGAACTCTTATTAAAAACTCTATATGCTTTACTATGACTTGAATATCTTAAGAATATGCCTTCAATAGATTTAGCATCAAATTTATCCAGGCTATCTTTTGTGTTAAGGATAAAGCATTTACATCCAAAGACTTTAAAATAGTCTATTCTTGGAGTCCTATCATAGAATAATTCATAGGGAGTTTTATTTAATATGGGTCTAATAAAAACTCTATTTGTTATATAGCATGCAGTATTAACAGCTTCTGCCCAGAAAGATTTAGCAAGATTATTATGTTGGAGCATAGTTCTAGCAGATTCCTGAAGGGTTCTATTTTTTCTTTCTACTACCCCATTTTGAGGTGCAGCTCTAGGAAAGGCAAAGTTATGAGAAATACCATGCAAGTTACAAAAAATTTCAAAAAGTTCATTTTCAAATTCTCCTCCATGGTCACTACGGATTTTTACAATGGAACAAGATTTTTCATTTTGTAATTTTTTGCACAAAATTTCAAATTGACAAAACATGTCACTTTTGTTTTTCAAAAATATTACCCAAGTAAATCTTGAGTAGTCATCCACAATGACAAAAACGTATTTATTGTGATTAAGACTAGCTACTCTAGAAGGACCAAAAAGATTCAGGTGGAGAAGCTCTAAGGGTCTTTTGCGTGAAATGATATTTTTTTATTTGAAAGATGATTTTGATAGTTTTCCTAGTTGACATGCATCACAAAAATAATCCTTTTTAAAAGATATTTTGGGTAACCCACGTACTAACTTATCTTTAGCTAATTTAGACATGTATTTGGAGTTGACATGACCCATTCTCATGTGCCATAAATATTGAGTGTCGTTATTAGCTATAAGGCAATGTTCAGTGATGTTTTCTAGGTATAGTTCATATATATTATTTTTTCTTATACCTTTTAAGATGATGTTCTCGTTGGTGTCTGCTATAAGACAAGCATCATGATTAAAGCTAACATTATAACCTATGTCACAGATTTGACTAATACTTAGAAGGTTATGTTTTAAGCCTTTAACCAGGAGAACGTCTTTGATAAGAGGTTTATCAATATTTTCAATATTACCAATACCAATTATCAAACCTTTGTTGTTATCTCCAAATGTGACCGTTCCTCCTTCTTTATGATGAAGAACAGCAAAAAGGTCTGGATGTCCTGTCATGTGCTTTGAACATCCACTGTCTAGTATCCATCTGTTCTTCTTCTTTGAAGCCTGCAAAACATTAAGTAAAACTTCTTTTTGGTACCCAGTCGGGTCCATTTTTGTTAGATTTTGGAACCCAAATCCATTTTGATTTAGGTTTGTCTACAACTTTAAAGGAGTTTAAGGAATTAAAATTATAGTACTCCTTTTTAGGTTCAGAAGAACTTTTCACAAAAGTGGTCTTTTGATTCATACAAGAAGGCTTGTTGAAATGAGAGTAGCCAATACCATTCTTGTAGAAAGAGACTTTTTTAGAGGATAGGAGTTTATCCAAGTTCTCTTTTCCTTTAGTAAACTTGAAAACCGTTTTTATAAGGTTCTCAGTTTTACTTTTTAATTCTGAAATTTCTACTTGTAGATTTTTAGTCTTGGAGCTAGTAGAAGAGATTTCAGAAGTAATAAGAAGATTTTTCTTTTGTAACTCAGAATTTTCAATACTGAGTTTTTCATTTTTCAGAATGAGCTCTAGATTTTCAGATTTCAAATGTCTATTTTTGAGAATCGTTTTCCTTGATTCTTCAAAAAGTTTCTGAAAAGCATTTTGAAGTTCTTCAAAGGAGAAATCAAGGGATTCACTTACAAAGCTTTCTGCCATGAAGCACATGTTGGCGGTTTCTGCTTCATCATCATTTGACTCTTCACTTGTGGATGGTTCTGAATCATCTCATTGAGCATGCAGAGCCTTTTTCTTGAAGAACATTTTCTTTGGTTCCTCAGTCTTGGATTTTCTTTTGAGAAGAGAACAATCACGTCTCAAGTGACCTGACTTATTATACTGGTAGCACATAGAATCTTCCTTTGGGTCTTTTATTTCTTTGTGCTTATTTGGAAGCCGGTTCCTTCTCATAAAGCGCTGGAATTTTCTGGTGAGTAGCGCAATCTCAATTTCTTTTTCTGAGTCCTCATCCTCAGATAGGGCTGGGAAGGCTAGAGTTTTCTTTAAAGGTTGTTCCTCTTCCCTTCTTTCCTTCATGTGGACTTCATAGGCTATAAGATTGCCTATTAAATCGTCCAGGGTAAGCTTGGACAAATATTGAGCTTCTTCAATAGCAGTAGTCTTTTTCTCCCAATCAGTTGTGAGAGATCTCAAGATTTTCTTCACCTTTTCTGTCTGAGAGTGGGTTACACCCAGAGATTTCAGATCGTTGGTGATGCTGGTGAATCTGGTGAACATCTCTGTGATGGGTTCATCTTTGTTCATTTTGAACAACTCATATTTTCTAACAAGAGATGAGATTTTGGCTTCTTTCACTTTGTTGGTTCCTTCATGAATAACCTCCAAAGAATGCCAAATATCATATGCAGATTCACATATAGATATTCTATTGAATTCATTCTCATCAATGGCACAATATAAGGCATTCATAGCCTTTGCATTTAGATTTGCCATTTTCTTTTCTTCATCAGACCATAAGCTATAGTCTGTGGATGGAGATGTGTATGGATGCTCAACAATTTTCCATACAGCAAAATCTATGGACTTGAGAAATATAGTCATTCTGCACTTCCAGTATCCATAGTTGGAGCCATTGAAGAAAGGAGGACGAGATGCGTGTTGACCTTCAATATCACGAGCATAGGAGGTAGATGCCATTTGTGCTGGAAGACTTGTTATGTCGAAACCAGCAAACCTGCTCTGATACCAAATGAAATTCCACTAGAGGGGGGTGAATAGGAAATTACTAAACAAATCGATAAATTAAAAATATGATGCAATAAAGGCACAACACATAAACACAGAATATATACTGGTTCGGTCAAAACCCTGACCTATATCCAGTCCCCAAGCAAACCACTTGAGCTTTCCACTATAACATCTGAGTCACCGGATAAATAGTACAACACCCTCTTCCTCAGAGGTCTTCTTCTCTCAACAGAGAAGGGGCACACCCTCTTCTACAGAGGTCTTCTTCTCTGAACAGAGAAGGACAACACCCTCTTTCACAGAGGTCTTCTTCTCTTAACAGAGAAGGGCAACACCCTCTTTCTCAGAGGTCTACTTCTTTCAACAAAGAAGGAATACAGTGAATAAAAGAAAGTTACAACACTTCCTATAGAACCTTTAGAATGATATGAATGCACGAATGAAGGATTCTCAGAATGTTTTGTTCTTTTCACTCAGAAGATACTCTTTGTCAAAGAGTTATTCTTGACTTTTTCTCTTTCTTTTCTCTTTCTTTTTCTAGGCTCTCTTTCAAATATCGAATAGGATTTTTTCTCGTTGTAAGCTCACATATCCATTCCTTGTTGGAATAGTTTATTTGAGTGTGTTTATATAGCTTTAAAAAAGTAGTCGTTACTTATTTGAAATCGTAGTCTTTTTGAGATGTGAAATGTCATGTCATTTCAAAAACCAAATTTATGGGTTTTCGAAAAAGTCTTCTTTCCATAAAAGTAAAATATAGGGTACAATACTTGTTGTAATATTTTAGGTAATATATATTTTATGTAAAAAGTCTATTTCTTACAATAGTACATTGAACGTTGGATTGTAGGCTGTCATGTAGTTTTGTTTTTATCCTAATTAATGATTTGTGGTACATAAGTACTTCTTTACTTTAAATGAGTGTAAGTACAATAAATGCTTTAAGATATTTATTTATACATAGTCATATCAAGAGTTTTCTTTATGATGTGTTTTTCAATGTCTACAGAGAGAATGAAGACTTTAAACAAGTCGACATTCTTGAGATGGATATTAACAAGGATTTCTTACAGGAGGTATTTAATGCTATACAAAGAGAATGATGACTTCAAGTAAATCGACATTCTATGGGTTTGTAAAAAGGTAACTAAAGTCTTTTCACCAAGTATTATATTTGTTTTTCTTTGTGTAGCCGATTTCCATGTTTTGTCTTTTTCCTACACATTTGAAATCATTTCTTTAAAAAGGTAACTAAAGTCTTTTCACCGAGTATTATATTTGTTTTTCTTTGTGTAGCCGATTTCCATGTTTTGTCTTTTTCCTACTTTTAAAATCATTATTTTTCAAGTTGTCTTGTATATAATAGAAGGTACAATTATTGCTTTTTGAAATCATGAATTATATCATGTCAAAATACCTTTTCCATAAAGGTTTGTAAGAAGGTACAATTATTGGTTTTTAAAAAGTAGCTTTTTGAAACTATCGTATACTTTTATGAAATAGCTTTTATGAATGAGTATGTAATATGCAATATGCATGCTTCTGAAGGTTCTGTTACATATGACTCTAAAGAAGAAAAAAGTCTTCAACTTGAGGTAGCCGATCTCTTTAGATGGTCTTTAGGAATGCATGGCTCATCAAGCTTTTTCTTCAAGGAGTATGATTGCACCATAGTTGTACTTGAACAGGAGGTCTCCATCCTTTTTGAGTGAGATATCCTTGCATCAGATACTCGTTAGATATATGGCAAAACATATCCAGTCATAATATAACATTTTTCAAGAAGACATATTATCATATTATATAAAATCAAATACGACAGTGTATCATATTATGTGACATCAAAATAGAGTTTCTCAACACTTTCTTGGGCTTTTTACATCATCCTTCATTTTGGAGATGTCCTAACTTTTCTCTCTTTTTCGGGGAGTGTACGTCACAAACTCCTTCATCTTGGAGATGTTCTGATCCTTTTTTTTCTTTCTCAGGGATTAGGCTGATGATATTAGTTCATTGGTCAAAACTTTTAGATAGCAGAAATCAAATATCTTTTAGGGTTTGTCGGTAGGTTCATCGCACTCGCCTTCATCTCGACGGTGATCTGAACTTTCCCTGGAAGGATCCTTCACAAACTCCTTCATCTCAAAGATGATCCAAATCTTCTTTAGCTTCGGGGGTCTAGCTCGCATATTTGTCTTCATCTTGATGACAATTGAGAGATCCATTTTGTAGATATTTGATTGCATCTCAAATGACTAAGGAGATATGGATTGGGTAGGTTCTTTTTTACTGCCCAGGATATTTTCACTGTCTTACTGTCAAAAAAATGATCTTTAAGAATATGCCATAGCTATGATCAATATTAATTCACTTATGGCTTTTCAACATCATTGAAGTTTTTCCTTTGCCGGTCATATCGAAGATTTTTCTTCATCCTTTTAGTTGACCAATAGAAAAAGCTTGAATTCAGTTCTTATTTCGCAAAAGTCTTGCTCTTTTGGAAATAATACTAAAGGTAGTTTGAGGTAATTCTTTATATGATGAAAACTCTGAGATCAACAATGACTTTTGATAGCAAATTGGCAAAATATTCTAGAAATCCTTGATGAGAGTAATTGCTCGATATCGAATCAACACGTCCATGACAAAATTCTCCTCTCTTCTTCCCCCAAAAGAGAGACTCAGACTTAGCGCTTACCTGAATGGGAAGTTGGAAATACTTCTCTATTCCCCAAAGAGGAGGTGTTTGCAAAACAGAACTTTCGAAGAGAAATTAAGCTTTCGTCAAAACTCCCTATCTCCAGGCGTTTCTTATGGAAAGGCGGCCGAAAAACAAAGTTGAGAAAGTATCACGGAGAAACGCGTCCATCACACTCTCCCTAGAAGAGGGTCCTCTGTGAAGGGGTTGGCCAAAGATGAGAAAAAATGGGGGCCACAAAGAAACGAGCTTCCGTCGAAGCTCTCCCTGGAAAAAGGGGTCTTTTGTGTAAAGTTGGTTGTTGTTTTGCAAACTGTTCGCGAAGAAAAAGAGTCCCTTCAAACTCTCACTGGAAGAGGGTTCTTGCGAACGAAAGATGGTGGTATGCGAAAGGAACGAGCTTCCTCGAACTCTCTCTGAAGAGGGTCCTTCGCAAGAGAACAAGATTTGAATTTTTTGATAAAATGATAACCCGAAGGTTAAAGTTGGGAATTTAGAGCCTGAATTGTTAATGATTGGTTAGTAAAAAGACTGAACCTAGAGAGCTAACTTGATCAGTCAGCCAAACGCTAGTACGGGCACTAGATGTACCAACACGAGCACTGGATTTAAAGATGTACTAGTATGAGCACTGGGTTTTGAAAAACACACCAGTACGAGCATTGGATTTTGAAAAATGCCCCAGTACGAGCGCTGGGTTTCGAAAATGCACACCAACACAAGCACTGGGTTTTCGAAAATGCACACCAACACGAACACTGGGTTTTTGAAAATGCACACCAGTACGAGCACTGGGTTTTCGAAAATGCCTACCAGCACGAGCACTGGGTTTTTTAATGGAGAGCTTAGAAAGAGACCGACATTCGAAGATATTTTAGAATTAAGAGAGAATGATTGGCGGTGTTTCAGGATTATCCCTTATCCTGAAGGAGAAGTTCAAATTTGTCCCTTAACCTGAAAGGGAAAAAACAAATTGAATTTTGGTCCAATACGAGCACTAGATCAACAGGAAGATTTGAGTCGGAACTCGAGAAGATAAGAATATTCAAACGCGAAAATCCAAGTTGGAACCCAGTTTTTCAAAATAAAAGAATAAGTGAGAGTTGATGTCTTCTTTATAATCATTGTAATTTTGAAAAGATTTTTATATGAAAAACATGTGAAAACCAGACATCAAATAATAAAAACCGGTTCTCACTAGTGGATGAGGCCGGGTCGAACTCAGGGAACGGGAATATTTTGTATTCAAACACACAATTCTAAACTAATCTTTATTGCCGAATTATTTGAAATGTAAAATGTTCAAGAAAAGTAAAAACAACTAACTATTACAACAAATGAATACCCTTCGTAGAGGGCGTAAAGTGCAATATTTACAAACCCAATTAAAGTCCTAATTCTAAACTAAAAAGTAAAAAGAAGCTTTATTCTTCGTACTTCGTGTCACGTAATCGCTTCCGCTCCAGTGCTGTGCTATCCTGCACAATTCAAATGAACACGAGCAGTACCAGAGATCGAAATAGAAATTGTATTAAACACCTTATTTAAATGCAAAAAATATTATGACTAAGCACTTTTACGAACTAAATTTAAAATCAAAACTAACTAACAACTAACTCAATTAACTAACAAGACAGTAAACTAACTATGAAAACAAAACAAGAAATCAATGAAGGAAACATGAATTAACTGTAATAAAAGAACAAGAATTCAAGAATTTGAAAAACAACATTAACTCCAAGAATTAAAGAAAATAGGAAATGACTGAATGAGGAAAAACAAAAAAATCAGAAAATGAAATTCAAAAAGTTAAACAAAAGAAACTCAGAATGAAAAAAAAATACAAGAAATGCATAATGTGAAAAACAAGAAAGTAATTTGTAAAACAGAAAGTTAATGATAACGAAAAACAGAAAATGAAAAATTAGAAACAAAACATTCAAAAACAAAATAACTAAACTAATAACTGCAATAAGAAATTGAATGAAACACAGTAAATGCAATGCTAAAAAAAAAATTCTAAACTAAACAAGAAATATGATAGTGAATGCAAAACTAAAAAAAATGACTATAAATCAAAACAGAATTTAAAGCAATAGCTATGAACAACAAGAATTTAATAACTGGAAACATGAATTTAAACGATTAACAACAGTAAATGGGAAAAAGATTAATGACATATGATGCTGTAAACACTAACACACCGAAAATTAATAACATAATCAGAAAATGCAGGAATTCAGAATTAACAACAGGAAACTTAGCAGTAATGAACTAAAATGCTAAAATTAAAACTAAAGCTGAATGATGAACATGAAATGAATGAAAAAAAACAAGATCGAAATAGGTGATGATACAAAACAGGAACGCAGGATACAAAACAAGACAGAAAAAAAAAACAAGAATTTAGTTTGTGCGATGCAAGAGTTAACAGATATCTAATGAATGAAACTTACATGCTGAATTAACAAAATTACAAATGAATTCAAGAAATCTAAATAAAGAATCAATGAACAGCAGATCGGACAACGAACAAAACACATCTGAAACAACAACTACCTATTTTTTTCTTTTCTCTCGTTTTTACATTTTTATTTTGTTTTACACAGGATTAATGGAAGAAGAAGAAGAGGAATTGGAAGAAGAAGAAGAAGAAGGAGAAGATGGAATCTGACTTACCGTGAAATAGAGCTGGAAGGGTTAGAGGAGAAGTTGGCGGCCTCCACCACCATGCCGTCGCCGGAAGGAAGAGTCCACCACCACCGGCTGCTGGAGTTTCATTAGAGGAAAAGGGAGAAGGAGAAGGTAGGGAAGGGAAGCACCGATGATGGTGGAAGAGGTTGAGAAAAGAAGGAAGAGAGGGAAAGAGGGGAAAGAGGAAAGCTTCAGCCGTGAATGGGGGAGGCGCCCAATTTTTTTCTCAATCTTGGGTTTTAAAAACCCCAAACCGGTTGGAACCGGTTTGAAACAGAAAATTTTTCAGTTTTTTAAAAATTGAAACCGGTTCAAGCCGGTTTGCTTATTATTTTTTTTCAGTTTTTAGAAATGCAAACCGGTTCAAGCCGGTTTGTGTTATTATTTTTTTTTCAGTTTTTTCAATTTTCAAAAATCACAAACCATGTAATGGTTTGTTTTTATTATTTTCAAAAATCTACAATAAACTATTTAAAAGTTTTTATTTGCTAAAAACTCAAAACCTCATTTGATTATTATTATTTTATTATTTTTTTTCTCTAAAAAATATAACTATTCTAATCTATATATTTAATATTTTTTTTCTTCTTTTCTATAAAGAAAACCAAAATGATTTAACTAAATTGCAAAATGAAACTATGTTTCTCTATTTTCTTTATTTTTTTAATTTTTTATTAACAACTAAAACTACTACGTAAATACAAACATTAAAATATGTACTAAAATGCAAAATAAAGCTACTTTTTTAAGCATTTTCTAATTTTCAATCATTTTAGCTCATTTACTCGAAAACTAACATAAAATTGGGTTTTTGAAATATTATTTTATAAAAGCATGCATATTTTAATGTTAATTAACCCTGAATTATATGCATGATCAAGAGTATACAAACAAGAAAAATCCGAGTCAGAACCCGGTTTTCAAATGAAAGATAAAAGGGGAAAATATGAGTAGGGGCTCAGATCTTCCAAAAATAAAATAAAATAAAGTGAGAACAAAGCTTGAGTCAGAACTCAGACAGGAGGAAAATAACTCCTTCCCAAAAGTTGGGTTTTAGAAGGATTGACAAAAAGCATGAATAGATTCCGACGATGAGGATGAGAAACTTATTCAAGGTCCTTGACCCAAGATGGCCTAAGACCTGACTTTTATTTAGGACGGTTTTCAGGATTATCCCAGATCCTGAAGAGAATTTGACAAAGTCTAAAAAGATTGATAGAAATGGATAAAGGATAAATGGGTTGATAAAAGGAATAAATTAATGCAGTTGACAAAAAAGATTTAGTAGAAATTGACAAAAAATTGAGAAAAATTGATGATAGAAGGATTTAGGATTATCCCCTGTCTTGAAAATAAAAAGGCCTCATGGGACGAGGTTCAGGTTTTGTCTCTTAACCTGAAAGGGAAAATACCTCATTGAAATGAGGCATCAGGTTTATCCCTTAACCTGAAAGGCTTAGAAATAAAGGAATAAAATTTAATAAAATTGATAAAACTTGATAAAACTTGACAAAATTGACAATAAATTGATAAAAACTTGATTAGATTAGAAAATCAAATGAATGCAATTTAATAAAGATAACGAGATTAACCGAAAAAGTTGATGAGATTTTTAGAAAAAGATTCGCCTGATCCTGCTTGCATATGATGAAGGAAAACAAGTATAGATCAAAATAAAATGCCCTAGTATCAGGGAGAAGAATGTGAGAATTCAATAGAAGATCATTGCTTTACTGAAAAAGACTTTTGAAGAGTACAAAAGGCTTAGAATGAACAATTTAAGTATAAAATTTCTTCAAATATAGAGCATTGATAGGATCTGACAGTTCCACCCCGTCTGCATTGATCAGGCGATAGGAATTGCATGGCAACGCTTCCTTAACCACATAAGGGTCTTCCCAATTGGGTGACCACTTGCCCTTCGGCTGATGCTTGAGATGAGCTGTCGATCTTAGCACAAGATCACTGACTCAGAATCTTCTCTCAATAACTGATTTGGCGTAGTGTCGGGCTATCCTCTGACGATAAGCTTGAGCATGCTCTGCTACCTTGAGCCTTTTCTCGTCTAGTAGATCTAGTTGTACCAACCTCTGCTGTTGATATTGATCAAGCGGGAGTTCGATGAGTGATGCGAACTTGAGTACAGGCTTCTGAACGTGGAGAGGTAATACTACCTCGGCCCCGTAGACAAGCTCTGAAGGAGTAGCGCTGGTTGGGGTCCGAATGGTGGTTCGGTACGCCCAAAGTGCATCATGCATCTTCTCGTGCCAATCGCGGCCCGTCTCCACAGTTCTTTCTAGAATGCGGATCAAAATTTTGTTGGTGGCCTCTGCCTGGCCATTTCCTTGAGGATAATAAGGAGCCGAGAAATGGTGATGAATCCTGAACTTCGAGTAGAAGATCTTCATCCTCTCATTCTTGAAGTGGTTGCCATTGTCTGACACAATATCATGTGGGACGCTGAAGCGACAAAGAAGATTCTTATGAATGAAAGAAACCACATGTCGGCCTTCTGCTGTTCACAGAGTTACAACCTCGACCCATTTAGTGAAGTATTCGGTAGCTGCGAGGAAATATCTATGGCCATTAGAAGCCGAAGGGGTGATTGGGCCCACCACGTCGAAGGCCCACATCGAAAAAGGCCAAAGAGAAACCACGGATTGCAAGTATGCGGCTGGCGCATGAATGGAAGGTGCGTGCATTTGGCATTTTACGCCTTTCCTCACAAAATGATGGCAATCCTGCTGCATGGTTTTCCAGTAATACCCTGCCCGGATAATCTGCTTGACGAGCGTTTGGTAGCCGACGTCACCACCACAAATTCCCTCGTGTGCCTCTTGGATAACTTCCATGGCTTCATCCTTGTCTAAGCATCTGGCGTACTCAAAACTGAATCTACGATGGTAAAGTGTATTGGAAAGGATGAACTAACAGGCCGACATGCATTGAATCACATGTTGCTCCTTTCTTGACATTTCCGGTGGAAATTCGCCAGTTTCGATAAAATTTTTGATGTCCTGGTACTAGGGCTTCTCTTTCTGAGTGGCTTGGTTTACTTGCTCAGCTGGGATGTAGGCAGGTTGATCAAGTCTGCCAATCTTGAAGGAACGCCAGGATTCACTGTCTTTGAACGATAAAATGGAGCCTAAACAGGCTAGGCCATCGGCTATATGATTGTATTCCCTCTTGACATGATTGAGCTGAAATTCTTCAAAATTGCCTATGAGAGCTAAGGCAATCTTCTGATAGGGAATCAACTTTGAATCCTTTACTTGTCACTCAGCATTAACTTGGCTAATAACAAGCAATGAGTCGCCAAAGGCATGTACTCTCTTGACATTGAAGTCTTGCAAAATTTTGAGGCCTTGTATTAGAGCTTCGTACTCGGCCATATTGTGAGTACATTGAAAGTTGAGTTTAAGGGAATAAGGGAGCATCTTCTTTTCGGGAGTGATCAACAAGATCCCAATCCCTATACCAGACATGTTCCTGGCTCCATCGAAGAAAAGGGTCTAAACTGGGGACTCCTGAACACTGCAGATACGATCATCAGAAAAATCATCTTCTGCTTTGATCTCTTCTGTCAATGGGAAATCCGCCAACTGATCTGCGATGGACTGACCCTTGACTGACTTCTGAGAGACATACTCCAAGTCATACTGCATCAGGAGGACTTGCCATTTTGCAATTCATCCAATAAGAAAAGGCTGCTCAAGGATGTACTTGAGAGGATTAAGCCTTGATAGAATCTTGATTTCTGAGGCCCTCAGATAATGTCTCAGCTTCTGACATATCCACACTAAGGATAAATATGTCTTTTCCATCTAAGAATATCTTTTCTCATAATCAATGAAAGTCTTGCTTATGTAGTAGATGACATGCTCTATCCGGCTGCCTTCCTTATACTGCGCAAGAAATCCGCCACAAGCATTCTGATTGACAAAAATATATAAGAGAAGCGACTTCCCCAGCTCCGATGGCTTCAAAATCGGTGGATTGAAGAGATATTGCTTGATGCGCTCAAATAAAAGCTAACATTCTGGTCTCCACTCAAATTTCACTTCTTTTCTCAATAGGTGATTGAAGGGATCACATCTCATGGCCAAATTTGAGATGAAGCGTCGAATGGACTGAATGCGACCTTGAAGGCTTTGCAGTCCTTTTAGATTGGTGGGAGGCGGCATATCAATGATCGCCTTTGCCTTGGCAGGATCTACCTCTATGCCTTTCTTGCTGATCATGTAGCCCAGTAGTTTGCTTGACTCTACTCCGAAGACACACTTCTGCGGGTTGAGTCTTAACTTATAGAGGATAAGTCTTTCAAAGACTTGGCCGAGAGCATCAAGATGATCCTTTCCTTCTTTGGATTTGACCAGGATGTCATCCACATAGGCATCCATGTTCTTTGTGCATTTGGTCATGAAAAATAACTACCATTGCTCTCTGATAGGTTGCCCCAGCATTCTTGAGCCCAAACGGCATGACTGTATAGCAAAATGTGCCCCAAGGCGTAGTAAAGGAAGTTTTAGGTTGGTCACAGGCGGCCAATTTGATCTGATTGTAGCCTGAGTATCCATCCATAAAGGAAAACATGGCATGGCCTGCCGTGCTATCGATCAAAAGATCGATGTTGGGAAGTGGATAATCATCTTTTGGGGTGGCCTTGTTGATATCCCTGAAATCAATACAAATCCGGACTTTGCCATTCTTTTTGGGAACTGCCACGATGTTTGTCAACCAGTCTGGGTATTCGATAGTCCGGATGAATCCTGCCTTTAACAACTCCTCAAGTCCTTCTTTAACTTGCGGTGTCATTCGGGGATCCATCTTTCTCAATTTCTGTTTGATTGGTTTGCAATCTGGCTTCAGCACAAGGCAATGCTCAACCAACTTGGGATTTAAGCCTGACATATCCTCATAATTCCAAGCAAAGACTTCTTGGTATTGTTTGAGGAAATAGATGAGCCTTTCCTTCTCATCTAAACTTAAGCTGGAGCCAATTTTGAGGATTTTTTTATCATCATCTGAACCGATGTTGACATCCTCTGTTGGATCTTGAACCAACGGCGATGGTTCATTCTGCTTCTGAATTTTGGCAACTCTTGAATCACTGAGTCGAACTCTGCTAACTCTTTGATCTGCCCCGTCACCTTGCTGACCTCTGCCCCTACCTTTGCCTTGCAGATTCTGGTCGGTTTGGATTTATTTTGAGAAAAGTTGGTATTGATAACGAGCTTTTTGAGTGATTTAGGAGCCATGATTCCGGCAATCGTGAAAGCGCAAAGAAGGTTCTTGAAAAGATGTTTAAAAATAGCCTTTTGTATAGAAACAAAGAATGACAATCATAGAAAAAGATATAAGTAGAGAATTTGTGCACACATAGATGAGAAATAGGAAATCAAAATTTCATTGATTGAAATATTTTTGATATTTACATATGCTTTGTTTGAAGGAAAGAAGGAAAATTGGGGAGGATCTTTGCCTTTACAAGATGACACTAAAAAGAAAAGAGAAAGCAGAAAACATTGGCATTGTCTTCATTGCGCTCCTTTGATGAAGGTAGTGCGTTTGCCCGATGATTGTCCTGAAAAACCCAAGCCTGTGCCCTCAACATGTCGGGCGGGGACGATTGGCTCTAGGATGCCGTCTTCATTTCTACCCAGGCCCTTGAAGGGCTGATAACCATGTTTCATCAGAAGATCAAATCCCTTCTTGGTTTTTGCAAATTGGTGAAACAGAGGGTGATCTTTGAATGGAGTGCAATCGAGGCACCCTCCTAGCTTGAAGAAGTGAGGCCCCTGCCACTGGGTTACTGCTGCCACGCTTTCTGTCGGCTGGACCTCTTTTAACTTTAACATGTCCAGACTTTCACTCAGATTGATTTCATCGACTTCCCTGATGCTTTGGATGTCGGCAGTGAAAGTAGGACGGGGGATCATTGGCTGCGGGAGTCGCTCTTCCAGATCCTCTCCTAGGACCGTAGTGATCATGCCTCCCTCCGACCATTTGATGCATTTATGTTGTGGATCCAAGTGCACCCTAAAAGAAGGTTGTATGTAGGCGGCACGTTGACCACATGAAAAAGCACAGTATGCACCGAGTAGTTGATGAAAATTTTGAGAAATATCTTCCCCTTGGTTGTCTGCCCATGGTTGTCGAAACCGTAGATCGTTATGGGATCTGGGGTATATTCTTCTTCTTTCAGTCCCAAGGCCTTGGCTGTCATCTCGGGACAAATGTTGAGGCTGCTGCTTCCATCAACTAATACATGAGGGACTGTCATGCCTCTGGTTCGCACCACTATGTAGAGAGCGTTGTTGTGAAAAGAATGAGGCTTTGGCAAATCCTCATCAAAAAATGTAATGGGTGTGTTCGTCATGGCTTGGTTGACGATCTGAGCCATATCCTGCGGAGTGGTGCTAGGCTTGACTTTGATCTTTCTTAGCAGATCTTCTAGCACTTGCTGGTGCTCTAGGGAAGCGTGGGTCAGATCCATGATAGAAATGTTGGATAAAGCCGTAATTGGCTTCTGTACTGATCCTGAAGTTTCATCTTTCTTCAAAGTTTCCTTGACGAAGCGCTTCGGAATCCTGGGAATTAGCCTGGCAAGTTTTGTCGTTACTTTGGTTGGTTCCTTGTTTGGTTTCTTATTGCTGAAAAATGCAGTAATATCCACCCTCTTGGCGGAAGACTGCGCTTGACGGAGGACAAGGACTTGATGTTGATCCTGAATGTCTGGACTGGAACACGGTTGAATGCTGCCTTAAAGAGAGAATGTCTGTTCTGTGATGACTGAAGCTGAATGCTTAGGAAATGGTTTGGACAAGATTTCTGGCTGTTCTTCCTCATCCTCGATTAACAAGTTCTTGTCAATGCAATCCTAGATGATGTTCTTCAGGACAAAACAGTGTTCGGTGTCATGTCCAACAGTCCGGTGGAACTTGGAGAACTTATCAGTCCATTTTCCCATAGCAACGGGAGGATCTGCCACCTTGGGGAGTTTTATCATTCCCTTCGACATCATATATTTCAAGATGTCTTCACGGTACTGTTCTAGAGTTGTAAACTCTCGATCATAACTCCATCCCGCGTGTTTTGGCTTTTCTTGTTGCTTTGCTTCTGGCTGAGGTGCTGACTGGACGGGCTATGGCTTAGTAAACTTTTCCTTCTGGGCTGTAGAGTTTGTTTTTTCGGCCCTAGGGTGTCTGACATTCTTGTTACGATTTTTCTTGCTTTTCTTGCTGCCAGAACTACCGCTGTTGTCTGAAAAATCCATGGAGTAAGCCATGTGGTCCTTTTTCTTTTGATCAGGATTCCCTGTGACGAAAGGATATCCTTCATACAGGCCGTTGTCCAATCCGGTCTCGAGTCACTCAGCTCTCTCAATCAGCTTGATGAATGATTTGGCGGGCGATGTAGAAATGAGGTTCCTTAGAGGCTGAGCAAAATTGTTCAAAATAATCTGTAGGGTGTACTCTTCTGGGACGGGAACCTTCATTCTGTTACAGGTGCTCCTCCACCTGTGGATGAATTTGCTAGCCTTCTCATTCTCATTCTGCTTCAGATTGTACAAATGATTAAGAGTTGGTGAGGCTTCAACATTGAACATAAAGCGCTCAATGAACAAGTTTACGACTTTATCGAACTCTCGTAGTTCGATAGGATTGATGTGGTATGCATACCACCTGGCCGCTACACCCTCTAGGCTGCGAGGAAAGCAAATAAATAGCGCTCGGTTATCCTTCCTGAAACGACCGCACTCAGCATAGAAAGTGGCCAAATGAGCCTTCGGGTTGCTGGTTCTGTCAAACTTGAGGAACTTGCGAGGGAGATTTTTCAGATTGTCATCCCCATCTAGGCCATTATAAAAATTCTCACCAGAGTAAGTCTGCTTGCCTTTGCTTTTGGCCTAAATATCCTTAATGGCCCGATTCATTTCTTTCATCTGCTCGTGCATTGGATCATTGACTGAAATAGGCTTATTTATAGATTCGGGTTCTGCAATGATCTTTACGAATTGCTGCAGAGGATTCTGATGGTAGACAAACTGCTCCTCTTCCTCGACTGATTCTGATTCCTCAGAAGTGGTGTCAGGCTGGATCTTCTTTCTAACAATCCTGACTGGCTTTTTCACAACTTTCTTCTTTGGTCTGCTCTTTGGAGCAGCCTTTTTCTGACTGGCCTCAGCTTGTTCTGACATCATCATGGCCATCATCCTCTGAAACAGGTTGTACATAGCAGGATCGATATCATCGCCTTTGTTCTGATTCTGCCCTCTGACTGACTTAGGAGAGTTCGTTGCTTCGACTTCGCTGTCGCTGTGCTGAGGGGCAGTCTCTTTTTTGGCTCTTGTCTGAACCATTTTGTTAATGCCAATGATTTCTGCGGAATAAAGGGAATGGTTAGAGCTCAGAGGATTTTTGCAAACATGACCTTTTGAGAAAAAGACAGGAAAGGAGGAATTGACAGACAATTAAACAAGTTATCCCATCACCAGGGATCGGGTCATCACAAATTTTGTGATAATAGTGTCATTATTTTGTGATAACAAAAAAATATGCCTTGTTACCCAGGCGAGGTTGTCCATCATGATAAGAGATATTTTGAAGAAGAATATAAGGCAAAGTCTCATCACTAGGGATGAGGTCGTCACGGGGATCGTGACCACATAAAACAAAAATAAAAGAATAAAATTTTTGGCCACAAAGAGCTTTTTAACAGAACATAAAGTTACATTTTTATTGATGATAAGATTTAAATACAAAGGGAAGGTGGGCAGACAGTTTGCCACCATTCTCGATATTCCAAAAATATATTAGGACCAAGAAACATGGACAACGGAATGAAGGAGTCCCAAGTGTATTTGGTTACATGGTATGCCCCAGACCACTGATCCGACTGCAGATCAAACTCTGGCATGTGGCCCGTCGGGAAGCGAGTGTTGACACGAACCTGCCGCTGCGAAAACTGTTTGAGACACCTCTCTGGCTGATAGTCGACACACAAGAAAGGGCCAAGCAATCTGTAACGCTTGCTACGAGCATAAGTGTAGCGAGGAACTGATTCTTGTCTGTCAAAGTAATCCCAAAGGATCTCTTCCTGGTACAGACTCTCGATCGAAGCTCGATACTGAACGACGAACTTCGGCTTCTTGCTGTTGAATCTGAAGGAACTGACTTTTGTCAGCACATGTCGCATGAACCAAGACTGCAAGGCATACGTGCATCCTTCCACTAAAATAGTCTCCCCAAGGGCAAAATGAGATAAGCCACTGTAGAGAAAGGCTAGAGTTGCCATGGACACTGAAAGCTGATGGGTCTGCTTGCTTCCATATCTTCGAAAGAGTTGGGCGACTCTGACATCGATGAAATTCTGACTGTCTTGGAAGGATGCTAATCCTACTGTGCATAGGACCATGGCGTGCTGGATTCTTTCCTTCGCTGCTCGGGACAAGGTGTCAACTTCCTCGTAGGCTTCATACTTGCGATAGAGTCCGAACAGGTCGATGAACTGACTCCTATTGATCTCGGTGGGAGGCCAAGATCTGCTTCTCGTAGCCCTGGCTAATGCTTCTCGAACGTCTATCCCCTTGACGTTGATCAGGAACTGCTGCTCGACCGAATCATCTGGCTAACCAGCTGGCTCTGGCAATCCCATGATGTCACTGAACTCATCCATTAGCAGAGTCATCTCTCCCCATGGAAACCAGAATGTGCAGGTACGCGGGTTCCATCGTTCTGCCATAGCTTGAATCAAACTGTCGTTGATGGTTTGCTTTCCCACTGTCGATGCCATCTACAGTCCACAATCATCAAAGTGGTCTTGGAACATACGCGAGAAGGTGGTAAACCAAGAATAATACCACCGAGGGAAGAAGGAATGAGACTGGATAACCCAATGATCCGGGGTTCCATCCCTCATTTGGTAGAAGATATGATCCCTGGGAAAGATAGCATCGAGAGAATCGAATGCTAGCGGAATGATACTGAGACAAAAGAGGGAGAGAATCAGATAGAATGCAGGACTTACGGATAGACTCTTGATGAAAGAAGAGGATAAACACAAATCCTGGAAATTTTGAAAGATCAAGGGAATTTAGGAAAAGGGATTTCTAGGGTTTTTAAAGAAAAATTTGATATAAAAGAGAAAGAATGTGGGTAAAGGAAGAATATACACCTGGGGTTTTTTAAAATAAGGGGAAACTTTGAATAATATGCCCAGGGTTTTGAAAAGGTTTAATATATATAGGAGAATACAAGGAAATATCGCATAATCAAAGTTGCACAAACAAGGATGCGCACACAGAACTCCCTAAAGACTGACTCTAAATGCAATATTTAAAATGGCTTATAGGACCTTAATCCTGACTCTATGGTTTAGGTCATCTGATTTCGATCAAGGTATGCCGATATACTCAAGCCGAAGCTCGAAGTACGTGGCATAGAAATAATTCTCCGGTTCTAAGGTAATGGTTTCCCAACATCCTTGAGCACCTACCGATATACCTCGTACTATGTCCCTTAGGTACGTGGTAGGGGGCGCGAACCCAAATAAGTGGTCCAGTTGTGAGGCTCTCTCCCAAACTATGGTTTAGTGAGACAGCCCAGCAACGTGAAGACCGGGACAATATAGGTAGAGATGTTTTCAAAAACATGTTCAACATGCAATAAAACCAGAAAGCTCAAATGCAAGTCCTAAAATGGATAGAATTTAAATGAATAGAAGCATACACTTGCATACATTGTTTGCATTCAATCTCTATAATTGAGGAGAGTTGTATTTCAGATCTAAATCTAATGTGAACATGGAATAATCTCCTCAATATGGTCCTACCAAACCATACTTAGATCCTATATGCAATGATGTCAGATTAGGATAGAGTCTAGGCTCCTAAGGTTTGCATGGAAAATGAAGCTAACAAAGAAGAATAAAGACTTAGATAATATCAAAGCAAAACAGAAAGGCACAATTCGACCAGACGAAGACAAGTCTCATCTCGGTCGCCAAAACTGTGATCATCGCAAAAAAAATTCTCTCTTGTGGTCTTTCTCTCTCTTCCTTCTCTTTTCCTTTCTGACCTCTATTTCCTCCTTTTTAAGGGGAGAAAATGAAAAGAAAGAAAAGAAGAGAGAAGAGAAAAAAAAAAGAAGAGAAGAGAGAGAGGAACTCTTTTGTGGGGTCTCACTTGACCTTGATTTGAAAATATTTAGAAAATTATTCGCCTCTGTTTTGAAATATATTGCGGGAAAAATGGAGAGACGGGATTCGCTTGTCGGTACGAGGTTCGACCGTTCCTGGCGCCTTTACTAGGGGTAATCGAACCAAGGATCGAATTTATGCCTTTTTGCTTTGCCTAAATATCATCTAAGAATTTATCCTAAGTCTAAATGCACAAAGAATCATGCTTGTGCAATGCAAGGATGTATGCTCTTTTCAAAAAATGGTTTTGGGAATCTCCAAGTGTTCTGAGATGGATCTGATAAGAGAGTGAAGAAATGGTTTTTGAATGATAAAATATAACTTAGAACTCGAGATAGATTAAAGAAGTTCTAAGTTTTTTTTAAATAATTAGAGTTTAGAAGAATAAATCTTGACTTGAAAAGAATTATTTTTGAAGCTGAGAAAAAAAAAATGAAGGAAATTTTAAAGTAAAAAAAAATGGACTTTGAACTTTAGATCTAGGAGAAGAGATAAAATTTGAAATGGAATTGAATTTAAAATTTTGAAATCAGGATGGATTTGAGAAATCCAAATGGTATTTAAAAATAGAAATGGATTTAGGAAGTTCAGATGAGATCTGAAATTGGATTTGAAATCTAGAATTGGGAATGGAATTGGATTCCGGATCCTAACTAGAATGGAATCCGAGCTCTGGAATCCAAGATGGATTTGGGTTCTGGATCCTAAAATAGAATTGGATCTGAAGTCTGAGATCCAAGGTGGAATTTGTGTTTTGGATCCTATATTGGTTTTTGGATCTGGAGTCTAAGATCCCAGGTGAAGTGGGACTCTGGATCCTAAAATGCATTTTGGATCTGAAGTCTAAGATCGAAGATGAAATTGGATTCTAAATCCTAGAATGGATTTTGGATCAGAAATCTGAGATCCAAAGTGGAAGTTGAATTCTGGATCCTAAAATGAAATTGGATATGAAGTCTGGGATCCAAAAGTGGAGATGGATTCTGAATCTTAAATGGAATTGGGTCCAAGGTCTGGAATCCGAGATGTAATTTGGATCTGGAGTCTGAGATCCAAGATGAAGTTGGATTCTGGATCCTAAAATGGATTGTGGATCTGAAGTCTGAGATCCAGGGTGGAGTTGGATTTCTGGATCCTAAAGATGGAATTGGATCCAAGATGGGATTGGGTTCTAACTTTGAATTTGAATTTTAAAAGTCCAAATGGGACTTTTGAAGATGGATCTAGATTTTGAAAACCCAAATTGATTTCTAAAGTTTAGGAAGAGTCAAGTTTTGAGATTCAGAATCAATCTCAAACTTTGATTTTGAATTTGAAGATAGGAAGATAAACTTGGTTTTGAATTTGAAGATAGGAAGATAAACTTGGTTTTGAATTTGAAGGTGAATCATAAACTTCAAAGTTAAATTGAACTTTGAAATTGAATTTTGAATTAAATTGGAAATTTGAAGTTTTGAATATAAAATGATTTTGGAATTTCAAAGTCAAATTGGACTTTAAAATTTGAGATAGAATTGAAATTTCAAAATAGAGATTTGAAGAAAAGAGGTTCAAAATCACTTGGGTTTTTAAAAAAAAAAAAAAAAATTTGACACTGGACCAGTTGAAGGGAAGAGACTTAAAGGAACGAAAGTTGATCATGTTGTGGAAGATGACACTGGACCAGTTGATGGGAAAGGCAGAGAAGATGGCATAAAGAAGAAGGGAAACTTCATTTGCAATAAATCCCCTAGAGGGCGACTTGGGAACGATATTGGAGGAAAGAATTTTGGACAACAATAGAGCATGAGGTTGGAGATTGCTCTCATGCCATGGGAAGTGAGTGGAGCGAGTGGAGAGGAGGATTTTCTGAAACACAGAGTGGTCGAGAGGAACAATGTTGGGAAGCTCAATACCGTAAGAAGAAATATTCAAAATGTTGCCTAACTGAGATATGTCGAAGGAGAAAATTTTTCCATGTACCATGGAAGTGATAGAAGAGTGATCATGGTCGATAGAAAGGTTGGTGTAGAATATTTTGATAAGATGAGGATAGATGGGCATTTGTTTTGGAGAGGCTAGAACATAAATAAGTTCGGAAAGAGAAGTTTGTAAGTCAAAAGCTGGAAAGGCTTCAAGGTGAACCAAACTGCCTGGTAGGATGGTCAAAGATTTTATGGAGTGATAAGTGTGGATGAGATCCGAAAATCTCAACTCCGAAGCTTGGAGTAAGTCGGATGTGCAAGAGAAAGTCATTGCAAGAGCTTAGGAAAAACGAGCAAGAGAGAAGAGCTTGGAAGGAGTAGTAGTTTGTAAGAGAATAGAGATATTCGTGGGGAATTGGTGAGAGATGAATCAATCTATTAAATAGAAGGAGAAAAGTAATGGTGATAAGAAATGAATGACATTGGAAGTGAAGGATTTTTAGATTTTAGCTGAAAGAGGAAATGCGTGAGTTGGAAATAAAGAGGCTTGTGAATGACAAATCAAATCAGTTTTTTTGGATGATAGTGTATTGTATGTTAAGAAGGACATAGTTTTTAAATTTTTCTATATAGAGAAAGGTTTACTATGAGAGAGTTTGTCGAAGTTTGATATATGTCATGTGATGCATATGGACTATCTTATTAGACTAGGATTTTAAAGAGTTTTGTGTGATGAAGAGATGTGAGAAAAAAATATATAGTGAAGAAAATAATGGCCTAATAAAACAAACAACTTTTTTAAGCCAAATATTATGTTACTTTATATGAAAGCATACAAAATCCGTGAGAGATGAATTCAGAATAGGACAAGCAAGGATGCAATAATTTCTTATTTGAGAAGAATTTTTGTAGGAGAGTGAAAAAAATTATAAAGACAGATGAGTTGATATACGAATTTGAAAGAGAGAGAGAGAGAGATTATAAAGGACAACAATCACTTGATGTATGACATAAAGTCATGATTGATGTTTGGCTAAGAGGACATGGTTTTAATGGAGGGAGTTCATGGTTTTTGAAAACGATAAATTTAAATGTATAATGGTCACGGATGGAGATTCACTTTGTATTGGATGAAGAGCGACAAAAAAAAGTGTGGTACTAAATAGTACATAAGAAAAAGAATGGTGGACAAGTTTTTGAAAATAATAATTATTCATAAAGAGGTGTGAATGATGACATGATAGAAATAGAGTGTACGTAATATATGATATAACAAATGATATAGTAAAATTATACGTGAAATACAACAGCTTAACTTTAGAAGAAGGTAAAGAGAACTAAAAAGATAATCATTCGATTTTGACTAAAATTTGAAAAGCAAGATTTCTCATAAAATACTATTCTTGTTTAAGTTACGTATAGGCAAGTTGAGAGGAATATGTTATCATGTTGAAGGTGAACTAACTTATCGTAAGAGAAGTTTTCACAAAAGGACAAAAATAATAAAAGGTGTTATGAGATGAGTGATGTGAACAATGTCATGATAGCTTTTACTTAATATAATTAGTTCTTGTGGATATGAGTGAAAGGAAATAGGACAAGGAGTCATTATAGATGTGTACTTGAAAGATGACAAGTTGAAAGACATAAAAAATGTGTCATGATGAATGTGTTTTTATAAGTGTTTAGAGTATACGTGAATATAGAAACATAGTTTGATTTTTTTTTTTTTAAATAAATATAAGAAATCGATAAGAATGAAACCGAATAAAATAAAATTTTAATAGAACTCATAAGATGTTTTAGTCTTAGTAGGTGAGATTAATTATAAGTCACTTAGTTTGCATATTCCTAAATCTCTTCTAATTCGTGTAAAGTGTTCATGTTTTAATGGTTTAGTAAAGATGTTTGCTAACTGTTGATTAGTGGGTATGAATTCGAGTTTAATTATGTTGTTTAAGACTTGTTCTCTTAAGAAGTGGTGTCTTATTTGAATATGCTTAGTTTGTGAGTGTAAAATAGGATTTTTGGATAGGTTTATAACACTAGTATTATCACAGAAAATAGTTGTATTTTCAAAATTTAAACCAAAATCTTTCAAAGTTTGTTTCATCCAGATAACTTGTGTACAAGCTAGGCTAGCAGCAATGTATTCAGCTTCAGTAGTTGATAAGGATACACAGTTTTGTTTCTTACTGAACCATGAAACTAGTAAGTGCCCTAGCATATGACATGTTCCACTTGTGCTTTTTCTGTCAGATTTACTTCCATCAAAGTCAGCATCGCTGTATGAGATTAGATCAAATGTAGAGGATTTTGAATAAAATAATCCAAAATCAACTGTCTTTTAAATATCTCATTATTCTTTTTACAGCTTTAAGATGTGATTCTTTTGGATTTGACTGAAATCTAGCTCACAAGCAAACACTGAACATAATATCTGGACGGCTAGCAGTTAAATATAGAAGTGATTCTATCATACCTCGGTATACCTTTGTATCAACAGACTTACCATCTTCATCTTTGTCCAAAACAGTGGTTGTGCTCATAAGAGTGGTTTTTGAAGCTGTTGAGTTCATGAGCATACTTGAATTGATTGATGAAAACTCCATCCTTGGTTTGCTTAATATGCAGTCCAAGAAAGTAGTTGAGTTCTCCCATCATACTCATTTCGAATTCCTTCTGCATGGACTTAAAAAATTCTTCAAAGAGAGTGCTGTTAGTAGATCCAAAGATGATATCGTCCACACAAACTTGAACAATTAAGGTATGATTATCCACAACTTTTACAAAAAGAGTAGAGTCTGTTTTGCCTACCGAAAAACCAGTTTTTAATAAAAAGGTTTTGAGTCTATCATACCAAGCATGAGGTGCTTGTTTTAATCCATATAAGGCACGTTTTAGTTTGAAAACATGATTTGGATATTGTTCATTTTCAAAGCCTGAAGGTTGTTTTACATAAACTTCTTCATTTATAAAACCATTAAGAAAGACACTTTTAACATCCATTTGATAAAGTTTAAAATCCATATAGCTTGCATATGCTAAAAACATCCTAATAGATTCAAGTCTAGCAACAGGAGCAAATGTTTCATCAAAATCAATACCTTCCTCCTGGTTGTATCCTTGAGCTACTAGTCTTGCCTTGTTTCTTATAACATTATCTGTTTCATCTAGCTTGTTTCTGAAGATCCATCTTGTCCCAATGATCTGATGATCCTTTGGTCTTGGTACAAGATCCCAAACTTCATTTCTTTGGAATTGATTCAGTTCTTCAGTCATGGCTAGCATCCAGAACTCATCGATGATGGCTTCATCAATCTTCTTTGGTTCAAGTTGAGAAATGAATGCCATATTTGCAATCCGTTCTAGCTGAGCTCTAGTCTGAACCCCCTTTGTCAGGTCTCCCAAAATCTGCTTTTGAGGATGATCTTTGATTTCGACAAATGTTCTTTGATGATCATCTTCATTAGATTTGGCTGTGTTATCTAGGAACAAATCTGTACTTTCAACATCATCATCGTTAGTCTGTTTAAGAACAGATTGATCAATAGATTCACAAAAACTGACATGCATAGATTCTTCAATAGTATATGAACTCTAATTAAAAACTCTATATGCTTTACTATGACTTAAATATCCTAAGAATATGCCTTCAATAGATTTAGCATCAAATTTATCCAGGCTATCTTTTGTGTTAAGGATAAAGCATTTACATCCAAAGACTTTAAAATAGTCTATTCTTGGAGTCCTATCATAGAATAATTCATAGGGAGTTTTATTTAATATGGGTCTAATAAAAACTCTATTTGTTATATAGCATGCAGTATTAACAGCTTCTGCCCAGAAAGATTTAGCAAGATTATTATGTTGGAGCATAGTTCTAGCAGATTCCTGAAGGGTTCTATTTTTTCTTTCTACTACCCCATTTTGAGGTGCAGCTCTAGGAAAGGCAAAGTTATGAGAAATACCATGCAAGTTACAAAAAATTTCAAAAAGTTCATTTTCAAATTCTCCTCCATGGTCACTACGGATTTTTACAATGGAACAAGATTTTTCATTTTGTAATTTTTTGCACAAAATTTCAAATTGACAAAACATGTCACTTTTGTTTTTCAAAAATATTACCCAAGTAAATCTTGAGTAGTCATCCACAATGACAAAAACGTATTTATTGTGATTAAGACTAGCTACTCTAGAAGGACCAAAAAGATTCAGGTGGAGAAGCTCTAAGGGTCTTTTGCGTGAAATGATATTTTTTTATTTGAAAGATGATTTTGATAGTTTTCCTAGTTGACATGCATCACAAAAATAATCCTTTTTAAAAGATATTTTGGGTAACCCACGTACTAACTTATCTTTAGCTAATTTAGACATGTATTTGGAGTTGACATGACCCATTCTCATGTGCCATAAATATTGAGTGTCGTTATTAGCTATAAGGCAATGTTCAGTGATGTTTTCTAGGTATAGTTCATATATATTATTTTTTCTTATACCTTTTAAGATGATGTTCTCGTTGGTGTCTGCTATAAGACAAGCATCATGATTAAAGCTAACATTATAACCTATGTCACAGATTTGACTAATACTTAGAAGGTTATGTTTTAAGCCTTTAACCAGGAGAACGTCTTTGATAAGAGGTTTATCAATATTTTCAATATTACCAATACCAATTATCAAACCTTTGTTGTTATCTCCAAATGTGACCGTTCCTCCTTCTTTATGATGAAGAACAGCAAAAAGGTCTGGATGTCCTGTCATGTGCTTTGAACATCCACTGTCTAGTATCCATCTGTTCTTCTTCTTTGAAGCCTGCAAAACATTAAGTAAAACTTCTTTTTGGTACCCAGTCGGGTCCATTTTTGTTAGATTTTGGAACCCAAATCCATTTTGATTTAGGTTTGTCTACAACTTTAAAGGAGTTTAAGGAATTAAAATTATAGTACTCCTTTTTAGGTTCAGAAGAACTTTTCACAAAAGTGGTCTTTTGATTCATACAAGAAGGCTTGTTGAAATGAGAGTAGCCAATACCATTCTTGTAGAAAGAGACTTTTTTAGAGGATAGGAGTTTATCCAAGTTCTCTTTTCCTTTAGTAAACTTGAAAACCGTTTTTATAAGGTTCTCAGTTTTACTTTTTAATTCTGAAATTTCTACTTGCAGATTTTTAGTCTTGGAGCTAGTAGAAGAGATTTCAGAAGTAATAAGAAGATTTTTCTTTTGTAACTCAGAATTTTCAATACTGAGTTTTTCATTTTTCAGAATGAGCTCTAGATTCTCAGATTTCAAATGTCTATTTTTGAGAATCGTTTTCCTTGATTCTTCAAAAAGTTTCTGAAAAGCATTTTGAAGTTCTTCAAAGGAGAAATCAAGGGATTCACTTACAAAGCTTTCTGCCATGAAGCACATGTTGGCGGTTTCTGCTTCATCATCATTTGACTCTTCACTTGTGGATGGTTCTGAATCATCTCATTGAGCATGCAGAGCCTTTTTCTTGAAGAACATTTTCTTTGGTTCCTCAGTCTTGGATTTTCTTTTGAGAAGAGAACAATCACGTCTCAAGTGACCTGACTTATTATACTGGTAGCACATAGAATCTTCTTTTGGGTCTTTTATTTCTTTGTGCTTATTTGGAAGCCGGTTCCTTCTCATAAAGCGCTGGAATTTTCTGGTGAGTAGCGCAATCTCAATTTCTTTTTCTGAGTCCTCATCCTCAGATAGGGCTGGGAAGGCTAGAGTTTTCTTTAAAGGTTGTTCCTCTTCCCTTCTTTCCTTCATGTGGACTTCATAGGCTATAAGATTGCCTATTAAATCGTCCAGGGTAAGCTTGGACAAATATTGAGCTTCTTCAATAGCAGTAGTCTTTTTCTCCCAATCAGTTGTGAGAGATCTCAAGATTTTCTTCACCTTTTCTGTCTGAGAGTGGGTTACACCCAGAGATTTCAGATCGTTGGTGATGCTGGTGAATCTGGTGAACATCTCTGTGATGGGTTCATCTTTGTTCATTTTGAACAACTCATATTTTCTAACAAGAGATGAGATTTTGGCTCCTTTCACTTTGTTGGTTCCTTCATGAATAACCTCCAAAGAATGCCAAATATCATATGCAGATTCACATATAGATATTCTATTGAATTCATTCTCATCAATGGCACAATATAAGGCATTCATAGCCTTTGCATTTAGATTTGCCATTTTCTTTTCTTCATCAGACCATAAGCTATAGTCTGTGGATGGAGATGTGTATGGATGCTCAACAATTTTCCATACAGCAAAATCTATGGACTTGAGAAATATAGTCATTCTGCACTTCCAGTATCCATAGTTGGAGCCATTGAAGAAAGGAGGACGAGATGCGTGTTGACCTTCAATATCACGAGCATAGGAGGTAGATGCCATTTGTGCTGGAAGACTTGTTATGTCGAAACCAGCAAACCTGCTCTGATACCAAATGAAATTCCACTAGAGGGGGGTGAATAGGAAATTACTAAACAAATCGATAAATTAAAAATATGATGCAATAAAGGCACAACACATAAACACAGAATATATACTGGTTCGGTCAAAACCCTGACCTACATCCAGTCCCCAAGCAAACCACTTGAGCTTTCCACTATAACATCTGAGTCACCGGATAAATAGTACAACACCCTCTTCCTCAGAGGTCTTCTTCTCTCAACAGAGAAGGGGCACACCCTCTTCTACAGAGGTCTTCTTCTCTCAACAGAGAAGGACAACACCCTCTTTCACAGAGGTCTTCTTCTCTCAACAGAGAAGGGCAACACCCTCTTTCTCAGAGGTCTACTTCTTTCAACAAAGAAGGAATACAGTGAATAAAAGAAAGTTACAACACTTCCTATAGAACCTTTAGAATGATATGAATGCACGAATGAAGGATTCTCAGAATGTTTTGTTCTTTTCACTCAGAAGATACTCTTTGTCAAAGAGTTATTCTTGACTTTTTCTCTTTCTTTTCTCTTTCTTTTTCTAGGCTCTCTTTCAAATATCGAATAGGATTTTTTCTCGTTGTAAGCTCACATATCCATTCCTTGTTGGAATAGTTTATTTGAGTGTGTTTATATAGCTTTAAAAAAGTAGTCGTTACTTATTTGAAATCGTAGTCTTTTTGAGATGTGAAATGTCATGTCATTTCAAAAACCAAATTTATGGGTTTTCGAAAAAGTCTTCTTTCCATAAAAGTAAAATATAGGGTACAATACTTGTTGTAATATTTTAGGTAATATATATTTTATGTAAAAAGTCTATTTCTTACAATAGTACATTGAACGTTGGATTGTAGGCTGTCATGTAGTTTTGTTTTTATCCTAATTAATGATTTGTGGTACATAAGTACTTCTTTACTTTAAATGAGTGTAAGTACAATAAATGCTTTGAGATATTTATTTGTACATAGTCATATCAAGAGTTTTCTTTATGATGTGTTTTTCAATGTCTACAGAGAGAATGAAGACTTTAAACAAGTCGACATTCTTGAGATGGATATTAACAAGGATTTCTTACAGGAGGTATTTAATGCTATACAAAGAGAATGATGACTTCAAGTAAATCGACATTCTATGGGTTTGTAAAAAGGTAACTAAAGTCTTTTCACCAAGTATTATATTTGTTTTTCTTTGTGTAGTCGATTTCCATGTTTTGTCTTTTTCCTACACATTTGAAATCATTTCTTTAAAAAGGTAACTAAAGTCTTTTCACCGAGTATTATATTTGTTTTTCTTTGTGTAGCCGATTTCCATGTTTTGTCTTTTTTCTACTTTTAAAATCATTATTTTTCAAGTTGTCTTGTATATAATAGAAGGTACAATTATTGCTTTTTGAAATCATGAATTATATCATGTCAAAATACCTTTTCCATAAAGGTTTGTAAGAAGGTACAATTATTGGTTTTTAAAAAGTAGCTTTTTGAAACTATCGTATACTTTTATGAAATAGCTTTTATGAATGAGTATGTAATATGCAATATGCATGCTTCTGAAGGTTCTGTTACATATGACTCTAAAGAAGAAAAAAGTCTTCAACTTGAGGTAGCCGATCTCTTTAGATGGTCTTTAGGAATGCATGGCTCATCAAGCTTTTTCTTCAAGGAGTATGATTGCACCATAGTTGTACTTGAACAGGAGGTCTCCATCCTTTTTGAGTGAGATATCCTTGCATCAAATACTCATTAGATATATGGCAAAACATATCCAGTCATAATATAACATTTTTCAATAAGACATATTATCATATTATATAAAATCAAATACGACAGTGTATCATATTATGTGACATCAAAATAGAGTTTCTCAACACTTTCTTGGGCTTTTTACATCATCCTTCATTTTGGAGATGTCCTAACTTTTCTCTCTTTTTCGGGGAGTGTACGTCACAAACTCCTTCATCTTGGAGATGTTCTGATCCTTTTTTTTCTTTCTCAGGGATTAGGCTGATGATATTAGTTCATTGGTCAAAACTTTTAGATAGCAGAAATCAAATATCTTTTAGGGTTTGTCGGTAGGTTCATCGCACTCGCCTTCATCTCGACGGTGATCTGAACTTTCCCTGGAAGGATCCTTCACAAACTCCTTCATCTCGAAGATGATCCAAATCTTCTTTAGCTTCGGGGGTCTAGCTCGCATATTTGTCTTCATCTTGATGACAATTGAGAGATCCATTTTGTAGATATTTGATTGCATCTCAAATGACTAAGGAGATATGGATTGGGTAGGTTCTTTTTTACTGCCCAGGATATTTTCACTGTCTTACTGTCAAAAAAATGATCTTTAAGAATATGCCATAGCTATGATCAATATTAATTCACTTATGGCTTTTCAACATCATTGAAGTTTTTCCTTTGCCGGTCATATCGAAGATTTTTCTTCATCCTTTTAGTTGACCAATAGAAAAAGCTTGAATTCAGTTCTTATTTCGCAAAAGTCTTGCTCTTTTGGAAATAATACTAAAGGTAGTTTGAGGTAATTCTTTATATGATGAAAACTTTGAGATCAACAATGACTTTTGATAGCAAATTGGCAAAATATTCTAGAAATCCTTGATGAGAGTAATTGCTCGATATCGAATCAACACGTCCATGACAAAATTCTCCTCTCTTCTTCCCCCAAAAGAGAGACTCAGACTTAGCGCTTACCTGAATGGGAAGTTAGAAATACTTCTCTTTTCCCCAAAGAGGAGGTGTTTGCAAAACAGAACTTTCGAAGAGAAATTAAACTTTCGTCAAAACTCCCTATCTCTAGGCGTTTCTTATGGAAAGGCGACCGAAAAACAAAGTTGAGAAAGTATCACGGAGAAACGCGTCCATCACACTCTCCCTAGAAGAGGGTCCTCTGTGAAGGGGTTGGCCAAAGATGAGAAAAAATGGGGGCCACAAAGAAACGAGCTTCCGTCGAAGCTCTCCCTGGAAAAAGGGGTCTTTTGTGTAAAGTTGGTTGTTGTTTTGCAAACTGTTCGCGAAGAAAAAGAGTCCCTTCAAACTCTCCCTGGAAGAGGGTTCTTGCGAACGAAAGATGGTGGTATGCGAAAGGAACGAGCTTCCTCGAACTCTCCCTGAAGAGGGTCCTTCGCAAGAGAACAAGATTTGAATTTTTTGATAAAATGATAACCCGAAGGTTAAAGTTGAGAATTTAGAGCCTGAATTGTTAATGATTGGTTAGTAAAAAGACTGAACCTAGAGAGCTAACTTGATCAGTCAGCCAAACGCTAGTACGGGCACTAGATGTACCAACACGAGCACTGGATTTAAAGATGTACTAGTATGAGCACTGGGTTTTGAAAAACACACCAGTACGAGCATTGGATTTTGAAAAATGCCCCAGTACGAGCGCTGGGTTTCGAAAATGCACACCAACACAAGCACTGGGTTTTCGAAAATGCACACCAACACCAACACTGGGTTTTTGAAAATGCACACCAGTACGAGCACTGGGTTTTCGAAAATGCCTACCAGCACGAGCACTGGGTTTTTTAATGGAGAGCTGAGAAAGAGACCGACATTCGAAGATATTTTAGAATTAAGAGAGAATGATTGGCGGTGTTTCAGGATTATCCCTTATCCTGAAGGGGAAGTTCAAATTTGTCCCTTAACCTGAAAGGGAAAAAACAAATTGAATTTTGGTCCAATACGAGCACTAGATCAACAGGAAGATTTGAGTCGGAACTCGAGAAGATAAGAATATTCAAACGCGAAAATCCAAGTTGGAACCCAGTTTTTCAAAATAAAAGAATAAGTGAGAGTTGATGTCTTCTTTATAATCGTTGTAATTTTGAAAAGAATTTTATATGAAAAACATGTGAAAACCAGACATCAAATAATAAAAACCGGTTCTCACTAGTGGATGAGACCGGGTCGAACTCAGGGAACGGGAATATTTTGTATTCAAACACACAATTCTAAACTAATCTTTATTGCCGAATTATTTGAAATGTAAAATGTTCAAGAAAAGTAAAAACAACTAACTATTACAACAAATGAATACCCTTCGTAGAGGGCGTAAAGTGCAATATTTACAAACCCAATTAAAGTCCTAATTCTAAACTAAAAAGTAAAAAGAAGCTTTATTCTTCGTACTTCGTGTCATGTAATCGCTTCCGCTCCAGTCCTGTGCTATCCTGCACAATTCAAATGAACACGAGCAGTACCAGAGATCGAAATAGAAATTGTATTAAACACCTTATTTAAATGCTAAAAATATTATGACTAAGCACTTTTACGAACTAAATTTAAAATCAAAACTAACTAACAACTAACTCAATTAACTAACAAGACAGTAAACTAACTATGAAAACAAAACAAGAAATCAATGAAGGAAACATGAATTAACTGTAATAAAAGAACAAGAATTCAAGAATTTGAAAAACAACATTAACTCCAAGAATTAAAGAAAACAGGAAATGACTGAATGAGGAAAAACAAAAAAATCAGAAAATGAAATTCAGAAAGTTAAACAAAAGAAACTCAGAATGAAAAAAAAAATACAAGAAATGCATAATGTGAAAAACAGGAAAGTAATTTGTAAAACAGAAAGTTAATGATAACGAAAAACAGAAAATGAAAAATTAGAAACAAAACATTCAAAAACAAAATAACTAAACAAATAACTGCAATAAGAAATTGAATGAAACACAGTAAATGCAATGCTAAAAAAAAAATTCTAAACTAAACAAGAAATATGATAGTGAATGCAAAACTAAAAAAAATGACTATAAATCAAAACAGAATTTAAAGCAATAGCTATGAACAACAAGAATTTAATAACTGGAAACATGAATTTAAACGATTAACAACAGTAAATGGGAAAAAGATTAATGACATATGATGCTGTAAACACTAACACACTGAAAATTAATAACATAATCAGAAAATGCAGGAATTCAGAATTAACAACAGGAAACTTAGCAGTAATTAACTAAAATGCTAAAATTAAAACTAAAGCTGAATGATGAACATGAAATGAATGAAAAAAAGCAAGATCGAAATAGGTGATGATACAAAACAGGAACGCAGGATACAAAACAAGACAGAAAAAAAAAACAAGAATTTAGTTTGTGCGATGCAAGAGTTAACAGATATCTAATGAATGAAACTTACATGCTGAATTAACAAAATTACAAATGAATTCAAGAAATCTAAATAAAGAATCAATGAACAGCAGATCGGACAACGAACAAAACACATCTGAAACAACAACTACCTATTTTTTTCTTTTCTCTCGTTTTTACATTTTTATTTTGTTTTACACAGGATTAATGGAAGAAGAAGAAGAGGAATTGGAAGAAGAAGAAGAAGAAGAAGAAGGAGAAGATGGAATCTGACTTACCGTGAAATAGAGCTGGAAGGGTTAGAGGAGAAGTTGGCGGCCTCCACCACCATGCCGTCGCCGGAAGGAAGAGTCCACCACCACCGGCTGCTGGAGTTTCATTAGAGGAAAAGGGAGAAGGAGAAGGTAGGGAAGGGAAGCACCGATGATGGTGGAAGAGGTTGAGAAAAGAAGGAAGAGAGGGAAAGAGGGGAAAGAGGAAAGCTTCAGCCGTGAATGGGGGAGGCGCCCAATTTTTTTCTCAATCTTGGGTTTTAAAAACCCCAAACCGGTTGGAACCGGTTTGAAACAGAAAATTTTTCAGTTTTTTAAAAATTGAAACCGGTTCAAGCCGGTTTGCTTATTATTTTTTTTCAGTTTTTAGAAATGCAAACCGGTTCAAGCCGGTTTGTGTTATTATTTTTTTTCAGTTTTTTCAATTTTCAAAAATCACAAACCATGTAATGGTTTGTTTTTATTATTTTTTTTTTATTTTCAAAAATCTACAATAAACTATTTAAAAGTTTTTATTTGCTAAAAACTCAAAACCTCATTTGATTATTATTATTTTATTATTTTTTTTTCTAAAAAATATAACTATTCTAATCTATATATTTAATATTTTTTTTCTTCTTTTCTATAAAGAAAACCAAAATGATTTAACTAAATTGCAAAATGAAACTATGTTTCTCTATTTTCTTTATTTTTTTAATTTTTTATTAACAACTAAAACTACTACGTAAATACAAACATTAAAATATGTACTAAAATGCAAAATAAAGCTACTTTTTTAAGCATTTTCTAATTTTCAATCATTTTAGCTCATTTACTCGAAAACTAACATAAAATTGGGTTTTTGAAATATTATTTTATAAAATCATGCATATTTTAATGTTAATTAACCCTGAATTATATGCATGATCAAGAGTCGAGTTTGAGAACTCAAATTCTCGACGCAATGATTGGTTCCAATATCCAAAAGGAAGTCTGAGTCGGGACTCGAAGCTTCCGAAAGAAGAATATATAAAAGGAAGAATCTGAGTCGTAACCCGGTCTTTCAAAATAAAAGAATGAGTGAGAATCAAGTTTAAGAACTTAAATTCTCGACGCAACAATTGGTTCCAATACGAGCATTGGATAGAAAAAGAAGTCTGAGTCGGAACCCGAAACTTCAAAAATAAGAATATACAAAAAGAGAAAATCTGAGTCGGAACCCGAAACTTCAAAAATAAAGGTAAAAAGAATAAATGAGAATTGAGTTTGAGAACTCGAATTCTCGATGCAATAATTGGTTCCAATACGAGCATCGGATCCAAAAGAGGAAGTCCGAATCGGAACCCGGAACTTCAAAAATAAGAATATACAAAAAGGGAAAATCTGAGTGGGAACCCGGTTTTCAAAAATAAAGATAAAAGAATGAATGAGAATCGAGTTTGAGAACTCGAATTCTCGACGCAACAATTGGTTCCAATACGAGCATCAGATCCAAAAGAGGAAGTCCGGAACTTCAAAAAATAAGAATATACAAACAAGAAAAATCTGAGTCAGGACCCGGTTTTCAAATGAAAGATAAAAGGGGAAAATATGAGTAGGGGCTCAGATCTTCCAAAAATAAAATAAAATAAAGTGAGAACAAAGCTTGAGTCAGAACTCAGACAGGAGGAAAATAACTCCTTCCCAAAAGTTGGGTTTTAGAAGGATTGACAAAAAGCATGAATAGATTCCGACGATGAGGATGAGAAACTTATTCAAGGTCCTTGACCCAAGATGGCCTAAGACCTGACTTTTATTTAGGACGGTTTTCAGGATTATCCCAGATCCTGAAGAGAATTTGACAAAGTCTAAAAAGATTGATAGAAATGGATAAAGGATAAATGGGTTGATAAAAGGAATAAATTAATGCAGTTGACAAAAAAGATTTAGTAGAAATTGACAAAAATTTGAGAAAAATTGATGATAGAAGGATTTAGTATTATCCCCTGTCTTGAAAATAAAAAGGCCTCATGGGACGAGGTTCAGGTTTTGTCTCTTAACCTGAAAGGGAAAATACCTCATTGAAACGAGGCATCAGGTTTATCCCTTAACCCGAAAGGGTTAGAAATAAAGGAATAAAATTTAATAAAATTGATAAAACTTGATAAAACTTGACAAAATTGACAATAAATTGATAAAAACTTGATTCGATTAGAAAATCAAATGAATGCAATTTAATAAAGATAACGAGATTAACCGAAAAAGTTGATGAGATTTTTAGAAAAAGATTCGTCTGATCCTGCTTGCATATGATGAAGGAAAACAAGTATAGATCAAAATAAATGCCCTAGTATCAGGGAGAAGAATGTGAGAATTCAATAGAAGATCATTGCTTTACTGAAAAAGACTTTTGAAGAGTACAAAAGGCTTAGAATGAACAATTTAAGTATAAAATTTCTTCAAATATAGAGCATTGATAGGATCTGACAGTTCCACCCCGTCTGCATTGATCAGGCGATAGGAATTGCACGGCAGCGCTTCCTTAACCACATAAGGGTCTTCCCAATTGGGTGACCACTTGCCCTTCGGCCGATGCTTGAGATGAGCTGTCGATCTTAGCACAAGATCACTGACTCAGAATCTTCTCTCAATAACTGATTTGGCGTAGTGTCGGGCTATCCTCTGACGATAAGCTTGAGCATGCTCTGCTACCTTGAGCCTTTTCTCGTCTAGTAGATCTAGTTGTACCAACCTCTGCTGTTGATATTGATCAAGCGGGAGTTCGATGAGTGATGCGAACTTGAGTACAGGCTTCTGAACGTGGAGAGGTAATACTACCTCGGCCCCGTAGACAAGCTCTGAAGGAGTAGCGCTGGTTGGGGTCCGAATGGTGGTTCGGTACGCCCAAAGTGCATCATGCATCTTCTCGTGCCAATCGCGGCCCGTCTCCACAGTTCTTTCTAGAATGCGGATCAAAATTTTGTTGGTGGCCTCTGCCTGGCCATTTCCTTGAGGATAATAAGGAGCCGAGAAATGGTGATGAATCCTGAACTTCGAGTAGAAGATCTTCATCCTCTCATTCTTGAAGTGGTTGCCATTGTCTGACACAATATCATGTGGGACGCTGAAGCGACAAAGAAGATTCTTATGAATGAAAGAAACCACATGTCGGCCTTCTGCTGTTCACAGAGTTACAACCTCGACCCATTTAGTGAAGTATTCGGTAGCTGCGAGGAAATATCTATGGCCATTAGAAGCCGAAGGGGTGATTGGGCCCACCACGTCGAAGGCCCACATCGAAAAAGGCCAAAGAGAAACCACAGATTGCAAGTATGCGGCTGGCGCATGAATGGAAGGTGCGTGCATTTGGCATTTTACGCATTTTCTCACAAAATGATGGCAATCCTGCTGCATGGTTTTCCAGTAATACCCTGCCCGGATAATCTGCTTGACGAGCGTTTGGTAGCCGACGTCACCACCACAAATTCTCTTGTGTGCCTCTTGGATAACTTCCATGGCTTCATCCTTGTCTAAGCATCTGGCGTACTCAAAACTGAATCTACGATGGTAAAGTGTATTGGAAAGGATGAACTAACAGGCCGACATGCATTGAATCACATGTTGCTCCTTTCTTGACATTTCTGGTGGAAATTCGCCAGTTTCGATAAAATTTTTGATGTCCTGGTACTAGGGCTTCTCTTTCTGAGTGGCTTGGTTTACTTGCTCAGCTGGGATGTAGGCAGGTTGATCAAGTCTGCCAATCTTGAAGGAACGCCAGGATTCACTGTCTTTGAACGATAAAATGGAGCCTAAACAGGCTAGGCCATCGGCTATATGATTGTATTCCCTCTTGACATGATTGAGCTGAAATTCTTCAAAATTGCCTATGAGAGCTAAGGCAATCTTCTGATAGGGAATCAACTTTGAATCCTTTACTTGTCACTCAGCATTAACTTGGCTAATAACAAGCAATGAGTCGCCAAAGGCATGTACTCTCTTGACATTGAAGTCTTGCAAAATTTTGAGGCCTTGTATTAGAGCTTCGTACTCGGCCATATTGTGAGTACATTGAAAGTTGAGTTTAAGGGAATAAGGGAGCATCTTCTTTTCGGGAGTGATCAACAAGATCCCAATCCCTATACCAGACATGTTCCTGGCTCCATCGAAGAAAAGGGTCTAAACTGGGGACTCCTGAACACTGCAGATACTATCATCAGAAAAATCATCTTCTGCTTTGATCTCTTCTGTCAATGGGAAATCCGCCAACTGATCTGCGATGGACTGACCCTTGACTGACTTCTGAGAGACATACTCCAAGTCATACTGCATCAGGAGGACTTGCCATTTTGCAATTCATCCAGTAAGAAAAGGCTACTCAAGGATGTACTTGAGAGGATTAAGCCTTGATAGAATCTTGATTTCTGAGGCCATCAGATAATGTCTCAGCTTCTGACATATCCACACTAAGGATAAATATGTCTTTTCCATCTAAGAATATCTTTTCTCATAATCAATGAAAGTCTTGCTTATGTAGTAGATGACATGCTCTATCCGGCTGCCTTCCTTATACTGCGCAAGAAATCCGCCACAAGCATTCTGATTGACAAAAATATATAAGAGAAGCGACTTCCCCAGCTCCGATGGCTTCAAAATAGGTGGATTGAAGAGATATTGCTTGATGCGCTCAAATAAAAGCTAACATTCTGGTCTCCACTCAAATTTCACTTCTTTTCTCAACAGGTGATTGAAGGGATCACATCTCATGGCCAAATTTGAGATGAAGCGTCGAATGGACTGAATGCGACCTTGAAGGCTTTGCAGTCCTTTTAGATTGGTGGGAGGCGGCATATCAATGATCGCCTTTGCCTTGGCAGGATCTACCTCTATGCCTTTCTTGCTGATCATGTAGCCCAGTAGTTTGCTTGACTCTACTCCGAAGACACACTTCTGCGGGTTGAGTCTTAACTTATAGAGGATAAGTCTTTCAAAGACTTGGCCGAGAGCATCGAGATGATCCTTTCCTTCTTTGGATTTGACCAGGATGTCATCCACATAGGCATCCATGTTCTTTGTGCATTTGGTCATGAAAAATAACTACCATTGCTCTCTGATAGGTTGCCCCAGCATTCTTGAGCCCAAACGGCATGACTGTATAGCAAAATGTGCCCCAAGGCGTAGTAAAGGAAGTTTTAGGTTGGTCACAGGCGGCCAATTTGATCTGATTGTAGCCTGAGTATCCATCCATAAAGGAAAACATGGCATGGTCTGCCGTGCTATCGATCAAAAGATCGATGTTGGGAAGTGGATAATCATCTTTTGGGGTGGCCTTGTTGATATCCCTGAAATCAATACAAATCCGGACTTTGCCATTCTTTTTGGGAACTGCCACGATGTTTGTCAACCAGTCTGGGTATTCGATAGTCCGGATGAATCCTGCCTTTAACAACTCCTCAAGTCCTTCTTTAACTTGCGGTGTCATTCGGGGATCCATCTTTCTCAATTTCTGTTTGATTGGTTTGCAATCTGGCTTCAGCACAAGGCAATGCTCAACCAACTTGGGATTTAAGCCTGACATATCCTCATAATTCCAAGCAAAGACTTCTTGGTGTTGTTTGAGGAAATAGATGAGCCTTTCCTTCTCATCTAAACTTAAGCTGGAGCCAATTTTGAGGATTTTTTTATCATCATCTGAACCGATGTTGACATCCTCTGTTGGATCTTGAACCAACGACGATGGTTCGTTCTGCTTCTGAATTTTGGCAACTCTTGAATCACTGAGTCGAACTCTGCTAACTCTTTGATCTGCCCCGTCACCTTGCAGACCTCTGCCCCTACCTTTGCCTTGCAGATTCTGGCCGGTTTGGATTTATTTTGAGAAAAGTTGGTATTGATAACGAGCTTTTTGAGTGATTTAGGAGCCATGATTCCGGCAATCGTGAAAGCGCAAAGAAGGTTCTTGAAAAGATGTTTGAAAATAGCCTTTTGTATAGAAACAAAGAATGACAATCATAGAAAAAGATATAAGTAGAGAACTTGTGCACACATAGATGAGAAATAGGAAATCAAAATTTCATTGATTGAAATATTTTTGATATTTACATATGCTTTGTTTGAAGGAAAGAAGGAAAATTGGGGAGGATCTTTGCCTTTACAAGATGACACTGAAAAGAAAAGAGAAAGCAGAAAACATTGGCATTGTCTTCATTGCGCTCCTTTGATGAAGGTAGTGCGTTTGCCCGATGATTGTCCTGAAAAACCCAAGCCTGTGCCCTCAACATGTCGGGCGGGGACGATTGGCTCTAGGATGCCGTCTTCATTTCTACCCAGGCCCTTGAAGGGCTGATAACCATGTTTCATCAGAAGATCAAATCCCTTCTTGGTTTTTGCAAATTGGTGAAACAGAGGGTGATCTTTGAATGGAGTGCAATCGAGGCGCCCTCCTAGCTTGAAGAAGTGAGGCCCCTGCCACTGGGTTACTGCTGCCACGCTTTCTGTCGGCTGGACCTCTTTTAACTTTAACATGTCCAGACTTTCACTCAGATTGATTTCATCGACTTCCCTGATGCTTGGGATGTCGACAGTGAAAGTAGGACGGGGGATCATTGGCTGCAGGAGTCGCTCTTCCAGATCCTCTCCTAGGACCGTAGTGATCATGCCTCCCTCCGACCATTTGATGCATTTATGTTGTGGATCCAAGTGCACCCTAAAAGAAGGTTGTATGTAGGCGGCACGTTGACCACATGAAAAAGCACAGTATGCACCGAGTAGTTGATGAAAATTTTGAGAAATATCTTCCCCTTGGTTGTCTGCCCATGGTTGTCGAAACCGTAGATCGTTATGGGATCTGGGGTATATTCTTCTTCTTTCAGTCCCAAGGCCTTGGCTGTCATCTCGGGACAAATGTTGAGGCTGCTGCTTCCATCAACTAATACATGAGGGACTGTCATGCCTCTGGTTCGCACCACTATGTAGAGAGCGTTGTTGTGAAAAGAATGAGGCTTTGGCAAATCCTCATCAAAAAATGTAATGGGTGTGTTCGTCATGACTTGGTTGACGATCTGAGCCATATCCTGCGGAGTGGTGCTAGGCTTGACTTTGATCTTTCTTAGCAGATCTTCTAGCACTTGCTGGTGCTCTAGGGAAGCGTGGGTCAGATCCATGATAGAAATGTTGGATAAAGCCGTAATTGGCTTCTGTACTGATCCTGAAGTTTCATCTTTCTTCAAAGTTTCCTTGACGAAGCGCTTCAGAATCCTGGGAATTAGCCTAGCAAGTTTTGTCGTTACTTTGGCTGGTTCCTTGTTTGGTTTCTTATTGCTGAAAAATGCAGTAATATCCACCCTCTTGGCGGAAGACTGCGCTTGACGGAGGACAAGGACTTGATGTTGATCCTGAATGTCTGGACTGGAACACGGTTGAATGTTGCCTTGAAGAGAGAATGTCTGTTCTGTGATGACTGAAGCTGAATGCTTAGGAAATGGTTTGGACAAGATTTCTGGCTGTTCTTCCTCATCCTCGATTAACAAGTTCTTGTCAATGCAATCCTGGATGATGTTCTTCAGGACAAAACAGTGTTCGGTGTCATGTCCAACAGTCCGGTGGAACTTGGAGAACTTATCAGTCCATTTTCCCATAGCAACGGGAGGATCTGCCACCTTGGGGAGTTTTATCATTCCCTTCGACATCATATATTTCAAGATGTCTTCACGGTACTGTTCTAGAGTTGTAAACTCTCGATCATAACTCCATCCCGCGTGTTTTGGCTTTTCTTGTTGCTTTGCTTCTGGCTGAGGTGCTGACTGGATGGGCTGTGGCTTAGTAAACTTTTCCTTCTGGGCTGTAGAGTTTGTTTTTTCGGCCCTAGGGTGTCTGACATTCTTGTTACGATTTTTTTTGCTTTTCTTGCTGCCAGAACTACCGCTGTTGTCTGAAAAATCCGTGGAGTAAGCCATGTGGGCCTTTTTCTTTTGATCAGGATTCCCTGTGACGAAAGGATATCCTTCATACAGGCCGTTGTCCAATCCGGTCTCGAGTCACTCAGCTCTCTCAATCAGCTTGATGAATGATTTGGCGGGCGATGTAGAAATGAGCTTCCTTAGAGGCTGAGCAAAATTGTTCAAAATAATCTGTAGGGTGTACTCTTCTGGGACGGGAACCTTCATTCTGTTACAGGTGCTCCTCCACCTGTGGATGAATTTGCTAGCCTTCTCATTCTCATTCTGCTTCAGATTGTACAAATGATTAAGAGTTGGTGAGGCTTCAACATTGAACATAAAGCGCTCAATGAACAAGTTTACGACTTTATCGAACTCTCGTAGTTTGATAGGATTGATGTGGTATGCATACCACCTGGCCGCTACACCCTCTAGGCTGCGAGGAAAGCAAATAAATAGCGCTCGGTTATCCTTCCTGAAACGACCGCACTCAGCATAGAAAGTGGCCAAATGAGCCTTCGGGTTGCTGGTTCTGTCAAACTTGAGGAACTTGCGAGGGAGATTTTTCAGATTGTCATCCCCATCTAGGACATTATAAAAATTCTCACCAGAGTAAGTCTGCTTGCCTTTGCTTTTGGCCTAAATATCCTTAATGGCCCGATTCATTTCTTTCATCTGCTCGTGCATTGGATCATTGACTGAAATAGGCTTATTTATAGATTCGGATTCTGCAATGATCTTTACGAATTGCTGCAGAGGATTCTGATGGTAGACAAACTGCTCCTCTTCCTCTAATTCTTCCTCGACTGATTCCTCAGAAGTGGTGTCAGGCTGGATCTTCTTTCTAACAATCCTGACTGGCTTTTTCACAACTTTCTTCTTTGGTCTGCTCTTTGGAGCAGCCTTTTTCTGACTGGCCTCAGCTTGTTCTGACATCATCATGGCCATCATCCTCTGAAACAGGTTGTACATAGCAGGATCGATATCATCGCCTTTGTTCTGATTCTGCCCTCTGACTGACTTAGGAGAGTTCGTTGCTTCGACTTCGCTGTCGCTGTGCTGAGGGGCAGTCTCTTTTTTGGCTCTTGTCTGAACCATTTTGTTAATGCCAATGATTTCTGCGGAATAAAGGAAATGGTTAGAGCTTAGAGGATTTTTGCAAACATGACCTTTTGAGAAAAAGACAGGAAAGGAGGAATTGACAGACAATTAAACAAGTTATCCCATCACCAGGGATCGGGTCATCACAAATTTTGTGATAATAGTGTCATTATTTTGTGATAACAAAAAAATATGCCTTGTTACCCAGGCGAGGTTGTCCATCATGATAAGAGATATTTTGAAGAAGAATATAAGGCAAAGTCTCATCACTAGGGATGAGGTCGTCACGGGGATCGTGACCACATAAAACAAAAATAAAAGAATAAAATTTTTTGCCACAAAGAGCTTTTTAATAGAACATAAAGTTACATTTTTATTGATGATAAGATTTAAATACAAAGGGAAGGTGGGCAGACAGTTTGCCACCATTCTCGATATTCCAAAAATACATTAGGACCAAGAAACATGGACAACGGAATGAAGGAGTCCCAAGTGTATTTGGTTACATGGTATGCCCCAGACCACTGATCCGACTGCAGATCAAACTCTGGCATGTGGCCCGTCGGGAAGCGAGTGTTGACACGAACCTGCCGCTGCGAAAACTGTTTGAGACACCTCTCTGGCTGATAGTCGACACACAAGAAAGGGCCAAGCAATCTGTAACGCTTGCTACGAGCATAAGTGTAGCGAGGAACTGATTCTTGTCTGTCAAAGTAATCCCAAAGGATCTCTTCCTGGTACAGACTCTCGATCGAAGCTCGATACTGAACGATGAACTTCGGCTTCTTGCTGTTGAATCTGAAGGAACTGACTTTTGTCAGCACATGTCGCATGAACCAAGACTGCAAGGCATACGTGCATCCTTCCACTAAAATAGTCTCCCCAAGGGCAAAATGAGATAAGCCACTGTAGAGAAAGGCTAGAGTTGCCATGGACACTGAAAGCTGATGGGTCTGCTTGCTTCCTTATCTTCGAAAGAGTTGGGCGACTCTGACATCGATGAAATTCTGACTGTCTTGGAAGGATGCTAATCCTACTGTGCATAGGACCATGGCGTGCTGGATTCTTTCCTTCGCTGCTCGGGACAAGGTGTCAACTTTCTCGTAGGCTTCATACTTGCGATAGAGTCCGAACAGGTCGATGAACTGACTCCTATTGATCTCGGTGGGAGGCCAAGATCTGCTTCTCGTAGCCCTGGCTAATGCTTCTCGAACGTCTATCCCCTTGACGTTGATCAGGAACTGCTGCTCGACCGAATCATCTGGCTAACCAGCTGGCTCTGGCAATCCCATGATGTCACTGAACTCATCCATTAGCAGAGTCATCTCTCCCCATGGAAACCAGAATGTGCAGGTACGCGGGTTCCATCGTTCTGCCATAGCTTGAATCAAACTGTCGTTGATGGTTTGCTTTCCCACTGTCGATGCCATCTACAGTCCACAATCATCCAAGTGGTCTTGGAACATACGCGAGAAGGTGGCAAACCAAGAATAATACCACCGAGGGAAGAAGGAATGAGACTGGATAACCCAATGATCCGGGGTTCCATCCCTCATTTGGTAGAAGATATGATCCCTGGGAAAGATAGCATCGAGAGAATCGAATGCTAGCGGAATGATACTGAGACAAAAGAGGGAGAGAATCAGATAGAATGCAGGACTTACGGATAGACTCTTGATGAAAGAAGAGGATAAACACAAATCCTGGAAATTTTGAAAGATCAAGGGAATTTAGGAAAAGGGATTTCTAGGGTTTTTAAAGAAAAATTTGATATAAAAGAGAAAGAATGTGGGTAAAGGAAGAATATACACCTGGGGTTTTTTAAAATAAGGGGAAACTTTGAATAATATGCCCAGGGTTTTGAAAAGGTTTAATATATATAGGAGAATACAAGGAAATATCGCATAATCAAAGTTGCACAAACAAGGATGCGCACACAGAACTCCCTAAAGACTGACTCTAAATGCAATATTTAAAATGGCTTATAGGACCTTAATCCTGACTCTATGGTTTAGATCATCTGATTTCGATCAAGGTATGCCGATATACTCAAGCCGAAGCTCGAAGTACGTGGCATAGAAATAATTCTCCGGTTCTAAGGTAATGGTTTCCCAACATCCTTGAGCACCTACCGATATACCTCGTACTATGTCCCTTATGTACGTGGTAGGGGGCGCGAACCCAAATAAGTGGTCCAGTTGTGAGGCTCTCTCCCAAACTATGGTTTAGTGAGACAGCCCAGCAACGTGAAGACCGGGACAATATAGGTAGAGATGTTTTCAAAAACATGTTCAACATGCAATAAAACCAGAAAGCTCAAATGCAAGTCCTAAAAGGGATAGAATTTAAATGAATAGAAGCACACACTTGCATACATTGTTTGCATTCAATCTCTATAATTGAGGAGAGTTGTATTTCAGATCTAAATCTAATGTGAACATGGAATAATCTCCTCAATATGGTCCTACCAAACCATACTTAGATCCTATATGCAATGATGTCAGATTAGGATAGAGTCTAGGCTCCTAAGGTTTGCATGGAAAATGAAGCTAACAAAGAAGAATAAAGACTTAGATAATATCAAAGCAAAACAGAAAGGCACAATTCGACCAGACGAAGACAAGTCTCATCTCGGTCGCCAAAACTGTGATCATCGCAAAAAAAATTCTCTCTTGTGGTCTTTCTCTCTCTTCCTTCTCTTTTCCTTTCTGACCTCTATTTCCTCCTTTTTAAGGGGAGAAAATGAAAAGAAAGAAAAAAAGAGAGAAGAGAAAAAAAAAAGAAGAGAAGAGAGAGAGGAACTCTTTTGTGGGGTCTCACTTGACCTTGATTTGAAAATATTTAGAAAATTATTCGCCTCCGTTTTGAAATATATTGCGGGAAAAATGGAGAGACGGGATTCGCTTGTCGGTACGAGGTTCGACCGTTCCTGGCGCCTTTACTAGGGGTAATCGAACCAAGGATCGAATTTATGCCTTTTTGCTTTGCCTAAATATCATCTAAGAATTTATCCTAAGTCTAAATGCACAAAGAATCATGCTTGTGCAATGCAAGGATGTATGCTCTTTTCAAAAAATGGTTTTGGGAATCTCCAAGTGTTCTGAGATGGATCTGATAAGAGAGTGAAGAAATGGTTTTTGAATGATAAAATATAACTTAGAACTCGAGATAGATTAAAGAAGTTCTAAGTTTTTTTTAAATAATTAGAGTTTGGAAGAATAAATCTTGACTTGAAAAGAATTATTTTTGAAGCTGAGAAAAAAAAAAGGAAGGAAATTTTAAAGTAAAAAAAAATGGACTTTGAACTTTAGATCTAGGAGAAGAGATAAAATTTGAAATGGAATTGAATTTAAAATTTTGAAATCAGGATGGATTTGAGAAATCCAAATGGTATTTAAAAATAGAAATGGATTTAGGAAGTTCAGATGAGATCTGAAATTGGATTTGAAATCTAGAATTGGGAATGGAATCCGAGCTCTGGAATCCAAGATGGATTTGGGTTCTGGATCCTAAAATAGAATTGGATCTGAAGTCTGAGATCCAAGGTGGAATTTGTGTTTTGGATCCTATATTGGTTTTTGGATCTGGAGTCTGAGATCCCAGGTGAAGTGGGACTCTGGATCCTAAAATGCATTTTCGATCTGAAGTCTAAGATCCAAGATGAAATTGGATTCTAGATCCTAGAATGGATTTTGGATCAGAAATCTGAGATCCAAAGTGGAAGTTGAATTCTGGATCCTAAAATGAAATTGGATATGAAGTCTGGGATCCAAAAGTGGAGATGGATTCTGAATCTTAAATGGAATTGGGTCCAAGGTCTGGAATCCGAGATGTAATTTGGATCTGGAGTCTGAGATCCAAGATGAAGTTGGATTCTGGATCCTAAAATGGATTGTGGATCTGAAGTCTGAGATCCAGGGTGGAGTTGGATTTCTGGATCCTAAAGATGGAATTGGATCCAAGATGGGATTGGGTTCTAACTTTGAATTTGAATTTTAAAAGTCCAAATGGGACTTTTGAAGATGGATCTAGATTTTGAAAACCCAAATTGATTTCTAAAGTTTAGGAAGAGTCAAGTTTTGAGATTCAGAATCAATCTCAAACTTTGATTTTGAATTTGAAGATAGGAAGATAAACTTGGTTTTGAATTTGAAGATAGGAAGATAAACTTGGTTTTGAATTTGAAGGTGAATCATAAACTTCAAAGTTAAATTGAACTTTGAAATTGAATTTTGAATTAAATTGGAAATTTGAAGTTTTGAATATAAAATGATTTTGGAATTTCAAAGTCAAATTGGACTTTAAAATTTGAGATAGAATTGAAATTTCAAAATAGAGATTTGAAGAAAAGAGGTTCAAAATCACTTGGGTTTTTAAAAAAAAAAAAAAAATTTGACACTGGACCAGTTGAAGGGAAGAGACTTAAAGGAACGAAAGTTGATCATGTTGTGGAAGATGACACTGGACCAGTTGCTGGGAAAGGCAGAGAAGATGGCATAAAGAAGAAGGGAGACTTCATTTGCAATAAATCCCCTAGAGGGCGACTTGGGAACGATATTGGAGGAAAGAATTTTGGACAACAATAGAGCATGAGGTTGGAGATTGCTCTCATGCCATGGGAAGTGAGTGGAGCGAGTGGAGAGGAGGATTTTCTGAAACACAAAGTGGTCGAGAGGAACAATGTTGGGAAGCTCAATACCGTAAGAAGAAATATTCAAAATGTTGCCTAACTGAGATATGTCGAAGGAGAAAATTTTTCCATGTACCATGGAAGTGATAGAAGAGTGATCATGGTCGATAGAAAGGTTGGTGTAGAATATTTTGATAAGATGAGGATAGATGGGCATTTGTTTTGGAGAGGCTAGAACATAAATAAGTTCGGAAAGAGAAGTTTGTAAGTCAAAAGCTGGAAAGGCTTCAAGGTGAACCAAACTGCCTGGTAGGATGGTCAAAGATTTTATGGAGTGATAAGTGTGGATGAGATCCGAAAATCTCAACTCCGAAGCTTGGAGTAAGTCGGATGTGCAAGAGAAAGTCATTGCAAGAGCTTAGGAAAAACGAGCAAGAGAGAAGAGCTTGGAAGGAGTAGTAGTTTGTAAGAGAATAGAGATATTCGTGGGGAATTGGTGAGAGATGAATCAATCTATTAAATAGAAGGAGAAAAGTAATGGTGATAAGAAATGAATGACATTGGAAGTGAAGGATTTTTAGATTTTAGCTGAAAGAGGAAATGCGTGAGTTGGAAATAAAGAGGCTTGTGAATGACAAATCAAATCAGTTTTTTTGGATGATAGTGTATTGTATGTTAAGGACATAGTTTTTAAATTTTTCTATATAGAGAAAGGTTTACTATGGGAGAGTTTGTCGAAGTTTGATATATGTCATGTGATGCATATGGACTATCTTATTAGACTAGGATTTTAAAGAGTTTTGTGTGATGAAGAGATGTGAGAAAAAAATATATAGTGAAGAAAATAATAGCCTAATAAAACAAACAACTTTTTTAAGCCAAATATTATGTTACTTTATATGAAAGCATACAAAATCCGTGAGAGATGAATTCAGAATAGGACAAGCAAGGATGCAATAATTTCTTATTTGAGAAGAATTTTTGTAGGAGAGTGAAAAAAATTATAAAGACAGATGAGTTGATATACGAATTTGAAAGAGAGAGAGAGAGAGAGATTATAAAGGACAACAATCACTTGATGTATGACATAAAGTCATGATTGATGTTTGGCTAAGAGGACATGGTTTTAATGGAGGGAGTTCATGGTTTTTGAAAACGATAAATTTAAATGTATAATGGTCACGGATGGAGATTCACTTTGTATTGGATGAAGAGCGACAAAAAAAAGTGTGGTACTAAATAGTACATAAGAAAAAAAATGGTGGACAAGTTTTTGAAAATAATAATTATTCATAAAGAGGTGTGAATGATGACATGATAGAAATAGAGTGTACGTAATATATGATATAACAAATGATATAGTAAAATTATACGTGAAATACAACAACTTAACTTTAGAAGAAGGTAAAGAGAACTAAAAAGATAATCATTCGATTTTGACTAAAATTTGAAAAGCAAGATTTCTCATAAAATACTATTCTTGTTTAAGTTACGTATAGGCAAGTTGAGAGGAATATGTTATCATGTTGAAGGTGAACTAACTTATCGTAAGAGAAGTTTTCACAAAAGGACAAAAATAATAAAAGGTGTTATGAGATGAGTGATGTGAACAATGTCATGATAGCTTTTACTTAATATAATTAGTTCTTGTGGATATGAGTGAAAGGAAATAGGACAAGGAGTCATTATAGATGTGTACTTGAAAGATGACAAGTTGAAAGACATAAAAAATGTGTCATGATGAATGTGTTTTTATAAGTGTTTAGAGTATACGTGAATATAGAAACATAGTTTGATTTTTTTTTTTTAAAATAAATATAAGAAATCAATAAGAATGAAACCGAATAAAATAAAATTTTAATAGAACTCATAAGATGTTTTAGTCTTAGTAGGTGAGATTAATTATAAGTCACTTAGTTTGCATATTCCTAAATCTCTTCTAATTCGTGTAAAGTCTTCATGTTTTAATGGTTTAGTAAAGATGTTTGCTAACTGTTGATTAGTGGGTATGAATTCGAGTTTAATTATGTTGTTTAAGACTTGTTCTCTTAAGAAGTGGTGTCTTATTTGAATATGCTTAGTTTGTGAGTGTAAAATAGGATTTTTGGATAGGTTTATAACACTAGTATTATCATAGAAAATAGTTGTATTTTCAAAATTTAAACCAAAATCTTTCAAAGTTTGTTTCATCTAGATAACTTGTGTACAAGCTAGGCTAGCAGCAATGTATTCAGCTTCAGTAGTTGATAAGGATACACAGTTTTGTTTCTTACTGAACCATGAAACTAGTGAGTGCCCTAGCATATGACATGTTCCACTTGTGCTTTTTCTGTCAGATTTACTTCCAGCAAAGTCAGCATCGCTGTATGAGATTAGATCAAATGTAGAGGATTTTGAATAAAATAATCCAAAATCAACTGTCTTTTAAATATCTCATTATTCTTTTTACAGCTTTAAGATGTGATTCTTTTGGATTTGACTGAAATCTAGCTCACAAGCAAACACTGAACATAATATCTGGACGGCTAGCAGTTAAATATAGAAGTGATTCTATCATACCTCGGTATACCTTTGTATCAACAGACTTACCATCTTCATCTTTGTCCAAAACAGTGGTTGTGCTCATAAGAGTGGTTTTTGAAGCTGTTGAGTTCATGTTGAACCTCTTTAGAAGTTCATGAGCATACTTGGATTGATTGATAAAAACTCCATCCTTGGTTTGCTTAATATGCAGTCCAAGAAAGTAGTTGAGTTCTCCCATCATACTCATTTCGAATTCCTTCTGCATGGACTTAGAAAATTCTTCAAAGAGAGTGCTGTTAGTAGATCCAAAGATGATATCGTCCACATAAACTTGAACAATTAAGGTATGATTATCCACAACTTTTACAAAAAGAGTAGAGTCTGTTTTGCCTACCGAAAAACCAGTTTTTAATAAAAAAGTATTGAGTCTATCATACCAAGCACAAGGTGCTTGTTTTAATCCATATAAGGCACGTTTTAGTTTGAAAACATGATTTGGATATTGTTCATTTTCAAAGCCTGAAGGTTGTTTTACATAAACTTCTTCATTTATAAAACCATTAAGAAAGACACTTTTAACATCCATTTGATAAAGTTTAAAATCCATATAGCTTGCATATGCTAAAAACATCCTAATAGATTCAAGTCTAGCAACAGGAGCAAATGTTTCATCAAAATCAATACCTTCCTCCTGGTTGTATCCTTGAGCTACTAGTCTTGCCTTGTTTCTTATAACATTATCTGTTTCATCTAGCTTGTTTCTGAAGATCCATCTTGTCCCAATGATCTGATGATCCTTTGGTCTTGGTACAAGATCCCAAACTTCATTTCTTTGGAATTGATTCAGTTCTTCAGTCATGGCTAGCATCCAGAACTCATCGATGATGGCTTCATCAATCTTCTTTGGTTCAAGTTGAGAAATGAATGCCATATTTGCAATCCGTTCTAGCTGAGCTCTAGTCTGAACCCCCTTTGTCAGGTCTCCCAAAATCTGCTTTTGAGGATGATCTTTGATTTCGACAAATGTTCTTTGATGATCATCTTCATTAGATTTGGCTGTGTTATCTAGGAACAAATCTGTACTTTCAACATCATCATCGTTAGTCTGTTTAAGAACAGATTGATCAATAGATTCACAAAAACTGACATGCATAGATTCTTCAATAGTATATGAACTCTTATTAAAAACTCTATATGCTTTACTATGACTTGAATATCCTAAGAATATGCCTTCAATAGATTTAGCATCAAATTTATCCAGGCTATCTTTTGTGTTAAGGATAAAGCATTTACATCCAAAGACTTTAAAATAGTCTATTCTTGGAGTCCTATCATAGAATAATTCATAGGGAGTTTTATTTAATATGGGTCTAATAAAAACTCTATTTGTTATATAGCATGCAGTATTAACAGCTTCTGCCCAGAAAGATTTAGCAAGATTATTATGTTGGAGCATAGTTCTAGCAGATTCCTGAAGGGTTCTATTTTTTCTTTCTACTACCCCATTTTGAGGTGCAGCTCTAGGAAAGGCAAAGTTATGAGAAATACCATGCAAGTTACAAAAAATTTCAAAAAGTTCATTTTCAAATTCTCCTCCATGGTCACTACGGATTTTTACAATGGAACAAGATTTTTCATTTTGTAATTTTTTGCACAAAATTTCAAATTGACAAAACGTGTCACTTTTGTTTTTCAAAAATATTACCCAAGTAAATCTTGAGTAGTCATCCACAATGACAAAAACGTATTTATTGTGATTAAGACTAGCTACTCTAGAAGGACCAAAAAGATTCAGGTGGAGAAGCTCTAAGGGTCTTTTGCGTGAAATGATATTTTTTTATTTGAAAGATGATTTTGATAGTTTTCCTAGTTGACATGCATCACAAAAATAATCCTTTTTAAAAGATATTTTGGGTAACCCACGTACTAACTTATCTTTAGCTAATTTAGACATGTATTTGGAGTTGACATGACCCATTCTCATGTGCCATAAATATTGAGTGTCGTTATTAGCTATAAGGCAATGTTCAGTGATGTTTTCTAGGTATAGTTCATATATATTATTTTTTCTTATACCTTTTAAGATGATGTTCTCGTTGGTGTCTGCTATAAGACAAGCATCATGATTAAAGCTAACATTATAACCTATGTCACAGATTTGACTAATACTTAGAAGGTTATGTTTTAAGCCTTTAACCAGGAGAACGTCTTTGATAAGAGGTTTATCAATATTTTCAATATTACCAATACCAATTATCAAACCTTTGTTGTTATCTCCAAAGGTGACCGTTCCTCCTTCTTTATGATGAAGAACAGCAAAAAGGTCTGGATGTCCTGTCATGTGCTTTGAACATCCACTGTCTAGTATCCATCTGTTCTTCTTCTTTGAAGCCTGCAAAACATTAAGTAAAACTTCTTTTTGGTACCCAGTCGGGTCCATTTTTGTTAGATTTTGGAACCCAAATCCATTTTGATTTAGGTTTGTCTACAACTTTAAAGGAGTTTAAGGAATTAAAATTATAGTACTCCTTTTTAGGTTCAGAAGAACTTTTCACAAAAGTGGTCTTTTGATTCATACTAGAAGGCTTGTTGAAATGAGAGTAGCCAATACCATTCTTGTAGAAAGAGACTTTTTTTAGAGGATAGGAGTTTATCCAAGTTCTCTTTTCCTTTAGTAAACTTGAAAACCGTTTTTATAAGGTTCTCAGTTTTACTTTTTAATTCTGAAATTTCTACTTGCAGATTTTTAGTCTTGGAGCTAGTAAAAGAGATTTCAGAAGTAATAAGAAGATTTTTCTTTTGTAACTCAGAATTTTCAATACTGAGTTTTTCATTTTTCAGAATGAGCTCTAGATTCTCAGATTTCAAATGTCTATTTTTGAGAATCGTTTTCTTTGATTCTTCAAAAAGTTTCTGAAAAGCATTTTGAAGTTCTTCAAAGGAGAAATCAAGGGATTCACTTACAGAGCTTTCTGCCATGAAGCACATGTTGGCGGTTTCTGCTTCATCATCATTTGACTCTTCACTTGTGGATGGTTCTGAATCATCTCATTGAGCATGCAGAGCCTTTTTCTTGAAGAACATTTTCTTTGGTTCCTCAGTCTTGGATTTTCTTTTGAGAAGAGAACAATCACGTCTCAAGTGACCTGACTTATTATATTGGTAGCACATAGAATCTTCCTTTGGGTCTTTTATTTCTTTGTGCTTATTTGGAAGCCGGTTCCTTCTCATAAAGCGCTAGAATTTTCTGGTGAGTAGCGCAATCTCAATTTCTTTTTCTGAGTCCTCATCCTCAGATAGGGCTGGGAAGGCTAGAGTTTTCTTTAAAGGTTGTTCCTCTTCCCTTCTTTCCTTCATGTGGACTTCATAGGCTATAAGATTGCCTATTAAATCGTCCAGGGTAAGCTTGGACAAATATTGAGCTTCTTCAATAGCAGTAGTCTTTTTCTCCCAATCAGTTGTGAGAGATCTCAAGATTTTCTTCACCTTTTCTGTCTGAGAGTGGGTTACACCCAGAGATTTCAGATCGTTGGTGATGCTGGTGAATCTGGTGAACATCTCTGTGATGGGTTCATCTTTGTTCATTTTGAACAACTCATATTTTCTAACAAGAGATGAGATTTTGGCTTCTTTCACTTTGTTGGTTCCTTCATGAATAACCTCCAAAGAATGCCAAATATCATATGCAGATTCACATATAGATATTCTATTGAATTCATTCTCATCAATGGCACAATATAAGGCATTCATAGCCTTTGCATTTAGATTTGCCATTTTCTTTTCTTCATCAGACCATAAGCTATAGTCTGTGGATGGAGATGTGTATGGATGCTCAACAATTTTCCATACAGCAAAATCTATGGACTTGAGAAATATAGTCATTCTGCACTTCCAGTATCCATAGTTGGAGCCATTGAAGAAAGGAGGACGAGATGCGTGTTGACCTTCAATATCACGAGCATAGGAGGTAGATGCCATTTGTGCTGGAAGACTTGTTATGTCGAAACCAGCAAACCTGCTCTGATACCAAATGAAATTCCACTAGAGGGGGGTGAATAGGAAATTACTAAACAAATCGATAAATTAAAAATATGATGCAATAAAGGCACAACACATAAACACAGAATATATACTGGTTCGGTCAAAACCCTGACCTACATCCAGTCCCCAAGCAAACCACTTGAGCTTTCCACTATAACATCTGAGTCACCGGATAAATAGTACAACACCCTCTTCCTCAGAGGTCTTCTTCTCTCAACAGAGAAGGGGCACACCCTCTTCTACAGAGGTCTTCTTCTCTCAACAGAGAAGGACAACACCCTCTTTCACAGAGGTCTTCTTCTCTCAACAGAGAAGGGCAACACCCTCTTTCTCAGAGGTCTACTTCTTTCAACAAAGAAGGAATACAGTGAATAAAAGAAAGTTACAACACTTCCTATAGAACCTTTAGAATGATATGAATGCACGAATGAAGGATTCTCAGAATGTTTTGTTCTTTTCACTCAGAAGATACTCTTTGTCAAAGAGTTATTCTTGACTTTTTCTCTTTCTTTTCTCTTTCTTTTTCTAGGCTCTCTTTCAAATATCGAATAGGATTTTTTCTCGTTGTAAGCTCACATATCCATTCCTTGTTGGAATAGTTTATTTGAGTGTGTTTATATAGCTTTAAAAAAGTAGTCGTTACTTATTTGAAATCGTAGTCTTTTTGAGATGTGAAATGTCATGTCATTTCAAAAACCAAATTTATGGGTTTTCGAAAAAGTCTTCTTTCCATAAAAGTAAAATATAGGGTACAATACTTGTTGTAATATTTTAGGTAATATATATTTTATGTAAAAAGTCTATTTCTTACAATAGTACATTGAACGTTGGATTGTAGGCTGTCATGTAGTTTTGTTTTTATCCTAATTAATGATTTGTGGTACATAAGTACTTCTTTACTTTAAATGAGTGTAAGTACAATAAATGCTTTGAGATATTTATTTGTACATAGTCATATCAAGAGTTTTCTTTATGATGTGTTTTTCAATGTCTACAGAGAGAATGAAGACTTTAAACAAGTCGACATTCTTGAGATGGATATTAACAAGGATTTCTTACAGGAGGTATTTAATGCTATACAAAGAGAATGATGACTTCAAGTAAATCGACATTCTATGGGTTTGTAAAAAGGTAACTAAAGTCTTTTCACCAAGTATTATATTTGTTTTTCTTTGTGTAGCCGATTTCCATGTTTTGTCTTTTTCCTACACATTTGAAATCATTTCTTTAAAAAGGTAACTAAAGTCTTTTCACCGAGTATTATATTTGTTTTTCTTTGTGTAGCCGATTTCCATGTTTTGTCTTTTTCCTACTTTTAAAATCATTATTTTTCAAGTTGTCTTGTATATAATAGAAGGTACAATTATTGCTTTTTGAAATCATGAATTATATCATGTCAAAATACCTTTTCCATAAAGGTTTGTAAGAAGGTACAATTATTGGTTTTTAAAAAGTAGCTTTTTGAAACTATCATATACTTTTATGAAATAGCTTTTATGAATGAGTATGTAATATGCAATATGCATGCTTCTGAAGGTTCTGTTACATATGACTCTAAAGAAGAAAAAAGTCTTCAACTTGAGGTAGCCGATCTCTTTAGATGGTCTTTAGGAATGCATGGCTCATCAAGCTTTTTCTTCAAGGAGTATGATTGCACCATAGTTGTACTTGAACAGGAGGTCTCCATCCTTTTTGAGTGAGATATCCTTGCATCAAATACTCGTTAGATATATGGCAAAACATATCCAGTCATAATATAACATTTTTCAATAAGACATATTATCATATTATATAAAATCAAATACGACAGTGTATCATATTATGTGACATCAAAATAGAGTTTCTCAACACTTTCTTGGGCTTTTTACATCATCCTTCATTTTGGAGATGTCCTAACTTTTCTCTCTTTTTCGGGGAGTGTACGTCACAAACTCCTTCATCTTGGAGATGTTCTGATCCTTTTTTTTCTTTCTCAGGGATTAGGCTGATGATATTAGTTCATTGGTCAAAACTTTTAGATAGCAGAAATCAAATATCTTTTAGGGTTTGTCGGTAGGTTCATCGCACTCGCCTTCATCTCGACGGTGATCTGAACTTTCCCTGGAAGGATCCTTCACAAACTCCTTCATCTCGAAGATGATCCAAATCTTCTTTAGCTTCGGGGGTCTAGCTCGCATATTTGTCTTCATCTTGATGACAATTGAGAGATCCATTTTGTAGATATTTGATTGCATCTCAAATGACTAAGGAGATATGGATTGGGTAGGTTCTTTTTTACTGCCCAGGATATTTTCACTGTCTTACTGTCAAAAAAATGATCTTTAAGAATATGCCATAGCTATGATCAATATTAATTCACTTATGGCTTTTCAACATCATTGAAGTTTTTCCTTTGCCGGTCATATCGAAGATTTTTCTTCATCCTTTTAGTTGACCAATAGAAAAAGCTTGAATTCAGTTCTTATTTCGCAAAAGTCTTGCTCTTTTGGAAATAATACTAAAGGTAGTTTGAGGTAATTCTTTATATGATGAAAACTTTGAGATCAACAATGACTTTTGATAGCAAATTGGCAAAATATTCTAGAAATCCTTGATGAGAGTAATTGCTCGATATCGAATCAACACATCCATGACAAAATTCTCCTCTCTTCTTCCCCCAAAAGAGAGACTCAGACTTAGCGCTTACCTGAATGGGAAGTTAGAAATACTTCTCTTTTCCCCAAAGAGGAGGTGTTTGCAAAACAGAACTTTCGAAGAGAAATTAAACTTTCGTCAAAACTCCCTATCTCTAGGCGTTTCTTATGGAAAGGCGACCGAAAAACAAAGTTGAGAAAGTATCACGGAGAAACGCGTCCATCACACTCTCCCTAGAAGAGGGTCCTCTGTGAAGGGGTTGGCCAAAGATGAGAAAAAATGGGGGCCACAAAGAAACGAGCTTCCGTCGAAGCTCTCCCTGGAAAAAGGGGTCTTTTGTGTAAAGTTGGTTGTTGTTTTGCAAACTGTTCGCGAAGAAAAAGAGTCCCTTCAAACTCTCCCTGGAAGAGGGTTCTTGCGAACGAAAGATGGTGGTATGCGAAAGGAACTAGCTTCCTCGAACTCTCCCTGAAGAGGGTCCTTCGCAAGAGAACAAGATTTGAATTTTTTGATAAAATGATAACCCGAAGGTTAAAGTTGGGAATTTAGAGCCTGAATTGTTAATGATTGGTTAGTAAAAAGACTGAACCTAGAGAGCTAACTTGATCAGTCAGCCAAACGCTAGTACGGGCACTAGATGTACCAACACGAGCACTGGATTTAAAGATGTACTAGTATGAGCACTGGGTTTTGAAAAACACACCAGTACGAGCATTGGATTTTGAAAAATGCCCCAGTACGAGCGCTGGGTTTCGAAAATGCACACCAACACAAGCACTGGGTTTTCGAAAATGCACACCAACACGAACACTGGGTTTTTGAAAATGCACACCAGTACGAGCACTGGGTTTTCGAAAATGCCTACCAGCACGAGCACTGGGTTTTTTAATGGAGAGCTGAGAAAGAGACCGACATTCGAAGATATTTTAGAATTAAGAGAGAATGATTGGCGGTGTTTCAGGATTATCCCTTATCCTGAAGGGGAAGTTCAAATTTGTCCCTTAACCTGAAAGGGAAAAAACAAATTGAATTTTGGTCCAATACGAGCACTAGATCAACAGGAAGATTTGAGTCGGAACTCGAGAAGATAAGAATATTCAAACGCGAAAATCCAAGTTGGAACCCAGTTTTTCAAAATAAAAGAATAAGTGAGAGTTGATGTCTTCTTTATAATCGTTGTAATTTTGAAAAGATTTTTATATGAAAAACATGTGAAAACCAGACATCAAATAATAAAAACCGGTTCTCACTAGTGGATGAGACCGGGTCGAACTCAGGGAACGGGAATATTTTGTATTCAAACACACAATTCTAAACTAATCTTTATTGCCGAATTATTTGAAATGTAAAATGTTCAAGAAAAGTAAAAACAACTAACTATTACAACAAATGAATACCCTTCGTAGAGGGCGTAAAGTGCAATATTTACAAACCCAATTAAAGTCCTAATTCTAAACTAAAAAGTAAAAAGAAGCTTTATTCTTCGTACTTCGTGTCACGTAATCGCTTCTGCTCCAGTCCTGTGCTATCCTGCACAATTCAAATGAACACGAGCAGTACCAGAGATCGAAATAGAAATTGTATTAAACACCTTATTTAAATGCTAAAAATATTATGACTAAGCACTTTTACGAACTAAATTTAAAATCAAAACTAACTAACAACTAACTCAATTAACTAACAAGACAGTAAACTAACTATGAAAACAAAACAAGAAATCAATGAAGGAAACATGAATTAACTGTAATAAAAGAACAAGAATTCAAGAATTTGAAAAACAACATTAACTCCAAGAATTAAAGAAAACAGGAAATGACTGAATGAGGAAAAACAAAAAAATCAGAAAATGAAATTCAGAAAGTTAAACAAAAGAAACTCAGAATGAAAAAAAAAAATACAAGAAATGCATAATGTGAAAAACAGGAAAGTAATTTGTAAAACAGAAAGTTAATGATAACGAAAAACAGAAAATGAAAAATTAGAAACAAAACATTCAAAAACAAAATAACTAAACAAATAACTGCAATAAGAAATTGAATGAAACACAGTAAATGCAATGCTAAAAAAAAAATTCTAAACTAAACAAGAAATATGATAGTGAATGCAAAACTAAAAAAAATGACTATAAATCAAAACAGAATTTAAAGCAATAACTATGAACAACAAGAATTTAATAACTGGAAACATGAATTTAAACGATTAACAACAGTAAATGGGAAAAAGATTAATGACATATGATGCTGTAAACACTAACACACCGAAAATTAATAACATAATCAGAAAATGCAGGAATTCAGAATTAACAACAGGAAACTTAGCAGTAATGAACTAAAATGCTAAAATTAAAACTAAAGCTGAATGATGAACATGAAATGAATGAAAAAAACAAGATCGAAATAGGTGATGATACAAAACAGGAACGCAGGATACAAAACAAGACAGAAAAAAAAAACAAGAATTTAGTTTGTGCGATGCAAGAGTTAACAGATATCTAATGAATGAAACTTACATGCTGAATTAACAAAATTACAAATGAATTCAAGAAATCTAAATAAAGAATCAATGAATAGCAGATCGGACAACGAACAAAACACATCTGAAACAACAACTACCTATTTTTTTCTTTTCTCTCGTTTTTACATTTTTATTTTGTTTTACACAGGATTAATGGAAGAAGAAGAAGAGGAATTGGAAGAAGAAGAAGAAGAAGAAGAAGAAGGAGAAGATGGAATCTGACTTACCGTGAAATAGAGCTGGAAGGGTTAGAGGAGAAGTTGGCGGCCTCCACCACCATGCCGTCGCCGGAAGGAAGAGTCCACCACCACCGGTTGCTGGAGTTTCATTAGAGGAAAAGGGAGAAGGAGAAGGTAGGGAAGGGAAGCACCGATGATGGTGGAAGAGGTTGAGAAAAGAAAGAAGAGAGGGAAAGAGGGGAAAGAGGAAAGCTTCAGCCGTGAATGGGGGAGGCGCCCAATTTTTTTCTCAATCTTGGGTTTTAAAAACCCCAAACCGGTTGGAACCGGTTTGAAATAGACAATTTTTCAGTTTTTTAAAAATTGAAACCGGTTCAAGCCGGTTTGCTTATTATTTTTTTTTCAGTTTTTAGAAATGCAAACCGGTTCAAGCCGGTTTGTGTTATTATTTTTTTTCAGTTTTTTCAATTTTCAAAAATCACAAACCATGTAATGGTTTGTTTTTATTATTTTTTTTTATTTTAAAAAATCTACAATAAACTATTTAAAAGTTTTTATTTGCTAAAAACTCAAAACCTCATTTGATTATTATTATTTTATTATTTTTTTTTCTAAAAAATATAACTATTCTAATCTATATATTTAATATTTTTTTTCTTCTTTTCTATAAAGAAAACCAAAATGATTTAACTAAATTGCAAAATGAAACTATGTTTCTCTATTTTCTTTATTTTTTTATTTTTTTATTAACAACTAAAACTACTACGTAAATACAAACATTAAAATATGTACTAAAATGCAAAATAAAGCTACTTTTTTAAGCATTTTCTAATTTTCAATCATTTTAGCTCATTTACTCGAAAACTAACATAAAATTGGGTTTTTGAAATATTATTTTATAAAATCATGCATATTTTAATGTTAATTAACCCTGAATTATATGCATGATCAAGAGTCGAGTTTGAGAACTCAAATTCTCGACGCAATGATTGGTTCCAATATCCAAAAGGAAGTCTGAGTCGGGACTCGAAGCTTCCGAAAGAAGAATATATAAAAGGAAGAATCTGAGTCGTAACCTGATCTTTCAAAATAAAAGAATGAGTGAGAATCGAGTTTAAGAACTTAAATTCTCGACGCAACAATTGGTTCCAATAGGAGCATTGGATAGAAAAAGAAGTCTGAGTCGGAACCCGAAACTTCAAAAATAAGAATATACAAAAAGAGAAAATCTGAGTCGGAACCCGAAACTTCAAAAATAAAGGTAAAAAGAATAAATGAGAATTGAGTTTGAGAACTCGAATTCTCAATGCAATAATTGGTTCCAATACGAGCATCGGATCCAAAAGAGGAAGTCCGAATCGGAACACGGAACTTCAAAAATAAGAATATACAAAAAGGGAAAATCTGAGTGGGAACCCGGTTTTCAAAAATAAAGATAAAAGAATGAATGAGAATCGAGTTTGAGAACTCGAATTCTCGACGCAACAATTGGTTCCAATACGAGCATCAGATCCAAAAGAGGAAGTCCGAGTCGGAACCCGGAACTTCAAAAAATAAGAATATACAAACAAGAAAAATCCGAGTCAGAACCCGGTTTTCAAATGAAAGATAAAAGGGGAAAATATGAGTAGGGGCTCAGATCTTCCAAAAATAAAATAAAATAAAGTGAGAACAAAGCTTGAGTCGGAACTCAGACAGGAGGAAAATAACTCCTTCCCAAAAGTTGGGTTTTAGAAGGATTGACAAAAAGCATGAATAGATTCCGACGATGAGGATGAGAAACTTATTCAATGTCCTTGACCCAAGATGGCCTAAGACCTGACTTTTATTTAGGACGGTTTTCAGGATTATCCCAGATCCTGAAGAGAATTTGACAAAGTCTAAAAAGATTGATAGAAATGGATAAAGGATAAATGGGTTGATAAAAGGAATAAATTAATGCAGTTGACAAAAAAGATTTAGTAGAAATTGACAAAAATTTGAGAAAAATTGATGATAGAAGGATTTAGGATTATCCCCTGTCTTGAAAATAAAAAGGCCTCATGGGACGAGGTTCAGGTTTTGTCTCTTAACCTGAAAGGGAAAATACCTCATTGAAACGAGGCATCAGGTTTATCCCTTAACCTGAAAGGGTTAGAAATAAAGGAATAAAATTTAATAAAATTGATAAAACTTGATAAAACTTGACAAAATTGACAATAAATTGATAAAAACTTGATTAGATTAGAAAATCAAATGAATGCAATTTAATAAAGATAACGAGATTAACCGAAAAAGTTGATGAGATTTTTAGAAAAAGATTCGTCTGATCCTGCTTGCATATGATGAAGGAAAACAAGTATAGATCAAAATAAAATGCCCTAGTATCAGGGAGAAGAATGTGAGAATTCAATAGAAGATCATTGCTTTACTGAAAAAGACTTTTGAAGAGTACAAAAGGCTTAGAATGAACAATTTAAGTATAAAATTTCTTCAAATATAGAGCATTGATAGGATCTGACAGTTCCACCCCGTCTGCATTGATCAGGCGATAGGAATTGCACGGCAGCGCTTCCTTAACCACATAAGGGTCTTCCCAATTGGGTGACCACTTGCCCTTCGGCCGATGCTTGAGATGAGCTGTCGATCTTAGCACAAGATCACTGACTCAGAATCTTCTCTTAATAACTGATTTGGCGTAGTGTCGGGTGTAAACACCCCAAATTTTCACTCACCTCCCCGACATTTTCACCAAACATCATCATTCAGCCTTTGAAATTGCCGGAGGGCAAAATGGTCATTTTCTGAGCCCGGACCTTGCAAAAGTCCAAATTTCATCTGAAACTCTCAAATTTTCTCTATTTTTATCTCAGATGTTCAAGATTTTACTCCTGACAGGAGACAGACATCTCCAAGTCTTGGTTCAAGATTATATTGCATAAGACATGACATTGCATATCATTGCATGAGCATTTCAAATCACTGGACTGCACAGCATGTCATTTCGAGGTTCAGAACTCTTGATTTCAAAATTTTCAATCCAGATTAGAATTTCAACTCTTTTCAAAATTGATTTCAAAACCCTAGGTCTTCAAAATTATCAATTTTTCCCATTTTACCCCCAGGACTCTGAATTTCAAAATATTTCCTCAGGAAAACCATCTGGATAGTTTTCAATATGGATTTGAGTCACTTCACCTCAGATTTTGCCCTTTTTGACAATTTCAAATATCTTTCTTTTACAAAATCGCCCTACAAGGGCCAACTCTTTCCAAAATTCCTGTTTTGCCCATCAGTCAAGATTTTATGAAAATTCCAAAAAGAAGTTGTGGTTTTATCCTTATTTCAATAAAGAAGCAATGTGGGACCCACACTGAGGTGGTGTCACACAAGCTTTCCTTTTGAAAATTTGAATTTTGAAAAACCCAAAAATATAGGAGCCTTGTCCCCTGGATTGGTGCCACTTGTCCTTTCTCTCTCCTCTCATCCACATGCCAAGTGTCAGTGTGGGGCTACCTTCAGAAGCCGCCACATGTCATCCCATTTTATCTGCCATGTGTCACCCTATCCATCCTGCGCCATGTGTCATTCCATGACTACCAAGAGATGCCAAGTGTCATAGGTTGTCCTGTCTAGAAAAAGTGGAGTTTGTCTCCTCTGAGGTGGCGCCACTTGAAGTGTGTCTCCTGCAGGGGACACGTGTCAACCCCTCCTTCCTTCTAGAAAAGTAGCCTGACACATGTCCTCCCCCTATTTTTCTCAGAAAAGTAGGAGACATGTGTCACTCCTAAATTCCTACAGAAAAAGTAGGCTTGTCTCCTCTGAGGTGGCGCCATCTGGAGTGTCTCCTGCAGAGGACACATGGCAAGCTCTCATTTCCTCAGAAAAAGCAAGTGCCATGTGTCATCTCCTGCCCTCTTCAGAAAAACTAGAATTCAAATATTCAAATCTTCTCATAGGTGGCGCAGATCAAGAACTCCTACCTTTTTCATCCTGTCTGAGATGGCGCCACATGGCTTGGCCCACCTTCTCTCCCCTCTGCCACGTGTCATTCTCTGCTTCTTTCAGAAAAAGTAGATGACACATGTCTTCTCCCTACTTCTTTCAGAAAAGTAGGAGACACATGTCACTCCTGGCCTTCTTCAGAAAAAGCAAACCATTTAAAATTCAAACAAGGCACTAGGTGGCGAAAATCCGGAGCTCTGATTTTTCCAGATGGCCTATGAGGGCGCCACATGTCCCTTCCCTCCTTCTCATCCCTCTGCCACGTGTCATCTTCTACTTCTTTCAGGAAAAGAAGGTGACACATGTCTCCCTCTCATTCCTTTAGAAAAGTAGAGGACACATGTCCTCTCCCTACTTTTTTCAGAAAAGTAGGAGACACATGTCACTGCCCTCTTTTTCCTCCCTCTTGCCACATGGCATTGTAGGAGCCACCCTGAGGTGGCGCCACATGTCCATCCTCCATTCCTTTAGGGCCAACCTCCATTTGAATTTCAAACTTCCCCCTGAGGTGGCGCCATCTGAGAAAACCTCTCCAGCAGGCAGACACTTGGAACCATCCTGGACTGCCACATGTCCAGATCTCCTTTCACCAGAAAAAGCAAAATTCAAATTCCTCTGAGGTGGCGCCTTCTGAGCCCACTGCTCTGTCCTTCTGACATGTGTCAAACACCTTTTGAGGTGGCACCATTCCAGGACTCCACTTGGCTCCATTTTTATTTTTATTTTATTTTTAATAAAGGTAGCCCACCATGAGGTGGCGCCACCTGAGGACTCCCTACAAAAGGTGAGTTTGAATTTCAAATTCCAAGAGATCACCCTCTGAGGTGGCGCCTTCTGAGAGTTCCCTGCAGAGAGAATCAAGCAAACTTTTGAAAAATTCCAAATTCCCCCTGCTGAGGTGTCTCACCCACAAAATTTCCATTTTTTTTTATTTTTCTCAAAAATTAAAACACCTTTTGAGGTGGCGCCACCTGAGGGCTCCCTGCAAAAGCCAAATTCGAATTTCAAACCCCCAGATGGCACCCCCTGAGATGGCGCCACATGGAGGGCTCAGATTGAACCTGTTTGAATTTCAAAATTTTTCAGAAAAGTTATAAAAACAAGGGTTCACGCCCAGCCTAAGGGAGATCATTTTTTTTTAGCTCTTGTGAACTTGGAAAATCCAACCTAGCCTTCCTAACATCTGATTTTGAACCTTGGAAATCGTGCCCCCTTTGGCGCATTGAAGAAGGTGGAGTAGAGCTCGTGCTGTGGCCAGTCCAATTCCAACGGAGCTCGATTTTGGTGGACCATCCGAAGCCCGGAGTGAAGAACGAAGGAAGCTCGTGGTAGCTGCCCCTTTCAAGAGCACCTACGCTGCGTAACGAAACAAGGTGCACTTCTTTTCCCCGTGATGTGATTCTATAATCCGAATCGGGAGTCGTTTGAAGAAAAAGCTCATCTGAGGGATGGATTGAGCTATTCTCATAAAACGACATATATAAAAATGTTTCATTATGCTTCCTTGATGATTTTAACATTCATATAGTTAGCTAGGTTTAATTTGCATTTTATTTCATTCATTTAGCATATTTCATGAATTAATTAGAATTAATTTAGCCTTTCTTTCAATTCTGCTTATTTTCAGTAAGTCTCTGTTTTTGTCAGTCAGTCCACACGTCATTTCATGCATTTATTTTTTATTAAAAATCCCAAAAAAATCACGAAATGCGCCCTTAGGTGTCCCTGAAATTTTGCCAAAAATTCGGAGCCATTTGAATTTGTTTACTGCGGTAAACATCCAAAATGGTAAGTCGGGTTTTGTAACCCGGGATGCGTTTTGAAAAACATTTGCCGACTTGTAAAATCAAGTGCTCCCTCCGGGGAGGTCCGATTTTCGATCCGAAAAATGCCCTGAACGCGGGCGAATGTCTAGTGTTTAATATGATTTTTTCAGATTTTTCTGATTTTTTTTATGACTGACAAAAATCCGAGAGTCCGGGACACGTGTCAGAGCCTAATTTGGGCCTCTGAGATCTTGGATCGACTTAGGGCTATGGTTTCTCTTTGTGTGTTTCTCAAAATCCGAAACTGTAAAAAGTGAAAGTGGTGTCCGAGATGTCCTCTGTTTGCATCTAAAAGCCTGTAATTTTTAGAACAGTGTTGACCCCTGATTCGGATTTTTCTCGTCAGTCTACTGTTTTGCTATATTTGTCTGTTCTGTTAGTTTAGGCAGAAATAGTTATATTTTTCTCTGTGTTTCTGTTGATCAAATGCCGAAGTCATAAACATGAAAGTTGTTCATGTAGGTGTCGTTCATAGCTATGATTAATTTCATAAATTTCCATGGCTGTTTTATATTTGTTTGGCATTTTACATCAGATTAGGGTGATTTTTACCTCTGTCAGAACTAAATCCCTGTTATTGAACTCACCATGGCTCAAATCCCGAGGCTGTAAAAACCAAAAATGTTCCATTTCGGGTCTTTTAGCAGTCTGCAAAATATCAGAAGTTTCCATGGTGTAAATCTTGCATTATCATATTAGGCATTGCATTTGGTTCGGATCCATAGGCAAAATCCATCATTTTAGGACTTTCTTTGAATTTTGGCATTTAAATCATATCATTTCATGAGTTTTAGCATTCTAGGTTGTTTATCAAAGTGTTTAGATGCTTCATACCGAATTTGGTGTAATTTGGAATCCATTTGAGGTTCGGATCATCCATAATACCAAAACAGGGTCCCGCAGGACCCCGATTCAAGCGAAAAACAAGCGAAATTCGTTATTTTTGATAAATTGCAAAATACCAAATTCTGATTTTAAAGTCCTAATGTGTTTAGAAGCATGTCATATTGCATTTCATCATCATTGAATTCAATTTGAATTTCGAAATCCCAATTTTACTAAGTTTTCCTTCAAAAAACCCTGATTTTAAAGGTGTAACTTTAATTTTAGGTGTATTTTGGTCATTTTGACCCCAATTCCGAATTTCAAACTGTTTTCCACTGAATTTCTTGCATTTTCATCATTTCAAATATCAAGGAAGCATGAGAATAGGGTTTATATCCAATTAAGTCCAATAATTTCATAATATTATTGGAAAATCTTGGAAAAACCCACATATTTGAGCTAACTTTATTTCAAGCTTGGCAGGGACATTCCAAAGAAGGAGCTGAAGTCTGCAAATTTCTTTTATTTCCTTTATTTAGTGATGTAATAATGTAAATTTTGGAATAAGAGATTTAATTTCCTGCTTAGACTAGGATGCATATCATATAGTTTGAATTTATGCAAATATCCTGCTTATGTGATGCATACATCTTATTTCAAAAGCACTATGGATGTTCACGAATGGCACGTGCACCAACTCTTAGGGAGTTGATGGACTCGGAGGGATCCATATTTACGGCCCTAGTCGGAATATGGACGAGACCCAGATCCATCATCTTTCTACTAGTCACATTGAGCCTACACTCTTAGGCTATCTTAAAATGCACATCATATTTCCAAAGTTTTCAAAATCATGTGCATCAAATCAACTAAATTCTGAACATATTCATGGCCACAGTCAGGATATGTGAAGGATTTATCTTGACTTAATGTACATTTTTCCAACAAATCCCTTAGAAAATCTTTTCAAAGTGCATTCATTCACTCATATCATTTGCATCATGAAATCATTGATTTTCTCAAGATTTTCTCAAGAAAACTTCATTCTCAAGAAATCGATTTCTCAAGAAACTCTAAGAATCTTTCAAAATCGGTTTTCCAAAGACAAGTTTTTCCACAGTTTTCCCAGGAAAATGATATTTTCTTAAGATATTCAAAAGAGTTTTCCAATCTTTCTTCAAGATCCAAAATCGATTTCCAAGTATTTAAAAAGGTAAAATTCCCAGGATTTCGATTCCCCAAGTTTTGAATTTCCTTCTCCAATGAGTTTTCCTATAAATTTTCCATCATTTTCCTAAGAAAACTCTCAAAGTCCAAGTTTTCCTAAGAAGTGTTTCCCTTTTCAAAAAGGTTCATCTTTTCTCAGGAATCACTTCCATTTTCCCAAGATTTTCAACTATTTCTGATTTTTCCACATCTTTATAAGCTTTCTCATGTTTTCAAAAACCCCTTTTTTATCTGAGTTTCCTGAGAAATTGACCTTTTTCCTGAGAGATTCTTTCCAACTCCAAATGTTTTCTAAGCATACATCATGCTTTCCAACTGGCATTTTCCAAGATCTCATAGCACATGCCTGAATTCTCTGTGCATTTAAGATAGAACATAACTTCGATAATTTAACCAAGTCAAGCATAGTTTTGGTCCTTGGTTCGATTACCCCTGTTAAAGGCGGCAGGAACGGTCGAACCTCGTACCGACAGGTCGAGCCCCATCCCATGGATTTTCCCGCAATTTTCAAAAACGGAGGCGAGTATTTCAAAACAATTTCCAAAATCCGGTCAAAGTTTGAAGCGCGAAAGCGTTTCTCTCTTTTTCTCTTCCGCAAGGAAGAGAAGACGGGGGAAAAATTTCGCGATGATAACAGGTTTGGCGACCGTGATGGGACCTGTCCTTGTCTGACCTAAATTATGCTTGACTTAGTTCAATTATCGAAATTATGTTCACAAAATGTCAGCTCTTTTACTTTCAATATCATGTGAGCCTAGGAGCCTAGATTCTGACCTAGCTGACATTGACTGCATATAGACTAGGCATGGTTTGGTAGGACCAGATTGAGGAGAAATTTTCATGCTCACATAGACTTAGGTCTAAATACAACTCTCCTCAATTTAGGATCTGAATGCAAACAATGTATGCTTCTTCAAAGATTTTCAAAAGTCTATCTCTCTAGGACTTAGAGCCATCTATTTCTTGCATGTGATCATTTTTCAAAACCTCCAATTACCTATCATTACCCGGTCTTCACGTTGCTGGGCTCTCTTCCAGAACCATAGTTCGGGACAGAGCCTCACAACTGGGCCACCTATTTGGGTTAACCCCCCCTACTACGTACCGCGGGCCACAGTCCGAAGTATATCGGTAGGCACTCAAGGATGTTGGAAAACCTTACCTTAGAACCGGAGTGGAAATTCTATGCCACGTACCTCGGATTTCGATTCGGGTATATCGGCATAACTGAATTGGACAAAGATGATCTGAACTTAGAGTTAGGATTAAGGTCCTACAGCTGTTTTCAAAATGATGCATCTAGAGTCAGCTTTTTAGGGAGTGCTGAATGTGCATAAATGTTTATGCAGGATGTGAGTTTGTATGATACTTTTATTTCTCTCATATTTTTTCCAAAAATATCTTTCCAAATATCCATATTCTCATCTTTTCCTTTATTTTCTAAAACCCTGGATGGTTTTTCCCAAATATTCAATTTCTTTCAAAACTCCAGGTGATTTTTCATTCTCCCGTTCTACTGGATCTCGAATTTCCAGCTGCATTTTTATCCTGCCTGCGATTTTCCAAAATCATATGTTTTCTCTCATTGGATTTCAATCCTTTTATCTATTTGCAAAATTCTTCATCTTATTTTCCTCATGCATACCTTGATTATTGTGGTGAAAACTGTTTACTCACTTGCCTTCTCCTTATTCTTAATCCGTTTGTGGATTGTTTTTCCAAAAGATATCTCTTTCCTTCAAAAATGGTGTTTTCCTCGTGGTTGACGACCTCGCCTAGGTAACAAGGCACATTTTCCGTTGTTCATTTCTCTTACAAAGAATGACAACATAATTGTCGTGACCCCAACGACGACTCCATCCCTAGTAATGGGATATTCTTCCAATTGTCCACCATATAATTTTCTTCCCAATCCAAAAATTTCCTCAGAGTCTAATCAAGACCTTATCCTGCAGAGAGCCTTCACAACATTTGATGGTTCAGACAAGGTCAGGGAAGAAGACCGCACCAATTCAGCGTATCAGTTACTCATCAACATCAGAAGGAGAGATGAATTCGCCAAGGTCAGACAAAGACCAAGAGCAGCCAGAAGATGACGGTATCGACCCTCAGATGTACGCAATGTTTCAGAAGATGATGAAGAGGATGATGAGTGAGCAGGCTGGCACCAGCTCAGACAAAAATCCATTCAGTCAGAGAATTAGAGATCGTGTGGCCAAGAGGTCAACCAAGTCCTCTGAGGAGAATGTTCAAGATACTTCAGACGAAGATGATACCGATGAAGAATATGAGGTGCCTCCAGCATTTCATAAATGTGGCCAAAGGAGGAGTCACAAATCAAAAAGTCAGGTCGCAGAAGAGCCCCTGCAAGCACAATTCAGGGAAATGGCCAGAGTGGTCAAGGATCTGCAAGCCCGCGACAAGGGCAATAAAGTCTTCACCAGCGAGGACTTCTACGACGGTTTAGAAGGGGATGATGATCGGGAGAATCTTCCCCGAAAATTCATCAAGTTCGATGGTTCTGGCGACCCAAAAGCCCATCTCGCCATGTTCTTCGCTGAATGCTCTAGGTTCAAGAGAGACAACAGAGCATTGTTCTTATGCTTTCCCCGCAGCCTGGAAGGAGTCGCAGCCAAATGGTACGCGGAACATGTCAATCCTATAGAACTGAAAGAGTTCGACAAAGTCGTGAATTTGTTCGTTGAACGATTCTTGTTCAATACTGAAGCGCTCCCAACATTGAGCCATCTCTGCAACCTAAGGCAGAATGAAAATGAAAAGGCAAGGGACTTCATTCGCAGATGGAGAGAGACCTGCAACAAAATGAGGGATCCTATATCAGAAAAACATGCTTTATCATTGATCCTCAATAATTTTTTGCAACCTCTGAGAGGATTAATTTCTACCTCACCATCCAAATCTTTCGTTGAACTCATTGAACGAGCAGAATGGCTCGAGTTGAGTGTGGAGAATGGAGTCTATGAAGGCTTCACATTTTCCAAGAATAACTCTCAAGGTGAACAAAAGAAGAAGGCTCACTTCACTTTTGCGGCAAAATCTTTCAATAATAGCAAAGGCAACAAGAATGATCATAGTTTGGAGAGAATCAAAAAGCAAAAGGGGAAGGACATCAACAGTGATAAACCTCTCCAATCCAGCCCTCAACATCAAAAGAAAGATCAGGAAAAATCAAAGCGCAAGGACTGGAGAACTGATCGAGAATTCACCCCTCTGGATCAGACACTCGAGAGTATCCTCGAGTATATGCTTAAGAAAGACCTTGTTCGATTGCCTAAAGCTGCTGATCCTCCAGCAATTATGGGCAGATTCAAAGAACAATTTTGCAAGTTTCATCGAGCAGTAGGGCATGATACAGAAAACTGCTTCGTCCTTAAGAACATTGTTCAAGACTGCATTGACAAGAAGCTCCTCGTTGAAGATGAAAAGGAAGACTAGTCATCCTGACAAAGATTTTTTCTACAATCATTCAAGAAGATGACAATGCCAACAATTTCCCATTTCCCATCTTGCTTTTTCAAAAGAATAATGTAATCCCATTCTCTTTCCTTGATTTTAAAACATCAATAAAGTCATCAATTTTTTTTTCAATAGCTTGGTGTCGTCTTATTTACTTTCTCTTCCTTTTCATAATGTTTCTCTTGTGAGGAATGATCTTGAGGACATCTATCAGTCAAGAAACTTGTCGCCTTATTCATCAATTATCCTTCTTCTATTCAAAACTTTCTCCCTAGTTACACTGGGGCATTTTTTTGAAAAATTTATCTTTACCTCAAAACATCCTGTATGCAGGCAGGATAAACCATTCTCTCATTTTGCATATATATGCACTCATTTGCATTCATTTGCACTTCATTTGCATTTCATGTGCATGTGCATTGTATTTGCATTGACTATGCACCCAATTCCATTCCCCTTCAGGCTAAGGGATAAACCTGAATCATTTTCCATAATTCTTCAATTTCGACCCTCGGGTCATCCAATTCTTCAATTTCGATCTCCGGGTCACCCAATTCCCAATTTTAAAATCACCAAAATTCTCAATTTTGATCGCCAGGTCATCCAATTTTCATTCCCCGTTCAGGATAAGGGGATAATCCTGAAACCATTCATAGAAGCGATTCAACTCTCTATAATGGTCCTTGTTCTTCATTGAACTGATAGTGTTCCTAACGAACTGATAGTCGTTCTTCACTGAACTGATAGTGTTCCAAGCGAACTGATAGTCGTTCCAAGCGAACTGATAGTCGTTCCAAACGAACTGATAGTCGTTCTTCACTGAACTGATAGTGTTCCAAGCGAACTGATAGTCGTTCCAAGCGAACTGATAGTTGTTCCAAACGAACTGATAGTCGTTCTTCATCGAACTGATAGTGTTCCAAGTGAACTAATAGTCGTTCTTCATCGAACTGATAGTGTTCCAAGTGAACTAATAGTCGTTCTTCATCGAACTGATAGTGTTTCAAGTGAACTGATAGTCGTTCTTCATTGAACTGATAGTGTTCCAAGTGAACTGATATTGTTCCAAGTGAACTGATAGTCGTTCTTCATTGAACTGATATTGTTCCCAGTGAACTGATAGCCGTTCTTCATTGAACTTATAGTATTCCAAGCAAACTGATAGTCGTTCTTCATTGAACTGATAGTGTTCCAAGTGAACTGATAGTCGTTCTTCATTGAACTGATATTGTTTCAAGTGAACTGATAGTCGTTCTTCATTGAACTGATAGTGTTCCAAGTAAACTAATAGTCGTTCTTCATTGAACTGATAGTGTTCCAAGTGAACTGATAGTCGTTCTTCATTGAACTGATATTGTTCCCAGTGAACTGATAGTCGTTTTTCATCGAACTGATAGTGTTCCAAGTGAACTGATAGTCGTTCTTCATTGAATTGATAGTGTTCCAAGCGAACTGATAGTCGTTCTTCATTGAACTGATAGTATTCCAAGCGAACTGATAGTCATTCTTCATCGAACTGATAGTGTTCCAAGTGAACTGATAGTCATTCTTTATCGAACTGATAGTGTTCCAAGTGAACTGATAGTCGTTCCTCATCGAATTGATAGTATTCCAAGTGAACTGATAGTCGTTCTTAATTGAACTGATATTATTCCCACTGATGGTTGTTCTTAATCGAACTGATATTGTTCCCAGCAAACCGATGGGCGTTCTTAATTGAACTGATATTGTTTCCAGCGAACCGATGGTCGTTCTTAATTGAACTGATATTGTTCCCAGTGAACTGATAGTCACCTCCTTTGAGGAAAAGAGAGGAGAATTTTCGTCACGGATGCGTTAAGCTGGACCTCATGTGCTCTCTTTCATCAAGGATTTCAAGAAAATTTTGTCAATTTGTCAATCAATTGTTGATTTCAAAATTTTATTGCATAAATCTTTACCTCAGTTTACCTTCAGCATTACTTTCAAAAGAGTGAAGCTTTTGCGAAAAGAGATTCAATCTTCAAATTCGTTCTATTTGACCAACCAAAAGGATGAAGGATAAATCCTCGATATGGCCAGAAAAGAAGATTCAATGTTATTGAAAAGCCGTAGATGATCGATATTGATCACAGTCAATGGCGCATCTTTAAGGTTTATTCTTGTAAAGACAAGGCAGTGGAAATATCCTGAGCGCTAGAAAAGAGAGCGTTTACCCAAGCCCCGTTTCCTCAAAATCACCTAAGCTGCAATTAAATATCCGCAAAATGGAGCTCTCACCTGTCGTCAAGATGAAGGCGAATTAGGCGAGTAGACCCCTGGGGCCAAAGAAGATTCGAAACATCTCCAAGATGACGGAGTTTGTGACGGATCCTTCCAGGGAAAGTCCAAAGCACTGTCGAGATGAAGGCAGATGCGATGAACCTCTCGACAATCCCTAAAAGATATTTAATTTCAGCTATCGCCCAAAGATCTCCAAACCCATCATCCAAGAAGGATTGAAACATCTCCAAGTTGAAGGAGTTTGTGACGTATCCTTCCCAAAAGAGAGAAAGAGAGGAAAAAGAAAGAGAGAAAAAGTCAGAACATCTCCAAAATGAAGGAGAATGTAGCAAAAACCCAGAGAGTCAAAAGAGTGCAGAAAGATTATCAAGAGAGAAGCTCTCAGGATATCAAACTGCCAAATTTATCAAGAATCCTCTTTAACTTTGTGAAATTCTATTATCAATATTCCTTCATCAATTGCTTTCATAATATCAAATTCTCTTTCCTGCTCATATCAAGGAAATTGATAACTTCCTTGAAGAAGGTCAATTGCAAGCAATTTGGATTTCAAGTCTCGATTCTACAAAGTGAACCTTGTTTGGAGGTAATGCTTTGGGTAGAAAAGAAAGAATATCTTTGCAACAATGTGCAACATTTTCAAATATTTTGAATCAACAACAAAATTCTCAATATTTTGACAATATTTTCTAGCTATCCTGACGTGAAGTGAGAGCTTGATATCCGTCTTTGATACATCCAGACACCAATTTTAAATCCCTCTTAAGGACTTGATTCCTTCCCTTCTTTGAGAGCATGAACTCTCAGATTTGCACACTTCCCTGTGTCCCCACTGTCCCACCATAAACAGTCCCATTTCGGTTCGAGGTCAAACCACCAATCATTTCCCGCAAAAGGCAATTTCAAAAGCTGATTTTAGTCTCAACAATGAGACGCCCAAGATCAATCCCTTTTCAAGCTTTAGGGACCCCATTTTCCTTCCTTTTGCAAAAAACCCTGTCGGATTTACTGTGCAAAATCCAAAGGTTCCATCATGGTCTCTTCCTTCGAGGATTCCATTCATTTTCCGCCCGATCAGGATAAGGGTACAAACCTGAGCCTCCTTTGATGAGGTATTCCATTTTACACCCAATCAGGATAAGGGTATAAACCTGAGCCTTAATCAAAGAGGTATTTCATTTTCCGCCCGATCAGGATAAGGGTACAAACCTGAGCCTCCTTTAAAGAGGTATTTCATCTTCCGCCCGATCAGGTTAAGGGTACAAACCTGAATCTCATTTCAATGAGATATTTCATTCCCCAATCAGGTCAAGGGTTCAAACCTGAGCTTCGTTCCATGCGAGGTATTTTTGTCCCATCCAGGTCAAGGGCATAAACCTGAACTTTGCTCTCACAGAGCAAATCTTTCCTCTTCATTCTCCGTTTCATATCTACCATCTTCTTCGGGCTAATTTCTTCACACCCAGTCAGATCCTTCTAATTGGGGCATTTTTTTATGTATAGCCCAAATTTGGTGTGTTTTTCTTTGCCACTAAGCTCGGCCATGAGCCGGGTTAGTAGCAAAGAGGGGCATCTGTAAACACCCCAAATTTTCACTCACCTCCCCGACATTTTCACCAAACATCATCATTTAGCCTTTGAAATTGCCGGAGGGCAAAATGGTCATTTTCTGAGCCCGGACCTTGCAAAAGTCCAAATTTCATCTGAAACTCTCAAATTTTCTCTATTTTTATCTCAGATGTTCAAGATTTTACTCCTGACAGGAGACAGACATCTCCAAGTCTTGGTTCAAGATTATATTGCATAAGACATGACATTGCATATCATTGCATGAGCATTTCAAATCACTGGACTGCACAGCATGTCATTTCGAGGTTCAGAACTCTTGATTTCAAAATTTTCAATCCAGATTAGAATTTTAACTCTTTTCAAAATTGATTTCAAAACCCTGGGTCTTCAAAATTATCAATTTTTCCCATTTTACCCCCAGGACTCTGAATTTCAAAATATTTCCTCAGGAAAACCATCTGGATAGTTTTCAATATGGATTTGAGTCACTTCACCTCAGATTTTGCCCTTTTTGACAATTTCAAATATCTTTCTTTTACAAAATCGCCCTACAAGGGCCAACTCTTTCCAAAATTCCTGTTTTGCCCATCAGTCAAGATTTTATGAAAATTCCAAAAAGAAGTTGTGGTTTTATCCTTATTTCAATAAAGAAGCAATGTGGGACCCACACTGAGGTGGTGTCACACAAGCTTTCCTTTTGAAAATTTGAATTTTGAAAAACCCAAAAATATAGGAGCCTTGTCCCCTGGATTGGTGCCACTTGTCCTTTCTCTCTCCTCTCATCCACATGCCAAGTGTCAGTGTGGGGCTACCTTCAGAAGCCGCCACATGTCATCCCATTTTATCTGCCATGTGTCACCCTATCCATCCTGCGCCATGTGTCATTTCATGACTACCAAGAGATGCCAAGTGTCATAGGTTGTCCTGTCTAGAAAAAGTGGAGTTTGTCTCCTCTGAGGTGGCGCCACTTGAAGTGTGTCTCCTGCAGGGGACACGTGTCAACCCCTCCTTCCTTCTAGAAAAGTAGCCTGACACATGTCCTCCCCCTATTTTTCTCAGAAAAGTAGGAGACATGTGTCACTCCTAAATTCCTACAGAAAAAGTAGGCTTGTCTCCTCTGAGGTGGCGCCATCTGGAGTGTCTCCTGCAGAGGACACATGGCAAGCTCTCATTTCCTCAGAAAAAGCAAGTGCCATGTGTCATCTCCTGCCCTCTTCAGAAAAACTAGAATTCAAATATTCAAATCTTCTCATAGGTGGCGCAGATCAAGAACTCCTACCTTTTTCATCCTGTCTGAGATGGCGCCACATGGCTTGGCCCACCTTCTCTCCCCTCTGCCACGTGTCATTCTCTGCTTCTTTCAGAAAAAGTAGATGACACATGTCTTCTCCCTACTTCTTTCAGAAAAGTAGGAGACACATGTCACTCCTGGCCTTCTTCAGAAAAAGCAAACCATTTAAAATTCAAACAAGGCACTAGGTGGCGAAAATCCGGAGCTCTGATTTTTCCAGATGGCCTATGAGGGCGCCACATGTCCCTTCCCTCCTTCTCATCCCTCTGCCACGTGTCATCTTCTACTTCTTTCAGGAAAAGAAGGTGACACATGTCTCCTTCTCATTCCTTTAGAAAAGTAGAGGACACATGTCCTCTCCCTACTTTTTTCAGAAAAGTAGGAGACACATGTCACTGCCCTCTTTTTCCTCCCTCTTGCCACATGGCATTGTAGGAGCCACCCTGAGGTGGCGCCACATGTCCATCCTCCATTCCTTTAGGGCCAACCTCCATTTGAATTTCAAACTTCCCCCTGAGGTGGCGCCATCTGAGAAAGCCTCTCCAGCAGGCTGACACTTGGAACCATCCTGGACTGCCACATGTCCAGATCTCCTTTCACCAGAAAAAGCAAAATTCAAATTCCTCTAAGGTGGCGCCTTCTGAGCCCACTGCTCTGTCCTTCTGACATGTGTCAAACACCTTTTGAGGTGGCACCATTCCAGGACTCCACTTGGCTCCATTTTTATTTTTATTTTATTTTTAATAAAGGTAGCCCACCATGAGGTGGCGCCACCTGAGGACTCCCTACAAAAGGTGAGTTTGAATTTCAAATTCCAAGAGATCACCCTCTGAGGTGGCGCCTTCTGAGAGTTCCCTGCAGAGAGAATCAAGCAAACTTTTGAAAAATTCCAAATTCCCCCTGCTGAGGTGTCTCACCCACAAAATTTCCATTTTTTTTTATTTTTCTCAAAAATTAAAACACCTTTTGAGGTGGCGCCACCTGAGGGCTCCCTGCAAAAGCCAAATTCGAATTTCAAACCCCCAGATGGCACCCCTTGAGATGGCGCCACATGGAGGGCTCAGATTGAACCTGTTTGAATTTCAAAAATTTTCAGAAAAGTTATAAAAACAAGGGTTCACGCCCAGCCTAAGGGAGATCATTTTTTTTTAGCTCTTGTGAACTTGGAAAATCCAACCTAGCCTTCCTAACATCTGATTTTGAACCTTGGAAATCGTGCCCCCTTTGGCGCATTGAAGAAGGTGGAGTAGAGCTCGTGCTGTGGCCAGTCCAATTCCAACGGAGCTCGATTTTGGTGGACCATCCGAAGCCCGGAGTGAAGAACGAAGGAAGCTCGTGGTAGCTGCCCCTTTCAAGAGCACCTACGCTGCGTAACGAAACAAGGTGCACTTTTTTTCCCCGTGATGTGATTCTATAATCCGAATCGGGAGTCGTTTGAAGAAAAAGCTCATCCGAGGGATGGATTGAGCTATTCTCATAAAACGACATATATAAAAATGTTTCATTATGCTTCCTTGATGATTTTAACATTCATATAGTTATCTAGGTTTAATTTGCATTTTATTTCATTCATTTAGCATATTTCATGAATTAATTAGAATTAATTTAGCCTTTCTTTCAATTCTGCTTATTTTCAGTAAGTCTCTGTTTTTGTCAGTCAGTCCACACGTCATTTCATGCATTTATTTTTTATTAAAAATCCCAAAAAAATCACGGAATGCGCCCTTAGGTGTCCCTGAAATTTTGCCAAAAATTCGGAGCCATTTGAATTTGTTTACTGCGGTAAACATCCAAAATGGTAAGTCGGGTTTTGTAACCCGGGATGCGTTTTGAAAAACATTTGCCGACTTGTAAAATCAAGTGCTCCCTCCTGGAAGGTCCGATTTTCGATCCGAAAAATGCCCTGAACGCGGGAGAATGTCTAGTTTTTAATATGATTTTTTCAGATTTTTCTGATTTTTTTTATGACTGACAAAAATCCGAGAGTCCGGGACACGTGTCAGAGCCTAATTTGGGCCTCTGAGATCTTGGATCGACGTAGGGCTATGGTTTCTCTTTGTGTGTTTCTCAAAATCCGAAACTGTAAAAAGTGAAAGTGGTGTCCGAGATGTCCTCTGTTTGCATCTAAAAGCCTGTAATTTTTAGAACAGTGTTGACCCCTGATTCGGATTTTTCTCGTCAGTCTACTGTTTTGCTACATTTGTCTGTTCTGTTAGTTTAGGCAGAAATAGTTATATTTTTCTCTGTGTTTCTGTTGATCAAATGCCGAAGTCATAAACATGAAAGTTGTTCATGTAGGTGTCGTTCATAGCTATGATTAATTTCATAAATTTCCATGGCTGTTTTATATTTGTTTGGCATTTTACATCAGATTAGGGTGATTTTTACCTCTGTCAGAACTAAATCCCTGTTATTGAACTCACCATGGCTCAAATCCCGAGGCTGTAAAAACCAAAAATGTTCCATTTCGGGTCTTTTAGCAGTCTGCAAAATATCAGAAGTTTCCATGGTGTAAATCTTGCATTATCATATTAGGCATTGCATTTGGTTCGGATCCATAGGCAAAATCCATCATTTTAGGACTTTCTTTGAATTTTGGCATTTAAATCATATCATTTCATGAGTTTTAGCATTCTAGGTTGTTTATCAAAGTGTTTAGATGCTTCATACCGAATTTGGTGTAATTTGGAATCCATTTGAGGTTCGGATCATCCATAATACCAAAACAGGGTCCCGCAGGACCCCGATTCAAGCGAAAAACAAGCGAAATTCGTTATTTTTGATAAATTGCAAAATACCAAATTCTGATTTTAAAGTCCTAATGTGTTTAGAAGCATGTCATATTGCATTTCATCATCATTGAATTCAATTTGAATTTCGAAATCCCAATTTTACTAAGTTTTCCTTCAAAAAACCCTGATTTTAAAGGTGTAACTTTAATTTTAGGTGTATTTTGGTCATTTTGACCCCAATTCCGAATTTCAAACTGTTTTCCACTGAATTTCTTGCATTTTCATCATTTCAAATATCAAGGAAGCATGAGAATAGGGTTTATATCCAATTAAGTCCAATAATTTCATAATATTATTGGAAAATCTTGGAAAAACCCACATATTTGAGCTAACTTTATTTCAAGCTTGGCAGGGACATTCCAAAGAAGGAGCTGAAGTCTGCAAATTTCTTTTATTTCCTTTATTTAGTGATGTAATAATGTAAATTTTGGAATAAGAGATTTAATTTCCTGCTTAGACTAGGATGCATATCATATAGTTTGAATTTATGCAAATATCCTGCTTATGTGATGCATACATCTTATTTCAAAAGCACTATGGATGTTCACGAATGGCACGTGCACCAACTCTTAGGGAGTTGATGGACTCGGAGGGATCCATATTTACGGCCCTAGTCGGAATATGGACGAGACCCAGATCCATCATCTTTCTACTAGTCACATTGAGCCTACACTCTTAGGCTATCTTAAAATGCACATCATATTTCCAAAGTTTTCAAAATCATGTGCATCAAATCAACTAAATTCTGAACATATTCATGGCCACAGTCAGGATATGTGAAGGATTTATCTTGACTTAATGTACATTTTTCCAACAAATCCCTTAGAAAATCTTTTCAAAGTGCATTCATTCACTCATATCATTTGCATCATGAAATCATTGATTTTCTCAAGATTTTCTCAAGAAAACTTCATTCTCAAGAAATCGATTTCTCAAGAAACTCTAAGAATCTTTCAAAATCGGTTTTCCAAAGACAAGTTTTTCCACAGTTTTCCCAGGAAAATGATATTTTCTTAAGATATTCAAAAGAGTTTTCCAATCTTTCTTCAAGATCCAAAATCGATTTCCAAGTATTTAAAAAGGTAAAATTCCCAGGATTTCGATTCCCCAAGTTTTGAATTTCCTTCTCCAATGAGTTTTCCTATAAATTTTCCATCATTTTCCTAAGAAAACTCTCAAAGTCCAAGTTTTCCTAAGAAGTGTTTCCCTTTTCAAAAAGGTTCATCTTTTCTCAGGAATCACTTCCATTTTCCCAAGATTTTCAACTATTTCTGATTTTTCCACATCTTTATAAGCTTTCTCATGTTTTCAAAAACCCCTTTTTTATCTGAGTTTCCTGAGAAATTGACCTTTTTCCTGAGAGATTCTTTCCAACTCCAAATGTTTTCTAAGCATACATCATGCTTTCCAACTGGCATTTTCCAAGATCTCATAGCACATGCCTGAATTCTCTGTGCATTTAAGATAGAACATAACTTCGATAATTTAACCAAGTCAAGCATAGTTTTGGTCCTTGGTTCGATTACCCCTGTTAAAGGCGGCAGGAACGGTCGAACCTCGTACCGACAGGTCGAGCCCCATCCCATGGATTTTCCCGCAATTTTCAAAAACGGAGGCGAGTATTTCAAAACAATTTCCAAAATCCGGTCAAAGTTTGAAGCGCGAAAGCGTTTCTCTCTTTTTCTCTTCCGCAAGGAAGAGAAGACGGGGGAAAAATTTCGCGATGATAACAGGTTTGGCGACCGTGATGGGACCTGTCCTTGTCTGACCTAAATTATGCTTGACTTAGTTCAATTATCGAAATTATGTTCACAAAATGTCAGCTCTTTTACTTTCAATATCATGTGAGCCTAGGAGCCTAGATTCTGACCTAGCTGACATTGACTGCATATAGACTAGGCATGGTTTGGTAGGACCAGATTGAGGAGAAATTTTCATGCTCACATAGACTTAGGTCTAAATACAACTCTCCTCAATTTAGGATCTGAATGCAAACAATGTATGCTTCTTCAAAGATTTTCAAAAGTCTATCTCTCTAGGACTTAGAGCCATCTATTTCTTGCATGTGATCATTTTTCAAAACCTCCAATTACCTATCATTACCCGGTCTTCACGTTGCTGGGCTCTCTTCCAGAACCATAGTTCGGGACAGAGCCTCACAACTGGGCCACCTATTTGGGTTAACCCCCCCTACTACGTACCGCGGGCCACAGTCCGAAGTATATCGGTAGGCACTCAAGGATGTTGGAAAACCTTACCTTAGAACCGGAGTGGAAATTCTATGCCACGTACCTCGGATTTCGATTCGGGTATATCGGCATAACTGAATTGGACAAAGATGATCTGAACTTAGAGTTAGGATTAAGGTCCTACAGCTGTTTTCAAAATGATGCATCTAGAGTCAGCTTTTTAGGGAGTGCTGAATGTGCATAAATGTTTATGCAGGATGTGAGTTTGTATGATACTTTTATTTCTCTCATATTTTTTCCAAAAATATCTTTCCAAATATCCATATTCTCATCTTTTCCTTTATTTTCTAAAACCCTGGATGGTTTTTCCCAAATATTCAATTTCTTTCAAAACTCCAGGTGATTTTTCATTCTCCCGTTCTACTGGATCTCGAATTTCCAGCTGCATTTTTATCCTGCCTGCGATTTTCCAAAATCATATGTTTTCTCTCATTGGATTTCAATCCTTTTATCTATTTGCAAAATTCTTCATCTTATTTTCCTCATGCATACCTTGATTATTGTGGTGAAAACTGTTTACTCACTTGCCTTCTCCTTATTCTTAATCCGTTTGTGGATTGTTTTTCCAAAAGATATCTCTTTCCTTCAAAAATGGTGTTTTCCTCGTGGTTGACGACCTCGCCTAGGTAACAAGGCACATTTTCCGTTGTTCATTTCTCTTACAAAGAATGACAACATAATTGTCGTGACCCCAACGACGACTCCATCCCTAGTAATGGGATATTCTTCCAATTGTCCACCATATAATTTTCTTCCCAATCCAAAAATTTCCTCAGAGTCTAATCAAGACCTTATCCTGCAGAGAGCCTTCACAACATTTGATGGTTCAGACAAGGTCAGGGAAGAAGACCGCACCAATTCAGCGTATCAGTTACTCATCAACATCAGAAGGAGAGATGAATTCGCCAAGGTCAGACAAAGACCAAGAGCAGCCAGAAGATGACGGTATCGACCCTCAGATGTACGCAATGTTTCAGAAGATGATGAAGAGGATGATGAGTGAGCAGGCTGGCACCAGCTCAGACAAAAATCCATTCAGTCAGAGAATTAGAGATCGTGTGGCCAAGAGGTCAACCAAGTCCTCTGAGGAGAATGTTCAAGATACTTCAGACGAAGATGATACCGATGAAGAATATGAGGTGCCTCCAGCATTTCATAAATGTGGCCAAAGGAGGAGTCACAAATCAAAAAGTCAGGTCGCAGAAGAGCCCCTGCAAGCACAATTCAGGGAAATGGCCAGAGTGGTCAAGGATCTGCAAGCCCGCGACAAGGGCAATAAAGTCTTCACCAGCGAGGACTTCTACGACGGTTTAGAAGGGGATGATGATCGGGAGAATCTTCCCCGAAAATTCATCAAGTTCGATGGTTCTGGCGACCCAAAAGCCCATCTCGCCATGTTCTTCGCTGAATGCTCTAGGTTCAAGAGAGACAACAGAGCATTGTTCTTATGCTTTCCCCGCAGCCTGGAAGGAGTCGCAGCCAAATGGTACGCGGAACATGTCAATCCTATAGAACTGAAAGAGTTCGACAAAGTCGTGAATTTGTTCGTTGAACGATTCTTGTTCAATACTGAAGCGCTCCCAACATTGAGCCATCTCTGCAACCTAAGGCAGAATGAAAATGAAAAGGCAAGGGACTTCATTCGCAGATGGAGAGAGACCTGCAACAAAATGAGGGATCCTATATCAGAAAAACATGCTTTATCATTGATCCTCAATAATTTTTTGCAACCTCTGAGAGGATTAATTTCTACCTCACCATCCAAATCTTTCGTTGAACTCATTGAACGAGCAGAATGGCTCGAGTTGAGTGTGGAGAATGGAGTCTATGAAGGCTTCACATTTTCCAAGAATAACTCTCAAGGTGAACAAAAGAAGAAGGCTCACTTCACTTTTGCGGCAAAATCTTTCAATAATAGCAAAGGCAACAAGAATGATCATAGTTTGGAGAGAATCAAAAAGCAAAAGGGGAAGGACATCAACAGTGATAAACCTCTCCAATCCAGCCCTCAACATCAAAAGAAAGATCAGGAAAAATCAAAGCGCAAGGACTGGAGAACTGATCGAGAATTCACCCCTCTGGATCAGACACTCGAGAGTATCCTCGAGTATATGCTTAAGAAAGACCTTGTTCGATTGCCTAAAGCTGCTGATCCTCCAGCAATTATGGGCAGATTCAAAGAACAATTTTGCAAGTTTCATCGAGCAGTAGGGCATGATACAGAAAACTGCTTCGTCCTTAAGAACATTGTTCAAGACTGCATTGACAAGAAGCTCCTCGTTGAAGATGAAAAGGAAGACTAGTCATCCTGACAAAGATTTTTTCTACAATCATTCAAGAAGATGACAATGCCAACAATTTCCCATTTCCCATCTTGCTTTTTCAAAAGAATAATGTAATCCCATTCTCTTTCCTTGATTTTAAAACATCAATAAAGTCATCAATTTTTTTTTCAATAGCTTGGTGTCGTCTTATTTACTTTCTCTTCCTTTTCATAATGTTTCTCTTGTGAGGAATGATCTTGAGGACATCTATCAGTCAAGAAACTTGTCGCCTTATTCATCAATTATCCTTCTTCTATTCAAAACTTTCTCCCTAGTTACACTGGGGCATTTTTTTGAAAAATTTATCTTTACCTCAAAACATCCTGTATGCAGGCAGGATAAACCATTCTCTCATTTTGCATATATATGCACTCATTTGCATTCATTTGCACTTCATTTGCATTTCATGTGCATGTGCATTGTATTTGCATTGACTATGCACCCAATTCCATTCCCCTTCAGGCTAAGGGATAAACCTGAATCATTTTCCATAATTCTTCAATTTCGACCCTCGGGTCATCCAATTCTTCAATTTCGATCTCCGGGTCACCCAATTCCCAATTTTAAAATCACCAAAATTCTCAATTTTGATCGCCAGGTCATCCAATTTTCATTCCCCGTTCAGGATAAGGGGATAATCCTGAAACCATTCATAGAAGCGATTCAACTCTCTATAATGGTCCTTGTTCTTCATTGAACTGATAGTGTTCCTAACGAACTGATAGTCGTTCTTCACTGAACTGATAGTGTTCCAAGCGAACTGATAGTCGTTCCAAGCGAACTGATAGTCGTTCCAAACGAACTGATAGTCGTTCTTCACTGAACTGATAGTGTTCCAAGCGAACTGATAGTCGTTCCAAGCGAACTGATAGTTGTTCCAAACGAACTGATAGTCGTTCTTCATCGAACTGATAGTGTTCCAAGTGAACTAATAGTCGTTCTTCATCGAACTGATAGTGTTCCAAGTGAACTAATAGTCGTTCTTCATCGAACTGATAGTGTTTCAAGTGAACTGATAGTCGTTCTTCATTGAACTGATAGTGTTCCAAGTGAACTGATATTGTTCCAAGTGAACTGATAGTCGTTCTTCATTGAACTGATATTGTTCCCAGTGAACTGATAGCCGTTCTTCATTGAACTTATAGTATTCCAAGCAAACTGATAGTCGTTCTTCATTGAACTGATAGTGTTCCAAGTGAACTGATAGTCGTTCTTCATTGAACTGATATTGTTTCAAGTGAACTGATAGTCGTTCTTCATTGAACTGATAGTGTTCCAAGTAAACTAATAGTCGTTCTTCATTGAACTGATAGTGTTCCAAGTGAACTGATAGTCGTTCTTCATTGAACTGATATTGTTCCCAGTGAACTGATAGTCGTTTTTCATCGAACTGATAGTGTTCCAAGTGAACTGATAGTCGTTCTTCATTGAATTGATAGTGTTCCAAGCGAACTGATAGTCGTTCTTCATTGAACTGATAGTATTCCAAGCGAACTGATAGTCATTCTTCATCGAACTGATAGTGTTCCAAGTGAACTGATAGTCATTCTTTATCGAACTGATAGTGTTCCAAGTGAACTGATAGTCGTTCCTCATCGAATTGATAGTATTCCAAGTGAACTGATAGTCGTTCTTAATTGAACTGATATTATTCCCACTGATGGTTGTTCTTAATCGAACTGATATTGTTCCCAGCAAACCGATGGGCGTTCTTAATTGAACTGATATTGTTTCCAGCGAACCGATGGTCGTTCTTAATTGAACTGATATTGTTCCCAGTGAACTGATAGTCACCTCCTTTGAGGAAAAGAGAGGAGAATTTTCGTCACGGATGCGTTAAGCTGGACCTCATGTGCTCTCTTTCATCAAGGATTTCAAGAAAATTTTGTCAATTTGTCAATCAATTGTTGATTTCAAAATTTTATTGCATAAATCTTTACCTCAGTTTACCTTCAGCATTACTTTCAAAAGAGTGAAGCTTTTGCGAAAAGAGATTCAATCTTCAAATTCGTTCTATTTGACCAACCAAAAGGATGAAGGATAAATCCTCGATATGGCCAGAAAAGAAGATTCAATGTTATTGAAAAGCCGTAGATGATCGATATTGATCACAGTCAATGGCGCATCTTTAAGGTTTATTCTTGTAAAGACAAGGCAGTGGAAATATCCTGAGCGCTAGAAAAGAGAGCGTTTACCCAAGCCCCGTTTCCTCAAAATCACCTAAGCTGCAATTAAATATCCGCAAAATGGAGCTCTCACCTGTCGTCAAGATGAAGGCGAATTAGGCGAGTAGACCCCTGGGGCCAAAGAAGATTCGAAACATCTCCAAGATGACGGAGTTTGTGACGGATCCTTCCAGGGAAAGTCCAAAGCACTGTCGAGATGAAGGCAGATGCGATGAACCTCTCGACAATCCCTAAAAGATATTTAATTTCAGCTATCGCCCAAAGATCTCCAAACCCATCATCCAAGAAGGATTGAAACATCTCCAAGTTGAAGGAGTTTGTGACGTATCCTTCCCAAAAGAGAGAAAGAGAGGAAAAAGAAAGAGAGAAAAAGTCAGAACATCTCCAAAATGAAGGAGAATGTAGCAAAAACCCAGAGAGTCAAAAGAGTGCAGAAAGATTATCAAGAGAGAAGCTCTCAGGATATCAAACTGCCAAATTTATCAAGAATCCTCTTTAACTTTGTGAAATTCTATTATCAATATTCCTTCATCAATTGCTTTCATAATATCAAATTCTCTTTCCTGCTCATATCAAGGAAATTGATAACTTCCTTGAAGAAGGTCAATTGCAAGCAATTTGGATTTCAAGTCTCGATTCTACAAAGTGAACCTTGTTTGGAGGTAATGCTTTGGGTAGAAAAGAAAGAATATCTTTGCAACAATGTGCAACATTTTCAAATATTTTGAATCAACAACAAAATTCTCAATATTTTGACAATATTTTCTAGCTATCCTGACGTGAAGTGAGAGCTTGATATCCGTCTTTGATACATCCAGACACCAATTTTAAATCCCTCTTAAGGACTTGATTCCTTCCCTTCTTTGAGAGCATGAACTCTCAGATTTGCACACTTCCCTGTGTCCCCACTGTCCCACCATAAACAGTCCCATTTCGGTTCGAGGTCAAACCACCAATCATTTCCCGCAAAAGGCAATTTCAAAAGCTGATTTTAGTCTCAACAATGAGACGCCCAAGATCAATCCCTTTTCAAGCTTTAGGGACCCCATTTTCCTTCCTTTTGCAAAAAACCCTGTCGGATTTACTGTGCAAAATCCAAAGGTTCCATCATGGTCTCTTCCTTCGAGGATTCCATTCATTTTCCGCCCGATCAGGATAAGGGTACAAACCTGAGCCTCCTTTGATGAGGTATTCCATTTTACACCCAATCAGGATAAGGGTATAAACCTGAGCCTTAATCAAAGAGGTATTTCATTTTCCGCCCGATCAGGATAAGGGTACAAACCTGAGCCTCCTTTAAAGAGGTATTTCATCTTCCGCCCGATCAGGTTAAGGGTACAAACCTGAATCTCATTTCAATGAGATATTTCATTCCCCAATCAGGTCAAGGGTTCAAACCTGAGCTTCGTTCCATGCGAGGTATTTTTGTCCCATCCAGGTCAAGGGCATAAACCTGAACTTTGCTCTCACAGAGCAAATCTTTCCTCTTCATTCTCCGTTTCATATCTACCATCTTCTTCGGGCTAATTTCTTCACACCCAGTCAGATCCTTCTAATTGGGGCATTTTTTTATGTATAGCCCAAATTTGGTGTGTTTTTCTTTGCCACTAAGCTCGGCCATGAGCCGGGTTAGTAGCAAAGAGGGGCATCTGTAAACACCCCAAATTTTCACTCACCTCCCCGACATTTTCACCAAACATCATCATTTAGCCTTTGAAATTGCCGGAGGGCAAAATGGTCATTTTCTGAGCCCGGACCTTGCAAAAGTCCAAATTTCATCTGAAACTCTCAAATTTTCTCTATTTTTATCTCAGATGTTCAAGATTTTACTCCTGACAGGAGACAGACATCTCCAAGTCTTGGTTCAAGATTATATTGCATAAGACATGACATTGCATATCATTGCATGAGCATTTCAAATCACTGGACTGCACAGCATGTCATTTCGAGGTTCAGAACTCTTGATTTCAAAATTTTCAATCCAGATTAGAATTTTAACTCTTTTCAAAATTGATTTCAAAACCCTGGGTCTTCAAAATTATCAATTTTTCCCATTTTACCCCCAGGACTCTGAATTTCAAAATATTTCCTCAGGAAAACCATCTGGATAGTTTTCAATATGGATTTGAGTCACTTCACCTCAGATTTTGCCCTTTTTGACAATTTCAAATATCTTTCTTTTACAAAATCGCCCTACAAGGGCCAACTCTTTCCAAAATTCCTGTTTTGCCCATCAGTCAAGATTTTATGAAAATTCCAAAAAGAAGTTGTGGTTTTATCCTTATTTCAATAAAGAAGCAATGTGGGACCCACACTGAGGTGGTGTCACACAAGCTTTCCTTTTGAAAATTTGAATTTTGAAAAACCCAAAAATATAGGAGCCTTGTCCCCTGGATTGGTGCCACTTGTCCTTTCTCTCTCCTCTCATCCACATGCCAAGTGTCAGTGTGGGGCTACCTTCAGAAGCCGCCACATGTCATCCCATTTTATCTGCCATGTGTCACCCTATCCATCCTGCGCCATGTGTCATTCCATGACTACCAAGAGATGCCAAGTGTCATAGGTTGTCCTGTCTAGAAAAAGTGGAGTTTGTCTCCTCTGAGGTGGCGCCACTTGAAGTGTGTCTCCTGCAGGGGACACGTGTCAACCCCTCCTTCCTTCTAGAAAAGTAGCCTGACACATGTCCTCCCCCTATTTTTCTCAGAAAAGTAGGAGACATGTGTCACTCCTAAATTCCTACAGAAAAAGTAGGCTTGTCTCCTCTGAGGTGGCGCCATCTGGAGTGTCTCCTGCAGAGGACACATGGCAAGCTCTCATTTCCTCAGAAAAAGCAAGTGCCATGTGTCATCTCCTGCCCTCTTCAGAAAAACTAGAATTCAAATATTCAAATCTTCTCATAGGTGGCGCAGATCAAGAACTCCTACCTTTTTCATCCTGTCTGAGATGGCGCCACATGGCTTGGCCCACCTTCTCTCCCCTCTGCCACGTGTCATTCTCTGCTTCTTTCAGAAAAAGTAGATGACACATGTCTTCTCCCTACTTCTTTCAGAAAAGTAGGAGACACATGTCACTCCTGGCCTTCTTCAGAAAAAGCAAACCATTTAAAATTCAAACAAGGCACTAGGTGGCGAAAATCCGGAGCTCTGATTTTTCCAGATGGCCTATGAGGGCGCCACATGTCCCTTCCCTCCTTCTCATCCCTCTGCCACGTGTCATCTTCTACTTCTTTCAGGAAAAGAAGGTGACACATGTCTCCTTCTCATTCCTTTAGAAAAGTAGAGGACACATGTCCTCTCCCTACTTTTTTCAGAAAAGTAGGAGACACATGTCACTGCCCTCTTTTTCCTCCCTCTTGCCACATGGCATTGTAGGAGCCACCCTGAGGTGGCGCCACATGTCCATCCTCCATTCCTTTAGGGCCAACCTCCATTTGAATTTCAAACTTCCCCCTGAGGTGGCGCCATCTGAGAAAGCCTCTCCAGCAGGCTGACACTTGGAACCATCCTGGACTGCCACATGTCCAGATCTCCTTTCACCAGAAAAAGCAAAATTCAAATTCCTCTAAGGTGGCGCCTTCTGAGCCCACTGCTCTGTCCTTCTGACATGTGTCAAACACCTTTTGAGGTGGCACCATTCCAGGACTCCACTTGGCTCCATTTTTATTTTTATTTTATTTTTAATAAAGGTAGCCCACCATGAGGTGGCGCCACCTGAGGACTCCCTACAAAAGGTGAGTTTGAATTTCAAATTCCAAGAGATCACCCTCTGAGGTGGCGCCTTCTGAGAGTTCCCTGCAGAGAGAATCAAGCAAACTTTTGAAAAATTCCAAATTCCCCCTGCTGAGGTGTCTCACCCACAAAATTTCCATTTTTTTTTATTTTTCTCAAAAATTAAAACACCTTTTGAGGTGGCGCCACCTGAGGGCTCCCTGCAAAAGCCAAATTCGAATTTCAAACCCCCAGATGGCACCCCCTGAGATGGCGCCACATGGAGGGCTCAGATTGAACCTGTTTGAATTTCAAAAATTTTCAGAAAAGTTATAAAAACAAGGGTTCACGCCCAGCCTAAGGGAGATCATTTTTTTTTAGCTCTTGTGAACTTGGAAAATCCAACCTAGCCTTCCTAACATCTGATTTTGAACCTTGGAAATCGTGCCCCCTTTGGCGCATTGAAGAAGGTGGAGTAGAGCTCGTGCTGTGGCCAGTCCAATTCCAACGGAGCTCGATTTTGGTGGACCATCCGAAGCCCGGAGTGAAGAACGAAGGAAGCTCGTGGTAGCTGCCCCTTTCAAGAGCACCTACGCTGCGTAACGAAACAAGGTGCACTTTTTTTCCCCGTGATGTGATTCTATAATCCGAATCGGGAGTCGTTTGAAGAAAAAGCTCATCCGAGGGATGGATTGAGCTATTCTCATAAAACGACATATATAAAAATGTTTCATTATGCTTCCTTGATGATTTTAACATTCATATAGTTATCTAGGTTTAATTTGCATTTTATTTCATTCATTTAGCATATTTCATGAATTAATTAGAATTAATTTAGCCTTTCTTTCAATTCTGCTTATTTTCAGTAAGTCTCTGTTTTTGTCAGTCAGTCCACACGTCATTTCATGCATTTATTTTTTATTAAAAATCCCAAAAAAATCACGGAATGCGCCCTTAGGTGTCCCTGAAATTTTGCCAAAAATTCGGAGCCATTTGAATTTGTTTACTGCGGTAAACATCCAAAATGGTAAGTCGGGTTTTGTAACCCGGGATGCGTTTTGAAAAACATTTGCCGACTTGTAAAATCAAGTGCTCCCTCCTGGAAGGTCCGATTTTCGATCCGAAAAATGCCCTGAACGCGGGAGAATGTCTAGTTTTTAATATGATTTTTTCAGATTTTTCTGATTTTTTTTATGACTGACAAAAATCCGAGAGTCCGGGACACGTGTCAGAGCCTAATTTGGGCCTCTGAGATCTTGGATCGACTTAGGGCTATGGTTTCTCTTTGTGTGTTTCTCAAAATCCGAAACTGTAAAAAGTGAAAGTGGTGTCCGAGATGTCCTCTGTTTGCATCTAAAAGCCTGGAATTTTTAGAACAGTGTTGACCCCTGATTCGGATTTTTCTCGTCAGTCTACTGTTTTGCTACATTTGTCTGTTCTGTTAGTTTAGGCAGAAATAGTTATATTTTTCTCTGTGTTTCTGTTGATCAAATGCCGAAGTCATAAACATGAAAGTTGTTCATGTAGGTGTCGTTCATAGCTATGATTAATTTCATAAATTTCCATGGCTGTTTTATATTTGTTTGGCATTTTACATCAGATTAGGGTGATTTTTACCTCTGTCAGAACTAAATCCCTGTTATTGAACTCACCATGGCTCAAATCCCGAGGCTGTAAAAACCAAAAATGTTCCATTTCGGGTCTTTTAGCAGTCTGCAAAATATCAGAAGTTTCCATGGTGTAAATCTTGCATTATCATATTAGGCATTGCATTTGGTTCGGATCCATAGGCAAAATCCATCATTTTAGGACTTTCTTTGAATTTTGGCATTTAAATCATATCATTTCATGAGTTTTAGCATTCTAGGTTGTTTATCAAAGTGTTTAGATGCTTCATACCGAATTTGGTGTAATTTGGAATCCATTTGAGGTTCGGATCATCCATAATACCAAAACAGGGTCCCGCAGGACCCCGATTCAAGCGAAAAACAAGCGAAATTCGTTATTTTTGATAAATTGCAAAATACCAAATTCTGATTTTAAAGTCCTAATGTGTTTAGAAGCATGTCATATTGCATTTCATCATCATTGAATTCAATTTGAATTTCGAAATCCCAATTTTACTAAGTTTTCCTTCAAAAAACCCTGATTTTAAAGGTGTAACTTTAATTTTAGGTGTATTTTGGTCATTTTGACCCCAATTCCGAATTTCAAACTGTTTTCCACTGAATTTCTTGCATTTTCATCATTTCAAATATCAAGGAAGCATGAGAATAGGGTTTATATCCAATTAAGTCCAATAATTTCATAATATTATTGGAAAATCTTGGAAAAACCCACATATTTGAGCTAACTTTATTTCAAGCTTGGCAGGGACATTCCAAAGAAGGAGCTGAAGTCTGCAAATTTCTTTTATTTCCTTTATTTAGTGATGTAATAATGTAAATTTTGGAATAAGAGATTTAATTTCCTGCTTAGACTAGGATGCATATCATATAGTTTGAATTTATGCAAATATCCTGCTTATGTGATGCATACATCTTATTTCAAAAGCACTATGGATGTTCACGAATGGCACGTGCACCAACTCTTAGGGAGTTGATGGACTCGGAGGGATCCATATTTACGGCCCTAGTCGGAATATGGACGAGACCCAGATCCATCATCTTTCTACTAGTCACATTGAGCCTACACTCTTAGGCTATCTTAAAATGCACATCATATTTCCAAAGTTTTCAAAATCATGTGCATCAAATCAACTAAATTCTGAACATATTCATGGCCACAGTCAGGATATGTGAAGGATTTATCTTGACTTAATGTACATTTTTCCAACAAATCCCTTAGAAAATCTTTTCAAAGTGCATTCATTCACTCATATCATTTGCATCATGAAATCATTGATTTTCTCAAGATTTTCTCAAGAAAACTTCATTCTCAAGAAATCGATTTCTCAAGAAACTCTAAGAATCTTTCAAAATCGGTTTTCCAAAGACAAGTTTTTCCACAGTTTTCCCAGGAAAATGATATTTTCTTAAGATATTCAAAAGAGTTTTCCAATCTCTCTTCAAGATCCAAAATCGATTTCCAAGTATTTAAAAAGGTAAAATTCCCAGGATTTCGATTCCCCAAGTTTTGAATTTCCTTCTCCAATGAGTTTTCCTATAAATTTTCCATCATTTTCCTAAGAAAACTCTCAAAGTCCAAGTTTTCCTAAGAAGTGTTTCCCTTTTCAAAAAGGTTCATCTTTTCTCAGGAATCACTTCCATTTTCCCAAGATTTTCAACTATTTCTGATTTTTCCACATCTTTATAAGCTTTCTCATGTTTTCAAAAACCCCTTTTTTATTTGAGTTTCCTGAGAAATTGACCTTTTTCCTGAGAGATTCTTTCCAACTCCAAATGTTTTCTAAGCATACATCATGCTTTCCAACTGGCATTTTCCAAGATCTCATAGCACATGCCTGAATTCTCTGTGCATTTAAGATAGAACATAACTTCGATAATTTAACCAAGTCAAGCATAGTTTTGGTCCTTGGTTCGATTACCCCTGTTAAAGGCGGCAGGAACGGTCGAACCTCGTACCGACAGGTCGAGCCCCATCCCATGGATTTTCCCGCAATTTTCAAAAACGGAGGCGAGTATTTCAAAACAATTTCCAAAATCCGGTCAAAGTTTGAAGCGCGAAAGCGTTTCTCTCTTTTTCTCTTCCGCAAGGAAGAGAAGACGGGGGAAAAATTTCGCGATGATAACAGGTTTGGCGACCGTGATGGGACCTGTCCTTGTCTGACCTAAATTATGCTTGACTTAGTTCAATTATCGAAATTATGTTCACAAAATGTCAGCTCTTTTACTTTCAATATCATGTGAGCCTAGGAGCCTAGATTCTGACCTAGCTGACATTGACTGCATATAGACTAGGCATGGTTTGGTAGGACCAGATTGAGGAGAAATTTTCATGCTCACATAGACTTAGGTCTAAATACAACTCTCCTCAATTTAGGATCTGAATGCAAACAATGTATGCTTCTTCAAAGATTTTCAAAAGTCTATCTCTCTAGGACTTAGAGCCATCTATTTCTTGCATGTGATCATTTTTCAAAACCTCCAATTACCTATCATTACCCGGTCTTCACGTTGCTGGGCTCTCTTCCAGAACCATAGTTCGGGACAGAGCCTCACAACTGGGCCACCTATTTGGGTTAACCCCCCCTACTACGTACCGCGGGCCACAGTCCGAAGTATATCGGTAGGCGCTCAAGGATGTTGGAAAACCTTACCTTAGAACCGGAGTGGAAATTCTATGCCACGTACCTCGGATTTCGATTTGGGTATATCGGCATAACTGAATTGGACAAAGATGATCTGAACTTAGAGTTAGGATTAAGGTCCTACAGCTGTTTTCAAAATGATGCATCTAGAGTCAGCTTTTTAGGGAGTGCTGAATGTGCATAAATGTTTATGCAGGATGTGAGTTTGTATGATACTTTTATTTCTCTCATATTTTTTCCAAAAATATCTTTCCAAATATCCATATTCTCATCTTTTCCTTTATTTTCTAAAACCCTGGATGGTTTTTCCCAAATATTCAATTTCTTTCAAAACTCCAGGTGATTTTTCATTCTCCCGTTCTACTGGATCTCGAATTTCCAGCTGCATTTTTATCCTGCCTGCGATTTTCCAAAATCATATGTTTTCTCTCATTGGATTTCAATCCTTTTATCTATTTGCAAAATTCTTCATCTTATTTTCCTCATGCATACCTTGATTATTGTGGTGAAAACTGTTTACTCACTTGCCTTCTCCTTATTCTTAATCCGTTTGTGGATTGTTTTTCCAAAAGATATCTCTTTCCTTCAAAAATGGTGTTTTCCTCGTGGTTGACGACCTCGCCTAGGTAACAAGGCACATTTTCCGTTGTTCATTTCTCTTACAAAGAATGACAACATAATTGTCGTGACCCCAACGACGACTCCATCCCTAGTAATGGGATATTCTTCCAATTGTCCACCATATAATTTTCTTCCCAATCCAAAAATTTCCTCAGAGTCTAATCAAGACCTTATCCTGCAGAGAGCCTTCACAACATTTGATGGTTCAGACAAGGTCAGGGAAGAAGACCGCACCAATTCAGCGTATCAGTTACTCATCAACATCAGAAGGAGAGATGAATTCGCCAAGGTCAGACAAAGACCAAGAGCAGCCAGAAGATGACGGTATCGACCCTCAGATGTACGCAATGTTTCAGAAGATGATGAAGAGGATGATGAGTGAGCAGGCTGGCACCAGCTCAGACAAAAATCCATTCAGTCAGAGAATTAGAGATCGTGTGGCCAAGAGGTCAACCAAGTCCTCTGAGGAGAATGTTCAAGATACTTCAGACGAAGATGATACCGATGAAGAATATGAGGTGCCTCCGGCATTTCATAAATGTGGCCAAAGGAGGAGTCACAAATCAAAAAGTCAGGTCGCAGAAGAGCCCCTGCAAGCACAATTCAGGGAAATGGCCAGAGTGGTCAAGGATCTGCAAGCCCGCGACAAGGGCAATAAAGTCTTCACCAGCGAGGACTTCTACGACGGTTTAGAAGGGGATGATGATCGGGAGAATCTTCCCCGAAAATTCATCAAGTTCGATGGTTCTGGCGACCCAAAAGCCCATCTCGCCATGTTCTTCGCTGAATGCTCTAGGTTCAAGAGAGACAACAGAGCATTGTTCTTATGCTTTCCCCGCAGCCTGGAAGGAGTCGCAGCCAAATGGTACGCGGAACATGTCAATCCTATAGAACTGAAAGAGTTCGACAAAGTCGTGAATTTGTTCGTTGAACGATTCTTGTTCAATACTGAAGCGCTCCCAACATTGAGCCATCTCTGCAACCTAAGGCAGAATGAAAATGAAAAGGCAAGGGACTTCATTCGCAGATGGAGAGAGACCTGCAACAAAATGAGGGATCCTATATCAGAAAAACATGCTTTATCATTGATCCTCAATAATTTTTTGCAACCTCTGAGAGGATTAATTTCTACCTCACCATCCAAATCTTTCGTTGAACTCATTGAACGAGCAGAATGGCTCGAGTTGAGTGTGGAGAATGGAGTTTATGAAGGCTTCACATTTTCCAAGAATAACTCTCAAGGTGAACAAAAGAAGAAGGCTCACTTCACTTTTGCGGCAAAATCTTTCAATAATAGCAAAGGCAACAAGAATGATCATAGTTTGGAGAGAATCAAAAAGCAAAAGGGGAAGGACATCAACAGTGATAAACCTCTCCAATCCAGCCCTCAACATCAAAAGAAAGATCAGGAAAAATCAAAGCGCAAGGACTGGAGAACTGATCGAGAATTCACCCCTCTGGATCAGACACTCGAGAGTATCCTCGAGTATATGCTTGAGAAAGACCTTGTTCGATTGCCTAAAGCTGCTGATCCTCCAGCAATTATGGGCAGATTCAAAGAACAATTTTGCAAGTTTCATCGAGCAGTAGGGCATGATACAGAAAACTGCTTCGTCCTTAAGAACATTGTTCAAGACTGCATTGACAAGAAGCTCCTCGTTGAAGATGAAAAGGAAGACTAGTCATCCTGACAAAGATTTTTTCTACAATCATTCAAGAAGATGACAATGCCAACAATTTCCCATTTCCCATCTTGCTTTTTCAAAAGAATAATGTAATCCCATTCTCTTTCCTTGATTTTAAAACATCAATAAAGTCATCAATTTTTTTTTCAATAGCTTGGTGTCGTCTTATTTACTTTCTCTTCCTTTTCATAATGTTTCTCTTGTGAGGAATGATCTTGAGGACATCTATCAGTCAAGAAACTTGTCGCCTTATTCATCAATTATCCTTCTTCTATTCAAAACTTTCTCCCTAGTTACACTGGGGCATTTTTTTGAAAAATTTATCTTTACCTCAAAACATCCTGTATGCAGGCAGGATAAACCATTCTCTCATTTTGCATATATATGCACTCATTTGCATTCATTTGCACTTCATTTGCATTTCATGTGCATGTGCATTGTATTTGCATTGACTATGCACCCAATTCCATTCCCCTTCAGGCTAAGGGATAAACCTGAATCATTTTCCATAATTCTTCAATTTCGACCCTCGGGTCATCCAATTCTTCAATTTCGATCTCCGGGTCACCCAATTCCCAATTTTAAAATCACCAAAATTCTCAATTTTGATCGCCAGGTCATCCAATTTTCATTCCCCGTTCAGGATAAGGGGATAATCCTGAAACCATTCATATAAGCGATTCAACTCTCTATAATGGTCCTTGTTCTTCATTGAACTGATAGTGTTCCTAACGAACTGATAGTCGTTCTTCACTGAACTGATAGTGTTCCAAGCGAACTGATAGTCGTTCCAAGCGAACTGATAGTCGTTCCAAACGAACTGATAGTCGTTCTTCACTGAACTGATAGTGTTCCAAGCGAACTGATAGTCGTTCCAAGCGAACTGATAGTTGTTCCAAACGAACTGATAGTCGTTCTTCATCGAACTGATAGTGTTCCAAGTGAACTAATAGTCGTTCTTCATCGAACTGATAGTGTTCCAAGTGAACTAATAGTCGTTCTTCATCGAACTGATAGTGTTTCAAGTGAACTGATAGTCGTTCTTCATTGAACTGATAGTGTTCCAAGTGAACTGATATTGTTCCAAGTGAACTGATAGTCGTTCTTCATTGAACTGATATTGTTCCCAGTGAACTGATAGCCGTTCTTCATTGAACTTATAGTATTCCAAGCAAACTGATAGTCGTTCTTCATTGAACTGATAGTGTTCCAAGTGAACTGATAGTCGTTCTTCATTGAACTGATATTGTTTCAAGTGAACTGATAATCGTTCTTCATTGAACTGATAGTGTTCCAAGTAAACTAATAGTCGTTCTTCATTGAACTGATAGTGTTCCAAGTGAACTGATAGTCGTTCTTCATTGAACTGATATTGTTCCCAGTGAACTGATAGTCGTTCTTCATCGAACTGATAGTGTTCCAAGTGAACTGATAGTCGTTCTTCATTGAATTGATAGTGTTCCAAGCGAACTGATAGTCGTTCTTCATTGAACTGATAGTATTCCAAGCGAACTGATAGTCATTCTTCATCGAACTGATAGTGTTCCAAGTGAACTGATAGTCATTCTTTATCGAACTGATAGTGTTCCAAGTGAACTGATAGTCGTTCCTCATCGAATTGATAGTATTCCAAGTGAACTGATAGTCGTTCTTAATTGAACTGATATTATTCCCACTGATGGTTGTTCTTAATCGAACTGATATTGTTCCCAGCAAACCGATGGGCGTTCTTAATTGAACTGATATTGTTTCCAGCGAACCGATGGTCGTTCTTAATTGAACTGATATTGTTCCCAGTGAACTGATAGTCACCTCCTTTGAGGAAAAGAGAGGAGAATTTTCGTCACGGATGCGTTAAGCTGGACCTCATGTGCTCTCTTTCATCAAGGATTTCAAGAAAATTTTGTCAATTTGTCAATCAATTGTTGATTTCAAAATTTTATTGCATAAATCTTTACCTCAGTTTACCTTCAGCATTACTTTCAAAAGAGTGAAGCTTTTGCGAAAAGAGATTCAATCTTCAAATTCGTTCTATTTGACCAACCAAAAGGATGAAGGATAAATCCTCGATATGGCCAGAAAAGAAGATTCAATGTTATTGAAAAGCCGTAGATGATCGATATTGATCACAGTCAATGGCGCATCTTTAAGGTTTATTCTTGTAAAGACAAGGCAGTGGAAATATCCTGAGCGCTAGAAAAGAGAGCGTTTACCCAAGCCCCGTTTCCTCAAAATCACCTAAGCTGCAATTAAATATCCGCAAAATGGAGCTCTCACCTGTCGTCAAGATGAAGGCGAATTAGGCGAGTAGACCCCTGGGGCCAAAGAAGATTCGAAACATCTCCAAGATGACGGAGTTTGTGACGGATCCTTCCAGGGAAAGTCCAAAGCACTGTCGAGATGAAGGCAGATGCGATGAACCTCTCGACAATCCCTAAAAGATATTTAATTTCAGCTATCGCCCAAAGATCTCCAAACCCATCATCCAAGAAGGATTGAAACATCTCCAAGTTGAAGGAGTTTGTGACGTATCCTTCCCAAAAGAGAGAAAGAGAGGAAAAAGAAAGAGAGAAAAAGTCAGAACATCTCCAAAATGAAGGAGAATGTAGCAAAAACCCAGAGAGTCAAAAGAGTGCAGAAAGATTATCAAGAGAGAAGCTCTCAGGATATCAAACTGCCAAATTTATCAAGAATCCTCTTTAACTTTGTGAAATTCTATTATCAATATTCCTTCATCAATTGCTTTCATAATATCAAATTCTCTTTCCTGCTCATATCAAGGAAATTGATAACTTCCTTGAAGAAGGTCAATTGCAAGCAATTTGGATTTCAAGTCTCGATTCTACAAAGTGAACCTTGTTTGGAGGTAATGCTTTGGGTAGAAAAGAAAGAATATCTTTGCAACAATGTGCAACATTTTCAAATATTTTGAATCAACAACAAAATTCTCAATATTTTGACAATATTTTCTAGCTATCCTGACGTGAAGTGAGAGCTTGATATCCGTCTTTGATACATCCAGACACCAATTTTAAATCCCTCTTAAGGACTTGATTCCTTCCCTTCTTTGAGAGCATGAACTCTCAGATTTGCACACTTCCCTGTGTCCCCACTGTCCCACCATAAACAGTCCCATTTCGGTTCGAGGTCAAACCACCAATCATTTCCCGCAAAAGGCAATTTCAAAAGCTGATTTTAGTCTCAACAATGAGACGCCCAAGATCAATCCCTTTTCAAGCTTTAGGGACCCCATTTTCCTTCCTTTTGCAAAAAACCCTGTCGGATTTACTGTGCAAAATCCAAAGGTTCCATCATGGTCTCTTCCTTCGAGGATTCCATTCATTTTCCGCCCGATCAGGATAAGGGTACAAACCTGAGCCTCCTTTGATGAGGTATTCCATTTTACACCCAATCAGGATAAGGGTATAAACCTGAGCCTTAATCAAAGAGGTATTTCATTTTCCGCCCGATCAGGATAAGGGTACAAACCTGAGCCTCCTTTAAAGAGGTATTTCATCTTCCGCCCGATCAGGTTAAGGGTACAAACCTGAATCTCATTTCAATGAGATATTTCATTCCCCAATCAGGTCAAGGGTTCAAACCTGAGCTTCGTTCCATGCGAGGTATTTTTGTCCCATCCAGGTCAAGGGCATAAACCTGAACTTTGCTCTCACAGAGCAAATCTTTCCTCTTCATTCTCCGTTTCATATCTACCATCTTCTTCGGGCTAATTTCTTCACACCCAGTCAGATCCTTCTAATTGGGGCATTTTTTTATGTATAGCCCAAATTTGGTGTGTTTTTCTTTGCCACTAAGCTCGGCCATGAGCCGGGTTAGTAGCAAAGAGGGGCATCTGTAAACACCCCAAATTTTCACTCACCTCCCCGACATTTTCACCAAACATCATCATTTAGCCTTTGAAATTGCCGGAGGGCAAAATGGTCATTTTCTGAGCCCGGACCTTGCAAAAGTCCAAATTTCATCTGAAACTCTCAAATTTTCTCTATTTTTATCTCAGATGTTCAAGATTTTACTCCTGACAGGAGACAGACATCTCCAAGTCTTGGTTCAAGATTATATTGCATAAGACATGACATTGCATATCATTGCATGAGCATTTCAAATCACTGGACTGCACAGCATGTCATTTCGAGGTTCAGAACTCTTGATTTCAAAATTTTCAATCCAGATTAGAATTTTAACTCTTTTCAAAATTGATTTCAAAACCCTGGGTCTTCAAAATTATCAATTTTTCCCATTTTACCCCCAGGACTCTGAATTTCAAAATATTTCCTCAGGAAAACCATCTGGATAGTTTTCAATATGGATTTGAGTCACTTCACCTCAGATTTTGCCCTTTTTGACAATTTCAAATATCTTTCTTTTACAAAATCGCCCTACAAGGGCCAACTCTTTCCAAAATTCCTGTTTTGCCCATCAGTCAAGATTTTATGAAAATTCCAAAAAGAAGTTGTGGTTTTATCCTTATTTCAATAAAGAAGCAATGTGGGACCCACACTGAGGTGGTGTCACACAAGCTTTCCTTTTGAAAATTTGAATTTTGAAAAACCCAAAAATATAGGAGCCTTGTCCCCTGGATTGGTGCCACTTGTCCTTTCTCTCTCCTCTCATCCACATGCCAAGTGTCAGTGTGGGGCTACCTTCAGAAGCCGCCACATGTCATCCCATTTTATCTGCCATGTGTCACCCTATCCATCCTGCGCCATGTGTCATTCCATGACTACCAAGAGATGCCAAGTGTCATAGGTTGTCCTGTCTAGAAAAAGTGGAGTTTGTCTCCTCTGAGGTGGCGCCACTTGAAGTGTGTCTCCTGCAGGGGACACGTGTCAACCCCTCCTTCCTTCTAGAAAAGTAGCCTGACACATGTCCTCCCCCTATTTTTCTCAGAAAAGTAGGAGACATGTGTCACTCCTAAATTCCTACAGAAAAAGTAGGCTTGTCTCCTCTGAGGTGGCGCCATCTGGAGTGTCTCCTGCAGAGGACACATGGCAAGCTCTCATTTCCTCAGAAAAAGCAAGTGCCATGTGTCATCTCCTGCCCTCTTCAGAAAAACTAGAATTCAAATATTCAAATCTTCTCATAGGTGGCGCAGATCAAGAACTCCTACCTTTTTCATCCTGTCTGAGATGGCGCCACATGGCTTGGCCCACCTTCTCTCCCCTCTGCCACGTGTCATTCTCTGCTTCTTTCAGAAAAAGTAGATGACACATGTCTTCTCCCTACTTCTTTCAGAAAAGTAGGAGACACATGTCACTCCTGGCCTTCTTCAGAAAAAGCAAACCATTTAAAATTCAAACAAGGCACTAGGTGGCGAAAATCCGGAGCTCTGATTTTTCCAGATGGCCTATGAGGGCGCCACATGTCCCTTCCCTCCTTCTCATCCCTCTGCCACGTGTCATCTTCTACTTCTTTCAGGAAAAGAAGGTGACACATGTCTCCTTCTCATTCCTTTAGAAAAGTAGAGGACACATGTCCTCTCCCTACTTTTTTCAGAAAAGTAGGAGACACATGTCACTGCCCTCTTTTTCCTCCCTCTTGCCACATGGCATTGTAGGAGCCACCCTGAGGTGGCGCCACATGTCCATCCTCCATTCCTTTAGGGCCAACCTCCATTTGAATTTCAAACTTCCCCCTGAGGTGGCGCCATCTGAGAAAGCCTCTCCAGCAGGCTGACACTTGGAACCATCCTGGACTGCCACATGTCCAGATCTCCTTTCACCAGAAAAAGCAAAATTCAAATTCCTCTAAGGTGGCGCCTTCTGAGCCCACTGCTCTGTCCTTCTGACATGTGTCAAACACCTTTTGAGGTGGCACCATTCCAGGACTCCACTTGGCTCCATTTTTATTTTTATTTTATTTTTAATAAAGGTAGCCCACCATGAGGTGGCGCCACCTGAGGACTCCCTACAAAAGGTGAGTTTGAATTTCAAATTCCAAGAGATCACCCTCTGAGGTGGCGCCTTCTGAGAGTTCCCTGCAGAGAGAATCAAGCAAACTTTTGAAAAATTCCAAATTCCCCCTGCTGAGGTGTCTCACCCACAAAATTTCCATTTTTTTTTATTTTTCTCAAAAATTAAAACACCTTTTGAGGTGGCGCCACCTGAGGGCTCCCTGCAAAAGCCAAATTCGAATTTCAAACCCCCAGATGGCACCCCCTGAGATGGCGCCACATGGAGGGCTCAGATTGAACCTGTTTGAATTTCAAAATTTTTCAGAAAAGTTATAAAAACAAGGGTTCACGCCCAGCCTAAGGGAGATCATTTTTTTTTAGCTCTTGTGAACTTGGAAAATCCAACCTAGCCTTCCTAACATCTGATTTTGAACCTTGGAAATCGTGCCCCCTTTGGCGCATTGAAGAAGGTGGAGTAGAGCTCGTGCTGTGGCCAGTCCAATTCCAACGGAGCTCGATTTTGGTGGACCATCCGAAGCCCGGAGTGAAGAACGAAGGAAGCTCGTGGTAGCTGCCCCTTTCAAGAGCACCTACGCTGCGTAACGAAACAAGGTGCACTTTTTTTCCCCGTGATGTGATTCTATAATCCGAATCGGGAGTCGTTTGAAGAAAAAGCTCATCCGAGGGATGGATTGAGCTATTCTCATAAAACGACATATATAAAAATGTTTCATTATGCTTCCTTGATGATTTTAACATTCATATAGTTATCTAGGTTTAATTTGCATTTTATTTCATTCATTTAGCATATTTCATGAATTAATTAGAATTAATTTAGCCTTTCTTTCAATTCTGCTTATTTTCAGTAAGTCTCTGTTTTTGTCAGTCAGTCCACACGTCATTTCATGCATTTATTTTTTATTAAAAATCCCAAAAAAATCACGGAATGCGCCCTTAGGTGTCCCTGAAATTTTGCCAAAAATTCGGAGCCATTTGAATTTGTTTACTGCGGTAAACATCCAAAATGGTAAGTCGGGTTTTGTAACCCGGGATGCGTTTTGAAAAACATTTGCCGACTTGTAAAATCAAGTGCTCCCTCCTGGAAGGTCCGATTTTCGATCCGAAAAATGCCCTGAACGCGGGAGAATGTCTAGTTTTTAATATGATTTTTTCAGATTTTTCTGATTTTTTTTATGACTGACAAAAATCCGAGAGTCCGGGACACGTGTCAGAGCCTAATTTGGGCCTCTGAGATCTTGGATCGACTTAGGGCTATGGTTTCTCTTTGTGTGTTTCTCAAAATCCGAAACTGTAAAAAGTGAAAGTGGTGTCCGAGATGTCCTCTGTTTGCATCTAAAAGCCTGTAATTTTTAGAACAGTGTTGACCCCTGATTCGGATTTTTCTCGTCAGTCTACTGTTTTGCTACATTTGTCTGTTCTGTTAGTTTAGGCAGAAATAGTTATATTTTTCTCTGTGTTTCTGTTGATCAAATGCCGAAGTCATAAACATGAAAGTTGTTCATGTAGGTGTCGTTCATAGCTATGATTAATTTCATAAATTTCCATGGCTGTTTTATATTTGTTTGGCATTTTACATCAGATTAGGGTGATTTTTACCTCTGTCAGAACTAAATCCCTGTTATTGAACTCACCATGGCTCAAATCCCGAGGCTGTAAAAACCAAAAATGTTCCATTTCGGGTCTTTTAGCAGTCTGCAAAATATCAGAAGTTTCCATGGTGTAAATCTTGCATTATCATATTAGGCATTGCATTTGGTTCGGATCCATAGGCAAAATCCATCATTTTAGGACTTTCTTTGAATTTTGGCATTTAAATCATATCATTTCATGAGTTTTAGCATTCTAGGTTGTTTATCAAAGTGTTTAGATGCTTCATACCGAATTTGGTGTAATTTGGAATCCATTTGAGGTTCGGATCATCCATAATACCAAAACAGGGTCCCGCAGGACCCCGATTCAAGCGAAAAACAAGCGAAATTCGTTATTTTTGATAAATTGCAAAATACCAAATTCTGATTTTAAAGTCCTAATGTGTTTAGAAGCATGTCATATTGCATTTCATCATCATTGAATTCAATTTGAATTTCGAAATCCCAATTTTACTAAGTTTTCCTTCAAAAAACCCTGATTTTAAAGGTGTAACTTTAATTTTAGGTGTATTTTGGTCATTTTGACCCCAATTCCGAATTTCAAACTGTTTTCCACTGAATTTCTTGCATTTTCATCATTTCAAATATCAAGGAAGCATGAGAATAGGGTTTATATCCAATTAAGTCCAATAATTTCATAATATTATTGGAAAATCTTGGAAAAACCCACATATTTGAGCTAACTTTATTTCAAGCTTGGCAGGGACATTCCAAAGAAGGAGCTGAAGTCTGCAAATTTCTTTTATTTCCTTTATTTAGTGATGTAATAATGTAAATTTTGGAATAAGAGATTTAATTTCCTGCTTAGACTAGGATGCATATCATATAGTTTGAATTTATGCAAATATCCTGCTTATGTGATGCATACATCTTATTTCAAAAGCACTATGGATGTTCACGAATGGCACGTGCACCAACTCTTAGGGAGTTGATGGACTCGGAGGGATCCATATTTACGGCCCTAGTCGGAATATGGACGAGACCCAGATCCATCATCTTTCTACTAGTCACATTGAGCCTACACTCTTAGGCTATCTTAAAATGCACATCATATTTCCAAAGTTTTCAAAATCATGTGCATCAAATCAACTAAATTCTGAACATATTCATGGCCACAGTCAGGATATGTGAAGGATTTATCTTGACTTAATGTACATTTTTCCAACAAATCCCTTAGAAAATCTTTTCAAAGTGCATTCATTCACTCATATCATTTGCATCATGAAATCATTGATTTTCTCAAGATTTTCTCAAGAAAACTTCATTCTCAAGAAATCGATTTCTCAAGAAACTCTAAGAATCTTTCAAAATCGGTTTTCCAAAGACAAGTTTTTCCACAGTTTTCCCAGGAAAATGATATTTTCTTAAGATATTCAAAAGAGTTTTCCAATCTTTCTTCAAGATCCAAAATCGATTTCCAAGTATTTAAAAAGGTAAAATTCCCAGGATTTCGATTCCCCAAGTTTTGAATTTCCTTCTCCAATGAGTTTTCCTATAAATTTTCCATCATTTTCCTAAGAAAACTCTCAAAGTCCAAGTTTTCCTAAGAAGTGTTTCCCTTTTCAAAAAGGTTCATCTTTTCTCAGGAATCACTTCCATTTTCCCAAGATTTTCAACTATTTCTGATTTTTCCACATCTTTATAAGCTTTCTCATGTTTTCAAAAACCCCTTTTTTATCTGAGTTTCCTGAGAAATTGACCTTTTTCCTGAGAGATTCTTTCCAACTCCAAATGTTTTCTAAGCATACATCATGCTTTCCAACTGGCATTTTCCAAGATCTCATAGCACATGCCTGAATTCTCTGTGCATTTAAGATAGAACATAACTTCGATAATTTAACCAAGTCAAGCATAGTTTTGGTCCTTGGTTCGATTACCCCTGTTAAAGGCGGCAGGAACGGTCGAACCTCGTACCGACAGGTCGAGCCCCATCCCATGGATTTTCCCGCAATTTTCAAAAACGGAGGCGAGTATTTCAAAACAATTTCCAAAATCCGGTCAAAGTTTGAAGCGCGAAAGCGTTTCTCTCTTTTTCTCTTCCGCAAGGAAGAGAAGACGGGGGAAAAATTTCGCGATGATAACAGGTTTGGCGACCGTGATGGGACCTGTCCTTGTCTGACCTAAATTATGCTTGACTTAGTTCAATTATCGAAATTATGTTCACAAAATGTCAGCTCTTTTACTTTCAATATCATGTGAGCCTAGGAGCCTAGATTCTGACCTAGCTGACATTGACTGCATATAGACTAGGCATGGTTTGGTAGGACCAGATTGAGGAGAAATTTTCATGCTCACATAGACTTAGGTCTAAATACAACTCTCCTCAATTTAGGATCTGAATGCAAACAATGTATGCTTCTTCAAAGATTTTCAAAAGTCTATCTCTCTAGGACTTAGAGCCATCTATTTCTTGCATGTGATCATTTTTCAAAACCTCCAATTACCTATCATTACCCGGTCTTCACGTTGCTGGGCTCTCTTCCAGAACCATAGTTCGGGACAGAGCCTCACAACTGGGCCACCTATTTGGGTTAACCCCCCTACTACGTACCGCGGGCCACAGTCCGAAGTATATCGGTAGGCGCTCAAGGATGTTGGAAAACCTTACCTTAGAACCGGAGTGGAAATTCTATGCCACGTACCTCGGATTTCGATTTGGGTATATCGGCATAACTGAATTGGACAAAGATGATCTGAACTTAGAGTTAGGATTAAGGTCCTACAGCTGTTTTCAAAATGATGCATCTAGAGTCAGCTTTTTAGGGAGTGCTGAATGTGCATAAATGTTTATGCAGGATGTGAGTTTGTATGATACTTTTATTTCTCTCATATTTTTTCCAAAAATATCTTTCCAAATATCCATATTCTCATCTTTTCCTTTATTTTCTAAAACCCTGGATGGTTTTTCCCAAATATTCAATTTCTTTCAAAACTCCAGGTGATTTTTCATTCTCCCGTTCTACTGGATCTCGAATTTCCAGCTGCATTTTTATCCTGCCTGCGATTTTCCAAAATCATATGTTTTCTCTCATTGGATTTCAATCCTTTTATCTATTTGCAAAATTCTTCATCTTATTTTCCTCATGCATACCTTGATTATTGTGGTGAAAACTGTTTACTCACTTGCCTTCTCCTTATTCTTAATCCGTTTGTGGATTGTTTTTCCAAAAGATATCTCTTTCCTTCAAAAATGGTGTTTTCCTCGTGGTTGACGACCTCGCCTAGGTAACAAGGCACATTTTCCGTTGTTCATTTCTCTTACAAAGAATGACAACATAATTGTCGTGACCCCAACGACGACTCCATCCCTAGTAATGGGATATTCTTCCAATTGTCCACCATATAATTTTCTTCCCAATCCAAAAATTTCCTCAGAGTCTAATCAAGACCTTATCCTGCAGAGAGCCTTCACAACATTTGATGGTTCAGACAAGGTCAGGGAAGAAGACCGCACCAATTCAGCGTATCAGTTACTCATCAACATCAGAAGGAGAGATGAATTCGCCAAGGTCAGACAAAGACCAAGAGCAGCCAGAAGATGACGGTATCGACCCTCAGATGTACGCAATGTTTCAGAAGATGATGAAGAGGATGATGAGTGAGCAGGCTGGCACCAGCTCAGACAAAAATCCATTCAGTCAGAGAATTAGAGATCGTGTGGCCAAGAGGTCAACCAAGTCCTCTGAGGAGAATGTTCAAGATACTTCAGACGAAGATGATACCGATGAAGAATATGAGGTGCCTCCGGCATTTCATAAATGTGGCCAAAGGAGGAGTCACAAATCAAAAAGTCAGGTCGCAGAAGAGCCCCTGCAAGCACAATTCAGGGAAATGGCCAGAGTGGTCAAGGATCTGCAAGCCCGCGACAAGGGCAATAAAGTCTTCACCAGCGAGGACTTCTACGACGGTTTAGAAGGGGATGATGATCGGGAGAATCTTCCCCGAAAATTCATCAAGTTCGATGGTTCTGGCGACCCAAAAGCCCATCTCGCCATGTTCTTCGCTGAATGCTCTAGGTTCAAGAGAGACAACAGAGCATTGTTCTTATGCTTTCCCCGCAGCCTGGAAGGAGTCGCAGCCAAATGGTACGCGGAACATGTCAATCCTATAGAACTGAAAGAGTTCGACAAAGTCGTGAATTTGTTCGTTGAACGATTCTTGTTCAATACTGAAGCGCTCCCAACATTGAGCCATCTCTGCAACCTAAGGCAGAATGAAAATGAAAAGGCAAGGGACTTCATTCGCAGATGGAGAGAGACCTACAACAAAATGAGGGATCCTATATCAGAAAAACATGCTTTATCATTGATCCTCAATAATTTTTTGCAACCTCTGAGAGGATTAATTTCTACCTCACCATCCAAATCTTTCGTTGAACTCATTGAACGAGCAGAATGGCTCGAGTTGAGTGTGGAGAATGGAGTTTATGAAGGCTTCACATTTTCCAAGAATAACTCTCAAGGTGAACAAAAGAAGAAGGCTCACTTCACTTTTGCGGCAAAATCTTTCAATAATAGCAAAGGCAACAAGAATGATCATAGTTTGGAGAGAATCAAAAAGCAAAAGGGGAAGGACATCAACAGTGATAAACCTCTCCAATCCAGCCCTCAACATCAAAAGAAAGATCAGGAAAAATCAAAGCGCAAGGACTGGAGAACTGATCGAGAATTCACCCCTCTGGATCAGACACTCGAGAGTATCCTCGAGTATATGCTTGAGAAAGACCTTGTTCGATTGCCTAAAGCTGCTGATCCTCCAGCAATTATGGGCAGATTCAAAGAACAATTTTGCAAGTTTCATCGAGCAGTAGGGCATGATACAGAAAACTGCTTCGTCCTTAAGAACATTGTTCAAGACTGCATTGACAAGAAGCTCCTCGTTGAAGATGAAAAGGAAGACTAGTCATCCTGACAAAGATTTTTTCTACAATCATTCAAGAAGATGACAATGCCAACAATTTCCCATTTCCCATCTTGCTTTTTCAAAAGAATAATGTAATCCCATTCTCTTTCCTTGATTTTAAAACATCAATAAAGTCATCAATTTTTTTTTCAATAGCTTGGTGTCGTCTTATTTACTTTCTCTTCCTTTTCATAATGTTTCTCTTGTGAGGAATGATCTTGAGGACATCTATCAGTCAAGAAACTTGTCGCCTTATTCATCAATTATCCTTCTTCTATTCAAAACTTTCTCCCTAGTTACACTGGGGCATTTTTTTGAAAAATTTATCTTTACCTCAAAACATCCTGTATGCAGGCAGGATAAACCATTCTCTCATTTTGCATATATATGCACTCATTTGCATTCATTTGCACTTCATTTGCATTTCATGTGCATGTGCATTGTATTTGCATTGACTATGCACCCAATTCCATTCCCCTTCAGGCTAAGGGATAAACCTGAATCATTTTCCATAATTCTTCAATTTCGACCCTCGGGTCATCCAATTCTTCAATTTCGATCTCCGGGTCACCCAATTCCCAATTTTAAAATCACCAAAATTCTCAATTTTGATCGCCAGGTCATCCAATTTTCATTCCCCGTTCAGGATAAGGGGATAATCCTGAAACCATTCATATAAGCGATTCAACTCTCTATAATGGTCCTTGTTCTTCATTGAACTGATAGTGTTCCTAACGAACTGATAGTCGTTCTTCACTGAACTGATAGTGTTCCAAGCGAACTGATAGTCGTTCCAAGCGAACTGATAGTCGTTCCAAACGAACTGATAGTCGTTCTTCACTGAACTGATAGTGTTCCAAGCGAACTGATAGTCGTTCCAAGCGAACTGATAGTTGTTCCAAACGAACTGATAGTCGTTCTTCATCGAACTGATAGTGTTCCAAGTGAACTAATAGTCGTTCTTCATCGAACTGATAGTGTTCCAAGTGAACTAATAGTCGTTCTTCATCGAACTGATAGTGTTTCAAGTGAACTGATAGTCGTTCTTCATTGAACTGATAGTGTTCCAAGTGAACTGATATTGTTCCAAGTGAACTGATAGTCGTTCTTCATTGAACTGATATTGTTCCCAGTGAACTGATAGCCGTTCTTCATTGAACTTATAGTATTCCAAGCAAACTGATAGTCGTTCTTCATTGAACTGATAGTGTTCCAAGTGAACTGATAGTCGTTCTTCATTGAACTGATATTGTTTCAAGTGAACTGATAGTCGTTCTTCATTGAACTGATAGTGTTCCAAGTAAACTAATAGTCGTTCTTCATTGAACTGATAGTGTTCCAAGTGAACTGATAGTCGTTCTTCATTGAACTGATATTGTTCCCAGTGAACTGATAGTCGTTCTTCATCGAACTGATAGTGTTCCAAGTGAACTGATAGTCGTTCTTCATTGAATTGATAGTGTTCCAAGCGAACTGATAGTCGTTCTTCATTGAACTGATAGTATTCCAAGCGAACTGATAGTCATTCTTCATCGAACTGATAGTGTTCCAAGTGAACTGATAGTCATTCTTTATCGAACTGATAGTGTTCCAAGTGAACTGATAGTCGTTCCTCATCGAATTGATAGTATTCCAAGTGAACTGATAGTCGTTCTTAATTGAACTGATATTATTCCCACTGATGGTTGTTCTTAATCGAACTGATATTGTTCCCAGCAAACCGATGGGCGTTCTTAATTGAACTGATATTGTTTCCAGCGAACCGATGGTCGTTCTTAATTGAACTGATATTGTTCCCAGTGAACTGATAGTCACCTCCTTTGAGGAAAAGAGAGGAGAATTTTCGTCACGGATGCGTTAAGCTGGACCTCATGTGCTCTCTTTCATCAAGGATTTCAAGAAAATTTTGTCAATTTGTCAATCAATTGTTGATTTCAAAATTTTATTGCATAAATCTTTACCTCAGTTTACCTTCAGCATTACTTTCAAAAGAGTGAAGCTTTTGCGAAAAGAGATTCAATCTTCAAATTCGTTCTATTTGACCAACCAAAAGGATGAAGGATAAATCCTCGATATGGCCAGAAAAGAAGATTCAATGTTATTGAAAAGCCGTAGATGATCGATATTGATCACAGTCAATGGCGCATCTTTAAGGTTTATTCTTGTAAAGACAAGGCAGTGGAAATATCCTGAGCGCTAGAAAAGAGAGCGTTTACCCAAGCCCCGTTTCCTCAAAATCACCTAAGCTGCAATTAAATATCCGCAAAATGGAGCTCTCACCTGTCGTCAAGATGAAGGCGAATTAGGCGAGTAGACCCCTGGGGCCAAAGAAGATTCGAAACATCTCCAAGATGACGGAGTTTGTGACGGATCCTTCCAGGGAAAGTCCAAAGCACTGTCGAGATGAAGGCAGATGCGATGAACCTCTCGACAATCCCTAAAAGATATTTAATTTCAGCTATCGCCCAAAGATCTCCAAACCCATCATCCAAGAAGGATTGAAACATCTCCAAGTTGAAGGAGTTTGTGACGTATCCTTCCCAAAAGAGAGAAAGAGAGGAAAAAGAAAGAGAGAAAAAGTCAGAACATCTCCAAAATGAAGGAGAATGTAGCAAAAACCCAGAGAGTCAAAAGAGTGCAGAAAGATTATCAAGAGAGAAGCTCTCAGGATATCAAACTGCCAAATTTATCAAGAATCCTCTTTAACTTTGTGAAATTCTATTATCAATATTCCTTCATCAATTGCTTTCATAATATCAAATTCTCTTTCCTGCTCATATCAAGGAAATTGATAACTTCCTTGAAGAAGGTCAATTGCAAGCAATTTGGATTTCAAGTCTCGATTCTACAAAGTGAACCTTGTTTGGAGGTAATGCTTTGGGTAGAAAAGAAAGAATATCTTTGCAACAATGTGCAACATTTTCAAATATTTTGAATCAACAACAAAATTCTCAATATTTTGACAATATTTTCTAGCTATCCTGACGTGAAGTGAGAGCTTGATATCCGTCTTTGATACATCCAGACACCAATTTTAAATCCCTCTTAAGGACTTGATTCCTTCCCTTCTTTGAGAGCATGAACTCTCAGATTTGCACACTTCTCTGTGTCCCCACTGTCCCACCATAAACAGTCCCATTTCGGTTCGAGGTCAAACCACCAATCATTTCCCGCAAAAGGCAATTTCAAAAGCTGATTTTAGTCTCAACAATGAGACGCCCAAGATCAATCCCTTTTCAAGCTTTAGGGACCCCATTTTCCTTCCTTTTGCAAAAAACCCTGTCGGATTTACTGTGCAAAATCCAAAGGTTCCATCATGGTCTCTTCCTTCGAGGATTCCATTCATTTTCCGCCCGATCAGGATAAGGGTACAAACCTGAGCCTCCTTTGATGAGGTATTCCATTTTACACCCAATCAGGATAAGGGTATAAACCTGAGCCTTAATCAAAGAGGTATTTCATTTTCCGCCCGATCAGGATAAGGGTACAAACCTGAGCCTCCTTTAAAGAGGTATTTCATCTTCCGCCCGATCAGGTTAAGGGTACAAACCTGAATCTCATTTCAATGAGATATTTCATTCCCCAATCAGGTCAAGGGTTCAAACCTGAGCTTCGTTCCATGCGAGGTATTTTTGTCCCATCCAGGTCAAGGGCATAAACCTGAACTTTGCTCTCACAGAGCAAATCTTTCCTCTTCATTCTCCGTTTCATATCTACCATCTTCTTCGGGCTAATTTCTTCACACCCAGTCAGATCCTTCTAATTGGGGCATTTTTTTATGTATAGCCCAAATTTGGTGTGTTTTTCTTTGCCACTAAGCTCGGCCATGAGCCGGGTTAGTAGCAAAGAGGGGCATCTGTAAACACCCCAAATTTTCACTCACCTCCCCGACATTTTCACCAAACATCATCATTTAGCCTTTGAAATTGCCGGAGGGCAAAATGGTCATTTTCTGAGCCCGGACCTTGCAAAAGTCCAAATTTCATCTGAAACTCTCAAATTTTCTCTATTTTTATCTCAGATGTTCAAGATTTTACTCCTGACAGGAGACAGACATCTCCAAGTCTTGGTTCAAGATTATATTGCATAAGACATGACATTGCATATCATTGCATGAGCATTTCAAATCACTGGACTGCACAGCATGTCATTTCGAGGTTCAGAACTCTTGATTTCAAAATTTTCAATCCAGATTAGAATTTTAACTCTTTTCAAAATTGATTTCAAAACCCTGGGTCTTCAAAATTATCAATTTTTCCCATTTTACCCCCAGGACTCTGAATTTCAAAATATTTCCTCAGGAAAACCATCTGGATAGTTTTCAATATGGATTTGAGTCACTTCACCTCAGATTTTGCCCTTTTTGACAATTTCAAATATCTTTCTTTTACAAAATCGCCCTACAAGGGCCAACTCTTTCCAAAATTCCTGTTTTGCCCATCAGTCAAGATTTTATGAAAATTCCAAAAAGAAGTTGTGGTTTTATCCTTATTTCAATAAAGAAGCAATGTGGGACCCACACTGAGGTGGTGTCACACAAGCTTTCCTTTTGAAAATTTGAATTTTGAAAAACCCAAAAATATAGGAGCCTTGTCCCCTGGATTGGTGCCACTTGTCCTTTCTCTCTCCTCTCATCCACATGCCAAGTGTCAGTGTGGGGCTACCTTCAGAAGCCGCCACATGTCATCCCATTTTATCTGCCATGTGTCACCCTATCCATCCTGCGCCATGTGTCATTCCATGACTACCAAGAGATGCCAAGTGTCATAGGTTGTCCTGAATAGAAAAAGTGGAGTTTGTCTCCTCTGAGGTGGCGCCACTTGAAGTGTGTCTCCTGCAGGGGACACGTGTCAACCCCTCCTTCCTTCTAGAAAAGTAGCCTGACACATGTCCTCCCCCTATTTTTCTCAGAAAAGTAGGAGACATGTGTCACTCCTAAATTCCTACAGAAAAAGTAGGCTTGTCTCCTCTGAGGTGGCGCCATCTGGAGTGTCTCCTGCAGAGGACACATGGCAAGCTCTCATTTCCTCAGAAAAAGCAAGTGCCATGTGTCATCTCCTGCCCTCTTCAGAAAAACTAGAATTCAAATATTCAAATCTCCTCATAGGTGGCGCAGATCAAGAACTCCTACCTTTTTCATCCTGTCTGAGATGGCGCCACATGGCTTGGCCCACCTTCTCTCCCCTCTGCCACGTGTCATTCTCTGCTTCTTTCAGAAAAAGTAGATGACACATGTCTTCTCCCTACTTCTTTCAGAAAAGTAGGAGACACATGTCACTCCTGGCCTTCTTCAGAAAAAGCAAACCATTTAAAATTCAAACAAGGCACTAGGTGGCGAAAATCCGGAGCTCTGATTTTTCCAGATGGCCTATGAGGGCGCCACATGTCCCTTCCCTCCTTCTCATCCCTCTGCCACGTGTCATCTTCTACTTCTTTCAGGAAAAGAAGGTGACACATGTCTCCTTCTCATTCCTTTAGAAAAGTAGAGGACACATGTCCTCTCCCTACTTTTTTCAGAAAAGTAGGAGACACATGTCACTGCCCTCTTTTTCCTCCCTCTTGCCACATGGCATTGTAGGAGCCACCCTGAGGTGGCGCCACATGTCCATCCTCCATTCCTTTAGGGCCAACCTCCATTTGAATTTCAAACTTCCCCCTGAGGTGGCGCCATCTGAGAAAGCCTCTCCAGCAGGCTGACACTTGGAACCATCCTGGACTGCCACATGTCCAGATCTCCTTTCACCAGAAAAAGCAAAATTCAAATTCCTCTGAGGTGGCGCCTTCTGAGCCCACTGCTCTGTCCTTCTGACATGTGTCAAACACCTTTTGAGGTGGCACCATTCCAGGACTCCACTTGGCTCCATTTTTATTTTTATTTTATTTTTAATAAAGGTAGCCCACCATGAGGTGGCGCCACCTGAGGACTCCCTACAAAAGGTGAGTTTGAATTTCAAATTCCAAGAGAGCACCCTCTGAGGTGGCGCCTTCTGAGAGTTCCCTGCAGAGAGAATCAAGCAAACTTTTGAAAAATTCCAAATTCCCCCTGCTGAGGTGTCTCACCCACAAAATTTCCATTTTTTTTTATTTTTCTCAAAAATTAAAACACCTTTTGAGGTGGCGCCACCTGAGGGCTCCCTGCAAAAGCCAAATTCGAATTTCAAACCCCCAGATGGCACCCCCTGAGATGGCGCCACATGGAGGGCTCAGATTGAACCTGTTTGAATTTCAAAATTTTTCAGAAAAGTTATAAAAACAAGGGTTCACGCCCAGCCTAAGGGAGATCATTTTTTTTTAGCTCTTGTGAACTTGGAAAATCCAACCTAGCCTTCCTAACATCTGATTTTGAACCTTGGAAATCGTGCCCCCTTTGGCGCATTGAAGAAGGTGGAGTAGAGCTCGTGCTGTGGCCAGTCCAATTCCAACGGAGCTCGATTTTGGTGGACCATCCGAAGCCCGGAGTGAAGAACGAAGGAAGCTCGTGGTAGCTGCCCCTTTCAAGAGCACCTACGCTGCGTAACGAAACAAGGTGCACTTCTTTTCCTCGTGATGTGATTCTATAATCCGAATCGGGAGTCGTTTGAAGAAAAAGCTCATCCGAGGGATGGATTGAGCTATTCTCATAAAACGACATATATAAAAATGTTTCATTATGCTTCCTTGATGATTTTAACATTCATATAGTTAGCTAGGTTTAATTTGCATTTTATTTCATTCATTTAGCATATTTCATGAATTAATTAGAATTAATTTAGCCTTTCTTTCAATTCTGCTTATTTTCAGTAAGTCTCTGTTTTTGTCAGTCAGTCCACACGTCATTTCATGCATTTATTTTTTATTAAAAATCCCAAAAAAATCACGGAATGCGCCCTTAGGTGTCCCTGAAATTTTGCCAAAAATTCGGAGCCATTTGAATTTGTTTACTGCGGTAAACATCCAAAATGGTAAGTCGGGTTTTGTAACCCGGGATGCGTTTTGAAAAACATTTGCCGACTTGTAAAATCAAGTGCTCCCTCCTGGGAGGTCCGATTTTCGATCCGAAAAATGCCCTGAACTCGGGAGAATGTCTAGTTTGTAATATGAGTTTTTCAGATTTTTCTGATTTTTTTTATGACTGACAAAAATCCGAGAGTCCGGGACACATGTCAGAGCCTAATTTGGGCCTCTGAGATCTTGGATCGACTTAGGGCTATGGTTTCTCTTTGTGTGTTTCTCAAAATCCGAAACTGTAAAAAGTGAAAGTGGTGTCCGAGATGTCCTCTGTTTGCATCTAAAATCCTGTAATTTTTAGAACAGTGTTGACCCCTGATTCGGATTTTTCTCGTCAGTCTACTGTTTTGCTACATTTGTCTGTTCTGTTAGTTTAGGCAGAAATAGTTATATTTTTCTCTGTGTTTCTGTTGATCAAATGCCGAAGTCATAAACATGAAAGTTGTTCATGTAGGTGTCGTTCATAGCTATGATTAATTTCATAAATTTCCATGGCTGTTTTATATTTGTTTGGCATTTTACATCAGATTAGGGTGATTTTTACCTCTGTCAGAACTAAATCCCTGTTATTGAACTCACCATGGCTCAAATCCCGAGGCTGTAAAAACCAAAAATGTTCCATTTCGGGTCTTTTAGCAGTCTGCAAAATATCAGAAGTTTCCATGGTGTAAATCTTGCATTATCATATTAGGCATTGCATTTGGTTCGGATCCATAGGCAAAATCCATCATTTTAAGACTTTCTTTGGATTTTGGCATTTAAATCATATCATTTCATGAGTTTTAGCATTCTAGGTTGTTTATCAAAGTGTTTAGATGCTTCATACCGAATTTGGTGTAATTTGGAATCCATTTGAGGTTCGGATCATCCATAATACCAAAACAGGGTCCCGCAGGACCCCGATCCAAGCGAAAAACAAGCGAAATTCGTTATTTTTGATAAATTGCAAAATACCAAATTCTGATTTTACAGTCCTAATGTGTTTAGAAGCATGTCATATTGCATTTCATCATCATTGAATTCAATTTGAATTTCGAAATCCCAATTTTACTAAGTTTTCCTTCAAAAAACCCTGATTTTAAAGGTGTAACTTTAATTTTAGGGGTATTTTGGTCATTTTGACCCCAATTCCGAATTTCAAACTGTTTTCCACTGAATTTCTTGCATTTTCATCATTTCAAATATCAAGGAAGCATGAGAATAGGGTTTATATCCAATTAAGTCCAATAATTTCATAATATTATTGGAAAATCTTGGAAAAACCCACATATTTGAGCTAACTTTATTTCAAGCTTGGCAGGGACATTCCAAAGAAGGAGCTGAAGTCTGCAAATTTCTTTTATTTCCTTTATTTAGTGATGTAATAATGTAAATTTTGGAATAAGAGATTTAATTTCGTGCTTAGACTAGGATGCATATCATATAGTTTGAATTTATGCAAATATCCTGCTTATGTGATGCATACATCTTATTTCAAAAGCACTATGGATGTTCACGAATGGCACGTGCACCAACTCTTAGGGAGTTGATGGACTCGGAGGGATCCATATTTACGGCCCTAGTCGGAATATGGACGAGACCCAGATCCATCATCTTTCTACTAGTCACATTGAGCCTACACTCTTAGGCTATCTTAAAATGCACATCATATTTCTAAAGTTTTCAAAATCATGTGCATCAAATCAACTAAATTCTGAACATATTCATGGCCACAGTCAGGATATGTGAAGGATTTATCTTGACTTAATGTACATTTTTCCAACAAATCCCTTAGAAAATCTTTTCAAAGTGCATTCATTCACTCATATCATTTGCATCATGAAATCATTGATTTTCTCAAGATTTTCTCAAGAAAACTTCATTCTCAAGAAATCGATTTCTCAAGAAACTCTAAGAATCTTTCAAAATCGGTTTTCCAAAGACAAGTTTTTCCACAGTTTTCCCAGGAAAATGATATTTTCTTAAGATATTCAAAAGAGTTTTCCAATCTTTCTTCAAGATCCAAAATCGATTTCCAAGTATTTAAAAAGGTAAAATTCCCAGGATTTCGATTCCCCAAGTTTTGAATTTCCTTCTCCAATGAGTTTTCCTATAAATTTTCCATCATTTTCCTAAGAAAACTCTCAAAGTCCAAGTTTTCCTAAGAAGTGTTTCCCTTTTCAAAAAGGTTCATCTTTTCTCAGGAATCACTTCCATTTTCCCAAGATTTTCAACTATTTCTGATTTTTCCACATCTTTATAAGCTTTCTCATGTTTTCAAAAACCCCTTTTTTATCTGAGTTTCCTGAGAAATTGACCTTTTTCCTGAGAGATTCTTTCCAACTCCAAATGTTTTCTAAGCATACATCATGCTTTCCAACTGGCATTTTCCAAGATCTCATAGCACATGCCTGAATTCTCTGTGCATTTAAGATAGAACATAACTTCGATAATTTAACCAAGTCAAGCATAGTTTTGGTCCTTGGTTCGATTACCCCTGTTAAAGGCGGCAGGAACGGTCGAACCTCGTACCGACAGGTCGAGCCCCATCCCATGGATTTTCCCGCAATTTTCAAAAACGGAGGCGAGTATTTCAAAACAATTTCCAAAATCCGGTCAAAGTTTGAAGCGCGAAAGCGTTTCTCTCTTTTTCTCTTCCGCAAGGAAGAGAAGACGGGGGAAAAATTTCGCGATGATAACATCGGGCTATCCTCTGACGATAAGCTTGAGCATGCTCTGCTACCTTGAGCCTTTTCTCGTCTAGTAGATCTAGTTGTACCAACCTCTGCTGTTGATATTGATCAAGCGGGAGTTCGATGAGTGATGCGAACTTGAGTACAGGCTTCTGAACGTGGAGAGGTAATACTACCTCGGCCCCGTAGACAAGCTCTGAAGGAGTAGCGCTGGTTGGGGTCCGAATGGTGGTTCGGTACGCCCAAAGTGCATCATGCATCTTCTCGTGCCAATCGCGGCCCGTCTCCACAGTTCTTTCTAGAATGCGGATCAAAATTTTGTTGGTGGCCTCTGCCTGGCCATTTCCTTGAGGATAATAAGGAGCCGAGAAATGGTGATGAATCCTGAACTTCGAGTAGAAGATCTTCATCCTCTCATTCTTGAAGTGGTTGCCATTGTCTGACACAATATCATGTGGGACGCTGAAGCGACAAAGAAGATTCTTATGAATGAAAGAAACCACATGTCGGCCTTCTGCTGTTCACAGAGTTACAACCTCGACCCATTTAGTGAAGTATTCGGTAGCTGCGAGGAAATATCTTTGGCCATTAGAAGCCGAAGGGGTGATTGGGCCCACCACGTCGAAGGCCCACATCGAAAAAGGCCAAAGAGAAACCACGGATTGCAAGTATGCGGCTGGCGCATGAATGGAAGGTGCGTGCATTTGGCATTTTACGCATTTCCTCACAAAATGATGGCAATCCTGCTGCATGGTTTTCCAGTAATACCCTGCCCGGATAATCTGCTTGACGAGCATTTGGTAGCCGACGTCACCACCACAAATTCCCTCGTGTGCCTCTTGGATAACTTCCATGGCTTCATCCTTGTCTAAGCATCTGGCGTACTCAAAACTGAATCTACGATGGTAAAGTGTATTGGAAAGGATGAACTAACAGGCCGACATGCATTGAATCACATGTTGCTCCTTTCTTGACATTTCCGGTGGAAATTCGCCAGTTTCGATAAAATTTTTGATGTCCTGGTACTAGGGCTTCTCTTTCTGAGTGGCTTGGTTTACTTGCCCAGCTGGGATGTAGGCAGGTTGATCAAGTCTGCCAATCTTGAAGGAACGCCAGGATTCACTGTCTTTGAACGATAAAATGGAGCCTAAACAGGCTAGGCCATCGGCTATATGATTGTATTCCCTCTTGACATGATTGAGCTGAAATTCTTCAAAATTGCCTATGAGAGCTAAGGCAATCTTCTGATAGGGAATCAACTTTGAATCCTTTACTTGTCACTCAGCATTAACTTGGCTAATAACAAGCAATGAGTCGCCAAAGGCATGTACTCTCTTGACATTGAAGTCTTGCAAAATTTTGAGGCCTTGTATTAGAGCTTCGTACTCGGCCATATTGTGAGTACATTGAAAGTTGAGTTTAAGGGAATAAGGGAGCATCTTCTTTTCGGGAGTGATCAACAAGATCCCAATCCCTATACCAGACATGTTCCTGGCTCCATCGAAGAAAAGGGTCTAAACTGGGGACTCCTGAACACTGCAGATACTATCATCAGAAAAATCATCTTCTGCTTTGATCTCTTCTGTCAATGGGAAATCCACCAACTGATCTGCGATGGACTGACCCTTGACTGACTTCTGAGAGACATACTCCAAGTCATACTGCATCAGGAGGACTTGCCATTTTGCAATTCATCCAGTAAGAAAAGGCTGCTCAAGGATGTACTTGAGAGGATTAAGCCTTGATAGAATCTTGATTTCTGAGGCCATCAGATAATGTCTCAGCTTCTGACATATCCACACTAAGGATAAATATGTCTTTTCCATCTAAGAATATCTTTTCTCATAATCAATGAAAGTCTTGCTTATGTAGTAGATGATATGCTCTATCCGGCTGCCTTCCTTATACTGCGCAAGAAATCCGCCACAAGCATTCTGATTGACAAAAATATATAAGAGAAGCGACTTCCCCAGCTCCGATGGCTTCAAAATTGGTGGATTGAAGAGATATTGCTTGATGCGCTCAAATAAAAGCTAACATTCTGGTCTCCACTCAAATTTCACTTCTTTTCTCAACAGGTGATTGAAGGGATCACATCTCATGGCCAAATTTGAGATGAAGCATCGAATGGACTGAATGCGACCTTGAAGGCTTTGCAGTCCTTTTAGATTGGTGGGAGGCGGCATATCAATGATCGCCTTTGCCTTGGCAGGATCTACCTCTATGCCTTTCTTGCTGATCATGTAGCCCAGTAGTTTGCTTGACTCTACTCCGAAGACACACTTCTGCGGGTTGAGTCTTAACTTATAGAGGATAAGTCTTTCAAAGACTTGACCGAGAGCATCGAGATGATCCTTTCCTTCTTTGGATTTGACCAGGATGTCATCCACATAGGCATCCATGTTCTTTGTGCATTTGGTCATGAAAAATAACTACCATTGCTCTCTGATAGGTTGCCCCAGCATTCTTGAGCCCAAATGGCATGACTGTATAGCAAAATGTGCCCCAAGGCGTAGTAAAGGAAGTTTTAGGTTGGTCACAGGCGGCCAATTTGATCTGATTGTAGCCTGAGTATCCATCCATAAAGGAAAACATGGCATGGCCTGCCGTGCTATCGATCAAAAGATCGATGTTGGGAAGTGGATAATCATCTTTTGGGGTGGCCTTGTTGATATCCCTGAAATCAATACAAATCCGGACTTTGCCATTCTTTTTGGGAACTGCCACGATGTTTGTCAACCAGTCTGGGTATTCGATAGTCCGGATGAATCCTGCCTTTAACAACTCCTCAAGTCCTTCTTTAACTTGAGGTGTCATTCGGGGATCCATCTTTCTCAATTTCTGTTTGATTGGTTTGCAATCTGGCTTCAGCACAAGGCAATGCTCAACCAACTTGGGATTTAAGCCTGACATATCCTCATAATTCCAAGCAAAGACTTCTTGGTGTTGTTTGAGGAAATAGATGAGCCTTTCCTTCTCATCTAAACTTAAGCTGGAGCCAATTTTGAGGATTTTTTTATCATCATCTGAACCGATGTTGACATCCTCTGTTGGATCTTGAACCAACGGCGATGGTTCGTTCTGCTTCTGAATTTTGGCAACTCTTGAATCACTGAGTCGAACTCTGCTAACTCTTTGATCTGCCCCGTCACCTTGCTGACCTCTGCCCCTACCTTTGCCTTGCAGATTCTGGCCGGTTTGGATTTATTTTGAGAAAAGTTGGTATTGATAACGAGCTTTTTGAGTGATTTAGGAGCCATGATTCCGGCAATCGTGAAAGCGCAAAGAAGGTTCTTGAAAAGATGTTTGAAAATAGCCTTTTGTATAGAAACAAAGAATGACAATCATAGAAAAAGATATAAGTAGAGAATTTGTGCACACATAGATGAGAAATAGGAAATCAAAATTTCATTGATTGAAATATTTTTGATATTTACATATGCTTTGTTTGAAGGAAAGAAGGAAAATTGGGGAGGATCTTTGCCTTTACAAGATGACACTAAAAAGAAAAGAGAAAGCAGAAAACATTGGCATTGTCTTCATTGCGCTCCTTTGATGAAGGTAGTGTGTTTGCCCGATGATTGTCCTGAAAAACCCAAGCCTGTGCCCTCAACATGTCGGGCGGGAACGATTGGCTCTAGGATGCCGTCTTCATTTCTACCCAGGCCCTTGAAGGGCTGATAACCATGTTTCATCAGAAGATCAAATCCCTTCTTGGTTTTTGCAAATTGGTGAAACAGAGGGTGATCTTTGAATGGAGTGCAATTGAGGCGCCCTCCTAGCTTGAAGAAGTGAGGCCCCTGCCACTGGGTTACTGCTGCCATGCTTTCTGTCGGCTGGACCTCTTTTAACTTTAACATGTCCAGACTTTCACTCAGATTGATTTCATCGACTTCCCTGATGCTTGGGATGTCGACAGTGAAAGTAGGACGGGGGATCATTGGCTGCAGGAGTCGCTCTTCCAGATCCTCTCCTAGGACCGTAGTGATCATGCCTCCCTCCGACCATTTGATGCATTTATGTTGTGGATCCAAGTGCACCCTAAAAGAAGGTTGTATGTAGGCGGCACGTTGACCACATGAAAAAGCACAGTATGCACCGAGTAGTTGATGAAAATTTTGAGAAATATCTTCCCCTTGGTTGTCTGCCCATGGTTGTCGAAACCGTAGATCGTTATGGGATCTGGGGTATATTCTTCTTCTTTCAGTCCCAAGGCCTTGGCTGTCATCTCGGGACAAATGTTGAGGCTGCTGCTTCCATCAACTAATACATGAGGGACTGTCATGCCTCTGGTTCGCACCACTATGTAGAGAGCGTTGTTGTGAAAAGAATGAGGCTTTGGCAAATCCTCATCAAAAAATGTAATGGGTGTGTTCGTCATGGCTTGGTTGACGATCTGAGCCATATCCTGCGGAGTGGTGCTAGGCTTGACTTTGATCTTTCTTAGCAGATCTTCTAGCACTTGCTGGTGCTCTAGGGAAGCGTGGGTCAGATCCATGATAGAAATGTTGGATAAAGCCGTAATTGGCTTCTGTACTGATCCTGAACTTTCATCTTTCTTCAAAGTTTCCTTGACGAAGCGCTTCGGAATCCTGGGAATTAGCCTGGCAAGTTCTGTCGTTACTTTGGCTGGTTCCTTGTTTGGTTTCTTATTGCTGAAAAATGCAGTAATATCCACCCTCTTGGCGGAAGACTGCGCTTGACGGAGGACAAGGACTTGATGTTGATCCTGAATGTCTGGACTGGAACACGATTGAATGCTGCCTTGAAGAGAGAATGTATGTTCTGTGATGACTGAAGCTGAATGCTTAGGAAATGGTTTGGACAAGATTTCTGGCTGTTCTTCCTCATCCTCGATTAACAAGTTCTTGTCAATGCAATCCTGGATGATGTTCTTCAGGACAAAACAGTGTTCGGTGTCATGTCCAACAGTCCGGTGGAACTTGGAGAACTTATCAGTCCATTTTCCCATAGCAACGGGAGGATCTGCCACCTTGGGGAGTTTTATCATTCCCTTCGACATCATATATTTCAAGATGTCTTCACGGTACTGTTCTAGAGTTGTAAACTCTCGATCATAACTCCATCCCGCGTGTTTGGCTTTTCTTGTTGCTTTGCTTCTGGCTGAGGTGCTGACTGGACGGGCTGTGGCTTAGTAAACTTTTCCTTCTGGGCTGTAGAGTTTGTTTTTTCGGCCCTAGGGTGTCTGACATTCTTGTTACGATTTTTCTTGCTTTTCTTGCTGCCAGAACTACCGCTGTTGTCTGAAAAATCCATGGAGTAAGCCATGTGGGCCTTTTTCTTTTGATCAGGATTCCCTGTGACGAAAGGATATCCTTCATACAGGCCGTTGTCCAATCCGGTCTCGAGTCACTCAGCTCTCTCAATCAGCTTGATGAATGATTTGGCGGGCGATGTAGAAATGAGGTTCCTTAGAGGCTGAGCAAAATTGTTTAAAATAATCTGTAGGGTGTACTCTTCTGGGACGGGAACCTTCATTCTGTTACAGGTGCTCCTCCACCTGTGGATGAATTTGCTAGCCTTCTCATTCTCATTCTGCTTCAGATTGTACAAATGATTAAGAGTTGGTGAGGCTTCAACATTGAACATAAAGCGCTCAATGAACAAGTTTACGACTTTATCGAACTCTCGTAGTTCGATAGGATTGATGTGGTATGCATACCACCTGGCCGCTACACCCTCTAGGCTGCGAGGAAAGCAAATAAATAGCGCTCGGTTATCCTTCCTGAAACGACCGCACTCAGCATAGAAAGTGGCCAAATGAGCCTTCGGGTTGCTGGTTCTGTCAAACTTGAGGAACTTGCGAGGGAGATTTTTCAGATTGTCATCCCCATCTAGGCCATTATAAAAATTCTCACCAGAGTAAGTCTGCTTGCCTTTGCTTTTGGCCTAAATATCCTTAATGGCCCGATTCATTTCTTTCATCTGCTCGTGCATTGGATTATTGACTGAAATAGGCTTATTTATAGATTCGGGTTCTGCAATGATCTTTACGAATTGCTGCAGAGGATTCTGATGGTAGACAAACTGCTCCTCTTCCTCTGATTCTTCCTCGACTGATTCTGATTCCTCAGAAGTGGTGTCAGGCTGGATCTTCTTTCTAACAATCCTGACTGGCTTTTTCACAACTTTCTTCTTTGGTCTGCTCTTTGGAGCAGCCTTTTTCTGACTGGCCTCAGCTTGTTCTGACATCATCATGGCCATCATCCTCTGAAACAGGTTGTACATAGCAGGATCGATATCATCGCCTTTGTTCTGATTCTGCCCTCTGACTGACTTAGGAGAGTTCGTTGCTTCGACTTCGCTGTCGCTGTGCTGAGGGGCAGTCTCTTTTTTGGCTCTTGTCTGAACCATTTTGTTAATGCCAATGATTTCTGCGGAATAAAGGGAATGGTTAGAGCTCAGAGGATTTTTGCAAACATGACCTTTTGAGAAAAAGACAGGAAAGGAGGAATTGACAGACAATTAAACAAGTTATCCCATCACCAGGGATCGGGTCATCACAAATTTTGTGATAATAGTGTCATTATTTTGTGATAACAAAAAAATATGCCTTGTTACCCAGGCGAGGTTGTCCATCATGATAAGAGATATTTTGAAGAAGAATATAAGGCAAAGTCTCATCACTAGGGATGAGTTCGTCACGGGGATCGTGACCACATAAAACAAAAATAAAAGAATAAAATTTTTGGCCACAAAGAGCTTTTTAATAGAACATAAAGTTACATTTTTATTGATGATAAGATTTAAATACAAAGGGAAGGTGGGCAGACAGTTTGCCACCATTCTCGATATTCCAAAAATACATTAGGACCAAGAAACATGGACAACGGAATGAAGGAGTCCCAAGTGTATTTGGTTACATGGTATGCCCCAGACCACTGATCCGACTGCAGATCAAACTCTGGCATGTGGCCCGTCGGGAAGCGAGTGTTGACACGAACCTGCCGCTGCGAAAACTGTTTGAGACACCTCTCTGGCTGATAGTCGACACACAAGAAAGGGCCAAGCAATCTGTAACGCTTGCTACGAGCATAAGTGTAGCGAGGAACTGATTCTTGTCTGTCAAAGTAATCCCAAAGGATCTCTTCCTGGTACAGACTCTCGATCGAAGCTCGATACTGAACGACGAACTTCGGCTTCTTGCTGTTGAATCTGAAAGAACTGACTTTTGTCAGCACATCTCGCATGAACCAAGACTGCAAGGCATACGTGCATCTTTCCACTAAAATAGTCTCCCCAAGGGCAAAATGAGATAAGCCACTGTAGAGAAAGGCTAGAGTTGCCATGGACACTGAAAGCTGATGGGTCTGCTTGCTTCCCTATCTTCGAAAGAGTTGGGCGACTCTGACATCGATGAAATTCTGACTGTCTTGGAAGGATGCTAATCCTACTGTGCATAGGACCATGGCGTGCTGGATTCTTTCCTTCGCTGCTCGGGACAAGGTGTCAACTTCCTCGTAGGCTTCATACTTGCGATAGAGTCCGAACAGGTCGATGAACTGACTCCTATTGATCTCGGTGGGAGGCCAAGATCTGCTTCTCGTAGCCCTGGCTAATGCTTCTCGAACGTCTATCCTCTTGACGTTGATCAGTAACTGCTGCTCGACCGAATCATCTGGCTAACCAGCTGGCTCTGGCAATCCCATGATGTCACTGAACTCATCCATTAGCAGAGTCATCTCTCCCCATGGAAACCAGAATGTGCAGGTACGCGGGTTCCATCGTTCTGCCATAGCTTGAATCAAACTGTCGTTGATGGTTTGCTTTCCCACTGTCGATGCCATCTACAGTCCACAATCATCCAAGTGGTCTTGGAACATACGCGAGAAGGTGGCAAACCAAGAATAATACCACCGAGGGAAGAAGGAATGAGACTGGATAACCCAATGATCCGGGGTTCCATCCCTCATTTGGTAGAAGATATGATCCCTGGGAAAGATAGCATCGAGAGAATCGAATGCTAGCGGAATGATACTGAGACAAAAGAGGGAGAGAATCAGAAAGAATGCAGGACTTACGGATAGACTCTTGATGAAAGAAGAGGATAAACACAAATCCTGGAAATTTTGAAAGATCAAGGGAATTTAGGAAAAGGGATTTCTAGGGTTTTTAAAGAAAAATTTGATATAAAAGAGAAAGAATGTGGGTAAAGGAAGAATATACACCTGGGGTTTTTTAAAATAAGGGGAAACTTTGAATAATATGCCCAGGGTTTTGAAAAGGTTTAATATATATAGGAGAATACAAGGAAATATCGCATAATCAAAGTTGCACAAACAAGGATGCGCACACAGAACTCCCTAAAGACTGACTCTAAATGCAATATTTAAAATGGCTTATAGGACCTTAATCCTGACTCTATGGTTTAGATCATCTGATTTCGATCAAGGTATGCCGATATACTCAAGCCGAAGCTCGAAGTACGTGGCATAGAAATAATTCTCCGGTTCTAAGGTAATGGTTTCCCAACATCCTTGAGCACCTACCGATATACCTCGTACTATGTCCCTTAGGTACGTGGTAGGGGGCGCGAACCCAAATAAGTGGTCCAGTTGTGAGGCTCTCTCCCAAACTATGGTTTAGTGAGACAGCCCAGCAACGTGAAGACCGGGACAATATAGGTAGAGATGTTTTCAAAAACATGTTCAACATGCAATAAAACCAGAAAGCTCAAATGCAAGTCCTAAAAGGGATAGAATTTAAATGAATAGAAGCACACACTTGCATACATTGTTTGCATTCAATCTCTATAATTGAGGAGAGTTGTATTTCAGATCTAAATCTAATGTGAACATGGAATAATCTCCTCAATATGGTCCTACCAAACCATACTTAGATCCTATATGCAATGATGTCAGATTAGGATAGAGTCTAGGCTCCTAAGGTTTGCATGGAAAATGAAGCTAACAAAGAAGAATAAAGACTTAGATAATATCAAAGCAAAACAGAAAGGCACAATTCGACCAGACGAAGACAAGTCTCATCTCGGTCGCCAAAACTGTGATCATCACAAAAAAAATTCTCTCTTGTGGTCTTTCTCTCTCTTCCTTCTCTTTTCCTTTCTGACCTCTATTTCCTCCTTTTTAAGGAGAGAAAATGAAAAGAAAGAAAAGAAGAGAGAAGAGAAAAAAAAAAGAAGAGAAGAGAGAGAGGAACTCTTTTGTGGGGTCTCACTTGACCTTGATTTGAAAATATTTAGAAAATTATTCGCCTCCGTTTTGAAATATATTGCGGGAAAAATGGAGAGACGGGATTCGCTTGTCGGTACGAGGTTCGACCGTTCCTGGCGCCTTTACTAGGGGTAATCGAACCAAGGATCGAATTTATGCCTTTTTGCTTTGCCTAAATATCATCTAAGAATTTATCCTAAGTCTAAATGCACAAAGAATCATGCTTGTGCAATGCAAGGATGTATGCTCTTTTCAAAAAATGGTTTTGGGAATCTCCAAGTGTTCTGAGATGGATCTGATAAGAGAGTGAAGAAATGGTTTTTGAATGATAAAATATAACTTAGAACTCGAGATAGATTAAAGAAGTTCTAAGTTTTTTTTAAATAATTAGAGTTTGGAAGAATAAATCTTGACTTGAAAAGAATTATTTTTGAAGCTGAGAAAAAAAACAGGAAGGAAATTTTAAAGTAAAAAAAAATGGACTTTGAACTTTAGATCTAGGAGAAGAGATAAAATTTGAAATGGAATTGAATTTAAAATTTTGAAATCAGGATGGATTTGAGAAATCCAAATGGTATTTAAAAATAGAAATGGATTTAGGAAGTTCAGATGAGATCTGAAATTGGATTTGAAATCTAGAATTGGGAATGGAATTGGATTCCGGATCCTAACTAGAATGGAATCTGAGCTCTGGAATCCAAGATGGATTTGGGTTCTGGATCCTAAAATAGAATTGGATCTGAAGTCTGAGATCCAAGGTGGAATTTGTGTTTTGGATCCTATATTGGTTTTTGGATCTGGAGTCTGAGATCCCAGGTGAAGTGGGACTCTGGATCCTAAAATGCATTTTGGATCTGAAGTCTAAGATCCAAGATGAAATTGGATTCTAGATCCTAGAATGGATTTTGGATCAGAAATCTGAGATCCAAAGTGGAAGTTGAATTCTGGATCCTAAAATGAAATTGGATATGAAGTCTGGGATCCAAAAGTGGAGATGGATTCTGAATCTTAAATGGAATTGGGTCCAAGGTCTGGAATCCGAGATGTAATTTGGATCTGGAGTCTGAGATCCAAGATGAAGTTGGATTCTGGATCCTAAAATGGATTGTGGATCTGAAGTCTGAGATCCAGGGTGGAGTTGGATTTCTGGATCCTAAAGATGGAATTGGATCCAAGATGGGATTGGGTTCTAACTTTGAATTTGAATTTTAAAAGTCCAAATGGGACTTTTGAAGATGGATCTAGATTTTGAAAACCCAAATTGATTTCTAAAGTTTAGGAAGAGTCAAGTTTTGAGATTCAGAATCAATCTCAAACTTTGATTTTGAATTTGAAGATAGGAAGATAAACTTGGTTTTGAATTTGAAGATAGGAAGATAAACTTGGTTTTGAATTTGAAGGTGAATCATAAACTTCAAAGTTAAATTGAACTTTGAAATTGAATTTTGAATTAAATTGGAAATTTGAAGTTTTGAATATAAAATGATTTTGGAATTTCAAAGTCAAATTGGACTTTAAAATTTGAGATAGAATTGAAATTTCAAAATAGAGATTTGAAGAAAAGAGGTTCAAAATCACTTGGGTTTTTAAAAAAAATATGATGCAATTCTATCCTAAATGATGAATGAATCTAAATTTTGAAATTGGATTTTGAAGATCATATTTCATTCTGTAAATGAATTAAAATGAGATTGAAGATATAATACATCCCTGACTATGGTCATTGAATGTATTATATAATAACCACCTTTAAATTCAAGTGAAGAATAAAATACATTTTTGGTGCTTTTTATTGAGTTTAAAATGAAATTAACTCTCAATATACCCTGACTATGGCCATTGGTATATATATTGAATTAATTTTAATTTAAACTCTAATAAAAAGAGGAAAATATTTAAGGAAAATATGATGAATTTTGAAAAGGATCCAGTGTTATTTTATAAAAGATAAAAATACTAAGTTTTGTTTACATCCTGACTATGGCCATTGATGTAAATCATCAACTTAGGATTAATTGCCTTTTACGAAATGGTGCACGTGCCATTTGTGTTCCCATTCGTGAATTTTTGAAAAATAAAGGAGAAAATATGAGAACAAGTAATTCATGATATTTATAATGCTCATTCATTCTATCTAAAAGCTGGAAATGTAAATTCTCATTAAGATCTAATTATTACAATCACATAAAATTGAATTTACAACTCCAAGTAATGATATTTTTTCATATATTCTCCTGCAAAAACACTTGGTTAATATGAAAAGAGAAAGAAAATTGCACATATGTCAAGATATACCTGATGAGAAGATAAAAAGGACATATATACCTATATTCATATATATACATGCATATATATACATATATGTATATCTTATATATGTATATATATCTATATATATGAATACATATATATATACATGTGTATATAGGTGAAATGGTGAATGTGAAGGGTGGTATGAAGAGAGAGAAAGAAATCCCATGAATTTATACAGTTGAGGCATCATTTTTACACCCTAATTGATTTCAAGAATCAATATATATGTCTTAAAAGGGAGATGGAATAAATATGGCACATATCACCAAGATCAACATGCTTTGAATATCGGATTAACATGGTGTAAAACCTTAATCTGTGGGATCTCATCCTAACACAAGTTAATGATTATGTGTCAAGGCTTCAGCAACCATGATTTCATAATTTAAACCAGTTTTACCGGGGGAGAGATCTCTTGTGGATCAAAACTTTCAGTCCAAACAAATTTCTAAGTCAAGCTGCTGATTTCAACTTTTATGAGTGAGTTGTCTGGGCTCAGATTTCTCAAGTATTTACCCTTTTGCGCCAGCTGAAGCATGACAACTTCTATGATTTCTCTGTTACAGGAAATCGAAAAAGCATACTCTGCGTACCAAATATTACTAGATGCAGGTGACGGGCATAAGATCTGCAACGTGAATGAATGTGGTGTTGGTACACTGTTGCTGTGAAAGCAAACAATTGTACTGGATCGAGCATACAGGTATGCTGTAAATGACATGAGGGTAGGCTGCTAGGTGTTGGTGGTGAAGATATGACATACTATGCTTAATACATGCACAAAATTGCAATTATCCCTATGTATTGTGTAGTGCAGAACTAGAATTACAGTGAATGTGGTATGAAATGGCAAGAGGTGGCTGGTGGTGATTTTGCAGGAGATATCACAGATAAAATACCACGGATGAATGTTTAGGGCTGATGGGAAAGAAACATGAGGTTGGCAGGGTAGCACATAGAGGTGAAAGTATGCAACTAAAAGAGAGGTGCGGATGCCACTATGCATCACTATATGCAAATGCCATGTGACAATGAGATGCTGAGAATGACAGTGCAAGTGTGATAATGGACAACCAAAAAATATACTATGAACAGGGGTGTGGTGCACAGGTGATGAATGTTGCAGAAAATAAGTTTAGTGAATGGGACTACATCCACTAGGACACGTATGAAGGTGCAGGGGAAGTAATGGCTACACATATATATATCATAGATGCAGGGAGGTAGAATAAATGTTTGAGAAGCATACTAAGCGCAATATACTAAAAAAAAGAATTTTGGGGAAATCTAAATGACAATCTCTAAATGAAAATGATGCTAAAAACCGACCACTACTTAAACAATTACCAAGCAACTGACAATGCTACTTACTTTACTAATCAATCAACGATTTACTTAATCAGACAACTAATGATGCTCAAATAAATATCTAATAGCTATAGAACTAACCACTCACCTAACTGACCAGCTTAACGAATCTGTTTAACTTAACACTAATGGATTAGCAAATTAATACTAACACCATTGTTCAATCACCAGTACTCAACATTAAAAATATCTAAAGAAAACCAAGTGAAAATAAGAGGAACATTTATGGTTAAATTCAGTCAACAGTGAGTGATCCAAGCAGGGACTTTACTGTCTGGGGCAGCAAAACCTTGGCTTTCAGATATCCCTGGAAATAAGCGTGAGAGGCCAATGATTTTTTTTTTTGCTACTCCATTGGGGATATAGAGGCATGAATTATCCCAGCAATGGCCTATTTGTCTCAAGAATGGGACGATAGCTATTTGTAGCTTCAAGAGGTTTATTTAGAAAAAGAGGGAACCTCCTTCTGTCAGTTAATAATTGGCCAACCCTTCTCATCACTATATTTGCAAGTTACAACCTTCCTTGACAAATCGGTTTAGACACTAAGATAATGGTTGAGGATGTAGTAGAACATGCTCCAGCTTCATGGAGTAAGATAAGAGCATGAGCCAGGAACAACCTGTGCTCTCTCTCTTATTCGCAATGTGAACTTGTTTATTAGACCTCCCATTCCCTCCAAGGGCTCATTTATGCCACTGTATCTCTCTGTTCCAAACATGGATCTACAAAAGGTATATTATTGCTTTCCTTATGAAGAGATATATATATTACCCTTCTGAAACATGCCAATCAAGGGATCAGTGGTGCACTTGTAAGTGCGATGACAGTTAAGTGCCACGATATATATAACAGATGATGGAATGATACATGTTGCAGGGAACCAAATGCTGTAGAATTCTACAGACACTTCATACTGTTATAACCGTAGTGAAAGTCATGCTACCATAAGATTTTGAGTTTAAGGCCTACCTTTTTGCTTCTGAAAGATTAACACCACGATCGGGTTGTTTAGCAATGACAAAGTCGTACCTATAATCAGATATTAGCAATCAGTTTATGATGCCTACATGAAAGAAAAGAAATATCCTTTAGGAGGCCAATTTTATGTAGAGCAACATTCATATATATCTGCAGAAAAAGACCCATTCCTTGATGATTTCAACTGTATTAGTTGATGCCTAGGATGTTGTCAAGGCAACACCTTTGTCAAAGATATATTGGATAGCCTTTTCAATAGAACAATCCACTGCAAAACTGGGTGGAGCTGCATCTGCAAATGAAAGATGAAAGTCTTTTCATGGCCTATATATATATATATATATATATATATATATATATATATATATATATATATATATATATATATATATATATATATATATATATATATATATATATATATATATATATATATATATATATATATATATATAAAAGCCTGAATAATATTCATCTGCTGAGGCAGCAGAATAAACAAAGTTGACATAGCTGCAATCTTACATACTGGAGACTATCCACATTTTGCACATGGTTGGCAACTAACTATAAAAGAAGAACGATGGGGCCATTTGCATTCAAAATTCCTCCTGATTCAACATTATCAACCCGTAAGGGCGGCCATGACGGCATCATAGTCCCCTCAATATTGTCAGGTTTTGCTGTTTTAAGAAAAACGAGGGTGATAGTTTCCCACCTAATCCAATATCTCTCAGCAAATACCATTGTACCTGTATTTCGTTAATTGATCCCTTGATTTCACCATCATATGAAGAACAGATAAGAATCGATCAATTTACATCAAAGCTCAAAACTCAGATTCTCGCCATATCCCAGATCCAATATGCAGATGCAAGCCAATGTGTAGAAGTGCAAGGTATATGCGTGTATGAGAAATCAGTGAGGAAGTGCAGACAATGAAACAAAATTTCAGGGAGAGCCAAATACTACTAATAAAATGTAAAAATGAAGGTAACTTAACTAAAAAAAAAAACGAGGAGCATGGATTATGCAGAGGGGGATATATAGGATATCGACGTAGGTGATGGACCAAATGCAGTAAATAGAAGAATCAATGTAAATGAAGGCTAATGACTTGATTCCACCATATTGGATCACATTAAACAAATTCAGCTGCAAATTAATCATACATCAGATTGATACTTCAAATCAATCACTTTAATCCAACTGAATACCCTTAGCATGAGATCTGGCACAAATCAAAACCTGCATAATCAATATACCGATCCAATCTAATCTATACAACCATCTACTTACAACATATCGGCCTCTGTAAATTGGGTCTTTACATAGTAAATAAACTCACAAATCGGATGAGACAAAAGAAATAAAACACAGTGAGGTACATATAGTGAATGGATACAAGCTCGGATGAATGAAGTTATGATATCAAATGCAGACATGAGAATGAAATGATAAGAGCTAGCTTATAATATCGACGAGGTAATGGGTATGAACTACAAATTGAAATGGGACGTTAATATAGAAGTGCAACTAGTGAAATGGTAAAAGAAAGAAAAAAAAGGGAAAAGAAGAAAAAGAAAAAAAAAGAAAGAAGAAAAAGAGAAATGTAAAATATGAACCAAAGAAGATGTGGCCCAGTAGAGAGCCAAATTTTTTGTTGCAGGATGCAGATCAGTGTCACTATAGATGAACCGCTGTTGCATCCACTGCTAAGGCAAAAGGGGAAAGGGATGTTTAAAATATAAACCAACAGAAAATAAATGGAGAGAGGAAATCGCTCTCACCGTGGCCTGCTTGAGAGGAGAGAAGGCAGTGTTCCTTTTGTGCGCTGAGGACTGGATCGATCGTGATTCTGTTGGAGTTCTGAAGGATGGAGCAAGTCTGGTTCTTTCAAACCGAGCAGAAGAGATAATGTAGTTTGTTTGGCTTCGCTTGTCGTTGCTCGACTTGCGAAGTCGAATCCTTTCCAGTCGCTTTAAGAAGAGGGAGAAGATTTTTCTTGGTAATTCAAGAGAGAGCCAAAAAAAAAATCAAGGAGAAAGAAGGCCGAGTCGTGGATTGAAGCGTGATCCGATAGGAATCGTAAGGTGGAGAGATGAATTCTCCTCTTTCAGCTACCTATTTGTGCCCCCTTTTAAGGATGGAGAAGAAAGATCGGGAAGCAGCGAAACTGTTAGAGATGAACGGTGATGAAGGGAGCGATGGTTGCGCGATGGGCGGTGGAGGAGCTCAATGGGGAGGCTTCTGGAGGGTTTTGGAGCGTGCGATGAGGGTTCTTGAGGAAGCTTCTTGAAGGAGGAGGAGATGCAGTTGGTGATGAAGGGCGATGGAGGCTGAGAATGGGGATTTTGTTAGAGATGGACGAAGGAGGGAGAGGGTAGGCAAAAAGAAGGGCGATGAATGGTTTGGAGAGGTCGCACATGGGGTTTGCCATGGAGGGGGAGAAGAAGCTTCTAGGGGGGGGGTGTGAAAAGGAAAGGGAAGAGCTCCCGTAACCCTAAAAGAAAACTTTTTGTAAAAAAAGTTTTTTTTTTTTGCCAAAAGGCGGTTCTCTGTTAAAAAAAAAAATTCAAAAACGGTGTTCTTTTCTAAAAAAGGTTTTTGCAAAAGAATGGTTTCAAAAAGAGGTTTTTAAAAACTATTTTTTGTTTCTTTTCTATTATATATATATATATATATATATATATATATTGTATTTTCCATTTTTATGTTTTTTTTTGGCATTTTCTGAGAAATCAAGGTCATTCTAGGGAAATTTCTTTAGAAAATGGGTTTAGACCCATGTTTTGAGAAAATATTCGAGTTTTAAACCTCGAATCGAGGAATATAACACGATGGATTCAAACGGATACCGGATGAAGTGTCTGAGCTTTTCAAAGGTTTTTTTGGTAATTTTGAGAATTTGGTTAAAAAATTAGACAACAAAGCTCAGATTTGGATCTTTTATCTCCATTCGGATCCGAAATTGAGTCAGATATATAAAATAAATTTAATTTCAGTAAAACCTGAGAAATAAATTGGAATTTAGATTTAAAAGTGACTCAATTACTCAGAAAATGGGATCAAGGGCAAAAAGGGGATATTTATAAGATTTTGAAAAAATTGGGGTGTTCACAACCGTATTCTTGGATCCATCGAAAAATAGATTCCAAACTAAAGATTGTTGAATATTGTAGATCTGCTCATCGGGGAAATCATCCTCAGTTTTAACATCTTCTGTCAAAGGAAAATCTGCCAATTGGTCTACAATTGCTTCGCCTTTGATAGATTGCTGAGAAACATATTTCAAGTCATACTGCATCAAGAGGACTTGCCACTTGGCAATCCGTCCTCTGAGAAATGGTTGTTCGAGAATGTACTTGAGAGGATTAAGTTTTGAGAGAATCTTGACTTCTAATGTTAACAAGTAATGCCTCAACTTCTGACACATCCAAACCAGTGCTAGATATGTCTTCTCTATCCGAGAGTACTTCTCGTAGTCAATAAAAGTCTTGCTTACATAGTAGATGGCATGCTCAATCAGACTGCGTTCCTCATACTGTGCCAAGAATCCGCCACAAGCAGCTTGGTTAACTGAAACATACAGTAAAAGAGGCTTTCCCAATTCCGGTGGCTTCAGAACGGGTGGGTTAAGGAGATATTTCTTGATACGATCAAACGATTGCTGACATTCTGGTCCCCATTCAAACTTCACTCCTTTTTTGAGTAAATGATTGAAAGGCTCACATCTCATGGCAAGATTGGATATGAATCTCTGAATTGATTGCATACGTCCTTGAAGACTACACAATTCTTTGAGATTAGTCGGAGGTGACATATCAATGATGGCCTTTGCTTTGGTGGGATCCACTTCTATCCCCTTTTTATTGACCAGGAAGCCTAATAACTTGCCTGATTCAACTCCAAAGACACACTTCTAAGGGTTGAGTCTTAGCTTATAAAGAATGAGTCGTTTGAAGACCTGATTTAAAGCATCGATATGGTCTTCTTCTTCTTTGAATTTAACTAGGATATCATCAATGTATGCATCCATGGTCTTGTGCATCTGGTCATGGAATATGGCAGCCATCGCGCGTTGATAGGTTGCTCCGGCATTCTTGAGCCCAAACGGCATGACTGTGTAACAAAAAGTGCCCCATGGTATAGTGAAGGATATGTTGGATTGGTCACGAGCGGCCAGTTTGATTTGATTATATCCGAACTATTCATCCATAAAAGAGAACATGGAATGACCGGCCGTGCTATCGACCAAGAGATCAATATTTGGGAGCGGATAGTCATCCTTTGGAGTAGCCTTATTGAGATCACGAAGGTCGATACAGATTCGAACTTTACCATTTTTCTTGGGAACTGCTACGATATTTTCCAACCAATCTGGATAATCTATTGCTCGAATGAATCCTGCTTTAAGCAAATCCTCAAGTCCTTCCTTGACCTGTTGCTCGATTCGAGGATCCATCTTCCTTAACTTCTGCTTGACTGGTTTCGCATCAGGCTTCAAAACGAGGCGATGTTCCACCAATTTAGGATCTAACCCTGGCATATCCTCATAAGTCCATGTGAACACTTCTTGATACTGCTTGAGAAAATCAATGAGCATTTCCTTCTCATCTGTGCTTAGACTAGTACCGATCTTTAGAATTTTAGGACTATCTTCTGAACCAATATTGATGTCTTCAGTTGGATCCTGAACTAGGGTCGATGGCTCATCTTGTTTCTGAATTGTTGCAAATTTTGGCAACTCTGGAAGTGATGAATCAAATTTTTCCATTTCTTTTGGCTGCTTTGTGACCTTACTGTCCTCTGCTCTTGCCCTGACCCAATAAATCTTTGCAGGTTTCGATGGGATTGAAGAATTGATGACTAATCTCCTTATTGATTGGGAAGACATTCTGAAATCTTGAAAAAGAATAGCTTTTAGAAAAAGTTCATTCATTATGGCATAAATTGCATGAAATGAAAAATGATAAGAACAATAATTTTTGAAGACAAATTACAAAGGAGTAAGAGAAAGATGACATCCAGATAGACGAGAAAACTGATAGCTTTATTGAAGACTTAAAATGAAATGATGACAAAATGAACTAAAATGGGACATTGTCCCTATAAACTGCAGAATGAACTAAAATGGGACATTGTCCCTACAAACTGCAGAAATCAAATGAATGAAAAGGAGAAAGACAAATGGTAGAAGCTTTTAATGAATCCCCTTAATGAAGACAGTGTTTTTGTGAGATCTTTTGCCCATGAATCCCAATACTGCCCTGCGCGGATGATGGTCAGGGATCACTGGCTCTAGCCGGCCATCTCCGTTCTTGCCCAAGCCTTTGAAAGGCTGATAACCATGCTTCAGTAATAGGTCAAACCCTTTCTTGGTTCTTACAAACTGCAGGAAAAGAGGATGGTCCTTGAAAGTGCTGTAATCGAGACGACCCCCAATCTTAAAGAAATATGGCGCTTTCCATCGAACCGTCGCTGTAATATGCTTCTCCTATGGTGTTGCCTCTAGTCTTAACATTTCCAGACTTTCGCTAAGAACAACTTCTTCGCTCTCCCTGATGCTAGGAATATCAGCAGTATAGGTCGGCCGAGGAATTATAGGCTGAGGCAGCCTCTCTTCTGGATCTTCCCCCAGGACAGTAGTGATCATGCCACCTTTAGACCACTTAATACACTGGTGTAGGGTGGATGGCACTGCATTGGCGTTATGAATCCACGTTCGCCCCAGTAGAAGTTTATACGTTGGCGGTACATTGACAATGTGGAAAAGTACGGTGTGAACAGAGTAGTTGATAAATATTTCCAAGAAGATTTTGCCCTTTGTTGTTTGTCCGTGGTTATCAAATCCATAAATGGTGATCAGATCCGGCGTGTATTTTTCTTCTTTTATACTCAGAGCCTTGGCAGTCATTTCGGGGCAAATGTTGAGGCTACTACCTCTATCTACAAGCACATGGGGTACGGTCATTCCCCGAGTTCGCACTACAATGTACAGAGCATTGTTATGAAATGCATGAGGCTTGGGTAGATCCTCATCTGAGAAAGTTATGGGAGCATTGGTCATGGCCTGATTAACGATCTGAGCCATGTCTTCAGGCGTGGTGCTTGGCTTGACCTTGATTTTCCACAATAAATCATCCATGACTTGCTGATGCTTGGGAGAGGCATGCGCCAACTCAAGAATAGGGATATTAGAGAGGGCAGTAATTGGTCTTTGCACTGTATCGACCTTTTCTTCTGACGCTTTCCCTTTTTCTGAAACGGGTTTGATAAAGCCCTTGAGAAACCATGGTATTTTTTTGGCTACCTCTGGGAATACTCAGGTAGGTTCCTTCAAAACTTTTAGCTTGTTGAAGGCGGAGACAAGGTCCATCTTCTGAGAATTGGACTGGGCCTTATGCAATACTAATACCTGATGTTGTACATCGATATCGCTGCTAGGGCATGGTTGGATATGATCTTGTGGCTGAAAAGGATGATCAGATATCATTACAGTCGAATGTTGAAAGAACGGCTGATTTAGTATTCCCATTTTCTCATCTTCGGCCCCTTCCACCAATAGGTTTTTATCAATATAATCTTGTATGATATTTTTGAGAACGAAATACTTCTCAGTGTTGTGTCCCACTGTTCGGTGGAACTTGCAGAATCTTTCTTTCATTTTTCCCATGACCACTAGCGGATCAGCTACCTTCGGAAGCTTAATCATGTCATTGCCAAGCATATACTCTAGCACTGTTTCGAGGGACTGGTCCAGAGGGGTAAACTTATGATTATAACTCCACCCTTCACGCTTTGGCATTTCTTGAGATCTCGACCCTTGATCAAGAGTCTGTTGTGGTTGTCGGTCATACTAAGGGACTGATTTGCCTTTATGATCATTTTTATTTGGGTTTGACCCTCCTGACCCGTAACTGTGATCTTTCATATTTCCTTTATTCTGATTTTTGTTGTTATTGGCAGAGTAGGTAAAATGGGTTTTCTTCTTTGATTCTTGCTGACTATTGCTTTTGGTGAACATGAAACCTTCATAAGATCCATTTTTCATACTCAACTCAAGCCATTTGGCTCGTTCTGTCAGTTCTATGAAGGTCTTTGATGAAGAGGTGAAAATTAGTCCCCTTAGGGGTTGTGAAAAGTTACTCAGGATTAAAGATAGTGCGTGTCCCTCTTATATCGAATCGCGCATCTTGTTACAAGCGGATCTCCACCTATGAATAAAATCCTTGACTTTCTTATTTTCTTTCTGCTTTAGACTGCAGAGGTGGCTGAGAGTCGGGAGGGCTTCGGCATTGAATAAAAAGTGCTCAATAAACAAATTGACCATTTTGTCAAACTCTTTCAGCTCTATAGGGTTAATGTGTTCTGAATACCATTTCGCTGCAATACCCTCCAAACTGCGGGGAAAGCAAAGGAACAGGGCTCGATTATTCCTTCTGAACTTGGAACACTCTGCAAAGAATAGGGCAAGGTGTGCCTTTGGGTCACTCGAGCCATCGAATTTGATAAATTTCTTGAGGAGATTGTCAAGATCATCATCCCCATCCAGTCCGTCATAGAAATCTTCACTTGTGAAGACCCTTTTACCCTTGTCACGGGCCTGCAGATCCTTGACAATCTTTATCATATCTCGGAGTTGTGACTGAGTAGGCTCATTAACAAACAGATTTCTGGATTTGCTAGCCGACCCCTGCCTTTGAGTTGACCTTCTAAATGCCCGCTGAGTTTCATATTTCTCATCAGTATCTCCCGCTGATTCTACCTCATCAGAGGTTTTTTCATGATGACTCTACTTTTTGGTGATCTTCACATTCTTTTTCACTGTTCGGCCTTTGAACTTTTTCTTATTGTGGTCTTTTCATGAGCTGACCCTTGTTTCCTCAGACAATAACTTACTCAGCATTTTCTGAAACAACGAATACATCTCTGGGTCGATGTCATCATTAGCTTGCTGACTTCCGTTTCCGGTGGATTGTGAAGAGGCCATTTCTTGTACTGAAGCTGACGGGGAACTAATAAGCTGGATTGGCGTGGTTTTCCTTCCGGACCTCGTCTGAACCATGTAATGATGCAGGTGCTCTCTGCAAAGCAAAACTGAGGGTTAACTGCTGAAAATGATTTTTGAATAAGAAATATTTGTTGGATATCTGGTAGACAATTTAAAAGATGTCCCATTACTAGGGACTAAGTCGTCGCTGGGGTTACGACAATTGCGCTGCTATTCTTTGCAAAATAAACAACTGAAAATGCACCTTGTTACCTAGGCGAGGTCGTCAAACCAAGATAGGATAAAAATTAAAGGAATTTTATTGAAGAAAAAACATAATTTTATTAATAATACACTTGACAAAGAGGAGGAGGACAAACAATTTTCCACCACTCCTGATAATCAGAGAACACTCGAGGACCAGAAAAAATAGTGAAAGTAACAAAAGAATCCCAGCCATGTTTGGCAGAATGGTATGCTCCGGACCAGTGATCTGATGTGAGGTCGAACTCTAGCAAGATCCCTGATAGTAGACGAATTTCTATGCGCTTCTGTCTCTGAGAGAACTGCCTGACACACTGCTTTGGATGGTAGTATGCATAGAAAAATGGACCAAGTAGCCTGAACCGTTTGTCGTATGCGTAAGTATATCTGGGAGGTGATTCCTGATGATCAAAGTAGTCCTATACGACTTCTTCCTCCTGAAGGTTATCGATCAAGAATCGATATTGCGCAACTGGAAGAAGCTTTTCACCATTGTTTCTGAATGAACTGGCTCGGGTTGGCACATGCCGAAGGAACCAAGATTGCAATGCATAGGTGCACCCTTCGACTAGAATTGATTCTCCAAGTGTGAAACGGGTCAACCCTTGATACAAAAAGGCAAGTGCAGCCATGGCTATGGAGAGGCGGCTAGTCTGCCGACTTCCCCACCTTTGCAAGAGCTGAACTATCCTGATATCCATGTAATTTCATCTATCTGAAAAGAGAGTCAATCTCACAGTGCATAAGACCATCGCATGCTCGATTCTTTCTCGAGCTGTTCGAGATAAGGAACTGACTTTCACAAATGCCCCATACTGTTTGTAGATTTCAAGCAGATTCACATATTCATTTCCATTCTCCTCGATTAGTGGCCAAGACTTGCATCCTGTCATGCGAGCTAAAGCGTCTCGGGGATCCAGACCCTTGACATTGATTAAGAACTGTTTCTTCAATGGATCTTCTGGATGACCGACTGGTTCAGGTAATCCCATAATCTCTAAGAATTCGTCCATCTACAAAGTCATTTCCCCCCATGGAAACCAGAAGGTACTAGTGCTCGGATTCCACCGCTCTGCCAGTGCGTGGATCAAATTGTCGTTGATTGTCTGCTTTCCCACTACGAATGCCAATTCCAATCCACAATCGCTCAAATGGTCCGGAAACATACGAGAGAAGTTCTTGAGCCATGAATAATACCACCGGGGAATGAAGGATCCGGTGCTGAGGACTCGATGTTCGGGAAGACCTTGTCTCACCTCGTAGGAGATGTGACCCTCAGGGAAGATTGAATCAAGTTGACTGGATGCCATCAGACTGGAAAACATGAAAAAGTGGAATAAGACTTGGGGAAACACAAGGATTTTGAAAAAGATGCAGGCAGGATAAAAATGAAGCAGAAAATTCGAGATCCAGAAGAACGAAAGGATGGAAAATCACCTGGAGTTTTGAAGAAAATAAAGGAGAATTTGGAAAATCGTCCAGGGTTTAAATAAAACAGGAATTTTAGACAGTATATGGAAACAAATAAAAAAATTGGGGATTTTTTGAAAATCATCCAGTATTTTAGAAAACTTATGGAAATATAGAAAATAAAAGGAAATGACTACAACATATTCAATCACATCTTGCACAAATAAGTATGCACATACAACATTCCCTAAAAGCTGACTCTAGATGCATAAGTTTTGAAATAGCTGTAGGACCTTAATCCTAACTCTAAGGTTTAGATCATTTGTGTCCAATCAGGCTATGCCTATATACTCGAGCCGAGGCTTAATGTACGTGGCATAAAATCAATTTCTCTGGTTCTAGGTTCAAGTTTTCTAACATCCTTGAGCGTCTGTCGATATACATTGGACTATGGCCCTTGGTACGTGGCAGGCGGGCGTTAACCCAAATAGGTGGCCCAGCTGTGAGGCTTTGTCCCAAACTATGGTTCTGGAAGAAAGCCCAGCAACGTGAAAACCGGGTAAAGATAGGTGAGGTGGTTTTTAAAAACATGAGCACATGCAAGAAAATCAGAAGGCTCTAAAACCTAAAGAGATAGGTTTTTGAAAATTTTAAAGAAGCAAACATTGTTTTCATACAAATCTAGATTGAGGAGGGTTGTATTAGACCTAAGTCTATGTGAGCATGAATAATTCTCCTCAATCAGTCCTACCAAACCATACCTAGTCTACATGCAATCCATGTCAGCTGGGTTCAAGTCTAGGCTCCTAGGTTCACATGATATCATGAAATAAAAGTTGACATTCCATGGAACACGATTTTGACAATTTGAACTAAATTAAGCACACAATTGATCACGCGAAGACAGGTCCCATCACGGTCGCCAAACCTGTTATCATCGCAAAATTTTACTTTTGCAAGTCAAACTGACCTTTGAAAAAGATTTTGAAAATAACTCGCCTCCGTTTTAAAATGCAGGATAATTTCGAAGAATGGGACTCGCCTGTCGGTAAGAGGTTCAACCGTTCCTGACGCCTTTACCAGGGGTAATTGAACCAAGGATAAAAAATGTGCTTAGCTTTGCTCAACTTGTCTAAATCGTGTTCTATTTCCTAAATGCACAAAGAATCAGGCGTGTGCTATGAATTTTCTGAAAATGCAGGTTTGAAAACATGATGCTTGCTTCAAATATTTGAAATACTTGGAAATTCTTGGAAAAGATAACACTTGGAAAATCATGAATCATGGTGAAAAAATATTTCTGGGGAAAATGAAAATCGATTTTTGAAGAATCCAAGTGTTTTATAAAAAATGGATTTTTGAGGAATTTCAAGTAACTTTGGAAAATTTGATTTTCTTTTTAAATTTAAACTTTGAAATTTAATATATAACTTAGAAAATCATGATTTGAACTTTGAAAAATACTTGAAATGACATTTAAAAGCTCAAAGTTTTGAGAAAATCGATTTCTGAGTAAGACTTGGAAAATTTTGAGAAAATCGATTTCTCTGAATTGGAATTGAAATTTGCAAATGAATGAATATGGATTTGAAAGACTTGATTTTGAGAAATTGAGAAAATTCTTTTGTATTTTTGAGAAATGCAATGCGTTTTTGAAGTTAGCCTAAGAGTGTAGGCTGAATGTGACTAATACGAAGATCACAAATCTGGGTCTCATTCGTATTCTGACTATGGTCATAAATACGAATTCCACCGAGTTTGCCAACTCCATAAGAGCTAGTGCACGTGCCATTCGTGTAGACCATGGTGAATTTGTAAAAATATGCACATGAATAACAAGCATAACAGTTATATATCAAAGTTCAAACTATATGCAATGCACTCTATTCTATGCAGGAATTGAAATTCTTATTCCAAATTTAATTACAATTTACAACACTAATTGAATTTAAATAACTGAAAATAAAGTCTTCAATATCCCTGCAAAACTAGAAAAACTTGTTAGTGAAGATATGTTGGTTTTTCTAGATTTATCCAGTAATATTTGGAAATTACTGGATTTTGCTAGATATAAGCTTTTTTCCATGATTCCCTGTGATAAACATAATAAAATAAGAAATAAAATTGAAGAAAAAATAGAAATGAGATTTGAAAATTTCGAAATTGGGGTCAAAATGACCAAAATACCCCTGATAACAAGACTATAGCCTTGAAATCAGGGTTTTCAGAAAGATATTTTGTAAAATACAGCTTTTGAAATTCAAATAAGGATAAATTAAACTAAATATGATATGACATGATTAAAAATATGAAAATTAGGGTTTAAAATTTTGAAATTGAGGTCAAATGACCAAAATGCCTCTGATAACAAGACTATGGCCTTGAAATCAAGGTTTTTTAGAAAATATTTTAGGAAAAACATTGGGTTTAGGGTTTAAATAAAATCAAATGAACACAAAATTGATTATGAAGCACTCTAATATGATTCTAAACATAACCAAACCCTAAAAACATGAACTTATACACGAAAATCCAAAAATATCACAAAAATCATGATTTTGGCAGTGTTTCGGGATCCTGCAGGCACCCTGTTTTGCAATTTAATCCATTCAAGCATCAAATGGATTCCAAAATTCATAAAAATTGACACCTACACTTGTTATCACCCTAAAATCATATTGGAATCATAAAAATATATTTTTCACATTATTCCAATTCAAAAATTGCATTAAAACCCTAAAATATGCTATTTTTACCCATGGTCACATACCAGTTTCAATGTTAGAACCGAATCAGGAGTCAATCTGCCATAGAAATTTATAAAATTTTACAGAGACAAAATAGACAGAAAAAAAAAATCTCCTTTTGACAGATCATGAAAATCATCTCTGATGAGGGAGATATCGTTCCGGCAATCTGGACTTAAATTTAACAAATATAAAATTGATTAAAACAGATACTTCCGGTTACATATACAGGTAAAAATAGCAGGCTTCATCAAACATTTTTGAAATTTCAGAAGTGAACAGTAGACAAAAAAATAATGAACTTCCTTTTTTACAAATTATGAATCAGATCTACGGTTTGAGATCTATGATCAGTACAAGTCAGATTAGGGTTTTGGTAAACCCTAACGAGTTTTAAATTTTGAATCTGACTTTCTGACGGAGTAAAAATATCAAATAGAAGCAAAAAATTATCAAAATTTCACAGTAAATAGCTCATATCAACACAAAGCCACTGTACTTTACGGATCTCAAATCGGATATTGGCTGAAAGAAATAACACAACTGCATGTTACATATGAATTTCAATAACGATTTTAAATGATTGAAAATCATGGTTTAATCTTTTTTTTTTTTTTGACAGGGTTTTCGAATCCCAAAACCTCCCATTTTTTTAGAATAGTTCACTGACATATTCTTATATCACATATAAAAAATTCAGAAATTTAAAATGAATATTTCAATACGAACTAACATGGTTTCTACCGATCTAAGCTTAAAACACATAGAAATTTAAGAAACCCTAATAAAACATGATTTAATCAATGAAAACAATAAAAAAATATCCAAACAGTAAAACAAAATTAATTTATATGCTGGAACACAAGGAATAAGAATTAATATGTAAAAAAATAAATAAAACATAGAAAATCCATGGCTGAATTTAATTTTTACCTTTGAAATCACGGATTTAACCCATTTAACGGGTAAATCTCATGTTTTCTTGGTTAAGAACATGAAAACCAATGCAATAAACGATTCTAACGGATTAAAATCCCTGGAAAAATAGTAAAACAGGGTTAGATCATCTTTTTGGACTGATCTAGAGGTTCTTGATGGTGTTTTCATGGTTTAATCCATGAAAGGGAATGTGCCAATGGCTAAATTCATATTAAAACATGGCAAAGCATTAAATAAAACTCAAAAAATTAGGAAATCCTTACCTTGAGGTTGCAGAAATGGAGGAAGGGCTGAAGAGGAGAGAGATAGGGAGGTCGACCCCCTATGATGACTATTTATAAAAAAAAATTAGGTTAAAAATTAAGAAATTTGAAAATTTTGGACTCTAAAGGGGGGGGGGGATTTTTTCTAATTGGGTTGGACCCTTTGACTTTACTAATTAGGCTCTTACCTAACCTAAGACTCATAGCTAAACCGTAAAAGCTCCAAATGTGGCGCCACCTAGTGTGGGCCCACATTGGTTTTTTCAAGTTTTAATTAAAACCTTTAAAAACAATAGTTTTAAAAACCAAAGTTTAAAAATGGATTTTTAAAATAGATTTTGACTATTCTAAACTTCTAAAACTAACCCTGACTTTCTCAAATGTGGTGCCACCCTGAGTGGGCCCCACTTGAATTTAAAAAAAAATGATTCTAAAACTTGAAATTGAGAGAATTTTCAAAAGATTTTCAAAAGTAAACTTGGAATTTAAAAGTTTTGAAATGGCACAGAGTTCCAACTGGGTCAGAACTCCTCTGGATATGGCGCCAACTGAGTGGGCCCCACATCAGAGTTTTGAAAATTTGAAATAAATACTGAAAATGGCTTTGAAAAGGGGTTAAAATCAACAATTGAAATTCAGAATTTTTGACAATAGAATCTCAAGTGAACTGGAACTCCGGGCTAGAGTTCTGAAATTTTAGGACTCTGAAATTTTGGATTTTAAAAGCCAAATGAAGGAGTTTTTGAAAGATTTTATCAAAAATGGTGAAACAAGTCGGAAAATACAGTCAGGGTTAGTCTCCTAACTCAATCAGAACTCTGAAATAGAGTCCTAAATTAACTGGACTCTGCAAAATGACCTAATTTTTGAAAAACAAATGAAAATGAATGAAAATAGAAGTGAAAACAAACTTCAGAATAGACTTCTTACTGGATTAGGACTCTGGGACAGAGTCCTGATCGGACTGAAACTCTAGATTTTTTTGGTGTTTTATAAAAAACAAATGAAAGAACTTGTGAAAACAGTGAAAACAATAACAAATATTGAAATAAAACAGAGTTCTGATTCAACTGAGACTCTCGGGACAAAGTCCTAATTGAACTAGGACTCTTAGATTTTTAGATTTTCTGAGAAAACAAATGAGAAAATTTTGCAAAAGAGTTAAAAACAGGATAAAATTGAAGTTTTGCTTCAGAGTCCTGATCTGATTAGGACTCTGAGAAAGAGTCCTTATTCGATCAGAACTCTAAGAATTTTTGGTTTTCTAATAAGAAAATGATGAAATTTAAATAGAAATTTTAAAAATCAGTGAAAATGGAGTGAGAAAACAAACTTTGGATAGAGTCCTGATTCGATCAGGACTCTGGGGCAGAGTCCTGATTCTATCAGGACTATAGGATAAAATCCCAGAATTTTAAAATTCTTTGATAAAAGTGTAATAGTTTTGATAGAACAAAAGATTTTTTGAAAGATTCTCTCAAAATTGAAATCAGGATTAGAGTCCTGATCCAACTAGGACTCTCTGTACAGAGTACTGTTTTGACTTAAACTCTGAGTTTTGACTCGTTTTGAAAGATTTGGTTAAAAATAGGTAAAAATAGTGACAAAAGATAGAGTCCTAATCCGACTCAAACTCTGAAGAAGAGTCCTAATCCGACTGAGATTCTTGAAGAAGAGTCCTAATCAACCTAGGACTCTGGAATTTTGTTCAAAATGGAAGATTTTGAAAGGTTTTCTCCAAAACAGGTAGAAAAGGTAATAAAAAGTAGAGTTCTGATCCGACTAGGACTCTGAAAACAAGAGTCCTGATCCAACTAGGACTCTAAGATTTTGGCCAAAATGGAGGAAATAGACAAGGGATATGACCATAACTGGTTTAAAATCAAAATGGAGTTTTGAAAATGTTTTAAAAAGATAAAAAGATAGAGTCCTGATCCAACTAGGACTCTGAAAATTTTGAGAAATTTGATAAATGAAGGAATCCAGAAGCGACACCACCTAAATGGGTCTCATTTGAGAATTAAAATCAGTTGAAAATTGAGTTTAAAACGAATCTAGATTGTTTTCTGAGAAAAACACTTCAAAATATAAGGTCCCGAGGGTTGGCAAATGACAAAATGTTGATTAAAAACCCAGGTTTTAAAATTGATTTTAAAAGAAAAATTTTAAAACTCAAATTTGGATTAAATATTTTAAAAACAGGAGTGATGGATCTCGAAAATGAGATGTAATGACATGCAATGTTATGCAATGAAATAAAATGGTATGCCGAATGCATGCAATGATATGCGATGACACATGAAATATATAAACATTGGATGAGGGTGAAAATTTGGGGTGTTTACAGCTTAGCGTGACTAAACTTCGATTGAGGGAAAGGAATGGTGGCTCCCGTATGTTGCAGCAAAGTAAGATCGACTTCCTTCAACCAAACGGAGAAGGAACCCAAAGAAAGAAGAAGAGCAAAGAAGGGGCGAGATATGGAGGCTAATCGTCCTCCTTCTTTTCCTCTCCTTTTTTCTGGCTTCCCCCCCTGCACCCCTTTTATAGAAGGGGAGGAAGGATCAGGAAGGGGATTCCGTTGGGGATGGACGGATGAAGGAAGATGAGGATGATCGAAGGTTGAGAAAGGGGGCGATGGTTGGGGATCAATGGTCGAGGGAGGATCGTGCCGATCAGGGGTCCTCCGCCCTTTGATCTGCAGCGATGGCTTCTCAAGAAGAAGCCATTGGGCTTTTTTTCAATGGGAGTCACTCTTTTTTAGAATTTTTCAAAAGATAGTTGTTTGTTTTCAAAAAGCTTTTCTAAAGGACATTTTAAGCAAAAAGGTGGTTTTCAAAAGGGGTTTTAACCCATTTTTTTTATATTTTTCTTTTCTATTTTATATTTTTTTGGTATTTTCAAAATAAAAACTATGAAATTAAGGGATAATAAGGGATTTAAGAACCATTTTTGTAATTTTTTGAGAAATATTTACAAAAGAAGGGTTTTCTAAGAATTCAGGTTTGATCTTTGGAAATTTCTTTAGAAAATGGGTTTTTTTATCTGGATTTTGATAAAATATTTGAGTTTTTAACCTCGAATCAAGAAATATAGAGTTGTAAATCCAACTGGATGCCGGACCAACTGTCTGAGCCTTTCAGAAATTATTTTGGTATTTTTGTAATTTTAGTTTGAAAATTGTGAAACGAGACTCAGATTTGGATTTTAATGCTGGATCCAGATCCAAAATCGAGTCAGATATATAAAAATGGAGTTTATTCTAGAAAATCTGAAGAATAACTGAAATTTATATTGAAATTGACTCAATTTTCTCAGAAAATGGGGCCAGGGGCAAAAAGAGAATATTTATAAAATTTTGAAAAATTTGGGGTGTTCACAGATGCCCCTCTTTGCTACTAAGTTGGTTGAAAGGCAAACTTAGTGGCAAAGAAAACACTCCAAATTTTGAAAAATGCCCTAGTCAGCATATCTGAATTGGGTGTGGAAGAATTTATCTTGGAAGACATGGTTTCTCAGGTTTAAAACCTTATCCTAAATGACTTTGAGAAGATGAAATCCTCGAAAATGATATGACCGAATAACAAAAATGAGAAAATCGTGATGGGACTTTTTGGGTGAAGGTCCGGAAATAGTGGGAAATAAGAATTTCAATCAAGTCTCATGGGTTAGACAAGATCAACTTTTTGGAATGACTCAAGTTTAGCCCTTAACCTGGATGGGACGAAGATATATCAAGATGAATTGAATGAGGAAAGAAATACATGAGGACCTTGATGGGACACTTTTGAGAAAAATGCCTCGTGAGATGAAGCTCAAGTATGATCAATTCCTGATGGACATGAAGAACATGGATTCCATGGCGGAGAAAACATGATGAGACTAAGAGAACTACCTCGTCAAAGCGAGGCTCAGGTTTTACCCAAATCTGAATGAAAGATACCTTGTAGAGCGAGGTTCAGGCTTAACCCTTAACCTGAAAGGGATGACCATACAGAATCCTCGAATGAAGAAAACTATGATGGGACCTTCGGAGTTTGGACAAACAAATCCGAGAGGGGTTTGCGAAAGGAGAAAAATAGGGTTCCCTAACGCTTGGAAAAGGGATGTTCTTGGGCGCCTCATTGCTGAGACTAAATCAGCTTTTAAAAACAGACGACCTCTCGCAGATAGTTCAGGTTTGATTCTTAACCTGAGTGGGTGATACCTCGAGGAGTGAGGTAACAGGTTTAATCCTTAGCCTGAATGGATACAGGATCCTTGAGGAGCGAGGAAACTGTGATGGAACCTCTGGATTTTGCACAACAAATCCAAGAGGGGTTTGCAAAAGGAGAAAAAATGGGGTTCCCTAAAGCTTGAAAAAAGGATGTTCTTGGGTGCCTCATTGCTCAGACTAAATTAGCTTTTAAAAACAAAAGACCTCTTGCAGAAAGTTCAGGTTTAACCCTTATCCTGAGCGGGAACTATCTATGGTGGGACAATAGGGAACACAAGGAAGTGTGCAAATCCGAGAAGCTCAGATCAAACAGAAGGGAAGGACTTTTCAGTCCTAATGAGGGACAACGTCAGGATATGTCAAAATGAACATCAAGTTCTTGCTTTATGTTGGGATAACTAGAAAATATTGCCAATAAGATGTCAAAAATTGTAGTTGATTCAGAATGATTGAATTGTGCATATATGTGTGAAAACCCTCTTCCTACCTAAAGTATTAACTCCAATTGGGCTAACTCTGTAGAATCAAGAATCAAATTCAAATTTGTTGTTGTTGAGTTTCTTTAAGGAAGATATCAATTTCCTTGATATAAAAAAAAATGAAATATTCTTAGCTTCATAAAAGCAATTTAATGGAAAGATATTGATAGAAGAATTTCACATAGATAAAGATGATTCTTGGCAGTTTTGGCAGTTTGATATCCTGGGCCTTTTTTCATGATGATCTTTTTGCACTCTTTTTGAGTCATTGAGCTTTCTTGGGTTTCGGGAGAAGCTTATTACATCATCCTTCATTTTGGAGATGTCCTGACTTTTCTTTTCTTTTTTCTGAAAAGGGTACGTCACAAACTCCTTCATCTTGGAGATGCTCCGATCCTTCTTTTTCTAAGGAATTATACTGATGATATTGTTCATTGGTCAAAAATCTCTAGATGATAGCAGAAATCAAATATCTTTTAGGGTTTGTCAGGAGATTCATCGCAGTCGCCTTCATCTTGACGATGATTTGAACTTTCCCTGGAAGGATCCATCACAAACTCCTTCATCTCGGAGATGATCCAAATCTTCTTTGGCTCTGGGGGTCTAGCTTGCATATTTGTCTTCATCTTGACGACAATTGAGAGATTCCTTTTACATATATTTGATTGCAGCTTAAGGAGATATGGATTGGGTAGGTTCTTTTACTGCCCAGGATATTTCCACTGCCTTACTGCCAGAAGAACGATCTTTAAGAATGTGCCATAGCTATGATCAATATCAATTCACTTATGGCTTTTCAACATCATTGAATTTTCCTTTGCCGGCCATATCGAAGATTTTTCTTCATCCTCTTGGTTGACCAACAGAAAAAACTTGAATTATGTTCTTTCTTCGCAAAAGTTTTGTCCTTTTGAAAGTAATACTGAGGGTAGTTTGAGGTAATTCTTTGTGAAATAAAAGCTTTGAGATCAACAATGGTTTTTTATAGCAAATTGGCAAAATATTCTTGAAAGCTTTGATGAAAGCAATTGTTTGACATCAAATCGACACATCCATGCCAAAATTCTCCTCTCTTTTTCCCCAAAAAGAGAGACTCAGGCTTAGCCCTTACCTAAATGAGAAGTAGAAAATACTCCTCTCTTCCCTAAAGAGGAGGTGTTTGCAAAACAAAACTTTCGAAGAGAAATTAAGTTTTCGTCAAAACTCCCTATCTCTAGGCTTCTCTTATAGAAAGGTGGCCGAAAATAAGGTTAAAAAAGTATCACAGATGAACGAGACCACCACACTCTCCCTGGAAGAGGGTCCTCTGTGAAGGGGTTGGCCAAAGATGAGAAAATTGGGGGCCACAAAAGGAAACAGGCTTCCGTCGAAACTCTCCCTAGAAAAGGGTTCCTTTATGTAAAAATTGGGTTGTTGTTTTGCAAACAGTTCGCGAAGAAACGAGTCCCTTCAAACTCTCCCTGGAAAAGGGTTCTTGCAAACGAAAAGATGGTTGCATGCGAAAGGAACGAGCTCCCTCGAACTCTCCCTGGAAGAGGGTCCTTTGCAAGAGAAAAAGATTGATTTTTGAAAAAATGGTAACCCGAAGGTTGGAATTGAGATTTAAAGCTTGAATTGTGATGAATGGTTAGTACAAAGACTGAACCTGGAGGGCTAACTGATCAGTCAGCCAGACACTAGCACGAGCGCTAGATGTACTAGTACGAGCACTGGATTTTGAAAATATACCAGTACGAGCACTAGATTTTGAAAATGCACCAGTACGAGCACTGGGCTTTTGAAAACACATCAGTACGAGCATTGAGTTTTGAAGATGCACCAGTACGAGCACTAGATTTTGAAAATGCACCAGTACGAGCACTAGGTTTTGAAAATGTACCAGTACAAGCAGTAGATTTTGAAGATGTACCAGTACGAGCACTGGGTTTTGAAGATGCACCAGTACGAGCACTGGATTTTTGAAAATGCACCAGTACAAGCATTGGATTTTGAGAGATGTACCAGCACAAGCACTAGGTTTTGAAAATGCACCAGTACGAGCACTGGATTTTGAAAACGTACAAGCATGAGCACTGGGTTTTGAAAGATGCACTAGTACAAGCACTGGATTTTTGAAATGCACTAGTACGAGTGATGATGCATAAATATCACGTTTTATTAATACAATTTCACTGCATAAATGCATCATCTATAGGTTTAAAGCATACACTTAAATGCATAATGATGTTAGGGAGCTCTGGTTCGAATTTCATCAAAATCGAAGTTAATTTGAAGGAATTATGGCATTTACAATGTAGCGGGTCAAATATTGGATCCAATTTGAAAGATTTGGATCCAGACGCCCATTTGGACTTTGGATCTGGACCAAATTACATGGATTTAACCCAGCTCCAGCCCACATAAGTTTTGTAAAAACATTTTCTAAAAACCCCCTGTAAAATGAGGCGCCCAAGAATTATTTTTATTTTAACACTGTTTTGTAAAATAGCCAAAAGAAGCCAAAATGTCAAAAGGAGGGGGGCACCCATTCCAGCCCTGTCTTTGCTTTGATTTTCGTGCCCTAGGGGCACGATTCTAGCTCAACTCCCCTTCCACCCAGCCGCCCCCCTCCTTTTGACGTTTTGGCTTCTTTTGGCTATTTTACAAAAAACAATGTTAAAATAAAAATAATTCTTGGGCGCCTCATTTTACAGGGGGTTTTTAGAAAATGTTTTTACAAAACTTAAGTGGGCTGGAGCTGGGTTAAATCCATGTAATTTGGTCCAGATCCAAAGTCCAAATGGGCGTCTGGATCCAAATCTCTCAAATCGGATCTGATATTTGACCCGCTACACTGTAAATGCCATAATTCCTTCAAATTAACTCCGATTTTGATGAAATTCAAACCAGAGCTCCCTAACATCATTATGCACCTAAGTGTATGCTTTAAACCTATAGATGATGCATTTATGCACGTTTTATTAATACAATTTCAACGAGCACTCGGTTTTTGAAAAATATTCCAGTACGAGCATTGGATTTTGAAAGATGTACCAGTACGAGCATTGGATTTTGAAAAAGAGACAGACACTCCAAAGATATTTGGAAATCGAAGTGGGAATGATTGCTGGTGTTTCAGGATTATCCCTTATCCTGAAGGGGAACGGAAATCCGAGTCCAGAACTCGATTTTTCAAGGAACACCTTGGTCCGATACGAGCATCAGATCCAAGGGAAAATCCGAGTCGGAACCCAAAATCGCAGAAATAGAAGATAAAGGGGAAAACCCGAGTCGGAACCTGGATCTTCAAACAAAAATATAAAAGAAAAAACCTGAGTCGGAACCTGGATCTTTAAAACAAAGATAAAATGGAAAACCCGAATTTGAAAACTCAAATCTTCAAAGCAATGATTGGTTCCAACATAAGCGTTGGATCAAATAGAAAGTCTGAGTCGGAACTCGAAACTTCAAACGAAAGATAAAAGGGAAAACCCGAGTCAGAACTTGGATCTTTAAAAATACAAGGGGAAAATTGAGTTTGAAAACTCAATTTTTCGAGGTAACAATTGATCCAATGCGAACATCGGATCCAAAAGGAAGCCCGAGTCAGAACTCGAAACTCCGAAAATGAAATATAAAAGGGGAAAACCCGAGTCTGAACTCGGATCTTCAAAAAAAGATAAAAGAGAAATCAAGTTGGAAAACTCGAATTTTTGACGTAACAATTGGTCCAACGCGAGCATCGGATCCAAAAAGAAGCCCGAGTCGGAACTCTAAACTCCGAAAATGGAATAATAAAAATGCGACTTGAGTCGGAACCCAGATCTTAAAATAGAAAAAGGGAAAATCGAGTTTGAAAACTCGAATTTTCGAGGTAACAATTGGTCCAATGCGAGCATCGGATCCAAAAGGAAGCCCGAGTCGGAACTTGAAACTCCGAAAATGAAATATAAAAGGGGAAAACCCGAGTCGGAACCCGGATCTTCAAAAAAAGATAAAAGAGAAAATAGAGTTGGAAAACTCGAATTTTTGACGTAACAATTGGTTCAACGCAAGCATCGGATCCAAAAAGAAGCCCGAATCAGACCTCGAAACTCCAAAAATGGAATATAAAATGAGACCCGAGTCAGAACCCAGATCTTAAAATAGAAAAAGGGAAAATCGAGTTTGAAAACTCGAATTTTCGAGGTAACAATTGGTCCAATGCGAGCATCGGATCCAAAAGAAAGCCCGAGTCGGAACTCGAAACTCCGAAAATGAAATATAAAAGTGTGACCCGAGTCGAAACTCAAATCTTTTAAAGTAAAATAAAAATAAAAAACAAAAACCTGAGTTAGAACTCAGATGGGAAGGAAATAATTCCAACCCAGAAGTCGGATTCTGGAGGGATTGACAAAAGACATGAATAGATTCCGACGATTATGAAAAAGACGAGAGATTTATTCAAGATCCTTGACCCAAGATGGCTTAAGATTTGAATTTATTTATGACAATTTCAGAATTATCCCTTATCCTGAAGAAGAATAAAATAAAAATTGATAAAAAAACTTGATAAAGAATCAATAAAAGATTGATAAAAATTGGTAGAAGTTTGGTGAAAAAATGATGATGGAAGACTTCAGGACTATCCCTTATCCTGAAAGAAAAAGGACCTCGCAGGACGAGGTTCATGTTTATCCCTTAACCTAAAAGGGGGAAAGAACAAAGGAGTACCTCATTGAAAAGAGGCATCAGGTTTATCCCTTTACTTGAAAGGGTTACGAGAATAAAGAAAAATTTAATAAAATTGATGAAAAATTGATAAAATTTGATAAAATTGAATAAAAATTGATAAAATAAAGATTGATCAACGATTTAATGAAAATTTGACAAAATTGAAGCAAAGAGTTTGTCTGATTCTGCCTGCATGTATTGAAGGAAAGATAGATATATATAAAATAAAATGCCTCAGTATCATGGAGAAAAACATGAGAATGATAGAAGATCATTGTTTTATTGAAAAGGCTCTTTGAAGAATACAGAGGCTAGAATGGAAATTTCAAGTATAAAACTTCTTCAACTGCAGAGCATTGATTGGATCTGGCAGTTCTACCCCATCCGCATTGATTAGACAACATGAATTGCGAGGCAATGCTTCCTTAACCACATAAGGGCCTTCCCAATTAGGTGACCACTTACCCCGTGGCCGATGCTTGAGATGAGCTGTCGATCTGAGCACCAGATCGTTAACTCAGAATTTTCTTTCAATAACTGACTTGGTATAGTGTCTAGCTATCCTTTGACGATAAGCTTAAGTATGCTCTGCTGCCTTGAGTCTCTTCTCGTCTAGCAGATCTAGATGTACCAATCTCTGTTGCTGATACTGATCAAGAGTTCTATGAGCGACGCAAATTTAAATGCGGGCTTCTGAACGTGGAGAGGTAATACTACCTCAGTCCCATAGACAAGCTCTGAAAGAATAGCATTGGTCGGAGTCTGAATGGTGGTCCGGTACGCCCAAAGTGCATCGTGCATCTTCTCGGACCAATCATGGCCCGTTTCCACAGTTCTTTTCAGAATAAGGATCAAGATCTTGTTGGTGGCCTCTGCTTGACCATTCCCTTGAGAATAATAGGGGGCTGAAAAGTGATGATGAATTCGAAACTTCGAACAGAAGGTCTTCATCCGCTCATTCTTAAAGTGGCTACCATTATCTGACACAATATCATGTAGTACGCTAAAACGACAAAGAAGATTCTTATGAATAAAAGAAACCACATGTCGGCCTTCTACTGTTCACAGAATTACAACCTCGACCTATTTGGTGAAGTACTTTGTAGCTGCAAGAAAATATTTGTGGTCATTAGAAGCCGAAGGAGTGATCGGGCCTACCACATCGAAAGAGGCCAAGGAGAAACCACAGACTGCAAATATGCGGCTAGCGAATGAATAGAAGGTGTGTGCATTTGGCATTTGTGATCATCGCAAAATTTTTCCTCTTGGTGTTCCTTCTCTCTTTTCCTCCTCTTTTTCCTTTCTAACCTCTATTCCCTTTTTGAAGGGGAATAAAAGATAGAAAAAGAAGAGAGAAGAGAAAAGAGAAAAGAAAAGAAAGAGAGAGGAACTCTTTTGCGAAGGTCTCACTTGATTTTAATTTTGAAAATATTTAGAAAATTACTCGCCTCCATTTTTGAAATATTGCGAAAAAAATGGAGAGACGGGATTCGCTCGTCGGTACGAGGTTCGACAGTTCCTGGCGCCTTTACTAGGGGTAATCGAACCAATGATCGAATTTATGCCTTTTTGCTTTGCCTAAATATTATCTAGGAATTTATTCTAAGTCTAAAATGAACAGAGAATCATGCTTGTGCAATGCAAATGCAAAAATGTATGCTTTTGAGAAAACATTTTTGGAAATTTGGGATTTTCTAAGTGATTGTGAAATACATGTGATAATGGAGTGAAGAAATGATTTTTTTGAAAGTTGAATCTAACTTAGAACTTGAGAAGGATCTAAAAAGATATTTGAAGTTCTAAGTCTTGAAATAATCAAAGTTGGAAAAAAAAATCTTGATTTAAAAAGAATAAAGAGAAAGAGGAATTTTAAAGCTGAGATAGAAAAAGAAAATGAAGTTTCAAAGTCAAAATGGACTTTGAATTTGAATTTTGAATCTGGATTTTGAAGTAGAGATGAAATTTGAAATGGAATTGAATTCCAGGTTTAAAGTTTTGAAATCAGGATGGAATTTGGATTTGAGAAATCCAAAGGGAATTTGAAAATAGAATTGGATTTAAGAAATATAGATGGGATCTGAAAAATGAAATTGGTTTTTGAAATCTAGAATCCAAAATGGAATTGGGTTCTAAATTTAGAACCCAAGATGGAATTTGGATTTTTGAAGATCCAAAATGGGATGAATCTGGATTTTGAAAATCCAGATTTTAATTTACAACTTAGGAAAAATCAAATTTTGAGATTCAGAATCAATCTCAAAACTTTGATTTTGAATTTGAGAATCAAGACTCAATGAAAAATAAAGGATCAATTTGATTTAAAGCTTGAGTTTTGAAATCAGAAGATGAATCAAGAATTTTAAAGTTAAATTGAACTTTGAAATTTGATCTGAAATGCTAAATTGAATTTTGAAGTTGAAAAATGAATTTGGAATTTCAAAGTTGAATTGAACTTTAAAATCTTGAATTTGAATTTCGAATATAAAAAGAAAATTTCGAGATTTCAAAGTCAAATTGGACTTTGAAATTGGATTTTGAATTTTGAAGTGAGATAGAAAGATGAATTGAAATAGAGATTGAAGATGGATTTGAGAAGTGAAAAAGATACTTGAAGAATTATTTCAGAATCACTTGAATTTTGAAAAAGAATTTCGAAAACATGATGTAATTCTATCCTAAATGATGAATAAAAAAGGAATTTGAAACTAAGTTTTGAAAAGAATATTCATTCTTTAAATGAATTGAAATAAGATTGAAGATATAATACATCCCTGAGTATGGTCATTGAATGTATTATATAATAATCATATTTAAATTCAAGTGAAGTATAAAACACATTTTGGTGCCTTTATAGGGTTTAAAATAAAATTAACTCTCAATATATCCTGACTATAGCCATTGATATATATCTTGAGTTAATTTTAAGTTAAACTCTGATAAAGGAAGAATATATTTAGAAGATATGATGATTTTTGAAAAGGGATCCAATGTGGATCCAATGTTATTCCATAAAAGATGAAAATCTTAAGTTTTGTTCACATCCTGACTATGGCCATTGATGCAAATCGTCAACTTAGGATTTAATCACCTTTTGTTACAACAGTGCATGTGCCATTCGTGTTTCCATTCGTGAATTTTTGAAATAAAAGAGGAAAATGACATGAAACAAGATATGCATGTTCATATATTCTAATCTAGTACTCGAAATATAAAAATTTCATTACAGGCTAGCTATTACATTTTTGAAATTGCATTGGAATTTAGATTCCTAATCTAGAAAAGAAGATCAACACTTTACAGCTCTCCTGCAAAGGTAGAGTTAGTTTAAAACAAGCTTGCAAATCTAAGGCAAAATCTAGATATCATATTTACATTGAATGAGAAATGCATGAAGGCATTCATATATAAACAAGAAACGTATGAAGACATTCATCTAAACATATACAAAAATACATTTATCTAACTGAAGATAATAATGGAACAAGGAGTAAGATGAGACCATGGATTAATCATTATAACAACACTTCAATTTTGGCAAAAGTGAGATTAGTAACACAACATCATATGGATTTCACATATCACAACAATACATTGAATTTAGCAAAATGAGATCAACAGCGTAGAAGCATGTTTATTCTCAGCAAGGTAAAACAATGATCATCATAGCAACATAGTGATTTTGGCAAGATGAAGATAGTGGGTGCATTGTGTATATATTCAGTGATATTATCAAATGATACCGGGTGATGTCAAGTAGTAACAGTGAAACTGGAAGCATACGTGCTTATGTTGATGAACAGAGGTGATGCCGAGGTGACATGGACTGATATCCCTAAATGTATCATGATGCAAAAATGCAAGTGTGGGTGCAGTAGATGGATGAGCATAAGTGGTGGGATTCCTGTGTTATGTAATGAGTGAAGTGGGTGGCAGTTGGAGTGGCTATAGATATGAATATTACAGGAAAATGAGTGTTGAAGACTGGTTTGCAGCAGCTCATGATAGTGGTGTTAGCATGTGTTGGAGCTGGAAGAAGATGGATGTTGTGCAAGCTGTTATAATGATGGATATACAGGTGGTAGGTGAAAATGGTTTTAGCTAGTGAGGGTTAATATGGCATGCGTAAGTGGTGCTAAGTGAAAGTACTGTGGATGCAACAAGTACAGATGGATACGAGAGTGAGCTACAACAGTTTTGAATGGGTTGTGGGAGTAGATGGTGAGATGAAATGAAGAGGAGCAGAAACGTGAGGGGTAAACGAATTGTATAGGATCTTGACATGTAGCAGTGGACTTTAGGTAAGAGGGGTAAGATGTGATGATACAGGTGATAAGTGGCTAGCACATGTGGTAAATGTATATTTACTAAAATATGGGAAGTATTGTTAGTGAAGGGACTACAACCGGTAGAGCTGGTGATGGTTCTGTTTAATATCTGTGAAAGGGTGCAGCAGGGAAATCACAAAAGCCTTTTGGGGAATTCATGCCATGAAAGTGCAGTAATAAGCCACAACAAGTCATATTAGAATCAAAATTTGATGGTGTGGATAAAAAAATAAATAAAAAATGTGATCATTGACACAGAAATTAGAACTGAGTGAGCAGGGGTGGAAATCAGAGGTGACGACAGATGAGTTTCATCAATCAAATTTTGGGGCCTGCTTCTAACATAAGTTCCTATATTTATGAAGATATGAATGCACTAAGACCGGGGTCCCTACACTTCATACAGCTAGGGAAAGTCGCCAAGGATGAATCAGGGCATCACTGGCTTTTGCTATGATTATTCTGGACAGAGGTATGCCTTGTCCAGCAACTATACATCCTGAAATCCTGTTAAAGTCTTCTTTTGACATCCATGAAGAACTGAGCACTACGAAACAAGAGATTTTGGGCTCCCCACTGACATTGCAGCACCAAAAAATGCAATTGATTCCCCAAAGGTTGCAGCTATATCATTCATATGGAGCACGTATCACGATCCATTTTCTACCAGGAAAAGTGTAACATATAATTCTACTGAGAATTTCACCAGAAAAAAATTATAGAGATGATGTCTCTCGGTTGATCTACAGAGATTATGCTGGCCATTCGGGTAAACTTCATACTTGTGCTTAATCAGATGATCGCATAAGCTGTTCACCGAAAATGTATTATACCAGGAAGATCCTCCAAGAGTTTATACTTCAATGGCCATCACTGATGGAGCTTTAATGACACCTGCAGGCTAGCCAGTGGAACCTTGCACAAGCAGATTTCGTTCAAAAAGGAAGGGGGGATTGATGAATTATGATGAACAGTAAATAACCTATGTGCTGGAATGTGAACGTGAATGTCATAATTGTGAGTTGCTGCAAATAAAACCCTGTGAGCAGGCAAAATGAGAGTCAAAGGTTAAAACGACATGTGAATATACAAAAGTTACTCTACCATGATATGCAGGGGAAGCTGGATACTGTGCACCAGGTGTGTATGGTTTGAATGAAAATTTGCTGAGATGGGAATCACTTACGCATAGGAGCAAAAATAATTCAATTACAAATTTGGTCACGATTTGCATTGACCCTTGATTATCCCATGGACGTGACTAAACACGGATAGAAATCTCTGTGGATGCACCTTCAAGAAAATGATCCCTACTGGCTCATGCGACCAGCAAATCAATCTGTACCCAATACACAACAAACCAGGCTCGCTAGACCATGAATGCAGGGTGGATTTAAAACGAGGTTGGAATGACGTTGTACAGGGTAAAAAAAAAAAGAAAAAGAAAAATCGATACGCTGGGGCATGTGAAGGGTTTATGATTTAATCGGAGGGCATCCAGAATACATGAAAATCAATAGAAATAGATTATAATTAACCCAAAAGTATAGGAATACAGATATTCCATTAATCTTGCACTGTGTAAGTCAGTTTTATTGTAAGCAAACCAACATTACAAAGTTGCTTCAACGAAGAAATTAGACAGAATAATAAAAAGAAAAGAAAAACAGGGAAATCGGAAATTACAGAAATGAAATGGAGGATTGAAAATCATAAGGAAAATCAAAAGTAATAAAGAGAAGAAGAAAGAAGAAAAAAAAAATGAAAGTAAGGAAGTCGATAGGTAAACAAGAAATCCAAATGAAAATGGACCATCGGATTTTATTTCCGGGTGTAAGAAAATCGAGTGATCCACAGGTGTCAAAATATAACAGAAAAAAAATCAAAATCCTCTTACAAAAGGCTGGAATCCATATGAATGACGATATACATAAGAGGAAATGCTGGGATATAAGCGATATATACAAATGAAGGTAAACCTCAATCTGACTTTAAAACCCAGAACTCAAAAAAAAACAAAACAAGAAGTATATATAAAATGAAGAAGTAAAGCGTGGAAATCACATAGGATGACAGAAATAACAAGAATAATGTCAGAATCGAAGGATTCGTGTTGATGTTGCTCTGTATGAGCCAAAGCTGCCATAAGCAAATCAACAACATACATGAGACTCACTATTTAAAACATGCAGGGTAATTCAAAAAAAAAAAAGCAAGGAAAGAGGAGGGGCGATAAACAAAAAAAAAAACAGAGTAAAAGCATAAATAAGAAGGAAAAGGAACACCTACCATGGTTGGTGCTTCGTGATTGAATTTCCTTGCCTGCAGGGATTTTGAAAGAGGGAGGATAGCTCTCTTCAGCAGCTTTAAGAAAGACCAGAGGGATGCACCAGAGAAAAAGGGCGATTGAGAAAAGGGAAGAACCGAGAAAAAGAGGGGTAAAGACGATCGTGAAGAAGAGCACATGGGGAGGCCGAAGATGGATGGATATCGGGGACATGCGCCTTGATTTCAGGAGGCCGTTAGGCTTCTTTCAAAGGAGGTCCCCCTTGATTTCAAGATTTTAAAAAAGCTATCCCTTCATGTTTTCAAAATTTCCAAACAGGGGTTCTCTTACAATCTTTTTCAAAAAGGATATTTAAAAGCTTTTTTTTTTCGATTTTCTTTTTCTATTTTTTATTCTTTTTTTTTTGCATTTTCTATATTTTTTTATGATTTTGGAATATATTTTAGAATCTAGGCAAAATGAGGGGCTTAAAAAATATTTTTTTGTTGTATTTTTGAGAAATATTTAAAAAAGAGGGGTTTTATGAGAATTTGGGTTTTTAATTTTGAAATTTCCTCAGAAAACGGGTTTAAATCCAGATTTTGAGGAAATATTTGAGTTTTTGAACCTCGAACCGAGAAATACAGATCATTGAATCCAAATAGGCACTGGATCGGCTGTGTGAGCCTTTAAGAAATTCTCTTTGGTATTTTTGCGAATTTAATTTTGAAAATTGGATAACGAGGCTCAATTTTAAAATTTGGCAATGGATCCGGATCCAAAATCGAGTCAGATGGATAAAGATGGAGCTTATTCAAGAAAATCTGAAAAATAACTAAAATTTATTGAAATCGACTCAATTTTCTTAGAAAATGGGGTTAAGGGCAAAAAAGGAATATTTACAATATTTTGAAAAATTTGGAGTGTTCACAGATGCCTCTCTTTGCTACTAACCCAGTTGAAAACCGAGCTTAGTGGCAAAGAGAACACTCCAAATTTTGAAAAATGCCCCAGTCAGCAGATCTGAACTGGGTGTGGAAGAATTATTTTGAAAACATGGTTTCTCAGGCTTAAAACCCTATCCTGAATGGTTCTAGGGAGACGAAATCCTCAAAAATGATATGATTGAATAATAAAAATGAGGAAATCGTGATGGGACTTTGGGCGAAGATCCCAGAATGATGAGAAATAAGAATTTTGATCCAGTCTCATGGGTGAGACCAGATCATCTTTTTGAAATGACTCAGGTTTGGCCCTTAACCTGGATGGGACGAAGATATATCAAGATGAATTGAATGAGGGAAGGAATACATAAGGACCTTGATGGAACATTTTTGAGAAAATGCCTCGTGAGATGAAGCTCAGGTATAATCCTTTCTTGGATGAACATGAAGAGCATGGGTTCCCCGACGGGGAAAACCATGATGGGACTGAGAGAACTACCTCGTCGGAATGAGAAACCTCATCGAAACAAGGTTCAGGTTTAACCAAAACCTGAACGGATGATACCTCATGGAAAGACGAGGTTCAGGCTTAACCCTTAACCTGAAAGGGGCGACCATACAGAATCCTCAAATGAAGAAACCATGACGGGACCTTCAGAGTTTGGATGAACAAATCCGAGAGGGGTTTGCGAAAGGAGAAAAATGGGGTTCCCTAAAGCTTTGGAAAAGGGATGATATGGGGCGCCTCATTGCTGAGACTGAAACCAACTTTTAAAAATTGATGACCTCTCACAGAAAAAGTACAGGTTTGACCCTTAACCTGAGTGGGTGTGACCATACGAAATTCTCGAATGAAGAAACTGTGATGGGACAGGAAGAGATACCTTTCCTGAACGAGGCAACTCTTTTTGAAAATGTACACAACGCTAGGTCTCATCAAAATAGATATTGAGTATTTATTTCATTTTTGAATAGCTAGAAAATTTTGCCAATAAGATAAAATTGTAGTTGACTTAAACGCTTGAAAATGTACACGTATGTGCAAAAGACATTCCCTCTTTTACCTAGAGTATTTTCTCCAACGAGGTTAACTCCTCGGTGTTAAGAGTCAAATTCAAAATTTTAGCGTTGATGATTTTCTTCAAGAAAGCTATCCATTTCCCTGATATGAGAAGGGAAGAAATATTCTTAATTTCATAAAAGCAAGTAATGAAAAGATATTGATAAAAGAATTTCGCCTAAGAAAAGATGATTTCTGGCAACTTTGGCAGTTTGATATCTGGGTGTTTTCCCATGATGATCTTTTTGCACTCTTTTTGAGTCATTTGAGCTTTTTGGGTTTATACATCATTCTTCCTTTTGGAGATGTCCTGACTTTTTTCACTTTTTCGGGGAAGAGTACGTCACAAACTTCTTCATCTTGGAGATGTTCTGATCTTTTTTTTTCTCAGGAATTATACTGATGGTATTGGCTCATTGGTCAAAAATCTCTTGATGATAGCAGAAATCAAATATCTTTTAGGGTTTGTCGGTAGGTTCATCGCATTCGCCTTCAACTCAGCAGTGATCCAAACTTTCCCTGGAAGGATCCGTCATAAACTCCTTCATCTTGGAGATGATCCAGATTTTCTTTGGCCCCGAGGGTAACTCATCCATTCGCCTTCAACTCGACGATGATTGAGAGATCCCTTTTGCGGATATTTGATTGCAGCTTAATTGACTGAGGAAATATGGATTGAGTGGATTCTTTTTATAGCTCAGAATATTTCTACTGTCTGATTGCCAGAAAACCATCTTTAAAACATGCGTCATAGCCATGATCAATATCAATTCGCTTCTGGCTTTTCAACATCATTGAATAATTCTTTCACTAACCATATCGAGGATATTTCTTATATGCTTTTGGTTTGATCAACAAGGAAAGGATTTGAATTTTACCGTTTTTCGCAAAAAGCTTTACCTTTTGGAAAGAATACTAGAGGTAATTTGAGGTGATTCCTTCGTGTAGTAAAATATTGGCATCAACAAATGTCTTTAATAAAATTGGCAAAGTTTCTGAGGATCATTTATGAAATAATCACTCAATATAGATTTTGATGAGACCTTGAGTTGAATCTTTGATTTTGGAAATTCCGACCAGTAAAAACTGAGACCTTTTATTTAACGACCAACGAAGGAGCTGGGACTTTTTATTTAATGACCAGTGAAGACTGGAATTTTTGATTTAATGACCAGCAAAGGAGCTGGAATTTTTTATTTAATGATCAGTGAAAACTGGGACCTTTCATTTAATGACCAGTGAAGGAGCTAGAACCTTTAATTTAACGACCAGTGAAAACTGGGACCTTTCATTTAACGACCAGCGAAGGAGCTGAAACCTTTGATTTAATGACCAACGAAGGAGCTGAAATCTTTGATTTAATGACCAGTGAAAGCTATCCATTTCCCTGATATGAGAAGGGAAGAAATATTCTTAATTTCATAAAAGCAAGTAATGAAAAGATATTGATAAAAGAATTTCGCCTAAGAAAAGATGATTTATGGCAACTTTGGCAGTTTGATATCTGGGTGTTTTTCCATGATGATCTTTTTGCACTCTTTTTGAGTCATTTGAGCTTTTCGGGTTTATACATCATTCTTCCTTTTGGAGATGTCCTGACTTTTTTCACTTTTTCGGGGAAGAGTACGTCACAAACTCCTTCATCTTGGAGATGTTCTGATCCTTTTTTTTCTCAGGAATTATACTGATGGTATTGGCTCATTGGTCAAAAATCTCTTGATGATAGCAGAAATTAAATATCTTTTAGGGTTTGTCGGTAGGTTCATCGCATTCGCCTTCAACTCAGCAGTGATCCAAACTTTCCCTGGAAGGATCTGTCATAAACTCCTTCATCTTGGAGATGATCCAGATTTTCTTTGGCCCCGAGGGTAACTCATCCATTCGCTTTCAACTCGACGATGATTGAGAGATCCCTTTTGCGGATATTTGATTGCAGCTTAATTGACTGAGGAAATATGGATTGAGTGGATTCTTTTTATAGCTCAGAATATTTCTACTGTCTGATTGCCAGAAAACCATCTTTAAAACATGCGCCATAGCCATGATCAATATCAATTCGCTTCTGGCTTTTCAACGTCATTGAATAATTCTTTCGCTAACCATATCGAGGATATTTCTTACATGCTTTTGGTTTGATCAACAAGGAAAGGATTCGAATTTTACCGTTTTTTGCAAAAAGCTTTACCTTTTGGAAAGAATACTAGAGGTAATTTGAGGTGATTCCTTCGTGTAGTAAAATATTGGCATCAACAAATGTCTTTAATAAAATTGGCAAAGTTTCTGAGGATCATTTATGAAATAATCACTCAATATAGATTTTGATGAGACCTTGAGTTGAATCTTTGATTTTGGAAATTCCGACCAGTAAAAACTGAGACCTTTTATTTAACGACCAACGAAGGAGCTGGGACTTTTTATTTAATGACGAGTGAAGACTGGAATTTTTGATTTAATGACCAGCAAAGGAGCTGGAATTTTTTATTTAATGATCAGTGAAAACTAGGACCTTTCATTTAACGACCAGTGAAGGAGCTAGAACCTTTAATTTAACGACCAGTGAAAACTGGGACCTTTCATTTAACGACCAACGAAGGAGCTGAAACCTTTGATTTAATGACCAACGAAGGAGCTGAAATCTTTGATTTAATGACCAGTGAAAGCTATCCATTTCCCTGATATGAGAAGGGAATAAATATTCTTAATTTCATAAAAGCAAGTAATGAAAAGATATTGATAAAAGAATTTCGCCTAAGAAAAGATGATTTCTGGCAACTTTGGCAGTTTGATATCTGGGTGTTTTCCCATGATGATCTTTTTGCACTCTTTTTTAGTCATTTGAGTTTTTCGGGTTTATACATCATTCTTCCTTTTGGAGATGTCCTGACTTTTTTCACTTTTTCGGGGAAGAGTACGTCACAAACTCCTTCATCTTGGAGATGTTATGATCCTTTTTTTTCTCAGGAATTATACTGATGGTATTGGCTCATTGGTCAAAAATCTCTTGATGATAGCAGAAATTAAATATCTTTTAGGGTTTGTCGGTAGGTTCATCGCATTCGCCTTCAACTCAGCAGTGATCCAAACTTTCCCTGGAAGGATCCGTCATAAACTCCTTCATCTTGGAGATGATCCAGATTTTCTTTGGCCCCGAGGGTAACTCATCCATTCGCCTTCAACTCGACGATGATTGAGAGATCCCTTTTGCGGATATTTGATTACAGCTTAATTGAGTGAGGAAATATGGATTGAGTGGATTCTTTTTATAGCTCAGAATATTTCTACTGTCTGATTGCCAGAAAACCATCTTTAAAACATGCGTCATAGCCATGATCAATATCAATTCGCTTCTGGCTTTTCAACATCATTGAATAATTCTTTCGCTAACCATATCGAGGATATTTCTTACATGCTTTTGGTTTGATCAACAAGGAAAGGATTTGAATTTTACCGTTTTTCGCAAAAAGCTTTACCTTTTGGAAAGAATACTAGAGGTAATTTGAGGTGATTCCTTCGTGTAGTAAAATATTGGCATCAACAAATGTCTTTAATAAAATTGGCAAAGTTTCTGAGAATCATTTATGAAATAATCACTCAATATAGATTTTGATGAGACCTTGAGTTGAATCTTTGATTTTGGAAATTCCGACCAGTAAAAACTGAGACCTTTTATTTAACGACCAACGAAGGAGCTGGGACTTTTTATTTAATGACCAGTGAAGACTGGAATTTTTGATTTAATGACCAGCAAAGGAGCTGGAATTTTTTATTTAATGATCAGTGAAAACTGGGACCTTTCATTTAACGACCAGTGAAGGAGCTAGAACCTTTAATTTAACGACCAGTGAAAACTGGGACCTTTCATTTAACGACCAGCGAAGGAGCTGGAACCTTTGATTTAATGACCAACGAAGGAGCTGAAATCTTTGATTTAATGACCAGTGAAAAGTAGGACCTTTCATTTAATGACCAGTGAAAAGTAGCATCAGAGAGAATGAAGAGATCAGTCTTAGAGAAAATCAGGAAATACTCTAAGCAACATCAAAATTATCCCTGCACACTGTAGCCATGACCCGATGGAGAGGTCCCAAGTTCTTCAAGATTGGAGGTCGTGTCAGCTACGACACTGTCAAAGATCATCCATTGTTTCCACAATTCATGAAAGTAAGAAAGGGATTTTATTTACTTCTGAAGCATGGTTATCAATCCTTTAAAGGACTGGGCAAAAATGAAGATGGTTGTGTCGAGCCAATGATCCAAAAGCATCGTCCCCACAGGGCAGGATTAGGGTTTTCCGGCGGGAGCTCACCAAAGAAGACTGTTTTTGTTAAAGGGGCACATTGAGAATCGTTGTTGCATTTCCTTTCTATTCCTTTCAAAATAAATGTCTCAATGTCTTTTATCAAAGTCAAATCAATAAAATGTCAAGTTTCTTTGTCTATCTGGATGCCATCTGCCTCTTTTGTCTCTACATCCTCATTTTATAACTCAATGTCATTTTATGCGTAATTCTTTTCAAATGATTGTTTGTCGTATGATGGATGATTTTCCTAAATCCAATCTCTTATCCAAAATTTCAGAAATGTCTTCCCGAACAATCAAGAAACTCATTATCAACCCAAAGGCTTTCCAGAAATCGACAGCAATTCACCGAGTCAAAGCAAGCACAGGAGATAGCAAGGTTGCAAAGCAGTTAGAGGATTATGCAGAATTTGATCCGTCTCTTCAGGAATTACCAGAGTTCGCCTCAGTTCAGAAGCAAGATGAACCATCTGCTCTAGTACAAGATCCTACTGAAGATGTTGTTACGACAATGAAGCCATACATGGTACTTCAAGTACAAGGTTTTGATGATGAGCAAGTGGAATCAACTGTATTTCAGCTAAGGCTATGAAGAAATTAAAGAATTCGGTGAAGAATCCTTGAAGACTAGTGCGCAAATGTTTAATTCATTAAAAGTCTTAGATTCTTGTAAGAGCCTTACTTAGAGTGCATATTTAGGTTGCATTTCACCTTAAAAGTCTTTAGAAAAACTTTTCTAAAAGAAACTCTTTTGAAAATCTTTTTAGAAAACTCTTTTCTTAAATTTTCATGTTTATTAGTCGACCAATAGACTTATCAGTCGACTAATCCTTTCGCGCCATATTTTTTAAAAAATCATTTTTGTCAAATTAGTCGACCGAAGGTTTTATCAGTCGACTGGACAGAATGTATGTTTTCTAGAAAATTAACAGCAGTCGACTAATGGTTTTTCAGTCGACTGAACAGAACATGTGTTTTCTGAAAAATTTAGCAGCAGTCGACTAATGCTTTTTATCAGTCGACTGAACAGAATGTTTGTTTTTCAGAAGTTTTTAGCAGCAGTCGACTAAAAGGTTTTTCAGTCTACTAATGATATTATCAGTCGACTAACTTTTCTCAAGTCGACTAAGTTTCAAAAGTTCAGATTTTCAAACGGCTCGATTAACAGATCAGTCGACCGACGATAACTGTCAGTCTACTAATAACTAACTATTAGTCGACTAACTGATGTTTCAGTCGACTAATTTTGTCGTTTTCCTGAAACTTCAAAAAGGCGTGTCTTTTCATTTTTCAAACATTTTGATCGTTCAAAATGGACAGTTTTGACACCCTTTCATACTCTCAACGTATGGAATATTTTAACTATAAATATGAGTGCATTCTACACTCAAAAACATTAAATTCAATAGAATTACCTTGAATTACTTCTTGCTTTTCACTCCTATTCATTCAAGTATTTGTTTTCTCACTCACGTGATATTTTCACTTCAGTTTTTCACTCAAATCACTTTGAGAGATAGTGAATTCGTGAGTAGAGTATTTCAACAACCTCAATAGCCAATTGCATTTCATTTGCATTCAAAAGGAAGGCTCATAGATTGTATTGTAAGTTATTATTTCTTTTGTGTAAAAAGGACTCCTTGGTGTAAAGGAGTTGTTTGCTTTTAGTAGGGTTGTTACTGAAAGTGGGACCGGTTATGGTCTGTGTGATCTTGTAGTTTACAAGGTTGATAGTGGAAAATCTCAAGCTGGTTTTTGCTTGGGGACTGGATGTAGGTCGGGTTTGACCGAACCAGGATAAAATCTTGTGTTCTTTGTGTGTTTGCTTTGAGATTTGCAAAATCATTCAATATTCCGCAAAAATTTTTAAAAGCACTATTCACCCCCCCTCTAGTGCTCGTTGCCTCGATCTTAGTGCACTTTCATTTGGTATTAGAGCACAGGTTTGCTACTACTTTGATTTGACCATCATCTAGCATGGCAACTACAACATCTCAGCACAAAGAAGGAAGCTCCTCTGTTCGTCCTCCTCTCTTCGACGGAACAAACTATGGATACTGGAAAGTAAGAATGACAATATTCCTGCAATCCATGGATCTCGATATCTGGAGAGTTGTTTCAGAAAAGTACCAAACTCCATCAACTGATTTCAGCTGATGGACCGATGAAGAAAAGAAGACTGCTTCACTGAATGCCAAAGCCATGAATGCATTATATTGTGGCGTTGACAAGGTAGAATTCAATCGCATCTCTCAATGCTCTACAGCTAATGAAATCTGGCATACTCTTCTCGTGACACACGAAGGTACGTCAAAGGTAAAGGAATCTAAAATTGCTTCTTTAGTTCATAAATTTGAATTGTTCAAAATGAAGCAAAATGAATCTATATCGGACATGGTAACTAGAATGACCGATATAACTAACACTTTGAAATCCCTTGGAAAAGAATATTCACAAGTGGATTTAGTCAGAAAGATTCTAAGGTGTTTAACTCCTGAATGAGAAAGAAAAACCACTGCTATTGAAGAAGCAAATGATCTCAATACTCTCACTCTTGAAGACTTAGTTGGTAACCTAATGGCATATGAGGTCCAACTTCAAGACAGACATGAAGAAGAGCCAAAAAAGAAGTCTCTTGCTTTTAAGGCTACTTCTGACAGAAAATTCAGAAGAAGATGAAGATGAAGATATTGCCCTCATCACAAGACAATTCAGAAGATTCATCAAAAAGGGAAGATTTCAAAGAAAGGCAAAGAAAGCAGATTCTTCCATTCCCAGTGAAGTAAAGTGCTTTAACTGCAAAAAGGCAGGGCATATCAAGAAAGATTGTCCTCTTCTCAAATTCAAGCCCAAGGACCAATTCAAGAAGAAAAAGGCATTTCAAGCATGTTGGGATGATAGTGACTCCTCTTATGATGAAGAATCAAATGAAGAAGTCGCCAACATGTGTTTTGTAGCACAAGAAGATTCGGTAAGTCAATTTGACTATGATGAGTTATTTGAAGCATTTAATGATTTATATGCTAAATTTAAGAGCCTTAGTTCTAAAAATAAAGAGTTAAAAACTGAAAATTTAACTCTTGACTCTCAAAATAAAGTGTTATTTCAAGAAATAGAAGATCTCAAGAAGGAAAATTCTTGCCAAGCTCTTAAGATAAAAGAAATTGGAGTTAGAACCAATCTCTTACAAAATGAAATATTTAGTCTTAAAGAAAAGTCAAAAGATCTTCTTTCTATAGTGACCAAATTCACCAATGGTCAAGAGAATCTAGAAAAACTTCTTGGTTCTCAAAGATGCTCGGTTAATAAAACCGGATTGGGATATAGCTTCTTTGATACTCAAAATAGACCAAACTATGTGGTGAAAAATCAAAGACATTATTCTCAACCTTTTGTTCATAAAACTAAACTTTCTAGTTCTAATAGAAATGCATCTAGAAATGATTATTCTAGAAATGTTTATTCTAAATCCTTTTATAGAAAGAATATTTATTATCAAAGGAAACCAAAATCCAAATGGATATGGGTTCCTAAGACTAACTCTCATGAACCCAAAAATAGAAAGGGGTCAAATGCTCTGTTTTCTGATTTTGTTGTAGGTACACAACATAAGGAGCAAATGGATATTGGACAGCGGCTGTTCCAAACATATGACTGGAAGGCCGGAGCTATTTTCCACCCTCCAAAATAAGGATGGAGGAACCGTCACCTTTGGTGACAATAACAAGGGAAAAGTGATAGGTATTGGTAATATTGGTAATCCAAAATTTCCCTTGATAGAAAATGTTCTTTTAGTGGATGGTTTAATGCATAATTTAATATCTATTAGTCAATTATGTGATAAAGGTTTTCATGTTTCTTTTGAAAATGATTTATGCTTAATTTCTGATTTTCAATCTAAAAAGATCATTTTTAAAGTTAAAAGAAGAAACAATGTGTATGAACTATATCTAGATGAATTACCCTCTTTTAATGAAAAATGTCTTATTGTTTCAAATGAAATTCAATGGTTATGGCACAAGAGACTTGGACATGTTAATTTTAAAATTATTTCAAAATTATCCAAGAATGATCTTGTAAGAGGCCTACCTAGAATACCATATAAAAAGGATCACTTATGTGATGCTTGTCAAAGGGTAAACAAATTAAGAGTTCTTTTAAAGCTAAAGATATAGTTTCAACAAAACGTCCTCTTGAACTTTTACATTTAGATCTATTTGGACCATCTAGAATTCAAAGTTTGAATGGTAGCAAGTATGCTTTTGTTATAGTAGATGATTATTCTCGATTTACATGGGTGATTTTTCTAAAAAGCAAAAATGATGCTTTTTCAGAATTTTCTAAACTTTGTAGAAGAATTACAAATGAAAAATCTACATCTATTATTAAAATTCGTAGTGATCATGGTGGTGAATTTGAAAATGAATCTTTTCTAAAGTTTTGTGATTTACATGGTATATCTCACAACTTTGCTTTTCCTAGAGCGGCTCCACAAAATGGAGTTGTTGAAAGAAAGAATAGAACTTTGCAAGAATGTGCTAGAACCATGCTTCAAGATAAAAATTTACCAAAATATTTTTGGGTTGAAGCAATTAATACAGCATGTTATGTCTTAAATCGTGTTCTTATTCGACCAATTTTACATAAAACATGTTTTGAATTATATTATGATCGTATACCGATGTCTTCTTTTAAATCGTTGTAATTTTGAAAAGATTTTTAAATGTAAAACATGTGAAAACCAGACATCAAATAATAAAAACCGGTTTTCACTAGTGGATGAGACCGGGTCGAACTCAGGGAACAAGAATATTTTGTATTCAAACACACAAGTCTAAACTAATCTTTATTGCTGAATTATTTGAAATGTAAAATGTTCAAGAAGAGTAAAACAACTAACTATTACAACAAATGAATACCCTTCGCAGAGGGCGTAAAGTGCAATATTTACAAACCCAATTAAATTCCTAATTCTAAAAATAAAAGCAAAAATCTCTACTTGTGTGCTTCCTTGTGTCACGTAATCTCTTCAGCTCCACTCCTGTGCTATCCTGCACAATTCAAAGGAACACGAGCAACACAAGAGAGAAATATAGAAACTAAACAGAATATACTAACTAAATACTAAAACAATGAAAGATATGTAAAAGAACATGCAATGACAATTTCATATGGCATTGATTACTACATACTAAATCATATGCTAAACATGTAATATTACCACTTCCTAACTAGTTAATCTAAGAACAAAACAATTAACAATGCTAACTATTATCAAATGCAAAGTATGTTATCTAATGTTAATGCTATATACAAATACTACTACTTCACACAGTAGATGCATCAAATTGCTGTTTATCAAATATTTGTTTATTAATCAAGAACAATCATGACTCGACCAAAGATTTAAACACAGGAGTTAATCAGGAATAGCTTTTGCTCAATTCAACCACATGTAAAGCTTTCACTGTTTAAAATTCAGCAACTCAAACAATTAGTAACTGTAAGACATGAATACTATTTGAATTTCTACTGGAAACAGTAAAAATCAATGCCATCAGAAACATTCACAAAATAAATTTCAATTGAAATTCCAAATACAGTTATTAGACAGAAACATTGATCTTTTGAAATCTATCTTCTGGAATTTCACACAGTCACAAAAAAAACAATTTTATGAATCATGTATTAATCAAATTCAACTTTGATTAACTCTGAAAAATATTTTCTGATTAATTTTGAGTAACTTTGATTAATTCAAAACATAAAAACCTTGATTAAGTCAATCCTATTCACCGAAAATCAGGTACAACAACTTTGGAACTCTGCTATCAGAACTTTTGATTTCATTCGGCTGATCAAATTCAGATGATCGATTGAAGATGCAGTGTCCACCGAAGAGGCAATATCCAAAGCATTAATGAAATTCCTAATCGATCATTTGCAGTGCAAGGGATCACCGAAAAATGAAAAATTTTACCAGCAAATGAAAGAGTTCAGAAACAACTCTAAACTGTCGGATAGATCAGGCTTACCTGTAGCAAAGATGCCGAGACTTGTGTTCACGAGTGCTGGATTTCATTCATCCTCAGCCGCCGGAATGATATCGCCGGAAAACATTGAACATCCATGAAGTTCAACAATTTCTTTTGTAAATCACGATTAATCTAGAGGAATCACGATTCCTCTGTAACTCATGGCTGAACTCATGATTTCACAGCTTATGCAGGAGATTACTGGAGATTCAATGCTCAAACCAACGCCAAATCGTCGGATAGATTAGGCGATCTATTTCTGGCAAAACATAGATGCCAAAAATCGGGATTCCGGCCAGCAACAGAGCTCAACAATATTTCAGTTGGCTGGAGTTATTCCAGTTCTCTGATTAATACAGAAAATCAGTTTGATCGATCAATGCTCACACATGCTATGTTTCAATCATCGGAAGTCAGATGATTTTATTCCACCGTGAGACAGATTTTCACGGTGACTGGAAAAATTATTGTGAAAAAAATGGATTCCGGTTAGCTGGAATGGATCCCGATTTTTGCTCAATATCAGATTACGATTCCGGTAGCTGGAGTTCCGTTGATCATCAATCAAATGCTCAAATGAAGTTCAAGCTTATCAAAACCAGAATCAATTGGATGTAATCGATCAGATGATCGATTTTTGTTTTTTGTTTTTTTTTTTCAAATTGCTATCGATCATAAGAAAAAGAAGAAAAACAGTAAATCGAAATCAAGAAAAACAGTAAATCACAATCAAGAAAAATTGGAATAAAATGCAATAGATCAAATGCAATAAAACCTGCAGAAAAAAAATATTAAACAATACAATCTGGAAATTTCTGAATCTACATACAGTAAATCAAAACATGAAATATGCATTCCAAAACATGAGTTCAAATGAAAATTCAGAGAGGTGAAAAGAAGAAGAAGAAGAAGAAGAAGAAGAATTTAATACGTAACCTGGAAGGGTTAGAAGAGAGGTGGAATCCTCTCTCTTGCTTCAGCCTTTGTTGGAATTCTCCACCGGAAAGAAGATGAGAAAAAGAGGGGAAAATAGGGAGAAGGAGAAGAAGAGGTAAGAAGAGGTGGAGAGGAAGGGGAAGAAGAGAGGGCTTGGGCAAAAGAGAGAAGACAAGCTTCTCTTCCCCCTACGTATCATATTTAAAGATTTGAACTTTTCACCATAAGTCCCTCTTCTTTGTAAAATTGCATTTCAAAAACTTCTCTTCAAAAAGTTATTTACAAAACAACTCAAAATGACTATGTTTTAGAAAATACAAAACTAAGTCTATTTTAACTCTAATTTTTTTATGATTTTCAAAAACTAAACTACTACAATTATGTCAAACACTAAAATAGGCATTAAAATGTAAAATAAAACTATTTTTCATGCATTTTCTATTTTTAAATCATTTTAGCACATTTACTCGAAACTAACATAAAATTGGGTTTTTAAATTATTTTCTCATGAAATCATGCATATTTTTATATGAAATATCCCTAAAATATATGCATGATCATATACCAAAGATCTCATATTTCAAAATTTTTGGTAGTAAATGTTTCTTGTTAAATACCAAAGATAATCTTGATAAGTTTGATTCAAAATCAAATGAATCAATATTTCTTGGATATTCTTCTAGAAGTAAAGCATATCGTATTTTCAATAAAAGAACATCTTGTATTGAAGAATCTCTACATGTTGCATTTGATGAGAATTGTGAGCAGGTTATACCTCTAAGCGAAGAAGAAGAAGCAATACTTCAAGAAGAACCCTTGATAGAGAGTACTTCTCAAGAAAATATTCCTCTTCAACCAGTTTGGAAAGAAGTTCCTAATCATCTACATGAACAAGTTATTGGTGAAATAAAGAGTGGTGTCCTAACTAGAAGGCAGTTAGAAAAATATATTGCAAATGTTGCTTTCATATCAAAATTAGAACCAAAGAATATCAATGAGGCATGTGATTATGAATTTTGGCTTTTAGCCATGTCTAAAGAACTTAACCAATTTACTAGGAATGATGTTTGGGATCTAGTTGATAGACCAAAGGATCATCCAGTAATTGGAACAAGATGGGTCTTCCGAAATAAGCTGGATGAAAATGGTGAAGTCATTCGTAACAAAGCAAGGCTAGTGGCACAAGGCTATAATCAAGAAGAAGGCATAGATTTTGATGAAACCTATGCACCAGTGGCTCGATTAGAGTCAATTCGTATGATGCTTGCTTTTGCTAGTTACATGAACTTCAAGTTATATCAAATTGATGTTAAGAGTGCATTCTTAAATGGACACATCAATGAAGAAGTTTATGTAGAGCAACCTCCAGGCTTTGAAAATGAGAAATATCCAGAAAAAGTCTACAAATTGAAAAGAGCTTTGTATGGACTCAAACAAGCACCAAGAGCGTGGTATGAAAGACTACGAAATTTTCTAGAACAATCTGGTTTTTCCATTGGTCGGGTAGACTCCACTTTATTTATTAAACATTTTAATTCAGATATTCTTATTGTGCAAATTTATGTTGATGACATAATATTTGGTTCTACTAATGATTCTCTTTGTAAAGAATTTGCTAAGGCTATGTAGGAAGAGTTTGAAATGAGCTTGATGGGCGAATTAAACTACTTCCTTGGACTTCAAATAAAGCAAACTGAAGAAGGATTTTTCATCAATCAGGCTAAGTATACAAAAGAACTTCTCAAGAGATTTGGGATGGACTCATCGAAATCAAGAAGGAATCCTATGAGTACAATTACTTCTCTTGATAAAGATGAAAATGGTAAAAGTGTAGATACTAAGCTCTACAGAGGTATGATCGGATCTCTATTATACTTAACTGCTAGTCGACCTGATATTATGTTTAGTGTTTGTATATGTGCAAGATTTCAAGCTAATCCAAAGGAATCTCATTTAACTGCAGTAAAACAAATTCTTCGTTATTTGAAAGATACTTCAGATTTTGGTTTGTTTTACCCAAAATCATCTTCCTTTGATTTAGTTTCATATAGTGATGCAGATTTTGCAGGAAGTAAATCTGATCGCAAGAGTACTAGTGGAACTTGTCATTTCTTAGGAAATTCCTTAGTCTCTTGGTTTAGTAAAAAGCAAAATTCAGTATCACTCTCAACAACTGAAGCAGAATATATAGCGGTTAGTTTAGCATGTTCACAAGTACTTTGGATGAAACAGACCTCAAAAGATTTTGGTTTAAACTACTCCACAATAACTATTTATTGTGATAACACTAGTGCTATAAATCTTTCGAAAAATCCTATTCAGCACTCAAGAACTAAGCATATTGAAGTCAGACATCATTTTTTTAAGAGATCATGTGTTAAAAGGAGATATTTCGTTAAATTTTATTTCCACTAAAGAACAACATGATGATATCTTCACTAAACCTCTTAAAAATGAAGATTTTATGAGAATTAGGAGAGAACTAGGTATTTGCTCGTTTTTGGATTTATAAAAATGCTGATTTTTGAACAAAATCTCAAAATCGCACTATTTTAGTCGACCGATAAAATTCTAGTCGACTGGTGTTTTTATATTTTGGAATGTATCGCATCATATTAGTCGACCGATATAGTTCTAGTCGACTGATGATATTTTTAGAATAAGTCGCACTTTTTTAGTCGACCGATAAAGTTTTAGTCGACTAAATTTTTTTTAAAAAATTTTAAGTGAAGGGACCCGACACCCCTTGGATGTGTTTTTAAAACCCATTTTTTTTTTAAAAAGAGGCATCGTTTCACTTCGTACCATTTCATTTTTCTTAAAAACGAAACCCTTAAAAACGAAAACCCCTCTTTCTCTCTTGCCTCTCTCTCTTTTGAAAAACCCTCGGAGTGCCATTCGACTCCATCTTCACCGGGATTTTCTTGCCGTGACAAGGAGACGCCGGAATCTTCTGGCCGTGATCTTGAAACGCCGGAATCCTCCTGCAGTAACTGGCGCATCTCCAAAACACGTTGGAACCCTCTTGTGTGACAGCGCATTGCCGGAATCCCCTTGTGGCCGACTTCTCACTCACCGTCAGCCATTAAATCCTCTTTTATATGATACTTTTGGATCGTCTCTTCCATCTTGCCTAAAATCCTAACATCCCACATTCATACAGCGCCAGCGTCTGTATCTTCTGATCTTCCTTAACATTTCTTCATTCCTCTTTGGTTAAGTCATCCATTTTCTGTGCATTTTCTTCTGCTTGTTTTCCTTCGTTCTACCACGTGCATCGAGTTGATGATGTGCATCATCATCTCGTCTTGCATCAAGCAGCTCCTCTGTTACATTTGAAATATGTGTGGGTTCCAGCTGATCTAACCCATCATTACATTACCAGGGGTATCGTGTCTCTCTGCTTTAACCTGCGTAATACTCTCTAGTTTCCTGAGCATCTGTGTAGCACCATGTATTATTAACCATAGCTTATCTACCAGATTATGTATGTCCATATAGGTAGCTGGATTTAATCAGTTGAAGTTGGCTCATTACAGTGGAACTTGCTGCAAAAGCATGGCCGGTCTTATCTGATAGATCTCCCCCTTGTATATCTCAAAAGCCTTGTGAGCCACTATGACTGCAGTTTGTTTCCAAAAAGGCTCTATCAGAGAGACCCTTGCTTGCCGTCTGTGTGCTGAGAAGCAAAGAAAACTGTTGCTAGCTTTACTATGAGCACGCCATACTTGTTTCCAAGGTGATACAAGTTACACAATATTGTCACCAGTAATTGCTTTTACCCGGAACGTTCTGCCTTTGCTGAAGCAATAATTTGGAGATTGTGCAGTTTTGCCCCATTGATTATTTTAATGAAGAACTTGCAGCCTTCACAACAAAGCTTTGTGTCAAGTATCTTTATAGAGCTTTTCAAAGTGTTGAGAGATCAGAGATTGACCCCAATTGTGCTAAAACATTTTGCACATCACCAAATGTAGCTAAGTCCCTGCCGTGTTCCCGGTGGATTTCCTTCAGAGATAAGCATTTCATTGGTCAGCACATGGCACCCACTCATTGTCCAGTAATTCACCCACAAGCACCATTTGTACAATGCATTAAGTTCACTTCCCTGTACTAACATCCACCCTCATGCCTTGATTTATCACAACACCTCACACCCATAGCTGTTGCTGCGATTTTCCAACTCTTGCTATAACATACAACCCTCTTCCAGCGATACTCACTTCCTCCATTGTTGCTCACACTTCATATCCAACAATAGCTACAGTAGTAGCTTCTATACCTCCACAAATTTGTTCACCCATTTTGCACAGTCCTAGCCCTCTCTGCTGCAACATCACATAGCCTCCAGCCACCATTATATATACCCTGCATACACACCTACCACTGTTGCACGCCACCACACTTGCTGTTTACTTCCTGCAACATCTCTTCACCCATGACCCACCTGCCACTTCCTTGTTGGCTACCCATTGGCATCTCAACTTATCATTCAATCATTATTATGGATGTCAATTTGCAGAGAGTTGATCCATCACCTACAACCTGTGGAAATCGTTATTTCATCAATAAGATCGGAGTGATGTCCTGTTGCAATGGTTAACAGAGTTAGTGGAAAATTTTCAATCTGTCGGTTCATGGATATACTAACCCAATAATTTGTACCTGATTCTTGACTTAAATATTTGGTATATTGTATGCATTTCCTCATGTAGAAATTCATTAGCTTAAACATCCATTTACTTTTAATCTTTTAGTTTGACATATTCCATATACATTCTCACACTCAGCTTTCCATCAGTTTAGGATGCTTGCCCATATGCAATTTTTTTTAATGAGAATGGTATCTTGTTCTAGAATTGATATAACCATGTGTATTTGCATTTCCAACCTAATTTCTTCCACTTTCTTGTATCTGTGCCTTTTAATAACTTTGTTTTGCAGGGAATATGTGGAAGATATCATCATTGGGAGTTGTAAATTCAAATTCTATGTGTTGTAATAGCTAGATCTAAATGAGAACTTACATTTCATGTCTTAGATAGAATGAATGAGCATTGTAAACATCATGAATTACTTGTTTTCATGCATTTTGCTTTTATTTCTCAAATTCTCACAAATGGCAACACGAATGACACATGCACCATTTCGTAAGAGGTAATTAACCCTAAGTTGATGATTTACATCAATGGCCATAGTCAGGATGTAAACAAGACTTAGTGTTTTTATCTTTTATAAAATAACACTGGATCCACATTGGATCCTTTTTCAAGAAATCATCATATTTTCTTTAAATATTCTCTTCTTTTATCAGAATTTAATCTAAAATTAACTCAATATATATACCAATGGCCATGGTCAAGGTATATTGAGAGTTAATTTCATTTTAAATTCTATAAAAGCACAAAAAAATGTATTTTATTCTTCACTTGAATTTAAATGTGGTTATTATATAATATATTCAATGACCATAGTCAGGGATATATTATATCTTCAAACCTCATTCTTAATTCACTTAAAGAATGGAATAGCTCTTCAAAGTCCTATTTCAAAATCATTCACCATTTAGGATAGGATTGCATCATATTTTCAAAATTTCCTTTCAAAAACCCAAGTGATTTTGAACATTTTTTCTTCAATTTCTATTTCAAATTCATCAATTCTATCTCATCTTCAAAGTCCAAATTTTGACTTTGAAATCAAATTCAAAGTTCAATTTAACTTTGAAATTCTTGATTCGTTTTCTAAATTCCAAATTCAAGTTTCAAATTCAAAGTCCAATTTGACTTTGAAATTCATTTATATATTCAAAGTTTTTCCAAAAGTTAAATCCTAAATCCCAACTTGGATCCAGACTTCCAAGTATAATCTCTACTTTGGATCTCAAATTTCAGATCCAATTTTATTTTAGGATCCAGAATCCAACTTCACTTTGGATCTCAGACTTCAGACCCAATTTTATTTTAGGATCCAGAATCCAACTTCACTTTGGATCTCAGACTTCAGATCCAATTTTATTTTAGGATCCAGAATCCAACTCCATCTAGGATCTTAGATTCAGATCCAAAACCCATTCTAGGATCCAGAACCCAATTCTACCTTGGATCTCAGATTCAGATCCAAATCCATGTTAGGATCCAGAACCCAATTCTACTTTGGATCTCAGACTTCAGATCCAATTCTATTTTAGGATCCAGAATCCAACTTCACTTTGGATCTCAGACTTCAGATCCAAATCCATTCTATGATCTAGAATCCAACTTCACTTTGGGTCTCAGACTTCAGATCTAAACCCATTCTAGAATCCAGAATCCAATATCGTCTTGAATCTCAGACTTCAAATCCAAAATCCAACTTAAGGTCCAGAGTCCAATTCCACTTTGGATCTCAGACTTCAGATCCAAATTCCATCTTGATTCCAATTCTTAAATCCAATTCCATTTTATCCCAAATTTCAAATCCAAGTCCTATTTCTGGGTTCTAAATCCAAAATTCAATTTTTTAACTCTGTTTAGAATCCAAACTTTGGATTCAAATTCCATCTTGAAATCCAACTTTCAAATCAAATCTATTTCTCAATTCTATTTAGATTTTCCCACATTTCATTTTGATTTCAAACTCCAAAAGTTAGAATTCAATTCCATTTCATCTCTATTCTGATTCAAAGTCCATTTATGACTTTGAAATTTACTTTCTTCTCCTTTTATCTCAACTTCAGAATTATTCCTTTCAAAGCCAAGATTTATTCTCAAACTCTGATTACTCTAAAAACTTAGAACTTTAAATCTTAAGTTCTAAAGTTAGAAATCATTTCTTCACCCCATTATCAGATTCATCTTAGAAACACTTGGAAAAATTTCAAATCATTTTCAAAAAGAGCATACATCTTTGCATTGCACAAGCATGATTCTTTGTGCATTTAGATTTAGGAAAAATTCTTAGGTACTATTAAGGCAAAGCAAAAGGCATGAATTCGACCCTTGGTTTGATTACCCCTGGTAAAGGCGCAAGGAACGGTCGAACCTCGTACCAATGAGTGAATCCCGTCTCCAAGTTTTCCCGCAAATACTTCAAAACGGAGGCGAGTTATTTTCTCAAATGCTTTCAATTTAAGGTCAAGTGAGACCCCGCAAAAGAGTTCCTCTTCTTTTCTCTTCTCTCTTTCTTTCTGTCTTTTATTTTTCTCCCTTCAAAAAGGAGGAAATAGAGGTTGGAAAGAAAAAGAGAAGGAAGAGAGAGAATATCACGAGAGGAAAAATTTTGCGATGATCACAGTTTTGGCGACCGTGATGGGACTCGTCTTCGTCTGGTCGAAATATGGCTTTGCTTTGCCTTAATATTTTCTAAAGTCTTTATTCTTCTATGTCAGTTTCATTTCCATGCAAACCTTAGGATCCTAGACTCTGTCCTAAAAGCTGACATCATTGCATATAGGATCTAAGTATGGTTTGGTAGGACCATATTGAGGAGATTATTCCATGCTCACATTAGACTTAGGTCTGAAATACAACTCTCCTCAATTTTAGGGATTGAATGCAAACAATGTATGCAAGTGTATGCTTCTCTTCATTTTAATCTATCTCTTTGGGACTTGCATTAGAGCCATCTGATTTTATTGCATGCTGAACATGTTTTCAAAAACATTTTTTACCTATATTGTCCCGGTCTTCACGTTGCTGGGTTGTCTCACTGAACCATAGTTCGGGAGAGAGCCTCACAACTGGACCACTTATTTGGGTTCGCGCCCCCCTACCACATACCTAAGGGCCATAGTCTGAGGTATATTGGTAGGTGCTCAAGGATGTTGGGAAGCCATTACCTTAGAATCGGAGAAATAATTTTATGCCACGTACTTCGAGCCTCGACTTGAGTATATCGGCATATCTTGATTGGAATCAGATGATCTGAACCCTAGAGTTAGGATTAACGTCCTACAAGCCATTTCAAATATTTCATTTAGAGTCAGCCTTTAGAGAGTGTTGTGTGTGCATCCTTGTTTGTACAACTTTTTGTGGTGTTTCTCATATATATGTTTCAAACCCTTTTCAAAAACCCTGGGTGTATCATTTAAAACTTACTCTTATTTTCAAAAACCCCAGGTGTATATTTTTCTCTACCTACATTTCTTTTCTCTTTTAGATCAAATTTTCTTCAAAACCCTGGAAAATTCCTTTAAAATTTCCTCGATCTTTCAAAATTTTCAGGTTTAATTCTTCAAGAGTCTATCCATAAGTCCTGCATTCTATATAATTTTCCTCCTTATTCCTCTTTGCCCCAGTATCATTTCGATGTCGTCAGATTCTCTTGATGTGGTCTTTCCCCGAGATCATGTCTTCTATCAGATTCAGGATGGATCCTCAGATCAACGGGTCATCCAGTCTCGCCCTTTCTTCCCTCGGTGGTATTATTCTTGGTTCGCCACCTTCTCACGTATGTTCCCAGACCACTTGGATGACTGTGGGTTGGAGATGACATCGCCGGTAGGCAAGCAAACCATCAATGGAGCTTTTATTCAAGCTATGGCAGAATGGTGGAATCCACGTACCTGCACATTCTGGTTTCCTTAAGGAGAGATGACTCTACTGATTGATGAGTTCAATAATATTATGGGATTGCCCGAACCAGCTGGCCAGCCAGATGATCCTGTCGAGCAGCAGTTTTTGATCAACATCAAAGGGGTAGATATTCGAGAAGCCTTGGCCAGAGCAATAGGGAGCAGATCCTGGCCTCTCACTGAGATTGGTGGGAATTAATTCATCAACCTGTTCGGACTCTACTGCAAGTATGGGGCCTACGAGGAAATTGACACTTTGTCTCGAACAACAAAAGACAGGATTCAGCATGCCATGATCCTATGCATAGTAGGATTAACTTTCTTCCAAGATGGCCAGAATTTCATAGATATCAGAGTTGCCCAGCTCTTTCGAAGATGGGGAAGCAAGCAAACCTGTCAGCTATCCGTTTCTATAGCAGCCTTAGCTTTCCTTTACAGAGTCTTGGCTCGATTTGCTCTTAGAGAGACCATTCTGGTAGAAGGATGCACTTACGCCCTACAGTCGTGGTTCCTGCAACATGTTCCCTTGAAGGCCAGTTCTTTCAGGTCTAACAGTAAGCAGCCAAAGACAGTCATTCAGTGCCAAGATTTGATCGAGAAACTGTATCAGGAGGAGATTGTTTGGGACTTCTTCGACAGAAGAGTGACCGTTCCTCAATACACCTATGCTCGCGACAAGTGCTACAGATTGCTTGGCCCTTTCTTTTGTGTTGATTATCAGCCGGAACGATGTCTCAGGCAGTTTTCGCAGCGGCAGGTTCGTGCCAACACCCGCTTTCCGACAAGCAACATGCCAGAATTCAACCTGCAGTCGGATCAGTGGTCTGGGGCATACCATGTCACTAAATATACCTGGGACTCCTTTGTTTCTCTGTCTGTATTTCCTGGGCCAAATGTATCATCTGAATATCAAGAGTGGTGGCAAACTGTCTGCCCACCCTCTCTTTGTCTTTGAATGTTAAAAATATCAATAAAAATTGCTTTTTTGGCCAAAATTTTTATTTTTTGTATTTTGTTTCATAGCACAAATGGTCATAATTTTGGTGAAAACCTCATCTCGGGTAAATGGGACATTCCTCTCACATTTCTTCTATATTTTTTATCATGGTTGACGACCTCGCCTAGGTAACAAGGCATATTTTTCTGTTATCATCAAATGGTAACGCAATTATCACAAATCCTGTGATGACCCAATCCCGGGTAATGGGATAATCTCTTGAAATTGTCTACCGAAATCCTTCACTCTTTTTACTTAAAAAATTATGGTTTTCAAAAGCTTCTCCATACTCTAACCATTCCTATATTCTCCAGGAAAACTTGGGCATCCAAAGATGGTTCAGACAAGGGCTGGTAAGCAGGCTGCTCAACGCCATAGTGACAGCGAACCAGAGGAGATGAATTCTACTATATTATCCAAGAAGCATGACTCAGGGGATGAGAGCGACGTTGATCCGGCCATGTACCGGGTCTTTCAAAAGATAATGACCAAGATGATGGCCGAGCAGGCTAAGGCCGGTCCCAAGAAGGCAGCTTCTAAGAGCAAAGCTAAGAAGAAGCCCATGAAAAAGCCTATCAAGATCAGTAAGCAGAAGGTACAGCGTGACAGCACCTCAGAAGATTCCGAGTCAGCAGAAGAGAAATCTGAAGAGAAGCAGTTGATCTACATCCCAAAGCATCTGCGATCATCCAAGAGGCCAGTAGAAGAGCCACTGTCAGTAAACAAGCTCAAGTATGGGGCCTCCGCAAAGGATTCAATCCAAGCCTTGACAAAGATAGTCAAAGACCTGCAAATCCGTGACAAAAGAAAGAGGTCATACACCAGGCAGGACTTCTACCTCGGCTTGAAAGGGGACAACAATCTGGAGAATCTTTCTCGAAAATTCATTAAGTTTGATGGATCCGGAGATCCCAAGGCCCATTTGGCAATGTTTTTCGCCGAATGCGCCTGATTCAGTGAGGACAATCATGCCCTATTTCTCTGTTTTCCCCGCAGCCTGGACGGGATAGCAGCCAAGTGGTACGCTGAGCATGTCAATCCCATCGAATTGAGGGATTTTGACAAAGTCGTCAACATGTTTGTTGAGTGCTTCTTGTTCAACACAGAAGCCCTACCTACTCTGAACCACTTGTGCAACCTCAAACAGGAGCCCAATGAGAAGGCCAGAGATTTCATTCACAAATGGAGGAGTGTCTGCAACAAGATGAGGAACCCTATTTATGAGGAACACGCCCTCCAAGTCATCCTCAATAACTTCTCACACTCCCTAAAAAGCCTCATTTTCCCATATCCCTCCAAATCATTTATTGAACTGATGGAGCGAGCAGAATGGCTCGAGATGGGGGGTAGAGAACGGGATGTATGAAAGTGTTGCTTTGGCCTAGAATATTTCGGATTCAAAGAAGAAAGCCCATTTTACCTACTCAACTGATGTTCTCGAAGATAATCAGGGCAGCAGCAGCAAGCAGGGCAGTGGCACGAGGCCTGAGCAGAATAGAGGTAGAAAAGGAAACTTCTTTAATAACAGTGATAAGCCTCTCCCCAGCGGTCCTCAACAAAAAGGGGACTTTCAGGAAAGACCTAAGCACATCAATTGGAGCAAGGATCGGAAATTCACTCCTTTGGACCAGCCTCTGGAAAAAGTGCTGGAATACCTGTTGTCCCACAGGATGGTGAAATTGCCCAAAATTGCAGATCCTCTAGTAATCATGGGGAAGTACAGAGGACAATATTGCAAATTCCATAGGGCCATGGGGTATGATACAGAACACTGCTTCGTCTTAAAGCACTTGGTCCAGGACTGTATCGACAAGAGCATCCTCGTAGAAGATGAAGAAGAAGGCAAATTGGAGATTTTATCTGCTCCATTCCCGAAACATTCTACATCAACCATTTCAGAACATTCATTCCTTCCACAAAGTCATATACACCCATGTTCTATTGAAGAACTAAATCTCCAACATCAGGTAATGGTTCTACATCAGAATCTGCCTGTATCTCAAAAGCTGGATATCTTCTCGCTGCTTAACCAAGTGAGCATACCAGTTGAAAACAGAAGAACTCAAATTTTCTCAAGAAGATTCTTTAAGAAAGAAGTCTGCGCAGAGGAAGCAGAAACCTCTAAGGCAGCAGAAGAGCGGGCCGATGATTTCCAGAAGCCAATTACAACACTCTCCAACATTTCCATCTATGAATTAACCCACGATTCTCCTAAGCATCAAGAAAAGTTAGATGACTTAGTGAGAAAAATTAAGGTGAAGCCAGGCACTATGCCAGAAGACATGGCGCAGATCGTAAATCAGGCGATGACAAATGCGCCTATTACTTTTTCAGATAAGGACCTGCCAAAGCCTCATTCTTTCCACAACAACGCATTGTATATTGTGGTGAGGACCAGGGCATGATTGTCCCATATGTAGTGGTTGATGGAGGCAGCGACCTCAACATTTGCCAAGAGATGACAACGAAGGCCCTGGGTTTGAAGGAAGAAGAATATGTGCCTGATCCCATTACCATCTATGGCTTTGACAATCACAGGTAGACTGTAAATGGCAAGATCTTCCTGGAAATTTTTATCAACTATTCAGTGCACACGGTTCTATTCCATGTCGTCAACGTACCACCAACTTACAATCTTTTGTTGGGGCAAACATGGATCCATAATGCCAATGTCGTCCCGTCAACTCTCCATCAGTGCATAAAGTGGTTCAAGGGCGGAATGATTACCACTATCCTGGGAGAAGACCCTGAAGAAAGACTGCCACAGCCTATGATTCCCCGTCCAACATTCACAGCTGATATTCTAAGCATCCGAGAAGCGGATGAAATCAATCTCAGTGACAGCCTAGAGATGTTGAAGTTAAAAGATGTCATGGAAGAAGAAAATATTGCAGCTACGATCCAATGGCAGGGACCTTGTTTCTTCAAGTTAGGAGGACGCATCAATTACACCTCCTTTAAAGATCATCCCTTATTTTCTCAGTTTACCAAAGCCAGAAAGGGGTTCGATCTGTTGATAAAACACGGATACCAGCCATTCCGGGGCATAGGGAAAAATGAGGACGGGATAATAGAGCCTGTCATTCCCATTCAGCATGCAGACAGTTCAGGGTTGGGGTTCACCGGACAAGATTCCACCAAGAAAATAGTATTTGTCAGAGGGAACAAGTGAAGATGATGCCTTAGTTTTCCTGCTTTCTTTTTCTTATCTTTTTGTTAATCTTGTAGGGACAACACAGTCCCATCTTTTGTCAATGTCTTGTAAATACTTCATTTCCAATCAATAAAAGATCAATTTTCTCTTCACATTTGAGCATCTATCATTCTTATCTTATATTTTGTCTATGCCATTATTTCTTGCTTTGTATAAAAGGCTCACTTTTGACTTGTATTTTCTCTTAAAAACCTCTTCTTGGCATTTTCAGGACCATTAACTCCTGAATCAATGACAAAATTCATTATCAATCCCAAATATCTAAAATTGGCAAAGTTTCCTAAGATGAAAGACAGAGTAGAGGTCAGCCAGGCAGTAGAGCAGACCGAAGAGCTAGCAGAATTTGACTCCACTATTCAGGAATTGCCAGAATTTGCTCGCATTCAGAAGCAGGATGAACCCTCATCTCTGGTTCAAGATCCAGCTGAGGATATCAACATTGGTTTGGAAGATGATCCGAGAATCCTCAAAATTGGTTCGGGTCTAAGCGAGTTTGAAAAAGCAAGACTCATCCAATTCTTAAAAAAACATCAAGAAGTATTTGCCTGGACTTATGAAGATATGCCAGGATTAGATCCCAAGCTGGTTGATCATCGACTCAAGTTGAAACCATAAGCCAGACCAATCAAGCAGAAACTGAGGAAGTTAGATCCTCGAATTGAGCAGCAAGTCAAGGAAGGACTTGAAGATTTACTAAAAGCAGGCTTCATCCGAGCCATTGATTATCCAGATTGGTTGGCAAATATCGTAGCAGTCCCTAAAAAGAATGGCAAACTTCGGATTTGCATTGATTTCAGGGATCTCAATAAGGCTACCCCGAAAGATGATTATCCGCTTCCCAATATTGACCTGTTGATTGATAGCACAACAGGTCATGCCATGTTTTCTTTCACGGACGAATATTCAGGTTATAATCAGATCAAGTTGGCCGTTCGTGATCAGTCGAAGACTTCACTACACCATGGGGTACCTTTTGCTGTACAGTCATGCCATTTGGACTCAAGAATGCTGGGGCAACCTATCAGAGGGCAATGGCAGTTATTTTTCACGATCAAATGCACAAAAATATGGATGCATATGTGGATGACATTCTAGTTAAGTCTAAAGAAGAAGAGGATCACCTTGATGCTCTTAGTCAAGTTTTTGAAAGACTTATCCTCTACAAGTTAAGACTTAATCCTCAAAAATGTGTTTTTGGAGTTGAGTCCGGCAAATTGCTCGGCTTCATAATCAGCAAAAAAGAAATAGAGGTGGATCCAGCAAAGGCAAAAGCCATTATTGATATGCCGCCTTCAACTAATCTCAAGCAGTATCTCCTTAATCCACCAGTTTTGAAGCCGCCAAAAATGGGGAAGCCTCTCTTACTGTACATTTCTGTCAATCAGAATGCCTGTGGTGGATTCCTCGCGCAGTATGAAGAAGGCAATTTGATAGAGCACGCCATCTACTACGTGAGCAAAACTTTCATTGATTATGAAAAGAAGTATTCTCAGATGGAGAAAACTTGTCTAGCTCTGGTTTGGATGTGCCAGAAATTGAGACATTACTTGTTGGCTTCTGAAATCAAGTTCCTATCGAAGCTTAATCCTCTCAGATATATTTTGCAACAACCATTTCTCACTGAACGGATTGCAAAGTGGCAAGTCCTTCTAATGCAATATGACTTGGAGTATGTTTCTCAAAAGTCAATTAAAGGCCAAGCGATCGCAGATCAGTTGGTAGATTTTCCTTTGACAGAAGAAATTAAAGTAGAGGATGATTTCCCTAATGAGCACATCTGCAATATCCAACAGCCCTCAGTTTGGAACTTGTTCTTCGATGGCTCTAAGAACATGTCTGGCATTAGGATCGGAGTCCTGTTAATCACTCCAGAAAAAGAAATGATCCCTTATTCCCTTAAGCTTGGTTTCCAATGCACTCATAACATGGTCGAGTATGAAGCTCTAATACAAGGCCTCAAAATTCTGCAAGGTTTCAATGTCAAGAGAGTGCATGCCTTTGGTGATTCACTACTTGTTGTCAGTCAAGTTAACACTGAATGGCAAGTGAAAGATTCCAAATTAATTCTGTATCAGAAGATCGTTCTAGCCCTTGTGGACAACTTCGAAGAATTTCAGCTCAGTCATATCAGAAGAGAGCATAATCAGATAGCTGATGGTTTAGCTAGTCTGGGATCCATTTTATGATTCAAAGGCAATGAATCCTGTCGTTCTTTTGAAATTGGCAGACTTGAGCAACCTGCCTTTATTTCAAACATGCAAGTAAACCAGGTCGATCAGAAGAAGAAACCTTGGTACCAAAATATCAAGAATTACATTGAGACTGGTGAATTTCTACCAGAAATGCCAAAAAGGGAGCAACGTGCAATTCAGCGTATGTCTACCCGATATTTCGTTCTTGCCAATATCCTCTACCGCTGTGGGTTCAGTTCTGAGTATTCAAGATGCTTAGACAAAGAAGAAGCTATGGAAATTATCCAAGAAGCACATGAAGGGATTTGTGGTGGCCATGTCGGCTATCAAACTCTCGTCAAGCAGATCGTCCGAGCAGGGTACTATTGGAATACCATGCAGCAGGACTGTCATCGATTTGTAAGGAAATGCGTCAAGTGCCAAATGCACGCGCCTTACATTCATGCTCCGGCCACTTATTTACAATCAGTTGTTTCTCCTTGGCCATTTTCTATGTGGGCATTCGATGTCGTAGGCCCGATTACTCCTTTTGCTTCCAACGGCCACAAGTACTTTCTGGCTGCTATAGAGTATTTCACCAAATAGGTTGAAGTTGTTATTCTACGCACGGTAGAAGGCCGCCATGTGTTTTTTTTTATTCACAAGAACATTCTTTGCCGCTTCGGCATACCACATGATATTGTCTCAGACAATAGAACCCATTTTAAAAATGAGAGGATGAAAACATTCTGCTCTAAATTCAGAATTTCCCATCATTTCTCAACTCCTTATTACCCTCAAGAGAACGGCCAAGCAGAGGCTACCAATAAGATCCTAATCCGTATTTTGGAAAGGACTATGAAAACAGGTCGAGACTGGCATGAGAAAATTCATGATGCACTTTGGGCATACCAAACCACCATTCGGACTCCGACTAATGCCACTCCTTCAGAACTTGTTTACGGAACTGAAGTGGTGTTACCTCTCAATGTCCAAAAGTCCGCTCTTAAATTTGCTTCACTTATAGAATTGTCACTTGATCAGTATCAGTAGCAGAGATTGGTGCAGCTGATCTACTAGATGAAAAAAGGCTCAAGGCAGCAGAGCATGCTCAAGCTTATCGACAGAGGATAGCTCGACACTATGCCAAGTCTGTCATTGGGAGAAAATTTTGGGTCAACGATTTGGTGCTCAGATCAACAACCCATCTCAAGCATCGACCACGGGGCAAGTGGTCACCCAATTGGGAAGGCCCTTATGTGGTTCAGGAAGCACTTCCTCACAATTCATATCGTCTAATCAACACAGATGGAGTGGAAATGCCAGATCCCATCAATGCTCTGCATTTGAAGAAGTTTTATACCTGAAATGTTCATTCTAAAGCCTTTGTACTCCTCAAAGAGCCATTTTCAATAAAATAATGATCTTCTATCAATTCTTACATTCTTCTCCATCATACTGGGGCATTTTTTTTTAATCTATAATCATCTTCTTTCATCATATGCAAGCAGGGTTAGACAAAAGCTCTTTTTCTCAAATTTCATTAATTCTCAATAGATCTTGGTATCTTTATTTTCATTTCATTTGATTCACTTTTGGGTTTGATCAAATTTTTATCAAGCTATTGCTCATTTATGTCAAATTTTAAACAAATTTTTCGTCAAATCCTATTAAAATTCCATCTACCTTTTCCTTTAAAAATTTTCCCTTTCAGGTTAAGGGATAAACCTGATGCCTCCTGTCAATAAGGTATTCTCTTTGTTATTTCCCCCGTTCAGGACAAGGGGACAAAACCTTGAAAGTCGACCACATACAATTAAACTATGATGGTCCATTAATTTTCACCACAGAATCTTTATTTTCTAAAAAATTCACTTTGTTTAGCTCACCTTTACAACCCAGTTCTCGCACTAGGGTATTTCTCAAAATCTTCAATCATATGGTGAGCTCATTTGGAGGATCCGATCCTCGCATCAATAACTTTCTACATTCAGTCTTTTGATCAAAATCTTTTCTTCTACAAAATTCAAGTTCTAACTTAAATCTCTCAAAATTTGATGTATTTCAAAAGATCCAACACTCGTTGGTCATGTATTTCGAAAACGTTCTAGCTTCTTGCTGGTCAGGTATTTCAAACGTTCCTGCTTTTGCTGGTCAGGTATTTCAAAAGATCCAACACTCGTTGGGCATGTATTTCAAACGTCCCAGCCTTTTGCTGGTCAGATATTTCAAACGTTCCAGCTTTTGTTGGTCAGGTATTTCCAAAAAAGATCCAACACTCGTTGGTCATGTATTTCAAACGTTCCAGCTTTTGCTGGTCAGGTATTTCAAAAGATCCAACACTCGTTGGGCATGTATTTCAAACGTCCTAACCTTTTGTTGGTCAGGTATTTCAAACGTTCAAGCTTTTGCTGGTCAAGTATTTCCAAAAAAAAGATTCAACACTCGTTGGTCATGTATTTCAAACGTTCCAGCTTCTCGCTGATCAGGTATTTCAAACGTTTCAGCTTTTGCTGGTCAGGTATTTCAAAAGATCCAACACTCGTTGGGCATGTATTTCAAACGTTTCAGTTGTTGCTGGTCAGGTATTTCGAACGTTCCAGCTTCGCTGGTCAAGTATTTCAAACGTTCCAGCTGTTGCTGGTCAAGTATTTCAAACGTTCCAGCTTTTCGCTGGTCATGCATTTCAAACGGTCTAGCTTTTTTTTGGTCATGTATTTCCAAAAGACCCAGCTCTCGCTGGTCATATATTTAAAAAAAAAAGTCCCAACTCACAATTTTTGAGCTCCCAAATCAATCCATTTCATAAATCAAACCTTCAGGGTGCGATTTCTCCATTCTCTCATTTCCAAACCTTCGGGTTTCAATCTCTCAAATCTATCATTTTCAAACCTTCATATCTCCAAACTCTCTCAATTTTATCAATTCCCCAACCTTCGGATGCAATATTTTCAAAATTTCATCATTTTTTCAAACCCTCGGGTTATAATCTCCCAATTTCGATCATTCTCAAAACCTTCAGAACCTTTTTCATTAAAACCCAGTTTTTCATAACTAGTCGTGTATTCCTCAAAAGATCCAACGCTCGTTGGTCATGTATTTTCAAACGTTCCAGTTTTTGCTGGTCAGGTATTTCAAAGGTTCCAGCTTTTGCTGGTCAGGTATTTCAAACGTTATAGTTTTCGCTAGTGAGGTATTTCAAAAGATCTCAACATCTATTGGTCAAGTACTTCAAAAGTTCCAGCTTTCTGTTATCATTGCAAAATTTTTAACTTTTTGTGAGTCAAACTGACCTTTGAAATAGTTTTTGAAAATAACTCACCTCCGTTTTAAAATGCAGGAAAATTCCGTAGAATGGGACTCGCCTGTCGGTACGAGATTCAACCGTTCCTGGCGCCTTTACCAGGGGTAATTGAACCAAGGATCAATCAAATGCTTTGCTTTGTTCAACTTGTCTAAACCATATTCTAATTCCTAAATGCACAAAGAAACAGGCATGTGCTATGAATTTCTAAAAATGCACATTTGAAAACATGATGTTTGCTTCAAGATTGGAAAATATTTGGAAAATAAACCCTTTTGAAATAATGAATCATGATTGAGATACTGTATTTGAGAAAGTGAAAATCGATTTCTGAAGAAATATAAGGATTTTGTGAAAATCGATTTTGAGAAATGTGAAATAACTTTGAAAAACTTGATTTCTTTGAATTCAAACTTTGAAATTGAAAATATAACTTAGAAAATCGAATTTGGAACTTGGGAAATACTTGAAATGTCATTGGCAAATCAATATTTTGAGAAAATCGATTTTTGAATAAGATTTAGAGAATTTTGAGAAAATGATTTCTCTGAATTAAAATTTGAATTGGAATTGGCAAATGCATGAAATGAATGAATATGATTTTGAGGAATTGAGAAATACTTTTTGTATTTTTGAGAAATGCAGTGCATTTTGAAGTTAGCCTAAGAGTGTAGGCTGAATGTGGCTAATGTGAAGATCATAAATCTAGATATCCTTCATATTCTGACTATGGCCATAAATACGAATTCCACCAAGTTTATAAACTTCATAAAAGCTAGTGTATGTACCATTCGTGTAGACCATAGTGAGTTTGAATATGCATGAATCATCATCCATCACACATTAACATTATTTAAAATAAACTATATGCAATGCTGCCTAAGCTAAGCAGGAAATGTAAATTCTTATTCCAAAGTTTAATTACAAATTACATCACTATTGAAATTTAAATACATGAAAAAATAAAGTCTTCAATGTACCTGCAAAACTAGAAAACTTGGTTAATGAAAATATGTTGGCTTTTCTAGATTTATCCAGTAATATCTAGAAATTACTGGATTTTGCTAGATAGAAGCCTTTTCCTTGATTCCCTTGAATAAAAATGATAAAGTATGAAGTAAAATTGAATAAATATGAAAGAGAAGATATGAAATTTCGAAATTGGGGTCAAAATGACCAAAATACCCCTAATAACAAGACTATGGCCTTGAAATTAGGGTTTTTAGAAAGATATTTTGATAAAATGCAAGTTTTGAAATTTGAATGGAATAAACTCAAACCAAATATGCTATGACATGATTAAAAATATGAAATTAGGGTTATGGATTTCGAAATTTAGGTCAAATGACCAAATTGCCCCCGATAGCAAGACTATGGCCTTGAAATCAGGGTTTTTAGAAATAGATTTTGGTAAAAATTTAGGTTTTATGCACTAAATAAAATCAAATGAGCACAAAATTAAACCTAAAGCATACTAATATGATTATGAACATGATTAAACCCTAAAAATATATGTTTATGCACGAAAATCCAATAATATCACAAAAACTGTGATTTTAGCAGTGTTTTTGGATCTTTTAGGAACCCGGTTTTGCAATTTGCTTAATTCAGCCATCAAATGGATTCCAAAATCCATAAAAATTGGTACTTGCACTTGTTATAACCCTAATGTCGAATTGGAATTATAAAAATAATTTTTTGACATTAAATTAATCCGAATATTGCATTAAACCCTAAAATATGCTATTTTTGACCTAATTCACCAACCAGTTTCAATCCAAGACCTGAACCAGGGGTCAAATCTCCATGGAAATTTATGAAATTTTACATAAACTAACTAAGAAGAAAAACAGAGATTTCCCAATTTACAGATCGGAAAAATCATCTCCGGTTAGAGAGAAACTCTTCCGGCAATATGAGCTAAAATATATCACTTTTAACAGGGATTAAAACAGCTAATCCAGATTGAAAATACAGACATAAATAGAAATACTAAACAAACATCTCTGAAATTTTAGCGGTGAACAGTCGACAGAAAATTAACAATACTCACTTTTTACAGATCATGAATCGGATCTGTGGTGTGGGATTTATGACTAACACAAGTCTGATTACAGTTTTGGTAAACCCTAACGAGTTTTAAATTTAAAAACAGATTCTCTAAAAGGGGAAAAATAATAAACAGTAATAAAAAAATCCGAAAATTTCACAGCAGACATATCTACTCAATGTGAATCCATAGCATTTTACAGATCTAAAATCGGATATATTATGAGAGAAATATCATCACAGCAAGTTACCTTCTTGATTTTAACCACGATTTTAAAGCTTTAAAAACCCGATTTGATGTCTGATTTTTTTGACAGGGTTCCCGAGGTCCAAAACCTCTGATTTTTCTACAGTAACTCAATAACTCATTCATGCATCACATATAAAAAAATCAGAAATAAAAAATGAGAACTTCAATCTGAAATAACATTATCTTTACTGTTCTAAACCTAAAACACACAGAAATTTAAGAAACTTGAAAAATCATGCATCAACTAATGTAAATAAATAAAATAAACCATAAAACAGTAAATAAAACTTATTTATATGCTATAGAACGTAAAACAAACATAAATAAACCATGAAAAAAAAATAAAAATAGGGAATCAATGGCTGGAATTTGATATCACCTTTAAAACATAGATCTAACCCATTAAAAAGGGTAAATCATATATTTTATTGGTTAATAATGTAAAGAATCATATTAAAATCAATTCTAATGGATTAAAATCCCTGTAAATCACCCAAAACAGGGTTAGATCACCTTCTTGGATCGTTCTTGCTGATTCTTGATGGTTCTTGAGGTGAAACCATGGTTGATCTTCCATAAGGAGGGGTATCTAAGCCTAGATCTAGGTTTAAAACATTAAAATCATTAAATAAAATATGAAAAAGGCAAAGGAATTCATACCTTGGAGTTGCAGCAATGGAGGAAGGGCTGGAGAGGAGAGAGAAGCTCCAAGAATCCAATAGGAGGTGGCTGGAAAATTTGTCCCCCCTATAGCCCCTTTTTATAGAAAATTTTTAGGTTTTTAAAAAAAATGGAAATTTTGGAAATTTTGGACTCTAAAGGGGGGGCGATTTTGGGGTGTAGTTACCATCCTACCCCTAGCCTAAATTATCATATTTAATACCTAATTAACCCCTAGACTCTCCTAAAAAATCCCCAAATGTAATGCCACTTGGCATTTTCTACATTTGGCTTTTTAAAACACCTTTAAAAACCTTTAAAAACACTAGTTTTAAAAACTAACTTTCAAAAATGAGTTTTTCAAAATGGTTTTGACTCTTCTAAACCTCTAACACTAACCAAGACATCAACTAACCCTAGTCTAGCCCTGACTGACTCGAATATGGCACCACCCCGAGTGGGCCCTACTTGAGTTTTTCAAAAAAAATGATTTTAAAACTTGAAATTGAAGGAGTTTTCAAAAGGATTTTCAAAAGTAATCTTAAAATTAGGATTTTTGAAATGGCATAGGGTTCTAACTGAATTAGAATTCCTCTGGATATGGTGCCAACTGAGTGGGCCCACATCAAGTTTTAGAAATTTTGAAATAAACACTGAAAATGGCTTTGAAAAGGGGTTAAAATCGATATTTGAAATTCAAGATCTTTGAAAATAGGGTCTCAAGCGAACTGGAACTCCGGGTTAGAGTCCTGAACTCTTAAGACTCTGAGATTTTAAATTTTAGAGTTCAAAATGTAAAAAATTTTGAAAGATTTTACCAAGAAATGATGAAATAAGTCAGAAAACCCAGTCAGGGTTAGACTCCTAACTCGACCGAACTCTAAAATAGAGTCCTGAACTAACTGGACTCTGTAAAATGACCTAAATTTTGAAAATAATCGAAAAATACTGAAAATGAAAGTAAAACAGACTTAAAAACCAGACTCCTGACCGGATTAGGACTCTGAGACAGAGTCCTGATCGGACTGAAACTTTCAAAAATTTGAGAAATTTGATGAATAGAGGAATTCAGAAGCGACACCACCTCAATGGGTCTCATCTGTGAATTGAAATCGATTAAAATTTGAATTTGAAATGAATCTAGATTGTTTCCTTGAGAAAATATTTCGAAATATAAAGTCCTGAGGTTGGAAAATGACAGAGTGTTGAATAAAAACCTAGGTTTTTAAATTGATTTTGAAATAAAGCTTTAAAATACAAATCTGGATTGAATGTTTTGAAATAGGAGTGCTGAATCTCGAAAATGAGATGCAATGACATGCAATGCTATGCAATGACATGCAATGCTATGCAGAATACATGCAATGACATGTAATGATCTGTAATGACACTGGATGAGGGTGAAAATTTGGGGTGTTTACAGATGCCCCTCTTTGCTGCTAAGCCGGTTGAAAGCCGAGCTTAGTGGCAAAGAAAACACACCAAATTTGGATTATAAAAATGCCCCAGTTAGATGAATCTGACTGGGTATGAAAGAATTAGTTCAAGTGATGATGATAGATATGAAATGAAGAATAAGGAGAAAATTTTACTTCGAAAAGAAGTGAGATTCAGGTTTTGCCCTTAACCTGGATGGGACAGAAAATACCTCGTGTAGAAACGAAGCTCAGGTTTGACCCTTAACCTGACCGGGCGGAAAATGAAATACCTCATCAAAGGAGGCCCAGGTTTATACCCTTAACCTGATTGGGCGGAAAATGAAATACATCATCAAAGGAGGCCCAGGTTTATACCCTTAACCTGATTGGGCGGAAAATGAAATACATCATCAAAGGAGGCCCAGGTTTATACCCTTAACCTGATTGGGCGGAAAATGAAATACCTCATCAAAGGAGGCTCAGGTTTATACCCTTAACCTGATTGGGCAGAAAATGAAATACCTCATCAAATGAGGCCCAGGTTTATACCCTTAACCTGATTGGGCGGAAAATGAAATACCTCATCAAATGAGGCCCAGGTTTATACCCTTAACCTGATTGGATAGAAAATGGAATACCTCATCAAATGAGGCCCAGGTTTATACCCTTAACCTGATTGGGCGGAAAATGAAATACCTCATCAAATGAGGCCCAGGTTTATACCCTTAACCTGATTGGGCAAAAAATGGAATACCTCATCAAATGAGGCCCAGGTTTATACCCTTAACCTGATTGGGCAGAAAATGAAATACCTCATCAAAGGAGGCCCAGGTTTATACCCTTATCCTGATCGGGCAGAAAATGGACGGAATCCTCGAAAGAAGAAACCGTGATGGAACCTTCGGATTTCCGCACAATGAATCCGATAGGGGTTTTGCAAAAGGAAGGAAATTAGGGTTCCTAAAGTTTGAAAAGGGATTGATTTTGGGCGCCTCATTGCTGAGACTAATTAACTTTTAAAATTGCCTTTTGCTGAAATTGGTGGCTTAACCTCAAGCCGAAATTGGACTGTCTATGGTGGGACAGTGGGGACACAGGGAAGTGTGCGAATCTGAGAGCCCGTGCGCTCAGATTATACCAATAGAAGGGAAGGAATCTTGAAAACTCCCGTTATCAAGTCCTTAAAAGGGATAACAACTGATGTCAGGATGCACCAAAGATGAACCTCAAGCTCTCGTTTCATGCCAGGATAACTAGAAAATATTGTCAAAATGTTGAAAATTGTTGTTGATTCAAAATAATTAAAAATGATGCACATTGTTTTGAAAGTATTCCCTCTTTTCTACCTGAAGTATTACCTCCGACTGGGCTTAACTCCGTAGAATCAAGATTCGAATTCAAATTGCTTGCGATTGACTTTCTTTCAAGGAAGCTATCAATTTCCTTGATATGGACGGAAAAGAAAGTATTCTTGATATTGCGAGAGCTATTGGTGAGAGAATATTGATAAAAGAATTTCACAAAGTTAAAGAAGATTCTTGATAGATTCGGCAGTCTGATATCCTGGGATTCTTTTCTCATGATGATCTTTCTGCACTCTTTTTTTAGCAGATTGGAGCTCTCTTGGATTTTTCAGGAATTACATCATCCTTCATTTTGGAGATGTCCTGACTTGTCTCTCTCTCTTTTTTTTTTGGAAGGGTACGTCACAAACTCCTTCATCTCAGAGATGTTCCGATCCTTCTTTTCTCTCAGGGATTATCTTGATAGTTATTGGCTCATTGGTTGAGGATCTCTTGATGATAGCTGGAATCAAATATCTTTTAGGGTTTGTCGGTAGGCTCATCACACTCGCCTTCATCTCGACGGTGATCTGAACTTTCCCTGGAAGGATCCGTCACAAACTCCGTCATCTTGGAGATGATCCAAATCTTCTTTGGCCCAGGGGGTCGACTCGCTTAATTCGCCTTCATCTTGACGACAGTTGAGAGATTCCTTTTGCAGATATTTAATTGCAGCTTAGGTGTTTGAGAAGATATGGAGATTGTGTGGATTTTTTTTGTATCACCCAGGATATTTCGACTGCTTTATTTTTCAAGAATGGTCTTTAAAAACGTGCCATTGACTGCGATTAATATCAATCACTCATGGCTTTGCAACAACATTGAATTCTCTTTGCTGGCCATATCGCGGATTTATTCTTCATCCTTTTGGTTGGCCAATAAAAAGATTTTGAACTTTGAATCCTTTTTCGTGAAAGCATTGCCCTTTCGGAAGTAATAATGGAGGTATTCTGAAGTAATAATTTTGTGCAATAAAGATTTTTGAAATCAACAAATATTTAATGACAAATTGGCAAAACTTTCTTGAAATCCTTTTGTGAAAGCGAGCATTTGAAGCACAACGCAACACATCCATGACAAGAATTCTCTTCTCCTTTCCCCAAAGAAGAAGATTCAGAAATTAGAATTGGGAATTACTCCTCTCTTCCCTGAAGAGGAGGTGTTTGCAAAACGAACTTTCGAAGAGAAATTAAGCTTTCGTCAAAACTTCCTAACATTAGGCTTCTCTTATGGAAAGGGGGCCGAAATTGGTGAGGTTGGTAAATTGGTCATGAAGGAACGAGTTCATCACACTCTCCCTGAAAAGAGGGTCCTTCATGATGAAATGGCCTAGTCTGAAATTATGGGGCCACAAGGAAGGCAAGTCTCCGTCGAGTCTCTCCCTATAAAAAGGGTTCCTTGTGTGAAATTTGGAATTTTGTTTTGCAAACGGTTCACAAAGGCACGAGTCCCTTCAAACTCTCCCTGAAAAGGGGCTAAGTGAACGAATTGGATAGCATGCGAAAAGAGCGAGCTCCCTCGAACTCTCCCTATACAAAGGGTCTCTCGCAAGAGAAAATAATTGAAATTGGGTATCGGGTGACTCAAAAGGGTCAAATTTTGGAAATTGGAATTTTGAAATTTGATATTTGAAATTGGAAATTGGAAATTGGAAATTGGAAATTGGAAATTGGAAATTTGGAAATTGGAAATTGATTGACCCGAAGGTCGAAATTGTGAATTGGTTTACTGAGAATGACATGGGTTCTATAGGGATTCAGCCTAAGAACGACATTGGTTCTATTGAGAACGACATTGGTCCCGTAGGGGTTCGACCTACGAACTATCAATTCCATAGGAATTCAACCTAAGGATCATAGCTTAAGAAGGAATGATTCCAACTTGTGGGCTTTGAATGGACCAGGTGCTAAACTGGGTTTTTGAGGGAAGATTCGAATCAGAATTAAATTCTTCAAGAAAAACTAGATGAATTGGATTTTGAAAGAAAATTCAAGTCGGAACTTGGATTTTCTAGACCAACTCTGAAGGAAAAGAAAACTTGAGTCGGAACCCGAATCTTCGAAGGAAAACCAGGTCCATTATGGAAGAAAAAAAAATCCGAGTCGGAACTCGAATCCTGAAGGAAAGGTAAATCAATTTGGAAGGAGAAGAAATTTGAGTCGGAACCCGGATCCTGAAGGAAAACTAGACCGGTTGGCAGGAAAAGAAATTCGAGTCGGAACTCGAATTCCGAAGGAAAACTAGATCAACTAGAAGGAAAGAAGATTCGAGTCGGAACTCGGATCCTGAAGGAAAACTAGACCGGTTGGCAGGAAAAGAAATTCGAGTCGGAACTCGAATTCCGAAGGAAAACTAGATCAACTAGAAGGAAAGAAGATTCGAGTCGGAACTCGAATCCCAAAGGAAAACTAAACCGGTCAGAAGGAAAAGCAATTTGAGTCGGAACTCGAATTCCTGAAGGAAAACTAGATCTATTAGAAGGAAAGGAACTTCGAGTCGGAACTCGAATCCCAAAGAAAAACTAGGTTAACCAAAAGGAAAGAGGATTCGAGTCAGAACTCGAATCTCGCAGGAAAACTTAAACCGGTGTGGAAGGAAAGGAAATTCGAGTCGGAACTCGAATTCCGAAGGAAAACTAGGTTAACCAGAAGGAAAGAAGATTCGAGTCGGAACTCGAATCCCGAAGGAAAACTAAATTAGTGGACACTGAATTTTAAAGTGTACTAGTGCAAACACCGGATTTTGAAAATGTGCCAATACAAGCATTATGTTTTGAAAAATTACCAGTACAAATACCGGGTTTTGGAAGATTACCAGTACGAGTGCTGGATTTTGGAAGATTACCAGTACGAGCACTGGATTTTGAAAGATTACCAGTACAAGCACTGGATTTTTAAAGGATATCAGTTCGAGCACTAGACTTTAAAAGGCTACCAGTACGAGCACTGGATTTTGGAAGGATACCAGCATGAGCACTGGATTTAAAAAAAAGTACCCGCACGAACGCTGGGCTTTGAAAAAGTCTGACCAGTGAATACTGAATTTAGAGGGTTCGTCCAGTAAAAACAGATTCAGGAAGTTCGACCAGTGAAAACTGGATTCAGTAAGTTCGACCAGTGAAAACTGGATTTAAGAAGTTCGACCAGCGAAAACTGTATTCAAGAAGTTCGACCAGTAAAAACCGGATTTAGGAAGTTCGACCAGTAAAAATCAGATTTAGGAAGTTCGACCAGTGAAAACTGGATTTAAGAAGTTCGACCAGCGAAAACTGGATTCAAGAAGTTCGACCAGTAAAAACCGGATTTAGGAAGTTCGACCAGTAAAAACCGGATTTAGGAAGTTGACCAGTGAAAACTGGATTCAGGAAGTTCGACCAGTGAAAACTGGATTCAAGAAGTTCGACCAGCGAAAACTGGATTCAAGAAGTTCGACCAGTAAAAACCGGATTTAGGAAGTTCGACCAGTAAAAACCGGATTTAGGAAGTTTGACCAGTGAAAACTGGATTCAGGAAGTTCGACCAGTGAAAACTGGATTTAAGAAGTTCGACCAGCGAAAACTGGATTTAGGAAGTTCGACCAGCGAAAACTGGATTTAGGAAGTTCGACCAGTGAAAACTGGATTCTGGAAGTTCGACCAGTGAAAACTGGATTCTAGAAGTTCGACTAGTAAAAACCGGATTTAGGAAGTTCGACCAGTGAAAACCGGATTTAGGAAGTTCGACCAGTGAAAACCGGATTTAAGAAGTTCGACCAGTGAAAACTGGATTTAGAAAGTTCGCTTCACCCGAAGGTTGACCGGTAAAAATGGTTTTGATAAAAACTCGGCCCGCAGGACGAACTTGAAAAAGGTTGGTGTTTAGAAAGCGCTTGATGATTGTAATGTGAGATTTTCAATCTTTTACCCTCACGCTGACCTAGACAAATGCCACGAGTCTCAGAATTCATCCCTTATCCTAAATGGGTATTGGATTGATGCAAGTTGATGTATGCAAAAATGCAAATGAATGCATGCAAATGCATGTGTGCAAAATGAGAGATTTGCTTGTACCTGCCTGCATACAGGATGTTTTGAAGACAATTTTTAAAATAATGCCCCAGTGTAATCGGGGAGTAAGATATTGGATGAAAGGATAAATAATTAATATTTGAGGAATGTTCTCTGAAGATAACAGTGGAAAGATTGACGATGTGCTTCTTGATGAATTCGGGAGACACTCTGAAAGAGGTTACTCCTTGTAAAAAAACATTTTGTAAAGAAGGAGAAATACAAAAGATGATGCCAAACTATGAGGAAGATTGATAATTTTATTGATGAAAGAGATGAGACCATGCCATTCATACAAAATGACGAAAGCAAAATGCAAGAATGAAAGAGTGATGGCCTTATCGCTCTTAAGGGGCTGATGAGCTGGTTGCTTTATCTTCTTCTTTGCCTTCCACAAGGATATTTTTATCGATATAGTCTTGAATAATATTCTTGAGAACGAAGCAGTACTCGGTATCATGCCCCATGGCCCGATGAAACTTGCAGAATTGATCTTTAAATCTTCCCCTAGTGATAGGAGGATCATCGACTCTTGGGAGCTTAATCATCTCTTTGGCCAACATATATTCAAGGATTTCTTCACGCGGTTGATCTAGGGGAGTAAAGTCACGTTTAAAACTCCAGTTGTCGTGCTTCAACTTTTCTTGAGGTCTCGACCCTTGCTCAAAAGATCGCTGAGGTTGCTTATCATACTGGGGAATCGACTCACCTTTTTGCTCATTTTTGTTGGGGTTTGGTCCCCCTGGGCCAGAGCTGTGATCTTTCACATTTCCCTTATAATGGTTCTTGTTGTTGCTGGTAGAGTAGGTAAAATGGGTTTTCTTGTTAGATTCCTGCTGACTGCTGCTTTTGGTGAATATGAAACCTTCATAAGATCCATTTTCCATACTCAACTCAATCCATTCAGCTCGTTCTGTCAGTTCTATGAAGCTCTTCGATGGAGATGTAAAAATCAGTCCCCTCAGGGGTTGCGAGAAGTTGCTCAGGATCAAAGATAGTGCGTGTCCTTCTGCTATTGGCTCACGCATCTTATTGCAAGCGGATCTCCATCTGTGAATGAAATCCCTGGCCTTCTCGTTTTCCTTCTGCCTCAGACTGCAGAGATGACCGAGAGTCGGGAGTGCTTCAACATTGAATAAAAAGCGCTCAATAAACAAATTGACCACTTTATCAAACTCTTTCAGCTCTATGGGATTAATATGCTCTGAATACCATTTTGCTGCAATACCCTCCAGACTGCGAGAGAAACAAAGAAATAAGGCTCGGTTATTCCTCCTGAACTTGGAACACTCTGCAAAGAAAAGGGCGAGGTGTGACTTTGGGTCACACGAACCATCAAACTTAATGAATTTCTTGGGGAGGTTATCGAGATCATCATCCCCATCCAGTGCATCATAGAAGTCTTCACTTGTAAAGACTCTTTTGCCCTTGTCACGAGCTTGAAGATCCTTAACCATCTTCATCACATCTTTCAGTTGTGACTGCGTAGGGTCGTCAACAGACTGATTCTTGGATTTGTAAGCCGACCCCTGGCCCTGAGTTGACCTTTTGAATTCATGTTTATTTTCACATTCCTTGTCAGCATCATCAGCTGATTCTGACTCATCAGATATTTCCTCATGACGACTCTGCTTTTTGCTGATCTTAACATTCTTGACGGCATGACCCTTATCTTTCTGTCTGGTCTGAATTTGCTCAGTACTGGCCTCAGCTTGCTCTGCCAGCATCTTGGTCATCATTTTTTTGAATATGACATACATTTGGGGATCGATGCCATCATCCGCCTGCTGACCCTGACTCTGGATTGATCGAGGTGAGTCCATCTCTTCTTCTGAAGCTACTGAGTACGCGACGCCTTCAACTGATGTGGTTTTCTTTCTGGATCTTGTATGAACCATCGGGTATCACAAATTTTCTCTTGGATGTGGCTGGTGCTCTCTGCAGGGCAGAACTGATGGTTAGGCTTCTGAAGGAAATTTGGTTTGGAGGAAAATATTTGTTGAGAATTTTGGTAGACAATTGAAATAATATCCCATTACTAGGGATTGAGTCATCGCTGGGATTACGACAATTGTGTTGCTATTCTTTGAAAGATAAACAACTGAAAATATGCCTTGTTACCTAGGCGAGGTCGTCAAACCAAAGTGAAATGTAAAATAAAGGAATTTTATTAAGGGGAAAAACACGATTTTATCAACAATACACTTGACAGAGGGGAGGGGGACAGACAATTTTCCACCACTCCGGATAATCAGAAGATACACGAGGACCAAGAAAAATAGTAAGACTGACAAAGGAATCCCAGCCATGTCTGGCAGAATGGTATGCTCTGGACCACTGATCTGATGCGAGATCGAATTTTGGCAGAACCCCGGCTAGTGGACGAATCGCTACGCGCTTTTGCCTCTGAGAGAACTGCCTGACACACCGCTCTGGATGATAGTATGCGCAGAAAAACGGGCCAAGTAGTCTGAATCGCTTGCCGTAAGCATAAGTGTATCTTGGAGGTGATTCCTGGCGATCAAAGTAGTCTCATACGACCTCTTCCTCCTGAAGGTTGTCGATCAAGAACCGGTATCGCGCAACTGGAAGAAGCTTTTCACCATTGTATCTGAAGGAACTGGCTCGGACTGGCACATGTCGGAGGAACCAAGACTGCAAGGCATAGGTGCACCCTTCGACTAGAATGGATTCTCCGAGTGTGAAATGAGTCAACCCTCGGTATAGAAAGGCGAGTGCGGCCATGGCAATCGAGAGGCGGTTGGTCTGTCGACTTCCCCATCTCCTTAGAAGCTGAACTATTCTGATATCTATATAATTCCGTCCATCGGGAAAGAAAGCTAATCCCACCGTGCACAGAACCATCGCGTGATGAATTCTCTCTCGAGCTGTTCTGGACAGCGAGCTGACTTCCACAAATGTCCCATACTGTCTGTAGATTTCGAGCAGATCCACATATTTGTTTCCATCTTCTTCAATCAGAGGCCAAGACTTGCGTTCCGTCATGCGAGCTAAAGCATCTTTTGGGTCCAGACCCTTGACATTAATCAGAAACTGCTTCTCCAATGGATCTCCAGGCTGACCGGCTTGCTCGGGCAATCCCATAATCTCTGAAAATTCATCCATCAGTACTGTCATCTCGCCCCACGGGAACCAGAAGGTAGAAGTGCTCGGATTCCACCGCTCTGCTAGTGCATGAATCAAGTTGCCGTTGACTGTTTGCTTTCCCACTACGGACGCCAGTTCCAATCCACACTCGTCTAGATGGTCCGGAAACATACGAGAGAAGTTCTTGAACCATGAATAATACCACCGGGGAAAGAAGGATCCGGTGCTGAGGACTCGATGTTCGGGAAGACTTTGTCGCACCTCGTAGGAGATGTGACCCTCGGGGAAGACTGAATCAAGCTGATTGGATGCCATCAGACTGGAAAACATGGAAGATTGGAATAAGACTTGGGAAAATACAGGAAATTTGAGGAAAATGCAGGCAGGATAAAAATAAAGTAGGAAATTCGAGATCCAGAAGAAAGTGAGGATGGAAAATCACCTGGAGTTTTGAGGAAAACGGAGGAATTTTATAAAAATCGTCCAGGGTTTAATGAAATATAAGGAAGTACTTCATAAAATGAAGTGTTTTGAAAATCATTCAGGATTTAAAACATGGACAGTACATGGACATGGATTGGGGAATTTTCAGAAAATCGTCCAGTATTTTAGAAAATTGGGAAAAATAAAAAGGAAATGACTATAACATATTCAATCACATTCTGCACAGACAAGTATGCACATACAACATTCCCTAAAAGCTGACTCTAGATGCATAAATTTTGAAATGGTTGTAGGACCTTAATCCTAACTCTAAGGTTCAGATCATCTGTATCCAATCCAGTTATGCCTATATACTCAAGCCAAGGCTCAATGTACGTGGCATAAAATCAATTTCTCGAGTTCTAGGTTCAAGTTTTCCAACATCCTTGAGCACCTGCCGATATACGTTGGACTATGGCCCTTGGTACGTGGCAGGGGGGTTTTCACCCAAATAGGTGGCCCAGTTGTGAGGCTCTGTCCCGAACTATGGTTCTGGAAGAGAGCCCAGCAATGTGAAGACCGGGACAATATAGGTGGGGGTGGTTTTTGAAAACATGAGCACATGCAAGAAAATAGAAGGCTCTAAGTCCTAAAGAGATAGAATTTTGAAATATTTGAAGAAGCAAACATTGTTTTCAATCAAACCTAGATTGAGGAGGGTTGTATTAGACCTAAGTCTATGTGAACATGAAAACTTCCTCCTCAATATGGTCCTACCAAACCATACCTAGTCTACATGCATTCCATGTCAGCTAGGTTCAAGCCTAGGCTCCTAGGTTCATATGATAGCATAAATTAAAAGCTGACATTCCATGGAAATCGATTTTGACAACTTGAACTAAGTAGAGCATTAAATTGATCAGGCAAAGACAGGTCCCATCTCGGTCGCCAAACCTGTTATCATTGCAAATTTTTTGACTTTTTGCAAGTCAAACTGACCTTTGAAATAGTTTTTGAAAATAACTCGCCTCCGTTTTAAAATGCGGAAAAATTCCGTAGAATGGGACTCGCCTATCGGTACGAGATTCAACCGTTCCTGGCGCCTTTACCAGGGGTAATTGAACCAAGGATCAATCAAATGCTTTGCTTTGTTCAACTTGTCTAAACCATATTCTAATTCCTAAATGCACAAAGAAACAGGCATGTGCTATGAATTTCTAAAAATGCACATTTGAAAACATGATGTTTGCTTCAAGATTGGAAAATATTTGGAAAATAAACCCTTTTGAAATAATGAATCATGATTGAGATACTGTATTTGAGAAAGTGAAAATCGATTTCTGAAGAAATATAAGGATTTTGTGAAAATCGATTTTGAGAAATGTGAAATAACTTTGAAAAACTTGATTTCTTTGAATTCAAACTTTGAAATTGAAAATATAACTTAGAAAATCGAATTTGGAACTTGGGAAATACTTGAAATGTCATTGGCAAATCAATATTTTGAGAAAATCGATTTTTGAATAAGATTTAGAGAATTTTGAGAAAATGATTTCTCTGAATTGAAATTTGAATTGGAATTGGCAAATGCATGAAATGAATGAATATGATTTGGAGGAATTGAGAAATACTTTTTGTATTTTTGAGAAATGCAGTGCATTTTGAAGTTAGCCTAAGAGTGTAGGCTGAATGTGGCTAATGTGAAGATCATAAATCTAGATATCCTTCATATTCTGACTATGGCCATAAATACGAATTCCACCAAGTTTATAAACTTCATAAAAGCTAGTGTATGTACCATTCGTGTAGACCATAGTGAGTTTGAATATGCATGAATCATCATCCATCACACATTAACATTATTTAAAATAAACTATATGCAATGCTGCCTAAGCTAAGCAGGAAATGTAAATTCTTATTCCAAAGTTTAATTACAAATTACATCACTATTGAAATTTAAATACATGAAAAAATAAAGTCTTCAATGTACCTGCAAAACTAGAAAACTTGGTTAATGAAAATATGTTGGCTTTTCTAGATTTATCCAGTAATATCTAGAAATTACTGGATTTTGCTAGATAGAAGCCTTTTCCTTGATTCCCTTGAATAAAAATGATAAAGTATGAAGTAAAATTGAATAAATATGAAAGAGAAGATATGAAATTTCGAAATTGGGGTCAAAATGACCAAAATACCCCTAATAACAAGACTATGGCCTTGAAATTAGGGTTTTTAGAAAGATATTTTGATAAAATGCAAGTTTTGAAATTTGAATGGAATAAACTCAAACCAAATATGCTATGACATGATTAAAAATATGAAATTAGGGTTATGGATTTCGAAATTTAGGTCAAATGACCAAATTGCCCCCGATAGCAAGACTATGGCCTTGAAATCAGGGTTTTTAGAAATAGATTTTGGTAAAAATTTAGGTTTTATGCACTAAATAAAATCAAATGAGCACAAAATTAAACCTAAAGCATACTAATATGATTATGAACATGATTAAACCCTAAAAATATATGTTTATGCACGAAAATCCAATAATATCACAAAAACTGTGATTTTAGCAGTGTTTTTGGATCTTTTAGGAACCCGGTTTTGCAATTTGCTTAATTCAGCCATCAAATGGATTCCAAAATCCATAAAAATTGGTACTTGCACTTGTTATAACCCTAATGTCGAATTGGAATTATAAAAATAATTTTTTGACATTAAATTAATCCGAAAATTGCATTAAACCCTAAAATATGCTATTTTTGACCTAATTCACCAACCAGTTTCAATCCAAGACCTGAACCAGGGGTCAAATCTCCATGGAAATTTATGAAATTTTACATAAACTAACTAAGAAGAAAAACAGAGATTTCCCAATTTACAGATCGGAAAAATCATCTCCGGTTAGAGAGAAACTCTTCCGGCAATATGAGCTAAAATATATCACTTTTAACAGGGATTAAAACAGCTAATCCAGATTGAAAATACAGACATAAATAGAAATACTAAACAAACATCTCTGAAATTTTAGCGGTGAACAGTCGACAGAAAATTAACAATACTCACTTTTTACAGATCATGAATCGGATCTGTGGTGTGGGATTTATGACTAACACAAGTCTGATTAGAGTTTTGGTAAACCCTAACGAGTTTTAAATTTAAAAACAGATTCTCTAAAAGGGGAAAAATACTAAACAGTAATAAAAAAATCCGAAAATTTCACAGCAGACATATCTACTCAATGTGAATCCATAGCATTTTACAGATCTAAAATCGGATATAAGATGAGAGAAATATCATCACAGCAAGTTACCTTCTTGATTTTAACCACGATTTTAAAGCTTTAAAAACCCGATTTGATGTCTGATTTTTTTGACAGGGTTCCCGAGGTCCAAAACCTCTGATTTTTCTACAGTAACTCAATAACTCATTCATGCATCACATATAAAAAAATCAGAAATAAAAAATGAGAACTTCAATCTGAAATAACATTATCTTTACTGTTCTAAACCTAAAACACACAGAAATTTAAGAAACTTGAAAAACCATGCATCAACTAATATAAATAAATAAAATAAACCATAAAACAGTAAATAAAACTTATTTATATGCTATAGAACGTAAAACAAACATGAATAAACCATGAAAAAAAAATAAAAATAGGGAATCAATGGCTGGAATTTGATATCACCTTTAAAACATAGATCTAACCCATTAAAAAGGGTAAATCATATATTTTATTGGTTAATAATGTAAAGAATCATATTAAAATCAATTCTAATGGATTAAAATCCCTGTAAATCACCCAAAACAGGGTTAGATCACCTTCTTGGATCGTTCTTGCTGATTCTTGATGGTTCTTGAGGTGAAACCATGGTTGATCTTCCATAAGGAGGGGTATCTAAGCCTAGATCTAGGTTTAAAACATTAAAATCATTAAATAAAATATGAAAAAGGCAAAGAAATTCATACCTTGGAGTTGCAGCAATGGAGGAAGGGCTGGAGAGGAGAGAGAAGCTCCAAGAATCCAATAGGAGGTGGCTGGAAAATTTGTCCCCCCTATAGCCCCTTTTTATAGAAAATTTTTAGGTTTTTAAAAAAAATGGAAATTTTGGAAATTTTGGACTCTAAAGGGGGGGCGATTTTGGGGTGTAGTTACCATCCTACCCCTAGCCTAAATTATCCTATTTAATACCTAATTAACCCCTAGACTCTCCTAAAAAATCCCCAAATGTAATGCCACTTGGCATTTTCTACATTTGGCTTTTTAAAACACCTTTAAAAACCTTTAAAAACACTAGTTTTAAAAACTAACTTTCAAAAATGAGTTTTTCAAAATGGTTTTGACTCTTCTAAACCTCTAACACTAACCAAGACATCAACTAACCCTAGTCTAGCCCTGACTGACTCGAATATGGCACCACCCCGAGTGGGCCCTACTTGAGTTTTTCAAAAAAAATGATTTTAAAACTTGAAATTGAAGGAGTTTTCAAAAGGATTTTCAAAAGTAATCTTAAAATTAGGATTTTTGAAATGGCATAGGGTTCTAACTGAATTAGAATTCCTCTGGATATGGTGCCAACTGAGTGGGCCCACATCGAGTTTTAGAAATTTTGAAATAAACACTGAAAATGGCTTTGAAAAGGGGTTAAAATCGATATTTGAAATTCAAGATCTTTGAAAATAGGGTCTCAAGCGAACTGGAACTCCGGGTTAGAGTCCTGAACTCTTAAGACTCTGAGATTTTAAATTTTAGAGTTCAAAATGTAAAAAATTTTGAAAGATTTTACCAAGAAATGATGAAATAAGTCAGAAAACCCAGTCAGGGTTAGACTCCTAACTCGACCGAACTCTAAAATAGAGTCCTGAACTAACTGGACTCTGTAAAATGACCTAAATTTTGAAAATAATCGAAAAATACTGAAAATGAAAGTAAAACAGACTTAAAAACCAGACTCCTGACCGGATTAGGACTCTGAGACAGAGTCCTGATCGGACTGAAACTTTCAAAGATTTGAGAAATTTGATGAATAGAGGAATTCAGAAGCGACACCACCTCAATGGGTCTCATCTGTGAATTGAAATCGATTAAAATTTGAATTTGAAATGAATCCAGATTGTTTCCTTGAGAAAATATTTCGAAATATAAAGTCCTGGGGTTGGAAAATGACAGAGTGTTGAATAAAAACCCAGGTTTTTAAATTGCTTTTGAAATAAAGCTTTAAAATACAAATCTGGATTGAATGTTTTGAAATAGGAGTGCTGAATCTCGAAAATGAGATGCAATGACATGCAATGCTATGCAATGACATGCAATGCTATGCAGAATACATGTAATGACATGCAATGATCTGTAATGACACTGGATGAGGGTGAAAATTTGGGGTGTTTACACTTTCACTGGTCATGTATTTCAAAAAAGGTTTCAGCTTCCGCTGGTCATGTATTTCAAAAGGTCTCAGCTTTCGCTGGTCATGTATTTTCGAAATCGAAGATACAACTGAAGGTCGCATCAAAATCTATATCAAGTGAGTATTTCACACAGAATTCATGAAAACTTTGCCAATTTGCTAAAAACATTTGTTGATTCTAAAAATCTGTTTACACAAAAAGAATTTCCTTAGATTACCTCCAGTATTTCTTAACAAAAAGGTGAAACTTTTTGCAAAAAGTGGTAAAATTCAAAATCTTTTCCTGTTGATCAACTCAAAGGATGTAAGAAATGTCCTCGATATGATCAATGAAAGAAATCTTCAATGATGTTGAAAAGCCAGAAGCGAATTGATATTGATCTTGGCTATGGCGCATGTTTAAAAATGACTTTCTCGCAATCAGGCAGTGGAAATATCTTGAGCTACAAAAACAATCCGCTCAGCCTATGTCTTCACATTCATTTAAAAGTTGCAATCAAATATCTGCAAAAGGGATCTCTCAATTGTCGTCAAGATGAAGACGAATATGCAAGCTAGACCCCCGAGGCCAAAGAAGATTTGGATCATCTACCGAGATCAAGGAGTTTGTGAAGGATCCTTTCAGAGAAAGTTCAGATCACCGTCGAGATGAAGGCGAATATGATGAACCTACCGACAAACCCTAAATGATATTTGATTTCCAGCTATCATCTAATGACCTTTTGAGCCCGTGACATCAATAGAATCCCTGAGATAAAAGGAGAATCAAAACATCTCCTAGATGAAGGAGTTTGTGACGTACCCTTCCTTGAAAAAGAGAGAAAAGTCAGGACACATCCAAATGAAGGATGATGAGAAAAATCGAGAAAGTTCAGTGACTCAAAAAGAGTGCAAAAAAGATCATCGTGGGAAAACACCCAGATATCAAACTGCCAAAGTTGCCAGAAGTCATCTTTTCTCATGCAAAATTCTTTTATCAATATCTTCTCACTACTTGTTTTTATGAAATTAAGAATATTTCTTCTCTTCTCATATCAGGGAAATGGATAGCTTCCTTGAAGAAAATCATCAGCGTTCAATTTTTGAATTTGACTCTTAAAACTGAGGAGTTAACCTCATTGGAGGAAATACTCTAGGTAAAAGAGGGAATATCCTCGCACATACGTGCACATTTCCAAGCATTTGAATCAGCTATAATTTTATCTTACTGGCAAAATTTTCTAGCTATTCCAAGAATGAAATAAACATTTCAATGTCCATTCTGATGCAATCTAGCATTGTTTATATCTTCCAGAAGAGTTGCCTCATTCAGTTGAAGAATCTCTTCCTGTCCCATCACGGTTTCTTTATTCAAGAAATCCGTATAGTTGTTTCCACTCAGGTTATGGGTCAAAAACCTGAATTTTCTGCGAGAGGTCATTTGATTTCAAAAAGCTTTTCAGTCTCAGCAATGAGATGCCCGAAATCATCCTTTTTTCCAAGCTTTAGGGAACCCTATATTTCTCCTTTCGCAAAACCCCTTTTGGATTTGTTTGTTCAAAATCCGAAGATCCCATTATGGTTTCTCCATTTGAGAAACCTGTATGGTAGATTTCCTATTCAGGCTAAGAGTTAACCCGAAACCTCGCTTCGCGAGGTATCTTTCTTTCAGGTTTGGGTTAAACCTGAGACTCGTTCCAATGAGATTCCTCGTTTTGACGAGATGTTTTCTCTCAGTCCCATCATGGCTCTTCCCATCAAGGAATCCATGCTTTGTATATCCATCCAGGATAGGATTCCACTTGAGCTTCATTTCACGAGGCATTTCTCAAAAATGTCCCATCAAGGTTCTCATGTATTCCTTTCCTCATACAATTCATTTTTGAAATATCTTCGTCCCATCCAGAATAAGGGCTAAACCTGAATCATTCCAAAAGCGTATCTTGTCTCACCCATGAGGCTTGATCAAAATTCTTATTCCACCATTTTGGGATATTCACTCAAAGTCCCATCACGATTTCCTCATTTTTATCATTTGATCACATCATCTTCGAGGATTTCGTCCCCCCAAGACCCTTCAGGATAAGGTTTTTAAGCCTGAGAAGCCATATTTTCAAAATAATTCTTCCACACCCAGTTCAGATCTGCTGACTAGGGCATTTTCAAAATTTGGAGTGTTATCTTTGCCACTAAGCTCGGCTTTCAACCGGCTTAGTAGCAAAGAGGGGCATCTGTGAACACTCCAAAATTTTCAAAGTTTTGTAAAAAATGACCCTTTTTGCCCCTGACCCCATTTTCTGAGAAAATCAAAGCAATTTCAAAGCTAAATTTCAGTCATTTCTTCAAATTTTCGGAATGAATTCCATATTGATATACTCAAAATTCAATTTTGAATCCGAACCCAGTGTTTTAAATCCAAATCTGAGCCCCGTTGTCCGATTTCCAAATTAAAATTACAAAAATATCAAAAATGGCTCGAACAATTCATCTGGCACTTTGTTGAATCCCCAACCCTATATTTCTCAGTTCGAGGTTGTAAACCTCGAATATTTCCTAAAACTCCAGACATAAATTCACTTTCTAAAAGAAATTTCTCCAAAATAGCCTTGAATTCTCAGAAAAACTCTCTTTTGTAAATATTTTTGCAAAAATACAAAAAAATTAGTCTTAAACCTTTGTTTTCTCATAAAGTCTTAGATTTTTATTCTAAAAATACTAAAAAATGAAAAATTACATAAAAAACCAAAAAAAATTGGGAAAAGCTACAAGAAAAATGAATGATTTTTAAGCTCTTTGAAGTCATTTTGCCGAAAACCTCACTTTTAAATCGCTTTATAAAAATTTCCTATAAAAGGGGACCTCCTTTATGAAAAAGCGAAGAATTCCAACGACCCTTTCCCGCGCTTCCCTCTTCTCGTCTCTCCATCGTCGATCTCAAAACTGACTCCCCTGTTTTTCACCCCACATCTGCAACGAACCTTTGCTGGAAACCTCCATTGGCCCTTTAAGAAGGGGCTTCCAGCAACTCTCAAAGGATCGGAGAGGTAGTACCCACCATTGTTGATCATCAAGTTTCTCTTTGATATCCATTATCAACTCCTTTCCATCTCAATCGTCGACGGCTTCTCTACAAATCCATGATCGGCACCTATCTTTTCATTTGATGGAGGATTCTTTGCCTCTCACATCCATTCCAGATCTCTCCTCTTCCCTCAATAAGAAGAAGTGCAAGAAAAGGGGTGAGGCATCGAGGAAATTCAGCCTTCGTTCCTCCTGCGCATTACTCTGGAGCATCTCTCTTTCTTGAAGGAAAGAAACCCACCATCATCCATGGTCGATCATCTACGTTCAAAAATTCCAGGCGACAACCCATCCTCAGGGGTGGACCAATCTGAAACTCCAACAGATCCTCGGTAAGCACCTTCTCCTTCCTTCATTAACTTGGTTTCCCTTAAAATTTCCTATTTCTCATCCCTGTTTTGTTGAGGCACCCTTGATAATATCGATTTGCTTATTGCAAATCGATTTATCTATGTGCAACATTATCAGAATTATTATATTCCTACATTTCCCCTTCATTTTCTGAAAATTTGTTTTGATTTTACTTCAATTTCTGTGAATCTGAATGTATGTTTATAATGTTTAAGTTCATCGGAGCCCCGATCTAATGCCTGTTTATGTTCTTCAGGATAGTGTTTACAATAAATTGTATCGTATTCTATTGTAAACCGATTTATAATCCTGATAAATTCTATTCCAAATCCCTTTCTCTTACTATCGTTGTGCATTTTTTTTTAGCATGATATTTTCTTATATTCTCTCTCCTGTGTTATCCTAATTTTGAGCCGTTCTCCTATTCATCATTTGCCTGGACCATTATCCTCTTTTCTAGTATTTCAATTGATAGGTATTCTTGAGAAGATGATGGTTGCATCAAGAAAAAACCTCTAAGAGGTGGCGCTATGATAGATCTAAATAATGACATATTCTCAAAATGTTTGTTGAAGATTTATTTATTGGTTGAATCAAGCTCATAAATGATGATCATGGGAGACTCCCATGTAGAAATTTGCTGAGGGTCTTTAGCCAACATTCGTCTGGTTTAATAACAATGGTGATGTTAATGTGCTCGGTTCTAAATCTGGTGGTGCAGAAGAAGAGATAAAAAAAAAAAAAAAAAAATATCCACAGGGTTGAGAGACTTTGCTGGAAATTTTTGTTCCAGATAATCATGATAAGGGATATATATCAGGTAAATCACCGACCTGCTTTTCCCTTCCCCGTTTGGCTCCTCATATTTTGAATTCAGTACAAGCATTCATATCCCTGCAATGTATTGCATATTTTGTCTTTTTTTTTATTATAAATCATCCATAGATCTGGTGCTATTATGCTGATTTTAACTTCTGGTTTACACCGATTTCTCCATCTATTAACCAATTATGTTATGTAGGTATGTTTGTTCATCTGAGTGTCGATCTGATTGGGTACCCTCATGTGCAATTAGAACTGATCCAGCCCTTTCATGAAATCTCGACAATTTTGTTCCAAGGAGTCTTCCTTTAGGTGATCTCTGTTAATAAATCATGATGGTTTTTGCCTCCCAAGAAAGACCAAAGCATGGTTCCCTATCATTTGACATTCACAATTTCAGATAACAGAGCAACGTATATTGTTTCCTGTTATTCTAAGAACATACACGGTCCATACCACTGTAAGTATGGATATCGATGTCATCCTGTTTGGCTCAGGCCCCGAATTCTGGTTTATCTAACATCCCACATTCATACAGAGCCAGCGTTTGTATCTTCTGATCTTCCTTAACATTTCTTCATTCCTCTTTCGTTAAGTCATCCATTTTCTGTGCATTTTCCCCTGCTTGTTTTCCTTCGTTCTACCACGTGCATCGAGTTGATGATGTGCATCATCATCTCGTCTTGCATCAAGCAACTCCTCTGTTACATTTGAAATATGTGTGGGTTCTAGCTGATCTAACCCATCATTACATTACCAGGGGTATCGTGTCTCTCTGCTTTAACCTGCGTAATACTCTCTAGCTTCCTGAGCATCTGTGTAGCACCATGTATTATTAACCATTGCTTATCTACCAGATTATGTATGCCCATATAGGTTGCTGGATTTAATCAGTTGAAGTTGGCTCATTACAGTGGAACTTGCTGCAAAAGCATGGCCGGTCTTATCTGATAGATCTCCCCCTTGTATATCTCAAAAGCCTTGTGAGCCACTATGACTGCAGTTTGTTTCCAAAAAGGCTCTGTCAGAGAGACCCTTGCTTGCCGTCTGTGTGCTGAGAAGCAAAGGAAACTGTTGCTAGCTTTACTATGAGCACATCATACTTGTTTCCAAGGTGCTACAAGTTACACAATATTGTCACCAGTAATTGCTTTTACCCAGAACGTTCTGCCTTTGCTGAAGCAATAATTTGGAGATTGTGCAGTTTTGCCCCCATTGATTATTTTAATGAAGAACTTGCAGCCTTCACAACAAAGCTTTGTGTCAAGCATCTTTATAGAGCTTTTCAAAGTGTTGAGAGATCAGAGATTGACCCAAATTGTGCTAAAACATTTTGCACATCCCCAAATGTAGCTGAGTCCCTGCCGTGTTCCCAGTGTATTTCTTTCAGAGATAAGCATTTCATTGGTCAGCACATGGCACCCACTCGTTGTCCAGTAATTCACCAACAAGCACCATTTGTACAGTGCATTAAGTTCACTTCCCTGTACTCATATCCACCCTCATTCCTTGATTTATCATAGCACCTCGCACCCATAGTTGTTGCTGTGATTTTCCAACTCCTGCTATAACATACAACCCTCTTCCAGCGATACTCACTTCCTCCACTGCTGCTCACACTTCATATCCAACAATAGCTACAACAGTAGCTTCTATACCTCCACAAATTTGTTCACCCATTTTGCACAGTCCTAGCCCTCTCTGCTGCAACATCACATAGCCTCCAGCCACCATTATATATACCCTGCATACACACCTACCACTGTTGCACGCCACCACACTTGTTGTTTACTTCCTGCAACATCTCTTCACCCATGACCCACCTGCCACTTCCTTGTTGGCTACCCATTGGCATCTCAACTTATCATTCAATCATTGTTATGGATGTCAATTTACAGAGAGTTGATCCATCACCTACAACCTGTGGAAATCGTTATTTCATCAATAAGATCGAAGTGATGTCCTGTTGCAATGGTTAACAGAGTTAGTGGAAAATTTTCAATTTGTCGGTTCATGGATATACTAACCCAATAATTTGTACCTGATTCTTGACTTAAATATTTGGTATATTGTATGCATTTCCTCATGTAGAAATTCATTAGCTTAAACATCCATTTACTTTTAGTCTTTTAGTTTGACATATTCCATATACATTCTCACACTCAGCTTTCCATCAGTTTAGGATGCTTGCCCATATGCAATTTTTTTTAATGAGAATGGTATCTTGTTCTAGAATTGATATAACCATGTGTATTTGCATTTCCAACCTAATTTCTTCCACTTTCTTGTATCTGTGCCTTTTAATAACTTTGTTTTGTAGGGAATATGTGGAAGATATCATCATTGGGAGTTGTAAATTCAAATTCTATGTGTTGTAATAGCTAGATCTAAATGAGAACTTACATTTCATGTCTTAGATAGAATGAATGAGCATTATAAACATCATGAATTACTTGTTTTCATGCATTTTGCCTTTATTTCTCAAATTCTCACAAATGGCAACACGAATGGCACATGCACCATTTCGTAAGAGGTAATTAACCCTAAGTTGATGATTTACATCAATGGCCATAGTCAGGATGTAAACAAGACTTAGTGTTTTTATCTTTTATAAAATAACACTAGATCCACATTAGATCCTTTTTCAAGAAATTATCATATTTTCTTTAAATATTCTCATCTTTTATCAGAATTTAATCTAAAATTAACTCAATATATATACCAATGGCCATGGTCAGGGTATATTGAGAGTTAATTTCATTTTAAATTTTATAAAAGCACCAAAAAATGTATTTTATTCTTTACTTTAATTTAAATACGGTTATTATATAATATATTCAATGACCATAGTCAGGGATATATTATATCTTCAAACCTCATTCTTAATTCACTTAAAGAATGGAATAGCTTTTCAAAGTCCTATTTCAAAATCATTCAAATTCATTCACCATTTAGGATAGAATTGCATCATATTTTCAAAATTTCCTTTCAAAAACCCAAGTGATTTTGAACATCTTTTCTTCAATTTCTATTTCAAATTCATCAATTCTATCTCATCTTCAAAGTCCGAATTTTGACTTTGAAATCAAATTCAAAGTTCAATTTAACTTTGAAATTCTTGATTCATTTTCTAAATTCCAAATTCAAGTTTCAAATTCAAAGTCCAATTTGACTTTGAAATTCATTTATATATTCAAAGTTTTTCCAAAAGTTAAATCCTAAATCCCAACTTGGAACCAGACTTCCAAGTATAATCTCTACTTTGGATCTTGAATTTCAGATCCAATTTTATTTTAAGATCCAGAATCCAACTTCACTTTGGATCTCAGACTTCAGACCCAATTTTATTTTAGGATCCAGAATCCAACTTCACTTTGGATCTCAGACTTCAGATCCAATTTTATTTTGGGATCCAGAATCCAACTCCATCTAGGATCTTAGATTCAGATCCAAAACCCATTCTAGGATCCAGAACCCAATTCTACCTTGGATCTCAGATTCATATCCAAATCCATTTTAGGATCCAGAACCCAGTTCTACTTTGGATCTCAGACTTCAGATCCAATTCTATTTTAGGATCCAGAATCCAACTTCACTTTGGATCTCAGACTTCAGATCCAAATTCATTCTAAGATCCAGAATCCAACTTCACTTTGGATCTCAGACTTCAGATCTAAATCCATTCTAGAATCCAGAATCCAATCTCGTCTTGGATCTCAGACTTCAGATCCAAAATCCATCTTAAGGTCCAGAGTCCAATTCCACTTTGGATCTCAGACTTCAGATCCAAATTCCATCTTGATTCCAATTCTTAAATCCAATTCCATTTTATCCCAAATTTCAAATCCAATTCCTATTTCCGGGTTCTAAATCCAAAATTCAATTTTTGAACTCTGTTTAGAATCCAGACTTTGGATTCAAATTCCATCTTGAAATCCAACTTTCAAATCAAATCTATTTCTCAATTCTATTTAGATTTTCCCACATTTTATTTTGATTTCAAACTCCAAAAGTTAGAATTCAATTCCATTTCATCTCTATTCTGATTCAAAGTCCATTTATGACTTTGAAATTTCCTTTCTTCTCCTTTTATCTCAACTTCAGAATTATTCCTTTCAAAGCCAAGATTTATTCTCAAACTCTGATTACTCTAAAAACTTAGAACTTTAAATCTTAAGTTCTAAAGTTAGAAATCATTTCTTCACCCTATTATCAGATTCATATCAGAAACACTTGGAAAAATTTCAAATCATTTTAAAAAAGAGCATACATCTTTGCATTGCACAAGCATGATTCTTTGTGCATTTAGATTTAGGACAAATTCTTAGGTACTATTAAGGCAAAGCAAAAGGCATGAATTCGACCCTTGGTTTGATTACCCCTGGTAAAGGCGTCAGGAACGGTCGAACCTCATACCGATGAGCGAATCCCGTCTCTTAATTTTCCCGCAAATACTTCAAAATGGAGGCGAGTTATTTTCTAAAATATCTTCAAAATTAAGGTCAAGTGAGACCCCGCAAAAGAATTCCTCTTCTTTTCTCTTCTCTCTTTCTTTCTGTCTTTTATTTTTCTCCCTTCAAAAAGGAGGAAATAGAGGATAAAAAGAAAAAGAGAAGAAAGAGAGAGGACATTACGAGAGGAAAAATGTTGCAATGATCACATTTAACCAATACTGAAATCAAGATAAAGTGGAAAATTACAGTAAGGATGAGGAAATTAGGATGTCGGAACCTGATGATTCCGTTAATCTTGCAATGAGTGGTTCAAATCTGCCATATACAGATCGATCCCTACTCTAATGCCGGAGAAAAAAAAATTTAAACAGGAGATCCGATGATACTAAATTTCTATGAAAGCCCTAAGCGAAGAAAAGGGAGGAAACTTGCAAAAGAAATGAAAGAGGAAAGGAATGAATTGCTCACCTTCCTTCAGATGACTGTGGAAGAGGCGTCCTGAGGGAAGCTTTCTCCACTTCTTGCAAGGGGGAAGGATGGGTCGAGTGGCGGATGACCAGAAGAGAAGCTCAATGTGAAGTCGATAAAAAAAATGGATTAGAAGGAAACTCTCTCAGAAGAAAAATGTCGATGAAAAACTGATGCCTTAGGGGTCCATGGAGACCTCTTCTTAAATAGAAAAATAGAGGATTCGAGAGAGAAAATCTGGTGAAGATGGAAGGTGGAAAAGTGGAAGTTTGTTGAAGATCGAACGATGGTGAATCGAGAGAGGGAATGCGCGGGAGGGAGCCGTTGTGGATTTTTTTTCATTTTCAAAAGAAGGGCCCCTTTTTAAGAAACTTTTTGTAAAATGGTTTAAAATGAGGTTTTCAGGAAAATTAACTTTAAAGAGCTTTAAAACCATTGATTTTTCTCGTAGTTTTTCCAATTTTTTTGGTTTTTGTGTTATTTTTCATTTTTTTTGTATTTTTAGAATAAAATCCTAAAGTTTTTACGAGAAGACAAAGATTAAACACTATTTTTTTTGTATTTTTGCAAAATATTTACAAAAAGAGAGTTTTTCTGTGAATCCAAAGCTATTTCTCTGAAAAATTCTTCAGAAAGCGAATTTGGACCCACAATTTGAGGTGATATGCGAGATTTGGTCCTCGAATCGAGCAAATATAAAATAGTGGATCCAACCGAATGAGCCATTTGAGCCATTCAAAACTTGCTTTTGGTATTTTAAAATTTTAATTTGAAAATTTGGATAATGAGGCTCAAATTACTGGATCCGGATCCGAAATCAAATTTGAATATATCAACATGGAATTTAATCCAGAAAATCTGAAGAATAACTAAAATTTAGCTTTAAAATTGCTTTGATTTTCTCAGAAGATGGGGCCAGGAGCAAAAAGGGAATATTTGCAATATTTTGAAAATTTTGGGGTGTTCACACCAGGATATCATCGACATATGCATCCATAATCTTATTCATCTGGTCATGGAAAATGACAGCCATTGCACGTTGATAGGTTGTCTCCACATTCTTAAGCCCAAATGGCATAACTGTGTAACAAAAGGTGCCCCAAGGAATGGTGAAAGATGTCTTGAACTGGTCACGAGCGGCCAACTTGATCTGATTATATCCAGAATACTCATCCATAAAAGAGAACATGGCATGACCTACTATGATCGTTGTAAAATTTCTCTCTTTTCTCTTCTTCTTCCTTTTCCTCCTTTTGAGAGGAAAAAGCAGAAGTAGAGAATGAGAGAAAACTCTTTTACAAGGTCTCACTTGACCTTTTTGAAAAAGATATTTTGAAATTTACTCACCTTCATTTTAAAAATTTTACGGGAAAATGGAGAGACAGGATTCGCTCGTCGGTACGAGGTTCAACCATTTCTTGCGCCTTTACCAGAGGTAATTGAACCAAGGATCGAATTAATGCCTTTTGCTTTGCCTAAATTTGTCTAAGTGATTATTCTGAAATCCTAAATGCACAAAGAGTCATGCTTGTGCTGTAATGTATGTTTTTTGAAGATATTTCAGACTTTAGATTTTCCAAGTGATTTTGAAACAAGTTTTGAAAACATCCTTGAAGAAAGTGATTCAGAATTTGAACTTGTTTTAAACTTTGAATCCAATATTTGATACAAATTTGAGATTTGAGAATGAAGTTAGAAATTTTGAAAGATGGAGTTTTGAAGAAAGATGAACTTGAAACTGGATTGGATTTTGAAATTTGGACTCGGAATATCCTTTTAGAAATGTCCTTTGAAGTTTGGAAAATGATTTATGAAATGTTGAATCTTGAAAGGGAATCTGCTTTGAAAACTTGTAATTGAGGATTTGGAAATTGGATTCAGAGTTTAAGAATTTTGAAAATCTAAAATTTACTGAAAATCGAATTCGAATTGATTTTGAATTGAAAATCAAGATTAGAAATCAATTCTAAGTTTTGAAATTTAAACTTGAACTTGAAATTAGAATTGATATTGAATTTGAACTCCGAATTTAGAGTTTGAAATTTGAATTTGAGCTTGGAATTTAAGATGGGATTTTGAAATAAATTTCAAACATTTGATTTAGAATTGAATTTAAAATAAACTTCAGAATTTAAAATTGAATTCGAAAATGAAAATTTGAAATTTTGGAATTCTTGAAGAGAAATAAAGAATTTTGAATTTAGTATTTGAATTTGAAATAAAATTCAAAATTAAAATATGAAATTTAGAAATGTGAAGTTTAGAATTATAAATTAGAATTTTGAAATAAGATTTAAAACTTAATAGAATTGAGAAATAATAGGATAAATTTGCATTTATAAATGGAATTTGAAAATGATTTTGAATTTTGAAAATGAAAACTGTGTTTCTGAAAATTCATTTCAAAATCACTTGGAATTTTGAAATAATTTGAAAATATGGCAATTAATGATGCAGAATGATGAAAGCATTGAAAGAATTTGTTTAAAATTGGAATTTTAAAAGTAAATTCCATTCTTTAATAGAATTGAAATGAGATTAAATTTGAATGTACTCATGACTATGGTCACAAATATATTTTGATTTAATCTTCATTTAAATTCCAAGAAAGAATAAAACTAATTTTTGTGCTTTTATAGAATTTAAAGCAAGATTAAATTTCAATATATCCATAACTATAGCCACAAATATATCTTAATTTAATCTTTTCTCTGAATTATAATTAAAGAAGAAAAGATATTTTTGAAAAAATATGATGATTTTCAGAAAAGACGTAAAGTGTAGGTCAAATTTTATTCCATAAAAGATAAAAATCCTAAGTATTGTTCATATTTTGACTATGGTCATAAATGTGAATCATTTACTTAGGATTAATTACCTTTTATTAGAATGGTGCACATGTCATTCGTGTTATCTTACAATACTTTTTGAAAAATAAAGGAAAATGAAATACTACAAGCAGTTATGAGAATTTAAAATTGCAACTATATGCCCATACATTCTATTTTAAACAGAAAAATAAAAATTCTCATTAATATGAAGTTATTACAATTGAAATTGAATACTAAAATATTAAAATTCCTTATCTAGAAAAAGAAATCAGCATCTTCTAAGCTTCCCTTCAAATATGAGTTAGTACAAGGCAATAAAATGCAAAATATAGACAGAAATTGAAAATGTCATGTCAAAACCAATATGCAAATGGTCATGCCTAAGCTATAATGGAAATGCACATGTTAATAAAGATGTAATGCTTAATGCATGAATGAAATGCTTATGCATTTGCCTAAGTGCAATGTTTATGCTAAATGAGAAGTGTATATGAATTTATCTAGATGTGATGCTTATGCTAAACAAGAAATGCATATGAAGATGTATATGCAAGGCTAAGGGGAAAATGCATATGGAATTGCTTAAATGTAATGCTTAGGCTAATGAAATAATGCATATGCAATGCCTAAGTGCAATGCATGATTCAATGGAGAAGTGCTATGCTTATGCTAAATGAAGAATGCATATACAATACACCTAAGTATAATGCCTATGTTAGTAAGAAAATGCACGTGCATATGCAATATGGGAAGTGAAATACATTGACTAATGTGCAAGTGAAAAGGTGTTACAAGAAGTGAGATGAATGCACATGTTGATACAACGAGGTGCAACATGAAAAATAGGGTGTAATGATCAGTGTATAGGAATATTATGCCTATGTGCAAATGAAGGTTATCAACATATATTAAACTAATAATATGCAGGAAATGCAAAGAGCATACTGTAATCACAGTGGATCAATGCCTTCTATGAACAACAACATTGGCAAAATGAGTTTCAATGGTGTTAATAGGTAGGTTTTAACAATATCAGCCCATTGATTTTAGCACATTAATCACTAGATTTTACATAACTTTCAACCAATAAGCTTCTCACAGTAATCAAGATGACTCTAGCATATCATAATAGGGTGATCTCAGCCAATATTCAGCAAAAGTAAAATAGTGACTCAGCAACACAACACTGCAAGTTGATTTGTGTTATCATCGCAAAATTTTACTTTTGCAAGTCAAACTGACCTTTGAAAAGTTTTTGAAAATAACTCACCTTCATTTTAAAATGTGAGATAATTCCGAAAAATGAGACTCGCCTATCGGTACGAGGTTCAACCGTTCCTGACACCTTTACCAGAGGTAATTGAACCAAGGATCAATCCAGTGCTTTGCTTTGCTCAACTTGTCTAAATCATATTCTATTTCCTAAATGCACAAAGAATCAGGCATGTGCTATGAATTTCAGAAAAATGCAGATTAAAAACATGATGTATGCTTCAAAATTTTGAGATAATTAGGAAATCCTTGGAAGATAACGCTTTGAACATCATGAATCATGGTGAGAAAGCATTTCTAAAGAAAATGAAAATCGATTTCTGAAGAAATCTTAAAGTTTTGAGGAAAATTGATTTATGATAAAACTCAAAATGACTTAGAGAAAATTGATTTCTCTGAATTTAAACTACAAAATTGAGAATATAACTTGGAAAATTAGGAATTAGGATCGAAAAATACATGAGAAATCTTTAAAAAACCAAAGGTTTTTGAGAAAATCGATTTTGAGGAAAATCAGGGCAAATTTAAGAAAATCGATTTTATGAGATGGAATTTAGAAAATACATCAAAAGGATGGGCATGCGGCCCTGTTGTAAACACCCCAAATTTTCACTCACCTTCTTGACATCGCCCTCAATCGGCACATTTCAGTTCTCCGGAAGCAATAAAGGGCAAAATGGTCATTTTCTGAGATTGAACCTTGCAGAAAGTCCTAAATTTCATTCTTGAGCCTCAAAATTTCTATATTTAGGTTCAAAGACATCTTCAAATTGCAAAATTTCAAAATCCTCTTTCTAGACAAAAAGCTAAAATTTCCAAGTCCGAGCTCAGAGTGATATTTCATAGAACATGTCTTTGCATAGCATTGCATCATTTCACTGCACAACATGTCATTTTGAGATCCAGAACTCCTGATTTTCAAAAGTGTCAATCCAGATTCGATTTTTTAAACTTTTGATTTTTAACCCTGGGATTTCAAAATTGCCAATCTTTCCCATTTTACCCCCAGGACTTTCAATTACAAAAATTTTCTCAAGAAAACAATCTGGATATTTGGATATTGATTTTAAAGATTTTATCTTAAAACTTTTTGCAAAAGATTTTAAATCTCTTTACAAATTTTGTTTTTACATTTATCCATATTTTTGCCCTGAAAAACCCAATTTTTCCAAATTCTTGAAAAACAAATAATGTTTTATCTCATATTTTCAAATAAATGGAGCGGGACCCGCCTTTGAACTAGCACCATAATCAGATTCCTAGGTAAGTTTCCTATTCTCAAGCGGGACCCACCCGAAGTTCATTTTACAAATTTTTCTTTTTAATTTCTCAATATTTATTTATTTATATTTTAGTTAGTGGGCCCACACACATGTGGCACCCCATTTTAAAATAAAGGATTTTATAAAACAAAATAAAGCTTTATTTTCAACAATTTTTTTTTAAGATGGCTGAGGTGGCATCTCCCATTTATTATTATCATTAATTTTTTTTTTTATGATATCACTATTCATTTTTTTTAGAAACAGTTTTTAAAAATGCTTAGTTATCTAAGACTTAGGTCAACAAACCCAAAATGATTTTAAAAACCTAAGTTTTTGTCCAGCTTCTAAAACGGCGAGTTTTCAAAATTCAGTTACAAAAATTTCAAAAGTTTTCAAAAAAAAAAAAATTTGTAACGGAAGGGAGAGCTGCGTTTTCTTGTGAGAAGGGAAAGTTTTAAAAAGAGGGGGACAGGGCATTCACGGAAAGGGGGGATTTGAATTGGAGATTTTCGGTTTTTGCAGGGGGCTCTCAAGGTGGAAAGGAGGCCGTTTTCACTTTCTTCAGCCCAGCCGCAGGGGGGCATCTCCAGGATCTGCGTTTCAACCATCTTCAGCCCTAGACGGAGGTCTTCCACCATCAACATCCGATCCTTCTTCAGCTCCAGCCGCAAGAGAGCCACCTCCAGCCATCTGCATCTCCTTCAGCCCACCAGCAAAAGAGGGAGCCATCTCCAACATCTGTGTTTCATCCTTTCTTCAACCCATCAGAAGTTGCCGCACACCCTTCAGCCCAACCTACGTGGTCTTCAACTTCTTCAGCTTCCAGCCATCTCTGCTGCCCATCGTCCAGCCATCTCTGCTGCCCATCGCCCAGCCATCTCAGCGTGCCCACAGCCCAGCCAACGTCTTCAGCCCACCTGCAAAAGAAAACATCATCCAGCCAGTGTGTGGATCTTTCCCTTCAGCCCTTCAGCAGAAACCGCACGGTTGCTGCCTCTTCCTTGAATCTAACAGCAGAGGGCCCAATACAAAAGGGGTCTGAATTTTCTCTGAGAAGGCTGTGATTTCCTTGGAGAAGGCCCACCTCTAACAGCTGTTCCTCTCTCCTTCAGCAACTTCTATTGAACCAAGGTGAAATCCCTTCCTTTGCTTCTATTTCATTTTCTCTTTTCCATTTTAGCGTAACACCCTCTCATACATATCATTTAGTAAATCTCTATCTGCATTTTTTGTTTTGTTTTGTTTTCTTTGTTTGCCAAATCTCACTGCCATCTTGCACCTACAGTTCATTGCTGTAACTAATATCATTGAAGGCCTTCTATCATAACACTCATTGTGAGGGTGCATCTATTGAAGTCATTTGTTATTACTGATTGATCTCATTTATAAGATCAATTCATTTAGTTTATGGTAGGTTTGATAATACATTGTTAGCATACATTTGAGATGTTATATCATTGATGTCCATGTATAGCTTAATATCATCCAGATTGTCAATCATGTTCTGTTATCTCCAAAATTTCGGTTCACTGCTGAACAACAATCATGGATTTAGTTAATAAGGGTTGGTCCACCTGAAAATCAAGTTGATCATAGGGAATAAAGGATCATTGTTTCTGATTTTCATTGTAGATAATTGAAAATCATTCATTTAATAATATAGTGAAGCATACTTTGTCAAAAAGCTGGAAGTTCCTGATTGAGTTATTTGATTTTCTACTGCAAAATAGCAAATATCTCCTCACACTGTTGAATGTTAATCTGATGGACAACATAATCTAACCATGTTAGTTAAAATCATTGTTGCATTACACGGGACACCCTTTTTGTGGCATCTTCACATCTCCCTTGTGCTTTTCACAGCATTTTCACAGTATGCTTTTATACCCATACCCTTCCCTTTTCTGCAGGAGTGCAGTCTTGATATTCGGCCACTTTCATGGATGGATATTTTAATATCCATTCATGATCTCTTGACCATCTTTTATAGGTTTTGTTATTGATGTATAGGGAAGCTCCATACCTGATTTTGTTGCGAAATATGTTGTAATTTGGGAAATATGGCTGTGTAAAATCCCTTACAGAAACTGTATATACATATATTTTCTGGTTTTACCCATTATGTGGAATTTCCATTAAACATATGTCTTCTCATTATATGTATATATGCATCTATATATATGTATATTATTGTATATCTACCTATATGTATACGTGTATATGTATATATGGATATATATATGTATATATATACTTATATATATATATATATATCCCTTCATGAGTATTTGCTATTACATGTATTTTTCTTTTCTCTTACTCTTGTAAATACATCATCATTTGATTTATGAGCTTGATGTTCAAATTCTTGTTTCATGAAGTTATGGCTGAAACTTCATCATTTGAAGCTACAATTTCTGTTTTATGAAGCTATGGGCTGGAACTTCATCATTTGATTTATGAGCTTGATGTTCAAATTCTTGTTTTATGAAGTTATGGCTGGAGCTTCATCATTTGATGCCACAATGAAGCTATGGGTTGGAATATCATCATTTGATTTATGAGATTGATGTTAAAATCCCTGTTTTATGAAGCTATGGCTGGAACATCACCCTTGGTTTTATGAGATTTTGCTTAGCTTAGTGCTAAATTCTTGTTTGTTGTATTGTTATGATATCACCCCATTTGAAGCACCAATTACACATATTGTTTCATCATTTTCCACAACATCTTCACCTTTTCACTAAGCTTTTCATATCCTTTTCATGATATCTTTGAAATAGTCCATGGTGCTTCCACAACCCATTTCCTGCACATATCCATTTTCTGCAGATGTGCAGTCTTGATAATCGGTCATGATCACGGATGGATATTTTTATATCCATTCATGATCTAAAAACCATCTTTTGTATGATTTGTTATTGATATATAGGGAAGCTCCATACTCAGTTTTATCGAAAATTACCTTGTAATTTGGAAATTACAGCCTTGTGAAATCCCCTACAGAAACTGTATATACCTGTATTTTCTGATTTTACCCATTATATAGAATTTCCCTTAAATGTGTATATTTTCTTATTATAGGTATATATATATCAATATATATGTATATATATATATATGTATATATGTATATATATACATATATATATATATATACTTATATATATATATATATGTATATATATATATATATATCCCTTCATGTGCCCTTATTTCCATATATGAGCATCCATGTATATATTTTCTCATATAGTTACACCCCATTGTTACATGACATTTAGCACCTATTTTAGCATTTTGATATATGTATATATCTCTTCGTTGTATATATTATATATATATACCCATTTCCCTGGTTATTTTGTACTAACTCTCATTTTGCAGGAAAATCTAGAAGATGCTGATTCCTTGGCTCCATTTCAATTTTTTCTTTTACTTTATGTTATGCAATGTAACAATCCAATGTAATCTTTGGAATAAGATTTACTTTTACTGCTTAGATTAGGCCGCATCTCATATAGTTTGATTTCAGCAATATCCTGATTATATGATGCATATATCTCAATCTTTCAAAATTTACCGTGGATGAACACGAATGGCACGTGCACCAACTCTTAGAGAGTTGATGAACTCGGTGGAATCCATATTTACGGCCCTAGTTGGAATATGGACGAGACCCAGATCCATCATCTCTCTACCAGTCACATTGAGCCTACACTCTTAGGCTATCTTGAAAATGCACCTCATATTTCCAATGTTTTCAAAATATTGTGAATTAACTAAAAAAAAACCCTGAATATATTCATGGCCACAGTCAGAATATATGAATGATTTACTTGGGCTTAATCCACATTTTCCAATAAAATTTGCAGAAATCTTTTCAAAAGCGCATCCATTCATTCACATCATCTGCATCATTTGTTTTCTCATGATTTTCTCAAAAGATTTTCACTTCATGGAATTGATTTTCTCAAGAAACTATGATGATATTCGGAGTTGGATTTCCTAAATCAAATGTTTTCCTGTGATTTTCCTTAAAAAGTTACTTCCTTAAGATTCTTTTCAAAGGAATTTCTCATTTTCTCAAGAATCCCAGTTGATTTTCAGATATTAAAAAAAAAAACAGATTCTCAGGATTTCAATTTCCTAAGTTTTGAATTTCCTTCTCCAATGAGTTGCCCTACAAAATTTTCTATCATTTTCCTAAGAAAATTCTTAAAATCCAAGTTTTCCTGATAAGTGTTTTTCTTTTCAGATGATCATCTTTTCTTAACTTTCCTGAGATTCTTATTTTTTCATGGTTTTCTAAGTCTTTCTAAACTTTCTCAAAATTTTCCTGAGATTTCCATTTCTTCATGATTTTTCAAAGCTGATAAACTTTCTCAAGATTTTCCTGAGATTCTCATTTTCTAAGTTTTATAAACTTTCTCAAGATTTTCTCGAGATTCTCACTTCTTCAAGATTATCCAACTCTTTATAAATTTTCTCGAGATTTCAAACCTTCTTCGTCTGAGTTTTCCTGAGAGATTGATTTCCATCTTTTCCTGAGAAATACTTTTCAACTTCAGATGTTTTCTAAGCATACATCATATTTTTCAATTTTACATTTTCCAAAAATCTCATAGCACATGCCTGAATTCTCTGTGCATTTAGGATAGAATACAATTTCGATAATTTCGCTAAGTCAAGCATAATTTTGGTCCTTGGTTCGATTACCCCTGTTAAAGGCGGCAGGAACGGTCGAACCTCGTACCGACAGGTCGAGTCTCATCCCATGGATTTTCCCGCAATTTTCAAAACGGAGGTGAGTATTTCAAAACAATTTCCAAAATCCGGTCAAGTTTGAATCGCGAAATCATTTCCCTCTCTCTTCCGCAAGGAAGGGAAGACGGGAAAATTTTGCGACGATAACAGGTTTGGCGACCGTGATGGGACATGTCCTTGTCTGACTTAAATTGTGCTTGACTTAGTTCAATTATCGAAATTATGTTCACAAAATGTCAGCTTTTACTTTCAATATCATGTGAGCCTAGGAGTCTAGATTCTGACCTAGCTGACATTTACTGCATATAGCTTAGGCATGGTTTGGTAGGACCATATTGAGGAGAAATTTTCATGTTCACATAGACTTAGGTCTAAATACAACTCTCCTTAATTTAGGATCTGAATGCAAACAATGTATGCTTCTTCAAAAGTTTTCAAAATCTATCTCTCTAGGTTTAGAGCCATCTATTTCTTGCATGTGATCATTTTTTCAAACCCCAATTACCTATCATTACCCGGTCTTCACGTTGCTGGGCTCTCTTCCAGAACCCTAGTTCGGGACAGCGCCTCACAACTGGGCCAATTATTTGGGTTAACACCCCCCTACCACGTACCGCGGGCCACAGTCCGAAGTATATCGGTAGGCGCTCAAGGATGTTGGAAAACCTTACCTTAGAACCGGAGTTGAAATTATATGCCACGTACCTCGGATTTCAGTTCGGGTATATCGGCATAAAGGGATTGGACAAAGATGATCTAAACCTAGAGTTAGAAGTAAGGTCCTATAATTGTTTTCAAAATAATGCATCTAGAGTCAGCCTTTTAGGGAGTGTTGTATGTGCATAAATGTTTGTGCAGGATGTGATTGTTCTTATATTACCTCTATTTTATTATATTTTTCCTAAAATATTTTCAAATACCCATATTCTCATCTTTTCCTTATTTTCTCAAACCCTGGATGATTTTCTCAAATATCCCATTTCTTTCAAAAACTCCAGGTGGTTTTTTTTCATTCTACCTTTCTACTCGATCTCAAATTTCCAGCTACATTTTATCCTGCCTGCAAAATTTTTCAAAATTTCCTACATTTTCCTAAGTCTCATTCTGAGTCTTTTTTGTTTCAGTTCGATGGCATCCAGTCAAGTCGATCCTATCTTTCCTGAAGGTCACATCTCCTACGAGGTGCGACAAGGTCGTCCTGAACATCGAGCCCTTAGCACCAGAACTTTCATTCCCCAGTGGTACTATTCCTGGCTCAAAAGCTTTTCCTGAATGTTCCCGGACCATTTGAGCGAATGCGGATTAGAACTGGCGTCGGCAGTTGGAAAGCAGACCATCAACGGCAACCTGATCTACACAATGGCAGAACGATGGAATCCTCGAACATGTACCTTTTGGTTCCCTTGGGGAGAGATGACCGTTTTAATGGATGAATTTTCAGAGATCATGGGATTGCCAGAGCCAGCCGGTCAGCCAAGCGATCCATTAGAACATCAATTCCTGATCAATGTCAAGGGTTTGGACCCCCGAGATTCATTAGCTCGTATGACAGGCCGCCGATCCTGGCCCTTGATCCAGTTGGAGGGGAATGAATATGTTGACCTGCTCGAGTTATATCGTCAGTACGGGACCTTTGTTGAAGTCAGTTCGCTATCCAGGACAGCTAAAGAAAGGATTCAAAATGCAATGGTTTTATGCACTGTAGGATTATCCCTCTTCCCAGATGGACAAAACTACATGAACATTAGAATAATCCAACTCATGAGAAGATGGGGAAGTCGACAAACCAATCGTCTCTCCATAGCCATGGCAGCGCTCGCCTTCCTATATCGTGGTTTGACTCGATTCTCACTTGGAGAATCCATTTTAGTTGAAGGTTGCATCTACGCACTTCAATCCTGGTTTTTCCAGCATGTTCCAGCCCGAGCAAGCTCTTTCAGATATAATGGTCAAGAACTTCTTCCAATGGCACAGTACCAGTCTATGATCAACAACATTCAAGAAGATGATGTAGTCTGAGACTATTTTGATCGGCAACTATCTCCTCCCAGATACACCTATGCTTATGGCAAGAGGTTCAAGTTACTGGGACCATTCTTCTGCACTTACTACCAACCAGAGAGATGTGTCCGGCAGTTCTCCCAGAGACAGCAGTACGTCGAAGCCCGATTGTTATCAGGAGTTATGGCAGAGTTTGATCTCACTTCCGCGCAATGGTCCGGGGCATATCATTCTGCCCGCTACGGCTGGGATTCCTTTCTCTCTCTTAAAATCTTTCCTGGTCCTAGAGTGTCTGCTGATTATCGTGAATGGTGGCAAATTGTTTGTCCTCCACCTCTTTGTCAAGATCAATAAAATCATGTTTTCTTATTTCAATAAAATTCTTTCTTTTCCTATTGTGGTTTGATGACCTCGCCTAGGTAAAAAGGCATATTTTGTTGATTGTTTCTCGTATTGACAACACAATTGTCGTGATTCTCGCGACGACTCAGTCCCTAGTAATGGGATATCTTCTTCAAATTGTCTACCATATTTTTCAATAAATATTTCTTCCAAAAGCCAATTCCTTCATAATCTAATCAGGTCTTTGCCCTGCAGAGAGCATCCGCAGCATTTGATGGTTCGAACAAGGTCAGGAAAAAGAACCACATCACCTCAACACTCCTCAGCCTCAGAAGGAGAAATGGATCATCCCGTGAATCAAGATCAACAACAAGAGGATGATGGCATAGACCCGCAAATGTATGCCATGTTCCGAAAGATGATGAATAAAATGATGAGCGAACAAGCTGGGACTAGTACAGAAAAAAATCAATTCAGAGAAAAGTTCCACGGGCACAAGAATAAGAAGGCTCCCAAGAAGCAGATTCAGTCAGAAGAAATCTCAGATGAATCCGAATCAACTGAAAACACTGAGGAAGAATATGAGGTGCCACCGGCATTTCAGAAACGTGGGAGAGAACAAAGGAGGAGCCGTAAAGCAAAGAATCAAGTCACAGAAGAAAATCTGCAGTCACAATTCAGGGAAATGGCCCGAGTTGTTAAGGATCTCCAAGCCCGCGACAAGGGCAAGAAAGTCTTCACTAGTGAGGACTTCTATGACGGCCTTGAAGGTGATGAAGATCTCGAAAACCTTTCCCGAAAATTCATCAAGTTCGATGGTTCTGGCGATCCGAAAGCCCATCTCGCCACTTTCTTTACAGAGTGTTCAAGATTCAAGAGAGATAACAGAGCACTGTTCCTGTGTTTCTCTCGCAGCTTGGAAGGAGTTGCAGCTAAATGGTATGCTGAGCATATCAATCCCATCGAGCTCAAGGAGTTCGATAAAGTGGTGAATTTATTTATTGAACGCTTCTTGTTCAACACAGAAGCACTCCCAACATTAAGTCATCTCTGCAGTCTGAGGCAGAATGAGAATGAAAAAGCACGAGATTTCATTCACAGATGGAGGTCAGCCTGCAACAAAATGAGAGATCCCATATCTGAAAGGCATGCTTTGTCATTAATCCTCAATAATTTTTCTCAACCATTAATAGGATTAATCTCTACTGCACCGTCCAGGACCTTCATTGAATTAACTGAGCGAGCAGAATGGCTCTAGCTGAGCGTAGAGAATGGAGTCTATGAAGGCTTCACTTTTTCCAAGAGTAACTCCCAAGGTGAGTAGAAGAAGAAAGCTCACTTCACCTTCTCTGCCAACAACAACAACAACAATAATGGCCGAAATCAGTACAAAGGGCAGAAGAAAGATTACTGCTACGGCGCAGGCAATTCCAACAATAAAGGAGATCAGAAAATGAAGCCTGCTCCTCAGTTCAGTAAGCCTTCTCAGCAAGACCAAGGGCCGAAATTGCGTGAAAAGGTTAAACATGAAGGATGGAGTTATGACCGAAAATTCACTCCTCTTGACCAATCACTCGAAGATGTGCTCAAGTATATGTTGTCGAAAGAAATGGTCAAGTAGCCTAGATTGGCCGATCCCCCTGTGCCTATGGGGAAATGGAAGGATCAATTCTGCAAGTTCCATAGAACAGTGGGACACAACACTGAGAACTGTTTCGTTCTCAAGAATATTGTGCAGGATCTTATTGACAAGAATTTATTGATAGAAGGAGAAGAAGAAGAAAAAATGGACATTCATAAGCAGCTTTTTCCTTCACACACCACAGCAGTATGTCTACCCAACCATTCCTGCCTCACGAACACATCAAGCCGTGTTCTACACAAGATCTACAAGTTCAACATCAGGTGTCAGTGCTTCGACAAGCAACTCCTGATTCTAAGAAGATGGATCTAATCTCAGCATTGGGCAAGATGAAAGTCTCTGAAACACCTGTAAAGTCAGTCCCCAAGTCAAAGGGACTGCCTGATTTTCTCAATCAAATCATCAAGCCCAAGCCGGAGAATTCAAGTCAGAAGCCTCTGACCGCTCTATCTAATGTTTCCATTCTTGATTTGGACAAGAGTTCCTACAAGCATCAGTAAGTACTGGATGATCTGCTCAGAAAGATCAAAGTTAAGCCCAGTACCACTCCTGAAGACATGGCACAAATAGTGAATTCGGCCATGACCAACGCGCCAATCACTTTCTCGGATGAGGACCTTCCAAAGCCTCATTCCTTTCACAATAATGCTCTTTACATCATCGTTCGGGTAAGGGGAATGACAGTACCCCATGTGCTAGTAGATGGAGGCAGCAACCTCAATATATGTCCTGAAATGACTGCAAAGGCACTAGGCATTAAGGAAGAAGAATACATTCCAGACCCTATCACCATCTACGGGTTTGACAACCATGGTCAAACGGCAAAAGGAAAAATATTCCTGGAAGTGTTCATCAACTATTCTGTGCATTCAGTGCTTTTTCATGTGGTCAATGTGCCACCCACCTACAATTTGTTGCTCGGAAGGACATGGATTCATAATGCAAATGCAGTGCCTTCCACTTTGCATCAATGTGTAAAATGGTCCAAAGGTGGAATGATCACTACAGTGCTTGGAGAAGACCTGGAAGAAAGACTCCCACAGCCTATGATTCCTCGACCATCATTCACTGCAGATATTCCTAGCATCAGAGAGAATGAAGAGATCAGTCTCAGAGAAAGCCGGGAAATACTCCAGGCAACATCTGAATTATCCCTGCACACTGTAGCTATGACCCGATGGAAATGTCCCAAGTTCTTCAAAATTGGAGGTCGTGTCAGCTACGACACTGTCAAAGATCATCCATTGTTTCCACAATTCATGAAAGTAAGAAAGTGATTCGACTTACTTCTGAAGCATGGTTATCAACCCTTTAAAGGATTGGGCAAAAATGAAGATGGTTGTGTCGAGCCAATGATCCAAAAGCATCGTCCCCACAGGGCAGGATTAGGGTTTTCCGATGGGAGCTCACCAAAGAAGACTGTTTTTGTTAGAGGGGCACATTGAGAATCGTTGTTGCATTTCCTTTCTATTCCTTTCAAAATAAATGTCTCAATGTCTTTTATCAATTGAAATCAATAAAATGTCAAGTTTCTTTGTCTATGTGGATGCCATCTATCTTCCTTCTCTATCTCCTTATTATATAACTCACATGTCATTTTACGCATAATTCTTTTTAAATGATTGTTTGTCGTATGATGGACGATTTTTTTTTTCTGAATCCAATTTCTTATCCAAAATTTCAGAAATGTCTTCTCGAACAATCAAGAAACTCGTTATCAATCCAAAGGCTTTCCAGAAATCGGCAGCAATTCACCGAGTCAAAGCAAGCATAGGAGATGACAAGGTTGCAAAGCAGTTAGATGATTATGCAGAATTTGATCTGTCTCTTCAGGAATTACCAGAGTTCGCCTCAGTTCAGAAGCAAGATGAACCATCTGCTCTAGTACAAGATCCTACTGAAGATGTCAATATCGGCTCAGAGGAAGATCCCAAGATTCTCAAGATCGGCACCAGTCTAAGTCCGGAAGAGAAAGAAAGGCTCACCAATTTTCTCAAACAACATGAAGAAGTGTTCGCATGGACATATGAAGATATGCCGGGCTTAGATCCCAAATTGGTCGAACACCGACTCGTTTTGAAGCCAGATGTAAAGCCAGTTAAGCAAAAGCTGAGAAAAATGGATCCCAGAATAGAGCAACAAGTCAAAGAAGGACTTGAAGATCTGCTCAAAGCAGAATTTATCCGACCTATTGACTATCCAGATTGGTTAGCCAATATCGTCGTTGTCCCAAAGAAAAGTGGCAAAGTCAGGATTTGCATAGACTTCAGAGACCTCAACAAGGCAACTCCGAAGGATGACTATCCACTGCCAAGCATTGATCTTCTTATTGATAGCACAGCAGGACATGCCATGTTCTCCTTCATGGATGGATATTCTGGCTACAACCAGATTAAGTTGGCCGCCCGCGACCAATCTAAAACTTCCTTTACTACGCCTTGGGGCACTTTTTGCTATACAGTTATGCCTTTTGGGCTCAAGAATGCTGGAGTAACATATCAACGGGCAATGGCCGTTATCTTTCACGATCAGATGCGCAAAATCATGGATGCGTATGTTGATGATATCCTCGTGAAATCTAAAGAGGGAGAAGATCACCTCGAAGCGCTTGATCAAGTCTTTAAGAGACTCATTCTTTACAAGTTAAGGCTTAACCCGCAAAAGTGTGTTTTTGGAGTCGAATCAGGCAAATTGTTGGGTTTTCTGGTCAGCAAAAAGGGAATTGAAGTTGACCCGGCCAAAGCCAAGGCTATCATTGATATGCCACCCCCGAAAAATCTCAAAGAGTTGCGTAGCCTTCAGGGACGCATGCAATTAATCCGGCGATTTATTTCCAACTTGGCGATGAGATGTGAACCTTTCAACCACTTACTCAGAAAAGGAGTGAAGTTCGAATGAGGACCAGAGTGTCAGCAATCGTTCGATAGAATCAAGAAGTATCTTCTCAATCCTCCAATCCTGAAGCCGCCAGAATTGGAAAAGCCTCTTTTGTTATACATCTCAGTCAATCAAGTTGCATGCGGCGGATTCTTGGCACAATACAAAGAAGGCAGCTTGATAGAGCACGCCATCTATTATGTGAGTAAGACTTTCATAGACTATGAAAAGAAATACTCTCACATAGAGAAGACCTGCCTAGCTCTGGTATGGATGTGTCAGAAGCTAAGACACTACCTGCTAGCATCAGAAGTCAAAATCTTGTCTAAACTCAATCCTCTCAAATACATTTTGGAGCAACCTTTTCTTAGTGGATGAGTCGCCAAATGGCAAGTCTTATTGATGCAGTATGACTTAGAATATGTCTCGCAGCAATCAATCAAAGGCCAAGCAATTGCAGATCAATTGGCAGATTTTCCTCTAACAGAAGAGGTGAAAGCCGAAGATGACTTCCCTGATGAGCAAATTTGCAATATCCAGCAATCTCCAGTCTGGAATTTATTTTTCGATGGTTCCAAGAATATGGCTGAAATAGGCATTGGGATCTTATTAATCACTCTTGAGAAGGAGATGATTCCATTTTCTCTCAAGTTGGATTTTCAATGTACCCACAATATGGCCGAATATGAAGCCCTGATTCAAGGTCTAAAGATTCTACTAGACTTCAATGTTAAGAGAGTGCATGCCTACGGCGACTCATTACTTGTTGTCAATCAAGTTCGAGCCGAATGGCAAGTTAAAGATCAGAAGCTATTTCCCTATCAGAAAATTGTTTCAGCTCTTATCAGCAAGTTTGAAGAATTCCAGCTCTTCCATATCAAGAGAGATTTTAATCAAGTGGCTGATAGCCTAGCCAGTTTAGGCTCTATTATGGCATTCAGAAATGGAGAGTCTTGTCGCTCTTTTGAAATTGACAGACTTGACCAACCTGCTTTCCTTCCAGTTGAACAAGTAAATCGGGCTGAGCAAACAAAGAAGCCTTGGTATTACAACATCAAAACTTTCATAGAAACTGGCGAATTTCCTCCAGAACTCTTAAAGAAAGAGCAACGAGCAATCCAGCGTATGTCCACTCGATATTTCATTTTGGCCAATGTCCTCTATCGTCGTGGATTCAGCTCAGAGTATTCCAGATGTTTAGATGAAGACGAAGCCAAAGAGGTTGTGCGAGAAGCACACGAAGGTATCTGTGGTGGTCACGTCGGCTACCAAACCCTTGTCAAGCAGATCATCAGAGCAGGTTATTATTGGAAAACTATGCAACAAGACTGTTATCATTATGTGAAGAAGTGTGTGCAATGCCAGATACACGCACCTTCTATTCATGCTCCGGCAACTTATTTACAGTCTGTTGTCTCTCCATGGCCGTTCTCTATGTGGGCCTTCGATGTTGTAGGTTCCATCACTCCTTCAGCTTCAAATGGCCATAAATATTTCCTTGCCGCAACAGAATATTTCACCAAGTGGGTAGAAGCTATCACTCTTCGCACAGTAGAAGGCCGACACGTGGTCTCTTTTATTCACAAGAGCATCATTTGCCGTTTCGGCATCCCGCATGACATTGTATCAGATAATGGCAGTCATTTCAAGAATGAAAGAATGAAGGCATTCTGCTCAAAGTTCAAGATTTATCATCATTTCTCTACCCCATATTATCCTCAAGGGAATGGTCAGGCAGAGGCCACCAACAAGATCTTAATTCGTATCTTAGAGCGAACTGTGGAAACAGGTCGTGATTGGCATGAGAAGATCCATGATGCACTATGGGCCTACCGGACCACTATTCGCACCCCAACGAATGCTACTCCATCAGAATTGGTATATGGAACAGAAGTAGTATTGCCGCTACATGTTCAAAAGCCCGCTTTGAAATTTGCATCGCTTCTGCAATTACCTCTTGATCAATATCAGCAACAGTGACTGGTATAGTTAGACTTGCTCGATGAGAGAAGGTTGAAAGCAGCAGAACATGCTCAATCCTATCGCCAGAGAGTAGCCAGGCAGTATGCAAAGTCTGTCATCAAAAGAAGATTCAAAGTCAATGATTTAGTACTTCAATCCACAGCTTATCTCAAGCATCATACCGGCGGGAAATGGTCGCCAAATTGGGAAGGCCCATATGTCGTCAAAGAAGCATTACCCCGCAACTCATATCAGCTCATCAACGCCGATGGGGTAGAATTGCCAGATCCCATTAATGCTCGACACTTAAAAAAGTTCTACACTTGAAACATTTAGTCTCCTCTTGTAATCTTCCCATTTCCTTCAAATAATGATTCAACTTTCTTTTCTAGTTACACTGGGGCATTTTTTTTATTTAAAAAAAAAAAAAATTCTGTATGCAGGCAGGATAAACAAATTCCTCTTTTCACGCACTTGTGCATTCATGTGCATCAATTCATATCCATTTGCATTCAACTACATTAACAACAATCCAATCAGTATTGGGATTTCAACAAACAGTCCCATCACAATTTCTAATGATTCAAAATTGGAAGGTAATCACCAATATTGAACTAAAACCCAGTGCTCGAACTGGTATTGTTTCAAAATCCAATGTTTAAACTGGTACATTTTCAAAATCCCAAACTTTTCGAAAAACCGAGTTCCAACTCGAGTTTTATTTCACATCATTTTCTTTTGTTGATCCGGGTTCCAACTCGTGATCTCTATATTTTATTCGAGCTCTGACTCGAACTCATCATTCTCCTTTGATCAATCCAAGTCATTTCAACCATCACGGTCTGTCAATTGCTCAAATTTGATATTTTGCCCACTAATTCCCAATTTCAATCTTTGGATCATGCAATTCTCCAATTCCGACCCCTGGGTCACCCAATTTCCAATTTTAATTCCAATCCTCAATTCTCAATTCCAACTTCTCAATTTTGACCTCCAGGTCATTTAATTTCTAATTTTCGATCTTCGGGTCACTCAATTCTCAATTCCGACCTTCGGGTCACACAAATTCGACCTTTTGGTCTATCAATTCCCAGTTTCGACCGTTAGGTCATTCAATTATCCAATTTCGACTTCCGGGTCATCCAATTTCCAAACAAACAATTTTCCAATTTCCAATTTCGACCTTTGCGTCAATCAAATTTCAATATCCAATTTCAATCATTTTCTCTTGCGGGAGACCCGTTTAGGGAGAGTTCGAGGGAGCTCGTTCTTTTCGCATGCTATCCAATTTGTTCACTTAGCCCCTTTTCAGGGAGAGTTTTGAAGGAACTCGTGTCTTCGTGAACCGTTTGCAAAATAATTCCCAATTTCACCCAAGGAACCCTTTTAAAGGGAGAGGCTCGACGGAGACTCGCTTTTCTTGTAACCTCCCAATTTCATACTAGGCCATTTCCGTCATGAAGGACCCTCTTGTCAGGGAGAGTGTGATGGACTCATTCCTTGCATGACTCAAATTTTCTGACCTCACTATTATCGGCCCCTTTCCATAAGAGAAGCCTAATATTAGGAAGCTTTGACGAAAGCTTAATTTCTCTTCGAAAGTTCGTTTTGCAAACACCTCCTCTTCAGGGAAGAGAGGAGTATTTCCCATTTCCCATTCAGGTAAGGGCTAAGCCTGAGTCTCTCTTTTTGGGAAAAAAGAGAGGAGAATTTTCGTCACGGATGTGTTGAGCTGGACTTCAAATGCTCACTTTTACCAAAGATTTCAAGAAAACGTTGTCAATTTGTCAACCAAATTATTTGTTGATTTCGGTATCTTTATTGCACAAATCTTTATTTCAGTTTACCTTCAGCATTACTCCCAAGAGAGAGCGAAGCTTTTGCGAAAAGATATTCAAATTTCAAATTCTTTCTATTGGCCAACCAAAAGGATGAAGGATAAGTCCTTGATATGGCCAGAAAGGAAAATTCAATGTTATTGAAAAGCCATAGATGATCGATATTGATCTCAGTCAATGGCACATCTTTAAAGACTATTCTTGTAAAAGACGAGGCAGTGGACATATCCTGAGTGCTAGAAAAGAGAGCATTTACCCAAGCCCTGTTTCCTCAAAACCACCTAAGCTGCAATTAAATATCCGCAAAAGGGATCGCTCACCTGTCGTCAAGATGAAGGCGAATTAGGCAAGTAGACCCCCGGGGCCAAAGAAGATTTGAAACATCTCCAAGATGACGGAGTTTGTGACGGATCCTTCCAGGGAAAGTCCAAAGCACTGTCAAGATGAAGGCAGATGCGATGAACCTCTCGACAATCCCTAAAAGATATTTAATTTCAGCTATCATCCAAAGATCTCCAAACCCATCATCCAAGAAAGATCGAAACATCTCCAAGATGAAGGAGTTTGTGACGTACTCTTCCCAAAAAAAAAGAAAGAGAAAAAAAAAAGTCAGAACATCTCTAAAATGAAGGAGAATGTAGCAAAACACCAGAGAGCCAAAAGAGTGCAGAAAGATTATCATGAGAGAAGCTCCCAGGATATCAAACTGCCAAATCTATCAAGAATTCTCTTTAATCTTGCGCAATTCTATTATCAATACTCTTTCATCAATTGCTTTCATAATATCAAATTTTCTTTCTTGCTCATATCAAGGAAATTGATAACTTCCTTGAAGAAGGTCAATTGCAAGCAATTTGGATTTCAAGTCTCGATTCTACGAAGTGAACCTTGTTTGGAGGTAATGCTTTGGGTAGAAAGTAAGAAATATCTTTGCAATAATGTGCAACATCTTCAAAAACTTTGAATCAACAACAAAATTCTCAATATTTTGACAATATTTTCTAGTTATCCTGACATGAAGTGAGAGCTTGATATCCGTCCTTGATACATCCTGACACCAATTTTACATCCCTCTTAAGGACTTGATTCCTTCCCTTCTTTGAAAGCATGAACTCTCAAATTTGCACACTTCCCTGTGTCTCCACTGTCCCACCATAGACAGTCCCATTTCGGTTCGAGGTCGAACCAACAATCATTTCTCGCAAAAGGCAATTTCAAAAGCTGATTTTAGTCTCAGCAATGAGACACCCAAAATCAACCCCTTTTCAAGCTTTAGGGACCCCATTTTCTTCCTTTTGCAAAACCTCTGTCGGATTTATTGTGCAAAATCTGAAGGTTCCATCATGGTCTCTTCTTTTAAGGATTCCATTCCATTTTTCGCCCGATCAGGATAAAGGTATAAACCTGAGCCTCCTTCAATGAGGTATTCCATTTTCCGCCCGATCAGGATAAGGGTATAAACCTGAGCCTCCTTCAATGAGGTATTCCATTTTTCGCCCGATCAGGATAAGGGTATAAACCTGAGCCTCCTTCAATGAGGTATTCCATTTCCTGTCCCATCCAGGTTAAGGGCATAAACCTGAATTTCACTCTCACAGAGTGAGTCTTTACTGTTCATTTCTCCATTTCATATCTACCATATTCCTCAGGCTAATTTCTTCATACCCAGTCAGATACTTCTAACTGGGGCATTTTTAGATAGCCCAAATTTGGTGTGTTTTCTTTGCCACTAAGCTCGGCCATAAGCCGGCTCAGTAGCAAAGAGGGGCATCTGTAAACACCCCAAATTTTCACTCACCTTCTTGACATCGCCCTCAATCGGCACATTTTAGTTCTCTGGAAGCAATAAAGGGCAAAATGGTCATTTTCTGAGATTGAACCTTGCAGAAAGTCCTAAATTTCATTCTTGAGCCTCAAAAGTTCTATATTTAGGTTCAAAGACATCTTCAAATTGCAAAATTTCAAAATCCTCTTTCTAGACAAAAAGCTAAAATTTCCAAGTCGGAGCTCAGAGTGATATTTCATAGAACATGTCTTTGCATAGCATTGCATCATTTCACTGCACAACATGTCATTTTGAGATCCAGAACTCCTGATTTTCAAAATTGTCAATCCAGATTCGATTTTTAAAACTTTTGATTTTTAACCCTGGGATTTCAAAATTGCCAATCTTTCCCATTTTACCCTCAGGACTTTGAATTACAAAAATTTTCTCAAGAAAACAATATGGATATTTGGATATTGATTTTAAAGATTTTATCTTAAAACTTTTTGCAAAAGATTTTAAATCTCTTTACAAATTTTGTTTTTACATTTATCCATATTTTTGCCCTGAAAAACCCAATTTTTCCAAATTCTTGAAAAACAAATAATGTTTTATCTCGTATTTTCAAATAAATGGAGCGGGACCCGCCTTTGAACTAGCACCATAATCAGATTCCCAGGTAAGTTTCCTATTCTCAAGCGGGACCCACCCGAAGTTCATTTTACAAATTTTTCTTTTTAATTTCTCAATATTTATTTATTTATATTTTAGTTAGTGGGCCCACACACATGTGGCACCCCATTTTAAAATAAAGGATTTTATAAAACAAAATAAAGCTTTATTTTCAACAATTTTTTTTGAAGATGGCTGAGGTGGCATCTCCCATTTATTATTATCATTAATTTTTTTTTTATGATATCACTATTCATTTTTTTTAGAAACAGTTTTTAAAAATGCTTAGTTATCTAAGACTTAGGTCAACAAACCCAAAATGATTTTAAAAACCTAAGATTTTTTCCAGCTTCTAAAACGGCGAGTTTTCAAAATTCAGTTAATAAAATTTCAAAAGTTTTCAAAAAAAAAAAAATTGTAACGGAAGGGAGAGCTGCGTTTTCTTGTGAGAAGGGAAAGTTTTAAAAAGAGGGGGATAGGGCATTCACGGAAAGGGGGGATTTGAATTGGAGATTTTCGATTTTTGCAGGGGGCTCTCAAGGTGGAAAGGAGGCCGTTTTCACTTTCTTCAGCCCAGCCGCAGGGGGGCATCTCCAGGATCTGTGTTTCAACCATCTTCAGCCCTAGCCGGAGGTCTTCCACCATCAACATCCGATCCTTCTTCAGCTCCAGCCGCAGGAGAGCCACCTCCACCCATCTGCATCTCCTTCAGCCCACCAGCAAAAGAGGGAGCCATCTCCAACATCTGCGTTTCATCCTTTCTTCAACCCATCAGAAGTTGCCGCACACCCTTCAGCCCAGCCTACGTGGTCTTCAACTTCTTCAGCTTCCAGACATCTCTGCTGCCCATCGTCCAGCCATCTCTGCTGCCCATCGCCGAGCCATCTCAGCGTGCCCACAGCCCAGCCAACGTCTTCAGCCCACCTGCAAAAGAAAACATCATCCAGCCAGCGTGTGGATCTTTCCCTTCAGCCCTTCAGCAGAAACCGCACGGTTGCTGCCTCTTCCTTGAATCTAACAGCAGAGGGCCCAATACAAAAGGGGTCTGCGTTTTCTCTGAGAAGGCTATGATTTCTTTGGAGAAGGCTCACCTCTAACGGCTGTTCCTCTCTCCTTCAGCAACTTCTATTGAACCAAGGTGAAATCCCTTCCTTTGCTTCTATTTCATTTTCTCTTTTCCATTTTAGCGTAACACCCTCTCATACATATCATTTAGTAAATCTCTATCTGCATTTTTTTTTTGTTTTGTTTTCTTTGTTTGCCAAATCTCACTGCCATCTTGCACCTACAGTTCATTGCTGTAACTAATATCATTGAGGGCGTTCTATCATAACACTCATTGTGAGGGTGCATCTATTGAAGTCATTTGTTATTACTTATTGATCTCATTTATAAGATCAATTCGTTTAGTTTATGGTAGTTTTGATAATACATTGTTAGCATACATTTGAGATGTTATATCATTGATGTCCATGTATAGCTTAATATCATCCAGATTGTCAATCATGTTCTGTTATCTCCAAAATTTCGGTTCACTGTTGAACAACAATCATGGATTTAGTTAATAAGGGTTGGTCCACCTGAAAATCAAGTTCATCATAGGGAATAAAGGATCATTGTTTCTGATTTTCATTGTAGATAATTGAAAATCATTCATTTAATAATATAGTGAAGCATACTTTGTCAAAAAGCTGGAAGTTCCTGATTGAGTTATTTGATTTTCTACTGCAAAATAGCAAATATCTCCTCACACTGTTGAATGTTAATCTGATGGACAACATAATCTAACCATGTTAGTTAAAATCATTGTTGCATTACACGGGACACCCTTTTTGTGGCATCTTCACATCTCCCTTGTGCTTTTCACAGCATTTTCACAGTATGCTTTTATACCCATACCCTTCCCTTTTCTGCAGGAGTGCAGTCTTGATATTCGGCCACTTTCATGGATGGATATTTTAATATCCATTCATGATCTCTTGACCATCTTTTACAGGTTTTGTTATTGATGTATAGGGAAGCTCCATACCTGATTTTGTTGCGAAATATGTTGTAATTTGGGAAATATGGCTGTGTAAAATTCCTTACAGAAACTGTATATACATATATTTTCTGGTTTTACCCATTATGTGGAATTTCCATTAAACATATATGTCTTCTCATTATATGTATATATGCATCTATATATATGTATATTATTGTATATCTACCTATATGTATATGTGTATATGTATATATGGATATATATATGTATATATATACTTATATATATATATATCCCTTCATGAGTATTTGCTATTACATGTATTTTTCTTTTCTCTTACTCTTGTAAATACATCATCATTTGATTTATGAGCTTGATGTTCAAATTCTTGTTTCATGAAGTTATGGCTGAAACTTCATCATTTGAAGATACAATTTCTGTTTTATGAAGCTATGGGCTGGAACTTCATCATTTGATTTATGAGCTTGATGTTCAAATTCTTGTTTTATGAAGTTATGGCTGGAGCTTCATCATTTGATGCCACAATGAAGCTATGGGCTGGAATATCATCATTTGATTTATGAGATTGATGTTAAAATCCCTGTTTTATGAAGCTATGACTGGAACATCACCCTTGGTTTTATGAGATTTTGCTTAGCTTAGTGCTAAATTCTTGTTTGTTGTATTGTTATGATATCACCCCATTTGCAGCACCAATTACACATATTGTTTCATCATTTTCCACAACATCTTCACCTTTTCACTAAGCTTTTCATATCCTTTTCATGATATCTTTGAAATAGTCCATGGTGCTTCCACAACCCATTTCCTGCACATATCCATTTTCTGCAGATGTGCAGTCTTGATAATCGGTCATGATCACAGATGGATATTTTTATATCCATTCATGATCTAAAAACCATCTTTTGTATGCTTTGTTATTGATATATAGGGAAGCTCCATACTCAGTTTTATCGAAAATTACCTTGTAATTTGGAAATTACAGCCTTGTGAAATCCCCTACAGAAACTGTATATACCTGTATTTTCTGATTTTACCCATTATATAGAATTTCCCTTAAATGTGTATATTTTCTTATTATAGGTATATATATATCAATATATATGTATATCTATCTATATGTATACGTATATATGTATATATATATGTATATATATATATGTATATATGTATATATATACATATATATATACTTATATATATATATCCCTTCATGTGCCCTTATTTCCATATACTTGCATCCATGTATATATTTTCTCATATAGTTACACCCCATTGTTACATGACATTTAGCACCTATTTTAGCATTTTGATATATGTATATATCTCTTCGTTGTATATATTATATATATATACCCATTTCTCTGGTTATTTTGTACTAACTCTCATTTTGTAGGAAAATCTAGAAAATGCTGATTCCTTGGCTCCATTTCAATTTTTTCTTTTACTTTATGTTATGCAATGTAACAATCCAATGTAAACCTTGGAATAAGATTTACTTTTACTGCTTAGATTAGGCCGCATCTCATATAGTTTGATTTCAGCAATATCCTGATTATATGATGCATACATCTCAATCTTTCAAAATTCACCGTGGATGAACACGAATGGCACGTGCACCAACTCTTAGAGAGTTGATGAACTCGGTGGAATCCATATTTACGGCCCTAGTCGGAATATGGACGAGACCCAGATCCATCATCTCTCTACCAGTCACATTGAGCCTACACTCTTAGGCTATCTTGAAAATGCACCTCATATTTCCAATGTTTTCAAAATATTGTGAATTAACTCAAAAAAAACCCTGAATATATTCATGGCCACAGTTAGAATATATGAATGATTTACTTGGGCTTAATCCACATTTTCCAATAAAATTTGCAGAAATCTTTTCAAAAGCGCATCCATTCATTCACATCATCTGCATCATTTGTTTTCTCATGATTTTCTCAAAAGATTTTCACTTCATGGAATCGATTTTCTCAAGAAACTATGATGATATTCGGAGTTGGATTTCCCAAATCAAATGTTTTCCTGTGATTTTCCTTAAAAAGTTACTTCCTTAAGATTCTTTTTAAAGGAATTTCTCATTTTCTCAAGAATCCCAGTTGATTTTCAGATATTAAAAAAAAACCAGATTATCAGGATTTCAATTTCCTAAGTTTTGAATTTCCTTCTCCAATGAGTTGCCCTACAAAATTTTCTATCATTTTCCTAAGAAAATTCTTAAAATCCAAGTTTTCGTGATAAGTGTTTTTCTTTTCAAATGATCATCTTTTCTTAAGAATTCCTTCACTTTCCTGAGATTCTTATTTTTTCATGGTTTTCTAAGTCTTTCTAAACTTTCTCAAAATTTTCCTGAGATTTCCATTTCTTCATGATTTTTCAAAGCTGATAAACTTTCTCAAGATTTTCCTGAGATTCTCATTTTCTAAGTTTTATAAACTTTCTCAAGATTTTCTCGAGATTCTCACTTCTTCAAGATTATCCAACTCTTTATAAATTTTCTCGAGATTTCAAACCTTCTTCGTCTGAGTTTTCCTGAGAGATTGATTTTCATCTTTTCCTGAGAAATACTTTTCAACTTCAGATGTTTTCTAAGCATACATCATATTTTTCAATTTTACATTTTCCAAAAATCTCATAGCACATGCCTGAATTCTCTGTGCATTTAGGATAGAATACAATTTCGATAATTTCGCTAAGTCAAGCATAATTTTGGTCCTTGGTTCGATTACCCTTGTTAAAGGCGGCAGGAACGGTCGAACCTCGTACCGACAGGTCGAGTCTCATCCCATGAATTTCCCCGCAATTTTCAAAACGGAGGTGAGTATTTCAAAACAATTTCCAAAATCCGGTCAAGTTTGAATCGCGAAATCATTTCCCTCTCTCTTTCGCAAGGAAGGGAAGACGGGAAAATTTTGCAACGATAACACCTGTGAAATATTTTCATGATGCAGTCTAAACCTAGATGATGCATGAATGCAATTTTGATAAAAGATTTCCTAAGATTTCTAAGAAAATTGTTTGAAAAGGAAATTTTGTGTCTTATAGAATTTCCATGAATCAAATTTTCTACATATCCCTGACTATGGCCACAGATATGGATTAAATATAACCCACTTGATTCTAAAAGGATAAAAACATTTATAAAAAATTGAAATATGCAATGTTTTTTTAAAATAGCCTAAGAGTGTAGGTTGATTGTGGCTTAAAAGAAGATGGTAAATCTGGATTTCGTTCATATTCTGACTATGGCCACAAATACAAACTCGTTTGAGTTTACCAACTCCCTAGAAGCTAGGGCACATGCCATTCGTTTAGACTATGGTGAGTTTGAACATGCATGAATCATCATTCATCACACATTAACATTATTATAAAATTAAACTATATGCACATGCAAACCCTAATCTAAGCAAGAATTTAAATTCTTATTCCAAATTTATTTACAATTTGCATCACTAATTGAATTTAAATAAAAGAAAATAAAGTGAGAAATATAGTCTTGAATATCCCTGCAAAACTAGAAAACTTGTTAGTGAAAATATGTTGGCTTTTCTAGATTTATTTAGTAATAATTGCAAATTACTAGATTTATCTAGATATAAGCGTTTTCCATGATTTCCCCGAGATAAACATAATGAAACATAAAATAAAATTGAAGTAATAATAAATATAAATAACTTTGAAATTCAGAATTTGGGAGAAAATAATAAAAATACCCTTGAAAACAAGATTATGGCCTTGAAATTAGGGTTTTCAGAAAATATTTTGCTAAAATTTTGGATATAGGGTTCAAAAAGACTCAAAACAAAGCTAAATCGACTATGAAATGTCCTAGAATGATTCTAAATATGATAAAACCCAAAAAACATAAAATTTTATGAAGAAAATAAAAAATATCACAAAAAATTTTTATTTTGCCAGTGTTTCGGGATCCTGCAGGCACCCTGTTTTGCAATTTAATTAATTCAAGCATCAAATAAATTTCAATAAAAATCGACACTTGAACTTATGATAACACTAAAATTAAATTGGAATCATAAAAATTTATTTTTGACATTATTCCAATATGAAAATTGCATAAAAACCCTAAAATATGTTATTTTTACCCGCAGACACATACCTATCATAGTGTCAGACTTGAATCAGGGGTAAAATCACCATGAAAATTCAGAAAATTTTACAGGGGACTACTAAAAAGAAAAACATAGATTCTCCTTTTTACATATCGGAAAAATCATCTTCGGTTAGAGAGATATCATTCCGGCAATCTGTACTTGAATTTAACAAATATAAAATCTATCAAAATAAGTACTTCTGATTTTAAATACAGAGAAAAATAAAAAACCACATTAAAAAATTCTAAAATTTTATTCGTGAATAGAAGACATGCAAAAAAAGAATTTTTCTTTTTATAGATTATTGATCGGATCTCCGATTATGGAGATACAATCAACACAAGTTGAATTAGAGTTTTAATAAAGCATAACGAGTTCTAAAAAGTTGATTTAACTTTCTAATAAAGGAAAAATAACAGATAATGACAGAAAAATATAAGAAAATTATAGTAAATAATAGATTCTAATATGAAGCTACTGCAATTTACAGATTACGAATCGAATCTTGGATGACATAAATATCACATCTGCAACTTATACCTGAATATCAATAGCGATTTTAAGTAACAGAAATCACGATTCGACTTTGTATTTTTCTAACAAGGTTCTCGAACTCAAAAACGTCTGACTTTTTTACAGAGACTTACTGATAAATTCATGGACTAATCATAAAAAAATCAGAATTTTACAACAAATATTTAAACATGAAATAACATAATTTCTACAGACCTAGAATCAAAACACATGAAAATCTAAGAAAACACTAAAAACTATGATTTAAAAATGAAAAAAAATACATAAACAGCATAAGGAAATTTAATTTAATGCTGAAATATATGAAATAAACATTAACATGACAAGAAAATAAAAAAAAATACAGGGAATCCATGGTTGAAATTGATTTACCTTTTGAAAATATAGATTTAGCCCATTTAACGAGTAAATCGCATATTTCATTGGTTAAGAACATAAAATAGTAATATAAACGATTCTAATGGATTAGAATCCTGAAAAAAAAACCCAAACTGAGTTAGATCATCTTCTTGATTCGTTTTTGGGGTTGTTGGATGAGATCCATGGTTAAAAACCATGAACACAAGGGGCGCCCATGGTAAAATCCATTGAAAAACATAAAAAAAACTAATAAAAATAATGAAATAATATTAAGTAACTGACCTTGGGGCTGCAGCTACAATGGAGGAAGGAGGAGGTGCTGGAGAGGAGAGAGAAGTCACGAAATTGGGAGAGAAAAGAGCCTAGGGATTGACCCCCCTTTGGCTTCTATTTATAGAAATAAATTAGGTTTTCTAAAAGAGTCCTAAAAAAAACAAATTGGTTTTTCTGGGTGAGGGAGGGGCGATTTTTCTTAATTGGTTTTGACTCTTAAACTTTTCAAATTAGGCCCTGACTAATCTAGGACTCCTAATCCTATTAAAATAACTCCAAATGTGGTGCCACCCTATGTGGGCCCACACTTGGTTTTTAAAACTTTAATTAATAACTTTAAAAACTAATAGTTAAAAACCAAAGTAAAAATGGATTTTTAAAAATGATTTAGACTCTTCTAAACCCTTAATCTAACTAGGACACTGACTAACCCTAGTCTAACCCCAACTTCTGCAAATGTGGCACCACCTCAAGTGGGCCCCACTTGAATTTTCAAAAAGAATTTTAAAACTTGAAAATGAGAAGTTTTTCAAAAGATATTCAAAAGTAGACTTGAAATTGAAAGATTTGAAATAACACAAAGTCCTGACTAGGTCAGAACTCCTCTGAATATGGAACCAACTGAGTAGGCTCCAAATGAGGGTTTTGAAAAATTTGAAATAAAGACTGAAAATGGCTTTGAAAAGGGGTTAAAATCGATAAATGGAATTCAAAGGTTTTGAAAACAGAGTCCTAAGCGAACTAAAACTCTGAACCAGAGTCCTAAACAATTTAGGACTCTGAGATTTTAGATTTTTGAAAGCCAAATGAAGAGGTTTTTGAAAGATTTTATCAGAACTAGTAAAATAAGTCAGAAAATACAGTCAGGGTTAGAGTCCTAACTCAATTAAAACTCTGAAATAGAGTCCTGAATCAACTGGAACTCCGCAAAATGACCTAATTCTTTTGAAAAACAAGTTAAGAAGGTAAAAATGGAGGTAAAACAAGATTCAGAAAAGAGTCTTGATCAGATTAGGACTCTGAGACAAAGTCCTGATCGGACTGAAACTCTAGATTTTGGGTCTTTTCTGAAAAACAGATGAAAGAATTTGTGAAAACCAGTGAAAATGGAAATAAGCAGTGAAATCAGAACAGAGTTCTGATCCAACTGGAACTCTGAGGACAGAGTCCTGATTCGGCCAAGACTCCCAGAATTCTGGATTTTCCGAGAAAACAAATGAGAGGATTTTGAAAAACAGACAAAAATAAGGTAGAAATTGAAGTCTGGTTCAGAGTCCTGATCTGACTAGGACTCTAAAGAAGAGTCCTAATTCGACTAGGACTCTAAAAATTTTTTGTTTTCTAGAAAGCAAATGATGAGATTTTAAAAAGAACTTTTGAAAAAAGATGGAGATGAAGTAAGAAAATAAACTCGGGATAGAGTCCTGACTCGATCAGGACTCTGGGATAGAATCTCAGAATTTTGAAACCCTGTGATAGAAGTGTAACAATTTTGAAATTTGGAAAGATACATGAAGAGATTTTAGAAAGATTCTCTCAAAATTGAAATCAGGGTCAGAGTCCTGACCCAATTGGGACTCTTTGAACAGAGTCCTGGTTTAACTAGAACTCTGAGTTTTTAACTTCTCTTTGAAGGATTTTGAAAGGTTTGGTTGAAAACCAGAAAAATATCAGCGAAAGATAGAGTCCTAATCTGACTGAGACTCTGAGGAAGAGTCCTAATCTGACTGAAACTCTGAAGTTTTGGGCAAAAAGAAAGATTTTGACAAATTTTGTTGAAAATAAGTAAAAGTAGTGATGAGAAGCGGAGTCCTAGTCTGACTGAAACTATATGATAGAGTCCTAGTCCGACTAAAACTCTAAGATTTTGGCTCTTTCAAAAATCAGACAAGCAGGTTTTCGAAAACAAGCGAAGAACAAAAGTAAGGAATGAAATCAGGATAGGGTTTTGATTCGATTAGGACTCTGAGAAAGAGTCCTAATTCGGCTGGGACTCTAGAATCTTGGTCAAAATAGAGGATTTTTAAATATTTTCTCAAAAACAGATAAAATGGTTGTAAAAGGTAAAGTTCTGATCCGACTGGGACTCTAGAAAAAGTGTCCTGATCCGACTGGGACTCTAGGATTTTGGCCAAAATGACAAAAATGGATAAGGGATAAGACTATGTCTGGTTAAAAATCAAAATAAAGTTTTGAAAAGGCTTAAAAAGATGAAAAGACAGAGTCCTGATCCAACTAGGACTCTGAATTTTTTAAGAAATTTGATAAATGAAGGAATCCAGAAGTGACACCACCTATATGGCTCTTATTTGAGGACTGAAATTAGTTGAAATTGAGTTTAAAATGAACCCAGATTGTTTTCTAAGCAAAACATTTTAAAATATGAGATCCTGGGGGTTAACAAATGGTAGAATGTTGATTTAAAACCCAGTTTTTTTTTAAACTGATTTTAAAAGAAAAGTTTTAAAACTCGAATCTGGATTCAATATTTTGAAAACAAGAGTGCTGGATCTCGACAATGAGATGCAATGACATGAAATGGTATGCAATGCAATGAAATGATATGCCAAATGCATGCAATGACACATGAAATGTAAACCCCGGATGAGAGACTTGGAATCCCGAACCTCTGGCAGAGATAAAGAATTTGGAGACTCTCATTTGAGGTTGAAAACTGATAGTTGAAATTGAGCTAAAATAAGGATTAAATCTTGATTATAGGATGAAGTTTTGAGATTTATTGTAAAATTTGGGCTATGAACAGCCCTAGCTCAGAGGTCGGTCAGTTGGTTCCCTGAAGACTGCAAAGAGTGGGTTCCAGTGGCAGAAGGCAGGTCTGTGAATGAAGGTGAAAATTTGGGGTGTTTACTGATTCCCCTCTTTGCTGCTAAGCCGGTTGAAAGTCGGGCTTAGTGACAAAGAAAAACACACCAAATTTGGGCTATAAAAATGCCTCAGTTAGCAGAATCTGACCATGTATAAAAGAATTAACTTTGGTGATAGTGGTAGGTATGGAATGGAGAATAAATAAGAAAATTCACCTCATCGAAATGAGGCTCAGGCTTAGCCCTTATCCTGGATGGGACAAAAAATACCTCATGGAAGAAGGAGGCTTAGGTTTGACCCTTAACCTGAAAGGAACGATACCTCGTAGAAAAATGAGGTTCAGGTTTGACCCTTAACCTGAGAGAGGATGATACCTCATAGAAAAACGAGGTTCAGGTTTGACCCTCAACCTGAAAGGGACGATACCTCATGAAAGAACGAGGTTCAGGCTTAACCCTTAACCTGAAAGGGATGATACCTCGTGGAAAAACGAGGTTCAAGCTTGACCCTTAACCTGAAAGGGAATGGCAGAATCCTCGAAAGAAGAAACCATGATGGGACCTTCAAATTTTGCACAATAAATCCGAGAGGGGTTTGTAAAAGAAAGAAAGGGGGGTTAAAAATGATAAATGTTTTTTGTAGGAGGTAAATTAGAAGGTGAATAAGACAACTTTCTTGAAGAGGAATAAGGCAACCCTTTCGTCAACGTGAAAGGCAAACAAGGTAATCCTTTCAAAGAAAAGTAAGGCAACTCTTTTGACAACGTGAAAGATGAACAAAGCGATCTTTTCAAAGAGAAATAAAGTAACTCTTTTGACAACACGAAAGACAAACAAGGCAATTTTTTCCAAAGAGGAATAAGGCAACTCTTTCAACAATGCGAAAGATGACAAAGGCTATCCTTTCGGAGAGAAGATAAGGCGAATCTTTCAACAACGCAAAAGATGACAGAGGCTATCCTTTCGGAGAGAAGGCTTATTTTTCAACAACGTGAAAGACGACAAGGCAATCTTTTCGAAGAGGAGTAAGGCAACTCTTTCGACAACGCGAAAGATAAACAGGACAATCTTTTCAAAGGAAAGTAAGGCGACTCTTTCGACAATGCGAAAGACAAACAAGGTAATCCTTTCAAAGAGAAATAAGGCAACTCTTTCAACAACGCGAAAGACGACAAAGGCTATCTCTTCAGAGAGAAGGCTAATCTTTCAACAACGCGAAAGATGACAAAGATTATCCTTTAAGAGAGAAGGATAATCTTTCAACAACGTGAAAGACGACAAAGGCTATCCTTTCAAAGAGAACGCTAATCTTTCAACAACGTGAAAGACGACAAATGCTATCCTTTTAGAGAGAAGGTTAATCTTTCAATAATGTGAAAGACGACAAAGGCTATCCTTTCAGAGAGGACTAATCTTTCAACAACGCGAGAGACGTCAAAGGATATCCTTTAAGAGAGAAGGCTAATATTTCAACAACGCGAAAGATGACAAAGGCTATCATTTCGGAGAGAAGGCTAATCTTTTAACAACGCGAAAGATGACAAAGGCTATCCTTTCAAAGAGAAGACTAATCTTTCAACAACGCGAAAGATGACAAAGGCTATCCTTTCAGAGAGAAGGCTAATCTTTCAACAACACAAAAGATGACAAGGCAAATCCTTTCATAGAGAAGTAAGGCAACTCTTTCGACAACGCGAAAGGCAATTCTTTTGACAACACAAAAGATGTACAAGACAATGGAAAGCAATTCTTTCGACAACGTGAAAGATGTATAAGGCAATGTAAGGCAATTCTTTCAGCAACACGAAAGATGAATAAAGTAATGGAAGGCAATTCTTTCGGCAACACGAAAGATGAATAAGGCAATGCAAGGCAATTCTTTCAACAACGCGAAAGATGAATAAGGCTACTCTCTCAAGAAGGCAAAAGGTGATGCCAAAATGTGTCGAGATGGACATCGAGCTTTTCACTTCATGTCGGGATAGCAAGAAAATATTGCCAATAAGATAAAAATTGTAGTTGGTTCAAGATAATTGAAAATAAGCACATTTATATGAAAATATTCCCTCTTCTACCTTGAGTATTACCTCCAACTGGGCTAGCTTCGTAGAATCTAGAATCAAAATTGAATTATTCTTGTTGAGTTTCTTCAAGGAAGCTATCAATTTCCTTGATATGAAAAGAAATGAATTTGTTCTCAGTATCATAAAAGCAATCAATGAAAGTATATTGATAAAAGAATTTCACATAGATAAAGATGATTCTTGGTAGTGTTGGCAGTTTGATATATGAGTTTTACCAATGATGATCTTTTGCACTCTTTTGAGACATGGAGGATGAGTTTTCCTTGGGATTTGGTGAGAATTTCATCACATCAGCCTTTAACTTATCCGTGTTCTGATTTTCCCTGGAAGGACACGTCGCAAACTCTTTCAACTCAAAGATATTCTGCATCTTCTTTAATCCCAAGAATTATATTAAGGATATTGTCTCTTTTAATTGAAGTATCTTGATAATGCTTTGTGCTCTTTTGAGACATGAAAAGTGAGTTTCTTGAGATTGGGTGAGAATCTCATCACATCAGCCTTCAACTTAGTTGTGTTCTGATTTTCTTAGGAAAGACACGCCACAAGCTCCTTCAACTTGAAGATATTTCGCATCCTTTTTTATTCTCAGAAAGTGAATTAATAAAATGGTCTCTTTGGATGAAAATCTCTTTATGATAACAGTGATTAAATATCTTTTAGGGATTGACGAGAGGTTTATCACATCAGACTTCAACTTAATGATAATTTAAACTTTTCCTGGAAGAACACGTCGCATACTCCTTCAACTCGGAGATGATCTGAGTCTTCTTTGGCCCCGGGGGTCTAACCCATCCATCAGCCTTCAACTTGATGATGATTGAGAGATCCCTTTTGCAGATAGTTGATTGTAGCTTGATTGATTAAAGAGATATTGAGATTGAGTGAATTCTTTTTATATCGCCCAAGATATTTTCATTGCCTTATTACCAGAATAATCTTTAAAAATATGCCATAGCTACGATCAATACCGATTCACTTATGGCTTCTTAACATCATTGAATTTTTTCTTTGCTAGTCATATCAAGGATTTTTCTTCATCCTTTTGGTTGACCAACAAAAAAGCTTGAATTTTCTTCTTTCTTTCCAAGAGCTTTGTCCTTTTGGAAGGAATACTGAAGGTAATATAAGGTAGACTTTTTATGCAATAAAGATTTTGAGATCAACAACTATTTTGATAGTAAATTGGCAAAATATTCTTGAAATCCTTGATGAAAGAAATCGCTTGAGGTCTAATTGACACATCCGTGGCTAGATTCTTCTCTCTTTTCCCCAAAAAAGAGACTCAGGCTTGACCCTTACCTGAACGAGTAATAAAAGATACTCATCTTTTCCCTGAAGATGAGGTGTTTGCAAAACAAACTTTTGAAGAGAAATAGAGTTTTCGTCAAAAGTCCCTATCTCTAGGCTTCTCTTATGAAAATGGGGTCGCTAACTGTAAACACCCCAAATTTTCATCATCCATTCTCAAACAACCCTCCTCGGGCAATGCCAACCCTGTTAGGTCAGTGTAGGAGTTAAACCCTGAGTCAGTTTCAGAAAATCACCATTTTACCAATTTTTATTAAGAAAATTACCATTTTGCCCCTAGGTCATCCCGGACCCCAGTCAGTCGGAGTCAACAAAGCTCACTGGTCAGTTCAGAACAGTTAGAATATCAGTCATTTCAAGCTCATTTGAGCTCACAATGAACAAACCATTTTCATTTTTTACCATTCCTGCCAAAATGGGATCATTTCTTCAAAAATGAGCTCATTTCTCATTCAAATCCAAGCCAATTGTCTTCGAGTCAGTCAGTCATATTCCTCAGAGTCTAACTTGAGCTCACCAGGAGTTCGAGTGCTTCAGTTTCAGTTCAAAACCATTTCTAAGTGTCCAGGAGCCCATTTTAGTCCATTTCAGCTCTTTCAGCTGAAATTAAGCTGAGTTCAGCCAATTAAGTTAGTGTTTGAGATTCGATTTTAGTTCATGTCAGTATTACTAACCTTTGTTTTAGCTCAAAGCTAGCTCAGATCTCTAATTCACTTCACTCCAATGACCATTCTGTGCCATTTCTCTAAAAATGATAGTATTTCTTGAAAATTTAGTCGAAGAGTCCAATTGAGTCAGTACTATTGTCAATTCATTGGAGTTCTGAAACTCTAAAACCCAGCTCAATCTAGCTCATCTCAGTTCAATCCAGCTCGAACCCCAATTTTCAGTGTCACTCTAACCCAGTAGAGTCCCGAAAACCATTTCTTGAGCTATTTTGCAAATTTTATCAATTTTAATGCTTTTTAAACTGGTACAACTGCCAATCGGGGTCTAATATCCAAAATTCTTCATTCAAGGTCTGCATTTCATGTCATTTCTCATCATTTCTAAGGATTTCATAACATTTCATCATATTTCATTTCATTTTCGAAGTTCAGAACTCCAGTTTTATAAATTTCAATCCAGATTGAGTTTTAAAAGTTTTCAGAAATCAATTTCAAACCCCTGGATTTCCAAAATTGACATTTTTACCTCCGGGATTCTAAATTTAGAAATATTTTCTCAAGAAAAACAATCTGGATTTATTTCAAACTCAAATTTTTAAATTCTATACTGGATTTACTTTGCAGCGGGGTATTGAACTTCAAAATCTGAGCTCGTTTCAAAAACTACCAAAAATAGCTCATTTCGTTTGGAAATTTTCTAAAAAGACTATTTTACCCCTCCAATCGTCAAAATGAATTTCAAAAGTGGAATTTAGACCCGCTCTGAGATGGTTCATTCATTTGCATTTTATGTTTTAATTTATAAAAAAGAAAAAAAAATTGCCTTTTTCTTTATTATTTTTATTTCTTTTGTTTTATTTTTTTTTCTAAGGTGGGACCCACAAGGGGGTCGACCACCCTAGCTTCTCTTCCATCCCATTTCCTTTCTCTCCTCCTCTCCTTTCTCTTTCCTTCTTCCCTTCTTTCCTTCTTTCCTTTTTTTTCTTTTTCCTTCTTTCTTTCTTTTCTTCCTTTCTTCTTCCTTTTTCTTTCTTTCTTTCTTTCTTTCTTTCTTTCTTTCCTCTCCCTCCACTCACGTATGGTAGCTTCCAGCCCCTCCTTCTTCCTCTTTCCCTCTCCTTTTTTCCACTTTCTTTCCTTTTCCTTCCCTTCCTTCTTTCCCCTTTCTTCCTTACTCCCTTGCCATTTCCCTTCACAGTCGTATGGCTGCCAACGATTCACGTAAAAACTTATTCCACTCTCTCATTCCTAGCAAAAAATTAAACCTAGAAAACTTAGGGCAAATGGCTATTAAGCCCTAAGTCCAAAAAACAAAAGGAGGAGACACAACGGCTGCCCAAGGGAGCCCATCTCATGCATCTCTCTCTCTCTCTCTCTCTCTCTCTCTCTTTCTCTCCCCTTTGCTGCAACAACTGCCAGCCTTCTAGCAGCCACCACACAGCTGCCACTACCAGCTTGCAGCCTCCATGCCCAGCAGCTCCACACCCAGCCAGCTTCCCCTTTGAAGCTCCATGCTCAGCAGCAAGACCTTCACAACCATCTCCTTTGAAGCAAACCCTCTTCAGGCCACATCTTCAACAAGAACCTCCAAGGAAGCTCCCTTTTTTATCGGTGCAGCAACCATCCTCAAGCCATAGCTCCAGCCGGTGCCACCTCTTTCAAAGGCTCCCACAGCAGCCATTGCTGCCATCGCTCCAGCTCACCAACAGTGCCGCCATATTGCCATTCTCACACCCAGCTTCCTCTTGCAGCCTCTTCAAGTCCAAGATTTTAGATCTTCATCAACAAAAGTTTCAGCACCCGTTCCAGCACTTGCAGCCGCCAACCAGCGTTCCAGGTCTCCATAGCTGCAACTGCTCCCAAGGTAAGGCCTATTCATGTTTGTGTTGATCATGCCAAGTGTTGTATGGTTTGCCTCTTGATAGTCCATCGAAATAAGACCCTCTTGGTGATGCTAGATGATAGGAAACAATGAGAGTTTTTTCTTTTCTTTTACTTTTCATGATAATGCATACATAAATGAGAGGATTCATCCAGCCAATGGATTGAACCCCTCATTTCAATGGCTATATCAAATCAATATTTTGCCTCCATGCTTTTCCTTTGTTTTGTTTTCATATAAATTGTATAATTTAGGTATTGCTTTTGATTTATTTCATTAGGTATATTTCATTAGTTCATTAATGCATATCTTGTTAGTTTATAGGTTTTTCATTTAGGCATGTAGTCCAGTTATGATTTCATGTAAAGATTTTCATTCAAAAATATTAAAAATTTTATGATAGATGTTATTATTTGTCTATGATCTTTTGCCAAAAAATTGAGTTTGTTCAGGTTTTGTAACCCATCTAAACCGATCAAACCCTAAATCAGGTTTTTTGTCTCTCTGAACTTCCAATTTGTACTTTAGCAGACAAGAACCTCCAGCACCACCCTTGTGGGAGATTCAGATTGTCCTCCAAAAATCACAGTAGATTTATAATTAAATCTACTAATGATATGGAAATTTTGAGGTTTTTCCAAGCAGTTTTGACCTCTGTCAAAAATCGGATTTCCCAGACCCCTGGGAAAATATCGATTTTCCTTTGTCAGGGTATAGACAAACCCTAATGCATCGAGTCCGTTCAATACGTAGCCTGTCTACAAAAACTTTTAACACAAAAGTTGTTCCTAACATATTTTTCTGTCATTTCCTAAAATTTGGGGATTTTAGAAACTGTCTTAGTATTTTTCTCGAAAATTTCTTTTCTATCTGATAGATTCCAATATCCAGAAATTTCAGAGATTCGGGTCTCTGATAATAGTGTGCCTTTTTCCAAACCGTAACCCGAATCCCAATGATGCAAAAATATAAAAAGTTTTCCTGTTTGTGTGGGACATTTTCCCATAATTTCAGCCTTTTTACCATCTGTTTACTATTTTCTTATATTTTCTACAGAAACCTGTTTGTTTCCCCTAAATCTTAGAGTTGCCGGATTCTGATCCGACTTGCCGGAGTGGTACAGCTCCGAAAATAGGTCAAAACCAGGAAGTGTAAAATGCAAAAAATCTTCTCCTAACTGTCCTCTATAACCCCATAAAATTTGGGAAATTTTTATGAAAGTTTGATATCCGAAATCTCCTTTAGAATCAATATTTTAGGCAAAAATCACAAAATTTAGGGTTTTTAGGTAAATTTCCATATTTAAAAATACAAAAAATTAGATTTTCGAGCTCCATTATGTTTTTTAGGGTTAGTATAGGTGTCCATTCCAAATTTGGCTTAATTCCAAGTTCATTTGCTTCATGTGTTAGTTTATTTTTAAATTCAGAAGCGAAAATCAAGTTAAAATTGAAATTTTATGATATTTTCGCCATTTTAGGGTTTTATTCATGTAAATAAGCATGTAGAATCATATTAGGGTTAATTTCAATCTCATTTACATTTCTTATTTTTCAATTTTGCAAAATTTATTTCAGAAAACCCTGGTTTCAAGGCCATAGTCTTGTTATCAGAGGTATTTTGGTCATTTTGACCTAAATTTCGAAATTTCAATCTTTAATTTCATAAATTTTCATGCATATCATCATATTTCATCATATTGTATTTGGTTTATTTCATTTGATTTTCAAAATTCCAAAATTTACAAAAAATCTTTTAGAAAACCCTGATTTCAAGGTCATCAGGGGTATTTTGGTCATTTTGACCCCAATTTCGAATTTTCAAGTTTATTTTCGAAATTTATTCATTATTTATCATGTTTATATCAAAAGGGGTATGAATTTGGGTTTATATCTGAATAATATTCGATAATTTCCTATATTTTCAGATAAATTCAGAAAAACCTACATTTTTGTTCTAACCTTGTTTTCTAGTTTTGGAGGAATATTCAAGAAGAAGACTTAGTTATTTTATTTCTTTATTTTATTCAATTCAATATAAAAAGCAATATAATATTTGGAATAAGAGTTACATTTTTGCTTAGAATAGGGCTGCAATTTATATAGTTTAATTTCTGCAAATTTCAATATTTGATGTATGATTCATGCACATTTATTTCAAATTCACTATGGTTGACACGAATGGCACGTGCACAAGCTCTTATGGAGTTTATAAATTTGGTGGGATTTGTATTTATGGCCATAGTCAGAATACGAAGAAAACCAAGATTTATGATCTTCATATTAGTCACATTCAGCCTACACACTTAGGCTAGCTTCAAAAAAATGCACTGCATTTCTCAAAATTTCAAAAGGATTTTCCAATTTCTCAATGAATTTCCCTTTCAAATTCATATTCATTCATTCATATCATTCAAATTGCATTATTTTCAAATTCATTTTCCAGTTTCAATTTCAGAAAAATCAATTTTCTCAAGGATTTACCAAGTCTTTCTCAGGATTTGATTTTCTCAGAATTCTAAAATTTCAAATGAGATTTCAAAGTATTTCCCAAGTTCAAATCAAGATTTTCCAATGTTTTAAACTTCTTAAATTTCAAAATCCCAAGTTTTCAGAAATCGATTTTCTCGGATTTCCCATTTTCCTAAGGATCCAGTTTCCTGAGAATCTGTTTTCCATTTCAAAAAATCCTTTTTCAATGACTTTCTTAGATTTTCTCAGAATTCTCAAATCCATTTTCAAAGAAAAAAAATTCCAAATCTTAAAAATCGTTTTTCCCAAGACTCAAGTTTTCTTGAGAATTCATTTTCCAATCCAATTTCTGATTTCCAAGGAAATTCAATGATTTCCCCAGGAATTTTAATTTCAAGCACTTTCCCAATCATTTTTCAAGCATAATTTAGTTTTCCAAAGCAAACATCATATTTTCTCAAAATTGCATCTTTTCAAAATTTCATAGCACAAGCCTGATTCTTTGTGCATTCTAGGAAAAATAGAGCATAATTTATATATTTGAGTCAAGTTAAAGCACGTAATTGATCATTGGTTCAATTACCCTTGGTAAAGGCGCCAGGAACGGTTGAACCTCGTACCGACAGGCGGATCTCATTCCACGGATTTTTCCTGCAAATTTTCAAAACTAAGGCGAGTTAATTTTCAAAAACTATTTTCAAAACTTTGGTCGAGTTTGACTCGCGAAATTTGTTTCTCTCTCGCAAGGGAGGGGAAAATTTTTGCAATGATAACACTAACAAAGGTCCCGAATATCATAGAGGAGCAAGTCCATCACACTCTCCTGGGAAAAAGGGTCCTCGATGACGGAATGGCCTAACAAAAGACTTTGGGGGGTCACAAGGAGAACGAGCTTTCGTCGAAGCTCTCACTGAAAAAAGGGTCTCTTGTATGACAATAAAGATTATTTTGCAAACTGTTCGTGAAGCACGAGTCCCTTCAAACTCTCCCTAAAAGAGGTTCAACGAACGAACAATAAAGACTAGCGAAAAGAATGAGCTCCCTCGAACTCTCCTTGGAAAAAGGGTCCCTCGCAAGAGAAATGATTGATAATTGATTTTGAGCTAATTGGCGGACGAATTCAACACCAAGGTCGAATCTTGAAAGACCATAATTGTCGGATGCGACCCAAAGGTTGGAAAAATATGATTGACTTTGATAGAATTTGATAACCCAAAGGTTTGCTTTGATGAAAATTGATTGATAAACTTTGATTGACCCAGAGGTCCGGAAATGATTGATTTGGAAGAAATTGGTGATCGGAGGTCTGACTAACAACAATAGGTGACTCGAAGGTCAAATTAACAAACTTGAGTGACCTGAAGGTGCGATTAACAAAAATTATCTACCCAAAGGTTGATTAGACAAACATTGATTGACCCAAAGGTTGTTTTTTGGCAAGATTGGCAAAAATGGTTTTGATAAAAGACTTGACTCGAAGGTTGAATTTGAAAAAGATTGGTATCTTGAAAAGTGTTTGTTGATTGTGATGGGAGATTTTTCATCTTCATCTTCGCGACGACTTTGGATGACTTGTCGGGGTCTTAGGATTATCCCTTAACCTGAAGGAAAAAATGAATTTGATGCAAATGAATGTATGCAAATGCAAATGAATGCAAAATGATGTAAATGGGTGCACATGCGTGCAAAATGAGAGATTTGTTTGATCCCGCCTGCATACAGGATGTTTTAAAGACAATTTTTAAAATAATGCCCGAGTGTAATAGGGGAAACAAATTTTGGATAAAAGCAAGATAATTGATGTTTGAAGAATGCTCTCTGAAGGTGACAAAGCAACTGACTTTTGGTTGATTCAGGAGGGACTCTGAAGAGGGTCACTCCTCATGAAAGGACATTTTGCAGAGAAGGAGAACAAAAGGTGGCATTAAGCTTATGAAGAAATTTGATAATTTTATTGATGACAAATCAAGGAAAGATGAACAGGATTATATCATCCTTCTAAAATAAAAGCAAGATGAGAAATGGGGAAAATGCTGGCATCGTCAGTTTTTTGAATGATTGAGGAAAAAGCTTACTTAGGATCACTGGTCCTCCTTTTCATCTTCAACGAGGAGATTCTTATCAATGCAATCTTGAATGATGTTCTTGAAGATGAAATAATACTCGGTGTCGTGCTCCATTATCCGATGAAACTTGCAGAACTGATCTTTAAACCTTCCCATGGTCACAAGTGGATTTGCCATCTTAGGAAGTTTAACCATCCCCTTGGTTATCATATACTCAAGAACTTGCTCAAGTGGTTGTTCTAAGGTAGTAAACTCACAGTCATATCCCCAACCGTCATGCTTTGGTCACCCTTGGGGTTTTAATTCTAGTTGGATGCTCGCGGGAGGACTATCATTCTGCTTGTTGATTCTATCCTTTTGACCTATGTGGTCATCTCTGCCGGGATTTAGGTTTCCTAATCCGCCGATATGGTTCTTTCTGCCACCCATTTTGCTTTTGCCATTGTTGTTGCCGATGGTATTCACAGAGAGGGTGACACATGATTTCTTCTTGATATCAGAGCTGCTTTTTGAGAGTGTGAGGCTCTCATATACTCCATTCTCTATCCCCATTTCGAGTCATTCAGCTCATTCTGTCAATTCAATGAAAGATCATGCCGGGGAAGTAAAGATCAGGCCTCTCAAAGGTTGAAAGAAATTATTCAGGATGACCGACAATGCATGACCTTCCGATATCGGATCCTTCATTTGATTGCAAGTGGATCTCCATCTGTGGATAAAGTCTCTGGACTTTTCAGTGTCCTGCTTCAGATTATAGAGGTGATTCAGGGTTGGTAGCACCTCTGTGTTGAAAAAAATCGCTTAATAAAAATATTAACCATCTTGTCAAATTCCTTCAGATCGATGGGATTGATGTGCTCTGAATACCATTTGGCAACGATGCCCTCCAGACTGCGAGGAAAACATCTAAACAAAGCGTGATTGTCTCTCTTGAATTTATTGCATTCCACAAAGAACATAGCCAGGTAGGCCTTGGGATTGCCAGTCCCATCAAATTTGATAAATTTATGAGGAAGATCCTCTAGGTTGTCATCCCCTTCCAAACCATCATAGAAATCCTCGCTTGTGAAGACCCTCTTGCCTTTATCATGGGCTTGTAGATCTTTGACTATTTTGAGCACGTCTTTAAGTTGTGATTGGTCGGGTCGTTAAGAGATTGGTCCTTGGAATTAATGGCTAACCCTTGCCTCTGGGCTCTGAGTCATCTTCTGAAAAGCTGGCTGAGCATCACACTCTTTCTCAGCGTCACCCTCTAACTCAATTTCTTCAGAAATATCCTCCTGTTGAACTCTTTTCTTTGAAATTTTTGGGTGCTTTTTCAGAACATGGCCCTTAATCTTCTTCTTGGTGGGAGTCTTGCCGAAACTGGCTCTTGCTTGCTCTATCATCATCTTACTCATCATTTTCTGAAATAATGAGTATATTTATGGATCCATATCATCATTGGCATGTTGATTCTGTTTTCTAGCAGATCGTGGCAAATCCATTTCTTGCTCGCTGCCACTGCTAAGGTATTGAGGCGACGTTGTCTTCTTCCCTGATCTGGTCTGAATCATTCCACAATGCCAAAATTCTCTATAGAACAAAAGGATTATCAGAGTGATGGAAAAATTCTTGAAGGCAATGACTTTGAGAATAGATGGAAAACAATGGATGAAGAATTTGAAATTAGGTTGACAATTTGAAGAAAATATCCCATCACCAGCGATTGGAATTGCAACGACTGCGTTGTTATTCCATGAGAGGGAACAAACAACCAGGGCATGGCTTGTTACCTAGGCGAGGCCGTCAACCATGAAGGAAAATGCCATTTTTGAAGGAAAGAGATACCTCTTGGCAAAAACAATCCACAAAAATTGAAGGATTTTGAAAGATTTGGTTAAAACTAGTAAAATATTAACAAAAGATAGAGTCCTAATCCAACTGAGACTCTAAGGAAGAGTCCTAATCTGACTGGAACTCTAAAATTTTGGGCAAAATGAAAGATTTTGACAAATTTTATTGAAAATAGGTAAAAATAGAGATGAGAAGCAGAGTCCTAGTCTGACTGAAACTCTGTGATAGAGTCCTAATCCGACTGAAACTCTAAGATTTTGGCTCTTTCAAAAATCAGACGAGCAGGTTTTCAAAAACAAGCGAAGAAACGAAGTAAGGAATGAAATCGGGATAGGGTCCTGATTCGATTAGGACTCTGAGAAAGAGTCCTAATTCGACTGAGACTCTAGAATTTTGGCCAAAATGGAGTATTTTGAAAGATTTTGGCAAAATAGGTAAAATGGTAGTAAAAGGTAGAGTTCTGGTCTGACTGGGACTCCAAAAAAAAAAGTCCTGATTCGACTGAGACTCTGGGATTTTGGCCAAAATGATAGAAATGGACAAGGGATAAGACTATGTCTAGTTAAAAATCAAAATGGAGTTTTGAAAAGGCTTAAAAAGATGAAAAGACAGAGTCCTGATCCAACAAAGACTGAAATTTTTGAGAAATTTGATAAATGAAGGAATCCAGAATCGACACCACCTAAATGGGTCTCATCTTAGGACTGAAATCAGTTAAAATTGAGTTTAAAATGAACCCAGATTGTTTTCTAAGAAAAACATTTTAAAATATGAGATCCTGGAGGTTAACAAATGACAAAATGTTGATTTAAAACCCAGTTTTTTTTTTTAAATTGATTTTAAAAGAAAAGTTTTAAAACTCGAATTTGGATTCAATATTTTGAAAACAAGAGTGTTGGATCTCGATAATGAGGTGCAATGACATGCAATGCTATGCAATGCAATGAAATGATATGCCAAATTGTAAACACCTCAAATTTTTACCCTCATCCAGTGTTTACACTTCATATATCATTGCAATATCATTGCATGCATTTGACATGTCATTGCATAGCATTGCATGTCATTGCATCTCATTATCGAGATCCAGAACTCTTGTTTTCAGAATATTAATCCAGATTCAAGCTTTAAAACTTTTCTTTTGAAATCAATTTCAAAACCTGGGTTTTAAGTCGATATTCTTGCCATTTGCCAACCCTCAGAATCTTATATTTTGAAATGTTTTCCTCAGAAAACAATCTGGATTCATTTTAAACTCAATTTCAATTGATTTTAATTCTCAGATGAGGCCCATTTAGGTGGTGTTATTTCTGGATCCCTTTATTTATCAAAAATCTCAAAATTTTCAGAGTCCTAGTCGGATCAGGACTCTACATTTTCATCTTTTTGAATCTTTTTAAAATCTCTTTCTGATTTTAAACCAGCTGTGGTCATATGCTTGCCCATTCTCGGCGTTTTTAGCCAAAATTTTAGAATCCAAGTCCAATCAGGACTCTTTTTCTAGAATCCTAGTTGGATAAGGACTCTTTTTCCAGAATCCTAGTTGGATTAGAATTTTATTTTTTACTACCCTTTTTACCTGTTTTTGAGAAAACCTATCAAAATCCTTTGTTTTTTGCCAAAATTCTAGAGTCCCAGTCGAATTAGGACTTTCTCAGAATCCTAATTGAATCAGAACTCTATCTTTCGTCGTTATTCTTACCTGTTTTTAATCAAATCTTTCAAAATCTTTCAAAGAGAAGTAAAAAACTCAGAGTTTTAATCGAACCAAGACTATGTTTGAAGAGTCCTAGTTGGATCAGAACTCTGACCCTTATTTCAATTTTGAGAGAATCTTTAAAAAAATCTTTCTATTTATCCCTTCAGGAATCAAAATTGTTATACCTTTATTAGGGAGTTTCAAAGTTCTGAGGTTTTATCCTAGAGTCCTGATCGAATCAGGACTCTATCCCAGAGTCCTAATCAAGTCAGAACTCTATCCAAAGTTTGTTTTCTCATTTCATTCTCACTGGTTTTCAAAAGCTTTGTTTTAATCTCATCATTTGCTTCTCAGAAGACCAAAAATTTTCAGAGTTCTAGTCAAATTAGGACTCTTCTTTAGAGTCCTAGTCAAATCAGGACTCTGAATTGGACTTCAAATTTACCTTATTTTCACCTGTTTTTCAAAAAAAAATTATTTGTTTTCTCAGAAAATCCAAAATTCTGAGAGTCCTACTCCAATTAGGACTCTGTCCCTAGTGTCTCAGTTGGATCAAAAGTTTGTTTGATTTCGATACTTGTCGTTATTTTTACTTTTTTCACAAGTTCTTTCATTTGTTTTTCAGAAAATACCAAAAAAAATCTAGAGTTTTAGTTCGATCAGGACTCTGTCCTAGAGTTCTAATCCAGTCAGGAGTTTGTTCTAAAGTTTGTTTTTACTTCCATTTTCATTCATTTTCATTTGTTTTTCAAAAATTAGGTCATTTTGCAGAGTCCAATTAATTTAGGACTCTATTTCGGAGTTTCAGTTGAGTTAAGACTCTAACCCTGACTACATTTTTCGACTTGTTTTTACCAGTTTGATGAAATCTTTCAAAACCTTTTTCATTTAGCTTTCAAAATCCTAAAATCTCAGAGTCCTAAAATTTCAAAACTCTAGCCCAGAGTTCTAGTTCGATTAGGACTCTATTTTCAAGCCTTTGAATTTTATTTATTGATTTTAACCCCTTTTCAAAACTATTTTCAGTACTTATTTCAAATTTTCAAAACTTCGATGTGGGGCCCACCCAGTTGATGCCATATCTGGAAGAGTTCTAACCCAGTCAGAACTCTGTATCATTTCAAAACTTTCAATATCAAGGCTACTTTTGAATATCTTTTGAAAAACCTCTCATTTTCAAGTTTTAAAACCATTTCTGAAAAATCAAATGGGGCCCACTCGAGGTGGTGCCACATTTGCAAATGATATGTCAAATTGTAAACACCCCAAAATTTTACCCTTATCCAGTGTTTACACTTCATATATCATTGCAATATCATTGCATGCATTTGACATGTCATTTCATTGCATTGCATAGCTTTGCATGTCATTGCATCTCATTATCGAGATCCAGAACTCTTGTTTTCAGAATATTAATCCAGATTCGAGCTTTAAAACTTTTCTTTTGAAATTAATTTCAAAACCTAGGATTTAAGTCGATATTCTTGCCATTTGCCAACCCCTAGAATCTTATATTTCGAAATGTTTTCCTCAGAAAACAATTTGGATTCATTTTAAACTCAATTTCAATTGATTTTAATTCTCAAATGAGGACCATTTATGTGGTGTCACTTATGGATCCCTTTATTTTCAAAATTTTCAGAGTCCTAGTCGGATCAGGACTGTGTATTTTCATCTTTTTTAATCTTTTTAAAATCCCCTTCTGATTTTAAACCAGTTGTGGTCTTATCCTTGCCCATTCTCATCGTTTTTAGCCAAAATTTTAGAATCTCAGTCCAATCAGGACTCTTTTTCCAGAATCCTAGTTGGATCAGAACTCTTTTTCCAGAATCCTAGTTAGATCAGAACTCTATTTTTTACTACCCCTTTTACCTATTTTTGAGAAAACCTATCAAAATCCTTTGTTTTTTACCAAAATTCTAGAGTCCCAATCGAATTAGGACTCTTTCTCGGAATCCTAATCGAATCAGGACTCTATCTTTCATCGTTATTCTTACATGTTTTTAATCAAATCTTTCAAAGAGAAGTCAAAAACTCAGAGTTTTAGTCGAAGCAGGACTTTGTTTGAAGAGTCCTAGTTGGATCAGGACTCTAACCCTAATTTCAATTTTGAGAGAATCTTTCAAAAAAACCTTCTATTTATCCCTTTAGGAATCAAAATTGTTATACCTTTATCAGGGAGTTTCAAAGTTCTGAGGTTTTATCCCAGAGTCCTGATCGAATCATGACTCTATCCCAGAGTCCTAATCGAATCAGAACTCTATCCAAAGTTTGTTTTCTTACTTCATTTTCATTGGTTTTCAAAAGCTTTGTTTAAATCTTATCATTTGCTTATCAAAAAACCAAAAATTTTCAAAGTTCTAGTCGAATTAGGACTCTTCTTTAGAGTTCTAGTTAGATCAGGACTCTGAACGGGACTTCCGTTTTACCTTATTTTCACCAGTTTTTTAAAAAACTTTTATTTTTTTTCTCAAAAAATCCAAAATTATGAGAGTCCTAGTCCAATTAGAACTTTGTCCTCAGAGTCTCAGTTGAATCAGAAGTCTGTTTGATTTCAATACTTGTCGTTATTTTTACGTTTTTCACAAGTTCCTTCATTTTTTTTTCAGAAAATACCAAAAAAATCTAGAGTTTTAGTCCAATCAGGACTCTGTCCTAGAGTCCTAATCCAGTCAAGAGTTTGTTCTAAAGTCTATTTTTACTTTCATTTTCATTTCTTTTCATTTGTTTTTCAAAAATTAGGTTATTTTACAAAGTGCAGTTAATTCAGGACTCTATTTCGGAGTTTCAGTTGAGTTAGGAGTCTAACCCTGACTGCATTTTTCGACTTGTTTTTACTAGTTTGATGAAATCTTTCAAAAACCTTTTTGATCTAGCTTTCAAAATCCTAAAATCTCAGAGTCCTAAAATTTCAGAACTCTAGCGTAGAGTTCCAGTTCGATTATGACTCTATTTTCAAGTCTTTGAATTTTATTTATTGATTTTAACCCCTTTTCAAAGCTATTTTCAGTCTTTATTTCAAATTTTCAAAACTTCGATGTGGGCCCCACCCAGCCATATCTGGAAGAGTTCTGACCCAGTCAGAACTCTATCATTTCAAAACTTTCAATATCAAGGCTACTTTCGAATATCTGTTGAAAAACCTCTCATTTTCAAGTTTTAAAACCATTTCTGAAAAATCAAATGGGGCCCACTCGAGCTGGTGCCACACTTGCAAAAGTCAGGGTTAGATTAGGGTTAGTCAGTGTTCTAGTTAAGTTAGGAGCTTAGTATGTTTCAAATTGATGTTAAAATGCATTTTTACTTTGGTTTTAACTAGTGATTTTTAAAGTTTTAAAATCAAGATTTTTAAAATCCAATGTGGGCCCACTCTAGGTGGCACCATATTTGGGAGAGTTTAGGGTTAGTTTTGGGTTAGTCAATGTCCTACTTAGGTTAGAGGTACAGCTGAGTCAAAATTTGTTTTTAAAACATCCATTTTTACTCTTTATTTTTAACTTTGATTTTAAAGCTTTAAATTTTAGGGTTTTCAAGAAAACCCAAATCAGGCCCACACTAGGAGGCAACACATTAAGGGTATTTTAGGGTTTTGATTAGGGCTTAGATAGGGTCTAATTAGGCTAAATAATCTCTAAAAAATTCACCCCCCATTAGTGATTTTGGATATGTTTTAAAAGGGCAATTTTGGAATTAAGAAAAACCTTAATTAAACCTAATATTTTTCTATTTAAATGGGCCCTTAAAGGAGGTCGACCCCAAAGCCTTTTCAGCAGTTTCTTGGAGCTTCTCTCTCATCTCATCTGCTTCCTCCATTGCTTCAATCATCCAAGGTAATTTTCTATCATATTTTTAATGCTTTTTCTAATTTTTTTATGACTTTTCATTAGATTTCACCATGGAAACCCTTGTGTTCATGGATTCAACCATGATTTTTTATCAAGTACCATATAATTGACCCAAAAAAGTGATCTAACTCATATTTATGGGGTTTTCAAGGATTCTAATGCATTAGAATTGATGAGAGGTACGTTTTCTACGTTCTTAACCAAAGAAACGTGAGATTTACCCGTTAAATGGGTTAAATCCATGATTTCAAAGGTAAAATCAATCTCATCCATAGATTCTCTATTTTTTTGTCATGTTAATGTTTATTTCATATGTTTCAATATTAAAATAGATTTTGTTTTGCTGTTTAAGTATTTTTATTGTTTTTCATGGTTAATTCATGTTTTTTTAGGGTTTTCTTAGATTTTCATGTGTTTGATTCTAGATCTGTAGAAATCATGTTGTTTCATATTTAAATATATGTTTAAAATTTCTGATTTTTTTATATGTGATCCACGTATGTGTCAGTGAGTCCCTGTAAAAAAATCAGAGGTTTTGGGATTTGGGAACTTTATTGGAAAAATACAAAGTCGAATAAAAAATTTTGTTGATTAAAATCGTTGTTCAAATTCAAGTATAAATTGTAGATGTGATATTTCTTTCATTTGATATCTGATTCGACATCCGTAAAATGAAGTGGCTTTGTGCTAATCTCATCTATTTACTGTAAATTTTTTATAATTTTTTATCACTATTTACTATTTTTCGTTTGTCAGAACGTTAGATTCATGTTTTAAAACTTGTTATGATTTACTAAAACCCTAATTCAACTTGTGTTAATCATAGATCCTTAACCTTATATCTGATTCATGATTTGTAAAATAAGAAGTTGATTATTTATCTGTATATTATTTACTTATGAAATCTCAGATTTTTTTGATGAGATTTCTATTTTTCCTTGTATTTGCAATCGGAAGTGCGTGTTTTAATCAATTTTATATTCGTTAAATTTAAGTCCAGATTGTCGAAATGACATCTCCTAAACCGAAGTTGATTTTTCTGATCTGTAAACAGGAGATTCTTTGCTTTTTTGTCTACTATTGCTCTATAAAATTTTAGGAATTTCTATTGTAAATTGACCTCTAATTTGGATCTGACATTGAAACTGGGACGTGACCACGGGTAAAAATAGCATATTTTAGGGTTTTAATGCAACTTTTGAATTGGAATAATGTCAAAAATATATTTTTATGATTCCAATTTAATTTTAGGGTGATAACAAGTGCAGGTTCTAATTTTTATAAATTTTGTAACCCATTTAATGCTTAGATGAGCCAAATTGCAAAACAAGGTGCCTGCAAGATCCCGAAACACTGCCAAAATCATGGTTTGTGTGATATTTTTGGGTTTTTATATATAAGTTCATGTTTTTATGGTTTATTCACATTTATAACCATATTAGGATACTTTATGGTCCAATTTATGTTTATTTGATTTTATTTCAACCCTAAACCCCAAGTTTTCACCAAAATATTTTTTGAAAACCCTGATTTCAAGGCCATAGTCTTGCTATCGGGGGCATTTTGGTTATTTGACCTCATTTTCAAAATTTCTAACTTAAATTTTATTATTTTTAATCATACCACATCATCATATGTTTGATTTATTTTTATTTGAATTCCAAAAACTCATTTTTACAAAATATCTTTCTAAAAACCCTGATTTCAAGGCCATAGTCTTGCTATCAAGGGTATTTTAGTCATTTTGATCCCAATTCCGAATTTTCAAATCTCATTTTTATATTTATTCAATTTGATTTCCTATTTTATTATGTTTATCTTAGAGAATCATAGAAAAAGGCTTATATCTAGCAAAATCTAGTAATTTCCAGATATTACTGGATAAATCTAGAAAAGCCAACATATCTTCACTAACAAGTTTTCTAGTTTTGCAGAAACATTCAAGAAGAACATTTTTTTTTATTTATTCAATTCAATGTAAATATCAAATGTAATATTTGGAATAAGATTTATATTTTCTGCTAAGAATAGGACTGCATTGCATATAGTTTAATTCTGCAAATTTTAATATCTGATTTATGCTAATTCATGCACATTTTTACAATTCCACTATGGTCTACATGAATGGCACATGCACAAGCTCTTAGGGAGTTGACAAACTCGGTGGAATTCGTATTTATGGCCATAGTCAGAATACGAATAAAACTCAAATTTGTGATCTTCGTATTAGCCACATTCAGCTTACACTCTTAGGCTAAATTCAAAATGCACTGCATTTCTTAAAACTCAAAAGGATTTTCTCAATTCCTTAAAGAAATATCTTTCAAATCCATATTCATTCACTTCATTCAATTTGCAAATCCCAATTTTAATTCAGAGAAATCGATTTTCTCAAAATTTTCTAAGTTTTCTCATAAAATGATTTTCTCAAAACTCTGAACTTTCAAGTGGTATTTCAAGTATTTCTCAACTTCAAATCACAATTTTCCAAGTCATAATATCTTCAATTTCAAAGTCTGAATTCAGAGAAATCAACATTTTCAAAGTTACTTGAAATTCTTCAGAAATCGATTTTCTTAAAACACTTGGATTTCTTCAGAAATCGATTTTCATTTTCCTCAGAAATATTCTCTCACCATGATTCATGATTTTCCAAGTGACATATTCTCCAAGAATTTTCCAAGTATTTCAAATATTCAAAGCAAACATCATGTTTTTCAAATCTGCATTTTCAGAAAATTCATAGCACATGCCTGATTCTTTGTGCATTTAGGAAATAGAACACGATTTAGACAAGTTGAGCAAAGCTAAGCACATTTTTTATCCTTGGTTCGATTACCTCTGGTAAAAGCACCAGGAACGGTTGAACCTCGTACCAACAAACGAGTCCCATTCTTCAGAATTATCCTGCATTTTAAAATAGAGGCGAGTTATTTTCAAAAAACTTTTTTAAAGGTCAGTTTGACTTACAAAAGTAAAATTTTGCGACGATAACAGGTTTGGCGACCGTGATGAGACCTGTCTTTGCCTGATCAGTTGTGTGATTGACTTAGTTCAAATTGTCAAAATCATGTTCCATGGAATGTCAACTTTTACTTTCTGTTATCATGTGAACCTAGGAGCCTATACTTAAACCGAGCTGACTTGGATGCATGTAGACTATGAATGGTTTGGTAGGACCATATTGAGGAGGAAATTTTCATGCTCACATAGACTTAGGTCTAACATAACTCTCCTCAATCTAGGAACTGTATGAAAACAATGTTTGCTTCTTCAAATTTTCAAAAATCTATTTCTCTAAGTCTTAGAGCCCTCTGTTTGCTTGCATGTGCTCATGTTTTCAAAAACCACACCACCTATCTTTAACCGGTCTTCACATTGATGGGCTTTCTTCCAGAACCATAGTTCAGGACAAAGCCTCACAATTGGGCCACCTATTTGGGTGAAACTCCCCTGCCACGTACCAAGGGCTATAGTCCAACGTATATCGGCAAGCACTCAAGGATGTTGGAAAACATGAACCTAGAACCAAAGAAATTGATCGTATGTCACGTACATCGGGCTTTGGCTCGAGTATATCGGCATAGCATGGTTGGACACAGATGATTTGAGCCTAGAGTCAGTATTAGGATTCTAAAGCTATTTCAAAACTGATGCATTTAGAGCCAACTTCTTAGGGAATGCTATATGTGCATAATTGTTTGTGCAGGATGTGATGTATTTATTTTTTATCTTATTTTGTCATATTCTTTCCCAATTTTTCCAAAATATTGAATGATTTTTCAAATACCTCATTTTCCAATTTATGAAACCCTCCTTTGTATTTTCTCAAAACCCTAGACGATTTTCCAAATTTCCCTCTATTTTCTTCAAAACTCCAGGTGATTTTCCATCCTTTCGTTCTTCTGGATCTCGAATTTCCAGCTTCATTTTTATCCAGCCTGCATCTTTTTCAAAATCCTTGTATTTTTCTAAGTCTTATTCCAAAATTTCCATGTTTTCAGTCTGATGGCATCCGGTCAACTTGATTCAGTCTTTTCTGAGGGTCACATCTCCTACGAGGTGCGACAAAGTATTCCTGAACATCAAACTCTCAGCATTGGATCCTTCATTCTCCGGTGGTATTATTCATGGCTCAAGAACTTCTCTCGTATATTTCTGGACCATTTGAGCGATTGTGGGTTAGAACTGGCATCCGCAGTGGGAAAACAAACAGTCAACAGTAATTTGATCCACGCACTGGTAGAGCGGTGGAACCCGAGCACTAGTACCTTCTGGTTCCCATGGGGAGAAATGACTTTGTTGATGGATAAGTTTTCAAAAATCATGGGATTGCTCGATCCAGTCGGTCATCCAGGAGATTCTTTGGAACAACAATTCTTAATTAATGTCAAGGGTCTGGATCCCCGAGACGCTTTAGCCCGCATGACAGGACACAAGTCTTGGCCATTGATCGAGGAGAATGAAAATGATTATGTGAACCTGCTCGAAATATACAAACAGTACAGGACATTTGTGGAAGTCAGCTCTTTATCTCAAACAGCTCGAGAGATAATACAACATGCGATAGTCCTATGCATTGTGGGACTGGCTCTTCTCCTAGATGAACAGAATTACGTGGATATCAGGATAGTTCAATTTTTGTGAAGGTGGGGAAGTCGACAGACCAGCCGCCTCTCTATATCTACGGCTACACTCGCTTTTCTATACCGAGAATTGACCCATTTCGCACTCGGAGAATCGATTCTAGTCGAAGGGTGCACCTATGCCCTGTAGTTCTGGTTCCTCCGGCACGTGCCAGCCCGAGCCAGTTCATTCAGATACAATGGTGAAGAGCTCCTTCCAGTGGCACAATACCAATTTTTGATCGACAACCTTCAAGAGGAAGAAGTCGTATGGGACTATTTTGATCGTCAGGAATCACCTCCCAGATATACTTATGCATACGTCAAGCGGTTCAGGCTACTTGGCCCATTCTTCTGCACATACTATCATCCAGAGCGGTGTGTCAGACAATTCTCTCAGAGACAAAAGTGCATAGAAATTCATCTACTATTAGGAACCATGTCAGAGTTCGATCTCACATTGGATCAGTGGTCTGGAGCATACCATTCTGCCAGATATGGCTAGGATTCTTTTATTACTCTCACTATTTTTCCTGGTCCTCAAGTGTCCTCTGATTACAAGGATTGATGAAAAATTGTTTATCCCCCTCCTCTTTGCCAAAATTATTATTAATACAATCATGTTTTTCCTTCAACAAAATTCCTTTAATTTTTCATCCTATCTTGGTTTGACAACCTTGCCTAGGTAATAAGATGCATTTTCAGTTATTTATTTTGCAAAGAATAGCAACGCAATTGTTGTGACCCCAGCGACGACTCAGTTTCTAGTGATCTCCAATCTCCAATCTCCAATCTCCAATCTCCAATCTCCAATCTTCAATCTTCAATCTCCAATTTTCAATTTCCAATTTCCAATTTCCAATTTCCAATTTCCAATTTCCAATTTCCAATTTCCAATTTCCAATTTCCAATTTCCAATTTCCAATTTCCAATTTCTAATTTCCAATTTCCAATTTTGACCTTTTGGTCACCCAATACCAATTTTAATCATTTTCTCTTGTGAGAGACCCTTTTTACAGGGAGAGTTCAAGGGAGCGCATTCTTTTTGCATGCTATCCTTTTGTTCATTTAGCCCCTTTTAGGGAGAGTTTGAAGGGACTCGCATCTTTGTGAACCGTTTGCAAAATAATTTCCAATTTCACACAAGGAACCCTTATTTCAGGGAGAGCTTCGACAGAGACTCGCTTTCTTTGTGGGCCCCCAAAGTTCTATACTAGGCCATTTCATCATGAAGGACCCGCTTTTCAGGGAGAGTGTGATGAACTCGTTTCTTCATGACCAATTCATCGACCTCACCATTACCGGCCCCTTTCCGTAAGAGAAGCCTAATGTTAGGAAGTTTTGATGAAAGCTTAATTTCTCTTCGAAAGTTCGTTTTGCAAACACCTCCTCTTCAGAGAAGAGAGGAGTAATTTCTATTTCCCATTTTGAATCTTCTCCTTTGGGGAAAGGAGAGGATAATTTTTGTCATGGATGCGTTGAGTCGCGCTTCAAATGCTCGCTTTCGTGAAGGATTTCAATAACATTTTGTCAATTTACCATTAAATATTTGTTGATTTCAAAATCTTTATTGCAAAAAAATTATTACCTCAGAATGCCTTAAGTATTACTTTTGAAAGGACAAAGCTTTCACGAAGAAGGATTCAAAATTCAAAATCTTTCTATTGGCCAACCAAAAGGATGAAGAATAAATCCTCGATATGGCCAGCAAAGAAAATTCAATGTTGTTGCAAAGCCATAAGTGATCTATATTGATCGTAGTCAATGGCACATTTTTAAAGATCATTCTTGGAAAATGAGGCAGTGGAAATATTCTGAGCGATAAAAAAAATCACTCAATTCCCATATATCCTCGATCATTTGAATATCCGAAACTGCAATTAAATATTTGCAAAATGGATCTCTCAATTGTCGTCAAGATAAAGATGAATTATGCGAGTTAGACCCCCAGGGCCAAAGAAGATTTGGATCATCTCCAAGATGAAAGAGTTTGTGACGGATCCTTCCAAAGAAAGTTCAGATCACTGTCAAGATGAAGGCGACTGCGATGAACCTCCCGACAAACCCTGAAAGATATTTAATTTATGCTATCATCAAGAGATTTTCAACCAAAGAGCCAATACTGTCAAGATAATCCCTGAGGCAAAGAAGGATCAGAACATCTCTGAGATGAAGGAGTTTGTGACGTACCCTTCCAAAAAAAGAGAGAGAGAGAAAAAAAAAACTAGGACATCTCCAAAATGAAGGATGATGTGATGAACTCCCTAGAAACCCAAGAGAGCTCCAATTCTGCTGAAAAAAAAGGTGCAGAAAGACCATCCTGAGAAAGGAATCCCAGGATATCAAACTGCCGAATCTGCCAAGAATCTTCTTTAAATTTTATGAAATTCTTTTATCAACATCCTTTCACCAATTGCTTTCACAATGAGAATTCTTTCTTTTCTGTTCATATCAAGGAAATTGATAGCCTCCTTAAAAAAAAGTCAATTGCAAGCAATTTGAATTCGAATCTTAATTCTACGAAGTTAAGTCCAGTTGGAGGTAATACTTCAGGTAGAAAAGAGGGAATATTTTCACACCAATGTGCATCATTTTCAATTATTTTGAATCAACAATAATTTTCAATATTTTGACAATATTTTCTAGCTATCCTGGCACGAAGTGAGAGCTTGACGTTCATCTTTGGTGCATCCTGACGTCATTTGTCATCCCTTGTTAGTACTTGATAATGGGAGTTTTCAAGGTTTCTTCCATTCTTTGGTATAATCTGAGCACCTGGGCTCTCAGATTTGCACACTTCCCTGTGTCCCCACTGACCCACCATAGACAATCAATTTCGGCTTGAGGTTAAGCCACCAATTATTTTCCCGCAAAAGGTTATCAAATTCAAAAGTTATTTAGTCTCAACAACGAGGCGCCTAAAATCAATCCCTTTTCAAGCTTTAGGGATCTCAATTTCCATCCTTTTGCAAAACCTCTATCGGATTTATCGTGCAGAAGTCTGAAGGTCCCATCATGGTTTCTTCAGTCAAGGATTACATCATTTCTATTTCCCGATCAGGTTAAGGGTCCAACTTGAGCCTCGTTCTTCTATGAGGTATTTTTTGTCCCATCCAAGATAAGGGCAAAAACCTGAACTTCATTTCTACAAAATGAATCTTCTTTCTTATTCTCCATTCCATATCTGTCATTACCGTTGGAGCCAATTCTTTCATACCCGGTCAGATTCTCCTAACTGGAACATTTTTTTAGTACAAGTTTGGTGTGTTTTTCTTTGCCACTAAGCTCGGCTTCCAACCGGCTTAGTAGCAAAGAGGGGCATCTGTAAACACCTCAATTTTTTACCCTCATCAAGTGTTTACACTTCATATATCATTGCATGCATTTGACATGTCATTTCATGTCATTGCATCTCATTATCGAGATCCAGAACTCTTATTTTCAGAATATTAATCCAGATTCGAGCTTTAAGACTTTTCTTTTGAAATCAATTTCAAAACTTGGGTTTTAAGTCCATATTCTTGCCATTTGCCAACCCCCAGAATCTTATATTTCAAAATGTTTTCCTCAAAAAACAATCTGGATTAATTTTAAACTCAATTTCAATTGATTTCAATTCTTAAATGAGGCCCATTTAGGTGGTGTCATTTTTGGATCCCTTTATTTATCAAAAATCTCAAAATTTTCAGAGTCCTAGTCTAATCAGGACTCGGCATTTTCATCTTTTTGAATATTTTTAAAATCCCCTTCTGATTTTAAACCAGCTGTGGTCATATCCTTGCCCATTCTCATCGTTTTTAGCCAAAATTTTAGAATCCTAGTCCAATCAGGACTCTTTTTCCAGAATCCTAGTTGGATCAGGACTCTTTTTTCATAATCCTAGTTGGATCAGGACACTTTTTTTAGAATCCTAGTTTGACCAGAACACTATTTTTTACTACCCTTTTTACCTGTTTTTGAGAAAACTTATCAAAATCCTTTGTTTTTGGCCAAAATTTTAGAGTCCTAGTCGAATTAGGACTCTTTCTCAGAATCCTAATCGAATCAGAACTCTATCTTTCATCGTTATTCTTACATGTTTTTAATCAAATCTTTCAAAAACTCAGAGTTTTAGTCGAATCGGGACTCTGTTTGAAGAGTCCTAGTTGGATCAAGACTCTGACCCTGATTTCAATTTTGAGAGAATCTTTCAAAAAATCCTTCTATTTATCCCTTCAGGAATTAAAATTGTTATACCTTTATCAGGGAGTTTCAAAGTTCTGAGGTTTTATCCCAGAGTCCTGATGGAATCAGGACTCTATCCCAGAGTCCTTATCGAATCAGAACTCTATCCAAAGTTTGTTTTTTCACTTCATTTTCACTGGTTTTCAAAAGCTTTGTTTAAATCTTATCATTTGCTTCTCAAAAAACCAAAAATTTTAAGAGTTCTAGTCAAATTAGGACTCTTCTTTAGAGTCCTAGTCAGATCAAGACTCTGGACTGGACTTTCATTTTACTATATTTTCACCTGTTTTTCAAAAAACTTTTATTTGTTTTCTCAAAAAATCCAAAATTCTGAGAATCCTAGTCCAATTAGAACTCTGTCCCCAGAGTCTCAGTTGAATCAGAAGTCTGTTTGATTTCAATACTTGTCGTTATTTTTACTCTTTTCACAAGTTCTTTCATTTTTTTCCAGAAAATACCAAAAAAAATCTAGAGTTTTAGTCCGATCAGGACTCTGTCCCAGAGTCCTAATCCAGTCAGGAGTCTGTTCTGGAGTCTATTTTTACTTCCATTTTCATTCATTTTCATTTTTTTTTCAAAAAATAGGTTATTTTGCAGAGTGCAGTTAATTCAGGACTCTATTTCGGAGTTTCTGTTGAGTTAGGACTCTAACCCTGACTGCATTTTTCGACTTGTTTTTACTAGTTTGATGAAATCTTTCAAAAACCTTTTTGATCTAGCTTTCAAAATCCTAAAATCTCAGAGTCCTAAAATTTCAGAACTCTAGCCCAGAGTTTCAGTTCGATTAGGACTCTATTTTCAAGCCTTTGAATTTTATTTATTGATTTTAACTCATTTTCAAAGCTATTTTCAGTCTTTATTTCAATTTTTCAAAACTTCGATGTAGGGCCCACCCAATTGATGCCATATCTGGAAGAGTTCTGACCCAGTCAGAACTCTGTATCATTTCAAAACTTTCAATATCAAGGCTACTTTTGAATATCTTTTGAAAAACCTCTCATTTTCAAGTTTTAAAACCATTTCTGAAAAATCAAACGGGGCCCACTCGAGGTGGCGCCACATTTGCAAAAGTCAGGGTTAGATTAGGGTTAGTCAGTGTTCTAGTTAAGTTATGATCTTAGTAGGTTTCAAATTGATGTTAAAATGCATTTTTACTGTGGTTTTAACTAGTGATTTTTAAAGTTTTAAAATCAGGAATTTTAAAATCCAATGTGGCCCCACTCTAGGTGGCGCCATATTTGGGAGAGTTTAGGGTTAGTTTAGGTTTAGTTTAGGGTTAGTTTAGGGCTAGTCAATGTCCTACTTAGGTTAGAGGTATAGATGAGTCAAAAGTTGTTTTTAAAACATCCATTTTTACTCTTTATTTTTAACTTTGATTTTAAAACTTTAAAAATTAGGGTTTTCAAAAAAACCCAAATGAGGCCAACACTAGGTGGCACCACATTAAGGGTATTTTAGGGTTTTGATTAGGGATTAGATAGGTTCTAATTAGGCTAAATACTTTCTAAAAAAATTGCCCCCCATTAGTGATTTTGGATATGTTTTAAAAAGGGCAATTTTGGAATTAAGAAAACCCTTAATTAAACATAATATTTTTCTATTTAAAGGGGGCCATAAAGGTGGTCAACCCCAAAGCCTTTTCAGCAATTTCTTGGAGCTTCTCTCTCCTCCCAGTTGCTTCCTTTATTGCTGCAATCATCCAAGGTAATTTTCTATCATATTTTTAATGTTTTTACTATTTTTTTATGACTTTTCATTAGATTTCACCATGGATACCTTGTGTTAATGAATTCAACCATGATTTTTTATCAAGAACCCTAAAATCAACCTAAGAAAGTGATTTAACTCATATTTATGGGTTTTTCAAGGATTCTAATCCATTATAATCGATGAAAGGTATGTTTTCTACGTTCTTAACCAAAGAAACGTGAGATTTACCCGTTAAATGGGTTAAATTCATGATTTCAAAGGTAAAATCAATCTCAGCTATAGATTCTCTATTTTTTTTTTCATGTTAATGTTTATTTCATATGTTTCAATATTAAAATAGATTTCGTCTTGATGTTTAGAAATTTTTTATTATTTTACATGGTTAAATCATGTTTTTTTTAGGTTTTTCTTAGATTTTCATGTGTTTGATTCTAAATCTGTAGAAATCATATTATTTCATATTTAAATATATGTTTAAAATTTCTGATTTTTTTATATGTGATCCACGAATGTATCAGTGAGTCCTTATAAAAAATCAGAGGTTTTGGGATTCGGGAACTCTGTTGGAAAATTACAAAGTCAAATCGGGATTTTTGTTGATTAAAATCGTTGTTCAAATTCAAGTATAACTTGTAGATATGATATTTCTTTCATCCGATATCCGATTCAAGATCTGTAAAGTGAAGTGGCTTCATGTTAATGTCAGCTACTTACTAAAAAAAGTTTCATAATTTTTTATCACTGTTTGATATTTTTCCTCTGTCAACAAGTCAGATCTATGTTTTAAAAGTCATTATGATTTACTAAAACCCTAATTCAACTTGTGTTGATTATAGATCCTTAACCGTAGATCCGATTTATGATATGTAAAAAGAGAAGTTGATTATTTATCTATCTATTATTCACTTATGAAATCTCAGAATTGTTTGATGAGATTTGTTATTTTTCCCTGTATTTTCAACTAAAAGTACCTATTTTAATCAATTTTATATTCGTTCAATTTAAGTCCAGATTGTTGGAACAATATCTCCCCAACCGGAGTTGATTTTTTTGATCTGTAAAAAGGATATTCTTTTATTTTCTGTATACTATTTATCTATAAAATTTCAAGAATTTTCATGGTGAATTGACCCCTGATTCGGGTCTGACACTAAAACTGGTACGTGACCATGGGTAAAAATAGCATATTTTAGGGTTTTAATGCAATTTTTGAATTGGAATAATGTCAAAAATATATTTTTATGATTCCAATATAGTTTTAGAGTGATAAAAAGTGCAGGTGGCAATTTTTATAAATTGTGGAACCCATTTGATGCTTGGATGAGCCAAATTGCAAAACAGGGTGCCTGCAAGATCCCGAAACACTGCCAAAATCATGGTTTTTGTGATATTTTTGATTTTTTAAGTATAAGTTCATGTTTTTATTGTTTATTCACGTTTAGAATCATATTAGGATACTTTATGATCGATTTCATGTTTATTTGATTTCATGTCAACCCTAAACCCCAAGTTTTCACCAAAATATTTTCTGAAAACCCTGATTTCAAGGCCATAGTCTTGCTATCGGGGGCATTTTGGTCATTTGACCTCATTTTCGAAATTCTTAACTTAGATTTTCTTATTTTTAATCATATCACATCACCTTATGTTTGATTTATTTTCATTTGAATTCCAAAACCTCCATTTTTACAAAATATCTTTCTAAAAACCCTGATTTCAAGACCATAGTCTTGCTATTAAGGGTATTTTAGTGATTTTGACCCCAATTTTGAATTTTCAAATCTCATTTTTATATTTCTTTATTTTTATTTCCTATTTCATTATGTTTGTCTCAGAGAATCATGGAAAAAGGCTTATATCTAGCAAAATCCAGTAATTTCCAGATATTACTGGATAAATCTAGAAAAGCCAACATATCTTCACTAACAAGTTTTCTAGTTTTGTAAGAACATTCAGGAAGAAGATTTTTTTTATTTTCCTTTATTCAATTCAATGTAAATATCAAATGTAATATTTGGAATAAGATTTACATTTTTTGCGTAGAATATGACTGCATTGCATATAGTTTAATTCTGCAAATTTTAATAACTGATATATGCCAATTCATGCACATTTTTACAAATCCACTATGGTCTACACGAATGGCACATGCACAAGCTCTTAGGGAGTTGACAAGCTCGGGGGAATTCGTATTTATGGTCATAGTCAGAATACGAATGAGACCCAGATTTGTGATCTTCGTATTAGCCACATTCAGCCTACACTCTTAGGCTAACTTCAAAATGCACTCCATTTCTTAAAACTCAAAAGGATTTTTTCTCAACTCCTTAAAGAAATATCTTTCAAATCCATATTCATTCACTTCATTCAATTTGCAAATCCCAATTCCAATTCAGAGAAATCGATTTTCTCAAAATTTTCTAAGTTCTTCTCAAAAAATGATTTTCTCAAAACTCTGAACTTTCAAGTGATATTTCAAGTATTTCTCAACTTCAAATCACGATTTTCCAAGTCATAATATCTTCAATTTCAAAGTCTGAATTCAGAGAAATCAACATTTTAAAAGTTACTTGAAATTCTTCAGAAATCGATTTTCTTAAAACACTTGGATTTCTTCAGAAATCGATTTTCATTTTCCTCAGAAATATTCTCTCACCATGATTCATGATTTTCCAATTGACATATTCTCCCAGAATTTTCCAAGTATTTCAAATATTCAAAGCAAACATCATGTTTTTCAAATCTGCATTTTCAGAAAATTCATAGCACATGCCTGATTCTTTGTGCATTTAGGAAATAGAACACGATTTAGACAAGTTGAGCAAAGTTAAGCACACTTTTGATCATTGGTTCGATTACCCCTAGTAAAGGCGCCAAGAACGGTTGAACCTCGTACCGACAGGCGCATCCCATTCTTCAGAATTATTCTGCATTTTAAAATGGAGACGAGTTATTTTCAAAAAACTTTTTCAAAGGTCAGTTTGACTTGCAAAAGTAAAATTTTGCGATGATAACACAAATGCATGCAGTGACATGCAATGACACATGAAACGTAAACCTCGGATGAGGGACTTGGAATCCCGGACCCCTCGCAGAGATAAAGAATTTGGAGACTCTCATCTGAGGTTGAAAACTGATAGTTGAAATTGAGCGAAAATAAGGATTAAATCTTGATTATAGGATAAAGTTTTGAGATTTATTGTAAAATTTAGGCTATGAACAACCCTGGCTTAGAGGTCGATCAGTTGGTTCCCTGAAGACTGCAAAGAGTTGGTCCCAGTGGAAGGAGGCAGGTGTTTGTGAATGAAGGTTAAAATTTGGGGTGTTTACAATTGGCCATTTGATTTCTGCTGATCGATTTCAGAAAGTAGACACTACGATGATTGGTAATGTGCTAGAATGCGCAGGGGGATATTGTAGAGTGTGTAGGAAATGAATTATATGCAGTGGATGGTGTTTAAACTGGTGTTGTTGAATGCATATACAAGGTGCACAGATGACAGTGAAGTGCAGAAGTGTTGTGTTGATATGCAGTGAAGTGACTATAGTAAGTGCATAGGTGTTGTACATATGCAGGTGCAAGGTGCTGCTGAAAATGAAGTAAATGCAAGAAAAGAAAGTGCAACAGGTATTGTGTTGTGGCAGTAAGATGACAGTGATATGGTTGCTTGCTGAGTGAAAATGCAAAGTGCACAGATGATAGTGAAGTGTGGAAGTGCAGGGAATGAATATGGTGCGCAAAACGTGTAGGTGGTTGTTATGCAGGTGCTAAAGGAGAGATGCTAATGCTGATGCCATGCCTAATGCATATGGAATAAAGTACAACAAATCCAGATTCAGCTCGACAGAGTTTGAGTTTTGCAACATATCATAATTTGATTATGAATCAGCAGATGTGATCATTGCTAAATTTTTCCACTTTTCCTTCTCTTTTCCTTTCTAGCCTCTATTCCTCTTTTGAAGGGGAATAAAAGATAGAAAAAATAAGAGAGAAAGAAAAAGAAAGAAGAGAGAGGAACTCTTTTGCAAAGGTCTCATTTGACCTTAATTTTGAAATTACTCGCCTCCGTTTTTTAAAATTTATGGAAAAATGGAGAGACGAGATTCGCTCGTCGATACGAGGTTCGACTATTCCTGGCATCTTTACTAGGGGTAATTGAACCAAGGATCAAACTTATGCCTTTTGCTTTGCCTAAATATTGTCTAAGAATTTATTCTAAGTCTAAAAATGCACAAAGAATCATGCTTGTGTAATGCAAATGTAGAGATGTATACTTTTGAGAAGAATAATTCAGAAATTTTGGGATTTTTTCAAGTAATTTTGAATTAATTTTGAGAATATTGTAAAGAAATGGTCTTTGAAAATTGATTTAGAAAAATTAGATTTTGACTCTAACTTCGAACTTGAAATAGATCTGGAAGAAAAGACTTGAAGTTCTAAATCTTGAAATAATCAGAGATTCGAGAACAGATCTTGATTTGAAGAATGAAGAGAAAAAGGAAAATTGGAACTGAGATAGACTTTGAAGTAAAAATGAAATTTCAAAGTCAAAATGAACTTTGAATTTGAATTTGATTCTCAAAACTCGATTTTGATTTTGAGCTTAAATTCAGAACCTAAAACAGAAATTGAATTGGAAATTGATTTTACACTTGGGAAATAGATTTAAAAAGTGAATCTCGAAAAAATAGAATTGGGATTTGAATTTGGAATTGAAGATCAAGGTGAGATTTGGAGATGAAATTGGATTTGAGAAATCCAAATGGAATCTGAAAATGGAGTTGGATCTAAGAAATTCGGATGGAATTAGAAGATGGAATTGGATTTGAGAAATCCATATGGAATTTGAAAAATAGTTCTTGGAAATCCAGATAGAATTTGAAGGTAGATCGGATCTGAGAAATCCAAATGGGATTTAGAAGATGGAATTGGATTTGAGAAATCCAAATGAAATTTGAAAATGGATCTTGGAAATCCAGATGGGATTTGAAGATGGAATTGGATTTGAGAAATCCAAATGAAGTTTAGAAATAGAATTGGATTTTGAGAAATCTAGATAGATCTTTAAAAATGGATTTGAGAAATCCAGGTAGAATTCAAAAATATGGAATTGGATTTGAGAAATCCTAATTGAATTTGAAAGTGGACTTGAATTTAGAGACAACAGATTTTTGAGATTCAGAATCAATCTCAAAACTTTGATTTTGAATAGATGAATTAGATTGAGAATCAAACCCAAACTCAAACATAGATAGAACTTGAAAATTTTGGAATTTGGAAATAGAGAATAAACTTGATTTTAAACTTGAATTTTGAAATCAGGAGATGAATCTGGGATTTTAAAGTTGAATTGAACTTTGAAATTTGATTTGGAATATTGAATTGATTTTGAAATGAGATTCTAAACTTGGAAAATGAATTTGGAATTTCAAAGTTAAATTGAACTCTGAAATTTGATCTGGTTTGGAAATTAAATTTTAAATTTAGAGATGAACTTGAGATTTCAAAGTTTAAATTGAACTTTGAAATTGGAATGTTAAAGTTTGAATTTTGAAATAAGATAGAGTTGAGAATAGGAAGATGAATTTGAATTTGATAAATAGAAGTTGCAAAATGATTTGAAAAAAAGAGATATATTTGAAAATCTATCTCAAAATCACTTGGAATTTGAAGATAACTTGAAATAATTTTGAAAATAAAATGCAATTCTATCCTAAATGATGAATGAATTAAAAGAATTTGAAAAATTGAATCATATTTCATTCTTTAGAAGAATTGAAATAAGATTAAAGTTATAATACATTCATGACTATGGTCACAGATGTATTATAAAATAATGTGTATTTAAATTCAGATAAAGAATAAAATGCATTTTGGTGCCTTTATAGGGTTTGAAATGAAATTTACTTTCAATATATCTTGACTAAGACCATTGATATATATTTTAAGTTAATTTACAAGTCAAACTCTGATAATGAAAGAAAAATTTAGAAAATATGATGATTTTTTAAGGAGACCCAGTGTGGATCCAGATGTTATTCTATAAAAGATAAAAATCTTAAGCATTGTTCACATTTTGACTATGGCTATCAATGTGAATCATTTGCTTAGAATTAATTACCTTTTATTAGAATGATGCACATGTCATTCGTGTTTCACCATTGTGGGATTTTTGAAAAATGAGATGAAACACATGATTTCTGAGATTTACGTGCTCATACATTCTATTCTAGTAAGTGAAATGTAAAGAATTCTCACTATATCTACCTATTACATCATTGAATTGGATTGAAACCCAAATTCCTAAACTAAGAAGAAAAATGGCCTTTTCTACCTAATTCCTGCAAAACTTCAAGTTAGCACAAGCAAAAGGAAATGCCATGTTGAAAACTAACATGCATATGCAGGTGTCTAAGAGCTAAATGAGAATATACATATCTAGAATGCATGGGTAGCATCCTAAGTTGATGGAAAAATGGGTGTGATAATACATATATAACATGCTAAACTAGTGAGAAAATATATATTACTATTGAAGGTATATATATGTTAATCCCTAAGCTAATGAAAACATGATAGTATATGCATAAAGGAGGAAGGAGAACACAATAATGTTGTTGCACTATTGTGGATTCAAAGAGGCTACAGTCGTACCTTGCACGACTGTAAGTGCAAGGAGAACCCCCAAGATGCTTGGAGAGATGCAGAAAATGCACAATATGCAAATGATGATAGGTTAATATTGGAGTTGTGGACAAAACTTGACGCTGTGGTGGGGATGCAGAAAATGCAAGTGATGGTAGACTAGTGCAATATGATGCATTGTCATACAGGGGAATGAAGGTGTAGATAGTATTGTGGGTGTTGCAATGATGCAGTGTATGAATTGAAGATGCTGAAAATGATAGTATGGATATATATTGTTGTAGCAGGGGATGCTGGTGGCAGCAGTGATGATATTGGGAATGAAACTGTGGCAGGTAAGTGTTGTAGTGTGTTGTGTGACAGGTATAGTGGGTGTACAAGTGCATATAATAATGAAGGTAAAGTATTGTGGCAGGTAAGTGGGAAAATGAAGTGGTGTGGTGTGTGTTGATTCACAGGTGGCACAAAGGTGGAATGCAGATGGTGAAGTGCAGGTGTGCACAGGTGATATGCAGCAGGGTGCCCAAGTGGAGCTGGAGGTGCTGACGCCGTGAGATGGGAATGGCAATGAAGTGTATATATGTTGGGTGAATGTTGATGCTGTGCACAAGGAATGTATAATGTGAGTGAAGGAAGTGGATGCAAGAGTGTAAGTGGGGCTGGAGTGTAGTGGGAGATGTTGTGAGCTACAACAAGTAAATCAAGTGCTGTGAGAAGTGTGGGAAGTGAATGTTGGTACTAATGTAGCAGGGAAGAAGGTGAATCCCATAATTTATATGATAAATAGTTAACAGAAATCATCATCTGTCGAATCCCATGTGGGCCATAAGCCTGTTGCAGGTCACTGTCAGATGGGATGAGATCACAATTCACAAGTGGAATTTCCAAGCAAGGAGGTTCATAAAAGAGAGAGCCTTTTTCTTTAATTTTCACCTATGAAGCAGAGGTGGCATTAAAGTCCGAACTGGAATATGGCTTGCCCACCTGGACAAGCTCTGGAACGGATAACTTTTCATTTTGCTCAACAGTTGTACAATCCTTGTACTGATTATTGTCATAAGGAACATTTCCCATGCCACTAAAACACACAGAACCATCATATACTGAGACACACCATCTTGAAGTTTATTGAAACTATTTTATGGCTAGCACTCAAACAATTATTATATATGATATCAGTGCCACCTAAATCACAAGGAATTGATGGAAAACCAGATGACACATTTTGTCCACAAGATCTCACTAGTTCATCACATGTAAATGAGTGATAGTTGTGAGTGAACCACATCTGTAATGCAAGAAAAGAAACTAATGCTCTAATAAACACACAAAATCACAAAGATGTACAGATAGCACAGTTTTATCATGTTAAATCATACAAAATGACCCCTGCTGTGAGTCAATCCCCTATCAAGTTGGGGTTTTAAGTTCCTATTCTCACCACAGATCGATCTCAACCGTCTGACTTGACTTCCATCATTGTATTCTAGCAGGGTAACCTTGGAGAACTTAACTCCTCAAAGAATGAACAAAGCCTGGGGATGGGGATTTTAACCCTTTAAAAGCTTCAGAAATCTGTAAGAATCTCTGCAAAAATCAGTCTCTGTTAAATCTAACTTTACTAAGTCCTTCAGTCACACGCAGAGATGTGCCCACCTTTGATATTTCCAAGATTTGCATCGGCAATGACTTCCATTCATCCAATAACCCAATAGATTTTGGCAAATTCTGGGGTTCACGATAGATTTCATTATGAATCTGAATTGATTCATGATTAAATCGTTATAGCAGAAAAACAAGATATGAATGCCCCAATCACATGTATCACCCCATACTGAAATGATCGAGCACATGGATACGAAAACACATAAAACAACAAAACAAAACAAAAAAAAGAAAAAAAAAAAAAGAATGCTCACCGATTGGCATTCAACAGATATAGATGTAACCAATAAACATAGAATATTGGTGTTTAGTGATATGTAGGCACATGGAATTGCTTAAGAAAGTACAATGGGAAAATGCCATTTAATTGAGAAAATGTACAGACGCAACATGCTGAGTGAGGATGTTTTGAACCAATGCAACCCTGTAATATAACAAACATTACCAAAGCACATGGTGATGCAAGAGCATGAAATTTGGTATGAAGACAATGCTAAGATCGAAACTTGGACAAGATGCAGAATAGAGTGGTGAAATGAATGGTATGACTGCAAAGACTGTGGCGCCATGAACATGATGCATAATGACTATATGAGTATGACTATGATCTTCAAATTTAAGATTTAGCACCATACTTATGCAATAACAGAGGAATGATGCTCAGATTTTACAACAAAATCAAATACAGAATAACCAACACCTTATCCCAGAGAAATTGAATCAGGGTGTTATTTGCTTTCAGCAAACCAAATCTAAATCCTCTCTCAATCTGGAACGACCAATATGTTACGATGGATGTAGGGTTGATGTTATGATGCAAAATCATATACAAATGGTGAGAACATATGCAGGATGAAATGAGACATTCCAGTTACACCTAATATGCAATGAGATGAAAACGAATTCACCCAGACCCAATGCCAGGAATGCAGATTCAATAGACCGAACCGCCCTGATTTATGAGACTGATGATGGTGATAAGAGAAATCAAATCCAATGAGTGGAACTAGCTGATGAAACTTAGTAAGAGAAATGGTATGCGGTAAATCACAGTGAAAATAATAGAATAGCAACTCAATGCAAAACAAGTCATATATAATGAAAATTGATAAAATGAAATAGAATTCTCTGAACAGAATGTGATGGAAATTTAATCAAATAACAGAAATACTAATGAAAAGTAAAGGATGTTGAGGCAAAGCTAAATAGCAAAACCATAGGGAATACACAAAAAACCAAATGAAATTCAAAATCAATTTGTAGAGGGAAGGAAAAGGAAATGAAAATAGATGTAGGAATCACATGTTCCATTGTTGTAGCACAGGGGTGGGTTGATGTTGCATAGGCAACTCAACACCACCAGAAGTGTTGTAGTGAAGCAATAATAGGAAAAACCTCAAAGGAAATTAAAGAAGGAGAAATCAGAGGGAAGGTGGATGGCGACTTACCGTGATCTTAGTTTTAACTTGGGAAGGGAGAAGGCCTTGCTTCTGTGTATCGCTGCAGGGTGAGGTCGGCCTTCAACTTCTTCCAGAGAGGCCCTAAGGGAAGAAGAAGGCTGGGGATCGAGGAAGCGGGGAAAGTGAGAGAAGGAAGGCGAACTCAATGATGGATGAATAGTGGATGAAAATCGATGCCCCCTGCGGTCTCTCTTTATAACAAGAGACCGTTATACATTTTACAAATAGGGCTTGAGAGGTTTTGAAATTTTTTGAAAGAATGGCTCCTTTCAAAAGGTTTTTATGAAAATTGGTTTTTAGCAAAAAGATGCTTTCAAAAGTGTTTTTCTAAAACTATTTATTTCTGAATTTCTTTTACTTTTTTTATTTTTTTGTTCTTTTATTTGCATTTTTTATATGTTTTTTTGTGTTTTTGAAATAAAAACTCTAAAACTATGGGGAAATAAGGGATTTTAGACTATTTTTTGTAAACATTTAAAAATATTTACAAAAGAGGGGTTTTATGAGAATTCAGGGCTAATCTTTGAGAATTTCTTCAGAAAATGGGTCTGGATCTGAAGCTTTTGAGAAAATATTTGAGTTTTGGATCTCGAATCGAGGAATGTAGAGCAGTGGATCCAAATGCATACCGGATGAACTGTCTGAGCCATTCAAAGATTATTTTTATTTTTTTATAATTTTGATTTGAAAATTGAATAACAGGGCTCAGAATTAGATTCTGATACTGGATCCAGATTCAAAGTTGAGTTAGATATATAAAATGGATTCGAATTGCAGTGAATTCGAGAAATAACTGAAATTTAGATTGAAACTGAATCAATTATTCTGAAAATGGGGGTCAGGGGCAAAAGGGGAATTTTTATAAAATTTTGAAAAATTTGCGGTGTTCACAGATGCCCCTCTTTGCTACTAAGCCGGTTGAAAGTCGAGCTTAGTGGCAAAGAAACACTCCAAATTTTGAAAAATACCCCAGTTAGAAATCTGAACTAGGTGTGGAAAAATTATTTTGAAATCATTATTTCCAGGTTTAGCACCTTATCCTGAATGGCTTTGGGGAGACGAAATCCTCAAAGATGATATATCTGGATAACAAAAAATGAAAAAATCTTGATGGGACTTTGGGATGAAGATCCTAAAATAATGAAGATAGGAATTTTAATCAAGTCTCATGGCTGAGACACAATAAGCCTTTTGGAATGACTCAGGTTTAGCCCTTAACCTGGATGGGACGAAGATATCTCAAGATGAATTTTCAGGTTCTACCCTTACCTGAATAAGAAAGGAATATAGGAAGACCTTGATGGGAAATTTTTGAGAAAAATGCCTCATGAGATGAAGCTCAAGTATAATCCTTTCCTGGATGGATAGTGTGAACACCAAATTTTTTAAAATTTTATAAAAAATCTCTTTTTGGCCCTGACCCCCATTTTCTGAATAATTTAGTTAGTTTTCATCAAAATTCCATTTATTTCTCAGATTCACTGGAATCCAAATCCATTTTTTTATATCTGACTCAATTTCGGATCTGGATCCAGTACCAAACATCCAGATCTGAGCCTCGTTATCTAATTTTCAAATAAAATTATAAAAATACCAAAAATAATTTTTGAATGGCTTAGACAGTCCATCCGGTATCCATTTGGATCCACTGTTCTATATTCCTCAATTCGAGGTCCAAAACTCGAATACTTTCTCAAAAACCTTGGATCCAAACCCGTTTTCTGAAGAAATTCCCAAAGTTTAACCCGAACTCTTAGAAAAACCCTTCTTTTATAAATATTTTTGAATTTTGCAAAATTAGTTTAAAATCCTTTAGTTTTCAGAGTTTTTACTTCAAAAACACAAAAAAAAAATAGAAAATATAAAGAAAAAAAACAAAAAATCAAAACAGAAAAAAAAATACGAAAGAATGGTTTTAGAAACCCTTCTTTTGAAAATTGTCTTTGTTAAAACCCCTTTTAGAAAAACTTGACCGTCATTTTGAAAATTTCTAAAAGAATAGAAGGACCCCTGTTGCAAAATTTGCAACGACTTTTCCTTGAAAAACTGTCGCAGGGGATCAAAGGGCGATCACCGTTTCTCCTGCCTCTTCCTTCACAAACCACCCTTCGATCACCCCACTTTTGAATCCTTCCTCTTCTTGATCATTCTCCCCCTTCTATATAAACAGGCATCGAGAGGGGGTAGGATCATCCGTTTTCACCCCATCATCGTGTTTCTTCTGATCCAATTGCCTTCTTTCCTTCTTCTTCTCTTCTTTCTCCCCTCCTCTCCTCTGGGCTCCCTCTTTCTTCTTCTGATCAAGCCCACCCTGCGGTACAGGACCATAGAATTGGGTCCTCTCCCTCAAGTAAGCTACGATAAGCATTCTTTCTTGCTTTGTTTTTTATTTCTCCTTTGTTTTTTCCGCTTTTAGCCCCATTAATGCACACCCTGTAAACCCGATTTGCATATAGCAAATCAGTTTACACAGTGCAACAACAATGGAATGCGCGTGTTCCAACATCTTTTCTTCCTTTTCTTTATAATCTAACTCTTGATTTTTCTGTTTTGAGCATTTATTATACCGTCTCATGCTAAATCCAGTAATACGTCATCATTTTTTATAATGCATTTTATCCTCTGATGATTGATGTTAGCATCCATTCTTCATTGATTTTGTTTATACCTAGTTAATAGTTTTATAATCCTGTGTATTTCTATGTAAATGATAAAATTTGTTGTATATGACTTGTTGAGAGATGGATTCACCAGGAAATCTCTTCCATAGTAAAATCGTTCATCGAATGCCTTTTTGGGAAGTCACTTTTTGAATTTGCTGTTGGAGATCCTTGTTTTTGGAATGCCTTTTTTTTTTACTATAAAACTCTTGTCCACTGTGAAGATCCTTTGCCTGAGGATCTGATAGGCTCTTTGTTATGTTTCTAAAAGAATTTACAGGAGAATTTTCCTGTGCTATGAGCTAAAAAAATTGGTTGCAATCAGGATAATGTCTTTTTATGGGATCTGGATTTAACTCACAGACGCGTCTGTCTTCGTTTTGTGATCACTAATGACAACAACCTCTGTGGAGAAATGATCTAATTATGCTGAGATGATGTCTGGTCATTATTGTAGTTGGGGTTATGCTTTGTCCAAAATGTTTGTTCCGTAATTCACCACATTAGACACAGGTCAGTTTGAGGTGACTCCAAATTTGGTTTGGTTGTTGTTGGTAATCATGAACAAAAATTTAGAATATGTGCTCTAAATTCAAGTATGAAAATTCTGATGATCTTGATGGCGACCATGGCTCCCCTGCTAAAGACTCTCATGAGCTTATCAAGAATCAGATCGTCCAGAGGATGCTGGAATAAAGAGTTTCCAGTATGTCCCAATAATCTCTATCATTTGCAAATCCCTTGCGAAAATTATTTTAAGATACTAGACCTGCTGTAATATATGAGACGCCTCATAATCAAAACTTCTGATCTACGGTAACATGTACGATCTGCTGAACCGAAACCGGATGCTCTGTCAATTTTGGTCTGTTGCTTTATTGCAAGACATATATTGCTTCATCACCTGTAATTTCCTAGTACCATATGCATTCTTGTAAACACCCCAAATTTTCACACTCATCCAGTGTTTATATTTCATGTATCACTGCATATCATTGCATACATTCGACATATCATTTCATTGCATTGCATAGCATTGCATGTCATTTCATCTCATTATCGAGATCCAGAACTCCTGTTTTCAAAATATTAAATCCAGATTCAAGTTTTAAAAACCTTTCTTTCGAAATTAATTTCAAAATCTGGGTTTTAAATAGACATTTTTGCCATTTGCCAACCCTCAGAATCTTATGTTTCGAAACATTTTCCTTAGAAAACAATCTGGATTCATTTGAAACTCAATTTCAAATGATTTTAATTCTCAGATGAGACGCATTTAGGTGGTGTCGCTTCTGGATTCTTTTATTTATCAAAAATCTCAAAAATTTCAGAGTCCTAGTTGGATCAGGACTTTATCTTTATATCTTTTTTAATCTTTTCAAAACTCCATTCTAATTTTAAACCAGTTGTGGTCATATCCTTGCACATTTTTGTCATTTTGGTCAAAATTTTAGAGTCCTAGTTGGATCAAGACTCTTTTTCTAGAGTCCTAGTCGGATTAGAACTTTATCTTTTACTACCCTTTTTACCTATTTTTTGAGAAAACCTATCAAAATCTTTCGTTTTGGCTTAAATCTCGGAGTCCTAATTAGAGTAGGACTCTTTTTGCAAGAATTTCAGTCGGATTAGGACTCTTCTTCAGAGTTTTAGTCGGATTAGGACTCTATCTTTCATTGTTATTTTTACTTGTTTTAACCAAATCTTTCAAAAACTTTCAAAATGAGTTAAAAACTCAAAGTTCTAGCTGAACCAGGACTCTATTCAGAGAGTCCTAGTTGGATCAAGACTCTGACCCTGATTTCAATTTTGAGAGAATCTTTAAAAAATCTTTCTATCTATCAAAATTGTTATACTATTATCATGGAATTTCAAAATTCTAGGAATTTATCCTAGAGTTCTGATCGAATCAGGACTCTATCCAAAGTTTGTTTTCTCACTACATTTTCATTGGTTTTCAAAAGCTTTGTTTAAATCTCACCATTTACTTGTTAGAAAACAAAAAAAAAATCAGAGTTCTAGTCGAATTAGGACTCCTCTTCAGAGTCCTAATCAGGTCAGAACTCTGAACCAGACTTCAATTTTATCTTATTTTCACCTATTTTTCAAAATCCTTTCATTTGTTTTCTCAGAAAATACAAAATTCTAAGAGTTCTAGTCCGATTAGGATTCTGTCCCCAAAGTCTCAGTTGGATCAGAACATTGTTTGATTTCAATACTTGTTATTTTCACTATTTTTACAAGTTCTTTCATCTATTTTTCATAAAATACCAAAAAAAATCTAGAGTTTTAGTCTGATCAGGACTCTGTCCCAGAGACCTAATCCAGTTAGAAGTCTATTATGGAGTTTGTATTTACTTCTATTTTTATCTTTTCCATTTGTTTTTCAAAAATTAGGTCATTTTGAAAAGTTCTAATTGGTTCAGGACTCTATTTGAGAGTTTTGATTAAGTTAGGACTCTAACCCTGACTGTATTTTCTGACTTATTTTACCAGTTTTGAAGAAATCTTTCAAAAAAACTTCTTCATTTGACTTTCAAAATTCTAAAATCTCAGAGTTCTAATTGGTTCAGGACTCTGATCCAGAGTTTCAGTTCATTTAGAACTCTGTTTTCAAAACCTTTGAATTTCACCGGTTGATTTTAACGCCTTTTCAAAGCCATTTTCAATTTTTATTTCAAAATTTTCAAAACTTCGATATGGGGCCCACTCAGTTGGAGCCATATCTGGAGGAGTTCTGACCCAGTCAGAACTCTGTGCCATTGCAAAACTTTCAATTTCAAGTTTACTTTGAATATCTTTTGAGAAAAGCTCTTATTTTCAAGTTTTAAATTTGCTTTTTGAAAAACCAAGTGGGGCCCACTCGAGTTGGTGCTACGTTTAATAAAGTCAGGGTTAGACTAGGGTTAGTCAGTGTCATAGTTAGATTAGGGGTTTAGAAGAGACAAAGTTGATTTTTAAAGAAAAAAACATCTTTACTTTGGTTTTTAACTATTGGTTTTTAAAGGTTTTAAATTCAAGTTTTAAAAAACCAAATGTGGGCCCACACTAGGTGTTGCCACATTTGCACTTTCTAGGGTTTAATTAGGTGTTAATTAGGGTTTAGTTAGAGTCCATTTAGGTTAGAAGCCTCTAGGAAAATCATTGCCCTTTAGTGGATTTATTAGAAAGAGTTCTAAAAAAAAGGAAACCTCTTAATTAACCCTAATTAAGTGACTTTTTGAAAACCTATAAAAGGGGGACTTCAAGAGGCTTTTGGAAGGCTTTTTTTCTGCCTAATTTCATGGCCTCTCTCTCCTCCCTACATCCCTCTCCTTTCTTCTTGCAGCTGCATCCATCCAAGGTACAATTTTTAATCTTTTTTTATGCTTTTATTAATTCGTTTTCATATTTTTACCATGAATTTCACCATGGGAGTCTCTTGCTTCATGGATTTAACCATGGAATCCATCCAAGAACCTCAAAAATGACCCAAAAAGATGATCTAACTCAGTTTAAGGGTGATTTTAAAGATTCTAATCCATTATAATCGATGAGAGGTACGTCTTCTACATTCTTAACCAATGAAACATGAGATATACCTGTTAAATAGGTTAAATCCATGTTTTCAAACGGTAAATTAATTTCAACCATGAATTCACTGTATTTTTTTTTTATTGTCATATTAATGTTTATTTCATGTATTTCATCATCAAAATAGATTTTGTTATGTTATTTAGATTTTTCTTATTGTTTTCCATGTTTAAATCATTATTTTTAATGTTTGATTAGATTTTCGTATATTCTGATTTTAGATCTGTAGAAATCATATTGTTTCATATTTAAACCTTTGTTAGAAATTTTTGATTTTTTTATATGTGGTCCACGGATGTGTCAGTGAGTTCCTGTAAAAAAATAAAAGGTTTTGGGATTCAGAAACCCTGTTAGAAAAATACAAAGTTGAATCGTGATTCCTGTTGGTTAAAATCATTGCTCATATTCAAGTACAACTTGTAGTTACGTTATTTTTGTCATCCAAGATTTGATTCTGGATCCGTAAATTGAAGTAGCTTCATATGAAAGTCTATTATTTACTGTAAAATTTTCATAATTTATAGAATTTTTAATATGTTTCCTCTATTAGAGAGTCAGATCAATGTTTTAGAACTCGTTATGCTTATTTCAAACCCTAATTCAAATTGTGTTGATCGTATCTCCCTAACCAGAGATCTGATCAATAATTCATAAAAAAAGAAGTTCATTATCTACATGTCTGCTATTTATTGCTGAAATCTCAGAAATTTTTGATGTGTTTTGCTATTTTTCCCTGTATTTGAAACCAGAAGTGCCTGTTTTGATAAGTTTTATATTCACTAAATTCAAGTACAGATTGCCGGAACGATATCTCCCTAACCGGAGATGGTTTTTTCGATCTATAAAAAGAAGTCTCTGTTTTTATGTCTATTATTGCATTATAAAATTTTATGAATTTCCATGGTGAATTGACCCCTGATTCAAGTCTAACACTGAAATGGGTACGTGCCCGCGGGTAAAAATAGCATATTTTAGGGGTTTTATGCAATTTTCGTATCTAATTTATGTCAAAAATAGGTTTTCATGATTCCAGTTTAATTTTAGGGTTATATGAAGTTCATATGTCGATTTGTACTGATTTTGGATATCATTTGATGCTTGGATGAGTTAAATTGCAAAATAGGGTGCCAGTAGGATCACGAAACACAGGCAAAATCATGATTTTCATGATATTTCTGATTTTTAGGGTATAAGTTCATGTTTTTAGGGTTTGTTCATGTTTAGAATCATGCTAGGACACCTCATGTTCGATTTAGCTGCTATTTGATCTTTTTAAACCCTAAATCCAAAGTTTTTCCCAAAATATTTTCTGAAAACCCTGATTTCAAGTCCATAGTCTTGCTGTTAGGGGAATTTTAGACATTTGACCTCAATTTTGAAATCCCTAACCTAGATTTTCTTATTTTCAATCATATCATATCATCTTGTGTTTGATTTATTCTTATTTGAATTTCAAAATTTGCATTTTACAAATTATCTTTCTGGAAACCCTGATTTCAAGGCCATAGTCTAGTTTTCAGGGGTATTTTTGTTATTTTTCATAAAATTTTGAATTTCAAAGTTATTTATCTTTATTATTTTTTTATTTTATTTCATATTTCATTATGTTTATCCTAGGAAATCATGAAAAAAGGCTTATTTCTAGATAAATCCAACAATTTTCAGATATTGCTGGATAAATCTAGAAAAGCCGACATATCTTCACTAACAAGCTTTTTTAGTTTTGCAAGTGCATTCAAGAAGAAGACTTTTCATTTTATTTCTCTTTTATTCAATTCAATGTAAATATCAAATGTAATATTTGAAATAAGATTTATATTTTCTGCTTACAATAGAGAGCATTGCATAGAGTTTAATTCTGCAAATTTCAATATCCGATAAATGTATAATTCATGCACATATTACAAATCCACCATGGTCTACACGAATGGCACATGCACAATCTCTTAGGGAGTTGACAAACTCGGTGGAATTCGTATTCATGGCCATAGTCAGAATACGAATGAGACCTAGATTTGTGATCTTCGTATTAGCCACATTCAGCCTACACTCTTAGGCTAACTTCAAAATACACTGCATTTCTCAAAACTCAAAAGGATTTTCTCAATTTCTTAAAGAAATATCTTTCAAATCCATATTCATTCATTTCATTCAATTTGCAAAACCCAATTCCAATTCAGAGAAATCGATTTTCTCAAAATTTTCTAAGTTCTTCTGAAAAAATTATTTTCTCAAAATTCTGCGCTTTCAAATGGTATTTCAAGTATTTTTCAAAGTTCAAAATTCGGTTTTCTAAGTTATATCTTCAATTTTAAAGTTTGAATTCAGAGAAATTATATTTTTTTAAAGTTATTTGAGAAATCGATTTTCACAAAACACTTGGATTCTTCAGAAATCAATTTTCATTTTCCTCAGAAATGTTCTCTCAACAAGGCTCACGATTTTCAAAGAGTCATGTTTTCCAAGAATTTTCCAAGTATTTCAAATATTCAAAGCAAACATCATGTTTTCAATCTGCATTTTCAGAAAATTCATAGCATATGCTTGATTCTTTGTGCATTTAGGAAATAAAACACGATTTAGACAAGTTGAGTAAAGCTAAGCACACTTTTGATCCTTGGTTTGATTACCCCTGGTAAAGGCGCCAAGAACGGTTGAACCTCGTATCGACAAGCGAGTTCCATTCTTTGGAATTATCCCGTATTTTAAAACAGAGGTGAGTTATTTTCAAAATCTTTTTCAAATGTCAGGTTGACTTGCAAAAGTAAAATTTTACGATAATAACAGGTTTGGCGACCGTGATGAGACCTATCTTCGTCTGATCAACTATGTGCTTTGACTTAGCTCAATTATCAAAATCGTGTTTTATAGAATGTCAGCTTTTATTTTCTGATATCATGTGAACGTAGGAGCCTAGACTTGAACCCAGCTAACATGGATGCATGTAGACTAGGCATGGTTTGGTAGGATCAAATTGAGGAGAAATTTTCATGCTCACTTAGACTTAGGTCTAATACAACACTCCTTAATCTAGGATTTGTATGAAAACAATGTTTGCTTCTTCAAAATTTTAAAAAATTCTACTTCTTTAGGTCTTAGAGCCCTCTGTTTTCTTGCATGTGATCATATTTCTAAAACAACCCCACCTATCTTTACCTGGTCTTCACGTTGCTGGGCTTTCTTCCAGAACCATAGTTTGAGACAAAGCCCCACAACTGGGGCACTTATTTGGGTTAACGCCCCCCTGCCACGTACCAAGGGCCATAGTCCAACGTATATCGGCAAGCGCTCAAGGATGTTGAAAAACATGAACCTAGAACCGGAGAAATTGAATTTTTATGCCACGTATATCAAGCCTCGGCTCAAGTACATCGACATAGCATGATTGGAAACAGCTGATCTGAACCTAGAGTCAGGATTAGAGTCCTATAGCTATATCAAAATTGATGCATTTAGAGTCAGCTTCTTAGGGAATATTGTATGTGCATAATTGTCTGTGTAGGATGTGATTAAATACATTCTTCTTTACTTCTCATTTCCCTTTTACATCATTTTCCAAATTTCATCTATTTTCCAACAGTTTTATGAAAACCCTCAACGATTTTCAAAAACCTCATATTTTTCTTCAAAAAGTTCAGGCGATTTCCCTTTCCTACCTTTCCTCTGGATCTCGAATTTTCAACCTTATTTTGATCCTGCCTGCAATTTTTCAAATGTTCAGATCTTGTCAAACTTCTTTTATTCGTATATGTCTTCCAAATTCTATTCAAAATTTATATATCTTTCATCATTCTCAATATCTCCTTCATCATTTACCTTTCTCTTAAAAATCATTCAATCTAAATCATCCCTTTGTCCTACAGAGAATTTTGGCATTGAAGAATGGTTCAGACCAGATCTGGGAAGAAATCAGCATCGCCTCAGCACCCTAGCAATGGCAGCGAGCAAGAAATGGATTTGTCATGATCTGTCAGGAAACAAAATCAACAAACCAATGATGATGTTGATCCTCAGATGTATGCCATGTTTCAAAAGATAATGAATAAGATGATGGCAGAGCAAGCGAGGGCTAGTTCCAGCAAGATTTCTACCAAGAAAAAGGCCAAGGGTCGAACACTGAAGAAGCAAGTAAAAATATCCAAGAAGTATATTCAACACGAGGATACATCTGATGAATCAGGAAGTGACACCGATGAGGAGTGTGAGGCTCAGCAAGCTTCTCAGAAGATGACTCAAGGGTAGGGGTCAACCATTAAGTCCAAGGATCAGTCTGTCAATGACCCTGATCAGCCACAACTCAGAGACGTGGTCAAAATGGTTAAGGATCTGCAAGCCCGCGACAAGGGCAAAAGAATTTTCATAAGCGAAGATTTCTATGATGGTTTAGACGGGGATGACAACCTAGAGGGTCTTCCCCATAAATTTGTCAAATTTGATGAGACTGGCAATCCCAAGGCTCACCTGGCTATGTTCTTTGTGGAGTGCAATTGATTCAAGAGAGACAATCGTGCTTTGTTCAGATGTTTTCCTCACAGTCTAGAGAGAACCGCCGCCAAGTGGTACTCTGAGCATATCAATTCAATCGAGCTGAAAGAGTTCGACAAGGTGGTCAATCTATTTATTGAACAATTCCTTTTCAACACCGAAGCACTGCCAACACTGAATCACCTCTACAATACAAAGCAAAGAGATAATGAGAAAGCTAGAAACCTCATCCGCAGATGAAGGGGCACTTGCAAAAAAATGAGAAATCCCATCTCAGAGGAGCACGCACTTCAGATTATTCTGAACAATTTTTCACAACCTTTGAGAGGTCTTGTCTCCACCTCACCTTCTAAATCTTTCATTGAGCTTACCGAACGGGCCGAGTGACTCGAGATGGAAATGGAGAATGGGGTTTATGATGGCATCACCCTCGTCAAGAATAATCAAGATTCAAAGAAGAAGGCAAATTTCACCTTCTTCGCCAATGCCAGTCACAGTAATTGCAAAGATAGCAAGGGAAACCATACAGGTCAGAAAGAAAAGTCCTCAAAGAAGAATGAAAAATTGAGTCAATAGAAAGAAAAGAAAAAAATGGGATGGTTGGGGTGACGATCGTCAATTACTCCTTTTGAGCAGCCTCTCGATGAAATCCTTGAATATATGTTGACCAAAGAAATGGTAAAGCTTTCAAGAGCCACAGATTCTCCCACGATCATGGGAAGATTCATAGACCAGTTCTGCAAATTCGATCGGGTAGTAGGACACGATACTGACCACTGTTTCATCTTCAAGAACATTGTTCATGACTGCATTGACAAGAATCTTCTCATTGAAGACAAAAAGGAGGACCAGTTATTCTGACCAAGCTTTTCCTCCATCATTCAAGAAATTGACAACACCAGTGCTTTCCCAATTTCTCATCTTGCTTTTGTCATTTTAAAGGGATGATGTAATCTCATTTGTCTTTCCTTGATTTGTCATTTCTCCTTAAATACATCAATAAAATTGTCAATTTTTCTCATCAGCTTGGTGTCACCTTTTATTCTTCTTCTCTGCAAAATGTTCTTTCATGAGAAATGACCCTCTTTAGAGTTTCTTCTGAATCAATTAAAAGTCAGTAGCTTTGTTACCTTCAGAGAGCATTCTTCGAACGTCAATTATCTCCCTTTTATCCAAAATTTTCTTCCCCTATTACACTGGAGCATTATTTTGAAAATTGTTTTCAAAACATCCTGTATGCAGGCAGAATCAAACAAATCTCTCATTTTGCACGCATGTACACCCATTTTGCACTCATTTGCATTTGCATGCATTCATTTGCATCAAATTCATTTTCCCCTTCAGGTTAAGGGATAAATCTGAGTTGCCCATTCAGGATAACAAATAAATCATGAGACCCCGACAGTTGTCCAAGTCATCATGAGGGTGAAGACTGAAAATCTCTCATCAGAAGCAATTGTTAAATTTCCAAAACCTAGGGTTCGTGCTGGTAATTTTTTAAAACCGAGTGTTAGTGCTGGTAATTTTTCAAAACCCAGTGTTCCTACTGGTAATTTTTCAAAACCCAGTATTCATACTGATAATCTTTCAAAACACAGTGCTTTTACTGGTTCATTTTCAAAATCTGGTGTTCACACTGGTACACTTTAAAATTTAGTGTCCACATTGATCTACTTTTTCTTCAGGATTCGAGTTCCGACTCGAATTTCTTTTCCTTCCAAATTGATCTACTTTTCCTTCAGGATTCGAGTTCCGACTCAAATTTCTTTTTCTTCTAAATTGATCTACTTTTCCTTCAGGATTTGAGTTTCGACTTGAACTTCCTTTCCTTTAAATCCGAATGGGTCTAGTTTTCCTTCGAAGATTTGAGTTTTGACTCAAAATTTCTTTCCTTCAAAACCAAACTTTCTAGTTTTCCTTTGAAGACTCGAGTTCCGACTCAATTTTTCCTTACAGAATCTGAGTTTTGACTCAGTCGTTCTTTCAAAACCAACCTCTGAGTTGGACTTACCTTCAAAATCCAACATTGTGCTAGGACTTACCTTCAGAATTCCAATTTCGTATTGGATTTACCTTCAGAATTTAGATTCATGTTGGACTTTCATCCAGAATCCCACTGATGTGTCAACTCAGATATCAAGCAATTTCTTTTGCCAAATATTCTAAGAATATTTTGCCAATTTGTCATGAAGAATAGTTATTGATCTCAAAACCTTTATTGTATAAAGAATTACCTCAAAATTACCTTCAATATTACTTCCAAAAGGACAAAGCTTTTGCAAAAAAAGGATTCAAAATTCAAATCTTTCTATGGGCCAACCAAAAGGATGAAGAATAGATCCCCGATATGGCCAGCAAAGAAAATTCAATGTTGTCGCAAAGCCATAAGTGATTGATATTGATCACAGTCAATGGCACATCTTTAAAGACCACTCTTGTGGGAAATAAGGCAGTGAAAATATCCTAGGTGATAAAGAAAAATCCACTCAATTTCCATATCTCTTTAATCATTTAAGCTGCAATTAAATATCTGCAAAAGGGATCTCTCAATCGTCGTCAAGTTGAAGACTGGTGGATGAGTTAGACCCCCGAGGCCAAAGAAGATTTGGATCATCTTCGAGATGAAGGAGTTTGTGATGGATCCTTCCAAGGAAAGTTCAGATCACCGTCAAGTTGAAGGCGAATATGATGAACCTCCCGACAAACCCTAAAATATATTTAATTCTCGCTATCATCAAGAGATCACCAACCAATGATCCAATACCATCAATATAATCCTTGAGGCAAAGAAGGATCGGAACATCTCCAAGTTGAAAGAGTTTGTGACGTACCCTTCCAAAAAAGAGAAAAGCTAGGACATCTCCAAAATGAAGGATGATGTAATAAACTCCCCAGAAACCCAAGAAAGCTCAATGTCTCAAAAAGAATGCAAAAGTTCATCATGAGAAAAATTTAGGATATCAAACTGCCGAATCTGCCAAGAATCTTCTTTAATTTTGTGAAATTCTTTTATCAATACCCTTTCACCAATCACTTTCACAATATCAATAATATCTTCTTTTATGTTCATATCAAGGAAATTGATAGCTTTCTTAAAAGAAAGCCAATTGCAAGCAATTTGAATTTGAATTTAGATTCTATGGAGTTAGCCCAATTGAAGGTAATACTTTGGGTAGAAAAGAGGAAATATTTTCATATCAATATACATCAGTTTCAAGTATTTTGAATCAACAAACAATTTTTAACATTTTGGCAATATTTTTTTGTTGTCCCGACATGAAGTGAAGAGCTCGATGTCCATTTTGACACATCCTAGTATCACCTTTTGCCTCCTTGAGAGAGTAACCTTTGTCGTCTTTCGCGTTGATGAAAGATTAGCCTTCTCTCCGCCAGGATAGCCTTTGTCGTCTTTCGCGTTGTTGAAATATTAGTCTTCTCTCTACCAGGATAGCCTTTGTCATCTTTTGCATTGTTAAAAGATTAACTTTGTCTCCGAAAGGATAGCCTTTGTCATCTTTCACGTTGTTGAAAGATTAGCCTTCTCTTCTAAAGGATAACCTTTGTCGTCTTTTGCATTATTGAAAGATTAGCCTTCTCTCCGCCAGGATAGCCTTTGTCGTCTTTCACGTTGTTGAAAGATTAGCCTTCTCTCTGCCAGGATAGCCTTTGTCATCTTTCGCGTTGTTGAAAGATTAGCCTTCTCTCTGCCAGGATAGCCTTTGTCGTCTTTCACGTTGTTGAAAGATTAACCTTGTCTCTGAAAGGATAGCCTTTGTCATTTTTCACGTTATTAAAAGATTAGCCTTCTCTCCGCCAGGATAGCCTTTGTCGTCTTTTGCATTTTTAAAAGATTAACCTTCTCTCCGCCAGGATAGCCTTTGTCGTCTTATGCATTGTTGAAAGATTAGCCTTCTCTCCAAAAGGATAACCTTTGTCATCTTTCGCGTTGTCGAAAGAATTCATCTTTCGCGTTCTTGAAAGAATCTCCCTGCTCTTTTGGATCACCTTTGTCATCTTTCGCGTTGTCGAAAGAATTGCCCTGCTCCTTTGGATCACCTTTGTCATCTTTCGCGTTGTCGAAAGAATTCATCTTTTGCATTATTGAAAGAATTTCCCTGCTCCTTTGGATCGCCTTCGTCATCTTTCACGTTGTCGAAAGAATTCATCTTTTGCGTTGTTGAAAGAATCGCCCTTCTTCTTTGGATTGCCTTTGTCATCATTCGCGTTGTTGAAAGAATTCAACTTTCACGTTATCGAAAGAATCACCCTGATCCTTTGGATCGCCTTTGTCATCTTTCGCGTTGTCGAAAGAATTCATCTTTTGCGTTGTTGAAATAATCACCCTGCTCTTTTGGATCGCCTTTGTCATCTTTTGTGTTGTCGAAAGAATTCAACTTTTTCGTTGTTGAAAGAATCACCCTGCTCCTTTGGATCGCCTTTGTCATCTTTCGCTTTGTCAAAAGAATTCATCTTTCGCGTTGTTGAAAGAATCGCTCTGCTCCTTTGGATCGCTTTTGTCATCTTTCGCGTTGTCGAAAGAATTCATCTTTTGCATTGTCGAAAGAATCACCTTGCTCCTTTGGATCACCTTTGTCATCTTTTGCGTTGTCGAAAGAATCGCACTGCTCCTTTGGATCACCATTGTCAGCTTTCACGTTGTCGAAAGAGTTGTCTTATTCTTCTTCAAAAAGGTTGTCTTATTCACCATCCAACTTACCATTCCCATTTCCCGATCATGTTAAGGGATAAACCTTAGCCTCATTCGAATGAGGTATTTCATTTCCCGATCAGGGTAAGGGTCAAGCCTGAGCCTCATTTCTACACGAGGTATTTTTTGTCCCATCCAGGTTAAGGGCAAAACCTGAATCTCACTTCTTTGAAGTAGATCTTTCTTCATCATTCTCCATTTCATACCTACCATTTTCCGTTAAGGCTAATTTCTTCATAACCAGTAAGATCCTTCTAACTGGGGTATTTTTTTTACGTAGCCCAAATTTGGTGTGTTTTTCTTTGCCACTAAGCACAGCTTTATACTGGCTTAGTTGGAAAGAGAGGCATCTGTAAACATCCCAAATTTTCACCCTCATTCAATGTTTACATTTCATATATCACTACAATCATTGCATACATTCGATATATCATTGCATAGCATTGCATAGCATTGCATGTCATTTCATCTCATTATCGAGATCCAGAACTACCATTTTCAAAATATTAAATCTAAATTCAAGTTTTAAAAACCTTTCTTTCGAAATCAATTTCAAAATTTGGGTTTTAAATCGACATTTTTGCCATTTGCCAACCCTCAGAATCTTATGTTTCAAAACGTTTTCCTCGTAAAACAATCTGGATTCATTTAAAACTCAATTTCAATTGATTTTAATTCTCAGATGAGACCCATTTAGGTGGTGTCACTTATGGATTCCTTTATTTATCAAAAATCTCAAAAATTTCAGAGCTCTAGTTGGATCAGGACTCTATCTTTCTTCTATCTTTTTTAATCTTTTCAAAACTCCATTATGATTTTAAACCAGTTGTGGTCATATCCTTGCACATTTATGTCATTTTGGTCAAAATTTTAGAGTCTTAGTTGGATCAGAACTCTTTTTCTAGAGTCCTAGTCGGATTAGAACTCTATCTTTTACTACCCTTTTTACCTATTTTTGAGAAAACCTATCAAAATCTTTCATTTTGGCCGAAATCCCAGAGTCCTAGTTGAAGTAGGATTCTTTTTGCAAGAATTTCAGTCGGATTAGGACTCATCTTCAGAGATTCAGTCGGATTAGGACTCTATCTTTTATTGCTATTTTTACTTGTTTTCAACCAAATCTTTCAAAATCTTTCTAAATGAGTTAAAAACTTAGAGTTATAGTTGAACCAGGACTCTATTTAGAGAGTCCTAGTTGGATCAAGACTCTAACCCTGATTTCAATTTTGAGAGAATCTTTAAAAAATCTTTTTATCTATCAAAATTGTTATACCTTTATCATGAAATTTCAAAATTTTGGGATTTTATCCCAGAATCCTGATCGAATCAGGACTCTATCCAAAGTTTGTTTTCTCACTTCATTTTTATTGGTTTTCAAAAGCTTTGTTTAAATCACACCATTTACTTCTTAGAAAAAAAAATCAGAGTTCTAGTCGAATTAGGACTCCTCTTCAGAATCCTAATCAGGTCAGGGCTCTAAACCGAACTTCAATTTTATCTTATTTTCACTTGTTTTTCAAAATCCTTTCATTTGTTTTCTCAGAAAATCTAAAATTCTGAGAGTCCTAGTCCAATTAGGACTCTGTCCTGAGAGTCCAAGTTGGATTAAAACTCTGTTTGATTTCAATACTTGTTATTTTCACTATTTTTACAAGTTTTTTCATCTATTTTTCAAAAAATACCAAAAAAATCTAGAGTTTTAGTCCTATCAGGACTCTGTCCCAGAGTCCTAATCCAGTTAGAAGTCTATTCTAGAGTTCATTTTTACTTCCATTTTTATCTTTTCCATTTGTTTTTCAAAATTTAGGTCATTTTGCAGAGTTCTAATTGGTTCAAGACTCTATTTCAGAGTTTTGGTTGAGTTAGGACTCTAACTCTGACTGTATTTTATGACTTATTTCACCAGTTTTGATGAAATCTTTCAAAAAACTTCTTCATTTGACTTTCAAAAATCTAAAATCTTAGAGTTCTAATTGGTTCAGGACTCTGATCCAGAGTTCCAGTTCGTTTAGAACTCTGTTTTCAAAACCTTTGAATTTCACCTGTTGATTTTAACCCCTTTTTAAAGCCATTTTCAGTCTTTATTTTAAATTTTTCAAAACTTTGATGTAGAGACCACTCAGTTGGCACCATATCTGAAGGAGTTCTGACCGGGTCAGAACTCTGTGCCATTGCAAAACTTTCAATTTCAAGTTTACTTTGAATATCTTTTGAGAAAGGCTCTTATTTTCAAGTTTTAAAATCGCTTTTTGAAAAACCAAATGGGGCCCTCTCGAGTTGGTGCCACATTTGATAAAGTCAAGGTTAGACTAGGGTTAGTCAGTGTCCTAGTTAGATTAGGGGTTTAGAAGAGTCAAAGTTGATTTAAAAAAAAATCATCTTTACTTTGGTTTTTAACTATTAGTTTTTAAAGGTTTTAAATTCAAGTTTTAAAAAACCAAATGTGGGCCCATACTAGTTGGTGCCACAATTGGACTTTCTAGGGTTTAATTAGGTGTTAATTAGGGTATAGTTAAAGTCCATTTAGGTTAGAAGCCTCTAGGAAAATTGTTGCCTCTTAGTGGATTTATTAGAATGAGTTCTAAAAAATAAAGAAACCTCTTAATTTACCCTAATTAAGTAACTTTTTGAAAACCTATAAAATGGGGACTTCAGGAGGCTTTTGGAAGACTCTTTTTCTCCCCAATTTTATGGCCTTTCTCTCCTCCCTACATCCCTCTCCTTCCTCCTTGCAGCTGCATCCATCCAAGGTACAATTTTTAATCTTTTTTTAGGCTTTTATTATTTTTTTTCATATTTTTACCATGAATTTCACCATGGGAGTCTCTTGCTTCATGGATTTAACCATGGAATCCATCCAAGAACCTTAAAAATGACCCAAAAAGATGATCTAACTCAGTTTAAGGGTGATTTTAAAGATTCTAATCCATTATAATCGATGAGAGGTACGTCTTCTACATTCTTAACCAATGAAACATGAGATATACCTGTTAAATAGGTTAAATCCATGTTTTCAAACGGTAAATTAATTTCAACCATGAATTCACTGTATTTTTTTTTTATTGTCATATTAATGTTTATTTCATGTATTTCATCATCAAAATAGATTTTGTTATGTTATTTAGATTTTTCTTATTGTTTTCCATGTTTAAATCATTATTTTTAATGTTTGATTAGATTTTCGTATATTCTGATTTTAGATCTGTAGAAATCATATTGTTTCATATTTAAACCTTTGTTAGAAATTTTTGATTTTTTTATATGTGGTCCACGGATGTGTCAGTGAGTTCCTGTAAAAAAATAAAAGGTTTTGGGATTCAGAAACCCTGTTAGAAAAATACAAAGTTGAATCGTGATTCCTGTTGGTTAAAATCATTGCTCATATTCAAGTACAACTTGTAGTTACGTTATTTTTGTCATCCAAGATTTGATTCTGGATCCGTAAATTGAAGTAGCTTCATATGAAAGTCTATTATTTACTGTAAAATTTTCATAATTTATAGAATTTTTAATATGTTTCCTCTATTAGAGAGTCAGATCAATGTTTTAGAACTCGTTATGCTTATTTCAAACCCTAATTCAAATTGTGTTGATCGTATCTCCCTAACCAGAGATCTGATCAATAATTCATAAAAAAAGAAGTTCATTATCTACATGTCTGCTATTTATTGCTGAAATCTCAGAAATTTTTGATGTGTTTTGCTATTTTTCCCTGTATTTGAAACCAGAAGTGCCTGTTTTGATAAGTTTTATATTCACTAAATTCAAGTACAGATTGCCGGAACGATATCTCCCTAACCGGAGATGGTTTTTTCGATCTATAAAAAGAAGTCTCTGTTTTTATGTCTATTATTGCATTATAAAATTTTATGAATTTCCATGGTGAATTGACCCCTGATTCAAGTCTAACACTGAAATGGGTACGTGCCCGCGGGTAAAAATAGCATATTTTAGGGGTTTTATGCAATTTTCGTATCTAATTTATGTCAAAAATAGGTTTTCATGATTCCAGTTTAATTTTAGGGTTATATGAAGTTCATATGTCGATTTGTACTGATTTTGGATATCATTTGATGCTTGGATGAGTTAAATTGCAAAATAGGGTGCCAGTAGGATCACGAAACACAGGCAAAATCATGATTTTCATGATATTTCTGATTTTTAGGGTATAAGTTCATGTTTTTAGGGTTTGTTCATGTTTAGAATCATGCTAGGACACCTCATGTTAGATTTAGCTGCTATTTGATCTTTTTAAACCCTAAATCCAAAGTTTTTACCAAAATATTTTCTGAAAACCCTGATTTCAAGTCCATGGTCTTGCTATTAGGGGAATTTTAGTCATTTGACCTCAATTTTGAAATCCCTAACCTAGATTTTCTTATTTTCAATCATATCATTTCATCTTGTGTTTGATTTATTCTTATTTGAATTTCAAAATTTGCATTTTACAAATTATCTTTCTGGAAAACTTGATTTCAAGGCCATAGTCTTGTTTTCAGGGGTATTTTTGTTATTTTTCATAAAATTTTGAATTTCAAAGTTATTTATCTTTATTATTTTTTTATTTTATTTCATATTTCATTATGTTTATCCTAGGAAATCATGAAAAAAGGCTTATGTCTAGATAAATCCAACAATTTCTAGATATTGCTGGATAAATCTAGAAAAGCTGACATATCTTCACTAACAAGCTTTGCTAGTTTTGCAAGTGCATTCAAGAAGAAGACTTTTCATTTTATTTCTCTTTTATTGAATTCAATGTAAATATCAAATGTAATATTTGGAATAAGATTTACATTTTCTGCTTACAATAGAGAGCATTACACATAGTTTAATTCTGCAAATTTCAATATCTGATGAATGTATAATTCATGCACATATTACAAATCCACCATGGTCTACACGAATGGAATGTTCACAAGCTCTTAGGGAGTTGACAAACTCGGTGAAATTCGTATTCATTGCCATAGTCAGAATAAGAATGAGACCTAGATTTGTGATCTTCGCATTAGCCACATTTAGCCTACACTCTTAGGCTAACTTCAAAATGCACTGCATTTCTCAAAACTCAAAAAGATTTTCTCAATTCCTTAAAGAAATATCTTTTAAATCCATATTCATTCATTTCATTCAATTTGCAAAACCCAATTTCAATTCAGAGAAATCAATTTTCTCAAAATTTTTTAAGTTCTTCTCAGAAAATAATTTTCTCAAAATTCTGCGCTTTCAAATGGTATTTCAAGTATTTTTCAAAGTTCAAAATTCGTTTTTCCAAGTTATATCTTCAATTTCAAAGTTTGAATTCAGAGAAATGAAGTTTTTCAAAGTTATTTGAAATTCTATAGAAATTGATTTTCACAAAACACTTGGATTCTTCAGAAATCGATTTTCATTTTCCTCAGAAACGTTCTCTCAACAAGGCTCACGATTTTCAAAGAGTCATGTTTTCCAAGAATTTTCCAAGTATTTCAAATATTCAAAGCAAACATCATGTTTTCAATATGCATTTTTAGAAAATTCATAGCACATGCCTGATTCTTTGTGCATTTAGGAAATAGAACACGATTTAGACTAATTGAGCAAAGCTAAGCACACTTTTGATCCTTGGTTCGATTACCCCTGGTAAAGGCACCAGGAACGGTTGAACCTCGTACTGACAGGCGAGTCCCATTTTTCGTTATTATCCCGCATTTTAAAATGGAGGTGAGTTATTTTCAAAATCTTTTTCAAAGGTCAGTTTGACTTGCAAAAGTAAAATTTTGCGATGATAACAATTCTTTATTTTACTTATCACTTCACTTTTATCACACTCACACATTTTTAGCATTATACATTTGTGTCATTGCATTTCGTTCTGGTTATCTATCATTTCATTAATTATGTTTGACTTCATCATCATTTAATATCTTCCTGCATCTTCTTCGTTTTAATAAGTATTGTAGCATATATGCATCCCCTGTCTTTTCTGTTTTCATGAGCATGAGTATTGATTTTATTTTTGCATTCACGTTGGCACAATAGCTGGACCCATAACAAGAATCATTTGTATTTCATAACTGCCTTCTCTAATGTGTTAGAATCCTTTTGTTTAGGCTTTCCTTCTTCAACATGTTCGGTGAGGTACCTTCATTTCTGCATTTCATTGAGCAATTTACAAAGCATCTTAATCTCCTAAGTATTATAGTTCACATGTAATATCCATAGCATCAATCATCTAGCATATCATATTTTCCTCCATTTGATCCAGGGTTAACCCTCTGTCATAGCACAATAATAACATGGATGGTATGTGATTTGCTTAGAATGTTAGTTCTGTAACCTGATTGCAAATTGGCATTCTCTGCAATTTTTCTTTTTCTCATACCATGACCCCCCCCCCCCCCCCCTTGTGCAGTCTCAGTACTCATGCCATATAGGGATTTAAGTTGAACCTGCGTATTCATTTCAGCATGGCATTATTTATTTCAAAGCATATACTGTTATTACTTATACACCTCACTCATATCTACACCCCCCTGTATACTTATACCCGGTCACTTACCACTTCTACACAGCCTAGCACAACACCATTTATATTTCACAGAAAATTTTTCTTAGTTGTTGTGGTTTTCATTTTTTTTGGGGGGCACCTATAGCAGTGCCAAGCACTGCTGCAACCCTCATATGCTCACAGTAGTGCCAAGCACTGTTGTGGCTCCCTGCACTTCCATTGCATCTTCCTTTTCTTTTCTTTGTTGTCCATCACCTTTCTTAACTTTCAGCACCTGTTGCATCACTACATTCACGCTCACTAGCTACACCTATATCCATTTCACCTACAACATATGCATAATGTTTTTCCCTTCTTCACGCTTTCAGCAATTACCTCCCACCTTCAATGCCTCCCACCATCAACACACATGCTCTGCACTCACCTGTCACCATTTACACAGTTTATTGCATCACAACATTTGCTTTTCTGCATAATGCTCCACTTTTTCACAGCACCAATAGCCGCCTGCTGTATTCTCCATTCTAGCACCTACTTCTACTACACTCACTGCACTTCGCATATTTTGCTTATTATCTTCCACACCTGCTGCTATCTTCACTGTTTAACACCTACAACACAACCACTCACTGTTATAGCAGCACACTACCAACACAGCAACTCCATAGTGTGCATACATACACTATGTGCACCCTCTACTTGTTACAGCCTCATCTACCACTCAAATTTTTCTACACTATTGTTATCCTCATATCATCCATATATTTTTGATGTCCCATCTCATCATCAGTTTAGGGTATCATGTACATGTTCTAGCATTCATTTTCTTAGTAGCTTGGTACATTACACATATACTTCAAAATATATATATTCTCATCATCATGATGCATTGCATATACAATTTTATGTACATTTCCTTATTAACACTCAGATATCATCATGTACATTCTAGTTTTAATATAACCTTTGAATTTCTCTTCATACTTGGTGTTTTGCTATATACTAACTTTATTTTGCAGGAACATATGAAAAATGTCGATTTCCTCTCTTACATTAGGGTTTTATCATTTCAATTCCAGTTTAATAATTGTAATAGCTAGATATAATGAGAATTCTTTACATTTCCTGCTTAGATTAGAATGTATGAGCATGCATTACTTGTTTCATATCATTTTTGCTTTTATTTTCAAAAATCCACAATAGTAAAACATGAATGGCACGTGCACCATTCTAATAAAAGGTGATTAATCCTAAGCAAATGATCCATATTGATGGTCATAGTCAAAATGTGGACAATGCTTAGGATTTTTATCTTTTATGGAATAACATTGGATCTCTCTTTAAAAAATCATCATATTTTTTGAAAATTTTCTTCCTTTATCAGAGTTTAACTTGAAATTAACTTAAAACATATATCAATGGCCATAGTCAGGATATATTGAGAGTTAATTTCATTTCAAACTCTATAAAGGCACTAAAATGTGTTTTATTTTTCATTTGAATTTAAATGTAGATTGTCTTATAAAACATTTTATGACCATAGTCAGAAATGTATTAAATCTTCAATCTTATTTCAATTCATTTAAAGAATAAAATATGATTTTCAATATCCAATTTTCAAAATTCTTTAATTGATTCATCATTTATGATAAAATTACATCATTGTTTTCAAATTATTCCAAATTTTCTTCAAAAATCCAAGTGATTTTGAGATAAATTCTTCAAATATCTTCTTTATTTCTCAAATCAATCTTCAATCCTTATTTATAAATTCAAATTCATCTTCCTATTCTTAATTCTATCTCATTTCAAAATTCAAACTTCAATTTCAAAGTCCAATTTGACTTTGAAATTTCGAATTCACTTCTATATTCAAAATTCCATTTCCAATTCAAATCAAATTTCAAAGTTAAATTCAATTTTGAAAATTCAAATTCATTTCCATTTTCAGGATTCGATTTTAGATTCAAATCAATATCCCAGATCGTATTTTAATGTTCAATTTAGACTTTGAAATTTCGAGATTCATCTCCTGGTTTCAAAATTCAAGTTTAAAATCAACTTTATTCTTTATTTTTCAAAATCTCCAAAATTTTATCTAAAGATTGAGTCTTTATTCTCAATTCAATTCGTTTATCCAAAATCAAGGTTTTGAGATTGATTCTGAATCTCAAAATATGATTTTCCCTAAATTCAAGCCCCCTTTCACATTCAATCAGAATTTCTCAAATCCAAAATCCATCTTCAAGTTCTATTTGGATTTCTTGAATCCAAAACTAAATTTTATCTGGGTCCCAGATCCATCTTCTAATCCCATCTTGGATTCCAGATTTCAAATCCAATTCCATCTTGGATTTCGAATTTCGGATCTAATTCCATTCTGAATTTCAAATCTCATTCCATCTTGGATGCCAAAATTTGGATCCAATTCCATCTTGGGTTCCAGATTTAAAATCCAATTCCATATTGGATTCCAGATTTAAAATCAAAATTCCAACTTGGATTCTAGGTTTTGGATCCAATTTCATCTCGAATTCTGAATTTCAAAAATCCAATTCCATCTTAGATTCTAGATTTCAAAACCAATTACATTTTCAGATCCCATCTGGACTTCTTAAATCCAATTCTATTTTCAAATTCCATTTGGATTTTTTTTTTTAAATCCAAATCATATCATATAGTTTGAATTTTTGCAATATCTTGATTATGTGATTCATGCATTTTATTTAAAAAATCACTGTGAATGAACATGAATGGCATGCGCACCAACTCTTAGAGAGTTGATGAACTCGGTAGAGTCCATATTTACGATCCTAGTCGGAATATGGACGAGACCCAAATTCAGCATCTTCCTACTAGTCACACAGAGCCTACACTATTAGGCTATCTTCCAAAATTCACTGCATATCTTCAATTTTTACAAGTATTTTAGAATTAACTAAGTAAGTTACAAGAATATTTATGGTCGTAGTCAGAATATGTGGTAATTTTACCTCAGTTTAATTTTAAAATTGCATATTTTTCCTTAAAGATATTTTCATAAAAAGATATTCATTCATTCAAGAAAGTTTGCATCATGAAAGCACATGATTTTTCTTTTGATAAAATCACAAAAATTCCATTTTCAAAGAAATTGATTCCTCAAGGATATTCTGAAAATTTTTCAAAGTTTGATATTCCCAAGCTACATTTCCCACGATTTTCTTAGAAAGTATTCCTTTCTTAGAATTCATTTTCAATCTTTTCAAATGAGACCTCAAAAAAGTCAAAATCATTTTTCAAGTCTTTAAAGCTACAACTCTCGAGATTTCAATTTCCTAAGATTTGATGTCTTTTCTCAAAAGAGTTTTTCCATGAAATTTCAATCATTTTTCAGAGAAAATTTTCAAAGTTGAAGTTTCTTGACAAACATTTTCTCTTTCAATATTCATCTTATCTCAAGAATTCTTTCCATTTGCCCAGAATTTTCTCACATCCTCGAAAACTTTCTTATGATTTTCAAATCCTTTTATTAGAGTTTTCCTAAAAAAATGATTTTCATCTTTTGCCTGAGAAAAACTTTTCCCACTCCAAAGCATACATCATGTTTTCCAATCTGCATTTTAGCAAGTTTCATAGCACATGCCTGAATTCTCTGTGCATTTAGGATAGAACATGATTTTGGTAATTTAACTAAGTCAAGCACATATTTGGTCCTTGGTTCGATTACCCCTGGTAAAGGCGTCAGGAATGGTTGAACCTCGTACCGACAAGTCGAGTCCCATTATTCGAAATTTCCCGCTATTTTCAAAACGGAGGCGAGTATTTCAAAACAATTTTTAAACTCTGGTCAAGTTTGACTCGTAGAAAACGTTTTCTACTCTCTCCCGCAGGGAAGGGAAAAATTTTGCGACAATAACAGAGCTACAACATCTTTGGGATCCAGACCCTTGACATTGATCAAAATTTGTTGTTCTAATGGATCTCCAGGCTGACCGGCTGGCTCGGGCAATTCCATGATCTTTGAAAATTCATCCATCAGCAAGGTCATCTCGCCCCATGGGAACCAGAATGTGCAAGTGCGCGGATTCCACTGCTCTGCCAGTGCATGGATCAGATTGTTGTTGACTGTCAACTTTCCCACTGCGGATGCCAGTTTCAACCCGCAATCGCTCAAGTGGTCCGGAAACATACGGGAGAAGTTCTTGAACCAAGTATAGTACTACTGGGGAAAGAAGGGTCTGATGCTGAGAGCTTGATGCTCGGGAAGACTTTGTCACACCTCGTAGGAGATGTGACCCTCAGGAAAGACAGATTCGAGCTGACTGGATGCTATTGGATTGAAAGACAGGAAGATTGGAAATAGACTTAAGAAAAATACAAGAATTTTGAAAATTGCAGACAGGATAAAATAAAAAAACTGGAAATTTGAAGTCTAGAGGAACGGAAGAATAAAAAGTCACCTGGAGTTTTGAAGAAAAAGTGGATAATTTGGAAAAATCATTCAGAGTTTTAAAGAAAAGGAGATATTTCACAAAAGATGGAAAATGAGGTATTTTGGAAAATTGTTCTGTATTTTAGAAAAATTGGGAAAAATATGGGAAAATAAAGAGGAAAACGAACATAATATACTCAATCATATTTTGCACAAGCAATTATGCACATACAACATTCCCTAAGAAGTTGACTCTAAATGCATCAGTTTTGAAAGAGCTTTAGGACCCTAATCCTGACTCTAGACTCAGATCAGCTGTGTTCAATCATGCTATGCTGATATACTCGAGTCGAAACCCGAAGTACGTAGCATAAAATTCATCTTTGGTTCTAGGCCTGTGTTTTTCCAACATCCTTGAGCACCTGCCGATATATGTTTGACTATGGCCCTTGGTACGTGGCAGGGGGGCGTTAGCCTAAATAAGTGGCACAGTTGTGAGGCTTTGTCTCAAATTATGGTTCTGGAAGAAAGCCCAGCAACGTGAAGACCAGGTAGACATAGGTGGGGTGGTTTTTGAAATATGAGCACATGCAGACAAACAGAGGGCTCTAAGTCCTAAAGAGATAGAAATTTGAAATATTTGAAGAAGCAAACATTGTTTTCATACAAATCCTAGATTGAGGAGTGTTGTATTTCAGACCTAAGTCTAAGTGAGCATAAATAATTCTCCTCAATTGGTCCTACCAAACCATGCCTAGTCTACATGCAATCCATGTCAGCTAGGTTCAATTCTAGGCTCCTAGGTTCACATGATATCAGAAATTAAAAGCTGACATTCCATAGAACACAATTTTGATAATTGAACTAAGTCAAGCACACATTTGATCAGGCAAAGATAGGTCCCATCACGGTCTCAAAACCTATTATCATCGCAAAAATTTTCCCCCTCCCTCTGCGAGAGAGAGAAAAAACGATCCTGCGAGTCAAACTCGACCAAAGTTTTTGAAAATGGTTTTGAAAATTACTCACCTTCGTTTTGAAAATTTGCGAAAAAATTTCGTGGAATGGGATCCGTCTGTCAGAACGAGGTTCAATCGTTCCTGGCGTCTTTACCAGGGGTAATCGAACCAAGGATCAATTGTGAGCTTTAACTAAGTTTAATTATCTAAATTATTCTCTATTTTCCTAGAATGCACAGAGAATTAGGCATGTACTATGGAATTTTGAAAAGATGCAAGTTTGGGAAATATGATATTTGCCTTGGAAAATGGAGATGTACTTGGAAAATGATTGGAAAAGTGCTTGAAAATGGAATTCCTGGGAAAATCATTGAGTTTCATTGGAAATCAGAAATTTGCATTGGAAAATGAATTCTCAGAAAAACTTGAACTTTGGGAAAATTGATTTTGAGATTTGGATTGCTTTTCTGAGGAAATGGATTTGAGAATTCTGAGAGAATCAGGAAGTTCATTGGAAAATAATTTTTAAAATGGAAAATGGATTCTCAGGAAAATGGAAACTCTGAGAAAATGATTTTTGAAATTTGGGTTTGAAATAAAAATCAATTTCTGAAGGAGATTTGAGAATTCTGAGAAACCAACTTCTGAAATAATTCCAAGAACTTTGGAAAAATCGATTTTGGGATTTGAAAATGAAATTGAGAATGTAAAAATCTTGAGAAATCATGATTTGAACTTGGAAAATACTTGGAATCTCATTTGAAAACTCAGAATTCTAAGAAAATCAAATCTTGAGAAAGACTTGAAAATTCTTGGGAAAATTGATTTTTTTGAAATGGAATTGGAAATTGAGTTTGAAGATAATGCAAATTGAATGAACTAATATGAATTTGAAAGATATTTCATTGAAGAATTGAGAAATTCTTTTGAAATTTTGAGAAATGCAGTGCATTTTTTAAATTAACCTAAGAGTGTAGGTTGAATGTGGCTAATACGAAGATCACAAATCTTGGTTTTCTTCGTATTCTGACTATGGCCATAAATACGAATCCCACCACATTCATGAACTCCTTAAGAGATTGTGCGGGTGCCATTCGTGTCAACCGTAGTGATTTTGGAAAATGTGCATATGCATCATACATCAGATATTGAAATTTTCAGAAATTAAACTATATGCAATGCAATCCTATTCTAAGCAGAAAAGTAACTCTTATTCCAAATTATTACAACTTGATATTACATTGAATTGAATGAAATAAGCAAATAAAAGTCTTCTTCTTGAACGTTCCTGCAAAACTAGAAAACATGTTAGCACAGAAATGTAGGTTTTTCTAAATTTATCCAAAAATATTGGAAATTATCGAATATTATTTAGATACAAACCCAAATTTATACCTCCTTTGATTTAAACATGATGAATAAGTAATAAAATTTGAAAAAAAACTTGGAAATTCGAAATTGGGGTCAAAATGACCAAAATGCCCTTTATGACCTTGAAATAAGGGTTTTCTGAAAGAATTTTTGTAAAATTTGGAAATTTGAAAGTCAAATGAAATAAAATTAAACATAATATGATGATATGCATAAAAATTTAGAAAATTAAAGTTTGGAATTTCGAAATTTATGTCAAAATTACCAAAATGCCCTTGATAACAAGACTATGGCCTTGAAACCAGGGTTTTCTAAAATAAATTTTGCAAAAAGGGAAAATATGAAATGCAAATGATATGAAAATTAACCCTAATATGATATGATATGATTATTCACATGATAAAAATCCTAAAATGGCAAAAATATCACAAAATATCAAATTTGACTCAATTTTCGCCTGATTTTTGTCTCTGAATTTAAAAATAAACCAACACACAAAGCAAATGAACTTGTAATTGAGCCAAATTTGGCATGAACACCTAGAATAACTCTAAAAATAGAATGAAGCTTGAAAATTTATTTTTTTGATATTTGTTTTAATAGAAAATAACTAAAAATACTAAAATCAAGATTTTGCCTAAAATGCTAATTTTAAATTGGATTTCGGATACTAAACTTCCATAAATATTTCCCAAATTTTATGGGGTGATAGAAGACAGTTAGGAAAAGATTTTTGCTTTTTATAGATTCTGGTTTTGACCTATAGTCGGAGCTGGACAGCTCCAGCAAGTTAGATCGAAATCTGATGACTCTAGGATCTAGGGCAGACAGATAGGTTTCAGAAACAATTATGGGAAAAATAGCAAACAGATGAGAAAATGACTAAAATTATGAGAAAATGTCTATTACAAAAAGAGTAATATTTCCTCTTTTTTTAGTAATGGGATTCAAGTTATGGTTTGAGAGAGATCAGAGGGTTATTAGAGACCTGGGTCTCTGAAATTTTCAGATGTTGGAATATAATATACAGGAAAATTAATTCCGGGAAAAATAGTTAAACTATTCTAAAAATTTTCAAATTTTGGTAAACGACAGAGGGAAAGATTAGGAACAACTTCTATGTTGAAAGTTTTGACATCCAGCCTATTGGTTGAACGGACACAGTGGGTTAGGGTCAGTCTAAACCCTGACAAGGAAAAAGTGAGGTTTTCTCAGAGGTCTAGGAAAATCGATTTTTAGCAGAACCTAAATCTCACTGGAAAAATCTAAAAATTTACTGAGAAATAGTAGACTTGAACTCATGGTATTTTTTTGAGGGAAATTCGGATCGTCCATCTAGGAGATATCAGAGGTTTTTGTCTGCTAAAACAGAACCTAGAATTTCCAAAAGGATAAAATCTCAGTTTGGGATTCGATTTTTAAAATAGAGTTGCAGAACTCAAACGAATCTAAATTTTTTTAAGGGGTTAATAACATGTAAACCTATCTAATATAAGAAAATTAAGATTTATTGAAACAAAATTCCTCATAAAATAATGACTGTGATTTATACTAAAACTAAAACCAATGAATCTTAATGCAAATCATAATGACATTAAATAAACTACCTATAAAACAATAAAACTAACTTAATAAAATGTCTAAAATGCATATTTAACACGAAAATAAAATAAATTCAGGGAGATACAAACCATATCCCTTTTTTTGGCTATGAGAAGGGAGGATCTGATCCATGGATCGGACGGATCCTCCTCTCTCACATAACGAAAACATGGAATATATATAAAGAGAGAGGAAAAACAATCAAATAATGAAGATTTTGATAAAATGAAGGATCTTACCTTGGAAAAGGGTTGGGATCGACTAAAGGAGGTGTTGCTTCCAAGGTGGAAGGTCTGCTTCTAGTTTAATGAAGAGGTTGTAGGTGGTATGCACCTTGCTGTTGTAGGAGTTGGTGTTGGAGATAGACACCAAAGTTGATGTTAATGGGTTGCTGCCAGGCATGGGTGTGGCTGAAGCTGAGGTTTGCACCAGCTTGAGGATGGCAGACAACAAAGATATGCTTGCAATAGTTGAAAGGGGCTGCAAATGTGAGGAAGATTGAAGCACCGGCTGAAGGAAGAAGGTGCTGGAGGTGGCACCAAAGGTGCTGGAAGTGCTGGATCTTGCTTCCAAGGTGGGAGGCTGGAAGAAGTTGGGTTGTAGTCGATGGTGGTGATGGAGGGTAGCTTCACTTGCTACACCGGCCGGGAGTTTTGAAGGTGACACCAGTTGTTGCCAAGGTGAAGAAGATGTGATCAGGCGTATAGATGCTTTTGTATGGTGGCTGTCAAAAGCGAAGAGGAGCTGGGGTGGTTGAAGCCAATGGGGAATGCCTTGAAGGTATGAGGGAGGTTAAGAGGACAAGATAGAAGAGAGAGGGAGATGGCTGGTGCTTTAGAACTAGGAGGGAGATGGGTAGTGTGTGAATGAGGGTGTAAGTGAGAGAGGGAATTAGGGTTGAAAAGAGAGAGGGGAATGAGGGAGAGAGAGCCACCGTATGATAGGTCTTAGGGGAAATATAAAGGAAGTGTCGTCTTATGGTGTGGGTTGGAACCAAGAAATTAAGGAAAGAAGGGGGAAAAGAAAGAAGGAAAGAAAGGGAGGAAGGTAAAAAGGAAAGAAAGAAGGAAGGAGGAGAGAAATGTACGTGAGTGGAAGGAGAAGAGAAAGAAGAAAGAAAGAGGAAGAAAAGAAGGAAAGAAAGAAAGAAAAAGAAAGAAAAGGGAAGAAGAAAGGAAAGGACAAAGGAGGGAAAAGGCAAAAGAAATGGGAAAAGGAGGAAAGTGGAAGGGGGCTGGTCGATCCCCTTGTGGGTCCCACCTCTCTAAAAACATAAAATAAAATTAAATAAAAAACAAAAACAAACAAATAAAAAGAAAATTGAAAGGGAATAAAAGAAATATTTTTTTTAATAAAAAGGAAATGCAAATGAATAAGCCATCTTAGAGTGGGCCCATTTTTCAAATTTGAAATTCGTTTTGAAGATCAGAGGGGTAGAATAGTCTTTTTTAGAAAATTTCTGGACGAAACGAGCTATTTTTGGCAGTTTTTGAAACAAGCTCAGAATTTGAAGTTTCATACCCCGTTACAAAGCAGATTCAGTTTAGAATTTGAAAATTTGAGTTTGAAAGAAATCCGAATTATTTTTCTCGAGAAAATATTTCTAAATTTAGAATTTTAGGGCTAAAACTATCAATTTTGGAAACCCAGGGTTTGAAATTGATTTCTGAAATTTTTTACAAACTCAATTTGGATTGAAATTTATAAAACTGGAGTTCTGGACTTCGAAAATGAAATGAAATGTGATGAAATGCTGAGAAATTATATGAAATAATGAGAAATGACATGAAATGCTATGCGAAATGCAGACCTTGAATGAAGAATTTTGGATGTTAGACCCCGATTGGCAGTTGTACCAGTTCAAAAAGTGTTAAAATTGACAAAATTTGAAAAATGGTTCGAGAAATGGTTTTCGGGTTCTATCGGGCTAGAGTGACACTGAAAATTGGGGTTTGAGATGAATTAAACTGAAATGTACTAGATTGAGCTGGGTTTTAGGGTTTCAGAACTCAACTGGACTGACAAAACACTGACTCAACTGACCTTTCTGACTAAATTTTCAAGAAAAATTACCATTTTTAGAGAAATGGTACGGAATGGTCACTAGAGTGAAGTGAATTACGAATCTGAGCTGGGTTTGAGCTTGGACAAAGGTCAGTAATACTGAGATAAACTAAAATTGAATCTCAAACACTAGCTCAACTGGCTGGACTTAGCTTAATTTCAGCTAAATAAGTTGAAATGTGCTAAAATGGGCTCCTGGACACTTGAAAATGGTTTTGAACTGAAACTGGAGCACTTGAACTCCTGGTGAGCTCAAGCTAGACTCTAGAGAATAAGATTGACTAGGAATGAATGGCTCACAGAAAATTGGCTTGGATTTAAGTGAGAAATGAGCTCATTTCTGAAGAAATGATCCCATTTTGGAGGAATGGTCAGAAATGAAAATGGTATGTTCGTTGTGAGCTCAGATGAGCTTGAAATGACTGATATTCTAACTGTTTTGAACTGACCAATGAGCTTGGTTGACTCTGAATGACTGGGGTCTGGGATGACCTAGGGGTAAAATGATAATTTTCTTACTGAAAGTGGGTAAAATGGTAATTTTCTGACACAAACTTGGGGTTTGACTCCTACACTGACCTAACAGGGTTGGCACTGCACGAGGGGTGTGTTTAAAAATGGATGAAGAAAATTTGGGATGTTTACAATATCCAGACTGTCACTCAGATTAATTTCATTAACTTCCTAGATGCTCGGGATATCGGCAGTAAAAGTTGGACGAGGAATCATGGGCTGTGGGAGTTTCTCTTCTGGATCTTTTCCCAAAACTGTGGTAATCATGCCTCCCTTCGACCATTTAATGCACTGATGAAGGGTAGAAGAAACAACATTGGTATTATGGATCCACGTGCGCCCTAGTAGAAGATTGTACATGGGCGGCACATTAACCACACAGAACAAAACTGTATGCACTGAATAATTGATGAAAATTTCAAGGAAAATCTTTCCCTTGGCAATCTGCCCATGGTTATCAAAATCGTAGATCGTTATGGGATTTGGCACGTATTCCTCTTCCTTCAGGCCCAAGGCCTTGGCTGTCATCTTCGGGCAAATATTGAGACTGCTGCCTTCATCTACGAGCATATGTGGGACAGTCATGCCCCTGGTCCGCACCACTATATACAGAGCATTATTATGGAAAGTATGAGGCTTTGGTAGATCCTCATCTAAAAAGGTTATTGGTGCATTTGTCATGGCTTGATTGACTTTGGGCCATGTCCTGCGGGGTCATGCTCGGCTTGACTTTGATCTTTCTTAGCAAGTCATCCAGAACTTGTTGGTGATCGGGAGAAGCATGTGCTAACTCTAGGATAGAAATGTTCGACAAAGCTATAATTGGGCTCTCAACTGACTCAGATGCTTCACCCTTCTTTGAAGTTGATTTGATGAAACGCTTCAAAAATCTAGGAATCTGCCTGGCAACTTCTGTTGTTGCTTTTGTTGGTTCACTTGATGGTTTCATCTTGCTAAGGACTGAAATGATGTCCATCTTCCTGGTGGAGGACTAGCCTGGTGCAGTACTAGGACCTGATGTTGATCCTGAATATCCTGGCTGGAGCATGGTCGAATACTGCTATGAGGGAAAGATGCTTGTTCAGAAATGACAGATATTGAATGTTTGGGAAATGGCTTGGACAAGATCTCAGGTTGCTCTTCGTCCTCATCCTTGATCATTAAATTCTTGTCGATACAATCCTGGATGATGTTTTTTAGGACAAAACAGTTTTCTGTGTCGTGTCCCACGATTCGGTGAAATTTACATAATCTCTCCTTCATTTTGCCCATGATAACTAGAGGATCAGCAACCTTAGAGAGTTTGACCATCCTTTTTGAAAGCATATATTCGAGGACATCTTCTCGGGATTGTTCCAGAGGGGTAAACTCTCTGTCATAACTCTAGCCATCGTGCTTAGGCTTCACTTGTGATTTTACCTCTGGCTGTGGCACTGGTTGAGCAGGTTGCGGCTTGACAAACTTTTCCTTCTGGGCTACAGAGTTTGTTCTCTCAGTTTTAGATCTTCCTGGGCCCTTGTTGCGGTTTTTCTGGCCTTTCTTACTGTTTGCACCGTTGTTGCTGCCTAAGATGTCAGTAGAGTAGGTGAAATGTATATTTTTCTTTTGCTCAGGGTTACCTTAAACAAGAGTGCAACCCTCGTAAAGGCCATTCTGCTCACTCGATTAGCTTGATAAATGATTTTGCTAGAGAAGTGGAGATAAGACTTCTCAGAGGTTGGAAAAATTTATTAAGGATTATCTGCAGCGCATGTTCCTCTGGAATGGGGATCTTCATCTTGTTACAGGTGCTTCTCCACCTGTGGATGAATTCTCTTGCTTTCTCATTCTCATTTTGCTTAAGGTTGTACAAGTGATTGAGAGTGGGCGATGCCTCGACGTTGAACATGAAGCGCTCAATGAACAGGTTTACCACTTTATCGAACTCTCGTAGTTCGATAGGATTGATGTGGTCCGCATACCACCTGGCTATAGTCCCTTCCAGACTGCATGGGAAATAGATGAATAAGGCCCTGTTAACCTTCCTGAAACGGCTGCATTCTGCATAGAATGTGGCTAAGTGAGCCTTGGGATTTCCAGTTCCGTCAAACTTGATGAATTTATGGGGAAGATTCTCCAGGTTATCATCCCTTCTAGGCCTTCATAGAAGTCCTCGCCAGTATAGGTCTACTTGCCCTTACTCTTGGCCTGAATATCCTTGACTGCTCAAGTTACTTCTCTCAACTGCTCGCACATTGGATCCTCTGTCGGGATCCCATACTTGGGCCTATTCACTGATAAAGGCTCTTCAACTATCTTCACAAATTATCGTGGAGGATTCTGACTAAACACAAATTGTTCTTCTTCTGATTCTTTCTCTACTGATTTTGTGCCCTCAAAAGTGTTGTCTGGCTAAACCTTTTTTCTGATGATTCTTACTTTCTTTTTCACAAGCTTCTTTCTGAGCTTGTTTCTGGGAGATGCTTTCTTCACACTGGCCTCAGCTTGTTCCGATACTATCTTGGCCATCATTTCCTAGAATAAATTGTAGATAATTGGATCAACATCATCTCCTTTGTCCTGGCTCTGTCCTCTGGATGACCTAGGAGAGTTTGTCCCCTCTAACTCACTGTCACTATGCTAAGGTGAAACGGTCTGCTTTCCGCTCCTTGTCTGAACCATTTTTATAATGCCAATGTTTTCTGCAGAATAAGGGATGGTTAGAATATGGAAGAAGCTTTTAAGACAAAATTTTGAGAAAAAAGAAGAATGAAGGACTTGGTAGACAATTTCAAAGACTATCCCATTACCAGGGATCGGGTCATCATAAGATTTGTGACAATTGCATTATCATTTTCATGACAACTGAAAATGTGCCTTATTACCTAGGCGAGGTCATCAACCATGATAAAAGATATTCAAGATGAATAAGAGAGATCTTTGAAAAGAATGTCCCATTACCAGGGATGAGGTCGTTATAAGAATCACGACCATTTATTCTATAAAATGAATAAAATAATAAAATTTGGCCCAAAAAGCTTTTCAGTAGAATAAAAAGCAAACTTTATTGATAATAGATTCAAGGATAAAGAGAGGGTGGACAGACAGTTTGCCACCACTCTTGATATTCAGAAGATACATTGGGTCCTAGAAATATAAACAGAGGAATGAAAGAGTCCCAAGTGTATTTGGTTGCATGGTATGCCCCAGACCACTGATCCGACTGCAGATTGAATTCTGACATGTTACCCGTCGGAAAGCGAGTGTTGACATGAACCTGCCACTGCAAAAACTATCTGAGACACCTCTCTAGCTGATAATCAACACAAAAGAAGGGCTCCGACAATCTGTAATGCTTGCTACGTATATAAATGTAGCAAAAAATTGATTCCTGTCGGTTGAAGTAATCCCAAACGATCTCCTCCTGATGCAGACTCTCGATCAAGGCTCGACACTGAATGGCAGACTGTAGCTTCTTGCTGTTGAATCTGAAGGAACTGGCTTTTGATGGCACATGTCGCAGAAACCATGATTGCAGGGCATAGGTACATTCTTCTACCAAGATGCTCTCTCCAAGAGCGAAGTGAGCCAAACCTTGATAGAGAAAAGCTAAGGCTGCCATGAAAACTAAAAGATGACGGTGTTATCGTCGCGAAATTTTTCCCCCGTCTTCCCTTCCTTGCGGAAGAGAGAGAGGGGAAACGCTTTCGCGCTTCAAACTTTGACCGGATTTTGGAAATTGCTTTTGAAATACTCGCCTCCGTTTTTTAAAATTGCGGGAAAATCCATGGGATGGGGCTCGACCTGTCGGTACGAGGTTCGACCGTTCCTGCCGCCTTTAACAGGGGTAATGCCATGTGGCGCCAATCCGATTCCAACAGAAGCTCTTGAAAGGGGCAGCTACCACGAGCTTCCTTCGTCCTTCGCTCCGAGCTTCGGATGGTCCACCACAATCGAGCTCTGTTGGAATCGGATTGGCCACGGCACGAACTTTACTCGACCTTCTTCAATGCGCCAAAGGGGGCATGATTTCCAAGGTTCAAAATCAGATGTTAGGAAGGCTAGGTCGGATTTTCCAAGTTCACAAGAGCTAAAAAAAATGATCTCCTTCAGGCTGGGCGTGAACCCTTGTTTTTATAAATTTTCTGAAATTTTTTTGAAATTCAAACAGGCTAGATCTGAGCCCTCCATGTGGCGCCATCTCAGGGGGTGCCATCTGAAGGGTTTGAAATTCGAATTTGTCTTCTGCAGGGAGCCCTCAGGTGGTGCCACCTCAAAAGGCTCTTTTGATTTTTTGAGAAAAATAAAAAATGGAAATTTTGTGGGTGAGACACCTCAGCAGGGGGAATTTGGAATTTTTCAAAAGTTTGCTTGATTCTCTCTGCAGGGAGCTCCCAGAAGGCGCCACCTCAGAGGGTGCTCTCTTGGAATTTGAAATTCAAACTTACCTTTTGTAGGGAGTCCTCAGGTGGCGCCACCTCATGGTGGGCTACCTTTATTAAAAACAAAATAAAAAATGAAAATGGAGCCAAGTGGAGTCCTGGAATGGTGCCACCTCAAAAGGTGTTCTGAGGTGTAAAGTTGGAACAGTAGGGGCATGCCATGTGGCGCCACCTCTGGGGAGTTCAAATGTTTGAAATTTTGCTTTTCTGCAGGAAAGGAGGGGCTGACATGTGGCATTTCCTCAGAGTGGCTCCTACGATGCCATGTGGCAGGAGAACATGAAGGGAGGAAGCAAAATGCGCCACCTCATGGGGGGGGGTTCTACTTTTTCTGGTGCAGGGAGGTCTGGACATGTGGCGGACAAGTGTCAGCTGTCTGGAGAGGCTTTCTCAAATGGCGCCACCTCAGGGGGAAGTTTGAAATTCAAATAGAGGTTGGCCCTGGAGGAATGGAGGGTGGACATGTGGCGCCACCTCAGGGTGGCTCCTACAATGCCATGTGGCAAGAGGGAGGAAAAAGAGGGCAGTGACATGTGTCTCCTACTTTTCTGAAAAAAGTAGGGAGAGGACATGTGTCCTCTACTTTTTCTGAAGGAATGAGAAGGAGACATGTGTCACCTTCTTTTCCTGAAAGAAGTAGAAGATGACACATGGCAGAGGGATGAGAAGGATGGAAGGGACATGTGGCGCTCTCATAGGCCATCTGGGAAATCAGAGCTCCGGATTTTCGCCACCTAGTGCCTTGTTTGAATTTTAAATGGTTTGCTTTTTCTGAAGAAGGCCAGGAGTGACATGTGTCTCCTACTTTTCTGAAAGAGGTAGGGAGAAGACATGTGTCCTCTACTTTTTCTGAAAGAAGCAAAGAATGACACGTGGTAGAGGGGAGAGAAGGTGGGCCAAGCCATGTGGCGCCATCTCAGACAAGATGAAAAAGGTAGGAGTTCAGGATCTGCGCCACCTATGAGGAGGTTTGAATGTTTGAATTCTAGTTTTCTAAAGAAAGCAGGAAATGACACATGGCACTTGCTTTTTCTGAGAAAATGAGAGCTTGCCATGTGTCCTCTACAGGAGACACTCCAGATGGCACCACCTCAGAGGAGACAAGCCTACCTTTTTTGTAGGAATTTAGGAGTGACACATGTCTCCTACTTTTCTGAAAAAAATAGGGAGAGGACATGTGTCAGGCTACTTTTCTAGAAGGAAGGAGGGGCTGACACGTGTCCTCTGCAGGAGACACACTTCAAGTGGCGCCACCTCAGAGGAGACAAGCTCCACTTTTCTAGACAGGACAACCTATGACACTTGGCATCTCCTGGTAGTCTCTGCAATGACACATGGCGCAGGATGGATTGGGTGACACATGGCAGATAAAATGGGATGACATGTGGCAGCTTCTGAAGGTAGCCCCACACTGACACGTGGCAGAAGAGGGAAGGTGACATGTGGGACCAACTCTAGGTGAACCCTATGCTGACACATGGCATGTAAATGGGAGGAGAGAGAAAAGACAAGTGGCACCAATCCAGGGGACAAGGCTCCTATATTTTTGGGTTTTTTCAAAATTCAAATTTTCAAAAGAAAAGCCTGTGTGACACCACCTCAATGTGGGTCCCACATTGCTTCTTTATTGCGATAAGGACAAGACAGTAAAACCTCTTTTTGGATTTTTCATAAAAATTTGGACTAATGGGCAAAACAGGAATTTTGGAAAGAGTTGGCCCTTGTAGGGCGATTTTGTAAAAGAAAGATATTTAAAATTGTCAAAAAGGGCAAAATCTGAGGTGAAGTGACTGAAATCCATATTGAAAACTATCCAGATGGTTTTCCTGAGGAAATATTTTGAAATTCAGAGTCCTGGGGTAAAATGGGAAAAATTGATAATTTTGAAGACCCAGGGTTTTGAAATCAATTTTGAAAAGAGTTGAAATTCTAATCTGGATTGAAAAATTTGAAATCAAGAGTTCTGGACCTCGAAATGACATGCTGTGCAGTGCAGTGATTTGAAATGCTCATGCAATGATATGCAATGTCATGTCTTATGAAATGTAACCTTGAACCAAGACTCTGGAGATGTCCGTCTCCTGTCAGGAGTAACATCTTGAATATCTGAGATAAAAATAGAGAAAATTGAGAGTTTCAGATGAAATTTGGACTTTTGCAAGGTCCGGTCTCAGAAAATGACCATTTTGCCCTCCAGCGATTTCAGAGGCTGGATGATGATGCTTGGTGGAACTGTCGGGGAGGTGAGTGAAAATTTGGAGTGTTTACAGATGCCCCTCTTTGCTACTAAGCCGACTCATGGCCGAGCTTAGTGGCAAAGAAAAACACACCAAATTTGGGCCATACATAAAAAAAATGCCCCAGTTAGAAGGATCTGACTGGGTGTGAAGAAATTAGCACGAGGAAGATGGTAGATATGGAACGAAGAATGAAGAGGAAAGATTTGCTCTATGAGAGCGAAGTTCAGGTTTATGCCCTTGACCTGGATGGGACAAAAATACCTCGCATGGAACGAAGCTCAGGTTTGAACCCTTGACCTGATTGGGGAATGAAATATCTCATTGGAATGAGATTCAGGTTTGTACCCTTATCCTGATCGGGCGAAAAATGAAATACCTCTTTGATTGAGGCTCAGGTTTGTACCCTTATCCTGATCAGGCAGAAAAAAATGAAATACCTCTTTGGATGAGGCTCAGGTTTATACCCTTATCCTGATCGGGTGAAAAATGAAATACCTCTTTGGTTGAGGCTCAGGTTTGTACCCTTATCCTGATCGGGTGGAAAATGGAATACCTCTTTGATTGAGGCTCAGGTTTGTACCCTTATCCTGATCGGGCGGAAAATGAAATACCTCTTTGATTGAGGCTCAGGTTTGTACCCTTATCCTGATCGGGCGGAAAAAAATGAAATACCTCTTTGGATGAGGCTCAGGTTTGTACCCTTATCCTGATCGGGTGAAAAATGAAATACCTCTTTGGTTGAGGCTCAGGTTTGTACCCTTGTCCTGATCGGGTGGAAAATGAAATACCTCTTTGATTGAGGCTCAGGTTTGTACCCTTATCCTGATAGGGCGGAAAATGAAATACCTCTTTGATTGAGGCTCAGGTTTGTACCCTTATCCTGATCGGGCGGAAAAAAATGAAATGGAATCCTCGAAGGAAGAGACCATGATGAAACCTTCGGATTTTGCACAGTAAATCCGACAGGGGTTTTGCAAAAGGAAGAAAAATGGGGTCCCTAAAGCTTGAAAAGAGATTGGTTTTGGGCGTCTCATTGCTGAGACTAAAATCAGCTTTTGAAATTGCCTTTTGCTGAAATTGGTGGCTTAACCTCAAGCCAAAATGGGACTGTCTATGGTGGGACAGTGGGGACACAGGGAAGTGTGCAATCTGAGAGTTCATGCTCTCAAAGAAGGGAAGGAATCAAGTCCTTAAGACGGATTTAAAATTGGTGTCAGGATGCATCGAAAGTGGACATCAAGCTCTCACTTCATGTCAGGATAGCTAGAAAATATTGTCAAAATATTGAGAATTTTATTGTTGATTCAAATTTTTTGAGAATGTTGCACATTGTTGCAAAGATATTCCTTCTTTTTTACCCAAAGCATTACCTCCAAACAAGGTTCACTTCGTAGAATCGAAATTGGAAACCCTAATTACTTGCAACTGACCTTCTTCAAGGAAGCTATCAATTTCCTTGATATGAGCAGGAAATAGAATTTGATATTATGAAAGCAATTGATGAAAGAATATTGATAATAGAATTTCACAAGATTAAAGAGGATTCTTGATAGATTTGGCAGTTTGATATCCTGAGAGCTTCTCTCATGATAGTCTTTCTGCACTCTTTTGGCTCTCTGTGAGTTTTTTTTTGCTATATTCTCCTTCATTTTGGAGATGCTCTTACTTTTTCTCTCTTTCTTTTTCCTCTCTTTCTCTCTTTTGGAAGGGTACGTCACAAACTTCTTCAACTTGGAGATGTTTCGATCCTTCTTGGATGATGGGTTTGGAGATCTTTGGGCGATAGCTGAAATTAAATATCTTTTAGGGATTGTCGAGAGGTTCATCGCATCTGCCTTCATCTCGACAGTGCTTTGGACTTTCTCTGGAAGGATCCGTCACAAACTCCGTCATCTTGGAGATGTTTCGAATCTTCTTTGGCCCCGGGGGTCTACTCGCCTAATTCGCCTTCATCTTGACGACAGGTGAGAGATCCCTTTTGCGGATATTTAATTGCAGCTTAGGTGATTTTGAGGAAACGGGGCTTGGGTAAATGCTCTCTTTTCTAGCGCTCAGGATATTTCCACTGCCTTGTCTTTACAAAAATAATCCTTAAAGATGTGCCATAACTGCGATCAATATCAATCATCTATGACTTTTCAATAACATTGAATCTTCTTTTCTGTCCATATCGAGGACTTATCCTTCCTCCTTTTGGTTGGCCAATAGAAAGAATTTGAAGTTTGAATCCCTTTTCGCGAAAGCTTCACTCTTTTGGAAGTGATGCTGAAGGTAAATTGAGATAGAGATTAGTGCAATAAAAGATTCTGAAATCAACAATTGATTGACAAATTTGACAAAATTTTCTTGAAATCCTTGGTGAAAGTGAGTATTTGAAATCCGGCTCAATACATCCGTGACGAAAATTCTCCTCTCTTTTTCCCCAAAAAGAGAGACTCAGGCTTAGCCCTTACCTGAATGGGAAATGGGAAATACTCCTCTCTTCCCTAAAGAGGAGGTGTTTGCAAAACGAACTTTCGAAGAGAAATTGAGCTTTCGTCAAAGCTCCCTAATGTTAGGCTTCTCTTATGGAAAGGGGGCCGATAATAGTGAGGTCTGAAAATTGGGCCATGAAAGGAACGAGTCCATCACACTCTCCCTGCAAAGAGGGTCTTTCATGACGAAAATGGCCTAGTATGGAATTGGGGGGTCACAAGAAAAACGAGTCTCCGTCGAGCCTCTCCCTTTGAAGGGGTTCCTCGTGTGAAATTGGAAATTGTTTTGCAAACGGTTCACAAAGACGCGAGTCCCTTCAAACTCTCCCTGAAAAGGGGCTAAGTGAACAAATTGGATAGCATGCGAAAAGAACGAGCTCCCTCGAACTCTCCCTAAAAAGGGTCTCTCGCAAGAGAAAATGATTGAAATTGGATATTGAGATTGATTGACTCGAAGGTCGAAATTGAAAATTGGAAAATTGGTTGCTGAAAATTGAATGACCCGAAGGTCGAAATTGGATGACCTGATGGTCGAAATTGAGAATTGATTTGACCAAAAAGGTCGAAATTGTGTGACCCGAAGGTCGAAATTGAGAATTGATTGATTTGAAGATTTAAATTGAAATTTGGAGGGCAAAATGTCAAACTTGAGCAATTGACAGACTTTGATGATTGAAATGACTTGGATTAATCAAAGGAGAATGATGAGTTTGAGTCAGAGCTCGAATAAAATAGAGATCACGAGTCGGAACCCGGATCAACAAGAGAAAATGAAGAGCTTGCATCTGAGCTCAAATGAATAGAGAGATCACGAGTCGGAACCCGAATCAACAAAAGAGAATGAAGAGCTCGCATCTGAGCTCAAATGAATAGAGAAATCTCGAGTCGGAACCCGGATCAACAAAAGAAAATGAAGAGCTCGAGTCAAGGCTCGAGTAACTAAAGAGATCTCGAGTCGGAACCCGGATCAACAAAAGAAAATGGAAGGCTTGAATCAGAGCTCAAATAAGATAATGAGATCACGAGTCGGAACCCGGATCAACAAAGAAAATGAAGAGCTCGAATCAGAGTTCGAATGAATAGAGAGATCTCGAGTCGGAACCCGGATCAACAAAGGAAAATGATTTTGAATAAAAACCCGAGTCGGAACTCGGTTTTCAAAAAAAAATTGAAAATGTGCCAGCTTGAATGCTGGATTTTGAAATAATACCAGTTCGAGTGCTGGGTTTTGGTTCAGTATTGGCGATGATCTTTGGATCATTAGGAATTGTGATGGGACTGTTTGTTGAGATCCCAATACCGACCGGATTGTTATTAATGCAATTGAATGCAAATGAATATGAATTGATGCATATGAATGCACAAGTGCATGAAATGAGGGATTTTTTTATCCTGCCTGCATATAGAACAAAATTTTAAAATGCCCCAGTGTAACTGGGAAAGAAAGTTGGATCATTATTTGAAGGAAACAGGAAGGATTACAAGAGAAGGATAAATGTTTCAAGTATAAAACTTTTTCAAGTGTCGAGCATTAATAGGATCTGGCAATTCTACTCCATCGGCATTGATGAGCCGATATGAGTTGCGGGGTAATGCTTCTTTGACAACATAGGGACCTTCCCAATTTGGCGACCATTTGCCGCCAGGACGGTGCTTGAGATAAGCTGTGGATTGAAGTACTAAATCATTGACTTTGAATCTTCTTTCGATGATAGACTTTGCATATTGCCTGGCTACTCTCTGGCGATAGGATTGAGCATGCTCTGCTGCTTTTAGCCTTCTCTCGTCGAGTAAGTCTAGCTGCACTAGTCACTGCTGCTGGTATTGATCAAGAGGTAATTGCAGAAGTGAAGCAAATTTCAAAGCGGGCTTCTGAACATGTAACGGTAATACTACTTCTGTTCCATAGACCAGTTCTGATGGAGTAGCATTCGTTGGTGTACGAATGGTGGTCCGATAGGCCCACAGTGCATCGTGGATCTTCTCATGCCAGTCACGGCCTGTTTCCACAGTTCGCTCCAAAATACGAATTAAAATCTTGTTGGTGGCCTCTGCCTGACCATTCCCTTGAGGATAATATGGAGCGGAAAAATGGTGATAGATCTTGAATTTTGAGCAGAATGTTTTCATCTTTTCATTCTTGAAATGACTGCCATTGTCTGACACAATGTCATGCGGGATGCCGAAACGGCAAAGGATGTTCTTGTGAATAAAAGAGACCACATGTCGGCCTTCTACTGTGCGAAGAGTGATGGCTTCTACCCACTTGGTGAAGTATTCTGTTGCGGCAAGGAAATATTTGTGGCCATTTGAAGCTGAAGGAGTGATGGGACCTACGACATCGAAGGCCCACATGGAGAACGGCCATGGAGAAACAACGGATTGTAAATAAGTTGCCGGAGCATGAATAGAAGGTGCGTGTATCTGGCATTGCACACACTTCTTCACATAATGATAACAGTCTTGTTGCATAGTTTTCCAATAGTACCCTGCTCTGATGATTTGCTTGACAAGGGTTTGGTAACCGACGTGGCCACCACAAATGCCTTCGTGTGCTTCTCGCACGACCTCTTTGGCTTCGTCTTCATCTAAACATCTGGAATATTCTGAACTGAATCCGCGACGATAGAGGACATTGGCCAAAATGAAGTATCGAGTAGACATACGTTGGATTGCTCGTTGCTCTTTCTTTGAGAGTTCTGGAGGAAACTCGCCAGTTTCTATGAAAGTTTTGATATTGTAATACCAAGGCTTCTTCTTTTGCTCAGCCTGGTTTACTTGTTCCGCTGGAATGAAGGCAGGTTGGTCAAGTCTGCCAATTTCAAAAGAGCGACAAGATTCTCCATTCTTGAATGCCATAATGGAGCCTAAACTGGCTAGGCTATCGGCCACTTGATTAAAATCTCTCTTGCTATGGAAGAGCTGGAATTCTTCAAACTTGCTGATAAGAGCTGAAACAATTTTCTGATAGGGAAATAGCTTCTGATCTTTGACCTGCCATTCGGCTCGAACTTGATTAACAACAAGTAATGAGTCACCGTAGGCATGTACTCTCTTGACATTGAAGTCTAATAGAATCTTTAGACCTTGAATCAGGGCTTCATATTCAGCCATGTTGTGAGTGCATTGAAAATCTAACTTGAGAGAAAATGGAATCATCTCCTTCTCAGGAGTGATTAGTAAGATCCCAATGCCTATTCCAGCCATATTCTTAGAACCATCGAAAAATAAATTCCAGACCGGAAATTGCTGGATGTTGCAAATTTGCTCATCAGGGAAGTCATCTTCGGCTTTCACTTCTTCGGCCAGAGGAAAATCCGCCAATTGATCTGCAATTGCTTGGCCTTTGATTGATTGTTGCGAGACATATTCTAAGTCATACTGCATCAGTAAGACTTGCCATTTTGCGACTCGTCCACTGAGGAAAGGCTGCTCTAAGATGTATTTGAGGGGATTGAGTTTAGATAGGATTTTGACCTCTGATGCTAGCAGGTAGTGTCTTAGCTTCTGACACATCCATACCAGAGCTAGGCAGGTCTTCTCTATTTGAGAGTATCTCTTTTCATAATCTATGAAAGTCTTACTCACATAATAGATAGCATGCTCTATCAGGCTGCCTTCTTTGTATTGTGCCAAGAATCCGCCACATGCGACTTGATTAACTGAGATGTATAATAAAAGAGGTTTTCCCAATTCTGGCGGCTTCAGGATGGGAGGATTAAGAAGATACTTATTGATTCGATCGAACAATTGCTGGCACTCTGGTCCCCATTCGAACTTAACTCCTTTTCTGAGTAAGTGGTTGAAGGGCTCACATCTCATCGCCAAATTGGAAATGAATCGCCGGATTGACTGCATACGTCCTTGAAGGCTACGCAGTTCTTTGAGATTCTTCGGGGGAGGCATATCAATGATAGCCTTTGCTTTGGCCGGGTCGACTTCAATTCCCTTTTTACTGACCAGAAAACCCAACAGTTTGCCTGATTCGACTCCAAAGACACACTTTTGCGGGTTAAGCCTTAACTTGTAAAGAATAAGTCTTTTAAAGACTTGGTCAAGTGCTTCGAGGTGATCTTCTTCCTCTTTAGATTTCACGAGGATATCATCAACATATGCATCCATGATTTTGCGCATCTGATCGTGAAAGATGACGGCCATTGCCCGTTGATATGTTGCTCCAGCATTCTTGAGCCCAAAAGGCATAACTGTGTAGCAGAAAGTGCCCCAAGGCGTAGTAAAAGAAGTTTTTGATTGGTCGCGGGCGGCCAACTTAATCTGATTGTAGCCAGAATATCCATCCATGAAAGAGAACATGGCATGTCCTGCCGTGCTATCGACTAGAAGATCGATGCTTGGAAGTGGATAGTCATCCTTCGGAGTTGCCTTATTGAGGTCTCTGAAGTCTATGCAAATCCTTACTTTTCCACTTTTCTTTGGGACAACGACGATATTGGCTAACCAATCCGGGTAGTCAATAGCTCGAATAAATCCTGCTCTGAGCAAATCTTCAAGTCCTTCTTTGACTTGTTGTTCTATTCTGGGATCCATTTTTCTCAGCTTCTGCTTGACTGGCTTAGCATCCGGCTTTAAGACAAGACGGTGTTCGACTAATTTGGGGTCTAAGCCCGGCATGTCTTCATATGTCCATGCGAACACTTCTTCATGCCGCTTGAGAAAATCTGTAAGTCTTTTCTTTTCTTCCGGATTCAGACTGGTTCCGATCTGGAGAATTTTTGGATCTTCCTCTGAACCGATATTGACACCTTTAGTTGGATCTTGTACTAGAGGAGATGGTTCGTCCTGCTTCTGAACTGCGGCGAACTCCGGTAATTCCTGAAGAGACTGATCATATTCTGCACAATCATCCGACTGCTTTGCACTCTTGTCATTTCCGGTGCTTGCTTTGATTCTGTGAATTGCTGTCGACTTCTGAAAGGCCTTGGGATTGAGAACGAGCTTCTTGATTGTCCGAGAAGTCATTCTAAAATTTTGGAGAAGAAATCTGGTTCAGACAAATTGGCCTATAGTAAGACAAGCAATCATTTGAAGAGAACCATACATAAAATGGCATTGAATTATAAAATGATGAGACAGACAAAAAGGGAGTAGATGACATCCGGATAGACAAAGAAACTTGAAATTTTATTGATTGAATTGATCAATGACATTGGTAAAATGAGACATTTATTTGGAAAAGAATAGAAAGGAAATAACAAATGGTCTTCATTATGCCCCTTTGACAAAAACAGTCTTTCTTGATGAGCTTCCTCTGGAGAACCCCAATCCTGCCCTGTGGGGACGATGTTTCTGGATCATTGGCTCGATGCGGCCATCTTCATTCTTGCCGAGTCCCTTGAAGGGTTGATAGCCATGCTTCAGGAGTAAATCAAATCCCTTTCTTGACTTCATGAATTGAGGAAACAAGGGATGATCCTTAATGGTGCTGTAGTCGATTTGACCTCCAACCTTGAAGAATTGAGGACCTTTCCATCGTGTCGTGGCTACTGTGTGCGGAGATGGCTCTGAGGATGCCTGAAGTATTTCTCGATTTTCTCCGAGATTGATCTCTTCGCTTTCCCTGATGCTGGGAATATCTGCATTGAATGATGGCCGGGGAATCATGGGCTGCGGGAGCCTTTCTTCTGAATCTTCTCCCAGTATTGTGGTAATCATTCCACCTTTTGACCACTTAACACATTGATGGAGGGTAGAAGGCACTGCATTAGCGTTGTGAATCCATGTTCTTCCGAGCAGCAAGTTGTAGGTTGGTGGTACGTTAACCACATGGAAAAGCACTGAATGCACTGAATAATTAATGAACACCTCCAGGAATATCTTGCCCTTGGCCGTTTGACCATGATTGTCAAACCCATAGATAGTGATGGGATCCGGAATATACTCTTCATCCTTGATCCCTAATGCTTTTGCGGTCATTTCGGGACATATGTTGAGGCTACTACCTCCATCGACCAGCACATGGGGAACCGTCATTCCTCTGACTCGAACGACAATGTACAAGGCATTATTATGAAAGGAATGAGGCTTTGGAAGGTCCTCATCCGAAAAAGTGATTGGTGCATTGGTCATGGCGGAGTTCACAATCTGTGCCATGTCTTCAGGAGTAGTGCTAGGCTTAACTTTGATTTTTCTGAGTAAATCCTCCAGTACTTGGTGGTGCTTGCTAGAATTCTTGGCCAAGTCAAGGATGGAGACATTGGATAAAGCGGTCAGAGGCTTCTGACTTGAATTCTCCATCCTGGGTCTAACGATTTGCTTGAAGAAGTCAGGAGTTCTTTTTGATTTGGGAACTGACTTCACAGGTGCTTCCGCAACTTTCATTTTACCGAATGCTGAAATTAAGTCCATCTTCTTGGAATCTGGAGCTGCTTGTCGTAGCACCGTCACCTGATGTTGAACTTGGAGATCTTGCGCAGAACATGGCTTGATATGTTCATGCGGTAGAAAGGGTTGTGCAGACACTACTGCTGTGGTGTACGAAGGGAAGGGGTGGTTGAGAATGTCCATCTTCTCTTCTTCTTCTCCTTCTACCAATAAATTCTTTTCAATGAGATCTTGCACGATGTTTTTGAGAACAAAGCAGTTCTCGATGTTGTGTCCCACTGTCCTGTGGAACTTGCAGAACTGATCTTTCCATTTCCCCATGGGCACAGGGGGATCGGCCAATCTGGGCAATTTGACCATCTCTTTCGATAGCATGTACTCGAGCACGTCCTCGAGTGATTGGTCAAGGGGAGTAAACTTTCTGTCGTAACTCCATCCTTCATGTTTGGTCTTCTCACGCAGTTTCGGCCCTTGATCCTGCTGAGGAGGCTTGTTGTACTGAGGAGCAGGCTTTGCTTTCTGGTCCTTGTTGTTCGGATTGCTGGTGCCGTAGCAGTAATCTTTCTTCCGCCCTTTGTATCGATTTTGGCCTTTGTTGTTGTTGCTGGCAGAATAAGTAAAGTGAGCTTTCTTCTTCTGCTCACCTTGGGAGTTGTTCTTGGAAAAGGTGAAGCCTTCATAGACTCCATTTTCCACACTTAGCTCGAGCCATTTGGCTCGTTCAGTCAGCTCAATGAAGATCCTGGACGGCGCTGTGGAGATTAATCCTCTTAACGGCTGCGAGAAATTGTTGAGGATTAAGGACAATGCATGCCTTTCCGAGATAGGATCTCTCATCTTATTACAGGCTGATCTCCACCTGTGAATGAAGTCCCGTGCTTTTTCATTCTCATTCTGCCTTAAATTGCAAAGATGACTTAATGTAGGCAGCGCTTCTGTGTTGAACAAGAAGCGTTCAATAAAGAGATTTACAACTTTATCGAACTCCTTGAGCTCGATGGGGTTGATATGCTCAGCATACCACTTGGCGGCAACTCCTTCCAAGCTGCGGGGGAAGCATAGAAACAATGCTCGGTTATCCCTTCTAAACCGAGAGCATTCAGCAAAGAAAGTGGCGAGATGAGCTTTTGGGTCGCCAGAACCATCGAATTTGATGAATTTTCGGGGGAGATTCTCCAGATCATCATCCCCTTCTAAGCCGTCATAGAAGTCCTCACTGGTGAAGACTTTCTTGCCCTTGTCGCGGGCTTGCAGATCCTTGACAACTTGGGCCATTTCCTTGAATTGCGCTTGCAAAGGCTCTTCTTTATCTCTGCTCTTTGATCTGCGGCTTTTACTTTGGCCACGCTTCTGAAATGCCGGAGGCACCTCATATTCTTCATCTGTGCTTTCAGTTGAATCTGATTCATCTGAAATCTCTTCTGGTTGGATCTGTTTCTTGGGAGCCTTCTTACCCCTGCGACCATGGAACTTTTCTCTGAATGGATTCCTTTCTGAGCTGGTCCCGGGCTGCTCATTCATCATTTTGTTCATCATTTTTCTGAACATGGCGTACATTTGAGGGTCTATGCCATCGTCTTCTTGTTGCTGCTCTCGACTCTTCTCAGATCGAGGGGAACTCATCTCTTCTTCCGAGGCTGACGAGTACTGGGATGCCGTGGTTCTTTTGCCTGATCTTGTCTCAACCATCAAATGGTATAGATGCTCTCTGCAGGGCAAAGACCGGATTAGATTATGAGGGAATTAGCTTTTGGAAGAAATATTTGCTAAAAATATGGTAGACAATTTGGAAAAGATGTCCCATTACTAGGGACTGAGTCGTCATGGGAATCACGACAATTATGTTGTCATTCCTTCTGCAAAAGAAATAAACAACGAAAATATGCCTTGTTACCTAGGCGAGGTCGTCAAACCACAATAGAAGGAAAGAGAATTTTATTAAAATGAGAAAAATAAGATTTTATTGATCTTGACAAAGAGGTGGGGAACAAACAATTTGCCACCATTCACGATAGTCGGCAGACACTCTAGGACCTGGAAAGATTTTAAGAGAGACAAAGGAATCCCAGCCGTAGCGGGCAGAATGATATGCCCCGGACCATTGTGCGGAGGTGAGATCGAACTCTGCCATAACTCCTGATAACAGTCGGGCTTCGACATACTGCTGCCTCTGGGAGAACTGCCGAACACATCTCTCTGGTTGGTAGTAAGTGCAGAAGAATGGTCCCAGTAACTTGAACCGCTTGCCATAAGCGTACGTATATCTGGGAGGAGATATTTGCCGATCAAAATAGTCCCAAACAACGTCATCCTCTTGAATGTTGTTGATCATAGACCGGTACTGCGCCACTGGAAGGAGTTCTTGACCATTGTATCTGAAAGAGCTTGCTCGGGCTGGAACGTGTTGGAAAAACCAGGACTGAAGTGCGTAGATGCATCCTTCAACTAAAATGGATTCTCCAAGTGAGAATCGAGTCAGACCTCGATATAGAAAGGCGAGCGCTGCCATGGCTATAGAGAGGCGATTGGTTTGCCGACTTCCCCATCTTCTCATAAGTTGGATTATCCTGATGTCCATGTAGTTCTGTCCATCTGGGAAAAGGGACAGTCCTACAGTGCATAGAACCATTGCATTCTGAATCTTTTCTTTGGTTGTTCTTGATAGCGAGCTGACTTCGACGAAGGTCCCGTACTGGCGGTACAACTCAAATAGGTCAACATATTTATTTCCTTCTAACTGGATTAGGGGCCAAGATCGGCGGCCTGTCATACGAGCTAAGGAGTCTCGGGGGTCCAAACCCTTGACATTGATAAGGAATTGATGCTCTAAGGGGTCGCTTGGTCGACCAGCTGGTTCTGGCAACCCCATGATTTCTGAAAATTCATCCATTAAAACAGTCATCTCTCCCCACGGGAACCAGAAGGTACATGTTCGAGGATTCCATCGCTCTGCAATTGCATGGATCAGGTTTCCATTGATGGTCTGCTTTCCGACTGCTGATGCCAGCTCTAATCCACACTCGCTCAAATGGTCCGGGAACATTCGGGAAAAGCTCTTTAGCCAGGAATAATACCACCGGGGAATGAAAGTTCCGGTGCTAAGGGCTCGATGTTCAGGACGACCTTGTCGCACCTCGAAGGAGATGTGACCTTCAGGAAAGATAGGATCGACTTGACTGGATGCCATCGAACTGAAAACAGAGAAAGACTCAGAATGAGACTTAGGAAAATGTGAAAAATTTTGCAGGCAGGATAAAAATGCAGCTAGAAATTCGAGATCCAGTAGAAAATTAGAATGGGAAATCGCCTGGAGTTTTGAAAGAAATTGGATATTTGAGGAAATCATCCAGGGTTTGAGAAAACATCTTGTGGAAAATAAAGATGTTTTGAAAAAGGCCTAAGAAGTTGGAAAACATTGGGAAATATAGAAAATTAAGGAAATCATACAATCACATCCTGCACAAACATTTATGCATATTCAGCACTCCCTAAAAGGCTGACTCTAGATGCATCAATTTGAAAACAGCTGTAGGACCTTAATCCTAACTCTAGGTTCAGATCATCTTTGTCCAATCCAGTTATGCCGATATACCCGAATCGAAATCCGAGGTACGTGGCATAGAATTTCAACTCCGGTTCTAAGGTAAGGTTTTCCAACATCCTTGAGCGCCTACCGATATACTTCGGACTGTGGCCCGCGGTACGTGGTAGGGGGGTGTTAACCCAAATAGTTGGCCCAGTTGTGAGGCTCTGTCCCGAACTATGGTTCTGGAACAGAGCCCAGCAACGTGAAGACAGGGTAATGATAGGTAATTGAGGTTTTGAAAAATGATCACATGCAAGAAATAGAGGGCTCTAAATCCTAGAGAGATAGACTTTTGAAAATCTTTGAAGAAGCATACATTGTTTGCATTCAGATCCTAAATTGAGGAGGGTTGTATTTAGACCTAAGTCTATGTGAGCATGAAAATTTCTCCTCAATCTGGTCCTACCAAACCATGCCTAAGCTATATGCAATCAATGTCAGCTAGGTCATAATCTAGGCTCCTAGGCTCACATGATATTGAAAGTAAAAGAGCTGACATTTTATGAACATAATTTTGATAATTGAACTAAGTCAAGCATAATTTAGGTCAGACAAGGATAGGTCCCATCTCGGTCGCCAAACCTGTTATCGTCGCGAAATTTTTCCCCCGTCTTCCCTTCCTTGCGGAAGAGAGAGAGGGGAAACGCTTTCGCGCTTCAAACTTTGACCGGATTTTGGAAATTGCTTTTGAAATACTCGCCTCCGTTTTTGAAAATTGCGGGAAAATCCATGGGATGGGGCTCGACCTGTCGGTACGAGGTTCGACCGTTCCTGCCGCCTTTAACAGGAGTAATCGAACCAAGGACCAAAACTATGCTTGACTTAGCGAAATTATCAAAGTTATGTTCTATCCTAAATGCACAGAGAATTCAGGCATGTGCTATGAGATTTTGGAAAATGCCAGTTGGAAAACATGATGTATGCCTAGAAAACATTTGGAGTTGGAAAGAATCTCTCAGGAAAATGGTCAATTTCTCAGGAAACTCAGATAAAAAGGGTTTTTGAAAACATGAGAAAGCTTATAAAGATGTGAGAAAATCAGGAATAGTTGAAAATCCTGGGAAAATGGAAGTGATTCTTGAAAAAAGGTGAACCTTTGAAAAGGGAAATACTTCTTAGGAAAACTTGGACTTTGAGAGTTTTTTTAGGAAAATAATGGAAGATTTATAGGAAAACTCATTGGAGAAGGAAATTCAAAACTTGGGGAATCGAAATCCTGGAAATTTTACCTTTTGAAATACTTGAAAATCGATTTTGGATCTTGGAGAAAGATTGGAAAACTCTTTTGAATCTCTTAAGAAAATATCATTTTCCTGGGAAAACTGTGGAAAAACTTGTCTTTGGAAAACCGATTTTGAAAAATCCTTAGAGTTTCTTGAGAAATCGATTTCTTGAGAATGAAGTTTTCTTGAGAAAATCTTGAGAAAATCAATGATTTCATGATGCAAATGACATGAGTGAATGAATGCACTTTGAAAAGATTTTCTAAGAGATTTGTTGGAAAATGTGTGCATTAAGTCAAGATAAATCCTTCACATATTCTGACTGTGGCCATGAATATGTTCAGAATTTAGTTGATTTGATGCACATGATTTTGAAAACTTCAGAAATATGATGTGCATTTTAAGATAGCCTAAGAGTGTAGGCTCAACGTGACTAGTAGAAAGATGACGGATCTGGGTCTCGTCCATATTCCGACTAGGGCCGTAAATATGGATCCCACCGAGTCCATCAACTCCCTAAGAGTTGGTGCACGTGCCATTCGTGAACATCCATAGTGCTTTTGAAATAAAATGCATGAATCATAGAAACAGGATATTGCATAAATTCAAACTATATGATATGCATCCTAGTCTAAGCAGGAAATTAAATCTCTTATTCCAAAATTTACATTATTACATCACTAAATAAAGGAAATAAAAGAAATTTGCAGACTTCAGCTCCTTCTTTGGAATGTCCCTGCCAAGCTTGAAATAAAGTTAGCTCAAATATGTGGGTTTTTCCAAAATTTTCCAATAATATTATGAAATTATTGGATTTAATTGGATATAAACCCTATGATCATGCTTCCTTGATATTTGAAATGATGTAAATACAGGGAATTCAGTGAAAAACAGTTTGAAATTCGGAATTGGGGTCAAAATGACCAAAATACCCCTAATTATAAAGTTATACCTTTAAAATCAGGGTTTTTTGAAGGAAAACTTGGTAAAATTGAGATTTTGAAGTTCAAATTGAATCAAATGATGATGAAATGCAGTAAGAGATATGATGACATGCTGCTAGACACATTAAGACTGTAAAATCAAAATTTGGTATTTTGCAATTTATCAAAAATAACGAATTTCGCTTGTTTTTCGCTTGGATCGGGGTCCTGCGGGACCCTGTTTTGGTATTATGGATGATCCGAACCTTAAATGGATTCCAAATTGCACCAAATTCGGTATGAAGCTTCTAAACACTCTGATAAACAACCTAGAATGCTAAAAATTACGAAATGATATGATTTAAATGCTAAAATTCAAGGAAAGTCCTAAAATGGTGGATTTTGCCTATGGATCCGAACCAAATGCAATGTCTAATATGATAATGCAAGATTTACACCATGGAAACTTCTGATATTTTGCAGACTGCTAAAAGACCCGAAATGGAACATTTTTGGTTTTTATAGCCTCGGGATTTGAGCCATGGTGAGTTCAATAACAGGGATTTAGTTCTGACAGAGGTAAAAATCACCTTAATCTGATGTAAAATGCCAAACAAATATAAAACAGCCATGTAAATTTATAAAATTAATCAGAGCTATGCAGGACACCTGCATGAACAACTTTCATGTTTATGACTTTGGCATTTGATCAACAGAAACACAGATACAAATATAACTATTTCTGCCTAAACTAACAGAACAGACAAATGTAGCAAAACAGGGGGCTGACAAGAAAAATCCGAAGCAGGGGTCAACACTGTTATACAAATTACAGGCTTTCAGATTCACACCGAAGACATTTTGGACACCATTTTCACTGTTTACAGTTTCGGATTTGGAGCAACACACAAAGAGAAACCATAGCCCTAAGTCGATCCAAGATCTCAGAGGCCCAAATTAGGCTCTGACACGTGTCCCGAACTGTCGGATTTTTTTCAGACATAAAACAAAATCAGAAAAATATGAAAAAATCATATTAAAAACTAGACATTCTTACGAGTTCATAACATCTTTCGGATCGAAAATCGGATCTCCCATGAGGGATATCTCGATTTTACAAGTCGGCCAATGATTTTCAAAACGTATCCCGGGTAACAAAACCCGACTTGCCATTTTGAATGTTTACCACAGTAAACAAATTCAAATGGCTCCGAATTTTTGGCAAAATTTTAGGGACACCTAAGTGCGCATTCCGTGATTTTTTTGGGATTTTTAATAAAAAATAAATGCATGAAATGACGTGTGGACTGACTGACAAAAACAGAGACCTACTGAAAATAAGCAGAATTGAAATAAATGCTAAATTAATCCTAATTAATTCATGAAATGTACTAAATGAATGAAATAAAATGCAAATTAAACCTAGATAACTATATGAATGTTAAAAATCATCAAGGAAGCATAACAAAACATTTTTATATATGTCGTTTTATGAGAATAGCTCAATCCATCCCTCGAATGAGCTCTTTCTTCAAACGACTCCCGATTCGGATTATAGAATCACATCAAGGGGAAAAGAAGTGCACCTTGCTTCGTTACGCAGCGTAGAAGCTCTTGAAAGGGGCAGCTACCACGAGCTTCCTTCGTCCTTCGCTCCGAGCTTCGGATGGTCCACCACAATCGAGCTCTGTTGGAATCGGATTGGCCACGGCACGAACTTTACTCGACCTTCTTCAATGCGCCAAAGGGGGCACGATTTCCAAGGTTCAAAATCAGATGTTAGGAAGGCTAGGTCGGATTTTCCAAGTTCACAAGAGCTAAAAAAAATGATCTCCTTCAGGCTGGGCGTGAACCCTTGTTTTTATAAATTTTCTGAAATTTTTTTGAAATTCAAACAGGCTGGATCTGAGCCCTCCATGTGGCGCCATCTCAGGGGGTGCCATCTGAAGGGTTTGAAATTCGAATTTGTCTTCTGCAGGGAGCCCTCAGGTGGTGCCACCTCAAAAGGCTCTTTTGATTTTTTGAGAAAAATAAAAAATGGAAATTTTGTGGGTGAGACACCTCAGCAGGGGGAATTTGGAATTTTTCAAAAGTTTGCTTGATTCTCTCTGCAGGGAGCTCCCAGAAGGCGCCACCTCAGAGGGTGCTCTCTTGGAATTTGAAATTCAAACTTACCTTTTGTAGGGAGTCCTCAGGTGGCGCCACCTCATGGTGGGCTACCTTTATTAAAAATAAAATAAAAAATGAAAATGGAGCCAAGTGGAGTCCTGGAATGGTGCCACCTCAAAAGGTGTACTGAGGTGTAAAGTTGGAACAGTAGGGGCATGCCATGTGGCGCCACCTCTGGGGAGTTCAAATGTTTGAAATTTTGCTTTTCTGCAGGAAAGGAGGGGCTGACATGTGGCATTTCCTCAAAGTGGCTCCTACGATGCCATGTGGCAGGAGAACATGAAGGGAGGAAGCAAAATGCGCCACCTCATGGGGGGGGGGGGTTCTACTTTTTCTGGTGCAGGGAGGTCTGGACATGTGGCGGACAAGTGTCAGCTGTCTTGAGAGGCTTTCTCAAATGGCGCCACCTCAGGGGGAAGTTTGAAATTCAAATAGAGGTTGGCCCTGGAGGAATGGAGGGTGGACATGTGGCGCCACCTCAGGGTGGCTCCTACAATGCCATGTGGCAAGAGGGAGGAAAAAGAGGGCAGTGACATGTGTCTCCTACTTTTCTGAAAAAAGTAGGGAGAGGACATGTGTCCTCTACTTTTTCTGAAGGAATGAGAAGGAGACATGTGTCACCTTCTTTTCCTGAAAGAAGTAGAAGATGACACATGGCAGAGGGATGAGAAGGAGGGAAGGGACATGTGGCGCTCTCATAGGCCATCTGGGAAATCAGAGCTCCGGATTTTTGCCACCTAGTGCCTTGTTTGAATTTTAAATGGTTTGCTTTTTCTGAAGAAGGCCAGGAGTGACATGTGTCTCCTACTTTTCTGAAAGAGGTAGGGAGAAGACATGTGTCCTCTACTTTTTCTGAAAGAAGCAGAGAATGACACGTGGTAGAGGGGAGAGAAGGTGGGCCAAGCCATGTGGCGCCATCTCAGACAAGATGAAAAAGGTAGGAGTTCAGGATCTGCGCCACCTATGAGGAGGTTTGAATGTTTGAATTCTAGTTTTCTAAAGAAAGCAGGAAATGACACATGGCACTTGCTTTTTCTGAGAAAATGAGAGCTTGCCATGTGTCCTCTACAGGAGACACTCCAGATGGTGCCACCTCAGAGGAGACAAGCCTACCTTTTTTGTAGGAATTTAGGAGTGACACATGTCTCCTACTTTTCTGAAAAAAATAGGGAGAGGACATGTGTCAGGCTACTTTTCTAGAAGGAAGGAGGGGCTGACACGTGTCCTCTGCAGAAGACACACTTCAAGTGGCGCCACCTCAGAGGAGACAAGCTCCACTTTTCTAGACAGGACAACCTATGACACTTGGCATCTCCTGGTAGTCTCTGCAATGACACATGGCGCAGGATGGATAGGGTGACACATGGCAGATAAAATGGGATGACATGTGGCAGCTTCTGAAGGTAGCCCCACACTGACATGTGGCAGAAGAGGGAAGGTGACATGTGGGACCAACTCTAGGTGAACCCTATGCTGACACATGGCATGTAAATGGGAGGAGAGAGAAAAGACAAGTGGCACCAATCCAGGGGACAAGGCTCCTATATTTTTGGGTTTTTTCAAAATTCAAATTTTCAAAAGAAAAGCCTGTGTGACACCACCTCAATGTGGGTCCCACATTGCTTCTTTATTGCGATAAGGACAAGACAGTAAAACCTCTTTTTGGATTTTTCATAAAAAATTGGACTAATGGGCAAAACAGGAATTTTGGAAAGAGTTGGCCCTTGTAGGGCGATTTTGTAAAAGAAAGATATTTAAAATTGTCAAAAAGGGCAAAATCTGAGGTGAAGTGACTGAAATCCATATTGAAAACTATCCAGATGGTTTTCCTGAGGAAATATTTTGAAATTCAGAGTCCTGGGGGTAAAATGGGAAAAATTGATAATTTTGAAGACCCAGGGTTTTGAAATCAATTTTGAAAAGAGTTGAAATTCTAATCTGGATTGAAAATTTTGAAATCAAGAGTTCTGGACCTCGAAATGACATGTTGTGCAGTGCAGTGATTTGAAATGCTCATGCAATGATATGCAATGTCATGTCTTATGAAATGTAACCTTGAACCAAGACTCTGGAGATGTTCGTCTCCTGTCAGGAGTAACATCTTGAATATCTGAGATAAAAATAGAGAAAATTGAGAGTTTCAGATGAAATTTGGACTTTTGCAAGGTCCGGTCTCAGAAAATGACCATTTTGCCCTCCAGCGATTTCAGAGGCTGGATGATGATGCTTGGTGGAACTGTCGGGGAGGTGAGTGAAAATTTGGGGTGTTTACAGACGGGTTTGCTTATTTCCCCACCTTCGAAAGAGTTGGACAACTCTGATATCGATGAAGTTTTGGCCATCTTGAAAGAATGTTAGTCCCACTGTGCATAGGACCATGGTATGCAGAATTTTGTCTTTTGCTGCTCGGGACAAGGTATCAACTTTCTCATACGCCCCATACTTGTGATAGAGTTCAAATAGGTCAATAAAGTGATTCCCATTGATCTTTGTGAGAGGCCAAGATCTGCTCCCTATTGCTTTGGTCAAAGCTTCTCGAACATCTACCCCTTTGATGTTGATCAGGAACTGTTGCTCGACTGGTTCGTCTGGCTGACCAGCTGGTTCTGGCAATACCATGATGTCATTGAATTCATCCATCAGTAGAGTCATCTCTTCCCATGGAAACCAAAATGTGCAGGTACATGGATTTCATCGCTCTGCCATAGCTTGAATCAGACTCCCGTTGATGGTCTGCTTGCCTATTGTCGATGTCATTTCCAATCCACAATCATCCAAGTGGTCTGGGAACATACGCAAAAAGGTGGCAAACCAAGAATAATATCACCGAGGGAAGAAGAAATGAGTCTGGATAGCCCGATGATCTGGAAATCCATCCCTTATTTGATAGGAGATATGATCTCTGGAAAAGATAGCATCAAGGGAATTGGACGCCATTGGAATAATATTGGGGTAAAGAGAATAAGAAGATCAGATAGAATGCAGGACTTATGGATAGACTCTTGAAGAAAAGAGAATAGATGCATACCTGAAATTTTTGGAAAAATCAAGGGAACTTAGAAAAAGGATTTCCAAGGTTTTGAGAAATTTTTTATTAAAAGAGAGAAAGAATCAAGACTGAGGAAAATATACACTTGAGTTTTGAAAATAAAGGAAAATTTTGAATAATGTACCCAGGGTTTTAGAAAAGTTTAAAATATAAGGAAATACAAGAAATAAATAAAACATCACATAATCACAGCTGTACAAACAAGGATGCACAAACAACACTCCTTAAAAAGCTGACTCTAAATGCAATATTTAAAATGGTTTGTAGGACCTTAATCCTAACTCTATGGTTCAGATCATCTGATTCCAATCAAGGTATGCCGATATACTCAAGCCGAAGCTCGAAGTACGTGGCATAGAAATATTTCTCTGGTTCTAAGGTAATGGCTTCCCAACATCCTTGAGCACCTACTGATATACTTCAGACTATGTCCCTTAAGTACGTGATAGGGGGGGGGGGGGGTTGTTAACCCAAATAAGTGGTTCAGTTGTGAGGCTCTCTCCCAAACTATGGTTCAGTGAGACAGCCCAACAACGTGAAGACCGGGACAATATTGGTAGGAATATTTTTTAAAAATATGTTCAACATGCAATAAACCAGATGTTTCTAATGCAAAGTCCTAAAGAGATAGATTTTGAAAATTAGAAGAAGCATACACTTACATACATTGTTTGCATTCAATCCCTAGAATTGAGAAGAGTTGTATTTCAGACCTAAGTCTAAGTGAGCATGCAATAATCTCCTCAATATGGTCCTACTAAGCAATACTTAAATCCTATATGCATTATGTCATCTAGGGCAGAGTCTAGGTTCCTAAGGTTTGCATAGAAATAAAGCTGACATTTGAAGAATAAAGACCTAGAAAATATCAAGGCAAAGCAAAAAGGAAAAAATCCAACTGGACGAAGACAGGTCCCATCACGGTTGTCAATCCTGTGATCATTGCAAAAATTTTCTGCTCTTTTTTCTTTTCCTTCTCTTTTCCTTTCTAGCCTCTATTTCCCTTTTGAAGAGGAATAAAAGATAAAAAAATAACAGAGAAAGAAAAAGAAAGAAGAGAGTGTTGAGAAACTCTGTTTTGATGTCACATAATATGATACACTGTCTGATTTGATTTCATATGATATGATAATATGTCTTCTTGAAAAATGTTATATTATGACTGGATATGTTTTGCCATATATCTAACGAGTATTTGATGCAAGGATATCTCACTCAAAAAGGATGGAGACCTCATGTTCAAGTACAACTATGGTGCAATCATACTCCTTGAAGAAAAAGCTTGTTGAGCCATGCATTTCTAAAGACCATCTAAAGAGATCGGCTACCTCAAGTTGAAGTTTTTTTTTCTTCTTTAGAGTCATATGTAACAGAACCTTCAGAAGCATGCATATTGCATATTACATACTCATTCATAAAAGTTATTTCATAAAAGTATACGATAGTTTCAAAAAGCTCCTTTTTTGAAAAACAATAATTGTACCTTCTTACAAATCTTTATGGAAAAGGTATTTTGACATGATATAATTCATGATTTCAAAAAGCAATAATTGTACCTTCTATCATATACAAGACAACTTGAAAAGTAATGATTTCAAAAGTAGGAAAAAGACAAAACATGGAAATCGGCTACACAAAGAAAAACAAATATAATACTTGTTGAAAAGACTCTAGTTACCTTTTTACAAACCCATAGAATGTCGACTTACTTGAAGTCATCATTCTCTTTGTATAGCATTAAATACCTCCTGTAAGAAATCCTTGTTAATATCCTTCTCAAGAATGTCAACTTGTTTAAAGTCTTCATTCTCTCTGTAGACATTGAAAAACACATCATAAAGAAAACTCTTGATATGACTATGTACAAATAAATATCTCAAAGCATTTATTGTACTTACACTCATTTAAAGTAAAGAAGTACTTATGTACCACAAATCATTAATTAGGATAATGACAAAACGACATGACAGCCTACAATCCAATGTTCAATGTACTATTGTAAGAAATAGACTTTTTACATAAAATATATATTACCTAAAATATTACAACGACTATTGTACCCTATATTTTACTTTTATGAAAAGAAGACTTTCTCGAATTTCTCTAAAGATGTTTTTTGAAATGACATGACATTTCACATCTCAAAAAAGACTACGATTTCAAAAAGTAACGACTACTTTTTTAAGCTATATAAACACACTCAAATAAACTATTCAGACAAGGAATGGACATGTGAGCTTACAACGAGAAAAATTCCTATTTGATATCTGAAAGAGAGCCTAGAAAAAGAAAGAGAAAAAGTCAAGAATAGCTCTTTGACAAAGAGTATCTTCTGAGTGAAAAGAATAGAACATTCTGAGAATTATTCATTCGTGCATTCATATCATTCTGAAGGTTCTATAGGAAGTATTGTAACTTTCTGTTATTCACTGTATTCCTTCTTTGTTGAAAGAAGTAGACCTCTGAGTAAGAGGGTGTTGCCCTTCTCTGTTGAGAGAAGAAGACCTCTGTGAAAGAGGGTATTGTCCTTCTCTGTTGAGATAAGAAGACCTCTGTGGAAGAGGGTGTGTCCCTTCTCTGTTGAGAAAAGAAGACCTCTGAGGAAGAGGGTGTTGTACTATTTATCCGGTGACTCGGATGTTATAGTGGAAAGCTCAAGTGGTTTGCTTGGGGACTGGATGTAGGTCAGAGTTTTGACCGAACCAGTATAAAATCTGTGTTTATGTGTTGTGCTTTTATTGCATTATATTTTTAATTTATTGATCTATATACTGTTTCACTATTCACCCCCCCTCTAGTGGAATTTCATTTGGTATCAGAGCAGGTTTGTTGGTTTCGACATAACAAGTCTTCCAGCACAAATGGCATCTACCTCAGTTGCTCGTGATATTGAAGGTCAACACGCATCTCGTCCTCCTTTCTTCAACGGCTCCAACTATGGATACTGGAAGTGCAGAATGGTTATATTTCTCAAATCCATAGATTTTGCTGTATGGAAAATTGTTGAGCATCCATACACATCTCCATCCGCAAACTATAACTTATGGTCTGATGAAGAAAAGAAAATGGCAAACCTAAATGCAAAGGCTATGAATGCCTTATATTGTGCCATTGATCAGAATGAATTCAATAGAATATCTATATGTGAATCTGCATATGATATTTGGCATTCTTTGGAGGTTATTCATGAAGGAACCAACAAAGTGAAAGAAGCCAAAATCTAATCTCTTGTCAGAAAATATGAGTTGTTCAAAATGAACAAAGATGAACTCATCACAGAGATGTTCACCAGATTCACCAACATCACCAACGATCTGAAATCTCTGGGTGTAACCCACTCTCAGACAGAAAAGGTGAAGAAAATCTTGAGATCTCTCACAACTGATTGGGAGAAAAAGACTACTGCTATTGAAGAAGCTCAAGATTTGTCCAAGCTTACCCTGGATGATTTAATAGGCAATCTTATGGCCTATGAAGTCCACATGAAGGAAAGAAGGGAAGAGGAACAACCTTTAAAGAAAACTCTATCCTTCCCAGCCCTATCTGAGGATGAGGACTCAGAAAAAGAAACTGAGATTACGCTACTCACCAGAAAATTCCAGCGCTTTATGAGAAGGAACCGGCTTCCAAATAAGCACAAAGAAAGAAAAGACCCAAAGGAAGATTTTATGTGCTACAAGTGTAATAAGCCAGGTCACTTAAGACGTGACTGTCCTCTTCTCAAAAGAAAATCCAAGACTGAGGAACCAAAGAAAAGGTTCTTCAAGAAAAAAGCTCTGCATGCTCAATGGGATGATTCAGAACCATCCACAAGTGAAGAGTCAAATGATGATAAAGAAGAAACCGCCAACATGTGCTTCATGGCAGAAAGCTCTGTAAGTGAATCTCTTGATTTCTCCTTTGAAGAACTTCAAAATGCTTTTCAGGAACTTTTTGAAGAATCAAGGAAAACAATTCTCAAAAATAGACATTTGAAATCTGAGAATCTAGAGCTCACTCTGAAAAATGAAAAACTAAGTATTGAAAATTCTGAGTTACAAAAGAAAAATCTTCTTATTACTTCTGAAATCTCTTCTACTAGCTCCAAGACTAAAAATCTGCAAGTAGAAATTTCAGAATTAAAAAGTAAAACTGAGAACCTTATGAAAACGGTTTTCAAGTTTACTAAAGGAAAAGAGAACTTGGATAAACTCCTATCCTCTCAAAAAATCTCTTTCTACAAGAATGGTATTGGCTACTCTCATTTCAACAAGCCTTCTTGTATGAATCAAAAGACCACTTTTGTGAAAGGTTCTTCTGAACCTAAAAAGGAGTATTATAATTTTAGCTTCTTGAACTCCTCTAGAGTTGTAGACAAACCCAAATCTAAATGGATATGGGTTCCAAAGTCTAACAAAAAGGGACCCGACTGGGTACCAAAAAGAAGTTTTACTTAATGTTTTGCAAGCTCCAAACAAGAAGAATAGATGGATACTAGACAGTGGATGTTCAAAACACATGACTGGACATCCAGACCTTTTTGCTGTTCTTCATCATAAAGAAGGAGGAACCGTCACCTTTGGAGATAACAACAAAGGTTTGATAATTGGTATTGGTAATATTGGCAATATAGATAAACCTCTTATCAAAGATGTTCTCCTGGTTAAAGGCTTAAAACATAACCTTCTAAGTATTAGTCAAATGTGTGACACAGGTTATAATGTTAGCTTTAATCATGATGCTTGTCTTATAGCAAACACCAACGGGAATATCATCTTAAAAGGTATAAGAAGAAATAATATATATGAACTATACCTAGAAAACATCACTGAACATTGCCTTATAGCTAATAATGACACTCAACATTTATGGCACATGAGAATGGGTCATGTCAACTCCAAATACATGTCTAAATTAGCTAAAGATAAATTAGTATGTGGGTTACCCAAAATATCTTTTAAAAAGGATTATTTTTGTGATGCATGTCAATTAGGAAAATTGTCTAAATCATCTTTCAAATCAAAAAATATCATTTCAAGTAAAAGACCTTTAGAGCTTCTCCACCTGGATCTTTTGGTCCTTCTAGAGTAGCTAGTCTGAATCATAATAAATATGCTTTTGTCATTGTAGATGATTACTCACGATTTACTTGGGTAATATTTTTGAAAAACAAAAGTGATACGTTTTGTCAATTTGAAATTTTATGTAAAAAATTACAAAATGAAAAATCTTGTTCTATTGTTAAAATCCGTAGTGACCATGGAGGAGAATTTGAAAATGAACTTTTTGTAAATTTTTGTAACTTGCATAGTATATCTCATAACTTTGTCTTTCCTAGAGCTGCACCTCAAAATGGTGTAGTAGAAAGAAAGAATAGAACCCTTCAGGAATCTGCTAGAACTATGCTCCAACACAATAATCTTGCTAAATCTTTTTGGGCAGAAGCTGTTAATACTGCATGCTATATAACAAATAGAGTTCTCATTAGACCCTTATTAAATAAAACTCCCTATGAATTATTCTATGACAGGACTCCAAGAATAGACTATTTTAAAGTTTTTGGATGTAAATGCTTTATCCTAAACACAAAAGATAGCCTAGATAAATTTGATGCTAAATCTATTGAAGGCATATTTTTAGGATATTCAAGTCATAGTAAAGCATACAAAGTTTTCAATAAGAGTTCTAATACTATTGAAGAATCTATGCATGTTAGTTTCTGTGAATCTATTGATCAATCTGTTCATAAGCAAACTAAAGATGATGATGTTGAAAGTACAAATTTATTTTTAGATAACACAGCTAAGTCTAATGAAGATGATCATCAAAGAACATTTGCCGAAATCAGAGATCATTCTCAAAAGCAAATTTTGGGAGACCTGACAAAGGGGGTTCAAACTAGAGCTCAGCTAGAACGGATTGCAAACATGGCATTCATTTCTCAACTTGAACTGAAGAAGATTGATGAAGCCATCATCGATGAGTTCTGGATGCTAGCCATGACTGAAGAACTGAATCAATTCCAAAGAAATGATGTTTGGGATCTTGTACCAAGACCAAAGGATCATCAGATCATTGGGACAAGATGGATCTTCAGAAACAAGCTAGATGAAACAGGTAATGTTATAAGAAACAAGTTAAGACTAGTAGCTCAAGGATACAACCAGAAGGAAGGTATTGATTTTGATGAAACATTTGTTCCTGTTGCTAGACTTGAATCTATTAGGATGTTTTTAGCATATGCAAGCTATATGGATTTTAAACTATATCAAATGGATGTTAAAAGTGCTTTTCTAAATGGTTTTATAAATGAAGAAGTTTATGTAAAACAACCTCCGAGATTTGAAAATGAACAATATCCAGATCATGTCTTCAAATTAAAACGTGCTTTATATGGTTTAAAACAAGCACCTCGTGCTTGGTATGACAGACTCAAAACCTTTTTAGTAAAAACTGGTTTTTCTGTAGGCAAAGCAGACTCTACTTTATTTGTAAAAATAGTGAATAATCATACCCTACTTGTTCAAATATATGTGGACGATATCATCTTTGGATCTACTAACAGCATTCTCTGTGAAGAATTTTCTAAGTCCATGCAGAAAGAATTTGAAATGAGTATGATGGGAGAACTCACCTACTTTCTTGGACTGCATATTATGCAAACCAAGGATGGAGTTTTCATCAATCAATCTAAATATGCTCGTAAACTTCTGAAGAGGTTCAACATGAACTCAACTGCTTCAAAAACCACTCCTATGAGCACAACCACTGTTTTGGACAAAGATGAAGATGGTAAGTTTGTTGATACAAAGGTATACCGAGGTATGATAGGATCACTTCTGTATTTAACTGCTAGCCGTCCAGATATTATGTTCAGTGTTTGCTTGTGTGCTAGATTTCAGTCAAATCCAAAAGAATCACATCTTAAAGCTATAAAAAGAATAATGAGATATTTAAAAGACAGTTGATTTTGGATTATTCTATTCAAAATCCTCTACATTTGATCTAATCTCATACAACGATGCTGACTTTGCTGGAAGTAAATCTGACAGAAAGAGCACAAGTGGAACATGTCATATGCTAGGGCACTCACTAGTTTCATGGTTCAGTAAGAAACAAAACTGTGTATCCTTATCAACTACTGAAGCTGAATACATTGCTGTTAGCCTAGTTTGTACACAAGTTATCTGGATGAAACAAACTTTGAAAGATTTTGGTTTAAGTTTTGAAAATACAACTATTTTCTGTGATAATACTAGTGCTATAAACCTATCTAAAAATCCTATTTTACACTCACGAACTAAGCATATTCAAATAAGACACCACTTCTTAAGAGAACAAGTATTAAACAACATAATTAAACTTGAATTCATACCCACTAATCAACAGTTAGCAGACATCTTTACTAAACCATTAAAACATGAAGACTTTACACGAATTCGAAGAGATTTAGGAATATGCAAACTAAGTGACTTATAATTAATCTCACCTACTAAGACTAAAACATCTTATGAGTTCTATTAAAATTTTATTTTATTCGGTTTCATTCTTATCGATTTCTCATATTTATGTTTTTAAAAGGTCAAACTATGTCTCTATATTCACGTATACTCTAAATACTTATAAAAACTCATTCATCATGACACATTCTTTATGTCTTTCAACTTGTCATCTTTCAAGTACACATCTATAATGACTCTTTGTCCTATTACCTTTCACTCATATCCATAAGAACTAATTATATTAAGTAAAAGCCATCATGACATTGTTCACATCACTCATCTCATAACACCTCTTATCACTTTTTATCTTCTAGTGAAAACCTCTCTTACGATAAGCTAGCCTATCTTCAAACATGATATTATATTCCTCACTTATTCTATTTTTCATATTCATGCAATATACTCTCTTTCATGAACTTTCCTCCTAAAAATACACTTCACTAAAATCTTCATACCTTCTATAAAAAATTTGAGTGATTATCCCTCCTATTTTTTTACCACCTTTTAAGTTGTTATATTTCACGTAATTTTTTTTTACTATATCATCTATTATATCATTGCTTAAGAACAATCAACTATCGTCTTTTTCACTTTTCACACCCTTTATGAAAAAAAATATTATAAAATCTCCTTTTTGAAAACTTACACTTTTCTTCCCTCTCTCTCTATCTCATACGAAGTGACTCTCCATCCGTGACCATGACCTCCTCATATATTTTATATCTCTCTCTCCAATCGAGATTCTTTAAAACCATGTCCTTTAGAAAAACTTCATTTCACGTCTAACTCCACTTTATGTCATACATCTCATGTCTAACATCAAGTGATTATTGTCCTTTATAACTATTCACACTCCTTCCACGCATACCAAAAATATAGTCTTCTTAAATAAGAAATTATTGCATCTCCTTATATATTCCTGTTTGTCCTATTCCAAACTCTTTCTTCATGTATTTGGAATGTTTTCACATAAAATAAATTTTTGAAAAATTGTTTGTTTTATTAGGCCATTATTCACTCTATAACTTCTCTTACATGATCTTCACGAAATCTTTAAAATCCTTGAAACATTCACTCTCTTGAGTTTATTAAGACACTCCATACTCAATACATGATATATTTCAAACTTCGACAAACTCTCCCATAGTAAACCTTTCTCTATATAGAAAAATTTCAAAACTATGTCCTTCTTAACATACAATACATTATCTTCCAACAACTGATTTGATTTGTCATTCACAAGCCTCTTTATTTCCAACTCACGCATTTCCTCTTTCAGCTAAAATCTAAAAATCCTTCACTTCCAATGTCATTCATTTCTTATCACCATTACTTTTCTCCTTCTATTTAATAGATTGATTCATCTCTCACCAATTCCCCACGAATGTCTCTATTCTCTTACAAACTCCTACTCCTTCCAAACTCTTCTCTCTTGCTCATTTTTCCTAAACTCTTGCCATGGCCTCCTTCTCAACCAATTTGATCACTGCCCTTGATCTCAGGTTTCCTGATCTATTTCACTTTTACAACTCTCTTTCCTCACGTCCAATTCATGAAGGTGAATTGGTTCACTACAAAGACTTCGCCTCTTTTGACCTTGAACAATCTCTTCCCGAACTTAAACACTTACTAGACACTTCATCCCAAGCTTCCTACTATCCCGAACTTGTTTGTCTCTTCTACACAAATCTTTCCACCGATCATAACCGCACTACCATCACCACCAAGGTCCGAGGACGCATGATGTTCTTTGATGCTTCCTCACTAGGCAATATTCTCAACCTTCCTTCCACCGGCACCGATCTAACAAACATAGTACCACTCGACCACTCGATACTTTGAAAAATTCTTCTTTGTACTCACTTCACACACCTTCCCTGGCATATGAGAAATCTCCAACCCCATGCTCAATTGCTTGCTCATATTCTGCTTCACAATCTCTATCCCAAGCCTCCTCGCAAGGGATTAGTACCCAGAAAAATCTCTCTCCTCCTCTACGCAATCTTTTGCTCTACTCTGATCAACTGGTCCACCATCATCTTCGCCCATTTTATTCGCTATCAAAAATTTCAACCTCTTCTTTTTGGGTATTTTATAACTCCCATTTTAAAATACTTCAAGGTACCCCTTCAAAATGAAGTTATCCTCTATCCTTCGAAGATCCTCAATGCTTCTTCTTTCAATCCAAGGTCCCTGCACACTAATACCGGCTCTGATGACGCGGATCCCTCATCCGAATATGATTACCTTTCTGCAATCATGGATGTCCAGACCACTCAGGATCTTCTCCTTCAGAATCAAGCCTCGATGCAGCAGACCCTTCAAACTCTCCAACACGATCAAGCCAACCGTACCCATCAATCCTCTCCACCTTCGGAGTAAACTTATTTTTTTTGGACTGTAATAACTTTATTTTTTTTGGGTCTGTAATAACTCTGCTTACTCTGATCCCTTCCTTTTTGTCCATGACAAAGGGGGAGAAAAACCTGTCTCCATTATTGGAGAAAAATACTCTCTTTAACATTTTTTCGATAGTTTTATGATATTATTATTTTTATGCATAATGTCTTTTTGACAGGGGGAGCATATTTTGTCATCATCAAAAAGGGGGAGAATGTTGAGAAACTCTGTTTTGATGTCACATAATATGATACACTGTCTGATTTGATTTCATATGATATGATAATATGTCTTCTTGAAAAATGTTATATTATGACTGGATATGTTTTGCCATATATCTAACGAGTATTTGATGCAAGGATATCTCACTCAAAAAGGATGGAGACCTCATGTTCAAGTACAACTATGGTGCAATCATACTCCTTGAAGAAAAAGCTTGTTGAGCCATGCATTTCTAAAGACCATCTAAAGAGATCGGCTACCTCAAGTTGAAGTTTTTTTTTCTTCTTTAGAGTCATATGTAACAGAACCTTCAGAAGCATGCATATTGCATATTACATACTCATTCATAAAAGTTATTTCATAAAAGTATACGATAGTTTCAAAAAGCTCCTTTTTTGAAAAACAATAATTGTACCTTCTTACAAATCTTTATGGAAAAGGTATTTTGACATGATATAATTCATGATTTCAAAAAGCAATAATTGTACCTTCTATCATATACAAGACAACTTGAAAAGTAATGATTTCAAAAGTAGGAAAAAGACAAAATATGGAAATCGGCTACACAAAGAAAAACAAATATAATACTTGTTGAAAAGACTCTAGTTACCTTTTTACAAACCCATAGAATGTCGACTTACTTGAAGTCATCATTCTCTTTGTATAGCATTAAATACCTCCTGTAAGAAATCCTTGTTAATATCCTTCTCAAGAATGTCAACTTGTTTAAAGTCTTCATTCTCTCTGTAGACATTGAAAAACACATCATAAAGAAAACTCTTGATATGACTATGTACAAATAAACATCTCAAAGCATTTATTGTACTTACACTCATTTAAAGTAAAGAAGTACTTATGTACCACAAATCATTAATTAGGATAATGACAAAACGACATGACAGCCTACAATCCAATGTTCAATGTACTATTGTAAGAAATAGACTTTTTACATAAAATATATATTACCTAAAATATTACAACGACTATTGTACCCTATATTTTACTTTTATGAAAAGAAGACTTTCTCGAATTTCTCTAAAGATGTTTTTTGAAATGACATGACATTTCACATCTCAAAAAAGACTACGATTTCAAAAAGTAACGACTACTTTTTTAAGCTATATAAACACACTCAAATAAACTATTCAGACAAGGAATGGACATGTGAGCTTACAACGAGAAAAATTCCTATTTGATATCTGAAAGAGAGCCTAGAAAAAGAAAGAGAAAAAGTCAAGAATAGCTCTTTGACAAAGAGTATCTTCTGAGTGAAAAGAACAGAACATTCTGAGAATTATTCATTCGTGCATTCATATCATTCTGAAGGTTCTATAGGAAGTATTGTAACTTTCTGTTATTCACTGTATTCCTTCTTTGTTGAAAGAAGTAGACCTCTGAGTAAGAGGGTGTTGCCCTTCTCTGTTGAGAGAAGAAGACCTCTGTGAAAGTGGGTGTTGTCCTTCTCTGTTGAGAGAAGAAGACCTCTGTGGAAGAGGGTGTGCCACTTCTCTATTGAGAGAAGAAGACCTCTGAGGAAGAGGGTGTGTCACTTCTCTATTGAGAGAAGAAGACCTCTGAGGAAGAGGGTGTTGTACTATTTATCCGGTGACTCGGATGTTATAGTGGAAAGCTCAAGTGGTTTGCTTGGGGACTGGATGTAGGTCAGGGTTTTGACCAAACCAGTATAAAATCTGTGTTTATGTGTTGTGCCTTTATTACATTATATTTTTAATTTATCGATCTATATATTGTTTCACTATTCACCCCCCTCTAGTGGAATTTCAGAGAGAGGAACTCTTTTGCAAAGGTCTCACTTGACCTTAATTTTGAAAATATTTTGAAATTACTCGCCTCCATTTTTAAAAATTTTCAAGAAAATGGAGAGACGAGATTCGCTCATCGGTACGAGGTTCGACCTTTTCTAGCGCCTTTACCAGGGGTAATCGAACCAAGGATCGAACTTATGCCTTTTGCTTTGCCTAAATATTGTCTAAGAATTTATTCTAAGTCTAAAAATGCACAAAGAATCATGCTTGTGTAATGTAAATGCAGAGATGTATGCTTTTGAGAAGAATAATTCTGAAATTTAAGGATTTTTCTAAGTAATTTTGAAATAATTTTGAGAATATTATGAAGAAATGGTCTTTGAAAATTGATGTAGGAAGATTAGATTTTGATTCTAACTTAGAACTTGAAATAGATCTGGAAGAAAAGACTTGAAGTTCAAAATCTTAGAATAATCAGAGATTCGAGAACAGATCTTGATTTGAAGAATGAAGAGAAAAAGGAGAATTGGAACTGAGATAGACTTTGAAGTAAAAATGAAATTTCAAAGTCAAAATGAACTTTGAATTTGAATTTAATTCTCAAAAGTTGATTTTGAAAAGGGATTTTTGATTTTGAACTTAAATTTAGAACCTGAAACAGAAATTGAATTGGAAATTGATTTTAGACTTGGGAAATAGATTTGAAAAGTAAATCTCGAAAAAATAGAATGGGGATTCAAATTTGGAATTGAAGATCAAGGTGAGATTTGGAGATGGAATTGGATTTGAGAAATCCAAATGGAATCTGAAAATGGAGTTGGATCTGAAAAATCCGGATGGAATTAGAAGATGAAATTGGATTTGAGAAATCTAGATGTAATTTGAAAATTAGTTCTTGGAAATCCAGATAGGATTTGAAGGTAGATTGAATCTAAGAAATCCATATGGGATTTAGAGGATGGAATTGGATTTGAGAAATCCAAATGAAATTTGAAAATAGATCTTGGAAATCCAGATGGGATTTGAAGATAGAATTGGATTTGAGAAATCTAGATGAAGTTTAGAAATGGAATTGGATTTTGAGAAATCCAGATAGATCTTTGAAAATGGATTTGAGAAATCCAGGTAGAATTTGAAAATGTGGAATTGGATTTAAGAAATCCTGATTGAATTTGAAAGTGGACTTGAATTTAGAGACAAACGATTTTTAAGATTCAGAATCAATCTCAAAACTTTGATTTTGGATAGATGAATTGGATTGAGAATCAAACTCAAACATAGATAGAACTTGAAGATTTTGGAATTTTGAAATAGAGAATAAACTTGATTTTAAACTTGAATTTTGAAATCAGGAGATGAATTTGGGATTTCAAAGTTGAATCGAACTTTAAAATTTGATTTAGAATATTGAATTGATTTTGAAATGAGATTCTGAACTTGAAAAATGAATTTGAGATTTCAAAGTTAAATCGAACTCTGAAATTTGATCTGGTTTGGAAATTGAATTTTAAATTTAGAGATGAACTTGAGATTTCAAAGTTTGAATTGAACTTTGAAATTGGAATGTTAAAGTTTGAATTTTGAAATAAGATAGAGTTGAAAATAGGAAGATGAATTTGAATTTGATAAATAGAAGTTGGAAAATGATTTAAGAAAATGAAAGATATATTTGAAAATCTATCTCAAAATCACTTGAAATTTGAAGATAACTTGAAATAATTTTGAAAATAAAATGCAATTCTATCCTAAATGATGAACGAATTAAAAGAATTTGAAAAATTAAATTTGAAAAGCATATTTTATTCTTTAGGAGAATTGAAATAAGATTAAAGTTATAATACATTCATGACTATGGTCACAGATATATTATAAAATAATGTGTATTTAAATTCAGATAAAGAATAAAATGCATTTTGGTGCCTTTATAGGGTTTGAAATGAAATTTACTTTCAATATATCTTGACTAAGACCATTGATATATATTTTAAGTTAATTTACAAGTCAAACTCTGATAATGGAAGAAAAATTTAGAAAATATGATGATTTTTTAAGGAGACCCAGTGTGGATCCAGATGTTATTCTATAAAAGATAAAAATCCTAAGCATTGTTCACATTTTGACTATGGCCATCAATGTGAATCATTTGCTTAGAATTAATTACCTTTTATTAGAATGGTGCACGTGCCATTCGTGTTTCACCATTGTGGGATTTTTGAAAAATAAGATAAAAATGAGATGAAACACATGATTTCTGGGATTTACGTGCTCATACATTCTATTCTAGTACGTGAAATGTAAAGAATTCTCACTATATCTAGCTATTACATCATTGAATTGGATTGAAACCCAAATTCCTAAACTAAGAAGAAAAATGGCCTTTTCTACCTAATTCCTGCAAAACTTCAAGTTAGCACAAGCAAAAGGAAATGCCATGTTGAAAACTAACATGCATATGCAGGTGTCTAAGAGCTAAATGAGAATATACATATCTAGAATGCATGGGTGGCATCCTAAGTTGATGGAAAAATGGGTGTGATAATACATATATAACATGTTAAACTAGTGAGAAAATATATATTACTATTGAAGGTATATATATGTTAATCCCTAAGCTAATGAAAGCATGATAGTCTATGCATAGAGGAGGAAGGAGAACACAATAATGTTGTTGCACTACTGTGGATTCAAAGAGGCCACAACCGTAACTTGCACGACTGTAAGTGCAAGGAAAACCCCCAAGATGCTTGGAGAGATGCAGAAAATGCACAATATGCAAGTGATGATAGGTTAGTACTGGAGCTGTGGACAGAACTTGACGTTGTGGTGGAGATGCAGAAAATGCAAGATATGCAAGTGATGGTAGACTAGTGCAATATGCTGCATTGTCATACAGGGGAATAAAGGTGTAGATAGTATTGTGGGTGTTGCAGTGATGCAGTGTATGAATTGAAGATGCATAAAATGATAATGAAGGTGTAGATAGTATTGTGGGTGTTGCAGTGATGCAATGTATGAATTGAAGATGTTGAAAATGATAGTGTGGATATATATTGTTGTAGCAGGGGATGCTGGTGGCAGCAGTGATGATACTGGGAATGAAATTGTGGCAGGTAAGTGTTGTAGTGTGATGTGTGATAGGTATAGTGGGTGTACAAGTGCATATAATAATGAAGGTAAAGAGTTGTGGCAGGTAAGTGGGAAAATGAAGTGGCATGGTGTGTGCTGATGCACAGGTGGCACAAAGGTGGAATGCAGATGGTGAAGTGCAGGTGCACATAGGTGATATGCAGCAGGGTGCCCAAGTGAAGTCGGAGGTGCTGACGTCGTGAGATGGGAATGGCAATGAAGTGTATATATGTTGGGTGAATGTTGATGTTGTGTACAGGGAATGTATAATGTGAGTGAAGGAAGTGGATGCAAGAGTGTAAGTGGGGCTGGAGTGTAGTGGGAGATGTTGTGTGCTACAACAAGGCAAGTGCTGTGAGAAGTGTGGGAAGTGAATGTTGGTACTAATTGTGAACACCTCAAAATTTTCAAAATTTTGTAAATATTCTATTTTTGCCCCTGGCCCCCATTTTTTGAGTAATTGAGTCGACTTTGATCTAAATTCCAGTTATTTCTTGGATTCACTAGAATCAGAATCTATTTTCTATATCTGACTCGATTTTGGATCCGGACCCAGTGTCAAAATCTAAATTTGAGCCTCGTTACCCAATTTTTAAATCAAATTTATAAAAAATCTAAAAATGATTTCTGAATGGCACAGACAGTCCATCCGGTATCCTTTTGGATCCATTTACTCTATATTCTTTGATTCGAGATCCAAAACTCAAATATTTCCTCAAAATCCATATCAAAACCCGTTTTCTGAAGAAATTTCAAAAAAATCAAACCTGAATTCTCAGAAAACCCTTCTTTTGTAAATATTTCTAAATTTCGTAAAATTAGTTTAAAATCATTTTTTAGAGTTTTTATTTCAAAAACACCAAAAAAATAGAAATTACGAAGAAAAAGAACAAAAAAATAATAAGAGAAAAGAGAAAATACAAAAAATAGTTTAGAAAATCCCCTTTTTTTGAAAGTATTGTTTTGCTAAAAACCTCTTTTGAAAAAGCCTTTTGAAAAGAGCCACTTTTTCAAAAAAATTTAAAAACCTCGTTGACCTCCCTTGTAAAAAGCCTAACGGCCTCCTGTTATAAAACGAGAGGCGCAGGGTCCCCGAAGGCCATCCGTTAATCACCTCCCCAACACCACTCTTCTTCATGGATCGCCTTCACCTCCCCATGTTGGACATTTTCTCTACTCCTCTTTCACGGACCGCTTCTCCACCCCTCCACCCGGCTTCTTCTTCTCGATCTCCTTCTTCCCCTTTTATTTTTTTTTTAGAATTTCTCTTTTCCGATCAAAGGGTCTTCAGCTCCAGCGATACAAGCGAACCAAAAGGTTTTATGAACATATCAGAAATGCCTCATATGCAGTAAAGAAAAAAGAGAATCCTGATGTCGTGATTCCAGAAGTCTAAAAAAAAAAACTTGCTACTACAAGGGTTCACCAACTCCCAATCGGTAGAGAGCCGATTCTGGGGCATTTAGTTTTACTGCCAAAAAATCTTGTTGTGGATGATGGGGCAGCCTTGATTTTTGATGGAAAATGACCCCTGTTGCTACTGAAACCAAGTCATAATCCATCACCGTACCTTCTGGAAGATGGCTGAAGCTTAAAGAGGCTATAACTGTTGGTGTTGTTGGAGGATCTGATCTTGCAAAAATGTTGGAGCCACTCGGCAAGACAATAATTACTGACGATGATTATGTCTTTTCTGAGAATGGCCTCGTTGCTTATAAAAATGAGAAACTCATTGGCATCCAGGCAAGTTTTGTGGAGTTCTTTGATGGGTAAATTACATTAACTTTCAGTTCATTTCTTTTTAGCAAAGCTCAGGAATTCAATAATCATATCCAGTGACACTACTTGGATGTGACGTGTGTTCCAATTACTGGGGTTGATGAGCTGCATACCAGTAGTGGTGCTTGTGTTCACGATTTGGATAGCATTCATGGCTTCCTCTCTTGTCCAGTCTAGTCTTCAGAGTTATTGCTTGCCAAGAGCTTGGATCATTTCTTGGAGAAGATAAACTCAAAATAGATGTCTCATGTTACTGAACTATCTACCTTTTGAAAACCTTCAATAGTAATTCACATATTTGTTCCAATGATTTGTTCAGGAATTTATCAATTTCACATTACATTATATGACAGACTTGGATACTCCAAAAAGAGGAACCTTCATAGAATTCAGAAGCAGGATGCTTAACGTATCACCTATCGGATGGATTTGAAATCAAGAGGAAATAAATGAGTTCGAAAAGTTTTCGCAATACCTCTTTCACATGTCACGTGATACTCACTCCACACTTTTCATCACCTCTTGTATTGCACAGCCCCACCTGCTATTGCCACAACCTTCAATATCTGCTAATCATCTTCACAACCTCTCATCTACTCTACACCTCCAACCATCATCGTGTCACCTATAGCATGCCTACCATCTTCTCACAGGCACTCACTTGCACACACTTACCTTTTCTCAGCATGCGCAACACGTTTGCTGCTAAGATGAATTTTCTGCAAAACACACTATTCATCTACACTCTGTTACTTGCATTGTTCCCCTACAATTGTAATATATCAACAACACAATTACTCCATTTCATTCCCAGCAAACACCCACTACCCTATCACTCAGCAATATCACCTAAATATCATACTCTCCATTATCGGCATCAACTCCCTACTTGTTGCCACCTTTACTACATTGTTCATGACATTCACACAGCAACCCACCTGCTCCACTTGCACCTATTGCTTATCACCTAACACTATCACACCCTCATAACACTCAGTACCTCTGCATCAAGCATTGTAATTCGCATTACATTATAGACATACTTGAGTTTTTCTAGCAGCATGTGGTACATTATCATGGATCCATATCTCGGTATGCCCTATATATTCTAATGTGCATTTTCAATAAAGTCTATATTTTCTTGTATATTTGAATATCTTCTACATAACATGCATATGCTTTTGCCATACAAGTTTGTTAATTCTTGGTATTTGCATTTTATTGTCAGGTTATATCTCATTTTCTGTAAGTGTTTATCTCTTGATTAGAAAGCATCTTATGACTTATTTCAACAACATATACATAGCACTATCCCTTTTAGCAATGCCTTTATTTCATCATTCATTTCCTTATTGGTTTTTTAGCATTCATATATATATATATACACACACACACACATTTTCTTCTTTTTGGTGCACTAAATTTTTCATTCTAGCATTGGATAGGCATATGAATTATTCCATCATTTTGTATACAATGTGATATTCTACTTGTGTAATTCAATTTTTGCAGGAAATGTGTAAAGTGTGTTATTTTTTTTTTATTAGAAATTTTGTAATTCCAATACCATTCAAGTTGTAATAGCTAGGTATTAATGAGAATATTTACATTTTCAGTCTTAGAATAGAATGTATGAGCATGCATTTTTACAAAATTATGTGTTTCATATCATTTTGCTCTTTTCTTTCAAAAATTCATGAATGGGAACATGAATGGCACATGCACCATTCTAATAAAAGGTAATTAAATCCTAAGTTGACGATTTGCATTTATGGCCATAGTCAAAATCTGAACAAAACTTAGGGTTTTCATCTTTTATGGAATAACATTGGATCCACATTGAGTCTCTTTTCAAAAATCATCATTGTGATTCAATCATGCATATATGTGTTGTACGGTTGTTAAAAAAAGTTCATTGTGATTCAATCATGCATATATGTGTTCCAACATTGAAAAACAAAATTTATAGCGATTCAATCATGCATATATGTGTTCTAAGACTGTCAAAGAAATTTCATTGTAATTCAATCATGCATATATGTGTTCTAAGGCTATCAAAAAAAAATTTATAGTGATTCAATCATACAGATATGCATTCTAAGGTTGTTAAAAAAAAATTTATAGTGATTCAATCATGCATATATGTGTACAAAGGCTGAAAAAAAAATCATAGTGATTATAGCATGCATACATGTGTTCTAAGGTTGTCAAAAAAATTTCATAGTGATTAAATCATGCATATATGTGTTCTAAGGCTATCAAAAAATTTCATAGTGATTAAATGATGCATATATATGTTCTAAGGATGTCAAAAAAAAATCATAGCCATTGAATCATGCATATATGTGTTTTAAGGCTGTGAAAAAAATTTCATAGTGTGTCAATCATGTAGATAAATGTTCGAAGGCTGTCAAAAAAAATTCATAGTGACTCAAGCAATGCATATATGTGTTCTAACATGGTCAAAAAAATTTCATAGTGACTCAATCATGCATACGTGTTCTAGTGCTCTAAAAAAAATTTTAGTGATTATATCATTCAGATATATGTTTTGAGGCTGACAAAAAAAATTGATAGTGATTAAATCATGCATATATGTGTTCTAAGGTTGTCAAAAAAAATTCATAGTAATTCAATCATGCATATGTGTGTTCTAAGCCTGTCAAAAAAATTTAGTAGTGATTCAATCATGCATATATGTGTTCTAAGGCTGTCAAAAAAATTTAGTATTGCTTCAATCATGCATACATGAAATGACTTAAATACCTTTTCTTGCTATTCACGCCATGAAACGACGGTTCGAGAAAATGACAAAAATGTCCTCCATTCAAAAAAAGTGAAACGATGGTTAGAGAAAAAGATAAAAATGTTCTCCATCCAGAAATTTGAGGATGATGTTAACTCTTCAAAGTTCAAACATTCCGTTTTCACCCTAAGCAGTAAACTTTTGCACCATCTGCTGTAACAGGAGCTCCCTTTGACGATGCAAACTTTGTCATCGTCTGTTGCCACCGGAGTAGCAGCCTTTGTCGTTGTCTCTAGTCGAGGATCCCATCTTTTTTTAGCTTGTGTTATAACACATTGCCGCCTTCTTGTTTCTGCCTTGTGTTACAAAACATTTTTGGGTTCGCGATCGACTGGTTTGATCATTGGTGGGCGTCATAGGGGCATTTGTCAGCCATCTCTTTTATAGTCTTCTCTTCTTTTTCATTGTCGTTAGGCATTATGGAAGAAAGCAATGATGCACAAACATTCCAACAAGTGCCATTAAGGCGTCATGAGTACCTTTCTATGTCATCATGCTATCGTTCAAGAATGTATGTCATCGTGAGTGCCATTAAAGTGTTGTTTTGTTATTGTAGATGGATCTTGTCCTTTCGATGGTTGGAAACTTAACGATATTTGTAAGACGTTGGGACCTGTTGACAAGAATGCTTGTTTCCAGATGCGAGGAAGGGCCTCTACCCCATCCGGTATCCTCCATTCACTCAGTATATGCAATGTATCACAAATCGCGGTATTATTAGCATACTACCGATTTGTAAGATATTGTTTTGTTTGTTAATATCGATTTGTAAGCTATTATGATAAATATCTGTATCAATTTTTAATATATTTTGTGATATGTATATTGCTTTGTAAGATATTATGTATTTTGTAGTGTCGACTTGTAAGCTATTATGTTGAATTGCCATATCGATTTGTAATATATTATGCAATATGTATATCGATTTGTAAGATATTATGTGTTTTCTAGTATCGATTTATAAGATATTTGTAGAAAGACTTTTAAAATGTGTGTGAGCAGAAATACATTGTTACACACTTGCGGTGGCGATTTTCATATTGAAATTGTTGCTCATTTAGCGATTTATATTGAAATCACTTCACAGCATCGTAGATATAATTAAATTGCTATCTTGAACACACCTATACAACAAATTGTTTCTTTTATTGGCATGGTAAGTAACAACTAGATGCATAGTATAAGCAAATAATAAATTATTGCTGCTTTTATACTGTGATTCATTCAATCATTTTTTTGACTTAACCTTATCGGTATCCGTTGTTATATGTATCTTGAATAAATCATAGTTTACATATACGCTTGCTAATGCAAATTGATATCTTGCTTATAACAGTGGTGAGCTTATCATATGGTTGTAATGAAGATGATCTATCTCAATCATTTGAAAGATATGGAGAAATGAACATTTGTACTAATGACACACCTGAAGAAGTGAACATGTGCACTAATAATGCACATGATAACAAGGGTGCAAGCATTGGATTCACTCTTGACTTGAATGTTCTAGCAGAATAAATGGAATTTGATGACAGCACACTTGATAAAGGTGCAGGCACTGAGAATGTACATGATAGTACACCTGACTCTGTTCCCATAGAAGAAATGTAGTTTGATAATGAGGATGCTGCATATAAATGTTACAATGATTATCCCTTAAAATTTGGCTTCAGTGTTAGAAGGTATTCTTGGTCAAAAAATACACAGGGTATCATGGTGAGGAAGACATATGTTTGTTCTAAGGAAGGTTGGAAGAAGTCAAGTGAAAATCCAACAAGGAGCATTCCAGAATCAAGATGTGGATGTCCAGCGAGAATGGTGTTAAGAAGACTTTCGAATGGAAAATATGTAGTTCGTACTTTAATCAGTGATCATAACCATGATTTATCTGCTTCATTTATGACTCCTATGTTAAGGTCACATCGTAAAGTAACTGAGGCACATGTTGCAATTGTTAAAATAGCTGATAGCGCCGGCATTGCACTAAAGAAGACATACAATTTGTTCATGCACATAGATGGTGGTCGCGAGAATGTGTCATTCACACCTATGGATCTAAGAAACCACTTGAGAAGGAAGAGGATAGATAACATGAAGAATGGAGAAATATGTTCTTTGGTTGATTACTTACAGAAGAAATCAAGCATTGACCCTGGTTTCTTTAGTGCAATGCAACTGGATGAAGATGAATATGCTGTGAATATGTTTTGGGCAGATTCAAAGTCAAGATTAGATTATGAATGCTTCAATGATGTGCTTGTTTTTTATATGATAGTGAAGATTAATACTGAACAGTGGCCATTTGCGCAGTTTATCGGATTGAACCATCACTCACAGAGTTGTATATTAGCCGACGCTTTTTTGTATGACCAGACCAAGGAAAGCTTTGAGTGGTTGTTCAGAGTATTTATATAAGCAATGAATGAAAAACACCCTGAAGCTCTACTTATAGATAGTGATCACGCAATTGTGGCTGCAGTGTCTCATATGTGGCCAGATGCACATCATCGCCTATGTTTGTGGCATATCTTTTAAAATGCAGCAAAGAACATGGGACCCATTTAATCAGAAGATAGGGTTTGACAAAAAATTTACAAGGTGTGTACTTGAGAGCGTAGACGAGGTCACCTTTATGTCTGATTGGAAGGAAATGATTCAGATACATGACCTTGAAGACTATCTATGGTTACAAAATTTATATGCAGAAAAAGAGAAGTGGGCATTGGCATATGGAAGACAATACTTTTGTGCAGGTATAATAAGCACACAAAGTGCTGAATCTATGCATGACACATTGAAGAAAACCTTGTATTCATGTTTAACAATGTTTTGCTTTATGAAACAATATGAATTATTTGTATATTGTCTTAGACAAAATGAGCTTGAATAAGATGTGAAATGCTTCAATACACACCCTATAACTTTGGGCATGAAAATATTAATGTGACCTGCAGATCTGTATACACTAACTGTATTTGAATGGATTAATAAGGAGGTTATACAGGTCATGCATTGCAACATAGAAGGACGTGCAAACTGAGAATATGCACAAGTATCATATTTTATGGGAGGGCGAAGGGCATTAGAAAAGGCAAGAAGCACATGTCACGTACAATATTGACAAGGGAACAGTTGAATGTATGTGCAAAAAATATGAATTCAAAGGTATTTTATGTCATCATGCATTAAAGGCACTTAATCAAGAGAAGATATAAGAAATACCTGAGTCATATTTAATGCGAAGATGGATGAGACATTCCAAGATTAAATTGTTAGATACAAATAATGTCAGTCAATTTGGTGTTGATGAGAAGTGTCACATAGTCTCTCGTTACCAACAACTGTGTAGGTCATTTATGCATGTTGCAGATTTGGCATCGAAAAGTGAAGAAGCCTATGTATGCATGAGAAAAGCGTCAAGGGACTTACTTGAAAATGTGCAGTTAATTCACCGTCAGTCTGTTACAACTCATGAAGACTAGTCCAAGAAAATGGGAGGGAACAGTGGAGGTGAAAATCATGTTTCCCTTGACACTCATAAGAAGTTACGCCGAAGCGTAAACATCATCTTCAACAAGTCAGTAGTGAACGTTGTAGATTATGATGAAAAAATTCACCAAGTGAAGGGTATCAAAAAAAAACCTACCTCTGATCGCAGTCATTGGAGGACAATGGGTGCTCTAAAATTGGTTGGCAAGAAAAGGTCTAAGAAACAACCAACCTCTAAGCAAAAGCAATCAAGCCCTTCGAATGAACAAGTATGTAAGACATTATATTACTTCCCATGTAAATTGCATTACGTGAAGCTTATCAATATCTAACTTGTATAATTTTCAACACACACCAATCTTTTATGGACGTAATTTCCAACATTGTAACCTTCAATCCTCCTTACCAGTTTGTCCGGAATGATAGCTTCAGTTTTACAGGTCTTTTGGTATGTAATCAATATTGGGAGGATGTTTGTATTTCTTGTGAAACTTAGTGTAGTGTCTTATATTATTCTGTTTCAAGACAGACTGGGATCAATTCGAAAGCGAGCTATGAAACACAAGAATCGCATGTGAATTCTGTTTAAGTCTTACCATAAAGTTAATTGTCATGTCTCTTTGCATGACCCAATTTCCACATTGTCGGATTTGTTAAGAGTTTAACAAAACAGGAGGTAAATATGCTTATAAACTGGATGGTCTTATTAAGAAAGAGTTTTGGGATTAAGCCATTTTCATGAATCGTGAGCCACAAAAATAGAATTGTTCGAAAATAATTCATTCATAAACAAAGCCACATGATGTACAGACTTAGTAAAGAACAAATCGAGAATAATTCACTTATACAAATCGATGTAACTTTATAAATACAAATTGATTTTGTTCATAAAGACTAACAAAGACATATCGTTGTCGCGGTAACTTCATAAATACAAATTGATTTCATTCAAAAAGACATATCATTGTTGCAATAACTTTAAAACTATAAATCGATATGATTTACAACTGCAATCATTTATGAAAAAAACTACTCTTTTTTACCTGACCACAATGGTTTGGCTTAGATAAAATACATGACCATCATCATAAAAAAACAGATATCATCACCAGTAGGTAATTAACGGGACGTCTAATTGTATAAAAAAATAGATATGTCTTTGTTTGTCTATGTGAACGATATCAAAATGTAATATAGCGATTTACTCATAACGTTTTGCAACTGTTACTTGATTAGATTTGTACTTTACTAAGTCTAAACATCGTGTTGATTGTTGTACACATGCGTAAAACCCTGCAAAATATAAAACCTTAATATAGATCTACATATAAAACCCTACCCGACCTGACCCGACCCAACCCGTTGTCCAGGTCTAAAACCCTAATCTATTTAACATCTCTTCCTCTTTCTTTTCTGCGGCAACGCAGCTTCTTCTTCTTCTTGTTTTTTCTCCTCCGCCTTCATCTTCATCTTCTCTTTCTTCTTCTTCTTGTATTTTTCTGTCTTCTTTGTTCTTCTGTGTTCATTCTACTTATGCTTGATAGATGGGGTTTGATGCTGATAACGTAGTTGTTTCATGTCGTGAGGAAAGATTTATAATCTTCGATGATGACTATGGTGGTTATCTGCATGATAGACATGGGGGTGATGTTGATGTCCATCTATTTGATCTATTCCTACTGTCAGACCCTCCATTGTCCACAAACCATACTTCACAGTTAGAAAAATATTTGCCTAATCTTTGATGTAATTTATGACAAATACGTAAAAGCGATTTATCATATAGCCCTTCGACTCCTTCAAGAGGACGGTGCATTTAAGGGGATGGTGCCTCACCTTAAGTTGTAAAGCTTATTGTCAAGAGCACACCAATGCAAGAGTCTCTAAGAATTGACCTTAGTTCGAGGAAAATGGTGCAATGGGCTACCATTACTAATGAGCTTATTTTCTTGGAGAGGATGTACCCTCAATTGCACATAGAATCGCTTTGCAGTATATGTGATCATTGCAAAAAATTTCCTCTTTGTTCTCTCTTTTCCTTCTCTTTCCCTTTCTAGCATCTATTTCCTTTTTGAAGGGGAATAAAAGATAGAAAAGAAGAGAGAAAAGAAAAAAAAGAAGAGAGAGGAACTCTTTTGCAAAGGTCTCACTTGACCTAAATTTTGAAAATATTTTAAAATTACTCACCTCTATTTTAGAAAATTTGCAGGAAAATGGAGAGACGGGATTCGCTCGTCGGTACGAGGTTTGACCGTTCCTAACGCCTTTACCAGAGGTAATCGAACCAAGGATCAAATTTATACCTTTTGCTTTGCCTAAATATTGTCTAAGAATTTATTCTAAGTCTAGATGCACAAAGAATCATGCTTGTGCAATGTAAATGCAAAAATGTATACTTTTGAAAAGAAGTTTTTTTAGAACTTTGATTTTCCCAAGTGATTTTGAAATGCATTTGAAGATACTTGAAGAAATTATTCAAAAGATTGAAATTGATTTGAAAAAAAGTTAGATTTTGAATCTAAACTCAGAACTTCGAACAATGAATTTGGAAGAAGAAACTTTGGAATTCTAAGTCTTGGAATAATCAGAGTTTGGAAAATAAATCTTGGATGAAGAAAAAAAAAGGAGAATGAAATTTAGAATTTTGAGGTAAGAATGAAATTTCAAAGTCAAGATGAACTTTGACTTTGGATTGATTTTCAAAAATCGATTCTGAAAAGGGATCTTTGGTTTTGAGTTTTGAATTCAGAAGCTGAAATAGGAATTTTTGATTTGAAAATTAAATTTAGACTCAGAGAAATAGTGGTTTTTGGAAAATAGAAATTTAGAATTGGAATCCGGATTTGAAAATCAATGTGAGATTTGGAAATGGAATTGAGTTTGGAATTGGAAATCAATTTGGAAAATAGAATTGGATTTGAAAATCTGAATCCAAGATAGGATTGGATTTGAAAATCTGGAATCCTAGATGGGATTTGGAAAATTTGGAATTCAAATATGGAATCCCAGATGGATTTGGATTTTTGCAATCTGGAATCCAAGATGAAATTGGTTCTGAAATCTGGAATCCAAGGTAGATTTGCATTTTAAATCTGGAATCTAAGAGGGAATTGGATTTGAAATCTAGAATCCAAAATGGAATTGGATTTGAAAATCTGGAATACAAGATGGAATTGGATTGAAATCTGGATCCCTAGATGGAATTGGATCCAAAATCGGGAATCCAAGGTGGAATTGGATCCAAAATTTGGAATCCAAGGTGGAATTGGATTTGAAATCTGGAATCCAATATGGAATTAGAAGATGGATTTGGGAAACCAGATAGAATTTGGATTTGGATTTGAGGAATCTAGATAGAACTTGAAGATGGATTTGGATTCTTGGAAATCCTGATTGAATTCGAAATTGGACTTGAATTTAGGGAAAATCAAATTTTGAGATTCAGAATCAATCTCTAAACCTTGATTTTAGATAAATGAATTGAATTGAGAATCAAGATTCAATCTTTAGATAGAACTTAGGAGCTTTTGAATAAAACTTGATTTTAAATTTGAATTTTGAAATCATAAGATGAATCTGAAAATTCTAAAGTTTAAATTGAACTTTGAAATATGATCTGGGATATTGAATTGAATTTAAAATCGAATCCTGAAAATGGAAATGAATCTGAATTTTCAAAGTTGAATTGATTTTTGAAATCGGATTTGAATTGGAAATTGAATTTTGAATATAGAAGTGAATCCGAAATTTCAAAGTCAAATTGGACTTCAAAATTGAAGTTCGAATTTGGAAATGACATAGAATTGAGAATAGAAATATGAATTTGAAATAAGAATTGAAGATTGATTTGAGAAATGAAGAAGATATTTAAAGGATTATCTCAAAATCACTTGGATTTTGAAATAATATGAAAAGAATTTTGAAAATATGATATAATTCTATACTACATGATAAATGAATTAAAAGAATATGAAATTGGGTTTTTGAAAAGCATATTTCATTCTTTAAATGAATTGAAATAAGATTGAAAATATAATACATCTCTGACTATGGTCATAAAATGTATTATAAAATAATCTATATTTAAATTCAAATGAAGAATAAAAGACATTTTGGTGCCTTTATAGAGTTTGAAATGAAACTAACTCTCAATATATCCTGACTATGGCCATTGATATATATTTTGAGTTAATTTCAAGTTAAACTCTGATAAAGGAAGAAAATATTTAGAAAGATATGATGATTTTTGAAAAGAGATCCAGTGTTATTCCATAAAAGATAAGAATCCTAAACATTGTCAACATTTTGACTATGGCCATCAATGTGGGTCATTTGCTTAGGATTAATTACCTCTTATTAGAATGATGCATGTGCCATTCGTGTTTCACCATTGTGGATTTTCAGAAATAAGAAAAGAATGATATGAAAACAGATAATTTATAACATTTATATGCCCATACATTCTACTCTAGTACTGAAATGTAAAGAATTCTCATTATATCTAGCTATTACAATTCTGAAATTAAAATTCTCAAACTACGAGAGGAAATAACATTTTCTACCTAAATCATGCAAAATTTCAAGTTTAGCACAAGCAAAAGGAAATGTTACTTTGAAGATTTAACATGTACGTCTAAGAGCTAAATAGGAATATACATATCTGGAGTATATGTATGATATACTAAACTACTAAGAAAATGAATGCTAATATGTGCATCTAATACTCTAAGCTAGTGGTGGGAAGGGATATTAAGGGTATATATCAAATCCTAAACTAAAATGCATTCTAAGATATCTATATGATGCACACATGTAATTCGTATGGTAGAATGCACATAGCTATGGATGTCATGGAGTAGGCATGTATAATATGATATCTATATTCAATGGCAACATGCTTGTGAACATGCATGAACCGGACTAAGGCAATGTGAAAATAAAGATGCAATCATGTGTGCATCACAGGGTATTGCAGTGGATGTTGTGAGATATATAATAGTGAGAAGGTGGAATGTGAAGGTGATGTGCTGAGAGCACTGTGGTGAAGTATAATGGAACATGCATTTGTGATGAGTGCAACGGTTGTGAAGTATAGATGGGTGAAAATGAGTGTGAGCTATAAGAAGGTGGTATGTGAGGGTAATGGAAAGGGTGAATGAATGCATATACAGGGTAATGATATATGTTGGGCTATGCAGAGATGGTGTATGGAAGTTATTAGTGGCTAGAATTTATCATACACAAAATAAATTAAGCAAATTAAGCTAGCTTACCCAAATAATTTCTAACTTTTTTTCTTGTTGAACAAGAAGAAGAAAGAGAATCCTTATATAAAGTGTTCAACAGCCACAACTCGAATCCACAACAGAGGATGTCCTGTATGGCATAGGTAACTTTGAGTTTCTCTTAAACTTTCCAACTGAACTCTGCTATTGAAGCCTCGCTCATAAGAGGATTTCTCCTCTTCAACAGTTGATCATGAATCGCCAAATTCCATGTCAAATTAGATATTCAAACCTTCGTGGCCAGACTTGAAGAGCTCAGTATCTCTTGCTTCGCAGGAATTCTAAAGGAGGAGGGAGGAGAGGCGTGGTGGAGATCCTGTAGTCGACTTCCTGTAACTGCAGGGAATTTTCTTCAATTGTCGTGGCTAAACTTGGATCAAGAGGAAGGAGATCTTCATTTTATGTTACTTCAGGCTTGATCGAATTCTCTCAAAGAGAGAAAAAGAGAAGAAACGGAAAGGATGGGGAAAAGGAGAGTGAAAGAGATCGTGAATGAGGAGGCCAAAGACGGATCTGCTTAATGGATGATCCTTGCTCTTTTGGGTTGCTTTGTTTATATAGATAGGGAAAAAGAATCGAGAAAGGGGAAGGAAGGATCGGTTGGTTAGGGATCGACGGGTGATTTATGAATGAAGAAGCGAAAGCAGCCATGATCGTCGTTCGATCCCTTGCGACGATTTTTTCAAGGGAAAAACCGTTGTCAAATTTGCAATGGGGATCCTTTGAAGTTTTGAATTTTTTCAAAACAAGGCTCCTCTCAATAGGTTCTTTCTAAAAAGGGTTTTAACAAAAGACAAAAAGTAGGGTTTCTAAAACCACTCCGTGTTTTCCTTTTTCCATTTTATTTTTTTATTCTTTTTCTTTATATTTTCTATGTTTTTTTGTGTTTTTGAAATAAAAACTCTAAAAACTAAAGGTTTTTAAACTAATTTTGCAAAATTTCAAAAATATTTACAACATAAGGGTTTTCTGAGAATTCGGGGTTAGATCCAGATTTTGAGAAAATATTTGAGTTTTTGGACCTCGAATCGAGAAATACAGAACAATGGATCTAAAATGGATACCGGATGAACTGTCTAAGCCTTTTAAAAACTATTTTTGGTATTTTTATAATTTTAATTTGAAAATTGGATAACGAGGCTTAGATTTGGATTTGGATACTGGATCCGGATCCGAAATTGAGTCAGATATATAAAATGGATTTGATTCCAGTAAAATCGGAGGAATATACTGGAATTTTGATTAAAATTGACTCAATTACTCAGAAAATGGGGGCCAGGAGAAAAAGTAAATTTTGCAAAATTTTGAAAAAATTGGGGTGTTCACAGATATCCCTCTTTGCTACTAAGTCGGTTGAAAGCCGAGCTTAGTGCCAAAGAAAACACTGCAAATTTTGAAAAATGCCCCAGTCAGAAGATCTGAACAGGGTGTGGAATAATTTATTTTAAAAAAAATATGGTTTCTCAGGCTTAAAACCTTATCCTGAATGGCTTTGGGGAGACGAAATCTTCAAAAATGATATGACTCGATAACAAAAATGAGGAAATCATGATGGGACTTTGGGTGAAGATCCTGAAATGGTGAAAGTGTGAATTTTGATCATGTCTCATGAGTGAGACAAGATAAGCTTTTTGGAATGAATCGGGTTTAGCCCTTAACCTGGATGGGAAAAAATATATCAAGATGAGTTTCAGGTTCTACCCTTACCTGAATGGGAAAGGAGTACATGAAGACTTTGATGGGACATTTTTGAGAAAAATGCTTCGTGAGATGAAGCGCATGTATAATCATTTCTTGGATGCATATGAAGAGCATGGATTCTGCGACGGGAAAAAAACCATGATGGGACTGAGAGAACTACCTCATCGAAATAAGAAACCTCGTCGGAATGAGGCTCAGGTTTAACCCAAACCTGAACGAAAGATATCTCATGGAAAAATGAGGTTCAGGCTTAACCCTTAACCTGAAAGGGGTGACCATACGAAATCCTCGAACGAAGAAACCATGATGGGACCTTCAGAATTTTGACGAACAAATCCGAGAGAGGGTTTGCAAAAGGATAAAAATGGGGGTTCCCTAAAGCTTGAAAAATGGATGATCTTGGGTGCCTCATTGCTGAGACTAAATCAACTTTTAAAATAGATGACCTTTCACAGAAAGTTCAGGTTTAACCCTTAACCTGAGCGGGTGATACCTCGAGAAGCGAGGCAACTCTTTTTGAAAATATACACAATGCTAGGTTGTATCAAAATAGATATTGAATATTTATTTCATTTTTAAATAGCCAGAAAATTTTGCCAATAAGATAAAAATTGTAGTTGACTCAAATGCTTGGAAACATGCACGTGTGTGCAAAAGATATTCCCTCTTCACCTAGAGTATTTCCTCCAATGAGGTTAACTCCCTGGATTCTAGAGTCAGATTCAAATTTTAATGTTGTTGAGTTTCTTCAAAGAAACAATCTATTTCCTTGATATGAACAGAAAAAGAAATATTCTCAATTTCATAAAAGCAAGCAGTGAAAATATATTGATAAAAGAATTTTGCATAAGAAGATTTCTGGCAATTTTGGCAGTTTGATATCTGGGTGTTTTCCCATGATGATCTTTTTGCACTCTTTTTGAGTCATTGAGCTTTCTTGGGTTTTTGGCGAGGAGTTTATTACATCATCCTTCATTTTGGAGATGTCCTGACTTTTCTTTTTTTCTGAGAATGGTACGTCACAAACTCCTTCATCTTGGAGATGCTTCGATCCTTCTTTTCTCAGGAATTATACTGATGATATTGGCTCATTGGTCAAAAAAATCTCTTGATGATAGCAAAAATCAAATATCTTTTAGGGTTTGTCGGGAGGTTCATCACATTTGCCTTCATCTCGACAGTGATCTGAACTTTCCTTGGAAGGATCCATCACAAACTCTTTTATCTCGGAGATGATCCAAATCTTCTTTGGCCCCGGGGGTCTAGCTCGCATATTCGTCTTCAACTTGACAACAATTGAGAGATCCCTTTTGCAGATATTTGATTGTAGCTTTAAATGGTTGAGGAGATATGGATTGAGTGGATTCTTTTTATAGCTCAGGATATTTCCACTGCCTGATTGCCAGAAAATCATCTTTAAACATGTTCCACAACTATGATCAATATCGATTCGTTTCTAGCTTTTCAACATCATTGAATATTTTTTTCGCTAGTCATACCAAGGATATTTTTTATGTCTTTTTGGTTGATCAACAGAGAAAATATTTGAATTTTATCCTTTTTCGCAAAAAACTCCACCTTTTTTGAAAGAATACTAGAGGTAATCTGAGGTGATTCTTTTGTGCAATAAAAATATTGACATCAACAAATGTTTTTAATCAAATTGGCAAATTTTTCGAGAATCCTTTATGAAATAATCACTCAATATAGATTTTGATGAGACCTTGAGTTGAATCTTTGATTTTGGAAATTCCGACCAGTAAAAACTGGGACCTTTTATTTAATAACAAACGAAGGAGCTGGGACATTTGATTTAACGACCAACAAAAAGTTGGAACCTTTGATTTAATGACCAGCGAGAGAGCTGGGACCTTTGATTTAACGACCAGTGACAAACTGAAACCTTTCATTTAACGACCAACGAAAGTTGTAACCTTTGATTTAATGACCAGTGAAAGAGCTGGGACCTTGGATTTAACGACCAGTGACAAACTGGAACCTTTCATTTAACGACCAACAACAGTTGAAACTTTTGATTTAATGACCAGCGAGATAACTGAGACCTTTGATTTAACGACCAATGACAAACTGGAACCTTTGATTTAACGACCAGTGATAAACTGGAACCTTTTATTTAACGACCAGTGACAAACTGAAACCTTTGATTTAACGACCAGTGACAAACTGAAACCTTTGATTTAATAACCAGTGACAAACTGGAACCTTTGATTTAACGACCAGTGAAAACTGAGACCTTTGATTTAACGACCAACAAAAGTTGGAACCTTTGATTTAATGACTAGTGACAAACTGGAACCTTTGATTTAACGACCAGTGACAAACTAGAACCTTTGATTTAACGACCAGCGAGAGAGTTGGGACCTTTGATTTAACGACCAGTGACAAACTGGGACCTTTCATTTAACGACCAACAATAGTTGGAACCTTTGATTTAATGACCAGTGACAAACTAGAACCTTTGATTTAACGACCAGTGACAAACTGGAACCTTTGATTTAACGACCAGTGAAAATTGGGACCTTTGATTTAACGACCAGCGAGAGAGTTGGGACCTTTGATTTAATGACCAGCGAGAGAGCTGGGACCTTTGATTTAATGATCAGTGAAAAGTGGAACTTTTGATTTAATGACCAGTGAGAGAGCTGAGACCTTTGATTTATTGACCAGCGAGAGAGTTGGGACCTTTGGATTTAGCGATTTGATCTAAGATTGAGACTTTCTAAGAAATAACCAGTATGAGGATCGAGTTTTGCGAATGAATTTGATCTTTAGATTGAAGATTTTGAGAGGTAACCCGTGCGAGGACTGGGTTTTTTAAATGAACTTGGTCTTTAGATTTTGAAAATTTTGATCAGTGCGAGCATTGGATTTTCCAAATGAACTTGGTCTTTAATTGAAAATTTTGAGAGATAACTAGTGCAAGGATTGGGTTCCTCAAATGAACTTGATCTTTATCTGAAGATTTTGAAAAATGACCAGTTCGAGGGCTGGATTCTAAAAATGGTTTGATCTAAGATTAAAATTTTGAAAATGACTAGTTTGAGGACTGGGTTATGAAAATGGTTCGATCTAAGAATGAAAACTTTGAAATATGACCAGCTCGAGCACTGGGTTCTGAAGATGATTCAATCTAGGATTAAAAATTTTAAAGAAAAGGACCAGTTCGAGGATTGGGTTCTGAAAAGGGTTCGATTTAAGATCAAAATTTTTGAAAATGACCAGTTCGAGGACTGGGTTATGGAGATGGTTTGATCTAAGATCAAACACTTTGAAATATGACCAGTTCGAGGACTGGGTTATGGAGATGGTTCGATCTAAGATCAAACACTTTGAAATATGACCAGCTCGAGCACTGGGTTCTGAAGATGATTCGATCTAGGATCAAAAATTTTGAAGAAAAGGACCAGTTTGAGGACTGGGTTCTGAAAAGGGTTTGATCTAAGATTGAAAATTTTGAAAATGACCAGTTCAAGGACTGGGTTATGGAGATGGTTCGATCTAAGATTGAACACTTTGAAATATGACCAGCTCGAGCACTGGGTTTTGAAAAGGATTCAACTTGCGAACCAAATTTGAAATATGAAGACTCTTGACAAAGATTTAGAATTTAATAGACCATCATAGTTAATTGTATGTGGTCTGCTTTCAGGATTAACCCCTTATCTTGAATGGGAAAAGAATAAAATTGAGGGGAATTGATGAAACATGATAGAAATTAATGAAAAATTGATGAAGATTGATAGAAATTTTAAAGAAATCATGGAAATGATTCAGGTTTATCCCTTAACCTGAAAGGGAAATACCTCGAAGAATGTGGTTCAGGTTTATCCCTTAACCTGAGAGGGAAAAGAAAGAATACCTCGAATGTCAGGGTTCAGGTTTATCCCTTAACTTAAAAGGGTAGAAGGAGACACCTCGAAGGCCGAGATTCAGGTTTATCCCTTAACCTGAAAGGGAAAAAGAATACCTCGAAGGCCGAGGTTCAGGTTTATCCCTTAACCTGAAAAGGGGAGAAGGAGATATCTCGAAGGCCAAGGTTCAGGTTTATCTCTTAACCTGAAAGGGGATGAATAAAAAATGTCAAAAATTGATGAAGAATTTAATAAAATTGATAAAAATTGACAAAGAATAAAATTGATAAGAATTGACAACTCTAGTGAAAAAATGGTAAAATTGGTGAAAATTTGATGATACTTGAAAGATGATGAGAGACTTTTGAATTATCCCTTATCCCGAAGGAAGAAGGACCTCGCAGGACGAGGTTTAGGTATATCCCTTAACCTGAGCGGGAAAAAGAGATACCTCGAAGGCCGAGGTTCAGGTTTATCCCTTAACTTGAAGGGGAGGAAGAAAATACCTCGAAGGCCGAGGTTCAGGTTTGTCCCTTAACCTAAAAGGGAAAAAGGAGATTTGTGAAGAGATAACCTGAGACTTGAATTTAGAATGGAAATGAAAGGTTTATGATTTATGATTTATGATTTAGATGGACCAGCATAGTTAGTCGTATGCAGTCTGATTTTCAGGATTAATCCCTTATCCTGAACGGGAAATTGAATAAAATTTGAGAAGATAGAAAGATATAGAATTTGCTGAAAGATTGAAAAAATGAAGAAAAATTAAGGAAATTGATGAAAATTTATCTTGAAAAAGAATTCTCATAGGTAGCATTATTGCTCCTATGAGGAGTCTCAAGATTATCCCTTATCCTGAATGGAAAATAGAAAGGATTTAAGATTGATAAAAATTGATGGAAAATCAATAGACTTGATAAAATTGATAAAAATCGATAAAATTTAATAAAACTAATAAAGATAAATGAAAATTGATAAAAAATTTGAAGGAAAAAAGTTTGTCTGATCTTGCCTGCACATGGAATCTTTAAAGTGAGATGATAAGATTCATTTGAAAGACAAGTGAAAAATCATTTTTGGGAAGAGGATCAACCGCGAGGGTCGATTTTGGAGAAAGATCAACTCGAGGGTTGATTTTTGAAGACAATGGTTTGAAACCAATTTTGGAAAAGAAGATCAACATGAGGGTTGATGTTTGGACAACGACTCAAAACCATTTTTGGGAAAGGAAGATCAATGCGATGGTTGATTTTGAAAAAGATTGGACCAAAATATTGAACTTTTGGTGATCATGATGAAGATTTTGCAGAAATTTTTAAAATTTCACGATTTTGAAAAACCCTCATAGGTAATTTCATTTCTCTCACGAATGATGTTGAGATTGTCCCTCATCTTGAAAAGAATAAGAATTTAATGTGGCTTAATAGAAGCCGATGACAAAGAAGATTCTTGAAATGAAAATATAATTTTTTTAAAAAATGCCCCAGTATGGCAAAAGAAAGAAGTATTGGACATCAAAGATATGGAGAAAAATGACATTTCATTGATAAGCAAAGCCGATAACAAAACTGAATATTTACAAGTACTTTGACCAAAAGGTCACAAAAGACTAAGATGACTTACCCCTACAAGGTGACTGACAAAAAGGGATAAAAGCATAAAACTTTGGCATCATCAATTCTTTGGGTGGTCTGAGAACAGCTCGGTCAAGACAGTGGGTTGCTCTTCTTCCTCACCCTCCACCAGAAGATTTCTATCGATGCAGTCTTGTATCATATGTTTGAGGACGAAGCAGTGCTCTGTATCATGCCCCATTGTTTTGTGAAACTTGCAAAATTGCTCTTTAAATTTTTTCAAGATTACGGGAGGATCCGCGACTTTAGGGAGTTTGATCGTTCCTTGGGTCAACATGTATTCCAAAACTGTTTTCAAAGGTTGATCTAAAGAAGTGAAGATTCGATCTTTCTCCCACTTGATGTACTTGGGTTTCTCTTGAAGATCCCCTTTTTGCTGGAGGCCAGTCAGAAGTGGCTTGACATTGTTCTTTAAGAACTTTTCCTTCTGCCCCTTGTTCTGACCTACTTTTGGGCCATTGTCATTGTTATTTTTGTTCCCTCTGTTGCTACTGCCATGATTATTGCCGAATGTATCAGCTGAGTGAGTGAATTGCGGCTTCTTCTTCTGATCTTGGATATTTTTGACCAAAGTAATGCCCTCGTAAAGGTCGTTCTCCATTCCTATCTCAAGCCATTCGGCTCGCTCAATCAATTTGATGAAGGATTTCACTGGAGATGTGGCAATTAGACTTCTCAGGGGCTGAGAGAAATTGTTGAGGATTATCTGCAGCACATGCTCCTCTGGAATGGGGATTCTCATTTTGTTACAGGTGCTTCTCCACCTGTGGATGAATTCTCCAGCTTTTTCATTTTCATTCTGCTTCAGGTTGTAAAGGAGATTGAGCGTAGGCGAAGCCTTAGTGTTGAATAAGAAGCACTCAATGAACAAATTTACCACCTTATCGAACTCTCATAGTTCGATAGGATTGATGTAGTCCGCATACCACCTGGTCGTTGTACCTTCTAGGCTATGGGGGAAGCAAATGAACAAGGCGTTGTTATCCTTTCTGAAGCGGCTGCATTCCGCATAAAATATGGCTAGATGAGCCTTTGAATTACCAGTTCTTTCAAACTTGAGGAATTTACAGGGAAGGTTCTCTAGATTATCATCTTCATCTAGGCCATCATAGAAATCTTTGCCAGTATAGGTCTGCTTGCCCTTACTCTTCGTTTGTATGTCCTTGACTGCGCGGGTTCCTTCCCTCAATTGCTCGCGCATCGGATCCTCTACTGGAATCCCATACTTGGGCCTATTCACTGATTCAGGCTCTTCTACGATCTTCACAAACTGTTGTGGAGGATTCTGACTGAACATGAATTGCTCTTCTTCTGACTCCTCTTCCTCTACTGGCTTTGTGCCCTTAGAAGTACTATCTTTCTGAACCCTTTTTCTGGTGATCCTGACCTGCTTTTTCGCAGACCTCTTTTTGAGCTCCTTTTTGGAGGATGTTTCCTTTAGATTGGCCTCAGCTTGTTCTGACACCATTTTGGCCATCATTTTCTGGAATAAACCATAAATGACAGGATCAACATCATCTCCTTTGTCCTGGCTCTGTCCCCTGGATGACCTGAGAGAGTCCACTTCTTCTATTTCGCTGTGACTGTGCTGGGAAACTGTTTCCTTTCGAGTCCTTGTCTGAACCATGATGGAATGGTTTTAGACTGAAGAAAATGAGATGATGAAAAAGATATTTAAGAATTTTGAAAAGAAATCTCTCGATAAAAGAGATTTTATATGAAAAGATAGAATTTGGAAGGTATATAAGAAGAAGAAAAATTTAGAAATATAGCAAGACATGAATATTTGAAAAATTGCAGGCAGGATTAGAAAGATTGAGGAAATCAGAAGAAGACAAGAAAATATACATCTGGACTTTAAATAATAAAAGAAGACTTCAAAACAAATACCTAGGGTTTTTAGAAAAATGATTCTGAAGAAATATGGAAAGAAGAATATATACCTAGATTTTGAAAAAGGTTTTTATAAGAATGTTCAGAGTTTAAGAAAATTTATGAAAGAATAAAGAATGATAAATACATAATCCTGGATTTTGAGAGATATAGAAAAATTTTAAAACAATATTCAGGGTTTGAGAAAAGGTAAAGTAAATGAGGATTTACAGGATAATATCCATAAAAGAATCAAACTATACAAGCAATGATGCACAGAACAACACTCCCTAGAAGTTGACTCTAAATGTAATATTTGAAAACGCTGGTAGGACCTTAATCCTAATTCTATGGTTCAGATCATTTGATTCCAATCAAGGTATGCCGATATACCCAAGCTGAAGCTCGAAGTACGTGGCATAGAAATATTTCTCCGGTTCTAAGGTAATGGCTCCCAACATCCTTGAGCACCTATCGATATACTTCGGACTACGGCCCTTAAGTACGTGGTAGGGGGTGTTAACCCAAATAAGTGGTCCAGTTATGAGGCTCTCTCTCAAACTATGGTTTAGTGAGACAGCCCAGCAACGTGAAGACCGGGATAATATAGGTAGAGATGTTTTTGAAAACATGTTCAACATGCAACAAATCAGATGGCTCTAATGTAGAGTCCTAGAGAGATAGAATTTAAATGAAGAGAAGCATACACTTGCATACATTGTTTGCATTCAATCCCTAGAATTGAGGAGAGTTGTATTTCAGACGTAAGTTTAAGTAAACAGGCAATAATCTTCTCAATATGGTCCTACCAAACCATACTTAAATCCTATATGCATTATGTCAGCTAGGACAGAGTCTAGGATCCTAAGGTTTTGCATGAAAATGAAGCTGCCATTTGTAGAATAAAGACTTAGATAATATCAAAGCAAAGCAAAGGCATAAATCCGATCGGACAAAGACGTGTCCCATCACAGTCGCCAATTCTATGATCATTGCAAAAATTTTCCTCTTTGTTCTCTTTTTTCCTTCTCTTTCCCTTTCTAGCCTCAATTCCTTTTTTGATGGAGAATAAAAGATAGAAAAGAAGAGAAAAAAGAAAAGAAAGAAGAGAGAGAAACTCTTTCACAAAGGTCTCACTTGACCGAAATTTTGAAAATATTTTGAAATTACTCACCTCTGTTTTTTAAAATTTGCAGAAAAATGGAAAGACGAGATTCGCTCATCGGTACGAGGTTCGACCATTCCTGACGCCTTTACTAGGGGTAACCGAACCAATGATCGAATTTATGCCTTTTGTTTTGCCTAAATATTGTCTAAGAATTTATTCTAAGTCTAGATGCACAAAGAATCATGCTTGTGCAATGTAAATGCAAAGATATATGCTTTTGAAAAGAAGTTTTTTTAGAACTTTGATTTTCCCAAGTGATTTTGAAATGCATTTGAAGATACTTGAAGAAATTATTCAAAGTGTTGAAATTGATTTGAAAAAAGTTAGATTTTGAATCTAAACTCAGAACTTCGAACAATGAATCTGGAAGAAGAAACTTTGGAATTCTAAGTCTTGGAATAATCAGAGTTTAGAAAATAAATCTTGGATGAAGAAAAAAAAAGGAGAATTAGAATTTAGAATTTTGAGGTAAGAATAAAATTTCAAAGTCAAGATGAACATTGAATTTAGATCAATTTTTAAGAATCGATTTTGAAAAGGGATCTTTGGTTTTGAGTTTTGAATTCAGAAGCTGAAATAGGAAAATTTCATTTGGAAATTGAATTTAGACTCGAAAAAATAGTGGTTTTTAGAAAATAGAAATTTGGAATTGGAATCCGGATTTGAAAATCAATGTGAGATTTGGAAATGGAATTGAGATTTGGAATTGGAAATCAATTTGGAAAATGAAATTGGATTTAAAAATTTGAATCTAAGATGGGATTGGATTTGAAAATCTGGAATCCTAGATGGGATTTGGAAAATTTGGAATTGAAATCTGGAATCCTAGACGGATTTGAATTTTTGCAATCTGGAATCCAAGATGAAATTAGATCTGAAATCTGGAATCCAAGGTAGAATTGGGTTTTAAATCTGGAATCTAAGAGGGAATTGGATTTGAAATTTAGAATCCAATATAGAATTGGATTTGAAAATCCAGAATCCAAGATGGAATTGGATCCAAAATCTGGAATCCAAGGTGGAATTGGATTTGAAATCTGGAATCCAATATGGAATTAGAAGATGGATCTGGGAAACTAGAAAGAATTTGGATTTGGATTTAAGGAATCCAGATAGAACTTGAAGATGGATTTGGATTCTGGGAAATCCTGATTGAATTCAAAATTGGACTTGAATTTAAAAAAAAATCAAATTTTGAGATTCAGAATCAATCTCAAAACCTTGATTTTAGATAAATGAATTGAATTGAGAATCAAGATTCAATCTTTATAGAGAACTTTGGAGATTTTGAATAAAACTTGATTTTAAATTTGAATTTTGAAATCAGGAGATGAATCTGAAAATTCTAAAGTTTAAATTGAACTTTAAAATACGATCTGAGATATTGAATTGAATTTAAAATTGAATCCTGAAAATGGAAATGAATCTTAATTTTCAAAGTTGAATTGATCTTTGAAATTGGATTTAAATTGGAAATTGAATTTTGAATATAGAAGTGAATCCAAAATTTCAAAGTCAAATTGGACTTCAAAATTAAAGTTCGAATTTTGAAATGAGATAGAATTGAGAATAGAAAGATGAATTTGAAATAAGAATTGAAGATTGATTTGAGAAATGAAGAAGATATTTAAAGGATTATCTCAAAATCACATGGATTTTGAAATAAGATGAAAAGAATTTTGAAAATATGATGTAATTCTATACTATATGATGAATGAATTAAAAGAATTTGAAATTGGGTTTTTGAAAAGCATATTTCATTCTTTAAATGAATTGAAATAAGATTGAAAATATAATACATCTCTGACTATGGTCATAAAATGTATTATAAAATAATCTATATTTAAATTCAAATGAAGAATAAAAGACATTTTGGTGCCTTTATAGAGTTTGAAATGAAACTAACTCTCAATATATCTTGACTATGGTCATTGATATATATTTTGAGTTAATATCAAGTTAAACTCTGATAAAGGAAGAAAATATTTAGAAAGATATGATGATTTTTGAAAAGAGATCCAGTGTTATTCCATAAAAGATAAGAATCCTAAGCATTGTCCACATTTTGACTATGGCCATCAATGTGAGTCATTTGCTTAGCATTAATTACCTCTTATTAGAATGGTGCATGTGCCATTCGTATTTCACCATTGTGGATTTTCATAAATAAGAAAAGAATGATATGAAAACAGATAATCTATAACATTTATATGCCCATACATTCTACTCTAGTACTGAAATGTAAAGAATTCTCATTATATCTAGCTATTACAATTCTGAAATTAAAATTCTCAAACTAAGAGAGGAAACAACATTTTCTACCTAAATCATGCAAAATTTCAAGTTTAGCACAAGCAAAAGGAAATGTTACTTTGAAGATTTAACATGTACGTCTTAGAGCTAAATAGGAATATACATATCTGGAGTATATGTATGATATACTAAACTACTAAGAAAATGAATGCTAATATGTGCATCTAATACTCTAAGCTAGTGGTGGGAAGGGATATTAAGGGTATATATCAAATCCTAAACTAAAATGCATTCTAAGATATCTATATGATGCACACATGTAATTTGTATGGTAGAATGCACATAGCTATGGATGTCATGGAGTAGTCATGTATAATATGATATCTATATTCAATGGCAACATGCTTGTGAACATGCATGAACCGGACTAAAGCAATGTGAAAATAAAGATGCAATCATGTGTGCATCACAAGGTATTGCAGTGGATGTTGTGAGATATATAATAGTGAGAAGGTGGAATGTGAAGGTGATGTGCTGAGAGCACTGTGGTGAAGTATAATGGAACATGCATTTGTGATGAGTGCAACGGTTGTGAAGTATAGATGGGTGAAAATGAGTGTGAGCTATAAGAAGGTGGTATGTGAGGGTAATGGAAAGGGTGAATGAATGCATATACAGGGTAATGATATATGTTGGGCTATGCACAGATGGTGTATGAAAGTTATTAGTGGCTAGAATTTATCATACACAAAATAAATTAAGCAAATTAAGCCAGCTTACCCAAATAATTTCTAACTTTTTTTCTTTGTGAACAAGAAGTAGAAAGAGAATCCTTATATATAGTGTTCAGCAGCCACAACTCGAATCCACAACAGAGGATGTCCTATATGGTGTAGGTAACTTTGAGTTTCTCTTAAACTTTTCAACTGAACTCTACTATTGAAGTCTTGCTCATAAGAGGATTTCTCCTCTTCAACAGCTGATTATGAATCGCCAAATTCCATGTCATTAGATATTTGAACCTTCGTGGCCAGACTTGAAGAGCTCAGTATCTCTTGCTTCGCAGGAATTCTGAAGGAGGAGGAGAGGCATGGTGGAGATCTTGTAGTCGACTTCCTGTAACTGTGGGGAATTTTCTTCAATTGTCGTGGCTAAACTTGGATCGAGAGGAAGAAGATCTTCCTTTTCTGTTACTGCAGGCTTGATCAAATTCTCTCAAAGAGAGAAAAAGAGAAGAAACGAAAAGGATGGGGAAAAGGAGAGTGAAAGAGATCGTAAATGGGGAGGCCGAAGACGGATCTGCTTAATGGATGCCTTTAATAGATGATCCTTGCTCTTTTGGGTTGCTTTGTTTATATAGAGAGGGAAGAAGAATCGAGAAAGGGGAAAGAAGGATCGGTTGGTTAGGGATCGATGGGTGATTTGTGAATGAAGAAGCAGAAGTAGCCGTGATCGTCGGCCGATCCCTTGCGATGATTTTTTCAAGGGAAAAAACATTGTCAAATTTGCAACGGGGATCCTTTGAAGTTTTGAAATTTTTTCAAAATAGGCTCTCTCAATAAGTTCTTTCTAAATAGGGTTTTAACAAAAGATAAAAAGCAGGGCTTCCAAAACCACTCTTTTGTGATTTCCTTTTTCCATTTTTATTTTTTTATTCTTTTTCTTTATATTTTCTATTGTTTTGTGTTTTTGTGTTTTTGTGTTTTTGAAATAAAAACTCTAAAAACTAAAGGTTTTTAAACTAATTTTGCAAAATTTCAAAAATATTTACAACAAAAGAGTTTTCTAAGAATTCAAGTTTGAATTTTGGAAATTTCTTCAGAAAACAGGTTTGGATCCGAATTTTGAGGAAATATTTGAGTTTTTGGACCTCAAATCGAGAAATACAAGACAGTGGATCCAAAATGGATACCGGATGAACTGTCTGAGCCTTTCAAAAACTATTTTTGGTATTTTTGTAATTTTAATTTGAAAATTAGATAACGAGGCTTAGATTTGGATTTGGATACTTGATCCGAATCCGGATCAGAAATTGTGTCAGGTATATAAAATGGATTTGATTCCAGTAAAATCCGAGGAATAAACTGGAATTTTGATTAAAATTGACTCAATTACTCAGAAAATGAGGGCTAGGGGCAAAAGGGGGAATTTTGCAAAATTTTGAAAAATTTGGGGTGTTCACAGTATAGAAGGACGCAATGATGAACGATACGGATGTTTTGGTGATCTCTTCTGTAAAATTGGGAGTCTCTAATAGATAGATATGTGTTTGACGGGAATGTCCTCCCATAGATATTGTAACTAAATTCAAATATTTTTTCTATATGAATGTGGTTGTAAATTATGTAAATCATGTGGATTTGTAGTTACGAAGTTACGACAAGAATGATATATCTTTGTTTATATTTTCAAACGAAATCGATTTGTATTTAAGAATTTAACTCATTTTGTATCATTGAAGTACAACCCAAAATCCTTAAACCCTCAACCCCAATCTGTCGTAAAAGCGATTAGGAAATATCATTGACATAGACATTGCCCCTAAAAGCAAATCGTGATAGCATGTAGCCTTCATACGTCATTGTGCAAATCGCGATGGTATGTATCATTCACTTAGACAAAGCTTGTTGTCTAAAAGACAGAAGTCATTGTGTAAATCACGATGGTATAACGATTTACACGACGTATATGTCAGTCACAACTGAATGCAAATCGCTCTGTGCACGAGTACAAATCGTGGTAAAAGTGCACTGTCAATGCTTGTGCAAATCGTGATCACTGATTATGAATGTTGGTGCAAATCGTTGAAGGCTAATCACTTGTTCCAAAACAGCTTGTTTCCACTTTACACAATGGTAATCGCTTTTACGATTTTCAATTACGAAGGCCGAACATAACAACGATTTGCTTTTACTATATAACAGTCCAACTTATTTGTCATGTTTAGTAAAATTAAAATTTTATTTAATTCAACCTAGAGATATTTATATAATTTGTATATACAGTCTTACAAAATTTTTTATACAAAATTTGGTTGTACAGTCTATAAAATCTGTTAGAAGTCGATGTACATCATATTACTCCTGGAGGGGTCGCGTCATTCATTGCCTTCTAGGTATTCTTCCCGGTTGAGTTTTTTCCTCTTCCACAATTAAAAACTCTGCCAAGTTTCTGCATAGTTCTATGCAGAATCTAGGCATACCAACCTGCAACAAAAATGTAATGTGACACTAATATATACATTGAGTCCCTAATAATAGAGGGTAATAAAGAGCATACAGCATCGAAATCAGGTTCTCGTTCATTGTATATTGCTTCAATATACTTCATTACAAATACACCACAATCGATGCCATTATTTTGTAAAGGAGCATCATGTTTTGAGCAAAAGATCCACTCCCCAATGTCGACACCCAAAGCATCTTTGATGAATCCCACCTGTGGTTAATGCAGAAGAAAGTAAATTGTTGTCCACCGTACATGATACGATACCCTTATAGATGAAAACCTACGTAATGCAAAATGTCATGACGTACACCACTGTGTAAGTCCAATTAATTGTAGCACCATAGTTATTTTTCATGTAAATCCATTACATATAAGACCCAATGCGCTTCAGTTAGCCATAGTGTTGGAATCAATATCTGCAAATCGATAGTACAAATCGTATTAGGATTGTTATGCCTAAACCTTGCACAAGAGGTTTGTTCACTTACCTTTTCACTTGATGAAAAGTCTTTGCAATGATCATCGTTACCCCAGTATGGTAGTTCATCTTGAAATCCAATGAAGTATGGCAATCGATGGATGATACTCTGTTGAACGAAACAGTGATAATAGTAATGTTAAAACATGAAGCAACAAGAATAAATAAAAAAAAATAAACATAAAAGAGAATCGATATACCATGAAATAAGGGTTGACGTTGCGTCTAGTATTGGTTGTTGTGTTGCTTTGAATATACTTGACAAAATCGAATATAGTCTGTTTGAAACAAATATGAACTTGTTAACATACATACCCATGGCATACGTAAATATATAACTGATAGTGGTTTTATACGTACAAAATTACTGATAGTGTTACCTTCTGCAAATTCGTTTTGCATTTGTTGGATGTCATCTTGGAGCTCTTTGTTGAGTTTTTGGGCTTCACCTTTTGTGGATGTTCCACTGACATTAGCAAAATATTCAAGAAACGATATTAAAATTAGGTTATACAGTACACAACACAAATCGCATAAATGCCATAAAAGAGACAAAATTTGAAGAAAATTGTCAGGATGTTTAGACAATATACGCCTGATTCACTATCGTTGGTCATATAGTTGTCGTATTCTCATTCTTCGTCTCCTTTAGCGATATTGTTACCCCTTTTGCGATGAAGCAGGTTATATGTTCGATTCACGAACACAGCGTTTATAAAGGAATTGTTGGTTTGTTTGTTCCTTATTCAATAAGCAAAGCAAAGCCACACTATCCAGAACTTGTGCGATATGTCATTCATATATAAAGCAAACGTTGTTTCACAGACTGTCAGTTTTCAAAAAAATAATGTCAATTTTCAAAAATCGCAAGTAAATAAATTGCATTGTGCATTAATGAAATTAAAAAATGTCATTTCATCTACCTTTTTAAAAACTAATCAATGTGATAGGATGTATCAGTCAAATCATGGTAGCACGTCTCGTGTGGATTTGTTTTTCAACATCTTTTTCATTTTTTATATGTCATTGTGTAAATCACGATAGGAAAATCGTTAACTTAGACAAAGTTCGTCAAAACAAATCATGATAGGACAAATCGTTGCAGCGAAATCGATTTGCAACTATGACTTTAATTGGCATGAAGTTGTAAATTGTGATAGGATATATCGTTCACATAGACAAAGCTCTTCACCCTAAATACTAAACGCAAATCCTTAAACCAAAAACTCATAAACCTAAAAAACAAAGCTCATCAAATCATGATATTATATATTGCTATCGTTCACAAAGACAAACAACGATATATCTTTGTCGCGGTAGCTTCTTAAAACCTAAAACCCTAAACCCTAAACCCTAATCACAAAAGCCTAAACCCTAAACCCTAAACCCTTAACCCTAAACCCTAAACCCTAAACACTAAACCCTAAACCGTAAACCATAAACCATAAACACTAAACCCTACACCCCTACTAACTAAACCCTAAACCCTACTAACTAAACCGTAAACCATAAACACTACCACCTAAACCATAAACCCTACTACCTAAACCATAAACCATAAACCCTAGACCCTGCTACCTAAATCCTAAACCCTACTACCTAAACCCTAAACCCTAAATCCTAAAACCTAAAACCTAAACCCTAACCCTAAACCCTAAACCGCTTATGAAAGTTTTTGCATGAGTACAAAAAGTTGTAAAAGTGCATGGTCAATGTCTGTGCAAATCGTTTCAGCCGTTTATGAATGTTTGTGCAAATATTTTCAAACTTATATAAATGCTTGTTCGATTAAAATTTATGAAGGCCGATCATTACTACGATTTGTTCAGTCACATTTGTGTGCTACAGTTATAAAATGTCACGTTACAGAAAATAGCTTGTTTTCACTGTACACAATGCTAATCACTTATAGGATTTTCATTTACGAAGGGCGAACATTACAAGGCTTTGTTCATTGTACACAATGGTAATCCCTTTATGATTTTCATTTACGGAGGGTGATCATTACAATGATTTCTTAACAATACACAATGCTAATCGCTTTTATGATTTTCATTAACGAATGGCTAACATTACACTGATTTGTTTCACCGTATACATCGCTAATCCCTTTTACGATTTTTATTTACAAAAGGAGAATATTACAACGATTTGTTCACATAGACAAACTTTGCAAAAATCAAATCACGATAGGACAAATACTATTTGCAAAATAACGTCTATGTCAAAGCCAACCTATGCATGGTATACTGCGGCATAATGCCTTCTTCTTTTAGAAACCACACTAATGGCCTGAAAGACTTCGGATTTCTCAGTCGTCTATAGAGGTGATATTATCATCACAACATTTTTTCCCTTCATCTGCATGAAAGAGGAAAGATTCTGCGAGTCAAACTTGACCAAAATTTTAAAAATTGGTTTTGAAAATTACTCGCCTCCATTTTGAAATTCTATGGCTAATACGAAGATCATAAATCTAGGTTTTCTTCGTATTCTAACTATGGCCATAAATATGAATCCTACCAAGTTTGTGAACTCCCTAAGAGCTTCTGCACGTGCCATTCGTATCAACTATAGTGGATTTGGAAAAATGTGCATGAATGATACATCAGATATTGAAATTTGCAGAAATTAAACTATATGCAATGCGGTCCTATTCTATGCAGGAAATGTAAATCTTATTCCAAATTATTACATCTAATATTACATTGAATTGAATAAAGGAAAATAAATAAAGTAACTAAATCTTCTTCTTGAATGTTCCTGAAAAACTAGAAAAGATGTTAGCACAAAAATATAGGTTTATCTAGATTTATCCAAAAATATTGAAAATTATCTGATATTATTCATATATAAACCTAATTCATACCCCATTTGATATAAACATGAAAAATAAGTAATCAAATTCGAAAATAAACTTGGAAATTCAAAATTGGAGTAAAAATGACCGAAATACCCCTGATGACCTTGAAATCAGGGTTTTCTAAAAGATTTTTTGTAAAATTTGGAAATTTGGAAATTTGAAAATCAAATAAAATAAAATGAAACACAATATTATACAATTTGATGATATGCATGAAAATATGGAAAATTGAAGTTTGGAATTTTGAAATTGAGGTCAAAATGACTGAAATGCCCCTGATAACAAGATTATGGCCTTGAAACCAGGGTTTTCTGAAATAAATTTTGCAAAAAGTTGAAATATGAAATGCAAATTATAATGAAATTAATCCTAATATGATACTATATGCTTATTCACATAATAAAAACCCTAAAATAGCAAAAATATCATAAATTACTGAATTTAACTTGATTTTTGTTTGATTTTCGCCCCTAAATTTAAAGATTAACTAACACACAAGGAAAATGAGTTTGAAATTGGCTCAAATTTGGTAAAGACACCTAGACTAATCCTAAAAATAGAATGGAACTCAAAAATCTATTTTTTTTAATATGGAAATTAACTAAAAATCCTAAAAATCAAGATTTTGCCTAAAACTCTAAATCTAAACTAAATTTTGGGTACTAAACTACCATAGAAATCTCCCAAATTTTATGGGATGACAAACGACAGTTAGGCAAATATTTTTTCCTTTTACAAATTCTGGTTTTGCTTTATGGTCGGAGCTTGACAGCTCCATCAAGTCGGATCGGAATCCGGTGACTCTAGCACTTAGGGCAGACTGACAGGTTTTGGGAAAATTTATGGGAAAAATAGAAAATAGTGGAGAAAATGAATGAAATTTTGGGAGAATGTCCCTAACAAATAGAGTAACAATTCCTATTTTGACTATATTAGGATTTGACCTATGGTTTGGAAAGGAGCAGAGGATTATCAGAGATCTAAATCTCTGTAATTCTCAGACACTGGAATTTGACAGATAGGTAATTTAATTTCGGGAAAATACTAGGATGATTCTAAAATTCTTATATTTTTGGGAATGGTAGAGGGAATAATGAGGAACAATTATTTTGTTGAAAGTTTTGACATCTGACCTATAGATTGAATCATCACAGCGGATTAGGGTCGGTCTAGACCCTGACAAGGAGAAATCGAGATTTTCACAGGGGTCTGGAAATTTTGATTTTTAACAGAGATCAAACCTCATTGGAAAAATCTGAGAAATATTTAAAAACAATAGGTTCTAACAGGGATCCACTGTATTTTTTTGAGGAAGATTTGGATCATCCATCTAGGAGATCTTGGGTGTTTATTTCTGCTAAAAGGAATTTTGGAATTTCTAGGGGGTTCAAAACTTGGTTTGAAATTCAATTTATTAGAGAGGGTTATAAAACCTAAATGGATCTAGGTTTTTGACAGGACATCACAGACAAGAAGAGGGATCCACAACCAATTTTTTGAGATTTATTGAAACAAAAATCTACATAAAATAACAGTTGTAACTTATGCTAAAATTAACACCTACAAGCCTTAATACGAATCTTAATGACATTAAATAAGCTACTAATAAAACAATAAAACTAAACTAATGATATGCCTAAAATGCATATTTAACATGAATATAATGTTTAAAATGAAGAAAAACAGGGATGTGCGAAGTTGACTTGATATTGGCTATTGGATCGGGTAGCTTCACCCATGGAAAGGGGGGGGAAACACCATATTCGATTGCCTCCTTGTCCAAGACCCCCCTTTTTTTTGTTTCTTTATTTTTTAAAACCATGAAGGAGGTCCTTGTGCCACTGTGGATCTAATTTTGAACCAACTGCATGTCACCCTTATGTGACTAAGATTTGAGGACAACATATCAAGGTGCGGCAATGATAGGTAAAAAAAAATGACATCTCATGAATAAGGGCACAGACTTACCTTGGTTTGCCTAGATCAATTGATGATATGTTGTTTCAAGGTTCAAGGCTGGAGTTAGGCATTGTAGAGAGAGTTGCTGGGCTGAATGATGGTGTTGATGGCTATGGAAGGGCTGTTGCGGTTGCTCCGAGGTGGCTGGACCAGCTGCTTCCACAGTTGAGAGGGTTGTGTCTTTGAGTCGTGCTTCAAGGTGGTGGAAGCTACTATGTTGAACCAATGGAATTGAAACCCAGGGAGGATGCTGCTGGGTTGGAGCAAGGAGACTGGGTATCTTGGAGGGACTGAACCTTTTGGAGGCAGATGCTGAACTTGGTGGGCGTGAAGGATCCGAAAGTGTTAGTGACACCTTGAAGATGCTGGAGGTACCTCGCTAGAGCAATGGAGTTTGATGGTGGCCGCTATAGGTGGCTGGAACCAATTGTGGAGGAGGCTGCACCAAGTTTGCTGTTGAGGGCTATAGCAAAGAAGAGAGGGAAAGAGAGAGAGAGAGAGAGGTAGGGCTGGAAGGAGAGCAAGAGGGGTTCCAACGTATGGTCCTTAGGGAAATGGAAAGGAGATGAGGGTCTTAAGGGGGCTGAAACAAAGAAAGGGGAAAGAAAGAAAGGAGGGAAAAGAAGAAGGAAAGAAAGAAAAGAAGAAGGAGAAGAGAAACGAGGAAGAGGAGAAGAAAGGAGGAAAGTGGGGGTCGACCAAGGAGAGAGGGAAGGAAGAAAGAAACGAAAGAAAGAAGAAGAAAGAAAGGAAGAAGGAAAAGAAAAAAGAAGAAGAAGAGGAAGAAAGGAAAGAAGAGAAAGAAAAGGAAAGAAGGAGGAAGGGGGGGGGGGGGGGGTCGACCCCCTTGTGGGTCCCACCTCTAAAAAAAATGAAATAAAAATAAGTAAAAAAAATGGTAAAACAAAAGAAAATTATAGCAAAAGAAAATGTTTTATATTTTTTTATTAAAAGAAAATACAAGTAGATAAGTCATCTTAGAGTGGGCTCAATTTCCAAATTTGAAATTCAATTTTGAGGATCATAGGGTAGAATAGTCTTTTTAGAAAGTTTTCGGACAAAATGAGCTATTTTTGGCAGTTTTTGAAATGAGTTCTGAATTTGAAGTTTCATACCCTGTTGCGAAGCAAATCCAGTTTAGAATTTGAAAATTTGAGTTTGAAAGAAATCCAGATTGTTTTTCTTGAGAAAATATTTCTAAATTTAGAATCCTAGAGGTAAAAATGTCAATTTTGGAAACCCAAGGTTTGAAATTGATTTCTAAAAACTTTTAAAACTCAATATGGATTGGAATTTATAAAACTGGAGTTCTGGACTTCGAAAATGCAATGAAATATGATGAAATGATATGAAATGCTGAGAAATGATATGAAATGATGATAAATGACATGAAATGCTATGCGAAATGCAGACCCTGGATAAAGAAATTTGGACATTAGACCTTGATTGACACTTGTACCAGTTCAAAAAGTGATACTTTTGATAAAAAACACATAATAGTTTAAGAAATGGTTTTCAGACTCTACCAGGCTAGAGTGATGCTGAAAATTAGGGTTTGGACTTATTTGAACTAAAATGAACTGGATTGAGCTGGGTTTTAGAGTTTCAGAACTCGACTGGACTGATAAGACACTGACTCAACTAAACTCCCCGAATAAATTGTCAAGAAAAGTTGTCATTTTTAGAGAAATGGTCACTGGAGTGAAGTGAATTACAGACTAGAGTTGGGTTTGAGCTGGAACAAAGATTAGTAACACTGAGATGAACTAAAATTGAAGCTTGAACACTAGCTCAATTGACTGGACTCAACTCAATTTCAGCTGAAAGAGTTGAAACAGGCTAAAATGGGCTCCTAGACACTTGGAAGTGGTTTTGAACTAAAACTGAAGCACTTGAACTCCTGGTGAGCTCAAGCTAGACTCAGAAGAATATGACTGACTGAGAATGACTGACTCGAAGACAATTGGCTTGGATTTGAGTGAGAAATGAGCTCATTTCTAAAGAAATGATCCCATTTTGGCAGAAATGGTCAGAAATGAACATGGTCTGCTCATTGTGAGCTCAGATGAACTTAAAATTACTTATATTCTAACTGTTCTGAGCTTGGGAATGAGCTTGGTTGACTCCGATTGACTGGGGTCTAGGATGACCTAGGAGTTAAATGGTAATTTTCCTAATGAAAGTGGGTAAAATGGTAATTTTCTAACACAGACTCGGGGTTGGATTCATGTACATACCTACTAAGGTTGGGATTCACATGAGGGGGTATATTTAAGAGTGGATGAGGAAAATTTGGGGTGTTTACAGGTGATAAATAAATGTCCAACATATTCGTGTGTTTAGTAAAATTGAAATTTTATTTCAACCTAGAGAGATTTACATAATTTGTATACAGTCTTACAAAATTTGTATACAAAATTTGGTATACACAGTCTACAAAATCTATTAGAAATCTTTGTACATCATATTAATCTTGGGGGGGTCGCGTGATTCGTTGCCTTGTAAGTACTCTTGCCGGCTGAGTTTTTTTTTCTTCCATAATTAGAAACTTAGTCAATTTTTGGCGTAGTTCAGTGCGGAATCCCGGTACATCATCCTACAACAAAAATGTAATGTGAAACCAATATATAAATTGAGTCTCCAATAACAGAGGATAATAAAGAGCATACAGCGTCGAAATCAGGTTCTTGTCCATTGTATATTGCTTCAATGTACTTCATTACAAATACCCCACAATCGACGCTATTACTTTGTAAAGAAGAATGGTTTGCACAGAGCAAGCTTCACTCGCCAATGTCGACACCCAAAACATCTTTTAGTAATCCCTCATGTGGTTAATGCAGAACATAGTAAAATTCGGGTCACTGTAAAAGATACGATACACTTATAGACAAAAACTTACCAAATGCATAATGTCACGTTGTACACCAGTGTGAAAGTCCAATGAGTTGTAGCACCATAGTTGTTTTTCCTGCAAATTCATCACGTATAAGACCCAATGCTCAGCAGTTTGCCAGATTATAGAAATCAATATCTGCGAATTGATACAATATCTTAGAAATCGATAAACAAATCGTGTTAGGAATGTTAGGCCTAAACCTTAGACAAGAGATTTGTTCACTTACTTTTTCACTTGACCAAAAGTCTTTGCAGTGATCATCGTTACCCCAACATGGTAGTGCATCTTAAAATCCAATGGTGCATGGCTTTCGGTGGACGTAAGTTTGTTGAACGAATAAGTGATAATAGTAAGGTTAAAATACGAAGCATTAAGAGTAAATCAAAAAAAAATAAACAGATAAGAGTACCGCTATACCATGAAATAAAGGGTGACGATGTGTATAGTATTGCTTGTTGTGTTGCTTTTAATATACATGAGGAAATCAGATATAGTCTGTTTGCAACAAATATAAACTTGTTAACATACATACCCATAGCATACGTAAATAAACAACTGATAGTTGTTTTATACGTATAAAATTACTGATAGTGTTCCCTTCTGCAAATTCATCTTGCAGCCGATTAATGTTCTCTTGGAGCTCTTTGCAACATTTTCGTCCACCTTTTTTGTGGATGTTCGACTGACATGAGCAGAATATTTAGTAAATGACATTGAAATTGCTTTTTAGAGTACACAACATAAATCGAATATATGTCATAAAAGAGGCAAATGTTGCAGAAACTAGTCACGAGGTTTAGACAATATACACCTGAATCTCCGTCGTTGGTCGTGTAGCTGTGGTCATCTCCTTCATCGCCATCGCTGGCCGTGTAGCTATCATCGACATCACTGGCTGTGTAGCTGTCGTTGTCTCCTTCCTCGACATCGATACTTCCTTTGCGATGAAGCAGGTTATATGTTTGTTTCATGAACACATCGTTCAAAAGGAATCAACGGTTTATCTGTTTCTTAATCACGAAGCAAAGCGAAGCGACACCCTCCTGAACTTGTGTGACATGTCATTCATATATAAAGGAAACGGCGTTTCACCTACTGCCCATTTCCAAAAATCGCTCACAAATTAATTGCAGTGTGCATTAATTAAATAAAAAACATCATTTTATCTGCCTTTTACAAAACTAGTCAACGCGATATGTCGTACCAGTCTAAACATCGTGTCAATTTGTTTATTGGTTTTCTTTATCGTCGTTTATGAGTCAATCATTGTGTAAATCGCGATAGGATATATCGTTCACATTGATAAAGCTCGTAACAGCAAATCGCAATAGGACAAATATTATTAATTTATGAAACTTAAAGTATTGTGGTTGTAAGTCGATTTGTATTTATTAAGTTACCTAGATTTGTAGTTTACCAATAAACATCGTGGCGATTTGTAAATCGATTTGTATTTATGAAGTTACCTCAATTTATAGTTTATCTAGTCTGAACAACATCTCGATTTATGTGATGGGTTTAAGTGGGGGAGTGACCCAACCCGACCCATTGTCCAGGTCTAAATCCCTAATCTATTTAACTTATTTTCCTCTTTCTTTTCTGCGACAGAGCAACTTCTTCTTCTTTTTCTCCTACACCTTCGTCTTCTTCTTTTCCTTCTTCTTCTCTGTATTTTTCTTTCTTCTTTGTGTTATCATCGCAAATTTTGTTCCTCCCTCTGTGAGAGAGAGAAACGATTCCGCAATTCAAACTCGACCAAAGTTTTGAAAATTAGTTTTTTGAAAAGCACTCGCCTCCATTTTTTAAATTTGTGAGAAAAATCCGTAAAATGGGACTTGCCTATCGGTACGAGGTTCAATCGTTCCTGGCGCTTTTACCAGAGGTAATTGAACCAAGGATCAAAAGTGTGTTTTAACTAGGCTCAAATATCTAAATTATGCACTATTTTTTTATAAGCATAGAAAAATAAGGCATGTGCTATGAGATTTTAAAAAATGCAAGTTTTGAGAAATATAATGTTTGCTTGGAAAATACTTTGGAAAAGATATTCCTTGGAAATCATTAATTACATTGAAAAATAACTTTTGAATGGAAAATGGATTCTCAGAAAAATTGGAACTTTGAGAAAATCAAATTTTGAGATTTGGATTGCTTTTTGAAATGAAAATTGATTTCTAAAAAAGATTTGAGAATTCTGAAAAAACAAGTTTCAAAGATAATTCAAAGATTTTGAGAAAATCGATTTTGGAACTTTGGACCTTGAAATTGAGAATGTTAAAACATTGAAAAATCATGATTTGAACCGAGGAAATATTTGAAACATCATTTGAACACTCAGAGTTTTGAGAAAATCAATTTCTGAGAAAGACTTAGAAAAAAATGAGAAAATCGATTTCTCTGAATTAAAATGAAAGCATATGATTGTTTGAAATATTTTCATGATGCAAATTGAATGAAATGAATGAATCAATATGGATTTGAAAGATAGTTTTTGAGGAACTTGAGAAATGCAGTGCATTTTGAAGTTAGCCTAAGAGTGTAGGCTGAATATGGCTAATACGAAGATGACAAATCAGGGTTTCATTCGTATTCTGATTATAACCATAAATACGAATTCTACCAAGTTTGTCAACTTCCAAAGAACTTGTGCATGTGCCATTTGTGTCAACCATAGTGAATTTGGAAAAATGTATATGAATCATACATCAAATATTGGAATTACGAACGCAAACTATATGCAATGCATCCTATTCTATGCAAGAAATGTAACTCTTATTCCAAATATTACATCTGATATTATATTGAATTGAATAAAAGAAAAATAAATGAAATCTTCTTCTTCAATATTTTTGCAAAACTAGAAAATGGGGTTAGCACAGAAATATAGGTTTTTCTGAATTTATCTGACAATATCAGGAAATTATTGGATTTTACCCAGATATAAACCTTGTTTCATACATCTTTGATATAAACATAAGAAATAAATGATAAAAATGAATTGAAAAATCAAAAAAAATATTTGGAAATTCAAAATTGGGATGAAAATAACCAAAATACCCCTGATAGAAGACTATGGTCTTGAAATCAGGGTTTTCAGAAAGATATTTTGTAAAAATTGGGATTTTGAAATTCAAATGAATGAAAATAAAAATAAAATCAAACATAATATGATATTAAATGATTATATGCATGCTAAAACCCTAAAACTGCAAAAATATCATAAAAACACTGAATTTTGCTTGAATTTGACAATTTAACTAACTCACATGGCAAATGAACTTGAAATTGCACTAAATTTGGCATGGACACCTATGTTAAGCTTAATAACAGAATGGAATCCGAAAAATAATTTTTTTGGCATTTTCAATATAGAAATTCAAACAAAAACCCTAAAAATGGATGATTTTGCCTTTTAGCCTAGATTTTCCCTAATGACAACCTAATTTTGAATAGAAACTTACCATGGAAATGCACCAAATTTTTCAGGGTGACAGAGGACAGTTAGACAAGGATTTTTTCCATTTATAGATTTAGGATTCGACCTATGGTCGAAGAATTACAACTCCTGCAAGTTGGATCAAAATCTGGTGAGATTAGGATTGAAGGCAAACTAACAAGTTTTGGTAAAAATTAGGGAAAAAATAGCAAACCATGGCCAAAACCTCTAACATTTTAGGGAGAGGTCACTGACACACATAGGAACAACTTCTTATATTACAGTTTTGGCATTAAAGCTACGGTTACAAAAGACACATGGGATTATCAGACTTCTAATTCTGATAAAATTAAACTAACAGGGATTTGACAGGTGAACTTTTAAAATCTAAAAATAACATATCCCTAAGTCTTAAAATCTTAAAATTCTTGGAAAAGATAGAGGATACCTAAAGAAACAATTTTTCTTTTTACAGTTAGAGCATCCGACCTACGGATTGAGAAAATATAGTGGATTAAGATCGGTCTAGACCCTGGCAAGCCTGTAACATGCATTTTATAGGGGTTTGCAAAGCCCGAATTTTGACAGATAGCGAACTCTTTTAGAAAAATCTCCTAAAATACAGTAAAACAGTAGATTTCTCCACAAATCTACTATATTTTTTAGAGAGTGAAACGGATCTTTCGTGGGGGAGATCTCAAGTCCACAAGTCTGCTACAAGGGGATTCATTGTTTCCACAGGGTTAAAAACCTGATTCGACTTTTGATTTTTTTAATGGAGTTCAAAACCCGAATTGATTTGGGTTTTTTGTAGAGAATCAGAGACACATAGATGCATTTACCCTAAAAATGTCAAGATTTATTGATGAAAAGGTATGCATAAAATGACACTTGGACAGCACGCATGAAATGAAATTCCATAAACTATATAGGTAGATACTAATGAAACTATTGGAATGCATGTAAAACAATTCAATAAAGTAAATATGATTCCTAGAGCATGTTATCTATATGAAAACGGTGAAAGAGAAATAAAAATGAACAGGGCATACAAATCATCCTTTTCCTTCTTTTTTTTTGCTATGAGAAGGGAGGATCCGGTCCATTGATTGGATGGATCCTATCCTCTCATATAGCAAAAGCATGGCATATAAAAAAAATGAAGAGAGCCATATATCGTATAGCGAAAATGGGGAGATATTACCTTGGAGAAGGTACTCGTGCTTGATCTGGCTGCGAAGAGGTTGCTTGGGGAACGGCTACTACCAAGGGAAGAAGATGATGACTGCTGGAATGGAGGGATCGACTGCAGCAATGGAAAAGAAACCCCCTTTGAACCGGCTAGAAGTGGAGGAGGGTTGTTGTTGATAAGAGGAGGAGGTTGCTGCTTTGATGTGATAAGAACTGTGGCTGAAGTCCTGGAGGAAGTGACGTCAACTGGAGGTGAGTAGTTGCACTGCTGGAAGAAGAGGTGGTCACCACTGGAGGTTGCTGCAATGGCTGAAAGAAGTGGAGGTCATGTGGTTGCAGCTGATGGAATGTTGGAGAGTCTGGACCTGCTGGGCGTCACCAATGGAGGAGAGTCAATCTGCTGGAGGTCTTGAAGGCGTTGTTATGTAAGGAGGCTAGAGGACGGTGGGTTGCAAGGAAGTTGCTACCAAGAGGTGGCTAGAGCTGAACCGGTGTAGAGGTTGAAGATGGCTTCAAGGAGGGTTGCAGCTATGTGGCATCAAGGGAAGAGGGAGATGGGGTTGTAGCAAGGGGAAGATGGGAGAGAGAATGAGAAAGAGAGAGGATCCAAGAGGCTAGGCGTGAATCCAAGAGAGTGATGGAGTTAGGAGAGAGCTGCCACTATTTGGTGTTGTTGAAATTAAAAATAAGAACTTAGGTTTTAATGAGAGAGATAGAATTAGGGCGAGAATGGGAGAGAGAATGAGAGGCTAAGGGGATGCTCCAGCCGTGTATTGCTTTTGGTATTAGAAAGAGGGAAAGAAAGAAGAAGGAAAGGAGGGAAAGAAAAGAAAGAAAGAAAGGAAGGAAGGGAAAGAAGAAGAAAGAAAGAAGAAAAGGAAGGGAAAAGGAAGAAAGCGATCTAGAATTTTTTGTTTATTTTTTTTTAATATTTTTTTTACATGTGGCGCAACTTTGGAGTGGCCCACATATTTTTTCAAAAAGGATTTTCAAAGTGGGTGCCACATTGGAGTGGGCCCACATGGTTTCTAAAAAAAGAAATATTAAAATAAATAAAATCTAAAAGCTTTAGTGTGGCGCTGCTCACAGTGGGTCCCACACATTATTTTGAAAACCAAAGGGGTGAAATGAGTTATTTTTGGCAACTTTGCAATAAAGCTCGAAATTCAAAATTCTATACCCCTTTGCAGAATAGATCCAGTTTGAAATTTGAAAAATCAAGTTTGAAAAGAATTCAGATTGTTTTCTCAAGAAAATATTTTCAAATTTAGAGCTCTGGGGTAAAATTGTCAATTTTGGAAACCCAGGGTTCGAAACTAAACTTTGAAAACTTTAAAACTCAATTCTGGACTGAATTTTTCAAAATTGGAGTTCTGGATCTCGAAAATGAAAAAAAATGACATGAAATGATGGAAAACGAAGAGAAATGAAATGAAATTCCATGCAAAATGCTAAACCTAGATGAAGAGTTTTAGGTATTGAACCCCGATTGACAGTTGTATCAGTTCAGAAAGTGGTAAAATTGATTAAAAATGGGCCAAATGGTTCAAGAAATGATTTTTGTCCCTGCCAGGTCGGGAGTGACATTGAAAATTAAGGTTTGAGCTGGTTTGAGTTGGTTTGAACTGAAATGAACTGGATTGAGTTGGGTTCTAAGGTATCAGAACTCAAATGGACTAACAAGACACTGACTCAACTAGACTCCTCGACAGAATTGTCAAGAAATACTGTCATTTTTAGACAATTGGTGAGAAATGGTCACTAGAGTGAAGTGAGTTGTAGACAAGATCTAGGTTTGAGCTAGAACAAAGATCAGTAATACTGAGATGAACTAAAATTGAAGCTCAAACACTAGCTCAACTAACTGAATTTAGCTCTATTTCAGCTAAAATAAGCTAAAGTGGGCTCCTAGACACTGGAAAATGAATTTAAACTAAAACTAGAGCACTTGAACTTCTGGTGAGCTCAAGTTAGACTTAGGAGAATATGATTGACTGTGAATAACTGACTCAGAGACAATTGGCTTGAATTTGAGCTAGAAATGAGCTCATTTCTAAGGAAATGATCCCATTTTGGCAGGAATGATCAGAAATGGACATGAGATGCTCACTGTGAGCTCTGGTGAGCTAGAAATGACTGGCATTCTAACTGTTCTGAGCTTAGAAATGAGCTTGATCGACTCTGACTGACAGTGTTCTAGGATGACCTAGGGGTAAAATGGTAATTTTCCAGGTGAAAATAAAAAAACTTGGTAATTTTTTGAAACAGACTCAAGGTTGGACTCCTGTACTAACCTACCAAGGTTGGCATCTACATTAGGGAGAATGTCTGAGAATGGATGAGGAAAATTTAGGGTGTTTACATATGCCCCTCTTTGCTACTAAGCCAGTTTAGGGACGAGCTTAGTGGCAAAGAAAAACACACCAAATTTGGGCTATATATAAAAAAATACCCCAGTTAGAAGGATCTCACTGGGTATAAAGAAATTAGCCCTGATGAACAAGGTCGGTATGAAATGGAGAATGAAGAAGAAAGATTCACTTCATAGAAGTGAGATTCGGGTTTTGCCCTTAATATGGATGAGATGGAAAAATACCTCATGTAGGAACGAGGCTCAGGTTTGACCCTTAACCTGATCGGGGGATGAAATACCTCATCAGAATGAGGCTCATGTTTAACCCTTAACCTGATCGGGAAACAAAATAATGAAATCCTCGACGGAAGAAACAATGATTGAACCTTCGGACTTCGCACAATAAATCTGATAGGGGTTTTGCAAAAGAATGAAAATGGGGGTCCCTAAAGCTTGAAAAAGGGTTGATTTTGGGCGCCTCATTGCTGAGACTAAATAACTTTTGGAATTAATGACCTTTTGCGAGAAAATGATTGGTGGCTCAACTTCGAACCGAAATTGGACTGTCTATGGTAGGACAGTGGAGACACAAGTGTGTGAATCTGAGAGCCCAGACGCTCAGATTATACTGAAGAAGGGAAGGACTCTTGAAAACTCCCGTTATCAAGTCCTACTAAGGGATGACAAATGGCATCACGATGTATCAAAGCAGACATCAAGCTCTCACTTCACGCCAGGATAGCTAGAAAATATTGTCAAAATGTTGAAAATTGTTGTTGATTCAAAATGATTGAAAAGTGATGCACATTGCTGCGAAAATATTCTCACTTTTCTACCTAAAGTATTACTTCCAATTAGGCAAAAATCTATAGAATCAAGATTCAAATTCAAATTGTTTGTCATTGGCTTTCTTTCAAGGAAGCTATCAATTCCCTTGATATGAATAAAAAAGAGAGTATTCTTGATGTTGTGAAAGCAATTGGTGAAAATATACTGATAAGAGAATTTCACAAATATAAAGAAGATTTTTGGCAGATTTGGCAGTTTGATATCCTGGGATTTTCCTCATGATGATCTTTTTGCATTCTTTTTTTGAGGCATTGAGCTTTCTTGGGGTTTTGGAGAGAAGTTTATTACATCATTCTCCATTTTGGAGATGTCCTGACTTTTTTTTTCTGGGAAGGGTATGTCATAAACTCCTTCAACTTTGAGATGCTCCAATCTTTCTTTTTTTTTTGGAAGGGTACGTCACAAACTCCTTCAACTTGGAGATGTTCCGATCTTTCTTTGTCTCATGAATTATACTGATGATATTGTCTCTTTGGTTGGAAATCTCTTGATGATAGCAGAAATCAAATATCTTTTAGGGTTTGTCGGAAAGTTCATTGCATTCGCCTTCAACTTGGCGGTGATCTGAACTTTCCCTGCAGGATCCGTCACAAACTCCTTTATCTTGGAGATGATCCAAATCTTCTTTGGCCCCGGGGGTCTAACTCATCCACCGTCTTCAACTTGACAATATTTGAGAGATCCCTTTTATGGATATATAATCGCAGCTTGATATTTATTGAAGAGATATTGAAATTGAATGGATTTTTTTTATCACCCAAGATATTTCTACTGCCTTATTACCACAAGAATGGTGTTTAAAAATGTGTCATAGCTTCGACCAACATCAATCACTTATGGCTTTGTAACAACATTGAATTTTCTTTGTCAGCCATATCGAGGATTTATTCTTCATCCTTTTGGTTGGCCAAGAGAAAGATTTTGAATTTTGAATCCTTTTTCGCAAAAGCTTCACTCTTTTGAAAGTAATACTGAAGGTGATTTGAGGAAATTCTTTGTGCAATAAAGGTTTTGAGATCAACAACTATTTTTCATGACAAATTGGCAAAATATTCTTGGAATCCTTGGTGACAGAAATTGCTTGATATCGGATTGATAAATCCATGGCTAGAGATTGGACCTTGAAGTTTGACCAGTGGGTAGACTGGATTTTGTTTTGACGGACCAGCTCAAAAGCAGGATTTTGATTTGACTGACCAACTCGAAAGCAGGATTTTATTGACCGACCAGCTCGAAAGCAGGATTTGTTTGACCGACCAGCTCGAAAGCGGGATTTGATTGACCGACTAGCTCGAAAGCAGGATTTTATAGACCGACCAGCTCGAAAGCAAGATTTTATAGACCGACCAGCTCGAAAGCAAGATTTGTTTCACCAACCAGCTTGAAAGCAGGATTTGATTGACCGACCAGCTCGGAAGCAGGATTTGATTGACCGATCAGCTTGAAAGAAGGTTTTGATTGACCGACCAGTTCAAAAGCAGGATTTGTTTGACCGACCAGCTCGAAACCAGGATTTGTTTGACCAACCAGCTCAAAAGCAGGATTTGATTGACCGACCAGCTTGAAAGCAGGATTTGTTTGACCGACCAGCTCAGAAGCAGGATTTGATTGACCGACCAGCTCGAAAGCAGGATTTGTTTGACCAACCAGCTCGAAAGCAAGATTTGATTGACCGACCAGCTCGAAAGCAGGATTTGTTTGACCGACCAGCTCAGAAGCAGGATTTGATTGACCGACCAGCTCGAAAGCAGGATTTGTTTGACCAACCAGCTCAAAAGCAGGATTTGATTGACCGGCCAGCTCGAAAGCAGGATTTGTTTTACCGACCAGCTCGAAAGCATGATTTGATTGACCAACCAACTCGAAAGCAGGATTTGTTTGACCGACCAGCTTGGAAGTAGGATTTGTTTGACCGACAAGCTCGAAAGCAGGATTTGATTGAAAGGTTAATTTAAAAGTTTGAAAAATGATTGACATTGATGAGATTGTAACCCGAAGTTTAAGAAAATGTTTGACTTTGTATCCCGAAGGTTTGAAAATGATTGTCATTGGTAAAGTTATAACCTGATGGTTGAAAAATGATTGACATTGGTAGAATTGTGACCCGAAGGGTTTGACAAGATTGGTTGACCCAGAGGTATGTTTGTAGAAATTTGGCAAACCATTATAGAGAACTGTGTTACCTCTACGAATGATCTCAGGATTATCCCTTATCCTGAATGGGAAATGAATTGAAGATTGAGGAGAATTGACAAAAAGATAAATAGAAATTAATGGAAGATTGACAGAAATGGAGAAAATTGAGGAAAGATTGATGAAAGTTTTGAATTTCAATAGGCCATCATAGTTAACTATATGTGGCCTAATTTTCAGGATTAACCCCTTATCCTGAATGGGGAATGAATAAAAATTGGGAGGAATTGATAAAATGGATAAAAATTTGATGAAAATTTTAAACTTTAATAGACCATCATAGTTAACTGTATATGGCCTGGTTTTTCAGGATTAACCCCTTATCCTGAACAGGGAATGGATCGATATAAATCGATGCAAACTGACATAGATCAATGCAAATTAAAGCAAAATGAATGCAAAATGATGCAAGTGAATGCACATGTGTGCAAAATAAGAGTTTTGTTTATCCTGCCTGCATACAGGATGTTTTGAAAACAATTTTTAAAATAATGCCTCAGTGTAATAGGGGAAGGAAATTTTGGATAAAAAGAAGATAATTGACATTCGAAGAACGCTCTCTAAAGGTAACAAAGCAACTGACTTTTGATCGATTCAGAGGGTACTCTGAAGAGGGTCATTCCTTATGAAAGAACATTTTATAGAGAAGGACAATAAAAGGTTGATCAGAGTAATGGAAAATTTCTAGAAGGCAATGACCTTGAGAATAGAAGAAAAACATTGGATGAAAATTTGAAGTTAGGTTGACAATTTGAAGGATATCCTTTTACCAGGGATTGGGTCATCGCTGAGATCGCAACAATCACGTTGTTATTCTGTGAGAGGAAACAAACAACCAAGTTATATCTTGCTACCTAGGCGAGGTCGTCAACCATGATGAAAAAGACATTTTTAAAGGGGAGAGATGTCTCTTGGTAAAAACAACCCACAACAGAGATTTGGAAAGAAAAGAAACCGAAAGGGGAGGTAGATAGACAATTTCCACTGCACTAATCAGGGAATGTACGAGAAAAATAAGGTGAAGAATTTTGCGGATAGACAAAAGGATTGGAAATCTGGGGAAAATAGGAGAAAATATATGATTTTTTGAAAAATTGCAGGCAGGATCAAAATATGGCTGAAAATTCGAGATTCAGAGGAAAGGTAAGAAAAGGGAAATCGCCTAGACCTTTTAAGGAAAAATATGAGGTTTTTGAAAATTGTCTGGGGTTTTGATAAAATTTTTGGGAAAATAAATGAGATTTGAAAAATGATTTAAAAGGCAAACAAAAGGAAAATGAGAAAAAAAAGAAAATATATTCAATCACACCTTGCACAAACAATTATGCACATACAACATTCCCTAAGAAGCTGACTATAAATGCATCAATTTTGAAATGGTTGTAGGACCCTAATCCTGAGTCTAGGCTTAGATCATCTGTGTCCAAGCATGCTATGCCGATATACTCGAGTCAACACCCGAAGTACATGGCATAAAAATTCGCCTTTGGTTCTAGGCTTGTGTTTTCCCAACATCCTTGAGCGTCTGCCGATATACTTTCGACTATGGTCCTTGGTACGTGGCAGAGGGGCGTCAGCCCAAATAAGTGGCCCAGTTGTGAGGCTTTATCCCGAACTATGGTTCTAGAAGAAAGCCTAGCAACGTGAAGACCTGGTGGAAATAGGTGGGGTGGTTTTTGAAATATGAGCACATACAAGCAAACAGAGGGCTCTAAGACCTAAAGAGATAGGTTTTTGAAATTTTTGAAGAAGCAAACATTGTTTACACACAAATCCTGGATTGAGGAGGGTTATATTAGACCTATGTCTATGTGAGCATGAAAAATTCTCCTCTATTGGTTTTACCAAACCATACCTCGTCTACATGCAGTCCATGTCAGTTAGGTTCAAGTCTAGGCTACTAGGTTCACATGATATCAGAAAGTAAAAGCTGACATTTTATAGAACGATTTTGATAATTGAGCTAAGTCAAAGCACACAATTGATCAGGCGAAGACAGGTCCCATCACGGTCGCCAAACTTGTTATCATTGCAAAAAAATTTCCTCCCTCTACGAGAGAGAGAGAAACGATTCCGTGAGTCAAACTCGACCAAAGTTTTGAAAATTAGTTTTTTGAAAATTACTCACCTTCATTTTTTAAATTTGCAGGAAAATTTTGTAGAATGGGACTCGCTTGTCGGTACGAGGTTCAACCATTCCTGGAGCCTTTACCAAGGGTAATTGAACCAAGGATCAAAAGTGTGCTTTAACTAGGCTCAAATATCTAAATTATGCTCTATTTTTGTAAATGCGCAAAGAAATTAGGCATGTGCTATGAGATTTTGAAAAATACAAGTTTTGAGAAATATAATGTTTGCTTGGAAAATACTTTGGAAAAGATATTCCTTGGAAATCATTAATTACATTGAAAAATAACTTTTGAATGGAAAATCGATTCTCAGGAAAATTGGAACTTTGAGAAAATTGATTTTTGAGATTTGGATTGCTTTTTGAAATGAAAATCGATTTCTAAAGAGGATTTGAGAATTCTAAGAAAACAAGTTTCAGAGATAATTCAAAGATTTTGTGAAAATCGATTTTGGAATTTTGGACCTTGAAATTGAGAATATTAAAACATTGGAAAATCATGATTTGAACCGAAAAAATATTTGAAACATCATTTGAACACTCAGAGTTTTGAGAAAATCAATTTCTGAGAAAGGCTTAGAAAAAATTTGAGAAAATCGATTTCTCTGAATTGAAATGAAAGCATATGATTGTTTGAAATATTTTCATGATGAAAATTGAATGAAATGAATGAATGAATATGGATTTGAAAGATATTTTCTGAGAAACTTGAGAAATCAATTGAGAAATGCAGTGCATTTTGAAGTTAACCTAAGAGTGTAGGCTGAATGTGGCTAATACAAAGATGACAAATCTGGGTTTCATTCGTATTCTGACTATAACCATAAATATGAATTTCACCGAGTCTGTCAACTTCATAAGAGCTTGTATACATGTCATTCATGTCAACTATAGTGAATTTGGAAAAATGTGCATGAATCATACATCAGATATTGGAATTACGAAAGCAAATTATATGCAATGCATCCTATTCTATTCAGGAAATGTAACTCTTATTCCAAATATTATATCCGATATCACATTGAATTGAATAAAAGAAAAATAAATGAAATATTCTTCTTCAATATTCTGCAAAACTAGAAAATGGGGTTAGCACAGAAATGTAGATTTTTCTGGATTTATCCGACAATATTAGGAAATTATCAGATTTTACCCAGATATAAACCCTGGTTCATACATTCTTGATATAAACATAAGAAATAAATGATAAAAATGAATTAAAAATTCAAAAATAAGATTTGGAAATTCGAAATTGGGATGAAAATAACCAAAATGCCCCTGATAGCAAGACTATGGTCTTGAAATCAGGGTTTTCAGAAAGATATTTTGTAAAAATGAGGATTTTGATATTCAAATGAATGCAAATGAAAATAAAATCAAACATAATATGATATAAAATAATTATATGCATGCTAAAACCCTAAAAATACAAAAATATCATAAAAACACTAAATTTCGCACGAATTTTGTCTGAATTTGATAATTTAACTAACTCACATAGAAAATGAACTTGAAATTGCACCAAATTTGGCATGGACACCTATGTTAACCTTAATAACAGAATGGAATCTGAAAACTAATGTTTTTAGTATTTTTTATTTTGGAAACTCAAACAAAAACCCTAAAAATGGATGATTTTGCCTTTTAGCCTAGATTTGCCGTAATGACAACCTGATTTTGAATAGTAACTTACCATGGAAATGCACCAAATTTTTTACGGTGATAGAGGACAGTTAGACAACGATTTTTTCCTTTTATAGATTTAGAATTTGACCTATGGTCGGAGAATTACAACTCAAGCAAGTTGGATCAGAATCCGGTGAGTTTAAGATTGAAGGCAAACTGACAGGTTTTGGTCAAAATTAGAGGAAAAATAGCAAACCATGGACAAAACCTCTAAAATTTTTGGGGGAGGTCACTGACACACATAAGAATAACTTATCCTTATACAATTTTGGCATTGGAGCTACGGTTACAAAAGATACATGGGATTATCAGACTTCTAATTCTGATAAAATTGAACTAACAAGGATTTGACAGGTGAACTTGTAAAATCTAAAAATAATAGAAGCCTAAGTCCTAAAATCCTAAAATTTTGGGAAATGATAGAGGATACCAAGAGAAACAATTTTTTATGTTTATAGTTAGAGCATCCGACCTACGAATGGAGAAAATACAGTGGATTAAAATCGGTCTAGACCCTGGCAAGCCTGTAACAGGCATTTTAGAGGGGTCTGCAAAACCCGAATTTTGACAGATAGCAAACTCTTTTAGAAAAATCTCCTAAAATACAGTAAAAAAGTAGATTCCTCTACAGATCTACTATATTTTTTAGAGAGTGAATCGGATCTCTCATGGGTGAGATCTTGAGTCCACAAGTCTGCTACAAGGGGATTCATTGTTTCCACAGGGTTAAAAACTTGATTTGACTTTTGATTTTTTTAATGGAGTTCAAATCTTGAATTGATTTGGGTTTTTTAAAGAGAATCAAAGACACATAGATGCATTTAGTCTAAAAATATCAAGATTTATTGACAAAAAAGTATGCATAAAATGACAGTTGGACAGCACGCATGAAATGAAAATCCATAAACTATATAGGTAGATATTAATGAAACTATTGGAATGCATGTAAAACAATTCAAAAAAATAAATATGATTCTTAGAGCATGCTATCTATATGAAAATGGTGAAAGAGAAATAAAAATGAATAGGGCATACGAATCATCCTTTTCCTCTCTTTTTTTGGCTATGAGAAGGGAGGATATGGTTCATTGATTGGACGGATCCTATCCTCTCATATAGCAAAAGCATGGCATATAAAAGAAATGAAGAGAGCCATATATCATATAGCAAAAATGGGGAGATCTTACCTTAGAGAAGGTACTCACACTTGATCCGGTTGTGAAGGGGCTGCTTGGGGAACAGCTGCGACCAAGGGAAGAAGATAATGACTGCTGGAATGGAGGGATCGACTGCAGCAATCGAAAAGAAACCCCCTTTGAACCGGCTAGAAGTGGAGGAGGGTTGTTGTTGATAGAGGAGGCGGTTGCTGCTTTGATGTGATAAGAACTGTGGCTGAAGTCTATGAACACCCCAAATTTTCCAAAAATCCAAAGATTCTCTTTTTGCCCCTGACTCACATCTTCTGAATAATTGGGTCAACTTTTGATCAAAAATCCATTCATTTCTCGGATTCACTGGAATCCAGTCTCAATTTTTATTTCTGATCCAAATCGGATATCCGGATCCAATTCTGAGTCTGAATCTCTTATTCTTCAAAAAATCAAAAAAATAAATTCTTTGAATTTTCTTGGATGTTTTATTTGGATCCGATCTCAATTTGAGATCCAAAATCAATATTTTCTGAAAATCTTGGATCCATATCCATTTTGGAGTTCATTTTTTGAAATATCATGTATTTTCGCAAAAAATGCATTTTGAAAATCCTTATATCTCAAAATAAAAAAATTTGCAAAAATACTTCGAAAATCCCATTTAGGCCCCATCCTTTGTATTTCCTTCACATTTTTAGGATTTTACCTCCTTTCTTGAAAAAATCGAAAAGTGGCTCAACCCTCTCTTTTTTTTAAACTTTTGTAGTTAACCCCCCTTTTTTAGAAAACCTTATAAACGAGCCTTCTTGTCAAAAAATTTTAAAATTTGGAAGACCCAAATTGAAAAATCCCCAACAGCCTGTTGTTGCAAGGAGAACCACAGGGAGGGGCGATGGAGGGCATCGCCTCCACCTTCTCGACTCTCTCTCTCTCTCCTTCTCTTCTCCCTATATATACAACCATCAGAGGAGGCTTCTCTCATCCGTTTTTCACCCCTCCAAGCCTCATCTCGCAATCCATTCTCATCCATAAGCCTTCATTCGTTATCAACCTTTCCATATGAGCCTCACACCAGAAAAACCCCTTTTCTCGCTTCTTCCCCTCTTAACCTTCTTCCATCTTTCCTTCTTTCCTTGCCCTTCTTCCTGTGTCGTGATCTTTTTCCTCCAATCGTCTGAAGGACCCTGCAGCAGAGCTCTGATCGATCTTGAAACATTTGGCCATACAGTTAAGAGGAAGCACATCTCCTTCAGAGCTTCATAACGTTCTTGCAAGCAAGAGGAACCAGCAAGCTTCCCCTCTGGTCCCACTAAAGGAGCATCGGCTCCCTCTTTCAAGATTTTTGCAACCGGTTTCGGTAGGTACCTCTTCTTCCTCTTTCGTTTTCTCTAGTTTTTCTCTTAATTTTCAATTCCTACTCCCATTAAAGCACTACCGTGATATCAGTTTTGCATATAGCAAGCCTTGATTCACGCACATTGTGCAATATCAAATGAAATCCTCATATTCCAATATCTTATTTCTGTAATTGCAAATTTTATGTTAGATTTCTTTTTTTTTCACTGCGCATCTCCCTGTTATCACTTTAATTCGTGGTATATCTCTGTAGTTTATTTTTGCAATTCATAATTTCTGAAAATGTACTTAGCTCATTTACGAGTTGAAGTTAACAATCTTTTCTGCGATTTATACCTTCTGGGATTATGCTTCTGCAAAAGGGCAATTCAAATGGATTATCCCTCTGGGCGATCTATATGCCTCAGGATGATGTCCATGCGATTTTACCATAAATACATGTTATGCTCTATCATAACAGAAATACATGGTCTCATCCATTGATTTTGGTCATGTTGCACATCTCGCTCACTGTATGGGTGATCATTTTTGTATTGTTTCATGTCTGAGACTCTCCTGATCACTTTTTCATTTAGCAAATGTTGGTTGCAGTAGCGTTAGTTGCATCCCTTTTCAATAATCCATTGTTACATCGCATTTTTCCTTTTTCTTCGTTTTACCATGCTGCATTGCTTCATTTCATCATCTGGTTTAGTTGTCTTTTCTGATATAAGCGATAGACCGGGTAACATTTTGTTGTCCAAAAGGTATAGGGATAAATCCATGTTCGTTATTGCATTTGCTTCAACTAATAAAAAAAAAGAGAGAGAGCTCACCCCCCCCCCCTTGATTCGTTTCTTAAGCCTAACACTTTATAGCATATCATCACTACAATTTCATTAGCAATGGGGCACAGGGGAGAGTCTATCGTGTTTTAAAGGTTGGACCGATGTGATTTACATCTGTGTATGAGTTTTTGGTTTGCCATTTTACTAAGCAAAAACCTCAAATGGTTGAGGATGGAGAGATTGTGTGTACCGATGCGTACATATACGCAGGCAGGTATGTGTCTCTGTGTGTTTGTATACTAAACTCCATCCAAGATTTCATGGTTTCAACTGTCACTTGGAAGTCTACAGGGATGGTGTTAGTGTGGTGGGAAGCCCTCCCTCTAGCAATAGCATGAGCAGAGTTGGTGGTTCTCTTCCTGATATGTCCTCAACCTCTACTTCCACAGGCAACCCAAAATACTGCTCCTGAACTAGTGATTTCCCCTACTTTGGGGGCAGCACTGATCCTCGGCTTATAAACCCCATGGGAAACACGGTTGGTTCCAGGAATGTGAACTCTGGTGGTGGATTGAATGTGCTTACATTGGCCTCATGTGTAGATCTGACTGCTAATGAATTGGTGGCCTAAATGCGTAAGGGCCAAGTAGACTTATGAGTGGCATGGTTCAGTTTGAAGCCTCTCTCCCCTTTATTCTATCTTCTTTGACAGATGGTGCTTTATATTGTTGTGTTATAAACAGTAATAAAAACTGTTGTGTGCCATGTTTGATTCCTGAATGAAGTAGTAAAATATATACTTTAGGCTTGCTGAAAATGTACTTCGTTGGAGTTTGCTATATACACCCCCACCTCCTGTAGCATTTCCCACACTTAGCATTATCCATTTGCATATATTGCATCAGCACATCACACCACTTGTGCTATGTCCATCCCCTCTGTACACATGTTGTTACAGCCTACCCAGTTTTTCAAACCTCCTGCAAAATGCACTGTTCATAACATTTCACACGCACCCAACACTTGTGCACCCTGCTGCTGCACTCCCATTTGCAGCAGCAGGTGCAGGTTTTTGCATTGTCATGCTTCCACCACTCACCGACATCCACTACTTGCATAGCATCAACACTTATGACACCCTCCACTACCTATCCGTTCACTATCCACAAACTACACCATCACAATCCCCCGTTGTCGCCCCACTGCATTCCACTTAACCACATGTGCCATGCTACACAACAATGTTCCATTATCAACTACAGCCCCCATCTCTCATACTATACCTTCTTGTTAATACTCATGAACTCCCAGCTCACGGTTACCCTCATATCAAACACCAACACACTCTACCTTATGTCTTCACAGCAACAGTGCACCCTTCAGCCCTACATCTTGCTTTTGCATCTCATAGCCATACACTGTGCACAGCTGAGGCACATTACTTGCAGCTGCCACTGCTCCACCTACTCCACCCGTGCACTATCATGCATTACACTGCACTTTCACTCACAACAGCCTCATCCACAGTAGTGACACTATGTCCACTTCCTTCACAAATGCACAGTAATATTGCATTACACCACAACCTGTGCATCAATATACAGCACCTTCCCATGTTCATCGCTATCACCTGTATGCATATCCTCATATCCATGTTTTGTTATATATATATCCTTTCATACACACATATATTCCCATGTATATTTCGATGTATGTCTTCTCATATACATATTGGGTTCTAATATAGTATTCTTCATTTTTTCATATATCTTCTTTGCATTTTGCTTTATACTAACCCAGTTTCACAAAAAAACATGGAAAATGTTGATTTCTTTCTCAGAATAGAGACTTTATTATTGTAATTTCAATTTAAAGGTTGTAATAGCTAGAAATTAATGAGAATTTTATATTTCCTGTATTAGATTAGAATGTATGAGCATGCATATTTTTTAGAATTACTTGTTTCATTTTATATTTTTATTCTGAAAAAACACAATGGTGAAACGTGAATGGCACGTACAACATTCTAATAAGAGGTAATTAATCATAAGCAAATGACCCACAATGATGGCCATAGTCAAAATGTGAACAATGCTTAGGATTTTATCTTTTATGGAATAACATTGGATCCACACTGGATCTCTTTCAAAAAAAATCATATTTTCTGAATTTTTCTTCCTTTATCAGAGTTTAACTTGAAATTAATTCAAAATATATATCAATGGCCAAAGTCAGGATATATTGAGAGTTAATTTTATTTCAAACTCTATAAAGACACCAAAATGTGTTTTATTCTCCATCTGAATTTAAATATAGATTATCTTATAATACATTTTATGACCATAGTCAGAAATGTATTATATATTCAATCTTATTTTAATTCATTTAAAGAATGAAATATGCTTTTCAATATCCAATTTTCAAAATTTCTTTAATTCATTCATCATTTAGGATAGAATTACATCATATTTTTCAAATTATTTCAAATTTTCTTCAAAAATCCAAGTGATTTTGAGATGATTCTTCAAATATCTTTCTCATTTCTAAAATCAATCTTCATTTCTTATTCAAATTCATCTTCCTATTCTCAATTCTATCTTATTTTTCAAATTTCAATATTTCAATTTCAAAGTTCAATTTAAACTTTGAAATTTCAAATTCTTCTCTAAATTCAAAATTCAATTTTCAATTTAAATCAAATTTCAAAGTTCAATTCAACTTTGAAATTCCAAATTCATTTTTAGGATTCAATTTCAAATTCAATTCAATATCCTAGATCCAATTTCAAAGTTTAAATTCAACTTTGAAAAATCAAATTCATTTCCATTTCCAGGATTATTTTAAATTCAATTCAATACCCCAGATCCAATTTCAAAGTTCAATTCAACTTTGAAAATTTAAATTCATTTCCATTTTCAGGATTCGATTCAATTCAATATCCCAGATCGTATTTCAAAGTTCAATTTAAACTTTGGAATTTCCATATTCATCTCCTGATTTCAAAATTCAAGTTTAAATTCAAGTTTTTTTTTAAATCTCCAAAGTTCTATCTAAAGATTGAATCTTGATTCTCAATTCAATTCATTTATCCAAAATCAAGGTTTTGAGATTGATTCTAAATCTCAAAATTCGATTTTTCCTAAATTCAAGTCCACTTTCAAATTCAATCAGGATTTCTCAAATCCAAATCCATCTTCAAGTTCTATCTAGATTTCTTGAAACAAAATCCAAAATTTTATCTGGGTTCCCAGAATCCAAATCCATCTTCTAATTCCATATTGGATCCCAGATTTTCAAATCCAATTCCACCTTGGATTCAGATTTTCAAATCCAATCTCATCTTGGATTTCAAATTTCAAATTTAATCCCATCTAGGATTCCAGATTTCAAATCCAAACCCATCTAGGATTCCAAATTTCAAATCCAAACCCATCTAAGATCCCATATTTCAAATCCAATTCCATCTAGGATTCCAGATTTCAAATCCAATTCTATTTTCAGATCCCATCTAAACTTCTTAAATCCAATTCTATTTTCAAATTTCATTTGGATTTCTTAAAATCCAAATTCCCTTCTGATTTCAAACTTCAAATCTGAAATTCAATTCCATTTTCAAATTCCATCTCAATTTTGAAATCTAAATTCAAACTCAAATTCAAATCTCATTTTGACTTTGAAAATCTCATCTTGACTTCGAATTCTATCTCTTCTTCTTTTCTCTTCATTTCTTAATTCAAGATTTATTTTCAGGATCTCTGATTATTCCAAAACTTAGAACTTCAAGTCTCTTTCACACCTATTTCAAGTTCTAAGTTAGATTCAAACCCTTCAAAAACCATTTCTTCACTATATTCTCAAATTTATTTCAAAATCACTTGAAAATCCCCAAAATGTCTAAATTATTCTTTTCAAAGGCATACACCTTTTCATTACAAGCATATTTTTTGTGCATTTTAGACTTAGAATAAATTCTTAGATAATATTTAGGCAAATCAAAAGGCATAAATTTGATACTTGGTTCGATTACCCCTGTTGAAGGCGTCAGGAATGGTTGAACCTCGTACCGATGAGCAAATCCCATCTCTCCATCATTTTCTCGCAAATTTTCAAAACGGAGGTGAGTAATTTCAAAATATTTTCAAATTTTAGGTCAAGTGAGACCTTTGCAAAAGAGTTCCTCTCTCTCTCTTTTTTCTTTTCTCTTCTCTCTTCTTTTCTATCTTTTATTTTTCCTTCAAAAAGGAAATAGAGGCTAGAAAGGGAAAGAGAAGGAAAAAGAGGAATAAAGAGGAAAAATTTTGCAATGATTACAAAGTTCTGGAGGAAGTGACCTCGGCTGGAGGTGAGAAGTTGCACTGCTAGAAGAGGAGGTGGTCACCACTGGAGGTTGCTGCAATGGCTGAAGGAAGTGGAGGTCATGTGGCTGCAGCTGATGGAATGCTGGAGAGTCTGGACCTGCTGGGCATCACTAATGGAGGAGAGTCAATCTGTTGGAGGTCTTGAAGGCGTTGTTGTGTAAGGAGGCTGGAGGAAGGTGGGCGGCAAGGAAGTTGCTTGAGTTGCTACCAAGAGGTGGTTGGAGTTGAACCGTTGTAGAGGTTGAAGATGGATGCAAAAGGGTTACAACTGTGTGGCGTCAAGGGAAGAGGGAGATGGGGCTGGAGCAAGGGAAAGATGGGAGAGAGAATGAGAGAGAGAGAGGATCCAAGAGGCTAGGCGTGAATCCAAGAGAGAGATGGAGTTAGAAGGAGAGAGATGCCATCGTATGGTGTTACTGAAATTAAAAATAAGAACTTAGGTTTTAATGAGAGATAGAATTAGGGCAAGAATGAGAGGCTAAGGGGATGCTCCAACCATGCATTGCTTTTGATATTAGAAAAAGGGAAAGAAAGGAGAAGGAAAGGAGGAAAAGAAAGAAGGAAAGAACATAAAGAAAGAAAGGAAGGTAAAGAAGAAGAAGGAAAGAAGAGAAAAGGAAAAGGAAAGAAGAAAAGGGAGGGAAAAGGAAGAAAGGAAAGAAAGAGATCTAGAATTTTTTTTTATTTTTTTTTTACATGTGGCGCCACTTTGGATTGGGCCCACATGGTTTTTCAAAAAGGATTTTCAAAGTGGGCGCCACATTGGAGTGGGCCCACATGGTTTCTAAAAAAAGAAATACTAAAAAATGTAAAACCTAAAAGCTTCAGTGTGGCGCCGCTCAGAGTGGATCCCACACATTATTTTCAAAACCAAAGGGGTGAAATGGTTTCTCATAAAATTTTTGGATGAAATGAGCTATTTTTGGCAACTTTGCAATAAAACTCAAAATTTGAAATTCTATACCCCTTTGCAGAATAGATCCAGTTTGAAATTTGAAAAATCAAGTTTGAAAAGAATCCAGATTGTTTTCTCGGGAAAATATTTCCAAATTTAGATCCCTGGGATAAAAATGTCAATTTTGGAAACCCAGAGTTCGAAGCTGAACTTTGAAAACTTTAAAACATAATTCTGAATTGAAATTTTCAAATTGGAGTTCTGGATCTCGAAAATGAAATGAAATGTAATGAAATGATGGAAAATGATGAGAAATGATATGAAATGCCATGTGAAATGCTAACCCTGGATAAAAAGTTTTAGGTATTGGACCCCGATTGACAGTTATATTAGTTCAGAAAGTGCTAAAATTGATAAAAATGGGCCAAATGGTTCAAGAAATGATTTTTGTCCCTGCCGGGCCGGGAGTGACACTGAAAATTAAGGTTTGAGCAGGTTTAAACATAAATGAACTGGATTAAGCTGGGTTCTAGGGTTTCAGAACTCAAATGGACTAACAAGACACTGACTCAACTAGACTCCTCGACTGAATTGTCAGGAAATACTGCCATTTTTAGAGAAATGGTGAGAAATGGTCACGGGAATGAAGTGAGTTGTGGACAAGAACTGGGTTTGAGCTAAAACAAAGATCAGTAATACTGAGATGAACTAAAATTAAAGCTCAAACACTATCTCAACTGACTGAATTTAGCTCAATTCTAGCTAAAAAGAGCTGAAATGAAATAAAGTGGGCTCCTAGACACTGGGAAATGGATTTGAACTAAAACTAGAGTATTTGAACTCCTGGTGAGCTCAAGTTAGACTCAGGGGCATATGATTGACTGTGAATAACTGACTTAGAGACAATTGGCTTAGATTTGAGCTAGAAATGAGCTCATTTTTTAGAAAATGATCCCATTTTGGCAGAAATGATCAGAAATGGACATGACCTGCTCACTGGTGAGCTAGAAATGACTGGCATTCTAATTGTTCTGAGCTTTGGAATGAGCTAGGATGACCTAAGGGTAAAATGATAATTTTCCAAGTGAAAATAAAAAAATTGGTAATTTTTTGAAACAGATTCAAGGTTGGACTCCTGTACTAACCTACCAAGGTTGGCATCTACATTAGGGAGAATGTCTGAGAATAGATGAGAAAAATTTAGGGTGTTTACATATGCCCCCTCTTTGCTACTAAGCCAGTTTAGGGACGAGCTTAGTGGCAAAGAAAAACACACCAAATTTGGGCTATATATAAAAAAATGCCCCAGTTAGAAGGATCTCACTGGGTATAAAGAAATTAGCCTTGATGAACATGGTCGGTATGAAATGGAGAATGAAGAAGAAAGATTCACTTCATAGAAGTGAGATTCAGGTTTTGCCCTTAATATGGATGAGATGGAAAAATACCTCGTGTAGGAACGAGGCTCAGGTTTAACCCTTAGCCTGATCGGGGGATGAAATACCTCATCAGAATGAGGCTCAGGTTTAACCCTTAACCTGATCGGGAAACAAAATAATGAAATCCTTGACGGAAGAAACCATGATGGAACCTTCGTACTTCGCACAATAAATCTGATAGGGGTTTTGCAAAAGGATGAAAATGGGGGTCCCTAAAGCTTGAAAAGGGGTTGATTTTGGGTGCCTCATTGCTGAGACTAAATAACTTTTAGAATTAATGACCTTTTGCGAGAAAATGATTGGTGGCTCAACCTCGAACCCAAATTGGACTGTCTATGGTAGGACAGTGGGGACACAAGGAAGTGTGCGAATCTGAGAGCCCAGACGCTCAGATTATACTGAAGAAGGGAAGGAATCTTGAAAACTCCTGTTATCAAGTCCTACTAAGGGATGACAAATGGCGTCATGATGTATCAAAGCGGACATCAAGCTCTCACTTCACGCCAGACTAGCTTGAAAATATTGTCAAAATATTGAAAATTGTTGTTGATTCAAAATGATTGAAAAGTGATGCACATTGCTGCGAAAATATTCTCACTTTTTTACCTAAAGTATTACTTCCAATTAGGCTTAAATCTGTAGAATCAAAATTCAAATTCAAATTGTTTTTCATTGGCTTTCTTTCAAGGAAGCTATCAATTCCCTTGATATGAACAAAAAAGAGAGTATTCTTGATGTTGTGAAAGCAATTGGTGAAAAGATACTGATAAGAGAATTTCATAAATATAAAGAAGATTTTTGACAGATTTGGCAGTTTGATATCCTGGGATTTTCCTCATGATGATCTTTTTGCAATCTTTTTTTGATGCATTGAGCTTTCTTGGGGTTTTGGCGAGAAGTTTATTACATCATCCTTCATTTTGGAGATGTCCTGACTTTTCTTTTTCTGGGAAGGGTACGTCACAAACTCCTTCAACTTGGAGATGCTCTGATCCTTCTTCTTATTCTTCTTCTTTTGGAAGGGTAAGTCACAAACTCCTTAAACTTGCAGATGTTCTTATCCTTCTTTGTCTCAAGAATTATACTTATGATATTGTCTCTTTGGTTGGAAATCTCTTGATGATAGTAGAAATCAAATATCTTTTAGGGTTTGTCGGGAAGTTCATCGCATTCGCCTTCAACTTGGCGGTGATCTGAACTTTTCCTAGAAGGATCCATCACAAACTCCTTCATCTTGGAGATGATCCAAATCTTCTTTGTCCACGGGGGTCTAACTCATCAACTGTCTTCAACTTGACGATATTTGAGAGATCCCTTTTGCGGATAAATAATCGTGGCTTGATATTTATTGAAGAGATATTGAAATTGAATGGATTTTTTTTATCACTCAGGATATTTTTACTGCCTTATTACCACAAGAATGGTCTTTAAAAATGTGCCACAGCTTTGACCAATATCAATCACTCATGGCTTTGTAACAACATTGAATTTTCGTTGTCGACCATATCGAGGATTTATTCTTCATCCTTTTGGTTGGCCAAGAGAAAGATTTTGAATTTTGAATCCTTCTCCGCAAAAGCTTCACTCTTTTGGAAGTAAAACTGAAGGTAATTTGAGATAACTTTTTGTGCAATAAAGGTTTTGAGATCAACAACTGTTTTCATGACAAATTGGCAAAATATTCTTGAAATCCTTGGTGACAGAAATTGCTTGATATCGGATTAATAAATCCATGGCTAGAGTTTGGACCTTGAAGTTTAACTAATGGGTAGACTGGATTTTGTTTTGACGGATGTAAACACACCAAATTTTCACCTTCATCCAGTGCTTATATTTCATATGTCACTGCATATCATTGCTTGCATTCGACATATCATTTCATTACATTGCATAGCATTGCATGTCATTGCATCTCATCATCGAGATCCAGAACTTCTGTTTTCAAAATATTAAATCCAGATTTGAGCTTTTAAAACTTTTCTTTCAAAGTCAATTTCAAAACCTGGTTTTTAAATCAACATTTTTATTTATTTTTTTGCCATTTGCCAACCCCCAAGATCTTATATTTCGAAATGTTTTCCTTAAAAAACAATATGGATTCATTTCAAACTCAATTTCAGTGGATTTCAATTCTCAGATGTGACCCATTTAGGTGGTGTCGCTTCTGAATTTCTTTACTTATCAAAAATCTCAAAAATTTCAGAGTCCTAGTTGGATCAGGACTCTTTTTCCAGAGTCCAATCGGATCGGAACTCTACCTTTTACTACCCTTTTTACCTATTTTTGAGAAAACCTATCAAAATCCTTTGTTTTTAGCTAAAATTATAGAGTCCCAGTTGAATTAGGACTCTTTCTCAGAGTCCTAATCGAATCAGGACTCTATCTTTCATTGTTATTCTTACCTGTTTTTAATCAATTCTTTCAAAATCTTTCAAAGAGAAGTCAAAAACTCAGAGTTTTGGTTGAACCAGGACTCTGTTTGAAGAGTCCCAGTTGGATCAGGACTCTGACCCTGATTTCAATTTTGAGAGAATCTTTCAAAATCATTCTATTTATCTCTTCAGAAATCAAAATTGTTATACCTTTATCATGGAATTTCAAAATTTTGGGATTTTATCCCAGAGTCCTGATCGAATCAGAACTCTATCTCAGATTCCTGATCGAATCAGGACTATATCCAAAGTTCATTTTCTCACTTCATTTTCACTAGTTTTCAAAAGCTTTGTTTAAATCTCATCATTTGTTTCTGAGAAAACCAAAAAAATTTAGAGTCTTAGTCGAATTAGGACTCTTCTTTAGAGTCCTAATCGGATCAGGACTTTGAACCAAACTTCAATTCTATCTTGTTTTCACTTGTTTTCACTTGTTTTCACTTGTTTTTCAAAATTCTCTCATTTGTTTTCTCAGAAAATACAAAATTTTGAGAGTCCTAGTTCAATCAGAACTATGTCCCTAGAGTCCCGGTTAGATCAAGACTCTGTTTTGATTTCAATATTTGTCATTATTTTCACTGTTTTTACAAGTTCTTTCATCTATTTTTCAGAAAATACCAAAAAAAATCTAGAGTTGCAGTCCGATCAGGACTCTGTCCCAGAGTCCTAATCTAGTCAGGAGTCTGTTCTGAATTCTGTGTTTACTTCCGTTTTCATTCCTTTTCATTTGTTTTTCAAAAATTAAGTCATTTTGCAGAGTCCAGTTAATTCAGGATTCTATTTTGGAGCTTCGGTTGAGTTAGGACTCTAACCCTGACTGTATTTTCTGACTTATTTTACCAATTTTGATAAAATCTTTCAAAAAACTCCTTCATTTGGCTTTTAAAATCCAAAATCTCATAGTCCTAATTAGTTCAGGACTCTGGTCCAAAGTTCTAGTTCGCTTAGGACTTTATTTTCAAATCTTTGAATTTCATTTGTTGATTTTAACCCCTTTTCAAAGCTATTTTCAATCTTTATTTCAAATTTTTCAAAACTTCAATGTGGGGCCCACTCAGTTGGCGCCATATCTAGAGAAGTTCTGACCCAGTCAGAACTCAGTACCATTTCAAAACTTTCAATTCTAAAGTTTGTTGGTGAATCTCTTTTGAAAACCCCCTCAATTTCAAGTTTTAAAATCGTTTTTGAAAATTGAAGTGGGGCCCACTCAGGGTGGTGCCACAGTTGTAAAAGTCAGGGTTAGACTAGGATTAGTCACTGTCCTACTTAGGTTAGATGTCTAAGTGAGTCAAAATTTAATTTTAAAAAACCCTTTTTCACTCTAGTTTTTAACTTTGATTTTAAAGTTTTAAAATTTAGGTTTTTTTGGAAGCACCCAAATGGCGCCACATTTGGGGTCTTTAGGTCAATTAGAGGTCTAATTACGAGTCTTAGGTTAGTTAAGGGCTTAATTAGGAAGGACAAGAGTCAAATTCAATTTGGAAAAATCGCCCCCCACTAATTGTTTGAGATAGGTTTTTAAAATGGACAAAGTTGAAATTAATTAGCCTTTTTTTTAACCTAATTTCTTTCTATTTAAAGAGGCTAGAGGGGAGGTCGACCCCTAAGGCTTTCTCAGCAATTTCTTAGACCTTCTCTCTCCTCCCGGCTGCTCCCTTCATTGTTGCACCATCCAAGGTAGGATTTCTTAGTAGTTTTTGATAGTTTTTATTATTTTTTTATGATTTTTCAATAGGTTTCACCAAGGGAGCCTCCCTTTTCATGGTTTAAACCATGGAATCACCATCAAGAACCTCAAATTCAATCCAAGAAGATGATCTAAACCTATTTCATGCTATTTTTCATGATTCTAATCCGTTAGAATCGATGAAAGGTATGTTTTCTACGTTCTTAACCAAAGAAACATGAGATTTACTCGTTAAATGGGTTAAATCCATGATTTCAAAGGTGAAAGCAATTCCAGCCATGGATTCCCTATGTTTTATATTTTTTTTAGCATATTAATGTTTATTACATGTGTTTCAGCATTGAAATTAATTTTGTTTTACTGTTTAGATATTTTTTTATTGTTTTCATTGATTAAATCATGTTTTATTAGGGTTTCTTAGATTTTTGTATATTTTAATCTTAGATCAGTATAAAGTATGTTAGTTCATATTGAAATACACATTAGAAATTACTGATTTTTTTATATGTCATACACGGACAAGTCAGTGAAGCTCTATAAAAAAATCAGAGGTTTTGGGATTCGGGAACTCTGTCAGAAAAATAAAAGATCAAACTATGATTTTCAATCGTTAAAATCGTTATTGAAATTCATAGGTAACTTGTAGTTGTGTTATTTCTTTCATCCGATATCCGATTCGAGATCCGTAAAGTGCAGTGGCTTAATGTTGATGTAATCTATTCACTGGAAATTCTTTATAATTTTTTGCCTCTATTTAGTATTTTTTCTATGTCAGAAAGTCGAATCCAAATTTTAAAACTCGTTATGATTTATCAAAACCCTAATCTGACTTGTATTGATCATAGATCTTTAACCGTAGATCTGATTCATGATCTATAAAAAGAGAAGTTGATTTTTTTTTCTATTGTTCACTGCTAAAATTTAAGAAAATTTTGATAAAGTTTGCTATTTTCCCCTGTATTTGCAGCCGGAAGTATCTGTTTTAATTAATTTTATATTCGTTATATTTAAGTCTAGATTGCCGGAATAATATCTCCCTAACCAGAGATTATTTTTCTGATCTGCAAATAGGAGATTCTCTGTTTTTCTGTCTATTTTGTCTCTGTAAAATTTTAAAAAATTCATAAGTGTATTGACCCCTGATTTGGGTCTGACACTGAAACTGGTATGTGACCATGGGTAAAAATAGCATATTTTAGGGTTTTAATACAATTTTTGAATTGAAATAATGTCAAAAATATATTTTTATGATTTTAATATGATTTTAGGGTGATAACAAATGCAGGTGCCGATTTTTATGAATTTTGGAATCCATTTGATGCTTGAATGGATTAAATTGCAAAATAGGGTGCCCGCTGGATCTCGAAACACTACCAAAATCATGATTTTTGTGATATTTTTGGATTTTTGTGTATAAGTTCATGTTTTTAGGGTTTGGTTATGTTTATAATCATATTAGGGTACTTCATAGTCAATTTTGTGTTTATTAGATTTTATTTAAACCCTAAATCCAAAGTTTTTACCAAAATATTTTCTGAAAAAACCCTAATTTCAAAGCCATAGTCTTGCTATCAGGGGTATTTTGGTCATTTGACCTTAATTTCAAAATTCCTAACTTAGATTTTCTCATTTTTAATCATATCATATCATCTTTGGTTTAATTTATCCTCATTTGAATTTTAAAAGTTGTATTTTACAAAATATCTTTCTGAAAACCCTGATTTCAAAGCCATAGTCTTGCTATCAAGGGTATTTTGGTCATTTTGACCCTAATTTCGAATTTTAAATCTTATTTTCATTATTTCTTCTATTTTATTTCCTATTTTATTATGTTTATCTCAGAGAATCATGGAAAAGGGCTTATATTTAGAGAAATCCAGTAATTTCCAGATATTACTGGATAAATCTAGAAAAGCCAACACATCTTCACTAACAAGTTTTCTACTTTTGCAGAGACATTGAAGACTTTAATTTTCTGTATTTAAATTCAATTAGTGATGTAAATTAAATTCAATTTGGAATAATAATTTCAATTCCTGCATAGAATGGGATGCATTGCATATTGTTTGATTCTGCAAATGTTAATATCTGATGAATGTATCATTCATGCACATTTTTATAAATTCATCATGGTCTACACGAATGGCATGTGCACAAGCCCTTAGGGAGTTGACAAACTCGGTGGAATTTGTATTTATGGCCATAGTCAGAATACGAATGAGACTCAGATTTGTAATCTTCGTATTAGCCACATTTAGCCTACACTCTTAGGTAACTTCAAAATGCACTGCATTTTTTAAAACTCAAAAGGATTTTCTCAATTCCTCAAAGAAATATCTTTCAAATCCATATTCATTCATTTCATTCATTTGCAAATTCCAAATCCAACTCAGGGAAATCGATTTTCTCAAAATTTTCTAAGTCTTTCTCAGAAATTGATTTTCTCAAAACTCTGAGCTTTTAAATGGTATTTCAAGTATTTATCAAAGTTCAAAATTTGATTTTCCAAGTTATATATTCAATTTCAAAGTTTGAATTTAGAAAAATCAAGTTTTCCAAAGTTAGTTGAAATTCCTCAGAAATCCATTTTCATAAAACATTTGGATTCTTCAGAAATCAATTTTTATTTTCCTCATAAATATTTTTCACCATGATTCACGATTTTCCAAGTGACATCTTTTTCAAGAATTTTCCAAGTATTTCAAATCTTAGAAGCAAACATCATGTTTTCAAATCTGCATTTTTTAGAAAATTCATAGCACATGCCTGATACTTTGTGCATTTAGAAAATAGAACACGATTTAGACAAGTTGAGCAAACCTAAGCACACTTTTGATCCTTGGTTCAATTACCCCTGATAAAGGCGCCAGGAATGGTTGAACCTCGTACAGACAGGCGAGTACCATTCCTTGGAATTATTCCGCATTTTAAAAATGGAGGTGAGTTATTTTCAAAAACTTTTTCAAATGTCAGTTTGACTTGCAAAAGTAAAATTTTGCGATGATAACAACGGACCGGCTCAAAAGCAGGATTTTGATTCGACCAACCAACTCAAAAGCAGAATTTGCTTGACCGACCAGCTCGAAAGCAGGATTTGTTTGACCGACCAACTCAGAAGCAGGATTTGATTTATCGATCAGCTCGAAAGCAGGATTTGTTTTGACATACCAGCTCAAAAGCAGGATTTGATTGACCGACCAGCTCGAAAGCAGAATTTGTTTGACCGACCAGCTCGAAAGCAGGATTTGATTGACGGACCAGCTCAGAAGCAGGATTTGATTGATCGACCAGCTCGAAAGCAAGGTTTGATTGACCGACCAGCTCGAAAGCAGAATTTATTTGACCGACCAACTCAGAAGCAGGATCTGTTTGACCGACCAACTCGAAAGCAAGATTTGTTTGACCGACCAGCTCAAAAGCAGAATTTGATTGACCAACCAACTCGAAAGTAGGATTTGTTTGACCGACCAGCTCGAAAGCAAGATTTGATCGACCGACCAGCTCGAAAGCAGGTTTTGTTTGACTCACCAGCTCGAAAGCAGGATTTGATTGACCGACCATCTCGAAAGCAGGATTTGTTTGACCGAACAGCTTGGAAGCAGGATTTGTTTGACCGACCAGCTCAGAAGCAAGATTTGATTGAAATGTTAATTTGATGATTTGAAAAATGATTGACATTGATGAGATTGTGACCCAAAGGCTTGGAAAATGTTTGACATTGTATCCTGAAGGTTTGAAATGATTGTCATTGGTAAAGTTCTAACCCAAAGGCTGCAAAATGATTGACATTGGTAGAATTGTGACCCGAAGGGTTTGACAAGATTGGTCGACCCAGAGGTATGTTTGTAGAAATTTGGCATTAAGCATGAGATTGAACCATTATAGAGAACTGTGTTACTTCTATGAATGATCTCAGGATTACCCCTTATCCTGAATGGGAAATGAATTGAAGATTGAGGAGAATTGACAAAAAGAGGAATAGAAATTGATGGAAGATTGACAAAAATGGAGAAAATTGAGGAAAGATTGATGAAAGTTCTGAATTTCAATAGGCCATCATAGTTAACTTTATGTGGCCTCGTTTTTAGGATTAACCCCTTATCCTGAATGGGGAATGAATAAAAATTGGGAGGAATTGATAAAATGGATAAAAATTGATGAAAGATTGATAAAAATTTGATGAAAATTTTGAACTTCAATAGACCATCATAGTTAACTGTATGTGGTTTGGTTTTTCAGGATTAACCCCTTATCCTGAATGGGGAATGGATCGATATAAATCGATGCAAACTGACATAGATCAATGCAAATGAATATGAGTGAATGCAAATTGATGCAAATGAATGCAAATTGATGCAAGTGAATGCACATGTGTGCAAAATGAGAGATTTGTTTATCATGCCTGCATACAGGATGTTTTGAAGACAATTTTCAAAATAATGCCCCAGTGTAATAGGAAAAAAAATTTGTATAAAAGGAAGATAATTGACGTTCGAAGAATGCTCTCTGAAGGTAAAAAAGCAACAGACTTTTGATTGATTCATAAGGGACTCTGAAGAGGGTCATTCCTAATGAAAGAACATTTTGCAGAGAAGGAGAATAAAAGGTTGATCAGAGTGATGGAAAAATTCTGGAAGGCAATGACTTTGCGAATAGAAGGAAAACAATGGATGAAAATTTGAAGTTAGGTTGACAATTTGAAGGATATCCTTTTACCGTTGATTGGGTCATCGCTGGGATCACGACAATTGCATTATTATTCTGTGAGAGTAAACAAATAACCGAGATATGCCTTGCTACCTAAGCGAGGCCAACCATGAAGAAAAAGATATTTTTGAAGGTAAGAGATGTCTCTTGGTAAAAACAACCCATAACAGGGATTTGGAAAGAAAAGAAACTGAAACAGGAGGTGGATAGACAATTTCCACTGCACTAATCAGGGAATGTACGAGAAAAATAAGGTGAAGAATTTTGCAGATAGACAAAAGGATTAGAAATCCGAGGAAAATAGGAGAAAATTTTATGATTTTTTTAAAAATTGCAGGCAGGATCAAAATATGGCTAAAAATTCGAGATCTAGAGGAAAGGTAAGAAAAGGGAAATCGCCTGGACCTTTTAAGGAAAAATATGAGGTTTTCGAAAACCGTCCAGGGTTTTGATAAAACTGATGGAAAAATAAATATGATTTGAAAAATGATATAAAAGGCAAACAAAGAGAAATGAGAAATAAAGGAGAATATATTCAATCACATTCTGCACAAACAATTATGCACATACAGCGTTCCCTAAGAAGCTCACTCTAAATGCATCAATTTTGAAATGGTTGTAGAACTCTAATCCTGACTCTAGGCTCAGATCATTTGTGTCCAATCATGCTATGCTGATATACTCGAGTCAACACCCGAAGTACGTGGCATAAAAATTCTGCTCTGATTCTAGGCTTGTGTTTTCCCAACATCCTATAGCGTCTGCCGATATACTTTGGACTATGGCCCTTGGTACGTGGCAGGGGGGCGTCAGCCTAAATAAGTGGCTCAATTGTGAGGCTTTATCCCGAATTATGGTTCTAGAAAAAAGTCTAGCAACGTGAAGACCGGGTAGAAATAGGTGGAGTGGTTTTTGAAATATGAGCACATGCAAGCAAACAGAGGGCACTAAGACCTAAAGAGATAGGTTTTTGAAAATTTTGAAGAAGCAAACATTGTTTACACACAAATCCTGGATTGAGGAGGAGTATATTAGACCTAAGTCTATGTGAGCATGAATAATTCTACTCAATTGGTCCTTCCAAACCATACCTAGTCTACATGCAGTCCATGTCAGTTGGGTTCAAGTCTAGGCTCCTAGGTTCACATGATATCAGAAAGTAAAAGCTGACATTTTATAGAACGATTTTGATAATTGAGCTAAGTCAAAGCACACAGTTGATCAGGTGAAAACAGGTCCCATCATGGTCGTCAAACCTATTATCATCACAAAAAATTTCCCTCCCTTTGCGAGAGAGAGAGAGAAATGATTCCGTGAGTCAAACTCGACCAAAGTTTTGAAAATTAGTTTTTTAAAAATTACTCGTTGCCATCTTTTAAATTTGCGGGAAATTCCATAGAATGGGACTCGCCTGACGGTACGAGGTTCAACCATTTCTGGCGCCTTTACCAAAGGTAATTGAACCAAGGATCAAAAGTGTGGTTTAACTAGGCTCAAATATCTAAATTATGCTCTATTTTCCTAAATGCACAGAGAAATCAGGCATGTGCTATGGATTTTGAAAAATGCAAGTTTTGAGAAATATAATGTTTGCTTGGAAAATACTTTGGAAAAGATATTCCTTAGAAATCAAAAATTACATTGGAAATTAACTTTTGAATGGAAAATGGATTCTCAGAAAAATTGGAACTTTGAGAAAATCGATTTTTGAGATTTGGATTGCTTTTTAAAATGAAAATCAATTTCTAAAGAGGATTTGAGAATTCTAAGAAAACAAGTTTCCGAGATAATTCAAAGATTTTGAAAAAATCAAATTTAGAACTTTGGACCTTGAAATTGAGAATGTTAAAACATTGAAAAATCATTATTTGAATCGAGAAAATATTTGAAACATCATTTGAACACTCAGAGTTTTCAGAAAATCAATTTCTAAGAAAGACTTGGAAATTATTAAGAAAATCAATTTCTCTGAATTGAAATGAAAGCATATGATTGTTTGAAATATTTTCATGATGCAAATTGAATGAAGTGAATGAATGAATATGGATTTGAAAGATATTTTCTGAGGAACTTGAGAAATCATTTGATAAATGCAGTGCATTTTGAAGTTAGCCTAAGAGTGTAGGCTGAATATGGCTAATACGAAGATGACAAAACTGGGTTTCATTCATATTCTGACTATGACTATAAATACAAATTCCACCGAGTTTGTCAACTCCCTAAGAGCTTGTTCACATGTCATTCGTGTCAACCATAGTGAATTTGAAAAAATGTGCATGAATCATGCATCAGATATTGAAATTACGAAAGCAAACTATATGCAATGTGTCCTATTCTATGCAGAAAATATAACTCTTATTCCAAATATTACATCTGATATTACATTGAATTTAATAATTTAAAAATAAATGAAATCTTCTTCTTGAATATTTCTGCAAAACTAGAAAATGGGGTTAGCACAGAAATGTAGGTTTTCTGGATTTATCCGACAATATCAGAAAATTATCAAATTTTACCTAGATGTAAACCCTGGTTCATACATCTCTGATATAAACATAAGAAATAAATGATGAAAATGAATTGAAAATTCAAAAATAAGATCTGAAAATTCAAAATTAGGATGAAAATAACCAAAATGCCCCTGTTAGGAAGACTATGGTCTTGAAATCAGGATTTTCGGAAAGATATTTTGTAAAAATGGAGATTTTGAAATTCAAATGAATGCAAATAGAAATAAAATCAAACATAATATGATATAAAATGATTATATGCATGTTAAAACCTTAAAAATGCAAAAATATCACAAAAACACTGAATTTTGCCTGAATTTGACAATTTAACTAACTCACATGGCAAATGAACTTGAAATTGCACCAAATTTGTCATGGACACCTATGTTAGCCTTAATAACAGAATGGAATCTGAAAACTATTTTTTTTTGGCATTTTTCAATATGAAAATTCAAACAAAAACCCTAAAATAGATTATTTTGACAACCTGATTTCGAATAGTAACTTAGCATGGAAATGCATCAAATTTTTTAGGGTCACAGAGGACAACTTGGCAAGAATTTTTTTCTTTTACAGATTTAGGATTTGACCTATGGTCGGAGAATTACAACTTCGGCAAGGTGGTCCGGAATCCGGTGAGTTTAGGATTGAAGGCAAACTAAAAGGTTTGGTAAAAAATAGAGGAAAAATAGCAAACCATGGCCAAAACCTCTGCAATTTTAGGGAGAGGTCACTAACACACAGAGAAACAACTTCTCATTTTACAGTTTCAACATTGGAGCTACGGTTTAAAAAGACACATGGGATTATCAGACTTCTAATTCTGATAAAATTGAACTAACGGGGATTTGACAGGTGAACTTGTAAAATGTAAAAATAATAGAAGTCTAAGTCCTAAAATCCTGAAATTCTAGAAATGACAAAGAATACCAAGAGAAACAATTTCTCTTTTGACAATTAGAGCATCTGGCCTATGGATTGAGAAGCTACAGTGGATTAAGATCAGTCTAGACCATGGCAAGCCCGTAACAGGCATTTCACAGGGGTCTGCAAATCCCAAATTTTAATAGATAGCAAACTCTTTTAGAAAAATCTTTTAAAATACAGTAAAATAGTAGATTTTTTCACAGATCTACTATATTTTTTAGAGAGTGAATCGGATCTTTCATGGGGGAGATCTTGAGTTCACAAGTCTGCTATAGGGGGATTCATTGTTTCCACAAGGTTAAAAACCCAATTCGACTTTTGATTTTTTTAATAGAGTTCAAGAACTCGATTTGATCTAGGTTTTTTGCAGAGAATCGGAGACACATAGATGCATTTACCCTAAAAATATCAAGATTTATTGACAAAAAAGTATGCATAAAATGATAGTTGGACAGCATGCATGAAATGAAAATTTATAAACTATATAGGTAGATATTAATGAAACTATTGGAATGCATGTAAAACAATTCAATAAAGTAAATATGATTCCTAGAGCACGCTATCTATATGAAAATGGTGAAAGAAAAATAAAAATGAATAGGGCATACGAATCATCCTTTTCTTTCTTTCTTTTTTGGCTATGAGAAGGGAGGATCTGGTCCATTGATTGGACGGATCCTATCCTCTCATATAGCAAAACATGGCATATAAAAAAAATGAAGAGAGCCATATATCATATAGCGAAAATGGGGAGATATTACCTTGGAGAAGGTACTCACGCTTGATCCAGCTGCGAAGGGGCTGCTTCGGGAATGGTTGCTACCAAGGGAAGAAGATGATTGCTGGAATGGAGGGATCGACTGTAGGAATGGAAAAGAAACCCCCTTTGAACCTGCTAGAAGTGGAGGAGGGTTGTTGTTGATAGAGAAGGAGGTTGCTGCTTTGATGTGATAAGAACTGTGGCTGAAGTCCTGGAGGAAGTGACGCTGGCTAGAGGTGAGTAGTTGCACTGCTGGAAGAGGAGGTGGTCACCACTGGAGGTTGCTGCAATGGCTAAAGGAAGTGGAGGTCATGTGGCTGCAGCTGATGGAATGCTAGAGAGTCTGGACCTGTCGGGCGTCACCAATGGAGGAGAGTCAATCTGCTAGAGGTCTTAAAGGTGTTGTTTTGTAAGGAGGCTGGAGGAAAGTGGGTTGCAAGGAAGTTGCTTGAGTTGCTACCAAGAGGTGGCTGGAGCTGAACCGGTGTAGAGGTTGAAGATGGCTGCAAAAGGGTTGCAGTTGTGTGGCATCAAGGGAAGAGAGAGATGGGGTTGGAGCAATAGGAAGATGGGAGAGAGAATAAGAGAGAGAGAGAGAGAGAGGATCCAAGAGGTTAGGCGTGAATCCAAGAGAGAGATGGAGTTAGAAGGAGAGAGCTGCCACCGTATGGTGGTGTTGAAATTAAAAATAAGAACTTAGGTTTCAATGAGAGAGATAGAATTAGGGCAAGAATGGGAGAGAGAATGAGAGGCTAAGGGGATGCTCCAGTCCTGCATTGCTTTTGATATTAGAAAGAGGGAAAGAAAGGAGAAGGAAAGGAGGGAAAGAAGGAAGGAAAGAACAGAAAGAAAGAAAGAAAGGAAGGAAGGGAAAAAAGAAGGAAAGAAGAAAAGGGAAAAGGAAAGAAGAAAAGGGAGGGAAAAGGAAGAAAGGAAAGAAAGAGATCTAGAATTTTTTGTTTATTTTTTTTTTATTTTTTTTTACATGTGGCGCCACTTTGGAATGGGCCCACACGGTTTTTAAAAATGGATTTTCAAAGTGGGTGCCACATTGGAGTGGGCCCATATGGTTTCTAAAAAAAGAAATATTAAAATAAATAAAACCTAAAAGCTTCAGTGTGGTGCCGCTCAGAGTGGGTCCCACACATTATTTTGAAAACCATAGGGGTGAAATGGTTTCTCATAAAATTTTTGGATGAAATGAGATATTTTTGGCAACTTCGCAATAAAGCTCAAAATTTGAAATTCTATACCCATTTGCAGAATAGATCCAGTTTAAAATTTGAAAAATCAAGTTTGAAAAGAATCTAGATTATTTTCTTGGGAAAATATTTCCAAATTTAGAGCTCTCGGGGTAAAAATGTCAATTTTGGAAACCCAGGGTTCGAAGCTGAACTTTGAAAACTTTAAAACTCAATTCTGGATTGAAATTTTCAAAACTGAAGTTTTGGATCTCGAAAATGGAATGAATTATAATGAAATGACATGAAATGATGGAAATGATGAGAAATGATATGAAATGCCATGCGAAATGCTAACCCTGAATGAAGAGTTTTGGGTATTAGACCCCGATTGACAGTTGGATCAGTTCAAAAAGTGATAAAATTGATAAAAATGGGCCAAATGGTTCAAGAAATGATTTTTGTCCCTGTCAGGCTAGAAGTGACACTGAAAATTAAGGTTTGAGCTAGTTTGAACTGAAATAAACTGGATTGAGCTGGGTTCTAGGGTTTCAGAACTCAAATGGACTAATAAGACACTGACTCAACTAGACTCCTCGACTGAATTGTCAAGAAATACTGTCATTTTTAGAGAAATGGTGAGAAATGGTCACTAGAGTGAAGTAAGTTGTGGACAAGAACTGGGTTTGAGCTGGGACAAAGCTCGGTAATACTGAGATGAACTAAAATTGAAGCTCAAACACTAGCTCAATTGACTGAATTTAGCTCAATTTCAGCTGAAATGAGCTAAAGTAGGCTCCTAGACACTGGAAAATTGATTTGAACTGAAACTGGAGCACTTGAACTCTTGGTGAGCTCAAGCTAGACTCAAGAGAATATGATTGACTGTGAATAACTGACTCGAAGATAATTGGCTTGGATTTGAGCTAGAAATAAGCTCATTTCTGAGGAAATGATCCCATTTTGGTAGGAATGATCAAAAATGGACATGACCTGCTCACTATGAGCTCAGATGAGCTAGAAATGGCTGGCATTCTAACTGTTCTGAGCTTAAGAATGAGCTTGGTCGACTCTGAATGACAGGGTTCTAGGATGACCTTTGGGTAAAATGATAATTTTTTAGGTGAAATTAAAAAATAATGGTAATTTTCTAAAACAGACTCAAGGTTGGACTCCTGTACTGACCTACCAAGGTTGGCATCTGCATTAGGGAGAATGTCTGAGAATGGATGAGGAAAATTTGGTGTGTTTACACTTTGTTCTTTTGTGTTCCTTCTACCTTTGCTTGATGGATGGTGTTTGATGTTGATACCGTAGTTGTTTTATGTCGTGCAGAAAGATCTGTATAATCTTTGATGGTGATTATAGTGGTTATCTATTGTGAATACATCGATAGATTCATGACACATACAACTGTAGCATATTTATTATGAAGTATATCGAAGCTTACGCAGAATATAACGACCATAATTATCCTCAATCTTTGTTGCCAAACTGGAACAAGCACAGATATTCTGCATGATAGGCAAGTGGGTGTTGATGACCATCTATTTGATCTATTCCTATTATGGGACTCTCAATCGTTCGCAAACCATATTTTTCAATTGAAAAAATATCTACCCAAACTTTGATATACTTCATAACAAATATGCTAGTCGTGCGGGTTGCATCTTCTCTGCCTGTTGGGATCCATACCTTTATCTGCTACCAATATACATCGTAAAAAAAAACTTATAAACAGATAAGGACCTCCATTGGTAGATAGATTTACCTTCAATCATTCCGAGTGACTAGCGAAGGCCACTCAATAAACTGAAGGTGCTAATGTTGATGATGTCTGTTTCGAAGCACATCACTATTTGGACATTGATGCTGATGATGATGTTTGTTTTCTTTGATGATGATGATGGTCATGTATTGTATCTAAGTCAAACCTTTGGTCATGATGTATTGCAACTAAATACTCATATAAATGAATGTAGTTGTAATGTATCATTAAAATTATTTATAATAACGACTGTTAAGTATCTTACGACTGTTACTAAGCATGCTAACGATTACAACTTACTATAATGAAAGTTAAATGCTTAAGCGATAACGATTTGTACTAAGGAATACAAAATCCTGCAACGATCATTACTTATGAATGCAAACGATTACAACGATTTACAGTACTGAAAGTTCAATGCTAAAGCCATAACGATATGTATTAAGGAATATAAAATCCTGCAATGATCATTACTTAAGAATACAAACGATTACATCGATTTACAGTACTTAAAGTTAAATGCTTAAGCGATAACAATTTGTACCAAGAAATACAAAATCTTGCAACAATCATTACTTAAGAATGCTAATGATTACAATGATTTATAGTACTAAAAGATAAATGTTAAAGCGATAACGATTTGTACTAATGAAGACAAAATCATGCAGCGATGATTACTTAAGAATGCTAAACATTTCAATGATTTATACTACTAAATGTTAAATGTTGAAACGATTGTACACGATTTTAAACCATTTACCTCATTTGAAGACAGTCTTGATATTTTGGATGTATCTCCCTAGATACTGGTCTAAATTGTATGATCTTTAGCTCGTTAAAAAGCTAAGATCCCTCCCTACAAGTTTGTTTTTTACCACTTGGCTTGATTCGGCTTGGTTAAGCCGATAAAGTCCATGACAAGTTACCTACTGACGACATCAATGAAGTTTATGGGTGAATTTGGTGAAAGAAAAGTGAGACTCATGTTTGGGTTGGAGCATCGTTGAGGGAGGTCACAGTGGTTGGATGAGAGCTGCAGAAGTCATGTTCATGGTGGAGAACTTTGCAACCTCCAAACCTCGATGAGCTGATGCGGGTGTTGGTTGCTACCTAGCTGCCTCGTCCATCTTACCGACGGAGTTTGCATTCGTTGAACTCTCTCATTTTGTAGTTCCAACTTGATGATTGTTTCTGATTTTTGACATCTAGCTAGTACTTGTTCATGATATGGAATGAAAGCCTAATGTTTTTATGTTCATATGGATTCTTGAAAGTTGATTTACATCCTGTAGTTTACGGTTGGACGAATTTGGTTTCTGTCAAAAAAAATGGATTCTCGGTTCTGAAGTTGTCAGAAACAACTCTAAAAAATCAACTTTATCTGCTAAAATACTGATCTGATTCCAATGTTCTTGAGCTTCCTGGAAAGCTAAGACATGGACCTACAACATTGTTGTTGAAGTCAAGGCCTGATTCGGCCGCCAGGGTCTCAGAAAATCCCTGTCAATCAGTCAGTCAGACAGAATCTGTCAGACTCTGTCCCGTCCAGAACACTGTGAACAGTGTTCTATATTTTAGAGATTCCTCCTGACTCCCTCCATAAAAGTTTGGTTTTTTTTATTATGTGGAAAGCTAAGACATAACTCTACAACTTTTATGTTCATCACTGAGGTTGAATCTTTGTATAAGGGTCTCAAAATTATCCATCTTTCTGTTGTTGTTGAACAGTTGGTAATTTAAATCATTTGTTAATATCCTAATTTAAGATCTTGAGATTCTCGATTTTCTGATATTTCCTGCATAGCTTGTGAATCTAGAACTAGAATTGATTAGCTAAAATATTGTCAAACTTCATTCTTATTTTGGGTTTTGTCTGATTCGTATGTCTGCAAGTCTGAAATTTACGTTGATATAATGCATGTTACGAACCCTAGATTACAATCTATATCAAGAACCACATACCAATTCGAAAGCTCAAAATTTTATAAAGGGTCGTAAGAAACTCAAAAAAATCCAAATTGTAGCTCGTTAGAAAGATCTAAATCTGACCTACGATATCTCTGTTGGAAGTTTTCACAAACTCTACCATTTGAGGAGTCGAAAACCTCTTTGAACAGGCTATCCACCAAACCCAGAGAGTGTCATAGATTTGACTTTTAGTTCTGGTTTCGAGTCTGTGGAGTGGATATTCTTGATCCAAATCCAGTGATTTTTAATTCGTTGGAAAGGTGTGTGAGTCGCGCACAACTTTCCTTTGGACTGCCTCTGTTGAAATAGAGTGCACGGGTCCCAAAAACCTTGTTTTCCAGAGTCCTATTCAGACTCATCTTAGTGAAAAAGCTTCTGCGCGTTTTGAGATTCGTTTGGATCTTAGATCATGGATTGGGGCATACCACGTCCACATCACTCGTCCTCCTCCTTCCTTTGCCTTTCCTTCTCTTCCTCGTCCTCCTTTTCCTTCATTTTTCTTTCCTTCTCTTCCTCATCCTCCTTCTCCTTCTCCTTCTCCTTCTCCTTCTCCTTCCTTCGCCTTTCCTTCTCTGTCTCATCCTGATGCTTCTTCCTTTGCCTTTCCTCTTCCATCTTCATTATTTGCCTTTGCTTCTCTTCATTCTTCTTCTTCTTCTTTAATTGTTTTTTCCTTTCCTCCTCCTCCTCCTTATTCTTTTTTTGTCTTTCTCTCTCCTCCGCTTTCTTCTTCATTTGCCTTATCCTCCTTTGCTTTTCAAAATATTTCTGCTTTATCAGTTGACTTTCTTTCTCTTCTTCCTTCTTCTTCTTCTTCAATTGCCTTTCCCTCTCCTCCTCCTCCTCCTTATTCTTTTTTTTTCCCTTTCGCTCTCCTCCACCTCCTTTTTATTGTTTTTTTGTCTTTCATTCTCCTCATCCTTCTTCTTTCTTTGCCTTTCCCTCTCCTCTGCCTTCTTCCTTTGCCTTTGCTTTTCGTTCTCCTCCTCCTTCTTCCTTTGTTTTTCCTTCTCTTTGTCATCCTTCTTCTTCTTATTCATCTTTAGTTCTTTCACATTCTTCCTTTGGTCTTCAGCCTCAATATCTGACGGATAATCATCCACATAATACAATTTCAACGCTTTATCCTTGTCTTTATCATTCTCAATCTTTATTATATTTTGGTACCTTTCATAACACTCATATAGATAGGACTGGCTGATAACTTCTCTAATATTCATCCCATAAAACGGTGGATGATTTCTTGTCTGGCGAGCTTTAAACATTGCTAACATGAACAATGCATAAATTTAACTGCATCATTATATGTTACAACCGCCTCCCTAAGTATTTAATAATACAAATTATCCCATTTGTTAAATAATCACCAACATTACAAATCGTCGCAATATTTGGCTTCATAAGTAAACATTGTTGTAAGATTTAATAAACTTAAGTACAAATCGAGGTAACTCCATAAATACACATCACTTGTGTTTTGAATGTATAAATCGTTGTTGCTTCAAACTTACAAATCGTTGTATAAATCGCAACCATCATAAGTACATATCGTTGTAATGTTTGGCTTCATATGTGTGCATTGTTGTACGATTTATCAAACTTAAGTACAAATCACGATAGTTTCATTAAATCATTATTGTTTCAGTCGTATAAATCGTTGTTGCATCGAACATACAAATCGTTGTAGAAATATAGCCTTCATAAGTACAAATCGTTGAAATGTTTGGCCTTCATAAAAATAAATTGTGCTAACTGTTTTTTGATGCCCAGAAGGTGGATAGGTACCAATCGATTTGTTTCAGTATGAAAATAGGTGTTATTTAGCATGAATAGTAAAACCAGTTGTAAGATTTAGCATTCATATTTACAAATCGATTTGTTTGCATAACGAAACCTTGCTAATCCGACAATGGAGGAAAAACACCCAGAAGGTAGACACAGTCGATGGTGGCAACGATGCTGCCACTGCGCAAACGATGGCAAAGGATTCTCTGGTGGTAGCAGACGACGGCAAAGGGTGCTTCAACGGCAGCAGACGACGGCAAAAGGTATGGCGAGGCAGACGACGACAAAGGATGCTCCGACGGCAGCAGACAACGGCAAAGGATGCTCCGGTGGCAGCAGACGACGGCAAAAGAGGGACCAGTGATAGGAGACGACGACAAAGTTTGTATCGTCAAAGGGAGCGCATGTTACAGCGGATGGTGCAAAAAGTTTACTGATTAAGGCGAAAAAGGAATGTTTGAACTTTAAAGAGTTAACATCATTCTCGAACCGGCGTTTCACTTTTCTAGATGGAGGATCTCGAACCGTCATTTCCATTTTTTTGAATGGTGAACATTTTTGTCATCTTTCCGAACCATCGTTTCATGGCAAGAATGGCAGGAAAGGGTACTTATGTCTTTGCAATCGCATCGGATTATGATGCTAAGTGATGTCGACACACATGGGGATACGAGCCCCGCAAGCTTATATACGTCAGCTCATTGTGACCCCCGAACACGCATTGTGGTTAACGGACGTCTTGGGGGGGGGGGGGGGGGGTAAACATATAACCTGCTCCGCTATGGGAATAAATTGAAATTGGCCGAGGGTTTCCTCAAGAAACGTTAGTCCTCTGGAAGCTTACTTTTCTCTTTAGCAACAACAGAAAACCCTCTCTCTCTCTCTCTCTCTCTCTCTCTCTCTCTCTCTGAGATGTGTTTTCTTTCTAATGTGTAATGTGTCGTTGGCAGCTGCACATGAAGGTCAATCGGAGAGGGGATCGGGTTATGGAGACTACCTGCATGTTACCTAGGATTTCCTCAAGAAACATTAGTCTCTATGGATGTTTTGTGTGTACGTATGATGTTTGATTGTTGGTGGCTGTCGTTAATTGTGTCAATCTAAATAATTGTATGCTAATTTCGATCTGAACATAAATAGTTCTTGAATGGAAGCTTGTAGTCCCTCTCTCTCTCTCTTGATATTTGCTTTGTGATGTGTAATTGTCGGTGGCAGGATGTTGTATTGACGCTAGCTCATTCTACTGTTTTCTTTCTCTCGTGTTTTTGTCGTGTAATTGTTCGTGGCCTTTGTTTTTATATTAAATTTAGGTTGTTATATTCATTTTAGACTTTCAGTAACACGGGCAGTGAAAATCTTAGTGAGGAAATTATTATGAAAATCTATTAATTGCACAGATATGCATAGAAATTACGAGAATTCATAACATAAATGCTTGATCTTTTCTCAACATCACCACTAAAATCCAACAATTAAAACAGTTGATGGAAGGAAAGGAGGAAATGAAACAAGTGATAGCTAAAGAAGGGATCAGTTGTTCCTTGTCAGTTGTCATAATTTAATCGAATTGATAAAGCATAAGATAATTCAGGTATTCGTTTCGTAGTTAACATTTAGGCTAATTAAATGGTAATTGACATTTAGGTTCATGAAATGACACTGAATTGTGTGCACAGTTTTGGCTGCTTAAATCTCTGGTTGGGTTTCTTAAACCCTAATTAGGAAGTTGAGATCTTTGAGATCAGTTGTATTCAAGGGCCAGTGAATAAATTGCTGCTACATTGAATTGTCCTGCCAAAGTTGCAATTATGCCAATCTGATACTTTTATGCCCTACAAAAATGGCACGTTCTCACAAAAACCCACAAATGTGTCAAAATTCTTTGCATGTCCAAAGACACTGATTTCTAACTTGTTATGACCATTTTACCCTTCGTAACATATTTAGGTGAACTACATTTACAAAAATATGTTGTGAACCACAAATATAGTTAAAATTGTTGAAGAGATTCACAACATATTTGTGCGGACCTCTTAATGTTTGCAAAAATATATTGTGCACCTCTGAATATAATTAAAATCATCGAGAAGATTCATAATATAATTGTGCGGAACTCCTGGCATTCATAGAAATATGTTGTGCACCTCATAATATGCTTAAAATCATTGAGAAAATTCGCAATATATTTATGTGAACCTCCTCATGTTCTCACAAATATATTGCGAACCTCAAAATATAGTTAAAATCACTGAAGAAATTCACAACATATTTGTGGGAACTACCTTCCATTCGGACAAATATGTTATATGTTGTAAACCTCCATCTATGATTAAAACTTACTAAGAAGATTCGCAACATATGTGTGAAACTTCCTCACGTTAGTACAAATATATTGTGAACCATACTATCTTTGTAAAAATGCCACGTCTTTCGAAATACCTCACAATTTATCAAAATCCTTTATTCAAAAAATTTGATTCTCAACTTTTTAAAACATTTTTACCCTTTTGCAAATATAACACGATGTTCACAAATCATTTTTGTGAATATTCTAAAATGTGCAAACCTTTTTTTAAAAATAATGTTTGAGGACATTCACATATTAACTATATTGAGAGGTCCTTAACATATTTGTGTGAACATGAAGAGGTCCACACAAATATGTTGTCAATCTTACTAGTAATTTTAATCATATTTGGAGGTTTGCAACATATTTGTGTGAACGTGAAAAGGTTCACACAAATATCTTATGAATATCTTCAATAATTTTAACCATAGTCGGAGGACCGTAGCATATTTGTGCGAACATGAGGAGGTTCACACAAATATGTTGTGAATCTCCTCGATGGTTTTAACTATAGTCGGAAGTTCACAACATATTTGTGTAAACTTCATGCTTACACAAATATGTTGTGAATCTCCTTAGTTTGATTTTATAAAAAAAAGATCATATTGTTCTTGTAAAATGGCATGTTCTTCAAAATGCATCATAATTTGCCAAAATCCTCCTCATATTCAAAATTTTGATTTTTGATTCTTTTTAAGATATTTTTGCCCTTTCACAAATATAGCACAACATTCGCAAATCATTTTTTTTAATGCCCCAAAAATATGCAAAACTTTTTTTACTAAAAAAAAATAATGTTTGAAGATATTCACGACCATTATCAAATGTGAGAGTATTTACTTAAATGAAGTTGATAGTATGACCTACTGAAATCATGTTTGTAAATGTCTCCAAAATGTATGAACTTCCTTTTACTAAAATTGCATAAAGGGCACATGCAGGAGGATATTCATAAATGTGTGAGGACATTCGCATGTAAAGGTTAGGACATTTGCAAATGTAAGAGTATTTAATTAAACAAAATTCATAAATATAGTACAACATTCACAAACCTCATTTAACTAAATACTCTCACATTTGCAAATGTCTTGAGCTTAAGGGTCCTTGTAAATATTTTTAGTTTGATTTTAATCTTTCAAAAGTTCGGAAATGTCATTAAGTTCACACATGTATCATGCAAAACTCCTTTGATTGATTCTAATCTTTCATAGGTTCGCAAGATATTTGTACGAAAGTCGATAGACTAGCGTAAATATCATGTGAATCTCTTTAATTTGATTTTAACTATATTTAAAGGTTCACAACATATTTATGCAAACATAAGAACATCTCACAAATATGTTGTAAATCTCTTCAATGATTGTAACCATAGTTAAATGTTCACAACATATTTGTGCAAGGTGAGGTTACAAATATGTTGCAAATCTCTAAATATTGTGAATCTTATCAATGATAATCATATTCTAAGGTTCGCAACATATTTGTGCAAACTTTATCATATTCACCCAAATATGTTGTGAACGTGAAGAGGTTCACGCGAATCTCCTTTATGATTTTAACCATATTCAAAGATTTATAACATATTTGTGCAAATGACAAACAGTCTTTGCAAATATGTTGTTTAACTATATTCCAACATTCGCAACATATTTATGCAATACAAATATATTTTGAATCTCAGTAATTTTAACCATATCCATTCATGCAAATATGTTGTGAATCTTCTCAATAATTTTAATTATATTTGAAAGTTAAAATATTTATACAAATATGTTTGTACTAACGTCACAAAGTCCATGCAAATATGTTATAAATCTCAATAATTTTAACTATATTTGAAAGTTTACAACATATGTATACAAACGTCAAGAGGCCCACACAAATATACTGCAAAGGGTAAAATGATCTTAAAAAGTATAGAATAAATTATTTTGGACATACTAAGGATTTTGACATATTTGTGGGTTTTTGCAAGATAGGACCATTTTATAAAACAGTACTATCATTTTCCATTTATTTGTTTTGTAACCAAGTGTGGAAGCTCATCATTGTAAAAGGGAATACATCAGAATTGTTGAAAAGCATATATGACAATTTACATTGGGAAGTTCAACCACCATGCATGAAGACTATTCTACGAAATCAGTCCATAATTCAGCATGAAAAATTATACCAAGTACACAAACATTAAGATGTCCAGTACGGAATACATGAACTTGAATTGTCAACTTGTCTCTAAAGAGTTACCATATACATGTAGTTGAATTGTCAATTTGTCCCTATAGAGCAAACATATTTGCATCAGTCAATTGAGGTAACAGACTTTTTACGGCAGTTCGATAGTCCAGAATTCATCAACAATTATTCCAAATCTAGAGAGAGAGAGAGAGAGAGTTGTAGAGGGGGGTATACAAGCTAAATATGGAAAATTACTAGCTAAAGGGGCATGCTTCATAAATAAATACAGGAGAAGCAGATCATGCCCCACAACACCTAAAAATACACGGTTAATGAATATACATGCATGGAATGGAAAGGATCTTGTGTGAAACATGTACAAGGGGATTGCTCCACTCTAAAGAATATTCAAAACCACATCCAAGAAACGCACCCATCTTGATCAGCATTTCTTCAATCAGATCGTATTGATTGACGCTAGAACACTTACAAGAATTGATGCTGCCTTTTTGCATCATCCAAAGTCTTAATCCTGTACAACCTGGTGTTCATTGGTTTTGGGAAAATGACTGGTGAGAACAGATAAATTCTTCAATACGGGCCTTCAATTCGGTGTTTGGAATTAGCATATCTTGAGTGAGATGTGTTCGGTTGAAAGGATCAGACTGACCACCATCAATCAGGGCCACTCGAATGTGAGATATGTGCATGTTAAAAGGCTCTAAAGACACTACTGTATAAATTAGAAGAGCTTAGATTTGTAGATACACTATCACTCAACAGGTGCCTCTGGATGATTGCCCTATCCATCGTAATCTTTGATGCTGGCAAAATCACTGGATCTTTCATCAGTGTATACTGCAACACCAACTACATTGCATTAGTTTTATGAAAAATGAAACATTGCCAACAAAACTAGTTCTCTGATGTTCATGTTTGTGTATGCATGTGTGCTTGCTGTGTGGCTTTCTCAAGTTGCTTCCACCACTGCAGCAGTGAGCATGATGTAATTAATGGACTAAAAAAGTCCATTTTCTCAGTTACATATAGCGGTCTTGTGCACAAAGTTTGATGCAGCATTCTTCTCCCAACAGGACCTGTGGAATTTAACTGACAATATGGGGCAAACAAGGGCAAGGCAACGTAAGCAAGTAGATCCCTAAACCAATTTGCTGGGAATGCGTCCTTGCTCCATAAAATGGAGAGGAAAAAAAAAATTCTGACAATGAGAAGTTAAGCAATCAAGATATGTGGATGATAATGAAGCATGAGTATTGAAGCTTCTAGGTGAGATTCCAGGATAAGGAATACTTTCCACAAAAACCAAATGCAATGTCATTGACACAAGCACATCAATAAAGTTACCATGTCAAGATGTCACTTGAAGACAGAGATCCAAGTTTTACATGTTCCTTGAAAAGGTAGGTGAGCAAGAGAACACAAATGAGAACATGCTACATGGGCATGGTGCTAAATGAAACATGATATTGGATTTTTGGTGTTCTTTTCAAAATTCCAACTCCTATAAATGTGTTCATCCTGATTGATTAACTAGAAATCGACATTTGGATCATGCATTTGGATGGAAAAAATGGTATTTGGAGCATCAAAAATTTATGGAAAATTGTAGGTCGTTGATTTTTGAAACCTTATAAAAATCTCTCCATGCATCGGAATCAAATGCTCCAAGAAGTGATTCCTACCCTCGTAAGGAACCCATTAGTGAAAAAATGTCATTTTTGTCAGAAAAACCCTTCAGATGTGATCTACATATTAAGTTTAGCATAAACCGACCTTTGGATCATGTTTTTCTGACATATATGTCAGATTTCACCATGGTTGAAAATCAACAGCCCACAATATACCAAAATTTCAAACCTCAAAAAAACATTTTTACATTAAAAAACTTTGATTCAAGGCTCGATTCTTACTATTTCGAGCATGCTGAACACATCCATGAGGTCAGATTTGGTCAAAACAACCTCCCCCTATGAGTTCCAACTAGGGAGTTTCTTGCCCACGTAGGTAGCAAATGCTATCTGGGTTGGACCTCCATAAGTGGATCGGATAGGTGCTTAGTGAGGGGTCGTGTTTGGGACTTGGTTATATGGGGTATTGATGTAATTGAGAAGGGTATTTTGGGAAGAAAATATGCTGATGTGGACCGGGAGTTAGAGGGATAATATGGTCAATTGGGTAGTTAGGAGTCTATATAAGCCCAAGTGTCTCACTTGTATCGCATTCTTGGTCTTGTAACAACTTGGATTCTCTAATGAAAATAGATGGCTTTAGTCACTTTGGCTAGAGATTCGCTAATAACAACTTCAGTTAGAGATTCCTAACCTCTCAACTCCCCCTCTTGACTGACCACCCTTTTCCTCCCTAGCTTCTGCTACAAGCTAGCCGACCCCCATCTCTCTTCTTCCATTCTTTTTTCACCATTGTATCTAGGCTTGAGGTACCACCCTCGGGTTGGTGTGTGTGTGTGTATAGTGAAGGGAACATGCTAAATGGGTTTTTCGGCTTTTCCAGTGCTTTCACAATTCTAACCTCATAGATGTATTTGGTATGGCCGGTTTACTATTAACCGACACCCGGATCATGTGTTTTAGATGAAAAAAACAATATTTGGAGCTTCAAATGTAATACCCGTGAATTTTATCATATAAATAAACTTAAAATTTACGTCCTTAGGTTGTTATAAAGATAATTTATTGTTTTAATTGTTTATTTGTACTTGAATCTCGGATATCCTATTTGGATCTTCAATGTCGGATCCATAAATACCCTGTTCGGATCTTCGATAATCCGCTAAGATCATTAGATATCGGATCACGAACCTTAATTTCAATATTTACTAATCAATTTTCAGTCAAGGGGATCGGATTTCTGGTTTTGGATCCACAAAATCTTGGACATCGGAGATTTAAATTGGTTTGGGTCCAATTAGAGTTTCTAATTGGATCTGAGATATGTTGCTTGGAGTCCATACTAGTTGGCTTGGACTCGTAAATATTAAATTTAAAGCCACGGTTCCAAGTCAGGGTAAGATAAAAACTTCGGATCCTTGGATCCGAATTTATTTAAGGGGTGTATGAAGCACAATGGACTTGGGATCCATAATAAGTTAGTAGAGATCCATAATAATGTAACTGGATCCACGAAATTTTGTTTTAGTTGGGTTACATTAAAAAAAACTAAAATATTTAATAAGTTAAATATTTAGATGTGCGTTCAGATCATCGGATGGATCAGGATATGCCCAGGATATGGACCCAACTGTGGCGGGTCACGGGTTCGGGTTCAGTCGAACCAAACTCGCACCTGTCGGTGCGTTAAAACCAAGTCACGAAAAAAAAAACTTAAGGTTAAAAGAGAGGATTATGCAAACCCTAAAAAGGGTTTGCTTTTGAGTTAAATGAGAGAGGGGTTGTGTGTTTTCACACAGCCGCTGGGAAAAAGATGGGGTAACCAACCCCTTCTCTCTCTCCCTCCACAATTCTCTCCCTAACCGACTCTCACGCTCCCCTTAAGACCCCCATTCCCTTTCCTCTCACGAAGACTCTCTCTCACTCTCTTCCTCCCACACGCTCTCTTCCTCCCGCCTCTTCTCTCTCTCACGTGCGACGTGAGGGGAGGACGATGGTGGATCGGTGGTCGACAGACCCTCTAACTCGTGGCAGCAACCACCGAACTTCGGGACAGAGGTAGGATTTCCTGTGTCTTTCCTTTGGGTATTCTGTGAATCGAGCATGGTGTGTTGGGTTGCTATGCTTTTGCAACTTTATTAGGTTGCAAGCCTGTAGGGGATCTACCGTAAACCCCAAATTGGTAGATTTGGGAATTTCGGTTGCTGAAAATCCATAGTGACAGGAGGATTTGGGGTTTGAAGTGCTTGGGAAGCCCCAAATCGTGAACTTCTGACAGTAGGGTTTTTGTGCTTTTGCATAAGTATCGATTTTAAGTATGCCTTGTGTTGTTGTTCGAAATTCCTTTTGGGATTTTCGATTCTGATGTAGGATCTATTGGGATTTCGTAGCCTGTTTGTTTAAATAGGTGAAGTCGTTGAGCATGACCCCTATAAGTGGGTTTAAGTTGTGCAAAAACGCAGAATCATGATTCTGAGTTTGGGTTGCAGACAGGGGAAGCCTTCATTTGGTTCCCTGTTTACCATATCAGCAAACGGTGAGGGTGCACTTATATATATATATATAGTGGTTTGTTTTGTATTTTGGCTTATACACACACAAAAAATTAAAATTGTGATTCTGTATAAGGTCCAAACCCTATGTGAGACGAACTTGCGCTTGTTTTTTGGCACACTACTACACTGTTCATGTTGTCCTCATGGGCTGGAGTCCCGCAAGGGAGGATGCGGGTTTTCACTTTACTTTTGCATACGGTGTTGCAAACTTAAAGAATTGACTTTAATAAAAATATAATAATTAAGAACAGTATAATATATGTTCTGAGATCTTCCATTTCGAGAATGGAGATCTTAGAGATCCGGTCTTGAGGAGACTCTGAGGATACAAAAACTCCGTGTGCTTAAATTTGGTCCCATGAACTCGATATTGAGGTTCCTTATCCTGACCACGGTTTTAGGGAGAGTCTGTCACTTTACCTGGGAGTGGTGTGTTTGACACAACTGTTGTTTTGGTACCAAGGAAGTGGCACTTGTGAGTGTGGGGTGTCCCTTGTGTCCCCGACATTAGATGTGGAGGTCTAATGTTCCGAAGGTGATTCGGTCGAGGGCTAAGTTTGGAACCAAGTAATAAAATATAAATTTGTGTGCTAAGTTACCCTGAGAACCTAACTTGACCTCGAGGATTGTACCCGTTGGGTGTATCCGCGGGCAATGGTAATTAAAAAGAGGAACTTAAAGTTGTATGCATTTAATAGGGCACGCATATGGAAAGAGAAACTTTTATGAAAGATGATAAAGTGTTCATGCATTGCACATAAATTATACATATTCATGCTATGCATTAGAACATGCATATGTTATCTGTTTCCTTAATTGTTATATGTTTGGTGGATGCATGATGTTTAACTCAGAGTTACCAGTCGAGGTAGCGGGAGCGGGAAGCGAGGCACTTTCAAAATTTTAAGAAGCGGGGAAGCGTGGGACTACTTAGAAAAAAATTCTGAACTGTCTCGGAAGCGAACCGGAAGCGACCTAGGAAACGAACCGGAAGCGAAAAAAATGAAAAAAATGGAGAAGCAAGGGGGAAGCGTGGGGGAAGTGTGCTTCCCATTTATGGGAAGCGCGTTTCCCATAAAAGGGGGATGTGCTTCCCATAAAAGGGAAGTGCGCTTCCCAAAAAAGGGGGACGCTTCCCCTCACGCTTCGAAAGCGCGACGTTTCGCGCTTCCCCTTTTGCCTAAGCGCTTCCGGTAACTCTGGTTTAACTTCTAATGCATGTTAAATGCTCAATTCTACTTGAATTGTAATTCGTGGTATTGATTAATGTTCTTTTGTGCCTAATAGATGTACAATGTTGTATGAATGCTTACCTGAATTATGTAATTATTATAATTGCATTCCTCTGAATCATTGCATGAATTCGTATTTGTGGTCATGGGACATTTAAATGTTGTTAATGATGTTACCTTCTAGTTAGCTTCTGATAAATTGTTGACTCTCGTAGCGTAGGCCTTTGCTTATTCTTGTATATACTGAAATTCACACTCGGCACCCACACCACATACTTGACACATAATATACCTGCAAGAAAAATTACAGTAATTCCTACTTAGACAGTTTTAGTCTAATTCCTATAAATTTATCATTTTTCAGGTAAAGAGTAGAGTTTGTGAGCGGTTGCAGGATGAGGCTTCGATCGAGATTTTGGATTTACTGTTTCAGGGATAGTTTGAGAAACTCTGATGTTATTATTCATTGATAATGAAATGAAATAAATGTTTTGGTCTTGCTCCCCTGTAATGTTCCAGAATACTTAACCTTATAGTATTACTTGTTTCCGTTGTTTCTAAAAAGAAAAAAAAAATCTCAAAATTTGGGTTAAGATTTTGGAGGGTTACATCAAAAATTTACAAAGATTTTGGACCACAGATTTTTTTAACCATATAAAAACACAACCATGCATCGTAATTGAACTCTCCAAGAGCTTATCCCAATAAAATTGAGTATGTAGATGACATCTATATGGTCAAAATTTAAAACTAAAATAAAAAAAAACCCAAAATCCCATTTAGCATGTTTCCCTCACTCTATACCTATGTCACAAAGATTCGACCAACCAGGTGTCGCACCCACGTCAACGCGATGCAGGTGCACGTGTGGCACCCGGTGCGGTCAACCCGACCCTGAGTTCGGTCAATGCACCCAGGGTCATAAATGTCCAAATTTTGGACTTTAAAAAAACAAAAAGAGCTTGATGAAATGGGCTGAGAGGAGGATTAGGGCAAAAAAAAATTGCCCTCTCCTCCCGACCCCGACGCTGCGACCCGTCTCCCGATCCTGACGTCGGCGATGAGTACGAGCTACCACCGTCCGGCGACACCTCTCCATCTCCAACCCAGATACACATTCAGTGTCTCATTCTCTCCTTCAATCTCTCTCTCTCTCTCTCAATCTCTCTCTCCCCTCGTCTCTCAATCTCTCCTGAGAACACTAAAAACCCAACCTTAATCATAACCCAAGACTTTGATCTCTTTATAGGTTTAAGAACCATAATCATAAATTTCATTTTTCTTGTGATGTTTTCAAAAATCTGTTTTCTTGGATAAATATCAGAAAAGTTATGGTATTTAAAAAAATTGGTTTTCCCAAAAATGTGAAGGAAATGTTTTGGCGTGTGTGTGTATATATATATACACACACGCTGGTTCTGCCCACTTTCTTGTTCTGTCTCATTCTACGCAGCTCAAACTCACAGTTTGTTGGTGTTTTTTCTCACATTCAACACCATAGATGTGATATATAGGTTTTGTTTAGTGGGAACCGGCTTTTGGATCACCTAAATCTAACCTGTATACAGGTTTTTTCAATGATTCAAAATCAATGGCTATGAAGGTATCAGTTTTTTTTTTTGCTCATAAAAGCATATTTTTTCATCAAAAAATCATGATCCAAGAGTCGATTCTCACTAAATCGAGCATGCTAAACACATCTAATGGTTCAGATCTATCATAAGACACTTCAAAACTATGGAGCAGAATGGGACAAAACGAGAAATGAGGCCTAATATGTTCAGTTCTCATATATATATATATATATATATATATATATATATATATATATATATATATATATATATATATATATTCGGATTCCTTTAAAACACTTATTTACATGTGTTTAATGTTTAATCCAAACCTGCAGATATGTTTATAATTGCTTACTCATTAAGCAACATGCTTTGGACTGAATTAATTTAACAAGAAATAGATAGTATTTTTAAAATACTTTAAAATAATAAATAGTATTTTTTGTTATAATATTGTCATTTGAAAATATCACTAATTTATCGCAATATTTTCAAATTGTGGGTGCTATTTGTGACACACACACACACCAGTTAAAAAAGAAAGCATAGTTGTTGGTGTTTTTCTTAAATCCGAACATTCATGTAGATGTGTTTATCATGGCTTGTTACTAGAAAATATGCTTTGATATTGAATTAATTCAACCAAAACATTTGATTTTTTATCACAAAGTTTTGCTGCAATATAGACTGTTAATTTTAATTGGATCTCTTTAGAAACCCATTTAAACATAAAAGTTTTGCTGCAATATGAATCGATTTGATGATATTATAATAATTGTTTTTTATTTCATTAGTGTTACTGTTGTTAACTGTTAAAACTTACAAATTATGTATATATATAATATAATTTTATATATATACCCTCCGGCACCCCCGCACCTATGTGACATAGCTCTATACACACAATATACATAACCAAAAAAAGAATAGTCAACTTTAGCAAATAAAATGGCAAATTCACCACAAATGTAGACCCACAACAAATAAACAGTGACAGAAATTTGCATTGAAATTTTCATTACCATGGGCATTTTAGTAAATTTGTAAGAGAAAACCATACATGTATTAGCTATACTTTGGAAATGCACCATCTTTAATGTGCTTTCTCATAAAGCTACTAAAATACCCATGGTTGGTGACGTACACCATGCTTGTGGTAAACGCTAACATTGAAAGGCTTGCAACATAAACAGCCAATTTCAAAGCAATTCATCTGCTTTTCAAGAAAAAAATCACTTCACCTGAATTGGGTCAAGAAATTCATCTGGTGTTCACCTGAATTAGGTCAAGAAATTCATCTGGTATGTCCCCTAGGGCAGCTTCAACATCCATTGCTTTTGAAGCAGCTGCTTTCACTTTGTTGCCAAGCTCCACAAACTCCTGAATCATCTGTGCATCCTCTCCTATTTTACCAAGAACATTAGCTGTAGCTGTAAATAACTGGATACATTTATGAGAGCCAGTAGATTCCACTAGAAGAAATAAAGACAAACTCAAGCAAAAATGCCAACACAAAAGTGCTTGTTATGGTGCACATGGGACTAGCTTAAATTGTGGGCAGTGATACAAGAGTAGCCAAGAATTGTCAAATATTGTTGTGTGTGTGTGTATATATATATATATGTATATATATATATGTATATACTTTTTATGTATATATGTATGTATATATGTATGTATATTTAGTATGTGAATAATGTAATATGTATATTATATTTAAAATGTACTTTTTTATTTTTTGTTTCTTATTTTTTATTTTTTTTCTAACTAGCTGTTAGAGTCAGCTAGCAGTTAGGCATGTCTAACAGCTAGGTAGACTAGAGGCTAGTTGGCTATCTCTCTTCCTCCCATTTTGTGTATATATGTGGGCAACCTGTCCATTGAATTCTATGCTCTTTGTGAGCATTATTTATAAAATAAAATATATATTTTTCATGTGTTGCTCTCTTGCTCTTTGCCTTGGTGCATTTGTATTTCCCTTAGTGGTGTGTGTTGTTGGCTTATAGCCCTCTTGTATTCCTTCATTGTTATTAGATTACATGGTATTAGAGCCTTGCTGTATCTTGTTTGAAGCATTTGTCTCTTGGTGGTTACAGATTCAAGCTCTTCATATTCCATTGTTCTTGATCATTCTCCACCATAGCCGAGAAAGAGTCTACCACCGTGATTTCCTTCAAACTCAACGACTCCAACTATCTAATATGGGCAACCGCTATGTATAACCATATCAAAGAAAAGAAATTATGGGGGTACGTTAGTGGTGTTAATATACATACATATTAATATATGTATATATATAAATGGTGTGTATTGGTACATATATATATATACAAATTTATTTTTACACTTGTGGTATGCATGTATTTTTCTTTTTTATTTAAAGGCTTTCTAGCATTGGGACTAGCCCAACGGCTAGTTGGTCTAGCCTCTTGTGTTCCCTTTTGGCTCTATAAAAGGGGATCTACCCCATTGTTTATGTAATGCTTTCTCACGCATTTTTATAATAACTATTTTATTTATTTTTACATTGTGTGGCCCTCCAGTGGCTTGTATTTGTGTGAGTTTGTATTTTGCCCATAAGTGGCCTAATGTATTTGTGAACTCTTGTGTGTTCTAGTAGCCTTTAGAGGCATTTGTTTGTACTCTCTTTCTTGTTTCATTACATGGTATCAAAGCCTTGAGCTCTTGAAGCTTGTGGATTCATGATCGTGCTCATGTTGGAGGTTCAAAAGCTTGTGTGAAAGCTTCTTGGTGGAATCTTCATCAAACTCCTCATCTCCATCTTTCTTTCATTCTCCTCTTTCCAATGGCCGATAAAGAAATCGTCACCATTGTTCATCTCTTCTATTTAATTTAGGACATTGAGGCCTACAATGTTCTGGTTCATAACAATGGTGACAAATGACTTTACTTTTGTCATAATCATTGTCTTGTCTACTGAAATGAGGCGGTCTATAAGTGTGCAAATAGTTTCGCGGTCTAAATACGGCTAGAACGGAATCCTCTTCATTCTTTGGAGGATTCTTTGTTAGCCTATTTTCCTCTAATAGTTAATTCTTCAATAGTCTCAACAATAGAAGGAAAAAAGCCGATTTGATTGTTTCAAATTCCAGTCTCAAACCATTTACAAATTGGTAAAAATGTTTCCTATCGAGTTATTTTTGGCCAAGCTTGATATATTTGGAACAATGCCACTTTGGCTCAAGAAGAGCCAACTCTTCCCAAAGTTCGGACAACTCATTATAATATTCTCTAATGTTTTTGTTCCTTTGGATCATAGTTCGCACTTTGTCTTGTAAATTGCACACATGTGCAATGTCTTTAAGGGAATATATATTTCTAAGATATTCCCAAGCCTTATTGGCATGTTCAAATTTTAGAAGACTAGTGCATTTCTTGATATCTCCGTTATTAATTAGCCAAAACATGATCTTGGTATGCCCCATCCTCCATTCTTTCTACTTTTTCTCATAGGTATCTAATGCCTTAGTTTTCTCCCATTCTACGAGAGGTACCTCTTTCTCATTTTCAATCTTTTTGAGAATTAGTTTTAGTTCCAAATTGAAACCATCTACTAACCCCCACAACCCCTTCCCCCAAATATGGTGCTTCATGATTAAAGCCCACATCACATAATTGGTATCATTTAGTTTTACAGGCATGATGGTGACTTTATCATTATTATCAATTATTATAAGGGTGAAGAAGAAAGAGAGGAGATAAGAAAATAAAAGAAAAAGAAGAAAATATGAGAGAAAGGAGCAAGAGCACAATCACAATATTTGAGTAGTCAACGATCCTTCGAACCACTTTTTTCTTCAACTATGTAGGCACAAGAGCACTTGAATCACGAACAAGGAGACAAATCAACTTTTTACTAGAATGGTACAAAAAACGGAGTGACAACTTTCCAAGATCTAGAAGCTTCCAAGCTCTGATACCATGTAAGGAAATGAGGATCTTCCACGAAAGCACAAATGCTTGCAATAAGTGTCTAACTAGTCCAACGGCTCTATTTGTAGCCATTGGACTAGCTCTAACGGCTATTCATAACTAGTCAAATCTTTGACTAGTTTTGAGTCTAGTTCAATATAAACTAGACAATCCTAAAATACAAAAATAAATAAAGAGAAGAAAAAGAAATATATAAATAATATATAAATTATTAAGGGGAGTTACCCCTATTTATATATATGGAGAGAGGGAGAGAGAGGAGCCTTTAGAGAGCTCCAAGAGAGTTGTTGGAGCTAGTCCAACGGCTCTATTTGTAGTTGTTGGACTAGCTCCAATGACTATTCAAAACTAGTCAAATCTTTGACTAGTTTTGAGTCTAGTTCAATATGAACTAGACAACCTAAAATACAAAAAATAAATAAAGAGAAGAAAAAGAAAATTATAAATATAAATAATATATAAATTATTATATATTAAAATATATTATGTATAATTATATTTATGTGTATATACACTTTTTATCATAAACAACCAGGCCTACAATTGATGTATAAAAAAGAACAATAAAGTAAATTAACAGGTTGATAAGCATAGATACAAGACCAATGGTAGTCCTACAATACAACAAGGGAACAACAAGGGGAAACATCGATGCAAAAGATAAACTTTCCTTCTATGGTACCCAGACACTCCATTTGGCCCTCCGTACCCATGTTGACAAGTGTATCCCCATGTCAACACGCGTCAACACCCGGTCACACCATTTTACCCTCCATACATACAAGTTTGTATTTAATTTAGAATTTAGAATTATATTTTTAGTTTATAACTTTATATTTTCATTATATAATATATTTTAGATATAGCATATATATTTAGAATCTTAGATTATATTCAGTTTATTTTGAATTTATTTTGTATTTGTGTGATATTTAATATATATAACAGTGTCCCCGTACCAACATTTTTTGGGATTGTCATGCCCGTGCCCGTGCCCGTGCCCGTACCCGTACCCGTACACGTACCCGTACCCGTACCCGTACCCGTACTCGTACCCGTACCCGTACCCGTACCCGTACCCGTACCCGTACCCGTACCCGTACCCGTACCCAAGTGACATAGCTTTCCTTTAAATAGTAGAGCTTGACCAATGGCATGCCTGCTTGCCGAAATTTTTTGATAACATGTTGGCTTTTGGAAAAAGAAACTTAATTCCATCACGCACTATTCCACAACCAAACACATATTCCTCATTGGAAATGAAGACAATATTTTCTATCAAGGCGAAGTAAGCAGGATAAGTTTGGAATTCGGCCCAAAACACCCATGGAACACAGTATAATTACATGCAACAGCAAAGCTGTAAAGACATTTGAGTGTCTGCACAGCATGGAACTAAAAAAGAAAACCTTTATGCTACCCCCAAATACACAAAATAGTACACTATTGAATCCCATTGGAGTGAGCAAGGGATCAAGTCAAATCATAGAGAAAACACCCAAAACTGCATCTCACAACTGAAATTAACATTAAAAAGCTAAGGGCCTCGACACTTTCACGAAATTAAAGGAAACAAGATGCCTAAAATTTTTGATGCACTCGTGCACTAATTGCACGCATGACTCTGTGGAACAGAAGTCGAGACACAAATTCATAAAGCCCTTCACCCAGACTAGGCTGACACGAAAATCAATATCCAAAACCCTAACCAACTTAAAAGCTGGTCCTCCACTCAATTCCCAAGTCAAGTTAACATGCAAGGAAGAAGGTTCTCAAATCACCACCAAATGAAGAACAACAACTCACTTTAAGAATGGTTGGTGGAAATCATACGGTAGAAATCAAGCTACCAACTACCATTCATTTAACACTTTTGTTACTTATAATTTTGAAATCATGACTACAGACTGCAAAGAATGGTATTCAAAAACCGGTCATTGAAGTGATACTAACAAATAAAATAAACCAGCAGAGAACAGGAACAACTTATTTCATGGAGTTGACAAAATATAGAACAAAGAAAAAGCAGGAAAAAACACATTTTTTCTCAAAATGCGACAGTCCAAGAGTGCCAATAGTAAAATGTGAATAGCGTTCTCAAATAAGACGTACCCAACATCAGGTTGCCCCAAGAAAATGGGATGATCAGGGAGAGCGCTGACATGAAAAAACGGTCCAAGCAAGCTCGTTACCACAAAGACTCGGCCATCCACATGGCTCTGTGTTGGGCACCACTTGGGATGATTAACTAATGCCTTTGCACAATTATGATAACTAACCAACATCTTCAGCGCTCTTAACAGCGGCTGAAAGTTCCCGAGAGCCGAAACCTTGTTCACCTCCGTCCGCAGATCCTCAAACACTGGCCTGAGAATAGTCTCTAGCGTATCCTGATCCAAATCCCTGAAGAAATCGTCCAGAAACCCAGGAGGACACCGAGTTCCACTGCTGCCGCCACCTACCCCACTAAAACCATCAATCGAGATCGAAAACTCCGAGCAAATCAACGCCACTAGTGGCGAAGAAGGCGAATTATTTGCCACCGTCTCTGCTTGGGGGAACATATCCGGATTCGCCAAATGAATCCTACAGTAACAAATCGCCAACTTCTTTGCATCTCTGACCACCGCTTCCATCTCCCCCCCTCGACTCCCTATCCTTCATTGACCCGAACTTCCGCCCCTCATCGATCGCCCTCCTATAGCACCCGACCAGATAATCAATCGGCGGCTCAGCGCCAGCGAAGACGGATGAAAGGCTATCAACAAGGACTCTCTCAATCAGATCCCTTGAGAGCTGCATGGGGCGACTCTCACTGAGGATCTCGGCGGCCGTGAGCTCGAGATTCAGCGGGCTCCGTGAGGGAGAGGAGGAAGATCCGCCGGAGGAGGATGTCTTCGAGGCCCGGAAGCGTCTTCTTAAGGGATTTCTGGCTCGCCATCTCCAGAAGCACGATCGGATGAGAGAGGAGATCAAACACGGGAAGAAACCAGAGAAAAAGCGAACTTTCTTCTCATTCAGAGGAGAGATCGAATCGACGACGGTTCTAAAGGACCAATAGAGGAAGAATTTTGGTCTGATTATGGTTAGGGTTAAGGGTTTCCCCCTTTATAGCGACGCTAGGATTTTGCAGAGACGGGAGCGTGCTTCTCTGTTCTCCCTCTCCCGCGAGTAGAAATATGAGAGAGAGAGAGAGAGAGACAAAGTATCCGTTTCGATGCTGAACCACCTCCCATTATATAGTCGTTCTCAGAACCTTGATGATTATGGATCCACCTTCTCGTTTTCCTGAAAAATTACAAAATGACGATGGTTGTAAACGGGTCGGACTCGGTTCCGATCTGGGTACGACAAAATCGAGTCTAACATTATCGGATCCGGATTCATATTCAGAGTCGGATCAGCTAAAACCGAATCTGGATCTGACCAGCTTAAGATCTGACTTTCACGTGTACATTCGGATGCAAAAAGTGATACCAGATCCAAATTTGACTACCAAATCCAACGAAGGAATTTGGATTTGGTCCCAACTGTTTGCGTATGTGAGGATGAATTATGAAAACATGTTGTAAATGGGTAGAATCATCCGTTTTTTGAAGAATAGATCCGGATCCAACTCGGATCTCAATTCCGGTAGGATCCGATCTTGTCTTGTACTGAAATCACTCGGATCTCTGTGGTGACATTCTTATACTTTTACCTCTCACTGGTAAAACAGCTCTTGTTTTTTGTTTTTTGCTTAGCCCTCGGGATCTCTTTTTCTTCATCGAAGAGTGCGACTGTGCGAACAGCTTTGACCTTAAGAAAAAAAATATCCCTCATGGTTTTTTTTTTTGTAAATTCTACACCGGATTCACCAAAAAAAGCTACCACAAATAAGAATTATTTTGACTGTAAAGTTATGTACTTAAGTCGTAGACATCTTCAAATAAAAATAAAAATCTTATATTCACAAATATAAGTTATAATCCGTAAAAAAGAAAGTTTATTCACAAATATAAGTCATAGTTTACAGTTTACAAGATGAGTACATCTCCAAATAAAATCTTATCTTTGCAAATATAGGTTATAGTTTGTAAATAATAAACATCTACATATACTGTTCACAAATATAAGTCATAGTTTGCAAAAAGAGTACATATATAAATAAAAGCCTATATTGGTAAATATAAGTTATAGTTTGCAAACGAAATACATTCATAAATAAAAGCCTATGTTTTTAAATATATGTTATAGTTAACACAAAAAATACATATAAAAATAAAAACCTATATTTAGAAATATATGTTATAGTTTACAAACGAAGGACATCTAGGAATACAAGTTTATGTTTGCAAATGTAAGTCATAGTTCACAAAATAAATATATCAACAAATATAAGCCTGTGTTCACAAATATGTGATGTAAATGTCTCTATTTTTGCAAGTCTGCAATGACAACGAAGTTCACATGTTTACATCACATATTTAAGAATGTAAAAACCTTCACACGTTATTTTTATAAAAATTTACTTTAAGTATACAATAACTTAAAGTTAAAAAATGGCATCCGTAAATGCAAGTTATAATTTACAATTATATTATGCGAATGTTTCGACCTTGGCAACTCTGAAAGATGAACACCCATAAATACATATTCATGTTTACAAATATGATTTCAGGTTCGCAAATATCTATTGTATGAATGTTATTTAATTGGTAAGGTTAAGTCCTAAGTTGAGATGATTTGGCAGAACTCAAAAGCATATGGAGTATCCATTCATCATCCATGATTGGGCCGGCTTTAGTTTTTCGGCAAAAGAAAAAAGAGCAATTTTACAAAAAAGGCGCTTAACTATCAAGCTATTTACAAAAAGTTACAGTTAACCGCCAGGAATATAAAAGTAATGCACTGTCAAAACAGTGAGATTAGAAGACAAAATTACCCTTAATTTTAAAGTTAGTTACATTCCCCCGAACGCAATGGCGTTTCTTTAAATCTTCTCACGGCCAAACTTGTGGCCTATGTTGCCTGCTCTCTCTCTCTCTCTCTCTCTCTCTCTCTCTCTCTCTCTCTCTCTCAATGGCAAAGAGTAGATGTGGCCTATGTTGCCTGCATCTTTGAAAAGCTCCTCTTTCCCATCTACCAAACGAGTACCACTCCGCATTTCATTCATCTACATTCTTCCCTTTTTATACCAATTATCACCGTCATCATGACCATCACCCCATCGTCACCATCTTCATCTCTATTGGATGTTGTTACCATCGTACGTGCAAATGTAGATACCCATATTGTTTATGATCACCTGATGCAACTGTTCTTGGGGACTACCCATCATTACCAACATCATTCATCATCATCCTCATGCGTTTGTATGTACGATCACCCCCTTATCCCACTTCTATTCTATGCCAATTCGGATTTTAGTTTTCTATAATTGATTATTGATACTCAGGCTGTAAGGATGATGCCTAATAAAAAGGATGATGATAAACTTGGGGATGCCCTAAATGAGATTCATCACGCTATACATCATCATGATGGTGTGTTTTATGATGGACAGCATGGTCGTAGACTCGTAAGTAGCCAACGATGCATCATCATCAGATGCTCGTCTGCCGATGACGTTGTCCGACGCATATACACGGCTATAATTATGCCTATAATGGATCGAGGGCATTAGTGACAAAAGTTAAAACAGCCAGATATGGGCAATCAAAAATTCGGGAGATTTTGAAATGTTTCATAAATCTCACATTTTTTCTGCTAAATATCAGCAATAAAAAATAAATTAAAAATATAAAAATATATATTTTTATAAAAAATAAAAATAAAATACATTTAAAAATAAAAATCTCGAGGGTTTTCACGATAAATATCTATTAAAAATGTAAAGCTCGTGATATTTGTCATGCTTTGAAAATCTTGTGATAAACTTTCAAGCAATTTCTCGTGATATTTGCCACAGAGATCGAGGGTAAGCTGTAATTTTATATGTTAACCACACCCACCTTGCTCCCATATGGTTAGTTGTAATATTTGAAATGTCAGGTACCTTTTTTATAAATTGTTCAAAAAAAGAAAAACATGATAAAAGAAAAAGTCTGCCTCGTGTCCCTGCCTGTTAGGTTTATATGCCAATGTACCTATAGAAATGTCAAAATTAGGTTTAAGGAGTTCAAAAAAGTTGGAATTTATTTGACCTGTGAAAATTGTCTATTTAAAATAACTTGAAAAATAAGCTAGAACCTGAAGTGTACGGAGAATGCTCCTAAACTCCCCTTATGTTCGCAAAAACGTGACGTGAACGTTTCAACCTTCACAAGTTGGTCGCATATTGGCATCACATATTTACAAATGTAAGGACCTTTACATGTCATTTTCATGTGAATTTAGTATACAATAACTTAAAAAATATAACATCTGCAAATATATATTGTAGTTCAAAAATATACTATATGAACATTTCAACCTTTCACAACTCAAAGAAACATCAATAAATAAGTGTGCACGTTCACAAATATAGTTTTAGGTTCGCAAATATATGTTGATTGTATGTGCATCCCTATCTCTTAAAAAATGACTTCTACATGTTATCTGGGAATGTCCTAAGTTTCACATACTCTGATATGCACGAATATCGTCCAATTCTTATGCTTTATTTATTTGTGATTTAAATTTTGATATCTTATCTTAAAAGTGTAATTATACACAAGATTTGTCCCATTGATGCTAATATGACAGTTGTTTGTATCTTTCTAATGTAAATATATTTGCTACAATCATTTTATGTATAGGATCTCATCCGTTCATTCAGCATGGTTGATTTGCCAAGAATGAACTTTGTCAGAGAAAAATATGCTTTAATGAGTTGAGAAATTTCAAAGCGGCTGTTGATCTTTAGATAAAAAATAAAAAACGGTAAGATGGAATCCAGTGATCCAAGTGTTGATCTTCACAAAACAACCCATGGAGATCATACCTACAAGTTCAGATTTACCCAAAAAAATGAAAATGCTAAGCAGATTCTAGCAAATCTTTCCCCGTTTTGGGAATATATTTGCCATTCGTACATACAAAATCTAATTGCGATCTCATGATGCAAGTCGTTTTGCCACAATCATTTATACTGACTTGCTTTATGGTTTATCTTTCCGTACAATTAAGCTTCCAAAAATTTCCCAAAAACCATAATAGAATGAAGAGAGCTAGTTTTTGGCAGTGGAAACATTAAATGCAACAAAAGGAGGACCTGGAAAACAGGCGAGAAGTGAATTGACATTTCTATTGGTAAAAATTAGCAATACCAATTATTCTGCTTCTTCTGTGGACCCATATAATCAGTGGAGAGCAGACCCAAAATTCTCATGTAATAAGGGAGTTGAAAGCAAACTTATAGGTTTTAAATTTGCTAGCATGGGAAGTATAGCAAAAAGCTTTAAACAAAAAGGACCAGCTCATAAATAAATTATTTTATCATTCAATATTGATGAATGAAAGAATTATTAGCAGGATATTGAAGAACCCTTTTTAGATGAGGTTACAAAGGTCAGTGGGGACTCCATGACTACTGTGGAAGAATGAGGCAAAACTGTTAGACAGTGTCATCAACGTCATCGAGCCATGGTGAGGCTGGGCATTGAGCATTAACAGGCCCAAATAGCAACTCCAGTCTGAAGGCTGGACCACATATGGATTTGCCTTTGCGTCCAACTTTATCCAAATCTCCAACAGAGAACTGCATAACGATATTCATGATTGTGGTCAACAATATTTCTATAGTATATGGTGTCATTTATACATATAGTAAGATTAGTATGAGTGTTTATCTATATACACATATTTTGAGAAACTTAACTCTCAGGCCTAACCCCAAGGCTGCTTGGGTTGGATAGGCTAAAGCCTCAACCAACTTGGACTTTGTGACTTGAGTCATGAACTATGTCACAGGGACTCTTGTAACAGGGCACCACACCCGCAGCCAGGCAGGTGTGACACTTGGACACAACTTCCTTTGTGTTAGATGAAGTCAACCACACTAAGGTCCATTTCTATCCAAAAGTAGATTCAGTTAACCCTAATCAAGTCTATTTTTATCTATATTATATATATAAATACATAAATGCACACAAATACACGTAGTGTTAACTTAAAACTATTAAAAAATGTATATATATATATATATCCTCCCTGCACCCCCGCACCCAAGTTTTTTTAAAGTGTTCATCTATATACATATAGTAAGATTAGTATGAGTGTTCATCTATATACATTATACACATATTTTGAGAAACTTAACTCTCGGACCTAACCCCAAGGCTTATTGGGTTGGATAGGCTAAATCCTCAACCAACTTGGACTTTGTGACTTCAGTCATGAACTATGTCACATGGACTCTTCTAACAGGGCACCACACCCGCAGCCAGGCAGGTGCGACACTTTGGACACAACTTCCTTTGTGTTAGGTGAAGTCAACCACACTGAGGTCTATTTCTATCCAAAAGTAGATTCAGTTAACCCTAATCAAGTCTATTTTTATCTATATTATATATATAAATACATAAATGCACACAAATACACGTAGTGTTAACTTAAACTATTAAATTTTATATATATATATATATATATATATCCTCCCCGCACCCCGCACCCCGCACTCAAGTTTTTTTAAAGTGCTGCATCACCGCATCCGCACCCATACCGGCACCCGCATCTGCATCTGCACCTGCACCTATGTGACATAGGTCATGAAGCAATATGGAATGAGCCAAATCTCCATGTACGGCTGCACATGAATCTGGTCCGATCAGAGCTTGGGCTGGCTCAAACTTGACTAAAAAAAAACATTATTCAAACTCGGCTCAAGCTCGGTCCAAGCTAAAGAACCTCTGTTGATGATTGGCTCGAGTCTAGCTCAAGCTGAATATCCTTAAAAGAAGCTTTTGAAATTGGTCATGCACTGTGGATTTGAACTCGGGACCCCTCTAAAAAGGACTATCGTCTTATCCATTTGGGTGATACCCTTTTTTTGTTTGTTTTGTCAACAAGATGTATATATACCAAACGAAGGTGTTATATAACTATATGAACCGAGCTTAATCGGGCTAATCGAGCTTAACCAGGCTAGATTGCCTGTTCAAGCTTAGTTCATTACGTATACCAACCCTGAGCCCTTGTTCAAGCTCGGCTCGTTTATTTTTTTGGACAAGTCTGAGCAAAGCTCCAACTAGCTCGGCTCATTGTGTAGCCCTGACTCCATCCCATAAAACTTCCCAAGTTAAAACAGTATATTTAATACTTGATGACCCATTCAATATTCTTTACCAAAGACTCTGTGTGTTCATGTTTAAGGCTCCGTATATTGGAAAAGATGCAATATTATGAAAGTTATACTGTCCAAGCATGTGAATATGTCCTGGGCATCCAGCTTTTGGTTCCCACTGGGATTTATCTGTCTAACCTGGTGAGTATACCTCTGTAGGCTAGGCCTGGTTGCGAAGGGCCCTATTTCCTATGAAGGTTCTGTTAATATATATATATATATATATATATATATATATATATATATATATATATATATATATATATATATATATATATATATATATATGTAATAGGTAATGCTCTCTATGGGCATTTTGGTCTTGTTATTTTCATGTAAATAGTGACTGCCCATTAGGGACAGTATTGTATTTTTGTTCTTTATTTTATTTTTGTGTTTATTGTATAGTGTAGGGGGTCTATATGACTGTTGGACTGTTGGGACTGTTAGAACAGTGAATGCCTCTCTTAATGCCCATCTTGGCTCTCTATATAGTGCCTTTCTCCTCTTTGTAGGATAATGCTTCTCTTAAGCATTCATGCTCAATAATATATATTTTTTATATTTTTTGTGTTTCTCTTTAGTTCTTTGATGTCTTGAATGCACTTAGTGCTCTTGTATTGTCCTTTAATTGGACTTGTTAATTGGACTTGTGTATGTGGACTTTGTGTTTATAATCTTATAAGCCCTTAGAAGCCTTCATTTTGTATTTTCGCATATTTCATTACATAATATCAGAGCCAAGAAATCTTTCTTGGTATTTTGCTTTTTTGTGTCTTAGGATTCTTTGGTTCGAGTTTGTGATCGTTGTATCACTTGGATTCAAGAGAAATCTTGACCTAATATGTATCTTATATCTTTAGTGTTACTTGAGTTATCTATCTAATGCATTATGCATGAGAAAACACTTATTTTTCTTATCTTTAAAAAATTATTTGTTATTTTTTAAAAAAATTAAAATCTTTAAATATTTTTTTTTATTATTGTTGGATTTATTTTTATTAAATGTTTTGTAAGGTTTATAATATTTGTTTGATCTTGTGAAATTATAAAAGTGCATGCTTTTATGAGATCCAGTATGAATCATAGTTTTTCAAACTCGCTTTATTTAATATGCACATACATGATCTAGTATTCTTAAGCATATATTGTTGGCATTTAAATTTTTTATTTGAACACTTCATGATTATAAATGTCAAATCATGCTTGCATTGATTATTGAACTTTGTTTTGTTTTGTTTCTTTTTGAAAAACTATCATATTTTAAAATAATTTGAAATGGTGTTGTGTGTCATTTACAAGTAATATAAGATTTTGCTTAACTTGTGTTTTGAATTTTTTTTTTCTTTACTCTTGATATATTCTTATGTGAAACCTAAAATAGATTATAAAGTATTAAAAATTATATGTGGTTAGGATCTTAATGATTATGGATACCTTGCTATTTTTTAATTTTGAATAAATTATTTTTATATTGATATATGATCCTTGTGATTGTTATACATGATGAATGAGATTATCTATTAGTGCATAAGGTATTGAGCATGATTTCTTATGAGAATCATTCACTTTTATGAATGCCTTTTAATTATATTCATTTTTAAAAATTATTAAAAATAGTGGTGTTATTGGGTGTTTCTCTTGTAGGCCCATTTGTGGTCCTTGTGATTATGTTATTTTTTTAGCCTCATGGCTCTTTAATGAACATTATCTTACATGTTTTGCATAAGATTTAATTTTTTTTTTTTTTGCATACTTAGCTTTAATAAAATATTAATTTGAGAATTATGAGAACCTTCTTTGTTTTTGCCCTTTGTTGGTGTTATAAGTGTTTCTCTCATGGTTCACTTTAGTAATTGTCTATTATTGATGGACATGCTTGTTCGTAATTGAAGACTCTCATTGGTGGACATTTTATCTTGTCATATGATTGCATGATTTTACTAAAACTTATTTGTATCATGATACCTCACATGAGTTTTAAGTGTTATATTTTTATTGCGTACTTAAGATATTTAATAAAATATTATTTTTTATATTATGAGCCTTCTTGTTGAGTCATACTATAAAACTATCGTGGTATAAAACTCATGAGTCATACTATGAAACTTTGGGAGAGGGTGATTGAGTCTAGGTTGAGGAAGGTTGTCATGATATCGGAGAATCAATTTGGTTTTATGCCTAGAAGATCAACTATGGAAGCTATAGATCTTCTTAGACAACTTATTGAGAGATACAGAGAGAGGCACAAAGATTTGCATATGGTTTTTATTGATTTGGAGAAGGCATACGATAGAGTACCTAGGGACGTTCTCTGGTGGACAATGATGAAGAAAGGTGTTTCTCTCAAGTACATTAGTATAATTAAAGATATGTACGAAGGAGTAGTAACCAATGTCCGCACTTGTGGAGGGGTGACAACCAATTTTCCTATAACGGTTGGGTTACATCAAGGATTCGCTTTAAGCCCTTTCCTATTTGCTATAGTGATGGATGAGCTTACGAGATCAATTCAAGAAAATGTGTCGTGGTGTATGTTGTTTGCTGATGATATTGTTTTGATTGATGAGTCTAGAGCTGGGGTAATGCTAAGTTAGAATTATGGAGACAGACACTGGAAGCAAGAGGTTTTAAGTTGAGTAAGAGTAAGACAGAATATATGGAATGTCGGTTTAGTAAGCAACGAAGTAGTGATGGGAGTGTAATGAAGCTTGGCGAGCAAGAAATACCGGTGGATAACTGTTTCAAATATTTGGGATCTATCATTCAAAAGTATGGAGAAATTGATGGAGATGTAAATCATAGGATAAAGGTTGGGTGGATGAAATGGAAAAGTGCAACTGGAGTGTTGTGCGATCGTAGAATGCCATTGCGGTTGAAGGAAAAGTTTTATAGGACAACTATTAGTCCCGCTTTATTATATGGTACGGAATGTTGGGCTGCCAAGAGACATCATATTAAAAAATTGAGTATAGCTGAGATGCGTATGCTTAGATGGTTGTGTGGAAATACAATAAAAGATAAGATTCGGAACGAGGAGATACGTAAGAAGGTAGGCATTGCACCCATTGAAAATAAGATGAGAGAGAATCGTTTACGGTGGTTTGGACATATTCGGCGAAGGCCTAATGATGCTCCAGTTAGAAGGATGGAGAAATGGGAAAATATATTAGTTAAAAGAGGTCGTGGTAGGCCTAGGAAGACTTGGATGGAGATGATAGGAAAGGATATGAATGCTTTGAACCTCACCGAGGACATGGCATTGGATAGAAATGATTGGAGGAGAAGGATTCATGTGGAAGACCCAGAATGATTTTCTTTTTTGGTTCATATCGCCGACCCCAATTGTTTTGGGATGAAGGCGTAGTTGTTATTGTTGTTGTTGTTGTATGAGCCTTCTTGTGTAGCCCTTTATGGGTTTTGTGAGAATGTTACTAAGAGAACATTTTTTTGTTTATCCACTTAATATTGGTGGACATTTCAGTTGGTGATTGAAGGCTTTTTAATTGCATTAAAAATTTTGTACTATCAATTCTTGTTCCTTGGAATGTGTATTTCAAGGTTTTTATTATTTGACTTTATAAGTCCATCACTCTTCTTTCGATAGATCCATTATTATTTGTTTAGCATTATCGAGGTGAGTTGTATGTACTTCTGTGTTATGAGACTAGAGTTAGTTATTGAGGTGAGTTATATGGGAACCCCTATTTTTTTCTCAGTATAGACCATGGTTGCCAGTTGAGGAAGCAGGAGCGGGAAGCGATACGGGAAGCGGGAGCGGGAAGCGAGGCACTTTCAAAATTTTAGGAAGCGGGGAAGCGTGGGACCACTTAGGAGCGATTCGGGAAGTGTCTCGGAAGCGACCTAGGAAGTGTCTCGGAAGCGACCTAGGAAGCGTCTCGGAAGCGAGGGGGAAGCGAAAAAAATAAAAATAAAAAATACAAAAAATTGAAAAAAACAGGGGAAGCGTGGGGGAAGCGAGGGGGAAGCGTGGGGGAAGAGTGATGGGAAGCGTGCTTCCCATTAAAGGGAAGCGTGTCCCCCATTAAAGGGAAACGCGTCCCCCATTAAAGGGAAACGCGCTTCCCAAAAAAGGGGACGCTTCCCCCACGCTTCGGAAGCGCGACGTTCTGCGCTTCCGAAGCGCGCTTCCCCTTTTAGCTAGGCGCTTCCGGTAACCCTGGTATAGACCGACAAATGATTTAGTTCAGGCCGATGATTAATTGACCTCAGTTTCTATGAGTGTGTTGTATCACTCATTTGTTTTTTGTGCACCTGGATGTTGTGAAGTCAGAGTTAGCCGTTGAGGTGAGTTGTGTTTGCACCTCAAGTCATCTTATTTTTTAGTGTTGTGTTGACACTTGTCTTGAGTCTGATTGATAGGTGATTGGCCTCTAGATCCATGTTACTTTTGTTTGAACCAAAGATATTTGTTGGGGTGAGTTATATGCACATTGGTTTTTTTGTCAGTTTAGATTGTCGGGGTTTGGATCTAATTAAAGCTTATTCGATCTCTAGTGAGTTGTATCACTCAATTGTTTATTTGACCTTTATTGTTTATTGGATGATCGTATTGTTTTATGGCTCTATTTGATTGTGACCATTTTGATCCTTATAGATTAAATCTCATATTATTGCAAAAGTTATTGTTTTGATTTGAATATTATTTTTCAAATCTTCTGACTTATTGACATCAGTTTGTCTTCATTACAATATGGTTTCCTCACCGTTTCCTCCTCTTATGTCTCTTATTTAAATGTCATTTTATGTAGACAAGAGATGTTATTTTAATGTGGTGAGATTATACTCTTGTTTTAGTGGCTGATATCAAGGTTTTAAAACCCGGGACTCGACTCGTTCTTTATTGACTCGTGACTCGGCGGGTCAACTCGGTGACTCAGACCGAGTTTTGTTAACTTTTGATTTTAAAAGAAAAACAATATATAAATTGTCATTTAAATATATAAAGGTTTGCAGAATGACTTAATATGGCATGCAGAAAGGAGATATGGATAAATATGTGCCCTGATATAATGATATTCATTTTATAACCTCTACATAAGGCACATCATGGAATATCAATGGAGTGGATAATCATTAAGTCCATTTCTTAGCCACATTCTGGAAATGTACTTTGAATAGCGAAGGAATAGGCAAGGAGGCAATTCTAGTTTTCTATTTCTTTGCCATAACTGTAATCAACATGGCACTACATTTTTCCCACTTGCTAACGTTCCAAGAGACAGTATCACTACTGCAAAGAGCTATAGAGGTTTGCTTGAATTTGATATCTATACAAGCACTTTGACTAATTCATGACTTGAATTAGAAGATGTGGTCACCATGAGTTCAGTCTGTTACTACCTACGGTTCCTAAAATGGCCAATCATATATGCTAAGCTTGTTTTAAAAGTTTCAATTCCCACTCTAACAAATCCATAAATGTAAAATAAAGATATATGTGCATATTGAAAGTTTACAGAATGCCCAATATCAACATAAATAAGCAATTTTCTCATGTATGAAAACTATGCAGGAAATATATTAATGGCACAACTATAAAAAGACTACTAATATTTGAATTTGTACAATGCTTGTTCACATAACAAATGGATGATGAAACCTAAATGTGACTTCCTATAGGCACATTTGACCCTCCATATATAGTGAGAATCATTTCTTTAAAATATTTTGCTAGAATAAGTTGATAGCACCGGGTGAACAGTAGTTCCAACTTCCAACAACATGGCGATTTTATTCTATGGATTTAAATGATTTTTTATCTTTAAATGATTTTTATTTTCTTTTTTATACAAAATCTAGGGGTAACCCTTGTTAAAATATATGTACTTATATATTTCGAAAATGTAATTTGAAACTCAAAAATCAAATTTCAAACATCCCAGAACTCGCCCGAGTCAGGCCGAGTCAAGCCCGAGTCTTGGCAAACCGAGTTTGCCTTGCCGGGTTGACTCGTTGGAGGGCCGAGCCGAGTTAGCCGAGTCAACGAGTTGACTCGGCGAGTTTTAAAACCTTGGCTGATATACTTGAATATTGAGCTTTGCCTCTTATTTAAGTGTAATTTTATGTAAACAATAAATGTTTTTCAACATGGTGAGTTATGTGCACTTTGTTAAAATATATATATATATAATACATATATATATATATATATAATCTATTTTGTTTTAGTTTTTGCCCGATAGGGCATTTTCGTCTTTTCACACGTACTTATAGTTGTTTTCTAAAAACAACTATATTTTATTTTTAGTTTTGTTTTTATATTTCTTTCTTAAATATATTTTTTATTTTTTATTTTATTTTATTTTTTATGTCATTTGGGGTCCCACTCATAGTCGTTGGGGCCCCAACAGTCATAAATATGACCGTTAGGAGCTCCCAATGGCCTCCCCTCACTCCTTTGTTGTATATAAATAGGAGGTGTTCTCTTAGTTCTCTCATTGTATTGCAAGCCTCCTTCAATAATATTTTTGTTCTTTTACTTGTTGGTATTGCCCTTTTGAGGCTTTTTGTATTGTCCCATCGTGGACTTCTTGCTTATGCACTTTTGTGATTATTGTGCCTTTGTAATTGTCCACTATTGTACTTGTTTGGTGCTTTTGCATCTTAGCCTTGTAATTCTGCATACTTCATTACACACTCATTGGTTTTCCACACTTTTTGTGTGTTTGTTAAGCCCATAAGTGGCATTGTGATCATTCTCATGTTCTAGTAGTTGATACACTTGAATTTTGAGGTTTGGAGGTCTAGTGAGCTGATTGCTTGTGGTAGTCGAACTATTGTTGAGATTTGCAAATATCATTCCTTTTATTATATGAGATTTTTTAAAATCTCTTCATAAAATTTCTAAACTTTTTTTATATATAAAAAAAAGTTTATTGATAAAATTTCATGCATCTTATGTGTATTTCAATTATAATAACATACATATATATATAATTTAAGATTGATATGTGTTCCTTTGTGCTTAAACTCATTCTAGGTTGTGTGAATAAATCCTAATGGGTTGTGATTTGTGAGATTGTTCTTTCATTATTATGTGCATTAAATATGTTTTAATTACATGTTGGATGTATATGTGTTTCATATTGATTATCTTATTTGCATTGTTGTATGCATGAATTTAATTATTTCCTCTTATCTTGAGGGTTTTTTTAATTGTTATATTTTATATATGCATGTTGTAGTTGATGATTTGTTATTTCATTTGAAATGCTTTTCTAAAAATTCTTGGGATATTATTTATGCATAATTGTTTGATTTATATGTCCTTTAGTGATCAAATTCCCTTACAATCAATATTTATGTTTTCTTGAAAAATATGTTGATTTTGAGTTTATGATTTGATTTCATAAAAAATTATCCTTAAGGTATGCTCTTGTTATCTTTCTTAATGATTATCTAATGTTTCTCTTGTTCAAAGATAAATTGTTTTAAAACTATTGGGTTAGGATATTTTTCTTTATTTAGTTGGAACATTTGTTTTGTTCTCTATGCAAGTTCTTAAAAATGTGATGGATTAAGAAATGAATATCTTTGAAGATGGAGGACGATGAAGGCGTTGGAGGACGATCACCAATGAAGACATTCAGAGACTTGTATTTGCAAAATTCTCTGATGCGTCATAAAGATGGAGACTACCAATGAAGATATTTTGAAGACTTGTATTTAATGAAGACCTTTGAGGACTTGTAGTTTCAAATTTTCGGTTATCACACTGTAAGTTTGAGGGGTATACATATATATATATATATATATATATATATATATATATATATATATATATATATATATATATATATATATATATATATATATATATATATATATATATATATATATGTTATGTAATAGGTAATGCTCTCTAAGGGCATTTTGGTCTTGTCATCTAAACAGTGATTGTCCCTATGTCACACGGACTCGGCTAAGGAGGTGCCGCACCCGAGTCGACACGCCCCGACACGGGTGCGGACTCGGGTGCGGCTTCGGACTCGGCCCGGACTCGGTCAACGCCGAGTCGGACTCGGTTAACGAGTCCAGGCCGAGTCCGTCCACATTTTGGACTCGGTCAACTTTGACCGAGTCCAAAAATGTCCCTAAAAAACCAATTTTTTATATTTTTTATTTAAAAAAAAAAAATATATATATATATATATATATATATATATATATATATATATATATATATATATAAAGGCACAGTGTAGACTGTGACTGTGCTGCGTGACTGTGACTGTGCACAGTCTGTGACTGTGCACAGTGCTGTGCCTGTGACTGTGCACAGTCACAGTCTGTGACTGTGCACAGACACACAGACTGTGCTGTCAGCTGTGGCATTTTAAAAATAAAATAAAATTATATATATATATATTTTTTGCCGAGTCCCCGTGTCCAAAAATTTTAAAATTGTGCCGCACCCGTGTCGCACCCGCACCCATGTGACATAGGATTGTCCACTAGGGACAGTATTGTATTTTTGTTCTTTATTTTATTTTTGTGTTTATTGTACAGTGTAGGAGGTCTATATGACTGTTGGACAGTTCCAAAGGATGGAAATTATGACTGTTGGAATAGTAAATGCTTCTCTTAAATGCCCATCTTGACTCTAATATATAGCGCCTTTCTCCTCATTTTAAGATAATGCTTCTCTTAAGCATTTATGCTCAATAAGATGAATATTTTTTATATTTTTTTGTTCATCTCTTTAGTTCTTTGATATCTTGAATGCACTTAATGCGTGTGTACTGCCTTTGTGCTCTTATATTGTCCCTTAGTTGGATTTGTGTATATGCATGTTCACTTTGTGTTTATGATCTTATAAGCCCTTAGAGGCCCTCATTTTGTATTTCCGCATATTTCATTACAGGTTCCTCGTCATAAAAAAAACAAAAATACAAAAAGAAAAGTGTCTAGATGCCTGTGGCAGTCTAAGGTTCCAATAAGTTATAAAATGAAAAAGAAATAACTTATAAGGAACTTCATTATAGATCAAGACGATAGGGGTGAGAATATTTGCAAGAGTCAGATGATGGATTATCCAACTTTTTCCTTGGATTTGGAAATGGTAGGAAAGGGGGGTAGGGTGCAGAGTATATGGCACTAGCTACTTTTGGTGGGGCCTAACCAAATCCGCAAAAAGAGAATTTCTGCAATGCTGTCACATCATATCAAGAGTTCGATAAATGAATCAATCTTATGAAAGAAAGCTTGCTGAAGCCAACGCTATTACAGTGTATGCAAGTATTTAGGATGTGAGCCTTAACAATTACAAAAATCAAGTAACTGGGGAGGTATACCTGTAGCAAACTGCTTGTTATAAATGCTGTGTTGAAGCAAGCATAAAATAACCTTCCACCAATAGTTTTCTCATAAAAAATCACCCTCACATCTCCGGCAACCTGCATTGTGAGTATGAGAACAGAAGTTTCAGTTGCTTGGATCACAACTGGAGAGTAACTCTAGAAACCAGAAGTTGCTGATTCATACCTGATGTGGTTTATCAAAGTGGTAGTCAAGGCATGTATTTTTGTAAACAACAGCACTTTCGGTGTCCATCTGTACAACAACATGAGGCAGCTCCTCTTCAGGTTGCCTCCCACTCCCATCCTTCTGAGTGAAGGATAGATAGAATCGCGGACTGTTTGATCTGTAATATCCTTGCTTAACTTGTCTACAGTAACCACGAGCAATTTCAACTGGTGGCCGGTAGAGTTTCCCATGAACCTGTTTAGCACTCAAAATGGAGAAATGTTGCATTACAATTAACAACGAGGTCATCCTATTCTCTGAAGGCTACAATGACTCAAAAAGGCCTGACCCAGATGTGGGCCAGCCATGGGCTTGAGAGTTCGGACCCTGTCAAGAGTGTGTTATCCATGGACTACCTGACTACATGAGTTGTTTAGCTCAGAAACTAAATGGCTCTGGCCGAACAAAAATGGTCAATGGAGGATTGCTATCTTAGCTATGGCCCATCTGTGGGAAGTGTAGCTGGGACTCTATCAGTAGCTAAACAGCTATGACTGATCAGGAAAGGTGGATTCTGATAAGGTGATCATTTCGAGAGGTCAAATATGGAGGGTCACCAAGATTCTGGACACTGAAAAATCAAGATCACTGTCCTTCATTTTAGCAGCAGCATTAAAATTTCAGTTTTACTCACGAGCATTGAACCAGCTTGATCTATTTATGAAAGGCACTACATGCAAAGCAGGCATATGGATTCCGACAACATCCAGGATTACAAAGAAATCTAGGAGTTCAGCTTTCTACCTCTTGCAACTCAGAGACCACAAATAAAATGGAACTAATGTTTGTAACATCATAGAGACGTATCCTCCGCAGCTCTCTGCTGGTTGGCTGTGGTAAATGCACCTCAGGAGCTCCCCCATCCAACCCCCTCGGAAATGTCAATACCTTAGACCAGTATCCCACATACCGGCATTGGCTTGGAATGGAAACCTGTTAGAGAAAAAAAAATTAAGGTTGATTGCATGCTTAAATAGTTAGTAACCAAAAGGGAAACAACTGTCAAACAAGCAATAGACAGTGGTTTGATGATGAATGAGAAATAGAAAGCAATGATTAGAAAACATAAGGACTCAAAATGACCATTATATTTGGAAGTCTTCTTTTTAGAAACAGCTTCGCATTGGTACTTTTTATATTGGCATGTAAAATAAATTTGTATTGATCGCAAGCAAATATCTGAAACAGATGAGGTTTACTTGGAAGAAGCATAAACGATGCTTCGGAGACCATGTCATAAAACTTCTAATTAAATATCCATGTTTCAGAATGTTGCAACTATTGGTCAAACATGTCCATTAGAAAGCAACTGCTATTATTGTGAGACACTAACCCCTTGATTATTTGTAGTTCTCTTATCTGAATACAACTGCAGCGCCTCATCCGCTGACAGGCCTGTATAAACCAGATAAGAACTCACCATCAAACCTGTCCTACCTTTGCCTGCCTGCAGAATTTATAACATACAAGCATAATAAGTATGATGAAATCTTTTGCTTAGTCACCAACTACACAAAAAACATTAGAAGAGGGAAAATGTTAAATATCAGGAGATCACAACATATGTGATACATGAATATGGAAACAGAATAACTTATCTAGTATAGCTTATGGTTTGACTTAGATGTTAGCTTTAGATATGAAAGGATGAAAAAATAGTAATTGGGAAAGTGTCCACGTACATATGTGACAAAGCAAGATGGTGATGGAATACATCACCCACTATATGCGTCTTCTTTTTCCTCCTTACTTTACTTCTAAACTCTACACATGAATGATGAATGTTTTATTTCAACTTTTCACTAGACACTACAAAGACTATACCAGCATAACTACATCAATAGATCTAAATAATCATACAATCAATTAGACACACTCCAACTTTACAAGTTAATCTTTGATGCTTCAAGCCAATGGAATTTAATTCGTTGAAGATCAATATGCAGAAAAGGTAATGCAAGTTTTAAACAAAGAGAAAAGGAAAGACAAAAAGGTAGTCTTAGCTTTTTTGACATTTTAAGAAACCAAAAGATAACGAGTTTTTATGGGTTCATAATGGAAAAAAGACAGCATAACATCAATATTAAGGAGTGGGCACTATATTCACCAGGGACAATGTGCTCATTTCACCTTTTAGAAATCACAAGCCTGCAGTCCCACATTTTATTGCCTTTTATTTCATATTTCAGTAGTTGTATTAGTCTCATAATATTCATTATTATATGATTGTCATTTGTGCTAATCTTTCTTAGGTGGCATTGATGTAATTATCCAAGATGTGTTGACTTTGTTGTACTGCTCTAGTAGGGCTTCCTTTATAAAAGAAAGTGTACAGCCCCAACACTTGACAGAAAAGATTGGGGATTTTGAGGTTTCTTCTCCCTACAAGCACACCCTCTTCGTCCATTAACACCTCATAAATTGACAATCAGAACCATTCCCTTCATTTAATAAAGCTCCTATCACATTAATCATGGATTTAAAACTCTTCACCTCGACCATCTAGAAACATATGCCTTTGTGTGTTGAGCTCAATAAAGTGTCGAGGCTTACACCTAATTTCCAGTAGAGGCAGTGAGTGACACATGTGCAGCTTCCTCATTAAAACATGAAAGCAACTTGTGTCACGGCATGTTCTGCCACTTACCCTGCATCAATGTGATAATTTCACATTACCAAACTGAAAGAATTTCAGTTTTAACCTTACTTGGAGTGCAGAATTATGAAATAGTAGAGTAGCTTATCTGTTTTTTCCCTTGATTTACAGGCTTCAAAAGATTTTTTTTTTTTGCTAGAACAGGTTTTGCATGGACTTTTAACTCCAGTTTCATGTATTGGAGACTGTAGAACGATGAAACAGATTCCAGTTACTGAAACTTGATGTTAGTCACGTTCATAATACTTCATACTGGGTTATACTATTTCCCCTTTTCTTTATTACTCTGTCAAAACTCCTTAACATATACAAGTTTTATCCTGTCACAACTTAACAAACTTTCTATATCATTTTTATCTTTAAAAAGATTATATATAATATAAATGGAAAGAAAATGTAAAGGAGGGCAGAGAAAAGAAAAGAATGAAGAGGCAAAGGTTGAGTAATAATCATCAAAACCTAGAGAGAAAAGATGGCTAACTCTAGTTTACTAGATTCTCGTTGTTTGATGTTGCATGTTAGTTTTTACAAGCTTTTAGTTAACGCAGTGTTGTTAAAAGTGCACCTCGCCTTAAGGTGAGGCCCTCTGCGCCTCAAGGCGCCAGCCTACGGCGTAATAGTAATAATAATAATAATAAGAAGAAGAAGAAGAAGAAGAATATAATAATAAAATAATGATAATAATATTATTATAATAATAAGAAGAAGAAGAAGAAGAAGAAGCATTTTTTTATTTATTTGTATCAAAAAAAAATTTGAGGCGCCTTGCCTCAGTTTTTGGTGGAGCGCCTCACTTTGCCTCGATTCTTTTCACAACATTGAGTTAACATTCTAATGGCTGTTTTATCATCATATAAATTCTAGTGGTTTGATGTTGCTACTTGTCAAGTCCTCAAACCAATCTTTTCTTTTTACAAATCAGTTGCTTGAATGATGAATATTTGGTGATAGAATCATAGGTTAATTTCTCGACTTGTGATCGTATAATAAATTCAAATAAATTCTTAAATGCAATAGAATCTTATGTCTCCATCATTTATCATCTGCCATATATCATATCACTTCCGTTGGCACATTTATGTTATAATGCTACTAGCTAAACTAGTTCCCTTTTGAACTATAATTTTGTAATTTTTTTTCCTTCTAAAATTATGCCTCTAAATGCCCACCTTGATTTCATATGTGAAGCCTTGCACACTACAGAGTACAGAGTACACAACAGGGGATCCAAAATAACATAGATCCAAAATACAGAAAATGGTCATAGGGGAAGAAGCCAGTATAACATGGCCACTTCAATCTTTTCACATACTACCAAGACAGGAACCAAGTCAATGTAACATAAAATAACAATGGCAGAGGTAAAGCATGCACATAATACCATGCAGTGGATTGCGGCAATGTTTTGTGGATCCATTGAAAGCCAGTCATGTACACTTTCACAAAAGAGTTTGATCATTGATAGAGGAGGAACATGATTGTCATCAAATGGGAACTGTTCCACTCGGCCATAAAAATGTGAAGGATCATAACATTCTTCTGCACACAAATTGTACACCTGAAAAACATATTTAAAATTAAATAAATGCATCAATAAGGGAGAAAAAACACACACGCACACACAAAAATATATAGACCAATTCCATCAGGGCTTTCAAAAACAGCAAAGCTCAAAACTTTGTGGGGTTATAACGTCTTGAAGGGCCACACAGATTCTATCAATATCCAACTTTGTTGTGGCTGGTAACTGGTGGTGGCATGCCTTTTCACACAGGTGTCCTTTTGTACCAATGCTTGGGATGATTTTTGACCTAGTTTGATCGGCAAAATCCCCTTCCTTCACTGGCACCATTCTAGCACTGGATTGGAGAGAAAATGCTAGAGTATATAACCTTGATGAGACACTCAATTGTGCAATTTCACACACACACACACACACACACACACACACACACACACACACACACACACACACACACAGTTTAGCACAAAATTCTATTAGCAAAGTGTTTTAGCATATTACTGCAATATCATACACCCAGCCATAAAAAACAGTGGTCATGGTCTATATATTGTATCAGCCACGAACCAATCAAATGATTTAAATGAGAATGGTAAAGCAGGCTTTTAGAGGGTCCTCATGCTGCGGCCCAAGTCATCAATGGTATTTGGAGCCATAGTTTTAAAATCCAGTGACTCATCACTCGGCTCGTCCATGATTGACTTGTGACTCGGCCGGGTCATGTTAACTTTATATTTTATATAAAATATGTAATATATGCATATATTATGTATATTTTATAGTATATTATTAATATATTGTATATAATATACATTATATGTTATTTTTATAATATGTTTAATGTATACTTTTATTATTATATGTATAACCATCTTTTATGCATAATATACATAATATTTATATTATATTTCATATAATATATGTAATTATATACAATATATATATGACTCAGTCGAGTCATGAGAGTGAGCCGAGTCATGCTAAAGCTCAGCTGACTCAGCCGAGTTATGTTGATTTCCAGGTCATTCACTGGTTTGACCCAGTAAGTGACCGAGCCGAACCGAGTCACTGGGTTGACTCGGCAAGTTTTTAAACCTTGTTTGGAGCATTACCAGGTCTGGTTATAAATAGGATGTGACAATTGCATCAAGTGGATCCAATCAAGGATCAGAATAGGAACAAACAATGTGCCTCTCTTGGCATGTAAACGAACAAGAAACAATGCATAACAAGGATTAGATGATAAATATAAGCAAAATAAGACTCACATGAGCTAACCAATTATGGGCTTGGGATTAGGCTGGGTACATGACCAGCCAGGTCCTGGTCTGAGCAGGACTGGAAGGTCCCATCAGGCTTGCAGCAAAATCAGGACCAAACCTAGACTATCCTGCCTGATAAGCTATAAACATTAGTCCAACCCTTGACAATCAAGCTCAGGTTCAAAACTCTCAACCAATTATGTCTAATAGTGGAATCAATCCAACCCGGCTGGTCCATTAAGAAAAAACTTGATGCCCATTCAGAAAGGAAAGAGGTGAAAAGTAGAAAATCCAAAGTAAACCACAAGTTCAAATTGCAGCAATTCCCATATTTAGAAGTTAATGTCTGTTAACAATTCACTAAGATCACAAATAATCTTATCAACAGGTTCCCTCCTTGCCTCCCCGGGGGTTGATGGGGGTGCCAACGGAATCTTATGCTGCCAGGATGGTGACCGTAGGTACAGCAGGCTAAGACCAGCATGGATAGGTCTCTAATCCCGGTGCAGTTTCTTCGTGTAATAAACGAACAAAAGTTCCATAGTGATCCTCAGAATCAACACAATTCTCAATAAGTATGGTCCATGTTGATATCATTTTCTGGCCTACAACCATTAGAACTGCAAGAAGATGCCACAACACGGTCATGATTTCTCACTTAGTGTAGAATTCACCATTTTACTGCTTATGTCTATTTTGAATTTAAGCTGAGATGGATCTGTCATCAAACCGAGTTACAGAAAATGATGAATTTAACAAAGACAACAAGAGTACTAGAAACGAAACAAGAGCTGTGCAAAAATAAGTGAATGACAAACCAACACCACCTTATAATGGCTTCCGTGGCGCATATCTAAAACTCTCTTGACCTGCCACAACGGGTTCCGGTACACGGCGCGCATGCGCTCTGCGGGGAAAGACATCGCCAGGAGACGATCGGTGATGTACGACATGTCGAGGTCGTAGCCGGCAACGAGCATCCGCCGCCGCTGCTTCGAAACGAGATTCCGGATGGACAAAATCTCGGAGATGAAGTTGAGCAATTTCTCATGGCCATCGAACCCCCTCAGAGGTCCATCTCTCTCCAACCCCGCCTTGGAGAATCTCGTCCCCGTGGTGTCCCGCTCTCAAGACACCCACAAAAGGCAAAGAACTACGATTTCTGCACAAATCCTGCATTTCCGATCGTCCTGAAGAACACCATCTCCAAATTTCATCAAAAAATCAAAAGAACAAACCAGTTTTGATGCTCTTTCTTCTGGGAACTTGAAGGCTACACATCTCAAGATATCCTCAAAATCGATGGAAGAAGCATGCTTGAATGGTTCTTGGAGCAATCTGAAGGCTACCCATCTCGAGATATCCTCAAATTCGATGCAAGAAACCCGTTTGGATGACTTTTGTGGGAAATTGAAAGTTACCAACCTCGAGGTTTCCTCAAATTCGAAGGAAAAACACCACCTTGAGGGCTTCTGTAAGGGTTTGAAGGACACCCAACTTGAGTTGGGATGCCTTCTAAACAATTACCCTTCAGTGTTTCTCGAGGAAGAAGGAGGATAAGAAACCCCTTTTTAGGGTGTCGAGTGTGGTCTGATCTATTGGAATATTCGACGAGACGGGTTGTCAAGGGTTGACGTTGAAGGAATTTGAGCCCTTGCTTGGAGGAAAACACGGGCGACGAATTTAGGGTTGTCACCCTAAATTTGGAGGGATGGGTGTCTTTCTATTTCTTTCCTACAAGACCCTCCCTCCCCTTGAGCAGCAAGAACCGACGCTAAGTACTAATTTTATCACGATAAATCGACCAAGTTTTGAAATCATAGTTGGGCTGGGAAACGAGACTAGCATCTGTTAGTAGACTGGGCTCGTGGGAAGGTCGGATCAGCTTGGATATTGAGCTCGGCGAGCTGAGTTATGAGCCAGCTTGTTTAATTAAATGAGCAGACATGTTAAGCTCGGTTATATATATATATATATATGTATATATAAATATGAGTAAGGGTGGGTCTCCAAAGTTTTTTTGTGCCTACGGCGTGCTGACCAAGCTTTGAAAAGAATGTTTTTATTTTTTTAAAAATTTGATCATACTGATGTGATCTACATGCTTGATTTTGTGAGAATTAACTTTGGGATTGTCTGATTCTAACACCAAATTAAGATTAAAGAATCGACTGTCTACAATCTCAAAAACTAATCAATGCTTAAAAAAAAATCTCAAAAAATATGATCCAAGTGTGATTTCTTAGTAAATTGATCATGCATAATACAAGTGTAGAGTCAGATTTTTAAAAAGTAACCTAAAAACACCTATCCAAGCTCGATTGGCACGTTGAAGGCACAAAAAAGGTCAGGCACCTGCCTTTAATATATATGTGTGTGTGTGTGTGTGTGTGTGGAGCAATAGGTCAGTGCTAAACCGTGTGCTAAGTAGGTTGTTGGGCATTTTTCATTTTGTTTTTAAATTTTGACTAATATTGCAAAAAAAATCCTTCTTTTTAGGAAAGAAAAACTCTCGCAAAGGTCCACTCGACCTTTGAAAAAAGATTTTTCAAAAATAACTCACCTTTATTTTTTTGAAAATGCTAGAAAAACTGAGAGATGGGGCTCGCTCGTCGATACAAAGTTAAACCGTTCATATTGCATTTACGGGGTAATTAAACTAAGGATCAAATTTATGCTTGTGTTTTGCCTAAATTTGCCTAAAAGTTTATTCTAAGTCCTAAATGCACACAAAATCATGTTTGTACTATGAACTTTGAGAAATGATAATGATGCATGCCTTGAAGAGTTGTTTTGAAAAAATGCTTTGAAACTGTTTCAGAAATGAATTTCCAAGTGAATTTTAAAATTGACTTTAGAAAATATTCAAAAAAATCTTTATGCTTTGAAGTTGACTTAGAAATTTTCGAAATCACTTTGAAATAAAAACTTACTTTGAAATTGCTTTGAGAATGTTTGGAAAAATGAATTGAAAGTAACTTAGAGAAGTGATTGGAAATGATTGGAAATAAATTTGAAAATTGAATGAAGTAGTTATTGAAAACACTTCAAACTTGGGCTTTGAAAATCACTCAGAATTTAAAATTGAATCTTGACAATGAAATTTGAAGTTGAAATTTTAATTCTGAAATGGGATTTGAAATTGAAATGGAAATTGAACTAAAAGTTGGAATTGAATTCAAAATTATAATTTGAACTTCCAAATTGAAATTTAGAATTTGAAATTAAACTTTGAATTTGGAATTTTAAATTAGAATTTGAATTTGAATTTCAAAATTAAATTGAACTTTGAATTTGAAAATCAGACTTGAAATTGAAATTTCAAAATGAATTTAAAGTGACTTTGAATTTTGAAAAATAAAATAGTTTTTAAAATAAAATGAAATAAACTTGAAAATATTTGGAAAATGAATTGAAAAAAAAATGAATTGAAATAAAATTAAAAAATGAAATAAACTTGAATTTTTTTTGAAAAGTGAATTGGAATAAAATCGAAAATGTTTTGAAAAATAATTTAAAATAAACTTGAAAATATTTCAAAAATCACTCGAAAAATACTTTAAAATTAAGAATATTTTAAATAATTTTTGAAAATAAAAAATGTCAAAATGATACAATTCTATCCTAAATGATGAATGCATTATTAGATAAAGAATTTTTGAAAGATTGAAAATCATATGAAATTTAAAAGAAAATTTTGTGCTTTTATAATATTTAAACAAGATTAAAATTTTATATGTTCATGACTATGGTCACAAAGATACTTTGAATTAATCTTTATTTGAATTTCAATAAAGATAGAAAAAAAATAAATTTTGTGCATTTATAGAATTAAAACAAGATTAATTTTTATATATTCATGACTATGGCCAAAAATATACTTTGAATTAATCTTCATATGAACTCTAATAAAGGAAGAAAGAGGAAATTGATTTTGGAGAATTGATGATTTTTAAAAATGACCTAAGAGTGTAGGCTGAATTTTATTTAATAAAAAATAATAATTCTAAGTATTATTCGTATTATGACTAGGGCCACAAATACGAACTTCACTTACTTTTATTTATCCGCTATTAAATGGTGCATGTGTCATTCGTGTTTTGCCATAGTGTATTTGAAATAAATATATAAAAATGCAACAATTAATTATGAAAAATTAAAATTAAACTATATGCTCATTCATTATAAACTAAGCATAAAATAAAATTCTCATTAATTGAATTATTACAACACTTGAATTAATTATAATAATTGAAAAGGAAATAAAAAATCCTGCAAAATTAACAAACTTGTCAGAAATAAATATAGGCTTTTGTGGATTTTTCCTTCAATTATTGAAAAATCAAAGAAAATAACTAAAATTAGCCTTTTGTGCCCAAAAAATAAAGAAAATTTAAAAATAAATGCAAATGATGCATGGCCTTGGAAAAAGCATTTTGAAAATATATTTTGGAGTTTCAAATTTTTGAAATTAAGGTTTAAAATATCTAAATTCATTTTAAAACTTGAATTTGAAATGAATTTAACTTTGAAATTGAGGATTTTATGAAAATATATTGAAAATAAATAAAAGCAAATAAACTCCAAAAATTGTTTAAAATGAAGCTAAGGCATTCTAATTTAATAAAAATCATTTCCAATTTATGAAATATAAGAATTATATTTTAAAATTAAATTTTAAAAGTTTAAAATGCAAATTTTAACTTTATTTCAACAAAGAAACAAGGTTTTCATAAAATCGGTTTTAAAAATGCAATGGGTGAAGGATCAAATGACCATAAAAATAGATGAAAATTGATGTGGAGACTCCTAACAATCTTAGAAACACTTTGAAATTGAAAAATGCAAGAAAAGATTGTAGAAAAACCTGAATTAGGGGTTTTTTATCCAATTAAAACAAGAATTTGCAAAAACAAGGATTTACAAAGGGACCTGTGAGAGCATTTTGGATGAATGAAGGTCTAAAACAATTTAAATGATGCTCAAAATAAATTCATAGATTTATGACACATCAGAGAAATATTTTCTATTTATATAACGTCAAAATTATTTTTAAAACTTGAGATATGACTAAATTATTGGAGAATTAATTTTAGAAATAGGGAATTGGATTTTAGTAGACAAGTTTCTGTAATTTTAATGTTTTAGAGCCTAAACCGACTCAATTTTCTCCAAATTTGTGGGAGAAGTTGCTTAATTTAACAAAAAAACAACTCCAATTTACAAAAATGAAAAATCAATTCTGGTTTAGAAATGGTGACTTCGAGAAGTTACTGTTTCATCTTAGAAAATGGTCCTGTTACAGAACTTGAAGTTTTGTAATCTGTTCCGGTTCTTAGCAGAATTAGAATATGAAATAAAAATAAAAGTTTATGAAATTTAACATGGATAAACTACACACAAAATGAATAAAAACCCTTTTTACAAATTTTAAAAATTATTTTTCATTAGAGAGAGCTAATCTAAACAAAATGAGATAAGATTTAAGTAATGCTTAATGAGGCCAAATGAAAGGGTTCTGATTTTCAATTAGAATCAAATATGAAATATCCATAGAAATTGATAAAAATTTATAAAGATAGACTAGACATGCAGATAAGAAAGTTTTTTTTACAGATTTTATAAATGATCTCTTATTGAGGAGATACAAACCAATCAAAGTGGCTCAAAACCTGTGTAAAGCCTGACAAAGAAAAATGATAGAGTTCTGGTTTTTTTATCTAAATGGCCAGTGAAAAAGAAATAAAAATTTATGAAAATTGACATGTATAAACTAGATATTCTAAGAAGGAGACTTCTTTTTACAGATCTGGAAAATGATCTTCCATTAGTGATATATGAATGCAACAAGTCGATCCAAGATATGAGCAACGCCTGAGATTACAAACAGACAGAGTTTTGACTTAAAATGCAAAGGAAATAGAAATCTATAATAGAAATTAATGAAATTTTTTAGAGATGAATTATACATGCATATAAAAAATATCTTTTTTACAGATCTCGAAAATGATCTTCCATTATGGAGATCTGACTCTGACAAAATAGACTAACATCTAAGCGATTAAAATGACACAGTGTGACAGGATCATGGTTTTTAACCAAAATCAGTCATAAAAACACCATAAAAACTGTTGAAATTTAACATGAACAAACTAAATTTAATGCCAGAGACATAACTTTTTATAGATCAAAGTGATCATCTCTGGTTAGGGAGAAATCACTCCGGCAAGTTGGTGTTATTTCGGGTAAAATCTGGACAAAGCAAAATGATAGAGTTCAAATCTTGATTTTTAAAAGAGGTCAAATCAACTCAGATTGATCTGATTTTTTGTGGAGATTTTGAAAACACATGGATTAATATGTAGTAAAAAAATCAGATTAAAATGACACTTAATTATATGTAAATTAATGAAATTAAAATTAGACTAGAATTGAAAATACCATCTAAACATGATTGAGTAGAATAAAATCTCATTAATGAATTGATCAAATGATTAAGAATGAAATCTATCATTTCAGACCATGGATGATGATGAAAATGAATAAAAAATAGAATTAAAACATCTAAAAAATCAAATTGAAAACATTGAAGCATAAATTAAAATTGATTTAGCCAATTGAAAATGAGATTTGATCTATTGGATATCAAATCTTATGAGTCTAATGGCTAGAATGAAAATGCACAAATCAAATAGCAATTTGAATCAATCAAAAGCATAAAACAAAAATTAATTATAGAACTAAAGTAGATCTAGATAGCTACTTATGAAATTAAAGAAAATTTAAGATGAAGATGCAAAGAAGGAATCAAAAATTTTAAAAAAGGAAGTAAAGAAAGCAAAAGAAATGAGAAATTAGAACAAGTGAAGAGGGAAGAAGCTTACCTTGGCTGAATGGGGAAGGAGGAAGGAGAGAGTGCTCCAAGATGATGTCAACTTCAAGAAAGAGGAGAGAGAGAATGCTCCAAACTTTTGAGATATCAAAAATCACCTCCTCTAAGGGGGGTATTTATAATGCCAAATGGGGGCAATTTGGGCCTAGGGAATTATGATATTTTTTTAAGCTTTAGGGCTGATATGGCAAAAGGGCTCACATGGGGGGGGGGGGTGATGCCAATCCCATGCGGGCAATTTTTGGTTTTTCAAATGGGCAAAGTTGCCACTTTGCCAAAATTTTGACACATGACACCCCCTTGCAAGTGGGTGCCCATGTGGGTCTTTTCCAAGTTTTATAAATAGGTAAAATGGGTGATTGATTAAAACCTTGACACATGACATCACTTTGCAAGTGATGCCCATGTGTGTTTTTAAAAGCAAAATGAGGTTTCTAAAAGTAGATTTAAAAACAAATTTGATTTGATTTTAAAAATGTCAAGTGGCACCTATTTTTGAAATGTATTTTTTTCATTTTGGATTTTAAAATTAAGATGAAAGGTTTAAAAATACAAGTGAAATAAAAGATGAGAAATAAAAGGAGAATTTGAAAATAACGGATTTCAATTGGATCTAAGATCCAATTTTGATTTTTGAAATCCAAATTGAGTTAAAACCGGATCCAGATTGAATTTTGAGAAATTTTGCAAAAATATTGAATTTTGATTTGAAATCCAAAGTTTATTGTTGAATTTGGGATAAAAAATTGAATTTTGAATTTGAAATCCAAGAATTGATTTTGAATAAAAATTGGATTTTGAATTTGGATCTAGATCAATTTTGATATTTTGAAATCCAGATTGAATTATGAATTGGATCTAGGGTATTTTTTAAAAGATTTTTATAAAATGATGGATTTGAATTTGAAATTTGAGAATTGATTTTGAAATCAGGATAAAAGTTGAATTTTGAAAAGGATCTGGATCTGAGGTTTCGAATAAAATTGGATCTAAATCTCGATTGAAGGAAATTAGTCTGAAATGGCAATCGAACCCTGAATATGGATTTCTGAAAATTGAAATAAAAAACCCAAATTCATGATGAAAATTAGGATTTGGATTTGGATCTTGGATCAAGCTCAGAGAATGGAATTGGGTCTTTGATCTGGATCAGAATCCAAGAAATGGAGTTGTGCCTCAGATATCAGATGAATATGAGTTCAATTCAGGAATTGGTTCTGAATATCCTTCTAAATGGATCGGAAGGTGGATCCAGATAGAAATAGATCTGGATTCGAGAATGGTTAATTGGATCCTAGATACCTAATAAGACATTCTAGGTTCAGAAAGTGAATTTGAACTCTGGATATGGATTATAGAATAAAATTATATGAAAAATCCAGGTTCGGTATGAAAAATGGACATCAGATCCAACATTGGATCCAGTATCTACTTTGAAAAGTGAATTGGACCTCGGATATTGATAAAATATCAAATGAAGGAATTGATTTGAGTTCAAATTAGGGCTTGTCCTAGTTGAAAATTTTTGGTAGAAACAACATTATGAGTAAATTTTTATTTTTTTGTTTTTGCCTTGCAGAAGTAGAAACATGAAAGTGTTATAGGATTGAGGCAACAAGCACTAAAGAGGGGGGGGGGGGGGTGAATAGTGCTTTTAAATAGCGTCTTTGGAATTATGACGGATTTTGAGATTCACAAAGCAATCACACAAAGAACACAAGAATTTATCCTGGTTCGGTCTTTCCCGACCTATATCCAGTCCCCAAGCAAAACCAGCTTGAGATTTTCACTATCAACCTTGTGTAACCACAAGAACATACAGACCAAATCTGGTCTCACTTTCAGTAACAAACCTACTGAAAGCAAACAACTCCTTTAAACCAAGGAGTCCTTTCCTTTTACTGAAAAATGAAATAAGTAACAACTTACAAACAACCTACGAGCCCTTCTTATGAATGCAAATGAGATGCAATTGGCTTTTGAGGTTGTTGAAATACTCAATTCACGAATTCACTATCTCTCAAAGGAATTTGAGTAAAAAACTGAAGTAAAAAATATCAAGTGAGTGAGAAAATGAATATGAGTGAAAAGCAAAGAGTAATTCAATGTAATTTGATTGAATTGCATTTCTTTTGAGTGTAGAACGCACTAATATTTATAGTTGAAAGATTTCATATGTTGAGGGTATGAAAGGGTGTCAAAACAGTTCATTTTGAACAATCAGAACATTTGAAAAATGAAAAGACATGCCTTTTAAAAGTTTCAGAAAAAACGACAAAATTAGTCGACTTGAACAGTAGTTAGTCGACTGATAATTAACTATTAGTAGACTGACAGTTATCGTCGGTCGACTAATGTGTTTATCAAGCCGTTTGAAAATCTGAAGTTTTGAAACTTAGTCGACTAAAGAAAAAATTAGTCGACTGATAATATCATTAGTAGACTGAAAAATCTTTAAGTCGACTGCTGCTAAATTTTTCTGAAAATACATGTTCTGTCCGGTCGACTGATAAAATCATTAGTCGACTGCTGCTAAAGTTTTTAGAAAACAGACATTCTGTCCAGTCGACTGATAAAACCTTCGGTCGACTAATTTGACAAAAATGACATTTTGCTTAGAAAATTTGGCGCGAAAAGATTAGTCGGTTGGTGAGTCTATTGGTCGACTAATAAACATGAAAGATTTAATAAAGAGTTTTCTAAAAAGATTTTCATGTAGGGTTCTTTTAGAAAAGTTTTTCTAAAGACTTTTTAGGTGAAATACAACCGAAATATGCACTCTAAGTAAGGCTCTTACAAGAATCTAAGACTTTTAATGAATTTTACATTTGCACACTAGTCTTCAAAGATTCTTCATCAAATTCTTCAATTCTTGTCATCTTTCTTCATTGCCTTAGCTGAAATACAGTTGATTCACTTGTTTATCATCAAAACCTTGTACTTGAAGTATCATGTATGACTTCATTGTCGTAACAATCTCCTCCTTTTTTATGATGACAAACTAGTCAAAGATGGAGCATTTAGATGTATAGATGAAGATTTTACTCCCCCTATCAATATGCTGCAAAACATTAGAAGTTAGTACAATCAAAGCACATATATCACATATTGATTGTTTTGCATTTCCATCATTACTTCATGCATTTCTAAAACTTTTTCATGAATGCAATTTTCAATTCTTTCACATGATGCAATTTCCATGCTTTCACATAATGCAATTTCCATGTCATGATGCAATATGCAATTTCTATGTGGCATGTTCTTTTTCTCCAATAATTTCCATCCATGTGTTTCCATCCATGTGTCTTTTTCACATAATTTCTCATGCAAGTTCTATCTTTTTCTCCCCCTTTGTCATAATAAAAAAGAGTAAGTGCAGATATAGTATAAGAAAAAAAAATAAAAAATCTAAGTTCAAAATATTACAACCCAGAAAGTATCAAGGTTCAGTAATGATAGTAAACAAAGTTCAAGAGAAGTGTTGCTTGATCATCTCCTTGAGTTCAGCAATATCTTTCTGAATTGAAGAAAGTTGTTGAGTCACATCTTCATAAAAAGTGTGTTAATGCAGCTCCAAAGCTTCCATTCTCTGCAAAATTTCATCATTGTCTTGACTAGTAGAGAATTTCTTTCATTTTGCTTGAGATGAAGGTGTCACAGTAGATGGTGATGGTTCAGTTTGACCAAAGTTTAAAGGAGGCAAATATTTGATTTTCATACGTTTAAAAATAGTTTGATCAAAGAACTCCTTTTATTTAATATATTTTTCATTGGTTAGAGGTACTTTGAAATATCTGAAAATACGAGTAAGAAGACATCCATACGGAAGAAAAAAATTTTGTTTCCACAAAGTAGTAACATACACGTTGGCCCAATTTACCGAAATATTTCCAAATAAGACGTAAAGAGCCGTAGAGAGATTTGTGGAATAATAATCAAAAGATCCAGTTTTAGGTAGAACATTGTGGGCAAGAATTCATCCAGCAATGCGAGCACGAGTTTGAAGATTGATATTTTTGAAAGGAGGACAATGAGGTGCACCGGGAAGAAGAATTTGTTCAAAAATTCTTTCATCATTAAGTTCAATAGTATTGAAAAGAGTTTCTGAAGGTGGAATATCTAAGATTTGTTCAAGAAGTTTAGAATCAAACTCAATTTCAACATCGCGAACAAGAGAGGAAAGCAATCCAGTTTCATGATCAATTTGTAAATTTGTGTAAAACAAATGGATAAAAAAAGGATAATGAAGAGGGTCTGAACCGACATCAAACAAATGTGAAATGCCTTAGAAAAATTCTTTGATTTTGTAACAAGAAAATAGGTGAAACAGGACATTTCGGCCTGGTAAAATAGGAAGTGCAGAAATAGATCCAAAAGTATCATATAAAATAGGATTTCTGAGTAGTCTGAGAGAAAATCCATGATGTGCTTGTGGTGTAGATGGAGGGGTACCTTGTGCGGAGGCTGTTTTTTGACGAGGCATGGTTGTTAAGAATGAAACAAATTCGCTTGTCAAAGAGAATCGTTGTTGCAGGAAGTGGTTGATCAATAAAGTCGTTGAGAGGAACAAATAGAGACGTTGTTGATGTCGGCTTCCAAATGCTTTAAAAATGACGTTCGATGGGAGGAAGATATCGTCCAACGTCATGGAGGATAACCAATGCAACTGAAGCACTTTGTGCGATGCAGACAATGTGCCTTCTACGATCAAGGTCTCTGTTAGTGGCCAAAACAATCGACAGTAACAACCCACCGAAAAGGGATGTCGAGTTTCCACGAATTTTAGGCAAGAGAGAAGAGGCAATAAAGGGTTCGACGAACAAGAGGTGACGTGGTGGATGATGACAAGTAAGAAGATGTTGTTGCAAGCGTTGCAAGTGTCGTTGGCTGAAGAGGCCCCCTGTCACGGCAAGAGGATTCCGGCGAGGAGGAGTTCATCCGCCACTCCTAGGGGTTTTCAGAAGAGACAGAGGAGAGAGAGAGGGGGTTTCATTTATGAAAAGGGGAAAACATACAGACATAAAAACGAAATGGTGCGTTAAAAAAACATGAGTAACAAAAAAAACGATTGCCAAAAAAAAATCCAAGGGGTATCGGGTCCCTTCAGTTGAAATTTAAACACATCAGTCGACTAAAATTTTATCGGTCGACTAATAAGGTGCAATTTTGAGATTTTGTTCAAAAATAACATTTTCAAAAAGCAATTTTATAAATCTAAAAATGAGCAAATGCCTAGTTCTCTCCTAATTCTCATAAAATATTTATTTTTAAGTGGTTTAGTGAAGATATCGGCATGTTGTTCATTAGTGGATATAAAATTTAACGAAATGTCTCCTTTTAACACATGATCTCGTAAGAAATGATGTCTAACTTCAATATGCTTAGTTCTTGAGTGTTGAACATGATTTTTTGAAAGATTTATAGCACTAGTGTTATCACAATAAATAGTTGTTGTGGAGTAATTCAAACCAAAATTTTTTAAGGTCTGTTTCATCCATAGTACTTGTGAACACGCTAAACTAGCCGCTATATATTCTGCTTCAGTTGTTGAGAGTGACAATGAATTTTGCTTTTTATTAAACCAAGAGACTAAGGAATTTTCTAAGAAATGACAAGTTCCGCTAGTACTCTTGCGATCAGATTTACTTCCTGCAAAATCTACATCACTATATGAAACTAAATCAAAGGAAGATGATTTGGGTAAATCAAACCAAAATCTGAAGTATCTTTCAAGTAACGAAGAATTTGTTTTACTGCAGTTAAATGAGATTCCTTTGGATTAGCTTGAAATCTAGCACACATATAAACACTAAACATTATATCAGGTCGACTAGCAGTTAAGTATAATAGAGATCCGATCATACCTCTGTAGAGCTTAGTATCTACATTTTTACCATTTTCATCTTTATCAAGAGAAGTAGTTGTACTCATAGGATTCCTTCTTGATTTCGATGAGTCCATCCCAAATCTCTTGAGAAGTTCTTTTGTATACTTACCCTGATTGATGAAGATTCCTTCTTCAATTTGCTTTATTTGAAGTCCAAGGAAGTAGTTTAATTCGCCCATCAAGCTCATTTCAAACTCTTTCTGCATAGCCTTAGCAAATTCTTTACAAAGAGAATCATTAGTAGAACCAAATATTATGTCATCAACATAAATTTGCACAATAAGAACATCTGAATTAAAATGTTTAATAAATAAAGTGGAGTCTACCCGACCAATGAAAAAACCAGATTGTTCTAGAAAATTTTGTAGTCTTTCATACCACGCTCTTGGTACTTGTTTAAGTCCGTACAAAGCTCTTTTTAATTTGTAGACTTTTTCTGGATATTTCTCATTTTCAAAGCCTGAAGGTTGCTCTACATAAACTTCTTTATTGATGTGTCCATTTAAGAATGCACTCTTAACATCAATTTGATATAACTTAAAATTCGTGTAACTAACAAAAGCAAGCATCATTCGAATTGACTCCAATCGAGCCACTGGTGCATAAGTTTCATCAAAATTTATGTCTTCTTGATTATAGCCTTGTGCTACTAGTCTTGCTTTGTTTTGAATGACTTCACCATTTTCGTCTAGCTTATTTCAGAAGACCCATCTTGTTTCAATTACTGGATAATCCTTTGATCTATCAACTAGATCCCATACATCATTCCTAGTAAATTAATTAATTTATTCAAACATGGCCAAAAGCTAAAATTCATCATCACTGGTTTCATTGATATTCTTTGGTTCTATTTTAGATATGAAAGCAATATTTGCAATATATTGCAATTGTCTTCTAGTTTGGACACCACTCTTTATTTCTCCAATAACTTGTTCATGTGGATGATTGAGAACTTTTTTCCAAACCGGTTGAAGATGAACATTTTCTTGAGAAGTACTCTCTATCAAAGGTTCTTCTTGAAGTATGACTTCTTCTCCTTTGCTTAGAGGTATAACTTGCTCACAATTCTCATCAAATGCAACATGTAAAGATTCAATGCAAAATGTTCTTTTATTAAAAACATGATAAACTTTACTTCTAGAAGAATATCCAAGAAATATTGATTCATCTGATTTTGAATCAAACTTATCAAGATTAGCTTTGGTATTTAACAAGAAGCATTTACTACCAAAAATTTTGAAATATGAGATCTTTGGTATACGATCATAATATAATTCAAAACATGTTTTATGTAAGATTGGTCGAATAATAACATGATTTAAAATATAATATGTTGTATTTATTGCTTCAGCCCAAAAGTATTTTGGTAAATTTTTATCTTGAAGCATGGTTCTAGCATATTCTATTCTTTCTTTCAACAACTCCATTTTGTAGAGCCGCTCTAGGAAAAGCAAAGTTGTGAGATATACCATGTAAATCACAATACTTTAGAAAAGATTCATTTTCAAATTCACCACCATGATCACTACGAATTTTAATAATAGATGTAGATTTTTCATTTGTAATTCTTCTACAAAGTTTGGAAGATTCAGAAAAAGCATCATTTTTGCTTTTTAGAAAAATCACCCATGTAAATCGAGATTAATCATCTACTATAACAAAAGCATACTTGCTACCATTCAAACTTTGAATTCTAGATAGTCCAAATAGATCTAAATGTAAAAGTTCAAGAGGACATTTTGTTGAAACTATATCTTTTGCTTTAAAAGAACTTTTGATTTGTTTACCCATTTGGCAAGCAACACATAACTGATCCTTCTTATATGGTATTCTAGGTAGGCCTCTAACAAGATCATTCTTGGATAACTTGGAAATAATTTTAAAGTTAACATGTCCAAGTCTCATGTGCCATAACCATTGAATTTCATTTGAAACAATAAGACATTTTTCATTAAAAGTGGGTAACTCATCTAGATAAAGTTCATACACATTGTTCCTTCTTTTACCTTTAAAAATGATCTTTTTAGATTGAAAATCATAAATTAAGCATAAATCATGTTCAAAAGAAACAAGAAAACCTTTATCACATAATTGACTAATGGATAATAAATTATGCATTAAACCATTTACTAAAAGAACATTTTCTATCAAGGGAAATTTTGGATTACCAATGTTACCGATACCGATTAATTTTTCCTTGTTATTGTCACCAAAGGTGACGGTTCCTCCATCCTTACTTTGAAGGGTGAAAAATAACTCTGGCCTTCCAGTCATATGTTTGGAACAACCGTTGTTCAATATCCATTTGCTCTTTATTTTGTGTACCTACAACAAAATTAGAAGACAAAGCATTTGACCCCTTTCTATTTTTTGGTCTATGATAGTTAGTCTTAGGAACCCATATCTATTTGGATTTTGGTTTTCTTTGATAATAAATATTCTTTCTATAAAAAGATTTAGCATTTCTAGAGTAATCATGTCTAGGCTTATAAGCATTATAAGTTCCATGATTAGATGCATTTCTATTATAACTAGAAAATTTAGTTCTTTGAACAAATGGTTGAGAATATTGTCTTTGATTCTTCACCATATAGTTTGGTCTATTTTGAGTATCAAAGAAGCTATATCCCAATCCGATTTTATTAACCAAGCATATTTGAGAACCAAGAAGTTTTTCTAGATTCTCTTGTCCATCTGTGAATTTGGTCACTATAGAAAGAAGATCATTTGATTTTTCTTTTAGACTAGTTATTTCTATTTGTAAGAGATTGGTTCTAATTCCAATTTATTTTATCTCAAATGCTTGATGAGAGTTTTCTTTCTTAAGATATTCTAATCTTGAAGTAACACTTTGTTGTGAGAGTCAAGAGTTGAATTTACAGTTTTTAACTCTTTGTTTTTAGAACTTAGACTCTTAAATTTAGCATATAAATCATTAAATACTTCTAATAAATTATCATACTCAAATTGACTTACCGAGTCTTCTTGTGCTACAAAGCACATGTTGGCGACTTCTTCATTTGATTCTTCATCGGAAGAAGAGTCACTATCATCCCAATATGCTTGAAATGCCTTTTTCTTATTGAATTGGTCTTTGGTCTTGATTTTGAGAAGAAGACAATCTTTCTTGATGTGTCCTGCCTTTTTGCAGTTAAAGCACTTGACTTCATTTGGATTGGAAGAATCCGCTTTCTTTACCTTTCTTTGAAATCTTCCCTTTTTGATGAATCTTTTGAATTGCCTTGTAATGGGGGCAATATCTTCATCTTCTTTTAAATTTTCAGAGTCAGAAGTAGCCTTAAAAGCAAGAGATTTCTTCTTTGGTTCTTCTTCTTGTCTGTCTTAAAGTTGAACTTCATATGTCATTAAGTTACCATCCAAATATTCAAGAGTGAGAGTGTTTAAATCATTTGCTTCCTCTATAGCTGTGGGTTTTCTCTCCCATTCAGGAGTTAAACACCTTAGAAATTTTTTGACTAAATCCACTTGTGAATATTCTTTTCCAAGGGATTTTAGAGTGTTAGTAATATCGGTCATTCTAGTTACCATGTCCGATATAGATTCATTTTGTTTTATTTTAAACAATTCAAATTTATGAACTAAAGAAGCAATTTTAGATTCCTTTACCTTTGACGTACCTTCGTGAGTCACGAGAAGAGTATGTCAGATTTCATTTCCTGTAGAGCATTGAGAGATGCGATTGAACTCTACATTGTCAACGACACAATACAATGCATTCATAGCTTTGGCATTAAGTGAAGCAGTCTTCTTTTCTTCATCAGTCCATTGACTGAAATCAGTTGATGGCATTTGGTACTTTTCTGAAACAACTCTCCAAATTTCGAGATTCATGGATTGTAAGAATATTGTCATTCTCACTTTTCAGTATTCATAGTTTGTTCCGTCGAAGAGAGGAGGACGAACAAAGGAGCATCCTTTTTTGTGCTGAGATGATGTTGTTGCCATGCTAGATGATGGTAAGATCAAAATATAGCTAACCTTGCTTTGATACCAAATGAAAGTGTTATAGGATCGAGGCAACGAGCACTAGAGGGGGGGGGGGGTGAATAGTGCTTTTAAATAGCGTCATTGGAATTATGACAGATTTTGAGATTCACAAAGCAATCACACAAAGAACACAAGAATTTATCCTGGTTCAATCTTTCCCGACCTACATCCAGTCCTCAAGCAAAACCAATTTGAGATTTCCACTATCAATCTTGTGTAACCACAAGAACATACAGACCAAATCCGGTTCCACTTTTAGTAACAAACCTACTGAAATCAAACAACTCCTTTAAACAAAGGAGTCATTTCCTTTTACAAAAAAATAAAATAAGTAACAACTTACAAACAACCTACGGGCCCTTCTTATGAATGCAAATGGGATGCAATTGGCTTTTGAGGTTGTTGAAATACTTAACTCACGAATTCACTGTCTCTTAAAGGAATTTGAGTGAAAAACTGAAGTGAAAAATATCAAGTGAGTGAGAAAATGAATATGAGTGAAAAGCAAAGAGTAGTTCAATATAATTCGATTGGATTGCATTTCGTTTGAGTGTGAAATGCACTCATATTTATAGTTGAAAGATTTCATACGTTGAGGGTATGAAAGTGTATCAAAACAGTTCATTTTGAACGATCAGAACGTTTGAAAAATGAAAAGACACGCCTTTTAAAAGTTTCAGGAAAAATGATAAAATTAGTCGACTGGAACAATAGTTAGTCGACTGATAATTAACTATTAGTAGACTGACAGTTATCGTCGGTCGACTAATATGCTTATCAAGTCGTTTGAGAATCTGAAGTTTTGAAACTTGGTCAACTAGAGAAAAAATTAGTCGACTGATAATATCATCAGTAGACTGAAAAATCTTTAAGTCGACTGCTGCTAAATTTTTCTGAAAATACATGTTCTGTCCGGTCGACTGATAAAATCATTAGTCAACTGCTGCTAAAGTTTTCAGAAAACAGACATTCTGTCCAGTCGACTGATAAAACCTTCGGTCGACTAATTTGACAAAAATGACATTTTGCTTAGAAAATTTGGCGCGAAAGGATTAGTCAGTTGGTGAGTCTATTGGTCGACTAATAAACATGAAAAATTAAATAAAGAATTTTCTAAAAAGATTTTCATGAAGGGTTCTTTTAGAAAAAAAATTCTAAAGACTTTTTAGGTGAAATACAACTGAAATGTGCACTCTAAGTAAGGCTCTTACAAGAATCTAAGACTTTTAATGAATTTTACATTTGCACACTAGTCTTCAAAGATTCTTCATCGAATTCTTCAATTCTTGTCATCTTTTTTTATTGCCTTAGCTGAAATACAATTGATTCACTTGTTCATCATCAAAACCTTGTACTTGAAGTATCATGTACGGCTTCATTGTCATAACAAAACACAATACTACTGGTTTGAACTAATTTGAACTGGACAGAATTAGAATGAACTGAATTGGAAGTTATTTAGACTAATGTGAACTAAATCCAGAGCTAGAACACTAGCTCAACCGACTGGGGCTAGCTCAATTTGGACTGAATTGAGCTCAAATGAGCTGAAATGAAGGTCTGAGTGTGTAAACAGTGACTTTTTCACTGAAACCAGACCATTTAAGCTTTTGGCAAGCTACAATTAGACTTAGGATGATAGGATTTACAAGAATTTGACTGACTGCGAATTGATTTGACTAAAATTCGAGCTAAGATGAGCTCATTTCGCCTGAAATGAACTAGATTTAACTGAAATTGGTTGACACTGCTCATCGTGAGCTCAGAAAAGCTGAAAATGATTGACATTCTAGCTCTTATGAACTTTAGAATGAGTTTGGCTAAGTCTGACTGACTAAAGGGCTAAGGATGACTCAGTAGCAAAATGGTAATTTATTAATAAAAATAAGGGTAGGTTGACCTCTAGACCAGGGTGAACCTAAGAGTGAGACTCTACACTGCTCTGCAGGAGGTTTGGCATCTGCAAAAGGAGATATCTGAAATGGACCTAAAATATTTGGGGTGTTTACAATGTGATCTGTGTATTTGATTTTATAAGGATCTGCTCTTGAAGCATTTCATTCCAACACGGGTGGGTTTTTATAAAGTTCAAAAAATCAATGATCCAAAATCTTTGTAAATTTTTGAGACTCCAAACATCATTTTCGAAAATACATGATTCATGTGTAGATTCTTAGTAAATTGATTATGCTCAACACATTTATAGGGCTGGAACTGCATAAAAAGCACCAGAGAAGTTGAGAAACCCATTTACACTTGGTTTAGCACCAAATGGGTTTAGCATGGACCCATTACTCTGTATGTATGTATATATATGGAGTAATGTGCTAAATGAAATATGTTAAACGAAACATGCTAAATGGGTTTTTCTAAGTGCAAAATGATATATGCTAAATGATACATGCTAAATAAGTTTTTTGTGGTTTTTTTGTTTTATTTTTTAATTCTAACTATACAGATGTGATCTATGTACTTGATTTTATAGGGATCAACTAATGAAGTATTTGATTCTGATACATGGGTGGATTTGTACAATGTTAAAAAAATCAACTGGTCAAAATCTTTATAAACTTTTGAGGTTCCAAATATCATTTTTTTCATCGAAAACACATGATCCAGTTGTGGATTCCTCGTCAATCGACCTTGCCCAACAGATTTATGGGGGTCGAAACTGCGAAAAAACATACTAGAAGAGCAGAAAAATCTATTGAGAAGATATCAATTTCATGCCTACCCATATATATATATATATATACACATACCTGAATTGTTAGATGTATTTACCATGCTTGATTTAGTGAGAATCGATTCTTGGATCATTTTTTTTATTATAAAAAAATACATTTTTATGAGTAAGGAATAATTGTTACCTTTATAGCCATTGATTTTGGATCACTGAAAAAACCTTTATACAAGTTAGATTATGGTGATTCAAAAGCTGGTTCCCACTAAACAAAACCTATAGATCACATCTACAGTGTTAAATGTGAGAAAAAAAAAATACTCAAAACGACGATTTTTGAAGGGACCTAACACAAATGAGGGCCTAAGGAACACATTTCTCTCTCTCTCTCTCTCTCTCTCTCTCTCTATATATATATATATATATATATATATATATATATATAAAAGCCTGTAACAGTGGATGAGCAAATTGTCCATTGTTATTGAACATTTATCTCTTGTGTCGTTGATCGCGCGGATCAACAACAAATATATTTTTTAACTGAAACATGAAAATTAGTGGTGATCATGACTAGAGATTAACATTGGATGTGTGTCCAACGTTTAACTCGTCTGACGTCGTGTGTTTCTCATATATATAATTGGTGCATCTATGGTGGTACTATACCACCATAACTTACTGTGGTACATGCTTGATTTACGTAGATCAAAGCTTCAAAAGGAAAATCTAGATCATGCTTAGCATATTCTAATTATTATTTTCATGTGTCAAAGTTGACTCAAATATGATGTTTTAATCAATTTTTAACCACTCTTATTTACAAAAATTGTGAGCCATTGATTAGATTTATCATTTAGTGGCTAGATCTATGCAAACAAGAGTGTATACCACCGTAAGATATCATGACACAAAATGACCATATATATATTTTGGATAAAAAAATATTGATAAGAAAACATATTTTTATGAGTCGGAAAAAATTGATGCCTTCATAGCCACTGATTTTGGATCACCGAAAAAACCTATATACAGGTCAGATTCCGGTGATCCAAAAGCTGATTCCCACCTATGGTGTTAAATATGAGAAAAAAACTAAAAAACATGTGATTTTGAGGGCGCAGAATGGGGCAAAACGAGAAAGTGGGCAAAACCAACGCATTACTCTCTCTCTCTCTCTCTCTCTATATATATATATATATATATAGAGAGAGAGAGAGAGAGAGAGAGAGAGTAATGGATCCGTGGAAAACCAAATTGGTGCTAAATCAGAGTTAAAAGTTTGCACAAAAAAAACAAAAATCATATTTTTGACCTTTATTGGTGCACTAAAAGCGCCACTAAAAGCTGAGCACATTTTTGAAAAAGGTCTTTAATGGTGCACTAAAAGTGCAATTTTTTGAGGGATCAAACAAACTCAGAATGATCTGATTTTTTGTGGAAATCCTGAAAACATATGCATTAAAATGCAATAAAAAATTTATATCTAAATAACATCTAATTATATGCAAATTCATGACATCCAAAATGGACCAGAATTGAAAATATCATCTAAACATAATTGAGTAGAGTAGCACATCATTAATGACTTGATCCATGGATCAAACATGAGATCTATCATTTTAAATCATGGAAGATGATGAAAATGATGAAATAATGGAATTGAAACATCTAAAAATTAAATTGAAAGCATTGGGGCATAAATTGAAATTGATTTAGCCCATTGAATATGAGATTTGATCTATTGAAGATCAAATCTCAATTCTAATTGGCTAGAATGAAAATAAACAAAGTAAATATCAAATTGAATGAATCAAAAGCATAAAATAGAAATTAACATGGAGCTAAGATAAATCTACATTGCTATCTTTTGAAATTAGCAAGAAATTGAGAAAAGATTTAGTTTATAAAAATCAAAAATTGTAAAAGAAAAAGAAAAGGAAAGAAAAAAAAAATCAAAAGAGGGAAGAAGGAGGCCTAACTTAGGCTGAAGAGGGCTTGAATCTTCCCCAAAAGTGGTGTCAACTTCAAGAAGAAAGGAAGAAGAGAGAGAGGATAAAAGAAGAGAAAGAAAGAATTCTTTGATTCTCTCAATTTCTCAAATTTTCAACTTATGAAAGGAGAGACCCCTAGGGGTCTATTTATAGGCTTAATTGGGGGTAGTTTAGGCACTTTACAATTAGGTTATTTTAGACCCTAGGGCTGATGTGGCAAAGGGGGCTCACATGGGGTTGGCACCAACCCCATGTGGGTATCTTATTGTTTTCAAAAGGGGCAAAGTTACCCTTTTGCCAAAAAGGTAGACACATGGCACCCTCTTGCAAGAGGGAGCCCATGTGTGTCTTTTTCAACTTTCATAAATGGGCAAAATAGACTTTTATTTAAAAATTTGACACATGATAGCACTTGTCAAGTGATGTCCATGTGTGATTTTAAAAGTATAGGGGTTTTTAAAGGCATATTAAAAAACAATTTTGATTTTGATTTTGGAAAATGCCAAGTGGCGCTTCTTTGAAAATGCTTTTTGATTTTTTATTTTGAAAATCAATATGAAAAGTGAAATAAAATATGAGAATTTAAAATAGGAATTTGGAAATAATTGGATTCAAAAATTCAATTTTGATTTGTGAAATCCAAATTAGGCAAAAACCGGATCCAGATTGAATTTTGAGAAATTTTGCAAAAATGCCAATTTTGGATTTTGAAATTCAAAGATTATTTTTGAAGTTGAAGATAAAAAGTTGGAATTTGATTTTGAATTTGAAATCCCCAAATTGATTTTGAATAAAAATTGGATTTTGAAACTGGATCTGGATCCATTTTGACATTTTGAAATCCAGATTGAATTATGAAGTGGATCCAGGAGATTTTTCAAAAGATTTTTGCAAAATGATGGATTTGAATTTGAAAATCCAAAGATTTATTTTGAAATTAGGATAAAATTTGAGTTTTGAAAAGGATCTGGATCTAAAGTTTTGAAAAAGATTGGATCTGGATCTCCATTTGAAGGAAATTGGTTAATAAGAATGGGAATCGAACCCTGAATATGAATTTCTGAAGAATTGAAAATAGAAAACCCCCAAATTCATAATGAAAATTAGGATTTTGATTTTGGATCTTAGATCCAGTTCAAAGAATAAAATTGAATCTTGGATTTGGATCAGAATCCAAAAGGTGAAATTGGATCTCAGATGTTAGATGATTATGAGTTCAGAAATTGATTCGATTAACCTTTTGAATGGATCAGAAGGTGGATCCAGACTGAAATAAATCCAAAATGGTTAATTAGATCTTGGATATCTGATGGGATATTCTAGGTTCAACAATGAATTGGACTTTGGATATGGATTTCTGAATGAATAAGATGAAAAATCCAGGTCCAAGATGAAATTTAGACACCAGATCCAGCATTAGATCCAATATCTGAATTGAAATGGATTGTATCTCGGATATTGATGAAATATCAGATGAAGGAATTGATCCAAGTCCAAATTTGGGGCTTGCTCAGTTCAAACATTATTGGAAGCGATGTCCCGAAGAAATTTTTATTTTTTGGTTTTTGCCATGTAGGGGCAGAAACACGGTACTAGACTGGTTTGAACTAATTTGAATTGGAATGGATTGGAATGAACTGAATCTGAAGCCAGTTATACTTAAGTGAACTAAACCCGGAGCTAAGACATTAGCTCAACCAGCTGGGGTTAGTTCAGTTTGAGCTGAATTGAGCTCAAACGGGCTAAAATGAGCTGAAATAAGCTAAAATAAAGGTTTGAGTGACTTTGAATTGGAACTGAGTTGTTCAAACTCCTGGTGAACTTAGATTAAACTCACAAGGATGTGATTTAATAGATTTGGCTAACTCGGAGACCGACCGACTAAGATTTGAGCTAAAAAATGAGCTAATTTAATGATAAATGAACTAATTTTAGCTGAAATGGTCAGAAATGATCAAGATTCGCTCCTCGCGAGCTCAGAAGAGCTAGAAATGACAGATATTCTAACTTCTTTGAACTTGAGATGAGTTTGGTTAAACCTAACAGATGAAAGGTCCAAGGGTGACCTAGGGGTAAAATGATAATTTTATTAGCCGAACGAGGTAGACTGACCTCTAGACTGTAGTAGACCTAGGGGTGAGACTCGACATTGCCTTACAAAGGATTGATATCTGTGAAATGAAGATGCCGGGAATGGTTTTGAAAATTTTTGGGTGTTTACACATGGCCCTAATTTATGTTAATGCTTGTGTTTGTACCCACATGGATTAGAACTGAAACATAAAGTGAACATGCATTTAGTTAAGTATAGCATGCATCATTTAAAAAGAAAACTTAATTAAAAATGTTAAAGCCACTCATGCATACAATTCGAATTCGATAATGATAAGTGCATGCATTTTTAACTGCTCGTGCATATTTAAATGTTATAGTTAAGTGAATGCTTTTGATTGAAAGAATTATGTAAATGTATGTTTAAAAGTCCTGTAAAGGATTACACGTATGTATTCTTAGCGTGATTAATAATGCTTGGGCATGTGAGTATCAGATTAATCTTTGCTTGCATATTTTAATTTATGTGTATTGAATATCTTTACCCTATTGAAGACTTAATTGTCTGACCCTATCATTATTTAATGTTTTCAGGTAGTGATTAGATGACCATGCGATGATGGGAGGTTGCGACGGGGACTGAGCCAGGCTTTTCTCATTTTGTTGGGCTTATTTTGGATTGCGAGCATTTATACGTGCTCAAGACTCTGATATTCATTTAATTTGAAATGACTATATTATTATTTAATTTCAAGTATAATGGACATTTAATTATTTATTGATGCTCAATTTTAAATTCGAAGTGTATTTTAAAAAGGTGTAATCGATATATAATACGCCAAAGCTTTTATCCCATTCAGATTTTTGCTACAATTTATAAAACTATTTAAAAAAAAAATTACTTAATTTTTGAGATAGAAATTTTTGGGTGTTACATTGTAAGTTTCTATTTCCTTATATATATGGGTAATACATATGTGCTAAATGAAATATGCTAAATGGGTGTTCAAGCTTTTTCATTTTATTTTTAAATTCTGGCCATACAAATGTGATCTATGTACTTGATTTTATAGGGATTAGCTCTTGAAGTGTTCGATTTTGACACATGGGTTCGCTTTTATAAGGTTAAAAAAATCAAAAGTCTAAAATCTTTGTAAAATTTTTTTAGGCTCCAAATATCATTTTATCATTGAAAACACATGATCCAAATGTGAATTCCTAGTAAATTGACTATGCCCAACACATTTATGGGGTCAGAACCATGAAACAAAAAACACCAGAAAAGCCAAAAAAACAATTTAGCATGGATGCATTACCCATATATATTGTATTCTATATATATAATGCATATTGTATATATTTTATATATGGATTATGTATATATTATATGTATTATATATCATCAAGCTTTAAAAAATACTTTAAAAGTGAGCCAGCCCATGATTATCTTGCAAAGCTCAGCTCATGACGAGCTAATGAGCCAAGCTTGGGTAAGGGTATTACTTAATGAACCAAGCCCAAACAACCCAAGCTCGGCTCATTTACTAACTTCAATCATAATAAAAGTAAATACATTATATTCCAACGTAAAGGGACATTTTCTAAAAGAGGCCATTTTTTCTAAAGCGGTGTTGCATGCTAGCTCTACTAAGGCTGACCATTCAACTCAACATTTCTTGAGATAGCCCACATACCCCTCTCGAGGAATGTCAAGATGAATGGTTGTCAGGCAGGTATGCCCACCATGCAACGACATACATATATAATGTGAAGCCTTTCTAAAAATATCACTTGTTTTAAAAATGTGTTTTATTTTGATGTTGACAAAATAAAAAAGGATAATGACATAGATAACCTTCACTTTTATTGAAAATACCATTGCTAATTGCAAGTTAAAAATATAACAAACATGGCTAATTTATACTTTTGCCCTTTGTCACCTAAAAATTTAGGCATCTCATTTTTCAAGCAAGAACTTACATGACACTTGATTTTTCCAAGTGACAACTAACATGTCGCCTGATTTTTTCATGCAACAATTACATATTTATTTAATAATTAATTAATTAATAGAATTTAATTAATTAAATAGAATAGAGTATTACGCAGATCATAAGAGTGGATCTCGAACCATTTTTAGCTAAATCCATAATTTAGGTAGGATTTTAATATTTATAAAATTAATAAATTAATTATAAAAAACTAAACTAGATTTAATTTGATTTAATCGACCTTAAGGTTGAATCACCTATAGAGAGACAGTGTGATGTCCCCCTTAGGGGAGTCCACCATGTCTTGGAGTCCCAATTAATGTAGAAACTCCATGCCTTGGGAGTCCCACACAAAGTGGGGACTCCAAGGAAGTTGAGGTGGGGGATGGATTGGAGAATCCTCCCCAAGAGAGGATTCCCAACCCAACACCCTACCTTCCTCTATAAATAGAGAAGGGGGAGGTCTCCTCTCTCCCCCACATGAGTTTGGGTGAGGGAGAAAGAGAGAGAGCTAGGGGAGGGAAAGAGAGCTAAGAAAGAGAGAGAGGAAGAGAAGGAAAGAAAGAAGAAAGAGATCACCTTCCAACCTATTCTTTACCTAAAATATTATAATTAGGGACATTAGCCACAACCCCAGTAGAAAAACACTCTACACATAGACATGAAAAGAAGACAAATATTTAAAGCATACAACTTTCCCAATGCAAATAAATCATAGCATGTCATAGCATATCAACTTAACAAAGTTAATGATTATAACAATAATAATTTAATCATGCAGGATTACACAATAATTTATTCTAACCATCAAGTAACATACCTGCATCATATTATTAGTAATTAAGATCACAATCAAACAGATCCATATATGCCAACATATGCATGAACTAGAAATTATACATGACGTGCATAAAATTTTATGCCAACATTCAATGAATCATTTAACAACTTGTGAACCTAATCTAATGCATTGTTTCTCTTTCTTTTCCTGAAGGATACACACTCAGGACCTAATCCCGACTCAATAATCAGATAGGGGTTTATTATGTTATGTATTTTAATTAACCCATTGATTTAAAGAGCCAGGCCAAACGTCCATTGAAGCGGTCTTTAACCGAGAGAGACTTAACAGTGATCCAGAGAATCGATTCTTACTCAGTCGAGTCTTACTGTCTACCTACGATGAATTGACAGCCCCAACCCCTACACTAAAATGATTAGGGCCCCAAGAGGTATCTATACCCTCAAAATGTGTTAGTTGGTGTGTGTATATCCTACCCTCTTCAAAGTAGACCACTGAAACAAATGAGCTATTAGGTGTTATTGACATTGGGTTTAACTATAACACTGGGTATATTCAACACCAGGATCAACAACCCCAAGTTTCACTATACGAAACTCAATCATTTGTCTCACAAGGCAAAAACCCACACCCTCTACCGTCACTGATGTGTCCTAACATATCTCATTTGAACCAAACTCAAGGTATGTACTCTCTTGTAAAGAGAACCCAAGAGTCTAATTAAAGTGTGCGTATATAAACATGTTTATTATAACCAAACTAGGTACTCACAAGCACCCCCTTGGTTCCATCGAACCTGACTCTCATTCGAGCCCCATGTATGCCTCATCGAATTATTTTTATGCCACGTACTTTGAGCTTCGACTTGAGTATATCGGCGTACCTTGATTGGAATCATATGATATAAATCTTAGAGTTAGGATTAAGGTCCTATCAACCATTTCAAATATTGCATATAGAGTCAGCTTTAGGGAGCGTTGTTTGCGCATCCTTGTTTGTACATCTGTGATTGAATGATATTTTATATCTTCCTTATATTTTCCAAAACCCTGGGTATAAATTTCAAAATTTCTTCTTTGTTTTTAAAAACCCAGGTGTATTTTTCTTTCTCTTCTTCTTCTAAATTTCTTCAAAAAATTCTTCTGATCCTGCCTGCAAGTTCTTCAAATTTTAAATCTTTACCATTTATTTTCAAATTTCATTTTTCCTCTTATTTTCTTCTGATTTTATATTCTTGTTTATATTTTCATAAAAATCTCTTTCCATCAAGAGATATCCTTTTCAAAATGATATTTTCTTTCATATTTTTAGTTGGTTACTCTCCCTCGTAAAGTAAACAACGCAATTGTCACAAATTTTGTGGCGACTCAATCCCTAGTGATGGGATACAATTTTTTTAGATTTCAACCTAAATCCTTCCTTTTGTCAAAAACTTCTCGAAAAAGTTTCGTTGGTCTAAAAACCTCCACTTTCCTCCACAAAGAGAGCGCTGATATTCAAAAATGGTTCAGACAAGAGCGGGAAAAGAAACAGTTCCTCAACACAGCGACAATGAGGCGGAAGGGATGAGCTCTCCTAAATCAGTCAGGGGACAAGGTCAGAACATGAAAGATGACATCGACCCCGATATGTATGATATGTTCCAAAAGATGATGGCAAGAATGATGTCGGAGCAAGCCGAGGCCAAGCTGAAAGAGGCAGTTCCTAAAAGCAAGCTGAGGAAGAAGCCTGTAAAAAAGCAAGTCAGAATCATCAGAAAGAAGGTACAACCGGACACTACTTCTGAGGAATCAGAGTCAGTCGAGGAAGAGCCAGAAGAGCCCAAATCTGTCAATAAGCCCAAGTCTGGGACTCCAGCAGAGGACCTGATGAGCAAGCAGATGAAGGAGATGAATCAAGCGATCAAAGACATTCAAGCAAAGGGTAAAGGCAAGCAGACCTACACTGGCAAAGATTTTTACGATGGTCTAGATGGGGACAATAACCTGGAGAACCTTCCTCGTAAATTTCTCAAGTTTGATGGGACTGGCAACCCTAAAGCCCACTTATCCACCTTTTATGCAGAATGTTGCCGCTTCAGAAAGGATAATAGGGCTTTATTCATTTGCTTTCCCCGCAGTCTGGAGGGTATAGCAGCCAGATGGTATGCTGACCACATCAATCCTATCGAACTACAAGAGTTCGATAAGGTAGTAAATTTGTTCATTGAGCGCTTCTTATTCAACACTTAAGCTTCACCTACACTCAATTACCTTTACAACTTAAAGCAGAATGAGACTGAAAGAGCAGGAGAATTCATCCACAGGTGGAGAAGCACCTGCAACAAGATAAAAGTTCCCATTCCAGAGGGGCATGCATTGCAAATAATCCTCAGCAATTTCTCTCAGCCACTGAGAAACCTCATTGCCACTTCTCCGGCAAAATCCTTTATCAAGTTGATTGAGCGAGCCGAATGGCTCGAGGCAGGAATAGAAAGCGGGCTTTACGAGGGCATGCCTCTGACAAAAAATATCCAAGACCAGAAAAAGAAAGCGCAGTTCACTCATGCAGTTGATACCTCTGGCAATGATCATGACAACAGGAGAATAAACAAAAATGACAGCAAGAATGGCCAGAACCACGACGCAGCTCAAAGGGAGAAGTCTTCCAAGCAGAATAACAAGCCGTCTCAGTCTAACTTTCTGCAAAAAGAAAAGATAAAGCGCGAAGGTTGGAGTAATGATCGTGAGTTCACTCCTCTGAAGCAAACGCTCAAAGAAGCCCTTGAATTCATGCTGGCCAAAGGATTGGTTAAACTCCCAAAAGTCGCGGATCCTCCCACGATCATGGGAAGGTTCACAAATCAGTTCTGCAAGTTCCATCGAGCAGTGGGGCATGACACCGATCACTGCTTCATCTTCAAAAATATTATTCAGGATTGCATCGACAAGAGTCTCTTTGTTGAAGACGAAGAGGAAGACGAGCTAGTCGTCATGACCAAGTCTCTCCCGGGCTACTCAGAAGACTGAAGATGCCAGAATTCTCCTACTTTTCTCCCCTTTGCCAGTCACCTTGTAGGGGGCCAGTCAGCCCAGTCCTTTTGTGACCTTTTGGTCAAAATACTTGTAAATATTTCAGTTCTTTGTTATCAGTTTTGCTCATCAATGAAATGTCAATTTTCCTTTATATCTCTGATATCACAATACTTCCTTCCTCTGCCACATAGGGGCATTTGCTTTTGAAAATCTATATTTCAAAAATCTCTTCATCGACTTCTATTAAAACCACATTTTTCCTGTTCTTTTCAGAATGCGGAACCAATCTTGACATCATTCACAAGAGAAATGATATTACCTATGAGGGTTTTTCAAAAATCATGAAATTTTGAAAGTCTTCATAAACAAAAAGTTTAAATATTCTTTTATCCAACTTTTGTCAAAGATCAACCCTTGTGTTGATCGTATTTTCCAAAAAATAGGTTTTGAACCATTGCATTGAAAAATCAACCCTCGTGTTGATCACATTTTCAAAAATAGGTTTTATTGCATTGAATGATCAACCCTCGTGTTGATCATATTTCTAAAGAAATTGATTTTCGAACCATTATAAAGAAAGATCAACCCTTGTGTTGATCATATCTTTCAAAAATAGGCTTTCAAATCATTATATTCAAAGATCAACCCTTGTGTTGGTCTTATCTTCCAAAATAGGTTTCAAATCATTATATTCAAAGATCAACCCTTGTGTTGGTCTTATCTTCCAAAATGGGTTTCAAATCATTATATTCAAAGATCAACCCTTGTATTGATCTTATTTTTAGAAATCAGATCTATTGTTGATATTCTTTTTAAAAAATTGGTTTTCAAACCATTGCCTTCAAAAATTGACCCTCATGATGATCTCTCATGTTTGATTCCCTTTCAGAGATTCAGTCCTCGCACTGATCATTCTTCTCACAATTGATTTTTTCTTCCCAAAAATAATTTCTCACTTATCTTTTTTTGGACATCTTCCTTTCAAGATCCCATATGCAGACAGGATCAGAAAAACCCATTTCTTTCAAATCTTATAAATTTTCAGCTAATTTTGTTATCTTTTATCAGTTTCATTCATTTTATTTATATTTTTATCAAGTTTTATATCAATTTTATCAATTTTTATCAAGTTTTATTAATTTTTCCTCAATCTTATCAAATCTGAACCCTTTCAGGTTAAGGGATAAACCTGATGCCTCTTTTCAATGAGGTATTCTTTTATTCTTTTTTCCCCTCAGGTTAAGAGATAAATCTGACCCTCGTTGTCCGAGGTGTTCCCCATTTAGGATAAGGGATAATCCTGAAACCCCTCGTAGGAGCAATAACGCCACCTATGAGGATTCTTTTGCAAATACAAGTTTTATCAATCTTTACTTGATTTTCTAAATTTATATCAATTTCTCTTCATTTAAATTCTATTCTCTTTTCCATTCAGGACAAGGGATAATCATGAGACCCCTCACAGGAGCAACAGTGCTACCTGTGAGAATTCTTTTCCAAAATAAATTTTCAATAAATTTCTTTTTCTTCTTCTCCATTTTTATAAATTCTTTTCTTTTTCCCCTTTCAGGTTAAGGGATAAGCCTGAACCATTTTTTTCTAAATTCTCATCAAATGTCTATTCCATTTCCTCTTCAGAATGAGGGAAAATCTTGAAAACACCGGCAATCATTCTCGCTCAATTCTCAAGTATCTTAAAGAATGTCGGTGTCCCCTTTCTTCAAATCTCCATCAGAAAGCCCAATACTCATACTGGGGCATTTTTTTGAAAAATCTAGTATTCATTCAAATAAGCCTAGCACTCGTGCTAGTGTCTGGTTGACCGATCAGTTAGCCCCTCAGGTTCAGTCTTTGCACTAACCATTCATCAAAAATCAAAGCTTTAAATCCAATTTTGACCTTCGGGTTATTCAAATCTCAATTTCAAGCCTTCAGGTCACAATCTTTCCTCGAATTTCCTTAAATTCTGTCAATCTTTCATCAATCTATATCCCTTCTCATCAACTCTTTCCATGAGATTCGAGTCCTAACTCGAACCTTCCTGCTTTTCTTCGAAGATTTGGGTTTTATCTCGAATTTTCTTGCCTTCAATAAATGAACTTTCAAGTTTTTCCTTCAAGATTCGAGCCCTGACTCGAATTTTCCTGCTTTCCTTCGATGATTTGAGTTTTATCTCGAGTTTTCCTGCCTTCAATAAATGAACTTTCAAGTTTTCCTTCGAGATTCGAGCCCTGACTCGAATTTTTCTGCTTTCCTTCCAAGATTTGAGTTTTATCTCAAATTTTCTTGCCTTCAATAAATGAACTTTTAAATTTTTTCCTTCGAGATTCGAGCCCTCACTAGAATTTTTTTACTTTCCTTCGAAAATTTGGGTTTTATCTCGAGTTTTCTTACCTTTAATAAATGAACTTTCAAGTCTTTTTTTTTGAGATTCGAGCCCTGACTCAAATTTTCCTACCTTACTTCGAAAATTTGGGTTTTATCTCGAGTTTTCTTGCCTTCAATAAATGAACCTTCAAGTTTTGATTCAAGCTCTGACTCGAATTTTTTTACTTTCCTTCAAAAATTTGAGTTTTATCTCGAGTTTTCTTGCCTTCAACCTATAAATTTTCAAGTTTTTCTTTCAGATCTATTCATATGATATTCATAACACATCTAAAAATCAGTCATAAACTCATAACCATTGATTTATTAGATCTTTTGTAAGACCGACCATCAAGAATCACTCTACACACAAGACAAAATTTTTGTCTTAGGTTGCAACAACTATAACCCTCACTTTCATACCACCATTGAGGCCCAATGTTTTTAGAGAGACCTCCTAGATGTTTGAAAAGTCTCCATAAAAGGGTTTGGCCATTGGTGATCCAATTTGATAGCTATATTGATTTTACTATAATAAGTCGGTCAAGAAAAATCAAAATAATATAAAATATATAATATAAATCATGAAAAAAAAACTCAAGCATAAACACATAGACAATATCTAAACATCATATACAGTCATAAAGAGATGTCATATGATCATAACACATTCTTTGGAATCTAAACTATCAAAATAAATCATGATTTTTCTATAGAATAATTAGTTTAAGATGCTAGCATGCAAAAAATACCATGAAACACATGAAATAAATTTATAGAAACATGATTCATATTGTAAACACATGCAATAAAGCAAATATACATCCAATCATGCTGAAAACAAAGATATAGCCATCTAAAATTATGTAGGAACACAAAACTATGCTTTTCGCATTACCCGATTTTCTAGTTTAACCGCCTGAGCATAAATTTACCAAAAATGATTTTGTAAATCTATTTCAAAGCATGATATTGAATTAAAAATACTTTTAAAACCTTTTTTAAACCTATTTCATATCTGATCCACCATGGATCAGCCTGTATAATTGGCAAGATGCATGATTTATGCATTTACATCTGATCTATGCTACAAGTAGGATGAATCCTACTTGAAACATGTTCTCGGATGTACCAACATCTTCGTCTCCTCTCTTAGCACCTTGGAGTAGCTTCAAAGGCTGCTGAAAAAGCTCAAAGAAGAAGGAAGAAGGAAGAAGATGATAGAAAAGAGATTAGAAAACTAATGAGAATGAGAGAGAGAGGGAGAACTAACCTTGTTAATCCTCCTCATGAGGGCCTCTATTTATAGATGGGCTTAAACAAGAACACCATCTCTAATATAAGAGATTGTTATTTACTAATCTTTTTTATTAATAAAATACAAAAATAAATTATAGGTCATAATTTATTAAATTTTGAAATTACTTAAGCTAGAAAAGAAAGGTGGGGACTTCTTACCCTCGCTTGGGCTCCAGTAGTATAGTAACCTTTCAGGAGACCTACATATCCAAAGACTCAACAAAATTCGATGTTTAAATAGTCGATTTGATAGCCCTTAAAATGTAGATCATCGTGGTGGTCTTAGATTTAATCATATGTGCATGGGTCAACAAAAAAACTTAGTTGATGCTGAAAAATAATAATTTTGACCTATAATTAGGCATGAACTTCGATCAATGATAAAACATTAAAATCAACACCAATTTAGGTGTGTAGAAAGTCAATTTTGATGCCCTCGAAATAAGAAACATCAAGGTTTACTCTGATCTAATAGGCGAGTCACTGATCAACCAAATTTTTTATCGAAACAATAATAATGTTGTTCAGAGTATCCCACCTTATGGGTCCAATCCATTGGTATTAGATCCAAATAACATTTTAAATTAGATCCAATCCAAATGATTACTTCAAGTCCATATTTGATCTGAATGCTAGGATTTATATTCAAATCCAATATCCATAATCTAAAAATATATAAATTATTTATTTTCTTGTTTAGTCCATATATTTTAAATTTTATAATTATTCTTTATAACTTGAGACTTAATTTTATAATAATTCAAAATCAAGAAAATAAAAAAAGTACACTCATGTCATAGATGCAGATAAAGTTATAATTTATTCATTTTAATTGCCATAGAAAAATCTTGGGTTTTACACGCCCTTCTTCTCCTTCTGCCCACCTTCCCGCCGAATGCCCTTCTCCTCTTTTTGCCCCACCTTCCTAATAGAGTGTGTGCTCACAGAGATCCCATCGTAGTAAACGCTTGAGCAATCCCCTTCTCGTTCCACCCTCTCAACCTGTCTAGGTACCATCCATGCCACGCTGCGAGAGTGGAGTGCTCGCAAAGAGGGGGAGATGGAGAGAGAGAGGCAAACTAGGGGGTTAGTAGGCATCAACCTTCGATAAGTGTCTGACGTAAAGGGAGGGTTCTCCCACATTGAGGGAGTTTCGGCTTGAAGGATCCATGATATTTAAAGGGGGCTCTAGTATTAATGGGGCTTAGAGGGGAAATAAGAGGAGATTTGACCTGTCTCCCTATTGCAGTTTGAGGAGCCTCCTTTGCTTTCCCATTTTCCTCCATCTTTCTCGCTCTTCCATCGTCGAAGCAAACCCTGTCGGAGCCCATCTACCTAGAGGTTACCATGTTCCAATTGGATTATTATCAGATATTCACAAGTTTTTTGTTTTAATATGTTTTTTTTAACCATCTCCTCATTGCTGAAAATAGGTGAAAACATTAAATGTCATCAATGTCTCCTTAAGTGCAAGTAAGCAAGACATCAAATAGTTCTTTTCTTTTTTTAAGGAAATTGAATTTGTGGAATTGCAAAGGCTTGTGTGCCTTTATTATCTCTGTTTTCATGGAAGAAAATTTCAATTCTTGACATTTGACTCAAAAGAACCTGTTTTTGTTTGTAGTGAAAGCAAGCAATCTCAAATTGCATATGTCACCTTCAAGGATTCTCAGGGTGCTGAGACTGCACTATTTCTTTCGACACATTTGGCATCTCTGCATTCATTTTATTCTCATCTCTGCGTTCATTTTGTTCTTGAGATGTATTTTCTTTTGAGCATTTATCATATCACTGACTTTTGATTTTAACATGAGTGTGTCCTGTATTCTTAATATGTTTTTCTGTTGTTTTTTGTCCATGTTCTTCATAAACGCAAGATAGACTGCACTATTTCTTTCGACACATTTGGCATCTCTGCATTCATTTTGTTCCCATCTCTGCATTCATTTTGTTCTCCAGATGTATTTTCTTTTAAGCATTTATCATATCACTAGCTTTTGATTTTAATATGAGTGTGTCCTGTATTTTTAATATGTTTTTCCCGTTGTTTTTTGTCCATGTTCTTTATAAACGCAAGATATTTTGTGTATTGCTCACAAATAGGTGCCTTTCTCACCACCAACTGAATGTCTAATGCTTCTACATCGACAATTGCATTCTTGAAGGCATTTCATATTGTTGGGATTTTGTTATCGTCGCGAAATTTTTCCCGTCTTCCCTACCTTGCGGAAGAGAGAGGGAAATGCTTTCGCGATTCAAACTTGACCGGATTTTGGAAATTGTTTTGAAATACTCGCCTCCGTTTTGAAAATTACGGGAAAATCCATGGGATGGGGCTCGACCTATCGGTACGAGGTTCGACCGTTGCTGCCGCCTTTAACAGCGGTAATCGAACCAAGGACCAAAATTGTCCTTGACTTAGTAAAATTATCAAAATCATGTTCTATCCTAAATGCACAGAGAATTCAGGCATGTGCTATGAGACTTGGTAAATTATAAGTTGGAAAACTATGATGTATGCTTGGAAAACTTTGGAGTTGAAAACATTTCTCAGGAAAAAGGTCAATTTCTCAAGAAACTCAGATGAAAAAGGGTTTTTGAAATCACGGGAAAGTTCATAAAGATGTGAGAAAATCAGAAATAGTTGAAAATCTTGGGAAAATAGAAGTGATTCTTGAGAAAAAGGTGAACATTTGAAAAGGAAAACACTTCTCAGAAAAAACTCAGACTTTGAGAATTTTCTTAGGAAAATGATGAAAAAATTATAGGAAAACTCATTGGAGAAGAAAACTGAACTTGGGAAATTGAAATCCTGGGAATCTTAGCCTTAAAACCCTTGAAAATTTGATTTTTTTGACTCTTGAGAAAGATTGGAAAACTCTTTTTGAAAATCTTAAGAGAACAACATTTTCTCGGGAAAATCGAGGGAAAACTTTGATTTTGGAACTCCAACTTAAAAGTTTCTTGAGAGACTGGTTTCCATGGAAAACTGTGAAAACTTAACTTGGAAAAACCGATTTTGGAAAATCCTCAGAGTTTCTTGAGAAATCAATTTCTTGAGAATGAAATTTTCTTGTGAAAATCCTGAGAAAACCAATGATTTCATGATGCAAATGATATGAGTGAATGAATGCACTTTGAAAGATTTTCTAAGAAATTTGTTGGAAAATGTGTATTAAGTCAAAATAAATCCTTCATATATCCTGACTGTGGCCATGAATATGTCCAGAGTTTAATTGCTTTAATGCACAATACTTTGAAAATATTAGAAATATGATGTGCATTTTAAGATAGCCTAAGAGTGTAGGCTCAATGTGACTAGTAGAAAGATGATGGATCTGGATCTCGTCCATATTCCGACTAGGGCCTTAAATATGGATTCCACCGAGTTCATCAACTCCCTAAGAGTTGGTGCACGTGCCATTCGTGATCATCCATAGTGCTTTTGAAATAAAATGCATGCATCACATAAACAGGATATTGCATGAATTCAAACTATATGATATGCATCCTAGTCTAAGCAGGAAATTAAATCTCTTATATAAAAATTTACATTATTACATCACTAAACAAATGAAATAAAAGAAATTTGCAGACTTCAGCTCCTTCTTTTGAATGTCCATGCCAAACTTGAAATGGGGTTAGCTCAAATATGTGGGTTTTTCCAAGATTTTACAATAATATTATGAAATTATTGGATTTAATTGGATATAAACCCCATCATCATGCTTCCTTGATATTTGAAATGATGAAAAGGCAATACATTTAGTAGAAAATAGTTTGAAATTCAGAATTGGGGTCAAAATAACCAAAATACCCCTAATTATAAAGTTATACCTTTAAAATCAGGGTTTTTTGAAGGAAAACTTGGTAAAATTGAGATTTCGAAATTCAAATTGAATCAAACGATGATAAAATGCAGTATGAGACATTATGACATGCTGCTAAACACATTAGGACCGTAAAATCATAATTTGACATGTTGCAATTTATCCAAAATAATGAATTTCGCTTGTTTTTCGCTTGGATTCGGGTCCCGCGGGGCCCTGTTTTGATGATATGGCTAAATCAAGCCTCAAATGAATTCCAAATTACACCAAATTCGGTATGAAGCATCTACCTACTCTGATAAACAGCCTAGAATGCTAAAAATCATGAAATGATATGATTTGAATGCTAAAATTTAAGAAAAGTTCTAAAAATGGTGGATTTCGCCTACGGACCCGAACCAAATGCAATGCTTAATATGATAATGCAAAATTTACAGCATAAAAACTTTTGATATTTTTCAGGCTGCTAAAAGACCCAAAATAGAACATTTTTGGTTTTTACAGCCTCGGGATTTGATCCATGGTGAGTTCGGTAACAGGGATTTGGTTCTGACAGAGGTAAAAATCAACCTAATCTAATATAAAATGCTAAACAAATAAAACACAGTCATGTAAATTTCTGATATTTAACAGAGCTACTCACGACACCTACAGGAACAACTTTCATGTTTATGATTTTGGCATTTGATCAACAGAAATATGGATAAAAATATAACTTTTCATTCCTAAATCGATAGAACAGACAAATGTGACCAAACAGGTGACTGACAAAAAAATTTTGAAACAGATATCACAACTATTTTAAAAATTACAGAATTTCAGGTGCAAATAGAGGACATCTCGGGCATAACATTCACTTTTTACAGATTTGGATTTGGAGTAATACCCAAAGAGAACTTATCGACCTAAGTTGATCCAAAGTCTCAGAGGCCCAAATCAGGCTCTGACACCAGTCCTGAACTCTCAGATTTTTGTCAGACATAAAAAAAAAAAAAACTGAGAAAATTCGGTTAAAAACTAGACATCCTCACAAGTTCAGAACATCTTTAAGATCGAAAATAGGATCTCCCATGAGGGAGATCTCGATTTTACAAGTCGGAGAAGACATTTTAAAACGCATCCCGGGTAATAAAACCCGACTCACCTTTTTGAACGTTTACCACAGTAAATGAATTAAAATCTCTCCAAATTTTTGGCACATTTTTAGGGACACCTAAGGGCGCATTCCATGATTTTGTTGGATTTTTTAACAAAAATTACATGCATGAAATGACATGTGGACTGACTGACAAAAACAAAGAACCACTGAAACTGAGCAGAATTAAAATAAATGCTAAATTAATCCTAATTAACTCATGAAACATGCTAAATTAATGAAATAAAATGCAAATTAAATCTAGCTAAATGCATGAATGCTAAAAATCATCAAGGAAGCATAATTATGTATTTTTATATTTGTCATTTTATGAGAATAGCTCAATCCATCCTTCAGATGAACTTTTTCTTCAAACGACACCCGAATCAAATCATGATATGAAATTAAGAGGAAAAGGGGTGCACCTTGCTTCGTTATGCAGCTTTGAAACTCTTGAAAGGGATGACTACCAAGGGCTTTGTTCGTCCTTCGCTCCGGGCTTCGGATGATTCACCAAGATCGACCCACTGCACCTTCTTCACTGAGCCCAAAGGGGGCGTGAATTCCAAGGTTCAAAAATCAGGTTCTGAAGAAAGTCTAGGTCGAATTTCAAGGTCCAAAAAAAGCTCCCCTAGGTTGGGCGTGGAGCCTTGTTTTTATAGAATTTACTGAAAATTTTGAATTTCAAACAGGCTCAATCTGAGCCCTCCATGTGGCGCCACCTCATGGTGGGCTACTTTTATTTTAAATAAAATAAAAATAAAAATGAAGCCAAGTGGGAGCTCTGGAATGATGCCACCTCAAAAGGTGTTTGACACGTGTCAGAATAACAAAGCAGTGGGCTCAGAAGGTGCCACCTCAGAGGAGTTTGAATTCTACTTTTTCTGATGAAAGGAGATCTGGACATGTGGCAGTCGAGGATGGTTCCATACCTGACAAGTGTCAGCTTGCTGGAGGAGGTTCTTCAGATGGCGCCACCTCAAAGGGGGATTTAAATTTTAAATGGAGGTTGGCCCTGGAGGAATGGAGGGTGGACATGTGGCGCCACCTTAGGGTGGCTCCTACAATGCCATGTGGCAAGAGGGAGGAAAAGGAGGGAAAGAGACAGGTGGCACCATCTCAAAAAATGAATTTAGGGAAGAGACTTCAGGATTTGCGCCACCTCAGCCTGGAGTTTGAATATTTGAATTGTTGCTTTTTTTGAAGGAGGCAGAAAGTGACATGTGTCACTTGCTTTTTCTGAAGAAAGCAGAGAGAGACACGTGTCCCTTGCTTTTTCTGAGAAGAGCAGAGGGTGACATGTGTCACTTGCTTTTTCTGGGAGAAGCAGGGAGTGACATGTGTCTTCTACTTTTTCTGAAGGAAGCTAGAAATGACATGTGTCATCTACTTTTCTGAGAAAAAGTAGGGGAAGACATGTGTCATCCTACTTTTTCTGAAAGGAGCAGAGATTGACGCGTGTCGCTTGCTTTTCCTGAGGAAAGGAGAGAGTGACATGTGTCACTTGCAGGAGACATAAATCAAATGGTGTCACCTCAGAGGAGACAAGTTCTACTTTTTCTGAACAGGACAACACATGACACGTGGCATCTCATGGTGACCTTGGAATGACACATGGCACAGGGTAAAAATGGTGGATATTGACACGTGGCATAAAATGAAGAGGATGTCGAATGACATGTGGCGGCATCTTAAGGTGGCCCCACACTGACACGTGTCAAAGGATGGCAGAAGAGAGAAGGTGACATGTGGCGCCACCTCTAGGTGAACCCTATGCTGACACATGGCAGGTAAATGGGAGGAGAGAGAAAGGACAAGTGGCGCCAATCCAGGGGACAAGGCTCCTATATTTTTGGGTTTTTCAAAATTCAGGTTTTTCAAAATAAAAGCCTGTGTGACACCACCTCAGTGTGGGTCCCACATTGCTTCTTTATTGAAATAAGGACAAGACAACAAAACCTCTTTTTGGAATTTTCACAAAATCTGGACTAATTGGTAAAACAGAAATTTTTGAAAAGAGTTGGCCCCTGTAGGGCGATTTTGTAAAAGAATGATAGTTGAAATGGCTGACAAGAGGGCAAAATCTGAGGTAAAGTGGCTGAAATCCATATTGAAAACTATGCAGATCGTTTTCCTGATGAAATATTTTGAAATTCTGAGCCCTAGGGGTAAAATGGGAAGAATTGATAATTTTGAAGACCTAGGGTTTTGAAATCAATTTTAAAAAGAGTTGAAATTCTAATCTGGATTGAAGATTTTGAAATCAAGAGTTCTGGACCTCGAAATGACATGTTGTGCAGTGCAGTGCTATGAGATGCTCATGCAATGATATGCAATGCCATGTCTTATGCAATAGAATCTTGAACCAAGACTTGGAGATGCCTGTCGCCTGTCAGGAATAAAATTTTGAACATTTGAGCTAAAATAGAGAAATTTTGAGAGTTACTGATGAAATTTGGACTTTTGCAAATTCCAAGCTCAGAAAATAACCATTTTGCCCTCCGGCAATTTCAGAGGCTGGGTGATGATGCTTGATGGAAATGTTGGGGAGGTGAGTGAAAATTTGAGGTGTTTACAGATGCCCCTCTTTGCTACTAAGTCAGCTTGTGGCTGAGCTTAGTGGCAAAGAAAACACACCAAATTTGGGCTATATATAAAAAAATGCCCCAGTTAGAAGGATCTGACTGGGTATGAAGAAATTAGCCTGAGGAAGATGGTAGATATGAAATGGAGAATGAAGAGAAAAGATTTACTCTATGAGAGCGAAGTTCAGGTTTTCACCCTTAACCTTGATGGGACAGAAATACCTCGCATGGAACGAAGCTCAGGTTTGAACCCTTGACCTGATTGGGGAATGAAATATCTCATCGAAATGAGACTCCGGTTTGTACCCTTAACCTGATTGGGTGGAAGATGAAATACCTCTTTGATTGAGGCTCAGGTTTATACCCTTATCCTGATCGGGCGGAAAATGGAATACCTCTTTGAATGAGGCTCAGGTTTATACCCTTATCGTGATCAGGCGGAAACTGGAATATTTGGAAGGTGAATAAGACAACTTTTCTTGAAAAGGAACGAGGCGACGAAAATGGAATTGTAAGAGGCAATTTTAGAAGATGATCAAAACGATCCGGTGAATTTTTCATCATTGTGAAATATGAATAAGGTAAGGAGTAAGACGACTCTTTCGACAATGTGAAAGATGGATATGGCAATCTTTTGATAAGGTAACTCTTTCGGCAACGCGAAAGACAAACAAGGAAAACTCTTTCAGAGAAGAGTAAGGCAACTCTTTTGACAATGCAAAAGATGAATAAGGCATTTTTTCTAACGAAGAATAAGGCAACTCTTTCGGCAATGCGAAAGATGAACACAGGTGATCTAAAGGAACAAGGCGATTCTTTTGATAACGTGAAAGATGTCAAAGGCAATCCAAAGGAATAAGGCGATTCTTTCGACATCGCGAAAGATGACAAAAGACAATCCAAAGGAACAAGGCGATTCTTTCGACAACGCGAAAGATGACAAAAGGCAATCCAAAGGAACAAGGCGATTCTTTCGACAATGCGAAAGATGACAAAAGGCAATCCAAAGGAACAAGGAGAGTCTTTCGACAACACGAAAGCTGACAAAGGCAATTCATAGGAGCAAGGCGATTCTTTCGACAACGCGAAAGATGACAAAGGCAATCCAAAGGAATAAGGCGATTCTTTCGACATCGTGAAAGATGACAAAAGGCAATCCAAAGGAACAAGGCGATTCTTTCGACAACGCGAAAGATGACAAAAGGCAATCCAAAGGAACAAGGCGATTCTTTCGACAATGCGAAAGATGATAAAGGCAATCCAAAGGAATAAGGTGATTCTTTCGACAACGCGAAAGATGACAAAGGCGACTTAAAGGAACAAGGCGATTCTTTCGACAACGCGAAAGATGACAAAAGGCAATCCAAAGGAACAAGGCGATTCTTTCGACAATGCGAAAGATGATAAAGGCAATCCAAAGGAATAAGGTGATTCTTTCGACAACGCGAAAGATGACAAAGGCGACTTAAAGGAACAAGGCGATTCTTTCGACAATGCGAAAGATGACAAAAGGCAATCCAAAGGAACAAGGCGATTCTTTCGACAATGCGAAAGATGATAAAGGCAATCCAAAGGAATAAGGTGATTCTTTCAACAACGCGAAAGACGACAAAGGCGACTTAAAGGAACAAGACGATTCTTTCGACAACGCGAAAGATGATAAAGGCAATCCAAATGAGAGAAGGCTAATCTTTCAACAACGTGAAAGATGATAATGGCTATCCTTTCGGAGATAAGGCTAATCTTTCAACAATATGAAAGATGACAAAGGAAAATCTCTCGAAGGGGGCAAGATGCATCAATATGGACATCAAGCTCTCACTTAACGTCAGGATAGCTAGAAAATATTGTCAAAAATGTTGAAAATTTTGTTGATTCAAAATAATTGAAAATGATGCTCATTGTTGTGAAAATATTCCTTCTTTTCTACCTGAAGTATTACCTCCAAACAGGATTGACTTCATAGAATCAAGATTTTGAATCCAAATTGCTTGCGATTGACCTTCTTCAAAGAAGTTATCAATTTACTTGATATGAGCAGGAAAGAGAATTTAGTATTATGAAAGTGATTGATGAAAGAATATTGATAATAGAATTTCACAAGTTTAAAGGAGATTCTTGATAGATTTGGCAGTTTGATATCCTGGGAGCTTCTCTCATGATAATCTTTCTGCACTCTTTTGGCTCTCTTGGGTTTTTGCTACATTCTCCTTCATTTTGGAGATGTCATAACTTTTTCTTTCTTTCTTTTTCCTCTCTTGCTCTCTTTTGGGAAGGGTACGTCACAAACTCCGTCAACTTGGAGATGTTTCGATTCTTCTTTGGCGGTATTGGCTTATTGGCTGGAGATTTTTGAAGGATAGCTGAAATTAAATATCTTTTAGGGATTGTCGGTAGGTTCATCGCATCTGCCTTCATCTCGACAGTGCTTTGGACTTTCCCTGGAAGGATCCGTCACAAACTCCGTCATCTTGGAGATGTTTCAAATCTTCTTTGGCCCCGGGAGTCTACTCGCTTAATTCGCCTTCATCTTGACGACAATTGAGAGATCCCTTTGCGGATATTTAATTACAACTTAGGTGATTTTAAGGAGGCAGGGCTTGGATGAATTCTCTCTTTTTCTAGCACTTAGGATATTTCCACTGCCTCATTTTCACAAGAATGGTCTTTAAAAATGTGCCATTGACTGCGATCAATATCAATCATCTATGGCTTTGCAAAACATTGAATCTTCTTTTCTGGCCATATCGAGGATTTATCCTTCATTCTTTTGGTTGGCCAATAGAAAGAATCTGGATTTTGAATCCTTTTTCACAAAAGCTTTGCCCTTTTAGAAGTAGTATTGAAGGTAAACTGAGGTAAAATTTTGTGAAATAAAATTCTGAAATCAATAGGTAATTGATTGACAAATTGACAAAGTGTTCTTGAAATCCTTAGTAAAAGAGATCGCTTGACATCCGAGTTGACACATCCATGATGATGGTAGTCAATTTCGAAGGTAAGTCCTGGCATAAGGCTGGATTTTGAAGGTAAGCCTAACTCAAAAGTTGGTTTTGAAAGACCATCCGAATCAGGACTCAGGTTTTATAGGGAAAGCTGGAAGATTCGAGTCAAAACTCGAGCCTTCAAAGAAAAGCTAGGAAGTTTGGTTTCTAAGGAGATAAAGTTCGGTTCGAAACCTAAATTTTAAAAGGAAAAACTAGGCCAATTCAGATTTTTGAGTCGAAACTCAAATATTCAGAGGAAATTTGGAAAGTTTGAGTCGGGGCTCAAATCTCAAAGGAAAACTGGGAAGTTCAGATTTTGAAGGAAAGAAAACTCGAGTTAAAACTCAAATCTTCAAAGGAAATCATGAAAGTTCGAGTCAGGGATCGAATCTCGAAAGGTAACTGGAAAGTTTAGGTCTTGAAGGAAAGAAAACTTGAGTTAAAACTCAAATCTTCAAAGGAAAGCTGGGAAGTTCGAGTTAGGGCTTGAATCTCAAAGGAAAATCTTTATTCCGAAGATTGAATTTTGAAAATCGATAGTGCGAGAGCTGAGATTGAAAGTTTTGAGAATGGCCAGTTCGAGGACTGGATTATTTGACTTGCAATGAAAAAGACCATCATATTTAGATGTATGTGGTCTGATTTTCAGGATTAACCCCTTATCCTGAACGGAGATATGAATAGAAATTAGAAAATCATGGAAAATGACTCAGGTTTATCCCTTAACCTAAAGGGGAAGAAAATGGATGCAGAATTAATGCAAAATGAAATGCTAATGAACATGAAATGTAAATTAATGCAAAATTAATGCAAGTGGGTGCATATACATGCAAAATGAGAGATTGGTTTATCCTGCCTGCATACAGGATTTTTTGAAGTAAAGATAGATTTTTCAAAAAAAAAAATGCCCCAGTGTAACTAGGGAGGAAAATTTTGAATACAAAGAAGGATAATCGAGTTATAAGGTGACAGGCTTCTTGATTGAGAGACGTCCTCAAGATCGTTCCTTACAAGAGACATATTTGTGAAAAGGAAATAGACGCAAATAAAATGGTGCCAAACTATCGGCAAATTTTATTGATGCTTAAAAGTCAAGGAAAGGAAACAAAATTATGTTATTCCTTTGAAATGATAAAAGCAAAATGAGAAGTGAGAAAGTGTTTGCACATGGGATCTTTAAAATAAAAGGAGAATGTTATTTTGAAAGTGAGAAATCATTTTGGGGAAGGAAATCAACTGCAAGGTTGATTTTGAAGAATGATCAGCGTGAGAGCTGATCTTTGAAAGAGGAATCAACACGAGGGTTGATTTTAAAGAGAGATCATCATGAGGGTTGATTTTGAAAACGAATTGGTTTAACAATAATTTTGGAAAAGAAAATCAACACAAAGGTTGATTTTAAAGATAATGGTTTGAATCCAATTTAAGAAAAGAAGATCACCGCGATGGTTGAATTTTTGAAAAAGATTGAACCAAAATATTAAACTTTTGGGTGATCATAACAAAGATGTTTGTAGAAAATTTTCAAAATTTCATGATTTTTGAAAAACCCTCATAGGTAATTTCATTTCTCTCATAGATGATGTTGGGATTGCCCCTCATCTTGAAAAGAATGGGCAAAGAAGATTCTTTAAAACGAAAACAGGTGCCCTAATGGTGCAAAAGAAAGAAGTATTGGATGAAGAAAATTGACATTTTATTGATAAGCAGAACTGATAACAAAAGATTGCATATTTATAAGCACTCGACCAAAAGGTTGCAAAACTGGGCGGACTTGCCCCTACGAGGTGACTGGCAAAACGAAAGGAAGAAAGCAGGAAACTTTGGCATCATCAATTTTCTGAATGATCTAGGAAAGGCTTGGTCAAGATGGCCAACTCGTCTTCTTCTTCATCTTCAGCAAGGAGGCTCTTGTCAATGCAATCCTGAACAATATTTTTGAAGACAAAACAATGATCGATGTCATGCCCCACTGCCCGATGGAACTTGCAAAACTGATTCTTGAACCTTCCCATGATGGTGGGAGGAGTTGTGGCCTTTGGGAGCTTCACTAATCCCTTAGTCAGCATGAATTCAAGGGCTTCTTCGAGTGTTTGTTTGAGAGGAGTGAACATACGATCATTACTCCAACCTTCACGCTTTATCTTTTCCTTTTATGGAAAGTTGGGCTGAGATAGCTTGCTATTCTGTCTTTCCTCTCGATCCGCATGGTTGCTCTTACTACTTTTGCTATCATTGCGGCTGATATTGGCGGAGGAGGTGAAATTTGCCTTTTTCTTTGGATCGAGATTGTTCTTGACGAGGGTGATACCATCATAGACACCGTTCTCCAACCCCATCTCGAGCCACTCGGCTCGTTCAGTAAGCTCTATGAAAGACTTGGAAGGCGAGGTGGAGATAAGACTTCTCAAAGGTTGTGAGAAGTTGTTTAGGATCAGCGATAAGGCATGCCTCTCTGATATAGGATCCCTCATTTTGTTGCAGGTCTCTCTCCATCTGCGAATGAAGTCCCTTGCCTTTTCATTTTCATTCTGCCTTAGATTGCAGAGATGGCTAAATGTTGGGAGCGCTTCAGTATTGAACAGAAATCGCTCAATGAATAGGTTGACCACCTTATCGAATTCTCGCAGCTCGATTGGATTGATATGCTCAGAGTACCACTTGGCGGCAGTGCCTTCTAGGCTACGAGGAAAACAGAGAAATAGGGTCCTATTGTCTCTCTTAAATTTGGAGCATTCGGCAAAGAACATGGCGAGGTGGGCTTTGGGATCACCATAACCATCGAATTTGATGAACTTGCGAGGAAGTTTCTCTAGATCTTCATCCCCTTCGAGGCCATCATAGAAGTCCTTGCTAGTGAAGACTTTCTTGCCCATGTCGCGGGCTTGCAGATCTTTTACCACTTTGGCCATTTCCCTGAATTGTGCTTGAAGCGGTTTTTCTATTGCTTGGCCCTTTGGTTTGCGAGTTGCTCCATGAATGATCTCGCATTATTCCTCGGTATCATCTGTTGATTCTTCTTCGTCCGAAGTATCTTGAACATGCTCCTTGGTTGATTTATTGGCCACACGATCTCTAATTTTCTGACTGAATGAATTTTTGTCTGAGCTGGTGCCAGCCTGCTCACTCATCATCCTCTTCATCATTTTCTGAAACATCGCGTACATCTGAGGATTTATGCCATCGTCCTCTTGCTACTGTTCTTGACTTCTGACGGGTCGCGGGGAGCCCATCTCTTCTTCTGAGGCTGAGGAGTACTGTGGTGATGCAGTTCCTCTTCCTGACCTTATTCGAACCATCAAATGTTGCAAATGCTCTCTGCAGGATAAAGTCTTGATTAGACTCTGAGGGAACTTTGGATTGGGAAAAAAATGATTATTGACGATATGATAGACAATTGGAAGAATATCCCATTACTAGGGATGGAGTCGCCGCTGAAATCATGACAATTGTGTTGTCATTCTTTGTAAGAGAAATAACAATGGAAAATGTGCCTTGTTACCTAGGCGAGGTCGTCAACCATGAGGAAAAACACCATTTTGAAGGAAAGAGATATCTCTTGGAAAACAATTCGCAAACGGATTTAGAATAAGGAGAAGGCAAGTGGGTAAACAATTTCCACCGCAATAATCAAGGTATGCACGAGGACAATAAGGTGAAGAATTTTTGCAAATAGACAAAAGAATTGAAAATCCAATGAGAGAAAACATATGATTTTGAAAAATTGCAGGCAGGATGAAAATGTAGCTGAAAATTCGAGATCCAGTGGAACAGGAGAATGAAAAATCACCTGGAGTTTTGAAAGAAATAGGATATTTTTTTTAAGTCATCCAGGGTTTGAGAAAATAAAGGAAAGGATGAGAATATGGGTATTTGAAAATATTTTGGGAAAATATGAAGGAAATAAAGGTAGCATACAAGCAATCACACCTTGCACAAACATTTGTGCACATTCAGCACTCCCTAAAAGGCTAACTCTAGATGCATCATTTTGAAAATAGCTGTAGGACCCTAATCCTAACTCTAGGTTCAGATCATCTTTGTCCAATCCAGTTATGCCGATATACCCGAATCAAAATTCGAGGTACGTGGCATAGAATTTCAACTCCGGTTCTAAGGTAAGGTTTTTCAACATCCTTGAGTGCCTACCGATATACTTCGGACTGTGGCCCGCGGTACGTGGTAGGGGGGTGTTAACCCAAATAAGTGGCCTAGTTGTGAGGCTCTGTCCCGAATTAGGGTTCTGGAAGAGAGCCCAGCAACGTGAAGACCGGGTAAAGATAGGTAATGGAGATTTTGAAAAATGATCACATGCAATAAATAGAGGGCTCTAAATCCTAGAGAGGTAGATTTTGAAAACTTTGAAGAAGCATACATTGTTTGCATTCAGATCCTAAATTGAGGAGAGTTGTATTTAGACATAAGTCTATGTGAAGATAAAAATATCTCCTCAATCTGGTCTTACCAAACCTTGCCTAAGCTACATGCAGTCAATGTTAGCTAGGTCAGAATCTAGGCTTCTAGGTTCGCATGATATCAAAAGTAAAAGAGCTGACATTTTGTGAACATAATTTTGATAATTGAACTAAGTCAAGCACACTTTTAATCAGACAAGGACAGGTCCCATCTCGGTCGCCAAACCTGTTATCGTCGCGATTTTTTTCCCGTCTTCCCTACCTTGCGGAAGAGAGAGGGAAATGCTTTCGCGATTCAAATTTGACCGGATTTTGGAAATTGTTTTGAAATACTCGCCTCCGTTTTGAAAATTGCGAGAAAATCCATGGGATGGGGCTCGACCTATCGGTACGAGGTTCGACCGTTCCTGCCGCCTTTAACAGGGGTAATCGAACCAAGAACCAAAATTGTGCTTGACTTGGTAAAATTATCAAAATCATGTTCTATCCTAAATGCACAGAGAATTCAGGCATGTGCTATGAGACTTGGTAAAATATAAGTTAGAAAACTATGATGTATGCTTGGAAAACTTTGGAGTTGAAAACATTTCTCAGGAAAAAGGTCAATTTCTCAGGAAACTCAGATGAAAAAGGGTTTTTAAAATCACGGGAAAGTTCATAAAGATGTGGGAAAATCAGAAATAGTTGAAAATCTTGGAAAAATAGAAGTGATTCTTGAGAAAAAGGTGAACATTTGAAAAGGAAAACACTTCTCAGGAAAACTCGGACCTTGAGAATTTTCTTAGAAAAATGATGGAAAAATTATAGGAAAACTCATTGGAGAAGAAAACTGAACTTGGGAAATTGAAATCCTGGGAATCTTAGCCTTAAAACCCTTGAAAATTTGATTTTTTTGACTCTTGAGAAAGATTGGAAAACTCTTTTTGAAAATCTTAAGAGAACAACATTTTCCCGGGAAAATCGAGGAAAAACTTTGATTTTGGAAATCCAACTTAGAAGTTTCTTGAGAGACTGGTTTCCATGGAAAACTGTGAAAACTTAACTTGGGAAAACCGATTTTGGAAAATCCTCAGAGTTTCTTGAGAAATCGATTTCTTGAGAATGAAATTTTCTTGTGAAAATCCTGAGAAAACCAATGATTTCATGATGCAAATGATATGAGTGAATGAATGCACTTTGAAAGATTTTCTAAGAAATTTGTTGGAAAATGTGTATTAAGTCAAAATAAATCCTTCACATATCATGACTGTGGCCATGAATATGTTCAGAGTTTAATTGCTTTAATGCACAATACTTTGAAAATATTAGAAATATGATGTGCATTTTAAGATAGCCTAAGAGTGTAGGCTCAATGTGACTAGTAGAAAGATGATGGATCTGGATCTCGTCCATATTCCGACTAGAGCCGTAAATATGGATTCCAACGAGTTCATCAACTCCCTAAGAGTTGGTGCACGTGCCATTTGTGATCATCCATAGTGCTTTTGAAATAAAATGCATGCATCACATAAACAGGATATTGCATGAATTCAAACTATATGATATGCATCCTAGTCTAAGCAGGAAATTAAATCTCTTATATCAAAATTTACATTATTACATCACTAAACAAATGAAATAAAAGAAATTTGCAGACTTCAGCTCCTTCTTTTGAATGTCCCTGCCAAACTTGAAATGGGGTTAACTCAAATATGTGGGTTTTTCCAAGATTTTCCAATAATATTATGAAATTATTGGATTTAATTGGATATAAACCCCATCATCATGCTTCCTTGATATTTGAAATGATGAAAAGGCAATAAATTTAGTAGAAAATGGTTTGAAATTCGTAATTGGGGTCAAAATGACCAAAATACCCCTAATTATAAAGTTATACCTTTAAAATCAGGGTTTTTTGAAGGAAAACTTGGTAAAATTGAGATTTCGAAATTCAAATTTAATCAAACGATGATGAAATGCAGTATGAGACATTATGACATGCTGCTAAACAGATTAGGACTGTAAAATCATAATTTGACATGTTGCAATTTATCCAAAATAACGAATTTCGCTTGTTTTTCGCTTGGATTCGGGTCCCACGGGGCCCTGTTTTGATGATATGGCTAAATCAAGCAACAAATGAATTCCAAATTACACCAAATTCGGTATGAAGCATCTACCTACTCTGATAAACAGCCTAGAATGCTAAAAATCATGAAATGATATGATTTGAATGCTAAAATTTAAGAAAAGTTCTAAAAATGGTGGATTTCGCCTACGGACCCGAACCAAATGCAATGCTTAATATGATAATGCAAAATTTACAGCATAAAAACTTTTGATATTTTTCAGGCTGCTAAAAGACCCAAAATAGAACATTTTTGGTTTTTACAGCCTCGAGATTTGATCCATGGTGAGTTCGGTAACAGGGATTTGGTTCTGACAGAGGTAAAAATCAACCTAATCTAATATAAAATGCTAAACAAATAAAACACAGCCATGTAAATTTCTGATATTTAACAGAACTACTCACGACACCTACAGGAACAACTTTCATGTTTATGATTTTGGCATTTGATCAACAGAAATATGGATAAAAATATAACTTTTCATTCCTAAATCGATAGAACAGACAAATGTGACCAAACAGGTGACTGACAAAAAAATTTCGAAACAGATATCACAACTATTCTAAAAATTACAGAATTTCAGGTGCAAATAGAGGACATCTCGGGCATAACATTCACTTTTTACAGATTTGGATTTGGAGTAATACCCAAAGAGAACTTATCGACCTAAGTTGATCCAAAGTCTCAGAGGCCCAAATCAGGCTCTGACACCAGTCCTGAACTCTCGGATTTTTGTCAGACATAAAAAAAAAAAAACTGAGAAAATTTGGTTAAAAACTAGACATCCTCACAAGTTCAGAACATCTTTAAGATCGAAAATAGGATCTCCCATGAGGGAGATCTCGATTTTACAAGTCGGAGAAGACATTTTAAAACGCATCCCGGGTAATAAAACCCGACTCACCTTTTTGAACGTTTACCACAGTAAATGAATTAAAATCTCTCCAAATTTTTGGCACATTTTTAGGGACACCTAAGGGCGCATTCCATGATTTTGTTGGATTTTTTAACAAAAATTACATGCATGAAATGACATGTGGACTGACTGACAAAAACAAAGAACCACTGAAACTGAGCAGAATTAAAATAAATGCTAAATTAATCCTAATTAACTCATGAAACATGCTAAATTAATGAAATAAAATGCAAATTAAATCTAGCTAAATGCATGAATGCTAAAAATCATCAAGGAAGCATAATTATGTATTTTTATATTTGTCATTTTATGAGAATAGCTCAATCCATCCTTCAGATGAGCTTTTTCTTCAAACGACACCCGAATCAAATCATGATATGAAATTAAGAGTAAAAGAGGTGCACCTTGCTTCGTTATGCAGCTTTGAAACTCTTAAAAGGGATGACTACCAAGGGCTTTGTTCGTCCTTCGCTCCGGGCTTCAGATGATTCACCAAGATCGACCCACTGCACCTTCTTCACTGAGCCCAAAGGGGGCATGAATTCCAAGGTTCAAAAATCAGGTTCTGAAGAAAGTCTAGGTTGAATTTCAAGGTCCAAAAAAAGCTCCCCTAGGTTGGGCGTGGAGCCTTGTTTTTATAGATTTTTCTGAAAATTTTGAATTTCAAACAGGCTCAATCTGAGCCCTCCATGTGGTGCCACCTCATGGTGGGCTACTTTTATTTTAAATAAAATAAAAATAAAAATGAAGCCAAGTGGGAGCTCTGGAATGGCGCCACCTCAAAAGGTGTTTGACACGTGTCAGAAGAACAGAGCAGTGGGCTCAGAAGGTGCCACCTCAGGGGAGTTTGAATTCTACTTTTTCTGATGAAAGGAGCTCTGGACATGTGGCAGTCCAAGATGGTTCCATACCTGACAAGTGTCAGCTTGCTGGAGGAGGTTCTTCAGATGGTGCCACCTCAAAGGGGGATTTAAATTTTAAATGGAGGTTGGCCCTGGAGGAATGGAGGGTGGACATGTGGCGCCACCTCAGGGTGGCTCCTACAATGCCATGTGGCAAGAGGGAGGAAAAGGAGGGAAAGGGACACGTGGCACCATCTCAAAAAATGAATTTAGGGAGGAGACTTCAGGATTTGCGCCACCTCAGCCTGGAGTTTGAATATTTGAATTGTTGCTTTTTTTGAAGGAGGCAGAAAGTGACATGTGTCACTTGCTTTTTCTGAAGAAAGCAGAGAGAGACACGTGTCCCTTGCTTTTTCTGAGAAGAGCAGAGGGTGAAATGTGTCACTTGCTTTTTCTGGGAGAAGCAGGGAGTGACATGTGTCTTCTACTTTTTCTGAAGGAAGCTAGAAATGACATGTGTCATCTACTTTTCTGAGAAAAAGTAGAAGACATGTGTCATCCTACTTTTTTTGAAAGGAGCAGAGATTGACACGTGTCGCTTGCTTTTCCTGAGGAAAGGAGAGAGTGACATGTGTCACTTGCAGGAGACATAATTCAAATGGTGCCACCTCAGAGGAGACAAGTTCTACTTTTTCTGAACAGGACAACACATGACACATGGCATCTCATGGTGACCTTGGAATGACACATGGCACAGGGTGAAAATGGTGGACATTGACACGTGGCATAAAATGAAGAGGATGTCTAATGACATGTGGTGGCATCTTAAGGTGGCCCCACACTGACACGTGTCAAAGGATGGCAGAAGAGAGAAGGTGACATGTGGCGCCACCTCTAGGTGAACCCTATGCTAACACATGGCAGGTAAATGGGAGGAGAGAGAAAGGACAAGTGGCGCCAATCCAGGGGACAAGGCTCCTATATTTTTGGGTTTTTTAAAATTCAGTTTTTTCAAAATAAAAGCCTGTGTGACACCACCTCAGTGTGGGTCCCACATTGCTTCTTTATTGAAATAAGAATAAGACAACAAAACCTCTTTTTGGAATTTTTACAAAATCTGGACTAATTGGTAAAACAGAAATGTTTGAAAAGAGTTGGCCCCTGTAGGGCGATTTTGTGAAAGAATGATAGTTGAAATAGCTGACAAGAGGGGAAAATCTGAGGTGAAGTGGCTGAAATCCATATTGAAAACTATCCAGATCGTTTTCCTGAGAAAATATTTTGAATTTTGAGCTCTAGGGGTGAAATGGGAAGAATTGATAATTTTGAAGACCCAGTGTTTTGAAATCAATTTTGAAAAGAGTTGAAATTCTAATCTGGATTGAAGATTTTGAAATCAAGAGTTCTGGACCTCGAAATGACATGCTGTGCAGTGCAGTGCTATGAGATGCTCATGCAATGATATGCAATGCCATGTCTTATGCAATAATATCTTGAACCAAGACTTGGAGATGCCTGTCTCCTGTCAGGAATAAAATTTTGAACATTTGAGCTAAAATAGAGAAATTTTTAGAGTTGCAGATGAAATTTGGACTTTTGCAAGTTCCGAGCTCAGAAAATGACCATTTTGCCCTCCGGCGATTTCAGAGGCTGGGTGATGATGCTTGATGGAAATGTTGGGGAGGTGAGTGAAAATTTGGGGTGTTTACAGATTTCAAGTTTATATTTCATTTAAACTAATAGTTTATTTACATACTTTAATGAAAATCATTGTGCACTTGCTTTTACATTTCTGTGTCTAGGAATTTCTCTTTTGGAACTCTCTCTGTTGATGTGTTGCTTGGTCAATACAAATTTTATAAAAGGTAATCTTCTCCTCATCTACCTCTTCTCAGATACTGCTTTAATCATTTTTAAAACTATTATTTTTTTGCCTTTTATCAATGGATGTTGTGTATATATGCAGTATTTGTAACGACCCCAACTGCCCCTCAAAAAATAGTGAAAATTTTGTTTTAACATTTGCGAAAAACCTCCTAAGGACATGGGGTACATCAAAGATTTAATATAACCATTCTACACATAGATTCAATTTGAAATAATAAATCAAACTTTAATAATTAAATCAATGAGTCAAAAGTCAAAATATAAATTTGACTCCAACTAAAACCTACGTACAAGTCAAAACCCAAGCACCAAGTCATAAGCCTCGAGTCTTCCAACGAGCAAGTCCTATGCATCACTAAGCACCTCTGGCTGAAAAACAATTTTAGAAAACAGGTAAGAACCAAAGTTCTCATATGAATTTCTCTAAAAATCCAACAATAAAGAAAATAACATGAATTGCATAAATTTAAGAGAAAATCACAAGCAATAATTTACCAAAATTAACTTACTATTCAAGTATTCAACAAATATCATACCAAATCAAATATTCAGAAATGCATGGAACTAATATTGAACAATAAAATATGAATAATTCAATGCACATGCATGAATTACTTCTTAAGTTATTTAACAAAGTTGCGTTTGCATGCATGTCCCAATTAAATGCACATGAATTTAATTTTTACTTTTTCTTAAACTCGTGAATACTCAAAATGGGTACGATTCTTGAGGTTCAAGTTAATTCTCAATTATATCTTAACAAACAATTTATATTTTAATTTCTAGGTTCCATACTTGTTTTTCGACCGATATCAGGAATCAACACCATCAATCTAATAATAGGAATCAACACCTAATGCTGATACATCAAAGAAATCAACATTCATTGATGCAATTTTTTTTGGTATACCAATAACTACAATTGAGTCAATAGCACCACCCTTAGGCAAAGTGGCTAAAAACTTCTTAAAACCATGACCGAGAACGTAAACCTCACATTGGGTTATGGGGACATAATTATACACAAAGTTTTAGTATCCTCACGATCCCCCATGACCTTCATCCAAGATTCTCACACTGTAAAAAAGGCATCAAGGAAGAACATAATTACACTATTTTGGTCACTTTTACCATTTAAATCAAATTTCATATTATTTACACATGAACCATTTTTTAAATCATCATACAATAACAATTTTGGGCACTGACCCTCACAATTTAACAATGCAATTAAATTTAAAAAACCAATAATTTCCAAAAATCATTTGTAATGCATAAACAATTAAATAGCACTCGAACAACACATGCTACTGGCCTACATAGACCCACAGTGGTTCATACATAATCACTAACATAATCTTAAAAAGTGATTTATGTAATTACAAAATTTTAGTGAACATAAACACACATAGTTTCACAATTTATGTTCACAATGCATATTCATAACACAAAAAGAATGCACATTTAACCATGCACATACACATGCATATACTAAGCTTCTAGACCACACTATTCACGATCAAATTTATAAATATAAACAACAAATATGCAAACAATTTACACAAGATCATATTTATGCATTTGATCAGAGTTATGCATATGATCACAATTATGCAAACATCTAATTAAAATCAGATTCATTCGTACGAACTGTAAATTGCAAAACTGGTCTGTTTAGGATCAGATTTATGCACCTAATCGGTTGACAAGAATTCAGTTGATAGAAAATAATATTCAGATCAGATTCATGTACATGATCAGCTGATTGCAAACATGCACATGTACATAAATCAACTAACAATAATAGGCATAATTTTTTTTATATGATTCATGTACATGACCGGCTGACTACAAGCTGCATATGATTAACTTCATGCATATGAATCAGCTGACATAGATAGGTATATAATTTCTGATCACATTTATGTACATGATCAACTGACTGCAAACTACACATACTCTGCTTCATGTACATGAATCAATTAACAGAATTATATGTGTGCTTGTCAGATTCATGTATATGATTAGCCTCATGTACATGATCAGCCTCGTGTACATGAATTGTCTAACAAAAATATATATGTGAGTGCTGATTAGATTCATATACATAATCAGCCTTATGTACATGAATTGGCTAACAAAAATATATGTGAGTGCTCATCAAATTCATGTACATAAATTGGCTAATAAAAAATATACATATGTGCTCATTAGATTTATTTATATAGTTTTCCACCAACTGCTATTCGGACCGGATCGGGATCCGATTCACCTCGAAGTTTGCTAAAAAATAATAAAATGACTATAACTTGGTCATTTTAACTCTGAATTGCAAGAAATTCGAATCATAGCTACGTGATATCTGAAACAACATAAACGTGGGCTTTAACATAGTAAAAGGCATATAAATGCATGCATTTTAATGCATTATTAAATTCTTCCATGCTTATAGTCTAGTCCTCAAACAAATGCTACTCTTAAGAAAATAAAAGTACATTCTAAATAATAATCATAATACAAAGTTAATATACAATATCTAACTCACTTTCATTGGAATCACGATTGCATTTAGTGTATGCAACAAGCCCTTTAAACCCTTGGGTTAACCCAGAGATTGAGTGATGTAACTTTTTCAATAAAGCAATTTAAAAATATATTTTTAATAAAAATATTTGTGCAAACCGTTCATCAAATCATAAAAGCTGGCTCGCACAAGTGGTGGAGTTTGGGTCAAACTTAGGGAATGAGAAATACTTTGTATTCAAACACAATCTAACTATGCTTTATTGCCAAAATAAAAATAAATAAATAAATAAATAAGAGTGTTGCCTAAGGGGCTTAAACAAATAATTATAGTGCCTTATTACAACCCAATTGAATTAAATAAATGAAAGAAATCAAATCCTAATAAAAAAATAAAGGAAAAATGTCTTTAATGTTTGAGGCTTTTGGCCCTTCTTGAATTGATCTGCTTCCCTTTTGCCTTCCCTCTTTATACACTTTTGTATGGTTTGATAAATCAGAGGGTGAGTTCTGCCTTGAGGAGCTTGAAGGGGCCTTGAGGAGCTTGAAGGGGCCTTTCTAAGGGACTGGAGGGACCTCAGAGGGCATGAAAAGGGTCTCACCGCACATCCAAACGCTTCCCTGCAAAACACAAAAACAAAACAAAGCAATACAAATATAACTAAACAATAAAATCTAATGGCTGATGACTAAACAATTCAACAAGAACAAGAATTAAGCTAGATAAAACAAACTATTAACAAAAACTAACTATGAACAAACTATTAACAACCCAACACTAAAAAACAAAATAGCAAAACAACCTAACTAACTATAATTCAAGAACTAATTACTAGCAACCTAATTAAAGAAATCAACTAATATCTAATTGAACTAAATGCACATGAACTGAATGTTGTACGGTTTATGAATGTAAACTAATAAATAAAACTTAAAACATAAAATTAACCTAAGCTATGCTAAAAGTCAAATGAAACAATAAAATAAAAATCGGCTATCCTAATCTAGCTAACTATGCATGATAAATAAAACTTAATAACTCTAAAATCAACTAACATGAAACCAACGTGATTTAAACTAACTAAAGTAATTAAAAACTACTTTAAGCTACAACCACATGCAATGCATAATAATAACAAGAAACAAAAACACTATTAAATACTAAGCAAAATCGATAATTGTAGAAATAATGAAAATGGTCTAACTGAACTTTAACAACTAATTAAACTAATTAACTTCAATCAAACAAATCTATATTAATATTAGCTACAGAATTAATCCTAATCTAATTACTAGAAAAAGAAAATTTAATGTGAATTGAAACTGAAAAAAAAAACAGCTAACCAGAATTGGCTAAATTAAAATACATTAACTAAAAAAATGATAATTGGATAAAAACATTTATTTTTAATCTAATTAAGGAAAAGAAATTTTTCTAGAAGTAAAATAAAGCTAACTATTTAATAAATAAAATAAAATAAAATAACTTTAATCTAATCTATTCTAACAAAAAAAGAGAAAATGATAACTTGCTAAAAGAAGGACTATCGGCTAAATAAAAAAAACATTATTTACTAGATCTAAAAAGCACCGAAATAAAAAATGGAAAACACACTATTCTAAACAAGATCAAACCTAAACTAATATAGAACTTAATCAAGAAGCACAAAAACCAAATATAAAACCTATATTAAAACTATAATCTACCTAAATCAAGATTATTCAATGCTTAAATCAAGAAAATGGCTAAACTATCAAAACAAATATATTTTTGTCTTTTTATTTTTCAGATGCAATAAAACTAAACTAAACTAAATATATAAATGATGTGAAGATCAACTAAAACTATATGTGATGCTATGCTTTATGTAATGCAAAACCTAAAACTACGGTGAAAAAGAGGAAGAAGAAATGAATCAGACGATCCGCTTCTGACGAATTGGATGAGAAGAGAAGATGGTTAATCCCAACTTAACGCACGCCTCCCTGACGAAGAAGAAGTTGCCGATGACGAGAAGGGTTAGAAGCAAGAGGAAAAAGAGTAAGAAGAAGCAGAAGAAGGAGGAGAATAGGTAGAGAAAGAAATTGGCAAAGAGAGAGAGAGCAAGGGAGAGAGAGAGGAGAGAGAGGGAGCAAAGGAGGCATTTTCTCAAAAGGAAAAAACATCCCCTCCTTGAAACATATTATTTATACTACTCTAATTAGACAATTTTTCAAAACAATTCCAAGAATTTTTAATAATTTTCAACAACGGCCTTGTTTAGAAAAATGTGTTTCTTAAAATTCAGAATTCTTAAACTAATTAAAGTTATCTAATTAAAAATCAATCTAATTAAACATAATTAAGAAAATTCTTAAACTAATAAAAACACTAAAAACACAGGGCAAGGCTTAAAATTCATGATTTTCTGATAATTTCAATTTCATTGCGGTTTCTCAAAACTAACGATAAAAAATGGGTTTTTAATGTGATTTTCCACTGGATCATGCATACAATAAGATGAATAAAATGTAAATATTATGCATGATCAAATACCTCAATGCTTATCGTTTGCTACTCCTCGAGCAAACTAAAGCAAAAAGCAAAAATAAACTAACTAATCAAAACAAAAGCCTAACTCACTTTCGTAGGAATTACAGTTGCATTTAGCGTATGCAACAAGGCCTTTAAACTCCTGGATTACCCTAGTGGATGAGTAAGGTCTCATGAGAGTTTGTAGTGATGCTACCCACAAACATCTCTTTCATGTATTTATAAAAATTCAACTTCAAAAATCATTTAAAAATTGAGGATTTTGTTTTCACAAATATTTCATGCCATTATATTTTCAAAACATGATTAGAGTCTTTTACCTACCACCACAGAATAAAAAATTTTCTTTAACTTTTCTAAATTCATAATCATTTATACTTTATTCTTATAAAATCAAATATGTGCATGTCATTGTTTACGTCTCCTCACTCATATATTTTTTGCATAGGCTTTTTCAATATTTGCTTCTAAGCCGTGAACTTTTTCTTTTACGCTCTTTTTTTTTCTTGATTTTCAATTTTCTATACTTTTTCTTTCTTTCTTTTGTTGAGCACTATTTCAAATTTCCATTTTTCGTGACCCGTGTAACGAGCTTTGGGTCAGTGACTCCCAGACCAGACGACCTTAGGACACCAGATACAAAGTATATCTTAAACTTAATTGCTAGAGTCACTAGACCTTCTATTTTCATAGTTTTGTGTATAGTTTGCTTCTTGTCATGTGCAATGTCAACATCTATTAGGCTCTCTATAAAGTCTATGTAACAGGCTTTCAGGCCGGTGGCTCTCAAACGAGATGGTTTTAAGGCACTAGGTGTAAACATTCCTTAGGCTCTACTTGTTTGAACAAAATAGGCCGCAAATATTAACTTAGATAAAGAAGTGACTTCCTTTATTATCTTTTTCGACATAGGAATCAAACACTTCAACTTGTGTTTGAGCCTAGCTACTGAGGAATACAAAGATATCAAGCAACTAAACATATGCTCTTTTTCACTTTTAAGTTTTTATTTTTTATATAACATTTGCTTAGTTTTTCAAAAATAAAATTGTGCATATTCATACTCATGATTCAAAATAAACTCTAACATACATCTATCGCCATTACTTTGAAATTCACATAAACAACCATGTTTTTCTACATCAGTGTAGGAAAAAAAATCATGGGGCTTAAAAATCTTCTAAAAACATTAGATTATATAAAACATTCATATAAAATAAAACTCATTTCTTAAAAGCCTAATTTTTATGAGTTGTCATCAAAAGTGCAAGTACAAAGACAAAAAAATTTGAGTGTGCAAACTACACCCTCCCGCATGCTTGAATGACACTGTCCTCAGTGGCACTCCCCCATGCTTGCATGAAACTAAGTGAATGCATATGAGAACAAAAATAAATGGGAGAAAAGGGGTAGAAATCACCTGATCCACACTATGGAACCTTACCTGATACGACATGTGAATGGTCTGCAGAGATTCCACCTGTCTACCTATTATGCAATTCATAAAAATATACAAAAATACAATGCACACATGCCCTATCATTCACGCTCATAAAAAAAAACAAAAAAATAGAAAAACTACTAAAGCTACTAATAATACATCATAAATCTGAGTTGCCTCCCATAAAGCACTAGATTTTACGTCCTCAGCCTGATGATTCTCTAGTGACCCTTCATCGTCCATGAGATCAATAGATGTGAAGTAATGATCAATCAGGGGCTCTAAGGGAAAGAGTGTCATCTGTGACACTGCGCACTATGTTTCCTCCAACTCTACCCGTATGTATCCTATGATGACTCTCTAAACTAGCAAGAAGACCGAGATTAGTCTCCACATGTAGGCTATTCTCAAAATATGGAGAGCCATAAACCGAACGACTAGCAAGACATGCATCCAACTGTGGATTGGATTGCTTCCCTATAACGTTTGTCACCTGGAGGCAATGGTCATGTAACGCCCCGGATTTCCAAAACAAAGCTAAGTTAAAATTTTCATAAATTTCTTTTTTTTTTCTTTGCAGCGGAACTTAGAAAAGCTTTTAGCAGCGGAATCAGACAATAATGAGTCGTCGGTTTTAGAAAACTCTGAGCACGTTGCAGGTATGTGGCCAAGCAACTCATTGACCACCAAAGTGTTCCATTTTATCGAAAACACATGTTTATTACAACACTACTGCTTAAAAAAGCAGTGTAGGTTCAATAAAAGGAAGTAGTAAAACTCTGTTTAGAGAAACCCTGGAACTCGATGCCGCCTTGCACCGCATATCGCCACGCAGGTCCAACACCTGAAATCCCCATTAAACGGGGTCAGAACCACTGATGGTCTGGTAAGCAAGCAAACATGCATCCATTCAACTCAAGCACAAACAATCACCACTCAGGGTCGCAGTTCGTAATAACGACGCTCAAGCCTCCAAGACTTAGCGTATATTGCAAGAGCCTCCGTAGGGCTACGAGTTGAACATCCGCTCAAGTCTTCATGACTTAGAGCAAGCCTTTTCAGGGCTGTGATTTCCATAACCGCTTAAGTCTTCATAACTTAGCCATGACCTCTTCCGGATCTCAAAGGGATGTCTAGCTCAAGTCTTCATATTTGGCACATTCGTATCCCACGCATCTAAGGACAGCTCCTCGAGCTTCGCTTAGTCGTGCGGATACAACACGGGTCTTTGCCCAATCGGTCCAGTAGTATACCGAACATGACACCTTCACAAAGGTTATGCAGAACTGACTCAACAACGGACATCCACACATACATTCAAGCATCGTTGAACCTAAGCTAATGCATTGTTTCGATATTTAACCTCTTCCACCCTTGGTACGCGGGCAAAGCATTGTCCGGGCATCAACGCGACGTTCTGGGGGTTGATTATTCTATGTAATTTAGATACCCCAGAGGCCTGTTGACCCTATCCATAGTAGGGCAGTGTGTTTCAACTGGGAGAACCCTACTAGGCCCATATTTGGATGCATCCTCTACTTGCAGTAGTTGGGTTTAATCCTTAGATCTTAAGGATAACCACGACCCCAAAACCCATGAGTGACTGAGGCCATCGTAGACTCTATCAGGTCCAAAGTAAAATACGTGTCACTCAAGGCTGTACCATCACTGTCATTCCACAGTGAGCATAATTCCTGAAGGGGTCTGCCAGTCTTACAATTACTTGGACAGAATCTGCATGCCATTTAGGCAGCCCATGCCTTAGCACTATGGGAGTATGTACCCGACCCCATTCAGTCTGCCCCAACACAGTCATTACTGAGGGGGTACCCCTAACACGATTTTCAACCGCGGGGTATATGCGACCTTAAGTCTTATTCATATGCATGCAGAACACCGCTCTTGGCACTTTGGACATCACGAGCATCACACCTCTTTGGGTGGAAACAACACACTCTGGCTCTTCGTCCCTTACGAGTCTGGTTGCGTAACCGTTCTCAATGAGCATGCATATGACTCGATCTAAATAGATCGGCTACTCGGCGTATTTTTACGCAACGAGTCCAAACCTAGTCAAGGCGCAACCTCTGCTCCCACTCAGCGGCCCTTACGAGCAAGGTGCCCTTGCAGGCACAGGGATACGAGCCGTTCTGGCATCGTTCCATCAACGGACATCATTATGTCGTTCCATTGGTTCCGGCAGCTCTTCTGCCAACCATTTTGTCAGCACCTCCCCTGCTCCATCGGCAGTGGTGCGACGAACCCTTCTACGTTGTAGAGGGCATTCCATGAACCGGGTAGCACTCTGCTGTATGACAGAGTATCCTGCTACATTCTTTCTGAGCTATCATTAGCTTATTCAGAAATTTCAGCAGCACTTCCTCTCTTTAACAGAGAAAGCGTGCATTTCTTTTATCCATTTCAGCGGCATCTCCCATCTTTGGCGGGAAATTGCTATGCTTAACTCGGGAAATGGCGCGCACCGTTGTCCGTACTTTGCATCCATCAAGGTTGCAGGAACCCTGGGCCATAGCCAGGCCATACGTAATTGACTTAGTCTTTACGTAAGAAGCATTTTGCCAAAAACCGATGCCTTTCCAATAGGGGCTTCATTCGTCAAGCAGAATCTTGAACGAGGAGCGATAAGAGAATCACATTAGCGATTTGGAGTTTGATCTCCATTTGAATGCTCATTTACACGCCATATATGTAGTATAAGCAGAAGCTTGTGCTTTATACAGCGGAAGGAAATGCATATACTATTGTTCAGAGTGTGTAACTGAACGAAATATTCTACATATATAACAAAACAGGAGCTTTGGCGTCATTCAACGCGACGGTGTAAGTAAATGCATAATCGAAAGTGCATTAATCGGAAATTACAGAGAGCAGAGAGCCTTGACTTCGGATGAAAAAGGACTTGGACTTTGACTTTAAACCAAACCAGGTTCAAGTCAAGTCAACTGGGTCCAGACTTAGGTCAGGTAGGTTCAGACCTAGGTCAGGTGGGTTAGGACCAGGTCAGGCAGGCTAAAACCAGATCAGGCAGGCTCAGGCTAAGTCAAGCAGGCTCAGACCAGGTCAGGCAGGCTCAGTCTAAGTCAAGCAGGCTCAGACCAGGTCAGGTGGGCTCAGGTGGGATAGGCTAGGTAGGGGAGGTTTGGAAAAAAGAGGAGAGAGAGAGAGAGAGAGAGAGTGGTTGGCGATTTTCTAAAGGAGGGGGGGGGTCCTCTATTTATAGGGGAGGTTGCTTAGGGGCTAAGCAACCCCATTTACCCAAATACCCCTGCTTTTTTTTAGAATCCCTTCCATGGAAGGTGCTGAAACATGCTGGAAGGTGCTGGAAGGTGCTGGAAGGCTCTAGAACATTCTAGAACATTCTAGAATATTTTTTGAGAAATATTTCTGTGGGTCCCACCAATATTTTCATGGGTCATGCAAAAATTTTGGGTTTTCGGCGATTTTTTTCTGAAAAATTCTGAGTACGCCATTCTCTTCGTATTGACGTAACTAAGAAAGTTGGCTCACATGAATCCTTTGATTTCGTTCAGATAGAAAGTTATGGCTTCCAGAGTGTTTGAGCATATATTCGCGAATCGACGAATATCCTAAGTATAACTAGCTCACAGGAATTGATTCGTTTCACATTATGAGAAAAAATGTTATTTTTACCGGTAATTGCCTCATGAATTTTATTCAGATATTTTCTGAAAAATTGCGGGTCTTACATCATTACCCCCTTAAAGGAATTTCGTCCGCGAAATTCAGTTAAGAGTACAAAGTGAAGAGTACAAAGTGAAGAGTTCAGGATATTTATCCTGCATATCCGATTCGGGCTCCCAAGTGCAATCATCGATTCCATGATGTTGCCATCTCACTTTGACAAGTGGAATGACCTTCGTTCTTAGCACTTGCTCCCGGCGGTCCATGATCTCTACTGGCCTTTCTTCCACCGTCATATCTTCTCGAATGTCAATATCTTCATGTTAAATGACATGAGAAGGATCATGAACGTACTTTCTAAGCATTGACACGTGAAATACATCATGTATTTGCGCGTATTGCGGTGGCAATGCTACACGGTAGGCAGTCTCTTCGATTCGGCTCAAAACTTTGAAGGGACCAACGAATCTAGGGCTGAGTTTCCCCTTCTTTCCAAAACGAAACACACTCTTGGTTGGAGAGACCTTGATAAAAACCTTATCTTCAACCGCAAAAGTGAGTTCCCTACGTCGCTAATCGGCGTAGCTCTTCTGTCGACTCTGAGCAGTCAGTAGCTTCTTTCTGATCATATGGACCTGCTCAGTGTAATGTTGCAACACAATGGGCGAGTCCAAGGTTCGCTCACCCACTTCACCCCAATGGATTGGTGATCGACAGGGTCGCCCGTACAAGGCTTCATACGGTGCCATCCCAATGCTAGCGTGGTGGTTATTATTATAAACAAATTCAACCAACGCTAGGTGGGAATCCCAATCACCCTTCCATTCCAGCATACAGGCTCTTAGCATATCTTCAAGAGTCTGTATGGTTCGTTCTGATTGCCCATTTGTTTGGGGATGGAATGCTGTACTGAACTTGAGTTTCGTCCCCAGAGTTTTCTGAAGCTGTTCCCAAAGTGAGAGGTGAACTTCGGGTCACAATCAAATATGATCGAAATCGGCACTCCATGGAGTCTAACGATTTCCCGAATGTAGATTTACGCCAATCGTTCAGTTGAATATTGAGTGTTGATTGGCATAAAGTGAGCAGACTTGGTGAGTCTGTCCACGATCACCCATATCGAGTCATGTTGTCTCTTGGATCGAGGCAATCCAACGATGAAATCCATCGTAATGCCTTCCCATTTTCATTCTGGAATCTCGATCTGTTGCATCTTTCCACCAGGTCGCTGATGTTCGATCTTAACTTGTTGGCAGATCAAACACTTTGAGACAAATGTAGCCACATCACGTTTCATACCCCTCCACTAGTACTTTCTCTGCAAGTCCCGAAACATTTTTGTACCTCCAGGGTGGATAGTGTATTTGCTACTATGGGCCTCTTGGAGTACTTCCTGTCTTAGCTCAGGGCTATTTGGAACCCAAATTCTTTCTTCCATCCATATTCCTCCATCTTCTTTCAAATGGAAGAAAGTATCATCTTTTTCAGCTCGAGCCTTTAGCTCCGAGTACTGAGGGTCCTTGAATTGTTCGGCTACAATTCGATCATGGAGCTCAATGTGGATCGTCAAACATGACATTTGGATTCTGCCAGAATCAGCCAAAAATGGCTTCCAGTTGACAAAATCCTCCATTAACTTCCATTGTCCGGTTAGGCTGGCCAGAGTGCCAACAGTCTTGCGACTAAGGGCATCTGCTACAACATTCGCCTTTCCAGGGTGATAGGAAAGCGTGAATTCATAGTCTTAGAGGAATTCTAGCCATCGTTGTTGCCGCATATTGAGTTCTTTTGGAGAAAAGAGGTATTTTAGGCTTTTATGGTCCGACATGACCTCAAATTTCTCTCCATATAGGTAGTGTCGTCAGATTTTAAGTGCGAACACCACTGCGGCAAACTCCAAGTCATGGGTTGGATAGTTTTTCTCATGGACTCTCAACTGTCGTGACGCATAGGCGATTACTTTGTCATGCTGCATCAACACACAACCCAGACCTGTTCCCGAGGCATCGGTATAAGCTACGAAGCCTCCCTGACCAGAAGGTAAGGTAAGGACAGAGGCAGTGGTAAGCCTTTATTTGAGAACCTCAAAGCACTCCTTACACTGGTCAGTCCATTCGAACTTCACTCCCTTTTTCAACAATTTTGTCATCGGTACGACGATTCAGGAGAAGTCTTGTATAAACTTCCGATAATATTTGGCAAGTCCAAGGAAGCTACGGACCTCAGTGATATTTTCTGGCTGCTTATAGTCCATCACAACTTCCACCTTCGCAGGATCTACTGCGATTCCATCTTTCGAGATCACATGGCCAAGGAACATCACTTTGTCTAGCCAGAATTCACATTTTGAAAACTTGGCATAAAGTTGGTTATCCTGAAGGGTTTTCAGGACGATCCTCAAGTGCTTCACGTGTTGTTCCTTGTTCTCTGAATATACGAGAATGTCATCGATGAAGACAAAGCTATCCAAATATGGTCTAAATATCCGGTTCATTAGATCCATAAAGGCAGCAGGCGCATTAGTGAGTCCGAAGGGCATTACTACGAACTCATAATGGCCATATCTCGTTCTGAAGGCAGTCTTAGGTATATCCTCTTCCTTAACTCTGAACTGATGATACCCAGACCTGAGGTCGATCTTGGAGAACACCCTTGTTGTTCTGAGCTGATCGAACAAGTCCTCAATTCGAGGCAATGGGTACTTATTTTTAACAGTTGCTTGGTTAAGCATCCGATAATCGATGCATAACCGAAGGGATCCATCCTTCTTCTTTACAAATAGCACCGGGGCTCCCCACAGTGATATACTTGGACGGATGTGAAAGTGCACTAGGATCGAGGCAACGAGCACTAGAGGGGGGTGAATAGTGCTTTTAAAACTTTCTGCGGAATATTGAAGGATTTTGCAAATCTCAAAGCAAACACACAAAGAACACAAGATTTTATCCTGGTTCGGTCTAACCCGACCTACATCCAGTCCCCAAGCAAAACCCGCTTGAGATTTTCCACTATCAACCTTGTAAACTACAAGATCACACAGACCATAACCGGTCCCACTTTCAGTAACAATCCCACTGAAAGCAAACAACTCCTTTACACCAAGGAGTCCTTCTTTTTACAGAAAAGAAATAACAACTTACAATACAACCTATGAGCCTTCCTTTTGAATGCAAATGAAATGCAATTGGTTATTGAGGTTGTTGAAACACTCTACTCACGAATTCACTATCTCTCAAAGTGATTTGAGTGAAAAACTGAAGTGAAAGTATCACGTGAGTGAGAAAACAAATACTTGAATGGATAGGAGTGAAAAGCAAGAAGTAATTCAATATAATTCTATTGAATTTCATGTTTTTGAGTGTAGAATGCACTCATATTTATAGTTAAAATATTCCATACGTTGAGAGTATGAAAGGGTGTCAAAACGGTCCATTTCGAACGATCAAAACGTTTGAAAAATGAAAAGACACACCTTTTTGAAGTTTCAGGAAAACGGCAAAATTAGTCGACTGAAACATCAGTTAGTCGACTAATAGTTAGTTATTAGTAGACTGACAGTTATCGTCGGTCGACTGATCTGTTAATCGAGCCGTTTGAAAATCTGAACTTTTGAAACTTAGTCGACTGGAGAAAAGTTAGTCGACTGATAATATCATCAGTAGACTGAAAAACCTTTTAGTCGACTGCTGCTAAAAACTTCTGAAAAACAAACATTCTGTTCGGTCGACTGATAAAAAGCATTAGTCGACTGCTGCTAAATTTTCAGAAAACACATGTTCTGTTCAGTCGACTGATAAAACCATTAGTCGACTGTTGCTAATTTTCCAGAAAACAGACATTCTGTCCAGTAGACTGATAAAACCTTCGGTCGACTAATTTGACAAAAATGACTTTTTTGGAAAATATGGCGCGAAAGGATTAGTCGACTGATAAGTATATTGGTCGACTAATAAACATGAAAATTTAAGAAAAGAGTTTTCTAAAAAGATTTTCAAAAGAGTTTCTTTTAGAAAAGTTTTTCTAAAGACTTTTAAGGTGAAATGCAACCTAAATATGCACTCTAAGTAAGGCTCTTACAAGAATCTAAGACTTTTAATGAATTAAACATTTGCACACTAGTCTTCAAGGATTCTTCACTGAATTCTTCAATTTCTTCATAGCCTTAGCTGAAATGCAGTTGATTCCACTTGCTCATCATCAAAACCTTGTACTTGAAGTATCATGTATGGCTTCATTGTCGTAACAATCCCCCCCTTTTTGATGATGACAAACTTAATCAAAGATGAAGCATTTAAATGCATAGATGGAGATTTTACTCCCCCTATCAATATGTTGCAAAACATTAAAAGTTAGCACATTTAAATCACATATATCACATATTGATTGGTTTGCATTTCCATTCATCATTTCTTCATGCATTTAGAAATACATTCATTCAAAGCTTTCTTTTTCTCTTAATTTTGCATTTCTCATGCAAGATCTCCTGTAATGTAATTGCTATCATCTTTTTCTCAAGATCTCCTTGCAATTTCAAAGTAATGCTATCTTTATCTTTTTCTCCCCCTTTGTCAGAATAAAAAAGAGTAAGGGCAAAAATAGCATAAGCAGAAATAGACTTTTAACTCGTATATCTATTTTAAAATACGGCAAGAGAGTTCCGGCGTGTTTTGAAGATGCGTCCGTCACTGCAAGAGGATTCCAGCGTTTCAAGATCACGGCCAGAAGATTCCGGCGTCTCCTTGTTATGGTAAGAAAATCCCGGTGAAGATGGAGTCGAATGGCACTCCGAGGGTTTTTCGGAAGAGAGAGAGGCAAGAGAGAAAGAGGGGTTTAAGGGTTTCATTTAAAAAAAAACGAAAAGGTACGAAGTGAAACGATGCCTCTTTTGTTTTTTTTTTTAAAAACGGGTTTTTAAAAAACAAATCCAAGGGGTGTCGAGTCCCTTCACTTAAATTTTTTTAAAAAAAAATTAGTCGACTAAAGCTTTATCGGTCGACTTAAAAAAGTGCGACTTATTTAAAAAATATCATCAATCGACTAGAACTATATCGGTCGACTAATATGATGCGATACATTCCAAAATATAAAAACACCAGTCGACTAGAATTTTATCGGTCGACTAATATAGTGCGATTTTGAGATTTTGTTCAAAAAAACAACATTTTTATAAATCCAAAAATGAGCAAATACCTAGTTCTCTCCTAATTCTCATAAAATCTTCATTTTTAAGAGGTTTAGTGAAGATATCGGCATGTTGTTCTTTAGTGGAAATAAAATTTAACGAAATATCTCCTTTTAACACATGATCTCTTAAAAAATGATGTCTAACTTCAATATGCTTAGTTTTTGAGTGCTGAATAGGATTTTTCGAAAGATTTATAGCACTAGTGTTATCACAATAAATAGTTGTTGTGGAGTAGTTTAAACCAAAATCTTTTAATGTCTGTTTCATCCAAAGTACTTGTGAACATGCTAAACTAGCCGCTATATATTCAGCTTCAGTTGTTGAGAGTGATACTGAATTTTGCTTTTTACTAAACCAAGAGACTAAGGAATTTCCCAAAAAATGACAAGTTCCACTAGTACTCTTGCAATCAGATTTACTTCCTGCAAAATCTGCATCACTATATAAAACTAAATCAAAGGAAGATGATTTTGGGTAAAACAAACCGAAATCTGAAGTATCTTTCAAATAACGAAGAATTTGTTTTACTGCAGTTAAATGAGATTCCTTTGGATAAGCTTGAAATCTTGCACACATACAAACACTAAACATAATATCAGGTCGACTAGCAGTTAAGTATAATAGAGATCCGATCATACCTCTGTAGAGCTTAGTATCTACACTTTTACCATTTTCATCTTTATCAAGAGAAGTAGTTGTACTCATAGGATTCCTTCTTGATTTCGATGAGTCCATCCCAAATCGCTTGAGAAGTTCTTTTGTATACTTACCCTGATTGATGAAGATTTCTTCTTCAGTTTGCTTTATTTGAAGTCCAAGGAAGTAGTTTAATTCGCCCATCAAGCTCATTTCAAACTCTTCCTGCATAGCCTTAGCAAATTCTTTACAAAGAGAATCATTAGTAGAACCAAATATTATGTCATCAACATAAATTTGCACAATAAGAATATCTGAATTAAAATGTTTAATAAATAAAGTGGAGTCTACCCGACCAATGGAAAAACCAGATTGTTCTAGAAAATTTCGTAGTCTTTCATACCACGCTCTTGGTGCTTGTTTAAGTCCATACAAAGCTCTTTTCAATTTGTAGACCTTTTCTGGATATTTCTCATTTTCAAAGCCTGGGGGTTGCTCTACATAAACTTCTTCATTGATGTGTCCATTTAAAAATGCACTCTTAACATCAATTTGATATAACTTGAAGTTCATGTAACTAGCAAAAGCAAGCATCATACGAATTGACTCTAATCGAGCCACTGGTGCATAGGTTTCATCAAAATCTATGCCTTCTTCTTGATTATAGCCTTGTGCCACTAGCCTTGCTTTGTTACGAATGACTTCACCATTTTCATCCAGCTTATTTCAGAAGACCCATCTTGTTTCAATTACTGGATGATCCTTTGGTCTATCAACTAGATCCCAAACATCATTCCTAGTAAATTGGTTAAGTTCTTCAGACATGGCTAAAAGCCAAAATTCATCATCACATGCCTCATTGATATTCTTTGGTTCTAATTTAGATATGAAAGCAACATTTGCAATATATTTTTCTAACTGCCTTCTAGTTTGGACACCACTCTTTATTTCACCAATAACTTGTTCATGTGGATGATTAGGAACTTCTTTCCAAACCGGTTGAAGAGGAATATTTTCTTGAGAAGTACTCTCTATCAAGGGTTCTTCTTGAAGTATTGCTTCTTCTTCTTCGCTTAGAGGAATAACCTGCTCACAATTCTCATCAAATGCAACATGTAGAGATTCTTCAATACAAGATGTTCTTTTATTGAAAATACGATATGCTTTACTTCTAGAAGAATATCCAAGAAATATTGATTCATCTGATTTTGAATCAAACTTATCAAGATTATCTTTGGTATTTAACAAGAAACATTTACTACCAAAAATTTTGAAATATGAGATCTTTGGTATACGATCATAATACAATTCAAAACATGTTTTATGTAAAATTGGTCGAATAAGAACACGATTTAAGACATAACATGCTGTATTAATTGCTTCAGCCCAAAAATATTTTGGTAAATTTTTATCTTGAAGCATGGTTCTAGCACATTCTTGCAAAGTTCTATTCTTTCTTTCAACAACTCCATTTTGTGGAGCCGCTCTAGGAAAAGCAAAGTTGTGAGAGATACCATGTAAATCACAAAACTTTAGAAAAGATTCATTTTCAAATTCACCACCATGATCACTACGAATTTTAATAATAGATGTAGATTTTTCATTTGTAATTCTTCTACAAAGTTTAGAAAATTCTGAAAAAGCATCATTTTTGCTTTTTAGAAAAATCACCCATGTAAACCGAGAATAATCATCTACTATAACAAAAGCATACTTGCTACCATTCAAACTTTGAATTCTAGATGGTCCAAATAGATCTAAATGTAAAAGTTCAAGAGGACGTTTTGTTGAAACTATATCTTTTGCTTTAAAAGAACTCTTGATTTGTTTACCCCTTTGACAAGCATCACATAAGTGATCCTTTTTATATGGTATTCTAGGTAGGCCTCTTACAAGATCATTCTTGGATAATTTTGAAATAATTTTAAAGTTAACATGTCCAAGTCTCTTATGCCATAACCATTGAATTTCATTTGAAACAATAAGACATTTTTCATTAAAAGAGGGTAATTCATCTAGATATAGTTCATACACATTGTTTCTTCTTTTACCTTTAAAAATGATCTTTTTAGATTGAAAATCAGAAATTAAGCATAAATCATTTTCAAAAGAAACATGAAAACCTTTATCACATAATTGACTAATAGATATTAAATTATGCTTTAAACCATCCACTAAAAGAATATTTTCTATCAAGGGAAATTTTGGATTACCAATATTACCAATACCTATCACTTTTCCCTTGTTATTGTCACCAAAGGTGACGGTTCCTCCATCCTTATTTTGGAGGGTGGAAAATAACTCCGGCCTTTCAGTCATATGTTTGGAACAACCGCTGTTCAATATCCATTTGCTCCTTATGTTGTGTACCTACAACAAAATCAGACAACAGAGCATTTGACCCCTTTCTATTTTCGGGTCCATGAGAGTTAGTCTTAGGAACCCATATCCATTTGGATTTTGGTTTCCTTTGATAATAATTATTCTTTCTATAAAAGGATTTAGAATAAACATTTCTAGAATAATAATTTCTAGATGCATTTCTATTAGAACTAGAAAATTTAGTTTTATGAACAAAAGGTTGAGAATAATGTCTTTGATTTTTCACCACATAGTTTGGTCTATTTTGAGTATCAAAGAAGCTATATCCCAATCCGGTTTTATTAACCAAGCATCTTTGAGAACCAAGAAGTTTTTCTAGATTCTCTTGACCATTTGTAAATTTGGTCACTATAGAAAGAAGATCATTTGACTTTTCTTTAAGACTAGATATTTCTTTTTGTAAGAGATTGGTTCTAACTCCAATTTCTTTCATCTCAAGTGCTTGGCAAGAATTTTCCTTCTTGAGATCTTCTATTTCTTGAAGTAACACTTTATTTTGAGAGTCAAGAGTTAAATTTTCAGTTTTTAACTCTTTATTTTTAGAACTAAGACTCTTAAATTTAGCATACAAATCATTAAATGCTTCAAATAACTCATCATAGTCAAATTGACTTACCGATTCTTCTTGTGCTACAAAACACATGTTGGCGACTTCTTCATTTGATTCTTCATCGAAAGAGGAGTCACTATCATCCCAACAGGCTTGAAATGCCTTTTTCTTCTTGAATTGGTCCTTGGGCTTGAATTTGAGAAGAGGACAATCTTTCTTGATATGTCCTGCCTTTTTGCAGTTAAAGCACTTTACTTCATTGGGAATGGAAGAATCTGCTTTCTTTGCCTTTCTTTGAAATCTTTCCTTTTTGATGAATCTTCTGAATTGCCTTGTGATGAGGGCAATATCTTCATCTTCATCTTCTTCAGAATCTTCTGAGTCAGAAGTAGCCTTAAAAGCAAGAGATTTCTTTTTAGCCTCTTCTTCTTGTCTGTCTTGAAGTTGGACCTCATATGCCATTAGGTTACCAACTAAGTCTTCAAGAGTGAGAGTATTGAGATCATTTGCTTCTTCAATAGCAGTGGTTTTTCTCTCCCATTCAGGAGTTAAACACCTTAGAATCTTTCTGACTAAATCCACTTGTGAATATTCTTTTCCAAGGGATTTCAAAGTGTTAGTTATATCGGTCATTCTAGTTACCATGTCCGATATAGATTCATTTTGCTTCATTTTGAACAATTCAAATTTATGAACTAAATAAGCAATTTTAGATTCCTTTACCTTTGACGTACCTTCGTGAGTTACAAGAAGAGTATGCCAGATTTCATTAGCTGTAGAGCATTGAGAGATGCGATTGAATTCTACCTTGTCAACGCCACAATATAATGCATTCATTGCCTTGGCATTAAGTGAAGCAGTCTTCTTTTCTTCATCGGTCCATCGGCTGAAATCAGTTGATGAAGTTTGGTACTTTTCTGAAACAACTCTCCAGATATCGAGATCCATGGATTGTAGGAATATTGTCATTCTTACTTTCCAGTATCCATAGTTTGTTCCGTCGAAGAGAGGAGGACGAACAGAGGAGCTTTCTTCTTTGTGCTGAGATGTTGTAGTTGCCATGCTAGATGATGGTCAAATCAAAGTAATAGCAAACCTGTGCTCTGATACCAAATAAAAGTGCACTAGGATCGAGGCAACGAGCACTAGAGGGGGGTGAATAGTGCTTTTAAAACTTTCTGCGAAATATTGAAGGATTTTGCAAATCTCAAAGCAAACACACAAAGAACACAAGATTTTATCCTGGTTCGGTCTAACCCGACCTACATCCAGTCCCCAAGCAAAACCCGCTTGAGATTTTCCACTATCAACCTTGTAAACTACAAGATCACACAGACCATAACCGGTCCCACTTTCAGTAACAATCCCACTGAAAGCAAACAACTCCTTTACACCAAGGAGTCCTTCTTTTTACAGAAAAGAAATAACAACTTACAATACAACCTATGAGCCTTCCTTTTGAATGCAAATGAAATGCAATTGGTTATTGAGGTTGTTGAAACACTCTACTCACGAATTCACTATCTCTCAAAGTGATTTGAGTGAAAACTGAAGTGAAAGTATCACGTGAGTGAGAAAACAAATACTTGAATGGATAGGAGTGAAAAGCAAGAAGTAATTCAATATAATTCTATTGAATTTCATGTTTTTGAGTGTAGAATGCACTCATATTTATAGTTAAAATATTCCATACGTTGAGAGTATGAAAGGGTGTCAAAACGGTCCATTTCGAACGATCAAAACGTTTGAAAAATGAAAAGACACACCTTTTTGAAGTTTCAGGAAAACGGCAAAATTAGTCGACTGAAACATCAGTTAGTCGACTAATAGTTAGTTATTAGTAGACTGACAGTTATCGTCGGTCGACTGATCTGTTAATCGAGCCGTTTGAAAATCTGAACTTTTGAAACTTAGTCGACTGGAGAAAAGTTAGTCGACTGATAATATCATCAGTAGACTGAAAAACCTTTTAGTCGACTGCTGCTAAAAACTTCTGAAAAACAAATATTCTGTTCGGTCGACTGATAAAAAGCATTAGTCGACTGCTGCTAAATTTTCAGAAAACACATGTTCTGTTCAGTCGACTAATAAAACCATTAGTCGACTGTTGCTAATTTTCCAGAAAACAGACATTCTGTCCAGTAGACTGATAAAACCTTCGGTCGACTAATTTGACAAAAATGACTTTTTTGGAAAATATGGCGCGAAAGGATTAGTCGACTGATAAGTATATTGGTCGACTAATAAACATGAAAATTTAAGAAAAGAGTTTTCTAAAAAGATTTTCAAAAGAGTTTCTTTTAGAAAAGTTTTTCTAAAGACTTTTAAGGTGAAATGCAACCTAAATATGCACTCTAAGTAAGGCTCTTACAAGAATCTAAGACTTTTAATGAATTAAACATTTGCACACTAGTCTTCAAGGATTCTTCACTGAATTCTTCAATTTCTTCATAGCCTTAGCTGAAATGCAGTTGATTCCACTTGCTCATCATCAAAACCTTGTACTTGAAGTATCATGTATGGCTTCATTGTCGTAACAGGATGAACCCTTGTTCCATCAGTTCTTCCAACTCACACTTCAACTTGTTGAGTTCAGCAGGCACCATTCGATACGGGGCCTTGGATATCGGCGCTGTCTCGGGTAAGGATTGAATTCCAAATTCAACCTCACGAAGTGGCGGAAGTCCTGGTAATTCCTCAGAAAACACATCGGAAAACTCCCACACCACTTCCAAACTCTCAAAGGGCTGGTCGTTAATTTTTTCCACCTAGAGGCTCAACAGGAAGGCTACACAACCCTTCCTAAGGTATTTTTGTACCTTAAGTGCTGATATGAGCCTTTTCTGTGGAACTGGTTTGGATAACCGGTATTCCATCCTAGGCAATCCGGGTCGCGATAGAATCACTCTGCCCTCGCGGCACAGAATCTTGGCATTATTCTGAGCCAACCAATTCATTCTCAGAATGACATCGTACTGTATCATATCGATCAGGATGGCGTCAATAGGCAAGTGTTGCCCTGCTATCTCAATATCCAAGTTTTTCACACACCGGATACATTTGGTGCGTGAACCCAACATGTTATACACTTCGATCATTTTATCAATTTGTTGCACCGAGGCGTGGAGTTGTTCGGTGAAATCGTCGGAGATAAACGTATGAGTAGCACCACAATCAAACAAGATGTAAGTTGCATGTCCATTAACAAGTACGGTGCCTTCAATCAGGTCACCATTTTCGACTTGTTCAGTCGTTACAGCATATACACGACCTGCAGCAGGCCTTTGTTTTACTCTATGTGGAGGTCGTTGAAACTGAGAACGTTGTGGTGCTGGTCGAGAGGGTTCGGTAGATCTGACATTACTCCTCTACTCATCTGCAGCCTTCTTGGCGCAATCCCTTATAAAGTGGCCCATCTTGCCACAATACAAGCAACCACCAATGTCACGAGGACATGGCTTTCCGGGGTGGTTCACACGACACCTTGGGTAGCTGAAGTTGGACTGCTGACCATTCGGAGTTGTGTTCAGTCTTGGCCTCACGACTTGTTGAGTGTTGTTCCCTCCTTGGAACTTCTTCTTTTGAAAGGGTTGTCGTGAACCCTGGCCACTTGGGAACGTCCTTTTACGATTCCCACCATTCACTATGGGCTTCTTTGCTATGATCACTTTAGATCGCGCCCAATCCTCTTGGATTTTTGAAGTCGCTGCTACCGCAGCCTGAAAAGTCGAAGGCATGCTTGTTACCACCCTTGATCGCAGCCCTTCACGCAGACCATTCACATATTTGTCAGCCATTTCTTGGTCTGTTTCGAACAATCGAGAGCAGTAGCGCTCTAGATTTTGAAATTTTGTGGTATAGTCCATCCGACTCATACCGCCCTATTCCAACTCCTGAAACTCCATCTTTTTCTTGTTTCTGGAATGCAACGGGAAGTAGTTATCCATAAAAGTCCTCCAAAAGTCAGTCCAAGGAATGACTTCGACTTGTGAGAACTGGATAAGTTTAGTGATATCCCACCACTTTCGTGCATTATCCTTCAATCGATACGTGCCAAAGTTGGTCTTCTTCTCTTTTGGTACTCCCAGTACTGAGAAGACACGTTCTGTCTCTTCGATCCAACTCTCTGCGAGCTCCGGCTCGGCTCTGCCAATGAAAACTGGTGGGTCAAGCTTGAGGAACTTCTCATAAGTCACTCCTCCCAGGAGCTCGTTTCGTGGTGCGACTGGTTCTGGCCTCGTTTCACGAATGGCGGTAACCAGGTTGTTGAGCGTTTCTAGTAAGAATCCTTGCATATGGGACTCCTCGCTTGGCATGGTTCTCCTCGTCGTAGGAGCCATTTATCTATTACATACAAGCAACGTGTTTTAGTTTCTCAATGTATATATCGAAGCAAAGCTTTATTTACTTAATATACATCACATTTACACAAGCATTGCCTTAAACAAAACGTCATGCCGCACTGACAGACTTTTAGGCGTTGAGAAACTATATACATGAGTCTATTGACTCCAAAACACTACCAGTCTCTTCTAGGAACTGGATTTCTTTCTTGACCCAAACAACCCAAAGTATTGTTTGCTTCCACATTGCCTTGGTGCAGGCACTATTAGTTTTGGCTTGGGCGGCACTTTCGCACTCTCAAGCGAATCTTGTGGGTAGATCAGTGATGCCGATCCACTTGCCCATTCAGTGGCATCATGGCTCGGGGAATCCGAGACCATAATGGGATGATATATGTTGTATCCCTCTCCTTGGCCATTCAGGCTCGGCGTTTGTGAAGCCGCTCCGTTCCCCCATATAATAGCACTATGATTCGAGGAATCTGAAATCATAATGGGATTATAGAAGAAGTTGTTGCATCCCTCATCCTGATTGTGCAAGCTAGGCGTACATGATGTCTGTTGATAGCCTTGCGATTGACCGAATCCCTCAAGGAAGTTCAAGTCAAATTCTACCAGAGATGGTAGTTCATCAGAAGTTGCTGGGGTACGACTACTCCCTCTACTGGAGTAATGTGGCCCACTAACACGCGAGGGCTCATCCCTAAGACCAAGCGATCCCCGCCGACCCATATCGACGGTAGGTTTCATTTGGCATTCATTGGAGGAATGCCCTTCTTCGCCACAAAACTGGCAGTCTTGTACCTCATATGGGCACACCCACTCATCGTGCATAATCCCACAACAATAGCAGTAGTCTCGTGAGTCGTGAGTTGCCATCTATAAAAAGATGCACCCAGATCAGAACAAGAAGTATAAAATATACTTACAGTGCGATATGGTGGACAAGACGGATCTCGAACCAGGTTTCTCAGACTCTTGCTCTGATACCAATTCCGTAACGCCCCGAATTTTCAAAACAAAGCTAAGTTAAAATTTTCATGAATTTTTTTTCTTTGCAGCGGAACTTAGAAAAGCTTTTAGCAGCGGAATCAGACGATAATGAGTCGTCGGTTTTAGAAAACTCCGAGCACGTTGTAGGTATGTGGCCAAGCAACTCATTGACCACCAAAGTGTTCCATTTCATCGAAAACACATGTTTATTACAACACTACCGCTTAGAAAAGCAGTGTAGGTTCAATAAAAGGAAGCAGTACAACTCTGTTTAGAGAAACCCTGGAACTCGATGCCGCCCTGCACCGCATATCGCCAAGCAGATCCAACACCTGAAATCCCCATTAAACGGGGTCAGAACCACTAATGGTCTGGTAAGCAAGCAAACATGCGTCCATTCAACTCAAGCACATACGCTGACCACTCAGTGTCGCAGTTCGTAATAACGACACTCAAGCCTCCAAGACTTAGCGTATATCGCAAGAGCCTCCGCAGGGCTACGAGTTGAACATCCGCTCAAGTCTTCATGACTTAGAGCAAGCCTTTTCAGGGATGTGATTTTCATAACAGCATAAGTCTTCATAACTTAGCCATGACCTCTTTCGGGTCTCAAAGGGATGTCTAGCTCAAGTCTTCATACTTGGCACATCCGTATCCCACACATCTAAGGACAGCTCCTCGAGCTTCGCTTAGTCGTGCGGATACAACACGAGTCTTTGCCCAGTCGGTCCAGTAGTATACCGAACATGATACCTTCACAAAGGTTATGCAGAACTGACTCAACAACGGCCATCCACGCATACATTCAAACATCGCTGAACCTAAGCTAATGCATTGTTTCGATATTTAACCTCTTCCACCCTTGGTACGCGGGCGAAGCATTGTCCGGGCATCAACGCGATGTTTTGGGGGTTGATTATTCTATGTAATTTAGATACCCCAGAGGCCTGTTGACCCTATCCATAGTAGGGCAGTGTGTTTCAACTGGGAGAACCCTACTAGGCCCATATTCGGATGCATCATCTACTTGCAGTAGTTGGGTTCAATCCTTAGATCTTAAGGATAACCACGACCCCAAAACCCATGAGTGACTGAGGCCATCGTGGACTCTATCACGTCCAAAGTAAAATACATGTCACTCAAGGTTGTACAATCACTGTCATTCCACAGTGAGCATAATTCCTGAAGGGGTCTGTCAGTCTTACAATTACTTGGACAGAATCTGCATGTCATTTAGGCAGCCCGTGCCTTAGCACTACGGGAGTATGTACCCAACCCCATTCAGTCTGCCCCAACACAGTCATTACTAAGGGGGTACCCCTAACACGATTTTCAACCGCGGGGTATATGCGACCTTAAGTCTTATTCATATGCATGCAGAACACCGCTCTTGGCACTTTGGCCATCACGAGCATCACACCTCTTTGGGTGGAAACAACACACTCTGGCTCTTCGGCCCTTACGAGTCTGGTTGCGTAACCGTTCTCAATGAGCATGCATATGACTCGATCTAAATAGATCGGCTACTCGGCGTATTTTTACGCAACGAGTCCAAACCTAGTCAAGGCGCAACCTCTACTCCGACTCAGCGGCCCTTACGAGCAAGGTGCCCTTGCAAGCACAGGGATACGAGCCATTCTGGCATCATTCCATCAACAGACATCATTATGCCGTTCCATTGGTTTCGGCAGCTCTTCTGCCAACCATTTTGTCAGCACCTCCCCTGCTCTATCGACAGTAGTGCGACGAACCCTTCTACAATATAGAGGGTATTCCATGAACCGGGTAGCACTCTGCTGTATGACAGAGTATCCTGCTACATTCTTTCTAAGCTATCATTAGCTTCTTCAGAAATTTCAGCAGCACTTCCTCTCTTTTACGGAGAAAGCGTGCGTTTCTTTTATCCATTTCAGCGGCATCTCCCCTCTTTGCCGGGAAATCGCTATGCTTAACTCAGGAAATGAACGCGCACCGTTGTGCGTACTTTGCATCCATCAAGGTTGCAGGAACCCTGGGCCATAGCCAGGCCATACGTAATTGACTTAGTCTTTACGTAAAGAGCATTTTGCCAAAAAACTGAAGCCTTTCCAATAGGAGCTTCATTCGTCAAGCAGAATCTTGAACGAGGAGCGGTAAGGGAATCACATTGGCGATTTGGAGTTTGATCTCTATTTGAACGCTCATTTATGCGCCATATATGTAGTATAAGCAAAAGCCTGTGCTTTATACAGCGGCGGCGTAAAGGAAATGCATATACTATTGTTTAGGGTGTGTAACTGAACGAAATATTCTACATATATAACAAAACAGGAGCCTTGGCGTCATTCAACGTGACAACGTAAGTAAATATATAATCGGAAGTGCATTAATCGGAAATTACAGAAAGCAGGGAGCCTTGGCATCATACAATGCGACGACAAAGGTAAATTACATAGCCTGTGCGATATAGGACGCGTCGGCAGAATCAACAGATATACACCTAGATCTGTATCCAACGATAGTTACGAGGCGAGCGAGTGAACACCGAAGTGTCTTAGAGGGCTCAACCAAGAACTAGGGTGAGATACTATTTTTGAAGAACGCATATACTGCGCATTCTAACATATATATTTGACAATAGTTACGAGGCAAGCGCGTGAACATCGAAGCGTCCTAGAGGGCTCAACCAAGAACTAAAGCAAGATACTACTTTAGAAAGTATATGCTATATACAAACAATCAAATACTTGAGAGAGATGAATTAATGAAGCGAACTTACTTCAATTTGAGGAAGAAACAACTCCGATTACTTCAAACGCTTCGAACGAGGCTCGACTTCGAAAAAGGATCAACTCTAGACTTCAGACGAAAAAGGACTTGGACTTTGACTTTGAACCAAACCAGGTTCAAGTCAAGTCAACTGGGTCCAGACTTAGGTCAGGTAGGTTCAGACCTAGGTCAGGTGGGTTAGGACCAGGTCAGGCAGGCTAAGACCAGATCAGACAGGCTCAGGCTAAGTCAAACAGGCTCAGACCAGGTCAGGCAAGCTCAGGCTAAGTCAGGCAGGCTTAGACCAGGTCAGGTGGGCTCAGGTGGTCTAGGCTAGGTAGGGGAGGTTTGGAAAAAGGAGAAGAGAGAGAGGGGTTGGCGATTTTCTAAAGGAGGGGGGGGGGGGTCCTCTATTTATAGGAGAGGTTGCTTAGGGGCTAAGCAACCCCATTTACCCAAATACCACTGGCTTTTTTGAGAATCCCTTCCATGGAAGGTGCTGGAACATGATGGAAGGTGCTGGAAGGCTCTGGAACATTCTAGAATATTTTCTGAGAAATATTTCTATGGGTCCCACCAATACTTTCGTGGGTCTTGCAAAAGTTTCGAGTTTTCAGCGATTTTTTTCTGAAAAATTCTGAGTACGCCATTCTCTTCATATTTACGTAACTAAGAAAGTTGGCTCGCAGGAATCCTTTGATTTCGTTCAGATAGGAAGTTATGGCTTCCAGAGTGTTTGAGCATATATTCGCGAATCGACGAATATCCTAAGTATAACTGGCTCGCAGGAATTGATTCGTTTCGCATTCTGAGAAAAAATGCTATTTTTACCGGTAAATGCCTCATGAATTTTATTCAGATATTTTTTGAAAAATTGCGGGTCTTACAGGTCATGTCCAATCACTCTCATGGCAATATCAAAGATGTGTAATCATAAATGCTTGTTGCTGAAAGAAACTTTCATCTCCCCACTATAACAATCAATACGAGTGTGGGCAGTGGCCAAGAATGGTCTGCTCAGAATGATGGAGATCTGGTGAGCGAAATCAGTGCCCTCCATGTCTTGAACAAAAAAATTGATAGGGAAGTAAAAGTCATTGACCTTGATTAACACATCTTTCAAGATTCCTCACAGATGCTTGGTAGACCTGTCAGTCAATTGCAAAACAATCATCGTGGGCTTCAAATCCCTAATCCCAAAGGCGTCATAAAGGAAACCTGATAAAATGTTCACACTTACCCCAAGATCGAGCAATGCATGCTCGATAGTCATGTTCCCAATGACATAAGAGATGATGAGTGCCCCATAATCCTTGAGCTTGGGTGGGGCTCGGTGCCAAAACACGAAACTCACCTGCTCAGTCAAGAAGATCATCTTGGGCAACGACCTTGATTTTCTCTTCTGCGTGCAAAGTTCTTTGAGAAACTTTGCATAAATAGGCACTTGCTGGATGACATCAAGCAGGAGGATGTTTATGTGAACCTGCTTGAACATGTCAAGCATCTCATGCATGTGCACCCCCTGCTTGCCAAAACTGTGCGGTTTGGTCAGGGCCTGAGGGAAAGGGGCTCTAGGGATATACAAAGGAGAGGGCATAGGCTGTGGGCCCTGCCCACTTTCCTTGGGCCTAGTGGAGGAGATTGACTGATCAGTAGATGTGGCAGTGGACTCGCCAGTCGACTCCTGAGTAGGATGGAATGTCTTCCCACTTTAAAGGGTCATAACAGAGTTGGCCTACTCTTGGCGAGACTCTATGAGGTGCAGGCCATGGTGTATGGGTTCTTTATCTCTCAGGTTGATAGCAGATTGACTAGGAAGGCTTCTCTCGCTTCGCTGGCTCAAGGCCTCAGCCAACTGTTCCATCTGGGTCTCTAGTTTCGCTATTGACTGTGTGTGGGAACTGAGGTTGGTCTTAATGTCAGAGAAGGCCCCGAGCAGCTTCTCCTAAAAAGATGAGTTTGATATGAGCTTTTAAGGAGAAGGAAAGCCAAGCTGGGGGAGGGCTCTGTGGAAATGTGGGATGCAGATAACCATATGGGAGATTACCCTGTCTGTGCTGTGTTTGGGGAGGCAGATGGGATGGTTCTTATGGATTTCTCCATGCAAAGTTGGGATGATTTTGCCATCCCGAGTTATAGGTGGGTGTATAAGGGTCGTGTACCGGTCTGACAAAACCTTGAGCAGCATTCACTTACTTCTGAACGAATTCAGGATAGAGTGGTATTACCGGACACTAAAAAACAAAGTGTGCAGAGCTAGCACATAGCTCACACACTTTTCCTACCGGATTTAGCGAAGCTGGGTTGGCCAGTAACTGATCAACTTTCCTGGTCAAGTGACCCACTTTGATTTGCAAATCATGTTCGAACCCAACTTTGAAAATCCCTCCCTTCTTAGGACCACTATGAACAAACGTGGTCCTATCAAGCCGCGAGGACAAGGCATGATGCATGACATTTTTACTCAATGTATGAAATAATGTCCATGCCTCATCCTTGCTCTTGAGCATGAATGTGTGACCACACGAGGAATCAATCATTTGCCTGTCCTTCTCGGTTAGGTCATCATAAAAGTACTACACCAGTTGCCAACGGAACACCTGGTGGTGGGGTAACTTTCAGAGAAGATCTTTCATCCACTCTCAGGTCTCATGAAACTGTTCTCCCTCAATCTAAGAGAAACTAGTAATGACTTTATAAAATTGATTTGTCTTACCAATTGAGAAATACTTCTTGAGGAACTCACATTACATGTGTTTTCAAGTGGTAATTTGAACAGTATCAAGGGCCTTCAAGCTGTGCTTGGCTTTATCCTTGAGGGAGAATGGGAACAATGCCAACCTCAACACATCATCCCCAAAATTATTAATTTGCACAATAGAGCAGATCTCGAGAAACTCATCGAGATGATGGTAGAGGTCTTCGTTGTTTAAGCCATAAAAAGATGGAACCCGTTGGATTATACTGGCTTTGATCTCAAACTGATTGATTCCTACATCAGATCTTGTGATGCAGAAGGCAGGAGTGTAAGCATTAAGAATGAAATACTCCCTTAGAGGATGGGTCAATAGTTGATCCTGAGCCATGGGGTTGGATCGATGGGCTCTCCTAATAAGGGACTCAGGGTCCTCAACTATCTCAGAAAGCTCAGGGTTAAGCGAGCGTCGTTCTTGCATGAACCTGAGGGTAGACCGATGCAACAACCATCCTAAGTAAAAAGCTTTTTACCTACCTAATGTGCAATGCGGCCAAACCACAACAAACCACAAAGTAGGTAAAGAGAAAAATAAAACTAGAAAGCAGAAAACACGCACCACTTACTTGTACCCAAACATATATTTTATGAAAAAGCAAACTATAATCATGGTACCAATCATGCACAGTCACCTCTTAAGAGAAAACCTAATAGGTGGGTAGTGTAGGAAAAGTAAACTGGTCTCTAGGGCTCACAAGCAACGTGGTTCTAAAAATCCTAAATGCAAAAATAAACTAACTGATGATGCATGAAATACACATCATTTTATAGAATATTCATGCATTTTCATGTGTTTTAAAGATTTAGAACCCATGTATTGATGTATTTAGGTACCTAGAGGCTATGGTTCAAATTTCACTTGAATCAGAGTAAAAATAAGGGAATAACAACAATTTTAGGATTTTGGAGCGATTTTTGAGGCAAATTAGATCCAGATCCGACCCAAGAGCCCACTTTTGGATCATGGATCAATTCTTAAACTGTTATAATCCAATCCAAACGTGATCCAAGGTCCAAAGGATGAAACATTTTAGAAAACCCCTCAGAAAGTGGCACCTAGCAAATATTTTTATTTTAAACCTGCTTTTGAATTTGCAAAACTTTGTATAGGTTTAAACTGTTTTTGAAAAACCCTAGCATACATCTTTGTCTGTGGAGCTGATGCTCCTTCCCTTCCTTCCTCTTTCTCTCTCTATAGTCTATTCTGATTCCCTTCTTTTTCCCTAATTTCTCACTCTCTCCTTCACGTTGTAACCATTTCCCATACCCAACGCCCACCTTGTTCTTCTTTGCTCTTCTTAGTTTCGTTTTCACTTTTCTAAATTGTGTTTTACCTTGATAGTATTGTTGTGTTTTTGCAAGTTGCAGCAGCCCCAAGTGGAGGACTTGCTCGGATTTGGTTCATTGTCAACTACCACCGAGGATCGGCCGTGTTCGCTCTTCAATCGATTCTCCATCTTTTCATCACCACACATCTTTCCCTTCATATCTCGGTTCTCTCTTGGAACAACAACCATTAAAAGTGCGACAACAGCACCAAGGTTGTGTGGAGTGTCATTCTGCACCAAAGACCACTCTTCCTTCCTCCTCCTTCGTCGGACAACCCTTGAGGTTCATATTTCTCAACCCTTTCTTCTAGATTAGGCGTGTGCCTGGTCTAGTTGTTGTCCAGTCGTGGGTCAGCCTTTTAAGGTGTTGTGTCAGTCCAAAAACCTATTTTATTTATAGTTTACAGTTGTGTCAAAGTCGAGTTCTTACATGAACAAGAACCGACCTTGAATCTCTTGTTCAACCGATTATCAAATTGCTTAATTCCATATCTTTGAGAAAATTGGCTGGATGCTATAATTAATGTTAATTGTAATCTTAATTTTTCATTTTATTTTCCTGTTTCTGGTTTTGTGTATAGTTTTGACAAATTTGGTTATGATCTAGCTGCAGCTAGATCTAACCATTAACATTGCAATTTGGTGTTAACCAAGTAGTTTAGAAATTGTTTAATCAATTAGGGTTGGTCATATACATAGGTTAGGTTAGTACTAATTTTTCAGTCAACATTAACTTTAGTTTTAACTTTTTAATTTTGTTCTATCAGTAGATGACATGAGGTCTATAGGTTTCATTGTGTTGTTATGTTATTAGTTTTGATATAGTTGTTATGTTGAGTCTTGTAGATAATTCTTTTTAGCTAGTCGAGTAGCTTAATTCTTGATGTATTAATTTTTATCCTTAGTTATCATTTAGTCTAATTAGGTTAGGTTCAGCTAATCTAGACTTAGGTTAACAGTTGTTAGTATAATTTGGTATATTGGGTTAGAATAAGTATCTTTGAAATTTTATCTTTAAGGAGTTTTGACTTTTCCATAGGGTTTTCATAAATCATATATTATAATTTAGGCAAGTTGTTGATTTTCTTGTTCAGCCCTTAGGTAAATTAAATGTTGAGTCATTGGTTTAGTTTTGGTAAATATTCATTCATGGTAGGATAGCATAGGTAATTTTTACATGTTATTTTTTTTAGCAAGTATTGACGTTTTAGCTAGGAATTCAAAATAGTGTGGTAGGCTCATGACATTTTAGGAAAGTAATTGATATTTTTTTTTATGTCTTAGAGTAACTTCCCTTTTTATTAGATCAGATGTTGAATTCGATTTTTGCATTTTTTTAGTAAGCATTAACCATTAGCTAGGGTTTGTAAAATCGCGTCTTGTGTTTTTGTTAATAATTGACTTGCTTAGATTTTGTAAAAATCGTGTGTTAAGTTTAGGTAAGTTCTTAATTTTAATTTCTTGTTTTTCATATTTTATTGGATTTGTTTTGATGAGGGTAATTATTCCTTTTGGTAATTAATTTAGGAAATCTTAGCTTTAGTTAGACGTTTTGCATTTGTGTCATTTATCCCTTGCCTTTTTCATTTTAGATTTGATTTTTGAATATTATTGAATTACTTCCTTAAGTAGTAAGTTGAATCAGCCATAGTAGGGTCCACCTTAGGGGCGTGAGCCTCTAAGTCAAAGTCAAATGCAAATTCACCCCTTAGTGCCCTAATTAAGTAATTAACCTTAGTTAGGTTTACGTTAGTTTTTAACCTTAACTTAAAGTTAATTTTAAATTCAATTTTTCTTTTTTTTTTCAAGTTGAGTAGTTAGTTACGTTATGTTAAGTATATTAGGTTAATTGGTTTCCTTCTTTTAGATACTTTAACTAATGTTTATGCTTTAGTCTAAATTAGCTTAGTTCACAATATGTAGTTAAGTTGTGCTTTAGAACTAGCTTGTCATTTCTTAAAGTAATTTAGGTTATTTTAGATTTAATCATTGTTTTAGTGTAATTAAATTTTGTTAGTGTCTCTTAGCAGGATTTAGGTCTGATAATGTTTGCTTTTGCATAAGTTTAATTTCATTAGTGCATGAATTGAATTCTTCATATGAATAGTGAATTGAAAGTTTGAACCAGATTTTGCACCAAATTGTAGTCATCATTTTATGTGCATTTTTTTCTGAGATCTTTCAAAAAAATTATTCTATTCTATTCATCTGTGTGTTAACTATCAGCAGACCAAAAATCATCTCAATTGGAGTTGATTTGGTCTGATTTTTAAGCATTTTTCAAAAATAAGTTTTTTAGGTTTTTAAATTTCGGGACATGTGTTTTCCAAAATACAATTTATGAAACACTTATATCCGAAGCTTCCGGATGAATTTTTCAACTCTGTAAAATATGACAGATTTTTGAATTTGTCAGAAATAGAATAGAAAAAATTTCAACAATTTTGGACTTTGTTTTCTCCTTCAAATAGGCTATTTTAAAAAACCTGTCAGAATTCAATTTTGCACTATATTAAGGGCAAAATAGTCATTTTGCTAATTAGTTAGTTTTCAATAATTTTTCTTATTTTTCTGTATATTAGTTAGTATATTTACAGTAGTTAACTTAGTTAGATTTAATATAATTAGTTAGTTTAATTAGATATTGCCCTTTTAGTTTATTTTTACTTTAATTATAATTTAGATTTAGTAATTACTTTTAGAATTAGTTTAATGTAATTTTTAGAATTAATTATCATAATTGTTTACTGACTTGTTGTTTCTATGGTTTAGGTTGACAAGTAGCTACAGGTTACGTCAAGCGCGAGAAAGTTATACTTAGTGAAATGACAAAAATGCCCCTACGGTCTGGAGATGGCTTGAGCAATCAAATTTGGAGTGTTTGGTTAATTTTCAATTGCTTAGTAATGTGTAATTTAATTGCAGTTGTTTTAATTTATTGTAAATAATTGTTATATTAATAAATTAAAATTTTTAGAGATAATTACAAATATTATCTCGTTTCCTGAGGATTCGACCCGTACTCGCCATGAAAGGGAAAGTCAATTTTTATACTTTTGGTTGATGATTTTCCAAAGCTTTTATTGAAAAGTATGTTTTAAAAATACCACTGCAAAAAGATCAACCACTAACAATCCTAGTTAATAAACAAGGAAAATAAACTAGCAATCCTAAATATTATGTAGAAAAGAAACTATGAATCCTAAGTAAAACTGGAACACACAAGAGGCAATAAAGTGAATACTCATATTTTAATCGTCGTTCTCCGGCAACAGTGCCAACAATTTGGTAAATTTTTTTGAATAAAGCAATCTTAAAATATATTTTCAATAAAAATATTTTTGCAAATCGTGTATCAAATCATAAAAACTAGCTCGCACAAGTGGTGGAGTATGGTTCAAACTCAGGCAACAGAAAATACTTTGTATTCAAACATAATCTAACTACGCTTTATTGCCAAAATAAAAAGAATTAATTAATTAAATAAATAAGACTGCTGCCCTGAGGAGCTTACACAAATAATTATAGTGCCTTATTACAACCCAATTGAATTAAATAAATAAAAGAAATAAAATAATAATCTAAAAATAAAGGAAAAAGGTCTTCAGTGCTTGAGGCTTTTGTCCCTTGAATTGATCTGCTTCCCTTTTGCCTTCCTTCTTTGTATATTTTTGTATGGTTTGATAAATCAGAGGGAGAGTTCTGAACTGAGGGGCTTGAAGGGGCCTTTCTGAGGGCCTGAAGAGACCTCATAGGGCACTTTGAGGGCACAAAAAGGGGTTCACCGCACATCCAAATGCTTCCCTGCAAAACACAAAAACAAAACAGAGCAATACGAATAGAACTAAACAATAAAATCTAATGGCTAATGACTAAACAATTCAACAAGAACAAGAATTAAACTAGCTAAAACAAACTATTAACAAAAACTAACTATGAACAAACTATTAACAACCTAACACTAAAAGACAAAATAACAAAACAACCTAACTAACTATAATTCAAGAACTAATTACTAATAACCTAATTAAAGAAACTAACTAATTCAAGAAATCAACTAATATCTAATTGAACTAAATGCATATGAACTGGATGTTGTATGGTTTATGAATGTAAACTAATAAATAAAACTGAAAACATAAAATTAACCTAAGCCATGCTAAAAGTCAAATGAAACAATAAATAAAAATCGGCTATCCTAATCTAGCTAACTATGCATGATAAATAAAACTTAATAACTCTAAAATCAACTAACATGAAACCAACGTGATTTTAACTAACTAAAGTAATTAAAAACTACCTTAAGCTACAACCACATGCAATGCATAATAATAACAAGAAACAAAAACACTATTAAATACTAAGCAAAATCGATAATTGTAGAAATAATGGAAATGGGCTAACTGAACTTTAACAACTAATTAACTTCAATCAAACTAATCTATACTAATATTAACTATAGAATTAATTCTAATCTAATTACTAGAAAAAGAAAATTTAATGTGAATTGAAACTGAAAAAAAAAATCAGCTAACCAAAATCGGCTAAATTAAAACACATTAACTAAAAAAATGATAGTTAGATAAAAACATCTATTTTTAATCTAATTAAGGATTTTTTTTGGAAAGATAATTATTTAACTGATAAAAGAAAATAAACTAACTTTAATCTAAGCTATTCTAAGAAAAAAAAGAGAAAACAATAACTTGCTAAAAGAAGGCCTATCGGCTAAATTAAAAAAAAATGTTATTTACTAGATCTAAAAAGCACCAAAAAAAATGTGAAACCCACTATTCTAAACAAGATCTAACCTAAACTAATGAAGAACTTAATCAAGAAACACAAAAACCAAATATAAAACCTATATTAAAACTACGATCTACCTAAATCAAGATTATTCAATGCTTAAATCGAGAAAACGGCTAAACTATCAAAATGAAGTATATTTTTGTCTTTTTATTTGTTAGATGCAATAAAACTAAACTAAACTAAATGTGTGGATGATGTGAAGATCAATTAAAACTACATGTGATGCTATGCTTTAGCGATGCAAAACCTAAAACTACGATGAAAAAGTGAAAGAAGAAACAAATCGGACGATCCGCTTTCGACGGATTGGATGAGAAGAGAAGATGGTTAATCCCAACTAAATGCTTGCCTCCCCGACAAAGAAGAAGAAGTTGCCAATGATGAGAAGGGTTAGAAGCAAGAGGAAAAAGAGGAAGAAGAAGCAGATGAAGGAGGAGAATAGGTAGAGAAAAAAATCGGCAAAGAGAGAGAGAGAGAGGGAGCAAAGGGGGCATTTTCTCAAAAGGGAAAAATATCCCCTCTTTGAAACATATTATTTATACTACTCTAATTAGGTTAAAACTATTTTTCAAAACAAGTTCAAGAATTTTCAATAATTTTCAACAAAGGCCGTGTTTAGAAAAACGTGTTTCTCAAAATTTAGAATTCCTAAACTAATTAGAGTTAGTTAGTTAAAACCTAATCTAATTAAAATATATTTAAGAAAATTCCTAAACTAATAAAAATACTAAAAATGCAGGGTGGGGCTTGATATTCATGATTTTTTGATAATTTCAATTTCAATGTAGTTTCTCAAAACTAATGATAAAAAATGGGTTTTTAATGCGATTTCTCACTCAATCTTGCATAAAATAAGATGAATAAAATGCAAATATTATGCATGATCAATGAGTAAGGTCTTGTGAAGGTTTCTAGTGATGATACCTACAAACATATCTATCATGCATACTTATACAATTTTCCAAAAATATTATGCAATTGAAATCTATTTTCAACAAGTATATTTCATGTAATCACATTCTTTTTCATTTCTCAAATCATGCTTGCCTCCATAGTATAAAATTTTCTATTTATCTCTTTAAAATTCAAGATTATCTATGTTTTATTCTTAGAAAACTTGCTTACTCATGCCATCATTTACGCTCATTTCAAGAATGTTTTTTTACTGTTTTGCAAAAAAATTTAAAGCAATGTTTTTCATTTTCTTTAAGCCCTTATTTTATTTTTATTTCTTTTTTACTGAGCACTATGTTAATTTTCGGATTTCATGACCCATGTAACGAGCTTTAGGCCAGTGACTCCCAGGCCAGACGACCTTAGGGCACTAGACACAGCGTGTCCCTCAGACTTAATCACTCGAGTCACTACATCTTAAATTTTTATAGTTACTTGTAGCTTTTCTCTCTGTCATTAGCAATATTTCCACTGATCAGGCTTTCTAATGGATCCTTGTAGCGAGCTTTGGGTCGATGGCTCCCAAATCAGATGGCTTTAGGGTACCAGGTGTAGAACACCCCTCAGGCTTAATTGCTCAAATCCAAAAGGCCTCATGTGTTAATTGTATAGAGACTTTTGATATTCCTAGCTGCCCTATTCGAGTGAGCATAGACACTTCAACTCGTATTTGGACCAAGCGACTAAGGATTATATTTGTATGAGTGCAGACACTTCAACTTGTGCCTGAATCCTGCTTTTATAGGCACTACAACTAGAGATATCGAAATACTACTTGAATGCTTTTTCTTTTCTTTCTTTGCTAACATTGCTCATTTCCAAAAAATTTGTGCATCTGCATTCATATAAATCAAAGTAAAATCTAACAATTATAAATAAATACTTTCTTTAAAAACCATATAAGTAACCTCTTCATCTAAATCGATTTTGAAAAAAATTCTACAGGGGGTTAAAATTCATCTCAAAATGTCAAAGATATGCAACAACCATCATATATCGTTAAATTTTGCTTAAAAAATGCCTAATGTTTATGAGTTTAACAAAAATTTTGATACATGAAACTATTTTTTTTAGGTATATCAAATGCATAACAAGGCAATAAAATTTCTTTAAACACTTAATGCATTTGTTCATTCATATCATGTACATGACAGTCATATGTAAGGATTTGTAGCATGTTCAATAATGTACAACATTCATATTCATTACACATAATGGACTTTTCAGTCCATCCACATGATATAGGCTATGGGGCACGCTTGTGCCTTAATATTTTTATCAATCTGTCTCATAGTTGGACACTTTATTTTCTTGCAGCAAACCCATACTCATAACAGTTCATAGCAGATAAACATCCATTCGAACAACATGCATTCATACATGTAGTTTTCGCATCAAATAACTAGCCGGGTGTAGAACCAATTCCTATCTAGTAAAAACTCAACTCTATTCGACTGTTATAAAGACTGCAAAAAACTTTTCAGTGGATGGTCAAAGCTAAATTTTTTACAATTTGTAGAAAAATTTGTCAGCTTTCTGATGCCATAAATTGTTAGTAAAAATTCATCTGTATGAGAAAGTTATGAATATTTTGGTGCAAACTTGTACTTTTCTATTTTGACTATCACAGAATAGTGCTTAGTTTATGAACAAAGTTCAAAATTTCACAGTAGCTGTAAAATCAATTTACCAATTTTTTTTTCTGAGAAACCTGATAACACAAAATACGTAATTTCTAAGGAATTCGACCATGAAAATCAATCAAATTTTTACAGAGCATCCATATTAACATCTACTAACCCAAATCAAAATTTGCAGAAAAATAACTAGATAACTCATGTATTTCAAAAATTCTATAGTTTTATTTTTTGAGAAATTGGTTTTTAAGAAAATATAACTTTTTTAAGGGGTTTCTTTCGAAAACTCCTTTCAATCACATACTTTGATAGCCCTAAGACAAACTCACTTGTGGAAGGCATGGTTTATGGTCTATACTTATGAAAAATTGATGAAATTAGTGCCCACAATTTATGTTCTACAAGTAGAGCATAGAACCCCCTACCTCTTTAGCGAAAAATGATCCTACGCACGTAGATAGCCCTTTTAACACGAACTGACCATTTTACACGAACAACGACCTTGCCCATGACCTTCTTACGCTCCCTTCACACATGTGGAAACCTCCCTTGTTGAGCCAAGGAAGAAAACATCAAGGATTTGGTGTAAGGAAAGGAAGAGAGAAGAGGGATTTGGGAGAGAGGAAGAAAGCTTGGAAAAATAAAAAGGTGAGCAAAATGGGGGGGGGGGGGGGTTGAGCCCCTGAGTAGGGGAGGTCAAGGGCTGGAGTAATTCCCAGCCCTTGATCTAAGATCAAGGGTTGTTTCCTAATCCCTACTTTTCTTTTTGTTTTTTTTTATTTCTTTTCCTCTTTTTTTTTACTTGTATTTTATTAACTTAGGTTAATATCTATTACATGTACATATTATATATATCTTATAGTCATCTATAGTCAAATATGTATAGGATGGTAGACACCCTCCCTCCCTTGGGGGTTTCCAACCTTTCCATATTACAAGAGTTATCAAACTTGCTTGCTTGGTAAGCAAGTTTGACTAGGTCAAGTTTTTTTTATTTCTTTCTTTCCTTTTTCCTAATTCACCTCCCTCTTCTCATTTATTCCAACCTTCTCATCCTAGAAGTCTCTAGGATGGGATGCCCTTCCTCTTGGGAGGCTTCCCTATTAAAAAAAGGCAACTTTTGACTTTGTATTCCATGATTTGATTTTTAGTAGCTTTTAAAAACCTTGTAATTTAAAGTTTTAAATTTTATTTTCACTTTTTAAAGTTGAAAATGAGGTGCCACATAGGATGAGATGACCCACCTATGGACTCCTACAAAATTATAAAATTTAATTAATGCTTGAGTTTCATTCCACTAAATTAATTCCTAATTAATTCATATTATATTCAAATAAAATTCAAATGTGAAATTACATGAAATTTTAACTTAGGCTTAATTTTAATTACATGTCGCTTATTAAATTCAAAAACCCATATATTTGAACTATTTATTTTAAATATTATTTCTAAGGCTAATTCGTATTCTTCAGAAATAATTTATGAAGAAATGGAATTCAATAGGTTCGATGAGAGCCTTGGGGCATATTCCGTACATTCATTTTTTTCTAAGTCTTTTATAATACATAGTATAATACTTAGTATATATTATCATTATCAATTTATCTATCTTATTTAAATTATTTTTTAGAAATTTTGTTTTCCCAAAAATGCATTTTGAAGACGATTTCTACCAGGGTTGGGAGGACCCATTGCCTTTTTGAATATTTTATTTTATTTTTTTGTAGATTAGATTTAAAACTCATGAACTAAATTCAAATTTATACTACATACATAATAATTTATCATAAATTTATCTGAAATCCTATTCGACTTTATTTTGATGAAATTTACCAATTATTTTTATTAAATTCTATCTTTTTCATAAATTCGATTCTGATTACGAATTTCACTTAAATAAATTTGAATCAACTTTAATTTTTCATAGGATGTTTCTTATATTTTATTTTAGAATAATTTATATTTTTATACTTCTTTCTCATAAAATTTATCATTATTATTATTTATTCAATAAAAATACCCTAAAGAATTCATAGGTATTATTTCTGAATTCAATTAAAGGTTCCAAATTCAATTTCAACAAAACATATAAATTATTATATATTTCAAACTTGAATTAACATTCAATTAAGTCTTAATTTATATTTGAATAAAACTTAAATCTAATTATAATATTCAAGACATATTTATTAAATTTGAATTTAAATCCAATTCTGATCCAAATTTGAATTTCCAAATAAAAAATTTAAATTGATACAACTTTAAAAATTAAAGTCAAAATGTAATAACACTCCAAATTAAAATATACACTTAGCTTGAATCATGACTAATATTAAAACTCAAATTAAGTTCCAGTTAATTTTAGCTTAAACTTAGATTAAATCCATTAAAAATCAAAACCCTAATTCAGAATAAATTCTCAACTTGAAATTTATTCTGAATCTCAATTAATACTTGAATTATAATTAAATTTTTAGCTTAATTTCAAATAATATTTTGGCCTTAAGTTCATTGTTGTTTCTCATAAAATATAAAAAATTTATGAGTTTTACATGCATTAATTAAATCAGAAATTAAATCCAATTCTGATTCAAATTTGAATTTCCAAATTGAAAATTCAAATTGATAAAACTTCAGAAATTAAAATCGAAATCTAATAAGACTCCAAATTAAAATATACACTTAGTTTGAATCCTGACTAATATTAAAACTCAAATTAAGTTCCAGTTAAGTTGAGTTTAAACTTAGATTACATTCGATAAAAATCAAAACCCTGATTCGGAATAAATTCTCAACTTAAAATTTATTATGAATTCCAATTAATACTTGAATTATAATTAAATTTCTAGCTTAATTTTGAGTAATATTTTAGCCTTAAGTTCACAGTTGTTTCTCATAAATTATAAAAAATTTGTGGGTTTTATATCCTTTCCTCCTTAAAGAAATTTCGTCCTCAAAATTTAACTAGGGTTATTTAACGACATAGTTCTGGATGTTTTATTTTTATAATTTATATGTTTACTAACTGAAAAAAATTTATAGGAATTACAGGTGGGTTCTTTTGCACTCCCCCATTTCGCTCCCACTCCTTATTCAAGATGGAAGCCGTCTTGATGGCGTCGCTGAACATGATAGGATAACTGGTCATCACTTGAATTCAAAGCTCAGCCTTCAGCCCTCACACATATTTGACTATCCTAGCCTTATTGTCGGCGAAAAGATTTAGGCAGTACCGCTCAAAAGTCCTAAATTTGGTAGTGTAGTCCACCAAACTCATATTCCCCTGCATAAGCTCGAGGAGTGTTGCAGCATCCTTTTTTTGATGAAGGAGGGAAAGTAGGCCTCCAGAAACTCTCCTCTGAAGGTCTCTGAGGGGATGGTCTCAATGCCTGCATACTTCACCCGACATAGGGTATCTCACTACTTCTTGGCATCGCCCTTCAGACGATACATGCCAAAATCAGTTTGTCGATCCTCAGAAATCGGTAGGACACAAAACACTCTCTCAGTCTCCTCGACCTAACTCTCAGTGGCTTTAATGTTGGCCTTTTCCAAGAAAGTTGACAGATCTAACTACTAAAACTTCTCATAGGTGACCACACTAGTGTTCATGGTGACAACTGATGTAGAATGAACACACGTCACACATACATCTATAAAACAAATTCAACCAGAACTTATTAGCAAACTTTACACCCTTGATCAAGCCTATCCCATTAGAAATGATCCCAATACAATAATCACAATCATATAAGGCATACAATTTAAATCATAACACATTGATTTAAATATAATTATTCATACAATCAAAATATAGAAATTCATAAATTTTAAGATAGTAAAGAAACAAATTTCACAAGATAGATTTTACAAGTGATATAGAGACTACTTTTGGAGTACAAGTTTGTGACTTTTATGATGATGGTTCTAACTAGTTCTAACAAATCTTATTCTGCACTTTGATACCAGCTTTAGAATGACCCCAACTGCCCCTCAAAAAATAGTATTTTTTTAACAATTACGAAAAACCTCCCAAGGACCCAGAGTACATTACAAATTTAATATAATCATTCCATGCATAGATTCAACTTAAAATAATAAATTAAACTTCATTAATTAAATCAATGAGTCAAAAGTCAAAATATGAAATCGACTCTAGCTAAACTCTGTGCACAAGTCAGAACCTAAACACCAAGTCACAAGCCTCAAGTCCTCCAGCCAGCCAGTCCTACGCATCACTGAGCACCAGTGCCTAAAAAATAATTTTAGAAAATGGCTAAGAACCAAAGTCCTCATATGAATTCCTCTAAAAATCCAACAATAAAGGAAATAACATAAATTAACTCATGCATAAATTTAAGAGAAAATCATAAGCAATAATTTACCAAAATTAACTTACTATTCAAGTATTCAACAAATATCATGTCAAATCAAATATTCAGAAATGCATGAAACTAATGTTGAATAGTAAAATATGCATGATTTAATGCACATGCATAAATAACTTCTTAAGTTATTTATTAGAGTTGTTTTTGCATGCATGTCCCTATTAAATGCATACAAATTTAATTTTTACTTTTCCTTAAACCCGTAGATACTCAAAACAGGTATAATTTTTGAGGTTCAAGTTAGTTCCTAGTTATATTTTAACACACAATTTGTATTTTAATTACTAGGTTCTACACTTGTTCCCTGATCGATATCAAAAATCAATATCATTAATCGAAACATTAGGAATCAACACCTCATGTCAGGACATCAAGAAAATCAATATCCATTGATGCCACTTTCTTGGTATACCAATAACTACAGTTGAGTCAATAATGCCACTCCTAAGCAAAGTGGCTGAAAGCTCCTTCAAACCATAGTCAAGAACGTGAACCTCACATCGGGTTTTGGAGACATAATTGCACATAGATTTTTAGTATCTTCAATGTACCCCATGATCGTTATACAAGATTCTCACACTGTAGAAGGGACATCATGGAAGAGCATAATTACACTATTTTGGTTTGTCTTACCATTTAAATCAATTTCAAGTTCTTTACACAAGAACCGTTTTGCAAATCAACACGCAATAACAATTTTGGACCCTGGCCCTCACAATTTAACAGTGCAATTAAATTTGGAAAACCAATAATTTCTAAAAATCATTTGCAATGCATAAATATTTCAATAGTACTAGAGTAACACATGTTTCTGGCTTACATAGGCCCAGAGTAGTTCACACATAACCACTAATATAATTTCAAAAAGTGATTTATGCAATTGTAAAATTTCCGTGAACATAAACACACACAATTTCACAATTTATGCTCACAATGCACATTCATAATACAAAAAGAATGCACATTTAACCAAGCGCATACACATGCATATAAAAAACTTGCAGACCACACTATTCATAATCAAATTTATGGATATGATCAGCAAACATGCAAACAATATACACAATATCAGATTTATGAATTTGATCAGAGTCATGCATATGATCACAGTCATGCAAACATCTAATTAAAATCAGATTCATGCGTATGAACAGTAAACTGCAAAACTGATTTGTTTAGGATCAAATTTATGTACCTAATCGGCTGACAAGAATTTAGCTGACAAAAAATCTATATTTAGATCAGATTTATATACATGATCAACTAACTGCAAACATGCATATGTTTAACTTCATGTACATGAATCGACTAACAACAATAGGCATACAATTTCTAATCAGATTTATGTACATGAATCGACTTACATAGATAAGTATATAATCTCTGATCAGATTCATGTACATGATCGGCTGACTGCAAACTGCACATAATCAACTTCATGTACATGAATCGGCTAATAGAATTATATATGTGTGTTGATTAGATTCATGTACATGATCAACCTCATGTACATGAATCGATTAACAAAAACATATATACGAGTGCTGATCAGATTTATGTACATGATAAGCCTCATGTACATGAATCGACTAACAAAAATATATACGAGTGTTGATCAGATTCATGTACATGATCAACTTCATGTACATAAATCCGCTAACAAAAAATATATATGTGATGATCAGATTCATATACATGATCAACTTCATGTACATGAATCGACTAATAGAAAAAATATAAATATGTTGATCAGATTCATGTACATGATCAACTTCATGTTCATAAATTGACTAATCAGAAATATATAAGTATGCTGATCAGATTCATGTACATGATCAACTTCATGTACATGAATCGGCTAATAAAAAATATAAAGTGTGTTGATTAGATTCATGTACATGAATTGGCTAACAAAAACTATATATGTGCAAATCAGATTCATGTACATGATCGACTTCATGTACATGAATCGGCTAATCAGAAATATTTAAGTATGCTGATCAGATTCATGTACATGATCAACTTCATGTACATGAATCGGCTAATCAAAAATATATAAGTGTTGATCAAATTCATGTACATGATCAACTTCATATATATGAATCGGCTGATAAAAAATATATAAGTGTTGATTAGATTCATGTACATGATCAGCCTTATGTACATGAATCAACTATTAGCAAAATAAGTATATGCATCAGGTATGATCAACAACAAGTAGAACATGTGCTTATGATCAACAAATGTGTATAACCAAGATGCCTAGATCATGTATATAATCAACAGACATGTAAAACACGTTTGTCCAGATCATGTACATGGTCTACAGCTTGTTATATATATATATATTAGATTCAAATGCTTGATGTGAAATACATATATATATCAGATTCAAAAACATGATTTCAAGCATATATGTAAATCTGATTCATCATTGATCAACAGTCTGAAACAGACACACACACACACACACACACACACACACACACACACACACACACACATATATATATATATATGTATATATATAAATATATTCAAACATGATCAACATAACTAGAAATATATATGATTAAAACTCATGAAATCGACCAACTTTCAAATGAATGATCATGAAATCGACAGAACTGAAAATTTAATTGCCTATACATGAAATTGACAGACTGAAAAATAATTATATCATGTTCATGCAATGAAATCAGCCAACTAAAATGAAACATGTTTTAGATGCATGAGCATGAAATCAGCATAACTAAAAATTAAATGCCTATACATGAAACGTGCTCATGAACTTGACAAGTAGAAACACATAGGTTAGATTCATGAGCAAGAATTTGACACACTAAAAATAACTCATATATGATTGGATGCATGAAATCGGCAAATTGAAAATAGCTCTATATCTTATCAGATTCATCCACATAGCTGATAAACATATATATTTGTTAGATTCAGCCTCATAAATTGACAAATCTGATAAACACATATATTTATCATATTCAACCATACAAATCGACAAATCTAAATAGATATATATGATCAAATTTCTTTATTTCTCTCTAAACCCATGCTCAAATCGATTTACACTAACTCCTTCCCATGTAGATTAAGAGAGAAAGCCGCACACTGATTCGATCTTACGAAAAGCTAGAGAAAATCGTTGGATGTTTCTTCTACTTCTCTTTTCTCTCATTTTTTCTATCTTTTCCTTTTTCTCTCTTTATCTCATGATTTTCCCTCCCTTTTCTCTCTTTCTTTCTTTCTTAATTCTCTCTCTAGAAATTGAGTTCTAGAGAGAGAGGGATTTCCAACCCATTATATAGATTAAGATCTTCTAGATGGGGGTGGGGGGTGACGCTCCCTTCTAGTCCTTTAGGGGTAGAGTTGTACCATGTGTAGAACTTTACCGCTAACACACTTATCTCTTTTAGATTTTTAATATTTTATTTGTTTATTTCATAAAATATTCTAAAGGGGATGCCCCCTTCTAAATATCCATATCATCTTTAGTCTTTAATTTAAAGTAGTTATTTTTTTTAAACTTTAAATTAATTTTAGTTTTAAATTGACATGGATGGATTATGGATCCATGATCCAAATTCATATAAAAAATCCAATTGGATCTCAACCCGAACCGGATCCTAGTCAATATAGATCTTGAACTGAGTCTAGATCCATATTAACATGGGTCCAACGAAGCAGGTCAAATCTGATCCAAACCAGAAAAGACTAAAAAATAGAGGCCAATCATTTTAGAAAAATGCATTTTTTGAGCCAACCGTCATCCAATTTTAAGAAAATAGTTCTCCTATGAGATCTACGTAGGTCTCTGCTCAATTTTGCTTCCAAATTTTGTCTGCATTTAACCTGAATTTAACTTGAATTTTGATTGAATTTAAATGTTAAAAACAATTAATTTCACATATTTTACTTATCATAATTAGATCTTGTCAGTGGGCTCTGGACCAAGTCCAGACCCAGCTGATGTCACCCCATATTTAATTATTTTCCATAATTTTATCAAATTAAATATAAATAATTAATTTAAAAATTATATTTTAGACTTAAAAACCATGAAAAAATTTATGAGATATTACAGTATTCCCAATGGACAAAAGCTAGTTTGCTGCAGATTGTTGTAATCCATTTTGGTGGGTTTGTTTTTATTGCTGTAGAAATACAAGCAAATGGAGAAAGGTGGGAGCTACTATGATTTTAGGCACAATGCAAGATCGGTGAAGTCTATAATTCTTTATTTTCAGGTTAATCTTCATGCTTATGAATTGCCATTTTTTTGGCATTATTTTGGATTTCTATGGAAGATGAGGTTAGAATTGTTTTGAATATCTTTTATTTTTTCATATTTTAATAATCAAACTCCTGGAAAGAGTATCTAGTGTTGATTGATTGCATGAAAGTTTTTGGGACAAACGATTCCTTGAATGGCCTCTTCATATTAGTTTTCTCTTGTTAGCTTTTTCCGGTCAGTGCTGTTGCTGTTTTTATTCATGAGCAGTCGCCTACTGTTGTTTCTATGCATCTATTGTGAAACAATAGCATTGGCTTAGACCTATTGTTCATTCTGTTGTACTTGTAATAACTTTGTGTCCGATCCAGTTGATGTGAGTTTGTGACAAACATTTTGATATTCTTATGGAGCCTTAAATGAATTTTATAGGATATATAGTCATGACTTTGTTGATTGTGTTTTTTCATTTTAATGCTACTAGTTGAGGAACTTGGTTTTGGCAACATCAAAACATGATGTATATCTTATGTCAAACTACTAAGTGATTCACTGGTTAGCATTAGCTTGCAACTCGTCAGTAGTACTCAATGTTTCAGGTCGTGTTGCGCCTAGTGAGGTTATTCTTCTGTCATTTTATCCTCTTTCTTTTGTTTTAGCAATTGAGCTCAGTGGTCTGTGTTTAAATGGTGTCATTTTACTATGTTTACTTGTTTTCTTCTCAAGCTAAAGTTGTTTGTTTTTATTTGTTAATTTAGAAATATCCTGGCAGTCTATTAGAAAGGTTTTTTCAGCCACATATCAGCACATTTGTCATTAAGGATGACTTACGGGTTACTGGGGAGTTTCAGAGAGAACTTATTTGTAAGGTATACCTGTTTATGACCATCCGTGCTCATGTTTGGCAGTTGATCTATTAATGCATACAAAATTGTGTAGCAAATGTAGAGTAGGGATAAATATTGGTGGATATTAATTGTGGATTTTGTTATGAACTAACATTGATATGGTAGAGTTTATGTTTTCTGAAACAAAGTAGCATTCACAAAGTAATGAAGAGGGAAACTTCATGGAAGCATTGGAAAAAAAATAAAATGTTGATGAATTGAAAAAGTAATAGCTATGAATCACTATTGAGAAGCAAATTTAACTTTAAGAAGCCCTTTAAAGAATAAAAATCTGCCTGCATATGTCATATAGTGTCTTCATTGCATCATATCCTTTCTCTCTTCAAATTTAGTGTTGGAACTTTGATCCTTGAATTTTCCATGTGTAAATTTTTGTGATTCACGTGTCCTGTGTGCACACGTGCACATGCAGATGCCTACTCTTTCTACTTTCTTTTTCTTAGTCTTGCTTTTTTCCTATCTTATATTGTTATGAAGGAAGTTCCTTATGAAGTTAGGAGTCAGCCCATTTTGTGCAAGTTGGGAACCGAGAACTGGCACAGTCTGTCTTGCCAGTTAATATTGAATGGTTTACCACCCCTTAATGCACATGCAATGCAGACACATGCACATGTAGAAGTTAAAGAACGAGTTTTTTTAGTTTAATGTGCAATGTCGTCATTATTTGGGCATCTGTTTGTGATATCTTTACATATGTCACAAATATTGGCAATGTTTTTGAACTTATCACAATTTTATTGTATATGTCAGTTGTTATCCTGTAGGACAGTACTTCCACTTGTTTACTTAATCCAATACTAGTAAAAGGATCTTTTAATGAGAATTGAGGTGGGATATGCTAGCAATGATTTATGTCATAATATTCAGTGCTGTTTTGGGATGTTGGGATGGGGAGGGTCAGATTTTTTTTTCTTGCACGTATTAAAATCTCATAACTGATTCTGTTATGCAGGTCATGATGTTGATCCAAGTGACCTTAAACCAATTCTTTAATTTCGAGGTGTCACACTACAAGAAAAACCTCTTTTACTGGCACACCCAAAAGATGCTTGTCTTATAGTAGCCCTATGGCGTGATTCATATGAAATCAAAAGATGCTTTAGAAAATGAAAAGGTCTGTTTGTCTTATAGTAGCCCATATTTTTGCAGGAGAAAATTCATTGCCAAACAATTAGACAAACAGAAGTGGCTTGAAGAGAAGATTTTTGGCTGGGGTGAGCCTCTTTATTATTGCTATTTTGTACATATCTTTCTACTTCATGCCTGACTGTTTTTATGAATTTAATGCAACGGTCAGTGTTGTTTGATTTCACAAAGCTGGGCTTGTCACTGGGTGAAATGTGGGATTACTATGTGAAGCTCACATAAGGCAAGGCATACTCTGCTGGTATTTTATTTTTAACTCTAAGTTGGAAGCAAGATCTACAAATCTGCTTTTTCTTGTACAATTAACATTCGCTGGGAGTATCTTATTCCTTCTATTATACACAACTTTCTATTTATTTGTATTTGTAAGAGGCTTTCAGCTTTCTTGTCAATTTTACATGTCATCAACTGTAACCCTAGAAACGGGCACATGTAGGCAGAATTTATTGAAGGCATGATATATGAATCTCTTTCTCTCTCTCAATTTCTGTTGCAAAATTAAAATTTTCCAGTTCAAATATGAAGATCATTAAATAATATATATTTGTTTTTTATTTGTCAAATTATAAAAGGAAATATAACAAGTAATAAAACAAAGGCTCAAATACATTAATAAAAACATAAATTAATCATGGACATGGTGTTACCCATGTCCAACACTGGTTTAATTGCATTTGCAAATCACTGTGGTGATTTGTAGGGCAGTGAGTGTCACTGCAGCATAGATCATCAGTCTATATATTTCATGAAAATTTTATTAGAGGAGTGCTAGTGTAGTCCTCTGCTTTCATTTTAATGTAGAAAATGCATCAATGGCTAAGTTGGTTAATGCTGGAGTTCCATTACTTCTGAATGTGTTAGAACTTCAAAGTGCCCTCCATAAGTGATCAACTGCAGATTTTTTATCAGGTTAATTGATCTTTTAAATTCGTCTTAGATGTTTTCCACCTAAATATAGCTTATGTGGAGCATTTCAGACTTTGTCAAATTATTTGTACTGCCTGTTGTATCTTAAGAGATCTATCAACTCATTGATTGTTTGAAAGTTTTGTGAAGTTGGAATTTTTTATTCTAAATCTTTCTAATAGTTGTGGTATTCCATTTCAATTTTGTCAGGTCTCAGAGGGAGAACTGGCTATCAAAAGCCATGCATTTCCCAAACCAGAGAGCTACTGTGGGACTTGAGCAATTTGTTTGGAAGAGATATTGCTTGAAGAAACTGCCCATGTAAAATGTTGTGATCAAGCATACTGGTTTGTCTAAGCATCTTAAACTCTAGTGACATAATGCATGCGCAATGCAATGTTTATTCATTTATTTTCCTCTGTTAGTCTTTTTTTTTCTTAAAATGGAATATGAAGGACATGGCTGAAATGAGATTGCATCTTAAGGTTAAGGCTCATGGTTCAGATCCCATTAACATAACAAAAGATTCTTAAATCAGAATCTTTTAATATGTAAATTTGTAAAGGTTGAATAAATTCAGGGAAATGCACAATGAATGCACAGCAGGTGCGAGCAAACTAGTTTTCTCTTCATGCTTCGTATTAAACTGTTTCAATACCACTTAATAGTTATGAAGATCATTTGATTATATAACAGGAAAATGAAAGAATCAATGAACCCATGCACCATAGTTCCCAAATTATGTCTCTTTTCTCTAGCATAATCTTCCTTTCTGGTCTACATCATCATTTTAGCCCTCACAATCCTCTAGTTGGACACAAGGTGTCTGGATGTTTTTTCTGATCATTCTTTTGGCCTGTTCAGGTAACTTATCTTCTTTTTATATGTTCTAACATGTGCATGCATATGATATGTTATCATTTCTTCTAACCTGTGCATGCATATGACGTGCTTATTTTAATAAAACTATTAAACCCTGCTGATCTATTTCTAAGATTGGTTAAAGTAGTTTCTTGTTGGCCTTGAAAAATAAAGTTCTTCAAGGTTGAACTTGAGTTGCTGTTCTTTAATTGTATTTTTTTGTGAACTGCTATTTGTGTTTGTTGGAAAATTTATGATTCTGTTGCTTCAATCTTTAATGTCAACTGGAGTTGGATCACTAATTGATGATTTTTTATTTTTTATTTTTGTACAGTTTTTGCAAAAATGAGTACAATTGCTGCTGGTTCTAGATAGAAGTAGGAAATATCTCAATTCAAAACTTTGAAACAACAATGTGATACATGTCACCTATGTCACATGGGTGCGGGTGCGGGGATTCAGCACTTCCAAAAAACCCGGGTGCGGGGGTGTGGCAGGGGCAAAAATGTAATATATATATATATATATATATATATAAAGGGGGTCGGGGGAACAGGCGGGTTTTTTTTTCAAAATTTGCAGCTGTCAGCAGCTGACAGACAGCTGCTGTTAGCATAAATTTTTTTTAAAAAATTTCGAAGCCCATTTGGGCAATTTTTTTAAAAAAAAAATAAAAAAAAAATGGACCTTAATGATCCTGGGTGCGGTCAACGCACCCAGAATCGGGTTGACCGCACCCGCACCCGCACCCGCGTCGAGTCGCGTCGACGCGGGTGCGACACCCTGCTAGCCGAATCCCTGTGACATAGCATGTCACTGTTTCGTCTACAACTAAGAAGAGTAAACTGGGGACTTTCTTCGTCACTCTTCGTTTTTTCCTCTTCTTTTATACAGTGTGACATGCATTTTGAGGTGGGCATCATATAGTGAAGTGCCCCGTTGTCCATAGTGCATTTTGAGGTGGGCATCACTATGCATTTGTGCCTACCCCTATGTCACATGGGTGTGGGTGCGGCACAGTTTCAAAATTTTTGGACACGGGGACTCGGCTATATATATATATAACAATAATAAGTCGGCTATAGCCCACTAGGGGAATGTTGCATACGTTAACTGTAGACTAACATAACCCACTAGGAGACTTCAACTGTGTACATCTGTCCATCTTGCTGTAGCCCATTAGACTTCTCCTAATGGGCTATAGGACATATCTATCTTGCTATATACGTTAACAGTTGCACAGTCTTTGCAATGCAGTCTGTGACTGTGCACAGTCAAAGACTGTGCAGTTGCAGTTGCAGTTGCACAGTCTGATTATATATATATATATATATATAATGATTTTTTTTTTGTTTTTTGCCCTAAAAATGAACAATTTTGGACTCGGTCAAAGTTGACCAAGTCCAAAATGTGGACGGCCTCGGCCTCGACTCATTGACCAAGTCCGACTCGACATTGACCGAGTCTGGGCCGTGTCCGAAGCCGCACCCATGTCCGCACTCGTGTCAGGGCGTGTCGACTCGGGTAAGGCGCCTCCCTAGCCGAGTCCGTGTGACATAGGCCTACCCTGACTTAAATTCATGGCTCCGCCCCTGAAGGCAAGCAAGTGCATTATATGATTATGAAAGTTGGCATTGATGCATGTATAACTGTGTCAAATAGCCTAATTATTATGTATTAAAAAACTGGAAGTTTTTTCGATGCATGAAATGTTTTTGATGGAATGTTGGAACTAGATTTGATATCATGGAATTCTATGATTTCCGCCTGTGTCCAATATGGTCACGAGGAAGATTCAAAACATTTGTTCATAGAAATGCAGCAAAGTGGTATATTTCGTGATAGGTATACATCGAAGCAGGTTATATGCCACCCCCCCCCCCCCGAACACGCAGGTGCGTGTTCTTGGGTCTGAATGAGCGCCACATATGTAAGCACGTGGGGCTAGTTTCTCCGTGTGTGTCGGCATCACTTAGCATCGAAGTCCGGTGCATTTGCAAAGACTTAAGTACCCTTTCCCGCCATTAGCGCCATGAAATGACATTTCGAGTAAAGGACAAAAATGTCCTCTCGCCAGAGTTTGCAAATACTTAAGTACCCTTTCCCGCCATTGGCCCCACAAAACGACGTTTTGAGTAAAGGACAAAAATCTCCTCTCGCCATAGGTGTTAAAATCATCATCGTTTTCGCCCTAAGGAGTAAACTCCTCTACTTTAACAGGAGGTCCTTGCAATATGTTATCCTAAACGTTCTGGATCACTCTTTGACGATGCACCATCTGCTGTAACAGGAGCTCCCTTTGACAACACAACCTTTGCTGTCATCTGCTGCTGCCGAAGCACCCTTTGTCATCGTCTGCCGCCGCCGAAGCGTAGTCGGAGCACCGTTGCCACCATCAGCTGCATCTACCTTCTAAGTGTTTCTCCTCCACTGTCGGATTAACAAAACTTGTGTCCTAGAAGGTGAGTTTTGTGTAAGGTTTCGTTATGTAAATAAATCGATTTATAAATCTGAATGCTAAATCTTATAACTGGTTGTACTATACATGCTAAATATTACCTATTTTCATACTGAAACAAGAGTCGTGAAAGGCAACACTATGTACTTATGAAGGCTAAATTTCTACAACGATTTGTAAGTTTGAATTTAACAAAGATTTATAAATTTAATAAGTAGCGATTTGTTCGATGCAACAACAATTTATACGTTTGAAGCAATAACGATTTACGATTTATGATTCATGATTTATACATTTAAAGCAACAACAATTTATACATTTAATGCAGTAGCGATTTATGATTTACAACGATATATACTTATGAAGGGTTCAATTTCTACAATGATTTGTACGTTTGAAGGAGCGATTTGTACATTCAATGCAGCAACAATTTATACGTTTGAAGCAGTAGTCATATGTATTTATGATTTATGAAGTTACCATGATTTGTACTTAAGTTTGCTAAATCATACTACGATGTTTACTTATGAAGCCAAAACGTTATAACGATATGTACTTATGAAGGGTGCAATTTATATAACGATTTATACGTTTGAAGCAACAATGATTTATACGTTTGATGCAGTAGCGATGTGTAATTATGAAGTTACCTCGATTTATACTTAATTTTGTTAAATCGTACTAAGATGTTTACTTATGAAGCCAAATATTACGACGACTTGTAATGTTGGTGATTGTGTAACAAATGTGATAATTTGTAATAATATATATGTGGGGAGGCGGTTGTAACATACAATGATGCGGTCAAATTTATGTGTTGTGCAGGTTAGCAATGACTGCAATTCGTAAGTCAAGAAAGCTTTCGTCGTTGGAGGGGATGACTCTTGGAGAAATCATCCGCCAATCTGATATATATGAGGGTCATGTAAAGTACCAAAATATAATGAACATTGAGAATGAAAAAGACAAAAACAAATTGTTGGATATTTATTATACGGAGCCTAATCCATCAGATATTGAAGATGAAAAGCAAACAAAGAAAGATGAGGAAAAACTAAAGATGATGAAGAAGAAGAAGAATGATGAAAAGAAGAAAAAGCAAAGGAAGAAGGAGGAGGAGAATGAAAACTATGTGCACTTATGAGGCAAAAGGATTTCTTCCTGTCGACCATGCAAAATTAAATCTACATGCACATCATTCTTCATGTTATCTGTCATGCTTGTCAGTTGCATCGCACTATACTATGCATCGAGTTGTTATTTACCGTGCCAATAAAAGAAATGACTTATCCTATATGTGTGTTGACGATAGTGATTCACGTGACAACGATTTAATGACAGCTACGACGCTATGAAGCGATTTTAATTTTAATCTCTAAATGAACAACGATTTGAATACGCAAATCGCCACTGCAATCGTGCAACAATGTAAATGCCACACACACATGTTTCAATATCATAATACAAATATCTTACAAATCTACACTAACAAACACATAATATGTTACAAATCGATATACATATCGCATAATATATTACAAATTGATAGGAAAATTCAGCATAATAGCTTATAAATCGATATTAACAAACAAAACAATATATCGCAAATCGATAGTATGTTACTATAACCGCTATTTGTGTTATACTATTATATTATTTTCTATACAAAGGCAAATCGTTGTGGCTTACATAGACGTCATTGCGTAAATCACATACATTACAACCAGAATCCAGGTCTCACAAGGCATATCGATTTTTGACAACAAGCAGGATGTGAAACGACATTTTTTTTATAAATGAATGACACATATTTTTGTAACAAAGGCAAATCGTTGTGGCGATTTATGATTTATGATTTACACATTTAAAGCAGCAACGATTTATACATTTAATGTAGTAGCGATTTATGATTTATAAAGTTACCAAGATTTGTAATCAAGTTTGCTAAATCGTACAACGATGTTTACTGTTGAAGCCCAAATGTTACAACAATATGTACTTATGAAGGGTGTGATTTCTACATTGATTTGTATGTTTGAAGCAGTGATTTATACGTTTAAATCAGGAACGATTTATATGTTTGATGCAATAGCAATTTATACTTGTTGACGATAGCAATTCACGTGACAACTATTTAATTATAGGTACGACGCTTTAAAGCAATTTCCATAGAAATCGCTAAATGAGCAATGATTTGAACATGCAAATGGCCACCTCATGTCTCTATAATGTAAATTTCTCACGCACAGGTTTCAATTAAATACTACAAATATCCAACAAATCGACACTAGAAAGCACTTAATATTTTACAAATTGGTACACATATGTCATAATATATTACTATACCTAACCCTATAACATAAACACTAAACCCTTAATATCTTACTAAACCCTAACCCTAACCCTAAACCCTAAACCCTAAATCCTTAATATCATATTAAACCCTAACGGTAAACCCTAAACCCATAATATATTACTAAACCCTAAACCGTAAACCACTAATGCCTAAACCCTAACCGTAAAACCTAAACCCTAAACCCTAACCCTAAACCCTAAAACCCGAAACCCTAAACCTCAACTGTAAACCCTAAACCCTAAACCCTTAACCTAAAACCTAAACCCTAATCCTAAACCTAAACCTAAACCCTAACCCTAACCCTAACCCTAACCCTAAACCTTTAATATCTTACTAAACCATAAACCCTTAATATATTACTAAACCCTAAACCCTAAACCTTAACCCTAAAACCTAAATACTAAACCCTATACCTAAACCCTTGATTAATATGCTGATTCTGTATATCGATTTATAAGTTATCAACAGGAATTTCCATATCGATTTGTATGATATTTGATCATCAATTTGCGTTATACTATGACAATATTTTTATAACAAATGCAAATCGACTAAACATTACAACAATTTTTAAGATATCAATAGGAAATGCCATATCGATTTAAGATATTATTTTGATTCTTAATATCAATTTAAGATATCGTTTTGATTCTAAATATTGATTTTTAAGATATCAAAATGAATTTTCACATCGATTTAAGATATTATTCTGAATCTTAATATCGATTTCTATGTTGATTCTTGATATCGATTTAAGATATTGTTTTGATTATTAATATCGATTTATATGCTATTGTTTTGATTCTAAATATCAATTTGTAAGATATCAATAGGAATTTTCATATCGATTTAAGATATTGTTTTGATTCTAAATATTGTTTTTTAAGATATCAATACGAATTTCCAAATCGATTTAAGATATTGTTCTGAATCTTAATATCGATTTCTATGTTGATTCTTGATATCAATTTAAGATATTGTTTTGATTCTTACTATCGATTTATATGCTATTATTTTGATTCTAAATATCGAGTTATATGCTGATTCTGTATATCGATTTATAAGCTATGAAAATGAATTTTCATATCGATTTGTATGATGTTTGATCATCGAATTGTGTTATACTATGACAATATTTTCGTAACAAAGGCAAATCGACTAAACCGTTGCCACTGAACAAATCGTTGTAATGATCAGCGTTCGTAAATAAAAATCAAACAAGCGTTTAGCGTTGTGTATAGTGAAAATGTCACTGATTTGCTTTTACCAGTTGTGTTCCTATTGTGATTTACATAATGATCAATAAGCATCTGAAACGGTGAAATCTGAAACGTAAAAAACAATATACTAGTAATGAATCGCTTTGCATAAATTTTGATAAACGGGTGAAATAATTTGCACAAACGCGATTTATACTCACGCACTGCTATTTTTATCCAGATGTGACCGACATAGACGTCATTGTATAAATCGTTATACCATCGCGATTTACACAATGACGTTTGTCTTTTAGACAATGAGCTCTGTCTAAGTGAATGACACATACCATCGCGATTTACACAATGACATATGAAGGCCACGTGCTATCACAATTTGCTTTTACGGGCTATGTCTATGTCAACGATATTTCCTAATCGCTTTTACGGACGAATGGGGCTTAGGGTTTAGGTTTTAGGTTTTAGGTTTTAGGTTTAAGAATTTTGGGTTTTACTTCAATGATACAAATCAAGTCAACTTCTTAAATACAAATCGATTTCGTTCACAAAGACATATCGTTCTTGCCGTAACTTCGTAACTACAAATCCACATGATTTAAAACCACATTCATATAAAAAAAATATTAGTATTTAGTTACAATACATCATGACCAATGGTTTGGCTTAGATATAATACATGACCATCATCAAGAAAGAAAACAGATATCATCAACAGTATGAAACCCACGTCCAAAATAGTGATGTGCTTCTAATGCAATCTAGGTGCGGAAATGTGAAAAGCTATTTATGGGAGGACATTTCCGTCAAACACATATCTATCTTTTAAAGACTCTCATTTTTACAAAAGAGATCATCAAAACATTCGTATCGTTCATCATCGAGTTTATTTTCTGCTGCAAAGCGATTCGATGTGTAACTGCGAATACATCCTCTCCAAGAAAATGAGCTCATTAGTAATGGCAGACCACAACACCATTTCCCTCGGGTTGAGGCTGATAGAGACTCTAGCAATGGTGAACCTTGAGAATATGCTTCACAAACTTCAGCTCAGGCACTGTCCCATTGAAGAGCCGATGGGATGCATCATAAATCGCTTTTACGTATATGTCATAAAGTATATCAAAGACAAATATGTAAAAGCGATTTATGATGTAATCCATCAGCTCCTTCAAGGGAACAGTGCCTGAGTTGAAGTTTGTGAAGCATATTCTCAATTTGTACTTCAAGGAGATAGTGCGATTTGTACAATGATTTGGACGTTTAAAGCAACAATGATTTATACGTTTGATGCAGTAGCAATGTGTAATTATGAAGTTACCTCGATTTGTACTTAATTTTGCTAAATCGTACTATGATGTTTACTTATAAAGCCAAATATTGCGACAACTTGTAATGTTGGTGATTGTTTAACGAATGTGATAATTTGTAATAATATATACTTGGGTAGGCGATTGTAATATATAATGATGTAGATAAATTTATGTGTTGTTCGTTGAGAACAGGACATCAATTTAAAATTTTGAACTGGTAGGGGAGAAAAGCCACAATATTTTATTTTCTATCTGTAACAGCTATATCACACTGACTTTTTTAGACACATTTCCTCTTATCACACCCCAACCGCCCTCTCTCTCTCTTTTCAACGATAATGATGTCTAAAATGGAGAGGACAACCGCAATGCCACCACATAAGTCGTCTGCGACTGCTCTGAGAAGCAAGGACGCCTCCTGTGCCTCCCAACTCTTTAGCCTCCAACCACTACCATCCCTTCTTGTCGATGTTGTGCCTCCCATCCCTCATCCCATGCCCAAAGTTTCTCTTTTTCCCACCTCACCCGTCGCCAATCATCCGCCAATCTGATATATATGAGGGTTATGCAAAGTACCAAAATATAATGAACATTGAGATTATGATTTATTATTTATACATTTAAAGCAACAACGCTTTATATATTTAATATAGTAGAGATTTATGATTTATAAAGTTACCAAGATTTGAGCTCAAGTTTGCTAAATTGTACAACGATGTTTACTGTTGAAGCCCAAACATTACAACGATATGTACTTATGAAGGGTGCTATTTCTATATCGATTTGTATGTTTGAAGCAACGATTTGTACGTTTAAAGCAGAAATGATTTATACATTTGATGAAATAGAGATTTATACTTATTTATGATAGTGATTCACGTAACAACTATTTAATTACATGTGCAAAGCTTTGAAGCAATTTCCATAAAAATCGCTAAATAAGTAACGATTGGAACACGCAAATGGCCACCTCATGTCGCTACAATGTTAATTGTAAACCCTAATGCCTAAACCCTGAACCCTATACCCTTAATATCTTACTAAACCCTAATCCTAAATAGGCCTATACCCTAAACCCTAAACCCTTAATATCTTACTAAACCGTAAAACGTAAACCCTAAACCCTAAACCTTAAACCCTAAAACCTAAACCCTTAATATATTACTAAACCTTAAACCTAAACCTAAACCTAAACCCTAAACCTAAACCCTAACCCTAAACCCTTTAACCCTAAACTCTAAACCCTAATGCCTAAACCCTAAACCCTATACCCTAACCCTAAACCTTAACCCTTAACCCTAAATCCTAAACCTAAACCCTCGATTTATATGTTGATTTTGTATATCGATTTATAAGCTGTCAACAAGAATTTTCATATCGATTTGTATGATATTTGATCATCGATTTGCGTGATACTATGATAATATTTTCGTAACAAAGGCAAATCAACTAAATATTACAACGATTTTAAAGATATCAATAGGATTTGCCATATCGATTTAAGATAATGTTTTGATTCTTAATATCGATTTAAGATATTGTTTTGATTCTAAATATCGATGTTTAAGATATCAATACAAATTTCCAAATCGATTTAAGATATTATTCTGAATCTTAGTATGGATTTCTATGTTGATTCTTAATATCGATTTACGATATAGTTTTGATTCTGTATATCGATTTAAGATATTGTTTTGATTCTAAATATTGATTTTTAAGATATCAATATGAATTTCCAAATCGATTTAAGATATTGTTCTGAATCTTAATATTGATTTCTATGCTGATTCTTGATATCGATTTAAGATATTGTTTTGATTCTTAATATTGATTTCTATCCTGATTCTGTATATCGATTTATAAGCTATCAACAAGAATTTCTATATCGATTTGTGGTCGACAAAGACGTCATTGCGTAAATCGCCTAAAATGTGAACCATTTAAAGCTATATGTTATTTATTATAAAATATTTGGTGGGTCCCATAAGCATTAAACTCCTCTGCTATAAAAGGAGATCCTCGCAATATTACCCCATAAACGTTCCACAAAAAATCTAATGCTTCATCTTCTTCTTCGGAGCACCATTTGCCGTCTCGTTGAGTTTTTGTGTTGTGCAAGTTACCAATGGCTTACATTCGTAAGAGAAGAAACACTTCGTCATTAGAGGGAAAATCTCTTGACGAAATCGTTGAACAATATGCTTTGTATGAGTAATTAGAAGCGTACTACAAAATAATGACGATTCAGAATGATAAAGAAATGGAACAATTACTGGTAAAGTATAGAGGAGAGCCTAATTCATCAGATATTGAAGATGATGATCCAACGACCACCATCTATGTGCGACACAAATTGTATGTCTTCCTTGGTGCAATGCCGGCGCTATCAGCTATTTCAGCATGCACTTCAGTTACTTTACGATATGACCTTAACATAGGAGTCATAAATGAAGGGGCTAATTAATGATTATGATCATTGATTAAAATACGAACTATATATTTCCCATTCAGAAGTCTTCTTAACACCATTCTCGCTAGACAACCACATCTTGAATCTGACTTGCTTCTTATTGGATTTTCACTTGACTTCTTCCAACCTTGCTTATAACAAACATATGTCTTTCTTACCACGACACCCTGTGCATTTTTTGCCCAAGAATACCTTCTAACATTGAAGCCAAGTTTTAAGACATAATCATTGTAAAATTTGTATGCAACATCCTCTTATTAAATTGCATTCCCTCTATGGGAACAGAGTCAAGTGTACTATCATGTAGACTTGAGGTGCCTGCACCTTTAGCAAGTGCACTATCATGATCGTTTACCTCATTATCGAATTGCATTTCGTCTGCTGGAATATTCAAGTCTAGAGTGAATCCAATGCCTGTACCCTTCTTATCATGTGCATCATTAGTGTACATATTCACTTCTTCAGGTGCGTCGATAGTACAAATGTTTGTTGCTCCATGACTTTCCAGTGATTGAGACACATTATCTTCACTGCAACTAGTTGATATGCTCAACACTGTCATGAGCAAAATATCAATTTGCGTTAGCCAACGCATACGTTTACTACGATTTATTCAAGATGCATATAACGACTACCGATTAGTTAAGCAAGTCAAAGAAATGATTGAATGAATCACAATATCAAAGCAACAACATAATAGCTTACAATTAGATAATAACAAACAAAACCATATCTCACAAATTGGCACTAGAAAACACATAATATCTTATAAATCGATATACGACAATTCAACTTAATATATTACAAATCTGTATACGACAATTCAACATAATATCCTAGAAATCGATATACGACAATTCAGCATAATATATTACAAATTGATATTAACAACCGTTTACCATATCTTACAAATCGACACTAGAAAACACATAATATCTTACAAATCAATATACGGAAATTCAACATAATATATTACAAATCGATATTAACAAACAAAATAATATTTCACAAATCGACATTGGAAAATACATAACATCTTACAAATCGATATACGAACATTCAACATAATATATTACAAATCGAGATTAACAACCAAAACAATATCTCATAAATCGACACTAGAAATTACATAATATCTTACGAATCGATATATGACAATTCAGCAAAATATATTACAAATCGAGATTAACAACCGAAACAATATCTCATAAATCGACACTAGAAAATACATAATATCTTACAAATCGATATACGACAATTCAACATAATATATTACAAATTGATATTAACAAACAAAACAATATCTCACAAATCGACACTAAAAAACACATAATATCTTACAGATCGATATACGACAATTCAACATAATATATTACAAATCGATATTAACAAACAAAATAATATCTTAAAAATCAATATACATGTTACTACAACCGCGATTTACGTTACATTGCATATACTGAGTGAATGGACGATACCGGATGGGGTAGAGGCCCTTGCTCGCATCTGTAACCAAGCATTCTTGTCAACAGGTCCCAACGTCTTACAAATATCTTTAAGTTTCCAACTGTTGAAACGATAAAATCTACCTGCAATAACAAAACAACGCCTTAATGACACTCACGACGACATACGTTCTTCAACAATAGCATGATGACAGTGAAATGTATTCACCACGCTTTAATGGCACTTGTTGGAATGTTTGTGCGTCATTGTTTTTTTTCATACTGCCTAACGAAAATGAAGAAGAAGAGATGACTGTAAAAAGAGATGGCCGACAAATCCCTCTATGACACCCACCAAAGATCAAACCAGTCATTCGAATTATAGTTATCTCGACGAGGTAGGAACGTACCCGGGAATGTTTTCTATCTAACACAAGGCAGGAATGAGAAGACAACCATGTGTTGTAACACAAGCTAAAAACAAAGGTGGAACGTGCAAATCTATATACGGGGAGCGGGAGGACATTTTCGTCCACTACAACAAAGTAGTAGATTAGCGACGACCACATTCCGTCGCTATGCATGTTAGCGACGGATTAGCGACAACGAGGCGACGATATACTTACGTCGCGAATATTTTGACGCTAACTGGCGACAGATTTATTCCGTCGCCAGGTCCGTCGCTAATTGCAACAGACTAACGAGCGCTATATTCCATCGCCAATCCGCCGGTACTAAACGGCGACCACAGCTTGGCGACGGATTTACTTTCATCGCTATGCCGTTGCTAGATTTATATGAATAGCGACAGATGGTTCCGTCGCTAATCCGTCGCAAACACAAAAAAAAATTAAAAAAAAAAAATTATTTGAAAATTAAATACCGAGAACGGTACAATTTATATTTCCTGTACAATTTATATTTCCTGTAAATAAAAAACAAACCACAAAAAAAAATTCCATATAACAAGAATCTACAACAATTAATCGTTCCACCTTAAAATTAACAAGTTTAATTATTTACAATTCAACAATTACAATTAGGAAACATAAAAAAATAGAACTTCTTCAACATAGTTCTCTAATCATCGCCAAGATTTTGTGCGTCTTCTTGTTCATTGTCTTTATCTGTCCCTTCAGCTCCACTACGCTGATTATCGCTAGCAGCCTACACAAGAAACGAATAGTCAGTATTGATAAAAAAAATATAATGAAATAAATTACACACTATATGTGATTCTATCATGTGCTCATGTGTGATCTAAGGCAATAAAAAAACTCTATATGTGATTCTATCATGCTCATATGTGCTCTAAGGCAGACAAAAAGTTATATATATATATGTGATTCTATCATGCTCATATGTGTGCTAAGGCAGTCAAAAAATTGAATATGTGATTATAGCATGTTCATATGTGTTCTAAGGCAGCTAGAAAAACTCTATATGTGATTCTACCATGCTCAGATGTGCTTTAAGGCAGACAAAAAACTATATATGTGATTCGATCATGCTCGTATGTGTGCTAAGGCAGTCAAAAAATTGAATATGTGATTATAACATGCTCATATGTGCTCTAAGGCAGGCAAAGCAAAAAAAATTATATGTGATTCTATCATAAATGATATATGTTCTAAGGCAGTAAAAAAACTCTATATGTGATTTGTGCATGCTCATATGTGTTTTAAGGTAGTCAAAAAACTGAATATGTGATTATAACATGCTCATATGTGTTCTTAGGCAGTCAAAAAACTAAATATGTGATTATAACATGCTCATATGTGCTTTAAGGCAGGCAAAAAAACTTTATATGTGATTATAGCATGCTCATATGTGCTCTAAGGCAATAAAAAAACTCTATATGTGATTCTATCATGCTCATATGTGTGCTAAGGCAGTCAAAAAACTGAATATGTGATTATAACGTGCTCATATGTGTTCTTAGGCAGTCAAAAAACTGAATATGTGATTATAGCATGCTCATATGTGTTCTTAGGCAGTCAAAAAAACTTTATATGTGATTCTATCATGCTCATATGTGTTCTAAGGCAGTCAAAAAAACTTTATATGTGATTCTATCATGCTCATATGTGTTCTTAGGCAGTCAAAAAACTGAATATGTGATTATAGCATGCTCATATGTGCTCTAAGGCAGTCAAAAAAACTCTATATGTGATTATAGCATGCTCATATGTGCTCTAAGGCAATAAAAAAACTCTATATGTTATTATAGCATGCTCATATGTGCTCTAAGGCAGGCAAAAAACTCTATGTGATTCTATCATGCTCATATGTGCTCTAAGGCAGACAAAAAGTTATATATGTGATTCGATTATGCTCATATGTGTTTTAAGGTAGACAAAAAACTGAATATGTGATTATACCTGAGAGGGACCTGGAATCGAAGATCCCCTGTTCAGAACAAGATTGTTGATCTCATTTCGAAGAAAGGGGGCGACGGTGTATTGGAAGTAGTTATTCAGTGATTCATTAACAAGCTGACGTACATCATCACCAGAAAGAATAGTCGGCTGCTTGGAGCTTATGTTGGCGCAAGAAGTCGGTGAGCCGTAACTGGAAGAACCAATAACTGGTGAAGTGTTCATATTACTCCCAAACCCAAACACGCGACCTTTTTTGGGTTCACCTGCTGCAGTCACCCATGCCGTAGGATCAAATGATGGATGCTGAGTAGCGTCATCGCCATATCGCTCTACCATCTGTTGCTCATATGCCTCCTACAAAATAATGTTTAAAGTATTCATTAATAATTAATGATAACATTATGATAACTTGCATATATATTGTAATGATTATTAATAGAATTAATACATACCATTGTCGTTCTCGCCTTCTCTGATACGAAGACTCCCGTGGCCTTCCGTTTATGTGTTTCAACAAACACATCCTTATATGGTACACTGCATCCTTTTTCTGCTTCCTGCAAAGTTAAATAACAACAGATTTAGTACACAAGTTTGCAACAATACTTATAAAATTAATATTATATATTAATGAGTTACCATTTTCTTCAGGTGACTCCCAAATGTCCTAGATCCACCTGTGTGTAGATGGGCTTCGGGCATCTTCGATCGATTTTGTACAGCCTTCGCAGAGTGATTTCTAAATGCATCTCCCGCCCACTTATCGCACATTTCATCCCAGTAATCTCTCCTGATAGTAATAGGACCATGGCCCTTCCACAGTAATGGATCATCTACTACGCCAGATGCTTTTTTTGCTGCAGTCTTCATAGTGTGCAACATGTCTGCAAATCGATTGGCAGACACCTTCTGCCACACCTTCCTTGCGTCATTTTCTACCACCTTAGTTGCGAAGAGATTCAAAGCCTACAAATATTTTCAAAAAGTTAGTAGACATTACTTAAATAAATTAAATATGAAACACATTAACTATGAGAAACAATTGTATACCATGAATGAGGACCACAATCTGTCTAACACCTCCTTTAGGTACTCTTTCCATTGAGCAACTGGTCCTGGTAGATGTTGAAGAAGTGAATTTCTAATCTCCCGTACTACTTCTTGTGGCTCAAACCTCTTGCTTTATTACGAACCTTTTTTTTAGGTCGAACATGCATCTGACAAGAATATACATTTCAAATTTTAAATATCTGTCATTAAAGAGACAAATATAAAAAAACATATACCTTTCAAATGGGTACATCCATCGATATTGCACAGTGCCACCAACCCTTAGTTCATATGGCAGATGTATGATCAAATGTTCCATAACATCGAAAAATGCTGGCGGAAATATCTTTTCTAGCAGACAAACAGTGGTGATGACAGAGTCCTCGAGATTCTTTACATCTGATACAACGACCTCCGATGCGCACAATGTTCTGAAAAATCTGCTCAACTCAGACAATACCCCCCATATAGGTTTGTCTAACATATCATGGAATGCTAGGGGTATCAATCGTTGCATAAAGATATGACAATCATGGCTCTTCAACCCATATAACTGTCCATCGTCAATCTTCACAGCCCGAGCAATGTTAGAGACATATCCATCTGAAAATCTCAGTTGTCTCAACCATTGACATACATGTTTTATTTGATCAGGTCCGAGCAAGTACTTCGCCTTTGGTTTCAGTACTTTGCCATTATACTCTTTGAGTTCCAATTCTAGTCTTTTACATATTAATTTTAAATCCATACGGGCCTTCGGATTATCCTTCGTTTTTCCTTTAATATTCATTACTGTATTGAACACATTATCAAACACATTTTTCTCTACATGCATCACATCCAAATTATGTCGTATCAATTGGGTCGGCCAATACGGTAGTTCCCAAAAAATAGATTTTTTCATCCAATTGTGATCCTTCCCAAATCCACGGAAGGGTGTAGGACTGCGGGCATCTGTTAATACATCTGGAAAGTATCGCAATCTTCTTAGAATCTCTATGCCGGACAATCTTGAGGATGAACCTTCCGTTTCAGTTGTGCCTGCTTTAAATGCATTATTTTGACGTCGGAACGGATGATCGCTGGGTAGAAATCGACGATGGCACTCAAACCAGCAAGGCTTCCTTCCATGCCTCAATCTAAAAGCTTCGGAATCCTCCATGCAGTACGGACAAACCAACCTCCCATGTGTGCTCCAACCAGATAACATACCATATGCAGGGAAGTCACTGATTGTCCATAGAACAACGGCCTTCATGTTGAAATTTTGTTTTTTGTGGGCATCATATGTGGTAACACCGTCATCCCACAGTACTTTTAGTTCATCAATCAATGACCTTAGATATACATCAAGATTTTGGCCAGGTGAGGTCGGACCAGGGATCAACAAAGACAAGAAAAGATTTGGACATTTCATACACAAGCTTGGTGAAAGGTTGTATGGAGTTACAAATACTGGCCAGCATGAGTATGGAGTTGATCTACCCCCAAATGGATTAAATCCATCTGTACATAGACTGAGTCTAACATTTCACACTTCCATTGCGAAGTTCTGATGAGTACGATCAAAGTGCTTCTAAGCTTCAGCGTCAACAGGATGCGTGATCTTGTTTTCATCGTGTCAAACTTTATTTGCATGCCATCTCATGTGTTTAGCTGTCCTTGAAGACATATACAATCGCTGCAATCTAGAAGTGATAGGAAAGTAGCGGAGCGACTTGTATGAAACTTCCTTTGATCTCGTGCTACCATTGCCTCTTGTCTTTGGCTTGAACCGAGGATGCTCACATGACGAGCATGATATGTTGTTTTCCTGCTCCTTAAAATACAACATGCAGTGATTTGGACAAACATCAATCTTTTTGTAACCCATACCTAGAGCGTTGACCATAACTTTCGCACGATAGAAATTTTGTGGCAATTTCTCATCTTTGGGCAACATACTCTTCACAATCATGCACAAACGGTCAAAACATGATTGACTCAAATTATACTCGGACTTCAAATTCATTAGTTGAAGAACCGCAGACAAGATAGTGTGACTCTCACAACCATTCCAAAGTGGCTCATCAGCATCTCTAAGTAAATCATAAAATCTACTAGCTGCATCGTTTGGTGATTCTTCATCTACGGCAGTTCTTACATCACTAGAACTCATAGCAGAACCCAGTTCTGTTCCTGCGGCATCAAATATCAAATTCGTATATGGATTATCGTGCACCACATTCACCCGTGCATCAAAATCGTTTCTAAATTCTTCTCCATGAAACGTCCAGTTCTGATAATCACTCACAAAACCCTTCCTGTATAGGTGATGTCTAACGCTATGAGGTTCTACAAATCGATTATTCTTACAAATCTTGCAGGGACACCTAATCCGACCTGTGGGATATACTGTACTGACACTTGCCATTGCAAATTCAATAAAACTGTCAACACCATCTATATATTCATGCGATAACTCATTATCCACTATCCTACGATACATCCATTCACGGTTTGCAGTCATTTTGTCGTATGATGTTATGAATAGTATCCTAACCAGTTAAAAGAGAACCATCAGAATGCTATGATGAAGAAAATATCAAATTTATCATGCAATATATGATGTCATACAATCACAAGAATTATGATGCATGCATTGATAACTTAATATTTTCATGTGCAAACTATTCATGACACGATACATTCATTTGAAGCATGCTTTCAGTATACAATTTCACATGAAAGACATAATCAAATTGAAAGTAACTACATGTAAGCATGGATACAATCACATCAAACATTGCAATACATCGAAATAATTCATATCAAACAAATGCCAAGCATGTACCTGCAGCAAACACACTTCAATATCCCACTAACTACTACCATGCCTAGCATGAACTCCGTACTCCAAAAATAAGAACACTTCCATATTCATACATTAAAATCATGCTCAGCATGATCTCCGAACTCCAACAAAGCAGTCCTAGATATCAACAACTAAGTGAGTGTGTGAACAATAAAGTGTTACATTCAATAAATTAAATAACATGTGATGCGCTTGCATCACTTACTCACCATGGGTATTTACCCGATTTGCATTATTTTTGTCACTTACTTACCACGGGTGGCGGGGCACAAGCGAGTTCCGTTGAGAAATCTGCAAAAAACACTGTGTTAAAATGAATATTGAAGCTAATTAGGGAAACACAAACACTTATGCAATGCAAAAAACAACTAAACTGATGATGATATATCTAATGATGAAATGCGATGAAATAAAGTGTGCAAGTAATGTACTGCAATGAATATTGAAGCTAATTAAGGAAACACAAACACTTATGCAAAGGAAACAAAAAGACTAAACAGAACTTTTACAAGAATGAAAAACTAAAAGATTAACAAAAATTAGCAGAACAAGAAATGCAAACAAGGAATTATCTAAACATGAAATGCAATGATGAAAAGCAAACATAGAAAAATGAAACAAGAAAATAACGAGAAAAACACAATTGGAAATTGAAATACAGGAAAACAGAAAAATGAACTTGTAAAAAAATTCAGAAAAATAAAATTTCAATGAAATAGACATAAAAAATCAGATAAAAGCATGAAACATAAAACTGGACAAACAGAATTTTGAATGAAAGAAAAGAAAACAGGTAAAAATTAAAAACAGGAAATTAGAACCAGAAATTAAAAACAGGAACAATTAGCAACAGAAAAAAAAAACTAAAAACTATACCTAATGTAAACAGTAAAGCAAACAGAAAATTACTGAAAATTCAGAAAAGAAAAACAGGTAATGCAATGCTGAAAAAGAAAGCAAACAGAAATCGACTCAATTGAAAAGCAGGAAATTCAACAATTAATGGAATTAATGGAAGAAGAAGAAGAAGAAGAAGAAGAAGAAGAAGAAGAAGAAGAAGAAGAAGAAGAAGAAGAAGAAGAAGAAGAAGAAGAAGAAGAAGAAGAACCTAATCAACAATTAATTGAAAAGCAGGTAATGCAATGCTGAAGAAGAAGACTTTGCATTGACAATGATGCCTTAAAACAAATAAAATACACACTAGTATCTGATTGTAGATGTATAGATCTGTCTTTGTGGTTTCGTAAGTTTGATCCTTTACTTCACTCAAAGAATTCTATAGTTGGTAGATTGCATCAAAATAGTAGTGTTGTTCTTTGTTTTTTTTTTAATTTGCATCGGTCTGTAAAAGTGTGAATTTGGAAATCCATTAATTTGCCTTTTGCAAACAAAAATATAATTAGAGATTAGCCAAATAACATGCCAATAGTTCTATATTGCAATTCATAAAAATAATCTGCAAAATGTCTCTGCTCTCTCCATTGAAATGAATACTCAATTCTCAACATGGTAGGTGCCTATTTTTGCCAATATATGGGGGAAAAAAAACCATGGCAGGTGCTTACAAATAGTTGCAACGAGGGCAGTTGTCATGCTATTTTATATGATGTTAAATTCCATCGCAACTGCACATCTCACTTGATGGAGCTATCTATGTATGCCCCCCCGCTTTAACATTCTCATGGTTTCCAAGTGAGATGTACAAGATGGATTGAATACAACCCATGACCGTAACTGCTCTAGATGTGCCTAACCTTGGAAGTTGCTAACCCAGATAGCCCATTATGTCTGAAGATTCAAAGGTGCCTATACCATATCTTTAACCATTTTTCTTTCTCATTTCCAGCAAAGATGATGGACCCAAGGCTGAATGAGGATGCAGAATTTGCCTATGGTTCGGGTCTATTTGATCGAAGACATGTTGTTCACCCAGGCCTAGTGTATGAAATTCAACAACTATACCTAATCTTATTTTTGTTTTTTATTTATTCTGTTTTATACAAAATTAATGGAAGAAGAAGAAAATGCAGATGAGGAATCAGAGGAAGAAGAAGAAGAAGAAGAAGAAGAAGAAGAAGAAGAAGAAGAATGAAGATGACTTACCGTACCAGAAATGATTACCTGCGCATCGCCGGGTGGTGGCGGGAGGCTGACGGGGAGCGGCGGCTGGCGAGCGGTGGACGGCTGGCGAGCGGCGGACGGTTGGCGAGCGGTGGACGGGGAGCGGCGGTTGACGAGCGGCGGCGGCCGGGCGGTGGTGAGAGCCGACGGGCGGCGGGAGGGAGAGGGCGGCGGGCGGGAGCAAGACAGCGAAACAGGAAAAAGAGAAAGAGGGATGGGATTAGGGATTTACTCGACATTTAGCGATGACTTAGCGACGGAATAATTCTGTCGCTAAGCCGTCGTAAATCAAAATACCAAAAAAGCGATAGAATATATCCTGTCGCTACGCCGTCGCTAATTAGCGATGGATTAGCGACGACAGAGTTCCCTCTCTAAATCCATCGCTAAAATGGTGTTCTTGTAATAAAAATTAGCGACAAAAAATTGCAGTCGCTAATTCGTCGCTACTTAGCGACGAATTAGCGATAAAAGTTGTTTCCTCTCTAATTCGTCGCGAATTAGCGACAGATTGTTTCTCTAGCTAATCTGTCGCTAATTAGCGACGGAAAAAATCCGTCGCAAATTAACAATTTTCTTGTAGTGGTCCAATGCATATCTATCTTACGGGAGGACATTTCTATCAAAAGCATATCTACCTTTTTTATATGTTATTTTATTATAAAGTCATCGTGGGCAAGATATTCCTCCATACACACCGGAACACGCGAATGTGTGTTTCGGTGAGAACACACAACACCCTCTCTTACATATATGTATACATTAACTGCTGATAGGTATACATAATCTGGGGTTGAACTTCGGGAAGCAGGTTCAGGTGCATGCTGTAAAAGGTGGTACTGCTTGTGATGACGTTTTCATGCTAACTACAGTGTTAGATTTGTATTCCAAGCATGGTTTAACGGAGGAAGCAACACTCCTATTCAGTAAAATGGCTAATAGTGATTTAGCTGTGTGGAATGCAATGCTTTCTGGGTATGTCCTTAACAAAAGGGCAGTGAGGCACTGAATCTCTTTTCTTACATGCAAAAGGCTGGCATGGGAATGAATCAATTCACATTAGCTACTGCTGCCAAGGCATGTAGTTCTTTGGTTTCGATCACTGAAGGAAAGCAGCTTCATGCATATACTGTCAAGTTGGGGTACAAGTCAGACTTATGTGTAGGTACTGGTATTTAGACATGTATATAAATTGTGGGGGTACTGGGGATGCATACAAATTTTTTAATGGTATGCAGGAATATGATGAAGTTGCTTGGACCACCATGATTTCTGGATGTGTGCAGAATGGGGATGATGATTTTGCTCTTCAGCTTTATTATGACATGCGATGCTCGGGTGTTCTTCCAGATGAGTATACATATGCTAACCTGATAATTTATTTTTGAGCATTGTTTCAGTCTCATAAATTTTATTTTTTGCCCTAAGGCATACGCCTCGTATGCATCAGGGTGAGACACTATTTTTATATATATATATTTTCTGTTGATCACTTTTACTGGGCTCGTAAAAGTCTTTTTACTTCGGTAGATCTGTGCCAGTGAAAACTGTTTCACTGGTGTTGTATTTGCGCTAGTAAAACCAGTTCACTGGCGCAAATTCAGCGCCAAAGACTAGTTTTCACTGGCGCAAACACGACCCCAGTGAAAATGTTTCCACAATGAAGCAGATTTTCACTGGCGCAGTGATTGCGCTGGTGAAAACTAGTCATTGGCGCAAATTCAACTCCAGTTAAACATTTTCACTGGTGCAGAATTTGCGCCAGTGAAACGTTTTCACTGGCGCAGGCACAGCCCCAGTGGAGGGCTTTCCGCAGGTATCGACATTTGATCCACATTTTCACTGGCCCTAACTTTGAGCCAGTAAAAAATAATTTCACTGGCGCAAGCTTTGCACCAGTGAAAAGGATTTTCATTGGCAATGTAAATTGCACGTAAAACCTTTACTGACGCATCTATGACACAGCTATTGCACTCTGTAAAAATTGAATTTCTTGTAGTGTAGTGGTTTTTTGCTCATCCTTTGGTCCATGGACGTAGACCCTAGTGTCTAACCACATAAATCTCGAGTCTTCTCTTGTTTTCTTTCTTCTTTATCTTGTGGTTTGCTTAGATTGTGGCTTTCATAACAAAAAAATAAAGTAGTAGTCAATCCATGAACTATTTTCATGATGGATCCTGAAAATATCATGAGATTCCTCAAATGCCACATATTTCCACTATATCATGATTTTATTGCAATTTAGTTTCAGTTTTCATAGTTCTTTATAATTTTTAAAATCATTGTGCAGTTTTTCAATATAAAAATACCAAAAGAAAACCAACAACTTATTGTTCCTATAAAAGATCAAAAATGAGATTTGTGGCTTTAGAAATAAACAATGCCAGTGTGCCACACTTTAGGGGGCGTTTGCTTGTCACTGAATGAGGTGCCGCGGCACCCCTTCCCTGGATTCCACTGCTGTGGAAACAGAATCCACCCCCGCCAACAAGAACCGTTTCAGCGGAAAAGGAGAGTTCATCGTGTAAAATGGTACACCTGGCTCTGCAAATCCGTGATGCTATGTTTGTTTTGGCATTTTTGGGCTCTGCGGAAAAGCACGCCCATTGATGCGTTTCCGCAGAAAGCCCTAATTTTCTGTGACACGCAAACGCCCCTTACTGAACCTGAACCCGAACCCATGCTAATCAGGTTCAATATCCAGAACTAATTCAGTCCGGGTCTGCTAAGGCCCACCCTGAAGCCGACCCGAACCACCCACTTGCACCTCTACAAGAGAAAAATAAATATGATGAGAGAGAGAGAGAGAGAGAGATGTTGTTGCTGATTTCCGGATCCTTTGTGGTTCCTCCCTCTCTTCTACTCAAGAGGTTTGAGAGGCACTGGCTCAGGCCTCCGACTGTTACTAGTTTTAGGGAAATGAAACTGGCGAGGATGAAATTCGAACCTGCGACCTCCAAGCACAAGGACGGTGACGAGAATAAGGACACCCCGGGCCGTGTTGCCCCGTTCCCTTTCCCTCGGCAAGCATCAACCGTCCTGATTGCTCGATCGGCCATCGCCGTGCTTGGCTTGGGATTCATCGACGCCGGGTACGTTTCTCTCACAACAGCCACACATCCTTTGGTTACCTTATCCAATGGTAACATGAAAATTGGTGTCAAAGCCCATCCCCACCATTGGTTTTGAGAAATCAACTGTCGAGATCCAAAGCACTATCTGGTTGAATTGTCTCTGTGGTCATGTCAACTTATACAGAAACTTCATGGTTCGCATGACACTTGCAAAGTTTTAACCTGGTGGGCTGGGCTAGGACCATAATGATAAATATCGGCCACATTTTGAAATTATCGTGAAAACGCCATATTTTGGTTGCCATTAATTAAAACCTTTGGCATATTTGCAAAATACAGCGATATTATCATCTAAGTGAAAATATCACACTTTTATCGTGAAATGTACGTTTTATTGGCAAAGCACCTGTTCTTTCATGTTCTTACGCTTTTAACGTTTTCATCATGTTTTGTATAATTTTTATTTACATGCAATTGCCTAATGTAAATGTATGAACAATTTAGGTTTAGCCGTCTCAGTTTTCAAATATTTAAGATGAATGGCTTAATTATGTGTTAAGAAATTGCTGAGATGACATACTGACATAATTTTACTCATTGAAATTGCTTGCTTGTCCTTAAGGGTGCGTTTGAACATAGATGCATAGAATCTTGAGTATCCCCTTTCAGGCAAATACCAGTTCTTGGTGGGGGGGAATGGATGCCGATGAGAACAGGGTGGAATCCAAACATAGGGGAATAGAGTCTTATGAACACTGTGCTCAAGGAAGTCCCAAAGCTCAAGGCCTCCTCCACCGAAGCAGGTTATATGTTCTCCCCCCTAACAGGGCATCTCATGCTCGGGGGTCCCAAAAAGCACCACGTATTTAAGCCTGTGCATCTCGTATCCCCATGTTTGTCAGCATTAATTAGCATTGGAGTTTGATGCAATTGCAAAGACTTAATTACCCTCTCCTCCATTGGTGCAAAAAAAATAATGATTGTAAAAAAGGAGTGATTGTAAAGACTTAAGTGCCTCGAAGATGATTATTTAAGACCCAGTCTCTGCACTGTAGGATTATCCGAGAAAAAAATCTCTCCTGGAGGAGGCCATGAACATCAACCCTCTCACTCTCTCTCTCCTTTCTTTTTCTGCTTCTGTGCACATCCAGCAGAAGATCCTACATTGCTCCATCATGCATCGACTGAGCTGCATATTGACTGTTGTGGAGCCTGATTCAGAGTTTTTACCCTTACAGAAGGAGGGTTTGGGGGATCCTCCCAGCGTAGGTAGCATCATTCAACTAAATAAGTTGTGGATCCTGATTCAGAGTTTTTACCCTTACAGGAGAGGGGTCTATGGGTTCCTCCCAGTGTGGGTAACATCATTCAACTTGAAGAGTTGTGAAGCCTGATTCCGAGTTTTTACTCTTACAGAAGAGGGGTCTGAGGGCTCCTCCCAGCGTGGGTAGCATCATTCAACTTGATGATATGTGGAGTCTGATTCAGAGTTTTTTCCCTTACAGGAGGGGGGTTTGGGGGCTCCTCCCAGCGTGGGTAGCATAGTTTTTGCCCTTACAGGGGGGGGTTGGGGGTTGGGAGCTCTTCCCAGCGTGGGTAGCATCATTCAACTTGATGAGATGTGGAGCCTGATTCAGAGTTTTTTTTCTTACAAGAGGGGGGTTTGGGGGCTCCTCCTAGCGTGAGTAGCATAGTTTTTGCCCTTACAGGAGGGGGGTTTGGGGGCTCTTCCCAGCATAGGTAGCATTATTCAACTTGATGCACTGCAGGATTATCCGAGAAAGGAATCCCCCCTCGAGAAGGACATGAACATCAACCCTCTCTCTCCCTTCTCTTTCTACTTCTGTGCACATCTAGCAGACAATCCTACACTGCTCCATCAAGCATCGACTGACCTGCAAACTGACTGTAGCATGGTTCAACTTGATGAGTTGTGGAGCCTGATTGAGAGATTTTGCCCTTACAGGAGGGGGGTTTGGGGGCTTCCCCCGGCACAATAAAGTGTTTTGTTTAATAATGGTGCTCATGTTTCCTGTAGTTGTTTCTTGCTAAAGGTTTTTGTAACACCCTTTCTTACGAATTTTTCTGTTTTTTTTTTTTTCTAGTTTAAAGATGGTGACTTCTGAAAGTTACCGTTCAATTTCAGGAAATGAACCTGTTACAGAACTAGAAATTTTGTAATCAGTTTCGGTTTTTAACAGATTTGAAATATCAAATGAGTTTATAAAGTTATAAAAATTTCCAAATATAAACTAGCCAAATCAAAAAAGAAAACCCTTTTTACAGATTTGAAAAATGATCTCCCGTTGGGGAGATATGACTCTTGCAAAATGAACAAAAAACATGAGTATCTAAAATGATATAGAGTGTGACAGGGTCTTGGTTTTCGACCAAAAACATGTATAAAATTACCTTAAAAATTACTGAAAATTGGCAGAAATAAACTAGACTCAATAACAAAGATGCCTCTTTTTACGGATCAGAAATCTGATCTCCGGTTAGGGAGATACGCCCCCGACAAGTTGGTCTTGATTCAAATAGCGATTTACACGTGACGGCTTAGTGAATAACACTACAAATCGCTTAGCGATTTGTAGTGTATTTCATGAGTCACTATAGCGATTTATGGTGTTGCTCAGTAAATCAATATGTGTAAATCGCTATTGTTACTTATAGTATTTTCAATAAATCGTTGTGCGATTTACGACGTAAATCGTTACCTGAATTAGGACCAACTTGTCAGGGTCATATCTCTCTAAACGAAGATCGAATTTCAAATCCGTAAAAAGCAGTGTCTTTCTTATTGAGTCTAGTTTATTTCTGACAATTTTTAAGAATTTTTATGGTCATTTGTTTTTCCATTTTGATTAAAAACCAGACCCCTATTATTCTGCATTATTTAAGTTGCACATATTTTTAGTTCATTTTGCGAGAGTCATATCTCCCCAATGAAATATTATTTTACAAATCTGTAAAAAGGGTTTTCTTTCTTTATGTGTCTAGTTTATATATGAAATTTTTTATAACTATTTATATATATTTGATATTTTAAATTTGTTAAAATTCAGAACTGGTTACAAATTAATCTTATTTAACCATGATTAAACAAAATAGTTTTGATTTTTTATATATTTGAAATATCAAATAAATATATAAAGTTATAAAAATTTCCAAATATAAACTAGACAAATAAAACAAAAAAACCCTTTTTACAAATTTGAAAAATGATCTCTCGTTGGGATGATATGACTCTTGCAAAATGAACTAAAAACATGAGTAACTCAAACGATATAGAGTTTGACAGAGTCTTGGTTTTCGACAAAAAATAGGTATGAAATTACTCTAAAAAATGCTGAAAATTAACAGAAATAAACTAGACTTAATAACAAAGATGCTGCTTTTTATGTATCAGAAATCTGATCTCCGGTTAAGGAGATACGCTCCCGACAAGTTGGTCTTCATTCAAATAGCGATTTACGCGTGACGGCTTATTGAATAACGATTTGTAGTATTATTCAGTAAGCCGTCACGCGTAAATCGCTATTTGAATCAAGACCAACTTGTCGGGGGCGTATCTCTCTAACCGGAGATTGGATTTTAAATCTGTAAAAAGCGGTGTCTTTCTTATTGAGTCTAGTTTATTCCTGTCAATTTATCAGCAATTTTTATGGTCATTTGTTTTCCCATTTTGATTAAAAACCAGACCCTTATTATTCTGCATTATTTAAGTTGCACATATTTTTAGTTCATTTTGCGAGAGTCATATCTCCCTAATGAAATATCATTTTGCAAATCTGTAAAAAGGGTTTTCTTTCTTTATGTGTCTAGTTTATATCTGAAATTTTTTATAACTGTTTATACATATTTGATATTTTAAATTTGTTAAAATTCAGAACTGGTTACAGATTAATCTTATTTAACCATGATTAAACGAAATAGTTCTGTTTTTTTATATATTTAAAATAGCAAATAAATATATAAAGTTATAAAAATTTCTAAATATATACTAGACAAATAAAGCAAAAAAACCCTTTTTACAAATTTGAAAAATGATGTCCCGTTGGGGAGATATGACTCTTGCAAAATGAACTAAAAACATGAGTAACTCAAACGATATAGAGTTTGACATGGTCTTGGTTTTTGACAAAAAATAGGTATGAAATTACAATAAAAAATGCTGAAAATTGACAGAAATAAACTAGACTCAATAACGAAGATGCCACTTTTTACGGATAACAAATCCGATCTCCGGTTAGGGAGATACTTCCCCAACAAGTTGGTCTTGATTCAAATAGCGATTTACGTGTGACGACTTACTGAATAACACTACAAATCGCTATTTGAATCAAGACCAACTTGTCGGAGGCGTATCTCCTTAACCGGAGCTCAGATTTCAAATCCGTAAAAAGCGGTGTCTTTGTTATTAAATCTAGTTTATTCCTATCAATTTTCAACAATTTTTATGGTCATTGTTTTTCCTATTTTGATTAAAAACCAGACCCCTATTATTCTGCATTATTTAAGTTGCATATATTTTTAGTTCATTTTGCGAGAGTCATATCTCCCCAATGAAATATCATTTTCCAAATCTGTAAAAAGGGTTTTTTTTTCTTTATTTGTCCAGTTTATATCTGAAATTTTTTATAATTGTTTATATATATTTGATATTTTAAATTTGTTAAAATTCAGGACTGGTTACAGATTAATCTTATTTAACCATGATTAAACAAAATAGTTCTGGTTTTTTATATATTTGAAATATCAAATAAATATATAAAGTTATAAAAATTTTCAGATATAAACTAGACAAATAAAGCAAAAAAACCCTTTTTACAGATTTGAAAAATGATCTCCCGTTGGGGAGATATGACTCTTGCAAAATGAACTAAAAACATGTGTAACTCAAACGATATAGAGTGTGACAGGGTGTTGGTTTTCGACCAAAACTAGGTATGAAATTACTATAAAAATTGCTGAAAATTGACAGAAATAAACTAGTTAACGAAGATGCCGCTTTTTACGGATCGGAAATTCGATCTCTGGTTAGAGGATACGCCCCCGACAAGTTGGTCTTGATTCAAATAACGATTTACGCGTGATAACTTACTGAATAACAATACAAATCGTTATTCAGTAAGCCGTCACGCGTAAAACGCTATTTGAATCAAGACCAACTTGTCAGGGGCGTATCTCCCTAACCGGAGCTCGGATTTCAAATTCGTAAAAAGCGGTGTCTTTCTTATTAAGTCTAGTTTCTTCCTGTCAATTTTCAGCAATTTTTATGGTCATTTGTTTTCCTATTTTGATTAAAAACCAGACCCTTATTATTTTGCATTATTTAAGTTGCACATATTTTTAGTTCATTTTGCGAGAGTCATATCTCCTCAATGAAATATCATTTTTCAAATCTGTAAAAAGGGTTTTTTTTCTTTATGTGTCTAGTTTATATATGAAATTTTTTATAACTGTTTATATATATTTGATATTTTAAATTTGTTAAAATTCAGGACTGGTTACAGATTAATCTTATTTAACCATGATTAAACAAAATAGTTTCGGTTTTTTATATATTTGAAATATCAAATAAATATATAAAGTTATAAAAATTTCCAGATATAAACTAGACAAATAAAGAAAAAAACCCTTTTTACAGATTTGAAAAATGATCTCTCGTTGGGGAGATATGACTCTTGCAAAATGAACTAAAAATATGAGTAACTCAAACGATATAGAGTTTGACAGAGACTTGGTTTTCGACCAAAACTAGGTATGAAATTACTATAAAAATTGCTGAAAATTTACAGAAATAAACTAGATTCAATAACAAAGATGCCGTTTTTTACGGATCGGAAATCCGATCTCTGGTTAGGGAGATACATCCCCGACAAGTTGGTCTTGATTCAAATAACGATTTACGCGTGACGGCTTACTGAATAACACTACAAATCGCTATTCACTAAGCCGTCACGCGTAAATCGCTATTTGAATTAAGACCAACTTGTCGGGGGTGTATCTCCCTAACCGGAGATCGGATTTCCGATCCGTAAAAAGCGGCATTTTTGTTATTGAGTCTAGTTTATTTCTACCAATTTTCAGAAATTTTTATGGTAATTTCATATCTGGTTTTGGTCGAAAACCAAGACTTTGTCACACTGTATATCGTTTTAGATGCTCAGGTTTTTTGTTCGTTTTGCAAGAGTCATATCTCCCCAACGGGAGATCATTTTCCAAATCTGTAAAAAAGGTTTTTTTATTTATTTGTCTAGTTTATATCTGGAAATTTTTATAACTTTATATATTTATTTGATATTATAAAATTTTAAAAAACTGAAATTGTTTTGTTTAATCATGGTGAAATAAGATTAATCTGTAACCAGTCTCGAATTTTAACAAATTTAAAATATCAAATATGTATAAAAAGTTATAAAAAAATTTGGATATAAACTAGACAAATAAAAGAAGAAAACCTTTTTTGCAGATTTGAAAAATGATCTCCCGTTGGAGAGATATGACTCTTGCAAAATGAACTAAAAACCTGTGTAACTCAAATAATACAGAATAATAGGGGTCTGGTTTTTAATCAAAATGAGGAATGAAATGACCATAAAAATTATTGAAAATTGTCAAAAATAAACTAGACTCAATAAGAAAGACACCGTTTTTTACGGATTTGAAATCTGATCTCTATAACAGGTTCATTTTCTGAAATTGAACAGTAACTTTCAGAAGTCACCATCTTCAAACCAGAAAAAAAGAACAAAAAAATCGTGGAAAAGGGTGTTACAAAAACCTTTAGCAAGAAACAACCAAAGGAAACATGAGCACCACGATTAAACAAAGCACTTTATTGCACCAGGGGAAGCCCTCAAACCCCCCTCCTGCAGGGGCAAAATCTCTGAATCTGGCTCCGCAACTTATTAAGTTGAATGATGCTACCCACACCGGTGGGAGCCCCCAAACCCCCTCCTGTAAAGGCAAAATCTCTGAATCTGGCTCCACAACTCATCAAGTTGAACCATGCTACAATCAGTGTGCAGGTTAGTCAATGCTTGTTGGAGCAGTGTAGGATCGTCTGCTGGATGTGCATAGAAGCAGAAAGAGAAGGGAGAGAGAGAGAGGGTTGATGTTCATGGCTTTCTTCAGGGGGGATTCCTTTCTCAGATAATCCTGCAGTGCAGGGACTTTCTGGATGGAGGACATGTTTGTTCTTTTTTTGAACTGTTTGTTTTCCTTTTTTTGAATGGACATTTTTGTCATTTTCTCAAACCATCATTTTATGGCAAGAATAGCAAGAAAGGGTACTTAAGTCTTTGCAACAACACCAGAGTCCAATGCAAAGTTATGTCAACATACACGGGAATACGAGCCCCATGTGCGTAAATACGTGGCGCTCATTCATCCCCCTGAACACAGACGTGGGATTCAGTGAATCATCGGGGGAGAACATACACCACCCTCTCCTCCTCCACCCATGTTGATGGATAGCGTTGCAGGGACCAATGTTGTCTATCGGTATAGGCTCTGAATCTTTTGGCCACCGATATACCGATATTCGAATGAATCATTCTGTATCGGACAAAAAATATTACATGTCAAACATGTGTTATAATTATTAAAATAATATTAAAAATTTTAATTTTAATATTTTCTATATTTATTAAAAAAAATAGTGATTAGGGATTTCTCCTTCTAGGTTCTTATACTCGTGCTTCACTAGCACCAAACTAGTTTCAAGAATACCGAAGCCCGTTTCAGAAATCCTATAAAACTAGTTTCTAAATGCATAAGAAACTCATCTCTAAAAGCATAAGAAACAACTTACTTGTACAAGTGAAGCCAGTACCAAAGTGGGTTTCATTTATGCTGATTGTGGTTGTCAATGTAACATGCAACACAAAACTACTTGATGCAGCCCATCAGGACTAATTTGGATGTATGCAAGGAGCAGGACACGATCCAGATTGCCATACCCGTGACCCCCAAGCAAAAAACGCTCAATTTGGGTTCAAATGGGGTTTAGGGTTAAAATAATCATTTTATATTTTGAATTTTCTAAAAATTTTGATCAGTCACATCATTTTTAAATTATGGTATATTTGAATTTTAAGTTGTTATTTTTTTTTGATAGAACAGACTCGAATTGTTCTATAGTACTCTATAGAATTAGTTTTGTAGTACTAGAAGGTATAGTGGGTTCATGGGTAAATTTTCTTTTTTCATATCCAAATCTAGATCCATTTGAAAGCATAAGTCCCAACATGACATATGACTTTATTCTAGTGAGCTTTAAGAGAGGCAATCACTTAAGTGATCAATCATGGGTTAGCCACCTCTCTCTAAACCTCATTGGGCTAGAAAAAGATGTCGCCTAAGCTTGCCAACTCTTCCTTCCTTAGTGGCTCTTCATTGGCCTGCCAAAAAGAGAGTGAGACAAAAAAAAATGAAAGAACTCATCTACATTTAAAACTATTCCAGTAAGAAAGGAAAATGAAGGTTTTTTTGTCTATCTTAAAAAAAAAAAAAACAAAGTTTGAAAGGAAGTCATGGAAGAAAATAGGAGAAAAGGTTAGTTTTGGGAGAGAACTTAAATCTTGAGAGTGGAAACTTGTGAGTTCCAATTTGTGTAAAAGCTTGTGAGAGAACCACCTCCGTTGTCGTGAAACCTTGCTGGTTACGGGTTGCTGTTGTCCGGAAGCTCTGATCCTAAGCTTTTTGGAGAGCTATCACGAGCATTGTATGAGAATTTCGAGAGCTCGTGTGAAGGTACTTGATCTTGGAGAGGTTGTGTGAGGGTTGTTTGGGAGAAAACACCCCTCTTTTTCATCATTGCCGATCCTCATTGTGGAGTTTTGAACCATTGGATGTGTGAAGTTGTTCTTGTGCCTAGGAATTGAGATACGAACGTGTTGGATCGATCTCGACTACCTTGGGGTCCAGCATATTTTTGGTTTGCCGAAAATACTTCTTTGAATGCTTGATCATGTTGTCTTTGATTTGAGTCTTTGTATCTTATTTAAAACCTGATTTTTTTTGTTCACGTTTTGCTTGTGATTGTACCTACTCGAAGTTGTGTGGTGAGGTTTTATGCTGGAACTTAAAACCAAAAACAAAGAAAAAAGAAAAAAAAAATTGGTTTCTTGATAAAACGTGGATTATAAATTCCAAAATTCATTGTTGTCATTTTTTGATCTGATAAATCATTCCACAAACATGTTTGAGTGTCGATTTCAGACTTCTTAATGTCTAATCATTGTATGATTTGATTATCAAATTTGGTTGTGAGAAAGAAAAACAAAAATTGATTTATTGTTGTTTAAAAAAAATCATTAGCTTGGAAATCTTTAAAACATTGGATGAGATATTTCTAGATCTATTAAACCTTTAAAATGTCGAGTTGAGGATCTGATACAGACCTATTGACGTTGGTACAGGTCTGAGTTCATTTCAGTCTTGAGCGTGGAGCTAGTTTGTTAAATGATCGCATATGGTTTATTTCAAATAGTGAGTTTTACTATCGATGCTTGTGAAAATCAATTTTCCATGATTGAGCTGTCCCCATCTCATTGTTGTTTGTTGTTTGAATATTGATCTCAAACCCCTAGACCTCTGATCCAGGTCTGAGGCATGTTCCTAATTGGCATATAAGCTTGTTGTGGTTGTTCTGTGCGGGTTGCTTCAAGTTGTTAATGTTGGATCGATTTTTAGATGACACAGTTTCACAATCATCATCATGACATAAAACATGATACAAATAAGGAAATATAACAGTATAGACATCATGATCAACCGACGATCGAAACAATAACAGAGAGCAAACATGTCGGGTTCCACCATATACCAAAATCCAGACATATGCAAATGAACAAACATATGCATAGAACATAATATAAACAACAGAAGCATGTTAATACTGTGTAAACGGCTAAGGCGTACGAAAGTACTCCCCTTAGAGAAGATTCACTCCCACATATAGTGCAAACAGGGTCCGGCGTCCTTCCCCCAGAATACAATAGCCTCGATGATCTGGATCGGTGCACGTCGATGGTAGATCACCCTTCGAAAACAACCTCAGGAACTACAACTGCAGACCTCACAGTTTTAGCAAAGCAAGAAAGAGAGAGATGATAGAGTGTACATTTGTCTCCTTGGAACCTCTCTAACCACGTTTATATAGACGTGGAAGAGATCTATTGAAAGGACATGACTCTTGAAGAGTTGCCTATTTTGAATAGACATGACCCTTGCAAAGAGTTACCAGATTTGAACAAGTGTGACCCTGCCAATGGTCACCAGTTACAAAAGGCATGACTCGCCATCAAAACCAAACTTTTTTCAAAAAGAAAAAACACTCCACGTTTCTTCTTGGAATTTTCTCTCCCCTCCCTTGTTGCACCTAACATTCCCCCACAAATTCAAAGAATGAAACGGGAGAAAACCAAGATGCAAGATGAGAAAATCTGCAGCAGGACATATCATGCTTTCAGTAATGGTACCTTCCGGTTTGAACCACTACCTTAGTTGACTAACTTTACCCCCACAGGAACAAAGTGAACTGAAATCTTGAACTTGAACCTTTGGTGTAGGAGTGTCCATTAGCAACAACATGATAAAGGTTCTGGTTGTAATCTTTAGGAGCAGCGCGTTAAGACCATGCGCCCGAATCTTGTTTCATGAGTGACTTTAGGAATAACCCAATTCCTTAAACTGCGGCCACACAGTCACACTCACATAGGTGGGCTTCTCCAGAGATGCACTGCTAACATCTCGCCTAGAAGGCTTTAAACCCATTCAGAGTTTTAACTCTTCCTTAACTAGCAGCTACAACACCTTTCCAGAGTAATCAGGGAAACAGACACAGATACATAGTATTTAACCTACTTTGTGGGATTTCCACTCAGATAGGTTGGGTTGCTACTACAGCTGAACTACTGATGGGTTTCAGTCCCATCCCCTCTCTGGATTTTAGGACTAATGACTTATCTAGTCCTTTCATTAATAGATCAACTGTGTTCTCTTTGGATCCAACATAGTCCACAACAACCACTAACTGAGACACCAGTTCCCTTGCAGACTTTATTCTGACTTAGATGTGTCTCCTCTGCTTTTGATTATATTTTGTGCTTTTAATCTTTGCAATAGTGGTCATATTGTCACAATGCATAGATATTGCAGGAATTGGTTTGGTCATTAAAGGAAGTTCCTCAAGAAGTCCCTTTAACCATTCAGCTTCCAATCCTGTGACATCTAAAGCACAAAGTTCAGCCTCAAAAGTAGACCAAGACAAGATGGTCTGCTTCACTAATCTCCAGGCGACTGTGCCGCCACCCAAGGTAAATACATACCCTGTCACACCATAACTCCCAGAGTTCATGGCTATCCAGCTTGCATCACTATATCCCTCAAGAACTGCAGGAAATCTCTTGTAATGCAAACTCAAGGAAATAGTTCCTTTCAGGTATCTAAGTACCCTGTCCAATGCCTTCCAATGAATGTGATTTGGACAACTTGTGTATCTACTTAATTTTGTCACGGAGAACGAAATATTTGGTCTCGTGCAATTTGCAAGATACATCAAACTTCCAATAATTTGGGAATACTTCAATTGAGACACAGGAATACCAGTCATATTCTTATGAAGAGGGATAAAAGGGTCATATGGAGTTGCTACAAATCTCCCTTGGTTATAGCTAAATTTTTCAAGTACTTTCTCAACAAAATGAGATTGGGAAATTGCTATCCCCTCAGCTGAATGAGTCAGCTTTAAGCCTAAGATCACATTTGCAACACCCATATCCTTCATATCAAACTTACTACTAAGAAACGACTTTGTCTTATTCACAATTCTCATATTGGAACCAAACAATAGAATGTCATCTACATACAAACATAAAATAGTACAACCATCACTTTTAACTTTGCAATAAACACACTTATCAGATTCATTGACAACAAAGCCAAATGATAAAATAACATTATCAAACTTCTCATGTCATTGTTTAGAGGCTTGTTTTAGTCTATATAATGACTTGACAAGTCTACAAACTTTGTTTTCACTACCAGGAGCCACATAACCCTCAGGTTGATCCATATAGATCTCTTCTTCAAGATCGCCATGCAAGAAAGCGGTCTTCACATCCATTTGATGGACCGAAAGATCATAAATGGAAGCCATTGCAATAAGAACCCTAATTGTGGTCATCCGAGTAACCGGAGAATAGGTGTCAAAGTAATCTATTTCCTCCTTTTGTTTGAACCCCTTGGCAACCAGTCTCGCCTTGTACTTGTCAATGGATTCATCTGGTTTCAACTTCTTCTTAAAGATCCATTTGCACCCAATTGTGAAACTACCACGAGGGAGGTCAACCAGTTCTCAAGTGCCATTAGAGATAATAGAGTCCATTTCACTCTTGATGGCGTCTTTTCAATGCCTTGCTTCACATGAAGCCATTGCATCTCGGAAAGTGGAAGGATCATCCTCGATAAGGTAAGTGATAAAATCACTTCCCAAATCCTTGGTAATTCGTGGTCTCTTGCTCCTTCTAGGTTCAGCCACTTCCTCATACTCAATGGGTCTAGAATGAGAACAAGATGGTTCTACCCCTACATCTGTCATCCTTTCCACATGTTCAGGAATGGAACCAGAAGTTTAAGGTATATCTAAAGAAGATAGATTTTGAGGTACACCAACTTTCATGGGAAATACATCCTCAAAGAATGTAGCTTCTCGAAGCTCAACAATAGAGTTTACATCTATGCCAGATATCTTAGACTTAATAACTAAGAACTTGTAGGCATAACTGTTCTCTATATAACCCAAAAAGACAACATCTACGGTTTTAGGACCCAGCTTCTTCCTGTTGTGCTCTGGGACAAATACCTTTGCAAGGTACCCCCACACTTTAAGGTATTTCAATTTAGATTTCCTATTTCTCCAGAGTTCAAAAGGACTACTATCCTTATACTTCTGAGAAACTCTATTCAGAATATGGCAAGCTGTATTCAGAGCATCCCCCCATATATAAGTGGGTAATCCAGAACTCCCAAGTAGAGCATTAATTATGTCAGTTAGGGTTCTATTCTTTCTTTCTGCAATCCCATTAGATTGAGGAGAATATGGAGCAGTAAACTCATGAACTATGCCAACATATTTACAATATTCATCGAGTCTATTAGAGGTATATTCTCCCCCTTTATCAGACCTCAATCTTTTAAGTTTTCTACCAGTTTGTGTTTCTGCTTCATTCTTAAAAATAAGAAACTTATCAAAAGCTTCATCTTTTGATTTTAGCAGATACACATAACAGTATTTAGTGCCATCATCTATAAAAGTGATAAAATACTTTTTATGATTTCTGGTTAATACTCCATTAAACTCACAGATATCTGTGTGCACCAGATCCAATATTTCAGAATCTCTAACAATCGTATGGAATGGTTTCCTATATTGTTTTGCTTGCACACAAATTTCACATTTCTTAGTTTTATCAATGGAATGCTCAGGAATCATTTTCAAGTTCATCATGTGTTTCACAGAATTGAAATTCACATGACCTAATCTATTATGCCACAAATCAGATGATTATATGTTATATGCAACATTAGACAATGAATCAAAAGAAACATCATTTTCTAATTTATCACTGCAAACATGTTCAACACGAAGTTTAAACAAACTATCATCTAAATACCCCTTGCAAATAAAGGTTCCAGAATATAAAATAACAACTTTATTACATTTAAAGTTAAATTAATAACCCTTTCTAACAAGACATGAACCACTTAGAATGTTTCTTCTAACTACAGGCACATGGTGTACTCTGTGTAAAGACAAAACTCATCCTGAAGGAAACTTCAGATCCACGCGTCCAATCCCTAACACCTTTGCAGCCGTTGAATTGCTCATAGTCACAGATCTGCCTGCAGCAGCCTGGTATGAGACAAAGACAGACTTATCAACACAAACGTGCACATTAGCCCCAGTGTCAACCAGCTACTCTGTCGACTCATAAACGTGATAGATTTGCAGGTTAACAGAAACATACCCAGTACTGGTCCCAACGACCTCAGTCACCATGTTGACTTGAGGCATTCCATCTGTGGTCCCATGAGCTTTGGCCTTCTTGGAAGAACATTCCTTAGCCCAGTGCCCAACCTGCCCACAGTTTCAGCACAGTTTGTTCTTTGCCTTTTTCTGGATTTTGGCCTTAGGTTTAAACTGGTTTTTCATTGCAAATTTTGGTTTTTGTTCCTTGCCCTTAAAAGATTCGGTCATCATGTTCACCTTAGGCTGTTCAGTTGGCATCACGATTTGTTTCTGGCTCTTATGCTCTTCTTCAATGGCAATGACTACCATAAGATCTTCAAGGGAAATCTTCCCTCTACGGTGCTTGAGAGACATACCAAAGTCTACCCAAGACTTAGGAAATTTCTCCACGATGGTCATAATTTGAAACTTCTCAGAAAGTTTCATCTCAGCCTCAGCCAAACTATGGAGCAACAACAAAAACTCGTGTGCCTGCTCAGTGACCGACTTGCTTTCTACCATCTGATATTTCAGAAACTTGGCAACAAAGTACTTTTCAAGACCTTGGTCTTCGGTATTGTACTTCTTGTCAAGTTGATCCCATAGGCCCTTAGCAGTGGTAGACAAGGAACAATACACATCGAACAACGTGTTGGACAAAGCCAACAGTATGCAACCACGACATATACTGTCCTTTTCTTTCCACTCTACAGCCGCAGAGACCGCAGCAGGGTCAGGGTCAGTATCATAAACCGAAGGGCAGTCGAGTTCCAGAACCGACAACAGCCCTATCGTAGTGAACCAGATTTTCATGCGTTGCTGCCAACGCTTGAAATTCTGACCGACAAACTTTTTCGGCATACCAGACATGTCCACTTTTGGTACAAAAGCGGAAGAGGTCGACATGCTTAGAATCTTCTCTAAGACTGTTGGATCGATTTTCAGATCACACAGTTTCACAATCATCATCATGATATAAAATATGATACATATAAGGAAATATAACAGTATAGACATCATGATCAACCGACGATCAAAAACAATAACAAGGAGCAAACATGTCGGGTCCCACCATATACCAAAATCCAGACATATGCAAATGAACAAACATATGCATAGAACATAATATAAACAACAGAAGCATGTTAATACTGTGTAAACGGCTAAGGCGTACGAAAGTACTCTCCTTAGAGAAGATTCGCCCCCACATACAGTGCAAAAGGGTCCGGCGTCCTTCCCCCAAGATACAATAGCCTCGGTGATCTGGATCGGTGCACGTCGATGGTAGATCACCCTTCAAAAAGAACCTCAGGAACTACAACTGCAGACCTCACAGTTTTAGCAAAGCAAGAGAGAGAGAGAGATGATAGAGTGTACATCCGTCCCCTTGGAACCTCTCTAACCACGTTTATATAGACGTGGAAGAGATCTGTTGAAAGGACATGACTCTTGAAGAGTTGCCTATTTTGAATAGACATGACTCTTGAAGAGTTGCCTATTTTGAATAGACATGACCCTTGCAAAGAGTTACCAGATTTGAACAAGTGTGACCCTACCAAGGGTCACCAGTTCCAAAAGGCATAACTCTTCATCAAAACCAAACTTTTTCCAAAAAGAAAAAACACTCCACGTTTCTTCTTGGAATTTTCTCTCCCCTCCCTTCTTGCACCTAACAATAAACCAGTTTGAATGCTTGCTTAACCCGAATCCTCATATTGTGATCTGATTATAGATTGGTTGTCTGTGATCTGTTTTGTGCTTATCCGAAACTTAAAAATATTAGAATCTGGTCTGAATTATTGTTATTTTAGTCATTGGGTTGTTTGTGGAGTTTTCATTATTGAATGCCTCGAATAGGAATAGGCATTTCCTATGAATGCATGATTTGATTTCATTGATTCAAGAACGTAATATATTATGTCCGTGATATGATTTTATGGTTGAATGGGTTAACATGTTAAAAGATTGAATATGATTTAATATAAGATTTTATTGGCAGTAGCTAAATATGTCCAGTTTCATTTGTGAAACAAATAACTATATATAAAAATAAATAAATAAATAAATAAATAAATAAAATATATATATATATATATATATATATATATATATATATATATATATATATATATATATATATATAGTCTTAGGTGAGTTTAGCATAGTTAGTTTTATGTTCTAGAAAAACAACAAAAATAGTTTTCAAAATTTATTTTCCCATTTAGGTTTTATTGGCTTCTGCATATTAGTTTAAACCTGGTATCAATGTCTATTAGAAGCTCGTACCAAAATTTTGAGACACATTTTAATTAGAACGTACCTGAAACTTTTGAGGGCCTTGCGTACCCGTATCCATGCCATGGGTCTGAAACCATCAATTTTTTTATCTGTAAAGATGAAAAGTCAGACCTCTATATCCGTGCTTTTTGGGGATCTCTTTCCCCACAAAAAACTAAAAAAAGTGGACTAAAGATATACTGCATCATGTGCAGTGCCCACTCAAAACTGTAAAAAAAAACTCCCTTGGATTTTTTTTATTTGCTGTCCAATGCGCTCTAACTATAGCTACGAAAACAGAGAGCTACAAAAGTGACGATCAATCATTTAAAGAAGGAAAAGGTTAAAAATGTTGTTTAAAGATTAGACTTGTGTGGCGATTTGTGATGTAATTAAACGGTTTGGATTTGAGTGGATGTAGCCAATACCAGATCTGTTTAATTCAATGATGGCTAGAAAAATTCGGATTTGAATTTGGATTGAATTCAGATGGTGAAAAACTCGTACCATATCTGTTTTTTTACAGGTAATTGGATTTGGATGTCCATCAAACTCAGATATCCACATTTGATTACAATCACATATGGTTTTGGCTTACCAAATCCAACTAAATGAAATCAGTTTCGGTTGGATATCGGAACGGTTGACATCCCTACTCAGGGGCATAGCTAGGATTCATGTGGGGGGGGGGGGGGGGGTGGCGCAAACAGGGGTGTAGCAAAAAAAAATTTGGTGTGATAGTCTGGGGTTCCCAAATTTTTTTTTTTTGAGATAAAATAAAAAATGACTTCAATTATTAATAAAAATCTATTTCATATGGACAAATCAAACTATTTGCTGCAGTCAGGGCTGGGCTTTAAATTTTATTTATTTTTTTAACTGGACCGGGAGGCAGGACTGGGCTATAGCCCAGTTCTGCCCCTCCCCCCCCCCCCCCCCCCCCCCAGCTCCGCCTATGTCCCTACTGGTGATATAACAGGTTATTCAGGTGGTCATCTATGCTTTTCTTAGAAGGTTTGGCATTCATCTTAAATATTTGAAAACTGATGTAACTAATTAATATTTTTTATACGTTAAGAGTCTACATTCAAATTACCTGGTCATGCAATAGATCTGGGCCTGAACATGAATTGTTTGCAATTAAATCTAAATTAGATTATGGATTTGCATGAAAATTAGATGAAGGCTGAACCTCGATCCAAAATGTATACGGTAGCAATGGATCCTGTAAAAGAAGACTGAAAACAAGCATTGACATGCACCAAGTATAGAGATAAGGATTTGATCCAACTCTAAGCAAAAATTGACGCACAAGAAGAGTTGCTATGTCTGTGATGATGAGCATAGCTACTCTAGTAAATGTACTGGATTGCATAAGAAAAAGTTCTACATTATGATGATCTCTTTAGCACCTAGTGCCCTAGAGTTGCTTATTTGGAGATTCATTAAATATCCAGGATTACACCAACAAAAAAGGAGAACCAGTAGGTTCAAACACTTTTTACATATATCTAATTATTTACCATTCATGATTACTTCATTATATAATATTAATAAGGGTGCGAGAAAAAGTCTATAACAAGCCAAAGTTAGGCTAGCAACATGTATCACTGTAACTGCTATTAAGTAATTGAACTTACATCTTGAAACTAATCGTAATATGTCTAATGAGGAGTGGTTGGTTTCCTTTGATGCATTGCAGGTACAGTGGTGACTGGTCTAGAATTGGTGTCATCTCTAAAGAGACTGAGGATGTACTAAAGCTGGCTGCATATTTTCTGGTACCACTGTGCCTATACCTTATTTTCACAGTCTCAGTGGAAGAAGAGACTCCATAAAAGGACATGTGACGCACATTAAATGTATCCCTCTCAGAGATTTATAATGTCTTTGAGTTCAAGATATTTCATACTTGTAGCATAATTATAAGTAGATTAATCTCTACCTTCTGACCCTTTAGCAGTTCCTCCTTGTAAAAATGCAAAAATAGAGTTAAGTCTGCAAAAATCTTGCTTAGTCCGTCATATTTCAAATGCATGCTGTCCATTTCTCAAATATTTGGTCTTGACCGTGTTGGGTGTATACGATAGCACCACTATTTTGGTCTGTGATTATTCAGTTGAACCAATTTTATGCTAAAGAAAATTGTAGATGCCACACATCTTTAATGTGGATGGTACTTAATGTATGTGGATTAATGCTAGGGTTATTTACAAAAAAGCATACCTGTTCTTTTTGATAATTCAAACCATACCTACAAGAACTTATATTTCAAAATTTGTATCTTCAGCTATTCATATTCATACTCCTGGTCATGATTATCCCTTTAACCAGTAGTTGATAGATTCACAATTAGACCAGTTTTACCCTCATTAAACTTGCTCTTCTATGCCCATTTTACCTTATGAGATAAAGAGAAAAGACAAATACAGGTAAAACCAACATTTTTCTTAAAAGGTAAAATCATGAATTTGATTGAAAACAGGAATGTCCAACTTAAGAACTGAAGACCTATGCTTCTGGTTAGCAAAAAAATAATTGAGGTATGTATTTGAATTATCAAATCTTTTGGGTATGAAGCTGGATTATAAAATGTTTTTGAGTATGTTTTTGTGAATAACCCCTAATGCTAACTGTCATCGTTCTTGCTAATTGCCACCATCTCTACACAATCTTACCTCAATATGGATTCTCTTTATTGGCCTTTTCAGGGCAATGCCTGTTTACCCTTATAAAAATCAAGCTATTCAGCTTCCCAAGTGAGCTCACCGATCTTAATTATATTCTATTCCAAGCACACTTACCTAATACATTACAATTGCATAGTAGTTCCTTTGCCAAATTGGCTTCTTTTATTTCTCAATTTTGAAAAGGTCTCTCTAAAGAGAAATGACAATCAACCTTCGCTGTCCTTGTTACTGAATCATTGATTCATGAAACTCCAGCGAATTCCACCAGTAACTCTCACAAGCCCTTACTGTGCATATATTTACAATGAGGCCACATAATAGCCATTGATCAGGGATATAGGAGCGGCCAGAAATTCTTTCGCTGATCCTGATTGCTCCAAGGCTGATAACTGATGGAATGGGCAATGGAAATCCAATATTTTGCTGAATTTCCCATAACAGTGAGCAGGAACAAGTGTTGGCCCATTGATTGTAATAGCACAATGGCCATAGCCTTTCATTTGGTTCTACTCAAGGTGATCATGTGGCCTGAGTGACAAGAAAATGGCAGCATAATGCCGCAGTCTTCTTTCATCATCTACATTTTCCAGTACCTGAATCTCTTGCCTGGAACTTTGACGATTCCGTCTCCAAGCTAATTGTATATTAACAGCAGCCCAGGTTCTCCAAGTAGAGGAGTAGTACCTGATTAAATATAAAATTTGTCAAATAACATATAAATTGATCATAAGGTTTATCCAACACATGTAAAATTGAAACCCAAGAGAAGGTCCTATACTAGTATGTTAATCCATTAAAATTTAAGATTTTCCAAAGTAACATGTTCAGCATCATATGAAATGTGATTGAATTCATGAACAATAACATTCTTAGCGGCAGCGGTAGTGATGTTAATGGTTATGAACTTATCAAAATTCACTCACACACACACACACACACACACACATGTATGTGAATGTCCAAGAGCATACGTGGATCTTCAAGAGCAGATTTGTGCACCTTGCAGTCCTTTTGAGCCTTTCATTTGCAAATTTGTATCTGAAGTGCTCCGTGATGTATTTGAGATCGGTTGCATCGAGTCCAAAGGCCTCAGTGGGCTCAAGGCAGATGAATGTGGCAGACGACGGAGGGAGGCGATCGACGAAAGGGCGCCGGAGGCACCAAGAGAAGAGCTCATCACCAAGGAAGTTGCCTGGACGTAGCTTACATGTACCAATCATCCCTTTGCTCAGTCTCTGAATGCTTTCTAGATGCCCATGTACAATGAATACCATCCGCTGCACTGGGTCTCCCTCACGGATGATCTGTTCAATTTTAAAACTCAGTCGCATATGCACGTGCGCATGTGCACGGTGCATGTGTGTGTCTCCTTAATGGCAAAAAAGGTTGGTTCCTAAACTTTTCATGTTGAATAAAACATGTCTGAGGAGGAAATTTAGAATTTATGATATTGGTTGCATTTCATGTGCTATAAAAAACATAGCTTTAAAGCCTTACCTTCTCATCCTTGGAGAAAACAAGGGGTTTTACCCTGTCACATATGTTGTCCAAGATTAGATCATCCAGATTGCTGAACAATGGAACCTGATTAACAAATAAGAAACAAAAAATTTAGACCAACTTTTTATATGGGTGTAACATTCTAATGTTGGCAATAGACTGGCGCCTAGCCAAGGTTGGACCAAACTCAGTTGGTCCATAAGCTTATCAGGTCAGCTTGGGTATTTTCAAGGCTTGAGAAAACTGGATTCATATCTTATCACACACACACCTGCTTGATGAGGTCCAGGCAGAGATGGCGCTTGATATCTCGTCTCAACCCCTGAGGTAAGTTCTTGATCATCTCCATCTCGTCTACGCCTCTCATTGTTGCCCATCTTTGGTGCTCATAATGTCGGACTCTGTGCCGGAGTTTTGAAGGCAATTGCCGCCGCCTCATCCACCACTCTATGTCTCGACTTCGCAGCTGCATCACCCTCTTCCTTGCCATCACTGATTGCAAGAATACCTATAAAGCGTCATGTATCATGCCCCTTTAGCTCAAGACAACAAGACCAAATTGGTCTTGTAGCAACCAACTCAACCGAGAATATCTTAGAACATCGTTAAGCTTGTGTATAATTTTTGCCAAGACCAGACCAAATCACTGACTAGATATAGGTTAGTGCTTGATCGACTTGATTGAGTGAGGTCTGGGACCAGGTGACCCTGCCAGTTAGCCTAGTTCACACTATGTAAAAGGCTAAAGTTATTCCATTAACACAAACTAATTCACCTTGCACTCAGGTAATTTTATTGATCTATATTATAAAAGCAAATACCTCTTCATTCAATCTGCCATGGCGGAGTATCAAAAATAATTTAAGAATAATTAATATATTAAGAAAAGCTGAAAGAGGGGTTTTTAGAACAATTTTGCTTTTACAGAAATATTGAATAAGTTTTTCAAATATGGAAAATCTTTTCCATTCAAGGGATGATCATTCCTAATTAGAATCAAATTACTCTACTAGTACAAAAGTGGTAATTGCTAAATTGGATCTTCACCATCAATGCTACAATATTAGATATAACTGCTTAACTTAAATACAAATTTGTCTTTCGAATCCACTCTATTCAGAAGGGAACCAAAACTTATTTGATTCTTTTCATTTATTGCACCAACTAAACCTAATTTTTTTACCAAACTTGTAAGAATACTTGCCTGAATATTTCCAATGAGCAAAGTGAAGAGAAGCAGCCCACTGAGCACTATAGTTATGCTGAATATCACTTCTAACCATTGGCTTGTTGGCTCCAGATCATTACCAAAGGTGCTACAAGAAAAAACAGAGAGAAACAAACAAATTATTTCCACACACACACACGATAGAAACTGATATACTGTAAATTCGTAATTAAGGAAGGATTTTACATGCGGAGGCTTGAAATGTCGGTTCAAACATCATTTTTGGGGCCTGTGCATGCAAGTTGGAACTTGGGGCCACCAAACCTGGTTTCCATGGAAACCAGGTTTTGTCAAAACCTGGTCTTAACTATGTTTTGAAAAAACTGTTGCTGCTAGTTTTTTCAAAGTGAAACCCAGTTTATTGGGTTCAACCTCAACAACGCTGCAACTTCACACTGGCCAGCCAATGTCAGGCCATTTTGATTAGCCAGAAATATCTGGAAAACGTCTTTTTTTTTTTAGATTTTCACCTTTCTTTCTTAAGGTTCATAGATAGAGCCCCATGATATTCGGTCCAGCTCAATCTTAGCAACAAATGTGGAAACAGCTGGCAAGACAACCGTCCAGCATCAAATGTGGAAACAGGCTAACGCAAGGCAACTGCCCAGCGTCAAAATGCCAGCTGTTTTCCAAACCGTGTACACATATGTAGCTTAATTTTCTGTATTGTACTACTACAATTATCATTAAAGAAGAAATAATTTTCTCCTTAACATCGCGTCTCTTATGGTATTAGAGCAGGTTGTTTTTTGTTGCTCGAATTGATCTGCCCGGTACGTTGTTTGTTGGGCAACGTCTCTGCCATCTCCAACATTTTCTGTTCAATCAGGCGTTATCTCACTGCAGCACTACACATTCCGTTGATGTGTGTGGCCATCCACTGCTTCAGAATACACTCAGTCGATTATTTCCTCTACATCATATTTTTTGGTTCTCATGGATTGTGAAAGTCTACCAACCAATGTTCAGAACCATGAAAGAGATGCAGATTCATCTCCATTATCATATCCACCATTCCGATAATCCCGGCGCAGTCTTATAGTGTCAGCCCAATTAGACGGGAACAACTATTTAACGTGAAAGCGAGACATGAAAATGTTATTAAGCGCGAAAAACAAGTATGAGTTTGTAGATGAAAGCATCTCCCACCCCCTCCTGAATGGCCACAATAGAGTCATTGCAATGGCATGATCCTATCATGGCTACTAAACGCATTAACAAAAGACATTGCATCTATGCCGAGACAACAAGAGATGTATGGGTCGATCTTGAGGAGAGGTTCTCTGAAGGTAATGCCACTCATATATTTCATTTAAAGAAATTAATTATGGAACATCGACAAGAACAACTGTCCTTGTCTACCTATTTCACCAGCCTAAAAGCCTTATGGGATGAACTTATATCTTACTCTGGAGTCTCTATATGCACATGTGGTGTGTTCAAAGAAAAAAACATCATCTAACAATAGGAGAAAGTTTTTCAACACCAATATTCGAAGCCAAATCCTCGTCACCCAACCCTTACCAAACATCAATAAGGTGTATTCCATGGTTATTCAAGAAGAAAAACAACGTTTATTTCAACCTGTGAGTAATTCATCTGAATCTGCAGTGTTCTATATCAGAGAAAATACTCAAACTCAAACCAAGTCCGTCTCTAATGGCCGCAACCTCGAAAGAAAAAACTGAAACCGGCTCAAATGTGATCATTGTGGCATGCTTGGACATTACAAATCCAAATGTTATGCCCTACATGATTATCCTTCAAATCATCCTAAAGGAGGAAGCTCATCCAATGTGGCACTCATTAAAAGACCAAAACAAAGATCCAATACAACTGATCAAAAGTTTGGATCTCCTCTCACTACTCCCAATGGGTCGACATAAGGTGCCACACTCACACTTAATATTGACCACAATATGTCACATATATTCAAGGAGCAATTCAAACAATTCCTTGCTTTCGTCAATAGGGACTCCACACCAGCTTCTACTAATCTTGCAGGTAATGTCTCTCTCGATCCTGTTAACAATATGACCTCCTTGGATCATAGACACTGATGTTTCTGATCACATGACCTCCCATCTTCATTCTTTAAGTAATGTGAAGACCTTAATAAAAGCAAAATTGGTTAATCTTCTAAATGGTCAAAGTTTGATGATTTCTCATATAGGTGACACCTTGGTATCACCCAATCTCAAACTTTCAAATGTCCTTTGCATTCCAAAGTTCCATTTCAATCTTATTTTCATAAGTAAACTAACTCAATCGTTGCAATATGCTGCGATATTTTTTCCAACATTCTATTTTTTTCAGGACCTTTCATCGAAGAAGCTGATTGGAGTAGGTAGAATGCAGGACGGGCTATACCATCTTTTAAATATTCTAAGTAATCAAGCCCTCTATGCTGGATCTCTTTCTAATTCTCGCATTTGGCATATGCGACTTGGACACCCCGCCAAAGATCGTATTCTTTCATCATCACGTATTGACTCTAACATTACTCCTTATTTTGAACCATTTTGTGATGCATGTCATAGAGCAAAACAAACTCATTTACTATTTTTGGTTAGCACAAATAAAAATGATTCACCTTTTGATTTAATTCATTGTGACATATGGAGTGCTTATGCTACACCATCACACACAGGTGCACATTATTTTCTTACCATAGTAGACAATTTTTCATGTTGCACTTGACTTTATTTAATGAAGTACAAATCAGAAACATACTATTTTCTAACCAAATTCATTGCCATAGTCAAAACCCAATTCAACACACAAGTAAAGAAAATTTGTACTGACAATGGAACATAATTTCTTTTACATGTGACTCAAACTTATTTTCACCAAAATGGTATAGATCATCAACGAACCTGTGTTGGGACCCCCCCAAAAAATGCTAGAGTCGAACACAAACACTGTCATCCACTTACCTTATTAACCGCCTGCTCACTCCCATTTTACACAACAAAATGCCTATGAAACTCTTTTTTAAAACACATCAAAATATAATCACTTGCGTGTTTTCGGATGTCTATGTTATGCTCATAATTTGAATGCATCCAAGGATAAATTTTCTTCAAGAGCCAAACACCGCATTTTCGTTGGTTATCTATTTGGGCAATGTGGATATCGCCTTTATGACCTGGACGATCATGACATCTTCACTAGTTCTGACATTACTTTTCATGAGGACGTGTTTCCATTTCAAACGTCCATTCCCAACCAACCTTTAACAAAACCTATCCTACACATACCAATTATGTCACCCATCACTGATTTCTAGCCACCACCTGCCACACCACTTGGTCTCGTCAATGAGTCTCACGATGATACAGCTTCACCAACTCCACCAATTCTTCATCCAAGTCCTACACCACCATGTTTCTGTGCGTAGATATGCCCGAACACACCAGTGTCCCAACTATCTCTTCGAATATGTGTGTTCATTTGCCTATACTCAGCCCAAGTGCACTCTACCCGGTTCCAACAATCAACTTTCTTCAAGTACACCATACCTCATTGCTAATTTTCTACCTACTCACAAATTTACTCCTCATTTAGCATTTATTTGTGCTATTCTTTCTGAGAGAGAACCTCACAACTATAGCGAAGCGGTAAAGAGTCTCCATTGGCAAAATATGCCTTTAGAAATCAAAACCCTTGAAGACAATGACACTTGAACAATTATGTCCCTATTACCAGATAAGTGATCCATTGAGTGCAAATGGGTCTACAAGGTGAAACATTGGGCAAATGAATCCGTCGAGTGGTACAAAGCTCGCTTTGGTGGCCAAAGGTCACTCAAATTGAGGGATTTGACTATCACGAGACATTTTCCTCAATGGCAAAACTTGTTACTATGCATTGTTTACTAGCATGTGCTGCCATCAAAGGCTGAAACTTACACCAACTTGAAGTAAGCAACACATTTTTACATGAAGACCTTGATGAGGAAGTATATATGCAACTTTCACTGGGATTTTTAAGTGAGGGGGAGAACCAAGTGTGTTGGCTTCAAAAATCGATCTACGGCTTGAAACAATCATCCCACAATTGGTTTAGCAAGTTGTCTCTTGCATTAAAAACTGTTGGGTTTTACAATCCAAGGTGAACTATTCCCCCTTTACTCACAAAACAAGAACACAATTTTCAGCCGTTCTAGTGTATGTTGATGATATTGTCATCACAAGTAATGATGAACCATTCATCGCCCACTTGAAGAAATTTCTACACACACATTTTCATCTCAAAGAGCAAGGCAATTTGAAATATTTTTTGGGCATCGAAGTTGCACATGCCTCGAGGGCATATTTTTAAGTCAACAAAAATATATTCTGGACATCTTGGACGATGTGGGCCTTCTTGGAGCTCGGCCCACAAATTTTCATATGGATCAAAAGCTTTGATTGACTGTCGATCAAGGCAAACTATTGGAAGATACAACCCAGTATTCAGTTCACATTCTTAGTCAATTCATGCACCAACCACGTATTCCTCATTATGATGCCGTCATTCGGGTATTTCGATATCTAAAATCCAATTCTGGCAAAGATATTCTCTTATCCTCTCACAATGATCTTCAATTGGTGGCATATTGTGACTCTGATTGGGCAAGCAGTCTCATGACTCGATGGTCCACCGCCGACTATTTTACCATATCGAGAAAAAACAACTTTTTTTGAAGACTAAGAAACAACCTATCATGTCAAGATCGTCCGCCGAGGCCAAATATTGATCCATGGCTACAAGCACTTCTACATGATCTTATTTTTTCTCATCCTCAGCTCATGCAATTAAACTATGATAATCAAGCTGCACTTCACATTGCGTCCAACTCGATTTTTCACAAATGTACTAAACATATTGAACTTGATTGCCACCTTATTCAGAACAAGATCCAAGCTGGCCTCATTTCCACAGCTCAAGTTAACACTAACTTTCAGTTAGCTGATATCTTCACGAAACCCCTTGGCAAGGATCGGTTCAATTTTCTTGCTCGCAAGTTGGGTGTTACAGATTTGCACACTTCAACTTGAAGGAGTCTTAGGGTTCACAGATAGAGCCTCACGATATTCGGTCCCACAAATATCGTGAGCCAACTCAATCTTAGCAACAAATGTGGAAACAGGTGGCAACACAACCGTCCAGTATCAAAATGTGGAAACAGGCTAATGCAAGGCTCGTCAAATGTGAAAACACACTAACGCAAGGCTCGTCCAACGTCAAATGTGGAAACAAGCTAACGCAAGGCAACTGCCTAGCTTCAAATGTTGAGTCTACTATTTTCCAAACCGTGTACATATATGTAGCTTAATTTTCTGTATTGTACTACTGAAATTATCATTGAAGAAGAAATATTTTTTTCTTGAATGTCGCGTTTGGACATTTTCTAGCCATCTATCGGCTGGGATGACTTCAGCTAGCACGATGACGCCATCTCGGCCATTTTCTAGCCGGTGGATGGTCGGAAAATTGCCAGGAAAATTTTCCTTTTGTTTTATATTTCATAGAACATCTGGCCACTGGCTGTTTCAGCTAGTGCCATCCTGGCCAATTTCCGGCCAGCCATTGGCCAGAAAATGGCTGTCATCTATTTTTTTTAATTGTTTTGATTTTGACCATTTTCTGTTAACAAAATTTAAAAACTTGAAAAACCAAGTTTTGTGTCATCCAAAAAATCAGAAGCCAAAAACCTGGTTTGAAGCAAAACCTAGGTTTTTCAAAACACAGGTTTAAACCCCCCGTCATCCAAACGGGGCTTTATATGCGGGTTACGGGTAAGTGTACGTACATATTTTCTCACCAAACAGATGCATGAGCAAGAAAATATTACAGCTTCGCTTGCTAAGGGCCCCATGGGTTGATTTAGCAATGAAATAATTCAAAAGGTTTTCTTCATGGATCGAGTCACGTTTCAACTTTCAAGTGATGCACAATACTTGATGAAAATTTTCAATTCTTGGAATATTTCAAGAAGAGAGTACCGCCTTTCCAGAAATCAAAATAAAAAAAATCTCATCTTTTGTTTATCTCAAAAGTACCATGACTCTGTTAACATGGCATCATTCAATTAACTTCTTGTGGATTTGTACATATCATCAATCTATTCTGTCATTTTAGACTAGCTATCTCAGTATCATGTTAAAGGATAAAACTACCAATAATTGAGTAGCTGACTGGATGCATCAATGTTATGTTTTTGAAAAGAAGGCGTACCTTAGAGCCATGAGGCCCCAGAAGATTGGATAAAGGATTTTAACTGCCAAAGAACCACTTGTGATGACTGGTAGTGCTGTTCTATAGATACCATAACGAAATGGACTGTTGGGTTCAAGACAGGCCGGAAGTTCCCTGACTGCTGATGCAGTCTGATTATCAAAGCATGGAAGCTCCATGAGACTCAATGTCTCCGGCAACTTGTAGCAAATCTCCTTGGAGCATGCCAAGGGCCTCACATGACACGTGCTGTTCAGCTGACACTGTTGATGTAAGCACGATGCGACGCGTTGGATCGCAAGAATGTACCAGCATCCTCCAGCCACCTAAAAATGCAGCACCCATCAGATTGCAGTACTATAGTGTTGCTAGTTGAAAAGTGTGAGATTTGATCCCAAGATCACTTAGTTAAGTTGATCATCAACCTAATGATGTGAAAACTTTAGTTCTATGTATGCACTAGCAAGTAGCAAGCATTATGAGATGCTTTCAAATTCATTTATGAATCTTTGAATTTTAGATAGATATAGAAACATGCTACTAGTAATTACTCTATCATCATCATCAGACATATCCAAACCTACACATGTTTCCTGAGTAATAGTAGTTCCACTAGCATTAAAAAGTTTTGAAAGACCTTATATTCAAAACACCCACTTATCCAGTATACGTCAGGATAAGGGATTATGTGTTGTTATTTTTTGTCAAAACAATATTGGACTTTGAATTAACACACTTGGGGCTTATTAGTTGGAACTTTGAAATGGGGGGCTTGTTAATGGAAACTTTGAACTTTGGACGTTGGATTTGGATTGGTTCGGTCCAGTCTAGGGTTTTGACTTTAAACGTTGGCTATTACTATTTTTATCTTTTGAACTTATAAAAATGAGTACTAGAAATTAATAAATTTCTTTTTATTTTACACAGAGTGCATCTTTTGGTTTCCAACGTCCCGGTTATTAATATGCATTGGGGTGTTTATATATGGAGGGATGCCTAGGGCATCTCCTCATGCCTATTAATATCCTAGACGTGCTTGGTCGCAGACACCTTATGGTTATGCTCTCTCTCTCTCTCTCTCTCTCTCTCTCTCTCGCAGCTCAATAGTTGTGTCATCGTGGCTCTCTTTCCTAGCCTAGAAGGAAGTCGGCATAGTACAAGTAGATGCAGAAGCAAAGTCGCATCGTACCCTGCTGTACTCGGATCTATACTGGTGGGAGCAACTGTCACTTTTAAGAGATGCTTCACAGCATGCCTTCAAGCCATTGATCTATATCCATTCTTCTACAAGTCACCTATTCTGAGAACAATTTTCTAACATTGTGGACCACAACATTTTCAGCTTATCCCAGTTTTCTTTTGAATGTACAAGTGAAAGCATCCAAGTGCCAAGCATGAGTGAGCATATCCAATGCATGCATAAATGTGTCTGTGCATGTCACTACAAGAAAATAGGTGATTAGTGACAGAATTATTTCATCGCTAGTTAGCGACGGATTAACGAGAGAAACACATCCATCGCTATAATCAATGAAATTTATGAAAATAACAACGAAATATATCCCGTCGCAAAATCTGTCGCTAATTCGGTTAGCAACGGAATAGAGACGGAATGAGGTCGTCGCTAATCCACTGCTTTGTTGTAGTGTGTATGCATCTAGTGTATCTTATGTGTGTGTATGCATGCATACTGAGAGCAACTAGGTCAACTAAATTGCATATAATCTTTGTTAGTTCTAGCAAACTGGTATTTTAGGTCAACTAAGTTAGCTAATTGAGCATCATGTCAGCCGCATTCAAAACTCTACTATAAATTTCATGTGGTTTGGATTATTCCAGTGTTGGACCATCATCTTTGAAAATCAGCAAACTGGTATTTTGGGTTTCCATCTCCTTTTTTAGTATGGACCTTTCAGAAAGATAATCCAGTGCCTTTTGGTCATGCTGAATCGGACCAACCAGCCAAAGTTGATATCTTTGCTATGAAAACAAAACAATTAGAACTAGGCTTGGAGTGAAACCCACATTTTTTTCAATCATGGCCTACATAAAAGAAAGACCAAGCAATTTGGACAACTAATGGGCCCCACAGCAACACAATGCGGGCTCCACTCAAAATGCTGCCATGTGATTGGCGGGTGGACCGCAGTGATGACTTAACCGAAGCGTGGACCGTGGTGGGATTTTGAAGAAGTATCTACCCGCATGTTGGAGGGGACTGGATCCAGACCAGGCAGGTCAATATCCAGTACCATTCAGACTTGACAGAGACCACATTTCATTCAGCAAGGACTGGACCATAAGAAGATGACATGACAACACAAATTGGATAGGTACAAAGATCCAAAGGTCCATATCCCGGACAAAACTAATGAACACAAGGCTAATATCTTCATATCATATACCCCATAGAATGAATTTGGAGAAAATTAACTTACATGAGAGGCAATGAAGTAAGCAATGAGATTGAGACCAAACCCCCACCAGATGGTGCCAAACACATAGCCAGTCACCTTCTGCATCCTCTTCATCAGGAAAACAGTGTGGTATACTTTTGGAAGGAACTGGAACAAGAAGGTGAGCAAAAGGATGGTCATGATGGACTTGATCTCTTCCTCTCTTATCAACTTTGGCACTACCAGCCACATAACAATCTGCACCACAACAAAAATCGACTCATCAACAAAAGAGAAAAGCCCCATGTGATCGCAAGTTGAATTTTAGTGCACAAATTAGGATTGTCTGTCTATCAGTGGACCCAGTTGGAACCAAACAATTGATATGAACAGTTGAGACGCCAGAGGTCGCAAACATGGTAGCGATTCACTGACGCAATTTTTAATTTTCCTAAGAGAGTATAGCACTTGCACAAAGTCCTAACTAGGCTAAAGTGGTAAAAGAATTGGAGTTTCTGAACTTGGTCATACTTTGTGCTCAAGTCATTTTCTAAAGTTTTGGATATATATATATATATATATATATATATATATATATATATATATATATATATATATATATATATATATATATATATATATATATGGGTAGGTGCTAAACCGCATGCTAAATAGGTTTTTTGGGCATTTTTCATTTTATTTTTAAATTCTGATCCTACAGATGTGATCTATGTACTTGATTTTATAGGGATCAGCTCTTGAATCCAACGTGGGTTTTTGTAAAGTTCGAAAAATCAACAGTAGTCCAAAATCTTTGTAAATTTTTAAGGCTCTAAACATCATTTTTTTCATCGGAAACACATGATCCAGGTGTGGTTTCTTAGTAAATCGACCATGCCCAACACATTTATAGGGCCAAAACCGCATAAAAAGCACCGGAGAAGCTCAAAACCCTATTTAGCATGCAGTTTAATTAGCACCAAATGGGTTTAGCTCAGACCCATTACTATATATATATATATATATAAACATTAATTGCACCCTTTTACAAGAGCCAAGCCAAGTCCTCACTTAGCCAAGTCATGTTTGGAAGCTGTTAAGTATTGACACTTTGCTGTTAGCAAGGAAAAAGGAGGTACTTGGCCCAAAGCACTTAGCAAAGTTTTCTCTCTCTCTCTCTCTCTCTCTCTCTCTTTTCTTTTTTTTACCAATGGGCGCTCCACTTGTCTGGTAAGAGCAGCTAGTGCATTTCACCTTGTGTTGGGACATTGCAGGTTCGAAACCCAATGGTATAGTTGTATAACTGGTAGGGTTGGCCTAACCCAAGCTTGCCTTTCAAAAAACAAAAAGTTTTATTTATTTATGATGAGGAACCCTTGCCGAGAACTGGATCACTTAATGGCCCACCGCTTACAAAATAAACCCTGGGTGTGGTCATGGGCACCAAAACTCTTATGGATCCCCTCCAGTTAAAGGCACCTGCTGTGATGAACTTTGAATGAATGGGTCAAGATCTGGAGACTTGTCAAACCTGCGCAAGACTTAGCCAGCCAAACTCGACTGGGCCTGGTTAGTAGGCTTCACCATGCTCTAAAAATGAGTTATATATTATCTCCAAAGTCTCCCGACCCAGACAGATCACAGATGCAAAATATAGATGGGAGGGTAACCCATCAAGCTTTGAGGATATGCATGGCATCAAATACAATATGACCAAGTTCACGAACTCAAAACATTTCTATTAAAAAAAAAACCTTGTACTGTTTCATGAACTTGGTCACATAAAATGTGCGTCAAAGAAAACAGACCAAGTTCTTGAAGTACAAATGTCTCTTGCTCTCGTGGATCACATTAAAGCCAACCAAGTTCATGAATATCAAACGAAGGCCATGAGCTCAATCGACGACAGCTCAAGTTCAAGAACTCGGCCTGCTTACAGGTCCAATCTGTACATGCCATATGAAATAAAACATGATAAAGTTCATGAAATCCAAACTTTTTCGTGTTTGTGAACTGCACCATTTTAGATCAGGATCTGCATAGACTAGTTGGAAAAATATCAGAACTCGCGATCTTGGTCACAATCGCAAACATTTCTAGATTTTGAAAATCTTGCTAATCCTGATTATATTGGAAGATTTTTCAAAATTAAATCTCGCTATGTTCAATATATCGCAAGATTTTCAAAACTAAATCATCTTATTTCTAATATATCACAAGATTTTCAAAATTAAGTATTTCCAACATATCGCAACACTATTGCAATTTATTTCGCCTTTTTCATTTTTAAAATAATTTATATGGCTGTTACTAATCTACTTATATTTTACAAACTATACAATTTTATTTATTTCTCAATATTTCCTAAAAAACAAATTAACAATTTCGATTTGCTTCAATTTATCATGATCTTTGCTGGTCAATATAACCCGAGAACAAGATCTGTGACTTATGATCTTCGGTACATCACAAATCAAAGGCCGGTTTGCGTCACCACATGCTTCCTAATAAAAAAAATGTGGAGTTCATGATCTTGGGCACCTTGAACATCGGTCACCAGTTTATATCATGATCACATAAATCGGGATCTTGGCCACCCTACCTTGATACAAGAGACCCACAGCCCATGAGCTCGTTACAAGGGCCTGCCTTCCACAAAAGGACATGCCCGTGCCTTGTAGACACGACACGACCCTTTCCTTGCGACTTATTAGTTTTTAATAATAACTTCAATACTAAAACATCCTGTATATTAAATATCAAAAGCACACTTTTTATCGATCAAAAAAAAAAAAAACCTTTCTGTTCTTATCGTGTCCTAGTTTTCAAAAAAAAAAAAAAACGAGTCCTCTTCGCTATTCGTGTCACTGTGAATTCAATATGAAATAAGACGAGACTAAAAGGAGAGCAGATCAAGTGCTTTTAGAAAATTGATTTGGCATCCTCACCGTCCACAATGTAACGTCCTTGCTGGATGAAGCAATGGACGGTGAAGATGTAAAGTGATTTGACCTGAATCTGCTCTAGACTGAAAGGTCATTTTCTAGATGGTTCGTAAAGTGCATGAGGACAACGAGTGCGGATCCTGTAAAACGCTGGGTGAGATTAAGCGTTTACACCACAAAAGCCACCCCCACTGTACTGTAGCTCAGTACAAGTGGAACCCACAGAGAGTGTGTTTTGTGGTTGTAAACGCTGTCCAGCGTTTTACAGGATCTGCTATCGAGGACAACCTCATTCATCATCCTGTGATTCATCTTCCAAAACTTCTCAAAGTATGACAACTGTGTCTTTGTGCCCTTTCAATGCCTTGAGAGGTGAACCCCACAATGGGGCCATTCTCGGCAAGGAAAGAAATAACCGAGGGCACTTTTGGGCATTCTTGAAAGGATCACAGTTCACAGCACAGTGCAACCTGAATCCCGACCCGAATCCGAGTTCATTAGGTGAGTTTGATAGTCAAATATGAATCAGATTAATAATCGGATCCAAGTTTCATATTAACTTTTGCATTCAAACTTGAACCCGGATCCGAGTAGAAACCTAACCTGATTAAGGGTGAATACTGGATTTTAAGCTTGAATTGGATCCAGGTTGGTTTTATCTTTTTTCATTCGAATTTGAATCCGATTAGGCCAAACCTGATTAAGTCATACTTGGTCCGACTCGAATATGAACTTGCTAGGTTTTGGATCAGGCCAGGTAAAAATTCCTCCCATATCCAACTGGATAAATAGGCCGGGTTCGAAAAGATCCAATTCTCGTCAGGCCTTTAAGTGGTAGCAAATATCTTGACGGGGAATTTCTGGGCAAGGGAGAATGATTTTCTCCCAAAAATGTTGGCAAAAAAAAAAAAATCTCGGCATGCTTACAGCTGAAAACTAATAAGAAAAAAGAACAATGTTAAAATTAAGAAATATCTTCCCGGCTCCCAAAGAGAACGTTGGCTTTGGGAAAATGTCGCGATAAAATTTGGAAAATAAAGCTGAGACGTACGATTATTACCTGGGGGATGGGGAGGATGACGAAGAGGTCGAGCCAGAAGCCGCGGGCGGAGCGGAGGTAGTGGGAGGCGATGGCGCGCGGGTCCCACACGAGCTTCCCGCAGCCCACGACGAGGCTCTCCTTCGACACGTACGCCAGCCGCAGCTGCAGCCAGATGTGGCAAGCGTGCATGGCGTCGGCGCACGTTCGGAGGGCGGTGACGACGGTGGCCAGCCCACCGTCGAGGTAGAGGCAGCCGGCGCGGCCCCGGTCGACGGAGAGCGCGTAGAAGAAGAGCGGGTCGAGGGCGAGGGAGGCAGCGCGGAGGAGGAGGAGCGCGCGGTTCCTCCTCTGGACGGCGGGGCTGCGCGGGTCGAGCGGGGGGCCGAGGAGCCACCACCGTCGGCGGAGAGGGGGATGATCGGCGGAGGTGGTGGTAGTGAGCTGGTGGAAGGGGACGAGGGAGGATCCGGCGTTGGCTTCCCAGCGGAGGGCGTTGGTGCGGTGTGCGCAGCTGACGGAGTGGAAGGCGGGGGTTCCCTGCTGAGTGCACGCGTAGCACTCTGGTGTGGCTATGCTGCTGCTGGTGGAGGCGTCCACAGTCTCTTGGTCCACGCCGCTCGACTGGTGTTGGTGGGCAAGTTGTAGCCATCTGGAGAGAGAGAGAGAGAGAGAGAGAGAGAGAGAGAGAGAGAGAGAGAGAGAGAGAGAGAGAGAGAGAGAGAGAGAGAGAGAGGATGATCTACGTGTGTTTCTGTGGAAATTGAGTTTAGAGAGAGAGAGAGAGACTTACCTTTTTGAGAGGATTTGCAGGTGTTTAAAGAGTAAAGGCATTTTGGAGAGACGGAGACAGCACGGAGGATGGGAGTGGAGAAATGGTGCCTATGTTTAGTAGGAGAATTCATGGTGCTTCCAGATGAAAGGCATTTGAGAGAGAGCCAGCAGTGTTGAAGAGAAGCTCTGGACAAATAATAGTAATAATGGTGCAATGTGGAACCCAACCCGAGATGTTATGTGTAAGACGACGAGGAGAGAGAGAGAGAGGTGTCACGTGGAAGACTACAAGGAGAGAGAAAGAGAGTGGTGTCACCGTAATACAATGGATTCTACTTAAGCTCTTTGCGAGTCATTTATAATTTGAGGGAATTATAATCATCAACCTTGATACTAAGACCTTAGCAATAATTCTGTGGACAAAACTGATGAGACAAATAAGTGGAAAGTCCATAACAATTACTGCTCCGTTCGATGTATTAATGGTGGTCGACATCGTGCAATTTTGATGAAATCCTTTGAACACTGCAAAATGATCTTTCTTGGTTTCTTTGAAAAGTACTTAAAAAAAGGTGAACTTGAAATCCATCAATAATTGGAGCTTTTCAATCGGATAAGGACTAGATAGTGTCATGTATTTCACTTGAGAGTGAAGGGGGTTGTAATTCATGACATGAGCATCAGCCCCTGAGGTTGCTAGAACTATTTTAATCCGAAAAGCAAGTTCTAACAAAGTGATAATAATGCAACCTTGCAAATTGGAAAATAATATCCAACTGATTCGACTCATTCGGTAACACACCCTTCAATCCGCCCATTCATCTGCCTCATATAGCGTCTCTTCTAGAAGATTTAACAATCATGTCTACTAGCAGGTAAATAACCGCTTGGAATGACAACATTTTCAAAATAACATTACCAATTCTATTATTAATAGTTTCAGGATTTGGTGCACTTAATTGCATCCAAGCAAAGTGATCCAATAATCCCAGTTTTTGGATGCAGATTATCAAGTTGAAATCAGATAATATATTTAGAAAAAAAAACATGTTAAAGTGAACTTTGGCATGATTTTTCAATTGTTTATCCTTTTCTTAGACTGTTTTTGTAGTCTTTGTTTGAAAGACTTGGCTTAGGTTCTAGCCCATCCCATGAATGAAACAATCGATGGATCGCCCTTGGATGCCGTTCACTTTTGTGATGAACGGCAAGAAATGCCATGAAGAGCCGCATCAGAATCTATGTCGAGCTCGTACTTAAAACATATTTAATGAATATATTGTTTTGTGCGTGCAATAGCTGAAAAGTCTATTATACGAAATGAACAACGCTATGCTGTGATAGAACACTCCCTTCTTCTTTTCCATTTCCAGTCACTAGCCATCTGGTTGGTGGAATTCTTGTGGTCTCTCCCGCTCAGTAGGGAGTAAACTAAGCAGGTTATATGTTCCTCCTGCCCCCCAAGACGGCCATTAGCTACATCTCGTGTTCGGGGGTCCCAATGAGCGCGTATGTAAGCATGTGGGGATCGTATCCCCATGTTTGTCAGCATCAGTTAGAGTCAGAGTTTGGTGCGGTTGCAAATACTTAAGTAACCTTTCTTCCATGGGTGTCATAAAAACAACGATTCTAGAAAAGGAGCGGTTGCAAAGACTTAAGTACCCCGAAGATGATTATTTAAGACTCAGTCCCTACACTGCAGGATTATCCGAGAAAGGAATCGCCCTTGAAGAAGGCCATGAACATCAGCCCTCTCTCTCTCCTTTCTCTTTTTGCCTCTGTGCACATCCAGCAGACGATCCTACACTGCTCTATCAAGCACCGACTGACCTGCGCATTGACTGTAGCATGGTTCAACTTGATGAGTTGTGGAGCCTGATTCAGAGTTTTTGCCCTTACAGGAGGGGGGTCTAGAGGCTCCCTCCGACGCGGGTGTGCACATATGTTTCTTGTGTTTTGTTTAATCGTGGCGCTCATATGTTTTCTTCGGTTGTTTCTTTCTCGAGGTTTTTGTAACACCCTTTCCCGCGATTTTCTAATTTTTTTTTGCTACGCAATTTTCATAAATCGCTACTCGATTTACTGATTTGCCATTTTTTTCGCTACGCGATTTTCGTAAATCGCTACGCGATATAGCATTTTACGAAAATCGCATAGCGATTTGCCATTTATTTTTTTCGCTACATGATTTTCATAAATATCTACTCGATTTTGCGATTTGCCATTTTTTTGCGCGACACGATTTTCGTAAATCGCAATGCCAAACACCGCCCCCTTGAACACGATCTTCGCCATGATTAGGTTGTAGTCGCCAGTCGTTCTGATGGCAGTCTTGAGGTCCGTGATGGGAAAACCGGAGTGGAACATGCCATTCCCGACGCCCGTGTTGAGCAACGTTAGGGTGGCCTGGAAGGCATAACACTGATCAGAAGCATTGCCGACGTAGGGGGTAGATAGATTCTACTTTGAAAGACTCCATTGTAGGTGTACTGAAGGAAGATTCCGTTGTAGGTGTCCCTCGAAGGCGGAGGAGGGGCCATCGCAGTCGGTTGCCCGCTAGACGAGGGCAACATTTCGGCCACTATTAACAGAAAGAGGATGACGATCACCATCAGATCGTCGACTCTTCGCCTCCCTTAATTTCTTTTATATATATATATATATATATATATATATATATATATATATATATATATATATATATATATATATATAGAGAGAGAGAGAGAGAGAGAGAGAGAGAGAGAGAGAGAGAGAGAGAGAGAGAGAGAAAGGGTTTTACAGTGTTTCACGGAGAAAGAAGAAGAAGAAGAAGATGATGATGAAAAGTTCAAACAGAAAAGAAAGAGAGAGCGCTTCAGTTTCGTTTTGTTGTTTAGACTTTGAAGAATCAACATCATCCTCAACTTTATGGATGGAGGACATTTTTGTCCTTTTTTTGAATCGTTGTTTTCCTTTTTTTTGAATGAAGGACATTTTTGTTATTTTCTCGAACCATTGTTTCATAGCAAGAATAACAAGAAAGGGTTACTTAAGTCTTTGCAACCGCACCGGACTTCAATACTAAGTGATGCCAATACACACGGGAATACGAGCCCTATGTGCTTACATATGTGGCGCTCATTCGGACCCCCAACACGCATTGTGGCATTTAGTGCATCTTCGAAAGAGAACACACACCACCCTCTCGGGAGTAAACCCTTGCAGCAAGAAACACCTCTTTAGACTTTCAACTTATGACATCCTGTCAACTCAATGACATTCACAAGGAACACAGATCCAATCATTTGAAATAGGATGGGTTCCATCATACATTCAATCCTAACCATCCAATCTATGGCTAGATGGATAGGATTGAATGTATGATAGAACCATCCTATTCCAAATGATGGGATCAGTGTTCCATTCACAAGTCACAAGTTGAGCACAGGCTCGAAGCCGTTTTTATGCTTTTTGGCATTTTAATTACTATGCTAGCAAATTTAGCCATTGCCCATATGTTTCAAAATTCAATTTGCAAAATTGTGAAAAATATTCAAACAGCTTATCGTTCATGAATGCAACAATGGTCCAGAAATGAGTGAAACGTCATGTTGAAGATTATAGTCAATGGGACATGCAAAACATGATCTAAATGCCAGGTTTTTGCTTTAGTATAGATTAGATCAATGTAAATCTAAGTCCACAAGAGATCTCTTCATCTGGCAGGAACGAATTGTGAATGTCACCAAGTTGACGGGATTTCAAAGTTTGAAACAAGGTCGAAGCTAGGTGTATACTCTCTTGGGGACCTCAAGGGTTTTACCAACTGGAGGTCAGCCAATGTAGGGGGTGGGGTGGGTTTCCTTGGCTTATCCCAAAAAAGAGAATGAAAAAGATTTATATAAATCAAGAGTGTATTTGCTATATGTCAAGGCGCGGATCTAAATGGAAGTAATTCTATATGGACTAATCATACTTTGTATTATATAACATTCACACACAAACATGCATCAATTGGATGCTCAAACGTGATCCAATATCAACTATGTGTACCACACACGGTGATCTCATTGTTGCAAGTTGTTTTGATCAAATCTAACACTGTAAATGTGATCCACATGTTTAATTTAATGAATATCGGCCTGCGGGATTTTCTTGGGATTCCAAGATCAATGGCTAAAAAACGCCAAAATTTTATGATTAAAAAAAAAAAAAATATATATATATATATATATATATATATATATATATATATATATATATATATATATATATATATATATATATATAATGTGTTTCAATTGGTACTTGAAAAAACACAATCCAATCCTATCAATTTGACCATGTCCAGTCAAGGGTATGAGCTGAGTGGTGACTAGAACCTGTTCGGGAGATCTTGGCAAGTTATATCCCTGAATTTCTTTGTTCTACCCGCTCATTGATGTCTTCTTTGCTAACCTCGAAAGTGAGAGCAGTTACACTACTCGATCCTGTTGTATGTGCTCACTTGGTGGATGTGCGTTTGCTGTCACATATCCCGCGGCTCCCATATGAGATGTGCGGTGGGAATGGAATATAAATTGACGATGGGTTTATATATACAATATGACCGTAACTGCAGTTTGGTTACTTTGGAAAGATGATCCAATAATGTGACTAGCATGCATTTGATTTGCATGTAAGGGTCATAGCTTTTTGGTGCTTTTGCGGCCACAGACCACAAATGCAAAGTGCAAACTCGTGGTGCTGTCTTCCTACTTTCCACATTAATCAGCAATGCCAAGGCAAAATGAGGTAGGGCCAAACCATGTGGGCTCACTGCAGTGGAGCCTACATCGAGCTGTTCCTTTTGGTTCAAACACATGATTCGTTCATAGCCAATCTTATATTTGGAAGCAGATCAGGTCATGGTGAACTCATGCTGACATCGTGGCCATCCGATTTGCATTTTTAAAAGCTCAAAAGTCAACAAAACCACGTGGCATTCATCCAAAATGCAAACAGACGGCCACGATGTCGGCATGAGCAAAAACGCTCATGCAAAAACGCTCATGTTCACCATGACCTGATCTGCTTCCATCTTATTTTAGTACCTCTACTTTTAGCTCCTCTCTCTCTCTCTCCTTTGTTAAGGTTAAGATGTGCAATAGATGACATTGGATTGAGGATAGCCTTTTGTTTTTTTGCAATTATCTCTAAGCTTAGACGGTGACACTCAGATTCTACAGAGCGTCCTGGTCCAGGGTCTAGTGAATTAGACCTGGCCCACTGGGGCCCGTGACTGGACCATACGTGGGCTCAGACATGCATGATCACAGTTCATGTAGGCTCCATGAGTGAAGTTGGAAGTTTGTTGAACCAACCTGAATAGTGACATGATAACAAAAGTATTGTTATCGTGTATAAATTGAACACCACACGAGTACGTAAATGAAGGTCCAATGAGACTGCAGTTGGCTCTCTACCATGTGCTTTTCCAAGCACAGTTTGTGCTAGTCATGATTCCTTTCAAATCATCTATCCTTGATTAATGATATGAGCCTATCAAACCAGTAGTAGTGCAAGGTGGAGCAGTTTCAATAGTTGGCCCAAGTAACTTTCACGGTACTTTTTTTTTCGATGAAAAATGATATGGACTTGTCTTATTTTGTGATTTTCCTTTATGTACCGAAGAAGGTTTTATTCCCTTTCATATTTTTAGCCGTCTCCTTTTGGAGTTGGGCATATTGAAAGTTTCTAATGAATTAGGGATTAGAGTTTTGAGAGTTTTGTTGTAATACCTCAAATTTGGTATCCCAAAAATCATAATTTTAAAAAAAATGGTTTTATAAAAACTACAACCGAAATCCAAACAGAACAAAAACTTAGCATCTTACTTCTCGATCACATTCATTTAGCATACATGCATTAAATTAAAAAATTAACATCCATAATTGAATAATTAATCCATTACAACTCAAAATTTAAATAATAACAATCTATTTAAAAATTGAATTAATAATCAAAGTGTTGAGCATTTATAAATGCTTGCAATCTAAAACACTCGAAGGGATGAAAAAGGCTTGGCTCGATCCCTGCCGCAACCTCCTATCATTGCATGTCAACTCACTCGCTACTTAAAAACAATTAAAATCAATAGGGTCAGACAATTAAGTCTCAATAGGATAGAGATATTCAAAATACATAAATTAAAATAAATAGACAAGTATTAATCCGATCTTTTATACACCCAACTAAGATTAAACACTTCAAAATTATATGCATGAAATTCTTACAGGGCATTCAAGCATACATTTATAAAATGTTCAACCTTTTATACTCAAAACATTGCCCATGAAGTCGAAAGTATCACTTGCCCTCTCGTTGCAAGCATCGATCTTTAATGTTACATGGTTAAACTTTTTAAATTAAATAATTGATAATTGCATGCAATACTCACATATGAATCCAACTTAGAGATTCAGCCTCTTCAGGGCCCATGGATGCACACTTTTAAAACATTAATTTAAAGCATCATTGCACATGCTTTACTTTCACTTTCATTTTGGATTTAAGCATTCATGCAAAATAAAGCAATGATTTTTAACCACTAAATGCATCCAACCATCATCATGTACATGTCATTAATATCAATTCAGCATGCATAAACCATTAACAATTGCATTCGATCACAAGGCAGACTCTATTCATCCTGTTTATTAGCAAAAGGCCATGAAGGTATGCTTGTGCATTAACACATTATTTAGTTCACGCCTCATAAATGGGTACTTAATTTTTTGCAAAAAACTTATTTTTAATAGTCTATAAATAGTACGTCATTCATTTGCAAAGGCACACATAAAACACTTAGAATTCACAAGCATACGCTAACCGGGTCTTGAACCGGTTTCAAACTTGCGAAAACTCAAATTGTATCCGACTCTTACATTACACAAAATTTTATAGTTGTGAAACAAAGCTAAATTTTTTATATTTTGCAGAAAATTTTGTCAGCTTTTCGATGTCATAAACTGTTTATAAAAATCCCTCCGAACGGGAGAGATACAAATGATTTAGTACACGCCTATACTTTTTTATTCCGATTGCCATAGTTTCGTGCTCATTCCATGAACAAAGCTTAAATTTTTATAAAATATTTTAAATTTTGTTAGCTTTCATAAAAACTTCTTCGGATGAAGAAGATACAAATGATTTATCGGTCGGGTGTTAGGCCAGAAATTGGCTGGGTGTTTCGCGAAAATGCCTCCAACACTTGCAAAAATGAACTTCGTACATGAACTGGCCACCCGCTACGTATGGTGACCGCACCAACGTACTCTCCACGCTCCAACCGTGCATGTAGAAACCCTCTTAGTTGAGTCAAAAGGGAAAGCACAAGGAGGATGTAGGGAAGAAGAGAGGGGAAAGGAGAAGTATAGGAGGGGACAAGAGGGAAAAGGGGGGGAAGATAGCCAAAAATCTCAAAAGAGCAAATGGGGAAGTTGAAACCCGCCCATGCTTGTATAGAGGTTAGAGTGAGGTCAAGGGCTGGGTTAATCTCAACCCTTGATCTCAATCATGACTTTCTTTCTATTTTTCTATTTCTTATTTTTTTCCCTTTTTACATACATTACATATACATATATATATTTTATAACACATAAGGTATACCATGTTAATGAGAAGAAAATGGGTTGGTCGACCCTCATGGTGTTTCAACCTCTCCATTCTCGTGTTTTCAAGGCTTTTCAAACTTGTTTGCTTGGCAAGAAAGTTTGACTAGTCAATAAAATAAATTATATATACTTTTTCTCTCTTTTTTTCTTACCTTTTCCCATGGCACCTTCTATTTTTCTTCTTATTCTAGCCATGACTCTAGAAACTCTAGGATGGGACACTCCCCCTTCTTGGGAGGCTATCCTATGAAATAAGGCAACTTTTGACTTTTATTCTTCTCACTTGATTTTTGGTAAGTTTTAAAAACTCTATGATTTTTAAGTTTTATTTTTATTTTAAATTTTTAAAGTTGAAAATGAGTGCCACATAGGATGAGACCGCCACCTATGGACTCCTACAAGTTTATTAAATTTAGTTGAATCAAAATTTCTATTTCACTTAATTATTTTCTAATTAATAAAATTAGTATTTTGAATTTCAATTCTTTCAAAAGTAGAATTTATGTTTTACATGGAATAACTCTAAATGCAACACTAATTATTTTCAAATGTATGAGAACTACTTCTAACAAAATTTGTATATCTTAATTGTATTATTTTCTAAAATTCTAATTTCTCATAAATGTATTTCGAAGACAATTTCTAGTAGGGTCGATAGGACCCATTGTCATTTTTAGTACTTTATTTTTTTATAAATTAGATTTTAACTTATGAAACTAAATTCAAATTTATTGAAATTATATTACATACATATCAAATTATCTTAATTTCGTCTGAAATCATATCCAACTTTATTTTGATAAAATTTACCAATTATTTTATTAAATTCAATATTTTTATAAATTTGATTTTGAATGCGAATTTCACTAAAATCAAATATAATCAACTTTAATTTTTTATTAGATATTTTTTATAATTTATCTTAGGCAAATTTATATTTTTTCTCATAAAAATATTTATTACTTATTATTTTATTCATTATAAATACTCTAAAGAATCACATATATTACATCTGAATTTGATTTAAATTCAAAACTCAATTTTGATGAATATTCAAATTATTTTATAATTCAAACTTGAATTGATATTTAATCAAATCTTTATTTAGGTTAAACTTAAGCTTAAATACAATTATAATATTCAAAATATATTTATTAAATCCAAATTCAAATCCAAATCCAATTTGAATTCAATTTCCCAAATCAAAATCCAAATTTGATAAAACTCCAAAAATTGAAAGTGAAATCCAATGAGACTCCAAATTCAAAATCAGGTTAATATTGAAATTGAAACTTCATTTCATTTAAGTTTAACTTAAATCTAGATTAAATCTGATTAAAAATCAAAACCCTGATTCAGAATAAATTCTCAACATAAAATTTATTTTGAATCTTGATTAATGCTCAAATTATAATTTAATTTTTATCTTAATTTTAAATAATATTTTAACCTTAAATTTACTATTATTTCTCGTAAAAGTATAAAAAATTTGTGAGTTTTACATTTGTATTCCATCATCGTATATTTTTTGCTTTGCTAGTGGATTTTTACTTCTTCCTTTGCCTGTGGACGTAGACTTTCATACCGAACCACACAAATCTTGTGCCTTCTATCATCTGGCCCTTCTTTTCATCTTGTAGTTTGCTTCTCAATTACTTGTGGCTTCCAAAAACAAACAATTGAAATAGAAGATGTGCCAATACTAATAAAATCTAACAAAGACAATTCTAGACATAAGAGAGGATTGTCATCATGAATAACACCTGCCTGAATATTGTAATGCCAAAGCCATCCTTCTCCCCACCATTGTATCTATGCTAACAATCTGGATGTTAAAGTGCATAACATCCTTCATTAGCCACATTTCTATAATAACACCATTTTGGCCAAATTCTAGCTTGAGTCAACAAAGAATTGACCCAATTAATTATTTGGAAAATGATTATACAGTCCTTTTTAAAATGTCATGATTTAAAAAATGCCTCACAATTTGTTGAAATCTTTCTCATGTTCAAAATTTTGATTCTTAACTTTTTTAAGATATTTTTACCCTTCGTACAAATAAATCGTCTAAAGGTCTCAACATCTCAATAAAAAGGAGATTTACATATACATTTTGTAGACTAGATGAAATTCATATAAAGTATTTGCAAACATGGCTAACTTGAATCCCAACATAGGAGATTCACATATGAAATATGCAGATCTTCTAATATTTGCAAGCCGGATGTAAATCTTCTAAAATTTTAAATTTTGTGCTTGGTAGGTTTGCTCCATAGATTTGAGGCAGTCATGACATTCACACAGATGTCATGTGGACCTTCTTTAACTAAAAGCTCATTTAAAGTCAGGACGTACACCCATAAATATATATCTGACCTTTGCAAATGTCTGTCATAAATAACCTTACCATCATATGTTTTCTTATTCGAATTAGAAGGTTTGCATCACATATTTGCAGATGTCACAACCTTCACGCAGATACCATGAGAATACGTGGGTTGACTTAGGGTTAAATTTTTATGCTTAAAAAGGTTAGGATAGAAAAATATGATTTAGGCAAGTTTGGTTAGATTATGCGCTTCACAAAAATAATATGTTGAACCTTAAGCTAAGTTCAACATTTTGGGTAGGCTTTACAAGTGAGTTGGTTTCAAGGTCTGGGCTTGTGAAAAGGTCTACTACAGGTACACTAGATTTTGAGTTGCCGAGGCAAGGTCTCAACCGCCGGTTAGCTTGCGTGAGCCACACAAACTTGGACTTAGGTTGTAGCTAAGTTCCTTGGAATGATGCAGATAGTTTGAACACATATGGATAATGGGTCGGATAACTTAGTTTTGGTTCATACAACTTGATTTGTTCCATCAAATGAGTGTTTGAACACATTTACTATAGATTTTAGCCATTGATATAAATCTCAGATTGAATCCAAATACCAAAAAAGTATAACATTTTTGTAATTTGAAGAAAAAAATAAAAAATCACATTTTTTATATAAAACTTTAAATATAAAATCCCTAATTCAGAAAACCCTAAATTGAAACCTTAATTCAAACACTAATTCAAAAATCCCTAATCAAATCAAACCTTAATTCAAAAAACCCTAATTCAAAACCTAATTAAAAACCCTAATCATGTAACATCCCAAAATTTTAACCCTAAAATATGAGAAAAAAATCTTTTTTTTGAAACCTCTCCTTTATTGTAAGAAACAAAATTATAGCAAAAACTTCATTTAGTTAACAATCCTAGACAGGTCACAGGTACATAACCAAAACTAAACCATAACACATATTTATTAATTTCAAATCATCATCCACAATATTATGAATCAGAGTTTATACAATTTAAGCAACCCAATTAAAAACAATATCTAAACAAATCTAGAACCCAAACAGTTGCCCCCTTGTCTCTTTCTGCAGTATCCCACCAATGCTTCAACATGTCTACTCATTATATGTGTAGTTATCATATAGGAGTCAGACTCTATCTAAGTTTCAGTAGGACAAACACTAACAATGAGTCACATACAATACTAATAATACAAAAAATATATATTTGACTCAATAATCATGCTACAGTTTAAGCATATGATTCACATAAACACATTAATGTACAAGATATTAATTTAAACATGCTCATGTTTAGCATTTAACCATTCAAGGCATGTTCACAATCCACATGTAAGTACATACAAAATTAAGTATACACAACTAATTATGCATGAAAAATTAATTAATGCATGGATCTGCCCAACCTGCATGCATAAATAACTTCTTTACTTTTCTTTCTTAAGTGATGGATGCAATGTTCTAAATTATATGTACAACACAAATTTTGTTATTGTTCCCGAACAATTTGTGGGTATACACAAACATTAGCACAATAGCAAGAGGCTTGGGTTGTATATTCAAACAACTTATACTTTATCAACCTGGCATTGCATACTGCCCCGACTACAGAATTGTGTGAACAAATGTCGAGAGAGAATCCCAAAACAAAATCCCTGATTTATCAATACTCATTCAATTGAAGTTCATTCACCAACATTTCACAATACTAAGTGAGCCATTTGTTCTCAACTCAAAGGCTTGGGAGGGCCACCTTTTGGGCTTAGAGTAACCCCTGGAGCACCTGTGTATCGCCTACCCTAACTTGGTAAGCACAAGAGAATTAATATACATTCATATTAAATTATTAATTCTCTTATTCATTTATGCCATTCAACATATATAACATACACAGGGTTAAGAGCCTCCAACTTAGGCTCGGGCACCACCTCTATTAAGTCAAAACCATGGTCATCGACATGCCACAAGATACCTTTCGAGCTTTCTAATGTGCATGCATTTTCTAAGACTTATAGTAAAAACATAACCTTTAAACATATCATTATGCATACCACATAACATGTTGCACATAACCATACCATGCATTATATTAAAGCATCATACATAGTTCATTTTCATGCTATGCAACTAACCACAAGCCATACATGCATAAAAAGCATATGAATCATGCACTAAGTGTAATACTTGTGATTTTTTATAATTAATAAATCATTAAAATATGGATTATATACTTTAATTTGGTAGAATTAGAAATTTATCTAATGCCAACTTGAATTTGAAGTTACATATTGAATTGAGTCATAATCTAAATAGGGGTTTAACATTGAATTTAAATTTGGCATTAAATTAGATTTATATTACATGAATTTAATTTATTTTGAGAAGAATTTAAGGTAAATTTGGATTTTTATTTGGATATGGTTTTTATTAATTGAGTATGGAAATGGATGTGGTATGGTTTGCCAAAATCGGATTGGATCTCAATTGGATTTGAAATCCAAGATGAAAATCCATGACAAATCTAAATAGGCCAATTTATGGAATATGAACTCCATAATAAATTAATTCTAATTGATGTTTGGAGTCCCAAGGGCTGGACCTATGTGGGCCTAACCTAATGGACATCCTATATGAAAAAGAAAAAAATAATAATAAAGTCTATTAAATCCAAGTCAAAAGAAATCTAAAATTTTCCTAAGTTAAAATGAAATGTCTAATTATGAAGGAAGCAAAATTAGATTTATTTAAAAGGGAAACTTCTATCTTAAGTTAAGTAAGAGACTCCCTAGGAGGGGACACCCCATCCTAGTGGGCCCTCCTACTATGATTGGAGATTTAGTTAAAAAAAATAAAGAAACAAGAAAGAAAAAATCAAAAGTCAAGCTTTCCAAATAAAGAAAGGAGAGTTTAAAGGAAAGAGGCTTTTATTTCTTTTGGTAAGTTTCAAATACAAGGAGATGCCCCCCTTGGTGGGCCCTCTTGTCCATGATTGGAACCTCTTAAAAGAGGTAAGTCAATGCATATAGGTATGTATATGCTACATAATTATATTATATAGTTTAAATAAAATAAGCTTTTGAACTTAAAAAAAAATATAGCTAGTTAGAAGATGAGATTAAGAAAAAAAAATTATTGATTGTTGAAATACACAAAGAAAAAAACTTGTTTTAAGAAACTTTGGGCTGGAACTGGGAATGAGTTTGGAAGGTTTGGGAGGTTGAGAAAGTTAGCAAAAACCTCATAAAGAGGGAGGCTCACACGCCCTCCCTTATTTGGTTTCTTTGAGATTTTTTAAAAAATCTCTCTTTCTCTTTCCTCCTCACATATTTTTTTTTCTTCCTTCCAACCTTAGAAGTGGTGCAAACCTCCATTAAAGACCTACAACTACCTTAGAGAAGGTCTGAACTAACTTAAAAGGAGGCGCTTGTGAAGAAAAAAGTGAAGGTGTTGCTAAGAAGAATACGTTTTTGAGGTAGGAGATTTTTTACTTGCATTTGTGTCCAATTTTGGGATGCATTGGCATATCCTCTACTGATCCATAGTATGGATCAACATGTGATCTAGCTTAGAAGCATCTATAGCTGTGAATCTACATGAAATTATATTTTGAAAACCCAAAACTGTGTTTTGGTAGTATGGTTTTGAGAAAAAAATGATTTGGGAAAAAGTTAGTTTTAAGCCTTATTGCAAAAAAATAAATCAGTTTGAGAGAGAGAGTAGGATCTGTAATTCTATGATATACATTGATTATGTCCAGCATATCTAATGTAGGTAATATGGATTGGTTTAGTGATAGCATGGGTTTTAATGTTGCATTTTTTTTCATGCCTAAATCTATGCTAAAATATGAAAACCATTTTGTGAAAAGAATTAGGCAAAATCTGTTTTGAGTTTTATATTTCATGTTTAAGTCAAATTAACATGAGCATATTGGTCATTTTCTTTCATGCTAGTAATGTAGATAGAAATGATAATATATCTGTAAATTTATGATTTTATGGCTTGATTGATTTTCCATGTGGTTAATGTTAGATGTAGGTTGTTAGATAGACCCGTGATCTATTTAAGATTCACAAATGAAATATGTGATTATTGTTTTGTTTGGTTAGCATAAAAAGGCTAAATACTTACTTTAAAATACTGTAATCATGTTTAAAATATTAATATCTATAGTGGATTATGTTCTAATGTCATATTTAGCCTTGGGTTTATGAATGCATTATGAGTTTGAAATCTCTGTGATTCTATTCTTGTTTGGGACCCAACCAATTTTAAAAAAAAATTCTGTATCACCTAGAATATGAAGAAAAAATAAATAAAAATATTAGGATGATTTAAACATTTGTCGCTTAATTTTAGCATCTTTTTGTTCTGTTTGAGTCTAGATTGAGGGAGAAAACCCCACTTTAACAGAGCACAATTTTCATACTCTGGTTATAGGACTATCCTAACCTATTATTTTGAAAGTCATGAAAACCTATCTAAAACAACTCAATTTAAATTATAAAAAATCTGGAAGAGAGTCAATACATAGTGAAAGGTTCCTTCAAAAGGATTTTGTAAAAAAAATTAACAGTAAGTCCCAAGAAATTTTCCAAGTTGGAAAAATCTATGAAGTTTATAGAAATTGGTCTATAATTTTTTCCAGAACAGGGTTCAATTGCAGAATTTTTATAATTTCAGTATAGACAACTTTGAAGATCTGTTTCTTGGGTTGTATTTTTGATATGTTAGGGAAAACTCAGTAAAAAGTTGAAGGCTAAATTTATTCTCTTTAATTTTTAGTGGATTTTACAAAATCGGGTAAACAGAGGTTTGAATTGCTCTCACTTGTTCGTCCTAATGTCTAAGCATCTTTTAGTTTTCAAATCATGATGAGTAATGCATGAGACTTAAATTATGATATTTGATGGAGGTTAACTAAATATGCATCATTCATAATGAGGCATGATTTTGGCATAGATGGATGTATATGTATAATATATAATTGTATTTCTATGTGAAACATACAATTGATACGTTACGCCTTATGAACAATTGTATATGCATAGTTGTTCATGATATGCTTATGTGCATGCCATGAAAGATTATATATTGCATACATGAAGTGAATTACAAAGCAATGCTATGCTTGAAATGTGCATATGTAAGTATGGATGATTAGCCCACCCTGATTATGATAATACATATTGATTGTAATGATAAAGACTAATCAAACTTATACATGTTAGTGTCATTTATATATTGTTGCATATGAACCAATGATGTGATTGAATATTTACATCGGCACACTTAACAAGATGGTTAATCAAAAAAACAAAATAAAAAAAGTTAATTCACTTGTAGCTTACTGAGAGAGAGTAAGCATGGTATAAAGAGTGACTCTATGGAGATATTACTCAAGCATGGAAGGTTACTTTGTTCTCCACCCACAGAGTTAGGAGGAATTACCATGACTTGTTCGCGGTGTGGTAGGTAAGACTCATAAGGAAATACTAATATATTAGGTTGCAGAATTTGGCAACTCTTTCGAATTTACTGTCCCTTCTCTAGAAGTATAACCAGTGTTAGAGTGTAATGCAAGTTAATAAAACACAATTGTATAAATGTACAAGCATGGGCCGTACCTCCAAAAGTGGGTAACTCTGTGTTGTACCCACAAATGATTGATAAAGTAAAATAAGAATGTGAAACAAATATAGTTAGAACATTGCATGCATCATTTATGAAAGAAAATAATAATTGAATATAAGAATTTATTCTTACATGGAGAACTAATACAACTGAAATGGTAAGTTCATGCATCATGTAATTATTTATGCATATGTATTATTTTGACGCACTATTGCAAATCCACAGAATATGTGTGTATGAAGATGCTTTGTTGTTATGACACATTCACTTTAGAGCATGTCGCACGATTATTGACTACTAAGGAATTTACATGAATATTATGGTATGTAATATATTTTCTAAGCGAGGTTGTGTCTTAATGTATGTTCATATCGTTCATAAATGCAAACATATTTATTTCCTACTTAGACTCGAGTTGTCTGACCCGATTAATTTAACATTTTTTAGATTTTGAAGAGGTTGAGTGATTTTCTTCTACATAACTATTACGTTGGACTTTGCTTACTACTTGTCGAGGTGGTTGTTTTGTTTTCTCCCTTCAGGAACTCTTAGATTTGGCTTTTGACATGATGTTTAGTGGTGGTTCTGGATCTTGACCATTATGAATGATTTAATTTTATTCAATTCAATTCAATTAATGATGATATACTATCCTTATTATAATTTAGTTACTTAATAGTTTGGTACAACAACTGTGACAATCCCGAATCAAATGTTTCCTTTGAGATTTACAAAAAAAAAATCTTCAAAAAAATAAAGTTATGAATCAAGGTTGTTACAGGTTTATTATCAGAGCCACACTAAACTGATCAAAGCCAAGCCAATAAAGTCAGCAATTAAGGATCTATATATTAAATGATATTAACTACTTTAATTTTATAGATAGCCAGACGTCAACCTCAGGATTGGGCAGCTCAAAGAGACTTCATGATGCAGAGCATCCAGAGATTTAGAGTTCAGAAGCAAAGTTGGATCCCAATCCAACTCTTCAGATCTAATCCGGGCATCGCTACCCAATGTGATCCACATGCTTGCAGAACATCTCTTGTCCTAGTGGATCTATAGTTTAGTCAGTGGTCGTCGTGCTCCTTCACTAGAGGCATCAATTCCATTGTGTCTTCATGGAATCATATTTTTGGATATTTTGCCTACTGTCTTTATTTCATGTAATTTTTTTTATTTTTTTTATTATTTTAGTAGCCAGATTCTACAGATCCGAATAATTCTGGTGCCCTGTAGGATTCTTTTATGGCACTAGAGGATGTATGGGGAACACAGGTAGTTTTTGTTTTTTTTAATTGCATTATTTCTAATGTGTTTTTGTGCAGAATCAAGTTGGCTGCATGTTTTGGATCTAAATCAAGATCCATACCTAAGAGGAACTAGTTGGTGCCACTTGGTATGGACTAATATAGCCTTCATTCAAATCCAGCCTTGACTATTCCAAGTCAATATGGTTGTTGGACCTCTTAATGGTCCTTAGCCAAAATTAGCTTAGTCAAAATCGCAGGTTGTGCTATACTTGAGAAGGTCATTTTTCTCTTTAATGTGGCTCTTCCCCAAGCTTATTAATCAAGGGAGGTGGACCAAGGGAAGGTGGCTTTTGTTCTGAAATTTTTGAATTTTTCTTGGTGGAGAAGAAGTGTTTGAAGGGTGAAGACAATCTCAGTATTTTGACCGTATCTTCCTAGATACCAGTCCAAATTACATGATCTTTATCTTGTTGGAAATCTAAGATCTTGTCCTACAAGTTTGCTGTTTACCATTTTACTTGAGTCAACTCAGTTAAACTACTAAAATCCTTGGTAAGTTTCCTGCTGACAACATCAATCCCTTTGGCTGGTGGAAAGCTCGAGTTTCTGAGTTTTTTTTAGAATCTCTTTTGTGAAGATCGACCTTGACATGTTGTGAAAGCTTGAGGTTTGTGGTTACTGGCCCTCAAAGTGATTGTTCAACCTTCTATCAAAAAAAAAATCTCCATTGGTGTCGGTTGCTTCCCAGCGACATCCCATTGCTGTCATCCGGATAAAAAACTTGTTCCTTCATTTTTTTTCATATGTATTTTCTCATTGAATATTCCTTGTGAGTTGCAAGTAGATTATTTTCTGTTATTAGAATGAATGTTTGGAATATGTATGTTACTAAGTGATTCTATTGTTCACAAAAATATCAAGTTCGATTTGTTATCACATAACTCGATGTCCTGTCAAAACCCGAATTCTGAGTTGTTTGGGATGACTCCAAATAAAGAATTGTATTGGCCTTGATACTAGTCGGTTTCTGGAGTTCTTTAACTTCCCGAAAAGCTAAGATGATTTTCTACAACTTTGTAGTTGAGGCCATTTCGTGAATCAACTTTCTGTATCCTTGAAAAGTGTTGATAAGATTTTAGACTGATAGGAGTTTACTATCACCTGTTTGGTTCAGAACACACTTGGTGGTGTTTGGTATTTTTTAATTATCTTGAGATTCCCTGCATAAAAAATCAATTTGTTTGATTCTGTGGAATGCTAGAACCAAGATCTAAAAATTTTGTGTTTAAAGTCTTAGCTAAATCTTTATTTATGTGTCTCAAAATATCAATCTTTTTACTTTTGTTGAATAGTTGGAAATTTAATTCATTAGTTAATATCTCATACCATTTCCAGAATTCAAAAATTTATAGTGACTCATAGAAAACTCAAAAAAAATCCAAATCTTAGTTCGTTGGAAAGGTCTGGATATGACCTACATTTTCTCAGCTGGTGGTTTTCACAAACCCCACTGTCTGATAGGCCAAAAACTCCTGCAAACAGACTGTTCGCAGAGTCCAAAAGTCTGCCATAGATGTGTCTATTTGTCCCAGTCCCGAGCCCATGGAATAGACACCTCTGATCCAAATCTAGTGATTTCAGATTTATTGGAAAGGCGTGCAAATCCTGCACAACTTCTCTTTGGACCGCCTCTATTGAAACAAAGTGCACAGGTCCCCAAAACCATATTTGCTTGAGTCCTATTTGGACTCATCTTTGTAAAAGCTTCCACACATGTTAAGATCCATTTGGATCTTGGATCGGTATTCACCGAGTCCACATCATGTTGTGGAAGGTCAATTTTTTTTTTAGGTACCATTCACCATGACGGGTCGAATGGGCAGTCGAGGTCAAAATAACTTTAATAGAGGAAACGATGAACGTGATCATCGATATGAAGTACGAGATTTACAAAGATAACTCGTCAAAGCTAATCGCCAAGTTGAAGAGTTAACTCGCTAGATGGCTGAAAATGCTAGAGTTCAAGATCGGCGAACTGAGAGAAGTCCTCACAGTTCTCGAGGATCTCATGAGACTCAATCATATGAATATGATGATAACTTTGAGTCACACCGATGAAGTCCAGAGAGAAGAGATAACCTACAGTCGAGGAGATCCCATTGGGATTCTGGCTTACGATTTGATATTCCAAAATTCAAGGAGACTGGAACTCTCGAAGAATTCTTAGATTGGATTAGTGAAGTTAGAGAAATCCTTAAATTTAAGAAAGTCTCGGAAAATCATCGTGTGAGATTGATATCCCTCAAATTGAAGGGTCGAGTTGCAGCCTGGTGGCGTCATCTCAAACAAACACATAGACATTAGGGTCATGCCCCGATTGAGCGTTGGGAACACATAGAGCAGAAACGTCGTGCTCAATTCTTACCTCTGAACTATCACATAGAACTATATCATAAGTATCAAAGTCTAAAGCAAGGAACCCAGTCAGTGGATCAATACACCAAAGATTTTCATGATCTCATTGCACGGAATAACATCCATGAAAGTGAAGAATAGTTAGTATCAAAATATATTAGAGGTCTGAACTTTCAATTACAGGATATGCTTAATTTTGTTGAGTGTTGGACTGTGTCCGAGGCTTATCAAAAAGCGCATCAATGGGAAAGGTCTACTCAACAAAAGACCTTGGCAAAATTTAGTCAGACTACTAGACCCCCAGTGCAGGCCCCAGTAGTCCCAAGTAGAAAGGTTGACCCACCCTACCGACACCCCAATACGACTAACTTGTCTAGGGTTATGAGTCAGAATGCTCCGGTAGAAATCCAAGCTCGAACTTCTAGTTCCAATACCCCCATCAAGTGCTACACTTGTGGCAAGCCGGGTCACAAGTCCACTAAGTATTATGGCAAGGCCCTGTTCATTGAAGGATCATATATTGAGGACGATTCTAGATTGGATCTCGAATCCAATCCTATTTATGATCAAGATCTTGAGGATTTTGAGGGAGATTCCGAAGAGGAGCATGTGGAAGAGGTGTTGTTGCCTGATAAAGATGAAGCACTCATTTCTAGGAGGATATGTTTAACCCCACACCAAAAAGTGAATGGCCGTTAGCTTTGAACTCACATATTTGAGTCTGCTTGTACCATCAATGAGAAAGTATGTCAATTTATCATTGACTCCAGTTGTTGTAAAAATATGATATCGATTGAAGCCATGACCAAGTTAAACTTGAGTTATAAAACTCATCCCCGTCCATATCAGATGTCGTGGCTCTAGAAGAGCATCAACGTTCATGTTTACCAGCAGTGTTTGGTCAATTTCTCAATAGGCAACACCTACTTTGATCAAGTTTGGTGTGATGTGCTTCCTATGGATGCGAGTCACTTGATTTTAGAAAGACCTTGGCAATATGATCGAAATGTCATACATCATGGTAAGACCAATGTTTATTCCTTCACTTTTGAGGGCAAAAAAATCAAGTTACTTCCTTCAAAAGATCTGCTTTCATTATCTTCTGCCTCATCATCCATTGACCAATCCACTATTCTGGCTATAATTCCTCCATCTCCATTTGTTATCCCCATTTTCCCTTATGATACCCTTAAGATTGTTGCATCTCAAATTAAGGGACCCAGTGTGTTCATTGCGAGGCATGAACTACAGAATTTATGGAAATCCCATTTTGTCATGAAGGATTCCCTAGCGGACCCTTCTCCTGAATTCGATAGTGATTCTATCATTGAAGTTAATGAGGAAATCATGAAGGAACTCTCACCTGAATTTGAGGTTCCTATGAGTGCATTCATTTCTGATCCAGTCTTTGAAGAGATGAATGCATAACCGACCTTCATTAGAGAGATCAATGAGTTGTCTGATCTTTCTTCACTTTCTAACATAGAAGATCATGAAGAGTTGTCTCACATCATTTCTGACAACCCTTTATTCATGAAGAATCCTGAAGATTGTCCAACCTGGTTCGAGGACAACTTCATCTTTGATAATTTGCTCTATGGCGATGTTGATGAAGACATCAAAGATGAAGAAGCATTTCAGTGTGAGGATGTCATCGATGACTTCACACTTGTCATTAATAATCCCATTTTTTAGGCTAATGTTGAAATTGAAAGGCTGAAATGGCAATTATGCATATCCCAAATTTATTTTGGAAACATCAGGATTTATTCGATAATATAGACTCTACATTCTTAATAAATCCTCATAGTAAATATGAATTGTTGTTATATTGTATTGTTCGTGAATTGCCATATGATTACCAAAATGTTAATAAAAAATTTGCAATATTGAATCACGTGCTATATAGTAAATTGATATATGCGGCTGACCGAACATTTGTTAGTATCTGCAGAGCGTTGATGCAAGGTAAGGTTATTAAATATAATGTTTTACATAATTTTGAGCTTTAATTCCATTGTTCTGCATCACATTTATCTGAATTTCTTTTTGCTCGACATATTGCATTATATTGCATCAAATATCCTTGTCATTCTTATATAAAATTTATTGCCTTGTTTAGTTCTCGTTTATTTGCCTTGAACAAATTCTGTGTTGATTACATTTTGAATGTGTGCAAGGATTATGGAGTGACGTTTGAGCAGAAACAGACTCTGAGAATGAAGCATTTCGACCCAAGGGATGTGTGAACACCCCAAAATTTTCAAAATATTATAAATATTCCCTTTTTGCCCCTGACCCCATTTTTTGAGCAATCGAGCCAGTTCTAAATATAAATTCTAATATTTCTCAGATTTTATTGAAATTAAATTCATTTTTTTACATCTGACTCAGTTTCGGATCCGGATTCATTGCCAAAATCCAAATCTGAGCCTCGTTGTCCAATTTTCAAATTGTAATTATAAAAATACCAAAAATAGTTTTAAATAGCTCGGACAGTCCATCCGACATCTGTTTGGATCCATTGCTCTATATCTCTCAATTTGAGGTCAAAAACTCGAAAAGTTTCTCAAATTTTGAATTCAAACTTATTTTCTGAAGAAATCGAAATCCAAACTTCCAGAAAGCTCTTTTTTTTTGTAAATTTTTATAAAAAAAAAGTTTTATCTCTCGTACTGCTTAGGTTTTAGAATTTTATTTCCAAAAATAACAAAAAATCAGAAAATACCAAGAAAAGAGCAAAAAAATCCAAACAATAAAGAAAATTACCAAAAAATGGTTTTAAAAACCCGTTTTTAGGAAAACTTTTCAAAAGAACCTCTTTTTGGAAAATTTCGAAAAAGAAACCTTCAAAACCCTCATTTATCGCTTTCTCCCTCGGACAGACCTTCCAGAATCCTCTTCCCCGTCGGAACTCCTCCACCCTCCATCAGCCGCCTGATTCCCCTCTTTGGCTCATCACAGCCATCGACCCTTCTTCGCTTTCCACCTTTGCGATCAACCCCCATTCATTCTCAACCCTCGATGCCTAACAACCTCTCCCTCTCGTAAATCGCCACCTCCAGAAGCTTCCCCGTTGAGATCTTTCATCCCTCCATCACCGAACTCCCCCATGGCCTTCCAACCATCCATCGCCAACGGCCTCCCAGTTTCCAGAACCCTCCTCTTCCTCTTTAAAAGGGGAACACGCAGTGGACTCCAGGCATGGATTACATCTGCTTCACCCCTCCAGGATCGATCATCAATCACACGACTCTCTTGCATCTATTCGCCATTAACATCCCCATTGTTTCTCTTATTTCCTACAACACAAGGCCACCAGCAAGAATACAAGAACACCGAAAGATCCATTTCGTCCATCCATAGTCGGATTTCTCCATTAATTCACGAATAAACAGTGTGATCTGATATTCACAAGGTGGAGGTGGCATTACCAGGTACGTTGGTAAAAACTGAAATTGCTTTCATTTTAGAATCAGAATCTGCTGAATTTTATAAAATTGCTTGTTCATTCGCATACTACCAAAAAGAAATCATTCATTTCCTTCCAGTTTAGCAAAGTTTTTTTTTTGTTACATATATGGTTCACTAAGTTACCCATAACACTTATTGGAATCACAATCTCACCTCTGTGAACTCACAACTTACAATTTCATCACATTTTTTTTTAGTTGCTGTAACCTTCATAGGCTACAACCGTGCTTATTGTGGTTTTCACTTTAGTGTCTATAGCAGTAACAAACATTGTAGCAGCCTCCATTTTTCTTTTTTTTTTAGCATTATTCAACACCGCTGAAGTCTTCACCGTGCACAGCCGCCACTCATTGCACAAATATCTCATATAATATATGTTCCCCTGCATCTACATATCCTGTCCTGCATCTTGCACTTACTAGACACCATACAATCACTTCAGATGTTATATTTCATCTTTCACCACTTGTCTATCACACCTAGCACCTACTTTGCCCTTCACAGTCACCAGTTACACATGGCTACCTCAACAGCTGTATGGTAAGTTATCAACCATTTAATACATGTCATTCCTAAATGAATTTCCATTGCTAGCAGGAACCAATGTTATGCTTGACCCATCAAATGATTAACCCACTGAAAGGTTATTGGCTATTGAAAGGAAATAAGAAGTAATCTGAGGCTAGCTGATCTAAGTGGGAATTAGTTGAGTGAACCTTTTCCAAAGACAACCTCTTAATCCTTATAGATGAATCATCTGAAGGTTTTTACATAATCTGATGAATTGGCTGGCATTAGTCAATGCTTTGAAGAAGAGTCTTTGAAGACAAGTTTCTTTTGTAATGCTGCCTTTAGGGGATTTTTTTTAGAGAATTCATAAAGTTATGGTTTGAAAATACAAACTGTATCCAAAATTCATTCAGATCTCTGAATGACAGCAAGGGTTGGTATTGATAATGAGCAACTTGTTGCTCTGATATTTCTAAGGAAAATCAAAGTGGTCCTAGAACTGGATGACCTTTACTGCCTTCATCCATTACATATGACTTCCCACACATAGGTTTGCTTAGGATATTACCCATATATGTATGTATATATATATATATATATATATATATATATATATATATATATATATATATATATATATATATATATATATATATGTGTATACATGTATATGTGTATATTTTCTCATAAATGCAAGGTATGCCATATGCTTCTCCTATTTAGCATAGCATCTTATGGAACTATCATAACCATATATATTTGTATATTTTCAACCCAATTTCTTTCACTTTCTCTTGGCATTGTACTAACTCTATTTTGCAGGAATATGTGAAAAGGGGGAATTGAAAGTTTCCAATATTTTTTATTTCAGTGTTGTAATAAGCTAGACATTAATGAAAAACTCTATATTTCTAGCCTTAGATAGAATGAATGAGCATATAAATATTGTTTGTTTCATTATTCTCCTTTATTCTGAAAATTCACAAATGGAAGCACGAATGACACGTGCACCATTCTAATAGGAGGTGATTAAATCCTAAGTTGATGATTTGCATCAATGGTCATAGTCAGGATGTGAACAAAACTTAGGATTTTCATCTTTTATGGAATAACACTAGATCCACACTGGATCCTTTTTAAAAAATCATCATATTTTCAAATATTTTTTTCTCCTTTATTAGAGTTTAATTTAGAAATTAACTCAAGATATATATCAATGGCCATAGTCAGGATATATTGAGAGATTAATTTCATTTTAAACCCTATAAAGGCACCAAAATGTATTTTATTTTCTATTTGAATTCAAATACGATGATTGTATAATGCATTCAATGACCATAGTCAGGGATGTATTATATCTTCAATCCTATTTTAATTCACTTAAAGAATGAGATATGATTTTTTTAAATTCAAGTTCAAATTTCTTCAAATTCATTTCATCATCTAGGATAGAATTGCATCATATTTTCAAAATTCCTTTTTCAAAAACTCCAAGTGATCTCAGATATCTTTCTTCAATCTCTATTTCAATTCATTCTTCTATCTTATTTCAAAGATTCAAAATTTCAATTTCAAAGTCCAATTTGACTTTGAAATTTCAAATTCAATGTTATATTAAAAATTCCATTTCCAGATTCAAGTCCAATTTCAAAGTTCAATTTAACTTTGAGATTTCCGATTCATCTTCTAAATTCAAAATCAAGTTTATTTTCTTATCTTCAAAATTCTAAATCAAAGTTTGAGATTGATTCTGAATCTCAAAACTTAACTCTTCCTAAGTTTTAAATTCAATCCGAGTTTTCAAAACCCAGACCCATCTTCAAAAGTCCCATTTGAACTTTCAAAACCCAAATCCAAAGTTAGAACCCAATTTCATCTTGGATTCCAGATCTTGGATCCAATTCCATTTAGGATCTAGAATCCAATTCCATTTCGGATTCCAGATCTTGGATCCAATTCCATTTAGGATCCAGAACCCAACTTCATCTTGAATTTCAGACTTCATATCCAAATTCCATTTTAGGTTCCAGATTTCGGATCCAACTCAACCTTGGATCTTAGACTTCAAATCCAAATTTCATTCTAGGTTCCAGATTCCGGATCCAATCCGATCTTGGATCTCAGATTTTAGATCCAAATTCCATTTAGGACTCCAGAATTCAACTGCATCTTGGATCTTAGACTTCGGATCCAATCCTATTCCAGAATCTGGATCCAATCGCATCTCGGATCTCAGATCCAATTCCATCTTGGATATTAGACTTCAAATCAAAATTTCATTTTCAAAACCAATTCCAATTCCAATTGTCAAAGCCAATTTCGAATTTATTTCTCAAAGTCTAAATCCCAATTCAAATTCCTATTTAGATATTGAATTCAAAGTCGATCCTTGAAAGTCGATTCCAATTCAAAGTCCATTATGACTTTGAAAAATCATTCTTATTTCAAAATTCCAATTCTAAATACCTTCATCCACAGATTTATCTCTCCAAATCCCAATCATTCCAAGACTTAGAAATTCAAGTCTCTTCTTCCAGATCTATTTAAAAATCTTGAGTTGGATTCAAGATCTAAAATCCAATTCAAAATCCTTTAAAACTTTTTCTTCACTCCATTATCAATTTCATCTCAGCAAAACTTGGAATTTTTCAAAATATTTTCTCAAAAGAGCATACATCTTTGCATTCGCACCATGACTTCCGAGGCTTATCCTATTTTCAGAAAGTGCATGAACTTACAGAACAAAAAGATACCAATCTTTGGCAGACAACTGGTTGCAAGTATAAGATGACAGAGTCGCAGAAAACAGAAATACATGATAGGCCAAAAAAGAATTAATTGCATATTTGCGTTCAAAGTTAGATATGTTAAAATAGGAATGTTATACACAAGTATTTATACTTTGGTCACGATTATATCAGATAAGTTTACAAAGTAAAAGAAGAGATAGAAAGAATAAACAAATCCAACCAAGAAATGCAAGAAAATAAAAAGATAACGCTTGACATGGTAAAAACCATCTAAAAATAGGTATTATCAGCATAAAATTCAAAAATATTATACTTTTAATTAAAAAGTGTAGTAGCCCACATTCACTGGGCCCAAAAGAAGATATGCATCGTATTCCAAAAAATTGAATTTTTAATAGATTATTTAAAAAAGTCAAAAAATTAAAACATTTCTAAAAATTCACAATGCAAGAAACATTGACATTATCTATAAAATAAAGTCATAATTACCACATATCAAACAATTATGAACTATATAAGACATTGAATATCCAATAATCAAGGAAATATATTATAAACGGCATGCGTATCTCACAAAATACCGAGGCATATCAACGTGTTGTATTATTGTACCGTATCTTACAATACACTGGTGTATCTTGTGATACACCCGTTACAGGTACAATAGACACTTGTATCATGATACAAGTGTGCATCATATTGCATAATTAAGGCCATAGTTACAATACCCATCGTAGCGTAACGTACAGTAATCTACAACAATTACAACACTGCTATCATCAGCCAGGGCCTTCAAAAAAATGTAAAAGAAACTGAAAACTTTCTTATTTTTGTTTTAGGCAACAACTAAAATTCAGCAGCCAAAGTTCAAGAATAATTAACCTGCACCTATCACTGCTGGATTCCACTATTATGCAGAATCCTAAACTTTGTGATCGTATTTGACTATTAGGTGTTCCAAGTGAAAGATTGCAACCCAAGGCTCATTCTGCCACTTGCACTCACAATAAAAGTGTACCATCAAGATATGTAACAGCCTGAGAGTAACCATATTTAGAGGGAAATCATGCGAGCAAGGGATCCAAGGAGCGGCTATGTGCCGTAGCCAATCACATGACAGCATTTCACGTGGGGCCTGTACTCTGTAACTGTGAGAGAGCTCCATGCAATGCTGTCATGTGATTGGCTATGGACCGCTCCATTGATCTCTTCTCAAATCATGCTGCATGTATGTTTTGTGACACTGGAAATGTTTCAAAGGTCCAAATTTAAGTTTCATTTCTGTATTAAATATAGGAGTAATTACAAACAGCTGCCAGCTTTATCTGAATGTATTTCAAATACTCATCTGGTGTAAAAAAAGACATTTTTGTCCTTTTCTTATAAAGAAACTGATCCCAGGCTATGGTCTTAAACAAATCAACAATGAGGGCATTTTAGCAGCTTTGCTTGACTAAACAAAAGTAAACTTATGTTACTAGGATCAAGTGTGTCTTTGAAACAAAAATTATAAAAGCAGGTAGTTAACTGCAATAAACAAATTGTTGGGCATTTTTATGTAAGTAGCTGATAAGTTGGGCAGATTTTTTGTGAATAAATATATAGATTATAATTAAAGCCACATTTTATTATACAATAAAAGTGTAACTGCACATATGTGCCAACATGTCTTGGGCAAGTGCATATATTTTTCACTGCTTCCAAGTCAATCACATGAACAAGTTTTATCATTTTCCGGGAGATCTGTGTTAAAGACTTAAACAGCCAATTTGGGACTTGGCTTTACTTAATCCAACATACTGGGAGCATGAACTGAGACTTACATAACTTGAGGGTCATAAAACTTAGTTTCCAATAAGTTTCACACCCACTTGATATAATGGTGACATGACCAAGTTACAAGGTTACATGGACCCAAACTTCAATTTTAGTTCAATAAAAAATGCATGGAAAGGAAACCGTAAGCTAAGTCTGGCGTCATTCACGCTTAAAACAAATATGGCAAATCACTAAGATATAGCAAAAAAGATCCTGAGCATCAATTTGAATTGAATTCTATCATATGATTGGACATTAATCATCATGCAAGTTCTGAAGAAAAGCCATGTTGCAGTTTTTAAAACTACAATATGGTGAAAATGGAGAACTTTAAATATAAGGATATCCAAGTGGTAATTTGCAGCAAATAGCACTGACGGAAAAAACGGTTAGGAATGAAACTAGTACATATTACGAAAATACAAGCATGCATGATAATAAAGACAGCAGATCATCATCATCACCAAGACCTATTCTAACCATGCAGTGTAATGGAGGTGGACAAAAGAAGACAATCATATAAGACTAGAACAGGGACGGTGCAGCGCAGTAATAAAGCACACATAACAAACGAGATTATATTGAGATAGAATCTAGGAAACCTAAAATTAGGCAGATTAGTGATGAGAGGATGAAAGCAGAACAGAAAAACGTACAAAATTTCGAAATTGGAAAAGAGGAAAAATCTGTGTACTAAGTAAGAGGAGCCTCCATTTTGGTACAGATCAATGAATATCCCACAGTAACTAACAAAACCCAACATCAGGGATTGCATTCCTTTATATGATGTTAATAAAAAAAACAAAGTGGAAAAAATTGGATAAAAATCAAAATCATGAATTTTCAAACAGTTCTACCACCAAAACATGGATCAGAACTGAAAACTATCGCTGCCACCTCGCTTCTTTCCATAATAATCCAAATACCATTTCACAAACTTCTTCAAACCTGTCTGCAGGTCGGTCGTCTGCTTGTATCCCAATTCGTGCTGTGCAAGGCTGATATTCGCGTGCGTGAATTGCACGTCCCCATTCCTCGGCAACTTCAGCACCTTCCTCTTTGCCTTAACCATCAACATTCTCTCCAACATGGTAACCAATTCGCTCACTGGAACAGGCGAGGTATTGCCCAGATTATATATCCTCAATTGAGCAGGTCCGCTCTTCTTCCCGCCGCTCCCCTTGCTGTTCTCCTCCGTGTCCAACGAGGCAACGCACCCCTTCACAATATCATCAATGTAGGTAAAATCCCTCTCAACGGTGCCGTGATCTGCACTTTCGTAGATGGGTATGCCCTTTCCCTTCAACATGTCTCTCGTAAAGAAGAAATAGGTCATATCAGGCCTACACCAAGAACCATAAACAGTGAAAAATCTCAACCCAGTAATGGAAAGACCATGAATATGGTTATAGGTGTGGGCAATCTCCTCTTCCACCTTCTTTGGTGGCGGCGTAGAGGCTCGCCGGCTTGTCCGTCAGATCAGATTCCGAAAATGGCACCTTGGTATTCAATCTATAGACTGAACTCGACGAAACCCACACGATCGCAAGACACATTATATTTTAAATCTTCCGGACACATTATATTTTAAAAATTACTACCAATGCATGCCACTAAGAGAAATTAACTGAATATAAAATAGTTTCAATTATTCGAATAAATAGTCAATTAAATAATCGATGATTGTTAAAATTAAAATGAGACAAGTAGCCCTTGGGATCATCGAAATCATCAGCCTTCACAGTCCTCTCTAGCACCCTTCACTTGCTCATCACACACATATTTTTTAAAAATATTTTATTTTGAAAGCATGAGACTTTGAAAAGTCTTAGTAAAATTCACACAGTTAATGCAAGATACAATACATAAAGCTTGCATAATATGCAACAATTACTAAAACACTGCATTAAACATCTAATAGGCAAAGTAAACGATTTCATAAGATATTCATGTATTCATGATTTAAAAAAATATACACAAGTATTGTATAACAATTTCATGTATCGCTAACATTATTCAAATAAAATCAAGACGTTTATTAATATGCATGAATCCACACAATCACATGAACATAAATAAATGTGCAGTAGAGTAAAGTGAGCAAGTATTTTATGTTCTACTTGATTACCATAGCCTACCTAGGTATGACGTAGGATCGACCCAAAACAGACTAGACTACCCTAGTAATTATTATGTTATATATCTTAGTTTTCTCAAGTAGATGCTGAGTCATATCTTTCAAGAGAGGAGTCAGACCATGAGAGGTAGCAGCATACTCTGAGAGAAATCAACCTAAGGGTGTAGAATCCACCACAATGATGAGCATAATTACTCACTTCTGCAGAAGTACTTTATGGGTATGCCTGCCTAGGATATAAGAAACAGTCCTAGTCACCCTAAATTCCCTAGGTTGGGAGATTGTCGAAGCATTTCCCCTCGTAGCATAAAAAGAATAAGGCCCAGAACATTCATACTGTTTGTCCTCACTAAGGTAGACCAAATCAGTTTTTTCGGTTCAGCATACCTTGGTAAAGGCATATTCGAAACTATATCATAGGGTTATCTTTATCAATTAGGTCATAGGTAAATGCAACTACCATTTAGGCTAATGCATTGTCATCTTACTATTCTCTCCGTTGAAATAATAAATTATTAATTTATCAAGCACACTAAGTGCTCATACAACCCTCTGAGATTTCTATCATCATGTATACATTTCATAATTACTACATCTCAGAGCATAACATGCATTTTCATAACAGAAAATCACGTCAGCATGCTATTTAATAATTTATTCATGAAGTAGCATAATATTTTCAATATTCAAAAATAAGCATGCAATAATATGGCATATATGTATCATTCTTAAACCGCACATATGGCCAATATGCAATAAAATCAACATGTTCATTTTCATCTTTCACATGTTTTGCACTTACAAACATGCTCATAATCAATTTATCATAAAAGAAATGACATAATTAAACTGGTATAATTGAATTGATTCATGAATCTTAATTACAATACGTGTAGGAGCTTTTTACTCAGAAACAGGGTATTCATACACCATAATCATAGTAATCAAACTCACCTTTATCTCCATCATAAACATTTACATCAGATCTAATATGATTCAAAATTAAATTTTGATTGATTTAGGAAAAACATCAAAACATAATTAAAGTCATACACTCGACTTTCCCAATAAGAGCTCCCATAAACTCTCACCGAGTAAATCAACCTGACTCTAATTAATATCTTGACTTTTCAGTACTCAAATCATATCAGCCCTAAATAAAATATTCATGATAACCTAAAAATTAAATAACTCACTACCACTAACCCATAACAAAAAATACATAAGTCATTTTCCTCGATCTAAGCCTCCATAAGCCTAAACTAGAAAGACTTATGTATTTTTAACTACGTTCAATTGTAACCACACTTAAACAAGGTGAATACACATAACTTGATTCAATTCATATTGTACAAAGCTTATAAACATCATATCTCAACAACAAATGCATTTGGAAGAATCAAAATCCAAGAAAGAGTTCAAAACACTAAATTGATTTATGAGAAATTGAGGTTTTGATTCTCTCAACCATAACTCGTTAAATCATCATTAAGTCAATCATAAATTCAGATATTAAACAAGCTAAATATGTTGAACATGATCATATAAACAAAGGTACTCTCTATTAGAAATGAATAAAATAATTGATTAACAAGATAATCAAGATTTAGCCATCTCTTTCAATTGCAACCTGCATAGATTACTATTAAGATCCTTTCTAGATGATTACCCCTTTATTTATAATTCAATAAATTTTATAACCACTGATAATATGCAGTATGTCAGAAAAATATTAAAACCACGAGATCCAAACATTTTACTACTTGATTACAAACATAAGTCGTCAGGGAAAATTCGGATCCCTGATAACCTATTTTTATAAAAGCTGTTAGGAATAACAAAATGCATATAAGGTCATGATATTTGTACCGTAGTTGTTTGTGCTTGTCCAGAACATAACCTAACAAATAGATTTCAAAAATAATAAATATAAAAAAAATTAAAAATATTCTACTAAACCCTGTTTGAACACGATTTCGATCCATAATCTATAAACTGCAAGATTTTATCAGATTAAATATTTTCTTAAAATTTATATAAAATATTTTTTACCAAACCCTTTTTACACAGTCTATTATTCTATATTGATTTTCACTGAAATTTTTTATAAAATATTTAGAGTTATTTTTCTTGGGAGTTTATATCTTTTATTAGAGATAGGTTAAAACAACCCTGTATCTAGAGAAAAAAAATGAAACTATGTTAAAATGAATGTTTCTTCCTCCATATGACTTCAAATTAGGTAAAACATGATTCTAAATTTAAGATCAAGATGCGTAGATAATCATAGTAATTTTATTTAGATTTTTTAGACAAATTGATATTGATTTATTTTCAAAACTGGTCAGGAATAACATATCAGTCATTGCATATTTAGATTTCTTAGAGAATATTTTTGTAAAAACTCTTCTTGAGACCATAAAACCTTTGAAATCTCATTGTTTCAGATTTGATCATATTCAATATGGATTAATATATGAATAACACCATCAATAATCAAGTTATGACTGAATCTAATACAAACCAATGAAGAAACCCTATTTAGGCATGTTTTTCAAAATCATTTTTATGAAAAAATCATGATTCATCTTCTTCGAATCCAAATAACGTTTTTAAAAAAAAAAACTTGTATAATAAATCAAAACATATAAATATGCTGTTGAAAATAAAAACAACTCAAATGTGCATGCTTAATGTACATACAAAGTGTCTACTACGTAAATCTTACTTGATAATTGATAGATCTTTAAGGTAAAAATAAGAAATTAGGTAATTCAATCTCTACACCACCACAACCACCAAAGTATGTGCAGGTTTAATGGTTTCACAACCATACTTCAAACCTCCTACACATTTTAGGAGAAGAGAGAAAGCAAAAACTAAAACGAAAAAACGAAGAGAAAGAAAAAAATTCAAACAAAAGTGAGAGGAGGTATTTATATCCTCTCCACAAACTCTAGTCTAATCAAGAAAGGACTCTTGCTCTCCAAAATCATGTGGAGGGGGGAGAGGAGTCCTATCTAAAAAAAATTCTAACTTCTAGATTCCTATCTTTTTAATTATTTGATTTTTTTATTTTATTTAAGTAGAATTATTAGGTTTGACTATTCAACAACAAACTCTTAAAATTCTAATTAATATGGACTATTCTAGAGGTGTGGGATGTCCCACTCTCTTAATTCCTTTAATTATTATTATTTTTTTAAAATGAGTTAAAAATTAAAAATCTTAATTATCACCTTTTTATTTTTTATTTAGTTTAAAAACTAGATGATATTTTAATTCGTATGGACTCTTGGATCCAAATGAGGGTCCACATAGGTCATCGCTTATGAGGGTCCAATCCATAACCATTGGATCTAAATAATATTTTAATTTTATATCCAATTCAAACAACCCTCAGATCCATATTGAATCCAAGTGGTGATTTTGGATCTAGAATCAAAGTCTAAAATCCAAAACCACACCAACTCAAAAAGTCTTTACAATTTATCTTTTTTAATTATTCTTGAAATATTATTTATAACTTGAGACAAAGGTTCATAATTAATCAAAATCAAAATAATCAAGAATTCACAATTATAGTCATAAATACATCAATAATTCATCATTTATTTATTTTAATTATTAAAAAAATCATGGGTTTTAAAATAGTTTTAAAAAATGGGTAAGAATCGAAGTTCCTGTACAAATTTCTTTAAAAATCCATTAGTAAAGGAAATAACATAAATTAACTCAGGCATAAACTTACCATAATTATCCTACTATTCAAGTATTCAACCAAATATCATGCAAAAATCAAATATGCAGAGATGCATGAACTAATGTTGAACAACAAATTATGCACAATTCAATGTATATGCATGAATAACTTATTAAGTTATTTATTATAATTGTTTTTGCATGTATATCCTTAATAAATGCATACAAATTTAATTTTTATTTATCCTTAAACTCGCAGATACTCAAAACGAATATAATTCTCGAGGTTCAAGTTAGGTTCTCAGTCATAGCTTAACATATAATTTTTATTTTATTTATTGAGTTTTAGACTTGTTTCTCGACCAATATCAGGAATCAATACCATTAATTGAAACATTAAGAATCAACACCTAATGTCGGGACATTAGAGAAATCAACATCCATTGACGACACTTTTTTGGTATATCAATAACTATTGTTGAGTCAACAACAACACCCTCAGGTAAAGTGGCTGAAGGCTCTCTAAAATTGTGACTTGAAAGCGAACCACACATCGAGTTATAGGGCATAATTGCACAAGAAGTTTTAGTATCCTCACGGTCCCCCATGACCGTTATCCAAGATTCCCACATTGTAGAAGGGACATCAAGGAAGTGCTTAATTACACTATTTTGGTCTCTTTTACTATTTCAAAATAAAGTTTAAGTTCTTTACATAAGAATCGTTTTGTTAATCAACATGCAATAACCATTTTGAGACTTGGCCCTCACAATTTTAAAGTATAATTAAATTTGGAAAACCAATAATTTTCAGAAATTATTTTGCAATACATAAACATTTCCATAACATTAAAGAAACACATGCTCCTAGCCTACATAGGCCTCTAGTGGTTCACACATAATCACTAACATATCTCAAAAAGTGATTTATGCAAATTACAAAATTTTAGTGAACATAAAACACACAATTTCATAATTTTATATTCATAATGCATATTCATAATATAAAAAAAATGCATATTTGGCCAAACACATACACATGCGAATAGAAAGTTGGCAGACCACACTATTCATGATCAAATTGATGCATATAATAAACCATACATATGATCACAATCATACAAACATCTAATTATAATCAGAAATTATGTGTATGATATGCAAATTGCAAACTGATCGGTTTAGGATCGAATTTATATACCAAGTAAAAAAAACACTTTTCGATCAGATTCATGTATATGACCAGCTGATTGCAAACATGCATAAGATCAACATCATGTACAATGAATGAGCTAAGCAGAAATAGGTACATAATTTCTAATAAGATTTATGTATGTGTGCTAACAGATTCATGTACATATCCATCTCCATATACATGAATCGACTAAGCAGAAACATATAAATGATGATAAGATTCATGTACATGAATCGGCTATGCAAAAAAATTATAAATACTGATCAGATTGGTGTACATGATCAGCTTCATGTATACAAATAGGCATGCAGAAAATTAAATATGCTAATCAGATTCATGTACATAATCAAATTCATGTACATGTATCGGCTAGTTATAAAGTAACCACAACTGGTCAGATTTATGTACATGGATCAACATATTCAGGTATACAGATCGACTAACACCAACATAATCAGCTCCTGGCCAGATTCAGGTACATGGATCGACCAATACCAAATATTCAGTTGTTGGCTAGATTCATATACATGATCAAAGTCTTGTACGTGGATCAACCAATACAAATTAATCAGTTGCTGACTAGATTCATGTACATGATCAAATTCATATACATGGATCAGCCAAAATAGAATACTCGTGCATACATGATTCAAACTCATAACCAAAATATCAGCATGACTAAAAATACACATATTTTCTTTTTTAGATGCATGAGCAATGAGATCGACAAATCTGAATTACATGTATATTTAGATGCATAAGCAAGGAAAATCAATAAATCTAAAGTATATATATTCAGATGCATGAGCAAAGAAAATTGACAAATCTGAAGTGTGTGTGTATATATATATATATATATATATATATATAGATATTCAGATACATGAGCATGAAAATCGGGAATACTGAAATATCTACATATATATGATCAGATTTATAAAATCGACACACCTAAAATTATATGCATATACACATATATATATCATATTTTATTTTTTTCCCTTTAAACTCATGCTCGAATTAGCGGTTGAAATTAAAGTATAGACCATCCAAGACGTGTTGGGCATGTTCTCCACTCTATTAACCACTCGTGTTCTCCTCCATTCATCAGACGAGCCGAAAGGTAAATCTTCTTTCCTTTTTTCTTCTAGTTAGAGTCAAGAGTCGAGTCATGCATTGAGTCTAACCATGGGTCTGTCGTGGTAGTCTTTGTCAGTACAAATTTCATTTATTTTCAATATTTAAAATTCTGTTTTGATCGAGCTCTTGCTTAACCAAGAGCCGATCTTGGATTTACTAGTCAACCGATTGGATCAATTCCAACTGATTCAATCTCTTAATTCCAATCGGCTGATTAATGTGCATAATGTAAATATATCATATTCCTGAGTTTTATTTTGGTTTAGATTAATCAAAGTCTGATTCTTGGTTGTTGTAAAAGTCTGGTCAAGATCTAGTAAGCTAGATTCGACCATTGCTAATGGAGTCTTAGTGTTAGCCGACTAACTTAGAGTAATCGGTTAGAGTTGGTTAGGTTCGTCTTAATTCAATTCAATCTACATTAGGTTGTATATTTGAATTCTGATTTTTAGGAATGTTTTAACAGTAGGTTAACAATATTTTAATTGAATTTTTGTTATAAATTCTAATTATTGGTAGTCAATTGCGTAGTGGCGTGTGACAGTTGATTTTGGTGTTAGTCGAAGAGTATTTTGTGTTATATTGAATTTTGTCTTTAATTTTCATTTAATCAAATGAAGGTATATTAAGTTAGGTTAACTAGAATTAGAATAGGTTATTTTACTCAAATAATTAGTATATAGGTTGGTCGTTTGGTTTTATTGTGTGTTGACTTTTTACATAGGGTTTTCTAAATCGTATAGTATGTTTTAGGTAATTCAATTGATTGTTTCTTTTAGCCTTAGGTAAAGTTTACATTTTGAATTGTGAGGTTGATTACCAGACGTTGATACTTTATGCATGCATTTTGGTAGGTTTAAAGTAGCGATTATATTTTTATGTTGGGTTGTATGAAAATCGGCTAGTGTATTGTTAGTAAGTCAATTGTCTTCTCTTTAGTTTTAAATTAGTTTCCATTTTTTTTATTCTTAGGCTAGATTCTTTATTTTGAATTACTTAGCATAATGTTCAGATTTTTCTTGATTTGCTTTAATTAGGTTTTAGTGATTAGTTTTCTAGAAATCGTATATGGTGACAATTTAGGTAAGTAAATTATTTTCTTTCTTTAGCCTTAGGTTAGCTACTGATTTTAATTCCTTAGGATAGTTTCTATATTGTGAATTGCTTTATTTTAAAGTAAGGTAAGTAATTTAGGAAAGTGTTAATGAGTAGACGTTTTGTTGTTTCCTTTCTTTCATTTTTTATTTTCAATGCTTTCCCTTCTTAGTAGTTGACTCAATTTTAGTAGTTGTTTCATTGTCTTTTTTCTGATTAATTTAAATTAATTTTTTTAGTAAGTTGAATCAGCCATAGTGGGGTCCACTAGGGGGTGTGAGCCTCTAATTCTAAACAAAATTCAAAACCGCCCCTTAGGCTCTAATTTGGGTTAGTTAATTTAAGTTAGATTTAAATTCGTTTGTAAATTTAAGTAAGTTAGTTTAGCTTTAAATTCATTTTTTAATTTCAAGTTAGTTAGCTAGTGTATTTTAAGTTAAGTATATTAGGTTAGTTACTTTTATTGTTTTAAGTAATTTAATTCATTGCTTAGTTAGTTATGTTTAATTTTGTTTAGTCAATATGTTTAGCATAGTTAAGTAAATTAGTTCATTTAGCACTTATTGATTAATGCTTAGTTAGTTATTGTAATGGTAGCATAGATAGCAAGTAGTTGTCATTATTTTATTTTATAATTATTTTAATTAATTCACTATTTTAGAATATTTTTAAATTCATGCACTTCCTGTTCTTTAGGCAGTAATTAAGTTTTAATTAATTAATCATTTTGTTTTTCACTATAAGAAAATCTCTAAATAGCGACGGATTTTTTTTGTCACAAATTTACGACAGATTAGCGAGAGAAAACTATTTGTCGCTAACATATGAATTTTTTGTGGAAGTAGCGATGGAAAACATGTCATCGCTAATTGGCGACAAATTCATTGCAGAAACATTTCGTCTCAAACTCCATCACAACTTAGCGACGAATCAGCAACATAAATTTTTTGTCGCTACTTGGCGACAGATTTGCGACGGAATTTTTTTGTTGCTACTCCATCGCTAAGTTTCCCCGTAAATCCCTAATGTCATCCCCTTTATTTTCCTTTCTTTCTGTTTCATCCCCCGCCCGTCGCCCGCTGGCCTTCGCCTACCGCCCATTGTCGGTCGATCGCCGCCTGTCGTCCCATCCGACCTCACCCCACCGCCTGTCGTCCCTTCCGCCAGCGAGCTCCATCGCATGTCGTCATTTTTGACCTCACCCCACCGCCCGTCGTCCCTTCCGCCAGCAAGCCTCACTGCCCGTCATCCCTTCCGACCTCACCCCGCCGCCCATCGTCCCTTCTGCCATCAAGCCCCGTCGTCCCTTCCGACCTCACCCCGTCGTCCCTTCTGCCAGCAAGCCCCATCCAACAACCCCCTTCTGACCTCACCCTGTCTCTCTGCCAGCGAGCCCCGTCCCAGTCGATACCAACGTCAGGAGATTTCAGGTAACCCATGACTCCCCTCTCTCCTTCCTTTTTCATCGACTGGCAAGCCTCTTTCCCTCTGTTTCCGTTTTCACCAGGGAGGGGTCGAGCCCCCTCCCTGTCTCTCGGTCTTACAGGATGCGAGGGAGGGGCTCGGCCCCCTCCCTTTTTTTTTTGCCATGGAGGGGCCGAGCCCCCTCCCTGTCTCCCTGTCTTACGGGATGCGAGGGAGGGACTTGGCCCCCTCCCTGTTCTTTTTTCACTAGGGAGGGGATGAGCCCCCTCCCCGTTCTTTTTCGCCAGGGAGGGGTCGAGCCCCCTCCCTATCTTTCTGTCTTACGGGATGCGAGGGAGGGGCTCAGCCCCCTCCCTATTCTTTTTTAGCCAGGGAGGAGTCGAGCCCCCTTCCTGTCTCTCTGTCTTACGGGATGCGAGGGAGGGGCTCGGCCCCATCCCTGTTCTTTTTTTGCCAAGGAGGGGCCAAGCCCCCTCCCTGTCTCCCTGTCTTACGGGATGCGAGGAAGGGGCTCGGCCCCCTCCCTGTCTCTCTGCCTTACGGTCTCCTTCTCGCCAGTAGATTGTTTTGTATATTTGTGCTTTGCAGGTACGTAGCTGAGCTAATTAAACGATGCTTAGTGCTAAGCATCGCATGCAGTTAAAAATGCAATGCAAAAAAAAATAAAAAAAAATGCAAAAGAAAAAGTAATGCAAATCGGGTAAATACCCGTGGTGAGTAATTGATGCATGTGCATCACAGGTTATTTAATTTTTTGGATGCAACACTTTTCTGTTCACACACTCACTTGGTTGTGGATATCTAAGACTACTTTGATGGAGTTTGAAGATCATGCTGAGCATGATTTTAATGTATGAAAATAGAAGTGTTCTTATTTTTGGAGTTCAGATTTCATGCTAGTCATGGTAGTAGTTAGCGGGATATCGGAGTGTGTTTGCTGCAGGTACATGTTTGACATTGTTTTGATATGAATGATTTGAATGTATTGCAATGTTTGATGTAATTGTATTCATACTTGCATGAACTTACTTTCAATTTGATTATGACTTTTATGTAAAATTGTATCATAAAAACATGCTTCAAATGAATGTATTGTGTTATGAATGAGTTTGCACATGAAAATGAATGATAAGTTATCAATGCTTCAAACATGCTTCAAATGAATGGTTTTGCACATAAAAATATTAAGTTATCAATGCATGCATCATAGTTCATGTGATTGTATGATATATATATGTGTGTGTGTGTGTGATATATATCAAATCGTTACATCTACCACAAATGCATGATAAATTTGATATTTTCTTCATCATGGCATTCTGATGGTTCTCTTTTAACTGGTTAGGATAATATCTGTAACATTATACAACAAAATGACTGCAAACCATAAATGGATGTATCGTAGGATAGTTGACAATGAGGTATCGCTTGAATATATGGATGGTGTTGACAGTTTTATTGAATTTGCAATGACAAGTGTTAGTACAGTGGATCCCATAGGTTGGATTAGGTGCCCCTGCAAGATGTATAAGAACAATCGATTTGTAGAACCTCATGGCATTAGACATCACCTATACAAGAAGGGTTTTGTGAGTGATTATCAAAATTGTATATTTCATGGTAAAGAATTTATGAACAATTTTGACACACGGGTGGATATGGTGCACGATAATTTATATGTGGATTTGATATTTGATGTCGCAGGACCAGAACTGGGTTCTGCTATGGGTCCTAGTGATGCATCAACTGGGGTAGAGGAAGAAGCACAAAACAATGCAGCTAGTAGATTTTATGATTTACTTCGAGATGCTGATGAGCCACTTTAGAATAGTTGCGAGAGTCACACTATCTTGTCTGCAGTTCTTCAACTACTAAATTTGAAGCCCGAGTTTAATTTGAGTCAACCATGTTTTGATCGTCTATGCTCTATTGTGTAGAGTATGTTGCCCAAAGATGAGAAATTGCCATAAAATTTCTATCGTGCGAAGGTTATGGTCAACGCTCTAGGTATGGGGTATCAAAAGATAGATGCTTATTCAAATCACTGCATGTTGTATTTCAAAGATCAGGAAAATAGCAGATCATGCTCATCATGTGGGCATCCTCGGTTCAAGCCAAAGACAAGAGACAATGGTAGCACGAGGACAAAAGAAGTGTCATACAAGTCGCTCTGCTACTTCTCTCTCACCCCTAGATTGCAACTATTATATATGTCTTCGAGGACAGCTAAACACATGAGATGACATGCAAATAAAGTTTGACCTGATGAAGACAAGATCGCGCATCTTGTTGACGTGAAAGCTTGAAAGCACTTTGATCATACTCATCAGATATTTGCAATGAAAGTGAGAAATGTTAGGCTCGGTTTATGTACAGATGAATTTAATCCATTTAGTGGTAAATCAACTTCATACTCATGTTGGCTAGTATTTATAACCCCATACAACCTTCCTTCAAGCTTGTGTATGAAGCGTCAAAATCTTTTCTTGTCTCTATTGATCTCTGATCCAACCTCTTTGGGTCAAAATCTTGATGTATATTTAAGGGCATTGATTAATGAACTGAAAGTACTGTGAGATGACGGTGTTCTCACATGCGATGCCCACAAAAAATAAAACTTCAATATGAAGGTTGTTGTTCTATGGACAATCAGTGACTTCTTTGTATATGGTATGTTATCTGGTTGGAGCACACATGGGAGGTTGGCATGTCCGTACTGCATGGAAGATACAAAATCTTTTAGATTGATGCATGGAAGAAAGCCATACTAGTTTGATTGTCACCATCGATTTCTACCCAGCGACCATCCGTTCTGACGACAAAGGAATGTATTTCAAGTAGGCACAACTGAAATGGAAGGTCCACCCACAAGGTTGTCTGACATAGAGATTTTAAGAGGATTGCGATACTTTTCATATGGACTGACAGATGCTCGTAGCCCGATGCCCTTCCTTGGATTTGGGAAGGATCATAATTGGACAAAGAAATCTATATTTTGAGAACTACCATATTGGCCGACCTTATTGATACTACATAATTTGAATGTTATGCATGTGAAGAAAAATATGTTTGATAATGTGTTCAATACGGTAATGAATGTGAAAAAAAAAATGAAGGATGATCAGAAGGTCCGTATGGATTTAAAAGTAATATATAAAATATCAGAATTGAAACTCAAAGAGTACGATAATAAAGTACTGAAACCAAAGGCAAGGTACATGCTTGAACCAGATCAAGTAAAACAGGTATGTCAATGGTTGAGACAATTGAGATTTCCAGATGGATACGTCTCTAACATTGTTTGAGCTGTGAAGATAGATGAGGGATAATTATATGGGTTGAATAGCCATGATTGTCATGTCATTATGCAATGGTTGATACCCCTAGCATTCCATGATATAGTAGACAAACCTATATAGGGGGTATTGTTCGAGTTGAGTAGATTTTTTAGAATATTGTGCGCATCGGAAGTCATAATATCTGAGGTAAAGAATCTCGAAGATTTTGTTGTCACTTATTTGTCAGCTAGAGAAGATATTTTTGCCAGCATTTTTTGATGTTATGGAATATGTGATTATACATTTGTCATATGAACTAAGGGTTGGTGGTCCTGTGCAATATCGGTGGATGTACCCATTTGAAAGGTATATGTTTTTTTATATTTTTCTCTTCTATGCTATTGAGAAATTTATTGTAATTTGAGATATATATTATTGACAGATGCATGTTTGACCTCAAAAAAAAGGTTCGGAATAAAGCAAGAGTAGAGGGCTCTATTTGTGAGGTGTACACATTAGAAGAGATTTCAAATTTCTCATTTATGTACTTTGAACCTCACATTCCAACACGTTACACATGCCCACCTCATAATGATGATGGAGAACACTTTACTATAGCTGACAAGCTATCGATATTTCAATCACTTGGGCATGCCTTTGGCAGTTGTCGGTCAAGACTCTTGGAGATCGAGAGCAAGATGTAGCACAAATCTATATCATTTTTAATTGCTCAGCAATCGACCCATACATCGAGTAAGTATACTTAATATATAGCACTAAGTTCTATATGTGCGTATATGGTTGAATAATATAAGTATTTGTTAAGTACAGATGATTTGATCTAGAATTGCGAAGAGAACATTCACATCTCATTGATGCAGAAGTACAGAAAGAACGTGAAAATAAGTTTGTGGTATGGTTGAAAGAGTTGGTAAGGACAATGACATACATTCTTTCCGTGTAAACAATAATAAGTTATATAATTGGTCGTGATCACAGTCATTGTTTATGTTTGTAGGTCCGCCATAGTGATGTTAAAGATCAAAGAATATGTGATTTACAAAATGATCCGACCAAAGTTATGCAATGTTACAATGGGTACATCGTAAATGGTTGTCGATTCTATACAAAAGACTACGGTGTAAATAAGTCAACAATGAATAGTGGCAGGTGCGTCAAGGGTAGCAGCTATGGTAAAAATGAATATGACTACTATGGTGTTATAGAAAAAATAATGGAGTTGGCTTACTTAGGCTTAAATAATAGGGTAACTTTATTCAAGTGTCATTGGTTTGTTCTCACAACAACAAGAGTCAACAAAGCCTCAAGCATTGTGGAGGTGAATCATAAATCAAGGTTTGGAATATATGAATCATTCATATTAGCCTCGCAAGCTCAACAAGTTTACTATACATCATATTCGAGTACAAGGAAGTCAGATAGAAATGAATGGTGGGCAGTTTGCAAGGTGAAGTTTAAACTATACCCCGAGTATGATCAGTTACAGGAAGACAAGTTAACTGAAGAGAGTGATTACTATCAATCAGATTATATGTATGACTTCTCTTATGGTCACGATGTCGCGCATGGTATGCATGTCATATATCCATTGGTTGATGGCACATGCATGGAAGAATGTGATCCAAATGATATACCAAGTGGATGGGCACCCAATAAAGAAGAAGAAGAAGATGACAAAGAGGAGGAGCAGAAAGAAGAAGAAGAATATGAAAGTCAAACAAGTGATGAGGAAGAATTCTTGAGCTAGTGAAATACATCTTGTAATACATACCTCTATTTGATGTGAATGATTTGAATGTATTGAAATGTATTGCAATGACTTGAATGTATTGCATGAAGTTAATTTCAATTTGATTATGTATCTTCGATAGGTATAGAGTTATGATTTGAATGTATTGAAATGTATTGCAATGACTTGACTGATTTGAATGTATTGCAATGTTTGAATGTCTTGCATGAAGTTATTTTCGATTTGATTATGTATCCATGATGATATAGAGTTGTGTAACTAATCAAATTAAATTGCAAGTTAAGGATAAGTTGTCCATGATTAGCAAGTGATGTTATATCTTATGTTTTAATATATTGCAATATTTGATGTGAATGATTTGAATGTATTGAAATATATTGCAATGACTTGAATGATTTGAAGGTATTGCAATGTTTGGATGTATTGCATGAAGTTATTTTCTATTTATTTATGTATCTTTGATAGGTATAGAGTTATGATTTGAATGTATTGAAATGTATTGCAATGACTTGAATGATTTGAATGTATTGCAATGTTTGAATGTCTTGCATGAAGTTATTTTAGATTTGATTATATTTCCATGATGATATAGAGTTGTGTAAATGATCAAATTGTATTGCAAGTTAAGGATAAGTTATCCATGATTAGCAAATGATGTCATATCTTATGTTTTAATGTATTGCAATATTTGATGTGAATGATTTGAATGTATTGAAATATATTATAATGATTTGAATGATTTGAAGGTATCATAATATTTGAATGTATTGCATGACGTTTTTTATTTGTTAGAATATGGTTCGTGGAGGTTATAGTGGTCGAGCACCCAGTGGTAGCTAGTCTCAGCCTTCATCTTCATGGGTTGCTTCGATAGGTTTATCATTTAACTAATTGTATACTTGATTAGTTTAAATGCACATTGTGTGAATTTCTAACTCATTTTTCTATAGATAATGCTTTGCCTACACATGACCTACCTACACCTGCTATTCATACAAGTCATGAGTCATACCTGGATGCAGGGTCTTCTCAGTCTGACACATGATGACTCATTCAAATAGTGTATATTGATAATTGATCATAAGTATTTCATTTTCACTTATCCTATACTTATCTTATAAATATTGTATATTGATAGTTAATATGTATCAATTCATGTGCAGCGCGAGGTTCGAGCCACAAGAGATAATATGAGAGATTAGGCATTCACTAGTTCAACATCTACCAGGACTAGTCGCTCAATGGAAAGAGTACCTGAAGGAGGTGTTGGACAGATTGTCGTCCTCATTCATGGTATACAATCATTTCTCATAGTTAATGTGTTTTATATTTAATTTTTTGTTATAGTCATGTCTACTAACTTTTTAAAATTATTTGTAGGCTTTGAATTGCTTCACGACTATGATGGAGGAGCAGGACACGAAGAAGGTGTGGTAGAAGGTGGCTGTCAGTCGATTTACAGACATGCTGCACAACATGAAGACTGCAACAAGAAAAGCATCTGACGAGATAGATGATCCACTACAGTGGAAGGGTCATGGCGTTCCTACTATCAGGTCAGATGTTTGGGATGCAATGTGACAAGTGGGTAGGGCATGAATTTCAAAACCGCCCAGCAAAGGCTGCACAAAATCAAGAGAAGATGCCTGATACCCATCTACTCACAGGTGGATCTAGGACTTTTGGGAGCCACCTGAAGAAAATGGTAACTCATTAATATATATATATATATATATATATATATATATATATATATATATATATATATATATATATTGTCAATTTTATAAGTATTGTTGCATACCTGTTAAATATTTTTTTTATAATTTAACTTTCCAGGAAGCAGAAAAATGAGGCATTGTGTCATACAAGGATGTGTTTGTTGAAACACATAAACGTAAGACCATGAGAGAGTTCATATCAGAGAATGCGAGAATGACAACGGTATGTATTTATTGTATTAATAAATATTATAATATATAAGTTATCATAAATATTGTAATTCTTAATTATTAATCCACATTATAATTATTACTTTATAGGAGTCATACGAGCAATAGATGGTAGAGTGATATGGCGATAACTCTACTCAGCATCCGCCTTTTGATCCTGTAGCATAGGTGACTGCAACAGGTGAACCCAAAAATGGTCGTGTGTTCGGGTTTGAGAGTAATATAAACACCTCATCAGTCGTTGCCTCCTCCAGTCACGACTCTTTGACTTCTTTTGTCAGCATCAACTCTAAGCATCCGACTGACCCGCCTAATTCTTAGGATGGTGTCCGCCAGCTTATTAAGGACACAATGCATGACTATTTACATAAAACAATTTCTGACGTTATCCGTAATGAGTTGTGCAGCCTTTTTCGGGACAGGGGAACTTTGTCTGCAGGTGCCTCTCAGGTATGAAAGTTTCATGTGATTTGTTTCATGTCGTTAGATTTCAAGATAGTATATGCATGATTAGAACACATATTTGCATGATTGAATCATTATGATTTTTTTATGTCAGCCTTAGAACATAACTAAATTCTGTTAATATCCTTCACTTTATTGCTAGCTAGATTATGTGTAATTCATTCATGTTACTTTGATTGCCTTAACTTAGGTTCATTGCATATCATTTATTTTATTATATTTTGTTTATTAATACTAGCCTTTATTTTCTCTTGTAGGATGCTGGAGATAATCAGCGTAGAGGAGCTGAAGGAGCAGATCGAGACAATGAAGAAGATGACGCACAGAATCTTGACGATGATTAGATTCATGTGTCGAATTTGTTGTACCTTCTTATTGTTTCAAAAGAAAATCTTTGTAAATGTTCACTTGTAAATGTTTACAATTTTTCATGCTGATTTGGTTAAGTAATTAAATTGATTTCAAAAACTGGTTCTGCAAAAATTCCTGTTTTGATTTATTGCTATCAAGCAGTATTTTCGTTAATTGAAAATTTGTTTTTTTTTTATTTCGATGGAATTTTCGAACTCTGTAAATTGGGTCTAATCCTTGAATGTGTCTAAAATATCTCTGCAACATTTGGTAGCAATCGGACTTCGTTTGCATTTTCAAAACCCTGACTTCCCAAAGTTAGCCCCTGTATTTCCTGCTTAACTAGTAATTAGGGTAATTTAGTAAATTTCCTTAGAATTAGATTTTAATTTTGAATTCTGTTATTCTTCTGATTATTTGTAGTTAGTAAATTAGTTTAAAGTAATTTAGTTAATTATTTAATTAGTTGTTTAACTTTGTGATTTACTTGTTGTATAGTTATTTGTCTATTGTAGTATAGTTGTGATTTTGTTAGTTTAGAATTAGTATTAATTACAGTTTGTTCATTGCATGTTTATTGTGTTAGTTCATTAGATATTTAGTTTATTTCATTAACTTGTTCTTCAGTTGATTTAAATCTTGCTTATTGTTAAATAAATTAGGTACTAACATTTATTTTGCAGGTTTATTGCATATAGAGGAGGGCGGGTAGTGAAGTTGATCATATGGCTTCTTCAACTAGCATCAGAGTCCCAGTGCTTAGTTAGATTAGGATTTTATTTTTATTATTTATGTCTTTATAAACATTGTAATTCCTTTATTTCTGAGATATTAATAAAGTGAATAATTCAAGTGATCTGCATTTTGCAACATTTTGTTCCCTGAGTTCGACCTGGTCTTACCACTAGTGTAAGTTGGTTTATTTTTATTATTTGGTGTACAGTTTACACATGAGTTTTATCAAAAAATATTATTTTAAAATTTCTTTTACAAAAGTTACACCATTGCCTCGAAGCATAAATATCATTTTCAACAAGTCAAGAGTCAACGTTGTAGATTATTATGGATAAATTTACCTAGCGAAGGGTATCAAAAGAAAACCAACCTCTGATTGCAGTCGTCAGAAGACAAAGGGTGCACTAGAATTGGTTGGCAAGAAAATGTCTAAGAAACAACCAACCCCTAAGCAAAAGCAACCAAGCCCTTTGCATGAACAAATATATAATACATTATATTGCTTCTCATATAAACTGCATTATGTGCAGCTTATCAATATCTAACTTGTGCAATTTTAAACATACAACAATACCCTACAGACGTGCAATACAACGTTGAAACCTCCAATCCTTCCGACCAGTTTGAGTGAAACGATGGCATGAGTTTTACAAGTCTTTTGATATGTAATCAATGTTGGGAGGAGAAAAATATTTCTTGTTAAATATAATGTAGTGTCTTATATTGTTCTGTTTAATGAGAGGCTCAGTTCAATTCAAAAGTGAGCAATGGAACACAAAAATCATGTGTGAATTCTTCAACTACATAATTATATTTAGTTGTATTAACATGTTTGATCTTTGTAATATGTATCATTCACATGTATAAATCGTTGTCTCATCTATCTTACAGAGCTACAGTTTTTATACCATTGGTAAATCGCCGTTGTTCAGCGCTTATACCATTAGTAAAAATCGTTGTCTCATGTAGCCTTCACATGTATAAATCGTTGTAAATACAAAACACTTTTTTTCTTTTAGTGCGATTTTTATTTATGAATGTTAAACGTGTGATGACAATTTATAATAATGGATTCTTACTAATGTAGCATTTACCGACTTCTCCTATTTGGTAAATTACTAGTATAAAATCGCTAACGTTGACACATTTATGGTTGTAAACCACGCTGATGAGTTACATTTACTACTTGTGCATGATCGCTTTTAAATCGTTGTATTTTAATTTTTATACCATTAGTAAATCGCCTTTAGAGAGATTTATTTGGTAGATAAATCGTGGTACCATGTAGCATCCTATCGTGATTTATGCAATAACGTCTATGTTGGCCAAAACTAGATGAAAATCATACTGTACATTATTACAAATCACGGTAAAAGTTTAAGTACAAATTATTGTCTCATCTAGCCTTCACATATATACATCGTTGTACATATACTGTATTTAAATCGTTGCACAAAAAGTTTTATAAATAAACTATATTAAAAGTAAAAAATGTTGTCTCATCTAACATTCACATATTGTTTGTAAATGAATGTGGTTGTAAATCATATCAATTTGTATTTATGAAATTATCGTGATAACGATATGTCATTGTTTGTCTTTATGAATGATATTGATATGTAATATCACAATTTACTCATATCGGTTTGCAACTGTTACTAAAATATTGTGAACAAAACAATGAAATCGATTTGCAATTGTTACTTAAATCGGTATCAAGTTTAAATCAAATTGTATTTATAAAGTTACCTCAATTTTTACTTTACTAAGTCTAAATATCGTGTCGATTTGTATACACGTATGTAAAACCCTAATCTATGTAAAACCCTAATATAGATATGTGTAAAACCCTACTCGACCCATTGTCCAGGTCTAAAACCCTAATCTATTTAACCTCTCTTTCTCTTTTCTGCGGTAGCGCAACTCCTTCTTCTTCTTCTTTTTTCTCCTTCACCTTCATCTTCTTCTCTTTCTTCTTCTTCCTTGTATTTTTCTTTCTTCTTTGTTCTTCTGTGTTCCTTCTACTTGTGCTTGATAGATGGGGTTTGATGCTGATAACCTAGTTGTTTCACGCTGTGAGGAAATATCTGAATAATATTTGGTGATGATTATGGTGGTGATCTTCTGTGTATACATCGATATATTCATGACACATACAATTGTGGCATATTTGTCATGAAGTATATCAAAGTTTACGCAGAATATAACGACCATAATCATCATCAATCACTGTTGTCATATTATAGCAAGCACATATATTCTGCATGATAGACAAGGGGTGATGATGATGACCATCTATTTGATCTCTATATGTCAGACCCTCCATCGCTCGCAAACCATCCTTCGCAGTTAAAAAAATATCTGCCTAATCTTCGATATACTTCATAAGAAATATGCTACAGTCGCGTGGGCATCATCTTCTCTGCATGTTGGGAGCCATACCTTTTGCAGCTTTGTCAGCTCTACCTTGAAGCTTTCTACACTAGCAAGGTGGACTTCATGCGTACCTGGATTGCATTTGAAGCACATCACTATTTGGACGTGGGGGTGATACTAATGATAATGTATATTTTCTTTGATGATGATGGTCATGTATTATATTTAAGCCAAACCATTGATCATGATGTATTGTAACTAAATACTTATTTTTTGTAAATGAATGTGGTTATAAATTACGTCGATTTGTAGTTATAAATTTTTATACTCGTTTAGTAAAATTAAAATTTTATTTCAACCTAAAGAGCTTTACAAAATTTGTATACACAGTCTACAAAATCTGTTTGAAATCTCTATTTGTTGCCTTCTAGGTATTCTTGTCGGTTGAGTTTTTTCTCTTTCACAATTAGAAACTCCGTCAATTTTTTGCATAGTGTAAAAAACCCTAAATTTTCCTCAACTATTTTCAAACACCCTCCCCCCCTTTTTCACAGATACCAACCCTATAAGTCAATGTAGGAGTCTAACCCTATGTCTGTTCTAGTTTAGGTATCATTCCACCCCATTTTGTCAGAAAATTTACAATTTTACCCCTAAGTCACCTTAGATCTCAGTCAGTCAAAGTTAACCAAGCTCATTCTTAAGCTCAGAATAGTTAGAATTTCTGTCATTTTTAGCTCCCCTGAGCTTACGATGAGCGAATCTTGTTCATTTCTGACTATTTCAGCTAAAATCAGTTCATTTCCTGAGAAATAAGCTCATTTCTAGCTCAAATCCCAGTCAATTGCTCCCAAGTCAGTTATTCCTAGTCAATTTTGTTCCCCTGAGTCTAATTTGAGCTCACCAGAAGTTCAAGTGGCTCAGTTTCAGTATAATTTTTTTCCCATAGTCTTGGAGTCTATTTTAGCCCATTTAAGCTCATTTCAGCTGAAATTGAGCTAAATCCAGTCAGTTGAGCTAGTGTTTGAGCTTCAGATTTACCTAGGATTCAATGTAAACCAGTCGAGACCAGTTCAAACCTCGTTCTCCAATGTCACTTTATGCTCTGCAGCGGCAAAATCATTTATCGGTCATTCTGTCTGAAACATCCATTTTATCATCCTTCAAGCTAGTACAACTCCCAGTTTGGGCTCGAATCAATTCCTTTTTTTAAAAATCTTAGTTATATATGAGACCCATTTCATATTTGGATCGGATCCAATGTCGGATCTGAATCCAATTATCAATTTTCATCCTCAAACGGAAATGTTCAATTCTTTGTCTTTGCCTAGAGTTTGAGACTTTAAATCCCTCATCTAGGGTTTGCATTTTGTAATCATTTCATGTAATTTCATATCATTTTATGACATTTTATCGCATTTCATGTCATCTTCGAGGTCCAACACTCTGGTTTTTCAAAATCTCAAAATCCATATTCGAGTTTCAAAACCATATTTCAAAATTAATTTCAAAAACTTTGGTTTCAAATTAACATTTGTCATTTGGTCAATCCCCCAAGGCTTTACATTCCTCATTTCAAAAACATTTTCCTTAGAAAATGATATGATTCATTTTGAACTCGATTTTTAAACCAATTTCCATTTTTTATCAACTTTTTTCATGTAGGGCCCACCTTGCTGGGGTGAAAACCCTAATCTTTCCATCATTTTCCAAATTCCATTTCATTTTCATGTTTTACACATTTCAAAAATACAAAAATATTAGTGAGTCTAGGCTTCCATTTGAAGTTTTTCGAAAAAAAAATCATTTTTAACCCCCTTTATTTTCAAGTTTTTAAAATCGCTTTCTGAAAAGTCAAATGGGGCCCACAGTAGGTGGCACCACATTTGAGGATATTTAGGTTAGTTTAGGGTTTAGTTAGTGTTCAAGTTAGATTAGAAGTTTGAAAAAATCAAAATTGATTTTAAAACTTTATTTTTACTTTAGTGTTTTAAAACTTTGTTTTTAACTTTTAATTAATGTTTTAAATATCAAATGTGGGCCCACATTAGGTGGCACCACATGTGAGATATTTTTAGAGTTTAATTAAGTTTAATTAGGACTCAATTAGCTTAATTAGTGTTTTAGTTAGGTTAAGACTCCCAAGCAAAATCGCTCCCCTTAATTGGATTAATTAAGAAGAGTTTCAAAAAAATAAAACTCTTTAATTAAGGCAAAAAAAAATCTATAAATAAAGGGCTATAGGGGGTCGACCAAGTGTAAACACCTTAAATTTTCACCCCCATTCACAAACACCTACCTCCTGCCACTGGGACCCCCTCTCTGCAGTCTTCAGGGAACCAGCTGGTCGATATCCGAGCCAGGGTTATTCATAGCCCAAATTCTACAAAAATTCAATACTCCATCCTACAATCAAGGTTCAATCCTTATTTTGGCTCAATTTCAATTATTAGTTCTCATCCTCATATGAGAATCTCCAAAATCTTTGTCTCTGCCAAGGGTCCGGGATTTCAAGTTCATCATCCAAGGTTTATATTTCATGTGTCATTGCATATCACTGTATGCATTTGGCATATCATTTCATTGCATTGCATGTCATCACATCTCATTTTCGAGATCCAACACTCCTGTTTTCAAAATCTTTTAATTCAGATTCAATTTTAAAACTCATCTTTCAAAAGCAAATTCAAAAACCTGGGTTTTGAATCGATATTTTGCCATTTGTCAACCCTCTGAATCTTATTTTCTTCAGAAAAACAATCTGGTTTTGTTTCAAAATCAATTTTTAACTAATTTCAATCCTCAGATGAGACTCATCTAGGTGGTGTCGCTTATGGATTCCTTCATTTATCAAATTTCTCAAAAATTTTAGAGTCTTAGTTGGATCAGAACTTTGTCTTTTCATATTTTAAACCTTTTTCAAAATTCTATTTTGATATTAAATCAGAGGTGATCTTATCCCTTGTCCATTTTTGACATTTTGGCCAAGATCTTGGAGTCCTAGTTGGATCAAGACTCTTTTTCCAGATTCCCGTTCGGATCAGGACTCTGCCTTTATTATCATTTTACCTGTTTTTAAGAAAATCTTTCATTTTGGCTAAAATCTTAGAGTTCTAGTCAAATTAGGACTCTTTCTCAGAGTCCTAATTGGATAAGGACTCTTTTTTCAGAGTCCCAGTCGGATCAGGACTCTGTCTTTTATTACCATTTTACCTGTTTTTGAGAAAACCTTTCAAAATCTTTCATTTTAACCAAAATTCTAGAATTCTAGTTAGATCAGAACTCCTCTTCAGAGTTTTAGTCAGACTAGGACTCTATTCTGATTTCATCCATTACTCTTGTTTTTCACTTGTTTTCGAAAACCTTCTCATCTGACTTTCAAAAGAGCTAAAATCTCAGAGTCCCAGTTGGATTAGGACTCTTTTTTTTTTAGAGTTTCAGTCGGATCATGACTCTATGTTTTATTGTCATTTCTATCTATTTTGATAAAACTTTTTCAAACTCTTTCATTTTGACACAAAAATTAAAAGTCTCAGTCAGATTAGGACTCTTCTTTAGAGTTTCGGTTGGATTAGGACTCTATCTTTCATTGTCATTTTGACTTATTTTCAACCAAATCTTTTAAAATCTTTCGAAAAAAAAGTCAGAAACTCAGAGTTTTAGTTGAACCAGCACTCTGACCCTGACTTCAATTTTGAGAGAATCTTTCAAAAGTCTCTTCATTTATCTCTTCAGAAACTAAAATTGTTACACTTTTATTACAGAGTTTCAAAATTCTGAGACTCTATTTCAGAGTCCTAATCAAACTAGGACTCTATCCTGAGTTCATTTTTTAACTGCATTTTCACTTGTTTTCAAAAGTTCTTTTTAAAATCTCATCATTTGGTTTCTAGAAAACCAAAAATTTCTAGAGTTCTAGTCGAATTAGGACTCTTTCTCAGAGTTCTAGTCAGATCAGGACTCTAAACTGGAGTTCAATTCCTACCTCGTTTTCACATGTTTTCCAAAATCCTCTCATTTATTTTCTCAGAAAACCCAAAACTTTAAGAGTTTTAGTCGAATTAGGACTCTTTTTCAGAATCCCAGTTGGATCAGGACTCTAAATCTGATTTCAGTTTCACCTTATTTTCATCTGTCTTTGCAAAAAGCTTCTAAATCCTTCTTGTTTGTTCAAACTTTTGAGAGTCCTAGTCAAATTAGGACTTTGTCCCCAGAGTCCCAGTTAGATCAAAACTTTGTTTTGATTTCGCTATTGGTTGCTATTTTCACTGGTTTTCAAAAATTCTTTCATCTATTTTTTCAGAAAATACCAAAAATCTAGAGTTTTAATCCGATCAGGACTCTGTCTCAAAGTCCTAATCTGATCAAGACTCTATTCTGAATCTTGTTTCTATCTCCATTTTTATTTTCTTCATTTGTTTTTCAAAAAATAGTCTATTTTGTAGAGTTTCAGTTGATTCAGGACTCTATTTCAGAGTTTCGGTTGAGTTATGACTCTAACCCTGACTGCATTTTCTGACTTATTTTTACCAGTTCTGATAAAATATTTCAAAAACTTCTTCATTTGGCTTCCAAAAATCTAAAATCTCAGAGTCCTAGTTGGTTCAGGACTCTGGCCCAGAGTTTCAGTGTGCTTAGGACTCTATTTTCGAAACCTCTGAATTTCATCTGTTGATTTTAACTCCATTTTAAAACCATTTTTAGTCTTGATTTCAACTTTTTTTAAAGTCTGATATGGGGCCCACTCAGTTGGCGTCATATCTGGAGGAGTTCTGATTCAGTCAGGACTCTGTGTTATTTCAAAAACTTTCAATTCTTGCTCTAATTTCAAACCTCTTTTAAAAATCTCTCATTTTCAAGTTTTAAAATCGCTTTTGAAAAATCAAATGGGGCCCACTCTGGGTGGCGCCACATTTGAAGAAATCAGGGTTAGATTAGAGGTAGTCAGTGTCCTAGTTAGGTTAGGAGTTTAGAACAGTCTAAATTGATTTTGAAAAATCTATTTTTATTTTGGTTTTTAACTAGTGGTTTTTAAAGGTTTTAAATTTAAGTTAAAAAAAAAAACAATGTGGGCCCACACTAGGCGGCACCACATTTGTTCTTTTAGGATAATTAGAAGTCTAGTTAGGTGTTAATTAGGTAGTTAGGGTTAGGGATAGTTTACGAAAATTCCAAAAAATCGTCCCCCTATCCAATTAAGAAAAGTGTTTGGATTTTTCCAAACTCTTTAATTAAAAGACCTAGAAAACTTCTATAAATAGAGACCCATAGGGGGGTCGACCCCCATTCTTCCCCTTGATATTTTCTTGGAGCTTCTCTCTCCTCTCAGTTGCTCCCCCATTGTTGCAACACCCAAGGTATAATCCTCTTCTACTTTTTATTGTTTTTTTAGTTTTTCTTCATGTTATTTCATGTTTTCACCATTGTCGTCCCTCCTTTATTGGATTCAACCATGGTTTTATTCAAGAACCACAAAATCAGTTTAAGAAGATAATCTGATTTTGTTTCATTGTGTTTTCTAGGATTCTAATCCATTAGAATCGTTAAGAACCAATAAAAGATGAGATTTACTTGTTAAATGGGTTAAATCCATCTTTTCAAAGGGTAAATCAAATCTAACCATGGATTCCCTGGATTTTTTTTATTTTCTTATCATATTAGTGTTTATCTCACATGTTCCAGCATCTATTTCAAATTTTTTATGCTTTTTACATATTTTTTTCATTAACTTGCATGTTCAAATTAAGGTTTTTAGTGTTTTATTGGATATTCATGTATTTTGATTCTAGATCTGTAGAAATCATATTATTTAATGCATAAATATTTATTAAAAAAATAGAATTTTTTTAAGGTAGGTTCATAGATTTGTCGGTGAACTCTTGCAAAAAAATCAGATGGTTTTGGGTTCAGGAACCCTATTAAAAAAATAGAAAGTTAAACCATGATTTCTACCCCCATGAAATTGCTATTGAGATTTGAGAGCAACTTCCAGATGCAATATTTCTGTCATCCAAGGTCTGATTTATAATCCGTAAATTGCAGTAGCTTTATACTATGTCTATTTTTTACTTTATTTTTCTCATAATTTTATGTTACTGTCTGATATTTTTCATCTGTCATAAAGTAGGATCAACTTCTTAGAACTTGTTAAGCTTTCTTTAAACCTTAGTTCAACTTGTGTTGATTGTATCTCCCTAACTGAATATCTAATTGATGATCTATCAATAAAAAACTCTTTCTCTATATGTATGATATTCACTGCTAAAATTTCATAAATTTTGAATGAGATTTGCTATTTTTTCCTATACCCGAAACCAGAAGTACATGTTTTTACATGTTTTATATTCGTTAAATTCAAGCGTATATTGCCAGAATGATATCTCCCTAACCAAAGATGATTTTTTCAATCTGTAAAAAGGTAAATATTTGTTTTTATGTCTTGTATCTTTCTGTAAATTTTTATGAATTTTTATGGTGATTTGCCTTTAATTCGGGTCTGACACTATGATAGGTATGTACCCACAAGCAAAAATCACATATTTTAGGGTTTTATGCAATTTTCATATTGAGATAATGTCAAACATAGATTTTTTTTTATTCTATTTTAATTTTAGGGTTATCAGCAATGTGTGTGTTAATTTTTATTAATTTTAGAGTATGTTTGATACTTGGTTTGATTAAATTGCAAAAACAGGTTGCCCATGGAATCCCGATTCAAGCGAGACATCGGCAAAATCATGATTTTTATTATATTTCTGATTTTTTTCATACAAGTTTATGTTTTAAATATTTTTTTATGTTTATAATCATGCTAGGACACTTCATATTCAATTTGGTTTTGATTTGAATCTTTTTTAGCCCTAAATCCAAATTTTTACCAAAATATTTTCTGAAAACCCTGATTTCAAGACCATAGTCTTGTTTTCAGGGGTATTTTTGTTAATTTTCCCCAAATTCTGAATTTCAAAGCTGTTTATTTTTATTATTTCTTCAATTTTACATTATTCTTTATTATATTTATATCAAGAAAAATATAGAACAAGGCGTATATCCGGATAAATCCAGTAATTTCCATATATTACTAGATAAATCTAGAAAAGCCAACATATCTTTACTAACAAGTTTTCTAGTTTTGCAGGGATATTCAAGGTTGTATTTATTTTATTTTCTTTTATTTAAATTCAATTAGTGATGTAAATTGTAAATAAATTTGGAATAAGAGTTTAAATTCCTGCTTAGATTAGGGTTTGCATGTGCATATAGTTTAATTTTATAATAATATCAATGTGTAATGAATAATGATTCATGCATATTCAAATTCACCATGGTCTACACGAATAGCATGCACACTAGCTTCTAGGGAGTTGGTAAACTCGATTGAGTTTGTATTTATGGCCATAGTCAGAATACGAATAAAATCTAGATTTATCATCTTCTTTTAAGCCACAATCAACCTACACTCTTAGGATATCTTCGAAAACCATTGCATATTTTAACCTTTTATAAATATTTTTCTCTTTTTAGAATCAAATGAGATATATTTAATCCATATATGTGGCTATAGTCAGGGATATGTAGAGAATTTGATCCATGAAAAATCTATAGGGCACACAAATTCCTTTTCAAATGAATTTCTCAAGATTTTTCAGAAAAGTATTTTCTCAAAATCATATTCATGCATCATCTAGGTTTAGAGAGCATCATTAACATATTTCATAGGGCCACATGCCCCTTTTTTGAGTTATTTCTCAACCTCATTTCAGAAAATCGATTTTTCTCAAATTTGCCCTGATTTTTCTCAAAATTGATTTCTCAAAACCCCCCTTTGGTTTTTCAAGGGTCATTTAAGTATTTCCCCATCTCCATTTTCCAAGTTATATTCTCAATTTCAAAGTTCAAATTCAGAGAAATGAACTTTCTCTAAGTCATTTTGAATCTTATTAAAAATCGATTTCCTCAAAATTTCAAGATTTCTTCAGAAATATTCTCCGAACAATACTCATAATTTTCAAAGGGTCATCTTTTCCAAGTATTTCAAATCTTTAAGGCAAACATCATGTTTTCAAACCTGCATTTTCAGAAATTCATAGCACATGACTGATTCTTTGTGCATTTAGGAAATAGAACATGATTTAGACAAGTTGAGCAAAGCAAAGCACCAGATTGATCCTTGGTTCAATTACCCCTGGTAAAGGTGTCAGTAACGGTTGAACCTCGTACCAACAGGTGAGTCCCATTCTTCGGAATTATCCTGCATTTTAAAATAGAGGCAAGTTATTTTTAAAAACTTTTTCAAAGGTTAGTTTGACTTGCAAAAGTAAAATTTTGCAATGATAACACCAGGGCATCCTTTGTCTCTCAACTTGAGTTGCTCTGCCTCTTCTCTCTCTCAGCCCTCCTTCTTCCTCTATTGTTGCAGCCAAGGTAATCCTCTCTTCTTCTTCTTCTTCTTCTTCTTCTTCTTCTTCTTCTTCTTCTTCTTCTTCTTATTTTGTTTATTTTTTTATGCATTTTTACTATTGTCGCCCCCTATGTGTGAGCTCTTTTCATTTTTTTCGTTCAAGAGACCCTAAAAATGATTCAAGAGGATGATCTACCAATTATCCATGGTTATGTTCACATTTTTTATCCGTTAGAATCGTTGATGATACATTTATTATATTAAATGCCCAAAAAAGATTGAGATTCGACCTTTCTATAGGTTGAATCCCTCTTTTAATGGCTAAATCAAATTTTCAACCATGGTTCCCAGATTTTTTTTGTTTATTTCATCATATTCATGTTTATTTTAGTTGTTCAAGCATAAAATCATGATTCATTGCATTATTTATATATTTTTGTATGTTTTAGCATGAATAATCAAATTTATTTTTATAAATCTGGTTGTCTGTTAATGTATTTATTTTGCCAATTTATATGCATTAATAAAATCTGATTTTTTTATGGTGAAATCATGCATATGCTTACGGTTTTTAATAAAAAAATCAGGATCTTTAAAGGTCTGTAACTCTGTGTTTAAAAATCAAAGCCGGAACCTGTTTTCTGAGTCGGAAAAACGCTATGGAAATTCAAGATCATCTTTCCAAGGTCATATCTCCCTTGTCCAAGATCTGATCGACAATCCGTAAAAAGCATCGTACTCCTCATAACGTCTACTACAATCTGTAAAAAAATTATAAATTTCTACGATAGATTTCTATGCTTCTTTGATCCAACAACAGCTTCTGTATTTCTTGAACTGACAGACCCGATTCAGAGCTTGGGCTAACTTACCAGAATAATTTCTTCTTAACCAAAGATTGTATCGATGATTCGTAAAAAACCACGAATTCATCTGCATATGTACTTTCAGTGGTATAAAGTTTATAAATTTTCACTGTAGATTTTTATTTTCTTGAGGCTCGCAATTATAGTCTATATTTCTTAAGTGAAAATCTTGATTCGAATAAAGGTTCAACTTGCCGGAATGATTTCTCCCTCACCAAAGATTGTTTCTTTGATCCGTAAAAAGGGTTCTTCTCTCTATAATTTTTAGTTTGCCTCTATGAAATTTTATAAATTTTAATGCTGGTTTGTTATGTTTCCCTGAGCCCGAAACTGAATCTGCCTATTTTACCTAGTTGTGCTTAGATCGAAATCATGTACGTATTGTCGGAGGTGTATCTCCCTAACCGAAGATTATATTCTAGATCTGTAAAAAGGGTTGTCTTTATTAATATATCTAGTTTTTCTCTGTTAAATTGTATTAATTTCCATGGTTGTTTGATATCTTATTTGAGCCTAACACTTTGATAGGTACATAACTGTAGATAAAATCATGTATATTTCATATTTTTTATTTAATATTTATATTCTACATAATCCAAAAAATATATTTTTTTATTGCATTTTAATTTTAGGGTTATTAGAAGTATCCCTGTCAATTTTTACAAATTTTGGAATTCATTTGATGCATTATTTGCTTATTTCATAAAAATAGGATGCCCATGGAGTCCCGATTCAACTAAAAATACAGGTAAAATTTGATTTTTTCTAATATTTCAAAATTTTCATGAAAATTTATATTTTTAGGGTTTGATCATGTTCTTAATCATATCAGGGTGATCTCCACCCAATTTGATTTTGTTTTGAATCTGTTTGATCCCCGGATTAAACAAATTACAAAAATCTTTTCTGAAAAAAACCCTATTTTTAACCCTGTTTTGCAATAAAGGTCAATTTTAAGGGTATTTTGGCCATTTTTCTCAAAATTCCGAATTTCAAAGTTATTTATTTTTCTGATTTATTCAAATTTGCATCACTCTTTATTATTTTTATTTCAAAGAAGTATGGAAAAAGGCTTATATCCAGATAAATCCCTCAATTTTTGATATTATTGGATAAATCCTGAAAAGTCGATATTTTTGCTACTAACTTGTTTGCTAATTTTGCAAAGACACTCAAGATTAGATTTTTCCTTTTCCTTTCCTTTATTTTCTTCAATTATTGATGCAAATCAAATTGGAAATTTGGAATAAGAATTTACTTTTCTGCTTAGATTAGGGTTGTATTGCATATAGTTTATTTTCAATAATATTGATTGTGTGATGGATGATGATTCATGTATATTTTAAATTCATAATGGTCTACACAATGGCACATGCACTCGGTTCTATGGAGTTAATAAACTCGATTGAGTTCGTATTTGTGGTCATAGTCAGAATATGAATAATATCCAGATGTATCATCTTCTTTTAAGTCACAAACAGCCTACACTCTTAGGCTATTTTTATAAATCATGGCATATTTTCAAAAGTTTTCTAAGTACTTTTCTCTTTTAGAATCAAATAAACTATATTTCATACATATTCGTGGCCATAGTCAGGGATATGTGGTGAATTTATTTCATCTAAATTCTATAAGGCACAAAAATCCTTTTTATCAATGATTTTCCTCAAAATTCTTCAGAAAATATTTTTTCAAATTGCATCCATGCATCATCTAGATTTAGATCACATCATGAAAATATTTCATAGGGCCACATGCCCATCCCTGTTGATTCATTTCAGAACAAATCTCAGAAAGATTGATTTTCTTAGAGTCACTTGGATTTTCTTCAGAAAATCAAATTTTCCAAAACATCAAAATTATCCAAGCTTTCTTCAGAAATCAATTTTCTCAGAACATTTTCCCTTTTCAAATACTTTTCTAAGACTAGATTCATGATTTTCCAAGCTTCAATATTCCCCAATTTCAGAGTTAAAATTCAGAGAAATAGACTTTCTCAGAGTTATTTGAATTTCCTTCAGAAATCGATTTTCTCAAAACCCCAGGATTTCTTCAAAAATTGATTTTCTTTTTCTTCAAAAGCATTTTCCCAATATGATTTTCAAAGTGTCCTTTTTCCAAGTATTTTTCAAAATTTGAAGCATACATCATGTTTTCAATCAAAAAATTTCTAAGTCATAGCATATGCCTGATTCTTTGTGCATTTAAAAATAGAGCATCGATTTAGACAGTTGAGTAAAGCAAAGCACATGATTGATCCTTGGTTTGATTACCCTTGATTATGGTGCCAAGAATGGTTGAACCTCGTACCAACAGGCGAGTCTCATTCCTCAAAAATTTTCTGTATTTTAGAACAGATGTGAGTTATTTTCAAAACCTTTTCAAAAGGCCAGTTTAACTTGCAAAAGCAAAATTTTGCAATGATAACATAGTTTTGTGCAGAATCTAGGTATATCATCCTGCAACAAAAAGGTAATGTGACACCAATATATAAATTAATTCTCCAATAATATAAGATAATAAAACATGTTTAAGTGTAAAGCATACAGCGTCGAAATCAGGTTCTTGTCTATTGTATATTGCTTCAATATATTTCATTACAAATATGTCATAATCGATGCCATTATTTTGCAAAGGAGCATCATGTGTGTAGTAAAACCTCCACTCGCCAATGTCAACACCCATGACATCTTTGACGAATCCCTCTTGTGGTTAATACAGAAGCAAGTAAATTTTGGGCTACCGTACAAGATACGATACACTTATAGATAGAAACTTACCAAATGCATGTCACATTGTATACCAGTATGAAAGTCTAATAAGTTGTAGTACCATATTTGTTTTTTTCGTAAATCTATCACATATAAGACCCAATGCTCACAAGATTGCCACAATATAGGAATCAATATCTACAAATCGATAATAAAATATCTTACAAATTAATATAGAAATTCATATTAATAGCTTAGAATCAACATACAAATCGATATTAAGAATCAAAACAATGTCTTAAATCGATATAATATCTTAGACAAAAGGTTTCTTTACTTACCTTTTTACTTGACCAAAAGTCTCTGCAGTGATCATTATTACCCCAACATTGTAGTCCATCTTGCAATCCAATGGCATATGACAGTCAGTAGATGAAACTCTGTTGAACGAAACAGTGATAATAGTAAGGTTAAAACATGAAGCAACAAGAGTAAATAAAAAAAATAAATATATAAGAGAACCGATATACCATGAAATAAGGGAGTGACGATGCATCTAGTATTGGTTATTGCATTGCTTTAAATATACATGATGAAATCATATATAGTATGTTTGCAATAAATATGCATGTGTTAACATACATACCCATGGCATACATAAATATATAATTGATAGTAGTTTCATACGTACAAAATTACTGATAGTGTTTCCTTCTGCAAATTCATCTTGCAGCCGGTTGATGTTATCTTGGAGCTCTTTGCTAAGTTTTCGGGCACCTTTTTTTGTGGATGTTCCACTAACATTAGCAGAATATTCAATAAATGATCTATCTTATTATATTACAATTTCTTTCTACAGTACACAAAACAAATTGAATATACAACATAAAAGAGACAAAATTTGAAGAAACTCATCACGAGATTTAGAAAATATATACCTGAATCGTTGTCGCTAGTCGTGTAGCTGTCATCGTGTTCTTCTTCACCATCGATACCCCCCTTGCGATGAAACAGGTTATATGTTTGATCCATAAACACATCATTTATAAAGAAAACGTTGGTTCGTCTATTCTTTACTCACGAAGCAAAGCAAAGCTACACCCTCTTGAACTTGTGTGACATGTCATTCATTTATAAAGGAAACATTGTTTTACTTACCGCGCATTTTTAAAAATCATGCACAAATAAATTACATTGTGCATTAATTAAAAAATGTCATTTCATTTGCCTTTTACAAAAAAGAATTATAACTGGTTGCAAGTCTATCGGTATCAAGCAATGATATGTTTTTGTTTGTCTTTTTGAACGAAATCGAATTGTATTTATGAAGTTACCTCGATTTGTATCATTGAAGTTACCTCAATTTGTACTTTATTAAGTCAAAACATCATGTCGATTTATTTATTATTTTTCTTTTCTGCCTTTTAAGAATCAATCATTTTGTAAATCGCGATAGGACGTATCATTCAAATAGATAAAGCTTGTAAAGGCAAATCATAATAGGATATTCAAACATTAATTTTTGCCTATTATATATTGCTTCAATATACTTTATTATAAATACACCATTATTTTGTAATATCGATATGTAATATCATAATTTACTCATATCGATATGTAATATCATGATTTACTGGTATCGATTTGCAACTATTACTAAAATATTGTGAATGAAACAGTGATATCGATTTGCAACTGTTACTTAAATCGGTATCAAGTTGTAAATCGATTTGTATCGTTGAAGTTACCTTGATTTGTACTTTACTAATTCTAAACAACGTGTTAATTTGTTTATTATTTTTCTTTTCTGCCTTTTATGAATCAATCATTGTGAACGAAATCGATTTGTATTTATAAAGTTATCTTGATTTGTATCGTTAAAGTTACCTCGATTTGTACTTTACTAAGTCTAAACATCGTATCAATTTGTTTATTGTTTTTCTTTTCTGCCTTTTATGAATCAGTCATTGTGTAAATTGTGATAGGATGTATCGTTCACATAGACAAATCTTGTAAAGGCAAATTGCAATAAGATATTCAAACGGATTTGGTGGGATGAGATATATTCGATTGTCAGATGGGTTTAGGTGGAGGAGTGATTGGATTGGGTTGGTTAGGAGACCTATTTAGCTCTCATCAAATCTAAACCCAATCTAAACTATTATATATAGAGAGAGAGGTACATATTTACATATATATATATATTTAATTAAATTTATTTGGGAATCTAATGAACCCAAAAGTTGTTATATTCTAGGTATTCTTGTCGGTTGAGTTTGTCTTTGTGAACGAAATCAATTTATATTTATGAAGTTACATCAATTTGTATCGTTGAAGTTAACTCAATTTGTACTTTACTAAGACTAAACATTGTCTCGATTTGTTTATTATTTATTTTTTCTGCCTTTTTATGAATTAGTCATTATGTAAATCCAAACTCATTTAGCTCTCATCAAATCCAAACCCAAATTCTATTGTATTGATATGTAATATAGTGATTTACTCATAGCGATTTGCAACTGTTACTAAAATATTATTTTAATATAAAACTTAAATCGGTATCAAGTTGTAAATCGATTTGTATCGTTGAAGTTACCTCAATTTGTAGTTTACTAAGTCTAAACATTGTGTCGATTTGTTTATTATTTTTCTTTTCCACCTTTTATAAATTAGTCATTGTGTAAATCATGATATGATATATCGTTCACATAGACAAAGCTTGAATAGGCAAATCGCAATAAGATATTCAAACGGATTTGATGAGATGAGATGCATTCGATTGAATTGATGGGTTTAGGTGGGGGAGTGATTAGATTACATCCAAAACTTAAACCTTAAACCCTAAAGCCTAAACTATAAACCTTAAACCCTAAACCCTAAAATCTAAAACCCTAAACCCTAAAACCCTAAGCCCTAAATCATAAAACCCTAAACTTAAACCTTAAACCCTATACCCTAAATCCTAAAATCCTAAACCCTAAGCCCTAAACCGTAAAACCCTAAACTTAAACCCTAAACCCTAAAGCCTAAACTATAAACTCTAAACCCCAAACCCTTAAAACACAAAAACCTAAAACTTAAACCCTAAACCCCTAAAACCTTAAACCCTAAACCCTAAACCCCAAACCCTAAACCACAAACCACAAACCCTAAACCCTAAATCCTAAACCCTAAAACCTAAAACTGAAACCCTAAATCCCTATAACCCTAAACCCCTATAACCCTAAACCACAAACCCCAAACCCTAAAGCCTAAACCCTAAACTCAAAACCCTAAACCCTAAATTGCAATATCTTATAGAAAGAACTATATAATTATTGAATGTTACGTTATAACAAAGAATTATAACTTGTTGCAAGCCAATCGATATCAAGAAAATTGTGACAGCATATAGCCTTCATACATACAAATTGTTTCAGCCTTTTATCAATCATTGTGTAAATCATGATAGGACGACAGCTCATAAAAGCAAATCGTAATTTCTGCAGTACACAATGCTAAACGCTTCTTCATTTTTTTTTATGAAGGTCGAACATTACAACGATTTGCTCAGTGGTACGATTTGTATCATTGAAGTTACCTCGATTTATATTTTACTAAGTCTAAATATCATGTCGATTTGTTTATTATTTTTCTTTATCTCCTTTTATGAATCAGTCATTTTTTAAATCTTGATTCGATATTTTATTTTCTTAGTAAGATCTAATTTAGGTGGAGAATTGATTGGATTAGGTTGGTTGTGAGACCTATTTAGCTCTCATCAAATCCAAATTCAATCTAAACTATTATATATATATAGAGAGAGAGAGATAAATATATATATATATATATATATATATTAAATTTATTTGGGTATCAAATGAACTCAAATGATCTTTTGAACAAAATCAATTTGAATTTATGAAGTTACCTCGATTTGTATTTATAAAGTTATCTTGATTTATAGCTTATTAAGTCTAAATATCATGTCGATTTGTTTATTGTTTTTATTTTTTACTTTTTATAAATCAGTCATTGTGTAAATCGTGATAGGGCATATCATTCACATAGACAAACCTCATAAAAGCAAATTGTGATAGGACAAATATTGTTATAGTATGAAACTCAAATCGATGTGATTGTAAGTCGATTTATATTTATCAAGTTACCTAGATTTGTAGTTTACCAATAAACATTGTGTCGATTTATTTTTTCTCTCTTTTTTGCCTTTTATCAGTCATTGTGTAAATCGTGATAGGACAAATCATTGTACATATATTGTATTTGAATCATTATACTAGATAATGTTTTATAGCGATTTACATAATGACATTTGTGTCAAAGACAATGATTTGCCTTTGCTACAAATAACAGTCCAACTTATTGATGTGTTTAGTAAAATTAAATTTTTATTTCAACCCAGAGAGATTTACATAATTTTCTTGTTATATGTTTGACCCACGAACACGTCATTTATAAAGAAAACATTGGTTCGTCTGTTCCTTACTGACGAAGCAAAGCGAAGTGACACCCTCCTAAACTTGTGCGATGTGTCATTCATTTATAAAGGAAACATTGTTTCACGTACTGCTCATTTTCAAAAATTGTGTGCAAATAAATTGCATTGCGCATTAATTAAAAAATGTTGTTTCATTTGCCTTTTACAAAAAAGAATTATAACTGGTTGCAAGCTAAGCGGTATCAATCAACAATATGTCTTTGTTTGTCTTTCTAAACGAAATTGATTTATATTTATGAAGTTACCATGATTTGCATCGTTGAATTTACCTCAATTTATACTTTACTAAGTCTAAACATTGTGTCGATTTCTTTATTAGTTTTTTTTTCTGTCTTTTATGAATTAGTCATTTTATAAATCACGATAAAACATATCGTTCATATAGACAAAGTTCATAAATGCAAAGCGTGATAGGACAAATCGTTTCTACTTTATGTTCGTGGCTATACAGATTGTGATAGAATACTTCTATAAAAAAAAGTCACGATCTCTTATAGAAAGAACTATATAATTATTGAATGTTACGTTACAATAAAGAATTATAACTGGTTGCAAGCCAATCGGTATCAAGCAAATCGTGATAGCACGTAGCCTTCATACATACAAATCATTTCAGTCTTTTATCAATCATTGTGTAAATCGCGATAGGAAGACGACTCATAAAAGCAAATCATAATTTCTGTAGTACACAACGTTAAACGCTTCTTTAATTTTTTTTATGAAGGTCAAACTTTACAACGAATTGTTCAGTGCAACTTGTGTATTACACTTATTAAAAAAGAATTATACAATTATAGAATGTCATGTTACAAAAATAATTTATAGAATTACAACAAAAAATTATAGAATTATAATAAATAATTATCAGGATACAAAAATCACATAATATTTGTTCAGTGGCACTTGATGACTCAGATGGACTATGACATACAAATCGTCTCTTTCTTTTCCTTGGTGGACTCTTGGTTCCCTCGGTCTTATTAAAACCATTGATAATCATCTCTACCAGTGTATCATATTGTGACTGCATTTGTCTCTCCAAATTCTGCACCTGCTTCCGTAACTCCTTATTTTCCCTCTTCAATATCTCTATCCTTGTGGCAGAGACTACCTTCTTATTTGTGAGTTATGTTGGCTCCTCATCATGTACTGGTACTAAGAGAATCATAGTTGTAGCCGGAGGAAAATGATGGATGTTATTTCTATGCTAGGAGACGACATGCTGGGGGACAGGAGGGACCTTACTTCCATGTTGTTTCTTCTCAATCTTTATATTTCAATGCATGGGTTCCTAATATTTTTTAAAGTAGTCGGGGTGATATTGTTGTTCTTTATAATCATATGCTATGGCACAAACACTTCCTTTGTACCAACTATCCAATTATTCTTTGAAGCCTTCGTGTTAATTCACGTTCTTGGCCCCACCACTATTCATCTTCCTTCTCACTTTTATAGGCTGCTTTGGGATAGACTATCCCAAGTCAGCTTGTAGAAGAACTTGACTACCTTGCTGCAACTCAGCTTCAAATTTGTTAAACATCCAAATATCGCACACAGACAGTCTCGTAGCCTCAGCAACAACCTCTTGGTCCTCGTCCTTCCCATCTCTATACGGTCTCCATACAACTTATACATTGAAGATTATGGTTTAGGTATAGACTTATTCATGCTAATGAATGATAAATATTAAAATGATTTATAATAATGAGTGCTAAATATATTACAATGATTGTTACTAATGAGTGCTTTGTATTAAAATAATTTACATTAATGAATGCTACATATTACAACAATTTATAATAACGAATGCTAAATGCTAAAACGATAACACTTTGTACTAACGAAGACAAAATCTTGCAACGATCATTACTTAAGAATGCTAAAGATTACAACAATTTACACTAATGCAAGTTAAATGATAAAGCGATAATGATTTGTATTAAGGAATACAAAATTCTACAATGATCATTACTTAAGAATGTTAAAAATTAGAACGATTTATACTACTGAATACTAATACGATAACAATTTGTACTAACGAAGACAAAATTCTTCAGTGACGATTACTTAAGAATGTTAAACATTTCAATGATTTATACTAATGAATGATAAATGTTGAAACAATTGTAAACAATTTTAAACCATTTACCTCATTTAATTACAGGCCATCTAAAATGAACTTAGCATTATCCTCATTGACATTTATTGTATCCCACTGGCCGATCTTGAAAAAATCACAAATCGTAGGGCCACACTAAGGACACAAGGCAACAATATGCTCCCATGCCTAGGCCTACAAAATCAATATATTAGTAAGACTATAGCCTTCAACGATCTTAGTCTACAACTACTAAATATGTAATAAACAATTACCTAAACAAATGGTCAAAACCCTTCGACAGTTTTTGTACCCTTACTTACACGGTAAAGTTGATTGTACAAATATGTGAGCATAGCAGCACCTCATGTATAGTTGTTGACTTCATCTAAGTCTTTCAAGAACTGCAGCAACATGTAACTTAACCTCAAACCAAACAAATCTAAAAATAAAGTAAGTCTAAAAAAATAAAGAAGAAAGTTGCGTAACTCTTGGTCAACTCTTTCAGATGCACATGTAGTGGACCGTCCTTCCCATTTATTACGGAAAGAAAAAACTTTCATCGATATGGAATTGCTTCCACCAGAAATACATTGACCCCAGTCCTTCATCGACATTCCTAGAAAGGTTGTGCACTTGTCTCTTGCTTTATAGTTTGAATCTTGTGCTAGGACAACACTTTTATGGCACTTAAGGCCTGTAATCCGCGCCAAATCTTCTAGGGTCATGGTGATCTCAAAAGAATCAAATTGAAATATGTTTGTCTTATAATTCCACTTATTTATCAGGTAGGTCATAGTGTTGCAGCATGTTTCAAAATAATGTTGGTCTAGAAGGCTGCCAAAGTGTATACTTCGTAATCAGTCCTTCTGATATTCACTCAGTTGTCCATACCATGATAAAACTATAGGCCACTGACATTGCTCTTTGAGCTTTTCATTTGGTGCTCTACTTCTCTTCTGACCTCCCTGTAACACAAAATAGCATATTATTCGTATCAAATCAAAATTAGTCTCATTTATACTTCTACACATTGTTGTATATAGTAATCGCTATATATAATAATTATTGCACACTCGCTATCACAATAATTGTTATACATAGTAATCAATATTACAGTAATCGTTATACATAATAATATCTATCACAGTAAATTGTTCACAGTAATCGCTATATATAGTAATCACTATTACATTAATCGTTATACATAGTAATCACTATATATAATAATACCTATCACAGTAAATCGTTCACAGTAATCGCTATACATAGTAATCGTTATCGCATTAATCACTATACATAGTAATCGCTATCACAATAATCGCTATACATAATAATACTTATCACAATAAATCATAACAGACATAAACGATTTACATACCTTGGTCACACTTTTCTCCTCTTTATCTTTTCCCTCCATCCTCTGCCTTTCTTGTTGCTCCATCATTCGCTCCTCCTCCTCCCTCCTCTGCCTTTCCTGTTTCTCATTCATTTTCTCCTCCTCTGCCTTTCTTGTTGCTCCTTCGCTCTGCCGCCTCCCTCCTCTGCTTTTCTACTTTTTTCCTTCACTCCTTCGCCTTCCTCTTCTACTTTTCTACTTCTTCCTTTCTTTCTCTTTCCTTCTCTTCCCCTTCTTGTTTTTTCCTTTCCCTTTCCTTCTCTTCCTCCTCCTGCTTCTTCATTTCTCTTTTCTTATCTTCCTCATCCTCCTTCTCTTTCCTTTGCATTTTCTTCTCTTCTTCATCCTCCTTCTCCTTTTCCTTCCTTTGCCTTTCCTTCTCTTCCTCATCCTCATTCTTCTTCCTTTTCCTTTTATCTTTCATCTTCATCATTTGCCTTTCCTTTTCTTCCTCCTTCTCCTTTTTCAATTGCCTTTCCTTATCTTCCTCTTCCTTATTCTTCCTTTGCCTTTCCCTCTCCTCCTCCTCTTGCATTTGCCTTTTCTTCCTTTGATTTTCATTCTCCCCATCTTTCTTCATTTGCCTTTCCCTCTCCTCCTCCTCCTCCTTCATTTGCCTTTTCTTCCTTTGCTTTTCCTTCTCTTTGTTATCATTTTTCTTCTTCTTCATCTTTAGTTCTTCCTCAACCTTCTTCCTTTGCTTTTCAGCATCAATATCTTATGGATAATGCTTCGCATTATAAAATTCCAACAGTTTGTCCCTGTCTTTATCATTCTCAATCTTTATTATATTTTGGTACCTTTCATAACGCTCGTATATATGAGACTGGTGGATAATTCTCCAACAGTTATCCCATTGAATGCCACAGGCTTTCTTGTCTTACGTATTTTAGTCATTGCTAACCTTCACAACACATAAATTTAACCACATCATTATATATTACAACTGTCTCCCCAAGTATATATTATTACAAATTATCACATTCGTTACACAATCACAAATATTACAAATCGTCGCAATATACAAATTGTTGTAAGATTTAGCAAACTTAAGTACAAATCGAGGTAACTTCATAAATACACATTGTTATTGCATCAAACGTATAAATCGTTGATGCTTCAAACATACAAATCGCTATTGATTTAAATGTATAAATCGATTTGTTTCAGTATGAAAATAGGTGTTATTAAGATTTAGCATTCAGATTTACAAATTGATTTGTTTACATAACGAAACCTTAAACAAAACTCATTGAAACGCCATGAGTTTTGGTAATCCGACAGTGGAGGAGAAACACCCAGAAAGTAGATACAGTGATGGTGGCAACGATGTTCCCACTGCGCATACAACGACAAAGGATGCTTCGACGGCAGCAGAGATGGCAAAGGGTGCTCCAATGGCAGCAGACGACAGAAAATGGCGTGTCGTCAAAGGGAGCTCCTGTTACAGCAGATGGTGCAAACGTTTACTGCTTAGGACGAAAATGGAATGTTTGGACTTTAAAAAGTTAACATCATCCTCCCTTTTCTACATGGAGGACATTTTTGTTTTTTTCTCGAACCGGAATTTCACTTTTCTAGATGGAGGATCTCAAACCGTCGTTTCTTTTTTCTAGATGAAAGATATTTTTGTCCTTTTCTTGAACCATTATTTCATGGTGAAAATGGCGGAAAAGGGTACTTAAGTCTTTGCAACCGCACTAGACTCCCATGCTAAGTGATGCATACATACATGGGGATACAAGCCCCACGTGCTTATATATGTGACGCTCATTCAGACCCCCGAAGATGCACCTGGGGGGGAGGGGGACATATAACCTACTTCGCTAAAAGTTGCTTAATACTACATAATACAAAGATCATAATATAGCCAGAGGGGGAAATCCCCAGTTTAGTGTTTGGCAGCTTAATGCATTTTGGCTGAGATTCGAAGCGACAGTTCAACTGGATTTAAGCATTCCTCGCCTCTTGGGATTGCACATGAACTGACTGCATTGTAGCAGATTTGGTGTTCAACTATCATGGTTAATGTGAATCAGGTTGGCACTGTTTGACTTGCCTGGTTTTGTTGTTATAACTGAAGTTGGTGCTTGACATGACACAGTGTAATGTAGTCCCATTTGGGTTTGGTGCAAGCAAGTCTCTTCACTAAGATTGTATTTTGTTTTCGATCCTAGGCATTGGGGAAGTGTGGCATTATTTGCATCGAAGACATCATCCATGAGATTGCTTCGATGGGATCTCATTTCAAGGAAGTCAGCAACTTTTTGCAGCCACTCATGCTCAGCACACCTGATGGTGGTCTGCAGAAGATTAAGAAACATTTCAGTGATGGTGGCGATGCTGGCAACAGAGAAGATCAAATCAATGATCTCATAAGGAGGATGAACTAAGAAATATGTTGTTGTTTTCACTTGAGGGTGGGAGGTTGTTGATCTATTTTGTTTGAATTCCCTACTCACTAGCTTGGAGGGTGCAAAGCTTGAAGGAAAAGAATGGTGGATTATGAAAATGCTTCCATGTGAACAATGACTCATTCTTTGTTTCTTGTTAAGAAACTATGTTTTGATGATACATGATAAATATGATATGCTTTCATGATGCATATATATGATACATGATGAATATATGATATGCTTTCATGTGATATGATAAATATGATATGCTTTCACAGATATGTTTACCAGATTCACCAATATCACCAATGATCTTAAATCTCTGGGAGAAACCTATTCCCAGACCGATAAAGTGAAAAAGATCTTGAGATCTCTTACAACTGACTGGGAGAAAAAGACCACAGCTATTGAAGAAGCCCAAGATCTTTTCAAGCTTACTCTGAACGACTTAATAGGCAATCTTATGGTCTATGAAGTCCATATGAAAGAAAGAAGGGAAGAAGAACAACCTTCAAAGAAAAATCTAGCCTTTCTAGCCATTTCTGAGAATGAGGACTCAGAAAAAGAATCTGAAATTGCGCTACTTACTCAAAGATTCCAGCACTTCATGAGAAAGAATAGGTTGTCCAAGAAGCACAAAGAAAAGAAAGATTCTAAAGAAGATACCATGTTCTATCAATGTAATAAGCCAGGTCACGTTAGACGAGACTATCCTCTTCTAAAAAGAAGATCCAAAGTCGAGGAACCTAAGAAAAGGTTCTTCAAGAAAAAGGCTTTTTATGCTCAATAGGATGATTTAGAACCATCCACCAGTGAAGAGTCAAGTGATGATGAAGCCGAAACTGCAAACATGTGCTTCATGGCAGACAAAAGCTCTGTAAGTGAAACTTCTGACTTTTCCTTTGAAGAACTTCTAGATGCTTTTCAAGAACTATTTGAAGAATCTAGAAAAATGAGTCTAAAAAATAAAGTTTTAAAATCTGAGAATTTAGAGCTTTCTGAGAAAAATTAAAAACTCATTATTGAAAATTCTGAGTTGAAAAAAGAAAATTTCATGCTTACTTCTAAAATCTTGTCTACTAGCTCCAAGACTAAAAATCTTCAAGTAGAAATTTCAGAATTAAAAGGTAAAACTGAAAACCTTATGAAAACGGTTTTTAAGTTTACCAAAGGAAAAAAGAACCTGGACAAACTCCTATCCTCTCAAAAATTCTCTTTTTACAAGAATGACATTGGTTACTCTTGTTATAATAAACCTTCTTGTACGAATCAAAAGATCACGTTTGTCAAAGGTTATGCTGAACCTAAACAGGGGTATTATAACTTCAATTCCATGTACTCCTCTGAGATTATTGATAAACCCAAATCAAAATGGATATGGGTTCCAAAATCTAACAAAAAGGGACCTGATTGGGTACCAAAAGGAGTTTTTACTTGATCTATTGCAGGCATTGAAAAAGAAGAACAGATGGATATTAGACAGTGGATGTTTGAAACACATGACATGACATCCAGATCTTTTTGTTGTTTTTCATCATAAAGAAGGAGGAACCGTCACCTTTGGAGATAACAACAAAGGTTTAATAATTGATATTGGCAATATTGATAATATTGATAAACCTCTTATTAAAGACGTTCTTCTTGTTAAAGGTTTAAAACACAATCTCTTAAGCATCAGTCAAATGTGTGATATAGGATATAATGTCAGTTTTAAACATGATGCATGCCTCATAGTGGACACAAATGAAAATATTGTTTTAAAAGGTATAAGAAAAAATAATGTATATGAATTATACCTAGATAATATTACTGAATATTGTCTCATATCAAATAATGACTCTCAAAATTTATGGCATATGAGAATAGGACATGTTAACTTTAAATATATCTCTAAACTGACTAAAAATAACTTGGTACGTGGGTTGCCTAAAATACCATTTAAAAAGGACTATTTTTATAATGCTTGTCAATTAGGAAAATTGTCAAAACCATCTTTCAAATAAAAGAATGTTGTGTCAAGTAAAAGACCTTTAGAGCTTCTCCACCTGGATCTTTTTGGTCCTTCTAGGGTAGCTAGTCTCAATCATAATAGATATGTTTTTGTAATTGTTGATGATTACTCAAGATTCACTTGGGTAATATTTTTGAAAAATAAAAGTGACATGTTTTGTGAATTTGAAATTTTATGCAAAAAATTACAAAATGAAAAATCCTCTACAATTGTTAAAATTCGTAGTGACCATGGAGGAGAATTTGATAATGATATTTTTGTAATTTTTTTTAACTTGCATGGTATTTCACATAACTTTCTCTTTCCTAGAGCTGCACCTCAAAATGGTGTAGTAGAAAGAAAGAATAGAACCCTTCAAGAATCTGCTAGAACTATGCTTCAACATAACTGTAACGCCCCAACTTTTTATAGTAAAAATTTTTTTTTTTGAAATAGCGGAAGTGCGAAAAACACAAGTCGGGTGCATTACAGGGTAAAACAAAGAAGTACTAAACATACCATTCATTAATTGAAACATTAATGTCATTAATTACATCCCATAACAGAAATGTAAATCTACTAATCAGAGTTCAAACAGAAAACACTGAAAAACTGAGATCTCTTGACTACTTCCAAATGCGACGCCACGATGCTTCATTTATGCGTTGCCTGAAAAACATTTAAAGCAGAAGGGTCAGACTCCCCTGTCTGCGTAAGAAGCAATGTATTTATATGTGGTGCTCAGTGTTCTGTGTACAAATATGTGCAACAACTGCAGATATAACTAGCATGGAAGTTTATATCATTCTAATGACATTGTTAAATTCTTAGTGCGAGTCATTGCACCATAGGGGTTTTCCGAAATCCCAACCCACATTCGGGGTGATCTTAGTGTATGCACATTACTTACTAGAAGTCCAATAGGCGACAACCATAATTTCTCAGAATTCTGGTTCAACTTTGTGTTGAGTACTTATACATTCGGCATTTTAAGATTTGTTTATGAGCTCGAGTGTACGTTTCATACCCCCACTCGTTACGCCGCAACATGGCATTATCTAACTTTATCATTTCTTAAGTGCTTGTTTGGCACTCCCAACATTTAGCGAAACCACATGTTCATTCTTGAACTCTTATATTATCCTGAACAAGAAATTATCTTCATTGTGCAAATATATGTATCATGTGTGTTCCATGTATTGGACATAATCCTAAAGTCCATATGTAAATCACATATTTAGTTTACCATCGTATTATTTCCTTCATAGATATTTCAACTGCATTTCACCTAAAAAGTCTTTAGAAAAACTTTTCTAAAAGAACCCTTCATGAAAATCATTTTAGAAAACCCTTTACTTAATTTTTCATGTTTATTAGTCGACCAATAGACTCACCGGTCGACCAACCTTTTTACTTTAAATCTTCTAAGCAAAATGTGATATATATATATATATATATATTTTATAAAAATTAGTCGACCGAAAGTTTCATCAGTCGACCGGACAGAATGTCTATTTTCTGGAAAATTTAGCAGCAATCGACAGAAGGTTTTATCAGTCGACTGAACAGAATATCAATTTTTTAAAAATTTAGCAGCAGTCGACTGAAGGTTTTATCAGTCGACTGATCAGAATGTCTTTTTCTGGAAAAAATTTAGCATCAGTCGACTGAAGGTTTTATCAGCCGACTGATTAGAATGTCTGTTTTCTGGAAAAAATTTAGCATCAGTCGACTGAAAGTTTTATCAGTTGACTGATCAGAATGTCTGTTTTCTGGAAAAAATTTAGCATCAGTCGACTGAAGGTTTTATCAGTCAACTGAACAGAATGTCTGTTTCCTGAAATTTTTTTACAGCAGTCGACTGAAGGTATTTATCAGTCGACTGAACATATTATTAGTCGACTAACTATTGTCCTAGTCGACTAATTTTGTCGTTTTTCTATAACTTTTAAAAAGGTGTATTTTTTTATTTTTCAAACATTTTGATCATTCTAAATGGACTGTTTTGCCACCCATTTCATCCTCAATGTATAGAATCTTTCAACTATAAATATGAGTGCATTTCACACTCAAAAACATCGAATCCAATCAAATTACCCAATAGGAATGATATATCTTTATTTTACCATGATGTGAAATAGCAATCACGTATACATCACTTCAGATTTGATTAAAACTATTCAATCTACAAAGTACGAAAGGTGTATTGAACAAGAAAATACAACCAAACAATAACTTCATGAATAATAATCCGAGGTACTTAAGGTTCCACTCCATTTGCCTACTTTATTTTTGTTTCGATCTTGAATCCGTCATGGCTAACACCCATACCAAAAATATATGCATTTTCCTACATAGATTCGAACTGTAGGTTTTGATATGAGTACTACATATCACCAGGCATACACATAGGAACATAATGCCCTTACAAAGAATACCACAGTGCCCCAACGTTGGCCAAGGGTGAGAACCATTGGCTGAACCACTACATATTAACCTATTGGCGAGTAGGTGTTTCAACTCATGCCACCTAGGTCTCGAGGCCCTAAATATACCTACATATAGGTGGTGCTTGTCGCGTAAACTCCATGATATTGCAAAATAAATGTGCAACAAGGCATCGACCACTTACATACAAATAGCAATGCTCCTTACCTCTTGTTGGAGTGTCAAGCGAACGAAGCAACGCTTCTTCCTTCGTTGGAGTAGCACACTATGTTTGCCAATGGAAGTCCAGTCATGCAGCAATAGAAAACTCCACCACCAACTATGGAGGTCGACCACCACCGTGAGAGAGAGAGAGAGAGAGTAGCCGTCTCCTCCTTTTCATCCAATTTAATTTTCTTCCCTATTTAGGGAAATTTTTTATTTCCAAAAAGATCAAACCTTCAGCCCCGCGTTTTGTGTGTTTTGTTTAGAAACTTCCTATATTGCCCCCCTTTCCCCATTAGCAAAGTGTTTTTCCAAGGTTGCTTTATGGGTACCCCCACCACATTTGGGGGGATTTTCCATATTTCTTGGAAAAGGGGAAACACAAAGGCCAACTCCCACACGTTTATTGTGGGAGAGGGTCTAGAGAGTAGGGTTTTAACTCCCCCCTCACGATTTTCCTTTTTATATATATTTTTTTTCAAGTAAAAATTCTAACTTGTGTGTGTAAAAAGAAAAATTGTGCACATGGGGTTTTGAAACTTGGGTTGTGGTATCACACACCGTGTGTCCTACCACAACACCACACCATCACTTGGTGTTTACTTTTGCGAAAATATTCTTTTTATGTCATATTGGGACGTTTTTCCTTTTTGATGGATTTCTTCCATTTTCAAGTGGATTTTTCACCCGTTGGTTTTAAACTTGCACTCACTTACTTTAAATGTGCTTCGGATCTCACGCTATCATCCCGAGACCATCGGGTTTCCTTACTTGGACTCGTGAACCAGGTCGGATCATCAGATCTCGTCGAAGTCCGGATCCAAGTACCCTTTTCAGTATTCGTTATTGGGTTCGCTCGACTGGCCCGCAAGCCTCAAAATCACATTGAATATCTCATAAACCATATTATCTCACGTAAACACACATTTTTATTTCATTGAAAATTCTTTAAAATTCATGGGTTTTACATCCTACCCTCCTTAAAAAGGATTTCGTCCGCGAAATCACAAACATCAATCGACAAAAAGGTTATGGTATTTCTTACTTATTGGCACGTCTTTTCTTTCAATGGAGTCGAATCAGTTTAAACTAAATTTTCAGTAGACTTCTTCGGGCAAAACTTAGCAATATGTCCTGGTTGCTCACATTTGAAACACTTGCCATTATAGAGAGGGCAAACTCCGAAGAGATGATCCTCATCGCACCGTTGACAAATTTGTTGAACCTTTGGTTGTTGTGATTTCCTTTGCTGTTGGCGGTTCGGGTAGCCTTCCTGCCGCATTCTCTTTTTTATAGGTGGTGTGAACTCCCTTTCACTAGGATTTTTCTCATTAGTACTCACATAAACCTTGATTTGTTGCTCGGGTTTATTCCATTGGTTCTTTTGCTCTTTGACTCAGTCTTCTTCCAATAGGGTCGCTACTTCGATGGCCTCATCGAGTGATTTTGGCCCTCGGGTGAACACCTTGGTTCTCAAAGCTGGCTTCAATCCACGAGCAAACTTCATTGCTCGATCATCTTCCACGATGTATACATTTGGGCAATATCGTTCCAGACAACGAAACTTAGTGATATAATCTGCCAGTGTTGTTTCCCCTTGTTGTAGGTCTAAAAATTCTTGCATCTTCTTACTACGTTCATGCTTAGGGAAATATGCAGAGTTAAAAACCTCAACGAACTTGTCCCAAGTAACCTTTTCATTCTGGAACTTGATCGCAGAGATCGTGTCCCACCACTTCTCAGCATGGTCCTTCAAACGATAAGTACCGAAGTTCACCTTATGTTCTTTTGGAACATTCAGAACACGAAAAATACGTTCAATCTCACGTATCCACGTCTCACCCGCTTCAGGATCCGTCTTGCCCTTAAAACAGGAGGATCCTGATGTCTTCTTTTAAATCGTTGTAATTTTGAAAAGATTTTTAAATGTAAAACATGTGAAAACCAGACATCAAATAATAAAAACTGGTTCTCACTAGTGGATGAGACCGGGTAGAACTCAGGGAACGAGAATATATCGTATTCAAGTACACAAATCTAAACTAATCTTTATTGCCGAATTATTGAAATGTAAAATGTTTAAGAAAAGTAAAACAACTAACTATTACAACAAATGAATACCCTTCACAGAGGGCGTAAAGTGCAATATTTACAAACCCAATTTAAATTCCTAATTCTAAACTAAAAAGTAAAAAGAAGCTTTATTCTTCGTACTTCGTGTTACGTAATCAATTCTGCTTCAGTCCTGTGCTATCCTGCACAAATAAAATGAACACGAGCAGTACCAGAGATAGAAACTAAAAATATACTATTAAAAATATTGTGAAAGATATCATGCAAAGATAATGCCAATTAAACTATCTTGAACTAATGGCAATTCACTAAGTAAATCTAAAACTACAATTGTTATATATGAAAAAAAAAAAAACAACTAAGTCATCAAGCACAATTATGGAAAATGACTGAACTAAAACAACAAGAAAATGAACTTATAAAAAAAAACACAAGAAATGAATGATTAAAACAAACAGGAATTTAAATGACAAGAAAAAGTAGAAGACAAAATACAGGAAAATAAAATGTTTAACAGGAAAGAAATGCATTATTTGAAAGACTGAAAAACAAGAACACCATACATTGAAATGAAATGAAACTTAATTGAAAGACAGGGCATCAAAAACAGGAGAAAAAAATTGAAACAGAAATCGGAAATGGAATTAGGAATTTTAAAGAAAACTGGAAATGAACTAAAAACTGAAAAATGAAATAACCATGAAATTTTACTTGAAAACAACAGGAAATTAAGAATGCTAAGCAGAAAAACAAGCTTAATGCAAAATCTAGAAATCTATGCGATGGATCTATCATAATGCAGAAACAGGGAATTAATGAATGTAAAACAAGTTTGAAAACAACATGAATACAAAACTCACACAGGAAATAGAAGCATAACAAGACAATCCGATTAAACAAACAAAAATTAAAGCTGGAAATGAACAACACTAAAAACAAAACAAGAATGAAATCACATAGAAAATATCTGCAAATTACAAATGAAAACAGAATTACAAATGAATGAATCAAAGAAATCTAACTAAAGAATAGACTACAAAATAGAAGATCGTACGATGAAAAACAAAAACTGAAACAACATCTATCGGTTTTTTTCTTTCTTTTCGTTTTTCAGTTTTTCTTTTATTTTTTTCGTTTTACAGAAATAGCACAACATGAAGTAGAAGATCTGAAGAAGAAGAAGTAGTAACTAAAGATCACACTAGATTTATTTATTTTTTAAAATTTTTATTCTGTTTTACACAGAATTAATGAAAAAAAGAAGAGGAAAATGAAGATCGGAAGAAGAAGAAGAGGAAGAAGAAGAAGAATAAGAAGAACTGAAGAAGAAGAGGAGGAAGAAGAAGAATTTGGAAGAAGAAGAGGAAGAAGAAACAGATTGGATGAAGAAGAAGAATCGGAGGAAGAAGATGAAGAAGAAGATTCGGAGCTTATCGTGAAATGGAGGGAATCGGGGAAGAAGTGGCGGCCTCCACCTTGTGCGCTGCTGCCGACTGAAGAAGCACCACCGGCTGAAGAAAGAGAAAAATAGGGAGAAAGGGAAGAAGAGGTAAGGAAGAACCGGTGGTGGAGAAGGGAAAGAAGAGGGAAGAAAGGCAAAAGAGGGGAAAAGAAATGGGTTAGGCGCACAAGGGAAGACGCCCGATTTTTTCTGTTTTTGGGGTTTTAAAACAAGCAAACCGGTTTGAACCGGTTTGTAACAGATTTTTTCAGCTTTTAAAAAAATCGTAAACTGGTTCCAGCCGGTTTGCTATTATTTTTTCAGTTTTTTAAAAATCAAAAACCGTGTAAACCGGTTTATTAGAAATTTTTTTCAAAAAGTTATAAACAAAACTTTTTTTTTATTTATAAAGAAACTAAAAATAAAACTATTCTACTAATTTTTTTTCTTCTTTTCTAAAAAAAACAAACACTTAAAATGAATATAAAACTATTTTTCTCCATTTTTTGTTTTTTTTATTTTTATTTTTATTGAAAACTAAAACTAAAATATTATGACTATAACAAAAACTAAAATAGGCATAAAAATGTAAAATAAAACTATTTTTCATGCATTTTCTATTTTTAAATCATTTTAGCACATTTACTCGAAAACTAACATAAAATTGGGTTTTTGAAACATTATTTTATAAAATCATGCATATTTTTTATATAAAATAACCCTGAATTATATGCATGATCAGATCCATTTCCATAAAGCGCTTGTAAGTGACTGTCCCAATGTTCTGCCTATCTTGGGTCACCTGTTGAAGGTTTGCACCCACTTGTTGCATTGCAACCACCTGCTGTTGCATAACCTCGGCAAGGTTGTTCACAGTGTCCATGATGTCGTTGCACCTGGCCTCCCATGCCATCTATCAGAACAGAAGCATAATAATAGTTAATCGTTAGGTTACACAATTATGCTTGCTAAGTAATATCCTTAGCAATCTTTCATAGTTCTCAAATGTACGATACACAATTCAAACAGTGCCACAATAAAATTTATTGGTGCAATAACTCATTTTATACATATATTCTTCGAACGACCTCAAGTGACACCATATAAGGCCGCTATCATCAGAAAATCACCATTCTAGATGACTCACGTTAGAAAACTTCCGCTCTAATACACTATCCGAAGAATTACCACTCCAATATCATAAAGAAAGAATCATCACTCGAATGACATCGTTAGAAGATCATCATTTTAACAGCATGGTTGAAGAATCACCACTTTATTAGAGAATCATCATTCTAATGACATTGTTAGAGAATCACCACTCTAACAACATTGTTGAAGAATCACCACTTCAACAACATCATTAGGGAATCACCACCCTAATGGCATCGTTAGAGAATCAACACCCTAACGGCATTGCTGAAGAATCACCATTCCAACAACCTTCATTAGAGAATCACCACTCTAATGGCATCGTTACAGAATCACCACCCTAACGGCATCGTTAGAGAATCACCACTCTAACGGCATTGCCGGAGAATCACCACTCCAACAACCTTCATTAGAGAATCACTACTCTAATGGCATCGTTAGGGAATCACCACCCTAGCGGCATTGTTAGAGAATCACCACTCTAACGGCATTGCCGGAGAATCACCACTCCAACAACCTTCATTAGAGAATCACCACTCTAATGGCATCGTTAGGGAATCACCACCCTAGCGGCATCGTTAGAGAATCACCACTCTAACAGCATTGCTGGAGAATCACCACTCCAACAGCCTTCATTAGAGAATCACCACTCTAATGACATTGTTAGAGAATCACCACTCTAACGGCATTGCTGGAGAATCACCACTCCAACAACCTTCATTAGAGAATCACCACTCTAATGGCATCGTTAGGGAACCACCACCCTAGCGGCATCGTTAGAGAATCACCACTCTAACGGCATTGTTGAAGAATCACCACTCCAGCAACCTTCATTAGAGAATCACCACTCTAATGACATCATTAGAGCATCATCACCCTAATGACAACGTTGACATTACCCGGAATCACCACCTGAGCCAACTCAACTCACCACAATCTCTTTCAACTGTGGTTGGGAAACAAGAATTCCCACAATGCTCTTTCAAAACCATAACACCCAGAAGTCTGGTGTTATGTAGTCCCCAACTATGACCCTCTCAGGAGTCAATTGTCATCACCGGCAACCCAGAAGCAATTTGCTAAGCATATAGCATCATTTACGTTCTCATCACCAAGAACAACTGGGGATCTACAACATCCTCCAACGAGGAACTCAAAGGTTTAACGGGCACAAACAAGGCTTTCGCCTTTTGTCCGAAAGATTATTCGGGTAGGTACCCTTCATCAATGATAGGGTCACTAACATTTCCAATGAAGTTGAAAAAGGGAAAACATTAACTTAGAGCCTCCTCCAATGACTCTTATCAAAACAATCATCGTTTCCAATGCGATTGGGATAATGATTTTGATACTCGTTACGATTCACCAATCATTTTCGAGAAGGTAAAATACACAAGCAGTCTCTGAGTTTCGCTCCAGAACTTCAACTCTCGCAAGAGTTGACATGAGACTAACTTGGGAAGCTATGCCCTCAAGTGCATTCACGTTTCCCATCTAGAAAAAATATATATATCATACTTTAGGTGGCACTAATCTTCTATGTATCCTCTAATGGGTCACAAGATGTAAATTGTCACCCACCAGCTGCATTGCAGCAGCCTGTCGACCTACCACTTCGGCCAGGTTATGTAGCATCTCCATAAATCATTGCAACGGTTTACCCAAGCCATTCGTTTGGGAAGTAAAAGGTCATTCTAACCTTAGTTATAACTCCATGAAAATATCATATGCAATTATATGTTTTTATCTCTACATTAAGAAAACCACATTTCTACATACTTACAGGGACATCGCGGTCGTTAGAAGAGCCAAGATCTCAGATTGTTCAGTCCTGCTCTGATACCAAAGCTGTAACGCCCCAACTTTTTATAGTAAAAATTCTTGAGTAAAAAAATTTTTTTTTAAATAGCGGAATTGCGAAAAACACAAGTCGGGTGCATTACAGGGTAAAACAAAGAAGTACTAAACATACCATTCATTAATTGAAACATTAATGTCATTAATTACATCCCATAACAGAAATGTAAATCTACTAATCAGAGTTCAAACAGAAAACACTGAAAAACTGAGATCTCTTGACTACTTCCAAATGCGACGCCATGATGCTTCATTTATGCGCTGCCTGAAAAACATTTAAAGCAGAAGGGTCAGACTCCCCTGTCTGCGTAAGAAGCAATGTATTTATATGTGGTGCTCAGTGTCCTGCGTACAAATATGTGCAACAACTGCAGATATAACTAGCATGGAAGTTTATATCATTCTAATGACATTGTTAAATTCTTAGTGCGAGTCATTGCACCATAGGGGTTTTCCGAAATCCCAACCCACATTCGGGGTGATCTTAGTGTATGCACATTACTTACTAGAAGTCCAATAGGCGACAACCATAATTTCTCAGAATTCTGGTTCAACTTTGTGTCGAGTACTTATATATTCGGCATTTTAAGATTTGTTTATGAGCTCGAGTGTACGTTTCATACCCCCACTGGTTACGCCGCAACATGGCATTATCTAACTTTATCATTTCTTAAGTGCTTGTTTGGCACTCCCAACATTTAGCGAAACCACATGATCATTCTTGAACTCTTATATTATCCTCAACAAGAAATGATCTTCATTGTGCAAATATATGTATCATGTGTGTTCCATGTATTGGACATAATCCTAAAGTCCATATGTAAATCACATATTTAGTTTACCATCGTACTATTTCCTTCATAGATATTTCAACTGCATTTCACCTAAAAAGTCTTTAGAAAAACTTTTCTAAAAGAACCCTTCATGAAAATCATTTTAGAAAATCATTTACTTAATTTTTCATGTTTATTAGTCGACCAATAGACTCACCGGTCGACCAACCTTTTTGCTTTAAATCTTCTAAGCAAAATGTGATATATATATATATATTTTTTTTATAAAAATTAGTCGACCGAAAGTTTCATCAGTCGACCGGACAGAATGTCTGTTTTCTGGAAAATTTAGCAGCAGTCGACTGAACAGAATATCAATTTTTTAAAAATTTAGCAGCAGTCGACTGAAGGTTTTATCAGTTGACTGATCAGAATGTCTTTTTCTGGAAAAATTTTAGCATCAGTCGACTGATTAAAATGTCTGTTTTCTGGAAAAAATTTAGCATCAGTCGACTGATCAGAATGTCTGTTTTCTGGAAAAATTTTAGCATCAGTCGACTGAAGGTTTTATCAGTCGACTGAACAGAATGTCTGTTTCCTGGAATTTTTTTACAGCACTCGACTGAAGGTTTTTATCAGTCGACTGAACATATTATCAGTCGACTAACTATTGTCTCAGTTGACTAATTTTGTCGTTTTTCTGTAACTTTTAAAAGGATGTATCTTTTTATTTTTCAAACACTTTGATCATTCTAAATGAACTGTTTTGCCACCCCTTTCATCCTCAATGTATAGAATCTTTCAACTATAAATATGAGTGCATTCCACACTGAAAAACATCGAATCCAATCAAATTACCCAATATGAATGATATATCTTTATTTTACCATGATGTGAAATAGCAATCACATATACATCACTTCAGACTTGATTAAAACCATTCAATCTACAAAGTACGAAAGGTGTATTGAACAAGAAAATACAACCAAACAATAATTTCATCATTAATAATTCGAGGTACTTAAGGCTCCACATTATTTGCCTACTTTATTTTTGTTTCGATCTTGAATCCGTCATGGCTAACACCCATACCAAAAATATATGCATTTTCCTACATAGATTCGAACTGTAGGTTTTGATATGAGTACTACATATCACCAGGCATACACATAGGAACATAATGCCCTTACAAAGAACACCACAGTGCCCCAACGTTGGCCAAGGGTGAGAACCATTGGCTGAACCACTACATATTAACCTATTGGCGAGTAGGTGTTTCAACTCATGCCACCTGGGTCTCGAGGCCCTAAATATACCTACATATAGGTGGTGCTTGTCGCGTAAACTCCATGATATTGCAACATAAATGTGCAACAAGGCATCGACCACTTACATACAAATAGCAATGCTCCTTACCTCTTGTTGGAGCGTCAAGCGAACGAAGCAACGCTTCTTCCTTCGTTGGAGTAGCACACTATGTTTGCCAATGGAAGTCCAGTCGTGCAGCAATAGAAAACTCCACCACCAACTATGGAGGTCGACCACCACCGTGAGAGAGAGAGAGAGTAGCCGTCTCCTCCTTTTCATCCAATTTAATTTTCTTCCCTATTTAGGGAAATTTTTTATTTCCAAAAAGATCAAACCTTCAGCCCCGCGTTTTGTGTGTTTTGTTTAGAAACTTCCTATATTGCCCCCCTTTCCCCATTAGCAAAGTGTTTTTCCAAGGTTGCTTTATGGGTACCCCCACCACATTTGGGGGGATTTTCCATATTTCTTGGAAAAGGGGAAACACAAAGGCCAACTCCCACACGTTTATTGTGGGAGAGGGTCTAGAGAGTAGGGTTTTAATTCCCATTCACGATTTTCCTTTTTATATATATTTTTTTTCAAGTAAAAATTCTAACTTGTGTGTGTAAAAAGAAAAACTGTGCACATGGGGTTTTGAAACTTGGGTTGTGGTATCACACACCGTGTGTCCTACCACAACACCACACCATCACTTGGTGTTTACTTTTGCGAAAATATTTTTTTTATGTCATATTGGGACGTTTTTCCTTTTTGATGGATTTCTTCCATTTTCAAGTGGATTTTTCACCCGTTGGTTTTAAACTTGCACTCTCTTACTTTAAATGTGCTTCGGATCTCACGCTATCATCCCGAAACCATCGGGTTTCCTTACTTGGACTCGTGAACCGGGTCGAATCATCAGATCTCGTCGAAGTCCGGATCCAAGTACCCTTTTCAGTATTCGTTATTGGGTTCGCTCAACTGGCCCGCAAGCCTCAAAATCACATTGAATATCTCATAAACCATATTATCTCACGTAAACACACATTTTTATTTTATTGAAAATTCTTTAAAATTCATGGGTTTTACAATAACAATCTTGCTAAATAATTTTGGGCAGAAGTTGTTAATATTGCATGCTATATTTTAAATAGAGTACTTATTTGACCTTTGTTCAATAAAACTCCTTATGAATTATTCTATGACAGAACTCCAAGAATAGACTATTTTAAAGTCTTTGGGTGTAAATGCTTTATCCTGAACACAAAAGGTAGCCTTGGTAAATTTGATGCTAAATTTGTTGAAGGCATATTCCTAGGATATTCAAGTCATAGTAAATCATATAGAGTTTTCAATAAGAGTACTAATACTATTGAAGAATCTATGCATGTTAGTTTTAATGAATCTATTGGTCAATCTGTTCATAATAAAACTAATGAAGATGATCTTGAAAGTACAGATTTTCTTTTAGATAACACAGCTGAATCTAATGAAGATGATCATCAAAGAACATTTGCTGAAATCAGAGATCATCCTCAAAAGCAGATTTTGGGAGACCTGACCAAGGGGGTTCAAACAAGACCTCAGTTGGAATGTATTGCAAATATAGCTTTCATTTCTCAACTTGAACCTAAAAAGATTGATGAAGTCATCATAGATGAGTTTTGGATGCTAGAAATGACTGAATAACTTAATCAGTTTCAAAGAAATGATGTGTGGGATCTTGTAGCAAAACCAAAAGATCATCAAATCATTGGGACAAGATGGATCTTCAGAAACAAGCTGGATGAATCAGGTAATGTTGTAAGAAACAAGGCAAGGCTAGTGGCTCAAGGATACAATCAGGAGGAAGGTATTGACTTTGATAAAACATTTACTCTTGTTGCTAGACTTGAATCCATAAGAATATTTTTGGCATATGCAAGCTATATCAAATGAATGTTAAAAGTGCTTTCCTAAATGGTTTTATAAATGAAAAGTATATCACCACAACAAAGCAGTAGATTAGCGACGACCACATTCCGTCGTTATTCTGTCGCTAACAGGCGTAGCGACGGATTAGCGACGACGAGGCGACGGTATGCTTACGTCGCGAATTTTTCGACGCTAACTGGTGACGGAATAAATTTGTCGCCAGGTCCGTCGCTAATTGTGACGGACTAACGAGCGCTGTATTCCGTCGCCAATCCGTCGATACTAAACGACGACCTCGGCTTGGCGACGGATTTACGTCCGTCGCTAAGACATCGCTAGATTTATATACATACCGATGGATGTTTCCGTCGCTAATCCGTCGCAAACACGAAAAAAAATAAAAAAAAAAATTATTTGAAAATTAAATACCGAGAACGGTATAATTTATATTTCCTGTAAATAAAAAATAAACTACACTAAAAAATTCTATATAAAAGGAATCTACAACAATTAATCATTCCACCTTAAAATTAACAAGTTTAATTATTTACAATTCAACAATTACAATTAGGAAACATAAAAAAATAGAACTTCTTCAACACAGTTCTCTAATCATCGCCAAGATTTTGTGCGTCTTCTTGTTCATTGCCTTTATCTGTCCCTTCAGCTCCGCTACGCTGATTATCGCTAGCAGCCTACACAAGAAAAGAACAGTCAGTATTGATAAACAAAATATAATGAAATAAATTACACACTATATGTGATTCTATCATGTGCTTATGTGTGTTCTAAGGCAATAAAAAAACTCTATATGTGATTCTATCATGCTCATATGTGCTCTAAGGCAGGCAAAAAGTTATATATGTGATTCTATCATGCTCATATGTGTGCTAAGGCAGTCAAAAAATTGAATATGTGATTATAGCATGCTTATATGTGTTCTAAGGCAGCTAGAAAAATTCTATATGTGATTCTACCATGCTCAGATGTGCTTTAAGGCAGGCAAAAAGCTATATATGTGATTCGATCATGCTCGTATGTGTGCTAAGGCAGTCAAAAAAATGAATATGTGATTATAGCATGCTCATATGTGCTCTAAGGCAGGCAAAGCAAAAAAATTTATATGTGATTCTATCATGAATGATATATGTTCTAAGGCAGTAAAAAAACTCTATATGTGATTTTGGCATGCTCATATGTGTTTTAAGGTAGTCAAAAAATTGAATATGTGATTATAACATGCTCATATGTGTTCTTAACCTGTCAAAAAACTGAATATGTGATTATAGCATGCTCATATGTGTTCTAAGGCAGTCAAAAAAACTTTATATGTGATTCTATCATGCTCATATGTGCTCTAAGGCAGACAAAAAACTTTATATGTGATTATAGCATGCTCATATGTGCTCTAAGGCAATAAAAAAACTCTATATGTGATTATAGCATGCTCATATGTGCTCTAAGGCAATAAAAAAACTTTATATGTGATTCTATCATGCTCATATATGCTCTAAGGCAGGCAAAAAGTTATATATGTGATTCTATCATGCTCATATGTGTGCTAAGGCAGTCAAAAAATTGAATATGTGATTATACCTGAGAGGGACCTACAATCGAAGATCCTCTATTCAGCACAATACTGGTGATCTCATCTCGGAGAAAGGGGGCGACGGTGTCATGGAAGTAGTCATGCATTGTGTCCTTAATGATCTAGCGTACATCATCACCGAAAGGAATAGGCTGCTGCTTAGAGCTTGTGTCGGTGAAAGTAGCATGTGAGCCATAACTGGAAGAAGCAATAACTGGTGAAGTGTTCAGATTACTCCCAAACCCGAACACACAACCTTTTTTGGGTTCACCTGCTGCAGTCACCCATGCTGCAGGATCAAATGATGGATGATGAGTAGCGTCATCGCCATATCGCTCTACCATTTGTTGCTCATATGCCTCCTACAAAATAATGTTTAAAGTATGCATTAATAATTAATGATAACATTATGATAACTTGCATATTGCAATGATTATTAATAGAATAAATACATACCGTTGTCGTTCTCACCTTCTCTGATACGAAGACTCCTGTGGTCTTCCGTTTATGTGTTTCAACAAACACATCCTTATATGGTACAATGTCTCCTTTTTCTGCTTCCTGCGAAGTTAAAGGACAAAAGATTTAGTACACAAATTTGCAACAATACTTATAAAATTAATATTATTTATTGATGAGTTACCATTTTCTTCAGGTGGCTCCCAAATGTCTTAGATCTACCTGTGTGTAGATGGGCTTCGGGCATTTTCGCTCGATTTTGTGCAGCCTTTGCAGAGCGATTTCGAAATGCATCTCCCGCCCATTTATCGCACATTTCATCCCAGTAATCTCTCCTGATAGTAATAAGGCCATGGCCCCTCCACTGTAGTGGATCATCTACTACGCCAGATGCTTTTTTTGTTGCAGTCTTTATAGTGTGCAGCATGTGTGCAAATCGATTGGCAGCCACCTTCTGTCACACCTTTCTTGCATCATTTTCTTCCACCGTAGTTGCGAAGCGATTCGAAGCCTACAAATATTTTCAGAAAGTTAGTAGACATTACTTAAAAAAATTAAATATGAAACACATTAACTATGAGGAACAACTGTATACCGTGAATGAGGACAATAATTTGTCTAACACCTCCTTTGGGTACTCTTTCCATTGAGCAACCGGTCCTGGTAGATGTTGAAGAAGTGAATTCCTAATCTCTCGTACTACTTCTTGTGGCTCAAACCTCGTGTTGCACATGAATTGTTACACAGTAAATATCAATATAAAATATTTATAAGATATGCAATAATTGAAAACAAAATACTTACAGTCGATTATCGATATACATTATTCGAATGAGTCTTCTTGTGCCAGACTGAGAAGACCCTGTTTTCTGTGTTGGCTCCTGACTTGTGTGATCAACTGGTGTAGGTGGGTCGTGTATAGGCGAAACATCATCTGTAAAAAAATACGTTAAAAATTCTCAGAATGCGTATTTGAACTAATCAAGCATCCAATTAGTTAAATGATATACCTATCACAGGATCCCGTGAAGATGAAGGTTGGGCCTGGCTACTACTGGATGAGCGACCACTGTAACCTCCACGAACCATATTCTAACAAATAACATATGTCATACAATACATTCAAATAATTCACATCAAGTATTACAATACATTCAAGTCATTTGCATCAAGTATTACAATAATTCAAATCATTCATATCAGGTACTGCAATGCATTCAAGTCATTCACATCAAGCATTGCAATGCATTCAAATCATTCGCATTAAGTATTACAATGCATTCAAATAATTCAAATCATTCACATCAAGTATTGCAATAATTCAAATCATTCGTTGCATAAATCACAATATATTCAAATAATTTAAATTATTCACATCAAGTATTGCAATGCATTCGAATCATTCATATCAAGTATTACAATACATTCAAATAATTTAAATCATTCACATCAAGTATTACAATGCATTCAAATAATTCGTATCAAGTATTACAATACATTCAAATAAAATTTTAAATCATTCACATCAAGTGTTGCAATACAACTCATGTATTCGCATCAAGTATTATAATACATTCAAATAATTCAAATTATTCACATCAAGTACTGCAATGCATTTAAATAGAGGTTTGTAGTACAAGATTTTGCTCACTAGCTTGAGAATTCTTCTTCTTCTTCTTCTTCTTCTTCTTATTCTTCTTCTTCTTCATTGTTTGCCCATCCACTTGGTACATCATTTGGATCACATTTCTCTATGAATGTTTCATCGGCCAATGGAGATATGACATGCATATCATGCGCAACATCGTGACCATAAGCGAAGTCATAGACATCATCTGATTGATAGTAATCGTTGTCTTCAGCTAACTCATCTTCCTGTAACTGATCATACTCAGGGTATAGTTTGGACTTCACCTTGCAAACTGCCCACCATTCATTTCTATCTGACTTTTTTATACTCAGATATGAAGTACAATAAACTTGTTGAGCTTGCGAGGCTAATATGAATGGTTCATATGTTCCAAACCTGGATTTATGATTCACCTCCACAATGCCTGAAGCTTTGTCGAGTCTTGTTGCAGTTAGATCAAACCAATGACACTTGAATAAAGTTACCCTGTTATTTATGCCTAAGTCAACTCCATTATTTCCTCTATAACATCGTAGTAATCATGTTCATTTTCACCGTAGCTGCTTCCCTTGACACACACGCCACTATTTATCGTTGATTTATTTATACCATAATCTTTTGTATGGAATCGATAACCATTTACGATGTACCCATTGTAGCATTGCACAACTTTGGTTGGATCATTTTCTAAATCACATATTCCTTGATCTTTAACATCACCATGGTGGACCTATGCACAGACATAAACAATGATTGTGATCACGATCAATTAAGTAACTTAGTGTTGTTTATAAGTACAAAATTTATGTTAGCTTCTTTACCAACTGTTTCAACCACTCCACAAACTTAGTTTCACGTTCTTTTTGTACTTCTGCATCAGTGAGATGTGAAACTTCTCTTTGCAACTCCAGATCAAATCATCTGCAAACCACAAATACTTATATTACCGAGCCATGTATCCACATATAGAACATAGAAGGATTTATAATTATGTTGCATATACATATACTTACTCGATGTATGGGTCGATCGCTGAGCAATTAAAAAGAATATAGATGTGTGTTGCGTCTTGCTCTCGATCTGTCAATAGCCTTGATCGACAACTACCAAATGCATGCCCAAGTGGTTGAAATATCGACAGCTTGTCAGCTACAGTTACTTGTTCATCATTGTTACGGGGCGGGCATGTGTAACGTGTTGGAATATGAGGTTCGAAGTACATAGATGAGAAATTTGAAATCTCTTCTAAAGTATACGCCTCACAAATAGAGCCTTCTACTCTTGCTTTATTACGAACCTTTTTTTTTAGGTCGAACATACATCTGACTAGAATATACATTTCAAATTTTAAATATTTGTCATTAAAGAGACAAATATAAAAAAACATATACCTTTCAAATGGGTACATCCATCGATATTGCACAAGGTCACCAACCCTTAGTTCATATGGCAGATGTATGATCAAATGTTCTATAACATCGAAAAATATTGGCGGAAATATCATTTCTAGCAGGCAAACAGTGGTGATGACAGAGTCCTCGAGATTCTTTACATATGATACTACGACCTCCGATGCGCACAATGTTCTGAAAAATCCGCTCAACTCAGACAATACCCAACATATAGGTTTGTGTAACATATCATGGAATGCTAGGGGTATCAATCGTTGCATAAAAATATGACAATCATGGCTCTTCAACCCATATAACTGTCCATCGTCAATCTTCACAGCCCGAGCAATGTTAGAGACATATCCATCTGGAAATCTAGTTGTCCCAACCATTGACATACATGTTTTATTTGATCAGGTCCAACCATGTACTTTGCCTTTGGTTTCAGTACTTTGCCATTATACTCTTTGAGTTTCAATTCTGGTCTTTTACATATTAATTTTAAATTCATACGGGCCTTCGGATTATCCTTCTTTTTCTTTTAACATTCATTACTATATTGAATACATTATCAAACACATTTTTCTCCACATGCATCACATCCAAATTATGTTGTATCAATAGGGTTGGCCAATACAGTAGTTCCCAAAAAATAGATTTCTTCATCTAATTGTGATCCTTCCCAAATCCATGGAAGGGTGTAGGACTGCGGGTATCTGTTAATACATCTGGAAAGTATCACAATCTTCTTAGAATCTCTATGCCAGACAATCTTGAGGATGAACCTTTTGTTTCAGTTGTGCCTGCTTTAAACGCATTATTTTGTCGTCGGAATGGATGGTCGCTGGGTAGAAATCGACGATGGCACTCAAACCAGCAAGGCTTTCTTCCATGCCTCAATCTAAAAGCTTTGGAATCCTCCATGCAGTACGAACAAGCCAACCTCCCATGTGTGCTCCAACTAGATAGCATACCATATGCAGGGAAGTCACTGGTTGTCCATAGAACAGCGGCCTTCATGTTGAAATTTTGTTTTTTGTGGGCATCATACGTGGTAACACCGTCATCCCATGATACTTTTAGTTCATCAATCAATGGCCTTAAATATACATCAAGATTTTGGTCAGGTGAGGTCGGACCAGGGATCAACAGAGACAAGAAAAGATTTAGACGTTTCATACACAAGCTTGGTGGAAGGTTGTATGGAGTTACAAATACTGGTCAGCATGAGTATGGAGTTGATCTACCCCCAGATGGATTAAATTCATCTGTACATAGACCGAGTCTAACATTTCGCACTTCCATTGCGAAGTTCTGATGAGTACGATCAAAGTGCTTTCAAGCTTCAGCGTCAACAGGATGCGTGATCTTGTTTTCATCGTGTCGAACTTTATTTGCATGTCATCTCATGTATTTAGCTGTCTTTGGAGACATATACAATCGCTGCAATCTAGGAGTGATAGGAAAGTAGCGGAACGACTTGTATGAAACTTCCTTTGCTCTCATGCTACCATTGCCTCTTGTCTTTGGCTTGAACCAAGGATGCCCACATGACGGGCATGATATGTTGTTTTTCTGCTCCTTGTAATACAACATGCAGTGATTTGGACAAGCATCAATCTTTTTGTAACCCATACCTAGAGCGTTGACCATAACTTTCGCACGATAGAAATTTTATGGCAATTTCTCATCTTTAGGCAACATACTCTTCACAATCATGCACAAACGGTCAAAACATGATTGACTCAAATTATACTTGGACTTCAAATTCATTAGTTGAAGAACTGCAGACAAGATAGTGTGACTCTCACAACCGTTCCAAAGTGGCTCATCAGCATCTCTAAGTAAATCATAAAATCTACTAGCTGCATCGTTTGATGATTCTTCATCTACGGCAGTTCTTACATCACTATAACTCATAGCAGAACCCAGTTTTGTTCCTGCGGCATCAAATATCAAATCCGTATATGGATTATCGTGCACCACATTCACCCATGCATCAAAATCGTTTCTAAATTCTTCTCCATGAAACGTCTAGTTCTGATAATCACTCACAAAACCCTTCATGTATAGGTGATGTTTAACGCTATGAGGTTCTACAAATCGATTATTCTTACAAATCTTGCAGGGACACCTAATCTGACCTATAGGATCCACTGTACTGACACTTGCCGTTGCAAATTCAATAAAACTGTCAACGCCATCCATATATTCATGCGATAACTCATTGTCTACTATCCTACGATACATTCATTCACGGTTTGTAGTCATTTTCTTATGATGTTACGAATAATAGCCTAACGAATTAAAAGAGAACAATCAGAATGCTACGATGAAGAACATATCAAATTTATCATGCAATATATGATGTCATACAATAACAAGAATTTTGATGCATGCATTAATAACTTAATATTTTCATATGCAAATTATTAATGACACGATACAATCATTTAAAACATACTTTCATTATACAATTTCACATGGAAGTCATAATCAAATTAAAAGTAACTACATGCAAGCATGGATATAATTACATCAAACATTGCAATACATAGTAATCATTCATATCAAACAAATGGCAAACATGTACCTGCAGCAAACACACTTCAATATCTCACTAACTACTACCATGCCTAGCATGGACTCCGTACTCCAAAAATAAGAACACTTTAATATTCATACATTAAAATCATGCTCAGCATGATCTCCGAACTCCACCAAAGCAACCCTAAATATCAACAATTAAGTGAGTGTGTGAACAATAAAGTGTTACATCTAATAAATTAAATAACATGTGATACGCTTGCATCATTTACTCACCACGGATATTTACCCGATTTGCATTGTTTTTGACACTTACCACAGGTGGCTGAGCACGAGCTGGTTCCGTTGGAAAATTTGCACAAAAAAACATTGTTTTAAAATGAAGTCACCACGAAAAAAAAACTGTTCTGGCAAGGGGTCGACTCCCCTGCTGTTCCGGCAGGGGGTCGACCCCCTTACGGAACATAGGGGGTTAACCCCCTTACGGAACATAGGGAGTTAATTGACCCCCTGTTCGGGCAGGGGGTCAACCTTCAGCCTTTCCGGCAGTGAGTTGACCCCCTGCCAGAACAGCAGGGGGTCGCTCCCTGCCTGAGCAGGCAGAGGGTTGACCCCCTGCCTGTTCCGGCAGGTGGTTAAACCCCCTCCCGGAAAGGCAGGGGGTTAACCCCCTGCCGGGGTCGACCCCCTGCCCGGGTCGACCCCCTGCCGGAAAGGCAATGGGTTAACCCTCTGTTGTTCCGGCAGAGGGTTTAACCCCTGCCGAAAAGGCAGGGGGCAGGGGGCAAAGGGCCCCTACCGGAAAACGCAGGGGGTTAACCCCCCTGCCAGAACAACAGGGGGTTAACCCCCGTGTTTTCGGGCAGGGGGTTAACCCCCTGCGGTTCCAGCAGGGGGCAGGGGGCAGGGGGCAAGGGGGCCCTGCCGGAAAACGTAGGGGGTTAACCCCCTGCCAGAACAACAGGGGGTTAACCCCCACGTTTTCGGGCAGGGGGTTAACCCCCTGCCTTTCCGGCAGGGGGTCGACCCCTTACCGAAAAAACGTGGGGTGGGGGGGTCCTTTACCTTTCTCCGGGTGGCGAAGCCTGCGGACGGTGGGACCAGCTGACGATGGGACCGGCGAACGGCGGGAGTGGGACCGGCGAACGGCGGAAGCAGCGAAAGAAGAAAAGGAAAAGCTGTCTAGGATTAGGGTTATTCGAAACTTAGCGACGGATTTGATCCGTCGCTAAGCCCACGTAAATCAAATTTATGAAACCAGCGACGGACTATCCTTCGTCACCAAGTCAGTCGCTAAGTAGTGATGGACTAGAGTTTGTCGCAAGAGTCGTCGGTAAATCGTGCGGTCGTAATGACAAAATAGTATGTCGCAAAATCCGTCGCTAAATAGCGACAGACTATATTCCGTCGTTTGTTTCGTATGCTTCATGGATTATAGTGACGGATGTTTGTCGCTCGTTAATCCGTCGCTAACTAGCGACGGAAATATTTTCGTCGCTAACTAGTGACGGAAATATTTCTGTCGCTATCGTCCGTCACTAACAACGTGTTTTCTTGTAGTGTATGTAAAACAACCTCCAGGTTTTGAAAATGAACAATTTCCTTATCATGTTTTCAAACTAAAATGTGCTTTATATAGATTAAAACAAGCACCTCGTGCTTGGTACGATAGACTTAAAACTTTTATATTAAAAAATAGATTTTCTGTAGGCAAAGTAGACTCAACATTATTTATAAAAATAGTGGATGCCCATACCTTAATCGTTCAAATATATGTGGATGATATCATCTTTGGATCTACTAACAATGGTCTTTGTCAAGATTTTTCTAAGTCTATGCAGAAAGAATTTGAAATGAGTATGATGGGAGAACTCACCTACTTTCTTGAACTGTATATCTAGCAAACCAAGGATGAAGTCTTTATCAATCAGTCAAAATATGCTCATGAACTTCTAAAGAGGTTCAACATGAACTCAACTGCTTCAAAGAATACACGTATGAGCACAACCACTGCATTGGACAAAGATAAAGATGGTAAGACTATTGATACAAAATTATTCAGAGGTATGATAGGATCACTATTATATTTAACTGCTAGCCGTCCAGATATTATGTTCAGTGTTTGCTTGTGTGCTAGATTTCAATCAAATCCAAAAGAATCACATCTTAAAGCTATAAAAAGAATAATGAGATATCTAAAAGGAACTGTTGATTTTGGGTTATTTTATTCAAAATCATCTATATTTGATTTAATCTCATACAGTGATGTTAATTTTGCTGGTAGTAAATCTGATAGAAAAGGCACAAGTGGAACATGTCATATGCTAGGGTACTCACTAGTTTCATGGTTCAGTAAGAAACAAAATTGTGTATCATTATCAACTACTGAAGCTGAATATATTACTGCAAACCTGGCATGTACACAAGTCATCTGGATGAAACAAACCTTAAATGATTTTGGTTTAAAATTCGAAAATACAACTATTTTATGTGATAATATAAGTGCAATTAATTTATCTAAAAATCCTATTCTTCACTCACGTATAAAGCACATACAAATTCGACACCACTTTTTAAGAGAACAAGTTTTAAACAACATAATTAAACTTGAATTTATACCCACTAATCAACAATTAGCAAACATTTTTACTAAACCTTTAAAACATGAAGACTTTATACGAATTAGAAGAGAATTAAAAATTTGTAAACTGACATATAATTAACTTATCACACTTAATTGTATTTGTACTCAGATAAAACTTTGTAATATCATATGATTTATTTTTTTTTGTACTATTGTATAGTTTATCATTCATGCATATTACATTTTTTCAAAACTACTTACCAAAGATTACTTTATCTTTTCTTACCATTTTTATAATCTCTTAAATATGTTTTTTTTTACTCTTTCTCTTTTATATCTCAGCATATTTACACGCCTTTTTTATCTCTCTCTTAACACTATTCAAAGTCAAAATATGTCCTTCTCATATTCACGTATGTTCATGAAATATATAAATATTAAAACACATTAATCATGACAAATTCTTTATGTCATTCATATCTTTCAAACATGACATATTTCAAGTACACATCACATGATTACCCCATGTGCTATCTCCTTTCACGCCTATCCATAAAAACTATTTACATTAAATAAACTATCATGACATTCCTTCATGTCATTCAGCTCATAACCCTCTTCAATTACTTTTGTCTTTTTCTCAAAACCTCTCTTACGAAAATTGAGCATATCTCCTTTATGCTACCTCAAATCAAATATATTGACCCATGTCTTGTATTTTAAAATACCTACTTGTTATTTATTTTTATTAGGCCATTATTGAATATTTTTTTTATTCACACTATCATATCACCCATGTCACTCACTCTATATCATTCATACATTCAAATAATACTTTATTTCAAAACACCTTTTCACGCCATTTTTTTTTTCTTCCTCTTTTCAAAAATTATAATGTCTCATCACTTCTATGACCGGATTCTTTAAAAATCCGTGGTTCATTGTTTTGTAATATCGTGTTATACATTTTTTATTCATCCTTCCTTTATGTTTTGTCTATATTTATCAATCACTCATAAAAAGCTTGTCCTAAATTGGACCTTATTCTCACACGTAAAATGTATTATTGTTGCCACTTTCTCTCAAAACCATGTCTTTCTCTTTATTTTTTCTCTAAAAACAATGGACTCTCCCATATCAATTTTTTTTATGTTTGAAACTATGTTTTTTTTACATTATATTATCACACGAGAATTCAAACCACTCTTGTGTCTTCTTGTTTGCCTCTATCTTGTGAATCACCCTACATATACTCAATATCACATTAAACTACCTTCTAAAACTTGATCTGGTCATACATTCGCTGGTTTTATTTCTTTTCATTAAAGAAATAACCCAACTTTCTCTATTTAATGAACTCTTGCATTCGTACCTCTATCACTTGAAAAATTCATCATACCTTCACCAATTTCTATCTCTTGGTATCACGCTTGTTCTTCGTTATCCACTTCTTCAATTTCCGAATGGCCTCTTCTTCATCAAAACCATACCTCAATGATTTCGATATCATTGATTCTTCTGAACTACGATATCCGGATCTCATCCAACATTACAACTTTGTAAGTTCTCTCCAAATTCAACCCAGAAGGTTAATCTCTTTTGAAGATTTTTTCTCCTTTGATCTTGAAACCTCTCTACAAGACTTTGTTCATACTTCAGAATCTTCAAACAATGTTTCATATTATCCCGCTCTCATTAAACTATTTTATACCAATATGTTTGTGGATCATGACCAAACAACTATCACCACCATGGTTCGTGGAAAAATCATCTCCTTTGATACTCACTCATTAGAACGCATTTTGAATCTCCCTTCCTATGGCATTGACCTACACAATATAGTACCCATTGATCGTACTGTGTTTAAGAAAATCCTTCACTCAACAAGATCTACCCACTTCCCATGGCACACCTGTAATCTAAAACTGCATGCCAAACTTCTCTCTCAAATCTTATCTCATAATGTCTTTCCCAAGCAACCTTCTAAAGGATTCGTACCAAATGAGATATCCCTCCTACTATATGCAATTTTTTCATCCTTTCCCATCAACTGGTCATCCATTATCTTACAAAACATGATAAACTTTCGAGTCTTTTGTCTCTTTCCTTTTGATTGTTTTATCACCTCAATTTTTCAACACTTTAATGTGTCACTCTAAAACGAAGTCATATACTATTCTACCATTGTCTTTAACGAGATTGTTTTTTTGCAAGAAAAATCATAGCCGCAACAAACTCAAGATAAAGGATATGATGATGTTGATCCTACTCAGACATCCCAAACTGATATCTTCTATGCTCTCACATATGTTCAAACAACACAGGATCTTCTTTTGGAAAATCAAACATCATTACAGGCCCCCTTTCAATCCTTTAAGACCAAACAAAAAGTCATCCTCAAGCAACTACGTTCTTCGTCCTCTTCTGAATGATTTTTTATTATTCATTGGTTTGTAATATTAAACTTACCTACTCTGATCCCTCCTTTTTGTCAATGACAAAGGGGGAGAGAAACTCTACCACCTCTCCTATGTAGGAGAAAAATGATACACACATTGTTTATTATTGTGTTTTCTTTTATTTATGACTGCTATTTTTTTTTCATAAAATACATTTTTTGTGTTTTGATATCATATTTAAAACATTATATATATATATATATATATATATATATATATATATATATATATATATATATATATGTGTGTGACTTATTGATAAAGGGAGCATATATTGTCATCATCAAAAAGGAGGAGAATGTTGAGAAACTATGTTTTGATGATACATGATAAATATTATATGATTTCATGATGCATATATATGATACATGATGAATATATGATATGCTTTCATGCTTTCATATTTGAAACTGGATATGTTATTTTATGACTGGATATGATGTGCTGTGTATTTAATATGCATTTGATGCAAGGTTATTTCACTTAAGAAGAGTGAAGACAACTTGATCAAGTGCAACAATTTGATGCAATCATACTACTTTGAAGAAAAAGCTTGATGAGCCAAAGAGATGCATTAAAGATTATCCAAGAAGATTGGCTACTTCAAGATGAAGACTTTTTCTTCTTTAGAGTCATATGTAACAGAACCTTCAGAAGCATGCATATTTCATATTATACTATATGCTTTGAAATCATACAAGTCATTCATTTATAAAAAGTCAAGCTTTCATAAAAAGATACGTTATGCATATTGTAGTATTTCAAAAAAAACTTTTTGAAACAAATCATTATACTTCCTAAAAGCATTTATGTTAAAGACAAATTGACAAGATATAATAGCTTATGATTTCAAAAGCATTAATTGTACTTCTTACAAACATTTACGAAAAAGATAATTTGACAAGATATAAAAGCTCATGATTTCAAAAGCATTTATGTAAGAAAAGACAAAATACATTGGTTCATAATACGCAAACATTTACGTAAGAAATTTTGGTTCATAATACATAAACATTTATATAAGAAAAGACAAATTGTGAAAAGATGTATTGGTTCATAATATACAATCATTTATTTGAGAAATAACTATTTATAATATAAGTATTACTCAAGCATTTATTGAACTTCAAATCATTCATTTTAGAATTGATGATTTGAGAAAATAAATATTATTTTATTAATTTATGAAATGACCATTTATTTCTTTAAGTATAAAATATAATTTCAAAAACACTAACTCAAAAAGTGACGACTTATATTTGAAGTCGTCATTCTTTTAGTAAGCATTAAATGGTACCTTAAAAGCATCTACTCAAGAAATGACCATTTGTAAAATAAAGTACTAAACAAGCATTAATTATACTTTTATGTATTTAAACAAAGAAGTGACGATTTGTAATAAAAATAAATTCAAACAATTGATGTACTATAAATCATTTATTTGAGTAAAGACAAATTACAATATAAATTATATTTCTAAATACTTCAACGATCAATATACTATAAAACATTTATTTGAGAAAAGACACATTACAAATTAAATCTCATTTTTAATTACACCAACGTATACTGTACCTCAAAATATTTAATTTAGAAATGATGACTTGAAGAAACTATCATTATTTAAATACACCAAACATTTATTACTTAACAATTATTTAAATTTATAAAATGACAATTTTTGAAAAAACAATATATAGTACATGCATTATTTCACACCTTTTTCTTATAAAAGTTGTTTTTTAGATAACCTGACATCTCACATCACAAAAGGACAATTATTTCAAAGCATTTCAAAAAGCAACGACTATTTTTAAGATCTATATATACAGACAAAATAATATTTCAAAGAAACACATATACATGTGAGCTTTCAAAGAGAAATATTCTTACTCGACACACTGAAAAAGCGCTTAGAAAAAGAAAAAGAAAAAGACAAGAAAAGTTCTCTGACAAAATAATCAAGTGTGTGTGTCTGAAGAAAAAGAGAAAAAGAACATTTTTTTCTCCTGAAAGATTATTCTGCCTATTTTCAAAAGAGAGAACATTCTGAGAGAATCTTCATACGTGCATTCATACTATGCATATCATTTTGAAGGTTCTATAGGAAAGTGTTATAACTTTCTGCTTTCTGTTGTTTTTCCTTCTCTGTTGAGAGAAGTAGACAACTGAGGAAGATGGTGTTTTTCCTTCTCTATTGAGAGAAGTAGACCTCTGAGGAAGAGGGTGTTGTACTATTTATCCTGTAACACGGATTTTATAGTGAAAGGCTTAAATGTTTTACTTGGAGACTGAATGTAGGTTAATAACTCGGCCGAACCAGTATAAATCATGTGTTTATTGTGTTGTGTCTAATTATCTTATTTTTTATATTATCGATCTTCAATGAATTTCACTATTCACCCCCCTCTAATGGAATTTTATTTCTATTTCAGAATATTGAGCAGGATGGTGAATTTTTGTCAAGATAAGTCTATGTATCACTTGCCTTTCGAAAAAAGACTGCATCAGTGAATAGTTTTACAATTTATCTGATAGTGCAATTTTGGCTTTTTTTTTCATGGAACACTTGGCCTAATCCGTTTGGGGAATGGAATCTATCTGAGACTTTTCCTAAATGGGAACTTTATGGACCCAGCTGAATACTTGTTTGTCTAGCTATTCTAAGGCTTTGTTTGGGAGCTAGGCAAGTGTTTGTCTGGGTGTAGTATGTTGGATCTTGCTTGGCTTCTTGAACGTTTGGCAGTTAGTTTTCGTTCATTTGTTCCATTTGAATTGATAAAGTCTGATGGCTGTTTGGTATCACATTTTGTTGGAGCAAAAGTTTGTTATGCTCTTAGAATGTCTCGTCTTCGTTTTCTTCTTTCCCCTTGTCTGCTACTCGTATAAATGGACCTCTCTCTCTCTCTCTCTCTCTCTCTCTCTCTCTCTCTCTCTCTCTCTCTCTCTCTCTCGTTGAGGATGTATGTCCGTATCCTTTCTGTGTAGCAAAAGGCAGAGGCAACAACCAGTAACCTCAACTGTGAAACATTTTTAAGCTCTCGGCTGTTGTGGCTGTCAGATGTTGCGGCTTTAGGTTAGGCCATTTTTTCGGTCCTGTCTTAAAGCACAGAAAATGGCATTGAAATCAGACTCTTGGGGGGTGTTTGATTTAGCCCAAAATAAGGGGCCCATTTTCATATGAAATGGGCAGCTTTCCCACGGGGGCTGGAATGAGTGCCTCGTGGGAAAGCACTGGTTCTTACATGAAATAATTGATTCCATATGAAAACCGTGTTGCACCCCCCATTGTGGAAGCACTTTCCTGCCAGGGGTTGCTTTTCATGTGGAAGCACCGTCCCACCTCCAAACGTGTATCAGGACCTGCTTGTTTCATGGGGTGCGAAAATGGGCCATTTTTTCACAGTAGGCAAACAAATACTTCTATGGGATAATGGAAGGTCCCACGTGGCCGGCTATGGGGCTGATGCTTTCCCGTGGGAAGAAAGGTTTTCATGTAAAAATCCTTTCATATAGGTAGGGATGCAAAAGGTTGGGATTCAGAACAGCTAAATACATGAGGATTCAGGTCGGAATCAGACCTGGAACAGCCAAAAAATTGTAAAACCTCCATCCTGGATCCAACTCATTTTCATCCCCACCTCTAGGGGAATCATTTTCCCGTGAAAATCTGCAGCCCATGAGGACCTGGTTGTTTGTTGGTATGAAAGGCCCGCCTACCTCTACCATTTGTTAGGTGATTCGAAAAGAATTGGTTCAAATACAGAAAACCCTTTCCCAGGTGCATATACGTCTATAGAAAAATTAGTAGCTCAACAATTCTCTCTTAAACAATTTAATTACTTAAAAAAAAAGAACAGAAAACATAGCCACAAATATTATTTTACTTGGTCGAAATATGTATATTTACGATAAAAATCATGCTTTGAATTGAACAATTTAACTAAAAAAAATTGATTGTTTTCATCAAGTTTTAGTGGGAGACGAATTGATCTTTGATAGCTGTAAAAACACTTCCAAACATGAAAATGACTTCATCTAAAGCATGTTTTTTACTAAATAAATTATATAAAATATCAAAAAATTTGTATGGAATACATTTAGACGCACACTATCAGACACTATCCACGTAGGCTTTTTTAAACCGTTTACGAGGGTTTTATAGATTGCAGAAGACTACTATCACTATTTTTTTTCTGTATTGCACGTTACCATGTCGCCATCAAGCCCTCCTTACATTTAATGCAACCGGCTGAAGTAGTTTCAGTGTAAAAACTGAATGACATCAGGCTAAGATCTGCTCACCGGGATCTGGAAAGGCAAAGAGAAAGTAATCATTTTCAAAAAAAAAAAACTTTTTTCTTCAAAAAATTCTGATTATTTTTTTGTGAATGTGATCTATATGATTTGTTTAGTAGAAATTTGAATCACCGCCAAGGTGGTATCCCATGTGGTAAGCAGGGTCCTATGTCAAGCTGAAGGCCACCACTGTTCTGGTAAGGGCCAGCCTAACCCTAGCTTGCCTTTCAAAAAATGATGTGATTATGACAAATAATTAGGTTTCTAAAGGGGTCAAAAAATCAACCGCCCACAATGTGTCAAAATTTCATACCTCAAAAGATCACATTTTTACATCAGAAATGCATGATCCAAGGCTTATCCTTAGCAAACAAACCATGTTGCACACATCTGTGGTTAGATTGAGTCGATACAACTTGCACCATATACAACTTGCACCAATGATTTTCAGCTCATTAGTTTTGTACCTTCTTTAGTAGCCAATATTTATACACACACATATATATAGAGAGAGAGAGAGAGAGAGAGTAACTAGAATATGAAAACTAATGTGTGAACCACAATTTTCATGAATTTTTTATTCTTTACACTTGATCATTAGATTTTAATGCATAAATGAGCATTTTTTAAGTCTTTAAAATCAATAGCCCATATTCTTCATAAATATTCAAGCATTAAAAAATTATATTTTTTCATCAAAAATACACAATCCAATGGTTCATTCCTAGCAAATTCATCATGCAAAGCACATTCACATGGTTGGATTTGCAAAAAAAGTGTTGGAAATGCCCATATTTTCAGTTCTCATATTCTAGTGAAGGTAACTGAAATATGTTCAACTAAATGAACCAAGATTTTCATAGATTTTTTTTTCTTTTTTCAAAAAATTTACCATAGAGATGTGATCTAGATGCTTGGTTTTATAGAAAAGACTCTTGGATCATCCAATTATGATGTATAAGATGATCTTTTAAGGGTTGAAAATCAATGGCTTAGAATTTTCATAAATACTCAAGCATAAAAAATCACATTTCTTGATCCGATTACAATGATCCAACAGTTGATTCCTAACAAATGGACCATGCCAAATGCATCTTCAGAGTTAGATTTGCAAAAAAAACTATAAAAATCTTGATTCATACCAGCAAACATATTTGGTTGGTAAACATATTCCAGTTTCCCTATATACATATAGCATCATCTTAAACATTTAAGGGAAACATTTTTTGTGTAAATATTTGACCCATATAAAATGGGTAATATCTTAGACAACACGAGTACACATAAATCCAGATAAAAGTGGCAGCATCTCAACACTCACAACTACAAAGACGAGTTTGTGTTTTTTTTTTCTAGAATCATGATCAAGTGTTCTTTTTACCTTCCAATAGAAGAGAGCTCTTTAATTGTAGTCGGTGTGTTAAACAAGGTGCTTAAGTGCTTCAGAAACATTTCGGGATATACGATCATGTACGGGTTCCTGCATAATAATAAGAAGAATTAGGCCAATCAACAACAAAGGTCCTTGACTGCATGCAGGTGGTAAGAGCTTTTACATCTGTCCTTGGTAACTCGAATTTTGTGTTTGTTATTGTCTCGTACAAGAATATATAACTGTACAAAAGGATCACGAGTGAGAAACTAGTATCATCGAACCACTTGTATAATCAGTTCAAAGTTCACATAAAAATGACAAATACCGCCAAGCAAGCTCACAAACAAGATCCTGCGGTGCAGCTGGAAGGATCTGCGCATGATTCTCAAGTAAGCCAGCAGTTTTGTGCAGGTTAAGCAAATAACTATGAAAGCTGAACGATAGCAACTAACCTCATCTTCATATGGGTTGCAGTGATCTTTGAACCATAATCTCAAGAATTCCTAATACAATTCATTAACCCAAAGAGTCAGCCGATGCCTATAAAACTTTAGAATATATACGACGCAAATAATCATTAAACAGAGCAACTAATGTGTGCTGCAAAGTCAATGTATCATATGCACCAGAATATAGAGAGAACCAGATGTCATAGCAAAATACAACATACATGCATGGTGAACCCACCTTATCAACATTTTCCGGTTCAAGACCTCTATTAAAACACTCCTGATATGACCGAGCAACCCAGTATCTGCTTGAATCGGGCGTATGCACCTGAAAAAATTTAAACAGTAACCATAAGTCAGTACACCTCTGCTGATGTATTTTGCCTTATGTCCACAGCACTTCAAATAGGAGAAATGTAGGAAATGAAATCTGTTCCATCACTGTCCAAATAACAAAAGAATAGGGCATATGGGATGCAAATATATTCAATTGTTAACCGCCACTTGAGAGCTAAGACCAAGAATTCATGACCACGACATGGAAAAGGTTGACAGCATCAGCTTAGAACAAACAGGTCTCAGTCAAGCCTGTACATCTTCCACGACACTCTGTGGAAGTTGGTGCTTTCTCCTTGGTAATTTACTTCTACTATTATTTTCTGGTTCTGGCGCTAACCAACAAACAAAGGGGCAAGTCCACGTTTTATCAAAACTCAGTCTCTGTTTTCTTGATGGATTCAAGGCTGTCATAAAGACACAAGAATAAGATACAAGGATATGAGCTACTTTTGCAAAGAAGATGGCCTTTAAGCTTAGAATGGGAGATATAATATTGGGTAAAATGAATCATCCATGTGACAAAGGATTTAAGCCTTCAACAAAAGCAACAATCTTCTATTGCCATCCTGGCATAGTTCTCACTTGAATTGATTCATTCAATCCATGGAATTGGCAGGACAAGATTCAAGTTCCCTTGACATCAGTCACTATAGTAGAGCTGCACATACAGTTTAAATTGCTAGACCGACCTAGGGTACATAGGGTTCAGCCAGTCTGGTTGTATTTCACTAGTATTTGTATGAGTTATCTATTTCCATATCCAGTCAAATATCTAGACAAATACAGTATATACATCCATGTCCAACCTACTATCTGTAAGGCTAAAAGGAGATATAGGTTGGTTGGGTAGCTGACTATGTACTATTTATTTCAGACAATGGTCCCTATTAGTGGACTGCAGCTGGTCATTCACTATTTTGCTTATCATATGCTGTAAGAAAAGGGGGAAATGATTTCTTTCATGCTGTATATACATCAAAGATAATATAGACAAGTATTATTCTGCTTTCAAGGAATTGATGCCTGACCTCATCGATTAAGACAATGCTACCATCAGATCCCTTTCCGAATTCATACTTTGTGTCCACCAACAACAGGCCATGACTCAAAGCTACACGCTGTCATCCACATGGGATGAAAAACAAATGAACATGTATTAGAAATATCAAAATTAAGAATCACTAAGGAATCTTAACTAATACAAAATTCATATCACAGAAAATGGCTACTTAATATGCTTGCATTTAACTACCAAAACTACTGGCTGTCCATGCATGCTATTGTAAAGGAATGCATCATGAATTGTGCCAAGAGTAACATGTAATAGAAATATCAGAAGTGAAAAACACTCAGAAATGTTAGCTAATAAGCAAGTCATATCACAGCAAATGGCTACTTAAAATAAAGCAAATTCCAATATCGGCTGTTAGTGTTCATGCATGCTACTGGAAAGGCATGCATTGCAGATTATGCCAATAAAGCCGGTATTAGAAATATCAGAAGTGAGAATCACTCAGAAGTCTTAGCCAATACAAAATTCATATCATAGCAATTGGCTACTTAATATGCATGAATTTAAATTCCAAAGCTATTGGCTTTTCATGCTTGCTATTAGAAAGGCACGCATCACAAACTGCACCTAAAAATACAGACACAAAGTTTTCTGACCTTCATGTCTTCTATAACTGAAGGAAATGCTTTTCACAATTTTAAAACAATTGGTTCTCTTTAACAGCTTAAAAATGTCCTTTTGATAGGTACATCAATAGTTGAAGCATTTGCCCAATTTCCATCTGAATTCAAGTCTAGTACTAGACCATGGAACAAGGGAAGAGAAAAAGCAAATGTAGGACATGTCAACAACAGAAAATAAGAAGCCTACCTGAACTTATCATATGAAAAGAAACATGGATGATATTTAGTGAAAAGTCAATAATAGAATAGCACGATGATAAGAGAGCAAAATTAGCAGGATCACCTGTCCATAGTCAAACAAAGCCAGTGCTTTAGCATGTGCTTCATCAAACTCATCTTTGGTCATTAGGCCTTGACCGATTATCTGCTACACAGATAAAGCAGCATATGAAACTTACAATCTAATCTACACAATAAACGTAATGCAGTCAGTGCATGATAAATAACACAAAATGTTAGGGAAACAAGGAGCCTTTGTATATTGTTCATTCACATTGTTAGTTGTATGGTTTGTTTGTTCAATTGTTCTTAATTGTTTTGAGAAGGTCATTTAATATAATTGCTTTATAGTGTTCGACAACATGTGTTTTGTCTATTGCTTATTGTTGATTGTTTTTATGTTGTATACATGTTTGTTATTAATTTTAGCAGTTTGTTTACATATTTTTGGTATTTTTTTAATTGGGGTACCGACTAGTCCCACCTAGTCTTTTTAGGGGCTCACCGCCTAGGCTGTGCCTAGCGCCTTTGACAACTAAGCTTAGCCAAGACAATGTTTTTATGTATACCTAGATCGTGAAGTCTAGATAGCAACAACCCTAATTATTTACCCTTCAAATGCATAGAATCACAAAAGAATCAAGAAAAACAGACCTGATCTGGAGTCACAGGCACATCATGGTCAATAGCTTTAGTTGTTGGTGTGAGAATATTTTTTGGGAGCTGCTGGTTCTTTACCAAACCTTCATAGCATAGGTCTAACATTAGTTACATTACAAATGTACAAGTTGCATAGAATTTCATCACGAAATAGGCTACTTTAGAAAAATACCATCTAGCAGAGGGTTGCCACAATAGTTTCTTATGCCTTTGTTATAAACTGTCCATAATGAAGTATCAGTACTGCCAGTGACGTAACCTCGAACTGCAAATGAGTGAAATATGCCGATCTCATTAGTAGAAACATAAAGGTTATTGATCCATATCCATAAAAGCAATATTAACATTGTTTCATGGAATGAAGAAATTTATAGAAGTGTTGATTGTCAAATAAAGCATGAAGCTTGATAGACTATTATCAAATTTAAAAGCGCTTCTAAGCAAAATACATCATTGCCAAAATTACTTCATAGTTCATACAAACATACAGACAGATACCACAATGTTACTGAGAAAAAGAAAAGAATAACACCAGTTGTCTATTGGACTATGTAACTATATGAAAATAGTCTTCAAGGAACATGTTGGTATATGCCTATTTATGACAAAATAATCAGGGCATTTTGATAGCCCAAATAATTCAATAACATGCAGAGTGAAGGTAATAGCTACGACTCAATCTATCTAACTAGTGTATGACTAAAAATTTTCTATAGAAAATGTGTAGGGCAATGTAGTATGTGTTAAAAATGTAATTCTTATGTATGTATATATATTAGTATATATATATAAAGATACGTATACATATTATATATATATACATGTATACATATCTCTATACATATATACTAATATATATATATATATATATATATATATATATATTTATTTATTTATTTATTTATTTTGATCATAATACCCAAAAAGGGTATTTCTATATTTTCCCATTTTATGCATATTCCACTTAAGAATATGATTGTATTCTTTTTATTTTTTATTTTTCCTCTTTTTCCTTTTTCCTTTTTTCTTTTTTCTTTTTTCTTTTTTCTTTTTTCTTTTTCTTTTATTCTTTTTTTGTGGTTTTCGTGCCACCTTGGAAGGCTCCCCAAAAGAGTCGTTGGGGAGCCCCCAACGGTCACAAATGTGACCGTTGGGGTCTCCCAACGACTCCTTTGAGAGCCCCCAAGGTGGCTCCCCTTTGTGGTGTATGTATAGGGGTGATCCCCCTCTAGTTTTAGCTATGCTTTTGTAAAGCCCCTCTTGGGACCCAATATATTGAAGTTGATATTTTGTATGCTCTTGTGCATTTGTATCCGTGCCTTTGTGCACTTGTGAGAGTTCTCCTTTGTGCCTTTGTGCACACTTCGTGTTTCTAACATTGTGTTTATACACAAAATCTCTTTTTATAGAGATTTTCACATGGTATCAGAGCAAGGTTTGAAGAAGGAAGGACGTGTGGTTGAGTGTCTCGAAAAGCATGCCTTCAAGTTTTTTGTGATTGACGTGGAGACTTATCTTCATCCAATATTTTAGAAGTTTCCTACAACAAGTAAGATCCAAAATCTTATTGTAGTACGTGATTTTTTCTTTTTTCTCCTCTTTAATGGGCGAAAAAAACTCCCATTTCTCTCTTGGCTTCAAGTTGAATGGCTCAAACTATCATGTTTGGGCCAGAAACATGGAAGCTCACATAAAAGGTAAAGGTCTTTGGGGATACGTTCTTGGTTCTATACCAGAACCCGAACCAAAGATTACTTTGGTAGAGAAAGGTGAAATTACAATCCTCGAAGGAGAAGAAAGAAATAGTGCTCTTGAAAAATATTCCAAGAGACATGAGGAATGGGAAATGAAAATTTTCAAGATTCTTTGAATTTTTTCATCGGTTGAAACTAAGATCAATGCCAATATTATTAAATTCAAGAAAGCATCGGAAGCTTGGCATTATCTTGAGAAAATGTACACGTCAAGAGACTTGTCTCACAAGTACTATCTCCAAAAAAGGGCTTTGACCCTTCAACAAAATGAAATGTCTATAAGGGAATATTTTGTTGAATTATCATCCATATGGGATGAACTCTCTATGCTTGAGCCTAAATGGAGTGGAGAAGCCATTGAGCTTAGATACAAACAATTGGAAGAAAGCCATTTTTTCAATTTTTTGAATGAGCTTAGACCCGAGTTCGAGCAAATTCGGTTCGCTCTTCTCTCCTCTTTTGTTTCCCCTCGCTTGAAGATGTCATTACAAAGCTAAGTGGGAAGGAAATGCGTATGAATACTAGCAAAAACAATCTGAGTGTTCTTGCAACTTCAACTAATGAAGAAAGTGATGTCATTAATGTCGTTTCAAGACCGGAGAACAATGTTCAAACTTATAAGCCTCCTCACTTCAAAAATCAAAATCAAAATCAAAGATCAAGTAGTCAAGGAGGAAGAAAGGACTACAGCAAAATTGTGTGTCATTTTTGTAAGGAACCAGGGCACATCAAACCTGTTTGCACTAAATAGAAGAAGTTGCTTGTCATGGCCTCCACATCTCAAAAGGAAGAAAATGTGACTCCTTCAAATAGAGCTCTTTCTCTACATCAGATCGTGGAAGCGCTTCAACCTCTTCTTAATGGAGTTGTTTCTGGAGCAGCTACATCTACATGCTCTTCTCCTGGTAAGACTTCTTCGTTCTTAGATTCGGGTGCCTCTTTTCATATGTCCCCCAACATATGTTCTTTATCCGATTTTTTAAAGAATTCATCACCATCTTTTGTTTCAACTGCCGATGGCACTTCTCTTGAAATTAAAGGAATTGAAAATTTTAAAGAAAACTTTTTTTTTATTCCTAAAATTAGATTTATTCCAAAACTAAATTTAAACTTGCTTTTTGTCTCTCAACTCTCGGACCATGGATGTGATATAAAATTCTCGTCGGTCCGAGAAATTAATTGAAGAAGGCTTTAGAAAAGGAGATCTTTACTATGTTTCAAATTCCAAAAGATTCTTTTTGTAATGTGTTGCATCACAAAGACATTAATGTATGGCACAAAAGACTTGGTCACTCCAATGTCACAAAAACTTTGTATCTTCTGTTTGTCAAACACTTATGTAAAGAAAATTTTGTTTGTAATGATTGCACACTTGGAAAAATGAGAAGTTTGTCATATTATCAAAGATCCATGTTTACTACAAAACCTTTTAAACTTGTTCACTCCGATGTTTGGGGACCGACACCCATTATTTCAAAAGGAAGGCTCTCTTATTATGTGATATTTATGAATGATTTCTCTAGATTTACTTGGATATATTTCCTCAAATATAAACACGAGGTTTTGGCATTTAAATCTTATCATATGATGATTAATAATCAATTTAACGAAAATTTAAAGATTCTTAGAACTAATTATGAAGGAAAATATCTTTCAAATGATTTTAAAAGTTATCTTGAGAAATATGGGATAGTTCATCAAAAATCTTGTCCCAAAACACCCCAACAAAATGGTTTGGCCGAAAGAAAACATAGGCATATTATTGAGACAACTAGAACCTTGCTCATTTCCCAAAATATCCCTAAAAGATTTTGGGCCGAAGTTGCCCTTGCATCTGTCTATCTTATCATCCGTCTTCCATCTAAAAATTTGGATAAAATTTCACCATTTGAAATTTTGTATAAAAGAGATCCTGATTATAGTAGGTTAAGGGTTTTTTTGTGCAAATGTTTCATTTTGATAGATAAAAATGATAAACTATTTCCTAAAGCCATTCCATGTGCCTTCATTGGGTATTTCGAGACTCAAAAAGGATTTCGGTGTTACGATATCAACAACAACAACTACGCCTTCATCCCAAAACAATTGGGGTCGGCGATATGAACCAAAAAAGAAAATCATTTTGGGTCTTTCACATGAATCCTTCTCCTCCAATCATTTCTATCCAATGTCATGTCCTCGGTGAGGTTCAAAGCATTCATATCCTTTCCTATCATCTCCATCCATGTCTTCCTAGGCCTACCCCGACCTCTTTTAACTAATATATTTTTCCATTTCTCCATCCTTCTAACTGGAGCATCATTAGGCCTTCGCCAAATATGTCCAAACCACCGTAAACGACTCTCTCTCATCTTATTTTCAATGGGTGCAACGCCTACCTTCTTACGTATCTCCTCGTTCTGAATCTTATCTTTTATTGTATTTCCACACATCCATCTCAGCATACGCATCTCAGCTACACTCATTTTTTTAATATGATGTCTCTTGGCAGCCCAACATTCTGTACCATATAGTAGAGCGGGCCTAATAATCGTCCTATAAAACTTTCCCTTCAATCGCAATGGCATTCTACGATCGCACAACACTCCAGTTGCACTTTTCCATTTCATCCACCCAACCTTTATCCTATGATTTACATCTCCATCAATTTCTCCATACTTTTGAATGATAGATCCCAAATATTTGAAACAATCATCCACCGGTATTTCTTGCTCACCAAGCTTCACTACACTCCCATCACTACTTTGTTGCTTACTGAACCGACATTCCATATATTTTGTCTTACTCTTACTCAACTTAAAACCTTTTGCTTCCAATGTCTGTCTCCATAATTCTAACTTAGCATTAACTCGAGCTCTACACTCATCAATCAAAACAATATCATCAGCAAACAACATACACCACGACACATTTTCTTGAATTGATCTCGTAAGCTCATCCATCACTATAGCAAATAGGAAAGGGCTTAACGCAGATCCTTGATGTAACCCAACCGTTATAGGAAAATTGGTTGCCACCCCTCCACAAGTGCGGACATTGGTTACTACTCCTTCGTACATATCTTTAATTATACTAATGTACTTGAGAGAAACACCTTTCTTCGTCATTGTCCAACAGAGAACATCCCTAGGTACTCTATCGTATGCCTTCTCCAAATCAAGAATGATAAATTATGTGTCTAGAAACGTAAGATTTCTAGAAAATATTAGTGGGTTTGAAAAATATGAATCTCATGAAGAGAATATGGATTATTCCTTCTTATTTGATCTATTGTCAAGAGATGATGACATCAGTGACGAGGAATTCACACCAAGTGAAAATGAAGTAGAAGATAATAGCAATCCTCCTCAGCCTTTTATCTATCATGAGGCTGATGATAAATCTTCTAGGGAACCTGTTGTTTACAGACATAGAGACCAAAGCAGTTTTAAAAGTGCTATAGAAAAATATAGTGAGCCTAGTGAAACAATCACTTTGAGTGAAAGTTCTCAAAGAACTGAATAGGAGACCTCCTTCTAGATTTATATTTTATGACTCATTTTCTCCCAAACATAGAGTGTGTCTTAGTGCCATACACTCATACGTTGAGCCCAAAATTTTTTAAGAAGCCAAAAAGATGAATGAATGGGTAAAAGCCATGGAAAATGAACTAAGGGCTCTTAGGAAAGCTAGAACATGGGAGTTTCAGGATCTTCCTAAAGCAAAGAAAAGTATAAGTATAGGATGTATGTGAGTTTTTAAAGTTAAAACCAAGAGTGATGGAACTCTTGAGAGATATAAGGCGTGTCTAGTTGCTAAGGGATATGGGCAAGAATATGGGGTAGACTATGATAAAATGTTTGCCCTCATTGCTCGTATGGTTACAGTTAGATGCCTTATTACCATCGCATCAATTAAAAAATAGAACATTTATCAAATGGACGTTAAAAATACTTTCTTAAATGGAGATTTAAATGAAGAAGTTTATATGACTGCTCCTCCTGGAATGGATTGCCCTAATGATAAAGTTCTCCGTTTACGAAAAGCTCTTTATGGTCTAAAGCAAGCTCCCGAAGCTTGGTATGACCGATTTAACAGTTTAATGATAGAAAATAGATTTGTCTCATGTTATGCCCCGACACTGCTTTATTTGTAAAGAAATCTGATGCAGGAATTGTAATCTTTCTGCTATATGTTGATGACATGTTAATTACAGGTGATGATTGTTAAAATATATGTAATATATATATATATATATATATATTTAACAGTCACTACCCGATAAGGGGTAGTTTTGTAATCTCGCCCAATAGGGGCATTTTAGACTTTTTCCTTTTCTTCCTTTTTCCTTTTTCTTTTTCTTTTTCTATTTTTTCTTATTTCTTTTTTGTTTTGTTTTTTTCTTTTATGCATTTAATGCACAGCCATTGGGGGCCCCAACAAAGAGTCGTTGGGCCCCCAACGACTCCTTGTTGGGACTCTGAATGGTCCCTCTCTCTTGCTTTTCTCTAACTCTCCCTCACTCCTCTCTTGCCTATAAATAAGTGGGGTCTCCCCCTTTGTAATGTGTGGCTTCTTCAAGCCTTTTAGTGCATTTATAAGATTTTATGCTTTCTAGCCATTATTGGCTTTTGTGTATGTCCTCTTTTGGACTTGTTCTTTGATTTCTATGTGTGAATGTCCATTGTAGGACATACATTTCTTTTCCGCATATTTCATTACATGGTATCAGAGCCTTGGTTGTGCTCTTGATTCATATAGCTAGTTGTCTTGTTTTATCTCTCTCTTTGTTTGTCCTCCATTCTTGATTATATAATGGAAGGAGAACAAAAGATTGATCTCTCCTTCAAGCTTAATGGTACTAACTACATGATGTGGGCCGCCGCCATGGAGAACAACCTCAAAGGTAAAAAGCTTTGAGGATATGTTATGGGCACCATTAAGGAACCTCAACTTCAACTTACAAAAATTGATGGTGATCAAGAAAAAGCTCTAGAAGGAAATGCTCGCATGAAGGCTATTGAAGATCACCAATCCAAGGTAGAAGATTGGGAAAGTAAGCATGCAAAAATTCGTGCATGGTTCATGAACAACGTGGAGCTAAAGATTTGCGCCAACATTGCTAAATTCCGCCTAGCAAATGAAGCATGGTTCTTTATGAAAGGTATGTACACCCAAAAAGACCTTGCTCGTCAATTTTTTATCCAAGAAAAAATATGTACCATTAAGCAAGGTGAAATGAGTGTAAGAGATTACTATAGCACTCTTGGACCTTTATGGGATGAGCTATCCCTTCTTGAACCCAAATGGGTATCAAGTGAAGATGTGGAAATGAGAAGAGAACAAATGGAGAAAGAACACTTTTTCCAATTTTTACATGGGCTTAGGCCCGAATATGAACAAGTTAGGTCCTCCCTTTTTCATAGATCAAAACCGCTTCCATTGGAAGATGCCATAGCCGAAATATGTCAAGAAAAAACGCGTTTTGGCATGATTAAAGGAGGAGATGAAGTTTTTGCTGTGTCTAAACCCGGCAATCATATGAAAGCATATAAGCCTCCACACTTTAGGAGGCAAAATAACTATAATGGCAATTATAGGAAAGCCATTTGCCATCATTGTCAAGAACCGAGTCATATAAGACCTAATTGTCCAAAGATAAATGAACCTCCAAAAGGTAAAGTTGCTATTATTGAAGAAACCTCACAAAAGAAGGAGGAGCCAATGAAAGGGAAAAAGTCCTTTTCCCTTGCTCAACTATCCGAAGCACTTCAAATTCTACTCAAATCGTCGTCAACTTCGGGAGCCGCCATTGCCTCTTCTTCTCCTCCAGGTACGCCTTCTTGGATTCTTGATTCTGGAGCATCTTTTCATATGACCCCTATTGAAAATGGACTATCCAATGTATGTAGCAACTCCAAAAATTATTTTGTTTCCACCGCCGATGGTACCTCTTTACAAGTTAAAAGTTTTGGAACCTTAGACTTTTCATAAGATTTTTTTGTGTCAAATGTAAGAGTAGTACCTCAACTTAATTTAAATCTTTTATCTGTCTCTCAAATATGTGATCATGGATGTGAAATCTCCTTCTCAACCAAGGATTGCTCTATACAGGATCTCCAGTCCGGGAAGCGGATTGGGCAAGGCCATAGGAGGGGAGATCTCTACTACATGAACAATTTGAAACTTTTCATTAAATCATTTTGTAATCATGTCCAAGATAAAAATATAGAAACTTGGCATCAAAGACTTGGACATCCAAGCTTCTCAAAAATGTACTCCTTTCCTTTTGGAAAAAAAATTTGTAATGAGAAACATTTTGTTTGCAAGAGTTGTATTTTTGGAAAAATGAAATTCATTCCCCTTTCCAAAGAGAACATTTGTGTCCAAAAGACCTTAGTTCATTCGGATGTTTGGGGTCCTTCTCCGGTCATATCAAAAGGAGGATACTCATATTATGTTACTTTTATTGATTTCACTCGATATGTTTGGATCTATTTTCTCAATCTAAAATCCGAAGTTTTTAATTTCTTTAAAAAATTTCATATGATTGTCAAAAATCAATTTTCAACTAATATCTTCATTCTTCGATCCGATTCCGGTGGAGAATATATGTCAAATGAATTTCAAGAATATTTGGAAACCAATGGAATTTGTCATCAAAGGTCATTTCCTAGGACTCCCCAACAAAACGGTCTAGCCGAGAGAAAGCATAGACACATCTTGGAAACCACTAGGACTCTTCTCATTTCCAAAGAAATTCCAAAATGTTATTGGGCCGAAACCGCCTTAACCTCCACTTATTTGATAAATAGAATGATATCTTCATCCCTACAAAGTATATCTCCATATGAAAAACTTTTTGAAAGAACACCTGATTTTAATAGATTAAGAATTTTTTGGTGTAAGTGTTTTGTCCTTACACATAAAAGAGATAAGTTATCTCCCAAAGCTATCGAATGCGTGTTCTTAGGATACGGAGAAAATCAAAAAGGTTTTACGTGCTTCGATCCCAAAAGTAACAAACTATATGTATCCAAAGATGTTACCTTTTTAGAAAATGAGAACGGCTTTGAGAAAAATAAAGATATTGATGAAAGCGAATATGCTTTATTATTTGATCTTCTTTCTCAAGAAGATTGACTCCTCACGTAGAGGATGTTCCTAATGATTTAGAGGATACTCCTCTTAGTAATGTTGAAAATGGAAGTAATGATTTTGAAAATAGGTCAATTCAAACCTATGCTAGGCGCGGTCAAGAAACTCCCATAAGCGCTTTAGAAAAATATTCTCAAAGTTCCAACATAGAAGAAACTTCTTTAAGGAGATCTAGCCGAATCTCCAATCCTCCTAATAGGTTTGTTTCCTATGAGTCCCTAACACCTAAATATAGGGCATGCCTAATTGTATTACACTCTTATCATGAACCATCACACTATAATGAAGCCAAAAACATTCCTCAATGGGTTGAAGCCATGAAATTAGAACTTAGTGCCCTTGAAAAGGCTAAAACTTGAGAAATAACTTCATTACCCACGGGAAAGAAGTCTATTGGATGTAGATGGGTCTTCAAATTAAAACTAAAAGTGATGGGTCATTAGAACGTTATAAAGCTAGGTTGGTAGCCAAAGGATATGCTCAAAAGTACGGAATAGACTATGAAGAAACCTTCGCTCCCGTAGCTAGAATGCCTAGTGTTAGGACTCTTATTGCGGTTGCATCTGTTAAAAAATCGCCTATCTATCAATTGGATGTTAAGAACGCATTTCTTAATGGTGAACTAAGTGAAGAGGTTTATATGGATCCTCCACCATGAGTATCTATTGGTGAAAACAAAATTCTTAAACTAAAAAAGACACTTTATGGGTTAAAACAAGCTTCAAAGGCTTGGCATGATAGATTTAGCAATGTAATGACTAGCCTAAATTTTCGTTCATGTTATATTGACACTGCGTTATTTGTGAAAAGTGCAGGGTCCTCTGTAGTTATTCTACTACTATATGTTGATGATATGATCATCACTGGAAGTGATGAGCAAGGAATCCATGATATTAAGAAAATTTAAAAAAAAAAATTGACATGTCTGACCTTGGTTTCTTAAGATATTTTTTAGGTATTGAAGTTGCATATTCACCCCGAGGGTATATTCTCTCTCAGATGAAACTTGCTGCTGACATTTGTTCCAAGTCTGGAATTTCGGATGATAAGAAGACAGAAACCCCTGAGGTTATCAATGCAAAGCTAAGGCTGGAAGATGGGACACTTCTTGAGAATCCTACTCCCTACCGTCAACTCATTGGGTCTTTGACATACTTATCCATCACTCGGCCAGACATAGCTCATGCAGTTCACTCCGTCAGTCAGTTTCAACATGCACCTAAAACTGTGCACATGAGTGCAGTCTTAAGGATTGTCAGATACATTAAAAACACCATAACTAAGAGAGTTTTTCTTTCCTCCTCTTCTCAACCACTGGTTGTGTTTTCTTAGGTGACTCTATGATTTCTTGGAGATGCAAGAAGCAGCATAAAGTATCATTGTCCTCAACTGAAGCGGAATATCGTGCAATGGCCACTATAACCATGGAGCTTGTGTGGCTTAGAAGTCTCCTCTGTGATATGGGCATCGTCATCTCAATTCCTTCGAAGATGTGTTGCGATAACAAGAGTGCTATCTATATTGCAAGCAACCACACCTTCCATGAGCGTACTAAACACATTGAGATGGATTGCCATTATGTTCGAGATGAATACCTAAAAGGAACCATAGCACTGTCGTACGTCACATCCGAATACCAGTTGGCGGACTTCTTCACCAAAGCTCTTGTTGCTCCTCGTTTCATGTTTCTTCTCAACAAACTTTCCGTTGTATCCCCGTAAAGCTTGAGGGAGGGTGTTAAAATATATGTAATACATATATTTATATATATATATATATATATATATATATATATATATATATATATATATATATATATATTTAACAGTCACTACCCGATAAGGGGTAGTTTTGTAATCTCGCCCAATAGGGGCATTTTAGACTTTTTCCTTTTCTTCCTTTTTCCTTTTTCTTTTTCTTTTTCTATTTTTTCTTATTTCTTTTTTTGTTTTTTTTTTGTTTCTTTTGTGCATTTAATGCATAGCCATTGAGGGCCCCAACAAAGAGTCGTTGGGCCCCCAACGGTCACAATTGTGACCGTTGGGAGCCCAACGACTCCTTGTTGGGACTCCCAATGGTCCCTCTCTCTTGCTTTTCTCTAACTCTCCCTCACTCCTCTCTTGCCTATAAATAAGTGGGGTCTCCCCCTTTGTAATGTGTGGCTTCTTCAAGCCCTTTAGTGCATTTATAAGATTTTATGCTTTCTAGCCATTATTGGCTTTTGTGTATGTCCTCTTTTGGACTTGTTCTTTGATTTCTATGTGTGAATGTCCATTGTAGGATATACATTTCTTTTCCGCATATTTCATTACAATGATATCAAAGGAATTAAAAAAATTAAGTTTGCGCTAACTGAAAATTTTGACATGTCAGACTTAGGTTTTCTAACATACTTTTTGGGCATTAAAGTTGATTTCTCTCATAAAGGATATTTTTTATCCCAAACTAAGCTTGCTTGTGAGATTATTGACAGGTCAGGCATTATTGATGACAAAATTTGTGAAACACCCGAAGTTGTTGGATCCAAGATGAGGATCGATGATGGGATTATTTTGGATAATCCTATACCTTACAGACAGTTGGTTGGGTCATTGATGTATCTTAGCATCACTAGGCCTGACATATCTCATGTAATTCACATTGCAAGTCAATTCCAACATGCTCCGGCATCGGTTCACATGAGTGCAGTACTTCGAATCATCAGATATATAAAGGGAATAGCAAATAAGGGAGTATTTCTTTCTTCATCCTCTAAATTAAATTTAATTGCATATACGAACTCTGATTGGGGAGGTGACCATAATAATTGTCACTCCACCACTGGTTTCTGTATCTTTTTAGGTGAATCGTTGGTCAATCGTTGGTCTCTTGGAGGTGTCAGAAGCAACAGAAGGTCTCTTTGTCCTCCACCGAAGTTGAGTATAGAACCATGGAAATAGTATAGATTCGGCGTCTGCTAGAAGATATGGGAGTTCATATTCTAGAACCGACAAAGTTATGCTGTGACAATAAGAGTGCGATATACATTGCAAAAAATCATACCTTTTATGAACGCACGAAGCACATAGAGATGGACTGCCATTATGTTCGAAAAGAATATTTGAAAAAAACCATCGACCTTCCATATATGACATCGGAGTATCAACTAGCGGACTTCTTCACTAAGGCGCTTTGCTCCCCTCGGTTTCATTTTCTTTTGGGCAAACTTGCGGTTATCGCACCGTAATTTTGAGGGGGGATGTTAAAATGTAATTCTTATGTACGTATATATATTAGTATATATATAAAGATATGTATACATATATTATATATATATATATGTATACATATCTCTATACATATATACATATATATTTATTTATTTTGATCATAATACCCGAAAAGGGTATTTTTGTATTTTCCCATGTTATGCATATTCCACTTAGGAATATGATTGTATTCTTTTTATTTTTTATTTTTTATTTTTTATTTTTCTTTTATTCTTTTTTTGTGGTTTTCGTGCCACCTTGGAAGGGTCCCCAAAAGAGTCGTTGGAGAGCCCCCAACTGTCACAAATGTGACCGCGACTCCTTTGGGAGCTCCCAAGGTGGCTCCCCTTTGTGGTGTATATATAGGGGTGATCCCCCTCTAGTTTTGGCTATGCTTTTGTAAAGCCCTTCTTGGGACCCAATATATTGAAGTTGATATTTTTTATGCTTGTGTGCATTTGTATCCATGCCTTTGTGCACTTGTGAGAGTTCTCCTTTGTGCCTTTGTGCACACTTCGTATTTCTAGCATTGTATTTATACACAAAATCTCTTTTTATAGAGATTTTCACAGTATGTAGTCCAAGTGAATGATTGTCACATGTTCAGGAAAATGATAATTTGACCCTTGATAGCAAAGAACATGTAACGACCCAAAACTGACCGTCGAAAAATGCAAAAATTTTCTTTTTTTTAAACAATTTTTTAAAACCTCCCAAAGATCAAGGGCACATTACATATTTAATATCCTCAACTAATCAACCATTTCAAACATAGAATCAACTTAAACCACGAACTGAAATTTCATTTAATAAATCAATTAATGTCAATAAGGTTCCAAATAAATGTTCAAATGAAATCCAACTCGTCCAGTGTACGTCAGAACCCGGGCCACCAGACCATAAACCTCGAGTCTCAGTTCCATCATCACGGAGCCTCATTACCTGAAAACATTTTTAGAAAACGAGTAAGAACCGAAGTTCTCGTACGAGCCAATAGTAAGGAAATTGGCATAAATCAAATCATACACAAGTTTAAGAGGAATCACAAGCCAATAGTAAGGAAATTGGCATAAATCAAATCATACACAAGTTTAAAAGGAATCACAGGTAACATATCATCAGAACAAACTTATCATTTAAGCAGTTCAAGCAAGCATTCAACAATTTAATACTAAATTAAATATTTAGAGATGCATAAAATTAATGCTAAACATTTAGAGATGCATGAATAATTTTTTAAGTTAAATTATCAGAATTGTTTCTGCATGCATGTCTATGTTTAATGCACACAAATTCAATTTTCACTTTCATATAAACTCGCGGATACTCAAAACGGGCAAAGTTTTCGAGGTTCAAAGCAGTTCTCAGCCGTAACTTGACACATAATTTGTATTTTAATTACTGAGTTTTATATTTGTTCTCCAACCGATATCAAGAATCATCACCATCAATCGGAATCCATTGATGTCACTTTCTTGGTATACCAATAATTACAACTAAGTCAACAACACCATCCCTAGGCAAAGTAATTGAAAATTTCCTACAACCGTGGTCTGGAACATGAACCACTCATCGGGTTCTTAAGAACAACAAATACACACGGTGTTTAGTATCCTCACGGTCCCCATGATCGCCATCAAAGGTTCTCACCCTTTTAAAGGAGAACCAAAAAAGAAAATTATTACATTGTTTGGTCTCTTTTAACCTCTTAATTAATTAAAAGTTCTTTACACAAGAACAGTTATGCAAATCAACATGAGCAACGCCCTTGTCCTATCAAATCATCAGTATAACTATTTCAAAAACAAATTTTCAAAATCGTTTTGCAATGCATTTACAGTTAAATATCTCATGAGCAACACATGCTCCTGCCCTCCAAAGGCCCATCAGTGGTTCGCACATAATCACTATACAAATAAATAACAATTTAAGTGACATTGCAAAATTTCAGTGAACATAAATCACACAAAGATATCCAAGCTGGTGTTCACAATGCAACATCAATGCATATTCAGAACAAATAAATGAATGCACATCGAGCCAAGCATATCAAAGTTTTAGGCAACTAAAAATAATCAGATTCCAATTTGATTTCTAACTAGATTCCTTTTACATGCATGAAATCAGATTTTATGACATGCCAGAAATCAAATTTTTATAACATGCCAAACTTTCTTTTAGAATCAAATTTAATTAAATATCCACAACAAACCAAATGGCAACAATCATTCGGTTCATATATAGTTAATTATCCAAGACCGGTAAATTTTGTGGTTCCAAAAGAAGTTGAACATTTGGGACAGCATGAACAACTTTCAGTATTTTCAAAACTTCTTTCGAAAAATGATTTAGTATATATATACACATATGTCTCTCTCTCTCTCTCTCTCTCTCTCTCTCTCTCTCTCTCTCTCTCTCTCTCTCTCTCTCTCTCTCTCTATATATATATATATATATATATATATATATATATATATATATCAGATTCATTGATTCCATTCAGATTAAAAGATCAAGAAAAATCGTGAACCCGAAACCTGACGGGTTCTAAACATATACAGTAGCGAACAACTTAACATGCACAGTAAAGAACTAAAGGCATAGCATAAACAGTAAAGAACTAACAGCATAAGATACACCTTCAGTCTGAGACTGAGAACGATCTGAACCTGTTTTGGGTTCAGATCGGAATCGGAACTGCTTGCGACTGACACATTCTAATGTTTCTTTTTTTTTTGCATAAAATTGTCTGTTAACACAAACAGGATGCCGATTCTTACCATATCCAACACCCATGCATCGGGCATAACGAAACACACAAAGAAATCAAAAGAAGCTGACTAAATCACAGCCTCAAGGAATGGTAAAAATCTGCATAATGTTTAATCTTCTTTTAAGGATTAAATTGATAAAAGAAAACAGATTTCAAAAATAAGCTAAACCTGAAAGTGATCAAACTGTGCATATGAACATGACATATGCTAAATAGAGTTTTCTGAATACATAAGGAAAAGAAAACAAGGGTTTCGAATCACATTAATCTGGTCCTAAATAAAACTTGAGCCCCATGTTGCATTCTAATGGATCTCAATCCATGAACCCCAACATGCATGCGATTATTGGACAGATTTTTAAGTCTTCACTTACAAACCCAGTAGAAATCAGTCATAAACAAAGTGGGTATATATATATATATATATATATATATAAACTGGGGTTACCATTAAAGGTACCCATTCAAACCTGAGGTGACTAAATCACAGCAAAAATGACAGAAATCTGCAGAAATTAAAAAAAAATAACAGCACCCTAAAACTAACAGTATGTTTCCCTGTTAGGTATGAATCAAACCCCAGATCTGTCCAAACCCAACTCTCGTTGGGGTTGGACTGATCATAGAAAGAAAATTTATTTCAGACGCAGTTATGCAGGCTGCGATTTTTCCCCAGCCTGCAGAAACCCATCCCTGTTAATACTAGTTTGGATTTCATAAACAAGTTTTCTTAAACCCATGCATCGTTCGACCCATGCTAATCTCTTTGATTGATGGAGAAAGAATCACATACCTTGCTTTCAAATCAGAAAAAAAAAAAAAACTTAAAGGAGACATTGAAGATCTCTCTCTTTCTCTCTCTCTTCTTTTTCCTCTTTTCCACCCTCTGTTTCTCTCTCTAGTTCACTTTTTAGAGAGAGAGGGGCTTTGTCTCTCACTGTATATTAAATGTACCTTCTACAGGGTGACACCCACTCTAGATAGGCTTAAGTCCTACCATAACCACTTCTAGTAAGTTATTGTTTGGGGTACTCTACTCTATTTTGTGTGTGTGTGTGTTTCAAGTTTTAACTTTTTTTTTTGTTATGAAAAGATTATGAGTCTGGGTTGGACCCATGATCCAAATCCATATCCATTTGAATTTCCACCCATGCATGGCACTAGTCAATATAGATCTTGGACTAGGTCCAAATCCATATTGACATCAACCCAAATGTATATAGGTTGGCCGACTCCGATCCAAATGAAAAAGACCCAAAATAAAGGCTGGTCTAATTTGAAAAACGCATTTTCTTGACCAACCCATATCCAAAATCGTCAAATCAGATCTCCTACGAGATCTACGTTTCATAACGGATCTAACTAGGGTCCTAGGTCCATTTAACTCTTGAATTTCACCATATTTTAACCTGAATTTTGCTTGAATTTAAAAGTTAAAAATGAATAAAATTCACAGGTGTTATATCATACATGGATCTCTTCAATGGGCCCTGGACAGGCCCTAGACCATGTCCAGGCCCATGTTGACATCAGCCCATATTTATCATTTTCAATTTTTTTGACATATTAAATATAATTATCTAACTAAAAACTGTATTTTCGAACTTTAAAATATCGAAAAAATTTACGAGATATTACAGAATAGAATACCTACACATTCATGAGGAAACTTGAAAGTTTTAGATTAAATATGAAAGAAAGGCTAATGCCATTGAGAAAACTACCCAAACTCATAAGGAAAAAAAGTGTAAAAGCCTTATTTCTGTCATGAAATTGTACGAATTCCAATGCACTCCATGATGAACTCTAAGAATCAAAACATTATACATTTAGACACACTTAAGAGCTAAAAAGATACACATGAAAATGTGAAAGAATAATTCTATTCATAATGAACATTAAGAAATACAAAAAGTAAAATTACATTGGTGAATGAAAAACTCTATTCATAATGGACATTAAAAATAGAAAAAGAAAATTACATTTAAATCTCACTATAAATACACTCAACACACAAGTCTAATACTACCTATCAGTCTCTCAACCCTTACACGTACACACACCCCAATTTATAGAAGAGAAAGAATAGTGCAAAACAAAATGAGAAGAGGAGAGAAAGAAAGAAGAAGTTAATGAGAGAGAGGAACTCATCTCATTAAAGAATGAGAGAGATCCCAACAGCTAGAATTCTAGCAGTTGGGAGCAAGTCAAAGCTAGTTTGACTTGACCCCCAACATATATATATATATATATATATATATAAAACAATATATATATTAAACAATATATATATGTATAGGTATATATACTTATATAAGGAAATGATACATTAATCTTAACACACCCCTCAAACTTACAATGACTCATAGTAAGTTTGCAAATACAAGCAAAGAACCCATTAGATTTGACTTCAACAAGTACTTTCATTCATTGCTTCCTTAAAGGGTACTCTTGATCTTCAGCTCTAAACCGGTCTCTAGGATTCCCAATATCATCAAAGCTTGAGAACCTGGAAATAGAGCTCACAAAATATCTCAACTATACATGTACATGTATCAAAAAAAGATTTCGAAAAAATTATTAATTATATATTATGGAGAGAGGATGGACAAACACACCAAAAGTACAATATATAGAAAATATTTACTAAGACAAATTAGCATTTTTCAAAAGTTATTTAAAAACTCATTAATTTTGAGAAATCATAGGTCGTAATAAGAAAACATAAGGGCATAATATCAAAATGAGAGATGCATGAATAAAATATCTAAAAGATAGGTTTATAAATCATTAATCACTTTAAACATTCATGAAAGCATGCATCATTTAAAGTCAATACACATATTTTTCACATTAATGAATAAAACAAGTGATCACTAAAGAAATAACTCACAAAAGAGTTTAAATCACAAAACATTTTTTACACAGAGGAAGACAAGAAATCATTTTAATTACGAAGATTTGAGAAATGTCAAATACATAGTTCAATTTCATTTTAGAAGTAATATTACCTAAAAGGGATCACTTATGGACCACACAAACAATTTGCAAGGTAAGCTAATATATCCTTCAGATGTTTAGAAAACAATATAAACGAAAATACAAAAATGATTGTAACGAGGATCAACATAAATACAAGAGAATCCAAGCATCAATAACACTATATTGAGTGCTAAAAAGCATTAATTCACCAAACGATAATACAAAGTGTCAACAATCTCAAGAGCATAATGCACATAATAGCCACTATGGGCACACCCAACACAATATGTAATTCTACCAATGAAATGTTTAGAGAAGCATTAGTCACAAAAACAAGAATATGAACAAGAAAGTGCCTATTACGGGCTGACAAGAATAAAAGCACAAAGTCCACTTATATGCTATAGAAAACAAAAAAATAAACTTATGCAGAATATCCAAGACAGAATAAATCATGCAATTAAAGCATTTATAATGCAAGGTGCATGAAAATATTTTTAATAACCATTTCTCATGCAATAGCAAATGGGTTTAGAAAAATACGAAGAGATTTAAAAAATCTCATATATCAAAATGAATGAATTTTGCAAATCAAAACACTAGTTTGACCATCAAAAGCAATCACCTTACTAGACCTCCAATCCTCAAAAATCAAGTGTATCAGCGACTAGAACAAGAGGATAGACATAATGCCACTTGTTGAGAATAGGTGGTTTTTAGGTTAAAGTTCTTTTATATTAGAGGTGTTTTGAATTTTTGTTTTCATAAGGACTTAGTTGTAATTTTTCCTTTTAGCCTCTCTCTATTTAATATAGAGAGAAGCCCTACTCTAAGAAAACGAAAATTAGTTTCTGTGCAGCCGACTCTCTCTCTCTCTCTCTCTCTCTCTCTCTCTCTCTCTCTCTCTCTCTCTCTACAGGTGGCTGCTTTCTTCTACATGGTATCAGAGCACTCGATCTCGAGAGCGTGATCACGAGAGGCTCATCATCACCCACGAGAGGCTCATCATCACCAACGAAGAAAGAAAAACCCCGACTGCGTGAAATCAGGTTTGTTGTTCAGCGATTGTGGAAGATCTGATAACAGATCTGGGATGTTACCCAGATCTGTCGTCAGATCTAAGGATGGAGCTCCCAGCGAGGATTTCCTGGAGCCGTAACCTCTTTTATTTTGGAATCTGGAGTTTTTTTTCTTCGTGATCTCCTGTCGTGATTTCCTGGACATTGACGAGTTGCGTTCCTGTTGTTGAGTGTCTGCCGTGACTGCTGTGTTGTTTATGCTGTTGGTTGTTCCTGCTGTGTTGTTTGTGTTGTTGGATGTTTGGGTCACGCAGCAAGTCTATGTGTTGTTGCGTGCTAGCCGTGATTTTTCATGTTTTTTTGTGTTGATTGAGTGCCTGCCGTGATTCTGAAATTTATTTCCTATACTTGTTGCGTGTGATCGAGATATGTTTGATCTCTTTAATTGTCCTCTGAAGTCTTATTGGCTGTTATGCCTTATATGGTTTGGGAACAGCAGTTGGCGTGATCATCTGTGTTGCAATTGAATATTATCGTGGTGTGTTTGGGTACAGCACTGGTCGTGACTCCCTGCTGTGTCGAGTTTTGTTTCGTGTTGTGTTAGTTCAAGCTATCCCTCTGTCGTGAAAGCAGCTGGAGTGATTCCCTGCTGGTTGTGGGCTGTTTTTTAACAGCAGAACTGATTTCTTACAGTGTTGAAAAAGTTCCACTTGAATACTTGTTGTTCAAGTGAGCAGTATGGCTGAAAATTCAAAATGTGATTCTAAAATGGAACATATTGGGGAGTATAAGGCTTTTGCCAACCCATTCTCGTATGGCTCTTCCGTATGGTTGAATAAAACCAACTATGCCAGATGGTCCAGAACTTTTATGATGTCGGTATCTGGACATCGTCGAAAACATATTTTGTTGGAAGGCGAACCCACTGAGAAATTGGAAAAATATGTTACTTGGGATGAAGATAATGACATAGTTATGTCATGGATCATGAATAGTGTCGAACCCCATATTGCAGATGGATTGATCTACTATAATACTGCCAAACTGATGTGGGACAATCTTCGTGATACATACTCACAAGAAACGAATGTGAGTCGTATCCTGCAAGTCGAACAAGAAATATATAATTTGCAACAGGGAGATCAGACCTTGGCTCAGTACTATGCCTCTGTCAAAGCTGCGTTTGAAAGACTTAATGCTCACAGGCCTCTTTGTTGCTCGAAGCAAAAGGTTCATCAAGAACAAACCATGGTTGCTCGTTTTCTTACAGGTCTTTTTTCAGATTTTTCTATTGCAAAAGTTCAAATGTTGACTGGATCAGATGTTCTCACTCTTGCTGATGCCTACAATCATCTGAGTAGACTTGCGATCTCTCTGCCACAATCTCAGCCTGTGACTCAGTCATCTGCTCTTGTTGTCTCATCTGGTTATGGGCGTGAAAATATTCAAAATATCAGAGGACGAGGACGTGGACGTGGACGTGGTATGGGAGGCAGAGGAAAGCTTCAATGTACATTCTGTGGAAAATCTGGACATTTAGAAGATCGTTGCTAGGATAAGCATGGTCGGCCAACCTCTTCTTCATCAAAGTCATATACTCCTAAAGCAAATGTTACTACTATCGAGGCAACAAATGTACAAGAGAATATCTCTACAAATGAAAGTAGTATCACCCTTAGTCGTGCGGAATATGATGAGCTGATAGCTCTTCGACCTTTGAGTTCCACCCCTCCAGTAGTTGGTGTTGCCTATTCAACCGGAAATCATCTTCATTCGACTAATAGTAAGTGGGTTATTGACTCTGATGCATCCAGACATTTGTGTGGAAATTCACGTGTTTTTTCAGATCTAAAGGATATTAAGGCTCAACTTGGAGTCTTATTAGCCGATGGGAGCTCCTCCCCGGTTGTTGGTCAGGGAAATATTTTTATATCCTCCTCAATACAGTTGAAAAATGCTCTTCATGCTCCAAACTTTCCTCAAAGTTTACTCTCTGTTAGTTGCCTTATAAAAGAACAAAACTGTAGAGTAATATTTGATCCAATGGGTTGTCATTTTCAGGATTTGCTAACGGGGAAGAAGATTGGTGGAGGCTATGAAGAAAATGGAATTTACTACCTACATCATCCAATGGGTACTGTTCATGCTGCAGTGGAACATTCATTCAGTCTTGTTCAGTGGCATCGTCGTCTTGGTCATCCTTCATTGTCAAAGTTTCGGTCGGTCTTTCCTCAGATTCCTTCCACCACATCATTTCAGTGTGAAGCATGTCAATTGGGCAAACATCACCGAAGTTCGTTCCCTTCGAGTCAGAGTCAGTCTAGTAATAAAGTTTTTGAACTTCTTCATGTAGATGTATAGGGTCCTAGTAAGATTCCTACTAGGACTCAGTGTCGTTATTATCTTGTTATTGTTGATGATTTCTCTAAGTTGTCATGGGTATTTTTAATAAAGGAACGATCTGAAGTTCCAAGTATTATCAAATCCTTAATTCTTGAAATAAAAACTCAGTTTGAATCTATTGTCAAGATTGTTCGCACTGATAATGCTCTCGAGTTTAAATCAAAAGGTTTGTTACAATTTTACCAAGATCATGGCATCCAACCCCAAACTTCATGTGCCTATTCATCTCAACAAAATGAGGTGGCTGAGCGAAAACATCGGCAGCTGCTTGATGTTGCCAGAACCATTATAATTCAATCCAATGTTCCTGCGTTATACTGGGGTGATGCGATTACCACTGCTTGCTATCTGATCAACCGCATGCCTTCATCTTTTGTGGGTGATCAAATTCCATTACAATTCTAAAACCTAATGCCTCACTTTTTTCTTTCTCACCAAAAATATTTGGATGTGTTTGTTTTGTACACAAACTTGGCCCTGACCGTGATAAATTAACCGTTCAAGCTACAAAATGCATATTTATAGGTTATCCAAAAAATCAAAAGGGCTATCGATGTTATGATCATATTTCTCGCCGAGAGTATATCAGTGCGGATGTATCTTTCTTGGAATCCTCTCCATATTACTCTATTTCCGGTTCCCCGCTGCAGGTTGATCCAGCTGAGTCTTTTCCATTACCTATACCTCCTTTTCCTTTGAAATTTGTGCCCTCATTACCGAACCAAACTTCATCCTCTTCCAGATTTAATAATCCTCCATTGGTATATGTGCGTAGAGCTCCACTTACGCAAGAGCCTTCATCTTCTTCTTCTCCTGAGGTAAGTTCTACTGACAATAGTGATCTTCAGGATGATGATAACAGGCCTATTGCTCTACGAAAGGGGACACGACAATGTACCGTATATCCCATATCTCATTTTGTCTCCGATGCCAGAATTGGAAATCAGATGAAGTCTTTTATTTCAGCCTTATCTGCTGAAACCATTCCTCTATCAACAGGCAGAACTTGATAATCGCTGGAAGTTGGCTATGCAAGAAGAAATAAATGCTTTAGTATCTCAGCATACATGGGATCTGGTTGATTCCCCAGCAAATGCTGACATTTTTGGATGTAAATGGGTGTATACAATAAAGTACAAATCTGATGGTTCTATTGAAAGGTACAAGGTCAGATTAGTAGCGAAAGGATATACTCAGACATATGGTATTGACTTCTTTGAAACTTTTTCTCCGGTTGCACGGATGGGTACCATCCGTCTTGTTCTCTCAGTTGTTGTTCAGCATGGTTGGAGTCTGTGCCAATTAGATGTGAAAAATGCATTTCTATATGGTGATCTATCTGAAACCGTTTACATGCAACAACCTCCAGGATTCGAGCTTGAGGGGGAGTGTCAGAAAGTGTGTAGATTGAGAAAGGCGATTTATGGCTTGAAACAAAGTCCGCGTGCATGGTTTCAAAAGTTGTTTGAAGTGATGTCAAGCTTTGGCTTTAATAGATCAGCAGCAGATCATACACTATTTATAAAGAAAACTAACTCTGGCATAGTTGTTATGGTGGTATATGTGGATGATATCATTCTTACAGGAGATGATGTGAAAGTTATTGAAGCCACAAAGGCTCATCTTCAAAAACACGTTGTTACAAAAGACCTTGGTTCACTCAGGTATTTTCTGGGTATAGAAGTTGCTAGGAGCTGTGAAGGGATGGTTTTGTCTCAACGGAAGTATGTTCTTGACTTATTAAAGGAAACGGACATGTTGGGAGCTAAACCAGCAAATATCCCCATGGATCATAAAGTTCAGTTGTTTGAAGAAGGGTCAAAACCAGTTGATAGCAAAAGCTATCGCTCCCTAGTAGGGAAGCTATTATATGTAAGTGTGACCAGGCCAGATATTGCTTTAGCAGTAAGCAAAGTTAGTCAGTTTTTGGACAAACCAACTGAAGTACACTGGAATGCAGCCATAATGATTTTTAGATATCTAAAATCCTCTCCTGGAAAGGGGTTATTGTTCAGGAAAGGTGGAACTCTGGAGATAGTAGCCTATTCTGATGCTGACTATGCTGGATCTGTAGTAGATAGAAAATCTACCACAGGATTCTGTGTGTTTTTGGGAGACAACTTGATTTCGTGGAGAAGTAAAAAACAAAATGTGGTTTCCAGGTCGAGTGCAGAATCAGAATATCGGGCTATGACCCAAACAGCTGCTGAATTGATGTGGGTTTGCACTGTTCTTCATGATCTCCAGGTGAAGTTTTCCTCTCCAATGTCCATGATGTGCGATAACAAAGCGGCGACATATATAGCAAACAATCTTGTCTTTCATGAGAGAACAAAGCACATTGAGGTTGATTGCCACTATGTAAGAGATATGATTCAAGCTGGTCATATCACTACCAAATACCTAAAGTCGGAAGACCAAGTTGCAGATATGTTTACAAAGCCTCTTGCTAGGCCAAATTTCTCAAAATGTTGTGACAAGCTGAGCATGATTGATATCTATGCTCCAGCTTGAGGGGGAGTGTTGAGAATAGGTGGTTTTTAGGTTAAAGTTCTTTTATATTAGAGGTGTTTTGAATTTTTGTTTTCATAAGGACTTAGTTGTAATTTTTCCTTTTAGCCTCTCTCTATTTAATATAGAGAGAAGCCCTACTCTAAGAAAACGAAAATTAGTTTCTGTGCAGCCGACTCTCTCTCTCTCTCTACACAGGTGGTTGCTTTCTTCTACACCACTAAAGGGCCAAAAACACACAAGAAGGTCTATATAAACATCTCTTGTCTACATATAATGACACTCACATAAGAGGCATAAAAAGAATAAGATACTCGAAGTAAGAAAGCTTGTAATAGAAACACACTAATGTCACCAAAAAAATATCAATTTTAACAATCTTTCGAAACACCATAGTACAAAACAATAGATTGTCGTCACCGATAAGCAGAGTTATAAGTATTCATAATAATAACAATGGCCAAACAACAAATGAGTGATACAATACACTTATAAATCCCAAGATCAACCAACCATCAGTTAGAGTCAAACTATAAGTTGGCAATCTAAAATGACATAAAAAGAGGTGCACACAACTCACCCCAACAAACATCTCTAATTCAAAATAATAAGGTCAAGAGGAATGATGCATCATATAAAATTCTGTGATGGACAATCCAAATATCATAAAAAGGCAATACATAGTTACATAATTCAATTTTTAAATAAGTGAGTTCATATCAAATATCTTATTTGAAAAAATAAGTTTCAAATCAAATACAATAAAGTTAGGTAAAAGGCTTAGCATAAAATTAGTGCAATCATATGCACAACAATATATCAATTGATGCAATTATATGCAATGCATGATGCCTTATAACAATTTTCTCAAACTTGAATAAGAAAATAATGAGTCATACCCAATATAAACACTCTTACATAAAGGTGATGGGATTATGAGGTCTGAGAATCCTTTAAAAGATCATAAATCCACCAACAAGAAACAAGTGCATTATCACATACATAAGATCAATAAGTCTCGTTAAAGAGACAAGAACACATATGATAAGTGGTTAGAGCTAAATCATAAGTCTACTATGAGGCAATTAAAGACAATCATATGAAAAATCCCAAAGGGTTATAAAAAAACATAAGTGCACTAGTGCACAACCACTAAGATATAAAGTCACTAGTGGGCGAGATACAAAGAGTCAACTAAGGGCTATATACAATCTTCACAAAGAGAAACGAGACTTTTCTCATAATGTAACATTCTTCAATAAGCATGATATAGAATATCAATACGTAAGAGAGAAATCACAAAATATAAACACATTTATTATATAATAACAAGTCATGCTTATGCCATTTTAAGGCATATGCCAAAAAGAAAATCTTAATTCAACACGTGTCATTTGAAAATAAGTTTACTTAATAGAGCAATATTGCACAAATATATATGAAATAACATATTCAAAAAGGCCTCATTAGAAATCGATCATGATAAAAGTTCATGCTTGATCACATCATAATATTCCAAAGATAGTTCATACATACGTTAAGAAATGTGAATTTTTAGTACTTTGCAAAACACATAATATTTTAAGAATCCACATATTCAACTTGAGTGGATAACTACAAAGGTGTTCTCTAAGGAACACACTCACAATACCCACAACGGAAACCAAAAAGAGGTGGTCTAAAAAAACACAATTACAAATCTCACAAAGATAGTTCATACATACGTTAAGAAATGTGAATTTTTAGTACATTGCAAAACACATAATATTTTAAGAATCCACATATTCAACTTGAGTGGATAACTACAAAGGTGTTCTCTAAGGAACACACTCACAATACCCACAACGGAAACCAAAAAGAGGTGTTCTAAAAAAACACAATTACAAATCTCACAAAGGGGATACACAACAAGGCACAATATAAAAATATATTTTTATTCAAATGAAGTGAGTGTGCAAAAGCATATATATCTTTGCAAAATATAGATTTTCACTACACATATCCATAATCCAATATATATATATATATATATATATATCAAAACACAACAATTTTTATATACTTCAAAAAAATATTTATTATTCTTTTTAACATAATTCATTTTAAAACTTATCATACATATGAAAAACAAGAAGCCATAGATACAAAACGGAATGTAAAATCCTTGAATCTTTTTCACTCATTAATACAAATCTTTTCCAAGACCCCGATGCTTGGCTCTGATACCATGTCACGAAATGGTTCAGATTCCAATGCACTCCATGATGAATTTCAAGAATCAAAACATTATACATTTGAACACAAACTTAAGAGCTAAAAGGACACACATGAAAATGTGAATGAATAACTCTATTCATAATGGACATTAAGAAATACAAAAAGGAAAAATACATTGGTGAATGAATAACTCTATTCATACTGGACACTAAAAATAAAAAAAGAAAATTACATTTAAATCTCACTACAAATACACTCAACACACAAGTCTAATACTACCCATCACTCTCTCAACCCTTACACACACACCAATTTATAGAAAAAGAGAGAAAAAATAGTGCAAAACAAAAGGAGAAGAGGAGAGAAGAAGTGACTGAGAGAGAGGAAGCCATCGCTCATTAAAGAATGAGAGAGCTGGGAGCAAGTCAAAACTAGTTTGACTTGACCCCCAACATATATATTATATATATTATTATAATATATATAATATATTATTGTATATATACTTATATAACAAAGTGATACATTATTCTTAACAATTTTCACAACACAGTTCAAAGGGGAAATACAGTGCAAGTATTGCTCCAACTGAAAAAGAGATATGGAGAATCAATGCTACATTTTCATCTCCCATATGATAACACAGCCACATCAGAACTGGTGAACTGCAGGCTTGCGGTCACCCAGGAATCCAAGTGAAGTTTACTCAATTTACCAATTTATGACATAACCTTTTAACACAGTCAGGCTAGCAGAAACTGAATGCATTGCCAAAGAAAGGGTTAAGATCTTGAATTAGACCATGAGGAACCAAATAACTGATTCATACGGAGGAGTCACCAAGCACCACATGTATACATGTTACAGCTTTGAAGTTATACCAATATCTTATTCTGAGTGCCCTTTGCTGCTAATTCTCATGGAACAAACTAGGAAATTACCATTTAAGCCTACTTCAGGAGATCTTTATTGACTCTTTAACTAGATTTTGTACTGGCAAGTGTTCCTGATGAGAGGACATCTTGCTAGACATTTCGGTAAAAGAGAAATATGTAACTACAGAGGAGTATACCTAGCCACAGAGTAAATAGGATTTGCTTGTAAAAGGGAATTAGGACATTTACAGGCCAAGTTAATTCCTGTTTTATTCCACAATGTTGTGTCTGGTACTTGAACTAACTTCGCTGTGGACTTATACTATGGTTTGCTAAAAGGGCTTTTAAATAAGATTTCCTCACCGTTACATCTTGCTAACAAATTGTGGATGTAGCTACAGTTGTGAATCACTTCCTCATAAAATGAGGCTTCATGGGATACTGAAGATGAAAAAAAAAAAAGCAATTTGAAGAACTAAAATAAAGGAAAAAGAAAAAGAGCAAAGTGAAAGAAATAAAATCTACAAATGGCTCCTAAGAAAGATCTTCTGTAGTAGGTTCACGTTAGTCACAATTTTTCATGCAATGATAGTAACACCCACTCACGCAATAATAGCTGAAAGGAAAAGAAATGAAGAGCAAAACCAGAATAGGCATTCCTCACCGACAAACTCAACTGGGAAAACTGAACATTTCTTTGCAATTGTCACATTTTTATCTGGTGAAGAAATCACAGCATTTTCAGTAATGTGCTGCGTCTGATCAAACCACCATAAGCTTGTCTCGTTTAGAACCTAAAAAAAACACACGGAAAAGGAGTTTGATTGAAGGCAAGACTTACAATAGTAAGTTTAACAGACACAGCAAACAACAGATAGCTTCTAAAGCAGAAGGCACGCAGGAAGAACAAGCCTCAGAAAATCACATATTAAATGTGCAGACCCAACACAAATAAAAAGAACAAAAACCATCATAATAGAACTACGATAGCATCAACCACAACACCATGGTTCCTTCATTAGTTACAAATAGAATGCTAAACCTGAAAAGAAAAAGAAAAGCGATAAAACTATGAAAAAGTGGGAAGAAAAAAAACCTGGCCTTTGAAGGGAACTGAAGCAAGGACTCTATCGAAAGCACTCAACCTGTCGGTGGTGACGATAACAAGATAATCCCCACAATCATAGACATCTCTAACCTGCAAAATAAAGTAACACCCAATTCTTTATTCGAACAGAGAGAAGCTGGGACCAGGTAAACATTGGCATACCTTCCCTTTCGACTTGGATCTGAGAGAAGGGATGGCTTCATGAAGGTGGGTTTCAGAGAGGGTGTTGGATAAGGAGAGGCGAACGGCCCCCAGAATGTCTTCTTTGCGATTGGAGGAGTTAAGGACGAGAGTGGAACGCGTGGACATCCGAAGGTTCGCTCTGGTGGCTAACAGCGAGGGTTTCGCAAGAAGGGGAGGTAGAAAGGATGATTTCAGAAGACGGTGAGTCTCTGAAGCAGCGAGTGAGTGAGCCATGCAAATAATAAAACTTGTTTTCCTTCTTCAGGAGCAAGCGAGCAAGAGTGATCGGTAAGACTCCCTTGCTGAAGAGCCTGTGAAGAGGAAAAACAGAGAGGGCCTCATTTATATAATGTTGTGAAAAAGCGTTGAGCAAACCGAAAACGTTTTTAAAATCATAAAATCATGATATTTTTTTATACATCACGATCCTTTTTCATGCTTTATGTCGTAAGATTGCGCTTTTCTGAAAGTGGGTACAGTTTTTCAGAAAAATTCCCTCATAGAGTTTTTTTAAAAAAGGCCTTTTCTTTATAGAAAAAGATTCATCCACTTGGGTAGAAGATGTTTTGAGGATCTTCACCAATGCACAATAAAACAGAGAAGGCATACATGAAGCAGCCATCGAAGAACCGGATGACGACTGATGATCGGCGCGGGTGGCTGAAACGGGATGAGCTTCACTCTTTTGTCGGACTGCAACCCTCCAATGAGCACAAGCTCCTTCAGTAATCAGTGAGTAGGATTCATCTTCTCTCTTTAGTCGAAAAACTCAGAAAAGGTAAATTGCTCCCTTAACCCTTTTCTATGTTTTTCTCTGCATGCTCGCTTATGCAGGGTCGCTCATGAATACCCTCTTTATAGCTGCAGCAGAGAAACGGTTAGCGTAATCATTTTATCCCTATATGTTTATCGAAAGAAACACTAAAAGAAAAAATTACCAAAAAAAGTGGGTAACTGCCACATATCGTGGCTTATCCCAACATTCTCCTACTTGTTCTGACGATAAACCCTTAACCATAAAACTTTATGAGAATGACTTGATGAATAGATTGACCTTTACAAATCTATTCTACAGATCCTTGGTTGAATCTCTAATCCTTATGAGATTAACGACAAACAACCATAAAGATAATCAATAAGCTGAATGTGATCACTTTATTCATATGCATATGTCAAAAAGAGTTTAACAAACTCATCCTCAATACATGTTCGAAATATAAACTTGGGGCTAGCCCTCTAGTAAAAGAATCAACAATCATCTATTTGGTACCAATATTAACAATATGCACTACGTGATTCTCTATCATTTCTTTAACAACAAAGTACTTTAGCTTCATATGCTTACATGATGTAGTACTTTTATTGTTATTCGAAAAAGACACCACAGCTTTATTATCACAGTAGACCTTTAGTGGTTTCTCGATGGAATCGACCACTTTTAACTGTGATATGAAGTTCTTCAACCATATGGCATGTGAAGTAGTTTCGTACAATGCTATGAATTCTGCCTCCATGGTGTAAGCAACAATGGTCGTCTGCTTCCCAATTCTTCAAGAGATCGTGCCCCCAGCAAGTAAGAAGACATACCCAGCAATAGACTTTCTACTATCAAGGCATCCTCTTAAGTCCACATCTAAGTAGGGGTGGCAATCGGGTTGGGTTGGCGGGTCGACTCGGTAGATTGGCGGGTCAGCATACCTCAACCCGAACCCGACCTGTTTATTAAACGGGTCCGTTGTGGCAAACACGAACCCTACCCGTTTATTAAACAGGTAACCCGACACGACCCGCCAACCCGTTTATAAACGGGTTGGGTCGAGTAAACGGGTTGATAGGTGGGTTGGCGGGTTGACCCACCCGCCTAACCCATTTATTAAACGGGTCAGGCGGGTTGGCGGGTTGGCGGGTTGGCATACCCCTAACACGAACCCAACCCGTTTAATAAACGGGTTAGGCGGGTCGACCCGTTTATTAAACGGGTTAGTTTAAGCCCAACCTGAACCCGCCTAAGAGGCGGGTTGGCGGGTCAGGTCAGGTTTTGCCACCTCTACATCTAAGTAGCCAGTGACCTTGAGGTGATCAACTTTATGATACGTCAATATATAGTCTTTTATCTCTTGCAAATACCGTAAGACTTTCTTAGCAGCCTTCCAATGGGATATGCCTGGGTTAGACTGAAATCTACCAAGCATCCCTACTGCGAAGAAAATATTTGGACGTGAACAAGTCTGGGCGTATTGCAAGCTGCCAACAATTGATGCATATGGATAAGCATTCATATGTGTTTTGTTAATTTCGTTCAGTGGACAATCCTTTAGGCTCAATTTGTCACCTTTTGATATGGGTGTTGTACCAGGAAAATAATTCTTCGTCCCATATCTCTTTAATACCTTATTTATGTAGGATCTTTGGGAGAGGCCTAGAAAACTTTTTGCTCTGTCTCGACGGATCTCAATGTCAAGTACATAAGCAGCCTCACCCATATCTTTCATATCAAAATGTAATGCAAGAAACTGTTTTCTCTTAAAATAACTTTATATCATTGGTTGTCAGCAAAATGTCATTCACATACACCATCAATATAATGAACTTACTCTCACTTTTCTTAAGGTATATGCATTGATCAATAATGTTTTTTGTAAAGTCGAAAGTCACAGCTTCAAAGTTTTTTCAGTGAGAGCATCACTCTTGAAACAACTTGGCGCCATAGATGGGCCAATCTCATGTACAACTTTTACAACAATAAAAAAACACATAAAACTGACCTTGATTATCTGCTCCAATTCAATATTCAGGACTTCATTGAACTGAGATTCACTCACACATTCCCTGATTGTCAACAAAATGAAATGGAATGAAGTTAGAAGTATAACTATTAACCATTACATTTTGCCTAATGATTAAAAAAGTAGCACAACTGCACCGAAAAATAATCATCTTCTGAGGCTTCCTTTGCTTGGCACTCTGATAGAAGTCAATCAACAATTCTCAGCAAACAAACAAGCAATGAAACTGAATTCAGGAATACACGATAGTAACCTCCAAGCAACATAACCAAGACATAAAGTATTGGCAGCCATTTGGCTGCACACTTTGGGAAAAATTTGCAACATTATATGGTCGGTGTTGAAGAGATTATTGTAACAAATGGTGATTTCTCGATAGCAAGCAAGGAATTAATCCCACCAAGTTGATTTTGAAGCACACAAAATTCAAAAGGCATTTTAGCAAAATGCTAGAGATAATCAAATAATAAAACAAAAAAATTGCAAACACTAAAGTACCTTAGAATTGATCTTTAGTAATATATTAGTGAAATACTGATCATTGATTTTATGGGAAGGTGCCATACACTGGGTCACAATACCCAATTTAGAGAGATTTTTCCTCTTCCACGGCCCTAAATCAAAGAAAATATCCACACTTATCGACAGGTACATATTTATAAAATTGGCAAGGATAAGATTCTCAAGAATTGCATTAAGAAATGATACCATAGACATACGAGTTTTTCCTCTCAGATAAAACACAAAGAAGGAACTGTGGAGGTCCAGGTAGTTTTGATTTTATCTGATCAAACATTTTTTCCACTTTAATGGTAGGTGGAGCATTTCGGAACTCAGGATACTCTTCGAATGTGGTGAATGGTGGTGAAATATTTTGATAATAAGAGTGTTAGTATTAATGAAACAAGCTATAACATAAAAATTGAAGACAAGATGAAAACAAGCTATAATATACATTCCCTGTGTTGTGCAGAATGTATATTGGAACTTTGTCAGCTAAACTACCATACTTCAAACTAAGGAAAACTAACAAGAAACCAATATAGAATACTGCATGTATATTATGTACATGCATTTGGAAGTAGTGCATTATCAAGGATGATCATCCTTTGATAGATTAAACCACCCAAAGAATAGTGCTTAAGAGGAATCTATAAACTAAAATAACGTCTACAAAAGCTACAGTATGAAGACAGCTGCAGAAAAAGAAAGCCCAAAGAAAAATACCGAACATCTGGTGCCATAACATGCTCAATGGTGGTTGAAACCAGAGCAGACAACTGTCCAACAAAGACATCTTGAGTAGAACTAACACTCACAAGTTGATCCCTTGGAAAAATCAAATTTCGTAACCTAGGAATTGTCTTATAATTAACACTTCCTTCTTCAGTTTCTATCTTTCCATATGTGCAAGGGCATGCTGAAAGGTCGATCACAACATATTGGCATAGTGTATAAAACTTTCAATTTAAAACATTCTAAAAACAAAAAAGACACGAAAAAGCACATGTATTACAATTTACAATAGAAGAACAAGGGATATCATAGAAGTTATGAGTCCTAGAAAAATAAAAGACAAGGATGTTCAAAGTTTAAACTTCAGCCCATGTTGTCAGTCACATGCATCCACACACACTTGTAGCAAAATGTAATGGCTTTGGAAATAGAAATGGTTTATTAGTTGCAGAACATTCATGAAAAAGAAAATAGAAATAAAGCTTGAACTGACCACCATACCTACAATTGAATCATCTCAGATGTGACCATTTCAATGGAACAAATGACTCCTAAACTGCGAGCATCCGTAAAATCTACAACGAAGATTACTAACATTATACAAGTTCCTCAAACACTGTAATTCTATTACTTATTGGGCAATCTACAATTAACTAAATCAAAATAAACAAGCAAAACCAGATAAGAAAAATCCATGTAAACACCCCAAATTTCCACCTTCATCCAGTGTTTATATTTCATATGTCATTGCATATCATTGCATGCATTTGACATATCACCTCACTGCATTGCATAGCATTGCATGTCATTGTATCTCATTTTCGAGATCCAACACTCCTGTTTTCAAAATCTTTTAATCCAGATTCGAGTTTTTAAACTTTTCTTTTAGAATTAATTTCAAAAACATGGGTTTTGATTCAACATTCTACCATTTGCCAACCCCCAAGGCTTTGTATTTCTTATTTCAAAGATATTTTTTTCAGAAAAACAATATGGATTCATTTTAAACTTAATTTCAACTGATTTCAATCCTCAGATGAGACCCATTTAGGTAGTGTTGCTTCTGGATTCCTTCATTTATCAAAATTTTTCAAAAATTTCAGAGTCCTAGTTAGATCATGATTCTGTCTTTTTATCTTTTTAAACTTTTGCAAGACTCCATTTTGATTTTAAACCAGATATAGTCATATCCCTTGTCCATTTCCTTCATTTTTGGCCAAAATCTCAGAGTCTCAGTTAGATCAGGACTCTTTTTTCAGAGTCCCAATTGGATCAGAACTCTACCTTTTACTACCATTTTACCTGTTTTTGAGAAAACCTTTCAAAATCTTTTGTTTTGGCCAAAATCCTAGAGTCTCAATCGAATTAGGAGTCTTTTCTATAATCTTAATTGAATCAGGACTCTATCCCGATTTCACCCTTTACTCCTGTTCTTCACTTATTTTCAAAACCTTCTCATCTGATTTTCAAAATCGTCCATTTTAGCCAAAATTCTAGAGTTCTAACTGGATCAAGACTCTTTTTTTAGAGTTTCAGTTGGATTAGAACTCTATCTTTCATCGCTATTCTGCTTGTTTTTAACCAAATCTTTCAAAGAGAAGTTAAAAACTCAGAGTTTTAGTTGAACCAGGACTCTGTTCAAAGAGTCCCAGTTGGATCAGGACTCTGACCCTGATTTCAATTTTGAGAGAATCTTTCCAAAATCTCTTCGTTTATCTTTTCAAATTTCAAAATTATTGCACTTCTATCATAGGGTTCCAAAATTCTGGGATTTTATTTCAGAGTCCTGATCGAATCAGGACTCTATCCCAGGGTCCTGATCGAATCGTGACTCTATCTTGAGTTCATTTTCTCACTTCATTTTCACTGGTTTTCAAAAGTCCTTTTTAAAATCTCATCATTTGCTTTGCAGAAAACCAAAATTCTCAGAGTTCTAATCAAATTAGGACTCTTTATTAGAGTCCTGATCGAACCAGGACTCTAACCTTACTTCAATATTTACCTCATTTTCACCTATTTTCTAAAATCCTCCCATCTGTTTTCTCAGAAAATCCAAAATTCTAAGAGTCCTAGGAAAATTAGGACTCTATCCCCAGAGTCTCAGTTGGATTGGGACTCTATCTTGATTTCACTGTTTGTTGCTATTTTAATTGGTTTTGCAAAATCTTTCATCTGTTTTTCAGAAAAGACTCAAAATCTAGAGTTTCAGTCCGATCAAGACTATGTCTCATAGTCCTAATCTGATCAGAATTCTATTCTGAATCTTGTTTTGCCTCCATCTTCACCTTCTTAACTTGTTTTTTAAAAGAATTAGGTCATTTTGCGAAGTTCTAGTTGATCCAGGACTCTATTTCAGAGTTCTGATTGAGTTAGGATTTTAACCCCGACTGTATTTTCTAACTTATTTTACCAGTTATGATAAAATCTTTCAAAAACTTCTTCATTTGGCTTTCAAAAATCTAAAATCTCAGAGTCCTAATTGGTTTAGGACTCTGGTCTAGAGTTTCAGTTCACTTGGAACTCTATTTTCAAAACCTTTGAATTCCATCTGTTGATTTTAACCCATTTTCAAAGCCATTTTCAATCTTTATTTTGACTTTTTCAAAACTTCAATGTGAGACCCACTCAATTGGCACTATATCTGGAGGAGTTCTGACCTAGTCCGGACTCTGTGTCATTTCAAACATCTCAATTTCAAGTACACTTTTAAACCTCTTTTGAAAAAGCCCTCATTTTCAAGTTTTAAAATCATTTCTGAAAATTCAAGTGGGGCCCACTCGAGGTGGCGCCACATTTGAAGAAGTTAGGGTTAGACTAGGGTTAGTCGATGTCCAAGTTAGATTAGAGGTTTAGAAGAGTCCAAACCAATTTAAAAAATCTATTTCTTTTAGGTTTTTAACTAGTGGTTTTTAAAAGTTTTAAATTAAAGTTTTAAAAAACCAATGTGGGCCCACACTAGGTGGCGCCACATTTGAAAGTCGTTTAGGTCAATTAGAGGTTTAGTTAGGTGTTAATTAGGTAGTTAGGGCTAAGGGTAGGATAGTAATCTTTCATGAAAATCGCCCCTTATAAGGAGTCCAATTAAGAAAGAGTTATTTTCCAAACTCTTTAACCAAAACCTAATTTATTTCTATATATAGAAACAAGGAGGGGAGTCAACCCCTATTCCTCTCTCTCTTGAAATCTTGGAGCTTCTCTCTCCTCTTCAGCACCTCCTCCTTCCTCCATTGCAGTTGCAGCCCCCAAGGTAATTTTCTATACTTTATTTCATGCTTTTTATTATTTTTTTATGATTTTTCAATTTATTTCACCATGGGCGCCCCCTTTGTTCATGATTTTTAACCATGGATCTCATCCAAGAACCTCAAGTTTGGTCTAAAAAGATGATCTAACTCTGTTTTATGCTATTTTTTAGAATTTTAATCCATTAGAATCGTTTAGATTGCTGTTTTTTATATTCTTAACCAATGAAATATGAGATTTACCCGTTAAATGGGCTAAATCCATATTTTCAAAGGGTAAATCAATTCCATCCATGGATTCTCTGTATTTTTTAATTTTCTTATTATATTAGTATTTATTTCATATATCTCTGCATTAAATTAAGTTTTGTTAGGCTGTTCATGTATTTTTTATTAGTTTTCATGTTTAAATCAATTTTTTTAGTGTTTTATTAGATTTTTGTATGTTTTGATTCTAGGTCTATATAAATCATGTTATTTTGTGTTTAAATATTTGATGGAAAATTCTGATTTTTTTATGTTTAGTCTATGGATTTGTCAGTAAATCCATGTAAAAAAATTAGAGGTTTTGAGGTTTGGGAACTCTGTCAGAAAAATATAAAGTCGAATTGTGATTCCTGTTATTTAAAATCACTATTGATATTTAGGTATAAGTTGCAGATGTGATATTTTTGTCATTCAAGATCTGATTTATGATCCATAAATTGCAGTAGCTTCATGTTAATGCCTAGTATTTTTTGTAATTTTTTTTTATATTTTTCTGTCACAATCTGCTATTTTCCCTCTGTCATAAAGTAGGATCAACTTCTCAGAACTCATTATGTTTTATTTAAACCTTAAGCTGGATTTTGTTGATCGTATCTCCCTAACCGGAGATCCGATCAATAATCTGTAAAAAGGAAAACTCTTAATATGTATATCTTCTATTTACTGCTAAAATTTTAGAATTTTCTGATGTGGTTTGTTATTTTTCCCTATATTTGAAACCGGAAGTATCTATTTTGATAGATTTTATATTTGTTAAATTCAAGTACAGATTCCTGAACAATATCTCCCTAACCGGAGATGATTTTTCTGATCTGCAAATAGGATAATCTCTATTTTTATGTCTATTAGTTTTATGTAAAATTTTAAGGATTTCCATGGTGATTTGACCCCTGATTTGAGTCTGACACTGGGACAAGTACGTGCTTGTAGGTAAAAATAGTATATTTTAGGGTTTTTATGTAATTCTCATATTGAAATAATGTCAAAATAGATTTTAATGATTCCAATTTAATTTTAGAGTTATCAAAAGTGCATTTGTTGATTGTTATTAATTTTGGAATTCATTTGATGCTTAAATCGATTATATTGCGAAACAGGGTGCCCGTAGGATCCCGAAACACTGGCAAAATCAGGTTTTTCATGATATTTTTTATTTTCTTCATAAAATTTCATGTTTTTAGGGTTTGTTCATACTTAGAATCAAGCTAGGACATTGCATATTCGATTTGGCTTTGATTTGAGTCTTTTTAAAACCTTAAATCCAAAGTTTTACCAAAATATTTTTTGAAAACCCTGATTTGAAGGCCATAGTTTTGTTTTCAGGGGTATTTTTATCAAATTTTCCCAAATTCCAAATTTCAAAGTTATTTATCTTTATTCTTTCTTCAATTATATATTATTCTTTATTATGTTTATATCAGAGAAAACATAAAAAAAGGCTTATATCTAGATAAATCCAGTAATTTCCAGATATTACTGGATAAATCTGGAAAAGCCAACATATCTTCACTAAAAAGTTTTTTAGTTTTGTAGCAATGTTTAAGGCTGCATTCTCCTTTATTTTCTTTTATTTAAATTTAATTAATGATGTAAATTATAAATAAATTTGGAATAAGAATTTTAATTTCTGCTTAAAATTAGGGTTTGCATTGCATATAGTTTAAACTTTGATATATAACTGTTATGCTTGTCATTCATGCACATTGATGATGCATTAATTATTCATAAATATAATATATTTTTATTGCATAAATGCATCCTTTATAGGTTTAGAACCCACACTTAGATGCATTTAGATGTCATTAAGTTACAATTCAAATTTCGTTCAAATCGAACTTAAAACGAGAGAGATATCACATTTACAGAATAGCGAGTCAGACCTCGGGGCAAACTTAGACATTTTAGATCCAAATGGCCCATTTTGGCTATGAATCGAGGCCAAAATACCACAATCCAACCCACTCAAACCCCAAACTTGATTTTTGAAAATATTTGCTAAATACCCCCTCAAAATAGGCGCATAGTCAAAACTTTGTTTTTAATCCTTGTTTTAGAAATACCCAAAACAAGGGATTTTTGCATAAAACGCATAGAGAAACCCTAAGAGGGTGTCTCTTGCTTGGGAAACTGCGCCACTCAGCCCGATTCTTCCTCCAACATCTTATTCCTCAACCGCTCCTAGACCCATCTCTCCTTCTTCCTTGGTTTTGCAAGGAGCTTCAAGCAACTCCATGGAGTCGCCACCTCTTGTTCTTCCATTTTGTCTTCCATACCTCCCTTTCTTTACCCCTTGCTGAAACTAATCCTTCATGTTGTCATTTGCAGGTAGTAGCAGCCATGGAGTGCGCCAGCCATGGACGGGGTGTTGTCTGCCTCTCCATGGCTAGTTGGCCCTTCCCTCGCCGACTCTCTGCATCATCCACACCATTGGTTCTTCACGCCACCTTCAGAGCATCACCACCTGCGATTTTCAGCAACTGGCAACAAAGCAAGGTTAGCCAGCATCACTGAGGGTTGTAGACGCACCTCTTGAGCAGGGTCCACCTCTTCCTCGACCCCTTCAATCGTCGGACCTCCGGATTAGTAAACGGTAAGTCTTCGATCTCCTCTCTTTTAGTGTAAAACCCCTATTTGCATGTGATTTCCTGTTTTCTGTTTTATCGCCTATGTGCTCTCTGTTTTCTGTGTGTTTGACAACCTTAGCTTAATACATTAGTGCTTAAACCAACATTGTAGACTGTTTAGGTGTTTGGGTAAGAGCCGTTCTCGTTGGATTTAGCATTTTTACTCTTCGTTGAACTGTTTTTCCATCTAGCGCCTGAACCGACTAGATTAACTCTAGCCGGTTGAAGCTAATTGTTGTGAATTTTAGTACAATAAAATAATATTGATTAGTGATGCTTTGAGTGTGTCTAATTAGTTTAATCCTGCAGAAAATTTGTTATTCATTGATTATGCTTTAGATGTATGCAATTAGTGAAAATCGAATAGATTTCATCTACCCGATTTAGGCCAATTAATGTAAGTAGATGTAATTGTGAATTCCCTGTGTTTAGCATTGAACTTAGTTAAAGTATAATTAATTCTGCGTTATTTTGATGCCTAGCTGCGTCTGGATTACAAGGTAGTATACTGTTAGGCTTAGCATGATTTTATAAGTGTGTTCCCTTTACTCGATTTAGGTAAGTTCAAATTAATATATAATTTGCTAAGTTCTTTTTAATCTTTGTTTTAGCATAGTTATCAAACTCAGTTCTTGATTGTAGTAAAATAATTTAGGTGATATTAGGATTGTGTTGCGGTGTTTTAAGTGAGCAATTAGTTTGGTCCTGTTTTAACATTAGTTGTGTGTGATAGTTTAGTTTTATTTTCATGAGGTTTAATGCAATGTTTAACATAGTTAGTTTCATTTACTGATATTTAGTTTTATTTAATGTCATTAGGTAGGTAAAAGTCTATTTTTTCATATGTGTTAATCAGACAAGTGCAAACATTGCATTCGTTCAAATGAATAGTGTATTGACTTTAAAACAAAAAATTTTACATTGACTTACGTTCGATATACTAAGTGATAATTTTTTGAGTTTCTCCAAAATCTTTGTTATGTTCTATTCATTAGTGTGTTAACTGTTTGCAAACCAAAATTTAGCAAGTTTTGAGTGGATTTGATTTGCCTGTTATGTATTTTCCAAAATCAGTTTTTTCACAATTTAAAATTTCGGGACAAAAGATTTCCAAATATTCTATGAACTTGAAACACTTATATTCAGAGTTTTGGGATGAGTTTTTCAATTATGTAAAGTTTGATAGACTCTTGAATTTGTCAAAAATAGAACAAAAGAAAAATCTTCAAAATTGGATTTCATCTGCTTCTTTAAACTCCCTGTTTGCGAAAACCTCTCAAAAATCTGTTTTGCACTACAACAAGGGTAAAACAGTCATTTACTTACTTAGTTGTTTTTTAGTAGTTTTTTATGTTTTTTAGCATGTAGTTAATGTACTAACAATAGTTAGACTAGTTAGAGTTTATTTAATTAGTTAGCTTAGTTAGAAATTATAGTTTTAATTATCTTTGTTTTTAATTATAGTTTAATTCAGTAATTAGTTTAGAGGTGGTTGCAGATGTAATTTAGAAGTAATTGTTGATTACATATTGACTACTTATTTTTGTTGTGTTAGGTTGATAAGTTAGAAACAAATCAACAAGTGTATTTAAAATGCGAGTGCAAATGCACGTGTGGCAAAAAAATGAAATTACCCCTGGCGATCCAGAGAAGACTTGGAAATCTATTTCAGTTCATTTTCATTTTTAGCTTGTAATTCAATTAGAATTGTACTGTTAACTTAGTTGTAAACATCTTTGTTATTACTAAATTGAAGTTTTAGATTCAATTTGAATGTATCCAGTTCTCTAAGGATTCAACCCGTACTCGCCATATTCGTGGAAAGTCAATTTTCATTATTTTTGGTTGACGATTTTTCAAAAGATTTCATTGAAAATAATGTTTTAAAACTAATACTGTAAAAGTTCAACCAAATTTTGGCGCCGTTGCCGGGGAACGATGATTATATTTTGTTATTTCTGAGATTTCAGTTTATTAATATGTGTTTAGTTAGTTGTTTTTATTTGTTTTAGTCAGTAGGATTTAACATAGTTAGCAAATATAGGATTCACATGTTGTTTTTCTTAGGATTCACTGAATTTCATGATTCAATGAGCGATTAGACAGGTAAGTTTAGAGAACATAGCTTGTGATTATCTGTATTGGCTGAATTTCCTGATTTAGATATAGATTTATGTTTGTTATTTTAATTGCATAGAGTAATTCTGACATAGTTTAGTTGCTTTATGTGTTAGTGTTTTTATTTTGTTAATTGTTATTCAGGGTGTATCATATGGATATTAGAAATAAAATTGTTATTTGTTTTGTGTTTGGTTTTGAATTTTGTTTTGGATTTCATTGTTGTCATGCATGAACACTGTACCATATGATGCTTCAATGCATGAGTCTAAGTTACCAGACATAGAGCATGCCTTTAAGAGCAGACCATTGGCCAGATCAGCAGAAATTATATGCATAGTGGTGGTGCGAAGTCAAGTCAATCATCAACTTCAGAGGCTCGGGCATATCAGGTTATATCTATCCTTTCTCCCACATCTATATTATTGTTTTTAGTGTGCATCTACATTGCAATCTTATATCTCTGCATGCCACTAGGGCAATGTCATTCAAGCATGTAGCAAAGTTATCATACTCAGTTCTTGATTGTAGTAAAATAATTTAGGTAATATTAGGATTGTGTTGCGGTGTTTTAAGTGAGCAAATAGTTTGGTCCTATTTTAGCATTAGTTGTGTGTGATAGTTTAGTTTTATTTTCATGAGGTTTAATCTAATGTTTAACGTAGTTAGTTTCATTTACTGATATTTAGTTTTATTTAATGTCATTAGGTAGGTGTGAACACTCCAAATTTTTCAAAATTTGTAAAAATTTTCCTTTTTGCCCCTGGCCCCCATTTTCTGAATAATTGAGTCAGTTTTAATCAAAATTCCAATTTATTCCTCAGATTTTATTGGAATCAAATACATTTTTTATATTTGACTCAATTTCAGATCTGAATCCAGTATCAAAATCCAAATTCGAGCCTTGTTATCCAATTTTCAAATTGAAATGATAAAAATACCATAAATAGTTTCTGAAAGGCTCAGACAGTCCATCCGGTATCCGTTTGGATTCGCTGCTCTGTATTTATAAATTCGAGGTCCAAAACTTGATTATTTCCTCAAAACCTTGGATCCAAACCCATTTTCTGAAGAAATTTTCAAAGAATAACCCTGAATTCTCAAAAAACCCATCTTTTGTAAATATTTTTAAATTTTACAAAAATAGATTAAAAATCCCTTGGTTTTAGAGTTTTTATTTCAAAAACACAAAAAGATATAGAAAACACAAAAAAAAGAACAAAAAAATAGAAAAGAAAATAAAATTTGGAAAAAAATAGCTTAGAAAAGCTCTTTTTGAAAACATTTTCGCATTTAAAAAAAAACCTTTCTGAAAAAATCTTGTTAAAGAGCCCCCTTTTTATAAAATTTTAAAATGAGAAGGACAAATTTTGAAGAAGGCATAATGGCCTTCTGTTATAAAACATAAGCCGCAGGCCTCCTCTCATCCATCCATTTTTCGCATCCATTTCTCACCCCTCCATGTGCTCTTCTCGATGCTTCTCCCTCTTTGATCCCTTCTCCTTCCTATTTGCCTTCTCCCTTCTCCCCTTTTTGGCCGATTGAGGAAGCTTCCATCACAGTAGCTGAAGTCCTCTCCTGTTTCAATCAACAATTTGGTAAGCATTTCTCTCATGTGTTTTCCTTTAATTTTCTTTTAGTTTTTCCTGTTTTGGCCCCCATTAACGCACTTCTGGTGGTGTTGAGTTGCCTGTGCAACATCAACCCACCCATGTGCAACAACAACGGAACATTCGTTCTGACATTTTCCTTTTACGTTTATTAAATTTTCTTTGTTTTTTCGTTCAAATATCTGTTTATACTCTATTTTCTTATTTTCCTTTTCATTATCTGATTTCTTATTTACGCTTCTAGATCTCTCATGTTTATTTTGATTTCCAATTCATGACGAATTCCTATTTTATTTTGATTGTCTGTTGATTTTTAGATTTCTGTTTTCACTTTGATGGCCTGCTGATTTTGATTGTCATAATGTGTTTTCGTTCCTGATTCACATCGGATCCCTCATTTTTTTATAATCAGTGGTGTCAGGTGAGTGCATCTTGGAACTCATTCACGACATTCCCCTTTATTCCATGTTCTCAATTTTAATCACTCTTCTGATAACATTTTATGATATTTCAATCATTTTACTGTGTTTAGTTTTATTGAAATTTCACGGAATCTGATATCCTTTTGATTTACTAATTGTCATTGTGACTTGAATTCTCTGTTGTTTCATTGTCATGTTTTATCGATCCATTATGCTTCTCCTGTGTTTTCTTTTATCCTATTGTACTGCGTCCAGTTCATCCTTTCCCTTGTTACAACACCATATTTACTATTAGAAGTATCATAACTCTGCATCCAATTTTTCGTTATAAATCCATGGTATCCTTGCATATCGATATTAGATTCAATATTGTTAAGTTTGTTGGAGCGTTTTTGCATCAGATGGTATTCTCTGCATTATATAATTAAGATGTCAATTTGCATCCTCCCCCCCCTTACCTGCATTTCTTGGCAATCAAATTGCCGGATGTATTTGGTCTTTGGCACCAACAGGCCCTCTGGAATCATTCTAGAAAATTTGCGAGATCTCCAATACCTGATAGCATTGAATTTCTGTTCAAAAGTCTTTTTGTATGGTTAATCTGGGATAATCATGTATAAACAGAGCTGAGCTAAAGGGGAAAAACCCTTCAGACGTCCAAGAATTTACAAGAGTTAAAGATAATTGCAGGATTATGATTCCATAAGATCAATCTCTTCTACAAGTTGTTTGAGAGGCTGGTCAGAAAGGAAAGAGGGAGCGTATTGTTGATATCTGAGAGGGTAAACCATTCACTGATCTGTTGAGATATACTCGTCTATCAATTGGAATGACTACTTGTCATAGGGAATCAGATTCTGTTTCTAGGGAGTGGGTTATAAACGAGGAAATGGAGTCAGCTAGGTATCCTTGCTGCTCCAGCTTCTCAAATGGACCACAATCGAAATCCTATTCAAGTGCTTTTTGAGGTTTAGAGTCATGCGACCCTTTTCTCAACCTTTAGGTTCTGATGTTTCCCTGGGGGAGTTCTCTGAAGGTAACCGAAAAGGTGATATGCCATGATTTGTTGCAAGGGAAAGTCCCTCCCTGATATCCGATCTTGGAAAGAGCTGCTGACCCCATTCTTGTGTATGATCTGTTTTAATGTGGGTTTTGAAAGTGCACTAGGATCAAGGCAACGAGCACTAGAGGGGGGGTGAATAGTGCTTTTAAAACTTTCTGCGGAATATTGAAGGATTTTGCAAATCTCAAAGCAAACACACAAAGAACACAAGATTTTATCCTGGTTCGGTCAAACCCGATCTACATCTAGTCCCCAAGCAAAACCCGCTTGAGATTTTCCACTATCAACCTTGTAAACTACAAGATCACACAGACCATAACCGGTCCCACTTTCAGTAACAATCCCACTGAAAGCAAACAACTCATTTACATCAAGGAGTCCTTCTTTTTACACAAAAGAAATAACAACTTACAATACAACCTATGAGCCTTCCTTTTGAATACAAATGAGATGCAATTGGCTTTTGAGGTTGTTGAAACACTCTACTCACGAATTCACTATCTCTTAAAGTGATTTGAGTGAAAAACTGAAGTGAAAATATCACATGAGTGAGAAAATCAATACTTGACTGAATAAGAGTGAAAAGCAAGATTCAAATTGATTGAATTGTTGTTTTTGAGTGTAAAATGCACTCATATTTATAGTTAAAAGATTCCATACGTTGAGAGTATGAAAGGGTATCAAAACGGTCCATTTCGAACGATCAAAATGTTTGAAAAATGAAAAGACACGCCTTTTTGAAGTTTCAGGAAAACGACAAAATTAGTCGACTGAAACATCAGTTAGTCGACTAATAGTTAGTTATTAGTAGACTGACAGTTATCGTCGGTCGACTGATCTGTTAATCGAGCCATTTGAAAATCTGAACTTTTGAAACTTAGTCGACTGGAGAAAAGTTAGTCGACTGATAATATCATCAGTAGACTGAAAAACCTTTTAGTCGACTGCTGCTAAAAACTTTTGAAAAACAAACATTCTGTTCGGTCGACTGATAAAAAGCATTAGTCGACTGCTGCTAAATTTTTCAGAATACACGTTCTGTTCAGTCGACTGAAAAACCATTAGTTGACTGCTGCTAATTTTCCAGAAAACAGACATTCTGTCCAGTCGACTGATAAAACCTTCGGTCGACTAATTTGACAAGAATGACTTTTTAGAAAATATGGCGCGAAAGGATTAGTCGACTGATAAGTCTATTGGTCGACTAATAAACATGAAAATTTAAGAAAAGAGTTTTCTAAAAAGATTTTCAAAAGAGTTTCTTTTAGAAAAGTTTTTCTAAAGACTTTTAAGGTGAAATGCAACCTAAATATGCACTCTAAGTAAGGCTCTTACAAGAATCTAAGACTTTTAATGAATTAAACATTTGCACACTAGTCTTCAAGGATTCTTCACTGAATTCTTCAATTTCTTCATAGCCTTAGCTGAAATGCAGTTGATTCCACTTGCTCATCATCAAAACCTTGTACTTGAAGTATCATGTATGGCTTCATTGTCGTAACAATCTCCCTCTTTTTGATGATGACAAACTTAATCAAAGATGAAGCATTTAGATGCATAGATGGAGATTTTACTCCCCCTATCAATATGCTGCAAAACATTAAAAGTTAGCACATTTAAAGCACATATATCACATATTGATTGGTTTGCATTTCCATTCATCATGTATTCATGTATTTAGAAATACATTCATTCAAAGCTTTCTTTTTTCTCTTAATTTTGCATTTCTCATGCAAGATCTTCTGTAATGTAATTGCTATCATCTTTTTCTCAAGATCTCCTTGCAATTTCGAAGTAATGCTATCTTTATCTTTTTCTCCCCCTTTGTCAGAATAAAAAAGAGTAAGGGCACAAATAGCATAAGCAGAAATAGAGATAAGTTTAAAATATTACAACCCATAAAGTAAGTTTTTCAAAGATCAAAGACCATAAAAGAGAGTTTAGCAAATCCTTAATGGCAGTTACATCCTTCTGAATTGAAGCAAGTTGTTGAGTCACATCTTCATGAAAGGTGTGTTGATGCAGCTCCAAAGCTTCCAGTCTCTGCATAACTTCATCATGGTCTTGATTTGTCGATTTTTTTTTTCTTTTTGCATGAGATGAAGGTATCGCAGAAGGTGAAGGTTCAGAAATAGATGGTTCATTAGGATCAGATGGTTCAGTTTGATCAACATTTATGGGAGGCAGATATTTAATTTTCATTCTTTTAAAAATTGTTTGATCAAAGAACTCTTTTTGCTTAATGTACTTTTCATTTGTTAAAGGAACTTTAAAATGTCTAAAAATACGGGTTAAAAGACAACCATAAGGAAGAAATGGTTTTTGTTTCCACAAGTTTGTAAAATACACATTGGCCCAGTTGACAGAAATATTCCCAAATAAAACATAAAGAGCCGTAGATAGATCTGTGGAATAATAATCAAAAGAACCAGTTTTGGGTAGAACATTGTGGGCAAGGATTCGTCCAGCAATGCGTGCACGAGTTTGAAGATTAGTATTTTTGAAAGGAGGGCAGTGAAATGCTTCTGGAAGAAGAATTTGTTCAAAAACTCTTTCATCATTCAATTCAATAGTGTTGAAAAGAGTGTCTGAAGGTGGAATTTCAAGAATTTCTCCAAGCAATTTCGAATCAAACTCGATTTCAACATCACGAACAAGAGAAGACAAAACTCCAGTTTCATGATTCATTTGTAAATTTGTGTAAAACAAGTGAATAAGAAAAGGATAGTGAAGGGTATCTGCACAAGCATCAAAAAGATGTGAAATACCAAGAAATAATTCTCTTATTTTGTAATGAGAAAACAAGTGAAATAGAACAGTTCGGCCTGGTAAAATAGGTAGTGCAGAAATTGATCCAAAGGTGTCATAGAGAAGAGGGTTGCAAAGTAATCTTAGTGAAAAACCATGTCTTGAAGTAGGTGTAGGAGGAGGAGAACCTAAACCTTTTGCAGATGCAGACTTCGTGCGAGGCATGGTTACCAAAATGTCGGCTTCCAAATAACGTCCGGCAAGGGGAAAAAGCTTTCCGGCGTTCAAAAACAAAGGACGATGCGGTGGCTGACGGCGAGGAGAGGTCGGCCAAAAGGGGATTCCGGCAAAGCACTGTCACGACAAGAGAGTTCCAGCGTGTTTTTGAAGATGCGCCAGTCACTACAAGAGGATTCTGGCGTTTGAAGATTACGGCCACAAGTTTCCGGCGTCTCCCTGTTACGGTAAGAAAATCCCGACGATGATGGAGTCGAACGGTACTCCGAGGGTTTTTCGGAAGAGAGAGAGAGAGAGAGAGAGAGAGAGAGAGAGAGAGAGAGAGAGAGAGAGAGAGAGAGGCAAAAGAGAAAGAGGGGTTTTTGGTTTAAAGGGTTTCGTTTTTAAGAAAAATGAAAAAATACGAAGTGAAACGATGCCTCTTTTAAAAAAAAACGGGTTTTAAAAAACAAATCCAAGGGGTGTCGAGTCCCTTCACTTAAATTTTTAAAAAAAAAATTTAGTCGACTAAAGCTTTATCGGTCGACTTAAAAAAGTGTGACTTATTTAAAAAATATCATCAGTCGACTAGAACTATATCGGTCGACTAATATGATGCGATACATTCCAAAATATAAAAACACCAGTCGACTAGAATTTTATCGGTCGACTAATATAGTGCGATTTTGAGATTTTGTTCAAAAAACAACATTTTTATAAATCCAAAAATGAGCAAATACCTAGTTCTCTCCTAATTCTCATAAAATCTTCATTTTTAAGAGGTTTAGTGAAGATATCGACATGTTGTTCTTTAGTGAAAATAAAATTTAACGAAATATCTCCTTTTAACACATGATCTCTTAAAAAATGATGTCTAACTTCAATATGCTTAGTTCTTGAGTGCTGAATAGGATTTTTCGAAAGATTTATAGCACTAGTGTTATCACAATAAATAGTTGTTGTGGAGTAGTTTAAACCAAAATCTTTTAATGTCTGTTTCATCCAAAGTACTTGTGAACATGCTAAACTAGCCGCTATATATTCAGCTTCAGTTGTTGAGAGTGATACTGAATTTTGCTTTTTACTAAACCAAGAGACTAAGGAATTTCCCAAGAAATGACAAGTTCCACTAGTACTCTTGCGATCAGATTTACTTCCTGCAAAATCTGCATCACTATATGAAACTAAATCAAAGGAAGATGATTTTGGGTAAAACAAACCGAAATCTGAAGTATCTTTCAAATAACGAAGAATTTGTTTTACTGCAGTTAAATGAGATTCCTTTGGATTAGCTTGAAATCTTGCACACATACAAACACTAAACATAATATCAGGTCGACTAGCAGTTAAGTATAATAGAGATCCGATCATACCTCTGTAGAGCTTAGTATCTACACTTTTACCATTTTCATCTAGCTTATTTCGGAAGACCCATCTTGTTCCAATTACTGGATGATCCTTTGGTCTATCAACTAGATCCCAAACATCATTCCTAGTAAATTGGTTAAGTTCTTCAAACATGGCTAAAAGCCAAAATTCATCATCACATGCCTCATTGATATTCTTTGGTTCTAATTTAGATATGAAAGCAACATTTGCAATATATTTTTCTAACTGCCTTCTAGTTTGGACACCACTCTTTATTTCACCAATAACTTGTTCATGTGGATGATTAGGAACTTCTTTCCAAACCGGTTGAAGAGGAATATTTTCTTGAGAAGTACTCTCTATCAAGGGTTCTTCTTGAAGTATTGCTTCTTCTTCTTCGCTTAGAGGAATAACCTGCTCACAATTCTCATCAAATGCAACATGTAGAGATTCTTCAATACAAGATGTTCTTTTATTGAAAATACGATATGCTTTACTTCTAGAAGAATATCCAAGAAATATTGATTCATCTGATTTTGAATCAAACTTATCAAGATTATCTTTGGTATTTAACAAGAAACATTTACTACCAAAAATTTTGAAATATGAGATGTTTGGTATACGATCATAATACAATTCAAAACATGTTTTATGTAAAATTGGTCGAATAAGAACACGATTTAAGACATAACATGCTGTATTAATTGCTTCAGCCCAAAAATATTTTGGTAAATTTTTATCTTGAAGCATGGTTCTAGCACATTCTTGCAAAGTTCTATTCTTTCTTTCAACAACTCCATTTTGTGGAGCCGCTCTAGGAAAAGCAAAGTTGTGAGATATACCATGTAAATCACAAAACTTTAGAAAAGATTTATTTTCAAATTCACCACCATGATCACTACGAATTTTAATAATAGATGTAGATTTTTCATTTGTAATTCTTCTACAAAGTTTAGAAAATTCTGAAAAAGCATCATTTTTGCTTTTTAGAAAAATCACCCATGTAAACCGAGAATAATCATCTACTATAACAAAAGCATACTTGCTACCATTCAAACTTTGAATTCTAGATGGTCCAAATAGATCTAAATGTAAAAGTTCAAGAGGACGTTTTGTTGAAACTATATCTTTAGTTTTAAAAGAACTCTTGATTTGTTTACCCCTTTGACAAGCATCACATAAGTGATCCTTTTTATATGGTATTCTAGGTAGGCCTCTTACAAGATCATTCTTGGATAATTTTGAAATAATTTTAAAATTAACATGTCCAAGTCTCTTGTGCCATAACCATTGAATTTCATTTGAAACAATAAGACATTTTTCATTAAAAGAGGGTAATTCATCTAGATATAGTTCATACACATTGTTTCTTCTTTTACCTTTAAAAATGATCTTTTTAGATTGAAAATCAGAAATTAAGCATAAATCATTTTCAAAAGAAACATGAAAACCTTTATCACATAATTGACTAATAGATATTAAATTATGCATTAAACCATCCACTAAAAGAATATTTTCTATCAAGGGAAATTTTGGATTACCAATATTACCAATACCTATCACTTTTCCCTTGTTATTGTCACCAAAGGTGACGGTTCCTCCATCCTTATTTTGGAGGGTGGAAAATAACTCCGGCCTTCCAGTCATATGTTTGGAACAACCGCTGTCCAATATCCATTTGCTCCTTATGTTGTGTACCTACAACAAAATCAAACACCAGAGCATTTGACCCCTTTCTATTTTCGGGTCCATGAGAGTTAGTCTTAGGAACCCATATCCATTTGGATTTTGGTTTCCTTTGATAATAATTATTCTTTCTATAAAAGGATTTAGAATAAACATTTCTAGAATAATCATTTCTAGATGTATTTCTATTAGAACTAGAAAATTTAGTTTTATGAACAAAAGGTTGAGAATAATGTCTTTGATTTTTCACCACATAGTTTGGTCTATTTTGAGTATCAAAGAAGCTATATCCCAATCCGGTTTTATTAACCGAGCATCTTTGAGAACCAAGAAGTTTTTCTAGTTTCTCTTGACCATTTATAAATTTGGTCACTATAGAAAGAAGATCATTTGACTTTTCTTTAAGACTAGATATTTCTTTTTGTAAGAGATTGGTTCTAACTCCAATTTCTTTTATCTCAAGTGCTTGGCAAGAATTTTCCTTCTTGAGATCTTCTATTTCTTGAAGTAACACTTTATTTTGAGAGTCAAGAGTTAAATTTTCAGTTTTTAACTCTTTATTTTTAGAACTAAGACTCTTAAATTTAGCATACAAATCATTAAATGCTTCAAATAACTCATCATAGTCAAATTGACTTACCGATTCTTCTTGTGCTGCAAAACACATGTTGGCGACTTCTTCATTTGATTCTTTATCGGAAGAGGAGTCACTATCATCCCAACAGGCTTGAAATGCCTTTTTCTTCTTGAATTGGTCCTTGGGCTTGAATTTGAGAAGAGGGCAATCTTTCTTGATATGTCCTGCCTTTTTGCAGTTAAAGCACTTTACTTCATTGGGAATGAAAGAATATGCTTTCTTTGCCTTTCTTTGAAATCTTCCCTATTTGATGAATCTTCTGAATTGCCTTGTGATGAGGGCAATATCTTCATCTTCATCTTCTTCAGAATCTTCTGAGTCAGAAGTAGCCTTAAAAGCAAGAGATTTCTTTTTAGGCTCTTCTTCTTGTCTGTCTTGAAGTTGGACCTCATATGCCATTAGGTTACCAACTAAGTCTTCAAGAGTGAGAGTATTGAGATCATTTGCTTCTTTAATAGCAGTGGTTTTTCTCTCCCATTCAGGAGTTAAACACCTTAGAATTTTTCTGACTAAATCCACTTGTGAATATTCTTTTCCAAGGGATTTCAAAGTGTTAGTTATATCGGTCATTCTAGTTACCATGTCCGATATAGATTCATTTTGCTTCATTTTGAACAATTCAAATTTATGAACTAAAGAAGCAATTTTAGATTCCTTTACCTTTGACGTACCTTCGTGTGTTACGAGAAGAGTATGCCAGATTTCATTAGCTGTAGAGCATTGAGAGATGCGATTGAACTCTACCTTGTCAACGCCACAATATAAGGCATTCATTGCCTTGGCATTAAGTGAAGCAGTCTTCTTTTCATCATCGGTCCATCGACTGAAATCAGTTGATGGAGTTTGGTACTTTTCTGAAACAACTCTCCAGATATCGAGATTCATGGATTGCAAGAATATTGTCATTCTTACTTTCCAGTATCCATAGTTTGTTCCATCGAAGAGAGGAGGACGAACAGAGGAGCTTCCTTCTTTGTGCTGAGATGTTGTAGTTGCCATGCTAGATGATGGTCAAATCAAAGTAATAGCAAACCTGTGCTCTGATACCAAATGAAAGTGCACTAGGATCGAGGCAACGAGCACTAGAGGGGGGGGGGTGAATAGTGCTTTTAAAACTTTCTGCGAAATATTGAAGGATTTTGCAAATCTCAAAGCAAACACACAAAGAACACAAGATTTTATCCTGGTTCGGTCAAACCCGACCTACATCCAGTCCCCAAGCAAAACCCGCTTGAGATTTTCCACTATCAACCTTGTAAACTACAAGATCACACAGACCATAACCGGTCCCACTTTCAGTAACAATCCCACTGAAAGCAAACAACTCATTTACATCAAGGAGTCCTTTTTACACAAAAGAAATAACAACTTACAATACAACCTATGAGCCTTCCTTTTGAATGCAAATGAGATGCAATTGGCTTTTGAGGTTGTTGAAACACTCTACTCACGAATTCACTATCTCTCAAAGTGATTTGAGTGAAAAACTGAAGTGAAAATATCACGTGAGTGAGAAAATCAATACTTGACTGAATAAGAGTGAAAAGCAAGATTCAAATTGATTGAATTGTTGTTTTTGAGTGTAAAATGCACTCATATTTATAGTTAAAAGATTCCATACGTTGAGAGTATGAAAGGGTGTCAAAACGGTCCATTTCGAACGATCAAAACGTTTGAAAAATGAAAAGACACGCCTTTTTGAAGTTTCAGGAAAACGGCAAAATTAGTCGACTGAAACATCAGTTAGTCGACTAATAGTTAGTTATTAGTAGACTGACAGTTATCGTCGGTCGACTGATCTGTTAATCGAGCCGTTTGAAAATCTGAACTTTTGAAACTTAGTCGACTGGAGAAAAGTTAGTCAACTGATAATATCATCAGTAGACTGAAAAACCTTTTAGTCGACTACTGCTAAAAACTTTTGAAAAACAAACATTCTGTTCGGTCGACTGATAAAAAGCATTAGTCAACTGCTGCTAAATTTTTCAGAATACACATGTTCTGTTCAGTCGACTGAAAAACCATTAGTCGACTGCTGCTAATTTTCTAGAAAACAGACATTCTGTCCAGTCGACTGATAAAACCTTCAGTCGACTAATTTGACAAGAATGACTTTTTAGAAAATATGGCCCGAAAGGATTAGTCAACTGATAAGTCTATTGATCGACTAATAAACATGAAAATTTAAGAAAAGAGTTTTCTAAAAAGATTTTGAAAAGAGTTTCTTTTAGAAAAGTTTTTCTAAAGACTTTTAAGGTGAAATGCAACCTAAATATGCACTCTAAGGCTCTTACAAGAATCTAAGACTTTTAATGAATTAAACATTTGCACACTAGTCTTCAAGGATTCTTCACTGAATTCTTCAATTTCTTCATAGCCTTAGCTGAAATGCAGTTGATTCCACTTGCTCATCATCAAAACCTTGTACTTGAAGTATCATGTATGGCTTCATTGTCGTAACAGGTTTTATTTTGTCTACCAATCAGGAGTGGGATCATTTACGCCCCTTATTCATTTGCCCTACGCTCTGTATACTGCAAGTATTGATAATGTACGGGTTTTCAGAACTAGTGTATGGTCACTGTCTTATCTGTTCTGATGATTATAGTTAAGGTTGTAGTTAATCACTGATATTTTGCATCCCATTATATGGATTTTCCTCTGTTATCTGTCATCATGCATTTTTTTCTCTCTCACCATCATCCACTATATTAATTGCAGAACACCATGCACTTACACTCCACTTCATGTCTGTTATCACCTGCACATTCCCATTAATTTTTTTTTTACATTCACAACCACCCACCTGCACCTATGCACTTACCCACTGTATTCACTTAAACCATTTCCTGTAACATCCTTACCACTTTCAGCATATCTTTTACTTTGCTGCAACTCTCACTGTCTCATACCCACTCCAACACATACATCCTGTGCATTGCACTATTTCTTGCGTGCTGTTACACTTCACCAATCACATCTATCACCCCTTGCACTCACTCACCAGTTGCACCTGTCACACTTTCGCAGCCACTTCACTTATTTCCTGCAAAAGTCACTGTTCACCTGTATATCCTCCACCTCATCTTCACAATATCCTCCCTGCCAGCCACATGCTCCTGTAGCTACATCTTACCTTCATAAACATACAACCCCTTTACTACCTGTTTGTTGAGATTTTTCTGCATCTCCGATGCATAAATCCCTGCTACAACCTCCTATCATAGATCCTCCCAGCTGTCTCATTTCACCCCTACTAGCATCCCACCACAAGCATTCAACATTACACAACCCTTATGTATTACATTCCTTCACTATCTGATGCGTTTCATACCCCTTTCTCACCTTATTCCCTACAACAACTTACCCTGCCGTCTCCTCATTGCTCTTACAGTAGCTCCCCTTCATGTCCCTCCATTTGTTGTAGCCCCTTCACCATCATATCCATCTCATTGCCCATTCTACATCCACTCCATAATCTTCTCTCTCAATCACCTGCTACACAACTTCACCCATGTTCGCTGTAACACCACCATTCCCCCTGCTGCACGAGTCCTATATTAGCCCCAACATCACAGCATCAATACCTTTATTTTTCTGCTGTAATTGCCATCCTACTGCCAGCATGTTCATCGCCCATCTCCACCTCACTGCTGTAATGCCACTTACAACCTTTTCCCTTGCATTAACCACCATCCCCAGCATTTACCCTCCATCTGTCTCAGCATTATCTCCATCCTATCTACCATCACAACACTTTCATTCACTGAAAGCTCACCCCTTTTACACACCCTTCCCTATAAATACTTCATATGCATTAGACATAATGCCTTAGGTCAATGAATATAGGTTTGCATCTTGCCTAAGGTATTATGTATATCTTTATCTTCCTGTTAGTTTAAGATATTACATGTATATTCCAATATTCACTCAACACATGATTCCAATATATATTTTGCCATTTACATTAAATTTTTGTTAGTGTAAAGTACATGCATGAGCATTTCATTGGATCCAATGTGATATTATGTAAATTGCTTTCTATATATATATATATTTTTATGCTAACTTGAATTTTGCAGGAATTAGGCAAAAAAGATAATTTCCTTCTTAATTTAGGAATTTGAATTTCAATTCTATTCAAAACTTGTAATAGCTAGATATTAATAAGAACTTTTCATTTCCAGCCTAGATTAGAATGTATGAGCATACATATTTTCTAGAATTACTTGTTTCATCTTATTTTCTCTTTTATTCCAAAAATTCACAAATGGGAACATGAATGACACGTGCACCATTCTAATAAGAGGTAATTAAATCTTAAGCAAATGATCCACATTGATGACCATAGTTAAAATGTGGACACTGCTTAGGATTTGTATCTTTTATGGAATAACATTGGATCCATACTGGATCTTTTTAAAAAATCATCATATTTTTTGAATTCTTCTTCCTTTATTAGGGTTTAACTTGAAATTAACTTAAAATATATATCAATGACCATAGTTAGGATATATTGAGAGTTAATTTCATTTCAAACTCTATAAAGGCACCAAAATATGTTTTATTCTTCATCTGAATTTAAATATATATTATCTTATAATACATTTTATGACTATAGTCAGGAATGTATTATATCTTCAATCTTATTTTGATTCGTTTAAAGAATAAAATATGCTTTTCAATATCCAATTTTCAAAATTCTTTAATTCATTGATCATTTAGGATAGAATTACATCATATTTTTCAAATTATTTCAAATCTTCTTCAAAAATCCATGTGATTTTGAGATGAATCTTCAAATATCCTCTTCATTTCTCAAATCAATCTTCAAATTCCTATCTGTAAATACCAATTCATTTTTCTATTTCATCTTATTTTCAAAAAATCAGAATTCAATATCCCAATTTCAAAGTTCAATTTAGATTTTGGAATTTTCAGATTCATTTCTAAGATTCAAAGTCTAAATTTCAAAATCAATTCAAATCGAAGTTCAAAGTTCAGTTCAACTTTGAATTTCATCTCCTAATCTCGAAAATCAAGTCTTCTATTCTTCACTTCAAATTCCCAAATCCCCAAGTTCTTTTGAAATCTTCCGAGTTGTTAATCTTCAAATCACTTTGAAATTAAGGATAAAAAAGATTAGTGCTAAATTCAAAGTCCACTTTCAAATTCTATTTGGATTTCTTAAATCCAAATCCATCTTCAAATCCCATCTGAATTTCAACTCTATTTTTCAAGTTCCATTTGGATTTTCAAATCCAAATCTATCTTGGATTCCAGATTTCAAATCCAATTCCATCTTGGATTCCAGATTTCAAATCCAATTCCATCTTGGATTCCAGATTTTCAAATCCAATTTCATCTTGGATTCCAGATTTCAAATCCAATTCCATCTTGGATTCCAGATTACAAATCCGATTCCATCTTGGATTCTAGATTTTAAATCCAATTCTATCTTGGATTCTAGATTTCAAATCCGAATTCCATCTTGGATTCCAGATTTCAAATCCAATTCCATCTAGGATTCCAGATTTCAAATCCCATCCCATCCTGGATTCCAGATTTCAAATCCAATTCTATCTTGGATTTCAGATTTCAAATCCAAATTCCATCTTGGATTCCAAATTTCAAATCCAATCCCATCTAGGATTTCAGATTTCAAATCCAATTCCATCTTGAATTTCAGATTTTTCAAATCCAATCCCAGATTCAATTCTATTTCTAAACTCCATTTGGATTTCTCAAATCCAATTCCATCTTGAATTCCAGATTTCAAATCCAATTCCATCTAGGATTCTAGATGTCAAATCCAATTCCATCTTGGATTCCAGATTTTCAAATCCAATTCCATTTTCCAAATTGATCTCCAAATCCAATTCCATCTTAAATTCCAAATGTTAAAAATTTAATTCTGCTTTCAAATTCCTCCTAGATTTCTTAAATCCAAGTTCCATTCTAAATTTAGACTTTAAATCCGGAATTCAATTCCATTTCAAAATTCCATCTCAATTTCAAATTCTAGATTCAACCTCAAATTCAAAGTCCATTTTGACTTTAAAATTTATCTTTACTTCAACATTCTATCTCAGTTTCAAATCTCCCCTTTTTCTTTATTTCTTCAATTCAAGATTTATTTTCAAGATCTCTGATTATTTCAAGACTTAGAACTTCAAGTCTCCTTCCAGATCTATTTCAAGTTCTAAGTTAAATAAAAAAATCTTCAATTTTCAAAAACCATTTCTTCACCATATTTTGAAATTTATTCCAAAATCACTTGGATAAAACCTAAAATTTCTAAAATTAGTCTTCAAAGCATACATCTTTGCATTTACATTACACAAGCATGATTCTTTGTGCATTTTTTAGACATAGAATAAATTCTTAGACAATATTTAGGCAAAGCAAAATGCATAAGTTCGATCCTTGGTTATATTACCCCTGGTCAAGGCGCCATGAACGGTCGAACCTCGTACAGACGAGCGAATCCCGTCTCTCCATTTTCCCAAAAATTTTCAAAAATGGAGGCGAGTAATTTCAAAATATTTTCAAAATTAAGGTCAAGTGCGATCTTTGCAAAAAAGTTTCTCTCTCTTCTTTCTTTTCTTTTCTATCTTTTATTCCCCTTCAAAAAAGGAATAGGGGCTAGAAAAGGATAGAGAAGGAAAATTAGAACAAGAGAAAAAAAAAATTGTAATGATCACAGATTTGGCGATCGAAATGGGACCCATCTTCATCCAGTTAGATTTATGCCTTTGCTTTGCTTTAATATTGTCTAAGTCTTTATTTATCAAATGTCAGCTTTATTTTCATGCAAACCTTAGGAGCCTAGACTCTGTCCTAGCTGACATAATGCATATAGGATTTAAGTACGTTTTGGTAGGACCATATTGAGGAGATTATTGCATGCTCACTTAGACTTAGGTCTGAAATACAACTCTCTTTAATTCTAGGGATTGAATGCAAACAATGTATGCAAGTGTATGCTTCTTTATTATTAAACTCTATCTCTTTAGGATGTGCATTAGAAACATCTGGTTTTATTGCATGTTGAACATGTTTTCGAAAACATCCCTACCTATATTATCCCGGTCTTTACGTTGCTGGGCTGTCTCACTGAACCATAGTTTGGGAGAGGGCCTCACAAATGGACCACTTATTTGGGTTAACACCCCCTACCACGTACTTAAGGGCCATAGTCCGAAGTATATCGGTAAGTGCTCAAGGATGTTGAAAAGCCATTACCTTAGAACCAAAGAAATATTTTTATGCCACATGCTTTGAGCTTCGGCTTGAGTATATCGACGTATCTTGATTGGAATCAAATGATCTGAACTATAGAGTTATGATTAAGGTCCAATAAGCCATTTCAAATATTGCATTTAGAGTCAGCTTTTATGGAGTGCTGTTTGTGCATCCTTGTTTGTGCAGCTATAATTATGTGATGTTTTGTATTTTCCTATATATTAACCTTTTTCAAAACCCTGGGTATATTATTCAAAATTTTCCCTTTATTTTCGAGCCCATGTGTATATTTTTCCTGTCTTCATTCTTTTTTCTTTTATATCAAATTTCTTCAAAACCCTGGAAATCCTTTTTCTAAAAATCCCTTGATCTTTTAAAAATTTCAGGAATGTATTTATTCTCTTTTCTTCAAGAGTCTATCTGTAAGTCCTGCATTCTATATGATTTTCCTCATTCTTTTTTGCCCCATATTATTCCAATGGCGTCCAATTCCCTCATTGTTGTCTTTCCCAGAGATCATGTCTCCTATCAGATAAGGGATGAATTCCTAGATTGTCGGGCTATCTAGACTCATTCCTTCTTTCCTCAGTGGTATTATTCTTGGTTCATCACCTTCTCACGTATGTTCCCAGACCACTTGGATGATTGTGGATTGAAAATGGAATCGACAGTAGGCAAACAGACCATCAACGGAAGTCTGATTCAGGCTATGACAGAGCGGTGAAATCCATGCACCTACACATTTTGGTTTCCATGGGAAGAGATGACTCTACTAATGGACTAATTCAATGACATCATGGGATTGCCAGAATTAGCTGGTTAGCCAGATGATTCAGTCAAGCAGCAGTTCCTAATCAACATCAAAGGGGTAGATGTTCGTGAAGCTTTGAACAGAGCAACATGGAGCAGATCTTGGTGATGTCTTCTTTTAAAATCGTTGTAATTTTGAAAAGATTTTTAAATGTAAAACATGTGAAAACCAGACATCAAATAATAAAAACCGGTTCTCACTAGTGGATGAGACCGGGTCGAACTCAGGGAACGGGAATATGTTGTATTCAAACACACAAGTCTAAACTATTCTTTATTGCCAAATTATTGAAATGTAAAGTGTTCAAGAAAAGTAAAAACAGCTAACTATTACAACAAATGAATACCCTTCGCAGAGGGCGTAAAGTGCAATATTTACAAACCCAATTAAATTCTAAGTCTAAACTGAAAAGTAAAAATCTTCTATCTTTGCACTTCGTGTCACGTAGTCTCTTCTGCTCCAATCTCGTGCAATCCTGCACAAGTCAAAAGGACACGAGCAGTACAAGAGATCGAAATAGAAATTGTACTAAACAACTTATTTAAATGCTAAAAAAAATATTATGACTAAGCACTTTTATGAACTAAATTTAAAATCAAAACTAACTAACAACTAACTCAATTAACTAACAAGACATTAAACTAACTATGAAAACAAAACAAGAAATTAATGAAGGAAACATGAATTAACTATGATAAAAGAACAAGAATTTGAAAACAACATTAATTCCAAGAATTAAAGAAAACAGGAAATTTAATGCATAAAAAAAACTAATTGTAATGTAAAAACATGAATTTAAAGAATGAAACAAACAGAAAATTAGAATGAAAACAAGTGGAAAATTCAGTATTACAAAAACAGAAAATGACTTGAAATAAAAAATCAGGAAATACGAAACTAGAAATGAAAAAAAATAAAAAAAACAGAGATTGAGCTAAAAACAAAACTAGAAAATGACAAGTAAAGATGAAAATTTAGAAGCAAACAAATCCAAAGCAAATGCATACACAAAATTAAATGTCAAACAAGCAAATGAACACAGAACAACAAAATCAATTAAGTGAAAAAAAATAAACATGAACATTATTAGGAAAAACAACAATTACATCAACTAGACAAAAACACAAACTCAACGAAAACAGAAATTATGGAACACGGTTAATCCAGAAATTTAAAAACTGCAAAAACAGGAAATAGAAATGAAAATGGAAATCAAAACACACAATTACTGAATTAAAACAATACTGAAAATCAAATTAACGGAAGGATTGAAAAAGTAATCAGCATCCGATCTATCGATTTTTTTTTCTTTCGTTTTTATATATTTTTTTCTGTTTTTTCTTTCTTTCTTTGTTTTACAGAAATAGCAACCAGAATATGATCTGAAGAATAATTGAAGAAGAAGAAGATCAATCAGAAGAAGAAGAAAAAGAAGAAGAATTGGAAGAAGAAGAAGAATCAGAGGAAGAAGAAGAAAATCTGAAGATGAAAGAAAACGAAGAAGCTGAAGAAGAAGAAGAAGATGCAGAGGATGAAGAAGAAGAACTAAAAAAAAATCGGAAGAAGAAGAAGAAGTAGATGAATCGGATGAAGAAGAGGAAGAAGAAGAAGAAGAAGAGGATAAAGAAGAGTACTCAGCACTCACCGTGAACCTGAGGGATTTGGGGAGAATGTGGCGACCTCCACCACCACTGCCATCGCCGGAATGAGGAGCTTCCACCACTGCCGCCGGCTGGAAAGAAGAAGAGGAAGAGGAAGAAGGAGAAATTAGGGAAAAAGGGTAGCCACCGGCAATGGTGGAGGGAAGAGAGAAGAGAAGGAATAGAGGGGAAGAGGGGAAAGACGACTTCAGCCATGAATGAGAGGAGGCGCCTGGTTTTTACGATTTTTGGGGTTTTTAAAAACTTTCAAACCTTTGAAACCGGCTGGAACCGGTTCAAAACAGTTTTATTTTTGAAAAGCAAACCGGTTGAACCGGTTTGTGTTTATTTTTGAAATTTTCAAAAATCAAAAACTATATACCAGTTTATTATAAAATTTTCAAAGATTTAAAAACAAAACTTATTTATGAAGAACTAAAAAAAACTATTCTAAATTTTTTTCTCTTTTTAAAAAAAACAAACACCTAAAATGAAAAAATATTTTTCTATATTATTTTATATTTCATTTTTAATTGCAAACTAAAACTAAACTACTATGAATATAACAAAAACTAAAATATGTATAAAAATGTAAAAATAAAACTATTTTTCATGCATTTTCTATTTTTAAATCATTTTAGCACATTTACTCAAAAACTAACATAAAATTGGGTTTTTGAAACATTATTTCATAAAATTATGCATATTTAAATGTTAATAAACCCTGAATTATATGCATGATCAAATACCCCCATGCTTATGTTTTGCTAGTCCTCGAGCAAACTAGAAAAATGCAAGAAATCAAACTATCACCTAACTCACTTTCGTAGGAATCACGGTTGCATTTAGCTCATGCAACAAGCCCTTTCAACCCCTGGGTTACCCCAGTGGATGAGTAAGGTCTCGTGAGGGTTTGCAGTGATGCTACCCACAAACATCTCTGTCATGTATGCATAATATTACACATTCTCATAAGTAGTAGGTAATTAAAGACTTTGTTTTCACAAATATTTCCTATTATTTCAAAATCGAAATATAATTAGAGTCTTTTATATACCACCACAGAAAAGAATTTCTTTCACTTTTCTAAATATCATAATTATTTATGTTTTATTCTTAGAAAATCCAATAAAAACATATTATTATTTACTTATCCTCACTCATATGTTTTCTGCACAGGTTTTCTCAATCGCACTTCTAAGCACTGAACTTTTCTTTCTTTCTAAGCTCTTTTCTCTTTCTTTTTTTTTCACGCTTTTTCTTTTTGCGCACTTATTTTTCTCATATAGCTTGCGTGTGGTATGCTTTTATGCCTTGTGCAATATCAATATCTTTTATACTTTTTCAATACATACAAAAAGATATCAACTAAGACATAAAAGTGACTTCCTTCATTTACCTTTATAACATGAGAATCAAACATTTCAACTTGTATCTGTTCTCAGTTACTTAGGATCACGAATTTTTCCACTCTCCTTTTCGAAAATGGAATTAAAAGTTTCAACTTACATCTAAATTCCATCTACTAAGGATTGTGAAATTATCCAAACAACCTAACGCATGCTTTTTCTCACTTTTTGAGCTCATTTTTATGCTTTTGTTCATTTGCTTAGTTTTTCAAAAATACAACTGTGCATACATAAACAACCATAATTTTTAGATCTATGTCAGAAAAAATTTTTCGTGGGGCTTAAAAATCCTCTAAAAATCATCAGATTTGAAATAACATTCATATAAGTTGAAACTATTTCTTTAAAAATCTACTTTTCATGAGAGATGTGTAAACATGTGCAAGAACGTAAACAGAAATATCAAGGTGTGCATTCTACACCCTCCCCCATGCTTGAATGACACTGTCCCAGTGGCACTCCCCCATGCTTGAATGAAACTAATTGAATGCACATGAGAGAAATAAATGAGGGAAAAGAGTAGAATGACCTGACATGAATTAAAAAAACATGAAACCATGAATGAAACAAAAAGAATATGAAAAAACTCATGAAGAAAACTAAAAAGTAAAAACAAAATAAAATCTATAAATTCTAAGTAAACCTAATAATGTACAAGATATGGGTTGCCTCCCATAAAGCGCTAAGTTTCACGTCCCCAGCCAGACGGATCCCTAGAAAAATCCTTCATCATCCATGAGATCAATGGACATGAAGTCAGACTCAACCGGGCTCTATATAGAAAAGAGTGTCATCTGTGACACTACGCACTGTGTTTCCATCCCTTCTACCTCCAAATGTAGTATCATGACTCTCTTGACATGAAGAACGGAGATTAGTCTCATCTGAGAGACTGGTCAAGAATCGAGAGTCTAGGACCGACCGAGTATCAATGAATGCAACTTCAGACAAGTGGTGAATATGATCAGGCTTGACTTGGTCAAGCACCTTCTGCATCTGCACCTCTTGCTTACTCAAAACGATCGGTGATCCTAAAGGCTGAGAAAATGGGGATTTATATGATGAAAATGTATGCTGTGAGTAAGGCCCCTTCTGCTGAGGTATCATGGAGATCGACTCGTCAGTAGAAATGATATGGGGTTCATGAGTCGATTCCTGAGTGAGGTGACATGCCTTCCCATACTGAAGGGATGTAACAGATTTGACTTGCTCATGATGTGAAGTAGTGGGTTGCAAGTCAAATAACATGGAATCCTCTCCCTTGGATGTAACAACAGACTGACTATGAAGGTTCCCCTGACTTTGTCTACTCAATGTCTGAGCTAACTGTCCCATTTGAGTTTCTAGCTTGGCTATTGACTGCGTATGGGAACAAAGAGTGGCCTTGATATCAGAAAATGCTTCTAACATCTTCTCTTGAAATGATGAACTTGGAATGGGCTTCTGAGGAGAAGGTAGACTAGACTGAGGATGAACCTGTGGAAATATAGGATGCGAGTAACCTTGTGAAGGGTTACTGGGTCTATACTGTGTCTGGGAGGGCTGATGGGATGGGGAAATAGACTGGTTTTGCCAACCTGGGTTATATGATGATGTAAACGAATCAGGCATGGGTCTAGAAAAACCTTGGGCAGCATTCACCTGCTCCTGAACGAATTCAGGATATAATGGCGCTGCCGGACAATCTGCAACACAGTGTGCAGGGCTAGCACATATCTCGCACACTCTTTCTACTGGATTTCTCGAAGAATTGGCTACGAATTGATCTAACTTCCTAGTCAACTGGTCAACCTTGGTATGCAATTCTAACTCGGACCCAACTTCAGAAATCCCAACTTTCCTAGGACCACTAGGCAGAGATGTAGTCCTATCGAGCCGTGAAGACAAATTATAATGCATCGTGTTTTCACTCAAGGTCTCAAATAGAGACCACGCCTCATCTTCACTCTTGAGCATAAAAGTGCCCCCACAAGACGAATCAACCATTTGACGATGCTTCTCAGTAAGCCCGTCATAAAAATACTGCACCAACTGCCAACGAGGCACCTGGTGATGGGGACACTTGCGGAGAAGATCTTTCAATCTCTCCCAAGACTCGTGAAATTGTTCTCCCTCAATTTGAGAAAAACTGGTTATAGCTTTACGAAACTGATTCATTTTACTAATTGGGAAATATTTTTTAAAAAATTCTTTTTGCAATCCTTCCCAAGTAGTAATACGAACCATCTCAAGAGATTTTAACCAGTGCTTGGCTTTATCTTTGAGAGAGAACGGAAACAAAGTTAACCTCATAGCATCTTCTCCAAAATTATTGATTCGCACAGTCGAGCAAATCTCAAGGAATTCGTCGAGATGACGATATGGGTCTTCATTGCTAAGGCCATAAAACGAAGGTAACATTTGAATCACACTGGCCTTAATCTCAAAATGGCTCGCTCCTACATCAGGTCTCGTGATGCAGGAGGTGGGAGTATACGTATTTGGCATGAAGTACTCCCTCAAAGGACGGATCAAATGATGATCGTCAGCCATTGCGTACACCTTAGAGTAGACCGGTGTAGCACACGTCCTAACTTTGGGTTTTCTACCTAATTAACGCACTAAGCGGCCAAACCACGCAAACCACAAAGCGAGTAAACTAAAAACAACAAAAACTAAACAAACACCACGCAGTTACACATAACAGAGATTATGCATAAGAAATATGAAATCTATGTGTACGGTACCAATCGTACACAGTCACCTCTAAGGGAATCCTAATAGGTGGGCTGTGCAGAAAAGTAAGCTCGTCTCTAAGATATGCACATATGTGGTTCTAAACCTAAATGCACACACAAACACTAGGCAATAAAGTGAATACTAATATTACGCCGTTCCCCTGCAACGGTGCCAAAAATTTGATGTCTTCTTTTAAAATCGTTGTAATTTTGAAAAGATTTTTAAATGTAAAACATGTGAAAACCAGACATCAAATAATAAAAACCGGTTCTCACTAGTGGATGAGACCGGGTCGAACTCAGGGAACGGGAATATGTTGTATTCAAACACACAAGTCTAAACTATTCTTTATTGCCAAATTATTGAAATGTAAAGTGTTCAAGAAAAGTAAAAACAACTAACTATTACAACAAATGAATACCCTTCGCAGAGGGCGTAAAGTGCAATATTTACAAACCCAATTAAATTCTAAGTCTAAACTGAAAAGTAAAAATCTTCTATCTTTGCACTTCGTGTCACGTAGTCTCTTCTGCTCCAATCTCGTGCAATCCTGCACAAGTCAAAAGGACACGAGCAGTACAAGAGATCAAAATAGAAATTGTACTAAACAACTTATTTAAATGCTAAAAAAAATATTATGACTAAGCACTTTTATGAACTAAATTTAAAATCAAAACTAACTAACAACTAACTCAATTAACTAACAAGACATTAAACTAACTATGAAAACAAAACAAGAAATTAATGAAGGAAACATGAATTAACTATGATAAAAGAACAAGAATTTGAAAACAACATTAATTCCAAGAATTAAAGAAAACAGGAAATTTAATGCATAAAAAAAACTAACTGTAATGTAAAAACATGAATTTAAAGAATGAAACAAACAGAAAATTAGAATGAAAACAAGTGGAAAATTCAGTATTACAAAAACAGAAAATGACTTGAAATAAAAAAATCAGGAAATACGAAACTAGAAATGAAAAAAAATAAAAAAAACAGAGATTGAGCTAAAAACAAAACTAGAAAATGACAAGTAAAGATGAAAATTTAGAAGCAAACAAATCCAAAGCAAATGCATACACAAAATTAAATGTCAAACAAGCAAATGAACACAGAACAACAAAATCAATTAAGTGAAAAAAAATAAACATGAACACTATTAGGAAAAACAACAATTACATCAACTAGACAAAAACACAAACTCAACGAAAACGGAAATTATGGAACACGGTTAATCCAGAAATTTAAAAACTGCAAAAACAGGAAATAGAAATGAAAATGGAAATCAAAACACACAATTACTGAATTAAAACAATACTGAAAATCAAATTAACGGAAGGATTGAAAAAGTAATCAGCATCCGATCTATCGATTTTTTTTTCTTTCGTTTATATATATTTTTTTCTGTTTTTTTTTTCTTTCTTTGTTTTACAGAAATAGCAACCAGAATATGATCTGAAGAATAATTGAAGAAGAAGAAGATCAATCAGAAGAAGAAGAAAAAGAAGAAGAATTGGAAGAAGAAGAATCGGAGGAAGAAGAAGAAAATCTGAAGATGAAAGAAAATGAAGAAGCTGCAGAAGAAGAAGAAGATGCAGAGGATGAAGAAGAAGAACTAAAAAAAAATCGGAAGAAGAAGAAGAAGTAGATGAATCGGATGAAGAAGAAGAAGAAGAGGATAAAGAAGAGTACTCAGCACTCACCGTGAACCTGAGGGATTTGGGGAGAATGTGGCGACCTCCACCACCACTGCCATCGCCGGAATGAGGACCTTCCACCACTGCCGCCAACTGGAAAGAAGAAGAGGAAGAGGAAGAGGAAGAGGAAGAGGAAGAAGGAGAAATTAGGGAAAAAGGGTAGCCACCGGCAATGGTGGAGGGAAGAGAGGGAATAGAGGGGAAGAGGGGAAAGACGACTTCAGCCGTGAATGAGAGGAGGCGCCTGGTTTTTACGATTTTTGGGGTTTTTAAAAACTTTCAAACCTTTGAAACCGGCTGGAACCGGTTCAAAACAGTTTTATTTTTGAAAAGCAAACCGGTTGAACCGGTTTGTGTTTATTTTTGAAATTTTCAAAAATCAAAAACTATATACCAGTTTATTATAAAATTTTCAAAGATTTAAAAACAAAACTTATTTATGAAGAACTAAAAAAAACTATTCTAAATTTTTTTTCTCTTTTTAAAAAAAACAAACACTTAAAATGAAAAAATATTTTTCTATATTATTTTATTTTATTTTTTATTTCATTTTTAATTGCAAACTAAAACTAAACTACTATGAATATAACAAAAACTAAAATATGTATAAAAATGTAAAAATAAAACTATTTTTCATGCATTTTCTATTTTTAAATCATTTTAGCACATTTACTCAAAAACTAACATAAAATTGGGTTTTTGAAACATTATTTCATAAAATCATGCATATTTAAATGTTAATAAACCCTGAATTATATGCATGATCACTTGGCCTCTCACGGAGATCAATGGGAATCAGTTTATTGACCTATTTGGACTCTATCGCAAATATGGAGCATACGAGGAAGTTGACACCTTGTCCCGAGTAGCGAAAGACAGAATTCAGCATGCCATGGTCCTATGCACAGTGGGACTAGCATTCTTTCAAGACGGTCAGAATTTTATCGATGTCATAATTGTCCAACTCTTTCGAAGATGGGGAAATAAGCAAGCCTATCATCTTTCAGTTTCTATGGCCGCCCTAGCCTTCCTCTAACGAGGCTTGGCCCGCTTTGCTCTTGGAGAGATCATCTTGGTAGAAGGATGCACCTATGCTTTGCAATCATGGTTTTTGCGACATGTACCATCAAAGGCCAGTTCCTTTAGGTTCAACAACAAGAAGCCAAAGTCCGCCCTTTAGTGTCGAGCCTTGATCAAGAGTCTGCATCAGGAGGAGATTGTTTGGGATGACTTCAACCGGCAAGAATCAGTTCCTTGCTATACTTATGCACATGACAAGCGTTACAGATTGCTGGGGCCCTTCTTCTGTGTCGATTATCAGCCTGAGAGGTGTCTCAAACAATTTTCACAGCGGCAGATTCGTGTCAATACTCGTTTCCTGACGGGTAACATGCCAGAATTCAATCTATAGTCGGATCAGTAGTTTGGGGCATACCATGCAGCCAAGTACACTTGGGACTCTTTCATTCCTCTGTCTATATTTTCAGGACCCAATGTATCTTCTGAATATCAAGAGTGGTGTCAAACTGTCTGTCCACCCTCTCTTTGTCTTTAAATCTATTATCAATAAAGTTTACTTTTTGTTCTACTGAAAAGTTTTTTGGGCCAAATTTCATTCTTTTATTCATTTTATAGCATAAATGGTCACAATTCTTGTGACGACCTCATCCCTGGTAATGGGACATTCTTTTAAATGTCTCTCTTATTCTTCTTTAATATCTTTTATCATGGTTGACGACCTCGCCTAGGTAACATGGCACTACTTTTTCAGTTGTCATGAAAATGATAACGCAATTATCATAAATCTTATGATGACCCAATTCCTGGTAATGAGATAATCTCTTTAAATTGTCTACCAAATTCTCCATTCTTCCCTTATCTCAAAAATTTTGTTTTCAAAGCTTCTTCCATATCCTAACCATCCTTTATTTTGCAGAAAACATTGGCATTATAAAAATGGTTCAGACAAGAAGCGAAAAGCAGACCGTTTCACCTCAGCCCAGTGATAGCGAAATAGAAGGAATGGATTCTTCTAGGTCATCCAGAGGACAAAGTCATGACAAAGGGGATGATGTTGATCCCGTTATCTATAGTTTGTTTCAGAAAATGATGGCCAAAATGGTGTTAGAGCAAGCCAAGGCCAGTCTGAAAAAGACATCTCTCAAGAAATTGATGAAGAAGCCCATAAAGAAGCAAATCAGGATCGTCAGAAAGAAGGTCCAGCCAGACAGTACCTCTAAGGGCACTGAATCAATAGAAGAAAAAGAATCAGAGGAAGAACAGTTCATGCTTAGTCAGAATCCTCCATGACAGTTCGTGAAGGTAATTGAAGAGCCCAAATCAGTGAACATGCCCAAGTATGGGATCCCAGCAGAAGATCCAATGCGCGAACAACTGAGGAAAGAAACTCGAGCAGTAAAAGACATTCAAGCCAAGAGTAAGGGCAAGCAGACCTATACTGGCAAAGACTTCTACGATGGCCTAGACAGGGATGATAATCTGGAGAATCTCCCCCATAAATTTATCAAGTTTGATGGAACGGGCAATCCAAAAGCCCACTTGACCATGTTCTATGCAGAATGCAGTCGCTTCACGAAAGACAATAAGGCTTTGTTCATCTGCTTCCCGCGCAACTTAGAAGGTACTGCAACAAGGTGGTATGCAGACCACATCAATCCTATTAAACTACGAGAGTTCGATAAGGTAGTAAACTTGTTCATTGAGTGCTTCATGTTTAATGTTGAGGCCTCACCCACTCTCAACCATCTGTACAACCTGAAACAAAATGAGAATGAGAAAGCAGAAGAATTCATTCACAGGTGAAGAAGCACCTGTAACAAAATGAAGATTTTCATTCCAGAGGAACATGCGCTGCAAATAATCCTCAACAAATTTTCCCAACCTCTGAGGAGTCTTATCTCCACTTCTCCAGCGAAATCCTTTATTAAGTTGATTGAACAAACAAAATGGCTCGAGACAGGGATGGAAAATGGCTTTTATGAGGGCTTCTCTCTTGTTTGAGGTAACCCCGAGCAGAAGAAAAAGACACATTTTACTTACTCTGCAGACATCTCAGGTAGCAGCAGCGGTGCAAACAGTAAGAAAAACAGGAAGAACCGCAATAAGAGTTCAGAAAGCTCTAAAACTGAAAGAGCAAATTCTGCAGCCCAGAAAGGGAAGTTTGTTAAGTCGTAGCCTGCTCAGCCAGTGCCACAGCCGGAAGTAAAGCCATAGATGAAGCCAAAGCGCGATGGCTGGGGTTACGATAGAGAATTCACTACTCTAAAACAATCCCGTGAAGATGTTTTGGAATATATGCTTTCCAAAGGGATAGTAAAACTCCCTAAAGTGGCTGATCCTCCAGTTATCATGGGCAAGTGAAAGGAGAAATTCTACAAATTTTATCGTACAGTAGGACATGACACAAAAAATTATTTTATCCTCAAGAACATAATCCAGGATTGCATTGACAAGAATTTGTTGATCGAGGATGACGAGGAAGAACAACCTGAGATCTTGTCCAATCCATTCCCGAAACATTCAACATCAGTTGTTTCAGAGCAAGTATCATTTCTTTAGGGCAGTATTCAGCCATGCTCCAGTCAGGACATTCAGGATCTGCATCAGGTCCTAGTACTGTGCCATGCTCAGTCCTCCACCAAAAGGGTGGACATCATTTCAGTCCTTAGCAAAATGAAGTCAATGAGTGAACCAACAAAATCAACAACAGAAGTTGCCAGGCAGACTCCTAGATTCTCGAAACATTTCATCAAGTCAGCTGCAAAGAGAGGTGAAGATGATAAGTCAGTTCAGAGACCTATCACAGCTTTGTCAAACATTTCCATCCTGGATTTAGCCCATGCTTCCTCTAAACATTAGCAAGTTCTGGATGACTTGCTAAGAAAAATTAAGGTAAAGACGAGCACGACTACACAGGACATGGCTCAGATAGTCAATTAAGCCATGACAAACACACCAATAACCTTCACAGATAAGGACTATGCTCTCTACATAGTGGTATGGACCAGGGGCATGACTGTCCCTCATATGCTCGTAGATGGAGGCAGTAGCCTCAATATCTGCCCGGAGATGACAGCTAAGCCCTTGGGCCTAAAAGAAGAGGAATATGTGCCAGATCCAATAACGATCTATAGCTTTGACAATCATGGGCAGACTGCCAAGGGAAAGATATTCCTCAAAATTTTTATCAACTACTCAGTGCATACTGTATTGTTCCACGTGGTTAATGTGCTGCCTACGTATAATCTTCTGCTAGGGCGCACATGGATTCATAACTCCAATACTATTCCCTCCATTTTTCATAAATGCATCAAATGGTTGAAGGGAGAAATGATTACCACAGTTCTGGGAGAAGATCCAGAAGAAAGACTCCCACAACCCAAGATTCCTCGTCCAACTTTCACTGCCGACATCCCGAGCATCTGAGAAGTTGATGAAATCAATCTGAGTGATAGTCTGGATATGCTGAAGCTGAAAAAAGTCCATCCTATAGAGAATGTTACGACAGTGGTCCAATGGCAGGGACCTCATTCCTTCAAGTTAGAAGGGTGCCTCAATTGTGCTTCTCTCAAGTATCATTCTTTGTTCCCTCAGTTTTCAAAGACCAAGAAGGGATTTGATCTGTTGATGAAGCATGGCTACCAGCCCTTCAAGGGCCTCGGTAAGAATGAGGACGACATACTAGAGCCTATCATTATCGTTCGATATATCACTGGTGCAAGATTGGGTTTTACTGGTCAGATTTTCGACAGAAGAACTACCTTCATCAAAGTGGCAAAATGAAGATAATGCCTTTGTTTTCCGTTTTCCTGTTTCTTGCTTTTCTAGTCATCTTGTAGGGACAACACGGTCCCAGTTTTCCTTCCTTTGTCAAAAACATCTGTAAATATCAAGCTGTTGTCTTCAACTTTAGTCTATCAATGAAATTTTGATCTTTTCTTCATATATTAGTGTCTAATCATTCTTTTACTTATATTTTGTTTATATCATTATTCTTTATTTCTGTACAAAAATGCTATTTTGAATTTCTCATTTTCCTCAAACAAACCTCTCTTTGCATTTTTCAGAATTGTCAAAATCATGGCTCCTAAACCACTCAAAAGGCTCGTTATCAATACCAATTTTTCTCAAAGCAATTCCAAATCGGTCAGAATCTGCAAGATAAAGGCAGGGGCAGGGGACAACAAGATGATAGGGCGGATTGAAGAGTTAGCAGAGTTTGACTCAGCGATTCAAGAATTGCCAGTATTTAGAAACAAGATGAACCATCACCTTTGGTTCAGGATCCGACAGAGGATGTCAATATTGGTTCAGAAGATGATCCAAAAATCCTCAAAATTGGTTCCAGCTTAAGTTCAGACGAGAAGGAAAGGCTCATCTATTTTCTCAAGCAACATTAAGAAGTTTTTGCTTGGACTTATGAGGATATGCCAGGCTTGGATCCAAACTGGTCGAGTATCGTCTTGTTCTAAAACCAGACTTCAATCCGATCAAGCAGAAACTAAGGAAAATGGATCCCCGATTGGCATCGTAAGTTAAAGGACTCGAGGAGTTGTTAAAGGCAGGATTCATCCGGACCATTGATTACCCAGACTGGTTGGCGAACATCGTGGCAGTTCCCAAAAAGAATGGCAAAGTCCGAATCTGCATTAATTTTAGGGATCTCAACAAGGCTACCCCAAAAGATGATTATCCACTTCCTAATATCGATCTCTTGATCGCCAGCACGTCAGGCCATGTCATGTTTTCCTTTATGGATGGATACTCAAGCTATAACCAAATCAAACTAGCTGCTTGTGACCAGTCAAAAACTTTTTTTACCATGCCTTGGGGTACATTTTGCTACACAATTATGTCATTCAGACTCAAGAATGCTGGGGCAACCTATCAAAGAGCGATGGCTGTCATTTTCCATGACCAGATGCATAAGAACATGGATTCCTATGTGGATGACATCCTGGTCAAATCAAAAGGAGAGGATCATCTTGATGCTCTCGGTTGAGTCTTTGAAAGACTCATTCTGTACAAGCTGAGACTCAACCCACAGAAATGTGTCTTTGGAGTAGAGTCAGGCAAACTGCTTGGCTTTATGATCAGCAAGAAAGGAATAGAGGTGGATCCTGCCAAGGCGAAGGCAATCATTGATATGCCACCTCCAACTAATCTCAGGGAACTGCGAAGCCTTCAAGGGCGCATCCAGTTGATTCAGCGCTTCATCTCCAATTTGGCCATGAGATGTGAGCCTTTTAATCACTTGTTAAGAAAAGAAGTGAAATTTGTATGGAGATTAGAATGTCAACTTTCATTTGAGCGCATCAAGCAGTATCTCCTCAATCCACCTGTTATGAAGCCACCAGAATTGAGAAAACCACTTCTCTTGTACATTTTCGTGAATCATAATGCTTGCAACGAATTTCTTGCATAATATAAGGAAGGCAGTCAGATAGAACATGCCATCTACTACGTAAGTAAAACTTTCATTGACCATGAGAAGAGATATTCTTAGATGGAAAAGACATGTCTCACCTTGGTGTGGATGTGTCAAAAGCTGAGACATTATCTGTTGGCATCAAAGATCAAAATTCTGTCAAGGCTCAATCCTCTCAAGTATATCCTTGAGCAGCCTTTCCTTAATAGACGGATTGCGAAATGGAAAGTCCTCATGATGCAGTATGACTTGGAGTATGTGTCTCAAAAGTCGATCAAGGGCCAATCTATCGCAAATCAGTTGACAGATTTCCTGTTGACAGAAGAGATCAAGGCAAAAGACAATTTTCCCAATGATTATATTTGTAACGTTCAAGAATCTCCAGTTTGGAGCATATTCTTTGATGGAGCTAGGAATATGTCCGGTATAGGGACCAAAGTCTTATTGATCGCTCCAAAAAAGGAGATGATCCCTTATTCTCTCAAGCTCATCTTTCAATGTACTCACAGCATGGCCAAGTACGAAGCTTTGATACAAGGCCTCAAGATTCTGCAAAACTTCAATGTCAAGAGAGTGCATGCCTTCGACAACTCATTGCTTGTCGTCAGTCAAGTTAATACAGAATGACAAGTGAAAGATCAAAAAGTGATCCCCTATCAGAAGATTGCCTTAGCTCTCATAGGCAACTTTGAAAAATTTCTGCTCAAACATATCAGAAGGGAATACAATCATATAGCGGATGGTCTAGCCTGTCTGAGCTCTATTTTGTCGTTCAAAGACAGTGAATCCTATCATTCCTTTAAAATTAGCAGACTTGATCAACCTGCCTTCATTTCAACTGATCAAGTAAACCAAGCCACTTAGAAAGAGAATTCTTGGTACCAAGACATCAAAGATTTTATTGAAACCAGTGATCTTCCACTGGAGATGCAAAGAAAGGAGCAACGTGCGATCCAACGCATGTCAGGTCACTAGTTTATCCTTGCCAAAACTCTCTATCGTCGTGGGTTCAGTTCTGAGTACGCTAGATGCTTAGATAGAGACGAAGCCAGAGAAGTTGTCCAAGAGGCACACGAGGGAATTTATGGTGGCCATGTCGGCTACCAAACACTCATCAAGCAGATCATTCGGGTAAGATATTACTGGAAAACCATGCAGCTGGACTGCCATCGATTTGTGAGGAAGTGCGTCAAATGCCAAATGCATGCACCTTCCATTCATACGCCAGCCGCATATTTGTAGTCTATGGTTTCTCCTTGACCTTTTTCAATGTAGGCCTTCGACGTGGTGGGTCTGATTACTCCTTTTGCCTCTAATGGCCACAAATATTTTCTTGCAGCTACAAAATACTTCACCAAATGGGCCAAGGTTGTAACTCTGCGAACGGTAGAAGGCTGACATGTGGTTTCTTTTATTCATAAGAACCTTCTTTGTCGTTTCGGCGTACCACATGATATTGTGTCTGGCAATGACATCCATAATGGTGGCCATTTCAAGAATGAGAGGATAAAGACCTTCTGTTCAAAGTTTAGGATTCATCATCACTTCTCGGCTCCTTACTATTCTCAAGGGAATGGTCAGACAGAGGCCACCAACAAAATTTTGATCCGTATTCTGGAAAGAACTGTGGAGACAGGCCGTGATTGGCATGAGAAGATGCACGATGCACTTTGAGCATACCGAATGGTTGATATTTTGGAATGCTCTTTTTAAAACAAGTATTTTCAATAAAACTTTGGAAAATCGTCAACCAAAAATTTAAAAACCGACTTTCCACAAAGTGGTAAGTACGGGTCGAATCCACAGGGAACATGAATTAACCACAATATTTCTATAAAATTCAATTTATTAATGACAAATGTCAACCTACAATTATAAAGTTAATACAACTGCAAATAATCACTAAAAGAAAAGTAATCAAGCAATCAGTCTTCTGCTCCGCGCCAAGGGTATTTCCGTCCTTTTTGCCATGTAGAGAATCTTCTAACTTGATCAATAACCCTGGACACTAAATATGCTTTTCAACCTAAAAATTCAGAAAAATACCAAGTTAGTTTTCTATTCTAACAATTAAAACAATAACTAAAACTATTTCTAATTGTACGAAAATTACGAAACAAATGCTAATTATCAAACAAAAACTAAATAAAATACTAAATTAATTCTAAAATTAACCAATTTCACTCTACTAATGCTGTATGATGATGATGCAAATCCTAAAACGCAGAAATTATGGAAAACAAGTCTAAATTACCGAAACTACGAAAATTACGAAACTGCCCCTAACTAGTGTAAAATAGCATGCTGACAGGTTATCGGAAAACCACTGTTTGACAGGGCAAACGAAGTCCGATTTTCCCGAAATTTGTTCTGTTCTGCAACTGACAGATTAAACAAATTGACAGTTTTTACAGAATTGAAAAACAATATCTGGAACTCCAGATATAAGCGTTTCAAAACTGGGAAAAATCAGGATATCGCAAGTCCCGAAATTTAAAAACCAGAAAAAGCGGTTTTCACAAAATGCTTAAAAATCAGACCAAACCAACTCTGATGGAGCTGAAATTTGGTCTGTAGGCAGTTAACACACTAATAAAGTGAATAGAAAAATAATAATTTAAAAATGTGAAATTTTTTGCACATGAAATGACCACAGTGCGAGAGGGCAAAAATTGGATTTTGTTTTGAATGCACTATTCACTTTATAAATCTATTTAAACACTAACTAATGCAAATTAAATCTAATGCAACTTAAATGACAGATTGTATGTTAATGTTAAATGCAATGATGCTAAATAAAATATAAACTAAATATGATATGCATTTTTTTTTGACTAAACTTAAATGAACTAATGGTGCGAATGCAATTAATATACTTAAAAATACACTTAACTATACGAATGAATGACTGCAATGAATACCAACTAATTGCAACTAAGCTAATTGAATTACTAAAAATAGTTAGCAAACACCTTAGACAAACAATGAAAAATCTATTAGATCGACTAAATGAAAACCTATACTAACTTACACTGAGATTAATCTAACTTGAAAATAAATTGTACTAATTCACTAAATACCAAAGAGTGATGGTTTGAATATAGAACTAAGCTCACACCACACTTGGTTAGAGTGACTGGGTTCACTAGGTGTACTCAACTTAGACTATGGACACGACGAACCTAACTGGGTTGACTAGATTGACTAGGTTAGGTTAGGTTGACTAAATTAGACATTGGCTAATTTAAACACTTAAAATTAAGACTTAATTAATTAAGACTCACACTAATTATATAACTAAAAGAATCAAGTAAATTCTAATTAACTCAATCTAACTAGGGGTCTAATTAGTAACTAAGGTTAATTCTATTAACTAAAATAATTAAACATACTTTATGCTAAAGTACTATGGACGATTAGAGAAATATGAAATAGTAAATGTCAAAGATAATATTGGAAAGTGATAATTCTCAGAATCGTCCAACTAGAGGGGAGTTACAATCTTTGATTAAATCAACTTTGATATTTTGGTAAAGTAGAAACCATCCCAACCAAGAGGAGTTATTGTCTTTCCTTAAATGCTTTGCAAAATAAATTTGGAAATCATTAAAAATCGCCCAGCTCACAAAGACTACCCGTTTTGAACTTTCTCAGAATAATTGGAAGATAATTAACTTCTCTTTCTCAAAACCGTTGAAACCCCTTTTGGCAACTTAATTGGATTTCAAACTAAATTTCCAAAACTAAATATGTAACTCCCTTCTACCTTGACTCATTCAAAATTTAAAGATTTTTTTTTTTTAGACAAACCACACGATTCTAGAAGATCCCTACTTACCAAATTATTTTGACTCTCTACACTAAGGGCGACAACACCTAATTCAAACTTACTAAATACTAAAAGAAAACGTCTAAATATACTAAATCCTAATACAATGTAGCTAGACACTTTGAAATACTTACTAAAAAGCTAACAAGCTACCAAAAGCAGCCTAGAGCTCGAATTGAGCTCTAATGGCTGCCGCCCCTCCTTGGGGAAGACAACTACCTACGTAAAAATCGACCTTTCAAAACATAAAAATTCAAAACTAAAATAATACTATGCTACGGATCTTAATCAATCTAACTACACTAATGACAATCACTTTAATGAAATATGATACTGGAAGTAGACATTACATAGAACATGAACAACACCCTAACTACACGCCTAACACAAAACACCACAAATTGAAGATACTTACCACTACAATTACCACAAAATAAAAATCGACTTTAACTAAATATTAATCAACAAAGTACTACTGTAACAACTAGACTAAATGAACATTAAACGACAGTCGACTGGACACTATAATCAAGAACACACGAAAACTTAATTTTTGTATTTTTCTCAAAAACAACAAAACACTAATAACACTAAAACATCAAAAACAATATTTAGAACGAAACTAATACTATGAACTTTGAATTAAACAATCTCACAAGACTGTTATCTACCACACAAACAGCTAACTACACGGATTACTCGATCTAAACACACACACTTAACGAAAATGCACTTCTAATTCAAAGAATGTTTGAAAAACAAATCCCACGACACCATATACTCAAATCAACATGGAACTTCAGCAAACTCAACTTGAATATGATCTAAATGCAGTCTGCAAAAACTCAAAATGAACCAAGATCGGCTAGAATGGATCTAGCCGATTTATTGGTTTTCAATAAAAACGTTCTTTGATCCAGTCCCAACGCCCAAAATAAATCAAAATAAACTTTTTAAAACAAGTTTTCTGTAAAAAAACATTGTAGAACACGCTGTAAACAAAAATAAACAAATCGGCTAAAAGAACCTCTAGCCGATTTACACGTTTTGCATAAAAACAATAAAAATCGATCCTTGAATCATGAAACAATGAAACAACACCTAGATCTAACGTGCTGGTCGGTGCACGAATGCTATACTAAGGTTGAAACACGAAAAATACAGCAAACACACAGAAAAGAAAACACGAAAACAAGCACACACGATTTGGGTTTTAGCTAGAAGAAAGGGAGAAGAAGATCTACCTCTAGGGCGATCCGACGATCGTGGGGAAGAAGAGAGCGGATGTTATCGTCGCGAAATTTTTCCCCCGTCTTCCCTTCCTTGCGGAAGAGAAAAAGAGAGAAACGCTTTCGCGATTCAAACTTTGACCTGATTTTGGAAATTGTTTTGAAATACTCGCCTCCGTTTTGAAAATTGCGGGAAAATCCATGGGATGGGGCTCGACCTGTCGGTACGAGGTTCGACCGTTCCTGCCGCCTTTAACAGGGGTAATCGAACCAAGGACCAAAACTATGCTTGACTTAGCGAAATTATCAAAGTTATGTTCTATCCTAAATGCATAGAGAATTCAGGCATGTGCTATGAGATTTTGGAAAATGCCAGTTGGAAAACATGATGTATGCTTAGAAAAACATTTGGAGTTGGAAAGAATCTCTCAGGAAAAAGGTCAATTTCTCAGGAAACTCAGATAAAAAAGGGGTTTTTGAAAACATGAGAAAGCTTATAAAGATGTGGAAAATTCAGAAATAGTTGAAAATCTTGGGAAAATGGAAGTGATTCTTAAGAAAAGATGGACTTTTTGAAAAGGGAAGCACTTCTTAGGAAAACTTGGACTTTGAGAGTTTTCTTAGGAAAATGATGGAAATTCATAGGAAAGCTCATTGGAGAAGGAAATTCAAAACTTGGGGAATCGAAATTCTGGGAATTTTACCTTTTTGAAATACTCGGAAATCGATTTTGGATCTTGAAGAAAGATTGGAAAACTCTTTTGAATATCTTAAGAAAATATCATTTTCCTGGGAAAACTGTGGAAAAGCTTGTCTTTGGAAAACCGATTTTGAAAAATCCTTAGAATTTCTTGAGAAATCGATTTCTTGAGAATGAAGTTTTCTTGAGAAAATCTTGAGAAAATCAATGATTCTATGATGCAAATGACATAAGTGAATGAATGCACTTTGAAAAGATTTTCTAAGAGATTTGTTGGAAAAATATGCATTAAGTCAAGATAAATCCTTCACATATTCTGACTGTGGCCATGAATATGTTCAGAATTTAGTTGATTTGATGCACATGATTTTGAAAACTTTGGAAATATGATGTGCATTTTAAGATAGCCTAAGAGTGTAGGCTCAATGTGACTAGTAGAAAGATGACGGATCTGGGTCTCGTCCATATTCCGACTAGGGCCGTAAATATGGATCCCACCGAGTCCGTCAACTCCCTAAGAGTTGGTGCACGTGCCATTCGTGAACATCCATAGTGCTTTTGAAATAATAATGCATGAATCATATAAGCAGGATATTGCATAAATTCAAACTATATGATATGCATCCTAGTCTAAGCAGAAAATTAACTCTCTTATTCCAAAATTTACATTATTACATCACTAAATAAAGGAAATAAAAGAAATTTGCAGACTTCAGCTCCTTCTTTTGAATGTCCCTGCCAAACTTGAAATAAGGTTAGCTCAAATATGTGGGTTTTTCCAAGATTTTTCAATAATATTATGAAATTATTGGACTTAATTGGATATAAACCCTATTCTCATGCTTCCTTGATATTTTGAAATGATGAAAATGCTAGAAATTCAGTAGAAAACAATTTGAAATTCGGAATTGAGGTTAAAATGACCAAAATACCCCTAAAATTAAAGTTACATCTTTAAAATCAGGGTTTTTTGAAGGAAAACTAGGTAAAATTGAGATTTCGAAATTCAAATTGAATCCAATGATGATAAAATGCAGTATGAGAGATGATGACATGCTGCTAAACACATTAAGACTATAAAATCAGAATTTGACATTTTGCAATTTATCCAAAATAACGAATTTCGCTTGTTTTTCGCTTGGATCTGGGTCCTGCGGGACCCTGTTTTGGTATTTTGGCTAATCTGAACCTCAAATGGATTCCAAATTGCACCATATTCGGTATGAAGCATCTAAACACTCTGATAAACAGCCTAGAATGCTAAAATTCATGAAATGATATGATTTAAATGTCAAAATTCAAAGAAAGTCCTAAAATGGTGGATTTTGCCTATGGATCCGAACCAAATGCAATGCTTAATATGATAATGCAAGATTTACACCATGGAAACTTCTGATATTTTGTAGACTGCTAAAAGACCCGAAATGGAACATTTTTGGTTTTTACAGTCTCGGGATTTGAGCCATGGTGAGTTCAATAACAGGGATTTAGTTCTGACAGAGATAAAAATCACCCTAATCTGATGTAAAATACTAAAAAAAATAAAAAACGGCCATGGAAATTTATGTAATTAATCAGAGTTATGCACGACATCTACATGAACAACTTTCATGTTTATGACTTTGGCATTTGATCAACGGAAACACAGATAAAAATATAACTATTCCTGCCTAAACTAACAGAACAGACAAATGTAGCAAAACAGGGGGCTGACAAGAAAAATCCGAAGCAGGGGTTAACACTGTTCTAAAAATTACAGGCTTTCAGATTCAAACAGAGGACATCTCGGACACCACTTTCACTTTTTACAGTTTCGGATTTGGAGCAACACACAAAGAGAAACTATAGCCCTAAGTCGATCCAAGATCTCAGAGGCCCAAATTAGGCTCTGACACGTGTACCGACATCTCGGATTTTTTTCAGACATAAAAAAAATCAGAAAACTCTGATAAAATCATATTAAAAACTAGACATTCTTCTGAGTTCAAAACATCTTTCGGATCGAAAATCGGATCTTCCATGATGGATATCTCGATTTTACAAGTCGGAAAATGATTTTCAAAACGTATCCCGGGTAACAAAACCCGACTTGCCATTTTGAATGTTTACCGCAGTAAACAAATTCAAATGCCTCCGAATGTTTGGCAAAATTTCAGGGACACCTAAGGGCGCATTCCGTGATTTTTTTGGGATTTTTAATAAAAAACAAATGCATGAAATTACGTGTGGACTGACTGACAAAAACAGAAACCTACTGAAAATAAGCAGAGTTGAAATAAATGCTAAATTAATCCTAATTAATTCATGAAATATGCTAAATGAATGAAATAAAATGCAAATTAAACCTAGCTAACTATATGAATGTTAAAAATCATCAAGGAAGCATAAAAAAACATTTTTATATATGTCGTTTTATGAGAATAGCTCGATCCATCTCTCGGATGAGCTTTTTCTTCAAACGACTCCCGAATCGGATCATGGCATCAAATCAAGGAGAAAAGGAGTGTACCTTGCTTCGTTACGCAGCGTAGAAACTCTTGAAAGGGGCAGCTATCACGATCTTCCTTCGTCCTTCGCTCCGAGCTTCGGATGGTCCACCAAAATCGAGCTCTGTTGGAATCGAATTGGCCACAGCACTAGCTCTACTCCACCTTCTTCAATGCGCCAAAGGGGGCACGATTTCCACAGTTCAAAATCTGATTCTAGGAAGGCTAGGTCGGATTTTCCAAGTTCACAAGAGCTAAAAAAAATGTTCTCCCTTAGGCTGGGCGTGAACCCTTGTTTTTATAAATTTTCTGAAAATTTTTGAAATTCAAACAGGCTGGATCTGAGCCCTCCATGTGGCGCCATCTCAGGGGGTGCCATCTGAGGGGTTTGAAATTCGAATTTGTCTTTTGCAGGGAGCCCTCAGGTGGCGCCACCTCAAAAGGTGTTTTAATTTTTGAGAAAAATAAAAAAATGGAAATTTTGTGGGTGAGACACCTCAGCAAGGGGAATTTGGAATTTTTCAAAAGTTTGCTTGATTCTCTCTGCAGGGAGCTCCCAGAAGGCGCCACCTCAGAGGGTGCTCTCTTGGAGTTTGAATTTCAAATTCACTTTTTGTAGGGAGTCCTCAGGTGGCGCCACCTCATGGTGGGCTACCTTTATTAAAAATAATAAAAAATAAAAATGGACACAAGTGGAGTCCTGGAATGGTGCCACCTCAAAAGGTGTTTGACACATGTCAGAAGGTCAGAGCAGTGGGCTCAGAAGGCGCCACCTCAGAGGAATTTGAATTCTACCTTTTCTGGAGAAAGGAGATCTGGACATGTGGCGGACAAGTGTCAGATGTCTGGAGAGGCTTTCTCAAATGGCGCCACCTCAGGGGGAAGTTTGAAATTCAAATGGAGGTTGGCCCTGGAGGAATGGAGGGTGGACATGTGGCGCCACCTCAGGGTGGCTCCTACAATGCCATGTGGCAAGAGGGAGGAAAAGGAGGGAAAGGGACATGTGGCGCCATCTCAGGCCATCTGGAAAGATCAGAGCTCAGGATTTTTGCCACCTAGTGCCTTGTTTGAATTTTGAATGGTTTGCTTTTTCTGAAGAAAGCCAGGAGTGACATGTGTCTCCTACTTTTCTGAAAGAAGTAGGGAGAAGACATGTGTCCTCTACTTTTTCTGAAAGAAGCAGAGAATGACACGTGGCAGAGGGGAGAGAAGGTGGGCCAAGCCATGTGGCGCCATCTCAGATAAGATGAAAAAGGTAGAAGTTCAGGATTTTCGCCACCTATGAGAAGTTTTGAACTTTTGAATTCTAGTTTTTTTGAAGAAAGCAGGAAATGACACATGGCACTTGCTTTTTCTGAGGAAATGAGAGCTTGCCATGTGTCCTCTACAGGAGACACTCCAGATGGCGCCACCTCAGAGGAGACAAGCCTACTTTTTCTGTAGGAATTTATGAATGACACATGTCTCCTACTTTTTTGAGAAAAGTAGGGAGAGACATGTGTCAGGCTACTTTTCTAGAAGGAGGGAGAGGTTGACACGTGTCCCCTGCAGGAGACACACTTCAAGTGGCGCCACCTCAGAGGAGACAAACTCCACTTTTTCTAGACAGGACAACCTATGACACTTGGCATCTCCTGGTAGTCTTTGAAATGACACATAGCGCAGGATGGATAGGGTGACACATGGCAGATAAATGGGATGACATGTGGCGGCTTCTGAAGGTAGCCCCACACTGACACTTGGCATGGAAATGGGAGGAGAGAGAAATGACAAGTGGCACCAATCCAGGGGACAAGGCTCCTATATTTTTGGGTTTTTCAAAATTCAAATTTTCAAAAGGAAAGCTTGTGTGACACCACCTCAGTGTGGGTCCCACATTGCTTCTTTATTGAAATAAGGATAAAACCACAAAACCTCTTTTTGGAATTTTTATAAAATCTGGACTAATGGGCAAAACAGGAATTTTGGAAAGAGTTGGCCCTTGTAGGGCGATTTTGTAAAAGGAGGATATTTGAAATTGTAAAAAGGGGCAAAATCTGAGGTGAAGTGACTGAAATCCATATTGAAAACTATCCAGATGGTTTTCCTGAGGAAATATTTTGAAATTCAGAGTCCTGGGGGTAAAATGGGAAAAATTGATAATTTTGAAGACCCAGGGTTTTGAAATCAATTTTGAAAAGAGTTAAAATTCTAATCTGGATTGAAGATTTTGAAATCGAGAGTTCTGGACCTCGAAATGACATGCTGTGCCGTGCAGTGATTTGAAATGCTCATGCAATGATATGCAATGTCATGTCTTATGAAATGCAATCTTGAATCAAGACTTTGGAGATGTCTGTCTCCTGTCAGGAGTAAAATCTTGAACATCTGAGATAAAAATAGAGAAAATTTGAGAGTTGCAGATGAAATTTGGACTTTTGCAAGGTCCGAGCTCAGAAAATGACCATTTTGCCCTCCAGTGATTTCAGAGGCTGGATGATGATGTTTGGTGGAGATGTCGGGGAGGTGAGTGAAAATTTGGGGTGTTTACAGCGGACAATGGCCTTGGATTGACGTCCCGAACGGTTCGAGAATGCTGGAATGTCACCACGAACAGGATATCTACAGCTGCAACACGTTGGAGATCCACCGAAGATGGAACGGGTGCCGATTCGCGATCGGAGGGCTTAGAAAGCCGGATGGAGGTAGGGCCGGCTCATCTTGTTGGGGTGTTTCGCACTTCCAAGCAAGATTAATGGTCTCCACCTCTGCTACACCTGCAAAAACACAGCAAATGGTGAGAAAACGCAGCAAGGATACTAAAGAAGCGAAAAAGGATGGAAAGAGAGATAGAGTAATGCTTGATTTCCAAGCAAAAACCCAATTTTCGATGGAAATGAAGTAGGATGAGAGGTTGGAAGGTGCTGGAGCTAGAATCACTGTAGGAGGCGCCAATTCCAATGCCAAAGATGCCTAGGGTTTGCTGGAAACTACAATTTATACTTTTGATAGTTTTCAGAAACAAGGTTATAAAAAAATATTTTACTAGGCGCCACTTTCTGAGGGGTTTTCTGCAAAACCTTTTTGAAATGGGTATGGATATGTGTGTGAGTTGGATTTTGGGCTTTTTAAGAATTGATCCAAGGTCCATTTGACCTAATTGGGTCGGATATGAATCCGATCCACCTCGAAATCTGTGCCCAAACACTGAAATAGCCATAACTCTCTCATTTTAACTCCGATTTTTCTGAAATTCGAACCATAGCCCCTTACTATCAAAACACATCTAAACATGGGTTTAAAACCTTAAACTTGATACAAAATGCATGAAAAACTTATTTACATGATGTGCATTTCATGCATCATCAAATACCCCCATGCTTGAATGTTTGTTAGTCCCTTAACAAACCCTAATTATGCTATGCAACGAAGACAAGAAATGCTAAGTATGAATGCATAATACTAACTCACTTTCGTAGGAATCACGTTTGCATTTAACATATGCAACAAGCCCTTTAAACCCCTAGCTTACACTAGTGGACGAGTAAGGTCTCGTGAGGGTTTGCAGCGATGCTACCCACAAACATCAATAAAATGCGAGGATGATCTTTCAAAAATATTAGGCTCTTAAAGATACAGTTATAATACATATTTCATGTAATTGACATTCTCAAAACAAGTTTAAAAATTTCATGCCACCACAGTAAAAATTCTTTTCCTTCACTTTTCTAATATTGTAGCTAGTTCATGATTTTTCTGAAAGTCAAGTATTCTCATGTTTTACTCATTTATTCTCACTTGTATATTTTCTGCACAGTAATACACATTTATGCTTAAGCAATGAAAAATTTCTTATTTAGCTCATTCTTTTCTTTCATTTTCACTCTTTTTCTTCCACTTTTGAGCTCTTGCGCATTCTTCTCATATGAGCACTATTTCGAATAGTCAGTTTTCGTGACCCGTGTAGCGAGCTTTGAGTCAGTGACTCCCAAGTCGGCCGACCTTAGGGCACTAGATACAGAGTATCCCTCGGACTTAATTGCTCGAGTCACTAGACCTTCTATTCTAATAGTTTACGTATAGTCTTCCTCTTGTCATGTGCAATGTCTCTATCTCTTAGGCTTTCTATGCAGTCCATGTAACAAGCTTTCAAACCAGTGACTCCCAAACCAGTTGGCTTTGGGGCACCAGGTGTAAAACACCCTTCAGATTCTACTTACTCGAACTACAAAGGCCACAGATATCGACTTAGACAAGAAGATGATCTCCTTCGTTATCCTTTTCGTTAAAATACTCAAACACTTCATCTCGTGTCTGAGTTCTACTACTAGGATTCACGAAGACATCAACAACTAAACGTAGCTCTATTCTTTCAAACTCATTTTTCAAACACATCTTTCCATTGCTTATTTCTTTCAGAAAACATACTGTGCATACTTATACTAAAGTGATTCAAAATTTTCGAACAGTCAAATACTATCTTTTCTTTGAATTTTCTCATGAATAACTACTCTATTTGACTCAGTTCAGAAAATAAATTTTTTTTATGGGGCTTAAAAATTTATAAACTGTTAGATTATGCCAAAAACAATCATATATGCTACACTTTGTTCTCAAATGCCTACTTTGATTACCAGTCATAAAAAATTTTTTTGTGTATTTTTGTGTGCATGCATCTAAACCACCCCCCCATGCTTGAATGACACTGTCCCTAGTGGCATACAAAATGAATAAACATGTAATGCAAATGCACACTAAAAGACACTAACAAAAATATGGGAAAAAGGATAGATACAACCTGATTTGCTTTGAGCTTCTGAAGTTGATTTTTATCTGATCCTTGAATTCTTTGAAAGCTCTTCTCTGTACCTGGTAATTGATATACTAATTGTTAAGTTCATCCTGCATACATCAAAACACAAATTAGCACATGTGAAATGAAATACTAAATAAATAAAAACTCTAAAATGAAAAGAAATAATGTACATATGATACATCCCTCTGGTTGAACCCTCATGCCTTCGTGAGATGCACTATCTCACACTCACCATCTTGCAAGGCATCTGAAATGAATGGCTTCAGTCTTTGCCCATTTACCTTGAATGTACCTTGGGTCATAGGATCGAATAGTGTCACTGCTCCATGGGGAAATACTTCTTTTACAATGTACGAACCTGTCCATCTCGATCTTAACTTCCCTGGGAATAAATGTAAACGAGAATTGTATAGCCACACTTTCTGATCTGGCTCAAACACTTTTCTGACAATATGCTTATCATGAAATGCTTTTGTGCGAGCTTTGTATAATTTGGCATTCTCATATGCATCATTCCTGAGTTCTTCTAATTCTGAGAGTTGCAGTGCTCTCTCTTTGCCAGCCTGGGTGAGGTCAAAATTCAATTTCTTGATAGCCCAGTACGCTCTATGCTCTAGCTCGACAGGAAGATGGCATGCTTTCCCGAATACAAGGCGATACGGGGACATGCCAATGGGAGTCTTAAATGCAGTTCTATATGCCCAAAGTGCATCATCTAAGCGCTGGGACCAATCCTTGCGGTCCGGACGAACTGTCTTTTCTAAAATTCGCTTAATCTCCCTATTGGACACTTCAACCTGTCCACTAGTCTGCGGATGATATGGAGTGGTGAATCTATGATTGACAGAATATCTTCTCAACAGAGAAGCTATCTGTATATTCCTAAAATGCTTGCCACCATCGCTAATCATCGCACGTGGCACCCCAAAATGACTGAAAATGTTGTGCTTAATGAACTTAAGCACTACTCTATGATCATTGGTCTTGGTTGCCACCGCTTCGACCCATTTGGACACATAATCAACCGCCACCAGAATGTATAAATTTCCGAATGAAGGCGGAAATGGTCCCATGAAATCAATGCCCCAAACATAAAAAATCTCGACTATCAAAATCGGAAGCAAGGGCATCATGTCCCTCTTGGACATGTTCCCAATCTGCTGACATCGCAGGCATCGCCTACAGAACTCATGAGCATCCCTGTGGAGTGTGGGCCAATAAAATCCTGACTGCAAAACCTTTGCAGCCGTTTTCCTACTACTAAAATGCCCTCCACAGGCTAATGAATGAGAAAAATTCAGAATGGACTGGTACTCTTCCTCCGGAACACATCTCCTAATGATCTGGTCTGCACAGTATTTGAACAACTCTGGTTCATCCCAATAATAGTGCCTCACCTGAGATAAGAATCTCTTACGCTCATTCTTGTTCCAATGCTCAGGTATCTGTCTCGAAACCAGATAGTTCACAATATCTGCAAACCAGGGTAACTGCGATGTACTGACTGACATGATCTGCTCGTCGGGGAAAGAATCACTGATCGGCCTCTGATCCTGCGTGGTCTCCACTATCAATCTGGAAAGATGGTCTGCTACTACATTCTCGCTTCCCTTCTTATCTCGAATCTCGAGATCAAATTCCTGTAGTAGTAGTACCCAACGAATCAATCTCGGTTTGGTGTCTTTCTTATTCAATAAATATTTCAATGCAGAATGGTCAGAATAGACAACCACCTTCGAACCGAGTAAATAGGACCTAAATTTATCCAATGCGAAAACTACCGCAAGTAGTTCCTTCTCTGTCGTAGTATAATTCATCTGGGCATCAGACAAAGTTCTACTTGCATAGTAGATCACATAGGGCTTCCTATCAATGCGTTGTCCTAAAATGGCCCACATAGCATAATCAGATGCATCGCACATAATCTCAAATGGGAGAGTCCAATCTGGAGGTCTCAAAATAGGTGCAGTAATCAAGGCCTCTTTGAGAATCTCAAAGGCCTTCATACAATCCTCACCGAAATCAAAGGGCTGATCTTTCTCCAATAACGTGCAAAGCGGTCGAGAGATTTTGCTAAAATCTTTTATGAACCGCCTGTAAAATCCAGCATGCCCTAAAAATGATCGAATCTGCCTCACAGAGGTGGGTGGAGTCAAACGAGAAATAGATTCCACCTTTGCTCTGTCAACCTCAATACCACGCTTGGACACAATGTGTCCTAGCACAATCCCCTCCTGGACCATAAAATGGCTCTTTTCCCAACTCAAGACGAGATTGGTCTCCGCACACCTACTCAGTACTCGAGCAAGTTTTTGGAGGCAATCTTCAAAAGAGGAGCCATACACTGAAAAGTCATCCATAAAAACTTCCATCACATCATCAATCATGTCCGAGAAGATAGCAAGCATGCACCTCTGAAAAGTAGCCGGGGCATTACAGAGCCCGAACGGCATACGTCTAAACGCAAAGGTGCCATAAGGACATGTAAACGTGGTCTTCTCCTGGTCATCAGGATGGACAGCTACCTGATTGTATCCTGAATATCCATCTAGAAAGCAATATTAGCTCTGTCCTGCGAGTCTCTCTAAGATCTGATCAATGAATGGCAATGGGAAATGATCTTTCCTAGTTGCCACATTCAGCTTCCTATAATCGATGCAGACTCGCCATCCTGTAGTGGTCCTCATCGGAATTCTCTCACCCTTCTCATTCTCAACCACAGTGAGTCCTGACTTCTTCGGTACAACTTGAATCGGACTGACCCACTGACTATCAGAAATAGGGTAAATGATTCCGGCATCCAACCACTTCACCACCTCTTTCTTCACCACTTCCTTCATTTAGCCTTCTCTGCATATCCCTAAAGGGTTTGACTTCCTCATTACAATGGATCCTATGCATGCAGAATGAAGGATCAATCCCCTTTAGATCAGCAACTCCCCATCCAATCGCTGCCTTGTGCTCTCGAAGAATAGTCAGCAATCTCTGTTCCTGCTCCTCAGTGAGCAAGGATGAGATGATCACAGGCAGAGTCTCATCATCTCCGAGATATGCATACTTGAGTGAATCCAGTAAGGGTTTCAACTCAAGTTTCGGAGGCGACTCTATCGACGATTTGGCGGGGGTCTCTGCAAGTGGTGGAAGAGGCTCCCTGACAGCTCTCCAAGGTGGTCTCTCTGATGACACTCTAGACACGTCTACACTATCTACACAACTATTCTTCTCTATATGATACAAATCTAAAGAATCCTCAGTAATGTACAACTCGGGCTGCTCCTCCACTAACTCCTGTGCAATGTCTACATGAAAGCAGTCCATGTCTCCTGCTGGTCCCATTGCGGCATTGAAAATATTCAGCTTTACCTTCCTATTGCCAAATGAGAGATCCATGGCTCTGGTCCTACAGTTGATGCACGCATTGGCAGTCGCCAAAAATGGTCTACCTAAAATAATCGGAGTCTGGTGCTGGCTATCCACTCCTTCCATATCAAGAATAATGAAATCGACTGGAAAATAAAAGTCATCCACCTTAACTAGCACGTCCTCCAAGACACCTCTCAGTATCTTGACGGAACGATCTGCCAGCTGCAGTGTAATCGGAGTCGATCTCATCTCACCTAGCCCGAAAGAATCAAAGAAATATCCGGGCAGAATGTTCACGTTTGCTCCAAGATCGAGTAATGCGCGTTCTATCCGGATGTTCCCTATGGTACACGCAATGATAGGGGCTCCAGGGTCCTTGAGCTTTGGTGGTGTCTGATGCTGAAGTACTGAACTCACCTGCTCAGTCAGATGGACCCTGTTAGGAACTCGCTCTCTAGATTTACGCTTTTGCGTACATAGTTCCTTCAGGAATTTGGCATATGCCGGCACCTGCTGAATAGCATCGAGCAAAGGTAGGTTAATCTGCACATGCTTGAAGATGTCAAGCATGTCCTGGATCTTCGCCCCTTGCTTCCCTCTATACCCAGGAGACTCTAATGCTTTGGGATAGGGTGGTGGGGGAATATACTCTGCTGGCTCCTCCTCTTTGTGAGAAGGTTCACTCCTATCCTTCTTCTTCTTCTCTGAGGATGAAGATGATGAAGATGGTGAAGGTGATGATGGGGATGGGGATGATGATTGAGCCGACGTGGGTGAAACAACGGTCTCTGACTCCTGTATCCTCTCTCTACTCTCTCGCTCTCTGCTCTCGACATGATACTCACGTCCACTCCTCAGGGCCATAACCGATTTGGCCTGCTGCTGTGTCTCGGTATGAAATAGTCCTCCAGTCATCTGGTCCTTACCCTTCGGGTTCATGACTGCCTGACTCGGCAATGTACCATCGGGTCTCCTACTAATAGCCTCAGCTAACTGTCCCATTTGCGACTCTAACTTCGCAATGAACTGCGTATGTGAGCTCAAAATCTGGCTACACTTCTCGAAGGCATTCTGATTAGAGGTTTTCACCTCTTGGAATGCCTGGAGAAGTCTTTCCTCAAAAGATGTCTGCGGGGCAGACTCCTGCTGAATCGGGGAAGGAACTGAAGAAGAAGAAGACTGAGAATAGTTCGGTCTTTGAAATGGTTGAGTAAAAGATGGCTGCCGAACTGGCTGAGAGGAAGTAGGCATCTGCATGGAAGACTGTGGATTCTTCCATGAAAAATTGGGATGGTTACGCCAACCCGGATTATATGTCGATGAAAATGGGTTATTTGGCGGTCTGACGTAACCCTGAGCTGCCTGAACTTGTTCTTGAACAAATTCAGGGTACTGAGCTGCCGAAGGGCACTCAGTGATCTCGTGTGCCGGACTGGCACAAAGAGTACACACCTGCTGTGTAGTGGATGGTCCTGAAAGAAGCTGGTCCAACTTCTGAGCAATCATGTCTACCTTGCACTGTAGTGCAGTAGATGGACCAATTTCAAGAACACCAGCTTTCTTCTGAATGCTGGGTGTGGCTCTATCAGAATGAGAGCTCGAAGCATGGTGGAGAGAATTCTCGGCCAATGTATCAAATAACCTCCATGCTTCATCCTCGCTCTTCAGCATGAATGTCCCTCCACATGAAGAGTCGATCATCTGACGATTCTTGTCAGACAATCCATCGTAGAAGCTCTGCACCAGTTGCCATTTCGGCACCTGATGATGGGGACATTTCCTGAGGAGATCCTTCATTCTCTCCCAGGTCTCATGAAAGCGCTCACCCTCTAGCTCTGAAAAGCTAGTGATGGCTCTACGATATTGGTTCGTACGACCAATGGGAAAATATTTCCGAAGAAACTCCTGTTGCAATTGATCCCATGACTCTATTTCTACAGAATCTAAGGACTTCAGCCAATACTTGGCTTTGTCCTTCAATGAAAAGGGGAATAGAGTCAACCTTAAAGCATCATCATCGAAATTCTGTATCTTAACAGTAGAACAGATTTCGAGGAATTCATCTAAGTGTCGGTAGGGATCCTCATGACTAAGGCCATAAAAGGATGGAAGCATTTGAATAATGTTGGCCTTAATCTCATAATGTGGCGCTCCTACATCGGGTCTCCGAATGCAGGATGTCTGAACATAGTCTGTGGGAATGAAGTATTCCCGCAGAGGGCGTGAAAGAACTGGGGGTGGAGGTGGAGGATCCATGTCAGCCATTGTTGCCGAACGTCGATGAGAATGTAAAATTCTCTCTGGGTTGTCAACAAATGGGTGTAATGGGGTTCCTAGACCTCGTCGACCCTGCATACACTGGTACTACGACCAGATGTAAGCCAACGACCTAACTAACTAAAAAAAAAAAAATATAAACTAACACAAAAACAAAAATGGAAATACACAAAATAAACAACTACTAAACACTATGCTAAACTAACTATGTCAGAATGATTTAACTAAGTAAATGAAATAACAAATTAAACTATTCTAAAGTACTGAAAAGATAAATACAGGAAATCACAACTAAGTTTTTCTAAAACCCACCTGTCTACTCGCTCCTTGCAGAATGAATTTTAAGTGAATCCTAGAAAGAACAGAATGTGAATCCTATATTTACTATGTTAATCCTATATTCACTTACTAATCCTACTAACTAAAAATAAAACGACTAATTAACTAACTAAAACAAATTAATAAATCAAACTCTAAGAAATAAAGTAATTAATTCGCCGTTCCCCGGCAATGGCGCCAAAATTTGGTTGATATTTTGGAATGCTCTTTTTAAAACAAGTATTTTCAATAAAACTTTGGAAAATCGTCAACCAAAAATTTAAAAACCGACTTTCCACAAAGTGGTAAGTACGGGTCGAATCCACAGGGAACAGGAATTAACCACAATATTTCTATAAAATTCAATTTATTAATGACAAATGTCAACCTACAATTATAAAGTTAATACAACTGCAAATAATCACTAAAAGAAAAGTAATCAAGCAATCAGTCTTCTGCTCCGCGCCAAGGGTATTTCCGTCCTTTTTGCCATGTAGAGAATCTTCTAACTTGGTCAATAACCCTGGACACTAAATATGCTTTTCAACCTAAAAATGCAGAAAAATACCAAGTTAGTTTTCTATTCTAACAATTAAAACAATAACTAAAACTATTTCTAATTGTACGAAAATTACGAAACAAATGCTAATTATCAAACAAAAACTAAATAAAATACTAAATTAATTCTAAAATTAACCAATTTCACTCTACTAATGCTGTATGATGATGATGCAAATCCTAAAATGCAGAAATTATGGAAAACAAGTCTAAATTACTGAAACTACGAAAATTACGAAACTGCCCCTAACTAGTGTAAAATAGCATGCTGATAGGTTATCAGAAAACAACTGTTTGACAGAGCAAACGAAGTCCTATTTTCCCGAAATTTGTTCTGTTCTGCAACTGACAGATTAAACAAATTGACAGTTTTTACAGAATTGAAAAACAATATCTGGAACTCCAGATATAAGCGTTTCAAGACTGGGAAAAATCAGGATATCGCAAGTCCCGAAATTTAAAAACCAGAAAAAGCGGTTTTCACAAAATGCTTAAAAATCAGACCAAACCAACTCTGATGGAGCTGAAATTTGGTCTGTAGGCAGTTAACACACTAATAAAGTGAATAGAAAAATAATAATTTAAAAACGTGAAATTTTTTGCACATGAAATGACCACAGTGCGAGAGGGCAAAAATTGGATTTTGTTTTGAATGCACTATTCACTTTATAAATCTATTTAAACACTAACTAATGCAAATTAAATCTAATGCAACCTAAATGACAGATTGTATGTTAATGTTAAATGCAATGATGCTAAATAAAATATAAACTAAATATGATATGCATTTTTTTTTGACTAAACTTAAATGAACTAATGATGCGAATGCAATTAATATACTTAAAAATACACTTAACTATACGAATGAATGACTACAATGAATACCAACTAATTGCAACTAAGCTAATTGAATTACTAAAAATAGTTAGCAAACACCTTAGACAAACAATGAAAAATCTATTAGATCGACTAAATGAAAACCTATACTAACTTACACTGAGATTAATCTAACTTGAAAATAAATTGTACTAATTCACTAAATACCAAAGAGTGATGGTTTGAATATAGAACTAAGCTCACACCACACTTGGTTAGAGTGACTGGGTTCACTAGGTGTACTCAACTTAGACTATGGACACGACGAACCTAACTGGGTTGACTAGATTGACTAGGTTAGGTTGACTAAATTAGACATTGGCTAATTTAAACACTTAAAATTAAGACTTAATTAATTAAGACTCACACTAATTATATACCTAAAAGAATCAAGTAAATTCTAATTAACTCAATCTAACTAGGGGTCTAATTAGTAACTAAGGTTAATTCTATTAACTAAAATAATTAAACATACTTTATGCTAAAGTACTATGGACGATTAGAGAAATATGAAATAGTAAATGTCAAAGATAATATTGGAAAGTGATAATTCTCAGAATCGTCCAACTAGAGGGGAGTTACAATCTTTGATTAAATCAACTTTGATATTTTGGTAAAGTAGAAACCATCCCAACCAAGAGGAGTTATTGTCTTTCCTTAAATGCTTTGCAAAATAAATTTGGAAATCATTAAAAATCGCCCAGCTCACAAAGACTACCCGTTTTGAACTTTCTCAGAATAATTGGAAGATAATTAACTTCTCTTTCTCAAAACCGTTGAAACCCCTTTTGGCAACTTAATTGGATTTCAAACTAAATTTCCAAAACTAAATATGTAACTCCCTTCTACCTTGACTCATTCAAAATTTAAAGATTTTTTTTTTTTTAGACAAACCACACGATTCTAGAAGATCCCTACTTACCAAATTATTTTGACTCTCTACACTAAGGGCGACAACACCTAATTCAAACTTACTAAATACTAAAAGAAAACGTCTAAATATACTAAATCCTAATACAATGTAGCTAGACACTTTGAAATACTTACTAAAAAGCTAACAAGCTACCAAAAGCAGCCTAGAGCTCGAATTGAGCTCTAATGGCTGCCGCCCCTCCTTGGGGAAGACAACTACCTACGTAAAAATCGACCTTTCAAAACATAAAAATTCAAAACTAAAATAATACTATGCTACGGATCTTAATCAATCTAACTACACTAATGACAATCACTTTAATGAAATATGATACTGGAAGTAGACATTACATAGAACATGAACAACACCCTAACTACACGCCTAACACAAAACACCACAAATTGAAGATACTTACCACTACAATTACCACAAAATAAAAATCGACTTTAACTAAATATTAATCAACAAAGTACTACTGTAACAACTAGACTAAATGAACATTAAACGACAGTCGACTGGACACTATAATCAAGAACACACGAAAACTTAATTTTTGTATTTTTCTCAAAAACAACAAAACACTAATAACACTAAAACATCAAAAACAATATTTAGAACGAAACTAATACTATGAACTTTGAATTAAACAATCTCACAAGACTGTTATCTACCACACAAACAGCTAACTACACGGATTACTCGATCTAAACACACACACTTAACGAAAATGCACTTCTAATTCAAAGAATGTTTGAAAAACAAATCCCACGACACCATATACTCAAATCAACATGGAACTTCAGCAAACTCAACTTGAATATGATCTAAATGCAGTCTGCAAAAACTCAAAATGAACCAAGATCGGCTAGAATGGATCTAGCCGATTTATTGGTTTTCAATAAAAACGTTCTTTGATCCAGTCCCAACGCCCAAAATAAATCAAAATAAACTTTTTAAAACAAGTTTTCTGTAAAAAAACATTGTAGAACACGCTGTAAACAAAAATAAACAAATCGGCTAAAAGAACCTCTAGCCGATTTACACGTTTTGCATAAAAACAATAAAAATCGATCCTTGAATCATGAAACAATGAAACAACACCTAGATCTAACGTGCTGGTCGGTGCACGAATGCTATACTAAGGTTGAAACACGAAAAATACAGCAAACACACAGAAAAGAAAACACGAAAACAAGCACACACGATTTGGGTTTTAGCTAGAAGAAAGGGAGAAGAAGATCTACCTCTAGGGCAATCCGACGATCGTGGGGAAGAAGAGAGCGGACAATGGCCTTGGATTGACGTCCCGAACGGTTCGAGAATGCTGGAATGTCACCACGAACAGGATATCTACAGCTGCAACACGTTGGAGATCCACCGAAGATGGAACGGGTGCCGATTCACGATCGGAGGGCTTAGAAAGCCGGATGGAGGTAGGGCCGGCTCATCTTGTTGGGGTGTTTCGCACTTCCAAGCAAGATTAATGGTCTCCACCTCTGCTACACCTGCAAAAACACAGCAAATGGTGAGAAAACGCAGCAAGGATACTAAAGAAGCGAAAAAGGATGGAAAGAGAGATAGAGTAATGCTTGATTTCCAAGCAAAAACCCAATTTTCGATGGAAATGAAGTAGGATGAGAGGTTGGAAGGTGCTGGAGCTAGAATCACTGTAGGAGGCGCCAATTCCAATGCCAAAGACGCCTAGGGTTTGCTGGAAACTACAATTTATACTTTTGATAGTTTTCAGAAACAAGGTTATAAAAAAATATTTTACTAGGAGCCACTTTCTGAGGGGTTTTCTGCAAAACCTTTTTGAAATGGGTATGGATATGTGTGTGAGTTGGATTTTGGGCTTTTTAAGAATTGATCCAAGGTCCAATTGACCTAATTGGGTCGGATATGGATCCGATCCACCTCAAAATCCGTGCCCAAATACTGAAATAGCCATAACTCTCTCATTTTAACTCTGATTTTTCTGAAATTCGAACCATAGCCCCTTACTATCAAAACACATCTAAACATGGGTTTAAAACCTTAAACTTGATACAAAATGCATGAAAAACTTGTTTACATGATGTGCATTTCATGCATCATCACCGAACCACCATTCAGACTCCAATCAATGCTACTCCTACAGAGCTTGTTTATGGAATTGAGGTAGTATTATCTCTCCACGTTCAAAAGCCTGCATTCAAATTTGCGTCACTCATAGAACTCCCGCTTGATCAGTATCAGCAAAAGAGGGTTGTGCAACTTGATCTGCTAGACGAGAAAAGACTTAAGGCAGTAGAGCATGCTCAAGCTTATCATTAGAGGATAGCTCAACACTATGCCAAGTCTGTCATTGAGAGGAAATTTTGAGTTAATGATCTGGTACTTAGATAGACAACTCATCTCAAACATCGCCCATGGGGCAAGTGGTCACTCAATTGGGAAAACTTTTATGTGGTTAAGGAAGCGCTGCCTCACAATTCATATCGTCTGATCAACGCAGATGGGGTAGAACTACCAGATCCTATCAATGCTTTGCATTTGAAGAAGTTTTATACTTAAAATGTCCATTCTAGCCTTTATACTCTTCAAAGAGCCTTTTTCAATAAACAATGATCTTCTGTCATTCTAATATTCTTCTCCATAATACTGGAGCATTTTATTTTGTACATACATTCATCTTCTCTTCAACATGTGCAGACAGGATCATACAAACTCTTTTTTCTTAATTTTCGTTAGTCTTTTGTCAATCTTTATTAGTTTTATCAATTTTTACTCGTCTCTATCAATTTTTATCAATTTTATCAATCTTTATTCTTTTTCTCTTTCAGGTTAAGGGATAAACCTGAACCTTATCCTTCGAGGTATTCTTTTTCCCTTTCAGGTTAAGGGATAAACCTAAACCTCGTATTTCGAGGTATTCTTTTTCCCTTTCAGGTTAAAGGATAAACCTGAACCTCATCCTTTGAGGTATTCCTTTTCCCTTTCAGGTTAAGGGATAAACCTGAACCTCGTCCTTTGAGATATTCTTTTTCCCTTTCAGGTTAAGGGATAAACCTGAACCTCATCCTTCGAGGTATTCTTTTTCCCTTTTAGGTTAAGGGATAAACCTGAACCGCGCCCTGCGAGGTCCTTCTTCCTTCAGGATAAGGGATAATCCTGAAGTCTCTCATCATCTTTCAAGTATCATTAATTTTCTGCCAATTTTACCAATTGTCATCAACCTTCATCAATTCTTTGTCAAAATTTTATTCTTCATCAATTTTTATCAATTTTATTGATTCTTTATCAATTTTATTGATTCTTTATAATTTTTTATCAATTCTTTTGATTATTTATCAATTATTATCAATTTTATTGATTTTGTCTATTCTTCTTCAGGATAAAGGATAATCCTGAAGCCATCATAAACAATTCAAGTCTTAGACCATCTTGGGTCAAGAATTTTGAATAAATCCCTCATCTTTGTCGTGATCGTCGGAGTCAATTCTTAACTTTTGTCAATCCCTCCAAAATCCGACTTCCGGGTTAGAGTTATTTTCTTTCCCATCTGAGTTTCGACTCAGGTTTTTGTTTTCTCTTTATTTTCTTTTTTTAAAAGATCCGGGTTCTGACTCAGATCTCATTTTTATCTTCCATTTTTGGAGTTTTGAGTTCCGACTCAGACTTCCTTTTGGATCCAATGCTCGTATTTGACCAATCGTTGCTTTGAAAATCCGAGTGCTAAAACTTGGGTTTTCCCTTTTATTTTCTTTTTAAAGATCCGAGTTCCGACTCGGGTCTCATTTTTTCTATTTTTGAAGTTTTGAGTTCTGATCCGGATTTCCTTTCGGATCTAACGCTCGTGTTGGATCGATTGTTGCTTTGAAAATTCGGATGCTAAAACTTGGGTTTTCCCCTTTTATTTTCTTTTTAATGATCCTGGTTCCGACACGGATCTCATTTTTTCTATTTTTGGAGTTTCGAGTTTCGACTCAGACTTTCTTTCGGATCTAAAACTCATGTTGGATTGATCGTTGCTTTGAAAATCCGGATGCTAAAACTCAGGTTTTTCCTTTGTTATATCGCAAATTTTTACTTTTGCAAGTCAAACTGACATTTGAAAAAGATTTTGAAAATAACTCGCCTCCGTTTTTAAAATGCGAGAAAATTCCGTAGAATAGGACTCGCCTGTCGGTACAAGGTTCAACCGTTTCTGGCACCTTTACGAGGGGTAATTGAACCAAGGATCAAAAGTATGCTTAGCTTTGCTCAACTTATCTAAATCATGTTCTATTCCTAAATGCACAAGGAATCAGGCATGTGCTATGAATTTCAGAAAATGCAGGTTTGAAAACATGATGTTTGCTTAGAATAACTGAAATACTTAGAACAATTCTTGGAGAATATGCCACTTTAAAAATCGTGAATCATGATGAGAGAATATTTCTAAGGAAAATGAAAATCAATTTCTGAAGAATCTAGAGGTTTTGTGAAGATCGATTTCTGAGAAAACATGAAATGACTCAAAGAAGATTGATTTCTTTAAATTTGAACTTTGAAATAAAGAATATGACTTGGAAAATCATGATTTGAACTTGAGAAATACTTGAAATACCATTTGAAAACTCAGACTTTCGAGAAAATCAATTTATGAGAAAGACTCAAATTTTTTTGACAAACTCGATTTCTCTGAAATGGAATTGGGATTTGCAAATTTAGAAAATGATGCCAATTGAATGGATGGATATGGATTTGAAAGACATTGTTTTGAAGAATTGAGATTTTTTTTTTATATTTTTGAGAAATGCAGTGCATTTTAAAGTTAGCCTAAAAGTGTAGGCTGAATGTGGCTAATACGAAGATCACAAATCTGGGTTTCATTCATATTCTGACTATGGCCATGAATACGAATTCCACCAAGTTTGTCAACTTCCTAAGAGCTTGTGCATGTGCCATTAGTGTAGACCATGGTAGATTTGTAGAAATATGCATGAATTGGCATACATCAGATATTGAAATTTGTAGAATTAAACTATATGCAATGCTCCCTATTCTAAGCAGAAAATGTAAATCTTATTCCAAATATTACATTTGATATTTTATATTGAATTGAATAAAAGAGAAATAAAATGAAAGCTAAGTCTTCCACTTGAATAATCCTGCAAAACTAGAAAAAACTTGTTAGTGAAGACATGTCAGCTTTTCTAGATTTATCCAGCAATATCTGAAAATTGCTGGATTTATTTAGACATAAGCCTTTTTCCATGATTCCCTGAGATAAACATAATGAAATATGAAATAAAATGAAAGAAATAATAAAAATAAACAACTTTGAAATTTGGAATTTTGTAAAAAATAACAAAAATACCCCCGAAAATAAGACTATGGCCTTGAAATCAAAGTTTTCAGAAAGATATTTTGTAAAATACAAATTTTGAAATTCAAATGAGAATAAATCAAACACAAGATGATATGATATAATTGAAAATAATAAAATCCAAGTTAAGAATTTCAAAATTGAGGTCAAATGACCAAATTGCCTCTGATAGCAAGACTATGGCCTTAAAATCAGGGTTTTCAGAAAATATTTTGGTAAAAACTTGGAATTTAGGGTTTAAATAAGATCAAATAACAACTAAATCGAACATAAGGTGTCCTAGCATGATTTTAAACATGAAAAAACCCTTAAAACATGAACTTATACCCAAAAACCAGAAATATCATGAAAATCATGATTTTGGCAATGCTTCAAGATCCTGCTAGCACCCTGTTTTGCAATTTAACTCATCCAAGCATTAAATGATATCAAAAATCAGTAAAAATCTACATATGAATTTATTATAATCCTAAAATCAAATTGGAATCATGAAAACCTATTTTTAACATAAATTAGATACGAAAATTGCATAAAAACCCTAAAATATGCTATTTTTACCCACGGGCACGTACCAGTTTCAGTGTTAGACCCAAATCACGGGTCAATTTACCATGGAAATTCATAAAATTTTACAGAGAAATAATAGACATAAAAACAAAGATTCTCTTTTTACAGATCAGAAAAATCATCTTTTGTTAGAGAGATATCATTCCGGCAATCTATACTTGAATTTAGCGAATATAAAACTTATCAAAACAGACACTTCTGGTTTAAAATACAAAGAAAAATAGCAAAACACATCAAAAATTTCTGAGATTTCATAAGTGAATAAAAACATGTAGATAATGAACTTACTTTTTTACAGATCATTGATCGAATCTTCGATTAGGGAGATATGATCAACACAAGTTGAATTAGGGTTTGAAATAAGCATAACGAGTTCTAAAACATGGATCTGATATTATGACAGAGGAAAAATAGTGAATAGTGATATAAAAATACAGAAAAAACACAGTAAATAATAGGCATTAACATGAATCTATTGCACTTTACATATCACAAATTAGACTTTGGATGAGAGAAATAACGCAATTGCAAGTTACTTATAAAGTTCAGTAGCGTTTTTAATGATTGGAAATCACGATCCGATCTTTTATTTTTGTGTCAGAGTTATCGAATCCCAAAACCTCTGATTTTTTTATGAACGTTTACTGACATGTCCGTGGACGACATATAAAAAAACCAAAAATTTCTAACAAAGGTTTAAATATGAAACAATATGATTTCTACAGATCTAAAATCAGAATATACGAAAATCTAAGAAAACATTAAAAACAATGATTTAAACATGGAAAACAATAAGAAAAATCTAAATAACTTAACGAAATCTATTTTGATGATAAAATATATGAAATAAACATTAATATGACAATAAAAAAAATACAGAGAATTCAGGGTTGAAATTAATTTACCCTTTGAAAACTTGGATTTAACCCATTTAACAGGTAAATCTCATGTTTCGTTGGTTAAGAACATAGAAAGCAGCAATATGAATGATTCTAACAGATTAAAATCCTGAAAAAGCTTATCAAAATGAGTTAGATCACTTTATTGGGTCGACCTTGGGGTTCTTGGATGAAATCCATGGTTAAAAATTATGAAGAAAGGGGTTTCCATGGTGAAACCATGATAAAAAGTAATAAATTTCATAAAAATAATGAGATAAAAGGTGGAGATCTTACCTTAGATGTTGCAGCAATGGGAAAAGCAGCTAGAAAGAGAGAGAGGCTCCAAGAAACTGCTGAGAAAAGCACAGGGATCGACCTCCCCTATAGCCTCTTTACACAGGCAAAATTAGGTTAAAAAAAAAAGCTTAATTAATTCCCACTTTGTCCCTTTTAAAAACCTATCCAAAGCTATTAGTGGGGGGAGATTTTTCTAAAATTTCCTAACCTACATGGACTCTAGATAACCTAATTAGACTCCTAACTAAAATAAAAGACTTCCAAATGTTGCGCCACCTAGTGTGGGCCCACATTTGTTTTTAAAGCTTCAATTTAAAACCTTTAAAAACTACTAGTTAAAAATCTAAACAAAATTGTTTTTCAAATTTGGTTTTGACTCCTCTAAACCTCTAAACTAAGTAGGACATTGACTAACCCTGACCTTATCAAATGTGGCACCACCCAGAGTGGGCCCCACTTGAATTTTCAAAAATGATTTTAAAACTTGAAAATGAGAGATTTTTCAAAAGATATTTAAAAGTAGATTTTGAGATTGAAAGTTTTGAAATGGTACAGAGTCTTGACTGGGTGAGAACTCCTCTGGATATGGCGCCAACTGAGTGGGCCCCACATTAGAGTTTTGAAAGTTTTGAAATAAAGATTGAAAATGACTTTAAAAAGGGGTTAAAATCAACAAATAGAATTCAAAGGTTTGAAAATAGAGTTCTAAGTGAACTAGAAATCTGGATCAAAGTCCTGAACTAATTAGAACTCCGAGATTTTAGATTTTTGAAAGCCACATGAAGAAGTTTTTAAAATATTTCATCAGAATTGGTAAAATAAGTCAGAAAATATAGTCAAGGTTAGAGTCCTAACTCAACCGAAACTCCGAAATAGAGTCTTGAATCAACCGGGACTCTGCAAAATGACCTAATTTTTAAAAAACAAATGGAAAAGATAAAAATAAAAATAAAAATAAAAACAAACTTCAGAATAGACTCCTAACTGGATTAGAACTCTAGGACAGAGTCCTGATCAGATTGAAACTCTAGATTTGGTTTTTGGTATTTTCTGAAAAACAAATGAAAAAATAGTGAAAATAACAAGTATTGAAATCAAATAGAGTTTTGATCCAACTGGGACTCTGAGGACAGAGTCCTAATTAAACTAGAACTCTCAGAATTTTAGATTTTCTGAGAAAATAAATGAGAGGATTTTGAACAAGCGAAAACAAGATAGAATTGAAGTCCGGTTCAGAGTCTTGATCTGATTAGGACTCTGAAGAGGAGTCCTAATTCGAGTAGAACTCTAAAATTTTTTGGTTTTCTAAGAAGTAAATGGTGAGATTTAAACAAAACTTTTGAAAACCAGTAAAAGTGAAGTGAGAAAACAAATTTTGGATAGAGTCCTAATTTGATCAGGATTCTGGGATAAAATCCCCGAATTTTGAAATTCTATAATAAAGGTATAATAATTTTGATAGATAGAAAGATTTTTGAAAGATTCTCTTAAAATTGAAATCAGGGTCAGAGTCCTGATCCAACTAGGACTCTCTGAATAGAGTCCTGGTTCAACTAGAACTCTGAGTTTTTAACTTATTTCGAAAGATTATGAAAGATTTGGTTAAGAACAAGTAAAAATAGCAAGGAAAGATAGAGTCCTAATTCGACTGAAACTCTGAAGAAGAGCCCTAATCCGACTGGGATTCTTGAAAAAGAGTCATAATCTAACTAGGACTCTGGGATTTTAGCCAAAATGAAAGATTTTGATAGGTTTTCTAAAAAATAGGTAAAAAGGTTAGTAAAAAGTAGAGTTCTGATCCGACTAGGACTCTGGAAAAAGAGTCATGATTTAACTAGGACTCTAAAATTTTGACCAAAATGACAAAAATTGTTACGACAATAAAGTCGTACATGATACTTCAAGTACAAGGTTTTGATGATGAACAAGTGAATCAACTATATTTCAGCTAAGGCAATGAAGAAAGATGACAAGAATTGAAGAATTCGATGAAGAATCTTTGAAGACTAGTGTGCAAATGTTAAATTCATTAAAAATCTTAGATTCTTGTAAGAGCCTTACTTAGAGTGCATATTTCAGTTGCATTTCACCTAAAAAGTCTTTAGAAAAACTTTTCTAAAAGAACCCTTCATGAAAATCTTTTTAGAAAACTCTTTATTTAATTTTTCGTGTTTGTTAGTCGACCAATAGACTAACGAGTCGACTAATCCTTTCGCACCAATTTTTCTAAGCAAAATATCATTTTTGTCAAATTAGTCGATCAAAGGTTTTATCAGTCGACCGGACAGAATGTTTGTTTTCTGGAAATTTAGCAGCAGTCAACTAATGATTTTATCAGTCGACCGGACAAAACATGTATTTTCAGAAATATTTAGCAGCAGTTGACTTAAAGATTTTTCAGTCTACTGATGATATTATTAGTCGACTAACTTTTTCTCTAGTCGACTAAGTTTCAAAAGTTCAGATTTTTAAACGGCTTAATAAACACATTAGTCGACCGACGATAACTGTCAGTATACTAATAGTTAATTATCAATTGACTAACTTCTGTTCCAGTCGACTAATTTTGCCATTTTTCTGTAACTTTTAAAAGGCATGTCTTTTCATTTTTCAAACATTTTGATCATTCAAAATGGACTGTTTTGACACCCTTTCATACTCTCAACGTATGGAATCTTTCAACTATAAATATGAGTGCATTCCACACTCAAGAGCAATGCAATCCAATCGAATTACATTGAATTACTTTTTGCTTTTCACTCATATTCATTTTTCTCACTCACTTGATATTTTTCACTTCTGTTTTCACTCAAATTCCTTTGAGAGACAGTGAATTCGTGAGTTGAGTATTTCAACAACCTCAAAAGCTATTTGCATTCATAAGAAGAGCTCGTAGGTTGTTTGTAAGTTGTTACTTATTTCATTTTTCTGTATAAGGAAAGACTCCTTGGTTTAAAGGAGTTGTTTGCTTTCAGTAGGTGTGTTACTGAAAGTGGGATCAGATTTGGTATGTATGATCTTGTAGTTACACAAGATTGATAGTGAAAATCTCAAGCGAGTTTTGCTTGGGGACTGAATGTAGGTCTGGAAGACCGAACCAGGATAAATTCTTGTGTTCTTTGTGTGATTGCTTTGTGAATTTCAAAATCCGTCAAAATTCTGAAGACTATATTTAAAAGCACTATTTACCCCCCTCTAGTGCTCGTTGCCTCAATCCTACTGCACTTTCATTTGTATCAGAGCAGGTTAGCTATATTTTGATCTTACCATCATCTAGCATGGCAACAACATCATCTCAGCACAAAGAAGGATGCTCCTTTGTTCGTCCTCCTCGCTTCGACAGAACAAACTATGGATACTGGAAAGTGAGAATAACAGTATTCTTACAATCCATGGATCTCGAAATTTGGAGAGTTGTTTCAGAAAAATACCAAATGCCATCAACTGATTTCAGTCAATGGACCGATGAAGAAAAGAAGACTGCTTCACTTAATGCCAAAGCTATGAATGCATTGTATTGTGTTGTTGACAAGGTAGAGTTCAATCGTATCTCTCAATGCTCTACAACAAATGAAATCTGGCATACTCTTCTCGTGACTCACGAAGGTACGTCAAAGGTAAAAGAATCTAAAATTGCTTCTTTAGTTCATAAATTTGAATTGTTTAAAATGAAACAAAATGAATCTATATTGGACATGGTAACTAGAATGACCGATATTACTAACACTCTAAAATCCCTTGGAAAAGAATATTCACAAGTGAATTTAGTTAGAAAAATTCTAAGGTGTTTAACTCCTGAATGGGAGAGAAAAACCACAACTATAGAGGAATCAAATGATTTAAACACTCTCACTCTTGAAGATTTGGTTGGTAACTTAATGGCATATGAAGTCTAACTTCAAGACAGACAAGAAGAACACAAGAAGAAATCTCTTGCTTTTAAGGCTACTTCTGACTCTGAAAATTCAGAAGAAGATTAAGATGAAGATATTGCCCTCATTACAAGGCAATTCAAAAGATTCATCAAAAAGGGAAGATTTTAAAGAAAGGTAAAGAAAGCAGATTCTTCCAATCCAAATGAAGTCAAGTGCTTTAACTGCAAAAAGGCAGGACACATCAAGAAAGATTGTCCTCTTCTCAAGACCAAGGACCAATTCAAGAAGAAAAAGGCATTTCAAGCATGTTGGGATGATAGTGACTCCTCCTCCGATGAAGCATTAAATGAAGAAGTCGCCAACATGTGCTTTGTAGCACAAGAAGACTTGGTAAGTCAATTTGAGTATGATGATTTATTAGAAGCATTCAATGATTTATATGCTAAATTTAAGAGTTTAAGTTCTAAAAACAAAGAGTTAAAAACTGAAAATTCAACACTTGACTCTCAAAACAAAGTGTTACTTCAAGAGATAGAAGATCTTAAGAAGGAAAACTCTTGTCAAGCATTTAAGATAAAAGAAATTGGAATTAGAACCACTCTCTTACAAAAAGAAATAACTAGTCTAAAAGAAAAATCAAATGATCTTTTTTCTATAGTGACCAAATTCACAAATGGACATGAAAATCTAGAAATACTTCTTGGTTCTCAAAGATGCTCTGTTAATAAAACTGGATTGGGATATAGCTTCTTTGATACGCAAAATAGACCAAGCTATGTGGTGAAGAATCAAAGACAATATTCTCAACCATTTGTTCAAAGAACTAAAATTTCTAGTTATAATAGAAATGCATTTGGTCATGGAACTTATAATGCTTATAAGCCTAGACATGATTACTCTAGAAATGCTAAATTTTTTTTATCAAAGGAAATCAAAATCCAAATGGATATGGGTTCCTAAGACTAACTCTCATGGACCCAAAAATATAAAGGGGTCAAATGCTTTGTCTTCTAATTTTGTTGTAGATACACAAAATAAGGAGCAAATGGATATTGGACATCGGTTGTTCCAAACATATGACTGGAAGGCCGAAGTTATTTTTCACCCTCCAAAGTAAGGATGGAGGAACCGTCACCTTTGGTGACAATAACAAGAGAAAAGTAATCGGTATCGGTAACATTGGTAATCCAAAATTTCTCTTGATAGAAAGTGTTCTTTTAGTAGATGGTTTAATGCATAATTTATTATCCATTAGTCAATTATGTGATAAAGGTTTTCTTGTTTCTTTTGAACATGATTTATACTTAATTTCTGATTTTCAATCTAAAAAGATCATTTTTAAAGGTAAAAGAAGGAACAATGTGTATGAACGTTATCTAGATGAGTTACCCACTTTTAATGAAAAATGTCTTATTGTTTCAAATGAAATTCAATGGTTATGGCACAAGAGACTTGGACATGTTAACTTTAAAATTATTTCCAAGTTATCCAAGAATGATCTTGTTAGAGGCCTACCTAGAATACCATATAAGAAGGATCATTTATGTGATGCTTGCCAAATGGGTAAACAAATTAAGAGTTCTTTTAAAGCAAAAGATATAGTTTCAACAAAACGTCCTCTTGAACTTTTACATTTTGATCTATTTGGACCATCTAGAATTCAAAGTTTGAATGGTAACAAGTATGTTTTTGTTATAGTAGATGATTATTCTCGATTTACATGGGTGATTTTTCTAAAAAGCAAAAATGATGTTTTTTTTGAATTTTCCAAACTTTGTAGAAGAATTACAAATGAAAAATATACATCTATTATTAAAATTCGTAGTGATCATGGTGGTGAATTTGAAAATGAATCTTTTCTAAAGTATTGTGATTTACATGATATATCTCACAACTTTGCTTTTCCTAGAGCGGCTCCACAAAATGGAGTTGTTGAAAAAAAGAATAGAACTTTGCAAGAATGTGCTAGAACCATGCTTCAAGATAAAGATTTACCAAAATACTGTTTTTGAAAAAAATCTCAAAATCATACCTTATTAGTTGATCGATAAATTTCTAGTCGACTGATGTTTAAATTTTTTTTTTTACTGAAGGAATCATACCTTATTAGTCGACCGATAAAATTCTAGTCGACTGATGTTTTTTTTAGATTTCAAATGAAGTGACCCGATACCCCTTGGATTTTTTTTGCAATCGTTTTTTAACACCCATTTTTTTTACACACCGTTTCGTTTTTATGCCTGTATGTTTTCCCCTTTTCATAAACGAAACCCTCTCTCTCTCTCTCCTTTGTCTCTTCCGAAAACCCCTCAGAGTGTCAGACGAATCCTCGCCGAAATCCTCTTGCCGTGACAGGGTGCCTCTTCAGCCAACGATGTTTGCGTCAGCCTCTTTTCACCTGCCGTCATTCACCGCATTATCTCCTATTTCTGTAGCAGATGAACTCCTCCTCACCAAAACCCTCTTGTCGCAACTAAGGAGTTTCTACTGTAACGCCTAACAGCATCCATGGCAGCGTTGAAAAGCCAAACAACATCTATTGTGTCTCAGCCTGCTCTTCTCTGAGACTCGTCGTTTTCTGTAGCAGCCAACTCCTCTACAATGTCTCCACTTGTTCCTCTCAAAGAATTTGTTGATCAATCACTCCCACCAGACGCCATTTGAAAGCCGACATCAACTACGATTCTTCTTTAACATGTGAATCTATTTCGTTCCTTATCAACCATGCCTCGTCAGAAGACTGCATCCGCACAAGGTTCTCCTCCAACTACACCATAAGCACGTCATGGATTTTCTCTCAGACTACTCAGAAATCCTCTTTTATATGATACTTTTGGATCGATTTTTGCACTTCCTATTTTACTAGTCTGCAATGTCTCATTTCATCTATTTTCTCGTTACAAAATCAGAGAATTATTCTCAGGCATTTTCCACCTTTTTGATGCCGGTGTAGACCCCCTTCATTATCCTTTACTGATCCACTTGTTTTACACAAATTTACAAATTGATCATGAAACTGGATTTCTTTCCTCTGTTGTTCGCGATGTTAAAATTGAGTTTGATTGTAAACTGCTTGGACAAATCCTAGATATTCCACCTCCAGAAACTCTTTTCAATACTATTGAACTTAATGATGAAAGAATTTTTGAACAAATTCTTCTTCCCGGTGCACCTCATTGTCCTCCTTTCAAAAATACCAATCTTCAAACTCGCGCACACATTGCTGGATGAATTCTTGCCCACAATGTTCTACCTAAAACTGAATCTTTTGATTACTATTCCACAGATCTCTCTACGGCTCTTTATGTCTTATTTGGAAATATTTCTGTAAATTGGGCCAACGTGTATTTTACTAATTTGTGGAAACAAAAACCTTTTCTTTCGTATGGATGTCTTCTTACTTGTATTTTCAGATATTTCAAAGTACCCTTAACCAATGAAAAATATATTGAACAAAAGGAGTTCTTTGATCAAACTATTTTTAAACGTATCAAAATCAAATATCTGCCTCCTTTAAACTTTGATCAAACTGAACCATCTGAACCATCACTCTCTGAACCCTCACCATCTTCTGTGACACCTTCACTCAAGCAAAATGAAAGAAATTTACTACTAGTCAAGACAATGATGAAATTTTGCAGCGAATGGAAGCTTTGGAGCTGCATCAACACACTTTTCGTGAAGATGTGACTCAACAACTTTCTTCAATTCAGAAAGATATTGCTGAACTCAAGGAGATGATCAAGCAACACTTCTCTTGATATTTGTTTACTGTCCTTACTGAACTTTGATACTTTATGGGTTGTAATATTTTGAACTTGAATTTGCATTTGGCTTATGCTATGTCTGCCCTTACTCTTTTTGCTTATGACAAAAGGGGGAGAAAAAGATAGAACTTGCATGAGACAAAATTGTATTCATGAAAAAGTTCTAGAAATGTATGAAGTAATGATGGAAATGCAAAACAATCAATATGTGCTATATGTGCTTTGATTGTACTAACTTTTAATGTTTTGCAGCATATTGATAAGGGGAGTAAAATCTCCATCTATGAATCTAAATGCTCCATTTTTGACTAGTTTGTCATCATAAAAAAGGGGGAGATTGTTACGACAATGAAGCCATACATGATACTTCAAGTACAAGGTTTTGATGATGAACAAGTGAATCAACTGTATTTCAGCTAAGGCAATGAAGAAAGATGTCAAGAATTGAAGAATTCGATGAAGATTCTTTGAAGACTAATGTGCAAATGTTAAATTCATTAAAAGTCTTAGATTCTTGTAAGAGCCTTACTTAGAGTATATATTTTGGTTACATTTCACCTAAAAAGTCTTTAGAAAAACTTTTCTAAAAGAACCCTTCATGAAAATCTTTTTAGAAAACTCTTTATTTAATTTTTCGTGTTTGTTAGTCGACCAATAGACTCACCAGTCGACTAATCCTTTCGCACCAAATTTTCTAACCAAAATATCATTTTTGTCAAATTAGTCGACCAAAGGTTTTAACAGTCGACCGGACAGAATGTCTGTTTTCTGGAAATTTAGCAGGAGTCGACTAATGATTTTATCAGTTGACCGGACAGAACATGTATTTTCAGAAATATTTAGCAGCAGTCGACTTAAATATTTTTCAGTCTACTGATGATATTATCAATCGACTAACTTTTTCTCTAGTCGACCAACTTTTTCTCTAGTCGACTAAGTTTCGAAAGTTTAGATTTTCAAACGGTTTGATAAACACATTAGTCGACCGACGATAACTGTCAGTCTACTAATAGTTAATTATCAGTCGACTAACTACTGTTCCAGTCGACTAATTTTGTCATTTTTTTGTAACTTTTAAAAGGCGTGTCTTTTCATTTTTCAAACATTTTGATCGTTCAAAATTGATTGTTTTGACACCCTTTCATACTCTCAACGTATGGAATCTTTCAACTATAAATATGAGTGCATTCCACACTCAAAAGCAATGCAATCCAATCAAATTACATTGAATTGCTCTTTGCTTTTCACTCATATTCATTTTTCTCACTCACTTGATATTTTTCACTTCTGTTTTTCACTCAAATTCCTTTGAGAGACAGTGAATTTGTGAGTTGAGTATTTCAATAACCTCAAAAGCTAATTACATCTCATTTGCATTTATAAGAAGGGCTCGTAGGTTGTTTGTAAGTTGTTACTTATTTCATTTTTCTGTAAAAGGAAGGACTCCTTGGTTTAAAAGAGTTGTTTGCTTTTAGTAGGTGTGTTACTAAAAGTGGGACCGGATTTGGTCTGTATGATCTTGTAGTTACACAAGGTTGATAGTGGAAATCTGAAGCGGGTTTTGCTTGGGGACTGGATGTAGGTTTTGAAGACCGAACCAAGATAAATTCTTGTGTTCTTTGTGTAATTGCTTTATGAATTTCAAAATCCATCAAAATTCCGAAGATGATAATTAAAAGCACTTTTCACTCTCCTCTAGTGCTCGTTACCTTGATCCTACTGCACTTTCAGAAATGTGCAAGGATATGACCACAACTGGTTTAAAATCAGAATGTAGTTTTGAAAAGATTCAAAAAGATAAAAAGATAGAGTCCTGATCCAACTCGGACTCTAAAATTTTTGGGATTTTTGACGAATAAAAGAATCCAGAAGTGACACCACCTAAATGGGCCTCATATGAGAATTGAGATCAATTGAAATTGAGTTTCAAATGAATCTAGATTATTTTCTGAGGAAAACATTTCAAAACATAAGATTCTGGGGGTTGGCAAATGGCAAAAATGTCGATTTAAAACCTAGATTTTGAAATTGATTTTGAAAGAAAGGTTTTTAAAACTTAAATCTGGATTTAATATTTTAAAAACGGAAGTTCTGGATCTCAATAATGAGATGAAATGACATGCAATGCTACGCAATGCAATGAAATGATATGTCGAATGCATGCAATGATATGCAATGACATATGCAATGTAAACACTGGATGAGGGTGAAAATTTGGGGTGTTTACACCCTTTTATTTTCTTTTTAAAGATTCGAGTCCTGACTTGGGTCTCATTTTTTTAATTTTTAGAGTTTCGAGTTTTGACGCAGACTTCCTTTCGGATCTAATGCTCGTGTTGGACTGATCGTTGCTTTGAAAATTCGGATGCTAAAACTTAGGTTTTCCCTTTTATTTTCTTTTTAAAGATCCGGGTTCTGACTTGGGTCTCATTTTTTCTATTTTGGAGTTTCGAGTTCTGACTCAGACTTCTTTTCGGATCTAACACTCGTGTTGGACCGATCGTTGCTTTGAAAATCTGGATGCTAAAACTCAGATTTTTCTCTTTTATTTTCTTTTTAAAGATCTAGGTTTCGACTCAGGTCTCTGTGATCATGCAAAATTTTCCCTCTCGTTCCTCTTTTCCTTTCTTTTCGCCTTTCTAGACTCTATTCTCTTTTTGAAGGGGAATAAAAGATAGAAAAGAAGAAAGAATGAGAAAAGGAAAGAAGAGAGGAACTCTTTTGCAAGGTCGCATCTGACCAAAATTTTGAAAATTGTTTTAAAATCAGTTGCCTCCATTTTGAAAATTTTGCGGGAAAATAGAGAGACGGGATTTGCTCGTCGATACGAGGTTCTACCGTTCTTGGCGCCTTTACCAGAGGTAATCAAACCAATGATCGAATTTATGCGTTTTTGCTTTGCTAAAACATCATCTAAGAATTTATCCTAAGTCTAAATGCATAAAGAATCATGCTTGTGCAATGCAAGGATGTATGCTCTTTTGAGAAAATGTTTTAAAAATTTCCAGGTTTTCTGAGATGAACTTGATAATGGAGTGAATAAGTGATTCAAAGGATTGAATTTGAAGTAGATCTGGAAGAAGAGACTGGAATTTCCAAGTTTTGGAATGATGAGGATTTTGGAGAGATAAGTTTGTGGATGAAGAGAAAAGGGTATTTAGAATTGGCATCTTGAAGTAAGAAATGATTTTCAAAGTCATAATGGACTCTGAACTAGGATCAATTTTCAAGAATTGATTTTGAATTCAATATCTAAACAGGAATTTGAATTTTGAATTTGAGGAACAACTTTGAAATTGGTTTTAAAAAATTGGAATTGAAATTGGTTTTGAAAATTTGGAATGAAATTTGATTTTTGAAATGAAATTTTGATCTAATATCCAAGATGGAATTGGATCTGAGATCCGAGATGGGGTTGGATCTAGATTCTGAAATTCTAGATGGAATTTGATCCGAAGTCTAAGATTCAAGATGAGGTTGAATTCTGGATCCTAAATGGATTCAGATCCGAAGTCTAAGATCCAAGTTAAAGTTGAATTCTGGATCCTAAATGGAATTAGATCTGAAGTCTGAGATCCAAGATCAAATTGAACCCGGAATCTGGGACCTAGAATGGAATTTTGGATCTGAATTCTAAGATCCAAGGTTGGATTGGATCCGGAATCTGAAACCTAAAATGGAATTTGGATCTGAAGTCTGAGATTCAAGACGGGATTGGATTCTGAAGTCAATGATGGAATTTGGATCTAAAGTGTGAGATCCAAGATAAAGTTGAATTTTGGATGCTAAATGGAGTTAGATCTAGGATCTGGAATCCAAGATGTAATCTGGATCTGAAGTCTGAGATCCAAGGTGAATTGGGTTCTAACTTTGGATTTGGATTTTGAAAGTCCAAATGAGACTTCTAGAGATGGGTCTGGGTTTTTAAAACCCAAATTGAATTTAGGATTTAGGAAGAGTCAAATTTGAGATTCAGAATCAATCTCAAACTTTGATTTTGAAATTGAGAATCAAGACTCAATCTTTAGATAAAACTTTTGAGGATAAAGAACAAACTTGATTTTAAAGTTTGAATTTGAATTTTGAAGAGGAATAAAAAATTTCAAAGTTGATTTTGAGATATAGATTTGAATTTAAATTTGAAATTTCAAAGTCAAATTGGACTTTGAAATCAAAATTTTTAATCTTTGAAATGGGATAGAAGAATGAATTGAAATAGAGATTGAAGAAAGATGTTTGAGATCACTAGGAGTTTTGGAAAAGGAATTTTTAAAAATATGATGCAATTCTGTCCTGAATGATGAAATAAATTTAAAAAATTTTGAATTTAAATTTGAAAATCATGTTTCATTCTTTAAGTGAATTGAAATAAGATTGAGAGTATAATACACTCCTGACTATGGTCATTGAATGTATTATATAATAATCATATTTAAATTCAGGTGAAGAATGGAACACATTTTGGTGCTTTTATAGAGTTTAAAATGAAATTAACTCTCAATATATCCTGACTATAGCCATTGATATATATTTTGAGTTAATTTTAAGTTAAACTCTGATAAAAGAAAAAGAAAATATTTGAAAATATGATGATTTTTGAAAAAAGATCCGGTGTGGATCCAATGTTATTCCATAAAAGATGAAAATCCTAAGTTTTGTTCACATCCTGACTATGGCCATTGATGGAAATCATCAACTTAGGATTAATCACCTCTTATTAGAATTGTGCACGTGCCATTCGTGTTCCCATTTGTGAATTTTCAGGAATAAAGAAAATGATGAAAGAAATGATATTTACATGCTCATCCATTCTAAACTAATGCTGAAAATGTAAATATTTTCATTACATCTAACTATTACAAATTGGGGAATACAAAGAAGTAATAAAATCCTAAATCTAGAAAAAGATTTTGACATTTTTTTGAACATTTCCTGCAAAACAGAGTTAGTACTAGATGTATATAGGAAGCAATTTACATAACACCACTTTGAACCTAGGATGCGATTGATGAAGTACTCATGTATATATTTTAAAATGCAATGCAAATGACAAAATATGCACTAGATTTATGTGTTGAGTAAATATTAGAACATATATGTAATATCCTAAAGTAATGATGAAATTCAGGTTTGTTGAAAGATGTGAAAGAGTGTTCTGAATTAATTAGGATATATATACTATCTAAATGGAAATATGATGTTCTAAATTACTGGGAAAGTGGAAGCTGACATATATGCATAATACCCTAAATTAGTGGTAAGATGAGGTGCCGAGTGGGGTGCAATATGCCATGAGCTGGATGCAAATCCAGGTGGTACAACGGTGAAGGATAACGACATTTTGTTTGCAGCGATACTGCCGATACATGAGAGGCTATAACATCGCTTGACACTGTTGTAGACGAGTGGTAAAAGAAAGGGAAAGAAAAAAAAACTTTATGGTGTGGGTATACAAGGTTACAACAATATTGGGCCATGGCTGTAGATACTAAAAAAAGAAACACACTAGTACATTGGTGCTAATGTAAACGCATAATAGCTACAGTATGTCTGCAAATGCTGCAGAAAATGAAAATTCAGTGGTACAGATGAAGGTAAAAAAAAAGGGTGTCACGGTAAAGGCAAGGGTGGTGGTGAGGGTATAGAAGACCTTCAGCAATGCTATCACTACTGTAGGCACCCAAAAGTTACAACCGAGTATTGTTAATGCTGTGAAGGGATTAAGAGAAAGCTACAACCAAGTGATCTTTCATTTGGCCTCACACGATCAGTCGCCTGTATGGGATGAGGGATGTGGCTGAAGGCAAGTGGTGATGAACTATGAGGGTAAGTAGAATGGAAGCATATGACTTATGCTATATGCAAAATAGTGACAATGGAAAGGATAGTCACGTGACACTCAGTAGAGGCAACTGGGAGAAATGCATGCATTGCTGCGGGTGACAGAGAGCAATCCTACAACAGGTTGCATTGTTACCCCCCTTTTTACCTATTCTAATCAGATTCATAGGATAAACACTAGAGGTCCGAATGCAGGTGGGCTGGTGGTTTGAGGTGTGTGCGCTAATGAATGCACAACAATGGATGTTTGTTAAAAAAAAAAAATCCTGCGATATATAAATTGTTGATCAATGCATATTCATCTTCAGAAGCATCACTGCATCTTGCTGAAGCAAATCAAGTCCGAAGGTTCTTTGTAACCTTAAAAACAAATAATCTTTGGTTCAAAAAAGAAAACAAAAAAAAATGACGTGATCTGATGTGATTCTTCATGGCTTTAGGAGGCCATTAATCACATTGATACTGGAAGTAAGATGGAATGGAAAGCTAAAAAAAAAAGACTTATTAATTAGGCAAAAAGTGGGAAGACTTAGGGAGCATGACTCTCAGCCGTGTCATTATAGGCTTTGGGTAGCAGAGAAAATCACCACCAAGAGACAAGGGCATATGCTGGGCCTACCATTGTAACGATTCATCAAAATCCTTGACCCTTGCAGATTTACAACTTCATGATTGTAGGACAACTGCGAGACAATGGGTAGGCTAACAAAATACAAGAGTGCAGAGACAGAGACACTACAACTGTGTTACAACTAATAAAAGAAACACAAAGAATGAAAAAGAAAAGAAAAGAACAGATAACTAAATGGGGAAAATGGATAGCATACTTAAGATGGGATGATATGCCGATGAAAGAATGAATGAAAGGCATACAAATGGATGCTATGATGAACCTGAACTATCAGATACACAAAGTATATGGATGAAATACCTAAATGGTGAATTAATCATAATGGAAGTGGGGATACGAATGAAAGAATATCAGATGAATGTGCTCGGCACATACCTTAAGGATGATGCGAAACAGAGATTATGACACCAGTTTGTTTGAGATGACGACTAGCGATCTCACAGCTACTTAGCTAAATGCTAATCAAAACATCAGGTACAAGTGAACAAACAAACAAAATATATGACGAATTTCCATTGTATTGCAGTTTATCAGAATTATCATAAGGCTGAGGACAACCTCGATCTATTTACTCTCGTTAATCAGCTAATCAATATCTGCTAAATCGGCATAGCAAATTAAATCCTGCCGTGCCGACCTTAATTTAAGGATAATGAGTCCAGTCAGGTGAATAAAAATAAATTCTGTCATCCGATGAAACCACAAGGCAAGATTATGACAATGACAATGCAACCAAAAAAAGATAAGAATAGAGTTGTACAGGGCATATACCAACAAAAAAAATAAATAAATCATGATACCTCAGACAAATGTTTATTATAAGAACTAAGGGTTTTGTCTGTAATAACAACAACGAATTAGGAAATGTAAACAAAGAAGGAAAAACATATCAGAATTAGGAAATTCCACTTGCTATTGCACAAAGAAGAGGGCTGAAATTGCTATCAGCAATCCAAACCGCACTCATGGTGCGTAAATGGGGATTAAAACAAAACAGAAAACAAAGAGAAAAAAAATGATGAGGGAAAAAGAGAAGGAAAAGAATAGCAGAGTAAGTAAAAAAAAACTCACCGGGTAGCCTCACGCTGCAAGAAATAGAAGAGAAATGGAGATGTTAATGGCGGATATTGCCTGGAGATGGGGTCGAAGCCGGATGTCTTTTTGCTACTGCCTCCCTTTTCTCCGCTCCCCTTGCTCTGCTTATATAGGGAGGGAAGAAGCATCGAGAGAGAGGGGAGGTTAGGGATCGATGAACCATTCATAGGGGAGGATGATCCAAGGGTTGAAAATGGGGGATTACAGCGGGAGCATGCGAGGCTGGGCCGTTGGCGTTGAAGGGCTTAGGGAGGAGATGGTGGCCGTTGGTGATGGAAGGTTGGGGAATGGCCATGGTGGGTTTGGCGATGAAGGAGAGATTGAGAGTGGGAGAGAAGCGCCGTCCTGGGCTCCCGACCCCTTCTTGCGAAAAGTTCTCAAAATCCTAAAAAAAAAAGAAAACTTTCAACGCCCCCCCTCCCCCTTTGATTTAAGATATTTTATAAAGAGGGGGCTCGTTTCGAGAGTTTTTCTAAATAATTCTTCACAAAGCGGTTTTAAAAAAAAAGGGTTTTAGAAAAGGACATTTTCAAAAGGGAGTTTTTCAAAACTATTTTTTTTCTTTTCTATATTTTTTTTTTGTTCTTTTCTTCATTTTCTATATTTTTTTGATATTTTTGGAATAAAATCCTAAAATTTATGAGAAAACAAAGATTATTATTTTTTTGTATTTTTGAGAAATATTTATAAAAGAGGGTTTTCAAGGCTATTTTGGGAAAAAATGGGTTTGGACCCAAGTTTTGAGAAAATATTTGAGTTTTAAACTTCGAATCGAGGAATATAATGCAATGGATCCAAACGGATATCGGACAAACTGTATGAGCCTTTCAAAAGGTTATTTTGGTAATTTTGAGAATCTGGTTTATAAATCGGATGACGAAGCTCAGATTTGGATTTTGACAATGGATCCGGATCCGAAATCGAGTCAGACATATGAAATAGATTTAACTTCAAAAAAACCTGAGAAATAAACTGATATTTAGATTTAAATCTGACTCAATTACCCAGAAAATGGGGTCAAGGGCAAAAAGGGAATATTTACAACATTTTAAAAATTTTGGGGTCTTCACAGATGCCCCTCTTTACTACAAAGTCGGTTGAAAGCCGAGCTTAGTGAAAAAAAAAACACTCCAAATTTTGAAAAAATGTTTCAATCAGCAGATCTGAGCTGGGTGTAGAAGAATTTATTTTGGAAAACATGGCTTTTCAGGCTTAAAACTTTGTCCTAAATGGTTCTGGGGGGACAAAATCCTCGACAATGATATGACTGAATAATAGAAATGAGGAAATCGTGATGGGATTTTGGATGAAGATCCCGAAATGATGAAAGATAAGAATTTTGATCAAGTCTCATGGGTGAGACAAGATCAACCTTTGGAATGACTCAGGTTTAGCCCTTAAACTGGATGGGACAAAGATAGGTCAAGATAAATTGGATGAAAAAATGAATATAAACAGACCACGATGGGACATTTTTTTTTGGGGAATGCTTCGTGAGATGAAACTCAAGTATGATCCTTTCCTGGATGGATATATATAAAGCACAGATTCCTTTGTGGGGAAAACCATAATGGGAATGGGAAGATTATCTCGTCAAAACGAGGTTCAAGTTTAACCCAAACCTGAACGAAAGATACCTCGTGGAGCGAGGTTCAGGCTTCACCCTTATCCTGAAGGGGACAACCATACAGAATGCTCGAACGAGGAAGCCATGATGGGACAACAAAATGCATCGCCAAAGCGAGATTCAGGTTTCACCCTTGACCTGAGTGGGGGTAAACCGTACGAAATCCTTGGATGAAGAAACCGTGGTGGGACTAGAAAGGATATCTAGTCGAAACGAGACTCAGGTCTAACCCTAACCTGAATGGAAAGTACCTCATGGAGCGAGGTTCAGGCTTAACCCTTAACCTAAAAGGGGCGACCATACGGAATCCTCGGATGAAGAAACCATGATGGGACCTTCGGAATTTGGACGAACAAATCCAGAAGGGGTTTGTGAGAAGAGAAAAATAAGGGATTCCCTAAAGCTTAAAAAGGGGATGATCTGGGGCGTCTCATTGCTGAGACTAAATCAGCTTTCTAAAAACAGGCGACCTCTCACAGAAGGTTTGGGTGATACCTCGAAGAACGAGGTAACATGTTTAATCCTTAGCCTGAATGGATACAGAATCCTCGAGGATCGAGGAAACTGTGATGGAACCTCTAGACTTTGCATAACAAGTTCAAGAGGGGTTTGCAAAAGGATGAAAATGGGGGTCCCTAAAGCTTGAAAAGGGGTTGATCTTGGGCGCCTCATTGCTGAGACTGAAAATAGATTTTGACAATAACAGACCTTTTGCAGAAAGTTCAAGTTTAATCTTTATCCTGAGCGGAAATTGTCTATGTCGGGACAGTGGGGGAACGCAGGGAAGCGTGCAAATATGAGAACGCTCAGATCAAACGGAAGGAAAGGACTTTTCAGTCCTAAGAAGGGATGACGTCGAGACACGTCAAGACGAATATCAAGTTCACACTTCATATTCGGATAACGAAAAAATATTGCCAATAAGATGCCAAAAATTGTAGTTGATTCAGAATTTATGCTTATGTGTGAAAATATTACCTCTTTCTACCTAGAGTATTAACTCCAATTGAGTTAACTCTGTAGAATCAAGAATTAAATTCAAAAATTTTGTTGTTGAGTTTCTTCAAGGAAGATATCAATTTCCTTGATATGACAAGAGAGGAAATATTCTTAGCTTCATAAAAGCAATTGAGTGAAAAGATATTGATAAAAGAATTTCACATAGATAAAGATGATTCCTGACAGTTTCAGGCAGTTTGATATCCTGGGGCTTTTTCCATGATGATCTTTTTGCACCTTTTTTAAGTCATGGAGCTTTCTTGGGTTCTTACATCATCCTTCATTTTGGAGATGTCCTGACTTTTCTCTCTTTCTCGGAGAAGGGTACGTCACAAACTCCTTCATCTTGGAGATGTTCCGATCCTTCTTTTTCTTTCTCAGGAATTAGGCTTGATGACATTGGTTCAAAATAATCTGAATGATAGCAGAAATCAAACATCTTTTAGGGTTTGTCGAGAGGTTCATTGCAGTCGCCTTCATCTTGACGGTGCTCCAAACATTCCCTGGAAGGATCCTTCACAAACTCCTTCATCTCGGAGATGATCCAAATCTTCTTTGGCCCCGGGGGTCTAGCTCGCATATTCGTCTTCATCTTGATGACAATTGAGAGATCCCTTTTGCGGATATTTGATTGCAGCTCAAAGGACTGATGAGATATGGATTGGGTAGGTTCTTTTTTACTGCCCAAGATATTTCCACTGACTTATTGTTAGAAGAATGATCTTTAAGAATGTGCCATAGCTATGATCAATATCATCTCACTTATGGCTTTTCAACATCATTGAATTTTTCCTTTGCCGGTCATATCAAAGATTTTTCTTCATCCTCTTGGTTGACCAACAGAAAAAGCTTGAATTCAGTTCTTATTTCGCAAAAGTCTTGCTCTTTTGAAAATAATACTGAAGGTAGTTTGAGGTAATTCTTTTATATGATGAAAAGCCTTGAGATCAACAATGGTTTTGATAGCAAATTGACAAAATATTCTTGAAATCCTTGATGAATGTAATCGCTTAATATCGAATCGACACATCCATAACAAAATTCTCCTCTCTTTTTCTCCAAAAAGAGAGACTCAGACTTAAGCCCTTAATTGAATGGGAAGTTGGAAATACTCCTCTCTTCCCCAAAGAGGAGGTGTTTGCAAAAGAGAACTTTCAAAGAGAAATTAAGTTTTCGTCAAACCTTCCTATCTCTAGGCTTCTCTTATGGAAAGGCGACCGAAAAAACAAAGCTGAGAAAGTATCACAGAGGAACGAGTCCATCACACTCTCCCTAGAAGAGAGTCCTCTGTGAAGGGGTTGGCCAAAGACGAGAAAAATGCGGCCCACAAAAGAAACAAGTTCCCGTCGAAGCTCTCCCTGGAAAAAGGGTTCTCTTGTGTAAAGTTGGTTGTTGTTTTGCAAACTGTTCGCGCAGAAAATGAGTCCCTTCAAACTCTCCCTGGAAGAGAGTTCTTGTGAACGAAAGATGGTTGCATGCGAAAGGAACGAGCTCCCTCAAACTCTCCCTGAAGAGGGTCCTTCGCAAGAGAAAAAGATTGATTTTTTGATAAAATGATAACCCGAAGGATGAAATTGAGAATTTAGAGTTTGATTTGTTGATGATTGGTTAGTACAAAGACTGAACCTGGAGGGCTAATTGATCAGTCAACCAAACACTAGCACGAGCACTAGATGTACCAGTACGAGCACTGAATTTTGGAAATGTACAAGCACGAGCACTAGGTTTTGAAAATCATGCCAGCACTGGATTTCAAATGAAATACCCCAGTACGAGCGCTGGGTTTAAAAAATGCACACCAGTATAAGCACTGGGTTTTTGAAGTGCACACCAGTACAAGCACTGAATTTCGAAAATGCACACCAGCACAAGCACTGGGTTTTCGAGATTGCACACCAGCACGAGCACTGGGTTTTCGAAATGCACCAGTACGAGCACTGGGTTTTCGAAATTGCATACCAGCACTGGGTTTTTTCAAAAATGCATACCAGCACCAGCACTGTGTTTTTCGAAAATGCACACCAGCACTGGGTTTTTGAAATGCACACCAGCACGAGCACTGAGTTTTCGAAATGCACTAGTACGAGCACTGGGTTTTCAAAATGCACCAATACGAGCACTGGGTTTTCGAAATGCACCAGTACGAGCACTGGTGCTTCAGGATTATCCCTTATCCTGAAGGGGAAGTTCAGGTTTGTCCCTTAACCTGAAAGGGAAGGCAAGGAGAATTTTGGTCCAATACAAGCATTGGATCAATAGGGGAAATTCGAGTCGGGACTCGAGAATTCAAAGATAAGAATATACATAAAGCGAAAATCTGAGTCGGAACCTGGTTTTTCAAAATAAAAGAATGAATGAGAATCGAGTTTGAGAACTCGAATTCTCGACGCAATGATTGGTTCCAACACGAGCATTGGATCCAAAGGGAAGTCCGAGTCAGAAACCGGAACTTCAGAAACAAAAATATACAAAAGAGAAAATCCAAGTCGGAACCCGGTTTTTCAAAATAAAAGAAATGAATGAGAATCGAGTTTGAGAATTCGAATTCTCGACGTAGCAATTGGTCCAATGCGAATATCGGGACCAAAAAGAAGCCCAAGTCAAAACTCGAAGCTTCAGAAATAAGAATATACAAAAGGGAAAATCCGAGTCAAAACCCATTTTTCAAAATAAAAGAATGAATGAGAATCGAGTTTGAGAACTCGAATTCTCGACGTAGCGATTGGTCCAATGCGAACATCGGGACCAAAAAAAAGCCCAAGTCGTAACTTGAAGCTTCAGAAATAAGAATATACAAAAGGGAAAATCCGAGTCAGAACCCGGTTTTTCAAAATAAAAGAATGAATGTGAATCGAGTTTGAGAACTCGAATTCTCGACGTAGCAATTAGTCCAATGCGAACATCAGGACCAAAAGGAAGCCCAAGTCGGAACTCGAAGCTTCAGAAATAAGAATATACGAAAGGGAAAATCCGAGTCGGAACCCAGTTTTTCAAAATAAAAGAATGAATAAGAATTGAGTTTGAGAACTCGAATTCTCGATGTAGCAATTGGTCCAATGCGAACATTGGGACCAAAAGGAAGCCCAAATCAGAACTCGAAGCTTCAGAAATAAGAATATATAATTCTGAGTCGGAACCCGATTTTTCAAAATAAAAGAATGAATGAGAATCGAGTTGAGAACTCGAATTCTCGACGTAGCAATTGGTCCAATGCAAACATCAAGACCAAAAAGAAGCCCAAGTCGGAACTCGAAGCTTCAGAATTAAGAATATATAAAAGGGAAAATCTGAGTCGGAACCCAGTTTTTCAAAATAAAAGAATGAACGAGAATCGAGTTAGAGAACTCGAATTCTTGACGTAGCGATTTGTCTAATGCAAACATCGGGACCAAAAGGAAGCCCAAGTCGGAACTCGAACCTTTAGAAATAAGAATATACAAAAGGGAAAATCCGAGTCGGAACCCGGTTTTTCAAAATAAAAGAATGAATGAGAATCGAGTTTGAGAACTCGAATTCTCGACGCAACGATTGGTTCCAATACGAGCATTGGATCCTGTTATCATCGCAAAATTTTTTCCCCTCCCTTGCGAGTCAAACTCGACCAAAGTTTTGAAAATGGTTTTGAAAATTACTCGCCTCCGTTTTAAAAATTTGCGGGAAAATTCCGTGGAATGGGATCCGCCTGTCGGTACGAGGTTCAACCGTTCCTGGCACCTTTACAAGGGGTAATTGAACAAATGATCAATTATGTGCTTTAACTCGACTCAAATAGCTAAATTATGCTCTATTTTTCCTAGAATGCACAAAGAATCAGGCTTGTGCTATGAAATTTTGAAAATAATGCAAGTTTAAGAAAATATGATGTTTGCTTTGGAAAATTGAAATATGCTTGAAAATTGATTGGAAAAGTACTTGAAAATTGAATTCTTGAGAAAATCATTGAATTTCATTGGAAATCAGAAATTTGCATTGGAAAGTGATTTCTCAGGAAAATTTGAACTTTAGAAAATTGATTTTGAAATTTGGAATTGCTTTTCTGAGGAAATGGATTTGAAAATTCTAAGAAAATCAGGAAGTTCATTGGAAAAGGGATTTCTGAAAGGGAAAATGAATTCTTAGGAAAACGGGAATTCTGAAAAAATGGATTTCTGAAAACTTGGGATTTTAAAATTTGAAAATGTTAAAACATAGGAAAATCTTGATTTGAACTTGGGAAATACTTTGAAATCTTATTTAAAAATTTAGAATTCTGGGAAAATCCAATCCTGAGAAAGACTTGGTAAATCCTTGAAAAAATTGATTTTTCTGAAATTGAAATTGTAAAATGAATTTTAAAATAATGCAATTTGAATGTAATGAATGAATGAATATGAATTTGAAAAGGGAATTTCATTGAGGAATTGAGAAATCCTTTTGAGGTTTTGAAAAATGCAGTGCATTTTTGAAGTTAGCCTAAGTGTGTAGGCTGAATGTGGCTAATATGAAGATCATAAATCTTGGTTTTCTTCATATTCTGACTATGGCCATAAATACGAATCCCACCGAGTTTATAAACTCCACAAGAGCTTGTGCACGTGTCATTCGTGTAAACCATAGTGAATTTGAAATAAATGTGCATGAATCATACATTAGATATTGACATTTTGCTGAAATTAAACTATATGCAATGCAATCCTATTCTAAGCAGAAATATAAATTCTTATTCCAAATTATTACAACTTCATATTACATTGAATTGAAATAAATAAACAAAATGACTAAGTCTTCTTCTTGAATGTTCCTGCAAAACTAGAAAACAAGGTTAGCACAAAAATGTAGGTTTTTCTGAAACTATCCGAAAATATGGAAAATTATCGGATATTATTCAGATATAAACCCAAAATCATATCCCCCTTTGATATAAACATGAGAAATAATGAATAAGTTTAGAAAATAAACTTGAAAATTCGAAATTGGGGTCAAAATGACCAAAATACCCCTGATGACCTTGAAATCAGGGTTTTCTGAAAGAATTTTTGTAAATTTTGGAAATTTGAAAATCAAATGGAATAAATCAAACATAATATGATGAAATATGATGATATGCATGAAATTTTAGAGAATTAGAAATTGAAATTTCGAAATTTAGGTCAAAATGACCAAAATACCCCCGATAACAAGACTATGGCCTTGAAACCAGGGTTTTCTGAAATAAATTTTGCAAAAATGGAAAATGTGAAATGCCAATGACATTCAAAATTAACCCTAATATGATTCTACATGCTCATGTACATGATAAAAACCCTAAAATGGCGAAAATATCATAAATATCAAATTTAACCTGATTTTCGCTTCTGAATTTAAAGATAAACTAACACATGGAGCAAATGAATTTGAAATTAAACCAAATTTGGCATGGACACCTACAATAATCCAAAAAACAGAATGGAGCTCTAAAATAATTTTTTTTTGTATTTTTAAATATGAAAATTCAAATAAAAACCGTAAATTTTATGATTTTTGCCTAAAATATTGATTCTAAAGGGGATTTAGGATATCAAATTTCCATAAAATTTTCCCAAATTTTATGGGGTGATAGAGGACAGTAGGTAAAGGATTTTGGTATTTTACACTTTCTGGTTTTGACCTATGGTGGGAGCTGTGCCACTCCGGCAAGTCGGATCGGAATCCGGCGACTCTAGGATTTAGAGGAAACAGACAGGTTTCGGTAGAAAACATGAGAAAAATGGAAGACGGATGGGAAAAATGCTGAAATTGTGTAAAAATGTCCCTGACAAATAGAGAAAGATTTGATATTTTAACACCATTGGGATTCTGGTTATGGTTTGGAAAAAGTCATACTGTTATCAGAGACCTAAATCTCTGAGATTTCTGGACATTGGAATCTGTTAGACAGAAAGGGAAAATCCGGAAAAAATAATTAAACAGATTCAAAAATTCCCAAATTTTGGAAAATGACAGGAAATTATGTTAATAACAACGTTCATGTTGAAAGTTTTTGCAGACGGATTACAGATCGTATGGACTCGGTGCATTAGGGTCTGTCTATACCCTGACAAAAGAAAATCGATATTTTCCCAGGGGTCTAAGAAATCCGATTTTTTACAGAGGTCAAAATTAATTGAAAAAGCCTCAAAATTTCCAGATCACTAGTAGATTCAATTATAAATCTACTGTGATTTTTGAAGAATGATCCGAATCTCCCACAAGGGTGGTGCCGGAGGTTTTTGTCTGCTAAAGCGCAAACTAGAAGTTCCAGAAATGCAGAATCCTGGTTTAGGATTTGATTTGTTTAGAAGGATTCCAAAACTCAAATAGATTCAAGTTTTTGGAAGTAAAACAAAGACATGCAACTAGAGATATCAAAATTTTATTTTGGATTTTTTTAACAAAAATACACTCATGAAATAATAACTAAATTATGCATATAACTGGAAAATCTATGATTCTAAGTTAATAAAAGCAAGATAGTAAAACAAATAGAATAAATATTAAAAACTAATCTAGATGCTATCTTTAAAATACGAAATCACATGAAATATGATGATAAAAGGAAAATAAAACAGCAAGGGAAATCCGATCCTCTTTAATATTGGCTAATCGAAATGGGGGATCCGATCCATCAATCGGATGGATCCCTCTATTCGGTACAGCCTTAATCAATGCTATAACCTCAGAAAATTACTTTTGTAACTGGGTGAATCCGGTTTTTGAACCGGATTCATGCTGGAATCACAGAGGAAATTGCAGTAGTAAAAGGGGAAAAGGCTTACCTTATGGCCTTGCTACGGCGAATGAAGAAGATGGCGCTGGATCGACTGGAGCAAAGGGAAAGAAGGTGGACTGCTGGGCGTTGGAATGGCTGCAAAGGAGTTGCCGGCTGTAATGACTGTAGCTGCGACTTGAAGAGGATGGTCACCAGCTGGGGAAGATGTATGGTTCCTTGCTGGAGCTAGAGCCATTGATGGATCGGCTGGACGTGGCTGCAACAAAAAGATGTGGCAGCAATGGAGGTGTGGTCGCCGGCTTGGATGTGGAGCAGCTGCTGGTCATGGAGGAGGAGCCGGCTGAAGCTGCCAAGGAGGTGGATATGGTCACCCTGGAGGAGGGCTCCTGCTGTTGGTGGCTGCAAAGCTTGAAGATGGCTGGGTGTCAAAGACACCAAGAGAGAGAGAATATGAGAGAGAATGGGAGAGAGGCGTGAGATGGGAGAGAAGCAGCCGTAGCTTCCTCCATTGTTTTCTTTTTTTTTTTGGTTTTCTTAACTTAGGGAAGATCCTATCTTTCCCTAAGTTTTTAGTTTTAATTAGGGAAGGAAAGGGAAACAGCCTTTACGTGAATGGCTGGGCAAGAGGGAAAAGAAGGGAGGAAGGAAGGGAAGAAGGAAAGAAGAGGAAGAAGAAAAAGAAAGAAAAGGGAAAAAGAAAGGAAAGAAAGAAAAGGAGGGAAAAAGGAAAAGGGAAAGAAAAAATGAGAAAAAAAAATGGAAAGTGGGGCTGGAGGCTTGGGTGACCACCTTGTGGGTCTCACCTCTCTAAAATGCAAAATAAATAAATAAAAAAAATGAACAAATAAAAGAAAATTGAAAGGAATAAAAGAATATTTTTTTTAAATAAAACAGAAATGTAAATGAGTGGGCCATCTCAGAGCGGGTCCAAATTCTACTTTTGAAATTTATTTTGACGATTAGAGGGGTAAAATAGTCTTTTCAGAAAATTTCCTCGCAAAACGAGCTATTTTTGACAGTTTTTAAAAAGAACTCGGATTTTGAAGTTCAATACCCTGTTGCGAAGCAAATCCAGTGTAGAATTTCAAAATGTAATTTTGAAAGAAATTCAGATTGTTTAGCTCAAGAAAATATTTCCAAACGAAACGAGCTATTTTTGGCAATTTTTGAAACGAGCTCGGATTTTAAAGTTCAATACCCCATCGCGAAGCAAATCCAGTGTAGAATTTAAAATTTTGATTTTGAAAGAAATCCAGATTGTTTTTCTTGAGAAAATATTTTCAAAACGAAACGAGCTATTTTTGGCAGTTTTTGAAATGAGCTCCGATTTTGAAGTTTAATAGCTCGTTGCGAAGCAAATCCTGTATAGAATTTGAAAATTTGATTTTGGGAGAAATCCATATTGTTTTTCTCGAGAAAATACTTCCAAATTTAGACTCCCGGTGGTAAAAATGTTAATTTTGGAAACCCGAGGTTCTGAAGTTAATTTATGAAAGCTTTTAAAACTCGATCTGGATTGAAATTTATAAAACTGGAGTTCTGGACTTCAAAAATGAAATGAAATGTGATAAAATGTTATGAAATGCTGAGAAATGATATGAAATGATGAGAAATGACATGAAATGACATGCGAAATGTGTTGAGAAACTATGTTTTGATGATACATGATAAATATGATATGCTTTCATGATGCATATATATGATACATGATAAATACATGATATGCTTTCATGAGATATGATAAATATGATATGCTTTCATATGTGAAATTGAATATGTTATATTATGACTGGATATGATGTGCTATGTATTTAACGAGTATTTGATGCAAGGTTATTTCACTTAAGAAGAGTGAAGACAACTTAATCAAGTGCAACTATTTGATGCAATCATACTACTTTGAAGAAAAAGCTTGATGGGCCATACATTCATAAAGATTATCCAAGAAGATCGGCTTCCTCAAGATGAAGACTTTTTTCTTCTTTAGAGTCATATGTAACAGAACCTTCAGAAGCATGCATATTTCATATTAGACTATATGCTTTGAAATCATACAAGCCATTTATTTACAAAAAGTTAAGCTTTCATAAAAGGATACGTTATGTATATTGTAGCATTTCAAAATCACCTTTTTGAAACAAATCATTGTACTTCCTACAAGCATTTATGAAAAAGACATTTTGACAAGATATAATAACTCATGATTTCAAAAGCATTAATTGTACTTTCTTACAAGCATTTATGAAAAAGACATTTTGACAAGATATAATAACTCATGATTTCAAAAGCATTAATTGTACTTTCTTACAAGCATTTATGAAAAAGACATTTTGACATGATATAATAGCTCATGATTTCAAAAGCATTAATTGTACCTTCTAACATGCATTTATGAAGAAAAGACAAAATGTGAAAAGATGTATTGGTTCATAATACATAAACATTTATGTAAGAAAAGACAAATTATGAAAAGATAATACACAAGCATTTATTTGAGAAATGACTATTTGTAATATAAGTATTACTCAAGCATTTAGTGTACTTCACAACCATTCATTTTAGAATTGACGATTTGAGAAAATAAATATTATTTTATTAAAATAAGAAATAACCATTTATTTTTTTAAGCATTAAATGCCACCTCAAAAGCATTTGAGAAATGTCTATTTATTTATAAATAAAACCCACACTCAAGAATGTCGACTTACTCATAAACATTAAATACAAATATAATATATGTTGAAAAGACTTTAGTTACTTTTTTACAAACCCATAGAATGTCGACTTACTCATAAACATTAAATACAAATATAATATATGTTGAAAAGACTTTAGTTACTTTTTTACAAACCCATAGAATGTCGACTTACTCATAAACATTAAATACAAATATAATATATGTTGAAAAGACTTTAGTTACTTTTTTACAAACCCATAGAATGTCGACTTACTCATAAAATATAAATATAATATGTTTTGAAAAGACTCTAGTTACCTTTTTACAAAACCATAGAATGTCGACTTACTTGAAGTCATCATTCTCCTTGTACAAGCATTAAATACCTCCTGTAAGAAATCCTTGTTAATATCCTTCTCAAAGAATGTCGACTTTCTTGTAGTCCTCATTCTCTCTGAAGACTTTGAAAACCACAACATAAAGAAAACACTTAACATGACTATGTACAAATAAATATCTCAAAGCACTCATTGTACTTACACTCATTTAAAGTAAAGAAGTACTTATGTACCTCAAATCATTAATTAGAATAAAGACAAAACTACACTTCAACGTTCAAAAATACTACAGAACATTTATTATGAGAAAAGACCTAATACAAAGAATAACTCATTCTAAATACACCAACGAATAGTGTACTCCAAAAATGCTTCGTATGGAAAGAAGACTTTTTGAAAAAGCAATATAGTACACTTATCTTTTCACACTAAGTTGTTTTTGAAATGACCTGACTTCTCATATCCCAAAAGGACAATCATTTCAAAAAGACAACGACTAGTTTTCTAAAGACTATATATACAAACAGAACAGTGTGAAAATACAAGCAAGCTTTCAACGAGAAAAATTCCTGCTTGACACTTTGAGAAAAGTGCTTAGAAAAAGAAAGAGAAAAAGAAAGAGAAAAAGTCAAGAAAAGCTCTCAGAAAAATACAAGAGTGTGTAAGAAAAGAAAAAGATCATTCTGAGAATCTTCATACGTGCATTCATACTCTGCATATCATTCTGAAGGTTCTATAGGAAAGTGTTGTAACTTTCTGATCTCTGTTGTATCCCTTCTCTGTTGAGAGAAGTAGACCTCTGTGAAAGAGGGTGTTTCCCTTCTCAGTTGAGAGAAGTAGACCTCTTGGGAAGAGGGTGTTTCCCTTCTCTGTTGAGAGAAGTAGACCTCTTGGGAAGAGGGTGTTTCCCTTCTCTGTTGAGAGAAGTAGACCTCTGAGGAAGAGGGTGTTGTACTATTTATCCGGTGACTCGGATGTTATAGTGGAAGGCTCAAGTGTTTTACTTGGGGACTGGATGTAGGTCAGTAACTCGACTGAACCAGTATAAATCCTGTGTTTATTGTGTTGTGCCTTATTGCCTTATATTTTATTTTATCGATCTGCATCGTATTTCACTATTCACCCCCCCTCTAGTGGAATTTCATTTGGTATCAGAGCAGGTTCTGCTGGTTTCGACATAACAAGTCTTCCGACACAAAAATGGCATCAACTTCTTATGCTCGTGATATTGAAGGTCAACACTCATCTCGCCCTCCTTTTTTTAATGGCACTAACTATGGCTACTGGAAATGTAGAATGACCATATTTCTTAAGTCTGTAGATTTTGCTGTATGGAAAATTGTAGAATGTCCATATTCTTCTCCTACATCAGACTACTCTTCATGGACTGATGAAGAAAGAAAAATGGCAAACTTAAATGCAAAAGCCATGAATGCTCTATATTGTGCCATAGACCAAAATGAATTTAACAGAATATCCATTTGTGATTCTGCTCATGATATTTGGCATTCTCTGGAAGTTATTCATGAGGGAACAAACAGAGTAAAAGAAGCTAAGATATCATCATTGGTTCGAAAATACGAACTTTTCAAGATGATCAAAGATGAAACCATTACTGAAATGTTCACTAGATTCACCAATATCACCAATGATCTTAAATCTCTGGGAGAAACTCATTCCCAGACTGATAAAGTAAAAAAGATCTTGAGATCTCTCACAACTGATTGGGATAAAAAGACTACAGCTATAGAAGAAGCCCAAGATCTTTCCAAGCTTACTCTGGATGACTTAATAGGCAATCTTATGGCCTATGAAGTTCATATGAAGGAAAGAAGGGAAGAAGAACAACCTACAGAGAAAAATCTTGCCTTCCCAACTCTCTCAGAGGATGATGATTCAGAAAAAGATTCTGAAATTGCTCTTCTTACCCGAAGTTTCCAACGCTTCATGAGAAAAGACAGGTTTTCCAAAATACTCAAAGAAAAGCAGGATTCTAAAGAAGACACCATGTGCTATCAATGCAATAAGTCAGGTCACGTAAAACGTGACTGTCCTCTACTAATGAGAAGATCTAAAGTCGAGGAACCAAAGAAAAGGTTCTTCAAGAAGAAGACTCTCCATGCTCAATGGGATGATTCAGAACCATCCACCAGTGAAGAGTCAAGTGATGATGAAGCCGAAACTGCAAACATGTGCTTCATGGTAAATGAAAGCTCTGTAAGTGAAATTTCTGACTTTTCCTTTGAAGAACTTCTAGATGCTTTTCAAGAACTATTTGAAGAATCTAGAAAAATGAGTCTCAAAAATAAAGTTTTAAAATCTGAAAATTTAGAGCTTTCCCAGAAAAATGAAAAACTCAGTATTGAAAATTCTGAGTTGAAAAAGAAAAATTTTATGCTTACTTCTGAAATCTCTTCTACTAGTTCCATGACTAAAAATCTTCAAGTAGAAATTTCAGAATTAAAAAGTAAAACTGGAAACCTTATGAAAACAGTTTTTAAATTTACCAAGGGAAAAGAGAACTTGGATAAACTCCTATCCTCTCAAAAATTCTCTTTTTACAAGAATGGTATTGGTTACTCTCATTTCAGCAAACCTTCTTGTATGAATCAAAAGACCACTTTTGTCAAATGTTCTTTTGAACCTAAAAAGGAGTATTATAATCTTAATTTTAATTCCTTGTACTCCTCTAAGATTATTGATAAACCCAAATCAAAATGGATATGGGTTCCAAAATCTAACAAAAAGGGACCCGATCGGGTACCAAAAAGAGTTTCTACTTGATCTATTGCAGGTATTGAAAAAGAAGAACAGATGGATATTAGATAGTGGATGTTCAAAACATATGATAGGACATCCAGATCTTTTTGCTGTTCTTCATCAAAAAGAAGGAGGAACCGTCACCTTTGGAGATAACAACAAAGGTTTGATAATTGGTACTGGCAATATTGGTAATATCGATAAACCTCTTATCAAAGACGTTCTCCTTGTTAAAGGTTTAAAACATAATCTCTTAAGCATCAGTCAAATGTGTGACATAGGATATAATGTATGTTTTAAACATGATGCATGCCTCATAGTGGACACAAACGAAAATATTGTTTTAAAAGGTATAAAGAAAAATAATGTATATGAATAATATTATTGAACATTGTCTCATAAGCAAATAATGACTCAAAATTTATGGCATATGAGAATGAGTCATGTTAACTTTAAATATATCTCTAAAATGGCTAAAAATAACTTGGTTCGTGGGTTACCTAAAATACCATTTAAAAGAGACTATTTTTTTTGTGATGCTTGTCTTAATCATAATAAATATGCTTTTGTCATTATTGATGATTACTCAAGATTCACTTGGGTAATATTTTTGAAAAACAAAAGTAATACGTTTTGTGAAATTGAAATTTTATGAAAAAATTACAATATGAAAAATCCTCTTCAATTGTTAAAATTCGTAGTGACCATGGAGGAGAATTTGATAATGACCTTTTTTTTGTAACTTGCATGGTATTTCACATAACTTTGCCTTTCCTAGAGCTGCACCTCAAAATGGTGTAGTAGAAAGAAAGAATAGAATCCCTCAAGAATCTGCCAACATAACAATCTTGCTAAATATTTTTGGGCTGAAGCTGTTAATACTGCATGCTATATTTCAATAAGAGTACTAATACTATTGAAGAATCTATGCATGTCAGTTTTAATGAGTCTATTGGTCAATCTGTTCATAATAAGACTAATGATGATGATCTTGAAAGTACAGATTTTCTTTTAGATAACTCAGCTGAATCTAATAAAGATGATCATCAAAGAACATTTGCTCCTGTTGCTAGACTTGAATCTATAAGAATGTTTTTAGCATATGCAAGCTATATGGATTTTAAACTATATCAAATGAATGTTAAAAGTACTTTTCTAAATGGTTTTATAAATGAACAAGTTTATATAAAACAACCTCCAGGTTTTAAAAATGAACAATTTCCTGATCATGTTTTCAAACTATATTCACGTATACTCTAAACACTCATAAAAACACATTCATCATGACACATTCTTTATGTCTTTCAACTTGTCATCTTTCAAGTACACATCAATAATAACTCCTTCTCCTATTTCCTTTTCACTCATATCCATAAGAAAAATAATATTAAGTAAAGCTATCATGACTCTGTTCACATCACTCATCTCATAACACCTTTTATCACTTTTGTCTTCTTGTGAAAACCTCTCTTACGATAAGCTATCCGAGATTCAACATGATATTGTGTTCCTCACTTATGTTATTTTTTCAAGTGATATATCCCTTTTCATGACTTCCTTTCCTCCTATCAAGACACTTCACTAAACTTTATGTTAAATAAATCGAGTGTTTATCCTTCTTATTTTCTTCACCACCTTTTTCAAAATCAAGCTGTCATATTTCACGTAAAATCTTACTACATCATCTGTTATATCATATCCTCAGTACAATCTATTATCGTCCTTTCATCTTTCACACCTTTTATGAAAAATTATTCAAAAAACTTGTCTTTCATTTTTTTTATTCTCATAAGTACTATTAGTACCACTTTTTTTCTCTCTCTATCTCATACGAAGTGAGACTCCATATGTGATCTTTGACCTCTTACAATTTATCTTTTTCAAAAACTATGTCCTTCAAGCAAAACATCAATTCCTATCAATCATAACTTTACTTTATGTCATACATCCAGTGTTTGTTGTACATTATGACCACTCTTATCTCTCTACAAATTCATATCACCCTTCTTTATGTCTACTTTTACTCCTTCCACGTATATCCATAAAAACACTTCTTATATAAGCAATTATTACTCTTCACTCATGAATATCTTTTTGTCTCATCATCTCTCTTACCACTATTCAAAGTCAAAGTGTGTCCTTCTCATATTTACGTATACTCACAAAAATTACAAATATGAAAACACATTAATCATGACACATTTTTTTTAAGTCATTCTTTTCTTTCAAAAATGTCATATCTTTCAAAGTACACATCACATGATCACCCTATGACCTATTTCCATAAAAACTATTTCTATATTAAATAAGCAATCATGACATTTATTTATCTCTTTCATCTCATATCACTCATTAATTATTTTTGTCCCTATCCATGTCTTATTTGAAAATCCATGTCTGTCATCACTCTCTTCATACGCCCAACTTAAAATTGAGCTTGACTTTATCTCTATTCATCTCTCTCACATGAATTGAGCTCACTTCCTTCTTTACTCTGTCTCAAAACAATGGATCACCCCATGTATTATTTGAAATCCATTTCTTGACTTGTTGTCTTCAACTTACTTCAACCTGGTCTATAATATTAACTCTTCGACTCTGATCCCTCCTTTTTGTCAATGACAAAGGGGGAGAGAAAACTTACCTCTCCTATGTAGGAGAAAAACGTTTAACACTTTATCTCATACACATGAAGCATACACAAACTTTTTTATGTTAATTTTGGTATTTTTTATGATTACTATTTCTATGCATTTTTTATTTCTGATATCATATTTAAATCATCATAATATATATGGCTTAGTGACAGGGGGAGCATATATTGTCATCATCAAAAAGGGGGAGAATGTTGAGAAACTATGTTTTGATGATACATGATAAATATGATATGCTTTCATGATGCATATATATGATACATGATAAATACATGATATGCTTTCATGAGATATGATAAATATGATATGCTTTCATATGTGAAATTGAATATGTTATATTATGACTGGATATGATGTGCTATGTATTTAACGAGTATTTGATGCAAGGTTATTTCACTTAAGAAGAGTGAAGACAACTTGATCAAGTGCAACTATTTGATGCAATCATACTACTTTGAAGAAAAAGCTTGATGGGCCATACATTCATAAAGATTATCCAAGAAGATCGGCTTCCTCAAGATGAAGACTTTTTTCTTCTTTAGAGTCATATGTAACAGAACCTTCAGAAGCATGCATATTTCATATTAGACTATATGCTTTGAAATCATACAAGCCATTTATTTACAAAAAGTTAAGCTTTCATAAAAGGATACATTATGTATATTGTAGCATTTCAAAATCACCTTTTTGAAACAAATCATTGTACTTCCTACAAGCATTTATGAAAAAGACATTTTGACAAGATATAATAACTCATGATTTCAAAAGCATTAATTGTACTTTCTTACAAGCATTTATGAAAAAGACATTTTGACAAGATATAATAACTCATGATTTCAAAAGCATTAATTGTACTTTCTTACAAGCATTTATAAAAAAGACATTTTAACATGATATAATAGCTCATGATTTCAAAAGCATTAATTATACCTTCTAACATGCATTTATGAAGAAAAGACAAAATGTGAAAAGATGTATTGGTTCATAATACATAAACATTTATGTAAGAAAAGACAAATTATGAAAAGATAATACACAAGCATTTATTTGAGAAATGACTATTTGTAATATAAGTATTACTCAAGCATTTAGTGTACTTCACAACCATTCATTTTAGAATTGACGATTTGAGAAAATAAATATTATTTTATTAAAATAAGAAATAACCATTTATTTCTTTAAGCATTAAATGCCACCTCAAAAGCATTTGAGAAATGTCTATTTATTTATAAATAAAACCCACACTCAAGAATGTCGACTTACTCATAAACATTAAATACAAATATAATATATGTTGAAAAGACTTTAGTTACTTTTTTACAAACCCATAGAATGTCGACTTACTCATAAACATTAAATACAAATATAATATATGTTGAAAAGACTTTAGTTACTTTTTTACAAACCCATAGAATGTCGACTTACTCATAAACATTAAATACAAATATAATATATGTTGAAAAGACTTTAGTTACTTTTTTACAAACCCATAGAATGTCGACTTACTCATAAAATATAAATATAATATGTTTTGAAAAGACTCTAGTTACCTTTTTACAAAACCATAGAATGTCGATTTACTTGAAGTCATCATTCTCCTTGTACAAGCATTAAATACCTCCTGTAAGAAATCCTTGTTAATATCCTTCTCAAAGAATGTCGACTTTCTTGTAGTCCTCATTCTCTCTAAAGACTTTGAAAACCACAACATAAAGAAAACACTTAACATGACTATGTACAAATAAATATCTCAAAGCACTCATTGTACTTACACTCATTTAAAGTAAAGAAGTACTTATGTACCTCAAATCATTAATTAGAATAAAGACAAAACTACACTTCAACGTTCAAAAATACTACAGAACATTTATTATGAGAAAAGACCTAATACAAAGAATAACTCATTCTAAATACACCAACGAATAGTGTACTCCAAAAATGCTTCGTATGGAAAGAAGACTTTTTGAAAAAGCAATATAGTACACTTATCTTTTCACACTAAGTTGTTTTTGAAATGACCTGACTTCTCATATCCCAAAAGGACAATCATTTCAAAAAGACAACGACTAGTTTTCTAAAGACTATATATACAAACAGAACAGTGTGAAAATACAAGCAAGCTTTCAACGAGAAAAATTCCTGCTTGACACTTTGAGAAAAGAGCTTAGAAAAAGAAAGAGAAAAAGAAAGAGAAAAAGAAAGAGAAAAAGTCAAGAAAAGCTCTCAGAAAAATACAAGAGTGTGTAAGAAAAGAAAAAGATCATTCTGAGAATCTTCATACGTGCATTCATACTCTGCATATCATTCTGAAGGTTCTATAGGAAAGTGTTGTAACTTTCTGATCTCTGTTGTATCCCTTCTCTGTTGAGAGAAGTAGACCTCTGTGAAAGAGGGTGTTTCCCTTCTCTGTTGAGAGAAGTAGACCTCTTGGGAAGAGGGTGTTTCCCTTCTCTGTTGAGAGAAGTAGACCTCTTGGGAAGAGGGTGTTTCCCTTCTCTGTTGAGAGAAGTAGACCTCTGAGAAAGAGGGTGTTGTACTATTTATCCGGTGACTCGGATGTTATAGTGGAAGGCTCAAGTGTTTTACTTGGGGACTGGATGTAGGTCAGTAACTCGGCTGAACCAGTATAAATCCTGTGTTTATTGTGTTGTGCCTTATTGCCTTATATTTTATTTTATCGATCTGCATCGTATTTCACTATTCACCCCCCCCTCTAGTGGAATTTCAAAATGCAGACCCTTAATAAAGAATTTTGGATGTCAGACCCCGATTGACACTTGTACCAGTTTAAAAAGCATTAAACTTGATAAAATTTGCAAAATAGCTCAAGAAATGGTTTTCGAGACTCTATTGGGTCAGAGTGACACTGAAAATTGGGGTTCGAGCTGAATTGAACTGAAATGAGCCAGATTGAGCAGGGTTTTTGAGTTTCAGAACTCCAATGAGCTGACAAGGCACTGACTCAACTGACCTTTCCGACTGAATTTTCAAGAAAAGCTGCCATTTTTAGAGAAATGGTACAGAATGGTCGCTGGAGTGAAGTGAATTACGAACTTGAACTGACTTCGAGCTAAGAAAAAGGTCAATAATACTGATGTGAACTAAAATCATAGCTCGAACACTAGCTCAATTGGCTGAACTCAGCTCAATTTCAGCTGAAAGAGCTGAAATGGACTAAAATGTGCTCCTGAACACTTGGAAATGGTTTTGAACTGAAACTGGAGCGCTTGAACTCTTGGTGAGATCAAGTTAGACTCTGGGGAGTATGACTGACTATAAATGACTGACTTGGAGACAATTGGCTTGGATTTGAGCAAGAAATGAGCTCATTTCTGAAGAAATGATCCCATTTTGGCAGGAATTGTCAGAAATGAAAATGGTCTGTTCATTGTGAGCTCAGATGAGCTTGAGATGACTGATATTTTAAATGTTCTGAACTGACCAGTGAGCTTTGTTGACTCCAACTGACTGGGGTCCGGGATGACCTAGGGGTAAAATGGTAATTTTCCTAGTGAAAATGGGTAAAATGGTGATTTTCTGAAACTGACTCGGGGTTTGACTCCTACACTGACCTAATAGGGTTGGCACTGCCTGAGGAGGATTGTTTGAGAATGGATGTGGAAAATTTGGGGTGTTTACAGATGCCCCTCTTTGCTACTAAGCCGACTTGAAGACGAGCTTAGTGGCAAAGAAAAACACACCAAATTTTGGCTATAAAAATGCCCCAGTTAGAAGGATCTGACTGGATATGAAGAGATTTAGTCCTGATGAAAATGATAGATATGAAATGGAGAATAAAGAAGAAAAATTTTGCCTCAAAAGAAGTGAGATTTAGGTTTTGCCCTTAACCTAGATGGGACGGGAAACACCTCGTGTAGAAACGAGGCTCAGGTTTAACCCTTAACCTGACCGGGGAATGAAATACCTCATCAAAGGAGGCTCAGGTTTGTACCCTTATCCTGATTGGGAGGAAAATAAAATACCTCATCAAAGGAGGCTCAGGTTTATACCCTTATCCTGATTGGGCAGAAAATGAAATACCTCATCAAAGGAGGCTCAGGTTTGTACCCTTATCCTGATTGGGCGGAAAATGAAATACCTCATCAAAGGAGGCTCAGGTTTGTACCCTTATCCTGATTAGGCGAAAAATGAAATACCTTATCAAAGGAGGCTCAGGTTTGTACCCATATCCTGATTGGGCGGAAAATGAAATACCTCATCAAAGGAGGCTCAGGTTTGTACCCTTATCCTGATTGGGCGGAAAATGAAATACCTCATCAAAGGAGGCTCAGGTTTATACCCTTATCCTGATTGGGCAGAAAATGAAATACCTCATCAAAGGAGGCTCAGGTTTGTACCCTTATCCTGATTGGGCAGAAAATGAAATACCTCATCAAAGGAGGCTCAGGTTTGTACCCTTAACCTGATTGGGAAACAAAATACCTCATCAAAATGAGGCTCAGGTTTAACCCTTAACCTGACCAGGAAACAAAATACCTCATCAAAATGAGGCTCAGGTTTAACCCTTAACCTGACCGGGAAACGAAATACCTCATCAAAATGAGGCTCAGGTTTAACCCTTAACCTGACTGGGAAATGAAAATGGTAAGTTGGATGGTGAATAAGACAATTTTCTTGAAGAGGAATAAGGTGACTCTTTCAACAACACGAAAGATGAATTCTTTTGACAACGCAAAAGATAACAAGGCGATCCAAAGGAACAAGGCGATTCTTTCAACAACGCGAAAGATGACAAGGTGATCCAAAGGAGCAAGGCGATTCTTTTGACAACGCAAAAGATGAATTCTTTCGACAACGCGAAAGATGGGAAAGGCGATCCAAAGGAACAAGGCGATTCTTTCAACAACACGAAAGACGACAAGGCGATCCAAAGGAGCAAGGCGATGCTTTTGACAACGCAAAAGATGAATTTTTTCAACAACGCGAAAGATAACAAAGGCGATCCAAAGGAACAAGGCGATTCTTTCAACAACGCGAAAGACAACAAGGCGATCCAAAGGAGCAAGGCGATTCTTTTGACAACGCAAAAGATGAATTCTTTCGACAACGCGAAAGATGGTAAAGGTTACTCTCTCAAGGAGGTAAAAGGTGATATCAGGATGTGTCAAGATGGACATCGAGCTCTTCACTTCATGTCAAGATAGTAAGAAAATATTGCCAAAATGTTAAAAATTGTTTGTTGATTCAAAATGCTTGAAATTGATGTATATTGGTATGAAAATCTTTCCTCTTTTCTACCTGAAGTATTACCTCTGACTGGGCTTAACTCCGTAGAATCAAGATTCGAATTCAAATTGCTTGCAATTGGCTTTCTTTCAAAGAAGCTATCAATTTCCTTGATATGAGCAGAAAAGAGAGTATTCTTGATATTCTGAGAGCAATTGGTGAAAGACTATTGATAATAGAATTTCACACAATTTAAAGAGGATTCTTTGGCAAATTTGGCGGTCTGATATCCTGAGATTCTGTCCTCATGATGATCTTTCTGCCCACTTTTTCTTTTCTTTTCTTGGTAGAATTGGGGCTCTCTTGGGTTTTTGGGGATTACATCATCCTTCATTTTGGAGATGTTTTGACTTTTCTCTCTCTCTCTTTTTTTTTGGAAGGGTACGTCACAAACTCCTTCATCTCAGAGATGCTCCGATCCTTCTTTTCTCTCAGGGATTATATTGACGGTTATTGGCTCTTTGGTTGGAAATCTCTTGATGATAGCAGAAATTAAATATCCTTTAGGGTTTGTCGGGAGGCTCATCGCAGTCGCCTTCATCTTGACGGTGCTCTGAACTTTCTCTAGAAGGATCCGTCACAAACTCCTTCATCTTGGAGATGATCCAAATCTTCTTTGGCCCCGGGGTCTACTCGCCTAATTCGCCTTCATCTTGACGACAGTTGAGAGATCCCTTTTGCAGATATTTAATTGCAGCTTTAGGTGATTGAGGAGATATAGGGATTGGATGGATTTTTCTGTATCACCCAGGATATTTCGATTGCTTTATTTTCTAAGAATGATCTTTAAAAATGTACCATTGACTACGATCAATACCGATCACTTATGGCTTTGCAACAATATTGAATTTCCTTTGCTGGCCATATCGGGGATTTATTCTTCATCCTTTTGGTTGGCCAATAGAAAGAATTTGAATTTTGAATCCTTCTTCGTGAAAGCTTTGTTCTTTCGGAAGTAATACTGAAGGTATTCTGAAGTAATGTTTTTGTGCAATTAAAATTTTGAAATCAACAAATATTTAGTGACAAATTGGCAAAATTTTCTTGAAATCCTTGGTGAGAGCGAGCATCTGAAGCACTACGCAACACATCCATGACTAAACTGAATCCTGAAAATACTTTAGTAAGAGATCAACTTGAAAGTTAGGTTTTGTTTTGATTTACCAGCTCGAAAGCAGGATTTGTTTTGTTTTACTAGCTCAAAAGCAGGATTTGGTTTGACCGACCAGCTCGAAAGCAGGATTTGATGACCGACCAGCTCGAAAGCAGGATTTGTTTTGTTTTACCAGCTGGAAAGCAGGATTTGGTTTGACCGACCAGCTCGAAAGCAGGATTTGATGACCGACCAGCTCGAAAGCAGGATTTGTTGACCGACCAGCTCGAAAGCAAGAATTGTTGACCGACCAGCTCGAAAGCAGGATTTGTTGACCGACCAGCTAGAAAGCAGGATTTGTTGACCGACCAGCTCGAAAGCAGGAGTTGTTGACCGACCAGCTCGAAAGCAGGATTTGTTGACCGACTAGCTAGAAAGCAGGATTTGTTGACCGACCAGCTAGAAAGCAGGATTTGTTGACCGACCAGCTCGAAAGCAGGATTTGTTGACCGACCAGCTCAAAAGCAGGATTTTGTTGATCAACCAGCTCGAAAGCAGGATTTGTTGACCGACCAGCTAGAAAGCAGGATTTGTTGACCGACCAGCTCGAAAGCAGGATTTGTTGATTTAAAAATGATTGACATTAATGAAATTGTAACCCGAAGGCTTGGAAAGTGATAGATATTGACAAAGTTGTAAACCGAAGGCAGGAGAATGATTGATGTTGGTAAGATCGTAACTCCAAGGATTGAATTGAGAATCTGATAGAGTGGACGGCCCAGAGGCCTGATTGATCAAATTGGATGACCCGAAGGTCAAGATTTGAGAATTACATGACCCGAAGGTCGAAATTGGGAGTCGAATGACACAAAGGGTCGAAATGGGAAATCAAAGGTTGAGATTGAAGGATTGAATAACCCGAAGGTCGAAATTAAGGATTTGAATGACCCGAAGGTCAAAATTAGAAATTGAGTGATCCGAAGGTTGAAATAGAGAATTGGGTGACCCGGATGTCAACATTGGAAATTGGAAATTGAAAATTGGAAATTGGAAATTGGAAATTGGAAATTGGAAATTGGAAATTGGAAATTGAAAATTGGAAATTGGAAATTGGAAATTGGAAATTGGAAATTGGAAATTGGAAATTGGAAATTGGAAATTGGAAATTGGAAATTGGAAATTGGAAATTAGAAGTTGGAAATTGATTGACCCGAAAGTCGAAATTGAAGTTGATTGACCCGAAGGTCAAAATTGGAAATTTGGAATTTGAAACTTGGAAATTGGGAAATTGATTGACCCGAAGGTCAAAATTAGAAATTTGGAAATTGGGAAATTGATTGACCCGAAGGTCAAAATTAGAAATTTGGAAATTGATTGACCTGAAGGTCAAAATTGGAAATTGATTGACCCGAAGGTCAAAATTGGAAATTTGGAAATTGGGTGGCCCGAGGGCCGAAATTAGAATTTGGAACTTTGAAATTTGAAATTTGATATTTGATATTTGAAATTGGATTTGGAAGAAGATTCGAGTCAGAACTCTAATCTTCTAGACCAATTCTAGGACATTTGAATTGGATTTGGAAGAAGATTCGAGTCTGAATTCTAATCTTCAAGACCAATTCAGAAGGGAAAGAAATTCGAGTTGAAACTCGAATCCCAGAGGAAAGAAAATTCGAGTCAGAACTCGAATCCCGCAAGAAGACTAGATCAGCATGGATTAGGTTTGAAAACATTAACCAGTAAAACCAGATTTAGAAAGTTTGACCAATAAAAATTGGATTTTGAAAGATGTACTAGTGTGAATACTGGATTTTGGAAATGAACCAGTATAAGTACTGGATTTTGAAAATAGATCAGTACGAATACTGTTTTTGGAAGAATTACCAGCACGAACACTGGATTTTGAAGATTTACTAGCACAAACACTGGATTTAGAAAATTTTACCAGCACGAACACTGGTTTTTGAAAATCTTACCAGCACGAACACTGGATTTTGAAAATTTACCAGCATAAACAGTAGATTTAGAAAATTTTACCAACACGAACACTGACTTTAAAAAATATACCCAACTGATTCTGATGAGAGATTTTCAGTCTTCATCCTTACGATGACTTAGACAACTGTCGGGGTCTCAAGATTTATCCCTTATCCTGAATAGGTAGTTCAGGTTTATCCCTTAACCTGAAGGGGAAGTGAATTTGATGCAAATGAATGTAAATGAATGCAAATGTATGCATGCAAATGCAAATGAATGCAAATGTATGCAAAATGATGTAAATGGATGCACATGTGTGAAAAATGAGAGATTTGTTTGATCCCGCCTGCATACAGAACATTTTGAAGACAATTTTCAAAATAATGCCCCAGTGTAACTAGGAAAGAAGGATTTGACCATTATTGAGGAAAATATATTGAGGAATTACAAAGGATGGAATAGAGGATTTAAGTATAGAAAATTTTCAAATGTTGATCATTGATGGGGTCTAATAATTCCACACCATCGGAATTGATGAGCAGATATGAATTGCAGAGTAATGCTTCCTCAACAACATAGGGCCCTTCCCAATTCGACAGCCATTTGCCACCTGGGCGATGCTGGAGATAAGCCATGGATCTGAGTACTAGATCATTGACTCAGAATTTCCTTTTAATGACAATTTTTGCATATTGTCTGGCTACCCTCTGCCGATATGATTGAGCATGCTCTGCTGCTCGGAGCCTTCTTTCATTGAGCAAATCAAGTTGTACCAGTCGCTGCTGCTAATACTGATCAAGCGGTAACTCCAGCAGTGATGCGAACTTCAAGGCAGGTTTCTGAACTTGTAGAGGCAGCACTACTTCAGTTCCGTAGACAAGTTCTGACGGAGTAGCATTAATTGGAGTTCGAATGGTGGTTTTGTATGCTCACAATGCATCATGGATCTTCTCATGCCAATTGTAGCCTGTTTCCAAAGTTCGCTCCAAGATTCTAATCAGAATTTTATTGGTGGCCTCTGCCTGACCATTCCTTTGAGGATAATAGGGGGCGGAGAAACAATGCTGAATTTTGAACTTTAAGTCAAATGTCCTCATTCTCTCATTCTTGAAATGACTCTCATTGTCTGACACGATATCGTGCGGTATGCCGAAACGACAAAGGATATTCTTGTGGATGAACGAGACCACGTGTCGACCTTCTACTGTACGCAAAATGATAGCTTTGACCCATTTAGTAAAATATTCTGTTGCGGCAAGAAAATATTTGTAGTCGTTTGAAGCAGGGAGTGATGGGGCCCACAACATCAAAGATCCACATAGAAAATGGCCATGGAGAGATAACAAATTGCAAATATGTTGCTGACGCATGAACGAAAGGTGCATGTATCTGGAATAGAGCACACTTCTTCACAAAATGGTAGCAATCTTGTAGCATAGTCTTCCAATAATATCCCGCCCAGATGATTTGCTTGATAAGAGTTTGGTAGCCGACGTGACCACCGTAAATGCCTTCGTGTACCTCCTGCACAACTTCTTTGGCTTCATCTTCGTCTAGGCATTTGGAATATTCAGAACTGAATCCACGATGATAGAGGACATCGGCGAGAATAAAATATCGAGCAGACATGCACTGAATCGCTTGTTGCTCTTACCAATGATACTCTGAGAGAAGGAGACTGATGTCTTCTCCTTGATGGGAGCCTTTCTGAGACTGTCTTCAGCTTGCTTAGACATCATTCTAATCATCATTTTCTTGAACATCTGATATATAGCAGGATCAATGTCATCCCTATCATTCAGACTTTGTCTTCTGGCAGATCTTGGAGAATCCATTTCTTCTTGTCTGCTTTTAAAATCACTGATGCCCTGATACAGTGGTGTCTTCTTGCTTGATTTGATCTGAACCACTTGGGAATATTGATGCTCTCTACAGAATGGATGATTAAATTTCGATGATGAAGATTCATGATAGAAATGAATATAGAAAAAATATTTGATGAGAATTTGGTAGACAATTGGAAGAACATCCCATTACTAGGGATTGGGTCGCCGCTGGAGTCACGACAATTATGTTGTCATTCTTTGCAAGAAGAACGAACAACTGCAAATATGCCTTGTCACCTAGGCGAGGTCGTCAAACCATGATAGAATGAAAATTGAAGGATTTTTTTTTATTGAAGTAAAAATATGATTGCATCAATAGTGGACTTGGGAAAGAGGGGGCGGACAGACAATTTGCCACCACTCCTTATAACTGGCAGAGACACGAGGACCGAGAAAAAGTGGAAGAGTAACAAAAGAGTCCCAGCCATATCTGGCAGAATGGTATGCTCCAGACCACTGTGCTGATGTAAGGTCGAACTCTGGCACGACTCCTGATAGCAACCGAGCTTCTACGCGCTTCTATCTCTGAGAAAATTTCCTGACGCATCACTCTGGATAGTAGTAGGTACCGGAAAATGGGCCAAGTAGCTTGAACTGCTTGCCATACACATATGTATATTTGGGAAGAGGGCGAGCCCTTCAGTGCACAGAACCATCGCATGCTGATTTCTTTCTCGAGCTGTTCTAGATAATGAACTGACTTCTGCAAATGCCTCATACTGTTGATAGATCTCGATCAGGCTCACGTACTCATTCTCATTTTCTTCAATCAGTGGCCAAGACTTACGCCCTGTCATGCGAGCCACGACATCCTTAGGGTCCAGACCCTTGACATTAATTAGAAACTGTTGCTCTAACGGATCTCCAGGCTGACCGGCTGGCTCAGTTAGTCCCATAATCTCTGAAAACCCATTCATCAGTAGTGTCATATCACCCCACGGGAACCAGAATGTGCAAGTGTGCGGATTCCACCGCTCTGCCAGTGCATGGATCAGATTGCCATTAACTGTCAACTTCCCCACTGCAGATGCCAATTCCAACCCGCAATCGCTCAAGTGGTCCGGAAACATATGAGAGAAGTTTTTGAACCGGACATAGTACCACCGGGGGAAGAAGGGTCCGGTGCTAAGAGATCGATGCTCAGGAAGACTTTGTCGCACCTCGTAGGAGATGTGACCCTCAGGAAAGACAGAGTCGAACTGACTGAATGCCATTAGACTGAAAGATAGGAAGATTGGAATTAGACTTTGAAAAAAAAATACAAGAATTTTGAAAATTGCAGGCAAGATAAAAAGCTAGAAATTCGAAGTCCAGAGGAACGAAAGAATGGAAAATCTCCTGGAGTTTTGAAGAAAAGGTGGATAATTTGAAAAAAATCGTCCAGGGTTTTTGAGAAAAAGGAGATATTTCATAAAAGATGAAAAATGAGGTATTTTGGAAAATTGTTCGGTATTTTGGAAAAATTGGGAAAAATATGAGAAAATAAGGCGAAAATGAATATCATATATTCAATCACAAACAATTATGCACATACAACAATCCCTAAGAAGCCAACTCTAAATGCATTGATTTTGAAAGAGCTTTAGGACCCTAATCCTGACTCTAGGCTCAGATCAATAGTGTTCAATCATGCTATGCCGATATACTCGAGCCGAGGCTCGATGTACGTGGCATAAAACTCATCTTCGGGTCTAGGCTTGTGTTTTCCCAACATCCTTGAGCGCCTGCCGATATACGTTGGACTATGGCCCTTAGTACGTGGCAGGGGGGGCGTTAGCCCAAATAAGTGGCCCAGTTGTGAGGCTCTGTCCCGAACTATGGTTCTGGAAGAGAGCCCAGCAACGTGAAGACCGGGTAGACATAGGTGGGGTGGTTTTTGAAATATGATCACATGCAGGCAAACAGAGGGCTCTAAATCCTAAAGAGATAGAATTTTGAAAACTTTTGAAGAAGCAAACATTGTTTTCATACCAGTCCTAGATTGAGGAGTGTTGTATTTCAGACCTAAGTCTATGTGAGCATGCATAATTCTCCTCAATATGGTCCTACCAAACCATGCCTAGTCTACATGCAATCCATGTCAGCTGGGTTCAAGTCTAGGCTCCTAGGTTCACATGATATCAGAAATTAAAAGCTGACATTCCATAGAGCCTAATTTTGATAATTGAGCTAAGTTAAAGCACATACTTGATTAGGCGAAGACAGGTCCCATCACGGTCGCCAAACCTGTTATCATCGCAAAAATTTTTCCCCTCCCTTGCGAGAGAGAAACGAATTTTGCGAGTCAAACTCGACCAAAGTTTTGAAAATGGTTTTGAAAATTACTCGCCTCCGTTTTAAAAATTTGCAGGAAAATTTCGTGGAATGGGATCCGCCTGTCGGTACGAGGTTCAACCGTTCCTAGCACCTTTACCAGGGGTAATTGAACCAAGGATCAATTATGTGCTTTAACTCGACTCAAATAGCTAAATTATGCTCTATTTTTCCTAGAATGCACAAAGAATCAGGCTTGTGCTATGAAATTTTGAAAATAATGCAAGTTTGAGAAAATATGATGTTTGCTTTGGAAAATTGAAATATGCTTGAAAATTGTTTGGAAAAGTACTTGAAAATTGAATTCTTGGGAAAATCATTGAATTTCATTGGAAATCAGAAATTTGCATTGGAAAGTGATTTCTCAGGAAAATTTGAACTTTAGAAAATTGATTTTGAAATTTGGAATTGCTTTTCTGAGGAAATGGATTTAAAAATTCTGAGAAAATCCGGAAGTTCATTGGAAAAGGGATTTCTGAAAGGGAAAATGAATTCTTAGGAAAACGGGAATTCTGAAAAAATGGATTTCTGAAAACTTGGGATTTTAAAATTTGAAAATGTTAAAACATAGGAAAATCTTGATTTGAACTTGGGAAATACTTTGAAATCTTATTTAAAAATTTAGAATTCTGGGAAAATCCAATCCTGAGAAAGACTTGGTAAATCCTTGAGAAAATTGATTTTTCTGAAATTGAAATTGTAAAATGAATTTTAAAATAATGCAATTTGAATGATATGAATGAATGAATATGAATTTGAAAAGGGAATTTCATTGAGGAATTGAGAAATCCTTTTGAGGTTTTGAAAAATGCAGTGCATTTTTGAAGTTAGCCTAAGTGTGTAGGCTGAATGTGGCTAATATGAAAATCATAAATCTTGGTTTTCTTCATATTCTGACTATGGCCATAAATACGAATCCCACCGAGTTTATAAACTCCACAAGAGCTTGTGCACGTGTCATTCGTGTAAACCATAGTGAATTTGAAATAAATGTGCATGAATCATACATTAGATATTGACATTTTGCTGAAATTAAACTATATGCAATGCAATCCTATTCTAAGCAGAAATGTAAATTCTTATTCCAAATTATTACAACTTCATATTACATTGAATTGAAATAAATAAACAAAATGACTAAGTCTACTTCTTGAATGTTCCTGCAAAACTAGAAAACAAGGTTAGCACAAAAATGTAGGTTTTTTTGAAACTATCCGAAAATATGGGAAATTATCGGATATTATTCAGATATAAACCCAAAATCATATCCCCCTTTGATATAAATATGAGAAATAATGAATAAGTTTAGAAAATAAACTTGAAAATTGAAATTGGGGTCAAAATGACCAAAATACCCCTGATGACCTTGAAATCAGGGTTTTCCGAAAGAATTTTTGTAAATTTTGGAAATTTGAAAATCAAATGGAATAAATCAAACATAATATGATGAAATATGATTATATGCATGAAAATTTGGAGAATTAGAAATTGAAATTTCGAAATTTAGGTCAAAATGACCAAAATACCCCCGATAACAAGACTATGGCCTTGAAACCAGGGTTTTCTGAAATAAATTTTGCAAAAATGGAAAATTTGAAATGCCAATGACATTGAAATTAACCCTAATATGATTCTACATGCTCATGTACATGATAAAAACCCTAAAATGACGAAAATATCATAAATATCAAAATTAACCTGATTTTCGCTTGATTTTCGCTTCTGAATTTAAAGATAAACTAACACATGGAGCAAATGAATTTGGAATTAAACCAAATTTGGCATGGACACCTAAAATAATCCTAAAAACAGAATGGAGCTCGAAAATCTATTTTTTTTGTATTTTTAAATATAAAAATTCAAATAAAAACCCTAAATTTTATGATTTTTGCCTAAAATATTGATTCTAAAGGGGATTTAGGATATCAAATTTCCATAAAATTTTCCAAAATTTTATGGGGTGACATAGGACAGTAGGTAAAGGATTTTGGCCTTTTACACTTTCTGATTTTGACCTATGGTCGGAGCTGTGCCACTCCGGCAAGTCGGATCGGAATCCGGCGACTCTAGGATTTAGGGGAAACAGACAGGTTTCGGTAGAAAACATGGGAAAAATGGAAGACAGATGGAAAAAAGGCTGAAATTATGGAACAATGTCCCTGACAAATAGAGGAAGATTTTATCTTTTGACACCATTGGGATTCTGGTTATGGTTTGGAAAAAGTCATACTGTTATCAGAGACCTAAATCTCTGAGATTTCTGGACATTGGAATCTGTTAGACAGAAAGGAAAAATCCGGGAAAAATAATTAAACAGATTCAAAAATTCCCAAGTTTTGGTAAATGACAGGAAATTATGTTAGGAACAACTTTCATGTTTAAAGTTTTTGCAGAAGGATTACAGATCGTATGGACTCGGTGTATTAGGGTCTGTCTATACCCTGACAAAAGAAAATCGATATTTTCTCAGAGGTCTAAGAAATCCGATTTTTTACAAAGGATAAAATTAATTGAAAAAACCTCAAAATTTCCAGATCACTAGTAGATTCAATTATAAATCTACTGTGATTTTTGGAGGATGATCCGAATCTCCCACAAGGGTGGTGCCGGAGGTTTTTGTCTGCTAAAGCGCAAACTGGAAGTTCCAGAAATGCAGAATCCCGGTTTAGGATTTGATTTGTTTAGAAGGATTCCAAAACTCAAATAGATTCAAGTTTTTGGAAGTAAAACAAAGACATGCAACTAAAGATATCAAAATTTTATTTTGAATTTTTTTAACGAAAATACACTCATGAAATAATAACTAAATTCTGCATATAACTGGAAAATCTATGATTCTAAGTTAATAAAAGCAAGATAGTAAAACAAATAGAATAAATATTAAAAACTAATCTAGATGCTATCTTTAAAATACGAAATCACATGAAATATGATGATAAAAGGAAAATAAAACAGCAGGGGAAATCCGATCCTCTTTAATATTGGCTAATCGAAATGGGGGATCCGATCCATCAATCGGATGGATCCCTCTATTCGGTACAGCCTTAATCAATGCTATAACCTCAAAAAATTACTTTTGTAACTAGGTGAATCCGGTTTTTGAACCGGATTCATGCTGGAATCACAGAGGAAATTGTAGTAGTAAAAGGGGCAAAGGCTTACCTTATGGCCTTGCTACGGCGAATGAAGAAGATGGCGCTGGATCGACTAGAGCAAAGGGAAAGAAGGTGGACTGCTGGGCGTTGGAATGGCTGCAAAGGAGGTGCCGGCTGTAATGACTGTAGCTGCGACTTGAAGAGGATGGTCACCAGCTGGGGAAGATGTATGGTTCCTTGCTGGAGCTAGAGCCATTGATGGATCGGCTGGACGTGGCTGCAACAAAAAGATGTGGCAGCAATGGAGGTGTGGTCGCCGACTTGGATGTGGAGCAGCTGCTGGGCATGGAGGAGGAGCCGACTGAAGCTGCCAAGGAGGTGGATATGGTCACCCTGGAGGAGGGTTCCTGCTGTTGGTGGCTGCAAAGCTTGAAGATGGCTGGGTGTCAAAGACACCAAGAGAGAGAGAATATGAGAGAGAATGGGAGAGAGGCGTGAGATGGGAGAGAAGCAGCTGTAGCTTCCTCCTTTGTTTTTTTTTTTTTTTTGGTTTTCTTAACTTAGGGAAGATCCTATCTTTCCCTAAGTTTTTAGTTTTAATTAGGGAAGGAAAGGGAAACAACCTTTACGTGAATGGCTGGGCAAGAGGGAAAAGAAGGGAGGAAGGAAGGGAAGAAGGAAAGAAGAGGAAGAAGAAAAAGAAAGAAAAGGGAAAAAGAAAGGAAAGAAAGAAAAGGAGGGAAAAAGAAAAAGGAAAAAAAAATGAGAAAAAAAAATGGAAAGTGGGGCTGGAGGCTTGGGTGACCATCTTGTGGGTCCCACCTCTCTAAAATGCAAAATAAATAAATAAAAAAATGAACAAATAAAAGAAACTTGAAAGGAATAAAAGAATATTTTTTTTTAATAAAACAGAAATGTAAATGAGTGGGCCATCTCAGAGCGGGTCCAAATTCTATTTTTGAAATTTATTTTGACGATTAGAGGGGTAAAATAGTCTTTTCAGAAAATTTCCACGCAAAACGAGCTATTTTTGGCAGTTTTTAAAACGAGCTCGGATTTTGAAGTTCAATACCCCGTTGCGAAGCAAATCCAGTGTAGAATTTAAAAATGTAAATTTGAAAGAAATTCAGATTGTTTAGCTCAAGAAAATATTTCTAAATGAAACGAGCTATTTTTGGCAATTTTTGAAACGAGCTCGGATTTTAAAGTTCAATACCCCATCGCGAAGCAAATCCAGTGTAGAATTTAAAATTTTGATTTTGAAAGAAATCCAGATTGTTTTTCTTGAGAAAATATTTTCAAAACGAAACAAGCTATTTTTGGTAGTTTTTGAAATGAGCTTCGATTTTGAAGTTTAATAGCTCGTTGCGAAGCAAATCCTGTATAGAATTTGAAAATTTGATTTTGGGAGAAATCCATATTGTTTTTCTCAAGAAAATACTTCCAAATTTAGACTCCCGGTGGTAAAAATGTTAATTTTGGAAACCCGAGGTTCTGAAGTTAATTTATGAAAGCTTTTAAAACTTGATCTGGATTGAAATTTATAAAACTGGAGTTCTGGACTTCAAAAATGAAATAAAATGTGATGAAATGTTATGAAATGCTGAGAAATGATATGAAATGATGAGAAATGACATGAAATGACATGCGAAATGTAGACCCTTAATAAAGAATTTTGAATGTCAGACCCCGATTGACACTTGTACCAGTTTAAAAAGCATTAAAATTGATAAAATTTGCAAAATAGCTCAAGAAATGGTTTTCGAGACTCTATTGGGTCAGAGTGACACTGAAAATTGGGGTTCGAGCTGGATTGAACTGAAATGAGCCAGATTGAGCTGGGTTTTAGAGTTTCAGAACTCCAATGAGCTGACAAGGCACTGACTCAACTGACCTTTTCCACTGAATTTTCAAGAAAAGCTGCCATTTTTAGAGAAATGGTACAGAATGGTTGCTGGAGTGAAGTGAATTACGAACTTGAACTAACTTCGAGCTAAGAAAAAGGTCAATAATACTGACATGAACTAAAATCGAAGCTCGAACACTAGCTCAATTGGCTGAACTCAGCTCAATTTCAGCTGAAAGAGCTGAAATGGACTAAAATGGGCTCCTGAACACTTGGAAATGGTTTTGAACTGAAACTGGAGCGCTTGAACTCCTGGTGAGCTCAAGTTAGACTCTGGGGAGTATGACTGACTATAAATGATTGACTTGGAGACAATTGGCTTGGATTTGAGCAAGAAATGAGCTCATTTCTGAAGAAATGATCCCATTTTGGCAGGAATTGTCAGAAATGAAAATGGTCTGTTCATTGTGAGCTCAGATGAGCTTGAGATGACTGATATTTTAAATGTTCTGAACTGACCAGTGAGCTTTGTTGACTCCAACTGACTGGGGTCCGGGATGACCTAGGGGTAAAATGGTAATTTTCCTAGTGAAAATGGGTAAAATGGTGATTTTCTAAAACTGACTCGGGGTTTGACTCCTACACTGACCTAATAGGGTTGGCACTGCCTGAGGAGGATTGTTTGAGAATGGATGTGGAAAATTTGGGGGTGTTTACAGATCCAAAAGGAAGTCCGAGTCGGAACCCGAAACTTCAAACCAAAGATAAAAGGGGAAAAGCCGAGTCGGGACTCGGATCTTCCAAAAAAATAAATAAAATGAAAACAAACCCTGAGTCGGAACTCAAACGGGAAGGAAATAACTCCTTCCCAAAAGTCGGATTTCAGAAAGATTGACAAAAAGCGTGAATAGATTCCGACGATGAGGATGAAAAACTTATTCAAGATTCTCGACCCAAGATGGCCTGAGATTTGAATTTTATTTAGGATGGTTTTCAGGATTTGTCCCCTATTCGAAGAGAATTTGACAACATCAGGGAAGTTTGATAGAGATCGACAAAGGATAAAGAATAATGGAAAGAAAAGAATTAACAAATTTTGACAATAAAAAATTGAAAAAGGATTGGTAGAAATAGGCAGAATTTTGAGAAAAATTGATGAAGAAAATTTCAGGATTATCCTTTGTCCTGAAAGAAAACGAATGATCTCGCGGGACAAGGTTCAGGTTTATCCCTTAGCCTGAAAGGGGAAATACCCCATTGAAATGAGGCATCAGGTTTATCCCTTAACCTGAAAGGGTTTTATAAAGATTTGATAGAATTTAGTAAAATTGATAAAACTTTGACAAAAATTGATAAAATTGACAATAAACTGATGAAAACTTGATTAAATTGAAGAATAAAATGAATGCAATTAATAAAGATAAGATTTACTAAAAATCGACAAGATTTTTAGAAAAAGAGTTCGTTTGATCCTGCCTGCACATGATGAAGGAAGACAAGTATAGATCAAAATAAAATGCCTCAGTATCAGAGAGAAGAATGTGAGAATTCAATAGAAGATTATTGCTTTATTGAAAAAGACTTTTGAAGAATACAAAAGGCTAGGACGAACAATTCAAATATAAAATCTCTTCAAATGTAGAGTATTGATAGGATCTGACAGTTCCACTCCATCTGCGTTGATCAGGCGATAGGAATTGCGAGGCAGCGCTTTCTTAACCACATAAGGGCCTTCCCAAATGGGTGACCACTTGCCCTTCGGCCGATGCTTGAGATGAGCTGTCGATCTGAGCACAAGATCATTGACTCAGAATCTTCTCTCAATAACTAATTTGGCGTAGTGCCGAGCTATCCTCTGACGATAGGCTTGAGCATGCTTCGCTGCCTTGAGCCTTTTCTCATCTAATAGATCAAGCTGTATTAACCTCTGCTGCTGATACTGATCAAGAAAAAGTTTGATGAGTGATGCGAACTTGAAGGCAGGCTTTTGAACGTGAAGAGGTAATACTACTTCAGTTCCATAGACAAGCTCCAAAGGAGTAGCGTTGGTTGGGGTCCGAATGGTGGTTCGGTATGCCCAGAGTGCATCATGCATCTTCTTGTGCTAGTCACGACCCGTTTCCACAGTTCTTTCTAGAATGCGGATCAAAATCTTATTGGTGGCCTCTGCCTGGCAATTCCCTTGAGGATAATAAGGAGCTAAGAAGTGGTGATGAATCCTGAACTTCGAGCAGAAGGTCTTCATCCTCTCATTCTTGAAGTGACTGCCATTGTCTGACACGATATCATGCAGGACGCCGAAGCGGCAAAGAAGATTCTTATGAATAAAAGAAACCACATGTCAGCCTTCCACTGTTCGCAGAGTTACAACTTCGACCCATTTGGTGAAGTATTTTGTAGTTGCGAGGAAGTATCTGTGGCCATTGGAAGCTGAAAGAGTGATCAAACCCACCACGTCAAAGGCCCACATCGAAAAAGGCTAAGGAGAAACCACATACCGCAAATATGCGACTGGCGCATGAATGGAAGGTGTGTGCGTTTGGCGTTTGACGCACTTCCTCACAAATTGATGGCAATCATGTTGCATGGTATTCCAATAATACCCTGCTCGGATAATCTGCTTGACAAGTATTTGGTAGCCGACGTGACCACCATAAATTCCCTCGTGTGCCTCTTGGACCACTTCCATGGCTTCATCCTTGTCTAGGCATCTGGCATACTCAGAACTGAATCCACGACGGTAAAGAGTATTGACAAGGATGAAATAACGGGCTGACATGCGCTGAATCGCACATTGCTTCTTTCTTGGCATTTTCGATGGAAATTCACCAGTTTCAATAAAGCTTTTGATGTCTTGGTACAAAGGCTTCTCTTTCTGAATGGCTTGGTTCACTTGCTCAACTGGAATGTAGGCAGGTTGATCAAGTCTGCCAATCTCGAAGGAACGACAAGATTCACTGTATTTGAATAACAAAATAGAGCCCAGACTGGCTAGTCCATTGGCTATATGGTTGTATTCCCTCTTGATATGGTTGAGCTAAAATTCTTCAAAGTTGCCTATGAGAGCGTTGCCTATGAGAGCTAAGACAATCTTCTGATAGGAAATTAATTTTGAATCCTTGACTTGCCACTCAACATTAACTTGACTGACAACAAGCAATGAGTCGCCGAAGGCATGTACTCTCTTGACGTTGAAGTCTTGCAAAATCTTGAGGCCTTGTATTAGAGCTTCATACTCAGCCATATTGTGAGTACATTGGAAATTGAGCTAGAGGGAATAAGGGATCATCTCCTTTTCGGGAGTGATCAACAAGATCCCAATCCCTATACCAGACATGTTTATGGATCCATTAAAGAAAATAGTCTAAATTGAAGATTCTTAAATGATACGGATGCGATCATCAGGAAAATCGTCTTCCGCCTTGATCTCTTCTGTCAACGGGAAATCTGCCAACTGATCTATGATGGATTGACCCTTGACTGACTTCTGATATACATACTCTAAGTCATACTGCATTAGAAGGACTTGCCATTTTGCAATCCATCCAGTAAGAAAAGGCTGCTCAAGGATGTACTTGAGAGGATTGAGTCTTGACAAAATTTTGATTTCTGAGGCCACTAGATAATGTCTCAGCTTCTGACACATCCATACTAAGGCTAGACATGTCTTTTCCATCTGAGAATATCTTTTCTCATAGTCGATGAAAGTCTTTCTTATGTAGTAGATGGCATGCTCTATCCGGCTGTCTTCCTCATACTGCGCAAGAAATCCGCCACAAGCATTCTGGTTGACAGAAATGTATAGGAGAAGTGGCTTTCTAAGTTTTGGTGGCTTCAGAACAGGTGGATTGAGGAGATACTGCTTGATGCACTAAAATGAGAGCTGACATTCTGGTCTCCACTCAAATTTCACTTCTTTTCTCAACAGGTGATTGAAGGGCTCACATCTCATGGCCAAATTGAAGATAAAATGACGAATAGACTGAATGCGCCCCTGAAGGCTTCACAATTCTTTAAGATTGGTGGGAGGCGGCATGTCAATGATTGCCTTTGCCTTGGCAAGATCCACTTCTATGCCCTTCTTGCTGATCATGTAGCCAAGTAGTTTGCCTGACTCTACCCCGAAGACGCACTTCTGCGGATTGAGTCTCAACTTGTAGAGAATAAGTCTTTCAAAGACTTGGCCGAGAGCATCAAGATGATGCTCTCCTTCTTTTGACTTGACCAAGATGTCATCCACATAGGCATCCATGTTCTTGTGCATCTGGTCATGAAAGATAACAACCATTGCTCTCTGATAGGTTGCCCCAGCATTCTTGAGCCCAAACGACATAACTGTGTAGCAAAATGTGCCCCAAGGCGTGGTAAAAGAAGTTTTGGACTGGTCACGAGCGACCAATTTGATTTGATTGTAGCCTGAGTATCCATCCATAAAGGAAAACATGGCATGGCCCGCCGTGCTATTGATCAAAAGATCGATATTAGGGAGTGGATAATCATCCTTTGGGGTGGACTTATTTAGATCCCTGAAATCGATGCAGATTCGGACCTTGCCATTCTTCTTGGGCACTGCTACGATGTTCGCCAACCAATCTGGGTATTCGATAGTCCGGATGAATCCTGCCTTTAACAACTCCTCAAGTCCTTCTTTAACTTGTGGTGCCACGCGGGGATCCATTTTCCTTAATTTCTGCTTGATTGGTTTGCAATCCGGCTTCAACACAAGACGATGCTCGACTAACTTGGGGTCTAATTTTGGCATATCCTCATAAGTCCAAGCGAAAACTTCTTGATGCTGTTTGAGAAAATGGATGAGCATTTCCTTCTCATCTGGACTAAAGCCAGAACCAATTTTGAGGACTTTCGGATCATCTTCTGAGCCAATGTTGACATCCTTTGTCGGATCCTGAACCAATGGTGATGGTTCATCCTGCTTCTGAATACTGGCAAACTCTGACAATTCTTGAATTGCTGAGTCGAAATCTGCTAATTCTTCGATCTGCCCTGTTACCTTGCTGACCTCTGCCCCTGCCTTTGCCTTGCAGATTCTGGCCGATTTGGATTTATTTTGAGAAAAATTGGTATTGATAACGAGCCTTTTGAGCGATTTAGGAGCCATGATTTCGGCAATCCTGAAAGCGCAAATAAGGTTTTTGAGAAAAAGGTAAAACGTTCGAAAAATAGCCTTTTGTACAGAAACAAAGAATGACAATCATAGACAAAGATATAAGCAATGCCAAATAGGAAATCAAAATTTCATTGATATGAGTAATTTTGATATTTACAGATAAAGAAAGGGAAAAACTGGGGCGGATTTTTTTTGCCCCTACAAGATGAAAAGAGAGAAAACAGAAAACACTGACATTGTCTTTATTCTGCTCCTCTGATGAAAGTGGTCTTTATGCCGGATGATTGACCAATAAAACCCAAGCCTGTACCCTCAACATGCCGAGTGGGGACGATTGGCTCTATCATACCGTCCTCATTTTTAGCCAGGCCCCTGAAGGGCTGATAGCAATGCTTCATCAGAAGGTCGAATCCCTTCTTGGTTTTTGCGAACTAAGGGAATAGAGGATGATCCTTGAATGAAGTCCAATCGAGGCGCTCACCTAGTTTGAAGAAGCAAGGTCCCTGCCACTGGATCATTGCGGTGACATTTTCTGACGGCTGGACTTCTTTCAACTTCAGCATGTCTAGGCTTTCACTCAAATTGATTTCATCGACTTTTCGGATGCTCGGGATGTCGGCAGTGAAAGTAGGATGAAAAATCATTGGCTGCGGGAGTCTTTCCTCCGGATCCTCTCCTAGGACCGTGGTAATCATGCCTCCCTTCGACCATTTGATGCACTGGTGAAGGGTTGAAGGAACAACATTGGCGTTGTGGATCCAAGTGCGCCCGAGCAAAAGGTTGTATGTGGGTGACACATTGACCACATGGAAAAGCACGGTATGCATCGAGTAATTGATAAAAATTTCAAGGAAGGCTTTTCCCCTGGCTGTCTGCCCATGGTTGTCGAAACCGTAGATTGTTATGAGATCTGGGGTATATTCTTCTTCCTTCAGGCCCAAGGCCTTGGTCGTCATCTCCGGACAGATATTGAGGCTGCTGCCTCCATCAACCAACACATGAGGGACTGTCATGCCCCTGGTCCGCACCACTATGTATAAGGCGTTGTTATGAAATGAATGAGGTTTTGGAAAATCCTCGTCCGAAAATGTAATGGGTGCGTTCGTCATGTCCTGGTTGACGATCTGTGCCAAATCTTGCAGAGTCGTGCTAGATTTGACCTTGATCTTTCTGAGCAGATCTTCTAGCACTTGCTGGTGTTCAGGCGAAGCCTGGGTCAAGTCCAGGATAGAGATGTTTGATAGAGCAATAATTGGCTTCTGAACTGACCCTGAAGTCTCACCTTTCTTCGAAGCTGCCTTAATGAAACATTTCGGAATCCTGAGAGTTAGCTTGGCAATCTCTGCCGCTACCTTTGTTGGCTCCTTAGTTGGTTTCTTGTTGCTAGAAAATGCAGTAATATCCACCCTCTTGGCGGAAGACTGCGCTTGACGAAGGACTAAGACCTGATGTTGATCCTGAATGTCCTGACTGAAACATGGCTAAATACTGCCTCATAGAGAAAATGTCTGTTCTGTGATAACTGAAGCTGAATGCTTAGGAAATAGTTTGGACAAGATTTCCGATTGTTCTTCGTCCTTATCCTTGATTAACAAATTCTTGTCAATACAGTTCTGGATGATGTTTTTAAGGACAAAACAATGCTTAGTGTCATGTCCGACAGTCCGGTGAAACTTGTAAAATTTATCAGTCCATTTACCCATAGCCACAGTAGGCTCCGCGACCTTGGGGAGTTTAATCATCCCTTTCGACATCATATATTCTAAGATGTCTTCGCGGGACTGCTCTAGAGCTATGAACTCCTGATCATAACTCCATTCCTCATGCTTTGGCTTCTCCGGATGTTTTGCTTCTGGCTGTAGTGCTGATTGGACAGGCTGTGACTTAACAAACTTCCCTTTTTGGGCTGCAGAGTTTGTTCTTTCGGCCCTGGAGTGTCCTGAACTCTTGTTGCGATTTTTCTTGCCGCCAGAACTACTGCTGGGGTCTGAAAAATCTGTAGAGTAAGCCACATGTGCCTTTTTCCTTTGCACAGGATTCCCTCTGACAAAAGGGTACTCTTCATATAGGCCATTATCCAATCCGGTCTCGAGCCACTCGCCTCTCTCAATCAGCTTGATGAATGACTTCAGAGGAGATGTGGAAATGAGATTCCTCAGAGGTTGAGAAAAGTTGTTTAAAATGATTTGCAGGGCGTGCTCCTCTGGGATGGGAACCTTCATCTTATTACAGGTGCTCCTCCATCTGTGAATGAATTCGCCAACTCTCTCATTCTCGTTCTGTTTCAAATTGTACAGATGGTTGAGAGTTGGTGAGACTTCAATGTTGAACATGAAGTGTTCAATGAAGAGATTCACGACTTTATCGAACTCTCTTAGTTCGATAGGGTTGATGTGGTCTGCATACCACCTGGCCGTTGTTCCCTCTAAGCTGCGAGGAAAGCAGATGAATAATGCCCTGTTGTCTTTTCTGAAACGGTCGCACTCTGCATAGAACGTGGCCAAATGAGCCTTGGGATTGCCTTTTCCATCAAACTTAAGGAACTTCCGAGGGAGATTCTCCAGATTGTCATCCCCGTCTAGGCCATTATAGAAATCTTCACCAAAGTAGGTCTGCTTGCCCTTGCTTTTGGCCTGGATGTCTTTAATTGCCTGATTCATTTCTCTCATCTGCTCGTGCATCGAATCCTCAACAAAAATGGGTTTGTTGACGGATTTAGGCTCCGCGGTGATTTTCATAAACTGTTGCAGAGGATTCTGACTATAAACAAACTGCTCTTCTTCTTCTAATTCTTCTTCGGCTGATTCCGATTCCTCAGAAGTGGTGTCAGGCTGGACCTTCTTTCTGATGATCCTGACTGGCTTTTTCACAACTTTCTTTTTCAGTTTGCTCTTTGGAGCAGCCTTCTTCAGACTGGCCTCAGCTTGTTCTGACATCATTCTGGCCATCATTTTCTGGAATAGACCGTATATGGCAGAGTCAATATCATCTTGCTTGTTCTGGCCCTACCCTCTGACTGACTTGAGAGAGTTCATTGCTTCGATTTTGCTGTCGCTGTGCTGAAGGGCGGTCTCTTTTCCAGCTCTTGTCTGAACCATTCTGACAATGCCAATGATTTCTGCAGAATAAGGGAATGGTTAGAGTGCAGAAGAATTTTTGAAAACACGACCATTTGAGAAAAAGACAAGAAAGGAGGAATTGATAGACAATTAAATAGGTTATCCCATTACCAGGGATCGGGTCATCACAAATTTTGTGATAATTATGTTACCATTTTGTGATAATGGAAAAATGTGCCTTGTTACCTATGCGAGGTCATCCATCATGATAAGAGATAATTTGAAGAAGAATATAAGGAAAAGTCACATCACTAGGGATGAGGTCGTCAGGGAATCGTGACCACATAAAACAAAATAAAAGAATAAAATTTTGGCCACAAAGAGCTTTTTAACAGAACACAAAGTTGCATTTTTATTGATGACAAAATTTAAATACAAAGAGAAGGTGGGCAGATGGTTTGACACCATTCTCGATATTCAGAAGATACATTAGGTCCGGGAAATACAGACAAAGGAATGGAGGAATCCCAAGTATACTTGGTTACATAGTATGCCTCAGACCACTGATCTGACTGCAGATCAAATTCTGGCATGTGGCCCACCGGGAAGCGAGTGTTGACACGAACCTGCCGCTGTGAGAACTGTCTGAGACATCCCTCTAGCTGATAGTCGACACAGAAGAAAGGACCAAGCAGTCTGTAACGCTTGCTATGAGCAAAAGTGTAGCGAGGAACTGACTCTTGCCTGTCGAAGTAATCCCAAAGGATCTCTTCCTGATGCAAACTTTCGATCGAAGCTCGATACTGAACAACAGACTTCGGCTCCTTGCTGTTAAACCTGAAGAAATTGGCTTTTGATGGCACATGTTGCAGGAACCACGACTGCAAAGCGTAGGTGCATCCTTCCACCAAAATGGTCTCTCCAAAGGCGAAACGAGCTAAGCCTTAGTAAAGAAAGGCTAGAGCTGCCATAAACACTGAAAGCTGACGGGTCTGCTTGCTTCCCCATCTTCGAAAGAGTTGGGAGACTCTGACATCGATGAAATTCTGACCGTCCTGAAAGAATGCCAATCCTACTGTGCATAGGACCATGGCATGCTAGATTCTTTCTTTCGCTGCTTGAGACAAGGTGTCAACTTCCTCGTAGGCTCCATACTTGCGATAGAGTCCGAATAGGTCGATGAACTGACTTCCGTTGATCTCAGTGAGAGGCCAAGATCTACTCCCTATAGCTCTGGCTAATGCTTCTCGAATATCTATACCCTTGACATTGATCAGGAACTGCAGCTCAACCGGATCCTCTAGCTGACCAGCTGGCTCTGGCAATCTCATGATGTCACTGAATTCGTCCATTAGCAGAGTAATCTCTCCCCATGGAAACCAAAATGTGTAGGGACGTGGATTCCACCGTTCTGCCATAGCTTGAATCAGACTGCCGTTGATGGTTCGCTTGCCCACTGCTGATGCCATCTCCAATCCACAATCATCTAAGTGGTCTGAGAACATATGTGAGAAGGTGGCGAACCAAGAATAATACCACATAGGGAAGAAAGAATGAGACTGGATAACCCGATGATCCGGGGATCCATCCTTTATCTGACAGAAGACATGATCTCTGGGAAAGACAACATCAAGGGAACCAGACACCATCAGAATGATACTGAGGCAAAGAAGAAGAGAATTTAGATAGAATGCAGGACTTATAGATAGACTCTTGATGAAAGAAGAGACACAAATCCTGGAAATTTTTGAAAGATTAAGGATTTTTAGAAAAAAGGATTTCCAGGGTTTTTAAAGAAAAGTTTGACACAAAAGAGAAAAAAAATATAGGAAAAGAAAAAATATACACCTAGGGTTTTTGAAAATAAAGGGAAATTTTGAATAATATACCCAGGGTTTTGAAAAGGTTTGATATATATAGGAGAATACAAGGAAACATCATACAATCAGAGCTGCACAAACACACAACACTCCCTAAAAGGCTGACTTTGAATGCAATATTTGAAATGGCTCGTAGGACCCTAATCCTAACTCTATGGTTCAGATCATCTGATTCCAATCAAGGTATGCCGATATACTTAAGCCAAAACTCAAAGTACGTGGCATAGAAATATTTCTCCGGTTCTAAGGTAAAGGCTTCCCAACATCCTTGAGCGCCTACCGATATACCTCGGACTATGGCCCTTAGGTATATGGTAGGGGGGCGCGAACCCAAATAAGTGGCCCAGTTGTGAGGCTCTCTCTCGAACTATGGTTCAGTGAGACAACCCAGCAACGTGAAGACTGGGACAATATAGGTAGGGATGTTTTCAAAAACATGATCAACATGTAGATAAAACCAGAAAGCTCTAATGCAAGTCCTAAAGAGATAGATTTAAATGAATAGAAGCATACACTTGCATACATTATTTGCATTCAATCCCTAGAATTGAGGAGAGTTGTATTTTAGACCTAAGTCTAATGTGAGCATGGAATAATCTCCTCAATATGGTCCTACCAAACCATACTTAGATCCTATATGCAATGATGTCAGCTTAGGACATAGTCTAGGCTCCTATGGTTTGCATGAAAATGAAGCTGACATTTGTAGAATAAAGACTTAGATAATATTAAAGTAAAGCAAAAGGCAAAAAATCGACCAGACGGAGACAAGTCCCATCTCGGTCGCCAACTTCTGTGATCATGCAAAATTTTCCCTCTTGTTCTTCTTTTCCTTTCTCTTCGCCTTTCTAGCCTCTATTCCCTTTTTGAAGGATAATAAAAGATAGAAAAGAAGAGAGAATGAGAAAAGGAAAGAAGAGAAGAACTCTTTTGCAAGGTCGCATCTGACCAAAATTTTGAAAATTGTTTTAAAATCACTTGCCGCCGTTTTAAAAATTTTGCAGGAAAATGGAGAGACGGGATTCGCTCGTCGGTACAAGGTTCGACCGTTCCTGACACCTTTACCAGAGGTAATCAAACCAAGGATCAAATTTATTCCTTTTTGCTTTGCTAAAACATCATCTAAGAATTTATCCTAAGTCTAAATGCACAAAGAATCATGCTTGTGCAATGCAAGAATGTATGCTCTTTTGAGAAAATGTTTTGAAAATTTCCAAGTTTTCTGAGATGAACTTGATAATGGAGTGAAGAAGTGATTCAAAGGATTGAATTTGAAGTAGATGTGGAAGAAGAGACTGGAATTTTCAAGTCTTGGAATGATCAGTATTTTGGAGAGATAAGTTTGTGGATGAAGAGAAAAGGGTATTTAGAATTGGCATCTTGAAGTAAGAAATGATTTTCAAAGTCATAATGGACTCTGAACTAGGATCGATTTTCAAGAATCAATTTTGAATTCAATATCTAAACAAGAATTTGAATTTTGAATTTTGAATTTGAGGAACAACTTTGAAATTGGTTTTGAAAAATTGGAATTGGAATTGGTTTTGAAAATTTGGAATGAAATTTGATTTTTGAAATGAAATTTTGATCTAATATCCAAGATGAAATTGGATCTGAGATCCGAGATGGGGTTGAATCTAGATTCTGAAATTCTAGATGGAATTGGATCCGAAGTCTAAGATTCAAGATGAGGTTGAATTCTATATCCTAAATGGATTCGGATCCGAAGTCTAAGATCCAAGTTAAAGTTGAATTCTGGATCCTAAATGGAATCAGATCTGAAGTCTAAGATCCAAGATCGGATTGGACCCGGAATCTGGGACCTAGAATGGAATTTTGGATCTGAATTTTGAGATCCAAGGCTGGATTGGATCTGAAATCTGGAACCTAAAATGGAATTTGGATCTGAAGTCTGAGATTCAAGACAGGATTGGATTCTGAAGTCAATGATGGAATTTGGATCTGAAGTATGAGATCCAAGATGAAGTTGAATTCTAGATCCTAAATGGAGTTAGATCCAGGATCTGGAATCCAAGATGTAATCTGGATCTGAAGTCTGAGATCCAAGGTGAATTGGGTTCTAACTTTGGATTTGGATTTTGAAAGTCCAAATGGGACTTCTGGAGATGGGTCTAGGTTTTTAAAACCCAAATTGAATTTAGGATTTAGGAAGAGTCAAATTTGAGATTCAGAATCAATCTCAAACTTTGATTTTGAAATTGAGAATCAAGATTGCAGCGATACTGCCGATACATGAGAGGCTATAACATCGCTTGACACTATTGTAGACGAGTGGTAAAAGAAAGGGAAAGAAAAAAAAACTTTATGGTGTGGGTATACAAGGTTACAACAATATTGGGCCATGGCTGTAGATACTAAAAAAAGAAATACACCAGTATATTGGTGCTGATGTAAACGCATGATAGCTACAGTATGTCTGCAAATTCTGCAGAAAATGAAAATTCAGTGGTACAGGTGAAGGTAAAAAAAAAAGGGTGTCACGGTAAAGGGAAGGGTGGTGGTGAGGGTATAGAAGACCTTCAGCAGTGCTATCACTGTTGTAGGCACCCAAAAGTTACAACCGTGTATTGTTAATGCTGTGAAGGGATTAAGAGAAAGCTACAGCCAAGTGATCTTTCATTTGGCCACACATGATCAGTCGCCTGTATGGGATGAGGGATGTGGCTGAAGGCAAGTGGTGATGAACTATGAGGGTAAGTAGAATGGAAGCATATGACTTATGCTATATGCAAAATAGTGACAATGGAAAGGATAGTCACGTGACACTCAGTAGAGGCTACTGGGAGAAATGCATGCATTGCTGCGGGTAACAGAGGGCAATCCTACAACAGGTTGCTATAAACACCCCAAATTTTCATTCACCTCTCCAACATTTTCACCAAGCATCATCATCCAGCCTTTGGAATCGTCGAAGGGCAAAATGGTCATTTTTGAGCCCGAACCTCGCAGAAAGTCCAGATTGCATCTACAACTCTCAAATTTTCTCTATTTTTAGCTCAAATGTTCAAAATTCTATTCTTGACAGGAGACGAGAATCTCCAAATCTTGATTCAAGATTACATTTCATAAGACATGTCTTTGCATAGCATTGCATGAGCATTTCATATCACCACACTGCACAGCATGTCATTTCGAGGTCCAGAACTCTCGATTTCAAAATTTTCAATCCAAATTCAAATTTCAACTATTTTCAAAATTGATTTCAAAACCCTGGGTCTTCAAAATTATCAATTCTTCCCATTTTACCCCCAGGACTCTAAATTTCAAAATAGTTTCTCAAGAAAACAATCTGAATAGCTTTCAATATGAATTTCAGCCACTTTATCTCAGATCTTCCCCCTTTATCAGCAATTTTCAATATCATTCTTTTGCAAAATCACCCCACAGGGGCCAAATATTTTTAAAATTTCTGTTTTGCCAATTAGTCCAAATTTTTATGAAAATTACAAAAAGAGGTTTTCTATTTTGTCTTTATTTCAATAAAGAAGCAATGTGAGACCCACACTGAGGTGGTGTCACATAGGCTTTTTTTTTGAAAAACCTGAGTTTTGAAAAACCCAAAAATATAGGAGCCTTGTCCCTGAATTGGCGCCACCTGTCATTTTCTCTCTCTTTTCATTTCTGTGCCAAGTGTCAGTGTGGGGCCTCTCTGAGATGACGACACATGTCCACCATCTTCACCCAGTGCCATGTGTCATTCCAAGGTCCCCATGAGATGCCAAGTGTCATGTGCTGCCGTGTTTAGAAAAAGTAAAGCTTGTCTCCTCTGAGGTGGTGCCATTTGAAGTGTGTCTCCTGCAGAGGACATGTGTCAATCTCTCCCTCCTTCAGAAAAAGCAGGATGACAGATGTCTCTCCTTACTTTTCTCAGAAAAGTAAGTGACACATGTCACTCCTAGCTTCCTTCAGAAAAAGTAGAGGACACATGTCACTCTTGACCTTCTTCAGAAAAAGCAACCATTCAAAAAAATTCAAACAAGGCCTAGATGGCACAAATCCTGAACTTTACTTTTTCCATCTGGTCTGAGATGGTGCCACATGTTTCTTGTTTCTCCCTCCTGCCACATGGCATTGTAGGAGCCACCCTGAGGTGGCGCCACATGGCCACCCTCCCTTCTTCCAGAGCCAACCTCATTTGAATTTCAAATTTCTTCCCTGAGGTGGCGCCATCTGAAGAACCTCCTCCTGCAAGCTGACACTTGTCATATATGGAGCCATCCTGGACTGCCACATGTCCAGATCTCCTTTCATAAGAAAAAGTAGAATTCAAACCCCTCTGAGGTGGCGCCAAAGGGGAGATTCCTGCAGAGAAAATCAAGCAAAGTTTTGAAAATTTTCAAACTCCTCTGCTGAGGTGTCTCACCCACAAAATTCATATTTTATTTATTTCAAAAATCCAAAATAGCATGTCCTTGAGATGGTGCCACATGGAAGGTTCAGATTCACTGTGTTTGAATTTCGAAAATATCCAAAATTTCTACAAATACCCTAGCCCACGCTCAGTACAGTGAGAGCTCTTGTTTGAGAACTGAACTTCAAAATTCCATTTTTTTCTTTCTTGGTTTCCTCTGGATTCACGCCCCCTCTGGAGCCCATTATCAAGGTAGCCATTCATTTCAGGAGTTCTAAAGCTGTAGGAAAACACAAGGTGCACCTCTATTCCTATCAATTTTGTTATAGTAATATCATTGCTCGATTCGTATTGTCGTTTTGAAGAAAGAGCTCATCCAAGTGATGAATCGAGCTATTCTCATAAAATGACACAACAAAGGATGTTTTTATGCTTTCTTGATTAGATTTTCGCATTTCATCATGTTCATGCATTAAAATAAGTTAGATTTATGTTTTATTTCATTTAAATATCATGTTCCATGAATTTATTTAATATTTCATGCATTCAGCTTCATTTAGGTAACTCTCTGTTTTTGTCAGTCAGTCCACACATCATTTCATGCATTTATTTTTCGTTAAAACTACTGACAAAATCATAGTATGCGCCTTTAGGTGTCCTTAACAATTTTCCAAAAATTCAGAATGATTTGAATTTGTTTACTGCGGTAAAAGTTCAAAATGGTATGTCGGGTTTTGTTACCCGGGATGCATTTTGAAAATTTATCTCCAATTTGTAAAATCGAGATATCTCTCATATGAGGTTCGCTTTTCAATACGAAAAATGTTATGAACTTGGGATAATGTCTAGTTTTTAATCTGATTTTCTCATATTTTTCTGAATTTTTTTGGTGTCTGACAAAAATCTGAGAGTTTGGGACATGTGTCAGAGCCTGATTTGAGCCTCTGAGACTTTGGATCGACTTAAGTCATTGGGTTCTCTTTGGGTATTACTCCAAATCCAAATCTGTAAAAAGTGAATGTCATGCTCAAAATGTCCTCTATTTTCATATGAAAGCTTATGATTTTTAGAACAGCTTTGATATCTGTTTTGGATTTTTCTTGTCAGTCTCCTATTTTGTGATATTTATCTGCTCTGTTGATTTAGCCATGAAAAGTCATATTTTTATCTCTGTTCCTGTTGATCAAATGTCAAAATCATAAAATTGAAAGTTGTTCCTGTGTGTGTCGCTAGTTCCTCAGTTAAATATCAGCAATGTCTATGGTCGTATGCTATTTTTTATGCAATTTTACATCAGACCAGGTTAATTTTTCCTCCGTCAGAACCAAATTCTCGTTACCGAACTCACCGTAGTTCAAATCCTGGGGATGTAAAATACAAAATTGCTTATTTTCAAGTCATTTAGCAGTCTGCAAAATTTCAAAGGTTTCTATGGTGTAATCTTGGTATCATCGTATTAAGTGTTACATTTGGTTCGGGCCCGTAGGCGAAATCCGCCCATTTTAGGGTTTTCTATAAATTTTCTCACACAAACCATGTCATTTCATGCGTTTTAGCATTGTAGGCTGTTTATCAGGATAAAGATATGCTTCATACCGAATTTGGTGTGATTTGGAATTTATTTGAGGCTCGGTTTAGCCATATCATCAAAATAGGGCCCCGCGGGACACTGATCCAAGCGAAAAACAAGCGAAATTCGTTATTTTTGACGAATGGTAGCATGTCAAAATTCTGTTTTTCAGTCCTAATGTGTTTAGCAGCATGTCATCATGCCTTATACTGCATTTCATCATCATTTGGTTCAATTCGAATTTTAAAATCTCAATTTTACCTTCAAAAACCCTGATTTTTAAGATATAACTTCAATATTAGGGATATTTTGGTCATTTTGACCATAATTTCGAATTTCAAACTATTTTCTACTGAATTTCTTGCATTTACATCATTTCAAATATCAAGAAAGCATGAAAATAGGGTTTATATTCAACTAAGTCCAATAATTTCAGAATATTATTGGAAAATCTTGGAAAAACCCACATATTTGAGCTAACCCCATTTCAAGTTTGACAGGGACATTCAAAAGAAGGAACTGAAGTCTGCAATTTCCCTTTCTTTCATTTATTTAGTGATGTAAATTTTGGAATAAGAGATTTAATTTTTTGCTTAGACTATGATGCATATCATATAGTTTGAATTTATGCAATATCCTGTTTATGTGATTCATTCATTTTATTTCAAAAGCACTATGGATGTACACGAATGGCACATGCACCAACTCTTAGGGAGTTGATGAACTCGGTGGATTCCATATTTACGGCCCTAGTCGGAATATGGACGAGATCCAGATCCATCATCTTTCTACCAGTCACATTGAGCCTACACTCTTAGGCTATCTTAAAATGCACATCATATTTCCAATTTTGCAAAATATTGTGCATTAAATCAATTAAACTCTGAACATGTTCATGGCCACAGTCAGAATATGTGAAGAATTTATTTTGACTTAATACACATTTTTCCAACAAATTTCTTAGAAAATCTTTCAAAGTGCATTCATTCACTCATATCATTTGCATCATGAAATCATTGGTTTTCCCATGATTTTCTTAAGAAAATTTCATTCTCAAGAAATCGATTTTTCAAGAAACTCTGAGAATTTTTCAAAATCGGTTTTCCCAAGTCAAGTTTTTCCACAGTTTTTCATGAAAAGGGTTATTTTCTCAAGATTTTCAAAAGAAGTCTCACCTTTCTCAAAGATCAAAATCGATTTTCCAGTATTTCAGGGATAAGATCCTTAGGATTTCAGTTTCCCGAGTTTCGACTTTCCATCTCCAAAGAATTTTACAATGAATTTCAATCATTTTCCAAAGAAAGCTTTCAAAACTTGAAGTTTTTCTGACAAGCATTTTCCCTTCAAAGATTTACCCCTTTTTTCTCAAGAATTCTCTCCATTTTCCTTGGATTTCCTCCATCCACGATTTTCCCACATCTTTATGAACTTTCTCGTAATTTCAAAACCCTTTCATCTGAGTTTCCTGAAAGATGGACTTTCATCCTTTTCCTGAGAAATATTTTCCAACTCCAAAGCATTTTCTGAGCATACATCATGTTTTTCAACCTACATTTTACAAAAAAATTTCATAGCACATGCCTGAATTCTCTGTGCATTTAGGATAAAACACGATTTTGATGATTTAACTAAGTCAAGCACAATTTTGGTCCTTGGTTTGATTACCCCTGTTAAAGGCGGCAGGAACGGTCAAACCTCATACCGACAGGTCGAGCCCCATCCCATGGATTTTCCCGCTATTTTAAAAAATGGAGGCGAGTATTTCAAAACAAATTTCCAAAATCCGGTCAAGTTTGAATCGCGGAAGCATTTTCCTCTCTCTTTCGCAGGGAAGGGAAGACAAGAAAATTTTTTGCGATGATAACAGGTTTGGCGATCGTGATGGGACCTGTCCTTGTCTGATCAAAATTGTGCTTGACTTAGTTTAATTATCGAAATTGTGTTCACAAAATGTTAGCTCTTTACTTTGTGATATCATGTGAACCTAGGAGCCTAGATTCTGACCTAGCTGACATTGATTGCATATAGCTTAGGCATGGTTTGGTAGGACCAGAATTAGGAGATATTTTCATGTTCACATAGACTTAGGTCTAAATATAACTCTCCTCAATTTAGGATCTAAATGCAAACAATGTATGCTTCTTCAAAGATTTTTAAAAGTCTATCTCTCTAGGTTTTAGAGCCATCTATTTCTTGCATGTGATCATTTTCCAAAACCTCAATTACCTACCATTACCCGGTCTTCACGTTGCTGGGCTCTCTTTCAGAACCCTAGTTTGGGACAGAGCCTCACATCTGGGCCAATTATTTGGGTTAACACCCCAATATCACGTACCGCGGGCCACAGTCCGAAGTATATTGGTAGGCACTCAAGGATGTTGAAAAACCTTACCTTAGAACCGGAGTTGAGATTATATGCCACGTACCTAGATTTCGATTCGGGTATATCGACATAAATGGATTGGACAAAGATGATCTGAGCCTAGAGTTAGGATTAAGGTCCTACAACTTTTTTTTTCAAAATGATGCATCTAGAGTCGGCCTTTTAGGGGATGCTGTATGTGCATAAATGTTTGTGCAGGATGTGATTGTTCGTATGCTACCTTTATTCCTTTCTTATTTTCCCCCAAAATATTTTTCCAAATATCCATATTTCTCACCTTTTCCTTCATTTTCTCAAACCCTGGATGATTTTCTCAAATATCCAATTTCTTTCAAAACTCCAGATGATTTTCTATTCTTCCGTTCTACTGGATCTCGAATTTCTAGCTGCATTTTTATCTTGCCTGCAATTTTCAAAAATCATATGTTTTCTCTCATTGGATTTTCAATCCTTTTGTCTATTCGCAAAATTCTTCGCCTGATTTTCCTCGTGAATACCTTGATTATTGCGGTAGAAATTGTTTACCCACTTGCCTTCTCCTTATTCTAAATCTGTTTGCGGATTGTTTTTCCAAGAGATATCTCTTTCCTTCAAAATGGTGTTTTCCTCGTGGTTGACGACCTCGCCTAGGTAACAAGGCACATTTTCCGTTATTTATTTCCCTTGCAAAAGGATGACAACACAATTGTCGTAATCTTTATGACGACTCAATCCCTAGTAATGGGATACTCTTCCAATGGTCTACCATATTTTCCTTAATATTTTCCTCTAAAAATCAAAAAATTTTCCTCAAAAGTTGATCATGTCTTTGCCCTGCAGAGTCCTGCAGAGAAAGAGAAAGAAAGAGAATAAAAGAGAGCCTTCACAGCAACTGATGGATCAGACAAGGTCCAGAAGGAAAACATCATCGCAACATATCAGCTACTCATCAATATCAGAAGGAGAGATGAATTCGCCAAGGTCAGACAAAGACCAAGAGCAGCCAGAAGATGACGGTATTGACCCTCAGATGTACGCGATGTTTCAGAAAATGATGAAGAGGATGATGAGTGAGCAGGCTGGCACCAACTCAGACAAAAATCCATTCAGTCAGAGAATTAGAGATCGTGTGGCCAAGAGATCAACCAAGTCCTCTGAGAGGAATGTTCAAGATACTACAGACGAAGATGATACCGAGGAAGAATGCGAGATCATTCCAGAAATCACTCGCAAGCTAAAGGTTCAAACAATGACAAATCCTCTTCAAGCGCAGTTCAAAGAAATGGCTAGAGTGGTAAAAGATCTGCAAGCCCGCGACAAGGGCAAGAAAGTCTTTACAAGTGAGGACTTTTATGAAGGTTTAGAAGGGGATGAAAATCTGGAGAATTTGCCTCATAAATTCATCAAATTCGATGGTTCTGGTGACCCGAAAGCCCATCTTGCCACATTCTTCGCAGAATGCTCTAGGTTCAAAAGGGACAACAAAGCAATGTTCTTATGCTTTCCCCGTAGCTTGGAAGGAGTCGCAGCCAAATGGTACGCGGAACATATCAATCCTATAGAACTGAAAGAGTTCGACAAAGTTGTGAATTTGTTCGTTGAACGATTCCTGTTCAATACTGAAGCGCTACCAACGATAAATCACCTCTGTAATCTGAAGCAGGGAGATAATGAAAAAGCCAGAGACTTCATTCGCAGATGGAGAGAGACCTGCAACAAAATGAGGGATCCTATATCAGAAAGGCATGCTTTATCACTGATCCTTAATAATTTTTCGCAACCTTTGAGAGGATTAATTTCTACCTCACCATCCAAGTCTTTCATTGAACTCATTGAACGAGCCGAATGGCTCGAGATAGGAATAGAGAACAGAGTCTATGAAGGCATTACCATTGCGAGAAACAGTCAAGATGCCAAAAAGAAGTCTCACTTCACTTTTTCAGCCAAATCTTTCAATAATAGCAAAGGCAACAAGAATGATCATGGCAACAGTTTGGAGAGAATCAAAAGGCAAAAAGGGAAGGACTTCAACATTGATAAACCTCTCCAATCCAGCCCTCAACATAAGGAGAAAGATCAAGAAAAATCAAAGCGCAAGGACTGGAGAACTGATCGAGAATTCACCCGTCTAGATCAGACACTCGAGAGTATCCTGGAGTATATGCTGGCGAAAGACATTGTCCGACTGCCTAAAGCCGATGATCCTCCAGCAATTATGGGCAGATTCAAAGAACAATTTTGCAAGTTTCATCTAGCAGTAGGGCACAATACATAAAACTGTTTCGTCCTTAAGAACATTGTTCAAGACTGCATTGACAAGAAGCTCCTCGTTGAAGATGAAAAGGAGGACTAGTCATCCTGACAAAGATTTTTTTCACAATCATTCCAGAAAATGACAATGCCGACACTTTCCCATTTCTCATCTTGCTTTTTCAAAAGAATAATGTAATCCCATTCTCTTTCCTTGATTTTAAAGCATCAATAAAGTCATCAAAATTTTCAATAGCTTGGTGCCATCTTATTTGTTTCTCCTTCCTTTTCACAATGTCTCTCTTATGAGGAATAATCTTGAGGATGTCTCTTAGTCAAGAAGCTTGTCGCCTTATTCATCAATTATCCTTCTTTTATTCAAAATTTTCCTCCCTAGTTACACTGGGGCATTTTTTTGAAAATTTATCTTTACCTCAAAACATCCTGTATGCAGGTAGGATAAACCAATCTCTCATTTTGCATATATATGCACTCATTTGCATTAATTTTGTATTCATTTGCATCAATTTGCATTCAATCATATTCATTTGCATTAAATTTGCATCAAAATTTCCCCTTCAGGTTAAGGGATAAACCTGAATCATTTTCCATAATTCTTCAATTTCGACCCTCGGGTCATCCAATTCTTCGATTTCGACCTCCGGGTCATCCAATTTCCAATTTTCCAATTATCAAAATTCTCAATTTCGACCGCCAGGTCATCCAATTTCCATTCCCCATTCAGAACAAGAGGATAATCCTGAAACCATTCATAGAAAAGATCCAACTCTCTATAATGGTCCTTGTTCTTCATTGAACTGATATTGTTCCCAACGAACTGATAGTCGTTCTTATTTGAACTGATAGTGTTCCAAGTGAACTGATAGTGTTCCAAGCGAACTGATAATCGTTCTTCATCGAACTGATAGTCGTTCTTTATTGAACTGATAAGTGTTCCAAGTGAACTGATAATCGTTCTTCATCGAACTGATAGTGTTCCAAGCGAACTGATAGTCGTTCTTCATCGAACTGATAGTGTTCCAAGCGAACTGATAGTCGTTCTTTATTGAACTGATAGTGTTCCAAGTGAACTGATAGTTGTTCTTCATTGAACTGATAGTGTTCCAAGCGAACTGATAGTTGTTCTTCATTGAACTAATAGTGTTCCAAGCGAACTGATAATCGTTCTTCATCGAACTGATAGTTGTTCTTCATTAAACTGATAAGTGTTCCAAGCGAGCTGATAGTCGTTCTTCATTAAACTGATAGTGTTCTAACTGAACTGATAGTGTTCTAAGTGAACTGATAGTCGTTCTTCATTGAACTAATAGTGTTCCAAGTGAACTGATAGTGTTCCAAGTGAATTGATAGTCGTTCTTCATTGAACTGATAGTGTTCCAAGCGAACTGATAGTCATTCTTCATTGAACTGATAATGTTCCAAGTGAATTGATACTCGTTCTTCATCGAACTGATAGTGTTTCAAGTGAATTGATAGTCGTTCTTCATTGACCTGATAGTGTTCCAAGTGAACTGATAAGTGTTCCTAGCAAACTGATAATCGTTCTTCATCGAACTGATAGTGTTCTTAAGCGAACTGATAATCGTTCTTCATTGAACTGATAGTGTTCCAAGTGAACTGATAGTCGTTCTTCATCAAACTGATAGTTGTTCTTCATCGAACTGATAGTGTTCCAAAGAACTGATAGTCGTTCTTAATTGAACTGATATTATTCCCACCGATGGTCGTTCTTAATTGAACTGATATTGTTCCCAGCGAACCGATGGGCATTCTTAATTAAACTGATATTGTTTCCAACGAACTGATGGTCGTTCTTAATTGAACTGATATTGCTCCCAGTGAACTGATAGTCGCATCCTTTGGGGAAACGAGAGGATAATTTTTGTCACGGATGCGTTAAGCAGGACCTCAAATGTTCTCTTTCATTAAGGATTTCAAGAACATTTTGTCAATTTATCAATTAATTACCTATTGATTTCAAAATTTTATTGCGCAATTTTTTACCTCAGTTTACCTTTAGCATTACTTCCAAAAGAGTGAAGCTTTTGCGAAAAGAGATTTAAAATTCAAATTCTTTTTATTGGCCAACCAAAAGGATGAAGGATAAATCCTCGATATGGCCAGAAAAGAAGATTCAATGTTATTGCAAAGCCACAAATGATTGATATTGATCGCAGTTATGACACATTTCTAAAGACCACTCTTCTGAAGATGAGGCAGTGGAAATATCCTGAGCGCTAGAAAAAGAGAGAATTCACCCAAGCCCTGTCTCCTCAAAATCACCTAAGCTGTAATTAAATATCCGCAAAAGGAATCTCTCAATTGTCGTCAAGATGAACGCGAATTAAGCGAGCAGACCCCCGGGTCCAAAAAAGATTTGAAACATCTCCAAGATGACGAAGTTTGTGACGGATCCTTCCAGGGAAAGTCCAAAGCACTGTCGAGATGAAGGCAGATGCGATGAACCTCCCGACAATCCCCAAAAGATATTTAATTTCAGCTATCACCCAAAAATCTCTAACCCATGAGCCAACATCGTCGAAGAAGGATCGAAACATCTCCAAGTTGAAGGAGTTTGTGACGTACTCTTCCCAAAAGAGAGCAAGAGAGGAAAAAGAAAGAGAGAAAAGTCAGGACATCTCCAAAATGAAGGAGAATGTAACCGAAACCCAAGAGAGCCAAAAGAGTGCAGAAAGATTATCATGAGAGAAGCTCCCAGGATATCAAACTGCCAGATCTATCAAGAATCTTCTTTAAACTTGTGAAATTCTATTATCAATATCCTTTTATTAATCGCTTTCACAATACAAAATTCTCTTTCCTGTTCATATCAAGGAAATTGATAGCTTCCTTGAAGAAGGTCAATTGCAAACAATTTGAATTTCAAATCTCGATTCTACGAAGTCAATCTCGTTCGGAGGTAATACTTCAGGTAGAAAAGAAGGAATATTTTGCAACGATATGCATCATTTTCAAATACTTTGAATCAACAACAAAATTCTCAATATTTTGACAATATTTTCTAGCTATCCTGACATGAAGTGAGAGCTTGATGTCCGTCTTTGATACATCCTGACACCAATTTTAAATCCCTCTTAAGGACTTGATTCCTTCCCTTCTTTGAGAGCATGAACTCTCAAATTCGCACACTTCCCTGTATCCCCACAGTCCTACCATAGACAGAACCATTTCGGTTTGAGGTCGAACCACCAATCATTTTCTCGCAAAAGGCAATATTTTAAAAGCTATTTAGTCTCAGAAATGAGGCAGCCAAGATCAATCCATTTTCAAGCTTTAGGGACCCCATTTTTCTTCCTTTTGCAAAACCCCTGTCGGATTTATTATGCAAAATCCGAAGGTTCCATCATGGTCTCTTCTTTCGAGGATTCCATCCATTTTTGTGCTCAATCAGGTTAAGGGTATAAACCTGAGCCTCATTCAAAGAGGTATTCCATTTTCCGCGCGATCAGGATAAGGGTATAAACCTGAGCCTCATTCAAAGAGGTATTCCATTTTTTGCTCGATCAGGATAAGGGTATAAACTTGAGCCTCATTCAAAGAGGTATTTCATTTTCTGCCCAATCAGGATAAGGGTATAAACCTGAGCCTCATTCAAAGAGGTATTCCATTTTCTATCCAATCAGGTCAAGGGTTCGGACTTGAGCTTCGTTCCATACGAGGTATTTTTGTCCCATCCAGGTTAAGGGCAAATAACCTGAACTTCACTCTCATAGAGTGAATCTTTCCTCTTCATCCTCCATTTCATATATACCAATCTTCACCGGGCTAATATCTCTATACCCAGTCAGATCCTTCTAACTGGGGCATTGTTTTTAGCCCAAATTTGGTGTGTTTTTCTTTGCCACTAAGCTTGGCCACAAGCCGGCTTTGTAGCAAAGAGGGGCAGCTGTAAACACCCCAAATTTTCATTCACCTCTCAGACATTTTTACCAAGCATCATCATCCAGCCTTTGAAATCGCCGAAGGGCAAAATGGTCATTTTCAAAGCCCGGACCTCTCAAAAAGTCCAGATTGCATCTACAACTCTCAATTTTTCTCTATTTTTAGCTCAGATGTTCAAAATTCTATTCCTGACAGGAGACGGGAATCTGTTATCGTCACAAATTTTTTCCCGTCTTCCCTTCCTTGCGGAAGAGAGAGGGAAATGCTTTTGCAATTCAAACTTGACTGGATTTTGGAAATTGTTTTGAAATACTCGCCTCCGTTTTGAAAATTGCAGGAAAATCCATGGGATGGGGCTCGACCTGTCGGTACGAGGTTCAACCGTTCCTGCCGCCTTTAACAGGGGTAATCGAACCAAGGACCAAAATTATGCTTGACTTAGTAAAATAATTAAAATTATGTTCTATCCTAAATGCACAGAGAATTCAAGCATGTGCGATGAGAATTTTGGAAAATGTAACTTGGAAAATATGATGTATGATTAGAAAACATTTGGAGTTGAAAAGCATTTCTTAGGAAAAGATGGAAATCAATTTCTCAGAAAAACTCAGACGAAGAAGGTTTGAAATCTCGAGAAAGTTTATAAAGATTTGGAAAATCTTGAAGAAGGGAGAATCTCGAGAAAATCTTGAGAAAGTTTATAAAGACTTTGGAAAACTATGAAGAAATGATAATCTCGGGAAAATTTTGAGAAAGTTATAAAGACTTGTAAAACTATGAAGAAATGATAATCTCAGGAAAATTTTGAGAAAGTTATAAAGACTTGGAAAACTATAAAGAAATGAGAATCTCAGGAAAAATGGAAGGAATTCTTGAGAAAAGATGAACATTTGAAAAGGAAAGCACTTGTTGGGAAAACTCGGACTTTGAGAATTTTCTTAAGAAAAGGATAGAAAATTTATAAGAAAATTCATTGGAGAAGGAAATTTAGAACTTAGGAAATTGAAATCCTGAGAATTTTATCTTTGAAATCTCTAAAAAATCGATTTTGATTTTTTGAAAAAGATGAAAATTCCTTTTGAAAATGGATCTTAAGAAAATAACTTTTTTAAGGAAAATCACAGGAAAACTTTGATTTGAGAAATCTAACTCCGAATATCATCATAGTTTCTTGAGAAATCGATTCCATGAAGTGAAAATTTCTTGAGAAAATCATGAGAAAAACAAATGATGCAGATGATTTGAATGAATGAATGCACTTTTGAAAAGATTTCTGAAAAATTTGTTGGAAAAATGTGGATTAAGCCAAAGTAAATCCTTCACACATTCTGACTGTGGCATTGAATATATTCAGGGTTTATTTGAGTTAATTCACAATATTTTGAAAACATTGGAAATATGAGGTGCATTTTCAAGATAGCCTCAGAGTGTAGGCTCAATGTGACTGGTAGAAAGATGATGGATCTGAGTCTCGTCCATATTCTGACTAGGGCCGTAAATATGGACTCCACCGAGTTCATCAACTCTCTAAGAGTTGCTGCACGTGCCATTCGTGTTCATCCACGGTGAATTTTGAAAGATTGAGATGTATGCATCATATAATCAGGATATTACTGAAATCAAACTATATGAGATGCGGCCTAATCTAAGCAGTAAAAGTAAATCTTATTCCAAGGTATACATTGGATTGTTACATTGCATAACATAAAGTAAAAAAAAAAAATGAAATAGAGCCAAGGAATCAGCATCTTCTAGATTTTCCTGCAAAATGAGTATTAGTACAAGATAACCAAGGAAATGGACGTATATATATAATATATACAAAGAAGAGATGTGCATATATATCAAAATTGCTAAATTGGTGCTAAATGATATGTAACAATGGAGGTGTATGTGTATGAGAACATAGTTATATGAATGCTCATATATGGAAGTAAATGCACATGAAAGGATATATGGATATATATAAGTATATGCATATATTTATATATGTATGTTCATAACATATATCTATATATATATACATATATATGTATACATATAGGTAGATATACAATATATATACATATATATAGATATATATATACATATAATGAGAAACATATACATATAAAAAGAAATATATACATACTAATGGAAATTACACATAATGGGTAAAATAAGAGAATACATGTATATGCTGTTTCTGTAGGGGATTTCACACAGCCGTATCTCCCAAATTACAAAGGAATTTTCGATAAAACTGGGTATGGAGCTTCCCTATATATCAATATTGAAGTGTGCAAAAGCGGATATAGAGATCATGAACGGATATGAATATATCCGTTCATGAATGTGGCTAAATATCCAGACTGCACACCTGCAGAAAGTGGTTGAGTTATAGTGGAATAAGATGTTGACACAACAAAAGAATAAAACGTAGGTGCTGCTGTACAAATGCAACCCTTTGACAACAAACTTTAAGGTAGCTGTGCTGTAAATGACTGAAGAGGCTACCTTTGGATATATGGTACAGGAATGGATTGTGCCTCTAACAACATCCAAAACGACTAATAGATCTTATGATGATATTATATGAAAGTGATAAAATGACATTTGGAGAAGTTAGGATAGACAAATCAAAAAGCTGGTTTGGAAGATATAGGAAGTAAGATTTATACCATCAATGAAAACAGGGAATGACAATAATGAATGACTTAAAAGCATAACAGGAAAAGAAACATAAATCAGGCTAAAATGGAAGCAAATGGGAAGTACAATGAACAACAGGAGATAAAAAAAAACTTGGGACATACTATGCTATAAAACAACACACAGAAAATTAATAAGAGAATCAAAAGAATGTAAAACAGGGGAAATACAATGAACAACAATAGATAGAAAAAAAAAAAAACTTGGGACATACTATGCTGTAAAACAACACAGAAAATTTATAAGAGAATCAAAAGAATGTAAAACAGGGGAAATACAATGAACAACAATAGATAACAAAAAAATTTGGGATATACTATGCTGTAAAACAACACATAGAAAATTAATAAGAGAATCAAAAGAATATAAAACAAGAAAATTGAGGAATGAAAGAAAGTAAACCGAAATTGCAGAGAATGAAAACAAGATACCAGATCGATGATTGAAATAAAAAATTGTAACAACACAAAACAGAAACGCAGGAGATCTGATGAGCTCGTACAGGAGTTGATGATCAAAACACACAAACAGGGATTGATTTCTAATAATTGAAAAACACTAAGTCTGAAAATGATAAACACGGTATACAAAATGAACTGCAGGCAACAAATTGTAAGCTACTGAAATAAGAAATTTGGTTTGTGAAAGAGATCAACCATCTCATTTGTTTGGCCTGATTATGACCTCCTACCAGCTATCTATTTCAAAATCCTCCATTATGGTTACTTTATAGTTCCCCTACAATAATCGACCTACAACCAGCGATAGAGAGGTCGATCCTCTTCTATTGAGCTGAAGGAAAAGGAAGAGTACCTGTGGGTGGGATAAAAGAAATGGGCAGCCTGCTGTCTTTCTTCTGCTGTTGGGCTGAAAGTAAGGAGATGGCAACCGTTGGAGGTGGAATGTTGAAGAAGATGCAGATGATGAACACGCTGGCTGGAGTTTCTTGCTGTGGCTGGAATGAAGAAGGTAGGCGTTGGCTTCCTGCTGTGGCTGGAATGAAAAAAAGTGGACAGCTGCTGTTGGAGGTCCTGTGGTGGCTGGAATGAAGAAGGTGGACAGCTGCTGTCGGAGGTCCTGTTGGTGGCTGGAACGAAGAAGGTGAACAGCTGCTGTCGGAGGTCCTATTGGTGGCTGGACCTTCTGTTGGGATGAAGAAGAGTGCTGGTGGTGGAAGACCCTGCAAAACCCAGAACTCCCTAATTCAATCGGCTACCTTCCCCTCTCGTGAATGCTCTGCCCCCTTTTAAAAAAAACTTTCCCCTCTTTTCAAAAAAAAAAACGCAGATTTCCCTTCCGTTACCTTTTTTTTTTGTTTTTTGAAAGCTTTTGAAAATTTTGTAACCGAATTTTGAAAACTCGCCGTTTTGGTGATGGACAAAATCTTAGGTTTTTAAAACCATTTTGGGTTCATTGACCTAAGTTTTAGATAACTAAGCATTTTAAGCAAGTTCGACTGTGGTTTTTTTTAAAAACTGTTTCTAAAAAAATGAATAGTGACATAATAAAAAAAAAATTAATGATAATAATAAATGGGAGATGCCACCTCAGCCATTTTTTAAAATTCTTTTGAAAATAAAGCTTTACTTTGTGTTGGCAACTCTTTTATTTTCAATTGGGGTGCCACATGTGTGTGGGCCCACTAACTAAAATGAATAATATTGAGAAATAAAAAAAAAATTGCAAATTGGTATGAACTTCGGGTGGGTCCCGCTTGGGAATAAACAACTTACCTGAGAGTCTGAGTATGATGCTAGTCAAAAGGCGGGTCCCGCTCTATTTATTTGAAAATATGAGATAAAACATTATTTGTTTTTCAAGAATTTGGAAAAATTGGTTTTTCAGAGCAAAATATGGATAAAGTAAATGTAAAAAATTTTGTAAAGAGATTTCAAATCCTTTTTGCAAAAAGTTTTGAGATAAAATCATTGAAATCAATATCCAAATATCCAGATTGTTTTTCTTAAAAAAAAAAAATTGTAATTCAAAGTCCTGGGGGTAAAATGGGAAAATTTGGTAATTTTGAATGCCTAGGGTTTTAAAAAAAAAAATCAATTTGAAAAAGTTTAAAAATCAAATCTGGATGGACAATTTTGAAAATCAGGAGTTCTGGATCTCAAAATGACATGCTATGCAGTGAAATGATGCAATGCTATGCAAAGACATGTTCTGTGAAATGTCACTATGAACTTGGACTTGAAAATTCTAACTTTTTGTCCAGAAAGAGGATTTTGAAATTTTGCAATTTGAAGATGTCTCTGAACCTAAATATAGAAATTTTGAGGCTCAAGAATGAAATTTAGGACTTTCTGCAAGGTTCAATATTGGAAAATGACCATTTTACCCTTCATGGGTTCCGGAGAACCGAAATATGCCGATTGAGGGCGATGTCAAGAAGGTGAGTGAAAATTTGGGGTGTTTACAGATGCCCCTCTTTGCTGCTAAGCCGGCTTATGGTCGAGCTTAGTGGCAAAGAAAACACACCAAATTTGGGCTATATAAAATGCCCCAGTTAGAAGGATCTGACTGGGTATGAAGAAATTAGCCCGAGGAAGATGGTAGATATGAAATGGAGAATAAAGAGGAATAGATTTGCTCGGAGAGAGCAAAGTTCAGGCTTTTGCTCTTAACCTGGATGGGACAAAAATACCTCATATAGAACGAAGCTCAGGTTTGGACTCTTGACCCGATTGGGGAATGGAATATCTCATCGAAATGAGACTCAGGCTTGTACCCTTAACCTGATTGGGGAATGGAATATCTCATCGAAATGAGATTCAGGTTTGTACCCTTAACCTGATTGGGGAATGAAAATGAAATACCTCATCAAATGAGGCTCAAGTTTGTACCCTTGTCCTGATTGGACGGAAAATAGAAATACCTCTTTGAATGAGGCTCAGGTTTGTACCCTTATCCTGATCGGGCGGAGAAGAGACCATGATGGAACCTTCGGACTTTGCACAATAAAGCCGACAGGGGTTTTGCAAAAGGAAGGAAAATGGGGTCCCTAAAGCTTGAAAAGGGGTTGGTTTTGGGCGTCTCATTGCTGAGACTATAATCGGCTTTTGAAATTGCCTTTTGTGAGAAATGATTAGTGGTTCGACCTCGAACCGAAATGGGACTGTCTATGGTTGGACAGTGGGGACACAGGGAGGTGTGCAAATCTGAGAGCTCACGCTCTCAAAGAAGGGAAGGAATCAAGTCCTTAAGAGGGATTTAAAATTGGTGTCAGGACGTATCAAAAACGATCATCAAGCTCTCACTTCACGTCAGGATAGCTAGAAAATATTGTCAAAATGTTGAGAATTTTGTTGTTGATTCACAGTATTTGAAAATGTTGCACATTGTTGCAAAGATATTCTTTCTTTTCTACCTGAAGCATTACCTCCAAACAAGATTCTCTTTGTAGAATCGAAATTGGAAACCCAAATTGCTTGCAATTGACCTTCTTCAAGGAAGTTATCAATTTCCTTGATATAAATAGGAAAGAGAATTTGATATTATGAAAGCAATTGATGAAAGAGTATTGATAATAGAATTGCACAAGTTTAAAGAAGATTCTTTATAGATTTGGCAGTTTGATATCCTGAGAGCTTCTCTCATGATAATCTTGCTGCACTCTTTTGGCTCTCTTGGTTTTTTTGCTACATTCTCCTTCATTTTGGAGATGTTCTGACTTTTTCTCTCTCTTGCTCTCTTTTGGGAAGGGTACGTCACAAACTTCTTCAACTTGGAGATGTTTCGATCCTTCTTTGACGATATTGGTTAATGGTGTGGGAGATCTTTGGATGATAGCTGAAATTAAATATCTTTTGGGGATTGTCGGGAGGCTCATCGCATCTGCCTTCATCTCGACAGTACTTTGGACTTTCCCTGGAAGGATCTGTCACAAACTCCGTCATCTTGGAGATGTTTCAAATCTTCTTTGGCCCCGGGGGTCTACTCGCTTAATTCGCCTTCATCTTGACGACAATTGAGAGATCCCTTTTGCGGATATTTAATTGCAGCTTGAGGAGACAGAGATTGGGTAAATGCTCTCTTTTTCTAGCGCTCAGGATATTTCCACTGCCTCATTTTTACAAGAATGGTCTTTAAAATGTGTCATAACTGCAATCAATATCAATCATCTATGGCTTTTCAATAACATTGAATCTTCTTTTCTGGCCATATCGAGGATTTATCCTTCATCCTTTTTGGTTGGCCAATAGAAAGACTTTGAAGTTTGAATCTCTTCTCGCAAAAGCTTCACTTTCTTTGAAGTAATGCTGAAGGTAGACTGAGGTAAAGTTTTGTATAATAAAGTTTTGAAATCAAACAAATAATTGATTGACAAATCGACAAAATTTTCTTGAAATCTTTGGTAAAAGTGAGCATTTGAGGTCCGGCTCAACACATCCGTGACGAAAATTCTCCTCTCTTTTTCCCCAAAAAGAGAGACTCAGGCTTGGCCCTTACCTGAATGGGAAATGGGAAATACCCCTCTCTTTCCTGAAGAGGAGGTGTTTGCAAAATGAACTTTCGAAGAGAAATTGAGCTTTCGTAAAAAACTCCCTAAGATTAGCTTCTCTTATGGAAAGAGGGCCGATAATAGTGAGGTCTGAAAATTGGGTCATGAAAGGAACGAGTCCATGATACTCTCCCTGCCAAGAGGGTCCTTCATGAAGAAAATGGCCTAGTATGAAATTGGGGGGGGGGTCACAAAAAAAGCGAGCCTCCGTCGAGCCTCTCCCTTTAAAAGGGTTCCTTGTGTGAAATTGGAAATTGTTTTGCAAATGGTTCACAAAGACGCGAGTCCCTTCAAACTCTCCCTGAAAAGGGGCTAAGTGAGAGAATTGGATAGCATGCGAAAAGAACGAGCTCCCTCGAACTCTCCCTAAAAAGGGTCTCTCGCAAGAGAAATGATTGAAATTTGATATTGAGATTGATTGACCCAAAGGTCAAAAATTGAAAATTAGAAAATTGATTGTTGGAAATTGAATGACCCTAAGGTCGAAATTGGATGACCTAAAGGTCGAAATTGAGAATTGGTTGATCGAAAAGTCGAAATTGTGTGACCCGAAGGTCGAAATTGAGAATTGAGTGACCCGAAGGTCGAAATTGAGAATTTGGACTTGAGAATTGAGAATTGAGATTGGAAATTGGGTGACCCAGAGGTCAGAATTGGGGAGTTGCATGATCCAAAGATTTAAATTGGAAATTGGAGGGCAAAATATCAAATTTGAGAAATTGACAGACCCTGAGGATCGAAATGACTTAGATCAAGAAAGGAGAATGATGAATTCGAGTCAGAACTTGAATAAAATACAGAGATCACGAGTCGGAACCCGGATCAACAAAAGAAAATGAAGAACTCGAGTCAGGGCTCGAGTAAGATAATGAGATCACGAGTCGGAACCCGATTCAACAAAAGAAAATGAAGAGCTTGTGTTAGAGCTCAAATAAAGTAAAGAGATTGCGAGTCGGAACTCAGATTAACAGAAGAAAATGATTTGAATAACAACCCGAGTCGGAACTCGGTTTTTTGAAAAGTTGGGATTTTGAAAATGTGCCAGTTTGAACACTGGATTTTGAAATAATACCAGTTCGAGCACTGGGTTTTGGTTCAGTACTGGTGATTACCTTTTCAATTTTGAATTATTTAGGAATTGTGATGGGACTGTTTGTTGAAATCCTGATACTGACTGGATTGTTGTTAATGCAGTTGAATGCAAATGAATATGAATTGATGCATATGAATGCACAAATGTGTAGAATGAGAGATTTGCTTATCCTACCTGCATACAGAACAAAATTTTTTAAAATGCCCTAGTGTAACTGGGAAAGAAAGTTTGGTCATTATTTGAAGAAAATGGGAAGATTACAAGAGGAGACTAAATGTTTCAAGTGTAGAACTTTTTCAAGTGTCAAGCATTAATAGGATCCGGCAATTCTACCCCATCGGCGTTGATGAGCCGATATGAGTTGCAGAGTAATGCTTCTTTGACGACATATGGGCCTTCCCAATTTGGTGACCATTTACCGCCAGGATGATGCTTGAGATAGGTTGTGGATCGAAGCACTAACTCATTGACTTTGAATCTTCTTTCGATGACCGACTTTGCGTATTGCCTGGCTATTCTCTGGCGATAGGATTGAGCATGCTCTGCTGCTTTTAGCCTTCTCTCGTCGAGTAATTCTAGCTGTACCAGTCGCTGCTGCTGGTATTGATCAAGGGGTAATTGCAGAAGTGAAGCAAATTTCAAAGCGGGCTTCTGAACATGTAGCGGCAACACTACTTCTGTTCCGTAGACCAGTTCTGATGGTGTAGCATTCGTTGGAGTGCAAATAGTGGTCCAGTAGGCCCATAGTGCATCGTGGATCTTCTCATGCCAATCACGACCTGTTTCCACAGTTCGCTCTAAGATACGATTTAAGATCTTGTTGGTGGCCTCTGCCTGACCATTCCCTTGAGGATAATATGGGGCAGAGAAATGATGATAAATCTTGAACTTTGAGCAGAATGTCTTCATTCTTTCATTCTTGAAATGACTGCCATTATCTGACACGATGTCATGTGGGATGCCGAAACGGCAAAGGATGTTCTTGTGAATGATAGAGACCATGTGTCGTCCTTCTACTGTGCGAAGAGTGATAGCTTCTACCCACTTGGTGAAATATTCTGTTGCGGCAAGGAAATATTTATGGCCATTTGAAGCTGAAGGAGTGATGGGGCCTACAACATCGAAGGCCCACATAAAGAACGGCCATGGAGAGACAACAAATTGCAGATATGTTGCGGGAGCATGAATAGAAGGTGCATGTATTTGGCATTGCATACATTTCTTCACATAATGATAACAATCTTGTTGCATAGTCTTCCAGTAATAACCTGCTCTGATGATTTGTTTGACAAGGGTTTGGTAACCGACGTGGCCACCACAAATGCCTTCGTGTGCTTCTCGCACGACTTCTTTGGCTTCTTCTTCATCTAAACATCTGGAATACTCTGAACTGAATCCTCGACGATAGAGGACATTAGCCAAAATAAAATATCGAGTGGACATACGCTGGATTGCTCGCTGCTCTTTCTTTGAGAGTTCTGGAGGAAATTCGCCAGTTTCTACGAAAGTTTTGATGTTATGATACCAAGGCTTCTTCCTTTGCTCAGCCTGGTTTACTTGTTCTGCTGGAAGGAAAGCAGGTTGGTCAAGTCTGCCAATTTCAAAAGAGCGGCAGGATTCCCCATTTTTGAATGCCATAATGGAGCCTAAACTGGCTAGGCTGTCGGCCACTTGATTAAAATCTCTCTTGATATGGAATAACTGAAATTCTTCAAACTTGCTGACAAGAGCTGAAACAATTTTTTGATAGGGAAATAACTTCTGATCTTTGACCTGCCATTTGGCTCGAACTTGATTGACAATGAGTAGAGAATCGCCATAAGCATGCACTCTCTTGACATTGAAGTCTAGTAGAATTTTTAGACCTTGAATCAGGGCTTCATATTTAGCCATATTGTGTGTACATTGAAAATTTAACTTGAGAGAAAATGGAATCATCTCCTTCTCAGGAGTAATTAATAAGATCCCAATGCCTATTCCAGCCATATTCTTGGAACCATCGAAAAATAAATTCCAGACTGGAGATTGCTGGATATTGCAAATTTGCTCATCAGGGAAGTCATCTTCGGCTTTCACTTCTTCTGCCAGAGGAAAATCCGCCAATTGATCTGCAATTGCCTAGCCTTTGATTGATTGCTGCGAGACATATTCTAAGTCATACTGCATCAATAAGACTTGCCATTTTGCGACTCGTCCGCTGAGGAAAGGCTGCTCTAAAATATACTTGAGAGGATTGAGTTTAGACAAAATTTTAACTTCAGATGCCAGCAGGTAGTGTCTTAGCTTCTGACACATCCATACCAGAGCTAGGCAGGTCTTCTCTATATGAGAGTATTTCTTTTCATAGTCTACGAAAGTCTTACTCACATAATAAATGACGTGCTCTATCAGGCTGCCTTCTTTGTACAGCGCCAAGAATCAACCGCATGCAACTTGATTGACTGAGATGTATAACAAAAGAGGTTTTCCCAATTCTGGCGGCTTCAAGATAGGAGGATTGAGAAGATACTTTTTGATTCGATCGAACGATTGCTGACATTCCGGTCCCCATTCAAACTTCACTCCTTTTCTAAGCAAGTGATTGAAGGGCTCACATCTCAGCGCTAAGTTGGAAATAAACCGCCGAATTGATTGCATGCGTCCCTGAAGGCTACGCAACTCTTTGAGATTTTTCGGGGGTGGCATATCAATGATAGCCTTTGCTTTGGTTGGGTCAACTTCAATTCCCTTTTTGCTGACTAGAAAACCCAACAGTTTGCCTGATTCGACTCCAAAGACACATTTTTGTGGGATAAGCCTTAACTTGTAAAGAATGAGTCGCTTAAACACTTGGTCAAGAGCTTCGAGGTGATCTTCTTCCTCTTTAGATTTCACGAGGATATCGTCAACATACGCATCCATGATTTTGCGCATCTGATCGTGAAAGATAACAGCCATTGCCCGTTGATATGTTGCTCCAGCATTCTTGAGCCCAAAAGGCATAACTGTATAACAGAAAGTGCCTCAACGCGTAGTGAAGGAAGTTTTTGATTGGTCGCGGGCGGCTAACTTAATCTGGTTGTAGCCGGAATATCCATCCATGAAGGAGAACATGGCATGTTCTGCTGTGTTGTCAATCAGAAGATCAATGCTTGGCAGTGGATAGTCATCCTTTGGAGTTGCCTTGTTGAGGTCTCTGAAGTTTATGTAAATCCTGACTTTGCCACTTTTCTTTGGGACAACGACGATATTGGCTAACCAGTCTGGATAGTCAATAGTTCGAATAAATCCTGCTTTGAGTAGATCTTCAAGTCCTTCTTTGACTTGTTGTTCTATTCTGGGATCCATTTTTCTCAGCTTTTGCTTAACTGGCTTTACATCTGGCTTCAAAATGAGTCGGTGTTCAACCAATTTTGGATCTAAGCCCGGCATATCTTCATATGTCCATGCGAACACTTCTTCATGTTGCTTGAGAAAATTTGTAAGTCTTTCTTTCTCTTCTGGACTTAGACTGGTACCGATCTTGAGAATCTTGGGATATTCCTCTGAGCCGATATTGACATCTTCAGTAGGATCTTGTACTAGAGCAGATGGTTCATCTTGCTTCTGAATTGAGGCGAACTCTGGTAATTTCTGAAGAGACGGATCAAATTCTGCATAATCATCTAACTGCTTTGCAACCTTGCTATCTACTGTGCTTGCTTTTACTCGGTGAATTGCTGCCAATTTCTGGAAAGCCTTTGGATTGATAACGAGTTTCTTGATTGTTCGGGAAGACATTTCTGAAATTTTGGATAAGAAATTGGATTCAGGAAAAATCGTTCATCATACGACAAACAATCATTTAGAAGGAATTATGCATAAAATGACATTTGAGTTATAAAATAAGGAGATAGAGAAGGAAGATAGATGGCATCCAGATAGACAAAGAAACTTGACATTTTATTGATTTCACTTGATAAAAGACATTGAGACATTTATTTTGAAAGGAATAGAAAGGAAAAACAACAACTGATTTCTTAATGTGCCCCTTTAACAAAAACAATCTTCTTTGTTGAGCTCCCACCGGAAAATCCTAGTCCTGCCCTATGGGGACGATGCTTTTGGATCATTGGCTCGACACGACCATCTTCATTTTTGCCCAGTCCTTTAAAGGGTTGATAACCATGCTTCAGAAGTAAATCAAATCCCTTTCTTACTTTCATGAATTGCGGAAACAATGGATGATCTTTGACAGTGTCGTAGCTGACACGACCTCCAATCTTGAAGAACTTGGGACCTCTCCATCGGGTCATGGCTACAGTGTGCAGGGATAATTCTGTTGTTGCCTGGAGTATTTCCCGACTTTCTCTGAGACTGATCTCTTCATTCTCTCTGATGCTAGGAATATCTGCAGTGAATGATGGTCGAGGGATCATAGGCTGTGGGAGTCTTTCTTCTGGGTCCTCTCCGAGCACTGTTGTAATCATTCCCCCTTTGGACCATTTTACGCATTGATGCAAGGTGGAAGGCACTGCATTTGCATTATGAATCCACGTCCTTCCGAGCAACAGATTGTAGGTGGGTGGTACATTAACCACATGAAAAAGCATTGAATGCACAGAATAGTTGATGAACACTTCCAGGAATATCTTGCCTTTAGCTGTTTGACCATGGTTGTCAAACCCATAGATGGTAATAGGATCTGGAATGTATTCTTCTTCCTTAATGCCTAGCGCCTTTGCGGTCATTTCGGGACATATATTGAGGCTGCTGCCTCCATCTACTAGCACATGGGGTACTGTCATTCCCCTTACCCGAACGACGATGTAAAGAGCATTATTGTGAAAGGAATGAGGCTTTGGAAGGTCCTCATCCGAAAAAGTGATTGGCGCATTGGTCATGGCTGAATTCACTATTTGTGCCATGTCTTTAGGAGTGGTACTGGGTTTAACTTTGATCTTTCTGAGCAGATCATCCAGTACTTGCTGATGCTTGTGGGAACTCCTGGCCAGGTCTAATATTGAAACATTGGATAAAGCAGTCATCAACTTTTGAGTTTCCTTTTCCGGCATAGGCTTGATGAACTGATTAAGGAAATCAGGAATTCCTTTTAACTTGGGGGATGACTTTACAGGTGCTTCAGAAACTCCCATCTTGCCGAATGCTGAGATTAGGTCCATCTTTTTAGAGGCTGGAGCTATTTGTCGAAGCACTGACACCTGATGTTGAACTTGTAGATCTTGTGCAGAACACGGCTTGATGTGTTCGTGAGGCAGGAATGGTTGGGCATACACTACTGCTGTGGTGTGTGAAGGAAAATGCTGCTTAAGAATATCCATTTTTTTTCTTCTTCTCCTTCTACCAATAAATTCTTGTCAATAAGATCCTGCACAATGTTCTTGAGAACGAAGCAGTTCTCAGTGCTGTGTCCCACTGTTCTGTGGAACTTGCAGAACTGATCTTTCCATTTCCCCATAGGCACAGGGGGATCGGCCAATCTAGGCAACTTGACCATCTCTTTTGATAGCATATACTCGAGCACATCTTCGAGTGATTGGTCGAGAGGAGTGAATTTTCGGTCATAGCTCCATCCTTCATGTTTAACTTTTTCATGCAGTTTCGGCCCTTGGTCTTGCTGAGAAGGCTTGCTGTATTGAGGAGCAGGTTTCATTTTCTGATCTTCTTTATTGTTGGAATTGCCTGCGCCGTAGCAGTAATCTTTCTTCTGCCCTTTGTACTGATTTCGGCTATTGTTGTTGTTGTTGTTGGCAGAGAAGGTGAAGTGAGTTTTCTTCTTCTGCTCACCTTGGGGGTTACTCTTGGAAAAAGTGAAGCCTTCATAGACTCCATTCTCTACACTTAGCTCGAGCCATTCTGCTCGCTCAGTTAATTCAATGAAGGTCTTGGACGGTGCTGTGGAGATCAATCCTCTTAATGGCTGCGAAAAATTGTTGAGGATTAGGGACATGGCGTGCCTTTCTGAAATGGGATCTCTCATTTTATTACAGGCTGACCTCCATCTGTGAATGAAGTCCCGTGCTTTTTCATTCTCATTCTGCCTCAGACTGTAGAGATGACTTAATGTCGGGAGTGCTTTTGTGTTGAACAAGAAGCATTCAATAAATAAATTCACCACTTTATCAAACTCCTTGAGCTCGATGGGATTGATATGCTCAGCATACCATTTAGCTGCAACTCCTTCCAAGCTGCGAGGGAAACACAGGAATAGTGCTCTGTTATATCTCTTGAATCTTGAGCACTCTGCGAAGAAAGTGGCGAGATGGGCTTTCGGGTCGCCAGAACCATCAAACTTAATGAATTTTTGGGGAAGGTTTTCGAGATCGTCATCCCCTTCGAGGCCGTCATAGAAGTCTTCACTAGTGAAGACTTTCTTGCCCTTGTCGCGGGCTTGGAGATCCTTAACAACTCGGGCCATTTCTCTGAATTGTGACTGCAGAGGTTCTTCTGTGACCTGATTCTTTGATTTGCGGCTCTTCCTTTGTTCTCGCCCACATTTCTGAAAAGCCGGAGGCACCTCATATTCTTCCTCAGTGTCTTCCGTTGATTCATCTGAACTTTCTTCTAGCTGAACCTGCTTCTTGGAAGTTTTCTTACTCTTATGCCCGTGAAACTTTTCTCTGAATGAATTCTTTTCTGCACTGGTCCCAGCCTGTTCACTCATCATTTTGTTCATCATTTTCCGGAACATGGCATACATTTGCGGATCTATGCCATCATCCTCTTGTTGTTGATCTTGATTCACGGGATGATCCATTTCTCCTTCTAAGGCTGAGGAGTGCTGAGGTGATGTGGTTCTTCTTCTTGACCTTGTTCGAACCATCAAATGTTGCAGATGCTCTAGAGTTGCTATGGATGCTCTAATGTGGTTGCGGATGCTCTCTGTGGGGCAAAGACCTGATTAGATTATGAAGAAATTGGCTTTTGGAAGAAATATTTATTGAAAATATGATAAACAATTTGAAGAAGATATCCCATTACTAGGGACTGAGTCGTCGCGAGAATCACGACAATTATGTTGTCATTCTTTTAGCACGAGAAACAAACAACGAAAATATGCCTTGTTACCTAGGCGAGGTTGTCAAACCACAATAGAAAAAGAGAGAATTTTATTGAAATGAAGAAATATGATTTTATTGATCTTGACAAAGAGGTGGAGGACAAACAATTTGCCACCATTCACGATAATCAGCAGACACTCTAGGACCAGGAAAATTTTTAAGAGAGACAAAGGAATCCCAGCCGTAGCGGGCAGAATGATATGCCTCAGACCATTGTGCGGAAGTGAGATCAAACTCTGCCATAGCTCCTGATAACAATCGGGCTTCGACGTACTGCTGTCTCTGGGAGAACTGCCGAACACATCTCTCTGGTTGGTAGTAAGTGCAAAAGAATGGTCCCAGTAACTTGAACCTCTTGCCATAAGCATATGTGTATCTGGGAGGGGATAATTGCCGATCAAAATAGTCCCAGACTACATCATCTTCTTGAATGTTGTTGATCATAGACCGGTACTGTGCCATTGGAAGAAGTTCTTGACCATTGTATCTGAAAGAGCTTGCTCGGGCTGGAACATGTTGGAAGAACAAGGATTGAAGTGCGTAGATGCAACCTTCAACTAAGATGGATTCTCCAAGTGAGAATCGAGTCAAACCACGATATAGGAAGGCGAGCGCTGCCATGGCGATGGAAAGACGGTTGGTTTGTCGACTTCCCCATCTTCTCATAAGCTGGATTATTCTGATGTCCATGTAGTTTTGTCCATCTGGAAAGAGGGATAATCCTACAGTGCACAGGACCATTGCATTCTGAATCCTTTCTTTAGCCGTTCTGGATAGCGAACTGACTTCAACGAAGGTCCCGTACTAACGATACAACTCGAGCAGATCGACATATTCATTTCCCTCCAACTGGATCAGGGGCCAGGATCGGCGGCCTGTCATACGAGCTAATGAATCTCGGGGGTCCAAACCCTTGACATTGATCATGAATTGATGTTCTAATGGATCTCTTGGTTGACCGGCTGGTTCTGGTAATCCCATGATTTCTGAAAATTCATCCATTAAAATGGTCATCTCTCCCCACGAGAACCAGAAGGTACATGTCCGAGGATTCCATCGCTCCGCCATTGCGTGGATCAGGTTGCCGTTGATGGTCTGCTTTTCGATTGTTGGCGCCAATTCTAATCCGCACTCGCTCAAATGGTCCGGGAACATTCGGGAAAAGTTTTTGAACCAGGAATAATACCACCGAGGAATGAAAGTTTCGGTGCTAAGGGCTTGATGTTCAGGATGACCTTGTCACACCTCGTAGGAGATGTGACCTTCAGAAAAGATAGGATCGACTTGACTGGATGCCATCGAACTGAAAATACAAAAAGACTCGGAATGAGACTTAGGAAAATGTAGGAAATTTTGAAAAATTTTGCAGGCAAGATATAAAATGTAGCTGGAAGTTCGAGATCCAGTAGAATGGTAGAATGGAAAATCTCCTGGAGTTTTGAAAGAAATAAGATATTTGAGAAAATCATCCAAGGTTTGAGAAAATAAAGGGAAAAAATGAGAAATATGGGTATTTGAAAATATTTTTGGGAAAATGTAAGGAAATAGAGGTAACATACAAACAATCATATCCTGCACAAACATTCATGTACATACAACACTCCCTAAAAGGCTGACTCTAGATGCATTATTTTGAAAACAGCTGTAGGACCCTAATCCTAACTCTAAGTTAAGATCATCTTTGTCCAATCCAGTTATGCCGATATACCCGAACCGAAATTCGAGGTACGTGGCATATAATTTCAACTCCGGTTCTAAGGTAAGGTTTTCCAACATCCTTGAGCGCCTACCGATATACTTCGAACTGTGGCCCGCGGTAAGTGGTAGGGGGGTGTTAACCCAAATAATTGGCCCAGTTGTGAGGCTTTGTCCCGAACTAGGGTTCTGGAAGAGAGCCCAGCAACGTGAAGACCGGGTAATGATAGGTAATTGAGGTTTGAAAAATGATCACATGCAAGAAATAGAGGGCTCTAAGTCCTAGAGAGATAGATTTTGAAAATCTTTGAAGAAGCATACATTGTTTGCATTCAGATACTAAATTGAGGAGAGTTGTGTTTAGACCTAAGTCTATGTGAGCATGAAAATATCTCCTCAATATAGTCCTATCAAACCATGCCTAAGCTATATGCAGTCAATGTCAGCTAGGTCAGAATCTAGACTCCTAGGTTCGCATGATATCAAAAGTAAAGAGCTGACATGTTGTGAACATAATTTCGATAATTGAACTAAGTCAAGCATAATTTAGGTCAGACAAGGACAGGTCCCATCACGGTCGCCAAACCTGTTATCGTTGCAAAATTTTTCCCGTCTTCCCTTCCTTGCGGATGAGAGAGGGAAATGCTTTTGCAATTCAAACTTGACCGGATTTTGAAAATTGTTTTGAAATACTCGCCTCTGTTTTGAAAATTGCGGGAAAATCCATGGGATGGGGCTCGACCTGTCGGTACGAGGTTCGACCGTTCCTGCCGCCTTTAACAGGGTAATCGAACCAAGGACCAAAATTATGCTTGACTTAGTAAAATCATTAAAATTATGTTCTATCCTAAATGCACAGAGAATTCAGGCATGTGCTATGAGAATTTTGGAAAATGTAACTTGGAAAATATGATGTATGATTAGAAAACATTTGGAGTTGAAAAGCATTTCTCAGGAAAAGATGGAAATCAATTTCTCAGAAAAACTCAGACGAAGAAGGTTAGAAATCTCGAGAAAGTTTATAAAGATTTGGAAAATCTTGAAGAAGGGAGAATCTCGAGAAAATCTTGAAAAAGTTTATAAAGACTTTGGAAAACTATGAAGAAATGATAATCTTGGGAAAATTTTGAGAAAGTTATAAAGACTTGGAAAACTATGAAGAAATGAGAATCTCGGAAAAAATGGAAGGAATTCTTGAGAAAAGATGAACATTTGAAAAGGAAAGCACTTGTTGGGAAAACTCGGACTTTGAGAATTTTCTTAAGAAAAGGATAGAAAATTTATAGGAAAATTCATTAGAGAAGAAAATTTAGAACTTAGGAAATTGAAATCCTGAGAATTTTATCTTTGAAATCTCTAAAAAATCGATTTTGATTTTTTGAAAAAGATGAAAATTCCTTTTGAAAATGGATCTTAAGAAAATAACTTTTTCAAGGAAAATCACAGGAAAACTTTGATTTGGGAAATCCAACTCCGAATATCATCATAGTTTTTTGAGAAATCGATTCCATGAAGTGAAAATTTCTTGAGAAAATCATGAGAAAAACAAATTATGCAGATGATTTGAATGAATGAATGCACTTTTGAAAAGATTTCTGAAAAATTTGTTGGAAAAATGTGGATTAAGCCAAAGTAAATCCTTCACACATTCTGACTGTGGCCATGAATATATTCAGGGTTTATTTGAGTTAATTCACAATATTTTGAAAACATTGGAAATATGAGGTGCATTTTCAAGATAGCCTCAGAGTGTAGGCTCAATGTGACTGGTAGAAAGATGATGGATCTGGGTCTCGTCCATATTCTGACTAGGGCCGTAAATATGGACTCCACCGAGTTCATCAACTCTCTAAGAGTATTGCACGTGCCATTCGTGTTCACCCACAGTGAATTTTGAAAGATTGAGATGTATGCATCATATAATCAGGATATTACTGAAATCAAACTATATGAGATGCGGCCTAATCTAAGCAGTAAAAGTAAATCTTATTCCAAGGTTTACATTGGATTGTTACATTGCATAACATAAAGTAAAAAAAAAAAATGAAATAGAGCCAAGGAATCAGCATCTTCTAGATTTTCCTGCAAAATGAGTATTAGTACAAGATAACCAAGGAAATGGACATATATATATATATATATAATATATACAAAGAAGAGATGTGCATATATATCAAAATTGCTAAATTGGTGCTAAATGATATGTAACAATGGAGGTGTATGTGTATGAGAACATAGTTATATGAATGCTCATATATGGAAGTAAATGCACATGAAAGGATATATGGATATATATATAAGTATATGCATATATTTATATATGTATGTTCATAACATATATCTATATATATATATACATGTATATGTATACATATAGGTAGAAATACAATATATATACATATATATAGATATATATATATACATATAATGAGAAACATATACATATAAAAAGAAATATATACATACTAATGGAAATTACACATAATGGGTAAAATAAGAGAATACATGTATATACTATTTCTGTAGGGGATTTCACACAGCCGTATCTCCCAAATTACAAAGTAATTTTCGATAAAACTGGGTATGGAGCTTCCCTATATATCAATAATGAAGAATGCAAAAGAGGATATAGAGATCATGAACGGATATGAATATATCCGTTCATGAATGTGGCTAAATATCCAGACTGCACACCTGCAGAAAGTGGATGAGTTATAGTGGAATAAGATGTTGACACAGCAAAAGAATAAAACGTAGGTGCTGCTGTGAAAATGCAGCCCTTTGACAACAAACTTTAAGGTAGCTGTGCTGTAAATGACTGAAGAGGCTACCTTTGGATATATGGTACAGGAATGGATCGTGCCTCTAACAACATCCAAAACGACTAATAGATCTTATGATGATATTATATGAAAGTGATAAAATGACATTTGGAGAAGTTAGGATAGACAAATCAAAAAGCTGGTTTGGAAGATATAGGAAGTAAGATTTATACCATCAATGAAAACAGGGAATGACAGTAATGAATGACTTAAAAGCATAACAGGAAAAGAAACATAAATCATGCTAAAATGGAAGCAAATGGGAAGTACAATGAACAACAGGAGATAAAAAAAAAACTTGGGACATACTATGCTATAAAACAACACACAAAAAATTAATAAGAGAATCAAAAGAATGTAAAACAGGGGAAATACAATGAACAACAATAGATAGAAAAAAAAAACTTGGGACATACTATGCTGTAAAACAACACATAGAAAATTTATAAGGGAATCAAAAGAATGTAAAACAGGGGAAATACAATGAACAACAATAGATAACAAAAAAATTTGGGATATACTATGCTGTAAAACAACACATAGAAAATTAATAAGAGAATCAAAAGAATATAAAACAGGAAAATTGAGGAATGAAAGAAAGTAAACCGAAATTGCAGAGAATGAAAACAAGATACCAGATCGATGATTGAAATAAAAAATTGTAACAACACAAAACAGAAACGCAGGAGATCTGATGAGCTCGTACAGGAGTTGATGATCAAAACACACAAACAGGGATTGATTTCTAATAATTGTAAAACACTAAGTCTGAAAATGATAAACACGGTATACAAAATGAACTGCAGGCAACGAATTGTAAGCTACTGAAAGAAAGAAATTTGGTTTGTGAAAGAGATCAACCATCTCATCTGTTTGGCTTGATTATGACCTTCTACCAGCTATCTATTTCAAAATACTCCATTATGGTTACTTTATAGTTCCCCTGCAATAATCGACCTGCAACCAGCGATAGAGAGGTTGATCCTCTTCTATTGAGCTGAAGGAAAAGGAAGAGTACCTGTGGGTGGGATGAAAGAAATGGGCAGCCTGCTGTCTTTCTTCTGCTGTTGGGCTGAAAGCAGGGAGATGGCAACCGTTGGAGGTGGAATGTTGAAGAAGATGCAGATGATGAACACGCTGGCTGGAGTTTCTTGCTGTGGCTGGAATAAAGAAGGTAGGCGTTGGCTTCCTGCTGTGGCTGGAATGAAAAAAAGTGGACAGCTGTTGTTGGAGGTCCTGTGGTGGCTGGAATGAAGAAGGTGGACAGCTGCTGTCGGAGGTCCTGTTGGTGGCTCTAACGAAGAAGGTGGACAGCTGTTGTCGGAGGTCCTGTTGGTGGCTGGACCTCCTGTTTGGATGAAGAAGAGTGCTGGTGGTGGAAGACCCTGCAAAACCCAAAACTCCCCAATTCAATCGGCTACCTCCCCCTCTCATGAATGCTCTGCCCCCTTTTAAAAAAAACTTTCCCCTCTTTTCAAAAAAAAAACCCGCAGATTTCCCTTCCGTTACCTTTTTTTTTTGTTTTTTGAAAGCTTTTGAAAATTTTGTAACCGAATTTTGAAAACTCGCCGTTTTGGTGATGGACAAAATCTTAGGTTTTTAAAACCATTTTGGGTTCATTGACCTAAGTTTTAGATAACTAAGCATTTTAAGCAAGTTCGGCTTTGGTTTTTTTAAAAAACTGTTTCTAAAAAAATGAATAGTGACATAATAAAAAAAAATTTAATGATAATAATAAATGGGAGATGCCACCTCAGCCATTTTTTAAAATTCTTTTGAAAATAAAGCTTTATTTTGTGTTGGCAACTCTTTTATTTTCAATTGGGGTGCCACATGTGTTTGGGCCCACTAACTAAAATGAATAATATTGAGAAATAAAAAAAAATTTGCAAATTGGTATGAACTTCGGGTGGGTCCCGCTTGGGAATAAACAACTTACCTGAGAGTCTGAGTATGATGCTAGTCAAAAGGCGGGTCCCGCTCTATTTATTTGAAAATATGAGATAAAACATTATTTGTTTTTCAAGAATTTGGAAAAATTGGTTTTTCAGAGCAAAATATGGATAAAGTAAATGTAAAAAATTTTGTAAAGAGATTTAAAATCCTTTTTGCAAAAAGTTTTGAGATAAAATCATTGAAATCAATATTCAAATATCCAGATTGTTTTTCTTAAAAAAAAAAATTTGTAATTCAAAGTCCTGGGGGTAAAATGGGAAAATTTGGTAATTTTAAATGCCCAGGGTTTTAAAAAAAAATCAATTTGAAAAAGGTTAAAAATCAAATCTGGATGGACAATTTTGAAAATCAGGAGTTCTGGATCTCAAACTGACATGCTATGCAGTGAAATGATGCAATGCTATGCAAAGACATGTTCTGTGAAATGTCACTCTGAACTTGGACTTGGAAATTCTAACTTTTTGTCCAGAAAGAGGATTTTGAAATTTTGCAATTTGAAGATGTCTCTGAACCTAAATATAGAAATTTTGAGGCTTAAGAATGAAATTTAGGACTTTCTGCAAGGTTCAATCTTGGAAAATAACCATTTTACCCTTCATGGGTTCCGGAGAACCGAAATGTGCCGATTGAGGGCGATGTCAAGAAGGTGAGTGAAAATTTGGGGTGTTTATAGATGCCCCTCTTTGCTGCTAAGCCGGCTTATGGTCGAGCTTAGTGGCAAAGAAAACACACCAAATTTGGGCTATATAAAATGCCCCAGTTAGAAGGATCTGACTGGGTATGAAGAAATTAGCCCGAGGAAGATGATAGATATGAAGTGGAGAATAAAGAGGAATAGATTTGCTCGGAGAGAGCAAAGTTCAGGCTTTTTCTCTTAACCTGGATGGGACAGAAATACCTCATATAGAACGAAGCTCAGGTTTAAACTCCTGACCCGATTGGGGAATGGAATATCTCATCGAAATGAGACTCAGGTTTGTACCCTTAACCTGATTGGGGAATGGAATATCTCATCGAAATGAGATTCAGGTTTGTACCCTTAACCTGATTGGGCAATGAAAATGAAATACCTCATCAAATGAGGCTCAGGTTTGTACCCTTGTCCTGATTGGGCGGAAAATAGAAATACCTCTTTGAATGAGGCTCAGGTTTGTAGCCTTATCCTGATTGGGCGGAGAAGAGACCATGATGGAACCTTCGGACTTTGCACAATAAAGCCGACAGGGGTTTTGCAAAAGGAAGGAAAATGGGGTCCCTAAAGCTTGAAAAGGGGTTGGTTTTGGGCGTCTCATTGTTGAGACTAAAATCGGCTTTTGAAATTGCCTTTTGCGAGAAATGATTGGTGGTTCGACCTCCAACCAAAATGGGACTGTCTATGGTTGGACAGTGGGGACACAGGGAGGTGTGCGATTCTGAGAGCTCACGCTCTCAAAGAAGGGAAGGAATCAAGTCCTTAAGAGGGATTTAAAATTGGTGTCAGGATGTATCAAAAACGAACATCAAGCTCTCACTTCACGTCAGGATAGCTAGAAAATATTGTCAAAATGTTGAGAATTTTGTTGTTGATTCACAGTATTTGAAAATGTTGTACATTGTTGCAAAGATATTCTTTATTTTCTACCTGAAGCATTACCTCCAAACAAGATTCTCTTCGTAGAATCGAAATTGGAAACCCAAATTGCTTGCAATTGACCTTCTTCAAGGAAGTTATCAATTTCCTTGATATAAATAGGAAAGAGAATTTGATATTATGAAAGCAATTGATGAAAGAGTATTGATAATAGAATTGCACAAGTTTAAAGAAGATTCTTGATAGATTTGGCAGTTTGATATCCTGAGAGCTTCTCTCATGATAATCTTGCTGCACTCTTTTGGCTCTCTTGGTTTTTTTGCTACATTCTCCTTCATTTTGGAGATGTTCTGACTTTTTCTCTCTCTTGCTCTCTTTTGGGAAGGGTACGTCACAAACTCCTTCAACTTGGAGATGTTTCGATCCTTCTTTGACGATATTGGCTAATGGTGTGGGAGATCTTTGGATGATAGCTGAAATTAAATATCTTTTGGGGATTGTCGGGAGGCTCATCGCATCTGCCTTCATCTCGACAGTACTTTGGACTTTCCCTGGAAGGATCTGTCACAAACTCCATCATCTTAGAGATGTTTCAAATCTTCTTTGGCCCCGGGGGTCTACTCGCTTAATTCGCCTTCATCTTGACGACAATTGAGAGATCCCTTTTTCGGATATTTAATTGCAGCTTGAGGAGACAGGGATTGGGTAAATGCTCTCTTTTTCTAGCGCTCAGGATATTTCCACTGGCTCGTTTTTACAAGAATGGTCTTTAAAATGTGCCATAACTGCAATCAATATCAATCATCTATGGCTTTTCAATAACATTAAATCTTCTTTTCTGGCCATATCGAGGATTTATCCTTCATCCTTTTTGGTTGGCCAATAGAAAGAATTTGAAGTTTGAATCTCTTCTCGCAAAAGCTTCACTTTCTTGGAAGTAATGTTGAAGGTAGACTGAGGTAAAGTTTTGAAATCAACAAATAATTGATTGACAAATCGACAAAATTTTCTTGAAATCTTTGGTAAAAGTGAGCATTTGAGGTCCGGCTCAACACATCCGTGACGAAAATTCTCCTCTCTTTTTCCCCAAAAAGAGAGACTCAGGCTTGGCCCTTACCTGAATGGGAAATGGGAAATACTCCTCTCTTCCCTGAAGAGGAGGTGTTTGCAAAACGAACTTTCGAAGAGAAATTGTGCTTTCGTTAAAAACTCCCTAAGATTAGCTTCTCTTATGGAAAGGGGGCCGATAATAGTGAGGTCTGAAAATTGGGTCATGAAAGGAACGAGTCCATCACACTCTCCCTGCCAAGAGGGTCCTTCATGACGAAAATGGCCTAGTATGAAATTGGGGGGGGGGGGGGGGGGTCACAAGAAAAGCGAGTCTCCGTCGAGCCTCTCCCTTTAAAAGGGTTCCTTGTGTGAAATCGGAAATTGTCTTGCAAATGGTTCACAAAGACGTGAGTCCCTTCAAACTCTCCCTGAAAAGGGGCTAAGTGAACGAATTGGATAGCATGCGAAAAGAACGAGCTCCCTCAAACTCTCCCTAAAAAGGGTCTCTCGCAAGAGAAATGATTGAAATTTGATATTGAGATTGATTGACCCAAAGGTCAAAAATTGAAAATTAGAAAATTGATTGTTGGAAATTGAATGACCCTAAGGCCGAAATTGGATGACCTAAAGGTCGAAATTGAGAATTGGTTGACCGAAAAGTTGAAATTGTGTGACCCGAAGGTCGAAATTGAGAATTGAGTGACCCGAAGGTCGAAATTGAGAATTTGGACTTGAGAATTGAGAATTGAGATTGGAAATTGGGTGACCCAGAGGTCAGAATTGGGGAGTTGCATGATCCAAAGATTTAAATTGGAAATTGGAGGGCAAAATATCAAATTTGAGAAATTGACAGACCCTGAGGATCGAAATGACTTAGATCAAGAAAGGAGAATGATGAATTCGAGTCAGAACTTGAATAAAATACAGAGATCACGAGTCAGAACCCAGATCAGTAAAAGAAAATGAAGAACTCGAGTCAGGGCTCGAGTAAGATAAAGAGATCACGAGTCGGAACCCGAATCAACAAAAGAAAATGAAGAGCTCGTGTTATTGCTCAAATAAAGTAAAGAGATTGCGAGTCAGAACTCAGATTAACAGAAGAAAATGATTTGAATAACAACCCGAGTCGGAACTCGGTTTTTTTAAAAGTTGGGATTTTGAAAATGTGCCAGTTTGAACACTGGATTTTGAAATGATACCAGTTCGAGCACTGGGTTTTGGTTCAGTACTGGTGATTACCTTTCAATTTTGAATTATTTAGGAATTATGATGGGACTATTTGTTGAAATCCCGATACTGACCGGATTGTTGTTAATGCAGTTGAATGCAAATGAATATGAATTGATGCATATGAATGCACAAATGTGTAAAATGAGAGATTTGCTTATCCTGCGTGCATACAGAACAAAAAATTTTAAAATGCCCCAGTGTAACTGGGAAAGAAAGTTTGGTCATTATTTGAAGAAAACGGGAAGATTACAAGAGGAGACTAAATGTTTCAAGTGTAGAACTTTTTCAAGTGTCGAGTATTAATAGGATCCGACAATTCTACCCCATCAGCGTTGATGAGCCGATATGAGTTGCGGGATAATGCTTCTTTGACGACATATGGGCCTTCCCAATTTGGTGACCATTTACCGCCAGGATAATGCTTGAGATAGGCTGTGGATCGAAGCACTAACTCATTGACTTTGAATCTTCTTTCGATGACCGACTTTGCGTATTGCCTGACTATTCTCTGGCGATAGGATTGAGCATGCTCTGCTGCTTTTAGCCTTCTCTCGTCGAGTAATTCTAGCTGTACCAGTCGCTGCTGCTGGTATTGATCAAGGGGTAATTGCAGAAGTGAAGCAAATTTCAAAGCGGGCTTCTGAACATGTAGCGGCAACACTACTTCTGTTTCGTAGACCAGTTCTGATGGCGTAGCATTCGTTGGAGTGCGAATAGTGGTCCGGTAGGCCCATAGTGCTTCGTGGATCTTCTCATGCCAATCACGACCTGTTTACAGATGCCCCTCTTGTGAATGCTCTGGCCCCTTTTAAAAAAAACTTTCTCCTCTTTTAAAAAAAAAATGCAGATTTCCCTTCCGTTACCTTTTTTTTTTGTTTTTTAAAAGCTTTTGAAAATTTTGTAATCGAATTTTGAAAACTCGCCGTTTTGGTGATGGACAAAATCTTAGGTTTTTAAAACCATTTTGGGTTCATTGACCTAAGTTTTAGATAACTAAGCATTTTAAGCAAGTTCGGCTGTGTTTTTTTTAAAAACTGTTTCTAAAAAAATGAATAGTGACATAATAAAAAAAAAATTAATGATAATAATAAATGGGAGATGCCACCTCAGCCATTTTTTAAAATTCTTTTGAAAATAAAGCTTTATTTTCTGTTGGCAACTCTTTTATTTTCAATTGGGGTGCCACATGTGTGTGGGCCCACTAACTAAAATGAATAATATTGAGAAATAAAAAAAAAAATTTGCAAATTGGTATGAACTTCTGGTGGGTCCCGCTTGGGAATAAACAACTTACCTGAGAGTCTGAGTATGATGCTAGTCAAAAGGCGGGTCCCGCTGTTATCGTCGCAAAATTTTTCCCGTCTTCTCTTCCCTGCGGAAGAGAGAGGGAATTGCTTTTGCGATTCAAACTTGACCGGATTTTGGAAATTGTTTTGAAATACTCGGCTCCATTTTGAAAATTGCGGGAAAATCCATGGGATGGGGCTCGACCTGTCGGTACGAGGTTCGACCGTTCCTGCCGCCTTTAACAAGGGTAATCGAACCAATGACCAAAATTGTGCTTGACTTAGCGAAATTATCGAAATTGTATTCTATCCTAAATGCACAGAGAATTCAGGCATGTGCTATGAGATTTTGGAAAATGTAAGTTGGAAAACATGATGTATGCTTGGAAAATAATTGGAGTTGAAAGCTATTTCTCAGGAAAAAGGTGAAAGTCAATTTCTCAGGAAACTCAGATGAAAGAGGTTTTGAAATCACGAGAAAATTTATGAAAATTCGGGAAAATCATGAATGGTTGAAAATCCTGGGAAAATAGAAGTGATTCTTGAGAAAAGGTGAATATTTGAAAAGGGAAACACTTCTCAGGAAAACTCGGACTTTGAGAATTTTCTTAGGAAAATGATGGAAAATTTATAGGAAAGCTCATTGGAGAAGAAAACTGAACTTGGGAAATCGAAATCCTCGGAATCTTAGCCTTAAAACCCTTGAAAATTTGATTTTTTTGATTCTTGAGAAAGATTGGAAAACTCTTTTTGAAAATCTTAAGAAAACAACATTTTCCAGGGAAAATCGACGGAAAACTTTGATTTTGGAAATCCAACTTAGAAGTTTCCTGAGAAACTGGTTTCCATGGAAAACTGTGAAAACTTAACTTGGGAAAATCGATTTTTGGAAAATCCTCAAAGTTTCTTGAGAAATCGATTTCTTGAGAATGGAATTTTCTTGTGAAGATCTTGAGAAAACCAATGATTTCATGATGCAAATGATATGAGTGAATGAATGCACTTGCACTTTGAAAGATTTTCTAAGAATTTTGTTGGAAAAATGTGCATTAAGTCAAAATAAATCCTTCACATATTCTGACTGTGGCCATGAATATGTTCAGAGTTTAATTGATTTAATGCACAAGATTTTGAAAATATTAGAAATATGATGTGCATTTTAAGATAGCCTAAGAGTGTAGGCTCAATGTGACTAGTAGAAAGATGATGGATCTGGGTCTCGTCCATATTCTGACTAGGGTCGTAAATATGGATTCCACCAAGTTCATCAGCTCCCTAAGAGTTGGTGCACGTGCCATTCGTGTACATCCATAGTGCTTTTGAAATAAAATGCATGAACCACATAATCAGGATGTTGCAGAAATCAAACTACATGAGATGCATCCTAATCTAAGCAATAAAAGTAAATATTATTCCAAATTGAATTATTACATCACTAAATAAATTTTTTTTTTTTGCAGATTCCAGCTCCTTCCTTTGAATACCCCTGCCAAGCTTAAGATGGGGTTAGTATAGACCTGTAGGTTTTTCCAGAGCACTCCGATAATATTCAGGAATTATCGGGTTTCTCTAAATATAAACCCAATATCATATCTCCTGGATATAAATATAATTAAAATAATGTACATGGATAAGAAGAAACCTTTGAAAAATAAAGATCAAGACTTATGCAAACTCTCAGCTAAACATGATAGCAAGATGACCAAATGTGACAGCAAAAACATCAAATGTAAACCACATTTTTAGGAGGTTCTCAAGGAAATTTAGTTATAGAGAGATCTCTATCTAATATCATATAACCCCCATCATTTAGTGGAACTCTCTATTTTAAATGACCATATAGTGAAGAGAGAACTAAGCTGTAGGCCTAGGTGCATTCACCAAACCGTGGCCCTTGTGTTTTATGTATCCCTGTGCTCTTGTCTGATATAATATATCATTTTTTTTTTATCTTCTTTCCTCTTGCCCCTATTCTCTTAATGAGAGAAACATAAAGAGATCATAGCACCATATTCCCTTACCTCTTCAGGAAAAAGAAAAAAAAAGAAGAGGGGGGGAAAAGAAAAGCTTCAGAAGATGTCAAGCTTTCAAAAGACACCAGAAAATGGGACAGGACTATATCCTGAAATCAGTTGGAACAGAACGATAATGGCCTGGGAATTATGCATAGAAGGAGGAAAGCTGCAGCAAGAACATGGTAGCAGTTGGAAAATAACAATCGGGTGATAGAAATTCTTAGAGACCACCAACAAACAGAGAAACATATTGTGGAATTATGAATTAAGTAGAGACTCAGCAACTACAAAAAAAAAAAAGATTGCTTTTGAAACAGAATAACAGAAAGTGGAGCTAGGAAATGAAACCAAGAATCAGTCATAAAGGCACAAATGTGTTCCATCGATAGACAAGGGAAATGTGACATAGTGGAGAAACAAAGACTAAAAAAAAATGATTTTTTTTTTAACTCTAAAAAAAATCAATGCCTACCTTCTACGTGACTTGCTGGAAGATACTCATATTCAAATCTTCTTGACTGTAAGCATAACCGTGATGAAAACAGAAGGCTGATTTAGCCTTTTACAGTATGGGGAGCCATACACATGTCAATATACATTGTTGTGGAGATACTACTTTTATAGATTCTAGATTAGATTTTCATGGGGAAATCTGGAGCTTTCAACCTGAACACATTAGGCTAATAACAAAAAAAAAAAAACTAAAGCATACGAATGGCATACAGGAACAAACAGAGATGCAGGAAAAGAAAATTTCTAATAACAACTACAGAAATAGCATAGGAGATATGATATTCTATTAATGTGGGACATTGGAATGAGAGGTTCGGTCCATGAAGAGAACTAACCATCTCATTCAATTAGTCTGATTCTGAAAAACCCTCCAACGGTCTCCTTTGAACCCTTTAGTTGTGCTAAAACAAACGCACATTCACGGCATGGTCGTCCCTTCCAACGATTGGCAACATGACCTGGTTTAATAAAACATGGACAAAAAAGGGGAGAACAGCGTAGAATCACATTTCCTGGTGGTCTTCTGCGCCAATCGAATCTGTAACCAGCAGTCAAAAGGCTGGTACTTTTCTACCTGAACTAATGGAACCGATAACCAGCGACCGAGGGACTGGTTTTTGCTTGAATGAAGCAGAGAAACATGTATCTGTCAATGGTGGATCAAACCTTCAGAAGGAAAGGAGAGCCATATGTCCTCCTTTGTCGCTATTTGGTTGTTCTGATGGAGGAAGCTGGAAGGAGATCGTGATGAGGTCTGCACTGGAAATAGAATCAGAGGGATTCCAGAGATAGAAGGGGGTTGGGGAACTGATGTCAAGGAAATCGCCTATTGGGACCTTCCTCTCAAGTTTTGCTGGAGTTCTTTGGCCCTGGGTTAAAGGAAGGGCTGCCAATGGTAAGGGGAAAAGAGCCGTCCGGTTTGGCCTCCTGCTAGCCGAGAGGGGAAAACCGTCAAGAAGGGGGCGCTGAAGGGTTAGGGGAAAAAATCCAAGCCCCTTTTCGGATGGCCTAAGCCTCCTTTTTAAAAAAAAGTTCCGCCCTTTCAGCCAAAAGCTCGGGCTTCTTTATGAAAGATTTTTGATAAGTAAAAAAAAACTAACTTTTGAAAGTTTTCAAAAAATGTCGCCATTTGAAAAGGGTGGGGCCGCGGCTCCTTTTTTTCAGAAGTATATTTTTGAAACTTAGGTAAAAATGGGGTCTTGGGTTTTCACGGTGGCTCCATTTGGGGTTGGAAAGTAATAAAATTTAAAAAAAATGAGTAGAAGACGGATTTGGTTTTTGGTGTGCCATTTCAAAAAAAAAAAAAAATCTTTCTTTTGGCAAAGAGTCTTAGTGGGGTGCCACCTACGTGGGCCCACTAAATATTTTATTAAAATTTAAAATAAAAGAATTTTATAAATCGGTGCCACTTCTGGGTGGGCACTCTTTTGAAAATAGGAGAAATTTTTGAGAATTTGAGTGTGACCCCACCTCGAGGCGGGTCCCACATCATTTATTTGAAATCCGAGCCAAGTGAGATATATTTTGAAATTTTCATAATAGTAGGCTAGTTTTTGGAAAACACGAAGCAAAATTTGGCTTGATTTCAAAACTTGGAAGAAATGGTTCTTCAGGGCGAAATTTTGAAAGAAGTGGAGAAATTTGGAGCTCTTTTCGTAAAAGTTTGAAATAAAGTCTTATGAATTGGGAATTGTGCCCCCCTCTTTTCAACTGGCAAAATTTTGAAATATTAAAACTATCCAGATTGTTTTCTTGAGAAAACTTTTTTGTAATTCGGGGTCCTGGGGGTAAAATGGGAAGAATCGATAATTTTGAAAACCCAGGGTTTTGAAATCAAATCTGGATTGACAATTTTGAAAAATCAGGAGTTTTGAATCTCAAAATGACATGCTGTGCAGTGAAATGATATGAAATGTTCATGCAATGCTATGCAAAGACAGGTTCTACAAGATCGCCACTCTGAATTTGAATTTGAAAATTCTGACTTCTGGTAAAGCATGAGATTTTGAGGATTTGCAATTTGAAGGTGTCTCTGAGTCTAAATAGAGAAGTTTTGAGACTCGAGAATGGAATTTAGTACTTTCTGCAAGGTTCAATCTTGGAAAATGACCATTTTTCCCTTCATTGCTTCTGGAGAACTGAAATGTGCCGATTGAGGGCGATGTCAAGAAGGTGAGTGAAAATTTGGGGTGTTTACAGATGCCCCTCTTTGGTACTAAGTCGGCTTATGGTCGAGCTTAGTGGCAAAGAAAACACACCAAATTTGGGCTATATAAAAAAAAATGCCCCAGTTAGAAGGATCTGACTGGGTATGTGAGGAAATTAGCTCGGTGATCATGGTAGATATGAAACGAAGAATGAAGAGGAAAGATTTGCTTTGTGAGAGTGAAATTCAGGTTTTTGCCCTTATCCTGGATCGGACAGAAATACCTCGTATGGAACGAAGCTCAGGTTTGAACCCTTGACCTGATTGGGGAATGAAATATCTCATTAAAATGAGATTCAGGTTTGCACCCTTATCCCGATCGGGCGGAAAATGGAATACCTCTTTGAATGAAGCTCAGGTTTGTACCCTTATCCTGATTGGGCGGAAGATGGAATATTAGAAGGTGAATAAGACAACTTTTTCGAGGCGATGAAAATGAAATTGTAAGAGGCAATTTTAGAAGATGATCAAAATGATCCGATGAATTTTTCATCGTTGTGAAATATGAATAAGGTAAGGAGTAAGACGACTATTTTGACAATGCGAAAGATGGATATGGCAATCTTTTGATAAGGTAACTCTTTCGGCAACGCGAAAGACAGACGCGAGTGATCCAAAGGAGTAAGGTGATTTTTTCGACAACGCGAAAGATGATAAGGCAATCCAAAGGAGTAAGGCGATTCTTTCGACAACGCGAAAGATGCCAAAAGGCAATTCAAAGGAGCAAGGTGATTCTTTCGACAACGCGAAAGATGGCAAGGCGATACAAAGGAGTAAAGCGATTCTTTCGACAACGCGAAAGATGACAAAAGGCAATTCAAAGGAGTAAGGTGATTCTTTCAACAACGCGAAAGACGGCAAGGCGATCCAAAGGAACAAGGCAATTCTTTCGACAACACGAAAGATGACAAAGGCGACTTAAAGGAACAAGGCGATTCTTTCGACAACGCGAAAGATGATAAAGGCAATCCAAAGGAATAAGGCGATTTTTTCGACATCGCAAAAAATGACAAAGGTAATCCAAAGGAATAAGGCAATTCTTTTGACATCGCGAAAGATGACAAAAGGCAATCCGAAGGCATAAGGCGATTCTTTCGATAATGCGAAAGATGACAAAGACAATACATTCGGATAGAAGGCTAATCTTTCAACAACGTGAAAGATGATAAAGGCTATCCTTTCAGAGATAAGGCTAATCTTTCGACAACGTGAAAGATGACAAAAGAAAATCTCTTGAAGGGGTCAAGATACATCAATATAGACATCAAGCTCTCACTTAACGTCAGGATAGCTAGAAAATATTGTCAAAATGTTGAAAATTTTGTTGATTCAAAGTAATTGAAAATGATGCTCATTGTTTTGAAAATATTCCTTCTTTTCTACCTGAAGTATTACCTTAAAAAAGGATTGACTTCATAGAATCAAGATTTGGGACCCAAATTGCTCGCGATTGACCTTCTTAAAAGAATTTATCAATTTCCTTGATATGAACAGGAAAGAGAATTTGATATTATGAAAGCAATTGATGAGAGAATATTGATAATAGAATTTCACAAGATTAAAGAGGATTCTTGATAGATTTGGCAGCTTGACATCCTGGGAGCTTCTCTCATGATAATCTTTATGCACTCTTTTGGGTTTTGGTTGCATTCTCCTTCATTTTGGAGATGTCCTGACTTTTTCTTTCTTTCTTTTTCCTCTCTTGCTCTCTTTTGGGAAGGGTACGTCACAAACTCTGTCAACTTGGAGATGTTTCAATCCTTATTTGACGGTATTGGCTTATTGGCTGGAGATTTTTTAAGGATAGCTGAAATTAAATATCTTTTAGGGATTGTCGGTAGGTTCATCGAATCTGCCTTCATCTCGACAGTGCTTTGGACTTTTTCTGGAAGGATCCGTCACAAACTTCGTCATCTTGGAGATGTTTCAAATCTGCTTTGGCCCCGGGAGTCTACTCGCTTAATTCGCCTTCATCTTGACGACAATTGAGAAATCCCTTTGCGGATATTTAATTACAACTTATGTGATTTTAAGGAGGCAGGGCTTGGATGAATTCTCTCTTTTTCTAGCGCTCAGGATATTTCCACTACCTCATTTTCACAAGAATGGTCTTTAAAAATGTGCCATTGACTGCGATCAATATCAATCATCTATGGCTTTGCAAAACATTGAATCTTCTTTTCTAGCCATATCGAGGATTTATCCTTCATCCTTTTGATTGGCCAATAGAAAGAATCTGGATTTTGAATCCTTCTTCACAAAAGCTTTGCCCTTTTAGAAGTAGTACTGAAGGTAAACTGATGTAAAATTTTGTGAAATAAAATTCTGAAATCAACAGGTAATTGATTGACAAATTGACAAAGTGTTTTTGAAATCCTTAGTAAAAGAGATCGCTTGACATCCGAGTTGACACATCCCTGACGATGGTACTCAACTTTGAGGGTGAATCCAATACGAAGTTGGAATTTTGAAGATAAGTCCTGGCATAATGCTGGATTTTGAAAGACCATCCAAATAAGTATTCAGGTTTTTACAAGGAAAGTTGGAATATTCGAGTCGAAAACTCGAGCCTCCGAAGGTAAGCTAGTTTGGTTTCTAATGAGATGAATTTCAGGTTGAAACCCAAATCTTCAAAGGAAAAACTAGGCCAATTCAGATTTTTGAGTCGAAACTCAAATATTCAGAGGAAAGTGGGAAACTTCGAGTCGGGGCTCAAATCTCAAAGGAAAACTGAGAAGTTCAGATTTTGAAGGAGAGAAAACTTGAGTTAAAACTCAAATCTTCGAAGGAAAGCAGAAAAGTTCGAGTCAGGGCTCGAATCTCAAAAGGTAACTGAAAAGTTTAGGTCTTGAAGGAAAGAAAACTTGAGTTAAAACTCAAATCTTCAAAGGAAAGCTGGGAAGTTCGAGTCAGGGCTCGAATCTCAAAGGAAAATCTTTATTCAGAAGATTGAATTTTTGAAAATCGATAGGGCGAGAGCTGAGATTGAATGTTTTGAGAATGGCCAGTTCGAGGACTGGATTATTTGACTTGCAATGAAAAAGACCATCATATTTAGATGTATGTGGTCTGATTTTCAGGATTAACCCCTTATCCTGAACGGGGATATGAATAGAAATTGGAAAATCATGGAAAATGATTCAAGTTTATCCCTTAACCTGAAGGGGAAAAAAATGGATGCAGATTTAATGCAAAATGAAATGAAAATGCACATTAAATGTAAATGAATGCAAAATTAATGCAAGTGGGTGCATATACATGCAAAATGATAGATTGGTTTATACTGCCTGCATACAGGATGTTTTGAGGTAAAGATAGATTTTTCAAAAAAATGCCCCAGTGTAACCAGGGAGGAAAATTTTGAATACAAAGAAGGATAATCGAGGAATAAGGTGACAGGCTTCTTGATCAAGAGACGTCCTCAAGATCGTTCCTTACAAGAGACATATTTGTGAAAAGGAAATAGACGCAAATAAAATGGTGCCAAACTATCGGCAATTTTTATTGATGCTTAAAAATCAAGGAAAGGAAACAAAATTATGTTATTCCTTTGAAATGATAAAAGCAAAACGAGAAGTGAGAAAGTGTTTGCACATGGGATCTTTAAAATAAAAGGAGAATGTTATTTTGAAAGTGAGAAATCATTTTGGGGAAGGAAATCAACTGCAAGGTTGATTTTGAAGAATGATCAGCGTGAGAGCTGATCTTTGAAAGAGGAATCAACACGAGGGTTGATTTTAAAGAGAGATCATCATGAGGGTTGATTTTGAAAATGAATTGGTTTAACACTAATTTTGGAAAAGAAAATCACCACAAAGGTTGATTTTAAAGATAATTGTTTGAAACCAATTTAAGAAAAGAAGATCACCGCGATGGTTGATTTTTGAAAAAGATTGAACCGAAATATTAAACTTTTGGGTGATCATAACGAAGATGTTTGTTGAAAATTTTCAAGAATTTCACGATTTTTGAAAAACCCTCATAGGTAATTTCATTTCTCTCATAAATTGCCCCTCGTCTTGAAAAGAATGGGCAAAGAAGATTCTTCAAAATGAAAACAGGTGCCCTAATGGGGCAAAAGAAAGAAGTATTTGATGAAGAAAATTGACATTTTATTGATAAACAGAACTGATAACAAAAGATTGCATATTTATAAGCACTCGACCAAAAGGTTGCAAAACTAGGCGGACTTGCCCCTACGAGGTGACTGGCAAAACGAAAGGAAGAAAGCAGGAAACTTTGGCATCATCAATTTTCTGAATGATCTGGGAAAGGCTTGGTCAAGATGGCCAGCTCGTCTTCTTCTTCATCTTCAGCAAGGAGGCTCTTGTCAATGCAATCCTGAACAATATTTTTGAAGACAAAACAATGATCGATGTCATGCCCCACTGCCCGATGAAACTTGCAAAACTGATTCCTGAACCTTCCCATGATTGTGGGAGGATTTGTGGCCTTTGGGAGCTTCACTAATCCCTTAGTCAGCATGAATTCAAGGGCTTCTTCGAGTGTTTGTTTGAGAGGAGTGAACACACGATCATTACTCCATCCTTCACGCTTTATCTTTTCCTTTTGTGGAAAGTTGGGCTGAGATAGCTTGCTATTCTGTCTTTCCTCTCAATCCGCATGGTTGCCCTTACTACTTTTGTTATCATTGCCGCTAATGTTGGCAGAGGAGGTGAAATTTGCCTTTTTCTTTGAATCTAGATTGTTCTTGATGAGGGTGATACCATCGTAGACACCGTTCTCTAACCCCATCTCGAGCCACTCGGCTCGTTCAGTAAGCTCTATGAAAGACTTGGAAGGCGAGGTGGAGATAAGACTTCTCAAAGGTTGTGATAAGTTGTTCAGGATCAGCAATAAAGCATGCCTCTCTGATATAGGATCCCTCATTTTGTTGCAGGTCTCTCTCCATCTGCGAATGAAGTCCCTTGCCTTTTCATTTTCATTCTGCCTTAGATTGCAGAGATGGCTCAATGTTGGGAGCGCTTCAGTATTGAACAGAAATCACTCAATGAATAGGTTGACCACCTTATCGAATTCTCGCAGCTCGATTAGATTGATATGCTCGGAGTACCACTTGGCGGCAGTGCCTTCTAAGCTACGAGGAAAACAGAGAAATAGGGCCCTATTGTCTCTCTTGAATTTGGAGCATTCGGCGAAGAACATGGCGAGGTGGGCTTTGGGATCAGCAAAACCATCGAACTTGATGAACTTGCGGGGCAGATTTTTCAGTTCTTTGTCTCCTTCTAATCCATCATAAAAATCCTCGCTAGTGAAGACTTTCTTGGCCTTGTCGCGAGCTTGCAGGTCTTTTACAACTTTGGCCATTTCTTTGAACTGTGACTGCAGGGGCTCTTCTGCAACTTGATTCTTTGATTTGTGACTCCCCATTTGTTCTCGGCCTTGTTTCTGAAATGCCAGTGGCACCTCATATTCTTCATCGGTGTCTTCCTCTGATTCTGATTCATCTGAAATTTCTTCTGGCTGAACTTGCTTTTTGGAAGTCTTCTTATCCTTGTGCCCATGGAACTTCTCTCTGAATGGGTTCTTCTCTGCAATGGTCCCAACCCGTTCACTCATCATTTTGGTCATCATTTTCTGGAACATGGCATACATCTGTGGGTCTATGCCATCCTCCCCTTGCTGCTGCTCTTGACTCCTCTCGGATCGCGGGGAGCCCATCTCTTCTTCTGAGGCTGAGGAGTACTGAGATGCCGTTGTTCTTTTTCCTGATCTTGTTCGAACCATCAAATGTTGTGGATGCTCTCTGCAGGATGAAGTCTTGATTAGACTCTGAGGAAATTTTGGATTGGGAAAAAAAATGATTATTGATGATGTGGTAGACAATTGGAAGAATATCCCATTACTAGGGATGGAGTCGCCGCTGAAATCACGACAATTGTGTTGTCATTCTTTGTAAGAGAAATAATAACGGAAAATGTGTCTGGTTACCTAGGCAAGGTCGTCAACCATGAGGAAAACACCATTTTGAAGGAAAGAGATATCTCTTGGAAAACAATCCGTAAACGAATTTAGAATAAGGAGAAGGCAAGTGGGTAAACAATTTTCACTGCGATAATCAAGGTATGCACGAGGAAAATAAGGTGAAGAATTTTTGCAAAGAGACAAAAGAATTGAAAATCCAATGAGAGAAAACATATGATTTTGGAAAATTGCAGGCAGGATGAAAATGCAGCTGGAAATTCGAGATCAAGTGGAACGGAAGAATGAAAAATCACCTAGAGTTTTGAAATAAATGGGATATTTGAGAAAGTTATCCAGGGTTTGAGAAAATAAAGGGAAAAGATGAGAAATATGGATATTTGAAAATATTTTGGGAAAATGTAAGGAAATAGAGGTAATATACGAACAATCACATCCTACACAAACATTTATGCACATACAACACTCCCTAAAAGGCTGACTCTAGATGCATCATTTTGAAAACAGCTGTAGGACCCTAATCCTAACTCTGGGTTCAGATCATCTTTATACAATCCAGTTATGCCGATATACCCGAACTGAAATCCGAGGTACGTGGCATATAATTTCAACTCCGGTTCTAAGGTAAGGTTTTCCAACATCCTTGAGCGCCTACCGATATACTTCGGACTGTGGCCCGCGGTACGTGGTAGGGGGGTGTTAACCCAAATAGGTGGCCCAGTTGTGAGGCTCTGTCCCGAACTAGAGTTCTGGAAGAGAGCCCAGCAACGTGAAGACCGGGTAATGATAGGTAATTGAGGTTTGAAAAATGATCACATGCAAGAAATAGAGGGCTCTAAGTCCTAGAGAGATAGATTTTGAAAATCTTTGAAGAAGCATACATTGTTTGCATTCAGATCCTAAATTAAGGAGAGTTGTGTTTAGACCTAACTCTATGTGAGCATGAAAATATCTCCTCAATATAGTCCTATCAAACCATGCCTAAGCTATATGCAGTCAATGTCAGCTAGGTCAGAATCTAGACTCCTAGGTTCGCATGATATCAAAAGTAAAGAGCTGACATGTTGTGAACATAATTTCGATAATTGAACTAAGTAAAGCATAATTTAGGTCAGACAAGGATAGGTCCCATCACGGTCGCCAAACCTGTTATCGTCGCAAAATTTTTCCCGTCTTCTCTTCCCTGCGGAAGAGAGAGGGAATTGCTTTCGTGATTCAAACTTGACCGGATTTTGGAAATTGTTTTGAAATACTCGCCTCCGTTTTGAAAATTGCAGGAAAATACATGGGATGGGGCTCGACCTGTCGGTACGAGGTTCGACCGTTTCTGCCGCCTTTAACAGAGGTAATAGAACCAAGGACCAAAATTGTGCTTGACTTAGCGAATTTGTCGAAATTGTATTCTATCCTAAATGCACAGAGAATTCAGGCATGTGCTATGAGATTTTGGAAAATGTAAGTTGGAAAACATGATGTATGCTTCGAAAATAATTGGAGTTGAAAGCTATTTCTCAGGAAAAAGGTGAAAGTCAATTTCTCAGGAAACTTAGATGAAAGAGGTTTTGAAATCACGAGAAAATTTATGAAAATTTGGGAAAATCATGAATGGTTGAAAATCCTGGGAAAATAGAAGTGATTCTTGAGAAAAGGTGAACATTTGAAAAGGGAAACACTTCTCAGAAAAACTCAGACTTTGAGAATTTTCTTAGGAAAATGATGGAAAATTTATAGGAAAGCTCATTGAAGAAGAAAACTGAACTTGGGAAATCGAAATCCTCGGAATCTTAGCCTTAAAACCCTTGAAAATTTGATTTTTTTGATTCTTGAGAAAGATTGGAAAACTCTTTTTGAAAATCTTAAGAAAACAACATTTTCCAGAGAAAATCGAGGGAAAATTGATTTTGGAAATCCAACTTAGATGTTTCCTGAGAAACTGGTTTCCATGGAAAACTGTGAAAACTTAACTTGGGAAAATCGATTTTTGGAAAATCCTCAGAGTTTCTTGAGAAATCGATTTCTTGAGAATGGAATTCTTGTGAAGATCCTGAGAAAACCAATGATTTCAAGATGCAAATGATATGAGTGAATGAATGCACTTTGAAAGATTTTCTAAGAAATTTGTTGGAAAAATGTGCATTAAGTCAAAATAAATCCTTCACATATTCTGACTGTGGCCATGAATATGTTCAGAGTTTAATTGATTTAATGCACAAGATTTTAAAAATATTAGAAATATGATGTGCATTTTAAGATAGCCTAAGAGTGTAGGCTCAATGTGACTAGTAGAAAGATGATGGATCTGGGTCTCGTCCATATTTCGACTAGGGCCGTAAATATGGATTCCACCGAGTTCATCAACTCCCTAAGAGTTGGTGCACGTGCCATTCGTGTACATCCATAGTGCTTTTGAAATAAAATGCATGAACCACATAATCAGGATGTTGTAGAAATCAAACTACATGAGATGCATCCTAATCTAAGCAATAAAAGTAAATATTATTCCAAATTGAATTATTACATCACTAAATAAAAAAAAAACAAAATTTTTGCAGATTCCAGCTCCTTCCTTTGAAAACCCCTACCAATTTTAAGATGGGGTTAGTATAGACCTGTAGGTTTTTCCAGAGCACTCCGATAAAATTCAGGAATTATAGGGTTTCTCTAGGTATAAACCCAATATCATATCTTCTGGCTATAAATATAATTAAAATAATGTACACGGAAAAGAAGAAATCTTTGAAAAATAAAGATCAAGACTTATGCAAACTCTCAGCTAAACATGACAGCAAGATGACCAAACGTGACAACAAAAACATCAAATGTAAACCACATTTTTAGGACGTTCTCAAGGAAATTTAGTTATAGAGAGATCTCTATCTAATATCATATAACTCCCATCATTTAGTGGAACTCTCTCTTTTAAATGACCATATAGTGAAGAGAGAACTAAGTTGTAGGCCTAGGTGCAATCACCAAACCGTGGCCCTTGTGTTTTATGTATCTCTGTGCTCTTGTCTGATATAATATATCATTTTTTTTTATCTTCTTTCCTCTTGCCCCTATTCTCTTAATGAGAGAAACATAAAGAGATCATAGCACCATATTCCCTTACCTCTTCAGGAAAAATAAAAAAAAAAGAAGAGGGGGGGAAAAGAAAAGCTTCAGAAGATCTCAAGCTTTCGAAAGACACCAGAAAATGGGACAGGACTATATCCTGAAATCAGTTGGAACAGAACGATAATGGCCTGGGAATTATGCATAGAAGGAGGAAAGCTGCAACAAGAACATGGAAGCAGTTGGAAAATAACAATCGGGTGACAGAAATTCTTAGAGACCACCAACAAACAGAGAAACATATTGTGGAATTATGAATTAAGTAGAGACTCAGCAACTACAAAAACAAAAGAAGATTTCTTTTGAAACAGAATAACAGAAAGTGGAGCTAGGAAATGAAACCAAGAATCAGTCATAAAGGCACAAATGTGTTCCATCGATAGACAAGGGAAATGTGACATAGTGGAGAAACAAAGACTAAAAAAAATTGATTTTTTTTTTAACTCTAAAAAAAATCAATGCCTACCTTCTACGTGACTTGCTGGAAGATACTCATATTCAAATCTTCTTGACTGTAAGCATAACCGTGATGAAAACAGAAGGCTGATTTAGCCTTTTACAGTATGGGGAGCCATACACATGTCAATATACATTGTTGTGGAGATACTACTTTTATAGATTCTAGATTAGATTTTCATGGGGAAATCTGGAGCTTTCAACCTGAACACATTAGGCTAATAACAAAAAAAAAGAAAACTAAAGCATACGAATGGCATACAGGAATAAACAGAGATGCAGGAAAAAAAATTTCTAATAACAACTACAGAAATAACATAGGAGATATGATATTCTATTAATGTGGGACATTGGAATGAGAGGTTCGGTCCATGAAGAGGACTAACCATCTCATTCAATTAGTCTGATTCTGAAAAACCCTCCAACGGTCTCCTTTGAACCCTTTAGTTGTGCTAAAACAAACGCACATTCACGGCATGGTCGTCCCTTCCAACGATTGGCAACATGACTTGGTTTAATAAAACATGGACAAAAAAGGGGAGAACATCGTAGAATCACATTACCTGGTGGTCTTCTGCGCCAATCGAATCCGTAACCAGCAGTCAAAAAGCTGGTTCTTTTCTACCTGAACTAATGGAACCGATAACCAGCGACCGAGGGACTGGTTTTTGCTTGAATGACGCAGAGAAACATGTATCTGTCAATGGTGGATCAAACCTTCAGAAGGAAAGGAGAGCCATATGTCCTCCTTTGTCGCTATTTGGTTGTTCTGATGGAGGAAGCTGGAAGGAGATCGTGATGAGGTCTGCACTGGAAATAGAATCAGAGGGATTCCAGAGATAGAAGGGGGTTGGGGAACTGATGTCAAGGAAATCGCCTATTGGGACCTTCCTCTCAAGTTTTGCTGGAGTTCTTTGGCCCTGGGTTGAAGGAAGGGCTGCCAATGGTAAGGGGAAAAGAGCCGTCCGGTTTGGCCTCCTGCTAGCCAAGAGGGGAAAACCGTCAAGAAGGGGGCACTGAAGGGTTAGGGGAAAAAATCCAAGCCCCTTTTCGGATGGCCTAAGCCTCCTTTTTAAAAAAAAGTTCCGCCCTTTCAGCCAAAAGCTCGGGCTTCTTTATGAAAGATTTTTGATAAGTAAAAAAAAACTAACTTTTGAAAGTTTTCAAAAAATGTCACCATTTGAAAAGGGTGGGGCGGCGGCTCCTTTTTTTCAGAAGTATATTTTTGAAACTTAGGTAAAAATGGGGTCTTGGGTTTTCACGGTGGCTCCATTTGGGGTTGGAAAGTAATAAAATTTAAAAAAAATGAGTAGAAGACGGATTTGGTTTTTGGTGTGCCATTTCAAAAAAAAAAAAAAATTCTTTCTTTTGGCAAAGAGTCTTAGTGGGGTGCCACCTACATGGGCCCACTAAATATTTTATTAAAATTTAAAATAAAAGAATTTTATAAATCGGTGCCACTTCTGGGTGGGCACTATTTTTGAAAATAGGAGAAATTTTTGAGAATTTGAGTGTGACCCCACCTCGAGGCGGGTCCCACATCATTTATTTGAAATCCGAGCCAAGTGAGATATATTTTGAAATTTTCATAATAGTAGGCTAGTTTTTGGAAAACACGAAGCAAAATTTGGCTTGATTTCAAAACTTGGAAGAAATGGTTCTTCAGTGCGAAATTTTGAAAGAAGTGGAGAAATTCGGAGCTCTTTTCGTAAAAGTTTGAAATAAAGTCTTATGAATTGGGAATTGTGCCCCCCTCTTTTCAACTGGCAAAATTTTGAAATATTAAAACCAACCAGATTGTTTTCTTGAGAAAACTTTTTCGTAATTCGGGGTCCTGGGGGTAAAATGGGAAGAATCGATAATTTTGAAAACCCAGGGTTTTGAAATCAAATCTGGATTGACAATTTTGAAAAATCAGGAGTTTTGAATCTCAAAATGACATGTTGTGCAGTGAAATGATATGAAATGTTCATGCAATGCTATGCAAAGACAGGTTCTACAAGATCGCCACTCTGAATTTGAATTTGAAAATTCTGACTTCTGGTTAAGCATGAGATTTTGAGGATTTGCAATTTGAAGGTGTCTCTGAGTCTAAATAGAGAAGTTTTGAGACTTGAGAATGGAATTTAGTACTTTCTGCAAGGTTCAATCTTGGAAAATGACCATTTTTCCCTTCATTGCTTCTGGAGAACTGAAATGTGCCGATTGAGGGCGATGTCAAGAAGGTGAGTGAAAATTTGGGGTGTTTACAGATGCCCCTCTTTGGTACTAAGTCGGCTTATGGTCGAGCTTAGTGGCAAAGAAAACACACCAAATTTGGGCTATATAAAAAAAATGCCCCAGTTAGAAGGATCTGACTGGGTATGAGAGGAAATTAGCTCGGTGATCATGGTAGATATGAAATGAAGAATAAAGAGGAAAGATTTGCTTTGTGAGAGTGAAATTCAGGTTTTTGCCCTTATCCTGGATGGGACAGAAATACCTCGTATGGAACGAAGCTCAGGTTTGAACCCTTGACCTGATTGGGGAATGAAATATCTCATTAAAATGAGATTCAGGTTTGCACCCTTATCCCGATCGGGCGGAAAATGGAATACCTCTTTGAATGAAGCTCAGGTTTGTACCCTTATCCTGATTGGGCGGAAGATGGAATATTGGAAGGTGAATAAGACAACTTTTTCGAGGCGATGAAAATGAAATTGTAAGAGGCAATTTTAGAAGATGATCAAAATGATCCGATGAATTTTTCATCGTTGTGAAATATGAATAAGGTAAGGAGTAAGACGACTATTTTGACAATGCGAAAGATGGATATGGCAATCTTTTGATAAGGTAACTCTTTCGGCAACGCGAAAGACAGACGCGAGTGATCCAAAGGAGTAAGGTGATTTTTTCGACAACGCGAAAGATGATAAGGCAATCCAAAGGAGTAAGGCGATTCTTTCGACAACGCGAAAGATGCCAAAAGGCAATTCAAAGGAGCAAGGTGATTCTTTCGACAACGCGAAAGATGGCAAGGCGATACAAAGGAGTAAAGCGATTCTTTCGACAACGCGAAAGATGACAAAAGGCAATTCAAAGGAGTAAGGTGATTCTTTCAACAACGCGAAAGACGGCAAGGCGATCCAAAGGAACAAGGCAATTCTTTCGACAACACGAAAGATGACAAAGGCGACTTAAAGGAACAAGGCGATTCTTTCGACAACGCGAAAGATGATAAAGGCAATCCAAAGGAATAAGGCGATTTTTTCGACATCGCAAAAAATGACAAAGGTAATCCAAAGGAATAAGGCGATTCTTTCGACATTGCGAAAGATGACAAAAGGCAATCCGAAGGCATAAGGCGATTCTTTCGATAATGCGAAAGATGACAAAGACAATCCATTCGGATAGAAGGCTAATCTTTCAACAACGTGAAAGATGATAAAGGCTATCCTTTCGGAGATAAGGCTAATCTTTCGACAACGTGAAAGATGACAAAAGAAAATCTCTTGAAGGGGTCAAGATACATCAATATAGACATCAAGCTCTCACTTAACGTCAGGATAGCTAGAAAATATTGTCAAAATGTTGAAAATTTTGTTGATTCAAAGTAATTGAAAATGATGCTCATTGTTTTGAAAATATTCCTTCTTTTCAACCTGAAGTATTACCTTAAAAAAGGATTGACTTCATAGAATCAAGATTTGGGACCCAAATTGCTCGCGATTGACCTTCTTAAAAGAATTTATCAATTTCCTTGATATGAACAGGAAAGAGAATTTGATATTATGAAAGCAATTGATGAGAGAATATTGATAATAGAATTTCACAAGATTAAAGAGGATTCTTGATAGATTTGGCAGCTTGACATCCTGGGAGCTTCTCTCATGATAATCTTTATGCACTCTTTTGGGTTTTGGTTGCATTCTCCTTCATTTTGGAGATGTCCTGACTTTTTCTTTCTTTCTTTTTCCTCTCTTGCTCTCTTTTGGGAAGGGTACGTCACAAACTCCGTCAACTTGGAGATGTTTCAATCCTTCTTTGACGGTATTGGCTTATTGGCTGGAGATTTTTGAAGGATAGCTGAAATTAAATATCTTTTAGGGATTGTCGGTAGGTTCGTCGCATCTGCCTTCATCTCGACAGTGCTTTAGACTTTCTCAGGAAGGATCCGTCACAAACTCCGTCATCTTGGAGATGTTTCAAATCTTCTTTGGCCCCGGGAGTCTACTCGCTTAATTCGCCTTCATCTTGACGACAATTGAGAAATCCCTTTGCGGATATTTAATTACAACTTATGTGATTTTAAGGAGGCAGGGCTTGGATGAATTCTCTCTTTTTCTAGCGCTCAGGATATTTCCACTGCCTCATTTTCACAAGAATGGTCTTTAAAAATGTGCCATTGACTGCGATCAATATCAATCATCTATGGCTTTGCAAAACATTGAATCTTCTTTTCTGGCCATATCGAGGATTTATCCTTCATCCTTTTGATTGGCCAATAGAAAGAATCTGGATTTTGAATCCTTCTTCATAAAAGCTTTGCCCTTTTAGAAGTAGTACTGAAGGTAAACTTATGTAAAATTTTGTGAAATAAAATTCTGAAATCAACAGGTAATTGATTGACAAATTGATAAAGTGTTTTTGAAATCCTTAGTAAAAGAGATCGCTTGACATCCGAGTTGACACATCCCTGACGATGGTACTCAACTTTGAGGGTGAATCCAATACGAAGTTGGAATTTTGAAGGTAAGTCCTGGCATAATGCTGGATTTTGAAAGACCATCCGAATCAGTATTCAGGTTTTTACAAGGAAAGTTGGAATATTCGAGTCGAAAACTCGAGCCTCCGAAGGTAAGCTAGTTTGGTTTCTAATGCGATGAATTTCAGGTTGAAACCAAAATCTTCAAAGGAAAAACTAGGCCAATTCAGATTTTTGAGTCGAAACTCAAATATTCAGAGGAAAGTGGGAAACTTCGAGTCGGGGCTCAAATCTCAAAGGAAAACTGAGAAGTTCAGATTTTGAAGGAAAGAAAACTTGAGTTAAAACTCAAATCTTCGAAGGAAAGCAGAAAAGTTCGAGTCAGGGCTCGAATCTCAAAAGGTAACTGGAAAGTTTAGGTCTTGAAGGAAAGAAAACTTGAGTTAAAACTCAAATCTTCAAAGGAAAGCTGGGAAGTTCGAGTCAGGGCTCGAATCTCAAAGGAAAATCTTTATTCAGAAGATTGAATTTTTGAAAATCGATAGGGCGAGAGCTGAGATTGAAAGTTTTGAGAATGGCCAGTTCGAGGACTGGATTATTTGACTTGCAATGAAAAAGACCATCATATTTAGATGTATGTGGTCTGATTTTCAGGATTAACCCCTTATCCTGAACGGGGATATGAATAGAAATTGGAAAATCATGGAAAATGATTCAGGTTTATCCCTTAACCTGAAAGGGAAAAAAATGGATGCAAATTTAATGCAAAATGAAATGCAAATGCACATTAAATGTAAATGAATGCAAAATTAATGCAAGTGGGTGCATATACATGCAAAATGATAGATTGGTTTATACTGCCTGCATACAGGATGTTTTGAGGTAAAGATAGATTTTTCAAAAAAATGCCCCAGTATAACCAGGAAGGAAAATTTTGAATACAAAGAAGGATAATCGAGGAATAAGGTGACAGGCTTCTTGATCGAGAGACGTCCTCAAGATCGTTCCTTACAAGAGACATATTTGTGAAAAGGAAATAGACGCAAATAAAATGGTGCCAAACTATCGACAATTTTTATTGATGCTTAAAAATCAAGGAAAGGAAACAAAATTATGTTATTCCTTTGAAATGATAAAAGCAAAACGAGAAGTGAGAAAGTGTTTGCGCATGGGATCTTTAAAATAAAAGGAGAATGTTATTTTGAAACTGAGAAATCATTTTGGGGAAGGAAATCAACTGCAAGGTTGATTTTGAAGAATGATCAGCGTGAGAGCTGATCTTTGAAAGAGGAATCAACACGAGGGTTGATTTTAAAGAGAGATCATCATGAGGGTTGATTTTGAAAATGAATTGGTTTAACACTAATTTTGGAAAAGAAAATCTCCACAAAGGTTGATTTTAAAGATAATGGTTTGAAACCAATTTAAGAAAAGAAGATCACCGCGATGGTTGATTTTTGAAAAAGATTGAACCGAACTTTTAAACTTTTGGGTGATCATAACGAAGATGTTTATAGAAAATTTTCAAGAATTTCACGATTTTTGAAAAACCCTCATAGGTAATTTCATTTCTCTCATAAATTGCCTCTCGTCTTGAAAAGAATGGGCAAAGAAGATTCTTCAAAATGAAAACAGGTGCCCTAATGGGGCAAAAGAAATAAGTATTTGATGAAGAAAATTGACATTTTATTGATAAACAGAACTGATAACAAAAGATTGCATATTTATAAGCACTCGACCAAAAGGTTGCAAAACTGGGCGGACTTGCCCCTACGAGGTGACTTGCAAAACGAAAGGAAGAAAGCAGGAAACTTTGGCATCATCAATTTTCTGAATGATCTGGGAAAGGCTTTGTCAAGATGGCCAGCTCGTCTTCTTCTTCATCTTCAGCAAGGAGGCTCTTGTCAATGCAATCCTGAACAATATTTTTGAAGACAAAACAATGATCGATGTCATGCCCCACGGCCCGATGAAACTTGCAAAACTGATTCCTGAACCTTCCCATGATTGTGGGAGGATTTGTGGCCTTTGGGAGCTTCACTAATCCCTTAGTCAGCATGAATTCAAGGGCTTCTTCGAGTGTTTGTTTGAGAGGAGTGAACACACGATCATTACTCCATCCTTCACGCTTTATCTTTTCCTTTTGTGGAAAGTTGGGCTGAGATAGCTTGCTATTCTGTCTTTCCTCTCAATCCGCATGGTTGCCCTTACTACTTTTGTTATCATTGCCGCTAATGTTGGCAGAGGAGGTGAAATTTGCCTTTTTCTTTGAATCTAGATTGTTCTTGATGAGGGTGATACCATCGTAGACACCGTTCTCTAACCCCATCTCGAGCCACTCGGCTCGTTCAGTAAGCTCTATGAAAGACTTGGAAGGCGAGGTGGAGATAAGACTTCTCAAAGGTTGTGAGAAGTTGTTCAGGATCAGCGATAAAGCATGCCTCTCTGATATAGGATCCCTCATTTTGTTGCAGGTCTCTCTCCATCTGCGAATGAAGTCCCTTGCCTTTTCATTTTCATTCTGCCTTAGATTGCAGAGATGGCTCAATGTTGGGAGCGCTTCAGTATTGAACAGAAATCGCTCAATGAATAGGTTGACCACCTTATCGAATTCTCGCAGCTCGATTGGTTTGATATGCTCGGAGTACCACTTGGCGGCAGTGCCTTCTAAGCTACGAGGAAAACAGAGAAATAGGGCCCTATTGTCTCTCTTGAATTTGGAGCATTCGGCGAAGAACATGGCGAGGTGGGCTTTGGGATCACCAGAACCATCGAACTTGATGAACTTGCGGGGCAGATTTTTCAGTTCTTCGTCTCCTTCTAATCCATCATAAAAATCCTCGCTAGTGAAGACTTTCTTGGCCTTGTCGCGAGCTTGCAGGTCTTTTACAACTTTGGCCATTTCTTTGAACTGTGACTGCAGGGGCTCTTCTGCAACTTGATTCTTTGATTTGTGACTCCCCATTTGTTCTCGGCCTTGTTTCTGAAATGCCAGTGGCACCTCATATTCTTCATCGGTGTCTTCCTCTGATTCTGATTCATCTGAAATTTCTTCTGGCTGAACTTGCTTCTTGGAAGTCTTCTTATCCTTGTGCCCATGGAACTTCTCTCTGAATGGGTTCTTCTCTGCACTGGTCCCAACCCGTTCACTCATCATTTTGGTCATCATTTTCTGGAACATGGCATACATCTGTGGGTCTATGCCATCCTCCCCTTGCTGCTGCTCTTGACTCCTCTCGGATCGCGGGGAGCCCATCTCTTCTTCTGAGGCTGAGGAGTACTGAGATGCCGTTGTTCTTTTTCCTGATCTTGTTCGAACCATCAAATGTTGTGGATGCTCTCTGCAGGATGAAGTCTTGATTAGACTCTGAGAAAATTTTGGATTGGGAAAAAAAATGATTATTGATGATGTGGTAGACAATTGGAAGAATATCCCATTACTTGGGATGGAGTCGCCGCTGAAATCACGACAATTGTGTTGTCTTTCTTTGTAAGAGAAATAATAACTGAAAATGTGTCTGGTTACCTAAGCAAGGTCGTCAACCACGAGGAAAACACCATTTTGAAGGAAAGAGATATCTCTTGGAAAACAATCTGCAAACGGATTTAGAATAAGGAGAAGGCAAGTGGGTAAACAATTTTCACTGCGATAATCAAGGTATGCACGAGGAAAATAAGGTGAAGAAATTTTGCAAATAGACAAAAGAATTGAAAATCCAATGAGAGAAAACATATGATTTTGGAAAATTGCAGGCAGGATGAAAATGCAGCTGGAAATTCGAGATCAAGTGGAACGGAAGAATGAAAAATCACCTGGAGTTTTGAAATAAATGGGATATTTGAGAAAGTTATCCAGGGTTTGAGAAAATAAAGGGAAAAGATGAGAAATATGGATATTTGAAAATATTTTGGGAAAATGTAAGGAAATAGAGGTAATATACGAACAATCACATCCTGCACAAACATTTATGCACATACAACACTCCCTAAAAGGCTGACTCTAGATGCATCATTTTGAAAACAGCTATAGGACCCTAATCCTAACTCTGGGTTCAGATCATCTTTATCAAATCCAGTTATGCCGATATACCCGAACCGAAATCCGAGGTACGTGGCATATAATTTCAACTCCGGTTCTAAGGTAAGGTTTTCCAACATCCTTGAGCGCCTACCGATATACTTCGGACTGTGGCCCGCGGTACGTGGTAGGGGGGTGTTAACCCAATTAGGTGGCCCAGTTGTGAGGCTCTGTCCCGAACTAAGGTTCTGGAAGAGAGCCCAGCAACGTGAAGACCGGGTAATGATAGGTAATTGAGGTTTGAAAAATGATCACATGCAAGAAATAGAGGGCCCTAAGTCCTAGAGAGATAGATTTTGAAAATCTTTGAAGAAGCATACATTGTTTGCATTCAGATCCTAAATTGAGGAGAGTTGTGTTTAGACCTAAGTCTATGTGAGCATGAAAATATCTCCTCAATATAGTCCTATCAAACCATGCCTAAGCTATATGCAGTCAATGTCAGCTAGGTCAGAATCTAGACTCCTAGGTTCGCATGATATCAAAAGTAAAGAGCTGACATGTTGTAAACATAATTTCGATAATTGAACTAAGTCAAGCATAATTTTGGTCAGACAAGGACAGGTCACATCACGGTCGCCAAACCTGTTATCGTCGCAAAATTTTTCCCGTCTTCTCTTCCCTGCGGAAGAGAGAGGGAATTGCTTTCGTGATTCAAACTTGACCGGATTTTGGAAATTGTTTTGAAATACTCGCCTCCGTTTTGAAAATTGCAGGAAAATCCATGGGATAGGGCTCGACCTGTCGGTACGAGGTTCGACCGTTCCTGCCACCTTTAACAGGGGTAATAGAACCAAGGACCAAAATTGTGCTTGACTTAGCGAATTTGTCGAAATTGTATTTTATCCTAAATGCACAGAGAATTCAGGCATGTGCTATGAGATTTTGGAAAATGTAAGTTGGAAAACATGATGTATGCTTGAAAAATAATTGGAGTTGAAAGCTATTTCTTAGGAAAAAGGTGAAAGTCAATTTCTCAGGAAACTTAGATGAAAGAGGTTTTGAAATCACGAGAAAATTTATGAAAATTTGGGAAAATCATGAATGGTTGAAAATCCTGGGAAAATAGAAGTGATTCTTGAGAAAAGGTGAACATTTGAAAAGGGAAACACTTCTCAGGAAAACTCAGACTTTGAGAATTTTCTTAGGAAAAAGATGAAAAATTTATAGGAAAGCTCATTGGAGAAGAAAACTGAACTTGGGAAATCGAAATCCTCAGAATCTTAGCCTTAAAACTCTTGAAAATTTGATTTTTTTGATTCTTGAGAAAGATTGGAAAACTCTTTTTGAAAATCTTAAGAAAACAACATTTTCCAGGGAAAATCGAGGGAAAATTGATTTTGGAAATCCAACTTAGATGTTTCCTGAGAAACTGGTTTCCATGGAAAACTGTGAAAACTTAACTTGGGAAAATCGATTTTTGGAAAATCCTCAGAGTTTCTTGAGAAATCGATTTCTTGAGAATGGAATTTTCTTGTGAAGATCCTGAGAAAACCAATGATTTCATGATGCAAATGATATGAGTGAATGAATGCACTTTGAAAGATTTTCTAAGAAATTTGTTGGAAAAATGTGCATTAAGTCAAAATAAATCCTTCACATATTCTGACTGTGGCCATGAATATGTTCAGAGTTTAATTGATTTAATGCACAAGATTTTGAAAATATTAGAAATATGATGTGCATTTTAAGATAGCCTAAGAGTGTAGGCTCAATGTGACTAGTAGAAAGATGATGGATCTGGGTCTCGTCCATATTTCGACTAGGGCCGTAAATATGGATTCCACCGAGTTCATCAACTCCCTAAGAGTTGGTGCACGTGCCATTCGTGTACATCCATAGTGCTTTTGAAATAAAATGCATGAACCACATAATCAGGATGTTGTAGAAATCAAACTACATGAGATGCATCCTAATCTAAGCAATAAAAGTAAATATTATTCCAAATTGAATTATTACATCACTAAATAAAAAAAAAAACAAATTTTTTGCAGATTCCAGCTCCTTCCTTTGAATACCGCTGCCAATTTTAAGATGGGGTTAGTATAGACCTGTAGGTTTTTCCAGATCACTCCGATAAAATTCAGGAATTATAGGGTTTCTCTAGGTATAAACCCAATATCATATCTCCTGGCTATAAATATAATTAAAATAATGTACACGGATAAGAAGAAATCTTTGAAAAATAAAGATCAAGACTTATGCAAACTCTCAGCTAAACATGACAGCAAGATGACCAAACGTGACAACAAAAACATCAAATGTAAACCACATTTTTAGGACGTTCTCAAGGAAATTTAGTTATAGAGAGATCTCTATCTAATATCATATAACCCCCATCATTTAGTGGAACTCTCTCTTTTAAATGACCATATAGTGAAGAGAGAACTAAGTTGTAGGCCTAGGTGCAATCACCAAACCGTGGCCCTTGTGTTTTATGTATCTCTGTGCTCTTGTCTGATATAATATATCATTTTTTTTTATCTTCTTTCCTCTTGCCCCTATTCTCTTAATGAGAGAAACATAAAGAGATCATAGCACCATATTCCCTTACCTCTTCAGGAAAAATAAAAAAAAAAGAAGAGGGGGGGAAAAGAAAAGCTTCAGAAGATCTCAAGCTTTCGAAAGACACCAGAAAATGGGACAGGACTATATCCTGAAATTAGTTGGAACAGAACGATAATGGCCTGGGAATTATGCATAGAAGGAGGAAAGCTGCAACAAGAACATGGAAGCAGTTGGAAAATAACAATCGGGTGACAGAAATTCTTAGAGACCACCAACAAACAGAGAAACATATTGTGGAATTATGAATTAAGTAGAGACTCAGCAACTACAAAAACAAAAGAAGATTTCTTTTGAAACAGAATAACAGAAAGTGGAGCTAGGAAATGAAACCAAGAATCAGTCATAAAGGCACAAATGTGTTCCATCGATAGACAAGGGAAATGTGACATAGTGGAGAAACAAAGACTAAAAAAAATTGATTTTTTTTTTAACTCTAAAAAAAATCAATGCCTACCTTCTACGTGACTTGCTGGAAGATACTCATATTCAAATCTTCTTGACTGTAAGCATAACCGTGATGAAAACAGAAGGCTGATTTAGCCTTTTACAGTATGGGGAGCCATACACATGTCAATATACATTGTTGTGGAGATACTACTTTTATAGATTCTAGATTAGATTTTCATGGGGAAATCTGGAGCTTTCAACCTGAACACATTAGGCTAATAACAAAAAAAAAGAAAACTAAAGCATACGAATGGCATACAGGAACAAACAGAGATGCAGGAAAAAAAAATTCTAATAACAACTACAGAAATAACATAGGAGATATGATATTCTATTAATGTGGGACATTGGAATGAGAGGTTCGGTCCATGAAGAGGACTAACCATCTCATTCAATTAGTCTGATTCTGAAAAACCCTCCAACGGTCTCCTTTGAACCCTTTAGTTGTGCTAAAACAAACGCACATTCACGGCATGGTCGTCCCTTCCAACGATTGGCAACATGACCTGGTTTAATAAAACATGGACAAAAAAGGGGAGAACAGCGTAGAATCACATTACCTGGTGGTCTTCTGCGCCAATCGAATCCGTAACCAGCAGTCAAAAAGCTGGTTCTTTTCTACCTGAACTAATGGAACCGATAACCAGCGACCGAGGGACTGGTTTTTGCTTGAATGACGCAGAGAAACATGTATCTGTCAATGGTGGATCAAACCTTCAGAAGGAAAGGAGAGCCATATGTCCTCCTTTGTCGCTATTTGGTTGTTCTGATGGAGGAAGTTGGAAGGAGATCGTGATGAGGTCTGCACTGGAAATAGAATCAGAGGGATTCCAGAGATAGAAGGGGGTTGGGGAACTGATGTCAAGGAAATCGCCTATTGGGACCTTCCTCTCAAGTTTTGCTGGAGTTCTTTGGCCCTGGGTTGAAGGAAGGGCTGCCAATGGTAAGGGGAAAAGAGCCGTCCAGTTTGGCCTCCTGCTAGCCAAGAGGGGAAAACCGTCAAGAAGGGGGCGCTGAAGGGTTAGGGGAAAAAATCCAAGCCCCTTTTCGGATGGTCTAAGCCTCCTTTTTAAAAAAAAGTTCCGCCCTTTCAGCCAAAAGCTCGGGTTTTTTTATGAAAGATTTTTTATAAGTAAAAAAAAACTAACTTTTGAAAGTTTTCAAAAAATGTCGCCATTTGAAAAGGGTGGGGCAGCGGCTCCTTTTTTTTCAGAAGTATATTTTTGAAACTTAGGTAAAAATGGGGTCTTGGGTTTTCACGGTGGCTCCATTTGGGGTTGGAAAGTAATAAAATTAAAAAAAAATGGGTAGAAGACGGATTTGGTTTTTGGTGTGCCATTTCAAAAAAAAAAAAAATTCTTTCTTTTGGCAAAGAATCTTAGTGGGGTGCCACCTACGTGGGCCCACTAAATATTTTATTAAAATTGAAAATAAAAGAAATTTATAAATCGATGCCACTTCTGGGTGGGCACTGTTTTGAAAATAGGAGAAATTTTTTAGAATTTGAGTGTGACCCCACCTCGAGGCGGGTCCCACATCATTTATTTGAAATCCGAGCCAAGTGAGATATATTTTGAAATTTTCATAATAGTAGGCTAGTTTTTGGAAAACACGAAGCAAAATTTGGCTTGATTTCAAAACTTGGAAGAAATGGTTCTTCAGGGCGAAATTTTGAAAGAAGTGGAGAAATTCAGAGCTCTTTTCGTAAAAGTTTGAAATAAAGTCTTATGAATTGGGAATTGTGCCCCCCTCTTTTCAACTGGCAAAATTTTGAAATATTAAAACCATCCAGATTGTTTTCTTGAGAAAACTTTTTCGTAATTCGGGGTCCTGGGGGTAAAATGGGAAGAATCGATAATTTTGAAAACCCAGGGTTTTAAAATCAATTTTGAAAAGTTTTGAAATCAAATCTGGATTGACAATTTTGAAAAATCAGGAGTTCTGAATCTCAAAATGACATGCTATGCAGTGAAATGATATGAAATGTTCATGTAATGCTATGCAAAGACAGGTTCTAAAAGATCGCCACTCTGAATTTGAATTTGAAAATTCTGACTTCTGGTTAAGCATGAGATTTTGAGGATTTGCAATTTGAAGGTGTCTCTGAGTCTAAATAGAGAAGTTTTGAGACTCGAGAATGGAATTTAGGACTTTCTGCAAGGTTCAATCTTGGAAAATGACCATTTTGCCCTTCATTGCTTCTGGAGAACTGAAATGTGCCGATTAAGGGCGATGTCAAGAAGGTGAGTGAAAATTTGGGTTGTTTACACCCGCTCTATTTATTTGAAAATATGAGATAAAATATTATTTGTTTTTCAAGAATTTGGAAAAATTGGTTTTTCAGAGCAAAATATGGATAAAGTAAATGTAAAAAATTTTGTAAAGAGATTTAAAATCCTTTTTGCAAAAAGTTTTGAGATAAAATCATTGAAATCAATATCCAAATATCAAGATTGTTTTTCTTAAAAAAAAAAATTTGTAATTCAAAGTCCTGGGGGTAAAATGGGAAAATTTGGTAATTTTGAATGCCCAGGGTTTTAAAAAAAAATCAATTTGAAAAGGTTTAAAAATCAAATCTGGATGGACAATTTTGAAAATCAGGAGTTCTGGATCTCAAACTGACATGCTATGCAGTGAAATGATGCAATGTTATGCAAAGACATGTTCTGTGAAATGTCACTCTGAACTTGGACTTGGAAATTCTAACTTTTTGTCCAGAAAGAGGATTTTGAAATTTTGCAATTTGAAGATGTCTCTGAACCTAAATATAGAAATTTTGAGGCTCAAGAATGAAATTTAGGACTTTCTGCAAGGTTCAATCTTGGAAAATGACCATTTTACCCTTCATGGGTTCCGGAGAACCGAAATGTGCCGATTGAGGGCGATGTCAAGAAGGTGAGTGAAAATTTGGGGTGTTTACAGAATCTCCAAGTCCTGATTCAAGATTACATTTCATTTGACATGTCTTTGCATAGCATTGCATGAGCATTTCATATCACCGCACTGCACAGCATGTCATTTCGAGGTCCAGAACTCTCGATTTCAAATTTTTCAATCCAGATTCGAATTTCAACTCTTTTCAAAATTGATTTCAAAACCCTTGGTCTTCAAAATTATCAATTCTTCCCATTTTACCCCCAGGACTCTAAATTTCAAAATAGTTTCTCAAGAAAACAATCTGGATAGCTTTTAATATGGATTTCAGCCACTTTATCTCAGATCTTCCCCCTTTATCAGCAATTTTCAATATCATTCTTTTGCAAAATCACCCCACAGGGGCCAAATCTTTTTAAAATTTCTGTTTTGCCAATTAGTCCAAATTTTTATGAAAATTACAAAAAGAGGTTTTCTGTCTTGTCTTTATTTCAATAAAGAAGCAATGTGGGACCCACGCTGAGGTGGTGTCACATAGTCTTTTCTTTTGAAAAACCTGAGTTTTGAAAAACCCAAAAATATAGGAGCCTTGTCCCTGAATTGGCGCCACCTATCATTTTCTCTCTTTTTCATTTCTTTGCCAAGTGTCAGTGTGGGGCCTCTCTGAGATGACGCCACATGTCCACCATCTTCACCCTGTGCCATGTGTCATTCCAAGGTCACCATGAGATGCCAAGTGTCATGTGCTGCCCTGTTCAGAAAAAGTAAAGCTTGTCTCCTCTGAGGTGGCGCCATTTGAAGTGTGTCTCCTGCAGAGGACATGTGTCAATCTCTCCCTCCTTTAGAAAAAGCAGGATGACACATGTCTCTCCTTACTTTTCTCAGAAAAGTAAGTGACACATGTCACTCCTAGCTTCCTTCAGAAAAAGTAGAGGACACATGTCACTCTTGGCCTTCTTCAGAAAAAGCAACCATTCAAAAAAATTCAAACAAGGCCTAGGTGGCGCAAATCCTGAACTTTACTTTTTCCATCTGGTCTGAGATGGCACCACATGTTTCTTGTTCCTCCCTCTTGCCACATGGCATTGTAGGAGCCACCCTGAGCTGGCGCCACATGGCCACCCTCCCTTCTTCCAGAGCCAACCTCATTTGAATTTCAAATTTCTTCCCTAAGGTGGCGCCATCTGAAGAACCTCCTCCAGCAAGCTGACACTTGTCAGGTATGGATCCATCCTGGACTGCCACATGTCCAGATCTCCTTTCATAAGAAAAAGTAGAATTCAAACCCCTCTAAGGTGGCGCCATAGGGGAGATTCCTGCAGAGAAAATCAAGCAAAGTTTTGAAAATTTTCAAACTCCTCTGCTGAGGTGTCTCACCCACAAAATTCATATTTTATTTATTTCAAAATCCAAAATGGCATGTCCTTGAGATGGTGCCACATGGAAGGTTCAGATTCACTGTGTTTGAGTTTCGAAAATCTCCAAAATTTCTACAAATACCCTAGCCTACGCCCAGTACAGGGAGAGCTCTTGTTTGAGAACTGAACTTCAAAATTCCATTTTTTTCTTTCTTGGTTTCCTCCGGATTCACACCCCCTCTGGAGCCCATTATCAAGGTAGCCGTTCATTTCGGGAGTTCCAAAGCTGTAGGAAAACGCAAGGTGCACCTCTATTCCTATCGATTTCATTATAGTAATATCATTGCTCGATTCGTATTGTCGTTTTGAAGAAAGAGCTTATCCGAGTGATGGATCGAGCTATTCTCATAAAATGACACATATCAAAGGATGTTTTTATGCTTTTTTGATTAGATTTTCGCATTTCATCATGTTCATGCATTAAAATAAGTTAGATTTACGTTTTATTTCATTTAAATAGCATGTTCCATGAATTTATTTAATATTTCATGCATTCAACTTCATTTAGGTAACTCTTTGTTTTTGTCAGTCAGTCCACATGTCATTTCATGCATTTATTTTTCGTTAAAAATACTGAGAAACTCATAGTATGCACCCTTAGGTGTCCCTAACAATCTGCCAAAAATTCAGAATGATTTGAATTTGTTTACTGTGGTAAAAGTTCAAAATGGTATGTCGGGTTTTGTTACCCGGGATGCGTTTTGAAAATTTATCTCCAATTTGTAAAATCGAGATCTCTCTCATATAAGGTTCGCTTTTTAATCCGAAAGATTTTATGAACTCGGGATAATGTCTAGTTTTTAATCTGATTTTCTCATATTTTTCTGAAATTGTTTCGTGTCTGACAAAAATGCGAGAGTTCGGGACATGTGTCAGAGCCTGATTTGGCCTCTGAGACTTTGGATCGACTTAAGTCGTTGGGTTCTCTTTGGGTATTACTCCAAATCCGAATCTGTAAAAAGTGAATGTCATGCTCGGAATGTCCTCTGTTTTCATATGAAAGCTTATGATTTTTAGAATAGTTTTGATATTTGTTTTGGATTTTTCTTGTCAGTCTCTTATTTTGTGATATTTATCTGCTCTGTTGATTTAGCCATGAAAAGTCGTATTTTTATCTCTGTTCCTGTCTCATACCCACTCCAACACATACATCCTGTGCATTACACTATTTCCTGCATGCTGTTACACTTCACCAATCACATCTATCACCCCTTGCACTCACTCACCAGTTGCACCTGTCACACTTTCACAGCTACTTCACTTATTTCCTGCAAAAGTCATTGTTCATCTGTATATCTTCCACCTCATCTTCACAATACCCTCCCTGCTAGCCACATGCTCCTGTAGCTACATCTTACCTTCATAAACATACAACCCCTTTACTACCTGTTTGTTGAGATGTTTCTGCATCTCCGATGCATAAATCCCTGCTACAACCTCCTATCATAGGTCCTCCCAACCGTCTCATTTCACCCCTACTAGCATCCCACCACAAGCATTCAATATTACACAACCCTTATGTATTACATTCCTTCACTATCTAATGCGTTTCATACCCCTTTCTCACCTTATTCCCTACAACAACTTACCCTGCCGTATCCTCATTGCTCTTACAATAGCTCCCCTTCATGTCCCTCTATTTGTTGTAGCCCCTTCACCATCATATCCATCTCACTGCCCATGCTACATCCACTCCATAATCTTCTCTCTCAATCACCTGCTACACATCTTCACCCATGTTCGCTGTATCACCACCATTCCTCCTGCTGCACAAGTCCTATATTAGCCCAAACATCACAACATCAATACCTTCATTTTTCTGTTGTAATTGCCATCCTACTGCCAGCATGTTAATTGTCCATCTCCACCTCACTGCTGTAATGCCACTTACAACCTTTTCCCTTGCATTAACCACCATCCCCTGCATTTACCCTCCATCTGTCTCAGCATTATCTCCATCCCATCCACCATCACAACACTTTCATTCACTGAAAGCTCACCTTTTTTACAAACCCTTCCCTATAAATACTTCATCTGCATTAGACATAATGCCTTAGGTCAATGAATATAGGTTTGCATCTTGCCTAAGGTATTATGTATATCTTCATCTTCCTGTTAGTTTAGGATATTACATGTATATTCCAATATTCACTCAACACATGATTCCAGTATATATTTTGCCATTTACATTGCATTTTCGTTAGTGTAAAGTACATGCATGAGCATTTCATTGGATCCAATGTGAAATTATGTAAATTGCTTTCTATATACATTTTTTTTATGCTAACTTGAATTTTGCAGGAATTAGGCAAAAAAGGTTATTTCCTTAATTTAGGAAATTGAATTTCAATTCCATTCAAAACTTATAATAGCTGGATATTAATGAGAGCTTTCCATTTCTAGCCTAGATTAGAATGCATGAGCATGCATATTTTCTAAGATTACTTGTTTCACACATAGGAACACGAATGGCACGTGCACCATTCTAATAAGAGGTAATTAAATTTTAAGCAAATGATCCACATTGATCTCTTTAAAAAATCATCATATTTTTTGAATTCTTCTTCCTTTATCAGGATTTAACTTGAAATTAACTTAAAATATATATCAATGGCCATAGTCAGGATATATTGAGAGTTAATTTCATTTCAAACTCTATAAAGGCACCAAAATGTGTTTTATTCTTCATCTGAATTTAAATATATATTATCTTATAATACATTTTATAACCATAGTCAAGAATGTATTATATCTTCAATCTTATTTCAATTCGTTTAAAGAATAAAATATGCTTTTCAATATCCAATTTTCAAAATTCTTTAATTCATTGATCATTTAGGATAGAATTACATCATATTTTTCAAATTATTTCAAATATTCTTCAAAAATCCAAGTGATTTTGTGATGAATCTTCAAATATCCACTTCATTTCTCAATTCAATCTTCAAATTCCTATATGTAAATCCCAATTCATTTTTCTATTTCATCTTATTTTCAAAAATTCAGAATCCAATATCTCAATTTCAAAGTTCAATTTAAACTTTGGAATTTTCAGATTCATTTCTAAGATTCAAAGTCCAAATTTCAAAATCAATTCAAATCGATGTTCAAAGTTCAGTTTGACTTTGAATTTCATCTCCTAATCTCAAAAATCAAGTCTTCTATTCTTCACTTCAAATTCCCAAATCCCCAAGTTCTTTTGAAATCTTCTGAGTTGTTAATCTTCATATTACTTTGAAATTAAGGATAAAAAAGATTAGTGCTAAATTCAAAGTCCACTTTCAAATTCTATTTGGATTTCTTAAATCTAAATCCATCTTCAAATCCCATCTGGATTTATGAAATCCAACTCTATTTTTCAAGTTCCATTTGAATTTTCAAATCCAATTTCATCTTGGATTCTAGATTTTAAATCCAATTCCATCTTGGATTCCAGATTTCAAATCCAATTCCATCTTGGATTCTATATTTTCAAATCCAATTTCATCTTGGATTCCAGATTTCAAATCCAATTCCATCTTGGATTCCAGATTTCAAATCCAATTCCATCTTGGATTCCAGATTTCAAATCCAATTCTATCTTGGATTCCAGATTTCAAATCCAAATTCCATCTTGGATTCCAGATTTCAAATCTAATTCCATCTTGGATTCCAGATTTCAAATCTAATTCCATCTAGGATTCTAGATTTTAAATCCAATTCCATCTTGAATTCCAGAATTTTCAAATCCAATCCCAGATTCAATTCTATTTCTAAACTCCATTTGGATTTCTCAAATCCAATTCCATCTTGAATTCCAGATTTTAAATCCAATTCCATCTTGGATTCCAGATTTTCGAATCAAATTCCGTTTTCTAAATTGATCTCCAAATCTAATTCCATCTTAAATTCCAAATGCTAAAAATCCAATTTTGCTTTCAAATTCCACCTAGATTTCTTAAATCTAAGTTCCATTCTAAATTCAGACTTTAAATCCGGAATTAAATTCCATTTCAAAATTCAATCTCAATTTTGAATTCTAGATTCAACCTCAAATTCAAAGTCCATTTTGGCTTTAAAATTCATCTTTACTTCAACATTCTATCTCAGTTTCAAATCTCCCCTTTTTCTTTATTTCTTCAATTCAAGATTTATTTTCAAGATCTCTGATTATTCCAAGACTTAGAACTTCAAGTCTCCTTCCAGATCTATTTCAAGTTCTAAGTTAGATAAAAAAAATTCAATTTTCAAAAACCATTTCTTCACCATATTTTAAAATTTATTCCAAAATCACTTGGATAAAACCCAAAATTTCTAAAATTATTCTTCAAAGCATACATCTTTGCATTTACATTGCACAAGCATGATTCTTTGTGCATTTTTTAGACTTGGAATAAATTCTTAGACAATATTTAGGCAAAAAAAAAGGCATAAGTTCGATCCTTGGTTCGATTACCCTTGGTAAAGGCGCTAGGAACGGTCGAACCTCATACCGACGAGCGAATCCCGTCTCTCCATTTTCCCATAAATTTTAAAAAATGGAGGCAAGTAATTTCAAAATATTTTCAAAATTAAGGTCAAGTGCAACCTTTGCAAAAGAGTTCCTCTCTCTTCTTTCGTTTCTTTTTTCTTTTATTTTCTATCTTTTATTCCCCTTCAAAAAGGGAATAGAGGCTAAAAAAGGACAGAGAAGGAAAAGAGGAACAAGAGGAAAATTTTTGTAATGATCACGGTAGGTAAAAGTTTGTTTTTTCATATATGTTAATCAGACAAGTGCAAACATTGCATTCATTCAAATGAATAGTGTATTGACTTTAAAATCAAAATTTTACACTGACTTACGTTCGGTATACTAAGTGATAATTTTCTGAGTTTCTCCAAAATCTTTATTCTATTCTATTCATTAGTGTGTTAACTATTTGCAAACCAAAATTTAGCTCATTTTGAGTGGATTTGGTTTGCCTGTTAAACATTTTTCAAAATCAGGTTTTCTGCGATTTAAAATTTCGGGACCAAAGATTTCCAAATATTCTACGAACTTGAAACACTTATATCCAAAGTTTTTGGATGAGTTTTTCAATTCCGTAAAGTTTGACAGACTCTTGAATCTGTCAAAAATAGAACAAAAGAAAAATCTTTAAAATTGGATTTCGTCTGCTTCTTTAAACTCCCTGTTTGCGAAAACCTCTCAAAAATCTATTTTGTACTACAATAAGGGTAAAACCATCATTTACTTACTTAGTTGATTTTTTATAGTTTTTTATGTTTTCTAGCATGTAGTTAATGTACTAACAACAGTTAAACTAGTTAGAGTTTATTTAATTAGTTAGCTTAGTTAGAAATTACAACTTTAATTATCTTTGTTTTTAATTATAGTTTAATTTAGTAATTAGTTCAGAGGTGGTTGTAGATGTAATTTAGAAGTAATTATTGATTACATACTGACTGTTTACTTTTATTGTGTTAGGTTGATAAGTTAGAAACAAATCAATAGGTATATTTAAAATACGAGTGCAAATGCACGTGTAGTGAAAAGATGAAATTACCCCTGGTGATCCAGAGAAGACTTAGCAATCTATTTTATTTCATTTTCAGTTTTAGCTTGTAATTCAATTAGAATTGTATTGTTAACTTAGTTGTAAGTATCTTTGTTATTAATAAATTGAAGTTTTAGATTCAATTTAAATGTATCTCGTTCCCTGAGGATTCAACCCGTACTCTCCACATTTGTGAAAAGTTGGTTTTTATTATTTTTGGTTGACAATTTTCCAAATGATTTCATTGAAAATAATGTTTTAAAACTAACACTGTAAAAGTTCAACCACACATATTTCAATTCCACCATGGTCTACACAAATGACACATGCACAAGCTTCTAGGGAGTTGGTAAACTCGATCGAGTTTGTATTTGTGACCATAGTCAGAATACAAATGAAACCCATATTTACCATCTTCTTTTAAGCCACAATCAGCCTACACTCTTAGGCTATCTTAAAAAACCATTGCATATTTCAATCTTTTATAAGTGTTTTTCTTCTTTTAGAATAAAATAAGATATATTCAATCCATATATGTGGCCATAGTTAGAGATATGAGGCGAATTTACTTCATTAAAGTTCTATAAGGCACATAAACTTCCTTTTTTAAACAATTTTCTCAGAAATCTTTTCTCAAAATCATATTCTTACATCATCTAGGTTTAGAGAGCATCATGAATATATTTCACAGGGCCACACGCCCCTTTTTTTGCTGTATTTTCCAAAGTCCATCTCATAAAATTGATTTTCTCAAATTTGCTCTGATTTTCCTCAAAATCAATTTTCTCAAAAAACCTTGGTTTTTCAAAGGATTTCCAAATGCTTGTCAAAGTTCAAAATCATTTTTTCAAGTTATATTCTCATTTTCAAAGTTTAAATTCAGAGAAATCAACTTTCTCTAACTCATTTTGAGTTTTATCAGAAATCGATTTCTTCAAAACTTCAAGGTTTCTTCAGAAATCAATCTTCTTTTTCTTTAGAATTATTCTCTCAACAAGGCTCATAATTTTCAAAGTGTTATCTTTTCCAAGGATCTCCTAAGTATTTCAAATCTTTAAGGCAAACATCATGTTTTCAAACCTGCATTTTCAGAAATTCGTAGCACATGTCTGATTCTTTGTGCATTTAGGAAATAGAACATCGATTTAAACAAGTTGAGCAAAGCAAAGCATATGGTTGATCCTTGGTTCAATTACCCCTGGTAAAGGTGCCAAAAACGGTACGGTTGAACCTCGTACCGACAGGCGAGTCCCATTTCTCAAAATTATCCTGCATTTTAAAACGGAAACGAGTTATTTTCAAAATCTTTTTCAAAGGTCAGTTTGACTTACAAAGGTAAAATTTTGCAATGATAACAAGTTTGGTAACTGAGATGGGACCTGTCTTTGCCAAATCAATCTAATGCTCTGCTTTGTTCAAGTTATCAAAATCGTGTTCTACTACTGTCAGCTTTTATTTCATGATATCATGTGAACCTAGAAGCCTAGAATCAAACCCAACTGACATGAATTTCATATAGACTTAGGAATGGTTTGGTAGGACTGATTGAGGAGGCATTATTTATGCTCACTTAGACTTAGGTCAAATATAATCCTCCTCAATCCAGGATTTGCCTGCTTCTTATAAAATTTTCAAAATTCTACTTCTCTAGGTCTTAAAGCCCTCTATTTTCTTGCATGTGATCATATTTCTAAAAACAACCCCACCTATCTTTACCCAGTCTTCACGTTGCTGGGCTTTCTTCTAGAACCATAGTTCGGGACAAAGCCTCACAACTGGGGCACCTATTTGGGTTGACGCTCCCTGCCACGTACTAAGGGCCATAGTTCAAAGTATATCGGCAAGTGCTCAAGGATGTTGGAAAACACAAGCCTAGAACCAGAGAAATTGATTTTATGCCACGTACATTGGGTTTCGGCTCGAGTATATCAGCATAGCATGATTGGACACATATGATCTGAGCCTTAGAGTTAGGATTAAGATCCTACAACTATTTCAAAACTTGTGCATCTAGAGTCAACTTTTAGGGAATGCTGTATGTGCATGCTTGATTGTACAAGATGTGATTGAATGTATTTTGGTTATCTCTTTTTATTCTCTTTATTTTCTCATATTATCCAAAAATACTGGATGATTTTCAAAAACCCTTATTTTCTCATATTCTCTTTATTTCTACAAAGATTTTCTCAAACCCTAGACGATTTTTCCAAAACCTCTATTCTTTTTTTAAAACTCCATGTGATTTCCATCCTCCTTTTCCTCTGGATCTCGAAGTTCCAGCCTTGTTTTTATCCTGCCTGCAATTTCTTCAAAAATCATGTGGTTTTTCTCAAGTCTTGCCCTTACTTCTTTATTCTTCAATCTATTCTGATGGCATCCAGTCATCTTGATTCGGTCTTTTTTGAGGGCCATATCTCCTATGAGGTGCGGCAAGGTCTCCCCGATTATCAACTTTGAACACCGAACCTTTCATTCCCCGGTGGTACTATTCTTGGATCAAGAACTTCTCTCGTATATTTTTGGACCTTCTGAGTGACTGCGGATTGGAACTGGCATCAACAATAGGCAAACATATCACCAATAGCAGTTTAATTCAAGCCTTAGCAGAGCGGTGGAATCTGCTTACCTGTATCTTTTGGTTCCCGTGGGGAGAGATGACTCTACTATTGGACGAATTCTCGGACATTATGGGTCTACCTGAGCCAGCTGATCAACCCAACGATCCGATAAAGCAATAGTTCTTGATCAACGTCAAGGGATTGGATCCACGGGATGCTTTAGCATGTATGACTAGACGCAGATGCTGGCCACTAATAGAGGCATATGAGAGCCAATATGTCGATCTGTTTGAGCTATACCAACAATATGGAGCATTTGCCAAAGTTGACTCCTTATCCCAAGCAGTGCGAGAAAGGATTCAACATGCAATGATCTTATGCACAGTAGAACTAGCATTCTTTCAGGACAAACAAAACTAAGTTGATATCAGAATAGTACAACTTTTGCGAAGATGAGAAAGTCAATAGACCAATCATTTCTCAATTGCTATGGCCGCGCTCGCCCTCTTATACCACAGATTGACCCGTTTCGTGCTTAAAGATTCTATTTTAGTAGAAGGGTGCATCTACACACTACAGTCTTGGTTTCTCTGGCATGTGCCATCTCGAGCCAGTTTATTTAAATACAATAGTAAGAAGCCATTACACATCGCTCGGTACAGATTTGTGATCGAGAATCTCCATGAAGAAGAAATCGTGTGGGACTACTTTGACCGTCACGAGACACTCCCTTGGTACACCTATGCATATGTGTAAACACCCCAAATTTTTCTCATCCATTCTTAAACACACCCCTCGTGCAGTGCCAACCTTGGTAGGTCAGTGTAGGAGTCCAACCCTGAGTTTGTGTCAGAAAACTACCATTTTACCCACTTTTATTAGGAAAATTACCATTTTACCCCTTGGACATCCCGAACCCTAGTCAGTCAGAGTCAACCAAGTTCATTGTTCAATTCAGAATAGTTAGAATATCAATCATTTCAAGCCCACCTGAGCTCACAGTGAGAAGGCCATTTTCATTTCTGACCATTCCTGCCAAAATGGGATCATTTCTTCAGAAATGAGCTTGTTTCTCACTCAAGACCAAGCCAATTGTCTCCAACTCAGTCATTCTCGGTCAATCCTATTCCTCAGAGTCTAGCTTGAGCTCACCAGAAGTTCAAGTGCTTCAGTTTCAGTTTAAAACCATTTCCAAGTGTTCAGGAACCCATTTTAGCCCATTTCAGCTCTTTCAGTTGAAATTGAGTTGAGTCCAGCCTGTTGAGCTTCAACTTTAGTTTATATCAGTATTACTGATCTTTATTCTAGCTCAAACCCAGCTCTGGTCTGCAATTCACTTCACTCCAGTAACCATTTCTCTAAAAATGACAGCTTTTCTTGACAATTCAGTCTGGGAGTTCAGTCGAGTCAGTGCCTGGTTAGTTCAATTGAGTTCTGAAACCCTAGAACCCAGCTCAATCCAGTTTATTTCAGTTCAATCCAGCTCAAACCCCAATTGTCAGTGTCACTCTGGCCCGATAGAACCCGAAAACCATTTCTTGAATCATTTTTGCAAATTTTATCAATTTTAACACTTTTTGAACTAGTACAAGTGCCAATCGTGGTCTAATATCCAAATTTCTTCATTCAGAGTTAGCATTTTGCGTGGCATTTCATGTCATTTCTCAGCATTTCATAACATTTCATTTCATTTTTGAAGTCCAGAACTCCAGTTTTATAAATTTTAATCCAGATTGAGTTTTAAAAGTTTTTAGAAATCAATTTCAAACCTTGGGTTTTCAAAATTGATATTTTTACCCTCGGGATTCTAAATTTGGAAATATTTTCTTGAGAAAAATAATCTGGATTTCTTTCAAACTCAAATTTTCAAATTCTACATTGGATTTGCTTCACAACGGGGTATTGAACTTCAAATTCTGAGCTCATTTTAAAAACTGCCAAAAATAACTCGTTTTGTCCAAAAATTTTCTAAAAAGACTATTCTACCCATATAATTTTCAGAATGAATTTCAAATTTGGAAAGTGAGCCCACTCTGAGATGGCTTATCTACTTGTATTTTCTTTTAATAAAAAAAAATAAACATTTTCTTTTGCTATATTTTCCTTTATTTTATTATTTATTTAGTTATTTTTATTTCTTTCTTTTTAGAGGTGGGACCCACCAAGGTGGTCGACCAAGCCTCCAGCCCCCATTTCTTCTTCTTTCCTTTTTCTTTCCTTATTCTTCTTCCTTTCTTTCTTTTTTCTTCATTTTCTTCTTCTTCTTTCTTTCCGTTCTTCTTCTTCCCTTTCTTTCCTTCTTCCCTTCCCTTCCTTCCTTTCCCTCCTCCTTGGTCCAGCCCATTCACATATACCCTTTTCTCCCTTTTTTATTAGCCCCTAAATACCTAAGTCAAGGCCAATTAAAAACCCTAAGTCCTTTGGTTAAAAAAAGGGAAGGAAAGAAAGGAAGCACATGGCTGCCCCCATTGAGTCCCTCTCCCCTTCTAAGCTCTCTCTTTCTCTCTCTCTTGCATTCCATTCAACCATGGATGCCATCACTTCGACTCCAACTATGAAGTAGCTCCATCCGGTTGCAGTAGCCACTACCCCAGCCACCACCATCATTCAGCCCCAGTTCCAGCTCCATTAAAACGTCTACAAGGTGCATCCCACCTTCAACTCAAGCAAGCATCCATCTCCTCCTTCAAAGCACCTCCAACGCCTCCATTGCAGCCGATTCCTACCCAAATCTAAGGTAAGCCCCTCCTACTTTTCTGGTTTTTCTCAAAAAAAAAAAAGATTCATTGCAATTCCCTTGTATATGTTCATTTTGCTATGTGTTGCACATTAATGCTACACACGTGAGATGATCCATCCGGTGGATGGATCGGATCTCTCATGTTAGTAGCCAACATTAAAGTTGAAGCATGCCTCTATTGATTTTCATTTTATTTTTATGTTTCATGCCATTTCATAATTAGTTGTTTGCTGATGATATTGTTTTGATTGATGAGTCTAGAGCTGGGGTTAATACTAAGTTAGAATTATGGAGACAGACATTGGAAGCAAGAGGTTTTAAGTTGAGTAAGAGTAAGACAGAATACATGGAATGTCGGTTTAGTAAGCAACAAAGTGATGATGGGAGTGTAGTGAAGATTGGTGAGCAAGAAATACCGGTGGATGATTGTTTCAAATATTTGGGATCTATCATTCAAAAGTATGGAGAAATTGATGGAGATGTAAATCATAGGATAAAGGTTGGGTGGATGAAATGGAAAAGTGCAACTGGAGTGTTGTGTGATCGTAGAATACCATTGCGGTTGAAGGGAAAGTTTTATAGGACGACTATTAGGCCCGCTCTACTATATGGTACAGAATGTTGGGCTGCCAAGAGACATCATATTCAAAAAATGAGTGTAGCTGAGATGCGTATGCTGAGATGGATGTGTGGAAATACAAAAAAAGATAAGATTCAGAACGAGGAGATACGTAAGAAGGTAGGCGTTGCACCCATTGAAAATAAGATGAGAGAGAATCATTTACGGTGGTTTAGACATATTCGGCGAAGGCCTAATGATGCTCCAGTTAGAAGGATGGAGAAATGGGAAAATATATTAGTTAAAAGAGGTCGGAGTAGGCCTAGGAAGACATGGATGGAGGTGATAGGAAAGGATATGAATGCTTTGAACCTCACCGAGGACATGGCATTGGTTAGAAATGATTGGAGGAGAAGGATTCATGTAGAAGACCCAAAATGATTTTCTTTTTTGGTTCATATCGCCGACCCCAACTGTTTTGGGATGAAGGCGTAGTTGTTGTTGTTGTTGTATGCCATTTCATAATTAAAAATGTGCATTTCAATTAGTTTTGTCATGTATTTTACTCATTTTATATGGCTTTACCAATATTCCATGGATTTTCGTTTTAATGTAGAATCTAGTCGTTATTTTATGCATGCATTCTCGGTCAAAAATCCCATAAAATTCATTTTGTGTCTTCTCTGCTTGTATGTGATGTCATATCACAAATCTAGGTCCATTTGGGTTTCAGAACCCTCTCAAACAAATCAGATCCCAAACTGGGATTTCACATTTCCAGAAAGCTCAAGTTGTGTTTTAGCATATCAGAACCTCTGAGATCTCCTAGATGAATGATCAGAATTTCCTTCAAAAAAATACCATGAGTCCTTATTAGAGTCTACTATTTTCCATTGTTTTCCTAGCTTTTTCCAAGTAGTTTTAATTGCTGCTAAAAATCAATTTTACCAGGCCTTTGGAAAAATCTCACTTCTTCCTTGTCAGGGTCTAGACCGACCCTAACCCACTGTGTCCGTTCAACCCATAGGCTGTATGTCAAAACTTCCAACATAGAAGTTGTTCCTAACTCTTCACTCTATCGTTTACCAAAATTTGGGAATTTTAAAATAGCCTAAGTATTTTTCTCGGAATTGATTTCCCTGTCTGTCAAATTCCAATGTCTGAGAATTTTAGAGATCCAGGTCTCTGATAACCCTCTACTCTCTCCCAAACCATAACCCTAATCTCAATACTATAAAAATAAAAAATCTTTCTTTGTTTGTCAGAGACATTTTCCAAGAATTTCAGCAATTTTCTGATCTTTTTGGTAGTTTTCCCATAATTTTTTCCAAAATTTATCTCTCTGCCTTAAATCCTAGAGTCGTCGGATTCCGATCCGACTTGCCGGAGCTGTCCAGCTCCGACCATAGGTCAAAACCAGAATCTATAAAAGGAAAAAATATTTTCCTAACTGTCCTATGTCACCCCATAAAATTTGGGAATTTTTTATGAAAGTTTAGTATCCGAAATCCAATTTAGAATTAGCATTTTAGACAAAATCTTGATTTTTAAGATTTTTAGTTATTTTCTACATTAAAAAAATAACAAAAAATTAGATTTTAAAGTTTCATTCTATTTTTAGGGTTAGTCTAGGTGTCAATGACAAATTTGTCTCAAATCCAAGTTCATTTTCTTTGTGTGTTAGTTTATTTTTAAAAATTAGGCAAAAATCAAGTCAAATTTGATATTTTGTGATATTTTTGCCATTTTAAGGTTTTTATCATGAAAATAAGCATGTCATGTCATATGAGGGTTAATTTTAATATCATTTTCATTTCAATTTCCAATTTTTGCAAAATTTATTTTAGAAAACCTTGGTTTCAAAGCCATAGTCTTGTTATCGAGGGCATTTTAGTCATTTGACCTCAATTTCAAAATTCCAAACTTCAATTTTCCAAATTTTCATGCATATCATCATATTTCATCATCTTATGTTTAATTTTATTTCATTTGTTTTTCAAATTTCCAAAATTTATAAGAATTCTCTTAGAAAACCTTGATTTCAAGGTCATTAGGGGTATTTTGATCATTTTGAGCCCAATTTCAAATTTCCAAGTTTATTTTTGAATTTTATTACTTATTTCTCATGTTTATATCAAAGTGGGTATGAATTTGGGTTTATATCTGAATAATATCCGATAGTTTCCAATATTTTTGGATAAATTCAAAAAAACCTATATTTTTGTGCTAACATTGTTTTCTAGTTTTGCAGGAATATTCAATAAGAAGATTTTTATTTGCTTATTTCATTCAATTCAATGTAATATCAAGTTGTAATAATTTGGAATAAGAGTTACTTTTCAGCTTAGAATAAGATTGCATTGCATATAGTTTAATTTCTGAAAAATTCAATATATGATGTATGATGCATATGCACATTTTCCAAAATCACTATGGTTGACACGAATGACACGTGCATGAGCTCTTAGGGAGTTCACAAATTTGGCGGGATTTGTATTTATGGTCATAGTCAGAATACAAAGAAAACCAAGATTTGTGATCTTCGTATTAGCCACATTCAGTCTACACTCTTAGGCTAGCTTTAAAAATGCACTGCATTTCTCAAAACTCAAAAGAATTTTCTCAATTCCTAAATGAAATATCTTTCAAATTCATATTCATTCATTCAATTTGCATTATTTTAAAACTCTTTTCCCAATTCTATTTCAGAGAAATTGATTTTCCCAAAAATTTCCAAGTCTTTCTCAAGATTTGGTTTTCTCAGAACTCTGATTTTTCAAATGAGATTTCAAAGTATTTCCCAAGTTCAAATCATGATTTTCCAAGGTTTCCACATTCTCAATTTTATTTTCGAATCCCTAAATCAATTTTCTAAAAAACTTTGAATTATTTTTGAAATTGATTTTCTCATAATTCTCAAATCTCCTTCAGAAATTGATTTTCGTTTCATCCAAAAATCAATTTTCTCAGAATCCAAGTTTTCCTGAGAATCAATTTTCATTCAAGATTGATTTTCCAATGCAAATTTCTGATTTTCAATGAATTTCAATAATTTTCCAAGAATTCCATTTTCAAACACTTTTCCAGTCATTTTCCAAGTATATCTCAATTTTCCAAAGCAAACATCATATTTCTCAAATGTGTATTCTTTTCAAAATTCCATAGTACATGCCTGATTCTTTGTGCATTTTAGGAAAATAGAGCATAATTTAGATAATTTAACTTAGTCAAGGCACACATTTGATCCTTGGTTCGTTTACCTCAGGTAAAGGCGCCAGGAACGGTTGAACCTCGCACCGACAAGCGGATCCCATTCCACAAAATTTTTTCTTAAATTTTCAAAATGGAGGCGAGTAATTTTCAAAACCAATTTTAAAAACTTTGGTCGAGTTTGACTGCAGAATCGTTTCTTCTCTCTCTTACAGAGGGAGGGGAAAATTTTTGCGATGATAATAATATGGCAAGCGATTCAAGTTACTCGGACCTTTCTTCTCGGATTGTTATCAGCCAGAGCGATGTGTCAGACAGTTCTCGCAGATACAGAGGCGCATTGAAGCTCGATTATTATCATGCATCGTGCCAGAATTTGATCTGAAGTCTGCTGAGTGGTCTGAAACATACCATTCTGCCAAGTATAGTTGGGATTCTTTTGTAACTCTCATTGTTTTTCCTGGTCCCCGAGTGTCTTCTGACTATCATGAATGGTGGCAAATTGTTTGTTCGCCCCTTTTTCCCCAAGTTTATTATTAATAAAATTATTTTCCTTCAATAAATCTCATTCTATTATGGTTTGAGGACCTCGCTTGGGTAACAAGGCCTATTTTAGTTGCGTATCTCTTTTTATAAAGAATATCAACGCAATTGTCATGATTCCAGCGATGGCCCAATCCATGGTAATGGGATATCCTTCAAAATTGTCAACCTAACCCTCATCCAATGGTTTTCCCCCTATTCGTTTTATTCCAAAGTTATCCTTCAAAGCTAATCATTCATTTTGTTCTGCAGAGAGCACTAGCACCCTTACATGGTTTAGACAAGGTCTAGCAGGAAAACCATACTAGTCCAACATATCAGTTTCTCGTCAACCTCCGAACAAGAAATAGCCTCTCCACGATCTGTTGAGAACAGAAACCAATAGGGCAACAATGACATTGACCCTCATATGTATTCGTTATTTCAGAGGATGATGAGCAAAATGCTATTTGAGGAAACAGAGGCTAACTCGAGAAAGTCTCATAATAAGAAAAAGGTCAAAGGCTGAACAATGAAAAAGAATGTGAAGATCTCCAAGAGGCAGAGTCGTCATGAGGAAACTTCTGACGAAGCGAAATCAGTGGGTGATACGGATGAGCTACGCAAGATTCATCAGGAATTTCGAAAGTCGACTCAAGGGCAGGGGTCAACTTATAAATCCAAGAGTCAGTTCGTTGATGACCCTACTCAGCCACAACTCAAGGACATGGTTAAGATGGTCAAATACCTACAAGCTCGTGACAAGGGCAAGAAGGTCTTTACAAGTGAAGATTTTTATGACGGAATAGATGGGGATGACAGTCTCGATAACCTCTCTAGGAAATTTATCAAGTTTGTTGGTTTGGGTGACCCAAAAACACATCTCGCCCTATTCTTCGCATACTGTTCCAAGTTCAGAAGGAACAATCGAGCCTTATTCCTTTGTTTTCCCCACAATCTGGAGGGAATAACTGCAAAATGATACTCAAAACAAATAAACCACATTGAGCTGAAAAATATTGACAAAGTGGTTAATTTGTTCATTGAACACTTTCTATTTAATGCCAAGGTGCTCCCAACTCTCAGCCATCTCTGCAGTCTCAAGCAAAAAGAGAATGAGAAAGCCAGGGATTTTATTCACAGATAGAGATCTGCTTGCAACAAAATGCAGGATCCAATATCAGAAGGACATGCATTGTCCTTAATCCTGAGCAATTTTTTGCAACCCCTAAGGGGATTGATTTCCACCTCTTCGTCAAGAACTTTCATCAAGCTGACAAAACGAGTTGAATGGCTCGAGTTGAGCATGGAAAATGGATTTTATGAGGGTTTCACCTTCACCAAGAACACTAGTCAACCAGAATCGAAAAAGAAAACCCATTTCATCTACTCTGCCAGCAACAATAAGAACCATTATAAAGGAAATACGAAGGATCACAGTTATGGATCAGGAGGTCAAAACCCCAACAAAAATGAACAAAAAAGTAGGTCGATCCCTCAGCATGATAAACAACCCCATCAAACTTTGGAACAAGGGTGGAGACCTTAAGAAAAGCCAAAGCACGAGGGGTGGAGCTATAATCGCAAGTTTACTCCTCTGGATCAGTCACTCGAGACAGTGCTAGAGTATATGCTTACCAGTGACATGATCAAACTCTCGAGAGTAGCCGATCCACCAGTGGTCATGGGGAAAATGAAGGATAGATTCTGCAAGTTTCACCGAACAGTGGGACATAACACTGAAAATTGCTTCGTTCTAAAGAATATCATTCAAGATTATATCGATAAAAACCTTCTGGTGGAAGGTGCCGAAGACAAGAAAATGGCAATATTAAATCAACCTTTCCTTTAGCACTCGACCGCAATGATATCTGACAGTCCTTTTCAGCCACAGGATCACATCTACCCATGCCCTAGAAGTGATATCGATATTCAACATCAGGTATTAGTACTGCATAAAGCTTAGTCCAATATCCAGAAGATGGACCTCGTTTCAGCTTTCAGCAAGCTGAAGGTCTCGAAGGAGCCTGCTGGGGCATCCCATGAGGTGGTCAGAAGAATGCCATGGTTCCCCAAAAGTTTTATCAAATCCGTGCCAGAAAAGAGCAAGGCATCAGAAGAAAAGGCAGATGTAGTGCAAAGACCAATCGTTGCTCTCTCCAATATCCCGATCCTGGAGTTGGCACGTGCTTCTCCCAAGCATCTACAAGTCCTGGACGATTTATTGTGAAAAATCAAGGTCAAGCCAGGCACCACCTTTGAAGACATGACCCATATCGTTAATCAGGCCATGACCAATGCTCCCATTATATTTTCAGATGAGGACGTGCCAAAGCCTCATGCATTTCACAACAACGCTCTATATGTTGTGATCAGAACCAGAGGAATGACCATTCCTCATGTGCCGATCGATGGAGGCAGTATCCTCAATATATGCCTTGAAATGACATTTAAAGCTTTGGGCATCAAAGAAGAAGAATACATCCCAGACCCAATTACCATCTACGGGTTCGACAATCATGGCCAAACAGCGAAAGGGAAAATCTTACTAGAGATCTTCATCGATTACTCCATCCATTTAGTCCTTTTCCATGTGGTTAATGTGCTATCAATGTATAATCTGCTGTTGGGGCGAACATGGATCCATAATACAAATGTGGTACCATAAACTCTTCACCAATGTATAAAGTGGTCGAAAGGTGGTATGATCACTACTGTCCTAGGAGAAGATCTAGAAGAGAGGCTGCCACAACCCATGATTCCCAGGCCCACCTATACCGTCGATATCCCAAGCACTAGAGAAAGCGAGGAGGTTATTCTCAGCAAAAGCCTCGAGATGTTGAAGCTAGAGACAACACCATAGATGAAGCACACCGCAACGATGGTTTAATGGCAAGGGCCACATTTCTTTAAGATCGGAGGTTGTCTTGATTACAACACCTTCAAGGATCATCCTCTATTCCCACAATTCATGAAGGCCAAAAAGGGATTTGATCTATTACTGAAGCATGATTATTAGCCTTTCAGAGGCTTAGGCAAGAACAGAGATGGTCGGCTAGAGCCAATAATCCCTGATCATTATCCACTCAGGGCAAGATTGGGGTTCACGGGTAAGAGATCTCATAAAGATATTGTCTTCATCAAGGAAATCCAATAAAAGCATCTGCCATTATTCTTTTCTACTTCGTTTCGTTGATTTCTGCATTTTGTAGAGACGATGTCCTGTTTCATTTCAGTTCCTTTAATGTCATCATTTCATTCAAGTCTTCAATAAAGTTATCAATTTTTCTTATCTATCTGGATGTCATCCTTCGCTTCTCTCTCTACAATTGTGTCTTTGAAATTCGTTGTTATTATCCTTTTCATTTCATGCAATTTGTTTCATGATGAGCAAACTTTTTCTAAAATACTATCCCTTTCTCAAAATTTCAGAATGTCTTCCCAATCGATAAGGAGACTAGTCGTCAATCCTTCAATCATGTCAAAGCCCGCAAAGATTTATCGGATTAAGGCAAGAACAAAGGATAATAAGTTCACAAAGCAGTCAGAACAACTCGCAAAATTTGATTCATATCTTCAGGAATTACTAGAATTTACAACGATTCAGAAACAAGACGAGCCATCGTCCCTAGTTCAGGATCCAACTAAAGACATTAATATTGGTTCAGAGGATAGTCTAAAGATTCTCAAGACCGACACTAGTCTGAGCACAAATGAGAAGGAAAGGCTCATCGAGTTTCTCAAGCAATACCAAGAAGTGTTCACATGGACTTACGAGGATATGACAGGTTTAGATACCAAGTTGGTTGAACATCGCCTCATTTTGAAACCGGACATCAAGCCGGTTAAGCAAAAGTTGAAGAAAATAGATCCTCGAGTCGAGCAGTAGGTCAAGGAAGGACTTGAGGATTTTCTCAAAGCGTGATTCATTCGGGTAATAGATTACCCAGACTGGTTGACAAATATTGTAGCAGTTCCCAAGAAGAATGGTAAAGTTCAAATTTGTATCTACTTTTGTGATCTCAACAAAGCTACTCCAAAGGATGACTATCCGCTCCCCAATATCGATCTCCTGATTGACAACATGGCTGGTCATGCCATGTTCTCCTTTATAGATGGATATTCTGGATATAATCAAATCAAGTTGGTCGCTCGCGACCAATCCAAGACATCCTTCACCACATCGTGGGGCGCTTTCTGTTACACGGTTATGCCATTTGGTCTTAAGAATGCTGAGGCAACTTATCAGCGTGCAATGACAATCGTTTTCTATGACCAAATGCATAAGATTATGGACGCATATGTTGATGATATTCTGGTCAAATTCAAGGAGGAAGGAGACCATATTGATGCTCTAAGTCAAGTCTTCAAGCGATTCATTTTATTCAAATTGTGACTCAATCCTCAGAAATATGCTTTCGGAGTAGAGTCCGACAAGTTACTGGGTTTCATGGTCAGCAAAAGAGGAATAGAAGTAGATCCCACTAAGGCAAAGACTAGCATTGATATGCCACCCCTGACCAATCTCAAAGAATTGCGTAGTCTTCAGGGACGTATGCAGTCAATCCGACGATTTATATCCAATTTAGCCATGAGGTGTGAACCTTTTAATCTACTCAGAAAAGGAGTGAAGTTCTAATGGGGACTAAAGTGTCAACAGTCGTTCGAGTGCATCAAGAAATATCTTCTCAATCCTCCTGTTCTGAAGCTGCCAGAATTGGGAAAGCCCCTTTTATTATATGTCTCAGTCAATCAAACCGCTTGTGGTAGATTTCTGATACAGTACGAAGAAGGTAGTCTGATAAAGCATGCTATCTATTATGTAAGCAAGTCTTTTATTGATTACGAGGTTCAACCGTTCCTGGCGCCTTTACCAGGGGTAATTGAACCAAGGATCAAAAGTGTGCTTAGTTTTGCTCAACTTGTCTAAATCGTGTTTTATTTCCTAAATGCACAAAGAATCAGGCATGTGCTATGAATTTTCTGAAAATGTAGATTTGAAAACATGATGTTTGCTTTGAGATTTGAAATACTTGGAGAATTATTGGAAAAGATGTCACTTGGAAAAATCGTGGATCATGGTGAGAGAATATTCTGAGGAAAATGAAAATCGATTTATGAAGAATTCAAGTATTTTGTGAAAATGGATTTATGAGGAATTTCAAGTAACTTTGGAAATTTTGATTTCCTTAAATTCAAACTTTGAAATTGAAAATATAACTTGGAAAATCGAATTTTGAACTTTGAAAAATACTTGAAATACCATTTGAGAGCTCAAAATTTTGAGAAAATCAATTTTTAAGTAAGACTTGGAAAATTTTGATAAAATTGATTTCTCTGGGCTGGAATTGGAATTTGCAAATGAATGAAATGAATGAATATGGATTTGAAAGACTTGATTTTGAGGAATTGAGAAAATCTTTTTGTATTTTTGAGAAATGCAGTGCATTTTGAAGTTAGCCTAAGAGTGTAGGCTGAATGTGGCTAATACGAAGATCACAAATCTGGGTTTCATTCGTATTCTAACTATGGCCATCAATACGAATTTCACCGAGTTTGTCAACTCCCTAAGAGCTTGTGCACGTGCCATTCATGTAGACCATGGTGAATTTGTAAAAATATGCACATGAATGACAAGCATAACAGTTATATATCGAAGTTCAAACTATATGCAATGCAAATCCTAATCTAAGCAGGAATTAAAATTCTTATTCCAAATTTAACCATAATTTACATCACTAATTGAATTTAAATAACTGAAAATAAAGTCTTCAATATCTCTGCAAAATTAGCAAACTTGTTGGTAAAGAAATGTTGGCTTTTCTAGATTTATCGAGTAATATCTAGAAATTATTGGATTTTGCTAGATATAAGCCTTTTTCTATGATTCCCTGAGATAAACATAATAAAATATGAAATAAAATTGAAGAAATATGAAAATGAGATTTGAAAATTTGAAATTGGGGTTAAAATTATCAAAATACCCTTGATAGCAAGACTATGGCCTTGAAATTAGGGTTTTCAGAAAGATATTTTGTAAAATGAGGTTTTGAAATTCAAATAAAAATAAATCAAACATAAGATGATGTGATATGATTGGAAATAAGAAAATCCAAGTTAGAAATTTCAAAAATGAGGTCAAATAACCAAAATGCCCCCGATAGCAAGACTATGGCCTTGAAATCTGGGTTTTCAAAAAATATTTTGGTAAAAACTTTAGGTTTAGGATTTAAATAAAATCAAATAACAAGCAAATCGATCATGAAGTGTCCTAACATGATTCTAAACATGAACAAATTCTAAAAACATGAACTTATGCATTAAAAACAAAAAATATCACAAAAATCATGATTTTGGCAGTGTTTCAGGATCCTACGGGCACCCTATTTTGCAATTTGGCTCATCCAAGCATCAAATGGGTTTAAAAATTGATACAAATCGGCATCTGCACTTGTTATCACCTTAAAATCATATTGGAATCATAAAAATATATTTTTGACATTATTATAATTCAAAAATTGCATTAAAACTCTAAAATATGCTATTTTCACCCATGGTCACATACCAGTTTCGGTGATAGACCCAAATCAGGGGTCAATTCACTATGGAAATTCTATAACTTTTATAGAGAAATAGTAGACAAAAAAACAGAGAATATCCTTTTTACAGATTGGAAAAATCATCTCTGGTTAGTGAGACATCGTTCCGGCAATCTGGACTTAAATTTAATGAATATAAAATTGATTAAAATAGGCACTTCTGGTTGCAAATACATGGAAAAATAGAAGACTTCATTAAAAATTTTTTATATTTCAACAGTGAATAATAGATAAATAAATAATGAACTTCCCTTTTTACAGATCATGAATCAGATCTACGGTTAATGATCTGTGGCCAACGCAAGTTGAATTAGGTTTTTTCTAAATCAGAACACGTTTCAAAACATGGACCTGACTTTCTGACCAAGGAAAAATAGTAACCAGAAATATTAAAATACAGAAAAATTACAGTAAATACTAGACATTAACATAAATCTACTTCATTTTACGTATCTTGAATCTAATATTGGAAAAAAGAAATAACACATCTGCAAGTTATGCTTATATTTGAACAACGATTTTAATCAACAGAAATCCCGATTTAACTTTGTATTTTATTAGCAGAGTTTTCGAATTCCAAAATGTCTGATTTTTTTACAGGAGCTTACTGACATATCCATGCATCACATATAAAAAAATCAAAAAATTTTAATGAATATTTCAATGTGAAATATATGCTTTTTACAGATCTAGAATCAAAACACATGAAAATCTAATAAAATATTAAAAAAACATGATTTAACAATGAAAATCAATAAAAAAATATATAACAGCAAAACGAAATTAAATTTAATGTTGGAAAACATGAAATGAACATTAATATGCTAAAAAATAAAATAAAAATAGGGAATTCATGGCTGAAATTAATTTTACCTTTGAAATCATGGATTTAACCCATTTAACGGGTAAATCTCATGTTTCGTCGGTTCAAAACATGAAAAACAATAACATAAACGATTCTAATGGATTAGAATAATGAAAAACAATATGGAATAGGGTTAGATCATCTTCTTGAATGGAGCTTAAGGTTCTTGAGGTTGAATCCATGGTTAAAATCATGAAAGAGATGATGTCAATAGTTAAATCCATATTAAAAACTTGGAAAAATATTAAATAAAGTAAAAACAATTATGAAAAACCTTACCTTGAGGTTGCAGATGCAATGGAGGAAGGAGGAAGGGCTGGAGAGGAGAGAGAGGCCACGAAATTGGGAGAGAAAAAGAACCTCCTTTAACCCCTCTAAAGACCCCTTTTTATAGTTTGTTCAAAACCCATGTAATTAGGACTAATTAATACCTAACTTTGACTTTTTCAAACTCTATCTAAAACCACCAAGGGAGGATGATTTTTTGTGGTTTCCTAACCCTAAAGAGACCCTAACTAACCTCAATTAAACTTCTAAATGTTTTAGGGAACTTCCCAAAAGTGATGGCACTTGGCATTTTTCAAAAACCTTAATTTAAAACTTTAAAATCAAGGTTAAAATCTAAAGTAAAAAAATATGATTATTAAAATCAAGTTTGGACTCTTATAGATTCTTAACCTCTAAACTAACTAGAACTATGACTAACCCTAGTCTAACCCTGACCTTTGCAAATGTGGTGCCACCCAGAGTGGGCCCCACTTGAATTTTCAAAAAACGATTTTAAAACTTGAAAATGAGAGTTTTTTCAAAAGATATTCAAAAGTAGATTTTTAGATTGAAAATTTTGAAATAGCATAGAGTTCTGACTAGGTCAGAATTCCCCCAGATATGGTGCCAACTGGGTGGGCCCCACATCGAAGTTTTGAAAAATTTGAAATAAAGATTGAAAATAGCTTTGAAAAGGGTTTAAAATCAACAAATGAAATTCAAAGGTTTGAAAATAAAGTCCTAAGCGAACTAGGACTCTGGGCTAGAGTTCTGAAACTTTAAGACTGAGATTTTGGGATTTTAAAAGCCAAATGAAGAAGTTTTTGAAAGATTTTATAAAAAATGGTAAAATAAGTCAGAAAATACAGTCAAGGTTAGAGTCCTAACTCAACCGAAACTCTGAGATAGAGTCCTGAATCAACTGGGACTCTACAAAATGACCTAATTTTTGAAAAATAAATGAAAATGAATGAAAATAGAAGTAAAAACAGACTTCAAAACATACTCCTAACTGGATTAGGACTCTATGACAGAGTCCTGATTGGACTGAAACTCTAGATTTTTTTTGGTATTTTCTGAAAAACAGATGAAAGAACTTATGAAAACAATAACAAATATTGAAAAAAAAAAAGAGTCCTGATCCAATTGGGACTCTGAGGACAAAGTCCTGATTGAACTAGGACTCTCAAAATTTTGGAGTTCTTGAGAAAACAAATAAGAGAATTTTGAAAAACAAGTAAAAAACAGATAGAATTGAAGTTCGGTTTAAAGTCCTGATCTGATTAGGAATCTGAAAAAGAGTCCTAATTCGACTAGGACTCTGATTTTTTTTTGGTTTTCTGAGAAACAAATGATGAGATTTAAATAAAGCTTTTGAAAACCAGTGAAAATGAAGTGAGAAAACAAACTTTGGATAGAGTCCTGATTCGATCGGGACTTTGGGTTAAAATCCCAAAATTTTGAAATTCCATGATAAAGTTATAACAATTTTGATTCCTAAAGAGATAAATAGAAGGATTTTTGAAAGATTCTCTCAAAATTGAAATTAGGGTCAGAGTCCTGATCCAACTAGAACTCTTCAAACAGAGTCCTGGTTCAACTAAAACTTTGAGTTTTTTACTTCTCTTTGAATTTTTTTTGAAAGATTTGATTAAAAACAGGTAAGAATAACGATGAAAGATAGAGTCCTAATTTGATTAGAACTCTAAGAAAAAGTCCTAATTCGACTAGAACTCTAAAGTTTTGGCTAAAATAAAAGATTTTGAAAATCAACTGAAAAGGTTTTGAAATCAAGTAAAGAATAAGAATAAAGGATGAAATCAGGGTAGAGTCCTGATTCGATTAGGACTCTGAGAAAGAGTCCTAATTCGACTGAGACTCTAGGATTTTGGCAAAAAACAAAGGATTTTGATAGGTTTTCTAAAAAATAGGTAAAAAGATAGTAAAAGGTAGAGTTCTGACCCGACTAAGACTCTGGAAAAAGAGTCTTGATCCAACTAGGATTTTAGAAAAAGAGTCCTGATTGGACTGAGATTCTGAAATTTTGGTCAAAAATGACAAGAATGGGCAAGGATATGACCACAGCTGGTTTAAAATCAGAATGGGGTTTTAAAAATATTCAAAAAGATGAAAATACAGAGTCCTGATCCAACGAGGACCCTGAAAGTTTTTAAGATTTTGATAAATAAAGGAATCCAGAAGCGACACCACTTACATGGGTCTCATCTAAGAATTGAAATCAATTGAAATTGAGTTTCAAATAAATCCATATTGTTTTCTGAGAAAAACACTTCAAAATATAAGATCCTGGAGGTTGACAAATGGTAGAATGTCGATTCAAAACCCAGGTTTTTAAATTGACTTTTAAAGAAAAGTTTTAAAAGCCCGAATCTGGATTTAATATTTTGAAAATAGGAGTTCTGGATCTTGATGATGAGATGCAATGCAATGAAACGATATGTCGAATGCATGCAATGATATGCAGTGACATATGAAATGTAAGCACTGGATGAGGGTGGAAATTTGGGGTGTTTACACTACCAAAATTTTTGAAATATGACATCTTTGGTATACGATCATAATACAATTCAAAACATGCTTTATGTAAAAATGATCGAATGAGAACACGTTTAGAACATAACATGCGATATTTATTGCTTCAGTTCAAAAGTATTTTGGTAAATTTTTATCTTGATGCATAGTTCTAGCACATTCTTGCAAAGTTCTATTCTTTCTTTCAACAACCTTATTTTGTGGAGCCGCTCTAGGAAATGCAAAGTTGTGAGATATACCATGTAAATCACAAAACTTTAGAAAAGATTCATTTTCAAATTCACCACCATGATCACTACGAATTGTAATAATAGATGTAGATTTTTCATTTGTAATTCTTCTACAAAGTTTAGAAAATTCAGAAAAAGCATCATTTTTGTTTTTTAGAAAAATTACCCAAGTAAATCGAGAACAATCATCTACTATAACAAAAGCATACTTTCTACCATTCAAACTTTGAATTATAGATGGTCCAAATAGATCTAAATGTAAAAATTCAAGAGGACGCTTTGTTGAAATTATATCTTTTGCTTTAAAAGAACTCTTGATTTGTTTACCCATTTGGCAAGCATCACATAAGTGGTCCTTCTTATATGGTATTCTAGGTAGGCCTCTAACAATATCATTCTTGGATAACTTGGAAATTAATTTAAAATTAACATGTCCAAGTCTCTTATGCCATAACCATTGAATTTCTTTTGAAGCAAAAAGGCATTTTTCATTAAAAGTGGGTAACTCATCTAGATAAAGTTCATATACATTATTCCTTTTACCTTTAAAAATGATTTTTTTTAAATTGAAAATAAAAAATTAAGCATAAATCATGTTCAAAAGAAATGAGAAAACCTTTATCACATAATTGACTAATGGATAGTAAATCATGCATTAAACCATCTACTAAAAGAACATTTTCTATCAAGGGAAATTTTGGATTACCAATGTTACCAATACTAATTACTTTTCCCTTGTTATTGTCACCAAAGGTGACAGTTCCTCCATCCTTACTTTGGAGGGTGGAAAATAACTTCGGCCTTCCAGTCATATGTTTGGAACAACCGCTGTCCAAGATCCATTTGCTCCTTATTTTGTGTACCTACAACAAAATTGGAAGACAAAGCATTTGACCCCTTTCTATTTTTGGGTTCATGAGAGTTAGTCTTAGGAACCCATAACCATTTGGATTTTGGTTTCCTTTGTGAATAAATATTCTTTCTATAAAAAGATTTAGCATTTCTAGAATAATCATGTCTAGGTTTATAAGCTTTATAAGTACCATGATTAGATGCATTTCTATTATGACTAAAAAATTGAGTTCTTTGAATCAATGATTGAGAATTTTGTCTTTGATTTTTCACCACATAGTTTGGTCTATTTTGAGTATCAAAGAAGCTATATCCCAATCCGGTTTTGTTAACCGAGCATCTTTAAGAACCAATAAGTCTTTCTAGATTTTCTTGTCCATTAGTGAACTTGGTCACTATAGAAAGAAGATCATTTGATTTTTCTTTCAAACTTGATATTTCTTCTTGTAAGATTTTGGTTCTAATTCCAATTTCTTTTATCTCAGATGCTTGACAAGAGTTTTTCTTCTTGAGATCTTCTATCTCTTGAAGTAACACTTTGTTTTGAGAGTCAAGAGTTGAATTTTCAGTTTTTAACTCTTTGTTTTTAGAACTTAGACTCTTAAATTTAGCATATAAATTATTAAATGCTTCTAATAAATCATCATACTCAAATTGACTTACCCAGTCTTCTTGTGCTACAAAGCACATGTTGGCAACTTTTTTATTTGATTCTTCATCGGAAGATGAGTCACTATCATCCCAACTTGCTTGAAATGCCTTTTTCTTCTTGAATTGGTCCTTGGGCTTGATTTTGAGAAGATGACAATCTTTCTTGATGTATTCTGCCTTTTTGCAGTTAAAGCACTTGACTTCATTAGGATTGGAAGAATCAGTTTTCTTTACCTTCCTTTTAAATCTTCTCTTTTTGATGAATCTTTTGAATTGCCTAGTGATGAAGGCAATATCTTCATCTTCTTCTGAATCTTCAGAGTCAGAAGTGGCCTTGAAAGCAAGAGATTTTTTTTTTGGGTTCTTCTTCTTGTCTATCATGAAGTTGAACTTCATATGCCATTAAGTGACCAACCAAATCTTCAAGAGAAAGGGTGTTTAAATTATTTGCTTCCTCTATTGCTGTGGTTTTTCTCTCACATTCAGGAGTTAAACACCTTAAGATTTTTCTAACTAAATCCATTTGTGAATATTCTTTTCCAAGGAATTTTAGAGTGTTAGTGATATCGGTCATTCTTGTTACCATGTCCAATATAGACTCATTTTGCTTCAATTTAAACAATTCAAATTTATGAACTAAAGAAGCAGTCATACATTCATTTACCTTTGATGTACATTCATGAGTCACGAGAAGAGTATGCCAAATTTTATTTGCTGTGGAACATTGAGAGATGCGATTGAACTCTATTTTGTCAATGGCATAATACATCGCATTCATAGCTTTGACATTGAGTGAAACAATCTTCTTTTCTTTATCGGTCCATAGGTTGAAATCAGTTGATGGTGTTTGGTACTTTTCTGAAACAACTCTCCAAATTTTGAGATCCATGGATTGTAGAAATATTATCATTCTTACTTTTTAATATCCATAGTTTGTTTCATCGAAGCGAGGAGGACGAACAAAGGAGCATCCTTCTTTGTGCTGAGATGATGTTGTTGCCATGCTAGATGATGGTAAGATCAAAATATAGCAAACCTCGCTCTGATACTAAATGAAAGTGCTGTAGGATCGAGGCAACAAGCACTAGAGGGGGGCGAATAGTACTTTTAAATAATGTCTATGGAATTTTGAAGGATTTTGATATTCGTAAAGCAATCACATAAAGAACACAAAAATTTATCCTGGTTCGGTCTTCCAGACCTACCTCCAGTCCCCAAGCAAAACCCACTTGAGATTTCCACAATCAATCTTGTGTAACCACAAGAATATACATACTAATACCGGTCTCACTTTCAGTAACAAACCTACTGAAAGCAAAACAACTCCTTTAAACCAAGGAGTCCTTTCCTTTTATAGAAAAATAAAATAATCAACTTACAATCAACCTACGAGCCCTTCTTATGAATGCAAATGAAATGCAATTGACTTTTGAGGTTGTTGAAATACTCAACTCACAAATTCACTAGCTCTCAAAGGAATTTGAGTGAAAAATTAGAGTAAAAATATCAAGTGAGTGAGAAAACAAATACTTGAATGAATAGGAATGAAAAGCAAAGAATTTGATCTTTATAATTCAATGTAATTCGATATGATTCAATGTTTTTGAGTGTGGAGTGCACTCATATTTATAGTTGAAAGATTCCATACGTTGAGGGTATGAAAGGGTGTCAAAATAGTTTATTTTGAATGATCAAATCGCTTGAAAAATGAAAAGACATGCCTTTTAAAAGTTTCAGGGAAAACAACAAAATTAGTCGACTGAAACAGTAGTTAGTCGACTGAAATCAAATATTAGCAGACTGACAGTTATCGTCGGTCGACTAATGTGTTTAACGAAGCCATTTGAAAATCTGAAGTTTGAAACTTAGTTGACTAAAGAAAAAGTTAGTCGACTGATAATATCATCAGTAGACTGAAAAACCTTTCAGTCGACTGCTGCTAAATTTTTTGAAAACAAACATTCTGTCTGGTCGACTAATAAAACCTTCAGTTGATTGCTGCTAAATTTTCTAAAATCAAACATTTTGTCAGGTCGACTAATTCAAAAAGTTGACGTTTTAGCTTAGAAAAATTTGGCACGAAAAAGTTGGTCGACTGGTGAGTCTGTTGGTCGACTAATAAACATGAAAAATTAAGTAAAGAGTTTTCTAAAATGATTTTGATGAAGGGTTCTTTTAGAAAAGTTTTTCTAAAGACTTTTTTGGGGAAATGCAATTGAAATATGCACTCTAAGTAAGGCTCTTACAAGAATCTAAGACTTTTAATGAAATTTACATTTGCACATATGTCTTCAAAGATTCTTCATTGAATTTTTCAATTCTCGTCATCTTTCTTTATTGCCTTAGCTGAAATGCAGTTGATTGACTTGTTCATCATCAAAACCTTGTACTTGAAGTATCGTGTACGACTTCATTTTCATAACAATACTATGTAGTTCTTTAATTTTTTTCATTACTAAAAACATGTTTAGTTTCAACCAAGTTTATTTAAAATTTGAATATAGTACTCTACAGTTCTTCAAATTTCTTGATTATGGTACTCTACACTTGTTGATATAGTTTATTGTAATAGTAATTATTTTTCCTTTTTATTGTAGATTTGTGCCCACCATGGTTTAGATTCAAGGCTCTGCCCTTGTTCCCCTTGTTTTCTTCATGTTTCTTTTATATCTTTTCACATATTTCCACAATCACTTCCAAAATGAATATTGTTTCCTTCTTCATACTACTTTTTAACAATCACTTCCCTATTTATTCTTCATGTATCACTTCTTGAATCCATTTTGGTTTCTTGTAACTATGGTTTATATTGCTAGACTCACCCATCTTACACATAAACCATTAAACAAATGAAGAAGTTCCTAGTTTGCATGAAAAGGTTTGAAACCAAAATCGATATCCTGATCCTTTTATATAAAATTCTAAGGCCCAAATTAAAATCAAATCATAACCATGAATGTAAGGTCATGACTAATATAAATCTAAGTAGTTATTAACCACATCTTAGTTTTGACAATCATATCATTATCATTTTTAGTTGGGAGTACATCATCAATATAAAGAAATAAAATAGCAAAATTGCTTTCACTTTTTCATAGATATATATAATGGTCATGAGCATTAGTGATGCAGAATCGACGATGAGGCCGATCCACAATCCGAGATCCCAATGAATCTCCATGCGCAAAAGCTTAATGTTTCAACAGTTGAGTCCGAACATGACTCAAACGACCTCTGATTAGTGGCAAAGGTACTCTATTTCGACAGTTAGTGCAAACAAAGAAAATATGTGCAACGAGCACACCTTTCTAATGGATCTAAGAAAACAAATTTTGGATCTGCGATGACCAAAATATGATAAATTTATCAGACTAAACAGACAGGCCACTATAGTCCAGCCAAGAGACAGGCAAGCAATTTTGAGAGGGTTTTCAGACCCTCAGACATTTGAGTTTTGGAAAAACTCAAAACATTAAAGTTATTCAGTATTGTGTTATCTTTCCAATGAACTAAAATTTGGAATTTTTGAACAAAAACACAGTGAGTTATGTCCAAAATATGTGGATGTATTTTCCTATTTTAAACTAACAGGCTTAGCAAATTCAGATTTAACATATCAGAAATATGCTTAAGTTCGATGGTCCAAACGACCAAATCATGGAATGTCTAAAACATGAAAGTTGTTGCTATGGATGCAATTTTTTTAGAACATCAAAAATATCAACAATCAGAGCGACATTGTGAACATTAGGACTCAAATACAAAACTCTGTCAGAAAGTACAAATTACAGAGCAGAGCTTAGGTCACATTTAACTGAATTTACCAAAAATTTTAGTTGCATCACAATGCGAATTCAGGCAAAGTGATGAACACCAAAGTTGTAGAGGTGGTTCTTATCTTTCCAACAAGTTTAATCTTGCACCAAATGGATGTATATTTAGGGAGATATACTCTAAATATCGGGATTGGGTCAAACAATCCAAAATATAGAAATGCACAACAAGCACCAAATCACAAGTTATTAGTTCCAATTTTTACTTTGGGTGATTAAAGTTTGACTTTCATGTAAACACACTTCTAATGGTGATTTTTCCAATTTTAAGAACCCTTCCTTTGAACCCAACTCCAGTTAGATAAAGCTCAACTCAAATATATAGAATATTCAATCACACGAGTGCTCAATAAATAACCTCATAAATCTAATGTCAATATTGAGATGATAGATTTCATAAACAAGAACAAAACCACAACACAAGCTTAATAAAGCAAATGAGTTTTAGCCAAACCGATGGAGATGAAAATCATCTGGTTCAAACCACAAACACTTTATTCAACTCCAACAGTTACAAGACACAAAATGCAGTCTAAAATCTGCTACCAAGTCACGCGCAACCCATTTGGGTCATGATGCACAACAAGGAGGTTCTTCGAACAACAATGGAGGATGCCCTTCACGCCCAGCATGGTGTCACAAGGATGGATGTTTCTCTACTCAGCTCCTCGAAGTTTTGAATGCTCCAAGTCCAGCTCAAACACAAAAAAATTGCTCCATCTTTTCTCCAAGTTCTTGTTTCTCAACGCTTTACCAAAACATTTCTATAGAGAGGCAAAAAAAAACCCCGGTCGACCTCCATTAGGGCTCTTAAGCCCTAAGGAAAAAATAACTTCATGATGGAGGGGGGCTTATCCAAAGCTGCTACCCCTCTTGTCCACTAAGAGTGCATGCTTTGTCATAATAGAGAGGAGGCTTCTCCAAAGTTGTCGCCCCTTTAGTTCATTAGAAATGCAAGATTTGAAATGAGCCATTATGACCCTCCAACATCCATGAGACTTTCAAAGTCAAACTAAAAGTCAAAAGGAGTCCATGGCTGTCCACTTGAAATGGCACTACTTGGATCCAAAGTAGTTTGGATCTTGGGCAAGATCCAAACTTTCTATAATCTAGATCCTACTAAAAAAAGCTTAGAAAAAAAATTAATAAAAAAAAAGAAAACTACCCTGTAACTTTGTACACCCTCTAATGCTACAAAAAGATCCTACAGAACACTAGAACTATCTGAATCTGTAGGATCCAACACCTTACAAAAATAAAATAAAATAGAATCACTACTGTGACATATATAAAGATTGATAGAGATGGATTACTCCAAGGATCCAATTGGACTAGTCAAGTCCTAAATGTGATTGGATCGTCTTGGGTATCACTGCCCTGATCTGGTCTGGAGAGTTGGATGAAGATCCAACTTGTCTGGGTTGTTCTGGTACTCAAGAAGCTCTGCATCATCCCCCCCACCCCAGGTTGAAAAGGCTTTATCCATAGAGCCGAATCTTTGTCAAATGTGTCACCATGGTACCGCTTCAAATGTTTGACATTGAACAAATCAGAAGTCTTGGAATGAGGTGGCAATTGGACTCTATAAGCATTATAATTAATAACATTAGTAATTGCACAAGAACAATGCACTTAGACGCTAACTTACCATGCATATCTAGAGATAAATGTTCTTTTATCAAAGTAACCCATACCAGATCTCCAGTTTTAAAAAGTATCGGTCGATGCTTTTTATCATAACTTGATTTATACTTACTAATATTTTCCTGTAGTCTTTGATGTACTTATTCATGTATATTTTGTAGAAAAGAAATACGATCTTGTAGAGAATTTAAAATAGGTCCAATAACAGAATATGAGCTAAATTTACAAGAGAAAAATGATTAAAACCATAAAGAATGGAAAATGAACTAAAACTAGTAGAACGATTCACAAATTTATTAAATGCAAATTTAGCTTGTGCAAATATGTGTTGCTAAGATTTTGGCTTATCATTTATTAAAGCACGTAAAAGGTTTTCTAAAGACCGATTCACGACTTATTTTTTATCATTGGTTTGAGGATGATGAATAGTTCTAAATTATAAAGAGGTTTCTAACTTTTTTCATAACTGACAACAAAAATGTCCTACAAATTTAACATCCCTATCAAAAGTGATAGTTTTAGGAATTTCATGTAATTTATAGATTTCTTTGAAAAACAAGTTGGCTATATGAGAAACATCCATGATTTTCCTACAAGGAATGAATCGAGCCATTTTTGTATATCTATCTACCATGACGAGAATGGAATAAAAACCATGTGAAGTCTTAGGTAAATCTAGAACAAAGTCCATTGTTATATCTTGCCAAGGTTTCTCGGGGATAGGTAAAGGTAGATATAACCCTGCATTGGTGATATTGCCCTTTGCTATATGACATATGTAGCATTTTTCAACAAATCTATTCACGCCTTTTTGCATATAAAGCCAAAAGTATGTTGAGGACACTAATTTCATCATTTTATCTCTCATAAAATGTCCCTCATTATGCAATTATGAAATTAATTGCTATTTAAGGGAACATTCTGGGATACAAAGTAGCTTTCCCTTAAAAAGAAACCCATCAACCAATGAAAAATTATCATGGACATTATCATTCACTTCATTCATAATTTATGAAAAATAATTATCATATTCATATAAGGAAGCAAACTCTTCGAAACCGTAAACAAACAACTTCATGGTAAAAAGAAAAAAGGTTTTTCTACTTAACGCATCTGCAACTATATTTTCCTTTCATGCTTTATGTTTCAGAACAAATGTAAATTCTTGCAGGTACTCTACCAATTTGGCGCTATGGGCATTTGGTTTATGTTGACCATTAATATACAGGGCTTCATGGTCAGTATGCAAGATGAATTTTCTATGCACTAAGTAATGCCTCTAATGCATTAATGCTTTAACTATCGCATATAATTCTTTATCATAGGTGTTATACTTAATTTTGGCTTCATTCAACTTCTCACTAAAATAGGCAACAAGTTTGCCTTCCTGACTCAACACTGCACCTATACCTTTGCCAGACGTATCACAAGATAGTTCGAAAGCAAGTTTGAAATTGGGTAAGGCTAGCACAGATGTCAAACACAAATAGGATTTTAGGAGCTCAAACGACTTTTAACCTTTATGATTCCATTAAAAGGTTTCTCCTTTTATGCAATCCGTCAATGGGGAAGATACACAAATGAAATATGGAATAAACCTCTGAAATTCCACTAGAGGGGGGGGGAGGGTGAATAGTGAATTATGAAATAGATTGATAATTTAAAAATTAAATGCAATAAGACACAACACATAAAACACATAATTTATACTGGTTTGGTCAAGTCACTGACCGACATCCAGTCTCCAAGCAAAACACTTGAGCCTTTCACTATAACATCCGAGTTACCGGATAAATAGTATAACACCCTCTTCCTCAGAAATCTTCTTCTCTCAACAGAGAAGGAACACACCCTCTTTCACAGAGGTCTTCTTCTTTCAACAAAGAAGGACAACACCCTCTTTCACAGAGGTCTTCTTCTTTCAACAAAGAACAACACCCACTTTCACAGAGGTCTTCTTCTTTCAATAAAGAAGAGATACAGTGAATAACAAAAAGTTACAATACTTCCTATAGAACCTTCAGAATGATATGAATGCACGAATGAAGGATTCTCAAATTGTTCTGTTCTTTTCCTCAAAAGATACTCTTTGTCAAAGAGCTATTCTTGACTTTTTTTCTTTCTTTTTCTCTTTCTTTTTCTAGGCTCTCTTTCAAAAATATCGAATAAAATTTTTTTTCGTTTTATGCTCACATGTTCCTTGTGAAATATTTTTTTGTTAGTGTATATATAGCTTTTAAAAAAATAGTCGTTGCTTTTTGGAATGATTGTCCTTTTGAGATGTCAAGTCATTTCAAAAACACCTTTGTGTACTATATTGCTTTTTCGAAAAGGTCTTCTTTCCATAAGTGTAATACTTTGGAGTAGAGTATTCGTTGTAGTATTTTAGGTGTGATATGTTTTGTAAAAGGTCTATTAAATGACTTGTAGTACATTGAACGTTGGTTTGTAAATCAACATGCAATTTTGTCTTTATTCAAATTAATGATTTATAGTACATTAGTATTTTATTAGAAATAGTCACTTCTTGACTTAAATGTGTGTAAGTACAATAAATGCTTTGAGTTCTTTATTTGTAAATGGTCATATCTCAAAATACTTTATGATGTGATATTTAATGTCTACAGAGAGAATGAAGACTTTAAGCAAGTCGACATTCTTGATTGGGGTTAAAATAGTCATTTCTAAAAAGTTTTTTTAGGTGGTATTTAATGTTTTACAGAAAGAATGATGACTTTAAGTAAGTCAACATTCTTGAGTTGTATAAAGTAACTAAAGTCTTTTCTAAACATATTATAATAATATTAGTTTTCTTTGTTGGTTCAACTAGCCAATTTTTATGTTTGTCTTTTTCTTACATACTTAAAATCATTACTTTTTATTTCTTTTCAAGTTATCTTATTCATAAATGCATGTTAGAAGGTACAATTAATGCTTTTGAAATCATGAGCTATTATATCTTGTCAAAATACCTTTTTCATAAAAGTTTGTAAGAAGGTACAATGATTAGTTTTCAAAAAAGAGCTTTTTGAAAATATCGTATGCTTTTATGAAACATAGCTTTTGTGAATGAGTGGCTTGTATGATAAAGCATATAATATGCAATATGTATGCTTCTGAAGGTTCTGTTACATATGACTCTAAAGAAGAAGAAAAAATCTTCATCTTGAAGTAGCCGATCTTTTTAGATGATCTTTAAGAATGAATGATCCATCAAGCTTTTTCTTCAGAGAGTATGATTGTACCAAAGGTTGTACTTGAGCAGAAGGTCTCCATCCTTTTTGTGTAAAATATCCTTGCATCAAATACTCGTTAAATACATGACAAATCATATCCAGTCATAATATAATATTATTCATGAAGGCATATTATCATATCATATTAAATCATATATGACAGTGTATCATATTATGTGTCATCAAAATATAGTTTCTCAACATTCTCCCCCTTTTTGATGATGACAAAATATGCTCCCCCTGTCAAAAAGCCATTATGCATATTAATAATAATATCATAAAAATGCATAAAAAATATAGAAAGTGTCAGAGTATTTTTCTCCAATATTGGAGACAGGTTTCTCTCCCCCTTTGTCATGGACAAAAAAGAGGGGATCAGAGTATAAAAGTTATTACAGACCAATGAATAAAAAAAGTTCATTCTAAGTCGGGTGAGGGGTGAAACTTCCGAAGCAATGCATCTTGGCCGATTTTTAGGGATTTGAACGCTTGATGCAGAGATGCTTGACTCTTCAAAAGGAGATCCTGGGTGTTCTGTACATCAATAATTGCTGAGAAGATGTCGAGTTCAGAAGTTGCTGCTGGATCTTCTTCTTGATGGCCTTCGTCGTCAGAGTTGAGTTGAGGGGACTCTTCCTCAGACAGGGAGGAGTCATCAAAAGTGCGGTTGAAGTAGTAGACGACATCGATTTCAAGAGGTATTTGGAAGTATTGAAGAATAAGGGTGATGAAGTACCCGAAAGAAAGAGAGCGAAAAGAACGAAAGTTAATCATGTTAATAAAGATGACATTGGACCAGTTTATTGGAAAGGCACAAAAGATTGCATAAAGAAGGAGTGAGATTTCATTGGCAATAAATCCCTTAGAGGGCAACTTAGGGACTACGTTGGAAGAAAGGATCTGTGACAACAATAGAGCATGAGGCTTCAAGTTGCTTATATGTCATGAAAAATGGGTTGAGCGAGTGGAGAGGAGGATTTTCTTAAACATAGTTCGGTCGATAGGAACTATGTTAGGGAGCTCAATGTCGTAGGAAGAGATATTGAGAATACAGCCTTACTGAGAAATGTTGAAAGAGATGACTTTTCCATGAACCATGGAATTGATAGTGGAATGGTCGTGGTCGACTGAAAGATTTGTGTAGAAAACTTTGATAAGATGTGGATAAATGGTCATAGATTGGGGAGAGGCTAGAACATGAATAAATTCTGAAAGAGAAGTTTGTAGGTCGAATGATGGAAAAGCTTCAAGGTGTACTAACTTGCCGGTTTGGATGAGCATGGAGTTAATAGAATGAAACAGGTGAATGAGATCTAGATACCGCAAATCCCATGCTTCAATCATGTTGATCGTGAAGAGGATGCCATTTCCAAAGGTCTTGAGATACTGAAAACTTTGAGAAACAAAGGTGAGTACTTGGAGAGAGTAAGTGCTTGAAGAATGATAGAGATTTTCGAGTGAATTGGTGAGGGATGAATCAATTCATTAAATAGAGAGAAGAAAATTATTATGATAAGAAGTGAGTGACACTTGAATTTTAGATTTTAGTTGAAAGAGGAATGCGTGAGTTGTAACTTAAGGGCTCTTGTGAATGATAGATAAAATCATTCTTTGGATTGATGAGAGTATATGACAAGAACATAGTTAAAAATTTCTATAAAAGGAGATTTTTGATAGAGGAGAATCCATCGAATTGTGAATTGTGATAAAGAATAGAAAAAAAAGAGTCAAAGAGGTGTGTTTTACGAAGTGAATTATAATCCATGGTTTTTAAAGATTTTTATGTGAATAGGTGATGAGATGTGAAGAGTAAAAGTGATCCGTGAAAGGAAGGTGTAAGAGTGTTATAAAGCCATATCATGTGAGATGAATAATGGCCTAATAAAACAAACAACTTTAAATAATCTTTTTACTTTATGAGAATGTATTCTAAATTCGTGAAAGATAAATTTAGAAGAAGACCCAAAAACATGAGTGAGGAGTAATGATTTCTTATATAAGAAGTATTTTTATGGATATGCGTGGAAGGAGTAAGAGTAGACATAAAGAAAGGGTGATGCCATATACAAATTTAGAGTGAGATAAGAGTGAACAAAAAAGGACAAAACAAAATTAATGCTTGATATGTGATGAGTGACATAAAGCAGTGTCATGATTGACATGAATTGATGTTTGTTTAAAGGACATGGTTTGTAGAGAAACTCGATTGGAGGGAGTCCATAGTTTTTGAAAAATATTTAAAATATGTAAAGGAGTCAAAGTCACAGATGAAGGCTCAATTCGTATGAGAGAGAGAGAGAGAGAGAAAAAGGATGGTACTAATGGTATTATGAAAAGAACATATAATAGTTAAAAAAATGAAAGACAAGTTGTCGAGAAGGAGTCTTTTTATGGAAATAATTTATTTATAGGAAAGTGTGAAAGATGATGGGACAAAAAGTAAATTGTACTTTGACATAAAGTCTTTGGTTTCAAGGCAACTTGTGATGTACGTGACTCTTAGAGAAGACTTCTTTGAAAAAGGTGGTAAAAGGGATGAATAAAAAAAATGAAAAGAAATACAAACACTCGATTATGATAAAAAATAATTTATAAAAGAAGACATAAAGTATTTTTACTATTCTTACTTGTTAATCTTTGTTTAGGATGACTTTTGTTAAGTGAGGATTATATTTTAATATTTTGTAAAGGTGAACTCGAGTAAACTAATCTTTCTATATTTTAATTAGTCATATGAATTGATTTTATAAATCACTTAATTTACATATCCCTAATTCTCTCCTAATTCTTATAAAGTCTTCATTTTTTAAAGGTTTAATGAAAATGTCTGCTAATTGTTTATTAGTGGGTATAAATTCCAGTTTGATTATATTGTTTAGGACTTGTTCTCTTAGAAAGTGGTGTCTAATTTGAATGTGTTTAGTTTGAGAGTGTAAAATAGGATTTTTGGATAAATTTATAGCACTTGTGTTATCACATAGAATAGTTGTATTTTTGAATTTTAAACCAAAATCTTTCAAAGTTTGTTTCATCCAGATGACCTGTGTACATGCTAGGCTAGCAGCTATGTATTCAACTTCAGTAGTTGATAATGATACACAGTTTTGTTTCTTACTGAACCATAAAACTAGTGAGTGCCCTAGCATATGACATGTTTCACTTGTGCTTTTTCTGTCAGATTTACTTCCAGCAAAGTCAGCATCACTGTATGAGATTAAATCATATGTAGATGATTTTGAATAAAATAACCCAAAATCAACTGTCTTTTAGATATCTCATTATTCTTTTTACAGCTTTAAGATGTGATTCTTTTGGATTTGACTGAAATTTAGCACACAAGCAAACACTGAACATGATATCCAGACGGCTAGCAGTTAAATAAAGTAGTGATCCTATCATACCTCTGTATAACTTTGTATCCACGGTCTTACCATCTTCATCTTTGTCTAATACAGTGGTTGTGCTCATAGGAGTAGTTTTTGAAGCAGTTGAGTTCATGTTGAATCTCTTCAGAAGTTCATGAGCATATTTAGATTGGTTGATGAAGACTCCATCCTTGGTTTGCTTAATATGCAGTCCAAGAAAGTAGGTGAGTTCTCCCATCATACTCATTTCGAATTCTTTCTGCATGGACTTAGAAAAATCTTCACAGAGAGTGCTGTTAGTAGATCTAAAGATGATATCATCCACATAAATTTGAACGATTAGGGTATGATTATTCACAATTTTTACAAATAGAGTATAATCTACTTTGCCTATAGAAAAACCAATTTTTAATAAAAAAGTTTTAAGTCTGTCATACCAAGCACGAGGTGCTTGTTTTAATCCATATAAGGCACGTTTTAGTTTGAAAACATGATCTGGAAATTGTTCATTTTCAAAGCCTAGAGGTTTTTTTACATATACTTCTTTATTTATAAAACCATTTAGAAATGCACTTTTAACATCCATTTGATATAGTTTGAAATCCATATAGCTTGCATATGCTAAAAACATTGTAATAGATTCAAGTCTAGCAACAGGAGCAAATGTTTCATCAAAATCAATATCGTCCTCCTGGTTGTATCCTTGAGCTACAAGTCTTGCCTTGTTTCTTATAACATTACCTATTTCATCTAGCTTGTTTCTGAAGATCCATCTTGTCCCAATGATCTGATGATCTTTTAGTCTTGGTACAAGATCCCAAACATTGTTTCTTTGGAATTGATTCAGTTCTTCAATCATGGCTAGCATCCAGAACTCATCGATGATGGCTTCATCAATCTTCTTTGGTTCAAGTTGAGAAATGAATGCCATGTTTGCAATCCGTTCCAGCTGAGCTCTAGTTTGAACCCCCTTGGTCAGGTCTCCCAAAATCTGCTTTTGAGGATGATCTCTGATTTCGGCAAATGTTCTTTGAAGATCATCTTCATTGGTTTTAGCTGTGTTATCTAAGAATAAATCTGTACTTTCAACATCATCATCGTTAGTCTGCTTATGAACAGATTGATCAATAGATTCACAAAAACTGACATGCATAGATTCTTCAATAGTATTTGAACTCTTATTAAATACTCTGTATGCTTTACTATGACTTGAATATCCTAAGAATATGCCTTCAACAGATTTAACATCAAATTTATCAAGGCTATCTTTTGTATTAAGGATAAAGCATTTACACCCAAAGACTTTAAAGTAGTCTATCCTTGGAGTTCTGTCATAGAATAATTCATAAGGAGTTTTATTTAGTAAGGGCCTAATAAGAACTCAATTTGATATATAGCATGCAGTATTAACAGCTTCTGCCCAAAAATATTTAGCAAGGTTATTATGTTGGAGCATAGTTCTAGCATATTCCTGAAGGGTCTTATTCTTTCTTTCTACTACACCATTTTGAGGTGCAACTCTAGGAAAGGAAAAGTTATGAGAAATACCATGCAAGTTACAAAAATTTACAAAAAGATCATTATCAAATTCTCCTCTATGGTCACTACGAATTTTTATAATAGAACAAGATTTTTCATTTTGTAACTTTTTACATAAAATTTCAAATTCACAAAACGTATCACTTTTGTTTTTCAAAAATATTACCCAAGTAAATCTTGAGTAATCATCTACAATGACAAAAACATATTTATTATGATTAAGACTAGCTACTCTAGAAGGACCAAAAAGATCCAGGTGGAGAAGCTCTAAAGGTCTTTTACTTGAAACAATATTTTTTGACTTGAAAGATGATTTTGACAATTTTCCTAGTTGACATGCATCACAAAAATAGTCCTTTTTTGAATGTCATTTTAGGTAACCCACGTACTAAATTGTTTTTAGCTAATTTAGACATGTATTTTGAGTTGACATGACCCATTCTCATGTGCCATAAATTTTGAGTGTCATTATTAGCTATAAGGCAATGTTTAATAATGTTTTCTAGGTATAATTCATATATATTATTTCTTCTTATACCTTTTAAAATGATATTTTCGTTGGTGTCTGCTATAAGGCATGTATCATGTTTAAAGCTAACATTATAACCTGTGTCACATATTTGACTTATACTTAAGATGTTATGTTTTAAGCCTTTAACAAGGAGAACATCTTTGATAAGAGGTTTATCGATATTACCAATACCAATTATCAAACCTTTGTTGTTATGTCCAAAGGTGACAGTTCCTCCTTCTTTGTGATGAAGAACAACAAAAAGATCTGGATGTCTTGTCATATGTTTTGAACATCCACTGTCTAGTATCCATCTGTTCTTCTTCTTTGGAGCCTAAAAAATATTAAGTAAAAATTATTTGTGGTACCCAATCGGGTCCCTTTTTGTTAGACTTAGGAACCCATATCCATTTTGATTTGGGTTTGTCTATAACTTTAGAGGAGTACAAAGTATGAAAGTTGTAATGCTCCTGCTTAGGTTCAGCAGAACCTTTGATGAACACAGTCTTTTTATTTATACAAGAAGGTTTATTCATGTGAGAATAACCAATACCATTCTTGTAAAAAGAGAATTTTTGAGAGGATAGGAGTTTATCCAGGTTTTCTTTTCCTTTGGTAAACTTGAAAACCGTTTTCATAAGGTTCTCAGTTTTACTTTTTAACTCTGAAATTTCTACTTGAAGATTTTTAGTCTTGGAGCTAGTAGAGGAGATTTCAAAAGTAATCATAAAATTTTTCTTTTTCAACTCAAAAATTTCAATACTGAGTTTTTCATTTTTTTTGCACAAGCTCTAGATTTTCAGATTTCAAATTTTTATTTTTGAGAATCGTTTTTCTTGATTCTTCAAAAAGTTCTTGAAAAGCATTTTGAAGATCTTCGAAAGAAAAATTAAGAGATTCACTTACAGAGCTTTCTGCCATGAAACACATGTTGGCAGTTTCAGCTTCATCATCACTTGACTCTTCACTTGTGGATGGTTCTGAATCATCCCATTGAGCATGCAAAGCCTTTTTCTTGAAGAACCTTTTCTTCGGTTTCTCGGTTTTGGATTTTCCTTTTAGAAGAGGATAGTCACGTCTCATGTGACCTGGCTTATTACACTGATAGCACATGAAATCTTCCTTAGAGTCTTTTCTTTTCTTGTGCTTATTTGGAAGTCGGTTCTTTCTCATGAAGCGCTGAAATTTTCTGGTGAGTAGCGCAATTTCAGATTCTTTTTTTGAGTCCTCATTCTCAGAAAGAGCTGAGAAGGCTGGAGTTTTCTTCGTAGGTTGTTTCTCTTCCCTTCTTTCCTTCATATGGACTTCATAGGCCATGAGATTGCCTATTAAGTCATTCAGAATAAGCTTGGATAAATCTTGAGCTTCTTCAATTGCTGTTGTCTTTTTCTCCCAATCAGTTGTGAGAGATCTCAAGATTTTCTTCACCTTATCTGTCTGGGAATAGGTTTCTCCCAGAGATTTCAGGTCGTTGGTGATGTTGGTGAATCTTGTAAACATCTCTGTGATGGGTTCATCTTTGTTCATTTTGAACAACTCATATTTTTGAACTAGAGATGAGATTTTGGCTTCTTTCACTTTGTTGGTTCCTTCATGAATAACCTCCAGAGAGTGCCAAATATCATGAGCAGATTTACAAATAGATATTCTGTTGAATTCGTTTTGATCAATGACACAATACAAAGCATTCATAGCCTTTGCATTTAGATTGGCCATCTTCTTTTCTTCATCAGACCATAAGCTATAGTCTGAGGATGGAGATGTGTATGGATGTTCAACAATTTTCCATACAACAAAATCTATGGATTTAAGAAATATAGCCATTATGCATTTCCAGTATCCATAGTTGGAGCTGTTGAAGAAAGGAGGACGAGATGCGTGTTGACCTTCAATATCACGAGCATAAGAGGTAGATGCCATAAGTCTGGAAGACTTGTTATGTTGAAACCAGCAAACCTGCTCTGATACCAAATGAAATTCCACTAGAGGGGGGGGGGGGGTGAATAGTGAATTATGAAATAGATCGATAATTTAAAAATTAAATGCAATAAGGCACAACACATAAAACACAGGATTTATACTGGTTCGGTCAAGTCACTGACATACATCCAGTCCCCAAGCAAAACACTTGAGCCTTTCACTATAACATCCGAGTTACCGGATAAATAGTACAACACCCTCTTCCTCAGATGTCTGATTCTCTCAACAGAGAAGGAGCACACCCTCTTTCACAGAGGTCTTCTTCTTTCAACAAAGAAGGGATACAGTAAATAACAGAAAGTTACAATACTTCCTATAGAACCTTCAGAATGATATGAATGCACGAATGAAGGATTCTCAGATTGTTCTGTTCTTTTCACTCAGAAGATACTCTTTGTCAAAGAGCTATTCTTGACTTTTTCTCTTTCTTTTTCTCTTTCTTTTTCTAGGCTCTCTTTCAAAAATATCGAATAAGAATTTTTCTCGTTGTATTCTCACATGTCCCTTGTGAAATATTATTTTGTTAGTGTATATATAGCTTTTAAAAAAATAGTCATTGCTTTTTGGAATGATTGTCCTTTTGAGATGTCAAGTCATTTCAAAAACACCTTTGTGTACTATATTGCTTTTTCGAAAAGGTCTTCTTTCCATAAGTGTAATACTTTGGAGTAGAGTATTCGTTGTAGTATTTTAGGTGTGATATATTTTGTAAAAGGTCTATTAAATGACTTGTAGTACATTGAACGTTGGTTTGTAAATCATCATGTAGTTTTGTCTTTATTCAAATTAATGATTTGTAGTACATTAGTATTTTATTAGAAATAGTCACTTCTTGACTTAAATGTGTGTAAGTACAATAAATGCTTTGAGTTCTTTATTTGTAAATGGTCATATCTCAAAATACTTTTTGATGTGATATTTAATGTCTACAGAGAGAATGAAGACTTTAAGCAAGTCGACATTCTTGAGTGGGGTTAAAATAATCATTTCTAAAAAGTTTTTTGAGGTGGTATTTAATGTTTTACAGAAAGAATGATGACTTTAAGTAAGTCGACATTCTTGAGTTGTATAAAGTAACTAAAGTCTTTTCTAAACATATTATAATAATATTAGTTTTTTTTGTTGGTTCAACTAGCCGATTTTTATGTTTGTCTTTTTCTTACATACTTGAAATCATTACTTTTTATTTCTTTTCAAGTTGTCTTATTCATAAATGCATGTTAGAAGGTACAATTAATGCTTTTGAAATCATGAGCTATTATATCTTGTCAAAATACCTTTTTCATAAAAGTTTGTAAGAAGGTACAATGATTAGTTTTCAAAAAGGAGCTTTTTGAAAATATCGTATGCTTTTATGAAACATAGCTTTTGTGAATGAGTGGCTTGTATGATAAAGCATGTAGTATGCAATATGCATGCTTCTGAAGGTTCTGTTACATATGACTCTAAAGAAGAAAAAAAATCTTCATCTTGAAGTAGCCGATCTCTTTAGATGATCTTTAAGAATGAATGACACATCAAGCTTTTTCTTCAGAGAGTATGATTGTACCAAAGGTTGTACTTGAGCAGGAGGTCTCCATCCTTTTTGGGTGAAATATCCTTGCATCAAATACTCGTTAAATACATGACAAATCATATCTAGTCATAATATAACATTATTCATGAAGGCATATTATCATATCATATTAAATCATATATGACAGTGTATCATATTGTGTGTCATCAAAATATAGTTTCTCAACAACCTCCTATAAAATGAAGATAATCCATGAAAACTATACACAAAAGTGATGGAGTTTGGCACCGGCCAATCTCGGATAGATTTGACTTTAGATGGGTTGAGAAATATGTCGGTGGTCGACACCACAAAACCAATAAACAGAAAAACACACTTATCGGCCGAAGCATAGAATTGTTCTTTCCTAAGAATTTCACACACTAACCTTAAGTGTTGTAGGTGATCATGTTCACTTTGACTGTAGATAAAAATATCATCAAAGTAAATGACTATGAATTTTTTGATGTAAGGTCTGAAAATTTGATTCATGATTCTCATGAAGGTAAATGGTGCATTGGATAACTCAAAGTGCATCACAAGCCATTTGTAAAGCCCATCATGACTTTTAAACGTTGTTTTTCACTCATCCTCAGGTCTAACTCTTGACAATTGCATCACAAGCTTTAATTTTAAATAACAATTGACAGTTGCAGAAATACAAATTTGATTCTTAACTGAAATAAAATATCACTCCACCATAGAAAATTGTAAAAATTTTACAGAACCAACTAGAGATTCAGACGTAAATAACCTTTTTTATGGATCATCAATTGGATCATGAATGAGGGAGAAATCATCTCAGAAAGGTACTCTTGAATTTTCATAGCATTTTCCTGACTCAGAAAAAAGGTTTTGACTTTGATTTTTGAACACAGGGTTATAGACCTCTAAAAATCTCATTTTTTTATAGAAAACCACAGACACATGCATGACATAAAATTTTACAAAGCCATAATATACAAAAAAATAGAGAGTCTCCCTTTTACAGATCGGAAAAATCATCTCCGGTTTGGGAGATATCATTCTAGCAATCTGTACTTGAATATAACGAATATAAGATCGATCAAAACATGCACTTCTGGTTTCAAATACAGGAAAAAATAGAAAAACACATCAATTTTTTTTGAGATTTCAACAGTAAATAAGAGACATATAAATAATGAACTTTCTTTTTTACAGATCATGAATCGAATCTTTGGTTAGGGAGATACGATCAACACAAGTTGAATTAGGTTTTGAAGTAAGCGTAACGAGTTCTAAAAAGTTAATCTAACTCTCTGACGAAGAAAAAATGAAAAACAGTGACAAAAAATTATGAAAATTTTACAGTAAATAATAGACTCTAATATAAAACTATTGCAAATTAAAGATCTTGAATCGGATCTCGAATGACAAAAATAACGCAACTACAAGTTATACTTGAATATGAACAATGATTTTAACCAACAAGAATCTCGATTCGACTTTATATTTTTCTAATAGGGTTCTCGAATCCCAAAACCTCTGATTTTTTTACAGGGGCTCACTGACACATCCTTAGACTGCATATAAAAAAATCAAAAATTTCTAACAAAGATTTAAATACAAAATGACATGATTTCTACAGATCTAGAATCAAAATACATGAAAATCCAATAAAACACTAAAAAAACATGATTTAACAATGAAAAACAATAAAAATACTTAAACAGCAAAACAAAATTTAATTTAATGCTGAAACACATGAAATAAACATTAATATGAGAGAAAATAAAAAAATAAATACAGGGAATCTATGATGAAAATTGATTTTACCTTTGAAAGGATGAATTTAGCCCATTTAACTGGTAAATCACATCTTTCGTCGGTTAAGAACATAGAAAACATACCTCTGATCGATTTTAATGGATTAGAATCCTTGAAAATACCCTCAAACTGATTTAGATCATCTTCTTGGGTCGACTTTGGGGTTCTTGGATGAAATTCACGGTTAAATCCATGAACATAAGGGTTTCCATGGTGAAATCTATTAAAAAATCATAAAAAAACTAATAAAAAAGCATAAAATAAAGTATAAAATTTACCTTGGGGGATGCAACTGCTAAGGAGGAAGGAGAGCTGCTGGAGAAGGAGAGAGAGGCCACAAAATTGGGGAGAAAAAGAGCCTTCTTTGACCCCTTTAAAGACCCCTTTTTATAGATTTTTGAAAATTCATGTAATTAGGGCTAATTTGGAGAGTTTTAATTTTTTTGGAGTTTATCAAGATAGGCTAAATGAGGAGGACGATTTTTGGTGGCTTCCTAACCCTAAAGGGATCCTAACTAATCCTAATTAAACTTCTAAATGTTTTAGGGAACTTCCCAAATGCGGTGCCACTTGGCATTTTTAAAAAACCCTAATTTAAAACTTTAAAATCAAAGTTAAAATCTAAAGTAAAAATATGACTTTTAAAATCAATTTTGGACTATTCCAGATTCCTAACCTAACTAGGACACTGACTAACCCTAAGCTAACCTTGAATTTATCAAATGTGGCACCACCTCGAGTGGGCCCCACTTGAATTTTCGAAAATGATTTTAAAACTTGAAAATGATAAGTTTTTCAAAAGAGATTCAAAAGTAATCTTGGAATTGAAGGTTTTAAAATGACACAGAGTTCTGACTGGATCAGAACTCCTTTAGATATGGTGCCAACTGAGTGGGCCCCACATCAGGGTTTTGAAAAAATTGAAATAAAGACTGAAAATAGCTTTAAAAGAGGTTAAAATCAATAGGTGAAATTCAAAGGATTTGAAAATAGAGTTCTAAGAGGACTAAAACTCTGAACCAGAGTCCTGAACCAATTAGAACTCTCAGATTTTAAAATTTTGAAAGCCAAATGATGAAAGTTTTGAAAGATTTTATCAGAACTGGTAAAATAAGTAAGAAAATACAATCAGGGTTAGAGTCCTAACTCAACCGAAACTCTGAAATAGAATCCTGAACCAATTAGAACTCTGTAAAATGACCTAATTTTTGAAAAATAAATGGAAATGAATGAAAATGAAAGTGAAAATAACCTTCAAAATAGACTCCTAACTGGATTAGGACTCTGAGACAGAGTCCTGATCAGACTGAAACTCTAAATTTTTTTTGGTATTTTATGAAAAATAGATGAAAGAATAGTGAAAACAATGAAAATAACAAGTATTGAAATCAAACCGAGTTCTGATCGAACTGGGACTCTAGGGACAAAGTCCTAATCAGACTATAACTCTGAGAATTTTTTGTTTTCTTAGAAGCAAATGATGATATTTAAGCAGAGCTTTTGAAAACCAGTGAAAGTGAAATGAGAAAATAAACTTTGGACAGAATCCTGATTTGATTAGAACTCTGGGATAAAATCTCAGAATTTTGAAATTCTATGATAGAAATGTGACAATTTTGAAAGATAAATAAAAAGATTTTGGAAAGATTTTGGAAAGATTTAAATCAAGGTCAGAGTCCTGATCCAACTGGGACTCTTTGAATAGAGTCATGGTTCAACTAAAACTCTGAGTTTTTGACTCATTTTGACAGATTTTGAAAGACTTGATTAAAAATAGGCAGAATACCAAAGAAAGATAAAGTCCTGATTCGATTAGGACTCCGAGAAAGAGTCCTAATCCAGTTAGAACTCTAGAATTTTGGCTAAAATGGAAGATTTTAAAAATCAGATGAGAAGATTTTTGAAAACAAGTGAAGAACAAGAGTAAAGAATGAAATCAGAATAGAGTCCTGATTCAATTAGGACTCTGAGAAAGAGTTAATTCGACTGGGACTCTAGAATTTTTGCCAAAAACAAAGGATTTTGATAGGTTTTCTCAAAAACAGGTAAAAAGGATAGTAAAAGGTAGAATTCGATCCGACTGGAACTCTGGAAAAAGAGTCTGGAACTAGGACTCTGAGATTTTGGCCAAAAATGACAAGAATGGACAAGGGATATGACTACATTTGGTTTAGAATCAAAATAAAGTTTTGAAAAGATTCAAAAAGATGAAAAGACAGAGTCCTGATCCAACTAGGACTCTAAATTTTTTGAGATTTTTGATAAATAAAGGAATCCAGAAGCGACACCGTCTAAATGCGTCTCATCTGAGAATTGAAATTGAGTTTAAAACAAATCTAGATTATTTTCTGAGGAAAACATTTCGAAATATAAGATCCTGGGGGTTGACAAATGGCAAGAATGTCGATTTAAAACCACGGTTTTGAAATTGATTTCGAAAGAAAAGTTTTAAAAACTCGAATCTGGATTTAATATTTTGAAAACAGGAGTTCAGGATCTCGATGATGAAATGCAATGACACGCAATGGTGTGCAATGCAATGAAATGATATGTCGAATGCATGTAGTGATATGCAATGACATGTAAAATGTAAACCTTGGATGGGGGACTCGAAATCCTGGATCCTTGGCAGAGACAAAGAATTCTATATTCAAAAATTCAATTTCTAGTTCAATTTCAAAGTTCAATTTAACTTTGAAGTTTCTGATTCCAAATTCAAGTTTCAAAAATCAAAATTTGACTTTGAAATTCATTTGTATATTCAAAATTCAAAATCTAATTTTAGTCAAGTTTCAAAGTTCACATCAACTTTGAAATTCCAAATTCATTTTTTCCAAAGATTCAAATCAATATCTCAAAATCAATTTCAAAGTTCAAATTTAACTTTGAAATTTCTGATTCATCTTCTCATTTCAAAATTCCAAATCAAGTTTGTTTCTTTATCTTCAAATTCAAAAATTAAAGTTTGAGATTGATTCTGAATCTCAACATTTAACTCTTCTTAAATTGTAAATTCAATCTGGGTTTTCAAAAAAACCAGACCCATCTTCAAAAGTCCCATTTAGACTTTCAAAATCCAAATCCGAAGTTAGAATCTAATCCCAACTTGGGTTCAGATTTCCCAAAAGCAATCTCCACTCTTGGATCCCAGACTTTGGATCCAATTCCATTTAGGATACTAGAATTCAACTTCATTTTTGGATCTCAGACCTTAGATCCAAAATCCATTTAGGATCCAGAATTCAACTTCATTTTGGATCTCAGACTTCAAATCCAAATTCCAACTCGGATCCAGAATTCAACTCTATCTTGGATCTCAGACTTCGGATCCAATTCCATTTAGAATTCCAGAACCAATTTCATCTTGGATCCTAGATTTCAAAAACCAATTTCATTCTCAATTCCAAGTTTCAAATCCAAATCTATCTTGATTTCTAGATTTCAAATCCAATTCCATTTCAAATTTCATCTCCTCTCCTAAACCCAAGTTCGAAATTCAAAGTCCATTTCTGACTCTGAAACTTCATTTCTTTTCTCTCAGCTTATTCTTTCAAATTCCAGATTTATTTTCCCAAAACTCTGATTATTTCAAAAAACTTAGAACTTCAAATCTCTTTTTAGATCTATCTCAAGCTCTAAGTTAGACTCAACTATTCAAAAATCATTTCTTCATTCTATCATCACATTTTCACTTGGAAAGTCTCAGATTTCCAAAATCATTCTTTTTAAAAAAAGAGCATACATCCTTGCATTGCACAAGCATGATTCTTTGTGCATTTGGACTTAGAATAAATTCTTAGATGATATTTTAACAAAGCAAAGAGGCATAAATTCGACCCTTGGTTTGATTACCCTTGGTAAAGGCGCTAGAAAGGGTCAAACCTCGTACCGACGAGCGAATCCCGTCTCCAAATTTTTCCCGCAATATTTTCAAAACGGAGGCGAGTAATTTTCTAAATATTTTCAAATTAAGGTCAAGTGAGACTTTCGCAAAAGAGTTTCTCTCTCTCTTCTTCCCCTTCTGTTCTCTTCTCTCTTCTTTTCTGTCTTTTATTTCTCCCTTAAAAAAGGAGAAATAGGGATTAGAAAGGAAAAGAGAAGGAAGAGAGAGAAATACCAAGAGAGGAAAAATTTTGTGATGATCACAGATTTGGCGACCGTGATGGGACTCGTCTTCATCCGGTTGGATCTATGCCTTTTGCTTTGCTTTGATATTATCTAAGTCTTTATTCTATAAATGTCAGCTTCATTTCCATGCAAACCTTAGAAGCCTAGACTCTGTCCTAAGCTAACATCATTGCATATAGGATCTAAGTATGGTTTGGTAGGACCATATTGAGGAGACTATTCCATGTTCATGTTAGACTTAGGTCTGAAATACAACTCTCCTCAATTCTAGGGATTGAATGTAAACAATGTATGCAAGTATATGCTTCTATTTTTTTAAATTCTATCTCTTCAGGACTTGCATTAGAGTCATCTGATTTCTTGCATGTTGAACATGTTTTTGAAAACATCCCTACCTATATTGTCCTGGTCTTCATGTTGCTGGGCTGTCTCACTGAACCATAGTTCGGGAGAGAGCCTCACAACTGAACCACTTATTTGGGTTCGCACCCTCCTACCACGTACCTAAAGGCCATAGTCCGAGGTATATCGGTAGGTGCTCAAGGATGTTGGGAAGCCATTACCTTAGAACCGAAGAAATATTTCTATGCCAAGTACTTCAAGCTTCGGCTTGAGTATATCGACATACCTTGATTGGAATCAGATGATATGAACCATAGAGTTAGGATTAAGATCCTATCAGCCATTTCAAATATTGCATATAGAGTCAGTTTTAGGGAATGCTGTTTGTACATCCTTGTTTATACATCTGTGATTGTGTGATATTTTATATTTTCCTTATATTTTCCAAAACCCTGGGTATATATTATTCAAAATTTCCTCTTTGTTTTTAAAAACTCAGGTGTATTTTCCTTTTCTGATTTCTTCAAATTCTTCTGATCCTGCCTGCAAATTCTTCAAATTTTAAATCTCTACCATTTATTCTCAAATTCATTTTCTCCTGTTTTTCCAATGTATCTTCTGATTTTTTTGTTTATCTTTTCATAAATATAATCTCTTTTCATCAAGAGATATCCTTTTCAAAATGACATTTTCCTTGGTGTTTTAGTTGTTTATCCCTCCCCAGGGAGTAACAACGCAATTGTCACGAATTCTATGACGACCTTAGTAATGGGATATCATTTTTTAACCTACTTTCTTCTTTTGTCAAAAACTTCTCCCAAAGATTTCTTTAGTCTAAAAACCACCACTTTTTTCCGCAGAAAGCATCGATATTCAAAAATGGTTCAGACAAGGACAGGAAAGGAGACTTTCCAGCAATTCAGCGACAGTGAAATAGAAGAAATGAACTCTCCTAGGTCATCCAGAGGACAGAGCCAGGACAAAGGAGATGATGTTGATCCAGTTATCTATGGATTGTTCCAGAAGATGATGGCCAAGATGGTGTCAGAAGAGACCGAGATTAGTCTGAAAAGGGCAGTTCCTAAGAACAAACTGAAAAAGAAGGTTGTGAAGAAGCACGTCAGAATCATCAAAAAGAAGATGCAGCCGGACAGTACTTCTGAAGGGACAAAATCAGAGGAAGAAGAACAGTCTATGTTCAACCAGAATCCTCCAAGGCAGTTCGTAAAGATAGCCACTGAAGAGCCCAAATCCGTTAACAAGCCCAAGTCTGAGATTCCAGCAGAGGACCCGATGAGCAAGCAAATGAAGGAGATGAATCGAGCAGTCAAGGACATTCAAGCTAAGAGTAAGGGCAAGCAGACCTACACTGTCGAGGATTTTTACGATGGCCTAGATGGGGATGATAACCTGGAGAATCTTCCTCGCAAGTTTCTCAAGTTTGACAGAACTGGCAATCCTAAGGCTCACCTAGCCACCTTTTTTATGCAGAATGCTGTCGTTTCAGAAAGGACAACAGGGCTCTGTTCATTTGCTTTCCCCACAGTCTAGAGGGTGTAGCGTCCAGGTGGTATGACGACCACATCAATCCTATCGAACTACGAGAGTTCGATAAGGTAGTAAATTTGTTCATCGAGCGCTTCTTATTCAATACTGAAGCTTCACCTACACTAAATCATCTTTACAACTTAAAGGAGAATGAGACTGAAAGAGCAGAAGATTTCATTCACAGGTGGAGAAGCACCTGTAATAAGATGAAGGTACCCATTCCAGAGGAGCACACATTGTAGATCATCCTCAACAATTTCTCTCAGCCCATGAGAAGCCTCAATGTCACTTCTCCAGCAAAATCCTTTATCAAGTTGATTGAGCGAGCCGAATGGCTCGAGGCAGGAATAGAGAATGGGCTCTACGAGGGCATGCCTCTGGTCAAGAATATCCAAGACCAAAAAAGAAGGCGCAGTTCGCTCACTCAGCTGATACCTCTGGCAATAATTATGGCAGTAGCAGCAGAGGAAACAAAAATAACAACGACAATGGCCCGAGAGTAGATCAGAACAAGGGGCAGAAGGAAAGGTCTTTTAAAAACAATGACAAACCACTTCTGGTTGGCCTCCAACAAAAAGGAGATCTTCAAGAGAAGCCCAAGTACATCAAGTGGGAGAAAGATCGAGTCTTCACTCCTTTAGATCAAACTTTGGAAACAGTCCTGGACTACATGTTAAAGCATGGGATGATTAAACTCCCTAAAGTTGCAGATCCTCTCATAATCTTAAGAAAATTCAAAGACCAATTCTGCAAGTTCCACAGAGCAACGGGGCATGATACAGAGCACTGCTTCGTCCTCAAGCATATGATATAAGACTGCATTGACAAAAGTGAGCTGGTGGAGAACGAGGAAGAAGAGCACCCAACAGTCCTGACAGAGCAATTTTCTGATCACTCAAAGAATTGAAGATGCCAAAGTTTTCTGCACTGTCATTCCTTTTTTTTATTAGTCATCTTATAGGGGGCAGTCAGCCCTGTCTTTTATGAATCATTTCTTTTTATTAGTCATCTTATAGTGGCCAAAGTTTCAGCTCCTTCGCTGGTTGTTAAATGAAAGGTCCCAGTTTTCACTGGTCGTTAAATGAAAGGTCCCAGTTTTCACTAGTCGTTAAATGAAAGGTTCCAACTCTTTCGCTGGTCGTTAAATGAAAGGTCTCAGTTTTCACTAGTCGTTAAATGAAAGGTTCCAGCTCCTTCGCTGGTCGTTAAATGAAAGGTCCCAGTTTGTCAATGGTCGTTAAATGAAAGGTCCCAGTTTTTACTGGTCATTAAATCAAAAGTTCCAACTTCCGTTGGTCGTTAAATGAAAGGTTCCAGTTTGTCACTCGTCGTTAAATGAAAGGTCCCAGTTTTCACTGGTGGTTAAATGAAAGGTTTCAGCTCCTTCGCTGGTCGTTAAATGAAAGGTCCCAGTTTTCACTGATGGTTAAATGAAAGGTTCCATCTCCTTCGTTGGTCGTTAAATGAAAGGTCCCAGTTTGCACTGGTCGTTAAATGAAAGGTTCCAGCTCTTTCACTGGTCGTTAAATGAAAGGTCCCAGTTTTCACTGGTCGTTAAATGAAAGGTTCCAGCTCCTTCGTTGGTCGTTAAATGAAAGGTTCCAGCTCCTTCGCTGGTCGTTAAATGAAAGGTCCCAGTTTTCATTGGTCGTTAAATGAAAGGTTCCAGCTCCTTCGCTAGTCGTTAAATGAAAGGTTCCAGCTCCTTCGCTGGTATAAAAGGTCCTAGTTTTCACTGGTCGTTAAATCACAAGTTCTAACTCCTTCGCTGGTCGTTAAATCAAAAGTTCCAACTCCTTCGCTGGTCATTAAATAAAAGGTTCCAGTTTTCTGGTCGTTAAATCAAAAGTTTCAGCTCCTTCGCTGGTCGTTAAATGAAAGGTTCCAGTTTTCTGGTCGTTAAATCAAAAGTTTTAGCTCCTTCGCTGGTCGTTAAATGAAAGGTTCCAATTTTTTGGTCGTTAAATCAAAGGTTCCAGCTTCTTCGCTGGTCATTAAATGAAAGGTTCCAGTTTTCTGGTCGTTAAATCAAAAGTTCCAACTCCTTCGATGGTCGTTAAATGAAAGGTCCCAGTTTTCACTGGTCGCTAAATCAAAGGTTCCAACTCCTTCGCTGATCGTTAAATGAAAGATCCCAGTTGTCACTGGTCGTTAAATCCAAGGTCCCAGCTCCTTCGCTGGCCGTTAAATAAAATGTCCCAGTTTCTACTGGTTGGAATTTCCAAAATCAAAAATTCAACTTAAGGTCTCATCAAAATCTATATTGAGTGATTATTTCATGAAGAATTCGTGAAAAAATTTGCCAATTTGTTGAAAATACTTGTTGATTCCAATATTCTTACTGCACAAAAGAATCACCTCAGATTACCTCTAGTATTCTTTCTAAAAAGGTGAAACTTTTTGCGAGAAAGGGATAAAATTCAAATCTTTTCCCTGTTGACCAACCCAAAGGATGTAAGAAATATCCTCGATATGGTTAGCGAAAGAAGTATTTAATGATGTTGAAAAGCCAGAAGCGAATTGATATTGATCATGGCTATGGCGCATGTTTAAAGACAACTATCTGGAAATCAGGCAGTGGAAATATCTTGAGCTATAAAAAAATCCACTCAATCCATGTCTTCTCAACCATTTAAGTTGCAATCAAATATCTGCAAAAGGGATCTCTCAATTGTCGTCAAGATGAAGATGAATATGTGAGCAGACCCCTGGGGCTAAAGAAGATTTGGATAATCTTCGAGATGAAGGAGTTTGTGACGGATCCTTCCAGGGAAAGTTCAGATCACCGTTAAGATGAAGATAGATGCGATGAGCCTACCGACAAACCCTAAAAGATATTTGATTTCTGCTATCATCTAAAGACCTTTTGATCCAATGCCATCAATATAATTCCTGAGAACAAAAGAAGGATCAAAACATCTCCAAGATGAAGGAGTTTGTGACATACCCTTCCCCGAAAAAGAGAGAAAAGTCAGGACATCTCCAAAATGAAGGATGATGTTAAAACCCAAGAAAGCTCAATGACTCAAAGAGAGTGCAAAAAGATCATCATGGAGAAACACCCAGATATCAAACTGCCAAAATTGCCAGAAGTCATCTTTTCTTATAAGAAATTCTTTTATCAATATCTTTTCGTTACTTGCTTTTATGAAATTGAGAATATTTCTTCTCTTCTCATATCAAGAAAATGGATAGCTTCCTTGAAGAAAATCATCAGCGCTGAAATTTTGAATTTGACTCTTAAGACCGAGGAGTTAACCTCGTTGGAGAAAATACTTTAGGTAAAAGAGGGAATGTCTTTCACACATACATGCACATTTTCAAGTGTTCGAATCAACTATAATTTTATCTTATTGGCAAAATTTTCTAGCTATTCCAAGAATGAAATAAATATTCAATATCCATTTTGATGCAACCTAGCGTTGTTTATATCTTCCAGAAGAGTTGCCTCATTTAGGAGAAGTATCTCTTCCTGTCCCATCACGGTTTCTTCACTCAAGAATTCCGTATGGTCGTTCCCACTTAGATTAAGGGTCAAACTTGAATTTTCTACGAGAGGTCATCATTTTCAAAAGCTGATTTAGTCTCAACAATGAGGCACTCAAGTTCATCCATTTTCCAAGCTTTAGAGAACCCCATTTTTTTCCCTTTCACAAACCCCTTTCGGATTTGTTCGTCCAAACTTTGAAGGTCCCATCATGGTTTCTTCATTCGAAGATTCCATTTGGTCGTCCCCTTTAGGATAAGGGTTAAGCCTGAACCTCGCCCCTTGAGGTATCTTCTTTTTTCAGGTTTGGGTTAAACTTGAGTCTCATTTTGACGAGGTTCCTCGTTTTGACGGGGTTCCTCGTTTTGACGAGGTGTTTTCTTCCTGTCCCATCACGATTTCTTCATTCAAGAAATCCATATGGTCGTTCCCACTTAGGTTAAGGGTCAAACCTGTGCTTTCTGCGAGAGGTCATCAATCTCAAAAGCTGATTTTGTCTCAATAATGAGACACTCAAGATCATCCCTTTTTTGAGCTTTAGGGAATTCCATTTTCTTCCTTTCACAAACCCCTTTTGGATTTGTTCATCCAAACTCCGAAGGTCCCATCATGGTTTCTTCACTCGAGGATTCTGTATGGTCGTCCCTTCAGGTTAAGGGTTAAGCCTGAACCTCACACCTTGAGGTATCTTCCTTTTTCAGGTTTAGGTTAAACCTGAGTCTCGCTTCGACGAGGTTCCTCGTTTTGACGAAATGTTTTCTTTCAGTCCCATCATGGTTCTTCCCATCGAGGAATTCATGCTTTGTATATCCATCCAGGATAGGATTCTACTCGAGCTTCATCTCACGAGGCGTTTTCCCAAAAATGTCCCATCATGGTCCTCAAGTATTCCTTTCCCCATTCTGGTTATCTTGAGATATCTTCGTCCCATCCAGGTTAAGGGCTAAACCTGAATCATTCCAAAAGTTGATCTCGTCTCACCCATGAGACTTGATCAAAATTCTTACCTTTCATCATTTCAAGATTTTCACCCAAAAGTCCCATCACGATTTACTCATTTCTATCATCCAGTCATATCATTGTCGAGGATTTCGTCTCCCCAAAACCATTCATGATAAGATATTAAGCCTGAGAAGCCATGTCTTTCAAATAAATTCTTCCACACCCAGTTCAGGTCTGTTGACTGGAGCATTTCCAAAATTTGGAGTGTTTTCTTTGCCACTAAGCTCGACTTTCAATTGGCTTAGTAGCAAAGAGGGGCATCTGTGAACACCCCAAAATTTTCAAAATCTTATAAATATTCTCTTTTTGCCCCTGACCCCATTTTTTGAGTAATTGAGTCAGTTTTAAATCTAAATTCCATTTTATTTCTCAAATTTTACTAAAATTAAATTCATTTTTACATATCTGACTCGATCTTGAATCCAGATCGAGTGTTAAAATTCAAATCTAAGCTTCACTATTCAATTTTCATATTAAATTTTACAAAAACACCAAAAGTAAATTCTAAAATGCTCAGATAGTCGATCCAGTGTCCATTTGTATTCGAGACTCTATATTCCTCGGTTCGAGGTTTAAACCTCGAATATTTCTTCAAAATCCGAATGTAAACCCATTTTCTGAAGAAAATTCCAAAAGATAACCTTGAACTTTCAAAAAACCCTTTTTTTGTAAATATTTTTGAAAATTTTGCAAAATTAGTTTAAATTCCTTAGTTTTTAGAGTTTTATTCCAAAAAATACATATATATATATATATATATATATATATATAGAGAGAGAGAGAGAGAGAAAATGAAGAAGAGAACAAAATAAATAAGTATAGAAGAAAAATAGTTTTGAGAAACCTCCTTTTTGAAAATGTCCTTTTTCTAAAAACCCCCTTTGAAAATTGTTTTTTATGAAGAACCACCTTTTAGAAAACACTTAAAGGGAGCCCCTTTTTGGAATTTGAGGAAAATTGCAACGGCCATCATCCGTTCACACCCTCTACCGCCTCTTCACCCCCGCACCTTCTTCCTTCTTCTCATCCACCTTCACCTCTCTTTCCCTCTTCTTCTTCTTCACCTTCCTATTTCCTCTGGTCTCCCCCCCCCCCCCCCCAAATAACAGAGAAAGGTCGGTTACCTCTGTAACCGCAGGTAAGTAATCCTTCCCCTTCATTTTTTTTTGGTAAGACCCTCTTCTCCATCTACTACATTCCTTTGTTTGGATCACTTAGGCTTTATTTTTAGTTACTTTTGAATGTCTCTTTTTTTCTTCATTTTTCGGCATTTCCCTGTACCGATCTTTCTTGTGCTTCCTCATTTATGTTCTTTCATTTACATCTGAAGGCACGAGAGGTGGGAATTGGTCTGCATATAGCAGGACCGATCCTCCCTGTGCAACATCAATGGAATGATCATTCCAACAAACTCGCTTTTGTTTATTGAGTTTTTTTTTTTTATCCTTCGATCGAACATTTGTTCATACTTCATCTTCCCATTTTGTTCTCATTATCTGTTGGCATATAAATTCCCATTCGTATTTTTTCTTTCTTTCTTTTTTCTCTCTTTGATTTTCGGTTCGCATTTTCCCTGTTGTTTTCAAATTTTTTTTTTAGTTTTATTGTGATTTTCCTTTTCTTACTTCAATTGTTATGCCATAGCTGATTTGCAATTTCTTTTCATTAATCCATTCATGCTTTGATCTGCACTCTTTATTACTGCATGCTTTCATCGGTTCATTAGGCTGCCTTGCTTTTTCTTTACTATGATTTATGTCTTCCTTGGCTTGTAATTTCATTTGATATAACTTACCACCTTATTAAGTTTATCGCATTGCTGTAACGATCTTCCATTGACCCTGCATCTTATCCCTATTCCTTAAGTATGTTTGCATCATAAAGCCCCCATACTATCAAGTTCAGCTGGAAAGGAGGCCATTGTTGATATATCAGATACAAATGAAGGAAAAGGGGGCATACCTAGCCAGCAGCGTGGTACAATGTCAAGAACTGTTCATGGTTCAGAAGTCAAGCAAACTAAAGGTGCTCTTCCTGAAGTTTTTTTTTTAACAAGGATTTTGATCTTAAATTTGACATTAAATAAGTCTTGTACGTAATTGTTTTTCTTATACTGCATCTTTTTCAAGTATTAGGTTCTGCAGTGTAAAAGTTCATTGAACTGTGCTTTTTGCTGGATATGGTTCATTTGTGGTCTAGATGAATGTTGGGTGTCATTTCTCAGGGTTTGAAGGGGATATCAAACTTCATTTTTATTGGTGAAGATGAATTAAACTGATAACTTAACACTAATAAACTTTCGCTAAGAGTTTGGTGCTTATGTGTCATTAGCTTGTGATGCATATTGTGGTTTCAATGTGTCAACCTTTTTGTGTATCGTGTATCTTGATGACAATATCAGACTACCCATATAAGAGTCACATGATCCCCTCATTCAGGTTACATCGGCATCATGCTCATATGAGTTAACACTCTTTTTAACTCATGAATAGGACAATTTGGCTGGGGCAACATTTATTTTGCAAAAAAAAATATTGTCTTATTGACCCAATTGTGGCAAATCAGCTATTATAAATTCCTTTTAATGAACTGAAGTTAGTCCTGTGTGCCAAAGCCATTGCTTGATATATGAGAAACCTAATTTTGTTTTTGTAGACTGTTATTGCACTTAACTTTTTTTTTCTTCATGGTTCCTTATTTGCGACTATGGGACAGAAAAATCTGGCTTAGCGAAAAAGGGAAAGAGAGATAATAGTCAGATGTCAATCACATGTGCTATGGTTGTGTGCATTTCAGCTTTTTGAGAAAACACCATATCATGCAAGTTATGTAACTATTCTTGATGAAAGATCATCAAGATGCATTCCAGAATGTGATCATACAACAATGTACCCTGTACAAAAGTCAATGCATATTTTTTTGATTATCTGTGATACGAGAGAATCATTCTTCAATGCAGAGACGAGTACATAGAATTCTAGAAGGTGATTCAAGAAGATGTACAGGAATTTGATGATCGCTTGGAAGAAGAAGAGTTTGATGCTGCAGAATGGAAACAGGTGGCAGATTCTCTAGAGAAAAAGGTAAGCTTATGACTTACTGTAGTGTTCCATCTTCTGAGAGAAGTATCATCTTTTGGTAAACTTCATTTGATCCATTTACGGCGAAGGATGTTTAGAAACAGGAAGGACCCAATGTTAAGCTGTTAATACAATGTATACAACACTTTATCTATGCACCTTGGCCATGGGTAGTGGGTGATCCATTGTAGCTATTGCGTTCAGATAAAGCATTCTGGGACAATATATACCACATTTATGTAAGTTTACATTTTCTAATTGTCGAGTGCCTGCAGATATGCTGACAGTTGGGCTCAAAATAATGAAAATAGCAGGGGCAGTCATTGGGGTTGGCTGAACAATAATATTGAATTATGACATACTCACCTATGTACAAATGGCTAGTGAATCTGAGTATATAGCTGTTGGTTAGAGAATTCAGTGGCATACACCAGAGAAATTTTTGCTGAACCATCTTATAAGGAATCCAGGATATTTCAGTCCAATTTTCATCCCATCTCTTAAATTTGGTATTTGGTCTAAAGCTAAAGACCTCACGTGATTTCAAATGGGCCTGCTCCTTGTTCATGCCAATCCATTAAAAATCAATCCCAAATTGCTGGAATTTGTTTGGCCGAGAGCCATACTTTGCTTGGCCTTAGCTTCATGGCTTGTGGGATCGTCCTGTCAATTGACTGTGAAATCCACTGCACAATAATGCTCCTCATCTCAGCAATCTGTCTTTCATGGCGTGGTCTCTAATATCTTGTGGCATCTCATCTATGCAGCTTAAGATACATGTATGTGCTTTCTTCTTCTTCTTTTTTTAGTTTAAAATGTGGGTTTCATTTTCATATTTCTTGCATTCATGAACATAGATCCTTGCAAAGTAGAATATATACCTCATCTCACGACATCCATGCACACACATCTGCATTTTCCCACCTCATCATACTATGGTAAGATTTGGTTGCATCTCTATGCTCCATACACCATCACCATTCTTTTATTATCATAATCCAGAAATATTGTGAAGATTTTAATTTATTAAGGCTTTATGATGTTTCCCTTGTTAGAATTTGCAACAATTTGTTGGATCAACCATAATATTCACTGAGATTAGTTCAATGATTCTTTAAATTGATGTAAATGTATGCATTCCCTTGATTAGCAACAAGCATGTTTTACAGGGTCCATTGTAGTTTACATTCGGGATTTGAGAGAGTCAAAAGGGGATATTGTTGGTGCTATGTGCATGGGATAAGTTTCTTTTAACATCATTTTTTTTTAAAGTACTTGCATACGTTCATTGTATATTTACGATTTGTCAGCAGCCACCAACTTGTTGGCAACATTACCTCTTGCAGCATTTAATCTCACTACGAGCACAACAACTCCACCTGCACATCTTTTACATTGTCTGTATCTCCTTACACAGCCACCCTCTTTGCACCCTCACCATACTACATTTCTGCACTATTACCTGTGCAAAACACCAATCCTCCTTTCATTTCCTGCATATCCATGACTCCTGTACATTCTTATTTGTTGCATTTGTCATGTTTCCTGTTTCATAGCAACTTGCATCTGTCTCACTTGCACATTAACCACTTCCATTTTTACCTGCTACAGCATCCCAGCACAACCCCCAGTTGCATCGATGACTTCACCGGCCATAGCAACACGTTAATTCAGCTATGCATCACTGTGCACATAATTCCTTCACTGCTGTACCACCCTCACATTTCCCTTTTCTCCTATGGTAGTCCAGTAATGAACTACCATAGCTGTTGCGTTTTCACAGTGGTTCACAATGAACCACTATGTCTTCTTTTCCTCTATGGTAGTTCAATAATGAATTACCATAGCTACTGTGCTTTCACAGTGGTTCACAATGAACCACTGTGTCTTCTTTTACTCTATGGTAGTTCAATAATGAACTACCATAGCTATTGTGCTTTCACAGTGGTTCACAATGAACCACTGTGTCTTCTTTTCCTCTATGGTAGTTCAATAATGAACTACCATAGCTATTGTGCTTTCACAATGGTTCACAATGAACCACTGTGTCTTCTTTTCCTCTATGATAGTTCAACAATGAACTACCACAAGCGGCTGTGTTTTCACATTGGTTCACAATGAACCACCGCGTCCTCTTTTTCTTCTATGGTAGTTCAACAATGAACCACCATAACTGCTGGACCATTGTGTCCCCTTTCCCCTATGGTAGTTCATCAAGAACTACCATAGCTGCCATATTTCACAGTGGTTCACAATGAACCACCGTGTCTCTTCCTTTCTATGGTAGTTCATCAGAAACCACCACATTTCATGATGGTTCACCTTGGACCATCTTGGCTCTTTCTTTCATCCATTGCATATACCCTCTCACATATAGGCTTTCATTTGCTTATGGCATTGCATATATATATATATATATATACATATATGTATGTATACATATATATACAATATATATACATGTATATTTTCTCATAATATGCCATGTGCATCTTTCATTTAGCATGAGTACAACATCTTAAGTTAGAATTAACCATCTACCTTTTGCATTCATAGCCTAATTTCTTCCATTTCCTTTTATCTTGGCATTGTGCTAACTCCCTTTTTTTTGCAGGAATATGTGAAATGTCGAGCTGGAAGCTTTTTTATATTTCTAATTTCAGTGTTGTAATAAGCTAGACATTAATGAAAAACTCTATATTTTCAGCCTTAGATAGAATGAATGAGCATATAAATATCGTTTGTTTCATTATTCTCCTTCATTTCTGAAAAATTCATGAATGGGAACATGAATGGCATGTGCACCATTTTATAAAAGGTAATTAATCCTAAGTTGATGATTTACATCAATGGCCATAGTCAGGATGTAAACAAGACTTAAGATTTTCATCTTTTATGGAATAACATTGGATCCACATTGGATCCTTTTCAAAATTCATCATATTTTCTTTAAATATTTTCCTCTTTTATCAGAGTTTAGTTTAAAATTAATTCAATATATATATATATATATCAATGTCCATAGTTAGGATATATTGAAAGTTAAATTCACTTTTAAACTCTATAAAAGCATCAAAATATGTTTTATTCTTCACCTGAATTTAAATGTGATTATTATATAATACATTCAATGACCATAGTCAGGGATGTATTATATCTTCAATCTTACTTTAATTCATTTAAAGAATGAAATATGCTTTACAAATCCAATTTCAAAATCTTTAAATTCATTCATCATTTAGGATAGAATTACATCATATTTTCAAAATTCCAAGTGATCTTGAATATCTTTCTTCAATTCATCAATTCTATCTTATTTTCGAAAATCCGATTTCAAAGTCCAAGTTGAATTTGAAATTTCAAATTCATTTTATATTCAAAACTCCAATCAAATTCAAAATTCAACTTAACTTTGAAATTCTTGATTCATCTTCTAATTCCAAATTCAAGCTTCAGATTCAAAGTCCAATTTGACTCTAGAATCTCAAATTCATTTCTATATTCAAAAATTTAATTTCCAGATCAATTTTAAAGTTTAATTTAACTTTGAAGTTTCTGATTCCAAATTCAAGTTTCAAAATTCAAAATTTGACTTTGAAATTCATTTGTATATTCAAAATTCAAAATCTAATTTTAGTCAAGTTTCAAAGTTCACATCAACTTTGAAATTCCAAATTCATTTTTTCCAAAGATTCAAATCAATATCTCAAAATCATTTTCAAAGTTCAAATTTAACTTTGAAATTTCTGATTCATCTTCTGATTTCAAAATTCCAAATCAAGTTTGTTTCTTTATCTTCAAATTCAAAAATTAAAGTTTGAGATTGATTCTGAATCTCAAAATTTAACTCTTCCTAAATTTTAAATTCAATTTGGGTTTTCAAAAAAACCAGACCCATCTTCAAAAGTCTCATTTGGACTTTCAAAATCCAAATCCGAAGTTAGAATCTAATCCCAACTTGGGTTCAGATTTCTCAAAAGCAATATCCACTCTTGGATCCCAGACTTCGGATCCAATTCCATTTAGGATCCTAGAATTCAACTTCATTTTTGGATCTCAGACCTCAGATCCAAAATCCATTTAGGATCCAGAATTCAACTTTATTTTGGATCTCAGACTTCAGATCCAAATTCCAACTCGGATCCAGAATTCAACTCTATCTTGGATCTCAGACTTCGGATCCAATTCCATTTAGAATTCCAGAACTTAATCTCATCTTGGATCCTAGATTTCAAAACCAATTCCATTCCCAATTCCATTCCCAATTCCAGGTTTCAAATCCAAATCTATTTTGATTTCTAGATTTCAAATCCAATTCCATTTCAAATTTCATCTCTTCTCCTAAACCCAAGTTCAAAATTCAAATTCAAAGTCCATTTCTGACTCTGAAACTTCATTTCTTTTCTCTCAGCTTATTCCTTCAAATTCCAGATTTATTTTCCCAAAACTCTGATTATTTCAAAAAGACTTAGAACTTTAAATCTCTTTTTAGATCTATCTCAAGTTCTAAGTTAGACTCAACTATTCAAAAATCATTTCTTTATTCTATCATCACATTTTCACTTGGAAAGTCTCAGATTTCCAAAATCATTCTTTTCAAAAAAAAGAGCATACATCCTTGCATTGCACAAGCATGATTCTTTGTGCATTTAGACTTAGAATAAATTCTTAGATGATATTTTAGCAAAGCAAAGAGGCATAAATTCGACCCTTGGTTCGATTACCCCTAGTAAAGGCGCCAGGAACGGTCGAACCTCGTACCGACGAGCGAATCCCGTCTCCCAATTTTTTCCGCAATATTTTCAAAACGGAGGCAAGTAATTTTCTAAATATTTTCAAATTAAGGTCAAGTGAGACCTTAGCAAAAGAGTTTCTCTCTCTCTTCTTCCCTTTCTGTTCTCTTCTCTCTTCTTTTCTGTCATTTATTTCTCCCTTAAAAAAGGATAAATAGGGATTAGAAAGGAAAAGAGAAGGAAGAGAGAGAAATACCAAGAGAGGAAAAATTTTGCGATAATCACAATCCCTTATTCTCTCAAGCTCAACTTTCAATGTACCCATAATATGGCCGAGTATGAAGCTCTGATACAAGGCCTCAAAATACTGCAAGACTTCAATGTCAAAAGAGTACATGCCTTCGGCGATTCGTTGCTTGTTGTTAGTCAAGTTAACGCTGAGTGGCAAGTGAAAGATCAGAAATTGATCCCCTATCAGAAAATTGCCTTAGCTCTCATAGGCAACTTTGAAGAATTTCATCTCAATCATATCAAGAGAGAATACAATCATATAGCCGATGACTTAGCATGTCTGGGCTCCATTTTGTCGTTTAAAGATAGTGAATCCGGCCATTCCTTCGAAGTCGACAAACTTGATCAACCTGCCTTTATTTCAGCTAAACAAGTAAACCAAGCTACTCAGAAAGAGAAGCCTTGGTACCAAGACATCAAAGATTTTATTGAAACCGGTGAATTTCCACCAGAGATGTCAAGAAGGGAGCAACATGCAATCCAACGCATGTCCGCCTGCTATTTCATTCTTGCCAATATTTTCTACCACCGTGGGTTCAGTTCTTGGTACTCTAGATGCTTAGACAGAGACAAAGCCAGGAAAGTTGTCCAAGAGGCACACCAGGGAATTTGTGGTATCCATGTCGGCTACCAAACACTCATCAAGCAGATCATCCAGGTAGGATATTACTAGAAAACCATGCAGCAGGATTGCCATCGTTTTGTGAGAAAGTGCATCAAATGCCAAATGAATGCACCTTCCATTCATGCGCCAGCCGCATATTTGCAATCTGTGATTTCTCCTTGGCCTTTTTTGATGTGGGCCTTCGACGCGGTGGATCTGATTACTCCTTCTGCCTCTAATGGCCATAGATATTTTTTCACAACTACAGAATACTTCACCAAACGGGTCGAGGTTGTAACTTTTCGAACAATAGAAGGCCGACATGTGGTTTCCTTTATTCATAAAAGCATTTTATGTCGCTTCGGCGTACCACATGACATTTTGTTTAATAACGGTAGCCACTTCAAGAATGAGAGGATGAAGACCTTCTGTTCGAAGTTCAGGATCCATCATCACTTCCTGGCTCCTTATTATCCTCAAGGGAATGGTCAGGTAGAGGCCACCAATAAGATCTTGATTCATATTTTGGAAAGAACTATAGAAACATGCCGTGATTGGCAAGAGAAGATGCACGATGCACTTTGGGCATACCAAACCACCATTCAGACTCCAACCAATGCTACCCCTTTGAAACTTTTTTATGGGACCAAGGTAGTATTACCTCTCCACATTTAAATTTGCATCGCTCATAGAACTCTCGCTTGATCAGTATTAGCAGCAGAGGTTGGTACAACTTGACTTGTTGGATGAGAAAAGACTCAAGGCAGCAGAGCATGCTCAAGCATATTGTCAGAGGATAGCTCGACACTATGTCAAGTCTGTTATCGAGAGGAGATTTCGAGTTAATGATCTAGTACTCAGATCAACAATTCATATCAAGCATCGACCACAGGGCAAGTGGTCACCAAATTGGGAAGGCCCTTATGTGGTTAAGGAAGTGTTGCCTCGCAATTCATATCGTCTGATCAACGCAGATGGGGTGGAACTGCCGGATCCTATCAATGCTCTGCACTTGAAGAAATTTTATACTTAAAGTGCTCATTCAAAGCCTTTGTACTCTTCAAAGATCCTTTTTCAATAAACAATGATCTTCTATCATTCTAATATTCTTCTTTATTATACTGGGGCATTTTATTTTGTACATACATTTATCTTATCTTCAACTTATGCAAGCAGGATCAGACAAACTCTTTTTCCTTAATTTTATCAATTTTTATTAATCTTTTTGTCAATCTTTATCAGTTTTATCAATTTTTATTCATCTTTATTAATTTTCCATTAATTTTATTAATTTTTTGTCTAAACTTTATTTCTTTTCCCCTTTCAGGATAAGGGATAAACCTGAACCTCGGCCTTCAAGGTATTCTTTTCCCCTTTCAAGTTAAGGGATAAACCTGAACCTTGTTCTTCGAGGTTTTCTTTTCCCCTTCAGGTTAAGGGACAAACCTGAACCTCATTCTCTAAGGTATGTCCCTTTCAGGTTAAGGGATAAACCTGAATTATTTTCCATAAATTCCTCAATTCTCATAAATCTTTATTCTATTCTCCTTCAGGATAAGGGATAATCGTGAAGACATCATAAATAATTCAAATCTTAGACCATCATGGGTCAAGAATTTTGAATGAATCTCTCATCTTCTTCGTGATCGTCAGATTCAGTTCATAACCTTTTGTCGATCCCTCCAAGATCCGACTTCCGGGTTGGAATTATTTCCTTCCCATCTGAGTTCCAACTCAGGTTTTGTTTTTCATTTTTTATTTTCTTTTTAAAGATTTGGGTTCTAACTTGGGTCGCATTTTTTATATTTTATTTCTGAAGTCCTGAGTTTCGACTCGGACTTCCTTTTGGATCTAATGCTTGCGTTGGGCCGATCGTTGCTTTGAAAATCCAATCGCTAAAACTCAGGTTTTCCCTTTATTTTCTTTTTAAAGATTCGGGTTTCGACTTGGGTCTCATTTTTATCTTCCATTTTTTGAAGTTTTGAGTTCTGACTCGGGCTTCCTTTTGGATCCAATGCTCGTATTGGACCATATGTTACATCGAAAATTCGAGTTTTCAAACTCAATTTTTCCTTTTATCTTTTATTTTAAAGATTTGGGTTCCGACTCGAGTTTTCCCTTTTATGTTACATTTTCGAAGTTTCGAGTTTCGACTCGGGCTTTCTTTTGGATCCAATGCTCGTATTGGACCAATTGTTACGTAAAAAAATTGAGTTTTAAAACTTGATTTTCCCTTTTATCTTTTATTTTGAAGATTGGGGTTCTGACTCGGGTTTTCCCTTTTATCTTACATTTTCAAAGTTTCGAGTTCCGACTCGGGCATCCTTTTGGATTCAATGCTCGTATTGGACCAATTGTTATGTCAAAAATTCGAGTTCTCAAACTCGATTTTCTGTTTTATCTTTTATTTTGAAGATTCGGGTTCTGACTCAGGTTTTTCCCTTTTATCTTCCATTTTCGAAGTTTTGAGTTCCGACTCGGGCTTCCTTTTGGATTCAATGCTCGTATTGGACCAATTGTTACATCAAAAATTCAAGTTTTCAAACTCGATTTTCCCTTTTATCTTTTATTTTAAAGATCTGGGTTCCGACTCGAGTTTTCCCCTTTATCTTCCATCTTCAAAGTTTCGAGTTCTGACTCGGGCTTCCTTTTGGATTCAATGCTCGTATTGGACCAATTGTTACGTCAAAAATTCAAGTTTTCAAACTCAGATTTTCCTTTTTATCTTTTATTTTAAAGATTCGGGTTTCGACCCGGGTTTTCCCTCTTTTATCTTCTAGTTTTGAAGTTTCGAGTTCTAACTCGGGCTTCCCTTTTGATCCGATGCTCGTATTAGACCAATCGTTTCTTCAAAAATTCAAATTCTAAACTCGGGTTTTCCTTCTTTTATTTTGAAGTTTCGTGTTCCGACTCGGACTTTCCTTTTGATCCAATGCTCGTATTGGACCAAAGTTTTCCTTTAAAAAATCAAGTTCTGGACTCGGGTTTCCACTCCCTCTCAAGTTAAGGGATAAACCTGAACTTCGTTCGTCAAGGTATTTTCTTTCCCCTTCAGGATAAGAGATAATCCTGAAAACCCCAGTAATCATTCCCGCTTCGATTTTCGAATGTCTTTAGAATGCCGGTCTCCTTTTCAACTCTCAGTTGAAAAATCCAGTGCTCGTATTGGTACATTTTCAAAACCCAGTACTCGTACTGGTATATTTCAAAATCCAGTGCTCAAACTGGTGTTTTTTCAAAAATCCAGTGCTCGTACTGGTACATCTTTCAAAATCAAGTGCTTGTACTGGTGCATTTTCGAAATTCAGTGCTCGTATTGGTGTATTTTCAAAAATCCAGTGCTCATACTGGTACATCTTTCAAAATTCAGTGCTCGTACTGGTGCATTTTCAAAATCCAGTGCTCGTATTGGTGTATTTTTCAAAATTCAGTGCTCGTATTGGTACGCCTTCAAAATCTAGTGCTTGTACTAGTGTGTCTTCAAAAATTCAATGCTAGTGCCTTTTCAAAATCCAGTGCTCGTACTGGTACATCTAGCGCTCGTGCTAGTGTCTGGCTGACTGATCAGTTAGTCCCCCAAGTTCAGTCTTTGCGCTAACCGTTCATCACAATTTAAGCTATAAATTCTTAATTCCAACCTTCGGGTTACCATTCTATAAAAAAAACAACCATTTTCTCTTGGGAAGGACTCTCTTCTAGGGAGAGTTCGAGGAAGCTCGTTTCTTTTGCATGCAATCATTTTATCATTTGCAAGAACCCTTTTTCCAGGGAGAGTTTGAAGGGACTCGTTTCTTCACGAACTGTTTGCAAAACAACAACCCATTTTTTATACAAAAGAACCCTTTTTCCAGGGAGAGCTTCGATGGAAGCTCGTTTCTTTTTGTAGCCCCAAATTTCTCAATTTTAGCCACCCCCTTGAGGACCCTCTTCTAGGGAGAGTGTGATGGACTCGTTCCTCTGTGATACTTTTTCAACCTCATTTGCGGCCACCTTTTTATAAGAAAAGCCTAGAGATAGGGAGTTTTAACGAAAACTTAATTTCTCTTCAAAAGTTCTGTTTTGCAAACACCTCCTCTTTAGGGAAGAGAAGAGTATTTCCTATTTCTCATTCAAGTAAGGGCCAAGCCTGAGTCTCTCTTTTTGGGGAAACAGAAAGGAGAATTTTGTCACGGATGTATCGATTTAATGTCAAGCAATTCCTTTCATTAAAGATTTCTAGAACATTTTGCCAATTTTCTACCAAAAACAGTTGTTGATCTCAAAGCTTTTATTACACAAAGAATTACCTTGAACCACCTTCAGTATTGTTTACAAAAGGGCAAGACTTTTTGCGAAGAAAGAAGAGAATTCAAGCTTTTTCTGTTGATCAACCAAGAGGATGAAGAAAAACATTCGTTATGACCGGCGAAGGAAAATTCAATGATGTTGAAAAGCCATAAGTGAATTGATATTGATCATAGCTATGACACATTCTTAAAGACCATTTTTTTGGCAGTAAGGCAGTGAAAATATCCTGAGCGATAAAAAGAATTCACTCAATCCACATCTCCTCAGTCATTTAAGCTGTAATTAAATATCTGCAAAAGGGATCTCTCAATTGCCGTAAAGTTGAAAACGAATATGCGAGCTAGACCCTCAGAGCCAAAGAAGATTTGGATCATCTCCGAGATGAAGAAGTTTATGACAGATCCTTCCAGAAAAAGTTCAGATCACTGTCAAGATGAAGGCAAATGTGATGAACCTCCCGACAAACCCTAAAGGATATTTGATTTTTGCTATCATCAAAAGATTCTCAACCCAAGAAATAGAATCATTAGTATAATTCCTGAGAAAAAGAAGAATCGGAGCATCTCCAAGATGAAGGAGTTTATGATGTACCCTTCCCCCAAAAAAAAGAAAGTCAGGACATCTCCAAAATGAAGGATGATGTAATAAACTTCTCCCCAAAACCTGAGAAAGCTCAATATCTCAAAAAAAGTGCCAAAAAGATCATTGTGAGTAAAACTCAGATATCAAACTACCAAGAATCTTCTTTATTTATGTGAAATTCCTTTATCAATATATTTTCACAGAATTGCTTTTATGAAACTAAGAATATTTTCTCTCTATTTTATATCAAGAAAATGGATAGCTTCCTTGAAAAAACTCAACAACAACAAATTTGAATCTGATTCTTGATTCTACGGAGTTAGCCCAATTAGAGGTAATACTCTAGGTAGAAAGAGGTGATATTTTTCGCATTAAACATGCATATTTCAATCATTTTGGATCAACTACAAATTTTGCATCTTATTGGCAATTGTTATCATCGCAAAATTTTTCCCCTCCCTTGCGAGAGAGAAATGAATTTCGCGAGTCAAACTCGACCAAAGTTTTAAAAATGGTTTTTGAAAATTAACCTGCCTTCGTTTTGAAAATTTGCGGGAAAATTCCATGGAATGGGATCCGCCTGTCGGTACGAGGTTCAACCGTTCTTGGCGCCTTTACTAGGGGTAATTGAACCAAGGACCAATTATGTGCTTTAAATCGACTCAAATAGCTAAATTATGCTTTATTTTTCCTAGAATGCACAAAGAATCAGGCTTGTGCTATGAAATTTTAAAAATAATGCAAGTTTGAGAAAATATGATGTTTGCTTTGGAAAATTGAAATATGCTTGAAAATTGATTGGAAAAGTACTTGAAAATTGAATTCTTGGGAAAATCATTGAAGTTCATTGGAAATCAGAAATTTGCACTGGAAAATGAATACTCAGGAAAACTTGTACTTTGGAAAATCGATTTTGAGATTTAGATTGCTTTTCTGAGGAAATGGATTTGAGAATTCTGAGAAACTCAAGAAATTTATTGGAAAAGGATTTCTGAAAAGGAAAATGAATTCTCAGGAAAACAGGAATTCTGAGAAAATGGATTTCTGAAAACTTGGGATTTTGAAATTTGAGAATGTTAAAACATAGGAAAATCTTGATTTGAACTTGGGAAATACTTTGAAATCTCATTTGAAAATTTAGAATTCTGGGAAAATCCAATCCTGAGAAAGACTTGGTAAATCCTTGAGAAAATTGATTTTTTTTTAAATTGAAATTTGAAAATGAGTTTGAAAATAATGCAATTTGAATAATATGAATGAATGAATATGAATTTGAAAGGGAATTTCAATTGAAGAATTGGGAAATCCTTTTGAAACTTTGAGAAATGCAGTGCATTTTTGAAGTTAGCCTAAGTGTGTAGGCTGAATGTGGCTAATATGAAGATCATAAATCTTGGTTTTCTTCGTATTCTGACTATGGTCATAAATACGAATTCCACCGAGTTTATAAACTCTCTAAGAGCATGTTCACGTGCCATTCGTGTTAACCATAGTGGATTTGGAAAAATGTGCATGAATGACACATTCAGATATTGAATTTACAGAAATTAAACTATATGCAATGCAGTCCTATTCTAAGCAGAAAAGTAAATCTTATTTCAAATATTACATTGATATTACATTGAATTGAAATAAAATAAGATAAAACTAAGTCTTCTTCTTGAATTTTCCTGCAAAACTAGAAAACAAGGTTAGCACAAAAATGTAGGTTTTACTGAATTTATCCGAAAATATGGGAAATTATCGGATATTATTCAGATATAAACCCAAATTCATACCCCCTTTGATATAAACATGATAAATAATGAATAAATTTTGACAATGAACTTGGAAATTCGAAATTGGTGTCAAAATAACCAAAATACCCCTGATGACCTTGAAATCAGGGTTTTATGAAAGAGATTTTATAAATTTTGGAATTTTGAAAATCAAATGAAATAAATCAAATACAATATGATGAAATATGATGATCATGAAAATTTATGGAATTAGAAATTAAAATTTTGAAATTATGGTCAAAATGACCAAAATACCTCCGATAACAAGACTATGGCCTTGAAACTAGGGTTTTCTGAAATAAATTTTGCAAAATTGAAAAATATAAAATGTAAATGACATTAAAATTAATCCTAATATGATTCTACATGCTTATGTACATGATAAAAACCCTAAAATGGTGAAAATATCATAAAATATCGAATTTAACCTGATTTTCGCTTGATTTTCACTTCTGAATTTAAAGACAAACTAACATATAAAGCAAATGAACTTGGAATTAAGCCAAATTTGGCATGAACACCTAAATTAACCCTAAAAATAGAATGGAGCTCTAAAAAATATTTTTTTGTATTTTTAAATATGGAAATTCAAATAAAACCCTAAATTTTATGATTTTTGCCTAAAATGCTGATTCTAAATAGAATTTTGGATAACAAAATTCCATAAAAATTTCCCAAATTCTATGGGGTGATAGAGGACAGTAAGGCAAGGGTTTTGTACTTTTACACTTTCTGGTTTTGACCTATGGTCAGAGCTGTGTCACTCCAGCAAGTCGGATCAGAATCCGGCGACTCCAGTAAATGAAGGAAAAAGACAGGTTTCGATAGAAAATATGAGAAAAATAGTAAACAGATGGGAAAAAGTCTCCAATTGTGGGAACATGTCCCTGACAAACAAATGAAAATTTTGTCTTCTTATAGAACTAGGATTCGGGTTACAGTTTGTAAAAAGGCAGACTGTTATCAGAGACCTAAATCTCTGGAATTTCGGGATATTGAAATCTGTCAGACAGAAAATAAAATTTTGAGAAAAATACTGAAACAGTTCCAAAAATTCCCAAATTTTGAGAAATGACAGGAAAACATGTTAGGAACAACTTTCATGTTGAAAGTGTTTGCGGAAGATCTATGGATTCGGTGGACTCGGTGCATTAGGGTTTGTCTATACCCTCATGAAGGAAAATTGAGATTTTCCCATGGAGATGGAAAATCTGATTTTTCACAGAGGTCAAACTAACTCGAAAAACCTCAAAATTTTTAGATCATCAGTAGATTTGATTACAAATCCATTGCGATTTTTAAAGAATGATCTGGATCTCCCACGAGGGTGGTGCCGAAGGTTTTTTTTCTGCTAAAGCGCAAACTGGAAGTTCAAAAAGACAGAAAACCCGATGTAGGGTTTAATCGATTTAGAAAGGTTCCAAAATTTGAACGAACCTGGGTTTTTGGCATAATAACACAGACAAATCAACCTAACTACCATAAAATTTTTAGGATTTTTAAATGAAAAATTGAACACAAAATTATAATTGGACTAAACACATGGATTTAAATTTACAAACTATCAATGAAACTTTAAAAAAGATAACTAAATGAATGAAAAACAAACTAAACATTTATTAGAAATAATAAGAAAAAGAAAAGAATCGGAGAGGCATGCTTGAAATTTATTTTAGCTATTTGGAATGAGGGGCTTCATCCATTGAACGGATGGACCACCTCATCCGTATAGCCCTAAGTGCATGTAAAACATAAAAAAAAAAAGAGAAAGCCTTATTACCTTGGCTTGGTAGGCTGGAGCCAATGGAGGTTTGAAATTCCACTAGAGGGGGGGTGAATAGTGAAATACGATGCAGATCGATAAAATAAAAAATAAGGCAATAAGGCACAACACAATAAACATAGGATTTATACTGGTTCGGCCGAGTTATTGACCTACATCCAGTCCCCAAGTAAAACACTTGAGCCTTCCACTATAACATCCGAGTCACCGGATAAATAGTACAACACCCTCTTCCTCAGAGGTCTACTTCTCTCAACAGAGAAGGGAAACACCCTCTTCCTCAGAGGTCTACTTCTCTCAACAGAGAAGGGAAACACCCTCTTCCTCAGAGGTCTATTTCTCTCAACAGAGAAGGAAAACACCCTCTTTCACAGAGGTCTACTTCTCTCAACAGAGAAGAGATACAGCAGAGATCAGAAAGTTACAACACTTTCCTATAGAACCTTCAGAATGATATGCAGAGTATGAATGCACGTATGAAGATTCTCAGAATGATCTTTTTCTTTTCTTACACACTCTTGTATTTTTCTAATAGATTTTGTTGACTTTTTCTCTTTCTTTTTCTAAGCTCTTTTCTCAGAGTGTCGAGCAGGAAATTTTCTCGTTGAATGCTTGCTTGTCTTTTCACACTGTTGTGTTTGTATATATATAGTCTTTAGAAAACTAGTCGTTGTCTTTTTGAAATGATTGTCCTTTTGGGATATGAGAAGTCAGGTCATTTCAAAAACAACTTAGTGTGAAAAAGATAAGTGTACTATATTGCTTTTTCAAAAAGTCTTCTTTCCATACGAAGCATTTTTTGAGTACACTATTCGTTGGTGTATTTTAAATGAGTTATTCTTTGTATTAGGTCTTTTCTCATAATAAATGTTCTGTAGTATTTTTGAACGTTGAAGTGTAGTTTATCATGCAGTTTTGTCTTTACTCAATTTAATGGTTTGTAGTACATTGAACGTTGGAATATATTCTATCATGTAATTTTGTCTTTACTCAATTTAATGAATATTAGTATATTAATATTTTTCTTACAAGTCGTCACTTATAATAAATGTATGTAAGTGTGATAAATGTTTGTTGAGTACTTTATTTATAAATGGTCATTTCTTAAAAGCTTTTTGGAATAGTATTTAATGTTTACAGAAGGAATGATGACTTTAAGTAAGTCGACATTCTTGAGTATGAGTTTTATTTATAAATAAATAGTCAATTCTCAAATGCTTTTTGAGGTGGCATTTAATGCTTACAGAAAGAAATGGTTATTTCTTATTTTAATAAAATAATATTTATTTTCTCAAATCGTCAATTCTAAAATGAATGGTTGTGAAGTACACTAAATGCTTGAGTAATACTTATATTACAAATAGTCATTTCTCAAATAAATGCTTGTGTATTATCTTTTCATAATTTGTCTTTTCTTATATAAATGTTTATGTATTATGAACCAAAATTTCTTACGTAAAAATTTGTGTATTATGAACTAATGCATTTTGTCTTTTTTTACATAAATGCTTATGTATTATGAACCAATACATCTTTTCATATTTTGTCTTTTCTTACATAAATGCTTATGTATTATGAACCAATACATCTTTTCACATTTTGTCTTTTCTTCATAAATGCTTATGTATTATGAACCAATACATCTTTTCACAATTTATCTTTTCTTACATAAATGTTTATGTATTATGAACCAAAATTTCTTACGTAAATGTTTGTGTATTATGAATTAATTCATTTTGTCTTTTTCTTTCATATTTGAAATCATTAGCTTTTATATCTTTTCAAGTTGTCTTTTTCATAAATGCATGTTAGAAGGTACAATTAATGCTTTTGAAATCATGAGCTATTATATCTTGTCAAAATGACTTTTTCATAAATGCTTGTAAGAAAGTACAATTAATGCTTTTGAAATCATGAGCTATTATATCTTGTCAAAATTACTTTTTCATAAATGCTTGTAAGAAGGTACAATTAATGCTTTTGAAATCATGAGCTATTATATCTTGTCAAAATGTCTTTTTCATAAATGCTTGTAGGAAGTACAATGATTTGTTTCAAAAAGGTGTTTTTGAAATGCTACAATATACATAACGTATCCTTTTATGAAAGCTTAACTTTTTGTAAATAAATGGCTTGTATGATTTCAAAGATATAGTCTAATATGAAATATGCATGCTTCTGAAGGTTCTGTTACATATGACTCTAAAGAAGAAAAAAAATCTTCATCTTGAGGAAGCCGATCTTCTAGGATAATCTTTATGAATGTATGGCCCATCAAGCTTTTTCTTCAAAGTAGTATGATTGCATCAAATAGTTGCACTTGATCAAGTTGTCTTCACTCTTCTTAAGTGAAATAACCTTGCATCAAATACTCGTTAAATACATAGCACATCATATCCAGTCATAATATAACATATTCAGTTTCACATATGAAAGCATATCATATTTATCATATCTCATGAAAGCATATCATGTATTTATCATGTATCATATATATGCATCATGAAAGCATATCATATTTATCATGTATCATCAAAACATAGTTTCTTAACAAGGTTGTCAAGGAAGGAGATGAGGCTGATGTGTTGTTGGTATGGCTGCAGCTGGATGTTGGGGAGGGTGAGGCTGCATTGGTGGCTCGTTGTAGATGGCGTCAAGGGCTGCTGGATGCTTCTTGGAGGTTACATTTCCTTTGGCTGAACCGAAGAAGAGGGATGCTTCAACGTGGACAGACCGGCTGGAAGTGGTGGTGCTGGAGTAAAGGTGGCTGCACCGGCTGAAGGTGGCTGTGCTGTGATAGCTGCTGAAACAAAAGAAGCCTCCCTGCTGGAGGTGACTGTGTGATGCTGCAATGATAACCAAGGGAGAGAGAGAGAGAGAGGTTGAGGGATTTTTGAGGCACCCGTATCTTTCTTTTTTCTTTAAAAACTTAACTTAGGCCTTAATCTTCTCTCCAACTTAGGTCTTAATAGCCTAATGAAAAAGAAGATCCCCCCTTTCCGTGAATGGGCTGGAGGCTAGGGAAAAAGAAGGAAGGAAGGAAGGGAAGAAGGAAAGAAAGGGAAGAAAAGTAGGAAAGAGAGAAGGAAGAAAGAAAAGGAAAGAAAGGGGAAGAAATGAGAGGGAAAGAGGAAAGAGAAAGAAAATGAGGAAAAAAATGGAAAGTGGGGCTGGAGGCTTGGTTGACCCCCTTGTGGGTCCCACCTCTCTAAAATGAAATAAATAAATAAAAATCAATAAAAACAAAAACAAAAACAAAAACAAACAAATAAAAAGAATCTTTTTTTGTTTTTTAATAAAACAGAAATGTAAATGAATGGGCCATCTCAGAGTGGGTCCAAATTTCAACCTTGAAATTCATTTTGAAGATTAGAGGGGTAAAATAGTCTTTTCAAAAAAAATTCAGACGAAATGAGCTATTTTTGGCAGTTTTAGAAACGAGTTCGGATTTTGAAGTTCAATACCCCATTGCAAAGCAAATCCAGTGTAGAATTTAAAAATGTAATTTTGAAAGAAACTCTGATTGTTTTTCTTGAGAAAATGCTTCCAAATCTATTTTCAGACAAAACGAGCTCGGATTTTGAAGTTCAATACCCCGTTGCGAAGCAAATCCAGTGTAGAATTCAAAAATTTGAGTTTGAAATAAATCCAGATTATTTTTCTTGAGAAAATATTTCTAAATTTAGACTCTTGGGGGTAAAAATGTCAATTTTGAAACTCAGGGTTTGAAATTGATTTCTGAAAGCTTTTAAAACTCCATTTGGATTGAAATTTATAAAACTGGAGTTTTGGACTTCGAAAATGAAATGAAATGTGATGAAATGTTATGAAATGCTGAGAAATGATATGAAATGATGAGAAATGACATGAAATGCTATGCAAAATGCTAACCTTGAATAAAGAATTTTGGATGTCAGACCCCGATTGACACTTGTATTAGTTTAAAAAGCATTAAAATTGATAAAATTTGCAAAATAGCTCAAGAAATGGTTTTCGGGACTCTACTGGGTTAGAGTGACACTGAAAATTGGGGTTCGAGCTGGATTGAACTGAGATGAGCTAGATTGAGCTGGGTTTTAGAGTTTCAGAACTCAAATGAACTGACCAGGCACTGACTCAAGTGACCTTTCCGACTGAATTTTCAGGAAAAGCTGCCATTTTTAGAGAAATAGTACGGAATGGTCACTGAAGCGAAGTGAATTACGAATCTGAGCTAACTTTGAGCTAAAACAAAGGTCAGTAATACTGACATGAACTAAAATCAAAGCTCGAACACTAGCTCAATTGGCTGAACTCAGCTCAGTTTCAGCTGAAAGAGCTGAAATGGACTAAAATGGGCTCCTTGACACTTGGAAATGGTTTTGAACTAAAACTGGAGCACTTGAACTTTTGGTGAGCTCAAGTTAGACTCTGGGGAGTATGACTGACTATGAATGACTGTCTCAGAGACAATTGGCTTGGATTTGAGCAAGAAATGAGCTCATTTTTGAAGAAATGATCCCATTTTGGCAGGAATGATCTAAAATGAAAATGGTTTGTTGATTATGAGCTCAGATGAGCTTGAGATGACTGATATTCTAACTATTTTGAACTGACCCATAAGCTTGGTTGACTCCGACTGACTGGGGTTCGGGATGACCTAAGGGTAAAATGGTAATTTTCCTAATAAAAATGGGTAAAATGGTGATTTTTTTGAAATTGACTCGAGGTTTGACTCCTACATTGACCTAACAGGGTTGACACTGCACGAGAAGTGTTGTTTGAGAATGGATGATGAAAATTTGGGGTGTTTACAGATGCCCCTCTTTGCTACTAAGCCGGCTTGAAGACGAGCTTAGTGACAAAGAAAAACACACCAAATTTGGGCTATAAAAATGCCTCAGTTAGAAGGATCTGACTGGTTATGAAGAGATTAGCCCTGATGAAAATGGTAGATATGAAATGGAGAATAAAGAAGAAAAATTTTACTTCAAAAGAAGTGAGATTTAGGTTTTGCCCTTAACCTGGATGGGACGGGAAATACCTCGTGTAGAAACGAAGCTCAGATTTAGCCCTTAACCTGACCGGGAATGAAATACCTCATCAAAATAAGGCTCAGGTTTAACCCTTAACCTGATCGGGAAATAAAATACCTCGTCAAAGGAGGCTCAGGTTTGTACCCTTATCCTGATTGGGCGAGAAAATGAAATACCTCATCAAAGGAGGCTCAGGTTTGTACCCTTATCCTGATTGGGTGGAAAATGAAATACCTCATCAAAGGAGGCTCAGGTTTGTACCCTTATCCTGATTGAGAAGTTAGAAAATGGTAAGTTGGATGGTGAATAAGACAATTTTTTTTTTTGAAGAAGAATAAGGCGACTCTTTCGACAACGCGAAAGATGAATTCTTTCGACAATGTGAAAGATGAAAAAGGTGATCCAAAAGAACAAGGCAATTCTTTCAACAACGCGAAAGATGACAAGGCGATTCATAGGAGCAAGGCGATTCTTTTGACAACACAAAAGATAGATTCTTTCGACAATGTGAAAGATAGTAAAGGCGATCCAAAGGAACAAGACGATTCTTTCAACAACGCGAAAGATGACAAGGCGATCCAAAGGAGCAAGGCGATTCTTTTGACAACGCAAAAGATGGATTCTTTCGACAACGCGAAAGATGGCAAAGGCGATCTAAAGGAACAAGGCGATTCTTTCAACAACGCGAAAGATGACAAGGCGATCCAAAGGAGCAAGGCGATTCTTTTGACAACGCAAAAGATGGATTCTTTCGACAATGCGAAAGATGGCAAAGGCGATCCAAAGGAACAAGGCAATTCTTTCAACAACGCGAAAGATGACAAGGCGATCCAAAGGAGCAAGGCGATTCTTTTGACAACGCAAAAGATGAATTCTTTCGACAACGCGAAAGATGACAAAGGCGATCCAAAGGAACAAGGTGATTCTTTCAACAACACGAAAGATGACAAGGCGATCCAAAGGAGTAAGGTGATTCTTTTGACAACGCAAAAGATGAATTCTTTCAACAGCGCGAAAGATAACAAAGGCTATCCTTTTAGAGAAAAGGCTAATCTTTCAACAACGTAAAAGACAATCAAGGTTACTCTCTCAAGGAGGTAAAAAGTGATATCAGGATGTGTCAAGATGGGCATCGAGCTCTTCACTTCATGTCAAGATAGTAAGAAAATATTGCCAAAATGTTAAAAATTGTTTGTTCATTCAAATTAATTGGAAATGATGCACATTGATTTGAAAGTATTCCCTCTTTTCTACCTGAAGTATTACCTTTGACTGGGCTTAACTCCGTAGAATCAAGATTCGAATTCAAATTTCTTGCAATTGACTTTCTTTCAAGGAAGCTATCAATTTCCTTGATATGAACTTTAAAGTGAGTATTCTTGATATTGTGAAAGCAATTGGTGAAAGAATATTGATAGTAGAATTTCACAAATTTAAAGAAGATTCTTGGCAGATTTGGCAGTCTGATATCCTGAGATTCTTTTCTCATGATGATCTTTCTGCCCACTTTTTTTTTTTATTGGCAAAATTGAAGCTCTCTTGGATTTTTTTGGGGATTACATCATCCTTCATTTTGGAGATGTCCTGACTTTTCTCTCTCTCCTTTTTTTTATAAGGGTACGTCACAAACTCCTTCATCTTGGAGATGTTCCGATCCTTCTTTTTCTCTCAGGGATTATATCGACAGTTATTGGCTTATTGGTTTGAAATCTCTTGATGATAGCGGAAATTAAATATCTTTTAGGGTTTGTCGGGAGGCTTATCGCAGTCGCCTTCATCTTGACGGTGCTCTGAACTTTCCCTGGAAGGATCCGTCACAAACTCTGTCATCTTGGAGATGATTCAAATCTTCTTTGGCCCCGGGGGTCTACTCGCCTAATTGGCCTTCATCTTGACGACAATTGAAAGATCCCTTTTGCAGATATTTAATTGCAACTTAGGTGATTGAGGAGATATAGGGATTTAATGGATTTTTCTGTATCACCCAGGATATTTCGACTGCTTTATTTTCCAAGAATGATCTTTAAAAATGTGTCATTGACTGCGATCAATACCGATCACTTATGGCTTTGCAACAATATTGAATTTCCTTTTGCTGGCCATATCGAGGATTTATTCTTCATCCTTTTGGTTGGCCAATAGAAAGAATTTGAATTTTTAATCCTTTTTCACGAAAGCTTTGACCTTTCGGAAATAATACTGAAGGTATTCTGAGGTAATGTTTTTGTGCAATAAAAAATTTTGAAATCAACAAATATTTAATGATAAATTGGCAAGATTTTCTTGAACTCCTTTGTGGAAGCGAGTATTTGAAGCACAACGTAACGCATCCATGACAGAAATTTTCTTCTCCTTTCCCCAAAAGAGAAGATTCAGAAATGGGAAATTGAAATCACTCCTCTCTTCCCTGAAGAGGAGGTGTTTGCAAAATGATCTTTCAAAGAGAAATTAAGCTTTCATTAAAACTTCCTAACATTAGGCTTCTCTTATGGAAAGGGGGCCGGTAATGGTGAGGTCGGTGAATTGGTCATGAAGGAGCGAGTCCATCACACTCTCTCTGAAAAGAGGGTCTTTCACGATGAAATGGCCTAGTATGAAATTATGGTCACAAGGAAAGCGAACTTCCGTCGAAGCTCTCCCTGAACTAAGAGTTCCTTGTATGAAATTGGAATTTTGTTTTGCAAACGGTTCACATAGACACGAGTCCCTTCAAACTCTCCCTGAAAAGGGGCTAGGTGAACAAAGGATAGCATGCAAAAAGAACGAGCTCCCTTGAACTCTCCTTGTAAAAAGGGTCTCTCCAAGAGGAAATGACTAAAATTGGTATTGGGTGACCAAAATGGTCGAAATTGGAAATTGAAATTTTGAAATTTGATATTTGAAAATGGAAATTGAAAATTGGAAATTGAAAATTGGAAATTGGAAATTGGAAATTGGAAATTGGAAATTGGAAATTGGAAATTGGAAATTGGAAATTGGAAATTGGAAATTGGAAATTGGAAATTGGAAATTGGAAATTAGAAATTGGAAATTGGAAATTGGAAATTGGAAATTGGAAATTGGAAATTGGAAATTTGGAATTTGGAAATTGATATTTGGAAATTGAAAATTGATTGACCCGAAGGTCGAAATTGGAATCTATTGACCCAAAGGTCGAATTTGAAAATTCGACAATTGGTTGACCTGGAGGTCGAAATTGGAAATTAGGTGACCCAAGGGCCGAAATTGGAATTGGAAATTGGATTTTTGAATTTAGAAATTGGAAATTAGAAATTTTGAAATTGATTGACCCGAAGGCCGAAATTGAAAATTAGTTTATTGAGAACAACATGTGTTCAATAGGAATTCAGCCTAAGAATGACACTGGTTCAATTGAGAACGACATTGGTTCACTGAGAACGATATGAATTCAATAAGAATTCAGCCTAAGAACGTGGATCAGGAGAACTTCAACCTACAGATTAAATATCTGAAAAATACCAATCCAAAAGGAGTTCGACTTAAGGACTGTAAAGAATATTGGATCAGGAGGACTTCAACCTACAGATCAATTTTTTGGCAGTGGGATTAGTTCCAAAGGGGTTCAACCCAAGAATCGGGGATCAATAGGAATTCAACCTACAAATCGATTTTTTTTTTTGGATGAGACTGGTTTGAAAGGGGTTCAACCTCCGAACTATCAATTCCATAGAGATTTAACCTAAGGACCATAGTTTAAGAAGGAAGGATTCAACTTGTGAGCTTTGAATGGACCAGGTGCTAAACTGAGTTTTGAGGGAAGATTCAAATCAGAATTCAAATCTTTAAGGACAAACTAAATGAATTGGGTTTTGAAAGAAAATTTGAGTCGAAACTCTAAGTTTCTAGACCAATTCTAGACATTTGAATTAGATTTGAAAGAAAATTCGAGTCGGAACTCTAATTTTCTAGACCAATTCAAAAGGAAAAGAAAACTCGGGTCGAAAATCAAATCTTTGAAGGAAAACTAGATCCATTGTGGAAGGAAAAGAAGTTCGAGTCGGAACTCGAATCCTGAAGGAAAACTAGATCAATTAGAAGGAAAGAAAATTCGAGTTGGAACTCGAATCTCGAAGGAAAACTAGATTAATTAGAAGGAAAGAAAATTCGAGCCAGAACTCGAATCCCGAAGGAAAACTAGATTAATTAGAATGAAAGAAAATTCGAGTCGGAACTCGAATCCCGAAGGAAAACTAGACTAATTAGAAGGAAAGAAAATTCAAGTCGGAACTCGAATCCCGAAGGAAAACTAGACCGGTTAGAAGGAAAGGAAATTCGAGTCAGAACTCAAATCCCGAAGGAAAACTAGACTGATTAGAAGGAAAGAAAATTCGAGTCGGAACTCGAATCCCGAAGGAAAACTAGATTAATTAGAAGGAAAGAAAATTCGAGTCGGAACTCGAATCCCGAAGGAAAACTAGATTAGCATGGATTAGGTTTGAAAACATTAACCAGTAAACCAGATTTAGAAAGTTTGACCAATAAAAATTGGATTTTGAAAGTCCGACCAATAACAAATGGATTTTGAAAGATGTACCAGTGTGAATACCGGATTTTGGAAATGAACCAGTATAAGTACTGGATTTTGAAAATGGATCAGTACGAATACTGTTTTTGGAAGAATTACCAGCACGAACACTTGGATTTTGAAGAATTATCAGTACAAACATTGGATTTCGAAATTTTACCAACACGAACACTGGATTTAAAAAATTTACCAATACAGACACTGGATTTAGAAAATTTTACCAGCACGAACACGGGATTTTTTTTTTTGAAAATTTACAAGCACGAACACGGGATTTTTTTTTTTGAAAATTTACCAGCACGAACACTGGATTTAGAAAATTTTACCAGCACGAACATTGGATTTTTGAATTACCCAACTGATTCTGATGAGAGATTTTCAATCGATGACTTAGACAACTGTCGAGGTCTGAGGATTTATCCCTTACCCTGAATGGGTAATTCAGGTTTATCCCTTAACCTGAAGGGAAAGTTCAGGTTTATCCCTTAACCTGAAGGGGAAGTTCAGGTTTATCCCTTAACCTGAAGGGGAAATGAATTTGATGCAAATGAATGTAAATGGATGCAAATGAATGCAAAATAATGTAAATGAATGCACATGCATGCAAAATAAGAGATTTGTTTGATCCTGCCTACATATAGAATGTTTTGAAGACAATTTTCAAAATAATGCCCTAGTATAACTAGGGAGTGAGAAGTTGGATGAAAGGATAAATAATTGATATTTGAAGAATGCTTTCTGACTTTGGATTGATTCTGGGACTCTGAAGAGGGTCATTCCTCATGAAAGAACATTTTGCAGAGAATGAGAATAAAAGGTGACATCAAGTTTATGAGGAAAATGGGTAATTTATTCAATTATTGAAGAGAAATAACAAGTTGGTAAGAAAACTGAGACTGTATTGTCCTTTTAAAATGACCAAAAGCAAAATGATTAAAGATGACATAGCCTTGACATTATCAGTTTCTTGGAAAACTTGATCAGGATGGTCAACTGGTATCTTCCTCATTTTCAACAAGGATCTTGTCGATGCGATCTTGAATGATGTTCTTCAGGACGAAACAATTCTCAGTGTCATGCCCTATTGCCCGATGAAATTTACAGAACTTTTCTTTGAATCTGCTCATGACTATTGTAGGATCAGCTACTTTAGGTAAACAGATCATATCTTTTGCGAGCATGTATTCTAGAACACTCTCTAGTGTCTGATCCAGAGGGGTGAACTTTCGATCCTTTCTCCAATCCTTGTGCTTTGGCTTTTCTTGACCTTTCTCTTTATGTTGAGGACTAGATTGAAGAGGCTTATCATTGTTGGAGAACTTTCCTTTTTGGCCCTTAGATCCCTCTGAATAGTTATCATGATTGCAATCATCGACAGAAAGAGTAAAGTGAGCCTCTGGAGATCCGACCATATCTTTTATGAGCATGTATTCCAGGAAACTCTCGAGTATTTGATCCAATGGGGCCATCTTGCGGTCTTGGTTCCGACCGTCATGCTGTATTTTTTGCTGATTGCTTGACTTCTGTTGAGACTTGGTCGAGATAGTTGACCAATATTCTTTCTCATTCTCAACGAAGAAATTCTTGTCGATATAATCTTAGACAATGTTCTTGAAGACAAAACAGTGGTCGGTATCATGCCCTACCGCCTGATGGAATTTGCAAAACTGGTCCATAAATCTTCTCATGATTGTGGGAGGATTTGTGACTTTTGGGAGTTTTACCAATTCTTTGGCCAACATATATTCAAGGATTTCATCGAGAGACTGCTCGAGAGGAGTAAACTGGCGATCGTAACCCCAGTCGTCCCGCTTTATCTTTTCTTTCTGTTGACTCAATTTTTCAATCTGCTTAGAAGATTTCTCTTTCTGACTTGTACGATTGCCTTTATTATCTTTGCAATCATCGCGGTTGGCATTAACGAAGAAGGCGGAGTTCATCTTCTTTTTTGGATCTTGATTATTCCTGATAGGAGTGATGCCATCGTAGAGGTTTTTGCTCGCGAAGACCTTCTTGCCCTTGTCACGGTCTTGCAAATTTTTAATCACTTTAACCATTTTCTTCAACAGCACTTGGAATAGATCATCCATTGCTTGACTCTTCAATTTATAGGCTATCCCTTGTCTATGGGGGGATCTTTGAAATGCTTGTTGAGCTTTATATTCTTCATCAGTGTCCTCTACTGATTTCCCTTCATTTGTTGTATCAGCATCCTGAATAGGCTTCTTAGACAACTTCAAAACCCTTTTGACTACTTGGCCCTTTGCCTTCTGCTTGACTTGGGTCTTCTTTGCACTAGATTCAGCTTGTTTTGCCAACATCTTGCTCATCATCTTCTTGAACATTTGATATGCAGTGGGATCGATGCCATCCCTCTGAGTTTGACTTTGTCCTCTAACAGTTCTTGGAGAATTCATCTTTTTTTGCTTGATGCTTTAAAAGTCACGGATGCACTTGATACAACAGTGTCTTCTTATCTGATTCAGACCACTTGGGAATATTGATACTCTCTATAGAATGTGATGGATGATTAAATTTTGATGATGAAGATTCAGAATAGAAATGAATATAGAAAAAATATTTGATGGGAATTTGGTAGATAATTGAAAAAACATTCCATTACTAGGGATTGGGTCACCGCTGGAGTCACGACAATTGTGTTGCCCTTCTTTGCGAGGAGATCGAACAACTGCAAATATGCCTTGTCACCTAGGTGAGGTCGTCAAACCATGATAGAATAAAAATTGAAGGTTTTTTTTCTTTATTGAAGGAAAAATATGATTGCATCAATGGTACATTTGAGAAAGAGGGGGCATATAGATAGTCTGCCACCACTCTCAATGATCAGCAGAGACACGAGGACCGGGGAAAAGAGTGAGAATGATGAAAGAATCTAAGTCATATCTGGCAGAATGGTATGTTCCGGACCACTGCGCTGATGTAAGATCGAACTCTGGCATGACTCCTGATAGCAGCCGCATCTCTATGTGCTTCTATCTCTGAGAAAACTGTCGAACACATCGCTCTGGATGATAATAAGCGCAGAAGAATAGACCAAGCATCTTGAATCTCTTGCCATATGCATAGGTGTATCTGGGAGGCGATAATTCTTGATCAAAATAATCTCATACCACTTCTTTTTCCTGCAGATAATCGATCAGGAATCGATATCACGCAACTGGAAGGAGCTTCTTGTCGTTGTATCTAAACGAACTAGCTCTGGTAGGCACATGCTGAAGGAACCAAAACTGAAGAGCATAGGTACTTCCCTCGACTAAGATGGACTCTCCCATTGTGAAGCGGGTCAGTCCTCTGTATAGAAAAGCAGACACAACCACGGCTATCGAAAGATGGCTGGTTTGTCGACTTCCCCATCTTCTTAGAAGCTGTACTATTCTGACATCCACATAATTCTGTCTGTCTGGAAATAGCGCAAGTCCCACAATACACAGAACCATCGCATGCTGAATTCTCTCTCGAGCTGCCTTGGACAACGAGCTGACTTCTGCAAATTCTCCATACTGTCGGTAGATCTCGATCAGGCTCACGTACTCATTTCCATTTTCTTCAATCAGTGGCCAAGACTTGCGCCCTGTCATGCGAGCCACAACATCTTTAGGGTCCAAACCCTTGACATTGATAAAAAATTATTGTTCTAACGGATCTCCAGGCTGACCTGCTGGCTCGGGCAGTCCCATGATCTCTGAAAATTCGTCCATCAACAGGGTCATCTCACCCCATGGGAACCAAAATGTGTAAGTGTGCGGATTCCACCGCTCTGCCAGTGCATGGATCAGATTGTCATTAACTATCAACTTCCCCAATGCAGATGTCAGTTCCAACCCACAATCGCTCAAATGGTCCGGGAACATACGAGAGAAGTTTTTAAACCAAATGTAGTACCACCTGGGGAAGAAGGGTCCGGTGCTGAGAGCTTGATGCTCGGGAAGACTTTGTCGCACCTCATAGAAGATGTGACCCTCAGGAAAAACAGAATCAAGTTGACTGGATGCCATTGGACTAAAAGATAGGAAGATCAGAATTAGACTTTGGAAAAATACAAGAATTTTGAAAATTGCAGGCAGGATAAAATAAAAGCTGAAAATTTGAAGTCCAGAGGAACGAAAGAATGGAAAATCGCCTGGAGTTTTGAAGAAAAGATGTATAATTTGGAAAAATCATTTAGGGTTTTTGAGAAAAATGAGATATTTCACAAAAGATGAAAAATGAGGTATTTTGGAAAATTGTCCACTATTCTAAAAAATTTGGGAAAAATATGGAAAAATAAAATGAAAATGAATATCATACATTCAATCACAAACAATTATGCACATACAACATTCCCTAAGAAGCTGACTCTAAATGCATCAATTTTGAAAAAGCTTTAGGACCCTAATCCTAACTCTAGGCTCAGATCAACTGTGTCCAATCATGCTATGCCGATATACTTGAGCCGAAGCTCGATGTACGTGGCATAAAACTCATCTCCGGGTCTAGGCTTGTGTTTTCCCAACATCCTTGAGTGTCTGCCGATATACGTTGGACTATGGCCCTTGGTACGTGGCAGGGGGGCGTTAGCCCAAATAAGTGGCCCAGTTGTGAGGCTTTGTCCCGAACTATGGTTCTAGAAGAGAGCTCCGCAACGTGAAGACCGGGTAGACATAGGTGGGGTGGTTTTTGAAATATGATCACATGCAGGCAAATAGAAGGCTCTAAGTCCTAAAGAGATAGAGATTTTGAAAATTTGAAGAAGCAACAATTGTTTTCATACAATTCCTAGATTGAGGAGTGTTGTATTTCAGACCTAAGTCTAAGTGAGCATGAATAATTCTCCTCAATATGGTCCTACCAAACCATGCCTAGTCTACATGCAATACATGTCAGCTGGGTTCAAGTCTAGGCTCCTAGGTTCACATGATATCAGGAATTAAAGCTGACATTCCATAGAACATAATTTTGATAATTGAGCTAAGTTAAAGCACATAATTGATCAGGCGAAGACAGGTCCCATCACGGTCGCCAAACCTGTTATCATCGCAAAATTTTTCCCCTCCCTTGCGAGAGAGAAACGAATTTCGTGAGTCAAACTCGACCAAAGTTTTGAAAATGGTTTTTGAAAATTAACTCGCCTCTGTTTTGAAAATTTGTGGGAAAATTCCCTGGAATAGGATCTGCCTGTCGGTACGAAGTTCAACCGTTCCTGGTGCCTTTACCAGGGGTAATTGAACCAAGGACCAATTATGTGCTTTAAATCGACTCAAATAGCTAAATTATGCTCTATTTTTCCTAGAATGCACAAAGAATCAGGCTTGTGCTATGAAATTTTGAAAATAATGCAAGTTTGAGAAAATATGATGTTTGCTTTGGAAAATTGAAATATGCTTGAAAATTGATTGGAAAAGTACTTGAAAATTGAATTCCTGTTGCATTGGAAAATAAATACTCAGGAAAACTTGTACTTTGGAAAATCGATTTTGAGATTTAGATTGCTTTTCTGAGGAAATGGATTTGAGAATTCTGAGAAACTCAAGAAATTTATTGGAAAAGCATTTCTGAAAAGGAAAATGAATTCTCAGGAAAACGGGAATTCTGAGAAAATGGATTTCTGAAAACTTGGGATTTTGAAATTTGAGAATATTAAAACATAGGAAAATCTTGATTTGAACTTGGAAAATACTTTGAAATCTCATTTAAAAATTTAAAATTCTAGGAAAATCCAATCCTGAGAAAGACTTGGTAAATCCTTGAGAAAATTGATTTTTTTTTAAATTGAAATTGGAAAATGAGTTTAAAAATAATGCAATTTGAATAATATGAATGAATGAATATGAATTTGAAAGGGAATTTCAATTAAAGAATTGGGAAATCCTTTTGAAACTTTGAGAAATGCAGTGCATTTTTGAAGTTAGCCTAAGTGTGTAGGCTGAATGTGGCTAATATGAAGATCATAAACCTTGATTTTCTTCGTATTCTGACTATGGCCATAAATACAAATCCCACCGAGTTTATAAACTCCCTAAGAGCATGTGCACATGCCATTTGTGTTAACCATAGTGGATTTGGAAAAATGTGCATGAATGATACATTGAGATATTGAATTTACAGAAATTAAACTATATGCAATGCAGTCCTATTCTAAGCAGAAAAGTAAATCTTATTCCAAATATTACATTGATATTACATTGAATTAAAATAAAATAAGATAAAACTAAGTCTTCTTCTTGAATATTCCTGCAAAACTAGAAAACAAGGTTAGCACAAAAATGTAGGTTTTACTGAATTTGTCCGAAAATATGGGAAATTATCGGATATTATTCAGATATAAACCCAAATTCATACCCCCTTTGATATAAACATGATAAATAATGAATAAATTTTGAAAATAAACTTGGAAATTCGAAATTGGTGTCAAAATGACCAAAATACCCCTGATGACCTTGAAATGAGGGTTTTATGAAAGAGATTTTATAAATTTTGGAATTTTGAAAATCAAATGAAATAAATCAAATACAATATGATGAAATATGATGATATTAATGAAAATTTATGGAATTAGAAATTGAAATTTCGAAATTATGGTCAAAATAACCAAAATACCCCCGATAACAAGACTATGGCCTTGAAACTAGGGTTTTCTGAAATAAATTTTGCAAAATTGAAAAATATGAAATGTAAATGACATTAAAATTAATCCTAATATGATTCTACATGCTTATGTAGATGATAAAAACCCTAAAATGGTGAAAATATCATAAAATATTGAATTTAACCTGATTTTCGCTTGATTTTCACTTCTGAATTTAAAGACAAACTAACATATAAAGCAAATGAACTTGGAATTAACCAAATTTGGCATGGACACCTAAATTAACCCTAGAAATAGAATGGAGCTCTAAAATATATTTTTTTTATTTTTAAATATATAAATTCAAATAAAAACCCTAAATTTTATGATTTTTGCCTAAAATGCTGATTCTAAATAGAATTTTGGATAACAAAATTCCATAAAAATTTCCCAAATTCTATGGGGTGATAGAGGACAGTAAGGCAAGGGTTTTGTACTTTTACACTTTCTGGTTTTGACCTATGGTCAGAGCTGTGTCACTCCAGCAAGTCGGATCAGAATCCGGCGACTCCAGTAAATGAAGGAAAAAGACAGGTTTCGATAGAAAATATGAGAAAAATAGTAAACAGATGGGAAAAAGTCTGAAATTGTGGGAAAATGTCCCTGACAAACAGATAAAAATTTTGTATTTTTATAGAACTGGGATTCAGGTTACAGTTTGGAAAAGGGCACGCTGTTATCAGAGACATAAATCTCTGGAATTTCGGGATATTGAAATCTGTCAGACAGAAAATAAAATTTTGGAAAAAATACTGAAACAGTTCCAAAAATTCCCAAAATTTGGGAAAATGACAGGAAAACATGTTAGAAACAACTTTCATGTTGAAAGTGTTTGTGGAAGATCTATGGATTGGGTGGACTCGGTGCATTAAGGTTTGTCTATACCCTGATGAAGGAAAATTGAGATTTTCCCATAGAGCTGAAAAATCTGATTTTTCATAGAGGTCAAAACTAACTCGAAAAACCTCAAAATTTCCAGATCATCAGTAGATTTGATTACGAATCTATTGAGATTTTTGGAGAATAATATGGATCTCCCAAGAGGGTGGTGCCGAAGGTTTTTTTTCTTCTAAAGCGCAAACTGGAAGTTCAAAAAGACAGAAAACCTGATGTAGGGTTTGATCAATTTAGAAAGGTTACAAAACCCAAACGAACCTGGGTTTTTGGCATAATAACACAGACAGATCAACCTAACTACCATAAATTTTTTAGGATTTTTACACGAAAAATTGAACACAAAATTATAATTGGACTAAACGCATGGATTTAAATTTACAAACTATCAATGAAACTTTTAAAAAGATAACTAAATGAATGAAAAACAAACTAAACATTTATTAGAAATAATAAGAAAAAGAAACGAATCGGGGAGGCATGCTTGAAATTTATTTTAGCTATTTGGAATGAGGGGCTTCATCCATTGAACGGATGGACCACCTCATCCGTATCGCCCTAAGTCCATGTAAAACATAAAAAAAAAGAGAGAGCTTATTACCTTGGCTTGGTAGGCTGGAGCCAATGGAGGTTGTCAAGGAAGGAAATGAGGCTGCTGTGTTGTTGGTATGGCTGCAGATGGATGTTGAGTTGGGTGAGGCTGCATTGGTGGCTCATTGTAGATGGCGTCAAGGGCTGCTGGATGCTTCTTGGAGGTTACATTGCCTTTGGCTGAACCGAAGAAGAGGGATGCTTCAACGTGGACAGACCGGCTGGAAGTGGTGGTGCTGGAGCAAAGGTGGCTGCACCGGCTAAAGGTGGCTGTGCTGTGATAGCTGCTGAAACAAAGGAAGCCTCCCTGCTGGAGGTGACTGTGTGTGTAAACACCCCAAATTTTCACTCACCTTCTTGACATCGCTCTCAATCGGCACATTTCAGTTCTCCAGAAAGAATGAAGGGCAAAATGGTCATTTCTCAAGATTAAACCTTACAGAAAGTCCAAAATTTCATTCTTGAGCCTCAAAATTTTCATATTTAGGTTCAGAGACATCTTCAAATGGCAAAATTTCAAAATCCTTTTTCTGGACAAAAAGCTAAAATTTCCAAGTCTAAGCTCAGAGTGACATTTCACAAAACATGTCTTTGCATAGCATTGCATCATTTCACTGCATAGTATGTCAGTTTGAGATCCAGAACTCCTGATTTTCAAAATTGTCCATCCAGATTTGATTTTTAAACCTTTTCAAATTGATTTTTAAAACCCTGGGTATTCAAAATTACCAAATTTTCCCATTTTACCCCCAGGACTTTGAATTACAATTTTTTTTTCTCTCAAGAAAAACAATCTGGATATTTGGATATTGATTTTAAAGATTTTATCTCAAAACCTTTTGCAAAAAGGATTTTAAATCTCTTTACAAAATTTTTTACATTTATTCATATTTTTGCCCTGAAAACCCAATTTTTTCAAATTCTTGAAAACAAATAATGTTTTATCTCGTATTTTCAAATAAATGGAGCGGGACCCGCCTTTGAACTAGCATCATACTTAGACTCTCAGGTAAGTTGTTTATTCTCAAGCGGGACCCACCCGGAGTTCGTACCAATTTGCAAAATTTTATTTTTAATTTCTCAATACTTATTTATTTATTTATTTTTAGTTAGTGGGCCCACACACATGTGGCACCCCACTTGAAAATAAAAGATTTGCAAAAACAAAACAAAAACTTTATTTTCAAAAGGATTGAGATGGCATTTCCATAAAAGCCTCTCATTTATTTCAATACTCACTTTTTATTTCTTTGTTTAAAAAAAAAATTCTTTTTTTTTTTTAAGGAGGCAGCCTTAAATGGCACAGCCGAATTTCCCTAAAGTAATAAATTTAATTTTGCCTAAAACTTAGGGAAATGAAACCAAATTTTGAAAAAAAAGGGGAATGCGCCCCTCTTGAAACGGCTATTTCAAAAAAAAAATTCAAAATGTGAGGTAACAGAACCTCTTGAATGGGGGCTGTGTTTTCTTCTTTTTGAAAAGATATTCAAAGTTCTTTAAAAAGGGGAGGCCATGGATCGATTGGGAGGAGGATTGACTGTTTTCGTTTTGGATTTCTGCAGGGATCTCCTCCTCAACGTGTTGCTGCCCATCCCACAGCTGCTACTGAGCCCTTCTTCAACCTTCTACCTACCAACCGCAGGGCACCTCCAACAGCAGCTGACTCCCCATCTTGCTTCAGCCCAGCAGCAAAGAACGACTCTCATTTGCTGTCTACAAGGGTCACACAGTGGAGAACGTGGCTGCCCCTTTCCTTCAGCCCACCTGGAAAAAGGAAAACGCCATCCAGCAAGAGACCATCCAGCAAGAGGCCCAACTTTTCATCTCTTTCAGCAGCAGCCGCAGGCCTTCCACCACCAGCATCATCTTCTTCATCTCAACGGGAGGTCCAGCCCACCAACAGGAGATTCAACGGATGCTGCCCATTCCATTTCCTTCAATCCATCCAGCCAATTGCCCATCATTTCTTCAACCCACCAGAAGTTGCCGCACATCCTTCAGCACAGCCAACGTAGTCTTCAACATCTTCAGCCCCAGTCGTACATCCACCTTCAGCAGGAAGCCCAGCCGCACATCCCCTTTCAGTCCATCAGCCAAGAAAAGGAAAAATCGACCCTCTTTTCTAATCCATCCAGCCACGTTGTAAGTTCTGCATCTTCTTCTTCTTCTTCTTCTTCTACTTAAGATTCTTCATCTTATCCTTCTTCCCCATGATCAATTGATTTTTTTTGAAAAACTAAAAAAAAAAAAAAATAGATAGTTGCGATTCCAGATTTTTGTTTTGTTCATTGTCCGATCTTCTATTCTGTAATTGATCCTTTAGTTAAATTCTGTTGATTGATTCAAAGTTCTGTTTTATGTGTTTGTTATATTTTCATTTCCTAATTTTCATTTATTAGTTGTTTAATACATTTTTTTCTTAATTTCCTATTGCTTTTATTATCTGTTTTCTTTCATGGCAGATGATTTCCTGTTTTCAGTTTAGTATTTGTTTGATTTCTTGTTGATTAATGCTTTAATTTCCTGTAATTTCCAGCTTGTTTTCTCCTGAATTTCCTGATTCATTAATTCTTGAATTTCCTGTTTGTTTTACTGTTTTACATTAGGTAGGTCATGCTTTATTTTGAATTCTGAATTTCCTGTTTCAAAGTCAATCATTTCCTGCAGTTGGCTGTGTGAGTGGTTTATGAAAATCATGTCCTGCGATTGGTTTTGTGAATGGCTGGATGAAAACTAACTATTTTGGGCTGTGTAAAAAAATCATTTCCTGCAAGTAGCTGTGTGAATGGCTATATGAAAATCATTTCCTGCCATTAGCTATGTGAATGGCTGTGTGAAAGTCATTTCCTGCCATTAGCTATGTGAATGGCTGTGTGAAAATCATTTCCTATCATTAGCTATGTGAATGGCTCATGAAAGTCATTTCCTGCCATTAGCTATGTGAATGGCTGTGTGAAAATCATTTCCTGCCATTAGCTATGTGAATGGCTCATGAAAATCATTTTCTACAATTGATTTTGTGAATGGTTGTGTGAAATCAACTGTTTTGGTTGTGTGAATTGCTTATGGAAATCATTTCCTGCATGTATCCATTTTTCTGCTGCAGGTGTGCAGTCTTGATAATTAGGCACATTCATGAACGGATATATCCATATCCGTTCTTGATCTATATGCCATCTTTGGCATGCTTTGTTATTGGTATATGGGGAAGCTCCATACCCATTTTTATTGAAAAATACATTATAATTTGAGAAATACGGCTGTGTGAAATCACCTACAGAAATTGTATATACCTGTATTTTTTTATTTTACCCATTATATGGAATTTCCATTAAATATGTATATTTTCTCATTATATATATATATATATATCTATGTATATGTATATCTATTGTATATCTACCTATATGTATACGTATATATGTATATATATATATATGTATATATATATATATATACATATATATATATATATACATATATATATACTTATATATATGTATATATATCCCTTCATGTGTATTGGTTATCACATATATTTTCTTTTCTTTTACTTTTTGTAAATATATCTTTATTATCATATATCATTCGTCATAAATTCAAGTATTTCTATATTTACATGTATATCTTTGTTGTATATAGTATATATACCCATTCCCTTGGTTATCTTGTACTAACTCTCATTTTGCAGGAAAATCGAGAAGATGCTGATTCCTTGGCTCCATCTCAATTTTTTTTTTACTTTATGTTATGCAATGTAACAATCCAATGTAAACCTTGGAATAAGATTTACTTTTACTGCTTAGATTAGGCCGCATCTCATATACTTTGATTTCAGTAATATCCTGATTCTATGATGCATATATCTCAATTTTTCAAAATTCACCGTGTATGAACACGAATGGCACGTGCACCAACTCTTAGAGAGTTGATGAACTCGGTGGAGCCCATATTTACGGCCCTAGTCGGAATATGGATGAGACCCAGATCCATCATCTCTCTACCAGTCACATTGAGCCTACACTCTTAGGCTATCTTGAAAATGCACCTCATATTTCCAATGTTTTCAAAATATTGTGAATTAACTCAAATAAATCCTGAATATATTCATGGTCACAGTCAGAATATGTGAAGGATTTACTTTGACTTAATCCACATTTTTCCAACAAATTTTTCAGAAATCTTTTCAAAAGTGCATTCATTCATTCAAATCATTTGCATCATTTGTTTTTCTCATGATTTTCTCAAGAAACTTTCACTTCATGGAATCGATTTCTCAAGAAACTATGATGATATTCGAAGTTGGATTTTTCAAATCAAAGTTTTTCTGTGATTTTCCATGAAAATGTTATTTTCTTAAGATTCTTTTCAAAAGGAATTTCTCATCTTTTTCAAGAATCAAAGTTGATTTTCAGACATTTCAAAGACAAGATTCTCAAGATTTCAATTTCCTAAGTTCTAAATTTCCTTCTCCAATGAATTTTTCCTATAAATTTTCTATCCTTTTCTTAAGAAAATTCTCAAAGTCTGAGTTTTCCCAACAAGTGCTTTCCTTTTCAAATGTTCATCTTTTCTCAAGAATTCCTTCAGTTTTCTTGAAATTCTCATTTCTTCATGGTTTTCCAAGTCTTTCTAAACTTTCTTAAAATTTTCCTGAGATTCTTATTTCCTCATGGTTTTCCAAGTCTTTCTCAACTTTCTCAAAATTTTCCTGAGATTCTCATTTCTTCATGGTGTTCCAAATTTTTATCAACTTTCTCAAAATTTTCCTGAGATTCTCATTTCTTCATGGTTTTCTAAGTCTTTATAAACTTTCTCAAGATTTTCCCGAGATTCTCATCTAAACTTTCTCAAGATTTTCTTGAGATTCTCATCTCTTCAAGATTTTCTAAGTCTTTATAAACTTTCCCTAGATTTTCAAACCTTCTTCGTCTGAGTTTTCCTGAGAGATTGATTTCCATCTTTTTCCTGAGAAATGCTTTTCAACTCCAAATGTTTTCCAAGCATACATCATATTTTCCAATTTACATTTTCCAAAAATCTCATAACACATGCCTGAATTCTTTGTGCATTTAGGATAGAACACGATTTCAGTAATTTCACTAAGTCAAGCACAATTTTGGTCCTTGGTTCGATTACCCCTGTTAAAGGCGGCAGGAATGGTCGAACCTCGTACCGACAGGTCGAGCCCCATCCCATGGATTTTCCCGCAATTTTCAAAATGGAGGCGAGTATTTCAAAACAATTTCCAAAATCCGGTCAAGTTTGAATCGCGAAAGCATTTCCCTCTCTCTTCCGCAAGGAAGGGAAGACGAGGAAAAATTTTGCGACGATAACAGTGTGATGCTGCAATGATAACCAAGGGAGAGAGAGAGAGAGAGAGAGAGGGAGAGGTTGAGGGATTTTTGAGGCAGCCGTATCTATCTTTTTTCTTTAAAATCTAAACTTAGGCCTTAATCTTCTCTCCAACTTAGGTCTTAATAGCCTAATGAAAAAGAAGATCCCCCCTTTCCGTGAATGGGCTGGAGGCTAGGGAAAAAGAACGAAGGAAGGGAAGAAGGAAAGAAAGGGAAGAAAAGGAGGAAAGAGAGAAGGAAGAAAGAAAAGGAAAGAAAGGGGAAGAAAGGAGAGGGAAAGAGGAAAGAGAAAGAAAATGAGGAAAAAAATGGAAAGTGGGGCTGGAGGCTTGGTTGACCCCCTTGTGGGTCCCACCTCTCTAAAATGAAATAAATAAATAAAAATCAATAAAAACAAAAACAAACAAATAAAAAGAATTTTTTTTTGTTTTTTAATAAAACAGAAATGTAAATGAATGGGCCATCTCAGAGCAGGTCCAAATTTCAACTTTGAAATTCATTTTGAAGATTAGAGGGGTAAAATAGTCTTTTCAAAAAAAATTCAGACGAAACGAGCTATTTTTGGCAGTTTTTGAAACGAGCTCGAATTTTGAAGTTCAATACCCCGTTGCGAAGCAAATCCAGTGTAGAATTTAAAAATGTAATTTTGAAAGAAATCCAGATTGTTTTTTCTCGAGAAAATGCTTCCAAATCTATTTTCAGACAAAACAAGCTATTTTTGGCAGTTTTTGAAACGAGCTCGGATTTTGAAGTTCAATACCCCGTTGCGAAGCAAATCCAGTATAGAATTCAAAAATTTGAGTTTGAAATAAATCCAGATTATTTTTCTTGAGAAAATATTTCTAAATTTAGACTCTTGGGGATAAAAATGTCAATTTTGAAACCCAGGGTTTGAAATTGATTTCTGAAAGCTTTTAAAACTCCATCTGGATTGAAATTTGTAAAACTAGAGTTCTGGACTTCAAAAATGAAATGAAATGTGATGAAATGTTATGAAATGCTGAGAAATGATATGAAATGATGAGAAATGACATGAAATGCTATGCAAAATGCTAACCTTGAATAAAGAATTTTGGATGTCAGACCCCGATTGACACTTGTATTAGTTTAAAAAGCATTAAAATTGATAAAATTTGCAAAATAGCTCAAGAAATGGTTTTCGGGACTCTACTGGGTTAGAGTGACACTGAAAATTGGGGTTCGAGCTGGATTGAACTGAGATGAGCTAGATTGAGCTGGGTTTTAGAGTTTCAGAACTCAAATGAACTGACCAGGCACTGACTCAACTGACCTTTCCGACTGAATTTTCAAGAAAAGCTGCCATTTTTAGAGAAATAGTACGGAATGGTCACTGAAGCGAAGTGAATTACGAATCTGAGCTAACTTTGAGCTAAAACAAAGGTCAGTAATACTGACATGAACTAAAATCGAAGCTCGAACACTAGCTCAATTGGCTGAACTCAGCTCAGTTTCAGCTGAAAGAGCTGAAATGGACTAAAATGGGCTCCTAGACACTTGGAAATGGTTTTGAACTGAAACTGGAGCACTTGAACTTTTGGTGAGCTCAAGTTAGACTCTGGAGAGTATGACTGACTATGAATGACTGACTCAGAGACAATTGGCTTGGATTTGAGCAAGAAATGAGCTCATTTTTGAAGAAATGATCCCATTTTGGCAGGAATGATCAGAAATGAAAATGGTTTGTTCATTATGAGCTCAGATGAGCTTGAGATGACTGATATTCTAACTATTTTGAACTGACCCATAAGCTTGGTTGACTCCGACTGACTGAGGTCCGGGATAACCTAGGGGTAAAATGGTAATTTTCCTAATAAAAATGGGTAAAATGGTGATTTTTTTGAAACTGACTCGAGGTTTGACTCCTACATTGAACTAACAGGGTTGACACTGTACGAGAAGGGTTGTTTGAGAATGGATGATGAAAATTTGGGTGTTTACAACAATGTTTTCTAGCTATTCCAACATGAAGCAAGAACTTGATGTCCATTCTGACATATCTTGACGTTGTCCTTCATTAGGACTGAAAGTCCTTCCCTTCTGTTTCGAACTGAGCGCCTGGTCTCTTGGATATGCACAATTCCTTGTGTTCCCCACTGTCCCGTCATAGACAGTTTATGTTCAGGATAAGGGTTAAACCTAAACTTTCTGCAAAAGGTCATCTATTTTAAAAGTTTTTTTAGTCTCAGTAATGAGACGCCCAAGATCAATCCCTTTTCCAGCTTTAGGGACCCCCATTTTTCTCCTTTTGCAAACCCCTCTTGGATTTATTATGCAAAATCCAAAGGTCCCATCACAGTTTCCTCGCTCTTCGAGGATTTTGTATCCATTCAGGCTAAGAATCAAACCTGTTACCTCGCTCCTTGAGGTACTACCCGTTCAGGTCAAGGGCTAAACCTGTTAACTCGCTCCTTAAGGTATCGTCTTGCTCAGGATAAGGGCTAAAACCTGAATCGAAAAAGGTCACCTATTTTAAAAGCTATTTTAGTCTCAACAATGAGATGCCCAAGATCAATCGCTTTTCCAGCTTTAGGGACCCCATTTTTGTCCTTTTGCAGACCCCTCTTAGATTTGTTCATCCAAACTTCAAAAGTCCCATCATGGTTTCTTCATTTGTGGATTTTGTATGGTCGACCCCTTAAGGATAAGGGTTAAGCTTGAACCTTGCTCCTCGAGGTATCACCCCTTTCAGGTTAAGGGTTAAGTCTGAACCTCGCTCCTCGAAGTATCATCCCCTTTAGGTTTGGGTTAAACCTGAGCCTAGTTCTGACGAGGTTCCTCATTTCGATGAGGTTCCTCATTTCGACGAGGTAGTTCTCTCAGTCCCATCATGGTTTTCCCCATCATGGAATCCATACCCTTCATATCTATCCAGATAGGATTGTACCTGAGCTTCAACTTATGAAGCATTTTTCTCAAAAATGTCCCATCAAGGTCTTCATGTATTCCTTTCCCATTTCAGGTAAGGGTAGAACCTGAAATTCATCTTGATATTTCTTCGTCCCATCCAGGTTAAGGGCTAAACCTGATTCATTCCAAAAAGCTTATCTTGTCTCACTTAGGAGACATGATCAAAATTCACACTTTTCACCATTTCAAGATCTTCACTCAAAGTCCCATCACGATTTCCTTAGTCTCTATTATTCAGTTATATCATTTTCGAGGATTTCGTCTCCTCAAAGCCATTCAGAATAAGGTATTAAACCTGAGAATAATGATTTCAAAATAAATTCTTCCACACCCAGTTTAGATCTTCTGACTGAGGCATTTTTCAAAATTTGGAGTGTTATCTTTGCCACTAAGCTCGGCTTTCAACCGGCTTAGTAGCAAAGAGGGACATCTGTGAACACCCCAAATTTTTTAAAATTTTATAAATATTCCCTTTTTGCCTCTGGCCCCCATTTTCTGAGTAATTGAGTCAATTTCAATCTAAATTCCAGTTATTTCTCAAATTCACTGGAATTCAAATCTATTTTCTATATCTGACTCAATTTCGGATCCAGATCCAGTATCAAAATTCAATTTTGAGCCCCGTTATCTAATTTTCAAATTGAAATTAGAAAAATACCAAAATTAATTTTTGAATGGCTCAGATAGTTCATCCGGTATTCATTTGGATCCACTGTTCTATATTCCTCAATTCAAGGTCCAAAACTCAAATACTTTCTCAAAAACTTTGGATCCAAACCCGTTTTTTGAAGAATTTTCTAAAGTTTAACCCCGAATTCTCAGAAAACCCTTCTTTTGTAAATATTTTTAAATTTTTAGAAATCCCATAATTTTAGAGTTTTTACTTCAAAAATACAAAAAAATATAGAAAATCTCAAGAATAGAACAAAAAAATCAAAACAGAAAAAGAAAATACAAAAGAATGGTTTTAGAAACCCTTCTTTTGAAAATTGTCTTTGTTAGAACCTCTTTTAAAAAAACCTTTTGAAAACAACCATCTTTTTGAAAAAATTCTAAAAACAGAAGGACCCCTGTTGCAAAATTTGCAACAGTTTTTCCTTGAAAAAACATCGCAGGGGATCGAAGGGACCACTGCTTCTCCCGCCTCTTCCTTCAGAAACCACCCTTCGATCGCCCCTCTTCTCAATCCTTCTTCTCCTTTCTATATAAACAAACATCGAGAGGGGGGTAGCGTCATCCGTTCTCACCTCCCCATTGCATCTGATCCATCTTCTGCCTCTCCACCCGATCACGTTTCACCCCTTTACACTTTACCTTATCCCTGGAGCTTCTCCTCTGGTTGACGAAGGGATCTTCAGTTCCAACAAGAAAAGTGGAAGAGTTCCCCGTAGCTGCAAGTACATTTACTTTCAATTCTGTTGTTACTAATGACAACAACTTCTCTGAAGAAATGACTCGGTCGTGCTGAATAATGTCTAGCTATTGTTACTGGATGATCCGTTCTTAAGGTTGTTGAAGTTGAGCTCTGTATAAAAGCATTGGTTACACCTTTTTTCTGCACTGGAAATGGACCAATTTGGGATGGACTCGAAGCTGGTTCAATATTTGTTAGTAATCATGGATGGAAATTTAAAACAGGTTATCCAAACCATCAGATATTGGCAGGGCACTTGAATCCTTCAACTTGCTGGATTTGGTCACTGCCAGCTTGTTTTCTTGAGTAAAATTGATCTTAAGATGTCCAACATGTGAACACCCCAAATTTTTCAAAATCTTATAAATATTCCCCTTTTGCCCTTGGCTTCCATTTTTTGATAAATTGAGTCAATTTCAATCAAAATTCTAGTTTATTTCTCAGATTTACTGGAATCAAATCCATTTTCTATATCTGACTCAATTTTAGATCCAAATCCAGTGATAAAATCCAAATCTGAGCCTCGTTATCCAACTCTCAAATTGAAAATTTCAAAAATATCATTTTTTTTTAAAAGGCTTAGATAGTCCTCTAGTATCTGTTTGGATCCACTGCTCTGTATTTCTCAATTCAAGGTTTAAAACTCGAATATCTCCTCAAGACCTGGACCCAAACCCATTTTTCTGAAGAAATTTCCGAAATTTAAACCCGAAGTGTCGGAAAATCCTTCTTTTGTAAATATTTGCAAATTTCTATAAAATATAGTTTAAAATCCTTTAGTTTTTAACATTTTATTTCAAAAACACACAAAAATAATATATATATATATATATATATAACATGTAGTGAAAATGCAAAGAAAATACAAAAAAATGGCTCTTGAGCCTCTTTTAGAAACTCGTTTGTGTTAACAACCACCTTTTAACAAAAAAATTGTGAAAAGGACATTGTTTTTGAAAATTTTCAAAAGTTGAAAGGATCAAAATCGCAAAATGCCTAACGGCCTCTCATTATAAAGAGAGACCGCGGGGGGTTTGAAAGAGGATGGATCATTTGCCAAGATCAAGCATCAATTAATCCATTTTCGACCCCTCTTGTGCCCCTGCTCTTAATTGAGCGATCCTTCCCCTCTTTGGTCCCCCCCCCCCCCCCCGCTTCTGCTGAAGAGAGCCCTCTTCCCTCCTTCAGACCCCCCCTGCAAGGACACATTGAGACTCTCTCTTTCTTCTCTCTGCTTTTTCTTTTTACATATAGAATTTCTTTGGATTTCCCTTATGTTGCCCTATTAATGCATCCTCTATGATATCGACTTGCATATAGCAAGCTCGGTTCATAGATATGCAAGATTAACTGAGTCCTCTGATTCCTACATTTGATTTTTCTTTTTTCTTTTTTACCGCAATGTATTGTAAACACCCCAAATTTTCACTCACCTCCCCGACATTTTCACCAACCATCAACATCCAGCCTCTGAAATCGCTGGAGGGCAAAATGGTCATTTTCTGAGCCGAAACCTTGCAAAAGTCTAAATTGCATCTGCAACTCTCAAAATTTCTCTAATTTTAACTCAGATGTTCAAAAATTTATTCCTGACAGGAGACAGACAACTCCAAGTCTTGGTTCAAGATTCTATTGCATAAGACATGACATTGCATATCATTGCATGAGCATTTCAAATCACTGCACTGCACAGCATGTCATTTCGAGGTCCAGAACTCTTGATTTTAAAATTTTCAATCCAGATTAGAATTTCAACTCTTCTCAAAATTGATTTCAAAACCCTGGGTCTTCAAAATTATCAATTCTTCCCATTTTACCCCCAGGACTCTGAATGTCAAAATATTTTCTTAAGAAAACGATCTGGATAGTTCTTAATGTGGATTTTAGTCACTTCACCTCAGATTTTGCACTTTTGACAAATTTCAAATATCTTCCTTTTACAAAATCGCCCTACAAGGGCCAACTCTTTCCAAAATTCCTATTTCGCCCATTAGTCCAGATTTTATGAAAATTCCAAAAAGAAGTTGTGGTTTTATCCTTATTTCAATAAAGAAGCAATGTGGGACCCACACTGAGGTGGTGTCACACAAGCTTTTCTTTTGAAAAATTTGAATTTTGAAAAAACCCAAAAATATAGGAGCCTTGTCCCCTGGATTGGTGCCACTCGTCTTTTCTCTCTCCTCCCATTTCCATGCCAAGTGTCAGTGTGGGGCTACCTTAAGAAGCCGCCACATGTCATCCCATTTTATCTGCCATGTGTCACCCTATCCATCCTGCGCCATGTGTCATTCCAAAGAACACCAGGAGATGCCAAGTGTCATAGGTTGTCCTGTCTAGAAAAGTGGAGCTTGTCTCCTCTGAGGTGGCGCCACTTGAAGTGTGTCTCCTATAGGGGACACGTGTCAACCTCTTACTCCTTCTAGAAAAGTAGCCTGACACATGTCTCTCCCTACTTTTCTCAGAAAAGTAGGAGACACGTGTCACTCCTAAATTCCTACAGAAAAGGTAGGCTTGTCTCCTCTGAGGTGGCGCCATCTGGAGTGTCTCCTGCAGAGGACACGTGGCAAGCTCTCATTTCCTCAGAAAAAGTAGACGCCATGTGTCGTTTTCTGCTTTCTTCAGAAAAACTAGAATTCAAAAGTTCAAAACTCCTCATAGGTGGCGAAAATCCTAAAATTCTACCTTTTCCAGGTTGTCTGAGATGGCGCCACATGGCCTGGCCTACCTTCTCTCCCCTCTGCCACGTGTCATTCTCTGCTTCTTTCAGAAAAAGTAGAGGACACATGTCTTCTCCCTACTTCTTTCAGAAAAGTAGGAGACACATGTCACTCCTGGCTTTCTTCAGAAAAAGCAAACCATTCAAAATTCAAACTAGGCACTAGGTGGCGAAAATCCTGAGCTCTGATTTTTCCAGATGGCCTGAGGTGGCGCCACATGTCCTTTCCCTCCTTTTCTTCCCTCTTGCCACATGGCATTGTAGGAGCCACCCTGAGGTGGCGCCACATGTCCATCCTCCATTCCTCCAGGGCCAACCTCCATTTGAAATTCAAATTCTCCTTTGAGGTGGCGCCATCTGAAGAACCACTCCAGCAGGCTGACACTTGGAACCATCCTGAACTGCCACATGTCCAGATCTCCTTTCACCAAAAAAAGCAAAATTCAAATTCCTCTGAGGTGGCGCCTTCTGAGCCCACTGCTCTGTCCTCCTGACATGTGTCAAACACCTTTTGAGGTGGCGCCATTCCAGGACTCCACTTGGCTCCATTTTTATTTTTTATTTTATTTTTAATAAAGGTAGCCCACCATGAGGTGGTGCCACCTGAGGACTCCCTACAAAAAGTGAATTTGAAATTCAAACTCCAAGAGAGCACCCTCTGAGGTGGCGCCTTCTGGGAGTTCCCTGCAGAGAGAATCAAGCAAACTTTTGAAAATTTCCAAATTCCCCCTGCTGAGGTGTCTCACCCACAAAATTTCCATTTTTTTATTTTTCTAAAAAATTAAAACACCTTTTGAGGTGGCGCTACCTGAGGGCTCTCTGCAAAAGACAAATTCGAATTTCAAACCCCTCAGATGGCACCCCCTGAGATGGCGCCACATGGAGGGCTCAGATTGAGCCTGTTTGAATTTCAAAAATTTTCAGAAAATTTATAAAAACAAGGGTTCACGCCCAGCCTAGAGGAGATCATTTTTTTTTTAGCTTTTGTGAACTTGGAAAATCCGACTAGCCTTCCTAAAATCGGATTTTGAACTGTGGAAATCGTGTCCCCTTTGGCGCATTGAAGAAGGTGGAGTAAAGTTCGTGTCGTGGCCAATCCGATTCAAACATAGCTCGATTTTGGTGGACCATCCAAAGCTCGGAGCGAAGGACGAAGGAAGCTCGTGATAGCCGCCCCTTTCAAGAGCTCCTACGCTGCGTAACGAAACAAGGTGAACTTCTTTTCCCATTGATTGGATTCCATAATTCGAATCGGGAGTCGTTTGAAGAAAGAGCTCATCCGAGGGATGGATTGAGCTATTCTCATAAAATGACATATATAAAAATGTTTCATTATGCTTCCTTGATGATTTTTAACATGCATGTAGTTAGCTAGATTTAATTTGCATTTTATTTCATTCATTTAGCACATTTCATGAATTAATTAGGATTAATTTAGCATTTATTTCAATTCTGCTTATCTTCAGTAGGTCTCTGTTTTTGTCAGTCAGTCCACACATCATTTCATGCATTTATGTTTTATTAAAAATCCCAAAAAAATCACGGAATGCGCCCTTAGTTGTCCCTGAAATTTTGCCAAAAATTCGTAGGCATTTGAATTTGTTTACTATGGTAAACATTCAAAATGGCAAGTCGGGTTTTTTTACCCGGGATGCGTTTTGAAAATCATTTGCCAACTTTTAAAATCGAGATATCCCTCATGGGAGATCCGATTTTCGATCCAAAAAATGTTCTGAACTCGGGAGAATGTCTAGTTTTTAATATGATTTTTTTCAGATTTTTCTGATTTTGTTTTATCTGACAAAAATCCGAGAGTTTGGGACACGTGTCAGAGCCTAATTTGGGCCTCTGAAATCTTGGATCGAATTAGGGCTATGGTTTCTCTTTGTGTGTTGCTCCAAATCCGAAACTGTAAAAAGTGAAAGTGGTGTTCGAGATGTTCTATGTTTGAATCTGAAAACCTGTAATTTTTAGAACAGTGTTGACCCCTGCTTCAGATTTTTCTTGTCAGTCTCCTGTTTTGCTACATTTGTCTGTTCTGTTAGTTTAGGCAGGAATAGTTATATTTTTATCTGTGTTTCCGTTGATCAAATGCCGAAGTCATAAACATGAACGTTGTTCATGTAGGTGTCGTGCATAACTCTGATTAATTTCATAAATTTCCATGGCTGTTTGATATTTTTTTAGCGTTTTACATCAGATTAGTGTGATTTTTACCTCTGTCAGAACTAAATCCCTGTTATTGAACTCACCATGGCTCAAATCCCGATGCTGTAAAAACCAAAAATGTTCCATTTTGGGTATTTTAGCAGTTTGCAAAATATCAGAAGTTTCCATGGTGTAAATCTTGCATTATCATATTAAGCATTGCATTTGGTTCGGATCCATAGGCAAAATCCACCATTTTAGGATTTTCTTTAAAGTTTAGCATTTAAATCATATCATTTCGTGATTTTTAGAATTCTAGGCTGTTTATCAGAGTAAGTAGATGCTTCATACCGAATTTGGTGCAATTTGGAATCCATTTGAGGTTCGGATTATCCATAATACCAAAACAGGGTCCCGCAGGACCCGGATCCAAGTGGAAAACAAGCGAAATTCGTTATTCTGGATAAATTGCAAAATGTCCAATTCTGATTTTACAGTCCTAATGTGTTTAGCAGCATGTCATACTGCATTTCATCATCATTTGATTCAATTTGAACTTCAAAATCTCAATTTTACCAAGTTTTCCTTCAAAAAACCCTGATTTTAAAGGTATAACTTTATAATTAGGGGTATTTTGGTCATTTTGACCACCATTTCGAATTTCAAATTATTTTCTACTGAATTTCTTGCATTTTCATCATTTCAAATATCAAGGAAGCATGAGATTAGGGTTTATATCCAATTAAGTCCAATAATTTCAGAATATTATTGGAAAATCTTGGAAAAACCCACATAGTTGAGCTAACTTTATTTTAAGCTTGGCAGGGACATTCCAAAGAAGGAGCTGAAGTCTGCAAATTTCTTTTATTTTCTTTATTTAGTGATGTAATGATGTAAATTTTGGAATAAGAGAGTTAATTTCCTGCTTAGACTAGGATGCATATCATATAGTTTGAATTTATGCAATATCCTATTTCTATGATTCATGCATTTTATTTCAAAAGCACTATGGATGTTCACGAATGGCACGTGCACCAACTCTTAGGGAGTTGATGGACTCGGTGGGATCCATATTTACGGCCCTAGTTGGAATATGGACGAGACCCAGATCCATCATCTTTCTACTAGTCACATAGAGCCTACACTCTTAGGCTATCTTAAAATGCACATCATAGTTCCAAAGTTTTCAAAATCATGTGCATCAAATCAACTAAATTCTGAACATATTCATGGCCACAGTCAGGATATGTGAAGGATTTATCTTGACTTAATGCATATTTTTCCAACAAATCTCTTATAAAATCTTTTCAAAGTGCATTCATTCACTCATGTCATTTGCATCATAAAATCATTGATTTTCTCAAGATTTTCTCAAGAAAACTTCATTCTCAAGAAATCGATTTCTCAAGAAACTCTAAGGATTTTTCAAAATCGGTTTTCCAAAGACAAGTTTTTCCACAGTTTTCCCTGGAAAATGATATTTTCTTAAGAGATTCAAAACAGTTTTCCAATCTTTCTCCAAGATCAAAATCGATTTCCAAGTATTTCAAGGGTAAAAATTCCTAGGATTTCAATTTCCCAAGTTTTGAATTTCCTTCCCCAATGAGTTTTCCTATAAATTTTCCATTATTTTCCTAAGAAAACTCTCAAAGTCCAAGTTTTCCTAAGAAGTATTTCCCTTTTCAAAGGTTCACCTTTTTTTCAAGAATCACTTCCATTTTCCCAGGATTTTCAACTATTACTGATTTTCTCACATCTTTATAAGTTTTCTCATGTTTTCAAAAACCCTTTTTATCTGAGTTTTCTGAGAAATTGACCCCTTTTCCTGAGAGATTCTTTCCAACTCCAAATGTTTTCTAAGCATACATCATGTTTTCCAACTTGCATTTTCCAAAATCTCATAGCACATGCCTGAATTCTCTCTGCATTTAGGATAAAACATAACTTCAATAATTTCGCTAAGTCAAGCACAATTTTGGTCCTTGGTTCGATTACCCCTGTTAAAGGCGGCAGAAACGGTCGAACCTCGTACCGACAGGTCGAGCCCCATCCCATGGATTTTCCCGCAATTTTCAAAACGGAGGCGAGTATTTCAAAACAATTTCCAAAAATCTGGTCAAAGTTTGAAGCGCGAAAGCATTTTCCATCCTTTTTCTCTTCCGCAAGGAAGGGAAGACGGGGGAAAAATTTCGCGACGATAACAGGTTTGGCGACCGTGAAGGGACCTGTCCTTGTCTGACCTAAATTATGCTTGACTTAGTTCAATTATCAAAATTATGTTCATAAAATGTCAGCTCTTTAACTTTCAATATCATGTGAGCCTAGGAGCCTAGATTCTGACCCAGCTGACATTGAATGCATATAGCTTAGGCATGGTTTGGTAGGACCATATTGAGGAGAAATTTTCATGCTCACATAGACTTAGGTCTAAATACAACTCTCCTCAATTTAGGATCTGAATGCAAACAATGTATGCTTCTTCAAAGATTTTCAAAAGTCTATCTCTCTAGGATTTAGAGCCCTCTATTTCTTGCATGTGATCATTTTTCAAAACCCTCAATTACCTATCATTACCCGGTCTTCACGTTGCTGGGCTCTCTTTTAGAACCATAGTTCAGGACAGAGTCTCACAACTGGGCCAACTATTTGGGTTAACACCCCCCTACCACGTACCGCGGGCCACAGTCCGAAGTATATCGGTAGGCGCTCAAGGATGTTGGAAAACCTTACCCTAGAACCGGAGTTGAAATTCTATGCCACGTACCTCGGATTTCGATTCGGGTATATCGGCATAACTGGGTTGGACAAAGATGATCTGAACTTAGAGTTAGGATTAAGGTCCTACAACTATTTTCAAAATGATGCATCTAGAGTCAGCCTTTTAGGGAGTGCTGAATGTGCATAAATGTTTGTGCAGGATGTGATTGTATGTATGATTTTCTCTATTCTTTATATTTCCCAATGTTTTTTTAACTCATTAGGTCTTTTTCAAAATATCCTTATTTTCCACAAGATCTTTTTCTCAAACCCTGGATAATTTTCTAAAATATCCCATTTCTTTCAAAACTCCAGGCGATTTTTTTCATTCTACCATTCTATTGGATCTCGAATTTCTAGCTTCTTTTTTATCGTGCCTGCAAAATTTTTCAAAATTTCTCACATTTTCCTAAGTCTCATTCTGAGTCTTTCTCTGTTTTCAGTTCAATGGCATCCAGTCAAGTCGATCCTATCTTTCCTGAAGGTCACATCTCCTTCGAGGTGCGACAAGGTCGTCCTGAACATCGAGCCCTTAGCACCAGAACTTTCATTCCCCGATGGTATTATTCTTGGCTAAAGAGCTTTTCCCGAATGTTCCCGGACCATTTGAGAGAGTGCGAATTAGAGCTGGCATCAGCAGTCGGAAAGCAGACCATCAATGGCAACCTGATCCATGCAATGGCGGAGCGATGGAATCCTCGGACGTGTACCTTCTGGTTCCCATGGGGAGAAATGACCGTTTTAATGGATGAATTTTCAGAAATCATGGGGTTGCCAGAACCAGCCGGTCGACCAGGAGACCCATTAGAACATCAATTCCTTATCAATGTCAAGGGTTTGGACCCCCGAGACTCCCTAGCTCGTATGACAGGCCGCCGATCTTGGCCCCTGATCCAGTTAGAAGGAGATGAATATGTTGACCTACTTGAGTTGTACCGCCAGTACGAGACCTTCGTCGAAGTCAGCTCGCTTTCAAGAACAGCCAAAGAAAAGATTCAGAATGCAATGGTTCTATGCACTGTAGGACTGTCCCTCTTCCCAAATGGACAGAACTACATGGACATCAGGATAATCCAGCTTATGAGAAGATGGGGAAGTCGGCAAACCAATCGCCTCTCTATAGCCATGGCAGCGCTCACCTTCTTATATCGAGGTTTGACTCGATTCTCACTTGGAGAATCCATTTTGGTTGAAGGATGCATCTACGCACTTCAGTCTTGGTTTTTCCAACACGTTCCAGCCCGAGCAAGCTCTTTCAGATACAATGGTCAAGAACTCCTTCCAGTGGCGCAGTACCGGTCTATGATCAACAACATTCAAGAGGATGACGTAGTTTGGGACTATTTTGATCGGCAAATATCTCCTCCCAGATATACGTACGCTTATGGCAAGCGATTCAAGTTGCTGGGACCTTTCTTCTACACTTACTACCAACCAGAGAGATGTGTTCGGCAGTTCTCTCAAAGGCAGCAGTACGTTGAAGCCCGACTGTTATCAGGAGCTATGGCAGAGTTCGATCTCACCTCCGCACAATGGTCCGGGGCATATCACTCTGCCCGCTACGGCTGGGATTCCTTTATCTCTCTTAAAATCTTTCCAGGTCCTAGAGTGTCTGCCGACTATCGTGAATGGTGGCAAATTGTTTGTCCCCCCCCTCTTTGTCAAGATCAATAAAATCTTATTCTTCTCATTGTGGTTTGACGACCTCGCCTAGGTAACAAGGCATATTTTCGTTGTTTATTTCTTTTGCAGAAGGAATGACAACACAATTGTCGTGATTCCCATGACGACTCAGTCCCTAGTAATGGGACATCTTTTACAAATTGTCTACCATATTTTCAGCAAATATTTCTTCCAAAAGCTAATTCCTTCATAATCTAATCCGGTCTTTGCCCTGCAGAGAGCATCCATATCATTTGATGGTTCGAACAAGGTCTGGAAGAAGAACCACATCATCCCAGTACTCGTCAGCCTCGGAAGAAGAGATGAGTTTCCCTCGATCTGAGAAGAGTCGAGAGCAGCAGCAAGAAGACGATGGCATAGACCCTCAAATGTATGCCATGTTCAGAAAAATGATGAACAAAATGATGAATGAGCAGCCCGGGACCAGCTCAGAAAGGAATCCATTCAGAGAAAAGTTCCACGGTCGTAGGAGTAAGAAGGCTCCCAAGAAACAGATCCAACCAGAAGAGATTTCAGATGAATCAGATTCCACTGAAAACACAGATGAAGAATATGAGGTGCCTCCGGCATTTCAGAAGCGGGGCCAAAGTAAAAGCCGCAGATCAAAGAGCAGAGATAAAGTAGAGCCTTTGCAAGCGCAGTTTAAAAAATTGGCCCGAGTTGTCAAAGATCTGCAAGCCCGCGACAAGGGCAAGAAAGTCTTCACCAGTGAGGACTTCTATGACGGCTTAGAAGGGGATGATGATCTGGAGAATCTCCCCCGAAAATTCATCAAATTCGATGGTTCTGGCGACCCAAAAGCGCACCTCGCCACTTTCTTTGTTGAATGCTCTCGGTTTAAGAGGGATAACCGAGCATTGTTTCTATGCTTCCCCCGCAGCTTGGAAGGAGTTGCAGCCAAGTGGTATGCTGAGCATATCAACCCCATCGAGCTCAAGGAGTTCGATAAAGCTGTAAATCTCTTTATTGAACGCTTCTTGTTCAACACAGAAGCGCTGCCTACATTGAGTCATCTCTGCAATTTAAGGCAGAATGAGAATGAAAAAGCACGGGACTTCATTCACAGATGGAGATCAGCCTGTAACAAGATGAGAGATCCTATCTCGGAAAGGCATGCATTGTCCCTGATCCTCAACAATTTTTCGCAGCCATTAAGAGGATTGATCTCCACAGCACCATCCAGGACCTTCATTGAGTTGACTGAACGAGCCGAATGACTCGAGCTAAGTGTGGAAAATGGAGTCTATGAAGGCTTCACATTCTCCAAGAACAACTCCCATGGTGAGCAGAAAAAGAAAGCTCACTTCACTTATTCTGCCAGCAACAACAACAAAGGCCAAAATCGATACAAAAGGCAGAAGAAAGATTACTGCTACGGCACAGGCAGTTCGAACAACAAGGACCAAAAAGCAAAGCCTGCTCCTCAGTTCAGCAAGCCTCCTCAGCAGGATCAAGGGCCAAAACTGCGTGAGAAGACCAAACATGAAGAATGGAGTTACGACAGAAAGTTTACTCCTCTTGACCAATCACTCGAGGATGTGCTCGAGTACATGCTATCGAAAGAGATGGTCAAATTGCCCAGATTGGCTGATCCCCCTGTGCCCATGGGGAAATGGAAAGATCAGTTCTGCAAGTTCCACAGGACAGTGGGACACAACACCGAGAACTGCTTTGTTCTAAAAAACATCGTGCAAGATCTCATTGAAAAGAATCTATTGGTAGAAGGAGAAGAAGAAGAGAAAATGGACATTCTCAATCACCCCTTCCCTTCACACACCACAGCAGTAGTGTCTGCACAACCCTTTCTACCGCATGAACATATCAAGCCATGTTCTGCGCAAGATCTCCAAGTTCAGCATCAGGTGACGGTGCTACGACAAGCAGCTCCAGATTCTAAGAAGATGGACTTAATTTCAGCATTCGGTAAAATGAAAGTTGCGGAAGCACCTGTGAAGTCAGTTCCCAAATCAAAAGGAACTCCTGACTTCTTCAAGCAAATCGTTAAACCTAGGCCAGAAAATTCAAGTCAGAAGCCTCTGACCGCTTTATCCAATGTCTCCATCCTTGACTTGGCCAAGAATTCTAGCAAGCACCGACAAGTACTGGATGATTTACTCAGGAAAATCAAAGTTAAGCCCAGTACCACTCCTGAAGACATGGCACAGATTGTGAACTCTGCCATGACCAATGCACCAATCACCTTCTCAGATGAGGACCTTCCAAAGCCTCATTCCTTTCATAATAATGCCTTATACATTGTCGTTCGAGTCAGAGGAATGACGATTCCCCATGTGTTGGTCGATGGAGGTAGTAGCCTCAACATATGTCCCGAAATGACCGCAAAAGCATTAGGGATCAAGGACGAGGAATACATTCCGGATCCCATCACTATCTATGGGTTTGACAATCATGGTCAAACAGCCAAGGGCAAGATATTCCTGGAGGTGTTTATCAATTATTCAGTGCATTCGGTCATTTTCCACGTGGTTAATGTACCACCAACCTACAACTTGCTGCTCGGAAGGACATGGATTCACAACGCTAATGCAGTGCCTTCTACCCTCCATCAATGTGTGAAGTGGTCAAAAGGTGGAATGATTACCACAATACTGGGAGAAGACCCAGAAGAAAGGCTCCCGCAGCCCATGATTCATCGGCCATCATTCAATGCAGATATTCCCAGCATCAGGGAAAGTGAAGAGATCAATCTCGGGGAGAATCGAGAAATACTTCAGGCACCATCAGAGCCATCTCTGCACACAGTAGCCACGACACGATGGAAAGGTCCTCAATTCTTCAAGGTTGGAGGTCGAATCGACTACAGCACCATTAAGGATCATCCATTGTTTCCACAATTCATGAAGTCAAAAAAGGGATTTGATTTACTCCTGAAGCATGGCTATCAACCCTTCAAGGGACTCCGCAAGAATGAAGATGGCCGCATCGAGCCAATGATCCAGAAACATCGTCCCCACAGGGCAGGATTGGGGTTCTCCGGAGGAAGCTCATCAAGGAAGATTGTTTTTGTCAAAGGGGCACAATGAAGACCATTTGTTATTTTCTTTCTATTCTTTTCCAAATAAATGTCTCATTTTACCAATGTCATCGATCAATTCAATCAATAAAATTCCAAGTTTCTTTATCTATCCGGATGCCATCTACTCCCTTCCTGTCTATCTCTTCATTTCATAATTCAATTGTATGCATGGTTCTCTTCAAATGATTGCTTGTCTTACTATAGGCCGATTTGTCTGAACCAGATTTCTTCTCCAAAATTTCAGAATGACTTCTCGGACAATCAAGAAGCTCGTTCTCAATCCCAAGGCCTTTCAAAAGCCGACAGCAATTCACAGAATCAAAGCAAGCACCGGAAATGATAAGATTGCAAAGCAGTCAGATGATTCTGCAGAATACGATCAGTCTCTTCAGGAATTACCAGAGTTCGCCGCTATTCAGAAGCAAGATGAGCCATCTCCTCTAGTACAAGATCCAACTGAAGGTGTCAATATCGGTTCAGAGGAAGATCCCAAAATTCTCCAGATCGGAACCAGTCTGAGTCCGGAATAAAAGAAAAGGCTTACAAATTTTCTCAAGCGGCATGAAGAAGTGTTCGCATGGACATATGAAGACATGCCGGGCTTAGACCCCAAATTAGTCGAACACCGTCTTGTCTTAAAGCCGGATGCTAGGCCAGTCAAGCAGAAGTTGAGAAAAATGGATCCCAGAATAGAACAACAAGTCAAAGAAGGACTTGAAGATCTGCTCAAAGCAGGATTTATTCGAGCTATTGACTACCCAGATTGGTTAGCCAATATCGTCGTCGTCCCAAAGAAAAGTGGCAAAGTAAGGATCTGCATAGACTTTAGAGACCTCAACAAGGCAACTCCAAAGGATGACTATCCACTTCCAAGCATCGATCTTCTAGTCGATAGCACGGCAGGACATGCCATGTTCTCTTTCATGGATGGATATTCCGGCTACAATCAGATTAAGTTGGCCGCCCGCGACCAATCAAAAACTTCCTTCACTACGCCTTGGGGCACTTTCTGCTATACAGTTATGCCTTTTGGGCTCAAGAATGCTGGAGCAACGTATCAACGGGCAATGGCTGTCATCTTTCACGATCAGATGCGCAAAATCATGGATGCGTATGTTGATGATATTCTCGTGAAATCTAAAGAGGAAGAAGATCACCTTGAAGCTCTTGATCAAGTCTTTAAGCGACTAATCCTTTACAAGTTACGGCTTAACCCGCAAAAATGTGTCTTTGGAGTCGAATCAGGCAAACTGTTGGGTTTTCTGGTAAGCAAAAAGGGAATTGAAGTTGACCCAGCCAAAGCCAAGGCTATCATTGATATGCCACCCCCAAAGAATCTCAAAGAACTACGTAGCCTTCAAGGACGTATGCAGTCAATCCGGCGATTCATTTCTAATTTGGCGATGAGATGTGAGCCCTTCAACCACTTACTCAGAAAAGGAGTTAAGTTCGAATGGGGACCAGAATGTCAGCAATCGTTCGATCGAATCAAGAAGTATCTTCTTAATCCTCCCATCCTGAAGCCGCCAGAATTGGGAAAACCTCTTTTATTATACATTTCAGTTAATCAAGTCGCATGCGGTGGATTCTTGGCACAATACAAAGAAGGCAGTCTGATAGAGCACGCCATTTATTACATGAGTAAGACTTTCATAGATTATGAAAAGAGATACTCTCAAATAGAGAAGACCTGCCTAGCTCTGGTATGGATGTGTCAGAAGCTAAGACACTACCTGTTGGCATCAGAGGTCAAAATCCTGTCTAAACTCAATCCTCTCAAGTATGTCTTAGAGCAACCTTTCCTCAGCGGACGAGTCGCAAAATGGCAAGTCTTACTGATGCAATATGACTTAGAATATGTCTCGCAGCAATCAATCAAAGGCCAAGCAATTGCAGACCAATTGGCGAATTTTCCTCTGGCTGAAGAAGAGAAAGCCGAAGATGACTTCCCTGATGAGCAAATTTGCAATATCCAGCAATTTCCAGTCTGGAATTTATTTTTCGATGGTTCTAAGAATATGGAGGGAATAGGCATCGGAATTTTATTAATCACTCCCGAGAAGGAGATGATTCCATTTTCTCTCAAATTAGACTTTCAATGCACTCACAATATGGCTGAATACGAAGCCCTGATCCAAGGTCTAAAGATTCTATTAGACTTCAATGTCAAGAGAGTACATGCCTACGGTGACTCATTACTTGTTGTCAATCAAGTTCGAGCCGAATGGCAAGTCAAAGATCAGAAGTTATTTCCCTATCAGAAAATCGTTTCAGCTCTTGTCAGCAAGTTTGAAGAATTTCAGTTATTCCACATCAAAAGAGATTTTAATCAAGTGGCTGATAGTCTAGCCAGTTTAGGCTCCATTATGACATTTAAGAATGGAGAATCTTGTCGCTCTTTTGAAATTGGCAGACTTGACCAACCTGCTTTCATTTCAGCGAAACAGGTAAACCAGGCTGAGCAAAGGAAGAAGCCTTGGTATTACAATATCAAAACTTTCATAGAAACTGGCGAATTTCCTCTAGAACTCTCAAAGAAAGAGCAACGAGCAATCCAGCGTATGTCTACTCGATACTTCATTTTGGCCAGTGTCCTCTATCGTCGCGGATTCAGTTCAGAGTATTCCAGATGTTTAGATGAAGACGAAGCCAAAGAAGTCGTGCGAGAAGCACACGAAGGCATTTGTGGCGGCCACGTCGGCTACCAAACCCTTGTCAAGCAAATCATAAGAGCAGGTTACTACTGGAAGACTATGCAACAAGACTTTTATCATTATGTGAAGAAGTGTGTGCAATGCCAGATACACGCACCTTCCATCCATGCTCCGGCAACTTATTTACAGTCTGTTGTCTCTCCATGGCCATTTTCTATGTGGGCCTTTGATGTCGTAGGTCCCATCACTCCTTCAGCTTCAAATGGCCACAAATACTTCCTTGCCGCAATAGAATATTTCACCAAGTGGGTAGAAGCCATCAGTCTCCGCACAGTAGAAGGCCGACACGTGGTCTCTTTTATTCACAAGAACATCCTTTGCCGTTTCGGCATCCCGCATGACATTGTGTCAGACAACGGCAGTCATTTCAAGAATGAAAAGATGAAGACATTTTGCTCAAAATTCAAGATCTATCACCATTTTTCCGCTCCATATTATCCTCAAGGGAATGGTCAGGCAGAGGCCACCAACAAGATTCTAATTCGTATCTTGGAGCGAACTGTAGAAACAGGCCGTGACTGGCATGAGAAGATCCACGATGCACTATGGGCCTATCGGACCACCATTCGTACACCAACGAATGCTACCCCATCAGAACTGATCTATGGGACAGAAGTAGTATTGCCGCTACATGTTCAGAAGCCCGCTTTGAAATTTGCTTCACTTCTGCAATTACCTCTTGATCAATACCAGCAGCAGCGACTAGTGCAGCTAGACTTACTCGACGAGAGAAGGCTAAAAGCAGCAGAGCATGCTCAATCCTATCGCCAGAGAGTAGCCAGGCAATATGCGAAATCTATCATCGAAAGAAGATTCAAAGTCAATGATTTAGTACTTCGATCCACAGCTTATCTCAAGCATCGTCCCGGCGGCAAATGGTCGCCAAATTGGGAAGGTCCCTATGTTGTCAAAGAAGCATTACCCCGCAACTCATATCGGCTCATCAATGCCGATGGGGTAGAATTGCCAGATCCTATTAATGCACGACACTTGAAAAAGTTTTATACTTGAAACATTTATCCTTCTCTTGTAATCCTTCCTGTTTCCCTCAAATAATGATCCAACTTTTTTTTTTCCCAGTTACAGGCATTTTAAAATTTTGTTCTATATGCAGGCAGGATAAACAAATTCCTCATTTCATGCACGTATGCATTCATATGCATCAATTCATGTTCATTTGCATTCAACTGCATTAACAACAATCTGGTCAGTATTGGGATTTCAACAAATAGTCCCATCACAATTCCTAAAGATTTAAAATTGAAAGGTCATCATCCATACTGAACCAAAACCCAGCGCTCAGACTGGTATTATTTCAAAATCCAGTACTCAAACTGGCACATTTTTAAAATCCCAATTTTTCAGAAAACCGAGTTCCGACTCGGGTTTTTATTCAAATCATTTTCTTTTGTTGATCCGGGTTCCGACTCGTGATCTCATTACCTTACTCGAGCCCTGACTCGAGCTCTTCATTTTTCATTTGTTGATCCGGGTTCCGACTCGAGATCTCTCTATTTATTTGAGCTCAGATGCGAGCTCTTCATTCTCTTTTGTTGATTGAACTCTTCATTTTTTTTTCTCTGTAGATCCGAGTTCTGACTCGTGATCTCGTTTCGAGCTCAGATGCAAGCTCTTCATTTTCCCTTGTTGATCCGGGTTTCGACTTGAGATCTCTTTAGTTACTCGAGCCTTGACTCGAGCGCTTCATTTTCTTTTGATCCAGGTTCCGACTCGTGATCTCTGAATTTTATTCGAGCTCTGACTCGAACTCATCATTCTCCTTTGATTAATCCAAGTCATTTCAATCATCAAAGTCTGTCAATTGCTCGAATTTGACATTTTGCCCTTCAAATTTCAATTTAAATCCTCAAATCAGGCAATTCTCCAATTTCGACCTCTGGGTCACCCGATTTCCAATTCTCAATTTCAATTACCAATTTCCAATTCTCGACCTGCGGGTCAACCAATCTCCAATTTTCGACCTTCGGGTCAATCAATTTCCAAATTTCGACCTTTCGATCAATCAATTTCCAATTTTCGACCTTCGGGTCAATCAATTCTCAATTTCGACCTTCGGGTCACACAATTTCGACCTTTCGGTCAACCAATTCTCAATTTCGACCTTTCGGTCAACCAATTCTCAATTTCGACCTTTCGGTCAACCAATTCTCAATTTCGACCTTTTTGGTCAAATCAATTCTCAATTTCGACCATCAGGTCATCCAATTTCGACCTTCGGTTCATTCAATTTTTAGCAACCAATTTTCCAATTTTCAATTTCGACCTTCGGGTCAATCAATCTCAATATCCAATTTCAATCATTTTCTCTTGCGAGAGACCCTTTTTAGGGAGAGTTTGAGGGAGCTCGTTCTTTTCGCATGCTATCCAATTCGTTCACTTAGCCCCTTTTCAGGGAGAGTTTGAAGGGACCCGCGTCTTTGTGAACCGTTTGCAAAACAATTTCCAATTTCACACGAGGAACCCTTTTTAAGGGAGAGGCTCGACGGAGACTCATTTTTCTTGTGACCCCCCAATTTCATACTAGGCCATATTCGTCATGAAAGACCCTCTTTGCAGGGAGAGTGTGATGGACTCGTTCCTTTCATGACCCAATTTTCAGACCTCACTATTATCGGCCCCCTTTCCATAAGAGAAGCCTAATATTAGGGAGCTTTGACGAAAGCTCAATTTCTCTTCGAAAGTTCGTTTTGCAAACACCTCCTCTTTAGGGAAGAGAGGAGTATTTCCCATTTCCCATTCAGGTAAGGGTTAAGCCCGAGTCTCTCTTTTTGGGGAAAAAGAGAGGAGAATTTTCGTCACGGATGTATTGAGCCGGATTTCAAATACTCACTTTCACCAAGGATTTCAAGAAAATTTTGTCAAATTTGTCAATCAATTGTTGATTTCAGAATCTTTTATTGCACTAATCTCTATCTCAATTTACCTTCAGCATTACTTACAAAAGAGCGAAGCTTTTGCGAAAAGGGATTCAAAATTCAAATTCTTTCTATTGGCCAACCAAAAGGATGAAGGATAAGTCCTCAATATAGCCAGAAAAGAAGATTCAATGTTATTGAAAATCGTAGGTGATTGATATTGATCGCAGTTATGGCACAACTTTAAGGATTATTCTTGTAAAGACAAGGCAGTGGAAATATCCTAAGCGCTAGAAAAGAGAGCATTTACCCAAGCCCCGTTTCCTCAAAATCACCTAAGCCGCAATTAAATATCCGCAAAAGGGATCTCTCACCTGTCGTCAAGATAAAGGCGAATTAGGCGAGTAGACCCCCGGGGCCAAAGAAGATTCGAAACATCTCCAAGATGACGGAGTTTGTGACGGATCCTTCCAGGGAAAGTCCAAAGCACTGTCGAGATGAAGGCAGATGCGATGAACCTCTCGACAATCCCTAAAAGATATTTAATTTCAGCTATCGCCCAAAGATCTCCGAACCCATCATCCAAGAAGGATCGAAACATCTCCAAGTTGAAGGAGTTTGTGACGTACCCTTCCCAAAAGAGAGAAAGAGAGGAAAAAGAAAGAGAGAAAAAGTAAGAGCATCTCCAAAATGAAGGAGAATATAGCCAAAAAACTCACAAAGAGCCAAAAGAGTGCAGAAAGACTATCATGAGAGAAGCTCTCAGGATATCAAACTGCCAGATCTATCAAGAATCCTCCTTAATCTTGTGAAATTCTATTATCAATATTCTTTCATCAACTGCTTTCATAATATCAAATTATCTTTCTTGTTCATATCAAGGAAATTGATAACCTCCTTGAAGAAGGTCCATCACAAGCAATTTGGATGCTAAATCTTGATTCTACGAAGTGAACCTTATTTGGAGGTAATGCTTTGGGTAGAAAAGAAAGAATATCTTTGAAAAAATGTGCAACATTTTCAAATATTTTGAATCAACAGCGAAATTTCCAACATTTTGACAATATTTTCTAGCTATCCTGACATGAAGTGAGAGCTTGATGTCCGTTTTCAATGCATCCTGACACCAATTTTAAATCCCTCCTAAGGACTTGATTCCTTCCCTTCTTTGAGAGCATGAACTCTCAGATTTGCACACTTCCCTGTGTCCCCACTGTCCAACCATAGACAGTCCCATTTCGGTTCGAGGTCGAACCACCAATCATTTTCTCGCAAAAGGCAATTTCAAAAGCTGATTTTAGTCTCAGCAATGAGACGCCCAAAACCAATCCCTTTTCAAGCTTTAGGGACCCCATTTTCCTTCCTTTTGCAAAACCCCTGTCGGATTTACTGTGCAAAATCCGAAGGTTCCATCATGGTCTCTTCCTTCGAGGATTCCATTTCATTTTCCGCCCAATCAGGTTAAGGGTATAAACCTGAGCCTCAACCAAAGAGGTATTTCATTTTCCGCCCAATCAGGTTAAGGGTATAAACCTGAGCCTCAACCAATGAGGTATTTCATTTTCCGCCCGATCAGGATAAGGGTACAAACCTGAGCCTCAATCAAAGAGGTATTTCATTTTCCGCCGGATCAGGATAAGGGTACAAACCTGAGCCTCCATCAAAAAGGTATTTCATTTTCCGCCCGATCAGGATAAGGGTACAAACCTGAGCCTCCATCGACGAGGTATTCGATTTTCCGCCCGATCAGGATAAGGGAACAAACCTGAGCCTCACTCAAAGAGGTACTTCATTTTCCGCCCGATCAGGATAAGGGTACAAACCTGAGCCTCATTCAAAGAGGTATTCCATTTTCCGCCCGATCAGGATAAGGGAACAAACCTGAGCCTCACTCAAAGAGGTACTTCATTTTCCGCCCGATCAGGATAAGGGTACAAACCTGAGCCTCATTCAAAGAGGTATTCCATTTTCCGCCCGATCAGGATAAGGGTACAAACCTGAGCCTCATTCAAAGAGGTATTCCATTTTCCGCCCGATCAGGATAAGGGTATAAACCTGAGCCTCAACCAATGAGGTATTTCCATTTTCCGCCCGATCAGGATAAGGGTACAAACCTGAGCCTTCTTTGATGAGGTATTCCATTTTCCGCCCGATCAGGTTAAGGGTACAAACCTGAGTCTCATGTTATGAGATATTCCATCCCCAATCAGGTTAAGGGCCAAACCTGAGCTTCGTTCCATACGAGGTATTTTTGTCCCATCCAGGTAAGGGCATAAAACCTGAATTTCACTCTCACTGAATGAGTCTTTCCTCTCCATTCTTTGCTTCATATCTACCATCTTCCTCGGGCTAATTTCTTCACACCCAGTCAGATCCTTCTAACTGGGGCATTTTTTTTATATAGCCCAAATTTGGAGTGTTTTCTTTGCCATGAGCCGGCTTAGTAGCAAAGAGGGGCATCTGTAAACACCCCAAATTTTCACTCACCTCCCCGACATTTTCACCAACCATCAACATCCAGCCTCTGAAATCGCTGGAGGGCAAAATGGTCATTTTCTGAGCCGGAATCTTGCAAAAGTCTAAATTGCATCTGCAACTCTCAAAATTTCTCTAATTTTAACTCAGATGTTCAAAATTTTATTCCTGACAGGAGACAGACATCTCCAAGTCTTGGTTCAAGATTCTATTGCATAAGACATGACATTGCATATCATTGCATGAGCATTTCAAATCACTGCACTGCACAGCATGTCATTTCGAGGTCCAGAACTCTTGATTTTAAAATTTTGAATCCAGATTAGAATTTCAACTCTTCTCAAAATTGATTTCAAAACCCTGGGTCTTCAAAATTATCAATTCTTCCCATTTTACCCCCAGGACTCTGAATGTCAAAATATTTTCTCAGGAAAACGATCTGGATAGTTCTTAATGTGGATTTCAGTCACTTCACCTCAAATTTTTCCCTTTTGACAAATTTCAAATATCTTCCTTTTACAAAATCGCCCTACAAGGGCCAACTCTTTCCAAAATTTCTGTTTTGCCCATTAGTCCAGATTTTATGAAAATTCCAAAAAGAAGTTGTGGTTTTATCCTTATTTCAATAAAGAAGCAATGTGGGACCCACACTGAGGTGGTGTCACACAAGCTTTTCATTTAAAAAATTTGAATTTTGAAAAAACCCAAAAATATAGGAGCCTTGTCCCCTGGATTGGTGCCACTCGTCTTTTCTCTCTCCTCCCATTTCCATGCCAAGTGTCAGTGTGGGGCTACCTTAAGAAGCCGCCACATGTCATCCCATTTTATCTGCCATGTGTCACCCTATCCATCCTGCGCCATGTGTCATTCCAAAGAACACCAGGAGATGCCAAGTGTCATAGGTTGTCCTGTCTAGAAAAGTGGAGCTTGTCTCCTCTGAGGTGGCGCCACTTGAAGTGTGTCTCCTATAGGGGACACGTGTCAACCTCTTACTCCTTCTAGAAAAGTAGCCTGACACATGTCTCTCCCTACTTTTCTCAGAAAAGTAGGAGACACGTGTCACTCCTAAATTCCTACAGAAAAGGTAGGCTTGTCTCCTCTGAGGTGGCGCCATCTGGAGTGTCTCCTGCAGAGGACACGTGGCAAGCTCTCATTTCCTCAGAAAAAGTAGACGCCATGTGTCGTTTTCTGCTTTCTTCAGAAAAACTAGAATTCAAAAGTTCAAAACTCCTCATAGGTGGCGAAAATCCTAAAATTCTACCTTTTCCAGGTTGTCTGAGATGGCGCCACATGGCCTGGCCTACCTTCTCTCCCCTCTGCCACGTGTCATTCTCTGCTTCTTTCAGAAAAAGTAGAGGACACATGTCTTCTCCCTACTTCTTTCAGAAAAGTAGGAGACACATGTCACTCCTGGCTTTCTTCAGAAAAAGCAAACCATTCAAAATTCAAACAAGGCACTAGGTGGCGAAAATCCTGAGCTCTGATTTTTCCAGATGGCCTGAGGTGGCGCCACATGTCCTTTCCCTCCTTTTCCTCCCTCTTGCCACATGGCATTGTAGGAGCCACCCTGAGGTGGCGCCACATGTCCATCCTCCATTCCTCCAGGGCCAACCTCCATTTGAAATTCGAATTCTCCTCTGAGGTGGCACCATCTGAAGAACCACTCCAGCAGGCTGACACTTGGAACCATCCTGGACTGCCACATGTCCAGATCTCCTTTCACCAAAAAAAGCAAAATTCAAATTCCTCTGAGGTGGCGCCTTCTGAGCCCACTGCTCTGTCCTCCTGACATGTGTCAAACACCTTTTGAGGTGGCGCCATTCCAGGACTCCACTTGGCTCTATTTTTATTTTTTATTTTATTTTTAATAAAGGTAGCCCACCATGAGGTGGCGCCACCTGAGGACTCCCTACAAAAAGTGAATTTGAAATTCAAACTCCAAGAGAGCACCCTCTGAGGTGGCGCCTTCTGGGAGTTCCCTGCAGAGAGAATCAAGCAAACTTTTGAAAAATTCCAAATTCCCCCTGCTGAGGTGTCTCACCCACAAAATTTCCATTTTTTTATTTTTCTCAAAAATTAAAACATCTTTTGAGGTAGCGCCACCTGAGGGCTCCTTGCAAAAGACAAATTCGAATTTCAAACCCCTCAGATGGCACCCCCTGAGATGGCGCCACATGGAGGGCTCAGATTGAGCCTGTTTGAATTTCAAAAATTTTCAAAAAATTTATAAAAACAAGGGTTCACGCCCAGCCTAGAGGAGATCATTTTTTTTTAGCTTTTGTGAACTTGGAAAATCTGACCTAGCCTTCCTAAAATCGGATTTTGAACTGTGGAAATCGTGCCCCCTTTGGCGCATTGAAGAAGGTGGAGTAAAGTTCGTACCGTGGCCAATCCGATTCAAACATAGCTCGATTTTGGTGGACCATCCGAAGCTCGGAGCGAAGGACGAAGGAAGCTCGTGATAGCCGCCCTTTTCAAGAGCTCCTACGCTGCGTAACGAAACAAGGTGCACTTCTTTTCCCATTGATTGGATTCCATAATTCGAATCGGGAGTCGTTTGAAGAAAGAGCTCATCCTAAGGATGGATTGAGCTATTCTCATAAAACGACATATATAAAAATGTTTCATTATGCTTCCTTGATGATTTTTAACATGCATGTAGTTAGCTAGATTTAATTTGCATTTTATTTCATTCATTTAGCACATTTCATGAATTAATTAGGATTAATTTAGCATTTATTTCAATTCTGCTTATCTTCAGTAGGTCTCTGTTTTTGTCAGTCAGTCCACACGTCATTTCATGCATTTATGTTTTATTAAAAATCCCAAAAACATCACGGAATGCGCCCTTTGGTGTCCCTGAAATTTTTCCAAAAATTCATAGGCATTTGAATTTGTTTATTGCGGTAAACATTCAAAATGGCAAGTTGGGTTTTTTTACCCGGGATGCGTTTTGAAAATCATTTGCCAACTTGTAAAATCGAGATATCCCTCATGGGAGATCCTATTTTCGATTCGAAAAATGTTCTGAACTCGGAAGAATGTCTAGTTTTTAATATGATTTTTTCAGATTTTTCTGATTTTGTTTTATCTGACGAAAATCCGAGAGTTCGGGACACGTGTCAAAGCCTAATTTGGGCCTCTAAAATCTTGGATCGACTTAGGGCTATGGTTTCTCTTTGTGTGTTGCTCCAAATCCAAAACTGTAAAAAGTGAAAGTGGTGTCCGAGATGTCTTCTGTTTGAATCTGAAAACCTGTAATTTTTAGAACAGTGTTGACCCCTGCTTCGGATTTTTCTTGTCAGTCCCCTGTTTTGCTATATTTGTCTGTTCTGTTAGTTTAGGCAGGAATAATTATATTTTTATCTGTGTTTCCGTTGATCAAATGCCGAAGTCATAAACATGAACGTTGTTCATGTAGGTGTCGTGCATAACTTTGATTAATTTCATAAATTTCCATGGCTGTTTGATATTTTTTTAGCGTTTTACATCAGATTAGTGTGATTTTTACCTCTGTCAGAACTAAATCCTTGTTATTGAACTCACCATGGCTCAAATCCCTAGGCTGTAAAAACCAAAAATGTTCCATTTCGGGTATTTTAGCAGTCTGCAAAATATCAGAAGTTTCCATGGTGTAAATCTTGTATTATCATATTAAGCATTGCATTTGGTTCGGATCCATAGGCAAAATCCACCATTTTAGGATTTTCTTTAAAGTTTAGCATTTAAATCATATCATTTCGTGATTTTTAGCATTCTAGGCTGTTTATCAGAGTAAGTAGATGCTTCATACCGAATTTGGTGCAATTTGGAATCCATTTGAGGTTCGGATTATCCATAATACCAAAACAGGGTCCCACAGGACCCGGATCCAAGTGGAAAACAAGCGAAATTCGTTATTCTGGATAAATTGCAAAATACCCAATTCTGATTTTACAGTCGTAATGTGTTTAGCAGCATGTCATACTGCATTTCATCATCATTTGATTCAATTTGAACTTCAAAATCTCAATTTTACCAAGTTTTCCTTCAAAAAACCCTGATTTTAAAGGTATAACTTTATAATTAGGGGTATTTTGGTCATTTTGACCACCATTTCGAATTTCAAATTATTTTCTACTGAATTTCTTGCATTTTCATCATTTCAAATATCAAGGAAGCATGAGATTAGGGTTTATATCCAATTAAGTCCAATAATTTCAGAATATTATTGGAAAATCTTGGAAAAACCCACATAGTTGAGCTAACTTTATTTCAAGCTTGGCAGGGACATTCCAAAGAAGGAGCTGAAGTCTGCAAAATTTCTTTTATTTCCTTTATTTAGTGATGTAATGATGTAAATTTTGGAATAAGAGAGTTAATTTTCTGCTTAGACTAGGATGCATATCATATAGTTTGAATTTATGCAATATCCTGTTTCTATGATTCATGCATTTTATTTCAAAAACACTATGGATGTTCACGAATGGCACGTGCACCAACTCTTAGGGAGTTGATGGACTCGGTGGGATCCATATTTACGGCCCTAGTCGGAATATGGACGAGACCCAGATCCATCATCTTTCTACTAGTCACATAGAGCCTACACTCTTAGGCTATCTTAAAATGCACATCATAGTTCCAAAGTTTTCAAAATCATGTGCATCAAATCAACTAAATTCTGAACATATTCATGGCCACAGTCAGGATATGTGAAGGATTTATCTTGACTTAATGCATATTTTTCCAACAAATCTCTTATAAAATCTTTTCAAAGTGCATTCATTCACTCGTCATTTGCATCATAAAATCATTGATTTTCTCAAGATTTTCTCAAGAAAACTTCATTCTCAAGAAATCGATTTCTCAAGAAACTCTAAGGATTTTTCAAAATCGGTTTTCCAAAGACAAGTTTTTTCACAGTTTTCCCTGGAAAATGATATTTTCTTAAGAGATTCAAAAGAGTTTTCCAATCTTTCTCCAAGATCAAAATCGATTTCCAAGTATTTCAAGGGTAAAAATTCCTAGGATTTCAATTTCCCAAGTTTTGAATTTCCTTCCCCAATGAGTTTTTCTATAAATTTTCCATTATTTTCCTAAGAAAACTCTCAAAGTCCAAGTTTTCCTAAGAAGCATTTCCCTTTTCAAAGGTTCACCTTTTTTTCAAGAATCACTTCCATTTTCCCAGGATTTTCAACTATTACTGATTTTCTCACATCTTTATAAGCTTTCTCATGTTTTCAAAAACCCTTTTTATCTGAGTTTCCTGAGAAATTGACCCCTTTTCCTGAGAGATTCTTTCCAACTCCAAATGTTTTCTAAGCATACATCATGTTTTCCAACTTGCATTTTCCAAAATCTCATAGCACATGCCTGAATTCTCTCTGCATTTAGGATAAAACATAACTTCAATAATTTCGCTAAGTCAAGCACAATTTTGGTCCTTGGTTCGATTACCCCTGTAAAAGGCGGCAGGAACGGTCGAACCTCGTACCGACAGGTCGAGCCCCATCCCATGGATTTTCTCGCAATTTTCAAAACGGAGGCGAGTATTTCAAAACAATTTCCAAAAATCCGGTCAAAGTTTGAAGCGCGAAAGCATTTTCTTTCCTTTTTCTCTTCCGCAAGGAAGGGAAGACGGGGGAAAAATTTCGTGACGATAACATGTATATACATTGATATATCAGAAATCCTGTAGCCGTGAAACCTGTTTTTTGGCTGGATCTGAATTGAAATCCGATGAGCATTTCTATTGCTTCAACATAACTCCGTTTTAGATCATCAGATCTATTTTTCTTTTTCCGGTTTTTGCATTCATCGGATTTCAACAAATTTGAAAATTAATCGATCATCTGGATCGATTCTCATTTTTTTTATTCTCCAGTGATTACCTTTAAATAAAAAAAAAGGAAAAGAGAAAAGAAAATTGATCATCTGATCGATCTGGATATTTGAATCTAACCGATTTGGACATATGAGTTTGATCGATCTGCAAAGTGATTACTGGTTTTTATTCCAGCAAATTGATAACAAAGGCTTTCAGATGAGTTGATTAGAGTTTGATCGTTCTGAGTTTGACCAAATGTCAAATGGTGTTGAGTGTTGCATATGAATCTATCTTCATTTCGCATTGCTAATCTCATAAGAATCGTTAGAAGTTGGATTTATTGTCATCTGATGATCTCTTGAACGTGGATTAAAGAAGTGGTTTGAATGTTGAATATGTTGAATCTCATAAATTTGATTTGAATCTTTATATGAATACGAATTTAACTAAGATTTGTGATAATATTTAACTGTGTGGATCAACTTCAGGATTGAATAAAACTTGTTTAACAGAATTGAACAGGATTTGTTTTCACCGATTATTACTCTGCAAAATATTTTGATTCTCTGAGTATGGGAGTGAGTGTTGACATAGTTCTGGGAGAAGTGTAGTAGCGCTGTGCTATACAGGGTGAAGATCATGTGTGTGATTTAGTGAATGATCGTGTGCTATACAGAGTGAATGATCGTGTGCTAGCAGTAAATGATATATGCCAGGCATGAATGATGTTAGCATTTGTTAGTATACGTTAGCATATGTTAAAATCAGTTTCAGCGTCTGTTAGCGTGTTTGTTATGTTAGCATCAGTTTCAGCATTCATTAGCAGGTTTATCAGCGTTTATTAGCATATTCTGTTAGCACATGTTAGCATCATTTTCAGCATTTGTTTTCCATACCCTCTCTATCTCTCTCAGTCTCTGAGCGAGCTCTGAAGAGCATCTCTAAGATTCAAGAAAACTTATAGAAGCCATCCTTCTTAGAAATGTAAATTTTAATCATTGTTGAGCCAAGAAGACTCACCTTCGGTACACTCAAAGCCCATTACATTTATTACTGGTAATGCAAAGGAATTGAAGGGAATCAAGAGCTATTTTGGTTGCTCAATTCCCTTTCAATCCCTTTAAAACACCTTGTAACACATTCCCTCACTCCGTCTACTGTTACCAAGTTACAACCTGCCACATATTCTCATTGCCAGCATTCTCCACCGTTCACTAATTACCCATACCCTTCATTATAGTTTCACAAACATATCCGCTGCAATATAGCACGTAAAATACCTTATGCTATCATTACATTTCACGGCCACAGTACCCACCTGCTACTTCCACTTCTTTTCCTGCAAAACACCAACATCTTCTTCATCACTATTCATAACACCCCTTTAACACCCTATCAGCTACCTACCCTCATCCACCTTCTTGTAGCATGTTAGTATCTAACACCCTGCTGCCCACTCACGGCAGCATCACCACTGCTGTCACCATTTTTTTTTTTGCTTCAACACTTCCTCACAATCCCTCTGGTGCATTACTTGCTCCACTACAACCTTCAACATCCACCTCACTTGTGGTGCTATGTAACCCATTAATTTCACTATCACAGCCTATGTTATCACAATCACACTGTGTCAATGCACCCCCTGTAGTCTAGCCACCATTCATGTCCTTCTACTGTTTTATCCACATACCTCTCACTGTGTATGTAGTGTTGTCATCACTTTCACAACATGAGTATTATCACTTTCTGCACTACTGCATATCTTCACTATCACCCACCATTCACACCACTTAGCATATCACCTGTCATCACTATTGTTGTGATTACAGCAACATAACCCTTGCTGCACTTCTTCTTCCCACACCTGTTGCATGTTCTTCATCATCAGCCCATCCTGTCATCTCATCTCACTCATGCTGTTGCATCACAACGTGCATCCCATTTTTTTACACTTCCAGCCATCTTGTTCACACTCTCATAGCCTAAGCTACCATTCATACTTCCCCTACGCTTGCACATGCAGCAGCACACACATCCCACTTCCTACATATACCCCTGTTATATCACTTTCATCCCCAGCATATTTATTTCCTGTCTCATAAGTACCACCTCCCATCTCTGATTTGCTTCCAGAACATGTTACACCCACATCTTATACCTCTTTTCACCTGTTGTAGCTACAACAATAGCTACTATACTTCTGTAGTCATCATCAAAACCCACCTGCATTTCACCATGCATTGGTTATCAGCTAACATGTCATCATTTAGTGTATAAAAGCATGTTCTGACCTATGTTTTCTCGTAAGTTTAAGGCTTCATACATACCTTTTAACTGATTAAACTTAGGATATGATACGCACTTTTCCATATACATCTCACACATCTGTCAGGGTTTTTTATATAATCATCATTCATATGTTTTTCACTATTTTTGGTTATATACTAACCATGTTTTTGCAGGGATACATGGAAGAGGTTGCTTTCTTTTTTTTTAGTTTAAGAAATTTTTGACTTTAATTCCAATATTGTAATAGCTAGATTGTAATAAAAAATTTACATTTCTTGCATTAGAGTAGAAATGTATGAGCATGTATATATCTTAGAAATTGCTTGTTTTCATATCATTCTTCTCGTTTATTCCAAAATTTCACAAATGGGAACACGAATGACATATGCACCATTCTAATAAAAGGTGATTAAATCTTATGTTGACGATTTGCATCAATGGTCATAGTCAGGGTGTGAACAAAACTTATGTTTTTCAACTTTTATGGAATAACACTAGATTCAAACTGGATCCCCTTTCAAAAATCATCATATTTTCTAAATATTTTCTTTCTTTATCAGAGTTTAATTTAAAATTAACTCAAGATATATATCAATGGCCATAGTCAGGATATATTGAGAGTTAATTTCATTTTAAACTCTATAAAGGCACCAAAATATGTTTTATTCTTCATTTGAATTTATATATGATTATTATATAATACATTTTATGACCATAGTCAGAAATATATTATATCTTCAATCTTATTTCAATTCATTTAAAGAATGAAATATGCTTTTCAAAACCCAATTTCAAATTCCCTTAAATTCATTCATCATTTAGGATAGAGTTGCATCATACTTTCAAAATTCTTTTCATCTTATTTCAAAATCCATTTGATTTTGAGATAATCCTTCAAATACCTTCTTCACCTCTCAAACCAATCCTCGATTCTTATAAATTCAAATCCTTCTTTCTATTCTCAAATTCTATCTCCTTTTAAAAATTCAAAACTTCAATCTCAAAGTCCGATTTGACTTTGAAATTTCAAATTCATTTTTATATTCAAAATTTGATCTCTAATTCAAAAATCCGATTTCAAAGATCAATTCAACTTTGAAAATTCAAATTCATTTTCATTTTCATTTTCAAGATGTGATTTTAAAATTCAATTTCATATCCCAGATCAAATTTCAAAGTTCAATTTAACTTTGAAATTTTCAGATTCATCATCTGATTTCAAAAATTCTAGTTTTAAAAATCAAGATTTATTCTTTATTCTTCATTTCAGGTTCTCAAATCTTCCAGATCCATCTTCAAAGTCCCATTTGGATTTTCAAAATCTCATTTCATCTTGGATTCCAGATTTAAAATCCAATTCCACATTGGATTCAAATTTTCAAATCCAATTCCATCTTGGATTCCAGACTTCGGATCCAATTACATTTAGGATTCCAGATTTCGGATCCAATCCCATTTAGGATTCCAGATTTCGGGTTCAATTCCATCTTGAATTCCAGACTTCAGATCCAATTATATTTAGGATTCCAGATTTTGGATCCAAATCCATCTTGGATTCCAGACTTCGGATCCAATTCCATCTAGAATTCTAGATTTCAGATCAAATTCCGTCTAGGATTTCAGATTTCAAATCCAGTTCCATTTCCACTTCCTATTTCCAAAACCATTTTCAAATCTATTTCTTAAGTCCAAATCCAAATTCTATTTTTCAAATTCCACCTAGATCCAAAATCCATTCTAATTTCAGACTTTAAATCCAGAATTCAACTCCCTTTCAAAATTCCATCTCAAATTCGAATTCTAGATTCAAAATCAAATTCAAAGTTCATCCTGACTTTGAAAATTTATTTTTACTTTAAAAATTCAATCTCAGTTTCAAAATCTCCCCTTTCCTTTATTTCTTCAAATTCAAGATTTATTTTTCAAGTCTCTGATTATTCTAAGACTTGAAATTTCAAGTCTCTTCTTCCAGATCTCTTTCAAATTCTGAGTTGGATTCAAAATCTAACTTTCTCAAACCAATTTCAAATCTTTGAATCATTTCATCACTCCATTATCAAATTTATTTCAAAATCACTTGGAAAATCCAAAAATTTCTAAACTATTTTTCTCAAAAGCATACATTCTGCATTTATATTGCATAAGCATGATTCTTTGTGCATTTTTAGACTTAGAATAAATTCTTAGACAATATTTAGGCAAAGCAAAAAGGCATAAATTTGATCCTTTGTTCGATTACCCCTGGTAAAGGCATCAGGAAAGGTCGAACCTTGTATCGACGAGCGAATCTCGTCTCTCCATTTTCTCGCAGATTTTCAAAACGGAGGTGAGTAATTTCAAAACATTTTCAAAATTATGGTCAAGTGAGACCTTTGCAAAAGAGTTCCTCTCTCTTCTTTCTTTTCTTTTCTCTCTTCTTTTCTATCTTTTATTTCCCCTTCAAAAAGGGAATGGATGTGTTATCATCGCAAAATTTTTTAACTTTTGCAAATCAAACTGACCTTTGAAAAAGATTTTTGAAAATAACTCGCCTCCATTTTTAAAATGCGGGAAAATTCCGTAGAATGGGACTCACCTGTCGGTACGAGGTTCAACCGTTCCTGCCACCTTTAACAGGGGTAATTGAACCAAGGATCAATCTTATGCTCTACTCTATTCAACTTGTCTAAATCATATTCTAATTTCTAAATGCACAAAGAATCAGGCATGTGCTATGAATTTTCTGAAAATGCACATTTTGAAAACATGATGTTTGCTTTGAATGATTGAAATATTTAGAAAATGTAAATCTTGGAAAATCGTGAATTGGGATTTGAAATGTACTTCTGAGAGAAATAAAAATCGATTTTGAGGAATCCTTGACATTTGGTGAAAATCGATTCTGAGAGACTTGGTTTCTCTGAATTCAAACTTGGAAATTGAAATTCTAACTTAGAAAATTTGAATTTGGAACTTGGAAATACTTGAAATATCATTGGCAAATCCATATTCTTTTGAATAAGACTTAGAAAAATTCTAACTTCAAACTTTGAAATTGACTGCATAACTTTGGAAAATTGAGTTTATGAACTTGAAAAACACTTGAAATATTCTTTGAAATTCAATGCTTTTGGGAAAATCGATTTTGCTATAAGACTTAGGAGATTTTGAGAAAATGAACTTCTTTGAATTGAGATTTGAACTGGAATTGGAAAATGCATGAAATGAATGAATATGGATTTGAGGAATTGAGAAATACTTTTTGTATTTTTGAGAAATGCAGTGCATTTTTGAAGTTAGCCTAAGAGTGTAGGCTGAATGTGGCTAATGTAAAGATTATAAATCTGAGTATCATTCGTATTCTGACTATGGTCATAAATACAAATTCCACCAAGTTTATAAACTTCATAGAAGCTAGTGCATGTGCCATTCGTGTAGACCATGGTGAATTTGTAAAAATATGCATGAATCATCATCCATCACACATTAAAATTATAAAAATATACTATATGCAATGCTGCCTAAGCTAAGCAGGAAATGTAAATTCTTATTCCAAAGTTTAATTACAAATTACATCACTATTGAAATTTAAATACATGAAAAATAAAGTCTTCAATGTACTTGCAAAACTAGAAAACTTGGTTAATGAAAATATGTTGGCTTTTCTAGATTTATCCAGTAATATCTAGAAATTACTGGATTTTGCTAGATATAAGCCTTTTCCTTGATTCCCTTAAATAAAAATGATAAAGTATGAAATAAAATGGAATAAATAAGGAAGATAAGATATGAAATTTCGAAATTGGGTTCAAAATGACAAAAATACCCCTAATAACAAGACTATGGCCTTGAAATTAGGGTTTTTAGAAAGATATTTGGTAAAATGCAAGTTTTGAAATTCAAATGAGAATAAATCAAACTAAATATGATATGGCATGATTAAAAATATGAAAATTAGGGTTAGGGATTTCGAAATTTAGGTCAAATGACCAAATTGCCCCCGATAGCAAGACTATGGCCTTGAAATCAGGGTTTTTTGAAATAAATTTTGGTAAAAACTTAGGTTTTATGTACTAAATGAAATCAAATGAGCATAAAATTAAACCTAAAGCATCCTAATATGATTATGAATATGATTAAACCCTAAAAATATATGCTTATACACGAAAATCCAATAATATCACAAAAACTATGATTTTAGCAGTGTTTTTGGATCTTTCGAGAACCCGGTTTTGCAATTTGCTTAATTCAGAGATCAAATGGATTCCAAAATCCATAAAAATTGGTACCTGCACTTTTTATAACCCTAATGTCGAATTGGAATTATAAAAATAATTTTTTGACATTGAATTAATCCGAAAATTGCATTAAACCCTAAAAATATGCTATTTTTGACCTAATTCACCAACCAGTCTCAGTCCAAGACCTGAACCAGGGGTCAAATCTCCATGAAAATCCATTAAATTTTACAGAGACTAACTAAGAAGAAAAACAAAGATTTCCCAATTTACATATCGGAAAAAACATCTTCGGTTAGGGAGAAACCCTTCCGGCAATCTGAGCTAAAATATATCACTTTTAACAGGTATTAAAACGGCTACTTCAGATTGAAAATACAGAAATAAATAGCAATTCTAAACAAAAATATCTTAAATTTTAGTGGTGAACAGTAGACAGAAAAATAATAATACTCACTTTTTACAGATCTAAAATCGGATCTGTGGTTTGGGATTTATGACTAACACAAGTCTGATTAGGGTTTTGGTAAACCCTAACGAGTTCTAAATTTAAAAACAGATTCTCTGAAAGGGGAAAAATACTAAACAATGATCAAAAAATCCGAAAATTTCACATCAGACAGATATACTCAATGTGAATCCATAGCACTTTACAGATCTAAAATCTGATATAAGATGAGAGAAATATCATAACAGAAAGTTACCTTCTTGATTTTAACCACGATTTTAAAGCTTTAAAAACCCGATTTGATGTCTGATTTTTTTGACAGGGTTCCCGAGATCCAAAACCTCTGATTTTTCTAAAGTAACTCAATAACTCATCCATGCATCACATATAAAAAAATCAGAAATAAACAATGAGTACTTCAATCCGAAATAACATTATCTTTACTGTTCTAAACCTAAAACACACAGAAATTTAAGAAACTTGAAAAACCATGCATTAACTAATGTAAATCAATAAAATAAACCATAAAACAGTAAATAAAAATTATTTCTATGACATAGAACGTAAAACAAACATGAATAAACCATGAAAATAAAATAAAAACATGGAATCAATAGCTGGAATTTGATATCACCTTTAAAACATAGATTTAACCCTATAAAAGGGTAAATCATATATTTTATTGGTTAATAATGTAAAGAATCATATTAAAATCAATTCTGATGGATTAAAATCCATGTAAATCACATAAAACAGGATTAGATCACCTTCTTGGATCGTTCTTGCTGATTCTTGATGATTCTTGAGGTGAAACCATGGTTGAATCCATGAAATAGGAGGTATTAATGGCTAAAATTGATTTAAAACTATTAAAAACATGAAATAAAAGCTAAAAATTAAACAAAATAATTACCTTGAGGTGGCTGCAATGGAGGAAGGGATGGAGAGGAGAGAGAAGCTCCAAGAATCCCAAGGAGAGCAAGTTGGAAAAATCGACCCCCCTATGGAGACTATTTATAGAATTTTTTTAGGTTTAAAAATTGGGAATTTTGAATTTTTTGGACTCTAACATGGGGGGGCGATTTTTGGGTGGAAAGACCTAACTACCCCTAGCCTAAATTATCTAAACTAGTGCCTAATTAACCCCTAGACTTTCCTAAAAAATCCCCAAATGTAATGCCACTTGGCATTTTCTACATTTGGCTTTTTAAAACACCTTTAAAAACCTTTAAAAACACTAGTTTTAAAAACTAACTTTCAAAAATGAGTTTTTCAAAATGGTTTTGACTCTTCTAAACCTCTAACACTAACCAAGACATCAACTAACCCTAGTCTAGCCCTGACTGACTCGAATATGGCGCCACCCCGAGTGGGCCCTACTTGAGTTTTTCAAAAAGCGATTTTAAGACTTGAAATTGAAGGAGTTTTCAAAAGGATTTTCAAAGACAAACTTTAAAGTTATAATTTTTGAAATGGAATAGGGTCCTAACTAGGTTAGAACTCCTCTGGATATGGTGCCAACTAAGTGGGCCCACATCGAGTTTTGAAAATTTTGAAATAAACACTGAAAATGGCTTTGAAAAGGGGTTAAAATCGATATTTGAACTTCAAGATCTTTGAAAATAGGGTCTCAAGCGAACTGGAACTCCGAGTTAGAGTCCTGAACTCTTAGGACTCTGAGATTTTAAATTTTAGAATTCAAATGTAAAATTTTTTGAAAGATTTTATCGAGAAATGATGAAATAAGTCAGAAAACACGGTCAGGGTTAGACTCCTAACTCGACCGAACTCTAAAATAGAGTCCTGAACTAACTAGACTCTGTAAAATGACCTAAATTTTGAAAATAACCAAAAAAGACTGAAGATGGAAGTAAACAGACTTCAAAACAGATTTTTGACTGGATTTGGACTCTGGGACAGAGTCCTGATCGGACTGAAACTTTCAAAAATTTGAGAAATTTGATGAATAGAGAAATTCAGAAGTGACACCATCTCAATGAGCCTCATATGTGAATTGAAATCGATTAAAATTTGAATTTGAAATGAATCCAGATTGTTTTCTGTGAAAATATTTCGAAATATAAAGTCCTGGGGTTGGAAAATGACAGAGTATTGAATAAAACCCAGGTTTTGAAATTGATTTTGAAATAAAAGCTTTAAAATTCAAATCTGGATTGAATGTTTTGAAAGCTGAAGTGCTAGATCTCAAGAATGAGATGCAATGCTATGCGATGCAATGAAATGGTATGTGGAATTCATGCAGTGATATGCAATGATATATGAAATGGACAAACACTGGATGAGGGTGAAAAATTTGGGGTGTTTACAGATGCCCCTCTTTGCTACTAAGCCGGTTGTGAGCCGAGCTTAGTGGCAAAGAAAACATACCAAATTTGAACCATAAAAATGCCCCAGTTACATAAATCTGACTGGGTATGAAAGAATTAGTTCAAGTGATGATGATAGATATGAAATGAAGAATAAGGAGAAAATTTTATTTCAAAAAAAAGTAAGATTCAGGTTTTGCCCTTAACCTGGATGGGACGGGAAATACCTCGTATGGAACGAAGCTCAGGCTTAACCTTTAACTTGATTGGGAAATGAAATACCTCATCAAAGTGAGGCTCAGGTTTGTACCCTTGACCTGATTGGGCAGAAAATGGACGGAACCCTCAAAAAAAAAAAAAAGAGAGACCGTGATGGAGCCTTCGGATTTCCGCACAATGAATCCGATAGGGGTTTTGCAAAAGGAAGGAAATTGGGGTCCCTAAAGTTTGAAAATGGATTGATTTTGGGCGTCTCATTGCTGAGACTAATTAACTTTTGAAATTGCCTTTTGCTGAAATTGGTGGCTTAACCTCAAGCCAAAATTGGACTGTCTATGGTGGGACAGTGGGGTCACAGGGAAGTGTGCGAATCTGAGAGCCCATGCGCTCAGATTATACCGAAGAAGGGAAGGAATCTTGAAAACTCCCGTTATCAAGTCCTAAAAGGGATGGTGTCAGGATGCGCCAAAGATGAACCTCAAGCTCTCGCTTTATACCAGGATAGCTAGAAAATGTTGTCAAAATGTTGAAAATTATTGTTGATTCAAAATAATTGAAAATGATGCACTTTGTTTTGAAAGTATTCCCTCTTTTCTACCTGAAGTATTACCTCCGACTGGACTTAACTCCGTAGAATCAAGATTCGAATTCAAATTGCTTGCGATTGACTTTCTTTCAAGGAAGCTATCAATTTCCTTGATATGGACGGAAAAGAAAGTATTCTTGATATTGCGAGAGCTATTGGTGAAAGAATATTGATAAAAGAATTTCACAAAATTAAAGAAGATTCTTGATAGATTTGGCAGTCTGATATCCTGGGATTCTTTTCTCATGATGATCTTTCTGCACTCTTTTTTTTTTTAGCAGATTGGAGCTCTCTTGGATTTTTCGAGAATTACATCCTCCTTCATTTTGGAGATGTCCTAACTTGTCTCTCTCTTTTTCTTTTTTTTGGAAGGGTACATCACAAACTCCTTCATCTCAGAGATGTTCTGATCCTTCTTTTCTCTCAGGGATTATCATGATGATTATTGGCTCTTTGGTTGGGAATCTCTTGATGATAGCAGAAATTAAATATCTTTTAGGGTTTGTCGGTAGGCTCATCACACTCGCCTTCATCTCGACGGTGATCTGAACTTTCCCTGGAAGGATCCGTCACAAACTCCGTCATCTTGGAGATGATCCAAATCTTCTTTGGCCCCGGGGGTCGACTCGCTTAATTCGCCTTCATCTTGACGACAATTGAGAGATCCCTTTTGCAGATATTTAATTGCAGCTTAGGTGATTGAGGAGATATGAAAATTGAGTGGATTTTTCTGTATCACCCAGGATATTTTGACTGCTTTATTTTTCAAGAATGGTCTTTAAAAATGTGTCATTGACTGCGATCAATATGAATCACTCATGGCTTTGCAACAACATTGAATTCTCTTTGTTGGCCATATCGCGGATTTATTCTTCATCCTTTTGGTTGGCCAATAAAAAGATTTTGAACTTTGAATCTTTTTTCGTGAAAGCATTGCCCTTTCAGAAGTAATAGTGGAGGTATTCTGAAGTAATAATTTTGTGCAATAAAGATTTTTGAAATCAACCAATATTTAATGACAAATTGGCAAAATTTTCTTGAAATCCTTTTGTGAAATCGAGCATTTGAAGCACAACGCAACACATCCATGACAAAAATTCTCTTCTCCTTTCCCCAAAGGAGAAGATTCAGAAATTGGAATTTGGGAATTACTCCTCTCTTCCCTAAAGAGGAGGTGTTTGCAAAACGAACTTTCGAAGAGAAATTAAGCTTTCGTCAAAACTTCCTAACATTAGGCTTCTCTTATGGAAAGGGGGCCGGAATTGGTGAGGTTGGTAAATTGGTCATGAAGGAACGAGTTCATCACACTCTCCCTGAAAAGAGGGTCCTTCATGATGAAATGTCCTAGTCTGAAATTATGGGGCCACAAGGAAAGCAAGTCTCCGTCGAGTCTCTCCCTATAAAAAGGGTTCCTTGTGTGAAATTTGGAATTTTGTTTTGCAAACGGTTCACAAAGACATGAGTCCCTTCAAACTCTCCCTGAAAAGGGGCTAAGTGAACGAATTGGATAGCATGCGAAAAGAGCGAGCTCCCTCGAACTCTCCCTATAAAAAGGATGTCTCGCAAGAATTTTTTTTTTTTGGAATTGGGTATTGGGTGACCAAAAGGTCGAAATTTGGAAATTGGAATTTTGAAATTCGATATTTGAAATTGGAAATTGGAAATTGAAAATTTGGAAATTTGGAAATTGATAATTGGAAATTGGAAATTGGAAATTGGAAATTGGAAATTGGAAATTGGAAATTGGAAATTGGAAATTGGAAATTGGAAATTGGAAATTTGGAAATTGATAATTGGAAATTGGAAATTGGAAATTGGAAATTTGGAAATTGATAATTGGAAATTGGAAATTGGAAATTGGAAATTGGAAATTGGAAATTTGGAAATTGATAATTGGAAATTGGAAATTGGAAATTGGAAATTGGAAATTGGAAATTTGGAAATTGGAAATTGGAAATTGGAAATTGGAAATTGGAAATTGGAAATTGGAAATTGGAAATTGGAAATTGGAAATTGGAAATTGGAAATTGGAAATTGGAAATTGGAAATTGGAAATTGGAAATTGGAAATTTGGAAATTGGAAATTTGGAAATTGATAATTGGAAATTTGGAAATTGATAATTGGAAATTGGAAATTAGAAATTTTGGAATTTGGAAATTGATATTTGGAAATTGGAAATTAGAAATTTGGAAATTGGATGAGTGATCAGCACGAAGACTGAACTCAAGAGGTCGACTGACATGACCATTCAGTGGAACACTAACACGAGTGCTCGATTTTGAAAGGATACCGGTATGCATACCGGTTTAAAAATGTACCAGTTTGGATACTGGATTTTGGTTCAATTCTGGTGATTGTCTTTCAATCTTGAATTGTTAGGAATTGATAGTTGAAATCTCAATACTGACCAAATCGTTATTAATGCGATTGTATGCAAATGAATGCAAATTGATGCACATGAATGCATAAGTGCGTGAAATGAGAGATTTGTTTATCCTGCCTGCTTACAGGATATTTGTAGATAAAAACAAAATTTTAAAATGCCCCAGTGTAACTGGGAAAAAGAATTTTGATTATTATTGAAGAAAATTTGGAAGAATTACAAAGAATAGGGAATTGTTCAAGAATAGAATTTTTTCAAATGTCAAGCATTGATGGGATCTGGTAATTCTATTCCATCAGCATTGATGAGCCGATATGAATTGCGAGGTAGTGCCTCTTTGACAACATAAGGACTTTCCCAATTTGGCGCCCATTTGCCACCCGGGCGGTGCCTGAGATAAGCTGTTGATCTGAGCACTAGATCATTGACCCAAAATTTTCTCTCAATGACAGATTTTGCATATTGTTGAGCTATCCTCTGGCGATAGGATTGAGCATGCTCTGCTGCTCTGAGCCTTCTTTCATCGAGCAAATCAAGTTGTACCAGTCGCTGTTGTTGATACTGATCAAGAGGTAATTCTAGAAGTGATGCAAATTTCAGAGCAGGTTTCTGAACATGTAGAGGCAGCACTACTTCAGTTCCGTAGACAAGTTCTGACGGAGTAGCATTCATTGGAGTTCGAATGGTGGTTCTGTATGCCCATAATGCATCATGAATCTTTTCATGCCAGTCATAGCCCGTTTCTAAAGTTCGCTCCAGGATTCGAATCAGAATCTTGTTGGTGGCCTCTGCCTGACCATTCCATTGAGGATAATAAGGAGCGGAAAAATGATGATGAATTTTGAACTTTGAGCAGAATGTCCTCATTCTTTCATTCTTGAAATGACTGCCATTATCCGACACAATATCATGCAGTATACTGAAACGGCAAAAAATATTCTTATGGATGAAAGAAACCACGTGTCGACCTTCTACTGTGCGTAGAGTGACTGCTTCTACCCACTTAGTAAAATATTCTGTTGCGGCAAGAAAATATTTATGACCATTGGAGGCTGAAGGAGTGATGGGGCCTACAACATCGAAAGCCCACATAGAAAATGGCCATGGCGAGACGACAGATTGCAAGTATGTCGCTGGCGCATGAATGGAAGGCGCATGCATCTGACATTGAACGCACTTCTTTACAAAACGATAGCAATCTTGTTGCATAGTTTTCCAATAATATCCTGCTCGGATGATTTGTTTGACGAGAGTCTGATAGCCAACATGACCACCGCAAATGCCTTCATGTGCTTCTTGCACAACTTCTTTGGCTTCTTCTTCGTCCAAACATCTGGAATACTCAGAACTGAATCCACGACGATAAAGGACGTCGGCAAGAATAAAATATCGAGCAGACATGCGTTGAATTGCTCGCTGCTCTCTCTTTGATAATTCTGGAGGAAATTCGCCAGTTTTAATGAAATTCTTGATATCATGATACCAGGGCTTCTTCTTTTGCTCAGCCTGGTTTATCTGCTCTACTGGGACGAAAGCGGGTTGATCAAGTCTGCCAATTTCAAATGAGCGACAAGATTCTCCACTCCTGAAAGACATGATGGATCCCAGATTAGCTAAACTGTCTGCAACTTGATTGAAATCTCTCTTGATATGAAAAAGTTGGAATTCTTCGAATTTGTTGGCAAGAGCTGAGACAATCTTCTGGTAAGGAAGTAATTTCTGATCTTTCACTTGCCATTCGGCCAGAACTTGATTGACGATGAGCAAGGAGTCGCCATAAGCATGCACTCTTTTGACATTGAAGTCCTGCAGAATTTTCAGACCTTGTATCAAAGCTTCATACTCGACCATATTATGAGTGCACTGAAAATCCAGTTTAAGAGAAAAGGGAATCATCTCCTTCTCTGGTGTAATTAGCAGAATTCTGATTCCTATGCCTGCCATATTCTTGGAACCGTCGAAGAATAAATTCCAAATTGGGGATTGTTGAATATTGCAGATCCGCTCATCGGGGAAATCATCCTCAGCTTTAACATCCTCTGCTAAAGAAAAATCTGCTAATTGGTCTGCAATTGCTTGGCCTTTGATAGATTGCTGAGAGACATATTCCAAGTCGTATTGCATTAATAGGACTTGCCATTTGGCGATTCGTCCGCTGAGAAATGGTTGTTCAAGAACGTACTTGAGAGGATTTAATTTAGATAGAATCTTGACTTCAGACGCCAATAGATAATGTCGCAATTTCTGACACATCTATACCAGAGCTAGGCATGTCTTCTCTATCTGAGAGTATTTCTTCTCATAATCAATAAAGGTCTTGCTCACATAGTAAATGGCATGTTCTATCAAGCTGCCTTCTTCGTATTGCGCCAAGAATCCGCCGCAAGCAACTTGATTAACTGAAATATATAGCAATAGGGGTTTCCCTAATTCTGGCGACTTTAAAACAGGAGGATTGAGAAGATATTTCTTGATGCGTTCGAATGACTGCTGACACTCTGGTCCCCATTCGAACCTCACTCCTTTTCTGAGCAAATGATTGAAAGGCTCACATCTCATGGCCAAATTAGAAATGAATCGCCGAATTGATTGCATGTGTCCTTGAAGGCTACGCAATTCTTTGAGATTAGTCGGGGGTGACATGCCAATGATAGCTTTGGCCTTAGCGGGATCCATTTCTATCCCCTTCTTGTTGACCAAGAAGCCTAGCAACTTGCCTGATTCGACTCCAAAGACACATTTTTGTGGATTGAGTCTTAGCTTGTAAAGAATGAGTCGCTTGAAAACTTGATTGAGAGTTTCGATGTGATCTTCCTCTTCTTTGGATTTCACCAGAATATCATCGACATATGCATCCATAGTCTTGTGCATTTGATCATGGAAAATAACGGCCATAGCGCGCTAATAAGTTGCCCCAGCATTCTTGAGCCCAAACGGCATGATTGTATAACAGAAAGTGCCCCATGGCGTGGTAAAGGATGTTTTGGATTGGTCACGAGCGGCCAACTTGATTTGGTTATATCCGGAGTATCCGTCCATAAAGGAAAACATAGCATGCCCGGCTGTGCTATCGACTAGGAGATCAATGTTTGGGAGCGGATAGTCATCCTTCGGAGTGGCTTTATTGAGATCACGGAAGTCGATACAGATTCGCACTTTACCATTCTTCTTAGGAATTGCTACGATATTCGCCAACCAATCCGGGTAATCAATTGCTCGAATGAATCCTGCTTTAAGCAGATCCTCAAGTCCTTCCTTGACCTGTTGCTCGATTCGAGGATCCATTTTTCTCAACTTCTGCTTGACTGGTTTCGCCTCAGGCTTCAAAACGAGGCGATGTTCCACCAATTTCGGATCTAAACCTGGCATATCCTCATAAGTCCATGCAAATACTTCTTCATGCTGCTTGAGGAAATTAGTGAGCCTTTCTTTCTCTCCTGGACTCAAACCACTGCCAATCTTGAGAATCTTAGGATCGTCTTCTGATCCGATATTGATATCCTCAGTCGGATCTTGAACTAAGGATGATGGCTCATCTTGCTTCTGAACCGATGCAAATTCTGGCAGTTCTTGAAGAGCTGAATCGAACTCGCGGATTCTTCTGACTGCTTTGCAGTCTGACTACATTCTGTTCTTATTCTGACCTGATGAATTATTGCTGATTTCGAACAGGTTTTTGGATTAAAGGCGAGCTTCTTGATAGATCGGGAAGACATTCTGAAAATTGGAGGATAAATTGATTTAGGGAAATTGCTCATCATGAAATAAATTGCTTTTATTGAAAATAATTGGAAAGATAAAAGAGCAGAATGATTTCAATTTTGTGAAGATTTAATATTGAGAAGTAAAGAGACAAATGGCACCAAGATAGACAAAGGAAACTGGCAACTTTATTGAAAGATAGAATTAATCAAAATGACAATGATGAAAATGAAATGGGATATCATCCCGACAAAAGAATAGAAAAGGAAAGACAAATAAATTCTTCTAATGCGTTCCCTTAATGAAAACAGTCCCTTTCTGAGATCTTCGGCCATTAAAGCCCAATCCGGCCCTTTTAGGGCAGTGCTGAGGAATCACTGGTTCAAGACGACCATCTTCATTTTTGCCTAGGCCTTGAAAAGGCTGATATCCGTGCTTCACTAGTAAATCAAATCCCCTTTTAGCCTTCATAAATTGGGAGAATAGAGGATGACCCTTAAGTGTGTTGTAATCAATTCGTCCTCCAATCTTGAAGAACTGTGGACCTCCCCATCGGGTCGCAGCCACTGTATGCTCGAGTTGCTCTGCCGTCTGCATTATTCCTAAATCCTATTCGAAGCTGACCTCTTCAATACCCCTAATGCTAGGGATATCAGTAGTGAAAGAGGGCCTGGGAACCATGGGTTGTGCTAGCCTCTGCTCCGGATCTTCGCCTAAGACTGTCGTGATCATACCACCTTTTGACCACTTGATGCACTGATGCAGAGTAGACGGCACTGTGTTTGTGTTATGGATCCATGGTCTCCCGAGAAGCAGATTATAAGTGGGCGGCACATTGACCACGTGAAAGAGAATTGAATGGACCGAGTAGTCAATAAAGATCTCCAGGAAGATTTTTCCTTTCGCTGTTTGGCCATGATTGTCAAACCCATAAATGGTGATTGGATCTGGAATGTATTCTTCTTCTTTAATGCCCAAAGCTTTGGCGGTCATTTCCGGACATATATTGAGGCTGCTGCCTCCATCGATCAGCACATGAGGAACTGTCATCCCTCTGGTTCGAATCACAACATACAAGGCATTGTTGTGAAATACATGAGGTTTAGGGAGATCCTCATCGGAGAAAGTAACTGGAGCATTAGTCATGGCCTGATTGACTATGTGGGCCATGTCTTCTGGAGTTATGTTTGGTTTCACCTTGATTTTCTGCAACAGATTATTTAATACTTGCTGATGTTTAGCAGAAGCTTGGGTTAAGTCCAAAATTGAGACATTGGATAATGCTGTAATAGGCTTTAGAGTGGATGTTCCGCTTTTCTTTGGGGTGGACTTAACGAGATGCTTAGGGAGCCATAGCATACTTCTGGCTACCTCGGGAGATATCCCAGCGGGCTTGTCAGATACTTTCAATTTGCCAAAAGCTGAAATAAGGTCCATCTTCTGGGCCTTGGACCGAGCCTGCTGCAATACCAGGACTTGATGCTGAGCTTGCATGTCATTTTCAGAGCACGGCCTGATATGCTCCTATGGTCGAAACAACTGTTCGGTAATGACTACTGTAGAATGACGAGGAAATGGCTCTTTTAGAATATCTATATTTTCATCTTCCGCACCCTCTACCAGAAGATTTTTATCAATAAGGTCCTGAACAATGTTCTTCAGAACAAAGCAATTCTCAGTATTGTGCCCCACTGTTCGATGAAATTTACAGAATTGGTCTTTGAATTTTCCCATAGGAGCGGAAGGATCGACCAGCCTGGGCAATTTGACCATCTCCTTGGTCAACAGGTACTCGAGCACAGTCTCGAGTGATTGATCTAATGGAGTGAACTTCCTCTCATAGCTCCATCCTTCGTGCTTCATTTTCTCTCGGGGTTTTGGTCCCTGCTCTAGTTGAAGCGGCTTGCTGAATTGCGGGATCGGCTTTCCTTTCTGGTCATTCTTGTTTGAACCTCCTGTCCCATAACAGAAGTCTCTATTCTGCCCCTTGCGATGATTCCATTTATTATTACTGACAGAATTAGTGAAGTGAGTCTTCTTCTTTGACTCGTTCTGGCCGTTGTTCTTGGTGAAAGTGAAACCTTCGTAGAAACCATTCTCCATACTCAATTCGAGCCATTCGGCTCGCTCTATTAACTCTATAAAGGTTCTGGATGGTGCGGTGGAGATGAAGCCTTTTAGAGGCTGCAAGAAATTGCTTAGAATCAAGGACAAAGCATGCCCTTCTGATATGGGGTCTCTCATCTTGTTGCAAGCTGACCTCCAGCGGTGGATAAAATCTTGGGCCTTTTCATTTTCTCTTTGTTTCAGGCCACAGAGGTGGTTGAGGGTCGGGAGCGCCTCAACATTGAACAGAAAGCGCTCAATGAACATATTCACCACCTTATCAAATTCTTTCAGCTCTATGGGGTTGATGTGCTCCGAGTACCACTTAGCTGTCGTTCCCTCCAGACTGCGAGGGAAGCAAAGGAAGAATGCTCGATTGTCACGCTTGAATCGTGAACATTCAGCGAAAAACATGGCGAGATGAGCCTTAGGGTCGCCAGAACCATCAAACTTGATAAATTTTCTGGGGAGATTATCCAGATTGTCGTCCCCATCTAAACCATCATAGAAGTCTTCGCTGGTGAAGACTTTCTTGCCCTTGTCACGGGCCTGCAGATCTTTGACCATTTTCATCATGTCTTTTAGCTGTGACTGAGTAGGGTCATCAACAGACTGATTTTTGGATTTGTAAGCCGACCCTTGGCCCTGAGTTGACCTTTTGAATTCATGTTTATTTTCACATTCCTTGTCAGCATCGTCAGCTGATTCTGATTCATCAGACATTTCCTCGTGACGACTCTGCTTTTTGCTGATTTTCTTGACGGTATGACCCTTATCTTTATGTTTGGTCTGAATTTGCTCAGTACTGGCCTCAGTTTGCTCTGCCAGCATCTTGGTCATCATTTTCTTGAACATGACGTACATTTGAGGATCAATGTCATCCTCAACCTGCTGTCCCTGATTTTTAGCTGATTGGGGGGAGTCCATCTCTTCTTCCGAAGCGATCGAGTATGCCACACCTTTGATTGATGAGGTTTTCTTTCCGGATCTTGTATGAACCATCGGGTATCACAAATGTTCTCTTGGATATTGCTGATGCTCTCTGCAAGGTAGAACTGATGATTAGGCTTTTGAAGGAAGTTTGGTTGGAGAAGAATATTTGTTGAGAATTTTGGTAGACAATTGAAATAATATCCCATTACTAGGGATTGATTCGTCGCTGGAGTTTACGACAATTGCGCTGCTATTCTTTGCAAAATAAACAATTGAGAATATGCCTTGTTACCTAGGTGAGGTCGTCAAACCAAAGTAAAATGTAAAATAAAGGAATTTTATTGAGGGGAAAAACATGATTTTATCAATAATACACTTGACAGAGGGGAGGGGGACAAACAATTTTCCACCACTCCGGATAATCAGAAGATACACGAGGACCAGGAAAAATAGTAAGACTGACAAAGGAATCCCAGCCATGTCTGGCAGAATGGTATGCTCCAGACCATTGATCTGATGTGAGATCGAATTCTGGCAAGACCCCCGATAGTGGACGAATCTCTACGCGCTTCTGCCTCTGAGAGAACTGCCTGACGCACCGCTCTGGATGATAGTATGCGCAGAAAAAAGGACCAAGTAGCCTGAATCGCTTGCCATATGCATAAGTATATCTGGGAGGTGATTCCTGACGATCAAAGTAATCCCATACGACTTCTTCCTCCTGAAGGTTGTCGATCAGGAACCGGTATCGCGCAACTGGAAGAAGCTTCTCTCCGTTGTATCTGAATGAATTGGCTTGGGCGGGCACATGCCGGAGGAACCAAGACTGCAAGGCATAGGTGCACCCTTCGACTAGGATCGACTCTCCGAGTGTGAAACGGGTCAACCCTCGGTATAGAAAGGCGAGTGCGGCCATGGCTATCGAGAGGCGGCTGGTCTGTCGACTTCCCCATCTCCTTAGAAGCTGAACTATTCTGATATCCATGTAATTTCGTCCATCGGGAAAGAAAGCTAATCCCACCGTGCACAGAACCATCGCGTGTTGAATTCTCTCTCGAGCTGTCCTAGACAACGAGCTGACTTCCATAAATGTCCCATACTGTTTGTAGATTTCGAGCAGGTACACATATTCATTTCCATCTTCTTCAATCAGAGGCCAAGACTTGCGTCCTGTCATGCGAGCTAGAGCGTCTCGGGGATCCAGACCCTTGACATTGATCAAAAACTGTTTCTCTAATGGATCTCCAGGTTGACCGGCTGGCTCGGGCAATCCCATAATCTCTGAAAATTCATCCATCAGTACTGTCATCTCGCCCCATGGGAACCAGAAGGTAGAAGTGCTCGGATTCCACCGTTCTGCTAGTGCATGGATCAAGTTGCCGTTGACTGTCTGTTTTCCCACTGCGGACGCCAGTTCTAACCCACAATCGTCCAAGTGGTCCGGAAACATACGAGAGAAATTCTTGAACCATAAATAGTACCATCGGGGAAGGAAGGATCCGGTGCTGAGGACTCGATGTTCGGGAAGACTTTGTCGCACCTTGTAGGAGATGTGACCCTCAGGGAAGACTGAATCAAGCTGACTGGATGCCATTAGACTGGAAAACATGGAAAATTGGAATAAGACTTTGGAAAATACAGGAAATTTGAGGAAAATGCAGGCAGGATAAAAATAAAGTAGGAATTCGAGATCCAGAAGAAAGGAAAGATGGGAAATCACCTGGAGTTTTGAAGGAAATTAAGGGAAATTTGGAAAATCGTCCAGGGTTTGATGAAATATGAAGAAATAAATGAAAAATAAAGTATTTGGAAAATCGTCCAAGGTTTAAAACATGGACAGTACATGGACATAGATTGGGGAATTTTGAGAAAATCGTTCAGTATTTTTAGAAAATTGGGGAAAATATGGAAAATAAAAAGGAAATAACATATTCAATCAAATTCTGCATAAACAAGTATGCACAAACAGCATTCCCTAAAAGCTGACTCTAGATGCACAAATTTTGAAATGGTTGTGGGACCTTAATCCTAACTATAAGGCTCAGATCATCTGTATCCAATTCAGTTATGCCTATATACTCAAGCCAAGGCTCAATGTACGTGGCATAAAATCAATTTCTCCGGTTCTAGGTTCAAGTTTTCCAACATCCTTGAGCACCTGCCGATATACGTTGGACTATGGCCCTTGGTACGTGGCAGGGGGGTTTTCACCCAAATAAGTGGCCCAGTTGTGAGGCTCTGTCCCGAACTATGGTTCTGGAAGAGAGCCCAGCAACGTGAAGACCGGGACAATATAGGTGGGGGTGGTTTTTGAAAACATGAGCACATGCAATCAAATCAGAAGGCTCTAAAACCTAAAGAGATAGAGATTTTGAAATATTTGAAGAAGCAAACATTGTTTTCATACAATTCTTAAATCGAGAAGTGTTGTATTAGACCTAAGTCTATGTGAGCATGAATAATTCTCCTCAATATGGTCCTACCAAACCATACCTAGTCTATATGCATTCCATGTCAGCTGGGTTCAAGTCTAGGCTCCTAGGTTCACATGATATCATAAAGCAAAGCTGACATTCCATGGAAATCGATTTTGACAACTTGAACTAAGTAGAGCATTAAATTGATCAGGCAAAGACAGGTCCCATCACGGTCGCCAAACCTGTTATCATCGCAAAATTTTTTAACTTTTGCAAATCAAACTGACCTTTGAAAAAGATTTTTGAAAATAACTCGCCTCCATTTTTAAAATGCGGGAAAATTCCGTAGAATGGGACTCGCCTGTCGGTACGAGGTTCAACCGTTCCTGCCACCTTTAACAGGGGTAATTGAACCAAGGATCAATCTTATGCTTTACTCTATTCAACTTGTCTAAATCATATTCTAATTTCTAAATGCACAAAGAATCAGGCATGTGCTATGAATTTTCTGAAAATGCACATTTTGAAAACATGATGTTTGCTTTGAATGATTGAAATATTTAGAAAATGTAAATCTTGGAAAATCGTGAATTGGGATTTGAAATGTACTTCTGAGAGAAATAAAAATCGATTTTGAGGAATCCTTGACATTTGGTGAAAATCGATTCTGAGAGACTTGGTTTCTCTGAATTCAAACTTGGAAATTGAAATTCTAACTTAGAAAATTTGAATTTGGAACTTGAAAATACTTGAAATATCATTGGCAAATCCATATTCTTTTGAATAAGACTTAGAAAAATTCTAACTTCAAACTTTGAAATTGACTGCATAACTTTGGAAAATTGAGTTTATGAACTTGAAAAACACTTGAAATATTCTTTGAAATTCAATGCTTTTGGGAAAATCGATTTTGCTATAAGACTTAGGAGATTTTGAGAAAATGAACTTCTTTGAATTGAGATTTGAATTGGAATTGGCAAATGCATGAAATGAATGAATATGGATTTGAGGAATTGAGAAATACTTTTTGTATTTTTGAGAAATGCAGTGCATTTTTGAAGTTAGCCTAAGAGTGTAGGTTGAATGTGGCTAATGTGAAGATTATAAATCTGAGTATCATTCGTATTCTGACTATGGCCATAAATACAAATTCCACCAAGTTTATAAACTTCATAGAAGCTAGTGCATGTGCCATTCGTGTAGACCATGGTGAATTTGTAAAAATATGCATGAATCATCATCCATCACACATTAAAATTATAAAAATAAACTATATGCAATGCTGCCTAAGCTAAGCAGGAAATGTAAATTCTTATTCCAAAGTTTAATTACAAATTACATCACTATTGAAATTTAAATACATGAAAAATAAAGTCTTCAATGTACCTGCAAAACTAGAAAACTTAGTTAATGAAAATATGTTGGCTTTTCTAGATTTATCCAGTAATATCTAAAAATTACTGGATTTTGCTAGATATAAGTCTTTTCCTTGATTCCCTTAAATAAAAATGATAAAGTATGAAATAAAATGGAATAAATAAGGAAGATAAGATATGAAATTTCGAAATTGGGTTCAAAATGACAAAAATACCCCTAATAACAAGACTATGGCCTTGAAATTAGGGTTTTCAAAAAGATATTTGGTAAAATGCAAGTTTTGAAATTCAAATGAGAATAAATCAAACTAAATATGCTATGGCATGATTAAAAATATGAAAATTAGGGTTAGGGATTTCAAATTTTAGGTCAAATGACCAAATTGCCCCCGATAGCAAGACTATGGCCTTGAAATCAGGATTTTCTGAAATAAATTTTGGTAAAAACTTAGGTTTTATGCACTAAATGAAATCAAATGAGCATAAAATTAAACCTAAAGCATCCTAATATGATTATGAATATGATTAAACCCAAAAAATATATGCTTATACACGAAAATCCAATAATATCACAAAAACTGTGATTTTAGCAGTGTTTTTGGATCTTTCGGGAACCCGGTTTTGCAATTTGCTTAATTCAGAGATCAAATGGATTCAAAAATCCATAAAAATTGGTACCTGCACTTGTTATAACCCTAATGTCGAATTGGAATTATAAAAATAATTTTTTGACATTGAATTAATCCGAAAATTGCATTAAACCCTAAAAATATGCTATTTTTGACCTAATTCACCAACCAGTCTCAGTCCAAGACCTGAACCAGGGGTCAAATCTCCATGAAAATTCATGAAATTTTACAGAGACTAACTAAGAAGAAAAACAAAGATTTCCCAATTTACATATCGGAAAAAGCATCTCCGGTTAGGGAGAAACCCTTCCGGCAATCTGAGCTAAAATATATCACTTTTAACAGGGATTAAAACGACTACTTCAGATTGAAAATACAGAAATAAATAGCAATTCTAAACAAAAATCTCCTAAATTTTAGTGGTGAACAGTAGACAGAAAAATAACAATACTCACTTTTTACAGATCTAAAATTGGATCTGTGGTTTGGGATTTATGACTAACACAAGTCTGATTAGGGTTTTGGTAAACCCTAACGAGTTTTAAATTTAAAAACAGATTCTCTGAAAGGGGAAAAATACTAAACAATTATCAAAAAATCCGAAAATTTCACATCAGACAGATATACTCAATGTGAATCCATAGCACTTTACAGATCTAAAATCTGATATAAGATGAGAGAAATATCATAACAGAAAGTTACCTTCTTGATTTTAACCACGATTTTAAAGCTTTAAAAACCCGATTTGATGTCTGATTTTTTTGACAGGGTTCCCGAGATCCAAAACCTCTGATTTTTCTACAATAACTCAATAACTCATGCATTCATCACATATAAAAAAATCAGAAATAAACAATGAGTACTTCAATCCGAAATAACATTATCTTTACTGTTCTAAACCTAAAACACACAGAAATTTAAGAAACTTGAAAAACCATGCATTAACTAATGTAAATCAATAAAATAAACCATAAAACAGTAAATAAAAATTATTTCTATGCTATAGAACGTAAAACAAACATGAATAAACCATGAAAATAAAATAAAAACAGGGAATCAATAGCTGGAATTTGATATCACCTTTAAAACATAGATTTAACCCATTAAAAGGGTAAATCATATATTTTATTGGTTAATAATGTAAAGAATCATATTAAAATCAATTCTAATGGATTAAAATCCCTGTAAATCACATAAAACAGGATTAGATCACATTATTGGATCGTTCTTGCTGATTCTTGATGATTCTTGAGGTGAAACCATGGTTGAATCCATGAAATAGGAGGTATTAATGGCTAAAATTGATTTAAAACTATTAAAAACATGAAATAAAAGCTAAAAATTAAACAAAATAATTACCTTGAGGTGGCTGCAATGGAGGAAGGGCTGGAGAGGAGAGAGAAGCTCCAAGAATCCCAAGGAGAGCAAGTTGGAAAAATCGACCCCCCTATGGAGACTATTTATAGAATTGTTTTAGGTTTAAAAATTGGGAATTTTGAATTTTTTGGACTCTAACAAGGGGGGGCAATTTTTGGGTGGAAAGACCTAACTACCCCTAGCCTAAATTATCTAAACTAGTGCCTAATTAACCCCTAGACTTTCCTAAAAAATCCCCAAATGTAATGCCACTTGGCATTTTCTACATTTGGCTTTTAAAACACCTTTAAAAACACTAGTTTTAAAAACTAACTTTCAAAAATGAGTTTTTCAAAATGGTTTTGACTCTTCTAAACCTCTAACACTAACCAAGACATCAACTAACCCTAGTCTAGCCCTGACTGACTCGAATATGGTGCCACCCCGAGTGGGCCCTACTTGAGTTTTTCAAAAAGCGATTTTAAGACTTGAAATTGAAGGAGTTTTCAAAAGGATTTTCAAAGACAAACTTCAAAGTTATAATTTTTGAAATGGAATAGGGTCCTAACTAGGTTAGAACTCCTCTGGATATGGTGCCAACTAAGTGGGCCCACATCGAGTTTTGAAAATTTTGAAATAAACACTGAAAATGGCTTTGAAAAGGGGTTAAAATCGATATTTGAACTTCAAGATCTTTGAAAATAGGGTCTCAAGCGAACTGGAACTCCGAGTTAGAGTCCTGAACTCTTAGGACTCTGAGATTTTAAATTTTAGAATTCAAATGTAAAATTTTTTGAAAGATTTTATCGAGAAATGATGAAATAAGTCAGAAAACACGGTCAGGGTTAGACTCCTAACTCGACCGAACTCTAAAATAGAGTCCTGAACTAACTAGACTCTGTAAAATGACCTAAATTTTGAAAATAACCGAAAAAGACTGAAGATGGAAGTAAACAGACTTCAAAACAGATTTTTGACTGGATTTGGACTCTGGGACAGAGTCCTGATCGGACTGAAACTTTCAAAAATTTGAGAAATTTGATGAATAGAGAAATTCAGAAGCGACACCATCTCAATGGGCCTCATCTGGGAATTGAAATCGATTAAAATTTGAATTTGAAATGAATCCAGATTGTTTTCTGAGAAAATATTTCGAAATATAATGTCCTGGGGTTGGAAAATGACAGAGTATTGAATAAAACCCAGGTTTTGAAATTGATTTTGAAATAAAAGCTTTAAAATTCAAATCTGGATTGAATGTTTTGAAAGCTGGAGTGCTGGATCTCAAGAATGAGATGCAATGTCATGCAATGCTATGCGATGCAATGAAATGGTATGTCGAATTCATGCAGTGATATGCAATGATATATGAAATGGACAAACACTGGATGAGGGTGAAAAATTTGGGGGTGTTTACAGGAGGTTAGAAAGGCAAAGAGAAGGAAAAGATGAATAAAAGAGAAATTTTGTTTGCAATGATCACACAACACCGATCTGAAGCATGCTATGCTTCGATCTTAAGGATCAGATCTCTACATCTTTGCAACTTCAAAGAGTTGATGCATATTCTGTCAAAAGTATCCTCTCTCTACCCTCCATCCCTTCAACATCAAGTGATATATCTCCATTTTGCTACACTGTCATTCTTTTCATATTACTTATCATACCACATCACATCAATATTTATTTTGTACATAGCTCGCTCCTAGTATATCTTCACTATTATGCCACTCACACACATATCCTTCCCTGAACTATTACAGGCATCGGTCACCTATGCTTCACAGCATGCCATCAACACTAACAGCCCACTTCACCGTTACAATCATTTACACTCCCTACACCTTCTGCTACACAGTAGCACATCTCTTTGTTGCATACCCTCCATTCATCTCATATTCTGCAACCACTTTTCTATATCACAACACAGCATCCCATCACCCAGGTATAACACTCTTCACTGTTATATCTATATTCCTATTTATATTGTTAATACCTATCCTGTAATCTTCTTCATTACATCACAACAACATGTATATCCTTCACCACATGGCATCCAATCTGCCTCCACCTTTGCATACCATGCTTCATCTCATTGTGACAATTACAACAATATCCTTATCTCTGAGCAAGCATAGTTATGCATTTTTCTAATTGGTCATATCCATACATCTTCTTAATTAGTCTAGGCATGGCATCTAGGTATTGTATATATACTTTCCCATTGATTTAGTGTATTATGAATGTACTGTCATATTCATTTTTCCATAAATTTAGGATGTCACTAATGCATTCCAGATATGCCTACCCTCATTTAGCTCTTAGATATGTATATACGCAGGTTAATTCTTTAGCATGATATGCATTTTCCATATTTGCTTGTGCTAACTTGAATTTTGCAGGAATTATATAAGAGAGGTTATTTTCCTTCATAATTTAAAAGTTGTAACTTCAATTTCAATCTCAGAAATATAACAGCTAGACTATAATGAGAATTTTACATTTTCTGTACTAGATTAGAATGTATGAGCATGCATATTTTCTAGAAATGCTTGTTTCATATAATTTTTTTTCTTTTATTTCAAAAATACACGAATGAGAACACGAATGGCACGTGCACCATTCTAATAAAAGGTGATTAAATCCTAAGTTGATGATTCGCATCAATGGCCATAGTCAAAATGTGAACAAAACTTAGGTTTTCATCTTTTATGGAATAACATTGGATCCACACTGGATCTCTTTAAAAAATCATCATATTTTTCTAAATATTTTCTCCTTTTATCAGAGTTCAACTTGAAATTAATTCAAAATATATATCAATGGCCATAGTCAGGATATATTGAGAGTTAATTTCATTTCAAACTCTATAAATGCACCAAAATATGTTTTATTCTTCATTTGAATTTAAATATAGATTATCTTATAATACATTTTATGACCATAGTCAGAAATGTATTATATCTTCAATCTTATTTCAATTCATTCAAAGAATGAAATATGCTTTTCAATATCCAATTTTAAAAAATTCTTTAATTCATTAATCATTTAGGATAGAATTACATAATGTTTCAAAGTATTTCAATTTTTTCTTCAAAATCCAAGTGATTTTGAGATGATTCTTCAAATATCTTCTTCATTTCTCAAATCAATCTTCAATTCTTATTTATAAATTCGAATTTATCTTTCTATTCTCAATTCTATCTCATTTCAAAATTCAAAATTCAATTTCAAAGTCCAATTTGACTTTGAAATTTAGAATTCACTTCTATATTCAAAATTCAATTTCCAATTCAAATCCAATTTCAAAGTTCAATTCAAACTTTGAAAATCCAAATTCATTTCCATTTTCAGACTTTGATTTTAAATTCAATTCAATATCCCAGTTCGTATTTCAAAGTTTAATTTAAATTTTGGAATTTCCAGATTCATCTCCTGATTTCTAAATTGAAGTTTAAAATCAAGTTTATTCTTTATTTTTCAAAATCTCCAAAGTTCTAACTAAAGATTGAGTCTCGATTCTCAATTCAATTCATTTATCCAAAATCAAGGTTTTGAGATTGATTTTGAATCTCAAAATTTGATTTTCTCTAAATTCAAGCCCACTTTCAAATTAAATCTGGATTTCAAAAATCCAGATCCATCTTCAAAGTCCCATTTGGATTTTCGAAATCCAATTCCATCTTGGATTCTAGATTTAGAATACAATTCCACCTTGGATTCAGATTTTCAAATCCAATCTCATCTTGGATTCTAGATTGCAAGATCCAATTCCATATTGGATTCCAGATTTAAAACCCAAGTCCATCTTGGATTCCAGACTTCGGATCCAATCCCATCTGAGATTCTAGATTTCAAATCCAATTCCATCTAGGATTCCAGATTTTAAATCCAATTCCATCTTGGATTCAGATTTTCAAATCCAATCACATTTTTCAATTTGATTTCCAATTCCAAACTCAATTCTATTTTCGAACCTCATTTGGATTTCAATTTTCTATTTTCTATTTCCAAAACCATTTCCAAGTCTAAATTTCATTTCTAAATTCAAATTCCTATTTCAGGTTCTGAATTCAAAACTCAAGATCAAAGATCCCTTTTTAAAATCAATTTTTGAAAAATCAAATTCAAAGTTCATTTTAACTTTGAAATCTCATTCTTACTTCAAATTCTACCTCAGTTTCAAATTCTCCTTTTCTCTTTATTTCTTCAAATCTAAGAGCTATTTTCAAAATCTTTGATTATCCCAAGACTTAGAACTTCAAGTCTCTTTCCAGATCTATTTCAAGTTTTAAGTTAGATTCAAAATATTCAACTTTCAAAAACCATTTCTTCACTATATTCTCAAATTTATTTCAAAATCACTTGGAAAATCCTAAAAATTTCTGAATTATTCTTCTCAAAGAGCATATATCTTTGCATTTTCACAAGCATGATTCTTTGTGCATTCTAGACTTAGAATAAAATATAAGACAATATTTAGGCAAAGCAAAAGGCATAAGTTTGATCCTTGGTTTGATTACCCCTGGTAAAGGTGCCAGGAACGGTCGAACCTCGTACAGACGAGCGAATCCCGTCTCTCCATTTTCCCGCAAATTTTAAAAAACGGAGGCGAGTAATTCCAAAACATTTTCAAAATTTAGGTCAAGTGAGACCTTTGCGAAAGAGTTCCTCTCTTCTCTTCTCTTCTTTTCTTTTCTCTCTTCTTTTCTATCTTTTTTTTTTTCCTTCAAAAAGGGAATAGAGGCTAGAAAAGAAAAGAGGGAAACAAGAGGAAAAGTTTTGCAATGATCACAAATGTCCAGACCCGCAAAGGTGCCGGTTGCACCAACGGAAAAAGGGGCAGGGCGCTGTAGGTCAGTGCCTGCCACAAGGGTGCCAGCGCCTGGCACATGGGCGCCAGCGCCTCATAGCCACCTGAGTGCGCTTCCAGCACTCAGCGTTGGCCTGGGCATGTCGAAAGCCACCCCAAGCCTGTTTGAGCCCTGTGCTCAATCTGGGGGTGGCTAGGGTCCAGTCTGAACCACACTCGGTTCAGACTAAGACCGACCGATAGAGGGAGAGGACGGGTTCAGCTAGGTGCAAGCCCAAATCGTCCCAAGAGCTCAAAAATAAAAGATGGCAGTGTTGATGCCATTCTTCCACCGTGAGTGGTGGCAGCAACACGGCCAGACCATCCCCAAGACCCGGAACTCCAACATAAATAAAGGAACGACCGGAACCCCGAAGGAAAAAAATGCAACATAAAAGAAATACTATCGAAAGTAGAAATCACGCCACTCTTGTTCAAAACATGAAACTGTTATCATCGCAAAATTTTTAACTTTTTGCGAGTCAAACTGACCTTTGAAAAAGTTTTTGAAAATAACTCGCCTCCGTTTTTTAAAATGCGGGAAAATTCCGAAGAATGGGACTCGCCTGTCGGTACGAGGTTCAACCGTTCCTGCCACCTTTAACAGGGGTAATTGAACCAAGGATCAATCTTATGCTCTACTCTATTCAACTTGTCTAAATCATATTCTAATTTCTAAATGCACATAGAATCAGGCATGTGCTATGAATTTTCAGAAAATGCACATTTGAAAACATCCATAGCACTTTACTAAACAGTGATCAAAAAATCCGAAAATTTCACAGAAGAAAGATCAACTCAATGTGAATCCATAGCACTTTACAGATCTAAAATCGGATATAAGATGAGAGAAATATCATAACAGCAAGTTACCTTCTTGATTTTAACCACGATTTTAAAGCTTTAAAAATCCGATTTGATGTCTGATTTTTTTGACAGGGTTTTCGAGATCCAAAACCTCTGATTTTTCTACATTAACTCAATAACTCATGCATGCATCACATATAAAAAAATCAGAAATAAACAATGAGTGCTTCAATCCGAAATAACATTATCTTTACTGTTCTAAACGTAAAACACACAGAAATTTAAGAAACTTGAAAAAACATGCATTAACTAATGTAAATAAATAAAATAAACCATAAAACAGTAAATAAAACTTATTTCTATGCTATAGAACGTAAAACAAACATGAATAAACCATGAAAATAAATAAAAAACAGGGAATCAATGGCTGGAATTTGATATCACCTTTAAAACATAGATTTAACCCATTAAAAAGGGTAAATCATATATTTTATTGGTTAATAATGCAAAGAATCATGTTAAAATCAATTCTAATGGACTAAAATCTCTGTAAATCATCCAAAACAGGGTTAGATCACCTTCTTGGAGTGTTCTTGCTGATTCTTGATGGTTCTTGAGGTTGAATCCATGGTTTAATCCATGAAGGGGATGACACCAATGGCTAAAATTGATTTAAAACATGAAAAAGTATTAAATAAAACTAAAAAATATTAAAAATATTACCTTGGTGCTTGCAGCTGCAATGGAGGAAGGTGGAGGTGCTGGAGAGGAGAGAGAGGCCACAAAAATTTGAGAGAAAAGAGCCCTCCTTTTGGCCCCCCTTAGGTCCCTTTTTATAGTTTTTCAAAAGTCACTTAATTAGGGTTAATTAAGAGGTTTTTCATTTTTTTAGGACTCTTTCTAATAAACCCACTAAAGGCAACGATTTTTTGTGGTTTTCTAACCTAGGTGGGACTCTAATTAATCCCTAATTAGCCCCTAACTAAACCTAAAAAACCCCCAAATGTGATGCCACTTGGCATCTTTCACATTTGGGTTTTTAAAACACCTTTAAAAACATTTAAAAACACTAGTTTTAAAAACTAATTTTCAAAATGAGTTTTCAAAATGGTTTTGACTCTTCTAAACCTCTAACACTAACCAAAACATCAACTAACCCTAGTCTAGCCCTGACTTACTCGAATATGGCGCCACCCCGAGTGGGCCCTACTTGAGTTTTTCAAAAAGTGATTTTAAAACTTGAAATTGAAGGAGTTTTCAAAAGATTTTCAAAAGTAAACTTAAAATTAGGATTTTTGAAATGGCATAAGGTCCTAACTGAGTTAGAATTCCTCTGGATATGGTGCCAACTGAGTGGGCCCACATCGAATTTTGAACATTTTTGAAATAAACACTGAAAATGGCTTTAAAAAAGGGTTAAAATTGACATTTGAAATTCAAGATCTTTGAAAATAGGGTCTCAAGCGAACTGGAACTCCGGGTTAGAGTCCTGAACCCTTAGGACTCTGAGATTTTAGATTTTAAAAGCCAAATGAAAGAATTTTCAAAAGATTTTATCAAGAAATGATGAAATAAGTCAGAAAACACAGTCAGGGTTAGACTCCTAACTCAACCGAACTCTAAAATAGAGTCCTGAACTAACTAGACTCTGTAAAATGACCTAGATTTCGAAAACAAACGAAAAAGATTGAGAACGGAAGTAAAACAGACTTAAAAACCAGACTTCTGACCGGATTAGGACTCTGAGACAAGAGTTCTGATCGGACTGAAACTTTCAAAAATTTGAGAAATTTGATGAATAGAGGCATTCAGAAGCGACACCATCTAAATGGGTCTCATCTGTGAATTGAAATCGATTAAAGTTTGAATTTGAAAGGAATCCAGATTGTTTTCTGAGAAAATATTTCGAAATATAAAGTCCTGGGGTTGGAAAATGACAAAGTATTGAATAAAAACCCAGGTTTTGAAATTGATTTTGAAATAAAGCTTTAAAATTCAAATCTGGATTGAATGTTTTGAAATAGGAGTGTTGGATCTCGAAAATGAGATGCAATGACATGCAATGCTATGCAATGACATGCAATGCTATGCAGAATACATGCAATGACATGCAATGATTTGTAGTGACTTATGAAATGGACAAACACTGGATGAGGGGGAAAATTTGGGGTGTTTACAGATGCCCCTCTTTGCTGCTAAGCCGGTTGAAAGCCGAGCTTAGTGGCAAAGAAAACATACCAAATTTGAACCATAAAAAAAATGCCCCAGTTAGATGAATCTGACTGGGTATGAAAGAATTAGTTCAAGTGATGATGGTAGATATGAAATGGAGAATAAGGAGAAAATTTTATTTCAAAAGAAGTGAGATTCAGGTTTTGCCCTTAACCTGGATGGGACGGGAAATACCTCGTATGGAACGAAGCTCAGGCTTAACCCTTAACCTGACCGGGTTGAAAATGGAATACCTCATCAAAGGAGGCTCAGGTTTGTACCCTTGTCCTGATTGGGTGGAAAATGGAATACCTCATCAAAGGAGGCTCAGGTTTGTACCCTTATCCTGATTGGGCAATGAAATACCTCATCAAAGGAGGCTCAGGTTTATACCCTTAACCTGATCGGGCAGAAAATGAAATACCTCATCAAAGGAGGCCCAGGTTTATACCCTTAACCTGATTGGGTAGAAAATGAACGGAATCCTCGAAAGAAGAGACCGTGATGGAACCTTCGGATTTCCGCACAATGAATCCGATAGGGGTTTTGCAAAAGGAAGGAAATTGGGGTCCCTAAAGTTTGAAAAGGGATTGATTTTGGGTGCCTCATTGCTGAGACTAATTAACTTTTGAAATTGCCTTTTGCTGAAATTGGTGGCTTAACCTCAAGCCGAAATTGGACTGTCTATGGTGGGACAGTGGGGACACAGGGAAGTGTGCGAATCTGAGAGCCCGTGCGCTCAGATTATACCAAAGAAGGGAAGGAATCTTGAAAACTCCCGTTATCAAGTCCTAAAAAGGGATGGTGTCAGGATGCGCCAAAGATGAACCTCAAGCTCTCGCTTCACGCCAGGATAGCTAGAAAATATTGTCAAAATGTTGAAAATTGTTGTTGATTCAAAATAATTGAAAATGATGCACATTGTTTTGAAAGTATTCCCTCTTTTCTACCTGAAGTATTACCTGCGACTGGGCTTAACTCCATAGAATCAAGATTTGAATTCAAATTGCTTGCGATTGACTTTCTTTTAAGGAAGCTATCAATTTCCTTGATATGGACGGAAAAGAAAGTATTCTTGATATTGCGAGAGCTATTGGTGAGAGAATATTGATAAAAGAATTTCACAAAGTTAAAGAAAATTCTTGATAAATTTGGCAGTCTGATATCTTGGGATTCTTTTCTCATGATGATCTTTCTGCACTCTCTTTTTAGCAGATTAGAGCTCTCTTGGATTTTTTTTTTTTTGGGAATTACATCATCCTTCATTTTGGAGATGTCCTGGCTTTTCTCTCTTTATTTTTTTTGGAAGGGTACGTCACAAACTCCTTCATCTCAGAGATGTTCCGATCCTTCTTCTCTCTCAGGGATTATATTGACGGTTATTAGCTCATTGGTTGGGAATCTCTTGATGATAGCAGAAATTAAATATCTTTTAGGGTTTGTCGGTAGGCTCATCACACTCGCCTTCATCTCGACAGTGATCTGAACTTTCCCTGGAAGGATCCGTCACAAACTCCGTCATCTTGGAGATGATCCAAATCTTCTTTAGCCCCGGGGGTCGACTCGTCTAATTCGCCTACATCTTGACGACAGTTGAGAGATCCCTTTTGCAGATATTTAATTGCAGCTTAGGTGATTGAGGAGATATGGAGATTGAGTGGATTTTTCTGTATCACCCAGGATATTTCGACTGCTTTTATTTTCCAAGAATGATCTTAAAAAGTGTGCCATTGACTGCGATCAATATCAATCACTCATGGCTTTGCAACAACATTGAATTTTCTTTGCTGGCCACATCGCGGATTTATTCTTCATCCTTTTGGTTGGCCAATAGAAAGATTTTGAATTTTGAATCTTTTTTTCACAAAAGCTTTGTCCTTTCGGAAGTAATACTAAAGGTATTCTGAGGTACAATTTTATGTAGTAAAGATTTTGAGATCAACAACTATTTTTCATGACAAATTGGCAAAATATTCCTGAAATCCTTGGTGAAAGAAATCACTTGAGATCTAAATGACACATCCGTGGCTAGATTCTTCTCTTCTTTCCCCAAAGGAGAGACTCGGAAATTGGAAATAGGATATTGGATGACCTGGAGATCAAAATTGTGATTTGGTCTACTGGAAGCGACATGGGTTCTGTAGGGATTCATCCTAAGAATGACATTGGTTCAATTGAGAATGACATTGGTTCACTGGGAACAACATGAGTTCGATAGGTATTCAGCCTAAGAACGACATTGGTTCAATTGAGAACGACATTGGTTCACTGGGAACGACATGGGTTCTGTAGGGATTCATCCTAAGAATGACATTGGTTCAATTGAGAATGACATTGGTTCACTGGGAACAACATGAGTTCGATAGGTATTCAGCCTAAGAACGACATTGGTTCAATTGAGAACGACATTGGTTCACTGAGAACAACATGGGTTCTGTAGGAATTCAGCCTAAGAACGACATTGGTTCACTGGGAACGACATTGGTTCACTGGGAACAACATGGGTTCTGTAGGTATTCAGCCTACGAACGACATTGGTTCAATTTAGAACGGCATTGGTTCACTGGGAACGACATGGGTTCTGTAGGAATTCAGCCTAAGAACGACATTGGTTCAATTGAGAACGACATTGGTTCACTGGGAACGACATGGGTTTTGTAGGAATTCAGCCTAAGAACGACATTGGTTCACTGGGAACGACATGGGTTCTGTAGGTATTCAGCCTACGAACGACATTGGTTCAATTTAGAACGGCATTGGTTCACTGGGAACGACATGGGTTCCGTAGGAATTCAGCCTAAGAACGACATTGGTTCAATTGAGAACGGCATTGGTTCACTGGGAACAACATGGGTTCAATAGGGATTCAGCCTAAGAACGACATTGGTTCAATTGAGAACGGCATTGGTTCACTGGGAACGACATGGGTTCAATAGGGATTCAGCCTAAGAACGACATTGGTTCAATTAAGAACGACATTGGTTCACTGGGAACAACATGGGTTCAATAGGGATTCAGCCTAAGAACGACATTGGTTCAATTGAGAACGACATTGGTTCACTGGGAACGACATGGGTTCTGTAGGAATTCAGCCTAAGAACGACATTGGTTCAATTGAGAACGACATTGGTTCACTGGGAACGACATGGGTTCAATAGGGATTCAGCCTAAGAACGTGGATCAGGAGGACTTCAACCTACAAATCATATATCTAAAAAATACCAATCCAAAAGGAGTTCGACCTAAGGACTGTAAAGAATATTGGATCAGGAGGACTCCAACCTACAGATCGAAATTTTTAAGAACGAGATTGGTTCGAAAGGGGTTCAACCTATGAGCCGTATTGGTTTGACAGGCGTTCAACCTACAAATCACATTGACTCTGCAAGGGTTCGACCTACGAACTATCAATTCCATAGGGATTTAACCTAAGGATCATAATTTAAGAAGGAAGGGTTCAACTTATGGATTTTGAATTTGGAAAATAAAAATTCTTGGTTCATGATTTGAATGGACCATCATAGTTAGCTTTTCAAAGCCTGTTTTCAGGATTAACCCCTTCTCCTGAGCGAGGAAGCTTGATGCAAATGCAGATGAATGCGAATGAATGCCTGCAAATGCAAATGAATGCAAATGTATGTAAAATGATATAAATGGGTGCACATGCGTGCAAAATGAGAGATTTGTTTGATCCTGCCTGCATACAGGATGTTTTGAAGACAATTTCCAAAGTAATGCCTCAGTGTAATGGGGGAATAATAAAGGATAAGTAATTGATATTTGATGAGAATTCTCTGAGGATAACGAGGTAAAACTGACAATGAGCTTCTTGGTTGATCAGAGAGGCACTTTGAAAAAGGTTACCCCTTATAAGAAGACATTTAAACATTTGCAAATGAAGAATATAAAAGATGACGCCAGGCCATAAGGAAGATTGACAAATTTATTAATGCATTGAAGAAAGAAATAACAAATTGATAGAAGAACTGAGACTACATTGTCGCTTCAAAATGACAAAATGATGAAAGTGACATAGTCTCGACATTGTCAATTTTTAGAAAACTCGCTCAGGATGGTCGACTGGTATTTTCCTCATCTTCAATAAGGATATTCTTGTCGATGCAATCTTGAATGATATTTTTCAGGATGAAACAATTCTCAGTGTCATGCCCTACTGCCCGATGAAATTTGCAAAATCTTTCTTTGAATCTACCCATGATTGTTGCAGGATCAACTGCTTTAGGTAAACAGATCATATCTTTTGCAAGCATGTATTCCAGAACACTCTCTAGTGTTTGGTCCAGAGGGGTGAACTTTCGATCCGTACTCCAATCCTTGCGCTTTGGCTTTTCTTGATCTTTCTCTTTATGCTGAGGACTAGATTGAAGAGGCCTATCATTGTTGGAGAACTTTCCTTTTTGGCCCTTGGATCTCTCTGAATAGTGATCATGATTTTTCTTGTTGCTTTTGCTATCATTGGCAGAAAGAGTGAAGTGAGCCTTCTTCTTCTGCTCACTCTGATTGTTACCTTGTGTAAAGATGAAGCCTTCATAAACTCCATTTTCCATGCTTAGCTCGAGCCACTCGGCTCGTTCTGTCAGTTCGATGAAGGTTTTTGACGGTGCCGTGGAAATGAGACCTTTCAAGGGTTGTGAAAAATTATTCAAGATTAGTGACAATGCATGCCCTTCTGATATCGGGTCTCTCATCTTATTGCAAGCTGACCTCCATCGGTGGATAAAATCTCGGGCCTTCTCGTTTTCTTTCTGCTTGAGGCCGCAAAGATAACTGAGAGTCGGGAGTGCTTGAGCATTGAATAGAAAGCGCTCAATAAATAAATTGACCACTTTATCGAACTCTTTCAGCTCTATCGGGTTGATATGCTCTGCAAACCACTTTGCCGCAATACCCTCCAAGCTGCGAGGGAATCAAAGAAATAAGGCACGATTGTTCCTCTTGAACCTGGAACATTCTGCGAAGAATAGGGCGAGATGTGCTTTTGGGTCACCCGAACCATCAAACTTGATAAATTTCTTGGGGAGATTATCAATATCATCATCCCCATCCAGTCCATCATAGAAGTCTTCACTTGTAAAGACTCTTTTTCCCTTGTCACGAGTTTGAAGATCCTTAACTATTTTCATCACATCTTTGAGTTGTGACTGCGTAGGGTCGTCAACAGACTGATTCTTGGATTTGTAGGCCGACCCCTGCCCCTGAGTCGACCTTTTGAATTCTTGTTTGTTTTCATACTCTTTGTCAGTATCATCTGCTGATTCTGACTCATCAGACATTTCCTCATGACGATTCTGCTTTTTACTGATCTTCACATTCTTGACGGCATGACCCTTATCTTTCTGTTTGATCTGAGTCTGTTCAGCACTGGCTTCAGCTTGCTCTACCAGCATCTTGGTCATCATTTTCTTAAACATGACGTACATCTGGGGATCCACGTCATCCTCTGCTTGCTGACCCTGACTACGGGGTGAGTCCATTTCCTCTTCTGAAGCGACTGAGTACGCGATGCCTTCAACTGATGCGGCTATTTTTCTGGATCTTGTATCAACCATCAGGTATTGCAAATGTTCTCTTGGGTGTTGTTGATGCTCTCTGCAAAGCAGAACTGATGGTTAGGCTTCTGAAGGAAATTTGGTTTGGAGGAAAATATTTGTTGAGAATTTTGGTAGACAATTGAAATAATATCCCATTACTCGGGATTGAGTCGTCGCTGGGATTACGACAATTGTGTTGCTATTCTTTGCAAGATAAACAACTAAAAATATGCCTTGTTACCTAGGCGAGGTCGTCAAACCAATGTAAAATAAAGGAATTTTTATAGAGAGGAAAAACATGATTTTATCAATAATACACTCGACAGAGGGGAGGGGGACAGACAATTTTCCACCACTCCAGATAATCAGAAGATACACGAGGACCAGGAAAAATAGTAAGACTGACAAAAGAATCCCAGCCATGTCTGGCAAAATGGTATGCTCCGGACCACTGATCTGATGCAAGGTCAAATTCTGGCAGAACCCCGACTAGTGGACGAATCTCTACGCGCTTCTGCCTCTGAGAGAACTGTCTGACACACCACTCTGGATGATAATATGCGTAGAAAAATGGGCCAAGTAGCATGAATCGCTTGCCGTATGCATAAGTATATCTGGGAGGTGATTCCTGGCGATCAAAGTAGTCCCATACGACCTCTTCCTCCTGAAGGTTGTCGATCAAGAACCGGTATCGCGCAACTGGAAGAAGCTTCTCTCCATTGTATCTGAATGAACTGGCTCGGACTGGCACATGCCGGAGGAACCAAGATTGCAAGGCATAGGTGCACCCTTCGACTAGAATCGATTCTCCGAGTGCGAAACGAGTCAACCCTCGGTATAGAAAAGCGAGTGCGGCCATGGCTATCGAGAGGCGGCTGGTCTGTCGACTTCCCCATCTCCTCATAAGCTGAACTATTTTGATATCCATGTAATTCCGTCCGTCGGTAAAGAAAGCTAATCCCACCGTGCACAGAACCATCGCGTGCTGAATTCTCTCTTGAGCTGTCCTAGACAACGAACTGACTTCCACAAATGCCCCATGCTGTCTGTAGATTTCGAGCAGATCCACATATTCATTTCCATCTTCTTCAATCAATGGCCAAGACTTGCGTCCTGTCATGCGAGCTAATGCATCCTTAGGGTCCAGACCCTTAACATTAATCAGGAATTGTTTCTCCAATGGATCTCCAGGCTGACCGGCTGGCTCGGGCAATCCCATAATCTCTGAAAATTCATCCATCAGTACTGTCATCTCGCCCCACGAGAACCAGAAGGTAGAAGTGCTCGGATTCCACCGCTCTGCTAGTGCATGGATCAAGTTGTCGTTGACTGTCTGCTTTCCCACTGCGGACGCCAGTTCCAATCCACACTCGTCCAGATGGTCCGGAAACATACGAGAGAAGTTCTTGAACCATGAATAATACCACCGGGGAAAGAAAGATCCAGTGATGAGGACTCGATGTTCGGGAAGACTTTGTCGCACCTCGTAGGAGATGTGACCCTCAGGGAAGACTGAATCAAGCTGACTGGATGCCATCAGACTGGAAGACATGGAAATTGGAATAAGACTTGGAAAATACAGGAATTTTGAGGAAAATGCAGGCAGGATAAAGCAGGAAATTCGAGATCCAGAAGATAGGAAATATGGGAAATCACCTGGAGTTTTGAAGGAAATGGAGGAACTTTATGAAAATCGTCCAGGGTTTAATGAAATATAAGGAAGTACTTTATAAAATGAAGTATTTTGAAAATCGTCCAGGATTTAAAACATGGACAGTACATGGACATGGACTGGGGAATTTTGAAAAATCGTCCAGTATTTTTAGAAAATATGAAAAATAAAAAGGAAATAACATATTCAATCAAATTCTGCATAAACAAGTATGCACATACAGCATTCCCTAAAAGCTGACTCTAGATGCACAAATTTTGAAATGGCTGTAGGACCTTAATCCTAACTCTAAGGTTCAGATCAACTGTATTCAATCCAGTTATGCCTATATACTCAAGCCAAGGCTCGATGTACGTGGCATAAAATCAAATTCTCCGGTTCTAGGTTCAAGTTTTCCAACATCCTTGAGCACCTGCCAATATACGTTGGACTATGGCCCTTGGTACGTGGCAGGGGGGTTTTCACCCAAATAAGTGGCCCAGTTGTGAGGCTCTGTCCCGAACTATGGTTCTGGAAGAGAGCCCAGCAACGTGAAGACCGGGACAATATAGGTGGGGTGGTTTTTGAAAACATGAGCACATGCAATCAAATCAAAAGGCTCTAAAACCTAAAGAGATAGAGATTTTGAAAATTTTGAAGGAGCAAACATTGTTTTCAATCAAGCCTAGATTGAGGAGGGTTGTATTAGACCTAAGTCTATGTGAGCATGAATAATTCTCCTCAATATGGTCCTACCAAACCATACCTAGTCTATATGCATTCCATGTCAGCTGGGTTCAAGTCTAGGCTCCTAGGTTCACATGATATCATAAAGCAAAGCTGACATTCCATGGAAATCGATTTTGACAATTTGAACTAAGTAGAGCATTAGATTGATCAGGCAAAGACAGGTCCCATCACGGTCGCCAAACCTGTTATCATCGCAAAATTTTTAACTTTTTGCGAGTCAAACTGACCTTTGAAAAAGTTTTTGAAAATAACTCGCCTCCGTTTTTTAAAATGCGGGAAAATTCCGAAGAATGGGACTCGCCTGTCGGTACGAGGTTCAACCGTTCCTGCCACCTTTAACAGGGGTAATTGAACCAAGGATCAATCTTATGCTCTACTCTATTCAACTTGTCTAAATCATATTCTAATTTCTAAATGCACATAGAATCAGTCATGTGCTATGAATTTACAGAAAATGCACATTTGAAAACATGATGTTTGCTTTGAATGATTGAAATATTCAGAAAATGTAAATCTTGGAAATGATATCACATGAGAAATCGTGAATTGGGATTTGAAATATACTTCTGAGAGAAATAAAAATCGATTTTGAGAAATCCTTGACATTTAGTGAAAATCGATTCTGAGAGACTTGGTTTCTCTGAATTCAAACTTGGAAATTGAAATTCTAACTTAGAAAATTTCAATTTGGAACTTGGGAAATACTTGAAATATCCTTTGAAATTCAATGTCTTTGGGAAAATCGATTTTGCTATAAGACTTAGGAGATTTTGAGAAAATGAACTTCTTTGAATTGAGATTGGAATTGGCAAATGCATGAAATGAATGAATATGATTTTGAGGAATTGAGAAATACTTTTTGTATTTTTGAGAAATGCAGTGCATTTTTGAAGTTAGCCTAAGAGTGTAGGCTGAATGTGGCTAATGTGAAGATCATAAATCTAAGTATCATTCATATTCTGACTATGGCCATAAATACAAATTCCACCAAGTTTATAAACTTCATAGAAGCTGGTGCATGTGCCATTCGTGTAGACCATGGTGAATTTGTAAAAATATGCATGAATCATCATCCATCACACATTAACATGATAAAAATAAACTATATGCAATGCAACCTAATCTATGCAGGAAATGTAAATTCTTATTCCAAAGTTTAATTACAAATTACATCACTATTGAAAATTAAATACATGAAAAATAAAATCTTCAATGCACCTGCAAAACTAGAAAACTTGCTTAATGAATATATGTTGGCTTTTCTAGATTTATCCAACAATATCAGGAAATTGTTGGATTTTGCTAGATATAAGCCTCTTCCTTGATTCCCTTAAATAAAAATGATAAAGTATGAAATAAAATTGAATAAATATGAAAGAGAAGATATGGAATTTCGAAATTGGGGTCAAAATAACAAAAATACCCCTAATAACAAGACTATGGCCTTGAAATTAGGGTTTTTAAAAAGATATTTTGATAAAATGCAAATTTTGAAATTTGAATGGAATAAACCCAAACCAAATATGCTATGACATGATTAAAAATATGAAATTAGGGTTAGGGATTTCGAAATATAGGTCAAATGACCAAATTACCCCCGATAGCAAGACTATGGCCTTGAAATCAGGGTTTTCTGAAATAGATTTTGGTAAAAACCTAGGTTTTATGCACTAAATGAAATCAAATGAGCATCAAATTAAACCTAAAGCATCCTAACATGATTATTAACATGATTAAACCCTAAAAATATATGCTTATGCACGAAAATCCAATAATATCACAAATTTTGTGATTTTTGCAGTGTTTTTGGATCTTTCAGGAACCCGGTTTTGCAATTTGCTTAATTCAGCCATCAAATGGATTCCAAAATCCATAAAAATTGGTACCTGTACTTGTTATAACCATAATGTCGAATTGGAATTATAAAAATATTTTTTTGACATTAAATTAATCCGAAAATTGCATTAAACCCTAAAAATATGCTATTTTTGACCTAATTCACCAACCAGTTTCAATCCAAGACCTGAATCAGGGGCCAATCTCCATAGAAATTTATGAAATTTTACAGAGACTAAGTAGAAATGAAAACAGAGATTTTCCAATTTACAGATCGGAAAAATCATCTCCGGTTAGGGAGAAACCCTTCCGGCAACCTGGGCTAAAATATATCACTCTTAACAGGGATTAAAACGGCTACTTCAGATTGAAAATACAGGAATAAATAGAAAACCTAAACAAAAATCTCTGAACTTTTTGTGATGAATAGTAGACAGAAAAATAACAATACTCACTTTTTACAGATCTAAAATCGGATCTGTGGTTTGGGATTTATGACTAATACAAGTCTGATTAGGGTTTTGGTAAACCCCAACGAGTTTAAACTTTAAAAACAGATTCTCTAAAAGGGGAAAAATACTAAACAGTGATCAAAAAATCCGAAAATTTCACAGAAGAAAGATCAACTCAATGTAAATCCATAGCACTTTACAGATCTAAAATCGGATATAAGATGAGAGAAATATCATAACAGCAAGTTACCTTCTTGATTTTAACCACGATTTTAAAGCTTTAAAAACCCGAGTTGATGTCTGATTTTTTTGACAGAGTTCCCGAGATCCAAAACCTCTGATTTTTCTACAGTAACTCAATAACTCATTCATTCATCACATATAAAAAAATCAAAAATAAACAATGAGTGCTTCAATCCGAAATAACATTATCTTTACTGTTCTAAACGTAAAACACACAGAAATTTAAGAAACTTGAAAAACCATGCATTAACTAATGTAAATAAATAAAATAAACCATAAAACAGTAAATAAAACTTATTTCTATGCTATAGAACGTAAAACAAACATGAATAAACCATGAAAATAAATTAAAAACAGAGAATCAATGGCTGGAATTTGATATCACCTTTAAAACATAGATTTAACCCATTAAAAAGGGTAAATCATATATTTTATTGGTTAATAATGCAAAGAATCATGTTAAAATCAATTCTAATGGATTAAAATCTCTGTAAATCATCCAAAACAGGGTTAGATCACCTTCTTGGAGTGTTCTTGCTGATTCTTGATGGTTCTTGAGGTTGAATCCATGGTTTAATCCATGAAGGGGATGACACCAATGGCTAAAATTGATTTAAAACATGAAAAAGTATTAAATAAAACTAAAAAATATTAAAAATATTACCTTGGTGCTTGCAGCTGCAATGAAGGAAGGTGGAGGTGCTGGAGAGGAGAGAGAGGCCACGAAAATTTGAGAGAAAAGAGCCCTCCTTTTGGCCCCCCTTAGGTCCCTTTTTATAGTTTTTCAAAAGTCACTTAATTAGGGTTAATTAAGAGGTTTTTCATTTTTTTAGGACTCTTTCTAATAAACCCACTAAAGGCAACGATTTTTTGTGGTTTTCTAACCTAGGTGAGACTCTAATTAATCCCTAATTAGCCCCTAACTAAACCTAGAAAACCCCCAAATGTGATGCCACTTGGCATCTTTCACATTTGGGTTTTTAAAACACCTTTAAAAACATTTAAAAACACTAGTTTTAAAAACTAATTTTCAAAATGAGTTTTCAAAATGGTTTTGACTCTTCTAAACCTCTAACACTAACCAAGACATCAACTAACCCTAGTCTAGCCCTGACTTACTCGAATATGGCGCCACCCCGAGTGGGCCCTACTTGAGTTTTTCAAAAAGTGATTTTAAAACTTGAAATTGAAGGAGTTTTCAAAAGATTTTCAAAAGTAAACTTAAAATTAGGATTTTTGAAATGGCATAAGGTCCTAACTGAGTTAGAATTCCTCTGGATATGGTGCCAACTGAGTGGGCCCACATCGAATTTTGAACATTTTTGAAATAAACACTGAAAATGGCTTTAAAAAAGGGTTAAAATTGACATTTGAAATTCAAGATCTTTGAAAATAGGGTCTCAAGCGAACTGGAACTCCGGGTTAGAGTCCTGAACCCTTAGGACTCTGAGATTTTAGATTTTAAAAGCCAAATGAAAGAATTTTCAAAAGATTTTATCAAGAAATGATGAAATAAGTCAGAAAACACAGTCAGGGTTAGACTCCTAACTCAACCGAACTCTAAAATAGAGTCCTGAACTAACTAGACTCTGTAAAATGACCTAGATTTCGAAAACAAACGAAAAAGATTGAGAATGGAAGTAAAACAGACTTAAAAACCAGACTTCTGACCGGATTAGGACTCTGAGACAAGAGTCCTGATCGGACTGAAACTTTCAAAAATTTGAGAAATTTGATGAATAGAGGCATTCAGAAGCGACACCATCTAAATGGGTCTCATCTGTGAATTGAAATCGATTAAAGTTTGAATTTGAAAGGAATCCAGATTGTTTTCTGAGAAAATATTTTGAAATATAAAGTCCTGGGGTTGGAAAATGACAAAGTATTGAATAAAAACCCAGGTTTTGAAATTGATTTTGAAATAAAGCTTTAAAATTCAAATCTGGATTGAATGTTTTGAAATAGGAGTGTTGGATCTCGAAAATGATATGCAATGACATGCAATGCTATGCAATGACATGCAATGCTATGCAGAATACATGCAATGACATGCAATGATTTGTAGTGACTTATGAAATGGACAAACACTGGATGAGGGGGAAAATTTGGGGTGTTTACAAAAACAAACCCATATGTTATACTCATGTGCAAAGCCTAAAAAAATAAAAGCATGTGCTACAACCACAACTCAACAAAAAAAATGATGAACAACATAGCACCATCATATCTTTTTTTTTTTGAAAGAAAGCACAAACAAGCTAATGGAGGATAGAGGAAATCTCACCTTCGAATGCTTTCAATCGACGTAGAGAAAGCTTCGGGTGAGAAGCTTATGAGCCTCCACGAAAATGGTGCTTAGCACCCACACACACACACCACGGTTTGGGAGAATGAGAGGGAATGAGGGAAAGGGAGAGAGAGAGAGAGGAAGAAAATTGCTCATTAAGGATTTCTCTCTCTTTCTCCAAGGTTTAAATACCTAGGGTTCTAGAATGAACGTCTAGGATTAGCCTAGGGAAGATGGAGGGCTGGGGTAGCTCTCACGCCCCTCCATGCCATGGCATTGTGGTAATTGCCATGCATGGCCGCCCAAGTGTGCCATACACCACTTTCTTTTCAAATTCTTTTAAAGTAGTTTAAAAAACGCCATTCAAGAAGCTTTCAAAATGCCATTGTAGTTGGTGAAAAATTACAAGGGGAGCCCCAAGGCTGCCACCCACTTCAGCTAATGGAAGAACGCCATTTGTGCTACACTTGAAACTTTACAGAAATGCCATGGGTTGCCGCCCACTTGGCCAACCCATGGCTGACATTCAAAAGAGAGTTGGAGTATTACCTTCATGCCACCGCCCAGACTGGTCAACCCCTTGACCAGCTGGTTCTCGTGGCCACAACTGTCCATAAGAAGGGCGCCATATGGGTCTGGGCCACCTCTGGTCGGATCCAGATCCAAAACGATAATTAAATAGTATAATACTCATTTAATACTTTAAATAAAAATTAACTTTATCACATCATATTTTCATTTTCAAATTCTCAATTGCCATAAAATGTTCAAAGCTCCTTTGAAACATTTTCCATCGTTTGCGAGAAATGCTCTTGTTACGACCCGTATACTATCGATATGCATTTTCCAGTAATTCACATGCACTGACGGGTTTTTTTCTTCGTTTGGGTATCAAATTTGGGGACAAACTAATTATATACATTATGAATTTACCTTCAAATTTTCATAAATTAATTCGTCCTAAATTATACTCATATTACTTCATACATTTTACTTACGCGATTTCAGAATTCACTCATTATGAGTTGAAAATCAAAGCATGTATCAAATTTATATCTAATTATGTGTGCGACAACCTTGAAAACATACGAAAGCATACACCTCAGAATCACATCACATTAAATTCCTCAGAAAAACTCACGGGTCTTACATCCTACCCTCCTTAAAAAGGATTTCGTCTGCGAAATCACAACATCAATAACAAAACAGTCAGAATAGTTCTCATACGCACCTTGGGCTCCCATGCACATCTTTTGATGCCATGGTATTTCCAACACCCATAATGACCAACAAAAAGGTCTCGATACAGAAAACTTGATATCGATGATCTCGACAGGTTTCTCAGTAACGGTCAAATCATCGTTGATGGTGCCTAATCGATAATAACTATGTCTCGGGTAGACTTCCTCGGGCAAAATTTAGCAATATGCCTCTGTCGTTCACACTGGAAACACTTGCCATTGTAGTGAGGGCAAGTTCCGAAAGAATGATCTTCGTTGCATCGTCGACACTTTTGCTGAGCATAAGGTCATTGTGGTTGCCTTCGCTGGCGGTTCTGATGTCCTTCTTGACGGTTTCACTTTCTAGTAGGTAGCGAGGACTCTTTCCTACTAGGATTCTTCTCACTCGCAATTGCATAAACCTTGGTCTGCTGCTCGACTTAGTCTTCTTCCAATAGAGTCGCCACCTCGATGGCCTCATCGAGTGACTTTGGCCCGCTAGTGAACACTTTAGTTCTCAGAGTAGGCCTCAAACCACGAGCGAACTTCATAGCTCATTCCTTCTCCGTGACGTAAACATTTGGACAATATCGCTCCAAACAACGAAACTTAGCAATATAGTCGGACATGGTCATCATCCTCTGTTGCAGGTCTAGGAATTCTTGCATCTTTCTACTTCGTTCATGCTTAGAAAAATACACTGAGTTAAAAACTTTGACAAATTCATTCCATGTAATGCTCTTGTCCTTGAATTTGATCGTAGAGACAGTGTCCCATCACTTCTCAGCGTGGTCTTTTAAATGATAGGTATCAAAGTTCACTTTCAGTTCCTTTGGGCTATTCAAAACATGAAAAATATGTTCTATCTCACGTATCCACGACTCAGCAGCTTCAGGGTCTGTCTTGCCCACAAAAGCAGGAGGATCCAATTTCATGAAATACTTATAGGTAACCATACTTATGTTCTGCCCACCTTGGGCTACGAACTGAAGATTCACACTCATCTGTTGCATCGTAACCACCTGCTGTTGCACAACCTCCGCAAGGTTGCTCACGGTGCCCATAATATCGTTGCATCTGGTCTTCCAAGTCATCTATTATGACAGAAAGACATAATAATTAATTGATAGGTCTGACAACCTGTGAACACCCCAAATTTTTCAAAATGTTGTAAATATTCCCTTTTTGCCCCTGACCCCATTTTTTTGAGTAATTGAGTCAGTTTTAAACTTAAATACAAGATTGTTTCTCGAAGTTTTATTGAAATTAAATCCATTTTATATATCTGACTCAATTTCGGATCCGGACCTAGATAAAAGATTCAAATCTGAGCTTCTTTGTCCATTTTTTAAAATAAATTCTCTAAATTACTAGAATAACCTTTTAAAAGACTCAGACAGTTCGTCCGGTATCCGTTTGGATCCATCACATTATATTCCTCGATTCGAGGTTTAAAACTCGAATATTTTTCTCAAAACTTGGGTCCAAACCCATTCTTCTGAAAAAATTTTCCCAAAATAACCTTGAATTTTCAGAAAAACCCTTCTTTTGTAAATATTTCTCAAAAATTATAAAATGATCTTTTAAATCCTTTATTTTTCCCTAGTTTCATTTCAAAAATACCAAAAAAAATAGAAAATGCAAAGAAATGAAAAAAAAGTATATCTAACAAAAATCGATTTTTTTGAAACCTCTTTCTCAAAATATCCTTTTTTAAAGAAAAACCTTTTTTAGAAAAACCTGGTAAAGGAGCCTTCTTTTTGAAAATTGTGTGAAAAATCTGAAGGACCCCGTAAAAACTTTTTTTAGGGTTTTTTTTTTCTGCAAGGGGTCGGATGCCGAACACCTTCTTCCCTCCCTCTGGCCTTCTCCCTCTCTCGCCCTCCAGAACCTTCTTCCCCGTCCACAACCATCAATCATCAACCACTTCCCCTCATTTTCCACCTTCCATCTTCAACCACCTTCCCATTCTCGAAGCCTCCACTTCTTCTTTAAGAAAAGGCCTTCATCCATGATGAGGGTATCGATTTTTCCTTAGATGACATTGCATCTTCCCCTTTTCTGAAGAAATCTCTATAGTCGATCGCGCCGCACCGGCTACCCTCTCCATTCATTGAAGAGAGCTGACCGGTTACCCTTGCAATGCCAAGTAGTCTGAACACTTGCAGAACTATGAGGGTTCACTCGATTCCAGCTACTCCGATCATCCAGAAGCCCTAACGAATCAGATATACAATCATCGAAAATCACTCATCCATCGCTTCCCCACCCTTCCCGTTTCTGCTCTTCCTTTCTTGGAGAGAATCTGATCGACTCTGTAGCTCCTCCAGATCCAGGTTTAGCCACTATAAGCTGAAGGAGATCGACACCCCTGCAGTTACAGGTGAGTAATCATCCTCATCTTCGCGGATTCTTTGTTTCCCTTTCATAGTGGTAATAGATTTTAGTGGTCGTTCTTCTTTATCTTCTTATTCCATCATGATGCATCATAGCTGGGATCGACCTGCATATAGCACGATCGACCCACCTGTTGCTATATCAATGGGGCAATCCGATTCCAACATCTGTTTTGTTCTTCCCTTTCTTTAGGTTTAAGCAATTTGATTATGGATTGATTTAGCATCCCTTTTATTATCTGTTAAACTTAATTTTCCGTTGATTTCTCATTTCCTTTCTTCGCTGTGATTTTGGGTTTCCTGTTTATTCCGATTTTCTGTTTATGATTGATTATTGCTTTTGACGATATTTGATGGCATATCATTCATTTGTTGTTTCATTCATTCTAGTGGTACTATGATACTTCTCTATCTAACTTCGTCTGATCTATCATATATTTGTCAGCATTTCACTTTCATCCTTGTTTCTATCATGCATTCTCATTACCATGTCAATGTCGCACAAGCATTCACCATAGCACACTGTAGTTCCAATGTCTAGTGGTATCATTTTTTCTTTCTTTTTCTTCTTTTCTTTTTTTTCTTTTTTCTCTGTTTCATCTAGAAAATCAATTGCCATACAAATTCAGGATGAAATCGGTCATTAGTCCGGGGACAAAGGTCATCCCCACTTACATTTCCTGGTTTGTAATGAATTTTTTTTTTTACATTCTCCTGTGTTTTCTGCATCATGGCTCATTTTCATCATTTTTTTTTGAGGTATTCACCACAGGATAGCATATTCTTTTTCAAAGTGTAAAGAGGTATCTTCGATACAGTGGATTTAACCTCATATGATAGTCTTTTATGCCTATATCATTCTCTGTCATATTGCCTTCTAACGTTTCATCCAATTAGCCTTTTCCATCGTAAATGTCGTTAAGATCTTAGATCATCATTGGAAAGGAATCAACATTGCAAAGGTCGATTGGAGGGTGATCTAAAACCCCACAAATGTCATTCAGTACCTATTTAGAAATCAATAGCATTCCATTATTGTACATTTTTGCTCATCCACCGTTGTGGCATCATCACAGCTCCCGTACCGGTTCATGGCTGTATATATATTCCTGCATTTAGGTTCATGGTGTACGGTTGTATACATGTATATCCCATATTGCATGCACATATAATGTCTTGCATGGCATGGAGTTAGTTAGGCCATCTGTGTTTTAGTATATCTGTAGGTTTGGCTTCCAGTTCTAGTTAATATAGCATTATGTTTATGAAATTTTGCCTCATCTGCATATAGCATCTTCAGCATTTCATTTGGCCAGCGTCTTCCTTTTGTAACCCACCATCGCATAACTCATGCATTCCCTGGGATCGTGAAGCTCCAGAATGCTTCTAATAATGACATGGATTTTGTCCTTGATGTCGAGCTTTTATAGTTTGTCTCAGGCACTTAGACAACCAATAATCCTGGGGCATATGACATAGTTTTCGTAACACATGTTATTGTTTTAAGCATTTTAGTTTCCATATTCTATCACCAAACAGGGTTCCTGTACCTTCATCCCATTATTCTTCTTATATAACCATCACTGTTGCATTTTCACCATTTTTTTTTATAGTATCATGTGTGCCATATTATCCTCACCATTTCTTCATATATAGATATGTATATATATTTTCTTCTTTTCTTTTTTACCTTTTCTGTCATATTGCATTCTTTAAGCACTTAGCTGGCATCAGGTCCCATTCAACATCCCCTTCATGAACCTCATTACCTCGATCAGCCAACTTACCTTCCGTGTTTGAGAATTGTCTCTTCCATCTGAGAGACCCAATGGTTTGGGAAACGTGATTGAGCTGTAGCTGACTTTGAAGAAATCAGATTAGCAATGGCGCAAACCGACCCCTGAATCGTTGAGATAGTTAGATTATTAGTTTCATTTGAACTAGATGCAGTAGCCACAAGATCTTTGGCTTTCATATCCATGGATGAACAAATTCCATTGGCATCGACTCCATATGAGTTGGACCAAACGTTCATGAGAAGTCTCTGATGTCGAGACACAAAGGAATCTCGACTTCCAGTTGGAGGTAGAACATTCATCTTTAATTTTGATTCTGAGTTCTTTTGCCACCCGCCAACCATCGTGACCCTATGGTCTGGAACCGGACACCTTATTAAGTAAAGCTTTTGGCAGAGTTTTGAAATGAATCATGCAAATTATTTATAGTGTCAGATGTTCCAGATTGTAAATATTTGAAAATCTTTGATTCACCTTCAGATATCTTCATGGTCTCTGTAATCTGGTTCCTTTTCAGCATTTATATCTGATTTGTTATTAATTGCCTGTATGGTTTAATGTAAATATTTGAAAACCATTGATTCACCTTTAGATATCTTCATGGTTTCTGTAATCTGTTTTCTTTTCAGCATTTATATCTGATTTGTTATTAATTGCCTGCATGGTTTAATGTAAATATTTGAAAACCATTGATTCACCTTCAAATATCTTCATGGTCTCTGTAATCTGTTTTCTTTTCAGCATTTATATCTGATTTGTTATTAATTGCTTGTATGGTTTAATATAAATTCTTGTTTTGATCTGTTGTAAGATTTCATTTCATTCACTGTAAAATTCATCGTGATTAGTTGTGAATATGATTAGATTTGCTGAGAAATTAGGTTGACGATATCCACTTGAACTTTTCTCAATCAGGAATGACTAATAAGCTCGTTTTCTATAAGCTGGCATGTATGATGGTGTGAAAATGAATTTGGTGCTTCAGCTGAGCCATCAGGTAGATCAGGAGGATTACAATTTTCTAGTATGAATGGGTTAACCAGGTTGTTGCATTACTGACCAATTGTCGCCATTGGAATATCTGTGCCCATTGCCCTCTCATCGTCTTTTATCATTGAGCACCTTCCTCACTTACCACAATCTGCACTTATATATCATTCACCCTCCAATCATTGCTACAACCATTAAAAGGGGTCTTAATTATGATCCCTCACAGGTTCATAGCACTGCACCTCCATTTACCTACTGTGGCCTCTACCCCGGCATTCTCTTAGTCCTCACCGTTATATGCACTGCACCTCCCCTTGCATCAACACCTTCACACCTCCTCCATATGTCAATAGCTATCAGCTATAATTTGTCGTTTGACACACACAGTAGTTTATTAGGATCCTTAAACCATATGTCATTAGTGCACCATTAGTTAGTTACCCATATTAGTTCTGCATTCATCATTTCACTCGCATGGTATAGTGAATTATATCAACTACCTACTCATAAACCATACACTTAAGCACACTATTCACCTGCATATAAGCATATCAGTCAACCTTACACTGTCATCTTACACCTGCAAGTTACCGTCCATATCACCATTTGCCTTTAGCATGGCTCCCGTGCTGCTCCAGCATACATTACAGCAACCGCACCCCTCGCCCTTAGTGTTGTGTTACATCTAGGCATACAATACCCTGTGTCTCATCCACTGCTGTTGTACATCTTCCCTACTATCTTAGTCAGTCAGCCCCTAGCACCCTGGCTACACTCTCACCACCCTCATCTGTATATATTTGCTTACTGTATATTCAAGCATTCTTTTTCACAGGTTATATATATATGCCCATTTCCATTCGGTTTATGTGCCTAAAATCTCAATTTACACACATAGCTCACGGTAGTACAACAAAACTCATCTCCATTTTTTTTAGCATACCCTCCACCCACTGATTCTAGTATTTTCTGATTCAGTTTCAACTGAATTTCATTAATATCTACATACCATAAATCCTTCATGTACACTTATACAACATGTTCATTTAGATGTTCATCTAACTATGGTATTGCCTATATATATATACACATATATATACCTACACACACACACACACACACACACACATATATATATATATATATATATATATATATATATATATACATATGTACATTTTCTGACAAATGCAGGGTAGGCCATATGCCTTTCTCATTTCAAAATGAGTAAAGTCTCTTGTATAAGATTTTAAATAGTCCTTTACACTCACATTTCAAATCTCCTTTGTGCAAATTCTGTCTTGCAGGAACATGAGAAAAGCTTGAAATTAAAAATTTATGATGTTTTCAGATTCCAATATTGTAATAAGTTAGATTTTAATGAGAATTTACACTTCTTGTTTTAGATAGAATGGATGAGCATTGTAAATATCATAAATTGCTTATTTTCATGCTTTCGCCTTTATTTTTCAAAATCTCACAATGGTGAAACACGAATGGCACGTGCACCATTTTGTAAGAGGTAATTAATCTTAAGTCGATGATTTACATCAATGGCCATAGTCAGGATGTAAACAAAACTTAGTATGTTTATCTTTTACAAAATAACACTGGATCCACACTAGATCCTTTTCAAAATCCATCATATTTCCCTTAAATATTTTTTTTTCTTTTATTAGAGTTTAGTTTAAAATTTGCTCAAAATATATATCAATGGCCATAGTCAGGATATATTGAGGGTTAATTTTATTTTAAATTCTATAAAAATACCAAAATATGTTTAATTCTTCACCTGAATTCAAATATAGATTATTATATAATACATTCAATGACCATAGTCAAGGATGTATTATATTTTCAATCTTATTTTAATTCATTTAAAGAATAAGATATGCTTTTCAAAAGTTAATTTCAAATTATTTGAATTCATTTCGTCATTTAGGATAGAATTGCATCATCTTTTCAAAATTCCCTTTTCAAAATTCCAAGTGATTCTTTTTCTTTATTTCTCAGATCAAATCTTATTTATAGATTCAAATTCAATTCTATTTCTCAAGATTCAAAAATTCAATTTCAAAGTCCAATTTGACTTTGAAACTTCAAAATCATCTTGTATTTCAAATTCCAATTCTATCTCAATTTCAAAGTCTGATCTGACTTTGAAATTCCAAAATCATTTTTGTATTCAAACTTTAAATTTCCAATTTAAATTCAAATCAAACTTCAAAGTTGAATTTAACATTAAAGTTTCTGATTCATCTTCAAATTCAAAACCAAGCTTATCTTCCTATCTTTGAATGCAAAATCAAAGTTTGAGATTGATTCTGAATCTCAAAACTTGACCCTTTTTAAATTTTAAATCCAATCTGGGTTTTCAAAACCCAGATCCATATTCAAAAGTTCCATTTAGACTTCCAAAACCCATCTTAGGATCCAGAATCCAATTCCATCTTGGATCTCAGACTTCAGATCCAAAATCCATTTTAGGATCCAGAGTCCAACTTCACCTTGGATCTCAGACTTCAGATCCAAAACCTAGTATAGGACCCAGAATCCAATTCCATCTGGGATCTCAGACTTCAGATCCAATTTCATTTTAGGATCCAGAATTTAATTTCTACTTCAGATCTCAGACTTCAGATCCAAATCCATTTTAGGATCCAGAACCCAATTCCACTTTGGATCTCAGACTTTAGATCCAAATTCCATTTAGGATCTAGTATTCAATTCCATCTTGGATCTCATACCTCATATCCAAATTCCATCCCGGATTTCAAAATCCAAAGTTTATCTTGAGTTCCAAGTTCCAAAAATCAATTCCATTTTTCACATCCCATTTAGATTTTCTTAAATCCAATTCTATTCAAATTCAATTTGGATTTCTCAAATCCCATCCTAATCTGAAATTCCATTCCACTTCAAATTTCATCTTCTCCCCTAAATCCAAGCTCGAAATTCAAATTTAAAGTCTATTTCTGACTTTGAAATTTCCTTTCTTTCTCTCTCAATTTCAAAATCATTCCTTTTTCAAATCAAAACTTACTTTCCCAACTCTGATTATTTCAAAAACATAGAACTTCTCTGATCTATCTTAAGTTCTAAGTTAGATCTTACCCTTCAGAAACCATTTCTTCATTTTATTATCAAGTTCATATCAGAACACTTGGAAAATATCAAAAACATCTTTTAAAAGAGCATACATCTTTGCATTTGCACAAACATGATTCTTTGTGCATCTAGACTTAGGATAAATTCTTAGATAATATTTAGGCAAAGCAAAAGACATAAATTTGATCCTTGGTTCGATTACCTCTGGTAAAGGCGCCAGGAACGGTCGAACCTCGTACCGACGAGAGAATCCCGTCTCCCAATTTTTCCCGCAATATATTTCAAAACGGAGGCGAGTTATTTTCTTAAACATTTTCAAATCAAGGTCAAGTGAGACCCTGCAAAAGAGTTCCTCTTCTCTCTTCTTTTCTCTTCTCTCTTTCTTTCTGTCTTTTATTTTCTCCCTTCAAATGGGAGGAAATAGAGGTTGGAAAAGGAAAGGAGAAGGAAGAGAGAGAAAGATCCAAGAGAGGAAATGTTTTGCGATGATCACACTTTTGGTGACCGAGATGGGACCCGTCTTCGTTTGGTTGAATCTATGCCTTTGCTTTGCTTCAATCTTATCTAAGTCTTTTATTCTATAAATGTCAGTTTCATTTCCATGCAAATCTTAGGAGCCTAGACTTTGTTCTAAGCTGACATCATTGCATATAGGATTTAAGTATGGTTTGGTAGGACCATATTGAGGAGATTATTCCATGTTCATATTAGACTTAGGTCTGAAATACAACTCTCCTCAATTTTAGGGATTGAATGCAAACAATGTATGCAAGTGTATGCATTTTTTCATTTAAATCTATCTCTTTAGGACTTGCATTAGAGCTTTCTGGTTTTATCTGCATGTTGAACATGTTTTTGAAAACATCCCTACCTATATTGTCCTGGTCTTTACGTTGCTGGGTTGTCTCACTAAACCATAGTTCGGGAGAGAGCCTCACAACTGAGCCACTTATTTGGGCTCGCGCCCCCTACCACGTACCTAAGAGCCATAGTCTGAGGTATATCGGTAGGCGCTCAAGGATGTTGGAAAACCTTACCTTAGAACCGGAGAATTATTTCTATGCCACGTACTTCGAGCTTCGGCTTGAGTATATCGGCATACCTTGATTGAAATCAGATGATCTGAACCATAGAGTTAGGATTAAGGTCCTACAAGCCATTTCAAATATTGCATTTAGAGTCAGCCTTTAGGGAGTGTTGTGTGCATATCTTTGTTTGTGCAGCTCTGATTATGTGATGTTTCCTTGTATTCTCCTATATATATCAAACCTTCTCAAAACCCTGGGTATATTATTCAAAATTTCCTCTTATTTTAAAAAACCCCAGGTGTATATTTTTTCCTTTCCTACATTCTTTTTCTCTTTTATCAAATTTTCTTTAAAAACCCTGGAAATTCTTTTTTCTAAATCCCTTGATCTCTCAAAAATTTCCAAAAGTTGTGTCTATCCTTTTTTTCATCAAAAAGTCTACCCGTAAGTCCTGCATTCTATCTAATTCTCTTTTTCTTTGCCTCAGTATCATTATGATGGCATCCGATTCCCCCAATGCTGTCTTTCTCAGAGATCATGTCTTCTACCAAATGAGGGATGAAACCCCGGATCATTGGGTCATCTAGTCTCACTCCTTCTTCCCTCGGTGGTATTATTCCTGGTTCGCCACCTTCTCGCGTATGTTCCCAGACCACTTGGATGATTGTGGATTGGAGATGGCATCGGCAGTGGGCAAGCGAACAATCAACGACAGTCTGATTCAAGCTATGGCAGAACGATAGAATCCACGTACCTGCACATTTTGGTTTTCATGGGGAGAGATGACTCTGTTGATGGATGAGTTCAGTGACACATAGGATTGCCGGAGACGGCTGGTCAGCGAGACGACCCGGTCGAGCAGCAGTTCCTAATCAACGTCAAGGGGATAGATGTTCGAGAAGCATTAGCCAGAGTGACAAGGAGCAGATCTTGGCCTCTCACCAAGATCAATGAAAGTCAGTTCATTGATCTATTTGGACTCTATCGCAAGTATGGAGCCTACGAGGAAGTTGACACCTTGTCCCGCGCAGCGAGAGAAAGAATCCAGCATGCGATGGTCCTATGCACTGTAGGATTGGCATTTTGGTGGAAGGATGCACGTATGACTTGCAGTCTTGGTTCCTCCGACATGTGCCGTCAAAAGCCAGTTCCTTCAGGTTCAACAACAAGAAGCTGAAGTCTGTCGTTCAGTATCGAACTTTGATTGAAAGTCTGCATCAAGAAGAGATCATTTGGGATTACTTCAACAGGCAAGAATCGGTTCCTCGCTACACTTATGCTCGTAGCAAGCGTTACAGATTGCTTAGCCCTTTCTTCTGTGTCGCCTACCAGCCAGAGAGGTGTCTTAGACAATTCTCGCAGCGACAGGTTCGTGTCAACACTCGCTTCCCGATGGGCCACATGCCAGAGTTTGATTTGCAATCGGATCTGTGGTCTGGGGCATACCATGTAACCAAATACACTTGGGACTCCTTCATTCCTTTGTCTGTGTTTCCTGGTCCTAATGTATCTTCGAAATATCAAGAATGGTGGCAAACTGTCTGCCCACCTTCTCTTTGTATTTAAATTTTGTCATCAATAAAAATGCAACTTTATGTTCTGTTAAAAAGCTCTTTATGGCCAAAATTTTATTCTTTTATTTTGTTTTATATGGTCACGATCCCCGTGACGACCTCATCCCTAGCGATGAGACTTTGCCTTATATTCTCCTTCAAATTATCTCTTATCATGATGGACAACCTCGCCTAGGTGACAAGGCATATTTTTTTTCGTTACCGCAAAATGGTGATACAATTATCATAAAATTTGTGATGACCCGATCCCTGGTAATGGGATAACTTGTTTAATTGTCTATCAATTCCTCCTTTCCTGTCTTTTTCTCAAAAGGTCTTGTTTTCAAAAATTCCTCCGAGCTCTAAACCATTCCCTTTATTCCGCAGAAATCATTGACATTGACAAGATGGTTCAGACTAGAGCTGGAAAGGAGACTGCCCCTCAGCACAGCGACAGCGAAGTCGAAGCAATGAACTCTCCTAAGTCAGTTAGAGGGCAGAATCAGAACAAAGGCGATGATATCGATCCTGCTATGTACAACCTGTTTCAAAGGATGATGGCTAGAATGATGTCAGAACAACTTGAGGCCAGTCAGAAAAAAGTTGTTCCGAAGAGCAAACCAAAGAAGAAAACTATGAAAAAGCCGGTCAGGGTCGTCAAAAAGAAGATCCAGCGTGACACCACCTCTAAGGAATCAGAATCGGCTGAGGAAGAATCAAAGAAAGAAGAGTAGTTTGTCTACCATCAGAATCCTTCGCAGCAGTTCGTGAAGATCACCGCAGAACCTGAATCTGTGAACAAGCCTATTCCAGTTAATGATCCAATGCACGAACATATGAAAGAAATGAATTGGGCCATTAAGGATATTCAGGCCAAAAGCAAAGGCAAACAGACTTACTCTGGTGAAGATTTTTACAATGGCCTGGATGGGGATAACAATATGGAAAATCTCCCTCGCAAGTTCCTCAAGTTTGACGGAACGGATAACCCTAAGGCTCATTTGGCTACATTTTATACAGAGTGCGGCTGTTTCAGGAAAGATAGCTGAGCTTTGTTCATCTATTTTCCCTGCAGCCTAGAAGGAACAACAGCCAGGTGTGATCATCGCAAAATTTTTCCTCTCTCGTTAGTTTCTCTCTCTTCCTTCTCTTTTCCTTTTCTAACCTCTATTTTCCTCCTTTTTGAAGAGAGAAGAATAAAAGAAAGAAAAGAAAAAGAGAAGAGAAAAGAAAAGAAAGAAAAAGAGAAGAGGAACTATTTTGCTCGGTCTCACTTGACCTTAATTTGGAAATATTTAGAAATAACTCGCCTCCGTTTTGAAAATTTGCGGGAAAATGGAGAGATGGGATTCGCTCGTCGATACGAGGTTCGACCGTTCCTGGCGCCTTTACCAGGGGTAATCGAACCAAGGATCGAATCTATGCCTTTTTGCTTTGCCTAAATATAATCTAAGAATTTATCCTAAAGATCTAAATGCACAAAGAATCATGCTTGTGCAATGCAAGGATGTATGCTCCTTTTGAAAGATGTTTTGAAAATTTTCAAGTGTTCTGAGATGAACTTGGCAAGGGAATGAAGAAATGATTGAATTTAACTTAGAACTTGAGATAGATCAGAGAAGTTCTAAGTCTTTGAAGTAAATTAGAGTTTGGAAGAGTAAATCTTGATTTTGAGAAGGAATGATTTAAAGCTTTGAAAGAAAAGGAAATGAAGTTTCAAAGTCAGAAATGGACTTTGAATTTGAACTTGAATTTAGAAAAAAAAAGGAATACTTGGGATGAGATTGAATTTAAACTTTGAAGTTTGAGATTTAGAATGGACCTAAGAAGGTCAAATGGTATTTAAAAACATAAATGGATTTAGGAAGTTCAGATGAGATCTGAAAACGGAATTGGATTTGAAATCTAGAATTGGGAATGGAATTGGATCTAAAGATGGATTTAAGATCTGAGATCTAAGACCCGATATAAAATTGGGCTCTAGATCCTATGATGGATTTGGATATGAAATCTGAGATCCAAATGTAGAATTGGGTCCTGGATCCTAGAATGGATTAGGATCTGAAGTTTAAGATCCAACATGTGATTGAATTCTGGATCCAAAAGTGGAACTGGATCTGAAGTTAGAGATCCAATGTAGAGTTAGACTCTGGATCCTAAGATGGATTTGGATCTGAAGTCTGAGATCCAAGGTGAAATTGGATTTTGGATCCTATAAGAAAATTGGATCTGAAGTCTAAGATCCAAAGTGAAATTGGAGTTTGGATCCTAAGGAGGAATTGGATATGAAATCTGAGATCCAACTTAGAGTTGGATTCTGGATCCTAAGATGGATTTGGATCTGAAGTCTAAGATCCAAAAGTGAAATTTATTCTGGATCCTATAAGGAAATTGGATCTGAAGTCTGAGATCCAAAAGTGGAATTGGAGTTTGGATCCTAAAGAGGAATTGGATCTGAAGTCTAAAATCCAATATGAGTGTTGAATTCTGGATCATTAAAATGGATTTGGAATTAAATTCAGAAGATGAATCAAGAACCTCCAAGTTTAATTTGAACTTGGAAAATGGATTTTAGAAATTGAATCTTGAATATACAAATGAATTTCTAAGTTAAATTGGATTTTGAATTTAAGATAGAATTTGGAATTTGAAATATAAGATGATTCTGAAGTTTCAAAGTCAAATGGGACTTTGAAATTGAATTCTTGAATCCTTTTGAGAAATAGAATTGAATTTGAATTTATAAATAGGATTTGATTTGAGAAATGAAGGAGAAGAATCACTTGGATTTATGAAAAAGAATTTTAAAAAAAACATGATGCGATTCTATCCTAAATGATGAATGACTTTAAATTTTTGAAATTGGATTTTGAAAAGCTATTTCATTCTTTAAATGAATTAAAATAAGATTGAAGATATAATACATCCTTGACTATGGTCATTGAATGTATTATATAATAATCTATATTTAGATTCAAGTAAAGAATAAAATACATTTGGTGCTTTTATAGAATTTAAAATGAAATGAACTCTCAATATACCCTGACTATGGCCATTGGTATATATTTTGAGTTAATTTTAAATTAAATTCTGATAAAAGAAGAAAATATTTAGGGAAAATATAATGAATTTTGAAAACGGATCCAGTGTGGATTCAGTGTTATTTCGTAAAAGTTAAATACTAAGTTTTGTCCACACCCTGACTATGGCCATTGATATGGATCATCAACTTAGTATCAGTTACCTCTTACGAAATGGTGCACGTGCCATTCGTGTTTCACCATTGTGAGAATTTGAGAAATAAAGGCAAAAATGCATGAGAACAAGCAATTTATGATGTTTACTGATGATGCATGAAATGCACATCATGTAAACAAGTTTTTCATGCATTTTGTATCAAGTTTAAGGTTTTAAACCCATGTTTAGATGTATTTTGATAGTAAGGGGCTATGGTTCGAATTTCAGAAAAATCGGAGTTAAAATGAGAAAGTTATGGATATTTCAGTGTTTGGGCATGGATTTCGAGGTGGATCGGATCCATATCTGACCCAATTAGGTCAATTGGACCTTGGATCAACTCTTAGAAAGCCCAAAACCCAACCCACACGCCTATCCATATCCATTTCAAAAAGTTTTTCTGAAAACCCCCCAGAAAGAGGCGCCTAGAAAATATATTTTTTATAACAGTGTTTTTGCAAATTCCAAAAAGTATAAATATACTTTTTAGAGAAGCCCTAGGCGTCTTTGGCTGTGTTTGGACGCCCCTTGCAGTGAATCTACTCCAGCAACTCCTTCCTCTCCATCTTCCCCACGTGTTGGCCATTGAAGACCGGTCTATGCTTGATTTTCAAGCATATTTTCAATCTTTCTTTCGTTTCTTTTCATTTCTTTCTTGTTCCTTGTTGTCTTTTCACCACTTTTCTGTATTTTTGCAGGTGTAGCAGAGGTGGAGACCATTAACCTTGGGCGGGAGTGCGCAACACACCACCAAGGTGAGCCGGCCCTACCTCCATCCGACTTTCTACACCCTCCGATCGAGAATCGGCTCACATTCCATCGTCGGTGGATCTCCAACGTGTAGCAGCTGCAAAGATGCCATTTTTTGGTGAAGTACAACATTCTCGAACTGCGTAGGACGTCCATCTCTAGCCACGGTCCGCTCTTCTTCATCCCCCTCGGTCGTCGGATCTTCCAAAAGGTAGGTCTTCTTCTTCCTTCTCTTCTAGATAAAACCGAATTGGGTGTTGGTTTTCTTTTTATTTTATTTTCTGTGTGTTTTTTATTTTTCTTTTTGTTTTAACCTTAGATTAGATTTCGTGCATAGGCCAGCACGTTAGATTAGGTTTATGTGTTTGTTTGATTCATTGAAATTGATATTTTTTAGATTTTTCATTCTCTTCATTAAAATCGGCAAGATCCTCATCTAGCCGATCCTTCAAATTTCTCATAGGGGTTCTTGGGTCTGTTCTACTGAAAAACCATTTAGAAAATAATTCATTTTGATTCATCTTAGTCGGTTTTTGTGTGGGTTGCATTTGATTTTGATTGAAAAGCAAAATCCAAAAATCGGCTAGACTCATTCTAGCCGATTCTTGATTTTCACAAAAAATTAAATTTTTTGTTTTGATATTTTTGTTTTGTCCAGCATGTGTACTGTGTTGTTTTGCTGAAAATCTCATTAGAAAATTTCATTTTAGTTTATTTTATTCGTGGGTTGTGCTTGTGTCTTGTGTTGATTTTATTTTTGAAAAAGAAAAAAAAATCGGCTAGGATTATTCTAGCCGATCTTTGTGTTTTTGTTAAATGTATGTGTTGATGTGGGTAAATGGTGTAGTTGTTGTGTGTTTTAGGTGTTAACAACAGTATATAGTTGTGTTAGTTCATTTCATTCATTTAGGATAGTTCTAAATAATCATTTTTAGCATTTTGCGTTTTTGGTGTTTTGGATCTATTGAAAAACAAAAATTGCAAAAGTCGATTTTTCAATTCTTTATGTTCTTAACAAATTCCAGTATAGGGCTGTTCATGTTGGCATTTGTGGAGTTAGGAGTTTTTTTTCATTATATTTTAATTTAGTTTTATCAAAATATTGGTTCCTTAGTAAGTAGTTTTTTTTTTTAGTTTAAGTTTTTATTCTTTTCATTTTTTTAGTCTTCTTCTTCCCCAAGGTGGGGCGGCAGCCATTAGAGCTCCCCTTGAGCTCTTGGTCGAATTTTTTTTAGCAAGTCTTAATTGTCATTAATTGAATTAGGAAGGTGTCTAGGTTCAATGTATTAGGGTTTTATCTCATAGCCGTTTTTAGTGGTCATTTAAGTAGGTTTTGGTAATTAGGGCAGCATTTAAGTTTAGAAAATCGTGTTTTTCAATTAGGCCTTTTCATTACCTAGGTGAATCTTAAATTATTTGGTAGTACTTAATTTAGAGTTGGCGATTTTGAGAGGGGAGGCAATTAAGGTAATTGCATTTAAAAAGTTTTTGGAAAGAGTGGATTCCCCAAAAATCGTGTGGGATATTTAAGGAGGAAATAAATTTTGGATGTGTATTAAAGTAGGAGTTACTCTTTGATCTTGGAAAGTGTTTTTGAAAATTAAACTAAAATTCCAAATTAAGTCCCACGATTTTCAGAAAGGAATAAATGCTCTTTACTCAAGTTGGGAAAGCAAAAATCGTGGGGTTTTCTTCTAAGTTGGACTTTCCATTTTCCAAAGTGAGAGTTTGAATTCAATTAAGGAGAGGAACTCCCTCATTAAGTGGGGCAATTTTTGGAGAATCCAATTTATTTCAAAGTTTGAGCAATTACCATTAATCCCTTATTTTCCCAACCTTCTCCATTAAAATCGTGAACTTTGGATTAATTGTAGATTAATTAGGAGGTTACTACTTTAGTCTTGACCTAACCTAGTCAAACCGAGCCAAGGTTGAGTCAAACCCTAGTCTACACATCCTTTGAGTTTAGTCAAAACCTAGCCTAGCTTAAGTCAAAGCCTAGACCACACCTAGGTCGAGTCTAAGACCAAAGCCTAATCTTAGTCAAACTTAGTGGAGTCAACCCTAACCTAAGTTTAGGTCAACCTAGTCTACCTAACCTATCCTAGTCAAACCTAAGTTGGGTCAAACTTAGTTGAGTCTAAGTCAACCTGAACCTAGTTGACTAAGTCCACCCTAAACCGAGTGCAACCTAGTCTTAATAAGCCTAAGTCTAAAACCAAGACCTAACCCGAGTCAAGTTTTAGTCTAACCCAGAGTGAGTCCAAACCGAGCCTAGTTCGAGTCAACTCTAGTCTAAGTCAAACCTAATCTAGGTTAAACCAAGTTAAGTCAACCTTAACCAAGTTAATCCAACCCTATCCAAGTCAAGACCAAACCACACCGAGTCCACCATAGTCCTAGCTAAGTCAAACATAGCTCGAGCCTACCCAAGTTAACCCCACCTTAGCCAAGCCTAAACCGAGTCCATTGAAGTCAACCGACCCTAGTCCTAGTAGAACCCATTTCCTATTGTTTCATTTTAGTCCCATAATTTTTTTATTTACCTATAGCGATTTTTGATTAGCTAATGTAGTTATTTCTTTAATTGTTTAGCTAAAATTTATAATTGTGATTTGATTGGTGTTTGTTAGTTTATCGTTTGTTGATTAGTTAGTTAGTATAGTGTAGTTAGTTTATAGTGGGTACATCATTTAGTCATATATTTAACTACATTATTTAGTGTTTCGATTGTAATTGCATTAGTATTTCATTTAGTGCATAGTCATAACACGCATGTCATATTTCGTGTAGAGTTCATTTAGTTTTATTATAGTTAGCATCGACATATAATCAGTTATATAGAATTAATTAAGTTTGCATTGCATGTAGATTACATTCTTAGTGGGTAAAATAGTTCAAATAGTGAATAGTGCACTCAAATAAAAACCAGATTTTTTCCCTGTCACACCAGCCTTATTTTCTGTGCAAAAATTCTGTGTTTTCCAAAAAAATTTCTTCTATTCACTTTATTGATGTGTTATTTAACTGCAGACCAAATTTCAGCTCATTCGGAGTTGATTTGGTCTGATTTTTAAGCGTTTTGCGAAAACCGTTTTTTCTGGATTTCAAATTACAGGACTGTCGATATCCTGATTTTTCCCAGATTTGAAACGCTTATATCTGGAGTTCCAGATACTGTTTTTAAATTCTGTAAAAACTGCCAGTTTGTTTAATCTGTCAGTTACAGAACAGAACAAATTTTGGAAAAATTGGACCTCGTTTTCCCTGTCAAACAGTGGTTTTCCGATAACCTGTCAGAATGCTATTTTACACTAGTTAGGGGCAGTTTCGTAATTTTCTTAATTTCGGCAATTTAGACTTGTTTTCAGTAGTTTCTGCATTTTAGGAGTTGCATAATCATCATCCAGCATTAGTAGAATTAATTTGGTTAATTTTAGAATTAATTTAGTATTTTATTTAATTTTTGTTTGATAAATAGCATTTGTTTTATTATTTTCGTAAAAGTAGAATTAGTTTTAGTCATTGTTCGCATTATTAGACTAGAATACTAACTCAGTATTTTTCTGCATTTTTAGGTTGAAAAGCATATTAGTTTCCAGGGTTATTGTCCAAGTGCGAAGATTATCTAATTGGCGAAAAGATGGAAATACCCTTGGTGTGGAGCAGAAGACTCAATGCTTGTTTATTTTGATTTTAGTGATTAATTATTGTTGTATTAACTTTATAATTGTAGATTGACATTTGCTATTAATAAATTAAATTTTCTAGAAATATCGTAAGTAATTCCTGTTCCCTGAGGATTCGACCCGCACTTACCACTTTGTGGAAAGTCGGTTTTTATATTTTTGGTTGACGATTTTCCAAAGTTTTATTGAAAATAATTGTTTTTAAAAGCTCATTCCAAAATATCAACCAAATTTTGGCGCCGTTGCCGGGGAACGGCGAATTAATTACTTTATTTCTTAGAGTTTGATTTATTAATTTGTTTTAGTTAATTAGTTGTTTTATTTTTAGTTAGTAGGATTAGTAAGTGAATATAGGATTAACATAGTTAGTAAATATAGGATTCACGTTCTGTTCTTTCTAGGATTCACTTGAAATTCATTCTGCAAGGAGCGATTAGACAGGTGGGTTTTAGAAAAACTTAGTTTGTGATTTCCTGTATTTATCTTTTCAGTACTTTAGAGTAGTTTAATTTGTTATTTCATTTACTTAGTTAGATCATTCTGACATAATTAGTTTAGCATATTTGTTTAGTAGTTGTTTATTTTGTGTTATTTACATTTTAGTACCTGTGTTAGTTAATTTTTTTTAGATTTAGGTCGTTTGCCTACATCTGGTCTTAGTACCAGTGTATGCAGGGGCGGCGAGGTCTAGGAACCCCATTACACCCATTTGTTGACAACCTAGAGAGAATTTTACATTCTCATCGAAGTTCGGCAACAATGGCTGACATGGATCCTCCACCTCCACCCCCAGTTCTTTCACGCCCTCTGCGGGAATACTTCATTCCCACAGACTATGTTCAGGCATCCTGCATTCGGAGACCCGATGTAGGAGCACCGCATTATGAGATTAAGGCCAGCATTATTCAAATGCTTCCATCCTTTTATGGCCTTAGTCATGAGGATCCCTACCGACATTTAAATGAATTCCTCGAAATCTGTTCTACTGTTAAGATACAAAATTTCGATGATAATGCTTTAAGGTTGACTCTATTCCCCTTTTCATTGAAGGACAAAGCCAAGTATTGGCTAAAGTCCTTAGATTCTGTAGAAATAGAGTCATGGGATCAATTACAACAGGAGTTTCTTCGGAAATATTTTCCCATTGGTCGTACGAACCAATATCGTAGAGCCATCACTAGCTTTTCAGAGCTAGATGGTGAGCGCTTTCATGAGACCTGGGAGAGAATGAAGGATCTCCTCAAGAAATGTCCCCATCATCAGGTGCCGAAATGGCAACTGGTGCAGAGCTTCTATGATGGATTGTCTGACAAGAATCGTCAGATGATCGACTCTTCATGTGGAGGGACATTCATGCTGAAGAGCGAGGACGAAGCATGGAGGCTATTTGATACATTGGCCGAGAATTCACTCCACCACGCTTCGAGCTCTCATTCGGATAGAGCCACACCCAGCATTCAGAAGAAAGCTGGTGTTCTTGAGATTGGTCCATCTACTGCATTACAGTGCAAGGTAGACATGATTGCTCAGAAGCTGGACCAGCTTCTCTCAGGACCATCCACTACACAGCAGGTGTGTACTCTTTGTGCCAGCCCGGCACACGAGATCACTGAGTGCCCTTCGGCAGCTCAGTACCCTGAATTTGTTCAAGAACAAGTTCAGGCAGCTCAGGGTTACGTCAGACCGCCGAATAACCCATTTTCATCGACATATAATCCGGGTTGGCGTAACCATCCAAATTTTTCATGGAAGAATCCACAGTCTTCCATGCAGATGCCTACATCCTCTCAGCCAGTTCGGCAGCCATCTTTTACTCAGTCATTTCAAAGACTGAACTATTCTCAGTCTTCTTCTTCTTCGGTCACTCCTCCGATTCAGCAGGAGTCTGCCCCGCAGACATCTTTTGAGGAGAGACTTCTCCAGGCATTCCAAGAGGTGACAACCTCTAATCAGAACGTCTTCGAGAAGTGTAGCCAGATTTTGAGCTCGCATACGCAGTCCATTGCGAAGTTAGAGTCGCAAATGGGACAGTTAGCTGAGGCTATTAGTAGGAGACCCGAGGGTACATTGCCGAGTCAGGCTGTCATGAACCCGAAGGGTAAGGACCAGATGACTGGTGGCCTATTTCATACCGAGACACAGCAGCAGGCTAAATCAGTTATGGCCTTCAGGAGTGGACATGAGTATCACGTCGAGAGCAGAGAGAGAGAGAGTAGAGAGACGATAGAGGAGCCAGAGACCGTTGTTTCACCTACGTCGGCTCAGCCATCATCCCCATCCCCATATTCATCTTCATCATCATCATCTTCATCCTCAGAGAAGAAGGATAGTATTGAGCCTTCTCACAAAGAGGAGGAGCCAGTAGAGTATATTCCCCCACCACCCTATCCCAAAGCATTAGAGTCTCCTGGTTATAGAGGGAAGCAAGGTGCGAAGATCCAGGACATGCTTGACATCTTCAAGCATGTGCAGATCAACCTACCTTTGCTCGATGCGATTCAGCAGGTGCCGGCATATGCCAAATTCCTGAAGGAACTATGTACGCAAAAGCGTAAATCTAGAGTGCGAGTTCCTAACAGGGTCCATCTGACTGAGCAGGTGAGTTCAGTACTTCAGCATCAGACACCACCAAAGCTCAGGGACCCTGGAGCCCCTATCATTGCGTGTACTATAGGGAATATCCGGATAGAACGCGCATTGCTCGATCTTGGAGCAAGAGTGAACATTCTGACCGGGTATTTCTTTGATTCTTTCGGGCTAGGAGAGATGAGATCGACTCCGATTACACTGCAGCTGGCAGATCATTCTGTCAAGGTACCGAGAGGTGTCTTAGAGGACGTGCTAGTTAAGGTGGATGACTTTTATTTTCCAGTCGATTTCATTATTCTTGATATGGAAGGAGTGGATAGCCAACACCAGACTCCGATTATTTTAGGCAGACCATTCTTGGCAACTGTCAATGCGTGTATCAACTGCAGAACCGGAGCCATGGATCTCTCATTCGGCAATTGAAAGGTCAAGCTGAATATTTTCAATGCCGCGATGGGACCAGCAGAAGACATGGACTGCTTTCATGTAGATATTGCACATGAGTTAGTGGAGGAGCAGCCCGAGTTGTACATTACTGAGGATTCTTTAGATTTGTACCATATAGAGAAGAATAGCGGTGTAGATAGTGTAGATGTGTCTAGAGTGTCGTCAGAGAGACCACCTTGGGGAGCGGTCAGGGAGCCTCTTCCACCACTTGCTGAGACCCCCGCCAAATCTTCGATTGAGTCACCTCCGAAACTTGAGTTGAAACCATTACCGAATTCACTCAAGTATGCATACCTCGGAGATGATGAGACTCGGCCTGTGATCATCTCGTCCTTGCTTACTGAGGAGCAGGAACAGAGATTGCTGACTATTCTTCGAGAGCACAAGGCAGTGATTGGCTGGGGAGTTGCTAATCTGAAGGGGATTGATCCTTCATTCTGCATGCATAGGATCCATTGTGATAAGGAAGTCAAGCCATTTAGGGATATGAAGAGAAGGCTAAATCCCAACATGAAGGAAGTGGTGAAGAAAGAGGTGGTGAAATGGTTGGATGCCGGAATCATTTACCCTATTTCTGATAGCCAGTGGGTCAGTCCGATTCAGGTTGTGCCGAAGAAGTCAGGACTCACTGTGGTTGAGAATGAGAAGGGTGAGAGAATTCCGATGAGGACCACTACAGGATGGCGAGTCTGCATCGATTATAGGAAGCTGAATGTGGCAACTAAGAAAGATCATTTCTCATTGCCATTCATTGATCAGATCTTAGAGAGACTCGCAGGACAGAGCTACTACTGCTTTCTAGATGGATATTCAAGATACAATCAGGTAGTTGTTCATCCTAACGACCAGGAGAAGACCACGTTTACATGTCCTTATGGCACCTTCGCATTTAGATGTATGCCGTTTGGGCTCTGTAATGCCCCGGCTACTTTTCAAAGGTGCATGCTTGCTATCTTCTCGGACATGATTGATGATGTGCTGGAAGTTTTTATGGACGACTTTTCAGTGTATGGCTCTTCTTTTGAAGATTGCCTCCAAAAACTTGCTCGAGTACTGAGTAGGTGTGTGGAGACCAATCTCGTCCTGAGTTGGGAAAAGAGTCATTTTATGGTCCAGGAGGGGATTGTGCTAGGACACATTGTGTCCAAGCGTGGTATTGAGGTTGACAGAGCGAAGGTGGAATCCATTTCCCGTTTGACTCCACCCACCTCTGTGAGGCAGATTCGATCATTTTTAGGGCATGCGGGATTTTACAGGCGGTTCATAAAAGATTTCAGCAAAATCTCTCGACCGCTTTGCACGTTATTGGAGAAAGACCAACCCTTTGTTTTCGGTGAGGATTGTATGAAGGCCTTTGAGATTCTCAAAGAGGCCTTGATTACTGCACCTATTTTGAGACCTCCAGATTGGACTCTCCCATTTGAGATTATGTGCGATGCATCTGATTACGCTATGGGGGCCATTTTAGGACAACGCATTGATAGGAAGCCCTATGTGATCTACTATGCGAGTAGAACTCTGTCTGATGCTCAGATGAATTATACTATGACAGAGAAGGAGCTACTTGCGGTAGTTTTTGCATTGGATAAATTCAGGTCCTATTTACTCGGTTCGAAGGTGGTTGTCTATTCTGACCATTCTGCATTGAAATATTTGTTGAATAAGAAAGACACCAAACCGAGATTGATTCGTTGGGTCCTACTACTACAGGAATTTGATCTCGAGATTCGAGATAAGAAGGGAAGCGAGAATGTAGTAGCAGACCATCTTTCCAGACTGATCGTGGAGACCACGCAGGATCAGAGGCCGATCAGTGATTTTTTCCCCGATGAGCAGATCATGTCAGTCAGTACATCGCAGTTACCCTGGTTTGCAGATATTGTGAACTATCTGGTTTCGAGGCAGATACCTGAGCATTGGAACAAGAATGAGCGTGAGAGATTCCTATCTCAGGTGAGGCACTATTATTGGGATGAACCGGAGTTGTTCAAATACTGTGCAGACCAGATCATTAGGAGATGTGTTCCGGAGGAGGAGTACCAGTCCATTCTGAATTTTCCCCATTCTTTAGCTTGTGGAGGGCATTTTAGTAGTAGGAAGACGACTGCAAAGGTTTTGCAGTCAGGATTTTATTGGCCCACACTCCACAGAGATGCTCATGAGTTCTGTAGGCGATGCCTGCGATGTCAGCAGATTGGGAACATGTCCAAGAGGGACATGATGCCCTTGCTTTCGATTTTGATAGTCGAGATTTTTGATGTTTAAGGCATTGATTTTATGGGACCATTTCCGCCTTCCTTCGGAAATTTATACATTCTGGTGGCGGTTGATTATGTGTCCAAGTGGGTCGAGGCTGTGACAACAAAGACCAATGATCACAGAGTAGTGCTTAAGTTCATTAAGCACAACATTTTCAGTCGTTTTGGTGTGCCACGAGCAATGATTAGCGATGGTGGCAAGCATTTTAGGAATGTACAGATAGCTTCTCTGCTGAGAAGATATTCTGTCAATCATAGATTCACCACTCCATATCATCCGCAGACTAGTGGACAGGTTGAAGTGTCCAATAGGGAGATTAAGCGAATTTTAGAAAAGATAGTTCGTCCGGACCGCAAGGATTGGTCCCAGCGATTAGATGATGCACTTTGTGCATATAGAACTGCATTTAAGACTCCCATTGGCATGTCCCCGTATTGCCTTGTATTCGGGAAAGCATGCCATCTTCCTGTCGAGCTAGAGCATAGAGCGTACTGGGCTATCAAGAAATTGAATTTTGACCTCACCCAGGCTGGCAAAGAGAGAGCACTGCAGCTATCAGAATTAGAGGAAGTCAGGAATGATGCATATGAGAATGCCAAATTATACAAAGCTCGCACAAAAGCATTTCATGATAAGCATATTGTCAGAAAAGTGTTTGAGCCAGATCAGAAAGTGTGGCTATATAATTATCGTTTACATTTATTCCCAGGGAAGTTAAGATCGAGATGGACAGGTCCGTACATTGTGAAAAAAGTATTTCCCCATGAAGCAGTGACATTATTCGATCCTATGACCCAAGGTACATTCAAGGTAATTGGGCAAAGACTGAAGCCATTCATTTCAGATGCCTTGCAGGATGGTGAGTGTGAGATAGTGCATCTCACGAAGGCATGAGGATTCGACCAGAGGGATGTATCATATGTACATTATTTATTTTTCATTTCAGAGTTTTTATTTATTTAGTATTTCATTTCACATGTGCTAATTTGTGTTTTGATGTATGCAGGATGAACTTAACATTTAGTGTATCAATTACCAGGTACAGAGAAGAGCTTTCAAAGAATTCAAGGATCAGATGAAAATCAACTTCAGAAGCTCAGAGCAAATCAGGTTGTATCTATCGTTTCTCCCATATTTTTGTTAGTGTCTTTTAGTGTGCATTTGCATTACATTTTTATTCATTTTGTATGCCACTAGGGACAGTGTCATTCAAGCATGGGGGGGTGGTTTAGATGCATGCACACAAAAATGTCAATTTTTTTTTGTATGACTGGTAATCAAAGTAGGCATTTGAGAACAAAGTGTAGCATATATGATTGTTTTTGGCATAATCTAACAGTTTATAAATTTTTAAGCCCCATAAAAATTTTATTTTCTGAATTGAGTCAAATAGAGTAGTTATTCATGAGAAAATTCAAAGAAAAGATAGTATTTGATTGTTAGAAAATTTTGAATCACTTTAGTATAAGTATGCACAGTATGTGTTCTGAAAGAAATAAGCAATGGAAAGATGTGTTTGAAAAAATGAGTTTAAAAGAATAGAGCTACGTTTAGTTGTTGATGTCTTCGTGAATCCTAGTAGTGGAACTCACACACGAGATGAAGTGTTTGAGTATCTTAACAAAAAGGATAACGAAGGAGATCATCTTCTTGTCTAAGTCGATATCTGTGGCCTTTGTAGTTCGAGTAAGTAGAATCTGAAGGGTGTTTTACACCTGGTGCCCCAAAGCCAGCTGGTTTGAGAGCCACCGGTTCGAAAGCTTGTTACATGGACTGCATAGAAAGCCTAAGAGATAGAGACATTGCACATGACTAGAGGAAGACTATACGTAAACTATTAGAATAGAAAGTCTAGTGACTCGAGCAATTAAGTCCGAGGGATACTTTGTATCTAGTGCCCTAAGGCCGGCCGGCTTGGGAGTCACTGACCTAAAGCTCGCTACACGGGTCACGAAAACTGACCATTCGAAATAGTGCTCATATCAGAAGAATGCGCAAGAGATCAAAAGTTGAAAAAAGAGTGAAAATGAAAGAAAAAGAATGTGCTGAATGAGAAAATTTTCATTGCTTAGGCATATATGTGTATTACTGTGCAGAAAATATACAAGTGAGAATAAATGAGTAAAACATGAGAATACTTGACTTTCAGAGAAAAATCATGAACTAGCTACAATATTAGAAAAGTGAAGGAAAAGAATTTTTACTGTGGCGGTATGAGATTTTTAAACTTGTTTTGAGAATGTCAATTACATGAAATATTTGTTCCAACTGCATTCTTAAGAGCCTAATATTTTTGAAAAATCATCCTCGCACTTCATTGATGTTTGTGGGTAGCATCTCTGCAAACCCTCACGAGACCTTAATCGTCCACTAGTGTAAGCTAGGGGTTTAAAGGGCTTGTTGCATACGCTAAATGCAACCGTGATTCCTACGAAAGTGAGTTAGTATTATGCATTCATGCTTAGCATTTCTTGTCTTCGTTGCATATCATAATTAGGGTTTGTTAAGGGACTAACAAATATTCAAGCATGGGGGTATTTGATGATGCATGAAATGCACATCATGTAAACAAGTTTTTCATGCATTTTGTATCAAGTTTAAGGTTTTAAACCCATGTTTAGATGTATTTTGATAGTAAGGGGCTATGGTTCGAATTTCAGAAAAATCGGAGTTAAAATGAGAGAGTTATGGATATTTCAGTGTTTGGGCATGGATTTCGAGGTGGATCGGATCCATATCCGACCCAATTAGGTCAATTGGACCTTGGATCAACTCTTAGAAAGCCCAAAACCCAACCCACACGCCTATCCATATCCATTTCAAAAAGTTTTTCTGAAAACCCCCCAGAAAGAGGCGCCTAGAAAATATATTTTTTATAACAGTGTTTTTGCAAATTCCAAAAAGTATAAATATACTTTTTAGAGAAGCCCTAGGCGTATTTGGCTGTGTTTGGACGCCCCTTGCAGTGAATCTACTCCAGCAACTCCTTCCTCTCCATCTTCCCCACGTGTTGGCCATTGAAGATCGGTCTATGCTTGATTTTCAAGCATATTTTCAATCTTTCTTTCGTTTCTTTTCATTTCTTTCTTGTTCCTTGCTGTCTTTTCACCACTTTTCTGTATTTTTGCAGGTGTAGCAGAGGTGGAGACCATTAACCTTGGGCGGGAGTGCGCAACACACCACCAAGGTGAGCCGGCCCTACCTCCATCCGACTTTCTACACCCTCCGATCGAGAATCGGCTCACATTCCATCGTCGGTGGATCTCCAACGTGTAGCAGCTGCAAAGATGCCATTTTTTGGTGAAGTACAACATTCTCAAACTGCGTAGGACGTCCATCTCCAGCCACGGTCCGCTCTTCTTCATCCCCCCCGGTCGTCGGATCTTCCAAAAGGTAGGTCTTCTTCTTCCTTCTCTTCTAGATAAAACCGAATTGGGTGTTGGTTTTCTTTTTATTTTATTTTCTGTGTGTTTCTTATTTTTCTTTTTGTTTTAACCTTAGATTAGATTTCGTGCATAGGCCAGCACGTTAGATTAGGTTTATGTGTTTGTTTGATTCATTGAAATCGATATTTTTTAGATTTTTCATTCTCTTTATTAAAATCGGCTAGATCTTCATCTAGCCGATCCTTCAAATTTCTCATAGGGGTTCTTGGGTCTGTTCTACTGAAAAACCATTTAGAAAATAATTCATTTTGATTCATCTTAGTCGGTTTTTGTGTGGGTTGCATTTGATTTTGATTGAAAAGCAAAATCCAAAAATCGGCTAGACTCATTCTAGCCGATTCTTGATTTTCACAAAAAATTAAATTTTTTGTTTTGATATTTTTGTTTTGTCCAGCATGTGTACTATGTTGTTTTGCTGAAAATCTCATTAGAAAATTTCATTTTAGTTTATTTTATTCGTGGGTTGTGCTTGTGTCTTGTGTTGATTTTATTTTTGAAAAAGAAAAAAAAATCGGCTAGGATTATTCTAGCCGATCTTTGTGTTTTTGTTAAATGTATGTGTTGATGTGGGTAAATGGTGTAGTTGTTGTGTGTTTTAGGTGTTAACAGCAGTATATAGTTGTGTTAGTTCATTTCATTCGTTTAGGATAGTTCTAAATAATCGTTTTTAGCATTTTGCGTTTTTGGTGTTTTGGATCTATTGAAAAACAAAAATTGCAAAAGTCGATTTTTCAATTCTTTATGTTCTTAACAAATTCCAGTATAGGGCTGTTCATGTTGGCATTTGTGGAGTTAGGAGTTTTTTTTCATTATATTTTAATTTAGTTTTATCAAAATATTGGTTCCTTAGTAAGTAGTTTTTTTTTTTTTTTAGTTTAAGTTTTTATTCTTTTCATTTTTTTAGTCTTCTTCTTCCCCAAGGTGGGGCGGCAGCCATTAGAGCTCCCCTTGAGCTCTTGGTCGAATTTTTTTTAGCAAGTCTTAATTGTCATTAATTGAATTAGGAAGGTGTCTAGGTTCAATGTATTAGGGTTTTATCTCATAGCCGTTTTTAGTGGTCATTTAAGTAGGTTTTGGTAATTAGGGCAGCATTTAAGTTTAGAAAATCGTGTTTTTCAATTAGGCCTTTTCATTACCTAGGTAAATCTTAAATTATTTGGTAGTATATTCTTAATTTAGAGTTGGCGATTTTGAGAGGGGAGGCAATTAAGGTAATTGCATTTAAAAAGTTTTTGGAAAGAGTGGATTCCCCAAAAATTGTGTGGGATATTTAAGAAGGAAATAAATTTTGGATGTGTATTAAAGTAGGAGTAACTCTTTGATCTTGGAAAGTGTTTTTGAAAATTAAACTAAAATTCCAAATTAAGTCCCACGATTTTCAGAAAGGAATAAATGCTCTTTACTCAAGTTGGGAAAGCAAAAATCGTGGGGTTTTCTTCTAAGTTGGACTTTCCCTTTTCCAAAGTGAGAGTTTGAATTCAATTAAGGAGAGTAACTCCCTCATTAAGTGGGGCGGTTTTTGGAGAATCCAATTTATTTCAAAGTTTGAGCAATTACCATTATTCCCTTATTTTCCCAACCTTCTCCATTAAAATCATGAACTTTGGATTAATTGTAGATTAATTAGGAGGTTACTACTTTAGTCTAGACCTAACCTAGTCAAACCGAGCCTAGGTTGAGTCAAACCCTAGTCTACACCTCCTTTGAGTCTAGTCAAAACCTAGCCTAGCTTAAGTCAAAGCCAAGACCACACCTAGGTCGAGTCTAAGACCAAAGCCTAATCTTAGTCAAACTTAGTGGAGTCAACCCTAACCTAAGTTTAGGTCAACCTAGTCTACCTAACCTATCCTAGTCAAACCTAAGTTGGGTCAAACTTAGTTGAGTCTAAGTCAACCCAAACCTAGTTGACTAAGTCCACCCTAAACCGAGTGCAACCTAGTCTTAATAAGCCTAAGTCCAAAACCAAGACCTAACCCGAGTCAAGTTTTAGTCTAACCCAGGGTGAGTCCAAACCGAGCCTAGTTCGAGTCAACTCTAGTCTAAGTCAAACCTAATCTAGGTTAAACCAAGTTGAGTCAACCTTAACCAAGTTAATCCAACCCTATCCAAGTCAAGACCAAACCACACCGAGTCCACCATAGTCCTAGCTAAGTCAAACATAGCTCGAGCCTACCCAAGTTAACCCCACCTTAGCCAAGCCTAAACTGAGTCCATTGAAGTCAACCGACCCTAGTCCTAGTAGAACCCATTTCCTATTGTTTCATTTTAGTCCCATAATTTTTTGATTTACCTATAGCGATTTTTGATTAGCTAATGTAGTTATTTCTTTAATTGTTTAGCTAAAATTTATAATTGTGATTTGATTGGTGTTTGTTAGTTTATCGTTTGTTGATTAGTTAGTTAGTATAGTGTAGTTAGTTTATAGTGGGTACATCATTTAGTCATATATTTAACTACATTATTTAGTGTTTCGATTGTAATTGCATTAGTATTTCATTTAGTGCATAGTCATAACACGCATGTCATATTTCATGTAGAGTTCATTTAGTTTTATTATAGTTAGCATCTGCATATAATCAGTTATATAGAATTAATTAAGTTTGCATTGCATGTAGATTACATTCTTAGTGGGTAAAATAGTTCAAATAGTGAATAGTGCACTCAAATAAAAACCAGATTTTTGCCCTGTCACACCAGCCTTATTTTCTGTGCAAAAATTCTGTGTTTTCCAAATTTTTTTCTTCTATTCACTTTATTGACGTGTTATTTAACTGCAGACCAAATTTCAGCTCATTCGGAGTTGATTTGGTCTGATTTTTAAGCGTTTTGCGAAAACCGTTTTTTCTGGATTTCAAATTACAGGATTGTCGATATCCTGATTTTTCCCAGATTTGAAACGCTTATATCTGGAGTTCCAGATACTGTTTTTAAATTCTGTAAAAACTGTCAGTTTGTTTAATCTGTCAGTTACAGAACAGAATAAATTTTGGAAAAATTGGACCTCGTTTTCCCTGTCAAACAGTGGTTTTCCGATAACCTGTCAGAATGCTATTTTACACTAGTTAGGGGCAGTTTCGTAATTTTCTTAATTTCGGCAATTTAGACTTGTTTTCAGTAGTTTCTTCATTTTATGAGTTACATAATCATCATCCAGCATTAGTAGAATTAATTTGGTTAATTTTAGAATTAATTTAGTATTTTATTTAATTTTTGTTTGATAAATAGCATTTGTTTTATTATTTTCGTAAAAGTAGAATTAGTTTTAGTCATTGTTCGCATTATTAGACTAGAATACTAACTCAGTATTTTTCTGCATTTTTAGGTTGAAAAGCATATTAGTTTCCAGGGTTATTGTCCAAGTGCGAAGATTATCTAATTGGCGAAAAGATGGAAATACCCTTGGTGTGGAGCAGAAGACTGAATGCTTGTTTATTTTGATTTTAGTGATTAATTGTGGTTGTATTAACTTTATAATTGTAAATTGACATTTGCTATTAATAAATTAAATTTTCTAGAAATATCGTAAGTACTTCCTGTTCCCTGAGGATTCGACCCGCACTTACCACTTTGTGGAAAGTCGGTTTTTATATTTTTGGTTGACGATTTTCCAAAGTTTTATTGAAAATAATTGTTTTTAAAGATCATTCCAAAATATCAACCAAATTTTGGCGCCGTTGCCGGGGAACGGCGAATTAATTACTTTATTTCTTAGAGTTTGATTTATTAATTTGTTTTAGTTAATTAGTTGTTTTATTTTTAGTTAGTAGGATTAGTAAGTGAATATAGGATTAACATAGTTAGTAAATATAGGATTCACGTTCTGTTCTTTCTAGGATTCACTTGAAATTCATTCTGCAAGGAGCGATTAGACAGGTGGGTTTTAGAAAAACTTAGTTTGTGATTTCCTGTATTTATCTTTTCAGTACTTTAGAGTACTTTAATTTGTTATTTCATTTACTTAGTTAGATCATTCTGACATAATTAGTTTAGCATATTTGTTTAGTAGTTGTTTATTTTGTGTTATTTACATTTTAGTACCTGTGTTAGTTAATTTTTTTTAGATTGAGGTCGTTTGCCTACATCTGGTCTTAGTACCAGTGTATGCAGGGGCGACGAGGTCTAGGAACCCCATTACACCCATTTGTTGACAACCTAGAGAGAATTTTACATTCTCATCGAAGTTCGGCAACAATGGCTGACATGGATCCTCCACCTCCACCCCCAGTTCTTTCACGCCCTCTGCGGGAATACTTCATTCCCACAGACTATGTTCAGGCATCCTGCATTCGGAGACCCGATGTAGGAGCACCGCATTATGAGATTAAGGCCAGCATTATTCAAATGCTTCCATCCTTTTATGGCCTTAGTCATGAGGATCCCTACCGACATTTAGATGAATTCCTCGAAATCCGTTCTACTGTTAAGATATAGAATTTCGATGATGATGCTTTAAGGTTGACTCTATTCCCCTTTTCATTGAAGGACAAAGCCAAGTATTGGCTAAAGTCCTTAGATTCTGTAGAAATAGAGTCATGGGATCAATTGCAACAGGAGTTTCTTCGGAAATATTTTCCCATTGGTCGTACGAACCAATATCGTAGAGCCATCACTAGCTTTTCAGAGCTAGATGGTGAGCGCTTTCATGAGACCTGGGAGAGAATGAAGGATCTCCTCAGGAAATGTCCCCATCATCAGGTGCCGAAATGGCAACTGGTGCAGAGCTTCTATGATGGATTGTCTGACAAGAATCGTCAGATGATCGACTCTTCATGTGGAGGGACATTCATGCTGAAGAGCGAGGACGAAGCATGGAGGCTATTTGATACATTGGCCGAGAATTCACTCCACCACGCTTCGAGCTCTCATTCGGATAGAGCCACACCCAGCATTCAGAAGAAAGCTGGTGTTCTTGAGATTGGTCCATCTACTGCATTACAGTGCAAGGTAGACATGATTGCTCAGAAGCTGGACCAGCTTCTCTCAAGACCATCCACTACACAGCAGGTGTGTACTCTTTGTGCCAGCCCGGCACACGAGATCACTGAGTGCCCTTCGGCAGCTCAGTACCCTGAATTTGTTCAAGAACAAGTTCAGGCAGCTCAGGGTTACGTCAGATCGCCGAATAACCCATTTTCATCGACATATAATCCGGGTTGGCGTAACCATCCAAATTTTTCATGGAAGAATCCACAGTCTTCCATGCAGATGCCTACATCCTCTCAGCCAGTTTGGCAGCCATCTTTTACTCAGTCATTTCAAAGACCGAACTATTCTCAGTCTTCTTCTTCTTCGGTCACTCCCCCGATTCAGCAGGAGTCTGCCCCGCAGACATCTTTTAAGGAGAGACTTCTCCAGGCATTCCAAGAGGTGACAACCTCTAATCAGAACGCCTTCGAGAAGTGTAGCCAGATTTTGAGCTCGCATACGCAGTCCATTGCGAAGTTAGAGTCGCAAATGGGACAGTTAGCTGAGGCTATTAGTAGGAGACCCGAGGGTACATTGCCGAGTCAGGCTGTCATGAACCCGAAGGGTAAGGACCAGATGACTGGAGGCCTATTTCATACCGAGACACAGCAGCAGGCTAAATCAGTTATGGCCTTCAGGAGTGGACGTGAGTATCACGTCGAGAGCAGAGAGAGAGAGAGTAGAGAGAGGATAGAGGAGCCAGAGACCGTTGTTTCACCTACGTTGGCTCAACCATCATCCCCATCCCCATATTCATCTTCATCATCATCATCTTTATCCTCAGAGAAGAAGAAGGATAGGAGTGAGCCTTCTCACAAAGAGGAGGAGCCAGCAGAGTATATTCCCCCACCACCCTATCCCAAAGCATTAGAGTCTCCTGGTTATAGAGGGAAGCAAGGTGCGAAGATCTAGGACATGCTTGACATCTTCAAGCATGTGCAGATCAACCTACCTTTGCTCGATGCGATTCAGCAGGTGCCGGCATATGCCAAATTCCTGAAGGAACTATGTACGCAAAAGCATAAATCTAGAGAGCGAGTTCCTAACAGGGTCCATCTGACTGAGCAGGTGAGTTCAGTACTTCAGCATCAGACACCACCAAAGCTCAAGGACCCTGGAGCCCCTATCATTGCGTGTACTATAGGGAATATCCGGAGAGAACGCGCATTGCTCGATCTTGGAGCAAGCGTGAACATTCTGACCGGGTATTTCTTTGATTCTTTCGGGCTAGGAGAGATGAGATCGACTCCGATTACACTGCAGCTGGCAGATCGTTCTGTCAAGGTACCGAGAGGTGTCTTGGAGGACGTGCTAGTTAAGGTGGATGACTTTTATTTTCCAGTCGATTTCATTATTCTTGATATAGAAGGAGTGGATAGCCAACACCAGACTCCGATTATTTTAGGATGACCATTCTTGGCAACTGCCAATGCGTGTATCAACTGCAGAACCGGAGCCATGGATCTCTCATTCGGCAATCGAAAGGTCAAGCTGAATATTTTCAATGCCGCGATGGGACTAGCAGGAGACATGGACTGCTTTCATGTAGATATTGCACATGAGTTAGTGGAGGAGCAGCCCGAGTTGTACATTACTGAGGATTCTTTAGATTTGTACCATATAGAGAAGAATAGCGGTGTAGATAGTGTAGATGTGTCTAGAGTGTCGTCAGAGAGACCACCTTGGGGAGCGGTCAGGGAGCCTCTTCCACCACTTGCTGAGACCCCCGCCTGTTATCGTCGCGAAATTTTTCCCCCTTCTTCCCTTCCTTGCGGAAGAGAGAAAGAGGAAACGCTTTCGCGCTTCAAACTTGACCGGATTTTGGAAATTACTTTTGAAATACTCGCCTCCGTTTTGAAAATTACGGGAAAATCCATGGGATGGGGCTCGACCTGTCGGTACGAGGTTCGACCGTTCCTGCCGCCTTTAACAGGGGTAATCGAACCAAGGACCAAAACTGTGCTTGACTTAGTTAAACTATCGAAGTTATGTTCTATCCTAAATGCACAGAGAATTCAGACATGTGCTATGAGATTTTGGAAAATGCAAGTTGGGAAAACATGATGTATGCTTAGAGAATATTTGGAGTTGAAAAGATTCTCTCAGGAAAAAGCTGAAAGTCAATTTCTCAGGAAACTCAGATGAAAAAGATTTGAAATCTCAGGAAAGTTCATAAAGACTTGGGAAAATTATGAATGGTTGAAAATCCTGGGAAAATGGAAGTGATTCTTGAGAAAAGATGAACCTTTTGAAAAGGGAAACACTTCTTAGGAAAACTTGGACTTTGAGAGTTTTCTTAGAAAAATAATGGAAAATTTATAGGAAAACTCATTGGGGAAGGAAATTCAAAACTTGGGAAATTGAAATCCTAGGAATTTTTACCCTTGAAATATTTGGAAATCGATTTTGATCTTGGGGAAAGATTGGAAAACTCTTTTGAATCTCTTAAGAAAATATCATTTTCCAGGGAAAACTGTGGAAAAACTTTTCTTTGGAAAACCGATTTTGAAAAATCCTTAGAGTTTCTTGAGAAATCGATTTCTTGAGAATGAAGTTTTCTTGAGAAAATCTTGAGAAAATCAATGATTTCATGATGCAAATGACATGAGTAAATGAATGCCCTTTGAAAAGATTTTCTGAGGAATTGGTTGGAAAATGTGCATTAAGTCCAAATAAGTCCTTCACATATTCTGACTGTGGCCATGAATGTGTTCAGAACTTAGTGGATTTGATGCACATGATTTTGAAAACTTTGGAAATATGATGTGCATTTTAAGATAGCCTAAGAGTGTAGGCTCTATGTGACTAGTAGAAAGATGACGGATCTGGGTCTCGTCCATATTCCGACTAGGGCCGTAAATATGGATCCTACCGAGTCCATCAACTCCCTAAGAGTTGGTGCATGTGCCATTCGTGAACATCTATAGTGCTTTTAAAATAAAATGCATGAATCATATAATCAGGATATTGCATAAATTCAAACTATATGATATGCATCCTAGTCTAAGCAGGAAATTAACTCTCTTATTCCAAAATTTACATTATTACATCACTAAATAAAAGAAATTTGCAGACTTCAGCTCCTTCTTTTGATTGTTCCTGCCAAACTTGAAATAGGGTTAGCTCAACTATGTGGGTTTTTCCAAGATTTTCTAATAATATTATGAAATTATTGGATTTAATTGGATATAAACCCTATTCTCATGCTTCCTTGATATTTGAAATGATGTAAATGCAGGAAATTCAGTAGAAAATAGTTTGAAAATCGGAATTGGGGTCAAAATGACCAAAATACCCCTAATTATAAAGTTATACCTTTAAAATCAGGGTTTTTTGAAGGAAAACTTGGTAAAATTGAGATTTCGAAATTCAAATGGACTCAAATGATGATGAGATGCAGTAAGGGACATGACGACATGCTGCTAAACACATTAGGACTGTAAAATCAGAATTTGGCATTTTGCAATTTATCCAAAATAACGAATTTCGCTTGTTTTTCGCTTGGATCTGGGTCCTGCGGGACCCTGTTTTGGTATTATGGATGATCCGAACCTCAAATGGATTCCAAATTGCACCAAATTCGGTATGAAGCATCTACTTACTCTAATAAACAGCCTAGAATGCTAAAAATCCCGAAATGATATGATTTAAATGCTAAAATTTAAAGAAAGTCCTAAAATGGTGGATTTTGCCTATGGATCCGAACCAAATGCAATGCTTAAAATGATAATGCAAGATTTACACCATGAAAACTTTTGATATTTTGCAGACTGCTAAAAGACCTAAAATGTAACATTTTTTGTTTTTACAGCCTTGGGATTTGAGCCATGGTGAGTTCAGAAACAGGGATTTAATTCTGACAAAGGTAAAAATCACCCTAATCGGATGTAAAATGCCAAAAAAATATAAAACAGCCATGAAAATTTATGAAATTACTCAGACACCTACATAAACAACTTTCATGTTTATGACTTCGGCATTTGATCAACGGAAACACAGATAAAAATATAACTATTCCTGCCTAAACTAACAGAACAGACAAATGTAGAAAAACAAGGGACTGAAAAAAAAAATCCGAAGCAGGTATCAACACTATTCTAAAAATCACAGGCTTTTATATGCAAACAGAGGAAACCTCGGACATAACTTTCACTTTTTACAGTTTTGGATTTGGAGCAATACACAAAGAGAAACCATAGCCCTAAGTCGATCCAAGATCTCAGAGGCCCAAATTAGGCTCTGACACGTGTACCGACATCTCGGATTTGTTTCAGACATTAAAAAAAATCAGACAAATCTGAGAAAATCATATTAAAAACTAGACATTCTCCCGAGTTCAGAACATCTTTCGGATCGAAAATATGATCTACCATGAGGGATATCTCGATTTTACAAGTCGGCAAATTATTTTCAAAATGCATCTCGGGTAACAAAACCCGACTTGCCATTTTGAATGTTTACCGCAGTAAACAAATTCAAATGCCTCTGAATTTTTGGCAAAATTTCAGGGACACCTAAGGGCGCATTCCGTGATTTTTTTTGGGATTTTTAATAAAAAAAAATGCATGAAATGACGTGTGTACTGACTGACAAAAATAGAGACCTACTGAAAATGAGCAGAATTGAAATAAATGCTAAATTAATTCTAATTAATTCATTAAATATGCTAAATGAATGAAACAAAATGCAAATTAAACCTAGCTAACTACATGAATGTTAAAAATCATCAAGGAAGCATAATTAAACATTTTTATATATGTCGTTTTATGAGAATAGCTCAATCCATCTCTCGGATGAGCTCTTTCTTCAAACGACTCCCGAATCGGATTATGGAATTACATCAAGGGGAAAAGAAGTGCACCTTGCTTCGTTACGCAGCGTAGAAGCTCTTGAAAGGGGCGGCTATCACGAGCTTCCTTCGTCCTTCACTTCGGGCTTCGGATGGTTCACCAAAATCGACCTATGCTTGAATCGAATTGGCCACTACACGAACTTTACTCCACCTTCTCCAATGAGCCAAAGGGGGCACGATTTCCAAAGTTCAGAAACGGATTTTAGGAAGGCTAGGTCGGATTTTCAAGTTCACAAAAATGGTCTCCAAAGATGCTCTCCTTTCTCTTGGGCGTGGAGCCTTGTTTTTATAAATTTTCTGAAGAAATTTGAAATTCAAACAGGCTCAATCTGAGCCCTCCATGTGGCGCCATCTAAGGGGGTGCTATCTGGGGGTTTGAAATTCAAATTTGGCTTTTGCAGGGAGCCCTCAGGTGGCGCCACCTCATGAGGCTATTTTGATTTTTGAGAAAAATAAAAAAAAATGGAAATTTTGTGGGTGAGACACCTCAGCAGGGGGAATTTGGAATTTTTCAAAAGTTTGCTTGATTCTCTCTGCAGGGAACTCCCAGAAGGCGCCACCTCAGAGGGTGTTCTCTTGGAATTTGAAATTCAAACTCACCTTTTGTAGGGAGTCCTCAGGTGGCGCCACCTCATGGTGGACTACCTTTATGAAAAATAAAAAAATGGAGCCAAGTGGAGTCCTGGAATGGTGCCACCTCAAAAGGTGTTTGACACATGTCAGAAGGTCAGAGCAGTGGGCTCAGAAGGCGCCACCTCAGAGGAATTTGAATTTTGCTTTTTCTGGTGAAAGAAGATCTGGACATGTGGCAGTCCAGGACGGTTCCAAGTGTCAGCATGCTGGAGAGGTTCTTCAGATGGCGCCACCTCAGAGGAGAATTCGAATTTCAAATGGAGGTTGGCCCTGGAGGAATGGAGGATAGACATGTGGCACCACCTCAGGGTGGCTCCTACAATGCCATGTGGCAAGGGAGGAAAAGAAGGGAAGGGACATGTGGCGCCCTCATAGGCCATCTAAAAAAAAATCAGAGCTCAGGATTTGCGCCACCTAGGCTTTGTTTGAATTTTGAATGGTTTGCTTTTTCTGAAGAAAGCCAGGAGTGACATGTGGCACTTGCTTTTCTGAAGAGAGTAGGGAGAAGACATGTGTCCTCTACTTTTTCTGAAGGAGTGAGAAGGAGACATGTGTCACTTGCTTTTTCTGAAAGAAGCAGAAGATGACACGTGGCAGAGGGGAGAGAAGGAGGCTCAAGCCATGTGGCGCCATCTCAGACAAGATGAAAAAGGTAGGAGTTCAGGATCTGCGCCACCTATAAGGAGATTTGAATGTTTAAATTCTAGCTTTTCTGAAGAGAGCAGGAAATGACACATGGCATTTGCTTTTTCTTAGGAAATGAGAGCTTGACACGTGTTCTCTGCAGGAGACACACTCCAGATGGCGCCACCTCAGAGGAGACAAGCCTACCTTTTCTGTAGGAGTTTAGGAGTGACACATGTCTCCTACTTTTCTGAGAAAAATAGGGAGAGACATGTGTTAGGCTACTTTTCTAGAAGGAGGGAGGGGTTGACACGTGTCCTCTGCAGGAGACACACTTTAAGTGGCACCACCTCAGAGGAGACAAGCTCCACTTTTTCTAGACAGGACAACCTATGACACTTGGCATCTCCTGGTAATCTTGGAATGACACATGGCGTAGGATGGATAGGGTGACACATGGCAGATAAATGGGATGACATGTGGCGGCTTCTTAAGGTAGCCCCACACTGACACTTGGCATGTAGATGAGAGGAGAGAGAAAGGACAAGTGGCACCAATCCAGGGGACAAGGCTCCTATATTTTTGGGTTTTTCAAAATTCAAATTTTCAAAAGAAAAGCTTGTGTGACACCACCTCAGTGTGGGTCCCACATTGCTTCTTTATTGAAATAAGGATAAAACCACAACTTCTTTTTGGAATTTTCATAAAATCTGGACTAATTGGTAAAACAGGAATTTTTGGAAAGAGTTGGCCCCTGTAGGGCAATTTTAATAAAAGGAAGATATTTGAAATTGTCAAAAAGGGGCAAAATCTGAGGTGAAGTGGCTGAAATCCATATTGAAAACTATCCAGATCGTTTTCCTGAGAAAATATTTTGAAATTCAGAGTCCTGGGGGTAAAATGGGAAGAATTGATAATTTTGAAGACTGTGAACACCCCAAAATTTTCAAAATGTTGTAAATATCCCCATTTTGCCCTTTGCCCCCATTTTCTGGGTAATTGAGTCAGTTTTAAATCTAAATTCCATTCTGTTTCTCAAATTTTGTTGAAATTAAATTCATTTTCCATATCTGACTCAATTTCGGATCCGGATCCATTATCAAAATCCAAATCTGAGCTTCATTATCCAATTTTAAATTAAATTCTCCAAATTACCAAAATAATCTTTTGAAAAGCTCAGACACTTCGTCCGACATCCGTTTGGATCCATCGAGTTGTATTTCTCGATTCGAGGTTTAAAACTCGAGTATTTCCTCAAAACTTGGGTCCAAACCCATTCTTTTGAAGAAATTTTCCCAAAATGGTCTGAAATTCTCAGAAAAATACTCTTGTATATATTTCTCAGAAAAATACAAAAAATTAGTATTTAATCTTTGTTTTCGTGTAAAAAAAACTTAGATTCTGTTCCAAAAATACAAAAAAATGGAAAAATCATCAAAAAAAAAAAATTTAGGAAAGACTGCGCGGTTTTCAAAGATTTTTGTCGAAAAACTCATCTTTAACCATCTTTTTACAAAAACTTGAAGAGAAGGTTTTCTTTTGGAAAAACTGACTTTTTAAGGTTTAAAGGTCGAGTTAGGGTTTTTTTTTTTTTTTTGAAAACCCTAACTCGCCTTCCTCTCTCGCCCCCCTCACTATCGCCTCTCACCCACCATGGCCGCCCCCCCCCCATGTGCATCCTACATCCTTCAAGCCATCCGATCCCCAACAACTTCTTCCTCCTTCGTTCATCACGAACAAACTCGCTGGCCTTCCACCCCCTCTCGCCCGAGCTCCACGATGGCGCAACCATCCGCCCCATCAGCCTCTTCATGACCCTCCGATCGATGTCTTCAGCCCCTCAGCCATCAATCCCCAACTATATCGCACATTCTAGAAGCCCCTCTCCCTCTATAAAGAAGATAGGCAAAAGGAGAAGGGGCATCGAGAATCCAGCTTCTACCCTTTCCACACTTCGGCTCTTCTTCTTTCCCATTTCTTTCTTTCCTCTATTCTTCTTTCCCATCAACTGAAGGAAGTCGCACCAGTCACAGGATTTCCAAGCAATCCATCCGATCGAACATCAGTATAAGTGTGGGAGTTACAGTTCTCATCTGCATCAATTGAAGAAAATCGGTGATCAACATCCGAATCCCTTCTTCTCGATCCCACTCCCCTCTGGTGCGTCCGCTCTTCACAGAAGAAGCCTCTCCTTCCTCTTTAAGAAGCCCCTGTGGTGTGTTGAAGCTTCGAACCATCTGGAAAGGATCAGATTGTCCCCTGCGGCTGAGAAGTAAGCAATCAACTCCTTCTTCCTCCGATCTATTTAGAGCATCTCATTCCCATTTCATCATTTCTTTTTATTTCAGTTTTTTTTTTCCCTTTGATTGTTTTTCTTTAAGTCACCATGCGTTGGTGGTAGGGTCGGTCTGCTTATAAACAGGATCGGCTCACCCCTCTGCAAATAGCGAATTGGAATTTCCAGATTCCAACATTTCCTTTTGGTATTTCCACTTTATATATATATATATATATATATATATATATATATATTTTTGTCTCTTGTTCCTTCATGCTATCAGATTCGATAAGACGATATAATCCATCTCAATCATCATTTTTTTTCTTTTCCTTATTCCCCCATTTACCTTTTCTGGTCTGTAACGAATCATTCTGTTACGTTTTCTAACCTTTTTGGTACCATAGTTCACTTTCTTTATTATTTCCCTTTTGAGATATTCACCATGGAATAGCATATCCCTTTTCAAGGGTACAGAGGTGTCTCCGTTAAGGTGAGTTTAACATGATAGCACTCTATGTACACTTCGTCCTGTCCATGGCATTTTCTTCTTTTCTCTTCATTTTACTGTTTACTTTGGTTCTATTATCTTTAGTATGCCCTTATTAGCATATATATTTCCTGTGTTGTCTTCATTATGATTCACGTAGTATGGGCCGATCCTTTGATCTGCTGCATTATATGTCTTGTAAAAAAAAAAAAAAACAATGTTGTATCACATTGCCATCCCGTTGGATTTGAATGAAGATGTTTTGTTTGCTCTACTGAGCGTAATTCCTCTCAAAGCTGTCAACCCATCAGCAGCAAGGGAAGGCACCCCCCCTGAATCCATAGCAGGTCTTGGGAAGTTGATAGAGTCATGATTACTTCAACTCAAGAACATTGATAAAATTACCCGATTCATCAGGTAGAATGACCATCCTTGAGAAATTAAAACTCATGACATTGGTTTTGCAAGAGCAACACCTAAGTTTGCTGGCAATACGCAAAATCTCATCAAGCTCCATAACTAAAATCATTGTGGAGGAGCTCCCTGACTTCATAAGATCCTTGCAAAACAAATGGAGACACGATGTTTCCTGAATAGTGATGAGCTGAGTTCTATCTTATTAAATTAGAGATGTATCCAAATTGAGTTTATTCAGCTTAACATGCTATGTTTCCCTCTTGTTTACACATGTTTTCATTGTTTAGAATGACAATAGGGAAGTTGATCCTGGATACAGATTCAGTCGTATGGTTTGCAGTTCCTTTTTTTTTATATATATATATATTATCACTCAGCAATGTTGTTTTGATTCAGAGACGGTGGGCTGGACCAACACTATATCTTCATTGTCCAAATGGTCTCCCACTCAGGCCTCTATCATTAGTTGTTTGTTGTTAATGACATCACTTTTTGTATGAATCAGTTTGTATTTGCAGAAACTGATGCACAGGAAACATTCTTTTGTTATCAGAAACCATGTAGAAATTACTTGAGGTACAAAAACCAGATTCCATCGGTTATTTCGCACTCCCAGGGGTCGTCTTACCCTTTTAAAATATCCATCATGAATAGTGCTTGCTATAACATGCAACCAGTCCCAACCCAGCAATATCTTTACCAATATGTTACTGCTGCAAGATCGAGTAGTTACTGCTGGAGGAATCTCATCGAGCTGTTGCACAGCAACAACTCCATCCTGCAATGGTTAAATTTGTTGAAACTCTGATTATATCTACTTGAATGCTGCCTAGCGTCCAACAATTACAAACCACTGGCATGGTTTGCTCATGAGAGATAATTGTTGTACCTTTCACTGGGTGAGATCTGGAAGCAAAGAAAGATTGCAATTCCTGTGCACATAAAACATCTGATATCTTGTCTGCAGTTGTCACGATTTCATAAAGGTTTTCTTTTTTTCTTTTTCTTCTCTTTTTCTTCAGATATATATGTTTCAATTATTGTGAGGTCCAGTATCAGTGGTTTTACTGATGAGATACTAATGTGTATACTCCACCCCTTACACTTGCATCTGTATATTCACCGCATAAAGCATGACACTTGCAAGCACACCACTTAACCACCTCTGCATCTTCATCTGAGCACTTTCACTCTCTGCATTCAAAATGACCTGCTCAACATTTTCACTGTAATTACCTCCTGCACATAATTTCTAATGATACTGCTCAGCTAACATATGCTTTACCCACTGTCTACCACCCATCTTACCTCTAATAATACATTTCCCACATAGGCCATCTCATCCCATCTGCTGTAATCACCCGATATGTATATTTTTTTTTAGCCACATATAGTTGTTTAGCATCTTTTCCTCATGCATTTCAGCAGCATCTAGACTCTGTTGTAGGATCATCTCCGATGGTGACAGTCGAACATTATTAGGACCTCATCCTAACCATCCATAGCAGTACTGGGCACGGTTGTAGCTAGTCACCTTCAAATAAACTCCACCACAACCCTGATCCCCAGCACATGTTTCCTCACTGCCCAGCCTCTGTTAGGTACTCATATACTGCAGATTTCGCACAAGCAACCACACTACAGCCAGTTAGCTTATCTGCCATTGAAGGTTAGTTAACCTTACATCAGGGTTAGTTCATACCATCTCACCTTGTTTGGACCACCAATTATGTAGGCATATTGGTCACATCTTTTCAGCTATTTATACCACATGATGCATCAAGTATAGGTAACATAGGTCTCACTGGTACACTGTCATTTCCTGCAACTATTTACAGTCCCCTCACTGCTGCTTTACTTACCACGATGCACACACTCCACCTGTGCACACATCTTGCATTTCCTGTATATGTTTTCACTGTTGCACAATATCACACCCACCCTTTAGGTGTTAATTCCATAAATATCATTTATATCACCATTCCACCTATACATATATAAATATATGTATATATATATATATATATATATATTCATATATATATACCTATATGTATATAGATATACATACACATATATATATATATATATATGTATGCACGTATATATGTACATAGACATATATTATTTTCACACTTTAGATCCTAAATACCTTGGCATGCGAGCATCTTTTACCATTTATATTCATATGATATGTGCAAATTTTTTTTCCGTTTTCATACTAATCAGATGTTTTGCAGGGAATATGTGGGAAATATCATTACTTGGAGTTGTAAATTCAAATTTTATATGTTGTAATAAGTTAGGTCTTAATGAGAATTTACCTTTCCTGCTTTAGATAGAATGAATGAGCATTACAAATATCATGAATTACTTGTTCTTCATGCATTTCTTTTCTTTATTTCTCAAAATCTCACATTGGTGAAACACGAATGGCACGTGCACCACTTCGTAAGAGGTAAATCAGTCCTAAGTTGATGATCCACATCAATGGCCATAGTCAGGGTGTGGACAAAACTTAGGATTTTTATCTTTTACGAAATAACACCGGACCCACACTGGATCCATTTTCAAAATTTCATCACATTTTCCTTGAAAACTTTCTCCTTTTATTAGAATTTAACTTAAAATTGACCCAAAATATATACCAATGGCCATAGTCAGGGTATATTGAGAGTTAATTTTATTTTAAATTCTGTAAAAGCACCAAATGTGTTTTATTCTTCACCTGAATTTAAATATAGATTACTATATAATACATTCAATGACCATAGTCAAGGATGTATTATATCTTCAATCTTATTTTAATTCATCTAAAGAATGAAATAGCTTTTCAAAATTTAATTTCTTCAAATTCATTTCATCAATTAGGATAGAACTGCATCATGTTTAAAAAAAAAAAAAAAATTCTTTTTCAAAACTCCAAGTGATGTAAATATCTTCTTCAATCAATCTTCAATCCTATTCAATTCTATTTCATTTTCCATCTCAGAGTCCAATTTAACTTTGAGATTTCAAATTCATTTCACATTCAAAATTTCCAATTCAAATCAAAATTCAAAATCAAAGTTCAATTTAACTTTGAAGCTATCTTCTGATTTCAAAATCAAGTTCATCCCCTTATCTTCAAAATCAAAGTTTTTCAAGTTTTCTAAAACCCAGATCCATTTTTAAAGGTCCTATTTGGACTTCTCAAGACCCAAATCCAAAGACAAAGTTAATCTCAACTTGGACCCAGATTTCCAAGTGTAAAACTCTATTCCATTTTGGATCTCCCATCACAGATCCAAATTCCATTAGGATCCAAATCCTTATTCTACTTTGGATCTCCGATCACAAATCCAAACTTCATTTAGGATCCAGACCCTCATTTTATCATGAGATCTCAGATTCAGATCCAAATTCCAACTCCTAGGGTCCAGAATCCAACTCTACTTTGGATCTCAGACTTCAGATCCAAATCCATCTTAGGGTCCAAAATTCCAATTCCACTCTGGATCTCAAATTACAGATCCAAATTCCCTTTAGGATCTAGAACCCAATGCTACTTTGGATCTTAGACTCCAGATCCAAAATCCATTTAGGATTCAGATCCCATTCTACCATTGGATCTCAGATTCAGATCCAAATCCATCTTAGGATCCAGAATTCCAACTCTACATTTGGATCTCAGACTTCAGATCCGATCCCATTCTAGGATCCAAAAACCCAATTCTATATTTGGATCTCAGACTTCAGATCCATTCCATTTTAGGATCCAGAACCCAAGTCCATCTCGGATTCCAAATCTCGGATCCCATTCTGTTTAGGATCCGGAATCCAATTCCATTTCCATTTCTAGATTTCAATTCCATTTTCGGATCTCATCTAAACTCCCTAAATCCGTTTCTATTCTTAAATACCATTTGGTCATCTCAGATCCATTCCAAACTTAAAATCCAAAATCAATTCCATCTCAAGTATTCATTTCCCTTCCAAAATTCAAATTCAAATTCAAATTTCAAAACCCATTTTTAATTTTAAAACTTCATTCTTTCTCATTTATTTGCCCAACTCTGATTTACTTCAAAGACTTAGAATTTCTCTGATCTATCTCAAGTTCTAAGTTAAATTCAAACATTTCTTCATTCTCTTACCAAGTTCATCTCAGAATACTTGGAAATTTTTCAAAACATCTTTCAAAAGGAGCATACATCCTTGCATTGCACAAGTATGATTCTTTGTGTATTTAGAGTTAGGATAAATTCTTAGATTATATTTAGGCAAAGCAAAAGGCATAGATCCGATCCTTGGTTCGATTACCCCTGGTAAAGGCGCCAGGAACGGTCGAACCTCGTACCGACGAGCGAATCCCGTCTCTCCATTTTTCCCGCAATATTTTCAAAACGGAGGCGAGTAATTTTCTAAATGTTTTCAAATAAAGGTCAGGTGAAAACCGCGCAAAAGAGTTCTTCTCTTTCTTTCTCTTCTTTTCTCTTCTCTCTTTCTTTTCTTTTCTCTTCTCCCTTCAAAAGGGAGGAGAATAGAGGTTAGAAAAGGGAAAAGAGAAGGAAGAGAGAGAAACCTATAAGAGAGGAAAATTTTTGCGATGATCACAGATTTGGCGACCGAGATGGGACTCGTCTTCGTCCGGTTGGATGTATGCCTTTGCTTTGCTTTTATATAATCTAAGTCTTTATTCTAACATATGTCAGCTACATTTTCATGCAAACCTTAGGAGCCTAGACTCTGTCCTAAAGCTGACATCATTGCATATAGGATTTAAAGTATGGTTTGGTAGGACCATATTGAGGAGAATATTTCATGTTCACATTAGACTTAGGTTTTAAATACAACTCTCCTCAATTTTTAGGGATTGAATGCAAAACAATGTATGCAAGTGTATGCTTCTTCTTATTTAAATCTATCTCTTTAGGACTTGCATTAAAGCCTTCTGATTTTATTGCATGTTGATCATATTTTGAAAACATCCCTACCTATATTGTCCCGGTCTTCACGTTGCTAGGCTGTCTCACTGAACCATAGTTTGGGAGAGAGACTCACAACTGGACCACTTATTTGGGTTCGCGCCCCCCTACCACGTACCTAAGGGCCATAGTCCGAGGTATATTGGTAGGTGCTCAAGGATGTTGGGAAGCCCTTACCTTAGAACCGGAGAAATATCTTATATGCCACGTACTTCGAGCTTCGGCTTGAGTATATCGGCATACCTTGATTGGAATCAGATGATCTGAACCATAGAGTTAGGATTAAGGTCCTACAAGCTATTTCAAATATTGCATATAGAGTCAGCCTTTAGGGAGTGCTGTATGCACATCCTTGTTTTTGCGGCTATGATTATGCGATGTTTTCCTTGTGTTCTCCTATGTATATCAAACTCTTTTAAACCCTGGGTGTACTATTCAAAAAAATTTCTCTATTTTCCAAAAAACACCAGGTGTATACTTTTCCTTTTACCTACATTTTTTTCTCTTTTGTGTCAGAATTTTCCTTAAAAACCCTGGAAAGTTTTTTTTTTCTGAGCCACTTGATCTTTCGAAAATTTCCAAGATTTGTGTCTATCCTTTTTTTCCATCATCAAAAGTCTATCCGTAAGTCCTGCATTCTATCTGACTCTTTTCCTCCCCTTTGCCTCAATATCACTCCGATGGCATCCAAATCTCCTGATGCTATCTTTCCTTGGGATCATGTCTTCTATCAAATAAGGGATGGAACCCCAGATCATCGGGTCATCCAGTCTCGTACCTTCTTCCCTCGATGGTACTATTCTTGGTTCACCGCCTTCTCGCGTATGTTCCCAGACCACTTGGATGATTGTGGATTGGAGATGACATCGACAGTTGGCAAGCGAACCATCAACGACAGTCTAATTCAGGCTATGGCAGAGAGATGGAATCCGCGTACCTGCACGTTTTGGTTTCCATGGGGAGAGATGACTATGCTAATGGACGAGTTCAATAATATCATGGGATTGCCAGAACCAGCTGGTCAGCCAGACGATCCGGTCGAGCAACAATTTTTGATCAATATCAAAGGGGTAGATGTTCGAGAAGCATTGGCCAGAGCTACAGGGAGCAGATTCTGGCCTCTCACAGAGATCAGCGGAAGTCAATTCATCGACCTGTTCGAACTCTACAACAAATATGGGGCCTACGAAGAAGTCGATACCTTATCTCGAGCAGCGAAAGAAAGGATCCAGCATGCCATGGTCCTATGCACAGTGGGGCTGGCATTCTTTCAGGAGGGTCAGAATTTCATCGATATCAGAGTCGCCCAGCTTTTTCGAAGATGGGGAAGCAAGCAGACCCGTCAGCTTTCAGTATCCATGGCAGCTCTAGCTTTTCTCTATAGAGGTTTAGCACGTTTCGCCCTTGGAGAGACCATCCTGGTGGAAGGATGCACGTATGCCTTGCAGTCATGGTTCCTGCGACATGTACCAACAAAAGCCAGTTCTTTCAGATTCAGCAGCAAGCAGCCGAAGTCAGCCATTCAGTGCTGAACTTTGATCGAGAAACTGCATCAGGAGGAAATCGTTTGGGACTTCTTCGACAGAAGAGAGACCATTCCTCGCTACACCTATGCTCGTGACAAGCGTTACAAACTGCTCGGCCCTTTCTTCTGCGTAGACTATCAGCCAGAGAGATGTCTCAGACAGTTTTCGCAGCGGCAGGTTCGTGCCAACACTCGCTTCCCGACAGGCCGCATGCCAGAGTTCGATCTGCGGTCGGATCAGTGGTCTGGAGCATACCACGTCGCCAAATACACTTGGGACTCCTTTATTCCTTTGTCTATATTTCCTGGTCCTAATATATCATCAGAGTATCGAGAATGGTGGCAAACTGTCTGCCCACCTTCTCTTTGTATTTAAATTTTGTCAATCAATGAAAATGCAAACTTTTATTTTGTGGCCAAATCTTATTTTTTACGGGTTCATCCCCAGTGATGAGACCCATTTTTTCTATTTCTTTTATCCCTCGTCGTGACAAATGACCTCGCCCAGATCATAAGGCGCATTTTGTCACCATGAAAGAATGATGCGATCATTGCAAAAATTTGTCAATTCCTTCCCTCATGCCATTTCTAAAAGAAATCACATTTTCAAAAAAAAATTCCTCCGAACCCTAATCATTCTTTTCACCTTTTTCAGAAATCACTGGCATTGGCGAAATGGTTGTAACAAGGGCAGGAAAAGAAACAGTCCCTCAACACAGCGACAGTGAGGCCGGAGGGATGGATTCCCCCAAATCGGTCAGGGGACAAAATCAGAATCAAACAGATGATATCGATCCATCCATGTATAATCTGTTTAAAAGAATGATGACCAAAATGATGGCTGAGCAGGCCGAGGCCAGTAAAAAAGAAGCTGTTCCAAAAAGCAAGCCAAAGAAGAAGGCCGTAAAGAAGCCAGTCATGATCGTCAGAAAGCAAGTACAGCCCGACACCACTTCTGAAGAAACAGAATCAGTGGAGGAATCAGAAGAGGAAGAGCAATTTGTTTATCAGAATCCTCCACCGCAGTTGGTAAAAACCACTGCAGAGCCCGAATCAATCAACAAGCCCATTCCGGTTAATGATCCGATGCAAGAGCAGATGAAAGAAATGAATCGGGCTATCAAAGATATCCAGACTAAAAGCAAGGGCAAGCAGACCTACTCCGGTGAAGATTTTTACCATGGCCTGGACGGGGATGACAATCTGGAAAACCTCCCTCGCAAGTTCCTTAAATTTGATGAAACCAGCAACCCCAAGGCTCATTTGGCCACCTTTTATGCCGAGTGCGGCCGCTTCAGAAAAGATAATCGGGCGTTATTCATATGCTTTCCTCGCAGCCTTGAAGGGGTAGCGGCCAGGTGGTATGCAGACCACATTAATCCTATCAAACTACGAGAGTTCGATAAAGTTGTCAACTTATTCATTGAGCGCTTCATGTTCAATGTTGAAGCCTCACCAACCCTCAATCATCTGTACAATTTAAAACAGATGGAGAATGAGAAAGCCAGCGAGTTTGTCCACAGGTGGAGAAGCACCTGTAACAGAATGAAAATTCCCATCCCAGAGGAGCATGCCCTGCAGATTATTCTGAATAATTTCGCTCAGCCTTTGAGGAACCTCATTTCTACATCGCCCGCTAAATCATTCATCAAACTGATTGAGAGAGCCGAGTGGCTCGAGACCGGCCTGGATAATGGCCTGTATGAGGGTTACCCTTTCGTCCGAAGAAATCCTGAGCAGAAGAAAAAGGCTCATGTCGCTTATTCCACGGATTTTTCCGACAACAACGGTAGCTCTGGCAAAAAGAAAAGTAAGAAGAATCGCAGCAAGAACTCAGGGCATCCCAGGGCCGAAAGAGCAAATTCTGCAGCCCAGAAAAGAAAATTTGTTAAGCCACAGCCCGTCCAACAAGTGCCTCAGCCAGAAGCAAAGCAGCCGGAAAAGCCGAAGCACGAAGGTTGGAGTTATGATCGGGAATTCTTAGCCTTAGAACAGTCCCGCGAAGACATCTTAGAATATATGATGTCGAAAGGAATGATTAAGCTCCCCAAGGTGGCGGACCCTCCCGTCGTTATGGGTAAATGGACTGACAAGTTCTGCAAGTTCCATCAAACTGTGGGACATGACACCGAGCATTGCTTTGTCCTCAAGAACATCATTCAGGATTGTATTGACAAAAACATGTTGATTGAGGACGAGGATGAGCAGCAGCCAGAAATTTTGTCCAAGCCATTCCCTAAACATTCGGCTTCGGTCATCACAGAACAGGTATTCTCTCTGCAAGGCAGCATCCAACCATGTTCTAAACAGGACATTCAGGATCAACATCGGGTCCTAGTCCTTCGCCAGGCACAATCATCCGTCAAGAGGGCGGATGACACCACATTTTCCAGCAAACCAACAAAGGCAACGACCAAAGTGGTCCCCAGGATCCCGAAGCGATTTATCAAGGCAGCTTCGAAGAAAGAAGAGGCTTCAGGGTCAGTTCAGAAGCCGATTACTGCATTATCCAACATCTCTATCTTGGACCTGACTCACGCTTCATCTGAGCACCAGCAAGTGCTAGAAGATCTCCTCAGAAAGATCAAAGTCAAGCCTAGCACGACTCCGCAAGATATGGCTCAGATTGTCAATCAAGCCATGACGAATGCACCAATCACCTTTTCTGATGAGGATTTGCCAAAGCCTCATTTGTTTCATAACAACGCCCTATACATAGTAGTACGGACAAGGGGCATGACAGTCCCTCATGTGCTCGTCGATGGAGGCAGCAGCCTAAATATCTGTCCAGAAATGACAGCCAAGGCTTTGGGATTAAAGGAAGAGGAATACACCCCAGATCCGATCACTATCTACGGTTTTGATAACCACGGACAGACAGCCAAGGGGAAGATATTTCTTGAAATCTTCATCAACTATTCGGTGCATACTGTACTCTTCCATGTAGTGAATGTGCCACCTACATACAATCTGCTCCTCGGACGCACTTGGATTCACAACGCCAATGCGGTCCCGTCAACCCTGCACCAGTGTATCAAATGGTCGAAGGGGGGCATGATCACTACGGTCCTAGGAGAGGATCCGGAAGAACGACTCCCACAGCCAATAATTCCCCGTCCCACTTTCACTGCCGACATCCCGAGCATTAGGGAAGTCGACGAGATCAATCTGAGTGAAAGCCTGGATATGCTGAATTTGAAAGAAATCCAGCCTACAGAAAATGTCAGTGCAGTTGTTCAGTCGCAGGGGCCCCGCTTCTTCAAGCTAGGAGGACGCCTCGATTGCACCTCAATTAAAGATCACCCTCTGTTTCCTCGATTCTCAAAATCTAGGAAAGGATTTGATCTCCTAATGAAGCACGGGTATCAGCCCTTCAGGGGCCTAGGCAAAAATGAAGACGGCATTCTGGAGCCGATCATCCCTGTTCAGCATGTCACCGGCACAGGCTTGGGTTTCACAGGTCAGTCATCCGGCAGAAAGACCATCTTCGTCAAGGGAGCTCAGTAATGAAGACAATGCCAGTGTTTTCTGTTCTCTTTCCCTTTTGTCATCTTGTAAGGGCAAGATCCGCCCTGGTTTCTTTCTTTCCTTCAAACGATCACTTGTAAATATCAAAGTTATTCAATCAATGAAAAGTTTGTGTGCACGAATTCTTTGCTTATGTTTTTGTCTACATTGTCATTCTTCATTTCCGTACAAAAGGCTATTTTTCGAACATTTTTTACCTTTTCTCAAAAGGCCTCCTTTTCACTTACAGGATTGCCGTGATCATGGCTCCTAAATCATTCAAAAAGCTCGTTATCAATACCAACCTTTTTCAAAATAAACCAGCCAAAGCGTGCAAAGCGAAGGCAGGAGCAGAATTCAGCAAAATGATAGAGCAGATTGAAGAGTTGGCAGAATTCGACTCGACAATTCAAGATTTGCCAGAATTTGCCAGCATTCAGAAGCAGGATGAACCATCGCCATTGGTTCAGGATCCAACAGAGGATGTCAATATTGGTTCAGAAGATGATCCAAGAATCCTCAAAATTGGTTCCAGTCTAAGTTTTGATGAGAAGGAAAGGCTCATCTACTTCCTCAAACAGCATCAGGAAGTCTTCGCTTGGACTTATGAGGATATGCCAGGTTTAGACTCCAAGCTAGTCGAGCATCGCCTTGTGTTGAAGCCAGATTGCAAACCAATCAAGCAGAAACTCAGAAAAATGGATCCTCGAGTAGCACCACAAGTTAAAGAAGGACTTGAGGAGTTGTTAAAGGCAGGATTCATTCGGACCATTGAGTATCCAGACTGGTTGGCAAACATTGTGGCAGTCCCCAAAAAAAACGGCAAAGTTCGGATCTGCATTGACTTCAGAGATCTGAACAAAGCAACCCCGAAAGATGATTATCCACTCCCCAACATCGATCTTTTGATCGATAGCACGGCAGGCCATGCCATGTTCTCCTTCATGGATGGATACTCGGGCTACAATCAAATCAAGTTGGCCGCTCGTGACCAATCCAAGACTTCCTTCATCACGCCTTGGGGTACCTTTTGCTATACCGTCATGCCGTTTGGACTCAAAAACGCAGGGGCAACCTATCAGAGGGCTATGGCAGTAATCTTTCATGATCAGATGCACAAGAACATGGATGCCTACGTGGATGACATCCTGGTCAAATCTAAAGAAGGAGAGGATCATCTCGATGCTCTCAGCCTAGTCTTTGAAAGACTTATCCTCTATAAGTTGAGACTCAATCCGCAGAAATGTGTCTTCGGGGTAGAGTCAGGCAAGCTGCTTGGCTACATGATCAGCAAGAAAGGCATAGAGGTGGATCCGGCCAAAGCTAAGGCAATCATCGACATGCCGCCTCCCACCAACCTCAAAGAATTAAGGAGCCTTCAGGGGCGCATTTAGTCTATTTGACGTTTCATCTCAAATTTGGCCATGAGATGCGAGCCCTTCAATCACTTGCTAAGAAAAGAAGTGAAATTTGAATGGGGATCAGAATGCCAACTCTCATTTGAGCGCATCAAACAGTATCTTCTCAATCCACCAGTTCTGAAGCCACCAGAACTCGGAAAGCCGCTCCTTTTATATATTTCTGTCAACCACAATGCTTGCGGCGGATTTCTTGCGCAGTATGAGGAAGGCAGCCGGATAGAGCATGCCATCTATTACATCAGCAAGACCTTCATCGATTACGAGAAGAGATATTCTCAGATGGAAAAGACGTGTCTAGCCTTAGTGTGGATGTGTCAGAAGCTGAGACATTATCTAATGGCATCAGAAATCAAGATCCTGTCGAGGCTCAACCCTCTCAAATACATCCTTGAGCAGCCTTTCCTTACTGGACGGATTGCGAAATGGCAAGTCCTCCTGATGCAGTATGATTTGGAGTACGTTTCTCAGAAATCGGTCAAGGGTCAGTCCATCGCAGATCAGTTAGCAGATTTCCCGTTGACAGAAGAGATCAAAGCAGAAGATGATTTTCCTGACGATCGCATCTACAGTGTTCAGGAATCCCCACTCTGGACTCTATTCTTTGATGGAGCCAGAAATATGTCTGGTATAGGAATTGGGATCTTGTTAATCACTCCTGAAAAGGAGATGCTCCCATATTCCCTCAAGCTCAATTTCCAATGTACCCACAACATGGCTGAGTATGAAGCTCTAATACAAGGCCTCAAAATTTTGCAAAGCTTTGATGTCAAAAGAGTACACGCCTTCGGCGACTCATTACTTGTTATCAGCCAAGTTAATGCTAAATGGCAAGTCAAGGATTCAAAGTTAATCCCTTATCAGAAGATTGCCTTAGCTCTCATAGGCAACTTTGAAGAATTTCAGCTCAATCATGTCAAGAGGGAATACAATCACATAGCCGATGGTTTAGCCTGCTTAGGCTCTATTTTGTCTTTTAAAGACAGTAAATCCTGTCGTTCCTTCGAGATCGGCAGACTTGATCAACCTGCCTACATTCCAGTTGAGCAAGTGAACCAGGCCGCTCAGAAGGAAAAGCCTTGGTATCAAGACATCAAAAGCTTTATTGAAACCGGCGAGTTTCCGGCAGAAATGCCAAGAAAGGAGCAACATGCGATTCAACGCATGTCAGTCCGCTATTTTATCCTTGCCAATACTCTCTACCGTTGTGGGTTCAGTTCTGAGTATGCCAGATGCTTAAACAAAGACGAAGCCATGGAAGTTATCCAAGAGGCACACGAAGGAATTTGTGGCGGCCACGTCGGCTACCAAACACTCGTCAAGCAGATTATCCGCACGGGATATTATTGGAAAACCATGCAGCAAGATTGCCACCAATTTGTAAAGAAATGCGTCAAGTGTCAGATGCACGCGCCTTCCATTCATGCGTCAGCTGCATACTTGCAATCCGTAGTCTCTCCTTGGCACTTTTCGATGTGGGCCTTCGACGTGGTGGGTCCAATCACTCCTTTTGCATCTAATGGCCACAAATACTTCCTCGCGGCTACAGAATACTTCACCAAATGGGTCGAGGTGGTGACTCTGCGAATAGTAGAAGGCCGACATGTGGTTTCATTTATTCATAAAAATCTTCTCTGTCGTTTCGGCGTCCCACATGATATTGTGTCAGATAATGGCAGCCATTTCAAGAATGAGAAGATGAAGACCTTCTGCTCGAAGTTCGGGATTCATCACCACTTCTCTGCTCCTTACTATCCCCAAGGGAATGGCCAGGCTGAGGCCACCAACAAGATTTTGATTCGCATTCTGGAAAGAACAGTGGAAACAGGCCGTGATTGGCACGAGAAGATGCACGATGCACTTTGGGCGTACCGAACCACCATTCGAACCCCAACAAATGCTACGCCTTCAGAGCTTGTTTATGGAACAGAAGTGGTGTTACCTCTACATGTTCAGAAGCCCACACTCAAGTTTGCGTCGCTCATTCAACTTCCGCTTGATCAGTATCAACAGCAGAGATTGGTACAGCTTGATCTTTTAGACGAGAAAAGACTCAAGGCAGCAGAGCACGCACAAGCCTATCATCGAAGGATAGCTAGGCACTACGCCAAATCGGTCATTGAGAGAAGATTTCGAGTTAATGATCTTGTGCTCAGATCGACAGCTCATCTCAAGCATCGGCCAAAGGGCAAGTGGTCACCCAATTGGGAAGGCCCTTATGTGGTTAAAGAAGCATTACCCCGTAATTCCTATCGTCTGATCAATGCAGATGGAGTGGAATTGCCAGATCCTATTAATGCTTTACATTTGAAGAGATTTTACACTTAAATTCCTAGCCTTTTGTACTCTTCAAAAGTCTTTCTCAATAAAGCGACGATTTTCTATTAAATTCTCACATCTTCTCCCTGATACTGGGGCATTTTATTTTGATCTATACATGTCTTCCTTCGTCATATGCAGGCAGGATTATACGAACTCTTTTTCTGAAAAACTTATCAATTTTTCAGTTGATCTATTTTTATTTTGCATCTATTTCATTTTCCGATTTAATTGAATTTTCATCGATTTGTTATCCATTTTTATCATTTTGTCAAGTTTTTATCAAACTTTTAAATTTTATCGATCTTTTATTTTACATCCCTTTCAGGTTAAGGGATAAAACCTGAACTACTTCCCATAAACTCTTCAATTCATATCAACCTTTATTCATTCCCCTTCAGGATAAGGGATAATCCTGAAACACCGGCAATCATTCTCGCTCAATTCTCAAATATCTTCGAATGTCGGTCTCGTTCTTCAAATCCTCCTTTTGAAAAACCTAGTGCTCGTACTGGTGTGCATTTTTCAAAAAAACCCAGCGCTCGTACTGGGGCTTTCTCTTTGAAATCCAGTGCTCGTGCTGGTACATCTAGCGCTCGTGCTAGTGTTTGGCTGACTAATCAGTTAGCCCTCCAGGTTCAGCCTTTGTGCTAACCAAACATCATCATTTCAAGCTATAAATTCTCAATTTCAACTTTCTGGTTATCATTTTATCAAAAATCAATCTTTTCTTGCGAAGGACCCTCTTCAGGGAGAGTTCGAGGGAGCTCGTTCCTTTCGCATGCAACCATCTTCCGTTCGCAAGAACCCTCTTCTAGGGAGAGTTTGAAGGGACTCGTTTTCTTAGCGAACAGTTTGCAAAACAACAACCAGCTTTACACAAGAGAACCCTTTTTCCAGGGAGAGCGTCGACGGAAGCTCGTTTCTTTTGTGGCCCTAGTTTTTCTCATCTTTGGCCAAACCCCTTCAGAGAGGACCCTCTTTTAGGGAGAGTGTGATGGACTCGTTCCTCTGTGATACTTTCTCAACTTTGTTTTCGGCCGCCTTTCCATAAGAGAAGCCTAGAGATAGGGAGTTTTGACGAAAACTTAATTTCTCTTCGAAAGTTCTGTTTTGCAAACACCTCCTCTTTGGGGAAGAGAGGAGTATTTCCAACTTCCCATTCAGATAAGGACTTAAGCCTGAGTCTCTCTTTTTGGGGAAAAGAGAGGAGAATTTTGTCATGGACGTGTCAGTTCGATATCAAGCAATCTCTTTCATCAAGGATTTTCTAGAATACGTTGCCAATTTGATATCAAAAGTCATTGTTGATCTCAAAGCTTTCGTCGCACAAAGAATTATCTCAAACTACCTTCAGTATCATTTTCAAAAGAGCAAGACTCTTGCGAAATAAGAGCTAAATTCAAGCTTTTTTTTCTGTTGGTCAACCAAGAGGTTGAAGAAAAATCTTTGATATGACCGGCAAAAGAAAATTCAATGATGTTGAAAAGCCATAAGTGAACTGATATTAATCATAGCAGTGTCACATTCTTAAAGGTTATTCTTTTGGCGGTAAGACAGTGGAAATATCCTGGGCAGTAAAAAGAACCTACCCAATCCATATATCCTCAGTCATCCAAGCTAAGCTGCAATCAAATATCCGCAAAAGGGATCTCTCAATTGTTGTCAAGATGAAGGCGAATTAAGCGAGTGGACCCCCGGGGCCAAAGAAGATTTGAAACATCTCCAAGATGACGGAGTTTGTGACGGATCCTTCCAGGGAACGTTCAGAGCACCGCCAAGATGAAGGCGGATGCGATGAACCTACCGACAAACCCTAAAAGATATTTGATTTTTGCTATCACCTAAAGAGTTTTTGACCAATCAACCTATATCATCAAGCCTAACTCCTGAGAAAAACAAGGATCGGAGCATCTCCAAGATGAAGGAGTTTGCGACGTACCCTTCCTCGGAAAAGAGAGAAAAAGTCAGAACATCTCCAAAATAAAGGATGATGTGAAAGAAGCCAAGAAAGCTCCATGGTTCAAAAAGAGTGCAAACAGATCATCATGGGAAATGCCCAGGATATCAAACTGCCCGAAACTGTCAAGAATCATCTTTATCTATGTGAAATTCTTTATCAATGCCTGTTCACTTAATTGCTTTTATGAAACTAAGAATGTTTCCTCTTCTTTTCATATTAGGGAAATTGATATCTTCCTTGAGGAAACTCAACAGCAACAAATTTGAATTTTAGATCTCAAATTTTACAGAGTTAGCCCTATTGAAGCTAATACTCTAGGTAGAAAGAGGTGATATTTTCACACATGAGCACAATTCGATCATTCTGAATCAACTGCAATTTTTGGCATTTTATTGGCAATATTTTCTAATTATCCCAACATGAAGTGTGAACTCGAGATCGTTTTGACGTATCCTGACGTCATCCCTCCTTAGGACTGAAAAGTCCTTTCCTTTCGGCTGATCTGAGCGCTCTCAGATTCGCACACTTCCCTGTGCTCCCCACTGTCCCGCCATAGATAGTTCCCACTCAAGATAAGGGTTAAACCTGAACTTTTTGCAAAAGATCTGTTGTTGTCAAAAGCTATTTTCAGTCTCAGCAATGAGGCGCCCAAGAACAACCCCTTTTCAAGCTTTAGGGGCCCCCATTTTTATCCTTTTGCAAAAACCCCTCTTGGACTTGTTGTGCAAAGTCTAGAGGCCCATCACAGTTTTCCTCGCTCCTCGAGGATTCTGTATCCATTCAGGCTAAGGATTAAACCTGTCACCTAGCTCCTCGAGGTGTAACCAAAAAACCTTCTGCGAGAGGTCGTCTGTTTTTAGAAAGCTGATTTTAGTCTCAGCAATGAGGCGCCCAAGATCATCCCTTTTCCAAGCTTTAGGGAATCCCTTGATTTTCTCTTCTCGCAAACCCCTTTTGAATTTGTTCGTCCAAATTCCGAAGGCCCCCATCATGGTTTCTTCATCCGAGGATTCCGTATGGTCGTCCCTTTCAGGTCAAGGGTTAAACCTGAATCTCGCTTTAGCGATGCATCTGTTGTCCCATCACAGTTTCTTCACTCGAAGATTTCGTATGGTCGTCCCTCTCAGAATAAGGGCAAAGCCTGAACCTCGCTCCGCGAGGTACCTTCCTTTCAGGATTGGGTTAAACCTGAGCTTCATTTAGACAAGGCAGATCTTCCTGTCCCATCCTGATTTTCCCCGCAAAGGAATCCGTGCTCTTTGTACATCCATCCAGGAAAGGATCGTCCTTGAAGTTTCATCTCATGAGGCATTTTCCTTAAAAATGTCCCATCAAGGTCTGCCTATATTCCTTCCTCATCCAATTTATCTTGATCTATCTTCGTCCCATCCAGGTTAAGGGCTAAACCTGAGTCATTCCAAAAGGTAGATCTCGTCTCACCCATGGGACCTGATCAAAATTCTTTCACAATTTCGAGATCTTCGCCCAAAGTCCCATCACGATTTCCTCATTCCTATCATTCAGTCGTATCATTGTCGAGGATTTCGTCCCCCCAGGACCGTTCAGGATAAGGTTTTAAGCCTGAAAAGTCATGTTTTAAAAATAAATTCTTCCACACTCAGTTCAGGTCGGCTAACTGAGACATTTTTCAAAATTTGGAGTGTTTCTTTGCCACTAAGCTCGGCTTTCAACCGGCTTAGTAGCAAAGAGGGGCATCTGTGAACACCCCAAATTTTTCAAAATGTTGTAAATATCCCCATTTTGCCCTTTGCCCCCATTTTCTGGGTAATTGAGTCAGTTTTAAATCTAAATTCCATTCTGTTTCTCAAATTTTGTTGAAATTAAATTCATTTTCCATATCTGACTCAATTTCGGATCCGGATCCATTATCAAAATCCAAATTTGAGCTTCATTATCCAATTTTAAATTAAATTCTCCAAATTACCAAAATAATCTTTTGAAAAGCTCAGACACTTCGTCCGGCATCCGTTTGGATCCATCGAGTTGTATTTCTCGATTCGAGGTTTAAAACTCGAGTATTTCCTCAAAACTTGGGTCCAAACCCATTCTTCTGAAGAAATTTTCCCAAAATGGTCTGAAATTCTCAGAAAAATACTCTTGTATATATTTCTCAGAAAAATACAAAAAATTAGTATTTAATCTTTGTTTTCGTGTAAAAAAAACTTAGATTCTGTTCCAAAAATACAAAAAAATGGAAAAATCATCAAAAAAAAAATTAGGAAAGACTGCGCGGTTTTCAAAGATTTTTGTCGAAAAACTCATCTTTAACCATCTTTTTACAAAAACTTGAAGAGAAGGTTTTCTTTTGGAAAAACTGACTTTTTAAGGTTTAAAGGTCGAGTTAGGGTTTTTTTTTTTTTTTTTTGAAAACCCTAACTCGCCTTCCTCTCTCGCCCCCTTCACTATCGCCTCTCACCCACCATGGCCGCCCCCCCCATGTGCATCCTACATCCTTCAAGCCATCCGATCCCCAACAACTTCTTCCTCCTTCGTTCATCATGAACGAACTCGCTGGCCTTCCACCCCCCCTCGCCCGAGCTCCACGATGGCGCAACCATCCGCCACATCAGCCTCTTCATGACCCTCCGATCGATGTCTTCAGCCCCTCAGCCATCAATCCTCAACTATATCGCACATTCTGGAAGCCCCTCTCCCTCTATAAAGAAGATAGGCAAAAGGAGAAGGGGCATCGAGAATCCAGCTTCTACCCTTTCCACACTTCGGCTCTTCTTCTTTCCCATTTCTTTCTTTCCTCTATTCTTCTTTCCCATCAACTGAAGGAAGTCGCACCAGTCACAGGATTTCCAAGCAATCCATCCGATCAAACATCAGTATAAGTGTGGGAGTTACAGTTCTCATCTGCATCAATTGAAGAAAATCGGTGATCAACATCCGAATCCCTTCTCGATCCCACTCCCCTCTGGTGCGTCCGCTCTTCACAGAAGAAGCCTCTCCTTCCTCTTTTAGAAGCCTCTGTGGTGTGTTGAAGCTTCGAACCATCTGGAAAGGATCAGATTGTCCCCTGCGGCTGAGAAGTAAGCAATCAACTCCTTCTTCCTCCGATCTATTTAGAGCATCTCATTCCCATTTCATCATTTCTTTTTATTTCAGTTTTTTTTTTCCCTTTGAGTGTTTTTCTTTAAGTCACCATGCGTTGGTGGTAGGGTCGGTCTGCTTATAAACAGGATCGGCTCACCCCTCTGCAAATAGCGAATTGGAATTTCCAGATTCCAACATTTCCTTTTGGTATTTCCACTTTATATATATATATATATTTTTTTTCTGTCTCTTGTTTCTTCATGCTATCAGATTCGATAAGATGATATAATCCATCCCAATCATCATTTTTTTTCTTTTCCTTATTCCCCCATTTACCTTTTCTGGTCTGTAACGAATCATTCTGTTACGTTTTCTAACCTTTTTGGTACCATAGTTCACTTTCTTTATTATTTCCCTTTTGAGATATTCACCATGGAATAGCATATCCCTTTTCAAGGGTACAGAGGTGTCTCCGTTAAGGTGAGTTTAACATGATAGCACTCTATGTACACTTCGTCCTGTCCATGGCATTTTCTTCTTTTCTCTTCATTTTACTGTTTACTTTGGTTCTATTATCTTTAGTCTGCCCTTATTAGCATATATATTTCCTGTGTTGTCTTTATTATGATTCACGTAGTATGGGCCGATCCTTTGATCTGCTGCATTATATGTCTTGTAAAAAAAAAAAAAACAATGTTGTATCACATTGCCATCCCGTTGGATTTGAATGAAGATGTTTTGTTTGCTCTACTAAGCGTAATTTCTCTCAAAGCTGTCAACCCATCAGCAGCAAGGGAAGGCACCCCCCCTGAATCCATAGCAGGTCTTGGGAAGTTGATAGAGTCATGATTACTTCAACTCAAGAACATTGATAAAATTACCTGATTCATCAGGTAGAATGACCATCCTTGAGAAATTAAAACTCATGACATTGGTTTTGCAAGAGCAACACCTAAGTTTGCTGGCAATACGCAAAATCTCATCAAGCTCCATAACTAAAATCATTGTGGAGGAGCTCCCTGACTTCATAAGATCCTTGCAAAACAAATGGAGACACGATGTTTCCTGAATAGTGATGAGCTGAGTTCTATCTTATTAAATTAGAGATGTATCCAAATTGAGTTTATTCAGCTTAACATGCTATGTTTCCCTCTTGTTTACACATGTTTTCACTGTTTAGAATGACAATAGGGAAGTTGATCCTGGATACAGATTCAGTCGTATGGTTTGCAGTTCCTTTTTTTATATATATATATATATATATTATCACTCAGCAATGTTGTTTTGATTCAGAGACGGTGGGCTGGACCAACACTATATCTTCATTGTCCAAATGGTCTCCCACTCAGGCCTCTATCATTAGTTGTTTGTTGTTAATGACATCACTTTTTGTATGAATCAGTTTGTATTTGCAGAAACTGATGCACATGAAACATTCTTTTGTTATCAGAAACCATGTAGAAATTACTTGAGGTACAAAAACCAGATTCCATCGGTTATTTCGCACTCCCAGGGGTCGTCTTACCCTTTTAAAATATCCATCATGAATAGTGCTTGCTATAACATGCAACCAGTCCCAACCCAGCAATATCTTTACCAATATGTTACTGCTGCAAGATCGAGTAGTTACTGCTGGAGGAATCTCATCGAGCTGTTGCACAGCAACAACTCCATCCTACAATGGTTAAATTTGTTGAAACTCTGATTATATCTACTTGAATGCTGCCCAGCGTCCAACAATTACAAACCACTGGCATGGTTTGCTCATGAGAGATAATTGTTGTACCTTTCACTGGGTGAGATCTGGAAGCAAAGAAAGATTGCAATTCCTGTGCACATAAAACATCTGATATCTTGTCTGCAGTTGTCACGATTTCATAAAGGTTTTCTTTTTTTCTTTTTCTTCTCTTTTTCTTCAGATATATATGTTTCAATTATTGTGAGGTCCAGTATCAGTGGTTTTACTGATGAGATACTAATGTGTATACTCCACCCCTTACACTTGCATCTGTATATTCACCGCATAAAGCATGACACTTGCAAGCACACCACTTAACCACCTCTGCATCTTCATCTGAGCACTTTCACTCTCTGCATTCAAAATGACCTGCTCAACATTTTCACTGTAATTACCTCCTGCACATAATTTCTAATGATACTGCTCAGCTAACATATGCTTTACCCACTGTCTACCACCCATCTTACCTCTAATAATACATTTCCCACATAGGCCATCTCATCCCATCTGCTGTAATCACCCGATATGTATATTTTTTTTTAGCCACATATAGTTGTTTAGCATCTTTTCCTCATGCATTTCAGCAGCATCTAGACTCTGTTGTAGGATCATCTCCGATGGTGACAGTCGAACATTATTAGGACCTCATCCTAACCATCCATAGCAGTACTGGGCACGGTTGTAGCTAGTCACCTTCAAATAAACTCCACCACAACCGTGATCCCCAGCACATGTCTCCTCACTGCCCAGCCTCTGTTAGGTACTCATATACTGCAGATTTCGCACAAGCAACCACACTACAGCCAGTTAGCTTATCTGCCATTGAAGGTTAGTTAACCTTACATCAGGGTTAGTTCATAGCATCTCACCTTGTTTGGACCACCAATTATGTAGGCATATTGGTCACATCTTTTCAGCTATTTATACCACATGATGCATCAAGTATAGGTAACATAGGTCTCACTGGTACACTATCATTTCCTGCAACTATTTACAGTCCCCTCACTGCTGCTTTACTTACCACGATGCACACACTCCACCTGTGCACACATCTTGCATTTCCTGTATATGTTTTCACTGTTGCACAATATCACACCCACCCTTTAGGTGTTAATTCCATAAATATCATTTATATCACCATTCCACCTATACATATATAAATATATGTATATATATATATATTCATATATATATACCTATATGTATATAGATATACATACACATATATATATATATATATGTATGCACGTATATATGTACATAGACATATATTATTTTCACACTTTAGATCCTAAATACCTTGGCATGCGAGCATCTTTTACCATTTATATTCATATGATATGTGCAAATTTTTTTTCCGTTTTCATACTAATCAGATGTTTTGCAGGGAATATGTGGGAAATATCATTACTTGGAGTTGTAAATTCAAATTTTATATGTTGTAATAAGTTAGTTCTTAATGAGAATTTACCTTTCCTGCTTTAGATAGAATGAATGAGCATTACAAATATCATGAATTACTTGTTCTTCATGCATTTCTTTCCTTTATTTCTCAAAATCTCACATTGGTGAAACACGAATGGCACGTGCACCACTTCGTAAGAGGTAAATCAGTCCTAAGTTGATGATCCACATCAATGGCCATAGTCAGGGTGTGGACAAAACTTAGGATTTTTATCTTTTACGAAATAACACCGGACCCACACTGGATCCATTTTCAAAATTTCATCACATTTTCCTTGAAAACTTTCTCCTTTTATTAGAATTTAACTTAAAATTGACCCAAAATATATACCAATGGCCATAGTCAGGGTATATTGAGAGTTAATTTTATTTTAAATTCTGTAAAAGCACCAAATGTGTTTTATTCTTCACCTGAATTTAAATATAGATTACTATATAATACATTCAATGACCATAGTCAAGGATGTATTATATCTTCAATCTTATTTTAATTCATCTAAAGAATGAAATAGCTTTTCAAAATTTAATTTCTTCAAATTCATTTCATCAATTAGGATAGAACTGCATCATGTTTAAAAAAAAAAAAAAAATTCTTTTTCAAAACTCCAAGTGATGTAAATATCTTCTTCAATCAATCTTCAATCCTATTCAATTCTATTTCATTTTCCATCTCAGAGTCCAATTTAACTTTGAGATTTCAAATTCATTTCACATTCAAAATTTCCAATTCAAATCAAAATTCAAAATCAAAGTTCAATTTAACTTTGAAGCTATCTTCTGATTTCAAAATCAAGTTCATCCCCTTATCTTCAAAATCAAAGTTTTTCAAGTTTTCTAAAACCCAGATCCATTTTTAAAGGTCCTATTTGGACTTCTCAAGACCCAAATCCAAAGACAAAGTTAATCTCAACTTGGACCCAGATTTCCAAGTGTAAAACTCTATTCCATTTTGGATCTCCCATCACAGATCCAAATTCCATTAGGATCCAAATCCTTATTCTACTTTGGATCTCCGATCACAAATCCAAACTTCATTTAGGATCCAGACCCTCATTTTATCATGAGATCTCAGATTCAGATCCAAATTCCAACTCCTAGGGTCCAGAATCCAACTCTACTTTGGATCTCAGACTTCAGATCCAAATCCATCTTAGGGTCCAAAATTCCAATTCCACTCTGGATCTCAAATTACAGATCCAAATTCCCTTTAGGATCTAGAACCCAATGCTACTTTGGATCTTAGACTCCAGATCCAAAATCCATTTAGGATTCAGATCCCATTCTACCATTGGATCTCAGATTCAGATCCAAATCCATCTTAGGATCCAGAATTCCAACTCTACATTTGGATCTCAGACTTCAGATCCGATCCCATTCTAGGATCCAAAAACCCAATTCTATATTTGGATCTCAGACTTCAGATCCATTCCATTTTAGGATCCAGAACCCAAGTCCATCTCGGATTCCAAATCTCGGATCCCATTCTGTTTAGGATCCGGAATCCAATTCCATTTCCATTTCTAGATTTCAATTCCATTTTCGGATCTCATCTAAACTCCCTAAATCCGTTTCTATTCTTAAATACCATTTGGTCATCTCAGATCCATTCCAAACTTAAAATCCAAAATCAATTCCATCTCAAGTATTCATTTCCCTTCCAAAATTCAAATTCAAATTTCAAAACCCATTTTTAATTTTAAAACTTCATTCTTTCTCATTTATTTTCCCAACTCTGATTTACTTCAAAGACTTAGAATTTCTCTGATCTATCTCAAGTTCTAAGTTAAATTCAAACATTTCTTCATTCTCTTACCAAGTTCATCTCAGAATACTTGGAAATTTTTCAAAACATCTTTCAAAAGGAGCATACATCCTTGCATTGCACAAGTATGATTCTTTGTGCATTTAGAGTTAGGATAAATTCTTAGATTATATTTAGGCAAAGCAAAAGGCATAGATCCGATCCTTGGTTCGATTACCCCTGGTAAAGGCGCCAGGAACGGTCGAACCTCGTACCGACGAGCGAATCCCGTCTCTCCATTTTTCCCGCAATATTTTCAAAACGGAGGCGAGTAATTTTCTAAATGTTTTCAAATAAAGGTCAGGTGAAAACCGCGCAAAAGAGTTCTTCTTCTCTTTCTTTCTCTTCTTTTCTCTTCTCTCTTTCTTTTCTTTTCTCTTCTCCCTTCAAAAGGGAGGAGAATAGAGGTTAGAAAAGGGAAAAGAGAAGGAAGAGAGAGAAACCTATAAGAGAGGAAAAATTTTGCGATGATCACAAAGACCCAGGGTTTTGAAATCAATTTTGAAAAGAGTTGAAATTCTAATCTGGATTGAAAGTTTTGAAATCAGGAGTTCTGGACCTTGAAATGGCATGCTGTGCAGTGCAATGATTTGAAATGCTCATGCAATGATATGCAATGTCATGTCTTATGCAATATAATCTTGAGCCAAGACTTGGAGATGTCTGTCTCCTGTCAGGAGTAAAATTTTGAACATCTGAGACAAAATAGAGAGATTTTGAGAGTTTCAAATGAAATTTAGACTTTTGCAAGGTCCGGGCTCAAAAAATGACCATTTTGCCCTTTGACGATTTCAGAGGTTGAATGATGATGTTTGGTGGAGATGTAGGGGAGGTGAGTGAAAATTTGGGGTGTTTACAGATGCCCCTCTTTGCTACTAAGCCGACTCATGGCCGAGCTTAGTGGCAAAGAAAAACACACCAAATTTGGGCTATACATAAAACAATGCCCCAGTTAGAAGGATCTGACTGGGTGTGAAGAAATTAGCCCGAGGAAGATGGTAGATATGAAGCGAAGAATGGAGAGGAAAGATTTGCTTTGTGAGAGCAAAGTTCAGGTTTTTGCCCTTAACCTGGATGGGACAGAAATACCTCGTATGGAACGCAGCTCAGGTTTGAACCCTTGACCTGATTGGGGAATGAAATATCTCATTGAAATGAGATTCAGGTTCGTACCCTTATCCTGATCGGGCAGAAAATGAAATACTTTTTTGGATGAGGCTCAGGTTTGTACCCTTATCCTGATCGGGCGGAAAATGAAATACCTCTTTGGATGAGGCTCAGGTTTGTACCCTTATCCTGATCGGGCGGAAAATGAAATACCTCTTTGGATGAGGCTCAGGTTTATACACTTAACCTGATTGGGCGGAAAATGAAATACCTCTTTGGATGAGGCTCAGGTTTGTACCCTTATCCTGATCGGGCGGAAAATGAAATACCTCTTTGGATGAGGCTCAGGTTTATACCCTTAACCTGATTGGGCGGAAAATGAAATACCTCTTTAGATGAGGCTCAGGTTTGTACCCTTATCCTGATCGGGCGGAAAATGAAATACCTCATTGGTTGAGGCTCAGGTTTATACCCTTAACCTGATTGGGCGGAAAATGAAATACCTCATTGGTTGAGGCTTAGATTTATACCCTTAACCTGATTGGGCGGAAAATGAAATACCTCATTGGTTGAGGCTCAGGTTTATACCCTTAACCTGATTGGGCGGAAAATGAAATACCTCATTGGTTGAGGCTTAGATTTATACCCTTAACCTGATTGGGCGGAAAATGAAATGGAATCCTCGAAGGAAGAGCTCATGATGGAACCTTCGGATTTTGCACAGTAAATCCGACAGGGGTTTTGCAAAAGGAAGGAAAATGGGGTCCCTAAAGCTTGAAAAGGGATTGGTTTTGGGCGTCTCATTACTGAGACTAAAATCAGCTTTTGAAATTTCCTTTCGCGAGAAAATGATTGGTGGTTCGACCTCGAACCGAAATGGGACTGTCTATGGTGGGACAGTGGGGACACAGGGAAGTGTGCAATCTGAGAGTTCATGCTCTCAAAGAAGGGAAGGAATCAAGTCCTTAAGAGGGATTTAAAATTGGTGTCAGGATGTATCAAAAACGGACATCAAGCTCTCACTTCACGTCAGGATGACTAGAAAATATTGTCAAAATGTTGGAAATTTTGCTGTTGATTCAATTTTTTTTTGAAAATGTTGCACATGGTTACAGAGATATTCTTTCTTTTCTACCCAAAGCATTACCTCCAAGCAAGGTTCGCTTTGTAGAATCGAGACTTGAAATCCAAATTGCTTGCAATTGACCTTCTTCAAGGAAGTTATCAATTTCCTTGATATGAGCAGAAAAGAGAATTTGATATTATGAAAGCAATTGATGAAAGAGTATTGATAATAGAACTTCACAAGATTAAAGAGGATTCTTGATAAATCTGGCAGTTTGATATCCTGAGGGCTTCTCTCATGATAATCTTTCTGCACTCTTTTGGCTCTCTTGTGTTTTGGCTGCATTCTCCTTCATTTTGGAGATGTTCTGACTTTTCTCTCTTTCCTCTCTTTCTCTCTTTTGGGAAGGGTACGTCACAAACTCCTTCAACTTGGAGATGTTTCGATCCTTCTTGGATGATGGGTTTGGAGATCTTTGGGTGATAGCTGAAATTAAATATCTTTTAGGGATTGTCGAGAGGTCCATCGCATCTGCCTTCATCTTGACAGTGCTTTGGACTTTCCCTGGAAGGATCCGTCACAAACTCCGTCATCTTGGAGATGTTTCGAATCTTCTTTGGCCCCGGAGGTCTACTCGCCTAATTCGCTTTCATCTTGATGACAGGTGAGAGATCTCTTTTGCGGATACTTAATTGCAACTTAGGTGATTCTGAGGAGACAGGGCTTGGGTAAATGCTCTCTTTTCTAGCACTCAGGATATTTCCACTGCCTCGTCCTTACAAGAATAGCCTTTAAAGATGCGCCATTGACTGCGATCAATATCGGTCATCTACGGCTTTTCGATAACATTGAATCTCCTTTTCTGGCCATATTGAGGATTTATCCTTCATCCTTTTGGTTGGCCAATAGGAAGAATTTGAGTTTTGAATCTCTTTTCGCAAAAGCTTCACTCTTTTGGAAGTGATGCTGAAGGTAAACTGAGATAGAGATTTGTGCAATAAATATTCTGAAATCAACAAATAATTTGATTGACAATTTGACAAAATTTTTCTTGAAATCCCTAGTGAAAGTGAGTATTTGGAATCCGACTCCACACATCCGTGACGAAAATTCTCCTCTCTTTTTCCCCAAAAAGAGAGACTCAGGCTTAGCCCTTACCTGAATGGGAAATACTCCTCTCTTCCCTGAAGAGGAGGTGTTTGCAAAATGAACTTTCGAAGAGAAATTAAGCTTTCGTCAAAGCTCCCTAGTGTTAGGCTTCTCTTATGGAAAGGGGGCCGGTAATAGTGAGGTCTGAAAATTGGGTCATGAAAGGAACGAGTCCATCACACTCTCCCTGCAAAGAGGGTCTTTCATGACGAAAAATAGCCTAGTATGAAATTGGGGGGTCACAAGAAAACGAGTCTCCGTCGAGCCTCTCCCTTTGAAAGGGTTCCTCGTGTGAAATTGGAAATTGTTTTGCAAACGGTTCACAAAGACGCGAGTCCCTTCAAACTCTCCCTAAAAGGGGCTAAGTGAACTGATCATGCATATATTTTAGGGTTATTTCATATCAAAAATATGCATGATTTCATAAAAAATTGATTTAAAACCCAATTTTATGTTGGTTTTTGAGTGAATGAGCTAAAATGATTTAAAAAGAGAAAATGCTTGAAAATTAGTGTTATTTTGCAATTTAATGAATATTTTAATGTTTGTCATTGTGAGTTCCTAAAAAATAAAATAAAAATTAGAGTTGAGAATATAGTTAGTTAGTTTAAAAAAAAAAAAAATTATAAAATAAGTTGAAATGAGGTTTAGTGTAAATATTTTTAAGAAAGAGTCTTTAGTTTAGTTGAGTTTTGAGGTTTTTAGCAAATAAAATTCTTTAAAACAGTTTTTAGATTTTTTTTGAGAATAATAAAACAAACTGGTTTACACGGTTTGAGTGTTTTGAAGACATAGTTACAAACCGGTTTGTGATTTTGAAAATTAAAAATAAAATTCTGTTGCAAACCGGTTGAACCGGTTTGGAGTTTTTTTAAATTGAAAAAACAAACAGCAACAAACCGGTTTGCTTGCTGTTAAAAACCCAACGGAGGGGAAATTTTCCCCCGTCTCCCCTGTACGCCTGAACCTTGCCCTCTTTCCCTTCTTTCCCTCTCTTTCCCTCCTTTCTCCTTCTCCTCCACCAACACCGCCCCCTTCTTACCTCTTTCTTCCTCTTCTACCTATTTTTCTCATCTTCCTCAACCGGTGGTGGTGATGGAACCTCAATCCGGCGACGGCGCACGGTGGATGACCGCCCTTCTTCCAATTCCCTCAGGTTCACGGTGAGTGTTGAGTGTTCTTCATCCTCTTATTCTTCTTCTTCTTCTGCAGGTTCCTGAATGAATTCCGTTTGTAATGCTGTGTAGTAAAAACTAAAAAAAAAAAAAGGAGTTGAAATCAAAACAGAAAGAAAAAAAGTTTTGTTTACTCGATCATTTCTGTTTCCAATTTTTTTCCGATCTTTGATTTTTGTAATTGATGCTGTAGTTAAATGAACTTTGATTCGAAATTGATAGTCTGAAATCCATAATGTCACCGGATTACAATACTATGCTCTAAAAATTTTTGATCGATCACCTAGATTGATGTCTGTGTTTTATTTCCGACAATAATTTTTTCGGCGATCAAGATTGAATCCAATTTTTGTTCGGTTACCTGATTTCAATCATCTAGAAGTTCAGATTAATATCTGATTTCTAGTTTTTAATACATCTGATCTGTTTTTAGCCGAACTCTCTTCACATTTGCAATGAAAACCAGAGCCTTCTTGAATTGTCGGAACTATCTCTGAATCCTTAAACTGATTGAGTATTGCTTAATTGATTGGATTTAGTTTGATTGAAGTATCATCGTATTTGATTAATTGCCTGATAACTGGAATCAACATTTTTGATTTCCTGTAATTGACAACTGAACTTTTCAATTGATTAAATATTTTGAGAAATTTCAGTCTATCAGAATTATCACTTTGCTATTCGTTTTTCCGGCAAGAATGATATGATGCTGGACCAATTTAATTGGATATCTGGATTCAGTTTTAGATATCGAATTATCTGATGATAAGGATTAAGCTGATTTTTTAGATATTACTTAGTACTTAGCTTACTTAGTATTTTGATATTAGGCTACTTAGTTGATTGATTGATTCTTTGATATTAAAAATAGTTGCAAGTAGTTAGCTAGAGTCAATAAAAATAAAAAATTATATCATTTGCATTTAAAATTGTCATTTAGATTTCTTTAATGATTTCTTTCGTATTCTTAGCGATTAGTAGTATATTTTAGTACATTCTATTTCTTCTTTCTCTGGTACTGCTTGTGTTTCGTTTGACTTGTGCAGGATTGCACGAGATTGGAGCAGAAGAGAATACGTGACATGAAGTACGAAGATAGAAGATTTTTACTTTTCAGTTTAGACTTAGAATTTTAATTGGGTTTGTAAATATTGCACTTTACGCCCTCTGCGAAGGGTATTCATTTGTTGTAATAGTTAGTTGTTTTTACATTTTCTAAACATTTTTACATTTCAATAATTCGGCAATAAAGAATAGTGTAGATTTGTGTACTTGAATACGAAATATTCCCGTTCCCTGAGTTCGACCCGGTCTCATCCACTAGTGAGAACCGGTTTTTATTATTTGATATCTGGTTTTCACATGTTTTTCATATAAAAATCTTTTCAAAATTACAACGATTTAAAAGAAGACATCAAATTTTTGGCGTCGTTGCCGGGGAACGGCGTAATATTAGTATTCACTTTATTGCCTAGTGTTGGTGTTGCATTTAGGTTTAGAACCACGTATGTGCATATCTTAGAGACGAGCTTACTTTTCTGCACAGCCCACCTACTAGGATCCCCTTAGAGGTGACTGTGTACGATTGGTACCGTACACATAGATTTGATATTTCTTATGCATAATCTCTGCTATGTGTAACTGCGTGGTGTTTGTTTAGTTTTTGTTGTTTTTAGTTTACTCGCTTTGTGGTTTGCGTGGTTTGGCCGCTAGCGCGTTAGTTAGGTAGAAAACCCAAAATTAGGACGAGTGCTACACCGGTCTACTTCAAGGTGTATGCACAGGCAACGATCACTTGACCCGAGCTAATTGAGTTCTGAGTTTCTTGTTAGGAGAACTCCTCATCTTATCACCATGGCCGAAACTCGGTCCTTGTTCCGTACCCTTAAGGAGTACTTCATGCCCACCATATACACTCCCACCTCCTGCATCACGAGACCTGATGTAGGAGGGAATCAATTTGAAAGAAAGGCCAGTATCATTCAAATGTTACCATCATTTCATGGCCTAAGCAACGAAGACCCATATAGTCATATTGATGATTTTCTGGAGATCTGCTCGACAGTGCGGATCAACAATTTTGGAGATGACGCATTGAGGTTGATGTTGTTTCCATTCTCTCTCAAAGATAAAGCTAAACATTGGCTAAAGGCTCTCGATACGGTTCAAATTACCACTTGGGAAGGAATGCAATGCGAAATTCTTAAAAAGTACTTCCCAATTGGTAAGACGAATCAGTTTCGTAAAGCCATAATCAGTTTCTCGTAGATTGAGGGAGAACAATTCTACGAGACTTGGGAGAGAATGAAAGATCTTCTCCGCAAGTGTCCCCACCACCAGGTGCCTCGTTGGCAACTGGTGCAGTATTTTTACGATGGCCTGACCGAGAAGGACAGGCAAATAGTGGATTCATCATGTGGGGGCACTTTTATGCTAAAAAGTGAGGATGAAGCGTGGTCGCTTTTTGAGACATTGAGCGAAAATTCGATGCACCATGCGACAACTTCACGGTTCGATAGGGCTGCACCTGCACAGGATAGTACTAAGAAGGCAGGTATTTTTGAAATAGGGATAAACCTTGAGTTAAGCAACAAGGTAGACCAACTATCCCAGAAATTAGATCAGTTTTTGTTGGGTCCCTCTCCTGCCATGCAGGTGTGCGCGTTGTGTGCGAGTCCTGCACACCATATTTTACAGTGCCCAGTTGCGCCACAGTATCCTGAGTTTGTCCAAGAGCAAGCTCAGATGGCTCAAAACTTCGCTAGGCCCGCACCCAATCCATTTTCAAACACTTATAACCCGGGCTGGCGAAATCATCCCAATTTCTCATGGCGCAACTCACAGATCCACCCACCCAACCCTTCCCAGAGTCAACCAAGTCAAGGCGGTTATGTGCCTGGATTTCAAAGATCCATTTATCCCCCAGTCCAACCTGTTTATACTCAACCCCAGTCTCATGAGCCTTTACATAGTCAATCTTTTGAGGATAAGATTTTGCAAGCTTTGAGCTCACATACCCAGTCTATTGCAAAATTAGAGACTCAAATGGGGCAGCTTGCCGAAGCACTTAGCAGGCAAAGTGAGGGAACATTGACTAGCCAGCCTATTGTCAACCCTAAGGGAAAGGAACCCATGCGTAGCTTGCATATGGCTGATGCACATAAAGAGCAAGCTCAAGTAGTAACCCTTAGGAGTGTGAAGCAGTACCAAGCGAGGGAGGCTGCAGAAGAAAGAGAGAAGATAAGCGAGAAGCAGTCTGTCCCTAATATTTTACCTCAGGAAAGCGAGAAGGTTCTTCCATCTGAGCCTTCACCATCCTACATTCCCAAAGCCCCCTTTCCTGAGGCGTTAGAAAGGCCAAGAGCATTAGGTAAGTCCGGAGTGAACATGCAAGAGATGCTTGAGATATTCAAGCACGTTCAGATAAACCTCCCCTTACTAGATGCTATTCAACAGGACCCTGCATATGCAAAGTTCCTCAAAGAACTTTGTACGCAGAAAAGGAAGTCGATGTCCCATGTGCAGAAAAAGATTTATTTAACTGGGCAGGTGAGCGCAGTATTGCAACATCAAACCCCACCTAAGCTCAAGGACCCAGGGACTCCTATCATCTCTTGCGTCATAGGAAACATCACTGTTGGGCGTGCGTTGCTCGACCTTGGGGCAAGTGTTAACATATTGCCGGGTTTCTTTTATGACCAATTTGAATTGAAAGAGATGAAACCTACACCTATGACTCTTCAGCTCGCAGATAGATCTATCAAGGTCCCAAGAGGGATACTTGAAGATGTTTTAGTCAAGGTGGAGGATTGTTATTTCCCTGTAGACTTCGTGATATTAGATATGGAGGGAGTTGATAGCCCGCAGCAGACTCCTATTATTCTCGGTCGCCCCTTCCTAGCTACCACCAATGCGTGCATCAATTGCCGCACTGGTGCGATGGATGTGTCATTCGGAAATAGGAAGATACAGCTAAACATTTTTCGTGCTGCTATGGGGCCTGCTGTTGAGGAGGCTTCTTTCGAGGTTGATGTCATTCAAGACCTCGTAGAAGCAGAATATGCTTGGTTATTGAGTGATCCACCTCATGAGGAGGATAAGGAATCACTAGAAGAGGATCACCTAGAATTACGTGAAAATCAGATAGGTGAGTTGAGTTGGATCGGGCACTTCGAGCCATTCAGAGGTAGACAGGATAGGAACACACTGCGCAGTGTCACAGATGACACTATTTTTCATAGAGAGCCTGATTGAGCCTGACTTCATGTCCATTGATCTCATGGACGATGAAGGATTTTTCCAGGGATCCGTCTGGCTGGGGACGTGAAACTTAGCGCTTTATGGGAGGCAACCCATATCTTGTATATTATTAGATTTGCTTAGAATTTATAGGTTTTATTTTGTTTTTACTTTTTCATGAGTTTTTCATGTTCTTTTTGTTTCATTCTTGAGTTTTGTGTTTTGTCATGTATACATTGCATGTATTACATTCATAGAACGTGTATTTTTAATTCATGTTAGGTCATTCTACTCTTTTCCCTCATTTATTTCTCTCATGTGCATTCACTTAGTTTCATTCAAGCATGGGGGAGTGCCACTGGGACAGTGTCATTCAAGCATGGGGGAGGGTGTAGAATGCACACCTTGATATTTCTGTTTACGTTCTTGCACATGTTTACACATATCTCATGAAAAGTAGATTTTTAAAGAAAGAGTTGAACTTATATGAATGTTATTTCAAATCTAATGTTTTTAGAGGATTTTTAAGCCCCACGAATTTTTTTTTTCTGACATAGATCTAAAAATTATGGTTGTTTATGTGGATTTCGAGGAAATGATGATAGATACATGTTAGAGTTTATTTTGAATCATAAATATGAATATGCACAGTTTTATTTTTGAAAAACTAAGCAAATGAACAAAAGCATAAAAATGAGCTCAAAAAGTGAGAAAAGCATGCGTTGGGTTGTTTGGATAATTCCACAATTCTTAGTAGATGGAACTTAGATGTAAGTTGAAACTTTTAATTCCATTTCGAAAAGGAGAGTGGAAAACTTCGTGATCCTAAGTAACTGAGAACAGATACAAGTTGAAATGTTTGACTCTCATGTTATAAAGGTGAATGAAGGAAGTCACTTTTATGTCTTAGCTGATATCTTTTGATATGTATTGAAAAAAGTATAGAAGATATTGACATTACACAAGGCATAAAAGCAGACCACACGCAAGCTATATGAGAAAAATAAGTGCGCAAAAAGAAAAAAAATGTGAAAAGAAAAAAAAAGAGAGAAAAGAGCTTAAAAAGAAAGAAAAGTTCAATGCTTAGAAGTGTGATTGAGAAAACCTGTGCAGAAAATATATGAGTGAGGATAAGTAAATAATAATATGTTTTTATTAGATTTTCTAAGAATAAAACATAAATAATTGTGATATTTTAGAAAAGTGAAAGAAATTCTTTTCTGTGGTGGTGCATAAAAGACTAATTATATTTCGATTTTGAAATAACAGGAAATATTTGTGAAAATAAAGTCTTTCATTACCTACTACTTATGAGGATGTGTAATATTATGCATACATGACAGAGATGTTTGTGGGTAGCATCACTGCAAACCCTCACGAGACCTTACTCGTCCACTGGGGTAACCCATGGGTTGAAAGGGCTTGTTGCATGAGCTAAATGCAACCGTGATTCCTACGAAAGTGAGTTAGGTCATAGTTTGATTTCGTGCATTTTTTCTAGTTTGCTCGAGGACTAGCAAAACATAAGCATGGGGGTATTTGATCATGCATATATTTTAGGGTTATTTCATATCAAAAATATGCATGATTTCATAAAAAATTGATTTAAAACCCAATTTTATGTTGGTTTTTGAGTGAATGAGCTAAAATGAATTAAAAAGAGAAAATGCTTGAAAATTAGTGTTATTTTGCAATTTAATGAATATTTTAATGTTTGTCATTGTGAGTTCCTAAAAAATAAAATAAAAATTAGAGTTGAGAATATAGTTAGTTAGTTTAAAAAAAAAAAAATTATAAAATAAGTTGAAATGAGGTTTAGTGTAAATATTTTTAAGAAAGAGTCTTTAGTTTAGTTGAGTTTTGAGGTTTTTAGCAAATAAAATTCTTTAAAACAGTTTTTAGATTTTTTTTGAGAATAATAAAACAAACTGGTTTACACGGTTTGAGTGTTTTGAAGACATAGTTACAAACCGGTTTGTGATTTTGAAAATTAAAAATAAAATTCTGTTGCAAACCGGTTGAACCGGTTTGGAGTTTTTTTAAATTGAAAAAACAAACAGCAACAAACCGGTTTGCTTGTGTTAAAAACCAAACGGAGGGGAAATTTTCCCCCGTCTCCCCTGTACGCTTGAACCTTGCCCTCTTTCCCTCTCTTTCCCTCCTTTCTCCTTCTCCTCCACCAACACCGGCCCCTTCTTACCTCTTTCTTCCTCTTCTACCTATTTTTCTCATCTTCCTCAACCGGTGGTGGTGATGGAACCTCAATCCGGCGACGGCGCACGGTGGATGACCGCCCTTCTTCCAATTCCCTCAGGTTCACGGTGAGTGCTGAGTGTTCTTCATCCTCTTATTCTTCTTCTTCTTCTGCAGGTTCCTGAATGAATTCCGTTTGTAATGCTGTGTAGTAAAAACTAAAAAAAAAAAGGAGTTGAAATCAAAACAGAAAGAAAAAAAGTTTTGTTTACTCGATCATTTTTGTTTCCAATTTTTTTCCGATCTTTGATTTTTGTAATTGATGCTGTAGTTAAATGAACTTTGATTCGAAATTGATAGTCTGAAATCCATAATGTCACCGGATTACAATACTATGCTCTAAAAATTTTTGATCGATCACCTAGATTGATGTCTGTGTTTTATTTCCGGCGATAATTTTTTCGGCGATCAAGATTAAATCCAATTTTTGTTCGGTTACCTGATTTCAATCAACTAGAAGTTCAGATTAATATCTGATTTCTAGTTTTTAATACATCTGATCTGTTTTTAGCCGAACTCTCTTCACATTTGCAATGAAAACCTGAGCCTTCTTGAATTGCCGGAACTATCTCTGAATCCTTAAACTGATTGAGTATTGCTTAATTGATTGGATTTAGTTTGATTGAAGTATCATCGTATTTGATTAATTGCCTGATAACTGGAATCAACATTTTTGATTTCCTGTAATTGACAACTGAACTTTTCAATTGATTAAATATTTTGAGAAATTTCAGTCTATCAGAATTATCACTTTGCTATTCGTTTTTCCGGCAAGAATGATATGATGCTGGACCGATTTAATTGGATATCTGGATTCAGTTTGAGATATTGAATTATCTGATGATAAGGATTAAGCTGATTTTTTAGATATTACTTAGTACTTAGCTTACTTAGTATTTTGATATTAGGCTACTTAGTTGATTGATTGATTCTTTGATATTAAAAATAGTTGCAAGTAGTTAGCTAGACTCAATAAAAATAAAAAATTATATCATTTGCATTTAAAATTGTCATTTAGATTTCTTTAATGATTTCTTTCGTATTCTTAGCGATTAGTAGTATATTTTAGTATATTCTATTTCTTCTTTCTCTGGTACTGCTTGTGTTTCGTTTGACTTGTGCAGGATTGCACGAGATTGGAGCAGAAGAGAATACGTGACATGAAGTACGAAGATAGAAGATTTTTACTTTTCAGTTTAGACTTAGAATTTTAATTGGGTTTGTAAATATTGCACTTTACGCCCTCTGCGAAGGGTATTCATTTGTTGTAATAGTTAGTTGTTTTTACAATTTCTGAACATTTTTACATTTCAATAATTCGGCAATAAAGAATATTGTAGATTTGTGTACTTGAATACGAAATATGCCCGTTCCCAGAGTTCGACCCGGTCTCATCCACTAGTGAGAACCGGTTTTTATTATTTGATGTCTGGTTTTCACATGTTTTTCATATAAAAATCTTTTCAAAATTATAACGATTTAAAAGAAGACATCATGAACAAATTGGATAGCATGCGAAAAGAACGAGCTCCCTCGAACTCTCCCTAAAAAGGGTCTTTTGCAAGAGACAATAATTGAAATTGGATATTGAGATTGATTGACCCGAAGGTCAAAACTGGAAATTGGAAAATTGGTTGCTGAGAATTGAATGACCCGAAGGTCACAAATTGGATGACCTGATGGTCGAGATTGAGAATTGATTTGACCAAAAAGGTCGAAATTGAGAATTGGTTGACCGGAAGGTCGAAATTGTGTGACCCAAAGGTCGAAATTGAGAATTGAGTGACCTAAAGGTTGAAATTGGGAAATGAAGGTCAAAGATTGGAAATTGATTGACCCGAAGGTCGAAATTTGGAAATTGATTGACCCGAAGGTTGAAAATTGGAAATTGATTGACCCGGAGGTCGAAAATTGGAAATTGGTTGACCCGAAGGTCGAGAATTGGAAATTGGTAATTGAAATTGAGAATTGGTAATTGGGTGACCCAGAGGTCGAAATTGGAGAATTGCCTGATTTGAGGATTTAAATTGAAATTTGGAGGTCAAAATGTCAAATTTGAGCAATTGATCATGCATATATTTTAGGGATTTTTCATATAAAAATATGCATGATTTCATGAGAAAATGAATTAAAAACCCAATTTTATGTTAGTTTCGAGTAAATGTGCTAAAATGATTTAAAAATAGAAAATGCATGAAAAATAGTTTTATTTTACATTTTAATGCCTATTTTAGTGTTTGACATAATTGTAGTAGTTTAGTTTTTGAAAATCATAAAAAAATTAGAGTTAAAATAGACTTAGTTTTGTATTTTCTAAAACATAGTCATTTTGAGTTGTTTTGTAAATAACTTTTTGAAGAGAGGTTTTTGAAATGCAATTTTACAAAGAAGAGGGACTTATGGAGAAAAGTTCAAAATTATAAATATCATACGTAGGGGGAAGAGAGTCTTGTCTTCTCTCTTTTGCCTAAGCCCTCTCTTCTTCCCCTTCCTCTCCACCTCTTCTTACCTCTTCTTCTTCTTCTCCCTATTTTCCCCTCTTTTTCTCATCTTCTTTCCAGTGGAGAATTCCTACAACAGCTAGAGCAAGAAAGAGGATTTCAACCTCTCTTTTAACCCCTCCATTTACGGTGAGTTTTTCTTCTTCTCCTCTTCTTCTTCTTCTTCTTCTTCTTCTTTTTCTTTTTCTGAAATTTTCATTTTAATTTCTGTTAAGCATTCATAACTCATGATTAAAGAAATTTGAGTTAACTTCTTGTTTTTGTTTCAGTAATTGTTAGAATAGATTTTAAGTGTAGATCGTATTTTTTTTTCTGTTTCAATAAAAATAAAAATAAAAAAAATGTTAAAACATCAAACGTGTTTTTTTTAATCGATCAACTTGTAGCTTTTCCAGTTTTTCTTATAGTTGAAATCTTGATAAAACATTAGTTTTACAACAGAAAAAACGAAAAAAATTGTTTCAGCAATCGGTGAATTCAAAATTTTCTACAGGATCTTGATCGATTCTCAAGTTTTCCGGCGAACGAATATAAGAATCCGATGGATTAATTGATAAAAAAAATCCTGTAGAGTTTGGATTTAATGGAATTGAGTCTGCTAATTCTTAATCGATCATCCGATCGAATGTCATTAGACTCCCGATGATTGAAGTATGGTTTGTATGAGCCGTTGCCGGAGATTACTTTCAGCCGCCGGAATTTACTTCAGTTGCCAGATCTTCTCTTCAGCCGCCGGAATTTACTTCAATCGCCAGATCTTCTCTTCAGCCGCCGGAGATTACTTCAGTCACCAGATCTTCTCTTCAGCCGCCGGAGATTACTTCAGTCGCCAGATCTTCTCTTCAGCCGCCGGAGATTACTTTCAGTCGCCAGAACTCGTCTTCATCCTGCCGGAAGTTCCCTTTTCCGGTGGATCCTTCTTCCGCTGTCATCCTGCCGGAATTTCCCTTTTTCGGTGGATCCTTCTTCCGTTGTCATCCTGCCGGAAGTCCCTATGAAATTACAGAGTTTCCCTGTTAGCTGCTGGAATCAACTTTTTTGGGAATGCATTTACATTGTCTGCAAGTTGTCTATCCACCGGATTTTATTTCTTGCTCTGCCGGATTCTTACAACTTCCGATCATTTTCCAGTTCTCCGGCAACTTCTCTCACTAAGCCACTGTGAAAACCAATTTTACCTGTGTGAGATTGAGCATTGTGATTCAAATGTGAAAAATAAGTTTTACGATAATATGATTTTGATTTTTTACAGTCTATTGATTAAAGAAAAAAAAAACTGATTCTCACGGTTGTGTTGATTTTAAACTTGATTTTCACTGAAATTTCTACTGTTTTTAACTGCTGGTTTTCACTAAAAATTGTAATGTTAGTTAACTGAAAAAAAAAAATTTATAGTTAGCTATTAGTTAATTAAGTCGTTAGTTGTTAGTTTACTAAATTAGTAGTGATTAGTATAAAATTTTTATAATGTGTAATTGTTAGCTTAGTTACTTTTGCTAAGTAAGTAGTAGTTATTAGTAACTTGTTAGTTAAGTGTTTTGGAATTAGTTAGTTGTTATTAGATTTAATTAGAATTAGTTGTCAATTGTAATTAGTCAATTAGATTTCGTTAATAATTTCTTTTGTATTCTTAGTATTTAGTTAGTCTATTTTTGTTTAGTATAGTTTTATTCTTGTATTGTGTACTGCTCGTGTTTCGTTTGAATAGTGCAGGATTGAAAGGGATTGGAGCTGAAGCAATTACGTGACACGATGAAATACGAAGAATAAAGCTTCTTTTTGCTTTTCTTATTAGAAATTTTAATTGGGTTTGTAAATATTGCACTTTACGCCCTCTGCGAAGGGTATTCATTTGTTGTAATAGTTAGTTGTTTTTACTTTTCTGAACATTTTACATTTCAAATAATTCGGCAATAAAGAGTAGTTTAGATTTGTGTACTTGAATACGAAATATTCCCGTTCCCTGAGTTCGACCCGGTCTCATCCACTAGTGAGAACCGGTTTTTATTATTTGATGTCTGGTTTTCACATGTTTTACATTTAAAAATCTTTTCAAAATTACAACGATTTAAAAGAAGACATCAAATTTATGGCGCCGTTGCCGGGGAATGGCGTAATATTAGTATTCACTTTATTGCCTAGTGTTTGTGTGCATTTAGGTTTAGAACCACGTATGTGCATATCTTAGAGACGAGCTTACTTTTCTGCACAGCCCACCTATTAGGATCCCCTTAGAGGTGATTGTGTACGATTGGTACCGTACACATAGATTGTATATTTCTTTGCATAATCTCTGTTATGTGTAACTGCGTGGTGTTTGTTTAGTTTTTGTTGTTTTTAGTTTACTCGCTTTGTGGTTTGCGTGGTTTGGCCGCTAGCGCGTTAGTTAGGTAGAAAACCCAAAATTAGGACGAGTGCTACACCGGTCTACTTCAAGGTGTATGCACAGGCAACGATCACTCGACCCGAGCTAATTGAGTTCTGAGTTTCTTGTTAGGAGAACTCCTCATCTTATCACCATGGCCGAAACTCGGTCGTTGTTCCGTACCCTTAAGGAGTACTTCATGCCCACCATATACACTCCCACCTCCTGCATCACGAGACCTGATGTAGGAGCCAATCAATTTGAAATAAAGGCCAGTATCATTCAAATGTTACCATCATTTCATGGCCTAAGCAACGAAGACCCATATAGTCATATTGATGATTTTCTGGAGATCTGTTCGACAGTGCGGATCAACAATTTTGGAGATGACGCATTGAGGTTGACGTTGTTTCCATTCTCTCTCAAAGATAAAGCTAAACATTGGCTAAAGGCTCTCGATACGGTTCAAATTACCACTTGGGAAGGAATGCAACGCGAATTTCTTAAAAAGTACTTCCCAATTGGTAAGACGAATCATTTTCCTAAAGCCATAATCAGTTTCTCGCAGATTGAGGGAGAACAATTCTACGAGACTTGGGAGAGAATGAAAGATCTTCTTCGCAAGTGTCCCCACCACCAGGTGCCTCGTTGGCAACTGGTGCAATATTTTTACGATGGCCTGACCGAGAAGGACAGGCAAATAGTGGATTCATCATGTGGGGGCACTTTTATGCTAAAAAGTGAGGATGAAGCGTGGTCGCTTTTTGAGACATTGAGCGAAAATTCAATGCACCATGCGACAACTTCACGGTTCGATAGGGCTGCACCTGCACAGGATAGTACTAAGAAGGCAGGTATTTTTGAAATAGGAATAAACCTTGAGTTAAGCAACAAGGTAGACCAACTATCCCAGAAATTAGATCGGCTTTTGTTGGGTCCCTCTCCTGCCATACAGGTGTGCGCGTTGTGTGCGAGTCCTGCACACCATATTTTACAGTGCCCAGTTGCGCCACAGTATCCTGAGTTTGTCCAAGAGCAAGCTCAGATGGCTCAAAACTTCGCTAGGCCCGCACCCAATCCATTTTCCAACACTTATAATACGGGTTGGCGAAACCATTCCAATTTTTCATGGCGCAACTCACAGATCCAACCCCCTAACCCTTCCCAGAGTCAACCCAGTCAAGGCGGTTATGCGCCTGGATTTCAGAGATCCAGTTATCCCCCAGCCCAACCTGTTTATACTCATCCCCAGTCTCATGAGCCTTCGCATAGTCAGTCCTTCGAGGACAAGATGCTACAAGCATTTTCTGATATTAAAGCGAATTTGAGCTCGCATAATCAGTCTATTTCAAAATTAGAGACTCAAATGGGGCAGCTCGCCGAGGCGCTTAGCCGGCGAAGTGAGAGGACACTGCCTGGCCAGCCTATTGTCAACCCTAAGGGAAAGGAACCCATGCGTAGCTTGCATATGACCAATGCACATAAAGAGCAAGCTCAAGTCGTAACCCTTAGGAGTGGGAAGCAGTATCAAGCGAGGGAGGCTGCAGAAGAAAGAAAGAAGATAAGTGAGAAGCAGTCTGTCCCTAAGGTTTTACCTCAGGAAAGCGAGAAGGTTCTTCCATCGGAGCCTTCACCATCCTACATTCCTAAAGCCCCCTTTCCTGAGGCGTTAGAAAGGCCGAGAGCATTAGGTAAGGCTGGAGTGAACATGCAAGAGATGCTTGAGATATTCAAGCACGTTCAGATAAACCTCCCCTTACTAGATGCCATCCAACAAGTCCGTGCATATGCAAAGTTCCTCAAAGAACTTTGTACGCAGAAAAGGAAGTCGATGTCCCATGTGCAGAAAAAGATTTATTTAACCGGGCAGGTGAGCGCAGTATTGCAACATCAAACCCCACCTAAGTTCAAGGACCCAGGGACTCCGATCATCTCATGTATCATAGGAAACATCACTGTTGGGCGTGCGTTGCTCGACCTTGGGGCAAGTGTTAACATCTTGCCGGGTTTCTTTTATGACCAATTTGGATTGAAAGAGATGAAACCTACACCTATGACTCTTCAGCTCGTAGATAGATCTATCAAGATCCCAAGAGGGATACTTGAAGATGTTTTAGTCAAGGTGGAGGATTGTTATTTCCCTGTCGACTTCGTGATATTAGATATGGAGGGAGTTGATAGCCCACAGCAGACTCCTATTATTCTCGGTCGCCCCTTCCTAGCTACCGCCAATGCGTGCCTCAATTGCCGCACTGGTGCGATGGATGTGTCATTCGGAAATAGGAAGATGCGGCTGAACATTTTTCGTGCTGCTATGGGGCCTGCGGTTGAGGAGGCTTCTTTCGAGGTTGATATCATTCAAGACCTCGTAGAAGCAGAATATGCTTGGTTATTGAGTGATCCACCTCATGAGGAGGATAAGGAATCACTAGAAGAGGATCACCTAGAATTACGTGAAAATCAGATAGGTGAGTTGAGTTGGATCGGGCACTTCGAGCCATTCAGAAGTAGACAGGATGGGAACACATTGCGCAGTGTCACAGATGAGACTATTTTTCATAGAGAGCCTGATTGAGCCTGACTTCATGTCCATTGATCTCATGGACGATGAAGGATTTTTCCAGGGATCCGTCTGGCTGGGGACGTGAAACCTAGCGCTTTATGGGAGGCAACCCATATCTTGTATACTATTAGATTTGCTTAGAATTTATAGATTTTATTTTGTTTTTACTTTTTCGTTTTATTCATGAGTTTTTCATGTGCTTTTTGTTTCATTCTACGAGTTTTATGTTTTGTCATGTATACATTGCATTCATTACATTCATAGAACGTGTATTTTTAATTCATGTCTGGTCATTCTACTCTTTTCCCTCATTTATTTCTCTCATGTGCATTCACTTAGTTTCATCCAAGCATGGAGGAGTGCCACTGGGACAGTGTCATTCAAGCATGGGGGAGGGTGTAGTTTGCACACCTTGATATTTTTGTTTACATTCTTGCACATGTTTACACATCTATCATGAAAAGTAGATTTTTAAAGAAAGAGTTTGAACTTATATGAATGTTATTTCAAATCTAATGTTTTTAGAGGATTTTTAAGCCCCACGATTTTTTTTTTCTGACATAGATCTAAAAATTATGGTTGTTTATGCGGATTTCGAAGAAATGATGATAGATACATGTTAAAGTTTATTTTGAATCATAAATATGAATATGCACAGTTTTATTTTTGAAAAACTAAGCAAATGAACAAAAGTGTAAAAAAAAAAATGAGCTCAAAAGAAAAAATAGCATGCGTTAGGTTGTTTGGATAATTTCACAATCCTTAGTAGATGGAACTTAGATGTAAGTTGAAACTTTTAATTCCATTTTCAAAAAGGAGAGTGGAAAACTTCGTGATCCTAAGTAACTGAGAACAGATACAAGTTGAAATATTTGACTCTCATGTTATAAAGGTGAATGAAGGAAGTCACTTTTATGTCTTAGTTGATATCTTTTGGTATGTATTGAAAAAGTATAGAAGATATTGACATTGCACAAGGCATAAAAGCAGACCACAGGCAAGCTATAAGAGAAGAATAAGTGCGCAAAAAGAAAAAGCGTGAAAAATGAAAAAAAGAGAGAAAAGAGCTTAAAAAGAAAGAAAAGTTCAGTGCTTAGAAGTGATTGAGAAAACCTGTGCAGAAAACATATAAGTGAGGATAAGTAAATGATAACTTGTTTTTATTGGATTTTCTAAGAATAAAACATAAATAATTGTGATATTTAGAAAAGTGAAAGAAATTCTTTTTCTGTGGTGGTATATAAAAGACTCTAATTATGTCTTGATTTTTTTTGTAACATGAAATATTTGTGAAAACAAAGTCTTTAATTACCTACTGCTTATTAGAATGTGTAATATTCTGCATACATGACAGAGATGTTTGTGGGTAGCATCACTGCAAACCCTCACGAGACCTTACTCGTCCACTGGGGTAACCCAGGGGTTGAAAGGGCTTGTTGCATGAGCTAAATGCAACCGTGATTCCTACGAAAGTGAATTAGGTGATAGTTTGATTTCTTGCATTTTTCTAGTTTGCTCGAGGACTTGCAAAACATAAGCATGGGGGTATTTGATCATGCATATATTTTAGGGATTTTTCATATAAAAATATGCATGATTTCATGAGAAAATGAATTAAAAACCCAATTTTATGTTAGTTTCGAGTAAATGTGCTAAAATGATTTAAAAATAGAAAATGCATGAAAAATAGTTTTATTTTACATTTTAATGCCTATTTTAGTGTTTGACATAATTATAGTAATTTAGTTTTTGAAAATCATAAAAAAATTAGAGTTAAAATAGACTTAGTTTTGTATTTTCTAAAACATAGTCATTTTGAGTTGTTTTGTAAATAACTTTTTGAAGAGAGGTTTTTGAAATACAATTTTACAAAGAAGAGGGACTTATGGAGAAAAGTTCAAAATTATAAATATCATACGTAGGGGGAAGAGAGGCTTGTCTTCTCTCTTTTGCCTAAGCCCTCTCTTCTTCCCCTTCCTCTCCACCTCTTCTTACCTCTTCTTCTTCTTCTCCCTATTTTCCCCTCTTTTTCTCATCTTCTTTCCGGTGGAGAATTCCTACAACAGCTGAAGCAAGAAAGAGGATTCCAACCTCTCTTCTAACCCCTCCATTTACGGTGAGTTTTTCTTCTTCTTCTCCTCTTCTTCTTCTTCTTCTTCTTCTTCTTCTTTTTCTTTTTCTGAAATTTTCATTTTAATTTCTGTTAAGCATTCATAACTCATGATTAAAGAAATTTGAGTTAACTTCTTGTTTTTGTTTCAGTAATTGTTAGAATAGATTTTAAGTGTAGATCATATTTTTTTTTCTGTTTCAATAAAAATAAAAATAAAAAAAATGTTAAAACATCAAACGTGTTTTTTTTAATCGATCAACTTGTAGCTTTTCCAGTTTTTCTTAGAGTTGAAATCTTGATAAAACATTAGTTTTACAACAGAAAAAACGAAAAAAATTGTTTCAGCAATCGGTGAATTCAAAATTTTCTACAGGATCTTGATCGATCATCTGGATCGATTCTCAAGTTTTTCGGCGAACGAATATAAGAATCCGATGGATTAATTGATAAAAAAAATCCTGTAGAGTTTGGATTTAATGGAATTGAGTCTGCTAATTCTTAATCGATCATCCGATCGAATGTCATTAGATTCCCAATGATTGAAGTATGGTTTGTATGAGCCGTTGCTGGAGATTACTTTCAGCCGCCGGAATTTACTTCAGTTGCCAAATCTTCTCTTCAGCCGCCAGAATTTACTTCAATCGCCAGATCTTCTCTTCAGCCGCCGGAGATTACTTCAGTCGCCAGATCTTCTCTTCAGCCGCCGGAGATTACTTTCAGTCGCCAGAACTCGTCTTCATCCTGCCGGAAGTTCCCTTTTTCCGGTGGATCCTTCTTCCGCTGTCATCCTGCCGGAAGTTCCCTTTTTCGGTGGATCCTTCTTCCGCTGTCATCCTGTCGGAAGTCCCTGTGAAATCACAGAGTTTCCCGGTTAGCTGCTGGAATCAATTTTTTTGGGAATGCATTTACATTGTCTGCAAGTTGTCTATCCACCGGATTTTATTTCTTGCTCTGCCGAATTCTTACAACTTCCGATCATTTTCCAGTTCTCCGGCAACTTCTCTCACTGAGCCACTGTGAAAACCAATTTTACCTGTGTGACATTGAGCATTGTGATTCAAATGTGAAAAATAAGTTTTACGATAATATGATTTTGATTGTTACAGTCTATTGATTAAAGAAAAAAAAAAAACTGATTCTCACGGTTGTGTTGATTTTAAACTTGATTTTCACTGAAATTTCTATTGTTTTTAACTATTGGTTTTCACTAAAAATTGTAATGTTAGTTAATTGAAAAAAAAAATTTATAGTTAGCTATTAGTTAATTGAGTCGTTAGTTGTTAGTTTACTAAATCAGTAGTGATTAGTATAAAATTTTTGTAATGTGTAATTGTTAGCTTAGTTACTTTTGCTAAGTAAGTAGTAGTTATTAGTAACTTGTTAGTTAAGTGTTTTGGAATTAGTTAGTTGTTATTAGATTTAATTAGAATTAGTTGTCAATTGTAATTAGTCAATTAGATTTCGTTAATAATTTCTTTTGTATTCTTAGTATTTAGTTAGTCTATTTTTGTTTAGTATAGTTTTATTCTTGTATTGTGTACTGCTCGTGTTTCGTTTGAATAGTGCAGGATTGAAAGGGATTGGAGCTGAAGCAATTACGTGACACGACGAAATACGAAGAATAAAGCTTCTTTTTGCTTTTCTTATTAGAAATTTTAATTGGGTTTGTAAATATTGCACTTTACGCCCTCTGCGAAGGGTATTCATTTGTTGTAATAGTTAGTTGTTTTTACTTTTCTGAGCATTTTACATTTCAAATAATTCGGCAATAAAGAGTAGTTTAGATTTGTGTACTTGAATACGAAATATTCTCGTTCCCTGAGTTCGACCCGGTCTCATCCACTAGTGAGAACCGGTTTTTATTATTTGATGTCTGGTTTTCACATGTTTTACATTTAAAAATCTTTTCAAAATTATAATGATTTAAAAGAAGACATCAGCAATCGATAGGCCCTGAGGATCAAAATGACTTGTATCCACAAGGGAGAATGATGAGTTCGAGTCAGAGCTCGAATAAAATATAGAGATCACGAGTCGGAACCCGGATCAACAGAAGAAAATGAAGCGCTCGAGTCAAGGCTCGAGTAACTAAAGAGATCTCGAGTCGGAACCCGGATCAACAAAAGAAAATGAAGAGCTCGCATCTGAGCTCGAATAGGATAATGAGATCACGAGTCGGAACTCGGATCAATAGAGAAAATGAAGAGCTCGAATCTGAGCTTGAACGAGGTAATGAGATCACGAGTCAGAATTCGGATCAACAGAAGAAAATGAGAGGCTCGAATCAGAGCTCAATTAAGATAATGAGAACACGAGTCGGAACTCGGATCAACAAAAGAAAATGAAGAGCTCAAATCAGAGCTCAAATAAGATAATGAGATCACGAGTCGGAACTCGGATCAACAAATGAAAATGGTTTGAATAAAAAACCCGAGTCGGAACTCGGTTTTCTGAAAAATTGGGATTTTGAAAATGTACCAGTTTGAATACTGGATTTTGAAATAATACTAGTTAGAGTGCTGGGTTTAGGTTCAGCGTTGGTGATGACCTTTCGATTTTGAATCATTTAGGAATCGTGATGGGACTGTTTGTTGAAATCCCAATACTGACCAGATTGTTGCTCATGCAGTTGAATGCAAATGAATATGAATTGATGCTTATGAATGCACATGTGCATGAAATGAGAAATTTGTTTATCCTGCCTGCATACAGAACAAAATTTTAAAATGCCCCAGTGTAACTGGGGGAAGAAAGTTGGATCATTATTTGAAGGAAACAGGAAGGATTACAAGAGGAGAATAAATGTTTCAAGTATAAAACGTTTTCAAGTGTCGAGCATTAATAGGATCTGGCAATTCTACCCCATCAGCATTGATGAGCCGATATGAGTTGCGGGGTAATGTTTCTTTGACAACATAGGGACCTTCCCAGTTTGGCGACCATTTGCCGCCGGGACGATGCTTGAGATAAGCTGTGGATCGAAGTACTAAATCATTGACTTTGAATCTTCTTTCAATGATAGACTTCGCATATTGCCTGGCTACTCTCTGGCGATAGGATTGAGCATGCTCTGCTGCTTTTAGCCTTCTCTCGTCGAGTAAGTCTAGCTGCACTAGTCGCTGCTGCTGGTATTGATCAAGAGGTAATTGCAGAAGTGAAGCAAATTTCAAAGCGGGCTTCTGAACATGTAGCGGCAATACTACTTTTGTTCCATAGACCAGTTCTGATGGGGTAGCATTCGTTGGTGTACGAATGGTGGTCCGATAGGCCCATAGTGCATCGTGGATCTTCTCATGCTAGTCACGGCCTGTTTCCACAGTTCGCTCCAGGATACGAATTAAAATCTTGTTGGTGGCCTCTGCCTGACCATTCCCTTGAGGATAATATGGAGTGGAAAAATGGTGATAGATCTTGAATTTTGAGCAGAATGTCTTCATCTTTTCATTCTTGAAATGACTGCCGTTGTCTGACACAATGTCATGTGGGATGCCGAAACGGCAAAGGATGTTCTTGTGAATAAAAGAGACCACGTGTCGGCCTTCTACTGTGCGGAGACTGATGGCTTCTACCCACTTGGTGAAATATTCTGTTGCGGCAAGGAAGTATTTGTGGCCATTTGAAGCTGAAGGAGTGATGCGACCTACGACATCAAAGGCCCACATGGAGAACGGCCATGGAGAAACAATGGATTGTAAATATGTTGCTGGAGCATGGATAGAAGGTGCGTGTATCTGACATTGCACACACTTCTTCACATAATGATAACAATCTTGTTGCATAGTCTTCCAGTAGTAACCTGCTCTGATGATCTGCTTGACAAGGGTTTGGTAGCCGACATGGCCACCACAAATGCCTTCGTGTGCTTCTCGCACGACTTCTTTGGCTTCGTCTTCATCTAAACATCTGGAATACTCTGAACTGAATCCGCGACGATAGAGGACATTGGCCAAGATGAAATATTTAGTAGACATACGCTGGATTGCTCGTTGCTCTTTCTTTGAGAGTTCTAGAGGAAATTCACCAGTTTCTATGAAAGTTTTGATATTGTAATACCAAGGCTTCTTCCTTTGCTCAGCCTGGTTTACCTGTTCCGCTGGAATGAAAGCAGGTTGGTCAAGTCTGCCAATTTCAAAAGAGCGACAAGATTCTCCATTCTTGAATGCCATAATGGAGCCTAAACTGGCTAGGCTATCGGCCACTTGATTAAAATCTCTCTTGATGTGAAATAACTGAAATTCTTCGAACTTGCTGACGAGAGCTGAAACAATTTTCTGATAGGGAAATAACTTCTGATCATTGACTTGCCATTCGGCTCGAACTTGATTGACAACAAGTAATGAGTCACCGTAGGCATGCACTCTCTTAACATTGAAGTCTAGTAGAATTTTTAGACCTTGAATCAGGGCTTCGTATTCAGCTATATTGTGAGTGCATTGAAAGTCTAGCTTGAGAGAAAATGGAATCATCTCCTTTTCTGGAGTGATTAATAAAATTCTGATGCCTATTCCCGCCATATTCTTAGAACCATCGAAAAACAAATTCCAGACTGGAAATTGCTGGATATTGCAAATTTGCTCATCAGGGAAGTCATCTTCGGCTTTCACTTCTTCGGCCAGAGGAAAATCCGCCAATTGATCTGCGATTGCTTGGCCTTTGATTGATTGCTGCGAGACATATTCTAAGTCATACTACATCAGTAAGACTTGCCATTTTGCGACTCGTCCGCTGAGGAAAGGTTGCTCTAAGATGTACTTGAGAGGATTGAGTTTAGACAAGATTTTGACTTCTGATGCTAGCAGGTAGTGTCTTAGCTTCTGACACATCCATACCAGAGCTAGGCAGGTCTTCTCTATTTGAGAGTATCTCTTTTCATAATCTATGAAAGTCTTACTCACGTAATAAATGGCGTGTTCTATCAGGCTGCCTTCTTTGTATTGTGCCAAGAATCCACCGCATGCGACTTGATTAACTGAGATGTATAATAAAAGAGGTTTTCCCAATTCTGGTGGCTTCAGGATGGGAGGATTGAGAAGATACTTCTTGATTCGATCGAACGATTGCTGACATTCTGGTCCCCATTCGAACTTAACTCCTTTTCTGAGTAAGTGGTTGAAGGGCTCACATCTCATCGCCAAATTGGAAATGAATCGCCGGATTGACTGCATACGTCCTTGAAGGCTACGTAGTTCTTTGAGATTCTTCGGGGGTGGCATATCAATGATAGCCTTTGCTTTGGCTGGGTCAACTTCAATTCCCCTTTTGCTGACCAGAAAACCCAATAATTTGCCTGATTCGACTCCAAAGACACATTTTTGCGGGTTAAGCCTTAACTTGTAAAGAATGAGTCTCTTAAAGACTTGATCAAGTGCTTCGAGGTGATCTTCTTCCTCTTTAGATTTCACGAGAATATCATCAACATACGCATCCATGATTTTGCGCATTTGATCGTGAAAGATAACAGCCATTGCCCGTTGATATGTTGCTCCAGCATTCTTGAGCCCAAAAGGCATAACCGTATAGCGGAAAGTGCCCCAATGCGTAGTAAAGGAAGTTTTTGATTGGTCGCGGGCGGCCAACTTAATCTGATTGTAGCCAGAATATCCATCCATGAAAGAGAACATGGCGTGTCCTGTCGTGCTATCGACTAGAAGATCGATGCTAGGAAGTGGATAGTCATCCTTCGGAGTTGCCTTGTTGAGGTCTCTGAAGTCTATGCAGATCCTTACTTTGCCACTTTTCTTTGGGACAAAGACGATATTGGCTAACCAATCTGGGTAGTCAATAGCTCGAATAAATCCTGCTTTGAGCAGATCTTCAAGTCCTTCCTTGACTTGTTGTTCTATTCTGGGATCCATTTTTCTCAACTTCTGCTTGATTGGCTTAGCATCCGGCTTTAAGACAAGACGGTGTTCGACTAATTTGGGGTCTAAGCCTGGCATGTCTTCATATGTCCATGCGAACACTTCTTCATGCCGCTTGAGAAAATCTGTAAGCCTTTTCTTTTCTTCTGGACTCAGACTGGTTCCGATCTGGAGAATTTTTGGATCTTCCTCTGAACCGATATTGACACCTTCAGTTGGATCTTGTACTAGAGGAGATGGTTCGTCCTGCTTCTGAACTGCGAAGAACTCCGGTAATTCCTGAAGGGACTGATCGTATTCAGCACAATCATCTGACTGCTTTGCAATCTTATCATTTCCGGTGCTTGCTTTGATTCTGTGAATTGCTGTCGACTTCTGAAAGGCCTTGGGATTGAGAACGAGCTTCTTGATTGTCCGAGAAGTCATTCTGAAATTTTGGAGAAGAAATCTGGTTCAGACAAATCGGCCTATAGTAAGACAAGCAATCATTTGAAGAGAACCATGCATAAAATGGCATTGAATTATGAAATGATGAGATAGACAGAAAGGGAGTTGATGGCATCCGGATAGACAAAGAAACTTGGAATTTTATTGATTGAATTGATCAATGACATTGGTAAAATGAGACATTTATTTGTAAAAGAATAGAAAGAAAATAGCAAATGGTCTTCATTGTGCCCCTTTGACAAAAATAGTCTCCTTTGATGAGCTTCCGCCGGCAAACCCTAGTCCTGCTCTGTGGGGACGATGTTTCTGGATCATTGGCTCGATGCGGCCATCTTCGTTCTTGCCGAGTCCCTTGAAGGGTTGATAGCCATGCTTCAGGAGTAACTCAAATCCCTTTCTTGACTTCATGAATTGAGGAAACAAGGGATGATCCTTAATGGTGCTGTAGTCGATTCGGCCTCCAACCTTGAAGAATTGAGGACCTTTCCATCGTGTCGTGGCTACTGTGTGCAGAGATGGCTCTGATGGTGCCTGAAGTATTTCTCGATTTTCTCCGAGGTTGATCTCTTCGCTTTCCCTGATGCTGGGAATATCTGCATTGAATGATAGCCGGGGAATCATGGGCTGCGGGATCCTTTCTTCTGGGTCTTCTCCCAGTATTGTGGTAATCATTCCACCTTTTGACCACTTCACACATTGATGGAGGGTGGAAGGCACTGCATTAGCATTGTGAATCCACGTCCTTCCGAGCAGCAAGTTGTAGGTGGGTGGTATGTTAACCACATGGAAAAGGATGGAGTGCACCGAATAGTTGATGAACACCTCCAGGAATATCTTGCCCTTGGCCGTTTGACCATGATTGTCAAACCCATAGATAGTGATGGGATCTGGAATGTATTCTTCATCCTTGATCCCTAATGCTTTTGCTGTCATCTCGGGACAAATATTGAGGCTACTACCTCCATCGACCAGCACATGGGGTACTGTCATTCCTCTGACTCGAACGACAATGTACAAGGCATTATTATGAAAGGAATGAGGCTTTGGAAGGTCCTCATCTGAGAAGGTGATTGGTGCATTGGTCATGGCAGAGTTCACAATCTGTGCCATGTCTTCAGAAGTGGTACTGGGCTTAACTTTGATTTTCCTGAGCAGATCATCCAGTACTTGTCGGTGCTTGCTAGAATTCTTGGCCAAGTCAAGGATGGAGACATTGTATAAAGCAGTCAGAGGCTTCTGACTTGAATTCTCTGGCCTAGGTCTAACGATTTGCTTGAAGAAGTTAGGAGTTCCTTTTGATTTGGGAATTGACTTCACAGGTGCTTCTGAAACTTTCATTTTATCGAATGCCGAAATTAAGTCCATCTTCTTAGAATCTGGAGCTGCTTGTCGTAGTACCGATACCTGATGCTGAACTTGTAGGTCTTGTGCAGAACACGGATTGATGTGCTCATGCGGTAGAAAGGGCTGTGCCGACACTACCACTGTGGTGTGCGAAGGGAAGGGGTGATTGAGAATGTCCATTTTCTCTTCTTCTTCTCCTTCTACCAATAGATTCTTTTCAATGAGATCTTGCACGATGTTTTTGAGAACAAAGCAGTTCTTGGTGTTGTGTCCCACTGTCCTGTAGAACTTGCAGAACTGATCTTTCCATTTCCCCATGGGCACAGGGGGATCGGCCAATCTGGGCAATTTGACCATCTCTTTTGATAGCATGTACTCGAGCACGTCCTCGAGTGATTGGTCAAGAGGAGTAAATTTTCTGTCGTTACTCCATCCTTCATGTTTGGTCTTCTCACGCAGTTTCGACCCTTGATCCTGCTGAGGAGGCTTGCTGTACTGAGGAGCAGGCTTTGCTTTCTGATCCTTGTTGTTCGAACTGCCTGAGCCATAGCAGTAATCCTTCTTCTGCCCTTTGTATCGATTTTGGCCTTTGTTGTTGTTGCTGGCAGAATAAGTGAAGTGAGCTTTCTTCTTCTGCTCACCTTGGGAGTTGTTCTTGGAAAAAGTGAAGCCTTCATAGACTCCATTTTCCACACTTAGCTCGAGCCATTCGGCTCGTTCAGTTAGCTCAATGAAGGTCCTGGATGGCGCTGTGGAGATCAATCCTCTTAACGGCTGCGAAAAATTGTTGAGGATCAAGGACAATGCATGCCTTTCCGAGATAGGATCTCTCATCTTGTTACAGGCTGATCTCCATCTGTGAATGAAGTCCCGTGCTTTTTCATTCTCATTCTGCCTTAAATTGCAGAGATGACTTAGTGTAGGCAGCGCTTCTGTGTTGAACAAGAAGCGTTCAACAAAGAGATTCACAACTTTGTCGAACTCCTTGAGCTCGATGGGGTTGATATGCTCAGCATACCACTTAGCTGCAACTCCTTCCAAGCTGCGGGGGAAGCATAGAAACAATGCTCGGTTATCCCTCTTAAACCGAGAGCATTCAGCAAAGAAAGTGGCGAGGTGCGCTTTTGGGTCGCTAGAACCATCGAATTTGATGAATTTTCGGGGGAGATTCTCCAGATCATCATCCCCTTCTAAGCCGTCATAAAAGTCTTCACTGGTGAAGACCTTCTTGCCCTTGTCGCGGGCTTGCAGATCTTTGACAACTCGGGCCATTTCCTTGAACTGCGCTTGCAAAGGTTCTTCCTTATCTCTGCTCTTTGATCTGTGGCTTTTACTTTGGCCACGCTTCTGAAATGCCGGAGGCACCTCATATTCTTCATCTGTGTTTTCAGTTGAATCTGATTCATCTGAAATCTCTTCTGGCTGGATCTGCTTCTTGGGAGCCTTCTTACCCCTGCGACCATGGAACTTTTCTCTGAATGGATTCCTTTCTGAGCTGGTCCCGGGCTGCTCATTCATCATCTTATTCATCATTTTTCTGAACATGGCATACATTTGAGGGTCTATGCCGTCATCTTCTTGCTGCTGCTCTTGACTCTTCTCGGATCGAGGGAAACCCATTTCTTCTTCTGAGGCTGACGAGTACTGGGATGCCGTAGTTCTTTTGCCTGATCTTGTCTCAACCATCAAATGGTATGGATGCTCTCTGCAGGGCAAAGACCTGATTAGACTTTGTAGGAATTGATTTTTTTGGAAGAAATATTTGCTGAAAATATGGTAGACAATTTGGAAAAGATGTCCCATTACTAGCGACTGAGTCGTCGTAGGAATCACGACAATTGTGTTGCCATTCCTTCTGCAAAAGAAATAAACAACGAAAATATGCCTTGTTACCTAGGCGAGGTCGTCAAATCACAATAGAAGGAAAGAGAATTTTATTAAAATGAGAAGGATAAGATTTTATTGATCTTGACAAAGAGGTGGGGGACAAACAATTTGCCACCATTCGTGATAGTCGGCAGACATTCTAGGACCTGGAAAGATTTTAAGAGAGACAAAGGAATCCCAGCTGTAGCGGGCAGAATGATATGCCCCAGACCATTGTGCGGAAGTGAGGTCAAACTCTGCCATAACCCCTGATAACAGTTGGGCTTCGACATACTGCTGCCTCTGGGAGAACTGCCGAACACATCTCTCTGGTTGGTAGTAAGTGCAGAAGAATGGTCCTAGCAACTTGAACCGCTTGCCATAAGCGTAGGTATATCTGGGAGGAGATATTTGCCGATCAAAATAGTCCCAAACAACGTCATCCTCTTGAATGTTGTTGATCATAGACCGGTACTGCGCCACTGGAAGGAGTTCTTGTCCATTGTATCTGAAAGAGCTTGCTCGGGCTGGGACGTGTTGGAAAAACCAAGATTGAAGTGCGTAGATGCATCCTTCAACTAAAATGGATTCTCCAAGTGAGAATCGAGTCAGACCTCGATATAGGAAAGCGAGTGCTGCCATGGCTATGGAGAGGCGATTGGTTTGCCGACTTCCCCATCTTCTCATAAGTTGGATTATTCTGATGTCCATGTAATTCTGTCCATCTGGGAAGAGGGATAATCCTACAGTGCATAGAACCATTGCATTCTGAATCTTTTCTTTGGCTGTTCTTGATAGCGAGCTGACTTCGACGAAGGTCCCGTACTGGCGGTACAACTCAAGTAGGTCAACATACTCATTTCCTTCCAACTGGATCAGGGGCCAAGATCGGCGGCCTGTCATACGAGCTAGGGAGTCTCGGGGGTCCAAACCCTTGACATTGATAAGAAATTGATGTTCTAATGGGTCTCCTGGTTGACCGGCTGGTTCTGGTAACCCCATGATTTCTGAAAATTCATCCATTAAGACGGTCATTTCTCCCCATGGGAACCAGAAGGTACACGTTCGAGGATTCCATCGCTCCGCCATTGCATGGATCAGGTTGCCATTGATGGTCTGCTTTCCGACTGCTGATGCCAGCTCTAATCCGCACTCGCTCAAATGGTCCGGGAACATTCGGGAAAAGCTCTTTAGCCAGAAATAATACCACCGGGGAATGAAAGTTCCGGTGCTAAGGGCTCGATGTTCAGGACGACCTTGTCGCACCTTGAAAGAGATGTGACCTTCAGGAAAGATAGGATCGACTTGACTGGATGCCATCGAACTGAAAACAGAGAAAGACTCAGAATGAGACTTAGGAAAATGTGAGAAATTTTGAAAAATTTTGCAGGCAGGATAAAAATGCAGCTAGAAATTCGAGATCCAGTAGAAAGGTAGAATGTAAAATCGCCTAGAGTTTTGGAAGAAATTGGATATTTGAGAAAATCATCCAGGGTTTGAGAAAAACATCTTGTGGAAAATAAGGATGTTTTGAAAAAGGCCTAATGAGTTAAAAAAACCTTGGCAAATATAAAGAATGGAGAAAATCATACATACAATCACATCCTGCACAAACATTTATGCACATTCAGCACTCCCTAAAAGGCTGACTCTAGATGTATCATTTTGAAAAAGCTGTAGGACCTTAATCCTAACTCTAAGTTCAGATCATCTTTGTCTAATCCAGTTATGCCGATATACCCGAATCGAGATCCGAGGTACGTGGCATAGAATTTCAACTCTGGTTCTAAGGTAAGGTTTTCCGACATCCTTGAGCGCCTACCGATATACTTCGGACTGTGGCCCGCGGTACGTGGTAGGGGGGTGTTAACCCAAATAGTTGGCCCAGTTGTGAGGCTCTGTCCTGAACTATGGTTCTGGAAGAAAGCCCAGCAACGTGAAGACCGGGTAATGATAGGTAATTGAGGGTTTTGAAAAATGATCACATGCAAGAAATAGATGGCTCTAAATCCTAGAGAGATAGACTTTTGAAAATCTTTGAAGAAGCATACACTGTTTACATTCAGATCCTAAATTGAGGAGAGTTGTATTTAGACCTAAGTCTATGTGAGCATGAAAATTTCTCCTCAATATGGTCCTACCAAACCATGCCTAAGCTATATGCAGTCAATGTCAGCTAGGTCAAAATCTAGGCTCCTAGGCTCACATGATATTGAAAGTAAAAGAGCTGACATTTTGTGAACATAATTTTCATAATTGAACTAAGTCAAGCATAATTTAGGTCAGACAAGGACAGGTCCCATCACGGTCGCCAAACCTGTTATCGTCCTGAAATTTTTCCCCCGTCTTTCCTTCCTTGCGGAAGAGAGAAAGAGGAAACGCTTTCGCGCTTCAAACTTGACCGGATTTTGGAAATTACTTTTGAAATACTCGCCATTGTTTTGAAAATTGCGGGAAAATCCATGGGATGGGGCTCGACCTGTCGGTACGAGGTTCGACCGTTCCTGCCGCCTTTAACAGGGGTAATCGAACCAAGGACCAAAACTATGCTTGACTTAGTTAAACTATCGAAGTTATGTTCTATCCTAAATGCACAGAGAATTCAGGCATGTGCTATGAGATTTTGGAAAATGCAAGTTGGGAAAACATGATGTATGCTTGGAGAATATTTGGAGTTCAAAAGATTCTCTCAGGAAAAAGCTGAAAGTCAATTTCTCAGGAAACTCAGATGAAAAAGATTTGAAATCTCAGGAAAGTTCATAAAGACTTGGGAAAATTATGAATGATTGAAAATCCTGGGAAAATGGAAGTGATTCTTGAGAAAAGATGAACCTTTTGAAAAGGGAAACACTTCTTAGGAAAACTTGGACTTTGAGAGTTTTTTTAGGAGAATAATGGAAAATTTATAGGAAAACTCATTGGGGAAGGAAATTCAAAACTTGGGAAATTGAAATCCTAGGAATTTTTACCCTTGAAATATTTGGAAATCGATTTTGATCTTGGGGAAAGATTGGAAAACTCTTTTGAATCTCTTAAGAAAATATCATTTTCCAGGGAAAACTGTGGAAAACTTGTCTTTGGAAAACCGATTTTGAAAAATCCTTAGAGTTTCTTGAGAAATCGATTTCTTGAGAATGAAGTTTTCTTGAGAAAATCTTGAGAAAATCAATGATTTCATGATGCAAATGACATGAGTAAATGAATGCCCTTTGAAAAGATTTTCTGAGGAATTGGTTGGAAAATGTGCATTAAGTCCAAATAAGTCCTTCACATATTCTGACTGTGGCCATGAATGTGTTCAGAACTTAGTGGATTTGATGCACATGATTTTGAAAACTTTGGAAATATGATGTGCATTTTAAGATAGCCTAAGAGTGTAGGCTCTATGTGACTAGTAGAAAGATGACGGATCTGGGTCTCGTCCATGTTCCGACTAGGGCCGTAAATATGGATCCCACCGAGTCCATCAACTCCCTAAGAGTTGGTGCACGTGCCATTCGTGAACATCCATAGTGCTTTTCAAATAAAATGCATGAATCATATAATCAGGATATTGCATAAATTCAAACTATATGATATGCATCCTAGTCTAAGCAGGAAATTAACTCTCTTATTCCAAAATTTACATTATTACATCACTAAATAAAGAAAATAAAAAAAATTTGCAGACTTCAGCTCTTTCTTTTGATTGTTCTTGCCAAACTTGAAATAGGGTTAGCTCAACTATGTGGGTTTTTCCAAGATTTTCCAATAATATTATGAAATTATTGGATTTAATTGGATATAAACCCTATTCTCATGCTTCCTTGATATTTGAAATGATGTAAATGCAGGAAATTCAGTAGAAAATAGTTTGAAATTCGGAATTGGGGTCAAAATGACCAAAATACCCCTAATTATAAAGTTATACCTTTAAAATCAGGGTTTTTTGAAGGAAAACTTGGTAAAATTGAGATTTCGAAATTCAAATGGACTCAAATGATGATGAGATGCAGTAAGGGACATGATGACATGCTGATAAACACATTAGGACTATAAAATCAGAATTTGGCATTTTGCAATTTATCCAAAATAACGAATTTCGCTTGTTTTTCGCTTGGATCTGGGTCCTACGGGACCCTGTTTTGGTATTATGGATGATCCGAACCTCAAATGGATTCCAAATTGCACCAAATTCGGTATGAAGCATCTACTTACTCTGATAAACAGCCTAGAATGCTAAAAATCCCAAAATGATATGATTTAAATGCTAAAATTTAAAGAAAGTCCTAAAATGGTGGATTTTGCCTATGGATCCGAACCAAATGCAATGCTTAAAATGATAATGAAAGATTTACACCATGAAAACTTCTGATATTTTTCATACTTCTAAAATACCCGAAATGGAACATTTTTGGTTTTTATAGCCTCGGGATTTGAGCCATGGTGAGTTCAGAAACAGGGATTTAATTCTGACAGAGGTAAAAATCACCCTAATCAGATGTAAAATATCAAAAAAATAAAAAAACGGCCATGGAAATTTATGAAATTAATCAGAGCTATTCACGACACTTACATGAACAACTTTTATGTTTATGACTTTGGCATTTGATCAACGTAAACACAGATAAAAATATAACTATTCCTACCTAAACTAACAGAACAGACAAATGTAGCAAAACAGGGAACTGACAAAAAAAATCCAAAGCAGGTATCAACACTGTTCTAAAAATCACAGGCTTTCATATACAAACAGAGGACACCTCGTACATAACTTTCACTTTTTACATTTTTGGATTTAGAGCCACACACAAAGAGAAACCATATCCCTAAGTCGATCCAAGATCTCAGAGGCCCAAATTAGGCTCTGACACGTGTACCGATATCTCGGATTTTTTTCAGACATTAGACAAAATCATAAAAATCTTCTAAAATCATATTACAAACTAGACATTCTCTCGAGTTCAAAACATCTTTCGGATCGAACATCGAATCTCCCATGAGGGATATCTCGATTTTACAAGTCGGCAAATGATTTTCAAAACGCATCCCGGGTAACAAAACCCGACATGCCATTTTGAATGTTTACCACAGTAAAAAAATTCAAATGCCTCCGAATTTTTGGCAAAATTTCAGGGACACTTAAGGGCGCATTCCGTGATTTTTTTTGGGATTTTTAATAAAAAACAAATGCATGAAATGACATGTGGACTGACTGACAAAAACAGAGACCTACTGAAAATGAGCAGAATTGAAATAAATGCTAAATTAATTCTAATTAATTCATGAAATATGCTAAATGAATGAAACAAAATGCAAATTAAACCTAGCTAACTACATGAATGTTAAAAATCATCAAGGAAGTATAATTAAATATTTTTATATATGTCGTTTTATGAGAATAGCTCAATCCATCTCTCGGATGAGCTCTTTCTTCAAACGACTCCCGAATCGGATTATGGAATTACATCAAGGGGAAAAGAAGTGCACCTTGCTTCGTTACGCAGCGTAGAAGCTCTTGAAAGGAGCGGCTATCACGAGCTTCCTTCGTCCTTCACTCCGGGCTTCGGATGGTTCACCAAAATCGACCTATGCTTGAATCGAATTGGCCACTGCACGAACTTTACTCCACCTTCTCCAATGAGCCAAAGGGGGCACGATTTCCAAAGTTCAGAAACGGATTTTAGGGAGGCTAGGTCGGATTTTCAAGTTCACAAAAATGGTCTCCAAAGATGCTCTCCTTTCTCTTGGGCGTGGAGCCTTGTTTTTATAAATTTTCTGAAGAAATTTGAAATTCAAACAGGCTCAATCTGAGCCCTCCATGTGGCGCCATCTCAGGGGGTGCTATCTGGGGGTTTGAAATTCGAATTTGGCTTTTGCAGGGAGCCCTCAGGTGGCGCCACCTCATGAGGCTATTTTGATTTTTGAGAAAAATAAAAAAAAATGGAAATTTTGTGGGTGAGACACCTCAGCAGGGGGAATTTAGAATTTTTCAAAAGTTTGCTTGATTCTCTCTGCAGGGAACTCCCAGAAGGCGCCACCTCAGAGGGTGTTCTTTTGGAATTTGAAATTCAAACTCACCTTTTGTAGGGAGTCCTCAGGTGGCGCCACCTCATGGTGGGCTACCTTTATGAAAAATAAAAAAATGGAGCCAAGTGGAGTCCTGGAATGGTGCCACCTCAAAAGGTGTTTGACACATGTCAGAAGGTCAGAGCAGTGGGCTCAGAAGGCGCCACCTCAGAGGAATTTGAATTTTGCTTTTTCTGGTGAAAGGAGATCTGGACATGTGGCAGTCCAGGACGGTTCCAAGTGTCAGCCTGCTGGAGAGGTTCTTCAGATGGCGCCACCTCAGAGGAGAATTCGAATTTCAAATGGAGGTTGGCCCTGGAGGAATGGAGGATGGACATGTGGCGCCACCTCAGGGTGGCTCCTACAATGCCATGTGGCAAGGGAGGAAAAGAAGGGAAGGGACATGTGGCGCCCTCATAGGCCATCTAAAAAAAAATCAGAGCTCAGGATTTGCGCCACCTAGGCTTTGTTTGAATTTTGAATGGTTTTCTTTTTCTGAAGAAAGCCAGGAGTGACATGTGGCACTTGCTTTTCTGAAGAGAGTAGGGAGAAGACATGTGTCCTCTACTTTTTCTGAAGGAGTGAGAAGGAGACATGTGTCACTTGCTTTTTCTGAAAGAAGCAGAAGATGACACGTGGCAGAGGGGAGAGAAGGAGGCTCAAGCCATGTGGCGCCATCTCAGACAAGATGAAAAAGGTAGGAGTTTAGGATCTGCGCCACCTATGAGAAGATTTGAATGTTTAAATTCTAGCTTTTCTGAAGAGAGCAGGAAATGACACATGGCATTTGCTTTTTCTGAGGAAATGAGAGCTTGACATGTGTCCTCTGCAGGAGACACACTCCAGATGGCGCCACCTCAGAGGAGACAAGCCTACCTTTTCTGTAGGAGTTTAGGAGTGACACATGTCTCCTACTTTTCTGAGAAAAATAGGGAGAGACATGTGTTAGGCTACTTTTCTAGAAGGAGGGAGGGGTTGACACGTGTCCTCTGCAGGAGACACACTTTAAGTGGCGCCACCTCAGAGGAGACAAGCTCTACTTTTTCTAGACAGGACAACCTATGACACTTGGCATCTCCTGGTAATCTTGGAATGACACATGGCGCAGGATGGATAGGGTGACACATGGCAGATAAATGGGATGACATGTGGCGGCTTCTTAAGGTAGCCCCACACTGACACTTGGCATGTAGATGAGAGGAGAGAGAAAGGACAAGTGGCACCAATCCAGGGGACAAGGCTCCTATATTTTTGGGTTTTTCAAAATTCAAATTTTCAAAAGAAAAGCTTGTGTGACACCACCTCAGTGTGGGTCCCACATTGCTTCTTTATTGAAATAAGGATAAAACCACAACTTCTTTTTGGAATTTTCATAAAATCTGGACTAATTGGTAAAACAGGAATTTTTGGAAAGAGTTGGCCCCTGTAGGGCAATTTTAATTAAAGGAAGATATTTGAAATTGTCAAAAAGGAGCAAAATCTGAGGTGAAGTGGCTGAAATCCATATTGAAAACTATCCAGATCGTTTTCCTGAGAAAATATTTTGAAATTCAGAGTCCTGGGGGTAAAATGGGAAGAATTGATAATTTTGAAGACCCAGGGTTTTGAAATCAATTTTGAAAAGAGTTGAAATTCTAATCTGGATTGAAAGTTTTGAAATCAGGAGTTCTGGACCTCGAAATGGCATGCTGTGCAGTGCAATGATTTGAAATGCTCATGCAATGATATGCAATGTCATGTCTTATGCAATATAATCTTGAGCCAAGACTTGGAGATGTCTGTCTCCTGTCAGGAGTAAAATTTTGAACATCTGAGACAAAATAGAGAGATTTTGAGAGTTTCAGATAAAATTTAGACTTTTGCAAGGTCCGGGCTCAGAAAATGACCATTTTGCCCTTTGACGATTTCAGAGGTTGAATGATGATGTTTGGTGGAGATGTAGGGGAGGTGAGTGAAAATTTGGGGTGTTTACACCGCCAAATCTTCGATTGAGTCACCTTCGAAACTTGAGTTGAAACCATTACCGGATTCACTCAAGTATGCATACCTCGGAGATGATGAGACTTTGCCTGTGATCATCTCGTCCTTGCTCACTGAGGAGCAGGAACAGAGATTGCTGACTATTCTTTGAGAGCACAAGGCAGCGATTGGCTGGGGAGTTGCTGATCTGAAGGGGATTGATCCTTCATTCTGCATGCATAGGATCCATTGTGATGAGGAAGTCAAGCCATTTAGGGATATGCAGAGAAGGCTAAATCCCAACATGAAGGAAGTGGTGAAGAAAGAGGTGGTGAAATGGTTGGATGCCGGAATCATTTACCCTATTTTTGATAGCCAGTGGGTCAGTCGGATTCAGGTTGTGCCGAAGAAGTCAGGACTCACTGTGGTTGAGAATGAGAAGGGTGAGAGAATTCCGATGAGGACCACTACAGGATGGCGAGTCTGCATCGATTATAGGAAGCTGAATGTGGCAACTAAGAAAGATCATTTCCCATTGCCATTCATTGATCAGATCTTAGAGAGACTCGCAAGACAGAGCTACTACTGCTTTCTAGATAGATATTCAGGATACAATCAGGTAGTTGTTCATCCTGATGACCAGGAGAAGACCACGTTTACATGTCCTTATGGCACCTTCGCATTTAGACGTATGCCGTTTGGGCTCTGTAATGCCCCTGCTACTTTTCAGAGGTGCATGCTTGCTATCTTCTCGGACATGATTGATGATGTGCTGGAAGTTTTTATGGACGACTTTTCAGTGTATGGCTCTTCTTTTGAAGATTGCCTCCAAAAACTTGCTCGAGTACTGAGTAGGTGTGTGGAGACCAATCTCGTCCTGAGTTGGGAAAAGAGCCATTTTATGGTCCAGGAGGGGATTGTGCTAGGACACATTGTGTCCAAGCGTGGTATTGAGGTTGACAGAGCGAAGGTGGAATCCATTTCCCGTTTGACTCCACCCACCTCTGTGAGGCAGATTCGATCATTTTTAGGGCATGCGGGATTTTACAGGCGGTTCATAAAAGATTTCAGCAAAATCTCTCGACCGCTTTGCACGTTATTGGAGAAAGACCAGCCCTTTGTTTTTGGTGAGGATTGTATGAAGGCCTTTGAGATTCTCAAAGAGGCCTTGATTACTGCACCTATTTTGAGACCTCCAGATTGGACTCTCCCATTTGAGATTATGTGCGATGCATCTGATTACGCTATGGGGCCATTTTAGGACAACGCATTGATAGGAAGCCCTATGTGATCTACTATGCGAGTAGAACTCTGTCTGATGCTCAGATGAATTATACTACGACAGAGAAGGAGCTACTTGCGGTAGTTTTTGCATTGGATAAATTCAGGTTCTATTTACTCGGTTCGAAGGTGGTTGTCTATTCTGACCATTCTGCATTGAAATATTTGTTGAATAAGAAAGACACCAAACCGAGATTGATTCGTTGGGTCCTACTACTACAGGAATTTGATCTCGAGATTCGAGATAAAAAGGGAAGCGAGAATGTAGTAGCAGACCATCTTTCTAGACTGATCGTGGAGACCACGCAGGATCAGAGGCCGATCAGTGATTCTTTCTTCGATGAGCAGATCATGTCAGTCAGTACATCGCAGTTACCCTGGTTTGCAGATATTGTGAACTATCTGGTTTCGAGGCAGATACCTGAGCATTGGAACAAGAATGAGCGTGAGAGATTCCTATCTCAGGTGAGGCACTATTATTGGGATGAACCGGAGTTGTTCAAATACTGTGCAGACCAGATCATTAGGAGATGTGTTTCGGAGGAGGAGTACCAGTCCATTCTGAATTTTTCCCATTCTTTAGCTTGTGGAGGGCATTTTAGTAGTAGGAAGACGGCTGCAAAGGTTTTGCAGTCAGGATTTTATTGGCCCACACTCCACAGGGATGCTCATGAGTTCTGTAGGCGATGCCTGCGATGTCAGCAGATTGGGAACATGTCCAAGAGGGACATGATGCCCTTGCTTCCGATTTTGATAGTCGAGATTTTTGATGTTTAGGGCATTGATTTTATGGGACCATTTCCGCCTTCCTTCGGAAATTTATACATTCTGGTGGCGGTTGATTATGTGTCCAAGTGGGTCGAGGCTGTGGCAACCAAGACCAATGATCACAGAGTAGTGCTTAAGTTCATTAAGCACAACATTTTCAGTCATTTTGGTGTGCCACGAGCAATGATTAGCGATGGTGGCAAGCATTTTAGGAATGTACAGATAGCTTCTCTGCTGAGAAGATATTCTGTCAATCATAGATTCACCACTCCATATCATCCGCAGACTAGTGGACAGGTTGAAGTGTCCAATAGGGAGATTAAGCGAATTTTAGAAAAGACAGTTCGTCCGGACCGCAAGGATTGGTCCCAGCGATTAAATGATGCAGTTTGGGCATATAGAACTGCATTTAAGACTCCCATTGGCATGTCCCCGTATCGCCTTGTATTCAGGAAAGCATGCCATCTTCCTGTCGAGCTAGAGCATAGAGCGTACTGGGCTATCAAGAAATTGAATTTTGACCTCACCCAGGCTGGCAAAGAGAGAGCACTGCAGCTATCAGAATTAGAGGAACTCAAGAATGATGCATATGAGAATGCCAAATTATACAAAGCTCACACAAAAGCATTTCATGATAAGCATATTGTCAGAAAAGTGTTTGAGCCAGATCAGAAAGTGTGGCTATACAATTCTCGTTTACATTTATTCCCAGGGAAGTTAAGATCGAGATGGACAGGTCCGTACATTGTGAAAGAAGTATTTCCCCATGAAGCAGTGACATTATTCGATCCTATGACCCAAGGTACATTCAAGGTAATTGGGCAAAGACTGAAGCCATTCATTTCAGATGCCTTGCAGGATGGTGAGTGTGAGATAGTGCATCTCACGAAGGCATGAGGATTCGACCAGAGGGATGTATCATATGTACATTATTTATTTTTCATTTCAGAGTTTTTATTTATTTAGTATTTCATTTCACATGTGCTAATTTGTGTTTTGATGTATGCAGGATGAAATTAACATTTAGTGTATCAATTACCAGGTACAGAGAAGAGCTTTCAAAGAATTCAAGGATCAGATGAAAATCAACTTCAGAAGCTCAGAGCAAATCAGGTTGTATCTATCCTTTCTCCCATATTTTTGTTAGTGTCTTTTAGTGTGCATTTGCATTACATTTTTATTCATTTTGTATGCCACTAGGGACAGTGTCATTCAAGCATGGGGGGGTGGTTTAGATGCATGCACACAAAAATGTCAATTTTTTTTTTGTATGACTGGTAATCAAAGTAGGCATTTGAGAACAAAGTGTAGCATATATGATTGTTTTTGGCATAATCTAACAGTTTATAAATTTTTAAGCCTCATAAAAATTTTATTTTCTGAACTGAGTCAAATAGAGTAGTTATTCATGAGAAAATTCAAAGAAAAGATAGTATTTGATTGTTAGAAAATTTTGAATCACTTTAGTATAAGTATGCACAGTATGTGTTCTGAAAGAAATAAGCAATGGAAAGATGTGTTTGAAAAAATGAGTTTAAAAGAATAGAGCTACGTTTAGTTGTTGATGTCTTCGTGAATCCTAGTAGTGGAACTCAGACACGAGATGAAGTGTTTGAGTATCTTAACGAAAAGGATAACGAAGGAGATCATCTTCTTGTCTAAGTCGATATCTGTGGCCTTTGTAGTTCGAGTAAGTAGAATCTGAAGGGTGTTTTACACCTGGTGCCCCAAAGCCAGCTGGTTTGAGAGCCACCGGTTCGAAAGCTTGTTACATGGACTGCATAGAAAGCCTAAGAGATAGAGACATTGCACATGACTAGAGGAAGACTATACGTAAACTATTAGAATAGAAAGTCTAGTGACTCGAGCAATTAAGTCCGAGGGATACTTTGTATCTAGTGCCCTAAGGCCGGCCGGCTTGGGAGTCACTGACCTAAAGCTCGCTACACGGGTCACAAAAACTGACCATTCGAAATAGTGCTCATATCAGAAGAATGCGCAAGAGATCAAAAGTTGAAAAAAGAGTGAAAATGAAAGAAAAAGAATGTGCTGAATGAGAAAATTTTCATTGCTTAGGCATATATGTGTATTACTGTGCAGAAAATATACAAGTGAGAATAAATGAGTAAAACATGAGAATACTTGACTTTCAGAGAAAAATCATGAACTAGCTACAATATTAGAAAAGTGAAGGAAAAGAATTTTTACTGTGGCGGCATGAGATTTTTAAACTTGTTTTGAGAATGTCAATTACATGAAATATTTGTTCCAACTGCATTCTTAAGAGCCTAATATTTTTGAAAAATCATCATCGCACTTCATTGATGTTTGTGGGTAACATCTCTGCAAACCCTCACGAGACCTTACTCGTCCACTAGTGTAAGCTAGGGGTTTAAAGGGCTTGTTGCATACGCTAAATGCAACCGTGATTCCTACGAAAGTGAGTTAGTATTATGCATTCATGCTTAGCATTTCTTGTCTTCGTTGCATATCATAATTAGGGTTTGTTAAGGGACTAACAAATATTCAAGCATGGGGGTATTTGATGATGCATGAAATGCACATCATGTAAACAAGTTTTTCATGCATTTTGTATCAAGTTTAAGGTTTTAAACCCATGTTTAGATGTATTTTGATAGTAAGGGGCATGGTTCGAATTTCAGAAAAATCGGAGTTAAAATGAGAGAGTTATGGATATTTCAGTGTTTAGGCACGGATTTCGAGGTTGATCGGATCCATATCCGACCCAATTAGGTCAATTGGACCTTGGATCAACTCTTAGAAAGCCCAAAACCCAACCCACACGCCTATCCATATCCATTTCAAAAAGTTTTTCTGAAACCCCCCCAGAAAAAGGCGCCTAGAAAATATATTTTTTATAACAGTGTTTTTGCAAATTCCAAAAAGTATAAATATACTTTTTAGAGAAGCCCTAGGCGTCTTTGGCTGTGTTTGGACGCCCCTTGCAGTGAATCTACTCCAGCAACTCTTTCCTCTCCATCTTCCCCACGTGTTGGCCATTGAAGACCGGTCTATGCTTGATTTTCAAGCATATTTTCAATCTTTCTTTCGTTTCTTTTCATTTCTTTCTTGTTCCTTGCTGTCTTTTCACCACTTTTCTGTATTTTTGCAGGTGTAGCAGAGGTGGAGACCATTAACCTTGGGCGGGAGTGTGCAACACACCACCAAGGTGAGCCGGCCCTACCTCCATCCGACTTTCTACACCCTCCGATCGAGAATCGGCTCACATTCCATCGTCGGTGGATCTCCAACGTGTAGCTGCTGCAAAGATGCCATTTTTTGGTGAAGTACAGCATTCTCGAACTGCGTAGGACGTCCATCTCCAGCCACGGTCCGCTCTTCTTCATCCCCCCCGGTCGTCGGATCTTCCAAAAGGTAGGTCTTCTTCTTCCTTCTCTTCTAGATAAAACCGAATTGGGTGTTGGTTTTCTTTTTATTTTATTTTCTGTGTGTTTCTTATTTTTCTTTTTGTTTTAACCTTAGATTAGATTTCGTGCATAGGCCAGCACATTAGATTAGGTTTATGTGTTTGTTTGATTCATTGAAATCGATATTTTTTAGATTTTTCATTCTCTTCATTAAAATCGGCTAGATCTTCATCTAGCCGATCCTTCAAATTTCTCATAGGGGTTCTTGGGTCTGTTCTACTGAAAAACCATTTAGAAAATAATTCATTTTGATTCATCTTAGTCGGTTTTTGTGTGGGTTGCATTTGATTTTGATTGAAAAGCAAAATCCAAAAATCGGCTAGACTCATTCTAGCCGATTCTTGATTTTCACAAAAAATTAAATTTTTTGTTTTGATATTTTTGTTTTGTCCAGCATGTGTACTGTGTTGTTTTGCTGAAAATCTCATTAGAAAATTTCATTTTAGTTTATTTTATTCGTGGGTTGTGCTTGTGTTGATTTTATTTTTGAAAAAGAAAAAAAAATCGGCTAGGATTATTCTAGCCGATCTTTGTGTTTTTGTTAAATGTATGTGTTGATGTGGGTAAATGGTGTAGTTGCTGTATGTTTTAGGTGTTAACAGCAGTATATAGTTGTGTTAGTTCATTTCATTCGTTTAGGATAGTTCTAAATAATCGTTTTTAGCATTTTGCATTTTGGGTGTTTTGGATCTATTGAAAAACAAAAATTGCAAAAGTCGATTTTTCAATTCTTTATGTTCTTAACAAATTCCAGTATAGGGCTGTTCATGTTGGCATTTGTGGAGTTAGGAGTTTTTTTTCATTATATTTTAATTTAGTTTTATCAAAATATTGGTTCCTTAGTAAGTAGTTTTTTTTTTAGTTTAAGTTTTTATTCTTTTCATTTTTTTAGTCTTCTTCTTCCCCAAGGTGGGGCGGCAGCCATTAGAGCTCCCCTTGAGCTCTTGGTCGAATTTTTTTTAGCAAGTCTTAATTGTCATTAATTGAATTAGGAAGGTGTCTAGGTTCAATGTATTAGGGTTTTATCTCATAGCCGTTTTTAGTGGTCACTTAAGTAGGTTTTGGTAATTAGGGCAACATTTAAGTTTAGAAAATCGTGTTTTTCAATTAGGCCTTTTCATTACCTAGGTGAATCTTAAATTATTTGGTAGTATATTCTTAATTTAGAGTTGGCGATTTTGAGAGGGGAGGCAATTAAGGTAATTGCATTTAAAAAGTTTTTGGAAAGAGTGGATTCCCCAAAAATCGTGTGGGATATTTAAGGAGGAAATAAATTTTGGATGTGTATTAAAGTAGGAGTTACTCTTTGATCTTGGAAAGTGTTTTTGAAAATTAAACTAGAATTCCAAATTAAGTCCCACGATTTTCAGAAAGGAATAAATGCTCTTTACTCAAGTTGGGAAAGCAAAAATCGTGGGGTTTTCTTCTAAGTTGGACTTTCCATTTTCCAAAGTGAGAGTTTGAATTCAATTAAGGAGAGTAACTCCCTCATTAAGTGGGGCGGTTTTTGGAGAATCCAATTTATTTCAAAGTTTGAGCAATTACCATTATTCCCTTATTTTCCCAACCTTCTCCATTAAAATCGTGAACTTTGGATTAATTGTAGATTAATTAGGAGGTTACTACTTTAGTCTAGACCTAACCTAGTCAAATCGAGCCTAGGTTGAGTCAAACCCTAGTCTACACGTCCTTTGAGTCTAGTCAAAACCTATTCTAGCTTAAGTCAAAGCCTAGACCACACCTAGGTCGAGTCTAAGACCAAAGCCTAATCTTAGTCAAACTTAGTGGAGTCAACCCTAACCTAAGTTTAGGTCAACCTAGTCTACCTAACCTATCCTAGTCAAACCTAAGTTGGGTCAAACTTAGTTGAGTCTAAGTCAACCCGAACCTAGTTGACTAAGTCCACCCTAAACCGAGTGCAACCTAGTCTTAATAAGCCTAAGTCCAAAACCAAGACCTAACCCGAGTCAAGTTTTAGTCTAACCCAGAGTGAGTCCAAACTGAGCCTAGTTCGAGTCAACTCTAGTCTAAGTCAAACCTAATCTAGGTTAAACCAAGTTGAGTCAACCTTAACCAAGTTGAGTCAACCTTAACCAAGTTAATCCAACCCTATCCAAGTCAAGACCAAACCACACCGAGTCCACCATAGTCCTAGCTAAGTCAAACATAGCTCGAGCCTACCCAAGTTAACCCCACCTTAGCCAAGCCTAAACCGAGTCCATTGAAGTCAACCGACCCTAGTCCTAGTAGAACCCATTTCCTATTGTTTCATTTTAGTCCCATAATTTTTTGATTTACCTATAGCGATTTTTGATTAGCTAATGTAGTTATTTCTTTAATTGTTTAGCTAAAATTTATAATTGTGATTTGATTGGTGTTTGTTAGTTTATCGTTTGTTGATTAGTTAGTTAGTATAGTGTAGTTAGTTTATAGTGGGTACATCATTTAGTCATATATTTAACTACATTATTTAGTGTTTTGATTGTAATTGCATTAGTATTTCATTTAGTGCATAGTCATAACACGCATGTCATATTTCGTGTAGAGTTCATTTAGTTTTATTATAGTTAGCATCTGCATATAATCAGTTATATAGAATTAATTAAGTTTGCATTGCATGTAGATTACATTCTTAGTGGGTAAAATAGTTCAAATAGTGAATAGTGCACTCAAATAAAAACCAGATTTTTGCCCTATCACACCAGCCTTATTTTCTGTGCACAAATTCTGTGTTTTCCAAATTTTTTTCTTCTATTCACTTTATTGACGTGTTATTTAACTGCATACCAAATTTCAGCTCATTCGGAGTTGATTTGGTCAGATTTTTAAGTGTTTTGCGAAAACCGTTTTTTCTGGATTTCAAATTACAGGACTGTCGATATCCTGATTTTTCCCAGATTTGAAACGCTTATATCTGGAGTTTCAGATACTATTTTTCAATTCTGTAAAAACTGTCAGTTTGTTTAATCTGTCAGTTATAGAACAGAACAAATTTCGGAAAAATTGGACCTCGTTTTCCCTGTCAAACAGTGGTTTTCCGATAACCTGTCAGAATGCTATTTTACACTAGTTAGGGGCAGTTTCGTAATTTTCTTAATTTCGGCAATTTAGACTTGTTTTCAGTAGTTTATGCATTTTAGGAGTTTCATAATCATCATCCAGCATTAGTAGAATTAATTTGGTTAATTTTAGAATTAATTTAGTATTTTATTTAATTTTTGTTTGATAAATAGCATTTGTTTTATTATTTTCGTAAAAGTAGAATTAGTTTTAGTCATTGTTCGCATTATTAGACTAGAATACTAACTCAGTATTTTTCTGCATTTTTAGGTTGAAAAGCATATTAGTTTCCAGGGTTATTGTCCAAGTGCGAAGATTATCTAATTGGCGAAAAGATGGAAATACCCTTGGTGTGGAGCAGAAGACTGAATGCTTGTTTATTTTGATTTTAGTGATTAATTGTGGTTGTATTAACTTTATAATTGTAGATTGACATTTGCTATTAATAAATTAAATTTTCTATAAATATCGTGAGTAATTCCTGTTCCCTGAGGATTCGACCCGCACTTACCACTTTGTGGAAAGTCGGTTTTTATATTTTTGGTTGACGATTTTCCAAAGTTTTATTGAAAATAATTGTTTTTAAAAGATCATTCCAAAATATCAACCATTTACAATGCTCATCCATTCTACCTAAAGCAGGAAATGTAAATTCTCATTCAAATCTAGCTATTACAACATGTGAAATTGATTTTACAACTTCAAATGATAATTTTATCCACATATTTCTTGCCAAACAACTAAGTTAATCATGAAAAAAAAAAAATAATGGCATACATCACATGGATATCTAAAAAAAATGTTCACAAACCGAGAAATGAATGATGGAAAAGGTGGAAAGGATATATATATATATATATATATACCTATATACATATATACATATATATGTGTACATATATGGGTATATTCACATGTATATAAGTATATATATCTATGTATAGATACATATATATGTATGGGGGAATTTGTCCAAACATGTTTAAGAACACTCATGGAGGGACACATGTGAAGGCATGTGCATATATATATATATATATATATATATATATATATATATATATATATATATATATATATATATATATATATATATATATATATATATATATATATATATATATATATGTATATACGCATGCATGTATGTACTCATAATTAGAAGACTTGAGCTCATTTATACATAGGTCATGCATACAGGGTATGTCAGGGAAATCACAATTGAAAATACAATATATAAGTAACCTACAAGGGAAACATTGCTGCAATTGCAGCAAATATGTTTTACACAGGTGGGCAGTAGTAAGTGGGGAGTTAAGGATGCAGTGATGTTGGTGAACATGTGGCTGTGTGCAGGAGGTGAGGAAAGTGAAATGATGCAATGATATGACTGTATGAAGGTATGAGATTGAGGGCAGAGTGAAAGGTAAAGTGTAGCTAGACTGTCATTGTATAACGGGCATATGATGGCTTGTGAAGTGAAGTGTAACATAGTGATGCTACAAAAAGGTGAGCATTGGTACAGTAGGGGTACAGTGTGTCCCCTTTCAAACAAAAAGGAAGTAGATTTTCAAAGAATTTCTGAGACACATTGGCTTCAAAACTTGATGAAGCCATTTCGGGTGAAGTACCATCAACCTGCTTATTGAAATCTGTAATTATCTGTTTCCTTGAACCTAAACATCAAGAGATGTCTTCCCCAAAACTCCACCATATGGAGAAATTTGTGGGAAAGAAACTGTCTTAGCAAACAAAGGGTTTACTGTGTAGCCCTTATTTCCAAAACCTAGGCCATAATACTGTGACAACCTAGTTGTTCATAGCAGTCCAGCATCTAAGACGTCAGAAGGTTATGACTATCTATTATGAAGCAAAGTTTTGAAAGTTTCTATTGTAATAATGTTCACACGCTCAGTAAATTCAGGCAAATGAAGGCTGGATTCTAAATGGGAAAAAGCTGTGATAGTGGAGCTTACTGATATGGCTAATACATGGATTATCTAGGTAGTTACATATCAGACCTTGAGGGTTCTGATTCATTAGAATGAATTTCCCGAGAGGAATGAAAAAGGTGTTTGACCACTCGTACTTGCATTTGCCAAAGATAGCCTACAAATCTTCATGGTTTTCCATTGAAACCCTCAGCAGGTCACTCATATTTCCATAATACCCATGTCTAAATAAAACATCCTTCGAATGGAATAATCATTTGTTCTGAATATATACAACCAACAAACGAAGCCATATAAAATGAATATATTCAAAACAAACTATTCCTATAACATGTTGCTTCAATATACACGTTAGACTATCCCATCTTCATATTAAAAGAGCAATTTAAATAACAAAATTAACTAAGACTAGTACAGTGGGTGGAAAAACATATCTAAGCAATAATGCTAAAAAAAAAAAATAGATGACCGGAAGCAAGAGCGATCTTGTGGATTTGATGGTAATGCTAAAAATCTCTCTAAAACAAAATGTATAATGGCAAGCAAGTAATCTGTAAATGCTGGACTTGGGCCTGATTTGATCATTTCTCTGAGCATCTGGAAATGCTGAAGGATGCATTAAGACCATCAACCAACCCAAGAAACTGAGTGGCGATGGTGATTTCTGCAGATCGATCCTCCATGACAGATAAGGCTCATAGAACTGAGATGTTAAAGTATTTTGCAATGATATCTCCATATCGGTATATACTGTAAACATTACCTGGGCTATTTCTAATATAGTTACCAATTTTCAGAGCTACAACTTGATGATTCAAAAGAATGTGAATAACAACCTGCAGGGACTAGCAAAATGTGATGCTATGAACAAGTATATAATGAAATTAACTTGTCTCACAAAAATATTTGAACTTACCTTTGCAACTGTGTCAAAAAAAAGAAATGTTTCCCTGGTGATTGTTTGGTATGCTTTTGCAGCGAATGGAATAGCAATTTACAACAAGTACTTACAGCTAATAAAGAAAAATAATTTTCCACAGCAAATGAGAGGAACTTATGACGAAGCAGATGCAAATATGGGTCCCGTAAAATTAATGCAGTGGACTATTTATCAAACTCATTCCAGATATGAGATTCTCGAGATTAAGAATAATGAACTTCACAAAAGATTAATGGAATTTTAATCTTGTTTCCTCATACCTTGACAAATAAGACAGACCTCCTTTATGAATGATGAATACTTACCACTTCTTAAATTCCTCAAATTTCTCCACCCCAGACATGTCGCTGGCCAACCACTGATCTAGCTTGTTTTGAATGTTCCCACCATCGGAATCTGACCCGAGGCCTCCATAAGATATTTACAACTAACTTAAATTAGAAGGAATGATCAAGTTGATGACTGCAACTGATATGAATCTGGTATGCTGCAAACTGTGGAGAACTCTAGCAATACTGAAGCACCATAGAGGTGGTAAATCTAACAACATAGGTTCGAAAGTCAACGAAAAATCTGATTAACTGCAAACTGGGAATTACGACCAGGGGCCAGAAAATTGGATAACCTTAAGAGCAGATCGAAAATTAGCATAAAAGCAAGACACAAATTACAAAACAGTCAAATGTAAAGAAATGCAAGAAAACATGAAAAATGAGGGATCAAATGTCAATCAAACATCAAAATAAACACAGGGAATCAAGAAAATCATGGGTTTATCGAAACAACGAAAAGCAAGAAGATAGCATAACATTTATTCATAGCTTACCTAATGATTTCGCTGCAAATACATAACAGAGGTTAGTATTTCATTGATTGACCTTAGATGGTGGAATTGGCATGGCAGGGAAAGCGTGATGAAGGTGCCAATCTATTCTTCAAGAGGAAAAACCACCAAACTGCAATAAAAAAAATTTCCAGCAAAGCTATATCCAAGAGACATTGTCACATACTGACAACAAGCATTCCTCACAACCACAAGCTATTAACGCCGATTCCATATTTGTGAATTGACTATCATTGAGATGTTCAGCAACATCCATGACTCTCTTGGTCAAATCTACATATGCCAAGCCCATCGTATACTCATTTTCCCTAAAGTCGGGAAACACTGCAGCAATAGCAGGCAATTCCTGTCTTGGACAACCTCCAGTTCGATTCCCCTACCCTCATATAATTCCAAGGTATGACCGATTCTCTCAAGAAGAAAATCACGAGCAAATGTTTCAAACCTGTTTTGCTAATACTCACACTTGAAATAGCATTGGGACCACTGCCAAGGTGCCATAGAACAGTAGTAATCCGATAGTATATTTTCTCTGCAATGATATACCTTACAATGGATGCCAATTGACAAGCAGACTCAAGAAACAATCCTGACATAGGGTATTATGCAGAGAAAAACATATGAAATATGTGAATCTTATGTATGCAATTTGAAACAGGGAGCGGATCCAAAGAAAACGAAATCGAGACGATGAGATATAACAAGAAATTGAAGGACTAAGGAAAATTTGTAAATAAAATAAAAAAAAATGTTGGAATCCGAGGATTCCTATTGATATAGCAATTGATGGGTCGATTTTGCTATACGCAGGTCGACCCATCATTTTGCCTTATGAAGAAAAGGAAGAAAATAAAAAAAAATTGAAAAATCAGAAGAAAACCGGGTGACGTTACAAGAGGAAAAAGAGATCCCTAAAAGTGATAGAGAGTAAAGAATCACTTACCTATAATTGCAAACGCTTCAGAGTAGTTGGCTCCCTTCCGTCAGATGAGAAAAACCCTAGGAAATAAGCAGAAGGAAAAGCAAGAGGGAGGAAAAGGGGGGGGAAGTTGAAGATGGTCTTATCGCGAAGAAGAAGAAGGCGGAGAGACAACAGATGATAAAGGGGATCGTCGAAGTAAAAAAGAGGTGCAGGGGTGAAGATGGATCGTCGAAGGAGAAGAAGGTGGAGGGGTGGAAGACGATCGTGAAGGAGAAAGAGGAGACAATGGCAGGGTGAAAACGGATCAGATGTATGAAGAAAGATGCGGGGGTGAGAAGCGGTCCGGTGAAGAAGACCATGCGTGCTTCTCTTAAAGGGATGGGAGGATGATTCAGTTGCAAATTGAGGGTTCAGGGAGTTTTTGTTGGTGATGGACGGGAGATGGAGGGCTCTGGAGGTTTCGGTGGAAGCCATGGGGGGGTGAAGAAGCGGGGAAGAAGGTTCTGGAGAGGAGGGGGGAGGCGCCTTTGTCCCTCTCTTCTACGAAGAGTCTTCATCAAAACCCTAAAAGAAGACAAATTTCAAAGGGACCCCTCATTTTTCAGGTTTTTTGCACATAGGGGGCTCCCTAACAAATTTTTGCAAAAAGAAGTTTTCTCAAAAACCCGATTTTTCAAAAAGGGGGTTTTCAAAAAGATTATTTTGCAAAGAATGGTTTTTCAAAAAGAGGTTTTCTTCAAAAACTAATTTTTTGTTTCTTTTCTATTTTGCATTTTCTAATTTTTTTTGTATTTTTGTAGTAGAAAACTAAAATTTTAAAAGAAAACAAAGTTTTAAACACTAAATTTTTGTATTTTTCTGAGAAATATTTACGAAGAGTATTTTTCTGAGGGTTTCAGACCATTTTGGAGAAATTTCTTCAGAAAGTGAGTTTGGACCCAAGTTTTGAGAAAATGTTCGAGTTTTTAAAACTCAAATCAAGGAATACAACGTAATGGATCCAAACGGATGTCGGATGAACTCTCCGAGCTATTTAAAGGCTATTTTTGGTATTTTCTATAATTTTAATTTAAAATTTGAACAAGGAAACTCGGATTTGGATCTGGACATTGGAGCCAGATCCGAAATTAATTTAAACATATGAAATGAATTTTAATTTCAATAAAACTTGAGAAATGAACCAGAATTTAGATTTAAAATGACTTATTTACTCAAAAAATGAATTTAGGGGCAAAAGGGGAATATTTAAAAGATTTTGAAAAATTTGGGGTGTTCACAGATGCCCCTCTTTGCTACTAAGCCGGTTGAAAGCCGAGCTTAGTGGCAAAGAAAACACTCCAAATTTTAAAAAATGCCCCAGTCAGCAGATCTGAACTGGGTCTGGAGGAATTTACGGCTTTTTAGGCTTAAAACCTTATCCTGAATGGCTTTGGGAGGACGAAATCCTCGAAAATGATATAATTGAATGATAGATATGAGGAAATCGTGGTGGGACTTTGGGCGAAGATCCCGAGAAAATGATGAAAGATAAGAAGTTTGATCAAGTCTCATGAATGAGGCGAGATCAGCCTTTGAATGACTCAGGTTTAGCCCTTAACCTGGATGGGACGAAGATATATCAAAGTGAATTGAATGGGGAAAGGAATATGTGAGGACTTTGATGGGACATTTATGAGAAAATGTCTTGCGAGATGAAGCTCAAATGGGATCCTGTCCTGGATGGATATACAAAGCATGAATTCCTCGATGGGAAGAATCATGATGGGATTGGAGGAAAATACCTCGTCGAAACGAGACTCAGGTTTAACCCAAACCTGAAAAAGGAAGGTACCTCGATGCACGAGGTTCAGGCTTAACCCTTAACCTGAAGGGGACGGATGAACTTGGGCGTCTCATTGCTGAGACTGAAACCAACTTTTGAATTTAATGACCTCTCGCAGGAAGTATAGGTTTTGACCCTTAACCTGAGTGGGAACAACCATACGGTTTTCTTGAAACCGTGATGGGACAGGAGAGATACTTCAACTAAATGGGGTAACTCTTTTGGAAGATATAAACAACGCTAGGTTGCATCAAAATGGATATTGAATATTTATTTCAATCTTAGAATATCTAGAAAATTTTGCCAATAAGATAAATTTATAGTTGACTTCAATGCTTGAAAATGTGCACATGTGTGCAAAGATATCTCCTCTTTTACCTAAACTATTTCCTCCAACGAGGTTAACTTCTTGGTTTTTAAGAGTCAAATTCAATAATTTTAGCGCTGATGATTTTCTTCAAGGAAGTTATCTATTTCCCTGATATGAGAAAAGAAAAAATATTCTCAATTTCATAAAAGCAAGTAGTGAAAAGACATTGATAAAAGAATTTTGCATGAGAAAAAGATGGCTTCTGGCAATTTAGGCAGTTTGATATCTGGGTTTTTTTTTTCCATGATGATCTTCTGGCACTCTTTTTGAGTCATTGGGATTTTTCGGGCTTTTATATCATCCTTCATTTTGGATGTTCCTAACTTTTTCTCTCTTTTTCAGGGAAGGGTACGTCACAAACTCCTTCATCTTTGAGATGTTTCGATCCTTCTTTTATCTCAGGGATTATATATGATGGTGGCTCAAAAGGTCTTTTAGGTGATAGCTGAAATCAAATATCATTTAAGGTTTGTCGGTAGGTCCATCACATCCGCCTTCATCCCTGGAAGGATCCGTCACAAACTCCGTCATCTTGGAGATGTTTCAGATCTTCTTTGGCCCCGGGGGTCTACTCGCTTAATTCGCCTTCATCTTGACGACAATTGAGGGATCCCTTTTGCAGATATTTGATTGCAGCTTTAAAATGGATAAGAAGATATGGATTTGAGGGGATTCTTTTATGGCTTGAGATATTTCCACTGCCTGATTGCCAGATAGCCGTCTTTAAACACGTGCCAAAGCTATGATCAATATCAATTCGTTTCTGGCTTTTCAATGTCATCGAATATTTCCTTTGCCAATCATACCGAGGATATTTCTCTCATCCTTTTGGTTGATCAACAGGAAAAAGATTTGAATTTTACCTCTTTTCCACAAAAGGTTTCATTTTTATGAAGAAAATACTAGAGGTAATTCTTTTGTGCAGTAAGAATATTGGAATCAACAGGTATTTTTAGCAAATTGGCAAAGCTTTCAAGGATCCTTTCGTGAAATAATCACTCAATATAAATTTTGACAAAACCTTGAGCTGAAACTTGGGAAGGAATATTTAGATCTTTGTTTTGACCGACCAGCTCGAAAGCAGGATTTTGATTGCCCGACCAGCTCGAAAGCAGGATTTGATTGTCCGACCAGCTCGAAAGCAGGATTTGTTTGACCGACCAGTTCGAAAGCAGGATTTGATTGCCCGACCAGCTCGAAAGTAGGATTTGTTTGACCAACTAGCTCGAAAGCAGGATTTGTTTGACCGACCAGCTCGAAAGTAGGATTTTTGAAAGTACCAGCTCGAAAGCAAGATTTTGGTTGCCCGACCAGCTCGAAAGCAGGATTTGTTTGGCCGACCAGCTCGAAAGCAGAATTTTTGGAAGTACCAGCTCGAAAGCAGGATTTTTTGGAAGTACCAGCTTGAAAGCAGGATTTTTGGTTGCCCGACCAGCTCGAAAGCAGGATTTGTTTGACCGACCAGCTCGAAAGCAGGATTTGTTTGCCCGACCAGCTCGAAAGCAGGATTTGATTGCCCGACCAGCTCGAAAGCAGGATTTGATTGCCCGAACAGCTCGAAAGCAGGATTTTTGGTTGCCCGACCAACTCGAAAGCAGAATTTGTTTGACCGACCAGCTCGAAAGCAGGATTTGTTTGCCCGACCAGCTCGAAAGCAGGATTTGATTGCCCGACCAGCACGAAAGCAGGATTTGATTGCCCGACCAGCTCGAAAGCAGGATTTTTGGTTGCTCGACCAACTCGAAAGCAGGATTTGTTTGACCGACCAGCTCGAAAGCAGGATTTGTTTGCCCGACCAGCTCGAAAGCAGGATTTGATTGCCCGACCAGCTCGAAAGCAGGATTTGTTTGACCGACGAGCTCGAAAGCAGGATTTTTTGGAAGAATGATTGATATTGACAGATTTGTGACCCGAAGGTTTGAGTATGGACATTTGATGAAATCGTAACCTGAAGGCTTGACAGTGATAGACTTTGATGAGATTGTAACCCGAAGGCTTGAAATTTTGAGAGATATAGACAAAATTGTGACCCGAAGGCTTGAAGATGATATACTTTGATGAAGTTGTGACCCGAAGGCTTGAAGATGATAGACATTGACAAAATGGTAACCCGAGGGCTTGATAATGAAAGACATTTGATGAATTGATAGACATTTGATGAGAATTTAGGATATAATAGACAATGATTCAGGTTTATCCCTTAACCTGAAAGGGAAGAGGGAAATTTTTGAGGATATACTTGAGACTTGAATTTAGAAGAAATATGACAAGATTTATGATTTAGGATATAGGATTTAGATGGACCAGCACATTTGGTTGTATGTGGTCCAATTTTTCAGAATTAACCCCTTGTCCTGAACGAGAAAAAGAATAAAATTTAAACAGATAGAAGGAAAATAAAATTTGATGAAATATTGATAAAAAAATGGAGGAAATTTTTGAGGAAATTTATTTACTTTGTAAAAGAATTCTCACAAGTAGCAGTTGTTGCTCCTATGAGCGATCTCAGGATTATCCCTTATCCTGAGAAAAGAATTCCTCGAATGTCGAGGTTCAGGTTTATCCCTTAACCTGAAAGGGGAAATAATAGAATTTAAGAAAAGGAATTTAGAAAATCAATTTGATGAGACTTGTATTTGTAAAAAGAATTCTCATAGGTAACATCATTGCCCCTACGAGAGGTCTCAGGATTATCTCTTATCCTGAATTTAAAGAATTTAAATGAAGAAAAATTGATATAAATTTAGAAAATCAAATGAAGGTTTACGAAACTTGTATTTACAAAAGAATCCTCATAGGTAGCGTTATGGCTCCTACGAGGGGTTTCAGGATTTTCCCTTATCCTGAATGGGAAAGACAAATTTAGTGAAGGGAAATTGATATAAATCTAGAAAATCAATAAAGATTGATAAAGCTTGTATTTACAAAAGAATCCTCATAGATAGCGTTATTGCTCCTACGAGGGGTTTCAGGATTTTCCCTTATCCTGAATGGGAAAGACAAATTTAGTGAAGGGAAATTGATATAAATCTAGAAAATCAATAAAGATTGATAAAGCTTGTATTTACAAAAGAATTCTCATAGGTAGCGTTATTGCTCCTACGAGGGGTTTCAGGATTTTCCCTTATCCTGAATGGGAACACCTCGAACAACGAGGGTCAGGTTTATCCCTTAACCTGAAAGGGCAAAGAAATTGATAAAATTTAATAGAATTGAGAAAAAACTTAATAAAACATGATAGAACTGATGTAAACTTTGACAAAAAATATGAATAAAATGAATGAAACTGATAAAGATATCAAATCAACTGAAAGTTTATAAGATTCAAAAGGAAAAGGAGTTTTTCTGATCCTGCCTGCATGGGATCTTGAAAGGAAAATGTTTTATTAAAAGATAGGTGAAAAATCATTTTAGGGAAGAAAGTCCACTATAAGGAGAATGATCAGTGTGAGATCTGATCCTTTTTAAAAGGAATCATCATGAGGGTTAATTTTGAAGATAATGGTTTGAAAAACCCATTTTAAGAAAAATCAATGTGATAGTTTACTTTGAAGAAGATTAGATCAAAATATTGAATTTTTGGTGATCATGAAGAAGTTTTTGCAGAAATTCTCAAGATTTTTAGGATTTTGAAAATCCTCATAGGTAATATCATTTCTCTCATGATGATGTTTTGGGATTGTCCCTTATTTTGAAAAGAATAGGAAAAATACAAATTTTTCAAAATAAAGTATTTGATATCAACGGATATGAAGAAAATTGACATTTCATTGATAGAAAATATTTGATAACAACGACTGAAATATTTACAAGTTTGTTGACCAAAGGTCACAAAAGACTGGGACTGAGTTGTCCCTATTAGGTGACTGAAAAAGAAAGAAAGCAGAAAAAAATATTGACATGGTTCGGGAAGCTAAGCCAGGACGGGTGGCTACTCTTCTTCTTAATCTTCTACCAGCAGCTTTTTGTCAATGCAGTCTTGGACGATGTTTTTGAAAACAAAGCAGTGCTCGATGTCGTGCCCCATCGCCCGATGGAATTTGCAGAACTGATCCTTGAACCTTCCCATAGTCACAGGTGGATCTGCTACCTTGGGAAGTTTAACCATCTCTTTTGTTGTCATATACTCAAGAACTTCCTCAAGTGTTTGCTCTAGGGGGGTAAACTCACAGTCATATCCCCAACCATCGTGCTTTGGTTTTCCTTGAGGCTTTGACTCTAATTGGATGCTTGAGGGAGGGCTGTCATTCTGCTTGTTGATCCCACTCTTTTGACTGAAACAGTCATCTCTGCCTGACCCGCCAGTGTGGTTCTTTCTGCCACCTCTTTTGTTTTTGCCATTGTTGTTGGAGGAACTGGTAGAAAAGGTAAAAGTGGTTTTCTTTTTCACATCCTGACTGCCTCCTGCCAAGGTGATGCCATGATAGGTTCCATTCTCTAATCCCATTTCGAGCCATTCGACTCGCTCTATTAACTTGATGAAGGATTTAGACGGAGAAGTGGAGATCAGACCCTTCAGAGGTTGAGAGAAATTGTTCAAAATTATTGAGAGTGCATGCCCCTCTGATATCGGATCTTTCATCCGGTTGCAGGTGGATCTCCATCTATGAATGAAATCTTTTGCCCTCTCATTGTCATTTTGCTTTAGGTTGAAAAGATGGTTGAGGGTAGGCAGAGCCTCAATATTGAAGAGAAACCTTTCAATGAACAAGTTGATGACTTTGTCAAATTCTCGCAGTTCAATCGGGTTGATGTGATCGGTATACCATCTTGCTGCAACTCCCTCCAGACTGCGTGGAAAGCATAAGAATAAAGCCCTATTGTTCTTTCTGAATCGGTTGCACTCGGCGAAAAATATGGCCTGATGAGCCTTGGGGTTGCCGGTCCCATCAAATTTTATGAATTTACGAGGAAGATCTTTCCAGTTGTCATCTCCTTCTAGGCCGTCATAAAAATCTGCACCGGTGTAGACCCTTTTGCCTTTGTCCTGGGTTTGTAAGTCTTTGATCGCACGAGTCATTTCTCTCATTTTCTCCTGCATCGGATCTTCTGCTGGGATCTGACCTTTGGCTTTGCTTGCTGACTCGTGCCCCTTGTTGACCTTCTTGGGCTGATACAAGGGATTGTGAAAATATGTCGGTTGCTCTTCCTCTGAGTCCTCCTCTACTGACTCTGAAGTGTTGTCATACTGAACTTGCTTCTTGCTGCCTTTTCCCTTGGCTTTGCTTTTAGAAGATATTTTCTCAGGGTTTTCCTCAGTCTGTTCAGACATCATTTTGGCCATCACTTTCTGAAACAATCTGTATGTAGCTGAGTCAACATTGCTATCTGCTTCTTGGCCTTGTTGTTTGGATGACCTGATGGAGCTCATTTCTTCTCCTTCACTGTCACTTTGCTGGGGCACTGTTTCCTTTCCAGTCCTCGTCTGAACCATGATGAAATATCAATGTCCTCTCTGAAGGTAAGAATGGGATATTTAGAAAAATTTTGGAGGAAATTATGAAGGAAGAAATCAAAGTCTGATGATGAAAATATCCCATTACGAGGCATTGGGTTGTCACCCAAAAATTTGTGAAAAACACATTGTTTTTCTGAAAAAGGATAAACAAATATTTAATTTTGAAAGGGACATATCCTGACAAAAATTTATTTTACAAAAGAATTTGAAATAGGATATTTAAAGAAAAATTTGAAGAATTGCAGGCAGGATCGAAGAATTTGAAGAAATCAAAAGAATAAAGGGAAAATACACCTGGGTTAAAAATAGAGAAATTTTTTGAATAATACATACCCAGGGTTTCGAAAAATATAGGAAAGATATAAAATATCATACAATCATAGATATACAAACAAAAGATGTACAAACAGCACTCCCTAAAGCTGACTCTATATGCAATATTCGAAATGGCAAATAGGACCTTAATCCTAACTCTAAGATTTATATCATCTGATTCCAATCAAGGTAAACCGATATACTCAAGCCGAAGCTCGAAGTACGTGGCATATAAAGATATCTCTCCGGTTCTAAGGTAATGGCTTCCCAACATCCTTGAGCACCTACCGATATACCTCGGACTATGGCCCTTAGGTACGTGGTAGGGGGGCGTGAACCCAAATAAGTGGTCCAGTTGTGAGGCTCTCTCCCGAACTATGGTTCAGTGAGACAGCCCAGCAACGTGAAGACCGGGACAATATAGGTAAGGAGGTTTTTGAAAACATGATCAACATGCAATAAGATCAAAAGGTTCTAATGCAAGTCCTAAAGAGATAGATTTAAATGAGAAGAAGCATACACTTGCATACATTGTTTTGCATTCAATCCCTAAAATTGAGGAGAGTTGTATTTAAGACTTAAGTCTAATGTGAACATGGATATAATCTCCTCAATATGGTCCTACCAAACCATACTTAGATCCTATATGCAAATAATGTCAGCTTAGGACAAAGTCTAGGCTTCTAAGATTTGCATGGAAAATGTAGCTGACATATGTTAGAATAAAGACTTAGATTATATAAATGCAAAGCAAAGGCATAAATTCAACCGGACGAAGACGAGTCCCATCACGGTCGCCAAAACTGTGATCATCGCAAAATTTTTCCTCTCTCGTTAGTTTCTCTCTCTTCCTTCTCTTTTCCTTTTCTAACCTCTATTTTCCTCCTTTTTGAAGGGAGAAGAATAAAAGAAAGAAAAGAAAAAGAAAAAGAGAAAAGAAAAGAAAGAAAAAGAGAAGAGGAACTATTTTGCGCGGTCTCACTTGACCTTAATTTGGAAATATTTAGAAATAACTCGCCTCCGTTTTGAAAATTTGCGGGAAAATGGAGAGACGGGATTTGCTCGTCGGTACGAGGTTCGACCGTTCCTAGCGCCTTTACCAGGGGTAATCGAACCAAGGATCGAATCTATGCCTTTTTGCTTTGCCTAAATATAATCTAAGAATTTATCCTAAAGAGCTAAATGCACAAAGAATCATGCTTGTGCAATGCAAGGATGTATGCTCCTTTTGAAAGATGTTTTGAAAATTTCCAAGTGTTCTGAGATGAACTTGGCAAGGGAATGAAGAAATGATTGAATTTAACTTAGAACTTGAGATAGATCAGAGAAGTTCTAAGTCTTTGAAGTAAATTAGAGTTTGGAAGAGTAAATCTTGATTTTGAGAAGGAATGATTTAAAGCTTTGAAAGGAAAGGAAATGAAGTTTCAAAGTCAGAAATGGACTTTGAATTTGAACTTGAATTTAGAAAAAGAAAGGAATACTTGGGATGAGATTGAATTTAAACTTTGAAGTTTGAGATTTAGAATGGACCTAAGAAGGTCAAATGGTATTTAAAAACATAAATGGATTTAGGAAGTTCAGATGAGATCTGAAAACGGAATTGGATTTGAAATCTAGAATTGGGAATGGAATTGGATCTAAAGATGGATTTAAGATCTGAGATCTAAGACCTGATATAAAATTGGGCTCTGGATCCTAAGATGGATTTGGATCTGAAATCTGAGATCCAAATGTAGAATTGGGTCCTGGATCCTAGAATGGATTAGGATCTGAAGTTTAAGATCCAATATGTGATTGAATTCTGGATCCTAAAGTGGAACTGGATCTGAAGTTAGAGATCCAATGTAGAGTTAGACTCTGGATCCTAAGATGGATTTGGATCTGAAGTCTGAGATCCAAGGTGAAATTGGATTCTGGATCCTATAAGGAAATTGAATCTGAAGTCTAAGATCCAAAGTGAAATTGGAGTCTGGATCCTAAGGAGGAATTGGATATGAAATCTGAGATCCAATTTAGAGTTGGATTCTGGATCCTAAGATGGATTTGGATCTGAAGTCTAAGATCCAAAAGTGAAATTTGTTCTGGATCCTATAAGGAAATTGGATCTGAAGTCTGAGATCCAAAAGTGGAATTGGAGTTTGGATCCTAAAGAGGAATTGGATCTGAAGTCTGAAATCCAATATGAGTGTTGAATCCTGGATCCTAAAAATGGATTTGGAATTAAATTCAGAAGATGAATCAAGAACCTCCAAGTTTAATTTGAACTTGGAAAATGGATTTTAGAAATTGAATCTTGAATATACAAATGAATTTCTAAGTTAAATTGGATTTTGAATTTAAGATAGAATTTGGAATTTGAAATATAAGATGATTCTGAAGTTTCAAAGTCAAATGGGACTTTGAAATTGAATTCTTGAATCCTTTTGAGAAATAGAATTGAATTTGAATTTATAAATAGGATTTGATATGAGAAATGAAGGAGAAGAATCACTTGGATTTATGAAAAAGAATTTTAAAAAAAACATGATGCGATTCTATCCTAAATGATGAATGACTTTAAATTTTTGAAATTGGATTTTGAAAAGATATTTCATTCTTTAAATGAATTAAAATAAGATTGAAGATATAATACATCCTTGACTATGGTCATTGAATGTATTATATAATAATCTATATTTAGATTCAAGTAAAGAATAAAATACATTTGGTGCTTTTATAGAATTTAAAATGAAATGAACTCTCAATATACCCTGACTATGGCCATTGGTATATATTTTGAGTTAATTTTAAATTAAATTCTGATAAAAGAAGAAAATATTTAGGGAAAATATGATGAATTTTGAAAATGGATCTAGTGTGGATTCAGTGTTATTTCGTAAAAGATAAAATACTAAGTTTTGTCCACACCCTGACTATGGCCATTGATATGGATCATCAACTTAGTATCAGTTACCTCTTACGAAATGGTGCACGTGCCATTCGTGTTTCACCATTGTGAGAATTTGAGAAATAAAGGCAAAAATGCATGAGAACAAGCAATTTATGATGTTTACTGATGATGCATGAAATGCACATCGTGTAAACAAGTTTTTCATGCATTTTGTATCAAGTTTAAGGTTTTAAACCCATGTTTAGATGTATTTTGATAGTAAGGGGCTATGGTTCGAATTTCAGAAAAATCAGAGTTAAAATGAGGGAGTTATGGATATTTCAGTGTTTGGGCACGGATTTCGAGGTGGATCGGATCCATATCCGACCCAATTAGGTCAATTGGACCTTGGATCAACTCTTAGAAAGCCCAAAACCCAACCCACACGCCTATCCATATCCATTTCAAAAAGTTTTTCTGAAAACCCCCCAGAAAGAGGCGCCTAGAAAATATATTTTTTATAACAGTGTTTTTGCAAATTCCAAAAAGTATAAATATACTTTTTAGAGAAGCCCTAGGCGTCTTTGGCTGTGTTTGGACGCCACTTGCAGTGAATCTACTCCAGCAACTCCTTCCTCTCCATCTTCCCCACGTGTTGGCCATTGAAGACCGGTCTATGCTTGATTTTCAAGCATATTTTCAATCTTTCTTTCGTTTCTTTTCATTTCTTTCTTGTTCCTTGCTGTCTTTTCACCACTTTTCTGTATTTTTGCAGGTGTAGCAGAGGTGGAGACCATTAACCTTGGGCGGGAGTGCGCAACACACCACCAAGGTGAGCCGGCCCTACCTCCATCCGACTTTCTACACCCTCCGATCGAGAATCGGCTCACATTCCATCGTCGGTGGATCTCCAACGTGTAGCATCTGCAAAGATGCCGTTTTTTGGTGAAGTACAGCATTCTCGAACTGCGTAGGACGTCCATCTCCAGCCACGGTCCGCTCTTCTTCATCCCCCCCGGTCGTCGGATCTTCCAAAAGGTAGGTCTTCTTCTTCCTTCTCTTCTAGATAAAACCGAATTGGGTGTTGGTTTTCTTTTTATTTTATTTTCTGTGTGTTTCTTATTTTTCTTTTTGTTTTAACCTTAGATTAGATTTCGTGCATAGGCCAGCACGTTAGATTAGGTTTATGTGTTTGTTTGATTCATTGAAATCGATATTTTTTAGATTTTTCATTCTCTTCATTAAAATCGGCTAGATCTTCATCTAGCCGATCCTTCAAATTTCTCATAGGGGTTCTTGGGTCTGTTCTACTGAAAAACCATTTAGAAAATAATTCATTTTGATTCATCTTAGTCGGTTTTTGTGTGGGTTGCATTTGATTTTGATTGAAAAGCAAAATCCAAAAATCGGCTAGACTCATTCTAGCCGATTCTTGATTTTCACAAAAAATTAAATTTTTTGTTTTGATATTTTTGTTTTGTCCAGCATGTGTACTGTGTTGTTTTGCTGAAAATCTCATTAGAAAATTTCATTTTAGTTTATTTTATTCGTGGGTTGTGCTTGTGTTGATTTTATTTTTGAAAAAGAAAAAAAAATCGGCTAGGATTATTCTAGCCGATCTTTGTGTTTTTGTTAAATGTATGTGTTGATGTGGGTAAATGGTGTAGTTGCTGTGTGTTTTAGGTGTTAACAGCAGTATATAGTTGTGTTAGTTCATTTCATTCGTTTAGGATAGTTCTAAATAATCGTTTTTAGTATTTTGCATTTTTGGTGTTTTGGATCTATTGAAAAACAAAAATTGCAAAAGTCGATTTTTCAATTCTTTATGTTCTTAACAAATTCCAGTATAGGGCTGTTCATGTTGGCATTTGTGGAATTAGGAGTTTTTTTTCATTATATTTTAATTTAGTTTTATCAAAATATTGGTTCCTTAGTAAGTAGTTTTTTTTTTTTTTAGTTTAAGTTTTTATTCTTTTCATTTTTTTAGTCTTCTTCTTCCCCAAGGTGGGGCGGCAGCCATTAGAGCTCCCCTTGAGCTCTTGGTCGAATTTTTTTTAGCAAGTCTTAATTGTCATTAATTGAATTAGGAAGGTGTCTAGGTTCAATGTATTAGGGTTTTATCTCATAGCCGTTTTTAGTGGTCATTTAAGTAGGTTTTGGTAATTAGGGCAGCATTTAAGTTTAGAAAATCGTGTTTTTCAATTAGGCCTTTTCATTACCTAGGTGAATCTTAAATTATTTGGTAGTATATTCTTAATTTAGAGTTGGCGATTTTGAGAGGGGAGGCAATTAAGGTAATTGCATTTAAAAAGTTTTTGGAAAGAGTGGATTCCCCAAAAATCGTGTGGGATATTTAAGGAGGAAATAAATTTTGGATGTGTATTAAAGTAGGAGTTACTCTTTGATCTTGGAAAGTGTTTTTGAAAATTAAAGTAAAATTCCAAATTAAGTCCCACGATTTTCAGAAAGGAATAAATGCTCTTTACTCAAGTTGGGAAAGCAAAAATTGTGTGGTTTTCTTCTAAGTTGGACTTTCCATTTTCCAAAGTGAGAGTTTGAATTCAATTAAGGAGAGTAACTCCCTCATTAAGTGGGGCGGTTTTTGGAGAATCCAATTTATTTCAAAGTTTGAGCAATTACCATTATTCCCTTATTTTCCCAACCTTCTCCATTAAAATCGTGAACTTTGGATTAATTGTAGATTAATTAGGAGGTTACTACTTTAGTCTAGACCTAACCTAGTCAAACCGAGCCTAGGTTGAGTCAAACCCTAGTCTACACGTCCTTTGAGTCTAGTCAAAACCTAGCCTAGCTTAAGTCAAAGCTTAGACCACACCTAGGTCGAGTCTAAGACCAAAGCCTAATCTTAGTCAAACTTAGTGGAGTCAACCCTAACCTAAGTTTAGGTCAACCTAGTCTACCTAACCTATCCTAGTCAAACCTAAGTTGGGTCAAACTTAGTTGAGTCTAAGTCAACCCGAACCTAGTTGACTAAGTCCACCCTAAACCGAGTGCAACCTAGTCTTAATAAGCCTAAGTCCAAAACCAAGACCTAACCCGAGTCAAGTTTTAGTCTAACCCAGAGTGAGTCCAAACCGAGCCTAGTTCGAGTCAACTCTAGTCTAAGTCAAACCTAATCTAGGTTAAACCAAGTTGAGTCAACCTTAACCAAGTTAATCCAACCCTATCCAAGTCAAGACCAAACCACACCGAGTCCACCATAGTCCTAGCTAAGTCAAACATCAAAATAAACACAGGGAATCAAGAAAATCATGGGTTTATCGAAACAACGAAAAGCAAGAAGATAGCATAACATTTATTCATAGCTTACCTAATGATTTCGTTGCAAATACATAACAGAGGTTAGTATTTCATTGATTGACCTTAGATGGTGGAATTGGCATGGCAGGGAAAGCATGATGAAGGTGCCAATCTATTCTTCAAGAGGAAAAACCACCAAACTGCAATAAAAAAAATTTCCAGCAAAGCTATATCCAAGAGACATTGTCACATACTGACAACAAGCATTCCTCACAACCACAAGCTATTAACGCCGATTCCATATTTGTGAATTGACTATCATTGAGATGTTCAGCAACATCCATGACTCTCTTGGTCAAATCTACATATGCCAAGCCCATCGTATACTCATTTTCCCTAAAGTCGGGAAACACTGGAGCAATAGCAGGCAATTCCTGTCTTGGACAACCTCCAGTTCGATTCCCCTACCCTCATATAATTCCAAGGTATGACCGATTCTCTCAAGAAGAAAATCACGAGCAAATGTTTCAAACCTGTTTTGCTAATACTCACACTTGAAATAGCATTGGGACCACTGCCAAGGTGCCATAGAACAGTAGTAATCCGATAGTATATTTTCTCTGCAATGATATACCTTACAATGGATGCCAATTGACAAGCAGACTCAAGAAACAATCCTGACATAGGGTATTATGCAGAGAAAAACATATGAAATATGTGAATCTTATGTATGCAATTTGAAACAGGGAGCGGATCCAAAGAAAACGAAATCGAGACGATGAGATATAACAAGAAATTGAAGGACTAAGGAAAATTTGTAAATAAAATAAAAAAAATGTTGGAATCCGAGGATTCCTATTGATATAGCAATTGATGGGTCGATTCTGCTATACACAGGTCGACCCATCATTTTGCCTTATGAAGAAAAGGAAGAAAATAAAAAAAAATTGAAAAATCAGAAGAAAACCGGGTGACGTTACAAGAGGAAAAAGAGATCCCTAAAAGTGACAGAGAGTAAAGAATCGCTTACCTATAATTGCAAACGCTTCAGAGTAGTTGGCTCCCTTCCATCAGATGAGAAAAACCCTAGGAAATAAGCAGAAGGAAAAGCAAGAGGGAGGAAAAGGGGGGGAAGTTGAAGATGGTCTTATCGCGAAGGAGAAGAAGGCGGAGAGACAACAGATGATAAAGGGGATCGTCGAAGTAAAAAAGAGGTGCGGGGGTGAAGATGGATCGTCGAAGGAGAAGAAGGTGGAGGGGTGGAAGACGACCGTGAAGGAGAAAGAGGAGACAATGGCAGGGTGAAAACGGATCAGATGTATGAAGAAAGATGCGGGGGTGAGAAGCGGTCCGGTGAAGAAGACCATGCGTGCTTCTCTTAAAGGGATGGGAGGATGATTCAGTTGCAGATTGAGGGTTCAGGGAGTTTTTGTTGGTGATGGACGGGAGATGGAGGCCTCTGGAGGTTTCGGTGGAAGCCATGGAGGGGTGAAGAAGCGGGGAAGAAGGTTCTGGAGAGGGGGGGGAGGCGCCTCTGTCCCTCTCTTCTACGAAGAGTCTTCATCAAAACCATAAAAGAAGACAAATTTCAAAGGGACCCCTCATTTTTCAGTTTTTTTGCACATAGGGGGCTCCCTAACAAATTTTTGCAAAAAGAAGTTTTCTCAAAAACCCGATTTTTCAAAAAGGGGGTTTTCAAAAAGATTATTTTGCAAAGAATGGTTTTTCAAAAAGAGGTTTTCTTCAAAAACTAATTTTTTGTTTCTTTTCTATTTTGCATTTTCTATTTTTTTTTGTATTTTTGTAGTAGAAAACTAAAATTTTAAAAGAAAACAAAGTTTTAAACACTAAATTTTTGTATTTTTCTGAGAAATATTTACGAAGAGTATTTTTCTGAGGGTTTCAGACCATTTTGGAGAAATTTCTTCAGAAAGTGAGTTTGGACCCAAGTTTTGAGAAAATGTTCGAGTTTTTAAAACTCAAATCAAGGAATACAACGTAATGGATCCAAACGGATGTCGGATGGACTGTCCGAGCTATTTAAAGGCTATTTTTGGTATTTTCTATAATTTTAATTTAAAATTTGAACAAAGAAACTCAGATTTGGATCTGGACATTGGATCCAGATCCGAAATTAATTTAAACATATGAAATGAATTTTAATTTCAATAAAACTTGAGAAATGAACCAGAATTTAGATTTAAAATGACTTATTTACTCAAAAAATGAATTTAGGGGCAAAAGGGGAATATTTAAAAGATTTTGGAAAATTTGGGGTGTTCACACCAGGTGGTATGCAGACCACATCAATCCTATCAAACTATGAGAGTTCGATAAAGTTGTGAATCTGTTCAGCGAGCGCTTCATGTTCAATGTTGAAGCGTCACCAACTCTCAATCATCTTTACAATTTGAAGCAACATGAGAATGAGAGAGCTGGCGAATTCATCCACAGGTGGAGAAGCACCTGTAACAGAATAAAGGTTCCCATCCTAAAGAAACACGCCCTACAAATTATCTTGAACAACTTTGCTCAACCCTTGAGGAACCTCATTTCTACCTCTCCTGCCAAATCATTCATCAAGTTGATTGAGAGAGCCGAGTGGCTCGAGACAGGCTTAGACAATGGCCTCTACGAAGGGTACCCATTCATCCGAGGTAACCCCGATCAGAAGAAGAAGGCACACATAGCCTATTCTACAGAGTTTTTGAATCATGGTAGTGACTCTAACATCAAGAAAAGCAAGAGAAACTACCGAAAAGACTCTGGACCCTCTAAGGCTGAAAGGACCAATTCAGCAGCTCAAAAAGGAAAATTTGTAAAGCCGCATCCTGTCCAAGCAGCGCCACAGCCTGAAGCGAGGCAGCAAAAAAAACCAAAGTACGAAAGATGGAGCTATGATCGGGAGTTCATAGCTTTGGAACAATCCCACGAGGACATCCTTGAGTACATGTTGTCCAAGGGAATGGTCAAACTCCCTAAGGTCGCAGAGCCTCCGGTCGCTATGGGCAAATGGACTGACAAATTCTGCAAATTTCACCGGACTGTGGGACATGACACAGAGCACTGTTTCGTCCTAAAAAACATCATCCAGGACTGTATTGACAAGAATTTGTTAATCGAGGATGAGGACGAGGAACAACCATAGATCTTGTCCAAGCCATTCCGTAAGCATTCAGCTTCCGTGATTACCAAACAATCGATTTTCCTTCAAGGTAGCATCCAGTCGTGTTCTAGCAGGGACATTCCGGACCAACATCAAGTCCTCGTATTACGTCAAGCACAGTCTTCCACCAAGAGGGTGGATATCACATCATTGATCAAGAAGGCAGTAAATGAGCCAGCAAAGGTGACAACAGAAGTCTTCAAACAAGTCCCCAGGATTCCGAAGCGCTTTATCCAGGCAGCTTCAAAGAAGGGAGAAACTTTGAGATCTGCTCAGAAGCCCATTACAGCGCTGCCAAACATCTCTATCCTAGATTTGACCCATGCTTCCTTGGAGCATCAACAAGTGCTAGATGATCTGCTGCTCAAAATCAAGGTCAAGGCAAGCACAACTGCGCAAGATATTGCACAAATCGTCAACCAGGCTATGACGAACGCACCATCACATTTTTGGATGAGGACTTGCCTAAGCCTCATTCATTTCACAATAATGCCTTATACATAGTGGTGCGAACCAGGGGCATGACAGTCCCTCATGTGCTAGTTGACGGGGGCAGCAACCTAAATATCTGTCCAGAAATGACAGCCAAGGCCTTGGGCCTTAAAGAAGAGGAATATACCCTTGATCCCATAACGATCTGCGGTTTTGACAACCATGGGCAGACAGCCAGGGGGAAGATTTTTCTCGAAATTTTCATCAACTACTCGGTGCATACTGTACTTTTTCATGTGGTCAACATGCCGCCTACATACAACCTTCTTTTAGGGCGCACTTGGATCAACAACGCTAATGTTGTTCCTTCAACCCTTCACTAGTGCATCAAATGGTCAAAGGGAGGCATGATCACCATCGTCTTGGGAGAAGACCCAGAAGAGAGACTCCTGCAGCCAATGATTCCCCGTCCTACTTTCACTGCCGACATCCCAAGCATCAGGGAAGTCGATGAAATCAATCTGAGTGAAAGTCTGGACATGTTAAAGTTGAAAGAGGTCCAGTCGACAGAAAATGTGGCAGCAGTAACCCAGTGGCAGGGACCTCACTTCTTCAAGTTAGGCGGGCGCCTTGATTGCACTTCATTCAAAGATCACCCTTTTTTTCCTCAGTTCTCGAAAACTAAGAAAGGGTTTGATCTTCTAATGAAGCACAGTTATCAGCCCTTCAGGGGCCTGGGCAGAAATGAAGACGGCATTCTGGTGCCAATCGTTCCCGCTCGGCATACTGATAATACACGCTTGGCTTTCACCGGTCAGTCGTCCGATAGAAAGACCACCTTCGTCAAGGGAGCCCAGTGAAGAAGACAATGCCAATGTTTTCTGCTTTCTCTTTTCCTTTTTAAATGTCATCTGGTAAAGGGCAAAGATCCGCCCCAGTTTCTTTCTTTTCTTCAACAAACACATGTAAATATCAAAGTTATTCGATCAATGAAATTTTGATTTCCTATTCACATCTTGGCGTACACAAAATCTTTGCTTATATCCATGTCTATATTGTCATTCTTTGTTTTTGTACGAAAGGCTATTTTTGAACGTTTTCTCCTTTTTTCAAGAACCTTCTTTGCGCTTTCCAGATTTTCGGAATCTGTGAACACCCCAAATTTTTCAAAATCTTTTAAATATTCCCCTTTTGCCCCTAAATTCATTTTTTGAGTAAATGAGTCATTTTAAATCTAAATTCTAGTTCATTTCTCAAGTTTTACTGAAATCAAATTCATTTTATATGTTTAAATTGATTTCGGATCTGGATCCATTGTCCAGATTCAAATCTAAATCTCCTTGTTCAAATTTAAATTATAGAAAATACCAAAAATAGTCTTTAAATAGCTCGGACAGTCCATTCGAGATCCGTTTGGATCCATCACATGTATTTCTCAATTCAAGCTTCAAAAACTCAAACATTTTCTCAAAACTTGGGTCCGAACCCATTTTCTGAAGAAATTTCCTCAAAATAGCCTTGAAAACCTTCTTTTTGTAAATATTTCTCAAAAATACAAATTTTTTTTTTTTTTTTTAATCCTTGTTTTGCCGTACATTTTAGGATTTTGTATTTCCCAAAATACAAAAAATAAAATAAAATACTCGGAAAAGAACCAAAAAAATAAAAAATAAATGAAGAAAATTGCAAAATGATTTTTAGAAACCTGTTTTAGAGAAAACTTTTTAAAAGAGGCCCTTCTTTGGAAAAAGCATTATTTTCATTTTAAAGTCGAGTTAGGGTTTTTGAAAAAACCCTAACTCTCGCCATCTTCCTTCCTCAGCCGCCTCTCTCTCTCCTCTATGGCCCGACCTTCCTTCTCCCAAAACCCTTCGATCCCTCATCCCTGCGGAGGAACCATTGATCTTCAACTTCCCCATCGTCTCTCTCAGTCGCCGTCCATCTTTAACGAAATCTTCCATCTCCTCCTTCGTAAGCCCCCCCATCTTCAACCGCATCCTCCTTTCCATCTTTAAAAAGGGACGAAGACCCTCTTCCTCCGGACCGCTTCTCACCCCCGCATCTTTCTTCCTACATCTGATCCGTCTCCTACCTCACCACCAAGCTTCACGTTCTTCTCCTCTTTTCGACTTTCCTCTGTTTCCCTTTGCCTCTTCTCTTCCCCGGGTGTTTCCCCTCTATATATTTGAAGAAGATCAGCCTCAACTACCGGTGAGCATCCACTATTGACTCTCTGATTTACTGGATTCCTTAATGCCATTCCAATTCATTTCTCTTTATCAAAATGCATCAGAGGTAGGGTCGATCTGCCTATAGCAGGATCGACCCCCCTCCCATTGCTACAGCAAATGGAACCCTCAGTTCCAACATCTTACTTCTCTCCTTTCACTCTTTTCTTTTTTTTTTTTGATTTTCATAGATTTTTGATATGTTTATAGTTTGATTTTCTGTGTTTCGGTTCCTCTTGTCTGTTCATACATAATTTCTAACATTCACTTCGGTCTCAAGATTCACGTTGAATCCTCGATTCCATTTTTGGATATGATGGGAATCGATGCTGCTTCACAATAGCGTCACCGATTCACATTTTTTTTATTTATATCTGAGTTCAATCTGTTTTTCTTTCAGTTTTGATTTCCCCTTTAACCTCTCTTGGACTTGTATATCAATGTGCTACATCCATTATCAGTGAGAATTTAATTTCCTGGGTTCATGTTGATTCCCCATTATTCTCACGTCTTACTCTATATGTCATTTTTGCCTTTACCCGCCCGGTATCTTCGAGATGTATATGTGGATTGTAGTCAGCAAGTGATGTTTTCAAACATCATCAGATGCCAGGTAAGTATTATCAACATTAATGATTCGGACCATGGTTGAGTATTACTCTGAGCACCACATTGTTTCAATATGTAGAAATTAAAAAAAAAAAAATCGACTCACTTATACTAGCTTCTCTGCATTTGGTTAAAAAGGGGTATTATTCAGGTCGTTGTTTGGCATGTATATACTCAGGGGCTACACGTTTAGGTATTGTCTGTGAATATTTGCTTGATTAGTTCCCTTTAGCTCATATGAATCGTCTATTATACATCTCTTAGCTTTTATCACTTCTGTTTTGATTAGTTTCCTGTTTAACCTCCTCTGCCGTCTTCAGAGGCATTGCCTTGGGTTGAAGGAGGGATAGGCTCCCACAGAAGATTCGTTGTTGTATTTCCTTCATTTAGTTACCCTCCGTTTTATTGAATTTTCATAACTATTGATATTTCTTCTAGCGTGATTTACTGTTTAGCATCTTCTTCATCTTCTGTTATTTATCTGTATAGTCTTATTTCATTAGATTAATTGATATTGTTGCTTTCACCACACATTGGTGAATCCATCTGCATGCATATCTGGTGCCTTTTGGTTGGCGTTAGGACCCCCCACCCCTGTAAACCATCGAGAGAAGGAAGCAAGGTGATCCATGGACATCAGTAAGGGCCTTGGCTAAACCCCTTTTGAACCGGCTAACAGCAAGGAGACGGGTCTCTCCAGTTGCGAATAGTTCTATAATGGATTTTCAAACCATACCAAAGATGGATGCGATTTTCAAAAGGGACGGTGCCTCATCAGTCATAGCCCGTAGTGCTCCCAATGAGCGGCCTCTTCAGAATTAAGTTGAATCAAACCACACCCCGATTTGCTGTAGGAGCCATTCCGCTGGTTGTAAATTCCACTGCCGAGGAGGATGCTCAGCTTCGATCAACTCTTCGCCCAAATTACTCATAGAATCGCTCTTTTCCCCTTCTTATATTCAGTTATTTTTTTTATAACATCCGGTTTGAGATATGCCATTGTGAAAATCCCTTACGATTGCAGATTTATGTTTTCTCTTTTATTCTTATCCTTTCGATTCTCATATGCTTTATGTCTATTGAGTCAGAACATTGAATCTTGAGGATGGTAGCAGGAAGAACTCAAATTAGGTAGGGGCAAGGAATCATTGGCAATCTTCCATTCAATAATCCTCAGCAAAACGGAGCCTGGATATAATTCAGGGCTCTTCGATCAAGTCATCCTTTGGCGACCGGCCCCAGTAAGCTTCATCATTGACCAAGCAGAGTCCATTTGATTCATAACGAGTGGCTCTAGCACTACCTGCATCTCAGGGGATATGTGGAGAATCTCATTACTTGGAATTGCACATTCAACTTTATATGATTGTAATAGTTAGATTTTAATGAAAACTTACATTTTCTGTTTTAGATTAGAATGAATAAACATTGTGAATATCATAAATTGCTTATTTTCCATGCTTTTTACCTTCATTTTCCAAAATCTCACAAATGGGAACACGAATGGCACGTGCACCATTTCGTAAGAGGTAAATTAATTTTTAGTTAATGATTTACATCAACGGCCATAGTCGGGATGTAAACAAGACTTAGGATTTTTATCTTTTACGAAATAACAATGGATCCACACTGGATCCTCTTCAAAAATCATCATATTTTCAAATATTTCCTTCTTTTATTAGAGTTTAACTTAGAATTAATTCAACATATATACCAATGGCCATAGTCAGGGTATATTGAGAGTTAATTTCATTTTAAACTCTATAAAAGCACCAAAATGTATTTTATTCTTCACTTGAATCTAAATATAGATTATTATATAATACATTCAATGACCATAGTCAAGGATGTATTATATCTTCAATCTTATTTTAATTCATCTAAAGAATAAAATAGCTTTTCAAAATCCAAATTTCAAAATTCTTCAAATTCATTCATCATTTAGGATAGAACTGCATCATGTCTTCAAAATTCCTTTTTCAAAAACTCTAAGTAAATGTAATTATCTTCTTCAATCTATCTTCAATCCTTATCAAATCCGATTCATCCTTTCAAAATTCTATCTCAAAGTTCAATTTAACTTTGAGATTTCATATTCAGATTCAAATCAGATTTCAAAAATCAAATTTGACTTTGACATTCCAAAATTCATTCAAAACTCCAATCCAATCTCCAAGTTCAATTTAACTTTGAGATTCTTGATTCATCTTCTAAATTTCAAATCCAAGGTCTAATTTGACTTTGAAATTCATTTGTATATTCAAAGATTCAATTTTTAAAATTCATTTTTTTCAAATTCAAATTAAACTTGGAAGTTCTTGATTCATCTTCTGAATTTAACTCCAAATCCATTTTAGGATCCAGGATTCAACACTCATATTGGATCTCAGACTTCAGATCCAATTCCTCTTTAGGATCTAGGATTCAACACTCATATTGGATCTCAGACTTCAGATCCAATTCTCCTTTAGGATCCAAACTCCAATTTCACTTTGGATCTCAGAACATAGATCCGAATCCATGTTAGGATCCAGAATCCAACTCTACATTGGATCTCAGACTTTAGATCCAATTTTCTTGTAGGATCCAGAACCAATTTCACCTTGGATCTCAGACTTCAGATCCAAATCCATCTTAGGATCTGGAACCCAATTCTACTTCGGATCTTAGACTTCAGATCCAGTTCCATTTTAGGATCCAGGATTCAATCATATATTGGATCTTAGACTTCTTATTCAAATCCATCTTAGGATCCAAAACCCAATTTTATCTCGGATCTCAGATCTCAGATCTTAAATCCATCTTTAGATCCAACTCCATTCCCAATTCTAGATTTCAAATCCAATTCCATTTTCAGATCTCATCTAAACTCCCTAAGTTCATTTCTATCCTTAAATACCATTTGATTATCTCAGATCCATTCCAAACTTCAGAAATCCAAATTCAATTCCATCTCAAATATTCATTTCCTTTCCTAAATTCAAATTCAAATTCAAAGTTCATTTTGACTTTGAAACTTCATTTCCTTTCATTTCAAAGCTTCAAGTCATTCTTCCTCATTTATTCTTCCAATCCTGATTTACTTCAAAAACTTAGAACTCCTCTGATCTATCTCAAGTTCTAAGTTAGATTAAATCATTTCTTCACTCCTTTACCAAGTTCATCTCAGAATACTTGGAAATTTCCAAAACATCTTTGAAAAGAGCATACATCCTTACATTGCACAACCATGATTCTCTGTGCATTTAGATCTTTAGGATAAATTCTTAGATTATATTTAGGCAAAGCAAAAGGCATAGATTCGATCCTTGGTTCGATTACCCCTGGTAAAGGCGCCAGGAACGATTGAACCTCGTACCGGCGAGCGAATCCCGTCTCCCAGTTTTCCCGCAAATATTTTAAAAATGGAGGCGAGTTATTTCAAATATTTTCAAAATTAAGGTCAAGTGAGACCCGCAAAAGAGTTCCTCTTCTCTTCTCTTCTTTCTTTTCTCTTCTCTCTTTCTTTCCGTTCTTTTATCTTTTCTCCCTTCAAAAAGGAGGAAAATAAGAGGTTGGAAAGGAAAAAAGAAGGAAGAGAGAGAATATTACGAGAGGAAAAATTCTGCGATGATCACAGGTTTGGCGACCGTGATGGGACCTCGTCTTCGTCTGGTCGAATTGATGCCTTTGCTTTGCTTTTATATAATCTAAGTCTTTATTCTAAACATATGTCAGCTATATTTCCATGCAAACCTTAGGAGCCTAGATCTTGTCCTAAGCTGACATCATTGAATATAGGATCTAAGTATGGTTTGGTAGGACCATATTGAGGAGATTATATCCATGTTCACATTAAACTTAGGTCTTAAATACAACTCTCCTCAATTTTAGGGATTGAATGTAAACAATGTATGCAAGTGTATGCTTCTTTTCATTTAAATCTATCTCTTTAGGACTTGCATTAGAGCCTTCTGATTTTATTGCATGTTAATCATATTTTGAAAACATCCCTACCTATATTTGTCCCAGTCTTCACGTTGCTGGGCTGTCTCACTGAACCATAGTTCGGGAGAGAGCCTCACAACTGGACTACTTATTTGGGTTCGCACCCCCCTACCACGTACCTAAGGGCCATAGTCCGAGGTATATCGGTAGGTGCTCAAAGATGTTGGGAAGCCTTTACCTTAGAACCGGAGTAAATACTTTATATGCCACGTACTTCGAGCTTCGGCTTGAGTATATCAGCATACCTTGATTGGAATCAGATGATATAAATCTTAGAGTTAGGATTGAGGTCCTATCAGCCATTTCAAATATTGCATATAGAGTCATCTTTAGGGAGTGCTGTTTGTGTATCCTTGCTTGTATATCTGTGATTGTATGATATATATATATATATATCTTCTTCCTTATATTTTCCAAAACCCTGGGTATATATTTCAAAATGTCCTCTTTATTTTTAAAACCCAGGTGTATTTTTCTTTATCCTTTTCTTCTTCTTCTTCTAAAAATTCTTCCAAATTCTTCTGATCCTGCCTGCAAGTTCTTCAAAAGTTTGAATCCTTACCATTTATTCTCAAAATTCCATTTTTCCTTTTATTTTTCTTCTGTTTTTATATTCTTGTTTATATTTTCATAAAAATCTCTTTCCATCAAGAGATATCCTTTTCAAAAATAATATTTTCTTTTCATATTTTCAGTTGGTTACTCTCCCTCGTAGAGTAAACAACGCAATTGTCACAAATTTGGTGGCGACTCAATCCCTAGTAATGGGATACAATTAAATTTTTAACCTAAATCCTTCCTCTTTGTCAAAATATCTCCAAAAAGTTTCTTTGGTCTAAAAACCTCCATTTTTTCCTCCACAGAGAGTTCTGATATTTCAAAAATGGTCACTACAAGAGGGGGAAAAGAAACAATTCCTCAACTCAGCGACAGTGAGGCAGAAGAGATAAGCTCTCCTAAATCAGTCAGGGGACAGAGTCAGAGCAAGAAGGATGACATCGACCCCGCTATGTATGACATGTTCCAAAAGATGATGGCGAGGATGATGTCAGAGCAAGCCGAGGCCAAGCTGAAAGAGGCAGTTCCTAAAAGCAAGCTGAGGAAGAAGCCTGTAAAGAAGCAAGTCAGAATCATCAGAAAGAAGGTGCAGCCAGACACTGCTTCTGAGGAATCAGAGTCAGTCGAGGAAGAGTCAGAAGAGGAAGAGCAGATTGTCTACAAGCAGAATCCTCCGAGACAGTCTGTAAAGATAGTTGCGGAAGAGCCCGAATCTGTCAACAAGCCCATGTTTGGGGCTCCAGCAGAGGACCTGATGAGTAAACAGATGAAGGAGATGAATCGAGCTATTAAAGATATTCAAGCCAAGGGTAAGGGCAAGCAGACCTATACTGGCGAAGATTTTTACGATGGTCTAGATGGGGACGATAACCTAGAGAATCTTCCTCGCAAGTTTCTCAAATTTGATGGGACTGGCAACCCTAAAGCCCACTTGGCCACATTTTATGCAGAGTGCAGTCGTTTCAGGAAAGATAACAGGGCTCTGTTCATCTGTTTTCCCCACAGTTTGGAGGGTGTAGCAGCCAGATGGTATGCCGATCATGTGAATCCTATCGAACTACGAGAGTTCGATAAGGTAGTAAATCTGTTCATCGAGCGCTTCTTATTCAACACAGAAGCCTCACCTACATTAAATCATCTTTACAACCTGAAGCAAGGAGAGAATGAAAGAGCAGGTGATTTCATTCACAGGTGGAGAAGCACCTGTAATAAGACGAAGGTACCCATTCCTGAGGAACACGCATTGCAGGTGATCCTCAATAATTTCTCTCAGCCTATAAGGAGCCTCATCGCCACTTCCCCGGCGAAATCCTTCATCAAGTTAATTGAGCGAGCTGAATGGCTCGAAGCAGGAATAGAAAGCGGACTGTACGAGGGCACGCCTCTGGTCAAGAATGTCCAAGACCAAAAGAAGAAGGCACAGTTTGCTCATTCAGTTGATGCCTCCTGCAATAATCTTGGTAATAGCAACAAAGGAAACAAGAACAACAGTGGCAGCGGTCCGAGAGTAGATCAAGGCAAGGGGCAGAAGGAGAGAGCGTATAAGAATAATGACAAGCCGCTTCCAATTGGCATCCAACAGAAAGGGGATCTTCAAGAGAAGCCCAAGTACATCAAGTGGGAAAAAGATCGAGTCTTCACTCCGTTGTCTGAGAGTTTAGAGGTGATTATGAATTACCTTTTGAAGCACGGGATGATCAAACTCCCTAAGGTAGCGGATCCTCCCGTAATCTTGGGAAAAATCAAAGATCAATTCTGCAAGTTCCATCGAGCAACGGGGCATGACACAGAGCATTGCTTCGTCCTCAAGCACATGATACAAGACTGCATTGACAGAAGTGAGCTGATAGAAGACGAGGAAGAAAAGCAGCCAGCAGTCCTGACAGAACCATTCCCGGACCACTCAAAGAATTGATAAAGCCAAAGTTTTTTGTTTGCTTTCGTCTCTTTTTGTCAGCTGTCTTGTAGGGGCTAGTCAGCCCAGTCTCCTATGAGTCCTTTCCTTTTTCAAGTTCTTGTAAATATTCAGTTGTTATCGAACCTTTTGCTTATCAATGAAATGTCAATTTTTCTTTATATCTTTGATATTCAAATACTTCCTTCTTTCGCTATATCGGGGCATTTAAATTCCTGTTCTTTTCAGAATGCGGGGCAATCCTGAAATCATTCATGAGAGAAATGATATTACCTATGAGGGCCTTTTCAAAAAATCATGAAATTTTAAAAATCTTCGTCAGGACCAAGGAGTTCACGTATTCCTTGGTCTAACCTTTGACAAAAAAATCAACCCTCGTGTTGATCATGTCTTCAAAAATAAGTTTTTCAAACCATTATATTGAAAGATCAACCCTGGTGTTGGTCTTATTTTCCAAAATGAATTTTAAACTTTTATATTCAAAAATCAATCCTTGTGTTGATCTTATCTTTCAAAATGGATTTTAAAATCTTTATATTCAAAGATCAATCCTTGTATTGATCTTATCTTCCAAAAGGGATTTCAAATCTTTTTATTCAAAAGATCAACCCTTGCGTTGGTCTTATCCTCCAAAATTGATCTCAAAACTTTTCAAAGATCAACCCTGGCGTCGTTCCTATCTTTTAAAATGGGTTATAAATCATTATATTCAAAGATCAATCATTGCATTGGTCTTATCTTCCAAAAATGGGTTTTAAATCATTATATTCAAAGATCGACCCTGTGTTGGTCTTATCTTCCAAGATTGGTTTTTAAGCATTACCTTCAAAGATCAACCCTTGTGTTGATCTTATTATCAATTTCGAACTGTTATTTTTAGAAATCAGATCTATTGTTGATCTTCTTCTTCAAAATTAGGTATTCAAAACCATTGCCTTCGAAAATTAACCGTCATGATGATCTCTCATGTTTGGTTTAAAGGATCAGATCTCGCGCTGATCATTCTTCTTGTGGTGGATTTTCTTCCCCCAAAATGATTTCTCATTTATCTTTTAAATAAACATTTTTCTTCCAAGATCCCATATGCAGGCAGAATCAGAAAAACTCCTTTTTCTCAAATCTTATAAATTTTCAGTTAATTTTTGGTTTTTTTTTTATCTGTTTCATTCATTTTATTCATATTTTATCAAGTTTACATCAAATTTCATCAAATTTCATCAAGTTTTATCAAGTTTATCAAATATTTCCTCAAAATTTCATTAAATTTTATCAATTCTTGTACCCTTTCAGGTTAAGGGATAAACCTGACCCTCGTTGTCCGAGGTGTCCCCTTTCAGGTTAAGGGATAAACCTGACCCTCGTTGTCCGAGGTGTTCCCGCTCAGGTTAAGGGATAAACCTGACCCTCGTTGTCCGAGGTGCTCCCATTCAGGATAAGGGAAAATCCTGAAACCCCTTGTAGGAGCAACAACGCTACCTATGAGGATTCTTTTGTAAATACAAGTTTTGTTAATCTTTATTGATTTTCTAGATTTTTATCAATTTGCCTTCGCTAAATTTTCTTAAATTTTATTCTTTTTCCCATTCAGGATAAGGGGTAATCCTAAAACCCCTTGTAGGAGCAACAACGATACCTATGAGGATTCTTTTGTAAATACAAGTTTTGTTAATCTTTATTGATTTTCTAGATTTTTATCAATTTGCCTTCGCTAAATTTTCTTAAATTTTATTCTTTTTCCCATTCAGGATAAGGGAAAATCCTGAAACCCCTTGTAGGAGCAACAACGCTACCTATGAGGATTCTTTTGTAAATACAAGTTTTGTTAATCTTTATTGATTTTCTAGATTTTTATCAATTTGCCTTCGCTAAATTTTCTTAAATTTTATTCTTTTTCCCATTCAGGATAAGGGGTAATCCTAAAACCCCTCGTAGGAGCAATAATGCTACCTATGAGGATTCTTTTGTAAATACAAGTTTTGCCAATCTTTATTGATTTTTCTATATTTATATCAATTTCCCTTCATTAAATTTTTCTTAAATTTTTCCCATTCAGGATAAGGGATAATCCTGAAACCCCTCGTAGGAGCCACAACGCTACCTATGAGGATTCTTTTGTAAATACAAGTTTTGTTAATCTTTGTTGATTTTCTAGATTTATATCAATTTCCCTTCATTAAAATATCTTTAAATTCTATTCTTATTCCCATTCAGGATAAGGGATAATCCTGAACATCACTCATAGGGGCAACCATGCTACCTGTGAGAATTCTTTTCACAAAATAAATCAATTCCCTCAAATGTTCTACATTTTTTTCAAAGATCTATATCCTTTTGTCTTCTCAAAGTTTATTTCTTTTTATATTCCTCGTCACATACCTGGTCCATCTAAATCATAGATCATAAATTCTAAATCTTGTCATATCTAAATTCAAGTCTCAGGTTATCTCTTCATAAAAATCTTCTATTTTCCTTTCAGGTTAAGGGATAAACTTGAATCATTCTTTTCCTAAATTCTCATCAAATGTCTATTCCATTTCCCCTTTCAGGTTAAGGGATAAGCCTGAATCATTCTTTTTCTAAATTCTCTTCAAAATGTGTATTCTATTTTCCCTTCAGGATAAGGGATAATCCTGAAACCCCGGCCATTCTTCTTGCTTCGATCTCTAAAAATCTTAAATATGCCGATCTCCTTCCCGACTCTCAGTTGGAAAACCTAGTGCTCGCACTGGTTATTTTGCTAAAGATTTTAAATCTAAAGATCAAGTTCAGTCCTCGTACTAGTTGTCTTTCAAAAGTCTCAATCTTAAATCAGGTCGTTAAATGATTAAATGAAATGTCCCAGCTACTTCGCTGGTCGTTAAATGATTAAATGAAATGTCCCAGCTACTTCGCTGGTCGTTAAATGATTAAATGAAATGTCCCAGCTACTTCGCTGGTCGTTAAATGATTAAATGAAATGTTCCAGCTACTTCGCTGGTCGTTAAATGATTAAATGAAATGTCCCAGCTACTTCGCTGGTCATTAAATGATTAAATGAAATGTCCCAGCTACTTCGCTGGTCGTTAAATGATTAAATGAAATGTCCCAGCTACTTCCCTGGTCGTTAAATGATTAAATGAAATGTCCCAGCTACTTCGCTGGTCGTTAAATGATTAAATGAAATGTCCCAGCTACTTCGCTGGTCGTTAAATGAAATGTCCCAGCTACTTCGCTGGTCGCTAAATAAAATGTCCCAACTACTTCATTGGTCGTTAAATAAAATGTTCCAGCTACTTCGCTGAATAAAATGCCCCAGCTACTTCGCTGGTCGTTAAATAAAATGTTCCAACTCCTTCGTTGGTCGTTAAATGAAATGTCCCAGTTTTCACTGGTCATTAAATGAAAGGTCCCAGCTCCTTCGTTGGTCGTTAAATGAAATATCCCAGTTCACTGGTCAAAATGTCCAAAATCATGAATTGCTACTAAGGGTCGCATTAAAATCTATATTGGGTAAATATTTCACATAGAAGTCATGAAAATTTTGCCAATTTGCTAAAAGTATTTGTCGATTTCAATATTCTTATTGCACAAAAGAATTACCTTAGATTACCTCCAGTATTTCTTTCCAAAAAGGTGAAACTTTTTGCGAAAAAGAGGTAAAATTCAAATCTTTTCCTGTTTGATCAACCAAAAGGATGAAAAAAATATCCTTGGTATGATTAGTGAAATAAATATTCGATGACATTGAAAAGCCGGAAGCGAATTGATATTGATCATAGCTATGATGCATGTTTTAAGACGATTTCCTGGCAATTAGACAGTGGAAATATCCTGAGCCATAAAAGAATCCACTTAATCCATATCTCCTTATCCAGTTTAAAGCTGCAATCAAATATCTGCAAAAGAGATCTCTCAATTGTCGTCAAGATGAAGGCGAATTAAGCGAGTAGACCCCCGGGGCCAAAGAAGATTTGGATCATCTACCGAGATGAAGGAGTTTGTGAAGGATCCTTCCAGGGAAAGTTCAGATCACCGTTGAGATGAAGGCGGATGTGATGGACCTACCGACAAACCCTAAATGACATTTGATTTCAGCTATCATCTAAAGACCTTTTGAGCCAATATCATATATAATCCCTGAGAAAAAGAAGGATCGGAGCATCTCCGAGATGAAGGAGTTTGTGACGTACCCTTCCTTGAAAAAGAGAGAAAAGTCAGGACACATCCAAATGAAGGATGATGTAAAAAGCCCAAAAAAGTTCAATGACTCAAAAAGAGTGCAAAAAGATCATCATGAGAAAACACTCAGATATCAAACTGCCTAAATTGCCAGAAGTCATCCTTTCTTATGCAAAATATATGTTATCAATATCTTTTCTTTACTTGCTTTTATGAAATTGAGAATATTTCTTCTCTTATCAAGGAAATGGATAGCTTCCTTAAAGAAAATCATCAGCGCTAAAATTTTGAATTTGACTCTTAAAACCGAGGAGTTAACCTTGTTGGAGGAAATCCTTTAGGTAAAAGAGGGAATATCTTTGCACACATGTACACATTTTCAAGCGTTGAAGTCAACTATAAATTTATCTTATTGGCAAAATTTTCTAGATATTGTAAGAATGAAATAAATATTCAATATCCATTTTGGTGCAACCGAACGTTGTTTTCCAGAAGAGTTACCCCATTCAGTTGAAGTATCTCTCCTGTCCCATCACGATTTCAAATGGTTGTTCCCCATCCAGGTTAAGGGCCAAACCAGAGCCATTTCAAAAGATTGATCTTGTCTCGCCCATGAGACTTGATTTAAATTCTTACCTTTTATCTTTTCGGGATCTTCACCCAAAGTCCCATCACGATTTCCTCCTCTCTATTATTCAGTCATATCGTTTTCGAGGATTTCGTCTTCTAAAAGCCATTCAAGGATAAAGTTTTAAATCTGAAAAACCATGTCTTTTAAATCAAATTCTTCCACACCCAGTTCAGATCTGCTGACTGGGGCATTTTCAAAATTTGGAGTGTTATCTTTGCCACTAAGCTCGGCTTTCAACCGGCTTAGTAGCAAAGAGGGGCATCTGTGAACACCCCAAATTTTTCAAAATCTTTTAAATATTCCCCTTTTGCCCCTAAATTCATTTTTTGAGTAAATGAGTCATTTTAAATCTAAATTCTAGTTCATTTCTCAAGTTTTACTGAAATCAAATTTATTTTATATGTTTAAATTGATTTCGGATCTGGATCCATTGTCCAGATTCAAATCTAAATCTCCTTGTTCAAATTTAAATTATAGAAAATACCAAAAATAGTCTTTAAATAGCTCGGACAGTCCATTCGACATCCGTTTGGATCCATCACATGTATTTCTCAATTCAAGCTTCAAAAACTCAAACATTTTCTCAAAACTTGGGTCCGAACCCATTTTCTGATGAAATTTCCTCAAAATAGCCTTGAAAACCTTCTTTTTGTAAATATTTCTCAAAAATACAAATTTTTTTTTTTTTTTTTAATCCTTGTTTTGCCGTACATTTTAGGATTTTGTATTTCCCAAAATACAAAAAATAAAAATAAAATACTCGGAAAAGAACCAAAAAAATCAAAAATAAATGAAGAAAATTGCAAAATGATTTTTAGAAACCTGTTTTAGAGAAAACTTTTTAAAAGAGGCCCTTCTTTGGAAAAAGCATTATTTTCATTTTAAAGTCGAGTTAGGGTTTTTGAAAAAACCCTAACTCTCGCCATCTTCCTTCCTCAGCCGCCTCTCTCTCTCTCCTCTATGGCCCGACCTTCCTTCTCCCAAAACCCTTCGATCCCTTATCCCCGCGGAGGAACCATTGATCTTCAACTTCCCCATCGTCTCTCTCAGTCGCCGTCCATCTTTAACGAAATCCTCCATCTCCTCCTTCGTAAGCCCCCCCATCTTCAACCGCATCCTCCTTTCCATCTTTAAAAAGGGACGAAGACCCTCTTCCTCCGGACCGCTTCTCACCCCCGCATCTTTCTTCCTACATCTGATCCGTCTCCTACCTCACCACCAAGCTTCACGTTCTTCTCCTCTTTTCGACTTTCCTCTGTTTCCCTTTGCCTCTTCTCTTCCCCGGGTGTTTCCCCTCTATATATTTGAAGAAGATCAGCCTCAACTACCGGTGAGCATTCACTATTGAGTCTCTGATTTACTGGATTCCTTAATGCCATTCCAATTCATTTCTCTTTATCAAAATGCATCAGAGGTAGGGTCGATCTGCCTATAGCAGGATCGACCCCCCTCCCATTGCTACAGCAAATGGAACCCTCGGTTCCAACATCTTACTTCTCTCCTTTCACTCTTTTCTTTTCTTTTTTTGATTTTCATAGATTTTTGATATGTTTATAGTTTGATTTTCTGTGTTTCGGTTCCTCTTGTCTGTTCATACATAATTTCTAACATTCACTTCGGTCTCAAGATTCACGTTGAATCCTCGATTCCATTTTTGGATATGATGGGAATCGATGCTGCTTCACAATAGCGTCACCGATTCACATTTTTTTTATTTATATCTGAGTTCAATCTGTTTTTCTTTTAGTTTCGATTTCCCCTTTAACCTCTCTTGGACTTGTATATCAATGTGCTACATCCATTATCAGTGAGAATTTAATTTCCTGGGTTCATGTTGATTCCCCATTATTCTCACGTCTTACTCTATATGTCATTTTTGCCTTTACCCGCCCGGTATCTTCGAGATGTATATGTGGATTGTAGTCAGCAAGTGATGTTTTCAAACATCATCAGATGCCAGGTAAGTATTATCAACATTAATGATTCGGACCATGGTTGAGTATTACTCTGAGCACCACATTGATTCAATATGTAGAAATTAAAAAAAAAAAATCGACTCACTTATACTAGCTTCTCTGCATTTGGTTAAAAAGGGGTATTATTCAGGTCGTTGTTTGGCATGTATATACTCAGGGGCTACACGTTTAGGTATTGTCTGTGAATATTTGCTTGATTAGTTCCCTTTAGCTCACATGAATCGTCTATTATACATCTCTTAGTTTTTATCACTTCTGTTTTGATTAGTTTCCTGTTTAACCTCCTCTGCCGTCTTCAGAGGCATTGCCTTGGGTTGAAGGAGGGATAGGCTCCCACAGAAGATTCGTTGTTGTATTTCCTTCATTTAGTTACCCTCCGTTTTATTGAATTTTCATAACTATTGATATTTCTTCTAGCGTGATTTACTGTTTAGCATCTTCTTCATCTTCTGTTATTTATCTGTATAGTCTTATTTCATTAGATTAATTGATATTGTTGCTTTCACCACACATTGGTGAATCCATCTGCATGCATATCTGGTGCCTTTTGGTTGGCGTTAGGACCCCCCACCCCTGTAAACCATCGAGAGAAGGAAGCAAGGTGATCCATGGACATCAGTAAGGGCCTTGGCTAAACCCCTTTTGAACCGGCTAACAGCAAGGAGACGGGTCTCTCCAGTTGCGAATAGTTCTATAATGGATTTTCAAACCATACCAAAGATGGATGCGATTTTCAAAAGGGACGGTGCCTCATCAGTCATAGCCCGTAGTGCTCCCAATGAGCGGCCTCTTCAGAATTAAGTTGAATCAAACCACACCCCGATTTGCTGTAGGAGCCATTCCGCTGGTTGTAAATTCCACTGCCGAGGAGGATGCTCAGCTTCGATCAACTCTTCGCCCAAATTACTCATAGAATCGCTCTTTTCCCTTTCTTATATTCAGTTATTTTTTTTATAACATCCGGTTTGAGATATGCCATTGTGAAAATCCCTTACGATTGCAGATTTATGTTTTCTCTTTTATTCTTATCCTTTCGATTCTCATATGCTTTATGTCTATTGAGTCAGAACATTGAATCTTGAGGATGGTAGCAGGAAGAACTCAAATTAGGCAGGGGCAAGGAATCATTGGCAATCTTCCATTCAATAATCCTCAGCAAAACGGAGCCTGGATATAATTCAGGGCTCTTCGATCAAGTCATCCTTTGGCGACCGGCCCCAGTAAGCTTCATCATTGACCAAGCAGAGTCCATTTGATTCATAACGAGTGGCTCTAGCACTACCTGCATCTCAGGGGATATGTGGAGAATCTCATTACTTGGAATTGCACATTCAACTTTATATGATTGTAATAGTTAGATTTTAATGAAAACTTACATTTCCTGTTTTAGATTAGAATGAATAAACATTGTGAATATCATAAATTGCTTATTTTCCTTGCTCTTTACCTTCATTTTCCAAAGTCTCACAAATGGGAACACGAATGGCACGTGCACCATTTCGTAAGAGGTAAATTAATTCTAAGTTAATGATTTACATCAACGGCCATAGTCGGGATGTAAACAAGACTTAGGATTTTTATCTTTTACGAAATAACAATGGATCCACACTGGATCCTCTTCAAAAATCATCATATTTTCAAATATTTCCTTCTTTTATTAGAGTTTAACTTAGAATTAATTCAACATATATACCAATGGCCATAGTCAGGGTATATTGAGAGTTAATTTCATTTTAAACTCTATAAAAGCACCAAAATGTATTTTATTCTTCACTTGAATCTAAATATAGATTATTATATAGTACATTCAATGACCATAGTCAAGGATGTATTATATCTTCAATCTTATTTTAATTCATCTAAAGAATGAAATAGCTTTTCAAAATCCAAATTTCAAAATTCTTCAAATTCATTCATCATTTAGGATAGAACTGCATCATGTCTTCAAAATTCCTTTTTCAAAAACTCCAAGTAAATGTAAATATCTTCTTCAATCTATCTTCAATCCTTATCAAATATGATTCATCCTTTCAAAATTCTATCTCAAAGTTCAATTTAACTTTGAGATTTCATATTCAGATTCAAATCAGATTTCAAAAATCAAATTTGACTTTGACATTCCAAAATTCATTCAAAACTCCAATCCAATCTCCAAGTTCAATTTAACTTTGAGATTCTTGATTCATCTTCTAAATTTCAAATCCAAGGTCTAATTTGACTTTGAAATTCATTTGTATATTCAAAGATTCAATTTTTAAAATTCATTTTTTTCAAATTCAAATTAGACTTGGAAGTTCTTGATTCATCTTCTGAATTTAACTCCAAATCCATTTTAGGATCCAGGATTCAACACTCATATTGGATCTCAGACTTCAGATCCAATTCCTCTTTAGGATCTAGGATTCAACACTCATATTGGATCTCAGACTTCAGATCCAATTCTTCTTTAGGATCCAAACTCCAATTTCACTTTGGATCTCAGAACATAGATCCAAATCCATGTTAGGATCCAGAATCCAACTCTACATTGGATCTCAGACTTTAGATCCAATTTTCTTGTATGATCCAGAACCAATTTCACCTTGGATCTCAGACTTCAGATCCAAATCCATCTTAGGATCCAGAACCCAATTCTACTTCGGATCTTAGACTTCAGATCCAGTTCCATTTTAGGATCCAGGATTCAATCATATATTGGATCTTAGACTTCTGATCCAAATCCATCTTAGGATCCAAAACCCAATTTTATCTCGGATCTCAGATCTTAAATCCATCTTTAGATCCAACTCCATTCCCAATTCTAGATTTCAAATCCAATTCCATTTTCAGATATCATCTAAACTCCCTAAGTTCATTTCTATCCTTAAATACCATTTGATTATCTCAGATCCATTCCAAACTTCAGAAATCCAAATTCAATTCCATCTCAAATATTCATTTCCTTTCCTAAATTCAAATTCAAATTCAAAGTTCATTTTGACTTTGAAACTTCATTTCCTTTCATTTCAAAGCTTCAAGTCATTCTTCCTCATTTATTCTTCCAATCCTGATTTACTTCAAAAACTTAGAACTCCTCTGATCTATCTCAAGTTCTAAGTTAGATTAAATCATTTCTTCACTCCTTTACCAAGTTCATCTCAGAATACTTGGAAATTTCCAAAACATCTTTGAAAAGAGCATACATCCTTACATTGCATAAGCATGATTCTCTGTGCATTTAGATCTTTAGGATAAATTCTTAGATTATATTTAGGCAAAGCAAAAGGCATAGATTCGATCCTTGGTTCGATTACCCCTGGTAAAGGCGCCAGGAACGGTTGAACCTCGTACCGGCGAGCGAATCCCGTCTCCCAGTTTTCCCACAAATATTTTAAAAACGGAGGCGAGTTATTTCAAATATTTTCAAAATTAAGGTCAAGTGAGACCCGCAAAAGAGTTCCTCTTCTCTTCTCTTCTTTCTTTTCTCTTCTCTCTTTCTTTCCGTTCTTTTATCTTTTCTCCCTTCAAAAAGGAGGAAAATAAGAGGTTGGAAAGGAAAAGAGAAGGAAGAGAGAGAATATTACGAGAGGAAAAATTCTGCGATGATCACAGAATCATGGCTCCTAAATCGCTCAAAAAGCTCGTTATCAATACCAACTTTCTTCAAAATAAATCCAAACCGGCCAGAATCTGCAAGGCAAAGGCAGGGGCAGAAATCAACAAGGTAACAGCGCAGATCGAAGATTTGGCAGAGTTCGATTCAGCGATTCAAGAATTACCAAAATTTGTCAGTATTCAGAAGCAGGACGAACCATCGTCGTTGGTTCAGGATCCGACAGAGGATGTCAACATCGGTTCAGAAGATGATCCGAAAATCCTCAAAATTGACTCCAACTTAAGTTTAGATGAGAAGGAAAGGCTCATTTATTTTCTCAAACAGCATCAGGAAGTCTTTGCATGGACTTATGAGGATATGTCAGGCTTGGATCCCAAGCTAGTCGAGCATCGTCTTGTGCTGAGGCCAGACTGCAAACCAATCAAACAGAAATTAAGAAAAATGGATCCCCGAGTGGCACCACAAGTTAAAGAAGGACTTGAAGAATTACTAAAGGCAGGATTCATCCGGACTATCGAATACCCAAACTGGTTGGCGAACATCGTGACAGTTCCCAAAAAGAATGGCAAAGTCTGAATCTGTATCGATTTCAGGGATCTGAACAAAGCAACCCCGAAGGATGACTATCCACTCCCCAACATTGACCTTTTGATCGATAGCACGGCAGGCCATGCCATGTTTTCCTTTATGGATGGATACTCAGGCTACAATCAAATCAAATTGGCCACTCGTGACCAATCCAAAACTTCTTTTACCACACCTTGGGGTACTTTTTGCTATACAGTCATGCCGTTTGGACTCAAGAATGCTGGGGCAACCTATCAGAGAGCAATGGCAGTTATTTTTCATGACCAAATGCACAAGTCTAAAGAAGAAGAGGATCATCTTGATGCTCTCGGCCAAGTCTTCGAAAAACTTATTATGTACAAGCTGAGACTCAACCCGCAGAAATGTGTCTTCGGAGTAGAGTCAGGCAAACTATTTGGCTATATGATCAACAAGAAAGGCATAGAGGTGGATCCTGCCAAGGCAAAGGCGATCATTGATATGCCACCTCCCACCAATCTCAAAGAATTGCGAAGACTTCAAGATCGCATTCAGTCGATTCGGTGCTTCATTTCCAATTTGGCCATGAGATGTGAGCCTTTCAATCACTTATTGAGAAAAGAAGTAAAATTTGAGTGGGGACCAGAATGTCAGGTCTCATTTGAGCGCATCAAGCGGTATCTCCTCAACCCACCAGTTCTAAAGCCACCAGAACTTGGAAAGCCGCTTCTTTTATATATTTCTGTCAACCATAATGCTTGTGACAAATTTCTTATGCAATACGAGGAAGGCAGCCGGATAGAGCATGCCATCTACTACATCAGAAAGACCTTCATCGATTATGTGAAAAGATATTCTCAGATGGAGAAGACATGTCTGGCATTAGTGTGGATGTGTTAGAAGCTGAGGCATTATCTCTTAGCATCAGAAATCAAAATTTTATCAAGGCTCAATCCTCTCAAGTACATCTTTGAGCAGCTTTTCCTTACTGGACGGATTGCAAAATGGCAAGTCCTCCTAATGCAGTATGATTTGGAGTATGTATCTCAGAAGTCAGTCAAGGGTCAGTCCATCGCAGATTAGTTGGCAGATTTCCCGTTGACAGAAGAGATCAAGGCGGAAGATGATTTTCCTGATGATCGCATCTGCAGTATTCAGGAGTCCCCAGTTTGGACCCTTTTCTTTGATGGAGCCAGAAATATGTCTGGTATAGGGATTATGATCTTGTTAATCACCCCTGAAAAGGAGATGATCCCTTATTCCCTCAAGCTCAATTTTCAATGTACTCATAACATGGCCGAGTATGAAACTCTAATACAAGGCCTCAAAATTTTGCAAGACTTCAATATCAAGAGAATACACGCCTTTGGTGATTCATTGCTTATTGTCAGTCAAGTTAATGTTGAATGGCAAGTGAAGGATTCAAAGTTAATTCCCTATCAGAAGATTGCCTTAGCTCTCATAGGCAACTTTAAGGAATTTCAGCTCAATCTTGAAAAGAGAGAATACAATCACATAGCAGATGGCCTAGCCTGTTTAGGCTCTATTTTATCATTCAAAGACAGTGAATCCTGTCATTCCTTCGAGATTGACAGACTTGATCAACCTGCCTACATTCCAGCTGAGCAAATAAACCAAGCCACTCAGAAAGAGAAGCCTTGGTATCAAGACATCAAAAACTTTATCGAAACTAGTGAATTTCCATCGAAAATGCCAAGAAGGGAGCAACGGGCGATCCAACGCATGTCGGCCCGTTATTTCATCCTTGCCAATAATCTTTACTGTCGTGGATTTAGTTCTGAGTACGCTAGATGCTTAGACAAGGATAAAGCCATGGAAGTTGTCCAAGAAGCACACGAGGGAATTTGTGGTGGTCATGTCGACTACCAAACACTCATCAAGCAGATTATCCGAGCAGGGTATTACTGGAAAACCATGCAGCAGGATTGCCATCATTTTGTGAGGAAGTGCGTCAAATGTCAGATGCACACACCTTCCATTCATGCGCCTGGCATACTTGCAATCCGTGGTTTTTCCCTAGACTTTTTCGATGTGGGCCTTCGATGTAGTGGACCCAATCACCCCTTCAACTTCTAATGGCCACAGATACTTTCTTGCAGCTATAAAATACTTCACCAAATGGGTCGAAGTTGTAACTCTACAAACAGTGAAAGGCCGACATGTAGTTTCTTTTATTCATAAGAATCTTCTCTGCCGCTTCGACGTCCCACATGATATTGTGTCAGACAATGGCAGTCACTTCAAGAATGAGAGAATGAAGACCTTCTACTCGAAGTTTCGGATTCATCACCACTTCTCGGATCCTTACTATCCTCAAGGAAATGGCCAGGCAGAGGCCACCAACAAAATTTTGATCCGCATTCTAGAAAGAACTGTGGAAATGGGCCGTGATTGGCACGAGAAGATGCATGATGCACTCTGGGCATACCGAACCACCATTCAGACCCCAACCAATGCCACTCCTTCAGAGTTTGTCTACGGGACCGAGGTAGTGTTACCTCTTCACGTTCAAAAGCCTGCTCTCAAGTTCGCATCACTCATCAAACTTCTGCTTGATCAATATCAGCAGCAGAGGTTGGTACAACTTGATCTGTTAGATGAAAAAGGCTCAAGGCGGTAGAGCATGCTCAAGCCTATCGTTAGAGGATCACTCGACACTATGCCAAATCAGTTATTGAGAGAAGATTCTGAGTTAATGATCTTGTGCTCAGATCGACAGCTCATCTCAAGCATCGGCCACGGGGCAAGTGGTCACCCAATTGGGAAGGCCCTTATGTGGTTAAGGAAGCGCTGCCTCACAATTCCTGTCGCCTGATCAATGCAGATGGAGTGGAACTGCCATATCCTATTAATGCTTTACATTTGAAGAGATTTTATACTTAAATTGTTCATCCTAGCCTTTTGTACCCTTCAAAAGTCTTTTGCAATAAAGCAATCATCTTTTATTAAATTCTCACATTCCTCTCCATGATACTGGGGCATTTAATTTTGATCTATACTTGTCTTCCTTCATCATATGCAGGCAGGATCAGACAAAATCTTTTTCTAAAAATCTTATCAAAATTTTGGTTAATCTTGTTATCTTTTGCATTCATTTTATTTTCCAATTTAATCAAGTTTTCATCAATTTATTGTCAATTTTTATCAATTTCATCAAGTTTTTTTATCAATTTTATCAAAATTTTAGTCTTTCATTTTTAACCCTTTTGGGTTAAGGGATAAACCTGATGCCTCTTTGTGAACACCCCAAATTTTTCAAAGTCTGGTAAAAATGACCTTTTTGCCCCTAACCCCGTTTTCTGAGAAAATCAAGTCATTTCTTCAGATTCTCTGAATTAAAATCCATATTGATATATTCAAAATCAACTCCGGATCCGAATCCAGCCCTTTAAATCCATATTTCCTCCAAGTTCGGATCAAAACCCATTTTCTGAAGAAATTTTCTCAAAATTTGCCTTGAGTTCTCAGAAAAACTCCTTTTGTAAATATTTTACAAAAATATCAAAAAAAAAAATTTAATTTCAATCTCTGATTTCTTGTAAAGTTTTAGGTTTTTATTCTAAAAATACAAAAAAATAGAAAAATAACTTAAAAACCAAAAAGAACAAGATTTTAGAAAAACTACAGGAAAACCAAATGATTTCAAGCTTTGCAAAGTGGTCTTTTGCTAAAAACCTCATTTGAAAAGCCATTTTTACAAAAATTTCTTAAAAGGAGTCTTCTTTTGGAAAAAGAGAAAATCCACAACAAACTCTCCCGCACGCCTCTTTCCTTCTCTCTCCACCGTTGATCTTCCAACAACCTCCCCTCTCCTCAACCTTCGATCCTTAACAGCCTCCATTCTCGAACCATCCAAGCTCCCTTTAAGAAGAGACACCCCATCTCCTTGAGGGGATCGGATTTTTTTTCTCTACCATCGGCTTTCAGATAACAAAACCACCCCCCCTACACTCAACACTCACTCTCAGGCATCTCCCCCTTTTTTTCCCTCTGGTGTGGATCATCCACCCCTCTCTTGGGATCCCATTTTTTTATCTACTTTCACGTAGCAACCCTACGGGGGCATCCATTTCGTTTCCTCATATCGGTCATCTTCGAGCAACAGCCATTACTCCCCCTTCTATTTCCCTCTTTCTCATCGTCGACCCATTGGAGAGAAGCCTGACAGCATAGTGAAGCACTCCCCCTGCAGAAAGTCGGAGCTCCAAATAATTTGTAGTAGCTTGTTTCGATCGTCTCCCGACTTCGGAGTTCTAGCCAAATCACAGGTGAGTAATCATACTCTTCAACCCTTTAAAACCTCTGGGGTAATCTTCCTTCCCTGATTTGCCAGACTCTTTCATTTTCATTTTTGATTGGTTTGTCTTGTTCTGATTTTAATACCCCTCTCGTTTCTTCTCTTCTTCTTTTTTTATCTAAAACGCATCTATGACATGATCGACCTGCATATAGCAAGGTCGATCTGCCTGTTGCAATATTGACAGAATTTCTAATTCTAATATTTGATCCTTTCTTTTTTTTTAGTTTTCTCTCTGTATTTGCATTCCGGTATTTCGTTAACTGGCTGAAGGTTTTGCGAATCGCGTTTAATATACCGATCATCCGATGTATCCTATTTGGATTAGACAGTATCGGTTTATCCCTCTTCTCCAATCTGCGTTAGTGATGGTAGAGTTCTTTTGGGAATTATACTTCAGAATCTTAGGAACTCTCTTCTATATACGAATCCTCTGTTTTATTGTTTGCCTCTCGTATTCAAGCATAGCAAGGCATCATACATTTGTGATCGATTTTCTTCCATATTCGATTTCTCCTTCCTTTAGCATTTTTTTAGGTAAGCTCTGAATTAATGTTGCCAATTGCTTTATCTAAGTTTTAATGTGTTTCCAGCATTCTACTATCGTCAATATCCCTTTTTAGCAAAACGCCATACATTTTAGCGTAAATTGCCTCTAATGTGGGTGGTAGTGTAAGGCGCACTTCAACATAATATGATGGCCTCTAACGTGACTGCGTCTTAGCCCCTGTACATCTTTCAACACTGCTACCCACACCTCCATTATCTGCAGCACAGAATGAATTTCATTATCAAGACCTCACTCCATCTTTTGGTGTAAATTCATTTAGCCAACACTATATGACCATTTACATATTGCCTCCAAGCTCCGATTCACGGATCGTATGCTGAAGCCCTTTCCAGAAACAGGCACCACCGAACAGAGCTCCTTTTGTTATTTTCACTTGGATAGCAGTAAGTTTTCTAGAGGTCAGAAATTTTTCCTTTTAAGCAAGATTCTTTGTGGTATGTGTCTCAGCTGGACCTCCATTTGGAATCAGGGTTGGTTCTAAACCCTGTGTTTTTGAAATAAAAAAGAAAATGATGGATGATTACCCAAATAGTCGAAGATACTTAATGAGTCAATTACATGCTATGTAGCTATATGGGGAAAGCTGTGTAAAGTAATTATTTCAGGAGGTTGGCACAAGTATAGATACGGGATTTACTAGGGCCTTTGTTCAATGTATCTGAGGCCTCAGAGGCAAACTTCTCAGACTATATTATGTGAAATATTGGGAACTTTGAGCTAATGAATAAGTCTGGCTCACATCTTAATATCAGAAACTTCCAATCCTGTATTTAACTAACTAATGTTTAAAGTTGGTCTTGACAATCTCCTAGATTTCCCCTTTTGGGTCCTTACGGATAATAGAGGTTCTGCTGAATGTAGGCCAGCATAATTGGGACGGATAAATCGTAAGTGATTGACTAGCTTTTCTGCTACAGTTCCTCCCCTTCATTTTCTTTTTTCTTTTTTTTTTATTTATGATTATCAGGCATTTTGTCTTATCTTCAGCTCAGGCTGCAACCGTAATTTCATGGTAACAGTTACTTATTCATATCTATTCATCATCTTTTATGTATTTATCTATCTAATGGTTTGTGCTGTTTAGAGGTTGAAATGTGGAATTGTACTGTATAACATGTATGTAATGATTTTCATGTTATGTAGTTGATAGTCCCATGCATAGTATACTGTGTTACTATAACTGTTAAACAGATGTATTTTACAGCATTTTTTTTTTCTTCTTCCTGTTGGATGTAGATGCCATATTTTCCATGTATTTGTATAGAGATAAAGGATGTTTCAGTCTGTTGTTCTACATTCAGCAAAAGTTGGTCTTGAACCACTACAGCATCATCAGCACCACTTTCGCTGTAATATTGCCTACAACAACAATGTTGTAATTATTCATTGGTTGCAGTATTCATATCACACCCACTCATGACCCCTACATACTCCCCATAATTACATCAGCACATTGCTGAAGTGCTCCACTTCACAAACACCCCCTGTTATCCCATTGCTCCAGTACTACTTGCAGTAGTACACTGTTAATACACAACCTGCATTACATTCTTTTATCAACAGATATACGTTCAGCAGTTTCAGCCTTGTCGCTGACCAGCACAAATGCTGCAAGAGAGCATCTGGTGCTAAAACCCGAAACTGAGAATAGATGAGCATAAACTGGCTCTGGTAATCCCAGTTTTTTTTTGAAGCCCAGCTAGAGCTTTGCCCTTGAAGAGAGCAGCTACAGTTGTTCTAACTGATAAAAACCATGAATCCTATGTACCCACTTAGTGTAAGACCTTACTTTACTCCCTTCTTTTACTATTTCACAGCATTATGACACTATGCTTCCTTCATCTATGTTGCCATTGCATTGACAACAATCCACTCTCATGGCTGTCATCCCAACATCAAATCTTCACAGACATATTTGCAGGCACCCTTTGGATACATACATTGTATCATAAAGGCATCTTCATAAGTAGGCATATACATAACTTCCTTACTATCTATATTTTTTTTATGATGCTTCACAACTTTCCTTCTCTATGCATCTTTTTACCTTATGCTAACTTGAGTTTACAGGAAATACATTACTTTCCATCCAAGATAAGGATTTTTGTAATTTCAGATATTGTAATAGCTAGATGATTAATGAGAAATTTACATTTCCTGCTTTAGGTAGAATGAATGAGCATTGTAAATATCATGAATTACTTGTTTTTCATGCATTTTTGCCTTTATTTCTCAAATTCTCACAATGGTGAAACACGAATGGCACGTGCACCTTTTCATAAGAGGTAAGTTAATTCTAAGTTGATGATTTACACCAACGGCCATAGTCGGGGTGTAAACAAAACTTAGTATTTTTATCTTTTATGAAATAACACTGGATTCGCAGTGGATCCATTTTCAAAATTCATCATATTTTCTTAAATATTTTCTTCTTTTATCAGAATTTAACATAAAATTAACTCAAAATATATACCAATGGCCATAGTCAGGGTATATTGAGGGTTGATTTCATTTTAAATTCTATAAAAGCACTAAAAATGTATTTTATTCTTCTTTTGAATTTAAATATAGATTATCATATAATACATTCAATGACCATAGTCAAGGATGTATTATATTTTCAATCTTATTTTAATTCATTTAAAGAATGAAATAGCTTTTCAAAGTCCAATTTCAAACTTATTCAAATTCATTCATCATATAGGGTAGAATTGCATCATATTTTTCAAAATTCTTTTATAAACCCAAGTGATTTTGAACATCTTTTCTATTTTCCAAACCTATCCCAATTTCAAAGTCCAATTTGACTTTGAAATTTCGAAATCATTTCATATTAAAAAATTCCAACCCAAATTCAAAATTCAATTTCAAAGTTCAAATTAAACTTTGAAACTTTTGATTCATCTTCTGATTCAAAATCAAGTTTTAAATCAAAGTTGAGATTGACTCTGAATCTCAAAATCCAAACCTTCTCGAAGTTTAAATTTGGGTTTTTAAAACCCAGATCCATCTTTAAAGGTTCTATTTTGACTTCTCAAAACCCAAATCCAAGAACAAATCCTAGTCTCAACTTGGATCCAGATTTCCAAGTATAGACTCCATTCTATTTTGGATCTCCCATCACGGATCCAAATTCCATTTAGGGTCCAAACCCTTATTCCACTTTGGATCTCCATTCATAGATCCAAATTTCTTTTAGGATTCAGATCCTCATTCTACCATTGGATCTCAGATTCAGATCCAAATTCCAAAATCTTAGGATCCAGATCCTCATTCTACCATTGGATCTCAGATTCAGATCCAAATTCCAAAATCTTAGGATCCAGATCCTTATTCTACCATTGGGTCTCAGATTCAGATCCAAAAATTCCAATTCTTAGGATCCAGAATCCGATTCCACTTTGGGTCTCAGATTCAGATCCAAAAATTCCAATTCATAGGATCCAGAATCCGATTCCACTTTGGGTCTCAGATTCAGATCCAAAATTCCAAAATCTTAGGATCCAGATCCTCATTCTACCATTGGGTCTCAGATTCAGATCCAAAAATTCCAATTCTTAGGATCCAGAATCCGATTCCACTTTGGGTCTCAGATTCAGATCCAAAAATTCCAATTCTTAGGATCCAGAATCCGATTCCACTTTGGGTCTCAGATTCAGATCCAAAATTCCAAATTCTTAAGATCCAGAACCCAATTCTGTTATCGTCGCGAAATTTTTCCCCCGTCTTCCCTTCCTTGCGGAAGCGAGAGAGGGAAAACGCTTCCGCGCTTCAAACTTGACCGGATTTTGGAAATTGCTTTTGAAATACTCGCCTCCGTTTTTGAAAATTGCGGGAAAATCCTTGGGATGGGGCTCGATCTGTCGGTACGAGGTTCGACCGTTCCTGCCGCCTTTAACAAGGGTAATTGAACCAAGGACCAAAACTATGCTTGACTTAGTTAAATCATCAAAATCGTGTTCTATCCTAGATGCACAAAGAATTCAGGCATGTGCTATGAGATTTTGGAAAATGCAAGTTGGAAAACATGATGTATGCTTAGAAAACATTTGGAGTTGCAAAGAATCTCTCAGGAAAAGTGTAAGACCCATAATTTTTCAATATCTTTCTGAAGAAATTCACGAGGCATTTTCAAGTAAAAATAGCATCTGAACCCGAAATACGAATCAGATCGATTTGTATGAGCCAGTTATACTTAAGATATTCGTCGCTTTGCGAATATATGCTCAAACACTCTAGAAGCTATAACTTCCTACCTAAACGAAATCAAAGGATTTCATCGAGCCAACTTTCTTAGTTACGTCAATACGAAGAGAATAGCGTACTCAGAATTTTTCGAAAAAAAATCACCGAAAACCCGAAATTTTTGCTGGACCCACAGAAATGTTGGTGGGACCCACAAAAATATTCCTCAGAAAATATCTTGTGGGACCCACAAAATATCCTATGGAAATATCTAGTGGGCCCCACCTCAAAAGGAACCTCCTAGAATTAAAATAAAGCTCAGGGGCAAAAGGGGGATAAAAATTCCCAAGAGGAGGTGGGCTTGGGATATAAATAGCCCTCCCCACTCTCTCTCTTCTCATAATTTCGACCCCCCCTCTCTCTCTTGCCTCCTCTCTCTCTCCTAAACCTCCCCTAGTGAGCCCAAGTGAGTCTGAGCCCACCTGACCTGGCCTGAACCCACCTGACCTGGTCTGAGCCTGCCTGACCTGGTCCTAGCTCACCTGACCTGGGTCTGAACCCACTTGACCTAGTCCAAACCTAGTTGACTTGACTTGAACCTAGTTGGGTTTAAAATCAAAGTCAAAGTCCTTTTTGGTCCAGATTCCAGTTTGGATTTCTGAACCCAGACTTAGCCTACTTGAGCTGAGTTCGAACCTGCTGAACCCAGTTGACTTGGACCGAACCCTGTTTGGTTCAAACCACTTAGGTTGAGTAGCTTGACCTACTCTCCCTCTTTCTCAACTAAGTCAGCTTCATCTGACTTAGTCTGACCTCTCGAAGGAAGGCTCGAAGCCAAAGAAGCAACCCAGAGCCGTTTCTTCCACGATTTGAAGTAAGTTCGCTTCATTGATCCATCTCTCTCAAGTATTTGATTGTTTGTATATAGAATATACTTTCTGAAGTAGTATCTTGCTTTAGTTCTTGATTGAGCCCTTTTTGGACACTTCGGTGTTCACCCGCTCGTCTCGGAACTATCGTCGGATATATCTATGTTCAAATACGCAGTATATGCGTTTTTAAAATGGTATCTCGCCCTAGTTCTTGGTTGAGCCCTTCAGAACACTTCGGTGTTCACCCGCTCGCCTCGTAACTATCGTTGGATACGGATCTAGGTGTATATCTGCTGATTCTGGCAACGCGTCCTATATCGCATAGGCTATGTAATTTACCTTTGCCGTCGCGTCGTATGATGCCAAGGCTCCCTGTTTTCTGCACTTCCGATTACTGCACTTCCGATTATGCATTTATTTACGCCATCGCGTCGAACGATGCCAAGGCTCCTGTTTTCTGCAATGTATTTACTTACGCCGTCGCGTCAAATGATGCCAAGGCTTTTATTTTGTTATATATGTAGAATATTTCGTTCAGTTACACACCCTGAACAATAGTATATGCATTTCTTTACGCCGCCGCTGTATAAAGCACAGGCTTCTGCTTATACTACATATATGGCGCATAAATGAGCGTTCAAAATGGAGACCAAACTCCAAATCGCCAATTCGATTCCCTGACCGCTCCTCGTTCAAGATTCTGCTTGACGAACGAAGCCCCTATTGGAAAGGCTTTACTTTTTGGCAAAATGCTCTTTATGTAAAGACTAAGTCAATTACGTATGGCCTGACTATGGCCCAGGGTTCCTGCAACCTTGATGGATACAAAGTACGCACAACGGTGCGCATCCATTTCCCCGAATTAAGCGTGGCGATTTCCTACCAAAGAGGGGAGATGTCGCTGAAATGGATAAAAGAAATGCACACTTTCTCCGTAAAAGAGAGGAAGTGCTGCTGAAATTTCTGAAGAAGCTAAGAATAGCTCAGAAAGAACGTAGCAGGATACTCTGACATATAGTAGAGCGCTACCCAGTTCATGGTTTGCCCTCTACAACGTAGAAGGGTTCGTCGCACCACTGCCAGTAGAGCAGGGGAGGTGCTGACGAAATGGTCGGCAGAAGAGCTGCTGGAACCAATGGAATGGCATAATGATGTCCGTTGATGGAACGATGCCAGATCGGCTTGTATCCTTGTGCCTGCAAGGGCACCTTGCTCGTAAGGGCCGCTGAGCCGGAGTAGAGGTTGCGCATTGGCTACGTTTGGACTCGTTGCGTAAAAATACGCGGAGTAGCCGATCTATTTAGATCGAGTCATATGCATGCTCATTGAGAACGGTTACGCAACCAGACTCGTAAGGGCCGAAGAGCCAGAGTGTGTTGTTTCCACCCAAAGAGGTGTGATGCTCGCGGTGGCCGAAGTGCCAAGAGCGGTGTTCTGCATGCATATGAATAAGACTTAAGGTCGCACATACCCCGCGGTTGAAAATCGTGTTAGGGGTACCCCCTCAGTAATGACTGTGTTGGGGCAGACTGAATGGGGTCGGGTACATACTCCCGTAGTGCTAAAAGCACAAGCTGCCTAAATGGCATGCAGATTCTGTCCAAGTAATTGTAAGACTGGCAAACCCCTTCAGGAATTATGCTCACTGTGGAATGACAGTGATGGTATAGCCTTGAGTGACATGTATTTTACTTTGGACCTGATAGAGTCCACGATGGCCTCAGTCACTCATGGGTTTTGGGGTCGTGGTTATCCTTAAGATCTAAGGATTGAACTCAACTATTGCAAGTAGAGGATGCATCCGAATATGGGCCTAGTAGGGTTCTCCCAGTTGAAACACACTGCCCTACTATGGATAGGGTCAACAGGCCTCTGGGGTATCTAAAATATATAGAATAATCAACCCCCAGAACGTCGCGTTGATGCCCGGATAATAGCTCTACCTGCGTACCAAAGGCGGGAGCGGTTAATTATCGAAACAATGCATTAGTTCTAGGTACAGCGATGCTTTGAATGTATGAGTGGATGACGTGTTGAGTCAGTCCTGCATAACCTTTGTGAAGGTGTCATGTTCGGTATACTACTAGACCGACTGGGCAGAGACCCGTGTTGTATCCGCACGACTAAGTGAAGCTCGAGGAGCTGTCCTTAGGTGCGTGGGATACGGATGTGCCAAGTATGAAGACTTGAGCTAGACATCACTTTGAGACCCGAAAGTGGTCATGGCTAAGTCGTAGAGACTTAAGCAGTTATTCAAACCACAGCCCTGAAAAGGCTTGCTCTAAGTCATGGAGACTTGAGCGGATGTTCAACTCATAGCTATGCGGAGGCACTTGCGATATACGCTAAGTCTTGGAGGCTTGAGCATCGTTATTGCGCATTGCGACCCTGAGTGGTCATTATCGTACTTGAGTTGAATGGATGTATGACTGCATGCTTATCAGACCATCAGTGGTTCTGACCCCGTTTTATGGGGATTTCAGGTGTTGTACCTGCGTGGCGATATGCGGAGCAAGGCGGCATCGAGTTCCAGGGTTTCTCTAGACAGAGTTGTACTGCTTCCTTTTTATTGAACCTACACTGCTTTTCTAAGCAGTAGTGTTGTAATAAATATGTGGTTTTCGATAAAATGGAACACTTTGGTGGTCAATGAGTTGCTTGGCCACATACCTGCAATATACTCGAAGTTTTCTAAAACTGACGATTCATTATCGTTTGATTCCGCTGCTAAAAGCTTTTCTAAATTCCGCTGCAAAGAAAAAAAAAAAGAAATTCATGAAAATTTTAACTTAGCTTTGTTTTGGAAATCCGGGGCGTTACAGAATTGGTATCAGATCATGAGTCTGAGAAACCTGGTTCAAGATCCGTCGTGTTTGCGGTATCGCACTGTAAGTATAAATCTTATACTTTCTCTGATTTTGGTATATTTGCGTGAATAGATAAATGGCTCCTAGGACGAGGAGAACCATGCCGAGCGAGGAGTCCCATACACAGGGCTTCCTGCTAGAGACACTCAACAGGCTTGTGTCTGCCATTCATGAATCAAGGCAAGCACCAGCCTTACCTCGCAATGAGAACCTTGGAGAAATAACATATGAAAAGTTCTTCAAACTCGACCCACCAATTTTCGTTGGCAGTGCCGATCCAGAGCTTGCATAAAGCTGGATCGAGGAAACAGAGCGTGCATTCCTGGTATTGGGAGTACCAGAGGATAGAAAGACTAACTTTGGCACTTATAGGCTGAAGGATAATGCACAGAAGTGGTGGGATACCACTAAGCTTATCCAGTTCTCACAAGTCGAAGTCATTCCTTGGACTGACTTTCGGAGAACTTTCTTGGATAACTACTTCCCGTTGCACTCCATAAATAAGAAAAAGATGGAGTTTCTGGAACTAGAGCAGGGTGGTATGAGTCTTATCGACTATACTACCAAGTTTCAGAACCTTGAGCGGTACTGCTCTCGGTTATTTGATACTGACCAAGAGAGGGCCGATAAATATATCAATGGATTTCGGGAATGGCTACGATCTCGAGTCATAACTAGCATGCCCCAAACATTTCAAGCCGCTGTGGCAGCAGCTTCAAAGATTAGTGCAGACTGGGAGCGATGCAAAGGGGTCGTAGTAAAGCGACCGGTAGCAAGTAATGGGAACAATAAGAGGACGTTCCCCGGTGGCCAAGAATCACGACCAACTTTTTATAAGAGGGATTTTCAGGAGAACAACTTTACTCCACCGGCCGAGCGGCCATTGCAGATGATAGAAGCCAATCAACTCTACCGACAGTCTAATTTTTGATGCCCGAGGTGTAGCTCAGATCATCCCGGAGGGGTTTATCCTCGTGATACAGGAGGTTGCCTGTATTGCGGCAAACCAGGGCATCGTGTAACAGAATGCCGCAAGAAGGCCTCAGATCTTCAACGAAGAAATATGGGATCTGGAGGACCCTCTCAACAAACACAACAACAACGACTGCCACTACCCAGGATAGAGCAGAAACCTATTGCAGGTCATGTGTATGCGGTGAAAGCCAAACAACTTATGAATGATGATCATATCAAGGAATCTGGATACCTTGATAGATAGAGTTGTAATGGGTAAAAAGCGATTGAAAGACAAGATCCAATGAATGCTTGAGACAAGTGGCTTATGACCTTGTGTACGGTCATCTGGATCGATATGTATCCTTGCTCTCTAAAGTAATATTGGATTTGTTAAAATTAAATCTTAAGTGCTTATGCCCAAAATTTATGGCTATAGACCACATGATTGAGAAATTAAGTTTGCGTAATTAGAACGTTAAAAGTTAATAAAATAAACCATCGAGGAATTGTTCTCAAGAAGAGAGTCCTGTGAGGTTTTACATATTCAAGATCAGATCGTCTAGCCAGAGTGAGTCTGTGAGGGTATACAGCTCCGTGCGAGTGTATATGTTCCAAAACCAGTAGCTTGGCTAGTATGATTCTGTGAGGGTGTACTGATCCAATATCAGGTAAGTCTGACGAAGGCGAACCTGTGAGGAGGTACGTTTCCAATACCAGGTAGTCTGACAGGGGACTTATTCCAATATGGTTAATCTCTAGAAGAATGATCTGTGTGTACAAAATAGTTACACAGGATGGATATGATAATAGCCGGTTGGAAGAACATTGATTCAACAAACTATCGTGGTTGTAGCATAATTTGAACTCAGATATGAGAAACATACCTCATTGATCAGGAATCATGATATGAGGTTATGATTGGAATAAATACGATGTTGAACTAAGTGAACAACATTATGAATCTAACATATGAGAGAAATATCCCGAGTTACGCACTTAGTACTCTTAACTGAATTTCGCGGACGAAATTCCTTTAAGGGGGTAATGATGTAAGACCCATAATTTTTCAGTATCTTTCTGAAGAAATTCACAAGACATTTTCAAGTAAAAATAGCATCTGAACCCGAAATACGAATCAGATCGATTTGTACGAGCCAGTTATACTTAAGATATTCGTCGCTTTGCGAATATATGCTCAAACACTCTAGAAGCTATAACTTCCTACCTAAATGAAATCAAAGGATTTCCTCGAGCCAACTTTCTTAGTTACGTCAATACGAAGAGAATAGCGTACTCAGAATTTTTCGAAAAAAATCGCCGAAAACCCGAAATTTTTGCGGGACCCACAGAAATGTTGGTGGGACCCACAAAAATATTCCTCAAAAAATATCTTGTGGGACCCACAAAATATCCTATGGAAATATCTAGTGGGCCCCACCTCAAAAGGAACCTCCTAGAATTAAAATAAAGCTCAGGGGCAAAAGGGGGATAAAAATTCCCAAGAGGAGGTGGGCTTGGGATATAAATAGCCCTCCCCACTCTCTCTCTTCTCATAATTTCGACCCCCCCTCTCTCTCTTGCCTCCTCTCTTTCTCCTAAACCTCCCCTAGTGAGCCCAAGTGAGTCTGAGCCCACCTGACCTGGCCTGAACCCACCTGACCTGGTCTGAGCCTGCCTGACCTGGTCCTAGCTCACCTGACCTGGGTCTGAACCCACTTGACCTAGTCCAAACCTAGTTGACTTGACTTGAACCTAGTTGGGTTTAAAATCAAAGTCAAAGTCCTTTTTGGTCCAGATTCCAGTTTGGATTTCTGAACCCAGACTTAGCCTACTTGAGCTGAGTTCGAACCTGCTGAACCCAGTTGACTTGGACCGAACCCTGTTTGGTTCAAACCACTTAGGTTGAGTAGCTTGACCTACTCTCCCTCTTTCTCAACTAAGTCAGCTTCATCTGACTTAGTCTGACCTCTCGAAGGAAGGCTCGAAGCCAAAGAAGCAACCCGGAGCCGTTTCTTCCACGATTTGAAGTAAGTTCGCTTCGTTGATCCATCTCTCTCAAGTATTTGATTGTTTGTATATAGAATATACTTTCTGAAGTAGTATCTTGCTTTAGTTCTTGATTGAGCCTTTTTTGGACACTTCGGTGTTCACCCGCTCGTCTCGGAACTATCGTCGGATATATCTATGTTCAAATACGCAGTATATGCGTTTTTAAAATGGTATCTCGCCCTAGTTCTTGGTTGAGCCCTTCAGAACACTTCGGTGTTCACCCGCTCGCCTCGTAACTATCGTTGGATACGGATCTAGGTGTATATCTGTTGATTCTGCCGACGCGTCCTATATCGCACAGGCTATGTAATTTACCTTTGCCGTCGCGTCGTATGATGCCAAGGCTCCCTGTTTTCTGCACTTCCGATTACTGCACTTCCGATTATGCATTTATTTACGCCGTCGCGTCGAACGATGCCAAGGCTCCTGCTTTCTGCAATGTATTTACTTATGCCGTCGCGTCGAATGATGCCAAGGCTTTTGTTTTGTTATATATGTAGAATATTTTATTCAGTTACACACCCTGAACAATAGTATATGCATTTCTTTACGCCGCCGCTATATAAAGCACAGGCTTCTGCTTATACTACATATATGGCGCATAAATGAGCGTTCAAAATGGAGACCAAACTCCAAATCGCCAATTCGATTCCCTGACCGCTCCTCGTTCAAGATTCTTCTTGACGAACGAAGCCCCTATTGGAAAGGCTTCACTTTTTGGCAAAATGCTCTTTACGTAAAGACTAAGTCAATTACGTATGGCCTGGCTATGGCCCAGGGTTCCTGCAAACTTGATGGATGCAAAGTACGCACAACGGTGCGCATCCATTTCCCCGAATTAAGCGTGGCGATTTCCTACCAAGAGGGGAGATGCCGCTGAAATGGATAAAAGAAATGCACGCTTTATCCGTAAAAGAGAGGAAGTGCTGCTGAAATTTCTGAAGAAGTTAAGAATAACTCAGAAAGAACGTAGCAGGATACTCTGACATATAGTAGAGCGCTACCCAGTTCATGGTTTGCCCTCTACAACGTAGAAGGGTTCGTCGCACCACTGCCAGTAGAGCAGGGGAGGTGCTGACGAAATGGTCGGCAGAAGAGCTGTCGGAACCAATGGAACGGCATAATGATGTCCGTTGATGGAACGATGCCAGATCGGCTCGTATCCTTGTGCCTGCAAGGGCACCTTGCTCGTAAGGGCCGCTGAGCCGGAGTAGAGGTTGCGCCTTGGCTAGGTTTGGACTCGTTGCGTAAAAATACGCCGAGTAGCCGATCTATTTAGATCGAGTCATATGCATGCTCATTGAGAACGGTTACGCAACCAGACTCGTAAGGGCCGAAGTGCCAGAGTGTGTTGTTTCCACCCAAAGAGGTGTGATGCTCGCGGTGGCCGAAGTGCCAAGAGCGGTGTTCTGCATGCATATGAATAAGACTTAAGGTCGCACATACCCCGCGGTTGAAAATCGTGTTAGGGGTACCCCCTCAGTAATGACTGTGTTGGGGCAGACTGAATGGGGTCGGGTACATACTCCCGTAGTGCTAAAAGCACAAGCTGCCTAAATGGCATGCAGATTCTGTCCAAGTAATTGTAAGACTGGCAAACCCCTTCAGGAATTATGCTCACTGTGGAATGACAGTGATGGTATAGCCTTGAGTGACATGTATTTTACTTTGGACCTGATAGAGTCCACGATGGCCTCAGTCACTCATGGGTTTTGGGGTCGTGGTTATCCTTAAGATCTAAGGATTGAACTCAACTATTGCAAGTAGAGGATGCATCCGAATATGGGCCTAGTAGGGTTCTCCCAGTTGAAACACACTGCCCTACTATGGATAGGGTCAACAGGCCTCTGGGGTATCTAAAATATATAGAATAATCAACCCCCAGAACGTCGCGTTGATGCCCGGATAATAGCTCTACCTGCGTACCAAAGGCGGGAGCGGTTAATTATCGAAACAATGCATTAGTTCTAGGTACAACGATGCTTTGAATGTATGAGTGGATGAAGTGTTGAGTCAGTCCTGCATAACCTTTGTGAAGGTGTCATGTTCGGTATACTACTGGACCGACTGGGCAAAGACCCGTGTTGTATCCGCACGACTAAGTGAAGCTCGAGGAGCTGTCCTTAGGTGTGTGGGATACGGATGTGCCAAGTATGAAGACTTGAGCTAGACATCACTTTGAGACCTGAAAGTGGTCATGGCTAAGTCGTAAAGACTTAAGCAGTTATTCAAACCACAGCCCTGAAAAGGCTTGCTCTAAGTCATGGAGACTTGAGCGGATGTTCAACTCATAGCCCTGCGGAGGCTCTTGTGATATACGCTAAGTCTTGGAGGCTTGAGCGTCGTTATTGCGCATTGTGACCCTGAGTGGTCATTATCGTACTTGAGTTGAATGGATGGATGACTGCATGCTTACCAGACCATCAGTGGTTCTGACCCCGTTTTATGGGGATTTCAGGTGTTGTACCTGCGTGGCGATATGCGGAGCAAGGCGGCATCGAGTTCCAGGGTTTCTCTAGACAGAGTTGTACTGCTTCCTTTTTATTGAACCTACACTGCTTTTCTAAGCAGTAGTGTTGTAATAAACATGTGGTTTTCGATAAAATGGAACACTTTGGTGGTCAATGAGTTGCTTGGCCACATACCTGCAACGTACTCGGAGTTTTCTAAAACTGACGATTCATTATCGTCTGATTCCGCTGCTAAAAGCTTTTCTAAATTCCGCTGCAAAGAAAAAAAAAAGAAATTCATGAAAATTTTAACTTAGCTTTGTTTTGGAAATCCGGGGCGTTACAAAAAGGGTCAATTTCTCAGGAAACTCAGATAAAAAGGGTTTTTGAAAACATGAGAAAGCTTATAAAGATGTGAGAAAATCAGGAATAGTTGAAAATCCTGGGAAAATGGAAGTGATTCTTGAAAAAAGGTGAACCTTTGAAAAGGGAAATACTTCTTAGGAAAACTTGGACTTTGAGAGTTTTCTTAGGAAAATAATGAAAAATTTATAGGAAAACTCATTGGGGAAGGAAATTCAAAACTTGGGAAATTGAAATCCTAGGACTTTTTACCCTTGAAATACTTGGAAATCGATTTTCATCTTGGAGAAAGATTGGAAAACTCTTTTGAATCTCTTAAGAAAATATCATTTTCCAGGGAAAACTGTGGGAAAACTTGTCTTTGGAAAACCGATTTTGAAAAATCCTTAGAGTTTCTTGAGAAATCGATTTCTTGAGAATGAAGTTTTCTTGAGAAAATCTTGAGAAAATCAATGATTTCATGATGCAAATGACATGAGTAAATGAATGCACTTTGAAAGATTTTCTAAGAAAATTTGTTGGAAAAATGTGTATTAAGTCAAAGTAAATCCTTCACATATTCTGACTGTGGCCATGAATATGTTCAGAGTTTATTTGATTTAATGCACATGATTTTGAAAACTTTGGAAATATGATGTGCATTTTAAGATAGCCTAAGAGTGTAGGCTCAATGTGACTAGTAGAAAGATGATGGATCTGGGTCTCGTCCATATTCCGACTAGGGCCGTAAATATGGATTCCACCGAGTTCATCAACTCCCTAAGAGTTGGTGCACGTGCCATTCGTGAACATCCATAGTGTTTTTGAAATAACTATGCATGAATCATATAAGCAGGATATTGCATAAATTCAAACTATATGATATGCATCCTAGTCTAAGCAGGAAATTAACTCTCTTATTCCAAAATTTACATTATTACATCACTAAATAAAGGAAATAAAAGAAATTTGCAGACTTCAGCTCCTTCTTTTGAATGTTCCTGCCAAACTTGAAATAGGGTTAGCTCAAATATGTGGGTTTTTCCAAGATTTTCCAATAATATTATGAAATTATTGGATTTAATTGGATATAAACCCTATTCTCATGCTTCCTTGATATTTGAAATGATGTAAATGCAGGGAATTCAGTGGAAAACAGTTTGAAATTCGGAATTGAGGTCAAAATGACCAAAATACCCCTAAAATTAAAGTTACACCTTTAAAATCAGGGTTTTTTGAAGGAAAACTTGGTAAAATTGAGATTTCGAAATTCAAATTGAATCCAATGCTGATGAAATGCAGTATGAAGCATGATGACATGCTGCTAAACACATTAAGACTGTAAAATCAGAATTTGACATATTGCAATTTATCCAAAATAACGAATTTTGCTTGTTTTTCACTTGGATCCGGGTCCTGCGGGACCCTGTTTTGGTATTATGGCTAATCCGAACCTCAAATGGATTCCAAATTGCACCAAATTCGGTATGAAGCATCTACTTACTCTGATAAACAACCTAAAATGCTAAAAATCACGAAATGATGTGATTTAAATGCTAAAATTTAAAGAAAGTCCTAAAATGGTGGATTTTACCTATGGATCCGAACCAAATGCAATTCTTTATGTGATAATGCAAGATTTACACCATGAAAACTTCTGTTATTTTGCAGACTATTAAAGGACCCAAAATGGAACATTTTTGGTTTTTACAGCCTCGGGATTTGAGCCATGGTGAGTTCAATAAGATTTAGTTCTGACAGAGGTAAAAATCACCCTAATCTGATATAAAATGCTAAAAGAATATAAAAAAGCCATGGAAATTTATGAAATTAATCAGAGCTACTCACGACACCTACCTGAACAACTTTCATGTTCATGACTTCGGCATTTGATCAACAGAGACACAGGTAACAATATAACTTTTCATTCCTAAATTGACAGAACAGACAAATGTGACTAAACATGGGACTGAGAAGAAAAATCTGAAGCAGGTATCAACACTGTTCTAAAAATCACAGGCTTTCAGATGAAAATAGAGAACACCTCGGACATAACTTTCACTTTTTATAGTTTTGGATTTGGAGCAACACACAAAGAGAAACCATAGCCCTAAGTCGATCCGAGATCTTAGAGGCCCAAATCAGGCTCTGACACGTGTCCTGAACTCTCGGATTTTTGTTAGACATAAAACAAAATTAGAAAAATCTGATAAAATCAGGTTAAAAACTAGACATTCGCCCGAGTTCAGAACAATTTTTGGATTGAAAATAAAATCTCCCATGAGGGATATATCGATTTTATAAGTCGTCAAATGATTTTCAAAACGCATCCCGGGTAACAAAACCCGATTTGCGATTTTGAATGTTTACCGCAGTAAACAAATTCAAATGCCTCCGAATTTTTGGCAAAATTTTAGGGACACCTAAAGGCGCATTCCGGGATTTTGTTGAGATTTTTAATAAAAAATAAATGCATGAAATGACGTGTGGACTGACTGACAAAAACAGAGGCCTACTGAAAATGAGCAGAATTGAAATAAATGCTAAATTAATCCTAATTAATTCATGAAATGTGCTAAATGAATGAAATAAAATGCAAATTAAACCTAGCTAAATGCATGAAGGTTAAAAATCATCAAGGAAGCATAATTAAATATTTTTATATATGTCATTTTATGAGAATAGCTCAATCCATCTCTCGGATGACCTCTTTCTTCAAACGACTCCCGAATCGAATTATGGAATCAAATCAAGGGGAAAAGAAGTGCACCTTGCTTCGTTACACAGCGTTGAAGCTCTTGAAAGGGGCGGCTACCACGAGCTTCCTTCGTCCTTCGCTCCGGGCTTTGGATGGTTCACCAAAATCGACCCACTACACCTTCTTCACTGAGCCAAAGGGGCATGAACTCCAAAGTGCAAATTTGGATTCTCAAGGGGATGGGTCGAATTTTCAAGTCCAACAAGAGTTCTCAAAGGTGGTCTCCTCTAAAAAAAAATGCTCTCTCCTCTCTGGGCGTGGAGCCTTGTTTTTATAAACTTTCTGAAGAAAATTCGAATTTCAAACAGGCTCAATCTGAGCCCTCCATGTGGCGCCATCTCAGGGGTGCTATTTTGATTTTTGAGAAAATAAAAAAATAAGATTTTTGTGGGTGAGACACCTCAGCAAGATTTGAAAATTTTCAAAATTTGGTTTACTTGATTTTCTCTGCAGGAAGCTCCCAGATGGCGCCACCTCAGAGGGTGCTCTCTTGGAATTTGAAATTCAAACTCACCTTTTGTAGGGAGTCCTCAGGTGGCGCCACCTCAAAAGGGCTATTTTTATTAAAAGAAATAAAATAAATACAAAATGGAGCCAAATGGAATCCTGGAATGGCGCCACCTCAAAAGGTGTTCTGAGGTGTAAAGTTGGAACAGTAGGGGCATGCCATGTGGCGCCACCTCTGGGGAGTTCAAATGTTTGAAATTTTGCTTTTTCTGCAGGAAAGGAGATCTGGAAATGTGGCAGTCCAGGATGGTTCCATACCTGACAAGTGTCAGCCTGCTGGAGGAGGTTCTTCAGATGGCGCCACCTCATGGGGAATTTGAATTTTAAATGGAGGTTGGCCCTGGAGGAATGGGAGGTGGACATGTGGCGCCACCTCAGGGTGGCTCCTACAATGCCATGTGGCAAGAGGGAGGAAAAGGAGGGAAAGGGACATGTGGCGCCCTCATAGGTCATCTGGAAAAGTCAGAGCTCAGGATTTGCGCCACCTAGGCCTTGTTTGAACATTTGAATGGTTTGCTTTTTCTGAAGAAAGCCAGGAGTGACATGTGTCTCCTACTTTTCTGAAAGAAAGTAGGGAGAGGACATGTGTCTTCTACTTTTTCTGAATGAGGCAGAAGGAGACATGTGTCACCTGCTTTTTATGAAAGAAGCAGAGAATGACACGTGGCAGAGGGGAGAGGAGGAGGGCCAAGCCATGTGGCGCCATCTCAGACAAGATGAAAAAGGTAGGAGTTCAGGATTTGCGCCACCTATGAGGAGATTTGAATCTTTGAATTCCAGTTTTTCTGAAGAGAGCAGGAAATGACACATGGCATTTGCTTTTTCTGAGAAAATAAGGGATTGACATGTGTCCTCTGCAGGAGACACACTCCAAATGGAGCCACCTCAGAGGAGACAAGCTTACCTTTTCTGGAGGAATTTAGGAGTGACACGTGTCTCCTACTTTTCTGAGAAAAGTAGGGGGAGACATGTGTCAGGCTACTTTTCTAGAAGGAGGGAGAGGTTGACACGTGTCCCCTGCAGGAGACATACTTCAAGTGGAGCCACCTCAGAGGAGACAAGCTCCACTTTTTCTAGACAGGACAACCTATGACACTTGGCATCTCCTGGTAATCTTGGAATGACACATGGCACAGGATGGATAGGGTGACACATGGTAGATAAATGGGATGACATGTGGCGGCTTCTTAGGGTAGCCCCACACTGACACTTGGGATGGAAATGGGAGGAGAGAGAAAAGACAAGTGGCACCAATCCAGGGGACAAGGCTCCTATATTTTTGGGTTTTTCAAAATTCAAATTTTCAAAAGAAAAGCTTGTGTGACACCACCTCAGTGTGGGTCCCACATTGCTTCTTTACTGAAATAAGGATAAAACGACAACTTCTTTTTGGAATATTCATAAAATCTGGACTAATTGGTAAAACAGGAATTTTTGGAAAGAGTTGGCCCCTGTAGGGCAATTTTGTAAAAGGAAGATATTTGAAATTGTCAAAAGGGCAAAATCTGAGTTGAAATTTATTGAAAATTATCCAGATTGTTTTTCTGAGGAAATATTTTGAAATTCAGAGCCCTGGGGGTAAAATGGGAACAATTGATAACTTTGACGACCCAGGGTTTTGAAATCAATTTTGAAAAGAGTTAAAATTCTAATCTGGATTGAAAATTTTGAAATCAAGAGTTTTGGACCTCGAAATGACATGTTGTGCAGTGCAGTGATATGAGATGCTCATGCAATGATATGCAATGCCATGTCTTATGCCATAGAATCTTGAACCAAGGCTTTGGAGATGTCTGTCTCCTGTCAGGAGTAAAATTTTGAACATCTGAGATAAAAATAGAGAAAAATTGAGAGTTGTAGATGCAATCTGAAATTTCGCAGGTTCCCTGCTCAGAAAATGACCATTTTGCCCTTTGGCGATCCCAGAGGTTGAATGATGATGCTTGGTGGAACTGTCGGGGAGGTGAATGAAAATTTGGGGTGTTTACAAATTCCACTTTGGGTCTCAGATTCAAATCCAAATTCCAAATTCTTAGGATCCAGAACCCAATTCCACTTTGGATCTCCGATTACAGATCCAAATTCCATTTAGGATCTAGATCCTCATTCCACTTTTGGATCTCCAATTACAGATCCAAATTCCATTTAGGACCCAGATCCTCATTTCCACTTTGGATCTCAAACTTCAGATCCAATTCCATTTGGGATCCAGAGTCCAATCCTATCTTGGATCTCACATTTCAGATCCAATTTCATCTCAGATCTCCAATTCTTAAATCCAATTCCATTCAAAATTCCAGATTCAAATTCCATCTTGAATCTCATATTCCAAATCAACTTCTCAAACCAATTCCACTTCATTCTAAGATTTCAAGATCAAATTCCCATTTCGGATCTTAAATCCAAAAATTCAACTTTGAATCCTATTTAGAATCCAGATCTTGGATTCAAATTTCGTCTTGAAATTCCAACTCTATCTTATTTCTCCAATCTATTTTTCCATTTTTTTTCTCTCTAAAAATTTCAAAGATAAAATTCAATTCCATTCCAAATATTCATTCAAGTTCAAATTTCTAATTCAAAATCCATTTGTGACTTTGAAATTTCCTTTCTTCTCTTTTCCCTCAGTTTCAAGATCATTTTCCAAAATCAGATTCATATTCCCAAGCTCTTGATTATTCTAAAAACTTTGAACTTCAATCTTAAGTTCTAAGTTAGAAATCATTTCTTCACTTTATCAGATCCATTATCTGATTCACTTGGAAATCCTTCAAAATATTTTCAAAAAGAGCATACATCTTTGCATTTGCACAAGCATGATTCATTGTGCATTTTTTTTACTTAGGATAAATACTTAGATAAATTCATTGCGAAGCAAAAGGCATTAATTCGACCCTTGGTTCGATTACCCCTGGTAAAGGCGCCAGGAACGGTCGAACCTCGTACCGACGAGCGGATCCCGTCTCCCAGTTTTCCCGCAAATATTTCAAAAACGGAGGCGAGTTATTTCAAATATTTTCAAAATTAAGGTCAAGTGAGACCCGCAAAAGATATTCCTCTTCTCTTCTCTTCTTTCTTTTCTCTTCTCTCTTTCTTTCCGTTCTTTTATCTTTTCTCCCTTCAAAAAGGAGGAAAATAAGAGGTTGGAAAGGAAAAGAGAAGGAAGAGAGAGAATATTATGAGAGGAAAATTTTTGCGATGATCACACTCTTTTTCAATGAGGTATTCTTTTAAACACTTTTCAGGTTAAGGGATAAAACCTGAACTTTGTCTCGCGAAGCCCCTTACTCCCTTTCAAGACAGGGGATGATCCTAAATTCTTCTATCATCAACTTTCTTCAAATTTCTGTCAATTCCTACTAAATCTTTATTGTCAACCTTCATTAATTTATTCTTTTTATCAATTCTTTTTATCCTTTAGCAATATCTATCAATCTTTTCAATTTTGTCAAATTCCCTTCAGGATCAGGGATAATCTTGAAAACCATCCTAAACAAAGATTCGAATCTTAGGACATCTTGGGTCAAGGATCTCGAATGGATCTCTCATCTTCATCGTCGGAATCTATTCATGCTTTTCATCAATCCTTCTAAAATCCGACTCCCGAGTTGGAATCTTTTCCTTCCCATCTGAGTTCTGACTCAGGTTTTTGTTTTCTTTTTATTCTTCTTAAAGAGATCCGGATTCCGACTCGGGTCTCATATATATTCGTATTTTCAGAGTTGCGAGTTCTGACTCGGGCTTCCTTTTGGATCTGATGTTTGCATTGGACCAATTGTTACATCGAGGATTCGAGTTCCCAAACTCGATCTTCTCATTCATTCTCTTTTTGCAAAAACCAAGTTCCGACTCAGATTTTCCCTTTTGTATATTCTTATTTCAGAAGCTTCGAGTTCCGACTCGGACTTTCTTTTTGGATCTGATGCTAATATTGGAACCAATCATTGCGTTGAGAATTCGAGTTCTCAAAATCGATTCTCACTCATTCTTTTATTTTCGAAAAACCGGGTTCCGACTTGGATTTTCGCTTTTGTATATTCTTATTTTTCAAAGTCTCGAGTTCCGACTCAGATTTTCCCTTTTATATATTCTTATTTCGGAAGCTTCGAGTTCCGACTCGGACTTCCTTTTTGGATCCGATGCTCGTATTGGAACCAATCATTGCGTTGAGAATTCAAGTTCTCAAAATCGATTCTCACTCATTCTTTTATTTTCGAAAAAACGGGTTCCGACTTGGATTTTCACTTTTGTATATTCTTATTTTTCAAAGTCTCGAGTTCCGACTCAGATTTTCCCTTTTATATATTCTTATTTAGGAAGCTTCGAGTTCTGACTCAGACTTCCTTTTTGGATCCAATGCTCGTATTGGAACCAATCATTGCGTCGAGAATTCGAGTTCTCAAACACGATTCTCACTCATTCTTTTATTTTTGAAAAACCAGGTTCCGACTCGGATTTTTCCTTTTATATATTTATTTCTGAAAAACTGGGTTCCGACTCAGACTTCCTTTTGGATCCAATGCTCTTATTGGAACCAATTGTTGTGTCGAGAATGCGAGTTCTCAAACTCGATTCTCACTCATTCTTTTGAAAAAACCAGGTTCCGACTCAGATTTTCTCTTTTTTATATATTCTTATTTCTGATGTTTTGGGTTCCGACTCAGACTTCCTTTTGGATCCAATGCTCGTATTGGAACCAATTGTTGCGTCGAGAATGCGAGTTTTCAAACTTGATTCTCACTCATTCTTTTATTTTTGAAAAACCGGGTTCCGACTCGGATTTTCGCTTTTATATATTCTTATTTTCTCGAGTTCCGACTCAAATTTCCTATGTTGTTCAAATACTCATATTGGACCAAGATTTCTCTTTGCCTATTTCCCTTTCAGGTTAAGGGACAAACCTGAACTTCCCCTTCAGGATAAGGGATAATCCTGAAACACTGACAACCATTCTCACTTAATTCTCAAGTATCTTCAAATGTTGGTCTATTTCTCAACTCTTCGTGGGAAAACCCAGTGCTCGTACTGGTGCGCAATTTCGAAAACCCAGTGCTCGTACTGATGTGCATTTTCGAAACCCAACGCTCGTACTGGGGCATTTTTTGAAATTCAGTGCTCGCACTGCTGTGTTTTCAAAAACCCAGTGCTCGTACTGGTACATCTTCAAATCCAGTGCTAGTACATCTAGTGCTCGTGCTAGTGTCTGGCTGACTGATCGAGGTAGCCCTCTAGGTTTAGAATTTATACTAACCAATCATCATCATTCAACCTCTAAATTCTCAAATTCAACCTTCGGGTTATCATTTTGCCAAAAAATCAATTCTTGTTCTCTTGCGAAGGACCCTCTTCAGGGAGAGTTCGAGGGAGCTCGTTCCTTTCGCATGCAGCCATCTTTCATTATCAAGAACCCTTTTCCAGGGAGAGTTTGAAGGGACTCGTTTTCTTCGCGAAGAGTTTGCAAAACAACAACCAACTTTACATAAAAGAACCTTTTTTCTCGGGAGAGCTTCGATGAAAGCTCGTTTCTTTTGTGGCCCCCAATTTTCTGATTTTGGCCAACCCCTTCACAGAGGACCCTCTTCTAGGGAGAGTGTGATGGACTTGTTCCTCTGTGATACTTTCTCAACTTTGTTTTTCGACCGCCTTTCCATAAGAGAAGCCTAGATATAGGGAGTTTTAATGAAAACTTAATTTCTCTTCGAAAGTTCCGTTTTGCAAACACCTCTTCTTTGGGGAAGAGAGGAGCATTTCCAACTTCCCATTCAGGTAAGGGCTAAGCCTGAGTCTCTATTTTTGGGGAAAAAGAGAGAAGAATTTTGTCATGGACATGTCGATTCGATATTGAGCGATTACATTCATCAAGGATTTCAAGAATACCTTGTCAATTTGCTAACAAAACCATTGTTGATCTCAAAGCTTTCATCACATAAAAGAATTACCTCAAACTACCTTTAGTATTATTTCCAAAAGAGCAAGACTTTTGCAAAATAAAGAACTAAATTCAAGTTTTTTTCTGTTGGTCAACCAAGAGGATGAAGAAAAATCTTCGACATGACCGGCAAAGAAAAAATTCAATGATGTTAAAAAGCCATAAGTAAATTGATATTTATCATAGCTATGACACATTCTTAAAGATCATTCTGTTGGCAGTAAGACAATGGAAATATCCTGGGCAATAAAAAGAACCTACTCAATCCATATCTTCTCAGTCATTTGAGCTGCAATCAAATATCCGCAAAAGGGATCTTTCAATTGTCGTCAAGATGAAGACGAATAGGCGAGCTAGATCTCCGGGGCCAAAGAAGATTTGGATCATCTCCAAGATGAAGGAGATTGTGAAAGATCCTTCTAAGGAAAGTTCAGATCACCGTCGAGATGAAGGTGAGTGTGATGAACCTACCAATAAACCTTAAAAGATATTTGATTTCTGCTATCATCTAAAGACCTTTTTAGAACCGATGTCATCAAGCCTAATTCCTGAAAAAAGAAGAAGAAGGATCGGAACATCTCCAAGATGAAGGAGTTTGTGACGTACCCTTCTCCAAAAAAGAGAGAAAAGTCAGGACATCTCCAAAATAAAGGGTGATGTAAAAGATTAAGGGAGCTCCATGACTCAAAAGAGTGCAAAAAGATCATCATGGGAAATGCTCAGGATATCAAACTGCCCGAACTGTCAGGAATCATCTTTATCTATGTGAAATTCTTTATCAATATCTTTTCACTCAAGTGCTCTTATGAAGCTAAGAATGTTTCCTCTCTTTTCATATCAAGGAAATTGATGTCTTCCTCGAAGAAACTCAATAACAACAAATTTTGAATTTAATTCTTGATTCTACGGAGTTAGCTCAATTGGAGCTAATACTCTAGGTAGAAAGAGGTGATATTTTCACATATATGCAAAATTCAATCATTTCTGAATCAACTACAATTTTTGGCATCTTATTGGCAATATTTTCTCGTTATCCCAACATGAAGCAAGAACTTGATGTTTGTTTGACGTATCCTGACGTCATCCCTCCTTAGGACTGAAAAGTCCTTTCCTTCCATCTGATCTGAGCGCTCTCAAATTCACACACTTCCCTGCGTTCCCCACTATCCCACCATAGACAGTTCCTGCTCAGGATAAGGGTTAAACCTGAACTTTCTGCAAAAGGTATGTTATTGTCAAAAGCTATTTTCAGTCTCAGCAATGAGACGCCCAAGAACAACCCCTTTTCAAGCTTTAGGGATCCCCATTTTCATCCTTTTGCAAACTCCTCTTGGACTTGTTGTGCGAAGTCTATGAAAGTGCACTAGGATCGAGGCAACGAGCACTAGAGGGGGGTGAATAGTGCTTTTAAAAACTTTCTGCGGAAAATTGAAGGATTTTACAAATCTCAAAGCAAACACACAAAGAACACAAGATTTTATCCTGGTTCGGTCAAACCCGACCTACATCCAGTCCCCAAGCAAAACCCGCTTGAGATTTTCCACTATCAACCTTGTAAACTACAAGATCACACAGACCATAACCGGTCCCACTTTCAGTAACAATCCCACTGAAAGCAAACAACTCCTTTACACCAAGGAGTCCTTCTTATTACACAAAAGAAATAACAACTTACAATACAACCTATGAGCCTTCCTTTTGAATGCAAATGAAATGCAATTGGCTTTTGAGGTTGTTGAAACACTCTACTCACGAATTCACTATCTCTCAAAGTGATTTGAGTGAAAAACTGAGGTGAAAATATCACGTGAGTGAGAAAATAAATACTTGACTGAATAAGAGTGAAAAGCACGATTCAAATCGATTGAATTCTTCTTTTTGAGTGTAAAATGCACTCATATTTATAGTTAAAAGATTCCATACGTTGAGAGTATGAAAGGGTGTCAAAACGGTCCATTTCGAACGATCAAAACGTTTGAAAAATGAAAAGACACGCCTTTTTGAAGTTTCAGGAAAACGGCAAAATTAGTCGACTGAAACATCAGTTAGTCGACTAATAGTTAGTTATTAGTAGACTGACAGTTATCGTCGGTTGACTGATCTGTTAATCGAGCCATTTGAAAATCTGAACTTTTGAAACTTAGTCGACTGGAGAAAAGTTAGTCGACTGATAATATCATCAGTAGACTGAAAAACCTTTTAGTCGACTGCTGCTAAAAACTTCTGAAAAACAAACATTCTATTCGGTCGACTGATAAAAAGCATTAGTCGACTGCTGCTAAATTTTTCAGAAAACACATGTTCTGTTCAGTCGACTGATAAAACCATTAGTCGACTGCTGCTAATTTTCCAGAAAACAGACATTCTGTCCAGTCGACTGATAAAACCTTCGGTCGACTATTTTGACAAGAATGACTTTTTAGAAAATATGGTGCGAAAGGATTAGTCGACTGATAAGTCTATTGGTTGACTAATAAACATGAAAATTTAAGAAAAGAGTTTTCTAAAAAGATTTTCAAAAGAGTTTCTTTTAGAAAAGTTTTTCTAAAGACTTTTAAGGTGAAATGCAACCTAAATATGCACTCTAAGTAAGGCTCTTACAAGAATCTAAGACTTTTAATGAATTAAACATTTGCACACTAGTCTTCAAGGATTCTTCACTGAATTCTTCAATTTCTTCATAGCCTTAGCTGAAATGCAGTTGATTCCACTTGCTCATCATCAAAACCTTGTACTTGAAGTATCATGTATGGCTTCATTGTCGTAACAATCTCCCCCTTTTTGATGATGACAAACTTAATCAAAGATGAAGCATTTAGATGCATAGATGGAGATTTTACTCCCCCTATCAATATGCTGCAAAACATTAAAAGTTAGCACATTCAAAGCACATATATCACATATTGATTGGTTTGCATTTTCATTCATCATTTCTTCATGCATTTAGAAATACATTCATTCAAAGCATTTAGAAATACATTCTTTTTCTCTTAATTTTGCATTTCTCATGCAAGATCTCCTGTAATGTAATTGCTATCATCTTTTTCTCAAGATCTCCTTGCAATTTCAAAGTAATGCTATCTTTATCTTTTTCTCCCCCTTTGTCAGAATAAAAAAGAGTAAGGGTAAAAATAGCATATGCAAAATAGACTTTTAACTCGTATCTCTATTTTAAAACACGGCAAGAGAGTTTCGGCGTGTTTTGAAGATGCGCCAGTCACTGCAAGTGTGACGCCCCAAACCCCGACCTTGGGAAAACTTGGGATTTCTATGGAATTTTTTTTTTTGAAAGGTTTAAGTAAGAAACTAGCGGAAGCAAACGTGGGAAAACAATAAAGCCGCAAGTCTGGGCGGCCGCCACAGCTAAGTGCAACCAAAAGTATGACTATGAAGTAAAAAGGGGAAACACCCCAACAATTTTAAAGAGTTTACAACTTATAAGTACAAAAGGTACAAAATAGTGGATACATCCCCACAACAACCAAAACCCAAAAACCACCAGGTACAAGATCTGCAAGTCAAATGTGTGGGTCCTCAGAGCCTCCATCATGTATCATTGCATCCGCACTAAGCCTGTTCGTCACCTACATCCCCATAAAACGGGGTCAATCCTTTTTCAAGGTGGTGAAGAAACAACCACAATCAATGTGCATATATATATATCAAGTATACAGGAAAACAAGAACAAGCTGACAAGTGTAAGTGTTTGTGTCTGGTAAGTGTGAAGTGACAAGTACTAGTCAACAGGAAAACAAGTAGCTGAAACAACGAACTGAAATATAAGCAAACTGAGCAGCAAGTAACTAAAGTAACAAACTGAAATATAAGTGAACTGAGCAGCAAGTAACTAAAGTAACAACTGAAATATAAGTGAACTGAGCAGCAAGTAACTAAAGTAACAACTAAAGTAAGTCTACAACACAAGTAAAGCAACAACTACTTTAAGTCAGCTGTTTGGTTAGTTTTTAAGTTCTTCTGATTACTCCTTCGGGTACGCGAAGGCACCTCGCATTCTGTGAGACATGCACCCGACGTCTGTTATTTTAAATTCTAGTGTGGTAACCGGGGAAGCTACAGACCGAGTCGACCTTATGCGAGCAACACACGGCTAGGAGAAAACACTCGCATAGGCAAGAATTGCAATCCATACTACTGCAGTAGTGAGGTCCTAAAAAGGCAACCTCGACCTCCCTGACTCCGAGTGACTGGAGGCCAAAGGGCGCTACAGCTCCTGTCAAACACGTGTCGTAGTAACGACAAGTCACTCAGGGTTGTACCATCCATCCTCTCCCGAGGTGAACCATTTTGTGAATGGGGCGAAGCAGGTTTATCTTTCTTAAGGCTCATGTTCAACACACCTCTCCCGAGGAATTTGCCTCGTGGTCCCCGCAGGGTACGCAAAACGAGGACTTGGCCTGCCTATCCACGTGCTCAGCCTCACACGGCCAACGGAGCACACTGCTTGTAAAAGCAGTCGAAATACTTTATTGATTTATTTTTGTTTAGGGTATATCACACAAGAGTCCATCTCTCTAAGCAAGGGTCATTACCCAAGGATTTTAACTGAGCCCATAACAAGTCATTTCATTGTTCATACCCTATCTTTATTCTTTTCTTTCTTGTAGTAAGTGCACGTGGTGTACTTACTAATGTCTCACGCAATGTACCTTTTTAAGGTACGCACTACTCAGTAACAGTGTCAGGATGTGCCAAGTGCGAAGTTTATGTTTCTATCTTTTGCGCAAGCATAAACAACAGAGGCAGTTGCATAAAATGGAATGATTACCTTGTATACTTCAGTGTGAATATTGCATTCACTATGTTTTCATACATGGTTGACACACTTACATGTTTATGGTGAAAATCTGAGATATACCTGACTTATGGAATCAACATCAACCTTTCCCACGGTGTGGGGTGCCGTGCCTGCGGACCCGAAACAAAGACAATGAAACAAAGCTTGTGATTCAACGGAGTTCCCAAGTATGCGGATTTGCAATAGTGCTCATCTATATACTTAACTAAGTAGTTGCACAAAAATCAAGGTATAAGAATTTTCCTTACGCAGTACGACGTACTTGCGTGTCGAAGGTGATTTCTAACTTAACCCATCTAATGGGAATAACATTGGCATTACCACGGTTCGGGGTGCCGCACCCGCGGACCCTAAACAAACCGTTTGTCCGAAACGAACATAGGACAATGCTATGGAATTCATACGGAGCTCAGAGTATAGAATCATCTGAGAAAATGCTTGAACGGGACATGCGAGTCATAAGTTTTAATACCTTTATATATATATATATATACGTATATTCATGTATACATGTATATATCAACCCTTTCAAACATACTCTACGAGGCACATACCCATATGTATACTTATACACATATGCATACAATCCCATTTACATATTTATATATATATATATACCGAAGATAATTAAAATAGCTGTGAACCCAGCGAGAAGGAAAAACAGAAGAACCATAACAACCTCTTTTCCTTTCTTTTGAGAGGGAAGATCACAACAAGCATAAAAAGCGATAAAAACTGAAATGAAATCAAAAGGAAGAGCAAACCAAGACTGTAATTGCATGCTACAAAAACGATAATGAAATCCATGGTGAATCAAGATGGCAACTACAAAACTTGGAGCTAATCCACCGTATGGACTTGCATGCAAAGATGCAAAGCCCCCACCAGCTTCCTTTCCACGCGGAAGTATGCACAAGAAGGGTGATTCTTCACCTTAGCTAGTGAAGAAGGTGCTGCAGCTCTTCACGCCAAGAGGAAGCACACGGCTGGAGTGAGGAGCTTGAGAGGAGAGAGAGAGAAAGAGAAAGGAAAATCGCCCAAAATAAGAGGGACCCGATTTTTTTTGTAAAGGTTTTATAGAAGTAGGCTTAGAGGTGAACGGTTGGGATTAAATCCTTCTAAGATGGAGGGTTGGGGAGCTCCACGCCCTCCAACAACCAATGCATGTCAAGCCTTCAAAAAGGCTTTGCAAAAATCTCGAAAATGCCATCTCTAAATGCCCTTAAAAGTTTGAAGTTTTACAAGAGGGCGCCCTTGGCTGCCACCCATCGTGCCCAATAGATTGAAAGGATTCAAATGCCTTGGAAATAAATCACAAATCTGCCATGGGGCGCCACCCCATGGCTCTCTTTTTAAAAATGGCGCCCCTCATGATGGAGCCTAGGCTTCATCATGAGGGTGTTGGAAAGACCCATGGCCAATGAAGGCCTATTCTTTTAAAGCCATGCAAGATAATTTCAAAAATACCATCCAGCTGGTCAACCCTTGACCAGCTGGTCAACCAAGGACATGGACGTCCACTATAGGGTAGTCCCAGAGTTTTGGATCTCCTAGTAGCCCCGGATCCAAATCCAATATCGCATATAGAATACTTCTCTAACGAATGCTTATCCAACATATTAAAATGCTAATTCAATTCCACCAACTCATTAGGAAATTGTCATGACATAAAAATTCATCGATTCCATATAATTACACAACATACATCAAAATTAGAATCGTAGATCTTACAGCAAGAGGATTCCGGCGTTTCAAGATCACGGCCAGAAGATTCCGGCGTCTCCCTGTTACGGTAAGAAAATCCCGGCAATGATGGAGTCGAACGGCACTCTGAGGGTTTTTCGGAAGAGAGAGAGGCAAGAGAGAAAGAGGGGTTTAAGGGTTTCGTTTTTAAGAAAAACGAAAAGGTACGAAGTGAAACGATGCCTCTTTTGTTTTTAAAAAAAAAACAGGTTTTAAAACAAATCCAAGGGGTGTCGGGTCCCTTCACTTAATTTTTTTTTTTTTTTTTAAAAAAAAAAAAAATTTAGTCGACTAAAAAGTGCGACTTATTCTAAAAATATCAACAGTCGACTAGAAATATATCGGTCGACTAATATGGTGCGATACATTCCAAAACATAAAACATCAGTCGACTAGAATTTTATCGGTCGACTAATATAGTGCGATTTTGAGATTTTGTTCAAAAATCAGCATTTTTATAAATCCAAAAACGAGCAAATACCTAGTTCTCTCCTAATTCTCATAAAATCTTCATTTTTAAGAGGTTTAGTGAAGATATCGGCACATTGTTCTTTAGTGGAAATAAAATTTAACGAAATATCTCCTTTTAACCCATGATCTCTTAAAAAATGATGTCTAACTTCAATATGCTTAGTTCTTGAGTGCTGAATAGGATTTTTCGAAAGATTTATAGCACTAGTGTTATCACAATAAATAGTTGTTGTGGAGTAATTCAAACCAAAATCTTTTAAGGTCTGTTTCATCCAAAGTACTTGTGAACATGTTAAACTAGCCGCTATATATTCAGCTTCAGTTGTTGAGAGTGATACTGAATTTTGATTTTTACTAAACCAAGAGACTAAGGAATTTCCCAAGAAATGACAAGTTCCACTAGTACTCTTGCGATCAGATTTACTTCCTGCAAAATCTGCATCACTATATGAAACTAAATCAAAGGAAGATGATTTTGGGTAAAACAAACCGAAATCTGAAGTATCTTTCAAATAACGAAGAATTTGTTTTACTGCAGTTAAATGAGATTCCTTTGGATAAGCTTGAAATCTTGCACACATACAAACACTAAACATAATATCAGGTCGACTAGCAGTTAAGTATAATAGAGATCCGATCATACCTCTGTAGAGCTTAGTATCTACACTTTTACCATTTTCATCTTTATCAAGAGAAGTAGTTGTACTCATAGGATTCCTTGATTTTGATGAGTCCATCCCAAATCTCTTGAGAAGTTCTTTTGTATACTTACCCTGATTGATGAAGATTCCTTCTTCAGTTTGCTTTATTTGAAGTCCAAGGAAGTAGTTTAATTCGCCCATCAAGCTCATTTCAAACTCTTCCTGCATAGCCTTAGCAAATTCTTTACAAAGAGAATCATTAGTAGAACCAAATATTATGTCATCAACATAAATTTGCATAATAAGAATATATGAATTAAAATGTTTAATAAATAAAGTGGAGTCTACCCGACCAATGGAAAAACCAGATTGTTCTAGAAAATTTCGTAGTCTTTCATACCACGCTCTTGGTGCTTGTTTGAGTCCATACAAAGCTCTTTTCAATTTGTAGACCTTTTCTGGATATTTCTCATTTTCAAAGCCTGGAGGTTGCTCTACATAAACTTCTTCATTGATGTGTCCATTTAAGAATGCACTCTTAACATCAATTTGATATAACTTGAAGTTCATGTAACTAGCAAAAGCAAGCATCATACGAATTGACTCTAATCGAGCCACTGGTGCATAGGTTTCATCAAAATCTATGCCTTCTTCTTGATTATAGCCTTGTGCCACTAGCCTTGCTTTGTTACGAATGACTTCACCATTTTCATCCAGCTTATTTCGGAAGACCCATCTTGTTCCAATTACTGGATGATCCTTTGGTCTATCAACTAGATCCCAAACATCATTCCTAGTAAATTGGTTAAGTTCTTCAGACATGGCCAAAAGCCAAAATTCATCATCATATGCCTCATTGATATTCTTTGGTTCTAATTTAGATATGAAAGCAACATTTGCAATATATTTTTCTAACTGCCTTCTAGTTTGGACACCACTCTTTATTTCACCAATAACTTGTTCATGTGGATGATTAGGAACTTCTTTCCAAACCGGTTGAAGAGGAATATTTTCTTGAGAAGTACTCTCTATCAAGGGTTCTTCTTGAAGTATTGCTTCTTCTTCTTCGCTTAGAGGAATAACCTGCTCACAATTCTCATCAAATGTAACATGTAAAGATTTTTCAATACAAGATGTTCTTTTATTGAAAATACGATATGCTTTACTTCTAGAAGAATATCCAAGAAATATTGATTCATCTGATTTTGAATCAAACTTATCAAGATTATCTTTGGTATTTAACAAGAAACATTTACTACCAAAATTTTTGAAATATGAGATCTTTGGTATACGATCATAATACAATTCAAAACATGTTTTATGTAAAATTAGTCGAATAAGAACACGATTTAAGACATAACATGTTGTATTAATTGCTTCAGCCCAAAAATATTTTGGTAAATTTTTATCTTGAAGCATGGTTCTAGCACATTCTTGCAATGTTCTATTCTTTCTTTCAACAACTCCATTTTGTGGAGCCGCTCTAGGAAAAGCAAAGTTGTGAGATATACCATGTAAATCACAAAACTTTAGAAAAGATTCATTTTCAAATTCACCACCATGATCACTACGAATTTTAATAATAGATGTAGATTTTTCATTTGTAATTCTTCTACAAAGTTTAGAAAATTCTTAAAAAGCATCATTTTTGCTTTTTAGAAAAATCACCCATGTAAACCGAGAATAATCATCTACTATAACAAAAGCATACTTGCTACCATTCAAACTTTGAATTCTAGATGGTCCAAAAAGATCTAAATGTAAAAGTTCAAGAGGACGTTTTGTTGAAACTATATCTTTAGCTTTAAAAGAACTCTTGATTTGTTTACCCCTTTAACAAGCATCACATAAGTGATCCTTTTTATATGGTATTCTAGGTAGGCCTCTTACAAGATCATTCTTGGATAATTTTGAAATAATTTTAAAATTAACATGTCCAAGTCTCTTGTGCCATAACCATTGAATTTCATTTGAAACAATAAGACATTTTTCATTAAAAGAGGGTAATTCATCTAGATATAGTTCATACACATTGTTTCTTCTTTTACCTTTAAAAATGATCTTTTTAGATTGAAAATCAGAAATTAAGCATAAATCATTTTCAAAAGAAACATGAAAACCTTTATCACATAATTGACTAATAGATATTAAATTATGCTTTAAACCATCCACTAAAAGAACATTTTCTATCAAGGGAAATTTTGGATTACCAATATTACCAATACCTATCACTTTTCCCTTGTTATTGTCACCAAAGGTGACGGTTCCTCCATCCTTATTTTGGAGGGTGGAAAATAACTCTGGCCTTCCAGTCATATGTTTGGAACAGCCGCTGTCCAATATCCATTTGCTCCTTATGTTGTGTACCTACAACAAAATCAGAAAACAGAGCATTTGACCCCTTTCTATTTTCGGGTCCATGAGAGTTTGTCTTAGAAACCCATATCCATTTGGATTTTGGTTTCCTTTGATAATAAATATTCTTTCTATAAAAGGATTTAGAATAAACATGTCTAGAATAATCATTTCTAGATGCATTTCTATTAGAACTAGAAAGTTTAGTTTTATGAACAAAAGGTTGAGAATAATGTCTTTGATTTTTCACCACATAGTTTGGTCTATTTTGAGTATCAAAGAAGCTATATCCCAATCCGGTTTTATTAACCGAGCATCTTTGAGAACCAAGAAGTTTTTCTAGATTCTCTTGACCATTCGTGAATTTGGTCACTATTGAAAGAAGATCATTTGACTTTTCTTTAAGACTAAATATTTCATTTTGTAAGAGATTGGTTCTAACTCCAATTTCTTTTATCTCAAGTGATTGGCAAGAATTTTCCTTCTTGAGATCTTCTATTTCTTGAAGTAACACTTTATTTTGAGAGTCAAGAGTTAAATTTTCAGTTTTTAACTCTTTATTTTTAGAACTAAGACTCTTAAATTTAGCATATAAATCATTAAATGCTTCAAATAACTCATCATAGTCAAATTGACTTACCGAATCTTCTTGTGCTACAAAACACATGTTGGCGACTTCTTCATTTGATTCTTCATCGGAAGAGGAGTCACTATCATCCCAACATGCTTGAAATGCCTTTTTCTTCTTGAATTGGTCCTTGGGCTTGAATTTGAGAAGAGAACAATCTTTCTTGATATGTCCTGCCTTTTTGCAGTTAAAGCATGATGATGCATAAATATCACATTTTTATAACATGTTTTCACTGCATAAATGCATCATCTATAGGTTTAAAGTATACACTTAGGTGCATAATATGATTATAGAGCTTGGGTTCGAATTTCATTGAAATCGGACTTAAAACGAAGGAATTATGACATTTACAGTGTAACGGGTCAAATATCGGATCCGATTTGAGAGATTTGGATCCAGACGCCCATTTGGATCCTGGATTTGTGTCAAAACACGTGGATTCAACCCAGCTCCAACCCACTTAAGTTTTGTAAAAACATTTTCTAAAAACCCCCTGCAGAAAGAGGCGCCTAGTAAATATTTTTATTTTAAACTTGTTTTTGAAAATAAAACCAAAAGAGGCCAAAACGTCAAAAGGGAGAGGGGGCGCCCATTCCAGCTTGTCTTTGCCTTGGTTTTCGTGCCCTAGGGGCACGATTCTAACTCCAGCCCCCTTCTCATCTTCCACCTTCACGCCATCTCCATTAGAGCATGAAAACGAGCTTGAGATCCAAGCTTTTTCTTGCCTTCTTTCAAATCTTTTCATTTCTTTATCTTCCATGTTGTTTAATCTCCATTGTTGCTGTGTTTTGCAGGTGCAACAGAGGTGGGAAGCATCTATTCTCGTGTGGAAGTGCGAAACACTCCAACGAGAAGGGCCGGCTCTACCTCCATCCGGTCTTCTACGCCCCCCGATCGAGAATCGGTTCACATTTCATCCTCGGTGGATTTCCAACGTGTTGCAGCTGTAGAGCATGGTACCATGGCGTATTTCCAGCATCAACGAGGTCCCGAACGGTGCGAAGCCAAGCAAAGTCCGCTCTTCTCTTCATCCCCCCATTCTTCGGATCGGCCAAAAGGTTGTTGAGTTAGAACAGGTTCACAGGTGTAATTCAAATATAATGTGCGACTGCACTTGATGTGAAAAGACAGAAATGCCCCTGGAGACCTGTAGAAGACTTAACCTCCGATTTTATTTTATTTTCATAGTTTAGAATGTTATTTAATGTAACTTGTAAACATTGACATAGTTGTAAACTTTGTTTTTATTAATAAAGTGTTATTTTAGAATTAATTCAGAATGTTCCCGTTCCCTGTGGATTCGACCCGTACTCGCCACTTCGGTGGAAAGTCGGTTTTATATCTTTGGTTGACGATTTTCCAAAGTTTTATTGAAAATAATTGTTTTAAAAAGAGCATTCTAAAATACCAACCAAAGCACTTTACTTCATTGGGAATGGAAGAATCTGCTTTCTTTGCCTTTCTTTGAAATCTTCCCTTTTTGATGAATCTTCTGAATTGCCTTGTGATGAGGGCAATATCTTCATCTTCATCTTTTTCAGAATCTTCTGAGTCAGAAGTAGCCTTAAAAGCAAGAGATTTCTTTTTAGGCTCTTCTTCTTGTCTGTCTTGAAGTTGGACCTCATATGCCATTAGGTTACCAACTAAGTCTTCAAGAGTGAGAGTATTGAGATCATTTGCTTCTTCAATAGCAGTGGTTTTTCTCTCCCATTCAGGAGTTAAACACCTTAGAATCTTTCTGACTAAATCCACTTGTGAATATTCTTTTCCAAGGGATTTCAAAGTGTTAGTTATATCGATCATTCTAGTTACCATGTCCGATATAGATTCATTTTGCTTCATTTTGAACAATTCAAATTTATGAACTAAAGAAGCAATTTTAGATTCCTTTACCTTTGACGTACCTTCGTGTGTTACGAGAAGAGTATGCCAGATTTCATTAGCTGTAGAGCATTGAGAGATGCGATTGAACTCTACCTTGTCAACGCCACAATATAAGACATTCATTGCCTTGGCATTAAGTGAAGCAGTCTTCTTTTCTTCATCGGTCCATCGGCTGAAATCAGTTGATGGAGTTTGGTACTTTTCTGAAACAACTCTCCATATATCGAGATCCATGGATTGCAGAAATATTGTCATTCTTACTTTCCAGTATCCATAGTTTGTTCCATCGAAGAGAGGAGGACGAACAGAGGAGCTTCCTTCTTTATGCTGAGATGTTGTAGTTGCCATGCTAGATGATGGTCAAATCAAAGTAATAGCAAACCTGTGCTCTGATACCAAATGAAAGTGCACTAGGATCGAGGCAACGAGCACTAGAGGGGGGTGAATAGTGCTTTTAAAAACTTTCTGCAGAATATTGAAGGATTTTGCAAATCTCAAAGCAAACACACAAAGAACACAAGATTTTATCCTGGTTCGGTCAAACCCGACCTACATCCAGTCCCCAAGCAAAACCCGCTTGAGATTTTCCACTATCAACCTTGTAAACTACAAGATCACACAGACCATAACCGGTCCCACTTTCAGTAACAATCCCACTGAAAGCAAACAACTCCTTTACACCAAGGAGTCCTTCTTTTTACACAAAAGAAATAACAACTTACAATACAACCTATGAGCCTTCCTTTTGAATGCAAATGAAATGCAATTGGCTTTTGAGGTTGTTGAAACACTCTACTCACGAATTCACTATCTCTCAAAGTGATTTGAGTGAAAAACTGAGGTGAAAATATCACGTGAGTGAGAAAATCAATACTTGATTGAATAAGAGTGAAAAGCAAGATTCAAATCGATTGAATTCTTCTTTTTGAGTGTAAAATGCACTCATATTTATAGTTAAAAGATTCCATACGTTGAGAGTATGAAAGGGTGTCAAAACGGTCCATTTCGAACGATCAAAACGTTTGAAAAATGAAAAGACACGCCTTTTTGAAGTTTCAGGAAAACGGCAAAATTAATCGACTGAAACATCAGTTAGTCGACTAATAGTTAGTTATTAGTAGACTGACAGTTATCGTCGGTCGACTGATCTGTTAATCGAGCCATTTGAAAATCTGAACTTTTGAAACTTAGTCGACTGGAGAAAAGTTAGTCGACTGATAATATCATCAGTAGACTGAAAAACCTTTTAGTCGACTGCTGCTAAAAACTTCTGAAAAACAAACATTCTGTTCGGTCGACTGATAAAAAGCATTAGTCGACTGCTGCTAAATTTTTCAGAAAACACATGTTCTGTTCAGTCGACTGATAAAACCATTAGTCGACTGCTGCTAATTTTCCAGAAAACAGACATTCTGTCCAGTCGACTGATAAAACCTTCGGTCGACTAATTTGACAAGAATGACTTTTTAGAAAATATGGCGCGAAAGGATTAGTCGACTGATAAGTCTATTGGTCGACTAATAAACATGAAAATTTAAGAAAAGAGTTTTCTAAAAAGATTTTCAAAAGAGTTTCTTTTAGAAAAGTTTTTCTAAAGACTTTTAAGGTGAAATGCAACCTAAATATGCACTCTAAGTAAGGCTCTTACAAGAATCTAAGACTTTTAATGAATTAAACATTTGCACACTAGTCTTCAAGAATTCTTCACTGAATTCTTCAATTTCTTCATAGCCTTAGCTGAAATGCAGTTGATTCCACTTGCTCATCATCAAAACCTTGTACTTGAAGTATCATGTATGGCTTCATTGTCGTAACAGTCTAGAGGTCCCATCACAGTTTCCTCGCTTCTCGAGAATTCTGTATCCATTCAAGCTAAGGATTAAACCTGTTACCTCGCTCCTCGAGGTACCTCCCAAACCTTCTATGAGAGGTCGTATGTCTTTTGAAGGCTGATTTAGTCTCAGCAATGAGACGCCCCAGATCATCCCTTTTCCAAGCTTTAGGGAATCCCTTGTTTTTCTCTTCTCGCAAACCCCTTTCGGATTTGTTCGTCCAAACTCCGAAGGTCCCATCATGGTTTCTTCATCCAAAGATTTCGTTTGGTCGTCCCTTTCAGGTTAAGGGTTAAGCCTGAACCTCGTTCCACGTGGTATCCTTCCATTCAGGTTATGGTCAAACCTGAGTCTCATTTTGACTGGATATCCTTTCTAGTCCCACCACGGTTTCTTCATTTGAGGACTTCGTGCGATTTCCCCCCACTCAGATCAAGGGTAAAACCTGAATCTCGCTCTGGCAACACATATCGTTGTCCCATCACGACTTCCTCGCTTGAGGATTCTGTATGGTCGTCCCTTTCAGGTTAAAGGTTAAGCCTGAATCTTGTTCCATGAGATATCTTCCTTTTTCAGTTTTGGGTTAAAACTGAACCTCGTTCCGACGAGGTAATCCTCCCGTCCCATCATGGCTTTTCCCCACAAAGGAGTCCATGCTTTGTACCTCCATCCAGGAAAGGATCATGCTTGAATTTCATTTCATGAGGCATTTCTCTTAAAAATGTCCCATCAAGGTCCTCTTATGTTCCTTTCCCCATCCCAAATTATCTTGATATATCTTCGTCCCATCCAGGCTAAGGGCTAAACCTAACTCATTCCAAAAGGTTGATCTTGTCTCACCCATGAGACTTGATCAAAATTCTTATCTTTCATCATTTCAGGATCTTCGCCCGAAAGTCCCACCACGATTTTCCTCATCCTCTATTATTCAATCATGTCATTTTTGAGGATTTCGTCTCCCAGAACCATTCAGGATAAGGTGTTAAGCCTGAAAAGCCATGCTTTCAAAATAAATTCTTCCACACCCAGCTCAGGTCTGCTGACTGGGACATTTTTCAAAATTTGGAGTATTTCTTTGCCACTAAGCTCGGCTTTCAACCAGCTTAGTAGCAAAGAGGGGCATATGTGAACACCCCAAATTTTTCAAAATGTTGTAAATATTCCCTTTTTGCCCCTGACCCCATTTTTTGAGTAATTGAGTCAGTTTTAAACCTAAATACCAGTTTGTTTCTCGAAGTTTTATTGAAATTAAATCCATTTTATATATCTGACTCAATTTCGGATCCGAACCTAGATAAAAGATTCAAATTTGAGCTTCTTTGTCCAATTGTTAAAATAAATTCTCAAAATTACCAGAATAACCTTTTAAAAGACTCAGACAGTTCATCCGATATCCGTTTGGTTCCATCACAATATATTCCTCAATTCGAGGTTTAAAATTCGAATATTTTTCTTAAAACTTAGGTCCAAACCCATTCTTTTGAAGAAATTTCCCCAAAATAACCTTGAATTTTCAGAGAAACCCTTCTTTTGTAAATATTTCTCAAAAACTATAAAATGATCTTTTAAATCCTTTATTTCTCCCTAGTTTCATTTCAAAAATACAAAAAAAAAATGAAAAATGCAAAGAAAAAGGAAAAAAAAGTATATCTAACAAAAATCGGTTTTTTGAAAACCTCTTTCTGAAAATATCCTTTTTTAAAGAAAAACCTTTTTTAGAAAAACCTAGTAAAGGAGCCTTCTTTTTGAAAATCGCATGAAAAATTTGAAGGACCCCATAAAAATGTTTTTTAGGGTTTTTTTTTCGTAAGGGGTCGGATGCCGAACACCTTCTCCCCTCCCTCTGGCCTTCTCCCTCTCTCGCCCTGCAAAACCTTCTTCCCCGTCCACAACCATCGATCATCAACCACTTCCCCTCATTTTCCACCTTCCATCTTCAACCACCTTCCCATTCTCGAAGCCTCCACTTCTTCTTTAAGAAGAGGCCTTCATCCATGATGAGGGCATCGGTTTTTCCTTGGATGACATTGCATCTTCCCCTTTTCTTAAGAAATTCCTACAGCCGATCACGCCACACCGGTTACCCTCTCCATCCATTGAAGAGAGCTGACCGGTTACCCTTGCAACGCCAAGTCGTCCGAACACTTGCAGAGCTACGAGGGTTCACTCGGTTCCAGCTACTCCGATCATCCAGAATCCCTAACGAATCAGATATACAATCATCGAAAATCACTCATCCATCGCTTCCCCACCCTTCCCGTTTCTGCTTTTCCTTTCTTGGAGAGAATCTGATCGACTCTGCAGCTCCTCCAAATCCAGGTTTAGCCACTGTAAGCTGAAGGAGATCGACACCCCTGCAGTTGCAGGTGAGTAATCATTCTCATCTTTGCCGATTCTTTGTTTCCCTTTCATAGCGGTTCTAGATTTTAGTGGTCGTTCTTCTTTATCTTCTTATTCCATCATGATGCATCATAGGTGGGATCAACCTGCATATAGCAGGATCGACCCACCTGTTGCTATATCAATGGGGCAATCCGATTCCAACATCTGTTTTGTTCTTCCCTTTCTTCAGGTTTAAGCAATTTGATTATAGATTGATTTAGCATCCCTTTTATTATCTGTTAAACTTAATTTTCCGTTGATTTCTCATTTCTATTCTTCGCTGCGATTTTGGGTTTCCTGTTTATTCGATTTTTTGTTTATGATTGATTATTGCTTTTGACGATATTTGATGGCATATCATTCATTTGTTGTTTCATTCATTCTAGTGATACTATGATACTTCTCTATCTAACTTCGTCTGATCTATCAGATATTCGTCGGCATTTCACTTTCATCCTTGTTTCTATCATGCATTCTCATTACCATGTCAATGTCGCACAAGCATTCACCATATCACACTGTAGCTCCAATGTCTGGTGGTATCGTTTTTTTTTTTTTTCTTCTTTTTTTTTTTTCTTTTTCTCTGTTTCATCTGGAAAATCAATTGCCATACAAATTCAAGATGAAATCGGTCATTAGTCCGGGGGCAAAGGTCATCCCCACTTACATTTCCTGGTTTGTAAAGAATATTTTTTTTACATTCTCCTGTGTTTTCTGCATCATGGCTCATTTTCATCATTTTCCTTTTAAGGTATTCACCACAGGATAGAATATTCCTTTTCAAAGTGTAAAGGGGTATCTTCGATACGGTGGATTTAACCTCATACAATAGTCTTTTATGCCTATATCATTCTCTGTCATATTGCCTTTTAACGTTTCATCCAATCAGCCTTTTCCATCGTAGATGTCGTTAAGATCTTAGATCATCATTGGAGTGGAATCAACATTGCAAAGGTCCATTGGAGGGTGATCTGAAACCCCACAAATGCCATTCAGTACCTATTTAGAAATCAAAAGCATTCCATCATTGTAAATTTTTGCTCATCCACCGTTGCAGCATCATCACAACTCCCGTACCAGTTCATGGCTGTATATATATTCCTGCATTTTGGTACATGGCGTACGGTTGTATACCTGTATATCCCATATTGCATGCACATATAATGTCTTGCATGGCATGGAGTTAGTTAGGCCATCTGTGTTTTAGTATATCTGTAGGTTTGGCTTCCAATTCTAGTTAATATAGCATTATGTTTAAGAAATTTTGCCTCATTTGCATATAGCATCTTCAGCATTTCATTTAGCCAGTGTCTTCCTTTTGTAACCCACCATCGCATATCTCATGCATTCCCTGTGATCGTGAAGCTCCAGAATGCTTCTAATAATGACATGGCTTTTGTCCTTGATGTCGAGCTTTTATAGTTTGTCTCAGGCACTTAGACAACCAATAATCCTGGGGGCATATGACATAGTTTTCGTAACACATGTTATTGTTTTAAGCATTTTAGTTTCCATATTCTATCACCAAACATGGTTCATGTACCTTCATCCCATCATTCTTCTTATATAACCATCACTGTTGCATTTTCACCATTTTTTTTTACAGTATCATGTGTGCCATATTATCCTCACCATTTCTTCTTATATAGATATATATATTTTCTTCTTTTTTTTTTTGAGCTTTTCTGTCATATTGCATTCTTTAAGCACTTAGCTGGCATTGAGTCCCATTCAACATCCCCTTCATGAACCTCATTACCTCGATAAGCCAACTTACCTTCCGTGTTTGAGAATTGTCTCTTCCATTTGAGAGACCCAATGGTTTGGGAATCGTGATTAAGCTGTAGCTGACTGTAAACACCCCAAATTTTTCAAATTTTTTTAAATATTCCCTTTTTGCCCCTGATATCATTTTTTGAACAATTGAGTCACTTTTAAATCTAAATTCTAGTACATTTCTCAAGTTTTATTGAATTTAAGTTCATTTTATATGTTTGACTTGATTTCAGATCCGAATCCATTATCCAGATCTAAATCTGAGTCTCGTTGTCTAACTTTTAAATTAAAATTACAGAAAATACCAAAAATAGTTTTTAAATAGCTCGGACAGTCCATCCGGCATCCATTTAGGTCCATCGTGTTGTATTTCTTGATTTGAGTGTCAAAACTCGAACATTTTCTCAAAAGCTGGGTCCAAACCCATTCTTCTAAAGAAATTTCCCCAAAATGGCCTGAAATTCTCAGAAAAATACTTTTGTAAATATTTCTCAAAAAAATACAAAAATTTAGTGTTTAATCTTTGTTTTCCTATAAAATCTTAGACTTTTTGTTCCAAAAATACAAAAAAATAATACAAAAAAAAAAAAATGGAAAAATATAAAGCAAATGGTTTTAAAGCTTGAACAAGTTGAACTTTGCTAGAAACCTCATTTTAAAACCACTTTTCAAAAATATTCTTAAGAGGAGGCCCCTCTTTGGAAATTGAAAAAAATTCAAACGGCCACATTTCATTCGCGCCTTTGATCACTCGGGGATATCCCTCCACCATTCATCTTCAACCAACAACCCCTTTCTCGAAGGCTCCTCTTCACCTTTAAAAAAGGATCACACAGAAGGGAGGAAGGATCCGTCTCTTGCCTCTCTATTACAATCCACAATTCATCTCCCTTTACGATCCATCCATTACAACTCCATCCATCTAGCATCACCCGAGATTCATCTCTTTCTTTCTCTCCCTCTCTCACTCTGGTCCTCCTCTCCATCTTCTAAAAGAAGCCGATCAATCATCCCTGCGATTACAGGTAAGTAACCATCCTCCTTTTCTCTCCCATTTTGTTTAAAACATCTATTTCCCTGCATTTTCAACATTTTTCTGCTTTGAGCTTTCCTGTTCTTCTTCATTTTTCTTCCTTTGTCAGCATCTCAAAGCACAAGAGGAGGGGATCGACCTGCACATAACCGGATCGACCCCCTCCCCCCCCTAGTGCAACATCAATGGAACAGTAATGTTCCAACACCTCTTCTGCATTCTTGCTTTTATTTTTAATACAATTTTTATTGAATTTAGGCTATCGGATTCAACAATCTGATAGGGTTCGTCTGAACCCCAGTCTGACTGTTCTGCTGGACTCATTTTAATCTTTAGGGGGATTTCAAATTTCCTATGTAATTGCCATTTTAATGTTTGATTTCTCGTCTTTGTTAGCCAATATTTTGATTTTCAACATTTCTGTTTACCTGCACATTTTATTTGTCCTTTATATATATATATATATATTTTTTTTTTCTCGAAACTATGGCTCCGTAAGGGTTGGTTTGAAGATGTGATGCATTTTTTTTTAAAGTTTATATCCTGTTTTATTCTGATCTCTCTTTATCATCACATTTTCTGTATTACTTCCTGTCTTTCGGTTCCATTTTAATCCACGTTTTTTATCACCCATTCAAGTGCCATGTTTGTTTTTTATCACCCACGGTATCTACCTAAATCGGTAGTTCACCGCTGTTTGCCTGTGATTCCCAATTCGCAGGTGAGCATTGGTGTTCCTCTGCTGAACATCACCTGTTTAATTAAATTCGTGTCATTGCCATACGTCCATCCAAACCTGGGAACATCTGTATGAAACTGGTCTGGAGTGGGGTGAAATGACAGTAGCTGTATTTTAGGCGTGAGCTTCTGTTGTCCCTCTCTGCCGTGGAGAATATAGTGATAAGCTGATCTGGGGTGTGTCAAGCAGTGGGAATCCATTTGATGATATACATCTACCTTATTAATAAAATTCAATACCGAGACACTTGAGATCAGACTATATCAATAGGGGCGAGTGTTCTTATGTGCAGGTTTACTATAAGATGGCAATCCCTTTTGATCATCCTTCTCATTTTGTATTACATCATCGTTTTTTTTTTGTTTTTCTCTGTTTGTTTTGTTTTATTCCATCTGCATGAACCAATGGGACAGGTTTTGCTCAAAATCGTCCTGCATCATCGTTTTATCATCCAATCCATTTGTTGATATTGGCTCATAATTCCATCTGTAGGATAACACATCCCTATGTCTGCATCTTATGATCTGATACTTGCACTTTTACTTCTCCATTATCCTTCCTTGATTTGTTTCCTCAGATAAATCACAGTTAGTAGTGAAGGTTGTTTTCATCAGCTGTCTTTGAGACATGATGACTTTCATCTAATGGTACAGTATGAGAACATGATTGCTGAATGAAACTAGGTTGCAGAACATTATCAGGTAAAGCCATTGTTGATTACATGGGATGTTTTCATTACATGAGCCCCTTTCTTTTCTTTCTTTCTTCTTGCAGGGTGTGCTTATTCACAGAAATTTTCTGCAACTTGTGTTGTTAAGAATTGATACAGAGTGATGCTATAACAAGACAATTTGCAATCTCTTAATAATAGATGTTGCCTGAGATAGGCCTTGTATATATGCCTAAGTTTACAGAATCAAGCATGAAGATGTCAGTCATTAGTTAATTATTGAAAGCTTAAGCTTGGTTATGTCAATGAGAGAAGATATGCTGATCTGGTTCAAATTATGCTCATATCAAGTTTAGTTTATGTTCATCATTTAGTCATGACTGTATCAATTTGGAGAATACCTTTGATATTGTCTTTAGAGGTTATCTGAGAATCCATGTGTGTGCCATCGGCTAGAAGATGCATCCGACTCCACTGAAAGAATCTGGAACTCTTGACAGAAGAATGACAGATTGCTTATGTAGCTCTACCGCCATTTTTTTTCCTTAGTATCTGTTGCTACCATTTTTTTTTATCACCTCCAGCATTGACTGGTTATGTTGCAGGCCCTCTTACTGCCACAGGAAATGAATCATTGATCTACGGCATATGCCTAAGTCAAGTCATCAAAAGATAGTAATAAGCAGGGCTTATCGTTTCGTATAAAAGTCTTAACCGAGGATATGGCTTCTTAGATAACCTTCTTAATGTTAATTGATGAGAATCACCAATGGTGATACACTCTTTTTTTTATTGTGTTTATTTCTGATATTAGCAATCCATTCACCTGTAACTATATACAATATATACCATCATTTTATCATAGTAGTATAGCCTGACATCACCCTTATCATACATAGCATGTATATACTTCATGAAAAACCACCCTACTTGCCCCTGTCGCTTACCATACTGCTGCTATAGTGTCACTTGCAGCAAACCTAAGCACGTCATGTTCCTTTATAACAAACCCATACATCTTATCCCAACCTTCAGCTGCTGTCTTTATCATAATGCACCTATGGCTATCCTTGCACACTATACACAGTATGGAGCATTATTGTCATTATTCATGTGTTAGCTTCATAGTGCTATCACCATCTCATCTACAATACCCATTTCTAGCTATCGTTTCTCACATCCACTATGGCAGCACATCTCAAGACCAACACTTGCTGAACAACTATCCTACTACGACATCCTATTAGCGGTCACCTTCACAACACCCTGCTGTACCCACACATCTGTTGTAGCTCCTCACTTCCAAACTCATCACCCGCGGTTATGGCCTTTTCCTAGCTACAACAATGCTTAGGCACTGCTACAGCCCCACTTCGGATGACTGCAGAAGCGTCAAAACTCCCATATCATCTTTCCACTTATGTCAGCACCTATATGCTCTGCACCCTTGCTACTCGCTTAAATCCCATTTGCTTACTGCATTTGCAGCAACAGTTTCAAACATTCCACATTGTCCAACTTCATTCCCTGCATAATTTACCTATCATAGGCCTACTGTATCCCTTCAACTTCTTATCGTTAGCATTTCCCAAATTACATATGCCCATTACTTTCCTATATCTTTCACTGACCTGTACCCAATCTCATATGTCTTCAATACCTGTTCCTACTCATGATGGTCAGCATCAACTTCACTGCAGTAATTATTCATCCTTCACATCATTCCCCATGCCTTTGCTGTGCCATATAGCAGCTAAATCGCCACCTAAAATCACTACTTACACTCTTCAACACCAGCTAGACCTATTGCTCTTACAGTAGCCGTATATCCCCTATTCCACTTGCTGCAATTGCAGCAATACCAACACTTTATCACACACTGCTCCACTTCATCCAGCCGCTCACGGCATGCTCATGGCCAGTTATGATTGCATTGGGCACTTTGCCTTACACAGCACAACCTCACTGTTGTAGCTACATCCTTACCACTCTGCATCCTCCAACACAGCCATCTACCATTGTGTTGAACCTTGTTATAGCCAATTATTTCTCCAGCACCACTATTTCACCAAATCACCAACATAGCTCCATTTAATCCTACAGTGACTCCAAGTTTTCTGCAAATCAAACTATTGATCCAGCCTGCACTTACAACCCCTCTTTTCCAAAATTTCCTGTATTCCTCACTGCTGCCTATTATACCCATTATCATTGTTATTCCAGCATCCACCTTGCATCAAATTCCATTTAACTCTTATCGTTTCCAACCACCACATTTTTGCTATCTGACATCTACATCCACATCTCACCTCCTGCACTTCAAGTTGCCCTTACACATACATAAACATATATATATATATATATACATATATATATATATGTATATATATATATATGTATATATATATATGTATGTATATATATATACATATATATAGCACCTAACTCTCATGTAGGCTTTCTAGTCATAGGTATATAGGTATATATATGCTTCCTTCAAATACATTCTTATATATATTTGGATAGAACCACTCACATATGCATACACTTAGCCCTATGAATCTTATGTGCATTTTTTAATTTAAGTATTCCATTATTCTGCATATAAAGTATTATTTCCTTTTCATGTGCATTTTCCACTTTGTACTAAACTTGATTTTTGCAAAAAATGTGTAAAGGGTGTTACTCTTCATTTTTGAGACTTATATAACTCCAAGTTCCATTTGAATGTTGTAATAAGTTAGGTCTTAATGAGAATTTACATTTCCAGCTTTTAGATAGAATGAATGAGCATTGTAAATATCATAAATTGCTTATTTTCATACTTTTTGCCTTTATTTCTCAAAAATCCCACAAATGGGCACACGATTGGCACGTGCACCATTTTATAAAAGGTGATTAATCCTAAGTTGATGATTTACATCAATGGCCATAGTCAGGATGTAAACAAAACTTTAGATTTTTTATCTTTTATGAAATAACATTGATCCACACTGGATCCTTTTCAAAAATCATCATATTTTCTTTAAATATTTTCCTCTTTTATTAGGGTTTAATTTAAAATTAATTCAATATATATACCAATGGCTATAGTCAGGGTATATTGAGAGTTAATTTTATTTTAAACTCTATAAAAGTACCAAAATGTGTTTCATTCTTCACTTGAATTTAAATATAGATTATTATATAATACATTCAATGACCATAGTCAGGGATATATTATGTTTTCAATCTTATTTTAATTCATTCAAAGAATGAGATATACTTTTCAAAATCAATTTCAAAATTCTTTAAATTCATTCATCACTTAGGATAGAACTGCATCATATTTTCAAAACTCTGAGTGATGTAAATATCTTCTTCAATCAATATTCAATTCTTGTATAATCCAATTCATCTTTTCATTTTCAATTCTATTTCATTTTCATTCTCAAAGTTCAATTTAACTTTGAGATTTTAAATTCATTTTATATTCAAAAATTTCAATTCAAATCAGATTTTAAAGTTCAATTTGACTTTGAAATTCCAAATTCATTTTATATTCCAAACTCCAATCAAATTCAAAGTTCAGTTTAACTTTGATATTCTTGATTCATCTTCTAAATTCCAAATTCAAGCTCCAATTTCAAGTCCAATTTGACTTGGAAATCCATTTATTCTCAAATCAATTTTGAAATTCCAAATCCAAAGTTAGATCCAAATTACATCTTGGATTTCAGATTTCAGATCCAATTCCCATTTAGGATTCTAGATTTAGAACCCAACTCCACTTTTGGATCTCAGACTTCAGATCCAATTCCATTTTAGGGTCCAGAACCCAGTTCCACTTTGGATCTCAAACTTCAGATCCAATTCCATTTTAAAATCCAGAACACAATTCTACTTTGGATCTCAAATTTCAGATCCAAAACCATCTTAAGATCCAGACTTCGGATTTGAATTCCAGATTTCAAATCGAATTCTCTTTTCAATTCCTACTTTCAAATCCAAATTCCATTTTCATTTCCAGATTTCAAATCTAATTCCATTTTCAGATCTCATCCGAACTTCCTAAATCCATTTCTATTTTTAAATATCATTTGGATTTCTCAAATCCATCCTGATTCCAAATTTTAAATTCAAATTCTATTTTATCTTTCCTTCTAAATCTAAGTTCAAAATCCAATTTCTGACTTTGAAATTTCCTTCCTTTTTCCTCAGCTTTAAATCATTCTTTCTCAAAATCAAGATTTATTCTTCTAACTCTTACTACTTCAAAAACTTAGAACTTCTCTGACCTATCTCAAAGTTCTAAGTTAGATTTTATCATCCAGAAACCATTTCTTCACTCCATTATCAAGTCTATCTTAGAAAACTTGGAGATTTCCAAATCAATTTTCAAAAAAAGCATACATCCTTGCATTGCACAAGCATGATTCTTTGTGCATTTAAATTAAGAATGAATTCTTAGATAATATTAAGGCAAAGCAAAAGGCATAAATTCGATCCTTAGTTCGATTACCCCTGGTAAAGGCGCTAGGAACGGTCGAACCTCGTACCGACAAGCGAATCTCGTCTCTCCAATTTTCCTACAATATTTTCAAAACGGAGGCGAGTAATTTTTCTAAATATTTTCAAATCAAGGTCAAGTGAGACCCCGCAAAAGAGTTCCTCTTCTTCTCCTCCCTTCTTTTCTCTTCTCTCTTTCTTTTCTGTCTTTTATGCTTCTCCCATCAAAAAGGAGGAAAATAGAGGTTAGAAAAGGAAAAGAGAAGGAAGAGAGTGAAACCAAAAGAGAGGAAAAATTTTGCGATGATCACAGTTTTGGTGACCGTGATGGGACACCTCTTCGTCCGGTCGGATCTATGCCTTTGCTTTGCTTTAATATTTTCTAAGTCTTTATTCTTCTATGTCAGCTTCATTTTTTTCATGCAAACCTTAGGAGCCTAGACTCTGTCCTAAAGCTGACATCATTGCATATAGGATCTAAGTATGGTTTGGTAGGACCATATTGAGGAGATTATTCCATGTTTACATTAGACTTAGGTTTTAAATACAACTCTCCTCAATTCTAGAGATTGAATGGAAACAATGTATACAAGTATATGCTTCTTTTCATTTAAATCTATCTCTTTAGGACTTGTATTAGAGCCTTTCTGGTTTTTCTGCATGTTGAGCATATTTTTGAAAATCTCCCTTACCTATATTGTTCCGGTCTTCACGTTGTTGGGTTGTCTCACTGAACCATAGTTCAGAAGAGAGCCTCACAACTGGACCACTTATTTGGGTTCGCGCCCCCCTACCATGTACCTAAGGGCCATAGTCCGAGGTATATCAGTAGGTGTTAAAGGATGTTGGGAAGCCTTTACCTTAGAACCAGAGAAATATCTTAATATGCCACGTACTTTGAGCTTCGGCTTGAGTATATCGGCATACCTTGATTGGAATCAGATGATCTAAATCTTAGAGTTAGGATTAAGGTCCTATCAACCATTTCAAATATTGCATTTAGAGTCAGCTTTAGGGAGTGCTATTTGCGCATCCTTGTTTGTATATATGTGATTGTCTGATATTTTATATTTCCCTTATATTTTCCGAAACCCTGGGTATATGTTATTCAAAATCTCCTCTTTTTAAAACCCAGGTGTATTTTCTTTTTCTTCTGATTTCTTCAAATTCTTTTTGATCCTACCTTCTATTTTTCAAAATTTTAAATCCTTGTCATCTATTTTCAAAATTTGTTTTCCTCCATCATGAGAGAAATGATATTACCTATGAGGATTTTCAAAATCATAAAATCTCGAAAATTTTTGCAAAAGTCTTCATAGTCACCAAAAGTTCAAATATTTTGATCTAATCCTTTTTAAAATAAACTATCATGTTGATTTTCCTTTTCCAAATTAGGTTTTAAAACCATTTGTCTTCAAAATCATCCCTCGTGTTGGTTTTCCTTTTTCAAAATTGGTTTCGAACCACTATCTTCAAAATCAAACCTCATGATGATCTCTCATGATGATTCTCCTTTTTAAAGGATCAGACCTCGCACTGATCATTCTTCTTGCAGTGAATTTTCTTCCCCAAAATGATTTCTCACTTATCTTTTAAATAAACATTTTTTCTTTCAAGATCCCATATGCAAGCAGGATCAGAAAAACTCATTTTTCTCAAAATCTTATAAATTCTCTGTTAATTTTGTTATCTTTTATCAGTTTCATTCATTTTGTTCATATTTTTATCAAGTTTACATCAATTTTATCAAGTTTTATCAAGTTTTATCAAGTTCTCCTCAATTCTATTAAATTTTATCAAATCATTTTTTCGCTCAGGTTAAGGGATAAACCTGACCCTCGTTGTCTGAGGTGTTCGCCCTTTCAGGTTAAGGGATAAACCTGACCCTCGTTGTCCGAGGTGTTCGCCCTTTCAAGTTAAGGGATAAACCTGACCCTCGTTGTCCAAGGTGTTCGCCCTTTCAGGTTAAGGGATAAACCTGACCCTCATTGTCCGAGGTGTTTTAACCCTTTCAGGTTAAGGGATAAACCTGATGCCTTCCTTTCCATGAGGTATTTCCTTTATTCTTTTTGCCAATTCAGGTTAAGGGATAAAACTGACCCTCGTTGTCCAAGGTGTTTTACCCTTTCAGGTTAAGGAATAAACCTGACCCTCGTTGTCCGAGGTGTTCCCTTTCAGGTTAAGGGATAAACCTGAACCCTCGTTGTCCAAGGTGTTCCCATTCAGGATAAGGGATAATCCTGAAACCCCTCGTAGGAGCAATAATGCTACCTATGAGGATTCTTTTGTAAATACAAGTTTTGTTAATCTTTGTTGATTTTCTAGATTTATATTAATTTCCCTTCATTAAATCTCTTTAAATTATATTTGTTTTTCCATTCAGGATAAGGGATAATCCTGAAACCCCTCGTAGGAGCAATAACACTACCTATGAGGATTCTTTTGTAAATACAAGTTTTGTCAATCTTTGTTGATTTTCTAGATTTATATCAATTTCCCTTCATTAAATCTCTTTAAATTCTATTCTTTTTCCCATTCACGATAAGGGATAATCCTGAGACCTCTTGTAGGGGCAACAATGCTACCTATGATAATTCTTTTTGCAAATACAAGTTTTATCAATCTTTATTGATTTCTAAATTTATACCAATTTCTCTTTAAATTCTTTTCTTTTTCCCATTCAGGATAAGAGATAATCTTGAGATCACTCATAGGGGCAACCATGCTACCTATGAGAATTCTTTTTACAAAAATAAATCAATTTCCTCAAATGTTCAACATTTTTTTCAAAGTTCTATATCCTTTTGTCTTCTCAAAGTTTATTCTTTCATTTCCCCGTTCAGGATAAGGGTTTAATTCTGAAAATTGGACCGCATACCTGGCCCATCTAAATCATAGATCATAAATTCTAAATCTTGTCATATCCCTTTTAAATTTAAGTCTGAGGTTATCTCTTCACAAAATCTTCTATTTCCCCTTCAGGATAAGGAATAATCCTGAAACCCCGGCAATCATTCCTGCTTCAATCTCTAAATATCTTAAGAATACCGGTCTCCTTCCCGACTCTCAGTTGGAAAAACCTGGTGCTCGCACTGGTTATTTTGCTAAAGTTTTCAAATCTAAAGATCAAGTTTAGTCCTCGTACTGGTTGTCTTTCAAAAGTTTTGAACTTAAATCAGGTTATTAAATGAAAAGTCCCAGCTACTTCGCTGGTTGTTAAATGATTAAATGAAAAGTCCCAGCTACTTCGCTGTTCGTTAAATGATTAAATGAAAAGTCTCAGCTACTTCGCTGGTCGTTAAATGATTAAATGAAAAGTCCCAGCTACTTTGTTGGTCGTTAAATGATTAAATGAAAAGTCCCAGCTACTTCGCTGGTCGTTAAATGATTAAATGAAAAGTCCCAGCTACTTCGCTGGTCGTTAAATGATTAAATGAAAAGTCCCAGCTACTTCGCTGGTCGTTAAATGATTAAATGAAATGTCCCAGCTACTTCGCTGGTCGTTAAATGATTAAGTGAAATGTCCCAGCTACTTCATTGGTCGTTAAATGAAAGGTCCCAGTTTTTACTAGTCATTAAATGAAAGGTTCCAGCTCCTTTGCTGGTCGTTAAATGAAAGGTCTCCATTTTTACTAGTCGTTAAATGAAAGGTTCCAGCTACTTCGCTGGTCGATAAATGAAAGGTCCCAGTTTTACTGATCAGAATGTCCAAAATCATAGATTCAACTCAAGGTCGCATCAAAATCTATATTGAGTAAGTATTTCACATAGAAGTCATAAAAAAATTTGCCAATTTGCTAAAAGTATTTGTTGATTCCAATATTCTTACTACACAGAAGAATCACCTTAGATTACCTCTAGTAGCCTTTCCAAAAAGGTGAAACTTTTGCAAAAAAGAGGTAAAATTCAAATATTTTCCCTGTTGATCAACCAAAAGGATGAGAGAAATATCCTCGGTATGATTGGCGAAAGAAATATTCGATGACATTGAAAAGCCAGAAGCGAATTGATATTGATCATAGTTATGACGCATGGTTTAAAATGATTTTCTGGCAATCAGACAGTGAAAATATCTTGAGCTATAAAAAATCCACTCAATCTATATCTCTTTATCCATTAAAGTTGCAATCAAATATCTACAAAAGGGATCTCTCAATTGTCGTCAAGATGAAGACGAATATGCGAGCAGACCCCCGGGGCTAAAGAAGATTTGGATCATCTCCGAGATGAAGGAGTTTGTGAAGGATCCTTCTAGGGAAAGTTCAGATCACCATCGAGATGAAGGCGAGTGTGATGAACCTACCGACAAACCCTAAAAGATATTTGATTTCTGCTATCATCAAAAGACCCTTTGAGCCTATATCATCAATCCCTGAGATAAATGAGGGATCGAAACATCTCCAAGATTAAGGAGTTTGTGACGTACCCTTTCCCAAAAAAAGAGAAAAAAGTCAGGACATCTCCAAAATAAAAGATGATGTAAAAGCCCGAAAAGCCCAATGACTCAAAAAAGAGTGCAAGAAGATCATCATGGGAAAACACCCAGATATCAAACTGCCGAAATTGCCAGAAGTCATCTTTGCTCATGCAAAATTCTTTTATCAATATCTCTTCACTACTTGCTTTTATGAAATTAAGAATATTTCTTCTCTTCTCATATTAGGGAAATGGATAGCTTCTTTGAAGAAAATCATCAGCGCTAAAATTTTGAATTTGACTCTTAAAATCGAGGAGTTAACCTCGTTGGAGGAAATACTCTAGGTAAAAGAGGGAATATCTTTTGCTCACACGTGCACATTTTCAAGCGTTTGAGTCAACTATAAATTTATCTTATTGACAAAATTTTCTAGATATTCCAAGAATAAAATAAATATTCAATATCCATTTTGATGAAACCTACCGTTGTTCATATCTTCCAGGAAAAGTTGTCTCATTCAGTTGAAGTATCTCTCCTGTCCCATCATGGTTTCGAGAAATCCGTATGGTTGTTCCCACTCAGGTTAAGGGTCAAAACCTGTATTTTCTGCGAGAGGTCATCAATTTTAAAAACTGATTCAGTCTCAACAATGAGACCCCCAGGTTCATCCCTTTTCCAAAAGCTTTAGGGAACCCCATTTCCTTCCTCCTTTCGCAAACCCTTTCGGATTTGTTCGTCCAAACTCCGAAAGTCCCATCATGGTCTCTCCACTCGAGGATTCCGTATGGTCGTACCCTTCAGGTTAAGGGTTAAGCCTGAACCTCGTGCCAACGAGGTATCTTCCTTTTCAGGTTTTGGTTTAAAACCTGAGTCTCGTTTCGACGAGGTTCCTTATTTCAAAGAGTTGTTTTCTTTCAGTCCCATCATGGTTCTCCCCAACAAGGAATTCATGCTTTGTATATCCATCCAGGACAGGATCCTACTTGAGCATCATCTTCCTTTCCAAAAAATGTCCCATCAAGGTCATCATATATTCCTTTCCCCATTCAGATCATCTTGATATATCTTCGTCCCATCCAGGTTAAGGGCTAAACCTGAGTCATTCCACAAGGCTGATCTAGTCTCACCCACGAGACTTGATCTAAATTCTTTATCTTTCATCACTTCAGGATCTTTGCTCAAAGTCCCATTACGATTTCCTCATCTCTATCATTCAGTCGTATCATTGTCGAGGATTTCGTCTCCCCCAAGCCATTCAGGATAAAGTATTAAGCTTGAAAAGCCATGTCTTTCAAATCAATTCTTCCACACCCAGTTCAGACGTGCTGACTGGGGCATTTTTCAAAATTTGGAGTGTTTTCTTTGCCACTAAGCTCGGCTTTTTAACCAGCTTAGTAGCAAAGAGGGGCATTTGTAAACACCCCAAACTTTTCAAAATCTTTTAAATATTCCCTTTTTGCCCCTAATATCATTTTTTGAATAATTGAGTCACTTTTAAATCTAAATTTCAGTACATTTCTCAAGTTTTACTGAAATTAAGTTCATTTTATATGCCTGACTTGATTTCGGATCCGGATCCATTGTCCAGATCCAAATCTGAGTCTCGTTGTGTAACTTTTAAATTAAAATTACAGAAAATACCAAAAATAGTTTTTAAATAGCTCGGACAGTCCATCCGGCATCCATTTGGGTCCATCGTGTTGTATTTCTCAATTTGAGTGTCAAAACTTGAACATTTTCTCAAAACCTGGGTCCAAACCCATTCTTCTAAAAAAATTTCCCTAAAATGGCCTGAAATTCTCAGAAAAATATAAAAATTTAGTGTTTAATCTTTGTTTTCCTGTAAAATCTTAGACTTTTTGTTCCAAAAATACAAAAAAATGAAAAAACAAATAATACAAAAATAAAAAAAAAATTGAAAAAATATAAAGCAAATGGTTTTAAAGCTTGAAAGAGTTGAACTTTGCTAGAAACCTCATTTTAAAACCACTTTTCAAAAATATTCTTAAGAGGAGGCCCCTCTTTGGAAATTGAAAAAATTTCAAACGGCCACATTTCATTCGCGCCTTTGATCACTCGGGGATCTCCCTCCACCATTCATCTTCAACCAATAGCCCCTTTCTCGAAGACACCTCTTCACCTTTAAAAAAAGATCACACAGGAGGGAGGAAGGATCCGTCTCCTGCCTCTCCATTACAATCCACAATTCATCTCCCTTTAAGATCCATCCATTACAACTCCATCCATCTAGCATCACCCGAGATTCATGTCTTTCTTTCTCTCCCTCTCTCGCTCTGGTCCTCCTCTCCATCTTCTAAAAGAAGCTGATCAATCATCCCTGCGATTACAGGTAAGTAACCATCCTCCTTTTCTCTCCCATTTTGTTTAAAACATCTATTTCCCTGCATTTTCAACATTTTTCTGCTTTGATCTTTCCTGTTCTTCTTCATTTCTCTTCCTTCATCCGCATCTCAAACCACAAGAGGAGGGGACCGACCTGCACATAACAGGATCGACCCCCCCCCCCCCTAGTGCAACAACAATGGAACGGTAATGTTCCAACACCTCTTCTGCATTCTTGCTTTTATTTTTAATACAATTTTTATTGAATTTAGGCTATCGGATTCAACAATCTGATAGGGTTCGTCTGAACCCCAGTCCGACTGTTCTGCTGGACTCATTTTAATCTTTAGGGGGATTTCAAATTTCCTATGTAATCGCCATTTTAATGTTTGATTTCTCGTCTTTGTTAGCCAATATTTTGATTTTCAGCATTTCTATTTACCTGCACATTTTATTTGTCCTTTATATATATATATATATATATATATATATATATATATATATATATATATATATATATATTCTCAAAACTATGCCTCCGTAAGGGTTGGTTTGAAGATGTGATGCATTTTTTTTTAGAGTTTATATCCTGTTTTATTCTGATCTCTCTTTATCATCACATTTTCTGTATTACTTCCTGTCTTTCGGTTCAATTTTAATCCGCGTTTTTTATCACCCATTCAAGTGCCATGCTTGTTTTTTATCACCCACGGTATCTACCTAAATCGGTAGTTCACCGCTGTTTGCCTGTGATTCCCAATTCGCAGGTGAGCGTTGGTGTTCCTCTGCTGAACATCACCTGTTTAATTAAATTCGTGTCATTGCCATACGTCCATCCAAACCTGGGAACATCTGTATGAAACTGGTCTGGAGTGGGGTGAAATGACAGTAGCTGTATTTTAGGCGTGAGCTTCTGTTGTCCCTCTCTGCCGTGGAGAATATAGTGACAAGCTGATCTGGGGTGTGTCAAGCAGTGGGAATCCATTTGATGATATACATCTACCTTATTAATAAAATTCAATACCGAGACACTTGAGATCAGACTATATCAATAGGGGCGAGTGTTCTTATGTGCAGGTTTACTATAAGATGGCAATCCCTTTTGATCATCCTTCTCATTTTGTATTACATCATCATTTATTTTTTGTTTTTCTCTGTTTGTTTTGTTTTATTCCATCTGCATGAACCAATGGGACAGGTTTTGCTCAAAACCGTCCTGCATCATCATTTTATCATCCAATCCATTTGTTGATATTGGCTCATAATTCCATCTGTAGGATAACACATCTCCATGTCTGCATCTTATGATCTGATACTTGCACTTTTACTTCTCCATTATCCTTCCTTGATTTGTTTCCTCAGATAAATCACAGTTAGTAGTGAAGGTTGTTTTCATCAGCTGTCTTTGAGACATGATGACTTTCATCTAATGGTACAATATGAGAACATGATTGCTAAATGAAACTAGGTTGCAGAACATTATCAGGTAAAGCCATTGTTGATTACATGGGATGTTTTCATTACATGAGCCCCTTTCTTTTCTTTCTTTCTTCTTGCAGGGTGTGCTTATTCACAAAAATTTTCTGCAACTTGTGTTGTTAAGAATTGATACAGAGTGATGCTATAACAAGACAGTTTGCAATCTCTTAATAATAGATGTTGCCTGGAATAGACCTTGTATATATGCCTAAGTTTAGAACTTTACTGAATCAAGCATGAAGATGTCGGTCATTAGTTAATTATTGAAAGCTTAAGCTTGGTTATGTCAGTGAGAGAAGATATGCTGATCTGGTTCAAATTATGCTCATAGCAAGTTTAGTTTATGTTCATCATTTAGTCATGACTGTATCAATTTGGAGAAAACCTTTGACATTGTCTTTAGGGGTTATATGAGAATCCATGTGTGTGCCATCGGCTAAAAGATGCATCCGACTCCACTGAAAGAATCTGGAACTCTTGACAGAAGAATGACAGATTGCTTATGTAGGTCTACCGCCATTTTTTTTCCTTAGTATATGTTGCTACCAATTTTTTTTATCACCTCCAGCATTGACTGGTTATGTTGCAGGCCCTCTTACCGCCACAGGAAATGAATCATTGATCTACGGCATATGCCTAAGTCAAGTCATCAAAAGAAAGTAATAAGCAGGGCTTATCATTTGGTATAAAAGTCTTAACCGAGGATATGGCTTCTTAGATAACCTTCTTAATGTTAATTGATGATAATCACCAATGGTGATACACTCTTTTTTTAAGTGTTTATTTCTGATATTAGTAATCCATTCACCTGTAACTAATTACAATATATACCATCATTTTATCATAGTAGTATAGCCTGACATCACCCTTATCATACATAGCATGTATATACTTCATGAAAAACCACCCTACTTGCCCCTATCGCTTAACATACTGCTGCTATAGTGTCACTTGCAGCAAACCTAAGCACACCATGTTCCTTTACAACAAACCCATACATCTTATCCCAACCTTCAGCTGTTGTCTTTATCATAATGCACCTATGGCTATCCTTGCACACTATACACAGTATGGAGCATTGTTGTCATTATTCATGTGTTAGCTTCATAGTGCTATCACCATCCCATCTACAATACCCATTTCCAGCTATCTTTTCTCACATCCACTATGGCAGCACATCTCAGCACCAACACTTGCTGAACAACTATCCTACTACGACATCCTATTTGTTGTCACCTTCACAGCACCTTGCTGTACCCACACATCTGTTGTAGCTCCTCACTTCCAATCTCATCACCCGCGGTTATGGCCTTTTCTTAGCTACAACAATGCTTAGGCACCGCTACAACCCCACTTCGGATGACTGCAGAAGCGTCAAAACTCCCATATCATCTTTCCACTTATGTCAGCACCTATATGCTCTACACCCTTGCTACTCGCTTAAATCCCATTTGCTTACTGCATTTGCAACAGCAGTTTCAAACATTCCACATTGCCCAATTTCATTCCCTGCATAATTTACCTATCATAGGCCTACTGTCTCCCTTCAACTCCCCATCGTTAGCATTTCTCAAATTACATATGCCCATTATTTTCCTATATCTTTCACTGACCTATACCCAGTCTCATATGTCTTCAATACCTATTCCTACTCATGATGGTCAGCATCAACTTCACTCCAGTAATTGTTCATCCTTCACATCATTCCCCATGCCCTTGCTGTACCATATAGCAGCTAAATCGCCACCTACAATCACTACTTTCACTCTTCAACACCAGCTAGACCTATTGATCTTACAGTAGCCGTATATCCCTTGTTCCACTTGCTGCAATTGCAGCAATACCAACACTTTATCACACACTGCTCCACTTCATCCAGCCGCTCACGGCATGCTCATGGCCAGTTATGCTTGCATTGGCCACTTTGCCTTACACAGCACAACCTCACTGTTGTAGCTACATCCTTACCACTCTGCATCCTCCAACACAGCCATCTACCATTGTGTTGAACCTTGTTGTAGCCAGTTACTTCTCCAGCACCACTATTTCACCAAATCACCAACAACATAGCTCCATTGAATCCTACAGTGGCTCCAAGTTTTCTGCAAATCCAACTATTGATCCAGCCTGCACTTACAACCCCTCTTTTCCAAAATTTCTTGTATTCCTCACAGCTGCCTATTATACCCATTATCATTGTTATTCCAGCATCCACCTTGCATCAAATTCCATTTAACTCTTATCGTTTCCAGCCACCACATTTTTGCTATCTGACATCTACATCCACATCTCAACTCCTGCACTTCAAGTTGCCCTTACACATACATAAACATATATATATATATATATATATATATATATATATATATATATATATATATATATATATATATATATATATATATGTATAAATGCACCTAACTCTCATGTAGGCTTTCTAGTCATAGGAATATAGGTATATATATGCTTCCTTCAAATACATTCTTATATATATTTGGATAGAACCACACACATATGCATACACTTAGCCCTATGAATCTTATGTGCATTTTTTAATTTAAGTATTCCATTATTCTGCATATAAAGTTTTATTTCCTTTTCATGTGCATTTTTCACTTTATACTAAATTTGATTTTTGCAGGAAATGTGTAAAGGGTGTTACTCTCCATTTTTGAGACTTATATAACTCCAAGTTCCATTTGAATGTTGTAATAAGTTAGGTCTTAATGAAAATTTACATTTTCAGCTTTTAGATAGAATGAATGAGCATTGTAAATATCATAAATTGCTTATTTTCATACTTTTTGCCTTTATTTCTCAAAAATCCCACAAATGGGCACACGAATGGCACGTGCACCATTTTATAAAAGGTGATTAATCCTAAGTTGATGATTTACATCAATGGCCATAGTCAGGATGTAAACAAAACTTTGGATTTTTTATCTTTTATAAAATAACATTGATCCACACTGGATCCTTTTAAAAAATCATCATATTTTCTTCAAATATTTTTCTATTTTATCAGGGTTTAATTTAAAATTAATTCAATATATATACCAATGGCCATAGTTAGGGTATATTGAGAGTTAATTTCATTTTAAACTCTATAAAAAACACCAAAATGTGTTTCATTCTTCACTTGAATTTAAATATAGATTATTATATAATACATTCAATGACCATAGTCAGGGATATATTATGTTTTCAATCTTATTTTAATTCATTAAAACAATGAGATATGCTTTTCAAAATCAATTTCAAAATTCTTTAAATTCATTCATCACTTAGGATAGAACTGCATCATATTTTCAAAATTCCTTTTTCAAAACTCCGAGTGATGTAAATATCTTCTTCAATCAATCTTCAATTCTTGTAAAATCCAATTCATCTTTTCATTTTCAATTCTATTTCATTTTCAATCTCAAAGTTCAATTTAACTTTGAGATTTCAAATTCATTTTATATTTAAAAATTCCAATTCAAATCAGATTTCAAAGTTCAATTTGACTTTGAAATTCCAAATTCATTTTATATTCCAAACTCCAATCAAATTCAAAGTTCAATTTAACTTTGATATTCTTGATTTATCTTCTAAATTCCAAATTCAAGCTCCAATTTCAAGTCCAATTTGACTTGGAAATCCATTTATTCTCAAATCAATTTTGAAATTCCAAATTCAAAGTTAGATCCAAATTACATCTTGGATTTCAGATTTTGGATCCAATTCCCATTTAGGATTCTAGATTTAGAACCCAACTCCACTTTTGGATCTCAGACTTCAGATCCAATTCCATTTTAGGGTCCAGAACCCAGTTCCACTTTGGTTCTCAGACTTCAGATCCAATTCCATTTTAAAATCCAGAACACAATTCTACTTTGGATCTCAAATTTCAGATCCAAATCCATCTTAAGATCCAGACTTCGGATTTGAATTCTAGATTTCAAATCGAATTCTCTTTTCAATTCCAACTTTCAAATCCAAATTCCATTTTCATTTCCAGATTTGAAATCTAATTCCATTTTCAGATCTCATCCGAACTTCCTAAATCCATTTCTATCTTTAAATATCATTTAGATTTCTCAAATCCATCCTGATTCCAAATTTTAAATTCAAATTCTATTTTATCTTTCCTTCTAAATCTAAGTTCAAAATCCAATTTTCGACTTTGAAATTTCCTTTCTTTCTCCTCATCTTTAAATCATTCTTTCTCAAAATCAAGATTTATTCTTCTAACTCTTACTACTTTAAAAACTTAGAACTTATTTGACCTATCTCAAAGTTCTAAGTTAGATTTTATCATCCAGAAACCATTTCTTCACTCCATTATCAAGTCTATCTCAGAAAACTTGGAGATTTCCAAATCAATTTTCAAAAAGAGCATACATCCTTGCATTGCACAAGCATGATTCTTTCGGCATTTAGATTTAGAATGAATTCTTAGATAATATTTAGGCAAAGCAAAAGGCATAAATTCGATCCTTGGTTCGATTACCCCTGGTAAAAGCGCCAAGAACGGTCAAACCTCGTACCGACGAGCGAATCCCGTCTCTCCAATTTTCTCGCAATATTTTAAAAACGAAGGCGAGTAATTTTTCTAAATATTTTCAAATCAAGGTCAAGTGAGACCTCGCAAAAGAGTTCCTCTTATTCTCTTCCCTTCTTTTCTCTTCTCTTTTTCTTTTCTGTCTTTTATGCTTCTCCCTTCAAAAAGGAGAAAAATAGAGGTTAGAAAATGAAAAGAGAAGGAAGAGAGAGAAACCACAAGAGAGGAAATTTTTTGCGATGATCACACTGACTTTGAAGAAATCAGATTAGCAATGGCTCAAACCGACCCCTGAATCGTTGAGATAGATTATTAGTTTCATTTAAACTAGATGCAGTAGCCACAAGATCTCTGGCTTTCATATCCATGGATGAACGAATTCCATTGGCATTAACTCCATATGAGTTGGACCAAACGTTCATGAGAAGTCTCTGATGTCGAGACACGAAGGAGGCTCGACTTCCAGTTGGAGGTAGAACATTCATCTTTAATTTCGATTATGAGTTCTTTTGCCACCTGCCAACCATCGTGACCCTATGGTCTGCAACAAGACCCCTTATTAAGTAAAGCTCCTGGCAGAGTTTTGAAATGAATCATGCAAATTATCCATAGTGTCAGATGTTCCAGATTGTAAATATTTAAAAATCTTTGATTCACCTTCAGATATCTTCATGGTCTCTGTAATCTGGTTCCTTTTCAGCATTTATATCTGATTTGTTATTAATTGCCTGTATGGTTTAATGTAAATATTTGAAAACCATTGATTCACCTTCAGATATCTTCATGGTCTCTGTAATCTGTTTTCTTTTCAGCATTTATATCTGATTTGTTATTAATTGCCTGTATGGTTTAATGTAAATATTTGAAAACCATTGATTCACCTTCAGATAACTTCATGGTCTTTGTAATCTGTTTTCTTTTCAGCATTTATATCTGATTTATTATTAATTGCTTGTATGGTTTAATGTAAATTCCTGTTTTGATCTGTTGTAAGATTTCATTTCATTCACTGTAAAATTCATCGTGATTAGCTGTGAATATGATTAGATTTGCTGAGAAATTAGGTTGACGATATCCACTTGAACTTTTCTCAATCAGGAATGACTAATAAGCTCGTTTTCTATAAGCTGGCATGTATGATGGTGTGAAAATGAATTCGGTGCTTCAGCTGAGCCATCAGGTAGATCAGGAGGATTATGGTTTTCTAGTATGAATGGGTTAACCAGGTTGTTGCATTACTGACCAATTGTCGCCATTGGAATATCTGTTCCCATTGCCCTCTCATCGTCTTTTATCATTGAGCACCTTCCTCACTTACCACAATCTGCACTTATATATCATTCACCCTCCAATCATTGCTACAACCATTAAAAGGGGTCTTAGTTATGATCCCTCGCAGGTTCATAGCACTGCACCCCCATTTACCTACTGTGGCCTCTACCCCGACATTCCCTTAGTCCTCACCGATATATGCACTGCACCTCCCCTTGCATCAACACCTTCACACCTCCTCCATATGTCAATAGCTATCAGCTATAATTTGTCGTTTGACACACACAGTAGTTTATTAGGATCCTTAAACCATATGTCATTAGTGCACCATTAGTTAGTTACCCATATTAGTTGTGCATTCATCATTTCACTCGCATGGTATAGTGAATTATATCAACTACCTACTCATAAACCATACACTTAAGCACACTATTCACCTGCATATAGGCATATCAGTCAACCTTACACTGTCATCTTACACCTGCAAGTTACCGTCCATATCACCATTTGCCTTTAGCATGGCTCTCATGCTGCTCCAGCATACATTACAGCAACCGCACCCCTCGCCCTTAGTGTTGTGTTACATCTAGCCATACAATACCCTGTGTCTCATCCACTGCTGCTGTACGTCTTCCCTACTATCTTAGTCAGTCAACCCCTAGCACCCTGGCTACACTATCACCACCCTCATCTGTATATATTTGCTTACTGTATATTCAAGCATTCTTTTTCATAGGTTATATATATATATATATATGCCCATTTCCATTCGGTTTCTGTGCCTAAAATCTCGATTTACACACATAGCTCACGGTAGTACAACAAACCTCATCTCCATTTTTTTTAGCATACCCTCCACCCACTGATTCTAGTATTTTCTGATTCAGTTTCAACTGAATTTCATTAATATCTACATACCATAAATCCTTCATGTACACTTATACAACATGTTCATTAAGATGTTCATCTGACTATGGTATTGCTTATATATATATACATATGTACATTTTCTAACAAATGCAGGGTAGGCCATATGCCTTTCTCATTTCAAAATGAGTAAAGTCTCTTGTATAAGATTTTGAATAGTCCTTTACACTCACATTTCAAATCTTCTTTGTGCAAATTCTATCTTGCAGGAACATGAGAAAAGCTTGAAATTAGAAATTTGTGATGTTTTCAGATTCCAATATTGTAATAAGTTAGATTTTAATGAGAATTTACACTTCTTGTTTTAGATAGAATGGATGAGCATTGTAAATATCATAAATTGCTTATTTTCATGCTTTCACCTTTATTTTTCAAAATCTCACAATGGTGAAACACGAATGGCACGTGCACCATTTCGTAAGAGGTAATTAATCCTAAGTCGATGATTTACATCAATGGCCATAGTCAGGATGTAAACAAAACTTAGTATGTTTATCTTTTACGAAATAACACTGGATCCACATTGGATCCTTTTCAAAATCCATCATATTTTCCTTAAATATTTTTTTCCTTTTATTAGAGTTTAGTTTAAAATTTGCTCAAAGTCTATATCAATAGCCATAGTCAGGATATATTGAGGGTTAATTTCATTTTAAATTCTATAAAAGCACCAAAATATGTTTTATTCTTCACCTGAATTCAAATATAGATTATTATATAATACATTCAATGACCATAGTCAAGGATGTATTATATTTTTAATCTTATTTTAAGTCATTTAAAGAATAAGGTATGCTTTTCAAAAGTTAATTTCAAATTCTTTAAATTCATTTCGTCAATTAGGATAGAATTGCATTATATTTTCAAAATTCCCTTTTCAAAATTTTAAGTGATTCTTTTTCTTCATTTTTCAGATCAAATCTTATTTATAGATTCAAATTCAATTCTATTTCTCAAGATTCAAAAATTCAATTTCAAAGTCCAATTTGACTTTGAAACTTCAAAATCATCTTGTATTTCAAATTCCAATTCTATCTCAATTTCAAAGTATGATTTGACTTTGAAATTCCAAAATCATTTTTGTATTCAAACTTTAAATTTCCAATTTAATTTCAAATCAAACTTCAAAGTTCAATTTAACATTGAAGTTTCTAATTCATCTTCAAATTCAAAACCAAGCTTATCTTCCTATCTTTGAATTCAAAATCAAAGTCTGAGATTGATTCTGAATCTCAAAACTTGACCCTTCTTAAATTTTAAATCCAATCTGGGTTTTCAAAACCCAGATCCATATTCAAAAGTCCCATTTGGACTTCCAAAACCCATCTTAGGATCCATAATCCAATTCTATCTTGGATCTCAGACTTCAGATCCAAAATCCATTTTATGATCCAGAGTCCAACTTCACCTTGGATCTCAGACTTCAGATCCAAAACCCAGTATAGGACCCAGAATCCAATTCCATCTGGGATCTCAGACTTCAGATCCAATTTCATTTTAGGATCCAGAATTTAATTTTCACTTTGGATCTCAAACTTCAAATCCAAATCCATTTTAGGATCCAGAACCCAATTCCACTTTGGAGCTCATACTTCAGATCCAAATTCCATTTAGGATCCAGTATTCAATTCCATCTTGGATCTCAGACCTTATATACAAATTCCATCCCTGATTTCAAAATCCAAAGTTTATCTTGAGTTCCAAGTTCTAAAAATCAATTCCATTTTTCACATCCCATTTAGATTTTCTTAAATCCAATTCTATTCAAATTCAATTTGGATTTCTCAAATCCCATCCTAATTTGAAATTCCATTCCACTTCAAATTTCATCTTCTCCCCTAAATCCAAGCTCGAAATTCAAATTCAAAGTCTATTTCTGACTTTGAAATTTCCTTTCTTTCTCTCTCAATTTCAAAATCATTCCTTTTTCAAATCAAAACTTACTTTCCCAACTATGATTATTTCAAAAACTTAGAACTTCTCTGATCTATCTTAAGTTCTAAGTTAGATCTTACCCTTCAAAAACCATTTCTTCATTTTATTATCAAGTTCATATCAGAACACTTGGAAAATATCAAAAACATCTTTTAAAAGAGCATACATCTTTGCATTTGCACAAGCATGATTCTTTGTGCATCTAGACATAGGATAAATTCTTAGATAATATTTAGGCAAAGCAAAAGGCATAAATTTGATTCTTGGTTCGATTACCCCTGGTAAAGGCGCCAGGAATGGTCGAACCTTGTACCAACGAGCAAATCCCGTCTCCCAATTTTTCCCGCAATATATTTCAAAATGGAGGTGAGTTATTTTCCTAAACATTTTCAAATCAAGGTCAAGTGAGACCCCGCAAAAGAGTTCCTCTTCTTTTCTTTTCTCTCTTTCTTTCTGTCTTTTATTTTCTCCCTTCAAATGGAAGGAAATAGAGGTTGGAAAAGGAAAAGAGAAGGAAGAGAGAGAAAGATCCAAGAGAGGAAAAATTTTGCGATGATCACAGTTTTGGTGACCGTGATGGGACCCGTCTTCGTTTGGTTGAATCTATGCCTTTGCTTTGCTTTAATCTTATCTAAGTCTTTTATTCTATAAATGTTAGCTTCATTTCCATTCAAATCTTAGGAGCCTAGAATCTGTCCTAAGCTGACATCATTGCATATAGGATTTAAGTATGGTTTAGTAGGACCATATTAAGGAGATTATTCCATGTTCACATTAGACTTAGGTCTGAAATACAACTCTCCTCAATTCTAGGGATTGAATGCAAACAATGTATGCAAGTGTATGCTTCTTTTCATTTAAATCTATCTCTTTAGGACTTGCATTAGAGCTTTCTGGTTTTATCTACATGTTGAACATGTTTTTGAAAACATTCCTACCTATATTATCCTGATCTTCACGTTGCTGGGCTGTCTCCCTGAACCATAGTTCGGGAGAGAGCCTCACAACTGGGCCACTTATTTGGGCTCGCCCCCCCCTACCACGTACCTAAGTACCATAGTCCGAGGTATATCGGTAGGCGCTCAAGGATGTTGGGAAACCTTACCTTAGAACCGAAGAATTATTTCTATGCTACGTCCTTCGAGCTTTGGCTTGAGTATATCGGCATACCTTTATTGGAATCAGATGATCTGAACCATAGAGTTATGATTATAGTCCTACAAGCCATTTCAAATATTGCATTTAGAGTCAGCCTTTAGGGAGTGTTGTGTACGCATCTTTGTTTGTGCAGCTCTGATTGTGCGATGTTTCCTTGTATTCTCCTATATATATCAAACCTTCTCAAAACCCTGGGTATATTATTCAAAATTTCCTCTTATTTTCAAAAACCTCATGTGTATATTTTTTTCCTTTCCTACATTCTTTTTCTCTTTTATCAAATTTTCTTTAAAAACCCTGGAAATTCTTTTTTCTAAATCCCTTGATCTCTCAAAAATTTCCAGGAGTTGTGTCTATCCTCTTTTTCATCAAAAAGTCTACCCATAAGTCCTGCATTCTATCTAATTCTCTTCTTCTCTGCCTCAGTATCATTCTGATGGCATCCGATTCCCTCAATGTTGTCTTTCCCAGAGATCATGTCTTCTACCAAATGAGGGATGGAACCCCGGATCATTGGGTCATCCAGTCTCACTCCTTCTTCCCTCGATGGTATTATTTCTGGTTCGCCACCTTCTCGCGTATGTTCCCAGACCACTTGGATGATTGTGGATTGGAGATGGCATCGGCAGTGGGCAAGCGAACAATCAACGACAGTCTGATTCAAGCTATGACAGAACGATGAAATCCACATACCTGAACATTTTGGTTTCCATGGGGAGAGATGACTATGATGATGGATGAGTTCAGTGACATCATGGGATTGTCGGAGCCGGCTGGTCAGTTAGACGACCCAGTCGAGCAGCAGTTCCTGATCAACGTCAAGGGGATAGATGTTCGAGAAGCATTAGCCAGAGCGATAGGGAGCAGATCTTGGCCTCTCACCAAGATCAACAGAAGTCAGTTCATCGATCTGTTCGGACTCTATCACAAGTATGGAGCCTACGAGGAAGTTGACACCTTGTCTCGAGCAGCGAGAGAAAGAATCCAGCATGTGATGGTCCTATGCACTGTAGGATTGGGCACTGTAGGATTGGCATTCTTCCAGGACAGCCATAATTTCAGCGATGTCAGAGTTGCTCAACTCTTTCGAAGATGGGGGAGCAAGCAGACCCGTCAGCTTTTAGTGTCCATGGCAGCTCTAGCCTTTTTCTACCGAGGCTTAGCTCGTTTCGCCCTTGGAGAGACCATTTTGGTGGAAGGATGCACGTATGACTTGCAGTCTTGGTTCCTGCGACATGTGCCGTCAAAAGCCAGTTCCTTCAGGTTCAACAGCAAGAAGCTGAAGTTTGTTGTTCAGTATCAAACTTTGATTGAAAGTCTGCATCAAGAAGAGATCATTTGGGATTACTTCAATAGGCAAGAATTGGTTCCTCGCTACACTTATGCTCGTAGCAAGCGTTACAGATTGCTTAGCCCTTTCTTCTGTGTCGACTACCAGTCAGAGAGGTGTCTCAGACAATTCTCGCAGCAGCAGGTTCGTGTCAACACTCACTTCCCGACAGGCCACATGCCAGAGTTCGATCTGTGGTCTGGGGCATACCATGTAACCAAATACACTTGGGACTCCTTCATTCCTTTGTCTGTGTTTCCTGGTCCTAATGTATCTTCGGAATATCGAGAATGGTGGCAAACTGTCTACCCACCTTCTCTTTGTATTTAAATTTTGTCATCAATAAAAATGCAACTTTGTGTTATGTTAAAAAGCTCTTTATGACCAAAATTTTATTCTTTTATTTTGTTTTATATGGTCACGATCCCCGTGACGACCTCATCCCTAGCGATGAGACTTTGCCTTATATTTCTCCTTCAAATTATCTCTTATCATGATGGACGACCTCGCCTTGGTGACAAGGCATATTTTTTTCCGTTACCGCAAAATGGTGACACAATTAGCACAAAATTTGTGATGACCCGATCCCTGGTAATGGGATAACTTGTTTAATTGTCTATCAATTCCTCTTTTCCTGTCTTTATCTCAAAAGGTCATGTTTTCAAAAATTCCTACGAGCTCTAAACCATTCCCTTTATTCTGCAGAAATCATTGGCATTGACAAGATGGTTCAGACCAGAGCTGGAAAGGAGACTGCCCCTCAGCACAGCGACAGCGAAGTCGAAGCAACAAACTCTCCTAAGTCAGTCAGAGGGCAGAATCAGAACAAAAGCGATGATATCGATCATGCTACGTATAACCTGTTTCAGAGGTTGATGGCCAGGATGATGTCAGAACAAGCTAAGGCTAGTCAAAAAAAGGTTGTTCCGAAGAGCAAACCAAAGAAGAAAATTGTGAAAAAGCCGGTCAGGGTCGTCAGAAAGAAGATCCAGCCTGACACCACCTCTGAGGAATCAAAATCGGCTGAGGAAGAATAAGAGGAAGAAGAGCAGTTTGTCTACCATCAGAATCCTTCGCAGCAGTTCGTGAAGATCACCGCAGAACCTGAATCTGTGAACAAGCCTATTCCAGTTAATGATCCAATGCACGAACAGATGAAAGAAATGAATCATGCCTTTAAGGATATTCAGGCCAAAAGCAAAGGCAAATAGACTTACTCCGGTGAAGATTTTTACAATGGCCTGGATGGGGATGACAATATGGAAAATCTCCCTCGCAAGTTCCTCAAGTTTGACAGAACGACCAACCCTAAGGCTCATTTGGCTACATTCTATGCAGAGTGCACACATCAGGTGGTATGCAGACCTTGTTCATCTGTTTTCCCCGCAACCTAGAAGGAACAACAGCCAGGTGGTATGCAGACCATATCAATCCTATCGAACTACGAGAGTTCAATAAAGTTGTGAACCTGTTCATCGAGCGCTACATGTTCAATGTTGAAGCGTCACCAACTCTCAATCATCTTTACAATTTGAAGCAGCATGAGAATGAGAGAGCTGGCAAATTCATCCACAGGTGAAGAAACACCTGTAACAGAATAAAGGTTCCCATCCCAGAGGAACACGCCCTACAAATTATCTTGAACAACTTTGCTCAGCCCCTGAGGAACCTCATTTCTACCTCTCCTGCCAAATCATTCATCAAGTTGATTAAGAGAGCCGAGTGGCTTGAGACAAACTTAGACAACGGCCTCTACGAAGGGTACCCATTCGTCCGAGGTAACCCCGATCAGAAGAAGAAGGCACACGTCGCCTATTCTACAGAGTTTTCGAATCATGGTAGTGGCTCTAACATCAAGAAAAGCAAGAGAAACCGCCGAAAAGACTCAGGACCCTCTAAGGCTGAAAGGACCAATTCGACAGCTCAAAAAGGAAAATTTGTAAAGCCGCAGCCTGTCCAAGCAGCGCCACAGCCTGAAGCGAGGCAGCAAGAAAAACCAAAGCACGAAGGATGGAGCTATGATCAGGAATTCACAGCTTTGGAACAATCCCGCGAGGACATCCTTGAGTACATGTTGTCCAAGGGAATGGTCAAACTCCCTAAGGTCGTAGAGCCTCCGGTCGCTATGAGCAAATGGACTGACAAATTCTGCAAATTTCACTGAACTGTGGGACATGACATAGATCACTGTTTCGTCCTGAAAAACATCATCCAGGACTGTATTGACAAGAATTTGTTAATCGAGGATAAGGACGAGGAACAACCAGAGATCTTTACCGAGCAATCGATTTTCCTTCAAGGTAGCATCCAGTCGTGTTCTAGCAGGGACATTCAGGACCAACATCAAGTCCTCGTATTACGTCAAGCACAGTCTTCCACCAAGAGGGTGAATATCACATCATTCATCAAGAAGGCAGTAAATGAGCCAACAAAGGTGACAACAGAAGTCGCCAAGGAAGTCTCCAGGATTCCAAAGTGCTTTATCCAGGCAACTTCAAAGAAGGGAGAAACTTCGGGATCTGCTCAAAAGCCCATTACAGCACTGTCAAACATCTCTATCCTAGATTTGACCCATGCTTCCCTGGAGCATCAGCAAGTGCTAGATGATCTGCTGCGCAAAATCAAGGTCAAGCCAAGCACAACTGCGCAAGATATGGCACAAATCGTCAACCAGGCTATGACAAACGCACCATCACATTTTCGGATGAGGACTTGCCTAAGCCTCATTCATTTTATAACAATGCCTTATACATAGTGGTGCGAACCAGGGCATGACAGTCCCTCATGTGCTAGTTGACGGGGCAGCAGCCTAAATATCTGTTCAGAAATGACAGTCAGGGCCTTGGGCCTTAAAGAAGAGGAATATACCCTTGATCCCATAACGATCTACGGTTTGACAACCATGGGCAGAAAGCCAGAGGGAATATTTTTCTTAAAATTTTCATCAACTACTCGGTGCATACTGTACTTTTTCATGAGGTCAACGTGCCGCCTACATACAACCTTCTTTTAGGGTGCACTTGGATACACAACACCAATGTTGTTCCTTCAATCCTTCACCAGTGCATCAAATGGTCGAAGGGAGGCATGATCACCATCGTCTTGGGGGAAGACCCAGAAGAGAGACTCCCGCAGCCAATGATTCTCCATCCTACTTTCACTGCCGACATCCCAAGCATCAGGGAAGTCGATGAAATCAATCTGAGTGAAAGTCTGGACATGTTAAAGTTGAAAGAGGTCCAGCCGACAGAAAATGTGGCAGCAGTAACCCAGTGGCAGGGACCTCGCTTCTTCAAGTTAGGTGGGCGCCTTGATTGCACTTCATTCAAAGATCACCCTCTTTTCTCTCAGTTCTCGAAAACTAAGAAAGGGTTTGATCTTCTGATGAAGCACGGTTATCAGCCCTTCAGGGGCCTGGGCAGAAATGAAGACGGCATTCTGGAGCCAATCGTCCCTGCTCGACATACTGATAATACAGGCTTGGATTTCACCGGTCACTCGTCCGGCAGAAAGACCACCTTTGTCAAGGGAGCCCAGTGAAAAAGACAATGTCAGTGTTTTCTGCTTTCTCTTTTCCTTTTTAAATGTCATCTGGTAAAGGGCAAAGATCCGCCCCAGTTTCTTTCTTTTCTTCAACAAACACATGTAAATATCAAAGTTATTTGATCAATGAAGTTTGATTTCCTATTCACATCCTGGCATACACAAAATCTTTGCTTATATCCATGTCTATATTGTCATTCTCTGTTTTTGTACGAAAGGCTATTTTTGAACGTTTTCCCCTTTTCTCAAGAACCTTCTTTGCGCTTTCCAGATTGTCGGAATCATGGCTCCTAAATCGCTCAAAAAGCTCGTTATCAATACCAACTTTCTTCAAAATAAATCCAAACCGGCCATAATCTGCAAGGCAAAGGCAAGGGCAGAAATCAGCAAGGTAATAGCGCAGATCAAAGATTTGGCAGAGTTCGATTCAGCGATTCAAGAATTACCAGATATTGCCAGTATTCAGAAGCAAGATGAACCATCGCCGTTGGTTCAGGATCCGACAGAGGATGTCAACATCGGTTCAGAAGATAATCCGAAAATCCTCAAAATTGGCTCAAGCTTAAGTTTAGATGAGAAGGAAAGGCTCGTCTATTTTCTCAAACAGCATCAGGAAGTCTTTGCATGGACTTATGAGGATATGCCAGGCTTGGATCCCAAGCTGGTCGAGCATCGTCTTGTGTTGAGGCCAGACTGCAAACCAATCAAACAGAAATTAAGAAAAATGGATCTCCGAGTGGCACCACAAGTTAAAGAAGGACTTGAAGAATTACTAAAGGCAGGATTCATCCGGACTATCGAATACCCAGACTGGTTGGCGAACATCGTGGCCGTTCTTAAAAAGAATGACAAAGTCCGAATCTGTATCGATTTCAGGGATCTAAACAAAGCAACCCCGAAGGATGACTATCCACTCCCCAACATCGACCTTTTGATCAATAGCACGACACACCATGACATGTTTTCCTTTATGGATGGATACTCAGGCTACAATCAAATCAAATTGGCCGCTCGTGACCAATCCAAAACTTCTTTTAGCACATCTTGGGGTACTTTTTGCTATACAGTCATGCTGTTTGGACTCAAGAATGTTGAGGCAACCTATCAGAGAGCAACGACAGTTATTTTTCATGATCAAATGCACAAGAACATGGACGTCTATGTAGATGACATCCTGGTCAAGTCTAAAGAAGAAGAGGATCATCTTGATGCTCTCGGCCAAGTCTTTGAAAAACTTATTCTATACAAGCTGAGACTCAACCCGCAGAAATGTGTCTTCGGAGTAGAGCCGGGCAAACTACTTGGCTATATGATCAGCAAGAAAGGCATAGAGGTGGATCCTGCCAAGGCAAAGGCGATCATTGATATGCCGCCTCCCACCAATCTCAAAGAATTGCGAAGCCTTCAAGGTCGCATTCAGTCGATTCACCACTTCATTTCCAATTTGGCCATGAGATGTGAGTCTTTCAATCACTTATTGAGAAAAGAAGTAAAATTTGAGTGGGGACCAGAATGTCAGCTCTCATTTGAGCGCATCAAATGGTATCTCCTCAACCCACCAGTTATGAAGCCACCAGAACTTGAAAAGCCGCTTCTTTTATATATTTCTGTCAACCATAATGCTTGTGGCAGATTTCTTGCGCAGTACGAGGAAGGCAGTCAGATAGAGCATGCCATCTACTACATCAGCAAGACTTTCATCGATTATGAGAAAAGATATTCTCAGATGGAGAAGACATGTCTGGCATTAGTGTGGATGTGTCAGAAGCTGACGCATTATCTGTTAGCATCAGAAATCAAAATTTTATCAAGGCTCAATCCTCCTAAGTACATCCTTGAGCAGCCTTTCCTTACTGGATGGATTGCAAAATGGTAAGTCCTCCTGATGTAGTATGATTTGGAGTATGTATCTCAGAAGTCAGTCATGGTTCAGTCCATCGCAGATCAGTTGGCATATTTCCCTTTGACAGAAGAGATCAAGGCGAAAGATGATTTTCCTGATGATCGCATCTGCAGTATTCAGAAGTCCCCAGTTTGGACCCTTTTCTTTGATGGAGCCAGAAATATGTCTGGTATAAGGATTGGGATCTTGTGAATCACCCCCGAAAAGGAGATGATCCCTTATTCCCTCAAGCTCAATTTCTAATGTACTCACAACATGGCCGAGTATGAAGCTCTAATACAAGGCCTCAAAATTTTGCAAGACTTCAATATCAAGAGAATACATGCCTTTGGCGATTCATTGCTTGTTGTCAGTCAAGTTAATGTTGAATGGCAAGTGAAGGATTCAAAGTTAATTCCCTATCAGAAGATTGCCTTAGCTCTCATAGGCAACTTTAAGGAATTTCAGCTCAATCATGTCAAGAGGGAATACAATCACATAGCAGATGACCTAGCCTGTTTAGGCTCCATTTTATCATTCAAAGACAGTGAATCCTGTCGTTTCTTTGAGATTGGCAGACTTGATCAACCTGCCTACAATCCAGCTGAGCAAATAAACCAAGCCACTCAGAAAGAGAAGTCTTGGTATCAAGACATCAAAAACTTTATCGAAACTGGTGAATTTCCATCAGAAATGCCAAGAAGGGAGCAACGGGCGATCCAACACATGTCGGCCCATTATTTCATCCTTGCCAATACTCTTTACCGTCGTGGATTCAGTTTTGAGTACGCTAGATTCTTAGACAAGGATGAAGCCATGGAAGTTGTCCAAGAAGCACACGAGGGAATTTGTGGTGGTCACGTCGGCTACCAAACACTCGTCAAGCAGATTATCCGAGCAGGGTATTACTAGAAAACCATGCAGCAGAATTGCCATCATTTTGTGAGGAAGTGAGTCAAATGTCAGATGCACGCACCTTCCATTCATGCACCCCGCCGCATACTTGCAATCCGTGGTTTCTCTCTGGCCTTTTTCGATGTGGGCCTTCGATGTAGTGGGCCCAATCACCCCTTCAGCTTCTAATGGCCACAGATACTTTCTCGCAGATACAGAATACTTCACCAAATGGGTCGAAGTTGTAACTCTGCGAACAGTGGAAGGCCGACATGTGGTTTCTTTTATCCATAAGAATCTTCTCTGCCGCTTCGGTGTCCCACATGATATCGTGTCAGACAATGGCAGTCACTTCAAGAATGAGAGGATGAAGACATTCTGCTCGAAGTTTAGGATTCATCACCCCTTCTTTGCTCCTTACTATCTTCAAGGAAATGACCAGGCAGAGGCCACCAACAAAATTTTGATCCGCATTCTAGAAAGAACTGTGGAAACGGGCCGTGATTGGCACGAGAAGATGCATGATGCACTCTGGGCGTATTAAACCACCATTCGGACCCCAACCAACGCCACTCCTTCAGAGCTTGTCTATGGGACCAAGGTAGTGTTACCTCTCCACGTTTAAAAGCTTGCTCTCAAGTTTGCATCACTCATCGAACTTCCGCTTGATCAATATCAGCAGCAGAGGTTGGTACAACTTGATCGGTTAGATGAAAAAAGGCTCAAGGCGGCAGAGCATGCTCAAGCCTATCGTCAAAGAATCGCTCGGCACTACGCCAAATCAGTTATTGAGAGAAGATTTTGAGTTAATGATCTTGTGCTCAAATCGACAACTCATCTCAAGCATCGGCCATGGGGCAAGTGGTCACCCAATTGGGAAGGCCCTTATGTGGTTAAGGAAGCGCTGCCTCACAATTCCTATCGCCTGATCAACGCAGATGGAGTGGAACTGCCAGATCCTATTAATGCTTTACATTTGAAGAGATTTTATACTTAAATTGTTCATCCTAGCCTTTTGTACCCTTCAAAAGTCTTTTGCAATAAAGCAATCATCTTTTATCAAATTCTCACATTCCTCTCTATGATACTGGGGCATTTAATTTTGATCTATACTTGTCTTCCTTCATCATATGCAGGCAAGATGAGACGAAATCTTTTTCTAAAAATCTTATCAAATTTTTGGTTAATCTTGTTATCTTTTGCATTCATTTCATTTTCCAATTTAATCAAGTTTTCATCAATTTATTGTCAATTTTTATCAATTTCGTCAAGTTTTTTATCAATTTTATCAAAATTTTAGTCTTTCATTTTTAACCCTTTCGGGTTAAGGGATAAACCTGATGCCTCTTTTTCAATGAGGTATTCTTTTAAACCCTTTTCAGGTTAAGGGATAAAACCTGAACTTTGTCCCACGAGGCCCCTTATTCCCTTTCAAGACAAGGGATGATCCTAAATTCTTCTATCATCAACTTTCCTCAAATTTCTGTCAATTCCTACTAAATCTTTATTGTCAAACTTCATTAATTTATTCCTTTTATCAATCCTTTTTATCCTTTAGCAATATCTATCAATCTTTTCAATTTTGTCAAATTCCCTTCAGGATCAGGGATAATCCTGAAAACCATCCTAAACAAAGTTTCGAATCTTAGGCCATCTTGGGTCAAGGATCTCGAATGGATCTCTCATCTTCATCGTCAGAATCTATTCATACTTTTCGTCAATCCTTCTAGAATCCAACTCCCGAGTTGGAATCATTTCCTTCCCATCTGAGTTCTTGACTCAAGTTTTTGCTTTCTTTTTATTCTTCTTAAAGAGATCCAGATTCCGACTCGAGTCTCATATATATTTGTATTTCCGAAGTTGCGAGTTTCGACTCGGGCTTCCTTTTGGATCCGATGTTCGCATTGGACCAATTGTTACGTTGAGGATTTGAGTTCCCAAACTCGATCTTTTCATTCATTCTTTTTTTGCAAAAACCGAGTTCTGACTCAGATTTTTCCTTTTGTATATTCTTATTTCGAAAGCTTCGAGTTCCGACTCGGACTTCCTTTTTGGATCCGATGCTCGTATTGGAACCAATCATTGCATCGAGAATTCGAGTTCTCAAACTTGATTCTCACTCATTCTTTTATTTTCAAAAAACCGGGTTCCGACTCGGATTTTCGCTTTTGTATATTCTTATTTTTCAAAGTCTCGAGTTCCGACTCGGATTTTCCCTTTTGTATATTCTTATTTTGGAAGCTTCGAGTTCCGACTCAGACTTCCTTTTTGGATCCAATGCTCGTATTGGAACCAATCATTGCGTCGAGAATTCGAGTTCTCAAACTCGATTCTCACTCATTCTTTTATTTTTGAAAAACCAGGTTCCGACTCGGATTTTTTCTTTTATATATTTATTTCTTAAAAACTGGGTTCCGACTTGGACTTCCTTTTGGATCCAATGCTCGTATTGGAACCAATTGCTGCGTCGAGAATGCGAGTTCTCAAACTCGATTCTCACTCATTCTTTTGAAAAAACCGGGTTCTGACTCAGATTTTCCCTTTTTTATATATTCTTATTTCTGATGTTTCGGGTTCCGACTCAGACTTCCTTTTGGATTCAACGCTCATATTGGAACCAATTGCTGCGTCGAAAATGCGAGTTCTCAAACTCGATTCTTACTCATTCTTTTATTTTTGAAAAACCGGGTTCCGACTCGGATTTTCGCTTTTATATATTTTTATTTTCTTGAGTTCCGACTCAAATTGCCTATGTTGATCCAATACTCATATTGGACCAAGATTTCTCTTTGCCTATTTCCCTTTCAGGTTAAGGGACAAACCTGAACTTCCCCTTCAGGATAAGGGATAATCCTGAAACACTGACAACCATTCTCACTTAATTCTCAAGTATCTTCAAATGTCGGTCTATTTCTCAACTCTTCGTGGGAAAACCCAGTGCTCGTACTGGTGCGCAAATTCGAAAACCCAATGCTCGTACTGGTGTGCATTTTCGAAACCCAACGCTTGTACTGGGGCATTTTTCAAAATCTAGTGCTCGCACTTGTGTGTTTTAAAAAACCCAGTGCTCGTACTGGTATATCTTCAAATCCAGTGCTCATGCTGGTGTATCTAGCGCTCGTGCTAGTGTCTGTCTGACTGATCGAGTTAGCCCTTCAGGTTCAGTCTTTATACTAACCAATCATCATTATTCAAGCTCTAAATTCTCAAATTCAACCTTCGGGTTATCATTTTGTCAAAAATTCAAATTTTGTTCTCTTGCGAAGGACCCTCTTCAGGGAGAGTTCGAGGGAGCTCGTTCCTTTCGCATGCAGTCATCTTTCATTCGCAAGAACCCTTTTCCAGGGAGAGTTTGAAGGGACTCATTTTCTTCGCGAAGAGTTTGCAAAACAACAACCAACTTTACATAAAAGAACCCTTTTTCTCGAGAGAGCTTCGACGGAAGCTCATTTCTTTTGTGGCCCCCATTTTTCTGATTTTGGCCAACTCCTTCACAGAGGACCCTCTTCTAGGGAGAGTGTGATGGACTCGTTCCTCTGTGATACTTTTTCTCAACTTTGTTTTTCGGCCGCCTTTCCATAAGAGAATCCTAGATATAGGGAGTTTTGACGAAAACTTAATTTCTCTTCGAAAGTTTCGTTTTGCAAACACCTCTTCTTTGGGGAAGAGAGGAGTATTTCCAACTTCCCATTCAGGTAAGGGCTAAGCCTGAGTCTTTCTTTTTGGGGAAAAAGAGAGGAAAATTTTGTCATGGACATGTCGATTCGATATCGAGCGATTACATTCATCAAAGATTTCAAGAATACTTTGTCAATTTGCTAACAAAACCATTGTTGATCTCAAAGCTTTCATCACATAAAAGAATTATCTCAAACTACCTTTAGTATTATTTCCAAAAGAGCAAGACTTTTGCGAAATAAAGAACTAAATTCAAGCTTTTTTCTGTTGGTCAACCAAGAGGATGAAGAAAAATCTTCGACATGACCGGCAAAGGAAAAAATCAATGATGTTGAAAAGCCATAAGTGAATTGATATTTATCATAGCTATGGCACATTCTTAAAGATCATTCTCTTGGCAGTAAGACAGTGGAAATATCCTGGGCAGTAAAAAGAACCTACCCAATCCATATCACTTCAGTCATTTGAGCTGCAATCAAATATCCGCAAAAGGGATCTCTCAATTGTCGTCAAGATGAAGAAGAATAGGCGAGCTAGATCTCTGGGGCCAAAGAAGATTTGGATCATCTCTGAGATGAAGGAGTTTGTGAATGATCCTTCTAGGGAAAGTTCAGATCACCGTCGAGATGAAGGCGAGTGCGATGAACCTACCAATAAACCTACCAATAAACCCTAAAAGATATTTGATTTCTGCTATCATCTAAAGACCTTTTTAGAACCGATGTCATCAAGCCTAATTCCTGAAAAAGAAGAAGAAGGATCAAAACATCTCCAAGATGAAGGAGTTTGTGACATACCCTTCTCCGAAAAAGAGATAAAAGTCAGGATATCTCCAAAATGAAGGATGATGTAAAAGACCAAGGGAGCTCCATGACTCAAAAGAGTGCAAAAAGATCATCATGGGAAATGCCCAGGATATCAAACTGCCCGAACTGTCAGGAATCATCTTTATCTATGTGAAATTCTTTATCAATATCTTTTCACTCAAGTGCTCTTATGAAGCTAAGAATGTTTCCTCTCTTTTCATATCAAGGAAATTGATGTCTTCCTCGAAGAAACTCAACAACAACAAATTTTGAATTTAATTCTTGATTCTACGGAGTTAGCTCAATTGGAGCTAATACTCTAGGTAGAAAGAGGTGATATTTTCACATATATGCAAAATTCAATCATTTCTGAATCAACTACAATTTTTGGCATCTTATTGGCAATATTTTCTCGTTATCCCAACATGAAGCAAGAACTTGATGTTTGTTTGACATCATCCCTCCTTAGGACTGAAAAGTCCTTTCCTTTCGTCTGATCTGAGCGCTCTCAGATTCGCACACTTCACTGCGTTTCCCACTGTCCCACCATAGACAGTTCCCGCTCAGGATAAGGGTTAAACCTGAACTTTCTGCAAAAGGTCTGTTATTGTCAGAAGCTATTTTCAGTCTCAGCAATGAGACACCCAAGAACAACCCTTTTTCAAGCTTTAGGGACCCCCATTTTCATCCTTTTGCAAACCCCTCTTGGACTTGTTATGCGACAACCATGCTCGCTAACAATAATCGTAGCAATCATTCAAAAATCATCGGGCGCACTATACACAATTCAAGCAAAATACATCACAACTTAATCGTGCAACAACACGACATATAAACACGTTCCTCGAACAACCTCAAGCGACACACACAAGGTCGCTATCGCTAGAAAGTCACCATTCTAGATAACCAACGTTAGAGAATCACCACTCTAACACAGCAAAACAAAGAGAATCATTACTCATATGACATCGTTAGGGAATCACCAACCTAGAGGCATTGTTAGAGAATCACCACTCTAACGGCATCGTTGAAGAGTCACCACTTCAACAACATCATTAGGGAATCACCACCCTAATGGCATCGTCAGAGAATCACCACCCTGACGGCATTACTGGAGAATCACCACCTCAGCAGCATCATTAGAGCATCACCACCCTAATGGCATCGTTAGAGAGTCACCACTCTAACGGCATCGCTGGAGAGTCACCACTCCAACGGTGTCACTGGAGAATCACCACTCCAACAACCTTCATTAGAGAATCACCACTCTAACGGCATCGTTGAAGAGTCACCACTTCAACAACATCATTAGGGAATCACCACCCTAATGGCATCGTCAGAGAATCACCACCATGATGGCATTACTAGAGAATCACCACCTCAGCAGCAGCATTAGAGCATCACCACCCTAATGGCATCGTTAGAGAGTCACCACTCTAACAACATCGCTGGAGAGTCACCACTCCAACGGTGTCACTGGAGAATCACCACTCCAACAACCTTCATTAGAGAATCACCACTCTAATGGCATCGCTAGAGAATCACCACCCTAGCGGCATTACTGAAGAATCACCACTTTAGTAGCATCATTAGGGAATCACCTCCCTAATGACATTGTTAGAGAGTCACCACTCCAACGGTGTCACTGGAGAATCACCACTCCAACAACCTTCATTAGAGAATCACCACTTTAATGACATCGCTAGAGAATCGCCACTCTAGCGGCATTACTAAAGAATCATCACTTCAGTAACATCATTAAGGAATCACCACCCTAATGGCATCGTTAGAGAGTCACCACTCTAACAGCATCGCTGGAGAGTCACCACTCCAACGACATTACTGAAGAATCACCACTTCAGTAGCATCATTAGGGAATCACCACCCTAATGAAAATGCTGACACTACCAGGAATCACCACCTGAGCCAACCCAACACCACAATCCTTCCGACTGTGGTTGGGAAATAAGAATTCCTATAACACTCTCTCAAAAGAGACAACAACCAGAAACCTGGTGTTTGTGATCATCGCAAAAAAATTTCCTCTCGTTCCTCTTTTCCTTTTTCTTCGTCTTTCTAACCCCTATTCCCTTTTTGAAGGAGAATAAAAGGATAGAAAAGAAGAGAGAGGAACTCTTTTGCAAAGTCTCACTTGACCTTAATTTTTGAAAATATTTAGAAAATTACTCGCCTCCGTTTTTGAAATATTTGCGGGAAAAATCGGGAGACGAGATTCGCTCATCGGTACAAGGTTCGACCGTTCCTGGCGCCTTTACCAGGGGTAATCGAACCAAGGTTCGAATCTATGCCTTTTTGCTTTGCTAAAAGATTATTTAAGAATTTATTCTAAGTCTAAATGCACAAAGAATCATGCTTGTGCAATGCAAGGATGCATGCTCTTTTGAAAAGAATGATTTTGGAAATCTGAGACTATCCAAGTGAAAATGTGATGATGAAATGAAGAGATGATTTCTGAATAGTTGATTTTAACTTAGAAATCGAGATAGACCAGAAAAAGATATTTGGAGGTTCTAAGTCTTTGAAAAAAAACCAGAGTTTTGAGAATAAATCTTGACTTTTGAACAGAATGCTTTGAAGCTGAGATAATAAGGTAAAGGAAAGGAAGTTTTAAAGTCAGAAATGGATTTTGGTTTTAGAATTTTAAACTTGGATTTTAGGAGAGGAAATAAAATTTGAAAATGGGATTGGATTTTAGATTCGAAGTTTGAAATCAGAATGAGATTTGAGAAATCCAAATTGAGTTTGAATGATAGAATTGGTTTTTAAGAAATCAAGATGGGATATGAGAAATGAAATTGATTTTTTAGGAATCAAGATAAACTTGGATTTGAAATCTGGCATCCTAAGTGGATTTGGATCTGAAGTCTGGATTTCTAAAATGGAATTTGAATCTGAAATCTGAGATCCAAGATGGAATTGGATCTGAAATTTGGAATGGAATTTGGATCTGAAGTCTGAGATCCAAGATGGAATTGGATCCGAAATTTGGAATGAAATTTGGATCTGAAGTCTGAGATCCAAGATGGAAGTTGAATTCTGGATCTAGAATCCTAAATGGGAATTGGATCTGAAATCTGAGATTCGAGATGAAGTTGAATTTTGGATCCTAAATGGAATTGGATCCAGGATATGGAATCCAAGATGAAATTTGGATCTGAAGTCTGAGATCCAAGATGGAAGATTGTATTTGGAAATCTGGATCCAAATTGGGTTCTAACTTTGGATTTAGAAAGCCCAAATGGGACTTTGGAAGATGGATCTGGGTTTTGAAAACCCGGATTGAATTTAAGACTTTAGAAAAGAATCAAACTTTGAGATTCAGAATCAATCTCAAACTTTGATTTTGAATTTGAAGATAAGAAGATGAATCAGAAACTTCAAAGTTTAAATTGAACCTTGAAGTTTGAATTTTGATTTGGAAATTGAAGTTTTGAATATAACATGAATTGGAAATTTCAAAGTCAATTTGGACTTTGAAATCGAATTTTGAATCTTGAAAATGAGATAGAATGTGGATTTAAAATAAAAACTTAAAGAAAGATATTCAAAATCACTTGGGTTTTTTAAAAAGAATTTTGAAAATATGATGCAGTTCTATCCTAAATGATGAATGAATTTAAAGAATTTTGAAATTGGATTTGAAAATCCTATTTTATTCTTTAAGTGAATTAAAATAAGATTGAAGATATAATACATCCCTGACTATAGCCATTGAATGTATTATATAATAATCACATTTAAATTCAGGTGAAGAATAAAATATATTTTGGTGCTTTTATAGAGTTTAAAATGAAATTAACTCTCAATATATCCTGACTATGGCCATTGATATATATTTTGAGCTAATTTTAAATTAAACTCTAATAAAAGAAGAAAATATTTGAAAATATGATGATTTTTGAAGAGGATCCAGTGTGGATCCAGTGTTATTCTATAAAAGATAAGAATCCTAAGCATTGCCCACATTTTGACTATGGCCATCAATGTGAGTCGTTTGCTTAGGATTAATTACCTCTCATTGGAACGGTGTACGTGCCATTCGTGTTCCCATTCGTGAAATTTTGAAATAAAAGAGAAAATGATATGAAACAAGCAATTCTAGAGGATGTACATGCTCATACATTCTAATCTAGTGCTGAAAATGTAAATATTTTCACTATATCTAGCTATTACAAGTTTGGGAATACAAAGAAATAATAAAATCCTAAATCTAAAGAAATTTCTGAATATTTCCTGCAAAACACTTAGTTAGCATAAAGTGAGAGGGAAATGGAAATGGAAATGGAGAAATATTTACATTAAATCTAAGGGTGCCAATAATTTAGATAGACATACCTAAATAGGTATTCATATTCAATTAAGAAAAGAATGCATATAAGGGTTGGAATATGAGATGCAATGGAAATGTATATGAGGAGCTATGAGAATGCATGTCGAATATGGTGCTTTCAATGCTTAATAATAGCAATCTGATCTGCTGTAAATCAAATGTGTAGATTAACAATTTATCTTCAATAATAGCAAATTGATTTGTTGTAAATTACTCAATGAGTTTTGATCATGTGAATACTAGCAAGGTTAACTGATTTTTGTGACAACATACACAAATGACTCCAGCACAACATTATTAAGATGGTTATCAAACAATATGACCACATTCAGGTACTTTTCAAACTACATCCTTCACTATTTAGAAAGTTACCAAGTTTTCAATGGAATCTAAAGATTAAACTAAAATTTACGACCGGGTGATGTATCAGTTAGGTCATAGTCGACTCTTCAATTTCTAAACTAAGCAATTCAGATGTTGTTTATAGACACAATGACTCCCATGTTAAAAAAAAGGGAGAATGATCTCCTTTAAACTATAAGTGTTCCATCTGTTATCTCTAGCCTAGGTGGGCACTCCTGTTTCATTAGAACTCATGTCTGGCTGTATGCAAAATTTGATACATGACATATAACCAAAAGGAGGTCTAGAGCCTATATATATATAAAAAAAATGGCTTTATGTCAGAACAAATCCTTGGGAATTTTGGCTGCCTTGATAGGGATGAAGTGAACTCATCCACTGCAAGCATTGTACAACTCCTTCTGTCAACGGCATACTTGGCAAATTTGGCTCTGACATGGGGATTGAGCTGAAGGGTGATAGCTTACCAATGTGAGGGTGATGCTAACATATGAAGATGAAGTGATGAGTGTAAGTAACGAATATAGTGCAAAGTGAGGCAAGTGCAGGTGAATGCTTGTTGTGGCAGGTAAGTATAGGTTAATATGTAGTTAATATGCAACAATGACTATGTTGTAGGTGGGAGGACAAAGAAAGGGTGAGGTATAACATGTTATAAATACAACCACTAAATATCAATATAAAATATACAATAATAGCACAGAAAATGATGGAAAATGTATATAATAACAAGGCAAACACCAGTAGCAAGGGAGGAGCTAATAGCTTCATCCAGTGGAAGCTATGCTCAGGTTTTTAACTCTTGAGTTACCATGACATTCTAAATCAACAAATCCTGTGTTTCCTTACAAACCAGCGACTTAGTGGTGGATCAACAAGCGGGTATCAAATCAAAGACCAAATTTTGAATTAGTAGATAATGTGTTGCACAGTGGTGTGATTGAATAGTAACTTCTGCAGGGATTGAATAACTGAATATGGATGAGATGACAGAAAATATGGAGGTGAGTTGAGGGGCTGTGCAAATAAAAGAGTTGAAGGTGGTGTTATGTAGTGGAAATAAAAAAAGGATGGTGATCTAATGTTGTGAAGTGATGACAGAGGATTTACATTGAATGAAACACATGCTCTGCGTATTAGTGAAAAATTACAATGAGTGACATTACTGTAGATGGCACGATAGATGGGATACTGTGATCATTGCAAAAAAATTCCTCTCTTGTGGTTTCTCTCTCTTCCTTCTCTTTTCCTTTCTAACCTCTATTTTCCTCTTTTTGAAGGGAGAAAAATAAAAGACAGAAAAAAAGAAGAGAGAAGAGAAAAGAAAAGAAGAGAGAAGAGGAACTCTTTTGCGGGGTCTCACTTGACCTTAATTTGAAAATATTTAGAAAATTACTCGCCTCCGTTTTGAAATATATTGCGGAAAAATAGAGAGACGGGATCCGCTCGTCGGTACGAGGTTCGACCGTTCCTGGCGCCTTTACCAAGGGTAATCGAACCAAGGATTGAATTTATGCCTTTTGCTTTGCCTAAATATTATCTAAGAATTTATCCTAAGTCTAAATGCACACAGAATCATGCTTGTGCAATGCAAGGATGCATGTTCTTTTGAAAAAGATGTTTTTGAAAATTTTCAAGTTTTCTGAGATGAATAGAGTGAAGAGAAATGGTTTCTAACTTAGGACTTAAGATTCTAAGTCTTTGGAATAATCAGAGCTTAGGGAAAATGAATTTTTGAATTTGGAAAGAATGATTTGAAGATGAATAAAAAAGAAAAAGGAAGGAAATTTCAAAGTCAGAAGATGACTTTGAACTTAGATTTAGGAGAAAAGATAAAATTTGAAATGGAATTGAATTTAAAATTTGAAATTAGGATGGATTTGAGAGATTCAAAAAATAGAAACGGATTTAGAAAGTTCAGGTGAGATATGAAATTGGATTTGAAATCTAGAATTGGGAATGGAATTGGATTCCAGATCCTAAATAGAATGGGATCCGAGATCTGGAATCCAAGATGGATTTGGGTTCTGGATCCTAAAATAGAATTGGATCTGAAGTCTTAGATCCAAAAGTGGAGTTGGACTCTGGATCCTAAATGGAATTTTGGATCTGAAGTCTGAGATCCAAAAGTGGATATTGTATTTGGAAATCTGGATCCAAGTTGGGCTTAGGATCTAACTTGGGGTTTGGATTCTGGATCCTGAATAGAATCGGATCCAAGATCTGGAATCCAAAATGAGATTAGATTTTGAATCCTAAAATGGATTTTGGATCTTTAAAATGGGTTTAGGATCTAAAATCTGAGATCCAAAGTAGAATTAGATTCCAACTTTGGATTTGGATTTTGAAAATCCAAATGGGACCCTTTTGAAGATGGATCTGGGTTTTGAAAACCCAGATTTGAATTTAAAATTTAAGAAGGGTCTAGTTTTGAGATTCAGAATCAATCTCAAACTTTGATTTTTGAATTTGAAGATAAGAAAAATAAACTTGATTTTGAATCAGAAGATGAATTAGAAACTTCAAAGTTTTAAATTGAACTTTGAAGTTTGAATTTTGGAAATTTGAAGTTTAAATAAGATGATTTCGAAACTTCAAAGTCAAATTGGACTTTGAAATTGAATTTTTGAATCTTGAAATGAGATAAAATTGAATATGGATCTATAAATAAGATTTGATTTGAGAAATGAAGAAAAAGAGTCACTTGGAATTTTAAAAAGAAAAAATTAAAAATATGATGCAATTCTATCCTAAATGATGAATGAATTTAAATAATTTTGAAATTGGATTTTGAAAAGCTATTCCATTCTTTAAATGAATTAAAAATGAAATTGAAGATATAATACATCCCTGACTATGGTCATTGAATGTATTATATAATATCCACATTTAAATTCAAGTGAAGAATAAAATATATTTTTGGTGCTTTTATAGAGTTTTAAAATGAAATTAACTCTCAATATACCCTGACTATGACCATTGGTATATATATTGAATTAATTTTAAATTAAACCCTGATAAAAGAGAAAAATATTTAAAGAAAATATGATGAATTTTGAAAAGGATCCAGTGTTATTTTATAAAAGATAAAAATCCTAAGTTTTGTTTACATCCTGACTATGGCCATTGATGTAAATCATCAACTTAGGATTAATTACCTCTTACGAAATGGTGCACGTGCCATTCGTGTTCCCATTCGTGAATTTTTGAAAATAAAGGAGAAAATATGAGAACAAGTAATTCATGATATTTATAATGCTCATTCATTCTATCTAAAAGCTGGAAATGTAAAATTCTCATTAAGTCCTAACTTATTACAACATATAAAATTGAATTTACAACTCCAAGTAATGATATTTTCCACATATTCCCTACAAAACACTTAGTTAGTATAAAAAAACAGAGGAGAATTTGCATATATCATGTTGATTTCAAAGATACAAATTATGAGACATTCATAGGTACCTGTGAACACCCCAAATTTTTCAAAATCTTTTAAATATCCCCTTTTTGCCCCTGATTTCATTTTCTGAGCAATTAAGTCACTTTTAAATATAAATTCCAGTACATTTCCCAAAGTTTTACTGAAATTAAATTCATTTTATATATCTGACTCAATTTCGGATCCGGATCCGATATCAAAATCCAAAATCTAAGCATTGTCCTCCAAATTTTAAATTAAATTCTCAAAATTACAAGAAAAGCTCTGACAAGTTCGTCCAGAATCCATTTGGATCCATCGTGTTATATTCCTCGATTCGAGGTTTAAAACTCGAATAATTTCGCAAAACTTGGGTCCAAACCCATTTTTTTGAAGAAATTTCTCTAAAATAACCCTGATTTTCCATAAAAACCCTTCTTTTGTAAATATCTTTAAATTTTGTAAAATCAGTTTAAATTACTTTAGCTTTTTAGAGTTTTGTTTAAAAAAAAAATACAAAAAAATTGTAGAAAATGTCAAGGAAAAAAATATAATAATAATAAGAAAAATAGAAAAAGAAAACACAAACGGCTTTAAAAAGCAGCCTTTTTGAAAACTCAAGGTTGTAACAAAACACTTTTTAGGAAAAACTTTCGTTAAAACCTTCTTTTTAGAAAAGTTTTTAAATAGGGGACCCGATCTGAGAGGGGCCTAATGACCACCTCTTATAAAATCAACCTTCAGGAGGTCGATAAGAGGATCGAGTTCATTCACCCCTTGCCTATCCATCCCTCACCCTCCTGCTTCTTCTTCTTCACCTCTCTGTCTTCTCTGATTCCCCTCAAAAAGCAGTAAACAGATAAATCACCTCAGCCATCGCAGGTAAGTCATCGTTCTTTTTCTTTTTCTTTTTCTTTTTCCCTGTAAAGAACTCCTTCTCCCTCTAATTCACGTTCTTCTTTTGATTTCTAGCTTTGTCCCAATAAATGCACAACCTGTAAAACTGATTTTCATATAGCAAATCGGTTTACATAGTGCAATAACAATGGAACATTTGTGTTCCAACACTCTCTCTTTCTTTCTTTCTTTTTCTTTACAATTTAACTCTCGAGTTTTATGTTTTAAGCACTTGTTATATCTTCTCCTGTTAAATCCAGTAACGCTTCAGCGTTCCTCTCTTATCTATGATGTATCTCATCCTTTGATGATCGATGTTTGCATTTTTTTTTCTTTCTCTCTCTACTGATTTTTGTTTATATTGGACTTCCAGATTTACATTCTCGTATGTTCCTTTGTAAACGTACGCTGAATATGGCATTTCATCTTCTTCCCTATTCATGCATTCATCACCAGTTATACCAGGAGAAATTTAATATGTCGATTTCCATTGATCCCCTGTTAAATTTTTAGTCTCATCGACATCTTGCTGGCTATGCATCCCTCATAGATGCCATCAATGATGGTGATGGATTGCTGTATCAAGTTTCTGAAGCAACAAAAATCAGATCTGATGATATTTATGATGGACAACTATATCTGATAGGTTACATTAGGTCAAGCTTTAAGTATACCAGATTTTACTTCAGTTTTTGTCTCTCTTTTGCAGATAATGTTGGATTCCATTTGTGATAATCTGCTTGTATCCTGGATTGCATTTCAATTTTTTCATTTGTTTTTCTGTTGCTATATAGAGGAATTTCATATCAGTGCCCTGTAGATATAGTGGTTGTTTTAGATTAAGAGTGAACTCAGATTCGATTTGGCTGAAGGCCAACCGAATTCTGATTCATCTCTCTGGGCTGAGGTGCCAACTCATTTGCATCTGATTTCCTCACAAAATCGTGGTTATGACCTTTCATTTATTCCCAATATCTTATTAATTACATTGGTAACTCTCTTTTTTTTCCTTTTTTGCACATCCACCGTGAATACCATTAGCCATGGCAATAAGTTGTCGTGCCAATGTTATGTTGCAGAGCTTAGACGCCCACCCCACTATCCTCCATTCTGATCAACTCCTAGAGATCAATTCACTATGAATCGATCTACTGAAAGAGGTTCACCAGGTTGATGTGTTGTGGTGGATTGTCTTGAGTGGTCGAATTATTGAAGAACCTGAAAAAAAAAAAAAAGAATACTTACGCCAGTTGACTCCTCTAGATGGCAGTCTTGAGTATGTAAAAGAATTAAGCAAGGGCTCCCCAATCTGCGTTTCGTTATCCATGTGTTGTCAGTTGAATTATTCCCTCTTGATCCACAGCATACCCTGTTAATAGTATTTTGCACAGTCTTCATCTTTTGCAACAGGTTGTATATCGCCATCTTCCTCCCCAGCAATTCCTGATTATCGTCATCCACTGAGGATTTTATTAGCTACCCATCTTGTGGAGAAAGTATGGGTTTCCATGATGACTTAAAGAAACATCCAGGTAAAAGCCAATTTTCTGTGTAATAGAATAATGGAAATTGATTCGCGTTGTTGGGCACCTGTGGCACCGTGAGCCTCATTCCCAGCTGTGTTAAATCTGCACACCCAGGTAATAGAATTGTTCAGATGTCCAAATAAGTTTTAGCCTCCCAGTTATGAGCAAATTCTCTTCATCTAGTTGTATTATTGTTAAGATGATACTAAAATGACTGGGAAATTTCTCTAACATACACTTGATTGGTTTGCTTTGAAGGAGATTTGGAAAGCCTCTTTCAGGGGTTAATGGTAATAAGATCCAATGGTCAAACACTCTGTATATCAGCAACTATTCTGGGAGTTGTATCTTCCTCTGGTAGGAGGTTTCTGATGGCTGGCTGTGTGATGGACACGATCATTATTACAAGTCAATACCCTTATTGGTAGTAGTTCAATAAGAAAGTTTGGTTTCTTATTTAAGAATTGGGCATTCCAGCTTCTTTTACACAGTCATGCATATCAGCACCTCTGCATTCACTGCATAATGCACAACACCTGCTATCATACACTGTGCCTCCCATTCACTGTGCCCAGCATGAACATAACACCATCTCTTAATTTCCACCTGCATCCTCAGTTCATAATCACCTGTTATAGCAACAAACTGCCTTCACTCACCACCACTTGCTGTAATTTCTCTGATGCACCTTCTGTGTCACTGATTGCCTCTCAATTCCTTTCCAGCATACACTACCCAATGTCATATACTAGCTGCCTTCCCCTATGTATAGCTTCACCATCTTCATTATGTCCACTCCCTGCACATCACTATTACATAATGTGCTGGCTGTTAGGATTCTCCTGCCTCTTCTGCATTTCCAAACATCATTTACTTCTAACTCCACCATATATCCGTCATTAGGCATCATACACCATACAATACCTAAACCATTAGCCACAGCAGCACCTTGCTGCGCCAGCCCATCCTCATCCACCTACATTGAGTGTATGCCATATATGATATGATATATATATATATATATATATATATATATATATATATATATATATATATATATATATATATATATATATATATGTATATATATATGCACACATATATATAATATATATATGTATATATACATATATCTAGGCATACATGTACATATATAGGTATATAATGTCATTTCTCCATCTTTTTCACCATTTATATCTTGACATCTTAACTTTTGCCATTGATATCCATACGATGTATACAAATTTCCTCTATGATCATACTAATCAAGTGTTTTGTAGGAAATATGTGGAAGATATCATCATTGGAAATTGTAAATTCAATTTTGGTGTATTGTAATAGTTAGATCTTAATGAAAATTTACGTTTTCTGCTTTAGATAGAACGAATGAGCATTATAAATATCATGAATCACTTGTTCTCATATTTTCTCCTTTATTTTCAAAAATTCATGAATGGGAACACGAATCGCACGTGCACCATTTCATAAGAGGTAATTAACCCTAAGTTCATGATTTACATCAATGGCCATAGTCAGGATGTAAACAAAACTTAGGATTTTTATCTTTTATAAAATAACATTGGATCCTCTTCAAAAATCATCATATTTTCAAATACTTCCTTCTTTTATTAGAGTTTAACTTAAAATTGATTCAAAATATATACCAATGGCCATAGTCAGGGTATATTGAGAGTTAATTTCATTTTAAGCTCTATAAAAGCACAAAAATATGTTTTATTCTTCACCTGAATTTAAATATAGATCATTATATAATACATTCAATGACCATAGTCAAAGATGTATTATATTTTCAATCTTATTTCAATTCATGTAAAGAATGAAATATGATTTTTTAAAATCCAATTTCAAAATTCTTTAAATGCATTCATCATTTAGGATGGAACTGCATCATATTTTCAAATTCTTTTTTCAAAATCCAAGTAATCTTGAATATCTTTCTTCAAATTCATCAATTCTATCTCATTTTCAAAAATCCAATTTCAAAGTCCAATTCAACTTTTGAAATTCCAAATTCATTTTATATTCAAAACTCCAATTAAATTCAAAGTTCAATTTAACTTTGAGATTCTTGATTCATTTTCTAAATTCCCAAATTCAAACTTTAAATTCAAAGTCCAATTTGACTTTGGAATTCATTTGTATACTCAAAATTCAATTTTCAAATCAAAATTTCAAAAATCATTGTCAAAATTCAAATTCAAATTCCATATCTCAAAATTCCATTTTCAAAGTTCAATTTAACTTTGAAACTTCTGATTCATCTCCTCATCTCAAGTTCAAAATCAAGTTTTTTTTCTTATCCTCAAAATCCAAGTCTTGAGATTGGTTCCGAATCTCAAGATTCAAGTCGTTTTCTAAGTTTTAAATTCAATCTGGGTTTTCAAAAACCCAGATCCCTCTTTAAAGTCCAATTTGGACTTTCAAAGTCCAAAATCCAAAGTCAGAAGTTCAATCTCAATCCATTTTTAGGATCCAGAATCCAATGCCACTTTGGATCTCAGACTTCAGATCCAAATCCATTTTAGGATCCAGAATCCAATTCTACTTTGGATCTCAGACTTCAGATCCAAATCCATTTTAGGATCCAGAATCCGATTCCACTTTGGATCTCAGACTTCAGATCCAATTCCATTTTAGGATCTAGAATCCAATTCTACTTTGGATCTCAGATTTCAAATCCATCTTATAATCCAGACTTCGGATTAGAAGTCTAGATTTTAAATAAAATTCTATTTTCAATTCCAACTTTCAAATCCAATTCCATTTCATTTCCAGATTTCAAATCCCATCTGAACTCCTTGAATCCATTTTTTTTTCATTTTGGATTTCCCAAGTCAAAATTCCATTTCCAACTTTAAATTTAATTTTCACTTTAAAAATTTCATTTCCTCTCTTAGATCCATGTTTAAATTCAAATTCAAAAGTTTGTTTCTGACTTAGAAGCTTTATTTCCTTTTCACTCATCCTCCAATCATTTCTTTTCAAATTCAATGATTTATTTTCCCAACTCAGATTATGTCAAAGACTTAGAGCTTCAAACATCTTTCTCAAATTCATCTCAAGTTCTAAGTTAGATTCAACCATTTCTTCATTCCATTATCAAGTTCATCTCAGAACACTTGAAAATTTCCAAAACCATTTTTTTTCAAGAGCATACATCCTTGCATTGCACAAGCATGATTCTTTGTGCATTTAGACTTAGAATAAATTCTTAGATAATATTTAGGCAAAGCAAAAGGCATAAATTCGATCCTTGGTTCGATTACCCCTAGTAAAGGCGCCAGGAACGGTCGAACCTCGTATCGACGAGCGAATCCTGTCTCTCCATTTTTCCGCAAATATTTTCAAAATGAAGGCGAGTTATTTGCTAAATATTTTCAAATCAAGGTCAAGTGAAACCCTGCAAAAAGAGTTTCTCTCTCTCTCTTATTTTCTTTCTTTTCTCTTCTCTCTTCTTCTTCTGTCTTTTATTTTCCCTCCCTTCAAAAAAGGAGAAAAATAGAGGTTAGAAAGGAAAAGAGAAGGAAGAGAGAGAAACCACAAGTGAGGAAAAATTTTGCGATGATCACACTACCTTGTGCCTAATACCTCAACAAAATAATATTGATGATCTAAGGCATGGAAGGGTAGCCATTCAATGTATTTATATGTATATACGTATATATATATACTTATATATATATATATATATATATATATATATATATATATATATATATATATATATATATAACATGGATGTAGAATAGGTGACTGCGGTGATAATTTGTTGCTGCAAGTTGTTTGGATGGCTACAATGAAGAATGATAGGTATGGGTGGCCTGGTAGGTGCAGGGGTGCAACATAGAAAGGTGACAAGTGCATGCATGTGTATGCTGCAGGGTGAAGGAGGTGGTGTTGTAGCAGCATAGTGAGGTGTGAATGTGATGCTAAAGAGCACAGGTGCAGCAAAGACATACACTGTGAATGTAATTATAGGAAAAGGTGATGTACTATATAGTGTTAACAAGTGAAATGCTTTGCTGATATGAGACAACAAAAATGTCATTTGGGAAGGATACAGGAAATGGTATGTTGGTTAATACATAAGATGAATATGTTATATGCACAGACCCAACAGGATAAATGGTGAAGTAGGGTTGTGAAAAAGGTGTTGTGATATAGTGCACATGTGTGACAGTTGCAAAGGCAGAGATATGGTTTATATGTGCATTATATACAAAAAAATGTGGACTTAATACAGGTATGGAGTAGTTAGTTTGCAGGTATGTGTGTACTAATAAGACATAAAGGTGCAGTAATGCATGGGTGGCTGAAAATGAATACACAGATGGCAAGAAAATGTGTAATATGGGGACAATACTATGAAAAATGGGAAGTAATCAAGATGCCCTCCCCCTGTTGTCATTCAAAATCAAAGGAACAAACCGACCAGCCTCAGAGAAGCTCATCTCCAGCATTGCATTTAGTAAAATCTGGTGTCCAACGTAATATCAGCACCTAAAGATGATAAGATTACACAAACATATTGCCGCAGGGCCTTTGATTGGGCCAATGCTAATTCCTGCATATGCTTATGAATACCTGAAATTCAATCTTGCCAAATCCCTGGCCCAGTATAACAAAACTAAAGCAACCTTTTAATTATAGTGTTGACACCTCAATGCTTACATTTTTTAGAATAAACAAACCTATTTAATATTCATTCTAATGATGACATTTTGTATTTCAACTGAGTGTTAGTGTCAAACAAGTCCCCAAGATATTGCCAAACTGATTCACTTACTGATTGTACCAAATGATTTACCTGGTCTGCCCGAACTTTGAGGATATAGTTAATAATATGAAAGTTCACAGTGAGAGTTTCCTCAGGGAATCAAGTTTGTTTACTCAAACTGATTCTTACAGCAAATCCAGTTAGCAGATTGAATCCATCAAACAAAATTTGTTTTCCATGATTGCTGCAAATCAAATCTTATCATGACAACCAAATCATTTATCACATTTACTTTCTCAGTGAATTGGACTGTTGTTTACAAAAGTCTGTTTTACTATCAATCAACATGAATCAGGGGGTTAGTATATACAGAAAAAAAAAAATAAGGCTGACAAGGCATAATGCAATAGAAAAGAAACAGGTAAAGTGTAGCACAGGTAGAATGAGCAATGGTGGTAGCAAACGTGACAGTCAAGGTAGGACTTGTGAAATATTGCATGTGAATACACAGAGGGATAAATGTTGCTGCAAAGTGTAAGAAATGATAACAAATATGTATGGAAATGAAAAAAGGTAACACAAATATTCAAGTTGGGCATGTAGCTATGATGTGGGCAATAACAGATATACTTTACTGAAGAGAATGTATATACAACAGCCTTTGTCTAAATGATTTCTGAAACCTATACAACTTGACTCTCATTCAATTCTCAGCATGAAAATTACGAGCCATTTATGTGGATCGTTCTCCTCACCATAGAAGATTCGTTAGAGCCTTCATTTGAGAGTAATCTCGCTCTGCTCTCATATATTTGTAAAACTGGCCCTAGCAACTTACATTTTGCAATCTAAATCATGATAAGCAGGGGTTATGGATGAAATGGAAAACAATCAATGCAATTGCATATGATACATATGAAAATGTAATAAGGACAAAATGCTTTATGTTTCATTATTAAAGATTAAAAACATGGTAGCTCTTGAATGGTCTTATGCATTCACAGAATGAGCATGTTGTGATCATCGCAAAATTTTTCCTCTCTTGTGGTTTCTTTTTCTTCCTTCTCTTTTCCTATTCTGACCTCTATTTTCCTCCTTTTTGAGGGGAGAAGAATAAAAAGGACAGAAAAAGAAGAGAGAAGAGAAAAGAGAAAAGAAAAGAAAAGAAAGAAGAGAAGAAGAACTCTTTTGCGGGGTCTCACTTGACCTAGATTTGAAAAATATTTAGAAAATTACTCGCCTCCATTTTGAAATATTGCGGGAAAATGGAGAGATGAGATTCACTCTTCGGTACGAGGTTCGACCGTTCTTGGCGCCTTTACCAGGGGTAATCGAACCAAGGATCGAATTTATGCCTTTTGCTTTGCCTAAATATTATCTAAGAATTTATCCTAAGTCTAAATGCACAAAGAATCATGCTTGTGCAATTGTTATCGTCGCAAAAATTTTCCCCCGTCTTTCCTTCCTTGCGGAAGAGAGTGGGAAATGCTTTCGCGATTCAAACTTGACCGGATTTTGGAAATTGTTTTGAAATACTCGCCTCCGTTTTGAAAATTGCGGGAAAATCCATGGGATGGGGCTCGACCTGTCGGTACGAGGTTCGACCGTTCCTGCCGCCTTTAACAGGGGTAATCGAACCAAGGACCAAAATTATGCTTGACTTAGTAAAATCATTGAAATTATGTTCTATCCTAAATGCACAGAGAATTCAGGCATGTGCTATGAGATTTGGTAAAATATAAGTTGGAAAACTATGATGTATGCTTAGAAAATATTTAAAGTTAAAAAGTAGTTCTTAGGAAAAGATGGAAATCAATCTCTCAGAAAAACTCAGATGAAGAAGGTTTGAAATCTCGAGAAAGTTTATAAAGAGTTGGAAAATCTTGAAGAAGAGAGAATCTCGAGAAAATCTTGAGAAAGTTTATAAGGACTTGGAAAATCATGAAAAAAAAAATGAGAATCTCGAGAAAATCTTGAGAAAGTTTATCAGATTTGAAAAATCATGAAGAAATGGGAATCTCAGGAAAATTTTGAGAAAGTTTAGAAAGACTTGGAAATCCATGAAGAAATGAGAATCTTGGGAAAAGATAAGGAATTCTTGAGAAAAGATGAATATTTGAAAAGGGAAGCATTTGTCAGAAAAAAAAAAACTCGGATTTTTGAGAATTTTCTTAAGAAAACGATAGACAATTTTGTAGGAAAAATTCATTGGAGAAGGAAATTCAAAACTTAGGAAATTGAATTCCTGAGAATCTTGTCTTTTGAAATGTTGGAAAATTGATTTCTGATTCTTGAGAAATATGAAAATTCCTTTTGAAAATGGATCTTAAGAAAATAACTTTTTAAGGAAGATCACAGGAAAACATTTGATTTGGGAAATCCAACTTCGAATATCATCATAGTTTCTTGAGAAAATTGATTCCATGTAGTGAAAATCTTTTGAGAAAATCATGAGAAAACAAATGATGCAGATGATATGAATGAATGAATGCACTTTTGAAAAGATTTCTGAAAATTTTATTGGAAAATGTGGATTAAGCCAAAGTAAATCCTTCATATATTCTGACTGTGGCCATGAATATATTCAGGTTTTATTTGAGTTAATTCACAATTTTTTGAACACATTGGAAATATGAGGTGCATTTTCAAGATAGCCTAAGAGTGTAGGCTCAGTGTGACTGGTAGAAAGATGATGGATCTGGGTCTCGTCCATATTCCGACTAGGGCCGTAAATATGGACTCCACCGAGTTCATCAACTCTCTAAGAGTTGGTGCACGTGCCATTCGTGTTCATCCACGGTGAATTTAGAAAATTGAGATATATGCATCATATAATCAGGATATTACTGAAATCAAACTATATGAGATGCGGCTTAATCTAAGCAATAAAAGTAAATCTTATTCCAAGGTTTACATTGAATTGTTACATTGCATAACATAAAGTAAAGTAAAATTGAAATGGATCCAAGGAATTTGCATCTTCTAGATTTTCCTGCAAAATGAGAGTTAGTACAAAATAACCAAGGAAATTGGTATATATACTATATATACAACAAAGATATACAAGTAAATGTAGAAATACTTGAATTTATGATGAATGATATATGATAATGAAGATATATTTACAAAGAGTAAGAGAAAAGGAAAATATATGTAATGACAAGTACACATGAAGGAATGTATATATATATGTATCTAAGTATGTATACAATGTATATATATATATAGACATATATATATATATATATGTATGCATACATATAGGTAGATATACAATAAATATACATATACATAGATATATATATATTTATAATGAGAAAATATATATGCTAATGGAAATTACATATAATGGGTAAAACCAGAAATTACAGGTATATACAGTTTCTGTAGGCAATTTTACACAGCCGTAATTTCCAAACTATATCATATTTTTCGATAAAATTGGGTATAGTGCTTCTCTATATATCAATAATGAAACGTGCAAAAGATGGTCAAGAGATCTTGAACGGATATTAAAATATTCATCCATGGACGTGGCCAAATATCAAGACTGCGCTCCTGCAGAAAATTTAGTAGCTAAATGCATGATATCCAAAACGTGTATAACACATGATGCAAAGGTATTGTGGAATGATTTCAAAGGTGCAGGGGATGATTACAAGATGACTAACTACTAAATTTAAGTGAAAGAAGACAAAATATACCTAACTACTTATACTTACCTAAAGAAAATATGTTAGGCCCAATTGTCATTCTCTCATACTTCTTATATTCTCAAGTTATCCTTATAATCACAATCCTGCACTGATTTCAATACTCATACCCTATGTATGGCTATAATTACAGTCTACCCAAGGGACTAATGTTGTCTTTTAGATATGTTGGGGATGCCTTGTCCAAAGAAATTATCGAGACATCCGGATCCCTTGAATGAAGGCAACTAAATACAAACATCTTTATAGCTACTCCAAACAGAAATTGTGGATGTTTCTTTATTGAGCATCCCGAATTCAAGGGAACCACGTGACATCAAATAGACAAAGGGAACAACAAATCAAATAGGCAATGGAATGAGACAATATGAAGATGCAAGTGTAAGGAAATTATAGGTGCATTATCAAATCAAAACAGAACACAGCCAGTTTAGAGATCCTACAGGAATAGTGAACAACAAATTTACATCATATACCCTGACAGAATAAGCACCACAGTGTATAAAATGGATGAACTAATCTGGACTTTATCTTGTTCGGTCCAATGATACTTCTGACATTGAATATTCTACATAGCATAACATAAAGAGGGCGACATATGAATACCAACTTGTTAAGCCATGCTTTTGCCCTGAGTTCCTCTATGAGATAATACCTTTCAGAACTGAGAGCCAAACGGATGTTGTCCAGCCAAATCGATTGTTCATGCTCTCTTATGAAACAGTTTTCAATGTTGTTACTTGGAAAGAAACAAAAAATAAAAAAAATAAAAACTGAAGGTATTTTCCCCACAGAATTACAAAAAACTAAGTTGCAATTTCTTTCCATTTCATCGTCTGAATTTCTTAATAAGAATTAAGCCATAAATGCCATATCTCTGATCATAGCTGTTGTGGGCAAATCTGAACAGACATGAGTCTATTCATGCTGCTATAATCTCAAAGAAACGACCTCCATATAAGAGATGTGAGATATAAAAATATAAGAGGCCGGAATCAAATGAAGCATCAGAACTTAAACAGACCCTCCTTACACTCATCAGCCTCAGATCTATGCTAACATTCAGAAATGCACAATGAATCATAAAATGCTCAGCTCTTTGTCATTTTGAGACATACAAACAAAATTTTCTAAAAAAAAAATGTAAAACCATGAAACAGAAGGCTATATGAAAAAAAAATGGCTGACGCAGGGGAATATAAGAAATAATATACGAAGTTTAAATGTAGTGCTCTGGTTAAGAGCACCCTTTTTCTGTAGGATGAGCCTTATCGGCTATCACAGTGTCTTTCAATCTACAGATGTCTTCAGCAAAGGAAAAGAAAAAGATATCACCTGACATGGAAAAGAGGTTTGTAACCAGATTTTAAGCTAGAAAAACCATAAGAAAAAAAAATGGTCATAAGTAACACCTAAAACTTCAAATATCACATTTTGCAACGGACTGAAGGTAGTAATTTCTGATAAAACGACCCTTTTCAATGATAAAGTATAGGTGTATGAGAGTATGAATCAGATGAACATAAGAACATTATGACTTGAAGTAAAATTATTTGGAATTGTTCATAATGCTGGATCAAATCATATGAAAACTTTAGGGAAAGCATAAAAAAAAAAAATGATGAAAGAATGCAGTCATCTGCTGAAAGTTAGGACTGAGTTGAGAACATCATTGAACGATATCCTCAACTCTTGCTACCTTAGACAACCAGAATGCAAAATACGTCAATTGCTGAAACGAATTTGCAGGAAAACGTGACATAAATAAGATTTCTACTTTACATAAAACGGGTGTATAAAGTCTTTACCTTGGATTTAGACGAGTCCACAAGGTCCTTTTCTATTGAAGGTTCTGCAGAGGATCAATTATCTCGACTAAAGCTTCTGAAGGCCAGCTGATGGGCTGGATTGAAAATAGGGAAAACAGCGGTGGCTCTCCTGCGGCTGGGCTGGAGTGGCTGAAGAGGGATCTGGATAGCAAGTGGCTGGGGCTGAAATGGGTTGGCTGGGCTGTGGCTAAAGATCTGCAACTGTTGATGATGGTGGAAGACCCTCCGGCTAGGGCTGAAGAAGGTGAAAAACGACCCCTTTTCCAACTTGAGAGCCCCCTGCAAAGACCCAAAACGTCTCCAATTCTTCTCGGCTCCTCCTCCCTTGCCAAAACCTTCTAAAACAATTTTCCTCCCCCCTCTTCCATCGGCTACCTCCCCCTTCTTAAAGAATTTTGAATCCCCCCTCCAAAAAGAAAACGCAGCCCCTTTCATTTATGAGGTTCCGTTACCTCATCTTAAAAAAAAAATTGAAATGGCCGTTTCAAGAGAGGCGCATTCCTTTTCTTTTTCAAATTTTGGTTTTTAATTCCCTAAGTTTTAGACAAAATCAAATCTATTGCTTTAGGAAAATTCGGCTGTGCCATTTAAGGCCGCCTCTTTCTAAAAAAAAAAATTTATTTAAACAAATAAAAAGAAAAAAAAAAGAGAGGCTTTTATGGAAATGCCACCTCAACTCACTTTTAAAATCCTTTTGAAAATAAAGTTTTGTTTTGTTTTTGAAAGTCTTTTATTTTCAATTCGGGTGCCACATGTGTGTGGGTCTACTAACTAAAGAAAAATAAAATAAAAATAAATAAGAAATGAAAAAGACAATTTTGCAAATTGGTACGAACTCCAGGTGGGTCCCATTTGAGAATAAGATACTTACCTGAGAGTCTGAGTATGATGCTAGTTCAAAGGCGGGTCCCGCTCCATTTATTTAAAAATACGAGATAAAACATGATTTTTTTTTCAAGAATTTGGAAAAATTGGGTTTTCAGGGCGAAAATATGGATAAATGTATAAACAAAATTTGTAAAGAGATTTAAAATCTTTTGCAAAAAGTTTTGAGATAAAATCTTTAAAATCAATATCCAAATATCCAGATTGTTTTCTTGAGAAAATTTTTGTAATTCAAAGTCCTGGGGGTAAAATGGGAAAGATTGGCAATTTTGAAATCTCAGGGTTTTTAAAAAAATCAATTTTGAAAAGTTTAAAAATCAAATCTGGATGGACAATTTTAAAAATTAGGAGTTCTTGATCTCAAACTGATATGCTATGCAATGAAATGATGCACAGTGTTCATGCAATGCGATGCAAAGACATGTTTCAGTGAAATGTCACTCTGAACCAGGAAGTGGAAATTCTACTTTCTTCTCCAGGAAAAGGATTTTGAAAATTTTCAATTTGAAGATGTCTCTGAACCTAAATATAGAAATTTTGAGGCTCAAGAATGAAATTTAGGACTTTCTGCAAGGTTCAATCTTGGAAAATGACTATTTTGCCCTTCATTGCTTCTGGAGAACTGAAATGTGCCGATTAAGGGCAATGTCAAGAATGTGAGTGAAAATTTGGGGTGTTTACAGCGCCTTTGAACTAGCATCATACTCAGACTCTCAGGTAAGTATCTTATTCTCAAATGGGACCCCAAATTGGAAAAATTGGGTTTTCAGGGCGAAAATATGGATAAATGTATAAACAAAATTTGTAAAGAGATTTAAAATCTTTTGCAAAAAGTTTTGAGATAAAATCTTTAAAATCAATATCCAAATATCCAGATTGTTTTCTTGAGAAAATTTTTGTAATTCAAAGTCCTAGGGGTAAAATGGGAAAGATTGGCAATTTTGAAATCTCAGGGTTTTTAAAAAAATCAATTTTGAAAAGTTTAAAAATCAAATCTGGATGGACAATTTTGAAAATTAGGAGTTCTGGATCTCAAACTGATATGCTATGCAATGAAATGATGCACAGTGTTCATGTAATGCGATGCAAAGACATGTTTCAGTGAAATGTCACTCTGAACCAGGAAGTGGAAATTCTACTTTCTTCTCCAGGAAAAGGATTTTGAAAATTTTCAATTTGAAGATGTCTCTGAACCTAAATATAGAAATTTTGAGGCTCAAGAATGAAATTTAGGACTTTCTGCAAGGTTCAATCTTGGAAAATGACTATTTTGCCCTTCATTGCTTCTGGAGAACTGAAATGTGCCGATTAAGGGCAATGTCAAGAATGTGAGTGAAAATTTGGGGTGTTTACAGATGCCCCTCTTTGCTACTAAGCCGGCTTATGGTCGAGCTTAGTGGCAAAGAAAACACACCAAATTTGGGCTATATAAAAATGCCTCAGTTAGAAGGATCTGCCTGGGTATGAAGAAAATTAGCCCGAGGAAGATGGTAGATATGAAATGGAGAAATGAAGAGGACAGACTCACTCTGTGAGAGTGAAATTCAGGTTTATGCCCTTAACCTGGATGGGACAGAAAATGCTCCGTATGGAACGAAGCTCAGGCTTTGACCCTTAACCTGATCGGGTAGAAAATGGAATACCTCATTGAAGGAGGCTCAGGTTTATACCCTTATCCTGATCGGGTAGAAAATGGAATGGTATGATGGAACCTTCGGATTTTGCACAATAAATCCTACAGGGTTTGCAAAAGGAAGGAAAATGGGGTCCCTAAAGCTTGAAAAGGGCTAATCTTGGACGTCTCATTGCTGAGACTAAAATCAGCTTTTGAAATTGCCTCTTGCGAGAAAATGATTGGTGGTTCGACCTCGAACCGAAATGGGACTGTCTATGGTGGGACAGTGGGGACACAGGGAAGTGTGCAATCTGAGAGTTCATGCTCTCAAAGAAGGGAAGGAATCAAGTCCTTAGAAGGGATTTAAAATTGGTGTCAGGATGTATCAAAAATGGACATCAAGCTCTCACTTCATGTCAGGATAGCTAGAAAATATTGTCAAAATATTGGAAATTCTGCTGTTGATTCAAAATTTTTGAAAATGTTGCACATTGTTGCAAAGACATTCTTTCTTTTCTACCCAAAGCATTACCTCCACACAAGGTTCACTTTGTAGAATCGAGACTTGAAAACCCAAATTGTTTACAATTGACCTTTTTCAAGGAAGTTATCAATTTCCTTGATATGAGTAGGAAAGAAAATTTGATGTTATGAAAGCAATTAATGAAAGAGTATTGATAATAGAATTTCACAAATTTAAAGAGGATTCTTGATAAATTTGGCAGTTTGATATCCTGAGGGCTTTTCTCATGATAATCTTTCTGCACTCTTTTGGTTCTCTGGGTTTTTGCTACATTCTCTTTTATTTTGGAGATGTTCTGACTCTTTCTCTCTTTCTTTTTCCTCTCTTTCTCTCTTTTGGGAAGGGTACGTCACAAACTCCTTCAACTTGGAGATGTTTCGATCCTTCTTGGACGATGGGTTTGGAGATCTTTGGCTGATAGCTGAAATTAAATATCTTTTAGGGATTGTCGAGAAGTTCATCGCATCTGCCTTCATCTCGACAGTGCTTTGGACTTTCTCTGGAAGGATCCGTCACAAACTCCGTCATCTTGGAGATATTTCGAATCTTCTTTGGCCCCGGGGGTCTACTCGCCTAATTCGCTTTCATCTTGACGACAGGTGAGAGATCCCTTTTGCGGATACTTAATTGCAGCTTAGGTGATTTTGAGGAGACGGGGTTAGGGCGAATTCTCTCTTTTCTAGCACTGAGGATATTTTCACTGCCTCGTCCTTACAAGAATAGCCTTTAAAGATGTGCCATAACTGCGATCAATATCAATCATCTACGATTTTCAATAACATTGAATCTTCTTTTCCTGGCCATATCGAGGACTTATCCTTCATCCTTTTGGTTGGCCAATAAAAAGAATTTGAATTTTGAATCTCTTTTCGCAGAAGCTTCACTCTTTTGGAAGTAATGCTGACAGTAAACTGAAATAAAGATTTGTACAATAAAGATTCTGAAATCAACAATTGATTGACAAATTGACAAAATTTTCTTGAAATCCTTGGTGAGAATGAGTATTTGAAATCCGGCTCAACACATCCGTGACGAAGATTCTCCTCTCTTTTTCCCCAAAAAGAGAGACTCAGGCTTAGCCCTTACCTGAATGGGAAATGGGAAATACTCCTCTCTTCCCTGAAGAGGAGGTGTTTGCAAAACGAACTTTCGAAGAGAAATTAAGCTTTCGTCAAAGCTCCCTAATATTAGACTTCTCTTATGGAAAGGGGGCCGATAATAGTGAGGTCTGAAAATTGGGTCATGAAAGGAACGAGTCCATCACACTCTCCCTGCAAAGAGGGTCCTTTATGACGAAAATGGCCTAGTATGAAATTGGGGGGTCACAAGAAAAATGAGTCTCCGTCGAGCCTCTCCCTTAAAAAGGGTTCCTCGTGTGAAATTGGAAATTGTTTTGCAAACGGTTCACAAAGACGCGAGTCCCTTCAAACTCTCCATAAAAAGGGGCTAAGTGAACGAATTGGATAGCATGCGAAAAGAATGAGCTCCCTCGAACTCTCCCTAAAAAGGGTCTTTCGCAAGAGGAAATGATTGAAATTGGGTATTGAGATTGATTGACCCGAAGGTCGAAATTGGAAATTGGAAAATTGGTTGTTGAAAATTGAATGACCCGAAGGTCACAAATTTGGATGACCTGGCGGTCGAAATTGAGAATTGATTTGACCAAAAAGGTCGAAATTGAGAATTGGTTGACCTAAAGGTCGAAATTTGGAAATTGGAAATTGAAATTGAGAATTGGAAATTGGATGACCCGAAGGTCGAAAATTGGAAATTGATTGACTTGAAGGTCAAAATTTGGAAATTGCATGACCCGAAGGTCGAAACATGGAAATTGGTTGACCCGAAGGTCGAAATTAAAGAATTGAGTGACCCGAAGGTCGAAAATTGGAAATTGGTTGACCCGAAGGTCGAGAATTGGAAATTGATTGACCCGAGGGTCGAAATTGAGATTGGTAATTGAAATTGAAAATTGGGTGACCCAGAGGTCGAAATTGGAGAATTGCCTGATTTGAAGATTTAAATTGGAATTTGGAGAGCAAAATGTCAAATTCGAGCAATTGACAGACTTTAATGATTGAAATGACTTGGATTAATCAAAGGAGAATGATGAGTTCGAGTCAGAGCTCGAATAAAATGCAGAGATCATGAGTCGGAACTCGAATCAACAAAGGAAAATGGAACGCTTGAGTCAAGGCTCGAGTAACTAAAAGAGATCTCGAGTCGGAACCCGGATCAACAAAAGAAAATGAAGAGCTCACATCTGAGCTTGAATAAGATAATGAGATCACTAGTCGAAACTCGGATCAACAAATGAAAATGAGGAGCTCGAATCTGAGCTCGAATACATAGAGAGATCTCGAGTCGGAACCCGGATCAATAAATGAAAATGATTTGAATAAAAAACCCGAGTCGGAACTCGGTTTTCTGAAAAACTGGGATTTTGAAAATGTGCCAGTTTGAGTATTTGGATTTTGAAATAATATCAGTTCGAGCACTGGGTTTTAATTCAGTATTGGTAATTACCTTCAAATTTTGAATCATTAGAAATTGTGATGGGACTGTTTATTGAAATCCCACTACTGACTGGGCTTGTTGTTAATGTAGTTGAATGCAAATGAATATGAATTGATGCACATGAATGCACAAGTGCGTGAAATGAGGAATTTGTTTATCCTGCCTGCATACAGAACAAAATTTTAAAATACCCCAATGTAACTAGGAAAGATGAATCATTATTTGAAGGAAACGGGCAGATTACAAGAGGAGACTAAATGTTTCAAGTGTAAAACTTTTTCAAGTGTCGAGCATTAATGGGATCTGGCAATTCTACCCCATCGGCGTTGATGAGCCGATATGAGTTTCGGGGTAATGCTTCTTTGACGACATATGGGCCTTCCCAATTTGGCGACCATTTCCCGCCGGTATGATGCTTGAGATAAGCCGTGGATCGAAGTACTAAATCATTGACTTTGAACCTTCTTTCGATGACAGACTTCGCATACTGCCTGGCTACTCTCTGGCGATAGGATTGAGCATGTTCTGCTGCTTTCAGCCTTCTCTCGTCGAGTAAGTCTAACTGTACCAATCGCTGCTGCTGATATCGATCAAGGGGTAATTCTAGCAGCGATGCAAATTTCAAAGCGGGCTTTTGAACATGTAGCGGCAATACTACTTCTGTTCCATATACCAATTCTGATGGAGTAGCATTCGTTGGGGTGCGAATAGTGGTCCGGTAGGCCCATAGTGCATCGTGGATCTTCTCATGCCAGTCACGGCCTGTTTCTACAGTTCGCTCCAAGATACGAATTAAAATCTTGTTGGTGGCCTCTGCTTGACCATTCCCTTGAGGATAATATGGAGCGGAAAAATGATGATAGTTCTTGAATTTTGAGCAGAATGTCTTCATCTTTTCATTCTTGAAATGACTGCCATTGTCTGACACAATGTCATGTGGGATGCCCAAACGGCAAAGGATGTTCTTGTGAATAAAAGAGACCACGTGTCGGCCTTCTACTGTGCGGAGACTGATGGCTTCTACCCACTTGGTGAAATATTCTGTTGCAGCAAGGAAATATTTATGGCCATTTGAAGCTGAAGGAGTGATGGGACCTACAACATCGAAGACCCACATAGAGAACGGCCATGGAGAAACAACAGACTGTAAATAAGTTGCCGGAGCATGAATAGAAGGTGCGTGTATTTGGCATTGCACACACTTCTTCACATAATGATAACAGTCTTGTTGCATAGTCTTCCAATAGTAACCTGCTCTGATGATTTGCTTGACAAGGGTTTGGTAGCCGACGTGGCCGCCACAAATGCCTTCGTGTGCTTCTCGCACGACTTCTTTGGCTTTGTCTTCATCTAAACATCTGGAATACTCTGAACTGAATCCACGGCGATAGAGGACATTGGCCAAAATGAAGTATCGAGTAGACATACGCTGGATTGCTCGCTGCTCTTTCTTTGAGAGTTCCGGAGGAAATTCGCCGGTTTCTATGAAATTTTTGATGTTGTAATACCAAGGTTTCTTCCTTTGCTCAACCTGGTTTACTTGTTCTGCTGGAATGAAAGCAGGTTGGTCAAGTCGATCAATTTCAAAAGAGCGACAAGATTCTCCATTTCTGAATGCCATAATGGAGCCTAAACTGGCTAGACTATCGGCCACTTGATTAAAATCTCTCTTGATGTGGAATAACTGAAATTCTTCAAACTTGCTGACAAGAGCTGAAACAATTTTCTGATAGGGGAATAACTTCTGATCTTTCACTTGCCATTCGGCTCGAACTTGATTGACAACGAGTAATGAGTCACCGTAGGCATGCACTCTCTTAACATTGAAGCCTAGTAGAATCTTTAAACCTTGAATCAAGGCTTCATATTCAGCAATATTATGAGTACATTGAAAATCTAACTTGAGGGAAAATGGAATCATCTCCTTCTCAGGAGTGATTAATAAAATTCCGATGCCTATTCCGGCCATATTCTTAGAACCATCGAAAAATAAATTCCATACTGGAAATTGCTGGATATTGCAAATCTGCTCATCAGGAAAATCATCTTCGGCTTTTACTTCTTCGGCCAGAGGAAAATCCGCCAATTGGTCTGCAATTGCTTGGCCTTTGATTGATTGCTGCGAGACATATTCTAAGTCATACTGCATCAATAAGACTTGCCATTTTGCGACTCGTCCGCTGAGGAAAGGCTGCTCTAAAATATACTTGAGAGGATTGAGTTTAGACAAGATTTTGACTTCTGATGCTAGCAGGTAGTGTCTTAGCTTCTGACACATCCATACCAGAGCTAGGCAGGTCTTCTCTATTTGAGAGTATTTCTTTTCATAATCTATGAAAGTCTTACTCACATAATAGATGGCATGTTCTATCAGGCTGCCTTCTTTGTATTGGGCCAAGAATCCGCCACATGCGACTTGATTGACTGAGATGTATAACAGAAGAGGTTTTCCCAATTCTGGCGGCTTCAGGATTGGAGGATTGAGAAGATACTTTTTGATCCGCTCGAACGATAGCTGACACTCTGGTCCCCATTCGAACTTTACTCCTTTTCTGAGCAGGTGGTTGAAAGGTTCACATCTCATCGCCAAGTTGGAAATAAATCGCCGAATTGATTGCATGCGTCCCTGAAGGCTACGCAACTCTTTTAGATTTTTCGGGGGTGGCATATCAATGATAGCCTTGGCTTTAGCTGGGTCAACTTCAATTCCTTTTTTACTGACCAGAAAACCCAACAGTTTGCCTGATTCGACTCCAAAGACACACTTTTGTGGGTTAAGCCTTAACTTGTAAAGAATAAGTCTTTTAAAGACTTGATCAAGTGCTTCGAGGTGATCCTCTCCTTCTTTAGATTTCACAAGAATATCGTCAACATACGCATCTATGATTTTGCGCATTTGATCATGAAAGATAACGGCCATCGCCCGTTGATATGTTGCTCCAGCATTCTTGAGCCCAAAAGGCATAACTGTATAGCAAAAAGTACCCCAAGGTGTAGTAAAGGAAGTTTTTGATTGGTCGCGGGCGGCCAACTTAATCTGGTTGTAGCCGGAATATCCATCCATGAAGGAGAACATGGCATGTCCTGCTGTGCTGTCAATCAGCAGATCAATGCTTGGCAGTGGATAGTCATCCTTCGGAGTTGCCTTGTTGAGGTCTCTGAAGTCTATGCAAATCCTGACTTTGCCACTTTTCTTTGGGACAACGACGATATTGGCTAACCAGTCTGGGTAGTCAATAGTTCGAATAAATCCTGCTTTGAGCATATCTTCAAGTCCTCCTTTGACTTGTTGCTCTATTCTAGGATCCATTTTTCTCAGCTTTTGCTTAACTGGCTTTACATCTGGCTTCAAAACGAGTCGGTGTTCGACCAATTTGGGATCTAAACCCGGCATATCTTCATATGTCCACGCAAACACTTCTTCATGTTGCTTGAGGAACTTTGTAAGCCTTTCTTTCTCTTTCGGACTTAGACTGGTACCGATCTTGAGAATCTTGGGATCTTCCTCTGAGCCGATATTGACATCTTCAGTAGGATCTTGTACTAGAGCGGATGGTTCATCTTGCTTCTGAACTGAGGCGAACTCTGGTAATTCCTGAAGAGACGGATCAAATTCTGCATAATCATCTAACTGCTTTGCAACCTTGCTATCTCCTGTGCTTGCTTTGACTCGGTGAATTGTTGCCGATTTCTGGAAAGCCTTTGGATTGATAACGAGTTTCTTGATTGCTCGGGAAGACATTTCTGAAATTTTGGATAAGAAATGGGATTCAGGAAAAATCGTCCATCATACGACAAACCATCATTTAAAAAGAATTATGCATAAAATGACATTGAGTTATAAAATGAGGATGTAGAGACAAAAGAGGCAGATGGCATCCAAATAGACAAAGAAAATTGACATTTTATTGATTTGAATTGATAAAAGACATTGAGACATTTATTTTGAAAGGAATAGAAAGGAAATGCAACAACGATTCTCAATGTGCCCCTTTAACAAAAACAGTCTTCTTTGGTGAGCTCTTGCCGGAAAACCCTAGTCCTGCCCTGTGGGGACGATGCTTTTGGATCATTGGCTCGACATGACCATTTTCATTTTTGCCCAGTCCTTTAAAGGGTTGATAACCATGCTTCAGAAGTAAATCAAATCCCTTTCTTACTTTCATGAATTGTGGAAACAATGGATGATCTTTGACAGTGTCGTAGCTGACACAACCTCCAATCTTGAAGAACTTGGGACCTTTCCATCGGGTCATAGCTACAGTGTGCAGGGATATTTCTGATGTTGCCTGGAGTATCTCCTGACTTTCTTTGAGACTGATTTCTTCATTCTCTCTGATGCTAGGAATATCTGCAGTAAATGATGGTCGAGGTATCATAGGCTGTGGGAGCCTTTCTTCCGGGTCCTCTCCGAGCACTGTTGTAATCATTCCACCTTTTGACCATTTTACGCATTGATGTAAGGTGGAAGGTACTGCATTTGCATTATGAATCCATGTCCTTCCGAGCAGCAAATTGTAGGTGGGTGGCACATTGACCACATGAAAAAGCACTGAATGTACCGAATAATTAATGCATACTTCCAGGAATATCTTGCCTTTTGCCGTCTGACCATGGTTGTCAAACCCATAGATGGTGATAGGATCTGGAATGTATTCTTCTTCCTTAATGCCTAGCGCCTTTGCGGTCATCTCAGGACATATATTGAGGCTGCTGCCTCCATCTATTAGCACATGGGGTACTGTCATTCCCCTTACCCGAACGACGATGTAAAGAGCATTATTGTGAAAGGAATGAGGTTTTGGAAGGTCCTCATCCGAGAAAGTGATTGGCGCATTGGTCATGGCCGAATTAACTATTTGTGCCATGTCTTCAGGAGTGGTACTGGGCTTAACTTTGATTTTTCTGAGCAGATTGTCCAGTACTTGCTGATGCTTGCAGGAACTTTTGGCCAAGTCAAAAATGGAAACATTGGACAGAGCGGTCAGAGGCTTCTGACTTGAATTCCCCGGCTTGGGCTTGATGATTTGATTGAGAAAATCAGGAAGTCCCTTTGACTTGGGGACTGACTTTACCGATGCTTCGGAGACTTTTCTCTTACCCAATGCTGAAATTAGATCCATCTTCTTAGAGTCAGGAGTCGCTTGTCGAAGTACTGACACCTGGTGCTGAACCTAAAGATCTTGTGCAGAACATGGCTTGATGTGCTCATGTGGCAGGAATGGCTGGGCAGATACTACTGCTGTGGTGTGTGAAGGAAAAGGCTGCTTAAGAATGTCCATTTTTTTCTTCTTCTTCTCCTTCTACCAATAGATTTTTATCAATAAGATCCTGCACAATGTTCTTGAGAACGAAACAGTTCTCAGTGCTATGTCCCACTGTTCTGTGAAACTTGCAGAATTGATCCTTCCATTTCCCCATAGGCACAGGTGGATCGACCAGTCTAGGCAACTTGACCATTTCTTTCGACAGCATATACTCGAGCACATCTTCGAGTGATTGGTCGAGAGGAGTGAATTTTCGGTCATAACTCCATCCTTCATGTTTAACTTTTTCGCGCAGTTTCGGCCCTTGGTCTTGCTGAGAGGGCTTGCTGTATTGAGGAGCAGGCTTTGTTTTCTGATCTCCTTTATTGTTGGAATTGCCTGTACCGTAGCAGTAATCTTTCTTCTGCCCTTTGTACTGATTTCGGCTATTGTTGTTGTTATTGTTGGCAGAGAAGGTGAAGTGAGCTTTCTTCTTCTGCTCACCCTGAGAGTTGTTCTTGGAAAAGGTAAAGCCTTCATAGACTCCATTTTCCACACTCAGTTCGAGCCATTCGGCTCGTTCAGTCAGCTCAATGAAGGTCCTGGATGGCGCTGTAGAGATCAATCCTCTTAACGGCTGCGAAAAATTGTTGAGGATTAGGGACAATGCATGCCTTTTCGAGATAGGATCTCTCATCTTATTACAGGCTGACCTCCATCTGTGAATGAAGTCCCGTGCTTTTTCATTCTCATTCTGCCTCAGACTGCAGAGATGACTTAATGTCGGGAGCGCTTCTGTATTGAACAAAAAGCGTTCAATAAATAAATTTACCACTTTATCGAACTCCTTGAGCTCGATGGGATTGATGTGCTCAGCATACCATTTAGCTGCAACTCCTTCCAAGCTGCGAGGGAAACACAGGAACAGTGCTCTGTTATCTCTCTTGAATCTTGAACACTCTGCGAAGAAAGTGGCGAGATGGGCTTTCGGATCGCCAGAGCCATCGAACTTGATGAATTTTCGGGAAAGGTTTTTGAGATCATCATCCCCTTCGAGGCCGTCATAGAAGTCCTCACTGGTAAAGACTTTCTTGCCCTTGTCACGGGCTTGGAGATCCTTAACAACTCGGGCCATTTCCCTGAATTGCGACTGCAGGGGTTCCTCTGTAACTTGATTCTTTGCTTTGCGGCTCCTCCTTTGTTCTTGGCCACATTTCTGAAATGCTGGAGGCACCTCATATTCTTCCTCAGTGTCTTCAGTTGATTCAGATTCGTCTGAGATTTCTTCTGATTGAATCTGCTTTTTGGGAGCCTTCTTATTCTTGTGCCCGTGGAACTTTTCTCTGAATTGATTTTTTTCTGCACTAGTCCCAGCCTGTTCACTCATCATTTTATTCATCATCTTTCGAAACATGGCGTACATTTGAGGGTCTATGCCGTCATCCTCTTGTTGCTGCTCTTGACTCTTCTCGGATCGGGGAGAGCCCATCTCTTCTTCTGAGGCAAACGAGTACTGCGATACCGTTGTTCTTTTGCCTGATCTTGTCTAAACCATCAAATGATATGGATGCTCTCAGATTTTGCTGCGGATGCTCTCTGCAGGGCAAAGACCTGATTAGATTATGAAGGAATTGGCTTTTGGAAGAAATATTTATTTGAAAAATATGGTAGACAATTTGAAGAAGATATCCCATTACTAGGGACTGAGTCATCGCGACAATTGTGTTGTCAATTCTTAGCACGAGAAACAAACAATGAAAATATGCCTTGTTACCTAGGCGAGGTCATCAAGCCATAATAGAAAAAGAGAGAATTTTATTAAAATGAGAAAACATGATTTTATTGATCTTGACAAAGAGGTGGAGGACAAACAATTTGCCACCATTCACGATAATTAGCAGACACTCTAGGACCAGGGAAAATTTTAAGAGAGACAAAGGAATCCCAGCCGTAGCGGGCAGAATGATATGCCCCGGACCATTGTGCGGAGGTGAGATCGAACTCTGCCATAACACCTGATAACAATCGGGCTTCGACGTACTGCTGTCTCTGGGAGAACTGCCGGACACATCTCTCTGGTTGGTAGTAAGTGCAGAAGAATGGGCCCAGTAACTTGAACCGCTTGCCATAAGCGTACGTATATCTGGGAGGAGATATTTGCCGATCAAAATAGTCCCAAACAACGTCATCCTCTTGAATGTTGTTGATCATAGACCGGTACTGCGCCACTGGAAGGAGTTATTGACCATTGTATCTGAAAGAGCTTGCTCGGGCTGGAACATGCTGAAAGAACCAGGATTGAAGCGCGTAGATGCATCCTTCAACTAAGATGGATTCTCCGAGTGAGAATCGAGTCAGACCTCGATATAGGAAGGCGAGCGCTGCCATGGCTATAGAGAGGCGATTAGTCTGCCGACTTCCCCATCTTCTCATGAGCTGAATTATTCTGATGTCCATGTAGTTCTGTCCATCTGGGAAAAGGGACAGTCCTACAGTGCATAGAACCATTGCATTCTGAATCTTTTCTTTGGCTGTTCTTGATAGCGAGCTAACTTCGACGAAGGTCCCGTACTGGCGGTACAACTCAAGTAGGTCAACATATTCATTTCCTTCTAACTGGATTAGGGGCCAAGACCGGCGGCCTGTCATACGAGCTAAGGAGTCTCGGGGGTCGAAACCCTTGACATTGATAAGGAATTGATGCTCTAATGGGTCGCTTGGTCGACCAGCTGGTTCTGGCAACCCCATGATTTCTGAAAATTCATCCATTAAAACAGTCATCTCTCCCCACGGGAACCAGAAGGTACACGTTCGAGGATTCCATCGCTCTGCCATTGCATGGATCAGGTTGCCATTGATGGTCTGTTTTCCGACTGCTGATGCCAGCTCCAATCCGCACTCGCTCAAATGGTCCGGGAACATTCAGGAAAAGCTTTTTAGCCATGAATAATACCACCGGGGAATGAAAGTTCCGGTGCTAAGGGCTTGATGTTCAGGACGACCTTGTCGCACCTCGAAGGAGATGTGACCTTCAGGAAAGATAGGATCGACTTGACTGGATGCCATCGAACTGAAAACAGAGAAAGACTCAGAATGAGACTTAGGAAAATATGAGAAATTTTGAAAAAATTTTGCAGGCAGGATAAAAATGCAGCTAGAAATTCGAGATCCAGTAGAAAGGAAGAATGTAAAATCGCCTGGAGTTTTGGAAGAAATGGGATATTTGAAAAAAAATCGTCCAGGGTTTGAGAAAAAGATCTTGTGGGAAAATAAGGATGCTTTGGAAAAGGCCTAATAAGTTGGAAAATATTGGGAAATATAAAAAATTAAGGAAATCATACACATACAATCACATCCTGCACAAACATTTATGCACATTCAGCACTCCCTAAAAGGTTGACTCTAGATGCATCATTTTGAAAACAGTTGTAGGACCCTAATCCTAACTCTAGGTTCAGATCATCTTTGTCCAGTCCAGTTATGCCGATATACTCGAACCGAAATCCGAGGTACGTGGCATAGAATTTCAACTCCGGCTCTAAGGTAAGGTTTTCCAACATCCTTGAGCGCCTACCGATATACTTCGGACTGTGGCCCGCGGTACGTGGTAGGGGGGTGTTAACCCAAATAGTTGGCCCAGTTGTGAGGCTCTGTCCCGAACTATGGTTCTGGAAGAGAGCCCAGCAACGTGAAGACCGGGTAATGATAGGTAATTGGGGTTTTAAAAAAAAATGATCACATGCAAGAAATAGAGGGCTCTAAATCCTAGAGAGATAGACTTTTGAAAACTTTGAAGAAGCATACATTGTTTGCATTCAGATCCTAAATTGAGGAGAGTTGTATTTAGACCTAAGTCTATGTGAGCATGAAAATTTCTCCTCAATATGGTCCTACCAAACCATGCCTAAGCTATATGCAATCAATGTCAGCTAGGTCAGAATCTAGGCTCCTAGGCTCACATGATATCAAAAGTAAAAGAGCTGACCTTTTGTGAACATAATTTTGATAATTAAACTAAGTCAAGCATAATTTAGGTCAGACAAGGACAAGTCTCATCACGGTCGCCAAACCTGTTATCGTCGCAAAATTTTTCCCCCGTCTTTCCTTCCTTGCGGAATAGAGTGGGAAATGCTTTCGCGATTCAAACTTGACCGGATTTTGGAAATTGTTTTGAAATACTCGCCTCCATTTTGAAAATTGCAGGAAAATCCATGGGATGGGGCTCGACCTGTCGGTACGAGGTTCGACCGTTCCTGCCGCCTTTAACAGGGGTAATCGAACCAAGGACCAAAATTATGCTTGACTTAGTAAAATCATTGAAATTATGTTCTATCCTAAATGCACAGAGAATTCAGGCATGTGCTATGAGATTTGGTAAAATATAAGTTGGAAAACTATGATGTATGCTTAGAAAATATTTAAAGTTAAAAAGTAGTTCTTAGGAAAAGATGGAAATCAATCTCTCAGAAAAACTCAGATGAAGAAGGTTTGAAATCTCGAGAAAGTTTATAAAGAGTTGGAAAATCTTGAAGAAGAGAGAATCTCGAGAAAATCTTGAGAAAGTTTATAAGGACTTGGAAAATCATGAAAAAAAAAATGAGAATCTCGAGAAAATCTTGAGAAAGTTTATCAGATTTGAAAAATCATGAAGAAATGGGAATCTCAGGAAAATTTTGAGAAAGTTTAGAAAGACTTGGAAATCCATGAAGAAATGAGAATCTTGGGAAAAGATAAGGAATTCTTGAGAAAAGATGAATATTTGAAAAAGGGAAGCATTTGTCAGAAAAAAAAAAACTCGGATTTTTGAGAATTTTCTTAAGAAAACGATAGACAATTTTGTAGGAAAAATTCATTGGAGAAGGAAATTCAAAACTTAGGAAATTGAATTCCTGAGAATCTTGTCTTTTGAAATGTTGGAAAATTGATTTCTGATTCTTGAGAAATATGAAAATTCCTTTTGAAAATGGATCTTAAGAAAATAACTTTTTAAGGAAGATCACAGGAAAACATTTGATTTGGGAAATCCAACTTCGAATATCATCATAGTTTCTTGAGAAAATTGATTCCATGTAGTGAAAATCTTTTGAGAAAATCATGAGAAAACAAATGATGCAGATGATATGAATGAATGAATGCACTTTTGAAAAGATTTCTGAAAATTTTATTGGAAAATGTGGATTAAGCCAAAGTAAATCCTTCATATATTCTGACTGTGGCCATGAATATATTCAGGTTTTATTTGAGTTAATTCACAATATTTTGAACACATTGGAAATATGAGGTGCATTTTCAAGATAGCCTAAGAGTGTAGGCTCAGTGTGACTGGTAGAAAGATGATGGATCTGGGTCTCGTCCATATTCCGACTAGGGCCGTAAATATGGACTCCACCGAGTTCATCAACTCTCTAAGAGTTGGTGCACGTGCCATTCGTGTTCATCCACGGTGAATTTAGAAAATTGAGATATATGCATCATATAATCAGGATATTACTGAAATCAAACTATATGAGATGCGGCTTAATCTAAGCAATAAAAGTAAATCTTATTCCAAGGTTTACATTGAATTGTTACATTGCATAACATAAAGTAAAGTAAAATTGAAATGGATCCAAGGAATTTGCATCTTCTAGATTTTCCTGCAAAATGAGAGTTAGTACAAAATAACCAAGGAAATTGGTATATATACTATATATACAACAAAGATATACAAGTAAATGTAGAAATACTTGAATTTATGATGAATGATATATGATAATGAAGATATATTTACAAAGAGTAAGAGAAAAGGAAAATATATGTAATGACAAGTACACATGAAGGAATGTATATATATATGTATCTAAGTATGTATACAATGTATATATATATAGACATATATATATATATATATGTATGCATACATATAGGTAGATATACAATAAATATACATATACATAGATATATATATATTTATAATGAGAAAATATATATGCTAATGGAAATTACATATAATGGGTAAAACCAGAAATTACAGGTATATACAGTTTCTGTAGGCAATTTTACACAGCCGTAATTTCCAAACTATATCATATTTTTCGATAAAATTGGGTATAGTGCTTCTCTATATATCAATAATGAAACGTGCAAAAGATGGTCAAGAGATCTTGAACGGATATTAAAATATTCATCCATGGACGTGGCCAAATATCAAGACTGCGCTCCTGCAGAAAATTTAGTAGCTAAATGCATGATATCCAAAACGTGTATAACACATGATGCAAAGGTATTGTGGAATGATTTCAAAGGTGCAGGGGATGATTACAAGATGACTAACTACTAAATTTAAGTGAAAGAAGACAAAATATACCTAACTACTTATACTTACCTAAAGAAAATATGTTAGGCCCAATTGTCATTCTCTCATACTTCTTATATTCTCAAGTTATCCTTATAATCACAATCCTGCACTGATTTCAATACTCATACCCTATGTATGGCTATAATTACAGTCTACCCAAGGGACTAATGTTGTCTTTTAGATATGTTGGGGATGCCTTGTCCAAAGAAATTATCGAGACATCCGGATCCCTTGAATGAAGGCAACTAAATACAAACATCTTTATAGCTACTCCAAACAGAAATTGTGGATGTTTCTTTATTGAGCATCCCGAATTCAAGGGAACCACGTGACATCAAATAGACAAAGGGAACAACAAATCAAATAGGCAATGGAATGAGACAATATGAAGATGCAAGTGTAAGGAAATTATAGGTGCATTATCAAATCAAAACAGAACACAGCCAGTTTAGAGATCCTACAGGAATAGTGAACAACAAATTTACATCATATACCCTGACAGAATAAGCACCACAGTGTATAAAATGGATGAACTAATCTGGACTTTATCTTGTTCGGTCCAATGATACTTCTGACATTGAATATTCTACATAGCATAACATAAAGAGGGCGACATATGAATACCAACTTGTTAAGCCATGCTTTTGCCCTGAGTTCCTCTATGAGATAATACCTTTCAGAACTGAGAGCCAAACGGATGTTGTCCAGCCAAATCGATTGTTCATGCTCTCTTATGAAACAGTTTTCAACGTTGTTACTTGGAAAGAAACAAAAAATAAAAAAAATAAAAACTGAAGGTATTTTCCCCACAGAATTACAAAAAACTAAGTTGCAATTTCTTTCCATTTCATCGTCTGAATTTCTTAATAAGAATTAAGCCATAAATGCCATATCTCTGATCATAGCTGTTGTGGGCAAATCTGAACAGACATGAGTCTATTCATGCTGCTATAATCTCAAAGAAACGACCTCCATATAAGAGATGTGAGATATAAAAATATAAGAGGCCGGAATCAAATGAAGCATCAGAACTTAAACAGACCCTCCTTACACTCATCAGCCTCAGATCTATGCTAACATTCAGAAATGCACAATGAATCATAAAATGCTCAGCTCTTTGTCATTTTGAGACATACAAACAAAATTTTCTAAAAAAAAAATGTAAAACCATGAAACAGAAGGCTATATGAAAAAAAAATGGCTGACGCAGGGGAATATAAGAAATAATATACGAAGTTTAAATGTAGTGCTCTGGTTAAGAGCACCCTTTTTCTGTAGGATGAGCCTTATCGGCTATCACAGTGTCTTTCAATCTACAGATGTCTTCAGCAAAGGAAAAGAAAAAGATATCACCTGACATGGAAAAGAGGTTTGTAACCAGATTTTAAGCTAGAAAAACCATAAGAAAAAAAAAATGGTCATAAGTAACACCCAAAACTTCAAATATCACATTTTGCAACGGACTGAAGGTAGTAATTTCTGATAAAACGACCCTTTTCAATGATAAAGTATAGGTGTATGAGAGTATGAATCAGATGAACATAAGAACATTATGACTTGAAGTAAAATTATTTGGAATTGTTCATAATGCTGGATCAAATCATATGAAAACTTTAGGGAAAGCATAAAAAAAAAAAATGATGAAAGAATGCAGTCATCTGCTGAAAGTTAGGACTGAGTTGAGAACATCATTGAACGATATCCTCAACTCTTGCTACCTTAGACAACCAGAATGCAAAATACGTCAATTGCTGAAACGAATTTGCAGGAAAACGTGACATAAATAAGATTTCTACTTTACATAAAACGGGTGTATAAAGTCTTTACCTTGGATTTAGCCGAGTCCACAAGGTCCTTTCCTGTTGAAGGTTCTGCAGAGGATCAATTATCTCGACTAAAGCTTCTGAAGGCCAGCTGATGGGCTGGATTGAAAATAGGGAAAACAGCGGTGGCTCTCCTGCGGCTGGGCTGGAGTGGCTGAAGAGGGATCTTGATAGCAAGTGGTTGGGGCTGAAATGGGTTGGCTCGGCTGTGGCTGAAGATCTGCAACTGTTGGTGATGGTGGAAGACCCTCCGGCTAGGGCTGAAGAAGGTGAAAAACGACCCCTTTTCCAACTTGAGAGCCCCCTGCAAAGACCCAAAACGTCTCCAATTCTTCTCGGCTCCTCCTCCCTTGCCAAAACCTTCTAAAACAATTTTCCTCCCCCCTCTTCCATCGGCTACCTCCCCCCTTCTTAAAGAATTTTGAATCCCCCCTCCAAAAAGAAAACGCAGCCCCTTTCATTTATGAGGTTCCGTTACCTCATCTTAAAAAAAATTTTGAAATGGCCGTTTCAAGAGAGGCGCATTCCTTTTCTTTTTCAAATTTTGGTTTTTAATTCCCTAAGTTTTAGACAAAATCAAATCTATTGCTTTAGGAAAATTCGACTGTGCCATTTAAGGCCGCCTCTTTCTAAAAAAAAAAAATTATTTAAACAAATAAAAAGAAAAAAAAAATGAGAGGCTTTTATGGAAATGCCACCTCAACTCACTTTTAAAATCCTTTTGAAAATAAAGTTTTGTTTTGTTTTTGAAAGTCTTTTATTTTCACTTCGGGTGCCACATGTGTGTGGGTCTACTAACTAAAGAAAAATAAAATAAAAATAAATAAGAAATGAAAAAGACAATTTTGCAAATTGGTACGAACTCCAGGTGGGTCCCATTTGAGAATAAGATACTTACCTGAGAGTCTGAGTATGATGCTAGTTCAAAGGCGGGTCCCGCTCCATTTATTTAAAAATACGAGATAAAACATGATTTGTTTTTCAAGAATTTGGAAAAATTGGGTTTTCAGGGCGAAAATATGGATAAATGTATAAACAAAATTTGTAAAGATTTGCAAAAAGTTTTGAGATAAAATCTTTAAAATCAATATCCAAATATCCAGATTGTTTTCTTGAGAAAATTTTTGTAATTCAAAGTCCTGGGGGTAAAATGGGAAAGATTGGCAATTTGGAAATCTCAGGGTTTTTAAAAAAATCAATTTTGAAAAGTTTAAAAATCAAATCTGGATGGACAATTTTGAAAATTAGGAGTTCTGGATCTCAAACTGATATGCTATGCAATGAAATGATGCACAGTGTTCATGCAATGCGATGCAAAGACATGTTTCAGTGAAATGTCACTCTGAACCAGGAAGTGGAAATTCTACTTTCTTCTCCAGGAAAAGGATTTTGAAAATTTTCAATTTGAAGATGTCTCTGAACCTAAATATAGAAATTTTGAGGCTCAAGAATGAAATTTAGGACTTTCTGCAAGGTTCAATCTTGGAAAATGACTATTTTGCCCTTCATTGCTTCTGGAGAACTGAAATGTGCCGATTAAGGGCAATGTCAAGAATGTGAGTGAAAATTTGGGGTGTTTACAGCAATGCAAGGATGTATGCTCTTTTTTAAAATTGATTTGGAAATCTCCAAGTGTTTCTGAGATGAATTTGATAATGGAGTGAAGAAATGGTTGAATCCAATTTAGAACTTGAGATAGATCAGAGATTTTGAAGTTCTAAGTCTTTGAAATAATCAGAGTTGGGAAAATAAATCTTTGAATTTGAAAAAAATGATTTAAAGTTGGGGAAAAAGAAAAATAAAAAGAAATGAAGTTTCAAAGTCAGAAATTGACTTTGAATTTCAATTTTGAACCTGGTTTTAAGAGAAGGAGTGAATACTTGAAAATGGAATTGAATTTGAGATTTTGAAGCTTGAAATCAGGATGGAATTCGGATTTGAGAAATTCAAACGAAATTTAAAAATAGAAATGGATTTAAGAAGTTCAGATGAGATCTGAAAATGGAATCGAATTTGTAATCCGGAAATCAAGATAGAATTTAAATCCATAGTCTGAATTCTAAAATGGAATTTGAATCTGAAATCTGAGATCCAAGATGGAATTGGATCCGGAATTTGGAATGGAATTTGGATCTGAAATCTGAGATCCAAAATGGAATTGGATTCTGGATCCTAAGTGGAATTTGGATCTGAAGTCTGAGATCCAAGATGGAACTGAATCAGGATCCCAAAGGGAATTTGGATCTGAAGTATGAGATCCAAGCTGGAGTCGGATTCTGGATCCTAGATTGGATTTGGATCTGAAGTCTGAGATCCAAGGTGGAATTGGATTCTGGATCCTAAAATGGATTTTGGACATCCAAAGTTGAACTTTAAAATTTGATTAAATTTAGAAATTGAATCTTGAATATATAAAATGAATTTCAAAGTCAAATTGGACTTTGAATCTGAAGCTTGAATTTGGAATTTAGAAGATGAATCAAGAATTTCAAAGTTAAATTAAACTTTGAATTTGATTTGGAGTTTTGAATATAAAATGGAATTTGAAATTTCAAAGTCAAATTGGACTCTGAAATCAAAATTTAATTTTTGAAATAAGATAGAAGAAATGAATTGAAATAGAGATTGAGAAAAGATGTTTGAGATTACTTGGATTTTTTGAAAAGAATTTTGAAAATATGATGCAATTCTATCCTAAATGATGAATGAATTCAAAGAATCTCGAAATTGGATTTGGAAAATCATATTTTATTCTTTAAATGAATTAAAAATAAGATTGAAAATATAATACATTCTTGACTATGGTCATTGAATGTATTATAAAATAATCTATATTTTAACTCAGGTGAAGAATAAAACATTTTGGTGCTTTTATAGAGTTTAAAATGAAATTAACTCTCAATATATCCTGACTATGGCCATCGATATATATCTTGAGTTAATTTAAAGTTAAACTCTAATAAACAAGAAAAAAATTATTTAGGAAAATATGATGATTTTGAAAAAGGATCCAATGTGGATCTAGTGTTATTCTATAAAAGATGAAAATCCTAAGTCTTGTTCACATCCTGACTATGGCCATTGATGCAAATCATCAACTTAAGATTAATCACCTTTTATGAAATGGTGCACGTGCCATTCGTGTTTCCCCATTGTGAGATTTTTAGAAAATAAAGGCAGAAGGCATGAAAACAAACAATTTTTGATTTTTACAATGCTCATTCATTCTATCTAAATCTGGGAATGTAAAGAATTCTCATTAATAGCTAGCTTATTACAATGAGAATTGTCATGATAAAATCTTCATCTAAGAAGGAAATCAACATTTTCCAGAGATTCCTGCAAGAAAGAAAAGTTAGTACCAAGCCAAGGTACGGGTAGTTATGCTAATTTTAACTTAAGATGCCACATTATGCTAAAAGAAGCATATAGTATCCCTTGCATTTATGAGAGAACATACACATATTTGTATGCACATGCATACGTATACATGTATACATATATATGTACATATATGCATATATATATATATATATATATATATATATATATATATATATATATATATATATATATATATATATATATATATATATATATATATATATATATATATATATATATATGGATATGAATAATATCAAAAGCAAATGAAAGCCTAAGTATGGGAAGTCTGTTATAATCGCAAAACTTTTACTTTTTGCGAGTCAAACTGACCTTTGAAAAAGTTTTTGAAAATAACTCGCCTCCGTTTTAAAATGCGGAATAATTCCGAAGAATGGGACTCGCCTGTCGGTACGAGGTTCAACCGTTCCTGGCGCCTTTACCAGGGGTAATTGAACCAAGGATCAATTGTATGCTTAACTTTGCTCAACTTGTCTAAATCATATTCTATTTCCTAAATGCACAAAGAATCAGGCATGTGCTATGAATTTCTGAAAATGCATATTTGAAAACATGATGTTTGCTTCAAAGATTGGAAAATATTTGGAGATTCTTGGAAAATATAACAATTGGAAAATCGTGAATCATGGTCGAGATATTGTATCTGAGAAAGTGAAAATCGATTTTTGAAGAATCTAGAGGTTTTGTGAAAATTGATTTTGAGAAATGTGAAATAACTATGGAAAACTTGATTTCTTTGAATTAGAACTTTGAAATTGAAAATATAACTTAAAAAAATCGAATTTAGAACTTGGGAAATACTTGAAATATCATTGGCAAATCCATATTTTGAGAAAATCGATTTTTGAATAAGACTTAGAAATTTTTTTGAGAAAATTGATTTCTCTGAATTGAAATTGGAATTTGCAAATGCATGAATTGAATGAATATGGATTTGAAAGACTTGATTTTGAGGAATTGAGAAAATCTTTTTTGTATTTTTGAGAAATGCAGTGCATTTTGAAGTTAGCCTAAGAGTGTAGGCTGAATGTGGCTAATACGAAGATTGCAAATCTGGGTATCATTCGTATTCTGACTATGGCCATAAATACAAATTCCACCAAGTTTGTCAACTCCATAAGAGCTAGTGCATGTGTCATTCGTGTAGACCATAGTGAATTGGTAAAAATATGCATGAATTGGCATACATAACAGTTATATATCAAAGTTTAAAACTATATGCAATGCATCCTATTCTATGCAGGAATTGAAATTCTTATTCCAAAATTAATTACAATTTACATCACTAATCAAATTTAAATACAGGAAATAAAATCTTCAATGTACCTGCACAACTAGAAAGCTTGGTTAGTGAATATATGTTGGCTTTTCTAGGTTTATCCAGTAATATCTAGAAATTACTGGATTTTGCTAGATATAAGCCTTCTGTCATGATTCCGTTAAATCAAAATGATGAAATATGAAATAAAATTGAATAAATAAGAAAGATAAGATATGAAATTTCGAAATTGGGATAAAATGACAAAAATACCCCTAATAACAAGACTATGGCCTTGAAATCAGGGTTTTCAGAAATAGATTTTATAAAATGTAACTTTTGAAATACAAATAATGACAAATTGAACTTAGTAAGATATAACATGATTAAAAATATTAAAATTAGGGTTTAGAATTTTGAAATTGAGGTCAAATGACCAAATTACCCCTGATAGCAAGACTATGGCCTTGAAATCAGGGTTTTCTGAAATAGATTTTGATAAAAACTTGAGAGTTATGATGGAAATAAACACAAAATCAAACATGAAACATCCTAACATAATTATAAACATGAACAAACCTTAAAAACATGCACTTATGAACGAAAATCAACAAATATCATGAAATTTGTGATTTTGGCAGTGTTTTTGGATCTTTCAGGTACCCTGTTTTGCAATTTGATTAATTCAGGCATCAAATGAATTCTAAATTTCATAAAACTTGGCACAGACACTTATTATAACCCTAAAATCAGATTGAAACTGCAAAAATAATTTTTTTGACATTATTTTAATCCAAAAATTGCACTAACAACCTAAAATAAGTTATTTTTAAACTAGGTCACATACCAGTTTTAGAGTTAGACCCGAATCAGGGGTCAATACTCCATGAAAACTTTTGAATTTTTACAAAGATAAACTAGGAAGAAAAACAGAGATTTTCCAATTTACAGATCGGAAAAATCATCTCGGGTTAGGGAGACACCCTTCCGACAATCTGAACTAGAATCTAACAAACCTAACAGGGGTTAAAACAGCTACTTCAGATTGAAAGTACAGACATAAATAGCAACCTTAATCAAAAAATTTTGAAATTTTAACAGTAAACAGTAGACAGAAAAATAATAATACTCACTTTTTACAGATCATGAATCGGATCTGTGGTTTGGGATTTATGAATAACACAAGTCTGATTAGGGTTTTGGTAAACCCTAACGAGTTTTAAATTTAAAATCACACTTTCTGTTAAAGGAAAAATACTGAACAGATATCAAAAAATCTCAAAATTTCAAAGTAGATATATCTAATCAATATGAATCCATGGCACTTTACAGATCTCAAATCGGATATAGGATGAGAAAAATATCATCACAGCAAGTTACCTTCCTGATTTTAACAATGATTTTAAAGCTTTAAAAACACGATTTGATGTCTGATTTTTCTGACAGGGTTTCCGAATCCCAAAAAACTTTGATTTTTTTACAGTAGTTCCATTACATATGCATGTATCACATATAAAAAAATCAGCAATTAACAGTGAATATTTCAATCCGAAACATCATGCTCTTTTCTGTTCTAAACTAAAAACACAAAGAAATCTAATAAACTTGAGAAAACATGCATTAACTAGAGAACATACACATATCCGTATGCACATGCATACGTATACATGTATACATATATATGTACATATATGCATATATGTATATATATATATGCATATATGTATATATATATATATATATATATATATATATATATATATATGGATATGAATAATATCAAAAGCAAATGAAAGCCTAAGTATGGGAAGTCTATTATCATCGCAAATTTTTTACTTTTTGCGAGTCAAACTGACCTTTGAAAAAGTTTTTGAAAATAACTCGCCTCCATTTTAAAATGCGGAATAATTCCGAAGAATGGGATTCGCCTGTCGGTACGAGGTTCAACCGTTCCTGGCGCCTTTACTAGGGGTAATTGAACCAAGGATCAATTGTATGCTTAACTTTGCTCAACTTGTCTAAATCATATTCTATTTCCTAAATGCACAAAGAATCAGGCATGTGCTATGAATTTCTGAAAATGCATATTTGAAAACATGATGTTTGCTTCAAAGATTGGAAAATATTTGGAGATTCTTGGAAAATATAACAATTGGAAAATCGTGAATCATGGTCGAGATATTGTATCTGAGAAAGTGAAAATCGATTTTTGAAGAATCTAGAGGTTTTGTGAAAATTGATTTTGAGAAATGTGAAATAACTATGGAAAACTTGATTTCTTTGAATTAGAACTTTGAAATTGAAAATATAACTTAAAAAAATCGAATTTAGAACTTGGGAAATACTTGAAATATCATTGGCAAATCCATATTTTGAGAAAATCGATTTTTGAATAAGACTTAGAAATTTTTTTGAGAAAATTGATTTCTCTGAATTGAAATTGGAATTTGCAAATGCATGAATTGAATGAATATGGATTTGAAAGACTTGATTTTGAGGAATTGAGAAAATCTTTTTTGTATTTTTGAGAAATGCAGTGCATTTTGAAGTTAGCCTAAGAGTGTAGGCTGAATGTGGCTAATACGAAGATTGCAAATCTGGGTATCATTCGTATTCTGACTATGGCCATAAATACAAATTCCACCAAGTTTGTCAACTCCATAAGAGCTAGTGCATGTGTCATTCGTGTAGACCATAGTGAATTGGTAAAAATATGCATGAATTGGCATACATAACAGTTATATATCAAAGTTTAAAACTATATGCAATGCATCCTATTCTATGCAGGATTTGAAATTCTTATTCCAAAATTAATTATAATTTACATCACTAATCAAATTTAAATACTGGAAATAAAATCTTCAATGTACCTGCACAACTAGAAAGCTTGGTTAGTGAATATATGTTGGCTTTTCTAGGTTTATCTAGTAATATCTTGAAATTACTGGTTTTTGCTAGATATAAGCCTTCTGCCATGATTCCTTTAAATCAAAATGATGAATTATGAAATATAATTGAATAAATAAGAAATATAAGATATGAAATTTTGAAATTGGGATCAAAATGACAAAAATACCCCTAATAACAAGACTATGGCCTTGAAATCAGGGTTTTCAGAAATAGATTTTATAAAATGTAACTTTTGAAATACAAATAATGACAAATTGAACTAAGTAAGATATGACATGATTAAAAATATTAAATTAGGGTTTAGAATTTCGAAATTGAGGTCAAATGACCAAATTACCCCTGATAGCAAGACTATGGCCTTGAAATCAGGGTTTTCGGAAATAGATTTTGATAAAATCTTGTGATTTATGATGGAAATAAACACAAAATCAAACATGAAACATCCTAACATAATTATAAACATGAACAAACCCTAAAAACATGCACTTATGCATGAAAATCAAGAAATATCATGAAATTTGTGATTTTGGCAGTGTTTTTGGATCTTTCAGGTACCCTGTTTTGCAATTTGATTAATTCAGGCATCAAATGAATTCTAAACTTCATACAAATTGGCACAGACACTTATTATAACCCTAAAATCAGATTGGGATTGCAAAAATAATTTTTTTGACATTATTTTAATCCGAAAATTGCATTAACAACCTAAAATAAGCTATTTTTAAACTAGGTCACATACCAGTTTTAAAGTTAGACCCGAATCAGGGGTCAATACTCCATGTAAACTTTTGAATTTTTACAGAGATAAACTAGGAAGAAAAACAAAGATTTTCCAATTTACAGATCGGAAAAAGCATCTCCGGTTAGGGAGAAACCCTTCCGGCAATCTGAACAAGAATCTAACAAACCTAACAGGGGTTAAAACAACTACTTCATATTGAAAATACAGACATAAATAGCAAACTTAATCAAAAATTTCTGAAATTTTAACAGTAAACATTAGACAAAAAAATAGTAATACTCACTTTTTGTAGATCATGAATCGGATCTGTGGGTTGGGATTTATGAATAACACAAGTCTGATTAGGGTTTTGGTAAACCCTAACGAGTTTTAAATTTATAATCACACTTTCTGTCAGAGGAAAAATACTGAACAGATATCAAAAAATCTCAAAATTTCAAAGTAGATATATCTAATCAATATGAATCTATGGCATTTTATAGATCTCAAATCAGATATAAGATGAGAAAAATATCATCACAGCAAGTTACCTTTCTGATTTTAACAACGATTTTAAAGCTTTAAAAACCCGATTTGATGTCTGATTTTTCTGACAGAGTTCCCGAATCCCAAAAAACTCTGATTTTTTTACAGTAGTTCAATTACATATGCATGTATCACATATAAAAAAATCAGCAATTAACAGTGAATATTTTGAATCCGAAACAGCATGCTCTTTTCTGTTCTAAACTAAAAACACACAGAAATCTAATAAACTTGAGAAAACATGCATTAACTAATGAAAAACAATAAAATAAACACTAAAACAGTAAAATAAAAATTATTCCTATGCTGTAAAACGTGTAATAAACATGGATAAACAAATAAATAAATAAAATACAGGGAATCAATGGCTGGAATTTGATGTTACCTTTAAAAGCATGGATTTAACCCATTAAAAGGGTAAATCACATGTTTTATCGGTTAATAATATAAAAAATAATGCAATAAACGATTCTAATGGATTAGAATCATGAAAAACAACATGAAATAGAGTTAGATCATCTTCTTGAATTGATTTTGGGGGTTCTTGGATGAAATCCATGGTTAAATCCATGAACACAAGAGTTTCCATGGTGAAATCTATTGAAACATCATACAAAATTAATAAAATAATAATAAAATAATATTAAATAACTCACCTTGGGGCGAAAGCTGCAATGGAGGAAGGTGGAGGTGCTGGAGAGGAGAGATAAGCCACGAAAATTTGAGAGAAAAAGAGCCCCCTTTTTTACCCCCTTTAGGTCCCCTATTTATAGATTTTTTTTTTATTTGTTTAGGAAGAGTTTTGATTTTTTTGGACTCTTTTTAATTGTTTTTGATAAACCACATGGGGAGGATGATTTTTTTGAAGAATTATAACCTAAATTGACTCTGATTAATCCATAATTAAACCCTAGAAAGTCCAAATATGGCACCACCTAGTATGGACCCACATTTGGTTTTTAAAACTTGAATTTAAAACCTTTAAAAACCAATGGTTTAAAACTTAAATAAAATGGATTTTTAAAATTGATTTTGACTCACCTAGACATCTAACCTAACTAGGACGATGACTAACCCTATTCTAACCATGACTTCTTCAAATGTGGCGCCACCCCGAGTGGGCCGCACTTGAATTTTCAAAAACGATTTTAAAACTTGAAAATGAGAGGTTTTTCAAAAGAGATTCAAAAGTAGAGTTTGAGATTGAAAGTTTTGAAATGGTACAGAGTCTTGACTGAGTAAGAACTCCTCTAGATACGGTGCCAACGGGGTGGGCCCCACATCAAAGTTTTGAAAAACTTGAAATAAATACTAAAAATGGCTTTAAAAAAAGGCTTAAAATCAACAGTTGAAATTCAAAGTTTTGAAAATAGAGTTCTAAGCAAACTAGAACTCTGGGCTAGAGTCCTGGATTTATAGGACTCTGAGATTTTGGATTTTAAAAGCCAAGTGAAAGAATTTTTGAAAAAAATTCATCGAAAATGGTAAAACAAGTCAGAAAATACAGTCAGGGTTAGACTCCTAACTCAATCAGAACTCTGAAATAGAGTCCTGAATTAACTGGACTCTACAAAATGACCTAATTTTTTAAAACAAATGGAAAAAATGGAGTAAAAACAAACTTCTAAACAGACTCCTGACTGGACTAGGACTCTGGGATAGAGTCCTGATCGGACTGAAACTCTAGATTTTTTTGGTATTTTCTGAAAAACAAATGAAAGAACTTGTCAAAACAGTAAAAACAATAACGAATATTGAAATAAAACAGAGTTCTGATTCAACTGAGACTCTGAGGACAGAGTCCTGATTGAACTAGGACTCTCAGATTTTTGGATTTTTTAAGAAAACAAATGAGAGAATTTTGAAAAATAGTTAAAAACAGGATGAAATCGAGGTTTGATTCAGAGTCTTGATCTGATTAGGACTCTGAGAAAGAGTCCTGATTCGATCAGAACTCTAAGAATTTTGGTTTTCTGATAAGCAAATGATAAAATTTGGGCAAAGCTTTTGAAAACTAGTGAAAATGAAGTATGAAAACTAATTTTGGATAGAGCCCTACTTCGATCAGGACTCTGGGGTAGAGTCCTGATTTGATCAGGACTCTGAGATAAAATCTCAGAATTTTGAAATTCTTTGATAAAAGTGTAATAGTTTTGGTAGATTGAAAGATTTCTGAAAGATTCTCTCAAAATTGAAATCAGGATCAGAGTCCCGATCCAACTAGGACTCTCTGAACAGTGTCCTGCTTTGACTGAAACCTTGAGTTTCTGACTCATTTTGAAAGATTTTGAAAGATTTTATTGAAAATGGATAAAATAGTTGTAAAAGATTAGAGTCCCAATCCAATTGAAACTCTGAAGAAGAGTCCTGATCCGACTAGACTCTTTGAAGAAGAGTCCTGATCCAACTAGGACTGAAATTTTGGCCAAAACAGAAGATTTTGAAAGTTTTTTTTTTTGAAAACAGGTAAAAAGGTAGTAAAAATTAGAGTTTTGATCCGACTAGGACTCTGGAAAAATAGTCCTGATCCAACTAGGACTCTAAAATTTTTGGAGATTTTTGACAAGTAAAGGAATCCAGAAGCGACACCACCTAAATGGGTCTCATCTGAGAATTGAAATCAATTGAAATTGAGTTTGCAATGAATTCAGATTGTTTTCTGAGAAAATGCTTCAAAATATAAGGTCCTGGGGGTTGGCAAACGATAGAATGTTGATTAAAAACCTAGGTTTTAAAATTGTTTTTTAAAAGAAGAGCTTTAAAACTCAAATCTGGATTGAATGTTTTGAAAACAGGAGTGTTGGATCTCGAAAATGAGATGTAATGACATGCAATGCTATGCAATGCAATGAAATGATATGCTGAATTCATGCAATGATAAGCAATGACACATGAAATGGATGAATACTGAATAAGGAGGAAAATTTGGGGTATTTACAGATGCCCCTTTTTGCTGCTAAGCCGGTTAGAGGCCGAGCTTAGTGGCAAAAAAAAACACACCAAATTCATACTATAAAATGCCCCAGTTAGATAAATTTGACTGGATATGAAAGAATTAGTTCAAATGATGGTGGTAGATATAGCATAAAGAATAAAGAAGAAGATTCACCTCATTGAAGTGAGGCTCAGGCTTATCCCTTAACCTGGATGGGACGACAAATGAAATACCTCATCAGAATGAGGCTCAACTTTTACCCCTTGACTTGATCGGGGACGATACCTCATGGAAAAACGAGGTTCAGGCTTAACCCTTAACCTGAAAGGGGATGATACCTCATGGAAAAACGAGGTTCAGGCTTGACCCTTAACCTGAAAGGGGACGATACCTCATGGAAAAATGAGGTTCAGGCTTAACCCTTAACCTGAAAGGGGACGATACCTCGTGGAAAAACGAGGCTCAGGCTTGACCCTTAACTTGAAAGGGGATGATACCTCGTGGAAAAACGAGGTTCAAGCTTAACCCTTAACCTGAAAGGGGACGATACCTCGTGGAAAAATGAGGCTCAGGCCTGACCCTTAACCTGAAAGGGGACGATACCTCGTGGAAAAACGAGTCTCAGGCTTAACCCTTAACCTGAAACGGGACGATACCTCATGGAAAAACGAGGCTCAGGCTTGACCCTTAACCTAAAAGGGGACGATAAACAGAGTCCTTGAATGAAGAAACCATGATGAGACCTTCGAATTTTGCACAACAAATCCGAGAGGGGTTTGCAAAAGGAAGAAAGGGAGTTTCCCTAAAGCTTGAAAAGGGATTGATCTTGGGCGTCTCATTGTTGAGACTGTATGGCTTTTAAGACAGATGGCCTTTTGCAGAAAAATTCAGGTTTAACCCTTAACCTGAACGGGAACTGCCTATGGTGGGACAGTGGGGAGCACAGGGAGATGTGCTAATCTGAGAGCCCAGGCGCTCAGATCAAAACAAGAAGGGAAGGATCTTGGACAACTCCCGTCATCCGATCCTAAAAGGGATAACAACAACGCCTGGATACATCAAAATAGACATCAAGCTCTCACTTCATGTCGGGATAACTTGAAAAGATTGCCAATAAGATAAAAATTGTGATTAATTTAAGAATGATAAGCATATATATGAAAAATATTCCCTCTTGTCTACCTGAAATATTACCTTCGACGGGGCTTAACTCCGTAGAATCAAGATTCGAATTCAAATATCATTGCCTTTGACTTTCTCTCAAGGAAGCTATCAATTTCCTTGATATGGGCAGAAAAGAATATATTCTTGATATTGCGAGAGCTATTGGTGAAAGGATATTGATAAAAGAATTTCACAAAATTTAAGAAGATTCTTGATAGATTCGGCAGTCTGATATCCTGGGATTCTTTTCTCATGATGATCTTTCTGCACTCTCTTTTTGACAGAATTGGAGCTCTCTTAGATTTTTCGCGAATTACATCATCCTTCATTTTGGAGATGTTCTGACTTTTCTCTCTTTTTTTGGGAACGGTACGTCACAAACTCCTTCATCTCAGAGATGTTCCGATCCTTCTTTTCTCTCAGGGATTATCTTGACGATTATTGGCTCATTGGTTGGGAATCTCTTGATGATAGCGGTAATTAAATATCCTTTAGGATTTGTCGGTTGGTCCATCACACTCGCCTTCATCTCGACGGTGATCTGGGCTTTCCCTGGAAGGATCCGTCACAAACTCCGTCATCTTGGAGATGATCCAAATCTTCTTTGGCCCCGGGGGTCGACTCGCATAATTCGTCTTCATCTTGACGACAATTGAGAGATCCCTTTTGCAGATAGTTAATTGCAGCTTAGGTGATTGAGGAGATATGAAGGTTGAGTGGATTTTTCTATATCACCCAAGATATTTCGACTGCTTTATTTTTCAAGAAAGGTCTTTAAAAATATGCCATTGACTGCGATCAATATCAATCACTTCTGGCTTTGCAACAACATTGAATTTTCTTTGCTGGCCATATCGCAGATTTATTTTTCATCCTCTTGGTTGGCCAATAGAAAGATTTTGAACTTTGAATTCTTTTTCGCGAAAGCTTTGTCCTTTCGGAAATAATACTGAAGGTATTTCGAGGTACAATTTTATGCAATAAAGATTTTGAGATCAACAACTATTTTTCATGACAAATTGGCAAAATATTCTTGGAATCCTTGGTGAAAGAAATCACTTGAGATTTTAATGACACATCCGTGGCTAGATTCAGCTCTCCTTTCCCCAAAGGAGAGACTCAGGCTTGACCCTTACCTGAACGGGTAATAAAAAGATACTCCTCTCTTCCCTGAAGAGGAGGCGTTTGCAAAACGAACTTTCAAAGAGAAATTAAGCTTTCGTCAAAACTCCCTATTTCTAGGCTTCTCTTATAGAAAGGGGGCCGCTAACAAAGATTGGAAGGATATCATAGAGGAGCGAGTCCATCACACTCTCCCTGGAAAAAGGGTCCTCGATGACGGGGGTGGCCTAACAAAAGACATTTAAGATTACAAGGAGGACGAGCTTCCGTCGAAACTCTCCCTGGAAAAAGGGTTCCTTGCGTGACAATAAAGATTATTTTGCAAACTGTTCGTGAAGCACGAGTCCCTTCAAACTCTCCCTAGAAAAAGGAGTTCAACGAACGAACAATAAAGACATGCGAAAAGAAACGAGCTCCCTTGAACTCTCCCTGGAAAAAGGGTCCCTCGCAAGAGAAGTACTTAACGATTGATTTTAATAGATTTTGATAACTCAAAGAACTGCTTGATAACACGAAAGACTAGAGGTCTGACAAAATCGACAACCCGAATGTCAGATTAATAGAATGGAACGACCCAAGGGTCTGATACAGATTGTTTGGTTCGCAGGTTTGAAGATTAACATTGAGTCTGAACCCCAATATGAGATTTATGTTGCGACCAGTATGAAGACCAAATTTTAATAAAATACCAGTACGAGCACTGGATTTTAAAGGATTACCAGTACGAACCCTGGATTTTTGAAGGATACCAGTACGAGCACTGGATTTTTAAAAGACTACCAGTACGAGCACTGGATTTTTAAAAGACTACCAGTACGAGTACTGGATTTTGAAAGATTACCAGTACGAGCACTGAATTTTAAAAGACTACCAGTACGAGCACTGGATTTTAAAAGGTTACTAGTACGAGCACTGGATTTTGAAAGATCATCAATACAAACACAAGATTTGGTAAAGCAATTAAGACGATGTTGGATTTCATAAAAGAACCAATTTGAAAATTGGATTTAACCGGACCAGTGGAAAACTGGGTTCGGTAGGAAGCTTTGAATCAGAATTCAAATCTTCAAGGAAAGACTAGATGAATTGGATTTTGAAAGAGAATTCGAGTCGGAACTCGGATCTTCTAGACCAATTGCCAAATTTGCAGGAAAGCTTGAGTAGAAGTTCGAACTTTTAAAGGAAAGCTAAGCGAATTGGATTTAGAAGAAAATTCGAGTCGAAACTCTGATTTTCTAGACCAATTCTGAATTGGATTTGGAAGAAAATTTGAGTCGAAACTCGGATCTTCTAGACCAATTGCCAAATTTGCAGGAAAGTTTGAGTAAAAGTTCAAACTTTTAAAGGAAAGCTAAGCGAATTGGATTTGAAAGAAAATTCGAGTCGGAACTCTGATTTTCTAGACCAATTCTGAATTGGATTTGGAAGAAAATTCAAGTCGGAACTCGGATCTTCTAAACCAATTCAAGACATTTGAAGGAAAGAAAACTTAGATGAATTGGATTTGGAAGAAAATTTGAGTCGGAACTCGGGTTTTTTAGACCAATTTTGAATTGGATTTGGAAGAAAATTCGAGTCGGAACTCGGATCTTCTAGACCAATTCAAGACATTTGAAGGAAAGAAAACTAGATGAATTAGATTTGGAAGAAAATTTGAGTCGGAACTTAGATTTTCTAGACCAATTCTGAATTGGATTTGGAAGAAAATTCGAGTCGGAACTCGGATCTTCTTGACCAATTCAAGACATTTGAAGGAAAAAAAACTAGATGAATTGGATTTGGAAAAAAATTTGAGTCGAAACTCGGATTTTCTAGACCAATTCTGAATTGGATTTGGAAGAAAATTCGAGTTGGAACTCGGATCTTCTAGACCAATTCAAGACATTTGAAGGAAAAAAAACTAGACCAATATGTTTTGTGTTTGGAAACATTGACTAGGAAGAAAACCAAAAGAGTTTCAACAGGATTTTAGAAAAGTATCAGCACGAGCACCGGATTTGGGAAGAATACCAGTACGAGCACTGGATTTTAAAAGGTTTGCCAGTACGCGCACTAGGTTTTAAAAGGTTGCCAGCACGAGCACTAGATTTTCAAAAAAAAGTCACCAGTACGGGCACTAGGTTTTAAAAGATTACCAGTACGAGCACTGAATTTTAAAAAGATTGTCAGTACGAGCACTGGATTTTTAGAAGGTTATCATTTGACGGTGGCTCGGACGACTTGCCAGGGTCTCAGGATTTTATCCCTTATCCTGAATGAGAAACTTATGAATTTTGTGCATATGAATGCGAATGAATGCATGCAAATGAAAATGAATGCAAAATGATGTAAATGGATGCGCATGCATGCAAAATGAGAGATTTATTTGATCCTGCCTACACACAGGTTGTTTTGAATAAAAGGCAATTTATAACAAGAATTCCCCAGTATATTCTGGGGAAGAGAGATATTTTGATAAAAGAATAATTGATCATTTATTGAAGGGAAATTTTAAAGAATACAAAAGATAGAATAGAGATTTTCTGGGTATAGAATTTCTTCAAATGTCGAGCATTAATAGGGTCGGATAGTTCTACCCCGTCTGCATTAATCAAATGATATGAATTACGGGGCAACGCTTCTTTCACCACGTAGGGACCTTCCCAGTTTGGTAACCATTTGCAGCGTGGACGATGCTTGAGATGAGTCGTTGATCTAAGGACAAAGTCATTAACTTGGAATCTCCTTTTGATGACTGACTTGGCATATTGCCTTGCTATCCTCTGACGATAAGACTAAGCGTGCTCTGCTGCTTTGAGTCTTTTCTCATCGAGTAAATCCAACTGTACCAATCTCTATTGCTGATACTGATTGAGTGGTAGCTCTAAAAGAGATGCGAACTTAAGGGCGGGCTTCTGAACATGAAGAGGTAACACCACCTCAGTCCCATAAACAAGTTCTGCAGGAGTCACATTGGTTGGGGTTCGAATGGTAGTTCGATATGCCCAAAGTGCATCATGGATTTTCTCGTGCCAATCACGACCCGTCTCAACGGTTCTTTCCAAGATGCGAATCAAACTCTTGTTGGTTGCTTCTGCCTGACCATTTTCTTGTGGATAATAAGGAGTTGAAAAATGATGATGAATTTTGAACAAAAGATCTTCATTCTTTCATTCTTGAAATGAGTACCATTATCTGACATGATGTCGTGCGGTATACCAAAACGACAAAGAATGTTCTTATGAATGAACGAGACTACATGTCGACCTTCCACTGTACGCAGAGTGACGACTTCAACCCATTTGGTGAAATACTCTGTTGCGGCAAGAAAACATTTATGACCATTGGAAGCTGAAGGAGCGATGGGTCCTACGACGTCGAAGGCCCACATAGAAAATGGCCATGGAGACACAACTGATTGCAAGTACGTGGCTGGCGCATGAATGGAAGGTGCGTGCATCCGACACTGAACGCACTTCTTCACAAAACGATAGCAGTCTTGCTGCATGGTTCTCCAATAGTATCTTGCCTGAATGATTTGTTTAACAAGGGTTTGGTAGCCGACATGACCACCGCAAATACCTTCATGCGCTTCTCGTATTATTTCTTTGGCTTCTTCTTCGTCTAAGCACCTGGAATACTCAGAACAGAACCCACGACGATAAAGAACATTGGCAAGGATAAAATAGCGGGCGGACATATGCTGGATTGCTTTTCGCTCCTTCTTTGATAGTTCTGGTGGAAGCTCACTAGTTTCAATAAAGTTTTTAATATCTTGGTACCAAGGATTCTTTTTCTGAGTAGATGATTGAAAGGTTCACATCTCATGGCAAGGTTGGATATGAATCTCTGAATTGATTGCATACGTCCCTGAAGACTATGCAATTCCTTAAGAGTAGTTGGAGGTGGCATGTCAATGATGGCCTTTGCTTTAGCGGGATCCATTTCTATCCCCTTTTTGCTGACCAAGAGGCCTAGCATATTGCCTGATTCAACCCCGAAGACACATTTCTGAGGATTGAGTCTCATTTTGTAAAGAATGAGTCGCTTGAAGGCTTGACTTAAAGCATCAATATGATCTTTTTCTTCTTTGGATTTGACCAGGATGTCATCAACATATGCATCCATAGTCTTGTGCATCTGATTATGGAAAATGGCAGTCATTGCACGTTGATAGGTTGCCCCAGCATTCTTGAGCCCAAACGGCATGACTGTATAACAGAAAGTGCCCCATGGCGTAGTGAAGGATGTTTTGGATTGGTCACGAGCGGCCAACTTGATCTGATTATATCCGGAGTATCCGTCCATGAAGCAGAACATGGCATGCCCAGCCGTGCTATCAACTAGGAGATCAATATTTGGGAGTGGATAGTCATCCTTCGGAGTAGCTTTATTGAGATCGCGAAAGTCAATACAAATTCGCACTTTGCCATTTTTCTTGGGAACTGCAACGATATTCGCCAACCAGTCCGGATAATCTATTGCTCAAATGAATCCTACTTTAAGCAAGTCCTCAAGTCCTTCCTTGACCTGTTGCTCGAATCAAGGATCCATTTTTCTTAACTTCTGCTTAACAGGTTTCACATCAAGCTTCAGAACGAGTCGATGTTCCACCAATTTAGGATCTAAACCTGGCATATCTTCATAAGTCCATGCGAATACTTCTTGGTACTGCTTGAGAAAGTCGATGAGCCTTTCCTTCTCATCTATACTTAGGCTGGTGCCGATCTTGAGAATTTTCGGACTATCTTCTGAACCAATATTGATGTCCTCAGTCGGATCCTGGACTAGGGTCGATGGTTCATCATGTTTCTGAATCGCTGCAAATTCTGGCAACTCTGGAAGTGACGAATCAAATTCTGCCATTTCTTCTGACTGCTTTGTGACCTTACTGTCCTCTGCTCTTGCCCAGACCCGATGTATCTTTGCCGGTTTTGATGGGATTGAAGGATTGATGACTAATCTTTTTATCGGTTGAGAAGACATTCTGAAATTTTGAAAAGGAATAGCTTTTAGAAAAAGTTCATTCACTATGACATAAATTGCATGAGAATTAAAAAGATAAGAACAATGAATTTTGAAGACAAATTGTAGAGAAATAAGGGAAAGATGACATCCAGATAGACAAGAAAATTGGTAACTTTATTGAAGACTTGAAATGAAATGAAGACATTTAAAATGAACTGAAATGGGACATTGTTCCTACAAACTGCAGAAATCAAATGAATGAAATAGAAAAGACAGATGGTAGAAAATTTTTAATGGATCCCTTTAATGAAAACAATATTTTTATGAGATCTTTTGCCCATGAATCCCAATCCTGCCCTACGCGGATGATGATCAGGGACCACTGGCTCTAGTCGGCCATCTCCGTTCTTGCCCAATCCTTTGAAAGGCTGATAACCATGCTTCAGTAACAGGTCAAACCCTTTCTTGGTTCTAACAAATTGCGGGAAAAGAGGATGGTCCTTGAAAGTACTGTAATCGAGACGACCTCCAATCTTAAAGAAATGTGGTCCTTGCCATTAGACCATCGTTGTTGTGTGGTTTGTCTCTGATGTTGCTTCTAACTTTAGCATTTCAAGACTTTCACTGAGAACAACCTCTTCACTTTCCCTAATGCTGGGGATATCAGCAGTATAAGTTAGCCTAGGGATCATAGACTGAGGTAGCCTCTCTTCAGGATCTTCCCCCAAAACAGTAGTTATCATGCCACCTTTAGACCATTTGATGCACTGATGCAGAGTGGATGGTACGATGTTGGCATTATGAATCCATGTTCTTCCCAGTAGAAGATTATACGTTGGCGGCATGTTAACGACATGGAAAAGCATTGTATGAACAGAGTAGTTGATAAATATTTCCAGGAAGATCTTTCTCTTTGCTGTCTGTCCATGATTATCGAACCCATAAATGGTGATCGGATCCGGTGTATACTCTTCTTCTTTTATACCCAGAGCCTTGGCAGTCATTTCAGGACAAATGTTGAGGCTACTGCCTCCATCTACAAGTACGTGGGGTACAATCATTCCCCGGGTTCGCACTACAATGCACAAAGCATTGTTATGAAATGCGTGAGGTTTTGGCAGATCCTCATCTGAGAAGGTTATGGGAGCATTGGTCATGGCCTGATTAACGATCTGAGCCATGTCTTCAGGTGTGGTGCCTGGCTTGACCTTGATTTTTCACAGTAAATCGTCCAGAACTTGCTGATGCTTAGGAGAGGCACGTGCCAACTCAAGGATAGGGATATTAGAGAGGGCAGTGATTGGTCTTTGCACTGTATCGACCTTTTCTTCTGATGTTCTCCCTTTTTCCAAAGTAGATTTGACAAAGCTCTTGGGTAACCACGACATTCTTTTGGCTACCTCTGGAGATACTCCAGCGGGCTCTCGCGAAACTTTCAGCTTACTGAATGCTGAAACAAGGTCCATCTTTTGAGAACTGGATTGGGCCTTATGCAACACTAATACCTGATGTTGTACCTTGATATCGCTGCTAGGGCATGGCTAGATATGATCTTGTGGCTGAAAGGGATGATCAGATATCATTGTTGTTGAGTGCTGCAAGAAAAGCTGATTTAGAATTCCCATTTTCTCATCTTCAGCCCCTTCTACCAACAGATTTTTGTCAATATAATCTTGTATGATGTTTTTGAGAACGAAACAGTTCTCGGTATGATGTCCCACAGTTCGGTAGAACTTGCAGAATCTATCCTTCATTTTTCCCATAACCACTGGCGGGTCAGCTACCCTTGGAAGCTTAATCATATCACAGCCGAGCATATATTCTAATACTGTCTCGAGGGACTGGTCTAGAGGAGTAAACTTGCGGTTATAACTCCATCCTTCCCGCTTCGGCTTTTTCTGTGGTCTTGATCTTTGTTCGAGGGTCTGCTGTGGCTGCCTATCATATTGAATAATCGACTTGCCTTTCTGATCACTTTTGTTGGGATTTGACCCTTCTGAAGCATAACTGTGATTTTTCCCATTTCCTTTGTTCTGATTTTTGTTGTTACTGGCAGAGTAGGTAAAATGGGTTTTCTTCTTTGATTCTTGTTGATTGTTATTCTTTGTAAACATAAAACCTTCATAAGATCCGTTCTCCATACTCAACTCGAGCCATTTGGCTCGTTCTGTCAGTTCTATGAATCTCTTCGATGGAGATGTAGAAATCAGTCCCCTCAGAGGTTGCGAGAAGTTGCTCAGGATCAAAGATAGTGTGTGTCCTTCTGCTATTGGCTCACGCATCTTATTGCAAGCGGATCTCCATCTATGAATGAAATCCCTAGCCTTCTCGTTTTCCTTCTGCCTCAGACTGCAGAGATGACTGAGAGTCGAGAGTGCTTCAACATTAAATAGAAAGCGCTCAATAAATAAATTGACCACTTTGTCGAACTCTTTCAATTCTATCGGATTAATGTGCTCTGAGTACCACTTTGCTGCGGCACCTTCCAAACTGCGAGGAAAGCAGAGAAATAAGGCACGATTGTTCCTGTTGAACCTGGAACATTCTGCAAAGAATAGGGCGAGATGTGCTTTTGGATCACCTGAACCATCAAACTTGATAAATTTCTTGGGGAGATTGTCAAGATCATCATCCCCATCCAGTCCATCATAGAAGTCTTCACTTATAAAGACTCTTTTGCCCTTGTCACGAGCTTGAAGATCCTTAACCATCTTCATCACATCTTTGAGTTGGGACTGCGTAGGGTCGTCAACAGACTGATTCTTGGATTTGTAGGCTGACCCCTGCCCCTGAGTCGACCTTTTGAATTCTTGCTTGTTTTCATACTCTTTGTCAGTATCATCTGCTGATTCTGACTCATCAGACATTTTCTCATGACGATTCTGCTTTTTACTGATTTTCATATTCCTGGCTGTGTGGCCCCTATCCTTCTGTTTGATCTGAGTCTGTTCAGCACTGACTTCAGCTTGCTCTGCCAGCATCTTGGTCATCATTTTCTTGAACATGACGTACATCTGGGGATCCACGTCATCCTCTGCTTGCTGACCTTGACTACGGGGTGAGTCCATTTCCTCTTCTAACGCGACTGAGTACGTGATGCCTTCAACTGATGTGGTTTTCGTTCCGGACCTTGTATGAACCATCGAATATCACAAATATTCTTCTGAATGTCACTGGTGCTCTCTACAAGGCAGAACTGATGATTAGGCTTTTGAAAGAAATTGGGTTGGAGGAAGATATTTGTTGAGAATTTTGGTAGACAATTGAAAGAATATCCCATTACTAGGGATTGAGTCGTCGTTGGGATTACGACAATTGCATTGCCATTCTTTGCAAAATAAACAACTGAAAATATGCCTTATTACCTAGGCGAGGTCGTCAAACCAAGATGAACTGAAGATTAAAGGAATTTTATTGAAAATATGATTTTAATAATACACTTGATAAAGGGGAGGGGGACAAACAATTTTCCACCACTCCTGATAATCAGAGGACACTTGAGGACCAGGAAAAATAGTGAGAGTAACAAAAGAATCCCAGCCATGTATGGCAGAATGGTATGCTCCGGACCACTGATCTGATGTGAGATCGAACTCTGGCAAGACCCCTGATAGTGGATGAATCTCTACACGCTTCTGTCTCTGAGAGAACTGTCTGACACACCGCTCCGGATGGTAGTAGGTGCAGAAGAAGGGGCCAAGTAGCCTGAATCGCTTGCCATATGCATAAGTATATCTGGGAGGTGATTCCTGACGATCAAAGTAGTCCCATACGACCTCTTCCTCCTGAAGGTTATCGATCAAGAATCGGTATCGAGCAACTGGAAGAAGTTTTTCACCATTATATCTGAATGAGCTGGCTCGGGCTGGCACATGCCGGAGGAACCAAGATTGCAATGCATAGGTGCACCCTTCGACTAGAATCGATTCTCCAAGTGTGAAACAGGTCAACCCTCGGTATAGAAAAGCAAGTGCAGCCGTGGCTATGGAGAGGCGGCTGGTCTGTCGACTTCCCCACCTTCGTAGAAGTTGAACTATCCTGATATCCATGTAATTTCGTCCATCTGGAAAGAGAGCAAGTCCCACAGTGCATAAGACCATCGCATGCTGGATTCTCTCTCGAGTTGTCCTGGACAACGAGCTGACTTCCACAAATGCCCAATATTATCTGTAGATTTCGAGCAGGTCCACATTTTCGTTTTCATCCTCCTCGATCAATGGCCAAGACTTGCGCCTTGTCATGCGAGCTAAAGCGTCTCGGGGGTCTAGACCCTTGACATTGATCAAAAATTGTTTCTCCAGTGGATCTCCAGGCTGACCGGCTGGCTCGGGCAATCCCATGATTCCTGAAAATTCATCTATCAGCATTGTCATCTCGCCCCATGGGAACCAGAAAGTAGAAGTGCTCGGATTCCACCGTTTTGCTAGTGCATGGATCAAATTGCCGTTGACTGTCTGCTTTCCCACTGCGGATGCCAGTTCCAATCCATAATCGTCCAAGTGGTTCAGAAACATACGAGAGAAGTTCTTGAACCATGAATAGTACCACCGAGGTAAGAAGGATCCGGTGTTGAGGACTCGATGTTCAGAAAGACCTTGTCTCACCTCATAGGAGATGTGACCCTCAGGAAAGACTGAATCAAGTTGACTGTATGCCATCAGAGTAGACTGAAAAACATGAAAAATTTGGAATAAGACTTGGGAAAATATAAGGATTTTAAAAAGATGCAGGCAGGATAAAAATAAAGTAGGAAATTTGAGATCCAGAAGAACGAAAGAATGTAAATCACCTGGAGTTTTGAAGAAAATAAGGAGAATTTGGAAAAATCGTCCAGGGTTTGAATAAAACAGGAAATTTTAGACAGTATATGGAAACAGAGGGAAAAATTTATGAAAATCGTCTAGTATTTTGGAAAACTTGTGAAAAATGTAATAAAATGGAATAAAAGAAGCTAACATTCAATTATATCCTGTACAATCAAGTATGCACATACAACATTCCCTAAAATCTGACTCTAGATGCACAAGTTTTGAAATAGTTGTAGGACCTTAATCCTAACTCTAAGGTTCAAATCATCTGTGTCCAATCATGCTATGCATATATACTCGAGTCGAGGCTCGATGTACGTGGCATAAAATCAATTTCTCCGGTTCTAGGTTCAAGTTTTCCAACATCCTTGAGCACCTGCCGATATACGTTGGACTATGGCCCTTGGTACGTGGAAAGGGGGTTTTCACCCAAATAGGTGGCCCAGTTGTGAGGCTTTGTCTTGAACTATGGTTCTGAAAGAAAGCCCAGCAACGTGAAGACCGGGTAAAGATAGGTGGGGTGGTTTTTGAAAACATGATCACAAGCAAAAAAATTGGAAGGCTCTAAAACCTAAAGAAGTAGAGATTTTTTAAAATTTTTTGAAGAAGCAAACATTGTTTTCAATCAAACCTAGATTGAGGAGGGTTGTATTAGACCTAAGTCTATGTGAGCATGAAAATTTCCTCCTCAATATGGTCCTACTAAACCATACTTAGTCTATATGCAATCCATGTCAGCTAGGTTCAAGTCTAGGCTCCTAGGTTCACATGATATTCATGATGCATAAATATCACGTTTTATTAATACAATTTCACTGCATAAATGCATCATCTATAGGTTTAAAGCATACACTTAGGTGCATAATATGATTATAGAGCTTGGGTTCAAATTTCATTGAAATCGGACTTAAAACGAAGGAATTATGGCATTTACAGTGTAACGGGTCAAATATCGGATCCGATTTAAGAGATTTGGATCCAGACGCCCATTTGGACTTTGGATCTGGACCATATTACATGGATTTAACCCAGCTCCAGCCCACTTAAGTTTTATAAAAATATTTTCTAAAAACCCCCTGCAGAAAGAGGCGCCCAGGAATTATTTTTATTTTAACACTGTTTTTGAAATTAAACCTAAAGAGGCCAAAACGTCAAAAGGGAGAGGGGGCGCCCATTCCAGCTTGTCTTTTGTCTTGATTTTCGTGCCCTAGGGGCACGATTCTAACTCATCCACCTTCTCCCTAGCCACCCCTCTCATCCACCTTCTTCCTCATCCATGGAGGCCATCTTCAATGGAGACGCCACCCCCTTCTTTCATTCTTTTCTTTTCACATCTTGTCTTTCTTCTCCCCTTGCTGAAACTAATCATTGAGGTTGTCTTTTGCAGGTATTTGCAGCATTGGAGTGTTCTAGCCGTGGTAGGGGTGCAGTCTACTTCTCCATGGCCGGTCGTCTCTACCCCCGTACGGCCCTCTACACATCTTCACCACTTCTTCTTCTTCTTCCTCTTCCAGGAACACCACCACCTGTGGATCCCTGCAAAAGTACAACAAAGAGATGTTAGACAGCATCAACGAGGTTCCTCGTGGCATGGAGTCAAGCAAAGTCCGCTCTTCTCTTCATCCCCCCATTCTTCGGATCGGCCCAAGAGGTAGGTCTTCTTCTATCTTCTCTTTTAGCTAAAGCCGAAAATGTGTGTGTGTTATGTGTTTTTCGTCAGCCTTAGTATAGCTTTTGTTCGTGCAAAAGCCAGCACGTAGTGTGTTTAGGTTTTTTGTTGATGAAAATCATCTTTTTCATCCAACGATTGGTATGTTTTGAGTGTGGGCGTGTACTTTGAGTTTCGGATCTGTGTGTCTATGGTCTCTTGTGTTTTCCAAGTTCGTATATTGTGTTTAATCAAGTTTAGTATTTTAGTAAATGTGTAAATGTCATTGGATGTCTTAGACGTTTTTAGATTTTGTGAAAATGAAAAAACCGAGTGATGGTCTATTGATTTTGTGTGTTGGTCGTCCAGCCGGCTGTAGTAATTTTTTGGTAGTTCTTTAGTTTACTGTTTTCATTTCAATGTGTGAATTACTGTTTAGGTTCTAATAGATTGTAATCTTAGAGTATGTTTTAGTAGATTAATTTCTGTTTCATATTTTAGCAATAGTCGATTTTAGTAGATTCCTACTTAGCGTTTTTTTCTGATTTATTTATTTAATTTACAGCATGACTAGTTGGATTAGGTTGTTTGTTCTTAGTTAAAATTAGTAATTATAATCATGGTAGCTTAGTTTAATTTAGATGTGTCATTGTCATAGTAGTATTAGTTAAAATTAGATTTTTTCGTTTTCATAGAGGTGTAGTCGTCTTCTCCAAATGTAGGTCAGCCATTAGAGGTCCAGCAAGTTTGTAAAAGTCAGTTTGAATAGTTTGATAATATATTATAATGTCGATTTTGATTTGATTTATGTATTTCATATATTTTAGCTAATGTGTTAGTATAGTTTTAATATAATGCTTGTTTCAGTTCATGTAGATTAAAATTCTATAGGTTAGGTCAATGTTAGACGTTTTTGATGTTCATTTAGTCATAGGCTAATTAGATTGGTTAGAATTCCTGATTTTTGTTTTAGTTAACTTAGTATTAATTGAGTAATTGAATTTTGTATTTAGTATTTGATGTGATAGATTGTGTCAATTCGTATTTCCCATTCATATCCTTTGAATTATTTTGGTATAGTTACTTTAGTTAGGTTAACTCTAGTTTAGAGTAAGTAATTATTTAATAATGTAAAGTGTAGATAAGAGCAATGTGGTCTTTCAATGGAAATCCGCTTTTGGTAGAAGACCAATCCCTCTAAATTCTTGGAATTGCATTTAAGTAAATCTCAATTTCCCAATCCAGCTATAAATGAGTTACCTTTTCAAGGTTGGAAAACCTTGGGAATTCTAAAGGATCTTCTAAAAGTGTCTACACGACTTTTGGAGCATGATTTGAAATTCCAATTTTTATTTAAAGCAACCCCAAATTCGTGGAGAGCACTTAATGAGGTTATCTTTTCCAACCCAACCATTAATGCCTTCTCATTTTCAAAGTTGGAAACTCTTTGGAATTCCAAAGGGTCTTTTAATAAGGGTTACACGACTTTTGGAAATCCTTTGGAATTCCAAAGGTCCTTCCAAAAGCATTTACACGATTTTTGGGAAGTTTTGAAACTCCAAATACTCATTTAAAGCCAACCCCAAAAATCGTGTGGGATGCTTTGGGAAGGAATTTCAAAAAGAGGATTTAATGCTTGGATTTTCAAAGGAGTTCCAAAATGATTTACTCGATTTTGGCAAGAAGATAAATGCTATCTCTTTTTTTTAAAAGCTAGCCAAAATCGTATAGTGTGTTTTTGGGAAAGAATTCAAAAGGTTTTAATGCTTTTAATGCAAATATGGAAAAATGTGTGGATTTTAATAGCTGGACGGTTTTTGAAATTGAAACCTTTCCCTAGGTGCAATTAAGGCAATAAAGAGGAGAGGGTTCATACCAAATTCGTGGATTGCTATCTTTAAAGCCCTATTTAGTATTGCTTAGATTGATTTAGTCTTAATTAGGTGTTACTTAAATTAGTAATGTAGTAATAGTATAGATTTTAGAAATTCGTGTATTCTAATTAGGTTAGTGTTTATGGAATTAAATTAGGTTTGTAAAAGTCGTGTATACTTATTTAAGTAGGTGCTAACATTAGTTTCTATTTAATGTAGGAGTTGATTTAGATTTTAGGAATTAACATTAGTGTGTAATTACCATATTTGATGACTCTAGGGTGGCGTGTAATTTAAAGCCATATCCTTAACCGACCCCCTAGTCTAACTATAGTTTATCCTCAACTAACCTTAATTAGTTAGTTAATTCTAATTAGTTAACGCTAGTAGTTAGTCAAACCTACTTAACCCAAACCGACCTACTTATTCAATCCTAGTTAACCCTTACCTAACCCTAGTTAGTTCTAACCGACCCTCCTTAACCAATCCTATAGCTAACCCTAGTTAGTATTTAGTTATAGTTAGATTAAACATTAGTTAGTTAGACTAATTAACCCTAGTCGACCTTAGCTAACCATAGGTATTAACCCTACCTAATCCAAGTCGCCACCCTCAACTAACCATAGTTACATAGTTAACCGACCCATTAGTTAACCTTAATTAGTTACCCCTACCTTAGTTAGTTAGGAAGTAACCCTAAGGTGGCGTGTAATCAAAGTCCTATCCTAAACCGCCCCTAACCTTAAGTAGCCGACCGTAGTTAGTTAAACCCTAGTTACTAGTTAGAATCTAACCCTAGTTAGTGTAACCGTAGATTAGTAGTTGTGTTATTAGGTTAGAATTAACATTAGATTAATTAGTTCATTAGGTAATCATGTTAGTTAGATTATGTTAGATTTAGTTAGATTTGTCATTTAGGTTAGATAGTTAGTGTTTAATTTAGTTAGTAAGTAATTTTAGCTAGTTAGACTAACCGTAAGTTAGAATTAATAATAGAATAGATAGTTAATTTAGTTAGTGATATTAGATGTTATAAATTAGGTTCAATTAGAGTGTAGATTAATTTAGATATCTTATTTAGAGTATTAGTGAGTTTAGGTTATGGTATTGCTCAGAATTTATAACTTAGTTTAATTGTTATTGTTTGCTGTAGTTTAACAGTAGGATAGGTTCAGTTAGGACTGTTTTTATACGTAATTCAATGTCCAAATGTCAAATGTGGATTAAAAGGGATGAATAGTGCATTGAACCAAAACCCTAATTTTTACCCGATCGTGCACTAGCTAGTTCATGTGGATTTTTCGTGAGTTTTCTGAATATTATTTTTCTATTCTCCACATTGGTGTGTTAACTGTCTGCAGACCAAATTTCAGCTCGATCCGAGTTGATTTGGTCTGGTTTTTAAGCGTATTATGAAAACAGCTTTTTCTGATTTTGAAATTTCGGGTCCAGCGATTTCCCAAATTATCCTGATTTTGAAACGCTTCGTTATGGAGATCCAAAACGTATTTTTCACTTCTGTAAAATGTGTCAGTTCCTTGGATCTGTCTTTTACAGAATAGAAGTTATTTGACGAATTTTGGAATTCGTTTGACCCCTCAAACAGTCATTTTGCGAAAAGCTGTCAGAATCCATTTTTGCCTTCTTTAGGGACAAAACAGTCTTTTAACTATTTGTCTGATTTCGTGTAGTTTTACTGTTTTCTAGCAGTGTAGTTAGTGTATTAACAGTATTTAGAGTAATTAGAGTTATTTAGTTTAATTAGTTTACTTAGTTAGTATAATTTTAGTTTTAGATATTTAAATTAACTGTAGTTTAATTTAGAAATAGTATAGAATTAGTTGTAGATGTAATTTAGATTAATTTTTGATTTAATTACTGATTTTGTGTTCTTCTTGTGTAGGTTGTTGAGTTAGAACAGTTTCACAAGGGTAATTCAATTATAATGTGCAACTGCACTTGATGTGAAAAGACAGAAATGCCCCTGGAGACCTGCAGAAGACTTAGCCTCCGATTTCATTTTATTTTCATAGTTTAGAATGTTATTTAATGTAACTTGTAAACATTGACATAGTTGTAAACTTTGTTTTTATTAATAAAGTGTTATTTTAGAATTAATTCAGAATGTTCCCGTTCCCTATGGATTCGACCCGTACTCGCCACTTCGGTGGAAAGTCGGTTTTATATCTTTGGTTGACGATTTCCCATGTATTTCATTGAAAAATAATGTTTAAAAATATCATTTCAAAATATCAACCAAATTTTGGCGCCGTTGCCGGGGAACGGTGATATATTATGAATATTTCTGAGATATCATTTTATTAATATATGTGTTTAGTGTAGTTTAGTTTGTTTTAATTGTTTTAGTTAGTATAGAATTAACATAATTAGAAAAATATAGGGTTCATTTGCTGTTTTTGATAAGATTCACTGAATTCCATGCTTCAATGATATATTAAACAGTTGAGTCTTAGATAAAATAATGTGAATTCTTGTATTTACTGATTTTCTGATTTAGAATATATCTTTTATTTCATAGAGTAATTAACTTAGTTTAACATTGTTAACATAGATTGCATAGATTAATTAAATAATTTTAACATAGTTTAGTGGTTTAACTCTCTGATTTAGAGTAGATTCTTTTATTTCATAGATTAATTAGTTTAGTTTAACATAGTTTAAAATAGCATAGTTGCTAATTTACTGATTTAGACCTAGATTTAGGTTTACTAATTGCATTGATATATTATTCTGACATAGTCTAGTCGTTTTATGTATTAGTGTTCTTATGTTAGTAACTATAGTGTATGATGTATCATATGTACATTATAATAAAGTAGTTAGTATTCATGTATTTTATTCTGAATTTTATTTTGATTTCATCTGAATTTCATTGTTTACATGTATGAACACCCGATCCATCAATGTGTGAGTTCAAGTAAATCGGATATGAAGAAGTCTTCAAGAGTAGAGCATTGACCAGATAAGCAGAAAACTATGCATTTGTACATGCATAGTGGTAGTGCAGAGTCCAGTCAATCGACAACTCCAGAGGATCGAGCATACCAGGTTGTATCAATCCTTTCTCCTTATTCATTTTATTGTTCTGTAGTGTGCATCTGCATTGCATGATTGCATTATTCTGTATGCCACTAGGGACAGTGTCATTTAAGCATGGGGGGATGGTTTAGATGCACAAATTTTAAAAAATTTTCTTTATGTCTGTTTGCTTTAAACTCATAAAAAGTAGGTCTTTTAAGAACAATTTGTAACATTTATGATTGTATTTCTCCATGATCTGACAATTTAGAAATGTATAAGCCCCATGTAAAATTTTTTTTCTTATCTGATTTAAATAGAGTAGTTGTTTATGAAATAGAAAAGAAAAGATAGTATTTGATATGTTAGAAAGTTTTGATTCACTTAAGTATAAGTATGCACAGTGTGTTTTATGAGAAAAATGAGCAATTGAATTATGTTTTTGAAAAATGAGCTTAATAGTATAGAGCTACGTTTAGTTGTTGATTTCTTCGTGAATCCAAGTAGTAGAACTCAGACACGAGTTGAAATGTTTGAGTCTCTTACGAAATGGATAACAAAGGAGATCATTCTCTTATCCAGTTGATATCTGTGGCCTTTGTAGTTCGAGTAAGTAGAATCTGAAGGGTGTTTTACACCTGGTGCCCTAAAGCCAGCTGGTTTAGGAGTCATCGATTTGAAAACTTGTTACATGGATTGCATAGAAAGCCTAAGAGATAGAGACATTGCATGTGATGAGAGGAAAACTATATGTATACTATTAGACTAAAAGGTTTAGTGACTCGAGCAATTAAGTCCGAGGGATACTTTGTATCTAGTGCCCTAAGACCGGCCGGCTTGGGAGTCACTGACCTAAAGCTCGCTACACGGGTTACGAGACTGGATATTCGAAATAGTGCTCAATTTAGAAGAATGAAAAAGAGTAAAAAATAGAATATCAAAAAGAAAAAGAATGAGTTTAAGGAGAGAAATTCAATGCTTATGAATAATTAATGAATTATTGTGCAGAAAATATACAGGTGAGGATAAATGAGTAAAACATGATAGTACTTGATTTTCTGAGAAAATTCATAAATAATTATAAGTTTAGAGAAGGGAAAGAAAAATGATTTTTACTATGGTGGCATAGAAATTTTTGAATTTGTTTTGAAAATGTAGATTACATGAAATATTTGTTTACAATAAGTTCTTAATTGCCTATTATTTTTGAAAAATTATTCATGCATGATTTTGATGTTTGTGGGTAGCATCTCTGCAAACCCTCACGAGACCTTACTCGTCCACTGGGGTAACCCAGGGGTTTAAAGGGCTTGTTGCATAAGCTAAAAGCAACCGTGATTCCTATGAAAGTGAGTTAGTTTATTTCTTTAGTATTTTTTTTTTATTTAATAAGAGCTTTCATGATTATTGGGTAGTCCATATTTTTATTGCATGTTAGAGTGTATTGCTAGGGACTAGCAATTATTCTAGCATGGGGGTATTTGATGATGCATAAATATCACATTTTATTAATACAATTTCATTGCATAAATGCATCATCTATAGGTTTAAAGCATACACTTAGGTGCATAATATGATTATAGAGCTTGGGTTCGAATTTCATTGAAATCGGACTTAAAACGAAGGAATTATGGCATTTACAGTGTAACGGGTCAAATATCGGATCCGATTTGAGAGATTTGGATCCAGATGCCCATTTGGACTTTGGATCTGGACCATATTACATGGATTTCACCCAGTTCCAGCCCACTTAAGTTTTATAAAAATATTTTCTAAAAACCCCCTACAGAAAGAGGCGCCCAGGAATTATTTTTATTTTAACACTGTTTTTGAAATTAAACCTAAAGAGGCCAAAACGTCAAAAGGGAGAGGGGGCGCCCATTCCAGCTTGTCTTTTGTCTTGATTTTCGTGCCCTAGGGGCACGATTCTAACTCATCCACCTTCTCCCTAGCCGCCCCTCTCATCCACCTTCTTCCTCATCCATGGAGGCCATCTTCAATGGAGACGCCACCCCCTTCTTTCATTCTTTTCTTTTCACATCTTGTCTTTCTTCTCCCTCTGCTGAAACTAATCATTGAGGTTGTCTTTTGCAGGTATTTGCAGCATTGGAGTGTTCTAGCCGTGGTAGGGGTGCAGTCTACTTCTCCATGGCCGGTCGTCTCTACCCCCGTACGGCCCTCTACGCATCTTCACCACTTCTTCTTCTTCTTCCTCTTCCCGGAACACCACCACATGTGGATCCCTGCAAAAGTACAACAAAGAGATGTTAGACAGCATCAACGAGGTTCCTCGTGGCATGGAGTCAAGCAAAGTCCGCTCTTCTCTTCATCCCCCCATTCTTCGGATCGGCCCAAGAGGTAGGTCTTCTTCTATCTTCTCTTTTAGCTAAAGCCGAAAATGTGTGTGTGTTATGTGTTTTTCGTCAGCCTTAGTATAGCTTTTGTTCGTGCAAAAGCCAACACGTAGTGTGTTTAGGTTTTTTGTTGATGAAAATCATCTTTTTCATCCAACGATTGGTATGTTTTGAGTGTGGGCGTGTACTTTGAGTTTCGGATCTGTGTGTCTATGGTCTCTTGTGTTTTCCAAGTTCGTATATTGTGTTTAATCAAGTTTAGTATTTTAGTAAATGTGTAAATGTCATTGGATGTCTTAGACGTTTTTAGATTTTGTGAAAATGAAAAAACCGAGTGATGGTCTATTGATTTTGTGTGTTGGTCGTCCAGCCGGCTGTAGTAATTTTTTGGTAGTTCTTTAGTTTACTGTTTTCATTTCAATGTGTGAATTACTGTTTAGGTTCTAATAGATTGTAATCTTAGAGTATGTTTTAGTAGATTAATTTCTGTTTCATATTTTAGCAATAGTCGATTTTAGTAGATTCCTACTTAGCATTTTTTTCTGATTTATTTATTTAATTTACAGCATGACTAGTTGGATTAGGTTGTTTGTTCTTAGTTAAAATTAGTAATTATAATCATGGTAGCTTAGTTTAATTTAGATGTGTCATTGTCATAGTAGTATTAGTTAAAATTAGATTTTTTCGTTTTCATAGAGGTGTAGTCGTCTTCTCCAAATGTAGGTCAGCCATTAGAGGTCCAGCAAGTTTGTAAAAGTCAGTTTGAATAGTTTGATAATATATTATAATGTCGATTTTGATTTGATTTATGTATTTCATATATTTTAGCTAATGTGTTAGTATAGTTTTAATATAATGCTTGTTTCAGTTCATGTAGATTAAAATTCTATAGGTTAGGTCAATGTTAGACGTTTTTGATGTTCATTTAGTCATAGGCTAATTAGATTGGTTAGAATTCCTGATTTTTGTTTTAGTTAACTTAGTATTAATTGAGTAATTGAATTTTGTATTTAGTATTTGATGTGATAGATTGTGTCAATTCGTATTTCCCATTCATATCCTTTGAATTATTTTGGTATAGTTACTTTAGTTAGGTTAACTCTAGTTTAGAGTAAGTAATTATTTAATAATGTAAAGTGTAGATAAGGGCATGTGGTCTTTCAATGGAAATCCGCTTTTGGTAGAAGACCAATCCCTCTAAATTCTTGGAATTGCATTTAAGTAAATCTCAATTTCCCAATCCAGCTATAAATGAGTTACCTTTTCAAGGTTGGAAAACCTTGGGAATTCTAAAGGATCTTCTAAAAGTGTCTACACGACTTTTGGAGCATGATTTGAAATTCCAATTTTTATTTAAAGCAACCCCAAATTCGTGGAGAGCACTTAATGAGGTTATCTTTTCCAACCCAACCATTAATGCCTTCTCATTTTCAAAGTTGGAAACTCTTTGGAATTCCAAAGGGTCTTTTAATAAGGGTTACACGACTTTTGGAAATCCTTTGGAATTCCAAAGGTCCTTCCAAAAGCATTTACACGATTTTTGGGAAGTTTTGAAACTCCAAATACTCATTTAAAGCCAACCCCAAAAATCGTGTGGGATGCTTTGGGAAGGAATTTCAAAAAGAGGATTTAATGCTTGGATTTTCAAAGGAGTTCCAAAATGATTTACTCGATTTTGGCAAGAAGATAAATGCTATCTCTTTTTTTTAAAAGCTAGCCAAAATCGTATAGTGTGTTTTTGGGAAAGAATTCAAAAGGTTTTAATGCTTTTAATGCAAATATGGAAAAATGTGTGGATTTTAATAGCTGGACGGTTTTTGAAATTGAAACCTTTCCCTAGGTGCAATTAAGGCAATAAAGAGGAGAGGGTTCATACCAAATTCGTGGATTGCTATCTTTAAAGCCCTATTTAGTATTGCTTAGATTGATTTAGTCTTAATTAGGTGTTACTTAAATTAGTAATGTAGTAATAGTATAGATTTTAGAAATTCGTGTATTCTAATTAGGTTAGTGTTTATGGAATTAAATTAGGTTTGTAAAAGTCGTGTATACTTATTTAAGTAGGTGCTAACATTAGTTTCTATTTAATGTAGGAGTTGATTTAGATTTTAGGAATTAACATTAGTGTGTAATTACCATATTTGATGACTCTAGGGTGGCGTGTAATTTAAAGCCATATCCTTAACCGACCCCCTAGTCTAACTATAGTTTATCCTCAACTAACCTTAATTAGTTAGTTAATTCTAATTAGTTAACGCTAGTAGTTAGTCAAACCTACTTAACCCAAACCGACCTACTTATTCAATCCTAGTTAACCCTTACCTAACCCTAGTTAGTTCTAACCGACCCTCCTTAACCAATCCTATAGCTAACCCTAGTTAGTATTTAGTTATAGTTAGATTAAACATTAGTTAGTTAGACTAATTAACCCTAGTCGACCTTAGCTAACCATAGGTATTAACCCTACCTAATCCAAGTCGCCACCCTCAACTAACCATAGTTACATAGTTAACCGACCCATTAGTTAACCTTAATTAGTTACCCCTACCTTAGTTAGTTAGGAAGTAACCCTAAGGTGGCGTGTAATCAAAGTCCTATCCTAAACCGCCCCTAACCTTAAGTAGCCGACCGTAGTTAGTTAAACCCTAGTTACTAGTTAGAATCTAACCCTAGTTAGTGTAACCGTAGATTAGTAGTTGTGTTATTAGGTTAGAATTAACATTAGATTAATTAGTTCATTAGGTAATCATGTTAGTTAGATTATGTTAGATTTAGTTAGATTTGTCATTTAGGTTAGATAGTTAGTGTTTAATTTAGTTAGTAAGTAATTTTAGCTAGTTAGACTAACCGTAAGTTAGAATTAATAATAGAATAGATAGTTAATTTAGTTAGTGATATTAGATGTTATAAATTAGGTTCAATTAGAGTGTAGATTAATTTAGATATCTTATTTAGAGTATTAGTGAGTTTAGGTTATGGTATTGCTCAGAATTTATAACTTAGTTTAATTGTTATTGTTTGCTGTAGTTTAACAGTAGGATAGGTTCAGTTAGAACTGTTTTTATACGTAATTCAATGTCCAAATGTCAAATGTGGATTAAAAGGGATGAATAGTGCATTGAACCAAAACCCTAATTTTTACCCGATCGTGCACTAGCTAGTTCATGTGGATTTTTCGTGAGTTTTCTGAATATTATTTTTCTATTCTCCACATTGGTGTGTTAACTGTCTGCAGACCAAATTTCAGCTCGATCCGAGTTGATTTGGTCTGGTTTTTAAGCGTATTATGAAAACAGCTTTTTCTGATTTTGAAATTTCGGGTCCAGCGATTTCCCAAATTATCCTGATTTTGAAACGCTTCGTTATGGAGATCCAAAACGTATTTTTCACTTATGTAAAATGTGTCAGTTCCTTGGATCTGTCTTTTACAGAATAGAAGTTATTTGACGAATTTTGGAATTCGTTTGACCCCTCAAACAGTCATTTTGCGAAAAGCTGTCAGAATCCATTTTTGCCTTCTTTAGGGACAAAACAGTCTTTTAACTATTTGTCTGATTTCGTGTAGTTTTACTGTTTTCTAGCAGTGTAGTTAGTGTATTAACAGTATTTAGAGTAATTAGAGTTATTTAGTTTAATTAGTTTACTTAGTTAGTATAATTTTAGTTTTAGATATTTAAATTAACTGTAGTTTAATTTAGAAATAGTATAGAATTAGTTGTAGATGTAATTTAGATTAATTTTTGATTTAATTACTGATTTTGTGTTCTTCTTGTGTAGGTTGTTGAGTTAGAACAGGTTCACAAGGGTAATTCAATTATAATGTGCAACTGCACTTGATGTGAAAAGACAGAAATGCCCCTGGAGACCTGCAGAAGACTTAGCCTCTGATTTCATTTTATTTTCATAGTTTAGAATGTTATTTAATGTAACTTGTAAACATTGACATAGTTGTAAACTTTGTTTTTATTAATAAAGTGTTATTTTAGAATTAATTCAGAATGTTCCCGTTCCCTATGGATTCGACCCGTACTCGCCACTTCGGTGGAAAGCCGGTTTTATATCTTTGGTTGACGATTTCCCATGTATTTCATTGAAAAATAATGTTTAAAAATATCATTTCAAAATATCAACCAGATATCATGAAATAAAAGCTGACATTCCATGGAACACGATTTTGACAATTTGAACTAAGTTAAGGACACAATTGATCAGGCGAAGTCAGGTCCCATCACGGTCGCCAAACCTGTTATCATCGCAAAATTTTTACTTTTTGTGAGTCAAACTGACATTTGAAAAAGTTTTTGAAAATAACTCGCCTCTGTTTTAAAATACGAAATAATTCCGAAGAATGGCACTCGCCTGTCGGTACGAGGTTCAACCGTTCCTGGCGCATTTACTAGGGGTAATTGAACCAAGGATCAATTGTATGCTTAACTTTGCTCAACTTGTCTAAATCATATTCTATTTCCTAAATGCACAAAGAATCAGGCATGTGCTATTGTAAACACCCCAAATTTTCACCCTCATCCAGTGTTTGTCCATTTCATAAGTCACTACAGATCATTGCATGTCATTGCATGTATTCTGCATAGCATTGCATGTCATTGCATAGCATTGCATGTCATTGCATCTCATTTTCGAGATCCAACACTCCTGTTTTCAAAACATTCAATCCAGATTTGAATTTTAAAGCTTTATTTCAAAATCAATTTCAAAATCTGGGTTTTTATTCAATACTCTGTCATTTTCCAACCCCAGGACTTTATATTTCGAAATATTTTCTCAAGGAAACAATCTGGATTCATTTCAAATTCAAATTTTAATCGATTTCAATTCACAGATGAGACCCATTGTGGTGGTGTCGCTTCTGAATTCCTCTATTCATTAAATTTCTCAAATTTTTGAAAGTTTCAGTCCGATTAGGACTCTGTCTCAGAGTCCTAATCCAGTCAGGAGTCTGTTTTGAAGTCTGTTTTACTTCCATTTTTAATCTTTTTCGTTTGTTTTCGAAATTTAGGTCATTTTACAGAGTCCAGTTAGTTCAGGATTCTATTTTAGAGTTCGGTCGAGTTAGGAGTCTAACCCTGACTGTATTTTCTGACTTATTTCATCATTTCTTGATAAAATCTTTTGAAAATTCTTTCATTTGGCTTTTAAAATCTAAAACCTCAGAGTCCTAAGGGTTCAGGACTCTAACCCGGAGTTCCAGTTCGCTTGAGACCCTATTTTCAAAGATCTTGAATTTCAAATGTCAATTTTAACCCCTTTTCAAAGCCATTTTCAGTGTTTATTTCAAAAATGTTCAAAATTCGATGTGGGCCCACTCAGTTGGCACCATATCCAGAGGAATGCTAACTCAGTTAGGACCTTATGCCATTTCAAAAATCCTAATTTTAAGTTTACTTTTGAAAATCTTTTGAAAACTCCTTCAATTTCAAGTTTTAAAATCACTTTTTGAAAAACTCAAGTAGGGCCCACTCGGGGTGGCGCCATATTCGAGTAAGTCAGGGCTAGACTAGGGTTAGTTGATGTCTTGGTTAGTGTTAGAGGTTTAGAAGAGTCAAAACCATTTTGAAAACTCATTTTGAAAATTAGTTTTTAAAACTAGTGTTTTTAAATGTTTTTAAAGGTGTTTTAAAAACCCAAATGTGAAAGATGCCAAGTGGCATCACATTTGGGGGTTTTCTAGGTTTAGTTAGGGGCTAATTAGGGATTAATTAGAGTCCCACCTAGGTTAGAAAACCACAAAAATCGTTGCCTTTAGTGGATTTATTAGAAAGAGTCCTAAAAAATGAAAAACCTCTTAATTAACCCTAATTAAGTGACTTTTGAAAAACTATAAAAAGGGACCTAAGGGGGGCCAAAAGGAGGGCTCTTTTCTCTCAAATTTTCGTGGCCTCTCTCTCCTCTCCAGCACCTCCACCTTCCTTCATTGCAGCTGCAAGCACCAAGGTAATATTTTTAATATTTTTTAGTTTTATTTAATACTTTTTCATGTTTTAAATCAATTTTAGCCGTTGGTGTCATCCCCTTCATGGATTAAACCATGGATTCAACCTCAAGAACCATCAAGAATCAGCAAGAACACTCCAAGAAGGTGATCTAACTCTGTTTTGGATGACTTACAGAGATTTTAATCCATTAGAATTGATTTTAACATGATTCTTTGCATTATTAACCAATAAAATATATGATTTACCCTTTTTAATGGGTTAAATCTATGTTTTAAAGGTGATATCAAATTCCAGCCATTGATTCCCTGTTTTTAATTTATTTTCATGGTTTATTCATGTTTTTTTTACGTTCTACAGCATAAAAATAATTTTTATTTACTGTTTTATGGTTTATTTTATTTATTTACATTAGTTAATGCATGGTTTGTCAAGTTTCTTAAATTTCTGTGTGTTTTAGGTTTAGAACAGTAAAAATAATGTTATTTCGGATTGAAGTTCTCATTGTTTAGTTTTGATTTTTTTATATGTTGTGCATACATGAGTTATTGAGTTACTGTAGAAAAATCAGAGGTTTTGGATCTCGGGAACCCTGTCAAAAAAATCAGACATCAAATCGGGTTTTTAAAGCTTTAAAATCTTGGTTAAAATCAAGAAGGTAACTTGCTGTGATGATATTTCTCTCATCTTATATCCGATTTTAGATCTGTAAAGTGCTATGGATTCACATTGAATAGATCTGTCTGCTGTGAAATTTTAGGATTTTTTGATCACTGTTTAGTATTTTTCCTCTTTTAGAGAATCTGTTTTTAAATTTAAATCTCGTTAGGGTTTACCAAAACCCTAACCAGACTTGTGTTAGTCATAAATCCCAAACTACAGATCCGATTCATGATCTGTAAAAAATGAGTATTGTTATTTTTCTGTCTACTGTTCACCACTAAAATTTCAGAGATTTTTGTTTAGGATTGATATTTATGTCTGTATTTTCAATCTGGAATAGCTGTTTTAATCCCTGTTAAGAGTGAAATATGTTAGCTCAGATTGCCGGAAGGGTTTCTCCCTAACCGGAGATGATTTTTCCGATCTGTAAATTGGGAAATCTCTGTTTTTTTTTTTAGTTAGTCTCTGTAAAATTTCATAAATTTCCATGGAGATTTGACTCCTGGTTCAGGTTTTGGACTGAGACTGGTTGGTGAATTAGGTCAAAAATAGCATATTTTAGGGTTTAATGCAATTTTCGGATTAATTTAATGTCAAAAAATTATTTTTATAATTTAAATTCAATATTAGGGTTATAACAAGTGCAGGTACCAATTTTTATGGATTTTGTAATCCATTTGATGGCTGAATTAAGCAAATTGCAAAACCGGGTTCCTGAAAGATCCAAAACACTGCTAAAATCACAGTTTTTATGATATTGTTGGATTTTCGTGCATAAGCATATATTTTTAGGGTTTAATCATGTTCATAATCATATTAGGATGCTTTAGGTTTAATTTGATGCTCATTTGATTTCATTTAGTGCATAAAACCTAAGTTTTTACCAAAAATCTATTTCTAAAAACCTTGATTTCAAGGCCATAGTCTTGCTATCGGGGGCAATTTGGTCATTTGACCTAAATTTCGAAATCCCTAGCCCTAATTTCATATTTTTAATCATGTCATAGCATATTTGGTTTGAGTTTATTCCATTAAAATTTCAAAATTTGCATTTTATCAAAATATCTTTCTAAAAACCCTAATTTCAAGGTCATAGTCTTGTTATTAGGGGTATTTTGGTCATTTTGACCACAATTTCGAAATTTCATATCTTATCTTTCATATTTATTCCATTTTATTTCATACTTTATCATTTTTATTTAAGGGAATCATGGAAGAGGCTTATATCTAGCAAAATCCAACAATTTCCTGATATTGTTGGATAAATCTAGAAAAGCCAACATATTTTCATTAACCAAGTTTTCTAGTTTTGCAGGTACATTGAAGACTTTATTTTTCATGTATTTAAATTTCAATAGTGATGTAATTTGTAATTAAACTTTGGAATAAGAATTTACCTTTCCTGCTTAGCTTAGGTTGCATTGCATATAGTTTATTTTTTTTAATAATGTTAATGTGTGATGGATGATGATTCATGCATATTCAAACTCACCATGGTTTACACGAATGGCACATGCACTAGCTTCTATGAAGTTTATAAACTTGGTGGAATTTGTATTTATGGCCATAGTCAGAATACGAATGATACTCAGATTTATAATCTTCACATTAGCCACATTCAGCCTACACTCTTAGGCTAACTTCAAAAATGCACTGCATTTCTCAAAAATACAAAAAGTATTTCTCAATTCCTCAAAATCATATTCATTCATTTCATGCATTTGCCAATTCCAATTCAAAATTTCAATTCAAAGAAGTTCGTTTTCTCAAAATCTCCTAAGTCTTATAGCAAAATCGATTTTCCCAAAGGCATTGAATTTCAAAGAATATTTCAAGTGTTTTTCTCAAGTTCATAAACTCAATCTTCCAAAGTTATGCAGTCAATTTCAAAGTTTGAAGTTAGAATTTTTCTAAGTCTTATTCAAAAGAATATGGATTTGCCAATGATATTTCAAATATTTCCCAAGTTCCAAATTCAAATTTTCTAAGTTAGAATTTCAATTTCAAAGTTTGAATTCAGAGAAATCAAGTCTCTCAGAGTCGATTTCACCAAATGTCAAGGATTTCTCAAAATCGATTTTTATTTCTCTCAGAAATATTTTTTAAGTTCTAATTCACGATTTTCCATGTGATATCATTTCCAAGATTTACAAAGCAAACATCATGTTTTCAAATGTGCAATTTTTGAAAATTCATAGCACATGCCTGATTCTATGTGCATTTAGAAATTAGAATATGATTTAGACAAGTTGAATAGAGTAGAGCATAAGATTGATCCTTGGTTCAATTACCCCTGTTAAAGGTGGCAGGAACGGTTGAACCTCGTACCGACAGGCGAGTCCCATTCTTCGGAATTTTCCCGCATTTTAAAAACGGAGGCGAGTTATTTTCAAAAATCTTTTTCAAAGGTCAGTTTGATTCGCAAAAGTTAAAAATTTTGCGATGATAACAGCTATGAATTTCTGAAAATGCATATTTGAAAACATGATGTTTGCTTCAAAGATTGGAAAATATTTGGAGATTCTTGGAAAATATAACACTTGGAAAATCGTGAATCATGGTCGAGATATTGTATCTGAGAAAGTGAAAATCGATTTCTGAAGAATCTAGAGGTTTTGTGAAAATTGATTTTGAGAAATGTGAAATAACTTTGGAAAACTTGATTTCTTTGAATTAGAACTTTGAAATTGAAACTATAACTTAGAAAAATCGAATTTGGAACTTGGGAAATACTTGAAATATCATTGGCAAATCCATATTTTGAGAAAATCGATTTTTGAATAAGACTTATAAATTTTTTTGAGAAAATTGATTTATCTGAATTGAAATTGGAATTTGCAAATGCATGAATTGAATGAATATGGATTTGAAAGACTTGATTTTGAGGAATTGAGAAAATCCTTTTTGTATTTTTGATAAATGCAATGCATTTTGAAGTTAGCCTAAGAGTATAGGCTGAATGTGGCTAATACGAAGATTGCAAATCTGGGTATCATTCGTATTCTGACTATGGCCATAAATACAAATTCCACCAAGTTTGTCAACTCCATAAGAGCTAGTGCACGTGCCATTCGTGTATACCATAGTGAATTGGTAAAAATATGCATGAATTGGCATACATAGCAGTTATATATCAAAGTTTAAAACTATATGCAATGCATCCTATTCCATGCAGGAATTGAAATTCTTATTCCAAAATTAATTATAATTTACATCACTAATCAAATTTAAATACTGGAAATAAAATCTTCAATGTACCTGCACAACTAGAAAGCTTGGTTAGTGAATATATGTTGGCTTTTCTAGGTTTATCTAGTAATATCTTGAAATTACTAGATTTTGCTAGATATAAGCCTTCTGCCATGATTCCTTTAAATCAAAATGATGAAATATGAAATAAAATTGAACAAATAAGAAAGATAAGATATGAAATTTCAAAATTGGGATCAAAATGACAAAAATACCCCTAATAACAAGACTATGGCCTTGAAATCAGGGTTTTCAGAAATAGATTTTATAACATGTAACTTTTGAAATACAAATAATGACAAATTGAACTAAGTAAGATATGACATGATTAAAAATATTAAAATTAGGGTTTAGAATTTCAAAATTGAGGTCAAATGACCAAATTATCCCTGATAGCAAGACTATGGCCTTGAAATCAGGGTTTTCTGAAATAGATTTTGATAAAAACTTGAGATTTATGATAGAAATAAACACAAAATCAAACATGAAACATACTAACATAATTATAAACATGAACAAACCCTAAAAACATGCACTTGTGCACGAAAATCAAGAAATATCATGAAATTTGTGATTTTGGCAGTGTTTTTGGATCTTTCAGGTACCCTGTTTTGCAATTTGATTAATTCAGGCATCAAATGAATTCTAAATTTCATACAAATTGGCACAGACTATTAGACCCGCTTTACTATATGGTACGGAATGTTGGGCTGCCAAGAGACATCATATTCAAAAAATGAGTGTAGCTGAGATGCGGATGCTTAGATGGATGTGTGGAAATACAATAAAAGATAAGATTCGGAACGAAGAGATACGTAAGAAGGTAGGTGTTGCACCCATTGAAAATAAGATGCGAGAGAATCGTTTACGGTGGTTTGGACATATTCGGCGAAGGCTTAATGATGCTCCAGTTAGAAGGTTGGAGAAATGGGAAAATATATTAGTTAAAAGAGGTCGGGGTAGGCCTAGGAAGACTTGGATGGAGATGATAGGAAAGGATATGAATGCTTTGAACCTCACCGAGGACATGGCGTTGGATAGAAATGATTGGAGGAAAAGGATTCATGTGGAAGACCCAAAATGAATTTCTTTTTTGGTTCATATCGCTGACCCCAATTGTTTTGGGATGAAGGCGTAGTTGTTGTTGTTGTTGTTGTATACAAATTGGCACAGACACTTATTATAACCCTAAAATCAGATTGGAATTGCAAAAATAAATTTTCTGACATTATTTTAATCCGAAAATTGCATTAACAACCTAAAATAAGCTATTTTTAAACTAGGTCACATACCAGTTTTAGAGTTAGATCCGAATCAGGAGTCAATCCTCCATGAAAACTTCTGAATTTTTACAAAGATAAACTAAGAAAAAAAATAGATATTTCCCAATTTACATATTGGAAAAAACATCTTCGATTAGGGAGAAACCCTTCCGGCAATCTGATCTAGAATCTAACAAACCTAACAGGGGTTAAAACAGCTACTTCAGATTGAAAATACAGACATAAATATCCAATTAATCAAAAATTTCTGAAATTTTAACAGTAAACAGTAGACAGAAAAATAATAATACTCACTTTTTACAGATCATGAATCGGATCTGTGGTTTGGGATTTATGAATAACACAAGTCTGATTAGGGTTTTGGTAAACCCTAACGAGTTTTAAATTTAAAATCACACTTTCTGTCAGAGGAAAAATACTGAATAGATATCAAAAAATCTCAAAATTTCAAAGTAGATATATCTAATCAATATAAATCCATGGCACTTTACAGATCTCAAATCGGATATAGGATAAGAAAAATATCATCACAGCAAGTTACCTTCCTGATTGTAACAACGATTTTAAAGCTTTAAAAACCCGATTTGATGTCTGATTTTTCTGACAGGGTTCCCGAATCTCAAAAAACTCTGATTTTTTTACAATAGTTCAATTACATATGCATGTATCACATATAAAAAAATCAGCAATTAACAGTGAATATTTCAATCCGAAACAGCATGCTCTTTTCTGTTCTAAACTAAAAACACACAGAAATCTAATAAACTTGAGAAAACATGCATTAACTAATGAAAAACAATAAAATAAACACTAAAACAGTAAAATAAAATATATTCCTATGCTGTAAAACATGTAATAAACATGGATAAACAAATAAATAAATAAAATACAGGGAATCAATGGCTGAAATTTGATATTACCTTTAAAAGCATGGATTTAACCCATTAAAAGGGTAAATCACATGTTTTATCGGTTAATAATATAAAAAATAATGCAATAAACGATTCTAATGGATTAGAATCATGAAAAACAGCATGAAATAGAGTTAGATCATCTTCTTGAATTGATTTTTGGGGTTCTTGGATGAAATCCATGAACACAAGAGTTTCCATGGTGAAATCTATTGAAAAATCATAAAAAATTAATAAAAAATTAATAAAATAATATTAAATAACTCACCTTGGGAATGCAGCTGCAATGGAGGAAGGTGGAGGTGCTTGAGAGGAGAGCGAAGCCACGAAAATTTGAGAGAAAAAGAGCCGCCTTTTTTACCCCCTTTAGGTCCCCTATTTATAGATTTTTTTTTTTGATTTGTTTAGGAAGAGTTTTGATTTTTTTGGACTCTTTTTAATTGTTTTTGATAAACCACATGGGGAGGACAATTTTTTTGAAGAATTATAACCTAAATTGACTCGGATTAATCCGTAATTAACACCTAATTAAACCCTAGAAAGTCCAAATATGGCACCACCTAGTATGGACCCACATTTGGTTTTTAAAACTTGAATTTAAAACCTTTAAAAACCAATGGTTTAAAACTTAAATAAAATGGATTTTTAAAATTGATTTTGACTCACCTAGGCATCTAACCTAACTAGGACAATGACTAACCCTAGTCTAACCTTGACTTCTTCAAATGTGGCGCCACCCCAAGTGGGCCCCACTTGAATTTTCAAAAACGATTTTAAAACTTGAAAATGAGAGGTTTTTCAAAAGAGATTCAAAAGTAGACTTTGAGATTGAAAGTTTTGAAATGGTACAGAGTCTTCACTGAGTCAGAACTTTTCTAGATACGGCGCCAACGGGGTGGGCCCCACATCAAAGTTTTGAAAAACTTGAAATAAATACTAAAAATGGCTTTAAAAAAAGGGTTAAAATCAACAGTTGAAATTCAAAGTTTTGAAAATAGAGTTCTAAGCGAACTGGAACTCTGGGCTAGAGTCTTGGATTTATAGGACTCTGAGATTTTGGATTTTAAAAGCCAAGTGAAAGAATTTTTGAAAAGATTTCATCGAAAATGGTAAAACAAGTCAGAAAATACAATCAGGGTTAGACTCCTAACTCAATCAGAACTCTGAAATAGAGTCCTGAATTAACTAGACTCTACAAAATGACCTAATTTTTTAAAACAAATGGAAAAAATGGAGTAAAAACAAACTTTAAAACAGACTCCTGACTGGACTAGGACTCTGGGACAGAGTCCTGATCGGACTGAAACTCTAGATTTTTTTGGTATTTTCTGAAAAACAAATGAAAGAACTTGTCAAAACAGTAAAAACAATAACGAATATTGAAATAAAATAGAGTTCTGATTCAACTGAGACTCTGAGGACAGTCCTGATTGAACTAGGACTCTCAGATTTTTGGATTTTCTAAGAAAACAAATGAGAGAATTTTGAAAAATAGTTAAAAACAGGATGAAATTGAGGTTTGATTCAGAGTCTTGATCTGATTAAGACTCTGAGAAAGAGTCCTGATTCGATCAGAACTCTAAGAATTTTGGTTTTCTGATAAGCAAAGGATAAAATTTGGGCAAAGCTTTTGAAAACCAGTGAAAATGAAGTATGAAAACTAATTTTGGATAGAGCCCTACTTCGATCAGGACTCTGGGGTAGAGTCCGGATTTGATCAGGACTCTGAGATAAAATCTCAGAATTTTGAAATTCTTTGATAAAAGTGTAATAGTTTTGGTAGATTGAAAGATTTCTGAAATATTCTCTCAAAATTGAAATCAGGATCAGAGTCCCGATCCAACTAGGACTCTCTGAACAGAGTCCTGCTTTGACTGAAACTCTGAGTTTCTGACTCATTTTGAAAGATTTTGAAAGATTTGATTGAAAATGGATAAAATAGCTGTAAAAGATTAGAGTCCCAATCCAATTAAAACTCTGAAGAAGAGTCCTGATCCAACTGGACTCTTTGAAGAAGAGTCCTGATCCAACTAGGACTCTGAAATTTTGGCCAAAACAGAAGATTTTGAAAGGTTTTTTTTCCGAAAACAGGTAAAAAGGTAGTAAAAATTAGAGTTTTGATCCGACTGGGACTCTGGAAAAAGAGTCCTGATCCAACTAGGACTCTAAAATTTTTGGAGATTTTTGACAAGTAAAGAAATCTAGAAGCGACACCACCTAAATGGGTCTCATTTGAGAATTGAAATCAATTGAAATTGAGTTTGAAATGAATCCAGATTGTTTTCTGAGAAAATGCTTCAAAATATAAGGTCCTGGGGGTTGGCAAACGATAGAATGTTGATTAAAAACCCAGGTTTTAAAATTGTTTTTTGAAAGAAGAGCTTTAAAACTCAAATCTGGATTGAATATTTTGAAAACAGGAGTGCTGGATCTCGAAAATGAGATGTAATGACATGCAATGCTATGCAATGCAATGAAATGATATGCTGAATTCATGTAATGATAAGCAATGACACATGAAATGGATGAATACTGAATGAGGAGGAAAATTTGGGGTGTTTACAAAGTCATAGTGGCTGAAGGCAGTAAAGGCTTTTAGTATCTTAACATCCAGTCTTGGGACCATTTTAAGTTTCCTTGGAAATATCAGAGCAACAGGTTGCTCATTATCAACACTAAACCTTACTGTCATTCAGAGATCTGAATGAATATTGAATACAATTTGCACCTTCAAACCATGGCCTGTAAGTTCTCTAAAGAACCCTCTAAAGACAGCATTATTTTCAGGACCAAAGGAACTTGTCCTTGGAAAACTTTTCTTCAAAGCATTGACTGATGCTAGCCGGTCCAACAGATTTATATAAAACAATCAGATGATTCATCTGCAAGGATTGAGAGGCTGTCTCTGAGGAGAGACTCACTCAGCTGGTTCTTACTTAGATCAGCTAGTCCCAGGTTTCTTCTTATTTCTTTTACAGTAACAGGTAACTTCCCAATGGGTCAATCATTGGTGACTCAAGCATAACATTGGTTTTGTTGACAATGGGAATTTATTGGAAATGACAGTTGATGGCTTACAACATGGCTACTTGAGACAACCATGAGTAATTGGCGGATGTGAAGGGCTGTGAAGATAAGGTAGATGTAAGGTGATGCCATGCATCTCCAGTGAGCATGTGATGCATAATGTCATTTTGTGTGCATCGAGATTACCATCGCTAAGGCAAACTACAAGAGAACCAATGAACTGATACATCGACTGTTTCCAAATGAATGCTGCTGACCTATAAATGAAATGTTTGATTTTGACAGTATATATTTTGCAAAACATAGAAATTCTGAACCAACAGGGGATCAATTTCTGGACAGCGTGCTCACTAAGACCATTTCACTATATGAACATTAGATCACAGTACCTTCAAAATAAATCATCAGCTAATGTAAAAAAAGATATACCTACCCATGTTTATTTGAAACGTAAACATCCACTGGGTTAAGGTTTAAAGGATTAGGAGAAATAAGAGAGAGAGAAAAAAAACCCAGGGTTAGAATGCAAACATATGATGTTATATAAAAAAAAATCTACAAATCCAAGATCAATACAATGTAACACTATTACAGAAATTGCAACATCCTTAAAGTTAAATTCTGAACACACGACATTTCCAAAGAGATCGATTCTATCAAGCTGACTTAGGTGGAGGAATTCTAGTCCGGATCTGAAACCAAGTTCTGCTACTATGGACCCAATTGAATGCCCCTGTTGGATGGGTGATTCCTAAAATTGCTGAACCTTTACGATGGGCATGCTGATGAACTAAAAGGTTCATAAGATGGAGGTCTTATGAAGATTTGGTGCGAAATATCCATGACACATGCATGATTTGATTGAATCATGACAGGTTCTACTAGATGCTCAACTTCAGTGGGGTGATGACTCAAACCTGTGATAAAAGGAAACTAATGGCCCTCCTTAATGTGCACAGTCTTAAAATGCATGGGTAACTTGAATCCATCAAGCTGATCCCTCTAATTTATATATAGGGAACTTAACATGGAAGACGAAAATAAATGGACAAAGTAAGACAATCAGATATAACAAAAGCAAGATCAATGAGGCTCAATATTTTAAGCAGATAATTATTAAAGTGAAATGATCCAATAAACAGGTTGATAGATTGAACAATAGTTAATATTTCATATATATGAATTCAGCAGAAAGATAGATGGCCTGAGATAATTATCTCTGAACAACATACCTAGATCAACAAGTAGATCAAAAGGCTTCAATGCCAATTCCTGTACCAATCAATGAACCGATAGACACAAGCATCTGTCCATAAACCACCTAACGAAGCCAACAAATGAGTCAATGGATTCACACAACTGTTAATGGATCAAATATGCAAAGCAATGACTAGATTAATAAATCACTAAAGGTCTGTTTATCGGTCAAACAGATAAACTGGCAAAAGAGTCGGTAACTTCTAAAAAGAAAAAAAAAGGAAAAGAACTGTCAGGTCTTATTATACCGAAATCCACCAGCTTGACCACACCTACTAGGATTAACTAGTATGCAGACTTCATTGACATCCCTGTACACACTTATTCTGCTGTGTATGCAAACAAATCTATGAAGAATACACATAATATAGTTTCAAGTGGCTGCTTCCTGGAATTTGCTTTGTCCATGAAGTGGTTCACGAGTTGATCCTCCAGAGATATATTTCAGGACACCAGATACTGTGGAGTCCTCTTACTTGGTTTTACAGAAAATAGACTGAGATGAAGATAACAAACAGATGATGAATCTATGATTTTAGAAATGCTACAGAGACATTTCTTCATAACCGAGTAGAGGAAGTGAAAATTTAACGATAAAACAAGCAATAACACAGAGGATGTCAACAGGAAATCTAATAAAGTGAATAAGAGGACTGCCTAAAAAAAAAAAACATAAAAAAGAAAAAGAAACCATAGTTATAGCACTGTTTCCACGGTCTCATCAGTCACAATGTGACTCTCGCACCCATGCCTAAATACTAAACACAGGTACTACCTGGCAAGCTTGGATAGGCTCCATGATAAAAAAAAAAATTGATTCAGTAGTGGTTGATCCAATCAATAACTGTTGGACTGAGAACAAGTGACCCATGAATATGTCTTTATTGGCATATACGTGGTAGGCCAAGTCTGATGCAAAGGAGGGGCCGATCGCAGGCATCTGTTCTACCTGTTCTGTAAAAAAATAAAATTTCTTTTTTTGTTAATGCTCACATCAGTGTTTAGGCATTGATGTGATTCCATCTTAGGCATCAGCAGAAGTGCTAATCCCCTCCAGTATCTGCAGCAAAATCTCATTTTTCTCTCCCTCCTTTGTTGTAGCCGTTTGCGTCTATAGCAGTGCCCTCGCATTGCTATGACTCATTTACATTCCCACAGCACCCACCTTGTGTTAACGCCTATAGCTGCCTTGGTGATTCCTTGCAAATCACCTGATCCCCTGTCATCGTCTTCCCAGTGCATACACAACTCCCAACCATCGTGTGATTCCATCTACATACAGAACACCATCATCACTAGTGACCAGCCTCCCTGCAATTTCCATCCCACTGAATAGCACATAACATTTAATTCCCTGTCATTCCTGTATATCTATTTAGTTTCCTGTTGTTTAATCTACTGCTAGTTGCAATTGTCATATCACCAGCAATATCCCCCGCACTTACTTCAGCTCAAACTTCTGCACGCCATGTCACTCTGCATTATTCAACTACAATAGCATAAGCTCCAGCAGCATTTCATACCCTGTTACTACAAACTCCATCCCAGCATTCATCTTCCATGTCAAAACACTAGCATCTGGATGTGCTGATTGAAGTCTATTTGTTAAGTACTGTTAAGATAAACTCGCTGATGTTATTGAGATCCATTCATGAATGTTACTAGTTGTAGAATTTCAGTTGTAGAGATAGATTTATTGCAAATCAGCCCATTACTAAGATTTATTGATTTACCTTATCGTGATAAGTTGATCGCAATTTATTGTTTCATCTGTCTGAGGTCGATTTTGTCATCAGCTTTGAACATGTTTTGGAAAAGTTATTTTGTAGTCCATTCAAAATGTCAATAAGCTGGAACAATTCAATTCAGCAACACAATATGAATGTATACCCCAATTCTCATTTTTTTTATCTCACAAAGTAGGGTATATGTCATATATATATATATATACATATCCGAACATACCTATATGTATATATATGTATGCATATAAACACAAGTATATGTATACAAGTATATATCATTTTCTACTTTTTTTATTATTATTATCATAAACATCTTGGCATATGAGCATTTGTACTATTAACATCCACATGATATATGCAATTTCCTTCTATTTTCATGTTAACCCAGCTGTTTTGCAAGAAATATGTGGGAAAGGTCATTATGGGGAATTGTAAATTCGATTTTATATGTTGTAATAAATTAGATTTTAATGAGAATTTACATTTCCTGTTTTAGATAGAATGAATGAGCATTATAAATATCATGAATCACTTGTTCTCATATTTTCTCCTTTGTTTTTCTAAAATCTCACGAATGGTGAAACACGAATGGCACGTGCACCATTTCGTAAGAGGTAAATTAATCCTAAGTTGATGATTTACATCAACGGCCATAGTCGGGATGTAAACAAGACTTAGGAGTTTTATCTTTTACGAAATAACACTAGATCCGTTTTCAAAATTCATCATATTTTCCTTAAATATTTTCTTCTTTTATCAGAATTTAACTTAAAATTAATTCAAAATATATACCAATGTCCATAGTCAGAGTATATTGAGAATTAATTTCATTTTAAATTCTATAAAAGCACCAAATGTGTTTCATTCTTCACCTGAATTTAAATATAGATTATTATATAATACATTCAATGACCATAGTCAAGAATGTATTATATCTTCAATCATATTTTAATTTATTTAAAGAATGAAATAGCTTTTCAAAATCCAATTTCAAAAATTTAAATTCATTCATCATTTAGATAGAATTGCATCATATTTTTAAAATTCTTTTTCATAAATCCAAGTGATTCTTTCCTTCATTTCTCAGATCAAATCCTATTCATAAATTCAAATTCAACTCTATTTCTCAAAAGGATTCAAGAATTCAATTTCAAGGTTCCATTTGACTTTGAAACTTCAGGATCAGCTTATATCCAAAATTCAAACTCTAACTTCAAATTCAAAGTCCAAATTGACTTTGAAATTCACTTGTATATCCAGAACTCCAAATCTAAATGAAATTTCAAAGTTTAGATTAACTTTGAAACTTCTGATTCATCTTCAAACTCAAAACCGAGTTTATCTTTCAGAATTCAAAACCTGAGATTGATTATGAATCTCAAAGCTTGACCCTTCCTGAATTTTAAATTCAATCTGGGTTTTCAAAACCCAGATCCATTTTCAAAAGTCTTATTTGGATTTTCAAAAACCCAAAATCCATTCTAGGATCCAGAATCAAAATTTCACCTTGGATCTCAGACTTCAGATCCAAAAATTTCCTTTAGGATCCAGAATCCAATTTCACTTTGGATCTTAGACTTCAGATCCAAATCCACTTAGGATCTAGAACCCAGTTCCACTTTGGATCTTAGACTTCAGATCCAAAAATTTCCTTTAGGACCTAGAATCCAATTTCATCTTGGATCCTAACTTCAGATCCAAATCCATTCTAGGATCTACTTTGGATCTCAGACTTCAGATCCAAAATCCATCTTAAGATCCAGAGTCCAACTCTACATTTGAATCTCAGACTTCAGATCCACTCCATTTTAGGATCCAGAACCCAAAGTCCATCTTAGATTCCAAATCTCGGATCCCATTCTGTTTAGGATCCAGAATCCAATTCCATTTCTAGATTTCAATTCCATTTTCGGATCTATTCTGAATCTCTTAAACCCATTTCTATCCTTAAATACCATTTGATTTCCTCAAGTCCATTCCAAACTTATCTAAATTCAATTCCATCTCAAGTATTCATTTCCTTTCCTAAGTTCAAGTTCAAAATTCAAAATCCATTTCTGACTTTGAAACTTCATTTCCTTTCAAAGTTTCAAGTCATTCTTTCTCAAAATTAAGATTTACTCTTCCAAACTCTGATTTATTTCAAAGACTTAGAACTTCTCTGATCTATTTCAAGTTCTAAGTTAGATTCCATCATTTCTTCACTCATTTACCAAGTTCATCTCAGAATACTTGGAAATTTTCAAAATATCTTTCAAAAAGAGCATGCATCCTTATATTTCACAAGCATGATTCTTTGTGCATTTAGATCTTTAGGATAAATTCTTAGATGATATTTAGGCAAAGCAAAAGGCATAGATTCGATCCTTGGTTCGATTACCCCTGGTAAAGGTGCCAAGAACGGTCGAACCTCGTACCGACGAGCGAATCCCGTCTCTCCATTTTCCCGCAATATTTTCAAAAACGGAGGCGAGTTAAATTTTTAAATATTTTTGAAATCAAGGTCAAGTGAGACCGCGCAAAAGAGTTCCTCTTCTCTCTCTCTCTTTTCTTTCTTTTATTTTACTCCCTTCAAAAAGGAGGAAAATAGTGGTTAGAAAAGGGAAAGAGAAGGAAGAAAGAGAAACCATAAAAAGAGGAAAAATTTTGCGATGATCACAGTTTTGGCGACCGTGATGGGACTTCGTCTTCGTCCGGTTGGATCTATGCCTTTGCTTTGCTTTAATATCATCTAAATCTTTATTCTACATATGTCAGCTTTATTTTCCATGCAAACCTTAGGAGGCTAGACTCTCTCCTTAAGCTGACATCATTCCATATAGGATCTAAGTATGGTTTTGTAGGACCATATTGAGGAGATTATTCCATGTTCACATTAGACTTAGGTCTTAAATACAACTCTCCTCAATTTTAGGGATTGAATGCAAAACAATGTATGCAAGTGTATGCTTCTGTTCATTTAAATTCTATCTCTTTAGGACTTGCATTAGAGCCTTCTGATTTTATTGCATGTTGATCATATTTTGAAAACATCCCTACCTATATTGTCCTGGTCTTCACGTTGCTGGGTTGTCTCACTGAACCATAGTTTGAGAGAAAGCCTCACAACTGGACCACTTATTTGGGTTCGCGCCCCCCTACCACGTACCTAAGGGCCATAGTCCGAGGTATATCGGTAGGTGCTCAAGGATGTTGGGAAACCATTACCTTAGAACCAGAGAGATATCTTATATGCCACGTACTTCGAGCTTTGGCTTGAGTATATCGGCATACCTTGATTGGAATCAGATGATCTAAATCTTAGAGTTAGGATTAAGGTCCTATCAGCTATTTCAAATATTGCATATAGAGTCAGCTTTAGGGAGTGTTGTTTGCGCATCCTTGTCTGTACATCTGTGATTGTATGATATTTTATATCTTTCTTATATTTTCCAAAACCCTGGGTATATATATTTCAAAATTTCTCCTTTGTTTTTAAAACCCAGGTGTATTTTTCTCTTCTCCTTCTAAATTTCTTCAAAAAATTCTTCTGATCCTGCCTGCAAGTTCTTCAAAATTTAAATCTTTACCATTTATTCTCAAATTTCATTTATTCTGATTTATATTTTCATAAAAATCTCTTTCCGTCAAGAGATATCCTTTTCAAAATGATATTTTCTTTCATATTTTAGTTGGTTACTCTCCCTCGTAGAGTAAACAATACAATTGTCACAAATTTTGTGGCGACTCAATCCCTAGTAATGGGATACAAATTCTTTAGATTTCAACCTAAATCCTTCCTCCTCTTTTCAAAACTCCTCCAAAAAGTTTCTTTGGTCTAAAAACCTCCACTTTTCTCTACAGAGAGAGCACTGATATTCAAAGATGGTTCAGACCAGAGCTGGAAAAGAAACAGTTCCTCAACTCAGCGATAGTGAGGCAGAAGAGATAAGCTCTCCTAAATCAGTCAGGGGACAGAGTCAGAACAGGAAAGATGACATCGACCCCGCTATGTATGATATGTTCCAAAAGATGATGGCGAGAATGATGTCGAAGCAAGCCGAGGCCAAGCTGAAAGAAGCAGTTCCTAAAAGCAAGCTGAGGAAGAAGCCTGTAAAAAAGCAAGTCAGAATCATCAAGAAAAAAGTACAGCCGAACACTACTTCTGAGGAATCAGAGTCAGTCGAGGAAGAGTCAGAAGAGGAAGAGCAAATTGTCTACAAATAGAATCCTCCGAGACAGTCCGTAAAGATAGCTGCGGAAGAGCCCGAATCCGTCAACAAGCCCAAGTCTGGGGCTCCGGCAGAAGACCTGATGAGCAAGCAGATAAAGGAGATGAACTGAGCGATTAAGGACATTTAAGCCAAGGATAAGGGCAAGCAGACCTACACTGGCGAAGATTTTTACGATGGTCTAGATGGGGACGATAACCTGGAGAATCTTCCTCGCAAGTTTCTCAAAATTGACGGGAATAGCAACCCTAAAGCCCATTTAGCCACATTTTATGCAGAGTGCAGCCGTTTCAGGAAAGATAACAGGGCTCTGTTCATCTGTTTTTCCCGCAGTCTGGAGGGTGTAGCAGCCAGATGGTATGCTGACCATGTAAATCCTATCGAACTACGAGAGTTCGATAAGCTAGTAAATTTGTTTATCGAGCGCTTCTTATTCAACACTGAAGCCTCACCTACATTAAATCATCTTTACAACCTGAAGCAAGGAGAGACTGAAAGAGCAGGTGATTTCATTCACAGGTGGAGAAGCACCTGTAATAAGATGAAGGTACTCATTCCTGAGGAGCACGCATTGCAGGTGATCCTCAACAATTTTTCTCAGCCCATAAGAAGCCTCATCGCCACTTCCTTGGCGAAATCCTTCATCAAGTTGATTGAGCGAGCTGAATGGCTCGAAGCAGGAATAGAAAGCGGACTTTACGAGGGCACGCCTCTGGTCAAGAATGTCCAAGACCAGAAGAAAAAGGCGCAATTCGCTCATTCAGTTGATGCCTCCTGCAATAATCTTGGCAGCAGCAGCAAAGGAAACAAGAACAACAGTGGTAGTGGTCCGAGAGTAGATCAGGGCAAGGGGCAGAAGGAGAGAGCGTATAAGAACAATGACAAACCGCTTCCGATTGGCCTTCAGCAAAAGGGTGATCTTCAAGAGAAGCCTAAGTACATCAAGTGGGAGAAAGATCGAGTCTTCACCCCGTTATCTCAGAGTTTAGAAGTGATTATGGATTACCTTTTGAAGCACGGGATGATCAAGCTCCCTAAAATAGCGGATCCTCCCGTAATCTTGGGAAAGTTCAAGGACCAATTCTGCAAGTACCATAGGGCAACAAGGCACGACACCGAGCATTGTTTCGTCTTCAAGCACATGATACAAGACTGCATTGACAGAAGTGAGCTGATAGAGGATGAGGAAGAAGGACAGCCAGCAGTCCTGACAGAGCCATTTCCGGATCACTCCAAGAATTGAGGATGCCCAAGTTCTTCTGCACTATCATTTTCTTTTGTTAGTCGTCTTGTAGGGGCAAGTCAGCCCAAGTCTTTTATGAATCTTTTTTCTTTTAAAGTTCTTGTAAATATTCAGTTTTGTTATCGAACCTTTGCTTATCAATGAAATGTCAATGTTCTTTTTATCTTTTTTACTTATCTCCTTTGTCGTACTGAAGCATTTAAATTCCTGTTCTTTTCAGAATGTGGGACAATCCTGACATCATTCATGAGAGAAATGATATTACCTATGATAGCTTTTCAAAAATCATGAAATTTTAAAAAGTCTTCGTTATGACCAAAGAGTTCAAATATTCTTTGGTCCAACCTTTGTCAAAAATCAACCCTCGTGTTGATCATGTTTTCAAAAATAGGTTTTCGAACCATTGCATTGAAAAATCAACCCTCGTGTTGATCATATTTTTCAAAATAGGTTTTTGAACCATTGCATTGTAGGATCAGCCCTTTTGTTGGTCTTATCTTCCAAAAATAGGTCTCAAATCTTGTGTTGATCATATATTCCAAAAAGTGGTTTTTCAAACCGTTATATTCAAAGATCAACCCTTGCGTTGATCTTATCTTCCAAAATGGGTTATAAATCATCATATTCAAAGATCAATCCTTGCATTGGACTTATCCTCCAAAAATTGGTTTTTTAAAATCATTATATTCAAAGATCAACCCCTGTGTTGGTCTTATCTTCCAAAATCGGTTTTAAAACATTATATTCAAAAACCAACCCTTGTTTTGATCTTATTATCAATTTCGAACTGTTATTTTTAGAAATCAGATCTATTGTTGATCTTCTTCTTCAAAAATAGGTTTTCAAAATCATTGCCTTCAAAAATTAACCCTCATGATGATCTCTCATGTTTGATTTAAAGGATCAGATCTCGCACTGATCATTCTTCTCATGGTGGATTTTCTTCCCCCAAAATGATTTCTCATTTATCTTTTAAATAAACATTTTCCTTCCAAGATCCCATATGCAGGTGTGAACACCCCAAATTTTTCAAAATGTTGTAAATATCCCCTTTCTGCCCTTTGTCCCCATTCTCTGGGTAATTGAGTCAGTTTTAAATCTAAATCCCCTTTTGTTTCTCAAAATTTGGTTGAAATTAAATTCATTTTCCATATCTGACTCAATTTCGGATCCGGATCCATTATCAAAATCCAAATCTGAGCTTCATTATCCAATTTTAAATTAAATTCTCCAAATTACCAAAATAATCTTTTGAAAAGCTCAGACACTTCGTCCGGCATCCGTTTGGATCCATCGAGTTCTATTTCTCGATTCGAGGTTTAAAACTCGAGTATTTCCTCAAAACTTGGGTCCAAACCCATTCTTCTGAAGAAATTTTCCCAAAATGGTTTGAAATTCTCAGAAAAATACTCTTGTATATATTTCTCAGAAAAATACAAAAAAGAGTATTTAATCTTTGTTTTCGTGTAAAAAAAAACCTAGATTCTGTTCCAAAAATACAAAAAAATGGAAAAATCATCAAAAAAAAAAAATTTAGGAAAGACTGCGCGGTTTTCAAAGATTTTTGTCGAAAAACTCATCTTTAACCATCTTTTTACAAAAACTTGAAGAGAATGTTTTCTTTTGGAAAAACTGACTTTTTAAGGTTTAAAGGTCGAGTTAGGGTTTTTTTTTTGAAAACCCTAACTCGCCTTCCTCTCTCGCCCCCCTCACTATCGCCTCTCACCCACCATGGCCGCCCCCCCCCCCTCATGTGCATCCTACATCCTTCAAGCCATCCGATCCCCAACAACTTCTTCCTCCTTCGTTCATCACGAACGAACTCGCTGGCCTTCCAACCCCTCTCACCCGAGCTCCACGATGGTGCAACCATCCGCCCCATCAGCCTCTTCATGACCCTTTGATCGATGTCTTCAGCCCCTCAGCCATCAATCCCCAACTATATCGCACATTCTGGAAGCCCCTCTCCCTCTATAAAGAAGATAGGCAAAAGGAGAAGGGGCATCGAGAATCCAGCTTCTACCCTTTCCACACATCGACTCTTTTTCTTTCCCATTTCTTTCTTTCCTCTATTCTTCTTTCCCATCAACTGAAGGAAGTCGCACCAGTCACAGGATTTCCAAGCAATCCATCCGATCGAACATCAGTATAAGTGTGGGAGTTACAGTTCTCATCTGCATCAATTGAAGAAAATCGGTGATCAACATCCGAATCCCTTCTTCTCGATCCCACTCCCCTCTGGTGCGTCCGCTCTTCACAGAAGAAGCCTCTCCTTCCTCTTTTAGAAGCCCCTGTGGTGTGTTGAAGCTTCGAACCATCTGGAAAGGATCAGATTGTCCCCTGCGGCTGAGAAGTAAGCAATCAACTCCTTCTTCCTCCGATCTATTTAGAGCATCTCATTCCCATTTCATCATTTCTTTTTATTTCAGTTTTTTTTTTCCTTTGAGTGTTTTTCTTTAAGTCACCATGCGTTGGTGGTAGGGTCGGTCTGCTTATAAACAGGATCGGCTCACCCCTCTGCAAATAGCGAATTGGAATTTCCAGATTCCAACATTTCCTTTTGGTATTTCCACTTTATATATATATATATATATATATTTTTTCTGTCTCTTGTTCATTCATGCTATCAGATTCGATAAGACGATATAATCCATCCCAATCATTATTTTTTTTCTTTTCCTTATTCCCCCATTTACCTTTTCTGGTCTGTAACGAATCATTCTGTTACGTTTTCTAACCTTTTTGGTACCATAGTTCACTTTCTTTATTATTTCCCTTTTGAGATATTCACCATGGAATAGCATATCCCTTTTCAAGGGTACAGAGGTGTCTCCGTTAAGGTGAGTTTAACATGATAGCACTCTATGTACACTTCGTCCTGTCCATGGCATTTTCTTCTTTTCTCTTCATTTTACTGTTTACTTTGGTTCTATTATCTTTAGTCTTCCCTTATTAGCATATATATTTCCTGTGTTGTCTTCATTATGATTCACGTAGTATGGGCCGATCCTTTGATCTGCTGCATTATATGTCTTGTAAAAAAAAAAAAAACAATGTTGTATCACATTGCCATCCCGTTGGATTTGAATGAAGATGTTTTGTTTGCTCTACTAAGCGTAATTCCTCTCAAAGCTGTCAACCCATCAGCAGCAAGGGAAGGCACCCCCCCTGAATCCATAGCAGGTCTTGGGAAGTTGATAGAGTCATGATTACTTCAACTCAAGAACATTGATAAAATTACCCGATTCATCAGGTAGAATGACCATCCTTGAGAAATTAAAACTCATGATAGTGGTTTTGCAAGAGCAACACCTAAGTTTGTTGGCAATACGCAAAATCTCATCAAGCTCCATAACTAAAATCATTGTGGAGGAGCTCCCTGACTTCATAAGATCCTTGCAAAACAAATGGAGACACGATGTTTCCTGAATAGTGATGAGCTGAGTTCTATCTTATTAAATTAGAGATGTATCCAAATTGAGTTTATTCAGCTTAACATGCTATGTTTCCCTCTTGTTTACACATGTTTTCACTGTTTAGAATGACAATAGGGAAGTTGGTCCTGGATACAGATTCAGTCGTATGGTTTGCAGTTCCTTTTTTTTTATATATATATATTATCACTCAGCAATGTTGTTTTGATTCAGAGACGGTGGGCTGGACCAACACTATATCTTCATTGTCCAAATGGTCTCCCACTCAGGCCTCTATCATTAGTTGTTTGTTGTTAATGACATCACTTTTTGTATGAATCAGTTTGTATTTGCAGAAACTGATGCACAGGAAACATTCTTTTGTTATCAGAAACCATGTAGAAATTACTTGAGGTACAAAAACCAGATTCCATCGGTTACTTCGCACTCCCAGGGGTCGTCTTACCCTTTTAAAATATCCATCATGAATAGTGCTTGCTATAACATGCAACCAGTCCCAACCCAGCAATATCTTTACCAATATGTTACTGCTGCAAGATCGAATAGTTACTGCTGGAGGAATCTCATCGAGCTGTTGCACAGCAACAACTCCATCCTGCAATGGTTAAATTTGTTGAAACTCTGATTATATCTACTTGAATGCTGCCCAGCGTCCAACAATTACAAACCACTGGCATGGTTTGCTCAGGAGAGATAATTGTTGTACCTTTCACTGGGTGAGATCTGGAAGCAAAGAAAGATTGCAATTCCTGTGCACATAAAACATCTGATATCTTGTCTGCAGTTGTCACGATTTCATAAAGGTTTTCTTTTTTTCTTTTTATTCTCTTTTTCTTCAGATATATATGTTTCAATTATTGTGAGGTCCAGTATCAGTGGTTTTACTGATGAGATACTAATGTGTATACTCCACCCCTTACACTTGCATCTGAATATTCACCGCATAAAGCATGACACTTGCAAGCACACCACTTAACCACCTCTGCATCTTCATCTGTGCACTTTCACTCTCTGCATTCAAAATGACCTGCTCAACATTTTCACTGTAATTACCTCCTACACATAATTTCTAATGATACTGCTCAGCTAACATATGCTTTACCCACTGTCTACCACCCATCTTACCTCTAATAATACATTTCCCACATAGGCCATCTCATCCCATCTGCTGTAATCACCCGATATGTATATTTTTTTTTAGCCACATATAGTTGTTTAGCATCTTTTCCTCATGCATTTCAGCAGCATCTAGACTCTGTTGTAGGATCATCTCCGATGGTGACAGTCGAACATTATTAGGACCTCATCCTAACCATCCATAGCAGTACTGGGCACAGTTGTAGCTAGTCACCTTCAAATAAACTCCACCACAACCCTGATCCCCAGCACATGTCTCCTCACTGCCCAGCCTCTGTTAGGTACTCATATACTGCAGATTTCGCACAAGCAACCACACTACAGCCAGTTAGCTTATCTGCCATTGAAGGTTAGTTAACCTTACATCAGGGTTAGTTCATAGCATCTCACCTTGTTTGGACCACCAATTATGTAGGCATATTGGTCACATCTTTTCAGCTATTTATACCACATGATGCATCAAGTATAGGTAACATAGGTCTCACTGGTACACTGTCATTTCCTGCAACTATTTACAGTCCCCTCACTGCTGCTTTACTTACCACGATGCACACACTCCACCTGTGCACACATCTTGCATTTCCTGTATATGTTTTCACTGTTGCACAATATCACACCCACCCTTTAGGTGTTAATTCCATAAATATCATTTATATCACCATTCCACCTATACATATATAAATATATGTATATATATATATATTCATATATATATATACCTATATGTATATAGATATACATACATATATATATATATATATGTATGCACGTATATATGTACATAGACATATATTATTTTCACACTTTAGATCCTGAATACCTTGGCATGCGAGCATCTTTTACCATTTATATTCATATGATATGTGCAATTTTTTTTCCGTTTTCATACTAATCAGAGGTTTTGCAGGGAATATGTGGGAAATATCATTACTTGGAGTTGTAAATTCAAATTTTATATGTTGTAATAAGTTAGGTCTTAATGAGAATTTACCTTTCCTGCTTTAGATAGAATGAATGAGCATTACAAATATCATGAATTACTTATTCTTCATGCATTTCTTTCCTTTATTTCTCAAAATCTCACATTGGTCAAACACGAATGGCACGTGCACCACTTCGTAAGAGGTAAATCAGTCCTAAGTTGATGATCCACATCAATGGCCATAGTCAGGGTGTGGACAAAACTTAGGATTTTTATCTTTTACGAAATAAAACCGGACCCACACTGGATCCATTTTCAAAATTTCATCACATTTTCCTTGAAAACTTTCTCCTTTTATTAGAATTTAACTTAAAATTGACCCAAAATATATACCAATGGCCATAGTCAGGGTATATTGAGAGTTAATTTTATTTTAAATTCTGTAAAAGCACCAAATGTGTTTTATTCTTCACCTGAATTTAAATATAGATTACTATATAATACATTCAATGACCATAGTCAAGGATGTATTATATCTTCAATCTTATTTTAATTCATCTAAAGAATGAAATAGCTTTTCAAAATCTAATTTCTTCAAATTCATTTCATCAATTAGGATAGAACTGCATCATGTTTAAAAAAAAAAAAAAAATTTCTTTTTCAAAACTCCAAGTGATGTAAATATCTTCTTCAATCAATCTTCAATCCTATTCAATTCTATTTCATTTTCCATCTCAGAGTCCAATTTAACTTTGAGATTTCAAATTCATTTCACATTCAAAATTTCCAATTCAAATCAAAATTCAAAATCAAAGTTCAATTTAACTTTGAAGCTATCTTCTGATTTCAAAATCAAGTTCATCCCCTTATCTTCAAAATCAAAGTTTTTCAAGTTTTCTAAAACCGAGATCCATTTTTAAAGGTCCTATTTGGACTTCTCAAGACCCAAATCCAAAGACAAAGTTAATCTCAACTTGGATCCAGATTTCCAAGTGTAAAACTCTATTCCATTTTGGACCTCCCATCACAGATCCAAATTCCATTAGGATCCAAATCCTTATTCTACTTTGGATCTCCGATCACAAATCCAAACTTCATTTAGGATCCAGACCCTCATTTTATCATGAGATCTCAGATTCAGATCCAAATTCCAACTCCTAGGGTCCAGAATCCAACTCTACTTTGGATCTCAGACTTCAGATCCAAATCCATCTTAGGGTCCAAAATTCCAATTCCACTCTGGATCTCAAATTACAGATCCAAATTCCCTTTAGGATCTAGAACCCAATGCTACTTTGGATCTTAGACTCCAGATCCAAAATCCATTTAGGATTCAGATCCCATTCTACCATTGGATCTCAGATTCAGATCCAAATCCATCTTAGGATCCAGAATTCCAACTCTATATTTGGATCTCAGACTTCAGATCCGATCCCATTCTAGGATCCAAAAACCCAATTCTATATTTGGATCTCAGACTTCAGATCCATTCCATTTTAGGATCCAGAACCCAAGTCCATCTCGGATTCCAAATCTCGGATCCCATTCTGTTTAGGATCCGGAATCCAATTCCATTTCCATTTCTAGATTTCAATTCCATTTTCGGATCTCATCTAAACTCCCTAAATTTGTTTCTATTCTTAAATACCATTTGGTCATCTCAGATCCATTCCAAACTTAAAATCCAAAATCAATTCCATCTCAAGTATTCATTTCCCTTCCAAAATTCAAATTCAAATTTCAAAACCCATTTTTAATTTTAAAACTTCATTCTTTCTCATTTATTTTCCCAACTCTGATTTACTTCAAAGACTTAGAATTTCTCTGATCTATCTCAAGTTCTAAGTTAAATTCAAACATTTCTTCATTCTCTTACCAAGTTCATCTCAGAATACTTGGAAATTTTTCAAAACATCTTTCAAAAGGAGCATACATCCTTGCATTGCACAAGTATGATTCTTTGTGCATTTAGAGTTAGGATAAATTCTTAGATTATATTTAGGCAAAGCAAAAGGCATAGATCCGATCCTTGGTTCGATTACCCCTGGTAAAGGCGCCAGGAACGGTCGAACCTCGTAGCGACGAGCGAATCCCGTCTCTCCATTTTTCCCGCAATATTTTCAAAACGGAGGCGAGTAATTTTCTAAATGTTTTCAAATAAAGGTCAGGTGAAAACCGCGCAAAAGAGTTCTTCTTCTCTTTCTTTCTCTTCTTTTCTCTTCTCTCTTTCTTTTCTTTTTTCTTCTCCCTTCAAAAGGGAGGAGAATAGAGGTTAGAAAAGGGAAAAGAGAAGAAAGAGAGAGAAACCTATAAGAGAGGAAAATTTTTGCGATGATCACAGATTTGGCGATCGTGATGGGACTCGTCTTCGTCAGGTTGGATCTATGCCTTTGCTTTGCTTTTATATAATTTAAGTCTTTATTCTAACATATGTTAGCTACGTTTTCATGCAAACCTTAGGAGCCTAGACTCTGTCCTAAAGCTGACATCATTGCATATAGGATTTAAAGTATGGTTTGGTAGGACCATATTGAGGAGAATATTCCATGTTCACATTAGACTTAGGTTTTAAATACAACTCTCCTCAATTTTTAGGGATTGAATGCAAAACAATGTATGCAAGTGTATGCTTCTTCTTATTTAAATCTATCTCTTTAGGACTTGCATTAAAGCCTTCTGATTTTATTGCATGTTGATCATATTTTGAAAACATCCCTACCTATATTGTCCCGGTCTTCACGTTGCTGGGCTGTCTCACTGAACCATAGTTTGGGAGAGAGCCTCACAACTGGAGCACTTATTTGGGTTCGCGCCCCCCTACCACGTACCTAAGAGCCATAGTCCGAGGTATATCGGTAGGTGCTCAAGGATGTTGGGAAGCCCTTACCTTAGAACCGGAGAAATATCTTATATGCCACGTACTTCGAGCTTCGGCTTGAGTATATCGGCATACCTTGATTGGAATCAGATGATCTGAACCATAGAGTTAGGATTAAGGTCCTACAAGCTATTTCAAATATTGCATATAGAGTCAGCCTTTAGGGAGTGTTGTATGCACATCCTTGTTTTTGCGGCTATGATTATGCGATGTTTTTCTTGTGTTCTCCTATGTATATCAAACTCTTTTAAACCCTGGGTGTACTATTAAAAAAAATTTCTCTATTTTCCAAAAAACACCAGGTGTATACTTTTCCTTTTACCTACATTCTTTTCTCTTTTTTGTTAGAATTTTCCTTAAAAACCCTGGAAAGTCTTTTTTTTCTGAGCCACTTGATCTTTCGAAAATTTCCAGGATTTGTGTCTATCCTTTTTTTCCATCATCAAAAGTCTATCCGTAAGTCATGCATTCTATCTGACTCTTTTCCTCCCCTTTGCCTCAGTATCACTCCGATGGCATCCAAATCTCCCGATGCTATCTTTCCTTGGGATCATGTCTTCTATCAAATAAGGGATGGAACCCCAGATCATCGGGTCATCCAGTCTCGTACCTTCTTCCCTCGATGGTACTATTCTTGGTTCACCGCCTTCTCGCGTATGTTCCCAGACCACTTGGATGATTGTGGATTGGAGATGGCATCGGCAGTTGGCAAGCGAACCATCAACGGCAGTCTAATTCAGGCTATGGCAGAGAGATGGAATCCGCGTACCTGCACGTTTTGGTTTCCGTGGGGAGAGATGACTATGCTAATGGACGAGTTCAATAATATCATGGGATTGCCAGAACCAGCTGGTCAGCCAGACGATCCGGTCGAGCAGCAATTTTTGATCAATATCAAAGGGGTAGATGTTCGAGAAGCATTGGCCAGAGCTATAGGGAGCAGATCCTGGCCTCTCACAGAGATCAGCGGAAGTCAATTCATCGACCTGTTCGAACTCTACAACAAATATGGGGCCTACGAAGAAGTCGATACCTTATCTCGAGCAGCAAAAGAAAGGATCCAGCATGCCATGGTCCTATGCACAGTGGGACTGGCATTCTTTCAGGATGGTCAGAATTTCATCGATATCAGAGTCGCCCAGCTTTTTCGAAGATGGGGAAGCAAGCAGACCCGTCAGCTTTCAGTATCCATGGCAGCTCTAGCTTTTCTCTACAGAGGTTTAGCACGTTTCGCCCTTGGAGAGACCATTCTGGTGGAAGGATGCACGTATGCCTTGCAGTCATGGTTCCTGCGACATGTACCAACAAAAGCCAGTTCTTTCAGATTCAGCAGCAAGCAGCCGAAGTCAGCCATTCAATACCGAGCTTTGATCGAGAAACTGCATCAGGAGGAAATCGCTTGGGACTTCTTCGACAGAAGAGAGACCATTCCTCGCTACACCTATGCTCGTGACAAGCGCTACAAACTGCTCGGCCCGTTCTTCTGCGTAGACTATCAGCCAGAGAGATGTCTCAGACAGTTTTCGCAGCGGCAGGTTCGTGCCAACACTCGCTTTCCGACAGGCCGCATGCCAGAGTTCGATCTACGGTCAGATCAGTGGTCTGGAGCATACCACGTCGCCAAATACACTTGGGACTCCTTTATTCCTTTGTCTATATTTCCTGGTCCTAATGTATCATCAGAGTATCGAGAATGGTGGCAAACTGTCCGCCCACCTTCTCTTTGTATTTAAATTTTGTCATCAATGAAAATGCAAATTTTTATTTTGTGGCCAAATCTTATTTTATTTCATATAGTTACGGATTCATCCCCAGTGATGAGACCCATTCTGTCTATTCTTCTATCCCTCGTCATAATAGACGACCTCGCCTAGGTCATAAGGCGCATTTTGTCACCATAAAAGGGTGATGCGATCATTGCAAAAATTTGTCAATTCCTTCCCTCATGCCTTTTCTAAAAGAAATCACATTCTCAAAAAAAAAATTTCCTCCGAACCCTAATCATTCTTTTCACAATATTTAACAGGAATCACTGGCATTTACAAAATGGTCGTAACAAGGGCAGGAAAAGAAACAGTTCCTCAACACAGCGACAGCGAGGCCGAAGGGATGAATTCTCCCAAATCGGTCAGAGGACAAAATCAGAATCAAACAGATGATATCGATCCAGCCATGTATAATCTGTTTAAAAGAATGATGACCAAAATGATGGCTGAACAGGCCGAGGCCAGTCAAAAAGAAGCCGTTTCGAAGAGCAAGCCAAAAAAGAAGGCCGTGAAGAAGCCAGTCAGGATTGTTAGGAAGCAAGTACAGCCCGACACCACTTTTGAAGAAACGGAATCAATTGAGGAATCAGAAGAAGAAGAGCAGCTTGTCTATCAGAATCCTCCAATCCGCAGAAATGTGTCTTCGGAGTAGAGTCAGGCAAGCTGCTTTGCTACATGATCAGCAAGAAAGGCATAGAAGTGGATCCTGCCAAGGCAAAGGTGATCATTGACATGCAGCCTCCCACCAACCTCAAAGAATTAAGAAGCCTTCATGGGCGCATTCAGTCTATTCGACGTTTCATCTCAAACTTGGCCATGAGATGCGAGCCCTTCAATCACTTGCTAAGAAAAGAAGTGAAATTTGAATGGGGACCAGAATGTCAGCTCTCATTTGAGCGCATCAAATAGTATCTCCTAAATCCACCTGTTCTGAAGCCACCAGAACTTGGAAAGCCGCTGCTCCTGTATATTTCTGTCAACCATAATGCTTGTGGCGGATTTCTTGCGCAGTATGAGGAAGGCAGACAGATAGAGCATGCCATCTACTACATCAGCAAGACTTTCATCGATTATGAAAAGAGATATTCTTAGATGGAGAAAACCTGTCTAGCCTTAGTGTGGATGTGTCAGAAACTGAGACATTATCTAACGGCGTCAGAAGTCAAGATCCTGTCGAGACTCAACCCTCTCAAATACATCCTTGAGCAGCCTTTCCTTACTGGACGGATTGCGAAATGGCAAGTCCTCCTGATGCAGTATGATTTGGAGTACGTTTCTCAGAAATCGGTCAAGGGTCAGTCCATCGCAGATCAGTTAGCAGATTTCCCGTTGACAGAAGAGATCAAAGCAGAAGATGATTTTCCTGACGATCGCATCTGCAGTGTTCAGGAATCCCCACTCTGGACTCTATTCTTTGATGGAGCCAAAAATATGTCTGGTATAGGAATTGGGATCTTGTTAATCACTCCTGAAAAGGAGATGCTCCCATATTCCCTCAAGCTCAATTTCCAATGTACCCACAACATGGCTGAGTATGAAGCTCTAATACAAGGCCTCAAAATTTTGCAAAGCTTTGATGTCAAAAGAGTACACGCCTTCGCCGACTCATTACTTGTTATCAGCCAAGTTAATGCTGAATGGCAAGTCAAGGATTCAAAGTTAATCCCTTATCAGAAGATTGCCTTAGCTCTCATAGGCAACTTTGAAGAATTTCAGCTCAATCATGTCAAGAGGGAATACAATCACATAGCCGATGGTTTAGCCTGCTTAGGCTCTATTTTGTCTTTTAAAGACAGTAAATCCTGTCGTTCCTTTGAGATCGACAGACTTGATCAACCTGCCTACATTCCAGTTGAGCAAGTGAACCAGGCCGCTCAGAAGGAAAAGCCTTGGTATCAAGACATCAAAAGCTTTATTGAAACCGGCGAGTTTCGGGCAGAAATGCCAAGAAAGGAGCAACATGCGATTCAACGCATGTCAGTCCGCTATTTTATCCTTGCCAATACTCTCTACCGTCGTGGGTTCAGTTCTGAGTATGCCAGATGCTTAAACAAAGACGAAGCCATGAAAGTTATCCAAGAGGCACACGAAGGAATTTGTGGCGGCCCCGTCGGCTACCAAACACTCGTCAAGCAGATTATCCGCGCGGGATATTATTGGAAAACCATGCAGCAAGATTGCCACCAATTTGTAAAGAAATGCGTCAAGTGTCAGATGCACGCGCCTTCCATTCATGCGCCAGCTGCATACTTGCAATCCGTAGTCTCTCCTTGGCCCTTTTCGATGTGGGCCTTCGACGTGGTGGGTCCAATCACTCCTTCTGCATCTAATGGCCACAAATACTTCCTCGCGGCTACAGAATACTTCACCAAATGGGTCGAGGTGGTGACTCTGCGAACAGTAGAAGGCCGGCATGTGGTTTCATTTATTCATAAAAATCTTCTCTGTCGTTTCGGCGTCTCACATGATATTGTGTCAGATAATGGCAGCCATTTCAAGAATGAGAAGATGAAGACCTTCTGCTCGAAGTTCGGGATTCATCACCACTTCTCTGCTCCTTACTATCCCCAAGGGATTGGCCAGGCTGAGGCCACCAACAAGATTTTGATTCGCATTCTGGAAAGAACAGTGGAAACAGGCCGTGATTGGCACGAGAAGATGCACGATGCACTTTGGGCGTACCGAACCACCATTCGAACCCCAACAAATGCTACGCCTTCAAAGCTTGTTTATGGAACAGAAGTGGTGTTACCTCTACATGTTCAGAAGCCCACACTCAAGTTTGCGTCGCTCATTCAACTTCCGCTTGATCAGTATCAACAGCAGAGATTGGTACAGCTTGATCTTTTAGACGAGAATAGACTTAAGGCAGCAGAGCACGCACAAGCCTATCATCGAAGGATAGCTAGGCACTATGCCAAATCGGTCATTGAGAGAAGGTTTCGAGTTAATGATCTTGTGCTCAGATCGACAACTCATCTCAAGCATCGGCCAAAGGGCAAGTGGTCACCCAATTGGGAAGGCCCTTATGTGGTTAAAGAAGCATTACCCCGTAATTCCTATCGTCTAATCAATGCAGATGGAGCGGAATTGCCAGATCCTATTAATGCTTTACATTTGAAGAGATTTTACACTTAAATTCCTAGCCTTTTGTACTCTTCAAAAGTCTCTCTCAATAAAGCGACGATTTTCTATTAAATTCTCATATCTTCTCCCTGATACTGGGGCATTTTATTTTGATCTATACATGTCTTCCTTCGTCATATGCAGGCAGGATTATACGAACTCTTTTTCTGAAAAACTTATCAATTTTTCAGTTGATCTATTTTTATTTTGCATCTATTTCATTTTCCGATTTAATTGAATTTTCATCGATTTGTTATCCATTTTTATCATTTTGTCAAGTTTTTATCAAACTTTTAAATTTTATCGATCTTTTATTTTACATCCCTTTCAGGTTAAGGGATAAAACCTGAACTACTTCCCATAAACTCTTCAATTCATATCAACCTTTATTCATTCCCCTTCAGGATAAGGGATAATCCTGAAACACCGGCAATCATTCTCGCTCAATTCTCAAATATCTTTGAATGTCGGTCTCGTTCTTCAAATCCTCCTTTTGAAAAACCTAGTGCTCGTACTGGGGCTTTCTCTTTGAAATCCAGTGCTGGTACATCTAGCGCTCGTGCTAGTGTTTGGCTGACTAATCAGTTAGCCCTCCAGGTTCAGCCTTTGTGCTAACCAAACATCATCATTTCAAGCTATAAATTCTTAATTTCAACTTTCTGGTTATCATTTTATCAAAAATCAATCTTTTCTTGCGAATGACCCTCTTCAAGGAGAGTTCGAGGGAGCTCGTTCCTTTCGCATGCAACCATCTTCCGTTCGCAAGAACCCTCTTCTAGGGAGAGTTTGAAGGGACTCATTTTCTTAGCGAACAGTTTGCAAAACAACAACCAGCTTTACACAAGAGAACCCTTTTTCCAGGGAGAGCGTCGACGGAAGCTCGTTTCTTTTGTGGCCCTAGTTTTTCTCATCTTTGGACAAACCCCTTCAGAGAGGACCCTCTTTTAGGGAGAGTGTGATGGACTTGTTCCTCTGTGATACTTTCTCAACTTTGTTTTCGGCCGCCTTTCCATAAGAGAAGCCTAGAGATAGGGAGTTTTGACGAAAACTTAATTTCTCTTCGAAAGTTCTGTTTTGCAAACACCTCCTCTTTGGGGAAGAGAGGAGTATTTCCAACTTCCCATTCAGGTAAGGACTTAAGCCTGAGTCTCTCTTTTTGGGGAAAAGAGAGGAGAATTTTGTCATGGAGGTGTCAGTTCGATATCAAGCAATCTCTTTCATCAAGGATTTTCTAGAATACGTTGCCAATTTGATATCAAAAGTCATTGTTGATCTCAAAGCTTTCGTCGCACAAAGAATTATCTCAAACTACCTTCAGTATCATTTTCAAAAGAGCAAGACTCTTGCGAAATAAGAGCTAAATTCAAGCTTTTTTTTCTGTTGGTCAACCAAGAGGTTGAAGAAAAATCTTTGATATGACCGGCAAAGGAAAATTCAATGATGTTGAAAAGCCATAAGTGAACTGATATTAATCATAGCAGTGTCACATTCTTAAAGGTTATTCTTTTGGCGGTAAGACAGTGGAAATATCCTGGGCAGTAAAAAGAACCTACCCAATCCATATATCCTCAGTCATCCAAGCTAAGCTGCAATCAAATATCCGCAAAAGGGATCTCTCAATTGTTGTCAAGATGAAGGCGAATTAAGCGAGTGGACCCCCGGGGCCAAAGAAGATTTGAAACATCTCCAAGATGACGGAGTTTGTGACGGATCCTTCCAGGGAACGTTCAGAGCACCGCCAAGATGAAGGCGGATGCGATGAACCTACCGACAAACCCTAAAAGATATTTGATTTTTGCTATCACCTAAAGAGTTTTTGACCAATGAACCTATATCATCAAGCCTAACTCCTGAGAAAAACAAGGATCGGAGCATCTCCAAGATGAAGGAGTTTGCGACGTACCCTTCCTCGGAAAAGAGAGAAAAAGTCAGAACATCTCCAAAATAAAGGATGATGTGAAAGAAGCCAAGAAAGCTCCATGGTTCAAAAAGAGTGCAAACAGATCATCATGGGAAATGCCCAGGATATCAAACTGCCCGAAACTGTCAAGAATCATCTTTATCTATGTGAAATTCTTTATCAATGTTTGTTCACTTAATTGCTTTTATGAAACTAAGAATGTTTCCTCTTCTTTTCATATTAGGGAAATTGATATCTTCCTTGAGGAAACTCAACAGCAACAAATTTGAATTTTAGATCTCAAATTTTACAGAGTTAGCCCTATTGAAGCTAATACTCTAGGTAGAAAGAGGTGATATTTTCACACATGAGCACAATTCGATCATTCTGAATCAACTGCAATTTTTGGCATTTTATTGGCAATATTTTCTAATTATCCCAACATGAAGTGTGAACTTGAGATCGTTTTGACGTATCCTGACGTCATCCCTCCTTAGGACTGAAAAGTCCTTTCCTTCCGGCTGATCTGAGCGCTCTCAGATTCGCACACTTCCCTGTGCTCCCCACTGTCCCGCCATAGACAGTTCCCACTCAGGATAAGGGTTAAACCTGAACTTTTTGCAAAAGATCTGTTGTTGTCAAAAGCTATTTTCAGTCTCAGCAATGAGGCGCCCAAGAACAACCCCTTTTCAAGCTTTAGGGGCCCCCATTTTTATCCTTTTGCAAAAACCCCTCTTGGACTTGTTGTGCAAAGTCTAGAGGCCCATCACAGTTTTCCTCGCTCCTCGAGGATTCTGTATCCATTCAGGCTAAGGATTAAAACTGTCACCTCGCTCCTCGAGGTGTAACCAAAAAACCTTCTGCGAGAGGTCGTCTGTTTTTAGAAAGCTGATTTTAGTCTCAGCAATGAGGCGCCCAAGATCATCCCTTTTCCAAGCTTTAGGGAATCCCTTGATTTTCTCTTCTCGCAAACCCCTTTTGAATTTGTTCGTCCAAATTTCGAAGGCCCCCATCATGGTTTCTTCATCCGAGGATTCCGTATGGTCGTCCCTTTCAGGTCAAGGGTTAAACCTGAATCTCGCTTTAGCGATGCATCTGTTGTCCCATCACAGTTTCTTCACTCAAAGATTCTGTATGGTCGTCCCTCTCAGGATAAGGGAGAAGCCTGAACCTCGCTCTGCGAGTTACCTTCCTTTCAGGTTTGGGTTAAACCTAAGCCTCGCTTAGACGAGGTAATTCTTCCCGTCCCATCATGGTTTTTCCCACAAAGGAATCCGTGCTCTTTGTACATCCATCCAGGAAAGGATCGTCCTTGAGTTTCATCTCATGAGGCATTTTCCTCAAAAATGTCCCATCGAGGTCTGCCTATATTCCTTCCTCATCCAAATTACCTTGATCTATCTTCGTCCCATCCAGGTTAAGGGCTAAACCTGAGTCATTCCAAAGGGCTGATCTTATCTCACCCATGAAACTTGATCAAAATTCTTATCTTTCACCATCCCTGGGATTTTCACCCAAAGTCCCATCACGATTTCCTCATTTCTATCATTCAGTCATATCATTGTCGAGGATTTCATCCCCCAGGACCATTCAGGATAAGGTTTCAAGCCCGAAAAGCCGTATTTTAAAAATAAATTCTTCCACACTCAGTTCAGATCGGCTGACTGAGGCATTTTTCAAAATTTGGAGTGTTTCTTTACCACTAAGCTCGGCTTTCAACCGGCTTAGTAGCAAAGAGGGGCATCTGTGAACACCCCAAATTTTTCAAAATGTTGTAAATATCCCCTTTCTGCCCTTTGTCCCCATTCTTTGGGTAATTGAGTCAGTTTTAAATCTAAATCCCCTTTTATTTCTCAAAATTTGGTTGAAATTAAATTCATTTTCCATATCTGACTCAATTTCGGATCCGGATCCATTATCAAAATCCAAATCTGAGCTTCATTATCCAATTTTAAATTAAATTCTCCAAATTACCAAAATAATCTTTTGAAAAGCTCAGACACTTCGTCCGGCATCCGTTTGGATCCATCGAGTTGTATTTCTCGATTCGAGGTTTAAAACTCGAGTATTTCCTCAAAACTTGGGTCCAAACCCATTCTTCTGAAGAAATTTTCCCAAAATGGTTTGAAATTCTCAGAAAAATACTCTTGTATATATTTCTCAGAAAAATACAAAAAAGAGTATTTAATCTTTGTTTTCGTGTAAAAAAAAACCTAGATTCTGTTCCAAAAATACAAAAAAATGGAAAAATCATCAAAAAAAAAAAATTTAGGAAAGACTGCGCGGTTTTCAAAGATTTTTGTCGAAAAACTCATCTTTAACCATCTTTTTACAAAAACTTGAAGAGAATGTTTTCTTTTGGAAAAACTGACTTTTTAAGGTTTAAAGGTCGAGTTAGGGTTTTTTTTTTTAAAACCCTAACTCGCCTTCCTCTCTCGCCCCCCTCACTATCGCCTCTCACCCACCATGGCCGCCCCCCCCCCCCCCCTCATGTGCATCCTACATCCTTCAAGCCATCCGATCCCCAACAACTTCTTCCTCCTTCGTTCATCACGAACGAACTCGCTGGCCTTCCAACCCCTCTCACCCGAGCTCCACGATGGTGCAACCATCCGCCCCATCAGCCTCTTCATGACCCTTTGATCGATGTCTTCAGCCCCTCAGCCATCAATCCCCAACTATATCGCACATTCTGGAAGCCCCTCTCCCTCTATAAAGAAGATAGGCAAAAGGAGAAGGGGCATCGAGAATCCAGCTTCTACCCTTTCCACACATCGACTCTTTTTCTTTCCCATTTCTTTCTTTCCTCTATTCTTCTTTCCCATCAACTGAAGGAAGTCGCACCAGTCACAGGATTTCCAAGCAATCCATCCGATCGAACATCAGTATAAGTGTGGGAGTTACAGTTCTCATCTGCATCAATTGAAGAAAATCGGTGATCAACATCCGAATCCCTTCTTCTACATCCCACTCCCCTCTGGTGCGTCCGCTCTTCACAGAAGAAGCCTCTCCTTCCTCTTTTAGAAGCCCCTATGGTGTGTTGAAGCTTCGAACCATCTGGAAAGGATCAGATTGTCCCCTGCGGCTGAGAAGTAAGCAATCAACTCCTTCTTCCTCCGATCTATTTAGAGCATCTCATTCCCATTTCATCATTTCTTTTTATTTCAGTTTTTTTTTTCCCTTTGAGTGTTTTTCTTTAAGTCACCATGCGTTGGTGGTAGGGTCGGTCTGCTTATAAACAGGATCGGCTCACCCCTCTGCAAATAGCGAATTGGAATTTCCAGATTCCAACATTTCCTTTTGGTATTTCCACTTTATATATATATATATATTTTTTCTGTCTCTTGTTCATTCATGCTATCAGATTCGATAAGACGATATAATCCATCCCAATCATTATTTTTTTTCTTTTCCTTATTCCCCCATTTACCTTTTCTGGTCTGTAACGAATCATTCTGTTACGTTTTCTAACCTTTTTGGTACCATAGTTCACTTTCTTTATTATTTCCCTTTTGAGATATTCACCATGGAATAGCATATCCCTTTTCAAGGGTACAGAGGTGTCTCCGTTAAGGTGAGTTTAACATGATAGCACTCTATGTACACTTCGTCCTGTCCATGGCATTTTCTTCTTTTCTCTTCATTTTACTGTTTACTTTGGTTCTATTATCTTTAGTCTTCCCTTATTAGCATATATATTTCCTGTGTTGTCTTCATTATGATTCACGTAGTATGGGCCGATCCTTTGATCTGCTGCATTATATGTCTTGTAAAAAAAAAAAAAACAATGTTGTATCACATTGCCATCCCGTTGGATTTGAATGAAGATGTTTTGTTTGCTCTACTAAGCGTAATTCCTCTCAAAGCTGTCAACCCATCAGCAGCAAGGGAAGGCACCCCCCCTGAATCCATAGCAGGTCTTGGGAAGTTGATAGAGTCATGATTACTTCAACTCAAGAACATTGATAAAATTACCCGATTCATCAGGTAGAATGACCATCCTTGAGAAATTAAAACTCATGACAGTGGTTTTGCAAGAGCAACACCTAAGTTTGTTGGCAATACGCAAAATCTCATCAAGCTCCATAACTAAAATCATTGTGGAGGAGCTCCCTGACTTCATAAGATCCTTGCAAAACAAATGGAGACACGATGTTTCCTGAATAGTGATGAGCTGAGTTCTATCTTATTAAATTAGAGATGTATCCAAATTGAGTTTATTCAGCTTAACATGCTATGTTTCCCTCTTGTTTACACATGTTTTCACTGTTTAGAATGACAATAGGGAAGTTGGTCCTGGATACAGATTCAGTCGTATGGTTTGCAGTTCCTTTTTTTTTATATATATATATTATCACTCAGCAATGTTGTTTTGATTCAGAGACGGTGGGCTGGACCAACACTATATCTTCATTGTCCAAATGGTCTCCCACTCAGGCCTCTATCATTAGTTGTTTGTTGTTAATGACATCACTTTTTGTATGAATCAGTTTGTATTTGCAGAAACTGATGCACAGGAAACATTCTTTTGTTATCAGAAACCATGTAGAAATTACTTGAGGTACAAAAACCAGATTCCATCGGTTACTTCGCACTCCCAGGGGTCGTCTTACCCTTTTAAAATATCCATCATGAATAGTGCTTGCTATAACATGCAACCAGTCCCAAACCAGCAATATCTTTACCAATATGTTACTGCTGCAAGATCGAGTAGTTACTGCTGGAGGAATCTCATCGAGCTGTTGCACAGCAACAACTCCATCCTGCAATGGTTAAATTTGTTGAAACTCTGATTATATCTACTTGAATGCTGCCCAGCGTCCAACAATTACAAACCACTGGCAGGGTTTGCTCAGGAGAGATAATTGTTGTACCTTTCACTGGGTGAGATCTGGAAGCAAAGAAAGATTGCAATTCCTGTGCACATAAAACATCTGATATCTTGTCTGCAGTTGTCACGATTTCATAAAGGTTTTCTTTTTTTCTTTTTATTCTCTTTTTCTTCAGATATATATGTTTCAATTATTGTGAGGTCCAGTATCAGTGGTTTTACTGATGAGACACTAATGTGTATACTCCACCCCTTACACTTGCATCTGTATATTCACCGCATAAAGCATGACACTTGCAAGCACACCACTTAACCACCTCTGCATCTTCATCTGTGCACTTTCACTCTCTGCATTCAAAATGACCTGCTCAACATTTTCACTGTAATTACCTCCTGCACATAATTTCTAATGATACTGCTCAGCTAACATATGCTTTACCCACTGTCTACCACCCATCTTACCTCTAATAATACATTTCCCACATAGGCCATCTCATCCCATCTGCTGTAATCACCCGATATGTATATTTTTTTTTAGCCACATATAGTTGTTTAGCATCTTTTCCTCATGCATTTCAGCAGCATCTAGACTCTGTTGTAGGATCATCTCCGATGGTGACAGTCGAACATTATTAGGACCTCATCCTAACCATCCATAGCAGTACTAGGCACGGTTGTAGCTAGTCACCTTCAAATAAACTCCACCACAACCCTGATCCCCAGCACATGTCTCCTCACTGCCCAGCCTCTGTTAGGTACTCATATACTGCAGATTTCGCACAAGCAACCACACTACAGCCAGTTAGCTTATCTGCCATTGAAGGTTAGTTAACCTTACATCAGGGTTAGTTCATAGCATCTCACCTTGTTTGGACCACCAATTATGTAGGCATATTGGTCACATCTTTTCAGCTATTTATACCACATGATGCATCAAGTATAGGTAACATAGGTCTCACTGGTACACTGTCATTTCCTGCAACTATTTACAGTCCCCTCACTGCTGCTTTACTTACCACGATGCACACACTCCACCTGTGCACACATCTTGCATTTCCTGTATATGTTTTCACTGTTGCACAATATCACACCCACCCTTTAGGTGTTAATTCCATAAATATCATTTATATCACCATTCCACCTATACATATATAAATATATGTATATATATATATATATATATTCATATATATATACCTATATGTATATAGATATACATACATATATATATATATGTATGCACGTATATATGTACATAGACATATATTATTTTCACACTTTAGATCCTGAATACCTTGGCATGCGAGCATCTTTTACCATTTATATTCATATGATATGTGCAAATTTTTTTTCCGTTTTCATACTAATCAGAGGTTTTGCAGGGAATATGTGGGAAATATCATTACTTGGAGTTGTAAATTCAAATTTTATATGTTGTAATAAGTTAGGTCTTAATGAGAATTTACCTTTCCTGCTTTAGATAGAATGAATGAGCATTACAAATATCATGAATTACTTGTTCTTCATGCATTTCTTTCCTTTATTTCTCAAAATCTCACATTGGTGAAACACGAATGGCACGTGCACCACTTCGTAAGAGGTAAATCAGTCCTAAGTTGATGATCCACATCAATGGCCATAGTTAGGGTGTGGACAAAACTTAGGATTTTTATCTTTTACGAAATAACACTGGACCCACACTGGATCCATTTTCAAAATTTCATCACATTTTCCTTGAAAACTTTCTCCTTTTATTAGAATTTAACTTAAAATTGACCCAAAATATATACCAATGGCCATAGTCAGGGTATATTGAGAGTTAATTTTATTTTAAATTCTGTAAAAGCACCAAATGTGTTTTATTCTTCACCTGAATTTAAATATAGATTACTATATAATACATTCAATGACCATAGTCAAGGATGTATTATATCTTCAATCTTATTTTAATTCATCTAAAGAATGAAATATGTTTTCAAAATTTAATTTCTTCAAATTCATTTCATCAATTAGGATAGAACTGCATCATAATTAAAAAAAAAAAATTCTTTTTCAAAACTCCAAGTGATGTAAATATCTTCGTCAATCAATCTTCAATCCTATTCAATTCTATTTCATTTTCCATCTCAGAGTCCAATTTAACTTTGAGATTTCAAATTCATTTCACATTCAAAATTTCCAATTCAAATCAAAATTCAAAATCAAAGTTCAATTTAACTTTGAAGCTATCTTCTGATTTCAAAATCAAGTTCATCCCCTTATCTTCAAAATCAAAGTTTTTCAAGTTTTCTAAAACCCAGATCCATTTTTAAAGGTCCTATTTGGACTTCTCAAGACCCAAATCCAAAGACAAAGTTAATCTCAACTTGGATCCAGATTTCCAAGTGTAAAACTCTATTCCATTTTGGATCTCCCATCACAGATCCAAATTCCATTAGGATCCAAATCCTTATTCTACTTTGGATCTCCGATCACAAATCCAAACTTCATTTAGGATCCAGACCCTCATTTTATCATGAGATCTCAGATTCAGATCCAAATTCCAACTCCTAGGGTCCAGAATGCAACTCTACTTTGGATCTCAGACTTCAGATCCAAATCCATCTTAGGGTCCAAAATTCCAATTCCACTCTGGATCTCAAATTACAGATCCAAATTCCCTTTAGGATCTAGAACCCAATGCTACTTTGGATCTTAGACTCCAGATCCAAAATCCATTTAGGATTCAGATCCCATTCTACCATTGGATCTCAGATTCAGATCCAAATCCATCTTAGGATCCAGAATTCCAACTCTACATTTGGATCTCAGACTTCAGATCTGATCCCATTCTAGGATCCAAAAACCCAATTCTATATTTGGATCTCAGACTTCAGATCCATTCCATTTTAGGATCCAGAACCCAAGTCCATCTCGGATTCCAAATCTCGGATCCCATTCTGTTTAGGATCCGGAATCCAATTCCATTTCCATTTCTAGATTTCAATTCCATTTTCGGATCTCATCTAAACTCCCTAAATTTGTTTCTATTCTTAAATACCATTTGGTCATCTCAGATCCATTCCAAACTTAAAATCCAAAATCAATTCCATCTCAAGTATTCATTTCCCTTCCAAAATTCAAATTCAAATTTCAAAACCCATTTTTAATTTTAAAACTTCATTCTTTCTCATTTATTTTCCCAACTCTGATTTACTTCAAAGACTTAGAATTTCTCTGATCTATCTCAAGTTCTAAGTTAAATTCAAACATTTCTTCATTCTCTTACCAAGTTCATCTCAGAATACTTGGAAAATTTTCAAAACATCTTTCAAAAGGAGCATACATCCTTGCATTGCACAAGTATGATTCTTTGTGCATTTAGAGTTAGGATAAATTCTTAGATTATATTTAGGCAAAGCAAAAGGCATAGATCCGATCCTTGGTTCGATTACCCCTGGTAAAGGCGCCAGGAACGGTCGAACCTCGTACCGACGAGCGAATCCCGTCTCTCCATTTTTCTCGCAATATTTTCAAAACGGAGGCGAGTAATTTTCTAAATGTTTTCAAATAAAGGTCAGGTGAAAACCGCGCAAAAGAGTTCTTCTTCTCTTTCTTTCTCTTCTTTTCTCTTCTCTCTTTCTTTTCTTTTTTCTTCTCCCTTCAAAAGGGAGGAGAATAGAGGTTAGAAAAGGGAAAAGAGAAGGAAGAGAGAGAAACCTATAAGAGAGGAAAATTTTTGCGATGATCACAGATTTGGCGACCGTGATGGGACTCGTCTTCGTCCGGTTGGATCTATGCCTTTGCTTTGCTTTTATATAATTTAAGTCTTTATTCTAACATATGTCAGCTACGTTTTCATGCAAACCTTAGGAGCCTAGACTCTGTCCTAAAGCTGACATCATTGCATATAGGATTTAAAGTATGGTTTGGTAGGACCATATTGAGGAGAATATTCCATGTTCACATTAGACTTAGGTTTTAAATACAACTCTCCTCAATTTTTAGGGATTGAATGCAAAACAATGTATGCAAGTGTATGCTTCTTCTTATTTAAATCTATCTCTTTAAGACTTGCATTAAAGCCTTCTGATTTTATTGCATGTTGATCATATTTTGAAAACATCCCTACCTATATTGTCCCGGTCTTAACGTTGCTGGGCTGTCTCACTGAACCATAGTTTGGGAGAGAGCCTCACAACTGGAGCACTTATTTGGGTTCGCGCCCCCCTACCACGTACCTATGGGCCATAGTCCGAGGTATATCGGTAGGTGCTCAAGGATGTTGGGAAGCCCTTACCTTAGAACCGGAGAAATATCTTATATGCTACGTACTTCGAGCTTCGGCTTGAGTATATTGGCATACCTTGATTGGAATCAGATGATCTGAACCATAGAGTTAGGATTAAGGTCCTACAAGCTATTTCAAATATTGCATATAGAGTCAGCCTTTAGGGAGTGCTGTATGCACATCCTAATTTTTGCGGCTATGATTATGCGATGTTTTTCTTGTGTTCTCCTATGTATATCAAACTCTTTTAAACCCTGGGTGTACTATTCAAAAAATTTTCTCTATTTTCCAAAAAACACCAGGTGTATACTTTTCCTTTTACCTACATTCTTTTCTCTTTTGTGTCAGAATTTTCCTTAAAAACCCTGGAAAGTCTTTTTTTTCTGAGCCACTTGATCTTTCGAAAATTTCCAGGATTTGTGTCTATCCTTTTTTTCCATCATCAAAAGTCTATCCGTAAGTCATGCATTCTATCTGAGTCTTTTCCTCCCCTTTGCCTCAGTATCACTCCGATGGCATCCAAATCTCCCGATGCTATCTTTCCTTGGGATCATGTCTTCTATCAAATAAGGGATGGAACCCCAGATCATCGGGTCATCCAGTCTCGTACCTTCTTCCCTCGATGGTACTATTCTTGGTTCACCGCCTTCTCGCGTATGTTCCCAGACCACTTGGATGATTGTGGATTGGAGATGGCATCGGCAGTTGGCAAGCGAACCATCAACAGCAGTCTAATTCAGGCTATGGCAGAGAGATGGAATCCGCGTACCTGCACGTTTTGGTTTCCGTGGGGAGAGATGACTATGCTAATGGACGAGTTCAATAATATCATGGGATTGCCAGAACCAGCTGGTCAGCCAGACGATCCGGTCGAGCAGCAATTTTTGATCAATATCAAAGGGGTAGATGTTCGAGAAGCATTGGCCAGAGCTATAGGGAGCAGATCCTGGCCTCTCACAGAGATCAGCGGAAGTCAATTCATCGACCTGTTCGAACTCTACAACAAATATGGGGCCTACGAAGAAGTCGATACCTTATCTCGAGCAGCAAAAGAAAGGATCCAGCATGCCATGGTCCTATGCACAGTGGGGCTGGCATTCTTTCAGGATGGTCAGAATTTCATCGATATCAGAGTCGCCCAGCTTTTTCGAAGATGGGGAAGCAAGCAGACCCGTCAGCTTTCAGTATCCATGGCAGCTCTAGCTTTTCTCTACAGAGGTTTAGCACGCTTCGCCCTTGGAGAGACCATTCTGGTGGAAGGATGCACGTATGCCTTGCAGTCATGGTTCCTGCGACATGTACCAACAAAAGCCAGTTCTTTCAGATTCAGCAGCAAGCAGCCGAAGTCAGCCATTCAATACCGAGCTTTGATCGAGAAACTGCATCAGGAGGAAATCGCTTGGGACTTCTTCGACATTAGAGAGACCATTCCTCGCTACACCTATGCTCGTGACAAGCGCTACAAACTGCTCGGCCCGTTCTTCTGCGTAGACTATCAGCCAGAGAGATGTCTCAGATAGTTTTCGCAGCGGCAGGTTCGTGCTAACACTCGCTTTCCGACAGGCCGCATGCCAGAGTTCGATCTACGGTCAGATCAGTGGTCTGGAGCATACCACGTCGCCAAATACACTTGGGACTCCTTTATTCCTTTGTCTATATTTCCTGGTCCTAATGTATCATCAGAGTATCGAGAATGGTGGCAAACTGTCCGCCCACCTTCTCTTTGTATTTAAATTTCGTCATCAATGAAAATGCAAATTTTTATTTTGTGGCCAAATCTTATTTTATTTCATATAGTTACGGATTCATCCCCAGTGATGAGACCCATTCTGTCTATTCTTCTATCCCTCGTCATAATAGACGACCTCGCCTAGGTCATAAGGCGCATTTTGTCACCATAAAAGGGTGATGCGATCATTGCAAAAATTTGTCAATTCCTTCCCTCATGCCTTTTCTAAAAGAAATCACATTCTCAAAAAAAAAAATTTCCTCCGAACCCTAATCATTCTTTTCACAATATTTAACAGGAATCACTGGCATTGACAAAATGGTCGTAACAAGGGCAGGAAAAGAAACAGTTCCTCAACACAGCGACAGCGAGGCCGAAGGGATGGATTCTCCCAAATCGGTCAGAGGACAAAATCAGAATCAAACAGATGATATCGATCCAGCCATGTATAATTTGTTTAAAAGAATGATGACCAAAATGATGGCTGAACAGGCCGAGGCCAGTCAAAAAGAAGTCGTTCCGAAGAGCAAGCCAAAAAAGAAGGCCGTGAAGAAGCCAGTCAGGATTGTTAGGAAGCAAGTACAGCCCGACACCACTTCTGAAGAAACGGAATCAATTGAGGAATCAGAAGAAGAAGAGCAGCTTGTCTATCAGAATCCTCCAATCCGCAGAAATGTGTCTTCGGAGTAGAGTCAGGCAAGTTGCTTGGCTACATAATCAGCAAGAAAGGCATAGAAGTGGATCCTGCCAAGGCAAAGGCGATCATTGACATGCCGCATCCCACCAACCTCAAAGAATTAAGAAGCCTTCATGGGCGCATTCAGTCTATTCGACGTTTCATCTCAAACTTGGCCATGAGATGAGAGCCCTTCAATCACTTGCTAAGAAAAGAAGTGAAATTTGAATGGGGACCAGAATGTCAGCTCTCATTTGAGCGCATCAAACAGTATCTCCTAAATCCACCTGTTCTAAAGCCACCAGAACTTGGAAAGCCGCTGCTCCTGTATATTTCTGTCAACCATAATGCTTGTGGCGGATTTCTTGCGCAGTATGAGGAAGGCAGACGGAGAGAGCATGCCATCTACTACATCAGCAAGACTTTCATCGATTATGAAAAGAGATATTCTCAGATGGAGAAAACATGTCTAGCCTTAGTGTGGATGTGTCAGAAACTGAGACATTATCTAACGGCGTCAGAAGTCAAGATCCTGTCGAGACTCAACCCTCTCAAATACATCCTTGAGCAGCCTTTCCTTACTGGACGGATTGCGAAATGGCAAGTCCTCCTGATGCAGTATGATTTGGAGTACGTTTCTCAGAAATCGGTCAAGGGTCAGTCCATCGCAGATCAGTTAGCAGATTTCCCGTTGACAGAAGAGATCAAAGCAGAAAATGATTTTCCTGACGATCGCATCTGCAGTATTCAGGAATCCCCACTCTGGACTCTATTCTTTGATGGAGCCAGAAATATGTCTGGTATAGGAATTGGGATCTTGTTAATCACTCCTGAAAAGGAGATGCTCCCATATTCCTTCAAGCTCAATTTCCAATGTACCCACAACATGGCTGAGTATGAAGCTCTAATACAAGGCCTCAAAATTTTGCAAAGCTTTGATGTTAAAAGAGTACACGCCTTTGCCGACTCATTACTTGTTATCAGCCAAGTTAATGCTGAATGGCAAGTCAAGGATTCAAAGTTAATCCCTTATCAGAAGATTGCCTTAGCTCTCATAGGCAACTTTGAAGAATTTCAGCTCAATCATGTCAAGAGGGAATACAATCACATAGCCGATGGTTTAGCCTGCTTAGGCTCTATTTTGTCTTTTAAAGACAGTAAATCCTGTCGTTCCTTCGAGATCGGCAGACTTGATCAACCTGCCTACATTCCAGTTGAGCAAGTGAACCAGGCCGCTCAGAAGGAAAAGCCTTGGTATCAAGACATCAAAAGCTTTATTGAAACCGGCGAGTTTCCGGCAGAAATGCCAAGAAAGGAGCAACATGCGATTCAACGCATGTCAGTCCGCTATTTTATCCTTGCCAATACTCTCTACCGTCGTGGGTTCAGTTCTGAGTATGCCAGATGCTTAAACAAAGACGAAGCCATGAAAGTTATCCAAGAGGCACACGAAGGAATTTGTGGCGGCCACGTCGGCTACCAAACACTCGTCAAGCAGATTATTCGCGCGGGATATTATTGGAAAACCATGCAGCAAGATTGCCACCAATTTGTAAAGAAATGCGTCAAGTGTCAGATGCACGCGCCTTCCATTCATGCGCCAGCTGCATACTTGCAATCCGTAGTCTCTCCTTGGCCCTTTTCGATATGGGCCTTCGACGTGGTGGGTCCAATCACTCCTTCTGCATCTAATGGCCACAAATACTTCCTCGCGGCTACAGAATACTTCACCAAATGGGTCGAGGTGGTGACTCTGCGAACAGTAGAAGGCCGGCATGTGGTTTCATTTATTCATAAAAATCTTCTCTGTCGTTTCGGCGTCCCACATGATATTGTGTCAGATAATGGCAGCCATTTCAAGAATGAGAAGATGAAGACCTTCTGCTCGAAGTTCGGGATTCATCACCACTTCTCTGCTCCTTACTATCCCCAAGGGAATGGCCAGGCTGAGGCCACCAACAAGATTTTGATTCGCATTCTGGAAAGAACAGTGGAAACAGGCCGTGATTGGCACGAGAAGATGCACGATGCACTTTGGGCGTACCGAACCACCATTCGAACCCCAACAAATGCTACGCCTTCAGAGCTTGTTTATGGAACAGAAGTGGTGTTACCTCTACATGTTCAGAAGCCCACACTCAAGTTTGCGTCGCTCATTCAACTTCCGCTTGATCAGTATCAACAGCAGAGATTGGTACAGCTTGATCTTTTAGACGAGAAAAGACTTAAGGCAGCAGAGCACGCACAAGCCTATCATCGAAGGATAGCTAGGCACTATGCCAAATCGGTCATTGAGAGAAGGTTTCGAGTTAATGATCTTGTGCTCAGATCGACAACTCATCTCAAGCATCGGCCAAAGGGCAAGTGGTCACCCAATTGGGAAGGCCCTTATGTGGTTAAAGAAGCATTACCCCGTAATTCCTATCGTCTAATCAATGCAGATGGAGCGGAATTGCCAGATCCTATTAATGCTTTACATTTGAAGAGATTTTACACTTAAATTCCTAGCCTTTTGTACTCTTCAAAAGTCTCTCTCAATAAAGCGACGATTTTCTATTAAATTCTCATATCTTCTCCCTGATACTGGGGCATTTTATTTTGATCTATACATGTCTTCCTTCGTCATATGCAGGCAGGATTATACGAACTCTTTTTCTGAAAAACTTATCAATTTTTCAGTTGATCTATTTTTATTTTGCATCTATTTCATTTTCCGATTTAATTGAATTTTCATCGATTTGTTATCCATTTTTATCATTTTGTCAAGTTTTTATCAAACTTTTAAATTTTATCGATCTTTTATTTTACATCCCTTTCAGGTTAAGGGATAAAACCTGAACTACTTCCCATAAACTCTTCAATTCATATAAACCTTTATTCATTCCCCTTCAGGATAAGGGATAATCCTGAAACACCGGCAATCATTCTTGCTCAATTCTCAAATATCTTCGAATGTCGGTCTCGTTCTTCAAATCCTCCTTTTGAAAAACCTAGTGCTCGTACTGGTGTGCATTTTTCAAAAAAAACCAGCGCTCGTACTGGGGCTTTCTCTTTGAAATCCAGTGCTCGTGTTGGTACATCTAGCGCTCGTGCTAGTGTTTGGCTGACTAATCAGTTAGCCCTCCAGGTTCAGCCTTTGTGCTAACCAAACATCATCATTTCAAGCTATAAATTCTCAATTTCAACTTTCTGGTTATCATTTTATCAAAAATCAATCTTTTCTTGCGAAGGACCCTCTTCAGGGAGAGTTCGAGGGAGCTCGTTCCTTTTGCATGCAACCATCTTCCGTTCGCAAGAACCCTCTTCTAGGGAGAGTTTGAAGGGACTCGTTTTCTTAGCGAACAGTTTGCAAAACAACAACCAGCTTTACACAAGAGAACCCTTTTTCCAGGGAGAGCGTCGACGAAAGCTCGTTTCTTTTGTGGCCCTAGTTTTTCTCATCTTTGGCCAAACCCCTTCAGAGAGGACCCTCTTTTAGGGAGAGTGTGATGGACTTGTTCCTCTGTGATACTTTCTCAACTTTGTTTTCGGCCGCCTTTCCATAAGAGAAGCCTAGAGATAGGGAGTTTTGACGAAAACTTAATTTCTCTTTGAAAGTTCTGTTTTGCAAACACCTCCTCTTTGGGGAAGAGAGGAGTATTTCCAACTTCCCATTCAGGTAAGGACTTAAGCCTGAGTCTCTCTTTTTGGGGAAAAGAGAGGAGAATTTTGTCATGGAGGTGTCAGTTCGATATCAAGCAATCTCTTTCATCAAGGATTTTCTAGAATACGTTGCCAATTTGATATCAAAAGTCATTGTTGATCTCAAAGCTTTCGTCGCACAAAGAATTATCTCAAACTACCTTCAGTATCATTTTCAAAAGAGCAAGACTCTTGCGAAATAAGAGCTAAATTCAAGCTTTTTTTTCTGTTGGTCAACCAAGAGGTTGAAGAAAAATCTTTGATATGACCGGCAAAGGAAAATTCAATGATGTTGAAAAGCCATAAGTGAACTGATATTAATCATAGCAGTGTCACATTCTTAAAGGTTATTCTTTTGGCGGTAAGACAGTGGAAATATCCTGGGCAGTAAAAAGAACCTACCCAATCCATATATCCTCAGTCATCCAAGCTAAGCTGCAATCAAATATCCGCAAAAGGGATCTCTCAATTGTTGTCAAGATGAAGGCGAATTAAGCGAGTGGACCCCCGGGGACAAAGAAGATTTGAAACATCTCCAAGATGACGGAGTTTGTGACGGATCCTTCCAGGGAACGTTCAGAGCACCGCCAAGATGAAGGCGGATGCGATGAACCTACCGACAAACCCTAAAAGATATTTGATTTTTGCTATCACCTAAAGAGTTTTTGACCAATGAACCTATATCATCAAGCCTAACTCCTGAGAAAAACAAGGATCGGAGCATCTTCAAGATGAAGGAGTTTGCGACGTACCCTTCCTCGGAAAAGAGAGAAAAAGTCAGAACATCTCCAAAATAAAGGATGATGTGAAAGAAGCCAAGAAAGCTCCATGGTTCAAAAAGAGTGCAAACAGATCATCATGGGAAATGCCCAGGATAATAAACTGCCCGAAACTGTCAAGAATCATCTTTATCTATGTGAAATTCTTTATCAATGTTTGTTCACTTAATTGCTTTTATGAAACTAAGAATGTTTCCTCTTCTTTTCATATTAGGGAAATTGATATCTTCCTTGAGGAAACTCAACAACAACAAATTTGAATTTTAGATCTCAAATTTTACAGAGTTAGCCCTATTGAAGCTAATACTCTAGGTAGAAAGAGGTGATATTTTCACACATGAGCACAATTCGATCATTGTGAATCAACTGCAATTTTTGGCATTTTATTTGCAATATTTTCTAATTATCCCAACATGAAGTGTGAACTTGAGATCGTTTTGACGTATCCTGACGTCATCCCTCCTTAGGACTGAAAAGTCCTTTCCTTCCGGCTGATCTGAGCGCTCTCAGATTCGCACACTTCCCTGTGCTCCCCACTGTCTCGCCATAGACAGTTCCCACTCAGGATAAGGGTTAAACCTGAACTTTTTGCAAAAGATCTGTTGTTGTCAAAAGCTATTTTCAGTCTCAGCAATGAGGCGCCCAAGAACAACCCCTTTTCAAGCTTTAGGGACCCCCATTTTTATCCTTTTGTAAAAACCCCTCTTGGACTTGTTGTGCAAAGTCTAGAGGCCCATCACAGTTTTCCTCGCTCCTCGAGGATTCTGTATCCATTCAGGCTAAGGATTAAAACTGTCACCTCGCTCCTCGAGGTGTAACCAAAAAACCTTCTGCGAGAGGTCGTCTGTTTTTAGAAAGCTGATTTTAGTCTCAGCAATGAGGCGCCCAAGATCATCCCTTTTCCAAGCTTTAGGGAATCCCTTGATTTTCTCTTCTCGCAAACCCCTTTTGAATTTGTTCGTCCAAATTTCGAAGGCCCCCATCATGGTTTCTTCATCCGAGGATTCCGTATGGTCGTCCCTTTCAGGTCAAGGGTTAAACCTGAATCTCGCTTTAGCGATGCATCTATTGTCCCATCACAGTTTCTTCACTCAAAGATTCTGTATGGTCGTCCCTCTCAGGATAAGGGAGAAGCCTGAACCTCGCTCTGCGAGTTACCTTCCTTTCAGGTTTGGGTTAAACCTAAGCCTCGCTTAGACGAGGTAATTCTTCCCGTCCCATCATGGTTTTTCCCACAAAGGAATCCGTGCTCTTTGTACATCCATCCAGGAAAGGATCGTCCTTGAGTTTCATCTCATGAGGCATTTTCCTCAAAAATGTCCCATCGAGGTCTGCCTATATTCCTTCCTCATCCAAATTACCTTGATCTATCTTCGTCCCATCCAGGTTAAGGGCTAAACCTGAGTCATTCCAAAGGGCTGATCTTATCTCACCCATGAAACTTGATCAAAATTCTTATCTTTCACCATCCCTGGGATTTTCACCCAAAGTCTCATCACGATTTCCTCATTTCTATCATTCAGTCATATCATTGTCGAGGATTTCATCCCCCGGGACCATTCAGGATAAGGTTTCAAGCCCGAAAAGCCGTATTTTAAAAATAAATTCTTCCACACTCAGTTCAGATCGGCTGACTGAGGCATTTTTTAAAATTTGGAGTGTTTTTTTACCACTAAGCTCGGCTTTCAACCGGCTTAGTAGCAAAGAGGGGCATCTGTGAACACCCCAAATTTTTCAAAATGTTGTAAATATCCCCTTTCTGCCCTTTGTCCCCATTCTCTAGGTAATTGAGTCAGTTTTAAATCTAAATCCCCTTTTGTTTCTCAAAATTTGGTTGAAATTAAATTCATTTTCCATATGTGACTCAATTTCGGATCCGGATCTATTATCAAAATCCAAATCTGAGCTTCATTATCCAATTTTAAATTAAATTCTCCAAATTACCAAAATAATCTTTTGAAAAGCTCAGACACTTCGTCCGGCATCCATTTGGATCCATCGAGTTGTATTTCTCGATTCGAGGTTTAAAACTCGAGTATTTCCTCAAAACTTGGGTCTAAACCCATTCTTTTGAAGAAATTTTCCCAAAATGGTCTGAAATTCTCAGAAAAATACTCTTGTATATATTTCTCAGAAAAATACAAAAAATTAGTATTTAATCTTTGTTTTCGTGTAAAAAAAAACTTAGATTCTGTTCCAAAAATACAAAAAAAATGGAAAAATCATCAAAAAAAAAATTTAGGAAAGACTGCGCGGTTTTCAAAGATTTTTGTCGAAAAACTCATCTTTAACCATCTTTTTACAAAAACTTGAAGAGAAGGTTTTCTTTTGGAAAAACTGACTTTTTAAGGTTTAAAGGTCGAGTTAGGGTTTTTTTTTTGAAAACCCTAACTCGCCCCCCTCACTATCGCCTCTCACCCACCATGGCCGCCCCCCCCCATGTGCATCCTACATCCTTCAAGCCATCCGATCCCCAACAACTTCTTCCTCCTTCGTTCATCACGAATGAACTCGCTGGCCTTCCACCCCCTCTTGCCCGAGCTCCACGATGGCGCAACCATCCGCCCCATCAGCCTCTTCATGACCCTCCGATCGATGTCTTCAGCCCCTCAGCCATCAATCCCCAACTATATCGCACATTCTGGAAGCCCCTCTCCCTCTATAAAGAAGATAGGCAAAAGGAGAAGGGGCATCGAGAATCCAGCTTCTACCCTTTCCACACTTCGGCTCTTCTTCTTTCCCATTTCTTTCTTTCCTCTATTCTTCTTTCCCATCAACTGAAGGAAGTCGCACCAGTCACAGGATTTCCAAGCAATCCATCCGATCGAACATCAGTATAAGTGTGGGAGTTACAATTCTCATCTGCATCAATTGAAGAAAATCGGTGATCAACATCCGAATCCCTTCTTCTCGATCCCACTCCCCTCTGGTGCGTCCGCTCTTCACAGAAGAAGCCTCTCCTTCCTCTTTTAGAAGCCCCTGTGGTGTGTTGAAGCTTCGAACCATCTGGAAAGGATCAGATTGTCCCCTGCGGCTGAGAAGTAAGCAATCAACTCCTTCTTCCTCCGATCTATTTAGAGCATCTCATTCCCATTTCATCATTTCTTTTTATTTCAGTTTTTTTTTTCCCTTTGAGTGTTTTTCTTTAAGTCACCATGCGTTGGTGGTAGGATCGGTCTGCTTATAAACAGGATCGGCTCACCCCTCTGCAAATAGCGAATTGGAATTTCCAGATTCCAACATTTCCTTTTGGTATTTCCACTTTATATATATATATATATATATATATTTTTTTCTGTCTCTTGTTCCTTCATGCTATCAGATTCGATAAGACGATATAATCCATCCCAATCATCATTTTTTTTCTTTTCCTTATTCCCCCATTTACCTTTTCTGGTCTGTAACGAATCATTCTGTTACGTTTTCTAACCTTTTTGGTACCATAGTTCATTTTCTTTATTATTTCCCTTTTGAGATATTAACCATGGAATAGCATATCCCTTTTTAAGGGTACAGAGGTGTCTCCGTTAAGGTGAGTTTAACATGATAGCACTCTATGTACACTTCATCCTGTCCATGGCATTTTCTTCTTTTCTCTTCATTTTACTGTTTACTTTGGTTCTATTATCTTTAGTCTGCCCTTATTAGCATATATATTTCCTGTGTTGTCTTCATTATGATTCACGTAGTATGGGCCGATCCTTTGATCTGCTGCATTATATGTCTTGTAAAAAAAAAAAAACAATGTTGTATCACATTGCCATCCCGTTGGATTTGAATGAAGATGTTTTGTTTGCTCTACTAAGCGTAATTCCTCTCAAAGCTGTCAACCCATCAGCAGCAAGGGAAGGCACCCCCCCTGAATCCATAGCAGGTCTTGGGAAGTTGATAGAGTCATGATTACTTCAACTCAAGAACATTGATAAAATTACCCGATTCATCAGGTAGAATGACCATCCTTGAGATATTAAAACTCATGACATTGGTTTTGCAAGAGCAACACCTAAGTTTGCTGGCAATACGCAAAATCTCATCAAGCTCCATAACTAAAATCATTGTGGAGGAGCTCCCTGACTTCATAAGATCCTTGCAAAACAAATGGAGACACGATGTTTCCTGAATAGTGATGAGCTGAGTTCTATCTTATTAAATTAGAGATGTATCCAAATTGAGTTTATTCAGCTTAACATGCTATGTTTCCCTCTTGTTTACACATGTTTTCACTATTTAGAATGACAATAGGGAAGTTGATCCTGGATACAGATTCAGTCGTATGGTTTGCAGTTCCTTTTTTTTTTATATATATATATTATCACTCAGCAATGTTGTTTTGATTCAGAGACGGTGGGCTGGACCAACACTATATCTTCATTGTCCAAATGGTCTCCCACTCAGGCCTCTATCATTAGTTCTTTGTTGTTAATGACATCACTTTTTGTATGAATCAGTTTGTATTTGCAGAAACTGATGCACAGGAAACATTCTTTTGTTATCAGAAACCATGTAGAAATTACTTGAGGTACAAAAACCAGATTCCATCGGTTACTTCGCACTCCCAGGGGTCGTCTTACCCTTTTAAAATATCCATCATGAATAGTGCTTGCTATAACATGCAACCAGTCCCAACCCAGCAATATCTTTACCAATATGTTACTGCTGCAAGATCGAGTAGTTACTGCTGGAGGAATCTCATCGAGCTGTTGCACAACAACAACTCCATCGTGCAATGGTTAAATTTGTTGAAACTCTGATTATATCTACTTGAATGCTGCCCAGCGTCCAACAATTACAAACCACTGGCATGGTTTGCTCAGGAGAGATAATTGTTGTACCTTTCACTGGGTGAGATCTGGAAGCAAAGAAAGATTGCAATTCCTGTGCACATAAAACATCTGATATCTTGTCTGCAGTTGTCACGATTTCATAAAGGTTTTCTTTTTTTCTTTTTCTTCTCTTTTTCTTCAGATATATATGTTTCAATTATTGTGAGGTCCAGTATCAGTGGTTTTACTGATGAGATACTAATGTGTATACTCCACCCCTTACACTTGCATCTGTATATTCACCGCATAAAGCATGACACTTGCAAGCACACCACTTAACCACCTCTGCATCTTTATCTGTGCACTTTCACTCTCTGCATTCAAAATGACCTGCTCAACATTTTCACTGTAATTACCTCCTGCACATAATTTCTAATGATACTGCTCAGCTAACATGTGCTTTACCCACTGTCTACCACCCATCTTACCTCTAATAATACATTTCCCACATAGGCCATCTCATCCCATCTGCTGTAATCACCCGATATGTATATTTTTTTTTAGCCACATATAGTTGTTTAGCATCTTTTCCTCATGCATTTCAGCAGCATCTAGACTCTGTTGTAGGATCTTCTCCAATGGTGACTGTCGAACATTATTAGGACCTCATCCTAACCATCCATAGCAGTACTGGGCACGGTTGTAGCTAGTCACCTTCAAATAAACTCCACCACAACCCTGATCCCCAGCACATGTCTCCTCACTGCCCAGCCTCTGTTAGGTACTCATATACTGCAGATTTCGCACAAGCAACCACACTACAGCCAGTTAGCTTATCTGCCATTGAAGGTTAGTTAACCTTACATCAGGGTTAGTTCATAGCATCTCACCTTGTTTGGACCACCAATTATGTAGGCATATTGGTCACATCTTTTCAGCTATTTATACCACATGATGCATCAAGTATAGGTAACATAGGTCTCACTGGTACACTGTCATTTCCTGCAACTATTTACAGTCCCCTCACTGCTGCTTTACTTACCACGATGCACACACTCCACCTGTGCACACATCTTGCATTTCCTGTATATGTTTTCACTGTTGCACAATATCACACCCACCCTTTAGGTGTTAATTCCATAAATATCATTTATATCACCATTCCACCTATACATATATAAATATATGTATATATATATATATATTCATATATATATACCTATATGTATATAGATATACATACATATATATATATGTATGCACGTATATATGTACATAGACATATATTATTTTCACACTTTAGATCCTAAATACCTTGGCATGCGAGCATCTTTTACCATTTATATTCATATGATATGTGCAAATTTTTTTTCCGTTTTCATACTAATCAGAGGTTTTGCAGGGAATATGTGGGAAATATCATTACTTGGAGTTGTAAATTCAAATTTTATATGTTGTAATAAGTTAGGTCTTAATGAGAATTTACCTTTCCTGCTTTAGATAGAATGAATGAGCATTACAAATATCATGAATTACTTATTCTTCATGCATTTCTTTCCTTTATTTCTCAAAATCTCACATTGGTGAAACACGAATGGCACGTGCACCACTTCGTAAGAGGTAAATCAGTCCTAAGTTGATGATCCACATCAATGGCCATAGTCAGGGTGTGGACAAAACTTAGGATTTTTATCTTTTACGAAATAACACCGGACCCACACTGGATCCATTTTCAAAATTTCATCACATTTTCCTTGAAAACTTTCTCCTTTTATTAGAATTTAACTTAAAATTGACCCAAAATATATACCAATGGCCATAGTCAGGGTATATTGAGAGTTAATTTTATTTTAAATTCTGTAAAAGCACCAAATGTGTTTTATTCTTCACCTGAATTTAAATATAGATTACTATATAATACATTCAATGACCATAGTCAAGGATGTATTATATCTTCAATCTTATTTTAATTCATCTAAAGAATGAAATATGTTTTCAAAATTTAATTTCTTCAAATTCATTTCATCAATTAGGATAGAACTGCATCATAATTAAAAAAAAAAAATTCTTTTTCAAAACTCCAAGTGATGTAAATATCTTCGTCAATCAATCTTCAATCCTATTCAATTCTATTTCATTTTCCATCTCAGAGTCCAATTTAACTTTGAGATTTCAAATTCATTTCACATTCAAAATTTCCAATTCAAATCAAAATTCAAAATCAAAGTTCAATTTAACTTTGAAGCTATCTTCTGATTTCAAAATCAAGTTCATCCCCTTATCTTCAAAATCAAAGTTTTTCAAGTTTTCTAAAACCCAGATCCATTTTTAAAGGTCCTATTTGGACTTCTCAAGACCCAAATCCAAAGACAAAGTTAATCTCAACTTGGATCCAGATTTCCAAGTGTAAAACTCTATTCCATTTTGGATCTCCCATCACAGATCCAAATTCCATTAGGATCCAAATCCTTATTCTACTTTGGATCTCCGATCACAAATCCAAACTTCATTTACGATCCAGACCCTCATTTTATCATGAGATCTCAGATTCAGATCCAAATTCCAACTCCTAGGGTCCAGAATGCAACTCTACTTTGGATCTCAGACTTCAGATCCAAATCCATCTTAGGGTCCAAAATTCCAATTCCACTCTGGATCTCAAATTACAGATCCAAATTCCCTTTAGGATCTAGAACCCAATGCTACTTTGGATCTTAGACTCCAGATCCAAAATCCATTTAGGATTCAGATCCCATTCTACCATTGGATCTCAGATTCAGATCCAAATCCATCTTAGGATCCAGAATTCCAACTCTATATTTGGATCTCAGACTTCAGATCCGATCCCATTCTAGGATCCAAAAACCCAATTCTATATTTGGATCTCAGACTTCAGATCCATTCCATTTTAGGATCCAGAACCCAAGTCCATCTCGGATTCCAAATCTCGGATCCCATTCTGTTTAGGATCCGGAATCCAATTCCATTTCCATTTCTAGATTTCAATTCCATTTTCGGATCTCATCTAAACTCCCTAAATTTGTTTCTATTCTTAAATACCATTTGGTCATCTCAGATCCATTCCAAACTTAAAATCCAAAATCAATTCCATCTCAAGTATTCATTTCCCTTCCAAAATTCAAATTCAAATTTCAAAACCCATTTTTAATTTTAAAACTTCATTCTTTCTCATTTATTTTCCCAACTCTGATTTACTTCAAAGACTTAGAATTTCTCTGATCTATCTCAAGTTCTAAGTTAAATTCAAACATTTCTTCATTCTCTTACCAAGTTCATCTTAGAATACTTGGAAATTTTTCAAAACATCTTTCAAAAGGAGCATACATCCTTGCATTGCACAAGTATGATTCTTTGTGCATTTAGAGTTAGGATAAATTCTTAGATTATATTTAGGCAAAGCAAAAGGCATAGATCCGATCCTTGGTTCGATTACCCCTGGTAAAGGCGCCAGGAACGGTCGAACCTCGTACTGACGAGCGAATCCCGTCTCTCCATTTTTCCCGCAATATTTTCAAAACGGAGGCGAGTAATTTTCTAAATGTTTTCAAATAAAGGTCAGGTGAAAACCGCGCAAAAGAGTTCTTCTTCTCTTTCTTTCTCTTCTTTTCTCTTCTCTCTTTCTTTTCTTTTTTCTTCTCCCTTCAAAAGGGAGGAGAATAGAGGTTAGAAAAGGGAAAAGAGAAGGAAGAGAGAGAAACCTATAAGAGAGGAAAAATTTTGCGATGATCACACAGGCAGGATAAAAAAAACTCCTTTTTCTCAAATCTTATAAATCTTTAGTTAATTTTGATATCTTTATCAATTTCATTCATATATTTATCAAGTTTTACGTCAATTTTATCAAGTTTTATCGAATTTTCCTCAATTCTATTAAAATTTTCAAATTTTTTTTCCTTTTAGGTTAAGGGATAAACCTGATGCCTCTTTCCCATAAGGTATTTTCTAAATACTCTTTGTGGCCCCTTTCAGGTTAAGGGATAAACCTGACCCTCGTTGTCCGAGGTGTTCCCATTCAGGATAAGGGAAAATCCTGAGACCCCTCGTAGGAGCAATAACGCTACCTATGAGGATTCTTTTGTAAATACAAGTTTTATTAATCTTTATTGATTTTCTAGATTTATATCAATTTCCCTTTGTTAAATTTTCTTAAAATTTATTCTTTTTCCCATTCAGGATAGGGGAAAATCCTGAAACCTCTCGTAGGAGCAATAACGCTACCTATGAGGATTCTTTTGTAAATACAAGTTTCGTCAACCTTTATTGATTTTTCTAAATTTATATTAATTTCTCTTCATTTATTCTATTCTTTTTCCCATTAAGGGAAAATCCTGAAACCTCTCGTAGGAGCAATAACGCTACCTATGAAGATTCTTTTGTAAATACAAGTTTCGTCAACCTTTATTGATTTTTTTAAATTTATATTAATTTCTCTTCATTTATTTTTCTTAAATTCTATTCTTTTTCCCATTCAGGATAAGGGATAATCCTGAGATCACTCATAGGGGCAACCATGCTACCTGTGAGAATTCTTTTTACAAAAATAAATCAATTTCCTCAAATGTTCTACATTTTTTTTTCAAAGTTCTATATCCTTCTGTCTTCTCAAAGTTTATTCTTTCTATATTCCCCGTCAAGAGAAGGGTTTAATCCTGAAAATTGGACCGCATACCTGGTCCATCTAAATCATAGATCATAAATTCTAAATCTTGTCATATCCCCTCTAAACTCATGTCTCAAATCATCTCTTCACAAAAATGTTCTTTTTCCCTTCAGGTTAAGGGATAAACCTGAATCATTTCTCCTAAATTCTCTTCCAATGTCTATTCTATATTCCTCTTCAGGATAAGGGATAATCCTGAAACCCCGGCAATCATTCCTGCTTTAAATCTCTAAATATCTTAAAAAAATGCCGGTCTCCTTCCTAAATTTCGGTCGAAAAACCCAGTCCTCGCACAGGGCTACCTCTCAAAATCTTCAAATCTAAATATCAAGTTCATTCACAAAACTCAGTCCTCTAACTGTTTGTCTTTCAGGAACTTTCAAATCTTAGATCAAATCATTAAATCAAAGGTGATTAAATGAAATGTCCCAGCTACTTTGCTGGTCGTTAAATGATTAAATGAAATGTCCCAGCTACTTCGCTGGTCGTTAAATGATTAAATGAAATGTCCCAGCTACTTCACTGGTCGTTAAATGATTAAATGAAATGTCCTAGCTACTTCGTTGGTCGTTAAATAAAATGTCCCAACTACTTCATTGGTCGCTAAATATAATGTCCCAGCTACTTCGTTGGTCGCTAAATAAATTGTCCCAGCTACTTCGCTGGTCGTTAAATAAAATGTCCCAACTACTTCGTTGGTCGCTAAATAAAATGTCCCAGCTACTTCGCTGGTCGTTAAATGAAATGTTCCAACTCCTTCGTTGGTCGTTAAATGAAATGTCCCAGCTACTTCGCTGGTCGTTAAATAAAAGGTTTCAGCTACTTCGCTGGTCGTTAAATGAAAGGTCCCAGTTTTTTACTGGTCATTAAATGAAAGGTTCCTGCTCCTTCGCTGGTCGCTAAATGAAAGGTCCCAATTTACTGGTCAGAATGCCTAAAATCATAAATTGCGACTAAAGGTCGCATCAAAATCTATATTGAGTGATTATTTCACACAGAATTCATGAAAACTTTGCCAATTTGCTAAAAGCATTTGTTGATTCTAAATATTCTTACTGCACAAAAGAATTACCTCAGATTACCTCTAGTATTTTCTTTATAAAAGGTGAAACTTTTTGCGAAAAAGAGGTAAAATTCAAATCTTTTTCCTGTTGATCAACCAAAAGGATGAAAGAAATATCCTCGGTATGATTAGTGAAATAAATATTCGATGAACATTGAAAAGCTGGAAGCGAATTGATATTGATCATAGTTATGATGCATGTTTTAAAATGACTTTCTGGCAATTAGGCAATGGAAATATCCTGAGCGATAAAAAGAATCCACTCAATCCATATCTCCTTATCCATTTTAAAGCTGCAATCAAATATCTGCAAAAGGGATCTCTCAATTGTTGTCAAGATGAAGGCGAATATGCGAGCAGACCCCGGGGCCAAAGAAGATCTGGATCATCTACCGAGATGAAGGAGTTTGTGAAGGATCTTTCCAGAGAAAGTTTAGATCACCATCGAGATGAAGGCGAGTGTGATGAACCTATCGACAAACCCTAAATGATATTTGATTTCTGCTACCATCAATAGACTTTTTGAGCCAATATCATATATAATCCCTGAGAAAAATAAGGATCGGAGCATCTCCAAGATGAAGGAGTTTGTGACGTACCCTTCCCTGAAAAAGAGAGAAAAAGTCAGGACACTGTTATCGTCGCAAAATTTTTCCCATCTTCCCTTCCTTGCGGAAGAGAGATGGAAAGGCTTTCGCGATTCAAACTTGACCGGATTTTGGAAATTGTTTTGAAATACTCGCCTCCGTTTTGAAAATTGCGGGAAAATCTATGGGATGGGGCTCGACCTGTCGGTACGAGGTTCGACCGTTCCTGTCGCCTTTAATAGGGGTAATCAAACCAAGGACCAAAATTATGTTTGACTTAGTAAAATCATTGAAATTGTGTTCTATCCTAAAAGCACAGAGAATTCAGGCATGTGCTATGAGAATTTTGGAAAATGTAAATTGGAAAATATGATGTATGATTAGAAAACATTCGGAGTTTGTAAACACCCCAAATTTTCACTCACCTCTCCAACATTTCCACCAAGCATCAACATCCAGCCTCGAAAATCGCCGGAGGGCAAAATGGTCATTTTCTGAGCCCGGACCTTGCAAAAGTCCAAATTTCATCTGGAACTCCCAAAATTTCTCTATTTTTAGCTCAGATGTTCAAAATTCTACTCCTGACAGGAGACGACAATCTCCAAAGCCCGGTTCAGGATTACAATTTATAAGACATGTCATTGCATAGCATTGCATGAGCATTTCATATCACTTTACTGCACAACATGTCATTTCGAGGTCCCGAACTCTTGATTTCAAAATTTTCAATCCAGATTAGAATTTTAACTCTTTTCAAAATTGATTTCAAAACCCTGGGTCTTCAAAGTTATCAATTCTTCTCATTTTACCCCCAGGGCTCTGAATTTCAAAATATTTCCTCAGGAAAACAATCTGGATAATTTTCCAATAAATTTCAATAAATTTTAACTCAGATTTTGCCTTTTGTCAAACTATTTCAACTATCATTCTTTTACAAAATCGCCCTACAGGGGCCAACTCTTTTCAAAAATTTTGTTTTACCAATTAGTCCAGATTTTATAAAAATTCCAAAAAGAAGTTGTTTTATCCCTATTTCAATAAAGAAGCAATGTGGGACCCACACTGAGGTGGTGTCACACAGGCTTTTCTTTTGAAAAATTTGAATTTTGAAAAACCCAAAAATATAGGAGCTTTGTCCTCTCGATTGGTGCCACTTGTCTTTTCTCTCTCCTCCCATTTTCATGCCAAGTGTCAGTGTGGGACTACCTTAAGAAGCCGCCACATGTCATCCCATTTATCTGCCGTGTGTCACCCTATCCATCGTGCGCCATGTGTCATTCCAAAGATCACCATGGGATGCCACGTGTCATGTGTTGTCCTGTTCACAAAAAGTAGAGCTTGTCTCCCCTGAGGTGGCACCATTTGAATTATGTCTCCTGCAAGTGACACATGTCACTCTCTCCTTTCCTTAGAAAAAGCAAATGACACATGTCATTCTCTGCTCTTCTTAGAAAAAGCAAATGACACATGTCATTCTCTGCTCTTCTCAGAAAAAGCAAATGACACATGTCATTCTCTGCTCTTCTTAGAAAAAGCAAATGACACATGTCACTTTCTGCCTCCTTCATAAAAAGCAACAATTCAAATATTCAAACTCCAGGCTGAGGTGGCGCAAATCCTGAAGTCTCCTCCCTAAATTCATTTTTTGAGATGGTGCCACGTGTCCCTTTTCCTCCCTCTTGCCACATGTCATTGTAGGAGCCACCCTGAGGTGGTGCCACATGGCAGTCTCTCCTTTCCTCTAGAAAAAGCAGAAATTTAAATTTCAAACCCTCTCTGAGGTGGCACCATCTGAATCCTCTGCCTTTCCTTCTGACACATGTCAATGTAGATGCTCTGAGGTGGTGCCACATGTCAGTCTCTCCTTTCATCAGAAAAAGTAGAATTCAAACCCCTCTGAGGTGGCATCTTCTGCTTCCTTTGCTCCTACCTTCTGACACATGGCAGTGTGGAGCCACTGTGAGGTGGCGCCATTTGGGAGACTCCTGCAGAGAAAATCAAGCAAGCTTTTTGAAAAATTCCAAATTCCCCTGCTGAGGTGTCTCACTCAAAAAATTCTCATTTTTATTTTCTCAAAAAATCAAAATGGCATGCTTTGAGATGGCGCCACATGGACGGTCCAGATTCACTGTGTTTGAATTTTGAAAATCTCCAAAATTTCTACAAATACCTTAGCCCATGCCCAGCTCAGAGGGAGCCCTATTTGAGAATTGAACTTCATAATTCCATCTTTTTCTTTCTTGGTGTCCTCTGGATTCACGCCCCTCTGGAGCCCATTATCAAGGTAGCCGCTCATTTTGGGAGTTCCAAAACCGCTGGAGAACACAAGGTAAGCCTCCATTCCTATTGATTTCACCATGATAATTCCTTTGGTTTGATTCGTGTTGTCGTTTGAAGAAAGAGCTCATCCGAGGGACGGATTGAGCTATTCTCATAAAATGACATATATCAAAAAAATATAATTATGCTTCCTTGATGATTTTTAGCATTCATGCATTTAGCTAGATTTAATTTGCATTTTATTTCGTTAATTTAGCATGTTTCATGAGTTAATTAGGATTAATTTAGCATTTATTTCAATTCTGCTCAGTTTCAGTAGTTCTTTGTTTTTGTCAGTCAATCCATACGTCATTTCATGGATTTTATTTTTATTAAAAATTCCAAACAAATCATGGAATGCGCCCTTAGGTGTCCCTAGAATTGTGCCAAAAATTCGGAAGCATTTGAATTCGTTTACTGTGGTAAACGTTCAAAAAGGTAAGGCGGATTTTACTACTCGGGATGCATTTTAAAATGTTTGTTTTCGACTTGTAAAATCGATATCTCCCTCATGGGAGATCCGATTTTCAATCCGAAAGATGTTCTGAACTCAGGAGAATGTCTAGTTTTTAACCTGATTTTATAAGATTTTTATGATTTATTTTAATGTTTGACAAAAATCCGAGAGTTTGGGACACGTGTCAGAGCCTGATTTGGGCCTCTGAGATTTTGGATCGACTTAGGGCTATGGGTTCTCTTTGTGTGTTGCTCCAAATCCAAAACTGTAAAAAGTGAAAGTTATGTCTGAGGTGTCCTCTGTTTGCATCTGAAAGCCTGTGATTTTTAGAACAGTTTTGATACCTGTTTTGGATTTGTCTTGTCAGTCCTCTGTTTGGTCACATTTGTCTGTTCTGTCAATTTAGGAATGAAAAGTTATATTTTTATCCGTATTTCTATTGATCAAATGCCAAAGTCATGAACATAAAAGTTGTTCATGTAGGTGTCGTGAGTAGCTCGGTTAAACACCAGAAATTTCCATGGCTGTTTTCTATTTTTTTAGAATTTTAAATCAGATTAGGGCGATTTTTACCTCTGTCAGAACTAAATCCCTGTTACTGAACTCACCATGGCTCACATCCCGAAGCTGTAAAAACAAAAAATGTTCCATTTTGGGTCCTTTAACAGTCTGCAAAATATCAAAAGTTTTCATGGTGTAAATTTTGCATTATCATATTAAGCATTGCATTTGGTTCGGATCCATAGGCAAAATCCACCATTTTTAAGATTTTCTTCAAATTTTAGCATTTAAATCATATCATTTTGTGAATTTTAGCATTCTAGGCTGTTTATCAGAGTAGGTAGATGCTTCATACCAAATTTGGTGTAATTTGGAATCCATTTGAGGTTCGGTTTAGCCATAATATCAAAATAGGGCCCCGCAGGACCCGGACCCAAGCGAAATTCGTTATTTTGGATAAATTGCAAAATGTCAAATTCTGATTTTACAGTCTTAATGTGTTTAGCAGCATGTCATCATGTATCTTACTACATCTCATCATCATTTGATTCAATTTGAATTTCAAAATCTCAATTTTACCAAATTTTCCTTAAAAAAACCCTAATTTTAAAGGTATAACTTTATAATTAGGGGTATTTTGGTCATTTTGACCCCAATTCCGAATTTCAAACTATTTTTCACTGAATTTCTTGCATTTACATCATTTCAAATATCAAGGAAGCATGAGAATAGGGTTTATATCCATTTAAATCCAATAATTTCATAATATTATTGGAAAATCTTGGAAAAACCCACATATTTGAGCTAACCTTATTTCAAGTTTGGCAGGGACATTCAAAAGAAGGAGCTGAAGTCTGCAATTCCCTTTATTTCATTTAGTTAGTGATGTAATAATGTAAATTTTGGAATAAGATTTTAATTTTCTGCTTAGACTAGGATGCATATCATATAGTTTAAATTTATGCAATATCCTGTTTCTATGATTCATGCATTTTATTTCAAAAGCACTATAGATGTTCACGAATGGCACGTGCACCAACTCTTAGGGAGTTGATGAACTCAGTGGAGTCCATATTTACGGCCCTAGTCGGAATATGGACGAGACCCAGATCCATCATCTTTCTACCAGTCACATTGAGCCTACACTCTTAGGCTATCTTAAAATGCACATCATATTTCTAATGTTTTCAAAGTATTGTGCATTGAATCAATTAAACTCTGAACATATTCATGGCCACAGTCAGGATATGCGAAGGATTTATTTTGACTTAATGCACATTTTCCAACAAATTTCTTAGAAAATCTTTCAAAGTGCATTCATTCATTCATATCATTTGCATCATGAAATCATTGGTTTTCTCATGATTTTCTTAAGAAAATTTTATTCTCAAAGAAATTGATTTCTCAAGAAATTCTGAGTATTTTCCAAAATCGGTTTTCCCAAGTCAAGTTTTTACACAATTTTCCATGGAAAAGCTTATTTTCTTAAGATTTCCAAAAGAAGTTTCCAATTTTCCTCAAAGATCAAACTCAATTTCCAAGTTTTTCAAGGCCAAGATTCTCAGGATTTCAGTTTCCCAAGTTTCAATTCTCCCTCTCCAAAGAATTTTCCAATGAATTTCAATCATTTTCCAAAGAAAGCTTTCAAAACTTGAAGCTTTTCCCGACAAGCATTTTTCCTTCAACTATTCATCTTTTCTAAAGAATTTCTTGCCATTTTCTCAGGATTTCCATCATTTTCCTAAGAAAAATCTCAAAGTCTAAGTTTTCCTGAGAAGTGTTTCCCTTTTCAAATGTTCACCTTTTTCTCAAGAATCACTTCTATTTTCCCAGGATTTTCAACCATTCATGATTTTCCCACAACTTTATGAACTTTCCCGAGATTTCAAATCTTTTTCATCTGAGTTTCCTAAGAAATTGACTTTTAGCTTTTTCCTGAGAGAATCTTTTCAACTCCAAATATTTTCCAAGCATACATCATGTTTTCCCAAGCTGCATTTTCCAAAACCTCATAGCACATGCCTGAATTCTCTGTGCATTTAGGATAGAACATAACTTCAATAATTTCGCTAAGTCAAGCACAATTTTGGTCCTTGGTTCGATTACCCCTGTTAAAGGCGGCAGGAACGGTCGAACCTCGTACCGACAGGTCGAGCCCCATCCCATGGATTTTCCCGCAATTTTCAAAACGGAGGCGAGTATTTCAAAAACAATTTCCAAAATCCGGTCAAGTTTGAAGCGCGAAAGCGTTTCCCTCAATCTCTTCCGCAAGGAAGGGAAGACGGGGGAAAATTTTTGCAATGATAACAGGTTTGGCGACCGTGATGGGACATGTCCTTGTCTAACCTAAATTGTGTTTGACTTAGTTCAATTATCAAAACTGTGTTCACAAAATGTCAGCTCTTTACTTTTTGCTATCATGCAAACCTAGGAGACAAGATTCTGACCTAGCTGACATTGACTGCATATAGCTTAGGCATGGTTTGGTAGGACCAGATTGAGGAGAAATTTTCATGCTCACATAGACTTAGGTCTAAACACAACTCTCCTCAATTTAGGATCTGAATGCAAACAATGTATGCTTCTTCAAAATTTTTCAAAAGTCTATCTCATTAGGACTTAGAGCCCTCTATTTCTTGCATATGATCATTTTTTCAAAACTTCCATTACCTATCATTACCCGATCTTCACGTTGCTGGGCTCTCTTCCAGAACCCTAGTTCAGGACAGAGCCTCACAACTGGGCCAACTATTTGGGTTAACACCCCCCTATCATGTACCGCGGGCCACAGTCCGAAGTATATCGGTAGGCGCTCAAGGATGTTGGAAAACCTTACCTTAGAACCGGAGTTGAAATTATATGCCACGTACCTCGGATTTCGATTCGAGTATATCGACATAACTGGATTGGACAAAGATGATCTGAGCCTAGAGTTAGGATTAAGGTCCTACAGCTGTTTTCAAAGTGATGCATCTAGAGTCAGCCTTTTAGGGAGTGCTGTATGGGCATAAAGGTTTGTGCAGGATGTGATTGTATGCTACTTTTATTTCCCTCGTATTTTCCCCAAAATATTTTCAAATTCTCATCTTTTCTCTTTATTTTCTCAAACCCTGGATGATTTTCTCAAATATCCAATTTCTTTCAAAACTCCAGGCGAATTTCCATTCTCCCATTCTACTGGATCTCGAATTTCCAGCCTTATTCCGATCCTGCCTGCAAATTTTCAAAATTTCAAATTTTGCTCATATCTTCAAGAACCTTGTTTTCGGTATATCTTCCAAATTTTGTCCAAAATTTTGTTTGTCATTTCCTTCCAAGATTACCTGATCCCATCATTTGTTTTTTCCTCAAGAGTGTCATTTTCAAAATTCTTTTTCCCATCATGCTAAAACATCTTATGTGGTTCTGCAGAGGGCATTGGCATAGTTGTGTGATCCTGACAAGATCAAAGACCGCGCTACTTCAGCACATTAGTTACAGACCGTGAGTGAGAAATGGATTCCATAAGGTCTGTCAAAGAGGGAGCTCAGACCATCAAGGAGGAGATTGATCCCGCTATATATTGTTTGTTCAAAAGAATGATGATTGAGATATTATCCGAGCAAGCTGAAGCCAATTTCGGAAAAGTTCCTGTTAAAGAAGAGGCATCCATGACCATCCCTATGAGCATCATTGGAGACCACAACAGGGCAACCAGTGCTAAACCCAGCAACAACAAAAACAGAGGCAGTCAAAGCAGCAAGTTAGAAGAGTCTAAAGATCTGAAAGGAAAGTATTCTAGAATCCAGAATAGACCTTTTCAATCCAGCCCTCAGCAAAAGGAAAAAAATCAAGGAACACCAAAGCGCAGAAACTGGAGCGGCGATCGAGATTTCACTCCTATAGACGAGCCACTCGACAAAGTCCTTGAATACATGTTGGTTAAGGGATTAGTCAGGCTCCCAAAAGCCACAGATCCTCCCACCATCATGGGAAGATTCTTAAACCAGTTTTGCAAATTCCATCGAGCAGTAGGGCATGACACTGATCATTGTTTTGTCCTCAAAAACATTGTGCAAGACTGTATTGATAAGAACCTCTTTGTTGAAGGCAGAGAAGAAAAACATCCAGTAGCCCTAACCAAGCAAGTTCAGTCTATTTCCGAGAAAGAAGTCAAAGAAGTCAGCATTCAACAGAAATCCAGCAATCCGAAGAAGATAAAGCATGACGGTTGGAGTTATGATCGCGAGTTTACTCCTTTAGGTCAGCCAATCGAAGAAATTCTTGGATATCTGCTCGCGAAGAATATGATCAAACTTTCAAGGATTGTGGATCCTCCCGTCACCATGGGGAAATGGAAAGATTGTTTCTGCAAGTTCCATTGGGCAATGGGGCAAGATACTGAACGTTGCTTCATTCTCAAAAATACTGTACAGGACTACATTGATAAAGAGCTTTTGGTGCCGGAAGAAAGAGAGGGACGAGTTGCAGTCCTGACCAAGCCTTTCTCAGATCACTCGGAAGAATGACAATGACAATGCCAATAACTTCTCATTTTGTCATATTTATTTTTGTCAGGACGATATAGTCCTAGTTGTTTTCCTTTTTCAAGTTGTCATCCCTTTTAAGGCATCAATAAAATCATCAACTTTTCTCATGACATTCTTCTTTTGGTTGTTCTATTTTTGTTATTATCTCTCTCCCATTACACTGGGGCATCTTTTTGAAAATTTATTTTCAAACATTCTATATGCAGGCAGGATAAACAAATTCTTCATTCTATGCACTTGTGCATTCATGTGCATCAATTCATATTCATTTGTATCCAACTGCATTAACAACAATCTGGGCAGTATTGGGATTTTAACAAACAGTCCCATCATAATTCCTAATGATTCAGAATTGAAAGGTCATCACCCATACTGAACCAAAACCCAGCGCTCGAACTGGTATTATTTCAAAATATAGTATTCAAACTGGTACATTTTCAAAATCCCAAAACCGAGTTCCGACTTGGGTTTTTTATTCAAATCATTTTCTCTTGTTGATCCGGGTTCCGACTCTAGATCTCTTTATTCATTCGAGCTCAAATTCGAGCTCTTCATTTTCATTTGTTGATCCGGGTTCCGACTCGAGATCTCTCTATTTATTCGAGCTCAGATTCGAGCTTCTCATTTTCTTTTGTTGATCCGGGTTCCAACTCGAGATCTCTTTATTCATTCGAGCTCAGATTCGAGCTCTTCATTTTCATTTGTTGATCCGGGTTCCGACTCGAGATCTCTCTATTTATTCGAGCTCAGATTCGAGCTCCTCATTTTCTTTTGTTGATCCGGGTTCCGACTCGTGATCTCTTTACCTTACTCGAGCTCAGATTCGAGCTCTTCATTTTCTTTTGTTGATCCGGGTTCCGACTCGAGATCTCTCTATCAATTTGAGCTCAGATTCGAGCTCTTCATTTTCATTTGTTGATCCGGGTTCCGACTCGTGATCTCATTATTCATTATTCGAGCTCAGACCCGAGCTCTTTATTTTCTTTTGTTGATCCGAGTTCCGACTCGTGATCTCATTATTCATTATTCGAGCTCAGACCCGAGCTCTTTATTTTCCTTTGTTGATCCGGGTTCCGACTCGTGATCTCTTTACCTTACTCGAGCTCAGATTCGAGCTCTTTATTTTCATTTATTGATCCGGGTTCCGACTCAAGATCTCTCTATTTATTTGAGCTTAGATGCGAGCTCTTCTTTCTCTTTTGTTGATCCGGGTTCCGACTCGTGATCTCTTTACATTACTCGAGCTCAGATCCGAGCTCTTCATTTTCTTTTGTTGATCCCGGTTCCGACTTGTGATCTCTCTACATCATTCGAGCTCAGATTCGAGCTCTCCATTGTCTTTTGTTGATCCGGGTTCCGACTCGTGATCTCATTACATCATTCGAGCTTTGATTCGAGCTCTTCATTTTCTTTTGTTGATTCGGGTTCCGACTCGTGATCTTTGTATTTTATTCAAGCTCTGACTCGAACTCATCATTCTCCTTTGTCGATCCAAGTCATTTCAATCATCAGGGTCTGTCAATTGCTCAAATTTGATATTTTGCCCTCTAAATTCCAATTTAAATCTTCAAATCAGGCAATTCTCCAATCTTCGACCTTCGGGTTAATCAATTTCCAATTTTTGACCTTCGGGTCAATCAATTTCCAATCTTTGGCCTTCGGGTCACTCAATTCTCAATTTTGACCTTTAGGTCACTCAATTCTCAATTTCGACTTTCGAGTCACACAATTCCGACCTTTTGGTCAACCAATTCTCAATTTCGACCGTCAGGTCATCCAATTTCGACCTTCGGGTCATTCAATTTCCAGCAACCAATTTCCCAATTTCCAATTTTGACCTTTGGGTCTATCAATCTCAATATCCAATTTCAATCATTTTCTCTTGCGAGAGACCCTTTTTAGGGAGAGTTCGAGGGAGCTCGTTCTTTTCGCATGCTATCCAACTCGTTCACTTAGCCCCTTTTCAGGGAGAGTTTGAAGGGACTCGCGTCTTTGTGAACCGTTTGCAAAACAATTCCCAATTTCACACGAGGAACCCTTTTTAAGGGAGAAGCTCGACGGAGACTCGCTTTTCTCATGACCCCCCAATTTCATACTAGGCCATTTTCGTCATAAAGGACCCTCTTTGCAGGAAGAGTGTGATGGACTCGTTCCTTTCATGACCCAATTTTCAGACCTCACTATTATCGACCCCCTTTCCATAAGAGAAGCCTAATATTAGGGAGCTTTGACGAAAGCTCAATTTCTCTTCGAAAGTTTGTTTTTGCAAACACCTCCTCTTCAGGGAAGAGAGGAGTATTTCCCAATTCCCATTCAGGTAAGGGCTAAGCCCGAGTCTCTCTTTTTGGGGAAAAAGATAGGAGAATTTTCGTCACGGATGTGTTGAGCCGGACTTCAAATACTCACTTTCACCAAGGATTTCAAGAAAATTTTGTCAATTTGTCAAATTATTTGTTGATTTCAGAATCTTTACTGCACAAATCTCTATTTACCTTCAGCATTACTTCCAAAAGAATGAAGCTTTTGCGAAAAGAGATTCAGAATTCAAATTCTTTCTATTGGCCAACCAAAAGGATGAAGGATAAATCCTCGATATGGCCAGAAAAGAAGATTCAATATTATTGAAAAGCCGTAGATAATCGATATTGATCGCAGTCAATGGCGCATTTTTAAAGACTATTCTTGTAAGGATGAGGCAGTGGAAATATCATGAGTGCTAGAAAAGAGAGCATTTACCAAAGCCTTGTCTCCTCATAATCACCTAAGCTGCAATTAAGTATCCGCAAAAAGGATCTCTCACCTGTCGTCAAGATGAAGGCGAATTAGGCGAGTAGACACCCGGGGCCAAAGAAGATTTGAAACATCTCCAAGATGACGGAGTTTGTGACGGATCCTTCCAGGGAAAGTCCAAAGCACTGTCGAGATGAAGGCAGATGCGATAAACCTCTCGACAATCCCTAAAAGATATTTAATTTCAGCTGTCATCCAAAGATCTCCAAACCCATCGTCCAAGAAGGATCAAAACATCTCCAAGTTGAAGGAGCTTGTGACGTACCTGTTATCATCGCAAAATTTTTAACTTTTTGCGAGTCAAACTGACCTTTGAAAAAGTTTTTGAAAATAACTCGCCTCCGTTTTTTAAAATGCGGGAAAATTCCGAAGAATGGGACTCGCCTGTCGGTACGAGGTTCAACCGTTCCTGCCACCTTTAACAGGGGTAATTGAACCAAGGATCAATCTTATGCTCTACTCTATTCAACTTGTCTAAATCATATTCTAATTTCTAAATGCACATAGAATCAGGCATATGCTATGAATTTTCAGAAAATGCACATTTGAAAACATGATGTTTGCTTTGAATGATTGAAATATTCAGAAAATGTAAATCTTGGAAATGATATCACATGAGAAATCGTGAATTGGGATTTGAAATATACTTCTGAGAGAAATAAAAATCGATTTTGAGAAATCCTTGACATTTAGTGAAAATCGATTCTGAGAGACTTGGTTTCTCTGAATTCAAACTTGGAAATTGAAATTCTAACTTAGAAAATTTGAATTTGGAACTTGGGAAATACTTGAAATATCCTTTGAAATTCAATGTCTTTGGGAAAATCGATTTTGCTATAAGACTTAGGAGATTTTGAGGAAATGAACTTCTTTGAATTGAGATTGGAATTGGCAAATGCATGAAATGAATGAATATGATTTTGAGGAATTGAGAAATACTTTTTGTATTTTTGAGAAATGCAGTGCATTTTTGAAGTTAGCCTAAGAGTGTAGGCTGAATGTGGCTAATGTGAAGATCATAAATCTAAGTATCATTCATATTCTGACTATGGCCATAAATACAAATTCCACCAAGTTTATAAACTTCATAGAAGCTGGTGCATGTGCCATTCGTGTAGACCATAGTGAATTTGTAAAAATATGCATGAATCATCATCCATCACACATTAACATGATAAAAATAAACTATATGCAATGCAACCTAATCTATGCAGGAAATGTAAATTCTTATTCCAAAGTTTAATTACAAATTACATCACTATTGAAAATTAAATACATGAAAAATAAAGTCTTCAATGCACCTGCAAAACTAGAAAACTTGGTTAATGAATATATGTTGGCTTTTCTAGATTTATCCAACAATATCAGGAAATTGATGGATTTTGCTAGATATAAGCCTCTTCCTTGATTCCCTTAAATAAAAATGATAAAGTATGAAATAAAATTGAATAAATATGAAAGAGAAGATATGGAATTTCGAAATTGGGGTAAAAATGACCAAAATACCCCTAATAACAAGACTATGGCCTTGAAATTAGGGTTTTTAGAAAGATATTTTGATAAAATGCAAATTTTGAAATTTGAATGGAATAAACCCAAACCAAATATGCTATGACATGATTAAAAATATGAAATTAGGGTTAGGGATTTCGAAATTCAGGTCAAATAACCAAATTACCCCCGATAGCAAGACTATGGCCTTGAAATCAGGGTTTTCTGAAATAAATTTTGGTAAAAACCTAGGTTTTATGCACTAAATGAAATCAAATGAGCATCAAATTAAACCTAAAGCATCCTAACATGATTATGAACATGATTAAACCCTAAAAATATATGCTTATACACGAAAATCTAATAATATCACAAATTTTGTGATTTTTGCAGTGTTTTTGGATCTTTCAGGAACCCGGTTTTGCAATTTGCTTAATTCAGCCATCAAATGGATTCCAAAATCCATAAAAATTGGTACCTGTACTTGTTATAACCCTAATGTCGAATTGGAATTATAAAAATAATTTTTTGACATTAAATTAATCCGAAAATTGCAATAAACCCTAAAAATATGCTATTTTTGACCTAATTCACCAACCAGTTTCAATCCAAGACCTGAATCAGGGGTCAAATCTCCATAGAAATTTATGAAATTTTACAGACACTAACTAGAAAGGAAAACAGAGATTTCACAATTTACAGATCGGAAAAATCATCTCCGGTTAGGGAGAAACCCTTCCGGCAACCTGGGCTAAAATATATCACTCTTAATAAGGATTAAAACGGCTACTTTAGATTGAAAATACAGGAATAAATAGAAAACCTAAACAAAAATCTCTGAAATTTTTGTGATGAACCGTAGACAGAAAAATAACAATACTCACTTTTTACAGATCTAAAATCGGATCTGTGGTTTGAGATTTATGACTAATACAAGTCTGATTAGGGTTTTGGTAAACCCTAACGAGTTTAAACTTTAAAAACAGATTCTCTAAAAGGGGACAAATACTAAACAGTGATCAAAAAATCCGAAAATTTCACAGAAGAAAGATCTACTCAATGTGAATCCATATCACTTTACAGATCTAAAATCGGATATAAGATGAGAAAAATATTATAACAGCAAGTTACCTTCTTGATTTTAACCACGATTTTAAAGCTTTAAAAACCCGATTTGACGTCTGATTTTTTTGACAGGGTTCCCGAGATCTAAAACCTCTGATTTTTCTGCAGTAACTCAATAACTCATGCATGCACCACATATAAAAAAATCAGAAATAAACAATGAGCGCTTCCATCCGAAATAACATCATCTTTACTGTTCTAAACCTAGAACACACAGAAATTTAAGAAACTTGAAAAACCATGCATTAACTAATGTAAATAAATAAAATAAACCATAAAACAGTAAATAAAAATTATTTTTATGCTGTAGAACGTAAAACAAACATGAATAAACCATGAAAATAAATTAAAAACAGGGAATCAATGGCTGGAATTTGATATCACCTTTAAAACATAGATTTAACCCATTAAAAAGGGTAAATCATATATTTTATTGGTTAATAATATAAAGAACCATATTAAAATCAATTCTAATGGATTAAAATCCCTGTAAATCACCCAAAACAGAGTTAGATCACCTTCTTGGATCGTTCTTGCTGATTCTTGATGGTTCTTGAGGTTGAATCCATGGTTTAATCCATGAAGGGGATGACACCAATGGCTAAAAATGATTTAAAACATGAAAAAGTATTAAATAAAACTAAAAAATATTAAAAATATTAACTTGGTGCTTGCAGCTGCAATGGAGGAAGGTGGAGGTGCTGGAGAGGAGAGAGAGGCCATGAAAATTTGAGAGAAAAGAGCCCTCCTTTTGGCCCCCCTTAGGTCCCTTTTTATAGTTTTTCAAAAAGTCACTTAATTAGGGTTAATTAAGAGGTTTTTCATTTTTTTAGGACTCTTTCTAATAAATCCACTAAAGGCAACGATTTTTTGTGGTTTTCTAACCTAGGTGGGACTCTAATTAATTCCTAATTAGCCCCTAACTAAACCTAGAAAACCCCCAAATGTGATGCCACTTGGCATCTTTCACATTTGGGTTTTTAAAACACCTTTAAAAACATTTAAAAACACTAGTTTTAAAAACTAATCTTCAAAATGAGTTTTCAAAATGGTTTTGACTCTTCTAAACCTCTAACACTAACCAAGACATCAACTAACCCTAGTCTAGCCCTGACTTACTCGAATATGGAGCCACCCCGAGTGGGCCCTACTTGAGTTTTTCAAAAAGAAACGATTTTAAAACTTGAAATTGAAGGAGTTTTCAAAAGCTTTTCAAAAGCAAACTTTGAAATTAGAATTTTTAAAATGATATAGGATCCTAACCGAGTTAGAATTCCTCTGGATATGGTGCCAACTGAGTGGGCCCACATCGAATTTTGAACATTTTTGAAATAAACACTGAAAATGGATTTGAAAAGGGGTTAAATTGACATTTGAAATTCAAGATCTTTGAAAATAGGGTCTCAAGCGAACTGGAACTCCGGGTTAGAGTCCTGAACCCTTAAGACTCTGAGTTTTTTTAGATTTTAAAAGCTAAATGAAAGAATTTTCAAAAGATTTTATCAAGAAATGATGAAATAAGTCAGAAAACACAGTCAGGGTTAGACTCCTAACTCGACCGAACTCTAAAATAGAGTCCTGAACTAACTGGACTCTGTAAAATGACCTAAATTTTGAAAGCAAACGGAAAAGATCGAAAATGGAAGTAAAACAGACTTCAAAACAGACTCCTGACCGGATCAGGACTCTGAGACAGAGTCCTGATCGGAATGAAACTTTCAAAATTTTGAGAAATTTGATGAATAGAGGAATTCAGAAGCGACACCACCTCAATGGGTCTCATCTGTGAATTGAAATCGATTAAAGTTTGAATTTGAAAGGAATCCAGATTGTTTTCTGAGAAAATATTTCAAAATACAAAGTCCTGGGGTTGGAAAATGACAGAGTATTGAATAAAAAACCCAGGTTTTGAAATTGATTTTGAAATAAAGCTTTAAAATTCAAATCTGGATTGAATGTTTTGAAATAGGAATGTTGGATCTCGAAAATGAGATGGGATGACATGCAATGCTATGCAATGACATGCAATGCTATGCAGAATACATGCAATGACATGCAATGATCTGTAGTGACTTATGAAATGGACAAACACTGGATGAGGGTGAAAATTTGGGGTGTTTACAGATGCCCCTCTTTGTTGCTAAGCCGGTTGAAAGCCGAGCTTAGTGGCAAAGAAAACACACCAAATTTGGACTATAAAAATGCCCCAGTTAGATGAATCTGACTGGGTATGAAAGAATTAGTCCAAATGATGATGATAGATATGAAATGAAGAATAAGGAGAAAATTTTATTTCAAAAAAAAGTGAGATTCAGGTTTTGCCATTAACCTGGATGGGACAGGAAATACCTCGTATGGAACGAAGCTCAGGCTTAACCCTTAACCTGAAAGGGGACGATACCTCGTGGAAAAACGAGGCTCAGGCTTAACCCTTAACCTGAAAGGGGACGATACCTCATGGAAAAACGAGGCTCAGGCTTAACCCTTAACCTGAAAGTGGACGATACCTCGTGGAAAAACGAGGCTCAGGCTTAACCCTTAACCTGAAAGGGGACGATATATGGAGTCCTCGAATGAAGAAACCATGATGGGACCTTCGAATTCTGCACAATAAATCCGAGAGGGGTTTGCAAAAGGAAGAAAGGGGGTTCCCTAAAGCTTGAAAAGGGATTGATCTTGGACGTCTCATTGCTAAGACTGAATGGCTTTTAAGACAGATGACCTTTTGCGGAAAATTCAGGTTTAACCCTTAACCTGAACGGGAACTGTTTATGGTGGGACAGTGGGGAGCACAGGGAAGTGTGCGAATCTGAGAGCCCAGGCACTCAGATCAAAACAAGAAGGGAAGGATCTTGGACAACTCCCATCATCCGATCCTAAAAGGGATAACAACAACGCCTGGATACATCAAAATAAACATCAAGTTCTCACTTCATGTCAGGATAATTTAAAAAGATTGCCAATAAGATAAAAAAAATTGTAGTTAATTCAAGAATGATAAGCACATATGTATATGAAAAATATTCCCTCTTTTCTACCTGAAGTATTACCTCCGACTGGGCTTAACTCCGTAGAATCAAGATTCGAATTCAAATTACTTGCAATTGACTTTCCTTCAAGGAGGCTATCAATTTCATTGATATGGACGGAAAAGAATGTATTCTTGATATTGCGAGAGCTATTAGCGAAAGGATATTGATAAAAGAATTTCACAAAATTAAAGAAGATTCTTGATAGATTCAGCAGTCTGATATCCTGGGATTCTTTTCTCATGATGATCTTTCTGCACTCTTTTTTGACAGAATTGGAGCTCTCTTGGATTTTTTGGGAATTACATCATCCTTCATTTTGGAGATGTCCTGGCTTTTCTCTCTTTATTTTTTTTGGAAGGGTACGTCACAAACTCCTTCATCTCAGAGATGTTCCGATCCTTCTTCTTTCTCAGGGATTATATTGACGGTTATTAGCTCATTGGTTGGGAATCTCTTGATGATAGCAGAAATTAAATATCTTTTAGGGGTTGTCGAGAGGCTCATCACACTCGCCTTCATCTCGACGGTGATCTGAACTTTCCCTGGAAGGATCCGTCACAAACTCCGTCATCTTGGAGATGATCCAAATCTTCTTTGGCCCCGGGGGTCGACTCGTCTAATTCGCCTTCATCTTTACGACAGTTGAGAGATCCCTTTTGCAGATATTTAATTGCAGCTTAGATGATTGAGGAGACATGGAGATTGAGTGGATTTTTCTGTATCACTCAGGATATTTCGACTGCTTTTATTTTCCAAGAATGATCTTAAAAAGTGTGCCATTGACTGCGATCAATATCAATCACTCATGGCTTTGCAACAACATTGAATTTTCTTTGCTGGCCATATCGCGGATTTATTCTTCATCCTTTTGGTTGGCCAATAGAAAGATTTTGAATTTTGAATCTTTTTTTCACAAAAGCTTTGTCCTTTCGGAAGTAATACTAAAGGTATTCTGAGGTACAATTTTATGCAGTAAAGATTTTGAGATCAACAACTATTTTTCATGACAAATTGGCAAAATATTCCTGAAATCCTTGGTGAAAGAAATCACTTGAGATCTAAATGACACATCTGTGGCTAGATTCTTCTCTCCTTTCCCCAAAGGAGAGACTCAGAAATTGGAAATAGGATATTAGATGACCTGGAGATCAAAATTGTGATTTGGTCTACTGGAAGCGACATGGGTTCTGTAGGGATTCATCCTAAGAATAACATTGGTTCAATTGAGAATGACATTGGTTCACTGGGAACAACATGAGTTCGATAGGTATTCAGCCTAAGAACGACATTGGTTCAATTGAGAACGACATTGGTTCACTGGGAACGACATGGGTTCTGTAGGGATTCATCCTAAGAATGACATTGGTTCAATTGAGAATGACATTGGTTCACTGGGAACAACATGAGTTCGATAGGTATTCAGCCTAAGAACGACATTGGTTCAATTGAGAACGACATTGGTTCACTGGGAACAACATGGGTTCTGTAGGAATTCAGCCTAAGAACGACATTGGTTCACTGGGAACGACATTGGTTCACTGGGAACGACATGGGTTCTGTAGGTATTCAGCCTACGAACGACATTGGTTCAATTTAGAACGGCATTGGTTCACTGGGAACGACATGGGTTCTGTAGGTATTCAGCCTAAGAACGACATTGGTTCAATTGAGAACGACATTGGTTCACTGGGAACGACATGGGTTCTGTAGGGATTCATCCTAAGAATGACATTGGTTCAATTGAGAATGACATTGGTTCACTGGGAACAACATGAGTTCGATAGGTATTCAGCCTAAAAACGACATTGGTTCAATTGAGAACGACATTGGTTCACTGGGAACAACATGGGTTCAATAGGGATTCAGCCTAAGAACGACATTGGTTCAATTGAGAACGGCATTGGTTCACTGGGAACGACATGGGTTCAATAGGGATTCAGCCTAAGAACGACATTGGTTCAATTAAGAACGACATTGGTTCACTGGGAACGACATGGGTTCAATAGGGATTCAGCCTAAGAACGACATTGGTTCAATTGAGAACGGCATTGGTTCACTGGGAACGACATGGGTTCAATAGGGATTCAGCCTAAGAACGACATTGGTTCAATTAAGAACGACATTGGTTCACTGGGAACGACATGGGTTCAATAGGGATTCAGCCTAAGAACGACATTGGTTCAATTGAGAACGACATTGGTTCACTGGGAACAACATGGGTTCAATAGGGATTCAGCCTAAGAACGACATTGGTTCAATTAAGAACGACATTGGTTCACTGGGAACAACATGGGTTCAATAGGGATTCAGCCTAAGAACGACATTGGTTCAATTAAGAATGACATTGGTTCACTGGGAACGACATGGGTTCTATAGGGATTCAGCCTAAGAACGTGGATCAGGAGGACTTCAACCTACAAATCATATATCTAAAAAATACCAATCCAAAAGGAGTTCGACCTAAGGACTGTAAAGAATATTGGATCAGGAGGACTTCAACCTACAGATCGAAATTTTTGAGAACGAGATTGGTTCGAAAGGGGTTCAACCTATGAGCCGTATTGGTTTGACAGGCGTTCAACCTACAAATCACATTGACTCTGCAGGGGTTCGACCTACGAACTATCAATTCCATAGGGATTTAACCTAAGGATCACAATTTCAGAAGGAAGTGTTCAACTTATGGGTTTTGAATTTGGAAAATAAAAATTCTTGGTTCATGATTTGAATGGACCATCATAGTTAGCTTTTCAAAGCCTGTTTTCAGGATTAACCCCTTCTCCTGAGCGAGGAAGCTTGATGCAAATGCAGATGAATGCGAATGAATGCTTGCAAATGCAAATGTATGTAAAATGATATAAATGGGTGCACATGCGTGCAAAATGAGAGATTTGTTTGATCCTGCCTGCATACAGGATGTTTTGAAGACAATTTCCAAAGTAATGCCTCAGTGTAATGGGGGAATAAGAAAGGATAAGTAATTGATATTTGATGAGAATTCTCTGAGGATAACGAGGTAAAACTGACAATGAGCTTCTTGGTTGATCAGAGAGGCACTTTGAAAAATGTTACCCCTTATAAGAAGACATTTAAACATTTGCAAATGAAGAATATAAAAGATGACGCCAGGCCATAAGGAAGATTGACAAATTTATTAATGCATTAAAGAAGGAAATAACAAATTGATAGAAGAACTGAGACTACATTGTTGCTTCAAAATGACAAAATGATGAAAGTGACAGTCTCGACATTATCAATTTTTAGAAAACTTGCTCAGGATGGTCGACTGGTATTTTCCTCATCTTCAATAAGGATATTCTTGTCGATGCAATCTTGAATGATATTTTTCAGGACGAAACAATTCTCAGTGTCATGCCCTACTGCCCGATGAAATTTGCAAAATCTTTCTTTGAATCTACCCATGATTGTTGCGGGATCAGCTGCTATAGGTAAACGGATCATATCTTTTGCAAGCATGTATTCCAGAACACTCTCTAGTGTTTGGTCCAGAGGGGTGAACTTTCGATCCGTACTCCAATCCTTGCGCTTTGGCTTTTCTTGATCTTTCTCTTTATGCTGAGGACTAGATTGAAGAGGCCTATCATTGTTGGAGAACTTTCCTTTTTGGCCCTTGGATCTCTCTGAATAGTGATCATGATTTTTCTTGTTGCTTTTGCTATCATTGGCAGAAAGAGTGAAGTGAGCCTTCTTCTTCTGCTCACTCTGATTGTTACCTTGTGTAAAGATGAAGCCTTCATAAACTCCATTTTCCATGCTTAGCTCGAGCCACTCGGCTCGTTCTGTCAGTTCGATGAAGGTTTTTGACGGTGCCGTGGAAATGAGACCTTTCAAGGGTTGTGAAAAATTATTCAAGATTAGTGACAATGCATGCCCTTCTGATATCGGGTCTCTCATCTTATTGCAAGCTGACCTCCATCGGTGGATAAAATCTCGGGCCTTCTCGTTTTCTTTCTGCTTGAGGCCGCAAAGATGACTGAGAGTCGGGAGTGCTTCAGCATTGAATAGAAAGTGCTCAATAAATAAATTGACCACTTTATCGAACTCTTTCTGCTCTATCGGGTTGATATGCTCTGCATACCACTTTGCCGCAATACCCTCCAAGCTGCGAGGGAAGGAGAGAAATAAGGCACGATTGTTCCTCTTGAACCTGGAACATTCTGCGAAGAATAGGGCGAGATGTGCTTTTGGGTCACCCGAACCATCAAACTTGATAAATTTCTTGGGGAGATTATCAAGATCATCATCCCCATCCAGTCCATCATAGAAGTCTTCACTTGTAAAGACTCTTTTGCCCTTGTCACGAGCTTGAAGATCCTTAACCATCTTCATCACATCTTTCAGTTGTGACTGCGTAGGGTCGTCAACAGACTGATTCTTGGATTTGTAGGCCGACCCCTGCCCCTAAGTCGACCTTTTGAATTCTCGCTTGTTTTCATACTCTTTGACAGTATCATCTGCTGATTCTGACTCATCAGACATTTCCTCATGGCGATTCTGCTTTTTAATGATTTTCACATTCTTTGTTGTGTGATCCCTATCCTTCTGTTTGGTATGAATTTGCTCAGTACTGGCCTCAGCTTGCTCTGCCAGCATCTTGGTCATCATTTTTTTGAACATGACGTACATTTGGGGATCCATGTCATCCTCTGCTTGCTGACTTTGACTACGGGGTGAGTCCATTTCCTCTTCTGATGCGACTGAGTACGCGATGCCTTCAACTGATGTGGTTTTCTTTCTGGATCTTGTATGAACCATCGGGTATCACAAATGTTCTCTTGGATGTTGCTGATGCTCTCTGCAGGGCAGAACTGATGGTTAGGCTTCTGAAGGAAATTTGGTTTGGAGGAAAATATTTGTTGAGAATTTTGGTAGACAATTGAAATAATATCCCATTACTAGGGATTGAGTCGTCGCTGGGATTACGACAATTGTGTTGCTATTATTTGCAAGATAAACAACTGAAGGTATGCCTTGTTACCTAGGCGAGGTCGTCAAACCAAAGTGAAATGTAAAATAAAGGAATTTTTATTGAGGGGAAAAACATGATTTTATCAATAATACACTTGACAGAGGGGAGGGGGACAGACAATTTTCCACCCCTCCGGATAATCAGAAGATACACGAGGACCAGGAAAAATAGTAAGACTGACAAAGGAATCCCAGCCATGTCTGGCAGAATGGTATGCTCCGGACCACTGATCTGATGCGAGATCGAATTCTGGCAGAACCCCGGCTAGTGGACGAATCTCTACGCGCTTCTGCCTCTGAGAGAACTGCCTGACACACCGCTCTGGATGATAGTATGCGCAGAAAAATGGGCCAAGTAGCCTGAATCGCTTGTCGTATGCATAAGTATATCTGGGGGGTGATTCCTGGCGATCAAAGTAGTCCCATACGACCTCTTCCTCCTGAAGGTTGTCGATCAAGAACAGGTATCGCGCAACTGGAAGAAGCTTCTCTCCATTGTATCTGAATGAACTGGCTCGGACTGGCACATGCCGGAGGAACCAAGATTGCAAGGCATAGGTGCACCCTTCGACTAGAATCGATTCTCCGAGTGCGAAATGAGTCAACCCTCGGTATAGAAAAGCGAGTGCGGCCATGGCTATCGAGAGGCGGCTGGTCTGTCGACTTCCCCATCTCCTCATAAGCTGAACTATTCTGATATCCATGTAATTCCGTCCGTCGGGAAAGAAAGCTAATCCCACCGTGCACAGAACCATCGCGTGCTGAATTCTCTCTTGAGCTGTCCTAGACAACGAACTGACTTCCACAAATGCCCCATGCTGTCTGTAGATTTCGAGCAGATCCACATATTCATTTCCATCTTCTTCAATCAATGGCCAAGACTTGCGTCCTGTCATGCGAGCTAATGCATCCTTAGGGTCCAGACCCTTAACATTAATCAGGAATTGTTTCTCCAATGGATCTCCAGGCTGACCGGCTGGCTCGGGCAATCCCATAATCTCTGAAAATTCATCCATCAGTACTGTCATCTCGCCCCACGGGAACCAGAAGGTAGAAGTGCTCGGATTCCACCGCTCTGCTAGTGCATAGATCAAGTTGCCGTTGACTGTCTGCTTTCCCACTGCGAACGCCAGTTCCAATCCACACTCGTCCAGATGGTCTGGAAACATACGAGAGAAGTTCTTGAACCATGAATAATACCACCGGGGAAAGAAAGATCCGGTGCTGAGGACTCAATGTTCGGGAAGACTTTGTCGCACTTCGTAGAAGATGTGACCCTCAGGGAAGACTGAATCAAGCTGATTGGATGCCATCGGACTGGAAGACATGGAAATTGGAATAAGACTTGGAAAATACAGGAATTTTGAGGAAAATGCAGGCAGGATAAAGCAGGAAATTCGAGATCCAGAAGACAGGAAAGATGGGAAATCACCTGGAGTTTTGAGAGAAATGGAAGAACTTTATGAAAATCGTCCAGGGTTTAATGAAATATAAGGAAGTACTTTATAAAATGAAGTATTTTGAAAATCGTCCAGGATTTAAAACATGGACAGTACATGGACATGGACTGGGGAATTTTGAAAAATCGTCCAGTATTTTTAGAAAATATGAAAAATAAAAAGGAAATAACATATTCAATCAAATTCTGCATAAACAAGTATGCACATACAGCATTCCCTAAAAGCTGACTCTAGATGCACAAATTTTGAAATGGCTGTAGGACCTTAATCCTAACTCTAAGGTTCAGATCAACTGTATTCAATCCAGTTATGCCTATATACTCAAGCCAAGGCTCGATGTACGTGGCATAAAATCAAATTCTCCGGTTCTAGGTTCAAGTTTTCCAACATCCTTGAGCACCTGCCGATATACGTTGGACTATGGCCCTTGGTACGTGGCAGGGGGGTTTTCACCCAAATAGGTGGCCCAGTTGTGAGGCTCTGTCCCGAACTATGGTTCTGGAAGAGAGCCCAGCAACGTGAAGACCGGGACAATATAGGTGGGGTGGTTTTTGAAAACATGAGCACATGCAATCAAATCAGAAGGCTCTAAAACCTAAAGAGATAGAGATTTTGAAAATTTTGAAGGAGCAAACATTGTTTTCAATCAAGCCTAGATTGAGGAGGGTTGTATTAGACCTAAGTCTATGTGAGCATGAATAATTCTCCTCAATATGGTCCTACCAAACCATACCTAGTCTATATGCATTCCATGTCAGCTGGGTTCAAGTCTAGGCTCCTAGGTTCACATGATATCATAAAGCAAAGCTGACATTCCATGGAAATCGATTTTGACAATTTGAACTAAGTAGAGCATTAGATTGATCAGGCAAAGACAGGTCCCATCTCGGTCGCCAAACCTGTTATCATCGCAAAATTTTTAACTTTTTGCGAGTCAAACTGACCTTTGAAAAAGTTTTTGAAAATAACTCGCCTCCGTTTTTTAAAATGCGGGAAAATTCCGAAGAATGGGACTCGCATGTCGGTACGAGGTTCAACCGTTCCTGCCACCTTTAACAGGGGTAATTGAACCAAGGATCAATCTTATGCTCTACTCTATTCAACTTGTCTAAATCATATTCTAATTTCTAAATGCACATAGAATCAGGCATGTGCTATGAATTTTCAGAAAATGCACATTTGAAAACATGATGTTTGCTTTGAATGATTGAAATATTCAGAAAATGTAAATCTTGGAAATGATATCACATGAGAAATCGTGAATTGGGATTTGAAATATACTTCTGAGAGAAATAAAAATCGATTTTGAGAAATCCTTGACATTTAGTGAAAATCGATTCTGAGAGACTTGGTTTCTCTGAATTCAAACTTGGAAATTGAAATTCTAACATAGAAAATTTGAATTTGGAACTTGGGAAATACTTGAAATATCCTTTGAAATTCAATGTCTTTGGGAAAATCGATTTTGCTATAAGACTTAGGAGATTTTGAGGAAATGAACTTCTTTGAATTGAGATTGGAATTGGCAAATGCATGAAATGAATGAATATGATTTTGAGGAATTGAGAAATACTTTTTGTATTTTTGAGAAATGCAGTGCATTTTTGAAGTTAGCCTAAGAGTGTAGGCTGAATGTGGCTAATGTGAAGATCATAAATCTAAGTATCATTCATATTCTGACTATGGCCATAAATACAAATTCCACCAAGTTTATAAACTTCATAGAAGCTGGTGCATGTGCCAATCGTGTAGACCATGGTGAATTTGTAAAAATATGCATGAATCATCATCCATCACACATTAACATGATAAAAATAAACTATATGCAATGCAACCTAATCTATGCAGGAAATGTAAATTCTTATTCCAAAGTTTAATTACAAATTACATCACTATTGAAAATTAAATACATGAAAAATAAAGTCTTCAATGCACATGCAAAACTAGAAAACTTGGTTAATGAATATATGTTGGCTTTTCTAGATTTATCCAACAATATCAGGAAATTGTTGGATTTTGCTAGATATAAGCCTCTTCCTTGATTCCCTTAAATAAAAATGATAAAGTATGAAATAAAATTGAATAAATATGAAAGAGAAGATATGGAATTTCGAAATTGGAGTCAAAATAACCAAATTACCCCCGATAGCAAGACTATGGCCTTGAAATCAGGGTTTTCTGAAATAGATTTTGGTAAAAACCTAGGTTTTATGCACTAAATGAAATCAAATGAGCATCAAATTAAACCTAAAGCATCCTAACATGATTATGAACATGATTAAACCCTAAAAATATATGCTTATGCACGAAAATCCAATAATATCACAAATTTTGTGATTTTTGCAGTGTTTTTGGATCTTTCAGAAACCCGGTTTTGCAATTTGCTTAATTCAGCCATCAAATGGATTCCAAAATCCATGAAAATTGGTACCTGTACTTGTTATAATCCTAATGTCGAATTGGAATTATAAAAATAATTTTTTGACATTAAATTAATCCGAAAATTGCATTAAACCCTAAAAATATGCTATTTTTGACCTAATTCACCAACCAGTTTCAATCCAAGACCTGAATCAGGGGTCAAATCTCCATAGAAATTTATGAAATTTTACAGAGACGAACTATAAAAGAAAACAGAGATTTCCCAATTTACAGATCGGAAAAATCATCTCCGGTTAGGGAGAAACCCTTCCGGCAACCTGGGCTAAAATATATCACTCTTAACAGGGATTAAAACGGCTACTTTAGATTGAAAATACAAGAATAAATAGAAAACCTAAACAAAAATCTCTGAAATTTTTGTGATGAACCGTAGACAGAAAAATAACAATACTCACTTTTTACAGATCTAAAATCGGATCTGTGGTTTGGGATTTATGTCTAATACAAGTCTGATTAGGGTTTTGGTAAACCCTAACGAGTTTAAACTTTAAAAACAGATTCTCTAAAAGGGGAAAAATACTAAATAGAGATAAAAAAATCCGAAAATTTCACAGAAGAAATATCTACTCAATGTGAATCCATAGCATTTTACAGATCTAAAATCGGATATAAGATGGGAAAAATATCATAACAGCAAGTTACCTTCTTGATTTTAACCACGATTTTAAAGCTTTAAAAACCCGATTTGATGTCTGATTTTTTTGACAGGGTTCCCGAGATCCAAAACCTCTGATTTTTCTTAAGTAACTCAATAACTCATGCATGCACCACATATAAAAAAATCAGAAATAAACAATGAGTGCTTCCATCCGAAATAACATCATCTTTACTGTTCTAAACCTAGAACACACAGAAATTTAAGAAACTTGAAAAACCATGCATTAACTAATGTAAATAAATAAAATAAACCATAAAATAGTAAATAAAAATTATTTTTATGCTGTAGAACGTAAAAAAAACATGAATAAACCATAAAAATAACTTAAAAACAGGGAATCAATGGCTGGAATTTGATATCACCTTTAAAACATAGATTTAACCCATTAAAAAGGGTAAATCATATATTTTATTGGTTAATAATATAAAGAACCATATTAAAATCAATTCTAATGGATTAAAATCCCTGTAAATCACCCAAAACAGGGTTAGATCACCTTCTTGGATCGTTCTTGCTGATTCTTGATGGTTCTTGAGGTTGAATCCATGGTTTAATCCATGAAGGGGATGACACCAATGGCTAAAATTGATTTAAAACATGAAAAAGTATTAAATAAAACTAAAAAATATTAAAAATATTACCTTGGTGCTTGCAGATGCAATGGAGAAAGGTGGAGGTGCTGGAGAGGAGAGAGAGGCCACGAAAATTTGAGAGAAAAGAGCCCTCCTTTTGGCCCCCCTTAGGTCCCTTTTTATAGTTTTTCAAAAAGTCACTTAATTAGGGTTAATTAAGAGTTTTTTTCATGTTTTTAGGACTCTTTCTAATAAATCCACTAAAGGCAACGTTTTTTTGTGGTTTTCTAACCTAGGTGGGACTCTAATTAATCCCTAATTAGCCCCTAACTAAATCTAGAAAACCCCCAAATGTGATGCCACTTGGCATCTTTCACATTTGGGTTTTTAAAACACCTTTAAAAACATTTAAAAACACTAGTTTTAAAAACTAATTTTCAAAATGAGTTTTCAAAATGGTTTTGACTTTTCTAAACCTCTAACACTAACCAAGACATCAACTAACCCTAGTCTAGCCCTGACTTACTCGAATATGGCGCCACCCCGAGTGGGCCCTACTTGAGTTTTTAAAAAAGAAACGATTTTAAAACTTGAAATTGAAGGAGTTTTCAAAAGCTTTTCAAAAGCAAACTTTGAAATTAGAATTTTTGAAATGATATAGGATCCTAACTGAGTTAGAATTCCTCTGGATATGGTGCCAACTGAGTGGGCCCACATCGAATTTTGAACATTTTTGAAATAAACACTGAAAATGGCTTTGAAAAGGGGTTAAAATTGACATTTGAAATTCAAGATCTTTGAAAATAGGGTCTCAAGCGAACTGGAACTCCGGGTTAGAGTCCTGAACCCTTAGGACTCTGAGTTTTTTTAGATTTTAAAAGCTAAATGAAAGAATTTTCAAAAGATTTTATCAAGAAATGATGAAATAAGTCAGAAAACACAGTCAGGGTTAGACTCCTAACTCGACCGAACTCTAAAATAGAGTCCTGAACTAACTGGACTCTGTAAAATGACCTAAATTTTGAAAGCAAACGGAAAAGATCGAAAATGGAAGTAAAACAGACTTCAAAACAGACTCCTGACCGGATCAGGACCTCTGAGACAGAGTCCTGATCGGAATGAAACTTTCAAAATTTTGAGAAATTTGATGAATAGAGGAATTCAGAAGCGACACCACCTCAATGGGTCTCATCTGTGAATTGAAATCGATTAAAGTTTGAATTTGAAAGGAATCCAGATTGTTTTCTGAGAAAATATTTCGAAATACAAAGTCCTGGGGTTGGAAAATGACAGAGTATTGAATAAAAAACCCAGGTTTTGAAATTGATTTTGAAATAAAGCTTTAAAATTCAAATCTGGATTGAATGTTTTGAAATAGGAATGCTGGATCTCGAAAATGAGATGGGATGACATGCAATGCTATGCAATGACATGCAATGCTATGCAGAATACATGCAATGACATGCAATGACATGCAATGATCTGTAGTGACTTATGAAATGGACAAACACTGGATGAGGGTGAAAATTTGGGGTGTTTACAGTACCCTTCCAAAAGAGAGCAAGAGAGGAAAAAGAAAGAAATAAAAAAAAAGAGTCAGAATATCTCCAAAATGAAGAAGAATGCAGCCAAAACACAAGAGAGCCAAAAGAGTGCAGAAAGATTATCATGAGAAAAGCTCCCAGGATATCAAACTGCCAAGTTTATCAAGAATCCTCTTTAATCTTGTGAAATTCTATTATCAGTACTCTTTCATCAATTGCTTTCATAATGTCAAATTCTCTTTCCTGCTCATATCAAGGAAATTGATAACTTCCTTGAAGAAGGTCAATGGCAAGCAATTTGGATTTCAAGTCTCGATTCTACGAAGTGAACCTTGTTTGGAGGTAATGCTTTGGGTAGAAGAGAAAGAATATCTCTGCAACCATGTGCAACATTTTCAAAAATTTTGAATCAACAGCAAAATTTCCAAAATTTCCAACATTTTGACAATATTTTCTAGCTATCCTGACGTAAAGTGAGAACTTGATGTCCGTTTTCGATGCATCTTGACACCAATTTTAAATCCCTCTTAAGGACTTGATTCCTTCCCTTCTTTGAGAGCATGAACTCTCAGATTTGCACACTTCCATGTGTCCCCACTGTCCCACCATAGACAGTCCCATTTCGGTTCGAGGTTGAACCACCAATCATTTCTTGCAAAAGGCAATTTCAAAAGCTGATTTTAGTCTCAGCAATGAGACACCCAAAATCAATCCCTTTTCAAGCTTTAGGGACCCCATTTTCCTTCCTTTTGCAAAAACCCTGTCGGATTTATTGTGCAAAATCCGAAGGTTCCATCATGGTCTCTTCTGTCGAGGATTCCATTTCATTTTCCGCCCGATCAGGATAAGGGTATAAACCTAAGCCTCCTTCGATGAGGTATTTCATTTTCCGCCCGATCAGGATAAGGGTACAAGCCTGAGCCTCACTCAAAGAGGTACTTCATTTTCCGCCCGATCAGGTTAAGGGTACAAACCTGAGTCTCATTTCGATGAGATATTCCATTCCCCAATCAGGTTAAGGGTCAAACCTGAGCTTCGTTCCATGCGAGGTATTTTTGTCCCATCCAGGTCAAAGGCATAAACCTGAACTTTGCTCTCATAGAGCAAATCTTTCCTCTTCATTCTTCGTTCCATGTCTACCATCTTCCTCGGGCTAATTTCTTCACACCCAGTCAGATCCATATAACTGGGGCATTTTTTATGTATAGCCCAAATTTGGTGTGTTTTTCTTTGCCACTAAGCTCGGCCACGACCGACTTAGTAGCAAAGAGGGGCATTTGTAAACACCCCAAATTTTCACTCACCTCTCCAACATTTCCACCAAGCATCAACATCCATCCTCTGAAATCGCTGGAGGGCAAAATGGTCATTTTCTGAGATCGAACCTTGCAAAAGTCCAAATTTCATCTGGAACTCTCAAAATTTCTCTATTTTTAGCTCAGATGTTCAAAATTCTACTCCTGATAGGAGACGAAAATCTCCAAAGCCCGGTTCAGGATTACATTTCATAAGACATGTCATTGCATAGCATTGCATGAGCATTTCATATCACTTTACTGCACAACATGTCATTTCGAGGTCCCGAACTCTTGATTTCAAAATTTTCAATCCAGATTGGAATTTTAACTCTTTTCAAAATTGATTTCAAAACCCTGGGTCTTCAAAGTTATCAATTCTTCCCATTTTACCCCCAGGGCTTTGAATTTCAAAATATTTCCTCAGGAAAACAATCTGGATAATTTTCCAATAAATTTCAATAAATTTTAACTCAGATTTTGCCTTTTGTCAAACTATTTCAACTATCATTCTTTTACAAAATCGCCCTACAGGGGCCAACTCTTTTCAAAAATTTTGTTTTACCCATTAGTCCAGATTTTATAAAAATTCCAAAAAGAAGTTATTGTTTTATCCCTATTTCAATAAAGAAGCAATGTGGGACCCACACTGAGGTGGTGTCACACAGGCTTTTCTTTTGAAAAATTTGAATTTTGAAAAACCCAAAAATACAGGAGCCTTGTCCTCTGGATTGGTGCCACTTGTCTTTTCTCTCTCCTCCCATTTTCATGCCAAGTGTCAGTGTGGGACTACCTTAAGAAGCCGCCACATGTCATCCCATTTATCTGCCGTGTGTCACCCTATCCATTGTGCGCCATGTGTCATTCCAAAGATCACCATGAGATGCCACGTGTCATGTGTTGTCCTGTTCACAAAAAGTAGAGCTTGTCTCCCCTGAGGTGGCACCATTTGAATTATGTCTCCTGCAAGTGACACATGTCACTCTCTCCTTTCCTTAGAAAAAGCAAATGACACATGTCATTCTCTGCTCTTCTTAGAAAAAGCAAATGACACATGTCATTCTCTGCTCTTCTCAGAAAAAGCAAATGACACATGTCATTCTCTGCTCTTCTTAGAAAAAGCAAATGACACATGTCACTTTCTGCCTCCTTCATAAAAAGCAACAATTCAAATATTCAAACTCCAGGCTGAGGTGGCGCAAATCCTGAAGTCTCCTCCCTAAATTCATTTTTTGAGATGGTGCCACGTGTCCCTTTCCCTCCTTTTCCTCCCTCTTGCCACATGTCATTGTAGGAGCCACCCTGAGGTGGTGCCACATGGCAGTCTCTCCTTTCCTCTAGAAAAAGCAGAAATTTAAATTTCAAACCCTCTCTGAGGTGGCACCATCTGAATCCTCTGCCTTTCCTTCTGACACATGTCAATGTAGATGCTCTGAGGTGGTGCCACATGTCAATCTCTCCTTTCATCAGAAAAAGTAGAATTCAAACCCCTCTGAGGTGGCATCTTCTGCTTCCTTTGCTCCTACCTTCTGACACATGGCAGTGTGGAGCCACTGTGAGGTGGCGCCACATGGCAATCTCTCCTTCTTCCAGGAAAACCAAGCTTTGAATTTCAAACTCCAAGAGGACATCCTCTGAGGTGGCACCATTTGGGAGACTCCTGCAGAGAAAATCAAGCAAGCTTTTTGAAAAATTCCAAATTCCCCTGCTGAGGTGTCTCACTCACAAAATTCTCATTTTTATTTTCTCAAAAAATCAAAATGGCATGCTTTAAGATGGCGCCACATGGATGGTCCAGATTCACTGTGTTTGAATTTTGAAAATCTCCAAAATTTCTACAAATACCTTAGCCCATGCCCAGCTCAGAGGGAGCCCTATTTGAGAATTGAACTTCATAATTCCATCTTTTTCTTTCTTGGTGTCCTCTGGATTCACGCCCCTCTGGAGCCCATTATCAAGGTAGCCGCTCATTTTGGGAGTTCCAAAACCGCTGGAGAACACAAGGTAAGCCTCCATTCCTATTGATTTCACCATGATAATTCCTTTGGTTTGATTCATGTTGTCGTTTGAAGAAAGAGCTCATCCGAGGGATGGATTGAGCTATTCTCATAAAATGACATATATCAAAAAAATATAATTATGCTTCCTTGATGATTTTTAGCATTCATGCATTTAGCTAGATTTAATTTGCATTTTATTTCGTTAATTTAGCATGTTTCATGAGTTAATTAGGATTAATTTAGCATTTATTTCAATTCTGCTCAGTTTCAGTAGTTCTTTGTTTTTGTCAGTCAATCCATACGTCATTTCATAAATTTTATTTTTATTAAAAATTCCAAAAAAACCATGGAATGCGCCCTTGTGTGTCCCTAGAATTGTGCCAAAAATTCGGAAGCATTTGAATTCGTTTACTGTGGTAAACGTTCAAAAAGGTAAGGCGGGTTTTACTACTCGGGATGCATTTTAAAATGTTTTTTTTCGACTTGTAAAATCAATATCTCCCTCATGGGAGATCCGATTTTTGATCCAAAAGATGTTATGAACTCGAGAGAATGTCTAGTCTTTAACCTGATTTTATCAGATTTTTATGATTTATTTTAGTGTCTAACAAAAATCCGAGAGTTCGGGACACGTGTCAGAGCCTGATTTGGGCCTCTGAGATTTTGGATCGACTTAGGGCTATGGGTTCTCTTTGTGTGTTGCTCCAAATCCAAAACTGTATAAAGTGAAAGTTATGTATTAGGTGTCCTATGTTTGCATCTGAAAGCCTGTGAGTTTTAGAACAGTTTTGATACCTGTTTTGGATTTTTCTTGTCAGTCTCTTGTTTGGTCACATTTGTCTGTTCTGTCAATTTAGGAATGAAAAGTTATATTTTTATCCGTATTTCTATTGATCAAATGCCAAAGTCATGAACATAAAAGTTGTTCATGTAGGTGTCGTGAGTAGATCTGTTAAACACCAGAAATTTCCATGGCGGTTTTCTATTTTTTTAGCATTTTAAATCATATTAAGGCGATTTTTACCTCTGTCAGAACTAAATCCCTGTTACTGAACTCACCATGGCTCAAATTTCGAGGCTGTAAAAACAAAAAATGTTCTATTTTGGGTCCTTTAACAGTCTGCAAAAGATCAAAAGTTTTCATGGTGTAAATTTTGCTTTATCATATTAAGCATTGCATTTGGTTCGGATCCATAGGCAAAATCCACCATTTTTAGGATTTTCTTCAAATTTTAGCATTTAAATCATATCATTTCATGAATTTTAGCATTCTAGGCTGTTTATCAAAGTTGGTAGATGCTTCATACCGAATTTGGTGTAATTTGGAATCCATTTGAGGTTCGGTTTAGCCATAATATCAAAACAGGGCCACGCAGGACCCGGACCCAAGCGAAAAACAAGCGAAATTCGTTATTTTGGATAAATTGCAAAATGTCAAATTCTGATTTTACAGTCTTAATGTGTTTAGCAGCATGTCATCATGTCTCTTACTGCATCTCATCATCATTTGATTCAATTTGAATTTCAAAATCTCAATTTTACCAAATTTTCCTTAAGAAAACCCTAATTTTAAAGGTATAACTTTATAATTAGGGGTATTTTGGTCATTTTGACCCCAATTCCGAATTTCAAACTATTTTTCACTGAATTTCTTGCATTTACATCATTTCAAATATCAAGGAAGCATGAGAATAGGGTTTATATCCATTTAAATCCAATAATTTCATAATATTATTGGAAAATCTTGGAAAAACCCACATATTTGAGCTAACCTTATTTCAAGTTTGGCAGGGACATTCAAAAGAAGGAGCTGAAGTTTGCAATTCCCTTTATTTCATTTAGTTAGTGATGTAATAATGTAAATTTTGGAATAAGATTTTAATTTCCTGCTTAGACTAGGATGCATATCATATAGTTTAAATTTATGCAATATCCTATTTCTATGATTCATGCATTTTATTTCAAAAGCACTATAGATGTTCACGAATGGCACGTGCACCAACTCTTAGGGAGTTGATGAACTCAGTGGAGTCCATATTTACGGCCCTAGTCGGAATATGGACGAGACCCAGATCCATCATCTTTCTACCAGTCACATTGAGCCTACACTCTTAGGCTATCTTAAAATGCACATCATATTTCTAATGTTTTCAAAGTATTGTGCATTGAATCAATTAAACTCTGAACATATTCATGGCCACAGTCAGGATATGCGAAGGATTTATTTTGACTTAATGCACATTTTCCAACAAATTTCTTAGAAAATCTTTCAAAGTGCATTCATTCATTCATATCATTTGCATCATGAAATCATTGGTTTTCTCATGATTTTCTTAAGAAAATTTCATTCTCAAAGAAATCGATTTCTCAAGAAATTCTGAGTATTTTCCAAAATCGGTTTTCCCAAGTCAAGTTTTTCCACAATTTTCCATGGAAAAGGTTATTTTCTTAAGATTTCCAAAAGAAGTTTCCAATTTTCCTCAAAGATCAAACTCAATTTCCAAGTTTTTCAAGGCCAAGATTCTCAGGATTTCAGTTTCCCAAGTTTCAATTCTCCCTCTCCAAAGAATTTTCCAATGAATTTCAATCATTTTCCAAAGAAAGCTTTCAAAACTTGAAGCTTTTCCCGACAAGCATTTTTCCTTCAACTATTCATCTTTTCTAAAGAATTTCTTGCCATTTTCTTAGGATTTCCATCATTTTCCTAAGAAAAATCTCAAAGTCTAAGTTTTCCTGAGAAGTGTTTCCCTTTTCAAATGTTCACCTTTTTCTCAAGAATCACTTCTATTTTCCCAGGATTTTCAACCATTCATGATTTTCCCACAACTTTATGAACTTTCCCGAGATTTCAAATCTTTTTCATCTGAGTTTCCTGAGAAATTGACTTTCAGCTTTTTCCTGAGAGAATCTTTTCAACTCCAAATATTTTCCAAGCATACATCATGTTTTCCCAAGCTCCATTTTCCAAAACCTCATAGCACATGCCTGAATTCTCTGTGCATTTAGGATAGAACATAACTTCAATAATTTCGCTAAGTCAAGCACAATTTTTGTTCTTGGTTCGATTACCCCTGTTAAAGGCGGCAGGAACGGTCGAACGTCGTACCGATAGGTCGAGCCCCATCCCATGGATTTTCCCGCAATTTTCAAAACGGAGGCGAGTATTTCAAAAACAATTTCCAAAATCCGGTCAAGTTTGAAGCGCGAAAGCGTTTCCCTCAATCTCTTCCGCAAGGAAGGGAAGACGGGGGAAAATTTTCGCGACTATAACAGGTTTGGCGACCGTGATGGGACATGTCCTTGTCTGACCTAAATTGTGTTTGACTTAGTTCAATTCTCAAAACTGTGTTCACAAAATGTCAGCTCTTTACTTTTTGCTATCATGCGAACCTAGGAGACTAGATTCTGACCTAGCTAACATTGACTGCATATAGCTTAGGCATGGTTTGGTAGGACCAGATTGAGGAGAAATTTTCATGCTCACATAGACTTAGGTCTAAACACAACTCTCCTCAATTTAGGATCTGAATGCAAACAATGTATGCTTCTTCAAAAATTTTCAAAAGTCTATCTCTTTAGGACTTAGAGCCCTCTATTTCTTGCATATGATCATTTTTTCAAAACTTCCATTACCTATCATTACCCGGTCTTCACGTTGCTGGGCTCTCTTCCAGAACCCTAGTTCGGGACAGAGCCTCACAACTGGGCCAACTATTTGGGTTAACACCCCCCTACCACGTACCGCGGGCCACAGTCCGAAGTATATCGGTAGGCGCTCAAGGATGTTGGAAAACCTTACCTTAGAACCGGAGTTGAAATTATATGTCACGTACCTCGGATTTCGATTCGAGTATATCGGCATAACTGGATTGGACAAAGATGATCTGAGCCTAGAATTAGGATTAAGGTCCTACAACTGTTTTCAAAGTGATGCATCTAGAGTCAGCCTTTTAGGGAGTGCTGTATCGGCATAAAGGTTTGTGCAGGATGTGATTGTATGCTACTTTTATTTCCCTCATATTTTCCCCAAAATATTTTCAAATTCTCAGCTTTTCTCTTTATTTTCTCAAACCCTGGATGATTTTCTCAAATATCCAATTTCTTTCAAAACTCCAGGCGATTTTCCATTCTCCCATTCTACTGGATCTCGGATTTCCAGCCTTATTCCGATCCTACCTGCAAATTTTCAAAATTTCAAATTTTGCTCATATCTTCAAGAACCTTGTTTTCGGTATATCTTCCAAATTTTGTCCAAAATTTTGTTTGTCATTTCCTTCCAAGATTACCTGATCCCATCATTTGTTTTTTCCTCAAGAGTGTCATTTTCAAAATTCTTTTTCCCATCATGCTAAAACATCCCATGTGGTTCTGCAGAGGGCATTGGCATAGTTGTGTGATCCTAACAAGATCAAAGACCGCGCTACTTCAGCACATTAGTTACAGACCGTGAGTGAGAAATGGATTCCATAAGATCTGTCAAAGAGGGAGCTCAGACCATCAAGGAGGAGATTGATCCCGCTATATATCGTTTGTTCAAAAGAATGATGATTGAGATATTATCCGAGCAAGCTGAAGCCAATTTCAGAAAAGTTCCTGTTAAAGAAGAGGCATCCATGACCATCCCTATGAGCATCATTGGAGACCACAACAGGGCAACCAGTGCTAAACCCAGTAACAACAAAAACAGAGGCAGTCAAAGCAGCAAGTTAGAAGAGTCTAAAGATCTGAAAGGAAAGTATTCTAGAATCCAGAATAGACCTTTTCAATCCAGCCCTCAGCAAAAGGAAAAAAATCAAGGAAAACCAAAGCGCGGAAACTGGAGCGGCGATCGAGATTTCACTCCTATAGACGAGCCACTCGACAAAGTCCTTGAATACATGTTGGTTAAGGGATTAGTCAGGCTCCCAAAAGCCACAGATCCTCCCACCATCATGGGAAGATTCTTGAACCAGTTTTGCAAATTCCATCGGGCAGTAGGGCATGACACTGATCATTGTTTTGTCCTCAAAAACATTGTGCAAGACTGTATTGATAAGAACCTCTTTGTTGAAGGCAGAGAAGAAAAACATCCAGTAGCCCTAACCAAGCAAGTTCAGTCTAGTTCCGAGAAAGAAGTCAGCATTCAACAGAAATCCAGCAATCCGAAGAAGATAAAGCATGACGGTTGGAGTTATGATCGCGAGTTTACTCCTTTAGGTCAGCCAATCGAAGAAATTCTTGGATATATGCTCGCGAAGAATATGATCAAACTTCCAAGGATTGTGGATCCTCCCGTCACCATGGGGAAATGGAAAGATTGTTTTTGCAAGTTCCATTGGGCAATGGGGCACGATACTGAACGTTGCTTCATTCTCAAAAATACTATACAGGACTACATCGATGTTATCATCGCAAAATTTTTAACTTTTGCGAATCAAACTGACCTTTGAAAAAGTTTTTGAAAATAACTCGCCTCCGTTTTAAAATGCGGGAAAATTCCGTAGAATGGGACTCGCCTGTCGGTACGAGGTTCAACCATTCCTGCCACCTTTAACAGGGGTAATTGAACCAAGGATCCATCTTATGCTCTACTCTATTCAACTTGTCTAAATCATATTCTAATTTCTAAATGCACATAGAATCAGGCATGTGCTATGAATTTTCAGAAAATGCACATTTGAAAACATGATGTTTGCTTTGAATGATTGAAATATTTAGAAAATGTAAATCGTGAATTGGGATTTGAAATATACTTCTGAGAGAAATAAAATCGATTTTGAGGAATCCTTGACATTTGGTGAAAATCGATTCTGAGAGACTTGGTTTCTCTGAATTCAAACTTGGAAATTGAAATTCTAACTTAGAAAATTTGAATTTGGAACTTGGGAAATACTTGAAATATTCTTTGAAATTCAATGCTTTTGGGAAAATCGATTTTGCTATAAGACTTAGGAGATTTTGAGGAATTCAATTTCCTTGACTTGGATTTTGAATTGGAGTTGACAAATGCATGAAATGAATGAATATGGATTTGAGGAATTGAGAAATACTTTTTGTATTTTTGAGAAATGCAGTGCATTTTTGAAGTTAGCCTAAGAGTGTAGGCTGAATGTGGCTAATGTGAAGATCATAAATCTAGGTATCATTCGCATTCTGACTATGGCCATAAATACAAATTCCACCAAGTTTATAAACTTCATAGAAGCTAGTGCATGTGCCATTCGTGTAGACCATGGTGAATTTATAAAAATATGCATGAATCATCATCCATCACACATTAACATTATTAAAAAAAATATAAGCTATATGCAATGCAACCTAAGCTAAGCAGGAAATGTAAATTCTTATTCCAAAGTTTAATTACAAATTACATCACTATTGAAATTTAAATACATGAAAAATAAAGTCTTCAATGTACCTGCAAAACTAGAAAACTTGGTTAATGAAAATATGTTGGCTTTTCTAGATTTATCCAACAATATCAGGAAATTGTTGGATTTTGCCAGATATAAGCCTTTCCCTTGATTCCCTTAAATAAAAATGATAAAGTATGAAATAAAATTGAATAAATATGAAAGAGAAAATATGAAATTTCGAAATTGGGGTCAAAATGACCAAAATACCCCTCATAACAAGACTATGGCCTTGAAATTAGGGTTTTTAGAAAGATATTTTGATAAAATGCAAGTTTTGAAATTTGAATGGAATAAACTCAAACCAAATATGCTATGACATGATTAAAAATATGAAATCAGGGTTAGGGATTTCGAAATTTAGGTCAAATGACCAAATTGCCCCTGATAGCAAGACTATGGCCTTGAAATCAGGGTTTTTAGAAATAGATTTTGATAAAAACTTAGGTTTTATGCACTAAATGAAATCAAATGAGCACAAAATTAAACCTAAAGCATCCTAATATGATTATGAACATGATTAAACCCTAAAAATATATGCTTATGCACGAAAATCCGACAATATCACAAAAACTGTGATTTTAGCAGTGTTTTTGGATCTTTCAGGAACCCGGTTTTGCAATTTGCTTAATTCAGCCATCAAATGGATTCCAAAATCCATAAAAATTGGTACCTGCACTTGTTATCACCCTAATGTCGAATTGGAATTATAAAAATAATTTTTTGACATTAAATTAATCCAAAAATTGCATTAAACCCTAAAAATATGCTATTTTTGACCTAATTCACCAACCAGTCTCAGTCCAAGACCTGAACCAGGGGTCAAGTTTCCATGAAAATTTATGAAATTATACAGAGACTAACTAAGAAGAAAAACAGAGATTTCCCAATTTACAGATTGGAAAAATCATCTCTGGTTAGGGAGAAACCCTTCCGGCAATCTGAGCTAAAATATATCACTCTTAACAGGGATTAAAACAGCTATTCCAGATTGAAAATACAGATATAAATATCAATCCTAAACAAAAATATCTGAAATTTTAATTGTGAACAGAAGACAGAAAAATAACAATACTCACTTTTTACAGATCTAGAATCGGATCTGTGGTTTGGGATTTATGACTAACACAAGTCTGATTAGGGTTTTGGTAAACCCTAACAAGTTTTAAATTTAAAAACAGATTCTCTAAATGGGGAAAACTACTAAACAGTGTTCAAAAAATCTGAAAATTTCACAGAAGACAGATCTACTCAATGCGAATCCATATCACTTTACAGATCTAAAATCGGATATAAGATGAGAGAAATATCATCACAGCAAGTTACCTTCTTGATTTTAACCACGATTTTAAAGCTTTAAAATCCCGATTTGATGTCTGATTTTTTTGACAGGGTTCCCGAGGTCAAAAACCTCTGATTTTTCTACATTAACTCAATAACTCATGCATGCATTACATATAAACAAATCAGAAATAAACAATGAGAACTTCAATCCGAAATAACATTATCTTTACTGTTCTAAACCTAGAACACACAGAAATTTAAGAAACTTGACAAAATCATGCATTAACTAATGTAAATAAATAAAATAAACCATAAAATATTAAATAAAACTTATTTCTATGCTATAGAACGTAAAACAAACATGAATAAACTATGAAAATAAAATAAAAACGGGGAATCAATGGCTGGAATTCGATATCACCTTTAAAACATAGATTTAACCCATTAAAAAGGGTAAATCATATATTTTATTGGTTAATAATGTAAAGAATCATATTAAAATTAATTCTAATGGATTAAAATCTCTATAAATCATCCAAAACAGGGTTAGATCACCTTCTTGGATCGTTCTTGCTGATTCTTGATGGTTCTTGAGGTGAAACCATGGTTGAATCCATGAAGGTGATGGTGCCAATGGCTAAATCATGCTTAAAACAATGAAAAATATTAAATAAAAGCTAAAAATTAAAGAAAATAATTACCTTGAGGTTTCTGCAATGGAGGAAGGGCTGAAGAGGAGAGAGAAGCTCCAAGAATCCAAAAGGAGAGAGATGGAAAAATCGATGCCCTATGTGTCTCTATTTATAGAATTTTTTTAGGTTTTAAAAATTGACAATTTTAAAAATTTTGGACTCTTCTAAGGGGGCGATTTTGGGGTGGAGTTACCTATCTACCCCTAGTCTAAATTATCCTAAATAATTCCTAATTAACCCCTAGCCTATCCTAGAAAATCCTCAAATGTGATGCCACTTGGCATTTTCTCACATTGGGTTTTTAAAACACCTTTAAAAACCTTTAAAAACACTAGTTTTAAAAACTAACTTTCAAAAATGAGTTTTTCAAAATGGTTTTGACTCTTCTAAACCTCTAACACTAACCAAGACATCAACTAACCCTAGTCTAGCCCTGACTGACTCGAATATGGCACCACCCCGAGTGGGCCCTACTTGAGTTTTTACAAAAAGATGATTTTAAAACTTGAAATTGAAGGAGTTTTCAAATGGATTTTCAAAAGTAAACTTAAAATTAGATTTTTTGAAATGGCATAAGGTTCTAACTGAATTAGAATTCCTCTGAATATGGTGCCAACTGAGTGAGCCCACATCAAGTTTTGGAAATTTTGAAATAAACACTGAAAATGGCTTTGAAAAGGGGTTAAAATCGATATTTGAACTTCAAGATTTCTGAAAACAGGGTCTCAAGCGAATTGGAACTCCGAGTTAGAGTCCTGAACTCTTGGGACTCTGAGATTTTAAATTTTAGAATTCAAAATGTAAAAAATTTTGAAAGATTTTATCAAGAAATGATGAAATAAGTCAGAAAACACAATCAGGGTTAGACTCCTAACTCGACCGAACTCTAAAATGGAGTCCTGAACTAACTGGACTCTGTAAAATGACCTAAATTTCAAAAACAAACGAAAAAGATTGAAAATGGAAGTAAAACAGACTTCAAAATAGACTCCTGACCAGATTAGGACTCTGAGACAGAGTCCTCATCGGACTGAAACTTTCAAAACTTTGAGAAATTTGATGAATAAAGGAATTCAGAAGCGACACCACCTCAATGGGTCTCATCTGTGAATTGAAATCGATTAAAATTTGAATTTGAAATGAATCCAGATTGTTTCCTTGAGAAAATATTTCGAAATATAAAGTTCTGGGGTTGGAAAATGACACAGTGTTGAATAAAAACCCAGGTTTTGAAATTGATTTTGAAATAAAAGCTTTTAAAATTCAAATCTGGATTGAATGTTTTGAAAACAGGAGTGCTGGATCTCGAGAATGAGATGTAATGGCATGCAATGCTATGCAATGCGATGAAATGATATGCCGAATGCATGCAATGATATGCAATGACACATGAAATGGACCAACACTGGATGAGGGTGAAAATTTGGGGTGTTTACAGATGCCCCTCTTTGCTGCTAAGCCGGTTGAAAGCCGAGCTTAATGGCAAAGAAAACATACCAAATTTGAACCATAAAAATGCCCCAGTTAGATAAATCTGACTGGGTATGAAGGAATTAATCCAAGTAATGATGATAGATATGAAATGGAGAATGAGAAGAAAATTTTATTTCAAAATGAAATGAGATTCAGGTTTTTCCCTTAACCTAGATGGGACAAAAAATACCTCGTGTAGAAACGAAGCTCAGGTTTAACCCTTAACCTGACCGGGAAATGAAAATGGAATACCTCATCAAAGGAGGCTCAGGTTTGTACCCTTAACCTGATCGGGCAGAAAATGGAATACCTCATCAAAGGAGGTCCAGGTTTATACCCTTAACCTGATTGGGCAGAAAATGGAATACCTCATCAAATGAGGCTCAGGTTTATACCCTTAACCTGATTGGGCAGAAAGTGAAATACCTCATCAAATGAGGCTCAGGTTTATACCCTTAACCTGATTGGGCGGAAAATGAAATACCTCATCAAAGGAGGCTCAGGTTTATACCCTTATCCTGATCGGGCAGAAAATGGAATACCTCATCAAATGAGGCTCAGGTTTATACCCTTAACCTGATTGGGCAGTGAAAATGGAATGGAATCCTCGAAAGAAGAGACCGTGATGGAACCTTCGGATTTCCGCACAATGAATCCGATAGGGGTTTTGCAAAAGGAAGGAAATTGGGGTCCCTAAAGCTTGAAAAGGGTTTGATTTTGGGCGTCTCATTGCTGAGACTAAATAGCTTTTGAAATTGCCTTTTGCTGAAATTGGTGGCTTAACCTCAAACCAAAATTGGACTGTCTATGGTGGGACAGTGGGGACACAGGGAAGTGTGCGAATCTGAGAGCCCGTGCGCTCAGATTATACCAAAGAAGGGAAGGAATCTTGAAAACTCCCGTTATCAAGTCCTAAAAGGGATAATAACTGATGTCAGGATGCGCCAAAGATGAACCTCAAGCTCTCGCTTCATGCCAGGATAGCTAGAAAATATTGTCAAAATGTTGAAAATTGTTGTTGATTCAAAATAATTGAAAATGATGCACATTGTTTTGAAAGTATTCCCTCTTTTCTACCTGAAGTATTACCTCTGACTGGGCTTAACTCTGTAGAATCAAGATTCGAATTCAAATTGCTTGTGATTGACTTTCTTTCAAGGAAGCTATCAATTTTCTCGATATGGACGGAAAAGAAAGTATTCTTGATATTGCGAGGGCTATTGGTGAAAGAATATTGATAAAAGAATTTCACAAAATTAAAGAAGATCCTTGATAGATTTGGAAGTCTGATATTCTGGGATTCTTTTCTCATGATGATCTTTCTGCACTCTCTTTTTAGCAGATTGGAGCTCTCTTGGATTTTTCGGGAATTACATCCTCCTTCATTTTGGAGATGTCCTGACTTGTCTCTCTTTTTTTTTTTTTGGAAGGGTACATCACAAACTCCTTCATCTCAGAGATGTTCCGATCCTTCTTTTCTCTCAGGGATTATCTTGATAGTTATTGGCTCTTTGGTAGGAAATCTCTTGATGATAGCAGAAATTAAATATCTTTTAGGGTTTGTCGGTAGGCTCATCACACTCGCCTTCATCTCGACGGTGATCTGAACTTTCTCTGGAAGGATCCGTCACAAACTCCGTCATCTTGGAGATGATCCAAATCTTCTTTGGCCCCGGGGGTCGACTCGCTTAATTCGCCTTCATCTTGACGACAATTGAGAGATCCCTTTTGCAGATATTTAATTGCAGCTTAGGTGATTGAGGAGATATGGAAATTAAGTGGATTTTTTCTGTATCACCCAGGATATTTCGACTGCTTTATTTTTCAAGAATGGTCTTTAAAAATGTGCCATTGACTGCAATCAATATCAATCACTTATGGCTTTGCAACAACATTGAGTTTTCTTTACTGGCCATATCGAGGATTTATTCTTCATCCTTTTGGTTGGCCAATAGAAAGATTTTGAATTTTGAATCCTTTTTCGCGAAAGCATTGCCCTTTCGGAAGTAATAGTGGAGGTATTCTGAAGTAATAATTTTGTGCAATAAAGACTTTTGAAATCAACAAATATTTAATGACAAATTGGCAAAACTTTCTTGAAATCCTTTTGTGAAAGCGAGCATTTGAAGCACAACGCAACACATCCATGACAAAAATTCTCTTCTCCTTTCCCCAAAGGAGAAGATTCAGAAATTGGAATTGGGAATTACTGCTCTCTTCCCTGAAGAGGAGGCGTTTGCAAAACGAACTTTCGAAGAGAAATTAAGTTTTCGTCAAAACTTCCTAACATTAGGCTTCTCTTATGGAAAGGGGGCCAGAATTGGTGAGGTTGGTAAATTGGTCATGAAGGAACGAGTTCATCACACTCTCTCTGAAAAGAGGGTCCTTCATGATGAAATGGCCTAGTCTGAAATTATGGGGCCACAAGAAAAGCAAGTCTCCGTCGAGTCTCTCCCTATAAAAAGGGTTCCTTGTGTGAAATTTGGAATTTTGTTTTGCAAACGGTTCACAAAGACACGAGTCCCTTCAAACTCTCCCTGAAAAGGGGCTAAGTGAACGAATTGGATAGCATGCGAAAGGAGCGAGCTCCCTCGAACTCTCCCTATACAAAGGGTCTCTCGCAAGAGAAATTTTTGGAATTGGTATTGAGTGACCAAAAGGTCGAAATTTGGAATTTTGAATTTTGAATTTTGATATTTGAAATTGGAAATTGGAAATTGGAAATTGAAAATTGATAATTGAAAATTGGAAATTGATAATTGGAAATTGGAAATTGATAATTGGAAATTGGAATTTGGAATTTTGGAATTTAGAAATTGATAATTGGAATTTGATGAGTGATCAGCACGAAGACTGAACTCAAGAGGTCGACTGACATGACCATTCGGTGGAACACTAACACGAGTGCTCAATTTTGAAATGATACCGGTTTAAAAATGTACCAGTTTGGATACTGGATCTTGGTTCAGTTCTGGTGATTGTCTTTCAATCTTGAACCGTTAGGAATTGTGATGGGATTGATAATTGAAATCTCAATACTGACCATATCGTTATTAATGCGATTGCATGCAAATGAATGCAAATTGATGCACATGAATGCACAAGTGCGTGAAATGAGAGATTTGTTTATCCTGCCTGCATACAAGATATTTGTAGATAAAAACAAAATTTTAAAAATGCCCCAGTGTAACTGGGAAAAGAATTTTGATTATTATTGAAGAAAATTTGGAAGAATTACAAAGAATAGGGAATTGTTCAAGTATAGAATTTTTTCAAATGTCGAGCATTGATGGGATCTGGTAATTCTATTCCATCAGCATTGATGAGCCGATATGAATTGCGAGGTAGTGCCTCTTTGACAACATAAGAACCTTCCCAATTTAGCGACCATTTGCCACCTGGGCGATGCCTGAGATAGGCTGTTGATCTGAGCACTAGATCATTGACCCAAAATTTTCTCTCAATGACAGATTTTGCATATTGTCGGGCTATCCTCTGGCGATAGGATTAAGCATGCTCTGCTGCTTTGAGCCTTCTTTCATCGAGCAAATCAAGCTGTACCAGTCGCTGTTGCTGATACTGATCAAGAGGTAATTCTAGAAGTGATGCAAATTTCAGAGCAGATTTCTGAACATGTAGAGGCAGCACTACTTCAGTTCCATAGACAAGTTCTGACGGAGTAGCATTCGTTGAAGTTCGAATGGTGGTTCTGTATGCCCATAATGCATCGTGAATCTTTTCATGCCAGTCACGGCCCGTTTCTAAAGTTCGCTCCAGGATTCGAATCAGAATCTTGTTGGTGGCTTCTGCCTGACCATTCCCTCGAGGATAATAAGGAGCGGAAAAATGATGATGAATTTTGAATTTTGAGCAGAATGTCCTCATTCTCGCATTCTTGAAATGACTGCCATTATTTGACACAATATCATGCGGTATACCGAAACGGCAAAGGATATTCTTATGGATGAAAGAAACCACGTGTCGGCCTTCTACTGTGCGTAGAGTGACTGCTTCTACCCATTTAGTAAAATATTCTGTTGCGGCAAGAAAATATTTATGACCATTGGAGGCTGAAGGAGTGATGGGGCCTACGACATCGAAAGCCCACATGAAAAATGGCCATGGCGAGACGACAGATTGCAAGTATGTCGCTGGCGCATGAATGGAAGGCGCATGCATCTGACATTGAACGCACTTCTTCACAAAACGATAGCAATCTTGTTGCATAGTTCTCCAATAATATCCTGCTCGGATGATTTGTTTGACCAGAGTCTGATAGCCAACATGACCAACGCAAATGCCTTCATGTGCTTCATGCACAACTTCTTTGGCTTCTTCTTCGTCCAAACATCTGGAATACTCAGAACTGAATCCACGACGATAAAGGACGTCGGCAAGAATAAAATATCGAGCAGACATGCGTCGAATTGCTCGCTGCTCTCTCTTTGATAATTCTAGAGGAAATTCGCCAGTTTTGATGAAATTTTTGATATCATGATACCAGGGCTTCTTCTTCTGCTCAGCCTGGTTTATCTGTTCTACTGGGACGAAAGCGGGTTGATCAAGTCTGCCAATTTCAAATGAGCGACAAGATTCTCCACTCCTGAAAGACATGATGGATCCCAGATTAGCTAAACTGTCTGCAACTTGATTGAAATCTCTCTTGATATGAAAAAGTTGGAATTCTTCGAATTTGTTGGCAAGAGCTGAGACAATCTTCTGGTAAGGAAGTAATTTCTGATCTTTCACTTGCCATTCGGCCAGAACTTGATTGACGATTAACAAAGAATCGACATAAGCATGCACTCTTTTGACATTGAAGTCCTGTAGAATTTTCAGACCTTGTATCAAAGCTTCATACTCGGCCATATTATGAGTGCACTGAAAATCCAGTTTAAGAGAAAAGGGAATCATCTCTTTCTCTAGTGTGATTAGCAGAATTCTGATTCCTATGCCTGCCATATTTTTGGAACCGTCGAAGAATAAATTCCAAATTGGGGATTGTTGAATATTGCAGATCCGCTCATCGGGGAAATCATCCTCAGCTTTAACATCCTCTGCTAGAGGAAAATCTGCTAATTGGTCTGCAATTGCTTGGCCTTTGATAGATTGCTGAGAGACATATTCCAAGTCGTATTGCATTAATAGGACTTGCCATTTGGCGATTCGTCCGCTGAGAAATGGTTGTTCCAGAACGTACTTGAGAGGATTTAATTTAGATAGAATCTTGACTTCAGACGCCAATAGATAATGTCTCAATTTCTGACACATCCATACCAGAGCTAAACATGTCTTCTCTATCTGAGAGTATTTCTTCTCGTAATCAATAAAGGTCTTGCTCACATAGTAAATGGCATGTTCTATCAAGCTGCCTTCTTCGTATTGCGCCAAGAATCCGCCGCAAGCAACTTGATTAACTGAAAGGTATAGCAATAGGGGTTTCCCTAATTCTGGCGGCTTTAAAACAGGAGGATTGAGAAGATATTTCTTGATGCGTTCGAACGACTGCTGACACTCTGGTCCCCATTCGAACCTCACTCCTTTTTTGAGCAAATGATTGAAAGGCTCACATCTCATGGCCAAATTGGAAATAAATCACCGAATTGATTGCATACGTCCTTGAAGACTATGCAATTCTTTGAGATTAGACGGGGGCGGCATGCCAATGATAGCTTTGGCCTTAGCGGGATCCATTTCTATCCCCTTCTTGCTGACCAAGAAGCCTAGCAACTTGCCTGATTCGACTCCAAAGATACATTTTTGTGGATTGAGTCTTAGCTTGTAAAGAATGAGTCGCTTGAAGACTTGATTAAGAGCTTCGATGTAATCTTCCTCTTCTTTGGATTTCACCAGAATATCATCAACATATGCATCCATAGTCTTATGCATCTGATCATGGAAAATAACGGCCATAGCGCGCTGATAAGTGGCTCCAGCATTCTTGAGCCCAAAAGGCATGACTGTATAACAGAAAGTGCCCCATGGCGTGGTAAAGGATGTTTTGGATTGGTCATGAGCGGCCAACTTGATTTGATTATATCCGGAGTATCCATTCATAAAGGAGAACATAGCATGCCCGGCTGTGCTATCGACTAGGAGATCAATGTTTGGGAGCGGATAGTCATCCTTCGGAGTGGCTTTATTGAGATCACGAAAGTCGATACAGATTCGCACTTTACCATTCTTCTTAGGAACTACTACAATATTCGCCAACCAATCCGGGTAATCAATTGCTTGAATGAATCCTGCTTTAAGCAGATCCTCAAGTCCTTCCTTGACCTGTTGCTCGATTTGAGGATCCATTTTTCTCAACTTCTGCTTGACTGGTTTCGCCTCAGGCTTCAAAACGAGGCGATGTTCCACCAATTTCGGATCTAAACCTGGCATATCCTCATAAGTCCATGCGAATACTTCTTCATGCTGCTTGAGGAAATTAGTGAGCCTTTCTTTCTCTCATGGGCTTAAACCACTGCCAATTTTGAGAATTCTAGGATTGTCTTTTGATCCGATATTGATATCCTCAGTCGGATCTTGAACTAAGGACGATGGCTCATCTTGCTTCTGAACCGATGCAAATTCTGGCAGTTCTTGAAGAGCTGAATCAAACTCTGCGGATTCTTCTGACTGTTTTGCAGTCTGACTACATTATGTTCTTATTCTAACCTGATGAATTATTGCTAATTTCGAACAGGCTTTTGGATTAAAGACGAGCTTCTTGATAGATCGGGAAGACATTCTGAAAATTGGAGGATAAATTGATTTAGGGAAATTGCTCATCATGAAATAAATTGCTTTTATTGAAAATAATTTAGAAAGATAAAAGAGCAAAATAATTTCAATTTTGTGAAAATCTAAAGAGACAAATGGCACCAGGATAGACAAAGGAAACTGGCAACTTTATTGAAAGATAGAATTAATCAAAATGACAATGATGAAAATGAAATGGGATATCATCCTGACAAAAGAATAGAAAAGGAAAGACAAAGGAATTCTTCTAATGCGCTCCCTTAATGAAAACAGTCCCTTTCTGAGATCTTCGGCCATTAAAGCCCAATCCGGTTCTTTTAGGGCAGTGCTGAGGAATCACTGGTTCAAGACGACCATCTTCATTTTTGCCTAGGCCTCGAAAAGGCTGGTAGCCGTGCTTCACTAATAAATCAAATCCCTTCTTAGCTTTCATAAATTGGGAGAATAGCGGATGATCCTTAAGTGTGCTGTAATCAATTCGTCCTCCAATCTTGAAGAACTGTGGACCTCCCCATCGGGTCGCAGCCACTGTATGCTCGGGTTGCTCTGTCATCTGCATGATTTCTGAATCCTCTTTGAAGCTGACCTCTTCAATACCCCTAATGCTAGGGATATCAGTAGTGAAAGATGGCCTGGGAACCATGGGTTGTGCTAGCCTCTGCTCCGGATCTTCGCCTAAGACTGTCGTGATCATACCACCTTTTGACCACTTGATGCACTGATGGAGAGTAGACGGTACTGCATTTGTGTTGTGGATCCATGGTCTCCCGAGAAGTAGATTATAAGTGGGCGGCACATTGACCACGTGAAAGAGAATTGAATGGACCGAGTAGTCAATGAAGATCTCTAGGAATATTTTTCCTTTTGCTGTTTGGCCATGATTGTCGAACCCATAAATGGTGATTGGATCTGGAATGTATTCTTCTTCTTTTATGCCCAAAGCTTTGGCGGTCATTTCCGGACATATATTGAGGCTGCTGCCTCCATCGATCAGCACATGAGGAACTGTCATCCCTCTGGTTCGAACCACAACATACAAGGTGTTGTTATGGAACATATGAGGCTTAGGGAGATCCTCATCGGAGAAGGTAACTGGAGCATTAGTCATGGCCTGATTGACTATGTGGGCCATGTCTTCTGGAGTTATGCTTGGTTTCACCTTGATTTTCTGCAACAGATTATTTAATACTTGTTGATGTTTAGCGGAAGCTTGGGTTAAGTCCAAAATTGAGACATTGGATAATGCTGTAATAGGCTTTAGAGTGGATGTCTCGCTTTTCTTTGTGGTGGACTTAATGAGATACTTAGGGAGCCATGGCATACTTCTGGCTACCTCGGGAGATATCCCAGCGGGCTTGTCAGATACATTCAATTTGCCGAAAGCTGAAATAAGGTCCATCTTCTGGGCCTTGGACCGAGCCTGTTGCAATACCAGGACTTGATGCTGAGCTTGCATGTCATTTTCAGAGCATGGCCTGATATGCTCCTGTGGTTGAAACGACTGTTCGGTGATAACCACTGTAGAATGACGAGGAAATGGTTCTTTTAGAATATCTATATTTTCATCTTCCGCACCTTCTACCAGAAGATTTTTATCGATAAGGTCCTGAACAATATTCTTCAGAACGAAGCAGTTCTCAGTATTGTGCCCCACTGTTCGATGAAATTTGCAGAATTGGTCTTTGAATTTTCCCATAGGAATGGGAAGATCGGCCAACCTGGGCAATTTGACCATCTCCTTGGTCAACAAGTACTCGAGCACAGTCTCGAGTGATTGATCTAATGGAGTGAACTTCCTCTCATAGCTCCATCCTTCGTGCTTCACTTTCTCTCGGGGTTTTGGTCCCTGTTCTAGTTGAAGCGGCTTGCTGAATTGTGGGATCGACTTCCCTTTCTGATTATTCCTGTTTGAACCTCCTGCTCCATAACAGAAGTCTCTATTTTGCCCCTTGCGATGATTCCATTTATTATTGTTGACAGAATTAGTGAAGTGAGTCTTCTTCTTTGACTCGTTCTGACCGTTGTTCTTGGTTAAAGTGAAACCTTCGTAGAAACCATTCTCCATACTCAACTCAAGCCATTCGGCTCGCTCTGTTAACTCTATAAAGGTTCTGGATGGTGCGGTGGAGATGAGGCCTTTTAGAGGCTGCGAGAAATTGCTTAGAATTAAGGACAAAGCATGCCCTTCTGATATGGGGTCTCTCATCTTGTTACAAGCTGACCTCCAGCGATGGATAAAATCTCGGGCCTTTTCATTTTCTCTCTGTTTCAGGCCACAGAGATGGCTGAGGGTCGGGAGCGCCTCAGCATTGAACAGAAAGCGCTCAATGAACATATTTACCACCTTATCAAATTCTTTCAGCTCTATGGGGTTGATGTGCTCCGAGTACCATTTAACTGCCGTTCCCTCCAAACTGCGAGGGAAGCAAAGGAAGAGTGCCCGATTGTCACGCTTGAATCGTGAACATTCAGCGAAAAACATGGCGAGATGAGCTTTAGGGTCGCCAGAACCATCAAACTTGATAAATTTTCTGGGGAGATTATCCAGATTGTCGTCCCCATCTAAACCATCATAGAAGTCTTCGCTGGTGAAGACTTTCTTGCCCTTGTCGCGGGCCTGCAGATCTTTGACCATTTTCATCATATCTTTTAGCTGTGACTGAGTAGGGTCATTAACAGACTGCTTTTTGGATTTGTAAGCCGACCCCTGACCCTGAGTCCACCTTTTGAATTCATATTTATTTTCACATTCCTTGCAAGCATCGTCAGCTGATTCTGACTCATTAGATATTTCCTCGTGACGACTCTGCTTTTTGCTGATCTTCACATTCTTGACGGCATGACCCTTATCTTTCTGTTTGGTCTGAATTTGCTCAGTACTGGCCTCAGCTTGCTCTGCCAGCATCTTGGTCATCATTTTTTTGAACATGACGTACATTTGGGGATCGATGCCATCATCCACCTGCTGACCCTGACTCTGGATTGATCGAGGTGAGTCCATCTCTTCTTCTGAAGCTACTGAATACGCGACGCCTTCAACTGACGCGATTTTCTTTCTGGATCTTGTATGAACCATCGGGTATCCCAAATGTTCTCTTGGATGTTGCTGGTGCTCTCTGCAGGGCAGAACTGATGTTTAGGCTTCTGAAGGAAATTTGGTTTGGAGGAAAATATTTGTTGAGAATTTTGGTAGACAATTGAAGTAATGTCCCATTACTAGGGATTGAGTCGTCGCTGGGATTACGACAATTGTGTTGCTATTCTTTGCAAGATAAACAACTGAAAATATGCCTTATTACCTAGGCGAGGTCGTCAAACCAAAGTGAAATGTAAAATAAAGGAATTTTATTGAGGGGAAAAACATGATTTTATCAATAATACACTTGACAGAGGGGAGGGGGACGGACAATTTTCCACCACTCTACAAAATCAGAAGACACACGAGGACCAGGAAAGATAGTAAGACTGACAAAGGAATCCCAGCCATGTCTGGCAGAATGGTATGCTCCGGACCATTGATCTGATGCGAGATCGAATTTTGGCAGAACCCTGGCTAGTGGACAAATCTCTACGCGCTTCTGCCTCTGAGAGAACTGCCTGACACACCGCTCTGGATGATAGTATGCGCAGAAGAATGGGCCAAGTAGCCTGAATCGCTTGCCGTAAGCATAAGTATATCTGGGAGGTGATTCCTGGCGATCAAAGTAGTCCCATATGACCTCTTCTTCCTGAAGGTTGTCGATCAAGAACCGGTATCGCGCAACTGGAAGAAGCTTCTCTCCATTGTATCTGAATGAACTGGCTCGGACTGGCACATGCCGGAGGAACCAAGACTGCAAGGCATAGGTGCACCCTTCGACTAGGATCGACTCTCCGAGTGCGAAACGAGTCAACCCTCGGTATAGAAAAGCGAGTGCGGCCATGTCTATTGAGAGGTGGCTGGTCTGTCGACTTCCCCATCTCCTCATAAGCTGAACTATTCTGATATCCATGTAATTTCGTCCGTCGGGAAAGAAAGCTAATCCCACCGTGCACAGAACCATCGCATGCTGAATTCTTTCTCGAGCTGTCCTGGACAACGAGCCGACTTCCACGAATGTCCCATGCTGTCTGTAGATTTCGAGCAGGTCCACATATTCATTCCCATCTTCTTCAATCAGAGGCCAAGACTTGCGTCCCGTCATGCGAGCTAAGGCATCTTTTGGGTCCAGACCCTTGACATTAATAAAAAACTGTTTCTCCAATGGATCTCCAGGCTGAGCGGCTGGCTCGGGCAATCCCATAATCTCTGAGAATTCATCCATCAGTACTGTCATCTCGCCCCATGGGAACCAGAAGGTAGAAGTGCTCGGATTCCACCGCTCTGCTAGTGCATGGATCAAGTTGCCGTTGACTGTCTGCTTTCACACTGCGGACGCCAGTTCCAATCCACACTCGTCCAGATGGTCCGGAAACATACGAGAGAAGTTCTTGAACCATGAATAATACCACCGGGGAAAGAAGGATCCGGTGCTGAGGACTCGATGTTCGGGAAGACTTTGTCGCACCTCGTAGGAGATGTGACCCTCAGGGAAGACTGAATGAAGCTGACTGGATGCCATCAGGCTGGAAAGCATGAAAAATTGGAATAAGACTTTGAAAATACAGGAATTTTGAGAAAAATGCAGGCAGGATAAAAATAAAGCAGGAAATTCGAGACCCAGAAGACAGGAAAGATGGGAAATCACCTGGAGTTTTGAGGAAATTAAGGGAAATTTGGAAAATCGTCCAGGGTTTGATGAAGAAATAAATAGAAAATGAAGTATTTGAAAAATCGTCCAAGGTTTAAAACATGGACAGTACATGGACATAGATTGGGGAATTTTGAGAAAATCGTCCAGTATTTTAAAAATTGGGAAAATATGGAAAATAAAAGGAAATGACTATAACATATTCAATCACATTCTGCACAAACAAGTATGCACATACAACATTCCCTAAAAGCTGACTCTAGATGCACAAATTTTGAAATGGCTGTAGGACCTCAATCCTAACTCTAAGGCTCAGATCATCTGTATTCAATCCAGTTATGCCTATATACTCAAGCCAAGGCTCGATGTACGTGGCATAAAATCAAATTCTCCGGTTCTAGGTTCAAGTTTTCCAACATCCTTGAGCACCTGCCGATATACGTTGGACTATGGCCCTTGGTACGTGGCAGGGGGGTTTTCACCCAAATAGGTAGCCCAGTTGTGAGGCTCTGTCCCGAACTATGGTTCTGGAAGAGAGCCCAGCAACGTGAAGACCGGGACAATATAGGTGGGGGTGGTTTTTGAAAAACATGAGCACATGCAATCAAATAGAAGGCTCTAAGTCCTAAAGAGATAGATTTTTGAAATATTTGAAGAAGCAAGCATTGTTTTCATACAATTCCTAAATTGAGGAGTGTTGTATTAGACCTAAGTCTATGTGAGCATGAATAATTCTCCTCAATATGGTTCTACCAAACCATACCTAGTCTATATGCATTCCATGTCAGCTGGGTTCAAGTCTAGGCTCCTAGGTTCACATGATAGCATTAAAAGATGACATTCCATGGAAATCGATTTTGACAATTTGAACTAAGTAGAGCATTAGATTGATCAGGCAAAGACAGGTCCCATCACGGTCCCCAAACCTGTTATCATCGCAAAATTTTTAACTTTTGCAAATCAAACTGACCTTTGAAAAAGTTTTTGAAAATAACTCGCCTCCGTTTTAAAATGCGGGAAAATTCCGTAGAATGGGATTCGCCTGTCGGTACGAGGTTCAACCGTTCCTGCCACCTTTAACAGGGGTAATTGAACCAAGGATCCATCTTATGCTCTACTCTATTCAACTTGTCTAAATCATATTCTAATTTCTAAATGCACATAGAATCAGGCATGTGCTATGAATTTTCAGAAAATGCACATTTGAAAACATGATGTTTGCTTTGAATGATTGAAATATTTAGAAAATGTAAATCGTGAATTGGGATTTGAAATATACTTCTGAGAGAAATAAAATCGATTTTGAGGAATCCTTGACATTTGGTGAAAATCGATTCTGAGAGACTTGGTTTCTCTGAATTCAAACTTGGAAATTGAAATTCTAACTTAGAAAAATTGAATTTGGAACTTGGGAAATACTTGAAATATTCTTTGAAATTCAATGCTTTTGGGAAAATCAATTTTGCTATAAGACTTAGGAGATTTTGAGGAATTCAATTTCCTTGACTTGGATTTTGAATTGGAGTTGACAAATGCATGAAATGAATGAATATGGATTTGAGGAATTGAGAAATACTTTTTGTATTTTTGAGAAATGCAGTGCATTTTTGAAGTTAGCCTAAGAGTGTAGGCTGAATGTGGCTAATGTGAAGATCATAAATCTAGGTATCATTCACATTCTGACTATGGCCATAAATACAAATTCCACCAAGTTTATAAACTTCATAGAAGCTAGTGCATGTGCCATTCGTGTAGACCATGGTGAATTTATAAAAATATGCATGAATCATCATCCATCACACATTAACATTATTAAAAAAAATATAAGCTATATGCAATGCAACCTAAGCTAAGCAGGAAATATAAATTCTTATTCCAAAGTTTAATTACAAATTACATCACTATTGAAATTTAAATACATGAAAAATAAAGTCTTCAATGTACCTGCAAAACTAGAAAACTTGGTTAATGAAAATATGTTGGCTTTTCTAGATTTATCCAACAATATCAGGAAATTGTTGGATTTTGCCAGATATAAGCCTTTTCCTTGATTCCCTTAAATAAAAATGATAAAGTATGAAATAAAATTGAATAAATATGAAAGAGAAAATATGAAATTTCGAAATTGGGGTCAAAATGACCAAAATACCCCTCATAACAAGACTATGACCTTGAAATTAGGGTTTTTAGAAAGATATTTTAATAAAATGCAAGTTTTGAAATTTGAATGGAATAAACTCAAACCAAATATGCTATGACATGATTAAAAATATGAAATTAGGGTTAGGGATTTCGAAATTTAGGTCAAATGACCAAATTGCTCGTGATAGCAAGACTATGGCCTTGAAATCAGGGTTTTTAGAAATAGATTTTGATACAAACTTAGGTTTTATGCACTAAATGAAATCAAATGAGCACAAAATTAAACCTAAAGCATCCTAATATGATTATGAACATGATTAAACCCTAAAAATATATGCTTATGCACGAAAATCCAACAATATCACAAAAACTGTGATTTTAGCAGTGTTTTTGGATCTTTCAGGAACCCGGTTTTGCAATTTGCTTAATTCAGCCATCAAATGGATTCCAAAATCCATAAAAATTGGTACCTGCACTTGTTTTAACCCTAATGTCGAATTGGAATTATAAAAATAATTTTTTGACATTAAATTAATCCGAAAATTGCATTAAACCCTAAAAATATGCTATTTTTGACCTAATTCACCAACCAGTCTCAGTCCAAGACCTGAACCAGGGGGTCAAATCTCCATGGAAATTTATGAAATTTTACAGAGACTAACTAAGAATAAAAAAAGAGATTTCCCAATTTACAGATCGGAAAAATCATCTCTGGTTAGGGAGAAACCCTTCCGGCAATCCGAGCTAAAATATATCACTCTTAACAGGGATTAAAACAGCTATTCCAGATTGAAAATACCGACATAAATAGCAATTCTAAACAAAAATCTCTGAAATTTTAATTGTGAACAGCAGACAGAAAAATAACAATACTCACTTTTTACAGATCTAGAATCGGATCTGTGGTTTGGGATTTATGACTAACACAAGTCTGATTAGGGTTTTGGTAAACCCTAACGAATTTTAAATTTAAAAACAGATTCTCTAAATGGGGAAAACTACTAAACAGTGATTAAAAAAATCTGAAAATTTCACATAAGACAGATCTACTCAATGTGAATCCATAGCACTTTACAGATCTAAAATCGGATATAAGATGAGAGAAATATCATCACAGCAAGTTACCTTCTTGATTTTAACCACGATTTTAAAGCTTTAAAACCCCGATTTGATGTCTGATTTTTTTGACAGGGTTCCCGAGGTCAAAAACCTTTGATTTTTCTACAGTAACTCAATAACTCATGCATGCATCACATATAAACAAATCAGAAATAAACAATGAGAACTTCAATCCGAAATAACATTATCTTTACTGTTCTAAACCTAAAACACACAGAAATTTAAGAAACTTGACAAACCATGCATTAACTAATGTAAATAAATAAAATAAACCATAAAACAGTAAATAAAACTTATTTCTATGCGATAGAACGTAAAACAAACATGAATAAACCATGAAAATAAAATAAAAACAGGGAATCAATGGCTGGAATTCGATATCACCTTTAAAACATAGATTTAACCCATTAAAAAGGGTAAATCATATATTTTATTGGTTAATAATGTAAAGAATCATATTAAAATTAATTCTAATGGATTAAAATCTCTGTAAATCATCCAAAACAGGGTTAGATCACCTTCTTGGATCGTTCTTGCTGATTCTTGATGGTTCTTGAGGTGAAACCATGGTTGAATCCATGAAGGTGATGGTGCCAATGGCTAAATCATGCTTAAAACAATGAAAAATATTAAATAAAAGCTAAAAATTAAAGAAAATAATTACCTTGAGGTTGCTGCAATGGAGGAAGGGCTGAAGAGGAGAGAGAAGCTCGAAGAATCCAATAGGAGAGAGATGGGAAAATCGACCCCCTAAGGGTCTCTATTTATAGAATTTTTTTAGGTTTTAAAAATTGACAATTTTAAAATTTTTGGACTCTTCTAAGGGGGTCGATTTTGGGGTGGAGTTACCTATCTACCCCTAGTCTAAATTATCATAAATAATTCCTAATTAACCCCTAGCCTATCCTAGAAAATCCTCAAATGTGATGCCACTTGGCATTTTCTCACATTGGGTTTTTAAAACACCTTTAAAAACCTTTAAAAACACTAGTTTTAAAAACTAACTTTCAAAAATGAGTTTTTCAAAATGGTTTTGACTCTTCTAAACCTCTAACACTAACCAAGACATCAACTACCCCTAGTCTAGCCCTGACTGACTCGAATATGGCACCACCCCGAGTGGGCCCTACTTGAGTTTTTACAAAAAGATGATTTTAAAACTTGAAATTGAAGGAGTTTTCAAAAGGATTTTCAAAAGTAAACTTAAAATTAGAATTTTTGAAATGGCATAAGGTTCTAACTGAATTAGAATTCCTCTGAATATGGTGCCAACTGAGTGAGCCCACATCAAGTTTTGGAAATTTTGAAATAAACACTGAAAATGGCTTTGAAAAGGGGTTAAAATCGATATTTGAACTTCAAGATTTCTGAAAACAGGGTCTCAAGCGAACTGGAACTCCGAGTTAGAGTCCTGAACTCTTGGGACTCTGAGATTTTAAATTTTAGAATTCAAAATGTAAAAATTTTTGAAAGATTTTATCAAGAAATGATGAAATAAGTCAGAAAACACAGTCAGGGTTAGACTCCTAACTCGACCGAACTCTAAAATGGAGTCCTAAACTAACTGGACTCTGTAAAATGACCTAAATTTCGAAAACAAACAGAAAAGATTGAAAATGGAAGTAAAACAGACTTCAAAATAGACTCCTGACCAGATTAGGACTCTGAGACAGAGTACTGATCGGACTGAAACTTTTAAAACTTTGAGAAATTTGATGAATAGAGGAATTCAGAAGCGACACCACCTCAATGGGTCTCATCTGTGAATTGAAATTGATTAAAATTTGAATTTGAAATGAATCTAGATTGTTTCCTTGAGAAAATATTTCGAAATATAAAGTCCTGGGGTTAAAAAATGACAGAGTGTTGAATAAAAACCCAGGTTTTGAAATTGATTTTGAAATAAAAGCTTTTAAAATTCAAATCTGGATTGAATGTTTTGAATACAGGAGTGCTGGATCTCGAGAATGAGATGTAATGGCATGCAATGCTATGCAATGCGATGAAATGATATGCCGAATGCATGCAATGATATGCAATGACACATGAAATGGACAAACACTGGATGAGGGTGAAAATTTGGGGTGTTTACAATCGATAAAGAGCTTTTGGTGGCGAAAGAAAGAGAGGGACGAGTTGCAGTCCTGACCAAGCCTTTCCCAGATCACTCGGAAGAATGACAATGCCAATGCCAATGCCTTCTCATTTTGTCATATTTATTTTTGTCAGGACGATATAGTCCTAGTTGTTTTCCTTTTTCAAGTTGTCATCCCTTTTAAGGCATCAATAAAATCATCAACTTTTCTCATGACATTCTTCTTTTGGTTGTTCTATTTTTGTTATTATCTCTCTCCCATTACATTGGGGCATCTTTTTGAAAATTTATTTTCAAACATTCTATATGCAGGCAGGATAAACAAATTCCTCATTCTATGCACTTGTGCATTCATATGCATCAGATCATATTCAATTGTATCCAACTGCATTAACAACAATCTGGGCAGTATTGGGATTTTAACAAATAGTCCCATCACAATTCCTAATGATTCAGAATTGAAAGGTCATCACCCATACTGAACCAAAACCCAGCACTCGAACTGGTATTATTTCAAAATCCAGTATTCAAACTAGTACATTTTCAAAATCCCAAAACCGAGTTCCGACTCAGGTTTTTTATTCAAATCATTTTCTCTTGTTGATTCGGGTTCCGACTCGAGATCTCTTTATTCATTCGAGCTCAGATTCAAGCTCTTCATTTTCATTTGTTGATCCAGGTTCCGACTCGAGATCTCTCTATTTATTCGAGCTCATATTCGAGCTCCTCATTTTCTTTTGTTGATCCGGGTTCCGACTCGAGATCTCTTTATTCATTCGAGCTCAGATTCGAGCTCTTCATTTTCATTTGTTGATCCGGGTTCCGACTCGAGATCTCTCTATTTATTCGAGCTCAAATTCGAGCTCCTCATTTTCTTTTGTTGATCCGGGTTCTGACTCGTGATCTCTATACCTTACTCGAGCTCAGATTCGAGCTCTTCATTTTCTTTTGTTGATCCGGGTTCCGACTCGAGATCTCTCTATCCATTTGAGCTCAGATTCGAGCTCTTCATTTTCATTTGTTGATCCGGGTTCCGACTCGTGATCTCATTATTCATTATTCGAGCTCAGACCCGAGCTCTTTATTTTCTTTTGTTGATCCGAGTTCCGACTCGTGATCTCATTATTCGAGCTCAGACCCGAGCTCTTTATTTTCCTTTGTTGATCCGGGTTCCGACTCGTGATCTCTTTACCTTACTCGAGCTCAGATTCGAGCTCTTTATTTTCATTTATTGATCCGGGTTCCGACTCAAGATCTCTCTATTTATTTGAGCTCAGATGCGAGCTCTTCATTCTCTTTTGTTGATCCGGGTTCCGACTCGTGATCTCTTTACATTACTCGAGCTCAGATCCGAGCTCTTCATTTTCTTTTGTTGATCCCGGTTCCGACTTGTGATCTCTCTACATCATTCGAGCTCAGATTCGAGCTCTCCATTGTCTTTTGTTGATCCGGGTTCCGACTCGTGATCTCATTACATCATTCGAGCTTTGATTCGAGCTCTTCATTTTCTTTTGTTGATCCGGGTTCCGACTCGTGATCTTTGTATTTTATTCAAGCTCTGACTCGAACTCATCATTCTCCTTTGTCGATCCAAGTCATTTCAATCATCAGGGTCTGTCAATTGCTCAAATTTGATATTTTGCCCTCCAAATTCCAATTTAAATCTTCAAATCAGGCAATTCTCCAATCTTCGACCTTCGGGTTAATCAATTTCCAATTTTCGACCTTCGGGTCAATCAATTTTCAATCTTTGGCCTTCGGATCACTCAATTCTCAATTTTGACCTTTAGGTCACTCAATTCTCAATTTCGACTTTCGAGTCACACAATTTCGACCTTTTGGTCAACCAATTCTCAATTTCGACTGTCAGGTCATCCAATTTCGACCTTCGGGTCATTCAATTTCCAGCAACCAATTTCCCAATTTCCAATTTTGACCTTTGGGTCTATCAATCTCAATATCCAATTTCAATCATTTTCTCTTGCGAGAGACCCTTTTTAGGGAGAGTTCGAGGGAGCTCGTTCTTTTCGCATGCTATCCAACTCATTCACTTAGCCCCTTTTCAGGGAGAGTTTGAAGGGACTCGCATCTTTGTGAACCGTTTGCAAAACAATTCCCAATTTCACATGAGGAACCCTTTTGAAGGGAGAGGCTCGACGGAGACTCGCTTTTCTCGTGACCCCCCAATTTCATACTAGGCCATTTTCGTCATAAAGGACCCTCTTTGCAGGGAGAGTGTGATGGACTCATTCCTTTCATGACCCAATTTTCAGACCTCACTATTATCGGCCCCCTTTCCATAAGAGAAGCCTAATATTAGGGAGCTTTGACGAAAGCTCAATTTCTCTTCGAAAGTTCGTTTTTGCAAACACCTCCTCTTCAAGGAAGAGAGGAGTATTTCCCAATTCCCATTCAGGTAAGGGCTAAGCCTGAGTCTCTCTTTTTGGGGAAAAAGAGAGGAGAATTTTCGTCACGGATGTGTTGAGCCGGACTTCAAATACTCACTTTCACCAAGGATTTCAAGAAAATTTTGTCAATTTGTCAAATTATTTGTTGATTTCAGAATCTTTATTGCACAAATCTCTATTTACCTTCAGCATTACTTCCAAAAGAATGAAGCTTTTGCGAAAAGAGATTCAGAATTCAAATTCTTTCTATTGGTCAACCAAAAGGATGAAGGATAAATCCTCGATATGGAGGCGAGTATTTCAAAAACAATTTCCAAAATCCGTTCAAGTTTGAAGCGCGAAAGCGTTTCCCTCTCTCTCTTCCGCAAGGAAGGGAAGACGGGGAAAAATTTCGCGACGATCACAGGTTATCTGTTAACAGTGTCCTGACGTACCCTTCCCTGAAAAAGAGAGAAAAAGTCAGGACACTGTTATCGTCGCAAAATTTTTCCCGTCTTCCCTTCCTTGCGGAAGAGAGATGGAAAGGCTTTTGCGATTCAAACTTGACCGGATTTTGGAAATTGTTTTGAAATACTCGCCTCCGTTTTGAAAATTGCGGGAAAATCTATGGGATGGGGCTCGACCTGTCGGTACGAGGTTCGACCGTTCCTGCCGCCTTTAACAGGGGTAATCGAACCAAGGACCAAAATTATGCTTGACTTAGTAAAATCATTGAAATTGTGTTCTATCCTAAAAGCACAGAGAATTCAGGCATGTGCTATGAGAATTTTGGAAAATGTAAATTGGAAAATATGATGTATGATTAGAAAACATTCGGAGTTGAAAAGCATTTCTCAGGAAAAGATGGAAATCAATCTCTCAGGAAACTCAGACGAAGAAGATTTGAAATCTCGAGGAAGTTTATAAAGATTTAGAAAACCATGAAAAAAATGAGAATCTCGGGAAAATCTCGAGAAAGTTTATAAAGATTTGGAAAATCATGAAGAAATGAGAATCTCAAGAAAATGGAAAGAATTCTTGAGAAAAGATGAACATTTGAAAAGGAAAACACTTGTCAGGAAAACTCGGACTTTGAGAAATTTTTTTTTTAGGAAAATGAGGGAAAATCTAAAGGAAGACTCATTGGAGAAGGAAATTCAGAACTTAGGAAATTGAAATCTTGAAAACATTGTCCTTGAAATCTCTGAAAATCGATTTTGATTCTTGAAAAAGATGAAAATTCCTTTTGAAAATGGATCTTAAGAAAATAACTTTTTAGGGAAAATCACAAGAAAAACTTTGATTTGGAAAATCCAACTTCGAAAATCGTCATAGTTTCTTGAGAAATCGATTCCATGAAGTGAAAATTTCTTGAGAAAATCATGAGAAAAACAAATGATGCAGATGATTTGAATGAATGAATGCAGTTTGAAAAGATTTCTGAAAAATTTGTTGGAAAAATGTGGATTAAGCCAAAGTAAATCCTTCACATATTCTGACTGTGGCCATGAATATATTCAGGGTTTATTTGAGTTAATTCACAATATTTTGAAAACATTGGAAATATGAGGTGGATTTTCAAGATAACCTAAGAGTGTAGGCTCAATGTGACTGGTAGAGAGATGATGGATCTGGGTCTCGTCCATATTCCGACTAGGGCCGTAAATATGGACTCCACCGAGTTCATCAACTCTCTAAGAGTTGGTGCACGTGCCATTCGTGTTCATCCACGGTGAATTTTGAAAATTTAGATATATGCATCATAGAATAAGGATATTACTGAAATTAAACTATATGAGATGCAACCTAATCTAAGCAGTAAAAGTAAATCTTATTCCAAGGTTTACATTGGATTGTTACATTGCTAACATAAAGTAAAAAATTGAAATGGAGCCAAGGAATCATCATCTTCTAGATTTTCCTGCAAAATGAGAGTTAGTACAAGATAACCAAGGAAATGGGTATATATACTATATACAACAAAGATATACAGGTAAATATAGAAATACTTGAATTTATGATAAATGATATATGATAATGAAGATATATTTACAAAAAGTAAAAGAAAAGAAAAATATATGTGATAACCAATGCACATGAAGGGATATATATATATATATATATATATAAGTATATATATATATGTATATATATACATATATACATATATATATACATATATACGTATACATATAGGTAGATATATATACATATCGATATATATATACCTATAATAAGAAAATATACATATAAATGAAAATTCCATATAATGGGTAAAATCAGAAAATACAGGTATATACAGTTTCTGTAGGGGATTTCACAAAGCTGTAATTTCTAAATTATAACATATTTTTCAGTAAAATCGGGTATGGAGCTTCTTTATATATCAATAATGAAGCATGCAAAAGATGACATAGAGATCATGAACGGATATGGATATATCCGTTCATGAACATAGCCAATTATCAAGACTGCATACCTGCAGAAGATGATAAATACAACACATAATGTGATGTGTAAAAAAAATGCATTGTGGGAACAATGGGCTGTCTTCCAGAAAATTGTGACAAGGTTGTGTGTATAAATGAGATATCTAAGGATGGGTATGTGATTCAAATTCTGCAAGAATTTGATGAAGGTTGGCCATGGGCTTTTCATTTGCTACATCACATAATAATTGAACTCATCTGCAACTTCCTGCATAGCTTCACCTCTCAATTTCACAAGCTTGAGTCCATCTTCGAAGCTAAAAATTCCAGCAACGCAAGAGCTGTATATTTTCCCAAACTTAGACCACAGGAGACATCAAATGCATCTACTATTTGTTGAACTCCATCGTGAGCACAGAGAATCTCAATTGCCACTAAGCTTGTAACATAGAGTGCTGGCTGCAAAGACTCTTCTTAAAACTCAAGCATGATAAACAATGTTGATAGCAATATCATTGAACAATGTTTAGTAAATGCAAGGAAAAACACAAGCATATTCCTGGAAAGAAATCATGCCCATTTCCATTGAACAAATGAATGATGAAATTATGAAAACCAACATGAATCTAGATGCATGAGACAAGCTAGCATTAGGTGGCTGTAGATGCAATTCATCATCTATTTCCAGTAGAAACATCAAATACAACTCTTCCTTTAAATAAATACATTCAGGAATTTTTGCTACTGTGCAAAAAAATATTTTTTTTTTATGATGGAATCTGAAGAGAAAAGGGTAGTATAGAAATTTTGAGTGGCTTCATTTAGCTAACAAAATCATGGAAGTTAATTAAATAATTTATATTCTAAGAGTACTCGAAATTTTCTACTTATTTCAAAAGAATACCTGACTTATCACAGTTGAATCCAACTTCTCTTTTTTTTTTTTTTTCAGCTGGACTGAAAGAGGATGGGGAAGTGCAGGGTCTTCTGCTGGTGGCTGGACCTTCTGCTGGACTGAAAAAGATGGGAAGATGCAGGATCTTCTGCTAGTGGCTGGACCTTATGCTGGGCTGAAGAAGATGGGAAGGTGCAGGATCTTCTGCTGGTGGCTGGACCTTATGCTGGGCTGAAGAAGATGGGAAGACGTGAATGAAGGTGGTCCTGCGACTGGCTTGAAGTGGAGGTGAAAGGGGGAATGCTGGAGAGTTAGGGGAAAAGGAAAGGTGGGCGACAAATGCTGAATCTCTGCTACAGCTGAAGGACGATGGGCTGAAAGGGATGCAGACGTTGGCTGGGCTGAAAGAAAGTGCAGGAATGGACGTTTTGCTGAATGTTGTTTCCTTTTTGCAGGTGGGCTGAAGAAAATGAAGACTTGGCTGGGTTGAAGGAGAGTGCAGGAATGGACGTTTTGCTGAATGTTGTTTCCTTTTTGCAGGTGGGCTGAAGAAGATGAAGACTTGGCTGGGTTGAAGGAGAGTGCTGGTGGTGGAAGACCTGCGGCTGGGGCTGAAGAAGATGCAAAACTCCTTCACGTTGGATGGAGGATGGCGCTGGTGGTGGAAGACCCTGCAAAACCGAAAAAAAAAACCCTCTCTTCAATCGGCTACCCCCCTCTTCGTGAATGCCCTGCCCCCCTTTTTAAAAACTTTCCCATCTTTTAAAAAAAAATGCAGATTTCCCTTCCGTTACATTTTTTTTTTGAAAGCTTTTGAAAGTTTTGTAACCGAAATTTTGAAAACTCGCCGTTTTGGTGATGGACAAAATCTTAGGTTTTTAAAACGATTTTGGGTTCATTTACCTAAGTTTTAGGTAAATGAGCATTTTAAGCAAGTTCGGCTGTGGTACCTTTTTTTTTTTTAAAAAACTGTTTCTAAAAAAATGAATAGTGACATAATAAAAAAAATTTAATGATAATAATAAATGGGAGATGCCACCTCAGCCATCTTTAAAATTCTTTTGAAAATAAAGCTTTATTTTGTGTTGGCAACTCTTTTATTTTCAATTGGGGTCCCACATGTGTGTGGGCCCACTAACTAAAAATGAATAATATTGAGAAATAAAAAAAGAAAATTTGTAAATTGGTATGGACTTCGGGTGAATCCCGCTCCATTTATTTGAAAATAACGACAGAAGAAATAAGCTTCTTCTTTTTTTTGGAAATTTTTATAACACGAGATAAAACTTTGTTTATTTTCAAGAATTTGGAAAAATTGGTTTTTTTCAGAGCAAAATATGGAAAATGTAAAAAAAAAAATTTGTAAAGAGATTTAAAATCCTTTTTGCAAAAAGCTTTGAGATAAAATCTTTATAATCAATATCCAAATATCTAGATTGTTTTTCTTGAGAAAATTTTTGTAATTCAAAGTCCTGGGGGTAAAATGGGAAAGATTGGCAATTTTGAAAACCCAGGGTTTTAAAAATCAATTTTGAAAAGTTTAAAAATCAAATCTGGATTGACAATTTTGAAAATCAAGAGTTCTGGATATCAAAATGACATGCTGTGCAGTGAAATGATATGGAATGCTCATGCGATGTTATGCAAAGACATGTCCTACAAAGCTGCCACTCTGAATTTGATTTTGAAAATTCTGACTTCTAGTTAAGCATGAGATTTTGAGGATTTACAATTTGAAGGTGTCTCTGAACCTAAATATAGAAATTTTGAGGCTCAAGAATGAAATTTAGGACTTTCTGCAAGGTTCAATATTGGAAAATGACCACTTTGCCCTTCATTACATCTGAAGAACTGAAATATGATGATTGAGGGCGATGTCAAGAAGGTGAGTGAAAATTTGGGGTGTTTACAGACACATCCAAATGAAGGATGATGTAAAAGCCCGAAAAAGTTCAATGACTCAAAAAAAGTGCAAGAAGATCATCATGGGAAAACACCCAGATATCAAACTGCCGAAATTGTTAGAAATCATATTTTCTCATGCAAAATTCTTTTATCAATGTCTTTTCACTACTTGTTTTTATGAAATTGAGAATATTTCGTCTTTTCTCATATCAAGGAAATAGATAACTTCCTTGAAGAAAGTCATCAGCGCTAAAATTTTGAATTTGACTCTTAAAACTGAGAAATTAGCCTCATTGGAGGAAATACTCTGGGTAAAAGAGGGAATATATTTGCACACATATGCACATTTTCGAGCGTTGAAGTCAACTATAAATTTATCTTATTGGCAAAATTTTTTTTTTTAGATATTCTAAGAATGAAATAAATATTCAATATCCATTTTGGTGCAACCTAGCGTTGTTTATATCTTCCAGAAGAGTTACCCCATTCAGTTGAAGTATCTCTCCTGTCCCAGTTTCGAGAAATCCGTATGGTTGTTCCCACTCACGTTAAAGGTCAAAACCTGTACTCCCTGCGAGAGGTCATTAAAATCAAAAGCTATTTCAGTCTCAGCCATGAGACGCCCAAAATCATCCCTTTTCCAAGCTTTAGGGAACCCCATTTCCTCCTTTCGCAAACCCCTTTTCGGATTTGTTCATCCAAACTCCGAAGGTCCCATCATGGTCTCTTCACTCGAGGATTCCGTATGGTCGTCCCTTTCAGGTTAAGGGTTAAGCCTGAACCTCGCCCCTCAAGGTATTTTCCTTTTTCATGTTTGGGTTAAACTTGAGTCTCGTTTCGACGATGTGTTTTTCCTCCAGTCCCATCATGGTTCTTCCCATCAAGGAATCCATGCTTCGTATATCCATCCAGGACAAGATCCTACTTAAGCTTCATCTCACAAGGCATTTTCGCAAAAATGTCCCTTCAAGGTCATCATATATTCCCTTCCCCATTCAGGTTATTTTTGATACATTCGTCCCATCCAGGTTAAGGGCTAAACCTGAGTCATTCCAAAGGTAGATCTCGTCTCACCCATAAGACTTGATCAAAATTCTGATCAAAATCCTTATTTTCCACTATTTTGGGATCTTCACCTAAAGTCCCATCACGATTTCCTCATTTCTATTATTCAATCATATCATTGCCGAGGATTTCGTCCCCTCAGGACCATTCAGGATAAGGCATGCCTGAAAAACTATGTTTCAAAATAATTCTTTCACACCCAGCTCTAATCTGCTGACTCGCGCATTTTTCAAAATTTGGAGTGTTTCTTTGCCACTAAGCTCGGCTTTTAACCGGCTTAGTAGCAAAGAGGGGCATCTGTGAACACCCCAAATTTTTCAAAATGTTGTAAATATCCCCTATTTACCCTTTGACCCCCTCTTCTAGGTAATTGAGTCACTTTTTAATCTAAATTCCATTTTATTTCTCAAATTTTGTTGAAATTAAATTCATTTTACATATCTGACTCAATTTCGTATCTGGATCCAGATAAAAATCTAAATCTGAGCTTCGTTATCTAGTTTTAAAATCAAATTCCCAAAATTTCCAAAATAATTTTTTTGAAAAGCTCAAACAGTTCGTCCGGTATCCGTTTGGATCCATCGAGTTGTATTTCTCAATTCGAGATGTAAAGCTCGAATATTTTCTCAAAACTTGGGTCCAAACCCATTTTTCTGAATTTTTTTTTCCGAGATAGCCTTGAAAACCCTCTTTTGTAAATATTTCTCAAAAATACAAAAAAAAAAAGTAGTTTTAAATCTTTGTTCTTCTCGTAAATTTTAGGATTTTATTCCAAAAATATTAAAAAAATATAGAAAATGAAGAAAAAAAATGTAAAGAGAAAAAAAAATCCAGAAAAATATAGTTAAAAAAGCCTCTTCTAAAAGCATCATTTCAGTTAAAACCACCTTTTTTCTTTTTTTTTAGAAAAAACTTTTCGGAAAACAGCCATGGTCTTGAAAGATTTTCAAGAGGGACCGGTTCTTGAAAAAAAAAAATTAAGTAAAAGGAGATCCGCAATTTTTTTGTCTCGAGCCCTCTCTCCTTCCAGAAATTTCTCCCCTTTGCAGGCTCGAACCCTTTATGGCCAAGCCCCCGCCATGTATGACCCTCCTTCCTCACCCTCGATCTCCAACGGCACCCCATCGTATTCCTCATCCGCCCATCGCCCCCTCTCTCACCGAAACCCCCTTCAGGAAGCTTCCATGCCCTCTATCAACCCTCCGATCTCCTCCACTCTCTTCCTCTTTCGTTCATCACAAACAAACCCCTCTTTTCGATCTTTCTTCCATCGCCTATAAAAGCAAACCGTAGGGGGGAGGAAAAAAAAAGGAAGAAAAGGGAAAAGAGGAGGATTCTCGCATCCGTGATTTGCATCGATCTCCTCTAGAGATTCCAGAACTACCCATCGACATCAAGGAGCTTCATCATCTATTGCCTCTCTCCCCTGATCGATCGGAGAATTCTGCAATCCCAGCCACCACAACAGAAGTAAAAGACTTCCATAACAGAAGCTTCGGCTCCATTCTCTCCGGATCCCAAGGAAACCACGGTAAAACAACGATCTCCCTTTCTCTGCAAAGTTTCTTCTCGCAACATTCTCTTATATATTCTGTTTTGATTTCTTTCGTTGTTTATTATAAAAGCATGATGGGTAGGATCAACCTGTATATAGCAGTGTCAATCCACCTAATGCTACAACGAATGGAACGATCACGTTCCAACATCCACTTCTTCTTCCTTTTTTTTTAGTTTCTTTCTTCATTCATATGACTTTCTGTTTCATCTGGATCCTGATTTACATTTTTTTTTTTTGGATTCCCTGTTTACGATTTGTTGTGGTTTCTATTTTTTTTAGAATCCTGATTTCTTGTTTATCTTCACCATAGGTGCATACCATCTGAGTTTTTAGGTCATTCTCTTGGTTATTTCACCGTACATAATCGTGGTATACGCCCTCATTCATTGGAACCTCAATGTTAGCGCGTGTTTATGCTCTGCTATAGCATAAACAAGGCTTTAGTTCCAGTAATTGATTTACTGTAAAATCTCCATTGAGGTACCACATTCTCCGTAAAAGGCCTGAATGAGCCGGTTTCTTTTATAAACAAACCGCATGTCTCATCCATAAATCTGTTGTGTCATCATCGATTCTCTATAAAACCCACCTGCATTTCATTTAGTTCATTTGCTATCAGTTAGTTTGCCATCTACATACTCTGTTTAAATTTGGCATCTCATTACACATATCAATCCTTCAACATGATATGATATAGGGCTCCATTTCATGAACCATGTATTTTCGCACGTCATCAATTGCATTCACTTACTGTGTGCCTCACATTGCACCTGTTCATCCACTCGTCGCTTTTATATGGTTCACTGAATACCTAAATATCCCCTTCTTAATGTCTTTCAAGTCTATGTGATGAACTCATCCAATATGGCGTGAAGGAATGTCGTGTTCTTATCCTATGGATCAAATTTTGATCATAGAAGTGTTTTAAGGTTCCTAGTTCAGGAGTGATTTCAAGATTTCCTGATTTGAGTTGGATCCAAGGTGGAGTGTATTAATTCATATCATGGACGGACGAGAACTGGCCCTGTATACTCGTTTTAGATCATTTTTCCATTCTATTATGTGCACAAGATGAATGGTGTTAATGAACAGGATGATGAAGGATTCAAGTTATTCTAATCTCAGATGTTGTTCCTGTTAGAAATCTTAACTTAAAGGAATCAGGCGTCATCAATTTGGTTGCAGCTCTTTTTGTGAGGAAATCATGGAGAAGATCCTGTACTCCAATGTTCTTACTGACCATTGCCCTGCTTCGCGATCAGCAAAGCGTAGGACTAATGTTGTAACAATTTCTCCTGTATCTTTACGCATGTATCTTATCTTATATATACTCTCATCAATGGTATATCCACCTAGCACATTTCACTGTGCGCATACATATTGTATGTACACTCACTGTTATTGATTGCATATCAATGCTACTTTCATATATGATATACACTATGTACCTGCTCCCCATCTGCAGCCCTCCCTGCATGTGTTACAATATAATCGAACCACCATATTTCACTTCAATTTTCTGCATCTCATGTGATATTGAGATCAATGGCACACCCCCATTGCCTCACCATACCATAGAAACTGTATTTAAAATCCAAATTTTCTGCAAACTGACAGGCATTTGCTCACAGGGTGCTAAAATTATAGGCCACTATTGAGTTCTGTTCTTCCTCAATTCCTTTGCTAGAAACTGTTGGAAGAAGTTGTTCCCGAATTTCATCATCACCATATTCAGAGGTCATCATTTAAGGTACGATGGTTCATTCCAACCTAGTGGGATTGACATTCATTTGCTTGCAAATTGGGTTGGTAACAGTGGGGATGGAGATAATGATGGGTCTTAATTAAATAGGTAGGTGGTACTTTCTCTTATTTTGCTATATTCTTTGGTGATTCCATGATAGTTAGATCACATATTGCTCTTTTCTGATAAACAGTTACCTAACCGTGATGTAGATCTTCCCAAGGTGTGCCTGTAACCTTGTGCCAACAGTGTGTGAGCAATGTGTTAGGACTAGAGAAATTTATATAAATTGTTCAGAATTAGTCAGTCCATGAAATAGCATGAGCCGTGTTAGCATATGAGAGTTCAGTGTAGGCTTCAATGATGAGTGCATGTCGATTCTTCACTGTAAATGCTTCACCTTTTCATTGGTGCATTTTTCTTTTTTTTTTAGGTCTCTAGTAACAGCTTCGGTATTGAGCAGACAATAAGTCATTTTGTTTAAACATCTTCAACTTAGTCACCTCTACTTTACCGTTCAGAAAGGGGTACTTTGGAACCTGAGCTTTGCTATGAGGTTTGATGTTATGGCCTCTCAAGTCAATTCTGCTTTAGAAGCCTGATTTTTTTAATATGCTTAAAGGATTACCATAGTTATAGCACTGTTTCCACGGTCTCATTAGTCACAATGTGACTCTCGCACCCATGCCTAAATACTAAACACAGGTACTACCTGGCAAGCTTGGATAGGCCCCATGATAAAAAAAAAAATCGATTCAGTAGTGGTTGATCCAATCAATAACTGTTGGACTGAGAACAAGTGACCCATGAATATGTCTTTATTGGCATATACGTGGTAGGCCAAGTCTGATGGAAAGGAGGGGCCGATCGCAGGCATCTGTTCTACCTGTTTTGTAAAAAAATAAAATTTCTTTTTTTTTCTTTTTTTGTTAATGCTCACATCAGTGTTTAGGCATTGATGTGATTCCATCTTAGGCATCAGCAGAAGTGCTAATCCCCTCCAGTATCTGCAGCAAAATCTCATTTTTCTCTCCCTCCTTTGCTGTAGCCGTTTGTGTCTATAGCAGTGCCCTCGCATTGCTAGGACTCATTTATATTCCCACAGCACCCACCTTGTGTTAACGCCTATAGCTGCCTTGGTGATTCCTTGCAAATCACCTGATCCCCTGTCATCGTCTTCCCAGTGCATACACAACTCCCAACCATCGTGTGATTCCATCTACCTACAGAACACCATCATCACTGGTGACCAGCCTCCCTGCAATTTCCATCCCACTGAATAGCACATATCATTTAATTCCCTGTCATTCCTGTATATCTATTTAGTTTCCTGTTGTTTAATCTACTGCTAGTTGCAATTGTCATATCACCAGCAATATCCCCCGCACTTACTTCAGCTCAAACTTCTGCACACCATGTCACTCTGCATTATTCAACTACAATAGCATAAGCTCCAACAACATTTCATACCCTGTTACTACAAACTCCATCCCAGCATTCATCTTCCTTGTCAAAACACCAGCACCTGGATGTGCTGATTGAAGTCTATTTGTTAAGTACTGTTAAGATAAACTCGTTGATGTTATTGAGATCCATTCATGAATGTTACTAGTTGCAGAATTTCAGTTGTAGAGATAGATTTATTGTAAATCAGCCCATTACTAAGATTTATTGATTTACCTTATCGTGATAAGTTGATCGCAATTTATTGTTTCATCTGTCTGAAGTCGATTTTGTCATCAGCTTTGAACATGTTTTGGAAAAGTTATTTTGTAGTCCATTCAAAATGTCAATAAGCTGGAACAATTCAATTCAGCAACACAATATGAATGTATACCGCAATTCTCATTTTTTTTATCTCACAAAGTAGGGTATATGTCATATATATATATATATACATATCCGTACATACCTATATGTATATATATGTATGCATATAAACACAAGTATATGTATACAAGTATATATCATTTTCTACTTTTTTTTTTTATTATTATCATAAACATCTTGGCATATGAGCATTTGTACTATTAACATCCACATGATATATGCAATTTCCTTCTATTTTCATGTTAACCCAGCTGTTTTGAAAGAAATATGTGGGAAAGGTCATTATGGGGAATTGTAAATTCGATTTTATATGTTGTAATAAATTAGATCTTAATCAGAATTTACATTTCTTGTTTTAGATAGAATGAATGAGCATTATAAATATCATGAATCACTTGTTCTCATATTTTCTCCTTTGTTTTTTTAAAATCTCACGAATGGTGAAACACGAATGGCACGTGCACCATTTCGTAAGAGGTAAATTAATCCTAAGTTGATGATTTACATCAACGGCCATAGTCGGGATGTAAACAAGACTTAGGATTTTTATCTTTTACGAAATAACACTGGATCCACACTGGATCCGTTTTCAAAATTCATCATATTTTCCTTAAATATTTTCTTCTTTTATCAGAATTTAACTTAAAATTAATTCAAAATATATACCAATAGCCATAGTCAGGGTATATTGAGAATTAATTTCATTTTAAATTCTATAAAAGCACCAAATGTGTTTCATTCTTCACCTGAATTTAAATATAGATTATTATATAATACATTCAATGACCATAGTCAAGAATGTATTATATCTTCAATCTTATTTTAATTCATTTAAAAAATGGAATAGCTTTTCAAAATCCAATTTCAAAAATTTAAATTCATTCATCATTTAGATAGAATTGCATCATATTTTTAAAATTCTTTTTCATAAATCCAAGTGATTCTTTCCTTCATTTCTCAGATCAAATCCTATTCATAAATTCAAATTCAACTCTATTTCTCAAAAGGATTCAAGAATTCAATTTCAAGGTCCCATTTGACTTTGAAACTTCAGGATCAGCTTATATCCAAAATTCAAATTCTAACTTCAAATTCAAAGTCCAAATTGACTTTGAAATTCACTTGTATATCCAGAACTCCAAATCTAAATGAAATTTCAAAGTTTAGATTAACTTTGAAACTTCTGATTCATCTTCAAACTCAAAACCGAGTTTATCTTTCAGAATTCAAAACCTGAGATTGATTATGAATCTCAAAGCTTGACCCTTCCTGAATTTTAAATTCAATCTGGGTTTTCAAAACCCAGATCCATTTTCAAAAGTCTTATTTGGATTTTCAAAAACCCAAAATCCATTCTAGGATCCAGAATCAAAATTTCACCTTGGATCTCAGACTTCAGATCCAAAAATTTCCTTTAGGATCCAGAATCCAATTTCACTTTGGATCTTAGACTTCAGATCCAAATCCACTTAGGATCTAGAACCCAGTTCCACTTTGGATCTTAGACTTCAGATCCAAAAATTTCCTTTAGGATCCAGAATCCAATTTCATCTTGGATCCTAACTTCAGATCCAAATCCATTCTAGGATCTACTTTGGATCTTAGATTTCAGATCCAAAATCCATCTTAAGATCCAGAGTCCAACTCTACATTTGAATCTCAGACTTCAGATCCACTCCATTTCAGGATCCAGAACCCAAAGTCCATCTTAGATTCCAAATCTCGGATCCCATTCTGTTTAGGATCCAGAATCCAATTCCATTTCTAGATTTCAATTCCATTTTCGGATCTAATCTGAATCTCTTAAACCCATTTCTATCCTTAAATACCATTTGATTTCCTCAAGTCCATTCCAAACTTATCTAAATTCAATTCCATCTCAAGTATTCATTTCCTTTCCTAAGTTCAAGTTCAAAATTCAAAATCCATTTCTGACTTTGAAACTTCATTTTCTTTCAAAGCTTCAAGTCATTCTTTCTCAAAATTAAGATTTACTCTTCCAAACTCTGATTTATTTCAAAGACTTAGAACTTCTCTGATCTATCTCAAGTTCTAAGTTAGATTCAATCATTTCTTCACTCATTTACCAAGTTCATCTCAGAATACTTGGGAATTTTCAAAATATCTTTCAAAAAGAGCATGCATCCTTACATTTCACAAGCATGATTCTTTGTGCATTTAGATCTTTAGGATAAATTCTTAGATGATATTTAGGCAAAGCAAAAGACATATATTCGATCCTTGATTCGATTACCCCTGGTAAAGGCGCCAGGAACGGTCGAACCTCGTACCGACGAGTGAATCCCGTCTCTCCATTTTCCCGCAATATTTTCAAAAATGGAGGCGAGTTAAATTTCTAAATATTTTTCAAATCAAGGTCAAGTGAGACCTCGCAAAAGAGTTCCTCTTCTCTCTTTCTTTCTTTTTCTCTTCTCTCTCTCTTTTCTTTCTTTTATTTTACTCCCTTCAAAAAGGAGGAAAATAGAGGTTAGAAAAGGGAAAGAGAAGGAAGAAAGAGAAACCATAAAGAGAGAAAAAATTTTACGATGATCACAGTTTTGAAAAACACACCAGTACGAGCATTGGATTTCAAAAATGCCCCAGTACGAGCGCTGGGTTTAAAAAACACACACCAGTATGAGCACTAGGTTTTTGAAAGTGCACACCACCACGAGCACTGGTTTTCGAAACTGCACCAGTACGAGCATTGGATTTTCAAAATGCGCCAGTACGACCACTGGGTCTTCCCACGGAGTATTGAGAAAGAGACCGACATTCGAAGAAACTTGAGAATTTAAGCGAGAATGGTTGTCGATATTTTCAGGATTATCCCTTATCCTGAAGGGGAAGTTCAGGTTTGTCCCTTAACCTGAAAGGGAAGGCAAGGAGAAATTTTGGTCCAATACGAGCATTGGATCAACAGGGGAAATTCGCGTCAGAATTCGAGAAAAATAAGAATATATAAAAAGCAAAAATCCGAGTCGGAACCCGTTTTTTCCAAATAAAAGAATGAGTGAGAATCGAATTTGAGAACTCGCATTCTCGATGCAGCAATTGGTTCCAATACAAATATTGGATCCAAAAGGAAATCCGAGTCGGAACCCAGAACTTCATAAAAATAGGAATATACTGTGAACACCCCAAATTTTTCAAAATCTTTTAAATATTCCCTTCTTGCCCCTAAATTCATTTTTTAGCAAATGAGTCATTTTTAAATCTAAATTCCAGTTCATTTCTCAAGCTTTATTGAAATTAAATTCATTTTATATGTTTAAATTGATTTCGGATCTGGATCCATTGTCCAGATCCAAATCTGAGTTTCATTGTCCAAATTTTAAATTAAAATTACAGAAAATACCAAAAATAGTTTTAAACAGCTCAGACAGTCCATTCGACATCCGTTTGGATCCATCACGTTATATTTCTCGATCCGAGTGTCAAAACTTGAACATTTTCTCAAAACCTGGGTCAAAACCCCTTTTTCTGAAGAAATTTCCCCGAAATGGTCCGAAATTCTCAAAAAAATACTCTTGTAAATATTTCTCAGAAAAACACAAAAAATTAGTGCCTAATCTTTGTTTTCTGGTAAAATCTTAGATTTTCATTCCGAAAAATACAAAAAAAAATATATTAAAAATATTGAGAAAAGAACAAAAAAAAAAAAAAAAATAAATGAAGGAAATTTCAAAAAATGGTTTTTTGAAAACCCATTTTGAAAAAAAAACTTTTTAAGGGGCCCCCTTTTGTGAAAAACTTGATTTTTGTTTAAGAGTCAAGTTAGGGTTTTGAAAAACCCTAACTCTCGCCCTCCAGTCTCTCTCTCACTCTCGAGAGGCTTCTCTCCACCGCCCCCTTTTCCTTCATCCCGTGCACATCTCCCTCCATTTCCACCCGCCTTCTCCTACCAATGCCGTTGATCTTCGACGAACCTCTCATTTTCTACCTTTCATCGCCAACTAAATTTGTCTCGAACCATCATCTTCTCCTTTAAAAAGGGAGCACGCAGACGAAGGAAAGGACCGCCTTCACCCCTCCCCTTTCCTGTACATAGCCTCCCTTCTTCTCCTTTTACCTCTTTTGCGAGACTGTTCATTCGATCAAATGAATGGTTTTCAGTCCTAGCAGTAACAACAAATCAGGTAAGAATCCCTCCTTTTTTTCCATTTATCCATGAGTTCCATCGTCTGTTCCCATATAAATTCCTCATCTGCATTTTAACTTCAGTTTTTTTTTTTTATCTCACGGAGGATTCTCTGTTTTGTTTACTATACTTTCTTACATATTGGTAATCAGCGCTGCCTCGCAATGGCATCGCCGGTTCACCCGGATTTTAAATTCCCATTTATGCCTAATTCCATTTTGCCTCTTTTCTTTTCGGTTTAGATTTTTCTTACGATTTGCAATTCCCCTTTCCTTTTTGTGTCACCGAAATTTTTTTATGTTCTTCTTTATTTCTTGTCCCACGGAAGCACCGGTGGTGGCCATGGTTTACTTATGGTAAATCAACCCACCCCAACGCCACATTAATGGAATAATCACATTCATACACCTTCTCTTCTTTCTTACTGTTATGTTCTTTGAGATCTCTTTAGATTTGTGCACTTTGAACATCAGTTCGCTCAGCACTATCCTGCACTTGTATCCTGTTCATTTTTTTTTTGTCTTTATCATTTTCCTCGGCTTGCATCCGATTTGCTTGTTTGCTTAGGATCTTCTATGTTTGGCTGGGTTTTGTTTATCTCATTCAGCATATGTCCCCTGCTTACCACATTGTGGGTATTCAATGAATCACGATACCTTCCTTCACACACAGAAGGCATCTCCGTGTAACATAGATTTTATCCCTGTTCACCAGCACACTTTTTTTTTTATTTTATGAATCTTCTTTTTGAGTTGATCTTGTTTATTTGTCCACAGTAATATTTCCTTCACCATGTTGTTCCCTATGCATCGATCCTACATTATCTGCTTTTCTTTTTCTTTTCTTTTTTTTTTTACTACAATAGTTATTTTTTATCTTTATACTCTCATTTCCCTTCTGTATGACAACACTCTTTTGTTTCTGGCATCATTAGCATTCCATCCAGGCCTCTACTTTGTACATATGAAACATCTTTTTCATTTTGTTTAGCATGCATCACTGTATTGTTGATAGCATATCTGGTGTGCTCTCGTCTCATTAATGTCTGGTCATTTGTTTGCTGAACGACAATGAGCATCTGAGGAGGTCGCTCGGTTCTTGTGGTAAAACCAGACAAATCAAGAGTTCAAATGCTATGGTTAATTCAAGCACTTGCTCGAGTATATCACCAATTACAGGATTTTGTTCTGCTATGAAGCCCTCAGACCCAAGCTCCCAAAGAATTGGACTCACACTACAAGAGTCAAGCAACTAATAATGCTATCCAAGACGTCACACAAATCAATCCTTTTTCACCAATATCATTTCCTGCTGCAGACCCCAAAGTACAGTCCATGGGAACTCTTAGTGCTGTCGAACAATCACCTTTATGATGCCTCAGACTGGCCTTCAGCTTCATGTGGTGGACAGTTCCTACAACAATGGGGCCTTCTCATTTATCAGATATGGCATCTGAGAAATCAGTGCCATTACAAAGGGGGCAACAAGAATGAGTCTTGACTTCTAGTGCTGTTCAACAATCTAGGGAAGAGCAAGCTAATTACCCATCTCTCCAGCCTTCAGCCCCCATTACCTAGAGCCAAATCTCAGCTCTTTCTTCACGAGCTTACTTAACACCTCTCCCCTTTTGCCAATGGGCATTACATATTCATCTCCCTTCAGCATTACATACTGCATTTATTGACGTCACCTTCATCACTTCCAGCTTTCCTCTTCAACACCAAATACCCCCCCTCATATCCATAGCTCAAATTCATATTATTATCAAGCCTGTTGCTGTTCCTTATGGCTAATAGATCCCAGCTCAATCCAGTCATATCCTGAAGAATGTTACAGATAGTCTTTGGGATAGCATTTTACCTAAAGGCTTCTGAAGATATTCCATATCTTCTCTTTGAAAGTCAGTGGATCAAATAGTTGGCTATCTCAGGGAAGCCGTAACTAGCCAAGAGCTGAGCTTAGTGGGGCTAATTGCTTGACTGCAGAAGAGGACTTTAAAGGTGTTTCACCACAGAGCTCAAACTCCTGAAATATCAGGATGAATCCACCTCCAAAGAGTCTTAGCAGCTGTACAGGGAGAGCAAATAATGGGAGCTGTTATAACCAGTCATACAAGGTCAAACAAGGGCTATTTCATCAAGCAGAATTATTTCTGCTCCAACACCTGAAAACCATCACATGAGAAGAGGGAGTTGGCGTGAGTCACTTATCCTCTAGACCTGACATGGTCTTTGTCAGTGAATTCTCGATAGTAGCACTTTATCAGCATAAATCATGAGCAGCGCATCCCAACATCACTATTCATACCACTGTATTAGCATGCACATTACGTTACCTCATCTGTTGGTTACACTTATGCCGCTGCCATCATCATCATGGTATGTCCTGCACTCCCTTAAACATGCAGTAACCCTTTTTTTTTTTTTGTATATACCATAGCCTTTTGCTTATATAAATAGCTTTCTTTTTCATTTACTGTAGCCTTGTAGCTTTTCTATGAACATGTTGTAGCTTTTCTTTTTTTTTCATTTTCTGTAGCCTTTTATGTACTGTAGCTTTCCTACAAACATGTTGTAGCTTTCTTTTTCATCTACCATAGCCTTTTTTTATGTATTGTAGTTCTTCTACAAACATGTGATAGCTCTCTTTTCATTTACTATAGCTCTTGTATATACCATAGCCCTTCACACTCTTTTTACCACTTACACATCACTGCATCTGTTCTTTTCTTTCTTTTTCCATTACTTGCCACAGCATATGCCTCATAGGCCTACACAGCTGGTGCAATAGCTGCCCATATCCTCAGCCATCCCCTGTGTCTCGTGCTAGCATATTCCAATACGTCCTTTTGCTAGCCATAGTCATGGCTGCTGCAACATTTGTGATTCTGCACCATTGATGCTACCATTCCACATCACCATTACCGGTGTCCAACCTTCCTGCAATTTCCAGCCCCCCCCCTAGATATCACATAGTATCTGAAATCCCCTGTCATTCCTATACATTTATTTAATTTCCTATTATTTAGCTTATTGTTAGCTGAAATTATCATACCACCAGCAATACCCCTTTGCACAATGCCTTTATGCCTTCACTTATGTGTAGCTCACAAACACACACTATCACCACCTACGTACCCTTGCCATTTCGCAATGCATTTGACGCATACCCTGCAGCATATACCTTTCACTGCTATATATTTCACAACATTTGCCATACCCAGCGTGTTATATTATCACTCATTACATCCCCATATAGCAACATTTACAGCAAGATGTGATTCACTTACTGTTGTCTGTAGCATTCAAACACACAGTAAGCAACCTGCCCTGCCATATCCTTCATTCACATCCTTGTCATTCTTACAGTAACAAGCCGTGCATGTTTCTCCACCTACTAAAGCCTCTTCACTTAAACACCATGTTCATACCTGTACACCAATCCCACTATTACTACTTTATCGCCCCTGCTACAGTGCTGCCATAATTATCATATTCCTTCACAATACTACACTTCCTGCAATCATCACTGTAGCAACATATACCATTTATGCACTGTTTTCACACACTTCTTTAGGCTCATCCGTCACACCCCATACACCCCTCATAATCTCTACACTAACCCACACCCACTTGCACAACACCTGCTGAAAATTTTCTATAAAGGCTCCTCGATTGAAGTCTGAAGGTTGATGTGGATGGATTTTGCTTTCTTAATCTTGCAACAAATTATAATCCTCCAGAGCCATTAGTAGAGTTTATTGAGAAGGACCAAAGAAAACCCATTTGTATTGGATTAGGTAGCCTTCCTGTTCAAGAACTAGACAAGATAACCCAAACCATTGACGAAGCTTTGGAAAAGACCCAGCAGAGAGGAATGATTAACAAGGGATGGGGTGGCCTTGGAAACTTGTCAAAAGATAAAGGTTTTGTATATTTACGGAATAATCGCCCTCATGATTGGCTTTTTCTTGCACTATGCTGCTGTGATTAATCATGATGGTGCTGGAACAACAATTGCTGGCCTTAGAGTTGTGTTCTGATCTGTGGACATGCATACCATGTTGAGCGTCTTGAAAACACAACTGTAGAAATTAAGAGATCTATAGACGCTAATGAAATTTTGTATCTAACACCCTGCTGCACATCACTGTATGCTATCTTCACCCCCATTAAATTCATCATTTTTTGCACTGTTATGTCACTTTTATACATTTCAGGCAAGCTGTGTGCCCTTCATCTTACAGTTGACATTGTGTTGATATAGGTTAATTAGTTATTGTCCAACCCTCATCTATCATTTTTTTTTATATATATGTTACCTTCATTTTACTTTCCTTTTCACCTTTATTCACATTTCTAGTTTCTTATCTAGATGTTATATTTATCATAGTCTCATTTTATTTAGTATAAGCACTCTATTTAGATAGATATATCTGCATTTGATTATTTGTTTAGGCATAATCATATGCATTTCCTTCATTAAACCTAGCATGTATGTATTTGCATATATATGTCCTTCATTAATATAGATAAGTCACCCTTGCCTGTATACAGATGTTGATATGATTTTCCCTTTCCTTCTGTATGTTATATCCTACCTTGTGCTAACTCTGTTTTGCAGGAATATAGATCTTCCTCAAGTTAGATATTTTCCATCTCTTCAGAATTCATTCTCATAATGTAATAATTAGATCATTAATGAGAATATTACATTTCAAGTTTTTAGATTAGAATGTATGAGCATATAAATAGCATCAATTGCCTGTTCCATATCATTTTACCTTATTTCTAAAAATCTCACGAATGGTGAAACACGAATGACACGTGCACCATTTTCGTAAGAGGTAATTGATCATAAGTTGATGATCCACATCAATGGCCATAGTCAGGGTGTGGACAAAACTTAGGATTTTATCTTTTACGAAATAACACTGGATCCATACTAGATCCATTTTCAAAATTCATCATATTTTCCTTTAATATTTCCTCCTTTTATCAGAATTTAATTTAAAATTAACTCAAAATATATACCAATGGCCATAGTCAGGGTATATTGAGAGTTAATTTCATTTTAAATTCTATAAAAGCACCAAATGTGTTTCATTCTTCATCTGAATTTAAATATAGATTATTATATAATACATTCAATGACCATAGTCAAGGATGTATTATATTTTCAATCTTATTTTAATTCATCTAAAGAATGGAATAGCTTTTCAAAATCCAATTCTAAAAATTTAAATTCATTCATCATTTAGGATAGAATTGCATCATATTTATAAAATTCTTTTTCATAAATCCAAGTAATTTTTTCCTTCATTTCTCAGATCAAAACCTATTCATAAATTCAAATTTCTCAAAAGGATTCAAGAATTCAATTTCAAGGTCCCATTTGACTTTGAAAACTTTAGAATCAGCTTATATCCAAAATTCAAATTCTAAACTTCAAAATTCAAAGTCCAAATTGACTTTGAAATTCATTTTATATTTAAAAACTCCAATCAAATCCAAAGTTCAAATTAACCTTGAGATTCTTTTCATCTTCTAAATTTCAAATTCAAACTTCAAAATTCAAAGTCTAACTTGACCTTGAAATTCATTTGTACATTCAAGATTCAATTCCTAAATTTCATTCAAAATTGGAAATATGGATTCATCTTCTAAAAATCCAGATTCAAGCTGCGAAGTCCAATTTGACTTTGAAATTCATTTGCATATTCAAAATTCAAATTCTCAAATCAATTTTGGAAATTCCAAAACCAAAATCACGATCAACTTGGATCTAGTCTTCTAAATACAATTCCACTTTTGGATCTCAGACTTTAGGTCCAATTCCCCTTTAGGATTCAGAATCCAACTCTACATTGGATCTCAGACTTCAGATCCAATTCCCATTTTAGGATCCAGGATTCAACATTCATATTGGATCTCAGACTTCAGATCTGATTCCCCCTTAGGATCCAAAGTCCAATTCTACCTTGAATCTCAGACTTCCGGTCCAAATCCACTTTAGGGTCCAGACTCAAATTCTACTTTGGATCTCAGACTTTAGATCCAAATCCATCTTAGGATCCAGAATCCAATTTTACATCGGACCTCAGATCCCAGATCTTAAATCCATTTTAAAGATCCAATTCCATTTCAAAATCTAGATTTCAAATCCAAGTCCATTTCCAGATCTCATTTGAACTCCCTAAATCCATTTCTATTTTTAAATACCATTTGATTTTCTCAGATCCATTCTGAGATTCAAATTGAATATCACTTCAAAATTTCACCTTCTTCTTCTCCTAAATCCATGATTAATTTCAAAGTCCATTTCTGATTTTGAAACTTCATTTCCTTTCATTTTAAAGCTCTAAATCATTCTTTTTTATTCATTCTTCCAACTCTGATTACTTCAAATACTTAGAACTTCTCTGATCTATCTCAAGTTCTAAGTTAAATTCAATCACTTCTTCACTCCCATACCAAGTTCATCTCATAAAACTTGGAAATTTTTAAAACATCTTTCAAAAAGAGCATACATTCTTGCATTGCACAAGCATGATTCTCTGTTGTTATCATCGCAAAATTTTTAACTTTTGCGAGTCAAACTGACCTTTGAAAAGTTTTTGAAAATAACTCGCCTCCGTTTTAAAATGCGGGAAAATTCCGTAGAATGGGACTCGCCTGTCGGTACGAGGTTCGACCGTTCCTGCCACCTTTAACAGGGGTAATCGAACCAAGGATCAATCTTATACTCTGCTCTATTCAACTTGTCTAAACCATATTCTAATTTCTAAATGCACATAGAATCAGGCATGTGCTATGAATTTCTAAAAATGCCCATTTGAAAACATGATGTTTGCTTTGAATAACTGTAACACTTAGAATAGATATCACATGGAAAATCGTGAATTGGGATTTGAAATGCTGTATTTGAGAAAGTGAAAATTGATTTCTGAAGTATATAAGAGATTTTTGTGAAAATCGATTTTGAGAAATATGAAATAACTTTGAAAAACTTGATTTCTTTGAATTCAAACTTTGAAATTGAAAATCTAACTTAGAAAATCGAATTTGGAACTTGGGAAATACTTGAAATATCATTGGCAAATCCATATTTTGAGAAAATTGATTTTTGATAAGACTTAGGAAATTTTGAAGAATTTGATTTCTTTGACTTGGAATTTGAATTGGAATTGGAAAATGCATGAAATGAATGAATATGGGTTTGAGGAATTGAGAAATACTTTTTGTATTTTTGAGAAATGCAGTGCATTTTGAAGTTAGCCTAAGAGTGTAGGCTGAATGTGGCTAATGTGAAGATCATAAATCTACGTATCATTCGCATTCTGACTATGGCCATAAATACAAATTCCGCCAAGTTTATAAACTTCATAGAAGCTAGTGCATGTGTCATTAGTGTAGACCATGGTGAATTTATAAAAACATGCATGAATCATCATCCATCACACATTAACATTATTAAAAAAATATAAGCTATATGCAATGCAACCTAAGCTAAGCAGGAAATGTAAATTCTTATTCCAAAGTTTAATTACAAATTACATCACTATTGAAATTTAAATACATGAAAAATAAAGTCTTCAATGTACCTGCAAAACTAGAAAACTTTGTTAATGAAAATATGTTGGCTTTTCTAGATTTATCCAACAATATCAGGAAATTGTTGGATTTTGCTAGATATAAGCCTTTTTGCCATGATTTCCTTAAATCAAAATGATAAAATATAAAGAAATAATAAAGGTAAAATATGAAATTTCGAAATTGGGGTCAAAATGACCAAAATACCCCTAATAACAAGACTATGGCCTTGAAATTAGGGTTTTTAGAAAGATATTTTGATAAAATGCAAGTTTTGAAATTTGAATGGAATAAACTAAAACCAAATATGCTATGACATGATTAAAAATATGAAATTAGGGTTAGGGATTTCGAAATTTAGGTCAAATGACCAAATTGCCACCGATAGCAAGACTATGGCCTTGAAATCAGGGTTTTTAGAAATAGATTTTGGTAAAAACTTAGGTTTTATGCACTAAATGAAATCAAATGAGCACAAAATTAAACCTAAAGCATCCTAATATGATTATGAACATGATTAAACCCTGAAAATATATGCTTATGCACAAAAATCCAATAATATCGCAAAAACTGTGATTTTAGCAGTGTTTTTGGATCTTTCAGGAACCCGGTTTTGCAATTTGCTTAATTCAGCCATCAAATGGATTCCAAAATCCATAAAAATTGGTACCTGCACTTGTTATAACCCTAATGTCGAATTGGAATCATAAAAATAATTTTTTGACATTAAATTAATCCGAAAATTGCATTAAACCCTAAAAATATGCTATTTTTGACCTAATTCACCAACCAGTCTCAGTCCAAGACCTGAACCAGGGGTCAAATCTCCATAAAAATTTATGAAATTTTACAGAGACTAACTAAGAATAAAAACAGAAATTTCCCAATTTACATATCAGAAAAATCATCTCTGGTTAGGGAGAAACCCTTCCGGCAATCTGAGCTAAAATATATCACTCTTAATAGGGATTAAAACGGCTACTTCAGATTGAAAATATAGACATAAATAGAAATCCTAAACAAAAATCTCTGAAATTTTAGTGGTGAACAGTAGTCAAAAAAATAGCAATACTCACTTTTTACAGATCTAGAATCGGGTCTGTGGTTTGGGATTTATGACTAACAATTAGGGTTTTGGTAAACCCTAACGAGTTTTAAATTTAAAAACAGATTCTCTAAAAAAGAAAAATACTAAACAGTGATAAAAAAATTCGAAAATTTCACAGCAGACAGATCTACTCAATGTGAATCCATATCACTTTACAGATCTAAAATCGGATATAAGATGAGAGAAATATAATCATAGCAAGTTACCTTCTTGATTTTAACCATGATTTTAAAGCTTTAAAAACCCGATTTGATGTCTGATTTTTTTGACAGGGTTCCCAGGTCCAAAACCTCTGATTTTTCTACAGTAACTCAATAACTCATGCATGTATCACATATAAAAAAATCAGAAATAAACAATCAGTACTTCAATCCGAAATAATATTATCTTTACTGTTCTAAACCTAAAACACACAGAAATTTAAGAAACTTGGAAAACCATGCATTAACTAATGTAAATCAATAAAATAAACCATAAAACAGCAAATAAAAATTATTTCTATGCTATAGAACGTAAAACAAACATGAATAAACCATGAAAATAAAATAAAAACAGGGAATCAATGGCTGGAATTTGATATCACCTTTAAAACATAGATTTAACCCATTAAAAAGGGTAAATCATATATTTTATTGGTTAATAATGTAAAGAATCATATTAAAATCAATTCTAATGGATTAAAATCCTTGTAAATCCCCCAAAACAGGGTTAGATCACCTTCTTGGATTGTTCTTGCTGATTCTTGATGGTTCTTGAGGTGAAACCATGGTTGGATCTTCATAAGGAGGGGTGTCCAAGCCTAGATCTAGGTTTAAATCATGAAAAATACTAAATAAAATATTAAAAATTGAAGAAATTATTTACCTTGGAGTTGCAGCAATGGAGGAAGGCTGGAGAGGAGAGAGAAGCTCCAAGAATCCAATAGGAGGTGGCTGGAAAATTTGTCCCCCCTATAGCCCCTTTTTATAGAAAATTTTTAGGTTTTTAAAAAAAATGGAAATTTTGGACTCTAAAGGGGGGGAGATTTTGGGGTGTAGTTACCATCCTACCCCTAGCCTAAATTATCCTATTTAATACCTAATTAACCCCTAGACTCTCTTAAAAAATCCCCAAATGTAATGCCACTTGGCATTTTCTACATTTGGCTTTTTAAACACCTTTAAAAACCTTTAAAAACACTAGTTTTAAAAACTAACTTTCAAAAATGAGTTTTTCAAAATGGTTTTGACTCTTCTAAACCTCTAACACTAACCAAGACATCAACTAACCCTAGTCTAGCCCTGACTGACTCGAATATGGCACCACCCCGAGTGGGCCCTACTTGAGTTTTTCAAAAAGTGATTTTAAAACTTGAAATTGAAGGAGTTTTCAAAAAGATTTTCAAAAGCAATTTTAAAATTAGAATTTTTGAAATGGCATAGGGTTCTAACTGAGTTAGAATTCCTCTGGACATGGTGCCAACTGAGTGGGCCCACATCGAATTTTGAAAATTTTGAAATAAACACTGAAAATGGCTTTGAAAAAGGCTTAAAATTGACATTTGAAATTCAAGATCTTTGAAAATAGGGTCTCAAGCGAACTGGAACTCCGAGTTAGAGTCCTAAACTCTTAGGACTCTGAGATTTTAAATTTTAGAATTCAAGTGTAAAAAATTTTGAAAGATTTTATCAAAAAATGATGAAATAAGTCAGAAAACACAGTCAGGGTTAGACTCCTAACTCAACCGAACTCTAAAATAGAATCCTGAACTAACTGGACTATGTAAAATGACCTAAATTTTGAAAATAATCGAAAAAGACTGAAAATGGAAGTAAAACAGACTTAAAAACCAGACTCCTGACCGGATTAGGACTCTGAGACAGAGTCCTGATCGGACTGAAACTTTCAAAGATTTGAGAAATTTGATGAATAGAGGAATTCAGAAGCGACACCACCTCAATGGGTCTCATCTGTGAATTGAAATCGATTAAAATTTGAATTTGAAATGAATCCAGATTGTTTTCTGAGAAAATATTTCGAAATATAAAGTCCTGGGGTTGGAAAATGACAAAGTATTGAATAAAAAACCAGGTTTTAAAATTGATTTTGAAATAAAAGCTTTTAAAATTCAAATCTGGATTGAATGTTTTGAAATAGGAGTGCTGGATCTCGAAAAAGAAATGCAATGACATGCAATGCTATGCAATGCGATGGAATGATATGCAGAATACATGCAATGACACATGAAATGGACAAACACTGGATGAGGGTGAAAATTTGGGGTGTTTACAGATGCCTCTCTTTGCTGCTAAGCCGGTTGAAAGCCGAGCTTAGTGGCAAAAAAAACACACCAAATTTGGATTATAAAAATGCCCCAGTTAGATGAATCTGACTGGGTATGAAAGAATTAGTTCAAGTGATGATGATAGATATGAAATGAAGAATAAGGAGAAAATTTTACTTCGAAAAGAAATGAGATTCAGGTTTTGCCCTTAACCTGGATGGGACAGAAAATACCTCGTGTAGAAACGAAGCTCAGGTTTGACCCTTAACCTGACTGGGCGGAAAATGAAATACCTCATCAAAGGAGGCCCAGGTTTATACCCTTAACCTGATTGGGAAGAAAATGAAATACCTCATCAAAGGAGGCCCAGGTTTATACCCTTAACCTGATCGGGCGAAAAATGAAATACCTCATCAAAGGAGGCTCAGGTTTATACCCTTATCCTGATCGGGTAGAAAATGGAATACCTCATCAAAGGAGGCTCAGGTTTATACCCTTATCCTGATCGGGCAGAAAATGGAATACCGCATCAAAGGAGGTTCAGGTTTATACCCTTATCCTGATCGGGCCGAAAATGGAATACCTTATCAAAGGAGGCTCAGGTTTATACCCTTAACCTGATTGGGCAGAAAATGGAATACCTCATCAAAGGACGCTCAGGTTTATACCCTTAACCTGATTGGGCAGAAAATGGACGGAATCCTCGAAAGAAGAGACCGTGATGGCACCTTCGGATTTCCGCACAATGAATCCGATAAGGGTTTTGCAAAAGGAAGAAAATTGGGGTCCCTAAAGTTTGAAAAGGGATTGATTTTGTGCGCCTCATTGCTGAGACTAATTAACTTTTGAAATTGCCTTTTGCTGGAATTGGTGGCTTAACCTCAAGCTGAAATTGGACTGTCTATGGTGGGACAGTGGGGACATAGGGAAGTGTGCGAATCTGAGAGCCCGTGCGCTCAGATTATACCAAAGAAGGGAAGGAATCTTGAAAACTCCCATAATCAAGTCCTAAAAGGGATAACAACTGATGTCAGGATGTGCCAAAGATGAACCTCAAGCTCTCGCTTCACGCCAGGATAGCTAGAAAATATTGTCAAAATGTTGAAAATTGTTGTTGATTCAAAATAATTGAAAATGATGCACATTGTTTTGAAAGTATTCCCTCTTTTCTACCTGAAGTATTACCTCCGACTGGGCTTAACTCCGTAGAATCAAGATTCAAATTCAAATTGCTTGCGATTGACTTTCTTTCAAGGAAGCTATCAATTTCCTTGATATGGACGGAAAAGAAAGTATTCTTGATATTGCGAGAGCTATTGGTGAGAGAATATTGATAAAATAATTTCATAAAATTAAAGAAGATTCTTGATAGATTTGGCAGTCTGATATCCTGGGATTCTTTTCTCATGATGATCTTTCTGCACTCTTTTTTTTTTAGCAGATTGGAGCTCTCTTGGATTTTTCGGGAATTACATCATCCTTCATTTTGGAGATGTCCTGACTTTTCTCTCTTTTTTTTTTCTTGGGAAGGGTACGTCACAAACTCCCTCATCTCAGAGATGTTTCGATCCTTCTTTTCTCTCAGGGATTATCTTGATAGTTATTGGCTTATTGGTTGGGAATCTCTTGATGATAGCTGGAATCAAATATCTTTTAGGGTTTGTCGGTAGGATCATCACACTCGCCTTCATCTCGACGGTGATCTGAACTTTCCCTGGAAGGATCCGTCACAAACTCCGTCATCTTGGAGATGATCCAAATCTTCTTTGGCCCCGGGGGACGACTCACTTAATTCGCCTTCATCTTGACGACAATTGAGAGATCCCTTTTGCAGATATTTAATTGCAGCTTAGGTGATTGAGGAGATATGAAAATTGACTGGATTTTTCTGTATCACCCAGGATATTTCGACTGCTTTATTTTTCAAGAATGGTCTTTAAAAATATGCCATTAACTGCGATCATATCAATCACTCATGGCTTTGCAACAACATTGAATTCTCTTTGCTGGCCATATCGCGGATTTATTCTTCATCCTTTTGGTTGGCCAATAGAAAGATTTTGAATTTTGAATCCTTTTTCGCGAAAGCATTGCCCTTTCGGAAGTAATACTGAGGGTATTCTGAGGTAATAATTTTGTGCAATAAAGATTTTTGAAATCAACAAATATTTAATGACAAATTGGCAAAACTTTCTTGAAATCCTTTTGTGAAAGCGAGCATTTGAAGCACAACTCAACACATCCATGACAAAAAATTCTCTTCTCCTTTCCCCAAAGGAGAAGATTCAGAAATTAGAATTGGGAATTACTCCTCTCTTCCCTGAAGAGGAGGTGTTTGCAAAACGAACTTTCGAAGAGAAATTAAGCTTTCGTCAAAACTTCCTAACATTAGGCTTCTCTTATGGAAAGGGGGCCGGAATTGGTGAGGTTGGTAAATTGGTCATGAAGGAACGAGTTCATCACACTCTCCCTGAAAAGAGGGTCTTTCATGATGAAATGGCCTAGTCTGAAATTATGGGGCCACAAGGAAAGCAAGTCTCCGTCGAGTCTCTCCCTATAAAAAGGGTTCCTTGTGTGAAATTTGGAATTTTGTTTTGCAAACGGTTCACAAAGACACGAGTCCCTTCAAACTCTCCCTAAATAGGGGCTAAGTGAACGAATTGGATAGCATGCGAAAAGAGCGAGCTCCCTCGAACTCTCCCTATAAAAAGGGTCTCTCGCAAGAGAAAATTTTTTGGAATTGGGTATTAGGTGACCAAAAGGTCGAAATTTTGGAAATTGGAATTTTGAAATTTGATATTTGAAGTTGGAAATTGGAAATTGGAAATTTGGAAATTGGAAATTTGGAAATTTGGAAATTGATTGGCTAAAAAAGTCGAAATTGTGAATTGGTTTACTGAGAATGACATGGATTCTATAGGGATTTAGCCTAATAACGACATTGGTTCAATTGAGAACGGCATTGGTTCACTGGAAACGACATGGGTTCTGTAGGGATTCGACCTACGAAGTATCTATTCCATAGGGATTTAACCTAAGGATCATAGTTTAAGAAGGAATGATTCCAACTTGTGAGCTTTGAATGGACCAGGTGCTAAACTGGGTTTTTGAGGGAAGATTCGAATCGAAATTCAATTCTTCAAGGAAAACTAGATGAATTGGATTTTGAAAGAAAATTTAAGTCAAAACTTGGATTTTCTAGACCAACTCTGAAGGAAAAGAAAACTCGAGTCGGAACCCGAATCTTCGAAGGAAAACCAGGTCCATTATGGAAGAAAAAGAAATCCGAGTCGGAACTCGAATCCTGAAGGAAAGGTAAATCAATTTGGAAGGAGAAGAAATTCGAGTCGGAACCCGAATCCCGAAGGAAACTAGATTAACTAGAAGGAAAGAAGATTCGAGTCGGAACTTGGATCCTGAAGGAAAACTAGACCGGTTGGAAGGAAAAGAAATTCGAGTCGGAACTCGAATTCCGAAGAAAAACTAGATCAACTAGAAGGAAAGAAGATTCGAGTCGGAACTCGGATCCTGAAGGAAAACTAGACCGGTTGGAAGGAAAAGAAATTCGTGTCGGAACTCGAATTCCGAAGGAAAACTAGATCAACTAGAAGGAAAGAAGATTCGAGTCGGAACTCGGATCCTGAAGGAAAACTAGACCGGTTGGAAGGAAAAGAAATTCGAGTCGGAACTCGAATTCCGAAGGAAAACTAGATCAACTAGAAGGAAAGAAGATTCGAGTCGGAACTCGAATCCCAAAGGAAAACTAAACCGGTCAGAAGGAAAAGAAATTTGAGTCGGAACTCGAATTCCTGAAGGAAAACTAGATCAATTAGAAGGAAAGGAAATTCGAGTCGGAACTCGAATCCCAAAGGAAAACTAGGTTAACCAAAAGGAAAGAGGATTCGAGTCGGAACTCGAATCCCGCAGGAAAACTTAAACCGGTGTGGAAGGAAAGGAAATTCGAGTCGGAACTCGAATTCCGAAGGAAAACTAGGTTAACTAGAAGGAAAGAAGATTCGAGTCGGAACTCGAATCCCGAAGGAAAACTAAATTAGTGGACACTGAATTTTAAAGTGTACCAGTGCAAACACCGGATTTTGAAAATGTGCCAATACAAGCACTATGTTTTGAAAAATTACCAGTACGAATACCGGGTTTTGAAAGATTACCAGTACGAGCGCTGGATTTTGGAAAATTACCAGTACGAGCACTGGATTTTAAATGGTTACCAGTACGAGCACTGGGTTTTGAAAGTTTACCAGCACGAACACTGGATTTTTGAAAAATTACCAGCACAACACTGGATTCTGAAGAATTACTAATTGATTTTGATGGAAAATTTTTAGTCTTCACCCTCACGACGACTTGGACAACTGTCGGGGTCTCAGGATTTATCCCTTATCCTGAATGGGTAATCGATGCAAATGCAAATTGATGCAGATGAATGCGAATGAATGCATGCAAATGCAAATGAATGTAAATGGGTGCACCTGCGTGCAAAATGAGAGATTTGTTTGATCCTGCCTGCATACAGAAAGTTTTGAAGATAAAATGAAAATTTAAAAATGCCCCAGTGTAACTGGGAAAGAAGAATTTGAACAAAAGGATAAATGATTGATGTTCGAAGAGCGCTCTCCGAAGGTGACACGACAACTGGCTTTTAATTGATTCAGAAGAGACTCGAAAGAGGTTATTCCTCATAAAAGAACATTTTGCTGAGGAGAATAAAAAAAATGGCACCGAGCTTGCGAGAAAAATTGAAACTTTATTGATGTATTGAAGGAAAGGTAACAAATAAGGGAAAGACAGACGGGATTATATCGTCCCTTTGAAATAATAAAAGCAAGATGAGAAATTGGGAAAGCACTAGTGTTATCAACTTTTGAATGATTGGGGAGAAACATGATCAAGATGAATGGTCCTCCTTTTCATCTCCAACGAGGAGATTCTTGTCAATGCCGTCTTGAACAATATTTTTAAGGACAAAACAATGCTCGGTATCGTGACCCATTGCCCGATGAAATTCGCAGAACTGATCTTTAAACCTTCTCATGGCTGTTGCGGGATCAGCTACTTTAGGTAAACTGATCATATCTTTTGAGAGCATGTATTTCAGAACATTCTCTAGTGTCTGATCTAGAGGGGTGAACTTTCGATCCGTATTCCAATCCTTGTGCTTTGGCTTTTCTTGATCTTTCCCTTTATGCTGAGGACTAGATTGGAGAGGCTTATCATTGTTGGAGAACTTTCCTTTTTGGCCCTTGGATCCCTCTGAAGGATGATCATAATCTTTCTTGTTGCTTTTGCTATCATTGGCAGAGAGAGTGAAATGAGACTTCAGAGATCCGACTGTATCTTTTGTAAGCATGTATTTCAGAAAAGTATCAAATATTTGATCCAATGGGGCTATCTTGCGATCCTGGTTCGGATCATCACACTGCACCTCTTGTCGAGTGTTTGATTTCTGCTGAGACTTGGATAAGACAGTCGATTGGTATTCTTTCTTATTCTCAACGAAGAAATTCTTGTCGATATGATCTTGGACAATGTTCTTGAAGACGAAACAATGGTCGGTATCATGTCCTACTGCCCTATGAAATTTACAGAATTGATCTCTGAATTTTCCCATGACTGTGGGAGGATTTGCGACTCTTGGGAGTTTTACCAATTCCTTGGCCAACATATATTCAAGGATTTCGTCGAGAGGCTGCTCGAGAGGAGTAAACTGGCGATTGCAATCCCAACCGTCCCGCTTTATCTTTTCTTTCTGCTGACTCAATTTTCCACTCTGCTTTAAAGATTTCTCTTTCTGACTTGTGTGATTGCCTTTGTTATCCTTGCACCCCTCGCGGTGGGCCTTGACAGAATTTGTCTTTTTTGAATCTTGATTATTCATGACGGGAGTGATGCTCTTGTAGAAATCTTTGCCCGTGAAGACCTTCTTTCCCTTGTCGCGGGCTTCCAAATCTTTAATCTTCTTTGCCATTTCCTTCAGTTGTATTTGGATTGGATCATCCATTGCTTGATTTTTCAATTTATAGGCTGTCCCTTGTCTATGAGGGGATCTTTGAAATGCTTGTTGAACTTCATACTCTTCATCGGTGTTACCTACCGATCCTGATTCATCCGATGTATCTTCCTGTTGGATATGTTTCTTGAATAGCTTCAGAACTTTCTTGACTGCCTGGTCTTTTGCCTTCTGCTTAACCCGAGTCTCTTCTATACTAGTTTCAGTTTGTTCTGCCAGCATCTTGGTCATCATTTCTTTGAACATAACATACATTCGGGGATCGATGCCATCATCCGCTTGCTGACTCTGACTTCTGACTGATCGGAGTGAGTCCATTTCCTCTTCTGAAGTGATCGAGTATGCCACACCTTCTATTGATGCAATTTTCTTTCCGGACCTTGTCTGAACCACTGAGTATCACGAATGCTCTTTTGAATGTCATTAATGCTCTCTCTGCAAGGCAGAACTGATGGTTAGGCTTCTGAAGGAAATTTGGTTGGAGGAGAATATTTGTTGAGATATTTGGTAGACAATTGAAAGAGTATCCCATTACTAGGGATTGAGTCGTCGCTGGAATTACGACAATTGCGCTGCTATTCTTTGCAAAATAAACAACTGGAAATATGCCTTGTTACCTAGGCGAGGTCGTCAAACCAAGATGAGATGTAAAATAAAGGAATTTTGTTGAGGGGAAAAACATGATTTTATCAATAATACTCTTGACAGAGGGGAGGGGGACAAACAATTTTCCACCACTCTGGATAATCAGAGGACACACGAGGACCAGGGAAAATAGTAAGACTGACAAAGGAATCCCAGCCATGTCTGGCAGAATGGTATGCTTCGGACCACTGATCTGATGCGAGATCGAATTCTGGCAGAACCCCGGCTAGTGGACAAATCTCTACGCGCTTCTGCCTCTGAGAGAACTGCCTGACACACCGCTCTGGATGATAGCATGCACAGAAAAATGGGCCAAGTAGTCTGAATCGCTTGCCGTAAGAGTAAGTGTATCTGGGAGGTGATTCCTAACGATCAAAGTAGTCCCATACGACCTCTTTTTCCTGAAGGTTGTCGATCAAGAATCAGTATCGAGCAACTGGAAGAAGCTTTTCACCATTATATCTGAATGAACTGACTCGGGCTGGTACATGCCGGAGGAACCAAGATTGCAACGCGTAGGTGCACCCTTCGACTAGAATTGATTCTCCGAGTGCGAAACGAGTCAACCCTCGGTATAGAAAGGCGAGTGAGGCCATGGCTATCGAGCGGCGGCTGGTCTGTCGACTTCCCCATCTCCTTAGAAGCTGAACTATTCTGATATCCATGTAATTTCGTCCATTGGGAAAGAAAGCTAATCCCACCGTGCACAGAACCATCGCGTGCTGAATTCTCTCTCGAGCTGTCCTGGACAACGAGCTGACTTCCACAAATGTCCCATACTGTCTGTAGATTTCGAGCAGATCCACATATTCGTTTCCATCCTCCTCTATCAATGGCCAAGACTTGCGTCCTGTCATGCGAGCTAAGGCATCCTTAGGGTCCAGACCCTTAACATTAATCAGAAACTGTTTCTCCAATGGATCTCCAGGCTGACCGGCTGGCTCGGGCAATCCCATAATCTCTGAAAATTCATCCATCAGTACTGTCATCTCGCCCCACGGGAACCAGAAGGTAGAAGTGCTCGGATTCCACCGCTCTGCTAGTGCATGAATCAAGTTGTCGTTGACTGTCCGCTTTCCTACTGTAGACGCCAGTTCCAATCCACACTCGCCCAAATGGTCCAGAAACATACGAGAGAAGTTCTTGAACCATGAATAATACCACCAGGGAAAGAAAGATCCGGTGCTGAGGACTCGATGTTCGGGAAGACTTTGTCGCACCTCGTAGGAGATGTGACCCTCTGGGAAGACTGAATCAAGCTGACTGGATGCCATCGGACTGGAAGACATGGAAAATTGGAATAAGACTTGGGAAAATACAGGAATTTTGAAAGAGAATTGCAGGCAGGATAAAATGAAGCAGAAAATTCGAGATCCAGAAGAAAGGAAAGATGGGAAATCACCTGGAGTTTTGAAGAAAATAGAAGAATTTCATGAAAATCGTCCAGGGTTTTAATATTTCATAAAATGGAGTATTTGAAAATCGTCCAAGGTTTAAAACATGGACAGTACATGGACATAGATTGGGGAATTTTGAGAAAATCGTCTAGTATTTTAGAAAATTGGGAAAATATGGAAAATAAAAGGAAATGACTATAACATATTCAATCACATTCTGCACAAACAAGTGTGAACATACAGCATTCCCTAAAAGCTGACTCTAGATGCACAAATTTTGAAATGGCTGTAGGACCTTAATCCTAACTCTAAGGCTCAGATCATCTGTATCCAATCTAGTTATGCCTATATACTCAAGCCAAGGCTCGATGTATGTGGCATAAAATCAATTCCTCCGGTTCTAGGTTCAAGTTTTCCAACATCCTTGAGCACCTGCCGATATACGCTGGACTATGGCCCTTGGTACGTGGCAAGGGGGTTTTCACCCAATTAGGTGGCCCAGTTGTGAGGCTCTGTCCCGAACTATGGTTCTGGAAGAGAGCCCAGCAACGTGAAGACCGGGACAATATAGGTAGGGTGATTTTTGAAAAACATGAGCACATGCAATCAAACAGAAGGCTCTAAGTCCTAAAGAGATAGAATTTTGAAATATTTGAAGAAGCAAACATTGTTTTCATACAATTCCTAAATTGAGGAGTGTTGTATTAGACCTAAGTCTATGTGAGCATGAATAATTCTCCTCAATATGGTCCTACCAAACCATACCTAGTCTATATGCATTCCATGTCAGCTGGGTTCAGGTCTAGGCTCCTAGGTTCACATGATAGCATAAATTAAAAGCTGACATTCCATGGAAATCGATTTTGACAATTTGAACTAAGTAGAGAATTAGATTGATCAGGCAAAGACAGGTCCCATCACGGTCGCCAAACCTGTTATCATCGCAAAATTTTTAACTTTTGCGAGTCAAACTGACCTTTGAAAAGTTTTTGAAAATAACTCGCCTCCGTTTTAAAATGCGGGAAAATTTCGTAGAATGGGACTCGCCTGTCGGTACGAGGTTCGACCGTTCCTGCCACCTTTAACAGGGGTAATCGAACCAAGGATCAATCTTATACTCTGCTCTATTCAACTTGTCTAAACCATATTCTAATTTCTAAATGCACATAGAATCAGGCATGTGCTATGAATTTCTAAAAATGCCCATTTGAAAACATGATGTTTGCTTTGAATAACTGAAACACTTAGAATAGATATCACATGGAAAATCGTGAATTGGGATTTGAAATGCTGTATTTGAGAAAGTGAAAATTGATTTCTGAAGTATATAAGAGATTTTTGTGAAAATCGATTTTGAGAAATATGAAATAACTTTGAAAAACTTGATTTCTTTGAATTCAAACTTTGAAATTGAAAATCTAACTTAGAAAATCGAATTTGGAACTTGGGAAATACTTGAAATATCATTGGCAAATCCATATTTTGAGAAAATTGATTTTTGATAAGACTTAGGAAATTTTGAAGAATTTGATTTCTTTGACTTGGAATTTGAATTGGAATTGGAAAATGCATGAAATGAATGAATATGGGTTTGAGGAATTGAGAAATACTTTTTGTATTTTTGAGAAATGCAGTGCATTTTGAAGTTAGCCTAAGAGTGTAGGCTGAATGTGGCTAATGTGAAGATCATAAATCTACGTATCATTCGCATTCTGACTATGGCCATAAATACAAATTCCGCCAAGTTTATAAACTTCATAGAAGCTAGTGCATGTGTCATTAGTGTAGACCATGGTGAATTTATAAAAACATGCATGAATCATCATCCATCACACATTAACATTATTAAAAAAATATAAGCTATATGCAATGCAACCTAAGCTAAGCAGGAAATGTAAATTCTTATTCCAAAGTTTAATTACAAATTACATCACTATTGAAATTTAAATACATGAAAAATAAAGTCTTCAATGTACCTGCAAAACTAGAAAACTTTGTTAATGAAAATATGTTGGCTTTTCTAGATTTATCCAACAATATCAGGAAATTGTTGGATTTTGCTAGATATAAGCCTTTTTGCCATGATTTCCTTAAATCAAAATGATAAAATATGAAGAAATAATAAAGGTAAAATATGAAATTTCGAAATTGGGGTCAAAATGACCAAAATACCCCTAATAACAAGACTATGGCCTTGAAATTAGGGTTTTTAGAAAGATATTTTGATAAAATGCAAGTTTTGAAATTTGAATGGAATAAACTAAAACCAAATATGCTATGACATGATTAAAAATATGAAATTAGGGTTAGGGATTTCGAAATTTAGGTCAAATGACCAAATTGCCACCGATAGCAAGACTATGGCCTTGAAATCAGGGTTTTTAGAAATAGATTTTGGTAAAAACTTAGGTTTTATGCACTAAATGAAATCAAATGAGCACAAAATTAAACCTAAAGCATCCTAATATGATTATGAACATGATTAAACCCTGAAAATATATGCTTATGCACAAAAATCCAATAATATCGCAAAAACTGTGATTTTAGCAGTGTTTTTGGATCTTTCAGGAACCCGGTTTTGCAATTTGCTTAATTCAGCCATCAAATGGATTCCAAAATCCATAAAAATTGGTACCTGCACTTGTTATAACCCTAATGTCGAATTGGAATCATAAAAATAATTGTTTGACATTAAATTAATCCAAAAATTGCATTAAACCCTAAAAATATGCTATTTTTGACCTAATTCACCAACCAGTCTCAGTCCAAGACCTGAACCAGGGGTCAAATCTCCATAAAAATTTATGAAATTTTACAGAGACTAACTAAGAATAAAAACAGAAATTTCCCAATTTACATATCAGAAAAATCATCTCTGGTTAGGGAGAAACCCTTCCGGCAATCTGAGCTAAAATATATCACTCTTAATAGGGATTAAAACGGCTACTTCAGATTGAAAATATAGACATAAATAGAAATCCTAAACAAAAATCTCTGAAATTTTAGTGGTGAACAGTAGTCAGAAAAATAGCAATACTCACTTTTTACAGATCTAGAATCGGGTCTGTGGTTTGGGATTTATGACTAACAATTAGGGTTTTGGTAAACCCTAACGAGTTTTAAATTTAAAAACAGATTCTCTAAAAAAGAAAAATACTAAACAGTGATAAAAAAATTCGAAAATTTTACAGCAGACAGATCTACTCAATGTGAATCCATATCACTTTACAGATCTAAAATCGGATATAAGATGAGAGAAATATAATCATAGCAAGTTACCTTCTTGATTTTAACCATGATTTTAAAGCTTTAAAAACCCGATTTGATGTCTGATTTTTTTGACAGGGTTCCCAGGTCCAAAACCTCTGATTTTTCTACAGTAACTCAATAACTCATGCATGTATCACATATAAAAAAATCAGAAATAAACAATCAGTACTTCAATCCGAAATAATATTATCTTTACTGTTCTAAACCTAAAACACACAGAAATTTAAGAAACTTGGAAAACCATGCATTAACTAATGTAAATCAATAAAATAAACCATAAAACAGCAAATAAAAATTATTTTTATGCTATAGAACGTAAAACAAACATGAATAAACCATGAAAATAAAATAAAAACAGGGAATCAATGGCTGGAATTTGATATCACCTTTAAAACATAGATTTAACCCATTAAAAAGGGTAAATCATATATTTTATTGGTTAATAATGTAAAGAATCATATTAAAATCAATTCTAATGGATTAAAATCCTTGTAAATCCCCCAAAACAGGGTTAGATCACCTTCTTGGATTGTTCTTGCTGATTCTTGATGGTTCTTGAGGTGAAACCATGGTTGGATCTTCATAAGGAGGGGTGTCCAAGCCTAGATCTAGGTTTAAATCATGAAAAATACTAAATAAAATATTAAAAATTGAAGAAATTATTTACCTTGGAGTTGCAGCAATGGAGGAAGGCTGGAGAGGAGAGAGAAGCTCCAAGAATCCAATAGGAGGTGGCTGGAAAATTTGTCCCCCCTATAGCCCCTTTTTATAGAAAATTTTCAGGTTTTTAAAAAAAATGGAAATTTTGGAAATTTTGGACTCTAAAGGGGGGGAGATTTTGGGGTGTAGTTACCATCCTACCCCTAGCCTAAATTATCCTATTTAATACCTAATTAACCCCTAGACTCTCTTAAAAAATCCCCAAATGTAATGCCACTTGGCATTTTCTACATTTGGCTTTTTAAAACACCTTTAAAAACCTTTAAAAACACTAGTTTTAAAAACTAACTTTCAAAAATGAGTTTTTCAAAATGGTTTTGACTCTTCTAAACCTCTAACACTAACCAAGACATCAACTAACCCTAGTCTATCCCTGACTGACTCGAATATGGCACCACCCCGAGTGGGCCCTACTTGAGTTTTTCAAAAAGTGATTTTAAAACTTGAAATTGAAGGAGTTTTCAAAAGGATTTTCAAAAGAAATTTTAAAATTAGAATTTTTGAAATGGCATAGGGTTCTAACTGAGTTAGAATTCCTCTGGACATGGTGTCAACTGAGTGGGCCCACATCGAATTTTGAAAATTTTGAAATAAACACTGAAAATGGCTTTGAAAAAGGCTTAAAATTGACATTTGAAATTCAAGATCTTTGAAAATAGGGTCTCAAGCGAACTGGAACTCCGAGTTAGAGTCCTGAACTCTTAGGACTCTGAGATTTTAAATTTTAGAATTCAAGTGTAAAATTTTTTGAAAGATTTTATCAAGAAATGATGAAATAAGTCAGAAAACACAGTCAAGGTTAGACTCACTACAAGAAAATTGTTAATTAGCGACGGATTTTTCCCGTCGCTACTTAGCGACAGATTAGCTAGAGATAGAATCTGTCGCTAATTTGCGACGGATTAGCGAAGAAACGACTTTTATCGCTAATCTGTCGCTACTTAGCGACGGATTAGCGACTGCATGTTTTTGTCGCTACTTTTGATTACAAGAACACCATTTTAGCGACGGATTTAGAGAGGGAACTCTGTCGTCGCTAATCCGTCGCTCATTAGCGACGGATTAGCGACAGTATATATTTCGTCGCGGTTTTTGTATTTTGATTTAGCGACGGTTTAGCGACGGAATGTTTCCGTCGCTAAGCCGTCGCTAAATATCGCGTAAATCCCTAATCCCATCCCTCTTTCTCTTTTCCCTGTTTCTCTGTATTGCTCCCTCCCGCCCGTCGGCTCTCGCCACCGTCCGGCCACCGCCGCTCGCCAGCCGCCGCTCCCCGTCCACCGCTCGCCAGCCGGCACTCGCCAGCTGCCGCTCCCCGTCAACCTCCCGCCACCGTCCGGCGAAGCGCAGGTAATATTCTTCTTCTTCTTCTTCTTCTTCTTCTAAACGCAGGGGGTACGCCCCTTCCCTGCCGGAAACGGAGGGGGTTTAACCCCCTGCCGTGCTTTTCGGCAGGGGGGGTCGACCCCCTGCGTTTTCGGCAAGGGGGGTCGACCCCCTGCCTATGGCGGTGCCGCACTGCCGGCCTCCAGCCCGATCCGGAGGAGGAGGTTCGCCTGTTGTGCATCTTCAACGTGCGGTCCCGGTACATTCTGCCGCTGCCGCAGGGGTACTATGGCAATGCCTGATAGTAATCCCGGCAGCTGTCTCGATAGCGGCGAAGCTCTGTGCGAACCCACTAGGTTATGCGGTGGAGCTCGTGAAGAAGGCCAAGGAGGAGGTGACAGACGAGTACATGAGGTCAGTGGCGGACCTCATGGTGCTCAAGGGCCGGCCTAACATCACGGTGGTCCGCACCTTCGTGGTCTCGGACATCAGGCATGCCGGGTTCAGCGAGCTGGACCTCGGCTGGGGAATGCCGGTGTACGGCGGTCCAGCCAAGGGCAGTGACGGCCCAATCCCCGGCTTGGTTAGCTTCTACGTCAACTCCAAGAATAACGAAGGGGGAGAAGGGATGGTGATCCCGATTTCCTTGCCTGCTCCAGCTATGAAGATCTTTGAACGGGAGCTCAAAAAGATGCTGTACGGACCCGCCCCGGATCAAAAGTCCACAGAACCTGTTTTTATCTTATCTGCTTTGTGAATAAAGATCAATTCATTGCCAAACAAATTTGTTATGAGATACCTACGTTGCCTATGTGATCTGTTTTGAAAAGAATTTTTGTTATGGATACCTATGCTGCCCATGTGATCTCTTTTTAAAAAAAATTTGTTATGAGATACCTACGTTGCATATGTGATCTGTTTTGAAAAGAATTTTTGTTATGGATACCTATGCTGCCCATGTGATCTCTTTTTAAAAAAAAAAAAAGTTATTATGTGATCCCTATGTTGTCCATGTGATTAGCTTGAAAAAAAATTTGTAATATGTGTATATAAGATGTCCATATGGTTTTAAGTGTAGTTTGCATATATGTTGTCCATATGGATTTTAAGTTGAATTTTTTTTTGTAATGTATATATACAAGTTGTCCATGTTGTTCAATTTGTTAGTTTGTTAATGTCTACTGGTAGTTAGTTTTACTTCAATTTGTTTTCTTGAAATCTGGTTAGTTAGAGTATTTCAATCTATTAGTCTTTTATAATTATATTTTTCTTAGATAGATTGGTATTTAATGTTCTCACAATCAGTTAGTTAGATTAGGGCTATTTGAATTCTTTATGATAGTGGTGGTTAAACGGAGTTCACATCTTTTCTAGTAAACTAATTGATTGATTTACTATTCCTTTGGTAAGTAGTTCAGATTAGAAATTGTCTATGACTTTATGTTAGTCGACTGGTTCAACATGTTATAGCTGGTTTGTTAAATTAGCATCTTCTAGTTAGATTTGGCTTAACATATATACTATTTTTCTTTTCTCTTCTTTCAATTAGTTAGAGTTGTTTTAATTTGTTTTAATTTTTTTAGTTAGTGTTTCATCTTGTTTCATGATTAGTTAGTTTGTTACTTAATTTGTTTTGTTTTTGTGCAGATTTTTCAACGGAACCAACTCGTGCTCGGCCACCTGTGGTAAGTAAATGACAAAAACAATGCAAATCGGGTAAATACCCGTGGTGAGTAAGTGATGCAAACGTATCACATGTTATTTAATTTATTGAATGCAGCACTTTATTGTTCACACACTCACTTAGTTGTTGATATCTAGGACTGCTTTGTTGGAGTTCGGAGATCATGCTGAGCATGATTTTAATGTAGAAATATGGAAGTGTTCTTATTTTTGGAGTACGGAGTCCATGCTAAGCATGGTAGTAGTTAGTGAGATATTGAAGTGTGTTTGCTGCAGGTACATGTTTGCCATTTATTTGATATGAATGATTATGATGTATTGCAATGTTTGATGTAATTGTATCCATGCTTGCATGTAGTTACTTTCAATTTGATTTTGACTTCCATGTGAAATTTTATAATAAAAGCATGCTTCAAATGATTGTATCATGTCATTAATAGTTTGCACATGAAAATATTAAGTTATCAATGCATGCATCAAAATTCTTGTTATTGTTTGACATAGTATATTGCATGATAAATTTGATATTTTCTTCATCGTCGCATTCTGATTGTTTTTTTCTTAATTCGTTAGGATACTATTCGTAACATCATACGACAGAATGACTGCAAACCGTGAATGGATGTACCGTAGGATAGTGGACAATGAGTTATCGCATGAATATATGGATGGTGTCGATAGTTTTATTGAATTTGCAACGGCGAGTGTGAGTACGGTAGATCCCACAGGTCAAATTAGGTGTCCCTGCAAGATTTGTAAGAATAATCGATTTGTAGAACCTCATGGCGTTAGACATCACCTATACAGGAAGGGTTTTGTGAGTGATTATCAGAACTGGGCGTTTCATGGAGAAGAATTTAGAAACGATTTTGATGCACGGGTGAATGTGGTGCACGATAATCCATATACGAATTTGATATTTGATGCTGCAGGAACAGAACTGGGTTCTGCTATGAGTTCTAGTGATGTAAGAACTGTCGTAGATGAAGAATCACCAAACGATGCAGCTAGTAGATTTTATGATTTACTTAAAGATGCTGATGAGCCACTTTGGAACGGTTGTGAGAGTCACACTATCTTGTCTGCAGTTCTTCAACTAATGAATTTGAAGTCCGAGTATAATTTGAGTCAATCATGTTTTGACCGTTTGTGCATGATTGTGAAGAGTATGTTGCCTAAAGATGAGAAATTGCCACAAAATTTCTATCGTGCGAAAGTTATGGTCAACGCTCTAGGTATGGGTTACAAAAAGATTGATGCTTGTCCAAATCACTGCATGTTGTATTTCAAGGAGCAGGAAAACGACATATCATGCCCGTCATGTGGGCATCCTCGGTTCAAGCCAAAGACAAGAGGCAATGGTAGCACGAGATCAAAGGAAGTTTCATACAAGTCGCTCCGCTACTTTCCTATCACTCCTAGATTGCAGCGATTGTATATGTCTTCAAAGACAGCTAAACACATGAGATGGCATGCAAATAAAGTTCGACACGATGAAAACAAGATCACGCATCCTGTTGACGCTGAAGCTTGGAAGCACTTTGATCATACTCATCAGAACTTCGCAATGGAAGTGCGAAATGTTAGACTCGGTCTATGTACAGATGGATTTAATCCATTTGGGGGTAGATCAACTCCATACTCATGCTGGCCAGTATTTGTAACTCCATACAACCTTCCACCAAGCTTGTGTATGAAACGTCCAAATCTTTTCTTGTCTCTGTTGATCCCTGGTCCGACCTCACCTGGCCAAAATCTTGATGTATATCTAAGGCCATTGATTGATGAATTAAAAGTACTGTGGGATGACGGTGTTACCACGTATGATGCCCACAAAAAACAAAATTTCAACATGAAGGCTGCTGTTCTATGGACAATCAGTGACTTCCCTGCATATGGTATGTTATCTGGTTGGAGCACACATGGGAGGTTGGCTTGTCCGTACTGCATGGAGGATTCCAAAGCTTTTAGATTGAGGCATGGAAGGAAGCCTTGCTGGTTTGATTGCCATCGTCGATTTCTACCCAGCGATCATCCGTTCCGACGTCAAAAGAATGCATTTACAGCAGGCACAACTGAAATGGAAGGTCCATCCTCAAGATTGTCTGGCATAGAGATTTTAAGAAGATTGCGATACTTTCCAGATGTATTAACAGATGCCCGCAGTCCTACACCCTTCCGTGGATTTGGGAAGGAACACAATTGGACGAAAAAATCTATTTTTTGGGAACTACCGTATTGGCCGACCCTATTGATACGACATAATTTGGATGTGATGCATGTAGAGAAAAATGTGTTTGATAATGTGTTCAATACAGTAATGAATATTAAAGGAAAAACGAAGGATAATCCGAAGGCCCGTATGGATTTAAAATTAATATGTAAAAGACCAGAATTGGAACTCAAAGAGTATAATGGCAAAGTACTGAAACCAAAGGCGAAGTACGTGCTCGGACCTGATCAAATAAAACATGTATGTCAATGGTTGAGACAACTGAGATTTCCAGATGGATATGTCTCTAACATTGCTCGGGCTGTGAAGATTGACGATGGACAGTTATATGGGTTGAAGAGCCATGATTGTCATATCTTTATGCAACGATTGATACCCCTAGCATTCCATGATATGTTAGACAAACCTATATGGGGGGTATTGTCTGAGTTGAGCGGATTTTTCAGAACATTGTGCGCATCGGAGGTCATTGTATCAGATGTAAAGAATCTCGAGGACTCTGTCATCACCACTGTTTGTCTGTTAGAAAAGATATTTACGCCAGCATTTTTCGATGTTATGGAACATTTGATCATACATTTGCCATATGAACTAAGGGTTGGTGGCCCTGTGCAATATCGATGGATGTACCCATTTGAAAGGTATATGTTTTTTTATATTTGTCTCTTTAATGACAGATATTTAAAATTTGAAATGTATATTCTTGTCAGATGCATGTTCGACCTAAAAAAAAAGGTTCGTAATAAAGCAAGAGTAGAAGGCTCTATTTGTGAGGCGTACACTTTAGAAGAGATTTCAAATTTCTCATCTATGTACTTCGAACCTCATATTTCAACACGTTACACATGCCCGCCCCGTAACGATGATGGAGAACAAGTAACTGTAGCTGACAAGCTGTCGATATTTCAACGACTTGGGCATGCATTTGGTAGTTGCCGATCAAGGCTATTGACAGATCGAGAGCAAGATGCAGCACACATCTATATTCTTTTTAATTGTTCAGCGATCGACCCATACATTGAGTAAGTATATGTATATGCAACTCAATTATAAATCCTTTTATGTTCTATATGTGGATACATGGCTCGGTAATATAAGTATTTGTGGTTTGCAGACGATTTGATCTGGAGTTGCAAAGCAAAGTTTCACATCTCACTAATGCAGAAGTACAAAAAGAACGTGAAACTAAGTTTGTGGAGTGGTTGAAACAGTTGGTAAAGAAGCTAACATAAATTTTGTACTTATAAACAACATTAAGTTACTTAATTGATCGTGATCACAATAATTGTTTATGTCTGTGCGTAGGTTCGCCATGGTGATGTTAAAGATCAAGGAATATGTGATTTAGAAAATGGTCCGACCAAAGTTGTGCAATGCTACAACGGGTATATCGTAAATGGTTATCGATTCCATACAAAAGACTACGGTATAAACAAATCAACGATAAATAGTGGCGTGTGTGTCAAGGGTAGCAGCTACGGTGAAAATGAACATGATTACTACGGTGTTATAGAGGAAATAATGGAGTTGACTTACTTAGGCATGAATAACAGGGTTACGGTATTCAAGTGTCATTGGTTTGATCCAACTGCAACAAGACTCGACAAAGCTTCAGGCATTGTGGAGGTGAATCATAAATCCAGGTTTGGAACATATGAACCATTCATATTAGCCTCGCAAGCTCAACAAGTTTATTATACTTCATATCCGAGTATAAAAAAGTCAGATAGAAATGAATGGTGGGCAGTTTGCAAGGTGAAATCCAAACTATACCCCGAGTATGATCAGTTACAAGAAGATGAGTTAGCTGAAGACAGTGATTACTATCAATCAGATGATGTCTGTGACTTCGCTTATGGTCACGATGTTGCGCATGATATGCATGTCATATCTCCATTGGCTGATGAAACATTCATAGAGGAATGTGATCCAAATGATGTACCAAGTGGATGGGCAAACAATGAAGAAGAAGAAGAAGAAGAAGAAGAAGAAGAAGAAGAAGAAAGTCAAACTAGTGACGAGGAAGAATTCTCAAGCTAGTGAGCAAAATCTTATACTAGAAACCTCTATTTAAATGCATTGTAATACTTGATGTGAGTTGTATTGCAATACTTGGTGTGAATGATTAAAAATTTTATTTCAATGTATTGTAATACTTGATACGAATGATTCGAATGCATTGTAATACTTGATGTGAATGATTTCAATTATCTGAATGTATTATAATTTATGCAATTAACGAATGATTTGAATTAGTGCAATACTTGATGTCAATGATTTGAATTATTTGAATGCATTGCAATGCTTGATGTGAATGACTTGAATGCATTGTAATACTTGATGTGAATTATTTGAATGTATTGTATGACATATGTTATTTGTTAGAATATGGTTCGTAGAGGTTATAGTGGTCGCTCATCCAGTAGTAGCCAGGCTCAACCTTCATCTTCACGGGCTCCTGTGATAGGTATATCATATAACTAATTAGATGCTTGATTAGTTCAAATGCACATTCTGAGAACTTGGTGTGTATTTTTTTACAGATGATGTTGCGCCTGTACACGACCCACCTACACCAGTTGATCGCACAAGTCAACAGCCAACACAGGAAACAGGGTCTTCACAGGCTGGCACAAGAAGACTCATTCGAATAGTGTATATCGATAATCGACCGTAAGTATTTTGTTTTCAATTATTGCATATCTTTTAAATATTTTATATTGATATTTACTGTGTAACAATTCATGTGCAGCACGAGGTTTGAGCCACAAAAAGTAGTACGGGAGATTAGGAATTCACTTCTTCAACATCTACTAGGACCAGTTGCTCAATGGAAAGAGTACCCAAAGGAGGTATTAGACAGATTGTGGTCCTCATTCATGGTATACAGTTGTTCCTCATAGTTAATGTGTTTCATATTTAATTTATTTAAGCAATGTCTACTAACTTTCTGAAAATATTTGTAGGCTTCGAATCGCTTTGCAACTACGGTGGAAGAAAATGATGCAAGGAAGGTGTGGCAGAAGGTGGCTGCCAATCGATTTGCAGACATGCTGCACACTATGAAGACTGCAGCAAAAAAAGCATCTGGCGTAGTAGATGATCCATTATTGTGGAAGGGCCATGGTCCTATTACTATCAGGAGAGATTACTGGGATGAAATGTGCGATATGTGGGCGGGAGATGCATTTAAAAATCGCTCTGCGAAGGCTTCACAAAATCGATCGAAGATGCCCGAAGCCCATCTACACACAGGTGGATCTAAGACATTTGGGAGCCACCTAAAGAAAATGGTAACTCATCAATATATAATATTAATTTTATAAGTATAGTTGCAAATTTGTGTACTAAATCTTTTATCATTTAACTTCGCAGAAAGCAGAAAAAGGAGGCAGTGTACCATATAAGGATGTGTTTGTAGAAACACATAAACGGAAGACCATGGGAGTCTTCGTATCAGAGAAGGCGAGAACGACAACGGTATGTATTAATTCTATTAATAATCATTGCAATATATATGCAAGTCATCATAATGTTATCATTAATTATTAATGAATACTTTAAACATTATTTTGTAGGAGGCATATGAGCAACAAATGGTAGAGCGATATGGTGAAGACGCTACTCAGCATCCATCATTTGATCCTACAGCATGGGTGACTGCAGCAGGTGAACCCAAAAAAGGTCGCGTGTTCGGGTTTGGGAGTAATATGAACACTTCACCAGTTATTGGTTCTTCCAGTTACGGCTCACCAACTTCTTGCGCCGACATAAGCTCCAAGCAGCCGACTATTCTTTCCGGTGATGATGTACGCGAGATCATTAATGAATCACTGAATAACTACTTCCAATACACCGTCGCCCCCTTTCTCCGAAATGAGATCAAGGCCGCTGTTCAGGATAGGGGATCTTCGATTCCAGGTCCCTCTCAGGTATAATCACATATATAGTTTTTTTGACTATCTTAAAGCACATCTGAGCATGGTAGAATCACATATAGAGTTTTTCTAGATGCCTTAGAACACATATGAACATGCTATAATCACATATTCAATTTTTTTACTGCCTTAGCACACATATGAGCATGATAGAATCACATATAAAATTTTTGGCTTTGCCTGCCTTAGAGCACATATGAGCATGCTATATTCACATATTCAATTTTTTTACTGCCTTAGCACACATACGAGCATGATCGAATCACATATATAGTTTTTTGCCTGCCTTAAAGCACATCTGAGCATGGTAGAATCACATATAGAGTTTTTTTATATGCCTTAGAACACATATGAACATGCTATAATCACATATTCAATTTTTTGACTGCCTTAGCACACATATGAGCATGATAGAATCACATATATATATATTTAACTTTTTGTCTGTCTTAGAGCACATATGAGCATGATAGAATCACATATAAAGTTTTTTTGATTGCATTAGAACACATATGAGCATGCTATAATCACATATTCAGTTTTTTGACTGCCTAAGAACACATATGAGCATATTATAATCACATATTCTGTTTTTTGACTGCCTTAGCACACATATGAGCATGCTATAATAAAATATAGAGTTTTTTAACTGCCTTAGAACACATATGAACATGTTATATATCATTTATGATAGAATCACATATAAAATTTTTGGCTTTGCCTGCCTTAGAGCACATATGAGCATGCTATATTCACATATTCAATTTTTTTACTGCCTTAGCACACATACGAGCATGATCGAATCACATATATAGTTTTTTGCCTGCCTTAAAGCACATCTGAGCATGGTAGAATCACATATAGAGTTTTTTTAGATGCCTTAGAACACATATGAACATGCTATAATCACATATTCAATTTTTTGACTGCCTTAGCACACATATGAGCATGATAGAATCACATATAGAGTTTTTTTATTGCCTTAGATCACACATGAGCACATGATAGAATCACATATAGTGTGTAATTTATTTCATTATATTTTGTTTATCAATACTGACTGTTCTTTTCTTGTGTAGGCTGCTAGCGATAATCAGGGTAGTGGAGCTGAAGGGACAGATAAAGACAATGAACAAGAAGACGCACAAAATCTTGGCGATGATTAGAGGACTTTGTTGAAGAAGTTCTATTTTTTTTATTTTTCCTAATTGTAATTGTTGAATTGTAAATAATTAAACTTCTTAGTTTTAAGGTGGAATGATTAATTATTATAGATACTTGTTATATGAATTTTTTTGTGTGGTTTGTTTTTTATTTACAGGAAATATAAATTGTACAGGAAATATAAATTGTACAGTTCTCCGTAATTAATTTTTAAATAAATTTTTTTTGATTTTTTTTCATTTTTGCGACGGATTAGCGACGGATGATTCCGTCGCTATTCATATTATTCTAGCGACGGCTTAGCGACAGAATTAAATCCGTCGCCACGCCGTGGTCGCCGTTTAGTACCGGCGGATTGGCGACGGAATGTAGCGCTCGTTATTCCGTCGCAATTAGCGACGGACTTGGCGACGGAATTATTCCGTCGCCAGTTAGCGTCGAAATATTCGCGACGTAAGCATACTGTCGCCGCGTTGTCGCTAATCCGTCGCTAACATGGTTAGCGACGGATTAGCGACGGAAGGTGGTCGTCACTAATCTACTGCTTTGTTGTAGTGACTCCTAACTCAACCGAACTCTAAAATAGAATCCTGAACTAACTGGACTATGTAAAATGACCTAAATTTTGAAAATAATCGAAAAAGACTGAAAATGGAAGTAAAACAGACTTAAAAACCAGACTCCTGACCGGATTAGGACTCTGAGACAGAGTCCTGATCGGACTGAAACTTTCAAAGATTTGAGAAATTTGATGAATAGAGGAATTCAGAAGCGACACCACCTCAATGGGTCTCATCTGTGAATTGAAATCGATTAAAATTTGAATTTGAAATGAATCCAGATTGTTTTCTGAGAAAATATTTCGAAATATAAAGTCATGGGGTTGGAAAATGACAGAGTATTGAATAAAAACCCAGGTTTTGAAATTGATTTTGAAATAAAAGCTTTTAAAATTCAAATCTGGATTGAATGTTTTGAAATAGGAGTGCTGGATCTCGAAAATGAAATGCAATGACATGCAATGCTATGCAATGCGATGGAATGATATGCAGAATACATGCAATGATATGCAATGACACATGAAATGGACAAACACTGGATGAGGGTGAAAATTTGGTGTGTTTACATCTGTGCATTTAGATCTTTAGGATAAATTCTTAGATGATATTTAGGCAAAGCAAAAGGCATAGATTCGATCCTTGGTTCGATTACCCCTGGTAAAGGCGCCAAGAACGGTCGAACCTCGTACCGACGAGCGAATCCCATCTCTCCACCTTCCCGCAACATTTTCAAAACGGCGGCGAGTAATTTCTAAATATTTTTAAATCAAGGTCAAGTGAGACCGCGCAAAATAGTTCATCTTCTCTCTTTCTTTCTTTCTTTTCTCTTCTCTCTTTCTCTTTTTCTTTCTTTTATTCTTCTCCCTTCAAAACGGAGGAAAATAGAGGTTAGAAAAGGAAAAGAGAAGGAAGAGAGAGAAACAACGAGAGAGGAAAAATTTTGCGATGATCACAATTTTGGCGACCGTGATGGGACCCGTCTTCGTCTGGTTGAATCTATGCCTTTTGCTTTGCTTTAATATTTTCTAAGTCTTTATTCTTTTATGTCAGCTACATTTTCCATGCAAACCTTAGGAGCCTAGACTCTGTCCTAAGCTGACATCATTGCATATAGGATCTAAGTATGGTTTGGTAGGACTATATTGAGGAGATTATTCTATGTTCACATTAGATGTAAGTTTTAAATACAACTCTCCTCAATTCTAGGGATTGAATGCAAAACAATGTATGCAAGTGTATGCTTCTCTTTATTTTAATCTATCTCTTTAGGACTTGCATTAGAGCCTTCTGGTTTTATTGCATGTTGATCATATTTTTAAAACATCCCTACCTATATTGTCCCGGTCTTCACGTTGCTGGGCTGTCTCACTGAACCATAGTTCGGGAGAGAGCCTCACAACTGGACCACTTATTTGGGTTCACGCCCCCCTACCATGTACCTAAGGGCCATAGTCCGAGGTATATCGGTAGGTGCTCAAGGATGTTGGGAAGCCTTTTACCTTAGAACCGGAGAGATATCTTTATATGCCACGTACTTCGAACTTCGGCTTGAGTATATCGGCATACCTTGATGGAAATCAGATGATCTAAATCTTAGAGTTAGGATTAAGATCCTATTTGCCATTTCAAATATTGCATATAGAGTCAGCTTTAGGGAGTGCTATTTGTGCATCCTTGCTTGTATGTCTGCGATTGAATGATATTATATATGTATATGTGTCTTCCTTATATTTTACAAAACCCTGGGTATATATTATTCAAAATTCCCTCTTTTAAAAAACCCAGGTGTATTGCCTTTTCTTAAAGATTTCTTCAAAATCTTTTTGATCCTGCTTGCTATTTTTCAAAAATTTTAAATCCTTGTCATCTTTCAAAATTTGTTTTCCTCCATCATGAGAGAAATGATATTGCCTATGAGGATTTTCAAAATCATAAAATCTCAAAAAGTTTCTGCAAAAGTCTTCAAAAAGTTCAAATATTTTGATTTAAATCCCTTTTAAATAAACTAACATGTTGATTTTCCTTTTTCAAATTAGGTTTTGAAAACCATTTGTCTTCAAAATCATCACCTCATGTTTTCTCTTTCAAAACTGGTTTTTAAACCACTATCTTCGAAATCAAACCTCATGATGATCTCTCATGATGATTCTCCTTTTTAAAGGATCAGATCTCGCGCTGATCGTTCTTCTTACAAATGAATTTTCCTCCCAAAAATGATTTTTTTCACCTATCTTTTAAATAAACATTTTTTTTTTCAAGATCCCATATGCAGGCAGGATCAGAAAACTCCTTTTTCTCAAATCTTATAAAATTTCAGTTAAATTTTTGGTATTTTTTATATGTTTCATTCATCTTATTCATATTTTTATCAAGTTTACATCAATTTTATCAAGTTTATCAATATTTCCTTAGTTCTATTAAATTTTATCAATTCTTGTTCCCTTTCAGGTTAAGGGATAAACCTGATGCCTCTTTCCCATGAGGTATTTCCTTTATTCTTATTTTCCCGCTCAGGTTAAGGGATAAACCTGACCCTCGTTGTTCGAGGTGTTCCCATTCAGGATAAGGGATAATCCTGAGACCCCTTGTAGGAGCAATGGCGCTACCTATGAGGATTCTTTTGTAAATACAAGTTTTGTCGATCTTTGTTGATTTTCTAGATTTATATCAATTTCCCTGCATTAAATTTTCTTAAAATCTATTCTTTTTCCCATTCAGGATAAGGGATAATCCTGAAACCCCTCGTAGGAGCAATAACGCTACCTACGAGAATTCTTTTGTAAATACAAGTTTTGTCAACCTTTATTGATTTTTTCTTCACCTTCTTAAATTCTATTCTTTTTCCCATTCAGGATAAGGGATAATCCTGAAACCCCTTGTAGGAGCAACAACACTACCTATGAGGATTCTTTTGTAAATACAAGTTTTGTTAATCTTTATCGATTTTCTAGATTTATATCAATTTCTCTTCACCTTCTTAAATTTTATTCTTTTTCCCATTCAGGATAAGGGATAATCCTGAAACCCCTCGTAGGAGCCACAACGCTACCTATGAGGATTCTTTTGTAAATACAAGTTTTGTCAATCTTTGTTGATTTTCTAGATTTAAATCAATTTTCCTTCATTAAATCTCTTTAAATTCTATTCTTTTTCCCATTTCAGGATAAGGGATAATCCTAAGATCACTCATAGGGGCAACCATGCTACCTGTGAGAAATTCTTTTTACAAAAATAAATCAATTTCCTCAAATGTTCTACATTTAAAAAAAAAAAAGTTCTATATCCTTTTGTTTTCTCAAAGTTTATTCTTTTTATATTCCCCGTCACATACCTGGTCCATCTAAATCATAGATCATAAATTCTAAATCTTGTCATATCCCTTCTAAAGTCAAGTCTCAGGTTATCTCTTCATAAAATCTTCTATTTCCCCTTCAGGTTAAGGGATAAACCTGAATCATTCTTTTCCTAAATTCTCATCAAATGTCTATTCCATTTCCCCCTTCAGGTTAAGGGATAAACCTGAATCATTCTTTTTCTAAATTCTCTTCAAAATGTGTATTCTATTTTCCCTTCAGGATAAGTGATAATCCTGAAACCCCGACCATTCCTCTTGCTTCGATCTCTAAATATTTTAAATAGGCCGATCTCCTTCCCGACTCTCAGTTGGAAAACCTAGTGTTCGCATTGGTTATTTTGCTAAAATTTTCAAATCTAAAGATCAAGTTCATCAGTCCTCGTGCTGTTTGTCTCTCAGAAAGTCTCAATCTTAAATCAAGTCGTTAAATGAAATGTCCCAGCTACTTCGCTGGTCGTTAAATGATTAAATGAAATGTCCCAGCTACTTCGCTGGTCGCTAAATGAAATGTTCCAACTACTTCGTTGGTCGCTAAATAAAATGTTCCAACTACTTCATTGGTCGCTAAATAAAATGTCCCAGCTACTTCGCTGGTCGCTAAATGAAATGTCCCAACTACTTCGTTGGTCGCTAAATAAAATGTCCCAGCTACTTCGCTGGTCGTTAAATAAAATGTTCCAGCTACTTCGCTGGTCGCTAAATGAAACATCCCAGTTACTTCGTTGGTCGCTAAATGAAATGTCCCAGCTACTTCGTTGGTCGCTAAATGAAATGTCCCAGTTACTTCGCTGGTCGCTAAATGAAATGTCCCAGCTACTTCGCTGGTCGCTAAATGAAATGTCCCAGTTACTTCGCTGGTCGCTAAATGAAATGTCCCAGCTACTTCGCTGGTCGCTAAATGAAATGTCCCAGCTACTTCGCTGGTCGTTAAATGAAATGTCCTAGCTACTTCGCTGGTCGTTAAATAAAAGGTCCCAGTTTTTACTGGTCGCTAAATGAAATGTCCCAGCTACTTCGCTGGTCGCTAAATGAAATGTCCCAGCTACTTCGCTGGTCGTTAAATGAAACGTTCCAACTCCTTCGTTGGTCGCTAAATAAAATGTTCCAGCTACTTCGCTGGTCGCTAAATGAAATGTTCCAGCTACTTCGCTGGTCATTAAATGAAATGTTCCAGCTACTTCGCTGGTCGCTAAATGAAATGTTCCAGCTACTTCGCTGGTCATTAAATGAAATGTTCCAGCTACTTCGCTGGTCGCTAAATGAAATGTTCCAACTCCTTCGTTGGTCGTTAAATGAAATGTCCCAGCTACTTCGCTGGTCATTAAATGAAAGGTTCCAGCTCCTTCGCTGGTCGTTAAATGAAAGGTTTCAGTTTTACTGATCAGAACGTCCAAAATCATAAATTGCAACTAAAGGTCGCATCAAAATCTATTTTGGGTGAGTATTTCACATAGAAGTCATGAAAACTTTGCCAATTTGCTAAAAATATTTGTTGATTACAAATAAATCTTACTGCACAAAAGAATTACCTCGGATTACCTCGAGTATTTTCTTCATAAAAGATGAAACTCTTTGCGAAAGAGAGGTAAAATTCAAATCTTTTTCCTGTTGATCAACCAAAAGGATGAAAGAAATATCCTCGGTATGATTAGTGAAATAAATATTCGATGATATTGAAAAGCCGAAAGCGAATTGATATTGATTATAGCTATGATGCATGTTTAAAGACGATTTCCTGGCAATTAGACAGCGGAAATATCCTGAGCCATAAAAGAATTCACTTAATCCATATCACCTTATCCAGTTTAAAACTGCAATCAAATATCGGCAAAAGGGATCTCTCAATTGTCGTCAAGATGAAGGCGAATTAAGCGAGTAGACCCCCGGGGCCAAAGAAGATTTGGATCATCTACCGAGATGAAGGAGTTTGTGAAGGATCCTTCGAGGGAAAGTTCAGATCACCGTCGAGATGAAGGCGAGTGTGATGAGCCTACCGACAAACCCTAAATGATATTTGATCTCTGCTATCACCTAAAGACCTTTTGAGCCACCATCATATATAATCCCTGAGATAAATGAAGGATCGGAACATCTCCAAGATGAAGGAGTTTGTGACGTACCCTTCACTGAAAAAGAGAGAAAAGTCAGGAACATCCAAAATGAAGGATGATGTAAAAGCTCGAAAAAGCTCAATGACTCAAAAAGAGTGCAAGAATATCATGAGAAAACACTCAGATATCAAGCTGCCTAAATTGCCAGAAGTCATCTTTTCTCATGCAAAATTCTTTTATCAATGTCTTTTCACTACTTGCTTTTATGAAATTGAGAATATTTCTTCTCCTCTCATATCAAGGAAATGGATAGCTTCCTTAAAGAAAATCATCAGCGCTAAAATTTTGAATTTGACTCTTAAAACCGAGGAGTTAACCTCGTTGGAGAAATACTCTAGGTAAAGGAGGGAATATCTTTTGCACACATATGCACATTTTCAAGCGTTGAAGTCAACTATAAATTTATCTTATTGGCAAAAATTTTCTAGATATTCTAAAGAATGAAATAAATATTCAATATCCATTTTGGTGCAACCTAACGTTTGTTTTCCAGAAGAGTTACCCCATTAAGTTGAAGTATCTCTCCTGTCCCATCACGGTTTCGAGAAATCCGTATGGTTGTTCCCACTTAGGTTAAGGGTCAAAACCTGTACTTCCTGTGAGAGGTTATTAAATTCAAAAGCTAATTGAATCTCAGCAATGAGACGCCCAAGTTCATCCCTTTTTCAAAGCTTTAGGGAACCCCATTTCCTTTCTCCTTTCGCAAACCCCTTTCGGATTTGTTCGTCCAAACTCCAAAGGTCCCATCATGGTCTCCTCACTCGAGGATTCCTTATGGTCGTCCCCTTTAGGTTAAGGGTTAAGCCTGAACCTCGTGCATCGAGGTATCTTCCTTTTCAGGTTTTGGTTAAACCTGAGTCTCGTTTTGACGAGGTTCCTGGTTTTGACGAGATGTTTTCCTCCAGTCCCACCATGATTCTTCCCATCGAGGAATCCATGCTTTGTATATCCATCCAGAATAAAGTCCTACTTGAGCTTCATCTCATGAGGCGTTTTCTCAAAAATGTCCCATCAAGGTCATCACATACTCCTTTTCCCATTCAAATTATTTTGATATATCTTCGTCCCATCCAGGTTAAGGGCTAAACCTGACTCATTCCAAAAGATTGATCTTGTCTCGCCCACGAGATTTGATCTAAATTCTTACCTTTTATCATTTCGAGATCTTCACCCAAAGTCCCATCAGGATTTCCTCATCTCTATCATTCAGTCATATCATTGTCGAGGATTTCGCCCCCTCAAGCCATTCAGGACAAGGCTCTAAGCCTGAAAAGCCATAATTCTTCCACACCCAGTTCAGATCTGCTGACTGAGGCATTTTTCAAAATTTGGAGTGTTTTCTTTGCCACTAAGCTCGGCTTTCAACCGGCTTAGTAGCAAAGAGGGGCATCTGTGAACACCATAAATTTTTCAAAATCTTTTAAATATTCCCTTCTTGCCCCTAAATCCATTTTTTAGCAAATGAGTCATTTTTAAATCTAAATTCCAGTTCATTTCTCAAGCTTTATTGAAATTAAATTCATTTTATATGTTTAAATTGATTTCGGATCTGGATCCATTGTCCAGATCCAAATCTGAGTTTCAATGTCCAAATTTTAAATTAAAATTACAGAAAATACCAAAAATAGTTTTAAACAGCTCGGACAGTCCATCCGACATCCGTTTGGATCCATCACGTTATATTTCTCGATCCGAGTGTCAAAACTCGAACATTTTCTCAAAACCTGGGTCAAAACCTGGGTCAAAACCCCTTTTTTCTGAAGAAATTTCCCCGAAATGGTCCGAAATTCTCAGAAAAATACTCTTGTAAATATTTCTCAGAAAAACACAAAAAATTAGTGCCTAATCTTTGTTTTCTCGTAAAATCTTAGATTTTCATTCCGAAACAAAAAAAAAATATATTAAAAATATTGAGAAAAGAACAAAAAAAAACAAAAATAAATGAAGGAAATTTCAAAAAAATGGTTTTTTGAAAACCCGTTTTGAAAAAAAAAACTTTTTAAGGGGCCCCCTTTTGTGAAAAACTTGATTTTTGTTTAAGAGTCGAGTTAGGGTTTTGAAAAACCCTAACTCTCGCCCTCCAGTCTCTCTCTCAGTCTCGAGAGGCTTCTCTCCACCGCCCCCTTTCCCTTCATCCCGCACACATCTCCCTCCATTTCCACCCGCCTTCTCCTACCAATGTCGTTGATCTTCGACAAACCTCTCATTTTCTACCTTTCATCGCCAACTAAATTTGTCTCGAACCATCATCTTCTCCTTTAAGAAGGGAGCACGCAGACGAAGGAAAGGACCGCCTTCACCCCTCCCCTTTCCTGTACATAGCCTCCCTTCTTCTCCTTTTACCTCTTTTCCGAGACTCTTCATTCGATCAAATGAATGGTTTTCAGTCCTAGCAGTAACAACCAATCAGGTAAGAATCCCTACTTTTTTTCCATTTATCCATGAGTTCCATCGTCTGTTCCCATATAAATTCCTCATCTGCATTTTAACTTCAGTTTTTTTTTTATCTCACGGAGGATTCTCTGTTTTGTTTACTATACTTTCTTACATATTGGTAATCAGCGCTGCCTCGCAATGGCATCGCCGGTTCACCCGGATTTCAAATTCCCATTTACGCCTAATTCCATTTTGCCTCTTTTCTTTTCGGTTTAGATTTTTCTTACGATTTGCGATTCCCCTTTCCTTTTTGTGTCTCCGAAATTTTCTTATGTTCTTCTTTATTTCTTGTCCCACGGAAGCACCGGTGGTGGCCGTGGTTTACTTATGGTAAATCAACCCACCCCAACGCCACATTAATGGAATAATCAGATTTATACACCTTCTCTTCTTTTTTACTGTTATGTTCTTTGAGATCTCTTTAGATTTGTGCACTTTGAACATCAGTTCGCTCAGCACAATCCTGCACTTGTATCCTGTTCATTTTTTTTTGTCTTTATCATTTTCCTCGGCTTGCATCCGATTTGCTTGTTTGCTTAGGATCTTCTATGTTTGGCTGGGTTTTGTTTATCTCATTCAGCATATGTCCCCTGCTTACCACATTGTGGGTATTCAATGAATCACGATACCTTCCTTCACACACAGAAGGCATCTCCGTGTAACATAGATTTTATCCCTGTTCACCAGCACACTTTTTTTTTATTTTATGAATCTTCTTTTTGAGTTGATCTTGTTTATTTGTCCACAGTAATATTTCCTTCACCATGTTGTTCCCTATGCATCGATCCTACATTATCTGCTTTTCTTTTTCTTTTCTTTTTTTTTTACTACAATAGTTATTTTTTATCTTTATACTCTCATTTCCCTTCTGTATGACAACACTCTTTTGTTTCTGGCATCATTAGCATTCCATCCAGGCCTCTACTTTGTACATATGAAACATCTTTTTCATTTTGTTTAGCATGCATCACTGTATTGTTGATAGCATATCTGGTGTGCTCTCGTCTCATTAATGTCTGGTCATTTGTTTGCTGAACGACAATGAGCATCTGAGGAGGTCGCTCGGTTCTTGTGGTAAAACCAGACAAATCAAGAGTTCAAATGCTATGGTTAATTCAAGCACTTGCTCGAGTATATCACCAATTACAGGATTTTGTTCTGCTATGAAGCCCTCAAACCCAAGCTCCCAAAGAATTGGACTCACACTACAAGAGTCAAGCAACTGATAATGCTATCAAAGACGTCACACAAATCAATCCTTTTCACCAATATCATTTCCTGCTGCAGACCCCAAAGTACAGTCCATGGGAACTCTTAGTGTTGTTGAACAATCACCTTTATGATGCCTCAGACTGGCCTTCAGCTTCATGTGGTGGACAGTTCCTACAACAATGGGGCCTTCTCATTTATCAGATATGGCATCTGAGAAATAAGTGCCATTACAAAGGGGGCAACAAGAATGAGTCTTGACTTCTAGTGCTGTTCAGCAATCTAGGGAAGAGCAAGCTAATTACCCATCTCTCCAGCCTTCAGCCCCCATTACCTAGAGCCAAATCTCAGCTCTTTCTTCACGAGCTTACTTAACACCTCTCCCCTTTTGCCAATGGGCATTACATATTCATCTCCCTTCAGCATTACATACTGCATTTATTGACGTCACCTTCATCACTTCCAGCTTTCCTCTTCAACACCAAATACCCCCCCTCATATCCATAGCTCAAATTCATATTATTATCAAGCCTGTTGTTGTTCCTTATGGCTAATAGATCCCAGCTCAATCCAGTCATATCCTGAAGAATGTTACAGATAGTCTATGGGATATCATTTTACCTAAAGGCTTCTGAAGATATTCCATATCTTCTCTTTGAAAGTCAGTGGATCAAATAGTTGGCTATCTCAGGGAAGCCGTAACTAGCCAAGAGCTGAGCTTAGTGGGGCTAATTGCTTGACTGCAGAAGAGGACTTTAAAGGTGTTTCACCACAGAGCTCAAACTCCTGAAATATCAGGATGAATCCACCTCCAAAGAGTCTTAGCAGCTGTACAGGGAGAGCAAATAATGGGAGCTGTTATAACCAGTCATACAAGGTCAAACAAGGGCTATTTCATCAAGCAGAATTATTTCTGCTCCAACACCTGAAAACCATCACATGAGAAGAGGGAGTTGGCGTGAGTCACTTATCCTCTAGACCTGACGTGGTCTTTGTCAGTGAATTCTCGATAGTAGCACTTTATCAGCATAAATCATCAGCAGCGCATCCCAACATCACTATTCATACCCCTGTATTAGCATGCACATTACGTTACCTCATCTGTTGGTTACACTTATGCCGCTGCCATCATTATCATGGTATGTCCTGCACTCCCTTAAACATGCAGTAACCCTTTTTTTTTTGTATATACCATAGCCTTTTGCTTATATAAATAGCTTTCTTTTTCATTTACTGTAGCCTTGTAGCTTTTCTATGAACATGTAGCTTTTCTTTTTTCTTTTCTTTTCATTTTCTTTAGCCTTTTATGTACTGTAGCTTTCCTACAAACATGTTGTAGCTTTCTTTTTCATCTACCATAGCCTTTTTTTATGTACTGTAGTTCTTCTACAAACATGTGATAGCTCTCTTTTCATTTACTATAGCTCTTGTATATACCATAGCCCTTCACACTCTTTTTACCACTTACACATCACTGCATCTGTTCTTTTCTTTCTTTTTCCATTACTTGCCACAGCATATGCCTCATAGGCCTACACAACTGGTGCAATAGCTGCCCATATCCTCAGCCATCCCTTGTGTCTCGTGCTGGCATATTCCAATACGTCCTTTTGCTAGCCATAGTCATGGATGCTGCAACATTTGTGATTCTGCACCATTGATGCTACCATTCCACATCACCATTACCGGTGTCCAACCTTCCTGCAATTTCCAGCCCCCCCCTAGATATCACATAGTATCTGAAATCCCCTATCATTCCTATACATTTATTTAATTTCCTATTATTTAGCTTACTGTTAGCTGAAATTATCATACCACCAGCAATACCCCTTTGCACAATGCCTTTATGCCTTCACTTATGTGTAGCTCACAAACACACACTATCACCACCTACGTACCCTTGCCATTTTGCAATGCATTTGACACATACCCTGCAGCATATACCTTTCACTACTATATATTTCACAGCATTTGCCATACCCAGCGTATTATATTATCACTCATTACATCCCCATATAGCAACATTTACAGCAAGATGTGATTCACTTACTGTTGTCTGTAGCATTCAAACACACAGTAAGCAACCTGCCCTGCCATATCCTTCATTCACATCCTTGTCATTCTTACAGTAACAAGCCGTGCATGTTTCTCCACCTACTGAAGCCTCTTCACTTAAACACCATGTTCATACCTGTACACCAATCCCACTATTACTACTTTATCGCCCCTGCTACAGTGCTGCCATAATTATCATATTCCTTCACAATACTACACTTCCTGCAATCATCACTGTAGCAGCATATACCATTTATGCACTGTTTTCACACACTTCTTTAGGCTCATCCGTCACACCCCATACACCCCTCACAATCTCTACACTAACCCACACCCACTTGCACAACACCTGCTGAAAATTTTCTATAAAGGCTCCTCGATTGAAGTCTGAAGGTTGATGTGGATGGATTTTGCTTTCTTAATCTTGCAACAAATTATAATCCTCTAGAGCCATTAGTAGAGTTTGTTGAGAAGGACCAAAGAAAACCCATCTGTATTGGATTAGGTAGCCTTCCTGTTCAAGAACTAGACAAGATAACCCAAACCATTGATGAAGCTTTGGAAAAGACCCAGCAGAGAGGAATGATTAACAAGGGATGGGGTGGCCTTGGAAACTTGTCAAAAGATAAAGGTTTTGTGTATTTACGGAATAATCGCCCTCATGATTGACTTTTTCTTGCACTATGCTGCTGTGATTAATCATGATGGTGCTGGAACAACAATTGCTGGCCTTAGAGCTATGTTCTGGTCTGTGGACATGCACACCATGCTGAGCGTCTTGAAAACACAACTCTAGAAATTAAGAGATCTATAGACACCAATGAAATTCTGTATCTAACACCCTGCTGCACATCACTGTATGCTATCTTCACCCCCATTAAATTCATCATTTTTTGCACTGTTATGTCACTTTTATACATTTCAGGCAAGCTGTGTGCCCTTCATCTTACAGTTGACATTGTGTTGATATAGGTTAATTAGTTATTGTCCAACCCTCATCTATCATTTTTTTTTATATATATGTTACCTTCATTTTACTTTCCTTTTCACCTTCATTCATATTTCTAGTTTCTTATCTAGATGTTATATTTATCATAGTCTCATTTTATTTAGTATAAGCACTCTATTTAGATAGATATATCTGCATTTGATTATTTGTTTAGGCATAATCATATGCATTTCCTTCATTAAACCTAGCATGTATGTATTTGCATATATATGTCCTTCATTAATATAGATAAGTCACCCTTGCCTGTATACAGATGTTGATATGATTTTCCCTTTCCTTCTGTATGTTATATCCTACCTTGTGCTAACTCTGTTTTGCAGGAATATAGATCTTCCTCAAGTTAGATATTTTCCATCTCTTCAGAATTCATTCCCATAATGTAATAATTAGATCATTAATGAGAATATTACATTTCAAGTTTTTAGATTAGAATGTATGAGCATATAAATAGCATCAATTGCCTGTTCCATATCATTTTACCTTATTTCTAAAAATCTCACGAATGGTGAAACACGAATGACACGTGCACCATTTTCGTAAGAGGTAATTGATCCTAAGTTGATGATCCACATCAATGGTCATAGTCAGGGTGTGGACAAAACTTAGGATTTTATCTTTTACGAAATAACACTAGATCCATACTAGATCCATTTTCAAAATTCATCATATTTTCCTTTAATATTTCCTCCTTTTATCAGAATTTAATTTAAAATTAACTCAAAATATATACCAATGGCCATAGTCAGGGTATATTGAGAGTTAATTTCATTTTAAATTCTATAAAAGCACCAAATGTGTTTCATTCTTCATCTGAATTTAAATATAGATTATTATATAATACATTCAATGACCATAGTCAAGGATGTATTATATTTTCAATCTTATTTTAATTCATCTAAAGAATGGAATAGCTTTTCAAAATCCAATTCTAAAAATTTAAATTCATTCATCATTTAGGATAGAATTGCATCATATTTATAAAATTCTTTTTCATAAATCCAAGTAATTTTTTCCTTCATTTCTCAGATCAAAACCTATTCATAAATTCAAATTTCTCAAAAGGATTCAAGAATTCAATTTCAAGGTCCCATTTGACTTTGAAAACTTTAGAATCAGCTTATATCCAAAATTCAAATTCTAAACTTCAAAATTCAAAGTCCAAATTGACTTTGAAATTCATTTTATATTTAAAAACTCCAATCAAATCCAAAGTTCAAATTAACCTTGAGATTCTTTTCATCTTCTAAATTTCAAATTCAAACTTCAAAATTCAAAGTCTAACTTGACCTTGAAATTCATTTGTACATTCAAGATTCAATTCCTAAATTTCATTCAAAATTGGAAATATGGATTCATCTTCTAAAAATCCAGATTCAAGCTGCGAAGTCCAATTTGACTTTGAAATTCATTTGCATATTCAAAATTCAAATTCTCAAATCAATTTTGGAAATTCCAAAACCAAAATCACGATCAACTTGGATCTAGTCTTCTAAATACAATTCCACTTTTGGATCTCAGACTTTAGGTCCAATTCCCCTTTAGGATCCAGAATCCAACTCTACATTGGATCTCAGACTTCAGATCCAATTCCCATTTTAGGATCCAGGATTCAACATTCATATTGGATCTCAGACTTCAGATCTGATTCCCCCTTAGGATCCAAAGTCCAATTCTACCTTGAATCTCAGACTTCAGGTCCAAATCCACTTTAGGGTCCAGACTCAAATTCTACTTTGGATCTCAGACTTCAGATCCAAATTCATCTTAGGATCCAGAATCCAATTTTACATCGGACCTCAGATCCCAGATCTTAAATCCATTTTAAAGATCCAATTCCATTTCAAAATCTAGATTTCAAATCCAAGTCCATTTCCAGATCTCATTTGAACTCCTTAAATCCATTTCTATTTTTAAATACCATTTGATTTTCTCAGATCCATTCTGAGATTCAAATTCAATATCACTTCAAAATTTCACCTTCTTCTTCTCCTAAATCCATGATTAATTTCAAAGTCCATTTCTGATTTTGAAACTTCATTTCCTTTCATTTTAAAGCTCTAAATCATTCTTTTTTATTCATTCTTCCAACTCTGATTACTTCAAATACTTAGAACTTCTCTGATCTATCTCAAGTTCTAAGTTAAATTCAATCACTTCTTCACTCCCATACCAAGTTCATCTCATAAAACTTGGAAATTTTCAAAACATCTTTCAAAAGAGCATACATTCTTGCATTGCACAAGCATGATTCTCTATGCATTTAGATCTTTAGGATAAATTCTTAGATGATATTTAGGCAAAGCAAAAGGCATAGATTCGATCCTTGGTTCGATTACCCCTGGTAAAGGCGCCAGGAACGGTCGAACCTCGTACCGACGAGCGAATCCCGTCTCTCCACCTTCCCGCAACATTTTCAAAACAGAGGCGAGTAATTTCTAAATATTTTCAAATCAAGGTCAAGTGAGACCGTGCAAAATAGTTTCTCTTCTCTCTTTTTTTCTTTCTTTTCTCTTCTCTCTTTCTCTTTTTCTTTCTTTTATTCTTCTCCCTTCAAAAAGGAGGAAAATAGAGGTTAGAAAAGGAAAAGAGAAGGAAGAGAGAGAAACAACGAGAGAGGAAAAATTTTGCGATGATCACATATACAAAAGGGGAAATCCGAGTCGGAACTCGGTTTTCAAAAATAAAGATAAAAAGGATGAATGAGAATCGAGTTTGAGAACTCGAATTCTCGACATAACAATTGGTTCCAATATGAGCATTAGATTCAAAAGGAAGTCCGAGTCGGAACCCGAAACCTCAAAAAATAAGGATATATAAAAGGGAAAAATCTGAGTCAGAGCTCGGTTTTTCAAAAATAAAGGAATGAATGAGAATCGAGTTTGAGACATTGAATTCTCAACGTAGCAATTTGTTCCAACACGAGCATCGGATCCAAAGGGAAGTCTGAGTCAGAACCCAGAACTTCAAACGAAAGATAAAAGGGGAAACCCAAGTCGGAACTCGGATCTCTCAAGAATAAAGAATAAAATGAAAGCAAAACCTGAGTCGGAACTTAGACGGGGGACGGGGAGGAATAAAACTCCTACCCAAGAGTCGGATTTTAGAAGGATTGACAAAGAACATGAATAGATTCTGATGACGAGGATGAAAAATTTATTCAAGGTTCTTGACCCAAGATGGCCTAAGACCTGAATTTTATTTAAAAATGGTTTTCAGGATCATCCCTGGTCCTAAAGAGAATTTGACAAAGTCTAACAAGATTGATAGAAATGGATGAAGGATAAAAGGGTTGATAAAAAGAAATAAATTAATGCAGTTGACAATAAATATTTAGTAGAAATTGTCAGAAATTTGAGAGAAATTGATGATAGAAGGATTTAGGATTGTCCTCTATCTTTGAAAGAAGATGAAAGGACCTCGTGGGACGAGGTTTAGGTTTTTATCCCTTAACTTGAAAGGGAAATACCTCATTGAAACGAGGCATCAGGTTTATCCCTTAACCTAAAAGGGTTTTTAAAAAATAAAGGAACAAAATTTAATAAGATTGATAAAGCTTGATGAAATTTTGACAAAAATGCTAAAATTGGCAATAATTTGATGAAAATTTGATTAGATTGAAAAATGAGATAAATGCAATTTAATAAAGATAACAAGATTAACAAAAAAGTTGATAAGATTTTTTTAGAAAATACTAGTCTGACCCTGCCTGCATATAATGAAGAAAGACAAGTATAGATCAAAATAAAAATGCCCCAGTATCATGGAGAAGTATGTGAGAATTCAATAGAAGATTATTGCTTTATTGAAAGACTTTTAAAGAGTACAAAAGACTATGATGAACAATTCAATTGTAAAATCTCTTCAAATGTAAAACATTAATAGGATCTGGCAGTTCCACTCCATCTGCATTGATCAGGCGATAGGAATTGCGAGGCAACACTTGCTTAACCACATAAGGGCCTTCCCAATTAGGTGACCACTTGCCCTTCGGCCGATGCTTGAGATGAGTGTGAACACCCCAAATTTTTCAAAATCTTTTAAATATTCCCTTTTTGCCCCTGATATCAGTTTTTTGAGCAATTGAGTCTCTTTTAAATCTAAATTCCAATATATTTCTCAAGCTTTATTGAAATTAAATTCATTTTATATGTTTAAATTGATTTCGGGACTTGATCCATTGTCTAGATCCAAATCTGAGCCTCGTTGTCCAAATTTTAAACTAAAATTACAGAAAATACCAAAAATAGTTTTTAAATAGCTCGGACAGTTCCTCCAACATCTGTTTTGATCCATTGCATTGTATTCCTCGATTCGAGTGTCAAAACTTGAATATTTTCTCAAAACCTGGGTCCAAACCCACTTTCTGAAGAAATTTCTCCAAAATGGTCTGAAATTCTCAGAAAAATACTTTTGTAAATATTTCTCAGAAAAATACAAAAAAATTAGTGTTTAATCTTTGTTTTTTGTATAAAAACTTAGATATTTGTTCCAAAAGTACAAAAAAATGGAAAATCCTGAAAAATCGGAAAAACTACAAGGAAAATAAGTAGTTTTTAAAGGCTTTGCTAAAAACCTCATTTTGAATACCCCTTTTATGAAAAATTCTTTTTTAGAGCCCCCATTACGAATATTTTCTAAAGTTTTTCTTTTGCAAAAGGTCGGGTGGCCGACTCTCATCGCCGGTCTTCTCTCCAAACCCTCCCTCTTCTTCCCCCTTAGAAGGATCCTTCCACCGAACCCTCCAGAGGCCTCACCCAAGCCGCCCATCACCAACCAAACCTCCCATCTCCCGATCTCCGTCCATCTGCAACAAACCCCCAACCGCATCCTCCTTCTTCCTCCTTAAAAGGGGACTCACGAAACCCTAAAGGCATCGCGTCTCACCCCACCATGCTCCTTCTTCTTCTTCTTCTTCTTCTTCTTCTTCTTCTTCTTCTTCTTCTTCTTCTTCTTCTCCTTCTTCACCCCCGCATCCCCTTCTCCATACATCCGATCCGTCTTCCCCTTTTATCTGAGTTCTCTCAGATCCCCTTTTCCTCTCCTTCAGTCCTTCTTCCTCTTCTTCTTATTTCCTGGATTTCTTCCACCTGACGGAGGAGAGCCTACCACCGAAGGTTCTGCAACTACAGGTAAATTCCCTTTTACTCCTCTTCTTAGATTTTCATTTTTTTTTTATGTTGAAGCAATATACTGCAATATCAGTCTGCTTATCGCAGCCCTGATTTGCACTCTGCAATAAAATTTCACCCTCATTGGGGTCACATTTCCTTTGTTATCCAATTTTTTTATTTTCCCATGAATGTCCATTTCATATGAACGGGAATGATGGGGTTCCATATGTCACAGATATCAGCATCTGCCATGAGATGCTCTGCTTAATCGACCAGAAGTTTGGATTCGTAATTGATTTATTACAAAGAGGGGCCTTATATCAGTTTATTTTTATTTTTTATTTTTTATTTTTTTCCTTTCTCTCTTCTCCTATTTATATTATGTAGATTCAACATCCCTTTGCATTTCAGGGGGATCACAACTTACATCATGATTTATTTTCACTCTCTTTTACATTCCCGTCCATGGCTCATGTCACTTTCAATATTCTTCATGTATTATGATTCCCAGTTTTCCCTATTGGTGATCGACTGGTAATCTATGATTTTTTTTTTTTTAGTTTCTCGTATACATTACGATCTGATCTCCTACTATTTTCTAGCTGCTTTCTGTCAATTAAGAATTGTTGGTGATATTTTGATTTTATGTTTTTTTTTTTTTTAATCCTTTCGTTTTGTTTTATTTTCCTGAGCTTACCCCACCGTTACCACAATCTGTGCTGCTGCTGGCATTACCATCCTTATTAAGAATGGTCCTGGGGTTGTGTGGTCTGAATCACTGCTCAAGGTTTGAAATAGTAACAGGGTTAACCTTCATTGGTTGGCCCACTGTAACCCCATCATTCCCTCTGAATTTCGGTTCTCTGCTTTGCTTGAAATTTTTTTTTTTCTCCACTTTGCAACTGAGAACCCAACAATAAAAATACATCCAACGCTGGTTGGTTATGGAATCCGATCCAAGCAAAAGATACCCAGGAGTAAAGAAGGGATGATGAGACAGAGGAGGATCGTCATAAATTCCTTGCCAATGGACATATCTTGATAAGATTCTCAACATTCGACTATGGTAGCAAAATTTTGATGATGTCGGCACCACACAGAACAACTGCCTCCTTCATAGGTCTATCATGTCAATATTGGGCTAAACGACCAGCTCTTCATAACATTCCTGAAGAATAATATATTTGGTCTCTCAGGTCTGTATTCTGCATCTTTTCATTTCAGTATTTATTATGTTTCAAAGCTTCGCCAGAAAATCTTTTTTTTTTATTTCATCTGGAGAAAGGTAGCATTGGTTTATTCTGGAGTCAATCGAACCATCATGCTCCTGCTGCCCTGTTATAGCATCACCCAATTTCCCAATCTAACACTACAATCACTATCTCCTCTCCTTACAGTTGGATGTTTGGCTGAGTCCATAACTCTGCTATTTATTTGCCGTGAGCCAACGTTGATGGCTTAAGCAAGTTCTCGATGTTGGTTTAATTTGAGAGGATGTTTGCCATGATATCTTTTCTGTTGAAATTTTTTTTTTTGGGTTGTGAAAAGCATGTAAACTATAAAGTGAAGTATCAAGTTCGTTGTGACCAGTGATATTTAAAGACTTTCTCGAGTGTGGAGTCATTCTTGGTGAGTTGTGGATTAACGTTATTCTAAGTAAAGCTGTTGAATATTTCTCTGCTGAATGTGCTAAATGGTTCAGATTCACTGATGTTATCCATTAATGGTAGATGTGGTTAAAACTAAATGCCGACATTCAGGTAACAACTGCAGTCATTACTGCTTGCAGTAATGGCGACTATTGCTATCAATTTGTCAACATGAACGGTTGAGTATTTTTTCCCAATTTTCTGTCATAACACCTTGTACTGACTAATTTTTTTTTTTACACAGGGAAAATTCTCATGTACATATCTACCGTATACATGTTTCTTCTGCAAATAATTTTGTTCATCATGGCTATATACCCACTGAATGCCATACACAGCACACGCACATCTGCTGAAGTCTCTCCAGGAGGTGTGGTTATATGCTTGGATTACTGTCTAACGCAATCCATCTCTTGCACCCATTCCCGATTTCACCCTGATAGTTAGATCTGTAGCATTCCCTTTTTTTTTTTATATATATATCATTAGTTCCCTTTTTTTTTTTTGTTTGACTTACACCTTTTATGTAGTTTATATCATTTGTTTGATTCTCTTTTATTTGGATAGCTTTGGATACATCGAGTGTGTAGATTGAATGTATCTGATCATCATAAGTCACCTTTACATCTGCAAGAGTTCTTATGCCTCTCAGCAAATGATGGAAGCCAGCAAGAATCGATCTGGATAAATTAGAAAAATCCAATTCAGGCTCAGTTCGAGTTGGCGGATCCACCTTCAGAGAGGGTGGAGCAAAAGTTAGCATCCCATCACATTGAAATCGTCGGATGATGTAGAAGAAATGTTTCCCCAGAATCCCATTCTAGAGACCATTTACTCCAGCCTCAACCACTTCAAAGGGTCCAGCAGTAACAATTCTCTCAGCATCCCCATCAGCCTCACGCGCAATTTGCGCATCAGCCTCAGCTGAGGCAGTAGAATCAGCAGCACCAACAGTTGTTGAAAAATGAGAGCTTAAGGCAGCCTTAGTTTCCATCGAATGGTCAACTTGCATCAACTCCAGTCGATCAGGTACTGCTGGAGCCATATAATAAAGCTCTGCACAATCAACTACCTGATCAATATCAGTTCTCAGATGTGCATAATCAATTCCAGCCTAGTCCTGCACCCAAAAATCAGTCTAAAGGTTCACAGTTTCTCTGCCAATCATCAAGTTCCCAGGATTTGTATTCTTCATTCTCACATACTTCACATTAATTTCAGCAGATTGTGTAGCCACAGAAACGAGTTGCACAGTTACAAAATGAATTTACAGGTCTTTCTGTTGCTCAGTCATAAATCCCTGTCGCTGAAGAATGGCATTCTTCGCTGGAAGTGAAATCTCCTGTTATGAACCAGTCATCTGCTGAGCAACATATGCATGAAGACTCACGCCAACGAATAATACAACAAGATGAAGCTCAACGCCCTCATCCACCTATATTACATACATGTTATATGTGATATATATATATATATATATATATATATATATATATATATATATATATATATACACACACACACACATATATATATATATATACATTGGTGTGCCTGTATATATACATGTAAGCATATATCTATATATCATCTCTCATCTCCTTACCTTCTAAATCATATATTCTGGCATATGAGCATTTTACCATTGACATCTATGTGATATATGCAAATTTCTTCCCATTTTCACATTAACCCAATTGTTTTGCAGGAAATATGTGGAAGATATCATTACTTGAGGTTGTAAATTTGATCTTACATGTTGTAATAGCTAGATTTGAATGAAAATTTACATTTCCTGTTTTAGATAGAATGAATGAGCATTGTAAATATCATGAATCACTTGTTCTCATATTTGCTCCTTTGTTTTTTCTAAAATCTCACAAATGGTGAAACACGAATGGCACGTGCACCATTTCGTAAGAGGTAAGTTAATCCTAAGTTGATGATTTATATCAACGGCCATAGTCGGGATGTAAACAAGACTTAGGACTTTTATCTTTTACGAAATAACACTGGATCCACACTGGATCCGTTTTCAAAATTCATCATATTTTCCTTAAATATTTTTTTTCTTTTATCAGAATTTAACTTAAAATTAGCTCAAAATATATACCAATGACCATAGTCAGGGTATATTGAGAGTTAATTTCATTTTAAATTCTATAAAAGCACCAAATGTGTTTCATTCTTCACTTGAATCTAAATATAGATTATTATATAATACATCCAATGACCATAGTCAAGGATGTATTATATCTTCAATCTTATTTTAAATTCATTTAAAGAATAAAATAGTTTTTTTCAAAATCCAATTTCAAAGATTTAAATTCATTCATCATTTAGATAGAATTGCATCATATTTTCGGAATTTCCTCTTCAAAAACTCCAAGTAATGTAAATATTTTCTTCAAATCTATCTTCAATCATTATCAAATCCAATTCATTCTTTCAATTTTCAAAATTCTATTTCATTTTTAAAACTCAAAGTTCAATCTAACTTTGAGATTTCAAATTCATTTTATATTCAAATTTCAAATCAGATTTCAAAGTTCAATTTGACTTTGAAATTCCAAATTCATTTATATTCAAATACTCCAAATCAAATCCAAAGTTCAATTTAACTTTTTGATTCCCTTCATCTTCTAAATTTCAAATTCAAACTTCAAAAATTCAAGGTCTAATTTGACTTTGAAATTCATTTGTATATTCAAGATTCAAATTTTAAATTTCAATTTTCAAGTTCGATTCAAAACTTGGAAGTTCTTAATTCAACAATTCCAAATCCATTTTAGGATCCAGAATACAACTTTCACTTTGGATCTTAGACTTCAGATCCAATTCCTCTTTAGGATCCAGACTCCAATTTCACTTTGGATCTTAGACTTCAGATCCAATTCCTCTTTAGGATCCAGAATCCAATTTCACATGTTGGATCTCAGACTTCTGATCCAAATCCATCTTAGGATCTAGAATCCAACTCTACATTGGATCTTAGACTTCAGATCCAACACCCATCTTAGGATCAAGAACCCAATTCTACATTTGGATCTCAGACTTCAGATCCAAATCCATCTTAGGATCCAGAACCCAATTTTACATTAGATCTCAGATCCCGGATCTTAAGTCTATTTTGAGATCCAATTCAATTTCAAAATTTAGATTTCAAATCCAAGTCAATTTTCAGATCTCATCTGAACTCCCTAAATCCATTTTCTATTCTTAAATGCCATTTGATTTTCTTAGTCCATTCCAATTTCAAACTTCAAAATCTAAATTCAATTCCATCTCAAGTATTCATTTCCTTTTCTAAATTCAAAATCCAAATTCAAAGTCGATTTTTGACTTTGAAACTTCATTTTATTTCAAAGCTTCAAGTCATTCTTTCTCATTTATTCTTCCAAAATCCTGATTTATTTCAAAAACTTAGAACTTCTCTGATCTATCTCAAGTTCTAAAGTTAGATTCAAACATTTCTTCACTCCCTTACCAAGTTCATCTCAGAATACTTGGAAAATTTTCTAAATCAATTTTCAAAAGAGCATACATCTCTGCATTGCACAAGTATGATTCTTTGTGCATTTAGATCTTCTAGAGTTAGAATAAATTCTTCGATTATATTTAGGCAAAGCAAAAGGCATAGATTCGATCCTTGGTTCGATTACCCCTGGTAAAGGCGCCAGGAACGGTCGAACCTCGTACCGACGAGCGAATCCCGTCTCTCCATTTTCCCGCAATATTTTAAAAAACGGAGGCGAGTTAAAATTCTAAATTCTTTTCAAATCATGGTCAAGTGAAAACCCGCAAAATAGTTCCTCTTCTCTCTCTCTTTCTTTCTTTTCTCTTCTCTCTTTCTTTTCTTTCTTTTATTTTTTCCTCTTCAAAAAAAGGAGGAAAATAGAGGTTAGAAAAGGAAAAGAGAAGGAAGAGAGAGAAACCGACAAAGAGGAAAATTTTTTTACGATGATCACAGATTTGGCGACCGAGATGGGACCCGTCTTCGTCCGGTTGGATCTATGCCTTTCCTTTGCTTTTATATAATCTAAGTCTTTATTCTAACATATGTCAGCTACATTTTCATGCAAACCTTAGGAGCCTAGACTCTGTCCTAAAGCTGACATCATTGCATATAGGATCTAAGTATGGTTTAGTAGGACCATATTGAGGAGATTATTCCATGTTCACATTAGATTTAGGTTTTAAATACAACTCTCCTCAATTTTAGGGATTGAATGCAAAACAATGTATGCAAGTGTATGCTTCTCTTTATTTAAATCTATCTCTTTAGGACTTGCATTAGAGCCTTCTGATTTTATTGCATGATTGATCATATTTTGAAAACATCCCTACCTATATTTTCCCGGTCTTCACGTTGCTGGGCTGTCCCACTGAACCATAGTTCGGGAGAGAGCCTCACAATTGGACCACTTATTTGGGTTCGCGCCCCCCTACCACGTACCTAAGGGCCATAGTTCGAGGTATATCGGTAGGTGCTCAAGGATGTTGGGAAGCCATTACCTTAGAACCGAAGAGATATCTTATATGCCACGTACTTCAAGCTTCGGCTTGAGTATATCGGCATACCTTGATGGAAATCAAATGATATAAACCTTAGAGTTAGGATTAAGGTCCTATCAGCCATTTCAAATATTGCATATAGAGTCAGCTTTAGGGAATGCTATTTGTGCATCCTAGCTTGTATGTCTATGATTGAATAATATTATATATATCTTCTTCCTTATATTTTCCAAAAACCCTGGGTATATATTATTCAATATTTCCTCCTTTAAAACCCCAGGTGTATTGCCTTTTCTTTCTGATTTCTTCAAAATCTTTTGATCCTGCCTGCTATTTTTCAAATTTTTTAAAATCCTTGTCATTTATTTTTCAAAACTTGTTTTTTTTCCATCATGAGAGAAATGATATTACCTATGAGGATTTTCAAAATCATAAAATTTCTGAAAATTTCTTCAAAAATTGTAAATATTTTGATCTAAATCCCCTTTTAAATAAACTAACATGTTGATTTTTCCTTTCTCAAATTAGGTTTCGAAAACCATTTGTCTTCAAAATCATCATCTCATGTTTGTTTTCTCTTTCAAAATTGGTTTTTAAACCACTATCTTTGAAACCAAACCTCATGATGATCTCTCATGATGATTCCCTTTCTTAAAGGATCAGATCTCGCACTGATCATTCTTCTTGCAGTGGATTTTCTTTTCAAAAATGAATTTTCACCTATCTTTTAAATAAATCTTTTCCTTTCAATATCCCATATGTAGGCAGGATCAGAAAAACTCCTTTTCTCTTAATCTTATAAATTTTCAGTTAAATTTGATATTTTTATCAGTTTCATTCATTATTCATATTGTTATCAAGTTTACATCAATTTTATCAAGTTTTATCGAGTATTAATCAAAATTCTCCTCAATTCTATTAAAATTTTATCAATTCTTTCACCCTTTCAGGTTAAGGGATAAACCTGACCCTCGTTGTCCGAGGTGTTCCCGCTCAGGTTAAGGGATAAACCTGACCCTCGTTGTCCGAGGTGTTCCCATTCAGGATAAGGGATAATCCTGAAACCCCTCGTAGGAGCCACAATGCTACCTATGAGGATTCTTTTTTAAATACAAGTTTTGCCAATCTTTATTGATTTTCTAGATTTATATCAATTTACCTTCACTAAATTTTCTTAAATTCTATTCATTTTCCCATTCAGGATAAGGGATAATCCTGAAACCCCTCGTAGGAGCAATAACGCTAACCTATGAGGATTCTTTTGTAAATACAAGTTTTATTAATCTTTGTTGATTTTCCAGATTTATATCAATTTCCCTTCATTCAATCTCTTTAAATTCTATTCCTTTTCCCATTCAGGATAAGGGATAATCCTGAAACCCCTCGTAGGAGCAATAACGCTAACCTATGAGGATTCTTTTGTAAATACAAGTTTTATTAATCTTTGTTGATTTTCTAGATTTATATCAATTTCCCTTCATTCAATCTCTTTAAATTCTATTCCTTTTCCCATTCAGGATAAGGCATAATCCTGAAACCCCTCGTAGGAGCAATAACGCTACTTACGAGCATTCTTTTATAAATACAAGTTCTGTCAACCTTTATTGGTTTTCTAAATTTATATCAATTTCCCTTCACCTTCTTAAATTCTATTCTTTTGCCCATTCAGGATAAGGGATAATCCTGAGATCCCTCGTAGGAGCAATAACGCTACCTATGAGGATTCTTTTGTAAATGCAAGTTTTTCCAATCTTTATTGATTTTCTAGATTTATATTAATTTGCCTTAAATTCTATTCCTTTTCCCATTCAGGATAAGGGATAATCCTAAAACCCCTCGTAGGAGCAATAACGCTACCTATGAGGATTCTTTTGTAAAATACAAGTTTTGTTAATCTTTGTTGATTTTCTAGATTTATATCAATTTCCCTTCATTAAATCTTTTTAAATTCTACTCTTTTTCCCATTCAGGATAAGGGATAATCCTGAAGATCACTCATAGGGGCAACCATGCTACCTGTGAGAATTCTTTTCACAAAATAAATCAATTCCCTCAAATGTTCTACATTTTTTTCAAAGATCTATATCCTTTTGTCTTCTCAAAGTTTATTTCTTTCCTCATCACATACCTGGTCCATCTAAATCATAGATCATAAATTCTAAATCTTGTCATATCTAAATTCAAGTCTCAGGTTATCTCTTCATAAAAATCTTCTATTTTCCTTTCAGGTTAAGGGATAAACCTGAATCATTCTTTTTCTAAATTCTCTTCAAAAATGTCTATTCTATTTCCCCTTCAGGATAAGGGATAATCCTGAAACCCCGGCCATTCTTCTTGCTTCAATCTCTAAATATCTTAAAATAGGCCGATCTCCTTCCCGACTCTCAGTTGGAAAACCTAGTGTTCGCATTGGGTATTTTGCTAAGTTTCCAAATCTAAAAATCAAGTTCATCAGTCCTCGTGTTGTTTGTCTCTCAGAAAGTCTCAATCTTAAATCAAGCCATTAAATAAAATGTCCCAGCTACTTCGCTGGTCGTTAAATGATTAAATGAAACGTCCTAGCTACTTCGCTGGTCGTTAAATGATTAAATGAAATGTCCCAGCTACTTCGCTGGTCGTTAAATGATTAAATGAAATGTCCCAGCTACTTCGTTGGTCGTTAAATGATTAAATGAAATGTCCCAGCTACTTCGCTGGTCGTTAAATGATTAAATGAAATGTCCCAGCTACTTCGTTGGTCGTTAAATGATTAAATGAAATGTCCCAGCTACTTCGTTGGTCGTTAAATGATTAAATGAAATGTCCCAGCTACTTCGCTGGTCGTTAAATGATTAAATGAAATGTCCCAGCTACTTCGTTGGTCGTTAAATGATTAAATGAAATGTCCCAGCGACTTCGCTGGTCGTTAAATGATTAAATGAAATGTCCCAGCTACTTCGTTGGTCGTTAAATGATTAAATGAAATGTCCCAGCTACTTCGTTGGTCGTTAAATGATTAAATGAAATGTCCCAGCTACTTCGCTGGTCGTTAAATGATTAAATGAAATGTCCCAGCTACTTCGCTGGTCGTTAAATGATTAAATGAAATGTCCCAGCTACTTCGTTGGTCGTTAAATGATTAAATGAAATGTCCCAGCGACTTCGCTGGTCGTTAAATGATTAAATGAAATGTCCCAGCTACTTCGCTGGTCGTTAAATGATTAAATGAAATGTCCCAGCTACTTCGCTGGTCGTTAAATGATTAAATGAAATGTCCCAGCTACTTCGCTGGTCGTTAAATGATTAAACGAAATGTCCCAGCTACTTCGTTGGTCGTTAAATGATTAAATGAAATGTCCCAGCTACTTCGTTGGTCGTTAAATGATTAAATGAAATGTCCCAGCTACTTCGCTGGTCGTTAAATGATTAAATGAAATGTCCCAGCTACTTCGCTGGTCGTTAAATGATTAAATGAAATGTCCCAGCTACTTCGTTGGTCGTTAAATGATTAAATGAAATGTCCCAGCTACTTCGCTGGTCGTTAAATGATTAAATGAAATGTCCCAGCTACTTCGCTGGTCGTTAAATGATTAAATGAAATGTCCCAGCTACTTCGCTGGTCGTTAAATGATTAAATGAAATGTCCCAGCTACTTCGCTGGTCGTTAAATGATTAAATGAAATGTCCCAGCTACTTCGCTGGTGGTTAAATGATTAAATGAGATGTCCCAGCTACTTCGCTGGTCGTTAAATGATTAAATGAAATGTCCCAGCTACTTCGCTGGTCGTTAAATGATTAAATGAAATGTCCCAGCTACTTCGCTGGTCGTTAAATGATTAAATGAAATGTCCCAGCTACTTCGCTGGTCGTTAAATTAAATATCCCAACTACTTCGTTAGTCGTTAAATGAAATGTCCCAGCTACTTCGCTGGTCGCTAAATGAAAGGTTCCAGCTACTTCGCTGGTCGTTAAATGAAAGGTCCCAGTTTTTACTGGTCATTAAATGAAATGTCCTAGCTACTTTGCTGGTCGTTAAATTAAATGTCCCAGCTACTTCGCTGGTCATTAAATGAAAGGTTCCAGCTACTTCGCTGGTCGTTAAATGAAAGGTCTCAGTTCACCTGTTAGAATATCCAAAATCATAAATTACAACTAAAGGTCGCATCAAAATCTATATTGAGTAAATATTTCACATAGAAGTCATGAAAACTTTGCCAATTTGCTAAAAATATTTGTTGATTCCAAATAACTCTTACTGCACAAAAGAATTACCTCAGATTACCTCTAGTATTTTCTTCATAAAAAGTGAAACTCTTTGTGAAAGAGAGGTAAAATTCAAATCTTTTTCCTGTTGATCAACCAAAAGGATGAAAGAAATATCCTCGGTATGATTAGTGAAATAAATATTCGATGACATTGAAAAGCCGGAAGCGAATTGATATTGATCATAGCTATGACGCATGTTTAAAGATGATTTTCTGGCAATTAGACAATGGAAATATCCTGAGCTATAAAAGAATCCACCTAATCCATATCTTCTCATTTCTAAAGCTGCAATCAAATATCTGCAAAAGGGATCTCTCAATTGTCGTCAAGATGAAGGCGAATTAAGCGAGTAGACCCCCGGGGCCAAAGAAGATTTGGATCATCTACCAAGATGAAGGAGTTTGTGAAGGATCCTTCCAGGGAAAGTTCAGATCACCGTCGAGATGAAGGCGAGTGTGATGGACCTACCGACAAACCCTAAATGATATTTGATTCCAGCTATCATCTAAAGACTTTTGAGCCAATATCATATATAATCCCTGAGAAAATGAAGGATCGGAACATCTTCAAGATGAAGGAGTTTGTGACGTACCCTTCCCTGAAAAAGAGAGAAAAGTCAGGAACATCCAAAATGAAGGATGATGTAAAAGCCCGAAAAGCCCAATAACTCAAAAAGAGTGCAAGAAGATCATCATGGGAAAAACACCCAGATATCAAACTGCCTAAATTGCCAGAAGTCATCTTTTCTTATGCGAAATTCTTTTGTCAATATCTCTTCACCACTTGCTTTTATGAAATTAAGAATATATCTTCTCTTCTCATATCAAGGAAATGGATAGCTTCCTTGAAGAAAATCATCAGCGCTGAAATTTTGAATTTGACTCTTAAAACCAAGGAGTTAACCTCGTTGGAGGAAATACTTTAGGTAAAAGAGGAAATATCTTTGCGCACGTGTACACATTTTTAAGCGTTGTCAACTATAAATTTATCTTATTGGCAAAATTTTCTGGATATTCTAAAGAATGAAATAAATATTCGATATCCATTTTTGGTGCAACCTAGCGTTGTTCATATCTTCCAGAAGAGTTACCCCATTCAGTTGAAGTATATCTCCTGTCCCATCACGGTTTCAAGAAATCCGTATGGTTGTTCCCACTCAGGTTAAGGGTCAAAACCTGTACTTCCTGCGAGAGGTCATTAAATTCAAAAGTTGGTTTCAGTCTCAGCAATGAGACGCCCAAGTTTATCCCTTTTTCAAAGCTTTAGGGAACTCCATTTCCTTCCTCCTTTCGCAAAACCCCTTTTCGGATTTGTTCGTCCAAAACTCCGAAGGTCCCATCATGGTCTCTTCACTCGAGGATTCCGTATGGTCGTCCTCTTCAGGTTAAGGGTCAAGCCTGAACCTCGCCCCTCGAGGTATCTTCCTTTTTAGGTTTGGGTTAAACCTAAGTCTCGTTTCGATGAAGTATTTCTTCCTCCAGTCCCATCATGGTTCTTCCCATCGAGGAATCCATGCTTTGTATATCCATCCGAAATAAAGTCCTACTTGAACTTCATCTCCTGAGGCGTTTTCTCAAAAATGTCCCATCAAAGTCATCATATATTCCTTTCCCCGTTCAGCTTATTTTGATATATCTTCGTCCCATCCAGGCAAAGGGCTAAAACCTGCATCATTCCCAAGAAGCTGATCTCGCCTCACTCATGAGACTTGATCAAAACTCATATCTTTCATCATTTCGGGATCATCACCCAAAGTCCCATCACGATTTCCTCATTTTCTACTCAATCATATCACTTTTGAGGGTTTCATTTTCCCAAGCCATTTAAGGATAAAATTTTAAACCTGAAAAACCATGTCTTTTGAATAAATTCTTCCACACCCAGTTCAGATCTGCTGACTGGGGCATTTTTCAAAATTTGATGTATTTTCTTTGCCACTAAGCTCGGCTTTCAACCGGCTTAGTAGCAAAGAGGGGCATCTGTGAACACCCCAAATTTTTCAAAATCTTTTAAATATTCCCTTTTTGCCCCTGATATCAGTTTTTTGAGCAATTGAGTCTCTTTTAAATCTAAATTCCAATATATTTCTCAAGCTTTATTGAAATTAAATTCATTTTATATGTTTAAATTGATTTCGGGACTTGATCCATTGTCTAGATCCAAATCTGAGCCTCGTTGTCCAAATTTTAAACTAAAATTACAGAAAATACCAAAAATAGTTTTTAAATAGCTCGGACAGTTCCTCCGACATCTGTTTTGATCCATTGCATTGTATTCCTCTATTTGAGTGTCAAAACTTGAATATTTTCTCAAAACCTGGGTCCAAACCCACTTTCTGAAGAAATTTCTCCAAAATGGTCTGAAATTCTCAGAAAAATACTTTTGTAAATATTTCTCAGAAAAATACAAAAAAATTAGTGTTTAATCTTTGTTTTTTGTATAAAAACTTAGATTTTTGTTCCAAAAGTACAAAAAAATGGAAAATCCTGAAAAATCGGAAAAACTACGAGGAAAATAAGTAGTTTTTAAAGGCTTTGCTAAAAACCTCATTTTGAATACCCCTTTTATGAAAAATTCTTTTTTAGAGCCCCCATTACGAATATTTTCTAAAGTTTTTCTTTTGCAAAAGGTCGGGTGGCCGACTCTCATCGCCGGTCTTCTCTCCAAACCCTCCCTCTTCTTCCCCCTTAGAAGGATCCTTCCACCGAACCCTCCAGAGGCCTCACCCAAGCCGCCCATCACCAACCAAACCTCCCATCTCCCGATCTCCGTCCATCTGCAACAAACCCCCAACCGCATCCTCCTTCTTCCTCCTTAAAAGGGGACTCACGAAACCCTAAAGGCATCGCGTCTCACCCCACCATGCTCCTTCTTCTTCTTCTTCTCCTTCTTCACCCCCGCATCCCCTTCTCCATACATCCGATCCGTCTTCCCCTTTTATCTGAGTTCTCTCAGATCCCCTTTTCCTCTCCTTCAGTCCTTCTTCCTCTTCTTCTTATTTCCTGGATTTCTTCCACCTGACGGAGGAGAGCCTACCACCGAAGGTTCTGCAACTACAGGTAAATTCCCTTTTACTCCTCTTCTTAGATTTTCATTTTTTTTTTATGTTGAAGCAATATACTGCAATATCAGTCTGCTTATCGCAGCCCTGATTTGCACTCTGCAATAAAATTTCACCCTCATTGGGGTCACATTTCCTTTGTTATCCAATTTTTTTATTTTCCCATGAATGTCCATTTCATATGAACGGGAATGATGGGGTTCCATATGTCACAGATATCAGCATCTGCCATGAGATGCTCTGCTTAATCGACCAGAAGTTTGGATTCGTAATTGATTTATTACAAAGAGGGGCCTTATATCAGTTTATTTTTATTTTTTATTTTTTATTTTTTTCCTTTCTCTCTTCCCCTATTTATATTATGTAGATTCAACATCCCTTTGCATTTCAGGGGGATCACAACTTACATCATGATTTATTTTCACTCTCTTTTACATTCCCGTCCATGGCTCATGTCACTTTCAATATTCTTCATGTATTATGATTCCCAGTTTTCCCTATTGGTGATCGACTGGTAATCTATAATTTTTTTTTTTTTTAGTTTCTCGTATACATTACGATCTGATCTCCTACTATTTTCTAGCTGCTTTCTGTCAATTAAGAATTGTTGGTGATATTTTGATTTTATGTTTTTTTTTTTTTTAATCCTTTCGTTTTGTTTTATTTTCCTGAGCTTACCCCACCGTTACCACAATCTGTGCTGCTGCTGGCATTACCATCCTTATTAAGAATGGTCCTGGGGTTGTGTGGTCTGAATCACTGCTCAAGGTTTGAAATAGTAACAGCGTTAACCTTCATTGGTTGGCCCACTGTAACCCCATCATTCCCTCTGAATTTCGGTTCTCTGCTTTGCTTGAAATTTTTTTTTTCTCCACTTTGCAACTGAGAACCCAACAATAAAAATACATCCAACGCTGGTTGGTTATGGAATCCGATCCAAGCAAAAGATACCCAGGAGTAAAGAAGGGATGATGAGACAGAGGAGGATCGTCATAAATTCCTTGCCAATGGACATATCTTGATAAGATTCTCAACATTCGACTATGGTAGCAAAATTTTGATGATGTCGGCACCACACAGAACAACTGCCTCCTTCATAGGTCTATCATGTCAATATTGGGCTAAACGACCAGCTCTTCATAACATTCCTGAAGAATAATATATTTGGTCTCTCAGGTCTGTATTCTGCATCTTTTCATTTCAGTATTTATTATGTTTCAAAGCTTCGCCAGAAAATCTTTTTTTTTTATTTCATCTGGAGAAAGGTAGCATTGGTTTATTCTGGAGTCAATCGAACCATCATGCTCCTGCTGCCCTGTTATAGCATCACCCAATTTCCCAATCTAACACTACAGTCACTATCTCCTCTCCTTACAGTTGGATGTTTGGCTGAGTCCATAACTCTGCTATTTATTTGCCGTGAGCCAACGTTGATGGCTTAAGCAAGTTCTCGATGTTGGTTTAATTTGAGAGGATGTTTGCCATGATATCTTTTCTGTTGAAATTTTTTTTTTTGGGTTGTGAAAAGCATGTAAACTATAAAGTGAAGTATCAAGTTCGTTGTGACCAGTGATATTTAAAGACTTTCTCGAGTGTGGAGTCATTCTTGGTGAGTTGTGGATTAACGTTATTCTAAGTAAAGCTGTTGAATATTTCTCTGCTGAATGTGCTAAATGGTTCAGATTCACTGATGTTATCCATTAATGGTAGATGTGGTTAAAACTAAATGCCGACATTCAGGTAACAACTGCAGTCATTACTGCTTGCAGTAATGGCGACTATTGCTATCAATTTGTCAACATGAACGGTTGAGTATTTTTTCCCAATTTTCTGTCATAACACCTTGTACTGACTAATTTTTTTTTTACACAGGGAAAATTCTCATGTACATATCTACCGTATACATGTTTCTTCTGCAAATAATTTTGTTCATCATGGCTATATACCCACTGAATGCCATACACAGCACACGCACATCTGCTGAAGTCTCTCCAGGAGGTGTGGTTATATGCTTGGATTACTGTCTAACGCAATCCATCTCTTGCACCCATTCCCGATTTCACCCTGATAGTTAGATCTGTAGCATTCCCTTTTTTTTTTATATATATATCATTAGTTCCCTTTTTTTTTTGTTTGACTTACACCTTTTATGTAGTTTATATCATTTGTTTGATTCTCTTTTATTTGGATAGCTTTGGATACATCGAGTGTGTAGATTGAATGTATCTGATCATCATAAGTCACCTTTACATCTGCAAGAGTTCTTATGCCTCTCAGCAAATGATGGAAGCCAGCAAGAATCGATCTGGATAAATTAGAAAAATCCAATTCAGGCTCAGGTCGAGTTGGCGGATCCACCTTCAGAGAGGGTGGAGCAAAAGTTAGCATCCCATCACATTGAAATCGTCGGATGATGTAGAAGAAATGTTTCCCCAGAATCCCATTCTAGAGACCATTTACTCCAGCCTCAACCACTTCAAAGGGTCCAGCAGTAACAATTCTCTCAGCATCCCCATCAGCCTCACGCGCAATTTGCGCATCAGCCTCAGCTGAGGCAGTAGAATCAGCAGCACCAACAGTTGTTGAAAAATGAGAGCTTAAGGCAGCCTTAGTTTCCATCGAATGGTCAACTTGCATCAACTCCAGTCGATCAGGTACTGCTGGAGCCATATAATGAAGCTCTGCACAATCAACTACCTGATCAATATCAGTTCTCAGATGTGCATAATCAATTCCAGCCTAGTCCTGCACCCAAAAATCAGTCTAAAGGTTCACAGTTTCTCTGCCAATCATCAAGTTCCCAGGATTTGTATTCTTCATTCTCACATACTTCACATTAATTTCAGCAAATTGTGTAGCCACAGAAACGAGTTGCACAGTTACAAAATGAATTTACAGGTCTTTCTGTTGCTCAGTCATAAATCCCTGTCGCTGAAGAATGGCATTCTTCGCTGGAAGTGAAATCTCCTGTTGTGAACCAGTCATCTGCTGAGCAACATATGCATGAAGACTCACGCCAACGAATAATACAACAAGATGAAGCTCAACGCCCTCATCCACCTATATTACATACATGTTATATGTGATATATATATATATATATATATATATATACACACACACACACATATATATATATATATATACATTGGTGTGCCTGTATATATACATGTAAGCATATATCTATATATCATCTCTCATCTCCTTACCTTCTAAATCATATATCCTGGCATATGAGCATTTTACCATTGACATCTATGTGATATATGCAAATTTCTTCCCATTTTCACATTAACCCAATTGTTTTGCAGGAAATATGTGGAAGATATCATTACTTGAGGTTGTAAATTTGATCTTACATGTTGTAATAGCTAGATTTGAATGAAAATTTACATTTCCTGTTTTAGATAGAATGAATGAGCATTGTAAATATCATGAATCACTTGTTCTCATATTTGCTCCTTTGTTTTTTCTAAAATCTCACAAATGGTGAAACACGAATGGCACGTGCACCATTTCGTAAGAGGTAAGTTAATCCTAAGTTGATGATTTATATCAACGGCCATAGTCGGGATGTAAACAAGACTTAGGACTTTTATCTTTTACGAAATAACACTGGATCCGTTTTCAAAATTCATCATATTTTCCTTAAATATTTTTTTTCTTTTATCAGAATTTAACTTAAAATTAGCTCAAAATATATACCAATGACCATAGTCAGGGTATATTGAGAGTTAATTTCATTTTAAATTCTATAAAAGCACCAAATGTGTTTCATTCTTCACTTGAATCTAAATATAGATTATTATATAATACATCCAATGACCATAGTCAAGGATGTATTATATCTTCAATCTTATTTTAAATTCATTTAAAGAATAAAATAGTTTTTTTCAAAATCCAATTTCAAAGATTTAAATTCATTCATCATTTAGATAGAATTGCATCATATTTTCGGAATTTCCTCTTCAAAAACTCCAAGTAATGTAAATATTTTCTTCAAATCTATCTTCAATCATTATCAAATCCAATTCATTCTTTCAATTTTCAAAATTCTATTTCATTTTTAAAACTCAAAGTTCAATCTAACTTTGAGATTTCAAATTCATTTTATATTCAAATTTCAAATCAGATTTCAAAGTTCAATTTGACTTTGAAATTCCAAATTCATTTATATTCAAATACTCCAAATCAAATCCAAAGTTCAATTTAACTTTTTGATTCCCTTCATCTTCTAAATTTCAAATTCAAACTTCAAAAATTCAAGGTCTAATTTGACTTTGAAATTCATTTGTATATTCAAGATTCAAATTTTAAATTTCAATTTTCAAGTTCGATTCAAAACTTGGAAGTTCTTAATTCAACAATTCCAAATCCATTTTAGGATCCAGAATACAACTTTCACTTTGGATCTTAGACTTCAGATCCAATTCCTCTTTAGGATCCAGACTCCAATTTCACTTTGGATCTTAGACTTCAGATCCAATTCCTCTTTAGGATCCAGAATCCAATTTCACATGTTGGATCTCAGACTTCTGATCCAAATCCATCTTAGGATCTAGAATCCAACTCTACATTGGATCTTAGACTTCAGATCCAACACCCATCTTAGGATCAAGAACCCAATTCTACATTTGGATCTCAGACTTCATATCCAAATCCATCTTAGGATCCAGAACCCAATTTTACATTAGATCTCAGATCCCGGATCTTAAGTCTATTTTGAGATCCAATTCAATTTCAAAATTTAGATTTCAAATCCAAGTCAATTTTCAGATCTCATCTGAACTCCCTAAATCCATTTTCTATTCTTAAATGCCATTTGATTTTCTTAGTCCATTCCAATTTCAAACTTCAAAATCTAAATTCAATTCCATCTCAAGTATTCATTTCCTTTTCTAAATTCAAAATCCAAATTCAAAGTCGATTTTTGACTTTGAAACTTCATTTTATTTCAAAGCTTCAAGTCATTCTTTCTCATTTATTCTTCCAAAATCCTGATTTATTTCAAAAACTTAGAACTTCTCTGATCTATCTCAAGTTCTAAAGTTAGATTCAAACATTTCTTCACTCCCTTACCAAGTTCATCTCAGAATACTTGGAAAATTTTCTAAATCAATTTTCAAAAGAGCATACATCTCTGCATTGCACAAGTATGATTCTTTGTGCATTTAGATCTTCTAGAGTTAGAATAAATTCTTCGATTATATTTAGGCAAAGCAAAAGGCATAGATTCGATCCTTGGTTCGATTACCCCTGGTAAAGGCGCCAGGAACGGTCGAACCTCGTACCGACGAGCGAATCCCGTCTCTCCATTTTCCCGCAATATTTTAAAAAACGGAGGCGAGTTAAAATTCTAAATTCTTTTCAAATCATGGTCAAGTGAAAACCCGCAAAATAGTTCCTCTTCTCTCTCTCTTTCTTTCTTTTCTCTTCTCTCTTTCTTTTCTTTCTTTTATTTTTCCCTCTTCAAAAAAAGGAGGAAAATAGAGGTTAGAAAAGGAAAAGAGAAGGAAGAGAGAGAAACCGACAAAGAGGAAAATTTTTTTACGATGATCACAATGAGCTGTTGATCTGAGAACAAGATCATTGACTATAAATCTTCTCTCAATAACTGACTTGGCATAGTGCCGAGCTATCCTCTGACGATAGGCTTGAGCATGCTCTGCTGCATTGAGTCTTTTCTCATCTAACAGATCAAGTTGTACTAACATTTGCTGCTGATACTGATCAAGCGGAAGTTCGATGAGCGATGCGAATTTCAGCGCGGGCTTCTGAACGTGAAGAGGTAATACTACCTCGGTTTCGTAGACAAGCTCTGAAGGAGTAGCATTGGTTGGGGTCTGAATGGTGGTTAGGTATGCCCAAAGTGCATGGTGCATTTTCTCGTGCCAATCACGGCCTGTTTCCATCGTTCTTTTTAGAATGCGGATCAAAATTTTGTTGATGGCCTCTGCCTGGCCATTTCCTTGAGGATAGTAAGGAGCTGAGAAGTGGTGATGAATCCTGAACTTTGAGCAGAAGGTCTTCATCTTCTCATTCTTGAAGTGGCTGCCATTGTCTGACACAATATCGTGTGGGACGCCAAAGCAACAAAGAAGATTCTTATGAATAAACGAAACCACATGCCGGCCTTCTACTGTTTGCAGGGTTATAACTTTGACCCATTTGGTGAAGTATTTTGTAGCTGCGAGAAAGTATCTGTGGCCATTAGAAGTTGAAGGAGTGACCGAACCAACCACGTCGAAGGCCCACATCGAAAAGGGCCAAGGAGAAACCACGGATTGCAAGTATGCGGCTGACGCATGAATGTAAGGTGTGTGCATTTGACACTTTACGCACTTCCTTACAAAGTGATGGCAATCCCGCTGCATGGTTTTCCAGTAATATCTTGCCCGGATAATATGCTTGACGTGCGTTTGGTAGCCGACGTGACCACCACAAATTCCTTCGTGTGCCTCTCAGACAACTTCCATGGCTTCATTCTTGTCTAAGCATCTGGCGTACTCAGAACTGAACCCACGATGGTAGAGAGTATTGGCGAGGATGAAATAACGTGCTGACTTGCGCTGGATTGCATGTTGCTCCTTTCTTGGCATTTTCGATGAAAATTCACCGGTTTCGATGAAATTTTTGATGTCTTGGTACCAAGGCTTCTCTTTTTGAGTGACTTGGTTTACTTGCTCAGCTGGAATGTAGGCAGGTTGATCAAGTCCGCCGATCTCGAAGGAGCAACAAGATTCACTATCTTTGAACAAAAGATGGAGCCCAGACAGGCTAGGCCATCGGCTATGTGATTGTATTCCCTCTTGATATGGTTGAGCTGAAATTCTTCAAAGTTTCCTATGAGAGCTAAGACAATCTTCTGATAGGGAATCAATTTTGAATCCTTGACTTGCCATTCAGCATTAACTTGACTGACAATGAGTAACGAATCGCCAACGGCATGTACTCTCTTGACATTGAAGTCTTATAAAATTTTGAGGCCTTAAATTAGAGCTTCATACTCGTCCATATTATGAGTACATTGGAAGTTGAGCTTGAGGGAATAAGGGAGCATCTCCTTTACAGGAGTGATCAGCAAGATCCCAATCCCTATACCGGACATGTTTCTGGCTCCGTCAAAGAAAATGGTCCAAACTAAGGACTCCTGAATATTGCAGATGCGATCATCGGGAAAATCATCTTCTGCTTTAACTTTTTTTGTCAATGGAAAGTCTGCCAACTGATCTGCGATGGACTGACCCTTGACTGACTTCTGAGAAACATACTCCAAGTCATACTGCATTAGGAGGACCTGCCATTTCGCAATTCGTCCAGTAAGGAAAGGTTGTTCAAGGATATACTTGAGAGGATTGAGTCTTGATAAAATTTTGATTTCTAATGCTAATAGATAATGTCTCAGCTTTTGACACATCCACACTAATGCCAGACATGTCTTCTCCATCTGAGAGTATCTTTTCTCATAATCGATAAAGGTCTTGCTGATGTAGTAAATGGCATGCTCTATTCGACTGCCTTCCTTGTACTGTGCAAGAAATCCGCCACAAGCATTATGATTGACGGAAATATATAAAAGGAGCGGCTTTCCGAGTTTTGGTGGCTTCAGAATGGATTGAGAAGATACTGCTTGATGCGCTCAAATGAGAGCTGACAATCTGATCCCCACTCAAATTTCACTTCTTTTCTCAACAAGTGATTGAAGGGCTCACATCTCATGGCCAAATTTGAGATGAAGCGACGAATTGACTAAATGCGACCTTGAAGGTTTCGTAGTTCTTTGAGATTGGTGGGAGGCGGCATATCAATGATTGCCTTTGCCTTGGTAGAATCCGCCTCTATGCCTTTCTTGCTGATCATGTAGCCAAGCAGCTTGCCTGACTCTACTCCGAAGACACATTTCTGTGGGTTGAGCCTCATCTTGTAGAGAATAAGTTTTTCAAAGACTTGGCCGAGAGCATCAAGATGATCATCTCCTTCTTTTGACTTGACCAAGATGTCATCCACATAGGCATCCATGTTCTTGTGCATCTGGTAGTGGAAAATAATTGTTATTGCTCTTTGATAGGTTGCTCCAGCATTCTTGAGCCCAAATGGCATGACCGTATAGCAAAATGTACCCCAAGCTGTAGTAAAAGAAGTTTTGGATTGGTCACAAGTGGCCAATTTAATCTGATTGTAACCTGAGTACCCATCCATAAAGGAAAACAAGGCATGGCCTACCGTGCTATCGATCAAAAGATCGATGTTGGGGAGTGGATAATCATCCTTTGGGCTGGCCTTGTTCAGATCTCTGAAATCAATACAAATCTGGACTTTGCCATTCTATTTGGGAACTGCCACGATGTTTGCCAACCAGTCTGGGTATTCAATAGTCTGGATGAATCTTGCCTTCAATAACTCTTTAAGTCCTTCTTTAACTTGCGGTGCTACTTGGGGATCCATCTTCCTTAATTTCCGTTTGATTGGCTTGCAATCGGGTTTAAGCACAAGACGATGCTCGACCAGCTTGGGATCTAAGCCTGGCATATCCTCATAAGTCCAAGCAAAGACTTCTTGGTGCTTTTTGAGGAAATGAATGTGTTTCTCCTTCTCATCTGAACTTAAGCTGGAGCCAATTTTGAGGATTTTCGGATCGTCTTTTGAACCGATGTTGACATCTTCTGTCGGATCTTGAACCAGCGACGATGGTTCATCCTGCTTCTGAATGCTGGCAAATTCTGGCAAATCCTGAATTGCTGAGTCAAACTCTGCTAACTCTTCGATCTGCCTCGTCACTTTAGTGACCTCTGCTTCTGGCCTTGCCTTGCAGATTCTGGTCGGCTTGGATTTATTTTGAAAAAAGTTGGTATTGATAACAAGCTTTTTGAGCGATTTAGAAGCCATGATTCTGGCAATCCTGAAAGCGCAAAGAAGGTTTTTTGAGAAAAATGTAAGATATTTAAAAAATAGCCTTTTGTACAGAAACAAAGAATGATAATATAGACAAGGATATAAGCGAAGAATTTTGTGTACACCAAGATGAACAGAGGAAACAAAATTTTCATTGATTAAGTAACTTTGATATTTACAGATGATTGTTGAAGGAAAGAAAGAAAACGGGGCGGATCTTTGCCCCTTACAAGATGATATTAAAAGAGAAAAGAGAAAGCAGAAAACACTGGCATTGTCTTCTTTCACTGGGCTCCCTTGACGAAGGTGGTCTTTCTACCAGATGATTGACCTGTGAACCCCAAGCCTGTATTATCAATATGCCGAGTGAGGACAATCGGCTCCAGAATGCCATCTTCATTTCTACCCAGGCCCCTGAAGGGCTGATAACCGCGCTTCATCAGAAGGTCAAACCCTCTCTTAGTTTTTGAGAATCGAGGAAATAGAGGGTGATCCTTGAATGAGGTGCAATCGAGGCGTCCACCTAGCTTGAAGAAGTGAGGTCCCTGCCACTGGATTACTGCTGCAATGTTTTCTGTCGACTGGACTTCTTTCAATTTTAGCATGTCCAGACTTTCACTCAGATTGATTTCATCGACTTCCCTGATGCTCGGGATGTCGACAGTGAAAGTAGGACGAGGAATTATCGGTTGTGGGAGTCGCTCTTCTGAATCCTCTCCTAGGACCATGGTAATCATGCCTCCCTTCGACCACTTGATGCATTGGTGTAAGGTTGATGGGACAACATTGGCATTGTGGATCCAAGTGCACCCTAGAAGAAGGTTGTACGAGGGCGGCACATTGACCACATGAAACAGGACTATATGCACCGAATAATTGATGAAGATTTTGAGAAATATCTTTCCCTTGGCTGTCTGCCCATGGTTGTCAAAACCATAGATTGTTATGGGATCTGGGGTATATTCCTCTTCTTTCAGGCCCAATGCCTTAGCCGTCATTTCTGGACAAATATTTAGGCTACTGCCCCCGTCAACTAGCACATGAGGGACTGTCATGCCCCTGGTTCGCACCACTATGTATAAGGAATTGTTGTAAAATGAATAAGGCTTTGGCAAATCCTCATCAGAAAAAGTAATTGGTGCGTTTGTCATGGCCTGATTGACGATTTGAGCCATGTTCTGTGGTGTTGTGCTAGGATTGACCTTGATCTTTCTGAGCAGGTCTTCTAGCACTTACTGGTGCTCTGGGGAAGCATGAGTCAGATCTAAGATAGAAATGTTGGATAAAGCAGTGATTGGCTTCTAAACTGACCATGAAGCCTCTTCTTTCTTCGAAGCTGCCTTGACGAAGCGTTTCAGAATCCTTGGGATTAGCTGGGCAATTTCTGCCGTTACCTTGGCTGGTTCCTTGATTGTTTTATTGTTGCTGGAAAATACAGTAATATCCACCCTCTTGGCGGAAGACTGCGCTTGGCGAAGGACCAGGATCTGATGTTGATCCTGAATATCCTGATTGGAACATGGTTGAATGCTACCTTGAAGAGTAAACACCTGCTCTGTGATGACTGAAACTGAGTGCTTAGAAAATGGCTTGGACAAGGCTTTCGGTTGTTGCTCATCCTCATCCTCAATCAACAAGTTCTTGTCAATACAATCTTGAATGATGTTTTTCAGGATAAAACAATGTTCAGTGTCATGTCCAACAGTTTGGTGGAACTTGCAGAATTTGTCAGTCCATTTTCCCATAGCGACCGGAGGTTCTACGACCTTGGGGAGTTTGATCATCCCTTTAGACAACATGTACTCAAGGATGTCCTCGCGGGATTGTTCCAAGGCTGTGAACTCCCGATCATAGCTCCAACCTTCGTGCTTTGGTTTTTCTTACTGCCTCGCTTCAGGCTGAGGTGCTGACTGGACGGACGGTGGCTTAACAAATTTTCCCTTCTGGGCTACAGAGTTAGTCCTTTTGGCCCTAGAGTGCCTGTCATTCTTGTTGCGGTTTTTCTTGCTTTTCTTGCTGCTAGAGCTGCCGCCATGATCTGAAAACTCTGTAGAATAGGCGACGTGCGCTTTCTACTTTTGATCAGGATTCCCTCTGACAAAAGGATACCCTTCATACAGGCCATTGTCCAAGCCGGTCTCGAACCATTCGGCTGTCTCAATCAATCTGATGAATGATTTGGCAAGCGATGTAGAAATGAGGTTCCTCAGAGGCTGAGCAAAGTTGTTCAAAATGATCTGCAAGGCATGTTCCTCTGGGATGGGAACTTTCATTCTGTTACAGGTGCTCCTCCACCTGTGGATGAATTCGCTAGCCTTCTCATTTCCGTTCTGCTTTAAATTGTATAGGTGGTTGAGAGTTGGTGACGCTTCAACATTGAACATGAAGCGCTCGATAAACAAGTTAACAACCTTATTGAACTCTCGTAGTTCGATAGGATTAATGTTGTCCGCATACCATCTGGCCGCTACACCCTCTAGGCTGTGAGGAAAGAAAATGAATAACGCCCGGTTATCTTTCCTGAAATAGCCGCACTCAGCATAGAAAGTGGCGAAATGAGCCTTAGGGTTGCCCGTTCCGTCAAACTTGAGGAACTTCCGAGGGAGATTCTCCAGATTGTCATCCCCATCCAGGCCATTGTAAAAATCCTCACCGGAGTAGGTTTGCTTGCCCTTGCTTTTGGCCTGGATATCTTTGATAGCCTGATTCATTTCTTTCATCTGCTCTTGCATCAGATCATTAGCCGGAATAGGTTTGTTTATTGATTCGAGTTCTGCAGCGGTCTTTACAAATTGCAGCGGAGGATTCTGATGATAAACAAAATGGTCTTCTTCTTCTGATTCTTCCTCAGCTGATTCTGTTTCTTCAGAAGTGGTGTCAGGCTGTACTTTCTTTCTGACGATCCTGACCGATTTTTTCACAACTTTCTTCTTTGGTTTGCTTTTCGGAGCAACCTCCTTTTGACTGGCCTCAGCCTATTCTGACATCATTCTGGTCATCATTCTCTTGAATAGGTTGTACATGGCAGGGTCTATGTCATCGGTTTGGTTCTGACTCTGCCCTCTGACTGACTTAGGAGAGTTTGTTGCCTCGGCATCGCTGTCGCTGAGCTGAGGGGCAGTCTCTTTTCCAGCTCTGGTCTGAACCATTTTGCCAATGCCAGTGATTTCTGCAGATAAAGGAATGGTTAGAGCTCAAAGGAATTTTTTTTAAAATGCGACCCTTTTGAGAAAACGATAGGAAAGGAGGGACTGCTAGACAATTTAAACAGGTTATCCCATCATCAGGGATCAGGTCATCACAAATTTTGCAATAATTGTGTCACCATTTTGCGGCAACAAAAATGCACCTTATGACCTAGGCGAGGTCGTCCATCCCGATGAGAGATAATCGAAGAAGAATATAAGAAAGAAGTCTTGTCACTAGGGATGAGGTCGTCACGAGGATCGTGACCATATAAAAATAGAAGAATAAAATTTGGCCATAAAGAGCTTTTTATCAGAACAAAAGTTGCATTTTTATTGATGACAAAATTTAAATACAAAGAGAAGGTGGGCAGACAGTTTGCCACCATTCTCGATATTTCGAAGATACATTAGGACCAGGAAACATAGACAAAAGAATGAAGGAGTCCCAAGTGTACTTGGTTACATGGTATGCCCCAGACCACTGATTCGAATGCAGATCGAACTCTGGCATGTGGCCCGTCGGGAAGTGAGTGTTGACACGAATCTGCCGTTGCGAGAATTGTCTAAGACACCTCTCTGGCTGATAGTCGACACAAAAAAAGGGCCAAGCAATCTGTAACGCTTGCTATGAGCATAAGTGTAGCGAGGAACTGATTCTTGTCTGTCAAAGTAATCCCAAAGGATTTCTTCCTGGTGCAGACTCTCGATCGAAGCTCGATACTGAATGGCGGACTTCGGCTTCTTGCTGTTGAACCTGAAGGAACTGGCTTTTGACAACACATGTCGCAAGAACCAAGACTGCAAAGCATACGTGCATCCTTCCACCAAAATGGTCTCTCCAAGGGCGAAACGGGCTAAGCCTCTGTAGAGAAAGGCTAGAGCGGCCATGGACACTGAAAGTTGACGGGTCTGCTTGCTTCCACATCTTCGAAAGAGTTGGGCGTCTCTGACATCGATAAAATTCTGACCGTCCGAAAAGAACGCTAATCCCACTGTGCATAGAATCATAGCATGCTGGATTCTTTCTTTTGTTGCTCGAGACAAGGTGTCAACTTCCTCGTAGGCTCCATACTTGCGATAGAGTCCGAACAGATCGATGAACCAACTCCCATTGATCTCAGTGAGAGGCCAAGATCTGCTTCCTGTAGCTCTGGCTAATGCTTCTCGAATATCTATCCCCTTGACGTTGATCAGGAACTGCTGCTCGACCGGACAATCTGGCTGACCAGCTGGCTCTGGCAATCCCATGATGTCGCTGAACTCGTCCATTAGCAGAGTCATCTCTCCCCATGGAAACCAGAATGTGCAGGTACGTGGATTCCACCGTTTTGCCATAGCTTGAATCAGACCGCCGTTGATGGTTCGCTTGCCCACTGTCGATGCCATCTCCAATCCACAATCACCCAAGTGGTCTGGGAACATACGCGAGAAGGTGGCAAACCAAGAATAATACCACTGAGGGAAGAAGGAACGAGATTGGATGACCCGATGATCCGGGGTTTCATCCTTTATTTGATAGAAGACATGATGCTTGGGAAAGATAGCATCAAGAGATTCGGACGCCATCGGAATGATACTGAGGCAAAAAAGGAAGAGAATTTAAATAGAATGCAAGACTTACGGACATACTTTTGATGAAGAAAGGGATAGACATAATTTTTGGAAAATTTTTGAAAGATTAAGGGATTTAGAAAAAGACTTTCCTGGGTTTTTAAAGAAAATTTTGACACAAAAGAGAAAAGAATGTAGGTAAAGGAAAAATATATACCTGGGGTTTTTGAAAATAAGGGAAATTTCGAATAATATACCCAGGGCTTGAAAAGATTTGATATATAGGAGAATACAAGGAAACATTGCATGATCAGAGCTGCACAAACAAGGATGCGCACACAACACTCCCTAAAAGGCTGACTCTAAATGCAATATTTGAAATGGCTCGTAGGACCTTAATGTTGAGAAACTCTGTTTTGATGTCACATAATATGATACACTGTCTTATTTGATTTCATATGATATGATAATATGTCTTCTTGAAAAAATGTTATATTATGACTGGATATGTTTTGCCATATATCTAACGAGTATTTGATGTAAGGATATCTCACTCAAAAATGATGGAGACCTCCTGTTCAAGTACAACTATGGTGCAATCATACTCCTTGAAGAAAAAGCTTGTTGAGCCATGCATTTCTAAAGACCATCTAAAGAGATCGGCTACCTCAAGTTGAAGATTTTTTTCTTCTTTAGAGTCATATGTAACAGAACCTTCAGAAGCATGCATAGTGCATATTACATACTCATTCATAACAGCTATTTCATAAAAGTATACGATAGTTTCAAAAAGGCTCATTTCTTTTGAAAACCAATAATTGTACCTTCTTACAAACCTTTATGGAAAAGGTATTTTGACATGATATAATTCATGATTTCAAAAAGCAATAATTGTACCTTCTATCATATACAAGACAACTTGAAAAGTATAATTTCAAAAGTAGGAAAAAGACAAAACATGGAAATCGGCTACACAAAGAAAAACAAATATAATACTTGTTGAAAAGACTTTAGTTACCTTTTTAAAGAAATGATTTCAAATGTGTAGGAAAAAGACAAAACATGGAAATCGGCTACACAAAGAAAAACAAATATAATACTTGTTTAAAAGACTTTAGTTACCTTTTTAAAGAAATGATTTCAAATGTGTAGGAAAAAGACAAAACATGGTGGTTGATATTTTGAGATGCTCTTTTTAAAACAATTATTTTCAATAAAGCTTTGGAAAATCGTCAACAAAAAATTTTAAAAACCGACTTTCCACCAAGTGGTAAGTACGAGTCGAATCCACAGGGAACAGGAATTAAACACAATATTTCTATAAAATTCAGTTTATTAATGCCAAATGTCAACCTACAATTACAAAGTTAATACAACTGCAATTAAACACTAAAAGAAAAGTAAACAAGCAATCAGTCTTCTGCTCCACGCCAAGGGTATTTCCGTCTTTTCGCCACTTAAAGAATCTTCTCACTTGGACAAAACCCCTGGACACTAAATATGTTTTTCAACCTAAAAATGCAGAAAAATACAAAGTTAGTTTTCTATTCTAATAATGAAAACAATAACTAAGACTTTCTAATTTTACGAAAATTGTAAAACAAATACTATTTATCAAGCAAAAATTAAATAAAATACTAAATTAATGCTAAAATTAACCAATTTAACTCTACTAATGCTGTATGATGATGATGCAACTCCTAAAATGCAGAAACTACTAAAAACAAATCTAAAAGGCCGAAACTAAGAAAATTACGAAAATGCCCCTAACTAGTGTAAAATAGCATTCTGACAGGTTATCGGAAAACCACTGTTTGACAAAGCAAAAGAGGTCCGATTTTCCTTAAATTTGTTTTGTTCTGCAACTGACAGATTGAACAAAACGACAGTTTTTACAGAATTGAAAAACAGTATCTGAAACTCCAGATATAAGCGTTTCAAATCTGGGAAAAATCAGGATATCGCCAGTCCTGTAATTTAAAATCCAGAAAAAGCGGTTTTCACAAAACGCTTAAAAATCAGACCAAATCAACTCCGAATGAGCTGAAATTTGGTCTGCAGTCAAACAACACGTCTAGCAAGTGAATAGAATAAAATTTTTTGTAAAACACAGAGTTTTTGTACAGAAAATAAGGCTGGTGCGACAGGGCAAAAATCTGGTTTTGATTTGAGTGCACTATTCACTATTTGAACTATTTTACTCTCTAAGAATGTAATCTACATGAAATGCAAACTTAATTAATCCTATATAACTGATTATATGCAGATGATAACTATAATGAAGCTAAATGAACTCTACACGGAATATGATATGCATGTTATGACTATGCACTAAATGAAATACTAATGCAATTACAATCAATACACTAAATAATATAGTTAAATATATGACTAAATGATATATGCTCTATCAACTAACTATACTAACTAACTAATCAACAAACGGTAAACTAACAAACACCAATCAAATCGACAATTAGAAATTTTGGCTAAACAATTAAAGAGATAACTACATTAGATAATCTAAAATCGCTATAAGTAAATCAAAAACTTAGGGGACTAAAATGGGCTAATGGGACACGTGTTCGACTAAGACTAGGGTCGGTTGACTCCAATGGACTCGGTTTAGGCTTAGCTAAGGGGGGGTTAACTTGGGTAGGCTTGAGTTAGGTTTAACTTGATCAACTAGGTTCGAATAGGATAAGGTAAACTCGGTTGACCCACTAGGTTTAGACTAGGGTTTGGGTCTTGGTTGAACTCGGATTGGATTAGGTAGGCTCGGTTTGACCTTAGCTAAGGTTGGGTTGGGTTTTGACTAGACTTGGCTAGGTTAGGGTTTGACTTAGTCTTGACTAGGTCTAGGTCTAGGACTTAGGATTATTAGGACTAGGTTGAACTCGGTTTAGGTTTGACTTAGTCAACTAGGTTCGAGTTAACTTAGGCTCAACTAAGTTGGACCCAACTTAGGGTTTGACTAGACTCGAATGGGATGTAGACTAGGGTTTGACTCGACCTAGGTTCGGTTTGACTAGGTTAGGTTTAGACTAAAGTAGTAACCTATTAATTCCTAAAATTAATTCAAGGTTAACGATTTTAATGGAGAGGGTTGGAAAAGGAATATAATAATTACCAAATTCCAAACTTTGAAATGCTTTGGATTCTCACAAATTGCCCCATTTAGAGAGGGGGTTACACTCCTTAATTGCTTTTAAAGCTCCTTTTGGAAAATGGAAAGATCTAATATAGAAATCCACAATTTTTGCTTTTCAAGATGGAATTGAATGCCTTTAATTCTTTATGAAAATCGTGGAGCCTAAATTAGAATTTTTATGTAAATTCAAAACACTTTCCAAAATGGAAGAGTAACTCCTTCTTTAATGCACATGCTAAATTCAAATCTCCATTAAATGCCTCACACGATTTTTGATGAACCTCCTATTTCCAAAAGATTTCCAAGTTTCAATTACTTTAATTATCTCCCTTCTCAAAAATCGCCAACTTCTAAAAATCCTACTTTCTAAATAAAAGAATTAAATTTACCTAGGGAGTAAAAGGAACTAAATGAAAAAACGATTTCATAGGAGTTAATGCTAACCTAATTCCCAAAACTTAACTTAAATAACCCCTAAAAACGGCTAAGACACTAAGCCCTAATACATTGAACCTAGACAACCTAATTACACCTACCTAACTCCATTAAAACTTACTAAAAAATTCGACCAAGAGCTCAAGGAGAGCTCTAATGGCTGCCGCCCCAACCTTGGGGAAGAAGAAGAACTATACAAAAATAAAAAAAATAAAATTATAAACTACGAAAAGTAATAAAACTAAGTAACTACTATTTTGATAAAACTAAGTTAGAAAATACTAAAAATGACTCCTAATTACACAAAAGCTAACAAGAGCAGCACTATACTGGAATTAAAAACATGAAAAACAAAAGAAACCTTGATTTTTATAATTTTCAACAATAAACTCAAAACATAAAAACGAAAAAATGATTAAAACAAGTATTAAGACAAATCCTAAAACAATGAAAAGACTAACACAAATTTATGCTACTGTTAACATAAAAAAATACAGCAACCACACCATTTACCCACATCAACACATACATTTCACAAAAACACAAAGCTCGGCTAGAATAATCCTAGCCGATTTCTTTTTTTCTTTTTTTTCTTTTTCAAAAATAAAATCAACACAATACACAAGCACAATCCCACGAATAAAACAAACTAAAATGAAATTTTCTAATGAGATGTTCAGCAAAACAACACAATACACATGCTGGACGAAACAAAAATACCAAAACAAAAAGATATTTTTTTGTGAAAATCAAGAATCGGCTAGAATAAGTCTAGCCGATTTTTGGATTTTGCTTTTTAATTAAACCCAAATACAACTCACCCACAAAAACCGAATAAGATAAATCAAAATGAACACTTTTTTATTGGATTTTCTGTCAAACAGCTCCAAGAACGCCTATGAGAAATTTAACAAATCGACTAGATGAAGATCTAGCCGATTTTTTTTTTTTTTGAAAAGAATGAAAAAAAAATCAAGAAATTCGATTTCAATGAATCAAACAACCAAGTAAACCTAATCTAACGTGCTGGTCTATGCACGAATATTACTCTAAGGTTGAAACAAAAAGAAAACTAAGAAACACACAGAAAATAACAAAACAAAATCTGCACACAAATCGGCTTTATCTAGAAGAGAAGAAAGAAGAAGACCTACCTTTTGGAAGATCCGACGACCGGGGGGATGAAGAAGAGCGGACCGTGGCTGGAGATGGACGTCCTATACAGTTTGAGGATGCTGTACTTCACCAAAAACGGCACCTATTGCAGCTGCTACACGTTGGAGATCCACCGACGATGGAGTGTGGGCCGATTCTCGATCGGAGGGTGTAGAAAGCCGGATGGAGGTAGGGCCGGCTCACCTTGGTGGTGTGTTGCACACTCCCACCAAGGTTAATGGTCTCCACCTCTGCTACACCTGCAAAAGTACAGAAAAATGGTGAAAAGACAGCAAGGAACAAGAAAGAAATGAAAAGAAACAAAAGGAAGCTCGAAAATATGCTTGAAAATCAAGCATAGGTTGATCTTCAATGGCCAACACGTGGGGGAGATGGAGAGGAAGGAGCTGCTGCTGTAGAGTCACTGTACGGGGCATCCAAACACAGCCAAAGACGCCTAGGGCTTCTCTAAAAAGTATATTTATACTTTTTGGAATTTGCAAAAACAATGTTATAAAAAAAAATATTTTCTAGGCGCCTCTTCTTGGGGGGTTTTCAGAAAAACTTTTTGAAATAGATCTGGATAGGCGTGTGGGTTGGGTTTTGGACTTTTAAAGAGTTGATCCAAGGTCCAATTAACCTAATTGGGTCGGATATGGATCCGATCCACCTCGAAATCTGTGCCCAAACACTGAAATAGCCATAACTCTCTCATTTTAACTCCGATTTTTCTGAAATTCAAACCATAGCCCCTTACTATCAAAACACATCTAAACATGGGTTTAAAACCTTAAACTTGATACAAAATGCTTGAAAAACTTGTTTACATGATGTGCATTTCATGCATCATCAAATACCCCCATGCTTGAATGTTTGTTAGTCCCTTAACAAACCCTAATCATGATATGCACTGAAGACAAGAAATGCTAAGCATGAATGCATAATACTAACTCACTTTCGTAGGAATCACGGTTGCATTTAGCGTATGCAACAAGCCCTTTAAACCCCTAGCTTACACTAGTGGACGAGTAAGGTCTCGTGAGGGTTTGCGGCGATGCTACCCACAAACATCAATGAAATCCGAGGATGATCTTTCAAAAATATTAGGCTTTTAAGAATACAGTTGTAATACATATTTCATGTAATTGACATTCTCAAAACAAGTTTAAAAATCTCATGCCACCACAGTAAAAATTCTTTTCCTTCACTTTTCTAATATTGTAGCTAGTTCATGATTTTTCTCTGAAAGTCAAGTATTCTCATGTTTTACTCATTTATTCTCACTTGTATATTTTCTGCACAGTAATACACATTTATGCCTAAGCAATGAAAAATTTCTCATTCAGCACATCCTTTTCTTTCATTTTCACTCTTTTTTCAACTTTTGATCTCTTGCTCATTCTTCTCATATGAGCACTATTTCGAATAGTCAGTTTTCGTGACCCGTGTAGCGAACTTTGGGTCAGTGACTCCCCAGTCGGCCGACCTTAGGGCACTAGATACAGAGTATCCCTCAGACTTAATTGCTCGAGTCACTAAACCTTCTATTCTAATAGTTTACGTATAGTCTTCCTCTCGTCATGTGCAATGTCTCTATCTCTTAGGCTTTCTATGCAGTCCATGTAACAAGCTTTCAAACCAGTGACTCCCAAACCAGTTGGCTTTGGGGCACCAGGTGTAAAACACCCTTCAGATTCTACTTACTCGAACTACAAAGGCCACAGATATCGATTTAGACAAGAAGATGATCTCCTTCGTTATCCTTTTCGTTAAGATACTCAAATACTTCATCTCGTGTCTGAGTTCTACTACTAGGATTCACGAAGACATCAACAACTAAACGTAGCTCTATTCTTTTAAACTCATTTTTCAAACACATCTTTCCATTGCTTATTTCTTTCAGAAAACATACTGTGCATACTTATACTAAAGTGATTCAAAATTTTCGAACAGTCAAATACTATCTTTTCTTTGAATTTTCTCATGAATAACTACTCTATTTGACTCAGTTCAGAAAATAAATTTTTTTTATGGGGCTTAAAATTTTATAAACTGTTAGATTATGCCAAAAACAATCATATATGCTACACTTTGTTCTCAAATGCCTACTTTGATTACCAGTCATAAAAAATTTTTGTGTATTTTTGTGTGCATGCATCTAAACCACCCCCCCATGCTTGAATGACACTGTCCCTAGTGGCATACAAAATGAATAAACATGTAATGCAAATGCAAATTAAAAGACACTAACAAAAATATGGGAGAAAGGATAGATACAACCTGATTTGCTTTGAGCTTCTGAAGTTGATTTTCATCTGATCCTTGAATTCTTTGAAAGCGCTTCTCTGTACCTGGTAATTGATACACTAATTGTTAAGTTCATCCTGCATACATCAAAACACAAATTAGCACATGTGAAATGAAATACTAAATAAATAAAAACTCTGAAATGAAAAAGAAATAATGTACATATGATACATCCCTCTGGTTGAACCCTCATGCCTTCGTGAGATGCACTATCTCACACTCACCATCTTGCAAGGCATCTGAAATGAATGGCTTCAGTCTTTGCCCATTTACCTTGAATGTACCTTGGGTCATAGGATCGAATAGTGTCACTGCTCCATGGGGAAATACTTCTTTCACAATGTACGGACCTGTCCATCTCGATCTTAACTTCCCTGAAAATAAATGTAAACGAGAATTGTATAGCCACACTTTCTGATCTGGCTCAAACACTTTTCTGACAATATGCTTATCATGAAATGCTTTTGTGCGAGCTTTGTATAATTTGGCATTCTCATATGCATCATTCCTGAGTTTTTCTAATTCTGAGAGCTGCAGTGCTCTCTCTTTGCCAGCCTGGGTGAGGTCAAAATTCAATTTCTTGATAGCCCAGTACGCTCTATGCTCTAGCTCGACAGGAAGATGGCATGCTTTCCCGAATACAAGGCGATACGGGGACATGCCAATGGGAGTCTTAAATGCAGTTCTATATGCCCAAAGTGCATCATCTAAGCGCTGGGACCAATCCTTGCGGTCCGGACGAACTGTCTTTTCTAAAATTCGCTTAATCTCCCTATTGGACACTTCAACCTGTCCACTAGTCTGCGGATGATATGGAGTGGTGAATCTATGATTGACAGAATATCTTCTCAACAGAGAAGCTATCTGTATATTCCTAAAATGCTTTCCACCATCGCTAATCATCGCACGTGGCACCCCAAAACGACTGAAAATGTTGTGCTTAATGAACTTAAGCACTACTCTATGATCATTGGTCTTGGTTGCCACAGCCTCGACCCACTTGGACACATAATCAACCGCCACCAGAATGTATAAATTTCCGAATGAAGGCGGAAATGGTCCCATGAAATCAATGCCCCAAACATCAAAAATCTCGACTATCAAAATCGGAAGCAAGGGCATCATGTCCCTCTTGGACATGTTCCCAATCTGCTGACATCGCAGGCATCGCCTACAGAACTCATGAGCATCCCTGTGGAGTGTAGGCCAATAAAATCCTGACTGCAAAACCTTTGCAGCCATCTTCCTACTACTAAAATGCCCTCCACAGGCTAACGAATGGGAAAAATTCAGAATGGACTGGTACTCTTCCTCCGGAACACATCTCCTAATGATCTGGTCTGCACAGTATTTGAACAACTCCGGTTCATCCCAATAATAGTGCCTCACGTGAGATAGGAATCTCTCACGCTCATTCTTGTTCCAATGCTCAGGTATCTGCCTCGAAACCAGATAGTTCACAATATCTGCAAACTAGGGTAACTGCGATGTACTGACTGACATGATCTGCTCGTCGGGGAAAGAATCACTGATCGGTCTCTTATCCTGCGTGGTCTCCACGATCAGTCTGGAAAGATGGTCTGCTACTACATTCTCGCTTCCCTTCTTATCTTGAATCTCGAGATCAAACTCCTGTAGTAGTAGGACCCAACGAATCAATCTCGGTTTGGTGTCTTTCTTATTCAACAAATATTTCAATGCAGAATGGTCAGAATAGACAACCACCTTCGAACCGAGTAAATAGGACCTAAATTTATCCAATGCGAACACTACCGCAAGTAGTTCCTTCTCTGTCGTAGTATAATTCATCTGGGCATCAGACAGAGTTCTACTTGCATAGTAGATCACATAGGGTTTCCTATCGATGCGTTGTCCTAAAATAGCCCCCATAGCGTAATCCGATGCATCGCACATAATCTCAAATGGGAGAGTCCAATCTGGAGGTCTCAAAATAGGTGCAGTAATCAAGGCCTCTTTGAGAATCTCAAAGGCCTTCATACAATCCTCACAGAAAACAAAGGGCTGGTCTTTCTCCAATAACGTGCAAAGCGGTCGAGAGATTTTGCTGAAATCTTTTATGAACCGCCTATAAAATCCCGCATGCCCTAAAAATGATCGAATCTACCTCACAGAGGTGGGTGGAGTCAAACGGGAAATGGATTCCACCTTCGCTCTGTCAACCTCAATACCACGCTTGGACACAATGTGTCCTAGCACAATCCCTTCCTGGACCATAAAATGGCTCTTTTTCCAGCTCAGGACGAGATTGGTCTCCGCACACCTACTCAGTACTCGAGCAAGTTTTTGGAGGCAATCTTCAAAAGAAGAGCCATACACTGAAAAGTCATCCATAAAAACTTCCATCACATCATCAATCATGTCCGAGAAGATAGCCAGCATGCACCTCTGAAAAGTAGCCGGGGCATTACAGAGCCCGAACGACATACGTCTAAACGCGAAGGTGCCATAAGGACATGTAAATGTGGTCTTCTCCTGGTCGTCAGGATGGACAACTACCTGATTGTATCCTGAATATCCATCTAGAAAGCAGTAGTAGCTCTGTCCTGCGAGTCTCTCTAAGATCTGATCAATGAATGGCAATGGGAAATGATCATTCTTAGTTGCCACATTCAGCTTCCTATAATCGATGCAGACTCGCCATCCTGTAGTGGTCCTCATCGGAATTCTCTCACCTTTCTCATTCTCAACCACAGTGAGTCCTGACTTCTTCGGCACAACTTGAATCGGACTGACCCACTGACTATCAGAAATAGGGTAAATGATTCTGGCATCCAACCACTTCACCACCTCTTTCTTCACCACTTCCTTCATGTTGGGATTTAGCCTTCTCTGCATATCCCTAAATGGCTTGACTTCCTCATCACAATGGATCCTATGCATGCAGAATGAAGGATCAATCCCCTTTAGATCAGCAACTCCCCATCCAATCGCGGCCTTGTGCTCTCGAAGAATAGTCAGCAATCTCTGTTCCTGCTCCTCAGTGAGCAAGGATGAGATGATCACAGGCAGAGTCTCATCATCTCCGAGGTATGCATACTTGAGTGAATCCGGTAAGGGTTTCAGCTCAAGTTTCGGAGGTGACTCGATCGAAGACTTGGCGGGGGTCTCAGCAAGTGGTGGAAGAGGCTCCCTGACCGCTCTCCAAGGTGGTCTCTCTGACGACACTCTAGACACGTCTACACTATCTACACAGCTATTCTTCTCTATATGATACAAATCTAAAGAATCCTCAGTAATGTACAACTCGGGCTGCTCCTCCACTAACTCCTGTGCAATGTCTACATGAAAGCAATCCATGTCTCCTGTTGGTCCCATTGCGGCATTGAAAATATTCAGCTTTACCTTTCGATTGCCGAATGAGAGATCCATGGCTCCGGTCCTACAGTTGATGCACGCATTGGCAGTCGCCAAGAATGGTCTGCCTAAAATAATCGGAGTCTGGTGCTGGCTATCCACTCCTTCCATATCAAGAATAATGAAATCGACTGGAAAATAAAAGTCATCCACCTTAACTAGCACGTCCTCCAAGACACCTCTCGGTACCTTGACGGAACGATCTGCCAGCTGCAGTGTAATTGGAGTCGATCTCATCTCTCCTAGCCCGAAAGAATCAAAGAAATATCCGGGCAGAATGTTCACGCTTGCTCCAAGATCGAGCAATGCTCGTTCTATCCGGATGTTCCCTATAGTACAAGCAATGATAGGGGCTCCAGGGTCCTTGAGCTTTGGTGGTGTCTGATGCTGAAGTACTGAACTCACCTGCTCAGTCAGATGGACCCTGTTAGGAACTCGCTCTCTAGATTTACGCTTCTGCGTACATAGTTCCTTCAGGAATTTGGCATATGCCGGCACCTGCTGAATAGCATCGAGCAAAGGTAGATTGATCTGCACATGCTTGAAGATGTCAAGCATGTCCTGGATCTTTGCACCTTGCTTCCCTCTATATCCAGGAGACTCTAATGCTTTGGGATAGGGTGGTGGGGGAATATACTCTGCTGGTTCCTCCTCTTTGTGAGAAGGCTCACTCCTATCCTTCTTCTTCTTTTCTGAGGATGAAGATGATGAAGATGGTGAAGGTGATGATGGGGATGGGGATGATGATTGAGCCGACGTGGGTGAAACAATGGTCTCTGGCTCCTGTATCCTCGCTCTACTCTCTCGCTCTCTGCTCTCGACGTGATACTCACGTCCACTCCTCAAGGCCATAACTGATTTAGCCTGCTGCTGTGTCTCGGTATGAAATAGGCCTCCAGTCATCTGGTCCTTACCCTTCGGGTTCATGACAGCCTGACTCGGCAATGTACCCTCGGGTCTCCTACTAATAGCCTCAGCTAACTGTCCCATTTGCGACTCTAACTTCGCAATGGACTGCGTATGCGAGCTCAAAATCTGGCTACACTTCTCGAAGGCGTTCTGATTAGAGGTTTTCACCTCTTGGAATGCCTGGAGAAGTCTCTCCTCAAAAGATGTCTGCGGGGTAGACTCCTGCTGAATCGGGGAAGGAACTGAAGAGGAAGAGGACTGTGAATAGTTCGGTCTTTAAAATGACTGAGTAAAAGATGGTTGCCGAACTGGCTGAGAGGATGTAGGCATCTGCATGGAAGACTGTGGATTCTTCCATGAAAAATTGGGATGGTTACGCCAACCCGGATTGTATGTCGATGAAAATGGGTTATTCGGCGGTCTGACGTAACCCTGAGCTGCCTGAACTTGTTCTTGAACAAATTCAGGGTATTGAGCTGCCGAAGGGCACTCAGTGATCTCGTGTGCCGGACTGGCACAAAGAGTACACACCTGCTGTGTAGTGGATGGTCCTGAAAGAAGCTGGTCCAACTTCTGAGCAATCATGTCTACCTTGCACTATAGTGCAGTAGATGGACCAACTTCAAGAACACCAGCTTTCTTCTGAATGCTGGGTGTGGCTCTATCAGAATGAGAGCTCGAAGCATGGTGGAGAGAATTCTCGGCCAATGTATCAAATAGTCTCCATGCTTCGTCCTCGCTCTTCAGCATGAATGTCCCTCCACATGAAGAGTCGATCATCTGACGATTCTTGTCAGACAATCCATCATAGAAGCTCTGCACCAGTTGCCATTTCGGCACCTGATGATGGGGACATTTCCTGAGGAGATCCTTCATTCTCTCCCAGGTCTCATGAAAGCGCTCACCATCTAGCTCTGAAAAGCTAGTGATGGCTCTACGATATTGGTTCGTGCGACCAATGGGAAAGTATTTCCGAAGAAACTCCTGTTGCAACTGATCCCAGGACTCTATTTCTACAGAATCTAAGGACTTTAGCCAATACTTGGCTTTGTCCTTCAATGAAAAGGGGAATAGAGTCAACCTCAACGCATCATCATCGAAATTCTGTATCTTAACAGTAGAACAGATTTCGAGGAATTCATTTAAATGTCTGTAGGGATCCTCATGACTAAGGCCATAAAAGGATGGAAGCATTTGAATAATGCTGGCCTTAATCTCATAATGTGGCGCTCCTACATCGGGTCTCCGAATGCAGGATGCCTGAACATAGTCTGTGGGAATGAAGTATTCCCGCAGAGGGCGTGAAAGAACTGGGGGTGGAGGTGGAGGATCCATGTCAGCCATTGTTGCCGAACTTCGATGAGAATGTAAAATTCTCTCTGGGTTGTCAACAAATGGGTGTAATGGGGTTTCTAGACCTCGTCGACCCTGCATACACTGGTACTAAGACCAGATGTAAGCCAACGACCTAACTAACTAAAAAAAATATAAACTAACACAAAAACTAAAATGGAAATACACAAAATAAACAACTACTAAACACTGTGCTAAACTAACTATGTCAGAATGATTTAACTAAGTAAATGAAATAACAAATTAAACTATTCTAAAGTACTGAAAAGATAAATATAGGAAATCACAACTAAGTTTTTCTAAAACCCACCTGTCTACTCGCTCCTTGCAAAATGAATTTTAAGTGAATCCTAGAAAGAACAGAACGTGAATCCTATATTTACTAACTATGTTAATCCTATATTCACTTACTAATCCTACTAACTAAAAATAAAACGACTAATTAACTAACTAAAACAAATTAATAAATCAAACTCTAAGAAATAAAGTAATTAATTCGCCGTTCCCCGGCAACGGCGCCAAAATTTGGTTGATATTTTGAGATGCACTTTTTAAAACAATTATTTTCAATAAAGCTTTGGAAAATCGTCAACAAAAAATTTTAAAAACCGACTTTCCACCAAGTGGTAAGTACGAGTCGAATCCACAGGGAACAGGAATTAAACACAATATTTCTATAAAATTCAGTTTATTAATGCCAAATGTCAACCTACAATTACAAAGTTAATACAACTGCAATTAAACACTAAAAGAAAAGTAAACAAGCAATCAGTCTTCTGCTCCACGCCAAGGGTATTTCAGTCTTTTCGCCACTTAAAGAATCTTCTCACTTGGACAATACCCCTGGACACTAAATATGTTTTTCAACCTAAAAATGCAGAAAAATACAAAGTTAGTTTTCTATTCTAATAATGAAAACAATAACTAAGACTTTCTAATTTTACGAAAATTGTAAAACAAATACTATTTATCAAGCAAAAATTAAATAAAATACTAAATTAATGCTAAAATTAACCAATTTAACTCTACTAATGCTGTATGATGATGATGCAACTCCTAAAATGCAGAAACTACTAAAAACAAATCTAAAAGGCCGAAACTAAGAAAATTACGAAAATGCCCCTAACTAGTGTAAAATAGCATTCTGACAGGTTATCGGAAAACCACTGTTTGACAAAGCAAAAGAGGTCCGATTTTCCTGAAATTTGTTCTGTTCTGCAACTGACAGATTGAACAAAACGACAGTTTTTACAGAATTGAAAAACAGTATCTGAAACTCCAGATATAAGCGTTTCAAATCTGGGAAAAATCAGGATATCGCCAGTCCTGTAATTTAAAATCCAGAAAAAGCGGTTTTCACAAAACGCTTAAAAATCAGACCAAATCAACTCCGAATGAGCTGAAATTTGGTCTGCAGTCAAACAACACGTCTAGCAAGTGAATAGAATAAATTTTTTTGTAAAACACAGAGTTTTTGTACAGAAAATAAGGCTGGTGCGACAGGGCAAAAATCTGGTTTTGATTTGAGTGCACTATTCACTATTTGAACTATTTTACTCTCTAAGAATGTAATCTACATGAAATGCAAACTTAATTAATCCTATATAACTGATTATATGCAGATGATAACTATAATGAAGCTAAATGAACTCTACACGGAATATGATATGCATGTTATGACTATGCACTAAATGAAATACTAATGCAATTACAATCAATACACTAAATAATATAGTTAAATATATGACTAAATGATATATGCTCTATCAACTAACTATACTAACTAACTAATCAACAAATGGTAAACTAACAAACACCAATCAAATCGACAATTAGAAATTTTGGCTAAACAATTAAAGAGATAACTACATTAGCTAATCTAAAATCGCTATAAGTAAATCAAAAACTTAGGGGACTAAAATGGGCTAATGGGACACGTGTTCGACTAAGACTAGGGTCGGTTGACTCCAATGGACTCCGTTTAGGCTTAGCTAAGGGGGGTTAACTTGGGTAGGCTCGAGTTAGGTTTGACTTGATCAACTAGGTTCGAATAGGATAAGGTAAACTCGGTTGACCCACTAGGTTTAGACTAGGGTTTGGGTCTTGGTTGAACTCGGATTGGATTAGGTAGGCTCGGTTTGACCTTAGCTAAGGTTGGGTTGGGTTTTGACTAGACTTGGCTAGGTTAGGGTTTGATTTAGTCTTGACTAGGGCTACGTCTAGGTCTAGGACTTAGGCTTATTAGGACTAGGTTGAACTCGGTTTAGGTTTGACTTAGTCAACTAGGTTTGAGTTAACTTAGGCTCAACTAAGTTGGACCCAACTTAGGGTTTGACTAGACTCGAATGGGATGTAGACTAGGGTTTGACTCGACCTAGGTTCGGTTTGACTAGGTTAGGTTTAGACTAAAGTAGTAACCTATTAATTCCTAAAATTAATTCAAGGTTAACGATTTTAATGGAGAGGGTTGGAAAAGGAATATAATAATTACCAAATTCCAAACTTTGAAATGCTTTAGATTCTCAAAAATCGCCCCATTTAGAGAGGGGTTACACTCCTTAATTGCTTTTAAAGCTCCTTTTGGAAAATGGAAAGATCTAATATAGAGATCCACGATTTTTGCTTTTCAAGATGGAATTGAATGCCTTTAATTCTTTATGAAAATCGTGGAGCCTAAATTAGAATTTTTATGTAAATTCAAAACACTTTCCAAAATGGAAGAGTAACTCCTTCTTTAATGCACATGCTAAATTCAAATCTCCATTAAATGCCTCACACGATTTTTGATGAACCTCCTATTTCCAAAAGATTTCCAAGTTTCAATTACTTTAATTATCTCCCTTCTCAAAAATCGCCAACTTCTAAAAATCCTACTTTCTAAATAAAAGAATTAAATTTACCTAGGGAGTAAAAGGAACTAAATGAAAAAATGATTTCATAGGAGTTAATGCTAACCTAATTCCCAAAACTTAACTTAAATAACCCCTAAAAACGGCTAAGACACTAAGCCCTAATACATTGAACCTAGACAACCTAATTACACCTACCTAACTCCATTAAAACTTACTAAAAAATTCGACCAAGAGCTCAAGGAGAGCTCTAATGGCTGCCGCCCCAACCTTGGGGAAGAAGAAGAACTATACAAAAATAAAAAAAATAAAATTATAAACTACGAAAAGTAATAAAACTAAGTAACTACTATTTTGATAAAACTAAGTTAGAAAATACTAAAAATGACTCCTAATTACACAAAAGCTAACAAGAGCAGCACTATACTGGAATTAAAAACATGAAAAACAAAAGAAACCTTGATTTTTATAATTTTCAACAATAAACTCAAAACATAAAAACGAAAAAATGATTAAAACAAGTATTAAGACAAATCCTAAAACAATGAAAAGACTAACACAAATTTATGCTACTGTTAACATAAAAAAATACAGCAACCACACCATTTACCCACATCAACACATACATTTCACAAAAACACAAAGCTCGGCTAGAATAATCCTAGCCGATTTCTTTTTTTCTTTTTTTTCTTTTTCAAAAATAAAATCAACACAATACACAAGCACAATCCCACGAATAAAACAAACTAAAATGAAATTTTCTAATGAGATGTTCAGCAAAACAACACAATACACATGCTGGACGAAACAAAAATACCAAAACAAAAAGATATTTTTTTTTGTGAAAATCAAGAATCGGCTAGAATAAGTCTAGCCGATTTTTGGATTTTGCTTTTTAATTAAACCCAAATACAACTCACCCACAAAAACTGAATAAGATAAATCAAAATGAACACTTTTTTATTGGATTTTCTGTCAAACAGCCCCAAGAACGCCTATGAGAAATTTAACGAATCGACTAGATGAAGATCTAGCCGATTTTTTTTTTTTTTGAAAAGAATGAAAAAAAAAACAAGAAATTTGATTTCAATGAATCAAACAACCAAGTAAACCTAATCTAACGTGCTGGTCTATGCACGAATATTACTCTAAGGTTGAAACAAAAAGAAAACTAAGAAACACATAGAAAAATAACAAAACAAAACCCGCACACAAATCAGCTTTATCTAGAAGAGAAGAAAGAAGAAGACCTACCTTTTGGAAGATCCGACGGCCGGGGGGATGAAGAAGAGCAGACCGTGGCTGGAGATGGACGTCCTATACAGTTCGAGGATACTGTACTTCACCAAAAACGGCACCTATTGCAGCTGCTACACGTTGGAGATCCACCGACGATGGAGTGTGGGCCGATTCTCGATCGGAGGGTGTAGAAAGCCGGATGGAGGTAGGGCCGGCTCACCTTGGTGGTGTGTTGCGCACTCCCGCCAAGGTTAATGGTCTCCACCTCTGCTACACCTGCAAAAGTACAGAAAAATGGTGAAAAGACAGCAAGGAACAAGAAAGAAATGAAAAGAAACAAAAGGAAGCTCGAAAATATGCTTGAAAATCAAGCATAGGTCGATCTTCAATGGCCAACACGTGGGGGAGATGGAGAGGAAGGAGCTGCTGTTGTAGAGTCACTGTAGGGGGCGTCCAAACACAGCCAAAGACGCCTAGGGCTTCTCTAAAAAGTATATTTATACTTTTTGGAATTTGCAAAAACAATGTTATAAAAAAAAATATTTTCTAGGCGCCTCTTTTTGGGGGGTTTTCAGAAAAACTTTTTGAAATGGATCTGGATAGACGTGTGGGTTGGGTTTTGGACTTTTAAAGAGTTGATCCAAGGTCCAATTAACCTAATTGGGTCGGATATGGATCTGATCCACCTCGAAATCTGTGCCCAAACACTGAAATAGCCATAACTCTCTCATTTTAACTTCGATTTTTCTGAAATTCGAACCATAGCCCCTTACTATCAAAACACATCTAAACATGGGTTTAAAACCTTAAACTTGATGCAAAATGCATGAAAAACTTGTTTACATGATGTGCATTTTATGCATCATCACATGGAAATCGGCTACACAAAGAAAAACAAATATAATACTTGTTGAAAAGACTCTAGTTACCTTTTTACAAACCCATAGAATGTCGACTTACTTGAAGTCATCATTCTCTTTGTATAGCATTAAATACCTCCTGTAAGAAATCCTTGTTAATATCCTTCTCAAGAATGTCGACTTGTTTAAAGTCTTCATTCTCTCTGTAGACATTAAAAAATACATCATAAAGAAAACTCTTGATATGACTATGTACAAATAAATATCTCAAAGCATTTATTGTACTTACACTCATTTAAAGTAAAGAAGTACTTATGTACCACAAATCATTAATTAGGATAAAGACAAAACTACATAACAGCCTACAATCCAACGTTCAATGTACTATTGTAAGAAATAGACTTTTTACATAAAATATATATTACCTAAAATATTACAACCACTATTGTACCCTATATTTTACTTTTATGGAAAGAAGACTTTCTCGAATTTCTCTAAAGACGTTTTTTGAAATGACATGACATTTCACATCTCAAAAAGACTACGATTTCAAAAGGTAACAACTACTTTTTTAAACTATATAAATACACTCAAATAAACTATCCAAACAAGGAATGGACATGTGAGCTTACAACGAGAAAAATTCCTATTCGATATCTGAAAGAGAGCCTAGAAAAAGAAAGAGAAAAGAAAGAGAAAAGAAAGAGAAAAAGTCAAAAATAGCTCTTTGACAAAGAGTATCTTCTGAGTGAAAAGAACAGAACATTCTGAGAATCCTTCATTCATGCATTCATATCATTCTGAAGGTTCTATAGGAAGTATTGTAACTTTCTGTTATTCACTGTATTCCTTCTTTGTTGAAAAAAGTAGACCTCTGAGAAAGAGGGTGTTGCCCTTCTCTGTTGAGACAAGAAGACCTCTGTGAAAGAAGGTGTTGTCCTTCTCTGTTGAGAGAAGAAGACCTCTGTGGAAGAGGGTGTGCCCCTTCTCTGTTGAGAGAAGAAGACCTCTGAGGAAGAGGGTGTTGTACTATTTATCCGGTGACTCGGATGTTATAGTGAAAAGCTCAAGTGGTTTGCTTGGGGACTGGATGTAGGTCAGGGTTTTGACCAAACCAGTATAAATTCTGTGTTTATGTGTTGTGCCTTTACTGCATTATATTTTTAATTTATCGATCTATATACTATTTCACTATTCACCCCCCCTCTAGTGGAATTTCATTTGGTATCAGAGCAGGTTTGTTGGTTTTGACATAACAAGTCTTTCAGCACAAATGGCATCTACCTCTTATGCTCGTGATATTGAAGGTCAACACGCATCTCGTCCTCCTTTCTTCAATGGCTCCAACTATGGATACTGGAAGTGCAGAATGGCTATATTTCTCAAATCCATAGATTTTGCTGTATGGAAAATTGGTGAGCATCCATACACATCTCCATCCGCAGACTAAAACTTATGGTCTGATGAAGAAAAGAAAATGGCAAACCTAAATGCAAAGGCTATGAATGCCTTATATTGTGCCATTGATCAGAATGAATTCAATAGAATATCTATATGTGAATCTGCATATGATATTTGGCATTCTTTGGAGGTTATTCATGAAGGAATCAACAAAGTGAAAGAAGCCAAAATCTCATCTCTTGTGAGAAAATATGAGTTGTTCAAAATGAACAAAGATGAACCCATCACAGAGATGTTCACCAGATTCACCAACATCACCAACGATCTGAAATCTCTGGGTGTAACTGATCATGCATATATTTCAAGGTGATTTAACATTAAAATATGCATGATTTTATGAAAAAAATGTTTTAAAAACCCAAGTTTATGCTAGTTTTCGTTAAATGAGCTAAAATGATTTCAAAACAGAAATATATGAAAAATAGCTTTATTTGTATATTTTAGTACATATTTTAATGTTTAATATTAACATAGTATTTTAGTTTTAGTTTTCAATAAAAATAAAAATAAAAAATAAAAAAAATGGAGAAAAATAGTTTTATATTCATTTTAAGTGTTTGTTTTTTTTAGAAAAGAATAAAAAAATTAGTAGAATAGTTTTATTTTCTTATAAATAAAAAAAAGTTTTGTTTATAACTTTTTGAAATTTTTTTTCTAATAAACCGGTTTACACGGTTTTTGAATTTTAAAAACTAAAAAAATTAATAAGCAAACCGGCTGGAACCGGTTTGCATTGTTTTAAAACTGAAAATATTTCTGTTTGAAACCGGTTCCAGCCAGTTTGGGGCTTTTAAAACCCAATAACTGAAAAAAAATCGGGCGCCTCCCCCATACAGCTGAAGCCCTCTTGTTTTCCCCTCTTTCCCTCTCTTTCCCTCTTTTCTCACCCTCCTCCACCAACACCGGCCTCTCCTTTTCCCTACCTTCCCCTTCTCCCTCTTTCTCTGTCTACATTCCAGCCGGCAGCAGTGGTGGAGCTTCAGTCCGGTGACAGCGGTGGTGGAGGAGGCCGCCAACATCTCCCCGATTTTCTCCATTTCACGGTAAGTCTGTTTCTTCTCTTTCGATTTCTTCTTCTTCTTCTTCTTCTTCTTCTTCTTCTTCTTCCTCTTCTTCTTCTTCTTCTCTTCCTCCGATTTCTTCTTCTTCTTCTTTGATTTTTTCTGTTCTTTTCTTAATATTCTTCTGTTTCGTTAATCTGATGTCATACAATTAGCCGATAGAGTGTTGATTTTAAGTCTAGTTTGCAGTTTTTCATCGGATGTAAGGATCAGTATTAGCATTTGATTTTCGCATATAGTTTTCTTTTATCGTGCTGCATAAATTCATTGTGAATCTTCTGTTTTTTTTTTCTCTTCTTTCATAACATGCATCGTAATGTGTACATTGAAATCACAGGTGTTCATAGTTGCCAGATTACAGCATAAAGCATATAGAATTCACTCAATCATCTGGATTGAGCTTCATTTTCTGTACAGATTGATCAATCATCTGGATCGATCACTCTATTTTTTTTAAGCAATCTAACTGTGCATCTACACTGATATCCATTAGGAAATGGAAATCCACCGTCAATCTGGTTGTGCTTTTCATTGACAACAATAATCCTTGGCTTGAATCATTTTGGATCCACCGTAACTGAATATCTGAATCAATATCATGAGATAATAATTTTTGTTTTAGAATCCTGTTAATCGGCATGACTGAAATCGGATGTCCAGCAAGTTTCATCCCCAAAGGCTTATAGGATTTCCAGAATCAATTGAAGGTTTGTATTAATTTCGATTTGAAAAAATCCTGTAAGGTTCTGATCTCATTGAATTGAATCAGGTAAATCTTGATCGATAATCTGATTGATTATCATCTGATTTCCGGTGAGTGAAACCCAACCTAAATGAGTTTTTCCAGTGAATAGTTGCATTTTCTGGTAATTACTGTTCATTACTTCTTCTGGTAAACAGTAATTCTGTGGAGATATCAGCGAATGTTCTTGATCGGATGTCTGAATCCGATATGTGTGTGGAAATTACTAATTTTTGAATAAATGAGGAACTGGATCATTTAGAAATCTGATTTGTGATTAGTTGACCCGGATATTATTTGATCCACATATATTGGTTAAGTTTTTCGGTGATGCTACTGATTGCTGTCATTGTTCAATGATCTTCATTGCAGCTGGAATTTTTGGTGACCATTGATCACATGATCTCAAAATTTTATGTTTAGATGGATTGCTTTTATGTTTACATTTTTTAATCGGTTTAAGTACTTTCGAATTTGAGTGCACTATCCGAATTCTGATAATTAGGTGTTAGTTTTTGTTTTTCTTTCGTGTATTGCTCGTGTTTCGTTTGAATTGTGCAGGATTGCAAGGGATTGGAGCTGAAGCAATTACGTGACATGATGAAGTACGAAGAAATAAGCTTCTTTTTATTTTTTAGTTTAGAATTAGGAATTTAATTGGGTTTGTAAATATTGCACTTTATGCCCTCTGTGAAGGGTATTCATTTGTTGTAATAGTTAGTTGATTTTACATTTCTTGAACATTTTTACATTTCAATAATTCGGCAATAAAGAATAGTTTAGAATTGTGTGCTTGAATACGAAATATTCCCGTTCCCTGAGTTCGACCCGATCTCATCCACTAGTGAGAACCAGTTTTTATTATTTGATGTCTGGTTTTTACATGTTTTTCATATAAAAATCTTTTCAAAATTACAACGATTATAAAGAAGACATCAAATTTTTGGCGTCGTTGCCGGGGAACGGAGTAATATTAGTATTCACTTTATTGCCTAGTGTTTGTATTGCATTTAGGTTTAGAACCACGTATGTGCATATCTTAGAGACGAGCTTACTTTTCTTCACAACCCACCTACTAGGAACCCCTTAGAGGTGACTGTGTACGATTGGTACCGTACACATAGTTTTTATATTTCTTTGCATAATCTCTATTATGTGTAACTGCGTGGTGTTTGTTTAGTTTTTGTTGTTTTTAGTTTACTCGCTTTGTGGTTTGCGTGGTTTGGCGGCTTAGTGCGTTAGTTAGGTAGAAAACCCAAAATTAGGATGAGTGTTACACCGATCTACTTCAAGGTGTATGCACAGGAAACGATCACTCGACCCGAGCTAATTGAGTCCCGAGTTTCTTATTAGGAGAACTCCTCATCTTATCACCATGGCCGAAAATCGGTCGTTGTTCCGTACCCTTAAGGAGTACTTCATGCCCACCATATACACTCCCACCTCCTGCATCACGAGACCTGATGTAGGAGCCAATCAATTTGAAATAAAGGCCAGTATCATTCAAATGTTACCATCATTTCATGGCCTAAGCAACAAAGACCCATATAGTCATATTGATGATTTTCTGGAGATCTGCTCGATAGTGCGGATCAACAACTTTGGAGATGACGCATTGAGGTTGACGTTGTTTCCGTTCTCTCTCAAAGATAAAGCTAAACATTGGCTAAAGGCTCTCGATACGGTTCAGATTACCACTTGGGAAGGAATGCAGCGCAAATTTCTTAAAAAGTACTTCCCAATTGGTAAGACGAATCAGTTTCGTAAAGCCATAATCAGTTTCTCGCAGATTGAGGGAGAACAATTCTACGAGACTTGGGAGAGGATGAAAGATCTTCTCTGCAAGTGTCCCCACCACCAGGTGCCTCCTTGGCAACTGGTGCAGTATTTTTACGATGGCCTGACCGAGAAGGATAGGCAAATAGTGGATTCATCATGTGGGGGCACTTTTATGCTAAAAAGTGAGGATGAAGCGTGGTCGCTTTTTGAGACATTGAGCGAAAATTCGATGCACCATGCGACAACTTCACGGTTCGATAGGGCTGCACCTGCACAGGATAGTACTAAGAAGGCAGGTATTTTTGAAATAGGGATAAACCTTGAGTTAAGCAACAAGGTAGTCCAACTGTCCCCGAAATTAGATCAGTTTTTGTTGGGTCCCGCTCCTGCCATGCAGGTGTGCGCGTTGTGTGCGAGTCCTGCACACCATATTTTACAGTGCCCAGTTGCGCCACAGTATCCTGAGTTTGTCCAAGAGCAAGCTCAGATGGCTCAAAACTTCGCTAGGCCCGCACCCAATCCATTTTCCAACACTTATAACTCGGGTTGGTGAAACCATCCCAATTTTTCATGGCGCAACTCACAGATCCAACCCCCTAACCCTTCCCAGAGTCAACCCAGTCAAGGCGGTTATGCGCCTGGATTTCAGAGATCCAGTTATCCCCCAGCCCAACCTTTTTATACTCATCCCTAGTCTCATGAGCCTTCGCATAGTCAGTCCTTCGAGGACAAGATGCTACAAGCATTTTCTGATATTAAAGCGAATTTGAGCTCGCATAATCAGTCTATTGAAAAATTAGAGACTCAAATGGGGCAGTTCGCCGAGGCACTTAGCAGGCGAAGTGAGGGGACATTGCCTAGCCAGCCTATTGTCAACCCTAAGGGAAAGGAACCCATGCGTAGCTTGCATATGACCAATGCACATAAAGAGCAAGCTCAAGTCGTAACCCTTTGGAGTGGGAAGCAGTACCAAGCGAGGGAGGCTGCAGAAGAAAGAGAGAAGATAAGTGAGAAGCAGTCTATCCCTAAGGTTTTACCTCAGGAAAGCAAGAAGGTTCTTCCATCTGAGCCTTCACCATCATACATTCCTAAAGCCCCCTTTTCTGAGGCGTTAGAGAGACCGAGAGCATTAAGTAAGTCTGGAGTGAACATGCAAGAGATGCTTGAGATATTCAAGCATGTTCAGATAAACCTCTCCTTACTAGATGCCATCAAACAGGTCCCTGCATATGCAAAGTTCCTCAAATAACTTTGTACGCAGAAAAGGAAGTCGATGTCCCATGTGCAGAAAAAGATTTATTTAACTGGGCAGGTGAGCGCAGTATTGCAACATCAAACCCCACCTAAGCTCAAGGACCCAAGGACTCCTATCATCTCATGTGTCATAGGAAACATCACTGTTGGGCGTGCATTGCTCGACCTTGGGGCAAGTGTTAACATCTTGACGGGTTTATTTTATGACCAATTTGGATTGAAAGAGATGAAACCTACACCTATGACTCTTCAGCTTGCAGATAGATCTATCAAGATCCCAAGAGGGATACTTGAAGATGTTTTAGTCAAGGTGGAGGATTGTTATTTCCCTGTCGACTTCATGATATTAGATATGGAGGGAGTTGATAGCCCACAACAGACTCCTATTATTCTCGGTCGCCCCTTCCTGGCTACCGCCAACGCGTGCATTAATTGCCACACTGGTGCAATGGATGTGTCATTCGGAAATAGGAAGATGCGACTAAACATTTTTCGTGCTGCTATGGGGCCTGCTGTTGAGGAGGCTTCTTTCGAGGTTGATGTCATTCAAGACCTCGTAGAAGCAGAATATGCTTGGTTATTGAGTAATCCACCTCTTGAGGAGGATAAGGAATTACTAGAAGAGGATCACCTAGAATTACTTGCGAATCAGATAGGTGATTTGAATTGGATCGGGCACTTCGAGCCATTTAAAGGTAGACAGGATGGGAACACACTGCGGAGTGTCACAGATGACACTATTTTTCATAGAGAGCCCGATTGAGCCTGACTTCATGTCCATTGATCTCATGGACGATGAAGGATTTTTCCAGGGATCCGTCTGGCTGGGGACGTGAAACTTAGCGCTTGATGGGAGGCAACCCATATCTTGTATATTATTAGATTTGCTTAGAATTTATAGATTTTATTTTGTTTTTACTCTTTAGTTTTCCTCATGAGTTTTTCATGTTCTTTTTGTTTCATTCACGAGTTTCATGTTTTTTCATGTATACATTGCATTCATTACATTCATAGAACGTGCATTTTTAATTCATGTCAGGTTATTCTACTCTTTTTCCTCATTTATTTCCTCTCATGTGCATTCACGTAGTTTCATATAAGCATGGGGGAGTGCCACTGGGACAGTGTCATTCAAGCATGGGGGAGGGTGTAGTTTGCACACCTTGATATTTCTGTTTACGTTCTTGCACATGTTTACACATTTCTCATGAAAAGTATATTTTTAAAGAAAGAGTTTGAACTTATATGAATGTTAATTCAAATCTGATGTTTTTAGAGGATTTTTAAGCCCCACGAAAATTTTTTCTGACATAGATCTAAAAATTATGGTTGTTTATGCGGATTTTAAAGAAATGATGATAGATACATGTTAGAGTTTATTTTGAATCATAAATATGAATATGCACAGTTCTATTTTTGAAAAACTAAGCAAATGAACAAAAGCGTAAAAATGAGCTCAAAAAGAGAGAGAAAAAAAAAAAAACATGCGTTAGGTTGTTTGGATAATTCCACAATCCTTAGTAGATGGAACTTAGATGTAAGTTGAAACTTTTAATTCCATTTTCGAAAAGGAGAGTGGAAAACTTTGTGATCCTAAGTAACTGAGAACAGATACAAGTTGAAATGTTTGACTCTCATGTTATAAAGGTGAATGAAGGAAGTCACTTTTATGTCTTAGTTGATATCTTTTGGTATGTATTGAAAAAGTATAGAAGGTATTGACATTGCACAAGGCATAAAAGCAGACCACACGCAAGCTATAAGAGAAGAATAAGTGCGCAAAAAGAAAAAGCGTGAAAAAATGAAAAAATCGAGAAAAGAGCTGAAAAAGAGAGAAAAGTTCAGTGCTTAGAAGTGTGATTGAGAAAACCTGTGCAGAAAACATATGAGTGAGGATAAGTAAATAATAATATGTTTTTATTGGATTTTCTAAGAATAAAACATAAATAATTGTGATATTTAGAAAAGTGAAAGAAATTCTTTCTTTGTGGTGGTATATAAAAGACCCTAATTATGTTTTGATTTTGAAATAACAGGAAATATTTGTGAAAATAAAGTCTTTGATTACCTACTGATTGTGAGGATGTGTAATATTATGCATACATGACAGAGATGTTTGTGGGTAGCATCACTGCAAACCCTCACGAGACCTTACTCGTCCACTGGGGTAACCTAGGGGTTGAAAGGGCTTGTTGCATGAGCTAAATGCAACCGTGATTCCTACGAAAGTGAGTTAGTTGATAGTTTGATTTCGTGCATTTGTCTAGTTTGCTCGAGGACTAGCAAAACATAAGCATGGGGGTATTTGATCATGCATATATTTCAAGGTGATTTAACATTAAAATATGCATGATTTTATGAAAAAAATGTTTTAAAAACCCAAGTTTATGCTAGTTTTCGTTAAATGAGCTAAAATGATTTCAAAATATAAAATGTATGAAAAATAGCTTTATTTGTATATTTTAGTACATATTTTAATGTTTAATATTAACATAGTATTTAGTTTTAGTTTTCAATAAAAATAAAAATAAAAAATAAAAAAAATGGAGAAAAATAGTTTTATATTCATTTTAAGTGTTTGTTTTTTTTAGAAAAGAAGAAAAAAATTAGTAGAATAGTTTTATTTTCTTATAAATAAAAAAAAGTTTTGTTTATAACTTTTTGAAAAAAAAATTCTAATAAACCGGTTTACACAGTTTTTGAATTTTAAAAACTAAAAAAATTAATAAGCAAACCGGCTGGAACCGGTTTGCATTGTTTTAAAACTGAAAAAATTTCTGTTTGAAACCAGTTCCAGTCAGTTTGGGGCTTTTAAAACCCAATAACTGAAAAAAAATCGGGCGCCTCCCCCATACGGCTGAAGCCCTCTTGTTTTCCCCTCTTTCCCTCTCTTTCCCTCTTTTCTCACCCTCCTCCACCAACACCGACCTCTCCTTTTCCCTACCTTCCCCTTCTCCCTCTTTCTCTGTCTACATTCCAGCCGGCAGCAGTGATGGAGCTTCAGTTCGGTGACAGTGGTGGTGGAGGAGGCCGCCAACATCTCCCCGATTTCCTCCATTTCACGGTAAGTTTGTTTCTTCTCTTTCGATTTCTTCTTCTTCTTCTTCTTCTTCTTCCTCTTCTTCTTCCGATTTCTTCTTCTTCTTCTCTTCCTCCGATTTCTTCTTCTTCTTCTTCTTCTTTGATTTTTTCTGTTCTTTTCTTAATATTCTTCTGTTTCGTTAATCTGATGTCATACAATTAGCCGATAGAGTGTTGATTTTAAGTCTAGTTTGCAGTTTTTCATCGGATGTAAGGATCAATATTAGCATTTGATTTTCACATATAGTTTTCTTTTATCGTGCTGCATAAATTCATTGTGAATCTTCTGTTTTTTTTTCTCTTCTTTCATAACATGCATCATAATGTGTACATTGAAATCACAGGTGTTCATAGTTGCCAGATTACAGCATAAAGCATATAGAATTCACTCAATTATCTGGATTGAGCTTCATTTTCTGTACAGATTGATCGATCATCTGGATCGATCACTCTATTTTTTTTAAGCAATCTAACTGTGCATCTACACTAATATCCATCAGGAAATGGAAATCCACTGTCAATCTGGTTGTGCTTTTCATTGACAACAATAATCCTTGGCTTGAATCATTTTGGATCCACCGTAACTGGATATCTGAATCAATATCATGAGATGATAATTTTTGTTTTAGAATCCTGTTAATCGGCATGACTGAAATCGGATGTCCAGCAAGTTTCATCCCCAAAGGCTTATCGGATTTCCAGAATCAATTGAAGGTTTGTATTAATTCTGATTTGAAAAAATCCTGTAAGGTTCTGATCTCATTGAATTGAATCAGGTAAATCTTGATCGATAATCTGATTGATTATCATCTGATTTCCGGTGAGTGAAACCCAGCCTAAATGAGTTTTTCCAGTGAATAGTTGCATTTTCTGGTAATTACTATTCATTACTTCTTCTGGTAAACAGTAATTCTGTGGAAATATCAGCGAATGTTCTTGATCGGATGTCTGAATCCGATATGAGTGTGGAAATTACTAATTTTTGAATAAATGAGGAACTGGATCATTTAGAAATTTGATTTGTGATTAGTTGACCCGGATATTATTTGATCCACATATATTGGTTAAGTTTTTCGGTGATGCTACTGATTGCTGTCATTGTTCAATGATCTTCATTGCAGCTGGAATTTTTGGTGACCATTGATCACATGATCTCAAAATTTTATGTTTACATGGATTGCTTTTATGTTTACATTTTTGAATCGGTTTAAGTACTTTCGAATTTGAGTGCACTATCCGAATTCTGATAATTAGGTGTTAGTTTTTGTTTTTCTTTCGTGTATTGCTCGTGTTTTGTTTGAATTGTGCAGGATTGCAAGGGATTGGAGCTGAAGCAATTACGTGACATGATGAAGTACGAAGAAATAAGCTTCTTTTTATTTTTTAGTTTAGAATTAGGAATTTAATTGGGTTTGTAAATATTGCACTTTATGCCCTCTGCGAAGGGTATTCATTTGTTGTAATAGTTAGTTGATTTTACATTTCTTGAACATTTTTACATTTCAATAATTCGGCAATAAAGAATAGTTTAGAATTGTGTGCTTGAATACGAAATATTCCCGTTTCCTGAGTTCGACCCGGTCTCATCCACTAGTGAGAACCGATTTTTATTATTTGATGTCTGGTTTTCACATGTTTTTCATATAAAAATCTTTTCAAAATTACAACGATTATAAAGAAGACATCAGTAATCCACTCTCAGACAGAAAAGGTGAAGAAAATCTTGAGATCTCTCGCAACTGATTGGGAGAAAAAGTCTATTGCTATTGAAGAAGCTCAAGATTTGTCCAAGCTTACCCTGGATGATTTAATAGGCAATCTTATGGCCTATGAAGTCCACATGAAGGAAAGAAGGGAAGAGGAACAACCTTTAAAAAAAACTCTAGCCTTCCCAGCCCTATCTGAGGATGAGGACTCAGAAAAAGAAACTGAGATTGCGCTACTCACCAGAAAATTCCAGCGCTTTATGAGAAGGAACCGACTTCTCATAAAGAAAAGACCCAAAGGAAGATTCTATGTGCTACCAGTGTAATAAGCCAAGTCACTTGAGATGTGATTGTCCTCTTCTCAAAAGAAAATCCAAGACTGAGGAACCAAAGAAAAGGTTCTTCAAGAAAAAGGCTTTGCATGCTCAATGGGATGATTCAGAACCATCCACAAGTGAAGAGTCAAATGATGATGAAGCAGAAACCGCCAACATGTGCTTCATGACAGAAAGCTCTGTAAGTGAATCCCTTGATTTCTCCTTTGAAGAACTTCAAAATGCTTTTCAGGAACTTTTTGAAGAATCAAGGAAAACAATTCTCAAAAATAGACATTTGAAATCTGAGAATCTAGAGCTCACTCTGAAAAATGAAAAACTCAGTATTGAAAATTCTGAGTTACAAAAGAAAAATCTTCTTATTACTTCTGAAATCTCTTCTACTAGCTCCAAGACTAAAAATCTGCAAGTAGAAATTTCAGAATTAAAAATTAAAACTGAGAACCTTATGAAAACAATTTTCAAGTTTACTAAAGGAAAAGAGAACTTGGATAAACTCCTATCCTCTCAAAAAATCTCTTTCTACAAGAATGGTATTGGCTACTCTCATTTCAACAAGCCTTCTTGTATGAATCAAAAGACCACTTTTGTGAAAGGTTCTTCTGAACCTAAAAAGGAGTATTATAATTTTAACTTCTTGAACTCCTCTAAAGCTGTAGACAAACCCAAATCTAAATGGATATGGGTTCCAAAGTCTAACACAAAGGGACCCGACTGGGTACCAAAAAGAAGTTTTACTTAATGTTTTGCAGGCTCCAAACAAGAAGAACAAATGGATACTAGACAGTGGATGTTCAAAACACATGACTGGACATCCAGACCTTTTTGCTGTTCTTCATCATAAAGGAGGAACCGTCACCTTTGGAGATAACAACAAAGGTTTGATAATTGGTATTGGTAATATTGGCAATATAGATAAACCTCTTATCAAAGATGTTCTCCTGGTTAAAGGCTTAAAACATAACCTTCTAAGTATTAGTCAAATGTGTGACACAGGTTATAATATTAGCTTTAATCATGATGCTTGTCTTATAGCATACACCAACGAGAATATCATCTTAAAAGGTATAAGAAGAAATAATATATATGAACTATACCTAGAAAATATCACTGAACATTGCCTTATAACTAATAATGACACTCAACATTTATGACACATGAGAATGGGTCATGTCAACTCCAAATACATGTCTAAATTAGCTAAAGATAAGTTAGTACGTGGGTTACCCAAAATATCTTTTAAAAAGGATTATTTTTATGATGCATGTCAATTAGGAAAACTGTCTAAATCATCTTTCAAATAAAAAAAATATCATTTCAAGTAAAAGACCTTTAGAGCTTCTCCACCTGGATCTTTTTGGTCCTTCTAGAGTAGCTAGTCTGAATCATAATAAATATGCTTTTGTCATTGTAGATGATTACTCATGATTTACTTGGGTAATATTTTTGAAAAACAAAAGTGATACGTTTTGTCAATTTGAAATTTTATGTAAAAAATTACAAAATGAAAAATCTTGTTCTATTGTTAAAATCCGTAGTGACCATGGAGGAGAATTTGAAAATTAACTTTTTGTAAATTTTTGTAACTTGCATGGTATTTCTCATAACTTTGCCTTTCCTAGAGCTGCACCTCAAAATGGTGTAGTAGAAAGAAAGAATAGAACCCTTCAGGAATCTCCTAGAACTATGCTTCAACACAATAATCTTGCTAAATCTTTTTGGGCTGAAGCTGTTAATACTGCATGCTATATAACAAATAGAGTTCTCATTAGACCCTTATTAAATAAAACTCCCTATGAATTATTCTATGACAGGACTCCAAGAATAGACTATTTTAAAGTATTTGGATGTAAATGCTTTATCCTAAACACAAAAGATAGCCTAGATAAATTTGATGCTAAATCTATTGAAGGCATATTTTTAGGATATTCAAGTCATAGTAAAGCATACAGAGTTTTCAATAAGAGTTCTAATACTATTGAAGAATCTATGCATGTCAGTTTCTGTGAATCTATTGATCAATCTGTTCATAAGCAAACTAACGATGATGATGTTGAAAGTACAGATTTATTTTTAGATAACACAGCTAAGTCTAATGAAGATGATCATCAAAGAACATTTGCCGAAATCAGAGATCATCCTCAAAAGCAGTTTTTGGGAGATCTGACAAAGGGGGTTCAAACTAGAGCTCAGCTAGAACGGATTGCAAACATGGCATTCATTTCTCAACCTGAACCGAAGAAGATTGATGAAGCCATCATCGATGAGTTTTGGATGCTAGCCATGACTGAAGAACTAAATCAATTCCAAAGAAATGATGTTTGGGATCTTGTACCAAGACCAAAGGATCATCAGATCATTGGGACAAGATGGATCTTCAGAAACAAGCTAGATGAAACAGTTAATGTTATAAGAAACAAGGCAAGACTAGTAGCTCAAGGATACAACCAGGAGGAATGTATTGATTTTGATGAAACATTTGCTCCTGTTGCTAGACTTGAATCTATTAGGATGTTTTTAGCATATGCAAGCTATATGAATTTTAAACTATATCAAATGGATGTTAAAAGTGCTTTTCTAAATGGTTTTATAAATGAAGAAGTTTATGTAAAACAACCTCCAGGATTTGAAAATGAACAATATCCAGATCATGTCTTCAAACTAAAACGTGCTTTATATGGTTTAAAACAAGCACCTCGTGCTTGGTATGACAGACTCAAAACCTTTTTAGTAAAAACTGGTTTTTCTGTAGGCAAAGCAGACTCTACTTTATTTGTAAAAATAGTGAATAATCATACCCTAATTGTTCAAATATATGTGGACGATATCATCTTTGGATCTACTAACAGCACTCTCTGTGAAGAATTTTCTAAGTCCATGCAGAAAGAATTTGAAATGAGTATGATGGGAGAACTCACCTACTTTCTTGGACTGCATATTATGCAAACCAAGGATGGAGTTTTCATCAATCAATCTAAATATGCTCGTGAACTTCTAAAGAGGTTCAACATGAACTCAACTGCTTCTAAAACCACTCCTATGAGCACAACCACAGTTTTGGACAAAGATGAAGTTGGTAAGTCTGTTGATACAAAGGTATACCGAGGTATGATAGGATCACTTCTGTATTTAACTGCTAGCCGTCCAGATATTATGTTCAGTGTTTGCTTGCGTGCTAGATTTCAGTCAAATTCAAAAGAATCACATCTTAAAGCTGTAAAAAGAATAATGAGATATTTAAAAGACACAGTTGATTTTGGATTATTCTATTCAAAATCCTCTACATTTGATCTAATTTCATACAGCGATGCTGACTTTGCTGGAAGTAAATCTGACAGAAAAAGCACAAGTGGAACATGTCATATGCTAGGGCACTCACTAGTTTCATGGTTCAGTAAGAAACAAAACTGTGTATCCTTATCAACTACTGAAGCTGAATACATTGCTGCTAGCCTAGCTTGTACACAAGTTATCTAGATGAAACAAACTTTGAAAGATTTTGGTTTAAATTTTGAAAATACAACTATTTTCTGTGATAATACTAGTGCTATAAACCTATCTAAAAATCCTATTTTACACTCACGAACTAAGCATATTCAAATAAGACACCACTTCTTAAGAGAACAAGTCTTAAACAACATAATTAAACTCGAATTCATACCCACTAATCAACAGTTAGCAGACATCTTTACTAAACCATTAAAACATGAAGACTTTACACGAATTCGAAGAGATTTAGGAATATGCAAACTAAGTGACTTATAATTAATCTCACCTACTAAGACTAAAACATCTTATGAGTTTTATTAAAATTTTATTTTATTCGGTTTCATTCTTATCGATTTCTCATATTTATGTTTTTAAAAGGTCAAACTATGTCTCTATATTCACGTATACTCTAAACACTTATAAAAACACATTCATCATGACACATTCTTTATGTCTTTTAACTTGTCATCTTTCAAGTACACATCTTTAATGACTCCTTGTCCTATTTCCTTTCACTCATATCCAAAAGAACTAATTATATTAAGTAAAAGCTATCATGACATTGTTCACATCACTCATCTCATAACACCTTTTATTACTTTTTGTCTTCTAGTGAAAACCTCTCTTACGATGAGCTAGCCTATCTTCAAATATGATATTGTATTCCTCACTTATTATATTTTTCATATTCATGCAATATACTCTCTTTCATGAACTTTCCTCAAAAAAATACACTTCACTAAAATCTTTATACCTTTTATATCAAATTTGAGTGATTATCCTTCCTATTTGTTTTACCACCTTTTAAGTTGTTATATTTCACATAATTTTTTTTTACTATATCATCTATTATATCATTGCTTAAGAACAATCAACTATCGTCCTTTCACTTTTCACACCCTTTATGAAAAAAATATTATAAAATCTCCTTTTTGACAACTTACATTTTTATATCTCTCTCTCTATCTCATACGAAGTGACTCTCCATCCGTGACCATGACCTCCTCATATATTTTATATCTCTCTCTCTAATCGAGATTCTTTAAAACCATGTCCTTTAGAAAAACTTTATTTCACGTCTAACTCCACTTTATGTCATACATCTCATGTCTAACATCAAGTGATTATTGTCCTTTATAACTATTCACACTCCTTCCACGCATACCAAAAATATAGTCTTCTTAAATAAGAAATTATTGCATCTCCTCATATATTCCTGTTTGTCCTATTCCAAACTCTTTCTTCACGAATTTGGAATGTTTTCACATAAAATAAATTTTTGAAAAGTTGTTTGTTTTATTAAGCCATTATTCACTCTATAACTTTTCTTACATGATTGTAAACACCCCAAATTTTCCACATCCATTCTCAAACAACCCCCCTCGTGCAGTGACAACCTTGTTAGGTCAATGTAGGAGTCAAACCCCGAGTCAATTTCAAAAAATCACCATTTTACCCAATTTCATTAGGAAAATTACCATTTTACCCCTAGGTCATCCCGGACCCCAGTCAGTCGGAGTCAACCAAGCTTATTGGTCAGTTCAAGACAGTTAGAATATCAGTCATCTCAAGCTCATTTGATCTCATAATGAATAAACCATTTCCATTTCTGACCATTCCTGCCAAAATGGGATCATTTCTTCAGAAATGAGCTTACTTCTCACTCAAATCCAAGCCAATTGGCTCCGAGTCAGTCATTCATAGTCAGTCATACTCCCAGAGTCTAACTTGAGCTCACCACGAGTTCGAGTGCTCCAGTTTCAGTTCAAAACAATTTCCAAGTGACTAGGAGCCCATTTTAGTTCATTTTAGCTCTTTCAGCTGAAATTGAGTTGAGTTCAGTCAATTGAGCTAGTGTTCAAGCTTCGATTTTAATTCATGTCAGTATTGCTGACCTTTGTTCTAGCTCAAACCCAACTCAGGTTCGTAATTCACTTCGCTCTAGTGATCATTTCGTACCATTTCTCTAAAAATGACAGCTTTTCTTGAAAATTCAGTCGGAAAGGTCAGTTGAGTCAGTGCCTGGTCTGTTCATTTGAGTTCTGAAACTCTAAAACCCAGCTCAATCCAGCTCACTTCAGTTCAATCCAGCTCGAACCCCAATTTTCAGTGTCACTCTGACCCAGTAGAGTCCCGAAAACCATTTCTTGAGTTATTTTGCAAATTTTATCAATTTTAATGCTTTTTAAACTGGTACAAGTGTCAATCGGGTCTGACATCCAAAATTCTTTATTCAAGGTTAGCATTTCGCATAACATTTCATGTCATTTCTCATCATTTCATATCATTTCATCACATTTCATTTCATTTTCGAAGTCCAGAACTCCAGTTTTATAAATTTCAATCCAGATTGAGTTTTAAAAGTTTTCAAAAATCAATTTCAAACCTCGGGTTTCCAAAATTGACATTTTCACCCCGGGAGTCTAAATTTGGAAATATTTTCTCAAGAAAAATAATCTGGATTTTTTTCAAAATCAAATTTTCAAGTTTTACACTGGATTTGCTTCGCAATGAGCTATTGAACTTCAAAATCTGAGCTCGTTTCAAAAACTGCCAAAAATAGCTCATTTTGTCTGAAAATAGATTTGGAAGCATTTTCTCAACAAAAACAATTTGGATTTCTTTCAAAATTACATTTTTAAATTCTACATTGGATTTGCTTCGCAATGAGGTATTGAACTTCAAAATCCGAGCTCGTTTCAAAAACTGCCAAAAATAGCTCGTTTCATCTGGAAAGTTTCTGAAAAGACTATTTTACCCCTTTAATCGTCAAAATGAATTTCAAAAGTGGAATTTGGACCCGCTCTGAGATGGCCCATCCATTTGCCTTTTCTGTTTTAATTTATAAAAAAAGAAAAAAAAAATTACCTTTTTCTTTATTTTTTTTGTTTGTTTTATTTTTTTTTATTATTTTATTTTCCTAAGGTGGGACCCACAAGGGGGTCGACCACCCTAGCCCTCAATCCAGCCCATTTCCTTTCTTTCTTCCTCCATTTTCTTTTTTATTTTTATTTTTATTTTTTATTTTTTTACTTTCCTTTTTTCTTTTTTTTCTTTCTTTTCTTTCTTTCTTCTTTCTTTTTCTTTCTTTCTTTCTTTCCTCCTTTCTTTCCTCTCCCAGCCACTCACGTATACCCTATCCAGCCCCTTCTCTTCCTCTTTCCCTCTCCTTTTCCTCCCTTTCTTTCCTTTTCTTTCTTCCCTCTTCTTTCCTTTTCCTTTTCCTTCTTCACTTCCTTACTCCTTTCTTCCTCCAAAGTCATACGGCTGTAGCCTTGGGCATTACACAGCCTTCTTCATTAATCAATGGTAACTTAGGGAAAGATATCATCTTTCCTAAGTTACCAATCAAAAACAAAAGGAAAAAAAGAACGGTTGGCCTCCCAAGCTGAATTCACGTCTCTCTCTTTCTCTCTCTCTCTCTCTCTCCCTTGAACTCTCTCTTTCTCACCCCTTGGCTGCAGCTTCCAGCCATTGAAACAACACCCTTGCAGCCCTCAGCAGCACCAACTGGAAGCCTCCACGCACAGCACCATTACAACCATCGATCACAACATCTGCAGCCTTCTCCATTTGTTGCAGCAAGACCCCAAGCTATCCTTTGCTGCAACTCCCAGCCATTGAAGCCACCTCCAGAGCTCCTTTCTCCAGCCAACAGCCGGCCTCCACTTTGAAGCACCATCAACGTCTTCACCTCCAGCTCAGCCAGCTCCACCAGGGATCCACAGCAGCCACCAGCTTGTAGCCACAACAACTCTCCTTTTGGCTGCAACTTCCAGCCATTGATGCCACCACCAAGCTCCACCTCCAGCAAGCTACAACATCTACTAACGTCAAGGCAGCCTCCTTCAGCCCATTGATCCTGCAGCTCCATCATCAAACACCACATTGGCCCAGCTACCTTAAGACCCATCTTCCTTCCATTCTCCAAGAGGATTCACGCTCAGCCATTAGCCCTTTCTCATTAAGCTGATTTGATGATTAAAAACTTAGGACTTGATTTTTATCAAGCCCTAAGTCATTTACACAAGAGCATTCATGTAGCCACCGCTACTTTAGCCAAGACAGCCACGGCAAGGTCCAGCCCAACAATCTCCAAGGTGACGGCTGGCAGCAGCTCATTAACACCCAGTTTGATGCCTTCCTTCAGACGGCCTTCCATTGCAACTATCATTGCTCCCGGTGTATACAGACCTTCCCAGGCTCTTTCCCCTTCGGTCAATCCCAGCAAACACCAAGGAAACTCCCTCTAGCCTTTGCTTCAACCGATCCAAGGTAACAACCTATTTTTTTTGCTTACACTCTACATAATTTTTATCAATGCATGATGAGTAGGTTTGATCATTGCCTATTGAGATGAGGGATTTAGCATAAAGTTCATTCATTCAAAACTCATATTTGAGATCATAATTTTCCAAGTTTAAATCATAGAAAATAGCATATGTTTTTGTTTCATATGTGTAGGCTATATGAACGAGGTGATTAATCCAATTCGATGGGTTAAGTCTCTCCTTTCAAATAGCCAAAATCAATGAAGTGCTTCATGCCTCCCTAATATTTATTTTTTTTATTTTTTTATTTTTATTTTTATGTTTTACCATCATCATGTAGAGTTGATGTTTCTTTTTTTCACATTTAATGTTGCATTTAGTTTTATTTCTTAGTTTAATAGTTGTTTAGTTTAATTCTATTAATAGTTGATACTTAGTTCATAGGTTTTAGACTCATACGCATAGTTCAGTCAATATTTCATGCATGAATTTTCTTTCAAAAATCCTAGAAATTTTATGATGGTTTCACATGTTTATTATTGTTTTCCTGCCGAAAATTTGTTTTAATTTGGGTTTCGGAACCCTCTCAAACAAATCAAGTCCCAAACTGGGATTTCCCATTTCCAGAACTTCTAATTTCTGCTTTAGCAGACAAGAACCTCCGGCACCACTATTGTGGGAGATTCGGATCATCCTCAAAAAATCACAGTGAATTTGTAATCAAATCTACTGATGATCTGGAAATTTTGAAGTTTTTCCAGTTTGTTTTACTCTCTGTAAAAATCGGATTTCCCAGACCCCTGGGAAAATCTCAATTTTCTTTTGTCAGGGTATAGACAGACCCTAATGCATCAAGTACTCTCAATCCGTAGCCCGTATGCAAAAACTTTCAACATGAAAGTTGTTCCTAACATAATTTCCTGTCATTTTCCAAAATTTGGAAATTTTTGAATTTGTTTCATTATTTTTACCGGATTTTCTATTTCTGTGTTACAGATTCCAATATCCAGAAATCTCAGAGATTTAGGTCTCTGATAACAGTATGGCCTTTTCCAAACCATAACCCGAATCCCAATGGTGTCAAAAGGTAAAATCTTTCTATATTTGTCAGGGACATTTCCCACAATTTCAGCCATTTTCCCATCTTTCTTCCATTTTTCCCACATTTTCTACCGAAACCTGTCTGTTTCCCCTAAATCCTAGAGTCGCCGGATTCCAATCCGACTTGCCGGAGCGGCACAGCTCCGACCATAGGTCAAAACCAGAAAGTGTAAAAGTCAAAAATCCTTGCCTTACTGTCCTCTATCACTCCATAAAATTTGGGAAATTTTTATGGAAGTTTGATATCCTAAATTTCCTTTAGAATCAACATTTTAGGCAAAAATCACAAAATTTAGGGATTTTATTTGAATTTCCATATTTAAAAATACAAAAAAATAGATTTTCGAGCTCCATTATGTTTCTAGGGTTATTTTAGGTGTCCATGCCAAATTTGGTTTAATTCCAAGTTCATTTGCTCCATGTGTTAGTTTATCTTTAAATTCAGAAGTGAAAATCAGGCGAAAATCAAGTTAAATTTGATATTTTATGATATTTTCGCCATTTTAGGGTTTTTATCATGTACATGAGCATGTAGAATCATATTAGGGTTAATTTCAATGTCATTTGCATTTCATATTTTTCAATTTTGCAAAATTTATTTCAGAAAACCCTGGTTTTAAGGCCATAGTCTTGTTATCAGGGGTATTTTGGTCATTTTGACCTAAATTTCGAAATTTCAATTTATAATTCTCCAAAATTTCATGCATATCATCATATTTTATCATATTATGTTTGATTTATTTTATTTGATTTTCAAAATTCCAAAATCTACAAAAATTCTTTTAGAAAACCCTGATTTCAAGGTTATCAGGGGCATTTTGGTCATTTTGACCCCAATTTCGAATTTTCAAGTTTATTTTCGAAATTTATTCATTATTTATCATGTTTATGTCAAAGGGGGTATGATTCTGGGTTTATATCTGAATAATATCCGATAATTTTCCATATTTTCGGATAAATTCAGAAAAACCTACATTTTTGTACTAATTTTATTTTCCAGTTTTGCAGGAATATTCAAGAAGAAGACTTAGCCATTTTATTTCTTTTATTTCAATTCAATGTAAAAATGAATGTAATATTTGGAATAAGAGTTACATTTTCTGCTTAGAATAGGGTTGCATTGCATATAGTTTAATTTATGCAAATTTCAATATTTGATGTATGATTCATGTGCATTTATTTCAAATCCACTATGGTTTACACGAATGGCACGTGCACAAGCTTTTATGGAGTTTATAAACTCGGTGGGATTCGTATTTATGGCCATAGTCAGAATACGAAGAAAACCAAGATTTATGATCTTTATATCAGCCACATTCAGCCTACACTCTTAGGCTAACTTCAAAAATGCACTGCATTTTTCAAAGTTTCAAAAGGATTTCCCAATTTCTCAATGAAATTCCCTTTTCAAATTCATACTCATTCATTCATATCATTCAAATTGCATTATTTTCAAACTCATTTTCCAATTTCAATTTCAGAAAATTCAATTTTCTCAAGAATTTCCAAGTCTTTGTCAGGATTTGATTTTCTCAAAATCCTAAGTTTTCAAATGACATTTCAAAGCATTTCCCAAGTTCAAATCAAGATTTTCCTATGTTTTCAAATTCTCAAATTTCAAAATCCCAAGTTTTCAGAAATTCATTTTCTCATATTTTCCAGTTTTCTTGAGAATTCATTTTCCATTTCAAAAGTCAATTTCCAATGAATTTCTTAGATTTTCTCAGAATTCTCAAATCCATTTTGTCAGAAAAGCAATTCCAAATTTCAAAATCGTTTTTCTAAAGTTCAAATTTTCCTGAGAAATCACTTTCCAATGCAAATTTCTGATTTTCAAAAAAATTCAATGATTTTCCTAGAAATTCCATTTTCAAGCATTTTCCAGTCCTTTTCTAAATGCATTTCAATTTTCCAAAGCAAACATCATGTTTTTCAAAACTTGCGTTGTTTTCAAAATTGCATAGCACAAGCCTGATTCTCTGTGCATTCTAGGAAAAATAGAGCATAATTTAGATATTTGAGTCAAAGTTAAAGCACATAATTGATCCTTGGTTCAATTACCCCTGGTAAAGGCGCCAGGAACGGTTGAACCTCGTACCGACAGGCGGATCCCATTCCACGGAATTTTCCCGCAAATTTTTTAAAACGGAGGCGAGTTAATTTTCAAAACAATTTTCAAAACTTTTGTCGAGTTTGACTCACGAAATTCGTTTCTCTCTCGCAAGAGAGGGGAAAAATTTTGCGATGATAACAGGTTTGGCGACCGTGATGGGACCTGTCTTCGCCTGATCAATTATGTGCTTTAACTTAGCTCATTTATCAAAATTATGTTCTATGGAATGTCAGCATTAATTCCTGATATCATGTGAACCTAGGAGCCTAGACTTGAACCCAGCTGACATGGATTGCATGTAGACTAGGCATGGTTTGGTAGGACCATATTGAGGAGAATTGTGCATGCTCACTTAGACTTAGGTCTGAAATACAACACTCCTCAATCTAGGACTGGTATGAAAACAATGTTTGCTTCTTCAAAAGTTTTCAAAATTCTATCTCTTTAGGACTTAGAGCCCTCTGTTTGCCTGCATGTGATCATATTTCAAAAACCACCCCACCTATGTCTACCCGGTCTTCACGTTGCTGGGCTCTCTTCCAGAACCATAGTTCGGGACAGAGCCTCACAACTGGGCCACTTATTTGGGCTAACGCCCCCCTGCCACGTACCAAGGGCCATAGTCCAACGTATATCGGCAGGCGCTCAAGGATGTTTGGAAAATACAAGCCTAGACCCGAAGATAAGTTTTATGCCACGTACATCGAGCCTCGGCTCGAGTATATCAGCATAGCATGATTGGACACAGTTGATCTGAGCCTAGAGTCAGGATTAGGGTCCTAAAGCTCTTTCAAAATCAATGCATTTAGAGTTGGCTTCTTAGGGATTGTTGTATGTGCATAATTGTTTGTGATTGAATATATGATATTCATTTTCGCCTTATTTTCTCATATTTTTCCCAATTTTTCCAAAATACCGAACAATTTTTCAAAATACCTCATTTTTTTATCTTTTATGAAATATCTTTTTTTTCTCAAAAACCCTGGATGATTTTTCTAAATTATCCACCTTTTCCTTCAAAACTCCAGGAGATTTTCCATTCTTTCGTTCCTCTGGACTTCGAATTTCCAGCTTTCATTTTATCCTGCCTGCAATTTTCAAAATTCTTGTATTTTTCCAAAGTCTAATTCCAGTCTTCTTGTCTTTCAGTCCAATGGCATCTAGTCAGCTCGATTCTGTTTTTCCTGAGGGTCACATCTCCTACGAGGTGCGACAAAGTCTTCCTGAGCATCGATCTCTTAGCACCGGACCCTTCTTCCCCCGGTGGTACTATGTCTGGTTCAAAAACTTCTCTCGTATGTTTCCGAACCACTTGAGCGATTGCGGGTTGGAATTGGCATCTGCAGTGGGAAAGTTGACAGTCAACGGCAATCTGATTCATGCACTGGCTGAGCGGTGGAATCCGCGCACTTGCACGTTCTGGTTCCCATGGGGCGAGATGACCCTGTTGATGGACGAATTTTCAGAGATTATGGGACTGCCCGAGCCAGCCGGTCAGCCTGGAGATCCATTGAAGCAACAATTTTTTTTGATCATTGTCAAGGGTCTGGACCCTAAAGATGTTGTAGCTCGAATGACAGGACGCAAGTCTTGGCCACTGATTGATGAAAATGGAAATGACTATGTGAAACTGATCGAGATCTACCGACAATATGGGGCATTTACAGAAGTCAGCTCATTATCCAGAAAAGTTCGAGAAAGAATTCAGCATGCGATGGTTTTGTGCACTGTGGGACTTGCTTTCTTTCCAGACGGACAAAATTAAGTGGATGTCAGAATAGTTCAGCTTTTGAGAAGATGGGGAAGTCGACAGACCAACCGTCTCTCGATAGCCATGGCCGCACTTGCTTTTCTATACAAAGGATTGACTTGTTTCACGCTTGGAGAGTCCATCTTAGTCGAGGGATGTACCTATGCTCTTCAGTCTTGGTTTCTTCAGCATGTACTGATCAAAGCTAGTTCATTCAGATATAACGGCAAGGAGCTCCTTCCAATTGCACGGTACTGATTCCTGATCGATTACTGCAAGAAGAAGTGATGTGAGACTATTTTGATCGAGAGTTATCACCTCCCAGATACACCTATGCATATGGTAAGATATTCAAGCTACTCGGCCCATTTTCTTGTACCTACTATCATCCAGAGCGGTGTGTTCGACAGTTTTCTTAGAGACAAAAGCACATAGAGATGCGGCTGCTATCAGGAGTCATGCCAGAGTTCAACCTTGCATCAACGCAGTGGTCTGGAACATACCATTCTGCCAGATATGACTGAGATTCTTTCGTCATTCTCACTCTTTTCTCCAGTCCTCATGTCTCTGCTGATCGTTGAGAGTGGTGGCAGACTGTCTATATACTCTCTCTTTCTCAAATCCACTATTGATGCAATCATATTTTTCCTTCAATAAAGAAAAAAAATCCTTCAATTTTCATTCTATCATGGTTTGATAACCTCGCCTAGGTGACAAGGCATATTTGCAGTTGTTCGTTCTCCTTGCAAAGAATGACAACATAATTGTCGTGACTCCAGCGGCGACCCAATCCCTAGTAATGGGATGTTCTTTCAATTATCTATCAAATTCTCATCAAATATTTTTACTATATTCATTTCTATCCTGAATCTTCATCATCGAAATTTAATCATCCATTTTACAAAGAGCATCAGTATTCCCAAGTGGTTCAGATCAGATCAAGCAAGAAGACACCACTGTATCAGGGCATCGGTGATTTTAGAAGCAGGCAAGAAGAAATGGATTCTCCAAGATCTGCCAGAAGACAGAGTTTGAATGATAGGGATGGCATTGATCTTGCTACATATCAGATGTTCAAGAAAATGATGATTAGGATGATGTCTGAGCAAGCTGAAGACAGTCTCAGAAAGGCTCCCATCAAGGAGAAGACATCAGTCTCCTTCTCTGAGAATATCACTGGCAAGAGCAACAAGTGATTCGGCACGCGCCTGCCCAATATTTTATTCTCGCTGATGTCCTCTATCATCGTGGATTCAGTTCTAAATATGCCAGATGCCTAGATGAAGATGAAGCCAAAGAAGTCATGCGGGAGGTACACGAAGGCATTTGCGGTGATCGCGTCGGCTACCAAACTCTTATCAAGCAAATCATCTGGGCGGGATATTATTGAAAGACTATGCTATAAGTTTGCTACCATTTTGTGAAGAAGTGTGCTCTATGCCAGATACATGCACCTTCTGTTCATGCGCCAGCAAACATATTTGCAATCTGTTATCTCTCCATGGCTATTTTCTATGTGAGGCCTTTGATGTTGTGGACCCCATCACTCCTGCTTCAAACAACTACAAATATTTTCTTGTCGCAATAGAATATTTCACCAAATGGGTAGAAGCAGTTACTCTACGTACAGTAGAAGGTCGACATGTGGTCTCATTCATCCACAAGAACATCCTTTGCCGCTTTGGTATACTGCACAATATCGTGTCAGACAATGGCAGTCATTTCAAGAATGAGAGAATGAGGACATTTTGCTTAAAGTTCAGAATCCATCATCATTTCTCCGCTCTTTATTATCCTCAAGGGAATGGTCAAGCAGAGGCCACCAGTAAGATTCTTATTAGAATCTTGGAGCGAACTTTGGAAACATGTCGTGACTGGCATGAGAAGATCCATGATGCATTTTGAGCATACAAAACTACCATTCGAACTCCAACTAATGCTACTCCGTCAGAACTTGTCTACGGAACTGAAGTAGTACTGCCTCTACAAGTTCAGAAACCTGCTCTAAAATTTGCATCACTTCTAGAATTACCTCTTAATCAGTATCAGCAACAACGGCTAGTACAGCTTGATTTGCTTGATGAAAGAAGACTCAAAGCAGCAGAGCACACTCAATCATATCATCAGAGGATAGCCAGACAATATGCAAAATTTGTCATTGAAAGAAAATCCTGAGTCAATGATCTAGTGTTCAGATTAACGACCTATCTCAAGCACCGTCTGGGTGGCAAATGGTCGTCGAATTGGGAAGGGCCCTATGTTGTCGAGGAAGCATTACCCCGCAATTCATATCTGCTCATCAATGCCGATGGTGTGGAATTATCATATCCCATCAATGCTCAACATTTGAAAAAATTCTATACTTAAATCCTCTATTCCATCCTTTGTAATTCCTCAATATACTTTCTTCAACAATGGTCAAATTATTCTTTCCCAGTTACACTGGGGCATTATTTTGAAAATTGCTTTCAAAACATCTTGTATGCAGGCAGGCACACAAATCTCTCATTTTGCATACATGTGCATTCATTTACATCATTTTGCATACATTTGCATTCATTTACATTTACATGCATTCATTTGCATCCATTTACATTCATTTGCATCAAATTCATTTCCCCTTCAGGTTAAGGGATAAACCTGAGTTACCCATTCAGGTTAAGGGATAAACCTGAACTACCCCCTTCAGGTTAAGGGATAAATCCTGAGACCCCGACAGTTGTCCAAGTCGTCGTGAGGGTGAAGACTGAAAATCTTCTATCAAAATCAATTAGTAAATTCTCAAAAATCCAGTGTTCGTGCTGGAAAGATTTTCAAAATCCAGGGTTCGTGCTGGTAAAAATTTTCTAAATCCAGTGTTTGTGCTGGTAAATTTTCAAAAATCCAGTGTTCGTGCTGGTAAGATTTTCAAAATCCAAGGTTCGTGCTGGTAAATTCTTCTAAATCCAGTGCTCGTATTGGTAATCTCTCAAAATCCAGTGCTCGTATTGGTAATCTCCCAAAATCCAGCGCTCGTACTGGTAATCTTTCAAAACGTAATGCTTGTACTGGTACGTTTTCAAAATCCAGTGCTCGTACTGGTACCCTTTAAAAATCTAACACTCGTGTTGGTGTCTTGCCCATTGGTCGCGTTATTCGATCTCTTAGGTGCAGTCTTCACGATGACCTTTCATCAGAATTCAAGTTCAATATTAATTATGTCAATTTCGACCTTCGAGTCATCCAATTTCTATCCCCGTTCAGGATAAGGGGATAATCCTGAAACCGTTCATAGAAGCAATCCAAGTCTATATAATAGTCCTCGTTCTTCATTGAACTGATAGTGTTCCTAGTGAACCAATGTCGTTCTTAATTGAACCAATGTTGTTCGTAGGCTGAATACCTATCGAACCCATGTCGTTCCTAGTGAACCAATGTCGTTCTTAATTGAACCAATGTCGTTCGTAGGCTGAATACCTATCGAACCCATGTCGTTCCTAGTGAACCAATGTCGTTCTTAATTGAACCAATGTCGTTCGTAGGCTGAATACCTATCGAACCCATGTCGTTCCTAGTGAACCAATGTCGTTCTCAATTGAACCAATGTCGTTCGTAGGCTGAATACCTATCGAACCCATGTCGTTCCTAGTGAACCAATGCCGTTCTCAATTGAACCAATGTTGTTCGTAGGCTGAATACCTATCGAACCCATGTTGTTCCTAGTGAACCAATGTCGTTCTCAATTGAACCAATGTCGTTCTTAGGCTGAATCCCTATCGAACCCATGTCGTTCCTAGTGAACCAATGTCGTTCTCAATTGAACCAATGTCGTTCTTAGGCTGAATCCCTATTGAACCCAGGTCGAACCCCTGCGAAACCAATGCCGTTCTCAATAGAACCAATGTCGTTCTTAGGAAGAATCCCTATAGAACCCATGTCATTCTCAGTAAACCAATTCACAATTTTGACCTTTTTAGCCAATCAATTTCCAATTTCCAATTTCCAATTTCCAATTTCCAATTTCCAATTTCCAATTTCCAATTTCCAATTTCCAATTTCTAATTTCCAATTTCCAATTATCAATTTCCAATTTCCAATTTCCAATTTCCAATTTCCAATTTCCAATTATCAATTTCCAATTTCCAATTTCCAATTTCAAATATCAAATTTCAAAATTTCAAATTTTTCAAATTCCAATTTCATACCAATTCCAATCATTTCCTTTTGCGAGAGACCCTTTGTACAGGGAGAGTTCAAGGGAGCTCGTTCTTTTCGCATGCTATCCTTTGTTCACCTAGCCCCTTTTCAGGGAGAGTTTGAAGGGACTCGTGTCTATGTGAACCGTTTGCAAAACAAATTTCCAATTTCATACAAGGAACCCTTAATTCAGGGAGAGCTTCGACGGAAGCTCGCTTTCCTTGTGACCGCAATTTCAAACTAGGCGATTTCATCATGAAGGACCCTCTTTTCAGGGAGAGTGTGATGGACTCATTCCTTCATGACCAATTCACCGACCTCATCATTACCGGCCCCCTTTCCATAAGAGAAGCCTAATGTTAGGAAGTTTTGACGAAAGCTTAATTTCTCTTCGAAAGTTCGTTTTGCAAACACCTCCTCTTCAGGGAAGAGAGGAGTAATTTCTATTTTCAATGTCTGAATCTTCTCCTTTGGGGAAAGGAGAAGAAATTTTTTGTCATGGATGTGTTACGTTGTGCTTCAAATACTCGCTTCCACAAAGGATTTCAAGCAAATCTTGTCAATTTGTCATTAAATATTTGTTGATTTCAAAATTTTTATTGCACAAAAACATTACCTCAGAATACCTTCAGTATTATTTCTGAAAGGTCAAAGCTTTCGTGAAAAAGGATTCAAAATTCAAATTCTTTCTATTAGCCGACCAAAAGGATGAAGAATAAATCCTCGATATGGCCAGCAAAGGAAATTCAATGTTGTAGCAAAGCCATAAGTGATCGGTATTGATCGCAGTCAATGGCACATTTTTAAAGATCATTCTTGGAAAATAAAGCAGTCAAAATATCCTGGGTGATACAGAAAAATCCATTCAATCCCTATATCTCCTCAATCACCTGAAGCTGCAATTAAATATCTGCAAAAGGGATCTCTCAACTGTCGTCAAGATGAAGGCGAATTAGGCGAGTAGACCCCCAGGGCCAAAGAAGATTTGAATCATCTCCAAGATGACGGAGTTTGTGACGGATCCTTCCAGGGAAAGTTTAAAGCACCGTCAAGATGAAGGCGACTGCGATGAGCCTCCCGACAAACCCTAAAGGATATTTAATTTCTGCTATCATCAAGAGATTTCCAACCAAAGAGCCAATAACCGTCAATATAATCCCTGAGAGAAAAGAAGGATCGGAGCATCTCTGAGATGAAGGAGTTTGTGACGTACCCTTCTAAAAAAAAAAAAAGAGAGAGAAAAGTCAAGACATCTCCAAAATGAAGGATGATGTAATCTCCAAAAACCCAAGAGAGCTCTAATTCTGCCAAAAAAAAAAAATAGTAGGCAGAAAGATCGTCATGAGAAAGAATTCCAGGATATCAGACTGCCAAATCTGCCAAAGAATCCTCTTTAAATTTTGTGAAATTCTATTATCAATATTCTTTCACAAATTGCTTTCACAATATCAAGAATACTCTCTTTTCTGCTCATATCAGGGAAGTTGATAGCTTCCTTGAAAGAAAGCCAATTGCAAGCAATTTGAATTCGAATCTTGATTTTACGAAGTTAAGCCCAATCGAAGATTTTCAAAGCAATGTGCATCACTTTCAATTATTTCGAATCAACAATAATTTTCAACATTTTGACAATATTTTCTAGCTATCCTGGCGTGAAGCGAGAGCTTGAGGTTCATCTTTGGCGCATCCTGACATCAGTTGTTATCCCTTTTAAGGACTTGATAATGGGAGTTTTCAAGATTCCTTCCCTTCTGTTGGTATAATCTGAGCGCATGGGCTCTCAGATTCGCACACTTCCCTGTGTCCCCACTGTCCCACCATAGACAGTCCAATTTCGGCTTGAGGTTAAGCCACCAATCATTTTCTCGCAAAAGGTCACCAATTTCAAAAGTTATTTAGTCTCAGCAATGAGGCGCCCAAATCAAACCCCTTTTCAAGCTTTAGGGACCCCAATTTCATCCTTTTGCAAAACCCCTATCGGATTCATTGTGCGGAAATCCGAAGGTTCCATCATGGTTTCTTCCTTCGAGGATTCTATTCATTTTTCTGCCCAATCAGGATAAGGGTACAAACCTGAGCCTCCTTTGATGAGGTATTTCATTTTCTGCCCAATCAGGATAAGGGTACAAACCTGAGCCTCCTTTGATGAGGTATTTCATTTTCTGCCCAATCAGGATAAGGGTACAAACCTGAGCCTCCTTTGATGAGGTATTTCATTTTCTGCCCAATCAGGATAAGGGTACAAACCTGAGCCTCCTTTGATGAGGTATTTCATTTTTCTACCCAATCAGGATAAGGGTACAAACCTGAGCCTCCTTTGATGAGGTATTTCATTTTTCTACCCAATCAGGATAAGGGTACAAACCTGAGTCTCCTTTGATGAGGTATTTTATTTTCTGCCCAATCAGGATAAGGGTACAAACCTGAGCCTCCTTTGATGAGATATTTCATTTTTCTTTCCAATCAGGATAAGGGTACAAACCTGAGCCTCCTTTGATGAGGTATTTCATTCCCCGATCAGGTTGAGGGTTAAACCTGAGCTTCGTTTCTACAGGAGGTATTTCCTGTCCCATCCAGGTTAAGGGCAAAACCTGAATCTCACTTCTTTTGAACTAAAATTTTCTTCTTTATTCTTCATTTCATATCTACCATTTTCATCAGGGCTAATATTTTCATATCCAGTCAGATCCTTCTAACTGGGGCATTTTTATAGCCCAAATTTGGTGTGTTTTTCTTTGCCACTAAGCCCGTCTTCAAGCCGACTTAGTAGCAAAGAGGGGCATCTGTAAACACCCCAAATTTTCCACATCCATTCTCAAACAACCCCCCTCGTGCAGTGACAACCTTGTTAGGTCAATGTAGGAGTCAAACCCCGAGTCAATTTCAAAAAATCACCATTTTACCCAATTTCATTAGGAAAATTACCATTTTACCCCTAGGTCATCCCGGACCCCAGTCAGTCGGAGTCAACCAAGCTCATTGGTCAGTTCAAGACAGTTAGAATATCAGTCATCTCAAGCTCATCTGATCTCATAATGAATAAACCATTTCCATTTCTGACCATTCCTGCCAAAATGGGATCATTTCTTCAGAAATGAGCTTACTTCTCACTCAAATCCAAGCCAATTGGCTCCGAGTCAGTCATTCATAGTCAGTCATACTCCCAGAGTCTAACTTGAGCTCACCACGAGTTCGAGTGCTCCAGTTTCAGTTCAAAACAATTTCCAAGTGACTAGGACCCCATTTTAGTTCATTTTAGCTCTTTCAGCTGAAATTGAGTTGAGTTCAGTCAATTGAGCTAGTGTTCAAGCTTCGATTTTAATTCATGTCAGTATTGCTGACCTTTGTTTTAGCTCAAACCCAACTCAGGTTCGTAATTCACTTCGCTCTAGTGATCATTTTGTACCATTTCTCTAAAAATGGCAGCTTTTCTTGAAAATTCAGTCGGAAAGGTCAGTTGAGTCAGTGCCTGGTCTGTTCATTTGAGTTCTGAAACTCTAAAACCCAGCTCAATCCAGCTCACTTCAGTTCAATCCAGCTCGAACCCCAATTTTCAGTGTCACTCTGACCCAGTAGAGTCCCGAAAACCATTTCTTGAGCTATTTTGCAAATTTTATCAATTTTAATGCTTTTTAAACTGGTACAAGTGTCAATCGGGGTCTGACATCCAAAATTCTTTATTCAAGGTTAGCATTTCGCATAACATTTCATGTCATTTCTCATCATTTCATATCATTTCATCACATTTCATTTCATTTTCGAAGTCCAGAACTCCAGTTTTATAAATTTCAATCCAGATTGAGTTTTAAAAGTTTTCAAAAATCAATTTCAAACCTCGGGTTTCCAAAATTGACATTTTCACCCCGGGAGTCTAAATTTGGAAATATTTTCTCAAGAAAAATAATCTGGATTTCTTTCAAAATCAAATTTTCAAGTTTTACACTGGATTTGCTTCGCAATGAGCTATTGAACTTCAAAATCTGAGCTCGTTTCAAAAACTGCCAAAAATAGCTCATTTTGTCTGAAAATAGATTTGGAAGCATTTTCTCAACAAAAACAATTTGGATTTCTTTCAAAATTACATTTTTAAATTCTACATTGGATTTGCTTCGCAACGAGGTATTGAACTTCAAAATCCGAGCTTGTTTCAAAAACTGCCAAAAATAGCTCGTTTCATCTGGAAAGTTTCTGAAAAGACTATTTTACCCCTTTAATCGTCAAAATGAATTTCAAAAGTGGAATTTGGACCCGCTCTGAGATGGCCCATCCATTTGCCTTTTCTGTTTTAATTTATAAAAAAAGAAAAAAAAAATTTACCTTTTTCTTTATTTTTTTTGTTTGTTTTATTTTTTTTTATTATTTTATTTTCCTAAGGTGGGACCCACAAGGGGGTCGACCACCCTAGCCCTCAATCCAGCCCATTTCCTTTCTTTCTTCCTCCATTTTCTTTTTTATTTTTATTTTTATTTTTTATTTTTTATTTTTTTACTTTCCTTTTTTCTTTTTCTTTTTTCTTTTCTTTCTTTTCTTTCTTTCTTCTTTCTTTTTCTTTTTTTCTTTCTTTCCTCCTTTCTTTCCTCTCCCAGCCACTCACGTATACCCTATCCAGCCCCTTCTCTTCCTCTTTCCCTCTCCTTTTCCTCCCTTTCTTTCCTTTTCTTTCTCCCCTCTTCTTTCCTTTTCCTTTTCCTTCTTCCCTTCCTTACTCCTTTCTTCCTCCAAAGTCATACGGCTGTAGCCTTGGGCATTACACAGCCTTCTTCATTAATCAATGGTAACTTAGGGAAAGATATCATCTTTCCTAAGTTACCAATCAAAAACAAAAGGAAAAAAAGAACGGTTGGCCTCCCAAGCTGAATTCACGTCTCTCTCTATCTCTCTCTCTCTCTCTCCCTTGAACTCTCTCTTTCTCACCCCTTGGCTGCAGCTTCCAGCCATTGAAACAACACCCTTGCAGCCCTCAGCAGCACCAACTGGAAGCCTCCACGCACAGCACCATTACAACCATCGATCACAACATCTGCAGCCTTCTCCATTTGCTGCAGCAAGACCCCAAGCTATCCTTTGCTGCAACTCCCAGCCATTGAAGCCACCTCCAGAGCTCCTTTCTCCAACCAACAGCCGGCCTCCACTTTGAAGCACCATCAACGTCTTCACCTCCAGCTCAGCCAGCTCCACCAGGGATCCACAGCAGCCACCAGCTTGTAGCCACAACAACTCTCCTTTTGGCTGCAACTTCCAGCCATTGATGCCACCACCAAGCTCCACCTCCAGCAAGCTACAACATCTACTAACGTCAAGGCAGCCTCCTTCAGCCCATTGATCCTGCAGCTCCATCATCAAACACCACCTTGGCCCAGCTACCTTAAGACCCATCTTCCTTCCATTCTCCAAGAGGATTCACGCTCAGCCATTAGCCCTCTCTCATTAAGCTGATTTGATGATTAAAAACTTAGGACTTGATTTTTATCAAGCCCTAAGTCATTTACACAAGAGCATTCATGTAGCCACCGCTACTTTAGCCAAGACAGCCACGACAAGGTCCAACCCAACAATCTCCAAGGTGACGGCTGACAGCAGCTCATTAACACCCACTTTGATGCCTTCCTTCAGACGGCCTTCCATTGCAACTATCATTGCTCCCGGTGTATACAGACCTTCCCAGGCTCTTTCCCCTTCGGTCAATCCCAGCAAACACCAAGGAAACTCCCTCTAGCCTTTGCTTCAACCGATTCAAGGTAACAACCTATTTTTTTTGCTTACACTCTACATAATTTTTATCAATGCATGATGAGTAGGTTTGATCATTGCCTATTGAGATGAGGGATTTAGCATAAAGTTCATTCAAAACTCAGATTTGAGATCATACTTTTCTAAGTTTAAATCATAGAAAATAGCATATGTTTTTGTTTCATATGTGTAGGCTATATGAACGAGGTGATTAATCCAATTCGATGGGTTAAGTCTCCCCTTTCAAATAGCCAAAATCAATGAAGTGCTTCATGCCTCCCTAATATTTATTTTTTTTATTTTTTTATTTTTATTTTTATGTTTTACCATCATCATGTAGAGTTGATGTTTCTTTTTTTCACATTTAATGTTGCATTTAGTTTTATTTCTTAGTTTAATAGTTGTTTAGTTTAATTCTATTAATAGTTGATACTTAGTTCATAGGTTTTAGACTCATACGCATAGTTCAGTCAATATTTCATGCATGAATTTTCTTTCAAAAATCCTAGAAATTTTATGATGGTTTCACATGTTTATTATTGTTTTCCTGCCGAAAATTTGGTTTAATTTGGGTTTCAGAACCCTCTCAAACAAATCAAGTCCCAAACTGGGATTTCCCATTTCCAGAACTTCTAATTTCTGCTTTAGCAGACAAGAACCTCCGGCACCACCATTGTGGGAGATTCGGATCATCCTCAAAAAATCACAGTGAATTTGTAATCAAATCTACTGATGATCTGGAAATTTTGAAGTTTTTCCAGTTTGTTTTACTCTCTGTAAAAATCGGATTTCCCAGACCCCTGGGAAAATCTCAATTTTCTTTTGTCAGGGTATAGACAGACCCTAATGCATCAAGTACTCTCAATCCGTAGCCCGTATGCAAAAACTTTCAACATGAAAGTTGTTTCTAACATAATTTCCTGTCATTTCCCAAAATTTGGAAATTTTTGAATTTGTTTCATTATTTTTACCGGATTTTCTATTTCTGTGTTACAGATTCCAATATCCAGAAATCTCAGAGATTTAGGTCTCTGATAACAGTATGGCATTTTCCAAACCATAACCCAAATCCCAATGGTGTCAAAAGGTAAAATCTTTCTATGTTTGTCAGGGACATTTTCCCACAATTTCAGCCATTTTCCCATCTTTCTTTCATTTTTCCCACATTTTCTACCGAAACCTGTCTGTTTCCCCTAAATCCTAGAGTCGCCGGATTCCAATCCGACTTGCCGGAGTGGCACAGCTCCGACCATAGGTCAAAACCAGAAATTGTAAAAGTCAAAAATCCTTGCCTTACTGTCCTCTATCACCCCATAAAATTTGGGAAATTTTTATGGAAGTTTGATATCCTAAATTTCCTTTAGAATCAACATTTTAGGCAAAAATCACAAAATTTAGGGTTTTTATTTGAATTTCCATATTTAAAAATACAAAAAAATAGATTTTCGAGCTCCATTATGTTTCTAGGGTTATTTTAGGTGTCCATGCCAAATTTGGTTTAATTCCAAGTTCATTTGCTCCATGTGTTAGTTTATCTTTAAATTCAGAAGCGAAAATCAGGCGAAAATCAAGTTAAATTTGATATTTTATGATATTTTCGCCATTTTAGGGTTTTTATCATGTACATGAGCATGTAGAATCATATTAGGGTTAATTTCAATGTCATTTGCATTTCATATTTTTCAATTTTGCAAAATTTATTTCAGAAAACCCTGGTTTTAAGGCCATAGTCTTGTTATCAGGGGTATTTTGGTCATTTTGACCTAAATTTCGAAATTTCAATTTATAATTCTCCAAAATTTTATGCATATCATCATATTTTATGATATTATGTTTGATTTATTTTATTTGATTTTCAAAATTCCAAAATCTACAAAAATTCTTTCAGAAAACCCTGATTTCAAGGTTATCAGGGGCATTTTGGTCATTTTGACCCCAATTTCGAATTTTCAAGTTTATTTTCAAAATTTATTCATTATTTATCATGTTTATGTCAAAGGGGGTATGATTCTGGGTTTATATCTGAATAATATCTGATAATTTTCCATATTTTCGGATAAATTCAGAAAAACCTACATTTTTGTGCTAATTTTATTTTCCAGTTTTGCAGGAATATTCAAAAAGAAGACTTAGCCATTTTATTTCTTTTATTTCAATTCAATGTAAAAATCAATGTAATATTTGGAATAAGAGTTACATTTTCTGCTTAGAATAGGGTTGCATTGCATATAGTTTAATTTATGCAAATTTCAATATTTGATGTATGATTCATGTGCATTTATTTCAAATCCACTATGGTTTACACGAATGGCACGTGCACAAGCTTTTATGGAGTTTATAAACTCGGTGGGATTCGTATTTATGGCCATAGTCAGAATACGAAGAAAACCAAGATTTATGATCTTTATATCAGCCACATTCAGCCTACACTCTTAGGCTAACTTCAAAAATGCACTGCATTTTTCAAAGTTTCAAAAGGATTTCCCAATTTCTCAATGAAATTCCCTTTTCAAATTCATACTCATTCATTCATATCATTCAAATTGCATTATTTTCAAACTCATTTTCCAATTTCAATTTCAGAAAATTCAATTTTCTCAAGAATTTCCAAGTCTTTGTCAGGATCTGATTTTCTCAAAATCCTAAGTTTTCAAATGACATTTCAAAGCATTTCCTAAGTTCAAATCAAGATTTTCCTATGTTTTCAAATTCTCAAATTTCAAAATCCCAAGTTTTCAGAAATTCATTTTCTCATATTTTCCAGTTTTCTTGAGAATTCATTTTCCATTTCAAAAGTCAATTTCCAATGAATTTCTTAGATTTTCTCAGAATTCTCAAATCCATTTTCTCAGAAAAGCAATTCCAAATTTCAAAATCGTTTTTCTAAAGTTCAAATTTTCCTGAGAAATCACTTTCCAATGCAAATTTCTGATTTTCAAAAAAATTCAATGATTTTCCTAGAAATTCCATTTTCAAGCATTTTCCAGTCCTTTTCTAAATGCATTTCAATTTTCCAAAGCAAACATCATGTTTTTCAAAACTTGCGTTGTTTTCAAAATTGCATAGCACAAGCCTGATTCTCTGTGCATTCTAGGAAAAATAGAGCATAATTTAGATATTTGAGTCAAAGTTAAAGCACATAATTGATCCTTGGTTCAATTACCCCTGGTAAAGGCGCCAGGAACGGTTGAACCTCGTACCGACAGGCGGATCCCATTCCACGGAATTTTCCCGCAAATTTTTCAAAACGGAGGCGAGTTAATTTTCAAAACAATTTTCAAAACTTTTGTCGAGTTTGACTCACGAAATTCGTTTCTCTCTCGCAAGAGAGGGGAAAAATTTTGCGATGATAACAATGATCTTCACGAAATCTTTAAAATCCTTGAATCATTCACTCTCTTGAGTTTATTAAGACACTCCATACTCAATACATGATATATCTCAAACTTCGACAAACTCTCCCATAGTAAATCTTTCTCTATATAGAAAAATTTCAAAACTATGTCCTTCTTAGCATACAATACACTATCTTCCAACAACTGATTTGATTTGTCATTCACAAGACTCTTTATTTCCAACTCACGCACTTCCTCTTTCAGCTAAAATCTAAAAATCCTTCACTTCCAATGTCATTCATTTCTTATCACCATTACTTTTCTCCTTCTATTTAATAGATTGATTCATCTCTCACCAATTCCCCACGAATATCTCTATTCTCTTACAAACTCCTACTCCTTCCAAGCTCTTCTCTCTTGCTCATTTTTCCTAAACTGTTGCCATGGCCTCCTCCTCAACCAATTTGATCATTGCCGCTGATCTCAGGTTTCCTGATCTATTTCACTTTTACAACTCTCTTTCCTCACGTCCAATTCATGAAGGTGAATTGGTTCACTACAAAGACTTCGCCTCTTTTGACCTTGAACAATCTCTTTCCGAACTTAAACACTTACTAGACACTTCATCCCAAGCTTCCTACTATCCCAAACTTATTCGTCTCTTCTACACAAATCTTTCCACCGATCATAACCGCACTACCATCACCACCAAGGTCCGAGGGCGCATGATGTTCTTTGATGCTTCCTCACTAGGCAATATTCTCAACTTTCCTTCCACCAGCACCGATCTAACAAACATAGTACCACTCGACCACTCGATACTTCAAAAAATTCTTCTCTGTACTCACTTCACACACCTTCTCTGGCACATGAGAAATCTCCAACCCCATGCTTAATTGCTTGCTCATATTCTCCTTCACAATCTCTATCCCAAGCCTCCTCGCAAGGGATTAGTACCCAGAAAAATCTCTCTCCTCTACGCAATCTTCTGCTCTACTCTGATCAACTAGTCCACCATCATCTTCGCCCACTTTATTCGCTATCAAAAATTTCAACATCTTCTTTTTGGGTGTTTTATAACTCCCATTTTAAAATACTTCAAGGTACCCCTTCAAAATGAAGTTATCCTCTATCCTTCGCAGATCCTCAATGCTTCTTCTTTCAATCCAAGGTCCCTGCACACTAATAATACCGGATCTGATGACGCAGATCCCTCATCCGAATATGATTACCTTTCTGCAATCATGAATGTCCAGACCACTCAGGATCTTCTCCTTCGGAATCAAGCCTCGATGCAGCAGACCCTTCAAACTCTCCAAGCTGCCCGTACACATCAATCCTCTCCACCTTCAGAGTAAACTTATTTTTTTTGGACTGTAATAAATTTATTTTTTTTGGACTGTAATAACTTTATTTTTTTTGGTTTGTAATAACTCTGCTTACTCTGATCCCTTCCTTTTTGTCCATGACAAAGGGGGAGAAAAACCTGTCTCCATTATTGGAGAAAAATACTCTCTTTAACATTTTTTCAATAGTTTTATGATATTATTATTTCTATGCATAATGTCTTTTTGACAGGGGGAGCATATTTTGTCATCATAAAAAAGGGGGAGAATGTTGAGAAACTCTGTTTTGATGTCACATAATATGATACACTGTCTTATTTGATTTCATATGATATGATAATATGTCTTCTTGAAAAAATGTTATATTATGACTGGATATGTTTTGCCATATATCTAACGAGTATTTGATGCAAGGATATCTCACTCAAAAAGGATGGAGACCTCCTGTTCAAGTACAACTATGGTGCAATCATACTCCTTGAAGAAAAAGCTTGTTGAGCCATGCATTTCTAAAGACCATCTAAAGAGATCGGCTACCTCAAGTTGAAGATTTTTTTTTTCTTTAGAGTCATATGTAACAGAACCTTCAAAAGCATGCATAGTGCATATTACATACTCATTCATAAAAGCTATTTCATAAAAGTATACAATAGTTTCAAAAAGACTCCTTTCTTTTGAAAACCAATAATTGTACCTTCTTACAAACCTTTATGAAAAAGGTATTTTGACATGATATAATTCATGATTTCAAAAAGCAATAATTGTACCTTCTATCATATACAAGACAACTTGAAAAGTAATAATTTCAAAAGTAGGAAAAAGATAAAACATGAAAATCGGCTACACAAAGAAAAACAAATATAATACTTGTTGAAAAGACTTTAGTTACCTTTTTAAAGAAATGATTTCAAATGTGTAGGAAAAAGACAAAACATGGAAATCGGCTACACAAAGAAAAACAAATATAATACTTGTTGAAAAAACTTTAGTTACCTTTTTAAAGAAATGATTTCAAATGTGTAGGAAAAAGACAAAACATGGAAATCGGCTACACAAAGAAAAACAAATATAATACTTGTTGAAAAGACTCTAGTTACCTTTTTACAAACCCATAGAATGTCGACTTACTTGAAGTCATCATTCTCTTTGTATAGCATTAAATACCTCCTGTAAGAAATCCTTGTTAATATCCTTCTCAAGAATGTCGACTTGTTTAAAGTCTTCATTCTCTCTGTAGACATTAAAAAACACATCATAAAGAAAACTCTTGATATGACTATGTACAAATAAATATCTCAAAGCATTTATTGTACTTACACTCATTTAAAGTAAAGAAGTACTTATGTACCACAAATCATTAATTAGGATAAAGACAAAACTACATAACAGCCTACAATCCAACGTTCAATGTACTATTGTAAGAAATAGACTTTTTACATAAAATATATATTACCTAAAATATTACAATGACTATTGTACCCTATATTTTACTTTTATGGAAAGAAGACTTTCTTGAATTTCTCTAAAGATGTTTTTTGAAATGACATGACATTTCACATCTCAAAAAGACTACGATTTCAAAAGGTAACGACTACTTTTTTAAACTATATAAACACACTCAAATAAATTATCCAGACAAGGAATGGACATGTGAGCTTACAACGAGAAAAATTCCTATTCGATATCTGAAAGAGAGCCTAGAAAAAGAAAGAGAAAAGAAAGTAAAAAAGTCAAGAATAGCTCTTTGACAAAGAGTATCTTCTGAGTGAAAAGAATAGAACATTCTGAGAATCCTTCATTCGTGCATTCATATCATTCTGAAGGTTCTATAGGAAGTATTATAACTTTTTGTTATTCACTATATTCCTTCTTTGTTGAAAGAAGTAGACCTCTGAGAAAGAGGGTGTTGCCCTTCTCTGTTGAGAGAAGAAGACCTCTGTGAAAGAGGGTGTTGTCCTTCTCCGTTGAGAGAAGAAGACCTCTGTGGAAGAGGGTGTGCCCCTTCTCTGTTGAGAGAAGAAGACCTCTGAGGAAGAGGGTGTTGTACTATTTATCCGGTGACTCGGATGTTATAGTGAAAAGCTCAAGTGGTTTGCTTGGGGACTGAATGTAGGTCAGGGTTTTGACCGAACCAGTATAAATTCTGTGTTTATGTGTTGTGCCTTTACTGCATTGTTTTTTTAATTTATCGATCTATATACTATTTCACTATTCACCCCCCTCTAGTGGAATTTCACTTAATCCTAACTCTATGGTTCAGATCATCTGATTTTAGTCAAGGTATGTCGATATACTCAAGCCGAAGCCCGAAGTACTTGGTATAGAGATAATTCTCCGGTTCTAAGGTAAAGGCTTCCCAACATCCTTGAGCACCTACCGATATACCTCGGACTATGGCCCTTAGGTACGTGGTAGGGGGGTGCAAACCCAAATAAGTGGCCTAGTTGTGTGGCTCCCTCCCGAACTATGGTTCAGTGAGACAGCCCAGCAACGTGAAGACCGGGACAATATAGGTAGGGATATTTTCAAAAACATGTTCAGCATGCAGATAAAACCAGAAAAGCTCTAATGCAAGTCCTAAAGAGATAGAATTTAAATGAAGAGAAGCATACTCTTGCATACATTGTTTGCATTCAATCCCTAGAATTGAGGAGAGTTGTATTTCAAACCTAAATCTAATGTGAACATGGAATAATCTCCTCAATATGGTCCTACCAAACCATACTTAGATCCTATATGCAATGATGTCAGCTTTAGGACAGAGTCTAGGCTCCTAAGGTTTGCATGGAGAATGAAGCTGACATATGAGAATAAAGACTTAGATAATCTCAAAGCAAAGAAGAAAACAACATAAATTTGATTGGACGGAGACATCTCCCATCACAGTCGCCAAAACTGTGATCATCGCAAAATTTTTCCTCTCTTGTGGTTTCTCTCTCTTCCTTCTCTTTTCCTTTTCTGACCTCTATTTTCCTCCTTTTTGAGGGGAGGAGAATAAAAAGGGCAGAAAAAGAAAAGAAAGAAGAGAAGAAGAACTCTTTTGCGGGGTCTCACTTGACCTAGATTTGAAAAATATTTAGAAAATTACTCGCCTCCGTTTTGAAATATTATGAAAAAATGGAGAGACGGGATTCGCTCGTCGGTACGAGGTTTGACCGTTCCTAGCATTTTTACCAGGGGTAATCGAACAAAGGATCGAATTTATGTCTTTTGCTTTGCCTAAATATTATCTAAGAATTTATCCTAAGTCTAAATGCACAAAGAATCATGCTTGTGCAATGCAAGGATGTATGCTCTTTTTTAAAATTGATTTGGAAATCTCCAAGTGTTTCTGAGATGAATTTGATAATGGAGTGAAGAAATGGTTGAATCCAATTTAGAACTTGAGATAGATTAGAGATTTTGAAGTTCTAAGTCTTTGAAATAATCAGAGTTGAGAAAAAAAATCTTTGAATTTGAAAAAAATGATTTAAAGCTGGGGAAAAAGAAAAAGAAAAAGAAATGAAGTTTCAAAGTCAGAAATTGACTTTGAATTTGAATTTTGAACCTGGTTTTAAGAGGAGTGAATACTTGAAAATGGAATTGAATTTGAGATTTTGAAGCTTGAAATCAGGATGGAATTTGGATTTGAGAAAATCAAACGGAATTTAAAAATAGAAATGGATTTAAGAAGTTCAGATGAGATCTGAAAATGGAATCGAATTTGTAATCCGGAAATCAAGATAGAATTTAAATCCATAGTCTGAATTCTAAAATGGAATTTGAATCTGAAATCTGAGAACCAAGATGAAATTGGATCCAGAATTTGGAATGGAATTTGGATCTGAAATCTGAGATCCAAAACGGAATTGGATTCTGGATCCTAAATGGAATTTGGATCTGAAGTCTGAGATCCAAGATGGAACTGAATTCTAGATCCTAAAGGGAATTTGGATCTGAAGTCTGAGATCCAAGCTGGAGTCGGATTCTGGATCCTAGAATGGATTTGGATCTGAAGTCTAAGATCCAAAGTGGAATTGGATTCTGGATCCTAAAATGGATTTTGGACATACAAAGTTGAACTTTAAAATTTGATTAGATTTAGAAATTGAATCTTGAATATACAAAATGAATTTCAAAGTCAAATTGGACTTTGAATCTGAAGCTTGAATTTGGAATTTAGAAGATGAATCAAGAATTTCAAAGTTAAATGGAACTTTGAATTTGATTTGGAGTTTTGAATATAAAATGAAATTTGAAATTTAAAAGTCAAATTGGACTCTGAAATCAAAATTTAATTTTTGAAATAAGATAGAAGAAATGAATTGAAATAGAGATTGAGAAAAGATGTTTGAGATTACTTGGATTTTTGGAAAAGAATTTTGAAAATATGATGCAATTCTATCCTAAATGATGAATGAATTTAAAGAATCTCGAAATTGGATTTTGAAAATCATATTTTATTCTTTAAATGAATTAAAAATAAGATTGAAAATATAATACATCCTTGACTATGGTCATTGAATGTATTATAAAATAATCTATATTTAAACTCAGGTGAAGAATAAAACATTTTGGTGCTTTTATAGAGTTTAAAATGAAATTAACTCTCAATATATCCTGACTATGGCCATTGATATATATCTTGAGTTAATTTTAAGTTAAACTCTAATAAAAGAGAAAAAAAATATTTAGGAAAATATGATTATTTTGAAAAAGAATCCAATGTGGATCCAGTGTTATTCTATAAAAGATGAAAATCCTAAGACTTGTTCACATCCTAACTATGGCCATTGATGCAAATCATCAACTTAAGATTAATCACCTTTTATGAAATGGTGCACGTGCCATTCGTGTTTCCCCATTGTGAGATTTTTAGAAAATAAAGGCAGAAGTCATGAAAACAAACAATTTATGATTTTTACAATGCTCATTCATTCTATCTAAAACTGGGAATGTAAAGAATTCTCATTAATAGCTAGCTTATTACAATGAGAATTGTCATGATAAAATCTTCATCTAAGAAGGAAATCAACATTTTCCAGAGATTCCTATAAGAAAGAAAAGTTAGTACCAAGCCAAGGTACGGGTAGTTATGCTAATTTTAACTTAAGATGCCACATTATGCTAAAAGAAGCATATAGTATCCCTTGCATTTATGAGAGAACATACACATATCCGTGTGCAAATGCATACGTATACATGTATACATATATATGTACATATATGCAGATATATATATATATATATATATATATATATATATATATATATATGTGTATATATATATATACATATATGTATATATATATATGGATATGAATAATATCAAAAGCAAATGAAAGCCTAAGTATGGGAAGTCATAGTGGCTGAAGGCAGTAAAGGCTTTTAGTATCTTAACATCCAGTCTTGGGACCATTTTAATTTTCCTTGAAAATATCAGAGCAACAGGCTGCTCATTATCAACACTAAACCTTACTGTCATTTAGAGATCTGAATGAATATTGAATACAATTTGCACCTTCAAACCATGGCCTGTAAGTTCTCTAAAGAACCCTCTAAAGACAACATTATTTTCAGGACCAAAGGAACTTGTCCTTGGAAAACGTTTCTTCAAAGCATTGACTGATGCTAGCCGGTCCAACAGATTTATATAAAACAATCAGATGATTCATCTGCAAGGATTGAGAAGCTGTCTTTGAGGAGAGACTCACTCAGCTGGTTCTTACTTAGATTAGCTAGTCCCAGGTTTCTTCTCATTTCTTTTACAGTAACAGGTAACTTCCCAATGGGTCAATCATTGGTGACTCAAGCATAACATTGGTTTTGTTGACAATGGGAATTTATTGGGAATGACAGCTGATGGCTTACAACAGGGCTACTTGAGACAGCCATGAGTAACTGGCGGCTGTGAAGGGTTGTGAAGATAAGGTAGATGTAAGGTGATGCCATGCATCTCCAGTGAGCACGTGATGCATAATGTCATTTTGTGTGCATCGAGATTACCATCACTAAGGCAAACTACAAGAGAACCAATGAACTGATACATCGACTGTTTCCAAATGAATGTTGCTGACCTATAAATGAAATGGTTAATTTTGACAGTATACATTTTGCAGAACATAGAAATTCTGAACCAACAGGGGATCAATTCCTGGACAGCATGCTCACCGAGACCATTTCGCTATATGAACATTAGATCACAGTACCTTCAAAATAAATCATCAGCTAATGTAAAAAAAGATATACCTACCCCTGTTTATTTGAAACGTAAACATCCACTGGGTTAAGGTCTAATGGATTAGGAGAAATAAGAGAGAAAAAAAAACGCAGGGTTAGAATGCAAACATATGATGTTATATAAAAAAAAATCTACAAATCCAAGATCAATACAATGTAACACTATTACAAAAATTGCAACATCCTTAAAGTTAAATTCTGAACACACGACATTTCCAAAGAGATCGATTCTATCAAGCTGACTTAGGTGGAGGAATTCCAGTCCAGATCTGAAACCAAGTTCTGCTACTATGGACCCAATTGAATGCCACTGTATGGATGGGTGATTCCTAAAATTGCTGGACCTTTATGATGGGCATGCTGATGAACTAAAAGGTTCATAAGATGGAGGTCTTATGAAGATTGGGTGTGAAATATCCATGGCACATGCATGATTTGATTGAATCATGACAGGTTCTACTATAGATGCTCAACTCCAGTGGGGTGATGACTCAAACCTGTGATAAAAGGAAACTAATGGCTCTCCTTAATGTGCACAGTCTTAAAATGCATGGGTAACTCAACTCCATCAAGCTGATCCCTCTAATTTATATATAGGGAACTTAACATGGAAGACAAAAATAAATGGACGAAGTAAGACAATCAGATATAACAAAAGCAGGATCAATGAGGCTCAATATTTTAAGCAGATATTTATTAAAGTGAAATGATCCAATAAACAGGTTGATAGATTGAACAACAGTTAATATTTCATATATATGAATTCAGCAGAAAGATAGATGGCCTGAGATAATTATCTCTGAACAACATACCTAGATCAACAAGTAGATCAAAAGGCTTCAATGCCAATTCCTGTACCAATCAATGAACCAATAGACACAAGCATCTGTCAATAAACCACCTAACGAAGACAACAAATGAGTCAATGGATTCACACAGCTGTTAATGGATCAAATATGCAAAGCAATGACTAGATTAATAAATCACTAAAGGTCAGTTTATTGGTTGAAGAGATAAACTGGCAAAAGAGTCGGTAACTTCTAAAAAGAAAAAAAAAGGAAAAGAACTGACAAGTCTTATTATACCGAAATCCACCAGCTTGTCCACACCTACTAGGATTAACTAGTATGCAGACTTCATTGACATCCCTTGTAAACACCCCAAATTTTCACCCTCATCCAGTGTTTTTCCATTTCATGTGTCATTGTATATCATTGCATGCATTCGGCATACCATCTCATTGCATTGCATAGCATTGCATGACATTGCATCTCATTCTTGAGATCCAGCACTCCAGCTTTCAAAACATTCAATCCAGATTTGAATTTCAAAGCTTTTATTTCAAAAAAATCAATTTCAAAACCTGGGTTTTTATTCAATACTCTGTCATTTTCCAACCCCACGACTTTATATTTCAAAATATTTTCTCAGAAAACAATCTGGATTCATGTTAAATTCAAATTTCAATCGATTTCAATTCTCAGATGAGACCCATTGAGATGGTGTCGCTTCTGAATTTCTCTATTCATCAAATTTCTCAAATTTTTGAAAGTTTCAGTCCGATCAGGACTCTGTCTCAGAGTCCTAATCCGGTCAGGAGTCTGTTTTGAAGTCTGTTTTACTTCCATTTTCAATATTTTCTGTTTGTTTTCGAAATTTAGGTCATTTTACAGAGTCCAGTTAGTTCAGGACTCTATTTTAGAGTTCGGTCGAGTTAGGAGTCTAACCCTGACTGTGTTTTCTGACTTATTTCATCATTTCTTGATAAAATCTTTCAAAAATTTTTACATTTGAATTCTAAAATTTAAAATCTCTGAGTCCTAAGAGTTCAGGACTCTAACCTAGAGTTCCAGTTCGCTTGAGACCCTATTTTTAGAAATCTTGAAGTTCAAATATCGATTTTAACCCCTTTTCAAAGCCATTTTCAGTGTTTATTTCAAAATTTCCAAAACTCGATGTGGTCCCACTCAGTTGGCACCATATCCAGAGGAATTCTAACTCAGTTAGAACCTTATGCCATTTCAAAAATTCTAGTTTTAAGATTGCTTTTGAAAAATCCTTTTGAAAACTCCTTCAATTTCAAGTTTTAAAATCGCTTTTTGAAAAAAACTCAAGTAGGGCCCACTCGGGGTGGTGCCATATTCGAGTCAGTCAGGGTTAGACAGTGTCTTGGTTAGTGTTAGGGGTTTAGAAGAGTCAAAACCATTTTGAAAAACTCATTTTTTGAAAGTTAGTTTTTAAAACTAGTGTTTTTAATGATTTTTAAAGGTGTTTTAAAAGGCCAAATGTAGAAAATATCAAGTGGCATTACATTTGGGGATTTTTTAGGAAAGTCTAGGCGTTAATTAGGCACTAGTTTAAATAATTTATGCTAGGGGTAGTTAGGTCTTTCCACCCAAAAATAGCCCCCCCTTAGAAGAGTCCAATTTTTTTAAAACATTTGATTTTTAACCTAAAATTTTTTTATAAATAGAAGGCCATAGGGGGTCGATTTTTCCAACTTGCTCTCCTTGGGATTCTTGGAGCTTCTCTTTCCTCTCCAGCCCTTCCTCCATTGCAGCCACCTCAAGGTAATTATTTTGTTTAATTTTTAGCTTTTATTTTATGTTTTTAATAGTTTTAAATCAATTTTAGCCATTAATACCTCATATTTCAAGGATTCAACCATGGTTTCACCTCAAGAACCATCAAGAATCAGCACGAACGATCCAAGAAGGTGATCTAACCCTTTTTTGGATGATTTACAGGGATTTTAATCCATTAGAATTAATTTTAATATGATTCTTTACCTTATTAACCAATAAAATACATGATGTACCCCTTTTAATGGGTTAAATCTATGTTTTAAAGGTGATATCAAATTTCAGCCATTGATTCCCTGTTTTTATTTTATTTTCATGATTTATTCATGTTTGTTTTACGTTATATAGCATAGAAATAATTTTTATTTACTGTTTTATAGTTTATTTTATGGATTTACATTAGTTAATGCATGGTTTTTCAAGTTTCTTAAATTTTTGTGTGTTTTAGGTTTAGAACAGTAAAGATAATGTTATTTCGGATTGAAGTACTCATTGTTTATTTTTTATTTTGTTATATGTGATACATGCATGAGTTATTGAGTTACTGTAGAAAAATCAGAGGTTTTGGATCTCTGGAACTCTGTCAAAAAAATCATACATCAAATCGGGTTTTTAAAGCTTTAAAATCATGGTTAAAATCAAGAAGGTAACTTGCTGTTTAGATATTTCTCTCATTTTATATCCGATTTTAGATCTGTAAAGTGCCATGGATTCACATTGAGTAGATCTGTCTGCTGTGAAATTTTCGGATTTTTTTATTACTGTTTAGTATTTTTCCTCTTTCAGATAATCTGTTTTTAAATTTAGAACTCGTTAGGGTTTACCAAAACCCTGATCCGACTTGTGTTAGTCATAAATCCCAAACCACAGATCCGATTCATGATAAGTAAAAAATGAGTATTGCTATTTTTCTGTCTACTGTTTACCACTAAAATTTCAAAGATTTTTGTTTAGAATTGCTATTTATGTCTGTATTTTCAATCTGAAGTAGCCATTTTAATCCCTGTTGAAAGTGATATATTTTAGCTCAGATTGCCGGAAGGGTTTCTCCCTAACCGGAAATTTTTTTTCCGATCTGTAAATTGGAAAATCTCTGTTTTTCTTCTTAGTTAGTCTCTGTAAAATTTCATAAATTTTTATGGAGATTTGACCCCTGGTTTGGGTCTTGGATTGAAACTGGTTGATAAACTAGGTCAAAAATAGCATATTTTTAGGGTTTAATGCAATTTTCGGGTTAATTTAATGTCAAAAAATTATTTTTATAATTCTAAGTCAAAACTAGGGTTATAACAAGTTCAGGTACCAATTTTTATGGATTTTAAAGTCCATTTGATGTCTAAATTAATAAAATTGCAAAACAGGATACTTGAAAGATCCAAAAACACTGTTAAACTCATATTTTTTGTGATATTATTGGATTTTCGTGCATAAGCATATATTTTTAGGGTTTAATCATATTCATAATCATATTAGGATGCTTTAGGTTTAATTTGATGTTCATTTGATTTCATTTAGTGCATAAAACCTAAGTTTTACCAAAATATTTTCTAAAAAACCCTGATTTCAAGGCCATAGTCTTGCTATCGGGGGCAATTTGGTCATTTGACCTAAATTTCGAAATCCCTAACCCTAATTTCCATATTTTTAATCATGTCACATCATATTTAGCTTAGCTTATTTCATTCAAATTTCAAAGCTTGCATTTTATCAAAATATCTTTCTAAAAACCCTAATTTCAAGGCCATAGTCTTGTTATTAGGGGTATTTTGGTCATTTGGACCCCAATTTCGAAATCCCATATCTTATATTCATTATTTGTTTAATTTGATTTCATATCTTTATTTAAGGGAATCAAGGAAAAGGCTTATATCTAGCAATATCCAGTAATTTCTAGATATTACTGGATAAACCTAGAAAAGCCAACATATTTTCATTAACCAAGTTTTCTAGTTTTGCAGGTACCTTGAAGATTTTATTTTTCATGTATTTAAATTTCAATAGTAATGTAAATTAAATTAAACTTTGGAATAAGAATTTATATTTCCTGCTTAGCTTAGGCAGCATTGCATATAGTTTATTTTTTTAAATAATGTTAATGTGTGATGGATGATGATTCATGCATATTCAAACTCACTATGGTCTACACGAATGGCACATACACTAGCTTTTATGAAGTTTATAAACTTGGTGGAATTCGTATTTATGGTCATAGTCAGAATATGAAGGATATCCAAATTTATGATCTTCACATTAGCCACATTCAGCCTACACTCTTAGGCTAATTTCAAAATGCACTGCATTTCTCAAAAATACAAAGAGTTTTTCCCAATTCCTCAAAATCATATTCATTCATTTCATGAATTTTCCAATTCCAATTCCAATTCCAATTTCAAGTCAAAGGAATCAAATTCTTCAAAATTTCCTAAGTCTTATAGCAAAATCGATTTTCCCAAAAGCATTGAATTTCAAAGAATATTTCAAGTATTTCTCAAGTTCATAAACTCAATTTTCCAAAGTTATGCAGTCAATTTCAAAGTTTGAAGTTAGAGAAATCAAAATTTTTCTAAGTCTTATTCAAAAATCGATTTTCTCAAAATATGGATTTGCCAATGATATTTCAAGCATTTCCCAAGTTCCAAATTCAAATTTTCTAAGTTAGAATTTCAATTTCCAAGTTTGAATTCAGAGAAACCAAGTTTCTCAGAATCGATTTTCACCAAATGTCAAGGATTCCTCAAAATCGATTTTTACTTCTCTCAGAAGTACATTTCAAATCCCAATTCACGATTTTTCATTTCCAAGATTTACATTTTCTAAATATTCTAAATATTTCAATCATTCAAAGCAAACATCATGTTTTCAAATGTGCATTTTCTGAAAATTCATAGCACATGCCTGATTCTATGTGCATTTAGAAATTAGAATATGATTTAGACAAGTTGAATAGAGTAGAGCATAAGATTGATCCTTGGTTCAATTACCCCTGTTAAAGGTGGCAGGAACGGTTGAACCTCGTACCGACAGGCGAGTCCCATTCTTCGGAATTATCCCGCATTTTAAAACGGAGGCGAGTTATTTTCAAAAACTTTTTCAAAGGTCAGTTTGATTTGCAAAAGTAAAATTTTGCGATGATAACAGGTTTGGCGACCGTGATGGGACCTGTCTTTGCCTGATCAATCTAATGCTCTACTTTGTTCAAATTGTCAAAATCGATTACCGTGGAATGTCAGCTTTGCTTTATGATATCATGTAAACTTAGGAGCCTAGACTTGAACCCAGCTGACATGGAATGCATATAGACTAGGTATGGTTTGGTAGGACCATATTGAGGAGAATTATTCATGCTCACATAGACTTAGGTCTAATACAACACTCCTCAATTTAGGAATTGTATGAAAACAATGTTTGCTTCTTTAAATATTTCAAAATTCTATCTCTTTAGGACTTAGAGCCTTCTGTTTGATTACATGTGCTCATATTTTTCAAAAACCACCCCACCTATATTGTCTCGGTCTTCACGTTGCTGGGCTCTCTTCCAGAACCATAGTTCGGGACAGAGCCTCACAACTGGGCCACCTATTTGGGTGAAAACCCCCCTGCCACGTACCAAGGGCCATAGTCCAACGTATATCGGCAGGTGCTCAAGGATGTTGGAAAACTTGAACCTAGAATCGGAGGAATTGATTTTATGCCACGTACATCGAGCCTTGGTTTGAGTATATAGGCATAGCATGATTGGACACAGATGATCTGAACCTTAGAGTTAGGATTAAGGTCCTACAGCTATTTCAAAATTTGTGCATCTAGAGTCAGCTTTTAGGGAATGCTGTATGTGCATACTTGTTTGTGCAGAATGTGATTGAATATGTTATAGTCATTTCCTTTTATTTTCCATATTTTCCCAATTTTCTAAAAATACTAGATGATTTTTCAAAATTCTCCAATCTATGTCCATGTACTGTCCATGTTTTAAACCTTGGACGATTTTCCAAATACTTCATTTTCCATTTATTTCTTCATATTTCATCAAACCCTGGACGATTTTCTGAATTTCCCTTAATTTTCTTCAAAACTCCAGGTGATTTCCCATCTTTCCTGTCTTCTGGATCTCGAATTTCCTACTTTATTTTTATCCTGCTTGCATTTTCCTCAAATTTCTTGTATTTTCCCAAGTCGTATTCCAATTTTCCATGTTTTCCAAGTCTGATGGCATCCAGTCAGCTTGATTCAGTCTTCCCTGAGGGTCACATCTCCTACGAGGTGCGACAAAGTCTTCCCGAGCATCGAGTCCTCAGCACCGGATCCTTCTTTCCCCGGTGGTACTATTTATGGTTCAAGAATTACTCTCGTATGTTTCCAGACCACTTGGACGATTATGGGTTAGAACTGGCATCCGCAGTGGGAAAGCAGACAGTCAATGGCAATTTGATCCATGCACTAACAGAACGGTGGAATTCGAGCACTTCTACCTTCTGGTTCTCGTGGGGCGAGATGACAGTGCTGATAGATGAATTTTCAGAGATTATGGGATTGCCCGAGCCAGCCGGTCAGCCTGGAGATCCATTAGAGAAATAGTTTTTGATTAATGTCAAGGGTCTGGACCCTAAAGATGCCTTAGCTCGCATGACGGGACGCAAGTCTTGGCCTTTGATTGAAGAAGATGGAAATGAATATGTGGACCTGCTCGAAATCTACAGACAGTATGGGATATTCATAGAAGTCAGCTCATTGTCTAGGACAGCTCGAGAAAGAATTCAGCATGCGATGGTTCTGTGCACGGTGGGATTAGCTTTCTTTCCCGATGGACGGAATTACATGGATATCAGAATAGTCCAGCTTCTAAGGAGATGGGGAAGTCGACAGACCAGTCACCTCTCAATAGCCATGGCTGCACTCGCTTTTCTATACCGAGGGTTGACTCGTTTCGCACTCGGAGAATCAATTTTAGTCGAAGGGTGCACCTACGCATTGCAATCCTGGTTCCTTCGGCATGTGCCAGCTCGAGCCAGTTCATTCAGATACAATGGAGAGAAGCTTCTTCCAGTTGCGCGATACCGGTTCTTGATCGACAACCTTCAGGAGGAAGAAGTCGTATGGGACTACTTCGATCGTCAAGAATCACCTCTCAGATACACTTACGCTTATGGCAAGCGGTTCAGGCTACTTGGTTCATTCTTCTGCGCATACTACTATCCAGAGCGGTGTGTCAGGCAGTTCTCTCAGAGGCAGAAGCGCGTAGAGATTCGTCCACTATCGGGGGTCTTGCCAGAATTCGACCTCGCATCAGATCAGTGGTCCGGAGCGTACCATTCTGCCAGACATGGCTGGGATTCCTTTGTTAATCTTACTATTTTTCCTGGCCCTCGTGTGTCTTCTGATTATCCGGAGTGGTGGAAAATTGTCCGTCCCCCTCCCCTCTGTCAAGTGTATTATTGATAAAATCATGTTTTTTCCCTCAATAAAATTCCTTTATTTTCATCTCATCTTGGTTTGACGACCTCGCCTAGGTAACAAGGCATATTTCCAGTTGTTTATTTTGCAAAGAATAGCAACGCAATTGTCGTAACTCCAGCGACGACTCAATCCCTAGTAATGGGATATTATTTCAATTGTCTACCAAAATTCTCAACAAATATTTTCCTCCAACCAAATTTCCTTCAAAAGCCTAATCATCAGTTCTACCTTGCAGAGAGCATCAACAACATTCAGGAGAGCATTTGTGATACTCGATGGTTTATACAAGATCCGGAAAGAAAACCTCATCAATCGAAGGTGTGGCATACTCGATCGCTTCAGAAGAGGAAATGGATTCCCCCCGATCAGCTAAAAATCAGGGACAGCAGGCTGAGGATGACATTGATCCTCAAATGTACGTCATGTTCAAGAAAATGATGACCAAGATGCTGGCAGAGCAAGCTGAGGCCAGTACTGAGCAAATTCAAACCAAACAGAAAGATAAGGGTCATACCGTCAAGAATATCAGCAAAAAGCAGAGTCGTCACGAGGAAATGTCTGATGAATCAGAGTCAGCTGACGATGCTGACAAGGAATGTGAAAATAAACATGAATTCAAAAGGTCGACTCAGGGCCAGGGGTCGGCTTACAAATCCAAAAATCAGTCGGTTGATGACTCTACTCAGTCGCAACTAAAAGATATGATGAAAATGGTTAAAGATCTGCAGGCCCGCGACAAGGGCAAGAAAGTCTTCACCAGCGAAGACTTCTATGATGGCTTGGATGGGGACGACAATTTGGATAATCTCCCCAGAAAATTTATCAAGTTTGATGGTTCTGGCGACCCTAAGGCTCACCTCGCCATGTTTTTCGCTGAATGTTCACGATTCAAGCGTGACAATCGGGCACTCTTCCTTTGCTTCCCTCGCAGTCTGGAGGGAACGACAGCTAAATGGTACTCGGAGCACATCAACCCCATAGAGCTGAAAAAATTTGATAAGGTGGTGAATATGTTCATTAAGCGCTTTATGTTCAATGCTGAGGCGCTCTCGACCCTCAGCCACCTCTGTGGCCTGAAACAGAGAGAAAATGAAAAGGCCCGAGATTTTATCCACCGCTGGAGGTCAGCTTGCAACAAGATGAGAGACCCCATATCAGAAGGGCATGCTTTGTCCTTGATTCTAAGCAATTTTTCGCAGCCCCTAAAAGGCCTCATCTCCACCGCACCATCCAGAACCTTTATAGAGTTAACAGAGCGAGTCGAATGGCTCGAATTGAGTATAGAGAATGGTTTCTACGAAGGTTTCACTTTCACCAAGAACAGCAGTCAGAATGAGTCAAAAAAGAAGACTCATTTCACTAATTCTGTCAGTAATAAACGGAATCATCGCAAGAGGCAGAATAGAGACTTCTGTTATGGGGCAGGAGGTTCAAACAAGAATGACCAGAAAGGAAAGTCAATCCCGCAATTCAGCAAGCCGCTTCAGCTGGAGCAGGGACCAAAACCCCGAGAGAAAGTGAAGCACGAAGGATGGATCTATGAGAGGAAGTTCATTCCATTAGATCAATCACTTGAGACTGTACTCGAGTACCTGTTGACCAAGGAGATGGTCAAATTGCCAAGGCTGGTCGATCCTTCCACTCCTATGGGAAAATTCAAAGACCAATTCTGCAAATTTCATCGAACAGTGGGGCACAACACTGAGAATTGCTTCGTTTTGAAGAACATTGTTCAGGACCTTATTGATAAAAATCTTCTGGTAGAAGGTGCGGAAGATGAAAATATAGATATTCTAAAAGAGCCATTTCCTCGTCATTCTACAGTAGTCATCACCGAACAGTCGTTTCAACCACAGGAGCATATCAGGCCATGCTCTGAAAATGATATGCAAGCTCAGCATCGGGTCCTGGTATTGCAATAGGCTCAGTCCAAGGCCCAGAAGATGGACCTTATTTCAGCTTTCGGCAAATTGAAAGTATCTGACAAGCCCGCTGGGGTATCTCCCGAGGTAGCCAAAAGTATGCCATGGCTCCCTAAGCATCTCATTAAGTCCACCCCAAAGAAAAGCGGGACATCCACTCTAAAGCCTATTACAGCATTATCCAATGTCTCAATTTTGGACTTAACCCAAGCTTCCGCTAAACATCAGCAAGTGTTAAATAATCTGTTGCAGAAAATCAAGGTGAAACCAAGCATAACTCCGGAAGACATGGCCCACATAGTCAATCAGGCCATGACTAATGCTCCAGTTACTTTCTCTGAGGAGGATCTCCCTAAACCTCATGTATTTCACAACAATGCCTTGTATGTTGTGGTTCGAACCAGAGGGATGACAGTTCCTCATGTGCTGATCGATGGAGGCAGCAGCCTCAATATATGTCCGGAAATGACCGCCAAAGCTTTGGGCATTAAAGAAGAAGAATACATTCCAGATCCAATCACCATTTATGGGTTCGACAATCATGGCCAAACAGCGAAAGGAAAAATCTTCCTGGAGATCTTCATTGACTACTCGGTCCATTCAATTCTCTTTCACGTGGTCAATGTGCCGCCCACTTATAATCTGCTTCTCGGGAGACCATGGATCCACAACACAAACGCAGTACCGTCTACTCTGCATCAGTGCATCAAGTGGTCAAAAGGTGGTATGATCACGATAGTCTTAGGCGAAGATCCGGAGCAGAGGCTAGCACAGCCCATGGTTCCCAGGCCCTCTTTCACTACTGATATCCCTAGCATTAGGGGTATTGAAGAGGTCAGCTTCGAAGAGGATTCAGGAATAATACAGACGGCAGAGCAACCCGAGCATACAGTGGTTGCGACCCGATGGGGAGGCCCACAGTTCTTCAAGATTGGAGGACGAATTGATTATAGCGCACTTAAGGGTCATCCTCTATTCTCCTAATTTATGAAGGATAAAAAGGGATTTGATTTACTAGTGAAGCACGGCTATCAACCTTTTCAAGGCCTAGGCAAAAATGAAGATGGTCGTCTTGAACCAGTGATTCCTCAGCATTGCCCTAAAAGGGCCGGATTGGGCTTTAATGGCCGAAGATCTCGGAAGGGCACTGTTTTTATTAAGGGAGCGCATTAGAGGAATTCATTTGTCTTTCCTTTCTATTCTTTTGTCGGGATGATATCCCATTTCATTCTCATCATTGTCATTTTGATTAATTCTATCTTTCAATAAAGTTGCAAGTTTCCTTTGTCTATCTTGGTGCCATTTGTCTCTTTACTTCTCAATATTAAATCTTCACAAAATTGAAATCATTTTGCTCTTTTATCTTTCCAATCATTTTCAATAAAAGCAATTTATTTCATGATGAGCAATTTCCCTAAATCAATCTATCCTCCAATTTTCAGAATATCTTCCCGATCTATCAAGAAGCTTGTCTTTAATCCAAAAGCCTGTTCGAAATCAGCAATAATTCATCAGGTCAGAATAAGAGCAGAATGCAGTCAGACTGCAAAGCAGTCAGAAGAATCTGCAGAGTTCGATTCAGCTCTTCAAGAACTGCCAGAATTTGCATCGGTTCAGAAGCAAGATGAGCCATCATCCTTAGTTCAAGATCCGACTGAGGATATCAATATCGGATCAGAAGACGATCCTAGAATTCTCAAGATTGGCAGTGGTTTGAGTCTAGGAGAGAAAGAAAGGCTCACTAATTTCTTCAAGTAGCATGAAGAAGTATTCGCATGGACTTATGAGAATATGTCAGGTTTAGATCCGAAATTGGTGGAACATCGCCTCGTTTTGAAGCCTGAGGCGAAACCAGTCAAGCAGAAGTTGAGAAAAATGGATCCTCGAATCGAGCAACAGGTCAAGGAAGGACTTGAGGATCTGCTTAAAGCAGGATTCATTCGAGCAATTGATTACCCGGATTGGTTGGCAAATATCGTAGCAGTTCCTAAGAAGAATGGTAAAGTACGAATCTGTATCGACTTCCGTGATCTCAATAAAGCCACTCTAAAGGATGACTATCCTCTCCCAAACATTGATCTCCTAGTTGATAGCACAGCCGAACATGCTATGTTCTCCTTTATGGACGGATACTCCGGATATAATCAAATCAAGTTGGCCGCTCGTGACCAATCCAAAACATCCTTTACCACGCCATGGGGCACTTTCTGTTACACGGTTATGCCTTTTGGGCTTAAGAATGCTGGGGCAACCTATCAGCGTGCTATGGTTGTTATTTTCCATGATCAGATGCACAAAATCATGGATGCATATGTTGATGATATTCTGGTAAAATCCAAAGAAGAGGAAGATCACATCGAAGCTCTCAATCAAGTTTTCAAGTGGCTCATTCTTTACAAGCTAAGACTCAATCCACAAAAATGTGTCTTTGGAGTCAAATCAGGCAAGTTGCTAGGCTTCTTGGTCAGCAAGAAGGGGATAGAAATGGATCCCGCTAAGGCCAAAGCTATCATTGGCATGCGCCTTTGACTAATCTCAAAGAATTGCGTAGCCTTCAAGGACGCATGCAATCAATTCGGCGATTTATATCCAATTTGGCCATGAGATGTGAGCCTTTCAATCATTTGCTCAGAAAAGGAGTGAGGTTCGAATGGGGACCAGAGTGTCAGCAGTCGTTCGAACGCATCAAGAAGTATCTTCTTAATCCGCTCGTTCTAAAACCACCAGAATTGGGAAAGCCCCTATTGCTATATATTTCAGTTAATCAAGTTGCTTGCGGCGGATTCTTGGCACAATACGAAGAAGGCAGTTTGATAGAATACGCCATTTACTATGTGAGCAAGACCTTTATTGATTACGAGAAGAAATACTCTCAGATAGAGAAGACGTGTTTAGCTCTGGTATGGATGTGTCAGAAATTGAGACATTATCTATTGGTGTCTGAATTCAAGATTCTATCTAAATTAAATCCTCTCAAGTACGTTCTTGAACAACCATTTCTCAGCGGACGAATCGCCAAATGGCAAGTCCTATTAATGCAATACGACTTGGAATATGTCTCTCAGCAATCTATCAAAGGCCAAGCAATTGCAGACCAATTAGCAGATTTTCCTCTAGCAGAGGATGTTAAAGCTGAGGATGATTTCCCCGATGAGCGGATCTGCAATATTCAACAATCCCCAATTTGGAATTTATTCTTCGACGGTTCCAAGAATATGGCAGGCATAGGAATCGGAATTCTGCTAATCACACCAGAGAAAGAAATGATTCCCTTTTCTCTCAAACTGGATTTTCAGTGCACTCACAATATGGCCGAGTATGAAGCTTTGATACAAGGTCTGAAAATTCTATAGGACTTCAATGTCAAAAGAGTGCATGCTTATGGCGACTCTTTGCTCGTCGTCAATCAAGTCCTAGCCGAATGGCAAGTGAAAGATCAGAAATTACTTCCTTACCAGAAGATTGTCTCAGCTCTTGCCAACAAATTCGAAGAATTCCAACTTTTTCATATCAAGAGAGATTTCAATCAAGTTGCAAACAATTTAGCTAATCTGGGATCCATCATGACTTTCAGGAGTGGAGAATCTTGTCGTTCATTTGAAATTGGCAGACTTGATCAACCCGCTTTTGTCCTAGTAGAGCAGATAAACCAGGCTGAGCAGAAGAAGAAGCCTTGGTATCATGATATCAAGAATTTCATTAAAACTGGCGAATTTCCTCCAGAATTATCAAAGAGAGAGCAGCGAGCAATTCAACGCATGTCTGCTCGATATTTTATTCTTGCCGACGTCCTTTATCGTCGTGAATTCAGTTCTGAGTATTCCAGATGTTTGGACGAAGAAGAAGCCAAAGAAGTTGTGCAAGAAGCACATGAAGGCATTTGCGGTGGTCATGTTGGCTATCAGACTCTCGTCAAACAAATCATCCGAGCAGGATATTATTGGAGAACTATGCAACAAGATTGCTATCGTTTTGTAAAGAAGTGCGTTCAATGTCAGATGCATGCGCGTTCCATTCATGCGCCAACGACATACTTGCAATCTGTCGTCTCGCCATGGCCATTTTCCATGTGGGCTTTCGATGTTGTAGGCTCCATCACTCCTTCAGCCTCCAATGGTCATAAATATTTTCTTGCCGCAACAGAATATTTTACTAAATGGGTAGAAGCAGTCACTCTACGCACAGTAGAAGGTCGACACGTGGTTTCTTTCATCCATAAGAATATCCTTTGCCGTTTCGGTATACCGCATGATATTGTATCGGATAATGGCAGTCATTTCAAGAATGAGGACATTCTGCTCAAAGTTCAAAATTCATCATCATTTTTCCGCTCCTTATTATCCTCAAGGGAATGGTCAGGCAGAGGCCACCAACAAGATTCTGATCCGAATCCTGGAGCGAACTTTAGAAACGGGCCGTGACTGGCATGAAAAGATTCGTGATGCATTATGGGCATACAGAACCACCATTCGAACTCCAACGAATGCTACTCCGTCAGAACTTGTCTACGGAACTGAAGTAGTACTACCTCTACATGTTCAGAAACCTGCTCTGAAATTTGCATCACTTCTAGAATTACCTCTTGATCAGTATCAGCAACAGCGACTGGTACAACTTGATTTGCTCGATGAAAGAAGGCTCAGAGCAGCAGAGCATGCTCAATCCTATCGCCAGAGGATAGCCCGACAATATGCAAAATCTGTCATTGATAGAAAATTTTGGGTCAATGATCTAGTGCTCAGATCAACAACTTATCTCAGGCACCGCCCGGGTGGCAAATGGTCGCCAAATTGGGAAGGTCCTTATGTTGTCAAAGAGGCACTACCTCGCAATTCATATCGGCTCATCAATGCTGATGGAATAGAATTACCAGATCCCATCAATGCTCGACATTTGAAAAAATTCTATACTTGAAAAATTTCCTATTCTTTGTAATCCTTCCAAATTTTCTTCAATAATGATCAAAATTCTTTTTCCCAGTTACACTGGGGCATTTTAAAATTTTGTTTTTATCTAAAAATATCCTGTATGCAGGCAGGATAAACAAATCTCTCATTTCACGCACTTGTGCATTCATGTGCATCAATTTGCATTCATTTGCATACAATCGCATTAATAACGATCTGGTCAGTATTGAGATTTCAACTATCAATCCCATCACAATTCCTAACGATTCAAGATTGAAAGACAATCACCAGAACTGAACCAAAATCCAGTATCCAAACTGGTACATTTTTAAAACCGGTATGCATACCGGTATCCTTTCAAAATCAAGCACTCGTGTTAGTGTTCCACTGAATGGTCATGTCAGTCGACCTCTTGAGTTCAGTCTTTGTGCTGATCACTCATCCAATTCCCAAATTTCTAATTTCCAATTTCCAAATATCAATTTCTAAATTCCCAAATTTCTAATTTCCAATTTCCAAATATCAATTTCCAAATTCCGAAATTCCAATTTCCAATTATCAATTTCCAAATTTCCAATTTCCAATTTCCAATTTCCAATTTCCAATTTCCAATTTCCAATTTCCAATTTCCAATTTCCAATTTCCAATTTCCAATTTCCAATTTCAAATTTCAAATTTCAAAATTCTAATTTCCAAAATTTGACCCTTTTGGTCATCAAATACCAATTTCAATCATTTTCTCTTGCAAGAGACCCTTTTTATAGGGAGAGTTCGAGGGAGCTCGCTCTTTTCGCATGCTATCCAATTCGTTCACTTAGCCCCTTTTCAGGGAGAGTTTGAAGGGACTCGTGTCTTTGTGAACCGTTTGCAAAACAAAATTCCAAATTTCACACAAGGAACCCTTTTTATAGGGAGAGACTCGACGGAGACTTGCTTTCCTTGTGGCCCCATAATTTCAGACTAGGCCATTTCATCATGAAGGACCCCCTTTTCAGGGAGAGTGTGATGAACTCGTTCCTTCATGACCAATTTACCAACCTCACCAAATCCGGCCCCCTTTCCATAAGAGAAGCCTAATATTAGGAAGTTTTGACGAAAGCTTAATTTCTCTTAGAAAGTTCATTTTTCAAACACCTCCTCTTCAGGGAAGAGAGGAGTAATTCCCAATTCTAATTTCTGAATCTTCTCCTTTGGGGAAAGGAGAAGAGAATTTATGTCATGGATATGTGCGTTGTGCTTCAAAGGCTCGCTTTCACAAAAGGATTTCAAGAAAATTTTGCCAATTTGTCATTAAATATTTGTTGATTTCAAAAATCTTTATTGCACAAAATTATTACTTCAGAATACCTTCACTATTACTTCCGAAAGGACAAAGCTTTCGCGAAAAAGGATTCAAAATTCAAAATCTTTCTATTGGCCAACCAAAAGGATGAAGAATAAATCCGCGATATGGCCAGCAAAGAGAATTCAATGTTGTTGCAAAGCCATGAGTGATCGATATTGATCGCAGTCAATGACACATTTTTAAAGACCATTCTTGAAGAATAAAGCAGTCGAAATATCCTGGGTGATACAGAAAAATCCACTCAATTTTCATATCTCCTCAATCACCTAAGCTGCAATTAAATATCTGCAAAAGGGATCTCTCAATTGTCGTCAAGATGAAGGCGAATTAAGCGAGTCGACCCCCAGGGCCAAAGAAGATTTGGATCATCTCCAAGATGATGGAGTTTGTGACGGATCCTTCCAGGGAAAGTTCAGATCACCGTCGAGATGAAGGCGAGTGTTATGAGCCTACCGACAAACCCTAAAAGATATTTAATTTCTGCTATCATCTAGAGATTTCCTACCAAAGAGCCAATAATCATCATAATAATCCCTGAGAGAAAAGAAGGATCAGAACATCTCTGAGATGAAAGAGTTTGTGACGTACCCTTCAAAAAAAAAAAAAAGAGAGAGACAAGTCAGGAAATCTCCAAAATGAAGGATGATGTAATTCCCGAAAAATCCAAGAGAGCTCCAATCTGCTAAAAAGAGAGTGCAGAAAGATCATCATGAGAAAAGAATCCCAGGATATCAGACTGCCAAATCTATCAAGAATCTTCTTTAATTTTGTGAAATTCTTTTATCAATATTCTTTCACCAATAGCTCTCGCAATATCAAGAATACTTTCTTTCTCGTCCATATCAAGGAAATTGATAGCTTCCTTGAAAGAAAGCCAATCGCAAGCAATTTGAATTCGAATCTTGATTCTACGGAGTTAAGCCCAGTCGGAGGTAATACTTCAGGTAGAAAAGAGGGAATACTTTCAAAACAATGTGCATCATCTTCAATTATTTTGAATCAACAACAATTTTCAACATTTTGACAATATTTTCTAGCTATCCTGGCACGAAGCGAGAGCTTGAGGTTCATCTTTGGCGCATCCTGACACCATCCCTTTTAGGACTTGATTACGGGAGTTTTCAAGATTCCTTCCCTTCTTTGGTATAATCTGAGCGCACGGGCTCTCAGATTCGCACACTTCCCTGTGTCTCCACTGTCCCACCATAGACAGTCCAATTTCGGCTTGAGGTTAAGCCACCAATTCCAGCAAAAGGCAATTTCAAAAGTTAATTAGTCTCAGCAATGAGGCGCCCAAAATCAAATCCCTTTTTAAACTTTAGGGACCCCAATTTCCTTCCTTTTGCAAAAACCCTATCGGATTCATTGTGCGGAAATCCAAAGGTTCCATCACGGTCTCTTCTTTCGAGGATTCCATCCATTTTCTGCCCAATCAGGTTAAGGGTACAAACCTGAGCCTCACGTGATGAGGTATTTCATTTCCCAATCAGGTTAAGGGTTAAGCCTGAGCTTCGTTTCTACATGAGGTATTTCCCGTCCCATCCAGGTTAAGGGCAAAACCTGAATCTCACTTTTGAAATAAAATTTTCTCCTTATTCTCCATTTTATATCTACCATCATCACTTGAATTAATTCTTTCATACCCAGTCAGATTCATCTAACTGGGGCATTTTTATGGTTCAAATTTGGTATTTTTCTTTGCCACTAAGCTCGGCTTTCAACCGGCTTAGCAGCAAAGAGGGGCATCTGTAAACACCCCAAATTTTCACCCTCATCCAGTGTTTGTCCATTTCATGTGTCATTGTATATCATTGCATGCATTCGGCATACCATCTCATTGCATTGCATTGCATAGCATTGCATGACATTGCATCTCATTCTTGAGATCCAGCACTCCAGTTTTCAAAACATTCAATCCAGATTTGAATTTCAAAGCTTTTATTTCAAAAAAATCAATTTCAAAACCTGGGTTTTTATTCAATACTCCGTCATTTTCTAACCCCAGGACTTTATATTTCAAAATATTTTCTCAGAAAACAATCTGGATTCATGTTAAATTAAAATTTCAATCGATTTCAATTCTCAGATGAGACCCATTGAGATGGTGTCACTTCTGAATTTCTCTATTCATCGAATTTCTCAAATTTTTGAAAGTTTCAGTCCGATCAGGACTCTGTCTCAGAGTCCTAATCCGGTCAGGAGTCTGTTTTGAAGTCTGTTTTACTTCCATTTTCAATCTTTTCCATTTGTTTTCGAAATTTAGGTCATTTTGCAGAGTCCAGTTAGTTCAGGACTCTATTTTAGAGTTCGGTCGAGTTAGGAGTCTAACCCTGACAGTGTTTTCTGACTTATTTCATCATTTCTTGATAAAATCTTTCAAAAAATTTTACATTTGAATTCTAAAATTTAAAATCTCAGAGTCCTAAGAGTTCAGGACTCTAACCCAGAGTTCCAGTTCGCTTGAGACCCTATTTTCAGAAATCTTGAAGTTCAAATATCGATTTTAACCCCTTTTCAAAGCCATTTTCAGTGTTTATTTCAAAATTTCCAAAACTCAATGTGGGCCCACTCAGTTGGCACCATATCCAGAGGAATTCTAACTCAGTTAGAACCTTATGTCATTTCAAAAATTCTAGTTTTAAGATTGCTTTTGAAAAATCCTTTTGAAAACTCCTTCAATTTCAAGTTTTAAAATCGCTTTTTGAAAAAAACTCAAGTAGGGCCCACTCGGGGTGGTGCCATATTTGAGTCAGTCAGGGTTAGACAGTGTCTTGGTTAGTGTTAGGGGTTTAGAAGAGTCAAAACTATTTTGAAAAACTCATTTTTTGAAAGTTAGTTTTTAAAACTAGTGTTTTTAAAGATTTTTAAAGGTGTTTTAAAAAGCCAAATGTAGAAAATGCCAAGTGGCATTACATTTGGGGATTTTTTAGGAAAGTCTAGGGGTTAATTAGGCACTAGTTTAGATAATTTAGGCTAGGGGTATTTAGGTCTTTCCACCCAAAAATCGCCCCCCCTTTAGAAGAGTCCAATTTTTTTAAAACATTTGATTTTTAACCTAAAATTTTTTTATAAATAGAAGGCCATAGGGGGTCGATTTTTCCAACTTGCTCTCCTTGGGATTCTTGGAGCTTCTCTTTCCTCTGCAGCCCTTCCTCCATTTCAGCCACCTCAAGGTAATTATTTTGTTTAATTTTTAGCTTTTATTTCATGTTTTTAATAGTTTTAAATCAATTTTAGCCATTAATACCTCCTATTTCATGGATTCAACCATGGTTTCACCTCAAGAACCATCATGAATCATCAAGAACGATCCAAGAAGGTGATCTAACCCTGTTTTGGATGATTTACAGGGATTTTAATCCATTAGAATTAATTTTAATATGATTCTTTACCTTATTAACCAATAAAATACATGATTTACCCCTTTTAATGGGTTAAATCTATGTTTTAAAGGTGATATCAAATTTCAGCCATTGATTCCCTGTTTTTATTTTATTTTCATGATTTATTCATGTTTGTTTTACGTTATATAGCATAGAAATAATTTTTATTTACTGTTTTATAGTTTATTTTATGGATTTACATTAGTTAATGCATGTTTTTTCAAGTTTCTTAAATTTTTGTGTGTTTTAGGTTTAGAACAGTAAAGATAATGTTATTTCGGATTGAAGTACTCATTTTTGTATTTCTGATTTTTTTATATGTGATACATGCATGAGTTATTGAGTTACTGTAGAAAAATCAGAGGATTTGGATCTCGGGAACCCTGCCAAAAAAATCATACATCAAATCGGGTTTTTAAAGCTTTAAAATCGTGGTTAAAATCAAGAAGGTAACTTGCTGTTATGATATTTCTCTCATATTATATCCGATTTTAGATCTGTAAAGTGATATGAATTAACATTGAGTAGATCTGTCGGCTGTGAAATTTTCAGATTTTTTTATCACTGTTTAGTATTTTTCCTATTTCAGAGAATCTGTTTTTAAATTTAGAACTCGTTAGGGTTTACCAAAACCCTGATCAGATTTGTGTTAGTCATAAATCCCAAACCACAGATCCGATTCATGATCTGTAAAAAATGAGTATTGCTATTTTTCTGTCTACTATTCACCACTAAAATTTCAGAGATTTTTGTTTAGAATTGCTATTTATGTCTGTATTTTCAATCTGAAGTAGCTGTTTTAATCCCTGTTGAAAGTGATATATTTTAGCTCAGATTGCCGGAAGGGTTTCTCCCTAACCGAAAATTCTTTTTCCGATCTGTAAATTGGAAAATCTCTGTTTTTCTTCTTAGTTAGTCTCTGTAAAATTTCATAAATTTTCATGGAGATTTGACCCCTGGTTCGGGTCTTGGATTGAAACTGGTTGATAAACTAGGTCAAAAATAGCATATTTTTAGGGTTTGATGCAATTTTCGGGTTAATTTAATGTCAAAAAATTATTTTTATAATTCTAAGTCAAAACTAGGGTTATAACAAGTGCAGGTACTAATTTTTATGGATTTTTGAGTCCATTTGATGTCTGAATTAATAAAATTGCAAAACAGGATACCTGAAAGATCCAAAAACACTGTTAAACTCATATTTTTTGTGATATTATTGGATTTTCGTGCATAAGCTTATATTTTTAGGGTTTAATCATATTCATAATCATATTAGGATGCTTTAGGTTTAATTTGATGTTCATTTTTTTTCATTTAGTGCATAAAACCTAAGTTTTACCAAAATATTTTCTAAAAAACCCTGATTTCAAGGCCATAGTCTTGCTATCGGGGGCAATTTGGTCATTTGACCTAAATTTCGAAATCCCTAACCCTAATTTACATATTTTTAATCATGTCACATCATATTTAGCTCAGCTTATTCCATTCAAATTTCAAAACTTGCATTTTATCAAAATATCTTTCTAAAAACCCTAATTTCAAGGCCATAGTCTTGTTATTAGGGGTATTTTGGTCATTTGGACCCCAATTTCGAAATCCCATATCTTATATTCATTATTTGTTCAATTTGATTTCATATCTTTATTTAAGGGAATCAAGGAAAAGGCTTATATCTAGCAAAATCCAGTAATTTCTAGATATTACTGGATAAACCTAGAAAAGCCAACATATTTTCATTAACCAAGTTTTCTAGTTTTGCAGGTACCTTGAAGATTTTATTTTTCATGTATTTAAATTTCAATAGTGATGTAAATTAAATTAAACTTTGGAATAAGAATTTACATTTCCTGCTTAGCTTAGGCAGCATTGCATATAGTTTATTTTTTTAAATAATGTTAATGTGTGATGGATGATGATTCATGCATATTCAAACTCACTATGGTCTACACGAATGGCACATACACTAGCTTTTATGAAGTTTATAAACTTGGTGAAATTCGTATTTATGGTCATAGTCAGAATATGAAGGATATCCAGATTTATGATCTTCACATTAGCCACATTCAGCCTACACTCTTAGGCTAATTTCAAAATGCACTGCATTTCTCAAAAATACAAAGAGTTTTTCCCAATTCCTCAAAATCATATTCATTCATTTCATGAATTTTCCAATTCCAATTCCAATTCAAATTCCAAGTCAAAGGAATCAAATTCTTCAAAATTTCCTAAGTCTTATAGCAAAATCGATTTTCCCAAAAGCATTGAATTTCAAAGAATATTTCAAGTATTTCTCAAGTTCATAAACTCAATTTTCCAAAGTTATGCAGTCAATTTCAAAGTTTGAAGTTAGAGAAATCAAAATTTTTCTAAGTCTTATTCAAAAATCGATTTTCTCAAAATATGGATTTGCCAATGATATTTCAAGCATTTCCCAAGTTCCAAATTCAAATTTTCTAAGTTAGAATTTCAATTTCCAAGTTTGAATTCAGAGAAACCAAGTTTCTCAGAATCGATTTTCACCAAATGTCAAGGATTCCTCAAAATCGATTTTTACTTCTCTCAGAAGTACATTTCAAATCCCAATTCACGATTTTTCATTTCCAAGATTTACATTTTCTAAATATTCTAAATATTTCAATCATTCAAAGCAAACATCATGTTTTCAAATGTGCATTTTCTGAAAATTCATAGCACATGCCTGATTCTATGTGCATTTAGAAATTAGAATATGATTTAGACAAGTTGAATAGAGTAGAGCATAAGATTGATCCTTGGTTCAATTACCCCTGTTAAAGGTGGCAGGAACGGTTGAACCTCGTACCGACAGGCGAGTCCCATTCTTCGGAATTATCCCGCATTTTAAAACGGAGGCGAGTTATTTTCAAAAACTTTTTCAAAGGTCAGTTTGATTTGCAAAAGTAAAATTTTGCGATGATAACATCCCTGTACACACTTCTTCTGCTGTGTATGCAAACAAATCTATGAAGAATACACATAATATAGTTTCAAGTGGCTGCTTCTTGGAATTTGCTTTGTCCATGAAGTGGTTCACGAGTTGATCCTCCAAGGATTTTAGGACACCAGATACTGTGGAGTCCTCTTACTTGGTTTTACAGAAAATAGACTGAGATGAAGATAACAAACATATGATGAATCTATGATTTTAGAAATGCTACAGAGACATTTCTTCATAACCGAGCAAAGGAAGTGAAAATTTAACGATAAAACAAACAATAACACAGAGGATGTCAACAGGAAATCTAATAAAGTGAATAAGAGGGCTGCCTACAAAAAAAGAAAAAAAAATGAATTCCTGATGCGCCATGTCCTACCAATTACATATACGCATATTATTTTCATATCAGAAGAAACTGGAGATAAACCCACTATTTCTTAGTATCTATAGCCAGTGAATGTCTGAAGATCCTGAAGGTGAATCTTCATACCCATTTAACCAAACCATGAGCACCCCTCCCCCCCTAGTAGATGATACTCGGGAGCAATATAGGGGCGTGAAAGAACATAATGGTGTTTACAAAATTTGCAGAAGACAATTTGAATGACCATGGGTCATATAGAATCGGCAGGATCGTCATGCTAGCATTGATATGAAGCAAAATACATAATAACAAAGGAAATAATCAAAATATATGCAGGTTAGCCAGATAGAACTGGAAATTATCAATGACATACAAAAACAAAAGGAAAATTGCCACAAAGTTATGAGGTCAAGATCAGAAAAATGCAAGCCAAGGGATATGAACCAACCAGACGAATGAGAGGAAAAAGAGAAAAAAAAATGACGGAACAGAGTTGTTCCATTACTGTTGCACAAGAGAGGTTGGCGTTGCTACAAGCAATCCAACGCGCTCAATGATGCGTTAATGGATCGAGAAACAATGACAAAAACGAAAAAAAAGAAAAAAGAAAAAGAGAAAATTCGAAAATGCAAAGACAAGCAAAGAATAATGAAACAAAAAGGAAGTGAAGAGCGATAAAGTGAGGAAGTATCTGCAGAGGGTTTGGAAACGAAAGAGGTGTTTCTTACCTGCCTTTTGCAGAGGATTCAAGTTCCTTTTAGACAAATGCAGAGGCTATATCTTGGAGGGGAGTTCGATCTTCTTTGGAGTGACTGCAGAAAAAAATCCCCTCGGGATGCCGTTCTTCAGCTTCTGCAGAGGAGTGCTTTAGAGAGAATGGCACAAATGGATGGATTTCATCGATTCTCCCAGAAGCAAAACCGATGGTTGTTAAAAAAAAATGGATGATGGATGCCAGAGAAAGGAATGGTTTCCAGTGGATGAAGTCGATAGTGGATCCTCCAGGTCGATCTCCTGCAGTCGCTTATATAGAGGATGGGAGAAGGATCAGGAAGGGGTTTTTGTTGGAGATGAAGGGTGGACGAAAGGTGAAGGTCGTTGGTGATGGAGGGTCTGAAGGAGAGGTGAAGGCCGTTGGTGAAGGAGGGTTTGGAGGAGAGGTGATGGGGGTTTGGTGGCTGATGGAGGGTCTGAAGGAGAGAGTGCGATGGGGAAGCTTCTGGTGGCTGATGGAGGGTTCGGGTGGGGCATAAAGGAGGCAATCGATGAACAGTAGATCACCCGAGAGCTTCTGGGAGAGAGAGAGCATAGTTCGTGAATGGAGAAAATGAGAGACCTTTGTGGGTTTCAAAAACAGGGTCTAAAAAAGGTTTTTTTATAAAAAAAAGGGGTTCTAGTGAAAGTAAATTTCAAAAGAAATTTTAAACTATTTATATATATATATATATATATATATGTGGGATTTTTTTTTGTTTTTCTTGGCATTTTCTGATTTTTTGTTATTTTTGGAAGTAAAAATTCTAAATCCTAAGCAGTACGAGAGACAAAACTATTTTTTGTGTTTTTGATAAAAATTTACAAAAAGAGGAGTTTTCTGAAAGTTTGAGTTTGATTTCTTCAGAAAATGGGTTTGGATTCAAAATTTGAGAAGATTTTCAAGTTTTTAAACTCAAATTGAGAAATATAGGGCAATGAATCCAAACGGATGCCGGATGGACTGTCCGAGCCATTCAAAACTCTTTTTGGAAATTTTTTTATAATTTCAATTTGAAAATTGGACAACGAGGCTCAGATCTGGATCTTTTACCCAGATCTGGATAAAAAACTGAGTCAGATGTATAAAATGAACTTAATTTCAATAAATTCTGAGAAATAACTAGAATTTAGATTTAAAACTGACTTGATTGCTCAGAAAATGGGGTCAGGGGCAAAAAGGGAATATTTACAACATTTTGAAAAATTTGGGGTGTTCACAAATGTCCATGAGCATCATATCTGTGAATCGTTGTAAACGATGCATTATGGAGATGCAAAGTGGGGGCATCGATGGTTAAACAAAATGCAGATCTGGGGTTAGTTTATCATGGTATGCAGGGATATAAACTAATGCTAATGAACGTCGTGGGGCATGGTTAGCAAGAAAACTCACATAATTGGGGGGGGGGTGAACTGGAGTGAAATGTGAAAGAAAAAGGGTGTTACAGAAGCTATTAGATGTAATGAAGCAGAACATAATTTGAAAATAAATGAGGCTCAATGGATGATATGAATGAAGATGTAACCAAACATATAAAAAAAAACCGACGTAAACTGGGATGAAAATGTGGAATGAACCTGAAAACAGAAAAATAGAAGTAAGTTGCGACCAGCAGGAGGAAAGAGGAGCTAAGCTAATGCTGATGAAAATTAAAAAAAAACTTAAAGCAGATCAATACAGAAATATAAAAGAAATCAAAGGGGAAATCAAAACTGGAAAGAAAGGCAAATTAAACTTGAATATAAAGTGAGATTTAATCCAAGGTGAGTTGATAAAAACATCAACAGAAAAATAGAAGTAAGCTGCGACCTGTAGAAGGAAAGAGGAGCTAAGCTAATGCTAATGAAAATTTTAAAAAAAGTTAAAGCAGATCAATACAGAAATATAAAAGAAATCAAAGGGGAAATCAAAACTGGAAAGAAAGGCAAATTAAACTTGAATATAAAGTGAGATTTAATCCCAGGTGAGTCGATGAAAACATCATCGGCTCTCATTATGCCAGGAGATGTGCAAAATGGAATTAAGGATCCAATATAGATTTTGAAACCAAAATGAACATGGAAAAATTATTCTACGAATGAGGAACTATGTATACACAGGTAATGAAAGCGAAAAGAAGAAAGAAAATCTGAACTCTAAACATGCGCCACAAATCTTATGAAAATTAATGCAAATCATGAATAACGGATGAAAAGGAAGGGGTAATATGTTGGAATCGGGGATTCCATCAATGTTGCAATGTGACACATCGAGACTGCAATAAGCAGATCAATGATACAAGTTTGCTTTTAATGGAAGAAAGAAATAAAAGAGGAAAACTATGAAGAAAAGAAGAGAAAAAAAAATTGATGGAAGAAAGAAATAAAGAGGGGTATAGGCTATTTACCTGATTGTTGCAGGGGTGATCGAACTCCTAGTTGCTCGAGAGGGGGGGTGAGATCTCCTCTGTGCACTTGGTAGGCTCGATCAAGCTCTTGAAAAGAAGAAACAGGGAGGAAAAAGAGAACGCGGGGTGAGAGCGGATGCTGGATGGAAATCAATGGGGATATGCAGTGGAGAGATAAAGAATGGATACCTCCTCCCTCCTGCATGCTCCCCTTTTAAAGAACCAAAGGAGAATTCAAGAGAGGAGTTGGTTGAAGATCAGGGGCCATCCAGCAGGGAAGAAGGCGATGGAGGGTGCGCGGGAGGATAGCCGTTGCCATTTTTCCAAAAATTCCCAAGGGGGGCTCCCTTTTAAGAATTTCCAAAAAAAAAGCATTCAATAGAGGATTTTAACAAAATAGTTTTCAAAAAGAGTTTTAATTGCATATTTTTATGAATTTTTGGATTTTTTCTATTGTTTTCTTTTTCGATTTTCTTATTTTTTTTGTTCTTTTCTTGAATTTTCTACATTTTTTTTTGTATTTTTTGGAATAAAAATCTAAGATTTTACGAGAAAACAAAGATTAAACACTAATTGTTTTGTATTTTTCTGTGAAATATTTACAAAAGTGTTTTTCCGAGAATTTCAGGCCATTTTGGGGAAATTTCTTCAGAAGAATGGGTTTGGACCCAAGTCTTGATTAAATATTCGAGTTTTAAACCTCGAATCAAGGAATACAACATGATGAATCCAATCAGATGCCGGTTGGACTGTCTGAGCCTTTTAAAAGGTTATTTTGGTAATTTTGAGAATTTGATTTAAAATTTGGACAACGAAGCTCAGATTTTGATCTTTTATCTGGATCTGGATCTGAAATTGAGTCAGATATGTAAAATAAATTTAATTTCAGTAAAACCTGAGAAATAAGCTGGAATTTAGATTTAAAAGTGACTCAATTACTAAAAAAAAATGAAATCAGGGGCAAAAAGGGGATATTTAAAAGATTTTGAAAATTTTGGGGTGTTCACAGATGCCCCTATTTACTACTAAGCCGGTTGAAAGTCGAGTTTAGTGGCAAAAAAAACACTCCAAATTTTGAAAAATGCCCCAGTTTAGCAAAATTGAACTGGGTGTCGAAGAATTATTTTGAAAAGACATGTTTTTCAGGCTTAAAATTTTATCCTGAATGGCCTTGGGGGAGACGAAATCCTCGACAATGATATGATTGCATAATAGAAATGAGGAAATCATGATGGGACTTTAGGTGAAGATCCCAAAAAGATAAGAATTTAGATCAAGTCTCGTGGGTGACACAAGATCAACTTTTTAGAATGACTCAGGTTTAGCCCTTAACCTGGATGGGACGAATATATCTCAAGATAACCTGAATGGGGAAAGGAATATGAGTGGACCTTGATGGGATAATTTTTGGGAAATGCCTCATGAGATGAAGCTCAAGTAGGATCCTGTCCTGGAGGGATATACAAAGCATGGATTCCTTGATGGGAAGAACCATGATGGGACTAGAAGGAAACACCTCGTTGGAACGAGACTTAGGTTTAACCCAAACCTGAAAAAGGAAGATACCTCGAGAGGCGAGGTTCACGCTTAACCCTTAACCTGAAGGGGACGACCAAATGGAATCCTTGAATGAAAAAACCATGATGGGACTTTTGAAGTTTGGACGAACAAATCCGAAAGGGGTTTTGCGAAAGGAGGAAGAAAATGGGGTTCTCTAAAGCTTGAAAAAGGAATGATCTTGGGTGTCTCATTGTTTAGACTGAAATAGCTTTTGAAATCAATGACCTCTCGCAGAAAGTACAGGTTTGACCCTTAACCTGAGTGGGTATGACCATACGGAATCCTTGAATGAAGAAACCGTGATGAGACAGGAAGAGATACTTCAACTGAATGAGGCAACTCTTCTGGGAATGTGAGAGATGGACAATAAGGAGATGTGAGACAATTCTTTCCACAAAATGAACGATGAATAAGGTAACAGGAGGTGAATCTTTCAAGGGTGTGAAAGATAAATAAGGTGATCCTTTTATCAAGGAGACAAATCTATTGACAAGGCGAAAGATAAAGAGGGAAATCAGAGAAGGCAAATCTTTGATTTAAAGTAGAAGATGAATAAGGCAATCCTTTTGATAGGAGCGAGGTGACTTTTTGACAAAGCAAAATATGAGGATGGCAATCCTTTTTAACAAGGAGAAGGATAATCTTTCGATAAGCAAAAGATGAGGAGGGCAATCCTTTTGGAAATGAGAAGGTGAAAATCAAATATGAAGATGGCAATCCTTTTAGCAAGGAGAAGACAAATCTTTCGATCAAAGAGAAAGACGGAGAATGCAATCCTTTTATCAAGGAGAAGGCAAATCTTTCGATCAAAGCGAAAGATGGAGAAGGCAATCCTTTTATCAAGAAGAAGGCGAATCTTTCGATCAAAGCGAAAGACGGAGAATGCAATCCTTTTATCAAGGAGAAGGCGAATCTTTCGATCAAGGCGAAAGACGAAGAAGGCGATCCTTTTATCAAGGAGTAGGCGAATCTTTCGATCAAAGCGAAAGACAGAGAAGGCAATCCTTTTGGCAAGGAGAAGGCGAATCTTTCGATCAAAGCGAAAGACGGAGAAGGAAATCCTTTTGGCAAGGAGAAGGCGAATCTTTCGATCAAAGCGAAAGACGGAGAAGGCGATCCTTTTATCAAGGAGCAAGCGAATCTTTCGATCAAAGCGAAAGACGAAGAAGGTGAATCTTTCGATCAAAGCGAAAGATGGACAAGGCGATCCTTTTATCAAGGAGAAGGTGAATCTTTTGATCAAAGCGAAAGACGGAGAAAGCGATCCTTTTATCAAGGAGCAGAAGAATCTTTCGATCAAAGCGACAGACGGAGAAGGCAATCTTTTTTGCAAGTAGAAGGCGAATCTTTCGATCAAAGTGAAAGACGGAGAATGCAATCCTTTTGGCAAGGAGAAGGCGAATCTTTCGATCAAAGCGAAAGACGGAGAAGGCGATCCTTTTATGAAGGAGCAGGTGAATCTTTCGATCAAAGCGAAAGACGGAGAAGGCAAATCTTTCAATCACAGCGAAAGACGAAGAAGGCGATCCTTTTATCAAGGAAAAGGTGAATCTTTCGATCAAAGCGAAAGACGGAGAAAGCAATCCTTTTATCAAGGAGAAGGCGAATCTTTCGATCAAAGTGAAAGATGAATAAGGCAACACCAAAATGTATCAAAACGGATGTCAAGTTCTTATTTCTTATCAGGAAAGCTGAAAAATATTGCCAAAGTGATAAAATTATAGCTGTTTCAAGGTGATTGAAGGTAAGCACTTTCGAAAGATGTTCCTTCTTCCACCTAGAGTATTACCCCCAACTGGGTTAACTCTATAGAGTCCAGAATCAGAGTCAAATTATTGTTGTTGGTTTTCTACAAGGAAGCTATCAATTTCCTTGATATGAAAAGAGAGGAAATATTCTTAGCTTCATGAAAGCATTTGAATGAAAAGATATTGACAGGAGAATTTCACATAGAAAAAGAAGATTCTAGGCAGTTTGGGCAGTTTGATATCCTGGGCATTTCCCCATGATGATCTGTTTGCACTCTTTTGAGTCATGGAGTTTTCTTGGGCTTTTTACATCATCCTTCATTTTGGAGATGTCCTGACTTTTCTCTCTTTTTCAGGGAAAGATATGTCACAAACTCCTTCATCTTAGAGATGCTCAGATCCTTCTTTTTCTTTCTCAGGAACAAGGCTTGATGAAAAAGGTCTTTAGATGATAGCAGAAATCAAATATCTTTTAGGGTTTGTCGGTTGGTTCATCACACTCGCCTTCATCTCGACGGTGATCTGAACTTTCTTTGGAAGGATCCTTCACAAACTCCTTTATCTTGGAGATGATCCAAATCTTCTTTGGCCCCAGAGATCAAGCTCGCATATTCGTCTTCATCTTGACGACAATTGAGAGATCCCTTTTGCGGATATTTGATTGCAGCTCAAATGACTGAGGAGATATGGATTGGGTAGGTCCTTTTTACTGCCCACGATATTTTCACTGTCTTACGGCCAAAGAATAATCTTTAAGAATGTGCCAATAGCTATGATCAATATCAGCTCACTTATGGCTTTTCAACGTCATTGAATTTTCCTTCGCGAGTCATATCGAAGAATTTTTCTTCATCCTCTTGGTTGACCAACAAAAAATTTGAAGTTTGAGCCTTTCTTCACAAAGGCTTCACCCTTTTGGAAGGAATACTAAGGAGATTTGAGGAAATTCTTTATATAATAAAAGTTTGAGATCAACAACTATTTTATGGCAATTTGGCAAGATATTCCTGAAATCCTTGATGACGAAAACTTTGCTTAACATCGAGTTTTAACACATCAATGGAATTCTGGAGAAAAATCCAACACGAGGCTGGATTCTGAAGGTAAATATAAATTTGAAGTTTTTGAAGGCAAGCTTGGCATAAAACTGAATTTTGAAGGTAAGCCTAGCTGGTTTTGAAAGACCATCCGAATCGGGACTCGGATTTTACAAGGAAAACAGGAAAATTCGAGTCAAAACTCGAGCTTTAGAAGGAAAGCTAGGAAGTTTGGTTTCTAAGGAGAGAAAATTCATGTCGAAACCCAAATCTTCAAAAAAAAAACTAGACTAAATCAGATTTTTTAAGGAAAAAAAATTCGAGTCGAAACTCAAATATTCAAAGGAAAGCTGGATTGTTTGAGTCAGGGCTCAAATCTCAAAAGGAAACTGGAAAGTTTAGATTTTGAAGGAAAGAAAACTCGAGCTAAGACCCAAATCTTTAAAGTAAAGCAGGAAAGTTCGAGTTAGGGCTCGAATCTCAAAAGGAAACTGGAAAGTTTAGATTTTGAAGGAAAGAAAACTCGAGTTAAAAAATCAAATCTTTGAAGGAAAGCAGGAAAGTCCGAGTGAGGGCTCAAATCTCAAAAGGAAACTGGAATGCTTTAGATCTTGAAGGAAAGAAGACTCGAGTTAAAACTCAAATCTTCAAAGGAAAGCAGGAAAGTTCGAGTCAGGGCTCGAATCTCAAAAGGAAACTGGAATGCTTTAGATCTTGAAGGAAAGAAGACTCGAGTTAAAACTCAAATCTTCAAAAGAAAGCAGGAAAGTTCGAGTCAGGGCTCGAATCTCAAAGGAGAGTTGATGAGAAGATTTTTATAAAAGATTGATAGAAATTAAGGAAGATTGAGAAAAGATTGTAACATGAAGGCTTGAAATTGAGATTTGAATAACCCGAAGGTAAAAATTGGATTTAGAGCTTTTTGATGAATGGTTAGTGCAAAGACTGAACCTGAAGGGCTAATTGACCGGTCAGCCAAACACTAGCACGAGCGCTAGATGTATCAGCGCGAGCACTGGGTTTTTCAAGAAATGCCCCAATATGAGTATTGGATTTTGAAATTGTACCTGCACGAGCTCTGGCTTTTCTGACTGAGAGTCGGAAGAGGAGACCAGCATCTATTTGGAATTTTGAAGTGAGAATGATTGCCGAGGTTTTCAGGATTATCCCTTATCCTGAAAAGGAAAAAGGAAATAGATTTTGACAAAAAGTGATAAGAGTTAATGAAGAATAAAATTGAAAAGGTTTGAAAAAGATTGACAAAGCATCAAATAAAATTGATAAAATTGATAAAGAATCAATAAATTTGGCAAAAATTGACAAGGAATAAAAATTGATAAAGACTGACGAAAGTCTGATGAAAACTTGGTAAAATTGGTGGAAAATTTTATGATAAAAGACTTCAGGATTATCCCTTATCTTGAAGGAAGAAGGAGAAATGTCTCGATAAATGAGGTTTTGGTTCATCTTAACCGGAAAGGGAAAAAAGAAAATACCTCGAAGACCGAGGTTCAGGTTTATCCCTTAACCTGCTAGGGGAAAGGAATACCTCATGGGAAAGAGGCATCAGGTTTATCCCTTAACCTGAAAGGGTAAAGAATAAAATTTATAAAAAATGGGAAAGATCGAATAAATTTATGATAATTTTGTTTTTGAAAAGAATGCTCACAGATAGCCTTGTTGCTTCTGTGAGGGGTGTCAGGATTATCCCTTATCTTGAATGGGAACACCTTGGACAACGAGGGTTTGGTTTATCCCTTAACCTGAAAGGGAAAACAGAATAAAAGAATACCTCATTGAAAAGAGGCATCAGGTTTACCCCTTAACCTGAAAGGGTTCAGATTCGATAAAATTTAATAAAATTGAGGAAAATTTTGATAAAACTTGATAAAATTGGATAAAATTGATATAAACTTGATAAAAATATGAATAAAATGAATGAAATTGATAAAGAAAACAAAATTAGCTGAAAATTTATAAGATTTGAGAAAAAGTGTTTCTGATCCTGCCTGCATATGAGATCTTGAAAGGAAGATGTTCATTTAAAAAGATAAGTGAAAAATCTTTTTTGGGAAGAAAAATCAATCGTGTGAAGAATGATCAGTGTGAGGACTGAATCTCTGAAAGGGAATCAAACACGAGAGATCATCATGAGGGTCAAATTTTATTTTGAAGGCAATGGTTTGAAAACCAATTTTTGAAAAAGAAAATCAACAATAGATCTGATTTCTGAAAATAACAGTTTGAAATTGATAATAAGATCAATACAAGGGTTGATCTTTGAATATAATGATTTGAAACCCATTTTGGAAGATAAGACCAACACAAGGGTTTATCTTTGAATATAATGTTTTGAAATCCATTTTAGAAGATAAGACCAACACAAGAGTTGATCCTTCAATGCAATGGTTCGAAAGCCTATTTTTGAAAGATATGATCAACACGAGGGTTGATCTTTCAATGCAATGGTTCAAAACCTATTTTTGAAAGATATGATCAACACGAGGGTTGATCTTTCAATGCAATGGTTCAAAAACCTATTTTTGAAAATATGATCAACACGAGGGTTGATCTTTCAATGCAATGGTTCAAAACCTATTTTTGAAAATATGATCAACGTGAGGGTTGATCTTTGACAAAAGTTGGATAAAAGAATATTTGAACTTTTTTGTTTATGAAGACTTTCAAAATTTCATGATTTTTGAAAAATCCTCATAGGTAATATCATTTCTCTCATGAATGATGTCAGGATTGGTCCCGCATTCTGAAAAGAACAGGAATTAAAATGCGGTTTTAATAGAAGCCGATGAAGAGATTCTTTTGAAATATAGATTTTCAAAAACAAATGCCCCTATGTGGCAGGGGAAGGAAGTATTTTGATATCAAAGATATAAAGGAAAATTGACATTCCATTGATGAGCAAAACTGATAACAAAGGACTGAAATGTTTACAAGTACTTTGACCAAAAGGTCACAAAAGGACTGGGCTGACTGGCCCCTTACAAAGTGACAGACAAAAGGAGAGAAAAGCAGAAAATTCTTGCATGATCAATCTTCTGAGTAGTCCGGGAGAGGCTTGGTCATGATGGCTAGCTCATCTTCCTCTTCGTCTTCAATAAAAAGACTTTTGTCGACGCAATCCTAAACAATATTTTTGAAGACGAAGCAGTGATCGGTGTCATGCCCCACTACTCGATGGAACTTGCAGAACTGATTCATGAACCTTCCCATAACTGTGGGAGGATTTGTGACTTTTGGGAGTTTCACCAACCCTTTGGTAAGCATAAATTCGAGGGCTTCTTCGAGCGTTTGCTTTAGAAGAGTGAACTCACGATCATTACTCCAACCTTCGCGCTTTATCTTTTCTTTTTGCGGAAAGTTAGACTGAGATGACTTGTCGTTCTGCTTGGAAGACTTTTTCCTTTGGTCCGTGCCGAAGTTCTGGCCACTCTTGTTGTCATTTTTGTTTCTTCTGCTGCCGTCATGATCATTGCCAGAGGTATCAGCTGCATGAGTGAACTGCGCTTTCTTCTTCTGGTCTTGGATGCTTTTGGCCAGAGGCATGCCCTCGTAAAGCCTGCTTTCTATTCCTGCTTTGAGCCATTCGGCTCGCTCAATCAACTTGATAAAGGATTTTGCCGGAGAAGTGGCAATGAGGCTTCTCAGGGGCTGAGAGAAATTATTGAGGATTATTTGCAATGCATGCTCCTCTGGAATGGGAATTTTCATCTTGTTGCAGGTGCTTCTCCACCTGTGGATAAATTCTCCGGCTCTTTCAGTCTCATTCTGCTTTAAGTTGTAAAGATGATTTAGTGTAGGTGCGGCCTCAGTGTTGAATAAGAAGTGTTCAAAGAACAAATTTACCACCTTATCGAACTCTTGTAGTTCGATAGGATTGATGTGGTCAGCATACCACCTGGTCGCTACACCCTCTAGACTGCGGGGAAAATAGATGAACAGAGCCCTATTGTCTTTTCTGAAACGACAACATTCTGCATAAAAGGTGGCTAAGTGGGCTTTAGGGTTGCCAGTCCCGTCAAATTTGAGAAACTTGCGAGGAAGATTCTCCAGGTTATCATCCCCATCTAGGCCATTGATGTCTTCTTTTAAATCGTTGTAATTTTGAAAAGATTTTTATATGAAAAACATGTGAAAACCAGACATCAAATAATAAAAACCGGTTCTCACTAGTGGATGAGACCGGGTGGAACTCAGGGAACGGGAATATATCGTATTCAAGCACACAATTCTAAACTATTCTTTATTGCTGAATTATTGAAATGTAAAATGTTTAAGAAAAGTAAAAACAACTAGCTATTACAACAAATGAATACCCATCGCAGAGGGCGTAAAGTGCAATATTTACAAACCCAATTAAATTCCTAATTCTAAACTAAAACATAAAAAGAAGCTTTATTCTTCGTACTTCGTGTCATATAATCGCTTCCGCTCCAGTTTTGTGCTATCCTGCACAATTCAAATGAACACGAGCAATACCAAATATAGAAATATACTTTCTAAATGATCTAATGAAATCACAATTCACTAAGAAATGCTAAACTAGTAATTAAGCTAAAAACAAAGTAATTAACAACAACTAATTAAATCTAGCTAATTACTTACTAACATCTAACCATTAACTAATATTCACTTAACTAATGTCTAATAACAACAACGAAGGGACAAAATAAGAGATTTATGTAAGGAAAAGCAAAACAGTAATTGAAACAAGAGCAAAATAGTGAAAGTCAACAACAAATTATAAAATACTAACCAGGGAAAATGATTGAACTAAGTAAATTGAAAAAAATTAAAAACAAAGAATGCAAACAATCAGAGAAAACAATAGTCTAAAATGAAAACAAACTAAAAAAAACCGATACATGAATTAAGGGTAAAACTGGAATTTTATTATTTTTTTTTTAGAAATTGGAAAATGAAAAAAAAAATTAGAGAATTGGCTGAGTGAAGAACAACAAAAAATCAGTTACTTTTTGAACACAGTGCTTGCAAAAACATCTCAGCTATATTTTAAAAATTAGAATTTAGAACAATAACAAGAATTCATACACTTGCCGGAAAATGAACAGTAACAGCTGTTGGAAATCATCGAAAATGTAAAGCTCAGAATCAACTTCAATTCACCAGAAATCAAACTGGATTCTATCTAATCATTCGGTTGATTAGAATCAAGCATTCAATTAATCAATCGATCGGATTTTCACCTTCAATTGCCGAAAAACAGCAAACAAAACCCACGGCCACAAGTAATTTTAATTATCAATGGATCTAGTAAACAAAACACGATTCTGTTTTATAATCACAGGATTGGACAAAGTATTTGAATTCTATTCACTTGATTATGCTGAAATTTCAATTTTATTCACCTGGTTACCACAACACTGTGCTTCAGATGCCTCTAATAGCTGCCGGATTCCAGCAGATACCGACCATACTTCCAATCGGCATTATTTCAATCCTCAGGTTGATTTCTTCCGTTCAGATGACTGGAAGACTTAGACGATTCAATGTATCCGGATTCCAGCAGACCTTTTACAGCAATCCAAAGCTCCAATCGGCATTCACTATCTTTCAGGAAGCTTTGAAAAAAATTTATCGCCGGAAAAAAAAAACAGAATCGATCCAGATGATCGATACTGCTTAGAACAAAGTTTTTTTTTTTTCTAATAATTTTTTTTTTATTTTCTGATATAAAGAAACTAATCCACTAAATCTGAATCAAGAATTTGATCATCATCAACACTTATTCATCAGAACAAGCATTCTGGCAGAATACTTGTCCATTGCCGGAGTTCTTCGCAGAATTTTTTTTTTCTTTTTATGTTTTCTCTTTTTTTATTTTTTTTTATTTTCCAAATTGAGATTCAAACATTATGCAGATTATCATTCAGAAAGAAAGAAATAAAAACGAAGAAAAAGAAGAATAATAGGAAGAAGAAGAAGAAGAAGACGAAGAAGAGAAGAAGTTGCAGAACACTCACCGTGAACCTGAGGGGTTAGAGGAGAATGGCCGGCCTCCTCCCGTACGCCGCCGCCGTTGCTGGAAGTCTCTCCACCAGAAAACAGGGAAGAAGAAAGAAAGAGGAAGAAGAGGAAGAAAAACTCAGGAGAAGTGGAGAGGAAGGAGAAGAAGAGAGGGCTGTAGCTTCAGGAAGGGGGAGACAACGATTTTTGCGTTTTTGGGGGATTTTAAAAGAGTTCAAACCAGTTCACCGGTTTGAAACAGTTTTATTATGAAAAGCAAACCGGTTAAACCGGTTTGTGTTTATTTTTTTGCAATTTTCAAAAATCAAAAACTATGTACCAGTTTATTATAAATTTTTTAAAGATTTAAAAACAAAACTTATTTATGAAGAACTAAAAAAAACTATTCTAACAATTTATATTTATATTTAAAAAATTTTCTTTTAAAAAAAAAACTTAAAATGAATATAAAAATATTTTTCTCTATTTTTTTTATTTCACTTTTAATTGAAAACTAAAACTAAACTACTATGAATATAACAAAAACTAAAATATGCATAAAATTGTAAAATAAAACTATTTTTCATGCATTTTCTATTTTTAAATCATTTTAGCACATTTACTCGAAAACTAACATAAAATTGAATTTTTGAAACATTATTTCATAAAATCATGCATATTTCAATGTTAATTAACCCTGAATTATATGCATGATCAGCCATCATAAAAATCTTCGCCAGTATAGGTCTGCTTGCCCTTACTCTTGGCTTGAATATCCTTGATTGATCGATTTATTTCCTTCATTTGCTTACTCATCGGGTCTTCCGCTGGAGTCCTAGACTTGGGCTTGTTGACGGATTCAGGCTCTTCTGCGGCTATCTTTACGGACTGCCTCGGAGGATCCTGTTTGTAGACAATCTGCTCATCCTCTTCTGATTCTTCCTCGACTGACTCTGATTCCTCAGAAGCAGTGTCTGGCTGTACCTTCTTTCTGATGATTCTGACTTGCTTTTTTATAGGCTTCTTCCTCAGCTTGCTTTTAGAAACTGCCTCTTTCAGATTGGCCTCGGCTTGCTCCGACATCATCCTTGCCATCATCTTTTGGAACATACCATACATAGCAAGGTCAATGTCATCTCCTCTGTTCTGACCCTGTCCCCTGACCAACTTAGGAGAGTTCATCCCTTCTGTCTCACTGTCGCTGTGTTGAGGAACTGTTTCTTTTCCAGCTCTTGTCTAAACCATTTTTGGATATCAGTGCTCTCTCTGTAGAGGAAAGTGAAGGTTTTTAGACCGAATAAACTTTTGGAGAAGTTTTGACAAAAGGATGGATTAGGTTGAAATCTGTTAAAAAATTGTATCCCATTACTAGGGATTGAGTCATGATGATGCATGAAATGCACATCATGTTAACAAGTTTTTTATGCATTTTGTAATGAGTTTAAGGTTTTAAACCCATATTTAGATGTGTTTTGATAGTAAGGGGTTATGGTTCGAATTTCAGAAAAATCGGAGTTAAAATGAGAGAGTTATGGCTATTTTAGTGTTTGGGCATGGATTTCGAGGTGGATCGGATCCATATCCGACCCAATTAGGTTATTTGGACTTTGGCTCAACCCTTAAAAAGCCCAAAACCCAATCCACACGCCTATCCATATCCAAATTAAAAAGTTTTGCAGAAAACCCCCCAGAAAGTGGCGCCTAGCAAAATTTTATTTTTTAACCCTCTTTCTGAAAAAGGTCAAAACTATAAATAGTTTTTTTTAAAGAACCCTAGGCGTCTTTGGCTTTGTTTTGATGCCCCTTGCAGTGATTCTAACTCCAGCAGCTCCTTTTTCTCCTTCCTCCCCACGTTTTGGCCATTGAAGACCGGTCTATGCTTGGGTTCCAAGCATATTTCGATCCCTCTTTCATTTTCTCTCCATTTCTTTCTTTCTCCTTGCTGTATTTTCACCACTTTTCTGTATTTTTGCAGGTGTAGCAGAGGTGGAGACCATTAACCTTGTGCAGGAGTGCGAAACACACCAACAAGGTGAGCCGGCCCTACCTCCATTCGGCTTTCTACACCCTCCGATCGAGAATCGGCTCACATTCCATCGTCGGTGGATCTCCAACGTGTAGCAGCTGCAAAGGTGTTGTTTTTTGGTGAAGTCCAGCATCCTCGAACTGTTTAGGACGTCCTACTCCATCCACGGTCCACTCTTCTTCACCCCCCCCCCCCCCCCCCCGGTCGTCGGATCTTCCAAAAGGTAGGGCTTCTTCTTCCTTCCCTTCTAGCTAAAACCGAATTGAGTGTTGATTAGATTTTCTTATTTTCTGAGTGTTTCTTGTTTTCTTTTCGTTTTCAACCTTAGAATAGAGTTCGTGCATAGGCCAGCACACTAGATTAGGTTTTCTTTCATTGCTTACGTATTTGATTGGTGTTTTTCCATCGTTTTTCTCTAAAAATTTGTAAATCGGCTAGAGGCTTTTCTAGCCGATTTGGGGTTTTTTGTTTCCAACGTGTTCTTGGGTCTGTTCTACTGAAAATTAAATTTTAAAATGTCATTTTGATTCATTGTATTCGTGGGCTTTGAGTGTGTCTTGTTTGCTTTCATTTTTGAAGAAAAAAAAATCGGCTAGATTTATTCTAGCCGATCTTGCATTTACGTTAATTGTGGGTGTTGAGGTTGGTAAATCGTGTGGTTGCTGTATTTTTTTATGTTAACAGTAGCATAAATTTGTGTTAGTCATTTCATTGTTTTAGGATTTGCCTAAATACTTGTTTTAATCATTTTGTGTTTTTGTGTTATGGGTCTATTGAGAAAAAAAATACAAAAATCAATTTTCCTTTCTTTATGATTTTAATAAATTCCAGCATAGTGTTGTTCTTATTAGCATTTGTGTACTTAGGAGTTCTTTTTACCATAGTTTAACTTATTTTATCAAATTGTTTGGAAATTAGTTTAATCGTTTTTTTTTAGTTTGTATTATTTTTTTTTCTTCTTCTTCTTCCCCAAGGAGGGGCGGCAGCCATTAGAGCTCCCCTTGAGCTCTTGGTCAAATTTTTTATTAATTATTAATTACAATTAGGTAGGTGTAATTAGGTTGTCTAGGTTCAATGTATTAGGGTTTAGTGTCTTAGCCGTTTTTAGGGGTCATTTAAGTTAGTTTTGGGAATTAGGGTAGCATTTAATCCTAAAAATTTGTTTTTCTATTTAAGTCATTTTAATCCCTAGGTAGCTTTAAGTGCATTAATGTAGAAAGTAGGACTTTTAGAAGTTGGCAATTTTTGAGAAGGGAGGTAATTAAAGTAATTGAAATTTGGAAAGCTTTCGGAAATAGGAGGTTCTTCAAAAATCGTGTGAGGCATTTAATGAGGATTTGAATTTGGCATATGCATTAAAGAAGGAGTTACTCTTTCACTTTGGAAAGTGTTTTTGAATTTAAATAAAAATTCTAATTTAGGCTCCACGATTTCCATAAAGAATTAAAGGCATTCAATTCCATCTTGAAAAGCAAAAATCGTGGAATTCTATATTGGACTTTTCATTTTTCCAAAATGAGCTTTAAAGGCAATTAAGGAGTGTAACCCCCTCATTAAGTAGGGCGATTTTTTAGAATCCCATTTATTTCAAAGTTTGAGCATTTACCATTATTACTTTATTTTCCCAACCTTCTCCATTAAAATCGTGAACTTTGAATTAATTATAGGTTAATTAAGAGGTTGCTACTTTAGTCGACCCAATTTAAGTGAGTCCAACCCTAGTCTAAACCCACTTGAGTCTAGTCAAATCTACCCTTAGTTTGAGTCAACCGACCCTACCTATTGAACTTAATCTAACCTAGTCAATTAGATTGACTTGGTTAGGTGAGCCATTAACCTAGTCAAAACCTAGCTTAGTCTAAGTCAAAGCTTAGACCAAACCTAGGTCGAGTCCAAGACCAAGACCCAACCCTAGTTGAGTCAACCCTAACCTAAGTTTAGGTCAACCGAGCCTACCTAACCTAATCTAAGCCAAGCCTAGTCGAGTCAAACCTAACCCCTACTTAACCCAACTCGAGCCTAGTCAAAGACCTACACCTAACCCCAGTCAAGCTTTAGTCCAACCCTATCTAAGTCAACCCGATTCCACTTAAGTAAACCCGAACCTAGTTGACTAAGTCAACTCAAAACCGAGTCCAACTGAGTTTTAGTTAAACCTAACTTAGTCAAAACCCAAGCCTAAGTTAAGTCATAGACCAAACTGAACCCAACCTAAGTCAAAACCGAACCCAACTAGTTAGGTCAAGCCTAGCCGAGTCCACATTGGTCCAAGTCGAGTCAACCTTAGCTCGAGCCTATCTCTCCCAACCTAAGAAAAACTGACCTTAGTTGACTAAGTCAACCCTAAACCAAGTCAACCTAGTCTTAGTAAACTTAGTCAAGTCAAAACCTAACCCTAGTCGAGTCCTAATCCAACCCGAGCCTACCTAATCCAAACCGAGTTCACCCAAGCCAACCCGAACTTAGTCAAGTCAAAACCGAGCCTATTTGAGTCAACCGAGTCTACCCTAACCCTAGCCTTGTTCTTTAGTGGATTTAATTTCATTTACATGTTAATTATGTTGATTTTAGGTTAATTAGTTTAGTTATTTGATTTAGTATTGGGTAGAAGTGTGTGTGCGTAAATTGTATTTGTTTCGTGTGTGTGATTTGTGCATTGTGCGTAGTTGACTCTTAGTTATTTAGTAGTTAACATAGTTAATTAGAATCGCATTTCAATCAGTAGCATAGTTGCATTCGCATCATTATTTAACGTAGCTTTAGTCATAACTTGCTTATTGTATTTCATTCATCATGCATTTAGTATAATCGTAATATTCATCAGCATATACACTGTTATTTAGTGTCATTTAGATTGTATTAGGTTTAATTTGCGTTTTATAGTGTTTAAATAGATTCATAAAGTGAATAGTGCACTCAATTAAAAACCCGATTTTTGCCCTGTCGCACAAGCGTTATTTTCTGTGCAAATTTTGTATTTTCCAAATTTTTTTGTTCTATTCACTTTATTGACGTGTTATTTAACTTCAGACCAGATTTCATCTCTTTCAGAGTTGATTTGGTCTGATTTTTAAGCGTTTTGCGAAAACCGCTTTTTCTGGATTTCAAATTACAGGACTTTCGATATCCTGATTTTCCCAGATTTAAAATGCTTATATCTGGAGTTCCAGATACTGTTTTTCCATTTTGTCAAAACTGTTAGATTGTTTAATCTGTCAGTTGCAGAACAGAAAAAATTTCGGGAAAATCGGACCTTGTTTTCCTTGTCAAACAGTGGTTTTCCGATAACCTGTCAGAAATCTATTTTACACTAGTTAGGGGTAGTTTCGTAATTTTCTTAGTTTCGGCATTTTAGACCTGTTTTCAATAGTTTCTGCATTTTAGGAGTTGCATAATCATCATACAGCATTAGTAGAATTAATTTGGTTAATTTTAGAATTAATTTAGTATTTTATTTAATTTTTGTTTGATAAGTAGCATTTGTTTTATTATTTTCGTAAAATTAGAATTAGTTTTAGTTATTGTTTGCATTGGTAGAATAAAATACTAACTTTGTTTTTTTTCAGCATTTTTAGGTTGAAAAGCATATTTCTTTTCCAGGGTTATTTTCCAAGTGCGAAGAACGAATAATTGGCAAAAAGACGAAAGTACCCTTGGTGTGGAGCAGAAGATTTAATTGCTTTTTCATTTTCACTTTAGTGATTAATTGTAGTTGTATTAACTTTATAATTGTAGATTGATATTTGTAATTAATAAATCAAATCTTTCTAGAAATATCTTGATTAATTCCTGTTCCCTGAGGATTCGACCCGAACTTACCACTTGTGGAAAGTCGGTTTTTATATTTCTGGTTGATGATTTTCCAAAGTTTATTGCAAATACTTGTTTTAAAAAGATCATTTCAAAATATCAACCAAATTTTGGCACCGTTGCCGGGGAACGGCGAATTAATTACTTTATTTCTTAGAGTTTGATTTATTAATTTGTTTTAGTTAATTAATTAGTTGTTTTCTTTTTAGTTAGTAGGATTAGTAAGTGAATATAGGATTAACATAGTTAGTAAATATAAGATTCACGTATTGTTCTTTCTAGGATTCACTTAATTATCATTCTGCAAGGAGCGATTAGACAGGTGGGTTTTAGAAAAACTTAGTTTGTGATTTCCTGTATTTATTTGTTTCAGTATTTTAGAATAGTTTAATTTGTTATTTCTTTATTTAGTTATAGCATTCTGACATAGCTAGATAGCATACCTGTTTCTTAGTACTGTTATTTGTTTTATTTACATTTTAATACTTGTGTTAGTTTAGCTTTAGAGTTAAGTCGTTTGCTTACATCTGGTCTTAGTACCAATGTATGCAGGGGCGACGAGGTTTAGGAACCCCATTACACCCATTTGTTGACAACCCAGAGAGAATTTTACATTCTCATCGAAGTTCGCCAACAATGGCTGACATGGATCCTCCACCTCCACCCCCAGTTCATCCACGCCCTCTGCGGGAATACTTCATTCCCACAGACTATGTTCAGGCATCCTGCATTCGGAGACCCGATGTACGAGCGCCTCATTACGAGATTAAGGCCAGCATTATTCAGATGCTTCCATCCTTTTATGGCCTTAGTCATGAAGATCCCTACCGACATTTAGATGAATTCCTCGAAATCTGTTCTACTGTTAAGATACAGAATTTCGATGATGATGCTTTGAGGTTGACTCTATTCCCCTTTTCATTGAAGGACAAAGCCAAGTATTGGCTAAAATCCTTAGATTTTGTAGAAATAGAGTCCTGGGATCAATTGCAACAGGAGTTTCTTCGGAAATATTTTCCCATTGGTCATACGAACCAATATCGTAGAGCCATCACTAGCTTTTCAGAGTTAGATGGTGAGCGCTTTCATGAGACCTGAGAGAGGATGAAGGATCTCCTCAGGAAATGTCCCCATCATCAGGTGCCGAAATGGCAACTGGTGCAAAGCTTCTACGATGGATTGTCTGACAAGAATCGTCAGATGATCGACTCTTCATGTGGAGGGACATTCATGCTGAAGAGCGAGGATGAATCATGGAGGTTATTTGATACATTGGCCAAGAATTCCCTCCACCATGCTTCGAGCTCTCATTCGGATAGAGCCACACCCAGTATTCAGAAAAAAGCTGGTGTTCTTGAGATTGGTCCATCTACTACACTACAGTGCAAGGTAGACATGATTGCTCAGAAGCTGGACCAACTTCTCTCAGGACCATCCACTACACAGCAGGTGTGTACTCTTTGTGCCAGTCCGGCACACGATATCATTGAGTGCCCTTCGACAGCTCAGTACCCTGAATTTGTTCAAGAACAAGTTTAGGCAGCTCAAGGTTACGTCAGACTGCCGAATAACCCATTTTCATCGACATATAATCCGGGTTGGCGTAACCATCCCAATTTTTCATGGAAGAATCCACAGTCTTCCATGCAGATGCCTACATCCTCTCAGCCAGTTCGGCAGCCATCTTTTACTCAGTCATTTCAAAGACCGAACTATTCTCAGTCTTCTTCTTCTTCAGTCACTCCCCCGATTCAGCAGGAGTCTGCTCCGCAGACATCTTTTGAGGAGAGACTTCTCCAGGCATTCCAAGAGGTGAAAACCTCTAATCAGAACGCCTTCGATAAGTGTAGCCAGATATTGAGCTCACATACACAATCCATTGCGAAGTTAGAGTCGCAAATGGGACAGTTAGCTGAGGCTATCAGTAGGAGACCTGAGGGTACATTACCGAGTCAGGCTGTCATGAACCCGAAGGGCAAGGACCAGATGACTAGAGGCCTGTTTCATACTGAGACACAGCAGCAGGTCAAATCTGTTATGACCCTGAGGAGTGGACGTGAGTTTCATGTCGATAGTAGAGAGAGGATAGAGGAGCCAGAGACCATTGTTTCACCTACTTTGGCTCAGCCATCATTATCATCCCCATCTCCATCATCATCTTCATCATCTTCATTATCTTCATCTTCATCCTCAAAGAAGAAGAAGGATAGGAGTGAGCCTTCTAACAAAGAGGAGGAGCCAGCAGAGTATATTCCCCCACCACCCTATCCCAAAGCATTAGAGTCTCCCGGGTTTAGAGGGAAGCAGGGTGCGAAGATCCAGGACATGCTCGACATATTCAAGCATGTGCAGATCAACCTACCTTTGCTCGATGCGATTCAGCAGGTGCCGGCATATGTCAAATTCCTGAAGGAACTATGTACGCAGAAGCGTAAATCTAGAGAAAGAGTTCCTAACAGGGTCCATCTGACTGAGCAGGTGAGTTCAGTACTTCAGCATCAGACACCACCAAAACTCAAGGACCCTGAAGCCCCTATCATTGCGTGTACCATAGGGAATATACGGATAGAACGCGCATTGCTCGATCTTGGAGCAAGTGTGAACATTCTGTCGGGGTATTTCTTTGATTCTTTCGGGCTAGGAGAGATGAGATCGACTCCGATTACACTTCAACTGGCAGATCGTTCTGTCAAGGTACCGAGAGGTGTCTTGGAGGACGTGCTAGTTAAGGTGGATGACTTTTATTTTCCAGTCGATTTCATTATTCTTGATATGGAAGGAGTAGACAGCCAGCATCAGACTCCGATCATCTTAGGCAGACCATTCTTGGCGACTGCCAATGCGTGCATCAACTGTAGGACCGGAGCCATGGATCTCTCATTCGGCAATAGGAAAGTCAAGCTGAATATTTTTAATGCCGCGATGGGGCCAGTGGGAGACATGGACTGCTTTCATGTAGATATTGCGCAGGAGTTATTGGAGGAGCAGCCCGATTTGTATATTACTGAGGATTCTTTAGATTTGTACCATATAGAGAAGAATAGTGGTGTAGATAGTGTAGAGGTGTCTAGAGTGTCGTCAGAAAGACCACCTTGGGGAGCCGCCATTGAAACTCTTCCACCACTTGCGGAGACCCCCGCCAAGTCCTCGATCGAGTTACCTCCGAAACTTGAGTTGAAACCCTTACTAGATTCACTCAAGTATGCTTATCTCGGAGATGATAAGACTCTGCCTGTGATCATCTCGTCCCTGCTCACTGAGGAGCAGGAGCAGAGATTGCTGACTATTCTTCGAGAGCACAAGGCAGCGATTGGCTGGGGAGTTGCTGATCTGAAGGGGATTGATCCTTCATTCTGCATGCATAGAATACATTGTGATGATGAAGTCAAGCCCTTTAGGGATATGCAGAGAAGGCTAAATCCCAACATGAAGAAAGTGGTGAAGAACGAGGTGGTGAAGTGGTTGGATGCCGGAATCATTTACCCTATTTCTGATAGCCAGTGGGTCAGTCTGATTCAAGTTGTGCCGAAGAAGTCAGGACTCACTGTGGTTGAGAACGAGAAGGGTGAGAGAATTCCGATGAGGACCACTACAGGATGGCGAGTTTGCATCGATTATAGGAAGCTGAATGTGGCAACTAGGAAAGATCATTTCCCATTGCCATTCATTGATCATATCTTAGAGAGACTCGTAGGGCAGAGCTACTACTGCTTTCTAGATGGATATTCAGGATACAATCAGGTAGCTGTCCATCCTGACGACCAGGAGAAGACCACGTTTACATGTCCTTATGGCACCTTCGCGTTTAGACGTATGCCGTTCGGGCTCTGCAATGCCCCAGCCACTTTTCAGAGGTGCATGCCTGCTATTTTCTCGGACATGATAGATGATGTGATGAAAGTTTTCATGGACGACTTTTCAGTGTATGGCTCTTCTTTTGAAGATTGCCTCCAAAAACTTGCTCGAGTACTGAGTAGGTGTGCGGAGACAAATCTCGTCCTGAGTTGGGAAAAGAGCCATTTTATGGTCCAGGAGGGGATTGTGCTCGGACACATTGTGTCAAAGCGTGGTATTGAGGTTGACAGAGCGAAGGTGGAATCCATTTCCCGTTTGACTCCACCCACCTCTGTGAGGCATATTCGATCATTTTTAGGGCATGCGGGCTTTTATAGGCGGTTCATAAAAGATTTTAGTAAAATCTCTTGACCGCTTTGCACTTTATTAGAGAAAGACCAGCCCTTTGTTTTCGGTGAGGATTGTATGAAGGCCTTTGAGATTCTCAAAGAGGCCTTGATTACTGCGCCCATTTTGAGACCTCCAGATTGGACTCTCCCATTTGAGATTATGTGCGATGCATCTGATTATGCTATGGGGGCTATTTTAGGATAACGCATTGATAGGAAGCCCTATGTGATCTACTATGCTAGTAGAACTCTGTCTGATGCTCAGATGAATTATACTACGACAGAGAAGGAGCTACTTGCGATAGTTTTTGCATTGGATAAATTTAGGTCCTATTTACTCGGTTCGAAGGTGGTTGTCTATTCTGACCATGCAGCATTGAAATATCTTTTGAATAAGAAAGACACCAGACCGAGATTGATTTGTTGGGTTCTACTACTACAGGAGTTTGATCTCGAGATTCGAGATAAGAAGGGAAGCGAGAATGTAATAGCAGATCACCTGTCCAGACTGATCATGGAGACCACGCAGGATCAGAAGCCGATTAGTGATTCTTTCCCCGACGAGCAGATCATGTCAGTCAGTACATCGCAGTTACCCTGGTTTGCAGATATTGTGAACTATCTGGTTTCGAGGCAGATACCTGAGCATTGGAACAAGAATGAGCGTGAGAGATTCCTATCTCAGGTGAGGCACTATTATTGGGATGAACCAGAATTGTTCAGATATTGTGCAGACCAGATCATTAGGAGATGTGTTCCGGAGGAAGAGTACCAGTCCATTCTGAATTTTTCCCATTCATTAGCCTGTGGAGGGCATTTTAGCAGTAGGAAGACGGCTGCAAAGGTTTTGCAGTCAGGATTTTATTGGCCCACACTCCACAGGGATGCTCATGAGTTCTGTAGGCGATGTCTGCGATGTTAGCAGATTGGGAACATGTCCAAGAGGGACATGATGCCCTTGCTTCCGATTTTGATAGTCGAGATTTTTTATGTTTGGGGCATTGATTTCATGGGACCATTTCCGCCTTCATTCGGAAATTTATACATTCTGGTGGCAGTTGATTATGTGTCCAAGTGGGTCGAGGCTGTGGCAATCAAGACCAATGATCACAGAGTAGTGCTTAAGTTCATTAAGCATAACATTTTCAGTCATTTTGGTGTGCCACGTGCGATGATTAGCGATGGTGGCAAGCATTTTAGGAATGTACATATAGCTTCTCTGCTGAGAAGATATTCTGTCAATCATAGATTTACCACTCCATATCATCTGCAGACTAGTGGACAGGTGGAAGTGTCCAATAGGGAGATTAAGCGAATTTTAGAAAAGACAGTTCACCCGGATCGCAAGGATTGGTCCCAGCGCTTAGATGATGCACTTTGAGCATATAGAACTGCATTTAAGACTCCCATTGGCATGTCCCCATATCGCCTTGTATTCGGGAAAGCATGCCATCTTCCTATCGAGCTAGAGCATAAAGCGTATTGGGCTATCAAGAAATTGAATTTTGACCTCACCCAGGCTGGCAAAGAGAGAGCACTGCAGCTCTCAGAATTAGAGGAACTCATGAATGATGCGTATGAGAATGCCAAATTATACAAAGCTCACACGAAAGCATTTCATGATAAGCATATTGTCAGGAAAGTGTTTGAGCCAGATCAGAAAGTGTGGTTATACAATTCTCGTTTGCATTTATTCCCAGGGAAATTGAGATCGAGATGGACAGGTCCTTACATTGTGAAAGAAGTATTTCCCCATGGAGCAGTGACATTATTCGATCCTATGACCCAAGGTACATTCAAGGTGAATGGGCAAAGATTGAAGCCCTTTATTTCAGATTCCTTGCAGGATGGTGAGTGTGAGATAGTGCATCTCACGAAGGCATGAGGATTCGACCAGAGGGATGTATCATATGTACATTAGTTTGTTTTTCATTTCAGTATTTTTCTTTATTCAGTATTTCATTTCATATGTGCTAACATTTGTTTTGATGTATACAGGATGAATCAAACATTTAGTGTATCAGTTACCAGGTACAGAGCATAGCTTTCAAAGAATTCAAAGATCAGATGAAATTCAACTTCAGAAGCTCAAGAGCAGATCAGGTTGTATCTATCCTTTCTCCCATATTTTATTGGATTTTAGTGTGCATGTGCATCGTATTGTTATATATTTTGTATGCCACTACGGACAGTGTCATTCAAGCATGGGGGTATTGGTGGTTTAGATGCACAAAAATTTCAAATTTTTTTTTTTATGACTGGTAATCAAAGTAGGCATTTGAGAACAAGTTGTAGCATATATGAGTGTTTTTGGCATAATCTAACAGTTTATAAATTTTTAAGCCCCATAAATTTTTTTTCCCTAAACTGAGTCAAATAGAGTAGCTATTTATGAGAAAATTCAAAGAAAAGATAGTATTTGATTGTTAGAAAATTTTGAATCACTTTAGTATAAGTATGCACAGTGTGTTTTGTGAAAGAAATAAGCAATGGAAAGATGTGTTTGAAAAATGAGTTTAAAAGAATAGAGCTACGTTTAGTTGTTGATGTCTTCGTGAATCCTAGTAGTGGAACTCAGACACGAGATGAAATGTTTGAGTCTCTTAACAAAAAGGATAAAGAAGGAGATCATCTTCTTGTCTAGTTGATATCTGTGGCCTTTGTAGTTTGAGTAAGTAGAATCTGAAGGGTGTTTTACACCTGGTGCCCCAAAGCCAGCTGGTTTGGGAGCCACCGGTTCGAAAGTTTGTTACATGGACTGCATAGAAAGCCTAAGAGATAGAGACATTGCACATGACGAAAGGAAGACTATACGTAAACTACTAGAATAGAAGGTCTAGTGACTCGAGCAATTAAGTTTGAGGGATACTTTGTATCTAGTGCCCTAAGGTTGGCCAGCCTGGGAGTCACTGACCCAAAGCTTGCTACACGGGTCACGAAAACTGACTATTCGAAATAGTGCTCATATGAGAAGAATGCTCAAGAGATCAAAAGCTGAAAGAAAAAAAAAAGAGTGAAAATGAAAGAAAAAGAATGTGCTGAATGAGAAAATTTTCATTGCTTAGGCATATATGTGTATTACTGTGCAGAAAATATACAAGTGAGAATAAATGAGTAAAACATAACAATACTTGACTTTCGAAGAAAAATCATGAACTCGCTACAATATTAGAAAAGTGAAGGAAAAGAATTTTTACTGTGGGGGCATGAGATTTTTAAACTTGTTTTGAGAATGTCAATTACATGAAATATTTATTACAACTGCATTCTTAAGAGCCTAATATTTTTGAAAAATCATCCTCGCATTTCATTGATGTTTATGGGTAGCATCTCTGCAAACCCTCACGAGACCTTACTCGTCCACTAGTGTAAGCTAGGGGTTTAAAGGGCTTTTTGCATATGCTAAATGCAATTGTGTTTCCTACGAAAGTGAGTTAGTATTAAGCATTCATGCTTAGCATTACTTGTCTTCGTTGCATAGAATAATTAGGGTTTGTTAAGGGACTAACAAACATTCAAGCATGGGGATATTTGATGATGCATGAAATGCACATCATGTTAACAAGTTTTTCATGCATTTTGTAATGAGTTTAAGGTTTTAAACCCATATTTAGATGTGTTTTGATAGTAAGGGATTATGGTTCGAATTTCAGAAAAATCGGAGTTAAAATGAGAGAGTTATGGCTATTTTAGTGTTTGAGCACAAATTTCGAGGTGGATCGGATCCATATCCGACCCAATTAGGTTATTTGGACTTTGGATCAACCCTTAGAAAGCCCAAAACCCAATCCACACGCCTATCCATATCCAAATTAAAAAGTTTTGCAGAAAACCCCCCAGAAAGTGGCGCCTAGCAAAAATTTATTTTTTAACCCTCTTTCTGAAAAAGGTCAAAACTATAAATAGTTTTTTTTAAAGAACCCTAGGCGTCTTTGGCTTTGTTTGGACGCCCCTTGCAGTGATTCTAACTCCAGCAGATCCTTCCTCCCCACGTTTTGGCCATTGAAGACCGGTCTATGCTTGGGTTCCAAGCATATTTCGATCCCTCTTTCGTTTTCTCTCCATTTCTTTCTTTCTCCTTGCTGTATTTTTACCACTTTTCTGTATTTTTGCAGGTGTAGCAGAGGTGGAGACCATTAACCTTGTGCGGGAGTGCGAAACACACCAACAAGGTGAGCCGGCCCTACCTCCATCCGGCTTTCTACACCCTCCGATCGAGAATCGGCTCACATTCCATCGTCGGTGGATCTCCAACGTGTAGCAGCTGCAAAGGTGCTGTTTTTTTTGTGAAGTCCAGCATCCTCGAACTGTTTAGGACGTCCTATTCCAGCCACGGTCCGCTCTTCTTCACCCCCCCGGTCGTCGGATCTTCCAAAAGGTAGGTCTTCTTCTTTCTTCTCTTCTAGCTAAAACCGAATTGAGTGTTGATTGGATTTTCTTATTTTCTGAGTGTTTCTTTTTTTCTTTTCGTTTTTAACCTTAGAATAGAGTTCGTGCATAGGCCAGCACGCTAGATTAGGTTTTCTTTCATTGCTTACGTATTTGATTGGTGTTTTTCCATTGTTTTTCTCTAAAAATTTGTAAATCGGCTAGAGGCTTTTCTAGCCGATTTGGGGTTTTTTGTTTCCAACGTGTTCTTGGGTCTGTTCTACTGAAAATTAAATTTTAAAATGTCATTTTGATTCATTGTATTCGTGGGCTTTGAGTGTGTCTTGTTTGCTTTCATTTTTGAAGAAAAAAAAATCGGCTAGATTTATTCTAGCCGATCTTGCATTTATGTTAATTGTGGGTGTTGAGGTTGGTAAATCGTGTGGTTGCTGTATTTTTTTATGTTAACAGTAGCATAAATTTGTGTTAGTCATTTCATTGTTTTAGGATTTGCCTAAATACTTGTTTTAATCATTTTGTGTTTTTGTGTTATGGGTCTATTGAGAAAAAAAATACAAAAATCAATTTTCCTTTCTTTATGATTTTAATAAATTCCAGCATAGTGCTGTTCTTATTAGCATTTGTGTACTTAGGAGTTCTTTTTACCATAGTTTAACTTATTTTATCAAATTGTTTGGAAATTAGTTTAATCGTTTTTTTTTTAGTTTGTATTATTTTTTTTTCTTCTTCTTCTTCTCCAAGGAGGGGCGGCAGCCATTAGAGCTCCCCTTGAGCTCTTGGTCGAATTTTTTATTAAATATTAATTACAATTAGGTAGGTGTAATTAGGTTTTCTAGGTTCAATGTATTAGGGTTTAGTGTCTTAGCCGTTTTAGGGGTCATTTAAGTTAGTTTTGGGAATTAGGGTAGCATTCAATCCTAAAAATTTGTTTTTCTATTTAAGTCCTTTTATTCCCTAGGTAGCTTTAAGTGCATTAATGTAGAAAGTAGGACTTTTAGAAGTTGGCGATTTTTGAGAAGGGAGGTAATTAAAGTAATTGAAATTTGGAAAGCTTTTGGAAATAGGAGGTTCTTCAAAAATCGTGTGAGGCATTTAATGAGGATTTGAATTTGGCATATGCATTAAAGAAGGAGTTACTCTTTCACTTTGGAAAGTGTTTTTGAATTTAAATAAAAATTCTAATTTAGGCTCCACGATTTCCATAAAGAATTAAAGGCATTCAATTCCATCTTGAAAAGCAAAAATCATGGATTTCTATATTGGACTTTTCATTTTTCCAAAATAAGCTTTAAAGGCAATTAAGGAGTGTAACCCTCTCATTAAGTGGGGCAATTTTTGAGAATCCCATTTATTTCAAAGTTTGAGCATTTACCATTATTACTTTATTTTCCCAACCTTCTCCATTAAAATCGTGAACTTTGAATTAATTGTAGGTTAATTAAGAGGTCGCTACTTTAGTCGACCCAATTTAAGTGAGTCCAACCCTAGTCTAAACCCACTTGAGACTAGTCAAATCAACCCTTAGTTTGAGTCAACTGACCCTACCTATTGAACCTAATCTAACCTAGTCAATTAGATTGACTTGGTTAGGTGAGCCGTTAACCTAGTCAAAACCTAGCTTAGTCTAAGTCAAAGCTTAGACCAAACCTAGGTCGAGTCCAAGACCAAGACCCAACCCTAGTCAAGCCTAGTTGAGTCAACCCTAACCTAAGTTTAGGTCAACCGAGTCTACCTAACCTAATCTAAGCCAAGCCTAGTCGAGTCAAACCTAACCCCTACTTAACCCAACTCGAGCCTAGTCAGAGACCTAGACCTAACCCTAGTCAAGCTTTAGTCCAACCCTATCTAAGTCAACCCGATTCCACTTAAGTAAACCCGAACCTAGTTGACTAAGTCAACTCAAAACCGAGTCCAACTGAGTTTTAGTTAAACCGAACTTAGTCAAAACCCAAGCCTAAGTTAAGTCATAGACCAAACCGAACCCAACCTAAGTCAAAACCGAACCCAACTAGTTAGGTCAAGCCTAGCCGAGTCCACATTGGTCCAAGTCGAGTCAACCTTAGCTCGAGCCTATCTCTCCCAACCTAAGTCAAACCGACCTTAGTTGACTAAGTCAACCCTAAACCAAGTCAACCTAGTCTTAGTAAACTTAGTCAAGTCAAAACCTAACCCTAGTCGAGTCCTAATCCAACCCGAGCCTACCTAATCCAAACAGAGTTCACCCAGGCCAACCCAAACTTAGTCAAGTCAAAACCGAGCCTATTTGAGTCAACCGAGTCTACCCTAACCCTAGCCTTGTTCTTTAGTGGATTTATTTTCATTTAGATGTTAATTATGTTGATTTTAGGTTAATTAGTTTAGTTATTTGATTTAGTATAGGGTAGAAGTGTGTGTGCGTAAATTGTATTTGTTTCGTGTGTGTGATTTGTGCATTGTGCGTAGTTGACTCTTAGTTATTTAGTAGTTAACATAGTTAATTAGAATCGCATTTCATTGAGTAGCATAGTTGCATTCGCATCATTATTTAACGTAGCTTTAGTCATAACTTGCTTATTGTATTTCATTCGTCATGCATTTAGTATAATCGTAATATTCATCAGCATATACACTGTTATTCAGTGTCATTTAGATTGTATTAGGTTTAATTTGCGTTTTATAGTGTTTAAATAGATTCATAAAGTGAATAGTGCATTCAATTAAAAACCCGATTTTTGCCCTGTCGCACAAGCGTTATTTTCTGTGCAAAAATTTCGTGTTTTCCAAAATTTTTTGTTCTATTCACTTTATTGACGTGTTATTTAACTGCAAACCAAATTTCAGCTCTTTCGGAGTTGATTTGGTCTGATTTTTAAGCGTTTTGCAAAAACCGCTTTTTCTGGATTTCAAATTACAGGACTTTCGATATCCTGATTTTTCCCAGATTTGAAACGCTTATATCTGGAGTTCCAGATACTGTTTTTCCATTCTGTAAAAACTGTTAGATTGTTTAATCTGTCAGTTGCAGAACAGAACAAATTTCGGGAACATCGGACCTCGTTTGCTCTGTCAAACAGTGGTTTTCCGATAACCTATCAGAAATCTATTTTACACTAGTTAGGGGCAGTTTCGTAATTTTCTTAGTTTCGGCATTTTAGACCTGTTTTCAATAGTTTCTGCATTTTAGGAGTTGCATAATCATCATACAGCATTAGTAGAATTAATTTGGTTAATTTTAGAATTAATTTAGTATTTTATTTAATTTTTGTTTGATAAGTAGCATTTGTTTTATTATTTTCGTAAAATTAGAATTAGTTTTAGTTATTGTTTGCATTGGTAGAATAAAATACTAACTTTGTTTTTTTTCTGCATTTTTCGGTTGAAAAGCATATTTCTTTTCCAGGGTTATTTTCCAAGTGCGAAGAACGAATAATTGGCGAAAAGATGAAAGTACCCTTGGTGTGGAGCAAAAGATTTAATTGCTTTTTCATTTTCACTTTAGTGATTAATTGTAGCTGTATTAACTTTATAATTGTAGATTGATATTTGTAATTAATAAATCAAATCTTTCTAGAAATATCTTGATTAATTCCTGTTCCCTAAGGATTCGACCCGAACTTACCACTTGTGGAAAGTCGGTTTTTATATTTTTGGTTGACGATTTTCCAAAGTTTATTGCAAATACTTGTTTTAAAAAGATCATTTCAAAATATCAACCAAGTCACAAAAAAAAAAAATTGTGTTGTTTACTGTACGAGGGAGAGTAACTAACTAAAACACGAAGAAAATGATATCTCTTGACGGAAAGCGATTTTATTTATGAAAATATAAACAAGAATATAAAATCAGAAGAAGAAAAATAAAAGAAAAAATGAAATTTGAAAATAAATGGTAAAGATTTAAAAAAATTTGAAGAACTTGCAGGCAGGATCAGAAGAATTTTGAAGAAATCAGAAGAATAAAAGGAAATTACACATGGGTTTTAAAAACAAAAGAGGAATTTTTGAATAATATATACCCAGAGTTTTTGGAGAATATAAGGAAGATATAAAATATCATACAATCATAGATATACAAGCAAGGATGTACAAACAACACTCCCTAAAGCTGACTCTAAATGCAATATTTGAAATGGCTGATAGGACTTTAATCTTAACTCTAGGGTTCAGATCATCTGATTCCAATCAAGGTATGCCGATATACTCAAGTCGAATTTCGAAGTACGTGGCATAAATATATTTCTCTGGTTCTAAGGTAATGGCTTCCCAACATCCTTGAGCACCTACTGATATACCTCAGACTATGGCCCTTAGGTACGTGGTAGGGGGGCGCGAACCCAAATAAGTGGTCCAGTTGTGAGGCTCTCTCCCGAACTATGGTTCAGTGAGATAGCCCAGCAACGTGAAGACCGAGACAATATAGGTAGGGATGTTTTCAAAAACATGATCAATCATGCAATAAAACCAGAAAGCTCTAATGCAAGTCCTAAAAGAGATAGATTTAAATGAATAGAAGCATACACTTGCATACATTGTTTGCATTCAATCCCTAGAATTGAGGAGAGTTGTATTTCAGACCTAAGTCTAATGTGAACATGGAATAATCTCCTCAATATGGTCCTACCAAACCATACTTAGATTCTATATGCAATGATGTCAGCTTAGGACAGAGTTTTAGGCTCCTAAGGTTTTGCATGGAAATGAAGCTGACATTTGTAGAATAAAGACTTAGAAAATATCAAAGCAAAGCAAAAGCATAGATCCGACCGAACAAAGATGAGGTCCCATCACGGTCGCCAAAACTGTGATCATCGCAAAAATTTTCCTCTCTTGTGGTTTCTCTCTCTTCCTTCTCTTTTCCTTTCTAACCTCTATTTTGCTCTTTTTGAAGGGAGAAAAATAAAAGACAGAAAAAAAGAAGAGAGAAGAGAAAAGAAAAGAAAAGAAGAGAGAAGAGAAACTCTTTTGCGGGGTCTCACTTGACCTTAATTTGAAAATATTTATAAAATTACTCACCTCCGTTTTGAAATATATTGTGAGAAAATGGAGACATGGGATCCGCTCGTCGGTACGAGGTTCGACCGTTCCTGGCGCCTTTACCAGGGGTAATCGAACCAAGGATCGAATTTATGCCTTTTGCTTTGCCTAAATATTATCTAAGAATTTATCCCAAGTCTAAATGCACACTGAATCATGATTGTGCAATGCAAGGATGTATGTTCTTTTGAAAAAGATGTTTTTGAAAATTTCCAAGTTTTCTGAGATGAATAGAGTGAAGAGAAATGGTTTCTAACTTAGGACTTAAGATTCTAAGTCTTTGGAATAATCAGAGCTTAGGGAAAATGAATCTTTGAATTTGGAAAGAATGATTTGAAGATGAATGAAAAAGAAAAAGGAAGGAAATTTCAAAGTCAGAAGATGACTTTGAACTTAGATTTAGGAGAAGAGATAAAATTTGAAATGGAATTGAATTTAAAATTTGATATTAGGATGGATTTGAGAGATTCAAAAAATAGAAACGGATTTAGAAAGTTCAGGTGAGATCTGAAATTGGATTTGAAATCTAGAATTAGGAATGGAATTGGATTCCGGATCCTAAATAGAATGGGATCCAAGATCTGGAATTCAAGATGGATTTGGGTTCTAGATCCTAAAATAGAATTGGATCTGAAGTCTGAGATCCAAAAGTGGAGTTGGACTCTGGATCCTAAATGAAATTTTGAATCTGAAGTCTGAGATCCAAAAGTGGATATTGTATTTGGAAATCTGGATCCAAGTTGGGCTTAGGATCTAACTTGGGGTTTAGATTCTGGATCCTGAATAGAATCAAATCCAAGATCTGGAATCCAAGATGGGATTAGATTTTGAAACATAAAATGGATTTTGGATCTTTAAAATGGGTTTAGGATCTAAAATCTGAGATCCAAAGTAGAATTAGATTCCAACTTTGGATTTGGATTTTGAAAGTCCAAATGGGACCCTTTTGAAGATGGATCTGGGTTTTGAAAACCCAGATTTGAATTTAAAATTTAAGAAGGGTCAAGTTTTGAGATTCAGAATCAATCTCAAACTTTGATTTTTGAATTTGAAGATGAGAAAAATAAACTTGATTTTTAATCAGAAACTTCAAGGTTTTAAATTAAACTTTGAAGTTTGAATTTTGGAAATTTGAAGTTTGAATAAGATGATTTCGAAACATCAAAGTCAAATTGGACTTTGAAATTAAATGTTTGAATCTTGAAATAAGATAGAACTGAATCTGAATCTATAAATAAGATTTGATCTCAGAAATGAAGAAAAAGAATCATGTGGAATTTTAAAAAGGAAAAATTGAAAATATGATGCAATTCTATCCTAAATGATGAATGAATTTGAATAATTTTGAAATTGGATTTTGAAAAGCTATTCTATTCTTTAAATGAATTAAAAATGAGATTGAAGATATAATACATCCCTGACTATGGTCATTGAATGTATTATATAATAACCACATTTAAATTCAAGTGAAGAATAAAATACATTTTTGGTGCTTTTATAGAGTTTTAAAATGAAATTAACTCTCAATATACCCTGACTATGGCCATTGGTATATATATTGAATTAATTTTAAATTAAACCCTGATAAAAGAGGAAAATATTTAAAGAAAATATGATGAATTTTGAAAAGGATCCAGTGTGGATCGAGTGTTATTTTATAAAAGATAAAAATCCTAAGTTTTGTTTACATCCTGACTATGGCCATTGATGTAAATCATCAACTTAGGATTAATTACCTCTTACGAAATGGTGCATGTGCCATTCGTGTTCCCATTCGTGAATTTTTGAAAATAAAGAAGAAAATATGAGAACAAGTAATTCATGATATTTATAATGCTCATTCATTCTATCTAAAAGCTGGAAATGTAAAATTCTCATTAAGTCCTAACTTATTACAACATATAAAATTGAATTTACAACTCCAAGTAATGATATTTTCCACATATTCCCTGCAAAACACTTAGTTAGTATAAAAAAACAGAGGAGAATTTGCATATATCATGTTAATTTCAAAGATACAAATTATGAGACATTCATATACCTACCTTGTGCTTAATACCTCAACAAAATAATATTGATGATCTAAGGCATGGAAGGGTAGTCATTCAATGTATATATATATATATATATATATATATATATATATATATATATATATATATATATTTATATACATATAACATGGATGTAGAATAGGTGACTGGCAGTTATAATTTGTTGCTGCAAGTTGTTTGGATGGCTACAATGAAGAATGATAGGTATGGGTGGCCTGGTAGGTGCAGGGGTGCAACAGAGAAAGGTGACAAGTGCATGCATATGTATGCTGCAGGGTGAAGGAGGTGGTGTTGTAGCAGTGTAGTGAGGTGTGAATGTGATGCTAAAGAGCACAAGTGCAGCAGAGACATACACTGTGAATGTAATTGCAGGAAAAGGTGATGTACTATATAGTGTTAACAAGTGAAATGCTTTGCTGATATGAGACAATAGAAATGTCGTTTGGGAAGGATACAGGAAATGGTATGTTGGTTAACACATAAAATGAAGATGTTATATGCACAGACCCAACAGGATAAATGGTGAAGTAGTGTTGTGAAAAAGGTGTTGTGATATAGTGCACATGTGTGACAGGTGCAAAGGCAGAGATATGGTTTATATGTGCATTATATACAGAAAAATGTGGACTTAATACAGGTATGGAGGAGTTAGTTTGCAGGTATGTGTGTACTAATAAGACATAAAGGTGCAGTAATACATGGGTGGCTGAAAATGAATACACAGATGGCAAGAAAATGTGTAATATGGGGACAATACTATGAAAAATGGGAAGTAATCAAGATGCCCTCCCCCTGTTGTCATTCAAAATCAAAGGAACAAACCGACCAGCCTCAGAGAAGCTCATCTTCAGCATTGCATTTAGTAAAATCTGGTGTCCAACGTAATATCAGCACCTAAAGATGATAAGATTACACAGGCATATTGCCGCAGGGCCTTTGATTGGGCCAATGCTAATTCCTGCATATGCTTATGAATACCTGAAATTCAATCTTGCCAAATCCCTTGCCCAGTATAACAAAACTAAAGCAACCTTTTAATTATAGTGTTGACACCTCAATGCTTACAGTTTATAGAATAAACAAACCGATTTAATATTCATTCTAATGATGACATTTTGTATTTCAGCTGAGTGTTAGTGTCAAACAAGTCCCTAAGATATTGCCAAATTCACTTACTGATTGTACCAAATGATTTACCTGGTTTGCCCAAACTTTGAGGATATAGAGAATAATATGATAGTTCACAGTGACAGTTTCCTCTGGGAATCAAGTTTGTTTACACAAACTGATTCTTACAGCAAATCCAGTTAGCAGATTGAATCCATCAATCAAAATTCATTTTCCCTGATTGCTGCAAATCAAATCTTATCATGACAACCAAATCATTTATCGCATTTACTTTCTCAGTGAATTGGACTGCTATTTACAAAAGTTTGTTTTACTATCAATCAACATGAATCAGGGGGTTAGTATATACAGAAAAAAAATAAAATAAGGCTGATAAGGCATAATGCAATAGAAAAGAAACAGGTAAAGTGCAGCACAGGTAGAATGAGCACTGGTGGTAGCAAACATGACAGTCAAGGTAGGACTTGTGAAATATTGCATGTGAATACACAGAGGGATAAATGTTGCTGCAAAGTGTAAGAAATGATAACAAATATGTATGGAAATGAAAAAAGGTAACACAGATATTCAAGTTGGGCATGTAGCTATGATCTGGGCGATAACAAATATGCTTTACTGAAGAGAATGTATATACAACAGCCTTTGTCTCAATGATTTCTGAAACCTATACAACTTGACTCTCATTCAATTCTCAGCATGAAAATTATGAGCCATTTATGTGGATCGTTCTCCTCACCATAGAAGATTTGTTAGAGCCTTCATTTGAGAGTAATCCCGCCCTGCTCTCATATATTTGTAAAACTGGCCCTAGCAACTTACATTTTGCAATCTAAATCATGATAAGCAGGGGTTATGGATGAAATGGAAAACAATCAATGCATTTGAATATGATACAGGTGAAAATGTAATAAGGACAAAATGCATTATGTTGCATTATTAAAGATTAAAAACATGGTAGCTCTTGAATGGTCTTATGCATTCACAGAATGAGCATGTCCATGAGCATCATATCTGTGAATCGTTGTAAACGATGCATTATGGAGATGCAAAGTGGGGCGTCGATGGTTAAACTAAATGCAGACCTAGGGTTAGTTTATCATGGTATGCAGGGATATAAACTAATGCTAATGAACGTCGTGGGGCATGATTAACAAGAAAACTCACATAAATGGGGGGGGGGGGGTGAACTAGAGTGAAATGTGAAAGAAAATAGGTGTTACAGAAGCTATTAGATGTAATAAAGCAGAACATAATTTGAAAATAAACGAGGCTCAATGGATGATATGAATGAAGATGTAACCAAACATATAAAAAAAAAAAACGACGTAAACTGGGATGAAAATGTGGATTAAACGTGAAAACAGAAAAAAAGAAGTAAGCTGCGACTTGCAGGAGAAAAGAGGAGCTAAGCTAATGCTGATGAAAATTAAAAAAAAACTTAAAGCAGATCAATACAGAAATATAAAAGAAATCAAAGGGAAAATCAAAACTGGAAAGAAAGGCAAATTAAACTTGAATATAAAGTGAGATTTAATCTTAGGTGAGTTGATGAAAACATCAACAGAAAAATAGAAGTAAGCTGTGACCTGCAGGAGGAAAGAGGAGCTAAGCTAATGCTGATGAAAATTAAAAAAAACTTAAAGCAGATCAATACAGAAATATAAAAGAAATCAAAGGGGAAATCAAAACTGGAAAGAAAGGCAAATTAAACTTGAATATAAAGTGAGATTTAATCCTAGGTGAGTCGATGAAAACATCATTGGCTCTCATTATGCCAAGAGATCTGCAAAATGGAATTAAGGATCCAATATAGATTTTGAAACCGAAATGAACATGGAAAAATTATTCTACGAATGAGGAACTATGTATACACAGGTAATGAAAGCGAAAAGAAGAAAGAAAATCTGAACTCTAAACATACGCCACAAATCTTATGAAAATCAATGTAAATCATGAATAACGGATGAAAAGGAAGGGGTAATATGTTGGAATCAGGGATTCCATCAATGTTGCAATGTGTATCATCGAGACTGCAATAAGCAGATCGATGATACAAGTTTGCTTTGAATGGAAGAAAGAAATAAAAGAGGAAAACTATGAAGAAAAGAAGAAAAAAAAATATTTATTTTTTGATAGAAGAAAGAAATAAAGAAGGGGTGTAGGCTATTTACCTGATTGTTGCAGGGATGATTGAACTCCTATTTGCTCGAAAGGGGGGGTGAGATCTCTTCTGTGCACTTGGTAGGCTCGATCAAGCTCTTGAAAAGAAGAAACAGGGAGGAAAAAGAGAACGCGGGGTGAGAGCGGATGCTGGATGGAAATCGATGGGGATATGCAGTGGAGACGTGAAGAATGGATACCTCCTCCCTCCTGCGTGCTCCCCTTTTAAAAAACCAAAGGAGAATTCGAGAGAGGAGTTGGTTGAAGATCAGGGGCCATCTAGTAGGGAAGAAGGCGATGGAGGGTGCGCGGGAGGATGGCTATTGCCATTTTTCCAAAAATTCCTAAGAGGGGCTCCTTTTTAAGAATTTCCCAAAAAAAAGCTTTCAATAGAGGGTTTTAACAAAACAGTTTTCAAAAAGAGTTTTAATTGCATATTTTTCTGAATTTTTGGATTTTTTCTATTGTTTTCTTTTTCGATTTTCTTATTTTTTTTGTTCTTTTCTTGAATTTTCTACATTTTTTTTTATTTTTGGAATAAAAATCTAAGATTTTACGAGAAAACAAAGATTAAACACTAATTTATTTGTATTTTTCTGTGAAATATTTACAAAAGTGTTTTTTCGAGAATTTTAGGCCGTTTTGGGGAAATTTCTTCAGAAGAATGGGTTTGGACCCAAGTCTTGAGAAAATATTTGAGTTTTAAACCTCGAATTGAGGAATACAATATGATGGATCCAATCGGATGTCGGATGGACTGTCTGAGCCTTTTAAAAGGTTATTTTGGTAATTTTGAGAATTTGATTTAAAATTTGGACAATGAAGCTCAGTTTTTTATCTTTTATCTGGATCCAGATCCGAAATTGAGTTAGATATGTAAAATGAATTTAATTTCAGTAAAACCTGAAAAATAAGCTAGAATTTAGATTTAAAAGTGACTCAATTACTCAAAAAAAATGAAATCAGGGGCAAAAAGGGGATATTTAAAAGATTTTGAAAAATTTGAGGTGTTCACAGATACATTGTGTTGTGTAATAAGTAAAGTGGGAATGGATAGACAAGGGATTGTGGCAGTTATGATTTTCACAAATCTGGTATATATTTCTATTCTGTAGAGGATCCCTAACATGGAGATACATAAATGCTCAAATCAGAACAAGATATATCATATGACCTCTTATATGGAAATAAATATGTGCATAGTACAGGAAGCAAGCAGGAGGAATTAGTCATTTGTTAACTTACTGAACCAACACTAGTCAATATTCCCAATAGTTATTTCGAGCTTCACTTGATGAAAATCCAGTAGCCACGTGACTTGACTGACACTCGTGTGTAGGGGGAAGGGTGAGCTTTTGTCATTCCTTCCGCTTTCATCATTTTGACCCCATCATCTTCACCAATAAGCTAAGGATTTACAGGATAATGGATAAGGAGCTACACCCATTGGAATAACAATGAAGGTTGATCCCTTGTATACTTAATACAACAACTAAAGAGTATAATGCAGAGGAAAAGGAACATCAGTATAGATCGGCATCTGTATGATTAAGACAAGAATCTGATGAAAATATCAACCATGAAACCTCTGACCTGGAACTCCTATACTTTATCCCTTGTACAAGCTGAAGTATAGTAATTTCCTCATCACAGAGAATGAAATTAAATTGTTGGAGGGCCCTCTTTTGCTTAATTCAGAAATGGTGTCGTGAAATCAAACTCGCACTGGAGGTTTTCTATATCACCTTTGCTGCAAAATTGAGAAAAACAGATTAAATCCAACTGAAATGATATTGCTAAAAAAAAAAACCCATTGCGGACCTGCGTCTTCTTTAGGTAAAATTAGTCCACAAGCTAACATAGAAAAAAAAATATCTATCTTAAGCTTTTGTGGGCTGGGCCATTCCTATCTATCAAAAGAATTGATTCTTACCTGTGCATCTGATATACTCTTCAACAGGATGTTGTGTACAGGGGCTATTACAAATGTATGTACATGCACAGGATGCAAGTGTAAAAAAAAAGGGTGAAGGTATAGCAATAGGTGGTGCAGGGTGTGCTGCTGGAGAGTGCTGTGATGTGGGGAATATTGTGACATGGTGACAACGTGCTGAAGATGAAATGATAAGCACCCATAATGTAAGAAATGCAACTACAGGTACAAGTATTAAACAACAATTGCAAATGCAATAACAGATCATTTTATGCAAGAATGGTTCCATCAATGAGGAACAATTGGCTTTGGCAACAGTGTTTCGATGTATTGATTTCAGCATAGGTTCATTGGCAAGTTGCCAAAACCATGAATCGTCAACCAACAATCATCCACTCTAATGCACTCGGTCAGATCCACTCTGAAATTGGAAACGTAAATTGTGCCTCTGATCTGGGGATCAAACAACAAGCTAAGCATGACATATGTGAGCAGCAGATGTAATGGATATTAGCAGCATACAGGTTTTCATCATTCATCTTTCCATTTATTGGCAGGTGGCAAGATTGATGAGGGAATGTTTAAATGCTTCAATCAGATCTTCTCAACATTCATCACCTATTCAAGCATCTTCAGAATTTCTAAATTTGATAACCCAACTACTTTTTCACTCAGCAGTTTAAGCACGTGATTGAACCTCTCAGTGTAGAGGTTAACCATCGGCTGAAGGATCTCATAACAGAGTAATCTAACCAAGTAGAGCCAGCATCTACCATGATTACCATCCAAAAGGAAACCAATTCTCTGGAATGGTTCCAGAGGGCCTGTGGGTGCCAAAGATCAAGCAGATACAGGGACCTTATTTTGAAATCTTCTGTGGGTACAGGTCCTGAACAGTGAAACTATACAGATGGGCAATGACAGATGGATGATGAATATTAGAATGCAACCTAAATAAATTCATGATTGTTATCGTCGCGAAATTTTTTCCTCTTCCCTTCCCTGCGGAAGAGAGAGGAAAATGTTTTCGCGATTCAAACTTGACCGGATTTTTGGGAAATTGTTTTTGAAATACTCGCCTCCGTTTTGAAAATTGCAGGAAAATCCATGGGATGGGCCTCGACCTGTCGGTACGAGGTTCGACTGTTCCTGCCGCCTTTAACAGGGGTAATCGAACCAAGGACCAAAAAATATGCTTGACTTAGTAAAATTATCAAAATCGTGTTCTATCCTAAATGCACAGAGAATTCAGGCATGTGCTATGAGATTTTGTAAAATGTAAGTTGGAAAAATATGATGTATGCTTAGAAAACATTTGGAGTTGAAAAGCATTTCTTAGAAAAAAGATGGAAATCAATCTCTCAGGAAACTCAAATGAAAGAATTTGGAAATCATCGGAAAGTTTATGAAGTTTTGGGAAAATCGTGAATGGATGAAAGTCCTGGGAAAATGGAGAAGGTTCTTGAGAAAAGCTGAATATTTGAAAAAGAAAATATTTATCAGGAAAACTCTGACTTTGAGAATTTTCTTAGGAAAATGATGGAAACTTTATAGGAAAGCTCTTTGGAAATGGAAAATCAAAACTTAGGAAATTGAAAGCCTGAGAATCTTGTCTTTGAAATATCTGAAAATCAACTTTTGTTCTTGAGAAAGATGAGAAATTCCTTTTTGAAAATGAATCTTAAGAAAATAACATTTTCAGGGAAAATCACGAGAGAACTTTGACTTGGGAAATCCAATCTTCGAGAATTTTCATAGTTTCTTGAGGAATCGATTTTTCAAAGAATGAAAATTTCTTGAGAAAATCATGAGAAAAGCAGATGATGCCATGATGCCGATGATTTGAATGAATGAATGCACTTTGAGAAGATTTTTCTGAGAAATTTGTTGGAAAAATGTGTATTAAGCCAAAGTAAATCCTTCACATATTCTGATTGTGGCCATGAATATGTTCAGGGTTTATTTGAGTTAATTCACAATATTTTAAAAAATTGGAAACATGATGTGCATTTTTAAGATAGCCTAAGAGTGTAGGCTCGGTGTGATTAGTAGAAAGATGATGGATCTGGGTCTCGTCCATATTCTGACTAGGGCCGTAAATATGGACTCCACCGAGTTCATCAACTTTCTAAGAGTTGGTGCACGTGTCATTCGTGTACATCCATAGTGTTTTTGCAAAATGAGATATATGAATCATAGAGTCAAGATATTACAGAAATCAAACTACATGAGATGCATCATAATCTAAGCAGTAAAAGTAAATATTGTTCCAAGTTTGATTGTTATATCCCTGACATAAGTCAAAATAGATGAAATAAAAAAAATACATGGTATAAAAAAATCAGCATCCTCCGGATTTTCCTACAAAATGAGAATTAGTACAAGATAACCAAGGAAATGGGTATATATATAATATGTACAACGAAGATATACATGGTTATATCTAAATGCTTGAATTTGTGCTAAATGACATGTGATAATGAAGATGTATTTACAAAAAGAAAAAGAAAAAGAAAAATATCTACATAAATACTTGTATGTGAAAACAAGTGCACATGAAGATATCCCTATATATATATGTATATATATATATAATGAGAAAATACATATAGTAATTAGAATTCTATATGTAATGGGTAAAATCAGAAAATACAGGGTATATACAGTTTCTGTATGTAATTTCACAAAGCCGTAATTCCCAAATTATAACATATTTCTCAGTAAAATTGGGTATGGAGCTTCCCTATATATCAATAACAAAGCATGCAAAAGATGGTCTAGAGATCATGAATGGATATGGATATATCCGTTCATGAATATGGTGAATTATCAAGACTGCACATCTGCAGAAAAATGAATGGGTTGTTGGTATTAATATTGGAGACTCTTCATACCATAGCATAATCAGAATATAAGGTATAATGATTTACAAGGAGGGGAACATATTACGAGGAAAATGAAACATGGAAATGCTGCAGCAATCTGTAACGTGTAATAGTGTGAGATATGAGGAAAAGAGAACATGAAAGTGTTGCAGCAACCTGCATCATACAACTGGTTATGGAAGCTGATAGCAACAAATGATGGATTTAATGCCACAAGTAAAAAAAAAAAGGTTATCTATTATGGCTATCAGTCATGGTAAACCAAAGAAACAGGAAATGACTTTTGCATAGTTTATTCTAGCAAAGTAAAACCCCATATCTAACAATATTATAGTTGGGTTCTAAATGACAGATATTGATCATGCATAAAATTCAGGGTTTATTAACATTTAAATATGCATGATTTTATAAAATAATGTTTCAAAAACCCAATTTTATGTTAGTTTTCGAGTAAATGTGCTAAAATGATTTAAAAATAGAAAATGCATGAAAAATAGTTTTATTTTACATTTTTATACATATTTTAGTTTTTGTTATATTCATAGTAGTTTAGTGTTAGTTTTCAATGAAAAATAAAACAAAAAATAAAAAAAAATAGAGAAAATAGTTTTATATTCATTTTAAGTGTTTGTTTTTATTAGAAAAGAAAAAAATATATAGTTAGATTAGTTTTTGAAGTTTCTTTATAAATAAATAGTTTTGTTTTTGAAAAATTTCATAATAAACCGATTTATACGGTTTTCTTGACTTTTGAAAATAAAAATGAAAAAAAAATATAATAATAAAAACAAACCATTGCATGATTTGTAATTTTTGAAAACTAAAGGAAAACTGGAAAAAAATAATAATAATACAAACCAGCGTGAACCGGTTTGTATTTCTAATTGAAAATTAAAAAAAAAATAATAATAATAAAAACCAAACCGGTTGGAACCGGTTTGGAATTTTTGAAACTGAATATTTTTTTGTTACAAACCGGTTCCAACCGGTTTGAACTCTTTTAAAACCCCCAAAAACGTAAAAACCAGGCGCCTCCTCCCATTCACGCCTGAACTCTCCTCCTTTCCCCTCTTTCCCTCTATTCCCTTTCTTCTCTCCTTCCTCCACCATCGCCAGTGGTTACTCCCCTTCCCTACCTTCCCTTTCTCCCTCTTTCTCTATCAAATCCGGCAACCGGTGGTGGTGAAGCTTCAGTCCGGCGACGGCGTGGTGGTGGAGGTCGCCACATTCTCCCCTAACCCCTCTAAGGTTCACGGTAAGTTCCGATTCCTCCTCTTCTTCTTCAGTTCTTCTTCTTCATCTGAATCTTCTTCTTCTTCTTCTTCCTCCGATTCTTCTTCTTCCTCTGATTTCTCTTCTTCTTCCGATTTCTTTTTCTTCTTCTTTTTCTTCCGATCTTCTTCTCCTTCTTCTTCTTCTTCCAATCTTCTTCTCCTTCTTCTTCTTCTGATATTCTGCTGCTTCTTCTTATTCCATTAATTCTGTATAAAACAGAATAAATAAATAAAAAAAGAAAAGAAAAGAAAAACAAAATAGCAGTGTATGTTTCTTTCTTTTTCCGATTTTCAGATTCGATTCTTTGAATTTTTCTGTTTTTGCTATTCTGAATTTCCTGATTTTTTGTTAGTTCATTTTGTTAGTTTTTAAATTTGATTTCTGATTTTTTCTGCGTGAATTTCAATATTGTTTCTTTGCTTAGTTCATATCCAGATTTCATTTTGTTTTTCATTTTCTGATTTAATTTTTTGTTTTTCTTCTTTGATTCCACTGTTTTGCAGTCGTTAATTTCCTGCTTACTTTCTTTTATTCTTTGTTTGTTTTGGTTATTATTTCTGGTATCATACTTCATGTTCTGCATTATTCAATTTGTTTTGTTCATGTGTTGTTTTTACATTCTGTTTCATTCATCACATTAATATCCTGCAGATTCGATTTGACTTCATTGTTTTTCTGTTTTGTTTTTCACATATTAATTTTCTGTTTTTCATGCTTTAGTATCATGTATTCATTAAATTTCTGTCGATCAAAGTGTTAGATGTATGTATGTTCATTTACTGCATTTCATTTTTCTGTTTCTTCATTTAGTTTTGTTATGTTTCTCATTCATTGCATGTTCTTGTTTTCTGAAGTTTTCTTGTTATTCAATTAATTTCTAGTTTGTTTTAAAACAATTCATTTCATTTTCTTTCTTTTGTTAAGTAAGCATTAGTTATTAGTTAAGTAACTGTTAGTTAATTGTTTTGTAATTAGTTAGTTGTTAGTAGATTTAATTAGAATTAGTTTTTAATTGTAATTAGTCATTTAGATGTCTTTTCTGATTTCTTTCTTATTTCTAGCATTGAATTAGTATAAACTGTGTTTAGTATAGTTTTTACTTCTTTCTCTTGTACTGCTCGTGTTCATTTTATTTGTGCAGGATAGCACAAACTGGAGTAGAAATGATTACGTGGCATGAAGTACGAAGAGTAGAAACTTCTTTTTACTTTTCAATTTAGAATTAGGAATTTAATTGGGTTTGTAAATATTGCACTTTACGCCCTCTGCGAAGGGTATTCATTTGTTGTAATAGTTAGTTGTTTTACTTTTCTTAAACATTTTACATTTCAATAATTCGGCAATAAAGATTAGTTTAGATTTGTGTACTTAAATACGATATATTCCCGTTCCCTGAGTTCGACCCGGTCTCATCCACTAGTGAGAATCGGTTTTTATTATTTGATGTCTGGTTTTCACATGTTTTTCATATAAAAATCTTTTCAAAATTACAACGATTTAAAAGAAGACATCAAATTTTTGGCGCCGTTGCCGGGGAACGGCGTAATATTAGTATTCACTTTATTGCCTAGTGTTTGTGTTGCATTTAGGTTTAGAACCACGTATGTGCATATCTTAGAGACGAGCTTACTTTTCTGTACAGCCCACCTATTAGGATTCCCTTAGAAGTGACTGTGTACGATTGATACCGTACACATAGATTTCACATTTCTTTGCATAATCTCTGTTATGTGTAACTGCGTGGTGTTTGTTTAGTTTTTGTTGTTTTTAGTTTACTCGCTTTGTGGTTTGCATGGTTTGGCCGCTTAGTGCGTTAGTTAGGTAGAAAACCCAAAGTTAGGACGTGTGCTCCACCGGTCTACTCCAAGGTGTACGCAATGGCTGACGATCATCAATTGATCCGTCCTTTGAGGGAGTACTTCATGCCAAATACGTATACTCCCGCCTCCTGTATCACGAGACCTGATGTAGGAGCAAGCCATTTTGAGATTAAGGCCAGTGTGAGTCAAATGTTACCCTCATTTTATGGCCTTAGTAATGAGGATCCATATCGTCATCTCAACGAATTCCTTGAGATTTGCTCGACTGTGCGAATCAATAATTTTGGAGACGACGCTATGAAATTGACTTTGTTTTCGTTCTCTCTCAAAGATAAAGCCAAGTACTGGCTAAAATCTCTTGAGACGGTTCGTATTACTACTTGGGAAGGAATGCAAAAAGAATTTTTAAAAAAATATTTCCCAATTAGTAAGACGAAGCAGTTTCGTAAAGCTATAACCAGTTTTTCTCAAATTGAGGGAGAACAGTTTCACGAGTCTTGGGAGAGATTGAAAGATCTTCTCCGCAAGTGTCCCCATCACCAGGTGCCTCATTGGCAGTTGGTGCAGTATTTTTATGACGGGCTTACTGAGAAGCATCGTCAAATGGTTGATTCGTCTTGTGGGGGCACTTTTATGCTCAAGAGTGAGGACGAAGCGTGGTCTCTATTCGAGACCTTGAGTGAAAACACGATGCATCATACATTGTCTTCACGGATCGATAGGACTACATCTCTGTCTAGTGGTCCTAGGAAAGTTGGGATTTCCGAAGTAGGGTCCGAATTAGAATTGCGTACCAAGGTTGACCAGTTGACTAGGAAGTTAGATCAATTCCTAGCCAATTCTTCGAGAAGTCCAATAGAAAGAGTGTGCGAGCTATGTGCTAGCCCTGCACACTGTGTTCTAGATTGTCCGGCAGCGCCATTATATCCTGAATTCGTTCAGGAGCAGGTGAATGCTGCCCAAGTTTTTGCTAAACCCATGCCCGATTTATTTACATCTTCATATAACCCAGGTTGGCGAAACCAGTTTATTTCTCCATCCCATCAGCCCTCCCAGACACACTATAGACCCAGTAACCCTTCACAAGGTTACTCGCATCCCATTTTTTCACAGGTTCATCCTCCAACCCAACCTGCTTATACTCAACCCCATTCTCATGAGCCTTCATTTAGTCAATCCTTCCAAGATAGGATATTACAAGTTTTGAGCTCCCATACGCAGTCAATAGCCAAGCTAGAGACTCAAATGGGACAATTGGTTGAGACTTTCACTAGGCAAAGCCAGAGGAACCTTCATAGTCAGTCTGTTGTCTCAAAGGGAGAGAATTCCATGTCATTTGACTTGCAACCCACTGAGTTACATCATGAGCAAGTCAAATCTGTTACACCCCTTCAGTATGGGAAGGCATGTTACTCCACTCAGGAATCGACTCATGAACCTCATATCATTTCTGCTGACGAGTCGATCTCTATGATACCTCAACAGAAGGGGCCTTACCCACAACATGCATTATCATCATATAAAGCCCCATTTTCTCAGCCTGTAGGATCACAAATTTTTAGTAAGCAAGAGGTTCAAATGCAGAAGGTGCTTGACCAAGTCAAGCCAGATCATATTCACCACTTGTCTGAAGTTGCATTCATTGATAGTCGGTCGGTCCTAGACTCTCGATTCTTGACCAGTCTCTCAGATGAGACTAATCTCCGTTCTTCATGTCAAGAGAGTCATGATACTACATTTGGAGGTAGAATGGATGGAAACACAGTGCGTAGTGTCACAGATGACACTCTTTTCTTCATAGAGCCCGGTTGAGTCTGACTTCATGTCCATTGATCTCATGGACGATGAAGAATTTTTCTAGGGATCCGTCTGGCTGGGGACGTGAAGCTTAGCGCTTTATGGGAGGCAACCCATATTCTGTACAGTATTACATTTGTTGTTAGGATTTGTAGATTTTATTTGGTTTATTTTTCGTTTTTCTATGAGTTTCATGTTTTGTCATGTATACATTGCATTCTTTACATTCATAGAACATATATTTTTAATTCATGTCAGGTCATTCTACTCTTTTCCTTCATTTATTTGCTCTCATGTGCATTCACGTAGTTTCATATAAGCATGGGGGAGTGCCACTGGGACAGAGTCATTCAAGCATGGGGGAGGGTGTAGTTTGCACACCTGGATATTTCTGTTACGTTCTTGCACATGTTTACACATCTCTCATGAAAAGTAGATTTTTAAAGAAAGAGTTTGAACTTATATGAATGTTATTTCAAATCTGATGTTTTTAGAAGATTTTTAAGCCCCACGAAAATTTTTTCTGACATAGATCTAAAAATTATGGTTGTTTATGTGGATTTCAAAGAAATGATGATAGATACATGTTAGAATTTATTTTGAATCATAAATATGAATATGCACAGTTCTATTTTTGAAAAACTAAGCAAATGAACAAAAGCGTAAAAATGAGCTCAAAAGAAAAAAAATAGCATGTGTTAGGTTGTTTGGATAATTCCGCAATCCTTAGTAGATGGAACTTAGATGTAAGTTGAAACTTTTAATTCCATTTCGAAAAGGAGAGTGGAAAACTTCGTGATCCTAAGTAACTGAGAACAGATACAAGTTGAAATGTTTGACTCTCACGTTATAAAGGTGAATGAAGGAAGTCACTTTTATGTCTTAGTTGATATCTTTTGGTATGTATTGAAAAAGTATAGAAGATATTAACATTGCACAAGGCATAAAAGCAGACCACACGCAAGCTATAAGAGAAGAATAAGTGCGCAAAAAGAAAAAGCATGAAAAAATGAAAAAAAAATAGAGAAAAGAGCTGAAAAAGAGAGAAAAGTTCAGTGCTTAGAAGTGTGATTGAGAAAACCTGTGTAGAAAACATATGAGTGAGGATAAGTAAATAATAATATGTTTTTATTGGATTTTCTAAGAATAAAACATAAATAATTGTGATATTTAGAAAAGTGAAAGAAATTCTTTTTCTGTGGTGGTATATAAAAGAATCTAATTATATTTTGATTTTGAAACAACAGGAAATATTGGTGAAAATAAAGTCTTTGATTACCTACTAATTGTGAGGATGTGTAATATTATGCATACATGACAGAGATGTTTGTGGGTAGCATCACTGCAAACCCTCACGAGACCTTACTCGTCCACTGGGGTAACCCAGGGGTTGAAAGGGCTTGTTGCATGAGATAAATGCAACAGTGATTCCTACGAAAGTGAGTTAGGTGATAGTTTGATTTCTTGCATTTTTCAAGTTTGCTCGAGGACTAGCAAAACATAAGCATGGGGGTATTTGATCATGCATATAATTCAGGGTTTATTAACATTTAAATATGCATGATTTTATAAAATAATGTTTCAAAAACCCAATTTTATGTTAGTTTTCGAGTAAATGTGCTAAAATGATTTAAAAATAGAAAATGCATGAAAAATAGTTTTATTTTACATTTTTATACATATTTTAGTTTTTGTTATATTCATAGTAGTTTAGTGTTAGTTTTCAATGAAAAATAAAATAAAAAATAAAAAAAATAGAGAAAATACTTTTATATTCAATTTAAGTGTTTGTTTTTTTTAGAAAAGAAAAAAATATATAGTTAGATTAGTTTTTGAAGTTTCTTTATAAATAAATAGTTTTGTTTTTGAAAATTTTCATAATAAACCGATTTATACGGTTTTCTTGACTTTTGAAAATAAAAATGAAAAAAAAAATATAATAATAAAAACAAACCATTGCATGGTTTGTAATTTTTGAAAACTAAAGGAAAACTGGAAAAAAATAATAATAATACAAACCAGCATGAACCAGTTTGTATTTCTAATTGAAAATTGAAAAAAAAAATAATAATAAAAACCAAACCGGTTGGAACCGGTTTGGAATTTTTGAAACTGAATATTTTTTTGTTACAAACCGGTTCCAACCGGTTTGAACTCTTTTAAAAACCCCAAAAACGTAAAAACCAGGTGCCTCCTCCCATTCACGCCTGAACTCTCCTCCTTTCCCCTCTTTCCCTCTATTCTTTTTCTTCTCTCCTTCCTCCACCATCGCCGGTGGTTACTCCCCTTCCCTACCTTCCCTTTCTCCCTCTTTCTCTGTCAAATCCGGCAACCGGTGGTGGTGAAGCTTCAGTCCGGCGACGGCGTGGTGGTGGAGGTCGCCACATTCTCCCCTAACCCCTCTAAGGTTCACGGTAAGTTCCGATTCCTCCTCTTCTTCTTCTTCTTCCTCCGATTCTTCTTCTTCCGATTTCTTTTTCTTCTTTTTCTTCCGATCTTCTTCTCCTTCTTCTTCTTCTTCCAATCTTCTTCTCCTTCTTCTTCTTCTTCTTCTTCTGATATTCTGCTGCTTCTTCTTATTCCATTAATTCTGTATAAAACAGAATAAATAAATATAAAAAAAAAGAAAAGAAAAACAAAATAGCAGTGTATGTTTCTTTCTTTTTCTGATTTTCAGATTCGATTCTTTGAATTTTTCTGTTTTTGCTATTCTGAATTTCCTGATTTTTTGTTAGTTCATTTTGTTAGTTTTTAAATTTGATTTCTGATTTTTTCTGCGTGAATTTCAATATTGTTTCTTTGCTTAGTTCATATCCAGATTTCATTTCGTTTTTCATTTTCTGATTTAATTTTTTGTTTTTCTTCTTTGATTCCACTGTTTTGCAGTCGTTAATTTCCTGCTTACTTTCTTTTATTCTTTGTTTGTTTTGGTTATTATTTCTGGTATCATACTTCATGTTCTGCATTATTCAATTTGTTTTGTTCATGTGTTGTTTTTACATTCTGTTTCATTCATCACATTAATATCCTGCAGATTCGATTTGACTTCATTGTTTTTCTGTTTTGTTTTTCACATATTAATTTTCTGTTTTTCATGCTTTAGTATCATGTATTCATTAAATTTCTGTCGATCAAAGTGTTAGATGTATGTATGTTCATTTACTGCATTTCATTTTTCTGTTTCTTCATTTAGTTTTGTTATGTTTCTCATTCATTGCATGTTCTTGTTTTCTGAAGTTTTCTTGTTATTCAATTAATTTCTAGTTTGTTTTAAAACAATTCATTTCATTTTCTTTCTTTTGTTAAGTAAGCATTAGTTATTAGTTAAGTAACTGTTAGTTAATTGTTTTGTAATTAGTTAGTTGTTAGTAGATTTAATTAGAATTAGTTTTTAATTGTAATTAGTCATTTAGATGTCTTTTCTGATTTCTTTCTTATTTCTAGCATTGAATTAGTATAAACTGTGTTTAGTATAGTTTTTACTTCTTTCTCTTGTACTGCTCGTGTTCATTTTATTTGTGCAGGATAGCACAAACTGGAGTAGAAATGATTACGTGGCATGAAGTACGAAGAGTAGAAACTTCTTTTTACTTTTCAATTTAGAATTAGGAATTTAATTGGGTTTGTAAATATTGCACTTTACGCCCTCTGCGAAGGGTATTCATTTGTTGTAATAGTTAGTTGTTTTACTTTTCTTAAACATTTTACATTTCAATAATTCGGCAATAAAGATTAGTTTAGATTTGTGTACTTAAATACGATATATTCCCGTTCCCTGAGTTCGACCCGGTCTCATCCACTAGTGAGAATCGGTTTTTATTATTTGATGTCTGGTTTTCACATGTTTTTCATATAAAAATCTTTTCAAAATTACAACGATTTAAAAGAAGACATCAAATTTTTGGCGCCGTTGCCGGGGAACGGCGTAATATTAGTATTCACTTTATTGCCTAGTGTTTGTGTTGCATTTAGGTTTAGAACCACGTATGTGCATATCTTAGAGACGAGCTTACTTTTCTGTACAGCCCACCTATTAGGATTCCCTTAGAAGTGACTGTGTACGATTGATACCGTACACATAGATTTCACATTTCTTTGCATAATCTCTGTTATGTGTAACTGCGTGGTGTTTGTTTAGTTTTTGTTGTTTTTAGTTTACTCGCTTTGTGGTTTGCATGGTTTGGCCGCTTAGTGCGTTAGTTAGGTAGAAAACCCAAAGTTAGGACGTGTGCTCCACCGGTCTACTCCAAGGTGTACGCAATGGCTGACGATCATCAATTGATCCGTCCTTTGAGGGAGTACTTCATGCCAAATACGTATACTCCCGCCTCCTGTATCACGAGACCTGATGTAGGAGCAAGCCATTTTGAGATTAAGGCCAGTGTGAGTCAAATGTTACCCTCGTTTTATGGCCTTAGTAATGAGGATCCATATCGTCATCTCAACGAATTCCTTGAGATTTGCTCGACTGTGCGAATCAATAATTTTGGAGACGACGCTATGAAATTGACTTTGTTTTCGTTCTCTCTCAAAGATAAAGCCAAGTACTGGCTAAAATCTCTTGAGACGGTTCGTATTACTACTTGGGAAGGAATGCAAAAAGAATTTTTAAAAAAATATTTCCCAATTAGTAAGACGAAGCAGTTTCGTAAAGCTATAACCAGTTTTTCTCAAATTGAGGGAGAACAGTTTCACGAGTCTTGGGAGAGATTGAAAGATCTTCTCCGCAAGTGTCCCCATCACCAGGTGCCTCATTGGCAGTTGGTGCAGTATTTTTATGACGGGCTTACTGAGAAGCATCGTCAAATGGTTGATTCGTCTTGTGGGGGCACTTTTATGCTCAAGAGTGAGGACGAAGCGTGGTCTCTATTCGAGACCTTGAGTGAAAACACGATGCATCATACATTGTCTTCACGGATCGATAGGACTACATCTCTGTCTAGTGGTCCTAGGAAAGTTGGGATTTCCGAAGTAGGGTCCGAATTAGAATTGCGTACCAAGGTTGACCAGTTGACTAGGAAGTTAGATCAATTCCTAGCCAATTCTTCGAGAAGTCCAATAGAAAGAGTGTGCGAGCTATGTGCTAGCCCTGCACACTGTGTTCTAGATTGTCCGGCAGCGCCATTATATCCTGAATTCGTTCAGGAGCAGGTGAATGCTGCCCAAGTTTTTGCTAAACCCATGCCCGATTTATTTACATCTTCATATAACCCAGGTTGGCGAAACCAGTTTATTTCTCCATCCCATCAGCCCTCCCAGACACACTATAGACCCAGTAACCCTTCACAAGGTTACTCGCATCCCATTTTTTCACAGGTTCATCCTCCAACCCAACCTGCTTATACTCAACCCCATTCTCATGAGCCTTCATTTAGTCAATCCTTCCAAGATAGGATATTACAAGTTTTGAGCTCCCATACGCAGTCAATAGCCAAGCTAGAGACTCAAATGGGACAATTGGTTGAGACTTTCACTAGGCAAAGCCAGAGGAACCTTCATAGTCAGTCTGTTGTCTCAAAGGGAGAGAATTCCATGTCATTTGACTTGCAACCCACTGAGTTACATCATGAGCAAGTCAAATCTGTTACACCCCTTCAGTATGGGAAGGCATGTTACTCCACTCAGGAATCGACTCATGAACCTCATATCATTTCTGCTGACGAGTCGATCTCCATGATACCTCAACAGAAGGGGCCTTACCCACAACATGCATTATCATCATATAAAGCCCCATTTTCTCAGCCTGTAGGATCACAAATTTTTAGTAAGCAAGAGGTTCAAATGCAGAAGGTGCTTGACCAAGTCAAGCCAGATCATATTCACCACTTGTCTGAAGTTGCATTCATTGATAGTCGGTCGGTCCTAGACTCTCGATTCTTGACCAGTCTCTCAGATGAGACTAATCTCCGTTCTTCATGTCAAGAGAGTCATGATACTACATTTGGAGGTAGAATGGATGGAAACACAGTGCGTAGTGTCACAGATGACACTCTTTTCTTCATAGAGCCCGGTTGAGTCTGACTTCATGTCCATTGATCTCATGGACGATGAAGAATTTTTCTAGGGATCCGTCTGGCTGGGGACGTGAAGCTTAGCGCTTTATGGGAGGCAACCCATATTCTGTACAGTATTACATTTGTTGTTAGGATTTGTAGATTTTATTTGGTTTATTTTTCGTTTTTCTATGAGTTTCATGTTTTGTCATGTATACATTGCATTCTTTACATTCATAGAACATATATTTTTAATTCATGTCAGGTCATTCTACTCTTTTCCTTCATTTATTTGCTCTCATGTGCATTCACGTAGTTTCATATAAGCATGGGGGAGTGCCACTGGGACAGAGTCATTCAAGCATGGGGGAGGGTGTAGTTTGCACACCTGGATATTTCTGTTACGTTCTTGCACATGTTTACACATCTCTCATGAAAAGTAGATTTTTAAAGAAAGAGTTTGAACTTATATGAATGTTATTTCAAATCTGATGTTTTTAGAAGATTTTTAAGCCCCACGAAAATTTTTTCTGACATAGATCTAAAAATTATGGTTGTTTATGTGGATTTCAAAGAAATGATGATAGATACATGTTAGAATTTATTTTGAATCATAAATATGAATATGCACAGTTCTATTTTTGAAAAACTAAGCAAATGAACAAAAGCGTAAAAATGAGCTCAAAAGAAAAAAAATAGCATGTGTTAGGTTGTTTGGATAATTCCGCAATCCTTAGTAGATGGAACTTAGATGTAAGTTGAAACTTTTAATTCCATTTAGAAAAGGAGAGTGGAAAACTTCGTGATCCTAAGTAACTGAGAACAGATACAAGTTGAAATGTTTGACTCTCACGTTATAAAGGTGAATGAAGGAAGTCACTTTTATGTCTTAGTTGATATCTTTTGGTATGTATTGAAAAAGTATAGAAGATATTAACATTGCACAAGGCATAAAAGCAGACCACACGCAAGCTATAAGAGAAGAATAAGTGCGCAAAAAGAAAAAGCATGAAAAAATGAAAAAAAAAATAGAGAAAAGAGCTGAAAAAGAGAGAAAAGTTCAGTGCTTAGAAGTGTGATTGAGAAAACCTGTGTAGAAAACATATGAGTGAGGATAAGTAAATAATAATATGTTTTTATTGGATTTTCTAAGAATAAAACATAAATAATTGTGATATTTAGAAAAGTGAAAGAAATTCTTTTTCTGTGGTGGTATATAAAAGAATCTAATTATATTTTGATTTTGAAACAACAGGAAATATTGGTGAAAATAAAGTCTTTGATTACCTACTAATTGTGAGGATGTGTAATATTATGCATACATGACAGAGATGTTTGTGGGTAGCATCACTGCAAACCCTCACGAGACCTTACTCGTCCACTGGGGTAACCCAGGGGTTGAAAGGGCTTGTTGCATGAGATAAATGCAACAGTGATTCCTACGAAAGTGAGTTAGGTGATAGTTTGATTTCTTGCATTTTTCAAGTTTGCTCGAGGACTAGCAAAACATAAGCATGGGGGTATTTGATCATGCATATAATTCAGGGTTTATTAACATTTAAATATGCATGATTTTATAAAATAATGTTTCAAAAACCCAATTTTATGTTAGTTTTCGAGTAAATGTGCTAAAATGATTTAAAAATAGAAAATGCATGAAAAATAGTTTTATTTTACATTTTTATACATATTTTAGTTTTTGTTATATTCATAGTAGTTTAGTGTTAGTTTTCAATGAAAAATAAAATAAAAAATAAAAAAAAATAGAGAAAATACTTTTATATTCAATTTAAGTGTTTGTTTTTTTTAGAAAAGAAAAAAATATATAGTTAGATTAGTTTTTGAAGTTTCTTTATAAATAAATAGTTTTGTTTTTGAAAATTTTCATAATAAACCGATTTATACGGGTTTCTTGACTTTTGAAAATAAAAATGAAAAAAAAATATAATAATAAAAACAAACCATTGCATGGTTTGTAATTTTTGAAAACTAAAGGAAAACTGGAAAAAAATAATAATAATACAAACCAGCATGAACCAGTTTGTATTTCTAATTGAAAATTGAAAAAAAAAATAATAATAAAAACCAAACCGGTTGGAACCGGTTTGGAATTTTTGAAACTGAATATTTTTTTGTTACAAACCGGTTCCAACCGGTTTGAACTCTTTTAAAAACCCCAAAAACGTAAAAACCAGGTGCCTCCTCCCATTCACGCCTGAACTCTCCTCCTTTCCCCTCTTTCCCTCTATTCTTTTTCTTCTCTCCTTCCTCCACCATCGCCGGTGGTTACTCCCCTTCCCTACCTTCCCTTTCTCCCTCTTTCTCTGTCAAATCCGGCAACCGGTGGTGGTGAAGCTTCAGTCCGGCGACGGCGTGGTGGTGGAGGTCGCCACATTCTCCCCTAACCCCTCTAAGGTTCACGGTAAGTTCCGATTCCTCCTCTTCTTCTTCTTCTTCCTCCGATTCTTCTTCTTCCGATTTCTTTTTCTTCTTTTTCTTCCGATCTTCTTCTCCTTCTTCTTCTTCTTCCAATCTTCTTCTCCTTCTTCTTCTTCTTCTTCTTCTGATATTCTGCTGCTTCTTCTTATTCCATTAATTCTGTATAAAACAGAATAAATAAATATAAAAAAAAAGAAAAGAAAAACAAAATAGCAGTGTATGTTTCTTTCTTTTTCTGATTTTCAGATTCGATTCTTTGAATTTTTCTGTTTTTGCTATTCTGAATTTCCTGATTTTTTGTTAGTTCATTTTGTTAGTTTTTAAATTTGATTTCTGATTTTTTCTGCGTGAATTTCAATATTGTTTCTTTGCTTAGTTCATATCCAGATTTCATTTCGTTTTTCATTTTCTGATTTAATTTTTTGTTTTTCTTCTTTGATTCCACTGTTTTGCAGTCGTTAATTTCCTGCTTACTTTCTTTTATTCTTTGTTTGTTTTGGTTATTATTTCTGGTATCATACTTCATGTTCTGCATTATTCAATTTGTTTTGTTCATGTGTTGTTTTTACATTCTGTTTCATTCATCACATTAATATCCTGCAGATTCGATTTGACTTCATTGTTTTTCTGTTTTGTTTTTCACATATTAATTTTCTGTTTTTCATGCTTTAGTATCATGTATTCATTAAATTTCTGTCGATCAAAGTGTTAGATGTATGTATGTTCATTTACTGCATTTCATTTTTCTGTTTCTTCATTTAGTTTTGTTATGTTTCTCATTCATTGCATGTTCTTGTTTTCTGAAGTTTTCTTGTTATTCAATTAATTTCTAGTTTGTTTTAAAACAATTCATTTCATTTTCTTTCTTTTGTTAAGTAAGCATTAGTTATTAGTTAAGTAACTGTTAGTTAATTGTTTTGTAATTAGTTAGTTGTTAGTAGATTTAATTAGAATTAGTTTTTAATTGTAATTAGTCATTTAGATGTCTTTTCTGATTTCTTTCTTATTTCTAGCATTGAATTAGTATAAACTGTGTTTAGTATAGTTTTTACTTCTTTCTCTTGTACTGCTCGTGTTCATTTTATTTGTGCAGGATAGCACAAACTGGAGCGAAAATGATTACGTGGCACGAAGTACGAAGAGTAGAAACTTCTTTTTACTTTTCAGTTTAGAATTAGGAATTTAATTGGGTTTGTAAATATTGCATTTTACACCCTCTGCGAAGGGTATTCATTTGTTGTAATAGTTAGTTGTTTTACTTTTCTTAAACATTTTACATTTCAATAATTCGGCAATAAAGATTAGTTTAGATTTGTGTACTTGAATACGATATATTCCCGTTCCCTGAGTTCGACCCGGTCTCATCCACTAGTGAGAACCGGTTTTTATTATTTGATGTCTGGTTTTCACATGTTTTTCATATAAAAATCTTTTCAAAATTACAACGATTTAAAAGAAGACATCAGATATGCATAGTGTTATATTACTTGCAGACATAGATCATTCAAGCAAATCAGATCATGTGCTCCTTGACCTTGCAGTAAATCAAATCTAACGCCCCCACCTTTTACCATAGACATGAGCAAAATTAAAAATAATAAGGGGCTGACCCAGATGGATAAGGATGATGATGATTGGGCAACAGTAAGGTCATAAACCCATCTATTTTAACCCAATGTACAGAACTACCATGACAAATCAAATGTAGAAAAGGCTAATAAGGAGTAATAAAAAAAACGATAAAATAGATAATGTAGCCAGCAAAAGGGCTAAAGTTCTTGTTGTCTGATGTGTATCAATAATGCTACACGCATATTGATAGCACATATCCTGCGTCAATAGTAATAGGAAAGACAGGGGATGGTAGTAGCACTCATAAGGAAAATAATAACATCAGAAATATTCAAATATTCTGATCAACAAGGAAGGATACGAAATAGGAAACCCACTGAAGAAAACAAGGAGAGAATGGCTTTTACCTTGGGCGAGTTTGGATTGCGCAAGAGGGGATTGAATGTTGATTTTCAGCTGCTGGACTGAAAAAAAATGAGAAGTAACCTGCTGGGCTGAAGGTGGATGGGGAAAACGATGGCTGGACTGAAGGAAAGGGGCAGTGCTGGATCTCTACGTCAAATGCCCTTTGCATCCAACAAGCAGGGATTGATTCCCTGCTGAGGCTGAAGGAAAGAGGGAGCAGCTGGATCTCCTACACCGTGTGGCTTGTTGCTGGGCTGAAGAAGAATGGGTAGAAGACACTGGCTGGAGTTTCCTCTGCTGGTGGGTTCAAGGAGATGCAGCCACCTGCTAGATCCCCTGCGGCTGGGCTGAAGTGGATGAGGAAACAACTGTTGGAGGTGGAAGAGAGTTCCACGCTGAGAAGGAAATACCTGGTAACTCCCTTGCTATAGGAATGAAAGACTCCCCTTTCAATCGGTCGGGCTCCTCCTGAGGAAAAGCTCTGCAATCAGAATGAAAGAAGAAACTTAATCCCCTCTCCTCCTGTGAATCAATAGCCTTCTTTTTAAAGACTTTCAGCCTCTTAAAGAAAAACGCAGTTTTGAGTTTCCGTTATGGTTTTTGAAATTTTTTGAAACCGATAATTGAAAATCAAAAGGGGCGCATCTTGTGTTTTTTTTTTCAAAATTTTCATTTCATTTACCTAAGTTTTAGGTAAAATGAAATTTATTATTATTATTTTTTTTTAGGGAAGTTCGGCTATGCCATTTAAGGTTGTTTTTAAAAAAAAAAAAAGTCTTATGCAAGCAAATAAATAAAAAGAAATAAAAAAATGAATAGTGAAATAAATGAGAGGCTTTTATGTAAATGCCACCTCAACCCACTTTTAAAATCCTTTTGCAAAATAAAGTTTTATTTTGTTTTGGCAAATCTTTTATTTTCAATTGGGGTGCCACATGTGTGTGGGCCCACTAACTAAATAAATAAATAAATAAATAAATAAATAAATAACATTAAGAAATTAAGAAGAATTTGCAAATTGGTGTGACTCCGGGTGGGTTCCTCTTGAAACTAAGAAACTTACTTGGGAATCTGAGTATGATGCTAGTTCAAAGGCGGGTCCCACTCCATTTATTTGAAAATAAAAACAGAAGAAATAACTTCTTTTTTTTTGGAATTTCAGGGCAAAAATATGGATAAAGAAAATAAAAAAAATTGTAAAGAGATTTAAAATCTTTTTGCAAAAGGTTTTGAGATAAAATCTTTAAAATCAATATCCAAATATCCAGATTATTTTCCTCAGAAAAACTTTTGTAATTAAAAATTCCTGGGGGTAAAATGGGAAAGATTGGCAATTTTGAAAACCCAGGGGTTTGAAATCAATTTTGAAAAGAGTGAAAACTCGAATCTAGATTGAAAAATTTGAAATCGAGAGTTTCTGGACCTCAAAATGACATGCTGTGCAGTGAAATGATATGAAATGTTCATGCAATGCTATGCAAAGACATGTTTCAAGAAATGCTACTCTGAGACAAGACTTGGAAATTCTAGCTTTTTATTCAGAAAAGGATTTTGAAAATTTGCAGTTTGAAGATGTTTCTGAACCTAAATATAAAAATTTTGAGGCTCAAGAATGAAATTTAGGACTTTCTGCAAGATTCAATCTCAGAAAATGACCATTTTGCCCTTCATTGCTTCCAGAGGACTGAAATATGATGATTGAGGGCGATGTCAAGAAGGTGAGTGAAAATTTGGGGTGTTTACAATGACCGAAAAATTTAGATAAACGACATCAAATAAAAGGAAAGAAACACAATATACATGTGATGGACATATTACGAAATGTAAAGCTATTCATCAATGTACAGAACACATACAAATAGAGACAACTGAAATAAAAATATTAAACCTGTGAAATGGGACCTTTGCAATCCCTTACGCTGGTGTGGAAGATTCAACTGGCGTACCAAATGAACAGAGAATAAATAACATAATTCTGCACATAACACATTGATCTCTGCCGACCAACAACATGAATATCAACCTCTGATTTTATTATTTTGGATTCAGTGCTTTAAACATAGGTACGCATCGAATCAATTCTTCCTCAAATCGAATTCTCAGTGAATCCGTTCCAGCAAATTGGCTTCAACGAGTGAATTCAGCCGATGAAGGAATAATGAGGGGATTTCTTATTGCAGAAATGTGCACGAAGACACACTCATTTGCTGCTCAGATGGACCATAGAGGGTCTTCCCAACAAACTCCCATATAGTAATCTTTACCTATTTCACCCTTTACTGTTTTGATTGACCGAATACATGAGATGCGCAGGGAATGGGGACACGTCATTGGCACCGGTCTGAAGCTAGAAAGCTTGCATGTTCGATGCCCCTCAATCAACCACAATGGATGCGCAAATTGATTTTGAGTTAAATCAAAAAGGGATTCACACATAACGAGTGTACAAAATCCAACAACTAAATGTTGGTATAGGATAGAGCACCATAACTCATGAGTGTAAGGGATATTGTAAAAGGGGAAATAGTGGTACAGATTGAAAACCCAGATATGAAATCGAAAAACAGAAGATAGCAATATGAAAAATAAGAAATCTGACATCGAAGAGAAGAGAGCCTCACACAAACAGGAAAACTGAATTTAAAAAAAAAAAAGAAATCAAGACCAAAGTAGCGATTCAATTGAGAAAATCAGGATGAGTTTCAAACTAATTACATAAGATCATTGAATCTAAGAGCATAAAAAAGGATGAAAATAAATAACTAAAAAAAATGTTGGAACCTGTTCGTTTCCTTGTTGCACGAGGGAAAGGTCGATGTTGCTACAAGCAATTCAACACATTCGATGGTGCATTGATGGGGTAAAAAAAAAGAGAAAATCAGAACAGATCAGAGAAAGTAGATGGGAGAGGCTCTTACCTGGATTGAGCTTCTATTGCTAGGTTGGCCTCCTTCAGTAGATGGGATGAAAACCAAAGGAATGCAGAGAGAAAAAGAAAATGGAGAAGGAAAAGAGGAAAACGGGGAAGATGCGAGAAGGAAGAAGAGGAAGATCCACTATGATGGGGTGAAGACGATGAAAGACCTCATTGAAGGGAAGAGGGGTGCAGGGGTGAAGAGGCGGTGTCGACCCCTCTTCCCCTTGCATCTTTTTATAAAGAAGGGGAAGAAGTTTCGAGAAAAGGGGTTTTGCGATAATGATCTGGGAAAATTTTAAAAATTCAGAAAAATGGTTGCTTTATAAGAAATTTTCAAAAAGAGGGTTTTGCTAAAACAACTTTTATAAAAATGTGTTTACTTAACCACTTTTCCGCATTTTTTTTATAATTTTCTATATATATATATATATATATATATATATATATATATATATATATTTGTTTTTTGAAAATAATAAAAAAAAAAGAAACTTTGAAATCTAAGGAAAAGAAAAAGGGGGTTAAAACTATCATATATATTTTTTTGCATTTTTAAGAAATAATCTAGAACGAGACTTTCTGAGCATTTGGACTCGATTTTTCTCAGAGAATGGGTTTAGGGGCAAACATGGATTATTTATAAAGTTTTGAAAAATTTGGGGTGTTCACAGATGCCCCTCTTTGCTACTAAGTCAGTTGAAAGCCGAGCTTAGTGGCAAAGAAAACACTCCAAATTTTGAAAAAATGCTCCAGTCAGCAGATCTAAACTGGGTGTGGAAGAATTTATTTTGAAAGATGTGGTTTCAGGCTCACAACCTTATCCTGAATGGTTTTGGAAAGACAAAATCCTTGAAAATGACATGACTGAATAATAGAAGATGAGGAAATCGTGACGGGACTTTGGATGAGAATCCCGAAATGGTAAAAATAAGAATTTTGATCAAGTCTAATGGGTGGGACAAGATACGCTTTTGGAATGATTCAGGTTTAGCCCTTAACCATGATGAGACGAAGATATATCAAGATGAATTGAATGAGGAAAGGAATACATGAGGACCTTGATGGGACTTTTTTTTTTGGAAAATGCCTCGTGAAATGAAGCTCAAGTAAAATCCTTTTTTGGATGGACATGCAAAGCATGGATTCCTCGATGGGAAGAGCCATGATGGGACTGGAAGAAAAACACCTCGTCAAAACGAGGAATCTCGTTGGAACGAGACTCAGGTTTAACCTAATGCTGAAAAGGAAGATACCTCATGGCATGAGGTTCAGGCTTAACCCTCAACCTGAAGGGGACGACCAAATGGTATCTTTGGACGAAGAAATCATGATGGGACCTTCAGAGTTTGGACAAACAAATCCGAAAGGGGTTTGCGAAATGAGGAAAATGGGGTTCTCTAAAGCTTGGAAAATGGATGATCTTTGGCGTCTCATCGCTGAGACTAAAATAGCTTTTGAAATCAATGACCTCTCGCAGAAAGTACAAGTTTTGACCCTTAACCTGAGTGGGAACGACCATACGGATTTCTTAAATGAGAAAAACTGTGATAGGACAGGAAGAGATACTTCAACTGAATGAGGTAACACTTTTAGAAAATATAAACAACGATAGGTTGCATCAAAATGAATATTGAATACTTATTTCATTCTTGGAATAGCTAGAAAATTTTGCCAATAAGATAAAATTGTAGTTGATTCAAATGTTTGAAAATATGCACGTATGTGCAAAAGACATTTTCTCTTTTACCTAGAGTATTTCCTCCAACAAGGTTAACTCCTCGGTTTTAAGAGTCAAATTCAAAATTTTAGCGCTGATGATTTTCTTCAAGGAAGCTATCCATTTCCTAGATATGAGAAGATAAAAAATATTTTTAATTTCATAAAAGCTAGTAGTGAAAAGATATTGATAAAAGAATTTTGCATGAGAAAAGATGACTTATGGCAATTTTGGCAGTTTGATATCTGGGTGTTTTCCCATGATGATCCTTTTGCACTCTTTTTGAGTTATTGAACTTTCTCGGGTTTTTACATCATCCTTCATCTCGATGTGTCCTGACTTTTCTCTCTTTTTCGGGAAAGGGTACGTCACAAACTCCTTCATGTTTTTATCCTTCTTTTATCTCAGGAATTCTATTGATGATATTGGCTCAGAAGGTCTTTAGATAATAGCATAAATCAAATATCTTTTAGGGTTTGTCGGTAGGTTCATCACACTCGCCTTCATCTTGACGGTGATCTGAACTTTCCCTGGAAGGATCCATCACAAACTCCTTCATCTCGAAGATGATCCAGATCTTATTTTGCCCCGGGGGTCTAGCTCTCATATTTGTCTTCATCTTGACGACGGTTGCGAGATCCTTTTTTGCAGATATTTGATTGCAACTTTAAATGAATGAGAAGATATGGGTGGAGTGGATTCTTTTTATAGTTCAAGATATTTCCACTGCCTGATTGTCAGATAGTCTTCCTTAAACATGCGCCATAGCCATGATCAATATCAATTTGGTTCTGGCTTTTCAACATCATTGAATGTTTATTTCACTAATCATATCGAGGATATTTCTTTCATCCTTTTGGTTGATCAACAGGGAAAAGATTTGAATTTTATCCCTTTTTCGCAAAAAGTTTCATCTTTTTGGAAAGAATACTGGAGGTAATCTAAGGTAATTCTTTTGTGCAATAAAATGTTTGGAATCAACACATGCTTTTAGCAAAATTGGCAAAGTTTTCACAAATTCTTTGTGAAATAATCACTCAGTATAGATTTGGATGAGACCTTGAGCTGAATCTTTGATTTTGGAAATTCTGACCAGTAAAAACTAGGACCTTTAAAATACATGACCAGCGAAAGCTAGATCCTTTGAAATACATGACCAGCAAAAGCTAGAATCTTTGAAATACATGACCAGCAGAAGGTGGAACCTTTGAAATACATGACCAGCAGAAGCTGGAAACCTTTGAAATACATGACCAGCAAAAGCTGGAACCTTTGAAATACATGACCAGCAAAAGCTGAAACCTTTGAAATACATGACCAGCAAAAGCTGGATCCTTTGAAATACATGACCAGCAAAAGCTAGAACCTTTGAAATACATGACCAGCGAAAGCTGAAACCTTTTGAAATACATGACCAGCAAAAAGCTGGAACCTTTGAAATATATGACCGGCGAAAGCTGGAACCTTTTGAAATACATGACCAGCAAAAAGCTTGAACCTTTGAAATACATGACCAGCAAAAGCTGGAACCTTTGAAATACATGACCAATGAAAGCTGGAACCTTTTGAAATACATGACTAGCAAAAAGCTGGAACCTTTGAAATACATGACCAGCAAAAAGCTGGTACCTTTGAAATACATGACCAGCAAAAAGCTGAAACCTTTGAAATACATGACCAGCGAAAGCTGGAACCTTTTGAAATACATGATCAACGAAAGCTAGAACCTTTTGAAATACAAGACCAGCAAAAAGTTGGTACCTTTGAAATACATGACCAGCAAAAAGTTGGTACCTTTGAAATACATGACCAACAAAAAGCTGGAACCTTTGAAATACATGACCAGCGAAAGCTGGAACCTTTTGAAATACATGACCAGCAAAAGCTAGATCCTTTGAAATACATGACCAGCAAAAGCTGGATCCTTTGAAATACATGACCAGCAAAAAGCTGGATCCTTTAAAATACATGACCAGCAAAAGCTGGATCTTTTGAGAATACATGACCAGCGAGTTGCTGGATCCTTTGAGATATATCAAATTTTGGGAGATTTAAGTCAGAACTTGAATTTTGTAGAAGAGAAGACTTCGATTAGAAGACTGAATTTAGAAAGTTACCGGTGCGAGGACTGAATTGTTCAAATGAACTCAATATACAATTGAAAAGTTTGAGAAATAACCAGTGCAAGGACCGGGTTTTAAAGATGAGCTCGATTTTCAAAAAGAATTTAGAAATCAAAGATCCTTGGTGAAAATTAATGGACCATCATAGTTTAGCTGTATGTGGTCCGCTTTCAGGATTTATCCCTTTATCCTGAACGGGGAAGGAAGGAAAGAAATACTTCGTTAGCAAAAGGCATCAGGTTTATCCCTTAATCTGAAAGGGTAAAGAAGGAATTTTTAAGAGAATAAACCTGAAGTTTTAAATTTGGAATGGGTTAGCCGGAAGGCTGTATTTTTGGAAGAAGGTCCCACCTGGCAGTTGGGCTTTTTGAAAAAAGAAGAGAGTCCGAGTTGGAACTCGGATCTTCAAAACAAAAGATAAAAGAGAAATTTGAGTTGAAAATTTTGAAATTTCGACGCAACGATTGGTTCCAACACGAGCATTGGATCCAAAAGGAAGTTCAAGTCAGAACTCGGATCTTCAAACGAAAGAATAAAGGGAAAAGCCCGAGTGGGAACTCGAATCTTCAAAATAAAAGATAAAGGAGAAATTTGATTTGAAAATTCTAAATTTTGACACAACGATTGGTTCCAACATGAGCATTGGATCCAAAAGGAAGTCCAAGTCAGAACTCGGAACTTCAAACAAATGAATAAAGGGAAAAGCCCGAGTGGGAACTCAGATTTTCAAAATAAAAGATAAAGGAGAAATTTGAATTGAAAATTTGAAATTTCGACGCAACGATTGGTTCCAACACGAGCATTTGATCCAAAAGGAAGTCTGAGTCAGAACTCGAAACTTTAAACGAAAGAATAAAGGGAAAAGCTCGAGTGGGAACTCGGATTTTCAAAATAAAAGATAAAGGAGAAATTTGATTTGAAAATTCAAAATTTCGACGCAACGATTGGTTCCAACACGAGCATTGGATCCAAAAAGAAGTCCGAGTTGGAACTCGGAACTTCAAATGAAAGAATAAAGGGAAAAGCCCGAGTGGGAACTCGAATTTTCAAAATAAAAGATAAAGGAGAAACTCGAGTTTGGAAACTCGAATTTCTGAAGAGATGATTGGTTCCAATACAAGCATTGGATCCAAAAAGGGAGCCCGAGTCAGAACTCGGGTTTTCGACAGAAAGTTTTTAATCAGAAGATTGAGTTTTGAAAATTCGCCAGTGCGAGGACCAGATCTAGGATTGAGAATGACCATTTCGAGGACTGAATTATTTGATTTGCAATAAAGAAGACCATCATAGTTGATTGTATGTGGTTTGATTTTCAGGATTAACCCCTTATCCTGAATGGGGGAAGAATAAAATTTGAGAAGGACTGATGAAAAGAGATAGCAAGTGGTGGAAGATTTGAAGAAAAATCAAGAAAATTTGATGAAAATTAGTTTTTGTAAAAGAATTTTCACAGGCAGCATTGTTGCTCCTATGAGGGGTTTCAGAATTATCCCTTATTCTGAATGGGAAGGGAATAAAATTTGGCTAAAATTGATAAAAGGCTTGATAATGAATCGAAAGAATCGGCAAAATTTGATAAAGAAATAAAAATTGATAAAATTGGATAAAGAATAAAATTTTGATAAAGATTTGACAGAGATTAATGGAGCTTTAAGAGATAAAGAAAGACATTCAGGACTATCCCTTATCCTGAAGAAAGAAGGACCTCGTAGGACGAGGTTTCAGGTTTATCCCTTAAACTGAAGGGGAAAGAATAGGATAGATAATTTTGACGAAATTGATAAAAGGTTGATAAAGAATCAAAAGATTTTGATAACAAAAAGGGATAAAGAATCAATAAAATTTGATAAAATTAGTAAAGAATAAGAAATAATAAAGAATTGACAAAGATTGACAAAGATCTGGTAGAATTTGGTAGGAATTTGGTCAGAAAACTGAAGATACTTGGAAGACGAAGAAAGATTTCAAGATTATCCCTTATCCTGAAGGAAGAAGGACCTCGTGGGACGAGGTTCAGGTTTATCTCTTAATCTGAGAGGGAAATTTTCAGGTTTATCCCTTAACCTGAGTGGGAAAAATGAAGGAAAAAGGAATACCTCATGGGAAAGAGGCATCAGGTTTATCCCTTAACCTGAAAGGGTAATTGAAATAAGAATTGACAAGAAGAGTTAATGGATGAACAAATAAAATTTAATAAAAAATTGATAAAGATGAATAAAACTGATAAGACTGAAAGAGGATTTGATAAATGAAAAATTTGATAAAAGTTGAGACAAAGAGTTTGTTTGATCCTGCTTGCATGTGGGATCTTTAAAGAATATGAGAAAAATCATTTTTGGAAAGAGGATTAACCGTGAGAAGAATGATCAGCGTGAGAGTTGATCTTTGAAAAAGAAATCAATCACGAGAGATCATCATGAGGGTCAATTTTTGAAGGCAATGGTTTGAAAACCTAATTTTTTGGAAAATAAGATCAACACGACGGTTGATTTTTGAATGCAATGGTTTGGGACCCATTTTGTTTTTTGGAAAATATGATCAACACGTGGATTGATCTTTGAATGTAATGGTTCGAGACCAATTTTTGGAAAATATGATCAACACGAGGGTTGATCTTTGAATGCAATGGTTCAAAACCAATTTTTGGAAAATATGATCAACACGAGGGTTGATCTTTGAATGCAATGGTTCGAAACCAAATTTTGGAAAATATGATCAACACGAGGGTTGATCTTTGAATGTAATGGTTTGAAACCAAATATTGGAAAATAAGATCAACGCGAGGGTTGATCTTTGAATGCAATGGTTTGAAACCAATTTTTGGAAAATAAGATCAGCGCGAGGGTTGATCTTTGAATGCAATGGTTCGAAACCAAATTTTGGAAAATAAGATCAACACGAGGGTTGATCTTTGAATGCAATGGTTCGAAACCAAATTTTGGAAAATAAGATCAACACGAGGGCTGATTTTTGAATATAATGGTTGAAAACCTATTTTTGGAAAATATGATCAACACGAGGGTTGATTTTTGAAAAAGGTTAGACTAAAATATTTTGAACTTTTCGGTTATCATGTCGAAGATTTTGTAGAAACTTTCAAAATATTATGATTTTAGAAGGACCCTCATAGGCAATATCATTTCTCTCATGAATGATGTCAGGATTATCCCATTTTCTGAAAAGAGCAGGAATTTAATGACAAAGAAAATTTTTGAAGTGAAAAAGGTGCCCCAATATAGCGAAAGAAGTAAGATTTTAACACAAAGATATAAAGGAAATTGACATTCTCATTGATAAGCAAAAAAAACTGAAAACAAGACTCGGATATTTACAAGTACGTGATAAAAAGGATCACAAAAGATTGTGGCTTAGTTGCCCCTATAAGATGATTGCTAAAAGAAAAGGAGAAAAGCAGAGAAACTTTGGCATCATTGGTTCTGGTCCGGAAATAACTCGATCAAGACTGCAGGTTGTTTCACTTCTTCTTCTTGTACCAAAAGCCCTTTGTCAATATAGTCCTGTACAATATTTTTGAGGACGAAACATCGTTCTGTATCATGCTCTCTTGCTCGATGAAACTTGCATAAGCAATCTTTCTATTTCCCCTTGGTGACAGAAGGATCACCCTTCCTTGGGAGTTTGATCATGTCTTTCTCGAGCAGGTATCTGAGAACTTCTTGGATTGGCTGACCTAGTGGGGTAAGCTCGCGATCATAACCCTAACCATCATGCTTCATTTTCCTCTGCTTGCTTGACTTCTGCTGAGTGCTGACCCCTTTCTGGGAGCTGGACTGGGCTTGCATGGTTAGGAGATCTGGATGCTTTTCTTCTTCATTTTTGACAAAGAGATTCTTATCAAGGCAGTATTGAACGATATTCTTGAAGACAAAGCAATGCTCAGTGTCATGCCATGTTGCCCGATGGAACCTGCAGAATTGGTCTATATATTTTCCCATGATTGTGGAAGGGCTGGCGGTCTTTGGGAGCCTGACTAATCCGTTTGACAACATGTATTCGAGGACTTTGTCGAGCGGCTCATCTAAAGGAGTGAAATTTTGATCCTTGCTCCAATCCTTGCGCTTCGGTCCTTCCTGCTTTTTTCCTTTTTGCTGATGACTGTTTTGAAGAAGTCTATCATGGTTTTCATAACATTTTCCTCTTTGACCTCTATACTCTCCCAGGTTGCTGCCCCTGCTAGCTTTAGAGTTTCCTGCAGTGTTGTCGCTGTGTTCATTCATGGGGAAGGTGATAGGTGTCTCTCATTCGATGGTAGCTTTTCCGCAACTGGCTTCAGGTTGCTCGGATAATATCTCAACCATCATCTTTTTGAATAACCGATATATAGCGGTATCAATTTCACTTTTGTTGTCCTGAACTCCCTCTCTGACAAACTTTTGAGAATCCATTCCTTACTCTCTGCTTGTAACTGAGAGGTTAGAGTAGTGCAATCTTTGATCTTGACTGAGTCAATCGATAATGCCAATGCTCTCTGTAGAGCAAAAAAAGGGGGGGGGGGGGGGGGTTAGAAAAGATCTTGGAAGAAATTTTAATAAAGGAAGAAATCACAATCTGACAACGAAAATAACCCATTACGAGGGATCGGGTTGTCACCAAAATTTGCGACAACCGCATTATTTTTCTATGAGAAAGAATAATCATTTAGAATATGAGCAAATGTTAATTTTGGAAAGGACATCTCTTGACAAAGGAGGTTTTATTACAAAAGAGGGTAAGGAATAAAATTTAGAAGATGCACTTAAAGAAAGAATTTTGAAAATGGATGGCAAAGATTTAAAATTTGAGGAATTGCAGGCAGAATCAAAAGAATTTGAAGAAATTATAAGAAGAAAAAGAAAAGTACACCTGGGTTTTAAAAACAAAGAGGAAATTTTGAATAATATATACCCAGGGTTTTGGAAAATATAAGGAACATAAAATATCATACAATCACAGATGTACAAACAAGGATGCACAAACAACACTCCCTAAAGGCTGACTCTAAGTGCAATATTTTGAAATGGCTGATAGGACCTTAATTCTAACTCTAAGGTTCAGATCATCTGATTCCAATTAAGGTACGTCGATATACTCAAGCCGAAGCTCGAAGTACGTGGCATAAAAATATTTCTCCAGTTCTAAGGTAATGGCTTCCCAACATTCTTCAGCACCTATCGATATACCTCAGACTATAGCACTTAGGTACGTGGTAGGGGGCACGAACCCAAATAAGTGGACCAGTTGTGAGGCTCTCTCCCGAACTATGGTTCAGTGAGACAACCCAGCAACGTGAAGACCAGGACAATATAGGTAGGAATGTTTTCAAAAACATGTTCAACATGCAAGAAATCAGATGGCTCTAATGCAAGCCCTAAAGAGATAGATTTAAATGAAAAGAAGCACACACTTGCATACATTGTTTACATTCAATCCCTAGAATTGAAGAGAGTTGTATTTCAGACCTAAGTCTAATGTGAACATGAAATAATCTCTTCAATATGGTCCTACCAAACCATACTTAAATCCTATATGCAATGATGTCAGCTAGGACAGAGTCTAGGCTCCTAAGGTTTGCATGGAAATGAAGCAGACATTTGTAGGATAAATTCTTATATAATATCAAAGCAAGGCGAAAGGCATAGATCCAACCGGACGAAGACGAGTCCCATCACGGTCGCCAAATACTGTGATCATCGCAAAAATTTTCCTCTCTTGGTATTTCTCTCTCTTCCTTCTTTATTCCTTTCCAATCCCTATTTTCTCCTTTTTGAAGGGAGAAAATAAAAGTCAGAAAAGAAGAGAGAAGGGAAGAGAAAAGAAAAAAGAGAGAGAAGAAATCTTCTGTGAAGGTCTCACTTGATCTTAATTTTGAAAATATTTAAGAAAATAACTCGCCTCCGTTTTTGAAATATTTGCGGGAAAAATCAAGAGACGGGATTCGCTCGTCGGTACGAGGTTCAACCGTTCCTGACGCCTTTACCAGAAGTAATCGAACCAAGGATCGAATCTATGCCTTTTTGCTTTGCTAAAAGATTATCTAAGAATTTATTCTAAGTCTAAATGCACAAAGAATCATGCTTGTGCAATGCAAGGATGCATGCTCTTTTGAAAATAATGATTTTGGAAATCTGAGACTTTCCAAGTGAAAATGTGATAATGAAATGAAGAGATGATCTCTGAATAGTAGATTTTAACTTAGAACTCGAGATAGATCAGGAAAAGATATTTGGAGGTTCTAGGTCTTTGAAAAAAAATCAAGTTTTGAGAATAAATCTTGACTTTTGAACAAAATGCTTTGAAGTTGAGATAATAAGGTAAAGGAAATGAAGTTTTAAAGTTAGAAATGGATTTTGGTTTTAGAATTTTAAACTTGGATTTTAGGAGAGGAAATGAAATTTGAAAATGGAATTGGATTTCAGATTCGAAGTTTGAAATCAAAATGAGATTTGAGAAATCCAAATTGAGTTTGAATGATAGAATTGGTTTTTAAGAAATAAAGATGGGATATGAGAAATGGAATTGATTTTTAGGAATCAAGATAAACATGGATTTAAAATCTGGCATCCTAAGTGGATTTGGATCTAAAGTATGGATTTCTAAAATGGAATTTGAATCTGAAATCTGAGATCCAAGATGGAATTGGATCAGAAATCTGAGATCCAACATGGAAGTTGAATTCTGGATCCTAAATGGAATTGGATCCAGGATCTAGAATCCAAGATGGAATTTGGATCTGAAGTCTGAGATCCAAGATGGAAGATTGTATTTGGAAATCTAAATCCAAATTGAGTTCTAACTTTGGATTTAGAAAGCCCAAATGGGACTTTGGAAGATGGATCTGGATTTTGAAAATCCGGATTGAATTTCAAACTTTAGAAAAGAATCGAACTTTGAGATTCAGAATCAATCTCAAACTTTGATTTTGAATTTGAAGATAAGAAGATGAATCAGAAACTTTAAAGTTTAAATTGAACCTTGAAGTTTGAATTTTGATTTGGAAATTGAAGTTTTGAATATAACATAAATTGGAAATTTCAAAGTCAATTTGGACTTTCAAATCGAATTTTGAATCTTGAAAATGAGACAAAATTTGGATTTGAAATAAAAACTTGAAGAAAGATATTCAAAATCACTTGGGTTTTTGAAAAAGAATTTTGAAAATATGATGCAATTCTATCCTAAATGATGAATGAATTTAAAGAATTTTGAAATTGGATTTGAAAATCCTATTTTATTCTTTAAGTGAATTAAAATAAGATTGAAGATATAATACATCCCTGACTATGGCCATTGAATGTATTATATAATAATCACATTTAAATTCAGGTGAAGAATAAAATATATTTTGGTGCTTTTATAAAGTTTAAAATGAAATTAACTCTCAATATATCCTGACTATGGCCATTGATATATATTTTGAGCTAATTTTAAATTAAACTCTAATAAAAGAAGAAAATATTTGAAAATATGATGATTTTTTAAGAGGATCCAGTGTGGATCCAGTGTTATTCTATAAAACATAAGAATCCTAAGCATTGCCCACATTTTGACTATGGCCATCAATGTGAGTCATTTGCTTAGGATTAATTACCTCTCATTGGAATGGTGTACGTGCCATTCGTGTTCCCATTTGTGAAATTTTGAAATAAAAGAGAAAATGATATAAAACAAGCAATTTTAGAGGATGTACATGCTCATACATTCTAATCTAGTGCTGAAAATGTAAATATTTTCACTATATCTAGCTATTACAAGTTTGGGAATACAAAGAAATAATAAAATCCTAAATCTAAAGAAATTTCAATAATTTCTGAATATTTCCTGCAAAACACTTAGTTAGCATAAAGTGAGAGGGAAATGGAAATGGCAAAATATTTACATTGAATCTAAGGGTGCCAATAATTTAGATAGACATACCTAAATAGGTATTCATATTCAATTAAGAAAAGAATGCATATAAGGGTTGGAATATGAGATGCAATGGAAATGTATATGAAGAGCTATGAGAATGCATGCCGAATATGGTGTTTTCAATGCTTAACAATAGCAATCTGATCTGCTGTAAATCAAATGTGTAGATTAACCGTTTATCTTTAATAATAGCAAATTGATTTGTTGTAAATTACTCAATGCGTTTTGATCATGTGAATACTAGCAAAGTTAACTGATTTTTGTGACAACATACACAAATGACTCTAGCACAGCATTATTAAGATGGTTATCAAACAATATGACCACATTCAGGTACTTTTCAAACTACATCCTTCACTATTCAGAAAGTTATCAAGTTTTCAATGGCATCTAAAGATTAAACTAAAATTTACGACCGGGTGATGTATCAGTCAGGTCATAGTCGACTCTTCAATTTCTAAACTAAGCAATTCAGCTGCTGTTTACAGACACAATGACTCCCATGTTAAAAAAAAGGGAGAATGATCTCCTTTAAACTATAAGTGTTCCATCTGTTATCTCTAGCCTAGGTGGGCACTCATGTTTCATTAGAACTCATGTCTGGCTGTATGCAAAATTTGATACATGACATATAACCAAAAGGAGGTCTAGAGCCTATATATACAAAAAAAATGGCTTCATGTCAGAACAAATCCTTGGGAATTTTGGCTGCCTTAATCGAGATGAAGTGAACTCATCCACTGCAAGCATTGTACAACTCCTTCTGTCAATGGCATACTTGGCAAATTTGGCTCTGACATGGGGATTGAGCTGAAGGGTGATAGCTTACCAATGTGAGGGCGATGCTAACATATGAAGATGGAGTGATGAGTGTAAGTAACGAATATAGTGCAAAGTGAGGCAAGTGTAGGTGAATGCTTGTTGTGGCAGGTAAGTATAGGTTAATATGTAGTTGAATATGCAACAATGACTATGTTGTAGGTGGGAGGACAAAGAAAGGGTGAGGTATAACATGTTATGAATACAACCACTAAATATCAATATAAAATATACAATAATAGCACAGAAAATGATGGAAAATGTATATAATAACAAGGCAAACACCAGTGGAAGCTATGCTCAGGTTTTTAATTCTTGAGTTACCATGACATTCTAAATCAACAAATCACGTGTTTCCTTACAAACCAGCGACTTAGTGGTCGATCAACAAGCGGGTATCAAATCAAAGACCAAATTTTGAATCAGTAGATAATGTGTTGCACAGTGGTGCGGTTGAATAGTAACTTCTGCAGGGATTGAATAACTGAATGTGGATGAGATGACAAAAAATATGGAGGTGAGTTGAGGGGATGTGCAAATAAAAGAGTTGAAGGTGGTGTTATGTAGTGGAAATAAAAAAAATGGTGATCTAATGTTGTGAAGTGATGATAGAGGATTGACATTGGATGAAACGCATGCTCTGCGTATTATTGAAATGGAGATGCAGCTGTGGGTGGAAAAATTACAATGAGTGACATTACTGTAGATGGCACGATAGCTGGGATACATTGTGTTGTGTAATAAGTAAAGTGAGAATGGATTGACAAGGGATTGTGGCAGTTATGATTTTCACAAATCTGATATATATTTCTATTCTGTAGAGGATCTCTAACATGGAGCTACATAAATGCTCAAATCAGAACAAGATATATCATATGACCTCTTATTTGGAAATAAATGTGTGCATAGTACAAGAAGCAAGCAGAAGGAATTAGTCATTTGTTAACCAACACTGGTCAATATCCCCAATAGTTATTTCGAGCTTCACCTGATGAAAATCCAGAAGGCACGTGACTTGACTGACACCCGTGTGCAAAGGGAAGTGTGAGCTTTTGTCATTCCTTCCGCTTTCATCATTTTGGCCCCATCATCTTCACCAATAAGCTAAGGATTTACAGGATAATGGACAAGGAGCTACACCCATTGGAATAACAATGAAGGTTGATTCCTTGTATACTTAATACAACAACTAAAGAGTATAATGCAGGGGAAAAGGAACATCAGTATAGATTGGCATCTGTATGATTGAGACAAGAATCTGATGAAAATATCAACCATGAAACCTCTGACCTGGAACTCCTATACTTTATCCCTTGTACAAGCTGAAGTATAGTAATTTCCTCATCACAGGGAATGAAATTAAATTGTTGGAGGGCCCTCTTTTGCTTAATTCAGAAATGGTTCCGTGAAATCGAACTCGCACTGGAGGTTTTCTATATCACCTTTGCTGCAAAATTGAGAAAAACAGATTAAATCCAACTGAAATGATATTGCTAAAAAAAAAACCCATTGCGGACCTGCGTCTTCTTTAGGTAAAATTAGTCCACAAGCTAACATAGAAAAAAAATATCTATCTTAAGCTTTTGTGGGCTGGGCCATTCCTATCTATCAAAAGAATTGATTCTTACCTGTGCATCTGATATACTCTTCAACAGGATGTTGTGTACAGGGGCTATTACAAATGTATGTACATGCACAGGATGCAAGTGTAAAAAAAAAAGGGTGAAGGTATAGCAATAGGTGGTGCAGGGTATGCTGCTGGAGAGTGCTGTGATGTGGGGAATATTGTGACATGGTGACAATGTGCTGAAGATGAAATGATAAGCACCCATAATGTAAGAAATGCAACTACAGGTACAGGTATAAAACAGCAATTGCAAATGCAATAACAGATCATTTTCTGCAAGAATGGTTCCATCAATGACGGACGATTGGCTTTGGCAATAGTGTTTCGATGTATTGATTTCAGCATAGGTTCATTGGCAAGTTGCCAGAACCATGAATCGTCAACCAGCAATCATCCACTCTGATGCACTCTGTCAGATCCACTCTGAAATTGGAAACGTAAATTGTGCCTCTGATCTTGGGATCAAACAACAAGCTAAGCATGACATATGTGAGCAGCAGATGTAATGGATATTAGCAACATACATGTTTTCATCATTCATCTTTCCATTTATTGGCAGGTGGCAGGATTGATGAGGGAATGTTAAAATGCTTCAATCAGATCTTCTCAGCATTCATCACCTATTCAAGCATCTTCAGAATTTCTAAATTTGATAACCCAGCTACTTTTTCACTCAGCAGTTTAAGCACATGATTGAACCTCTCAGTGTAGAGGTTAACCATCGGCTGAAGGATCTCATAACAGAGTAATCTAACCAAGTAGAGCCAGCATCTACCATGATTACCATCCAAAAGGAAACCAATTATCTGGAATGGTTCCAGAAGGCCTGTGGGTGCCAAAGATCAAGCAGATACAGGGACCTTATTTTGAAATCTTCTGTGGGTACAGGTCCTGAACAGTGAAACTATACAGATGAGCAATGACAGATGGATGATGAATATCAGAATGCAACCTAAATAAATTCATGACCGAAAAATTTAGATAAACGACATCAAATAAAAGGAAAGAAACATAATATACATGTGATGAACATATTACGAAATGTAAAGCTATTCATCAATGTAGAGAACACATACAAACAGAGACGACTGAAATAAAAATATTTAACCTGTGAAATGGGACCTTTGCAATCCCTTACCCTGGTGTGGAAGATTCAACTGGCGTACCAAATGAACAGAGAAGAAATAACATAATTCTCGACATAACACATTGATCTGTGCCGACCAACAACATGAATATCAACCTCTGATTTTATTGTTTTGGATTCAGTGCTTTAAACATAGGTACGCATCAAATCAATTCTTCTTCAAATCGAATTCTCAGTGAATCCGTTCCAGCAAATTGGCTTTAACGAGTGAATTCAGCCGATGAAGGAATAATGAGAGGATTTCTTATATGCAGAAATGTGCACGAAGACACACTCGTTTGCTGCTCAGATGGACCGCAGAGGGTCTTGTTATCATCACAAAATTTTACTTTTTCGAGTCAAACTGACCTTTGAAAAAGATTTTGAAAATAACTCACCTCCGTTTTAAAATGCGGGATAATTCCAAAGAATGGGACTCGTCTGTCGGTACGAGGTTCAACCGTTCCTGGCGCCTTTACCAGAGGTAATTGAACCAAGGATCAATAGTATACTTAACTTTATTCAACTTGTCTAAATCATGTTCTATTTCCTAAATGTACAAAGAATCAGGCATGTGCTATGATTTTATAAAAATGCATATTTGAAAAACATGATGCTTGATTTGAATATTGAAAAATATTTGGCGATTCTTGAAAAAGATGTCACTTGAAAAATCGTGAATCATGTTGAAAGAACACTTTTGAGGAAAGTGAAAATCGATTTCTGAAGAATCCAGAGGTTTTTGTGAAAATCAATTTTGAGAAATGTGAAATTACTTTGGAAAACTGGATTTCTTTGAATTCAAACTTTGAATTTGAAAATATAACTTAGAAAATCGAATTTGGAACTTGGGAAATACTTGAAATATCATTGGCAAATCAATATTTTGAGAAAATTGATTTTTTTGAATAAGACTTAGAAAAATTTGAGAAAACTAATTTCTCTGAATTGAAATTGAAATTTGTAAATGCATGAATTGAATGAATATGGATTTGAAATACTTGATTTTAAGGAATTGAGGAAATCCTTTTTGTATTTTTGAGAAATGCAGTGCATTTTAGAAGTTAGCCTAAGAGTGTAGGCTGAATGTGGCTAATACGAAGATTACAAATTTGGGTCTCATTCGTATTCTGACTATGGCCATAAATACAAATTCCACCAAGTTTGTCAACTCCATAAGAGCTAGTGCACGTGCTATTCGTGTAGACCATAGTGAATTGGCAAAAATATGAATGAATTGGCATACATAGCAGTTATATATCAAAGCTTAAAACTATATGCAATCCATCCTATTCTATGCAGGAATTGAAATTCTTATTCCAAATTTACATTTAATTTACATCACTAATTGAATTTAAATACAGAAAAATAAAGGAAAGTAAAGTCTTCAATGTTCCTGCAAAACTAGAAAACTTTGTTAGTGAAGATATGTTGGCTTTTCTAGATTTATCCAGCAATATCTGGAAATTGCTGGATTTTACTAGATATAAGCCTTTTTGCCATGATTCCCTTAAATCAAAATAATGAAATATGAAATAAGATTGAATAAATAAGGAAGATAAGATCTGAAATTTCGAAATTGGGGTCAAAATGACCAAAATACCCTTAATAACAAGACTATAGCCTTAAAATTAGGGTTTTCAGAAAGATATTTGGTAAAATGCAACTTTTGAAATCCAAATAAGAATAAATTGAACTAAGTATGATGTGAAATGATGTGAAATGATTAAAAATGTGAAAATTATGGTTTAGAATTTCGAAATTTCGGTCAAATGACCAAATTACTCCTGATAGCAAGACTATGGCCTTGAAATCAGGGTTTTCTGAAATAGATTTTGATAAAACTTGAGATTTATAATGGAAATAAACACAAAATCAAACACGAAACACCCTAATATGATTCTAAAAATTAACAAACCCTAAAAACATGAAATTACACACGAAAATCAAGAAATATCCCAAATATCATGATTTTGGCAGTGTTTTTGGATCTTTCAGGTACCCTGTTTTATAATTTGATCTATTTAGACATCAAATGAATTTTAAATTACATGAAAATTGGCACAGACACTTATTATAACCCTAAACTCATATTGGAATTGCAAAAATATTTTTTTTGACATTATTTTAATCCGAAAATTGCATTAACAACCTAAAATAAGCTATTTTTAACCTAGGTCACAAACCAGTTTCAGAGTTAGACCCGAATCAGGGAACAATCTTCCATGAAAACTTTTGAATTTTTACATAGGAAAACTAGACATAAAAGTAAAGGTTTTTCTTTTTAAAGATCGGAAAAATCATCTTCGGTTAGGGAGAAACCCTTCCGGCAATCTGAACTAAAATCTAACAAATCTAACAGGGGTTAAAACAGCTACTTCAGATTGAAAATACAGAAATAAATAGCAAACCTAATCAAACAATTCGGAAATTTTAGAAGTAAACTTTAGACAAAAAAATAATGAAACTCCTTTTTTACAGATCATGAATCGGATCTGTGGTTTGAGATCTATGGTTATTACAAGTCTGATTAGGGTTTTGGTAAACCCTAACGAGTTTTAAATTTAAAATCTGACTCTCTGTCAAAGGAAAAATACTAAACAGAGGCCAAAAATTACCAAAATTTAACAGTAAATAGTTAATTTCAACATGAATCCACAACATTTTACGGATCTCAAATCGTATATAGGATGAGAAAAATATTATAACAACAAGCTACCTCTTGAATTTAAATAACGATTTTAAAGATTGAAAATCCCGATTTGATGTCTGATTTTTCTGACAGGGTTCCCGAATTCCAAAACCTCTGATGTTTTTACAGTAGTTCAATCATATGCATGTATCACATATAAAAAAATCAGGAATTAATAGTAAATATTTCAATCCGAAACAGCATGCTCTTTTATGTTCTAAACTAAAAGCACACAGAAATCTAATAAAATCTAATAAATCATGCTTTAACTAATGAAAATAATAAAACAAATACTAAAACAGTAAAACAAAAATTATTTCTATGCTGGAAAACATATAATAAACATGAACAAACAAAGAAATAAATAAAACTTAGGGAATCAATGGCTGGGATTTGATTTTACCTTTAAAAACATGGATTTAACCCATTAAAAGGGTAAATCTCATGATTTATTGGTTAATAACATGAAAATCGATACAATATTTGATTCTAACAGATTAGAATCCCTTTAAACACCATAAAACAGAGTTAGATCACTTTCTTGAACCTCTCTTTAGGTTCTTGGACTTCAATTCTTGGTTTAATCCATGGAATAGATGATATTAATGGCTAAAATTGATTTACAACTATTAAAAACATTAAATAAAAGCTAAAAACAAAAAAATAATTACCTTGAGGTGGCTGCAATGGAGGAGGGGCTGTAGAGGAGAGAGAAGCTCCAAGAATCCAAGGAGAGAGAGTTGTGAAAATCGTCCCCCTATAGCCCTCTATTTATAAAAACTTTTTAGGTTAAAAATGAAGAGTTTTAAAAATTTTGGACTTCTAAAGGGGGGGGGGGGATTTTTGTAGAGGATTACCTATATACCCCTAGTCTAAATTATCCTAATTAATTCCTAATTAACCCCTAACTAATCCTAAAAAGCCCCCAAATGTGGTGCCACTTGGCATTTTTCCACATTTGGTTTTTAAAGTTTTAAAAAACCCTCTAAAAACACTAGTTTAAAAACCAAACTTTAAAAATGAATTTTCAAAATAGATTTTGACTCTTCTAAACTTCTAAAACTAACCAAGACACTGACTAAGACTAAGCTAACCTTGACTTTCTCAAATGTGGCGCCACCCCGAGTGGGCCCTACTTGAGTTTTTAAAGAAATGACTTTAAAAATTGAAATTGAGGGAGTTTTCAAAAGATTTTCCAAAGTAAACTTGAAATTCAAAGTTTTGAAATGACATAGTGTTCCAACTGAGTTAGAACTCCTCTAGATGTGGCGCCAATTGAGTGGGCCCACACCAGGTTTTGAGAAATTTGAATTAAACACTAAAAATACCTTTAAAAAGGGGTTAAAATCAATAATTAAAATTCAAAATCTTTGAAAAATAGAGTTTCAAGCGAACTGGAACTCCGGATTAGAGTCCTGGATTTTTAGGACTCTGAGATTTGGGATTTTAAAAGCCAAATGAAGGAGTTTTTGAAAAGACTTTATAAAAAACAATGAAATAAGTCAGAAAATAATGTCAGGGTTAGACTCCTAACTCGATCAGAACTCTGAAATAGAGTCCTGAATTAACTGGACTCTACAAAATGACCTAATTTTTGAAAACAAATGGAAATAAGTGAAAATAGAATAAAAACATACTTCAAAACAGACTCCTGACTGGACTAGGATAGAGTTCTGATCGGACTGAAACTCTAGATTTTTTTGGTATTTTTCTGAAAAACAAATGAAAGAACTTGTCAAAACAGTGAAAACAATAACGAATATTGGAATAAAACAGAGTTCTGATTCAACTGAGACTCTGAGGACAGAGTCTTAATTAAACTAGGACTCTCAGATTTTTGGATTTTCTGAGAAAACAAATGAGAGAATTTTGAAAAACAGTTAAAAACATGATGAAATCAAAGTTTTGGTTCAGAGTCCTGATCTGATTAGGACTCTGAGAAAGAGTTCTGATTCGATCAGAACTCTAAGAATTTTAGTTTTTTATAAGCAAATGATGAAATTTAGGCAAAGCTTTTAAAAACCAGTGAAAATGAAGTGAGAAAATCAATTTTGGATAGAGTCCTACTTCGATCAGGACTCTGGGGTAGAGTTCTGATTTGATCAGGACTCTGAGATAAAATCTCAGAATTTTGAAATTCTTTGATAAAAGTGTAATAGTTTTGGTAGATTGAAAGATTTCTGAAAGATTCTCTCAAAATTGAAATCAGGATCAGAGTCCTGATCCAACTAGGACTCTCTGAACAGAGTCCTGTTTTGACTGAAACTCTGAGTTTCTGACTCATTTTGAAAGATTTTGAAAGATTTGATTGAAAATGGATAAAAATAGCTGTAAAAGATTAGAGTCCCAATCCAATTGAAACTCTAAAGAAGAGTCCTGATCCGACTAGACTATTGAAGAAGAGTCCTGATCCAACTAGGACTCTGAAATTTTGGCCAAAATAGAAGATTTTGAAAGGTTTTCTCCGAAGGTAAGTAGAGTTTTGATCCGACTAGGACTCTAGAAAAAGAGTCCTGATCCAACTAGGACTCTAAAATTTTGAGTTTTTTGACAAATAAAGGAATCCAGAAGCGACACCACCTAAATGGGCGTCATCTGGGAATTGAAATCAATTGAAATTGAGTTTGAAAGGAATCTAGATTATTTTCTGAGAAAATACTTCAAAATATAAGGTCCTGGGGGTTGGCAAATGACATAATGCTGATTAAAATCTCAGGTTTTAAAATTAATTTTGAAAGAGAAGTTTTAAAAACCCAAGTCTGGATTAAATATTTTGAAAACAAGAGTGCTGGATCTCGAAAATGAGATGTAATGACATGCAATGCTATTCAATGCAATGAAATGACATGTCAAATGCATGCAATGATATGCAATGACACATGAAATGTAAGCACTAGATGAGAGTAAAAATTTGAGGTGTTTACAGATGCCCCTCTTTGCTGCTAAGCCGGTTGAAAGCCGAGCTTAGTGGCAAAGAAAACACACCAAATTTGGATTATAAAAATGCCTCAGTTAGAAAATTTTAGCTGGGTATGAAAGAATCAACTCTGACGGTGATCATGATAGGTGTGAAATGGAGAATAAAGAAGATTTTACTTCAAAAGAAGTGAGATTCAGGTTTTGCCCTGAACCTGGATGGGACAGAAAATACCTCGTGTAGAAACAAAGCTCAGGTTTAACCCTTAACCTGACCGGGAAATGAAATACCTCATCAAAATGAAGCTCAGGTTTAACCCTTTATCCTGACCGGAAAATGAAATACCTCATCAAAATGAAGCTCAGGTTTAACTCCTTATCCTGACCGGAAAATAAAAATGAAATACCTCATCAAATGAGGCTCAGGTTTAACCCCTTATCCTGACCGAGAAATGAAATACCTCATCAAATGAGGCTCAGGTTTGTACCCTTAACCTGATCGGGCAAAAAAAATGAATGGAATCTGTGATCATTGCAAAAATTTTCCTCTCTTGTGGTTTCTCTCTCTTCCTTCTCTTTTCTTTTTCTAACCTTTATTTCCTCCTTTTTGAAGGGAGAGAAATAAAAGAAAGAAAAGAAAGAGAGAAGAGAAAAGAAAAGAAAAGAAGAGAGAAGAGGAACTCTTTTGCGGGGTCTCACTTGACCTTAATTTGAAAATATTTAGAAAATTACTCGCCTTCGTTTTAAAATATTTGCGGAAAAAATGGAGAGACGGGATTCGCTCGTCGGTACGAGGCTTGACCATTCCTGGCGCCTTTACCAGGGATAATCGGACCAAGGATCGAATCTATGCCTTTTGTTTTGCCTAAATATCATCTAAGATTTTATCCTAAAGATCTAAATGCACAAAGAATCATGTTTGTGCAATGCAAGGATGTATGCTCTTTTTGAAAGATGTTTTGAAAATTTCCAAGTATTCTGAGATGAACTTGGTAAGGGAGTGAAGAAATGATTGAATCTAACTTTAGAACTTGAGATAGACCAGGGAAGTTCTAAGTCTTTGAAGTAAACCAGAGTTGGCAGAATAAATCTTGATTGAAAGAATGATTTGAAGCTTTGAAATGAAAGGAAATAAAGTTTCAAAGTCAAAAATGGACTTTGAATTTAATCATGGATTTAGGAAGGAAATGAGTATTTGAAATGAAATTTGAATTTCAAATTTGAAATCAAGATGGATCTGAGAAAATCAAATGGTATAGAAATGTATTTAGGAAGTTCAGATGAGATCTGAAAATGGAATTTGGATTTGAAATCTAGAATTAGGAATGGAATTGGATTCTGGATCCTAAATAAAATTGGATCTGAAATCTGAGATCCAAAGGTAGAATTGGATCGGAAGTCTGAGACCCAATGTAGAGTTGGACTCTGGACCCTAAGATAGATTGTGGATCTGAAGTCTGAGATCCAAAGTGTGATTGAATTCTGGACCCTAAAAATGAATTTGGATCTGAAGTCTGAGACCCAAAAGTGGAATTGGATCAGAAGTCTGAGATCCAAAGTAGAACTGGGTTCTGGATTCTAAAATGGATTTTGGATCTGAAGTCTGAGATCCAAAGTAGACTTGGGTTCTGGATCCTAAGATGGATTTGAATCTGAAGTCTGAGATCCCAAGTGGAAGTTGGATTCTGAATCCTAAATGGAATTGGGTCCAAGGTCTGGAATCCAAGATGTAATTTGGATCTGGAGTCTAAGATCCAAAAGTGGAGATTGTATTTAGAAATCTGGATCCAAGTTGATCTAACTTTGGATTTGGACTTTGAAAGTCCACATGGGACTTTTGAATATGGATCTGGGTCTTGAAAACCCAGATTTGAATTTAAAACTTAGAAAAGGTCAAGCTTTTGAGATTCAGGATCAATCTCAAACTTCGATTTTGGATTTAAAGATGAACTTGATTTTGAATTTGAAGATGAATCAGAAGTTTCAAAGTTTATTTGAACTTTGAAACTTCATTTAGATTTTGAATTTTGGATATACAAATGAATTTCAAAGTCAATTTGGACTTTGAATTTGAAGTTAGAATTTGAGTTTTGGATATACAAATGGATCCCAAAGTCAAATTGGAATTGAATTTGGGGCTTGAATTCGATTTTTAGAAAATGAATCAAGAATCTCAAAGTTAAATTGAACTTTGAGTTGGATTGGAGTTTTGAATGAATTTGGAATTTCAAAGTCAAATTGAACTTTGAAATTTGATTTGAATTGGAATTTTTGAATATAAAATGAATTTGAAATCTCAAAGTTAATTTGGACTTTGAGACTGAAAAATGAAATAGAATTGAAAATGAAAAGATGAATAGGATTTTACAAGAATTGAAGATTAATTGAAGAAGATATTTACATCACTTGGAGTTTTGAAAAAGGAATTTTGGAAATATGATGCAATTCTATCCTAAATGATGAATGAATTTAAAGAATTTTGAGATTGGATTTTAAAAAAAACCATATTTCATTCTTTACATGAATTTGAAATAAGATTGAAAATATAATACATCCTTGACTATGGTCATTGAATGTATTATATAATGATCTATATTTAAATTCAGGTGAAGAATAAAATATATTTTTGTGCTTTTATAGAGTTTAAAATGAAATTAACTCTCAATATACCCTGGCTATGGCCATTGGCATATATTGAATTAATTTTAAATTAAACTCTGATAAAAGAGAGAAAAAATATTTAAAGAAAATATGATGAATTTTGAAAAGGATCCAGTGTGGATCTAGTGTTATTTTATAAAAGATAAAAATCCTAAGTTTTGTTTACATCCTGACTATGGCCATTGATGTAAATCATCAACTTAGGATTAATTACCTCTTACGAAATGGTGCACGTGCCATTCGTGTTTCACCATTGTGAAAATTTTGAAGTAAAAGGGGAAAATGATATGAAAACAAGCATTTCTAGAAATATGCATGCTCATATACATTAATCTGGTACAGGAAAAGGTAAGTTTCTCATTAATATCTAGCTATTATATCTTTGGACTTGAATTAAAATCAAGAACCCTGTTTTTCCTATATTCCTGTGAAGCAAGGTTAGCAAAACATAAGGTATAAGGAGAGAACACATGAATCCCATTAAGATTAGAATGTACATGATGAGGAAGTGGATGTTAATATATGTGTATATGTGGTATATCAAACTAATGAAAAGAACAATGTATGTTATAATACATGTGACAATGCCAAATGAATGTGAAAGGAATAAACGCAGGTCAAAGCTGATATTGACATATGCTATAAAGTGCTGAAATGATTTTCTATGCATGCTTGGTAAGGACATATTAAGAAAACACAACTCCCTACCTAACATACTCAACTATTGTTGATCATACCCTTACTATTAACATACTAACGCAGTGTACTAATATGTTCTGACCATTAATGCATGTATACTACTTGACAAAGATTCATTTAATATTAACACATACTGACCACCACTACAACTACTGGTTGTAAAGGGCTAACATCTTCTGCGCTAGCATTCAGCATTAACACAAGTTCATTTACTGCTATCATACAATGCTCCAGCAGGGTATTGATTAGTAGAGATAAATCCTGTCAGAACTTTGTAGCCGATCCATAATTAAATTTGCATCCAAGCAAAGAATCAAAATCAGATTTATATGATTTAATGCATGCAAACCTTTTGCAATATTCAGCTGATATTTTGATTTGAATGAGCAATGTATACATACTACTGCACTTAACGTTGAACACCAGTATAACAGATTAGAATGAACTAATATTCATACACCTAGACAAAAATATATTAGCCACTTTGAACCGACTAAGTCAACCTACTTACAATTTACACTTATTAACAGTTAAGGCTAAATAGTTATGAATCACTATAAATAGACATAATGAAATAGCAAAAATATGAAATCACAAATGAACATGCTATTATGATGAAATCACAACTGGTGCTATAGCTGTTACTGCAAAATCAAACCATTAGGTAAATAGTGCATTTTGATAGGTGATTGTGCAACATCAGCTTGGCCCAACTCAGTTTGTAACAGTAATACCAGCAGCTCCACAGTGGGTCCACATCCTATACTTCTTAAATAACACTACTGCAACAAGACATTAATGGTGGTTAAAAGCATAGATCATCATCAATGAATAGAGAAAATAAACATAAATTCACATCAAATCTTATGATGTCCCTGTCGGATGGAGGGCAAGTGTGGAAAGTATCATGTGCCATTATACACGTAGGATGCTGTGAGGGAACATGAAAGGGGTAAAAGATGAGGTAACAATATATATACATGGTGAGATGAATGAATGAGCTATTCCAACTATACCTAATTTAGATATTGTATTTAACATGTAAAGCCATAACTTTTGTACCTAAAGCTAACAAATGCATGGCTAAGGTACTGGAATGTAAAGAAGATGCTTTATAATTGGGAATGAATTGAGATACATAGCTGGATGGTTAGGTTGCACAACTGCAATGCAAGCTCAGTCTTTACAGTGTTGTCATATGCTTGTCCAAGTCTCAGCAGCAAAAGTTCTTATCTCAGTCTATCAGATTGCGGTATACCAATAGTCGCTTGTAATGAAGTCGCCAACTCAGTGGATGTCCAATGGTGCTCTTCAATCTCAGATAGTCAACAACAACTGAGGTTAGCGTCTAAGCTGTACATGAAGTTTAAACCTCTCGAGCTTCATGGCAACCTCCCACCAAGGTTCGAACTTTTTCTGATGCAAGGATGACCCCAGCGGTGAAATGAAATGCAGGGTGATCTTGAGCAAGATATGCCTAGACCAGTTATGGCAACAATAGTCCTCTGACTTTTAGAAATTATCCATGAAAAAAACATGCAATCTTGACAACATTCTGAATCTTCTTTGTTGTTACGCAAAGAGCACAACCTGCTATATAATCCTAGATGGAGCGATAGGGAAATGAAGGTTCGATCAGCTCCAAGGTGAACCAAAATTGACTATCTCCAGATGGGCAAGGCAAAATCCTTGGTGAGTTCAAAAGAGGATAGTTATTCTGCTGTAATGACATCTTTATAACACTGGCATCATCACAATTTTCCACAACAGTCTAATGCTGAGAATGCTGGAAGGTGCTTTAGGAACCCAGAAAATATTATACAAGTTGAAACAGAAAGACACGATGCTCAAGTAATGTGATAATGAATTAGATACTGGTTCAAATCAGCTGGAATTCACACATGATTTTCAATGTATTTTGAATACAGCAGAAGAATTACCTTTGTTTTGCAGGAAATCTGAAGGAGGAAGGAAAAGAGTGGTGCTCTGGCTTGCTATTGTTGCTAGTATTGGAAGTCACTGCTGCAGGTGCTAAATCAACATATACCAGGCTTGAGGGTGCTATACAAGAATAATGCTGTGATGGAGGGAGCCGTGAATTGACGCAGGTGTTCAAGATGGAATTACAAGTACGTAGATGCCAAATCCTTAAGTGATATAACAATCTCACCATATTTTAATCACCAAAGTAAAGCCAAAAGAGAAGAAATACTCAAACGAGAATAGAAACATTTCATTCATATTACTGGATTACCACAGAGAGGGTCCTGAGATGAACTAATAACGAGATAGATTGATGAACCATGCTTGATGCTTACTATTCAATGTTAACGAGCAATGTCCAGCAACGGTCTAATGGCCTTCAACGTGTTATACTTGCATGAAGAACAAATAAACTGAAGGAGATCAAAATAAAACAAAAAGGGAAAAAAAATGAAAGGAAACTGACAAATTACAAACTCTAAGAGATGCCTAAAAAAAAAATAATCGCAATGTTGGGTTACTGATGGGCTATCTTTACAAAACACAAATGGAAGGTAATAAGGGGAGCAAATAATATGTATCATATGCATCATGATTCGTACCTGGGTGCACAGATGACATTCCAAAGATGCTGATATGTACAAATATGTAAAAGAAACTAGAATACCCAATCTTCAAATAAGAAACCAAACCTTCTTATTGAACTGTTACTCATGACGGTACTGCCTTGTAATCGTTTCTATCACATAGCCAGCCATCAGAAAACTCCTGTCAGAAAGAGATATGACTCCCAGAATGGTTGCTGATATACAAAGTATTTGAACATTGACTCTTGTCACCATTAAACTTTGAAACAGGCTTTTCAAATCTTTTTCAAAGCAAATCAATCAAGTGTACACCAGAAGTACAAACAGAGAATTGCTTACCAGAGTGCATATTGAGAAAACAAAGGCAATTCGAGCTTTCGTCCCATTGCACCAAAAGTGGGAAACGGGAACTCTTTCAACCATTATAGTATCATTTTAGCAGCAAAAATGACCATATGGGGAGAACTTGTTCACAAGTGAGAGATTATTTTCTTTGAAACTCTTTGGGTTTCTGAAATATTCCATTATCTGGGTGTACTGATTCAACCCAATTGGGAATGAAGCCAACGGCTATTCTTTAGAAGGGGATTTTCTTTGGGTTCTTATCTATGCATAGCTAAGGAGCAGCTACCGGAGGGATACACTGATGATGTACAAATATTACTACAAAATACATGCAGATGCTATAATGGCAAACCAAATATCGAATGGAGGTTAGGATGGATACAAAATCAAAATGAAAGTAAATAATAAATAAAAAAAATGAATGCGGGGAATCCAACAACAAGAGAGGCAATTATGATGCAAATAGTAAATCACAATTAAGGCATAAAAAGGAAAACAAGAGACCAAAATTGAAGTGAGGACAGAAAACGAGGAATCGGTAATATCAACAGAAAGTGAAATCAAAGGGAAAAGAAAATGTTGAATCAATTACTATTCAGACTTACCCGATCGTAGAGAGAGAAAAAAATTGAACGAAAAGGAAAACCCAAGTGTTGGAGTTGGATTTACTCCATTGATGTAGCAACGGGTGGGTCGATCCTGCTATATGCAGGTCGATCCCACCCTTAATGCCTTATAATAAAGAGAATATCATTAAAATAAAGGAATTCCATAAAAAAAAAGAAAGAGAATTTCTGCAAAGGATTTAAAAGAAAGGGGTTGTTTACCAGTGATGACAGAGGTAACTGACTTTTCGTTGCTCACTAGAGGATAACCAGGGGAGATAGGAAGGTGAAGAAGGAGAAGAAGAAGAAAAAGAAGGAGAAGAAGGAGCATGGTGGGGTGAAACGCGGTCCGGTGGAAATCCTCTGCGGGCTTCTCTTAAAGGGAGAGAAGGAGGATGCAGTTGGGGGATGAACGGGAGATAGAGGGTTTGTTGGTGATGAGGGGTTGAGAATGGGGAAAGGAGCTTCGGGAGGGCGATGGAGGAGAAGGAAGAAGCTTCCGGAGAGAGGGAGAAGGCGAGAGTTAGGGTTTTCAAAACCCTAACTTGATTTTTAAACAAAAATAAGGTTTTTCCACAACAGGGCTTCTTGAAAAAGTTTTTTTTCTAAAACGGGTTTCCAAAAACATTTTTTTGCAATTTCCTTCATTTATTTTTTATTTATTTTTTGTTCTTTTTCTCGGTATTTTTCATCTTTTGTATTTTTTGAAATAAAATCCTAAAGTCATATGGGAAAACAATTTTTTTTGTGTTTTTCTCAAGAAATATTTACAAAAGAAGGTTTTCAAGGCTATTTGGAGGAAATTTCTCCAAAAAATGGGTTTGGACCCAAGTTTTGATAAAATATTCGAGTTTTAAATCTCGAATCGAAGAATATAACGCGATGGATCCAAACGGATACCGGACGAAGTGTTTGAGCCTTTTAAAAGGTCATTTTGGTAATTTTAAAAATTTTGATTTTAAAAATGGACAACGAAGCTTAGATTTGGATCTTTTATCTGGATCCAGATCCAGATCCGAAATTGAGTCGAAATATATGAAATGAATTTAATTTCAGAAAACTTGAGAAATAAAATGGGATTTAGATTTAAAAGTGACTCAATTATCCAGAAAATGAGGATAAAGGGCAAAAAGGGAATATTTACAAACTTTTGAAAAATTTGGGGTGTTCACAGAATCCTCGAAAGAAGAGACCATGATGGAACCTTCAGATTTTGCACAATAAATCCGACAGGGGTTTTGCAAAAGGATGAAATTGGGGTCCCTAAAGCTTGAAAAGGGGTTTGATTTTGGGTGCCTCATTGCTGAGACTAAATAACTTTTGAAATTGGTGACCTTTTGCGAGAAAATGACTGGTGGCTTAACCTCAAGCCGAAATTGGATTGTCTATGGTGGGATAGTGGGGGCGTAGGGAAGTGTGCGAATCTGAGAGCCCAGGCGCTCAGATTATACCAAAGAAGGGAAGGGATCTTAAAAGCTCCCATTATCAAGTCCTAAAAGGGATAACAACTGATGTCAGGATATGCCAAAGATGAACCTCAAGCTCTCGCTTCACACTAGGATAGCTAGAAAATATTGTCAAAATGTTGAAAATTATTATTAATTTAAAATAATTTAAAATGATACACATTGTTTTGAAGATATTCTCACTTTTCTACCTGAAGTATTACCTCCGACAGGGCTTAACTTCGTAGAATCAAGATTCGAATTCAAATTGCTTGCAATTGGATTTCTTTCAAGGAGGCTATCAATTTCCTTGATATGAGCAGAAAAGAGAGTATTCTTGATATTGCAAGAGTTGTTGCTGAAAGAATATTGATAAAAGAATTTCACAAAATTAAAAAGATTCTTGATAGATTCAGCAGTCTGATATCTTGGGATTCTTTTCTCACGATGATCTTTCTGCACTCTCTTTTTAACAGAATTGGAGATCTCTTGGGTTTTTCGGGAATTACATCATCCTTCATTTTGGAGATGTCCTGACTTTTCTCTCTTCTTTTTGGTGGGTACGTCACAAACTTCTTCATCTCAGAGATGTTTTGATCCTTCTTTTCTCTCAAGGATTATCTTGACACTTATTGGCTCTTTGGCGGGAAATCTCTTGATGATAGCGGAAATTAAATATCCTTTAGGGTTTGTCGGTAGGCTCATCACACTCGCCTTCATCTCGACGGGAATCTGAACTTTCCTTGGAAGGATCCGTCACAAACTCCGTCATCTTGGAGATGTTTCAAATCTTCTTTAGTCCTGGGGGTCTACTCGCTTAATTTGCCTTCATCTTGACGACAATTGAGAGATCTTTTTTGCAGATATTTGTGATTGAGGAGATATGAAGATTGAGTGGATTTTTTTCTGTATCACCCAGAATATTTCGACTGCTTTATTTTCCAAGAATGATCTTTAAAAATGTGTCATTGACTGCGATCAATATCAATCACCCATGTCTTTGCAACAACATTGAATATTCTTTGTTGGCCATATCGCAGATTTATCCTTCATCCTTTTGGTTGGCTGATAGAAAGGTTTTGAACTTTGAATCCTTTTTTGCGAAAGCGTTATCCTTTCGGAAGTAATATTGGAGGTATTTTGAAGTAACAATTTTTTTGTGCAATAAGATTTTTGAAATCAATAAATATTTGACGATAAATTGGCAAAATTTTCTTGAAATCCCTTGTGAAAGCGAGCATTTGAGACACAACGCAACACATCCATGACAGAAATTCTCTTCTCCTTTCCCCAGAGGAGACGATTCAGAAATTGGAATTAGAAATTACTCCTCTCTTCCCTAAAGAGGAGGTGGTTGCAAAACGAACTTTCGAAGAGAAATTAAGCTTTCGTCAAAACTTCCTAACATTAGGCTTCTCTTATAGAAAGGGGGCCGGTATTGGTGAGGTCAGTGAATTGGTCATGAAGGAACGAGTCCATCATACTCTCCCTGAAAAGAGGGTCCTTCATGATGAAATGGCCTAGTCTGAAATTATGGTCACAAGGAAAGCGAACTTCCGTCGAAGCTCTCCCTGAACTAAGGGTTCCTTGTATGAAATTGAAATTTTGTTTTGCAAACGGTTCACAAAAACACGAGTCCCTTCAAACTCTTCCTGAAAAGGGGCTAAGTGAACAAAGGATAGCATGCGAAAAGAACGAGCTCCCTCGAACTCTCCCTATACAAAGGGTCTCTCCCAAGAGATTTTTTTTGAAATTGGTATTGAGTGACCAAAAGGTCGAAATTGGAATTGGAAGTTTTGAAATTTTGAATTTTGAAATTTGATATTAGACATTTGGAAATTGATATTTGAAAATTGGATGACCCGAAAGTCGAAATTGAAATTTAATTGACCCGAGGTCAAAATTGGAAATTGGAAATTGGAATTTGGAATTTAGAAATTGGAAATTGGATATTGGATATTGGAAATTTTAAATTTGAAATCTGAAATTTAAAATTGGAAATTGGAAATTGGAAATTGGAAATTGGAAATTGATTGACCTCAAGGCCACAATTGGATATTGGATGGCCCGAAGGTGTAAACATTGGATTTTGAAAATATATCAGTTCGAGCACTGAATTTTGGAAATATACCAGTTCGAGCACTCGGTTTTGAAAATATACTTTATTTTTAAATTGAATCTTTGAAATTCAGAAAGAGACTTAGGCTTTTATAGTATTTGAAAATTGTAACGAGAATGATTGTCGGCGTCTCAGGATTATCCCTTATCCTGAATGGGTAATAAATTTGGTGTGAATTCATGCCAACGAATACTGACACAAATGAACGCAGATGTATGTAGAGATGAGTGCATATGTGTGCGAAATGAGAGGTTTGTTTATCCTGCCTGCATACAGGGTATTTGTAGATAAAAACAAAATTTTAAAAATGCCCCAGTGTAACTGGGAAAAGAGAATCTTGATTATTATTCAAAGAAATTTTGGAGAAATTACAAAGGATAAGACATGATTTAAGTATAATTTTTTTTCAAATGCTGAGCGTTAATGGGATCTGGTAATTCCACTCCATCGGCATTGATGAGCCGATATGAGTTACGAGGTAATGCCTCTTTGACAACATAAGGACCTTCCCAATTTGGTGACCACTTGCCACCTGGGCGGTGTTTGAGATAAGTCGTTAATCTGAGCACTAGATCATTGACTCAAAATTTTCTTTCGATGACAGATTTTGCATATTGTCTGGCTATCCTTTGACGATATGATTGAGGGTGCTCTGCTGCTCTGATCCTTTTCTCATCTAGCAAATCAAGTTGTACTAGTCGTTGTTGTAGATATTGATCAAGAGGTAATTCTAGAAGTGATGCAAATTTCATAGCAGGTTTTTGAACATGTAGAGGCAGTACTACTTCATTTCCATAGACAAGTTCTGACGGAGTAGCATTAGTTGGAGTTCGAATGGTGGTTCTATACGCCCACAACGCATCATGAATCTTTTCATGCCAGTCACGACCTGTTTCCAAGGTTCGCTCCAGGATTCGAATCAGAATCTTATTGGTGGCCTCTGCTTGACCATTCCCTTGAGGATAATAAGGAGCGGAAAAATGATGATGGATTCTGAACTTTGAGCAGAATGTCCTCATTCTCTCATTCTTGAAATGACTGCCATTATCTGATATAATATCATGCGGTATGCCGAAATGACATAAGATATTCTTGTGAATGAATAAGACTACGTGTCGACCTTCTACTGTGCGTAGATGTTATCATCGCAAAATTTTTTTCCTCCCTTGCGAGAGAGAAACGAATTTGCGAGTCAAACTCGACCAAAGTTTTGAAAATTGTTTTGAAAATTTACTCGTCTCCGTTTTGAAAATTTGTGGGAAAATTCCATGGAATGGGATTCGCCTGTTGGTACGAGGTTCAACCGTTCCTGGCGCCTTTACCAGGGGTAATTGAACCAAGGACCAATTATGTGCTTTAACTTGACTCAAATATCTAAATTATGCTCTATTTTTTCTAGAATGCACAAAGAATCAGGCTTGTGCTATGGAATTTTGAAAAATGCAAGTTTGAGAAATTATGATGTTTGCTTTGGAAAATTGAAATGCATTTAGAAAAGGACTGGAAAATGCTTGAAAATGGAATTCCTGGGAAAATCATTGAATTTTATTGAAAATCAGAAAATTGCATTGGAAAGTGATTTCTCAGGAAAATTTGAACTTTAGAAAAACAATTTTGAAATTTGGAATTGCTTTTCTGAGAAAATGGATTTGAGAATTCTGAGAAAATCTAAGAAATTCATTGGAAAATGACTTTTGAAATGGAAAATGAATTCTCAAGAAAACTGGAAAATATGAGAAAATGAATTTCTGAAAACTTGGGATTTTGAAATTTGAAAACATAGGAAAATCTTGATTTGAACTTGGGAAATGTTTTGAAATGTCATTTGAAAACTTAGGATTTTGAGAAAATCAGATCCTGAGAAAGACTTGGAAATTCTTGAGAAAATTGAATTTTCTGAAATTGAAATTGGAAAATGAGTTTGAAAATAATGCAATTTGAATGATATGAATGAATGAATATGAATTTGAAAAGGGAATTTCATTGAGGAATTGGGAAATCCTTTTGAAACTTTGAGAAATGCAGTGCATTTTTGAAGTTAGCCTAAGAGTGTAGGTTGAATGTGGCTGATATAAAGATCATAAATCTTGGTTTTCTTCGTATTCTGACTATGGCCATAAATACGAATCCCACCGAGTTTATAAACTCCATAAAAGCTTGTGCACGTGCCATTCGTGTAAACCATAGTGAATTTGAAATAACTATGCATGAATCATACATCACATATTGAAATTTGCAGAAATTAAACTATATGTAATGCAGTCCTATTCTAAGCAGAAAATGTAACTCTTATTCCAAATATTACATTGCTTTTTACATTGAATTGAATAAGATAAATAAATGAAATAACTAAGTCTTCTTCTTGAATGTTCCTGCAAAACTATAAAACAAGGTTAGCACAAAAATGTAGGTTTTTCTGAATTTATCCAAAAATATGGGAAATTATCGGATATTATTCAGATATAAACCCAAATTCATACCCCCTTTGATATAAACATGATAAATAATGAATAAATTTCGAAAATAAACTTGAACATTCGAAATTGGGGTCAAAATGACCAAAATACCCCTGATGACCTTGAAATTAGGGTTTTCTGAAAGAATTATTGTAAATTTTGGAATTTTGAAAATCAAATGAAATAAATCAAACATAATATGATAAAATATGATGATATGCATGAAATTTTGGATAATTAGAAATTGAAATTTCGAAATTTAGGTCAAAATGACCAAAATACCCCTGATAACAAGACTATGGCCTTGAAACCAGGGTTTTCTGAAATAAATTTTGCAAAATTTAAAAATATGAAATGCAAATGAGATTAAAATTAACCCTAATATGATTCTACATGCTTATGTACATGATAAAAACCCTAACATGGCGAAAATATCATAAAATATCGAATTTAACTTGATTTTCGCTTCTGAATTTAAAGATAAACTAACACATGGAGCAAATGAACTTGGAATTAAACCAAATTTGGCATGGACAACTAACATAACCCTATAAACATAATGGAGCTCGAAAATCTAATTTTTTGTATTTTTAAATATGGAAATTCAAATAAAAACCCTAAATTTTATGATTTTTGCCTAAAATGTTGATTCTAAAGGGGATTTAGGATGTCAAACTTCCATTAAAATTTCCCAAATTTTATGGGGTGACAGAGGACAGTAAGGCAATGATTTTTGTATTTTATATTTTCTGGTTTTGACCTATGGTCGGAGCTGTGCCACTCCGGCAAGTCAGATCGGAATCCGGCGACTCTAGGATTTAGGGGAAACAGACAGGTTTCGGTAGAAAATATGGGAAAAATAGAATACAGATGGTAAAAAGTCTGAAATTGTGGTATAATGTCCCTGAAAAATAGAGAAAGATTTTATATTTCGACACCATTGGTATTTGGGTTATGGTTTGGAAAAGGCCACGCTGTTATCAGAGACCTAAATCTCTGAGATTTCTGGACATTGTAATCTGTTAGACAGAAAGGGAAAATCCGGTAAAAATAATGAAACAGATTCAAAAATTCCCAACTGTTGGGAAATGACAGGAAATTATGTTAAGAACAACTTTCATGTTTAAAGTTTTTGCAGACGGGCTACGGATTGGGCAGACATGATGCATTAGGGTCTGTCTATACCCTGACAAAAGAAAATCGATATTTTCTCAGGGGTCTGAGAAATCCGATTTTTTACAGAGGTCAAAACTAATTGGAAAAACTTCAAAATCTCCATATCATTAGTAGATTCAATCATAAATCTACTGTGATTTTTAGAGAACAATCCGGATCCCCCACAAGGTGGTGCCGGAGGTTCTTTTGTGCTAAATCAGAAATTGAAATTTCTAGAGAACAGAAATCTCAGTTTAAGGTTTGATTTGCTAGCAGAGGTTCTAAAACCCAACTTGCATCAAATTTTTGGAAATACATCACAGATAGACAAACTTAAATACAGTAAAATTTCCAGCATTTTTGAATAAAGACATCTACATGGAATTATAACTGGACTTAACGTAGACATGGAAACCTATGGACTTAACAATTCTACTTAACATGGACAAAACGAAAATGAAATCAATCTATAAATGTCATCAAAAGAACTGCGTGGAATATGAAAATTAAATTAAAAAAAAAACACTCAAAAGGGGGCATGAATCACTCTTTTTCTTGCTTTTGACTCTCAAAGTGAGAGATCCAATCCATTAAGTGGATGGACCTCATCACTTGTTTAGTCCAAACACATAGACATATGTTTCAATTGCATAAAGAAAAGAAAGAAACTAGTGTGGGATTCCAGTTGGTGCGAAGGGAGTTTCACCTTGTATCCTAGCTACAATAAAGGCGAATGCTTCCTTGATGGGCTGGGGTCTTGGAATCGGGGCTGGTTTGCTTCGAGGAAGGTAGCAGCTTGCTGCTATGGTGAAGCCAAAACAAGAGGTGCGGGTGGTGGCATTGAAGACTATTTGCACCTTGGAGATGATTGCTTGTTGGAGCCGTGGTTGAAGCTGGTGGTTACAGTGAATGACGGCTACACTTGTTGCTGCAGCTGCGAAGAGGATGCCGGCTAGAGCTGGAGGATGACGTGGCTGGAGCTATGCAAGGAGGGCTGCAATGAAGGGTCTTGCTTGAAGCGGCTGGGAAGATGGAACGGCTGCTGCTGGCTGGAAGTGGAGGCTATTGTTCTTGCTGTAGAGAGAATGGAAAAGGGTGCAGCCTCTTTGTCTGGTTGGAGGCTGCCTTGGAGATGGTGCTGGAGAAGGGAGACACAGTGATGCTTGAGGATGCTGGGTGTCAACTTGGAGATCTGCAGCCTCTTATCTTGGTGTAGCTGGAGCTATGACTGACGTTGGAGACGTGGCAGCAGCTGTTGAAGAGGAAGCTATGGCATCACCAAGGCTGGAGGTGGTTGCTGTCAAAGGGGAAGCTGGCATTGCTGTGGCTGCTTCAAGGTAGTTGCTGTTGTAGGAAGGCTGTGGAAGATGGCCCAACTGTTGCTGTGGAAGGTGGCTGTGATGGAGGCCCAGCTGATGCAAGTAGGTGAGGGAGAGCTGTGTAATGAAAAAACAAGGGAGAGAGAGAGAGAGAAAGAGAGAGCAGCGTGAGATGAGATGGGAGGCAGCCAACGTCTCTTCTTTTGTTAGAACTTAGGGCTTAATTGCCTTCATACTTAGGCAATGATAGGTTTAATGAATTGAGAGTCCAAACCCTTTACGTGAATGGGTTGGCTAATAGGAGAAGGAAGGAAGGGAAGGGAAGAAAAGAAGGAAAGAAAGGGAAGAAGGAAAAGGAAAGAAGAGGAAGGAAAGAGGGAAGAAAGAAGAGGGAATGGAAGAGAAGGAGCAGGCTGGAGAGGTTTACGTGAATGGGAGAAGGAGAGGGAAGGAAAGAAGAAAAAAAAGAAAAGAAAAAGAAAAGGAAAGAAAGAAAGGAAGAAAAGAAAGAAAAAGAAGGGAAAGAAGGAAGGAGAAGAAAGAAGAAGAATGAAGAAAAAGAAAGAGGAAGTAGAGGGGCTGGAGGTTTGAGCGACCACCTTGTGGGTCCCACCTTAGGAAGAATAAAATAATAAATAAAATAAATAAAATAAAATAAAACAAACAACAAAAAAATAAAGAAAAAGATAATTTTTTTTTCTTTTCTTATAAATTAAAACAAGAGAATGCAAATGGATGGGCCATCTCAGAGCGGGTCCAAATTCTACTTTTGAAATTCATTTTGACGATTAAAGGGGTAAAATAGTCTTTTCAAAAAAATTCCAGACGAAACGAGCTATTTTTGGCAGTTTTTGAAACGAGCTCGAATTTTGAAGTTCAATACCCCGTTACGAAGCAAATCCAGTGTAGAATTTGAAAATTTGATTTTGAAAGAAATCCAGATTGTTTTTCTCGAGAAAATATTTCCAAACGAAATGAGCTATTTTTGGCAGTTTTTGAAATGAGCTTGAATTTTGAAGTTTAATAGCTCGTTGCAAAGCAAATCCAGTATAGAATTTGAAAATTTAACTTTGAAAGAAATCCATATTATTTTTCTCGAGAAAATATTTCCAAATTTAGAATCTTGGGGGTAAAAATGTCAATTTTGAAAACCCAGGGTTTGAAATTGATTTCTGAAAACTTTTAAAACTCAATCTGGATTGAAATTTATAAAACTGGAGTTCTGGACTTCGAAAATGGAATGAAATGTGATGAAATGTTATGAAATGCTGAGAAATGATATGAAATGATGAGAAATGACATGAAATGCTATGTGAAATGCTAACCCTGAATGAAGAATTTTGGATGTTAGACCCCGATTGACACTTGTACCAGTTCAAAAAGTGTTAAAATTGACAAAATTTGCAAAAATGTTTGAAGAAATGATTTTCGAGCTCTGCCAAGCTAGAGTAACATTGAAAATTAGGGTTTGAGCTGGATTCAACTGAAATGAACTGGATTGAGCTGGTTTTTAGAGTTTCAGAACTCAAATGAACTCACCGGACACTGACTCAACTGACCTTTCCAACTGAATTTTCAAGAAAAGCTGTCATTTTTAGAGAAATGGTATGGAATGGTCATTGAAATGAAGTGAATTACGAACCTGAACTGGGTTTGAGCTGAAACAAAGGTCAGTAATACTGAGGTGAACTAAAATCGAAGCTTGAACACTAGCTCAATTGGCTTAACTCGATTCAATTTCAGTTGAAAGAGCTGAAATGGACTAAAATGGGCTCCTGGACACTTGGAAATGGTTTTGAACTGAAACTGGAGCGCTTGAACTTCTGGTGAGCTCAAGTTAGACTCTGGGGAGTATAATTGACTATGAATGACTGACTCAGAGACAATTGGCTTGGATTTGAGTGAGAAATGAGCTCATTTCTGAAGAGATGATCCCATTTGGGCAGTAATGGTCATAAATGAAAATGGCCTGTTCATTGTGAGCTCAGATGAGCTTGAGATGATTGACATTCTAAATGTTCTGAACTGACCAATGAGCTTGGTTGACTCCGACTAACTGGGGTCCGGGATGACCTAGGGGTAAAATGGTAATTTTCCTAATAAAAGTTGGTAAAATGGTGATTTTCTGAAACTGACTCGGGGTTTGACTCCTACACTGACCTAACAGGGTTGGCACTGCACGAGGAGGGTTGTTTGAGAATGAATGTAGAAAATTTGGGGTGTTTACAGTAGAGTGAATGCTTCTACCCATTTAGTAAAATATTCTGTTGCGGCAAGAAAATACTTGTGACCATTTGAGGCAGACAGAGTGATGGGACCTATGACATCGAAGACCCACATAGAGAACGGCCATGGTGAGACGACAGATTATAAATATGTCGTTGGCGAATGAATAGAAGGTGCATGCATCTGGCATTGAACACACTTCTTCACAAAACAATAGCAATCTTGTTTCATGGTCCTCCAGTAATATCCTGCTCGGATGATTTATTTGACAAGAGTTTGGTAGCCAACATGACCACTGCAAATGCCTTCATGTGCTTCTTGCACAACTTCTTTGGCTTCTTCTTCGTCCAAACATCTGGAATATTCAGAACTAAACCCACAACGATAGAGGATATCGGTAAGAATAAAATATCGAGCAGACATGCGCTAAATAGCTCGATGCTCTTTCTTTGACAATTCTGGAGGAAATTCGCCAGTTTTAATGAAATTCTTGATGTCATGATACCAGGGCTTCTTCTTTTGCTCAGCGTGGTTTATCTGCTCTACTGAGACGAAAGCAGGTTGATCAAGTCTACCAATTTCAAAGAAGCGACAAGATTCTCCGTTCTTGAAGGACATGATGGATCCCAGATTGGCTAAACTGTCTGCAACTTGATTGAAGTCTCTCTTGATATGAAAAAGTTGGAATTCTTTGAATTTGTCGACAAGAGCTGAGACGATCTTCTGATAAGGAAGTAATTTCTGATCCTTCACTTGCCATTCGGCTAGGACTTGATTGACGACGAGCAAAGAATTGCCATAAGCATTCACTCTTCTGACATTGAAGTCTTGTAGAATTTTCAGACCCTATATCAAAGCTTCATACTCGGCCATATTGTGAGTGCACTGAAAATCCAGTTTGAGAGAAAAGGGGATCATCTCATTCTCTGGTGTGATTAGCAGAATCTTGATTCCTATGCCTGCCATATTCTTGGAACCGTCAAAGAATAAATTCCAAATTGAGAATTGTTGAATATTACAGATCCGCTCATCGGAGAAATCATCATCAGCTTTAACATCCATCTGTCTTTAAAACAGGAGGGGTTTCCCCAATTCTGGCTGTTTTAAAACAGGAGGGTTGAGCAAGTATTTCTTGATACGATCAAACGATTGCTGACATTCCGGTCCCCATTCAAACTTCACTTCTTTTCTGAGTAAATGATTGAAAGGCTCACATCTCATTGCGAGATTGGATATGAATCGCCGAATTGATTGCATGCGTCCTTGAAGGCTACGCAATTCTTTGAGATTGGTCGGGGGCGGCATGCCAATGATAGCCTTTGCCTTAGCGGGATCCACTTCTATCCCCTTTTTGCTAACTAGAAAGCCTAACAACTTGCCAGATTCGACTCCGAAGACACATTTTTGTGAATTGAGCCTTAGCTTGAAAAGAATGAGTCGCTTGAAGACTTGATTGAGAGCTTCGATGTGATCTTCCTCTTCTTTGGATTTTACCAGAATATCATCGACATATGCGTCCATGTTTTTGTGCATCTGATCATGGAAAGTAACAGCCATAGCACGCTGATAGGTGGCTCCAGCATTTTTAAGCCCAAATGGCATGACTGTATAACAAAAAGTACCCCAAGGAGTAGTGAAAGATGTCTTAGACTGATCACGAGCGGCCAACTTAATCTGATTATATCCAAAATATCCATCCATAAAAGTAAACATGGCGTGGCCCGCCGTGCTGTCAATCAAAAGATCAATATTAGGAAGCGGATAAAGGAGTTGCTTTATTGAGATTTCTAAAGTCGATGCAAATTCGAACTTTGCCATTCTTCTTGGGAACAACGACAATATTTGCTAGCCAATCTGGATAGTCAATGGTTCGAATGAACCCTGCTTTGAGTAGGTCTTTTAAACCTTCTTTAACTTGTTGTTCCACTCGAGGATCCATTTTTTTTAGCTTCTGCTTAACTGGCTTTACATCTGGTTTCAGAATGAGGCGATGCTCAACCAATTTGGTATCCAGATCTGGCATATCTTCATACGTCCATGCAAACACTTCTTTATGTTGCTTGAGGAAATTGATGAGTCTTTTTTTCTCTTCCGGACTCAAGCTGCTACCAATCTTGAGAATTTTAGGATCATCTTCTGATACGATATTGATATCCTCAGTCGGATCTTGAACTAAGGATGATGGCTCATCTTGTTTCTGAATTGCTGCAAATTCTGGTAGTTCTTGAAGAGCTGAATTGAACTCTACAGGTTCTTCTGACTGCTTTGTATTATGACTGCTTTCTGCTCTTATTTTAATTTGACGAATCACTGCTGGCTTTGAAAAGGCATTTGGGTTAAGAACGAGCTTCTTGATAGATCGGGAAGACATTCTGAAAATTGGAGAATAAATTGATTCAGGAAAATCGCCCATCATAAAACAAATTGTTTTTATTGAGAAAATAATTGGAAAGATAAAAGAGCAAAATAATGGTAATTTTACAAAGATTTGATAATAAGAAATATAGAGACGAAAGGCATCCAGATAGATAAAGGAAACTTGCAACTTTATTGAAAGATAGAATTGATCAGAATGACAATGATGAAAACGAAATGGGATATTATCCCGACAAAAGAATAAAAAAGAAAAGACAGATGGATTCTTTTAATGTGTTCCCTTGACGAAAACAGTGCCCTTCTGAGATCTTCTGCCACAAAAGCCTAATTCGGCTCTTTTAGGGTGGTGCTAAGGAATCACTGGCTTAAGACGACCATCTCCATTTTTGCCTAGGCCTCGAAAAGGCTGATAGCCATGCTTCATTAATAGATCAAATCTCTTTTTAACCTTCATAAATTGGGAGAATAGAGGATGATCCTTGAGTGTGTTGTAGTCAATTCGTCCTCCAATCTTGAAGAACTTTGGGCCTCCGCACCGAGTTGTAGCCATTGTATGTTTGGGTTGTTCTGACATCTACAGTATTCCTGAATCTTCTTTAAAACTGGCCTCATCAATGCCCCTAATGCTAGGGATATCGGTAGTAAAAGTGGGTCTAGGAACCATAGGCTGTGCTAACCTCTGCTCCGGATCTTCGCCCAAGACTGTTGTGATTATACCACCTTTTGACCATTTAATACACTGATGCAGAGTAGATGGCACTGTGTTCGTGTTATGGATCCACGGTCTCCCGAGGAGCAAATTATAGGTAGGCCGCACATTGACCACATGGAAGAGAACTAAATGGACTGAGTAATCAATGAAAATCTCTAAGAAGATTTTTCCTTTCGCTGTTTGGCCATGATTGTCAAACCCGTAAATGGTGATTGGGTCTGGAATATATTCTTCTTCTTTGATGCCCAATACTTTGGCTGTCATTTTCGGGCATATATTGAGGATGTTGCCTCCATCAATCAGCACATAAAGAACAATCATTCCTCTGGTTCGAATCACAACATACAGAGCATTGTTGTGAAATACATGAGGCTTTGGGAGATCCTCATCTGAAAAAGTAACTGGAGCATTTGCCATGGTCTGATTGACTATCTGGGCCATGTCCTCAAGAGTTGTGCTCAGTTTCACTTTGATTTTCCGCAACAGATCATTCAACACCTACTGATGTCTGGCGGAAGCTTGGGATAAGTCCAAAATTGAGACATTAGATAATGCTGTAACTGGTTTTGCAGTCGATGCCTCATTTTCTTCTGGTACGGGCTTAATAAAATGTTTGGGGAGCCACAACATTCTTTTGGCTACCTCGAGAGATACCCCAGCGGGCTTGACAAATATTTTTATTTTTCCAAAGGCTGAGATAAGATCCATCTTCTGAGCTTTGGACTGAGCCTGCTGCAGTACAAGGACCTGATGTTGAGCTTGCATATCCTTTTTAGAGCATGGCCTGATATGCTTCTGTGGTTGAAAAGACTGTTTAGAGATGACTGCTGTAGAATGATGGGGAAATGGTTTCTTCAAAATATCCATATTTTCATCTTCAGCACCCTCTACCAAAAGATTCTTGTCGATGAGATCCTGAACAATATTTTTGAGAATGAAACAGTTCTCAGTATTATGCCCCACTGTTCTGTGAAATTTACAGAATTGATCCTTGAATTTTCCCATGGGCACAGGGGGGTCGACCAGTCTAGGCAATTTGACCATTTCTTTGGTTAACATGTACTCGAGCACAGTCTCGAGTGATTGATCCAGTGGAGTGAACTTCCTATCATAGCTCCACCCTTCATGCTTTACTTTCTCCCGGGATTTCGGTCCCTGCTCTAACTGAAGCGGCTTGTTGAATTGCAGGATCGACTTCCCTTTCTGATCATTCCTGTTTGAACTTTCGGCCCCATAACAAAAATCTCCGCTCTGCCCCTTGCGATGATTCCATTTATCATTTCTGGCAGAGTGAGCGAAATGAGTCTTCTTCTTTGACTCATTCTGATTGTTGTTCTTAGCAAAAGTGAAGCCTTCATAGAAACCGTTTTCCATACTTAGCTCGAGCCATTCAGCTCGTTTCGTTAACTCAATAAATGTTCTGGATGGTGCAGTAGAAATGATGCCTTTTAGAGGCTGTGAGAAATTGCTTAGAATCAAAGACAAAGCATGCCCTTCTGATATGGGGTCTCTCATCTTATTGCAAGCTAACCTCCAGCGATGAATGAAATCTCTGTCCTTCTCATTTTCTCTCTGCTTGAGGCCACAGAGATGACTGAGAGTGGGAAGCGCCTCAGCATTAAAGAGGAATCGTTCAATGAACATGTTTACCACTTTGTTAAATTCTTTCAGCTCGATTGGGTTAACATGCTCTGAATACCATTTGGTTGTTGTTCCCTCCAAACTGCGAAGAAAACAAAGGAAAAGTGCCTGGTTGTCTCGCTTGAATTTGGAACATTCAGCAAAGAACATAGCGAGGTGTGCCTTGGGATCACCAGAACTATCGAATTTAATGAATTTCCTAGGGAGATTATCCAGATTGTCATCTCCCTCCAAACCGTCACGAAAGTCTTTGTTGGTGAAGACCCTTTTACCCTTGTCGCGGGCCTGCAGATCTCTAACTATCCTGACCATCTCCTTGAATTGTGGCTGGTAAGAATCGTTGACGGATTGCTCTTTGAATTTGTGGGCCGACCTCTGCCCTTGGGTTGATTTCTGAAATGCCTGATGAGTTTCAAACTCTTCATCTGAATCTTTCGCTGACTCTTCTTCATCGGTCGCATCGGTATACTGAATGGACTTTTTGGCTGCCTTCGAAGATTCTTTCATTGTCCGGTCTTTTGCCTGTTGCTTAATTTGGGTCTGCTCTGTACTGGCTTCAGCTTGCTCTGCCAGCATTTTAGTCATCATTTTCTTGAACATGATATACATTTGAGGATCAATGTTGTCATCAACCTGCTGCCCTTGATTTCTGTTGGAATGCGGGGAACCCGTCTCTTCTTTTGAAGCTGCTGAGTGTGCCATGCCTTCGACCTGTGCGATTTTCTTTCCGGATCTTGTCTGAACCATTGAGTGTCACGAAAGTTCTCTGGAGGTTGCTAACTCTCTCTGCAATGCAGAATTGATGGTTAGGCTTTTGAAAGAAATTTTGATTGGAGGAAAATATTTACTGAGAATTTTGGTAGACAATTGAAAGAGTATCCCATTACTAGGGATTGAGTCATCGCTGGGATTACGACAATTGCGTTGTCATTCCTTTGCAAAAAATAAACAACTAAAAATATGCCTTGTTACCTAGGCGAGGTCGTCAAACCAAGATAGAATGAAATTTAAAGGAATTTTATTGAAGAAAGGAAAAATATGATTTTATTAATAATAAACTTGACAAAGGGGAGGGGGTCGAACAATTTTCCACCACTTCTGATAATCAGAGAACACTTGAGGACCAGGAAAAATAGTGAGAGTAACAAAAGAATCCCAGCCATGTCTGGCAGAATGATATGCTCCGGACCACTGATCTGATGTGAGATCGAATTCTGGCAGGATCTCTGATAATGGATGAATCTCTATGCGCTTTTGTCTCTGAGAGATCTGCCTGACACAGCGCCCCGGATGGTAGTATGCGCAGAAGAATGGACCAAGTAGTCTGAACTGCTTGCCGTATGCATAAGTATATCTGGGAGGTGATTCCTGACGATCAAAATAATCTCACACGACCTCTTCCTCCTGAAGGTTATCGATCAAGAACTAGTATCGTGCAATTGGAAGGAGCTTTTCACCATTGTATCTGAATGAGCTGGCTCGGGCTGGCGCATGCCGAAGGAACCACAATTGCAATGCGTAGGTACACCATTCAACTAGAATTGATTCTCCGAGCATGAAACGGGTCAACCCTTGGTACAAAAAAGCGAGTGCGGCCATGGCTATAAAGAGGCGGCTGGTCTGTCGACTTCCCCACCTTCGCAGAAGTTGAACTATTCTGATACCCATGTAATTTCGTCCATCTGGAAAGAGAGCTAATCCCACAGTGCATAAGACCATTGCATGTTGGATTTTCTCTCGAGTTGTTCGAGACAAGGAGCTGACCTTCGCAAATGCTCCATATTGTCTATAGATTTTGAGCAGGTCCACATATTCGTTTCCATCCTCCTCGATCAATGGCCAAGACTTGCGTCTTGTCATGCGAGCTAAAGCATCTCGGGGGTCCAGACCCTTGACATTAATCAAAAACTGCTTCTCCAATGGATCTCCAGGCTGACCAACTGGTTCAGGTAATCCCATAATCTCTAAGAATTCGTCCATCAACAAAGTCATTTCCCCCCATGGGAACCAGAAGGTACTAGTGCTCGGATTCCACCGCTCTGCCAGTGCGTGGATCAGATTGTCGTTAATTGTTTACTTTCCCACTGCGGATGCCAGTTCTAATCCACAATCGTCCAGATGGTCCGAAAACATACGAGAGAAGTTCTTGAGCCATGAATAATACCACCGGGGAAGGAAGGATCCGGTGTTGAGGACTCGATGTTCTGGAAGACCTTGTCGCACCTCGTAGGAGATGTGACCTTCAGGAAAGACTGAATCGAGTTGACTGGATGCCATCGAACTGGAAAACATGGAGAATTGGAATAAGACTTGGAAAAATACAGGAATTTTGAAAAGAATGCAGGCAGGATAAAAATAAAGCAGGAAATTCGAGATCCAGAAGAAGGAAAGGATGGAAATCACTTGAAGTTTTGAAGGAAATAGAGGAGAATTTGGAAAATCATCCAGGGTTTGAATAAAATAGGAAATTTTAGACAGTATATGGAAACATATGGAAAAATTTAGGGATTTCTGAAAAATCGTCCAGTATTTTGGAAAGCTTGTAAAAAATGTAATAAAATGGAATAAAAGAAGCTAACATTCAATCACATCCTGTACAATCAAGTATGCGCATACAACATTCCCTAAAAGCTGACTCTAGATACACAAGTTTTGAAATAGCTGTAGGACCTTAATCCTAACTCTAAGGTTCAGATCATCTGTGTCCAATCATGCTATGCCTATATACTCAAGCCAAGGCTCGATGTAAGTGGCATAAAATCAATTTCTCTGGTTCTAGGTTCAAGTTTTCCAACATCCTTGAGCACCTACCGATATACGTTGGACTATGGCCCTTGGTACGTGGCAGGGGGGTTTTCACCCAAATAGGTGGCCCAGTTGTGAGGCTTTGTCCCGAACTATAGTTTTGGAAGAAAGCCCAACAACGTGAAGACCGGGTAGATATAGGTGGGGTGGTTTTTGAAAACATGAGCACATGCAAGCAAATCAGAAGGCTCTAAATCCTAAAGAGATAGAATTTTGAAATATTTGAAGAAGCAAACATTGTTTCCAATCAAACCTAGATTTAGGAGTGTTGTATTAGACCTAAGTCTATGTGAGCATGAATAATTCTCCTCAATATGGTCCTACCAAACCATACCTAGTCTACATGCAATCCATGTCAGCTGGGTTTGAGTCTAGGCTCCTAGGTTCACATGATATCATGAAATAAAAGCTGACATTCCATGGAACACAATTTTGACAATTTGAACTAAGTTAAGCACACAATTGATCAGGCGAAGACAGGTCCCATCACGGTCGCCAAACCTGTTATCATCGCAAAATTTTTACTTTTACGAGTCAAACTGACCTTTGAAAAAGATTTTGAAAATAACTCGCCTCCGTTTTAAAATGCGGGATAATTTCAAAGAATGGGACTCGTCTGTCGGTACGAGGTTCAACTGTTTCTGGCGCCTTTACCAGGGGTAATTGAACCAAGGATCAATTGTATGCTAAACTTTATTCAACTTGACTAAATCATGTTCTATTTCCTAAATGTACAAAGAATCAGACATGTGCTATGATTTTATGAAAATTCATATTTGAAAAACATGATGGTTGATTTGAATATTGAAAAATATTTGGAGATTCTTGGAAAAGATGTCACTTGGAAAATCGTGAATCATGTTGAAAGAACACTTTTGAGGAAATTGAAAATCCATTTCTGAAGAATCCAGAGGTTTTTGTGAAAATCGATTTCGATAAATGTGAAATAACTTTGGAAAACTTGATTTCTATGAATTCAAACTTTGAAATTGAAAATATAACTTAGAAAATCGAATTTGGAACTTGGAAAATACTTGAAATATCATTGGCAAATCAATATTTTGAAAAAATCAATTTTTTTGAATAAGACTTAGAAAAATTTGAGAAAACTAATTTCTCTGAATTGAAATTGAAATTTGTAAATGCATGAATTGAATGAATATGGATTTGAAATACTTAATTTTGAGGAATTGAGGAAATCCTTTTTGTATTTTTGAGAAATGCAGTGCATTTTTGAAGTTAGCCTAAGAGTGTAGGCTGAATGTGGCTAATATGAAGATTACAAATCTGAGTCTCATTCGTATTCTGACTATGGCCATAAATACAAATTCCACCAAGTTTGTCAACTCCATAAGAGCTAGTGCGCGTGCCATTTGTGTAGACCATAGTGAATTGGCAAAAATATGCATGAATTGGCATACATAGCAGTTATATATCAAAGCTTAAAACTATATGCAATCCATCCTATTCTATGCAGGAATTGAAATTCTTATTCCAAATTTACATTTAATTTACATCACTAATTGAATTTAAATACAGAAAAATAAAGGAAAGTAAAGTCTTCAATGTTCCTGCAAAACTAGAAAACTTTGTTAGTGAAGATATGTTGGCTTTTCTAGATTTATCCAGCAATATCTGGAAATTGCTGGATTTTACTAGATATAAGCCTTTTTGCCATGATTCCCTTAAATCAAAATGATGAAATATGAAATAAGATTGAATAAATGAGGAAGATAAGATATGAAATTTTGAAAATGGGGTCAAAATGACCAAAATACCCTTAATAACAAGACTATAGCCTTGAAATTAGGGTTTTCATAAAGATATTTAGTAAAATGCAACTTTTAAAATCCAAATAAGAATAAATTGAACTAAGTATGATGTGAAATGATTAAAAATATGAAAATTAGGGTTTAGAATTTCGAAATTTAGGTCAAATGACCAAATTACCCCTAATAGCAAGACTATGGCCTTGAAATCAGGGTTTTCTAAAATAGATTTTGATAAAACTTGAGATTTATAATGGAAATAAACACAAAATCAAACATGAAACACCCTAATATGATTCTAAACATGAAAAAACCCTAAAAACATGAAATTACATACGAAAATCAAGAAATATCCCAAATATCATGATTTTGGCAGTGTTTTTGGATCTTTCAGGTACCCTGTTTTGCAATTTGATCTATTTAGACATCAAATGAATTTTAAATTTCATGAAAATTGGCACAGACACTTATTATAACCCTAAACTCAGATTGGAATTGAAAAAATATTTTTTTTGACATTATGTTAATCCAAAAATTGGAATAACAACCTAAAATAAGCTATTTTTAACCTAGGTCACAAACTAGTTTCAGAGTTAGACCCGAATCAGGGAACAATCTTCCATAAAAACTTATGAATTTTTACAGAGGCAAACTAGACATAAAAACAGAGGTTTTTCTTTATACAGATCGGAAAAAACATCTCCGGTTAGGGAGAAACCCTTCCGGCAATCTGAACTAAAATCTAACAAATTTAACAAGGGTTAAAACAGCTACTTCAGATTTAAAATACATAAATAAATAGAAAACCTAATAAAAAAATTCTGAACTTTTAGAAGTAAGTAGTAGACAGAAAAATAATGAAACTCCTTTTTTACAGATCATGAATCGGATCTGTGGTTTGAGATCTATGGTTATTACAAGTCTGATTAAGGTTTTGGTAAACCCTAACGAGTTTTAAATTTAAAATCTGACTCTCTGTCAGAGTAAAAATACTAAACAGAGGCCAAAAGTTACCAAACTTTCACAGTAATAAGATCATCTCAACATGAATCCACAACACTTTACGCATCTCAAATCTGATATAGGATGAGAAAAATATCATAACAACAAGTTACCTCTTGAATTTAAATAACGATTTTAAAGATTGAAAATCCCGATTTGATGTCTGATTTTTCTGACAGAGTTCCCAAATTCCAAAACCTCTGATTTTTTTGCAGTAGTTCAATCACATATGCATGTATCACATATAAAAAAATCAAGAATTAACAGTAAACATTTCAATCCGAAACAACATGCTCTTTTCTGTTCTAAACTAAAAGCACACAGAAATCTAATAAAATCTAATAAATCATGCTTTAACTAATGAAAACAATAAAACAAATACTAAAACAGAAAAAAAAAAATTATTTCTATGATGGAAACCGTATAATAAATATGAACAAACAAAGAAATAAATAAAAGTTAGGGAATCAATGGCTGGGATTTGATTTTACCTTTAAAAACATGGATTTAACCCATTTAAAGGGTAAATCTCATGATTTATTGGTTAATAACATGAAAATCGATACAATATTTGATTCTAACAGATTAGAATCCCTGTAACACCATAAAACAGAGTTAGATCACTTTCTTGAACCTCTCTTGAGGTTCTTGGACTTGAATCCATGGTTTAATCCATGGAATAGATGATATTAATGGCTAAAATTGATTTAAAACTATTAAAAACATTAAATAAAAGCTAAAAATAAAAAAATAATTACCTTGAGGTTGCTGCAATGGAGGAGGGGATGTAGAGGAGAGAGAAGCTCCAAGAATCCAAGGAGAGAGAGTTGTGAAAATCGTCCCCCTATAGCCCTCTATTTATAAAAAATGTTTAGGTTAAAAATGAAGAGTTTTAAAAATTTTGGACTTCTAAAGGGGGAGGGGGGTTGGGCGATTTTTGTAGAGGATTACCTATATACCCCTAGTCTAAATTATTCTAATTAATTCCTAATTAACCCATAACTAATCCTAAAAAGCCCCCAAATGTGGTGCCACTTGGCATTTTTCCACATTTGGTTTTTAAAGTTTTAAAAAACCCTCTAAAACACTAGTTTAAAAACCAAACTTTAAAAATGAATTTTCAAAATAGATTTTGACTCTTCTAAACTTCTAAAACTAACCAAGACATTGACTAAGACTAAGCTAACCCTGACTTTCTCAAATGTGGCGCCACCCCGAGTGGGCCCTACTTGAGTTTTTAAAGAAATGACTTTAAAACTTGAAATTGAGGGAGTTTTCAAAAAAATTTCAAAAGTAAACTTGAAATTCAAAGTTTTAAAATGACATGGAGTTTCAACTGAGTTAGAACTCCTCTTGATGTGGCGCCAACTGAGTGGGCCCACACCAGGTTTTGAGAAATTTGAAATAAACACTGAAAATACCTTTAAAAAGAGGTTAAAATCAATAATTAAAATTCAAAATTTTTGAAAAATAGAGTTTCAAGTGAACTGGAACTCCGGGTTAGAGTCCTGGATTTTTAGGACTCTGAGATTTGGGATTTTAAAAGCCAAATAAAGGACTTTTTGAAAAGACTTTATAAAAAACAATGAAATAAGTCAGAAAATAATGTGAGGGTTAGACTCCTAACTCGATTAGAACTCTGAAATAGAGTCCTCAATTAACTGGACTCTACAAAATGACCTAATTTTTTAAAATAAATGAAAATAAGTGAAAATGGAATAAAAACAGACTTCAAAACAGACTTCTGACTGGACTAGGACTCCAGGACAGAGTTCTGATCGGACTGAAACTCTAGATTTTTTTGGTATTTTTCTGAAAAACAAATGAAAGAACTTGTCAAAACAGTGAAAACAATAACGAATATTGGAATAAAACAGAGTTCTGATTCAACTGAGACTCTGAGGATAGAGTCCTGATTAAACTAGGACTCTCAGATTTTTGGATTTTCTAAGAAAACAAATGAGAGAATTTTGAAAAACAGTTAAAATCAGGATGAAATCGAAGTTTTGGTTCAGAGTCCTGATCTGATTAGGACTCTGAGAAAGAGTCCTGATTCGATCAGAACTCTAAGAATTTTGGTTTTCTGATAAGCAAATGATGAAATTTGGGCAAAGCTTTTGAAAACCAGTGAAAATAAAGTGAGAAACTCAATTTTGGATAGAGTCCTACTTCGATCAGGACTCTGGGGTAGAGTCCTGATTTAAAATCTCAGAATTTTGAAATTCTTTGATAAAAGTGTAATAGTTTTGGTAGATTGAAAGATTTCTGAAAGATTCTCTCAAAATTGAAATCAGGACCAGAGTCCTGATCCAACTAGGACTCTCTGAACAGAGTCCTGTTTTGACTGAAACTTTGAGTTTCTGACTCATTTTCAAAGATTTTGAAAGATTTGATTGAAAATGGATAAAAATAGTTGTAAAAGATTAGAGTCCCAATCCAATTGAAACTCTAAAGAAGAGTCCTGATCCGACTGGACTCTTGAAGAAGAGTCCTGATCCAACTAGGACTCTGAAATTTTGGCAAAAACAAAAGATTTTGAAAGGTTTTCTCCGAAGGTAAGTAGAGTTTTGATCCAACTAGAACTCTGGAAAAAGAGTCCTGATCCAACTAGGACTCTAAAATTTTGAGTTTTTTGACAAATAAAGGAATCCAGAAGCGACACCACCTAAATGGGCCTCATCTGAGAATTGAAATCAATTGAAATTGAGTTTGAAAGGAATCCAGATTGTTTTTTGAGAAAATACTTCAAAATATAAGGTCCTGGGGGTTGGCAAATGAAATAATGTTGATTAAAATCCCAGGTTTTAAAATTAATTTTGAAAGAGAAGTTTTAAAAACCCAAGTCTGGATTAAATATTTTGAAAACAAGAGTGTTGGATCTCGAAAATGAGATATAATGACATGCAATGCTATGCAATGCAATGAAATGACATGTCGAATGCATGCAATGATATGCAATGACACATGAAATGTAAGCACCGGGTGAGAGTAAAAATTTGGGGTGTTTACAGATGCCCCTCTTTGCTGCTAAGCCGGTTGAAAGCCGAGCTTAGTGGCAAAAAAACACACCAAATTTGGATTATAAAAATGCCTCAGTTAGAAAATTTTAGCTGGGTATGAAAGAATCAACTCTGACGGTGATCATGATAGGTGTGAAATGGAGAATAAAGAAGATTTTACTTCAAAAGAAGTGAGATTCAGGTTTCGCCCTTAACCTGGATGGGACAGAAAATACCTCGTGTAGAAACGAAGCTCAGGTTTAACCCTTAACCTGACCGAGAAATGAAATACCTCATCAAAATGAAGCTCAGGTTTAACCCCTTATCCTGACCGGGAAATGAAATACCTCAACAAAATGAAGCTCAGGTTTAACCCCTTATCCTGACCGGGAAATGAAATAGAAATACCTCATCAAATGAGGCTCAGGTTTAACCCCTTATCCTGACCGAGAAATGAAATACCTCATCAAATGAGGCTCAGGTTTGTACCCTTAACTTGATCAGGCAAAAAAAATGAATGGAATCCTCGAAAGAAGAGACCATGATGGAACCTTCGGATTTTGCACAATAAATCCGACAGGGGTTTTGCAAAAGGATGAAATTGGGGTCCCTAAAGCTTGAAAAGGGGTTTGATTTTGGGCGCCTCATTACTGAGACTAAATAACTTTTGAAATTGGTGACCTTTTTCGAGAAAATGACTGGTGGCTTAACCTCAAGCCAAAATTGGACTGTCTATGGTGGGACAGTGGGGGCACAAGGAAGTGTGTGAATCTGAGAGCCCAGGCGCTCAGATTATACCAAAGAAGGGAAGGGATCTTGAAAACTCCCATTATCAAGTCCTAAAAGGGATAACAACTAATGTCAGGATACGCCAAAGATGAACCTCAAGCTCTCGCTTCACGCTAGGATAGCTAGAAAATATTGTCAAAATGTTGAAAATTATTATTGATTTAAAATGATTGAAAATGATACACATTGTTTTGAAGATATTCTCACTTTTCTACCTGAAGTATTACCTCCGACATGGCTTAACTTCGTAGAATCAAGATTCGAATTCAAATTGCTTGCAATTGGATTTCTTCCAAGGAGGCTATCAATTTCCTTGATATGAGCAAAAAAGAGAGTATTCTTGATATTGCAAGAGCTGTTGCTGAAAGAATATTGATAAAAGAATTTCACAAAATTAAAAAGATTCTTGATAGATTCAGCAGTCTGATATCCTGGGATTCTTTTCTCATGATGATCTTTCTGCAGTCTCTTTTTAACAGAATTGGAGATCTGTGATCGTCGCGAAATTTTTCCCCCGTCTTCCCTTCCTTGCGGAAGAGAGAGAGGGGAAACGCTTTCGCACTTCAAACTTTGACCGAATTTTGGAAATTGTTTTGAAATACTCGCCTCCGTTTTTGAAAATTGCGGGAAAATCCATGGGATGGGGCTCGACCTGTCGGTACGAGGTTCGACCGTTCCTGCCGCCTTTAACAGAGGTAATCGAACCAAGGACCAAAACTATGCTTGACTTAGCGAAATTATCAAAGTTATGTTCTATCCTAAATGCACAGAGAATTCAGGCATGTGCTATGAGATTTTGGAAAATGCCAGTTGGAAAACATGATGTATGCTTAGAAAAACATTTGGAGTTGGAAAGAATCTCTCAGGAAAAAGGTCAATTTCTCAGGAAACTCAGATAAAAAAGGGGTTTTTGAAAACATGAGGAAGCTTATAAAGATGTGGAAAAATCAGAAATAGTTGAAAATCTTGGGAAAATGGAAGTGATTCTTGAGAAAAGATGAACCTTTTGAAAAGGGAAACACTTCTTAGGAAAACTTGGACTTTGAGAGTTTTCTTAGGAAAATGATGGAAAAATTATAGGAAAACTCATTGGAGAAGGAAATTCAAAACTTGGGGAATCGAAATCCTGGGAATTTTACCTTTTGAAATACTTGGAAATCGATTTTGGATCTTGAAGAAAGATTGGAAAACTCTTTTGAATATCTTAAGAAAATATCATTTTCCTGGGAAAACTGTGGAAAAACTTGTCTTTGGAAAACCGATTTTGAAAAATCCTTAGAATTTCTTGAGAAATCGATTTCTTGAGAATGAAGTTTTCTTGAGAAAATCTTGAGAAAATCAATGATTTTATGATGCAAATGACATAAGTGAATGAATGCACTTTGAAAAGATTTTCTAAGAGATTTGTTGGAAAAATATGCATTAAGTCAAGATAAATCCTTCACATATCCTGACTGTGGCCATGAATATGTTCAGAATTTAGTTGATTTGATGCACATGATTTTGAAAACTTTGGAAATATGATGTGCATTTTAAGATAGCCTAAGAGTGTAGGCTCAATGTGACTAGTAGAAAGATGATGGATCTGGGTTTCGTCCAAATTCCGACTAGGGCCGTAAATATGGATCCCACTGAGTCCATCAACTCCCTAAGAGTTGGTGCACATGCCATTCGTGAACATCCATAGTGCTTTTGAAATAAAATGCATGAATCATAGAAACATGATATTGCATAAATTCAAACTATATGATATGCATCCTAGTCTAAGCAGGAAATTAAATCTCTTATTCCAAAATTTACATTATTACATCACTAAATAAAGGAAATAAAAGAAATTTGCAGACTTCAGCTCCTTCTTTGGAATGTCCTTGCCAAGCTTGAAATAAAGTTAGCTCAAATATGTGGGTTTTTCCAAGATTTTCCAATAATATTATGAAATTATTGGATTTAATTGGATATAAACCCTATTCTCATGCTTCCTTGATGTTTTGAAATGATGTAAATGCAGGGAATTCAGTGGAAAACAGTTTAAAATTCGGAATTGGTGGTCAAAATGACCAAAATACCCCTAATTATAAAGTTATACCTTTAAAATCAGGGTTTTTTTTTAAGGAAAACTTGGTAAAATTGAGATTTTGAAGTTCAAATTGAATCAAATGATGATGAAATGCAGTAAGAGATATGATGACATGCTGCTAGACACATTAAGACTGTAAAATCAGAATTTGGTATTTTGCAATTTATCAAAAATAACGATTTTCGCTTGTTTTTTGCTTGGATCCGGGTCCTGCGGGACCCTGTTTTGGTATTATGGATGATCCGAACCTCAAATGGATTCTAAATTGCACCAAATTCGGTATGAAGCATCTAAACACTCTGATAAACAACTTAGAATGCTAAAAATCATGAAATGATATGATTTAAATGCTAAAATTCAAAGAAAGTCCTAAAAATGATAGATTTTGCCTATGGATCCGAACCAAATGCAATGCCTAATATGATAATGCAAGATTTACAACATGGAAACTTCTGATATTTTGCAGACTGCTAAAAGACCCGAAATGGAACATTTTTGGTTTTTATAGCCTCGGGATTTGAGCCATGGTGAGTTCAATAACAAAGGTTTAGTTCTGACAGAGATAAAAATCACACTAATCTGATGAAAAATGCTAACGAAATACAAAACGGCCATGTAAATTTATGAAATTAATCAGAGTTATGCAAGATACCTACATGAACAACTTTCATGTTTATGACTTTGGCATTTGATCAACGGAAACACAGATCAAAATATAACTATTTCTGCCTAAACTAACAGAACAGACAAATGTAGCAAAACAGGGGGCTGACAAGAAAAATTCGAAGCAGGGGTCAACACTGTTCTAAAAATTACAGGCTTTCAGATTCACACAGAGTACATCTCGAAAACCACTTTTACTTTTTACAGTTTCGGATTTGGAGCAACACACAAAGAGAAACCATAGCCCTAAGTCGATCCAAGATCTCAGAGGCCCAAATTAGGCTCTGACACGTGTCCCGAACTCTCGGATTTTTGTCAGATATAAAAAAAATCAGAAAAATCGAAAAAAATCATATTAAATACTAGACATTCTCCCGAGTTCAGAACATATTTTGTATCGAAAATCGGATCTCTCATGAGGGATAGCGCGATTTTACAAGTCGGCAAACGATTTTCAAAACGCATCCCGGGTAACAAAACCCGACTTTCCATTTTGAATGTTTACCGCAGTAAACAAATTCAAATGGCTCCGAATTTTTGGCAAAATTTTAGGGACACCTAATGGCGCATTCCGTGATTTTTTTGGGATTTTTAATAAAAAACAAATGCATGAAATGACGTGTGGACTGACTGACAAAAACAAAGACCTACTGAAAATAAGCAGAATTGAAATAAAGGCTAAATTAATCCTAATTAATTCATGAAATATGCTAAATGAATGAAATAAAATGCAAATTAAACCTAGCTAACTATATGAATGTTAAAAATCATCAAGGAAGCATAACAAAACATTTTTATATATGTCGTTTTATGAGAATAGCTCAATCCATCCCTCGGATGAGCTCTTTCTTCAAACGACTCCCGATTCGGATTATAGAATCACATCAAGGGGAAAAGAAGTGCACCTTGCTTCGTTACGCAACGTAGGAGCTCTTGAAAGGGGCAGCTATCATGAGCTTCCTTCGTCCTTCGCTCCGAGCTTCGGATGGTCCACCAAAATCAAGCTCTGTTGGAATCGGATTGGCCATGGCACGAACTTTACTCCACCTTCTTCAATGCGCCAAAGGGGGCACGATTTCCAAGGTCGAAATCAGATGTTAGGAAGGCTAGGTCGGATTTTCCAAGTTCACAAGAGCTAAAAAAAATGATCTCCCTAGGCTGGGCGTGAACCCTTGTTTTTATAATTTTTCTGATTTTTTTTTGAAATTCAAACAGGCTGGATTTGAGCCCTCCATGTGGCGCCATCTCAGAGGGTGCCATCTGAGGGGTTTGAAATTCGAATTTGTCTTTTGCAGGGAGACCTCAGGTAGCGCCACCTCAAAAGGTGTTTTAATTTTTGAGAAAAATAAAAAAATGGAAATTTTGTGGGTGAGACACCTCAGCAGGGGGAATTTAGAATTTTTCAAAAGTTTGCTTGATTCTCTCTGCAGGGAACTCCCAGAAGGCGCCACCTCAGAGGGTTCTCTCTTGGAGTTTGAATTTCAAATTCACTTTTTGTAGGGAGTCCTCAGGTAGCGCCACCTCATGGTGGGCTACCTTTATTAAAAATAAAATAAAAAATAAAAATGGAGCCAAGTGGAGTCCTGGAATGGTGCCACCTCAAAAGGTGGTTGACACATGTCAGAAGGACAGAGCAGTGGGCTCAGAAGGCGCCACCTCAGAGAAATTTGAATTCTACCTTTTCTGGAGAAAGGAGATCTGGACATGTGGCAGTCCAGGATGGTTCCAAGTGTCAGCCTGCTGGAAGAGGTTCTTCAGATGGCGCCACCTCAGGGGGAAGTTTGAAATTCAAATGGAGGTTGGCCCTAGAGGAATGGAGGGTGGACATGTGGCGCCACCTCAGGGTGGCTCCTACAATGCCATGTTGCAAGAGGGAGGGAAAGGACATGTGGCGCCATCTCAGGCCATCTGGAAAAATCAGAGCTCAGGATTTTCGCCACCTAGTGCCTTGTTTGAATTTTGAATGGTTTGCTTTTTCTGAAGAAAGCCAGGAGTGACATGTGTCTCCTACTTTTCTGAAAGAAGTAGGGAGAAGACATGTGTCCTCTACTTTTTCTGAAAGAAGCAGAGAATGACACGTGGCAGAGGGAAGAGAAGGTGGGCCAAGCCATGTGGCGCCATCTCAGACAACCTGGAAAAGGTAGAAGTTCAGGATTTGCGCCACCTATGAGGAGATTTGAATGTTTAAATTCTAGTTTTCTGAAGAAAGCAGAAAACGACACATGGCATTTGCTTTTTCTGAGGAAATGGGAGCTTGCCACGTGTCCTCTGCAGGAGACACTCCAGATGGTGCCACCTCAGAGGAGACAAGCCTACCTTTTCTGTAGGAATTTAGGAGTGACACATGTCTCCTACTTTTCTGAGAAAAGTAGGAAGAGACATGTGTCAGGCTACTTTTCTAGAAGAAGGGAGAGGTTGACACGTGTCCCCTGCAGGAGACACACTTCAAGTGGCGCCACCTCAGAGGAGACAAGCTCCACTTTTCTAGACAGGACAACCTATGACACTTGGCATCTCCTGGTGTTCTTTGAAATGACACATGGCGCAGGATGGATAGGGTGACACATGGCAGATAAAATGGGATGACATGTGGCGGCTTCTGAAGGTAGCCCCACACTGACACGTGGCAGAAGAGGGAAGGTGACATATGGCACCAACTCTAGGTGAACCCTATGCTGACACATGGCATGTAAATGGGAGGAGAGAGAAAAGACAAGTGGCACCAATCCAGGGGACAAGGCTCCTATATTTTTGGGTTTTTTCAAAATTCAAATTTTCAAAAGAAAAGCTTGTGTGACACCACCTCAGTGTGGGTCCCACATTGCTTCTTTATTGAAATAAGGATAAAACCACAACTTCTTTTTGGAATTTTCATAAAATCTGGACTAATGGGCAAAACAGGAATTTTGGAAAGAGTTGGCCCTTGTAGGGCGATTTTGTAAAAGAAAGATATTTAAAATTGTCAAAAAGGGCAAAATCTGAGGTGAAGTGACTGAAATCCATATTGAAAACTATCCAAATGGTTTTCCTGAGGAAATATTTTGAAATTCAGAGTCCTGGGGGTAAAATGGGAAAAATTGATAATTTTGAAGACCCAGGGTTTTGAAATCAATTTTGAAAAGAGTTGAAATTCTAATCTGGATTGAAAATTTTGAAATCAAGAGTTCTGGACCTCGAAATGACATGTTGTGCAGTGCAGTGATTTGAAATGCTCATGCAATGATATGCAATGTCATGTCTTATGAAATATAATCTTGAATCAAGACTTGGAGATGTTTGTCTCCTGTCAGGAGTAAAATTTTAAACATCTGAGCTAAAAATAGAGAAATTTTGAGAGTTGCAGATGAAAATTAGACTTTTGCAAGGTCCGAGCTCAGAAAATGACCATTTTGCCCTTCGGCGATTTCAAAAAGGCTGGATGATGGTGTTTGGTGGAAATGTGGGGGAGGTGAGTGAAAATTTGGGGTGTTTACAGATGCCCCTCTTTTCTACTAAGTCGGCTCATGGCCGAGCTTAGTGGCAAAGAAAAACACACCAAATTTGGGCTATATAAAAAAATGCCCCAGTTAGAAGGATCTGACTGAGTGTGAAGAAATTAGCCCGAGGAAGATGGTAGATGTGAAATGAAGAATGAAGAGGAAAGATTTGCTCTGTGAGAGAGAAGTTCAGGTTTATGCCCTTAACCTGGATGGGACGGAAATACCTCGCATAGAACGAAGCTCAGGTTTTGACCCTTAACCTGATTGGGGATGGAATATCTCATAACATGAGACTCAGGTTTGTACCCTTAACCTGATCGAGCGGAAAATGGAAATACCTCATTGGTTGATGCTCAGGTTTGTACCCTTATCCTGATCGGGCAGAAAATGGAAATACCTCATTGGTTGAGGCTCAGGTTTGTACCCTTATCCTGATCGGGCGGAAAATGAAATACCTCTTTGATTGAGGCTCAGGTTTGTACCCTTATCCTGATCGGGCGGAAAAATGAAATACCTCTTTGATTGAGGCTCAGGTTTATACCCTTATCCTGATCGGGCGAAAAAATGAAATACCTCTTTGATTGAGGCTCAGGTTTATACCCTTATCCTGATCGGGCGGAAAATGAAATACCTCTTTGATTGAGGCTCAGGTTTATAACCTTATCCTGATCGGGCGGAAAATGAAATACCTCTTTGATTGAGGCTCAGGTTTATACCCTTATCCTGATCGGGCGGAAAATGAATGGAATCCTCGAAGGAAGAGACCATGATGGAACCTTTGGATTTTGCACAATAAATCCAATAGGGTTTTTGCAAAAGGAAGGAAAATGGGGTCCCTAAAGCTTGAAATGGGATTGATTTTGGGCGTCTCATTGCTGAGACTAAAATCAGCTTTTGAAATTGCCTTTTGCGAGAAAATGATTGGTGGTTCGACCTCGAACCGAAATGGGACTGTCTATGGTGGGACAGTGGGGACACAGGGAAGTGTGCAAATCTGAGAGTTCATGCTCTCAAAGAAGAGAAAGAATCAAGTCCTTAAGAGGGATTTAAAATTGGTGTCAGGATGCATCGAAAGTGGACATCAAGCTCTCACTTCATGTCAGGATAGCTAGAAAATATTGTCAAAATGTTGGAAATTTTGCTGTTGATTCAAAATTTTTGAAAATGTTGCATATTTTTGCAAAGATGTTCTTTCTCTTCTACCCAAAGCATTACCTCCAAACAAGGTTCACTTCGTAGAATCGAGACTTGAAATCCAAATTGCTTGCAATTGACCTTCTTCAAAGAAGTTGTCAATTTCCTTGATATGAGCAAGAAAGAGAATTTGATATTATGAAAGCAGTTGATGAAAGAGTATTGATAATAGAATTTCACAAATTTAAAGAGGATTCTTGATAAATTTGGCAGTTTGATATCCTGAGGGCTTCTCTCATGATAATCTTTCTGCACTCTTTTGGTTCTCTGGGTTTTTGCTACATTCTCCTTTAATTTGGAGATGTTCTGACTCTTTCTCTCTTTCTTTTTCCTCTCTTTCTCTCTTTTGGGAAGGGTACGTCACAAACTCCTTCAACTTGGAGATGTTTCGATCCTTCTTGGATGATGGGTTTGGAAATCTTTAGGCGATAGCTGAAATTAAATATCTTTTAGGGATTGTCGAGAGGTTCATCGCATCTGCCTTCATCTCGACAGTGCTTTGGACTTTCCCTGGAAGGATTCGTCACAAACTCCGTCATCTTGGAGATGTTTCGAATCTTCTTTGGCCCTGGGGGTCTACTCGCCTAATTCGCCTTCATCTTGACGACAGGTGAGGGATCCCTTTTGCGGATACTTAATTGCAGCTTAGGTGATTTTGAGGAAACGGGGCTTGGGTAAATGCTCTCTTTTCTAGCGCTCAGGATATTTCCACTGCCTTGTCTTTACAAGAATAATCCTTAAAGATGTGCCATAACTGCGATCAATATCAATCATCTATGACTTTTCAATAACATTGAATCTTCTTTTCTGGCCATATCGAGGACTTATCCTTCCTCCTTTTGGTTGGCCAATAGAAAGAATTTGAAGTTTGAATCCCTTTTCGCAAAAGCTTCACTCTTTTGGAAGTGATGCTGAAGGTAAATTGAGATAGAGATTAGTGCAATAAAGATTCTGAAATCAACAATTAATTGATTGACAATTTGACAAAATTTTCTTGAAATCCTTAGTGAAAGTGAGTATTTGAAATCCGGCTCAACGCATCCGTGACGAAAATTCTCCTCTCTTTTTCCCCAAAAAGAGAGACTCAGGCTTAGCCCTTACCTGAATGGGAAATTGGGAAATACTCCTCTCTTCCCTGAAGAGGAGGTGTTTGCAAAACAAACTTTCGAAGAGAAATTGAGCTTTCGTCAAAGCTCCCTAATATTAGGCTTCTCTTATGGAAAGGGGGCCGATAATAGTGAGGTCTGAAAATTGGGTCATGAAAGGAACGAGTCCATCACACTCTCCCTGCAAAGAGGGTCCTTCATGATGAAGATGGCCTAGTATGAAATTGGGGGGGGGGGGTCACGAGAAAACGAGTCTTCGTCGAGCCTCTCCCTTAAAAAGGGTTCCTCGTGTGAAATTGGAAATTGTTTTGCAAACGGTTCACAAAGACGCGAGTCCCTTCAAACTCTCCCTAAAAAGGGGCTAAGTGAACGAATTGGATAGCATGCGAAAAGAACGAGCTCCCTCAAACTCTCCCTAAAAAGGGTCTCTCGCAAGAGAAAATGATTTGAAATTGGATATTGAGATTTGATTGACTCAAAGGTCAAAATTGGAAATTGGAAAATTGGTTGCTGGAAATTGAATGACCCGAAGGTCGAAATTGGATGACCTGATGGTCGAAATTGAGAATTGATTTGACCAAAAAGGTCGAAATTGAGAATTGGTTGACCGGAAGGTCGAAATTGTGTGACCCGAAGGTCGAAATTGAGAATTGAGTGACCTAAAGGTCGAAATTGAGAAATGAAGGTCAAAAATTGGAAATTGATTGACCCGAAAGTCAAAATTTGGAAATCGATTGACCCGAAGGTCGAAAATTGGAAATTGATTGACCCGAAGGTCGAGAATTGGAAATTGATTGACCCGAAGGTCGAGAATTGGAAATTGATAGACCCGAAGGTCGAAATTGGAGAATTGCCTGATTTGAAGATTTAAATTGGGATTTGGAAGGCAAAATATCAAATTTGAGCAATTGACAGACCCTGATGATCGAAATGACTTGGATCAATAAAGGAGAATGATGAGTTCGAGTCAGAGCTCGAATAAAATACAGAGATCACGAGTCGGAACTCGGATCAACAAAGAAAAATGAAAGGCTCGAATCATAACTCAAATAAGATAATGAGATCACGAGTCGGAACCCGGATCAACAAAAGAAAATGAAGAACTCGATTCAGGGTTCGAGTAAGGTAATGAGATCACGAGTCGGAACCCGGATCAACAAAAGAAAATGACAAGCTTGAAGAGATCTCGAGTCGGAACCCGGATCAACAAAGAAAAATAAAGAGCTCGAATCAAAGCTTGAACAAATAAAGAGATCTCGAGTCGGAACCCGGATCAACAAAGAAAAATGAAGAGCTCGAATCTGAGCTCGAATGAATAAAGAGATCTCGAGTCGGAACCCGGATCAACAAAGAAAATGAAGAGCTCGAATCTGAGCTCGAACAAGGTATAGAGATCATGAGTCGGAACTCGGATCAACAAAAGAAAATGAAGAGCTCTAATCTGAGCTCGAACAAGGTATAAAGATCACGAGTCGGAACTCGGATCAACAAAAGAAAATGAAGAGCTCTAATCTGAGCTCGATTAAGGTATAGAGATCACGAGTCGGAACTCGGATCAACAAAAGAAAATGAAGAGTTCGAGTCAAGGCTCGAATAAGGTAGAGAGATCACGAGTCGGAACCCGGATCAATAAAGGAAAATGAAGAAATCGAGTCAAGGCTCGAATAAGGTAGAGAGATCACGAGTCGGAACCCAGATCAACAAAGGAAAATGATTTGAATAAAAACCCGAGTCGGAACTCGGTTTTCTAAAAAATTGGAATTTTGAAAATGTGCCAGTTTGAGTACTGGATTTTTGAATAATACCAGTACGAGCGTTGGGTTTTGGTTCAGTATTGGCGATGATCTTTGGATCATTAGGAATTGTGGTGGGACTGTTTGTTGAAATCCCAATACTGACCAGTTTGTTGTTCATGCAGTTGAATGCAAATGAATATGAGTTGATGCATATGAATGCACAAGTGCATGAAATGAGGAATTTGTTTATCCTGCCTGCATATAGAACAAAATTTTAAAATGCCCCAGTGTAACTGGGAAAGAAAGTTGGATCATTATCTGAAGGAAACAGGAAGGATTACAAGGGAAGAATAAATGTTTCAAGTATAAAACTTTTTCAAGTGTCGAGCATTAATAGGATCTGGCAATTCTACCCCATCGGCATTGATGAGCCGATATGAGTTGCGGGGTAATGCTTCTTTGACGACATAGGGACCTTCCCAGTTTGGCGACCATTTGCCGCCGGGACAATGCTTGAGATAAGTTGTGGATCGAAGTACTAAATCATTGACTTTGAATCTTCTTTCGATGATAGACTTCGCATATTGCCTGGCTACTCTCTGGCGATAGGATTGAGCATGCTCTGCTGCTTTTAGCCTTCTCTCGTCGAGTAGGTCTAGCTGCACTAGTCGCTGCTGCTGGTATTGATCAAGAGGTAATTGCAGAAGTGAAGCAAATTTCAAAGCGGGCTTCTGAACATGTAGCGGCAATACTACTTCTGTTCCATAGACCAGTTCTGATGGAGTAGCATTCGTTGGAGTACGAATAGTGGTCCGGTAGGCCCATAGTGCATCGTGGATCTTCTCATGCCAGTCACGGCCTGTTTCCACAGTTCGCTCCAAGATACGAATTAAAATCTTGTTGGTGGCCTCTGCCTGACCGTTCCCTTGAGGATAATATGGAGCGGAAAAATGGTGATAGATCTTGAATTTTGAGCAGAATGTCTTCATCTTTTCATTCTTGAAATGACTGCCGTTGTCTGACACAATGTCATGTGGGATGCCGAAACGGCAAAGGATGTTCTTGTGAATGAAAGAGACCACGTGTCGGCCTTCAACTCTGCGAAGAGTGATGGCTTCTACCCACTTGGTAAAATATTCTGTTGCGGCAAGGAAGTATTTGTGGCCATTTGAAGCTGAAGGAGTGATGGGACCTACGACATCGAAGGCCCACATAGAAAATGGCCATGGAGAGACAACAGACTGTAAATAAGTTGCCAGAGCATGAATAGAAGGTGCGTGTATCTGGCATTGCACACACTTCTTCACATAATGATAACAGTCTTGTTGCATAGTCTTCCAGTAGTACCCTGCTCTGATGATTTGCTTGACAAGGGTTTGGTAACCGACGTGGCCACCACAAATGCCTTCGTGTGCTTCTCGCACGACTTCTTTGGCTTCGTCTTCATCTAAACATCTGGAATACTCTGAACTGAATCCGCGACGATAGAGGACATTGGCCAAAATGAAGTATCGAGTAGACATACGCTGGATTGCTCGTTGCTCTTTCTTTGAGAGTTCTGGAGGAAATTCGCCAGTTTCTATGAAAGTTTTGATGTTGTAATACCAAGGCTTCTTCTTTTGTTCAGCCTGGTTTACCTGTTCCGCTGGAATGAAGGCAGGTTGGTCAAGTCTGCCAATTTCAAAAGAGCGACAAGATTCTCCATTTCTGAATGCCATAATGGAGCCTAAACTGACTAGGCTATCGGCCATTTGATTAAAATCTCTCTTGATATGGAAGAGCTGGAATTCTTCAAACTTGCTGATAAGAGCTGAAACAATTTTCTGATAGGGAAATAGCTTCTGATCTTTGACCTGCCATTCGGCTCGAACTTGATTGACAACAAGTAATGAGTCACCGTAGGCATGTACTCTCTTGACATTAAAGTCTAGTAGAATCCTTAGACCTTGAATCAGGGCTTCATATTCAGCCATGTTGTGAGTACATTGAAAATCTAACTTGAGGGAAAACGGAATCATCTCTTTTTCTGGAGTGATTAATAAAATTCCGATGCCTATTCCGGCCATGTTCTTGGAACCATCAAAAAATAAATTCCAGACTGGAAATTGCTGGATATTGCAAATTTGCTCATCAGGGAAGTCATCTTCGGCTTTCACTTCTTCGGCCAGGGGAAAATCCGCCAATTGATCTGCAATTGCTTGGCCTTTGATTGATTGCTGCGAGACATATTCTAAGTCATACTGCATCAGTAAGACTTGCCATTTTGCGACCCGTCCGCTGAGGAAAGGCTGCTCTAAAATATACTTGAGGGGATTGAGTTTGGACAAAATTTTGACTTCAGATGCTAGCAGGTAGTGTCTTAGCTTCTGACACATCCATACCAGAGCTAGGCAGGTCTTCTCTATTTGAGAGTATCTCTTTTCATAATCTATGAAAGTCTTACTCACGTAATAAATGGCGTGTTCTATCAGGCTACCTTCTTTATATTGTGCCAAGAATCCGCCGCATGCGACTTGATTGACTGAGATGTATAGCAAAAGAGGTTTTCCCAATTCTGGTGGCTTCAGGATGGGAGGATTAAGAAGATACTTCTTGATTCGATCGAACGATTGCTGACATTCTGGCCCCCATTCGAATTTCACTTCTTTTCTGAGTAAGTGGTTGAAGGGCTCACATCTCATCGCCAAATTGGAAATGAATCGCCGGATTGACTGCATACGTCCTTGAAGGCTACGTAGCTCTTTGAGATTCTTCGGAGGTGGCATATCAATGATAGCCTTGGCTTTGGCCGGGTCAACTTCAATTCCCTTTTTGCTGACCAGAAAACCCAACAGTTTGCCTGATTCGACTCCAAAGACACACTTTTGCGGGTTAAGCCTTAACTTGTAAAGAATGAGTCTCTTAAAGACTTGATCAAGTGCTTCGAGGTGATCTTCTCCCTCCTTAGATTTCACGAGGATATCATCAACATATGCATCCATGATTTTGCGCATCTGATCGTGAAAGATGACAGTCATTGCCCGTTGATACGTTGCTCCAGCATTCTTGAGCCCAAAAGGCATAACCGTATAGCAGAAAGTGCCCCAAGGCGTAGTAAAAGAAGTTTTTGATTGGTCACGGGCAGCCAACTTAATCTGATTGTAGCCGGAGTATCCGTCCATGAAAGAGAACATGGCATGTCCTGCTGTGCTATCGACTAGAAGATCGATGCTTGGAAGTGGATAGTCATCCTTCGGAGTTGCCTTATTGAGGTCTCTGAAGTCTATGCAAATCCTTACTTTGCCGCTTTTCTTTGGGACAACGACGATATTGGCTAACCAATCTGGGTAGTCAATAGCTCGAATAAATCCTGCTTTGAGCAAATCTTCGAGTCCTTCCTTTACCTGCTGTTCTATTCTGGGATCCATTTTCCTCAGCTTCTGCTTGACTGGCTTAGCATCCGGCTTTAAGACAAGACGGTGCTCGACCAATTTGGGGTCTAAGCCCGGCATGTCTTCATATGTCCATGCGAACACTTCTTCATGCCGCTTGAGAAAATCTGTAAGCCTTTTCTTTTCTTCCGGACTCAGACTGGTTCCGATCTGGAGAATTTTGGGATCTTCCTCTGAACCGATATTGACACCTTCAGTTGGATCTTGTACTAGAGGAGATGGTTCGTCCTGCTTCTGAACTGCGGCGAACTCCGGTAATTCCTGAAGAGACTGATCATATTCTGCACAATCATCAGACTGCTTTGCACTCTTGTCATTTCCGGTGCTTGCTTTGATTCTATGAATTGCTGTCGACTTCTGAAAGGCTTTGGGATTGAGAACGAGCTTCTTGATTGTCCGAGAAGTCATTCTGAAATTTTGGAGAAAAAATTTGGTTCAGACAAATTGGCCTATAGTAAGACAAGCAATCATTTGAAGAGAACCATACATAAAATGGCATTGAATTATAAAATGATGAGACAGACAAAAAGGGAGTAGATGGCATCCGGATAGACAAAGAAACTTGGAATTTTATTGATTGAATTGATCAATGACATTGGTAAAATGAGACATTTATTTGGAAAAGAATAGAAAGGAAATAACAAATGGTTTTCATTGTGCCCCTTTGACAAAAACAGTCTTCCTTGATGAGCTTCCTCCGGAGAACCCCAATCCTGCGTTGTGGGGACGATGTTTCTGGATCATTGGCTCGATGTGGCCATCTTCATTCTTGCCGAGTCCCTTGAAGGGTGTATAGCCATGCTTCAGGAGTAAATCAAATCCCTTTCTTGACTTCATGAATTGAGGAAACAAGGGATGATCCTTAATGGTGCTGTAGTCGATTCGACCTCCAACCTTGAAAAATTGAGGGCCTTTCCATCGTGTCGTGGCTACTGTGTGTAGAGATGGCTCTGATGGTGCCTGAAGTATTTCTCGATTCTTCCCGAGATTGATCTCTTCACTTTCCTTGATGCTGGGAATATCTGCATTGAATGATGGCCGGGGAATCATGGGCTGCGGGAGCCTTTCTTCTAGGTCTTCTCCCAGTATTGTGGTAATCATTGCACCTTTTGACCACTTCACACATTGATGGAGGGTAGAAGGCACTGCATTAGCGTTGTGAATCTATGTCCTTCCGAGCAGCAAGTTGTAGGTTGGTGGTACGTTAACCACATGGAAAAGCACTGAATGCACTGAATAATTGATGAACACTTCCAGGAATATCTTGCCCTTGGCCGTTTGACCATGATTGTCAAACCCATAGATAGTGATGGGATCTGAAATGTATTCCTCGTCCTTGATCCCTAATGCCTTTGCGGTCATTTCGGGACATATGTTGAGGCTACTGCCTCCATCGACCAGCACATGGGGAACTGTCATTCCTCTGACTCGAACGACAATGTATAAGGCATTATTATGAAAGGAATGAGGCTTTGGAAGGTCCTCATTTGAGAAGGTGATTGGTGCATTGGTCATGGCAGAGTTCACAATCTGTGCCATGTCTTCAGGAGTAGTGCTGGGCTTAACTTTGATTTTCCTGAGTAAATCATCCAGTACTTGTCGGTGCTTGCTAGAATTCTTGGCCAAGTCAAGGATGGAGACATTGGATAGAGCGGTCAGAGGCTTCTGACTTGAATTCTCTGGCCTTGGTCTAACGATTTGCTTGAAGAAGTCAGGAGTTCCTTTTGATTTGGGAACTGACTTCACAGGTGCTCCTGCAACTTTCATTTTACCGAATGCTGAAATTAAGTCCATCTTCTTAGAATCTGGAGCTGCTTGTCGTAGCACCGTCACCTGATGCTGAACTTGGAGATCTTGCGCAGAACATGGCTTGATATGTTCATGCGGTAGAAAGGGTTGTGCAGACACTACTGTTGTGGTGTGTGAAGGGAAGGGGTGGTTCAGAATGTCCATCTTCTCTTCTTCTTCTCCTTCTACCAATAGATTCTTTTCAATGAGATCTTGCATGATGTTTTTGAGAACAAAGCAGTTCTCGGTATTGTGTCCCACTGTCCTGTGGAACTTGCAGAACTGATCTTTCCATTTTCCCATGGGCACAGGGGGATCGGCCAATCTGGGCAATTTGACTATCTCTTTCGATAGCATGTACTCGAGCACATCCTCGAGTGATTGGTCAAGAGGAGTAAACTTTCTGTCGTAACTCCATCCTTCATGCTTAGTCTTCTCGCGCAGCTTCGGCCCTTGATCCTGCTGAGGAGGCTTGCTGTACTGAGGAGCAGGCTTTGCTTTCTGATCCTTGTTGTTCGAACTGCCTGTGCCGTAGCAGTAATCTTTCTTCTGCCCTTTGTATCGATTTTGGCCTTTGTTGTTGTTGCTGGCAGAATAAGTGAAGTGAGCTTTCTTCTTCTGCTCACCATGGGAGTTGCTCTTGGAAAAGGTGAAGCCTTCATAGACTCCATTTTCCACACTCAGCTCGAGCCATTCAGCTCGTTCAGTCAGCTCAATGAAGGTCCTGGACGGCGCTGTGGAGATTAATCCTCTTAACGGCTGCGAGAAATTGTTGAGGATTAAGGACAATGCATGCCTTTCCGAGATAGGATCTCTCATCTTATTACAGGCTGATCTCCATCTGTGAATGAAGTCCCGTGCTTTTTCATTCTCATTCTGCCTTAAATTGCAGAGATGACTTAGTGTAGGCAGCGCTTCTGTATTGAACAAGAAGCGTTCAATGAATAGATTTACAACTTTATCGAACTCCTTGAGCTCGATGGGGTTGATATGCTCAGCATACCACTTGGCGGCAACTCCTTCCAAGCTGCGGGGGAAGCATAGAAACAATGCTCGGTTATCCCTCTTAAACCGAGAGCATTCAGCAAAGAAAGTGGCGAGATGAGCTTTTGGGTCGCCAGAACCATCGAATTTGATGAATTTTCGGGGGAGATTCTCCAGATCATCATCCCCTTCTAGGCCGTCATAAAAGTCCTCACTGGTGAAGACTTTCTTGCCCTTGTCGCGGGCTTGCAGATCTTTGACAACTCGGGCCATTTCTTTGAACTGCGCTTGCAAAGGCTCTTCTTTATCTCTGCTCTTTGATCTGCGGCTTTTACTTTGGCCCCGCTTCTGAAATGCCGGAGGCACCTCATATTCTTCATCTGTGTTTTCAGTGGAATCAGATTCATCTGAAATCTCTTCTGGCTGGATCTGTTTCTTGGGAGCCTTCTTACTCCTACGACCATGGAACTTTTCTCTGAATGGATTCCTTTCTGAGCTGGTCCCGGGCTGCTCATTCATCATCTTATTCATCATTTTTCTGAACATGGCATACATTTGAGGGTCTATGCCATCGTCTTCTTGCTGCTGCTCTCGACTCTTCTCAGATCGAGGGGAACTCATCTCTTCTTCCGAGGCTGACGAGTACTGGGATGCCGTGGTTCTTTTGCCTGATCTTGTCTCAACCATCAAATGGTATGGATGCTTTCTGCAGGGCAAAGACCTGATTAGATTATGAAGGAATTAGCTTTTGGAAGAAATATTTGCTGAAAATATGGTAGACAATTTGGAAAAGATGTCCCATTACTAGGGATTGAGTCGTCGTGGGAATCACGACAATTGTGTTGTCATTCCTTCTGCAAAAGAAATAAACAACGAAAATATGCCTTGTTACCTAGGCGAGGTCGTCAAACCACAATGGAAAGAGAGAATTTTATTAAAATGAGAAGAATAAGATTTTATTGATCTTGACAAAGAGGTGGGGGACAAACAATTTGCCACCATTCACGATAGTCGGCAGACACTCTAGGACCTGGAAAGATTTTAAGAGAAATAAAAGAATCCCAGCCGTAGCGGGCAGAGTGATATGCCCCGGACCATTGTGCGGAAGTGAGATCAAACTCTGCCATAACTCCTGATAACAGTCGGGCTTCGACATACTGCTGCCTCTGGGAGAACTACCGAACACATCTCTCTGGTTGGTAGTAAGTGCAGAAGAATGGTCCTAGCAACTTGAACCGCTTGCCATAAGCGTAGGTATATCTGGGAGGAGATATTTGCCGATCAAAATAGTCCCAGACTACGTCATCCTCTTGAATGTTGTTGATCATAGACCGATACTGCACCACCGAAAGGAGTTCTTGACCATTGTATCTGAAAGAGCTTGCTCGGGCTAGGACGTGTTGGAAAAACCAGGATTGAAGTGCGTAGATGCATCCTTCAACTAAAATGGATTCTCCAAGTGAGAATCGAGTCAGACCTCGATATAAGAAAGCGAGAGCTGCCATGGCTATAGAGAGGCGATTGGTTTGCCGACTTCCCCATCTCCTCATAAGCTGGATTATCCTGATGTCCATGTAGTTCTGTCCATCTGGGAAAAGGGACAGTCCTACGGTGCATAGAACCATTGCATTCTGAATCTTTTCTTTGGCTGTTCTTGAAAGCGAGCTGACTTCGACGAAGGTCCTGTACTGGCGGTACAACTCAAGTAGGTCAACATATTCATTTCCTTCTAACTGGATTAGGGGCCAAGATCGGCGGCCTGTCATACGAGCTAAGGAGTCTCGGGGGTCCAAACCCTTGACATTGATAAGGAATTGATGCTCTAATGGGTCTCTTGGTCGACCAGCTGGTTCTGGCAACCCCATGATTTCTGAAAATTCATCCATTAAAACAGTCATCTCTCCCCACGGGAACCAGAAGGTACACGTTCGAGGATTCCATCGCTCTGCCATTGTATGGATCAGGTTGCCATTGATGGTCTGCTTTCCGACTGCTGATGCCAGCTCTAATCCGCACTCGCTCAAATGGTCCGGGAACATTCGGGAAAAGCTCTTTAGCCAGGAATAATACCACCGGGGAATGAAAGTTTCGGTGCTAAGGGCTCGATGTTCAGGACGACCTTGTCGCACCTCGAAGGAGATGTGACCTTCAGGAAAGATAGGATCGACTTGACTGAATGCCATTGAACTGAAAACAGAGAAAGACTCAGAATGAGACTTAGGAAGATGTGAGAAATTTTGAAAAATTTTGCAGGCAGGATAAAAATGCAGTTGGAAATTCGAGATCCAGTAGAAAGGTAGAATGTAAAATCGCCTGGAGTTTTGAAAGAAATTGGATATTTGAGAAAATCATCCAAGGTTTGAGAAAACATCTTGTGGAAAATAAGGATATTTGGAAAAAGACCTAATGAGTTGAAAAACATTGGGAAACATAAAGAATTGAGAAAATCATACATACAATCACATCCTGCACAAACATTTATGCATATTCAGCACTCCCTAAAAGGCTGACTCTAGATGCATCATTTTGAAAACAGTTGTAGGACCTTAATCCTAACTCTAGGTTCAGATCATCTTTGTCCAATCCAGTTACGCCGATATACCCGAATCGAAATCCGAGGTACGTGGCATAGAATTTTAACTTCGGTTCTAAGGTAAGGTTTTCCAACATCCTTGAGCGCCTACCGATATACTTCGGACTGTGGCCCGCGATACGTGGTAGGGGGGTGTTAACCCAAATAGTTGGCCCAGTTGTGAGGCTCTGTCCCAAACTATGGTTCTGGAAGAGAGCCCAGCAACGTGAAGACTGGGTAATGATAGGTAATGGAGTTTTTGAAAAATGATCACATGCAAGAAATAGAGGGCTCTAAATCCTAGAGAGATAGACTTTGAAAATCTTTGAAGAAGCATACATTGTTTGCATTCAGATCCTAAATTGAGGAGGGTTGTATTTAGACCTAAGTCTATGTGAGCATGAAAATTTCTCCTCAATATGGTCCTACCAAACCATGCCTAGTCTATATGCAATCAATGTCAGCTAGGTCAGAATCTAGGCTCCTAGGCTCACATGATATTGAAAGTAAAAGCTGACATTTTGTGAACATAATTTTGATAATTAAACTAAGTCAAACATTACTTTGATCAGACGAGGACAGGTCCCATCACGGTCGCCAAACCTGTGATCGTCGCGAAATTTTTCCCCCGTCTTCCCTTCCTTGCGGAAGAGAGAGAGGGGAAACGCTTTCGCGCTTCAAACTTTGACCGGATTTTGGAAATTGTTTTGAAATACTCGCCTCCATTTTTGAAAATTGCGGGAAAATCCATGGGATGGGGCTCGACCTGTCGGTACGAGGTTCGACCGTTCCTGCTGCCTTTAACAGGGGTAATCGAACCAAGGACCAAAACTATGCTTGACTTAGCAAAATTATCAAAGTTATGTTCTATCCTAAATGCACAGAGAATTCAGGCATGTGCTATGAGATTTTGGAAAATGCCAGTTGGAAAACATGATGTATGCTTAGAAAAACATTTGGAGTTGGAAAGAATCTCTCAGGAAAAAGGTCAATTTCTCAGGAAACTCAGATAAAAAAGGGGTTTTTGAAAACATGAGGAAGCTTATAAAGATGTGGAAAAATCAGAAATAGTTGAAAATCTTGGGAAAATGGAAGTGATTCTTGAGAAAAGATGAACCTTTTGAAAAGGGAAACACTTCTTAGGAAAACTTGGACTTTGAGAGTTCTCTTAGGAAAATGATGGAAAATTTATAGGAAAACTCATTGGAGAAGGAAATTCAAAACTTGGGGAATCGAAATCTTGGGAATTTTACCTTTTGAAATACTTGGAAATCGATTTTGGATCTTGAAGAAAGATTGGAAAACTCTTTTGAATATCTTAAGAAAATATCATTTTCCTGGGAAAACTGTGGAAAAACTTGTCTTTGGAAAACCGATTTTGAAAAATCCTTAGAATTTCTTGAGAAATTGATTTCTTGAGAATGAAGTTTTCTTGAGAAAATCTTGAGAAAATCAATGATTTTATGATGCAAATGACATAAGTGAATGAATGCACTTTGAAAAGATTTTCTAAGAGATTTGTTGGAAAAATATGCATTAAGTCAAGATAAAGCCTTCACATATCCTGACTGTGGCCATGAATATGTTCAGAATTTAGTTGATTTGATGCACATGATTTTGAAAACTTTGGAAATATGATGTGCATTTTAAGATAGCCTAAGAGTGTAGGCTCAATGTGACTAGTAGAAAGATGATGGATCTGGGTCTCGTCCATATTCCGACTAGGGCCGTAAATATGGATCCCACCGAGTCCATCAACTCCCTAAGAGTTGGTGCACGTGCCATTCGTGAACATCCATAGTGCTTTTGAAATAAAATGCATGAATCATAGAAACAGGATATTGCATAAATTCAAACTATATGATATGCATCCTAGTCTAAGCAGGAAATTAAATCTCTTATTCCAAAATTTACATTATTACATCAGTAAATAAAGGAAATAAAAGAAATTTGCAGACTTCAGCTCCTTCTTTGGAATGTCCCTGCCAAGCTTGAAATAAAGTTAAATCAAATATGTGGGTTTTTCCAAGATTTTCCAATAATATTATGAAATTATTGGATTTAATTGGATATAAACCCTATTTTCATGCTTCCTTGATGTTTTGAAATGATGTAAATGCAGGGAATTCAGTGGAAAACAGTTTGAAATTCGGAATTGGTGGTCAAAATGACCAAAATACCCCTAATTATAAAGTTATACCTTTAAAACCAGGGGTTTTTTTGAAGGAAAACTTGGTAAAATTGAGATTTTGAAGTTCAAATTGAATCAAATGATGATGAAATGCAGTAAGAGATATGATGACATGCTGCTAGACACATTAAGACTGTAAGATCAGAATTTGGTATTTTGCAATTTATCAAAAATAACGATTTTCGCTTGTTTTTCGCTTGGATCCGGGTCCTACGGGACCCTATTTTGGTATTATGGATGATCCGAACCTCAAATGGATTCCAAATTGCACCAAATTCGGTATGAAGCATGTAAACACTCTGATAAACAACCTAGAATGCTAAAAATCATGAAATGATATGATTTAAATGCTAAAATTCAAGGAAAGTCCTAAAAATGATGGATTTTGCCTATGGATCCGAACCAAATGCAATGCCTAATATGATAATGCAAGATTTACACCATGGAAACTTCTGATATTTTTCAGACTGCTAAAAGACCCGAAATGGAACATTTTTTATTTTTATAGCCTCGGGATTTGAGCCATGGTGAGTTCAATAACAGAGGTTTAGTTCTGACAGAGATAAAAATCACACTAATCTGATGAAAAATGCTAAATAAATACAAAACGGCCATGAAAATTTATGAAATTAATCAGAGTTATGAACGACACCTACATGAACAACTTTCATGTTTATGACTTTGGCATTTGATCAACGGAAACACAGATAAAAATATAACTATTTCTGCCTAAACTAACAGAACAGACAAATGTAGCAAAACAGGGGGCTGACAAGAAAAATCCGAAGCAGGGGTCAACACTGTTCTAAAAATTACAGGCTTTCAGATTCACACAGAGTACATCTCGGACACCACTTTCACTTTTTACAGTTTTAGATTTGGAGCAACACACAAAGAGAAACCATAGCCCTAAGTCGATCCAAGATCTCAGAGGCCCAAATTAGGCTCTGACACGTGTCCCGAACTCTCGGATTTTTGTCAGATATAAAAAACATCAGAAAACTCTGAAAAATCATATTAAAAACTAGACATTCTCCCGAGTTCCGAACATCTTTCGGATCGAAAATCGGATCTCCCATGAGGGATATCTCGATTTTACAAGTCGGCAAACGATTTTCAAAACGCATCCCAGGTAACAAAACCCGACTTTCCATTTTGAATGTTTACCGCAGTAAACAAATTCAAATGGCTCCGAATTTTTGGAAAAATTTTAGGGACACTTAAGGGCAAATTATGTGATTTTTTTGGAATTTTTAATAAAAAACAAATGCATGAAATAACGTGTGGACTGACTGACAAAAACAGAGACCTACTAAAAATAAGCAGAATTGAAATAAAGGCTAAATTAATCCTAATTAATTCATGAAATATGCTAAATGAATGAAATAAAATACAAATTAAACCTAGCTAACTATATGAATGTTAAAAATCATCAAGGAAGCATAACAAAACATTTTTATATATGTCATTTTATGAGAATAGCTCAATCCATCCCTCGGATGAGCTCTTTCTTCAAACGACTCCCGATTCGGATTATAGAATCACATCAAGGGGAAAAGAAGTGCACCTTGCTTCGTTACGCAGCGTAGGAGCTGTTGAAAGGGGCAGCTATCACGAGCTTCCTTCGTCCTTCGCTCCGAGCTTCGGATGGTCCACCAAAATCGAGCTCTGTTGGAATCGGATTGGCCACGGCACGAACTTTACTCCACCTTCTTCAATGCGCCAAAGGGGGCACAATTTCCAAGGTTCAAAATCAGATGTTAAGAAGGCTAGGTCGGATTTTCCAAGTTCACAAGAGCTAAAAAATGATCTCCCTAGGCTGGGCGTGAACCCTTGTTTTTATAAATTTTCTGAAAATTTTTTGAAATTCAAACAGGCTGGATCTGAGCCCTCCATGTGGCGCCATCTCAGGGGGTGCCATCTGAGGGGTTTGAAAATCGAATTTGTCTTTTGCAGGGAGCCCTCAGGTGGTGCCACCTCAAAAGGTGTTTTAATTTTTTAGAAAAATAAAAAAATGGGAATTTTGTGGGTGAGACACCTCAGCAGGGGGAATTTAGAATTTTTCAAAAGTTTGCTTGATTCTCTCTGCAGGGAACTCCCAGAAGGCACCACCTCAGAGGGTGCTCTCTTGGAGTTTGAATTTCAAATTCACTTTTTGTAGGGAGTCCTCAGGTGGCGCCACCTCATGGTGGGCTACATTTATTAAAAATAAAATAAAAAATAAAAATGGAGCCAAGTGGAGTCTTGGAATGGTGCCACCTCAAAAGGTGGTTGACACATGTCAGAAGGACAGAGCAGTGGGCTCAGAAGGCGCTACCGCAGAGGAATTTGAATTCTACCTTTTCTGGAGAAAGGAGATCTGGACATGTGGCAGTCCAAGATGGTTCCAAGTGTCAGCCTGCTGGAGGAGGTTCTTCAGATGGCGCCACCTCAGGGGGAAGTTTGAAATTCAAATGGAGGTTGGCCCTGGAGGAATGGAGGGTGGACATGTGGCGCCACCTCAGGGTGGCTCCTACAATGCCATTTTGCAAGAGGGAGGAAAAGGAGGGAAAGGACATGTGGCGCCATCTCAGGCCATGTGGAAAAATCAGAGCTCAGGATTTTCGCCACCTAGTGCCTTGTTTGAATTTTGAATGGTTTGCTTTTTCTGAAGAAAGCCAGGAGTGACATGTGTCTCCTACTTTTCTGAAAGAAGTAGGGAGAAGACATGTGTCCTCTATTTTTTCTAAAAGAAGCAGAGAATGACACATGGCAGAGGGAAGAGAAGGTGGGCCAGGCCATGTGGCGCCATCTCAGACAACCTGGAAAAGGTAGAAGTTCAGGATTTGCGCCACCTATGAGGAGATTTGAATGTTTAAATTCTAGTTTTCTGAAGAAAGCAGAAAACGACACATGGCATTTGCTTTTTCTGAGGAAATGGGAGCTTGCCACGTGTCCTCTGCAGGAGACACTCCAGATGGTGCCACCTCAGAGGAGACAAGCCTACCTTTTCTGTAGGAATTTAGGAGTGACACATGTCTCCTACTTTTCTGAGAAAAGTAGGAAGAGACATGTGTCAGGCTACTTTTCTAGAAGGAGGGAGAGGTTGACACGTGTCCCCTGCAGGATACACACTTCAAGTGGCGCCACCTCAGAGGAGACAAGCTCCACTTTTCTAGACAGGACAACCTATGACACTTGGCATCTCCTGGTGTTCTTTGAAATGACACATGGCGCAGGATGGATAGGGTGACACATGGCAGATAAAATGGGATGACATGTGGCGGCTTCTGAAGGTAGCCCGACACTGACACGTGGCAGAAGAGGGAAGGTGACATGTGGCACCAACTCTAGGTGAACCCTATGCTGACACATGGCATGTAAATGGGAGGAGAGAGAAAAGACAAGTGGCACCAATCCAGGGGACAAGGCTCCTATATTTTTGGGTTTTTTCAAAATTCAAATTTTCAAAAGAAAAGCTTGTGTGACACCACCTCAGTGTGGGTCCCACATTGCTTCTTTATTGAAATAAGGATAAAACCACAACTTCTTTTTGGAATTTTCATAAAATCTGGACTAATGGGCAAAACAGGAATTTTGGAAAGAGTTGGCTCTTGTAGGGCGATTTTGTAAAAGAAAGATATTTAAAATTGTCAAAAAGGGCAAAATCTGAGGTGAAGTGACTGAAATCCATATTGAAAACTATCCAAATGGTTTTCCTGAGGAAATATTTTGAAATTCAGAGTCCTGGGGGTAAAATGGGAAAAATTGATAATTTTGAAGACCCAGGGTTTTGAAATCAATTTTGAAAAGAGTTGAAATTCTAATCTGGATTGAAAATTTTGAAATCAAGAGTTCTGGACCTCGAAATGACATGTTGTGCAGTGCAGTGATTTGAAATGCTCATGCAATGATATGCAATGTCATGTCTTATGAAATGTAATCTTGAATCAAGACTTGGAGATGTCTGTCTCCTGTCAGGAGTAAAATTTTGAACATCTGAGCTAAAAATAGAGAAATTTTGAGAGTTGCAGATGAAAATTAGACTTTTGCAAGGTCCGAGCTCAGAAAATGACCATTTTGCCCTTCGGCGATTTCAAAAAGGCTGGATGATGGTGTTTGGTGGAAATGTTGGGGAGGTGAGTGAAAATTTGGGGTGTTTACAAGATCTCTTGGGTTTTTCAGGAATTACATCATCCTTCATTTTGGAGATGTCCTGACTTTTCTCTCTTCTTTTTGGAAGGGTACGTCACAAACTCCTTCATCTCAAAGATGTTCTGATCCTTCTTTTCTCTGAGGGATTATCTTGACACTTATTGGCTCTTTGGCGGGAAATCTCTTGATGATAGTGGAAATTAAATATCCTTTAGGATTTGTCGGTAGGCTCATCACACTCGCCTTCATCTCGACGGTAATCTGAACTTTCCCTGGAAGGATCCGTCACAAACTCCGTCATCTTGGAGATGTGTCAAATCTTCTTTGGCCCCGGGGGTCTACTCGCTTAATTCGCCTTCATCTTGACGACAATTGAGAGATCCCTTTTGCAGATATTTAATTACAGCTTAGGTGATTGAGGAGATATGGAGATTGAGTGGATTTTTTTCTGTATCACCCAGAATATTTCGACTGCTTTATTTTCCAAGAATGATCTTTAAAAATGTGCCATTGACTGCGATCAATATCAATCACCCATGGCTTTACAACAACATTGAATATTCTTTATTGGCCATATCGCAGATTTATCCTTCATCCTTTTGGTTAGCCGATAGAAAGGTTTTGAACTTTGAATCCTTTTTTGCGAAAGCTTTATCCTTTCGGAAGTAATACTGGAGGTATTTTGAAGTAACAATTTTTTTATGCAATAAGATTTTTGAAATCAACAAATATTCGACGATAAATTGGCAAAATTTTCTTGAAATCACTTGTGAAAGCGAGCATTTGAGACACAACGCAACACATCCATGACAGAAATTCTCTTCTCCTTTCCCCAAAAGAGACGATTCAGAAATTGGAATTAGAAATTACTCCTCTCTTCCCTGAAGAGGAGGTGTTTGCAAAATGAACTTTCGAAGAGAAATTAAGCTTTCGTCAAAACTTCCTAACATTAGGCTTCTCTTATAGAAAGGGGGCCGGTATTGGTGAGGTCAGTGAATTGGTCATGAAGGAACGAGTTCATCATACTCTCCCTGAAAAGAGGGTCCTTCATGATGAAATGGCCTAGTCTGAAATTATGGTCACAAGGAAAGCGAACTTCCGTCGAAGCTCTCCCTGAACTAAGGGTTCCTTGTATGAAATTGAAATTTTGTTTTGCAAACGGTTCACAAAGACACGAGTCCCTTCAAACTCTTCCTGAAAAAGGGCTAAGTGAACAAAGGATAGCATGTGAAAAGAACGAGCTCCCTCGAACTCTCCCTATACAAATGGTCTCTCGCAAGAGAAATTTTTTGAAATTGGTATTGAGTGACCAAAAGGTCGAAATTGGAATTGGAAGTTTTGAAATTTTGAAATTTGATATTAGACATTTGGAAATTGATATTTGAAAATTGGATGACCTGAAAGTCGAAATCGAAATTTAATTGACCCGAGGTCGAAATTGGAAATTGGAAATTGGAAATTGGAAATTGGAAATTGGAAATTGGAAATTGGAAATTGGAAATTGGAAATTGGAAATTGGAAATTGGAAATTGGAAATTGGAAATTGGAATTTTGAATTTAGAAATTGGAAATTGGATATTGGAAATTTGAAATTTGAAATTTGAAATTTGAAATTTGAAATCTGAAATCTAAAATTGAAAATTGGAAATTGGAAATTGGAAATTGATTGACCTGAACGCCGTATTTGGAAATTGGAGGGCCTGAAGGTGTAAATATTGGTTTTTGAAAATATATCAGTTCGAGCACTGAATTTTGGAAATATACCAGTTCGAGCACTGTGTTTTGAAAATATACTTTATTTTTAAATTGAATCTTTGAAATTCAGAAAGAGACTTAGGCTTTTATAGTATTTGAAAATTGTAACGAGAATGATTGTCGGGGTCTCAGGATTATCCCTTATCCTGAATGGGTAATGAATTTGGTGCGAATGCATGCCAACGAATACTGACACAAATGAACGCAGATGTATGCAGAGATGAGTGCATATGCGTGCGAAATGAGAGGTTTGTTTATCCTGCCTGCATACAGGGTATTTGTAGATAAAAACAAAATTTTAAAAATTACCCAGTGTAACTGGGAAAAGAGAATCTTGATTATTATTCGAAGAAAATTTTGAAGAAATTACAAAGGATAAGACATGATTTAAGTATAGAATTTTTTTAAATGTCGAGCGTTAATGGGATCTTGTAATTCCACTCCATCGGCATTGATGAGCCGATATGAGTTATGAGGTAATGTCTCTTTGACAACATAAGGACCTTCCCAATTTGGTGACCACTTGCCACTTGGGCGGTGTTTGAGATAAGTCGTTGATCTGAGCACTAGATCATTGACTCGATTTTTTTTTTCGATGACAGATTTTGCATATTGTCTGGCTATCCTTTGACGATATGATTGAGTGTGCTCTGCTGCTCTAAGCCTTTTCTCATCTAACAAATCAAGTTGTACTAGCCGATGTTGCTGATACTGATCAAGAGGTAATTCTAGAAGTGATGCAAATTTCAGAGCAGGTTTCTGAACATGTAGAGGCAGTACTACTTTAGTTCCGTAGACAAGTTCTGACGGAGTAGCATTAGTTGGAGTTCGAATGGTGGTTCTATACGCCCCCAAACGCATCATAAATCTTTTCATGCCAGTCACGACCTGTTTCCAAGGTTCGCTCTAGGATTCGAATGAGAATCTTATTGGTGGCCTCTGCTTGACCATTCCCTTGAGGATAATAAGGAGCGGAAAAATGATGATGGATTCTGAACTTTGAGCAGAATATCCTCATTCTCTCATTCTTGAAATGACTGCCATTATCTGATACAATATCATGTGGTATGCCGAAACGACATAAGATATTCTTGTGGATGAATGAGACTACGTGTCGACCTTCTATTCTGCATAGAGTGACTGCTTCTACCCATTTAGTAAAATATTCTGTTGCGACAAGAAAATACTTATGACCATTTAAGACAGACAGAGTGATGGGACCTACGACATCGAAGGCCCACATAGAGAACGGCCATGCTGAGACGACAGATTGTAAATATGTCGCTGGCGCATGAATAGAAGGTGCATGCATCTGGCATTGAACACACTTCTTCACAAAATGATAGCAATCTTGTTGCATGGTCCTCCAGTAATATCCTGCTCGGATGATTTGTTTGACAAGAGTTTGGTAGCCAACATGACCACCGCAAATGCCTTCATGTGCTTCTTGCACAACTTCTTTGGCTTCTTCTTTGTCCAAACCTGTGGAATATTCAGAACTAAACCCACGACGATAGAGGATATCAGCAAAAATAAAATATCGAGCAGACATGCGCTGAATTGCTCGCTGCTCTTTCTTTGCGAATTCTGGAGGAAATTCGCTAGTTTTAATGGAATTCTTGATGTCATGATACCAGGGCTTCTTCTTTTGCTCAGCCTGGTTTATATGCTCTACTGGGACGAAAGCAGGTTGATCAAGTCTACCAATTTCAAATGAGCGACAAGATTCTCCGTTCTTGAAGGACATGATGGATCCCAGATTGGCTAAACTGTCTGCAACTTGATTGAAGTCTCTCTTGATATGGAAAAGTTGGAATTCTTTGAATTTGTTGGCAAGAGTTGAGACGATCTTCTGATAAGGAAGTAATTTCTGATCCTTCACTTGTCATTCGGCTAGAACTTGATTGACGACGAGCAAAGAATCGCCATAAGCATGCACTCTTCTGACATTGAAGTCTTGTAGAATTTTCAGACCCTGTATCAAAGCTTCATACTCGGCCATATTGTGAGTGCACTGAAAATCCAGTTTGAGAGAAAAGGGGATCATCTCCTTCTCTGGTGTGATTAGCAGAATCCTGATTCCTATGTCTGCCATATTCTTGGAACCGTCGAAGAATAAATTCCAAATTGAGGATTATTGAATATTGCAGATCCGCTCATCGGGGAAATCATCATCAGCTTTAACATCCACTGCCAGAGGAAAATCTGCCCATTGATCTGCAATTGCTTGACCTTCGATAGATTGCTGAGAGACATATTCCAAGTCGTATTGCATCAATAGGACTTGCCATTTGGCCATCCGTCCACTAAGGAATGGTTGTTCGAGGATATACTTGAGAGGATTAAGTTTTGAGAGAATCTTGACTTCTGATGCTAACAGGTAGTGTCTCAATTTCTGACACATCCAAACCAGTGCTAGACATGTCTTCTCTATCTGAGAGTACTTCTTCTCGTAATCAATGAAGGTTTTGCTCACATAGTAAATGGCGTGCTCTATCAGACTGCCTTCTTTGTATTGCGCCAAGAATCCGCCGCAAGCAACTTGATTAACTGAAATGTATAGCAGTAGGGGTTTCCTAAATTCTGGCGGTTTTAAAACAGGAGGGTTAAGCAAGTATTTCTTGATACGATCAAACGATTGCTGACATTCCGGTCCCCATTCAAACTTCACTCCTTTTCTGAGTAAATGATTGAAAGGCTCACATCTCATTGCGAGATTGGATATGAATCACCGAATTAATTGCATGCGTCCTTGAAGGCTACGCAATTCTTTGAGATTGGTCAGGGGCGGCATGCCAATGATAGCCTTTGCCTTAGCGGGATCCACTTTTATCCCCTTTTTGCTAACTAGAAAGCCTAACAACTTGCCAGATTCGACTCCGAAGACACATTTTTGTGGATTGATCCTTAGCTTGTAAAGAATGAGTCGCTTGAAGACTTGATTGAGAGTTTCGATGTGATCTTCCTCTTCTTTGGATTTTACCAGAATATCATCGACATATGCGTCCATGTTTTTGTGCATCTGATCATGGAAAATAACAGCCATAGCACGCTGATAGGTGGCTCCAGCATTTTTAAGCCCAAATGGCATGACTGTATAACAAAAAGTGCCCCAAGGAGTAGTGAAAGATGTCTTAGACTGATCACGAGCGGCCAACTTAATCTGATTATATCCGAAATATCCGTCCATAAAAGAGAACATGGCGTAGCCCGCCGTGCTGTCAATCAAAAGATCAATATTAGGAAGCGGATAATCATCCTTAGGAGTTGCTTTATTAAGATTTCTAAAGTCGATGCAAATTTGAACTTTCCCATTCTTCTTGGGAACAACGACAATATTTGCTAGCCAATCTGGATAGTCAATGATTCGAATGAACCCTGCTTTGAGTAGGTCCTCTAGACCTTCCTTAACTTGTTGTTCCACTCGAGGATCCATTTTTCTTAGCTTCTGCTTAACTGGCTTTACATCTGGCTTCCCAACAAACTTGAGCACCTACTGATATACCTCGGACTAAGGCCCTTAGGTACGTGGTAGGGGGCCTCTAACCCAAATAGGTGGTCCAGTTGTGAGGCTCTCTCCCAAACTACGATTCAGTGTGACAGCCCAGCAACATGAAGACCAGGACAGTATAGGTAGGGATGTTTTCGAAAACATGTTCAACATGCAATAAAACTAGAAAGCTCTAATGCAAGTCCTAAAAGAGATAAAATTTAAATGAAGAGAAGCATACACTTGCATACATTGTTTGCATTCAATCCCTAGAATTGAGGAGAGTTGTATTTCAGACCTAAGCCTAAGTGAGCATGGATAGTTCTCCTCAATATGGTCCTACCAAACCATACTTAAATCCTATATGCATTATGTCAGCTCAGGACAAAGTCTAGGCTTCTAAGGTTTGCATGGAAATGAAGCTGACATTGAAAGAGTAAAAACTTAGAAAATATCAAAGCAAAGCAAAAGCCACAAATTCAACCGGACGGAGATAGGTCCCATCACGGTCGCCAAAACTGTGATCATCGCAAAAATTTTCCTCTTGGTAATCTTTCTCTTACTTTCTCTTTTCCTTTCTAACCTCTATTTCCTTTTTTTGAAGGGGAAAATAAAAGATAGAAAAAAGAGAGAAGAGAAAAGAAAAGAAGAGAGAGAGGAACTCTTTTGCGAAGGTCTCACTTGACCTTAATTTTGAAAAATATTTAAAAGATTACTCACCTCCATTTTTGAAATGTTTGCGGGAAAAATTGGGAGATGGGGCTCGCTCATCGGTACGAGGTTCGACCGTTCCTGGCGCCTTTACCAGGCGTAATCGAACCAAGGATCGAATAAATGCCTTTTTCTTTGCCTAAATATCATCTAAGAAATTATTCTAAGTCTAAAATGCACAAAGAATCATGCTTGTGTAAATGCAAAGATGTATGCTTTTGAGAAGAATACTTTAGAAAATCTGGATTTTTCTAAGTGATTTTGAAATAGACTTGAGAATATGGTGAAGAAATGATTTTTGAAAGTTGAAATTGACTTGAAATGGTTATAAACTTCAAAGTTTAGAATCAACTTGAGTTTTGAAAAAGACTTCAAAATTCTGAAGTTGGAATCATATCTGAGATCAAAAAGACTTGAAAATGGTTTTAAGCTTGTTTTTGAAGAGGGAAGATTCAAGATTGAAGATGAGAATTTAAATAGAACTTGAAAATAAGAATAAGACTTGAAATTGAGATTGAATCTGAAATTTTAAGTTGGAAATGAATCTTGAACTTTTGATTGAATTTAAAATCTGGAATTGAATTTGAAACTGAATTTATAATTTGAATTTGAATTTGAATTTGAAAATGAATTTGAAATTTGGAATTGAACTAAGAATTTGAATTTAGAAATAATTTTGGAATTTGGAATTAAATTTAAACTTTTGAATTTAGAAATGAATTTGGAATCTCAAAGTTTAATTGGACTTTGAATTTGAATTTTGAATCCTGAAATAGGACAGAATTGAGAAGGGAAAGATGAATTTGAGTTTATAAATAAGAATTGAAGATTGATTTGAGAAATGAGGGAAATATTTAAAAATACATCTCAAAATCACTTGGATTTTGAAGATAACTTGGAATAATTTGAAAGAATGATGTAATTCTATCCTAAATGATGAATGAATTTAAAATTTATTTGAAGATTGGAATTTGAAAGCATATTTCATTCTTTAGGTGAATTTGAAATAAGATTGAAAATATAATACATTTCTGACTAAGGCCATAAAATGTATTATATAATGATCATATTTAAATTCAAATAAAAAAATAAAATATATTTTAGTGCCTTTATAGAGTTTAAAATGAAATTAATTCTCAATTTATATCCTGACTATGGCCATTGATATAAATTTTGAGTTAATTTTAGGTTAAACTCTGATAAAGGAAGAAGATATTTGAAAATATGATGATTTTTTAGGAGAGATTCAGCGAGAATCTGGTGTTATCTCATAAAAGATGAAAATCCTAGGTTTTTTTCACATCTTGACTACGACCATTGATGTAAATCATCAACTTAGAATTTAATCACCTCTTATTAGAATGGTGCATGTGCCATTTGTGTTCCACCATTTGTGCATTTTGAGAAAATAAAAGAAAAATAGCATGAAATAGGCAATTATGAGGTATATATGCACATACATTCTAATCTAGTGCTTGAAATGGAAATTTATCATTATAACCTAGCTATTACAATTCTGAGATTGAAAGTTACAATTCTTAAGGTAAGAAAGGAAAATGACACTTTCCACATATTTCCTACAAAAGGTGAGTTAGCATGAGATGGGTATGAAAAGAAGTATCATATTTGAAATCTAAAATTCCAATGATGGAATGCTCATAACTATGCTCTAATGGACTGCATCATGGATGAACACACTTATACATTGGAATACATTAAATGAAGGAATGAATGTCTAAAATGCATATGTGATATGCTATGGGAAACACAAATATATGTATGATATGCAGGGGAAGAAATGAGAATGCAGCAAAATAAGGGTGAGGGCAAGTGTTGGTACAAGGAAAAGTGGGATATATATAAATAAAGCCAAGGTTGAGAAATATACATGATTGTATGGGAATATCTAAGTTGGTGAGGATGCCAGACCTAAGACTCATCTCATGGATTGAGTGCATATATATATATATATATATATATATATATATATATATATATATATATATATATATATATATATATATATATATATATATATATATATATATATTCATCTGAAAATGATGCCCAAGTTGGTGTAGGAAGGCATATGCAATGTAATATTGTGGGTAAGATGTATTGGATGTATGCCTATTGCAGGAAGTATATGTTTAAGTATGCAACTAAATGAATACAATGTTGAAAGTAAACATACTAGGCGATCAGGCTGGTGGTGTGTTATTAGTGATGTGCACTGTGTATTGGAAGTGGAGACAGGTATAACATCAGCGCAGTGAGATGCTGAAGGTAAATATGCTTGGCCAGCAAAGGCTAGTGAGGGTATGGGGCTAGTGTGCATCAAATGGTGAAAATGAGATGTGGTAAACATAACAGTGACAGGGTGTTGTGATTACTAATGCCATATGACAAAGTGACATGAAGGGAAGATGCTATGGTGACATCAAGGTGATGATGTTGTAAATGCAACAGAGATGAGAGGATGATTTATGGGAGGTGAAATTGAGGAAATATTGGGGTTGATATGCAGTGTATGGCAGTGCTTAGGTAGATGGAGTGGTGTGTATGTGTGGAATGCAAGTGCAGTGCATTAGATGTAACAGTGAAGTGTTGAATGTAAGGTATACAAGGGAATAAATGTTGTGGTTGAATATTGATGCAAAATGGCATTGAGTATAATGTGCAGGTGACTATGTGATTAATGAAGTGTGCTGCATTGATGTGCAAGGTGGTAACAAGCATCAGTGTGAATGAATGTGTTGTATTGATGCTTCAAATCCTCTAACAGGTTGCACTGTAGAAATTAAGAGATGGCTATGTGATGAACTACCATATCCTTGCATCATGCTAGATAAAGAGGGAAGGCTTGGGAACTAATGTATGAAGCTCACATGATATAGGAAATGGAATGGAGACAAATCTTACTATCAGAATATGTATATATAAAAAAAATGTTTCACATTAGTTCGAAAAAACTGATTTTTTTTTAGCAAATGAGTAAAAGAGAAGAAAAAAAATGTTAGCATTAGCACTATTGTATCATGGAAGCACAGGAGACCACAGACATAATTCTGAGCATGTATTCTTCATGATCCCAGGTCAGACATACCTCTCAGATGCCACTGTCGAGAGGAGAAGCAACCTATATACAAAAATAAGAAAATTCGAATGCAAAATCTTGAGCACGACAAGAGAATTATCTTGACACTGAGGCACTGGAGTCTGTAACAGGCATTGGTCAAATGTGAAATTCTGGGAGAATGAATCTCCTTCTTTGATCAACCGAAACAAATATGCTAATAGCTTGACAGAGCAACAAGAAATAGGAAAAAGGTGGCCCAGATTTAACAAGTTATATATATATATATATATGTATATATTCATAATCAAAAGAAAAGTTGAATCTCATGGGGCATCCTTTTTTTAACATTGTCATCAGTATACACAGGATTTTCTAAACGCAACTTGGGGCAGAACCACAATTGCTAAGAAAAGCTCTCAGCTTCTTGTATCAATAAATCTTTTTGTGATGTTATATGAGGTGATCACTAGTAATTTGTCAGGAGCAACCAACTTCGAGACTGATCCATTTGTCAGGGCCATCAGGATGCAGCCTCATTGCATCAAATGTCCCTTTATCTGTAACAAATTGAAATGGATTCTCCAATTTTTGTCTCAAGAACATCATCAACCAAAAGTCAAATATTAGGAAAGTCATCACGATCAGCGAGATTCCAGACCACCCATATTACCTGTTTATCAAAATTTTGATGAACCCCAGTTAAGAATTGAGCATAGTGAAAGTGGCAAGTCAATTGCCTATGACACCAGCCGAGAGTGTTAAAGTGCGTGGTATCTCATTCTCTGGATTCGAAAACTATGTATCTGCTAATTTCTTATAGAAATATGAGACATACCAGGTAATTGAACTCATCACAATGGTGAACGTCCTGTCCTAGGCTTGAGATTTCTCAAGTCTCTCTGGACTAGTTATCTTTACTAGAGGTGTAGACAGGGTATGAAGAAAACACATAAATGGCATAATGATGCTGAATCCACAATTACAAAAAGACATAGGAAAACGAGAAAAATACGGAAAAAGGAAATGCCACACTCAGATAAAATATGACACATAAAGAAACAACAAAATGAAGCAAAATATAATTACGATGCGAGTATGAGAAAAACGAAACTGGAACCTACCATGAGAGTCAAAATGGATAGGTTAATGCAATAGTGGTGTCGAACGGGAGTACATATGCCATGCCGATGAGCATCTTACCATTTTCTAGAATCGACTGCTTTAAGTTTTTTTTTTTTTTTAAACTTGAAAAATCCATAACAATTTCCAATGAATAGCATAATGAAGGCATGATGTATGATCAGAGAAAGAAAATGGACAAAATCAGGAAGATGCTGGATGCAAATGAAGCATGAATTCTGTATTAAATGTGGCGATGAACATTTAATAATATAGCATAAAAAGAATGGCGTCAAATGCTAGGTGCAAACATGGACATACGGGTCCTCTGTATTGTGATGTACAGAGGATTATAAAATCCAGATCTCTTCAGGAATTAGAGAGTCAGGATCCAAAAATGCTGCATTATTGGAATAAGATGAGATGCAATATGAGGAAATGGGCACAGTGGAACCACAAGTATGGTGAATGACAAAACGAAATCAGATGTATGAGATGATGTTATATTGAATCAAAATATATGAATGCAAGGCATATTAATAAAACACAGATGTTAACACAAAGTGATGACATAAAGAAAAGGGAAAAAGTGCAGGAATAAAGAAAATGTAGAGGAATTAAAACAATGCCTAAATGATGAGATGCGGTTGTAATTAAAAATGTAATTAAAACATGGCATGAATGAGGGGTATGCATATAACCATGTAACAGGAAATGTAATAGAGAGATGAACGACAGAGCAATTGCAAGAATTATAAGTAAAAGAAAAAGTGAAGTAAAACATGTTGGAATACAAAGGTTCCATTAATGTAGCACAAGCGTAAGTCGATCTTGCTATAAGAAAATCAGCACTACATACGTGCTTTAACGGGGTGGTGAGCAATCAAAACCAAGGCAATCAGGAATAACGAATAGAAGAGGGGGGGTACTTACTGTCTCTTCACTTTAACCGATCCCCTTCAGCCGACGTGGCCAAATTCAGATTGGGAGATAAGGAGGAGATGCAGATATTAGAAGAAGAAGGGTAAGCGTCGATCGATGTCTCCTCCCTATTAGTCGTCCCCTACAGTTGCTTATATATCATATAGAGGAAAGATCTGGAAGAGGGGGATATCGTTGTGGATCAATGGCTGAGGCAAGAGGGATGTCGATCCAATGGTGGATCGAGCAAGCGAGAGGGGAAGAAGGCGGATGGCGGGTGGTCATTGGTGATCAAGGGTGGAAAAAGGAGAAGAGCGTTGGCGATGGGCGATGGAGGGGTGCGATGGGGAAGCTTCTAGAGGGAGGTCCTGCGAGAGGGAGAGCGAAGAACGAGACGGAGAGTGAGGCAGAGAGAGAGCGAGACAGAGAAAGAGAGAGCGAGACCGATTGCAATTTTTTGTGATTTTTCAAAAAGAGGGTTCTTCGATTTTTCAAAACAAGGTTCTAAAACTTTCTCTAAAAGAGGTTTTTGTAATTTCCTTTGTATTTTGAATTTTTTGTTCATTTTCTTGGTATTTTCTAATTTTTTTGTTATTTTGGAAATAAGACTCTAAAATTTACCAGAAAATAAAGGATTTTTGACATATTCTTGTAAAATTTTAAAATATTTACAAAAGAAAGGTTTTTCGAGAATTCAAGGCTATTCTCTAAATAATTCTTCAGAAAACGGGTTTGGATTCAGAATTTGAGAAAATTTTTGAGTTTTGAACCTCAAATCAAGAAATATAGAGCAGTGAATCCAAACGGATGCCGGATGAACTGTCCGAGCCATTCAAAAACTATTTTTGGTATTTTTGTAATTTTAATTTGAAAAATGGACAAGAGGGCTCATATTTGGATTTTACTAGATCCGGATCCGAAATTTGAGTCAGATATATAAAATGGCTTTGATTCCAGTAAATCTGAGGAATAAACTAGAATTTTGAGCGAAAATGACTCAATTTACTCAGAAAATGGGGGCCAAGGGCAAAAAGAGAATATTTATAAAATTTTAAAAAATTTGCAGAGGGGAAAAAATTTTGCGATGATAACAGAAGTCCATCATGATGTCCTTCCACTTCCACTGGGGAATCTCGATCATCTGCATATAACCACCAGGACGCTGGTGCTCAAGCTTGATTTGCTGGCAAGTCAAGCACCTCGAAACATACGATGCTACATCATGCTTCATACCGTTCCACCAATCTTTCTCTGTAAATCCTTGAACATCTTTGTTACGCCAGGATAAACAATATACCTTTACATGTGAGCTTCGTCTAGAATTTCTTTCTTCAACTCAGGGTTACTTACAACCCAGAGTCTACCTTTCATACGAATTCCACCATCATCTGCTATTCTGAAAGACCAACCTTCTTGCTCCACAAGAGCTAAATACTTACCATACTGGGTGTCAAGCTTCTGGGCTTCGATAATTCTAGGCACAAACTCTGAACGAATCGTCAGACCAGACAATCGAAGCGATCCACTACCATCCGAAAAAGGCTTCCAAGCCACAAAATCTTCTACCAACTTCTGGCTCCACACCATACTAGCCAGAACACTGCTCGATTTACTACTAAGCGCATCTGCTACAATGTTCGCCGTATCAGGGTGATAAGACAACATGAAATCATAATCCTTGATAAACCTGAGTCATCGGCGCTGTCTCATGTTCAACTCCTTCTAAGAGAACAGATATTTGAGATTCTTATGGTCTGAGAAGACTTCAAATGATTCTCCATACAAATAGTGTCACCAAGATTTCAGAGCAAACACCACTGCTGCTAATTCCAAGTCGTGAGTGGGATAATTTCTCACATGAATCTTTAATACCTTGAAGGATACACAATCACTTTGTCGTGCTGCATTAGCACGCAACCCAAACGTGTTCTGGAGGCATCTGTGTATACTACGAAACCACTTCTTCCTGAAGGTAAAGCTAGCATGGATGAGGTTGCCAACTTAGTCTTCAGGATTTGAAAACTCTCTTCACAAGCGTCATTCTGTGAACACCTCAAAATTTTAAATTTTTTTTAAAAAAATTCCTTTTTGCCCCTAGACCTCATTTTCTGAATAATTGAGCCAGTTTTGATCAAATTTTTAGTTATTTCTGGGATTCACTGGAATCAGAATCCATTTTCTATATCTGACTCAATTTCGGATCTAGATGTAATATCAAAATCCAAATTTGAGCCTCGTTATCTGATTTTCAAATTAAAATTACAAAAATACCAAAAATAATTTCTGAAAGGCTCAGACAGTTCATCCGATATCCGTTTGGATCCACTGTTCTATTTGTCTCAATTCGAGGGTCAAAACTCAAATAATTCCTCAAAATCTGGATCCAAACCCATTTTCTGAAGAAATTTCCAAAGTTTAAACCCGAATTTTCAGAAAACCCTTCTTTTGTAAATATTTCCAAATTTTTACAAAAAATAGTTTAGGAATCCCATAGTTTTAGAGTTTTTATTTCAAAAATACAAAAAAATATAGAAATGCTAAGAAAAGAACAAAAAAATCCAAATAGAAAAGAAAAATACAAAAATAATAGTTTAGAACCCCCCTTTTTTAAGGTATCGCTTTGTTAAAACCCTTTTTAGAGAAACCTTTTGAAAATGACTGTCATTTTGAAAATTTTTAAAAATCAGAAGGACCCAATTTGAAAGTTTTCTAACGGCCTCTCGTTATAAAGAGAGGTCGCAGAGGAAGGGGTCCTAAATCACCTCTTCACCTCCCCATTTTCATGATCCGATATTCACCTCCTCACTGCATTTTCTTGAGTCTCTTCCTTTCTCCTTCCCCGTTTTCCTCTTCTCCTTCTCCCTCTTCTCTCTTCTCTGCATTCCTCTAGTTTTCTCCCCATCTACTGAAGGAGGCCGACCTTGCAATAGAAGCTCAATCGAGGTAAGTACTTTTGCTCTTGCTTCCTCTTAAATCTGATTTTCAGTTTTCATCTCTTATCTGTTTAAAGCAAAATAATGCAATGTCGATCTGTTTATGGCAGCATCGACATGCATTCTGCAATAAAAATTGGGCTCTATCATTGGCTACACCTTTTTTTGTATACTTTGATTTTCCACAGTTTTATCATATCCGTTTATTGTATACCAGTTGTAGCCGATTTTAATTTCCAACTTGTATTCGATTTCCTTGTTTTAGTTTGCGTTTAATTATCCTTCTAACTACATTTCATCCATCATCGTTTACTGATATTGCTGTTTAGCATCATGTTTTATTTCATTTGTGATTCATCCATTGCATTCCCAATTTCATCGGCAGCATTGATCTGCTTGTTGGTGATAGGGTGTGGATCCCCTTTTTATTTTTTTATTTTTTATTTTTATTTTTATTTTCTTTCATCTTGGATTTTCCATTTGTGGTTTCCTCTGGTTTTCATTTTCTTGTCTTCTTTATCCCTTTTGATCTTGATTTCCTGTTCATATTTTTGATTTCTTGCTTCTATCTTCTCTGTCTCACCATAGGCGCATACCATATTAGTTTTACGATTATGCTCCTGATTATTTCCTTGTACAAAGTCGTAGAAACTTCATCCAATGTTTTGCATTATGTTCTCTTCATTTTTGTTATGCTATGGTCTGTCTGTGTAATATTCAGAGAATTTTTACCATGCTAATGTTCATCGAATTTCATTTATCTATATATATCACTAGGCATCTCTTGCTTTTTTGATGTTTTGAAATATATACATGGGTCACAATTAGCTAGTAGTGCTTTCAAATGTTATCGGATGCCAGGTTGATATCATCAACATCAGTGATTTGGATCATGACTGAATATTACTCTGGATAAGGCTCACTGCAAGGTTGCATTGATTCAATCCACAAAAACTGATCACTAAAACCTACCTGATGGCTGGTACCACCTTGGAGAATTTACTAGAAGTCGATCTACTGTAAAAGGATAATCCAAAATCTGACGTGTATATTCAAGTTGTTGGGATGAACTGCTAGAAACGATCCGTGAAAATCAGTCCAGTTGTGCTAACTCTTCTACATATATTTTCTGCAATTTGGCATCAGCAAATGAACTACATCTTAGTGTGAGGTGTAATGTTTAAATTGAATAACATATACTTGCACTTGCTCTTTCTTCCAGAAAATGAATTACATCTTAGTACAATATCTCTGTGATACAGATGCAAAAACCATTCATACATTTTATTACAGTTGGATGTGCGAAGATTTAGCTATTCTAGAAATCATTATCATAGCTCACAAATGTTTCCAATGGTGAATGGATCTATTTCTAAAAAGCTGGAAATTCGTGATGTAATAACTTAGCTCATGATTCTGTAAAACAACAAAAAACAAGTTGCCTAGGGCTATCCTGTGCCATGCCTCCGGATTTTGTTGAGGATTGATGGCTCACATCAAGACCATATTTGCAGTTTTGTACTTGGATCGAACCCAACATGGCTTTCATAGTCTGAGATTTACTCTTTTTCTTATTTTTTTTCTTTTCGTTCTTCATTGTCAATATATTGCTTCACCTCTGCGTATTTTGTCGCATTTTATAAAACCTTGCTCACCTGTTCTATTCATTTTATGTTGATGTTCATGACAATGGCTTAGCATTCTACTGTTATCAAATTCTGCTTGTTGGTATGTCTGTAGTGAGCAACAAACTGATGCTACACCCTTTACCACAACCCATTCCTTCACCACCTTTACATGGGTGTGTTGTTCACAAGGTTTGTTAACCGATATATCCCATCAAGAATTTGAAATTGGCTTGCTGCTGAAATCCATGCACAACCCAAAACTCTGGAATTGTGTGCTGTTAGGATTGGGTTGGGATAGCTACAGGCTGTAGTTTCTGATCATTGTCAATCAGGTCTTCTAATTTTTGTTGGTAACTCTTTATACCAGCAAGTTTATGTGCATACATGATGGTAGTGCAGTATCGATGTTGTCTGTTTATTCTCATCATATTGTAGTTCAGAGGTCTCATATGAGTCATTTCCTCTTATGGTCTTATATGGGAAGGTTGTTTAGAAAGAGGTTGTTGTGATCATGCCAACCCTTGGAGTGCAGCTTGAAATGGATTACTGTTATCATCGCAAAATTTTTCCCCTCCCTTGCGAGATAGAAACGAATTTCGCGAGTCAAACTCGACCAAAGTTTTGAAAATGGTTTTGAAAATTACTCGCCTCCGTTTTGAAAATTTGTGGGAAAATTTCGTGGAATGGGATCCGCCTGTCGGTACGAGGTTCAACCGTTCCTGACGCCTTTACCAGGGGTAATTGAACCAAGGATCAATTGCGTGCTTTAACTTGACTCAAATATCTAAATTATGCTCTATTTTTCCTAGAATGCACAAAGAATCAGGCTTGTGCTATGAAATTTTGAAAAAATGCAAGTTTGAGAAAATATGATGTTTGCTTTGGAAAATTGAAATATGCTTGAAAATTGATTCAAAAAGTACTTGAAAATTGAATTCCTGGGAAAATCATTGAATTTCATTAGAAATCAGAAATTTGCATTGGAAAGTGATTTCTCAGGAAAACTTGAAAATCTGAGAAAATTGGTTTTGAGATTGGAAACTTGGAATTGATTTTATGAGAAAATGGATTTGAGAATTCTGAGGAAATCTAAGAAATTCATTGGAAAATGACTTTTGACATGAAAAATGGATTCTCAGGAAACTGGGTTCTCAGGAAAATGGGAATTCTGAGAAAATAGATTTCTGAAAACTTGGGTTTTTGAAATTTGAGAATGTTAAAACATAGGAAAGTCTTGATTTGAACTTGAGAAATACTTTGAAATCTCATTTGAAAATTTAGAATTCTGTGAAAATCCGATCCTGAGAAAGACTTGGTAAATCCTTGAGAAAATTGAATTTTCTGAAATTAAAATTGGAAAATGAATTTGAGAATAATGCAATTTGAATGATATGAATGAATGAATATGAATTTCAAAAGGGAATTTCAATTGAGGAATTGAAAAATCCTTTTAAAACTTTGGAAAATGCAGTGCATTTTGAAGTTAGCCTAAGTGTGTAGGCTGAATGTGGCTAATACGAAGATCATAAATCTTGGTTTTCTTCGTATTCTGACTATGGCCATAAATACGAATCCCACCGAGTTTATAAACTCCATAAGAGCTTGTGCACGTGCCATTCGTGTAAACCATAGTGAATTTGAAATAATGTGCATGAATCATACATCACATATTGAAATTTGCATAAATTAAACTATATGCAATGCAACCCTATTCTAAGCAGAATTGTAACTCTTATTCCAAATATTACATTGTTTTTTTACATTGAATTGAAATAAAATAAGAAAATAAAATCTTCTTCTTGAATATTCCTGCAAAACTAGAAAACAGTGTTAGCACAAAAATGTAGGTTTTCCTGAATTTATCCAAAAATATGGGAAATTATAGGATATTATTCAGATATAAACCCAAAATCATACCCCTTTGATATAAACATGATAAATAATGAATAAATTTCAAAAATAACTTGAAAATTTGAAATTGGGGTCAAAATGCCCCTCATGACCTTGAAATCAGGGTTTTATGAAAGATTTTTTGTAAATTTTGGAATTTTGAAAATAAAATGAAATAAATCAAACATAATATGATAAAATATGATGATTTGCATGAAATTTTGGAGAATTAGAAATTGAAATTTCGAAATTTAGGTCAAAATGACCAAAATACCCCCGATAACAAGACTATGGCCTTGAAACCAGGGTTTTCTGAAATAAATTTTGCAAAATTGAAAAATATGAAATGCAAATAACATTAAAATTAACACTAATATGATTCTACATGCTTATGTGCATGATTAAAACCCTAAAATGACGAAAATATCATAAAAAATCAAATTTAACCTGATTTTCGCCTGATTTTCGCTTCTTAACTTAAAGATAAACTAACACATGGAGAAAATGAACTTGGAATTAAACAAAATTTAGCATGGACACCTAAAATAATCCTAAAAACAGAATGGAGCTCAAAAATCTAATTTTTTTGTTTTTTTAAATATGAAAATTCAAATAAAAACCCTAAATTTTGTGATTTTTGCGTAAAATGTTGATTCTAAAGGAGATTTAGGATATCAAACTTCCATAAAAATTTCCCAAATTTTATGGGGTTACATAGGACAGTAAGGAAAATATTTTTTCCTTTTACACTTTATGGTTTTGACGTATGGTCGGAGCTTTGCCACTCCGGCAAGTCGGATCGGAATCCGGCGACTCTAGGATTTAGGGGAAACAGACAGGTTTCGGTAGAAAACATGGGAAAAATGGAAGACAGATTGGAAAAATGCTGAAATTGCGAGAAAATGTTCCTGACAAATAGAGGAAAAGTTTATTGTTTGACACCATTGGGATTCGGGTTATGGTTTGGAAAAGGTCATACTGTTATCACAGACCTAAATCTCTGAGATTTCTGCACATTGGAATCTGTTAGACAGAAAGGGAAAATCCGGTAAAAATAATGAAACAGATCCACAAATCCCCAAATTTTGGGAAATGATAGAAAAATATGTTAGTAACAACTTTTATGTTGAAAGTTTTTACAGACAAGCTACGGATTAAGCGGACTCGGTGCATTAAGGCCTGTCTATACCCTGACAATGAAAAATCAAGATTTTCCCAGGCGTCTGGGAAATCCGATTTTTGACAGAGGTCAAAACTAATTGGAAAAACTTCAAAATTTCCAGATCATTAGTAGATTCGATTATGAATCCACTGTGATTTTTAGGAGAAAATTTAGATCTTTCATGGTAGAGATCTTGGGCCCACAAGTCTGAATCTGAGGTATCCAGAATTTCCACAGGGTTTAGAACCCAGTTCGGTTGTTAGATTTTTAAAACAAAACCGCAGACCTCAAATCCATTCGGGATTTTTGCAGGGAATCAAGTATAAACATATGCATCTACCACAAAAAATTAGGGATTTATTGATGAGGAATTTAACATGAAATAACGACTGCATGGTGTACTTGAATTAAAAAAAAAAAAAAACTATAGATCAATAAGCCTATGTTAATGAAGCTAAAGGTATGAAACATCAAAATACCCTAAGTGCAATCTCTAAAACATGCAACCTACATCAAAATAATTACAAAACCAAAGGAAATACAGGGAGATATCATTTTTTTTTTTTTTACTGTTGGATGTTGAAAGGAGGGATCCGATCCATTTATTGGATGGATCCCTTCATTCATATCACTTTTACCCTTGGGAAACCAACGTTTCCTATCCTTATAAACCCATGTTTGAAACTTTACAACCATGTGAATCTAACTTTGATACTGGATTTACACAGAAAATAATGCAAAAAAAAGAAAAAAAAAATCATGAAGAGGGTTTACCTTGGAAGGAACCTTGCTAGAACCGGTTGAAGGAGTTGGAACTCGATACTGCTGCAACAAAGGAGGGGCGAAGGTGGTGGCTACGGTGGCTGTAGCACTAGCTGGAGATCTTGCAGGAAAGAGAGCACATGCTGTGGTGATCTTGAAGGTTGAAGGTGGGCTGGAGATGGTGCTGATTGAAGGGGGTGCTGCTGCTGGACATGAAAGGGGTGGCTGGAGTGGTGTTGGAGGTAGCTGCCGGCTGGTGCTCCTCTTTGGTGGCCGGAAGTGGTGGTGTTGAAGGAGTTGAGGGTGCTGTGTGCTGCAGCAATGAGAGGGAGATGCTGTGTATTGGGAACCAAGGGAGAGAGAGAGAGAGAGAGAAGCGAAAATCCTCAATCAAGAGAGTCCACCGTGTGTTATTTTCTAAGTTGATAACTTAGAAAAAAATCCCCATCTTTCCCTAAGTTTTGGTGGTTAATGAAAAGGGAGCAAAAGGGTTTACGTGAATGGCTGGACAAGAGGGAAAAGAAAGGAGGAAGGAAGGGAGGAAGGAAAAAGGAAAGAAGAGGAAGAAGAAAAGGAAGAAAAAGAAAGAAAAGGAAAAAAGAAAGGAAAGAAAGAAAAGGAGGGAAAAAGGAAAAGGGAAAGAAAAAAATGAGAAAAAAATGGAAAGTGGGGCTGGAGGCTTGGGTGACCACCTTGTGGGTCCCACCTCTCTAAAATGCAAAATAAATAAATAAAACAAAAATGAACAAATAAAAAGAAAATTGAAAGGAATAAAAGAATATATATATTTTTTTAATAAAACAGAAATGTAAATGAGTGGACCATCTCAGAGCGGGTCCAAATTCCACTTTTGAAATTCATTTTGACGATTAGAGGGGTAAAATAGTCTTTTCAGAAAGTTTTTAGACGAAACGAGCTATTTTTGGCAGTTTTTGAAACGAGCTCGGATTTTGAAGTTCAATACCTCGTTGCGAAGCAAATCCAATGTAGAATTTAAAAATTTAATTTTGGAAGAAATCCAATCTCGAGAAAATACTTCCAAATTTATTTTCAGACAAAACAAGCTATTTTTGGCAATTTTTGAAATGAGCTCGGATTTTGAAGTTCAATACCCCGTTGCAAAGCAAATCCAGTGTAGAATTCAAAAATTTGAGTTTGAAATAAATCCAGATTATTTTTCTTGAGAAAATATTTCCAAATTTAGACTCCCGAGGGTAAAAATGTCAATTTTGGAAACCCAGGGTTTGAAATTGATTTCTGAAAGCTTTTAAAACTCGATCTGGATTGAAATTTATAAAACTGGAGTTCTGGACTTCGAAAATGAAATGAAATGTGATGAAATGTTATGAAATGCTGAGAAATGATATGAAATGATGAGAAATGACATGAAATGCTATGCGAAATGCTAACCTTGAATAAAGAATTTTGGATGTCAGACCCCGATTGACACTTGTATCAGTTTTAAAAAACATTAAAATTGATAAAATTTGCAAAATAGCTCAAGAAATGGTTTTTGGGACTCTACTGGGTCAGTGTGACACTGAAAATTGGGGTTCGAGCTGGATTGAACTAAGATGAGTTGGGTTTTAGAGTTTCGGAATTCAAATGAACTGACCAGGCACTGACTCAACTAACCTTTTCGACTGAATTTTCAAGAAAAGCTGCCATTTTTAGAGAAATGGTACGGAATGGTCACTGGAGTGAAGTGAATTACGGACTTGAAACGGCTTTGAACTAAAAAAAGGTCAATAATACTTACATGAACTAAAATCGAAGCTCGAACACTAGCTCAATTGACTGAACTCAGCTCAATTTCAACTGAAAGAGCTGAAATGGACTAAAATGGGCTCTTGGACACTTGGAAATCGTTTTGAACTGAAACTGGAGCACTCGAACTCGTGGTGAGCTCAAGTTAGACTCTGGGGAGTATGATTGACTATGAATGACTGACTCAGAGACAATTGGCTTAGATTTGAGTGAGAAATAAGCTCATTTCTGAAGAAATGATCCCATTTTGGCAGGAATGGTCAGAAATGGAAATAGTTTGTTCATTGTGAGCTCAGATGAGCTTGAAATGACTGATATTCTAACTATTCTGAACTGACCAACAAGCTTGGTTGACTCTGACTGACTGGGGTCTGGGATGTCCTAAGGGTAAAATGGTAATTTTCCTAATAAAAATGGGTAAAGTGGTGATTTTCTGAAACTGACTTGGGGTTTGACTCCTACACTGACCTAACAGGGTTGGCACTGCACGAGGAGGGTTGTTTGAGAATGGATGTGGAAAATTTGGGGTGTTTACAGATGCCCCTCTTTGCTACTAAGCCGGCTTGAAGACGAGCTTAGTGGCAAAGAAAAACACACCAAATTTGAGCTATAAAAATGCCCCAGTTAGAAGGATCTGACTGGTTATGAAGAGATTAGCCCTGATGAAAATGGTAGATATGAAATGGAGAATAAAAAAGAAAAAATTTGCCTCAAAAGAAGTGAGATTCAGGTTTTTGCCCTTAACCTGGATGGGACAGAAAATACCTCGTGTAGAAACGAAGCTCAGGTTTAACCCTTAACCTGACCGGGAAATGAAATACCTCATCAAAATGAGGCTCAGGTTTAACCCTTAACCTGACCGGGAAATGAAAATGGTAAGTTGGATGGTGAATAAGATAATTTTCTTGAAGAGGAATAAGGTGACTCTTTCAACAACACGAAAGATGAATTCTTTCGACAACGCGAAAGATAACAAGGCGATCCAAAGGAACAAGGCGATTCTTTCAACAACGCGAAAGATGACAAGGCGATCCAAAGGAGCAAGACGATTCTTTTGACAACGCAAAAGAAGAATTCTTTCGACAACGCGAAAGATGGGAAAGGCGATCCAAAGGAACAAGGCGATTCTTTCAACAACGCGAAAGATGACAAGGCGATCCAAAGGAGCAAGGCGATTCTTTTGACAACGCAAAAGATGAATTCTTTCGACAACGCGAAAGATGGGAAAGGCGATCCAAAGGAACAAGGCGATTCTTTCAACAACGCGAAAGATGACAAGGCGATCGAAAGGAGTAAGGCGATTCTTTTGACAATGCAAAAGATGAATTCTTTCGACAACGCGAAAGATGGTAAAAGCGATCCAAAGGAACAAGTCGATTCTTTCAACAACGCGAAAGATGACAAGGCGATCCAAAGGAGTAAGGCGATTCTTTTGACAACGCAAAAGATGAATTTTTTCGACAACGCGAAAGATAGAAAAAGGCGATCCAAAGGAACAAGACGATTCTTTCAACAACGCGAAAGATGACAAAGGCGATCCTTTCACAGAAAAGGCTAATCTTTCAACAACGCAAAAGATGATAAAGGTTACTCTCTCAAGGAGGTAAAAGGTGATATCAGGATGTGTCAAGATGGACATCGAGCTCTTCACTTCATGTCAAGATAGTAAGAAAATATTGCCAAAATGTTAAAAATTGTTTGTTGATTCAAAATGCTTGAAATTGATGTATATTGGTATGAAAATCTTTCCTCTTTTCTACCTGAAGTATTACCTCCGACTGGGCTTAACTCCGTAGAATCAAGATTCGAATTCAAATTGCTTGCAATTGGATTTCTTTTAAGGAAGCTATCAATTTCCTTGATATGAGCAGAAAAGAGAGTATTCTTGATATTGTGAGAGCAATTGGTGAAAGAATATTGATAATAGAATTTCACAAAATTAAAGAAGATTCTTTGGCAAATTTGGCAGTCTGATATCCTGGGATTCTTTCCTCATGATGATCTTTCTGCCCACTTTTTTTTCTTTTTTGGCAGAATTAGAGCTCTCTTAGGTTTTTGGGGATTTTATTACATCATCCTTCATTTTGGAGATGTCCTGACTTTTTTCTCTCTTTTTTTTTTTGGAAGGGTACGTCACAAACTCCTTCATCTCAGAGATGCTTCGATCCTTCTTTTCTCTCAGGGATTATATTGACGGTTATTGGCTCTTTGGTTGGAAATCTCTTGATGATAGCAGAAATTAAATATCCTTTAGGGTTTGTCGGGAGGCTCATCGCAGTCGCCTTCATCTTGACGGTGCTCTGAACTTTCCCTGGAAGGATCCGTCACAAACTCTTTCATCTTGGAGATGATCCAAATCTTCTTTGGCCCCGGGGGTCTACTCGCCTAATTCGCCTTCATCTTGACGACAGTTGAGAGATCCCTTTTGCAAATATTTAATTACAGCTTTAGGTGATTGAGGAGATATAGGGATTGAATGGATTTTTCTGTATCACCCAGGATATTTCGACTGCTTTATTTTCCAAGAATGATCTTTAAAAATGTGCCATTGACTGCGATCAATACCGGTCACTTATGGCTTTGCAACAACATTGAATTTCCTTTTGCTGGCCATATCGAGGATTTATTCGTCATCCTTTTGGTTGGCCAATAGAAAGCATTTGAATTTTGAATCCTTTTTCACAAAAGCTTTGACCTTTCGGAAATAATACTGAAGGTATTCTGAGGTAATGTTTTTGTGCAATAAAGATTTTGAAATCAACAAATATTTAATGACAAATTGGCAAAATTTTCTTGAAATCCTTGGTGAGAGCGAGCATCTGAATCACTACGCAACGCATCCATGACAGAAATTTTCTTCTCCTTTCCCCAAAGAAGAAGATTCAGAAATTGGAAATAGGAATTACTCCTTTCTTCCCTGAAGAGGAGGTGTTTGCAAAACGAACTTTCGAAGAAAAATTAAGCTTTCGTCAAAACTTCCTAACATTAGGCTTCTCTTATGGAAAGGGGGCCGGTAATGGTGAGGTCGGTGAATTGGTCATGAAAGAGCGAGTCCATCACACTCTCCTTGAAAAGAGGGTCCTTCACGATGAAATGGCCTAGTATGAAATTGTGATCACAAGGAAAGCGAACTTCCGTCGAAGCTCTCCCTGAACTAAGGGTTCCTTGTATGAAATTGGAATTTTGTTTTGCAAACGGTTCACATAGACACGAGTCCCTTCGAACTCTCCCTGAAAAGGGGTTAGGCGAACAAAGGATAGCATGCGAAAAGAACGAACTCCCTTGAACTCTCCCTATAAAAAGGGTCTCTCGCAAGAGAAAATGATTGAAATTGGTATTGGGTGACCAAAAGGGTCGAAATTGGAAATTGAAATTTTAAAATTTTAAAATTTTAAAATTTGAAATTTGTTATTTGAAATTTGATATTTGAAATTGGAATTTGGAAGAAAAATTCGAGTCGGAACTCTAATCTTCTAGACCAATTTTAGGAAAAGAAAACTCGGGTTGGAACTCGAATCTTCGAAGGAAAACTAGATCCATTAGAAGGAAAGAAAATTCGAGTCGGAACTTGAATCCCGAAGGAAAACTAGACCGGTTAGAAGGAAAGAAAATTCGAGTCGGAACTCGAATCCCGAAGGAAAACTAGACTGGTTAGAAGGAAAGAAAATTCAAGTCGGAACTCGAATCCCGAAGGAAAACTAGACTAGCATGGATTAACCAGTAAACCAGATTTTGAAAGTTTGACCAATAAAAATTGGATTTTGAAAGTCCGACCAATAACAATTGGATTTTGAAAGATGTACCAGTGTGAATACTGGATTTTGGAAATGAACCAGTATAAGTACTGGATTTTGAAAATGGATCAGTACGAATACTGTTTTTTGAAGAATTACCAGCACGAACACTGGATTTTGAAGATTTACCAACACAAACAATGGATTTAGAAAATTTTACCAGCACGAACACTGGTTTTTTAAAAATCTTACCAGCACGAACACTGGATTTTAAAAATTTACCCAACTGATTCTGATGAGAGATTTTCAATCTTCATCCTCACGATAACTTAAACAACTGTCGGGGTCTCAGGATTTATCCCTTATCTTGAATGGGTGGTTCAGGTTTATCCCTTAACATGAAGGAGAAACTCAGGTTTATCCCTTAACCTGAAGGGGAAATGAATTCGATACATATGGATGCAAATGAATGCGAATGAATGCATGCAAATGCAAATGAATGCAAATGTATGTAAATGAATGCAAATGCATGCAAAATGAGGGATTTATTTGACCCTGCCTGCATACAGGATGTTTTGAAGACAATTTTCAAAATAATGCCCCAGTATAACTGGGGAGTGAGAAGTTAGATGAAAGGATAAGTAATTGATATTTGAAGAATACTTTCTGACTTTTGATTGATTCAGGAGAGACTCTGAAAAATATCACTTCTCGCAGAAGGATATGGTGCAGAGAAGGAGAAATTGATAATTTTATTGATGCATTGAAGGAAAATGACAAATCAAGGAAAGATAGACAGTATTACATCATCTTTTGAAGGCAAAATGAGAAATGGGAAAATGCTAGCATCGTCGGCTTTTTGAGTAATCGAGGAAAGATGGCTAGTCCTTCTTTTTATCTTCAATGAGGATATTCTTATCAATACAATCTTGAATAATGTTCTTGAAGACAAAACAGTGGTCAGTATCGTGTCCTACTGCCCGATGGAATTTGCAGAATTGGTCCATGAACCTTCCCATGATCGTGGGAGGATCTGTGGCTCTTGGGAGCTTTACCATTTCTTTGGTCAACATATATTCAAGGATTTCATCGAGAGGTTGCTCCAGAAGACTAAACTAACGATCGTCACCCCAACCATCCTGTTTTATCTTTTCTTTCTGCTGACTCAATTTTTCATTCTTCTTTGAAGACTTTTCTTTCTGACCTGCATGATTGCTCTTGCTATTTTTGTGGCCACTGCGGCCGACATTGGAAGAGAAGATGAAATTTTCCTTCTTCTTTGAATCTTGATTATTCTTGACAAGGGTGATGCCATCATAGACCCCATTCTCTATTCCCATCTCGAGCAACTCGGCCCGTTCAGTAAGCTCAATGAAAGATTTAGAAGGTGAGGTGGAGATAAGACCTCTCAAAGGTTGTGAGAAATTGTTTAGAATAATCTGGAGTGCGTGCTCCTCTAAGATGGGATTTCTCATTTTATTGCAAGTGCCCCTCCATCTGCGGATGAAGTTCCTGGCTTTCTCATTATCTCTTTGCTTTGTATTATAGAGATGGTTTAGCGTTGGCGGCGCTTTGGTGTTTAAAAGGAATCGTTCAATGAACAGATTGACCACTTTATCGAATTCCTTCAATTCGATGGGATTGATATGCTCTGAGTACCACTTGGCGGCGGTGCCCTCCAAACTATGAGGAAAACATCTAAATAAAGCACGATTGTCTCTCTTGAATCGATTGCACTCCGCAAAGAACATAGCCAGGTGAGCCTTGGGATCGCCAGTCCCATCAAATTTGACAAATTTACGGCGGAGATCTTCTAGGCTTTCATCACTATCTAAACCATCATAGAAATCTTCGCTTGTGAAAATCTTTTTGCCCTTGTCACGGGCTTGCAGATCCTTAACCATTTTGACCACATCTCTGAGTTGTGACTGGTCAGAGTTATTAGCAGAATGATCTTTTAGCTTATTGTCTGACCCCTGCCCCTGTGTCATCTTCTGAAAAGCTTGCTGAGCCTCACACTCTTCATCGGTGCCACCTCCTGATTCTGCTTCATCAGATGTATCCTCATGTTGGATACACTTCTTGGATATCTTCAGTTGTTTCTTCAATGTTCGGCCCTTGATCTTTTTCTTGGTAGGAATCTTGTCGGAACTGTCCCCTGTTTGCTCTGCCATCATCTTATTCAACATCTTTCGAAACATGACATACATCTGAGGATCGATATCATCATTGGCTTGTTGACTTTGGTTCCTAGCAGATCGCGGAGAATCCATCTCTTGCTCGCTGCTACTGTTAGGGTACTGAAGCGACACTATTTTCTTCTTGGATCTGGTCTGAACCATTCCACGATGCCAAAACTCTCTGTACGACAAATAGGATGATTAGAATGAGAGAAAATTCTTGAAGGCAATGACTTGGAGAATAGAATGAAAATAATGGATGAAGATCTGAAATTTGGTTGACAGTTTGAAGGATATCCCTTTACCAGGGAAGGGATTATTGCTGGGATTGCGACAATTGCATTGTTATTCCATGAGAGAAAATAAACAACCGAGATATGTCTTGTTACCTAGGCAAGGTCGTCAAACCATGATAGAATGAAAATTGAAGGTTTTTTTTTTTCTTCATTGAAGGAAAAATATGATTGCATCAATGTTATCATCGCAAAATTTTTAACTTTTGCGAATCAAACTGACCTTTGAAAAAGTTTTTGAAAATAACTCGCCTCCGTTTTTAAAATGCGGGAAAATTTCGAAGAATGGGACTCGCCTGTCGGTACGAGGTTCAACCGTTCCTGCCACCTTTAACAGGGGTAATTGAACCAAGGATCAATCTTATGCTCTACTCTATTCAACTTGTCTAAATCATATTCTAATTTCTAAATGCACATAGAATCAGGCATGTGCTATGAATTTTCAGAAAATGCACATTTGAAAACATGATGTTTGCTTTGAATGATTGAAATATTTAGAAAATGTAAATCTTGGAAATGATATCACATGAGAAATCGTGAAATGGGATTTGAAATATACTTCTGAGAGAAATAAAAATCGATTTTGAGAAATCCTTGACATTTAGTGAAAATCGATTCTGAGAGACTTGGTTTCTCTTAATTCAAACTTTGAAATGGAAATTCTAACTTAGAAAATTTGAATTTGGAACTTGGGAAATACTTGAAATATTCTTTGAAATTCAATGCTCTTGGGAAAATCGATTTTGCTATAAGACTTGGGAGATTTTGAGGAAATGAACTTCTTTGAATTGAGATTTGAATTGGAATTGGCAAATGCATGAAATGAATGAATATGGATTTGAGGAATTGAGAAATACTTTTTGTATTTTTGAGAAATGCAGTGCATTTTGAAGTTAGCCTAAGAGTGTAGGCTGAATGTGGCTAATGTGAAGATCATAAATCTGGGTATCATTCATATTCTGACTATGGCCATAAATACAAATTCCACTAAGTTTATAAACTTCATAGAAGCTAGTGCATGTGCCATTCGTGTAGACCATAGTGAGTTTATAAAAATATGCATGAATCATCATCCATCACACATTAACATTATTAAAAAAAATATAAGCTATATGCAATGCAACCTAAGCTAAGCAGGAAATGTAAATTCTTATTCCAAAGTTTAATTACAAATTACATCACTATTGAAATTTAAATACATGAAAAATAAAGTCTTCAATGTACCTGCAAAACTAGAAAACTTTGTTAATGAAAATATGTTGGCTTTTCTAGATTTATCCAACAATATCAGAAAATTGTTGGATTTTGCTAGATATAAGCCTTTTCCATGATTCCCTTAAATAAAAATGATAAAGTATGAAATAAAATTGAATAAATATGAAAGATAAGATATGAAATTTCGAAATTAGGGTCAAAATGACCAAAATACCTCTAATAACAAGACTATGGCCTTGAAATTAGGGCTTTTTAAAAAGATATTTTGATAAAATGCAAATTTTGAAATTTGAATGGAATAAACTAGGCTAAAATATGATATGACATACTTAAACACATGAAAATTAAGGTTAGGGATTTCGAAATTTAGGTCAAATGACCAAATTGCCCCCGATAGCAAGACTATGGCCTTGAAATCAGTGTTTGTAGAAATATATTTTGATAAAAACTTAGGTTTTATGCACTAAATGAAATCAAATAAGCACAAAATTAAACCTAAAGCATCCTAATATGATTATGAACATGATTAAACCCTAAAAATATATGCTTATGCACGAAAATCCAACAATATCACAAAAACTGTGATTTTAGCAGTGTTTTTGGATCTTTCAGGAACCCGGTTTTGCAATTTGCTTAATTCAGCCATCAAATGGATTCCAAAATCCATAAAAATTGGTACCTGCACTTTTTATAACCCTAATATAGAATTGGAATTATAAAAATAATTTTTTGACATTAAACTAATCTAAAAATTGCATTAAACCCTAAAAATATGCTATTTTTGACCTAATTCACCAACCAGTCTCAATCCAAGACCTGAACCAGGGGTCAAATCTCCATGGAAATTTATGAAATTTTACAGAGACTAACTAAGAAGAAAAACAAAGATTTCCCAATTTACATATCGGAAAAATCATCTCTGGTTAGGGAGAAACCCTTCAGGCAATCTGAGCTAAAATATATCACTCTTAACAGGGATTAAAACAGCTATTCCAGATTGAAAATACAGACATAAATAGCAATCCTAAACAAAAATATCTGAAATTTTAATGGTGAACAGTAGACATAAAAATAATAATACTCACTTTTTACAGATCTAGAATCGGATCTGTGGTTTGGGATTTATGACTAACACAAGTCTGATTAGGGTTTTTGTAAACCCTAACGAGTTTTAAATTTAAAAACATATTCTCTAAATGGGGAAAAATATTAAAAGTGATCAACAAATCTGAAAATTTCACAAAAGACATATCTACTCAATGTGAATCCATAGCACTTTACAGATCTAAAATCGGATATAAGATGAGAGAAATATCATCACAGCAAATTACCTTCTTGATTTTAACCACGATTTTAAAGCTTTAAAAACCCGATTTGATGTCTGATCTTTTTGACAATGTTCCTGAGGTCCAAAAGCTCTGATTTTTCTACAGTAACTCAATAACTCATGCATTCATCACATATAAAAAATCATAAATAAACAATGAGAACTTCAATCCGAAATAACATTATCTTTACTGTTCTAAACCTAGAACACACAGAAATTTAAGAAATTTGACAAACCATGCATTAACTAATGTGAATAAATAAAATAAACCATAAAACAGTAAATAAAACTTATTTCTATGCTATAGAACGTAAAACAAACATGAATAAACCATGAAAATAAAATAAAAATAGGGAATCAATGGCTGGAATTTGATATCACCTTTAAAACATAGATTTAACCCATTAAAAGGGTAAATCATGTATTTTATAGGTTAATAATGCAAAGAATCATATTAAAATTAATTCTAATGGATTAAAATCCCTGTAAATCACTCAAAACAGGGTTAGATCACCTTCTAGGATCGTTATTGCTGATTCTTGATGGTTCTTGAGGTGAAACCATGGTTGGATCTTCATAAGGAGGGGTGTCCAAGCCTAGATCTAGGTTTAAATCATGAAAAACACTAAATAAAATATTAAAAATTGAAGAAATTATTTACCTTGGAGTTGCAGCAATGGAGGAAGGGCTGGAGAAGAGAGAGAAGCTCCAAGAATCCAATAGGAGGTGGCTGGAAAATTTGTCCCCCCTATAGCCTCTTTTTATAATAAATTTTTAGGTTAAAAATCAACAATTTTGAAAACTTTGGACTCTCTAAGGGGGGGCGATTTTTGGGTGGAGTTACCTATATGCCCTTGACCTAAATTATTCTAATTAATCCCTAATTAACCCCTAACTAAACCTAAGAATCCCCCAAATGTGGCGCCACTTGGCGTTTTCTCACATTGGGTTTTTAAAGTTTTAACTAAAACTTTTAAAAACAACAATTTAAAAACCAAACTTTAAAAATGAGTTTTCAAAATAGATTTTGACTCTTCTAAACTCCTAAAACTAACCAATACACTGACTAAGCCTAAGCTAACCCTGACTTTCTCAAATGTGGCGCCACCCCGAGTGGGCCCTACTTGATTTTTTTTCAAAAAGTGATTTTAAAACTTGAAATTGAAGGAGTTTTCAAAAGGATTTTCAAAAGCAATTTTAAAATTAGAATTTTTGAAATGGCATAGGGTTCTAACTGAATTAAAATTCCTCTGAATATGGTGCCAACTGAGTAGGCCCACATCGAGTTTTAGAAATTTTGAAATAAACACTGAAAATGACTTTGAAAAAGGGTTAAAATCGACATTTGAAATTCAAGATCTTTGAAAATAGGGTCTCAAGCGAACTGGAACTCCGAGTTAGAATCCTGAACTCTTAGGACTCTGAGATTTTAGATTTTAAAAGCCAAATGAAAGAATTTTCCAAAAGATTTTATCAAGAAACGATGAAATAAGTCAGAAAACACAGTCAGGGTTAGACTCCTAACTCGACCGAACTCTAAAATAGAATCCTGAACTAACTAGACTCTGTAAAATGACCTAAATTTCGAAAACAAACGGAAAAGATTGAAAATGGAAGTAAAACAGACTCCTGACCGGATCAGGACTCTGAGACAGAGTCCTGATCGGACTGAAACTTTCAAAACTTTGAGAAATTTGATGAATAGAGGAATTTAGAAGCGACACCACCTCAATGGGTCTCATCTGTGAATTGAAATCCATTAAAATTTGAATTTGAAATGAATCCAGATTGTTTCCTTGAGAAAATATTTCGAAATATAAAGTCCTTGGGTTGGAAAATGATAGAGTGTTGAATAAAAACCCAGGTTTTGAAATTGATTTTGAAATAAAAGCTTTTAAAATTCAAATCTGGATTGAATGTTTTGAAAACAGGAGTGCTGGATCTCGAGAATGAGATGTAATGGCATGCAATGCGATGAAATGATATGCCGAATGCATGCAATGATATGCAATGACACATGAAATGGACAAACACTGGATGACGGTGAAAATTTGGGGTGTTTACAATCAATAGTGGATTTGAGAAAGAGAGAGTATATAGACAGTCTGCCACCACTCTCAACGATCAGCAGAGACACGAGGACCAAGGAAAAGAGTGAGAATTATGAAAAAATCCCAACCATATCTGGCAAGATGGCATGTTTCGGACCACTGCGCTGATGCAAGGTCGAACTCTGGCATAACCTCTGATAGTAGCCGAGCTTTTACGTGCTTTTGTCTCTTAGAGAATTGCCTGATGCATCACTTTGGATAGTAGTAGGTATAGGAAAATGGGCCAAGTAGCTTGAACTGCTTGCCATACACATATGTATATTTGGGAAGAAGGCGAGCCCTTCAGTGCACAGAACCATTGCATGCTAGATTCTTTCTCGAGTTGTTCTGGATAGCGTGCTGACTTCTGCGAATTCTCCATACTGTTGGTAGATCTCGATCAGGCTCACGTACTCATTCTCATTTTCTTCAATCAGTGGCCAAGACTTACGCTCTGTCATGTGAGCCACAACATCTTTAGGGTCCATACCCTTGACATTGATCAGAAATTGCTGCTCTAATGGATCTCCAGGCTGACTGGCTTGCTCAGGCAGTCCCATAATCTCTTAAAACTCATCCATCAGTAGTGTCATCTCACCCCACGGGAACCAGAACGTGCAAGTGCGCGGATCCCACCGCTCTGCCAGTGCATGAATCAGATTGCCGTTAACTGTCAACTTTCCCACTGCAGATGCCAATTCCAACCCGCAATCGCTCAAGTGGTCCAGAAACATACAAGAGAAGTTTTTGAACCAGACATAGTACCACCGGGGGAAGAAGGGTCCGGTGCTAAGAGATCGATGCTCAGGAAGACTTTGTCGCACCTCGTAGGAGATGTGACCCTCATGAAAAACAGAATCGAGCTGACTGGATGCCATTGGACTGAAAGACAAGAAGACTGGAATTAGACTTTGGAAAAATACAAGAATTTTGAAAATTGCAGGCAGGATAAAATGAAAGTTGGAAATTCGAAGTCCAGAGGAACGAAAGAATGGAAAATCTCCTGGAGTTTTGAAGAAAAGGTGGATAATTCGGAAAAATCGTCCAGGGTTTTTGAGAAAAAGGAGATATTTCACAAAAGATGGAAAATGAGGTATTTTGAAAAATTGTTTGGTATTTTGGAAAAATTGGGAAAAATATGGGAAAATAAGGCAAAAATGAATATCATACATTCAATTACAAACAATTATGCACATACAGCAATCCCTAAGAAGCTGACTCTAAATGCATTGATTTTGAAAGAGCTTTAGGACCCTAATCCTGACTCTAGGCTCAGATCAACTGAGTCCAATCATGCTATGCCGATATACTCGATCCGAGGCTCGATGTACACTGAAAATGACTTTGAAAAAGGGTTAAAATCGACATTTGAAATTCAAGATCTTTGAAAATAGGGTCTCAAGCGAACTGGAACTCCGAGTTAGAATCCTGAACTCTTAGGACTCTGAGATTTTAGATTTTAAAAGCCAAATGAAAGAATTTTCCAAAAGATTTTATCAAGAAACGATGAAATAAGTCAGAAAACACAGTCAGGGTTAGACTCCTAACTCGACCGAACTCTAAAATAGAATCCTGAACTAACTAGACTCTGTAAAATGACCTAAATTTCGAAAATAAACGGAAAAGATTGAAAATGGAAGTAAAACAGACTTCAAAACAGACTCCTGACCGGATCAGGACTCTGAGACAGAGTCCTGATCGGACTGAAACTTTCAAAACTTTGAGAAATTTGATGAATAGAGGAATTCAGAAGCGACACCACCTCAATGGGTCTCATCTGTGAATTGAAATCGATTAAAAATTGAATTTGAAATGAATCCAGATTGTTTCCTTGAGAAAATATTTCAAAATATAAAGTCCTGGGGTTGGAAAATGACAGAGTGTTGAATAAAAACCCAGGTTTTGAAATTGATTTTGAAATAAAAGCTTTTAAAATTCAAATCTGGATTGAATGTTTTGAAAACAGGAGTGCTGGATCTCGAGAATGAGATGTAATGGCATGCAATGCTATGCAATGCGATGAAATGATATGCCGAATGCATGCAATGATATTCAATGACACATGAAATGGACAAACACTGGATGAGGGTGAAAATTTGGGGTGTTTACAGATGCCCCTCTTTGCTGCTAAGCCGGTTGAAAGCCGAGCTTAGTGGCAAAGAAAATATACCAAATTTGAACCATAAAAATGCCCCAGTTAGATAAATTTGACTGGGTATGAAGGAATTAATCCAAGTAATGATGATAGATATGAAATGGAGAATGAGAAGAAAATTTTATTTCAAAATGAAGTGAGATTCAGGTTTTGCCCTTAACCTGGATGGGACAGAAAATACCTCGTGTAGAAACGAAGCTCAGGTTTAACCCTTAACCTGATCGTGAAATGAAAATGGAATACCTCATCAAAGGAGGCTCAGGTTTGTACCCTTAACCTGATCGGGCAGAAAATGGAATACCTCATCAAAGGAGGCCCAGGTTTATACCCTTAACCTGATTGGGCAGAAAATGGAATACCTCATCAAATGAGGCTCAGGTTTATACCCTTAACCTGATTGGGCGGAAAGTGAAATACCTCATCAAATGATGCTCAGGTTTATACCCTTAACCTGATTGGGCAGAAAATGAAATACCTCATCAAATGAGGCCCAGGTTTATACCCTTAACCTGATTGGGCAGAAAATGGACGGAATCCTCGAAAGAAGAGACCGTGATGGAACCTTCGGATTTCCGCACAATGAGTCCGATAGGGGTTTTGCAAAAGGAAGGAAATTGGGGTCCCTAAAGTTTGAAAAGGGATTGATTTTGTGCGCCTCATTGCTGAGACTAATTAACTTTTGAAATTGCCTTTTGCTGAAATTGGTGGCTTAACCTCAAGCCGAAATTGGACTGTCTATGGTGGGACAGTGGGGACACAGGGAAGTGTGCGAATCTGAGAGCCCGTGCGCTCAGATTATACCAATAGAAGGGAAGGAATCTTGAAAACTCCCGTTATCAAGTCCTTAAAAGGGATAACAACTGATGTCAGGATGCACCAAAGATGAACCTCAAGCTCTCGCTTCACGCCAGGACAGCTAGAAAATATTGTCAAAATGTTGAAAATTGTTGTTGATTCAAAATAATTGAAAATGATACACATTGTTTTGAAAGTATTCCCTCTTTTCTACCTGAAGTATTAACTCTGGCTGGGCTTAACTCCATAGAATCAAGATTCGAATTCAAATTGCTTGCGATTGGCTTTCTTTCAAGGAAGCTATCAATTTCCTTGATATGGACGGGAAAGAAAGTATTCTTGATATTGCGAGAGCTATTGTTGAAAGAATATTGATAAAAGAATTTCACAAAATTAATGAAGATTCTTGGCAGTCTGATATCCTGGGATTCTTTTCTCATGATGATCTTTTTGCACTCTTTTTGACAGAATTGGAGCTCTCTTGGATTTTTCGGGAATTACATCATCCTTCATTTTGGAGATGTCCTGACTTTTCTCTCTTTTTTTCTTGAGAAAGGGTACGTCACAAACTCCTTCATCTCAGAGATGTTCCGATCCTTCTTTTCTCTCAGGGATTATCTTGATAGTTATTGGCTCATTGGTTGGGAATCTCTTGATGATAGCTGGAATCAAATATCTTTTAGGGTTTGTCGGTAGGTTCATCATACTCGCCTTCATCTCGATGGTGATCTGAACTTTCCCTGGAAGGATCCGTCACAAACTCTGTCATCTTGGAGATGATCCAAATCTTCTTTGGCCCCGGGGGTCGACTCGCTTAATTCGCCTTCATCTTGACGACAATTGAGAGATCCCTTTTGCAGATATTTAATTGCAGCTTAGGTGATTGAGGAGATATGGAGATTGAGTGGATTTTTCTGTATCACCCAGGATATTTCGACTGCTTTATTTTTCAAGAATGGTCTTTAAAAATGTGCCATTGACTGCGATCAATATCAATCACTTATGGCTTTGCAACAACATTGAGTTTTCTTTACTGGCCATATCGCGGATTTATTCTTCATCCTTTTGGTTGGCCAATAGAAAGATTTTGAACTTTGAATCCTTTTTCGCGAAAGCTTTGTCCTTTCGAAAGTAATACTGAGGGTATTCTGAGGTAATAATTTTGTGCAATAAAGATTTTTGAAATCAACAAATATTTAATGACAAATTGACAAAATTTTCTTGAAATCCTTTTGTGAAAGCGAGCATTTGAAGCACAACTCAACACATCCATGACAAAAAATTCTCTTCTCCTTTCCCCAAAGGAGAAGATTCAGAAATTAGAATTGGGAATTACTCCTCTCTTCCGTGAAGAGGAGGTGTTTGCAAAACGAACTTTCGAAGAGAAATTAAGCTTTCGTCAAAACTTCCTAACATTAGGCTTCTCTTATGGAAAGGGGGCCGAAATTGGTGAGGTTGGTAAATTGGTCATGAAGGAACGAGTTCATCACACTCTCCCTGAAAAGAGGGTCCTTCATGATGAAATGGCCTAGTCTGAAATTATGGGGCCACAAGAAAAGCAAGTCTCCGTCGAGTCTCTCCCTATAAAAAGGGTTCCTTGTGTGAAATTTGGAATTTTGTTTTGCAAACGGTTCACAAAGACACGAGTCCCTTCAAACTCTCCCTAAAAAGGGGCTAAGTGAACGAATTGGATAGCATGCGAAAAGAGCGAGCTCCCTCGAACTCTCCTTATAAAAAGGGTCTCTCGCAAGAGAAAAATTTTTGGAATTGGGTATTAGGTGACCAAAAGGTCGAAATTTTGGAAATTGGAATTTTGAAATTTGATATTTGAAGTTGGAAATTGGAAATTGGAAATTGGAAATTTGGAAATTTGGAAATTGATTGGCTAAAAAAGTCAAAATTGTGAATTGGTTTACTGAGAATGACATGGATTCTATAGGGATTTAGCCTAATAACGACATTGGTTCAATTGAGAATGGCATTGGTTCATTGAGAACGACATGGGTTCTTTAGGGATTCGACCTACGAACTATCTATTCCATAGGGATTTAACCTAAGGATCATAGTTTAAGAAGGAATGATTCCAACTTGTGAGCTTTGAATGGACCAGGTGCTAAACTGGGTTTTTGAGGGAAGATTCGAATCGGAATTCAATTCTTCAAGGAAAACTAGATGAATTGGATTTTGAAAGAAAATTTAAGTCGAAACTTGGATTTTCTAGACCAACTCTGAAGGAAAAGAAAACTCGAGTCGGAACCCGAATCTTCGAAGGAAAACCAGGTCCATTATGGAAGAAAAAGAAATCTGAGTCGGAACTCGAATCCTGAAGGAAAGGTAAATCAATTTGGAAGGAGAAGAAATTCGAGTCGGAACCCGAATCCCAAAGGAAACTAGATTAACTAGAAGGAAAGAAGATTCGAGTCGGAACTCGGATCCTGAAGGAAAACTAGACCGGTTGGAAGGAAAAGAAATTCGAGTCGGAACTCGAATTCCGAAGGAAAACTAGATCAACTGAAAGGAAAGAAGATTCGAGTCGGAACTCGGATCCTGAAGGAAAACTAGACCGGTTGGAAGGAAAAGAAATTCGAGTCGGAACTCGAATTCCGAAGGAAAACTAGATCAACTAGAAGGAAAGAAGATTCGAGTCGGAACTCGAATCCCAAAGGAAAACTAAACCGGTCAGAAGGAAAAGAAATTCGAGTCGAAACTCGAATTCCTGAAGGAAAACTAGATCAATTAGAAGGAAAGGAAATTCGAGTCGGAACTCGAATCCCAAAGGAAAACTAGGTTAACCAAAAGGAAAGAGGATTAGAGTCAGAACTCGAATCCCGCAGGAAAACTTAAACCGGTGTGGAAGGAAAGGAAATTCGAGTCGGAACTCGAATTCTGAAGGAAAACTAGGTTAACCAGAAGGAAAGAAGATTCGAGTCGAAACTCGAATCCCGAAGGAAAACTAAATTAGTGGACACTGAATTTTAAAGTGTACCAGTGCAAACACCGGATTTTGAAAATGTGCCAATACAAGCACTATGTTTTGAAAAATTACCAGTATGAATACCGGGTTTTGAAAGATTACCAGTACAAGCGCTGGATTTTGGAAAATTACCAGTACGAGCACTGGATTTTAAATGGTTACCAGTACGAGCACTGGGTTTTGAAAGTTTACCAGCACGAACACTGGATTTTTTTAAAAAAAATTACCAGCACGAACACTAGATTTTGAAGAATTACTAATTGATTTTGATGGAAGATTTTCAGTCTTCATCCTTACGACAACTTGGACAACTGTCGGGGCCTCAGGATTTATCCCTTATCCTGAATGGGGAATCGATGCAAATGCAAGTTGATGCAGATGAATGCGAATGAATGCATGCAAATGCAAATGAATGTAAATGGGTGCACATGCGTGCAAAATGAGAGATTTGTTTGATCCTGCCTGCATACAGAAAGTTTTGAAGATAAAATGAAAATTTAAAAATGCCCCAGTGTAACTGGGAAAGAAGAATTTGAACAAAAGGATAAATGATTGATGTTCGAAGAGCGCTCTCCGAAGGTGACACGGCAACTGGCTTTTAATTGATTCAGAAGAGACTCGGAAGAGGTTATTCCTCATAAAAGAACATTTTTCCGAGGAGGATAAAAAAATGGCACCGAGCTTGCGAGAAAAATTGAAACTTTATTGATGTATTGAAGGAAAGGTAACAAATAAGGGAAAGACAGACGGGATTACATCATCCCTTTGAAATAGTAAAAGCAAGATGAGAAATTGGGAAAGCACTGGTGTTATCAACTTTTGAATGATTGGGGACAAACATGATCAAGATGAATGGTCCTCCTTTTCATCTCCAATGAGGAGATTCTTGTCAATGCCGTCTTGAACAATATTTTTAAGGACAAAACAATGCTCGGTATCGTGACCCATTGCCCGATGAAATTCGCAGAACTGATCTTTAAACCTTCCCATGGCTGTTGCTGGATTAGCTACTTTAGGTAAACGGATCATATCTTTTGCGAGCATGTGTTTCAGAACATTCTCTAGTGTCTGATCTAGAGGGGTGAACTTTCGATCCGTATTCCAATCCTTGTGCTTTGGCTTTTCTTGATCTTTCCCTTTATGCTGAGGACTAGATTGGAGAAGCTTATCATTGTTGGAGAACTTTCCTTTTTGGCCCTTGGATCCCTCTGAAGGATGATCATAATCTTTCTTGTTGCTTTTGCTATCATTGGCAGAGAGAGTGAAATGAGACTTCAGAGATCCGACTGTATCTTTTGTAAGCATGTATTTCAGAAAAGTATCAAATATTTGATCCAATGGGGCTATCTTGCGATCCTGGTTCGGATCATCACACTGCACCTCTTGTCGAGTGTTTGATTTCTGCTGAGACTTGGATAAGACAGTCGATTGGTATTCTTTCTTATTCTCAACAAAGAAATTCTTGTCGATATGATCTTGGACAATGTTCTTGAAGACGAAACAATGGTCGGTATCATGTCCTACTGCCCTATGAAATTTATAAAATTGATCCCTGAATTTTCCCATGACTGTGGGAGGATTTGCGACTCTTGGGAGTTTTACCAATTCCTTGGCCAACATATATTCAAGGATTTCGTCGAGAGGCTGCTCGAGAGGAGTATACTGGCGATTGCAATCCCAACCGTCCCGCTTTATCTTTTCTTTTTGCTGACTCAATTTTCCACTCTGCTTTAAAGATTTCTCTTTCTGACTTGTGTGATTGCCTTTGTTATCCTTGCACCCCTCGCGGTGGGCCTTGACAGAATTTGTCTTTTTTGAATCTTGATTATTCCTGACGGGAGTGATGCTCTTGTAGAAATCTTTGCCCGTGAAGACCTTCTTGCCCTTGTCGCGGGCTTCCAAATCTTTAATCTTCTTTGCCATTTCCTTCAGTTGTATTTGGATTAGATCATCCATTGCTTGAGTTTTCAATTTATAGGCTATCCCTTGTCTATGAGGGGATCTTTGAAATGCTTGCTGAACTTCATACTCTTCATCGGTGTTACCTACCGATCCTGATTCATCCGATGTATCTTCCTGTTGGATATGTTTCTTGAATAGCTTCAGAACTTTCTTGACTGCCTGGTCTTTTGCCTTCTGCTTAACCCGAGTCTCTTCTATACTAGTTTCAGTTTGTTCTGCCAGCATCTTGGTCATCATTTCTTTGAACATAACATACATTCGGGGATCGATGCCATCATCCGCTTGCTGACTCTGACTTCTGACTGATCGGAGTGAGTCCATTTCCTCTTCTGAAGCGATCGAGTATGCCACACCTTCTATTGATGCAGTTTTCTTTTCGGACCTTGTCAGAACCACTGAGTATCACGAATGCTCTTTTGAATGTTATTAATGCTCTCTCTGCAAGGCAGAACTGATGGTTAGGCTTCTTAAGGAAATTTAGTTGGAGGAAAATATTTGTTGAGAATTTTGGTAGACAATTGAAAGAGTATCCCATTACTAGGGATTGAGTCGTCGCTGGAATTACGACAATTGCGCTGCTATTCTTTGCAAAATAAACAACTGGAAATATGCCTTGTTACCTAGGCGAGGTCGTCAAACCAAGATGAGATGTAAAATAAAGGAATTTTATTGAGGGGAAAAACATGATTTCATCAATAATACACTTGACAGAGGGGAGGGGGACAGACAATTTTCCACCACTCCGGATAATCAGAGGATACACGAGGACCAGGAAAAATAGTAAGACTGACAAAGGAATCCCAGTCATGTCTGGCAGAATGGTATGCTCCGGACCATTGATCTGATGTGAGATCGAATTCTGGTAGAACCCCTGATAGTGGACGAATCTCTACGCGCTTCTGCCTCTGAGAGAACTGCCTGACACATCGCTCCGGATGGTAGTAGGCGCTGAAAAGGGACCAAGTAGCCTGAATCGCTTGCCATATGCATAAGTATATCTGGGAGGTGATTCCTAACGATCAAAGTAATCCCATACGACTTCTTCCTCCTGAAGGTTGTCGATCAGGAACCGGTATCGAGCAACTGGAAGAAGCTTTTCACCATTATATCTGAATGAACTGGCTCGGGCTGGCACATGCTGGAGGAACCAAGATTGTAATGCATAGGTGCACCCTTCGACTAGGATCGACTCTCCGAGTGCGAAACGAGTCAACCCTCGGTATAGAAAAGCGAGTGCGGCCATGGCTATCGAGAGGTGGCTGGTCTGTCGACTTCCCCATCTCCTCATAAGCTGAACTATTCTGATATCCATGTAATTCCATCCATCGGGAAAGAAAGCTAATCCCACCGTGCACAGAACCATCGCATGCTGAATTCTTTCTCGAGCTGTCCTGGACAACGAGCTGACTTCTACAAATGTCCTATACTGTCTGTAGATTTCGAGCAGGTCCACATATTCATTTCCATCCTCCTCTATCAATGGCCAAGACTTGCGTCCTGTCATGCGAGCTAAGGCATCCTTAGGGTCCAGACCCTTAACATTAATCAGAAATTGTTTCTCCAATGGATCTCCAGGCTGACCGGCTGGCTCGGGCAATCCCATAATCTCTGAAAATTCATCCATCAGTATTGTCATCTCGCCCCACGGGAACCAGAAGGTAGAAGTGCTCGAATTCCACCGCTCTGCTAGTGCATGAATCAAGTTGCCGTTGACTGTCTGCTTTCCCACTGCGGACGCCAGTTCCAATCCACACTCGTCCAGATGGTCCGGAAACATACGAGAGAAGTTCTTGAACCATGAATAATACCACCGGGGAAAGAAGGATCCAGTGCTGAGGACTCGATGTTTGGGAAGACTTTGTCGCACCTCGTAGGAGATGTGACCCTCAGGGAAGACTGAATCAAGCTGATTGGATGCCATCAGACTGGAAAACATGGAAGATTGAAATAAGACTTAGGAAAATACAAGAAATTTGAGGAAAATGCAGGCAGGATAAAAATAAAGTAGGAAATTCGAGATCCAGAAGACAGGAAAGATGGGAAATCACCTAAAGTTTTGAAGGAAATTAAGGGAAATTTGGAAAATCGTCCAGGGTTTGATGAAAAATGGAAAATGATGTATTTAAAAAATCATCCAAGGTTTTAAAACATGGACAGTACATGGACATAGATTGGGGAATTTTGAGAAAATCGTCCAGTATTTTAGAAAATTGGGAAAATATGGAAAATAAAAGGAAATGACTATAACATATTCAATCACATTCTGCACAAACAAGTATGCACATACAACATTCCCTAAAAGCTGACTCTAGATGCACAAATTTTGAAATGGCTGTAGGACCTTAATCCTAACTCTAAGGCTCAGATCATCTGTATCCAATCCAGTTATGCCTATATACTCAAGCCAAGGCTCAATGTACATGGCAAAAAATCAATTCCTCCGGTTCTAGGTTCAAGTTTTCCAACATCCTTAAGCACCTGCCGATATACGTTGGACTATGGCCCTTGGTACGTGGCAGCGGGGTTTTCACCCAAATAGGTGGCCCAGTTGTGAGGCTCTGTCCCGAACTATGGTTCTGGAAGAGAGCCCAGCAACGTGAAGACCGGGACAATATAGGTAGGGTGATTTTTGAAAAACATGAGCACATGCAATCAAACAGAAGGCTCTAAGTCCTAAAGAGATAGAATTTTGAAATATTTGAAGAAGCAAACATTGTTTTCATACAATTCCTAAATTGAGGAGTGTTGTATTAGACCTAAGTCTATGTGAGCATGAATAATTCTCCTCAATATGGTCCTACCAAACCATATCTAGTCTATATGCATTCCATGTCAGCTGGGTTCAGGTCTAGGCTCCTAGGTTCACATGATAGCATAAATTAAAAGCTGACATTCCATGGAAATCGATTTTGACAATTTGAACTAAGTAGAGCATTAGATTGATCAGGCAAAGACAGGTCCCATCACGATCGCCAAACCTGTTATCATCGCAAAATTTTTAACTTTTGTGAATCAAACTGACCTTTGAAAAAGTTTTTGAAAATAACTCGCCTCCGTTTTTAAAATGGGGGAAAATTTCGAAGAATGGGACTCGCCTGTCGGTACGAGGTTCAACCGCTCCTGCCACCTTTAACAGGGGTAATTGAACCAAGGATCAATCTTATGCTCTACTCTATTCAACTTGTCTAAATCATATTCTAATTTCTAAATGCACATAGAATCAGGCATGTGCTATGAATTTTCAGAAAATGCACATTTGAAAACATGATGTTTGCTTTGAATGATTGAAATATTTAGAAAATGTAAATTTTGGAAATGATATCACATGAGAAATCGTGAAATGGGATTTGAAATATACTTCTGAGAGAAATAAAAATCGATTTTGAGAAATCCTTGACATTTAGTGAAAATCGATTCTGAGAGACTTGGCTTCTCTTAATTCAAACTTTGAAATGGAAATTCTAACTTAGAAAATTTGAATTTGGAACTTGGGAAATACTTGAAATATTCTTTGAAATTCAATGCTTTTGGGAAAATCGATTTTGCTATAAGACTTGGGAGATTTTGAGGAAATGAACTTCTTTGAATTGAGATTTGAATTGGAATTGGCAAATGCCTGAAATGAATGAATATGGATTTGAGGAATTGAGAAATACTTTTTGTATTTTTGAGAAATACAGTGCATTTTGAAGTTAGCCTAAGAGTGTAGGCTGAATGTGGCTAATGTGAAGATCATAAATCTGGGTATCATTCATATTCTGACTATGGCCATAAATACAAATTCCACCAAGTTTATAAACTTCATAGAAGCTAGTGCATGTGCCATTTGTGTAGACCATAGTGAGTTTATAAAAATATGCATGAATCATCATCCATCACACATTAACATTATTAAAAAAAATATAAGCTATATGCAATGCAACCTAAGCTAAGCAGGAAATGTAAATTCTTATTCCAAAGTTTAATTACAAATTACATCACTATTGAAATTTAAATACATGAAAAATAAAGTCTTCAATGTACCTGCAAAACTAGAAAACTTTGTTAATGAAAATATGTTGGCTTTTCTAGATTTATCCAACAATATCAGAAAATTGTTGGATTTTGCTAGATATAAGCCTTTTCCATGATTCCCTTAAATAAAAATGATAAAGTATGAAATAAAATTGAATAAATATGAAAGATAAGATATGAAATTTCGAAATTGGGGTCAAAATGACCAAAATACCCTTAATAACAAGTCTATGGCCTTGAAATTAGGGTTTTTTAAAAAGATATTTTGATAAAATGCAAATTTTGAAATTTGAATGGAATAAACTAGGCTAAAATATGATATGACATACTTAAACACATGAAAATTAAGGTTAGGGATTTCGAAATTTAGGTCAAATGACCAAATTGCCCCCGATAGCAAGACTATGGCCTTGAAATCAAGGTTTTTAGAAATAGATTTTGATAAAAACTTAGGTTTTATGCACTAAATGAAATCAAATAAGCACAAAATTAAACCTAAAGCATCCTAATATGATTATGAACATGATTAAACCCTAAAAATATATGCTTATGCACGAAAATCCAACAATATCACAAAAACTGTGATTTTAGCAGTGTTTTTGGATCTTTCAGGAACCCGGTTTTGCAATTTGCTTAATTCAGCCATCAAATGGATTCCAAAATCCATAAAAATTGGTACCTGCACTTTTTATAACCCTAATATAGAATTGGAATTATAAAAATAATTTTTTGACATTAAACTAATCTGAAAATTGCATTAAACCCTAAAAATATGCTATTTTTGACCTAATTCACCAACCAGTCTCAATCCAAGACCCGAACCAGGGGTCAAATCTCCATGGAAATTTATGAAATTTTACAGAGACTAACTAAGAAGAAAAACAGATATTTTCCAATTTACATATCGGAAAAAGCATCTCTGGTTAGGGAGAAACCCTTCAGGCAATCTGAGCTAAAATATATCACTCTTAATAGGGATTAAAACAACTATTCCAGATTGAAAATACAGACATAAATAGCAATTCTAAACAAAAATATCTTAAATTTTAATGGTGAACAGTAGACAGAAAAATAACAATACTCACTTTTTACAGATCTAGAATCGGATCTGTGGTTTGGGATTTATGACTAACACAAGTCTGATTAGGGTTTTGGTAAACCCTAACGAGTTTTAAATTTAAAAACAGATTCTCTAAATGGGGAAAAATATTAAAAGTGATCAACAAATCTGAAAATTTCACAAAAGACATATCTACTCAATGTGAATCCATATCATTTTACAGATCTAAAATCGGATATAAGATGAGAGAAATATCATCACAGCAAATTACCTTCTTGATTTTAACCACGATTTTAAAGCTTTAAAAACCCGATTTGATGTCTGATTTTTTTGACAGGGTTCCCGAGGTCCAAAACCTCTGATTTTTCTATAGTAACTCAATAACTCATGCATTCATCACATATAAAAAAATCAAAAATAAACAATGAGAACTTCAATCCGAAATAACATTATCTTTACTGTTCTAAACCTAGAACACACAGAAATTTAAGAAACTTGACAAACCATGCATTAACTAATGTGAATAAATAAAATAAACCATAAAACAGTAAATAAAACTTATTTCTATGCTATAGAATGTAAAACAAATATGAATAAACCATGAAAATAAAATAAAAACAGGGAATCAATGGCTGGAATTTGATATCACCTTTAAAACATAGATTTAACCCATTAAAAGGGTAAATCATGTATTTTATAGGTTAATAATGCAAAGAATCATATTAAAATTAATTCTAATGGATTAAAATCCCTGTAAATCACTCAAAACAGGGTTAGATCACCTTCTAGGATCGTTATTGCTGATTCTTGATGGTTCTTGAGGTGAAACCATGGTCGGATGTTCATAAGGAGGGGTGTCCAAGCCTAGATCTAGGTTAAAATCATGAAAAACACTAAATAAAATATTAAAAATTGAAGAAATTATTTACCTTGGAGTTGCAGCAATGGAGGAAGGGCTGGAGAAGAGAGAGAAGCTCCAAGAATCCAATAGGAGGTGGCTGGAAAATTTGTCCCCCCTATAGCCTCTTTTTATAATAAATTTTTAGGTTAAAAATCAACAATTTTGAAAACTTTGGACTCTCTAAGGGGGGGCGATTTTTGGGTGGAGTTACCTATATGCCCTTGACCTAAATTATTCTAATTAATCCCTAATTAACCCCTAACTAAACCTAAGAATCCCCCAAATGTGGCGCCACTTGGCGTTTTCTCACATTGGGTTTTTAAAGTTTTAACTAAAACTTTTAAAAACAACAATTTAAAAACCAAACTTTAAAAATGAGTTTTCAAAATAGATTTTGACTCTTCTAAACTCCTAAAACTAACCAATACACTGACTAAGCCTAAGCTAACCCTGACTTTCTCAAATGTGGCGCCACCCCGAGTGGGCCCTACTTGATTTTTTTTCAAAAAGTGATTTTAAAACTTGAAATTGAAGGAGTTTTCAAAAGGATTTTCAAAAACAATTTTAAAATTAGAATTTTTGAAATGGCATAGGGTTCTAACTGAATTAGAATTCCTCTGGATATGGTGCCAACTGAGTAGGCCCACATCGAGTTTTAGAAATTTTGAAATAAACACTGAAAATGACTTTGAAAAAGGGTTAAAATCGACATTTAAAATTCAAGATCTTTGAAAATAGGGTCTCAAGCGAACTGGAACTCCGAGTTAGAATCCTGAACTCTTAGGACTCTGAGATTTTAGATTTTAAAAGCCAAATGAAAGAATTTTCCAAAAGATTTTATCAAGAAACGATGAAATAAGTCAGAAAACACAGTCAGGGTTAGACTCCTAACTCGACCGAACTCTAAAATAGAATCCTGAACTAACTGGACTCTGTAAAATGACCTAAATTTCGAAAACAAACGGAAAAGATTGAAAATGAAAGTAAAACAGACTTCAAAACAGACTCCTGACCGGATCAGGACTCTGAGACAGAGTCCTGATCGGACTGAAACTTTCAAAACTTTGAGAAATTTGATGAATAGAGGAATTTAGAAGCGACACCACCTCAATGGGTCTCATCTGTGAATTGAAATCGATTAAAATTTGAATTTGAAATGAATCCAGATTGTTTCCTTGAGAAAATATTTCGAAATATAAAGTCCTGGGGTTGGAAAATGACAGAGTGTTGAATAAAAACCCAGGTTTTGAAATTGATTTTGAAATAAAAGCTTTTAAAATTCAAATCTGGATTGAATGTTTTGAAAACAGGAGTGCTGGATCTCGAGAATGAGATGTAATGGCATGCAATGCTATGCAATACGATGAAATGATATGCCGAATGCATGCAATGATATGCAATGACACATGAAATGGACAAACACTGGATGAGGGTGAAAATTTGGGGTGTTTACAATCAATAGTGGATTTGAGAAAGAGAGAGTATATAGACAGTCTGCCACCACTCTCAACGATCATCAGAGACATGAGGACCAAGGAAAAGAGTGAGAATTATGAAAAAATCCCAACCATATCTGGCAAGATGGCATGTTTCGGACCACTGCGCTGATGCAAGGTCGAACTCTGGCATAACCTCTGATAGTAGCCGAGCTTTTACGTGCTTTTGTCTCTTAGAGAATTGCCTGATGCATCACTTTGGATAGTAGTAGGTATAGGAAAATGGGCCAAGTAGCTTGAACTGCTTGCCATACACATATGTATATTTGGGAAGAAGGCGAGCCCTTCAGTGTACAGAATCATTGCATGCTAGATTCTTTCTCAAGCTGTTTTGGATAGGGTGCTGACTTCTGCGAATTCTCCATACTGTCGGTAGATCTCGATCAGGCTCACGTACTCATTCTCATTTTCTTCAATCAGTGGCCAAGACTTACGCTCTGTCATGTGAGCCACAACATCTTTAGGGTCCAGACCCTTGACATTGATCAGAAATTGCTGCTCTAATGGATCTCCAGGCTGACTGGCTTGCTCAGGCAGTCCCATAATCTCTGAAAACTCATCCATCAGTAGTGTCATCTCACCCCACGGGAACCAGAACGTGCAAGTGCGCGGATCCCACCGCTCTGCCAGTGCATGAATCAGATTGCCGTTAACTGTCAACTTTCCCACTGCAGATGCTAATTCCAACCCGCAATCGCTCAAGTGGTCCGGAAACATACAAGAGAAGTTTTTGAACCAGACATAGTACCACCGGGGGAAGAAGGGTCCGGTGCTAAGAGATCGATGCTCAGGAAGACTTTGTCACACCTCGTAGGAGATGTGACCCTCATGAAAAACAGAATCGAGCTGACTGGATGCCATTGGACTGAAAGACAAGAAGACTGGAATTAGACTTTGGAAAAATACAAGAATTTTGAAAATTGCAGGCAGGATAAAATGAAAGCTGGAAATTCGAAGTCCAGAGGAACAAAAGAATGGAAAATCTCCTGGAGTTTTGAAGAAAAGGTGGATAATTTGGAAAAATCGTCCAGGGTTTTTGAGAAAAAGGAGATATTTCACAAAAGATGGAAAATGAGGTATTTTGAAAAATTGTTTGGTATTTTGGAAAAATTGGGAAAAATATGGGAAAATAAGGCAAAAATGAATATCATACATTCAATTACAAACAATTATGCACATACAGCAATCCCTAAGAAGCTGACTCTAAATGCATTGATTTTGAAAGAGCTTTAGGACCCTAATCCTGACTCTAGGCTCAGATCAACTGAGTCCAATCATGCTATGCCGATATACTCGAGCCGAGGCTCGATGTACGTGGCATAAAAATTCATCTCCGGTTCTAGGCTTGTGTTTTCCCAACATCCTTGAGCGCCTGCCGATATACGTTGGACTATGGCCCTTGGTACGTGGCAGTGGGGCGTTAGCCCAAATAAGTGGCCCAGTTGTGAGGCTCTGTCCCAAACTATGGTTCTGGAAGATAGCCCAACAACGTGAAGACCGGGTAGACATAGGTGGGGTGGTTTTTGAAATATGATCACATGCAGGCAAACAGAGGTCTCTAAGTCCTAAAGAGATAGAATTTTGAAAACTTTTGAAGAAGCAAACATTGTTCTCATACAAGTCCTAGATTGAGGAGTGTTGTATTTCAGACCTAAGTCTAAGTCAGCATGCATAATTCTCCTCAATATGGTCCTACCAAACCATGCCTAGTCTACATGCAATCCATGTCAGCTGGGTTCAAGCCTAGGCTCCTAGGTTCACATGATATCAGGAATTAAAGATGACATTCCATAGAACATAATTTTGACAATTGGGCTAACTTAAAGCACATAATTGATCAGGCGAAGACAGGTCCCATCACGGTCGCCAAACCTGTTATCATCGCAAAATTTTTCCCCTCCCTTGCGAGAGAGAAACGAATTTCGTGAGTCAAACTCGACCAAAGTTTTGAAAATGGTTTTGAAAATTACTCGCCTCCGTTTTGAAAATTTGCGGGAAAATTCTGTGGAATGGGATCCGCCTGTCGGTACGAGGTTCAACCGTTCCTGGCGCCTTTACCAGGGGTAATTAAACCAAGGATCAATTGCGTGCTTTAACTTGACTCAAATATCTAAATTATGCTCTATTTTTCCTATAATGCACAAAGAATCAGGCTTGTGCTATGAAAATTTGAAAAAATGCAAGTTTGAGAAAATATGATGTTTGCTTTGGAAAATTGAAATATGCTTGAAAATTGATTGAAAAAGTACTTGAAAATTGAATTCCTTGGAAAATCATTGAATTTCATTAGAAATCAGAAATTTGCATTGGAAAGTGATTTCTCAGGAAAACTTGAAAATCTGAGAAAATTGGTTTTGAGATTGGAAACTTGGAATTGATTTTATGAGAAAATGGATTTGAGAATTCTGAGGAAATCAAAGAAATTCATTGGAAAATGACTTTTGACATGAAAAATGGATTCTCAGGAAACTGAGTTCTCAGGAAAATGGGAATTCTGAGAAAATAGATTTCTGAAAACTTGGGTTTTTGAAATTTGAGAATGTTAAATCATAGGAAAATCTTGATTTGAACTTGGGAAATACTTTGAAATCTCATTTGAAAATTTAGAATTCTGTGAAAATCCGATCCTGAGAAAGACTTGGTAAATCCTTGAGAAAATTGAATTTTCTGAAATTAAAATTGGAAAATGAATTTGAGAATAATGCAATTTGAATGATATGAATGAATGAATATGAATTTCAAAAGGGAATTTCAATTGAGGAATTGAAAAATCCTTTTAAAACTTTGGAAAATGCAGTGCATTTTGAAGTTAGCCTAAGTGTGTAGGCTGAATGTGGCTAATACGAAGATCATAAATCTTGGTTTTCTTCGTATTCTGACTATGGCCATAAATACGAATCCCACCGAGTTTATAAACTCCATAAGAGCTTGTGCACGTGCCATTCGTGTAAACCATAGTGAATTTGAAATAATGTGCATGAATCATACATCACATATTGAAATTTGCATAAATTAAATTATATGCAATGCAGCCCTATTCTAAGCAGAAATGTAACTCTTATTCCAAATATTACATTTTTTTTTTACATTGAATTGAAATAAAATAAGAAAATAAAATCTTCTTCTTGAATATTCCTGCAAAACTAGAAAACAGTGTTAGCACAAAAATATAGGTTTTTCTGAATTTATCCAAAAATATGGGAAATTATAGGATATTATTCAGATATAAACCCAAAATCATACCCCCTTTGATATAAACATGATAAATAATGAATAAATTTCAAAAATAAACTTGAAAATTCGAAATTGGGGTCAAAATTACCAAAATACCCCTGATGACCTTGAAATCAGGGTTTTATGAAAGTTTTTTTGTAAATTTTGGAATTTTGAAAATCAAATGAAATAAATCAAACATAATATGATAAAATATGATGATATGCATGAAATTTTGGAGAATTAGAAATTGAAATTTCGAAATTTAGGTCAAAATAACCAAAATACCCCCGATAACAAGACTATGGCCTTGAAACCAGGGTTTTCTGAAATAAATTTTGCAAAATTGAAAAATATGAAATGCAAATGACATTAAAATTAACCCTAATATGATTCTACATGCTTATGTGCATGATTAAAACCCTAAAATGACGAAAATATCATAAAAAATCAAATTTAACCTGATTTTCGCCTGATTTTCGCTTCTGAACTTAAAGATAAACTAACACATGGAGAAAATGAACTTGGAATTAAACAAAATTTGGCATGGACACCTAAAATAACCCTAAAAACAGAATGGAGCTCGAAAATATAATTTTTTTTTTTTTAAATATGAAAATTTAAATAAAAACCCTAAATTTTGTGATTTTTGCCTAAAATGTTGATTCTAAAGGAGATTTAGGATATCAAACTTCCATAAAAATTTCCCAAATTTTATGGGGTGACATAAGATAGTAAGTCAAGGATTTTTTTCTTTTACACTTTCTGGTTTTGACCTATGGTCGGAGCTGTGCCACTCCGGCAAGTCGGATCGGAATCCGGCGACTCTAGGATTTATGGGAAACAGACAGGTTTCGGTAGAAAACATGGGAAAAATGGAAGACAGATTGGAAAAATGCTGAAATTGCGAGAAAATGTTCCTGACAAATAGAGGAAAAGTTTATTGTTTGACACCATTGGGATTCGGGTTATGGTTTGGAAAAGGTCATACTGTTATCACAGACCTAAATCTCTGAGATTTCTGCACATTGGAATCTGTTAGACAGAAAGGGAAAATCCGGGAAAAATAATGAAACAGATCCACAAATCCCCAAATTTTGGGAAATTATAGGAAAATATGTTAGAAACAACTTTTGTGTTGAAAGTTTTTACAGAAAAGCTACGAATTGAGCGGACTCGGTGCATTAAGGCCTGTCTATACCCTGACAATGAAAAATCAAGATTTTCCCAGGCGTCTGGGAAATCCGATTTTTGACAGAGGTCAAAACTAATTGGAAAAACTTCAAAATTTTCAGATCATTAGTATATTCGATTATGAATCCACTGTGATTTTTAGGGGAAAATTTGGATCTTTCATGGTAGAGATCTTGGGCCCACAAGTCTGAATCTGAGGTATCCAGAATTTCCACAGGGTTTAGAACCCAGTTCGGTTGTTAGATTTTTAAAACAAAGCTGCAGACCTCAAAATCATTCGGGATTTTTTCAGGGAATCAACTATAAACATATGCATCTGCCAAAAAAAATTAGGGATTTATTGATGAGGAATTTAACATGAAATAACGACTGCATGGTGTACTTGAATTAAAAAAAAAAAAACTATAGATCAATAAGTCTATGTTAATAAAGCTAAAGGTATGAAACATCAAAATACCCTAAGTGCAATCTCTAAAACATGCAACCTACATCAAAATAATTACAAAACCAAAGGAAATACAGGGAGATATCATTTTTTTTTTTTTTTACTGTTGGATGTTGAAAGGAGGGATCCGATCCATTTATTGGATGGATCCCTTCATTCATATCACTTTTACCCTTGGGAAACCAACGTTTCCTATCCTTATAAACCCATGTTTGAAACTTTACAACCATGTGAATCTAACTTTGATACTGGATTTACACAGAAAATAATGCAAAAAAAAGAAAAAAAAAAAATCATGAAGAGGGTTTACCTTGGAAGGAACCTAGCTAGAACCGGTTGAAGGAGTTGGAACTCGATACTGCTGCAACAAAGGAGGGGCGAAGGTGGTGGCTACGGTGGCTGTAGCACTAGCTGGAGATCTTGCAGGAAAGAGAGCACATGCTGTGGTGATCTTGAAGGTTGAAGGTGGGCTGGAGATGGTGCTGATTGAAGGGGGTGCTGCTGCTGGACATGAAAGGGGTGGCTGGAGTGGTGTTGGAGGTAGCTGCCGGCTGGTGCTCCTCTTTGGTGGCCGGAAGTGGTGGTGTTGAAGGAGTTGAGGGTGCTGTGTGCTGCAGCAATGAGAGGGACATGCTGTGTATTGGGAAGCAAGGGAGAGAGAGAGAGAGAGAGAGAGAGAAGCGAAAATCCTCAATCAAGAGAGTCCACCGTGTGTTATTTTCTAAGTTGATAACTTAGAAAAAAATCCCCATCTTTCCCTAAGTTTTGGTGGTTAATGAAAAGGGAGCAAAAGGGTTTACGTGAATGGCTGGACAAGAGGGAAAAGAAAGGAGGAAGGAAGGGAGGAAGGAAAAAGGAAAGAAGAGGATGAAGAAAAGGAAGAAAAAGAAAGAAAAGGAAAAAAGAAAGGAAAGAAAGAAAAGGAGGGAAAAAGGAAAAGGGAAAGAAAAAAATGAGAAAAAAATGGAAAGTGGGGCTGGAGGCTTGGGTGACCACCTTGTGGGTCCCACCTCTCTAAAATGCAAAATAAAAAAATAAAACAAAAATGAACAAATAAAAAGAAAATTGAAAGGAATAAAAGAATATATATATATTTTTTAATAAAACAGAAATGTAAATGAGTGGGCCATCTCAGAGCGGGTCCAAATTCCACTTTTGAAATTCATTTTGATGATTATAGGGGTAAAATAGTCTTTTCAAAAAGTTTTTAGACGAAACGAGCTATTTTTGGCAGTTTTTGAAACGAGCTCGGATTTTGAAGTTCAATACCTCGTTGCGAAGCAAATCCAATGTAGAATTTAAAAATTTAATTTTGGAAGAAATCCAAATTGTTTTTCTCGAGAAAATACTTCCAAATTTATTTTTAGACAAAACAAGCTATTTTTGGCAATTTTTGAAATGAGCTCGGATTTTGAAGTTCAATACCCCGTTGCAAAGCAAATCCAGTGTAGAATTCAAAAATTTGAGTTTGAAATAAATCCAGATTATTTTTCTTGAGAAAATATTTCCAAATTTAGACTCCTGGGAGTAAAAATGTCAATTTTGGAAACCCAGGGTTTGAAATTGATTTCTGAAAGCTTTTAAAACTCGATCTGGATTGAAATTTATAAAACTGGAGTTCTAGACTTCGAAAATGAAATGAAATGTTATGAAATGCTGAGAAATGATATGAAATGATGAGAAATGACATGAAATGCTATGCGAAATGCTAACCTTGAATAAAGAATTTTGGATGTCAGACCCCGATTGACACTTGTATCAGTTTTAAAAAACATTAAAATTGATAAAATTTGCAAAATAGCTCAAGAAATAGTTTTCGGGACTCTACTGGGTCAGAGTGACACTGAAAATTGGGGTTCGAGCTGGATTGAACTGAGATGAGCTGGATTGAGTTGGGTTTTAGAGTTTCAGAACTCAAATGAACTGACAAGGCACTGACTCAACTGACCTTTCTGACTGAATTTTCAAGAAAAGCTGCCATTTTTAGAGAAATTGTACGGAATGGTCACTGGAGTGAAGTGAATTACGGACTTGAGCCGGCTTTGAACTAAAAAAAAGGTCAATAATACTTACATGAACTAAAATTGAAGCTCGAACACTAGCTCAATTGACTGAACTCAGCTCAATTTCAGCTCAAAGAGCTGAAATGGACTAAAATGGGCTCTTTGACACTTGGAAATTGTTTTGAACTGAAACTGGAGCACTCGAACTCGTGGTGAGCTCAAGTTAGACTCTGGAGAGTATGATTGACTATGAATGACTGACTCAGAGACAATTGGCTTAGATTTGAGTGAGAAATAAGCTCATTTATGAAGAAATGATCCCATTTTTGCAGGAATGGTCAGAAATGGAAATAGTTTGTTCATTGTGAGCTCAGATGAGCTTGAAATGACTGATATTCTAACTATTCTGAACTGACCAACAAGCTTGGTTGACTCTGACTGACTGGGGTGTGGGATGTCCTAAGGGTAAAATGGTAATTTTCCTAATGAAAATGGGTAAAGTGGTGATTTTCTGAAACTGACTTGGGGTTTGACTCCTACACTGACCTAACAGGGTTGGCACTGCACGAGGAGGGTTGTTTGAGAATGGATGTGGAAAATTTGGGGTGTTTACAATTACCAGAGTGGAAGGACTCGGCGTAGATTTGTTCCTATCGATAGGATTCTCAAACCTGTATTGAATTAATGTGTGACACCAGTCACTTGTTACTGGAGCTTGGCACTGGTTTTATGAGAAGATACAGAATTGACACTACTCTTCCCAGAACTACATTCACCTTTAAAGATGTTGGTCTCAGTATGGAAAGCTTTGTGTAGTGTTGTGGATGATCCAACCGAGAATGATATCCTTGTTGGCCCGCTTCTTGTGCGAGTGGACATGTTTCAGAATCTGGTTGGGCAACGCCTATCAACTTTGTATGGAACACTACTTTGTCCTGTGAGTTTCATATTTGTTCTGGATTCATTTAAATAGAGAACCACCCAATGCAAGATTTTGGCTGGGAACTATAATGCTTAATATTTTTGGAGATGCTTCTTATTATCGATAGTTTGAATGGCAATAGACTCAAAGCCCTGATGATCAAAGGATCAAAGAACATCTTGCTTCATCTCCTGGGCACTCTCCTGCCCCTTCACACTTTTCCCACATTTTTCAGTCTGTTATCATTCGTTATAACTTTGTGAGGTGCATCCATTCATTGATTTCACCTACCACATACTAATATTTTTATGCAAATTACACTGTTCACCCACTCTTAGCACCAACATTCTACCACACCCCATCTAGGCACTTACTCACTGCACCCCCCTCCCCCCCCCTACACTGCTGGGCTATTTTCTTGGAGCCACACCTTGCATCTTCACATATCACAACATTACTGCACCCCTGTTGTAGCCTCACTACCTTCAGCACTATTCACAGTAAATAGTTTCACTTGCATATCTGATTGCATAGCCCCTACTACCACACTGCTGCATTCTAATATATGTTTGCACCATCTTTTTCTATCTTTTCTTGCACATTTCTGGTACAAATGTGAATGGATCATGCAAGTTGCCCAATCATTATGCATTTAGGCATATTAAACCATTCATATGTCACACCTTTTATGCAAAATCATGTGATATTCATCTTATATTTGATAAATACATTAATCTCATTTGTTATGCCTCTATACATGCCATCTTCATTTCATTTCCCATTTCACCTTTGTTGGTGTTTTTGACTTCTTAGTTACATATTATATGCGTTATAGTCTCATTCATTAGGAATAAGCATTATATTTAGATAGGCACATCTGCATTTAATATTGTCCTGAACATGACCATGTGCTTGTTAGTCTTTCAACATGAAACATCTTTTCCATATTGCTTGGCTAACTTGGAATTTTGCAGGAAATATGTAGAAATTGTTGAGTTTCTTTTTGATTCGGAATTCTATCATTTTCAAAGTTGTAATAGCTAGATATTAATGAGAATTTTACTTTTTTAGCTTTTAGATTAGAATGTATGAGCATGTAAATATCATAAATTATTTGTTTCATGTCATTTTCTTTTTATTTCAAAAATTCACGAATGGGAACATGAATGGCATGTGCACCATTCTAATAAGAGGTAACTAATCTTAAGCAAATGATTCACGTTGATGGCCATAGTAAAAATGTGAACAATGCTTAAGATTTTTCTCTTATGGAATAACATTGGATCCATACTGGGTCTCTTTAAAAAATCATTATATTTTCTGAATTTTCTTCCTTTATTAGAGTTTAACTTGAAATTAACTTAAAATATATATCAATGGACATAGTCAGGATATATTGAGAGTTAATTTCATTTCAAACTCTATAAAGGCACAAAAATATATTTTATTCTTCATCTGAATTTAAATATAGATTATTTTATAATACATTTTATGACCATAGTCAGAAATGTATCTTCAATCTTATTTCAATTCTCCTAAAGAATGAAATACGCTTTTCTCAATCCAATTTTCAAAATTCTTTAATTCATTTATCATTTACGATAGAATTACATCATATTTTTCAAAAAGTATTTCAAGTTTTCTTTAAAAATCCAAGTGATTTTGAGATAAAATTTCATGTATTTTCTCATTTCTCAAATCAATCTTCAATTCTTATTCAAATTTATCTTTCTATTCTCGATTCTATCTTATTTCAAAATTCAAACTTCAATTTTAAAAGTCCAATTTGACTTTGAAATTTTAAATTCGTTTTCTAGATTTAAAATTCAATTTCTAATTTAAATCAAATTTCAAAGTCCAATTCAACTTTGAAATTCCAGATTCATTTCCAAGATTCAAAAGTCCAATTTCAAAATCAATTCAAATCGAATTTCAAAGTTCAATTCAACTTTGAAGTTGTCTCCTGATCAAGTTTTCTATTCTTCACTTCAAATTCTCAAAATATCCAAGTTCTTTCTGAAATCTTTTGAGTTTCTAAATCTTCAAATCACTTTGAAATTAAGGATCAAAATTCTAAAGATTAGTGCTAAATCTAAATCCATCTTCAAGTTCTATCTGTATTTCTTGAATCCAATTTCAAATTCTATATGAATTTCCAAAATCCAGATTTATCTTCGAATCCCCTCTGGATTTCCATAGTTCAGATCCATCTTCAGATCTCAACAAGATTTCTCAATATCCAGATCCATCTTCTAATTCCATATTGGATTCTAGACTTCAAATCCGATTCCATATTGGATTCCAGATTGCAAAATCCAAATTCCATATTGGATTCCAGATTTCGAATCCAATTCCATCTTGGATTCCAGATTTTCAAATCCAAATCCATCTAGGATTCCAGATTTCAATTCCAAATTTTCCAAATTCCATCTAGGATTCCAGATTTTTAAATCCAATTCCACCTTGGATTCAGATTTTTTAAATCCAGTTCCATTTTTTAATTTGATTTCCAATTCCAAATTCAATTCCATTTTTAAATCTCATCTGGATTTCAAGATTCCAATTTTAATTTCTATTTTCCAAAACAACTTTTAAATATATTTCTCCAAGTCTAAATTCAATTTCCAAATCAAAAATTCCTATTTCAAGTTCTGAATTCAAAACTCAAAACCAAAGATCCCTTTTCAAAATCGATTCTTGAAAATCGATCAAAATTCAAAGTTCATCTTGACTTTGAAATTTCATTCTTACTTCAAAATTCTAATTTCGAATTCCAATTCTCCTTTTCTCTTCATCCAAGATTTATTTTTCAAACTCTGATTATTCCAAGACTTAAAATTTTAAAGTCTCTTCTTTCAAATCCATTGTTCAAAGTTCTAAGTCAGATTCAAAATCTAACTTTTTCAAATCAATTTCAAACTCTTTGAATCATTTCTCCAAGTATCTTCAAATTTATTTCAAAAATCACTTGGATAAATTCAAAGGTTTTAAAAATTATTCTTCTCAAAAGCATACATCTCTGCATTTGCATTACACAAGCATGATTCAATATGCATTTTTAGACTTAGAATAATTTCTTAGACAATAGTTAGGCAAAGCCAAAGGCATTTATTCGATTCTTGGTTCAATTACCTCTGGTAAAGGTGCCAGGAACGGTTGAACCTCGTACCGACGAGCAAATCCCGTCTCTCTATTTTCCTCATAAATTTTAAAAAATGGAGGCGAGTAATTTCAAAATCTTTTCAAATAAAGGTCAAGTGAGACCTTGCAAAAAGTTTCTTCTCCTTTCTTTCTTTCTCTTTTTTCTTCTTTCTTTCTTTTATCCCCTTCAAAAAGGGAAAAGAGGCAAAAAGGAAAGAGAAAGAGATAAAAAGGAAAAGAGGAAAAATTTTATAATGATCACGGAAGTGGCGACTGAGATGGGACTTGTCTTCGTCTGATCGGATTTATGCTTTTGCTTCACTTTGATATTGTCTAAGTCTTTATTTTACAAATGTCAGCTTCATTTCCATGAAAACCTTAGCAGCCTAGACTCTGTCCTAGCTGACATAATGCATATAAGATTTAAGTATGGTTTGGTAGGACCATATTAAGGAAATTATTGCATGCTCACTTTGACTTAGGTCTAAAATACAAATCTCCTCAATTCTAGGGATTGAATGCAAACAATATATGCAAGTGTATGCTTCTTTATAATTTCAAAATTCTATTTCTTTAGGACTTTGCATTAGAGCCATCTGATTTCTTGCATGATTGAGCATATTTTCAAAAATATCTCTACCTATATTATCTCGGTCTTCACGTTGCTGGGCTGTCTCACTGAACCATAGTTCAGGAGAGAGCCTCACAACTGGACCACTTATTTGGGTTAACACCCCCTACCCCGTATTTAAGAGCCATAGTCTGAAGTATATCGATAGGTGCGCAAGTATGTTGGGAAGTCATTACCTTAGAACCAGAGAAATATCTTTATGCCACGTACTTCAAGCTTCAACTTGAGTATATTAGCATATCTTGATTGGAATCAGATGATCTAAACCATACAGTTAGGATTAAGGTCCTACAAGTCATTTCAAATATTGCATTTAGAGTCAGCTTTAGGGAGTGTTGTTTATGCATCCTTGTTTGTATAGCTGTGATTCTGTGATATTTATTTTTTCTTATATTTTCCAAAGACCCTGGGTATATTATTCAAAATTTCCTCTTTGTTTTGAAAACCCAGGTGTATTTTCCTTTTTCTTCTTCTGATTTCTTCAATTCTTTTGATCCTGCCTGCAAATCTTCAAATTTTAAATCTTTGCCATCTATTTTTCAAACTCTTCTTTCTTCATATCTTCCAGTGTATCTTCTGATTCTATTCCAAAATTTCTTTTGCCTTTTTACAATAAAATCTCTTTTTGATAAGAGATGTCCTTTTCTAAATAGCATTTGTTTGTATTCTAATTGTTTATTCCCTCTCACGAAGAAACAATGCAATTATCACAATTTCTGTGACAACTCAATCCTTGGTAATGGGATATCATTTTTGTCAACCTGATTCCTTCTTTTTGTCAAAATTTCTTTCAAAATTCTTTTTCTAAACATCCCATTTTTAAGTTCTCCTATTTTTCTCAAATAGCTCTTTTTTAAATATTATCTTCCCTCCCCGTTATACTGGGGCATTTATTTTATTATTTTATAAAAAATCATTTTCAGAAAATTTGTTTACAGGCAGGATCAAGCAAACTCTTTTTCCTTAATTTTTATAAATTTTCATTAACCTTTTATCAATCTTTATTAGTTTTATCAATTTTTATCCATCTTTATCAATTTTTATCATTTTTTATTGATTTTTCATCAACTTTATCAAATTTTGTCAATTTCTATTCAACTTCCCTTTCAGGTTAAGGGATAAACCTGAACCTCATCCTTCGAGGTATTTTTTTCCCTTTCAGGTTAAGGGATAAACCTGAACCTTGGCCTTTGAGGTATATCCTCATCCCCTTTCAGGTTAAGGGATAAACCTGAACCTTGTCCTTTAAGGTATTCCTTTTTTTTTCATTCAGGATAAGGGATAATCCTAAGACCCCTCATAGGAGCAATAATGCTACCTATGAGAATTCTTTTTCAGGATAAATTTTCATCAATTTCCTTAAATTTTCTCCATTTTTATCAATCTTCCATCAAATTCTATCTCTTTCTATCTTCTCAAATTTTATTCCTCCCCGTTCAGGATAAGGGGTTAATCCTGAAACTTGGACCACATACACCTAACTATGTTGGTCCATCTAAATCATAAACTAAGAATCTTTCATCAAGGATTTCTCTTTCAAGTTCAAACCTTAGGTTGTCTCTCTTCAAAATTCTTTTATTCCCTCTCAGGTTAAAGGATAAACCTAAACCTCGTCCTTCGAGGTATTCATTTTTCCTTTCATGTTAAGGGATAAACTTGAACCTCGTCCTTCAAGGTATTCTTTTTCTCTTTTAGGTTAAGGGATAAACCTGAACCTTGTCCTTTGAGGTATTTTTTTTCCCTTTCAGGTTAAGGGATAAACCCAAACTTCGGTCTTTGAGGTATATTTTTTTTCCCCCTTCAGGTTAAGGGTTAAACCTGAACCTCGTTCTCCGAGGAATTCCTCTTTCAGGTTAAGGGATAAACCTGAATCATTTTCCATGATCGCCTTAAAATTTATCAATTCTTAATTTCCCGTTCAGGATAAGGGGTTAATCCTGAAAATCAAGCTTCAGGTTTATTCTCTTTAATGTCCCTCATTGCCCTTTAGGTTAAGGGATAAACCTTAGCTTCCCATTCAGGATAAAGGATAATCCTGAAACCATTCATAGAAGCGATCCAACTCTCTATAATGGTCCCCGTTCTTCATTGAACTGATAGTGTTCCCGAGGAACTAATAGTCGTTTTTCATTGAACTGATAGTGTTCCCAAGGAACTGATAGTTGTTCTTCATTGAACTGATAGTCGTTCTTCATTGAACTGATAGTGTTTCAAGTGAACTGATAGTCATTCTTCGTTAAACTGATAGTGTTTTCAAGAAACTAATAGTCGTTTTTCGTTGAACTGATAGTGTTTCCAAGGAATTGATAGTCGTTCTTCGTTGAACTGATAGTGTTCTCAAGGAACTGATAGTCGTTCTCCGTTGAACTGATAGTGTTCCTAAGGAACTAATAGTCGTTCTTCATTGAACTGATAGTCATTCTTCATTGAACTGATAGTCGTTCTTCATTGAACTGATAGTGTTCCCAAAGAACTAATAGCCGTTCTTCATTGAACTGATAGTGTTCCCAAAGAACTGATAGTCGTTCTTCATTTGAACTGATAGTGTTCTCAAGGAAATGATAGTCACTCTTCGTTGAACTGATAGTCGTTCTTCATTAAACTGATAGTGTTCCCAAGGAACTTATAGTCGTTCTTCATTGAACTGATAATGTTCCCAAGGAACTGATAGTCGTTCTTCATTTGAACTGATAGTGTTCCCATGGAGCTGATAGTTGTTCTTCATTGAACGGATAGTGTTCCAAGTGAATTGATAGTCGTTCTTCATTGAACTGATAGTGTTCCAAGTGAACTGATAGTCGTTCTTGATCGAACTGATAATGTTCCCAAGGAACTGATAGCCGTTCTTTGTTGAACTGATAGTGTTCCCATGAAACTAATAGTTGTTCTTCATTGAACTAATAGTATTCCCATGGAACTTATAGCCGTTCTTCGTTGAACTGATAGTCGTTCTTCATTGAACTGATAGTGTTCCAAGTGAACTGATAGTGTTCCCAAGGAACTGATAGTCGTTCTTTATTGAATTGATAATGTTCCCGAGGAACTGATAGTCATTTTTCATTGAACTGATTTTGTTCTCAGTGAACTGATATTGTTTCCAGCAAACCCATGTTATTCTTGATTGAACCAAGATTCTTAGGTTGAATTCCTATTGAACCAACCTCATTCTTCAAAAATTCAGTCTGTAAATCCAATATTCTTTGCGGTTCTTAGGTTGAGTCCCTGTTGAGCCAATGTTGTTCTATATAAAACCAATGTTTTCATGTTATTTATTCCAAATTTCAGCTCAAGGTTTCATCAAAATTGATATTGAGTAAGTATTTCACAATTGATTCTCAAAAACTTTGACAATCTGCTAAAAATGTTTATTGATTTCAACATTTTATTGCACAAAGGAATCACCTCAAATTACCTCTAGTATTCTTTCCAAAAGGGTGAAACTTTTTGCGAAAAAGGATAAAATTCAAATTTTTTCCTTGTTGATCAACCAAAAGGATGTAAGAAATATCCTTGCTATGATTAGCGAAAGTAATATTCAATGATGTTGAAAAGCCAAAAGCGAATTGATATTGATCATAGCTATGGTGCATGTTTAAAGACGATTCTCTGGCAATCAGGCAGCGAAAATATCCTGAGCTATAAAAAGATTTCGCTTAATCCATATCTCCTCAGTCATTTAAGCCACAATTAAATATCTGCAAAAGGGATCTCTCAATCATCGTCAGGTTGAAGATTAGTGGGTGAGTTAGACCCCTAAGGCCAAAGAAGATTTGGATCATCTCCAAGATGAAGGAGCATGTGACGGATTCTTCCAGGAAAAGTTCAGATCACCGCCAAGTTGAAGGCAAATGCGACGAACCTCCCAACAAACCCTAAAAGATATTTGATTTCTGCTATCATCAAGAGATTTTTGACCAATGAGCCAATATCATCAGTATAATTTCTGAGATAAAGAAGGATCAGAGCATCTCCAAGTTGAAGGACTTTGTGACGTACCCTTCCCAGAAAAAAGGAAAAGTCAATACATCTCCAAAATGAAGGATGATGTAATAAACTTCTCACCAAAAAAACCCAAGAAAGCTCAATGTCTCAAAAAGAGTGCAAAAAGATCAGCATGGGAAAACCCCCAAATATCGAACTGCCAAAATTGTCAGAAATCATCTTTTCTTATGCAAAATTCTTTTATCAATATCTTTTCATTACTTGCTTTTATAAAATTAAGAATATTTCTTCTCTGTTCATATCAAGGAAATGGATAGCTTCCTTGAAGAAACTCAACAACATAAAATTTTGAATCTGACTCTGAAATCTAGGGAGTTAACCTCATTTTGGAGGAAATACTCTAAGTAAAAGAGGGAATATCTTTTTGTACATACGTGCACATCTTCAAGCGTCTGAATCAACTACAATTTCATCATATTGGCAAAATTTTCTAGCTATTCAAAAATGAAATAAATATTCAATATCTATTTTGATGTAACCTAGCGTTGTGTATATTTTCAGAAAGAATTGCCATGCTTCTCGAGGTATTCACCCACTCAAGATAAGGGTTAAACCTGAACTTTCTGCGAAAGGTCATCTGTTTTAGTCTCAACAATGAGATGCCCAAGACCATCCATTTTCCAAGCTTTAGGGAACCCCCTTTTCTTCCTTTCACAAACCCCTCTCGGATTTGTTCATCCAAATTCCAAGGGTCCCATCATGGTTTCTTCGTTCGAGGATTCCATATGGTCGTCCCTTTCAGGTTAAGGGTTAAACCCGAACCTCATTTTTCCACGAGGTATCATCCCTTTCAGGTTAAGGGTTAAGCCTGAACCTCGCTCCTCGAGGTATCGTCCCTTTCAGGATAAGGGTTAAGCCTGGACCTCATTTTTCCACGAGGTATCATCTATTCAGGTTTGGGTTAAACCTAAATCTCATTTTGACGAGGTAGTTCTCTCAGTCCCATCATGGCCATCGTGGAATCCATGCCCTTCATATCCATCCAAGAAAAGGATTGTACCTAAGCTTCATTTCACAAGGATTTTTTCTCAAAAATGTCCCATCAAGGCCTTTATATATTCCTTTCCCATTCAGGTAAGAGTAGAACTTGAAATTCATCTTGAGATATCTTCGTCCCATCCACATTAAGGGCTAAACCTGAATCATTCCAAAAAGCTTATCTTGTCTCATCCATGAGACCTGATCACAATTCCCATTTTCACCATTCTAGGATCTTCATCCCAAAATCCCATCACGATTTTCTCATTTCTGATGTCCAGTTATATCATTTTCAAGGATTTCGTCTCTCCAAAGCCATTTAGGATAAGGTGTTAAGCCTGAGAATAATGTTTTCAAAATAATTCTTCCATACCTGTAAACACCCCAAATTTTCACTCACCTTCTTGACATCGCCCTCAATCGGCACATTTCAGTTCTTCGGAAGCAATAAAGGGCCAAATGGTCATTTTCTGAGATTGAACCTTGCAGAAAGTCCAAAATTTCATTCTTAAGCCTCAAAATTTCTATATTTAGGTTCAGAGACATCTTCAAATTGCAAAAATATCAAAATCCTCTTTTTAGAAAAAAAGTTAGAATTTCCAAGTCCAAGCTCAGAGTGATATTTCATAGAACATGTCTTTGCATAGCATTGCATCATTTCACTGCACAACATGTCACTTTGAGATCCATAACTCCTGGTTTTCAAAATTGTCAATCCAGACTTGATTTTTAAACTTTTCAAAATTGATTTCAAAACCCTGGGTTTTTCAAATTTGCCAATCTTTCCCATTTTACCCCCAGGACTTGGAATTACAAAAGTTTTCTCAAGAAAACAATCTGGATGGTTTCGATATTTCAAAATTTCGCCATGTTAAAAAGAGGGGGACACAATTTCAAATTCATGAAACCTTATTTCAAATTTTTACAAAAAGGCTCCGAATTTCCCTACTTCTTTCAAAATTTCGCCCTGAAAAACCATCTTCTTCCAAGTTTTTGAAATCAAGCCAAATTTTGCTTCGTGTTTTTCCAAAACTAACCTACTATTATGAAAATTCCACTTGGCTCTTATTTCAAATAAGTGACGTGGGACCCGCCCCAATGTGGTGTCACACTAGAATTTTCAAATATTTCTTTTATTTTTTCAAAGCAGTGCTCATCCGGAAGTGGAATTCTTTTATTTGATTTAATGAAATAATTAGTGGGCCCACGTAGGTGGCGCCCCACTAAGGCTCCTTGCCAAGAAAAGCAAAATTTTGTTTTATTTTTTTTTTATCTCACAAAATTTTGAAATTCAGTTGAGGTGGCATCACCAAAACAAAACCCATTTTTTTTACTCATCTTTTTATTACTTTATCTTTATTACTTTTCAGCCCCAAATAGAGCCACCGTGAAAACCCTACCCAAAGTCTCATTTTTACCGAAGTTTTTCAAAAAAAAAAAAAAAGAGGAGCCGCCCCCTCTCAAATGGCGAGATTTTAAAAAATTTTCAAAAATCGGTTCTCAAGGATTAGCAAAAGGGGCGGATTAAGGGCGGATTTTGGGGAAAAACCAAGGGGGGCTGGATATTAAGAAGGGAAGAGAGATAACGAAAAGAGGATCTGGGTTTTGAAATCTACCTTTTCGCTCCCCCTTTTCACCACCTTCCCTCTCGGTTAGCAGGAGATTACTTCCACCATCACCACCGGCTTCATCCATTCCAGCAGCCTCAAGTCTTCCACCATCACCACCAGCTTCATCCATTTCAGCTCAGCCGCAGGAGAGCTACCACCAGAGCCATCTTCACTTCCATTTCAGCCCAGCCAACCGAAGATCTCCCCTTCTTCTTTTATTTTTCCCCCTTCTTCCAGTTTCCATTTCCCCCATCTCTCAGACCTCTTCTTCTCTCCCCTTCTGCGGTTTCTTGCTTCCATCACCTTTAAACGAAAGACCCAGGAAAGGGAGACCCTCTGCTCCCCCTTATCTCTGGAATCCTTCTGCTCTCTCTCCATTAGTCCTCGTTCCCCTCATAGTTACCTGCTGCCAGCCTCTCTCAGCAAAGCATTCAGGGAATCCGATCTAGTTTGGAGCAAAAGACAAAGGAAGGACCCTTCCTGTGCAACCCAAACTCGCCCAAGGTGCCATTACTTTCCTCCTGTCGCCTTATAATGTCATAAAAGCATTATATGCATTATCAATCTGTAGGCAGCAGTATTGATATGCATCATGCGATAGAAACTTTAGCCCCTTTTGCTGGCTACATCCCCTCCATCGTTTTTTTTTTTTTTACTTTTCTTTTTACCCATTTATCGGCAGCCTTATTCTTCATTCAGTGGTTATTTAACAGCATGATGTTATGACTCTGCACATTTGGTTAAACTTGAGGTGTTTCGTAGATTATCCAAGCGTCATCATTCATATTCCCCTGGGTCGGCCATTGAGCATCATCGATCTGCCCTGCTCATGCCTATGGTTTGAGGGTGGGAGCATCAAATCTAATTTGCTGCAAAATTGTGGTTTTGTTTTGTCCATCAGACCGACCTATCACAGGTCTCCACTAACGCCTGTGAGCCATATGCAGTGCATCCTCAGATCGGCATACTCTGATCATGGCCTACCTATCTCGAACTCCTCTCCAAGTGTCCATCATTAAGTCCCCTTAGCACTTCTGTTATGTTTGTCTGGCAAGATAACAGAAATACTTACCTTTTCAGTTATAATATTTCCCCCATACTAGCACCCGGTTCATCTCTGCGTCTTAGATGTTTAATTTTTTTTTTTTTCCTTTTAATTTGATTTGTGCAGTAAACAGATTGCTTGTGTGTTAATTAACAGGGATTCATGAATATTAAACAGTGTGTTCCATTCTTGTACATTGGCTTGTCGTATGTAGTCTCCTGTGTGTGTTCAAGTAGCTCCTCCTTATTATTGCATCAGCCATATAGTGCGTTCTGCAAAAGCTCTTTATAAAAGTTTGTTGATAAACTTAGCAGGTTTCGATGGTGTATAATGTGATCTAGTTAAGTAAGACTGATTTGCAGGTGTATGTGATAGTTTTTTTTTTACTGCACTGTGGCAGGCCATTTAATATATATATGTCATTAGTTTAATCCTTGTATATCCCATATTTTTTTTTATCATTTCAGTTTTCAATATAACAGGGCACTCCATTTACTGAATATATGTCCTGATTCCTCTTATCTCCTTCTATTTACTATAGGCATTTGTTTTATAATCATTTTCTTTTATGTCATAGATGGTATATGCCATATATCGATATCATTTGTACCTTAGGTGTTGCAAAATCTTCTTTTTCTTTGTTCTGTCACCATGTATATGTTTTAATGCTAGACGTTTATTGGCTTTTGGGCTCTTCCCCATCATTCCCATTCACAAGGGTGTCATACATGTGTTTTCATATCCCCTGTCATCACCCAAGTCACAAACATTTTTCAACTTACATGTATTACATACATTTTCCAATCAAACATATTCTGGGCATTTCTTGCTCCATTCCATCATATCCGTTTCTCATTTAGTAATACACTTAAGCCTAATTTTAATCATCCTTCACTTAGCATAGGTATGAACTTTAGATATTAGCATGAGTCCAATCACGTAGTTAGTTCAAAATGTAAATTTTTTTTTCCTTTTTTTCTTTTGTACCTCTTGTATTTCCATTCCTTGTACTAATCCACCTTTGCAAGAAAATCTGGAGGATGCTGACTACTTTAATTTTGTATTTCTTTTATTCATTTTGCTTTTATGTCAGAGATGTAATAATTCAATTTGGAATAATATTTACTTTTACTCTTTAGATTAGGCTGCATCTCATATAGTTTGATTTCAGCAATATCCTGATTTTATGATGCATATATCTCAATTTTCAAAATTCACCGTGGATGAACACGAATGGCACGTGCACCAACTCTTAGAGAGTTGATGAACTCGGTGGAGTCCATATTTACGGCCCTAGTCGGAATATGGACGAGACTCAGATCCATCATCTTTCTACCAGTCACACTGAGCCTACACTCTTAGGCTATCTTGAAAATGCACATGATTTTTCCAATGTTTTCAGAATATTGTGAATTAACTCAAATAAACCCTGAATATATTCATGGCCACAGTCAGAATATGTGAAGGATTTACTTTGGCTTAATCCACATTTTTCCAACAAATTTTTTAGAAATCTTCTCAAAGTGCATTCATTCATTCAAATCATCTGCATCATTCGTTTTTCTCATGATTTTCTCAAAAGATTTTCTCAAAAGATTTTCACTTCAGGGAATCGATTTTCTCAAGAAATTATGATGATATTCGGAGTGGGATTTCTCAAATCAAAGTTTTCCCGTGATTTTCCTTAAAAAGTTATTTTCTTAAGATCCATTTTCAAAAGGGAATTTTCACCTTTCTCAAGAATAAAAAGTTGATTTTCAGAAATTTCAAAGGTAAAATTCTCAGGATTTCAATTTCCTAAGTTTTGAATTTCCTTCTCCAAAGAGTTTTCCTACAAATTTTCCATCATTTTCCTAAGAAAATTCTCAAAGTCTGAGTTTAACTGAGAAGTGTTCCTCTTTTCAAATGTTCATCTTTTCTCAAGAATTCTTTCCATTTTCTTGAGATTCTCATTTCTTCATATTTTCCAAGTCTTTCTAAGCTTTATCAAAATTATCCTGAGACTCTCATTTTTCTCAGTCTTTATAAACTTTCTCAAGATTTTCCCGTGATTCTCATTTAAACTTTCTCAAGATTTTCTTGGGATTCTCATTTCTGCCTGATTTTCCAAATCTTTATAAAGTTTTTCGAGATTTTCAAACCTTCTTCGTTTGAGTTTTCCTGAGAGATTGATTTCCATCTTTTCCTGAGAAATGCTTTTCAATTCCAAATGTTTTCTAAGCATACATCATATTTTCCAATTTACATTTCCCAAAATTCTCATAGCACATGCCTGAATTCTCTGTGCATTTAGGATAGAACGCAATTTCGGCAATTTCACTAAGTCAAGCCCAATTTTGGTCCTTGGTTCGATTACCCCTGTTAAAGGCGGCAGAAACGGTCGAACCTCGTACCGACAGGTCGAGCCCCATCCCATGGATTTTCTCACAATTTTCAAAACGGAGGCGAGTATTTCAAAACAATTTCCAAAATCCGGTCAAGTTTGAAGCGCGAAAGCGTTTCTCCCTCTCTCTTCCGCAAGGAAGGGAAGACGGGGAAAAATTTCGCGACGATAATAGGTTTGGCGACCGTGATGGGACCTGTCCTTGTCTGACCTAAATTATGCTTGACTTAGTTCAATTATCGAAATTATGTTCACAACATGTCAGCTCTCTACTTTTTATATCATGTGAGCCTAGGAGCCTAGATTTTGACCTAGCTGACATTTATTGCATATAGCTTAGGCATGGTTTGGTAGGACCAGATTAAGGAGAAATTTCCATGCTCACATAGACTTAGGTCTAAATACAACTCTCCTCAATTTAGGATCTGAATGCAAACAATGTATGCTTCTTCAAAGTTTTCAAAAGTCTATCTCTCTAGGATTTAGAGCCATCTATTTCTTGCATGTGATCATTTTTCAAAATCCCCAATTACCTATCATTACCCGGTCTTCACGTTGTTGGGCTCTCTTCCAGAACCATAGTTCGGGATAGAGCCTCATAATTGGGCCAATTATTTGGGTTAACACCCCCCTACCACGTACCGCGGGCCACAGTCCGAAGTATATCGGTAGGCGCTCAAGGATGTTGGAAAACCTTACCTTAGAACCAGAGTTGAAATTCTATGCCACGTACCTCGGATTTCGATTCGGGTATATCGGCATAACTGGATTGGACAAAGATGATCTGAACCTAGAGTTAGGATTAAGGTCCTACAGCCGTTTTCAAAATGATGCATCTAGAGTCAGCCTTTTAGGGAGTGCTGAATGTGCATAAATATTTGTGCAGGATGTGATTGTATGTGTGTTATTTCCTCAATTCTTTATATTTCCCAATGTTTTCCAACTTATTAGGCCTTTTTCAAAATATCCTTATTTTCCACAAAGTCTTTTTCTAAAACCCTGGATGATTTTCTCAAATACCCAATTTCTTTCAAAACCCCAGGCGATTTTTTTCATTCTACCTTTCTACTGGATCTCGAATCTCCAGCTACATTTTATATCCTGCCTGCAAAATTTTTCAAAAAATTTCCCACATTTCCCTAAGTCTCATTCTGAGTCTTTCTCTGTTTTCAGTTCGATGGCATCCAGTCAAGTCGATCTTATCTTTCCTGAAGGTCACATCTCCTTCGAGGTGCGACAAGGTCGTTCTGAACATCGAGCCCTTAGCACCAGAACTTTCATTCCCCGGTGGTATTATTCCTGGCTAAAGAGCTTTTCTCGAATGTTCCCGGACCATTTGAGCGAGTGCGGATTAGAACTGGCGTCGGCAGTTGGAAAGCAGACCATCAACGGCAACCTGATCCATGCAATGGCAGAACGATGGAATCCTCGAACATGTACCTTCTGGTTCCCATGGGGAGAGATGACCGTTTTAATGGATGAATTTTCAGAGATCATGGGATTGCCAGAACCAGCCGGTCAGCCAAGCGATCCATTAGAACATCAATTCCTGATCAATGTCAAGGGTTTGGACCCCCGAGACTCCTTAGCTCGTATGACAGGCCGCCGATCCTGGCCCTTGATCCAGTTGGAGGGGAATGAATACGTCGACCTGCTCGAGTTGTATCATCAGTACGAGACCTTCGTTGAAATCAGTTCGCTATCCAGGACAGCTAAAGAAAGGATTCAGAATGCCATGGTTTTATGCACTGTAGGATTATCCCTCTTCCCAGACGGACAAAACTATATGGACATCAGAATAATCCAGCTTATGAGAAGATGGGGAAGTCGGCAAACCAATCGCCTCTCCATAGCCATGGCAGCGCTCGCTTTCCTATATCGAGGTCTGACTCGATTCTCACTTGGAGAATCCATCTTAGTTGAAGGATGCATCTACGCACTTCAATCCTGGTTCCTTCAGCATGTTCCAGCCCGAGCAAGCTCTTTCAGATATAATGGTCAAGAACTTCTTCCAGTGGCACAGTACCGGTCTATGATCAACAACATTCAAGAAGATGAAGTAGTTTGGGACTATTTTGATCGACAGCTATCTCCTCCCAGATATACCTACGCTTATGGCAAGCGGTTCAAGTTGCTGGGACCTTTCTTTTGCACTTATTACCAACCAGAGAGATGTGTTCGACAATTCTCCCAGAGGCAGCAGTACGTCGAAGCCCGACTGCTATCAGGAGCTATGGCAGAGTTCGATCTCACCTCCGCGCAATGGTCCGGGGCATATCATTCTGCCCGCTATAGCTGGGATTCTTTTGTCTCCCTTAAAATCTTTCCTTGTCCTAGAGTGTCTGCTGATTATCGTGAATGGTGGCAAATTGTTTGTCCTCCACCTCTTTGTCAAGATCAATAAAAGTTTAATTTTCTCATTTCAATAAAGTTTTCTTTCTCTCTATGATGGTTTGATGACCTCGCCTAGGTAACAAGGCACATTTTTCGTTGTTTATTTCTCTTTTTAAGAATGACAACACAATTGTCGTGATTCCCGCGACGACTCAGTCCCTAGTAATGGGATATCTTTTTCAAATTGTCTGCCATGTTTCCAGCAAATATTTATTCCAAAAGCCAATTCCTTCATAATCTAATCAGGTCTTTGCCCTGCAGAGAGCATCCATAACACTTGATGGTTCAGACTAGATCAGGCAAAAGAACAACGGCATCGCAGTACTCGTCAGCCTCAGAAGAAGAGATGGGCTCCCCCCGATCCGAGAAGATTCAAGAGCAGCAACAAGAGGATGACAACATAGACCCTCAAATGTATGCCATGTTCAGAAAAATGATGAATAAGATGATGAATGAACAGCCCGGGACCAGCTCAGAAAGGAGTCCATTTAGAGAAAAGTTTCATGGTCACAAGGGTAAGAAGGCTCCCAAGAAGCGGATCCAGCCAGAGGAAATCTCAGATGAATCAGACTCCATTGAAGATACAGATGAAGAATATGAAGTGTCTCTGGCATTTCAGAAACGTGGCCAAAGTAAAAGTCGCAAATCAAAGAGCCGAGATAAAGAAGAATTTTTGCAAGCGCAATTCAAGGAAATGGCCCGAGTGATCAAGGATCTCCAAGCCCGCGACAAGGGCAAGAAAGTCTTCACCAGTGAGGACTTCTATGACGGCTTAGAAGGGGATGATGATCTGGAGAACCTCCCCCGTAAATTCATCAAGTTCGATGGTTCTAGCGATCCAAAAGCTCATCTTGCCACATTCTTCGCAGAATGCTCTCGGTTTAAAAGGGACAGCCGAGCATTGTTTCTATGCTTCCCCCGCAGCTTGGAAGGAGTTGCAGCTAAGTGGTATGCTGAGCATATCAATCCCATCGAGCTCAAGGATTCGACAAAGTTGTGAATCTATTCATTGAACGCTTCTTGTTCAACACAGAGGCGCTTCCTACATTAAGTCATCTCTGCAGTCTGAGGCAGAATGAGAATAAAAAAGCACGGGACTTCATTCACAGATGGAGATCAGCCTGTAATAAGATGAGAGATCCTTTCTCGGAAAGGCATGCATTGTCCCTAATCCTCAACAATTTTTCGCAGCCGTTAAGAGGATTGATCTCCACAGCGCCATCCAGGACCTTCATTGAGTTGACTGAACGAGCCGAAGGGCTCAAACTAAGTGTGGAAAATGGAGTCTATGAAGGCTTCACTTTTTCCAAAAAACAACTCCCAAGGTGAGCAGAAGAAGAAAGCTCACTTCACCTATTCTGCCAACAACAACAACAACAGCAGTCGGAATCAGTACAAACGCCAGAAGAAAGATTACTGCTACGGCTCAAGCAGTTTAAACAACAAAGACCAGAAAGGAAAGCCTGCTCCTCAGTACACCAAGCCTCCCCAACAGGATCAAGGGCCAAAACTACGCGAGAAAGCTAAGCATGAAGGATGGAGTTATGACAAAAAATTTACTCCTCTCGACCAAACACTCGAGGATGTGCTCGAGTATATGCTATCAAAAGAAATGGTTAAGTTGCCCAGATTGGCTGATCCCCCTGTGCCCATGGGGAAATAGAAAGATCAGTTCTGCAAATTCCACAGGACAGTGGGACACAACACTGAGAACTGCTTTGTTCTAAAAAACATCATACAAGATCTTATTGAAAAAAATCTTCTAGTGGAAGGAGAAGAAGAAGAGAAAATAGATATTCTCAATCAACCCTTTCCTCCACACACCACAGCAGTAGTGTCGGCACAGCCATTCTTACCGCATGAGCACATCAAGCTGTGTTCTGCACAAGATCTCCAGGTTCAGCATCAGGTGTCAGTACTACGACAGGCCGCTCCAGCTTCTAAAAAGATGGACCTAATTTCAATATTCGGCAAAATGAAAGTTTTGGAAGCACCTGTAAAGTCAGCCCCCAAGTCAAAGGGAACTCCTGACTTCCTCAAGCAAATCATCAAACCTAGGCCAGAAAGTTCAAGTCAGAAGCCTCTGACCGCTCTATCCAATGTCTCCATATTTGATTTGGCCAAAAATTCTAGCAAGCACCAACGAGTACTGGAAGATTTACTCAGGAAAATCAAAGTTAAGCCCAATACCACTCCTGAAGACATGGCGCAGATTGTGAACTTTGCCATGACCAATGCACCAATTACCTTCTCGGATGAGGACCTTCCAAAGCCTCATTCCTTTCACAATAATGCTCTTTACATCGTCGTTCGGGTAAGGGGAATGACAGTACCCCATATGCTAGTAGATGGAGGCAGCAACCTCAATATATGTCCCGAGATGACAGCAAAAGCATTAGGGATCAAAGATGAAGAATACATCCCAGATCCCATCACAATATATGGATTTGACAACCATGGTCAAACGACAAAAGGGAAGATATTTCTGGAGGTATTCATCAACTATTCGGTGCACTCTGTCATTTTCCATGTGGTTAACGTACCACCCACCTATAACTTGCTGCTCGGAAGGACATGGATTCACAATGCAAATGCAGTACCTTCCACCCTGTATCAATGCGTAAAGTGGTCAAAAGGTGGAATGATTACCACAATACTGGGAGAAGACCCAAAAGAAAGGCTCCCGCAGCCCATGATTCCCCGACCATCATTCAACGCGGATATTCCCAGCATCAGGGAAAGTGAAGAGATCAATCTCGGAGAGAATCGAGAAATACTTCAGGCATCCTCAGAACTATCTCCGCACACGGTAGCCATGACCCAATGGAGAGGTCCTCAATTTTTCAAAGTTGGAGGCCGAATCAACTACAACGCTATTAAGGATCATCCCTTGTTTCCCCAATTCATGAAGTCAAGAAAGGGATTCGATTTGCTCCTGAAACATGGTTATCAACCCTTCAAGGGACTCAGCAAAAACGAGGATGGCCGCATCGAGCCAGTAATCCAGAAGCATCGTCCCCACAGAGCAGGGCTGGGGTTCTCCAGCGGAAGCTCGCCAAAGAAGACGGTTTTTGTCAAAGGGGCACAATAGAGACCATTTGTTATTTCTTTCTATTCTTTTCAAAATAAGTGTCTCATTTTATCAAATGTCATTGATCAATTCAATCAATAAAATTCCAAGTTTCTTTGTCTATCTGGATGCCATTTATTCCCTTTCTATCTATCTCTTCATTTTATAATTAAAGTTTATGCATGGTTCTCTTCAAATGATTGCTTGTCTTACTATAGGCCGATTTATCTGAACCAAAATTTTTCATCCAAAAATTTCAGAATGTCTTCCCGAGCAATCAAAAAACTCGTTCTCAATCCAAAGGCTTTTCAGAAGTCGGCAGCGATTCACCGAGTCAAAGCAAGCACCGAAGATGGCCAGATTGCAAAGCGATCAGATGATTGTGCAGAATATGATCAGTCTCTTCAAGAGTTGCCAGAGTTCGTCTCAGTTCAGAAGCAAGATGAACCATCTGCTCTAGTACAAGATCCTACTGAAGATGTCAATATCGGTTCAGAAGAAGATCCCAAAATTCTCCAGATCGGAACCAGTCTGAGTCCGAAAGAAAAGAAAAGGCTTACAGATTTTCTCAAGCGGCATGAAGAAGTGTTCGCATGGACATATGAAGACATACCGGGCTTAGACCCGAAACTAGTCGAACACCGTCTCGTCTTGAAGCCAGATGCTAAACCAGTTAAGCAGAAGCTGAGAAAAATGGATCCCAGAATAGAACAACAAGTCAAAGAAGGACTTGAAGATTTGCTCAAAGCAGGATTTATCCGAGCTATTGACTACCCGGATTGGTTAGCCAATATCGTCGTTGTCCCAAAGAAAAGCGGCAAAGTAAGGATCTGCATAGACTTCAGAGACCTCAATAAGGCAACTCCGAAGGATGACTACCCACTTCCAAGCATCGATCTTCTAGTCGATAGCACGGCAGGACATGCTATGTTCTCTTTCATGGATGGATATTCCGGCTACAATCAGATTAAGTTGGCCGCCCGCAACCAATCCAAAACTTCTTTCACCACGCCTTGGGGTACTTTCTGCTATACAGTCATGCCTTTTGGGCTCAAAAATGTCGGAGCAACGTATCAACGGGCAATGGCCGTCATCTTTCACGATCAGATGCGCAAAATCATGGATGCGTATGTTGATGATATCCTCGTAAAATCTAAAGAGGAAGAAGATCACCTTGAAGCTCTTGATCAAGTCTTTAAGCGACTCATCCTTTATAAGTTAAGGCTTAACCCACAAAAGTGTGTCTTTGGAGTCGAATCAGGCAAACTGTTGGGTTTTCTGGTCAGCAAAAAGGGAATTGAAGTCGACCCAGCCAAAGAAAAGGCTATCATTGATATGCCACCCCCGAAGAATCTCGAAGAACTGCGTAGCCTTCAAGGACGTATGCAGTCAATCCGGCGATTTATTTCCAACTTGGCGATGAGATGTGAGCCCTTCAACCACTTACTCAGAAAAGGAGTGAAGTTCGAATGGGGGCCAGAATGCCAACAATCATTCGATCGAATCAAGAAGTATCTTCTCAATCCTCCCATCCTGAAGCCGCCAGAATTGGGAGAACCTCTTTTGCTATACATCTCAGTCAATCAAGTCGCATGCGGCGGATTCTTGGCGCAATACAAAGAAGGCAGCTTGATAGAGCACGCCATCTATTGTGTGAGCAAGACTTTCATAGACTATGAAAAGAGATACTCTCAAATAGAGAAGACCTGCCTAGCTCTGGTATGGATGTGTCAGAAGCTAAGACACTACCTGCTAGCATCTGAAGTCAAAATTTTGTCCAAACTTAATCCTCTCAAATACATCTTGGAGCAACCTTTCCTAAGCGGACGGGTCGCCAAATGGCAAGTCTTATTGATGCAGTATGACTTAGAATATGTCTCGCAGCAATCAATCAAAGGCCAAGCAATTGCAGATCAATTGGCGGATTTTCCTCTGGCAGAAGAAGTGAAAGCCGAAGATGACTTCTCTGATGAGCAAATTTGCAATATCCAGCAATTTCCAGTCTGAAATTTATTTTTCGATGGTTCTAAGAACATGGCCGGAATAGGCATCGGAATCCTATTAATCACTCCTGAGAAGTAGATGATTCCATTTTCTCTCAAGTTAGATTTTTAATGTACCCACAATATGGCTGAATATGAAGCCCTGATTCAAGGTCTAAAGATTCTACTAGACTTCAATGTTAAGAGAGTGCATGCTTATGGCGATTCTCTACTCGTTGTCAATCAAGTTCAAGCTGAATGGCAGGTCAAAGATCAGAAGCTATTTCCTTATCAGAAAATTGTTTCAGCTCTTGTTAACAAGTTTGAAGAATTCCAGTTATTCCATATCAAAAGAGATTTTAATCAAGTGGCCGATAGCCTAGCCAGTTTAAGCTCCATTATGGCATTCAGAAATGGAGAATCTTGTCACTCTTTTGAAATTGGCAGACTTGATCAACCTGCTTTCCTTCCAACAGAACAAGTAAACCAAGCTGAGCAAAAGAAGAAGCCTTGGTATTACAATATCAAAACTTTTGTAGAAACTGGTGAATTTCCTCCAGAACTCTCAAAGAAAGAGCAACGAGCAATCCAGCGTATGACCACTCGATATTTCATTTTGGCCAATGTCCTCTATCGTCGTGGATTTAGTTCAGAGTATTCCAGATGTTTAGATGAAGACGAAGCCAAAGAGGTGGTGCGAGAAGCACACGAAGGCATTTGTGGTGGCCATGTCGGCTACCAAACCCTTGTCAAACAGATCATCAGAGCAGGTTACTACTCGAAGACCATGCAACAAGACTGTTATCATTATGTGAAGAAGTGTGTGCAATGTCAGATACACGCACCTTCCATCCATGCTCCGGCAACATATTTACAATCTGTTGTTTCTCTATGGCCGTTCTCCATGTGGGCCTTTGATGTCGTAGGTCCCATCACTCCCTCAGCTTCAAATGGCCACAAATATTTCCTTGCCGCAACAGAATATTTCACCAAGTGGGTAGAAGCCATCACTCTTCGCACAGTTGAAGGCCGACACGTGGTCTCTTTCATTCACAAGAGTATCCTTTGCCGTTTCGGCATCCCGCATGACATTGTATCAGATAACGACAGTCATTTCAAGAATGAAAGAGTGAAGACATTCTGTTCAAAGTTCAAGATTTATCATCATTTCTCTGCCACATATTATCCTCAAGGGAATGGTCAGGCAGAGGCCACCAACAAGATCTTAATTCGTATCTTGGAGCGAACTGTAGAAACAGGCCGTGACTGGCATGAGAAGATTCACGATGCACTATGGGTCTACCGGACCACCATTTGCACTCCGACGAATGCTACTCCATCAGAATTGGTCTATGGAACAGAAGTAGTATTGCCGCTGCATGTTCAGAAGCTCGCTTTGAAATTTGCGTCGCTTCTGCAATTACCTCTTGATTAATACCAGCAGCAGCGACTGGTACAGTTAGACTTACTCGACGAGAGAAGGTTAAAAGCAGCAGAACATGCTCAGGCCTATCGTCAGAGAGTAGCCAGGCAGTATGCGAAGTCAGTCATCGAAAGAAGATTCAAAGTCAATGAGTTAGTGCTTCGATCCACAGCTTATCTCAAGCATCATCCTGGCGGTAAATGGTCACCAAATTGGGAAGGCCCATATGTCGTCAAAGAAGCATTACCCCACAACTCATATCGGCTCATCAACGCCGATGGGGTGGAATTGCCGGATCCCATTAATGCTCGACACTTGAAAAAGTTTTATACGTAAAGCAATTATTCCTCCTTTGTAATTCTCCTAATTCTTTCCAGATAATGATCAAACTTTCTTTTCCCAGTTACACTGGGGCATCTTTAAAATTTTGTTCTGTATGCAGGCAGGATAAACAAATTTCTCATTTCACGCACTTATGCATTCATACGCATCAATTCGCATTCGCATTCAACTGCATTAACAACAATCCGATCAGTATTGGGATTTCAACAAACAGTCCCATCATAATTCCTGAATGATTCAAAATTGAAGGGTAATCACCAATACTGAATCGAAACCCAGTGCTCGAACTGGTATTATTTCAAAATCCAGTACTCAAACTGGCACATTTTCAAAATCCCAATTTTTCAGAAAACCGAGTTCCGACTCGGGTTTTTTATTCAAATCATTTTCTTTTGTTGATCCGGGTTCCGACTCGAGATCCCTCTATTCATTCGAGCTCTGATTCGAGCTCTTTATTTTCTTTTGTTGATCCAGGTTCCGACTCGAGATCTCTTTATTCATTCGAGCTCACAGGCGAGCTCTTCATTCTCTTTTGTTGATCCGGGTTCCGACTCGAGATCTCTCCATTCATTTGAGCTCTGATGCGAGCCTTTTATTTTGTTGATTCGGGTTCCGACTCGTGATCTCTGTATTTTATTCAGGCTCTGACTCGAATTCACCATTCTCCTTTGAGTGATCCAAGTCATTTTGATCCTCAGGATCCGTCAATTGTTCAAATTTGATAGTTTGCCCTCCAAATTCCAATTTAAATCTTCAAATCAATCAATTTCCAAATTTCGACCTCTGGGTCACCCAATTTCCAATTCTCAATTTCAATTATCAATTTTCGACCTTCGGGTCAATCAATTTCCAAAATTTCGACCTTCGGGTCACTCAATTCTCAATTTCGACCTTTAGGTCACTCAATTCTCAATTTCGACTTTCGAGTCACACAATTTCAACCTTTTGGTCAACCAATTCTCAATTTCGACCATCAGGTCACCCAATTTCGACCTTCGGGTCATTCAATTTTCAACAACCAATTTTCCAATTTTCAATTTCGACCTTCGGGTCAATCAATCTCGATATCCAATTTCAATCATTTTCTCTTGCGAGAGACCCTTTTTAGGGAGAGTTCGAGGGAGCTCGTTCTTTTCGCATGCTATCCAACTCGTTCACTTAGCCTCTTTTCAGGGAGAGTTTGAAGGGACTCGCGTCTTTGTGAACCGTTTGCAAAACAATTTCCAATTTCACACAAGGAACCCTTTCATAGGGAGAGGCTTGACGGAGACTCGCTTTTCTTGTGACCCTCCAATTTCATACTAGGCCATTTTCGTCATGAAAGACCCTCTTTGCAGGGAGAGTGTGATGAACTCGTTCCTTTCATGACCCAATTTTCAGACCTCACTATTACCGGCCCCCTTTCCATAAGAGAAGCCTAATATTAGGAAGCTTTGACGAAAGCTTAATTTCTCTTCGAAAGTCCGTTTTGCAAACACCTCCTCTTCAGGGAAGAGAGGAGTATTTCCCATTTCCCATTCAGGTAAGGGCTAAGCCTGAGTCTCTCTTTTTGGGGAAAAAGAGAGGAGAATTTTCGTCACGGATGTGTTGGGACTTCAAATACTCACTTTCACCAAGGATTTCAAGAAAATTTTGTCAATTTGTCAATCAATTATCTGTTGATTTCAAAAACTTTATTATACAAATCTTTACCTCAGTCTACCTTCAGCATTACTCCCAAGAGAGTGAAGCTTTTGCAAAAAGAGATTCAGAATTCAAATTCTTTCTATGGGCCAACCAAAAGGATGAAGGATAAATCCTCAATATGGCCAGAAAAGAAGATTCAAACTTATTGAAAAGCCGTAGATGATCGATATTGATCGTAGTCAATGGCACAATTTTAAAAGATTATTCTTGTAAAGATGAGGCAGTGGAAATATCCTGAGTGCTAGAAAAGAGAGAATTCATCCAAGCCCTGTCTCCTCAAAACCACCTAAGTTGCAATTAAATATCCGAAAAAGGGATCTCTCACCTGTCGTCAAGATGAAGGCGAATTAGGCGAGTAGACCCCCGGGGTCAAAGAAGATTCGAAACATCTCCAAGATGACAGAGTTTGTGACGGATTCTTCCAGAGAAAGTCCAAAGCACTGTCGAGATGAAGGCAGATGCGATGAACCTCTCGACAATCCCTAAAAGATATTTAATTTCAGCTATCTTCCAAAGATTTCTAACCCATGAGCCAACAACGTCCAAGAAGGATCGAAACATCTCCAAGTTGAAGGAGTTTGTGACGTACCCTTCCAAAAGAGAGAAATTGAGGAAAAAGAAAGAGAGAAAAAAATCAGAACATCTCCAAAATGAAGGAGAATATAGCCAAAACACCAGAGAGCCGAAAGAGTGCAGAAAGATTATCAGGAGAGAAGCTCTCAGGATATCAAACTGCCAGTTCTATCAAGAATCCTCTTTAATCTTGTGAAATTCTATTATCAATACTCTTTCATCAATTGCTTTCATAATATCAAATTCTCTTTCTTGTTCATATCAAGGAAATTGATAGCTTCTTTGAAGAAGGTCAATTGCAAACAATTTGGGTTTCCAATTTCGATTCTACGAAGTGAACCTTGTTTGTTGGTAATGCTTTGGGTAGAAGAGAAAGAACATCTTTGCAACAATGTGCAACATTTTCAAATACTTTGAATCAACAACAAAATTCTTAATATTTTGACAATACTTTCTAGCTATCCTGATATGAAGTGAGAGCTTGAGGTCCGTTCTTTGATACATCCTGACACCAATTTTAATCCCTCCTAAGGACTTGATTCCTTCCCTTCTTTGAGAGCATGGACTCTCAGACTTGCACACTTCCCGGTGTCCCCACTGTCCCACCATAGACAGTCCCATTTCGGCTTGAGGTTAAGCCACAAATTCCAGCAAAAGGCAATTTCAAAAGCTGATTTTAGTCTCAGCAGTGAGACACCCAAGATCAACCCCTTTTCAAGCTTTAGGGACCCCATTTTCCTTCCTTTTGCAAAAACCCCTGTCGGATTTATTGTGCAAAATCCGAAGGTTCCATCATGGTCTCTTCCTTCGAGGATTCCATTCCATTTTTCTGCCCGATCAGGATAAGGGTACAAACCTGAGCCTCAATCAAAGAGGTATTTCATTTTCTGCCCGATCAGGATAAGGGTACAAACCTAAGCCTCAATCAAAGAGGTATTTCATTTTCCGCCCGATCAGGATAAGGGTACAAACCTGAGCCTCATTCAAAGAGGTATTTCATTTTCCGCCCGATCAGGATAAGGGTACAAACCTGAGCCTCAATCAAAGAGGTATTTCATTTTCCGCCCGATCAGGTTAAGGGTACAAACCTGAGTCTCATGTTATGAGATATTCCATCCCCAATCAGGTTAAGGGCCAAACCTGAGCTTCATTCGATACGAGGTATTTCTGTCCCATCCAGGTTAAGGGCATAAAACCTGAATTTCACTCTCACAGAGTGAGTCTTTTCTCTCTATTCTTCGCTTCATATCTACCATCTTCCTCGGGCTAATTTCTTCATACCTAGTCAGATCCTTATACCTGGGGCATTTTTTTATTTTATATATAGCCCAAATTCGGTGTGTTTTTCTTTGCCACTAAGCTCGGCCACACGCCGGCTTAGTAGAAAAATGGGGCATCTGTAAACACCCCAAATTTTCATTCACCTTCTTGACATCGCCCTCAATCGGCACATTTCAGTTCTTCGAAAGCAATAAAGGGCCAAATGGTCATTTTTTGAGATTGAACCTTGCAGAAAGTCCAAAATTTCATTCTTAAGCCTCAAAATTTCTATATTTAGGTTCAGAGACATCTTCAAATTGCAAAAATATCAAAATCCTCTTTTTAGACAAAAAGTTAGAATTTCCAAGTCCAAGCTCAGAGTGATATTTCATAGAACATGTCTTTGCATAGCATTGCATCATTTCACTGCACAACATGTCACTTTGAGATCCATAACTCCTGATTTTCAAAATTGTCAATCCAGACTTGATTTTTAAACTTTTCAAAATTGATTTCAAAACCCTGGGTTTTTCAAATTTGCCAATCTTTCCCATTTTACCCCCAGGACTTGGAATTACAAAAGTTTTCTCAAGAAAACAATCTGGATGGTTTCGATATTTCAAAATTTCGCCATGTTAAAAAGAGGGGGACACAATTTCAAATTCATGAAACCTTATTTCAAATTTTTACAAAAAGGCTCCGAATTTCCCTACTTCTTTCAAAATTTCGCCCTGAAAAACCATCTTCTTCCAAGTTTTTGAAATCAAGCCAAATTTTGCTTCGTGTTTTTCCAAAACTAACCTACTATTATGAAAATTCCACTTGGCTCTTATTTCAAATAAGTGACGTGGGACCCGCCCCAATGTGGTGTCACACTAGAATTTTCAAATATTTCTTTTATTTTTCAAAGCAGTGCTCATCCGGAAGTGGAATTCTTTTATTTGATTTAATGAAATAATTAGTGGGCCCACGTAGGTGGCGCCCCACTAAGGCTCCTTGCCAAGAAAAGCAAAATTTTGTTTTATTTTTTTTTTATCTCACAAAATTTTCAAATTCAGTTGAGGTAGCATCACCAAAACAAAACCCATTTTTTTTACTCATCTTTTTATTACTTTATCTTTATTACTTTTCAGCCCCAAATAGAGCCACCGTGAAAACCCTACCCAAAGTCTCATTTTTACCGAAGTTTTTCAAAAAAAAAAAAAAAAGAGGAGCCGCCTCCTCTCAAATGGCGAGATTTTCAAAAATTTTCAAAAATCGGTTCTCAAGGATTAGCAAAAGGGGCGGATTAAGGGCGGATTTTGGGGAAAAACCAAGGGGGGCTGGCTATTAAGAAGGGAAGAGGGATAACGGAAAGAGGATCTGGGTTTTGAAATCTACCTTTTCGCTCCCCCTTTTCACCACCTTCCCTCTCGGTTAGCAGGAGATTACTTCCACCATCACCACCGGCTTCATCCATTCCAGCAGCCGCAGGTCTTCCACCATCACCACCAGCTTCATCCATTTCAGCTCAGCCGCAGGAGAGCTACCACCAGAGCCGTCTTCACTTCCATTTCAGCCCAGCCAACCGAAGATCTCCCCTTCTTCTTTTATTTTCCCCCCTTCTTCCAGTTTCCATTTCCCCCATCTCTCAGACCTCTTCTTCTCTCCCCTTCTGCGGTTTCTTGCTTCCAGCACCTTTCAACGAAAGTCCCAGGAAAGGGAGACCCTCTGCTCCCCCTTATCTCTGGAATCCTTCTGCTCTCTCTCCATTAGTCCTCGTTCCCCTCATAGTTACCTGCTGCCAGCCTCTCTCAGCGAAGCATTCAGGGAATTTGATCTAGTTGGGAGCAAAAGACAATGGAAGGACCCTTCCTGTGCAACCCAAACTCGCCCAAGGTGCCATTACTTTCCTCCTGTCGCCTTATAATGTCATAAAAGCATTATATGCATTATCAATCTGCAGGCAGCAGTATTGATATGCATCATGCGATAAAAACTTTAGCCCCTTTTGCTGGCTACATCCCCTCCATCGTTTTTTTTTACTTTTCTTTTTACCCATTTATCGGCAGCCTTATTCTTCATTCAGTGGTTATTTAACAGCATGATGTTATGACTCTGCACATTTGGTTAAACTTGAGGTGTTTCGTAGATTATCCAAGCGTCATCATTCATATTCCCCTGGGTCGGCCATTGAGCATCATCGATCTACCCTGCTCATGCCTATGGTTTGAGGGTGGGAGCATCAAATCTAATTTGCTGCAAAATTGTGGTTTTGTTCTGTCCATCAGACCGACCTATCACAGGTCTCCACTGACGCCTGTGAGCCATTTGCAGTGCATCCTCAGATCGGCATACTCTGATCATGGCCTACCTATCTCGAATTCCTCTCCAAGTGTCCATCATTAAGTCCCCTTAGCACTTCTGTTATGTTTGTCTGGCAAGATAACAGAAATACTTACCTTTACAGTTATAATATTTCCCCCATACTAGCACCCGGTTCATCTCTGCGTCTTAGATGTTTAATTTTTTTTTTTTTCCTTTTAATTTGATTTGTGCAGTAAACAGATTGCTTGTGTGTTAATTAATAGGGATTCATGAATATTAAACAGTGTGTTCCATTCTTGTACATTGGCTTGTCGTATGTAGTCTCCTGTGTGTGTTCAAGTAGCTCCTCCTTATTATTGCATCAGCCATATAGTGCGTTCTGCAAAAGCTCTTTATAAAAGTTTGTTGATAAACTTAGCAGGTTTCGATGGTGTATAATGTGATCTAGTTAAGTAAGACTGATTTGCAGGTGTATGTGATGGTTTTTTTTTTACTGCACTATGGCAGGCCATTTAATATATATATGTCATTAGTTTAATCCTTGTATATCGCATATTTTTTTTTTATCATTTCAGTTTTCAATATAACGGGGCACTCCATTTACTGAATATATGTCCTGATTCCTCTTATCTCCTTCTATTTACTATAGGCATTTGTTGTTTAATCATTTTCTTTTATGTCACAGATGGTATATGCCATATATCGATATCATTTGTACCTTAGGTGTTGCAAAATCTTCTTTTTCTTTGTTCTGTCACCATGTATATGTTTTAATGCTAGACGTTTATTGGCTTTTGGGCTCTTCCCCATCATTCCCATTCACAAGGGTGTCATACATGTGTTTTCATATCCCCTGTCATCACCCAAGTCACAAACATTTTTCAACTTACATGTATTACATACATTTTCCAATCAAACATATTCTGGGCATTTCTTGCTCCATTCCATCATATCCGTTTCTCATTTAGTAATACACTTAAGCCTAATTTTAGACATCCTTCACTTAGCATAGGTATGAACTTTAGATATTAGCATGAGTCCAATCACGTAGTTAGTTCAAAATGTAAATTTTTTTTTCCTTTTTTTCTTTTGTACCTCTTGTATTTTCCTTGTACTAATCCACCTTTGCAGGAAAATCTGGAGGATGCTGACTACTTTAATTTTGTATTTCTTTTATTCATTTTGCTTTTATGTCAGAGATGTAATAATTCAATTTGGAATAATATTTACTTTACTGCTTAGATTAGGCTGCATCTCATATAGTTTGATTTCAGCAATATCTTGATTTTATGATGCATATATCTCAATTTTCAAAATTCACCGTGGATGAACACGAATGGCACGTGCACCAACTCTTAGAGAGTTGATGAACTCGGTGGAGTCCATATTTACGGCCCTAGTCGGAATATGGACAAGACCCAGATCCATCATCTTTCTACCAATCACACTGAGCCTACACTCTTAGGCTATCTTGAAAATGCACCTCATATTTCCAATGTTTTCAGAATATTGTGAATTAACTCAAATAAACCCTGAATATATTCATGGCCACAGTCAGAACATGTGAAGGATTTACTTTGGCTTAATCCACATTTTTTCAACAAATTTTTTAGAAATCTTCTCAAAGTGCATTCATTTATTCAAATCATCTGCATCATTCGTTTTTCTCATGATTTTCTCAAAAGATTTTCACTTCAGGGAATCGATTTTCTCAAGAAATTATGATGATATTCGGAGTGGGATTTCTCAAATCAAAGTTTTCCCGTGATTTTCTTTAAAAAGTTATTTTCTTAAGATCCATCTTCAAAAGGGAATTTTCACCTTTCTCAAGAATAAAAAGTTGATTTTCAGAAATTTCAAAGGTAAAATTCTCAGGATTTCAATTTCCTAAGTTTTGAATTTCCTTCTCCAAAGAGTTTTCCTACAAATTTTCCATCATTTTCCTAAGAAAATTCTCAAAGTCCGAGTTTACCTGAGAAGTGTTCCTCTTTTCAAATGTTCATCTTTTCTCAAGAATTCTTTCCATTTTCCTGAGATTCTCATTTCTTCATATTTTCCAAGTCTTTCTAAGCTTTATCAAAATTATCCTGAGACTCTCATTTTTCTCAGTCTTTATAAACTTTCTCAAGATTTTCCCGTGATTCTCATTTAAACTTTCTCAAGATTTTCTTGGGATTCTCATTTCTGCCTGATTTTCCAAATCTTTATAAAGTTTTTCGAGATTTTCAAACCTTCTTCGTTTGAGTTTTCCTGAGAGATTGATTTCCATCTTTTCCTGAGAAATGCTTTTCAATTCCAAATGTTTTCTAAGCATACATCATATTTTCCAATTTACATTTCCCAAAATTCTCATAGCACATGCCTGAATTCTCTGTGCATTTAGGATAGAACGCAATTTCGGCAATTTCACTAAGTCAAGCCCAATTTTGGTCCTTGGTTCGATTACCCCTGTTAAAGGCGGCAGGAACGGTCGAACCTCGTACCGACAGGTCGAGCCCCATCCCATGGATTTTCTCGCAATTTTCAAAATGGAGGCGAGTATTTCAAAACAATTTCCAAAATCCGGTCAAGTTTGAAGCGCGAAAGCGTTTCTCCCTCTCTCTTCCGCAAGGAAGGGAAGACGGGAAAAAATTTCGCGACGATAACAATACCCAGTTCAAATTTTTTGACTGGGGCATTTTTCAAAATTTGGAGTGTTTTTTTTTGCCACTAGGCGCTGCTTTTAACTGGCTTAGTAGCAAAGAGGAGCATCTGTGAACACCTCAAAATTTTCATTTTTAAAAAAAAAAATCTCTTTTTGCCCCTAGCCCTCATTTTCTGAATAATTGAGTCAGTTTTGATTAAAATTCCAGTTATTTCTCGGATTCACTGAAATCAGAATCCATTTTCTATATCTGACTCGATTTCGGATCTGGATCCAATATCAAAATCCAAATTTAAGCCTCGTTATATGATTTTCAAATTAAAATTACAAAAATACCAAAAGTAATTTCTGAAAGGCTCAGACAGTTCATCTGATATCCATTTGGATCCACTGTTCTATTTGTCTTAATTCGAGGTTCAAAACTCGAATATTTCCTCAAAACCCGTTTTCTGAAGAAATTTCCAAAGTTCAAACCCGAATTCTGAGAAAACCCTTCTTTTGTAAATATTTCTAATTTTTTACAAAAATAGTTTAGGAATCCCATAGTTTTAGAGTTTTTATTTCAAAAATACAAAAAAATGTAGAAAATGCTAAGAAAAAAATTAAAAAATCAAAATAGAAAAGAAAAATACAAAAATAATAGTTTAGAACCCCCACTTTTGAAGGTATCGCTTTGTTAAAACCCTTTTTAGAGAAACCTTTTGAAAATGACCGTCAAATTGAAAATTTCTAAAAATCAGAAGGACCCAATTTGAAAGTTTTCTAACGGCCTCTCGTTATAAAGAGAGGTCGTAGGGGAAGGGGTCCTCTATCGCCTCTTTACCTCCCCATTTTCACGATCCGCTATTCACCTCCTCACTGCATTTTCTCGAGTCTCTTCCTTTCTCCTTCCTCGTTTTCCTCTTCTCCTTCTCCCTCTTCTCTCTTCTCTACATTCCTCTGGTTTTCTCCCCATCTACTTGTAAGACCCGTAATTTTTCAGAAAATATCTGAATAAATTCATGAGGCATTTACCAGTAAAAATAGCATTTTTTCTTAGAATGCGAAAGGAATCAATTCCTGCGAGCCAGTTATACTTAGGATATTCGTCGATTCGCGAATATATGCTAAAACACTCTGAAAGCCTTAACTTCCTACCTAAACAAAATCAAAGAATTTTCTCGAGCCAACTTTCTTAGTTACGTTAATACGAAGAGAATGTCGTACTCAGAATTTTTCAGAAAAAAAATCGCCGAAAACCCGAAATTTTTGTTGGACCCACGGAAATGTTGGTGGGACCCACAAAAATATTCCTCAGAAAATATCTTGTGGAACCCATAAAATATCATATGGAAATATCTAGTGGGCCCCACCTCAAAGGGAACCTCTTGAAATTAAAATAAAGGCAAGGGGCAAAAAGGGAATGGAAAATCCCTAAAGGAGGTGGACTTGGGCTATAAATAGCCCTCCCCACTCTCTCTCTTCTCATAATTTCGACCCTCCCTCTCTCTCTTGTCTTCTCTCTCTCTCCAAAACCTCTCTTAGTGAGCCCAAGTGAGTCTGAGCCCACCTGACCTGGTCTGAGCCTGCCTGACCTGGTCTGAGCCTGCCTGACCTGGTCTGAGCCTGCCTGACCTGGTCCTAGCTCACCTGACCTGGGTCTGAACCCACTTGACCTAGTCCAAACCTAGTTGACTTGAATTGAACCTAGTTGGGTTTAAAATCAAAGTCAAAGTCCTTTTTGGTCCAGATTCCGGTTTGGATTTCTAAACCCAGACTTAGCCTACTTGAGCTAAGTTCGAACCTGTTGAACCGAGTTGACTTGGACCGAACCCTGTTTGGTTCAAACCACTTAGGTTGAGTAGCTTGACCTACTCTACCTCTTTCTCAACTAAGTCAGCTTCATCTGACTTAGTCTGACCTCTCGAAGGAAGGCTCGAAGCCAAAGAAGCAACCTAGAGCCGTTTCTTCCACGATTTGAAGTAAGTTTGTTTCGTTGATCCATCTCTCTCAAGTATTTGATTGTTTGTATATAGCATATACTTTCTGAAGTAGTATCTTACTTTAGTTCTTGATTGAGCCCTTCAGAACACTTCGGTGTTCACCCACTCGTCTCGTAACTATCGTCGGATATATCTATGTTCAAATACGCAGTATATGCGTTTTAAAAATGGTATCTCGCCCTAGTTCTTGGATGAGCCCTTCAGAACACTTCGGTGTTCACCCGCTCACCTCGTAACTATCATTGGATACAGATCTAGGTGTATATCTGCTGATTCTGCTGACGCGTCCTATATCGCACAGGCTATGTAATTTACCTTTGTCGTCGCGTCGTATGATGCCAATGCTCATGCTTTCTGCAATTTACGATTTCTGCACTTCCGATTATGCATTTACTTACGCCATCACGTCATATGATGCCAAGGCTTCTGCTTTCTATAATGTATTTACTTACGTCGTCGTGTTAAATGACATCAAGGCTCCTCCTTATACTAAATATACGGCGCGTAAATGAGCGTTTAAATGAAGATCAACTCCAAATCGCCAATGTGATTCCCTGACCGCTCCTCATTCAAGATTCTGCTTAACGAATGAAGCCCCTATTGGAAAGGCTTCGCTTTTTGGCAAAATGCTCTTTACGTAAAGACTAAGTCAATTACGTATGGCCTGGCTATGGCCCAGGGTTTCTGCAACCTTGATGGATGCAAAGTATGCACAACGGTGCGCATCCATTTCCCGAATTAAGTGTAGCGATTTCCTGCCAAAGAGAGGAGATGCCGCTGAAATGGATAAAAAAAATGCACGCTTTATCTGTAAAAGAGAAGGAGTGCTACTAAAATTTCTAAAGAAGCTAAGAATACCTTAGAAAGAACGTAGCGGGATACTCTGATATATAACAGAGTGCTACCCAGTTCATGGTTGCCTTCTACAACGTAGAAGGGTTCGTCGCACCGCTGCCAATAGAGCAGAGGAGGTGCTAACGAAATGGTTGGCAGAAGAGCTGCCGGAACCAGTTGAACGACATAATGATGTTTGTTGATGGAACGATGCCAGAACAACTCGTATCCTTGTGCCTACAAGGGCACCTTGCTCGTAAGGGCCGTTGAGCCAGAGTAGAGGTTGCGCCTTGAATAGGTTTGGACTCATTGCGTAAAAATACGCCGAGTGGCCGATCTATTTAGATCGAGTCATATGCATGCTCATTGAGAATGGTTACGCAACCAGACTCGTAAGGGCTGAAGAGCCAGAGTGTGTTGTTTCCACCCAAAAGAGGTGTGATGCTCACGGTGGCCGTAGTGCCAAGAGCGGTGTTCTGCATGCATATGAATAAGACTTAAGGTCACACATACCCCGCGGTTGAAAATCATGTTAGGGGTACCCCCTCAGTAATGACTGTGTTGGGGTGGACTGAATGGGGTCGGGTACATACTCTCGTAGTGCTAAGGCACGGGCTGCCTAAATAGCATGCAGATTCTGTCCAAGTAATTGTAAGACTGACAGACCCCTTCAGGAATTATGCTCACTGCGGAATGACAGTGATGGTACAGCCTTGAGTGACACATATTTTACTTTGGACCTGATAGAGTCAACGATGACCTCAGTCACTCATGGGTTTTGGGGTCGTGGTTATCCTTAAGATCTAAGGATTGAACCCAACTACTGCAAGTAGAGGATGCATCCGAATATGGGCCTAGTCGGGTTCTCCCAGTTGAAACACACTGCCTTACTATGGATAGGGTCAACAGGCCTCTGGGGTATCTAAAATACGTAGAATAATCAACCCTCAGAACGTCGTGTTGATGCCCGGACAATTGCTTCGCCCGCATACCAAGGGTGGAAGAGGTTAATTATCGAAACAATGCATTAGCTTATGTTCAATGATGCTTGAATGTATGAGTGGATGAAGTTGTTGAGTCAGTCCTGCATAACCTTTGTGAAGGTGTCATGTTCGGTATACGACTGGACCGACTGGGCAAAGTCCCGTGTTGTATCCGCACGACTAAGCGAAACTCGAGGAGCTATCCTTAGATGCGTGGGATACTGATGTGCCAAGTATGAAGACTTGAGCTAGACATCCCTTTGAGACCCGGAAGAGGTCATGGCTAAGTCATGGAGACTTAAGCGGTTGTTCAAATCACCGCCCCGAAAAGGCTTGCTCTAAGTCATGAGGACTCGAGCGGATGTTCAACTCATAGCCCTGAGGAGGCTCTTGCGATATACGCTAAGTCTTGGAGGCTTGAGCGTCGCTATTACGAACTGTGACCCTGTGTGGTCAAACACATTGCTTGAGTTGAATGGGTGCATGATTGCTTGCTTACCAGACCATCAGTGGTTCTAACCCCGTTTAATGGGGATTTTAGGTGTTGGACCTGCACGGCGATATGCGGAGCAAGGCGGCATCGAGTTCCAGGGTTTCTCTAGACAGAGTTGTACTGCTTCCTTTTTATTGAACCTATATTGTTTTTTCAAGCAGTGATGTTGTAATAAACATGTGATTTTCGATAAAATGGAACACTTCGGTCGTCAATGAGTTGCTTGGACACATACCTGCAATGTGCTCGGAGTTTTCTAAAACTAACGACTCATTATCGTCTGATTCCACTGCTAAAAGTTTTTCTAAAATCCGCTGCAAAGAAAAAAAAAATTCATGAAAATTTTAACTTAGCTTTGTTTTTGAAAATCCAAGGCGTTACACTACTGAAGGAGGCCAACCTTGAAATAGAAGCTCAATCGAGGTAAGTACTTTTTCTCTTGCTTCCTCTTAAATCTAATTTTCAGTTTTCATCTCTTATTTGTTTAAAGCAAAATAATGCAATGTCGATCTGTTTATGGCAGCATCGACATGCATTCTGCAATAAAAATCGGGCCCCATCGTTGGCTACACCTTTTTTTTTGTATACTTTGATTTTACACAGTTTTATCATATTCGTTTATTGTATACCAGTTGTAGCCGATTTTAATTTCCAACCTGTATTTGATTTCCCTGTTTTAGTTTGCGTTTAATTATCCTTCTAACTACCTTTCATCCATCATCGTTTACTGATATTGTTGTTTAGCATCATGTTTTATTTCATTTGTGATTCATCCATTGCATTCCCAATTTCATCGGCAGCATTGATCTGCTTGTTGGTGATAGGGTGTGGATCCCCTTTTTATTTTTTTATTTTTATTTTTATTTTTCCTTTCTTTCATCTTGGATTTTCCGTTTGTGGTTTCCTCTGGTTTTCATTTTCTTGTCTTCATTATCCCTTTTGATCTTGATTTCCTGTTCATATTTCTGATTTCTCGCTTCTATCCCCTCTGTCTCACCATAGACGCATACCACATTAGTTTTACGATTATGCTCCTGATTATTTCCTTGTACAGAGTCATAGAAACTTCATCCAACGTTTTGCATTATGTTCTCTTCATTTTTGTTATGCTATGGTCTGTCTGTGTAATATTCAAAGAATTTTTACCATGCTAATGTTCATCGAATTTCATTTATCTATATATATCACTGGGCATCTCTTGCTTTTTCGATGTTTTGAAATATATACATGGGTCGCAATTAGCTAGTAGTGCTTTCAAATGTTATCGGATGCCAGATAGATATCATCAACATCACCGATTTGGATAATGACTGAATATTACTCAAGGCAAGGCTCACTGCAAGGTTGCACATATTCAATCCTGTAAACACCCCAATTTTTCACCCTCGTCCAGTGTTTACATTTCATATGTCATTGTACATCATTGCATGCATTCGACTTATCATCTTATTGCGTTGCATAGCATTGCATGTCATTTTATCTCATTATCGAGATCCAGAACTCTCGTTTTTCAAAATATTAAATCTAGATTGAAGTTTTAAAAACCTTTCTTTCGAAATCAATTTCAAAATCTGGGTTTTAAATCAAGATTTTTGCGATTTGCCAACCCCCAGAATCTTATATTTCGAAATGTTTTCCTCATAAAATAATCTGGATTTATTTGAAACTCAATTTCAATTGATCTCAATTCTCAGATGAGACCCATTTAGGTGGTGTCACTTCTGGATTCCTTTATTTATCAAAAATCTCAAAATTTTCAGAGTCTTAGTTGGATGAGGACTCTGTATTTTCATCTTTTTGAATATTTTCAAAACTTCATTCTGATTTTAAACCAGATGTAGTCATATCCCTTGCCCATTCTTGTCATTTTTGGCCAAAATTTGAGAATCCCAGTCCAATCAGAACTCTGTTTTCAGAATCCTAGTTGGATCAAGACTCTTTTTTCAGAGTCCTAGTCGGATCAGAACTCTACCTTTTACTACCTTTTTAACTATTTTTGAGAAAATTTATCAAAATCCTTTGTTTTTGGCCAAAATTCTAGAGTCCCAGTCGAATTAGGACCCTTCCTTGGAGTTCTAATTGAATCAGGACACTATCCTGATTTCGTTTGTTACTCTTGTTCTTTACTTGTTTTCACAACCTTCTCATCTGACTTTCAAAATCTTCCATTTTAGTCAAAATTCTAGAGTTCTAACCGGATTAGGACTCTTTCTCAGAGTCCTAATCGAATCAGGACTCTATCTTTTGTTGGTATTCTGCCTATTTTTAATCAAATTTTTAAAAAAAAAATCTTTCAAAATGAGTCAAAACTTAGAGTTTTAGTTGAACCAGGACTCTATTCAAAGAGTCCCAATTGGATAAGGACTCTGACCCTGCTTTTAATTTTGAGATAATCTTTCAAAAATCTTTCTATCTATCAAAATTGTTATAACTTTACCATGAAATTTCAAAATTTTGGGATTTTATCCCAGAGTCCTGATCGAATCAGGACTCTGTCCCAAAGTCCTGATCGAATCAGGACTCTATCCAAAGTCTATTTTCTCACTTCATTTTCACTGGTTTTCAAAAGCTTTGTTCAAATCTCACCATTTACTTCTTAGAAAACCAAAAAATTTCAGAGTTCTAGTCGAATTAGGACTCCTCTTCAGAGTCCTAATCAGATCAGGACTCTGAATCATACTTCAGTTCTATCTTGTTTTCACTTATTTTTCAGAATCCTCTCATTTGTTTTCTTAGAAAATCAAAAATTCTGAGTCCTAGTTCAATTAGGACTCTGTCCCAAGAGTCTCAGTTGGATTAAAACTCTACTTTGATTTCACTATTTGTTATTACTTTCACCGTTTTCGCAAATTCTTTGATGTGTTTTTCAGAAAATACCAAAAAAATCTAGAGTTTTAGTCCGATCAGGACTCTGTCCCAGAGTCCTAATCCAGTTAGGAGTCTATTATGAAGTTTGTTTTCACTTCTATTTTCATTCCTTTCATTTGTTTTTCCAAAAATTAGGTCATTTTGCAGAGTCCAGTTAATTCAGGAATCTATTTCAGAGTTCTGATTGAGTTAGGACTCTAACCCTGACTGTATTTTTTTGACTTATTTTATCAGTTCTGATAAAATCTTTCGAAGACTTCTTCATCTGGCTTTCAAATTCTAAAATCTCAGAGTCCTAATTGATTCAGGACTCTGGCCCAGAGTTCTAGTTCACTTAGAACTATATTTTCAAAACTTTGAATCTTATCTATTGATTTTAACCCCTTTTTAAAGCTATTTTCAGTCTTTATTTCAAATTTTTCAGAACTCTGATGTGGGGCCCACTCAGTTGGTGCCATATCTGGAGGAGTTCAGACCTAGTCAGAACTCTGTGCTATTTCAAAATTTTCAATCTCAAAATCTACTTTTGAATATCTTTTGAAAAACCTCTCATTTTCAAGTTTTAAAATCATTTTTGAAAATTCAAGTGGGGCCCACTTTGGGTGGCACCACATTTGATAAGGTCAGGGTTAGACTAGGGTTAGTCAGTGCCCACTCTGAATCACGAACCAAAGCTGGGTTTGAGCTAGAGCAAAGGTCAGAAATACTGAGATGAACTGAAATCGAAGCTCGAACACTAGCTCAATTGACTAAACTCAACTCAATTTCAGCTGAAGGAACTGAAACGGGCTAAGATGGGCTCTTGAACACTTGGAAATAGTTTTGAACTGAAACAGGAGCACTTGAACTTCTGGTGAGCTCAATCTAGACTCAAAGAAATATGACTGACTGGGAATGACTGACTCAGAGACAATTGGCTTGGATTTTAGTGAGAAATGAGCTCATTTCTGGAGAAATGATCCCATTTTGGTAGGAATGCTCAGAAATAAAAATGATGAAAAATGATGTAAAATAATGAGAAATGACATCAAATGCTATGCAAAATGCTAACCCTGAATGAAGAAATTCAGATATTAAACTTTGATTGACACTTGTTCTTTGCCACTAAGCTCGACCCTAAATCGGCTTAGTAGCAAAGAGAGGCATCTATAAACACCCCAAATTTTCCTCACCCATCTCGAACACCCTCACTCGTACAGTGCCAACCCTGGTAGGTTAGTGTAGGAGTCAAACCCCTAGTCTGTTTTAGAGAATCACCACTTTACCCATTTTTATTAGAAAAAATACCATTTTACCCCTAGGTCATCCCAGACCCCAGTCCGTCGGAGTCAACCAAGCTCATTGGTCAGTTCAGAATAGTTAGAATATCAGTCATTTCTAGCTCACCCGAGCACATAATGAACATACCATTTTCATTTTTTAGCATTCCTGCCAAAATGGGATCATTTCTCCATAAATGAGCTCATTTCTCACTCAAATCTCAGTCAATTGTCTCTGAGTTAGTCATTCATAGTCAGTCATATTCCCCTGAGTCTAGTTTGAGCTCACAAGAAGTTCAAGTGCTCCAGTTTTAGTTCAAAACCATCTCCAAGTGTCTAGGAGCCCATCTTAGCCCATTTCAGTTCCTTCACCTGAAATTGAGCTGAGTCCAGTCAATTGAGCTAGTGTTCGAGCTTCGATTTTAGTTCATCTAAGTATTACTAACCTTTTCTCTAGCTCAAACCCAGCTCTGGTTTGTAATTCACTTCACTCCAGTGATCATTTCGTACCATTTCTCTAAAAATTGTAGCTTTTCTTGAAAATTCAGTCTGGGAGTTCAGTTGAGTCAACGTCTTGTCAGTCCAGTTGAGTCAACGTCTTGTCAGTCCAGTTGAGTCAACGTCTTGTCAGTCCAGTTGAGTTCTGAAACCCTAGAACCCAGCTCAATCCAGTCTATTTCAGTTCAATCCATCTCAAACTCCAATTTTCAGTGTCACTCTGGTTCGGTAGAATCCTAAAACCATTTCTTGAATCATTTTGCAAATTATAAATTCTAACACTTTTTGAACTGGTACAAGTGTCAATCAAAGTTTAATATTCAAATTTTTTCATTCAGGGTTAGCATTTTGCATAGCATTTCATTTCATTTCTCATCATTTTACATCATTTCATAACATTTCATCACACTTCATTTCATATTCGAAGTCCAAAACTCCAGTTTTACAAATTCCAATCCAGATTGAGTTTTAAAAGCTTTCAGAAATAAATTTCAAACCCTGGGTTTCCAAAATTGACATTTTTACCACCGAGATTCTAAATTTGGTAATATTTTCTCGAGAAAAATAATCTGGATTTCTTTCAAAATTGAATTTTCAAATTCTACACTGGATTTGCTTCACAATGGGGTATTGAACTTCAAATTTCGAGCTCATTTCAAAACCTGCCAAAAATAGCTTGTTTCAACCAAAAAATTTATAGAAAGACCACTCTACCCCTATGATTCTCAAAATGAACTTCAAATTTGGAAAGAAAGCCCATTTGGAAATGGCTTTATCTACTTGCATTTTTTTTTTTTTGAAAAGAAAAAATATATATATAAACATTTCCTTTGCCTTATTTTATCATTTTTTTTTTATTATTCCTTTTTTTAGAGGTGGGACCCACAAGAGGGGTCGATCAGCCCCCTCTCCCTTCCACTTCTTTCCTTCTTTTTTTTCCTCTCCTTTCCTTCTCCTTTTTCTTCTCTTTCCTTTTTTTTTTCTTTCTTCCTTTTCTTCTTCTTCTTTCTTTCCTTTCTTCTTTTCTTTTTCTTCTTCCTTCTTCTTCTTTCCTTCCTTCTCTCCTTGGTCCACCCCAATCATGTATCACCCTATTTCCCTCTTTCCTTTCTTCAACTTTTTCTTACCTTCTGTTATCGTCGCAAAATTTTCCTGTCTTCCCTTCCTTGCGAAAGAGAGAGGGAAATGCTTTCGCGATTCAAACTTGACCGGATTTTGGAAATTGGTTTTGAAATACTCGCCTCCGTTTTGAAAATTGCGGGAAAATCCATGGGATGGGGCTCGACCTGTCGGTACGAGGTTCGACCGTTCCTACTGCCTTTAACAGGGGTAATCGAACCAAGGACCAAAATTATGCTTGACTTAGTGAAATTACCAAAATTGTGTTCTATCCTAAATGCACAGAGAATTCAGGCATGTGCTATGCGATTTTGTAAAATGCAAGTTGGAAAATATGATGTATGATTAGAAAATATTTGGAATTGAAAAGCATTTCTCAGGAAAAGATGGAAATCAATCTCTCAGAAAAACTCAGACGAAGAAGGTTTGAAATCTCGAGAAAATTTATAAAGATTTGGAAAATCTTGAAGAAGGGAGAATCTCGAGAAAATCTTGAGAAAGTTTATAAAGACTTAGAAAACCATGAAGAAATGAGAATCTCTGGAAAATTTTGAGAAAATTTATAAAGACTTAGAAAAATGAGAATCTCAGGATAATTTCGAGAAAGCTTAGAAAAACTTGGAAAACCATGAAAAAATGAGAATCTCAGGAAAATTTTGAGAAAGCTTAGAAAGACTTGGAAAACCATGAAAAAAATGAGAATCTCAGGAAAATGGAAGGAATTCTTGAGAAAAGATGAACATTTGAGAAGGAAAGCACTTGTTGGGAAAACTCGGACTTTGAGAATTTTCTTAGGAAAATGATAGAAAACTTATGGGAAAGTTCTTTGGAGAAGGAAATTCAAAACATAGGAAATTGAATTCCTCAGAATCTTGTCTTTGAAGTGTCTGCAAATCAGCTTTTTTTTTTTTTTTTTGAAAGATAAAAATTCCCTTTGAAAATGGATCTTAAGAAAATAACTTTTTAAGGAAAATCACGGGAAAACTTTGATTTGGGAAATCCAACTCCGAATATCATCATAGTTTCTTGAGAAAATCGATTCCATGAAATGAAAATCTTTTGAGAAAATCATGAGAAAAACGAATGATGCAGATGGTTTGAATGAATGAATGCACTTTTGAAAATATTTCTGAAAAATTTGTTGGAAAAATGTGGATTAATCCAAAGTAAATTCTTCACATATTCTGACTGTGGCCATGAATATATTCAGGGTTTATTTGAATTAATTCACAATATTTTGAAAACATTGGAAATATGAGGTGCATTTTCAAGATAGCTTAAGAGTGTAGGCTCAATATGACTGGTAGAGAGATGATGGATCTGGGTCTCGTCCATATTCTGACTAGGGCCGTAAATATGGACTCCACCGAGTTTATCAACTCTCTAAGAGTTGGTGCACGTGCCATTCGTGTTCATCCACGGTGGGTTTTGAAAATTGAGATATATGCATCATAGAATCAGGATATTACTGAAATCAAACTATATGAGATGCGGCCTAATCTAAGCAGTAAAAGTAAATCTTATTCCAAGGTTTACATCGGATTATTACATTGATAACATAAAGTAAAAAAAAAATGAAATGGAGCCAAGGAATCAACATCTTCTAGATTTTCCTGCAAAATGAGAGTTAGTACAAAATAACCAAGGAAATGGACATATATACTATATACAACAAAGATATACAAGTAAATGTAGAAATACTTGAATTTATGATGAATGATATATGATAATGAAGATATATTTACAAAAGTAAGATAAAAGAAAAAAATATATATATATAATAACAAATACACATGAAGGGATATATATATATATACAAGTATATATATATATATACATATATATATTCATATATACGTATACATATAGGTAGATATACAATAGATATACATATATATAGATATATATATACATGTAATGAGAAAATATACATATTAATGGAAAATCCATATAATGGGTAAAATCAGAAAATACAGTTATATACAGTTTTTGTAGGTGATTTTACAAAGCTGTAATTTCTAAATTATAACATATTTTTCAGTAAAATCGGATATGAAGCTCCTCTATATATCAATAATGAAGCATGAAAAATATGGCATAGAGATCATGAACGGATATGGATATATCCGTTCATGAATGTGGCTAATTATCAAGACTAGGTACCTGCAGAAAAGTGAATGAGTATGGATGTAGAGATTATGGTAAAGGAAAATACGAATTTGCAGGAACAAACATGCTTGTAAGGAGGTATTTTATACATGATGATAGTGACAATGACTATATCTATACAGTGTGTATGAAGAGTTACCAATGATACATTCAATCCTATAAAAGCTAAAGCATATTGATGGGAGTGATATATGGATCAGCATGAATTCTTTCAGATAAACAGAAATTTCAAATAAACAGATAAACTGTATAGGCACAAAGGCACAAAGACTCATTATATCATTTATGAGACCCAATTCTTCATGAGTTACTCCATTCAGATATTATATTTGACACCTAATCCATAAAAATAACAAAGTGCCCTTAAGATTGTATTAAGTAGCAACCAACAGACTGATGGTCTAGATAGATACCATCCAAACAATTCTTGAGAGTACTAATGCTTAAGAATTAGAATAATCCAAATTCATTGCAAAACGCTGAGGGATCAAATATATCTATATAATCACTCCAACCACAGGGTATATGTTCCATTTTCGTAATATCTGTAGGTATCATTGCCATCCGATCCAGAAACACGATAATATTTACTTCAAAAGCATTCATGAATACATAACAAGTAAACATAGCACAGTATGGCCAATTGCTGGTATGCACGTTTCATAAGTGTTCTCTAGCTATTGTCTTCTTCCAGCATTAATACTCTATTTGCTGATAAAACAAAGTTGCTGCTAAAAAAAAAAAAAAAACTATGTTACACGAAATCAACTTACATTTAGAGGTAGACAGATCAAAAGCATATGTATATCAAAATCAGTATAACAAGAGACTATAAATACAGAAAATCACTAAATCTGTGTAGGAATTGAGATATTTAGCAGAGAATGTTTTAAATGTACAGGTAGCGGAAATAGAAAATTTATGGATGGAGCTTATTAAAATATGTAGGAGATATTCACCTTATGGGATGCTGTATGTATTAAAATAGGAAATGAAAATAAACAAAAAAAAAGGCATATAATGAATAATATTCATCTAAACAACGACAAAAAAAAAAATATAAATCACTTATTGGAGCAAAAGGGGAAATCAAAGGATTTATGTTAGCCTTCATTATAGTAGGCAACGATTGCTTTTGCAATGTGAAGTTTTAAATTTTATCAATAGCAGGAAAAAAAAAACAGAACCCATTGATATTACGAAGGAGGAGAAGCAAATGATTAATCTGAAAAAAAGGAAACAGCAAAACCCCACCTGTAGGTGGCAAGTGGGAGCTTTTCCTCTGCTGCTGGGCGTTAGATTTTCTCTGCTGTAGGCAACAAGAAAGACCTGCTGATGGGCTGATGTAGAGATGAAAATGTTGCTTCACGCTGGATCTCCTGTGGGCTGAAGAAGGAGGGCAGCTTGTTGGCGGGTCGAAGAAAGATGGCAGCAATTGGTGTCTTCTGCTGGATGTCCTCTGCTACGGCTGGGCTGGAGAAGAACTGGGCAGCAGCAACTGGAGCTCTGCTGGCTGGGCTGAAAGAGGGGTGGTTTTACTGCTGGTGAGGGCTGGCTTGAAGGCAAAAGGGAACAAAAATTGCAGATTTTTCAAAGGGTTTCCAGCTGACAAAGGTGTGGAAAGTTGCAATTGGGGTTGAAGGAAGATGCGGCTGGAATATTTTGCTGCTGGGGATGGACACGCTGGGCTGAAGGAAAGGGGCGACCTGTTGTATGAAAGCAAATGGGGAGCTGAAGAAAGGTGGATGTGCGTCTTCAATGGGCTGAAGGATCTGTTGAAGGTGGATGTGTGGCTGGGGAAGGTGAAAACGCTGGGTTAAAGGGGCTGAGTGAACGGGGGAATGTATTGGATCGTCAGATGGCCTGAAATGGATGAAGCCGAAGGTCCTTCGTTGCTGGGGCTGAAGATGGTTGAAAAGGGATCCTTCTTTCCACCTTGAGAGCCTCCTGCCAAAAACCGAAATCTCCAATTCAAAAATCTCCTCCTCCCCTGAATGCCCTGTCCCCCCTCTTTTTAAAACTTTCCCTTCTCACAAGAAAACGCAGCTCTCCCTTCCGTTACAAAATTTTTTTTTTTAAAACTTTTGAAATTTTTGTAACTGAATTTTGAAAACTCGCCGTTTTAGGGTTTGGGCAAAATCTTAGGTTTTTAAAATCATTTTGGGTTTGTTGACCTAAGTCTTAGATAGCTAAGCATTTTAAGCAAGTTCGGCTGTGATTTTTTTTTCTTTTAAAACGGTTTCTAAAAATGAATAGTGATATCATAAAAAAATTTAATGATAATAATAAATGGGAGATGCCACCTCAGCCATTTTTAATTTTTTTTTTTTTTTTGAAAATAAAGCTTTATTTTGTTTTATAAAATCTTTTATTTTAAAATGGGGTGCCACATGTGTGTGGGCCCACTAACTAAAATATAAATAAATAAATATTGATAAATTAAAAAGAAAAATTTGCAAAATGAACTTTGGGTGGGTCCCGCTTGAGAATAGGAGACTTACCTGGGGGTCTTAGTATGATGCTAGTTAAAAGGTGGGTCCCGCTCGAGATAAAACATTATTTATTTTCAAGAATTTGGAAAAATTGGTTTTTCAGGACAAAAATATAGATAAAATAAATGTAAAAATTTTTGTAAGGAGATTTAAAATCTTTTTGCAAAAAAAATTTGAGATAAAATCTTTAAAATCAATATCCAAATATCCAGATTGTTTTTCTTAAAAAAAAAAAAAATTGTAATTCAAAGTCTTGGGGTAAAATGGGAAAATTTGGTAATTTTGAATACCCAGGGTTTTAAAAAATCAATTTGAAAAAGTTTAAAATCAAATCTGGATGGACAATTTTGAAACTCAGGAGTTCTGGATCTCAAAATGACATGCTGTGCAGTGAAATGACGCAATGCTATGCAAAAACATGTTCTATGAAATGCCACTCTGAGCTCGGACTTGGAAATTTTAGCTTTTTGTCTAGAAAGAGGATTTTGAAATTTTGCAATTTGAAGATGTCTTTGAACCTAAATATAGAAATTTTGAGGCTCAAGAATGAAATTTAGGACCTTCTGCAAGGTTCAATCTCAAAAAATGACCATTTTGCCCTTCATTGCTTCTTTAGAACTGAAATATGGTGATTGAGGGCAATGTCAAGAATGTGAGTGAAAATTTGGGGTGTTTACAGATGCCCCTCTTTGCTACTAAGCCGGCTTATGGTCGAGCTTAGTGGCAAAGAAAACACACCAAATTTGGGCTATATAAAAATGCCCCAGTTAGAAGGATTTAACTAGGTATGAAGAAATTAGCCTGAGGAAGATGGTAGATATGAAATGGAAAAATGAAGAAGAAAGACTCACTCTGTGAGAGCGAAGTTCAGTTTTATGCCCTTAACCTGGATGGGACAGGAAATGTTCCGTATGGAACGAAGCTCAGGTTTTGACCCTTAACCTGATTGGGGATTGAAAAATCTCCTAGAAATGAGATTCAGGTTTGTGCCCTTATCCTGATCGGGCGGAAAAATGGAACACCTCTTTGAGTGAGGCTCAGGTTTGTACCCTTATCCTGATCGGGCAGAAAATGGATGAAATCCTCGAAAGAATAGACAATGATGGAACCTTCGGATTTTGCACAATAAATCCGACAGTGGTTTTGCAAAAGGAAGGAAAATGGGGTCCCTAAAGCTTGAAAAGGGATTGATTTTGGGCGTCTCATTGCTGAGACCAAGTTAGCTTTTAAAATTGCCTTTTGCGAGAAAATGATTGGTGGTTCGACCTCGAACCGAAATGGGACTGTCTATGGTGGGACAGTGGGGACACAGGGAAGTGTGCAAATCTGAGAGTTCATGCTCTCAAAGAAGGGAAGGAATCAAATCCTTAGGAGGGATTTAAAATTGGTGTCAGGATGTATCCAAGACGGATATCAAGCTCTCACTTCACGTCAGGATAACTAGAAAATATTGTCAAAATATTGAGAATTCTGTTGTTGATTCAAAGTTTTTTAAAATGTTGCACATTGTTGCAAAGATACTCCTTATTTTCTACACAAAGCATTACCTCCAAACAAGGTTCACTTCGTAGAATGAGACTTGAAATCCAAATTGCTTGCAATTGACCTTCTTTAAAGAAGCTGTCAATTTCCTTGATATGAACAGGAAAGAGAATTTGATATTATGAAAGCCATTGATGAAAGAGGGTTGATAATAGAATTTCATAAATTTAAAGAAGATTCTTGATATATCTGGCAGTTTGATATCCTGGGAGCTTCTCTCATGATAATCTGTCTGCACTCTTTTGGCTCTCTTGGGTTTTGGCTACATTCTCCTTCATTTTGGAGATGTTCCGACTTTTTTTTTTTTTTCTCTTTCTTTCTCCTCTCTTTCTATCTTTTGGAAGGGTACGTCACAAGCTCCTTCATCTTGGAGATGTTTCGATCCTTCTTTGACGATATTGGCTCATGGGTCAGAATTTTTTTGGATGATAGCTAAAATTAAATATCTTTTAGGGATTGTCGAGAGGTTCATCGCATCTGCCTTCATCTCGACAGTGCTTTGGACTTTCCCTGGAAGGACCTGTCACAAACTCCGTCATCTTGGAGATGTTTCGAATCTTCTTTGGCCCCGGGGGTCTATTCGCTTAATTCGTCTTCATCTTGACGACAAGTGAGAGATCCCTTTTGCGGATACTTAATTGCAGCTTAGGTGATTCTGAGGAGACAGGGTTTTGATGAATACTCTCTTTTTCTAGCGCTCAAGATATTTTCACTGCCTCGTCTTTTCAAGAATAGTCTTTAAAGATGTGCCATTGACTGCGATCAATATCAATCATTTATGGCTTTGCAATAACACTGAATCTTCTTTGCTGGCCATATCGAGGACTTGTCCTTCATCCTTTTGGTTGGCCAATAGAAAGGATTTGAAGTTTGAATCTCTTTTCGCAAAAGCTTCACTCTTTTGGAAGTAATGCTGAAGGTAAACTGAAATAAAGATTTGTGCAATAAAGATTCTGAAATCAACAATTAATTGATTGACAAATTGACAAAATTTTCTTGAAATCCCTAGTGAAAGTGAGTATTTGAAATCCAGCTCAATACATCCGTAACGAAAATTCTCCTCTTTTTTTTCCCAAAAAGAGAGACTCAGGCTTAGCCCTTACCTGAATGGGAAATGGGAAATACTCCTCTCTTCCCTGAAGAGGAGGTGTTTGCAAAACGGACTCTTTCGAAGAGAAATTAAGCTTTCGTCAAAGCTCCCTAATATTAGGCTTCTCTTATGGAAAGGGGGCCGATAATAGTGAGGTCTGAAAATTGGGTCATGAAAGGAATGAGTCCATCACACTCTCCCTGCAAAGAGGGTCCTTCATGACGAAAAATGGCCTAGTATGAAATTGGGAGGTTACAAGAAAAACGAGTCTCCGTCGAGCCTCTCCTTTAAAAGGGTTCCTTGTGTGAAATTGGAAATTGTTTTGCAAACGGTACATAAAGATACGAGTCCCTTCAAACTCTCCCTAAACAGGGGCTAAGTGAACAAATTGGATAGCATGCGAAAAGAACGAGCTCCCTCGAACTCTCCCTAAGCGGGTCTCTCGCAAGAGAAACTGATTGAAATTGGATATTGAAATTTGATTGACACAAAGGTCGAAATTGGAAATTGAAAAATTGCTTGTTTGGAAATTGGATGACCCGAAAATCGAAATTGGATAATTGAATGACCTAACGGTCGAAATTGGGAATTGATGGACCAAAAGGTCAAAATTGTGTGACCCGAAGGTAGGAATTGAGAATTGAGTGACCCGAAGGTCGAAAATTAGAAATTAAATGACCTGGAGGTCAAAATTGAGAATTGAAATTGGAAATTGGGTGACCCCAGGGGTCGGAATTGGAGAATTGCATGATCCAAAGGTTGAAATTAGAAATCAGTGGACAAAATATCAAATTTGAGCAATTGACAGACCGTGATGGTTGAAATGACTTGGATTGATCAAAGGAGAATGATGAGTTTGAGTCAGAGCTCGAATAAAATATAGAGATCACGAGTCGGAACCCGGATCAACAAAAGAAAATGATGTGAAATAAAACCCGAGTTGGAACTCGGTTTTTCGAAAAGTTTGGGATTTTGAAAATGTACAGTTTAAACATTGGATTTTGAAACAATACCAGTTCGAGCACTGGGTTTTAGTTCAGTATTGGTGATTACCTTCCAATTTTGAATTATTAGAAATTGTGATGGGACTGTTTGTTGAAATCTCAATACTGACTGGATTGTTGTTAATGTAGTTGAATGCAAATGAATATGAATTGATGCACTTGAATGCACAAGTGTGTGAAATGAGGAATTTGTTTATCCTGCCTGCATACAGAACAAAATTTTAAAAATGCCCCAGTGTAACTGGGAAAGAAAGTTGAATCATTATTTGAAGGAAACGGGAAGATTACAAGAGGAGACTAAATGTTTCAGGTGTAGAACTTTTTCAAGTGTCGAGCATTAATGGGATCTGGCAATTCTACCCCATCGACATTGATGAGCCGATATGAGTTGCAGGGTAATGCTTCTTTGACGACATATGGGCCTTCCCAATTTGGCGACCATTTGCCGCCTGAACGATGCTTGAGATAAGTTGTGGATCGAAGTACTAAATCATTGACTTTGAATCTTCTTTCGATGACAGACTTCGCATATTGCCTGGCTACTCTCTGGCGATAGGATTGAGCATGTTCTGCTGCTTTCAGCCTTCTCTCATCGAGCAAGTCTAATTGTACCAGTCGCTGTTGCTGATATTGATCAAGAGGTAATTGCAGAAGCGATGCAAATTTCAAAGCGGGCTTCTGAATATGTAGCGGCAACACTACTTCTGTTCCATAGACCAGTTCTGATGGGGTAGCATTCGTTGGAGTGCGAATAGTGGTCCGGTAGGCCCATAGTGCATCGTGGATCTTTTCATGCCAATCACGACCTGTTTCCACAGTTCGCTCCAAGATACGAATTAAGATCTTGTTGGTGGCCTCTGCCTGCCCATTCCCTTGAGGATAATATGGGGCAGAGAAATGATGATAAATCTTGAACTTTGAACAGAATGTCTTCATTCTTTCATTCTTGAAATGACTGTCGTTATCTGATACAATGTCATGCGGGATACCGAAACGACAAAGGATGCTCTTGTGAATAAAAGAGACCACGTGTCGGCCTTCTACTGTGAGAAGAGTGATAGCTTCTACCCACTTAGTGAAATATTCTGTCGCGGCAAGGAAATATTTATGGCCATTTGAAGCTGAAGGAGTGATGGGACCTACGACATTGAAGGCCCACATGGAGAATGGCCATGAAGAGACAACAGATTGCAAATAAGTTGCCGGAGCATGGATGGAAGGTGCGTGTATCTGGCATTGCACACACTTCTTCACATAATGATAACTGTCTTGTTGCATAGTTTTCCAATAATAACCTGCTCTGATGATTTGTTTGACAAGGGTTTGGTAACCGACGTGGCCACCACAAATGCCTTCGTGTGCTTCTCGCACAACTTCTTTGGCTTCTTCTTCATCTAAACATCTGGAATACTCTGAGATGAATCCACGACGATAGAGGACACTGGCCAAAATGAAATATCGAGTGGACATACGCTGGATTGCTCGCTGCTCTTTCTTTGAGAGTTTTGGAGAAAATTCGCCAGTTTCTATGAAAGTTTTGATGTTGTAATACCAAGGCTTCTTCCTTTGTTCTGCCTGGTTTACATGTTCTGTTGGGAGGAAAGCAGGTTGGTCAAGTCTGCCAATTTCGAAGGAGCGACAAGATTCTCCATTTCTGAATGCCATAATGGAGCCTAAACTGGCTAGGCTATCGGCCACTTGATTAAAATCTCTCTTGATATGGAAGAGCTGAAATTCTTCAAACTTGCTGACAAGAGCTGAAACAATTTTCTGATAGGGGAATAACTTCTGATCTTTCACTTGCCATTCGGCTCGGACTTGATTGACAACGAGTAACGAGTCACCGTAAGCGTGCACTCTCTTGACATTGAAATCTAGTAGAATTTTTAGACCTTGAATCAGAGCTTCATACTCAGCCATATTATGGGTACATTGAAAATCTAACTTGAGAGAAAATGGAATCATTTCTTTCTCTGGAGTGATTAATAAGATCCCAATGCCTATTCCAGCCATATTCTTAGAACCATCGAAAAATAAATTCCAGACTAGAGATTGCTGGACATTGCAAATTTGCTCATCAGGTAAGTCATCTTCGGCTTTCACTTCTTCTGCCAGAGGAAAATCCGTCAGTTGATCGGCAATTGCCTGGCCTTTGATTGATTGCTGCGAGACATATTCTAAGTCGTTCTGCATCAATAAGACTTGCCATTTTGCGACTCGCCCGCTGAGGAAAGGTTGCTCTAAGATATACTTGAGAGGATTGAGTTTAGACAAGATTTTGACTTCTGATGCTAACAGGTAATGTCTTAGCTTCTGACACATCCATACCAGAGCTAGGCAGGTCTTTTCTATTTGAGAGTATTTCTTTTCATAATCTATGAAAGTTTTACTCACATAATAGATGGCGTGCTCTATCAAGCTGCCTTCTTTGTATTGCGCCAAGAATCCGCCGCATGCGACTTGATTGATTGAGATGTATAACAAAAGAGGTTTTCCCAATTTTGGCGGCTTCAGGATTGGAGGATTGAGAAGATACTTCTTGATTCTATCGAACGATTGCTGACATTCTGGTCCCCATTCGAACTTCACTCCTTTTCTGAGCAAGTGGTTGAAAGGTTCACATCTCATCGCCAAGTTGGAAATAAATCGCCGGATTGATTGCATGCGTCCCTGAAGGCTACGCAACTCTCTGAGATTTTTCGGGGGTGGCATATCAATGATAGCCTTTGCTTTGGCTGGGTCAACTTCAATTCCCTTTTTGCTGACCAGAAAACCCAACAATTTGCCTGATTCGACTCCAAAAACACACTTTTGCGGGTTAAGTCTTAACTTGTAAAGAATGAGTCGCTTAAAGACTTGATCAAGGGCTTCGAGGTGATCTTCTTCCTCTTTAGATTTCACGAGGATATCGTCAACATACGCATCCATGATTTTGCGTATTTGATCGTGAAAGATAACGACCATCGCTCGTTGATATGTTGCTCCAGCGTTCTTGAGCCCAAAAGGCATAACTGTATAGCAAAAAGTGCCCCAAGGCGTAGTAAAGGAAGTTTTTGATTGGTCGCGGGCGGCCAACTTAATCTGGTTGTAGCCGGAATATCCATCCATGAAGGAGAACATGGCATGTCCTGCTGTGCTGTCAATCAGAAGATCAATGCTTGGCAGTGGATAGTCATCCTTCAGAGTTGCCTTGTTGAGGTCTCTGAAGTCTATGCAAATCCTGACTTTGCCACTTTTCTTTGGGACAACGACGATATTGGCTAACCAGTCTGGGTAGTCAATAGTTCGAATAAATCCTGCTTTGAGTAGATCTTCGAGTCCTTCTTTGACCTGTTGTTCTATTCTGGGATCCATTTTTCTCAGCTTTTGCTTAACTGGCTTTACATCTGCCTTCAAAACGAGTCAATGTTCGACCAATTTGGGATTTAAGCCTGGCATATCTTCATATGTCCATGCAAAAACTTCTTCATGTTGTTTGAGAAAATTGGTGAGCCTTTCTTTCTCTTCCGGACTTAGACTGGTGCCAATCTTGAGAATTTTGGGATCTTCCTCTGAGCCGATATTGACATCTTCAGTAGGATCTTGTACTAGAGCAGATGGTTCATCTTGCTTCTGAACTGAGGCAAACTCTGGTAATTCCTGAAGAGACGGATCAAATTTTGCATAATCAGCTAACTGCTTTGCAACCTTGTCATCTCCTGTGCTTGCTTTGACTCGGTGAATTGCTGTCGATTTCTAGAAAGCCTTTGGGTTGATAACGAGTTTCTTGATTGTTTGGGAAGACATTTTTGAAATTTTCGATAAGAAATTGGATTCAGGAAAAAAATCATCCATCATACGACAAACAATCATTTAAAAACAATTATGCATAAAATGACATTTGAGTTATATAATGAGGAGATGGAGAAGGAAGATAGATGGCATCCAGATAGACAAAGAAACTTGACATTTTATTGATTTCAATTGATAAAAGACATTGAGACATTTATTTTGAAAGGAATAGAAAGGAAATGCAACAATGATTCTCAATGTGCCCCTCTAACAAAAACAGTCTTCTTTGGTGAGCTCCCGCCGGAAAACCCTAATCCTGCCCTATGGGGACGATGCTTTTGGATCCTTGGCTCGACACGACCATCTTCATTTTTGCCCAGTCCTTTAAAGGGTTGATAACCATGCTTCAGAAGTAAGTCGAATCCCTTTCTTACTTTTATGAATTATGGAAATAATGGATGATCTTTGACAGTGTCGTAGCTGACACGACCTCCAATCTTGAAGAACTTGGGACCTCTCCATCGGGTCATGGCTACAGTGTGCAGGGATAATTCTTGCCTGGAGTATTTCCTGACTTTCTTTGAGACTGATTTCTTCATGCTCTCTGATGCTAGGAATATCTGCAGTGAATGATGGTCGAGGAATCATAGGCTGTGGGAGTCTTTCTTCTGGGTCCTCTCCGAACACTGTTGTAATCATTCCACCTTTGGACCATTTTACGCATTGATGCAAGGTGGAAGGTACTGCATTTGCATTATGAATCCACGTCCTTCCGAGCAACAGATTGTAGGTGGGTGGCACGTTGACCACATGAAAAAACACTGAATGTACCGAATAATTAATGAATACTTCCAGGAATATCTTGCCTTTGGTCGTCTGACCATGATTGTCAAACCCATAGATGGTAATAGGATCTGGAATGTATTCTTCTTCCTTAATGCCTAGTGCCTTTGCGGTCATTTCAGGACATATATTGAGGTTGTTGCCTCCATCTACTAGCACATGGGGTACTGTCATTCCCCTTACCCGAACGACGATGTAAAGAGCATTATTGTGAAAGGAATGAGGCTTTGGAAGGTCCTCATCCGAGAAAGTGATTGGCGCGTTGGTCATGGCCGAATTCACTATTTGTGCCATGTCTTCAGGAGTGGTACTGGGCTTAACTTTGATCTTTCTGAGCAGATCATCCAGTACTTGCTGATGCTTGCAGGAACTCTTGGCCAAGTCAAGAATGGAAACATTGGACAAAGCGGTCAGAGGTCTCTGACTTGTATTCTCCGGCTTGGGCTTGATGATTTGATTGAGAAAATTAGGAAGTCCCTTTGACTTGGTGACTGACTTTACAGGTGCTTCAGAAATTTTCATCTTGCCCAATGCTGAGATTAGATCCATCTTCTTAGAATCAGGAGTTGCTTGTCGTAGTACTGACACCTGGTGCTGAACCTGGAGATCTTGTGCAAAACACGGCTTGATGTGTTCGTGAGGCAGGAATGGTTGGGCAGACACTACTGCTGTGGTGTGTGAAGGAAAAGGCTGCTTAAGAATGTCCATTTTTTCTTCTTCTTCTCCTTCTACCAATAGATTCTTCTCAATGACATCTTGCACGATGCTCTTGAGAACGAAACAGTTCTCAGTGCTGTGTCCCACTGTTCTGTGGAATTTGCAGAATTGATCCTTCCATTTCCCCATAGGCACAGGGGGATCAGCCAGTCTTGGCAACTTAACCATTTCCTTTGATAGCATATACTCGAGCACATCTTCGAGTGATTGGTCGAGAGGAGTAAACTTTCGGTGATAACTCCATCCTTCATGTTTAACTTTTTCATGCAATTTCGGCCCTTGGTCTTGCTGAGAAGGCTTGCTGTATTGAGGAGCAGGCTTCATTTTCTGGTCTCCTTTATTGTTGGAATTGCCTGCGCCGTAGCAGTAATCTTTCTTCTGCCCTTTGTACTGATTTCGGCTATTGTTGTTGTTGTTGTTGGCAGAGAAGGTGAAGTGAGCTTTCTTATTCCGCTCACCTTAGGGGTTACTCTTGGAAAAATTGAAGCCTTCATAGACTCCATTCTCTACGCTCAGCTCGAGCCATTCTGCTCGCTCAGTTAATTCAATGAAGGTCCTGGACGGTGCAGTAGAGATTAATCCTCTTAATGGCTGCAAAAAATTATTGAGGATTAGGGACAAAGCGTGCCTTTCTAAAATGGGATCTCTCATTTTATTACAGGCTGACCTCCACCTGTGAATGAAGTCCTGTGCTTTTTCATTCTCATTCTGCCTCAGACTGCAGAGATGACTTAATGTCGGGAGCGCTTCTGTATTGAACAAAAAGCGTTCAATAAATAAATTCACCACTTTATCGAACTCCTTGAGCTCGATGGGATTGATATGCTTAGCATACCATTTAGCTGCAACTCCTTCCAAGTTGCGAGGGAAACACAGGAACAGTGCTCTGTTATCTCTCTTGAATCTTGAACACTCTGCGAAGAAAGTGGCGAGATGGGCTTTCGGATCGCCAGAACCATCAAACTTGATGAATTTTCGGGGAAGGTTTTCGAGATCGTCATCACCTTCGAGGCCATCATAGAAGTCCTCACTGGTGAAGACTTTCTTGCCCTTGTCGCGGGCTTGGAGATCCTTAACAACTCGGGCCATTTCTCTGAATTGCGACTGCAGGGGTTCTTTTGTAACTTGATTCTTTGCTTTGCGGCTCCTCCTTTGTTCTCGCCTACGTTTCTGAAATCCCGGTGGCACCTCATATTCTTCCTCAGTGTCTTCAGTTGATTCAGATTCATCTGAGATTTCTTCTGACTGAATCTGCTTCTTGGGAGCCTTCTTATTCTTGTGCCCGTGGAACTTTTCTCTGAATTGATTTTTTTTTGCACTAGTCCCAGCTTGTTCACTCATCATTTTATTCATCATCTTTCGGAACATGGCATACATTTGAGGGTCTATGCCGTCATCTTCTTGTTGCTGCTCTTGACTCTTCTCGGATCGGGGGGAGCCCATCTCTTCTTCTGAGGCTGACGAGTACTGCGATGCCGTTATTCTTTTGCCTGATCTTGTCTGAACCATCAAATGTTATGGATGCTCTCTGTAGGTGTGGTTGCTCTCTCTCTATCTCTGCAGGGCAAAAACCTGATTAGATTATGAAGGAATTGGCTTTTGGAAGAAATATTTATTGAAAATATGGTAGATAATTTGAAGAAGATATCCCATTACTAGGGACTGAGTCGTCGCGAGAATCACGACAATTCTGTTGTCAATATGAGAAACAATCAACAAAATATGCCTTGTTACCTAGGCGAGGTCGTCAAACCATAATAGAAAAAGAGAGAATTTTATTGAAATGAGAAAATATGATTTTATTGATCTTGACAAAGAGGTGGAGGACAAACAATTTGCCACCATTCACGATAATCAGCAGACACCCTAGGACCAGGAAAGATTTTAAGAGAGACAAAGGAATCCCAGCCGTAGTGGGCAGAATGATATGCCCCGGACCATTGCGCGGAAGTGAGATCAAACTCTGCCATAACTCTTGATAACAATCGGGCTTCGATGTACTGCTGTCTCTGGGAGAACTGCCGGACACATTTCTCTGGTTGGTAGTAAGTGCAGAAGAATGGGCCCAGTAACTTGAACCTCTTGCCATAAGCATAGGTATATCTAGGAGGAGATAGTTGCCGATCAAAATAGTCCCAGACTACATCATCTTCTTGAATGTTGTTGATCATAGACCGGTACTGTGCCACTGGAAGAAGTTCTTGACCATTATATCTGAAAGAGCTTGCTCGGGCTGGAACATGCTGGAAAAACCAAGATTGAAGTGCGTAGATGCAACCTTCAACTAAGATGGATTCCCCAAGTGAGAATCGGGTCAAACCACGATATAGGAAGGCGAGCGCTGCCATGGCTATGGAGAGACGATTGGTTTGCCGACTTCCCCATCTTCTCATAAGCTGGATTATTCTGATGTCCATATAGTTTTGTCCGTCTGGGAAGAGGGATAATCCTACAGTGCATAAAACCATTGCATTCTGAATCCTTTCTTTAGCTGTCCTGGATAGCGAACTGATTTCAACGAAGGTCCCGTACTGAGGATACAACTCGAGCAGGTCGACATATTCATTTCCCTCCAACTGGATCAAGGGCCAGGATCGGCGGCCTGTCATACGAGCTAAGGAGTCTCGGGGGTCCAAACCCTTGACATTGATCAGGAATTGATGTTCTAATGGATCGCTTGGCTGACCGGCTGGTTCTGGTAACCCCATGATTTCTGAAAATTCATCCATTAAAACGGTCATCTCTCCCCATGGGAACCAGAAGGTACATGTCCGAGGATTCCATCGTTCTGCCATTGCGTGGATCAGGTTGCCATTGATGGTCTGCTTTCCAACTGCTGACGCCAATTCTAATCCGCACTCGCTCAAATGGTCCGGGAACATTCGGGAAAAGCTTTTTAGCCAGGAATAATACCACCGGGGAATGAAAGTTCCGGTGCTAAGGGCTCGATGTTCAGGACGACCTTGTCGCACCTCGAAGGAGATGTGACCTTCAGGAAAGATAGGATCGACTTGACTGGATGCCATTGAACTGAAAACAGAAGAAGACTCAGAATGAGACTTAGGGAAATGTGGGAAATTTTTGAAAAATTTTGCGGGCAGGACAAAAAAATGTAGCTGGAAAATTCGAGATCCAGTGGAAAGGTAGAATGTAAAATTACCTGGAGTTTTGAAAGAAATGGGATATTTGAGAAAATCATCCAGGTTTTGAGAAAAATATCTCATGCAAAATAAGGATATTTGAAAAAGGCCTAATAAGTTGGAAAACATTGGGAAATATAAAGAATTGAGGAAATAACACACATACAATCACATCCTGCACAAACATTTATGCACATTCAGCATTCCCTAAAAGGCTGACTTTAAATGCATCCATTTGAAAACAGCTGTAGGACCCTAATCCTAACTCTAGGTTCAGATCATCTTTGTCCAAATCAGGTATGCTGATATACCCGAACCGAAATCCGAGGTACGTGGCATATAATTTAAACTCCGGTTCTAAGGTAAGGTTTTCCAACATCCTTGAGCGCCTACCGATATACTTCAGATTGTGGCCCGCGGTACGTGGTAGGGGGGTGTTAACCCAAATAATTTGCCCAGTTGTGAGGCTCTGTCCCGAACTAGGGTTCTGGAAGAGAGCCCAGCAACGTGAAGACTGGGTAATGATAGGTAATTGAGGTTTGAAAAAAATGATCACATGCAAGAAATAGATGGCTCTAAAACCTAAAGAGACAGATTTTTGAAAATCTTTGAAGAAGCATACATTGTTTGCATTCAGATCCTAAATTGAGGAGAGTTGTATTTAGACCTAAGTCTATGTGAGCATGAAAACATCTCCTCAATCTGGTCCTACCAAACCATGCCTAGTCTATATGCAGTCAATGTCAGCTAGGTCAGAATCTAGGCTCCTAGGCTCACATGATATAAAAAGTAAAGAGCTGACATGTTGTGAACATAATTTCGATAATTGAACTAAGTCAAGCATAATTTATGTAAGACAAAGACACATCACGGTCACCAAACCTATTATCGTCGCAAAATTTTCCCGTCTTTCCTTCCTTGCGGAAGAGAGAGGGAAATGCTTTCGCGATTCAAACTTGACCGGATTTTGGAAATTGGTTTTGAAATACTCGCCTCCGTTTTGAAAATTGCGGGAAAATCCATGGGATGGGGCTTGACCTGTCGGTACGAGGTTCGACCGTTTCTGCCGCCTTTAACAGGGGTAATCGAACCAAGGACCAAAACTATGCTTGACTTAGTAAAATCATTGAAATTGTGTTTTATCCTAAATGCACAGAGAATTCAGGCATGTGCTATGCGATTTTGTAAAATGCAAGTTGGAAAATATGATGTATGATTAGAAAATATTTGGAATTGAAAAGCATTTCTCAGGAAAAGATGGAAATCAATCTCTCAGAAAAACTCAGACGAAGAAGGTTTGAAATCTCGAGAAAATTTATAAAGATTTGGAAAATCTTGAAGAAGGGAGAATCTCGAGAAAATCTTGAGAAAGTTTATAAAGACTTAGAAAACCATGAAGAAATGAGAATCTCAGGAAAATTTTGAGAAAGTTTATAAAGACTTAGAAAAATGAGAATCTCAGGATAATTTCGAGAAAGCTTAGAAAAACTTGGAAAACCATGAAAAAATGAGAATCTCAGGAAAATTTTGAGAAAGCTTAGAAAGACTTGGAAAACCATGAAAAAAATGAGAATCTCAGGAAAATGGAAGGAATTCTTGAGAAAAGATGAACATTTGAGAAGGAAAGCACTTGTTGGGAAAACTCGGACTTTGAGAATTTTCTTAGGAAAATGATAGAAAACTTATGGGAAAGTTCTTTGGAGAAGGAAATTCAAAACATAGGAAATTGAATTCCTGAGAATCTTGTCTTTGAAGTGTCTGCAAATCAGATTTTTTTTTTTTTTTGAAAGATAAAAATTCCCTTTGAAAATGGATCTTAAGAAAATAACTTTTTAAGGAAAATCACGGGAAAACTTTGATTTGGGAAATCCAACTCCGAATATCATCATAGTTTCTTGAGAAAATCGATTCCATGAAATGAAAATCTTTTGAGAAAATCATGAGAAAAACGAATGATGCAGATGGTTTGAATGAATGAATGCACTTTTGAAAATATTTCTGAAAAATTTGTTGGAAAAATGTGGATTAATCCAAAGTAAATCCTTCACATATTCTGACTGTGGCCATGAATATATTCAGGGTTTATTTGAATTAATTCACAATATTTTGAAAACATTGGAAATATGAGGTGCATTTTCAAGATAGCCTAAGAGTGTAGGCTCAATATGACTGGTAGAGAGATGATGGATCTGGGTCTCGTCCATATTCCGACTAGGGCCGTAAATATGGACTCCACCGAGTTCATCAACTCTCTAAGAGTTGGTGCACGTGCCATTCGTGTTCATCCACGGTAGGTTTTAAAAATTGAGATATATGCATCATAGAATCAGGATATTACTGAAATCAAACTATATGAGATGCGGCCTAATCTAAGCAGTAAAAGTAAATCTTATTCCAAGGTTTACATCGGATTATTACATTGATAACATAAAGTAAAAAAAAAATGAAATGGAGCCAAGGAATCAACATCTTCTAGATTTTCCTGCAAAATGAGAGTTAGTACAAAATAACCAAGGAAATGGACATATATACTATATACAACAAAGATATACAAGTAAATGTAAAAATACTTGAATTTATGATGAATGATATATGATAATGAAGATATATTTACAAAAGTAAGATAAAAGAAAAAAATATATATATAATAACAAATACACATGAAGGGATATATATATATATATACAAGTATATATATATATATATATATATATATATATATACATATATATATATACATATATATATATATATACATATATACGTATACATATAGGTAGATATACATATATATAGATATATATATACATGTAATGAGAAAATATACATATTAATGGAAAATCCATATAATGGGTAAAATCAAAAAATACAGGTATATACAGTTTTTGTAGGTGATTTTACAAAGCTGTAATTTCTAAATTATAACATATTTTTCAGTAAAATCGGATATGAAGCTCCTCTATATATCAATAATGAAGCATGAAAAATATGGCATAGAGATCATGAACGGATATGGATATATCCGTTCATGAATGTGGCTAATTATCAAGACTGGGTACCTGCAGAAAAGTGAATGAGTATGGATGTAGAGATTATGGTAAAGGAAAATACGAATTTGCAGGAACAAACATGCTTGTAAGGAGGTATTTTATACATGATGATAGTGACAATGACTATATCTATACAGTGTGTATGAAGAGTTACCAATGATACATTCAATCCTATAAAAGCTAAAGCATATTGATGGGAGTGATATATGGATCAGCATGAATTCTTTCAGATAAACAGAAATTTCAAATAAACAGATAAACTGTATAGGCACAAAGGCACAAAGACTCATTATATCATTTATGAGACCCAATTCTTCATGAGTTACTCCATTCAGATATTATATTTGACACCTAATCCATAAAAATAACAAAGTGCCCTTAAGATTGTATTAAGTAGCAACCAACAGACTGATGGTCTAGATAGATACCATCCAAACAATTCTTGAGAGTACTAATGCTTAAGAATTAGAATAATCCAAAATCATTGCAAAACGCTGAGGGATCAAATATATCTATATAATCACTCCAACCACAGGGTATATGTTCCATTTTCGTAATATCTGTAGGTATCATTGCCATCCGATCCAGAAACACGATAATATTTACTTCAAAAGCATTCATGAATACATAACAAGTAAACATAGCACAGTATGGCCAATTGCTGGTATGCACGTTTCATAAGTGTTCTCTAGCTATTGTCTTCTTCCAGCATTAATACTCTATTTGCTGATAAAACAAAGTTGCTGCTAAAAAAAAAAAAAAACTATGTTACACGAAATCAACTTACATTTAGAGGTAGACAGATCAAAAGCATATGTATATCAAAATCAGTATAACAAGAGACTATAAATACAGAAAATCACTAAATCTGTGTAGGAATTGAGATATTTAGCAGAGAATGTTTTAAATGTACAGGTAGCGGAAATAGAAAATTTATGGATGGAGCTTATTGAAATATGTAGGAGATATTCACCTTATGGGATGCTGTATGTATTAAAACAGGAAATGAAAATAAACAACAAAAAAAAAGGCATATAATGAATAATATTCATCTAAACAACGACCAAAAAAAAAATATAAATCACTTATTGGAGCAAAAGGGGAAATCAAAGGATTTATGTTAGCCTTCATTATAGTAGGCAACGATTGCTTTTGCAATGTGGAGTTTTAAATTTTATCAATAGCAGGAAAAAAAAAAACAGAACCCATTGATATTACGAAGGAGGAGAAACAAATGATTAATCTGAAAAAAAGGAAACAGCAAAACCCCACCTGTAGGTGGCAAGTGGGAGCTTTTCCTCTGCTGCTGGGCGTTAGATTTTCTCTGTTGTAGGCAACAAGAAAGACCTGCTGATGGGCTGATGTAGAGATGAAAATGCTGCTTCACGCTGGATCTTCTGTGGGCTGAAGAAGGAGGGCAGCTTGTTGGCGGGTTGAAGAAAGATGGCAGCAATTTGTGTCTTCTGCTGGATGTCCTCTGCTACGGCTGGGCTGGAGAAGAACTGGGCAGCAGCAACTGGAGCTCTGCTGGCTGGGCTGAAAGAGGGGTGGTTTTACTGCTGGTGAGGGGCTGGCTTGAAGGCAAAAGGGAACAGAAATTGCAGATTTTTCAAAGGGTTTCCAACTGACAGAGGTGTGGAAAGTTGCAGTTGGGGTTGAAGGAAGTTGCAGCCGGCTGGAATATTTTGCTGCTGGGGATGGACACGCTGGGCTGAAGGAAAGGGGCGACCTGTTGTATGAAAGCAAATGGGGAGCTGAAGAAAGGTGGATGTGCGTCTTCAATGGGCTGAAGGATCTGTTGAAGGTGGATGTGTGGCTGGGGAAGGTGAAAACGTTGGGTTAAAGGGGCTGAGTGAACGGGGGAATGTATTGGATCGTCAGATGGGCTGAAATGGATGAAGCCGAAGGTCCTTCATTGCTGGGGCTGAAGATGGTTGAAAAGGGATCCTTCTTTCCACCTTGAGAGCCTCCTGCCAAAAACCGAAATCTCCAATTCAAAAATCTCCTCCTCCCCTGAATGCCCTGTCCCCCCTCTTTTTAAAACTTTCCCTTCTCACAAGAAAACGCAGCTCTCCCTTCCGTTACAAATTTTTTTTTTTTGAAAACTTTTGAAATTTTTGTAACTGAATTTTGAAAACTCGCCGTTTTAGGGTCTGGGCAAAATCTTAGGTTTTTAAAATCATTTTGGGTTTGTTGACCTAAGTCTTAGATAACTAAGCATTTTAAGCAAGTTCGGCTGTGATTTTTTTTTTATTTTAAAACGGTTTCTAAAAATGAATAGTGATATCATAAAAAAATTTAATGATAATAATAAATGGGAGATGCCACCTCAGCCATTTTTAAATTTTTTTTTTTTTTGAAAATAAGGCTTTATTTTGTTTTATAAAATCTTTTATTTTAAAATGGGGTGCCACATGTGTGTGGGCCCACTAACTAAAATATAAATAAATAAATATTGATAAATTAAAAAGAAAAATTTGCAAAATGAACTTCGGGTGGGTCCCGCTTGAGAATAGGAGACTTACCTGGGGGTCTTAGTATGATGCTAGTTAAAAGGTGGGTCCCGCTCGAGATAAAACATTATTTATTTTCAAGAATTTGGAAAAATTGGTTTTTCAGGACAAAAATATAGATAAAATAAATGTAAAATTTTTTTTAAGGAGATTTAAAATCTTTTTGCAAAAAAATTTTGAGATAAAATCTTTAAAATCAATATCCAAATATCCAGATTGTTTTTCTTGAAAAAAAAAATTTATAATTCAAAGTCCTGGGGTAAAATGGGAAAATTTTGTAATTTTGAATACCCAGGGTTTTAAAAAATTAATTTGAAAAAGTTTAAAATCAAATCTGGATGGACAATTTTGAAACTCAGGAGTTCTGGATCTCAAAATGACATGCTGTGCAGTGAAATGACGCAATGCTATGCAAAAACATGTTCTATGAAACGCCACTCTGAGCTCGGACTTGGAAATTTTAGCTTTTTGTCTAGAAAGAGGATTTTGAAATTTTGCAATTTGAAGATGTCTTTGAACCTAAATATAGAAATTTTGAGGCTCAAGAATGAAATTTAGGACCTTCTGCAAGGTTCAATCTCAAAAAATGACCATTTTGCCCTTCATTGCTTCTGAAGAACTGAAATATGGTGATTGAGGGCAATGTCAAGAATGTGAGTGAAAATTTGGGGTGTTTACACCTTCTTCCTTTACCCCTTCCTTCCTTTTCCTTCTTTCTCTCTTTCCAAACCCCAAAGACCACATACGGCTGGCGCATTCTCTTAGCCTCTCATTTCTCTTCTCAAGCCCTAACTATCTCCTTGATTAAAACCTAAGTTTTGGATTTTAATTAAGGAGGATGTCATACGGTTGAGGTAATTGAGAACACACATCTTACACCCTCATTCAGGTACTTACCTTTTTCCCTCCTTTCTAACTTACCCTCTCCTCTTAAAAACTCTCTCTTCCTCTTTCTAAAACTACAGGCAAGACCTATACGGCAGCCTCATTCTTTTTCTCTCTTACACTCCTCTCTCAAGAAACTCTCAGCCCTAACTTTCCAATTCCCTCATCTCCCAATACACGACTGAGGCATTGGCCTCTCTCCCAACATCATTCACTCTCTATTCATTATTCTATCTCAACCCTAACTCTCATTTTTTTTTTGATACATCATACAACAACTCCTTTCATTGCACCCTCCCTCCTTCAGCAAGATTTCCTGCCCATCAACTCTTGGCTCCATCCCATCAACAAGGCACAAATCTTCTTCACCTTGGCAGCTTTCCTCTCTTTGCTACCTCCACTTCCAGCAAAAGCTTCAAACTCCATCCAGTCACTGGTACAAGCTCCTCCAAGGTGGCCTCACTGCAGCAAACCCTTTCCAAACGACGCTTTAGCTCTAATAAGGGAGCAGACTTCCAACCTCTCCACCACAGCAACCTCCATCAACAGCAGGTCCAGACCTTCAGCTGGTTACGTACCTTTAGCCGATCCAATCCGTTACAGCTTTCTCTGGTGGCCAGCACTTCCAGCGCCATCACCTTCAATCTCCATTGCCCCAACCACCAACTCCTTTGATTCCTCCATCCGGCGCCATAAGGAGACAAGTTGTTGCAGCCTCTTTAAAGCCCTCTCTAGTAGCCCCAATCAGCAACATTGCACCAACACATCAACACGCCAAGGTAGGACCTCCCTTTGGTTGTTTTAAAAATCCCTTGCTAGTCATTTTTTTTTATCTCTTAATCCTATGTAATGCTCCCTCTTGCTAGACCTTGATATGAGCCCCTAAGCTTCATTTTCATAAGGGTGATGTGTAGCTGGTCCAAAAACCAGATTCAAAGTGACATAAAGATCACTCTATGGTCTCAAAAGATAAAAAAAAGAGAAATATATAAAGAAGCATGTATTTCATGTATTTGGACTAAATGAATGATGAGATACATCCATTTGATGGATCGGATCTCTCATTTTGAGAGTCAAATCAAGAATACGCCATGTCGCCCTGTTGTTACTGTTTTATTTTCGTATTTCATATATATTACATGCTTAAATCTTGCACTTAGTTTAATTACATGATGTATGTGTTCATTTCCTATAGTTTTACTAGTAATTGATTTGGAATCTATAGAATTTTAGTTTTATCCAAAATTTAGGTGTCATTTCATGTACATATTTTTGTTAAAAAATACAAAAAAAATCATGATAGCCTTAGTTATTTGTCTTTGCTTTCCTGCCAAAATTATGGATTAATTTGGGTTTTGGAACCCTCTCTAATAAATCAAATCCCAAACTGTCATTTTTCCCTTTTCGAGATTTCAAGTTATGTCTTAGCAGACAAAAACTTCCAAGATCTCCTAGATGGATGATCTGAATTTTCCTCAAAAAAAATACAGTGAGTCTCTATTAGAGTCTACTATTTCTAAGTAAATTTTAAAATTTTTCTAGTGACATTTAGTTCTACTAAAAATCAATTTTCCCATACCCTTGTGAAAATCTCACTTTTTCCTTGTGAGGGTCTAGACCGACCCTAACCCACTGTTTCTGTTCAACCCATAAGCTTTATGTCAAAACTTCAAACATATAAGTTGTTCCTAACTCTTCTCTCTGTCATTTTCCAAAATTTGGGAATTTTTAGAATAGCTTAAGTATTTTTCTTGAAATTAATTTTCCTATGTGTCAGATTCCCATGTCTCAGAATTTTAGAGATCTAGGTCTCTGATAACCCTCTGTTCTCTCCCAAACCATAACTTGAATCTCAATATTGTAAAAATAGAAAATCTTTTTATGTTTGTCAGAGACATGTTCTCAAAATTTCAGCCATTTTCTCATCTGACTGCCATTTTTCCCATAATTTTTCCTAAAACCTATCTGTCTACACTAGATCCTAGAGTCTCCAGATTCTGATCCGACTTGCTGGACTTGTCCAGCTCCGACCATAGGTCAAAACCAGAATCTGTAAAAGGAACAAATCTTTGCCTAACAGTCCTCTATCACCCAATAAAATTAGGGAAATTTTTATGAAATTTTAGTATCCGAAATCCAATTTAGAGTTAGTATTTTAGGAAAAATCTTGATTTTTAGAATTTTTAGTTATTTTCTACATTAAACAAATAACAAAAAAACAGATTTTCGAGTTTTATTCTAATTTTAGGGTTAGTATAGGTGTCCATGCCAAATTTGGCTCAATTCCAAGTTCATTTGCTTTGTGTGTTAGTTTAATTTTAAATTCAGAGGCAAAAATCGGCGAAAATCGAGTCAAATTTGATATTTTGTGATATTTTTGCTATTTTAGGGTTTTTATAATATAAATAAGCATTTCATGTAATATTAGGGTTAATTTCAATGTCATTTTCATTTCAATTTCCCATTTTTGCAAAATTTATTTCAGAAAACCCTATTTTCATGGCCATAGTCTTGGTATGAGGGGCATTTTGGTCATTTTGACCTGAATTTCGAAATTCCAAACTTCAATTTTATAAATTTTCATGCATATCATCATATTTCATCATATTGTGTTTAATTTTATTTTATTTGATTTTCAAATTTCCAAATTTTACCAAAATTCTTTCAGAAAACCCTGATTTCAAGGTCATCAGGGGCAATTTGGTCATTTTGACCCCAATTTCGAATTTCCAAGTTTATTTTTGAAATTTATTCCTTATTTCTCATGTTTATATCAAAGGGGGTATGAATTTGAGTTTATATCTGAATAACATCTGATAATTTCCAATATTTTTGGATAAATTCAGAAAAACCTACATTTTTGTGCTAACATGTTTTCTAGTTTTGTAGGAACATTCAAGAAGAAGACTTTTATTTGCTTATTTCATTCAATTCAATATAATATCAAGTTATAATAATTGGGAATAAGAGTTACTTTTCAGCTTAGAATAGGATTGCATTGCATATAGTTTAATTTCTGAAAAATTCAATATCTGATATATGATGCATATGCACATTTTTCAAAATCACTATGGTTGACACGAATGACACGTGCACAAGCTCTTAGGGAGTTCACAAATTTGGTGGGATTCATATTTATGTTTATAGTCAGAATAAAAAAAAAAAAAAGAATTGTGATCTTCGTATTAGCGACATTCAGACTACACTCTTAGGCTAACTTCAAAAATGCACTGCATTTCTCAAAATTTCAAAAGGATTTCTCAATTCCTCAAAGAATTATTTTTCAAATTCATATTCATTCATTCAATTTGCATCATTTTCAAAATCATGTTGCAATTTTATTTCAGAAAAATCAATTTTCCCAAGAACTTCCAAGTCTTTCTCAGGATTTGATTTTCTCAGAATTCTGAATTTTCAAATGAGATTTCATAGTATTTCCTAAGTTCAAAATCATGATTTTCCAAGATTTCCACATTCTCAATTTCATTTTCAAATCCCAAAATCGATTTTCTCAAAAACTTTAAATTACTTCTGAAATTGATTTTCTCAGAATTCTCAAATCTCCTTCAGAAATTGATTTTCATTTCAAACCCAAATTCCAAAAATCGATTTTCTCAGAGTTTCTATTTTCCCGAGAATCTATTTTTCATTTCAAAAATCATTTTCCAATGAACTTCGTGATTTTCTCAAGATTCTCAAATCCATTTCCTCAGAAAAGCAATCCAAATCTCAAAATCGATTTTTCCAAAGTTCAAGTTTTCCTGAGAATTCATTTTCCAATGAAAATTTTTGATTTCCAATGAAATTCAATGATTTTCCCAGGAATTCTATTTTCAAAGCATTGTTCTAATCATTTTTCAAGTACATCTAAATTTTCCAAAGCAAACATCATATTTCGCAAACTTGCATTTTTTTCAAAATTCCATAGGACATGCCTGATTCTCTGTGCATTCTAGGAAAACAAAACATGGTTTAGATAATTTTACTTAGTCAAAACAGACATTTGATCCTTAGTTCGATTACCCGTGGTAAAGGCGTCAGGAACGGTTGAACCTCGTACCGACAGGCGGATCCCATTCCACGGAAATTTTCTGCAAATTTTTAAAATAGAGGCAAGTAATTTTTAAAATCATTTTCAAAACTTTGTTCGAGTTTGACTCGCAGAATCGTTTCCTCTCACTCTCGCAGAGGGAGGGGGAAAAATTTTGCGATGATAACAAGTTTGGCGACCGAGATGGGACCTATCTTTGTCTAATCAATTTTGTGCTTTGACTTAGCTTAATTATCAAAATTGTGTTGTACAAAATGTAAGCTGAACTATTCTGATATCCATGTAATTCAGTCCGTCGGGAAAGAAAGCTAATCCCACCGTGCACAGAACCATTGCGTGCTGAATTCTCTCTTGAGCTGTCCTAGACAACGAACTGACTTCCACAAATGCCCCATGCTGTCTGTAGATTTCGAGCAGATCCACATATTCATTTCCATCTTCTTCAATCAATGGCCAAGACTTGCGTCCTGTCATGCGAGCTAATACATCCTTAGGGTCTAGACCCTTAACATTAATCAGGAACTGTTTCTCCAATGGATCTCCAGGCTGACCGGCTGGCTCGGGCAATCCCATAATCTCTGAAAATTCATCCATCAGTACTGTCATCTCTCCCCACGGGAACCAGAAGGTAGAAGTGCTCGGATTCCACCGCTCTGCTAGTGCATGGATCAAGTTGCCGTTGACTGTCTGCTTTCCCACTGCGGACGCCAGTTTCAATCCACACTCGTCCAGATGGTCCGGAAACATACGAGAGAAGTTCTTGAACCATGAATAATACCACCGAGGAAAGAAAGATCCGGTGCTGAGGACTCGATGTTCGGGAAGACGTTGTCGCACCTCGTAGGAGATGTGACCCTCAGGGAAGACTGAATCAAGCTGACTCGATGCCATCAGAATAGACTGGAAAACATGGAAAATTTGGAATAAGACTTGGAAAATACAGGAATTTTGAGAAAAATGCAGGCAGGATAAAAATAAAGCAGGAAATTCGAGATCCAGAAGACAGGAAAGATGGGAAATCACCTGGAGTTTTGAAGAAAATGGAGGAACTTTATGAAAATCGTCCAGGGTTTAATGAAATATAAGGAAGTACTTTATAAAATGAAGTATTTTGAAAATCATCCAGGATTTAAAACATGGACAGTACATGGACATGGACTGGGGAATTTTAAAAAAAATCGTCCAGTATTTTAGAAAATTGGGAAAAATATGGAAAATAAAAGGAGATGACTATAACATATTCAATCACATGCTGCACAAACAAGTATGCACAAACAGCATTCTCTAAAAGCTGACTCTAGATGCACAAATTTTGAAATAGCTGTAGGACCTTAATCCTAACTCTAAGGTTCAAATCAACTGTATCCAATCCAGTTATGCCTATATACTCAAGCCAAGGCTCGATGTACGTGGCATAAAATCAATTTCTCCGGTTCTAGGTTCAAGTTTTCCAACATCCTTGAGCACCTGCCGATATACGTTGGACTATGGCCCTTGGTACGTGGCAGGGGGGTTTTCACCCAAATAAGTGGCCCAGTTGTGAGGCTCTGTCCCGAACTATGGTTCTGGAAGAGAGCCCAGCAACGTGAAGACCGGGACATAATAGGTGGGGGTGGTTTTTGAAAAACATGAGCACATGCAATCAAACAGAAGGCTCTAAGTCCTAAAGAGATAGAATTTTGAAATATTTAAAGAAGCAAACATTGTTTTCATACAATTCCTAAATTGAGGAGTGTTGTATTAGACCTAAGTCTATGTGAGCATGAATAATTCTCCTCAATATGGTCCTACCAAACCATACCTAGTCTATATGCATTCCATGTCAGCTGGGTTCAAGTCTAGGCTCCTAGGTTCACATGATATCATAAATCAAAGCTGACATTCCATGGAAATCGATTTTGACAATTTGAACTAAGTAGAGCATTAGATTGATCAGGCGAAGACAGGTCCCATCACGGTCGCCAAACCTGTTATCATCGCAAAATTTTTAACTTTTGCAAATCAAACTGACCTTTGAAAAAGTTTTTGAAAATAACTCGCCTCCGTTTTTAAAATGCGGGAAAATTCCGTAGAATGAGACTCGCCTGTCGGTACGAGGTTCAACCGTTCCTGCCACCTTTAACAGGGGTAATTGAACCAAGGATCAATCTTATGCTCTACTCTATTCAACTTGTCTAAATCATATTTTAGTTTCTAAATGCACAAAGAATCAGGCATGTGCTATGAATTTTCAGAAAAATGCACATTTGAAAACATGATGTTTGCTTTGAATGATTGAAATATTTAGAAAATGTAAATCTTGGAAAATCGTGAATTGGGATTTCAAATATACTTCTGAAAGAAATAAAAATCGATTTTGAGGAATCCTTGACATTTGGTGAAAATCGATTCTGAGAGACTTGGTTTCTCTGAATTCAAACTTGGAAATTGAAATTCTAACTTAGAAAATTTGAATTTGGAACTTGGGAAATACTTGAAATATCCTTTGAAATTCAATGTCTTTGGGAAAATCGATTTTGCTATAAGACTTAGGAGATTTTGAGGAATTCAATTTCCTTGACTTGGATTTTGAATTGGAGTTGACAAATGCATGAAATGAATGAATATGGATTTGAGGAATTGAGAAATACTTTTTGTATTTTTGAGAAATGCAGTGCATTTTGAAGTTAGCCTAAGAGTGTAGGCTGAATGTGGCTAATGTGAAGATTATAAATCTGAGTATCATTCGTATTCTGACTATGGCCATAAATACAAATTCCACCAAGTTTATAAACTTCATAGAAGCTAGTGCATGTGCCATTCGTGTAGACCATGGTGAATTTGTAAAAATATGCATGAATCATCATCCATCACACATTAAAATTATAAACTATATGCAATGCAACCTAAGCTAAGCAGGAAATGTAAATTCTTATTCCAAAGTTTAATTACAAATTACATCACTATTGAAATTTAAATACATCAAAAATAAAGTCTTCAATGTACCTGCAAAACTAGAAAACTTTGTTAATGAAAATATGTTGGCTTTTTTAGATTTATCCAACAATATCAGGAAATTGTTGGATTTTGCTAGATATAAGCCTCTTCCTTGATTCCCTTAAATAAAAATGATAAAGTATGAAATAAAATTGAATAAATATGAAAGAGAAGATATGGAATTTCGAAATTGGGGTCAAAATGACCAAAATACCCCTAATAACAAGACTATGGCCTTGAAATTAGGGTTTTTAGAAAGATATTTTGATAAAATGCAAATTTTGAAATTTGAATGAAATAAACCCAAACCAAATATGCTATGACATGATTAAAAATATGAAATTAGGGTTAGGGATTTCGAAATTTAGGTCAAATGACCAAATTGCCCCCGATAGCAAGACTATGGCCTTGAAATCAGGGTTTTCAAAAAGAGATTTTGGTAAAAACTTAGGTTTTATGCACTAAATGAAATCAAATAAGCACAAAATTAAACCTAAAGTATCCTAAGATGCTTATGAACATAATAAAACCCTAAAAATATATGCTTATGCACGAAAATCCAATAATATCACAAATTTTGTGATTTTTGCAGTGTTTTTGGATCTTTCAGGAACCCGGTTTTGCAATTTGCTTAATTCAGCCATCAAATGGATTCCAAAATCCATAAAAATTGGTACCTGCACTTTTTATAACCCTAATGTCGAATTGGAATTATAAAAATAATTTTTTGACATTAAATTAATCCGAAAATTGCATTAAACCCTAAAATATGCTATTTTTTACCTAATTCACCAACCAGTCTCAATCCAAGACCTGAACTAGGGCTCAAATCTCCATAGAAATTTATGAAATTTTACAGAGACTAACTAGGAAGAAAGACAGAGATTTACCAATTTACAGATCGGAAAAATCATCTCCGGTTAGGGAGAAACCCTTCCGGCAATCTGAGCTAAAATATATCACTTTTAACAGGGATTAAAACAGCTATTACAGATTGAAAATACAGTAATAAATAGCAATCCTAAACAAAAATTTCTGAAATTTTAGTGGTGAACAAAAGACAGAAAAATAATAATACTCACTTTTTACAGATCTAAAATCGGATCTGTGGTTTGGGATTTATGACTAACACAAGTCTGATTAGGGTTTTGGTAAACCCTAACGAGCTTTAAATTTAAAAACAGATTCTCTAAAAGGGGAAAATACTAAACAATGATCAAAAAATCTGAAAATTTCACAGAAGACATATCTACTCAATGTGAATCCATAGCACTTTACAGATCTAAAATCGGATATAAGATGAGAGAAATATCATAACATCAAGTTACCTTCTTGATTTTAACCACGATTTTAAAGCTTTAAAAACCCGATTTGATGTCTGATTTTTTTTGACAGAGTTCCCGAGATCCAAAACATCTGATTTTTCTACAGTAACTCAATAACTCATGCATGCATCACATATAAAAAAATCAGAAATAAACAATGAGTGCTTCAATCCGAAATAACATCATCTTTACTGTTGTAAACCCAGAACACAGAAATTTAAGAAACTTGAAAAACCATGCATTAACTAATGTAAATAAATAAAATAAACCATAAAACAGTAAATAAAACTTATTTCTATGCTATAGAACGTAAAACAAACATGAATAAACCATGAAAATAAATTAAAAACAGGGAATAAATGGCTGGAATTTGATATCACCTTTAAAACATAGATTTAACCCATTAAAAAGGGTAAATCATATATTTTATTGGTTAATAATGCAAAGAATCATGTTAAAATCAATTCTAATGGATTAAAATCTCTGTAAATCATCCAAAACAGGGTTAGATCACCTTCTTGGAGTGTTCTTGCTGATTCTTGATGGTTCTTGAGGTTGAATCCATGGTTTAATCCATGAAGGGGATGACACCAATGGCTAAAATTGATTTAAAACATGAAAAAGTATTAAATAAAACTAAAAAATATTAAAAATATTACCTTGGTGCTTGCAGCTGCAATGGAGGAAGGTGGAGGTGCTGGAGAGGAGAGAGAGGCTACGAAAATTTGAGAAAAAAGAGCCCTCCTTTTGGCCCCCCTTAGGTCCCTTTTTATAGTTTTTCAAAAAGTCACTTAATTAGGGTTAATTAAAAGGTTTTTCATTTTTTAGGACTCTTTCTAATAAATCCACTAAAGGCAACGATTTTTTGTGGTTTTCTAACCTAGGTGGGACTCTAATTAATCCCTAATTAGCCCCTAACTAAACCTAGAAAACCCCCAAATGTGATGCCACTTGGCATCTTTCACATTTGGGTTTTTAAAACACCTTTAAAAACATTTAAAAACACTAGTTTTAAAAACTAATTTTCAAAATGAGTTTTCAAAATGGTTTTGACTCTTCTAAACCTCTAACACTAACCAAGACATCAACTAACCCTAGTCTAGCCCTGACTTACTCGAATATGGCGCCACCCCGAGTGGGCCCTACTTGAGTTTTTCAAAAAGTGATTTTAAAACTTGAAATTGAAGGAGTTTTCAAAAGATTTTCAAAAGTAAACTTAAAATTAGGATTTTTGAAATGGCATAAGGTCCTAACTGAGTTAGAATTCCTCTGGATATGGTGCCAACTGAGTGGGCCCACATCGAATTTTGAACATTTTTGAAATAAACACTGAAAATGGCTTTAAAAAAGGGTTAAAATTGACATTTGAAATTCAAGATCTTTGAAAATAGGGTCTCAAGCGATCTGGAACTCCGGGTTAGAGTCCTGAACCCTTAGGACTCTGAGATTTTAGATTTTAAAAGCCAAATGAAAGAATTTTCAAAAGATTTTATCAAGAAATGATGAAATAAGTCAGAAAACACAGTCAGGGTTAGACTCTCAACTCGACCGAACTCTAAAATAGAATCCTGAACTAACTGGACTCTGTAAAATGACCTAAATTTCGAAAACAAACGAAAAAGATTAAAAATGGAAGTAAAACAGACTTCAAAACAGACTCCTGACCGGATCAGGTCTCTGAGACAGAGTCCTGATCGGACTGAAACTTTCAAAATTTTGAGAAATTTGATGAATAGAGGAATTCAGAAGCGACACCACCTCAATGGGTCTCATCTGTGAATTGAAATCGATTAAAATTTGAATTTGAAATGAATTCAGATTGTTTCCTTGAGAAAATATTTCGAAATATAAAGTCCTGGGGTTGGAAAATGACAGAGTATTGAATAAAAACCCAGGTTTTGAAATTGATTTTGGAATAAAAGCTTTAAAATTCAAATCTGGATTGAATGTTTTGAAATAGGAGTGCTGGATCTCGAAAATGAGATGCAATGTCATGCAATGCTATGCAATGACATGCAATGATATGCTGAATTCATGCAATGATAAGCAATGACACATGAAATCGATGAATACTGAATGAGGAGGAAAATTTGGGGTGTTTACAGTGTGAAACGGGTCTACCCTCGGTATAGAAAAGCGAGTGTGGCCTTGGCTATCGAGAGGCGGCTGGTCTGTCGACTTCCCCACCTCCTTAGAAGCTGAACTATTCTGATATCCATATAATTTTGTCCATCGGGAAAGAAAGCCAATCCCACCGTGCACAGAACCATCGCATGTTGAATTCTTTCTCAAGCTGTCCTGGACAACGAGCTGACTTCTACGAATGTCCCATACTGTCTGTAGATTTCGAGCAGGTCCACATATTCGTTTCCGTCCTCTTCAATCAGCGGCCAAGACTTACGTACTGTCATGCGAGCTAGGGCATCTTTAGGGTCCAGACCCTTGACATTAATCAAAAACTGCTTCTCCAGTGGATCTCCAGGCTGACCGGCTAGCTCGGGCAATCCCATGATCTCTGAAAATTCATCTATCAGTACTGTCATCTCGCCCCACGGGAACCAGAAGGTAGAAGTGCTCGGATTCCACCACTCTGCTAGTGCATGGATCAAATTGTCGTTGACTGTCTGCTTTGCCACCGCGGACAGCAGTTCTAGCTCACAATCATCCAAGTGGTCCGGAAACATACGAGAGAAGTTCTTGAACCATGAGTAGTACCACCGGGGAAAGAAGGATCCAGTGCTGAGGACTCGATGTTCAGGAAGACTTTGTCGCACCTCGTAGGAGATGTGACCCTCGGGGAAGACTGAATCAAGCTGACTGGATGCCATCAGAATCGACTGGAAAACATGGAAAATTTGGAATAAGACTTGGGAAAATATAGAGACTTTGAAAAAAATGCAGGCAGGATAAAAATAAAGCAGGAAATTCGAGATCCAGAAGACAGGAAAGATGGGAAATCACCTAGAGTTTTGAGGAAAATGGAGGAATTTTATGAAAATCGTCCAGGGTTTAATGAAATATAAGGAAGTACTTCATAAAATGGAGTATTTTGAAAATCGTCCAGGGTTTAAAACATGGACAGTACATGGACATGGATTGGGGATTTTTGAAAAGTCATCCAGTATTTTAGAAAATTGGGAAAATATGGAAAATAACAAAGAAATGACTATAACACATTCAATTACAACAAGTATGCACATACAACATTCCCTAAAAGCTGACTCTAGATGCACAAATTTTGAAATAGCTATAGGACCTTAATCCTAACTCTAAAGTTCAGATCATCTGTGTCCAATCATGCTATGCCTATATACTCAAGCCAAGGCTCGATGTACGTGGCATAAAATCAATTCCCCCGGTTATAGGTTCAAGTTTTCCAACATCCTTGAGCACCTGCCGATATACGTTGGACTATGGCCCTTGGTACGTGGCAGGGGGGTTTCACCCAAATAGGTGGCCCAGTTGTGAGGCTCTGTCCCGAACTATGGTTCTGGAAGAGAGCCCAGCAACGTGAAGACCGGGACAATATAGGTGGGGTGGTTTTTGAAAAATATGAGCACATGCAAGCAAATAAAAGGCTCTAAGTCCTAAAGAGATAGAATTTTGAAATATTTGAAGAAGCAAACATTTTTTTCATACAATTCCTAAATTGAGGAGTGTTGTATTAGACCTAAGTCTATGTGAGCATGAATAATTCTCCTCAATATGGTCCTACCAAACCATACCTAGTCTATATGCATTCCATGTCAGCTGGGTTCAAGTCTAGGCTCCTAGGTTCACATGATAGCATAAATTAAAAGCTGACATTCCATGGAAATAGATTTTGACAACTTGAACTAAGCATAGCATTAGATTGATCAGACGAAGAAAGGTCCCATCACGGTCGCCAAACCTGTTATCATCGCAAAATTTTACTTTTGCAAATCAAACTGACCTTTGAAAAAGTTTTTGAAAATAACTCCCCTCCGTTTTAAAATGTGGGATAATTCCGAAGAATGGGACTCGCCTGTCGGTACGAGGTTCGACCGTTCCTGCCACCTTTAACAGGGGTAATCGAACCAAGGATCAATCTACTGCTCTGCTCTATTCAACTTGTCTAAATCATATTCTAATTTCTAAATGCACATAGAATCAGGCATGTGCTATGAATTTTCTGAAAAATGCATATTTGAAAACATGATGTTTGCTTTGAATAACTGAAACACTTAGAATAGATATCACATGGAAAATCGTGAATTAGGATTTGAAATGTACTTCTGAGAAAAGTAAAAATCGATTTCTGAAGAAATCTTGAGATTTTGTGAAAATTGATTCTGAGAAATGTGAAATAACTTTGAAAAACTCGATTTCTTTGAATTCAAACTTTGAAATTGAAAATATAACTTAAAAAATCGAATTTGAAACTTGGGAAATACTTGAAATATCATTGGCAAATCAATATTTTGAGAAAATCGATTTTTGAATAAGACTTAGAGAATTTTGAGAAAATGAACTTCTTTGAATTGAGATTTGAATTGGAATTGGCAAATGCATGAGATGAATGAATATGGATTTGAGGAATTGAGAAATACTTTTTGTATTTTTGAAAAATGCAGTGCATTTTGAAGTTAGCCTAAGAGTGTAGGCTGAATGTGGCTAATGTGAAGATCATAAATCTGGGTATCATTCATATTCTGACTATGGCCATAAATACGAATTCTACCAAGTTTATAAACTTCATAAAAGCTAGTGTATGTGCCATTTGTGTAGACCATAGTGAGTTTGAATATGCATGAATCATCATCCATCACACATTAACATTATTTAAAAAAATAAACTATATGCAATGCTGCCTAACCTAGCAGGAAATGTAAATTCTTATTCCAAAGTTTAATTTAGTTTACATCACTATTGAAATTTAAATACATGAAAAATAAAGTCTTCAATGTACCTGCAAAACTAGAAAACTTTGTTAGTGATGATATGTTGGCTTTTCTAGATTTATCCAGCAATATCAGGAAACTGCTGGATTTTGCTAGATATAAGCCTTTTTGCCATGATTCCCTTAAATCAAAATGATAAAGTATGAAATAAAATTGAATAAATAAGGAATATAAGATATGAAATTTCGAAATTAGGGTCAAAATGACCAAAATACCCCTAATAACAAGACTATGGCCTTGAAATTAGGGTTTTTAGAAAGATATTTGATAAAATGCAAGTTTTGAAATTCAAATGCAAATAAACTAGGCTAAATATGATATGACATACTTAAACACATGAAAACTAAGGTTAGGGATTTCGAAATTGAGGTCAAATGACCCAATTGTCCCTGATAGCAAGACTATGGCCTTGAACTCAGGGTTTTCTGAAATAGATTTTGGTAAAAACTTGGGTTTTATGGACTAAATGAAATCAAATTAACATCAAATCTGACCTAAAGTATCCTAATATGATTATGAATATGATTAAACCCTAAAAATATATGCTTATGCACGAAAATCCAAGAATATCACAAAAACTGTAATTTTGGCAGTATTTTTGGATCTTTCAGGAACCTGGTTTTGCAATTTGCTTAATTCAGCCATCAATCAGATTCCAAATTTCATCAAATTTGGTTCCTACACTTGTTATAACCCTAATTTTGAATTAGAATTATGAAAATATTTTTTTGACATTAAATTAACCCGAAAATTGCATCAAACCCTAAAAATATGCTATTTTTGACCTAGTTTACCAACCAGTTTCAGAGTTAGACCCTAATCAGGAGTCAATATTTTATGAAAATCTATGAAATTTTACAGAGACAAACTAGGAAAAAAAGCAGAGATTTCCCAATTTACAGATCGGAAAAAGAATCTCCGGTTAGGGAGAAACTCTTCCGGCAATCTGAACTAAAATCTAACAAATCTAACAGGGGTTAAAACAGATACTTTTAATTGATAATTTCGGGATAAATAGAAATACTGATCTAAAATATCTGATATTTTAGCAGTAAACAGTAGACAGAAAAATAACAATACTCATCTTTTAACGATCATGAATCGGATCTGTGGTTTGGGATTTATGAATAACACAAGTCTGATTAGGGTTTTCGTAAACCCTAACGCGTTTTAAATTGAAAATCAAAATCTCTGACAGAGGAAAAATACTAAACAACAATCAAAAATTCTGAAAATTTCACAGTAGCTAGATCTAATCAATATGAATCCATGTCACTTTACATATCTAAAATCAGATATAATATGAGAAAAATATCATCTCATTAAGTTACCTTCTTGATTTTAACTTCGATTTTAAAGATTTAAAAACCCGATTTGATGTCTGATTTTTATGATAGGGTTCCTGAGGTCCAAAATCTCTGATTTTTTTACAGTAGTTCAATCACATATGCATGCATGACATATAAAAAAATAAAAAATTAAGAACACATATTTCAATCCGAAACAACATGCTCTTTTCTGTTCTAAACTAAAAAACACACAGAAATCTAATAAACTTGAGAAAACATGCATTAACTAATGAAAAACAATAAAATAAACATTAAAACAGTAAATAAAAATTATTTATATGCTATACAACGTAAAACAAACATGAATAAACCATTAAATAAATAAAAAATCAGGGAATCAATGGCTGGAATTTGCTTTCACCTTTGAAATCATGGATTTAACCCATTTAACGGGTAAATCTCACGTTTCGTCGGTTAAGAATATGAAAAACGTACCTCTCATCGATTCTAATGGATTAGAATTCTTGAAATCACCCTCAAACTGAGTTAGATCATCTTCTTGGGTCGATTTTGGGGTTCTTGGATGAAATCCATGGTTAAATCCATGAACACAAGAGTTTCCATGGTGAAATCTATTGAAAAATCATAAAAAACTAATAAAATAATAAAAAATAATATTACATAAACTCACCTTGGGGCTGCAGCTGCAATGGAGGAAGGTAGAGGTGCTGGAGAGGAGAGAGAGGCCACGAAAATTTGAGAGAAAAAGAGCTCCTTTTGACCTCTTGAAGTCCCCTATTTATAGGTTTTCAAAACCTCCTTAATTAGGGTTAATTAAGAGGTTTTTCATTTTTTCAGGACTCTTTCTAATAAATCCACTACGGGCAACGATTTTTTGGAGAATTATAGCCTAGGTGGGACTCTAATTAATCCCTAATTAGCCCCTAACTAAACCTAGAAAACCCCCAAATGTGATGCCACTTGGCATCTTCCACATTTGGTTTTTTAAAAACCTTTAAAAACACTAGTTTTAAAAACTAAACTTCAAAATGGGTTTTCAAAATGATATTAACTCTTCTAAACCCCTAACACTAACCAAGACACTGACTAACCCTAGTCTAGCTCTGACTTACTCGAATATGGCGCCACCCCAAGTGGGCCCTACTTGAGTTTTAAAAAAAAAATGATTTTAAAACTTGAAATTGTGAAAGTTTTCAAAAGATTTTCAAATGTAAGCTTGAAATTAAAAGTTTTGAAATGACATAGGGTTCTAACTGGGTCAAAACCCCTCTGGATATGGTTCCAACTGAGTGGGCCCACATCGATTTTTGCAAATTTTGAAATAAACACTAAAACAGCTTTGAAAAGGGGTTAAAATCAATAATTGAAATTCAAGATTTTTGAAAACAGAGTCTCAGGCGAACTGGAACTCTAGGTTAGAGTCCTGAACTCTTAGGATTCTGAGATTTTAGATTTTAAAAAGCCAAATGAAAGGTTTTTGAAAGATTTTATCAGAAAATGGTGAAACAAGTCAGAAAATACAGCCAGGGTTAGACTCCTAACTCGATCAGAACTCTGACATAGAGTCCTGAACTAACTGGACTCTACAAAATGACATAAATTTTTTTAAAACGAATGGAAACAAATGAAAATGGAATAAAAACAGACTCCTGACTGGACTAGGACTCTGGGACAGAGTCCTGATCGGACTGAAACTCTAGATTTTTTTGGTATTTTTCTGAAAAACAAATGAAAGAACTTGTCAAAACAGTGAAAACAATAACAAATATTGAAATAAAAGAGAGTTCTGATTCAACTGAGACTCTAAGGACAGAGTCCTGATTGAACTAGGACTTTTAATTTTTGGATTTTCTGAGAAATCAAATGAGAGAATTTTGAAAAACAGTTAAAAATAGGATGAAATTGAATTTTGGTTCAGAGTCCTGATCTGATTAGGACTCTAAGAAAGAGTTCTGATTCGATCAGAACTCTAAGCATTTTGGTTTTTCTAGTAGGCAAATGATGAAATTTGGGCAAAGCTTTTGAAAACCAGTGAAAATGAAGCGAGAACATCAATTTTGGATAGAGTCCTACTTCGATCAGGACTCTGGGGTAGAGTCCTGATTTGATCAGGACTCTGAGATAAAATCTCAGAATTTTGAAATTCTTTGATAAAAGTGTAATAGTTTTGGTAGATTGAAAGATTTCTGAAAGATTCTCTCAAAATTGAAATCATGATCAAAGTCCGGATCCAACTAGGACTCTCTAAACATAGTCTTGTTTTGACTAAACTCTGAGTTTCTAACTCTTTTCGAAAGATTTTGAAAGATTTGATTGAAAATGGATAAAAATAGTTGTAAAAGATTAGAGTCCCAATCCAATTGAAACTCTGAAGAAGAGTCCTGATCCGACCGAACTCTTGAAGAGTCCTGATCCAACCAGGACTCTGAGATTTTGGCCAAAATAGAAGATTTTAAAAGGTTTTCTTCAAAGACAGGTAAAAAGGTAGTGAAAAATAGAGTTTTGATCCGACTAGGACTCTGGAAAAAGAGTCCTGATCCAATTAGGACTCTAAATTTTTTGAGATTTTTGATAAATGAAGGAATCCAGAAGCGACACCACCTAAATGGGTCTCATCTGAGAATTGAAATCAATTGAAATTGAGTTTGAAATGAATCCAGATTGTTTTCTGAGAAAATACTTCAAAATATAAGGTTCTCGGGGTTGGCAAATGACACAATGTTGATTAAAAACCCAGGTTTTAAAATTGATTTTTGAAAGAAAAGTTTTAAAACTCAAATCTGGATTGAATATTTTGAAAACAGGAGTGTTGGATCTCGAAGATGAGATGTAATGACATGCAATGCTATGCTATACAATGCAATGATATGCTGAATTCATGCAATGATAAGCAATAACACATGAAATGTAAGCACTGGATAAGGGTGAAAATTTGGGGTGTTTACAGTCACGTTGTGACCCAAGCCACCCCCATGGCTGAAGCGCTAGTCCCATTGGTTTGGGACTGGGCTGAACCCATCATGCCAAAGCACGGGCGTCCAACGTAAGGCGACGGCTGCAGCGCACGACTGGGCCTGCATGCACCCCAAACAAGCTCTAAAAGAGCTAGGTGTGTTCTGGATGATCCCAACTCAGTCCAGCTCACCCAGCATCGGTTGCCATGACCAAGAATAGCCAAAACTGAAAAGAAGAAGAAACGAAAACATTCATTACCACAGCTAATAAAAAACTACACACATTGATGAAGAAAACCTTAAAAATGCACTTAGGAACAAGATGAAAGACCTATTTCTAATCATGCAGCCATTAGAGAAACAAAAACCAACAAGAACACCCATAGAGAAAATATTTTTTTCTAGAGCTAATCCACCTCTTTGAAGCATGCATGGATTGAGTGCATTGCTTCATGGGTTTCATAAATTCCGAAATCCTTGAATCAAAAAGGAAATGTTCAAACTTCACCTTAGCTTGCTTGAAGAAGAGGAAGGAGGTAGGTTGCAGCTTCTCACGTCAAGGGGTAGGAGACAAGAGAGGAGAGAGGAGGTTTGGGAGAGAGAGAAGAGAGAGAGAGAGTTAGGAAAAATCGCCCAACAAGGTGGGGCCGATTATTCCAAAAAGGTTTTATAGGGTGTGCTTTTGGGATGGACGACTATGATATGCCCATCCAAGATGGAGGGCTGGGGAGCTCCATGCCCCCCCATAGCCAATGCATGTCATGCATTTAAAAAGTTTTAGAAACTTTTCAAAAATGCCATTTTGTAAAGCCATTAAAACTTTAAACAAATTACAAGGGGGCGCCCTTGGCTGCCACCCAACTCACCCAATCGATTTTGAGGGTTTGAAAACTTTCAAAATCGTTTCAAAATTGCCATGGGGTGCCAGCCCCATGCTCTCCTTTTGGAAATGACGCCCTTCATGATGGCCTTCAAGCTCCATCATGAGGTTTTGGAAATGATACATGGCCAATAGTGCCTTCTTTTCAAAACCATGCAATTTTATTTCAAAAATACCATCAAGCTAGTCAACCCTTGATCAGATGGTCAACCATGGCCATGGACATCCACTATAGGGGTCGTCCAATGGGTTTTGGTCCTCTAGTTGCTCCCGATCCAAATCTAAAAATCGCCTATGATACTAGTTCCAAAATAACGCTTTTTTAATGCATTAAAATATTAATTTAATTCCAATAAATTATTTAGTTCTCTTCATAATCTTAATTAACATAAAATGCTCAATGCCTTTTAAGAAAATTACCTTTCGTTTGCAAGAATAAAGCGTATTATGATTCGGGTCCAATCTTTAGGCGAAACTCATAATTCACATGCACTGACGAGGTTTTTTCGTTGTTCGAATCTCAAATTTGGGGTGAATCACTATAATCCTATTCCAAACTTACCCTAAAAGTTTCGAAAGTTAATTCGCTCTAGATTTCCCGTAATTGCTCTTTTTACATAAAATTAGGTGATTTTACCCGATTCTCAAAATAAGCAAATTCTCTGAAATTGCCAAAACATAAAAATTCATCGATTTCAACATATTTACGTAATAATACATCAAAATTAATCATGGATCTTATAGATCGGACCCACCACGTCGAAGACCCACATCGAAAAAGGCCAAGGAGAAACCACAGACTGCAAATATGTGGCTGGTGCATGAATGGAAGGTGCGTGCATTTGACATTTGACGCACTTATTCACAAATCGATGGCAATCTTTCTGCATGGTTTTCCAATAATACCCTGCCCGGATAATCTGTTTGACGAGTGTTTGGTAGCCGACGTGACCACCATAAATTCCCTCGTGTGCCTCTTGGACAACTTCTATGGCTTCATCCTTATCTAAGCATCTGACGTACTCAGAACTGAACCCACGACAGTAGAGAGTATCAGCAAGGATGAAATAACGAGCTAACATGCGTTGGATCGCACGTTGCTCCTTTCTTGGCATCTCCGATGGGAATTCACTAGTCATGATAAATTCCTTGATGTCTTGGTACCAAGGCTTCTCTTTCTGAGTGGCTTGGTTTACTTGCTCAGCTAGAATGTAGGCAGGTTGATCAAGTCTGCCGATCTCGAAGGAATGACAGGATTCACTGTCTTTGAACAACAAAATGGAGTCGAGACAGGCTAGGCCATCGGCTATATGATTGTATTCCCTCTTGACATGATTGAGCTGAAATTCTTCAAAATCGCCTATGAGAGCCAAGGCAATCTTCTGGTAGGGAATCAACTTTAAATCCTTGACTTGTCATTCAGCATTAACTTGGCTGACCACAAGTAACGAATCGTCGAAGGCATGTACTCTCTTGACATTGAAGTTTTGCAGAATCTTGAGGCCTTGTATTAGAGCTTCATACTCGGCCATATTATGAGTACATTGGAAGCTAAGCTTGAGGGAATAAGGGATCATCTCCTTTTCGGGAGTGATTAACAAGATCCCAATCCCTATACCAGACATATTTCTGGCTCCATCAAAGAATAGGGTCCAGACTGGAGATTCTTGAATGCTACAGATTTGATCATCGGGAAAATCGTCCTCTACCTTGATCTCTTCTGTCAGCGGGAAATCTACCAACTGATCTGTGATGGACTGACCCTTGACTGACTTCTGAGATATATACTCTAAGTCGTACTGCATCAGGAGAACTTGCCATTTTGCAATTCGTTCGGTAAGAAAAGGTTGCTCAAGGATGTACTTGAGATGATTGAGCCTTGATAAAATTTTGATTTCTGAGGCCAACAGATAATGTCTCAGTTTCTGGAACATCCACACCAAGGCTAGACATGTCTTTTCCATCTGAGAATATTTCTCATAATCGATGAATGTCTTGCTTACGTAGTAGATGGCATGCTTTATTCGACTGCATTCCTCATATTGTGCCAAAAATCTGCCACAAGCATTCTGGTTGACGAAAATATACAAGAGAAGTGGTTTTCCAAGTTCTGGTGGCTTCAGAACGGGTGGATTGAGGAGATACTGCTTGATGCGCTCAAATGAAAGCTGACACTCCGGTCCCCACTCAAATTTCACTTCTTTTCTCAACAAGTGATTGAAGGGCTCGCATCTCATGACCAAATTGGAGATGAAGCACCAAATAGACTGAATGCACCCTTGAAGGCTCCTCAGCTCTCTAAGATTGGTAGGAGGCGGCATATTAATGATTGCCTTTGCTTTAGCAGGATCCACCTCTATGCATTTCACTGCTGACGAAATTAAACTTTCCAACACTAATTGGAGAGGCATGATTAAGGCTTTGATTCCCCTGATTCCAGATAACGTAAACTCCAACAAGATACATTCTCAGTGTACTTAATAGTATATGCTTAGCTACTACACTCAGGAACCAAACAACTACTTAGATAGAATGAATCTATTCATAGTTTACACTGTATAAAGCACAATCTACTTCAAAAAAAATGGGAAAAAGAAGAGAAAAAGTTTCTACAGCAGTCGAAATATAAATTATCCCCAGGACAAATCTAATCTGTTTTTATCACCGATCATATCAACTATACATGTCGGCCTTCACAGCAAACCCGATGAACTATCAGAGCAAATCAGTTTTACCATTCACAATATGCCTGGATCTCATCTTGTAACAAGGTAAAAGACCTCTTTACAGTAATAGTTAACAAAGATTTACTGCAGATGAAGTTTTGTTAGCAAATGAACAGAAATTTGTAGTAACTGAAATGGAAATTTATGAGGAATCAAGCATGCATACCGATATTTCAAATTTAATGTATTGAACTAAGTAGCAGATCAACCTTAAGTATTGGATCATCATAGATCATAGCAGTGGACTAATTCTGGTTGCTCAGGCATACAGGGAATCGAGTTCTCCCCTTTTTTTTGGTACCCAGCAAATCCATTCAGCTAGGTCGTGACTTGAGGGGAGGTAAGTTAACGTTGGGTTCACCTCCACAGGGAATCCAGGTCATAGATTAGAAATTACTCCAACTCTGATCTAGGCTTTGAAGACAGATGAGGTTGATGACGTGAATGGATACAACCATAGGCGGGTATAACATGCTACAAGGGGATGGGTTTAAGAGGCGAGTCGAGGGAAACGAGCTCTCTCTTTTGATCAGCTAAAGTGAATATGTCCACAATCTTCTTAAAACAAGTAGGAAGTAAAATTTCACAGATTCAAACATGAAACTACTAAAATCAATGAAATCTGATGAGTAATGACATAATGGGATTTGGGTATGTAGTCGTTCGATACAGCAGAACATGACCATTCCCTGGTGTAATCACGAGAATCGTAAATGATTGCCACAAATAAGGAAAGATAATAATGCAAGGTATGCAACCGAAAGGGAAGATGGCAATAAAATGTTAAATGCAGGGAACATACGGTGATCCAACGGATCGGATGAGGGAAAACAGCAGATACAGTATGCAACGAGGCGCAGATGCCATTAAAGTGAACTAGGTAAAAAAAAAACAAGAAAAAAAAAACAAGAGGTAATTAGGCACTATTGAGGCAGACCTACAAACGTAAAATAAATAATCAGACTAAAATCGGGAAAAACATATAAGGTAAACGACAATGTCGGAATGCCAGCATTCCATTACTATTGCACAAGGTGGATTGAGTTTGCTATATGCAATCCAATGTCACCTATGGTGCGTTAATGGGGGCCAAAATGAAAGAAATTACAAGGAAATTCAGAGAGAATGAAAGAGAGAGAGAGAGACACTCACCGTGAACCTTGCAGAAATCCAGAGGCCAAATAGGCGCTGAGAGGTGCAGCTGACAATCGATTAGGTGAATAGTGGATAGGCTGAAAAAGAACCCCCCTCTCCCCTCGACCTTCCCCTTGCGTGCCCCTTTTAAAGAGGAAGAGGAAGGGTCGGGAAGGGAAACAGTTAGGGATTGGATGGCTGAGGCCTGAAGGAAGAAGATCGAAGGGTAGATGAAGGAAGGATGCACAAGGGGTGTTGGCTGGAGATCAGCAGACGGAAGATAATGGAGGCTTCTAGAGGGAGAGAGCATGAGAGCCAGAGGAGGGAGCGGGTTCGTGAACGGGAGAAGGCCGTTGCAACCTTCCCCAATTTTTTTTTAAAAAAAAAGGGCTCCTAAAAAAAGTTTTTCTTAAAAATGGTTTTCAAAGGAGGTTTTTAGCAAAACAAGCTTCAAAGATTTTAAACTACTTGTTTTTCACATATTTTACATTTTTTTTGGTTTTTTTGTTGTTTTCTTGGTATTTTCTGTATTTTCTTGTATTTTTGAAATAAAATTCTAAAATTTACGAGAAAACAAAGGATTTTTGACATATTTTTATAAAAATTGAAAATATTTACAAAAGAAGGATTTTCTGAGAATTCAAGGCTATTTTTTTGGAAAATTCTTCAAAAAACAGGTTTTTGACCCAAAATTTGAAAAGATATTCGAGTTTTTTACCTCGAACTGAGAAATACAGAGCAGTTGATCCAAACGCACACCGGATGAGCCTTTTAGAATTTACTTGATATTTTTGTAAAATTAGTTTTAAAAATTGGATAACGAGGCTCAGATTTGGATTCCGATATTGGATCTGGATTCGAAATCGAGTCAGATATAGAAAATTGATTTGATTCTAGTAAATTTGAGAAATAAACTGGAATTTTGAGTGAGAATGACTCAATTTGCTCAGAAAATGGGGGTCAGAGGCAAAAGGGATTTTTTATAAGATTTTGAAAATTTTGGGGTGTTCACATTTACCTCTGGAATTTTCTCGATTTTTATATACTTTGAATATTTAGTTTGATGTTGTTTATATTTCTCTGCCGCATCTGCCTATTTTCGTTTCCTGTTTTTAGCTTCATCAGCATTTCTCATTTTTGTTTCATGATATTTCATTCCTTTTCAGCATTTGATCTTGTCTGTATCGACCCAATGTAACATGGTATTTGAATTTAAACCCAAATAGTTGAGCGTCAATATTTTGTAGATATTAGCATCTGTCATAAAAGACCCTGATCAGCTGATCAAAACAGGGTTCATATTTGATCTATCGTGAGGGTGGGTTCTATGCTAGCTTATTTTCTTTCCAAACCAGGGTTCGACATCATTTTATGTTTCATCTCACCTGCAAATGCACTATTTCAGCATCATCCTCTTCATCAACATCTCATAACTCATGCAATTTCTCATTTTTAGTTTATTTCATTTCATTTTTTTTCTTTTCCCTTTCCTCTTAAAGTTCTGTAACACATTTCATTTAATGGATAATTCCTTTTATCACTTATTTTTCTATATCTACAAGATTAATTTCCTATTTTTTATGCAATACTATCATCGTCATTTCTCCCGTTCTCTCTAATCCTGCGATGTGTTTCGTTTAATAGATCTTTTAGCGTCCAGTTTATAGCCTTCTATTTAGTTCAATACTACATTTGCATTGGGTTTAACGCAGTATTAGAATCACTCTCTTTGTTAAATCCCTGCCCTGTAAGACCTGCTGGCCTTCAAGTTGCAATCTACCAAAAGAGTTGATCGATGTCTTTACACTTAATAGGAAAGCATTTTGTGTATATCCCTCATCAGGAATTCTATTTTATATAGCCCCTTAGTTGGATTCGTCTATAACAATATCATGTTCTGCCTATCGTATATATCATGCTTGGGCTCCACTGTGGATCGACCCAGATTCACAGTAAGGTCTTCTATGAAATCTCATGATCATAAAAAAAAGTACTAAAGCCCGTATGCTCCAATGGCTCAAGAGCATAGCCTTGCTGGGATCACCATGGATGGGTTGGATTCACATTAAAATTGGATTGAGGAATCCCATTGGGGACTCGACAAACCATTTAGAAGTCCATGGTGATCAAAACCCAGATATCGCCATTTCCAGTTTTCCTCATCCTTGTTATCGTCGCAAAATTTTTCCCGTCTTCCCTTCCTTGCAGAAGAGAGAGGGAAATGCTTTCGCGATTCAAACTTGATCGGATTTTGGAAATTGTTTTGAAATACTCGCCTCCGTTTTGAAAATTGCAGGAAAATCCATGGGATGGGGCTCGACCTGTCGCTATGAGGTTCGACCGTTCCTGCCGCCTTTAACAGGGGTAATCGAACCAAGAACCAAAATTATGCTTGACTTAGTAAAATCATTGAAATTGTGTTATATCCTAAATGCACATAGAATTCAGGCATGTGCTATGAGAATTTTGGAAAATGTAAATTGGAAAATATGATGTATGATTAGAAAAAATTCGGAGTTGAAAAGTAGTTCTCAGGAAAAGATGGAAATCAATCTCTCAAAAAAACTCAGACGAAGAAGGTTTGAAATCTCGAGAAAGTTTATAAAGAGTTGGAAAATATTGAAGAAGTGAGAATCTCGAGAAAATCTTGAGAAAGTTTATAAGGACTTGGAAAACCATGAAGAAATGAGAATCTCAAGAAAGTTTATAAAGAGTGGGAAAATCTTGAAGAAGTGAGAATCTCGAGAAAATTTTGAGAAAGTTTATAAAGACTTAGAAAACCATGAAGAAATGAGAATTTCGGGAAAAATGGAAGGAATTCTTGAGAAAAGATGAACATTTGAAAAGGAAAGCACTTGTCGAAAAACTCGGACTTTGAGAATTTTCTTAAGAAAATGATAGAAAATTTATAAAAAACATTTTTTTGGAGAAGGAACTTCAAAACTTAGGAAATTGAATTCCTGAGAATCTTTTTATTTGAAATGTCTGAAAATCAACTTTGCTTGTTTGAGAAAGATGAGAAATTCCTTTTGAAAGCATCTTAAGAAAATAATATTTTCAAGGAAAATCACAGAAAAACTTTGATTTGGAAAATCCAACTTCGGAAATCCTCATAGTTTCCCGAGAAATCGATTCCATGAAATGAAAATCTTTTGAGAAAATCATGAGAAAAACGAATGATGCAGGTGATTTGAATGAATGAATGCACTTTGAAAAACTTTCTGAAAAATTTGTTGGAAAAATGTGGATTAAGCCAAAGTAAATCCTTCACATATTCTGACTGTGGCCATGAATATATTCAGGGTTTATTTGAGTTAATTCACAATATTTTGAAAACATTGGAAATATGAGGTACATTTTCAAGATAGCCTAAGAGTGTAGGCTCAATGTGACTGGTAGAGAGATGATGAATCTGGGTCTTGTCCATATTTCGAATAGGGCCGTAAATATGGACTCCACCGAGTTCATCAACTCTCTAAGAGTTGGTGCACGTGCCATTCGTGTTCATTCACGGTGAATTTTGAAAGATTGAGATGTATGCATCATATAATCAGGATATTGCTGAAATCAAACTATATGAGATGCGGCCTAATCTAAGCAGTAAAAGTAAATCTTATTCCAAGGTTTACATTGGATTGTTACATTGCATATCATAAAGTAAAAAAAAAAAAAAAAATGAAATGGAGCCAAGGAATCAACATCTTCTATATTTTCCTGCAAAATGAGAGTTAGTACAAGATAACCAAGGAAATGAACATATATATATAATATATACAAAGAAGAGATACATGTAGATATAGAAATACTTGAATTTATGATAAATAATATATGATAATGAAGATATATTTACAAAAAAAAGTAAAAGAAAAGAAAAATATATGTGATAACAAATGCACATGAAGGGATATATATATATATAAGTATATATACATGTATATATATATAGACATATATATACATATATACGCATACATATAGGTAGATATACATATACATAGATATATATATACATAGATATATATATATATACATATAATGAGAAAATATACATGTTTAATGGAAATTCCATATAATGGGTAAAACCAGAAAATACAGGTATATACAGTTTCTGTAGGGGATTTTACACAGCCATATTTCCCAAATTACAACATATTTCTCAACAAATTCGGGTATGGAGCTTCCCTATATATCAACAATGAAGCGTGCAAAAGATGGCAAAGAGATCATGAATGGATATGGATATATCCGTTCATGAACATAGCCGATTATCAAGAATGGGTACTCCTGCAGAAAGGGGAATGAAAACACATGGATGACACACCCATGAATAGGAATGATGGTGGATCACATTTCTGTACCATTCCCCACCAAAATGACAAAAAAAAAAAATAGAATGACATGAATTCTATACATTAACTATTACAACATGGACTTGATGACAAAAAAAAAAAAAAAATTGCAGAAATGGTATGCAGGGTATTGGCAAAACATCAAAAAAAAATTCTTTGATATGCTTCCTCCTTAAGACTCATTCAACATAAAGACAAAGACTGATTCAATCATAAGACAACACTAACTGTGGTAAATTACCATAAAATCAATACACAGAAAATATATCACAAAGCCTTAGGTTTAAACTACTTATAGAAGAGAGGCGCAACACAAGCAGCCTGCCAAAACATTCTTAACAAAACAGTAACAGAAATCTGCAAGAAAAATCTGTATAACTTCGGAGAAAAGGACTATTGAAGGCCAATAGGCCATAGCCTAAAGCATTCAGCAACCACCCACGAGTATCCAAAATCTGGAAAAAAAAAAAACGTCATCTGTTCACAAGACTTTTTCTTTTCTACACTCTGCCCTACTGAACGATGGATCATTGCAGAGAATTGCTAGTAAATGCATCATTTGAGTGATGATGAATGTAGGAACATCCAGGCCTGAAAAGAAAGAAAACTAAAAAAAAAAAAAACACATAAAGGTTGTCCCTAAACGATAACTTCCAATCTCTGCAAACAGTTCATAATTAAGCCATAAATATGATATCTTCGGCTATCATAAAGAAAACAAAGGCAGACCAAGCACTTGGAACCTTTTGAACCAATGTTACTATCATATCATCCCCTTAACAGAAAAAATTTCAACAAATAATCAACAGACTTACTGACTTCTTAGTAAGGACATTTCCAAAGCTACTACATAAAAGTTGGTTACGATCAGGCATCAAACACTATGTAAAATTTCACCAACAACTGCAGAGAAAACATGAAGACCTGATCCGAGTTGACAATTTAAGTTCAGTTCATAAACGAAATAACATATAGAAAGTGAGACGTTGATCAATGTTTCAGTTTACAGAATGAAACATGAATTCGATGGATAGAATATAGCCATTTCAAGAAATAATTTTAGACATTGAGGTTGCTGTTGATACTTTAACAATACACAGGCTGCGTTTTGGGTGAACAGGGACATGGGAAAAGGAAAATGTGAAAACACAAAAAAAACGAAATGGGAAAAAGGGGAAATACCACAGATCAAACAAGATATGGCTTACCTTGAACAAAAAAAAACGATTTCTCTTTTGGTTTTGCAACTGGGAGGCTTTTCAGAGATCACTTTTTTTTTTTTTTAAGATTCAAGATTTGGATGGCACCATTAGACTTCCTTCTGCTGTAGACAGCAAGGCTGGTGGTCTTCTGCTAAGGGATTGAAGAAGAGGCAGCAACACGCTGGGCTTTCCTGTTGTGGCTGTACTGAACAAGAGGAAGACGTGATTGGAGGTGGTCCTGCGGCAGCTGCTGAGATGCCCTGCGGCTGAAGGATGATTGCAGTCTGTTGGTGGGCTGAAGGGAAGTGCAGGAATGGACGTCTTGCTGGCTAACGTTTCCTTTTGCAGGTGGGCTGAAGAAGATAAAGACTTGGCTGGACTGAAAAGGTGGACAACAGTCGTTGGAGCCTTTTTGCTGATGGGATTGATGAAAGAGGCAGCTGTAGGTAGGTAGAAGGTTGAAGAAGGTGTAGAGGTTGTTGGATCCCCTGCGTCTTTTGCTGCTGGGAAGAAGGCCCCTGCAAAAACCCAACAAAACCAGAAAATCACAAATTTTCTCCCTCCTTTTCAATCGGTCCAGCCCCCTTTTTAAAGATTTTTCTCCTCTTTCAAAAGATCCAGCTTCCTTTCTCCTTTGAAAATCCGTTACCTTCGTTGATTTTTTTTTTAAAACCGTAGCTTTAAAGGTAGCCGTTTTCAAAAGGGCGCCTCCTGCCTTTTTTTCAAAAAAAATGTGCTTCATTTACCTAAGTTTTGGGTAAAATGAATTTTTTTTTTGAAAATATGGTTGTGGCGCCGTTTGGGTCGTTTCCTTTTACAATTTTAAGGTAAGCAAATTAATGAAAAGAAGTAAAAGAAAAAAAAAATGAATAATGAAATAAATGAGAGGCTTTTATGGAAATGCCATCTCACTCCACTTTTAAACTCCTTTTGAAAATAAAGTTTTGTTTTGTTTTTGAAAGTCTTTTATTTTCAATTGGGGTGCCACATGTGTGTGGGCCCACTAACTAAAAAAATAATAATAATAAATAAATAAATATTGAGAAATTAAGAAAAATTTGCAAATTGGTATGAACTTCGGGTGGGTCCCGCTTGAGAATAAGAAACTTACCTGAGAGTCTGAGTATGATGCTAGTTCAAAGGCGGGTCCCGCTCCATTTATTTGAAAATACGAGATAAAACATTATTTATTTTCAAGAATTTGGAAAAATTGGTTTTTCAGGGCAAAAATATGGATAAAATAAATGTAAAAAAAAAATTGTGAGGAGATTTAAATTCTTTTTTTGCAAAAAAGTTTTGAGATAAAATCTTTAAAATCAATATCCAAATATCCAGATTGTTTTTCTTGAGAAAAATTTTGTAATTCAAAGTCCTGGGGGTAAAATGGGAAAATTTGGTAATTTTGAATACCCAGGGTTTTAAAAATCAATTTGAAAAAGTTTTTAAAAAAAAATCAAATCTGGATGGACAATTTTGAAAATCAGGAGTTCTGGATCTCAAACTGACATGCTATGCAGTGAAATGATGCAATGCTATGCAAAGACATGTTCTGTGAAATGTCACTCTGAACTTGGACTTGGAAATTCTTACTTTTTGTCCAGAAAGAGGATTTTGAAATTTTGCAATTTGAAGATGTCTCTGAACCTAAATATAAAAATTTTGAGGCTTAAGAATGAAATTTAGGACTTTCTGCAAGGTTCAATCTTGGAAAATGATCATTTTGCCCTTCATTGCATCTGAAGAACTAAAATATGATGATTGAGGGCGATGTCAAGAAGGTGAGTGAAAATTTGGGGTGTTTACAGATGCCCCTCGTTGCTACTAAGCCGGCTTATGGTCGAGCTTAGTGGCAAAGAAAAACACATCAAATTTGGGCTATATATAAAAAAAATGCCCCGGTTAGAAGGATCTGACTGGGTATGAAGAAATTAGCCCGAGGAAGATGGTAGATATGAAATGGAGAAAGAAGAGGAAAGATTTGCTCTGTGAGAATGAAATTCAGGTTTTTGCCCTTAACCTGGATGGGACAGAAAATGCTTCGTATGGAATGAAGCTCAAGTTTGACCCTTAACCTGATTGGGGATTGAAATATCTTATAGAAATGAGATCCAGGTTTGTACCCTTAACCTGATTGGGCAGAAAAATGGAATGCCTCTTTTAATGAGGCCCAGGTTTCTACCCTTATCCTGATCGGGCGGAAAATGGAATACCTCATCGCAGGAGGCTGAGGTTTATACCCTTATCCTGATCGGGCGAAAAATGAATGGAATCATCGAAGGAAGAGACCATGATGAAACCTTCGGATTTTGCACAATAAATCCGACAAGGGTTTTGCAAAAGGAAAGAAAATGGGGTCCCTAAAGCTTGAAAAGGGGTTGATTTTGGGCGTCTCATTGTTGAGACTAAATAGCTTTTGAAATTGCCATTTGCGAGAAAATGATTGGTGGTTCGACCTCGAACCGAAATGGACTGTCTATGGTTGGACAGTGGGGACACAGGGAAGTGTGTGAATCTGAGAGTTCACGCTCTCAAAGAAGGGAAGGAATCAAGTCCTTAAGAGGGATTTAAAATTGGTGTCAGGATGTATCAAAGACGGATATCAAGCTCTCACTTCACGTCAGGATAGCTAAAAAATATTGTCAAAATATTAAGAATTTTGTTGTTGATGCAAAGTATTTGAAAATGATACGCATTGTTGCAAAATATTCTTTTTTTTTTACCTAAAGCATTACCTCCGAACGAGATTGACTTCGTAGGATCGAGATTTAAAATCCAAATTGCTTGCAATTGACCTTTTTCAAGGAAGCTATCAATTTCCTTGATATGAACAGGAAAGAGAATTTGATATTATGAAAGCAATTGATGAAAGGATATTGATAATAGAATTTCACAAGTCTAAAGAAGATTCTTGATAGATTTGGTAGTTTGATATCCTGGGAGCTTCTCTCATGATAGTCTTTCTGCACTCTTTTGGCTCTCTTGGGTTTTTTGCTACATTCTCCTTCATTTTGGAGATGTTCTGACTTTTTCTCTCTTTTGGGAAGGGTACGTCACAAACTCCTTCAACTTGGAGATGTTTTGATCCTTCTTTGACGATATTGGCTCATGGTGTGGGAGATCTTTGGATGATAGCTGAAATTAAATATTTTTTGGGGATTGTCGGGAGGCTCATCGCATCTGCCTTCATCTCGACGGTACTTTGGACTTTCTCTGGAAGGATCCGTCACAAACTCCATCATCTGGGAGATGTTTCAAATCTTCTTTGGCCCCGGGGGTCTACTCGCCTAATTCGCCTTCATCTTGACGACAGGTGAGAGATCCCTTTTGCGGATATTTAATTGCAGCTTAGGTGATTTGGAAGAAACAGGGCTTGGATGAATTCTCTCTTTTCCTAGCGCTCAGGATATTTCTACTGCCTCATTTTACAGGAATAATCTTTAAAATGTGCCATTGACTGCGATCAATATCAATCATCTATGGCTTTGCAAAAACATTGAATCTTCTTTTCTGACCATATCGAGGGTTTATCCTTCACCCTTTTGGTTGGCCAATAAAAAGAGTTTGAATTTTGAATCTCTTTTCGCAAAAGCTTCACTCTTTTGGAAGTAATGCTGAAGGTAAATTGAGATAGAGATTTGTGCAATAAAGATTCTGAAATCAACAAATAATTAATTTGACAAATTGACAAAATTTTCTTGAAGTCCTGGGTGAAAGAGAGCGTTTGAAGTTCGGCTCAACACATCCGTGACGAAAATTCTCCTCTCTTTTTCCCCAAAAAGAGAGACTCAGGCTTGGCCCTTACCTGAATGGGAATTTGGAAATACTCCTATCTTTTCTTAAGAGGAGGTGTTTGCAAAACGAACTTTCGAAGAGAAATTAAGCTTTCGTCAAAGCTCCCTAATATTAGGCTTCTCTTATGGAAAGGAGCCGATAATAGTGAGGTCAGAAAATTTGAGTCATGAAAGGAACGAGTCCATCACACTCTCCTTGACAAGAGGGTCCTTCATGACGGAAATGGCCTAGTGTGAAATTGGGAGGTTACAAGAAAGGCGAGTCTCCGTCGAGCCTCTCCCTTTAAAAGGGTTCCTTGTGTGAAATTGGAAATTGTTTTGCAATACGGTTCACAAAGATGCGAGTCCCTTCAAACTCTCTTTGAAAAGGGGCTAAGTGAACGAATAGGATAGCATGCAAAAAGAACGAGCTCCGTCGAACTCTCCCTAAAAAGGGTCTCTCGCAAGAGAAGTGATTGAAATTTGATATTGAGATTGATTGACCCAAAGGTCGAAATTGGAAATTGAAAATTTTGGTTGCTGAAAATTGAATGACCCGAAGTTCGAAATTGGATGACCTGACGGTCGAAATCGAGAATTGAGTGACCCGAAGGTTGAAATTGTGAATTGATTGTCTCGAAGGTCGAAATTGAGAATTGAGTGACCCGAAGGTCAAAATGGGAAATTGAGTGACCCGAAGGTCGAAAAATTGGAAATTGAATGATCTGGAGTCAAAATTGAGAATTTGGTAATTGGAATTGAGAATTGGAATTTGAAATTGAAAATTGGGTGACCCTTGTTTCAAAATTGGGAATTGACTGCTCCAAAAGATTTGAATTGAGAATTGATGGGCAAAATATCAAATTTGAGCAATTGATAGACCTTGAGGATCGAAATGACTTGGATCAACAAAGGAGAATGATGAGTGCGAATCAAAGCTCAAATAAAATATAGAGATCATGAATCGGAACTCGGATTAACAACAGAAAATGATTTGAATAAAACTCCGAGTCGGAATTCGGTTTTCCAAGATTGACTCAAAAGGTTGGATTTTGAAAATGTATCAGTTTGAACACTGGATTTTGAAATGATACCAGTTCGAGCACTGGGTTTTGCTTCAGTACCGGTGATTATCTTTTGCTTTTGAATCATTAGGAATTGTGATGGGACTGTTTGTTGAAAGTCCAATACTGACCGAATTGTTGTCAATGCGGTTGAATGCCAATGAATATGAATTGATGCACATGAATGCACAAGTGCGTGAAATGAGGAATTTGTTTATCCTGCCTGCATACAGAACAAAATTTTAAAAATGCCCCAGTGTAACTGGGAAAGAAAGTTGAATCATTATTTGAAGGAAACGGGAAGATTACAAGAGGAGACTAAATGTTTCAAGTGTAGAACTTTTTCAAGTGTCGAGCATTAATGGGATCCGGTAATTCTACCCCATCGGTGTTGATGAGCCGATATGAGTTGCGGGGTAATGCTTCTTTGACAACATAGGGACCTTCCCAATTGGGCGACCATTTGCCGCCAGGATGATGCTTGAGATAGGTTGTGGATCGAAGCACTAACTCATTGACTTTGAATCTTCTTTCGATGACAGACTTCGCATACTGCCTGGCTACTCTCTAGCGATAGGATTGAGCATGTTTTGTTGCTTTCAGCCTTCTCTCATCGAGCAAGTCTAGTTGTACCAGTCGCTGCTGCTGATATTGATCAAGAGGTAACTGTAGGAGTGACGCAAATTTCAAAGCGGGCTTCTGAACATGTAGCGGCAACACTACTTCTATTTCGTAGACCAGTTCTGATGGAGTAGCATTCGTTGGAGTGTGAATAGTGGTCCGATAGGCCCATAGTGCATCGTGGATCTTCTCATGCCAATCACGACCTGTTTCCACAGTTCACTCTAAGATACGAATTAAGATCTTGTTGGTGGCCTCTGCCTGACCATTCCCTTGAGGATAATATGGGGCAGAGAAATGATGATAAATCTTGAACTTTGAGCAGAATGTCTTCATTCTTTCGTTCTTGAAATGACTGCCATTATCTAATACAATGTCATGCGGGATGCCGAAACAGCAAAGGATGCTCTTGTGAATAAAAGAGACCACGTGTCAGCCTTCTACTGTTTGAAGAGTGATAGCTTCTACCCACTTGGAGAAATATTCTGTTGCGGCAAGAAAGTATTTGTGGCCATTTGAAGCTGAAGGAGTGATGGGGCCTACGACATCGAAGGCCCACATAGAGAATGGCCATGGAGAGACAACAGATTGCAGATATGTTGCGGGAGCATGAATAGAAGGTGCATGTATTTGGCATTGCACACACTTCTTCACATAATGATAACAATCTTGTTGCATAGTCTTCCAGTAGTAACCTGCTCTGATGATTTGCTTGACAAGGGTCTGGTAGCCGACGTGGCTGCCACAAATGCCTTCGTGTGCTTCTCGCACGACTTCTTTGGCTTCTTCTTCATCTAAACATCTGGAATACTCTAAACTGAATCCTCGATGATAGAGGACGTTGGCCAAAATGAAGTATCGAGTAGACATACGCTGGATTGCTCGCTGCTCTTTCCTTGAGAGTTTTGAAGGAAATTCACTGGTTTCTATGAAATTTTTGATGTTGTAATACCAAGGCTTCTTCCTTTGCTTAGCCTGGTTTACCTGTTCCGCTGGAAGGAAAGCAGGTTGGTCAAGTCTGCCAATTTCAAAAGAGCGACAAGATTCTTCATTTTTGAATGCCATAATGGAGCCTAAACTGGCTAGGCTATCAGCCACTTGATTAAAATCTCTCTTGATATGGAATAACTGAAATTCTTCAAACTTGCTTACAAGAGCTGAAGCAATTTTCTGATAGGGGAATAACTTCTGATCTTTCACTTGCCATTCGGCTCGGACTTGATTGACAACGAGTAATGAGTCACCGTAAGCGTGCACTCTCTTGACATTGAAGTCTAGTAAAATCTTTAGACCTTGAATCAGGGCTTCATATTCAGCCATGTTGTGGGTGCATTGAAAATCTAACTTGAGAGAAAATGGAATCATCTCCTTCTCAAGAGTGATTAATAAGATTCCAATGCCTATTCCAGCCATATTCTTAGAACCATCGAAAAATAAATTCCAGACTGGAGATTGCTGGACATTGCAAATTTGCTCATTAGAGAAGTCATCTTCGGCTTTCACCTCTTCTGCCAGAGGAAAATCTGTCAATTGATCTACAATTGCTTGGCCTTTGATTGATTGTTGTGAGACATATTCTAAGTCATACTGCATCAATAAGACTTGCCATTTTGCGACTCGTCCGCTGAGGAAAGGCTGCTCTAAGATATACTTGAGAGGATTGAGTTTAGACAAAATTTTGACTTCAGATGCCAGCAGGTAGTGTCTTAGCTTCTGACACATCCATACCAGAGCTAGGCAGGTCTTCTTTATGTGAGAGTATTTCTTTTCATAGTCTATGAAAGTTTTACTCACATAATAAATGGCGTGCTCTATCAAGTTGCCTTCTTTGTACTGCGCCAGGAATCTGCCGCATGCAACTTGATTGACTGAGATGTATAACAAAAGAGGTTTTTCCCAATTCTGGCGGCTTCAAGATAGGAGGATTGAGAAGATACTTTTTTATTCGATCGAACGATTGCTGACATTCCGGTCCCCATTTAAACTTTACTCCTTTTCTGAGTAAGTGGTTGAAGGGCTCACATCTCATCGCCAAATTGGAAATGAACCGCCGAATTGATTGCATGCGTCCCTGAAGGCTACGCAACTCTTTGAGATTTTTCAGGGGTGGAATATCAATGATAGCCTTTGCTTTGGCTGGGTCGACTTCAATTCCCTTTTTTGCTGACCAGAAAACCCAATAGTTTGCCTGATTCGACTCCAAAGACACATTTTTGCGGGTTAAGCCTTAACTTGTAAAGAATGAGTCGCTTAAACACTTGGTCAAGAGCTTCGAGGTGATCTTCTTCCTCTTTAGATTTCACGAGGATATCATCAACATATGTGTCCATGATTTTGCGCATCTGATCGTGAAAGATAACGGCCATTGCCCGTTGATATGTTGCTCCAGCGTTATTGAGCCCCAAAGGCATAACTGTATAGCAGAAAGTGCCCCAAGGCGTAGTAAAGGAAGTTTTTGATTGGTCGCGGGCGGACAACTTAATCTGGTTGTAGCCGGAATATCCATCCATGAAGGAGAACATGGCATGTCTTGCTGTGCTGTCAATCAGAAGATCAATGCTTGGCAGTGGATAGTCATCCTTCGGAGTTGCCTTGTTGAGGTCTCTGAAGTCATTGCAAATCCTGACTTTGCCACTTTTCTTTGGGACAACGACGATATTGGCTAACCAATCTGGGTAATCAATAGTTCGGATAAATCCTGCTTTAAGCAGATCTTCAAGTCCTTCTTTGACTTGTTGTTCTATTCTGGGATCCATTTTTCTCAGCTTTTGCTTAACTGGCTTTACATCTGGCTTCAAAACGAGTCGGTGTTCGACCAATTTGGGATCTAAGCCCGGCATATCTTCATATGTCCATGCGAACACTTCTTCATGTTGCTTGAGAAAATCTGTAAGTCTTTCTTTCTCTTCCGGACTTAGACTGGTACTGATCTTGAGAATCTTGGGATATTCCTCTGAGCCGATATTGACATCTTCAGTAGGATCTTGTACTAGAGCAGATGGCTCATCTTGCTTCTGAACTGAGGTGAACTCTGGTAATTCCTAAAGAGATGGATCAAATCTTGCATAATCATCTGACTGCTTTGCAACCTTGCTATCTCCTGAGCTTGCTTTGACTCGGTGAATTGATGTCGATTTCTGGAATGCCTTTGGATTGATAACGAGTTTCTTGATTGTTCGGGAAAACATTTCTGAAATTTTGGATAAGAAATTGGATTTAGAAAAATCGTTCACCATACGACAAACCATCATTTAAAAAGAATTATGCATAAAATGACATTGATTTATAAAATGAGGATATAGAGATAAAAGAGACAGATGTCATCCAGATAGACAAAGAAACTTGACATTTTATTGATTTGACTTTGATAAAAGACATTGAGACATTTATTTTGAAAGGAATAGAAAGGAAATGCAACAACGATTCTCAATGTGCCCCTTTAACAAAAACAGTCTTCTTTGGTGAGCTCCCGCCGGAAAACCCTAATCCTGCCCTATGGGGACGATGCTTTTGGATCATTGGCTCGACACGACCATCTTCATTTTTGCCCAGTCCTTTAAAGGGTTGATAACCATGCTTTAAAAGTAAATCAAATCCCTTTCTTGCTTTCATGAATTGTGGAAACAATGGATGATCTTTGACAGTGTCGTAGCAGACACGACCTCCAATCTTGAAGAACTTGGGACCTCTCCATCGAGTCATGGCTACAGTGTGCAGGGATAATTTTGATGTTGCCTTGAGTATTTCCCGACTTTCTCTAAGACTGATTTCTTCATTCTCTCTGATGCTAGGAATATCTGCAGTGAATGATGGTCGAGGGATCATAGGCTGTGGGAGCCTTTCTTCTGGGTCCTCTCCGAGCACTGTTGTAATCATTCCACCTTTGGACCATTTTACGCATTGATGCAAGGTGGAAGGCACTGCATTTGCATTATGAATCCACGTCCTTCCGAGCAACAGATTGTAGGTGGGTGGTACATTGACCACATGAAAAAGCACTGAATGCACAGAATAGTTGATGAACACTTCCAGGAATATCTTGCCTTTAGCTGTTTGACCATGGTTGTCAAACCCATAGATGGTAATAGGATCTGGAATGTATTCTTCTTCCTTAATGCCTAGCGCCTTTGCGGTCATTTCGGGACATATATTGAGGTTGCTACCTCCATCTACTAGCATATTGGGTACTGTCATTCCTCTTACCCGAACAACGATATAAAGAGCATTATTGTGAAAGGAATGAGGCTTTGGAAGGTCCTCATCCAAGAAAGTGATCGGCGCATTGGTCATGACCGAATTCACTATTTGTGCCATGTCTTCAGGAGTGGTACTAGGCTTAACTTTGATCTTTCTGAGCAGATCATCCAGTACTTGTTGATGCTTGCAGGAACTCTTGGCCAAGTCAAGAATGGAAACATTGGACAGAGCGGTCAGAGGCTTCTGAATTGAATTCTCTGACTTGTGCTTTATGATTTGATTGAGAAAATCAGGAAGTCCCTTTGACTTGGGGGATGACTTTACAGGTGCTTCAGAAATTTTTATCTTGCCGAATGTTGAAATTATGTCCATCTTTTTAGAAGCTGGAGCTGCTTGTCGAAGTACTGACACTTGATGTTGAACTTGTAGATCTTGTGCAAAACACAGCTTGATGTGTTCGTGAGGCAGGAATGGTTGTGCAGACACTACTGCTGTGGTGTGTGAAGGAAAAGGCTGCTTAAGAATGTCCATTTTTTCTTCTTCTTCTCCTTCTACCAATAAATTCTTGTCAATAAGATCCTGCACAATGTTCTTGAGAACGAAACAATTCTCAGTGCTGTGTCCCACTATTCTGTGGAACTTGCAGAATTGATCCTTCCATTTCCCCATAGGCAGAGGGAAATCGGCCAGTCTAGGCAACTTGACCATCTCTTTCGACAGCATATACTCGAGCACATCTTTGAGTGATTGGTCGAGAGGAGTGAATTTTCGGTCATAGCTCCATCCTTCATGTTTAATTTTTTCACGTTGTTTCGGCCCTTGGTCTTGCTGAGAAGGCTTGCTGTATTAAGGAGCAGGCTTTATTTTCTGATCTCTTTTATTGTTGGAATTGCCTGCGCCGTAGCAGTAATCTTTCTTCTGCCCTTTGTACTGATTTCGGCTATTGTGGTTGTTGTTGTTGTTGTTGGCAGAGAAGGTGAAGTGAGCTTTCTTCTTTTGCTCACCTTGGGGGTTATTCTTGGAAAAAGTGAAGCCTTCATAGACTCCATTCTCTACGCTCAGCTCGAGCCATTCTGCTCGCTCAGTTAATTCAATGAAGGTCCTGGATGGTGCAGTAGAGATTAATCCTCTTAATGGTTGAGAAAAGTTGTTGAGGATCAATGACAAAGCATGCCTTTCAGATATGGGATCTCTCATTTTGTTGCAGGCTGACCTCCATCTGTGAATGAAATCTCGTGCTTTTTCATTCTCATTCTGCCTCAGACTGCAGAGATGACTTAATGTCGGGAGTGCTTCTGTGTTGAACAAGAAGCGTTCAATAAATAAATTCACCACTTTATCTAATTCCTTGAGCTCGATGGGATTAATATGCTCAGCATACCATTTAGCTGCAATTCCTTCCAAGCTGCGAGAGAAACACAGGAATAGTGCTTTGTTATCTCTCTTGAATCTTGAGCACTCTGCGAAAAAAGTGGCGAGATGGGCTTTCGGATCGCCAGAACCATCGAACTTGATGAATTTTCGGGGAAGGTTTTCGAGATCGTCATCCCCTTCGAGGCCGTCATAGAAGTCCTCACTGGTGAAGACTTTCTTGCCCTTGTCGCGGGCTTGGAGATCCTTAACAACTCGGGCCATTTCCCTGAATTGTGAGTGCAGAGGTTCTTCTGTGACCTGATTCTTTGATTTGCGACTCTTCCTTTATTCTCGCCCACATTTCTGAAATGCCGGAGGCACCTCATATTCTTCCTCGGTGTCTTCCGTTGATTCTGATTCATCTTAAATTTCTTCCGGCTGAACCTGCTTCTTGGAAGACTTCTTATTCTTGTGCCCATGGAACTTTTCTCTGAATTGATTTTTCTCTGCACTAGTCCCAGCTTGTTCACTCATCATTTTATTCATCATCTTTCGGAACATGGAATACATTTGAGGGTCTATGCCATCATCCTCTTGTTGTTGATCTTGATTCACTGGATGATCCATTTCTCCTTCTGAGGCTGAGGAGTGTTGAGGTGATGTGGTTCTTCTTCCTGACCTTGTTCGAACCATCAAATGTTGCGGATGCTCTAATGTTGTTGTGGATGCTCTCTGCAGGGCAAAGACCTGATTAGATTATGAAGGAATTGGCTTTTGGAAGAAATATTTATTGAAAATATGGTAGACAATTTGAAGAAGATATCCCATTACTAGTGACTGAGTCATCGCGAGAATCACGACAATTGTGTTGTCAATTCTTTTAGCACGAGAAACAAACAACGAAAATATGCCTTGTTACCTAGGCGAGGACGTCAAACCATAATAGAAAAAGAGAGAATTTTATTGAAATGAGGAAATATGATTTTATTGATCTTGACAAAGAGGTGGAGGACAAACAATTTGCCACCATTAACGATAATCAGCAGACACTCTAGGACCAGGAAAGATTTTAAGAGAGACAAAGGAATCTCAGCCGTAGCGGGCAGAATGATATGCCCCGGACCATTGTGCGGAAGTGAGATCAAACTCTGCCATAGCTCCTGATAACAATCGGGCTTCGACGTACTGTTGTCTCTGGGAGAACTGTCGAACACATCTCTCTGGTTGGTAGTAAGTGCAGAAGAATGGTCCCAGCAACTTGAACCGCTTGCCATAAGCGTATGTGTATCTGGGAGGAGATAGTTGCCGATCAAAATAGTCCCAGACTATGTCATCTTCTTGAATGTTGTTGATCATAGACCGGTACTGTACCACTGGAAGAAGTTCTTGACCATTGTATCTGAAAGAGCTTGCTCGGGCTGGAACATGCTGGAAGAACCAGGATTGAAGTGCGTAGATGCAACCTAAAATGGATTCTCCAAGTGAAAATCGAGTCAGACCACGATACAGGAAGGCGAGCGCTGCCATGGCTATGGAGAGGCGATTGGTTTGTCGACTTCCCCATCTTCTCATAAGCTGGATTATTCTGATGTCCATGTAGTTTTGTCCATCTGGAAAGAGGGATAATCCTACAGTGCACAGGACCATTGCATTCTGAATCCTTTCTTTAGCTGTTCTGGATAGCGAACTGACTTCAACGAAGGTCCCATACTGGCGATACAACTCGAGCAGGTCAACATATTCATTTTCGTTCAACTGGATCAGGGGTCAGGATCGGCGGCCCGTCATACGAGCTAATGAATCTCAGGGGTCCAAACCCTTGACATTGATAAGGAATTGATGTTCTAACAGATCACTTGGCTGACCGGCTGGTTCTGGTAACCCCATGATTTCTGAAAGTTCATCCATTAACACGGTCATCTCTCCCCACGGGAACCAGAAGGTACATGTCCGAGGATTCCATCGCTCCGCCATTGAGTGGATCAGGTTGCCGTTGATGGTCTGCTTTTCGACGGCTGATGCCAATTCTAATCCGCACTCGCTTAAATGGTCCAGGAACATTCGAGAAAAGCTTTTGAGCCAGGAATAGTACCACCGGGGAATGAAAGTTCCGGTGCTAAGGGCTCGATGTTCAGAATGACCTTGTCGCACCTCGTAGGAGATGTGACCTTCAGGAAAGATAGGGTCGACTTGACTGGATGCCATCGAACTGAAACAGAAAAAGACTCGGAATGAGACTTAGGAAAATGTAGGAAATTTTGAAAAAAATTGTAGGCAGGATAAAATGTAGCTGGAAATTCGAGATCCAGTAGAAAGGTAGAATGGAAAATCACCTAGAGTTTTGAAAGAAATAGGATGTTTTGAAAATCATCCAGGGTTTGAGAAAATAAAGGGAAAAGATGAGAAATATGGGTATTTGAAAATATTTTTGGGAAAATGTAAGGAAATAGAGGTAACATACAAACAACCACATCCTGCACAAACATTCATGCACATACAACACTCCCAAGAAGGCTGACTTTAGATGCATTATTTTGAAAACAGCTGTAGGACCCTAATCCTAACTCTAAGTTCAGATCATCTTTGTCCAATCCAGTTATGCCGATATACCCGAATTGAAATTCGAGGTACGTGGCATATAATCTCAACTTTGGTTCTAAGGTAAGGTTTTCCAACATCCTTGAGCGCCTACCGATATACTTCGGACTGTGGCCCGCGGTACGTGGTAAGGGGGTGTTAACCCAAATAGGTGGCCCAGTTGTGAGGCTCTGTCCCGAACTAGGGTTCTGGAAGAGAGCCCAGCAACGTGAAGACCGGGTAATGATAGGTAATGGAGATTTTGAAAAATGATCACATGCAAGAAATAGATGGCTCTAAATCCTAGAGAGATAGACTTTTGAAAATCTTTGAAGAAGCATACATTGTTTGCATTCAGATCCTAAATTGAGGAGAGTTGTGTTTAGACCTAAGTCTATGTGAGCATGAAAATTTCTCCTCAATCTGGTCCTACCAAACCATGCCTAGTCTATATGCAGTCAATGTCAGCTAGGTCAGAATCTAGGCTCCTAGGTTCGCATGATATCAAAAGTAAAGAGCTGACATGTTGTGAACATAATTTCGATAATTGAACTAAGTCAAGCATAATTTAGGTCAGACAAGGACAGGTCCCATCACGGTCGCCAAACCTGTTATCGTCGCAAAAATTTTCCCGTCTTCCCTTCCTTGCGGAAGAGAGAGGGAAATGCTTTCGCGATTCAAACTTGATCGGATTTTGGAAATTGTTTTGAAATACTCGCCTCCGTTTTGAAAATTGCAGGAAAATCCATGGGATGGGGCTCGACCTGTCGGTACGAGGTTCGACCGTTCCTGCCGCCTTTAACAGGGGTAATCGAACCAAGGACCAAAATTATGCTTGACTTAGTAAAATCATTGAAATTGTGTTTTATCCTAAATGCACATAGAATTCAGGCATGTGCTATGAGAATTTTGGAAAATGTAAATTGGAAAATATGATGTATGATTAGAAAACATTCGGAGTTGAAAAGTAGTTCTCAGGAAAAGATGGAAATCAATCTCTCAGAAAAACTCAGACGAAGAAGGTTTGAAATCTTGAGAAAGTTTATAAAGAGTTGGAAAATATTGAAGAAGTGAGAATCTCGAGAAAATCTTGAGAAAGTTTATAAGGACTTGGAAAACCATGAAGAAATGAGAATCTCGAGAAAGTTTATAAAGAGTGGGAAAATCTTGAAGAAGTGAGAATCTCGAGAAAATTTTGAGAAAGTTTATAAAGACTTAGAAAACCATGAAGAAATGAGAATTTCGGGAAAAATGGAAGGAATTCTTGAGAAAAGATGAACATTTGAAAAGGAAAGCACTTGTTGGAAAACTCGGACTTTGAGAATTTTCTTAAGAAAATGTTAGAAAATTTATAAAAAACATTTTTTTGGAGAAGGAACTTCAAAACTTAGGAAATTGAATTCCTGAGAATCTTATCTTTTGAAATGTCTGAAAATCAACTTTGCTTGTTTGAGAAAGATGAGAAATTCCTTTTGAAAGCATCTTAAGAAAATAATATTTTCAAGGAAAATCACAGAAAAACTTTGATTTGGAAAATCCAACTTCGGAAATCCTCATAGTTTCTTGAGAAATCGATTCCATGAAATAAAAATCTTTTGAGAAAATCATGAGAAAAACGAATGATGCAGATGATTTGAATGGATGAATGCACTTTGAAAAACTTTCTGAAAAATTTGTTGGAAAAATGTGGATTAAGCCAAAGTAAATCCTTCACATATTCTGACTGTGGCCATGAATATATTCAGGGTTTATTTGAGTTAATTCACAATATTTTGAAAACATTGGAAATATGAGGTGCATTTTCAAGATAGCCTAAGAGTGTAGACTCAATGTGACTGGTAGAGAGATGATGAATCTGGGTCTCGTCCATATTCCGACTAGGGCCGTAAATATGGACTCCACCGAGTTCATCAACTCTCTAAGAGTTGGTGCACGTGTCATTCGTGTTCATCCACGATGAATTTTGAAAGATTGAGATGTATGCATCATATAATCAGGATATTGCTGAAATCAAACTATATGAGATGCGGCCTAATCTAAGCAGTAAAAGTAAATCTTATTCCAAGGTTTACATTGGATTGTTACATTGCATATCATAAAGTAAAAAAAAATGAAATGGAGCCAAGGAATCAACATCTTCTATATTTTCCTGCAAAATGAGAGTTAGTACAAGATAACCAAGGAAATGAACATATATATAATATATACAAAGAAGAGATACATGTAGATATAGAAATACTTGAATTTATGATAAATAATATATGATAATGAAGATATATTTAAAAAAAAAGTAAAAGAAAAGAAAAATATATGTGATAACAAATGCACATGAAGGGATATATATATATATAAGTATATATACATGTATATATATATAGACATATATATATACATATATACGAATACATATAGGTAGATATACAATAGATATACATATACATAGATATATATATATACATATAATGAGAAAATATACATGTTTAATGGAAATTCCATATAATGGGTAAAACCAGAAAATACAGGTATATACAGTTTCTGTAAGGGATTTTACACAGCCATATTTCCCAAATTACAACATATTTCTCAACAAATTCGGGTATGGAGCTTGCCTATATATCAACAATGAAGCGTGCAAAAGATGGCATAGAGATCATGAACGGATATGGATATATCCGTTCATGAACATAGCCGATTATCAAGAATGGGTACTCCTGCAGAAAGGGGAATGCAAACACATGGATGACACACCCATCAATAGGAATGATGGTGGATCACATTTCTGTACCGTTCCCCACCAAAATGACAAAAAAAAAAAAACAGAATGACATGAATTCTATACATTAACTATTACAACATGGACTTGATGACAAAAAAAAAAAATTGCAGAAATGGTATGCAGGGTATTGGCAAAACATAAAAAAAAAAATCTTTGATATGCTTCCTCCTTAAGACTCATTCAACATAAAGACAAAGACTCATTCAATCATAAGAGAACACTAACTGTGGTAAATTACCATAAAATCAATACACAGAAAATATATCACAAAGCCTTAGGTTTAAACTACTTATAGAAGAGAGGCTGTAAACACCCCAAATTTTTACCCTCATCCAATGTTTGTCCATTTCATGTGTCATTGCATATCATTGCATGCATTCGGCATATCATTTCATCGCATTGCATAGCATTGCATGCCATTACATCTCATTCTCGAGATCCAGCACTCCTATTTCAAAACATTCAATCCAGATTTGGATTTTAAAGCTTTTATTTCAAAATCAATTTCAAAACCTGGGTTTTTATTCAACACTTTGTCATTTTCCAACCCCAGGACTTTATATTTCGAAATATTTTCTCAAGAAAACAATCTGGATTCATTTCAAATTCAAATTTTGATCGATTTCAATTCACAGATGAGACCCATTGAGGTGGTGTCGCTTCTGAATTCCTCTATTCATCAAATTTCTCAAATTTTTGAAAGTTTCAGTCCGATCAGGACTCTGTCTCAGAGTCCTAATCCGGTCAGGAGTCTGGTTTTTAAGTTTGTTTTACTTCCATTTTCAGTCTTTTTCGATTATTGTCAAAATTTAGGTCATTTTACAGAGTCCAGTTAGTTCAGGACTCTATTTTAGAGTTCGATCGAGTTAGGAGTCTAACCCTGACTGTGTTTTCTGACTTATTTCATCATTTCTTGATAAAATCTTTCGAAAATTCTTTCATTTAAATTCTAAAAATTTAAAATCTTAGAGTCTTAAGAGTTCAGGACTCTAACTCGGAGTTCTAGTTCGCTTGAGACCCTATTTTCAAAGATCTTGAAGTTCAAATATCGATTTTAACCCCTTTTTCAAAGCCATTTCTAGTGTTTATTTCAAAATTTCCAAAACTCGATGTGGGCCTACTCAGTTGGCACCATATCCAGAGGAATTCTAATTCAGTTAGAACCCAATGCCATTTCAAAAATTCTAATTTTAAAATTGCTTGTGAAAATCCTTTTGAAAACTCCTTCAATTTCAAGTTTTAAAATCACTTTTTGAAAAAAAAATCAAGTAGGGCCCACTCGGGGTGGCGCCACATTTGAGAAAGTCAGGGTTAGCTTAGGCTTAGTCAGTGTCTTGGTTAGTTTTAGGAGTTTAGAAGAGTCAAAATCTATTTTGAAAACTCATTTTTAAAGTTTGGTTTTTAAATTGTTGTTTTTAGAAGTTTTAGTTAAAACTTTAAAAACCCAATATGAGAAAACGCCAAGTGGCGCCACATTTGGGGGATTCTTAGGTTTAGTTAGGGGTTAATTAGGGATTAATTAGGATAATTTAGGTCAAGGGCATATAGGTAACTCCACCCAAAAATCGCCCCCCCTTAGAGAGTCCAAAGTTTTCAAAATTGTTGATTTTTAACCTAAAAATTTATTATAAAAAGAGGCTATAGGGGGGACGATTTTCATGATTCACTTACCTTCAATTCTTGGCGCTTCTCTCTCCTCTCCAGCCCTTCCTCCATTGCAGCAACCTCAAGGTAATTATTTTCTTTAATTTTTAGTTTTTATTTAATATTTTTCATTGTTTTAAGCATGATTTAGCCATTGGCACCATCACCTTCATGGATTAAACCATGGATTCAACCTCAAGAACCATCAAGAATCAGCAAGAACGATCCAAGAAGGTGATCTAACCCTTTTGTGAGTGATTTACAGGGATTTTAATCCATTAGAATTGATTTTAATATGATTCTTTACATTATTAACCAATAAAATATATGATTTACCCTTTTTAATGGGTTAAATCTATGTTTTGAAGGTAATATCAAATTCCAGCCATTGATTCCCTGTTTTTATTTTATTTTCATGGTTTATTCATGTTTGTTTTACGTTCTATAGCATAGAAATAAGTTTTATTTACTGTTTTATGGTTTATTTTATTTATTTATATTAGTTAATGCATGGTTTGTCAAGTTTCTTAAATTTCTGTGTGTTCTAGGTTTAGAACAGTAAAGATAATGTTATTTCGGGTTGAAGTTCTCATTGTTTATTTCTAATTTTTTTATATGTGGTGCATGTATGAATTATTGAGTTACTGTAGAAAAATCAGAGGTTTTGGATCTCGGAAACCCTGTCAAAAAAATCAGACATCAAATCGGGTTTTTAAAGCTTTAAAATCGTGGTTAAAATCAAGAAGGTAACTTGCTGTTATGATATTTCTCTCATATTATATCCGATTTTAGATCTGTAAAGTGCTATGGATTCACATTGAGTAGATCTGTCTGCTTTGAAATTTTCAGATTTTTTGATCACTGTTTAGTATTTTTCCCCTTTTAGAGAATCTGTTTTTAAATTTAAAACTCGTTAGGGTTTACCAAAACCCTAATCAGAATTGTGTTAGTCATAAATCCCAAACCACAGATCAGATTCATGATCTGTAAAAAGTGAGTATTGTTATTTTTCTGTCTAATATTCACCATTAAAATTTCAGAGATTTTTGTTTAGGATTTCTATTTATGTCTGTATTTTCAATCTGAAATATCTGTTTTAATCCCTGTTAAGAGTGATATATTTTAGCTCAGATTGCCGGAAGAATTTCTACCTAACCGGAGATGATTTTTCCGATCTGTAAATTGGGAAATCTCTTTTTTTATTCTTAGTTAGTCTCTGTAAAATTTCATAAATTTCCATGGAGATTTGACCCCTGGTTCAGGTCTTGGATTGAGACTGGTTGGTGAATTAGGTCAAAAATAGCATATTTTTAGGGTTTAATGCAATTTTCGGATTAATTTAATGTCAAAAAATTATTTTTATAATTCCAATTCGACATTAGGGTTATAACAAGTGCAGGTACCAATTTTTATGGATTTTGGAATCCATTTGATGGCTGAATTAAGCAAATTGCAAAACCGGGTTCCTGAAAGATCCAAAAACACTGCTAAAATCACAGTTTTTGTGATATTGTTGGATTTTCGTGCATGAGCATATATTTTTAGGATTTAATCATGTTCATAATCATATTAGGATGCTTTAGGTTTAATTTTGTACTCATTTGATTTCATTTAGTGCATAAAACCTAAATTTTTACCAAAATCTATTTCTAAAAACCCTGATTTCAAGGCCATAGTCTTGCTATCAGGGGCAATTTGGTCATTTGACCTAAATTTCGAAATCCCTAACCTTAATTTTCATGTGTTTAAGTATGTCATATCATATTTTAGCCTAGTTTATTTGCATTTGAATTTCAAAACTTGCATTTTACCAAATATATTTCTAAAAACCTTAATTTCAAGGCCATAGTCTTGTTATTAGGGGTATTTTGGTCATTTTGACCCCAATTTCGAAATTTCATATCTTATCTTCCTTATTTATTCAATTTTATTTCATACTTTATCATTTTGATTTAATGGAATCATGGCAAAAAGGCTTATATCTAGCAAAATCCAACAATTTCCTGATATTGTTGGATAAATTTAGAAAAGCCAACATATTTTCATTAACAAAGTTTTCTAGTTTTGCAGGTACATTGAAGACTTTATTTTTCATGTATTTAAATTTCAATAGTGATGTAATTTGTAATTAAACTTTGGAATAAGAATTTACATTTCCTGCTTAGCTTAGGTTGCATTGCATATAGCTTATATTTTTTTTTATAATGTTAATTTGTGATGGATGATGATTCATGCATATTTTTATAAATTCACCATGGTCTACACGAATGGCACATGCACTAGCTTCTATGAAGTTTATAAACTTGGTGGAATTTATATTTATGGCCATAGTCAGAATGCGAATGATACCTAGATTTATGATCTTCACATTAGCCACATTCAGCCTACACTCTTAGGCTAACTTCAAAATGCACTGCATTTCTCAAAATACAAAAAGTATTTCTCAATTCCTCAAAATCATATTCATGCATTTGCCAATTCAAATCTCAATTCAAAGAAGTTCATTTCCTCAAAATCTCCCAAGTCTTATAGCAAAATCGATTTTCCCAAAAGCATTGAATTTCAAAGAATATTTCAAGTATTTCCCAAGTTCCAAATTCAAATTTTCTAAGTTAGAATTTCCATTTCAAAGTTTGAATTAAGAGAAACCAAGTCTCTCAGAATCGATTTTCACTAAATGTCAAGGATTTCTCAAAATCGATTTTTACTTCTCTCAGAAGTATATTTCAAATCCCATTTCACGATTTCTCATGTGATATCATTTCCAAGATTTACATTTTCTAAATATTTCAATCATTCAAAGCAAACATCATGTTTTCAAATGTGCATTTTTTGAAAATTCATAGCACATGCCTGATTCTATGTGCATTTAGAAATTAGAATATGATTTAGACGAGTTGAATAGAGTAGAGCATAAGATTGATCCTTGGTTCAATTACCCCTGTTAAAGGTGGCAGGAACGGTTGAACCTCGTACCGACAGGCGAGTCCCATTCTACGGAATTTTCCCGCATTTTAAAACGGAGGCGAGTTATTTTCAAAAACTTTTTAAAGGTCAGTTTGACTCGCAAAAAGTTAAAAATTTTGCGATGATAACAGGTTTGGCGACCGTGATGGGACCTGTCTTTGCCTGATCAATCTAATGCTCTACTTAGTTCAAATTGTCAAAATCGATTTCCATGGAATGTCAGCTTTTAATTTATGCTATCATGTGAACCTAGGAGCCTAGACCTGAACCCAGCTGACATGGAATACATATAGACTAGGTATGGTTTGGTAGGACCATATTGAGGAGAATTATTCATGCTCACATAGACTTAGGTCTAATACAACACTCCTCAATTTAGGAATTGTATGAAAACAATGTTTGCTTCTTCAAATATTTCAAAATTCTATCTTTTTAGGACTTAGAGCCTTCTGTTTGATTGCATGTGCTCATGTTTTTCAAAAATCACCCTACCTATATTGTCCCGGTCTTCACGTTGCTGGGCTCTCTTCCAGAACCATAGTTCGGGACAGAGCCTCACAACTGGGCCACTTATTTGGGTGAAAACCCCCCTGCCACGTACCAAGGGCCATAGTCCAACGTATATCGGCAGGTGCTCAAGGATGTTGGAAAACTTGAACCTAGAACCGGAGGAATTGATTTTATGCCACGTGCATCGAGCCTTAGCTTGAGTATATAGGCATAACTGGATTGGATACAGATGATCTGAGCCTTAGAGTTAGGATTAAGGTCCTACAGCCATTTCAAAATTTGTGCATCTAGAGTCAGCTTTTAGGGAATGCTGTATGTGCATACTTGTTTGTGCAGAATGTTATTGAATATGTTATAGTCATTTCCTTTTATTTTCCATATTTTCCCAATTTTCTAAAATACTGGACGATTTTCTCAAAATTCCCCAATCTATGTCCATGTACTGTCCATGTTTTAAAACCTTGGACGATTTTTCAAATACATCATTTTCCATTTCTCATCAAACCCTGGACGATTTTCTAAATTTCCCTTAATTTCCTTCAAAACTCCAGGTGATTTCCCATCTTTCCTGTCTTCTGAATCTCGAATTTCCTACTTTATTTTTATCTTGCCTGCATTTTCCTCAAATTTCCTGTATTTTCCCAAGTCTTATTCCAATCTTCCATGTTTTCCAGTCTGATGGCATCCAATCAGCTTGATTCAGTCTTCCCTGAGGGTCACATCTCCTACGAGGTACGACAAAGTCTTCCCGAACATCGAATCCTCAGCACCGGATTCTTCTTTCCCCGGTGGTATTATTCATGGTTCAAGAACTTCTCTCGTATGTTTCCGAACCATCTGGACGAGTGTGGATTGGAACTGGCGTCCGCAGTGGGAAAGCAGACAGTCAACGACAACTTGATCCATGCACTAGCAGAGCGGTGGAATTCGAGCACTTCTACCTTCTGGTTCCCGTGGGGCGAGATGACAGTACTGATGGATGAATTTTCAGAGATTATGGGATTGCCCGAGCCAGCCGGTCAGCCCGGAGATCCATTGGAGAAACAGTTTCTGATTAATGTCAAGGGTCTGGACCCAAAAGATGCCTTAGCTCGCATGACGGGATGCAAGTCTTGGCCTCTGATTGAAGAAGATGGAAATGAATATGTGGACCTGCTCAAAATCTACAGACAGCATGGGACATTTGTGGAAGTCGGCTCGTTGTCCAGGACAGCTCGAGAAAGAATTCAGCATGCGATGGTTCTGTGCACGGTGGGATTAGCTTTCTTTCCCGATGGACGGAATTACATGGATATCAGAATAGTTCAGCTTATGAGGAGATGGGGAAGTCGACAGACCAGCCACCTCTCAATAGCCATGGCCGCACTCGCTTTTCTATACCGAGGGTTGACTCGTTTCGCACTCGGAGAGTCGATCCTAGTCGAAGGGTGCACCTATGCCTTGCAGTCTTGGTTCCTCCGGCATGTGCCAGTCCGAGCCAGTTCATTCAGATAAAATGGTGAAAAGCTTCTTCCAGTTGCGCGATACCGGTTCTTGATCGACAACCTTCAGAAGGAAGAAGTCGTATGGGACTACTTCGATTGTCAGGAATCACCTCCCAGATACACTTATGCTTACGGCAAGCGATTCAGACTACTTGGCCTGTTTTTCTGCGCATACTATCATCCAGAGCGATGTGTCAGGCAGTTCTCTCAGAGGCAGAAGCGCGTAGAGATTCGTCCACTAGCCGGGGTTCTGCCAGAATTCGATCTCGCATCAGATCAGTGGTCCGGAGCATACCATTCTGCCAGACATGGCTGGGATTCTTTTGTCAGTCTTACTATTTTTCCTGGTCCTCGTGTGTCTTCTGATTTTGTAGAGTGGTGGAAAATTGTCTGTCCCCCTCCCCTCTGTCAAGTGTATTATTGATAAAATCATGTTTTTCCCCTCAATAAAATTCCTTTATTTTACATTTCACTTTGGTTTGACGACCTCGCCTAGGTAACAAGGCATATTTTCAGTTGTTTATCTTGCAAAGAATAGCAACACAATTGTCGTAATCCCAGCGACGACTCAATCCCTAGTAATGGGACATTATTTCAATTGTCTACCAAAATTCTCAAGAAATATTTTCCTCCAAACCAAATTTCCTTCAGAAGCCTAACCATCAGTTCTGCCCTGCAGAGAGCACCAGCAACATCCAAGAGAACATTTGTGATACCCGATGGTTCATACAAGATCCAGAAAGAAAACCGCGTCAGTTGAAGGCATCATTCAGTAGCTTCAGAAGAAGAGATGGACTCACCTCTATCAATCCAGAGTCAGGGTCACCAGGCGGATGATGGCATCGATCCCCAAATGTACGTCATGTTCAAAAAAATGATGACCAAGATGCTGGCAGAGCAAGCTGAGGTCAGTACTAAGCAAATTCAGACCAAACAGAAAGATAAGGGTCATGCCGCCAAGAATGTGAAGATCAGCAAAAAGCAGAGTCGTCACGAGGAAATATCTGATGAGTCAGAATCAGCTGACGATGCTGACAAGGAATGTGAAAATAAATATGAGTTCAAAAGGTCGACTCAGGGTCAGGGGTCGGCTTACAAATCCAAAAACCAGTCTGTTGATGACCCTACTCAGTCACAGCTAAAAGATATGATGAAAATGGTCAAAGATCTGCAGGCCCGCGACAAGGGCAAGAAAGTCTTCACCAGCGAAGACTTCTATGATGGTTTAGATGGGGACGACGATCTGGATAATCTCCCCAGAAAATTTATCAAGTTTGATGGTTCTGGCGACCCTAAGGCTCATCTCGCCATGTTTTTTGCTGAATGTTCACGATTCAAGCGTGACAATCGGGCACTCTTCCTTTGCTTCCCTCGCAGTCTGGAGGGAACGGCAGCTAAATGGTACTCGGAGCACATCAACCCCATAGAGCTGAAAGAATTCGATAAGGTGGTAAATATGTTCATTGAGCGCTTTCTGTTCAATGTTGAGGCACTCCCGACCCTCAGCCATCTCTGTGGCCTGAAACAGAGAGAAAATGAAAAAGCTAGAGACTTTATCCATCGCTGGAGGTCAGCTTGTAACAAGATGAGAGACCCCATATCAGAAGGGCATGCTTTGTCCTTGATTCTAAGCAATTTCTCCCAGCCTCTAAAAGGCCTCATCTCTACTGCACCCTCCAGATTATTTATTGAGTTAACAGAGCGGGCCGAATGGCTCGAGTTAAGCATGGAAAATGGCTTCTATGAAGGTTTCACTTTCACCAAGAACAGCGGCCAGAACGAGTCAAAGAAGAAGACTCACTTCACTAATTCTGTCAGTAATAATAAATGGAATCATCGCAAGGGGCAGAATAGAGACTTCTGTTATGGGGCAGGAGGTTCAAACAGGAATGATCAGAAAGGGAAGCCGATCCCGCAATTCAACAAGCCGCTTCAGCTGGAGCAGGGACCAAAACCCCGAGAGAAAGTGAAGCACGAAGGATGGAGCTATGAGAGGAAGTTCACTCCATTAGATCAATCACTCGAGACTGTGCTCGATTACATGTTGACCAAGGAGATGGTCAAGTTGCCAAGGCTGGCCGATCCTCCCGTTCCTATGGGAAAATTCAAAGACCAATTCTGCAAGTTCCACAGAACAGTGGGGCATAATACTGAGAACTGCTTCGTTCTGAAGAATATTGTTCAGGACCTTATTGATGAAAATCTTCTGGTAGAAGGGGCGAAAGATGAAAATATAGATATTCTAAAAGAGCCATTTCCTCGTCATTCTACAGTAGTCATCACCGAACAGTCGTTTCAACCACAGGAGCATATCAGGTCGTGCTCTAAAAATGACATGCAAGCTCAGCATCAAGTCCTGGTATTGCAGCAGGCTCGGTCCAAGACCCAGAAGATGGACCTTATTTCAGCTTTCGGCAAATTGAAAGTATCTGACAAGCCCGCTGGGATATCTCCCGAGGTAGCCAGAAGTATGCCATGGCTCCCTAAGCATCTCATTAAGTCCACCCCAAAGAAAAGCGAGACATCCACTCTAAAGCCTATTACAGCATTATCCAATGTCTCAATTTTGGAGTTAACCCAAGCTTCCGCTAAACATCAGCAAGTATTAAATAATCTGTTGCAGAAAATCAAGGTGAAACCAAGCATAACTCCGAAAGACATGGCCCACATAGTCAATCAGGCCATGACTAATGCTCTAGTTACTTTCTCCGATGAGGATCTCCCTAAGCCTCATGTGTTCCATAACAACGCCTTGTATGTTGTGGTTCGAACCAGAGGGATGACAGTTCCTTATGTGCTGATCGATGGAGGCAGCAGCCTCAATATATGTTCGGAAATGACCGCCAAAGCTTTGGGCATAAAAGAAGAAGAATACATTCCAGATCCAATCACCATTTATGGGTTCGACAATCATGGCCAAACAGCGAAAGGAAAAATATTAATAGAGATCTTCATTGACTACTCGGTCCATTCAATTCTCTTTCACGTGGTCAATGTGCCGCCCACTTCTAATCTACTTCTCGGGAGACCATGGATCCACAACACAAACGCAGTACCATCTACTCTTCATCAGTGCATCAAGTGGTCAAAAGGTGGTATAATCACGACAGTCTTAGGCGAAGATCCGGAGCAGAGGCTAGCACAGCCCATGGTTCCCAGGCCCTCTTTCACTACTGATATCCCTAGTATTAGGGGTATTGAAGAGGTCAGCTTCGAAGAGGATTCAGGAATCATGCAGATGACAGAGCAACCCGAGCATACAGTGGCTGCGACCCGATGGGAAGGTCCACAGTTCTTCAAGATTGGAGGACGAATTGATTACAACACACTTAAGGATCATCCGCTATTCTCCCAATTTATGAAAGCTAAGAAGGGATTTGATTTATTAGTGAAGCATGGCTACCAGCCTTTTCGAGGCCTAGGCAAAAATGAAGATGGTCGTCTTGAACCAGTGATTCCTTAGCACTGCCCTAAAAGAACCGGATTGGGCTTTAATGGCCGAAGATCTCAGAAAGAAACTGTTTTCATTAAGGGAGCGCATTAGAAGAATTCCTTTGTCTTTCCTTTTCTATTCTTTTGTCGGGATGATATCCCATTTCATTTTCATCATTGTCATTTTGATTAATTCTATCTTTCAATAAAGTTGCCAGTTTCCTTTGTCTATCTTGATGTCGTTTGTCTCTTTACTCCTCAATATTAAATCTTCACAAAATTGAAATCATTTTGCTCTTTCCAATTATTTTCAATAAAAGCAATTTATTTCATGATGAGCAATTTCCCTAAATCAATTTATTCTCCAATTTTCAGAATGTGTTCCCAATCTATCAAGAAGCTCGTCTTTAATCCAAAAGCCTGTTCGAAATCAGCAATAATTCATCAGGTCAGAATAAGAACAGAATGTGGTCAAACTGCAAAACAGTCAGAAGAATCCGCAGAGTTCGATTCAGCTCTTCAGGAACTGCCAGAATTTGCATCGGTTCAGAAGCAAGATGAGCTATCATCCTTAGTTCAAGATCCGACTAAGGATATCAATATCGGATCAGAAGACGATCCTAGAATTCTCAAAATTGGCAGTGGTTTGAGCCCAGGAGAGAAAGAAAGGCTCACTAATTTTCTCAAGCAGCATGAAGAAGTATTCGCATGGACTTATGAGGATATGCCAGGTTTAGATCCGAAATTGGTGGAACATCACCTCATTTTGAAACCTGAGGCGAAACCAGTCAAGCAGAAGTTGAGAAAAATGGATCCTCGAATCGAGCAACAGGTCAAGGAAGGACTTGAGGATCTGCTTAAAGCAGGATTCATTCGAGCAATTGATTACCCGGATTGGTTGGCGAATATCGTAGCAGTCCCTAAGAAGAATGGGAAAGTGCGAATCTGTATCGACTTCCGTGATCTCAATAAAGCCACTCCAAAGGATGATTATCCGCTCCCAAACATTGATCTCCTAGTCGATAGCACAGCCGGGCATGCTATGTTCTCCTTTATGGACGGATACTCCGGATATAATCAAATCAAGTTGGCCGCTCGTGACCAATCTAAAACATCCTTTACCACGCCATGGGGCACTTTCTGCTATACAGTCATGCCTTTTGGGCTCAAGAATGCTGGAGCCACTTATCAGCGTGCTATGGCCGTTATATTCCATGATCAGATGCACAAGACTATGGATGCATATGTCGATGATATTCTGGTGAAATCCAAAGAAGAGGAAGATCACATCGAAGCTCTCAATAAAGTTTTCAAGTGACTCATTCTTTACAAGCTAAGACTCAATCCACAAAAATGTGTTTTTGGAGTCGAATCAGGCAAGTTGCTAGGCTTCTTGGTCAGCAAGAAGGGAATAGAAATGGATCCCGCTAAGGCCAAAGCTATCATTGGCATGCCGCCCCCGACTAATCTCAAAGAATTGCGTAACCTTCAAGGACGCATGCAATCAATTCGGCGATTCATTTCCAATTTGGCCATGAGATGTGAGCCTTTCAATCATTTGCTCAGAAAAGGAGTGAGGTTCGAATGGGGACCAGAGTGTCAGCAGTCGTTCGAACGCATCAAGAAATATCTTCTCAATCCTCCTGTTTTAAAGCCGCCAGAATTAGGGAAACCCCTATTGCTATACATTTCAGTTAATCAAGTTGCTTGCGGCGGATTCTTGGCGCAATACGAAGAAGGCAGCTTGATAGAACATGCCATTTACTATGTGAGCAAGACCTTTATTGATTATGAGAAGAAATACTCTCAGATAGAGAAGACATGCCTAGCTCTGGTATGGATGTGTCAGAAATTGCGACATTATCTATTAACGTCTAAAGTCAAGATTCTATCTAAATTAAATCCTCTCAAGTACGTCCTTGAACAACCATTTCTCAGCGGACGAATCGCCAAATGGCAAGTCCTATTAATGCAATACGACCTGGAATATGTCTCTCAGCAATCTATCAAAGGCCAAGCAATTGCAGACCAATTAGCAGATTTTCCTCTAGCAGAGGATGTTAAAGCTGAGGATGATTTCCCCGATGAGCGGATCTGCAATATTCAACAATCCCCAATTTGGAATTTATTCTTCGACGGTTCCAAGAATATGGCAGGCATAGGAATCGGAATTCTGCTCATTACACCAGAGAAGGAGATGATTCCCTTTTCTCTTAAACTGGATTTTCAGTGCACTCATAATATGGCCGAGTATGAAGCTTTGATACAAGGTCTGAAAATTCTACAGGATTTTAATGTCAGAAGAGTGCATGCTTATGGCGATTCTTTGTTAATCGTCAATCAAGTTCTGGCCGAATGGCAAGTGAAAGATCAGAAATTACTTCCTTACCAAAAGAATGTCTCAGCTCTTGCCAACAAATTCGAAGAATTCCAACTTTTCCATATCAAGAGAGATTTCAATCAAGTTGCAGACAGTTTAGCTAATCTGGGATCCATCATGTCTTTCAAGGGTGGAGAACCTTGTCGCTCATTTGAAATTGGCAGACTTGATCAACCCGCTTTCGTCCCAGTAGAGCAGATAAACCAGGCTGAGCAAAAGAAGAAGCCCTGGTATCATGATATCAAGAATTTCATTAAAACTAGCGAATTTCCTCCAGAATTATCAAAGAGAGAGCAGCGAGCAATTCAACGCATGTCTGCTCGATATTTTATTCTTGCCAACGTCCTTTATCGTCATGGATTCAATTCTGAGTATTCCAGATGTTTGGACGAAGAAGAAGCCAAAGAAGTTGTGCAAGAAGCACATGAAGGCATTTGCGGGGGTCATGTTGGCTATCAGACTCTCGTCAAACAAATCATCCGAGCAGGATATTATTGGAGAACTATGCAACAAGATTGCTATCGTTTTGTGAAGAAGTGCATTCAATGTCAGATGCATGCGCCTTCCATTCATGTGCCGGTGACATACTTGCAATCTGTCGTCTCGCCATGGCCATTTTCCATGTGGGCTTTCGATGTTGTAGGCCCCATCACTCCTTCAGCCTCCAATGGTCATAAATATTTTCTTGCCGCAACAGAATATTTTACTAAATGGGTAGAAGCAGTCACTCTACGCACAGTAGAAGGTTGACACGTGGTTTCTTTCATCCATAAGATATCCTTTGTCGTTTCGGTATACCGCATGATATTGTGTCGGATAATGGCAGTCATTTCAAGAATGAGAGAATGAGGACATTCTGCTCAAAATTCAGAATTCATCATCATTTTTACGCTCCTTATTATCCTCAAGGGAATGGTCAGGCAGAGGCCACCAATAAGATTCTGATTCGAATCCTGGAGCGAACTTTAGAAACGGGCCGTGACTGGCATGAAAAGATTCACGATGCATTATGGGCATACAGAACCACCATTCGAACTCCAACGAATGCTACTTCGTCAGAACTTGTCTATGGAACTGAAGTAGTACTGCCTCTACATGTTCAAAAACCTGCTCTGAAATTTGCATCACTTCTAGAATTACCTCTTGATCAGTATCAGCAACAGCGACTGGTACAGCTTGATTTGCTCGATGAAAGAAGGCTCAGAGCAGCAGAGCATGCTCAATCCTATCGCCAGAGGATAGCCCGACAATATGCAAAATTTGTCATTGAGAGAAAATTTCGGGTCAATGATCTAGTGCTCAGATCAATAGCTTATCTCAGGCACCGCCCGGGTGGCAAATGGTCGCCAAATTGGGAAGGTCCTTATGTTGTCAAAGAGGCACTACCTCGCAATTCATATCGGCTCATCAATGCTGATGGAATAGAATTACCAGATCCCATCAATGCTCGACATTTGAAAAAATTCTATACTTGAACAATTCCCTATTCTTTGTAATTCTTCCAAATTTTCTTCAATAATAATCAAAATTCTTTTTCCCAGTTACACTGGGGCATTTTAAAATTTTGTTTTTATCTACAAATATCGTGTATGCAGGCAGGATAAACAAATCTCTCATTTCACGCACTTATGCATTCATGTGCATCAATTTGCATTCATTTGCATGCAATCGCATTAATAACGACCTGGTCAGTATTGAGATTTCAATTATCAATCCCATCACAATTCCTAACGGTTCAAGATTGAAAGACAATCACCAGAACTAAACCAAGATCCAGTATCCAAACTAGTACATTTTTAAACCGGTATGCATACCGGTATCCTTTCAAAATCGAGCACTCGTGTTAGTGTTCCACTGAATGGTCATGTCAGTCGACCTCTTGAGTTCAGTCTTCGTGTTGATCACTCATCAAATTCCAAAATTCCCAATTTCTAATTTCTAATTTCCAATTTCCAATTATCAATTTCCAAATTTCCAATTATCAATTTCCAAATTTCCAATTTTCAATTTCCAATTTCCAATTTCCAATTTCAAATATCAAATTTCAAAATTCCAATTTCCAAAATTTGACCCTTTTGAGTCATCCAATACCAATATCAATCATTTTCTCTTGCGAGAGACCCTTTTTATAGGGAGAGTTCGAGGGAGCTCGCTCTTTTCGCATGCTATCCAATTCGTTCACTTAGCCCCTTTTTAGGGAGAGTTTGAAGGGACTCGTGTCTTTGTGAACCGTTTGCAAAACAAAATTCCAAATTTCACACAAGGAACCCTTTTTATAGGGAGAGACTCGACGGAGACTTGCTTTCCTTGTGGCCCCCATAATTTCAGACTAGGCCATTTCATCATGAAGGACCCTCTTTTCAGGGAGAGTGTGATGAACTCGTTCCTTCATGACCAATTTACCAACCTCACCAATTCCGGCCCCCTTTCCATAAGAGAAGCCTAATGTTAGGAAGTTTTGACGAAAGCTTAATTTCTCTTCGAAAGTTCGTTTTGCAAACACCTCCTCTTCAGGGAAGAGAGGAGTAATTCCCAATTCTAACTTCTGAATCTTCTCCTTTGGGGAAAGGAGAAGAGAATTTTTGTCATGGATGTGTTGCGTTGTGCTTCAAATGCTCGCTTTCACAAAAGGATTTCAAGAAAGTTTTGCCAATTTGTCATTAAATATTTGTTGATTTCAAAAATCTTTATTGCACAAAATTATTACCTCAGAATACCCTCAGTATTACTTCCAAAAGGACAAAGCTTTCGCGAAAAAGGATTCAAAGTTCAAAATTTTTCTATTGGCCAACCAAAAGGATGAAGAATAAATCCGCGATATGGCCAGTAAAGAAAACTCAATGTTGTTGCAAAGCCATAAGTGATTGATATTGATCGCAGTCAATGGCACATTTTTAAAGACCATTCTTGAAAAATAAAGCAGTCGAAATATCCTGGGTGATACAGAAAAATCCACTCAATTTTCATATCTCCTCAATCACCTAAGCTGCAATTAAATATCTGCAAAAGGGATCTCTCAATTGTCGTCAAGATGAAGGCGAATTAAGCGAGTCGACCCCCGGGGCCAAAGAAGATTTGGATCATCTCCAAGATGACGGAGTTTGTGACGGATCCTTCCAGGGAAAGTTCAGATCACCGTCGAGATGAAGGCGAGTGTGATGAGCCTACCGACAAACCCTAAAAGATATTTAATTTCTGCTATCATCAAGAGATTCTCAACCAAAGAGCCAATAATCATCATGATAACCCCTGAGAGAAAAGAAGGATCGGAACATCTCCGAGATGAAGGAGTTTGTGACGTACCCTTCCAAAAAAAAAAAAGACAGAGAGAGACAAGTCAGGACATCTCCAAAATGATGAATGATGTAATTCCCGAAAAATCCAAGAGAGCTCCAATTCTGTCAAAAAGAGTGCAGAAAGATCATCATGAGAAAAGAATCCCAGGATATCAGACTGCCAAGAATCTTCTTTAATTTTGTGAAATTCTTTTATCAATATTCTTTCAACAATAGCCCTCGCAATATCAAGAATACTTTCTTTTCCGTCCATATCAAGGAAATTGATAGCTTCCTTGAAAGAAAGTCAATTGCAAGCAATTTGAATTTGAATCTTGATTCTACGGAGTTAAGCCCAGTCGGAGGTAATACTTCAGGTAGAAAAGAGGGAATACTTTCAAAACAATGTGCATCATTTTCAATTATTTTGAATCAACAACAATTTTCAATATTTTGGCAATATTTTCTAGCTATCCTGGCATGAAACAAGAGCTTGAGGTTCATCTTTGGTGCATCCTGACATCAGTTGTTATCCCTTTTTTAGGACTTGATAACGGGAGTTTTCAAGATTCCTTCCCTTCTATTGGTATAATCTGAGCGCACAGGCTCTCAGATTCGCACACTTCCCTGTGTCCCCACTGTCCCACCATAGACAGTTCAATTTCGGCTTGAGGTTAAGCCACCAATTTCAGCAAAAGGCAATTTCAAAAGTTAATTAGTCTCAGCAATGAGGCGCCCAAAATCAATCCCTTTTCAAACTTTAGGGACCCCAATTTCCTTCCTTTTGCAAAACCCCTATAGGACTCATTGTGCGGAAATCCGAAGGTTCCATCATGGTCTCTTCTTTCGAGGATTCCATCCATTTTCTGCCCAATCAGGTTAAGGGTATAAACCTGAGCCTCCTTTGATGAGGTATTCCATTTTCTGCCCAATCAGGTTAAGGGTATAAACCTGGGTCTCCTTTGATGAGGTATTTCATTTTCTGCCCAATCAGGTTAAGGGTATAAACCTGAGCCTCCTTTGATGAGGTATTCCATTTTCTGCCTAATCAGGTTAAGGGTATAAACCTGAGCCTCCTTTGATGAGGTATTTCATTTTCTGCCCAATCAGGTTAAGGGTATAAACCTGAGCCTCATTTGATGAGGTATTCCATTTTCTGCCCAATCAGGTTAAGGGTATAAACCTGAGCCTCCTTTGATGAGGTATTCCATTTTCTGCCCAATCAGGTTAAGGGTATAAACCTGAGCCTCATTTGATGAGGTATTTCATTTTCTGACCGATCAGGATAAGGGTATAAACCTGAGCCTCCTTTGATGAGGTATTACATTTTTCACCCAATCAGGTCAAGGGTACAAGCCTGAGCCTCTTTTGATGAGGTATTTCATTTTCAACCCGGTCAGGTTAAGGGTTAAGCCTGAGCTTCGTTTCTACACGAGGTATTTTCTGTCCCATCCAGGTTAAGGGCAAAACCTGAATCTCACTTCATTTTGAAATAAAATTTTCTTCTTATTCTCCATTTCATATCTATCATCATCACTTGAACTAATTCTTTCATACCCAGTCAGATTCATCTAACTGGGGAATTTTTATAATCCAAATTTGGTGTGTTTTCTTTGCCACTAAGCTCGACTTTCAACCGGCTTAGCAGCAAAGAGGGGCATCTGTAAACACCCCAAATTTTTACCCTCATCCAATGTTTGTCCATTTCATGTGTCATTGCATATCATTGCATGCATTCGGCATATCATTTCATCGCATTGCATAGCATTGCATGCCATTACATCTCATTCTCGAGATTCAGCACTCCTATTTCAAAACATTCAATCCAGATTTGGATTTTAAAGCTTTTATTTCAAAATCAATTTCAAAACCTGGGTTTTTATTCAACACTCTGTCATTTTTCAACCCCAGGACTTTATATTTCGAAATATTTTCTCAAGAAAACAATCTGGATTCATTTCAAATTCAAATTTTGATCGATTTCAATTCACAGATAAGACCCATTGAGGTGGTGTCGCTTCTGAATTCCTCTATTCATCAAATTTCTCAAATTTTTGAAAGTTTCAGTCTGATCAGGACTCTGTCTCAGAGTCCTAATCCGGTCAGGAGTCTGGTTTTTAAGTCTGTTTTACTTCCATTTTCAGTCTTTTTCGATTATTGTCAAAATTTAGGTCATTTTACAGAGTCCAGTTAGTTCAGGACTCTATTTTAGAGTTCGGTCGAGTTAGGAGTCTAACCCTGACTGTGTTTTCTGACTTATTTCATCATTTCTTGATAAAATCTTTCGAAAATTCTTTCATTTAAATTCTAAAAATTTAAAATCTCAGAGTCTTAAGAGTTCAGGACTCTAACTCGGAGTTCTAGTTCGCTTGAGACCATATTTTCAAAGATCTTGAAGTTCAAATATCGATTTTAACCCCTTTTTCAAAGCCATTTCCAGTGTTTATTTCAAAATTTCCAAAACTCGATGTGGGCCCACTCAGTTGGCACCATATCCAGAGGAATTCTAATTCAGTTAGAACCCTATGCCATTTCAAAAATTCTAATTTTAAAATTGCTTTTGAAAATCCTTTTGAAAACTCCTTCAATTTCAAGTTTTAAAATCACTTTTTGAAAAAAAAATCAAGTAGGGCCCACTCGGGGTGGCGCCACATTTGAGAAAGTCAGGGTTAGCTTAGGCTTAGTCAGTGTCTTGGTTAGTTTTAGGAGTTTAGAAGAGTCAAAATCTATTTTGAAAACTCATTTTTAAAGTTTGGTTTTTAAATTGTTGTTTTTAGAAGTTTAAGTTAAAACTTTAAAAACCCAATATGAGAAAACGCCAAGTGGCGCCACATTTGGGGGATTCTTAGGTTTAGTTAGAGGTTAATTAGGGATTAATTAGGATAATTTAGGTCAAGGGCATATAGGTAACTCCACCCAAAAATCGCCCCCCCTTAGAGAGTCCAAAGTTTTCAAAATTGTTGATTTTTAACCTAAAAATTTATTATAAAAAGAGGCTATAGGGGGGACGATTTTCATGATTCACTTACCTTCAATTCTTGGAGCTTCTCTCTCCTCTCCAGCCCTTCCTCCATTGCAGCAACCTTAAGGTAATTATTTTCTTAAATTTTTAGTTTTTATTTAATATTTTTCATTGTTTTAAGCATGATTTAGCCATTGGCACCATCACCTTCACGGATTAAACCATGGATTCAACCTCAAGAACCATCAAGAATCAGCAAGAACGATCCAAGAAGGTGATCTAACCCTTTTGTGGGTGATTTACATGGATTTTAATCCATTAGAATTGATTTTAATATGATTCTTTACATTATTAACCAATAAAATATATGATTTACCCTTTTTAATGGGTTAAATCTATGTTTTGAAGGTAATATCAAATTCCAGCCATTGATTCCCTGTTTTTATTTTATTTTCATGGTTTATTCATGTTTGTTTTACGTTCTATAGCATAGAAATAAGTTTTATTTACTGTTTTATGGTTTATTTTATTTATTTACATTAGTTAATGCATGGTTTGTCAAGTTTCTTAAATTTCTGTGTGTTCTAGGTTTAGAACAGTAAAGATAATGTTATTTCGGGTTGAAGTTCTCATTGTTTATTTCTAATTTTTTTATATGTGGTGCATGCATGAGTTATTGAGTTACTGTAGAAAAATCAGAGGTTTTGGATCTCGGAAACCCTGTCAAAAAAATCAGACATCAAATCGGGTTTTTAAAGCTTTAAAATCGTGGTTAAAATCAAGAAGGTAACTTGATGTTATGATATTTCTCTCATATTATATCCGAGTTTAGATCTGTAAAGTGCTATGGATTTACATTGAGTAGATCTGTCTGCTTTGAAATTTTCAGATTTTTTTATCACTGTTTAGTATTTTTCCTCTTTTAGAGAATCTGTTTTTAAATTTAAAACTCGTTAGGGTTTACCAAAACCCTAATCAGAATTGTGTTAGTCATAAATCCCAAACCACAGATCAGATTCATGATCTATAAAAAGTGAGTATTGTTATTTTTCTGTCTAATGTTCACCATTAAAATTTCAGAGATTTTTGTTTAGGATTTATATTTATGTATGTATTTTCAATCTGGAATATCTGTTTTAATCCCTGTTAAGAGTGATATATTTTAGCTCAGATTGCCGGAAGGGTTTCTACCTAACCGGAGATGATTTTTCCGATCTGTAAATTGGGAAATCTATGTTTTTATTCTTAGTTAGTCTCTGTAAAATTTCATAAATTTCCATGGAGATTTGACCCCTGGTTCAGGTCTTGAATTGAGACTAGTTGGTGAATTAGGTCAAAAATAGCATATTTTTAGGGTTTAATGTAATTTTCGGATTAATTTAATGTCAAAAAATTATTTTTATAATTCCAATTCGACATTAGGGTTATAACAAGTGCAGGTACCAATTTTTATGGATTTTAGAATCCATTTGATGGCTGAATTAAGCAAATTGCAAAACCGGGTTCCTGAAAGATCCAAAAACACTGCTAAAATCACAGTTTTTGTGATATTGTTGGATTTTCATGCATGAGCATATATTTTTAGGATTTAATCATGTTCATAATCATATTAAGATGTTTTAGGTTTAATTTTGTACTCATTTGATTTCATTTAGTGCATAAAACCTAAGTTTTTACCAAAATCTATTTCTAAAAACCCTGATTTCAAGGCCATAGTCTTGCTATCAGGGGCAATTTGGTCATTTCACCTAAATTTCGAAATCCCTAACCTTAATTTTCATGTGTTTAAGTATGTCATATCATATTTTAGCCTAGTTTATTTGCATTTGAATTTCAAAACTTGCATTTTACCAAATATATTTCTAAAAACCCTAATTTCAAGGCCATAGTCTTGTTATTAGGGGTATTTTGGTCATTTTGACCCCAATTTCGAAATTTCATATCTTATCTTTCTTATTTATTCAATTTTATTTCATACTTTAGCATTTTGATTTAATAGAATCATGGCAAAAAGGCTTATATCTAGCAAAATCCAACAATTTCCTGATATTGTTGGATAAATTTAGAAAAGCCAACATATTTTCATTAACAAAGTTTTCTAGTTTTGCAGGTACATTGAAGACTTTATTTTTCATGTATTTAAATTTCAATAGTGATGTAATTTGTAATTAAACTTTGGAATAAGAATTTACATTTCCTGCTTAGCTTAGGTTGCATTGCATATAGCTTATATTTTTTTTTATAATGTTAATGTGTGATGAATGATGATTCATGCATATTTTTATAAATTCACCATGGTCTACACGAATGGCACATGCACTAGCTTCTATGAAGTTTATAAACTTGGTGGAATTTATATTTATGGCCATAGTCAGAATGTGAATGATACCTAGATTTATGATCTTCACATTAGCCACATTCAGCCTACACTCTTAGGCTAACTTCAAAATGCACTTCATTTCTCAAAATACAAAAAGTATTTCTCAATTCCTCAAAATCATATTCATGCATTTGCCAATTCCAATTCAAATCTCAATTCAAAGAAGTTCATTTCCTCAAAATCTCCCAAGTCTTATAGCAAAATCGATTTTCCCAAAAGCATTGAATTTCAAAGAATATTTCAAGTATTTCCCAAGTTCCAAATTCAAATTTTCTAAGTTAGAATTTTCATTTCAAAGTTTGAATTAAGAGAAACTAAGTCTCTCAGAATCGATTTTCACTAAATGTCAAGGATTTCTCAAAATCGATTTTTACTTCTCTCAGAAGTATATTTCAAATCCCATTTCACGATTTCTCATGTGATATCATTTCCAAGATTTACATTTTCTAAATATTTCAATCATTCAAAGCAAACATCATGTTTTCAAATGTGCATTTTCTGAAAATTCATAGCACATGCCTGATTCTATGTGCATTTAGAAATTAGAATATGATTTAGATAAGTTGAATAGAGTAGAGCATAAGATTGATCCTTGGTTCAATTACCCCTGTTAAAGGTGGCAGGAACGGTTGAACCTCGTACCGACAGGCAAGTCCCATTCTACGGAATTTTCCCGCATTTTAAAACGGAGGCGAGTTATTTTCAAAAACTTTTCAAATGTCAGTTTGACTCGCAAAAAGTTAAAAATTTTGCGATGATAACAGAGGCGCAACACAAGCAGCCTGCCAAAACATTCTTAACAAAACAGTAACAGAAATCTGCAAGAAAAATCTGTATAACTTCGGAGAAAAGGACTATTGAAGGCCAATAGGCCGTAGCCTAAAGCATTCTGCAACCACCCACGAGTATCCAAAATCTGGAAAAAAAAAAAACGTCATCTGTTCACAAGACTTTTTCTTTTCTACACTCTGCCCTATTGAACGATGGATCATTGCAGAGAATTGCTAGTAAATGCATCATTTGAGTGATGATGAATGTAGGAACATCCAGGCCTGAAAAGAAAGAAAACTAAAAAAAAAAAAACACATAAAGGTTGTCCCTAAACGATAACTTCCAATCTCTGCAAACAGTTCATAATTAAGCCATCAATATGATATCTTTGGCTTTCATAAAGAAAACAAAGGCAGACCAAGCACTTGGAACCTTTTGAACCAATGTTACTATCATATCATCCCCTTAACAGAAAAATTTTCAACAAATAATCAACAAACTTGCTGACTTCTCAGTAAGAACATTTCCAAAGCTACTATATAAAAGTTGGTTACGATCAGGCATCAAACACTATGTAAAATTTCACCAACAACTGCAGAGAAAACATGAAGACCTGATCCGAGTTGACAATTTCAGTCCAGTTCAGAAACGAAATAACATATAGAAAGTGAGACGTTGATCAATGTTTCAGTTTACACAATGAAACATGAATTCGATGGATACAATATAGCCATTTCAAGAAATAATTTTAGACATTGAGGTTGTTGTTGATAATTTAATAATACACCAGCTGCATTTTGGGTGAACAGGGACATGGGAAAAGGAAAATGTGAAAACACAAAAAAAACGAAATGGGAAAAAGGGGAAATACCACAGATCAAACAAGATATGGCTTACCTTGAACAAAGAAAAACGATTTCTCTTTTGGTTTTGCAACTGGGAGGCTTTTCAGAGATCACTTTTTTTTTTTTTAAGATTCAAGATTTGGATGGCACCATTAGACTTCCTTCTGCTGTAGACAGCAAGGCTGGTGGTCTTCTGCTAAGGGATTGAAGAAGAGGCAGCAACACGCTGGGCTTTCCTGTTGTGGCTGTACTGAACAAGAGGAAGACGTGATTGGAGGTGGTCCTGCGGCAGCTGCTGAGATGCCCTGCGGCTGAAGGATGATTGCAGTCTGTTGGTGGGCTGAAGGGAAGTGCAGGAATGGACGTCTTGCTGGCTAACGTTTCCTTTTGCAGGTGGGCTGAAGAAGATGAAGACTTGGCTGGACTGAAAAAGGTGGACAGCAGTCGTTGGAGCCTTTTTGCTGATTGGATTGATGAAAGAGGCAGCTGCAGGTAGGTAGAAGGTTGAAGAAGGTGTAGAGGTTGTTGGATCCCCTGCGTCTTTTGCTGCTGGGAAGAAGGCCCCTGCAAAAACCCAACAAAACCAGAAAATCACAAATTTTCTCCCTCCTTTTCAATCGGTCCAGCCCCCTTTTTAAAGATTTTCCTCCTCTTTCAAAAGATCCAGCTTCCTTTCCCCTTTGAAAATCCATTACCTTTGTTGAAAATTTTCTTAAAACTGTAGCTTTAAAGGTAGCCGTTTTCAAAAGGGCGCCTCCTGCCTTTTTTTCAAAAAAAATGTCCTTCATTTACCTAAGTTTTGGGTAAAATGAATTTTGTTTTTTGAAAATATGGCTGTGGCGCCATTTGGGCCGTTTCCTTTTACAATTTTAAGGTAAGAAAATTAATGAAAAGAAGTAAAAGAAATAAAAAAAAAAATGAATAATGAAATAAATGAGAGGCTTTTATGGAAATGCCATCTCACTCCACTTTTAAAATCCTTTTGAAAATAAAGTTTTGTTTTGTTTTTGAAAGTCTTTTATTTTCAATTGGGGTGCCACATGTGTGTGAGCCCACTAACTAAATAATAATAATAATAATAATAATAAATAAATAAATATTGAGAAATTAAGAAAAATTTGCAAATTGGTATGAACTTCAGGTGGGTCCCGCTTGAGAATAAGAAACTTACCTGGGAGTCTGAGTATGATGCTAGTTCAAAGGCGGGTCTCGCTCCATTTATTTGAAAATACGAGATAAAACATTATTTATTTTCAAGAATTTTGAAAAATTGGTTTTTCAGGGCAAAAATATGGATAAAATAAATGTAAAAAAAAATTTGTGAGGAGATTTAAAATCTTTTTTTGCAAAAAGTTTTGAGATAAAATCTTTAAAATCAATATCCAAATATCCAGATTGTTTTTCTTGAGAAAAATTTTGTAATTCAAAGTCCTGGGGGTAAAATGGAAAAATTTGGTAATTTTGAATACCCAGGGTTTTAAAAATCAATTTGAAAAAGTTTTTAAAAAAAAATCAAATCTGGATGGACAATTTTGAAAATCAGGAGTTCTGGATCTCAAACTAACGTGCTATGCAGTGAAATGATGCAATGCTATGCAAAGACATGTTCTGTGAAATGTCACTCTGAACTTGGACTTGGAAATTCTAACTTTTTGTCCAGAAAGAGGATTTTGAAATTTTGCAATTTGAAGATGTCTCTGAACCTAAATATAAAAATTTTGAGGCTCAAGAATGAAATTTAGGACTTTCTGCAAGGTTCAATCTTGGGAAATGACCATTTTGCCCTTCATTGCATCTGAAGAACTAAAATATGATGATTGAGGGCGATGTCAAGAAGGTGAGTGAAAATTTAGGGTGTTTACAATCCTCTCTAGAAAGAATGTCTAGAGGAACAGGGGATTGTTAAAGGTTATTTGTTTCATCCTCCTATTGCAATAACATGCTGGCCCTCGGTGTTATCACTATGATGGTCATTTATATTCTTATGTAAAATCCCATGAATGAACAGTATACTGGTTAAAACATGTTTCAGATTCTGTGGTTTTACTGAGTTTGCTTGGTTGTTTTCATGTGGAAGATCCCACCACAATCGTAGGTCATGGCATAGTTTGGTTACATGGTCAATTTCGCAGGTGACTTGAGTTTCATGCGGTGTAATTACTCTCTGCTATGTGATAAACATTGCTTCTGTTCTAATATTTTCAAGATAAAGAGCCTATCTTCAAATCGTGAGGGATTTCAGTGACTATCGTATGCAATAAATAGTCAGGGTAATGTTGCCATACCTGGCTACTAACTGAAAATTGTTTTGGTTATTTGCTAAGCATCCAGTCTGCCTTTGAAAACACTGTTACTTCCTCTTTGTGGACATTGCTGGTTCAGAAATGGATTGCTGGACTTCTTAACGTGAATCTTACTGTGAAGTTTAGTGTTGTTGCATTTGAGGTCGATTTTGCTATTGAATTGATCTCCTGGAAGTGTCCAAAGAATTGCCTTGTGATCTACTCAAACTGATGCTAGTAGAGCTATGTATACAGTTGGATGGTAATTGTTATGGGGATGATGCAAATAGGCTTCAACGTCACATCCGGTTCCAGGTTGTCTGTGTTTTGTTTTCTGCAGCTTCTGACTTGGTCCCTCACCCACCTGCTGCGATTCATACATCAACACCAGTCATACCCGATCCCCATTCTCATTCAGCAGATTTTGGTTGTAGTAACATTATTTGTTTTGATTCAGCAATCCATCATCATATCATTTTTTTTACTCCATATAGTCTTTACTTGTCTTCTTTTAGTATGGTTTCTTTTTTGTTCAGCATAGTCCTCTGTAACCTTGAGTGATGGGGTTTCATAGGGCTAGATGATTTAATCTCTTAGTATTACCTGAATCATTCTTGTCATATTGGAAGTATTGCATCATTTAAATATTTAGATCAAAGTAGCCATCATATGTCGGTTGCTGCATTGTTTTCATTCCCACAGCACCATCTCATTCTCCATCACTTTGCATATGTTCATTTTCAGCATTTACAACAATATACATACATTTGCTACCTGCTGCACCCACCTCATATCATGCACATTTTCTGCAGAATGCACTATTCACACCTCCACTTAGCCCCACAGTAATGTGCATTTTCCTTCAAAATGCACTATTCACCACCTTTGCACCTGTCATACACAAACACCATTTAATAAAAGTTTTCCTCATGCCATGCAATGGAAAATTTTATCCTGAGGCTAATGATTCTGATTATAATGTTGGGATAGATTTACCTCTTGAGTATGTGGAATTATCATATAGGTCAGAAACTGGAGGCATCAGGCTTAGAGAGGACATCCACAATGCATCTGGATATCAGTTTCTTATACAGTTTGCTCTCGTGTTATCTTCATTACAAAAATTGCACTCTGTTGATTGCAAGTTAGCCTTCGATGGAACCTATGGTTTTATTTTGTCCACCTATGACCGTGTTGTAGCTGGTTACTTTTTCAACACCCATTCAATTCTCACACCTACTCAGCATATTTTCTGAGTTCTTATTGTTGTACCTATGTCACATTCTCATATAGGCATCCCTTCAACTCCATAACCTCACAACATATCGATTTTCCCTTTTGCACCCCCACCATACCTGCATTATATTTATATTTTCTTCACATATATGCACTACTGCATTCGTTGCCTTCACAACTACATTTTACACTCTCATCATCTATCCCACTTATTGCATTAGGTATCACATCAGTTTCATATCCAGCCTTAGCCATTTCATTTCCCATATTTTCTTTGTTATTTCACAGCATCATATGCCTCCACGTCCATCACTTACACTCCCATTCCAGCATGTACAATTACATTGCGTACAGTATCCCTCACATCTCATTCCATTTGCTACCGGTCACTATCCTATCATTTATATGTACACTACTACACCACCTCAACCCTCACTCAATCATGAGTTTTTACAGTAAGCTCATGGTTGTTGTAATTTACATTTTCCAGCGATCCAAGGATTGCTCATGCTGGCAGCATTATGAGCACTCTCTATAGCTGATATCCTCTCTCAACATCTCATTACATTATACCTACTGCTACAACTACACTGCATTCCACTTAGCCATTTACATATCTTACATAGGCTGATACAGTCTTCTTATGCATCACCCTTGTGCAAGCATACATGTGCACTCTCCTCTTAGTTTATGCATAGTATATAGGAATCATTTATATCCTTTTCTATTGGTTTATGTAACATATATGTATTTTTCTATCAATTCATGCATGATGCTTCAGTATTACATGTATATTTCCTTAATTAACTCATGTACGATATTTAGGTATTGTATATACACTTTCCCATTGATTTAGTGTATGATATACGCATTGTCACATCCAATTTTTCATGCCACTCATGCATTCCAGATATACATACTCTCATTTAGCTCTTAGATATGTACATATGTATGCTAGTTCTTCCAATATGATATTCCTTTTTATATTGCTTGTACTAACTCATCTTTCGCAGGAATGCATCTAAAATTCAGACTTCTTTTCTTAGATTAAGAACTTTGATATTGTCAAATTCTATTTTTAATAATGTAATAGTTAGATATCAATGAGAAACTTTACATTCCTGTACTAGATTAGAATGTATGAGCATGCATTTTTCACAAAACTATTTATTTCATGTCATTCTTCTTTTATTTCTAAAAATCCACAATGGTGAAACACGAATGGCACGTGCACCATTCTAATAAAAGGTGATTAAACCCTAAGTTGACGATTTACATCAATGGCCATAGTCAGACTGTGAACAAACCTTAGGATTTTCATCTTTTATGGAATAACATCAGATCCATACTAGATCTCCTTCAAAAATCATCATATTTTCAAATATTTTCTTCCTTTATTAAAGTTTAATTTAAAATTAGCTCAAAATATATATCAATGACCATAGTCAGGATATATTGAAAGTTAATTTCATTTTAAACTCTATAAAGGCACCAAAATGTATTTTATTCTTCACTAGAATTTAAATATGATTACTATATAATTCATTCAATGACCATAGTCAGGGATGTATTATATCTTCAATCTTATTTTAATTCATTTTAAGAATGAAATATGCTTTTCAAATCCAAATTCAAATTCTTTAATTCATTTCATCATTTAGGATAGAATTACATCATATTTTAAAAAAAATCTTTTTATTTCAAAATCCAAGTGATTTTTGAGATAATTCTTCAAATATCTTCCTCATTTCTCAAATCAATTCTTATTTATAAATTCAAATTCAATTCTATCTCATTTCAAGATTCAAAATTCAATTTCAAAGTCTAATTTGACTTTGAAATTTCAAATTCATTTTTATATTCAAAATTCCATTTCCAATTCAAAACAAATTTCAAAGTTCAATTCAACTTTGGAATTCTAAATTCATTTTCAGGATTCAATTTCAAATTCAATTTAACATCTCAAATCAAATTTCAAAGTTCAAACTTTGAAATTCCCAGATTCATCTCCTGATTTCAAAACTCAAGCTTTAAATCAAGTTTATCCTTTGTTTTTCAAAATCTCCAAAGTTCTATCTAAAGATTGAGTTTTGATTCTCAATTCAATTCATTTATTCAAAATCAAAGTTTTGAGATTAATTCTAAATCTCAAAATTTCGATCTTCCCTAAAATCAAATCCACTTTCGAATCCAATCAGGATTTCTCAAATCATCCAAATCCATCTTCAAAATCCCGTTCGGATTTTCAGAATCCAAATCCATCTTGGGTTCTGGATTTAGAACCCAACCCCATTTTGGATTCCAGACTTCAGATCCAAATTCCATTTATGATTCCAGATTTCGGATTCAACTCCATTTTGGATTCTAGACTTTGGATCCAAACTCCATTTAGGATTCCAGATTTCAGATTAACCCCATTTTGGATTCCAGACTTCGGATCCAAATTCCATTTATGATTCCAGATTTCGGATTCAGTTCCATCTTGGATGATAGATTTTTGATCAAAATTCCATCCTAGATTTCAAATCTAGTCCCATTTTCAATTCTTATTTATAATTTCAAATCTATTTCTCAAGTCTAAGTTTAAATGCAATTCCTGTTTCAGGTTCTGAATTCTAATTTTTTTTCCTGTTTCAAAATTGATTCTTGAAAATCGATCCAAATTCAAAATCCATTATGACTTTGAAAACTCATTCTTATTTCACTTCTAAATTCCTTTTCTCTTCATCTGCAAGCTTATCTTCCCAAAATTCTGATCATTCCAAGACTTGAAATTTCAAGTCTCTTCTTCCTGATCTATTTCCAATTCTAAGTTAGATTCAAAATCTAACTTTTTCAAACCAACTTCAAATCTTTGAATCATTTCTTCACTACATCATCAAATTTATTTCAGAATCACTTGAAAAATCTCAAAATTTCTAAATTATTTTCTCAAAAGCCTATATTTCTACATTTGCATTGCACAAGCATGATTCCTTGTGCATCTTAGACTTAAAATAAATTCTTAGATGATATTCTAGCAAAGCAAAAGGCATAAATTCGATCCTTGGTTCAATTACCTCTGGTAAAGGTGCCAGGAACGGTCGAACCTCGTACCGATGAGCGAATCCCGTCTCTCCATTTTTCCGACAAATTTTTAAAATGGAGGCGAGTGATTTTCTAAATATTCTCAAAATTAAGGTCAAGTGAGACCTTCGCAAAAGAGTTCCTCCTCTTCTATTCTTTTCTTTTCTCATTCTCTTTTCTTTTCTGCCTTTTTATTTTCCCTTTAAAAAAGAAAAATAGAGGCTAGAAAGGCAAAGAGAAGGAAGAGAGATAAAACAAGAGAGGAAAAAATTTGCAATGATCATAGTGGAAAAATTCTGTGGAATGGGATCCGTCTGTCGGTACGAGGTTTGACAGTTCCCGATGCCTTTACCAGGGGTAATCGATCCAAGGATCAAATGTGTGCTTTGACTAAGTTAAATTATCTAAATTATGCTCTATTTTCCTAGAATGCACAGAGAATCAGGCATGTGCTATGGAATTTTGAAAAGATGCAAACTTGAGAAATATGATGTTTGCCTTTAAAATTTGAGATGTACTTGGAAAATGATTAGAAAAGTGCTTGAAAATGGAATTCCAGAGAAAATTATTGAATTCCCTTGGAAATCAGAAATTTGCATTGGGAAATGAATTCTCAGGAAAACTTGAACTTTGGGAAAAAATCGATTTTGAGATTTGGATTGCTTTTCTGAGGAAATGGATTTGAGAATCTTGAGAAAATTAGGAAATTCATTAGAAAATGATTTTTGAAATGGAAAATGGATTTCCTTGAAAATGGGAACTTTGAGAAAATCGATTCCTGAATAGGATTTGGGAATTCTAGAAAAATCAATTTCAGAAATAATTTGAAGTTTTTGAGAAAATCGATTTTGGGATTTGAAAATGAAATTAAGAATGTGGAAACCTTGGGAAATCATGATTTTGAACTTGGGAAATACCTTGAAATCTCATTTGAAAATTCAAAATTCTGAGAAAATCAAATCCTGAGAAAGACTTGGAAATTTTGGGGAAAATGTTTTTTCTGAAATAGAATTGGAAAATGAGTTTGAAAATGATGCAAATTGAATGAATGTGTATGAATTTGAAAGAGAATTCTATGAGGAATTGGGAATTGATCCTTTTGAATTTTGGAGAAATGCAGTGCATTTTTTAAGTTAGCTTAAGAGTGTAGGCTGAATATGGCTAATACGAAGATCACAAATATTGGTTTTCTTCGTATTCTGACTATGGCCATAAATATGAATCCCACCAAATTTGTGAACTCTCTAAGAGCTTGTGCATGTGTCATTTGTGTCAACTATAGTGATTTTGGAAAATGTGCATATGCATCATACATCAGATATTGAAATTTTCATAAATTAAACTATATGCAATGCAGTCCTATTCTAAGATGAAAAGTAACTCTTATTCCAAATTATTACAACTTGATATTATATTGAATTGAAATAAAATAAAATAAAAAACTTATTCCTGGATATTCCTGCAAAACCAGAAAACAATGTTAGCACATAAATGTAGGTTTTTTTGAACTTATCCAAATATATTGGAAATTATCAAATATTATTCATATATAAACCCAAATTCATACCCCCTTTAATATAAACATGATAAAAAAGTAATAAAATTCGAAAATAAATATGGAAATTCGAAATTGGGGTCAAAATGACCAAAATACCCCTAATGACCTTGAAATCAGGATTTTTTGAGAGAATTTTTATAAAATTTAAAAATTTGAAAATCAAATGAAATAAAATATAATATAATATTATGAAATATGATGATATGCATGAAAATTTGGAAAATTAAAGTTTGGAATTTCAAAATGTGGGTCAAAATGACCAAAATGCCCTTGATAACAAGACTATGGCCTTGAAACAAGGGTTTTCTGAAATAAATTTTGCAAAAATGGAAAATTAAAATGCAAATGATATTGAAATTAACCCTAATATGACATGACATTCTTATTTACAAGATAAAAACCCTAAAATGGCAAAAATATCACAAAATATCAAATTTGACTCGATTTTCGCCTCTGAATTTAAAAATAAAGTAACACACAAAGCAAATGAACTTGGAATTGAGCCAAATTTGGCATGGACACCTAGACTAACCCTAAATAAGATTGAAGTTCGAAAATCTATTTTTTATCATTTTTTTAATGTAAAAAATAACTAAAAATCCTAAAAATCAAGATTTTGACTAAAATGATAACTCTAAATGGGAATCCGGATACTAAACTTCCATAAAAATTTCTCAAATTTTTTGAGGTGATAGAGGACAGTTAGGAAAAGATTTTTTCCTTTTACAGATTCTACATACCATGTTTCCTGCAAGTTATTCATGTCCCCTTTTGCATATCATGCAATATTTTGCAACTCCACAAGCATATCCTCATATATGTCTTGGCGAAAATTTAATCTTGTCACTCCTAACTTACTACAATTGTATCTATTTATTGGCATTGGGATCTCAATTTGTATATGCCTCCAGTCTAAGTCATGTATAAGCATTCCACTTTATATAAGCCTTTTAGCCCTTCTAGGCATAGATATGTTTTCTAGCATGGGTATTCACATCTAGTTGCATTTAGGCATATGTACATCACTTCACTAGTTATAGACACTTGATGTGACATCTCTCACTATCTTCCTTATTTGATATCCTTGCTTTACAAACCCTCTTTCTGCAAAAAAAATGTAAATTGTCTGAATTCCTTTTCTAGATTAAAATTTTGTAATCTCAAATCCAATTCAAGTTGTAATAGCTAGACTATAATGATAATTTACCCTTCTTGAATTAGAATAGAATGTATGACCATGTAAATTCCTCATGAGTTACTCGTTTCATGTCATTTTCTTTTATTTTTGAAAAATCCACAATGGTGAAACACGAATGGCACATGCACCATTCTAATAAGAGGTAATTACTTTTAAGCAAATGATTCACATTGATGGCCATAGTCAAAATGTGAACAATGCTTAAGATTTTTATCTTTTAGGGAATAACATTGGATCTGCACTGAATCTCTTTCCAAAATCATCATATTTTTCTAAATATTTTCCTCCTTTATCAAAGTTTAACTTTAAATTAACTCAGAATATATATCAATGGCCATAGTCAGGATATATTGAGAGTTAATTTCATTTTAAACTCTATAAAGGCACCAAAATATGTTTTATTCTTCACCTGAATTTAAATATAGATTATTGTATAATACATTTATAGCCATAGTCAGAAGTGTATTATATCTTCAATCTTATTTACATTCATTTAAAGAATGAAATATGATTTTCAAAATCCAATTTTAAATTCTTTAAATTTCATTCATCATCTAGGATAGAATTGCATCATATTTTCAAAATTCTTTTTCAAAATCCAAGTGATCCTGAATATCTTTTCTTCAAATTTCCATTTCAGCTCATCAATTCTATCTCATTTTCAAAAGTTCAAAATCCAATTTCAAAGTCCAATTTGACTTTGAAAAGTTCATTTTATATTCAAAATTTCCATTCAAATCAAAATTCAAAGTTCCATTTGACTTCGAATTTCCAAAATCATTTTTCAGGATTCAATTTCAAAATTCAAATCAAAATCCAATTTCAAAGTTCAATTCAACTTTGAAATTTCTGATTCATCTTCTGATTTCAAAAACTCAAGCTTTAAAATCAAGTTCATCCTTTATTTCTCATTGAGTCTTGATTCTCAAATTCAAAATCAAAGTTTTGAGATTGATTCTGAATCTCAAAATTCGATTTTTCCTAAGTTTTAAATTCAATCTGGGTTTTCAAAACCCAGATCCATCTTCAAAAATCTCATTTTTTTGGATCTTCAAAAGATCGAAATTCCACCTCGAGTTCCAAATTTAGAACCCAATTCCATATTGGATTCGGATCTTCAAAAACCAATCTCATCTTGGATTCCAGACTTCGAATCCAATTCCATTTAGGATTCCAGATTTCGGATCCAACTCCATTTTTTTTGGATTCCAGACTTTGGATCCAATCCCATTTAGGATTCCAGATTTCGGATCCACCTCTATTTTTTTGGATTCCAGACTTCGGATCCAATCCCATTTAGGATTCTAGATCCAGAATTCAACTTCATCTTGGATCTCAGACTTCGAATCCAAATTCCATTTAGGATTCCAAATTTCAGATTCAACTTCATTTTTGGATCTCAGACTTCAGATCCAATTCCCTTTAGGATTCTAGATTTCGGATCCAACTCTATCTTGGATCTCAGACTTCGGATCCAAATTCCATTTAGGATTCCAGATTTCATATCCTAGACTCCGGATCCAATTCCATCTAGGATTCCAGATTTCGGATCGAACTCCATCTTGGATCTCAGACTTTGGATCCAAATCCATTTAGAATGCCAGATTTCAAATCCAAGTCTATCTTGATTTCCAAATTCCAAAAACCAATTCCATTTATCATATCCCATATAGATCTCTTAAACCCAATTCTATTTTTCAAACTCAATTTGGATTTCTCAAATCCCATTCTGATTTCAAACTTTGAATCTGGAATTCAATTCCATTTCAATTTTCATCTCCTCTCCTAAACCCAGGTTCAAAATTCAAAATCAAAGTCCATTTCTGACTTTTGAAACTTCATTTCTTTTTCTTTTTCAAATCATTCCTTTCAAATTCAAAGATTTATTTTCCCAACTCTGATCATTTCAAAAAATTAAAACTTCAAATATTTTTCCTGTTCTAAGTTAGATTCAAAAACCATTTCTTCACTCCATTATCAAATTCATCTCAGAAACACTGGGAGATTTCCAAAAGTATTTTCTCAAAAGCATATATTTTTGCATTCGCATTGCACAAGAATGATTCTTTGTGCATTTTAGGCTTAAAATAAATTCTTAGATCATATTTCAGTAAAGCAAACAGGCATAAATTCGATCCTTGGTTTGATTACCCCTGGTAAAGGCTCCAGGAACGGTCGAACCTCATATCGACGAGCGAATCCCGTCTCCCAATTTTCCAGCAAATATTTCAAAACGGAGGCAAGTAATTTTTCTAAATACTTTAAAATTTTAAAGGTCAAGTGAAACTTTGCAGAAGAGTTCCTCCTTCCTCCTTTTCTCATTCTCTCTTCTTCTCTATCTTTTATTCCCCTTCAAAAGGGGAATAGAGGCTAGAAAGGCGAAGAGAAAGGAAAAGAGGAATAGGAGGAAAATTTTTGCGATGATCACACTCTCCTCTTCCTTCCTCCCGTTTTCCTTTACAAGAGCTGAAGAAGGATTCCCCCCCTCTCTGCAAGGCGCCTCCTCTGTAGTAGCCTGAAAGAAATCAACCCCACATTTATCACTACATTTTCACAGTTTTGCCATAACCTCACCATCATTCCCTGCACTTGCTCCATTCCTCCCTGTATATCTGTGACAGATTTAGCAGTATTCTTGTATCTCATATATATATATATATATATATATATATATATATATATATATATATATATATATATATATATATATATATATATATTGCCATACATATTTCATTATATCCATAAGCATCCTACATTTTATTTTATTTTCAATAGAAGGCATCTCCATATACATTTTACACATCTGTTTGCAGTTTTTATAGCATCCTTCACATGCTTTTTCATTGTATTTTCGGTTATATACTAACCCTGTTTTGCAAGAGATACATGAAAAATCGCTATCTTCTTCCATAAAACTAGAGATTCTTGTAATTTTAAATCCAATTCAGAATTGTAATAGCTAGGTATTAATGAGAATTTTATTTCTGGCATTAGATTAGACTAAATGAGCATATATATCTTCTAGAATTGCTTGTTTCATACTGTCTTCTCTTTTCTTTCAAATTTCACGAATGGGTACACGAATGGCACGTGCACCATTCTAATAAAAGGTGATTAAATCCTAAGTTGATGATTCACGTCAATGGCTATAGTTAAGATGTGAACAAAACTTATGGTTTTCATCTTTTATGGAATAACATTGGATCCAAACTGGATCTTTTTAAAAAATCATCATATTTTTCTAAATATTTTCTTTCGTTTATCAGAGTTTAACTTAAAATTAACTCAAAATATATATCAATGGCCATAGTTAGGATATATTGAGAGTTAATTTCATTTTAAATTCTATAAAGGCACCAAAATATATTTTATTCTTTATTTGAATTTAAATATGATTATTATATAATACATTTTATGACCATAGTGAGAAATGTATTATATCTTCAATCTTATTTCAATTCACTTGAAGAATGAAACATGCATTTCAAAAGTCCAATTTTCAAAATTCTTTTATTCATCCATCATTTAGTATAGAATTACATCAGATTTTCAAAACTCTTTCCATATTATTTCAAAATCCAAGTGATTTTGAGATAATTCTTCAAATACCTTCTTCATTTCTCAGATCAATCTTCAATTCTTATTTGAAAATTCAAATTCATCTTTCTATTCCCAATTCTATCTCATTTCAAAATTCAAACTTCAATTTTTAAGTCCAATTTGACTTTAAAATTTCAAATTTATTTCTAGATTCAAAAATTCAATTTTCAATTCAAATCAAATTTTAAAGTTCGATTCAAACTTTGAAATTCCAAATTCAATTCAATATTCCAGATTGAATTTCAAAGTTTCATTTAAACTTTGGAATTTCCATATTCATCACCTGATTTTGAAATTCAAGTTTAAAATCAAATTTATTCTTTATTTTTTTGAAATCTCCAAAGTTCTATCTAAAGATTGACTCTTGATTCTCAATTCAATTCGTTTATCCAAAATCAAGGTTTTGAGATTGATTCTGAATCTCAAAATTTGATTTTCCCCATGACAAAGCCTACTTTTAAATTCAAATCTGGATTTCCAAAAATCCAGATCCATCCTCAAAGTCCCATTTGGATTTTTCAAAATCTAATTCCATCTTGGATTCTAGATTTAGAACCCAATTTCACCTTGGATCCAGATTTTCAAATCCAATCCCATTTAGGATTTCAGGTTTTTCGGATTCTATTCCATTTAGGATTTCAGATTTTGGATTCAAATTCCATCTTGGATTCCAGACTTCAAATCCAATTTCATTTAGGATTCCAGATTTTGGATTGAATTTTATCTTGGATTCCAGACTTTGAATCCAATTCCATTTAGGATTCCAGATTTCAGATTCAAATCCACTTTGGATTCCAGATTTTGGATCCAATTCCATCTAGGATTCTAGACTTCGGATCCAATTCCATTTAGGATTCCAGATTTTGGATCAAATTCCATCTAGGATTCCAGATTTTAAATCCAGTTTTATTTCCAATTCCTATTTACAAAAACCATTCTCTTCTTAAGTCTAAATCCAAATTCAATTCCTCTTTCAGGTTCTGAAATTAAGAATTCCTTTTTCAAAATCGATCCATTCAAATTCAAAGTCCATTTTGACTTTGAAACTCTGTTTTTTTTCAAGATTCTATCTCAAGTTCCAAAATCTCCTTTTCTTTTATTTCTTCAAATTCAAAGTCCATTCTGATTATTTTAAAGACTTAGAATTTCAAGTCTCGTCTTCTAGATCCATTATTTTAAATTCTGAGTTAGATTCAAAATCTAACTTTTTAAACCAATTTCAAACCTTTGAAACATTTCTTCACTCCATTATCAAATTTATTTCAGAATCACTTAGAAAATCCCAAAATTTCTAAACTATTTTCTCAAAAGCATACATCTTTGCATTTGCATCGCAGAAGCATGATTCTTTGTGCATTTAGACTTAGAATAAATTCTTAGATAATCATTAGGCAAAGCAAAAAGGAAAAAATTTGATCCTTGGTTAGATTACCCCTCGTAAAGGCGCCAGGAACGGTTGAACATCGTACCAACGAACAAATCTCTTCTCTCCATTTTCCCACAAATTTTCAAAACGAAGATGAGTAATTTTAAAATATTTTTCAAAATTAAGGTCAAGTGAGACCTTTACAAAAGAGTTCCTCTCTCTTCTTTCTTTTTCTCTTCTCTCTTCTTTTTCTATCTTTTATTCCCCTTCAAAAAGAGAATATAGGCTAGAAAAGGGAAACATAAGGAAAAGAGAGAAAACAAGAGATTTTTTTTTTTTTTTGCAATTATCACACCACCTCTTGCGTGGAGCCCTTGCAACCGAGCCTCACCTTTGTTATCGTCGCAAAATTTTTCCCCCGCCTTCCCTTCCTTGCGGAAGAGAGAAAGAGAGAAACGCTTTCGCGATTCAAACTTTGACCGGATTTTGGAAATTGTTTTGAAATACTCGCCTCCGTTTTGAAAATTGCGGAAAAATCCATGGGATGGGGCTCGACCTGTCGGTACGAGGTTCGACCGTTCCTGCCGCCTTTAACAGGGGTAATCGAACCAAGGACCAAAACTATGCTTGACTTAGCGAAATTATCAAAGTTATGTTCTATCCTAAATGCATAGAGAATTCAGGCATGTGCTATGAGATTTTGGAAAATGCCAGTTGGAAAACATGATGTATGCTTAGAAAAACATTTGGAGTTGGAAAGAATCTCTCAAAAAAAAGGTCAATTTCTCAGGAAACTCAGATAAAAAAGGGGTTTTTGAAAACATGAGACAGCTTATAAAGATGTGGAAAATTCAGAAATAGTTGAAAATCTTGGGAAAATGGAAGTGATTCTTGAGAGAAGATGAACCTTTTGAAAAGGGAAACACTTCTTAGGAAAACTTGGACTTTGAGAGTTTTCTTAGGAAAATGATGGAAAATTTATAGGAAAATTCATTGGAGAAGGAAATTCAAAACTTGGGGAATCGAAATCCTGGGAATTTTACCTTTTGAAATACTTGGAAATCGATTTTGGATCTTGAAGAAAGATTGGAAAACTCTTTTGAATATCTTACGAAAATATCATTTTCCTGGGAAAACTGTGGAAAAACTTGTCTTTGGAAAACCGATTTTGAGAAATCGATTTCTTGAGAATGAAGTTTTCTTGAGAAAATCTTGAGAAAATCAATGATTTCATGATGCAAATGACATAAGTGAATGAATGCACTTTGAAAAGATTTTCTAAGAGATTTGTTGGAAAAATATGCATTAAGTCAAGATAAATCCTTCACATATTCTGACTGTGGCCATGAATATGTTCAGAATTTAGTTGATTTGATGCACATGATTTTGAAAACTTTGGAAATATGATGTGCATTTTAAGATAGCCTAAGAGTGTAGGCTCAATGTGACTAGTAGAAAGATGACGGATCTGGGTCTCGTCCATATTCCGACTAGGGCCGTAAATATGGATCCCACTGAGTCCATCAACTCCCTAAGAGTTGGTGCACGTGCCATTCGTGAACATCCATAGTGCTTTTGAAATAAAATGCATGAATCATATAATCAGGATATTGCATAAATTCAAACTATATGATATGCATCCTAGTCTAAGCAGGAAATTAAATCTCTTATTCCAAAATTTACATTATTACATCACTAAATAAAAGAAATAAAAGAAATTTGCAGACTTCAGCTCCTTCTTTGGAATGTCCCTGCCAAGCTTGAAATAAAGTTAGCTCAAATATGTGGGTTTTTCCAAGATTTTCCAATAATATTATGAAATTATTGGACTTAATTGGATATAAACCCTATTCTCATGCTTTCTTGATGTTTTGAAATGATGTAAATGCAGGGAATTCAGTGGAAAACAGTTTGAAATTCGGAATTGGGGTCAAAATGACCAAAATACCCCTAAAATTAAAGTTACACCTTTAAAATCAGGGTTTTTTGAAGGTAAACTTAGTAAAATTGGGATTTCGAAATTCAAATTGAATTCAATGATGATGAAATGCAATATGACATGCTTCTAAACACATTAGGACTGTAAAATCAGAATTTGACATTTTGAAATTTAGCCAAAATAACGAATTTCGCTTGTTTTTCACTTGGATCCGGGTCCTGCGGGACCCTGTTTTGGTATTGTGGATAATCCGAACTCCAAATGGATTCCAAATTGCACCAAATTCGGTATGAAGCATCTACTTACTTTGATAAACATCATAGAATGCTAAAAATCATGAAATGATATGATTTAAATGCCAAAATTCAAAGAAAGTCCTAAAAATGATGGATTTTGCCTATGGATCCGAACCAAATGCAATGCCTAATATGATAATGCAAGATTTACACCATAGAAACTTCTGATATTTTGCAGACTGCTAAAAGACCCGAAATGGAACATTTTTGGTTTTTACAGCCTCGGGATTTGAGCGATGGTGAGTTCAATAACAGGGATTTAGTTCAGACAGAGGTAAAAATCATACTAATCTGATGTAAAACGCTAAAAAACTATCAAACAGCTATGAAAATTTATGAAATTAATCAGAGCTATGCACGACATCTACATGAACAACTTTCATGTTTACGACTTTGGCATTTGATCAACGGAAGCACAGATAAAAATATAACTATTCCTGCCTAAACTAACAGAACAGACAAATGTAGCAAAATAGGGGGCTGACAAGAAAAATCCTAAGCAGGGGTCAACACTGTTCTAAAAATTACAGGCTTTCAGATTCAAACAGAGGACATCTCGGACACCACTTTCACTTTTTACAGTTTCGGATTTGAAGCAACACACAAAGAGAAACCATAGCCCTAAGTTGATCCAAGATCTCAGAGGCCCAAATTAGGCTCTGACACGTGTACCGACATCTCGGATTTTTGTCAGACATTAAAAAAAATCAGAAAAATCTGATAAAATCATATGAAAAACTATACATTCTCCCGAGTTCAAAACATCTTTCTGATCGAAAATCGGATCTCCCATGAGGGATATCTCGATTTTACAAGTCGGAAAATGATTTGCAAAACGTATCCCGGGTAACAAAACCCGACTTGCCATTTTGAATGTTTACCGCAGTAAACGAATTCAAATGCCTCCGAATTTTTGGCAAAATTTTAGGGACACCTAAGGGCGCATTCCGTGTTTTTTTTGGGATTTTTAATAAAAAACAAATGCATGAAATGACGTGTGGACTGACTGACAAAAACAGAGACCTACTGAAAATAAGCAGAATTGAAATAAAGGCTAAATTAATCCTAATTAATTCATGAAATATGCTAAATGAATGAAATAAAATGCAAATTAAACCTAGCTAACTATATGAATGTTAAAAATCATCAAGAAAGCATAACAAAACATTTTTATATATGTCGTTTTATGAGAATAGCTCAATCCATCCCTCGGATGAGCTCTTTCTTCAAACGACTCCCGATTCGAATTATAGAATCACATCAAGGGGAAAAGAAGTGCACCTTGCTTCGTTACGCGGCGTAGGAGCTCTTGAAAGGGGCAGCTATCACGAGCTTCCTTCGTCCTTTGCTCCGGGCTTCGGATGGTTCACAAAAATCGACCTCTGTTGGAATCAAATTCGCCACAGCACGAGCTTTACTCGACCTTCTTCAATGCGCCAAAGGGGGCACGATTTCCAAAGTTCAAAATCGGATTTTAGGAAGGCTAGGTCGGATTTTGCAAGTTCACAAGAGCTAAAAAAAATGATCTCCTTTTTTTAGGCTGGGCGTGAACCCTTGTTTTTATAACTTTTCTGAAAAATTTTGAAATTCAAACAGGTTCAATCTGAGCCCTCCATGTGGCGCCATCTCAGGGGGTGTCATCTGAGGGGTTTGAAATTCGAATTTGTCTTCTGCAGGGAGCCCTCAGGTGGCGCCACCTCAAAAGGTGTTTTAATTTTTGAGAAAAATAAAAAAATGGAAATTTTGTGGGTGAGACACCTCAGCAGGGGGAATTTGGAATTTTTCAAAAGTTAGCTTGATTCTCTCTGCAGGGAGCTCCCAGAAGGCACCACCTCAGAGGGTGCTCTCTTGGAATTTGAAATTCAAACTCACCTTTTGTAGGGAGTCCTCAGGTGGCGCCACCTCATGGTGGGCTACCTTTATTAAAAATAAAATAAAAAATAAAAAAGGAGCCAAGTGGAGTCCTGGAATGGTGCCACCTCAAAAGGTGATCTGAGGTGTAAAGTTGGAACAGTAGGGGCATGCCATGTGGCGCCACCTCTGGGGAGTTCAAATGTTTGAAATTTTGCTTTTCTGCAGGAAAGGAGGGGCTGACATGTGGCATTTCCTCAGAGTGGCTCCTACGATGCCATGTGGCAGGAGAACATGAAGGGAGGAAGCAAAATGCGCCACCTCATGGGGGGGTTTTTTTCTACTTTTTCTGGTGCAGGGAGGTCTGGACATGTGGCGGACAAGTGTCAGCTGTCTGGAGAGGCTTTCTCAAATGGCGCCACCTCAGGGGGGAGTTTGAAATTCAAATGGAGGTTGGCCCTGGAGGAATGGAGGGTGAACATGTGGCGCCACCTCAGGGTGGCTCCTACAATGCCATGTGGCAAGAAGGAGGAAAAGGAGGGAAAGGGACATGTGGCGCCATCTCAGGCCATCTGGAAAAATCAGAGCTCAGGATTTTTGCCACCTAGTGCCTTGTTTGAATTTTGAATGGTTTGCTTTTTCTGAAGAAGGCCAGGAGTGACATGTGTCTCCTACTTTTCTGAAAGAGGTAGGGAGAAGACATGTGTCCTCTACTTTTTCTGAAAGAAGCAGAGAATGACACGTGGCAGAGGGGAGAGAAGGTGGGCCAAGCCATGTGGCGCCATCTCAGACAGGATGAAAAAGGTAGGAGTTCCTGATTTTCGCCACCTATGAGGAGTTTTGAACTTTTGAATTCTATTTTTTCTGAAGAAAGCAGGAAATGACACATGGCACTTGCTTTTTTTGAGGAAATGAGAGCTTGCCATGTGTCCTCTGTAGGAGACACTCCAGATGGCGCCACCTCAGAGGAGACAAGCCTACCTTTTTTGTAGGAATTTAGGAGTGACACATGTCTCCTACTTTTCTAAAAAAAAGTAGGAAGAAGACATGTGTCAGGCTACTTTTCTAGAAGGAAGGAGGGGTTGACACGTGTCCTCTGCAGGAGACACACTTCAAGTGGCGCCACCTCAGAGGAGACAAACTCCACTTTTTCTAGACAGGACAACCTATGACACTTGGCATCTTCTGGTAGTCTTTGAAATGACACATGGCGCAGGATGGATAGGGTGACACATGGCAGATAAAATGGGATGACATGTGGTGGCTTCTTAGGGTAGCCCCACACTGACACGTGGCAGAAGAGGGAACGTGACATGTGGCACCAACTCTAGGTGAACCCTATGCTGACACATGGCATGTAAATGGGAGGAGAGAGAAATGACAAGTGGCACCAATCCAGGGGACAAGGCTCCTATATTTTTGGGTTTTTCAAAATTCAAATTTTCAAAAGAAAAGCTTGTGTGACACCACCTCAGTGTGGGTCCCACATTGCTTCTTTATTGAAATAAGGATAAAACAACAACTTCTTTTTGGAATTTTCATAAAAATTTGGACTAATGGGCAAAACAGGAATTTTGGAAAGAGTTGGCCCTTGTAGGGCGATTTTGTAAAAGAAAGATATTTGAAATTGTCAAAAAGGGCAAAATCTGAGGTGAAGTGACTGAAATCCATATTGAAAACTATCCAGATCGTTTTCCTGAGAAAATATTTTGAAATTCAGAGCCCTAGGGGTAAAATGGGAAGAATTGATAATTTTGAAGACCCAGGGTTTTGAAATCAATTTTGAAAATAGTTAAAATTCGAATCTGGATTGAAAATTTTGAAATCAAGAGTTCTGGACCTCGAAATGACATGCTGTGCAGTGCAGTGATTTGAAATGCTCATGCAATGATATGCAATGTCATGTCTTATGAAATGCAATCTTGAATCAAGACTTGGAGATGTCTGTCTCCTGTCAGGAATAAAATTTTGAACATCTGAGTTAAAATTAGAGAAATTTTGAGAGTTGCAGATGAAATTTGGACTTTTGCAAGGTCCGGCTCAGAAAATGACCATTTTGCCCTCCAGCGATTTCAGAGGCTGGATGTTGATGCTTGGTGGAAATGTTGGGGAGGTGAGTGAAAATTTGGGGTGTTTACAACCTTCAACCGAAGCAAGGTGAAACTTCAACTCATGTTTCTTTGTTTCTCTTGGAAAAAATGTACGTAGTATGAATAGGAAGCCATGGGGTCGATGCATCTATGGATGTGTGACTCATGGCAGATTAGCTACCATAGTTGGTGTTATGGTGGTTGAGAACCCTCCTTTTCATTCATGGAACAAAAGGAGCTCAAAACTACCAACTTTAAGGCTTTGTTTCATTTCATTTTCGTTCTAAGAAAAAAAATCTGTATACAATGTGTAGCTCACCTTGTGATTTCTAGTTCGTAGTTATTTTTGGTTGGGAAGCATCTTGGGTTGGTTTTCGGTTGTTTCTATTTCATAAAAAAAAAATTTGCTGTCATGTTTTCTTTTATTGCATGCACAAAAATGCATCTTCTTTTGCCACAATTGTGACTTCAAAAATTTGTTCGAACCTTCAAGCCTTTCCCTCCTTGTTCTTTTAATCAAATCGGATTTCTCAGTCTTGTTGGGTGTCCCTAGCCTCTCTCGCCGCCATAGGGACGACTGGGCACCCTATGAAGGTTAAGGTGCTGGACTGGGCTCGGTTGCAACCCAGTTTAACCGAAGTAGCCTCATGGCCGCCGGTTTCCCATGCAAGCCGTAGGGCCTCTTGGCTCTTCTTTTTCTTTCTTTTTTTGTTTTTTTGTACGGCTTGATTTTGTGCAGGGATGGGTGGTCTGGTTCCTATTGGGACAGACCCAACCAGGTGCACCCTGGACCGAGCCAGGATCAGTCAGGTGCACCCAGTTCTTTGGAGCTCCCTGTGACACGCGTCAAGCTGCCGGGTGCTGGCAGCACCTTGGTAGTCTTGCCAGCCCCGGGCTGGGCTGCAGGCCCTCTCCAATCTGACGGAACCTGGTCTGAGTAGGCTCAGACCAGGGAGTCTATCAGACCACAGGTTTGGTCCAAAGGACCAGACCAACATCTTAGCCCCTTAGCCGTGGCATTTTGGTGGGCGTCGGGCGCCAACCGCACCCGGGTAGCCCCATTTTTGGGCCTTTGCCCTATGCCAGCCCACCTGGTCTGAACCAAGGGTTCAGATCGGTGTTTGTCAAGCCTGCATGGTCTGGTTCAGAGGACCAGACCCATGCATTTTTCCCCTGGTCGTTGGCCCCTGAGCAACAGGGCGCTGTCGGGTGTTAGCCGCACCCGAGCACCCTGTAGTTTGGGTGCCATTTCATTGACTGCCACCCATGTTGGCCCCCTAGTCTGACCATGCGGCTCATACCTGGGTCTTGAATCAATTTGGGGGTCTGGTCCAAAGGACCAGACCGCAACCCATTGGGTTGATTTGGTTGATTTAAGGAACCGGGTGATGGCGCACCCTGAGCGGCCTCACTGAGCATTCGATTGTGCTCCCTGAACCGTGTGGCACACTAGGCCGAACTCAGTGGTCTGGTGCATCCACCATGATAACACGCTAAGTGTTTTAAGAAAAAAAAAGAGATCCACACGTATATACATAGTAAAGTGAAAAGAGTCCACGATTAAGCGCTGCATCAAACCTAGAACTGGCTATTTTTGGTGGTTTCAGGTTCGCTGTCTGACAACCCTATTTAGTCACATGGCAGTACAGTTGGTGTACGTCCAGAGTGGCCCTTGGGACCACATTTGGTGTTTCGAGCATTTCGGCACCTTGTGCCTTGATTTTGGCACATTCTGGTGAGTGAATGAGGGGCGAACCCATACAAACTTTTGTGGTCTCTTTGTTGTCCTATTTTAGATGGACTCGAGGTGCGACTTTAGCAAGCAGTGCAATGCCACCAATGCGTAAGATTTTCCCACCGATTAAGGTTTTGGTCATTTTATCAAAAATCACCATTTGGCGTCGGTTGTCTCCGCGTAGTACAACAACCATACCATGGTAGTGCTAATGTAATTCCCATACGTATGGGAATGTTCAAAATTCATCCAACACTGTTGGAGATGTGATAACATAGATCCCTACTGTGAATCATCATATTTCGTAACTTGTCGATAGGATGCTTGTATCAGCTCGTACATTGGGAAAATTCGATAATTGTTAATTGTCGTTGTGTTCAAAGTCAATAGATGAACTTTGAGTTACACACCTCCTAAAAATATGGAATGACACACACAGGTTACATGTTTTATTTTCTTGATAGGAAAGCAATTTGAGTGAGTCTGGCATAATTTATGTGAAAATGCTAATTTTATTCCCATACGTGCGATAAATATTGCACTTGCACATCATATCACCTATGTACGTTAGTATGAGAATGGTTTTTTCTGTGATTTAGTACACTTATGCTTTCAATTTATGCTTGCCACTTGTCACTCACACATTGTCACTCATTGAGTTGTGCTCTCATGGAATTTTTTATGAAACTAGGCCTCTGCTATGTTACTAGTGCAATAAACTTGAGTTTTGTGACATTGTCTTCACTCATGCATGTAGCACGACTTGACACTTGTACCATTAGGTACATGCCTTGAGAGGTATGCCTTGCTCTATACTTGAGGCATAGATGAGTGCACGGAGTGCACATTATATATGAAATGTAATGAATGGCAAAACTTGAACACCTTAGGGTATAGTAGTACACTGTTGTGACTCAGATGGAGTCCTTAGGAGATAGCCCATATGTAAACACCCCAAATTTTCCACACTCATTTCAGACGCATCCCTCGTGTGAAGGTCAACCCTATTAGGTCAGTGTAGGAGTCAAACCTTGAGTCTGTGTCAGAAAATTACCATTTAACCTACTTTCATTAGGCAAATTACCATTTTACCCCTAGGTCATCCCGGACCTCAGTCAGTCGGAGTCAACAAAGCTCATTTATAAACTCTAAACAATTAGAATGTTAGTCATTCCTAGCTCACCTAAGTTCACAGTGAGAAGGTCATTTTCATTTCTGACCATTCCTGCCAAAATGGGATCATTTCTTCAGAAACGAGCTCATTTCTCACTCAAATCCAAGTCAATTGTCTCTGAGTCAGTCATTCCCAGTCAATCCTATTCCCTTGAGTCTAGCTTGAGCTCAGCAGGAGTTCAAGTGCTCCAGTTTCAGTTCAAAACCGTTTTTAAGTGTTTAGGAGCCCATTTTAGCTCGTTTCAACTCTTTCAGCTGAAATTGAGCTGAGTTTAGTTAGTTGAGCTAGTGTTCGAGCTTCTATTTTAGTTCATTTCAGTATTACTGACCTTTGTTCTAGCTCAAACTCAGCTCAGATTCGTAATTCACTTCACTCCAGTGACCATTTTGTACCATTTCTCTAAAAATGACAGCTTTTCTCGAAAATCTATTCGAAGAGTTCAGTTGAGTCAGTGCCTTGTCAGTCCAGTCGAGTTCTAAAACTCTAAAACTGAGCTCAATCCAGTTCATTTCAGTTCAATCCAGCTCAAACCCTAATTTTCAGTGTCACTCTAGCCCGGTAGAACCCGAAAACCATTTCTTGAATCATTTTGCAAATTTTATCAATTTTAACACTTTTTGAACTGGTACAAGTGCCAATCGGGGTCTAATATCCAAATTTCTTCATTCAGAGTTAGCATTTTGTGTGGCATTTCATGTCATTTCTTATCATTTCATATCATTTTTCAGCATTTCATAACATTTCATCATATTTCATTTCATTTTCAAAGTATAGAACTCCAGTTTTATAAATTTCAATCTAGATTGAGTTTTGAAAGTTTTCAGAAATCAATTTTAAACCCTGGGTTTCCAAAATTGACATTTTTACCCCCTAAATTTTAAATTTGGAAATATTTTCCCAAGAAAAACAATTTGGATTTCTTTCAAACTCAAAATTTCAAATTCTACACTGGATTTGCTTCGCAACGGGGTATTGAACCTCAAATTCTGAGCTTGTTTCAAAAACTGCCAAAAATAGCTCGTTTCGTCCAGAAATTTTCTAAAAAGACTATCCTACCCCTCTAATCTTCAAAATGAATTTCAAATTTGGAAATTGAGCCCGCTTTGAGATGACTCATCCATTTGCATTTCTTTTGTACAATATATATATATATATATATATATTTCCTTCATTTCTTATTATTTAATTTTATTTATTATTATTTCATTTTTTTTATATATGGGACCCACAATGGGGGGTCGACCCCGCCTAGCCCTCTTTATTTCCTTTTCTTCTTCCCATTTCTCTTTCCTTTTCTTCTTCCTTTTCCTTATTCTTTCTTTCCTTTCTTCTTCTTTTTTTTCTTTTTCTTCTTCCTTCTTCTTTCCCTTCTCTTTTTGTCATTCACGTATCATCTCCTCCATCCCCCTCCTTCCTCTTTTCTTTCCCTCTTCTTTCTTCCCTTTCTTCTTCTTTCCTTTTCCCTTTTCTTTCTTCTTTCCTTCTTCCTTCTCTTTTTCTTTCCTTCTTCTTTTCCCTCCCTTTCTTTCTTTCCATTTCCCATTGTCCAGCCCTTAAGACTCCCACTCTTACCTATTCCAAAAGAGGATCTCACGTACCTCTCTCAGCTGCTCCAGCTCTCTCCCTCTCTCTCTCTTCCCTCAACTTTAGCTCCCTCTTTGTTGCAGCTATTCTAGTCGACAGCCACCAAGTAGGAGCTCCATCACCTTGAAGCAGTTGCCACCACCAACATCCCAACCACGGTTGGACTAACCTACCATCAGCCGGTGCCCAGCAAGGTCCACCCATCATCTCCAGCAAGACCTCCATTGCTCCAAGCCTAGGCGCAGCCATCCTCTTCGGCTCCAACTTTCATTGCTTCTAGCAGCTAATCCACCTCCAACCATTGCTGAAAAATTCCCTCCTTGCTCTCCCTGTGTTACTACAGACACCTTCATTGCAGCCCACCTTAAGGCATCATCTTCATCCTCCAGCACCATCTAGTCCTCCACTACAACAAAGCATTTGGTGATCAGCCACCTACCAGCTGCAACCACCGATACCTCCAACTCCATCAAGGTAACAACGTGAGTGTAAGACCCGCAATTTTTCAGAAAATATCTGAATAAAATTCATGAGGCATTTACCGGTAAAAATAGCATTTCTTCTCAGAATGCGAAACGAATCGATTCCTGCGAGCCAGTTATACTTAGGATATTCGTCGAATTGCGAATATATGCTCAAACACTCTGGAAGCCATAACTTCCTAACTAAACGAAATCAATAGATTCGTACGAGCCAACTTTCTTAGTTACGTCAATACGAAGAAAATGGCGTACTCAGAATTTTTCGAAAAAAATCGCCGGAAACCCGAAATTCTTGCGGGACCCATGGAAATATTGGTGGGACCCACAGAAATATTCCTCAGAAAATATCTTGTGGGACCCACAAAATATCCTATAGAAATATCTTGTGGGCCCCACCTCAAAAGGAACCTCCAGGAATTTAAAAGAAGCCAAGGGGTAAAAGGGGCATGGAAAAACCCAAGAGGAGGTGGGCTTGGGCTATAAATAGCCCTCCCCACTCTCTCTCTTCTCATAATTTCGACCCCCCCTCTCTCTCTTGCCTTCTCTCTCTCTCGTAAACCTCCCCTACCTAGCCTAGCCCACCTGAGCCCACCTGACCTGGTCTGAGCCTGCCTGACTTAGCCTGAGCCTGCCTGACCTGGTCCTAACCCACCTGACCTGGGTCTGAACCCACTTGACCTGGTCCAAACCCAGTTGACTTGACTTGAACCTAGTTGGGTTTAAAGTCAAAGTCAAAGTCCTTTTTGGTCCAGATTCCGATTTGGGTTTCTGAACCCAGACTTAGCCTACTTGAGCTGAGTTCGAACCTGCTGAACCCAGTTGACTTGGATCGAACCCTGTTTGGTTCAAACCACTTAGGTTGAGTAGCTTGACCTGCTCTACCTCTTTCTCAACTAAGTCAGTTTCATCTGACTTAGTCTGACCTCTCGAAGGAAGGCTCGAAGCCAAAGAAGCAACCCGGAGCCATTTCTTCCACGATTTAAAGTAAGTTCGCTTCGTTGATCCATCTCTCTCAAGTATTTGATTGTTTGTATATAGAATATACTTTCTGAAGTAGTATCTTGCTTTAGTTCTTGGTTGAGCCCTCTAGGACGCTTCGGTGTTCACGCGCTCGCCTCGTAACTATCGTCGGATATATATATTCGAATACCCAGTATATGCGTTCTTCAAAATAGTATCTCACCCTAGTTCTTGGTTGAGCCCTCTAGGACACTTCGGTGTTCACTCGCTCGCCTCGTAACTATCGTTGGATACAGATCTAGGTGTATATCTGCTGATACTGCCGACGCGTCTTATATCGCACAGGCCATGTAATTTACCTTTGCCGTCGCGTCGTATGATGCCAAGGCTCCCTGCTTTCTGTACTTCCGATTACTGCACTTCCGATTATGCATTTACTTACGCCGTCGCGTCGAACGATGCCAAGGCTCCTGCTTTCTGCACTGTATTTACTTACGCCATCGCGTCGAACGATGCCAAGGCTTCTGCTTTGTTATATATGTAGAATATTTCGTTCAGTTACACACCCTGAACAATAGTATATGCATTTCTTTACGCCGCCGCTGTATAAAGCACAGGCTTCTGCTTATACTACATATATAGCGCATAAATGAGCGTTCAAATGGAGATCAACTCCAAATCGCCCATGCGATTCCTTGACCGCTCCTCGTTCAAGATTCTGCTTGACGAATGAAGCCCCTATTGGAAAGGCTTCGGTTTTTGGCAAAATGCTCTTTACGTAATGACTAAGTCAATTTCGTATGGCCTGGCTATGGCCAAGGGTTCCTGCAACCTTGATGGATGCAAAGTACGCACAACGGTGCGCATCCATTTCCCCGAATTAAGCGTGGCGATTTCCTACCAAAGAGGGGAGATGCCGCTGAAATGGATAAAAGAAACGCACGCTTTCTCCGTAAAAGAGAGGAAGTGCTGCTGAAATTTCTAAAGAAGCTAAGAATAGCTCAGAAAGAACGTAGCAGGATACTCTGACATATAGCAGAGTGCTACCCAGTTCATGGTTTGCCCTCTACAACGTAGAAGGGTTCGTCGCACCACTGCCGGTAGAGCAGGGGATATGCTGACGAAATGGTCGACAGAAGAGCTGCCGGAACCAATGGAACGGCATAATGATGTCCGTTGATGGAACGATGCCAGATCGGCTCGTATCCTTGTACCTGCAAGGGCACCTTGCTCGTAAGGGCCGCTGAGCCGGAGTAGAGGTTGCGCCTTGGCTAGGTTTGGACTCGTTGCGTAAAAATACGCCGAGTAGTCGATCTATTTAGATCAAGTCATATGCATGCTCATTGAGAACGGTTACACAACCAGACTCGTAAGGGCCGAAGAGCCAGAGTGTGTTGTTTCCACCCAAAGAGGTGTGATGCTCGTGGTGGCCGAAGTGCCAAAGAGCGGTGTTCTGCATGCATATGAATAAGACTTAAGGTCGCACATACCCCGCGGTTGAAGATCGTGTTAGGGGTACCCCCTCAGTAATGACTGTGTTGGGGAAGACTGAATGGGGTCGGGTATATACTCCCGTAGTGCTGAAAGCACGGGCTGCCTAAATGGCATGCAGATTCTGTCCAAGTAATTGTAAGACTGGCAGACCCCTTCAGGAATTATGCTCACTGTGGAATGACAGTGATGGTACAGCCTTGAGTGACATGTATTTTACTTTGGACCTGATAGAGTCCACGATGGCCTCAGTCACTCATGGGTTTTGGGGTCGTGGTTATCCTTAAGATCTAAGGATTGAACCCAACTACTGCAAGTAGAGGATGCATCCGAATATGGGCCTAGTAGGATTCTCCCAGTTGAAACACACTGCCCTACTATGGATAGGGTCAACAGGCCTCTGGGGTATCTAAAAATACATAAAATAATCAACCCCCAGAACGTCGCGTTGATGCCCGGACAATAGCTCTACCTGCGTACCAAAGGCGGGAGCGGTTAATTATCAAACAATGCATTAGTTCTAGGTACAGCGATGCTTTGAATGTATGAGTGGATGACGTGTTGAGTCAGTCCTGCATAACCTTTGTGAAGGTGTCATGTTCGGTATACTACTGGACCGACTGGGCAAAGACCCGTGTTGTATCCGCACGACTAAGCGAAGCTCGAGGAGTTGTCCTTAGATGCGTGGGATATGGATGTGCCAAGTATGAAGACTTGAGCTAGACATCACTTTGAGACCCGGAAGAGGTCATGGCTAAGTCGTGGAGACTTAAGCGGCTATTCAAATCACAGCCCTGAAAAGGCTTGCTCTAAGTCATGAAGACTTGAGCGGATGTTCAACTCATAGCCCTGAGGAGGCTCCTGCGATATACGCTAAGTCTTGGAGGCTTGAGCGTCGTTATTGCGCATTGCGACCCTGAGTGGTCATTATTGTATTTGAGTTGAATGGATGTATGACTGCATGCTTACCAGACCATCAGTGGTTCTGACCCCGTTTCATGGGGATTTCAGGTGTTGGACCTGCGTGGCGATATGCGGAGCAAGGCGGCATCGAGTTCCAGGGTTTCTCTAGACAGAGTTGTACTGCTTCCTTTTTATTGAACCTACATTGCTTTCCTAAGCAGTAGTGTTGTAATAAACATGAGTTTTCGATAAAATGGAACACCTTGGTGGTCAATGAATTGCTTGGCCACATACCTGCAACGTGCTCGGAGTTTTCTAAAACCGACGACTCATTATCGTCTTATTCCGCTGCTAAAAGCTTTTCTAAGTTCCGCTGCAAAGAAAAAAAAAAAGAAATTCATGAAAATTTTAACTTAGCTTTGTTTTGGAAATCCGGGGCGTTACAGAATTGGTATCAGAGCATGAGTCTGAGAAACCTGGTTCAAGATCCGTCATGGTCACCATATCGCACTGTAAGTATATGTTTTTATACTTTTGTTCTGATTTGGGTGCATCTTTGTATAGATGGCAACTCATGACTCGCGTGGATACTGCTATCGCTGCAAGGTCATGCACGATGAGTGGATATGCCCGTATGAAGTCCAAGACTGCCAATATTGTGGCGAGGATGGACATTCCGCCAACGAATGCCAAAGGAAATATACCGCCGATATGGGTCGGCGGGCTTCAAAGGGTCTCAGGGATGAGACTTCGCGTGTCAGTGGACCGCATCACTCTGGTGTTGGGAGCAACCATGCCCCAACATCTTTTGATGAATTACCAAGGCTGAGGGATTTTGATTTGAACTTCCCTGCGGAGGTCTATCACTCGCCAAACTACCATCCGGCATCGCATATGCCGAGCTTAAATGGGAGGAACAAAAGAGGGGATTCTTTCTGTTCGCCAATCATTATTCCAGACTCCCAGAGTCTTGATCTTGCTGACTGGGAAAGTGGACTGGAGTCCCTCATATATCCCCAATATTCGCTTGCTAGTGCGGAAGTGCCGCCCAAGCCAAAGCTAGTAGTGCCTGCACCAAGGCCATGTGGCAATAGATGGACCTTTTGGAGTTCGTCTTCATCAAAGAAATCCAAGTCTTAAAGAGACTGGTGATGTTTTGGAGTCAGTAGACTCATGTATATAGTTTCTCAACGCCTAAAGTCTGCCAGTGCGGCATGACGTTTTGTTTAAGGTGATGCTTGTGTAAATGTGATGTATATTAAGTAAATAAAGCTTTTTACTTCCTCATATACATCGAGAAACTAAAAAAAAGTGCTTGTGTGTGCATAGATAAATGGCTCCTACGACGAGGAGAACCATACCAAGCGAGGAGTCCCATACGCAAGGATTCCTGTTGGAGACACTCAACAACCTGGTTACCGCCATCCATGAAACGAGGCCAGAACCAGTCGCACCACGAAACGAGCACCTGGGAGGAGTGACTTATGAGAAGTTCCTCAAGCTTGACCCGCCAGTTTTCATTGGCAGAGCCGATCCTGAGCTCGCGGAGAGTTGGATCGAAGAGACAGAACGTGCCTTCTCAGTACTGGGAGTACCAGAAGAGAAGAAGACCAACTTTGGCACGTATCGATTAAAAGATAATGCACGGAAGTGGTGGGATACCACTAAACTTATCCAGTTCTCACAAGTCGAAGTCATTCCTTGGACTGACTTTCGGAGGACTTTTATGGATAACTACTTCCCGTTGCATTTCAGAAACAAGAAAAAGATGGAGTTTCTGGAGTTGGAACAGGGCGGTATGAGTCTAATGGACTATACCACCAAATTTCAGAATCTAGAGCGCTACTGCTCTCGATTGTTCGAAACAGACCAAGAAAGGGCCGACAAATATGTGAATGGTCTGCGCGAAGGGCTGCGATCTCGAGTGATAACAAGCATGCCTTCAACTTTTCAGGCTGCGGTAGCGGTAGCTTCAAAAATCCAAGAGGACTGGGCACGATCTAAAGTGATCGTAGCAAAGAAGCCCATAGTAAATGGTGGGAATCATAAAAGGACGTTCCCAAGTGGCCAGGGTTCACGACAACCCTTTCAAAAGAAGAAGTTCCAAGGAGGGAACAACACTCAACAAGTCGTGAGGCCAAGACAGAACACAACTCCGAATGGTCAGCAGTCCAACTTCAGTTGCCCAAGGTGTCGTATGAACCACCCCGGAAAGCCATGTCCTCGTGACATTGGTGGGTGCTTGTATTGTGGCAAGATGGGCCACTTTATAAGGGATTGCGCCAAGAAGGCTGCAGATGAACAGAGGAGTAATGCCGGATCTGCCGGACCCTCTCGACCAGTGCCACAACGTTCTCAGTTTCAACGACCTCCACCTAGAATAGAACAAAGGCCTGCTGCAGGTCGTGTATATGCTGTAACGACTGAACAAGTCGAAAATGGTGACCTGATTGAAGGCACCGTACCTGTTAATGGACATGCAGCTTACGTCTTGTTTGATTGTGGTGCTACTCATACGTTTATCTCTGACGATTTCACCGAACAACTCCACGCTTCGGTGCAACCGATTGATAAAATGATCGAAGTATATAACCCATTGGGTTCACGCACCAAATGTATCCGGTGTGTGAAAAATTTGGATATTGAGATAGCAGGGCAACACTTGCCTACTGACGCCATCCTGATCGATATGATACAGTACGATGTCATTCTGGGAATGAATTGGTTGGCTCAGAATAATGCCAAGATTCTGTGCCGCGAGGGCAGAGTGATTCTATCTCGACCCGGATTGCCTAAGATGGAATACCGGTTATCCAAACCAGTTCCACAGAAAAGGCTCATATCAGCACTTAAGGTACAAAAATACCTTAGGAAGGGTTGTGTGGCCTTCCTGTTGAGTCTCTCGGTGGAAAAATCCAACGACCAACCCCTTGAGAGTTTGGAAGTGGTACGGGAGTTTCCCAATGTATTTCCTGAGGAATTGCCAGGACTTCCGCCACTTCGTGAGGTTGAATTTGGAATTCAATCCTTACCTGGAACAGCGCCGATATCCAAAGCCCCGTATCGAATGGCGCCAGCTGAACTCAGTGAGTTGAAGTGTCAGTTGGAAGAACTGATGGAACAAGGGTTCATCCGACCGAGTGTGTCACCGTGGGGAGCCCCGGTACTATTTGTAAAGAAGAAGGATGGATCCCTTCGGTTATGCATCGATTATCGGATGCTTAACCAGGCAACTGTTAAAAATAAGTACCCGTTGCCTCGGATTGAGGACTTATTCGATCAACTCAGAACAGCGAGGGTGTTCTCCAAGATCGACCTCAGGTCTGGGTACCATCAACTCAGAGTAAAGGAAGAGGATATACCCAAGACAGCCTTCAGAACGAGATACGGCCATTATGAGTTCGTAGTAATGCCCTTCGGACTCACTAATGCGCCTGCTGCCTTTATGGATCTAATGAACCGGATATTCAGACCATATTTGGATAGCTTTGTCATCGTCTTTATTGATGACATTCTCGTATATTCTGAGAACAAGGAACAACACGTGGAGCACTTGAAAATCGTCTTGAAAACCCTTCAAGATAACCAACTCTATGCTAAGTTTTCAAAATGTGAATTCTGGCTAGACAAAGTGATGTTCCTTGGTCATGTGATCTCAAAAGATGGAATCGCAGTAGATCCTGCGAAGGTGGAAGCTGTGATGGACTGGAAGCAGCCAGAAAATATCACTGAGGTCCGTAGCTTCCTTGGACTTGCCGGATATTATCGGAAGTTCATACAAGACTTCTCCCGAATTGCCGTACCGATGACGAAATTGCTTAAAAAGGGAGTCAAGTTTGAATGGACTGACCAGTGTAAGGAGTGCTTTGAGGTTCTCAAACAAAGGCTTACCACTGCCCCTGTCCTTACCTTACCTTCTGGTCAGGGAGGCTTCGTGGCATATACCGATGCCTCAGGAACGGGTCTGGGTTGTGTGTTGATGCAGCATGGCAAAGTAATCGCCTATGTGTCACGACAGTTGAGGGTCCATGAGAAAAACTATCCAACCCACGACTTGGAGCTTGCCGCGGTAGTGTTCGCGCTTAAAATCTGGCGACACTACCTGTATGGAGAGAAATTTGAGGTCATGTCGGACCATAAAAGCCTAAAATACCTCTTTTCTCAAAAAGAACTCAATATGCGGCAACGGCGATGGCTGGAATTCCTCAAAGACTATGAATTCACGCTTTCCTATCACCCTGGAAAGGCGAATGTTGTAGCAGATGCCCTTAGTCGCAAGACTGTTGGCACTCTAGCCAGCCTAACCGGACAATGGAAGTTGATGGAGGATTTCGTCAAGTGGAAGCCATTTTTGGCTGATTCAGGTAGAATCCAAATGTCATGTTTGACGATCCACATTGAGTTCCTCGATCGCATCGTAGCCGAACAGTTCAAGGATCCCCAGTACTTGGAATTGAAAGCTCGTGTTGAAAAAGATGACACTTTCTTCCATTTGAAAGAAGATGGAGGAATATGGATGGAAGAAAGGATTTGGGTTCCAAATAACCCTGAGCTAAGACAGGAAGTACTCCAGGAGGCTCATAATAGCAAGTACACCATTCACCCTGGAGGTACGAAGATGTTCCGAGATTTGCAGAGGAAGTACTGGTGGAAGGGTATGAAGCGTGATGTGGCTACGTTTGTCTCGAAGTGTTTGATCTGCCAGCAAGTTAAGATCGAACATCAGCGACCTGGTGGAAAGATGCAACGGATCGAGATTCCAGAATGGAAATGGGAAGGCATTACGATGGATTTCATCGTTGGATTGCCTCGATCCAAGAGACAACACGATTCGATATGGGTGATCGTGGACAGACTCACCAAGTCTGCTCACTTCCTGCCAATCAACACTCGATACTCAACTGAACGATTGGCAGGGATCTACATTCGGGAAATCGTTAGACTCCATGGAGTGCCGATTTCGATCATATCTGATCGTGACCCGAAGTTCACCTCTCACTTTTGGGAGCAGCTTCAGAGAGCCCTGGGGACGAAACTCAAGTTCAGTACAGCATTCCATCCCCAAACAGATGGGCAATCAGAACGAACCATACAGACTCTTGAAGATATGTTAAGAGCCTGTATGCTGGAATGGAAAGGTGATTGGGATTCCCACTTAGCGTTGGCTGAATTTGCTTATAATAATAGCCACCACGCTAGCATTGGGATGGCGCCGTATGAAGCCTTGTATGGACGACCCTGTAGATCACCAATCCATTGGGGTGAAGTGGGTGAGCGAACCTTGGACTCGCCCATTGTGTTGCAGCATTATACTGAGCAAGTCCACATGATCAGGAAGAAGCTACTGACTGCTCAGAGTCGACAGAAGAGCTACGCCGATCAGCGGCGTAGGGAACTCACTTTTGCGGTTGGAGATAAGGTTTTTATCAAGGTCTCTCCAACCAAGAGTGTGTTTCGTTTTGGAAAGAAGGGGAAGCTCAGCCCCAGATTCGTTGGTCCCTTCGAAGTTTTGAGCCGAATCGGAGAGACTGCCTACCGAGTAGCATTGCCACCACAATACGCGCAAATACATGATGTATTTCACGTATCAATGCTTAGAAAGTACGTTCATGATCCTTCTCACGTCATTCAACATGAAGACATTGACATCCGAGAAGATATGACGATAGAAGAAAGGCCAGTGGAGATCATGGACCGACGGGAGCAAGTGCTAAGAACAAAGGTCATTCCACTTGTTAAAGTGAGGTGGCAGCATCATGGAATCGATGATTGCACTTGGGAGCCCGAATCGGATATGCGGGATAAATATCTTGAACTCTTCACCTTGTACTCTTAGCTGAATTTCGCGGACGAAATTCCTTTAAGGGGATAATGATGTAAGACCCGCAATTTTTCAGAAAATATCTGAATAAAATTCATGAGGCATTTACCGGTAAAAATAGCATTTCTTCTCAGAATGCGAAACGAATCAATTCCTGCGAGCCAGTTATACTTACGATATTCGTCGAATTGCGAATATATGCTCAAACACTCTGGAAGCCATAACTTCCTAACTAAACGAAATCAATAGATTCGTACGAGCCAACTTTCTTAGTTACGTCAATACGAAGAAAATGGCGTACTCAGAATTTTTCGGAAAAAATCGCCGGAAACCCGAAATTCTTGCGGGACCCACGGAAATATTGGTGGGACCCACAGAAATATTCCTCACAAAATATCTTGTGGGACCCACAAAATATCCTATGGAAATATCTTGTGGGCCCCACCTCAAAAGGAACCTCCAGGAATTTAAAAGAAGCCAAGGGGTAAAAGGGGCATGAAAAAACCCAAGAGGAGGTGGGCTTGGGCTATAAATAGCCCTCCCCACTCTCTCTCTTCTCATAATTTCGACCCCCCCTCTCTCTCTTGCCTTCTCTCTCTCTCCTAAACCTCCCCTACCTAGCCTAGCCCACCTGAGCCCACCTGACCTGGTCTGAGCCTGCCTGACTTAGCCTGAGCCTGCCTGACCTGGTCCTAACCCACCTGACCTGGGTCTGAACCCACTTGACCTGGTCCAAACCCAGTTGACTTGACTTGAACCTAGTTGGGTTTAAAGTCAAAGTCAAAGTCCTTTTTGGTCCAGATTCCGGTTTGGGTTTCTGAACCCAGACTTAGCCTACTTGAGCTGAGTTCGAACCTGCTGAACCCAGTTGACTTGGATCGAACCCTGTTTGGTTCAAACCACTTAGGTTGAGTAGCTTGACCTGCTCTACCTCTTTCTCAACTAAGTCAGCTTCATCTGACTTAGTCTGACCTCTCGAAGGAAGGCTCGAAGCCAAAGAAGCAACCCGGAGCCATTTCTTCCACGATTTGAAGTAAGTTCGCTTCGTTGATCCATCTCTCTCAAGTATTTGATTGTTTGTATATAGAATATACTTTCTGAAGTAGTATCTTGCTTTAGTTCTTGGTTGAGCCCTCTAGGACGCTTCGGTGTTCACGCGCTCGCCTCGTAACTATCGTCGGATATATATGTTCGAATACGCAGTATATGCGTTCTTCAAAATAGTATCTCACCCTAGTTCTTGGTTGAGCCCTCTAGGACACTTCGGTGTTCACTCGCTCGCCTCGTAACTATCGTTGGATACAGATCTAGGTGTATATCTGCTGATACTGCCGACGCGTCTTATATCGCACAGGCCATGTAATTTACCTTTGCCGTCGCGTCGTATGATGCCAAGGCTCCCTGCTTTCTGTACTTCCGATTACTGCACTTCCGATTATGCATTTACTTACGCCGTCGCGTCGAACGATGCCAAGGCTCCTGCTTTTTGCACTGTATTTACTTACGCCGTCGCGTCGAACGATGCCAAGGCTTCTGCTTTGTTATATATGTAGAATATTTCGTTCAGTTACACACCCTGAACAATAGTATATGCATTTCTTTACGCCGCCGCTGTATAAAGCACAGGCTTCTGCTTATACTACATATATAGCGCATAAATGAGCGTTCAAATGGAGATCAACTCCAAATCGCCCATGCGATTCCTTGACCGCTCCTCGTTCAAGATTCTGCTTGACGAATGAAGCCCCTATTGGAAAGGCTTCGGTTTTTGGCAAAATGCTCTTTACGTAATGACTAAGTCAATTTCGTATGGCCTGGCTATGGCCAAGGGTTCCTGCAACCTTGATGGATGCAAAGTACGCACAACGGTGCACATCAATTTCCCCGAATTAAGCGTGGCGATTTCCTACCAAAGAGGGGAGATGCCGCTGAAATGGATAAAAGAAACGCACGCTTTCTCCGTAAAAGAGAGGAAGTGCTGCTGAAATTTCTAAAGAAGCTAAGAATAGCTCAGAAAGAACGTAGCAGGATACTCTGACATATAGCAGAGTGCTACCCAGTTCATGGTTTGCCCTCTACAACGTAGAAGGGTTCGTCGCACCACTGCCGGTAGAGCAGGGGAGGTGCTGACGAAATGGTCGGCAGAAGAGCTGCCGGAACCAATGGAACGGCATAATGATGTCCGTTGATGGAACGATGCCAGATCGGCTCGTATCCTTGTACCTGCAAGGGCACCTTGCTCGTAAGGGCCGCTGAGCCGGAGTAGAGGTTGCGCCTTGGCTAGGTTTGGACTCGTTGCGTAAAAATACGCCGAGTAGTCGATCTATTTAGATCAAGTCATATGCATGCTCATTGAGAACGGTTACACAACCAGACTCGTAAGGGCCGAAGAGCCAGAGTGTGTTGTTTCCACCCAAAGAGGTGTGATGCTCGTGGTGGCCGAAGTGCCAAAGAGCGGTGTTCTGCATGCATATGAATAAGACTTAAGGTCGCACATACCCCGCGGTTGAAGATCGTGTTAGGGGTACCCCCTCAGTAATGACTGTGTTGGGGAAGACTGAATGGGGTCGGGTATATACTCCCGTAGTGCTGAAAGCACGGGCTGCCTAAATGGCATGCAGATTCTGTCCAAGTAATTGTAAGACTGGCAGACCCCTTCAGGAATTATGCTCACTGTGGAATGACAGTGATGGTACAGCCTTGAGTGACATGTATTTTACTTTGGACCTGATAGAGTCCACGATGGCCTCAGTCACTCATGGGTTTTGGGGTCGTGGTTATCCTTAAGATCTAAGGATTGAACCCAACTACTGCAAGTAGAGGATGCATCCGAATATGGGCCTAGTAGGATTCTCCCAGTTGAAACACACTGCCCTACTATGGATAGGGTCAACAGGCCTCTGGGGTATCTAAAAATACATAAAATAATCAACCCCCAGAACGTCGCGTTGATGCCCGGACAATAGCTCTACCTGCGTACCAAAGGCGGGAGCGGTTAATTATCAAACAATGCATTAGTTCTAGGTACAGCGATGCTTTGAATGTATGAGTGGATGACGTGTTGAGTCAGTCCTGCATAACCTTTGTGAAGGTGTCATGTTCGGTATACTACTGGACCGACTGGGCAAAGACCCGTGTTGTATCCGCACGACTAAGCGAAGCTCGAGGAGTTGTCCTTAGATGCGTGGGATACGGATGTGCCAAGTATGAAGACTTGAGCTAGACATCACTTTGAGACCCGGAAGAGGTCATGGCTAAGTCGTGGAGACTTAAGCGGCTATTCAAATCACAGCCCTGAAAAGGCTTGCTCTAAGTCATGAAGACTTGAGCGGATGTTCAACTCATAGCCCTGAGGAGGCTCCTGCGATATACGCTAAGTTTTGGAGGCTTGAGCGTCGTTATTGCGCATCGCGACCCTGAGTGGTCATTATTGTATTTGAGTTGAATGGATGTATGACTGCATGCTTACCAGACCATCAGTGGTTCTGACCCCGTTTCATGGGGATTTCAGGTGTTGAACCTGCGTGGCGATATGCGGAGCAAGGCGGCATCGAGTTCCAGGGTTTCTCTAGACAGAGTTGTACTGCTTCCTTTTTATTGAACCTACACTGCTTTCCTAAGCAGTAGTGTTGTAATAAACATGAGTTTTCGATAAAATGGAACACCTTGGTGGTCAATGAATTGCTTGGCCACATACCTGCAACGTGCTCGGAGTTTTCTAAAACCGACGACTCATTATCGTCTTATTCCGCTGCTAAAAGCTTTTCTAAGTTCCGCTGCAAAGAAAAAAAAAAGAAATTCATGAAAATTTTAACTTAGCTTTGTTTTGGAAATCCGGGGCGTTACAGTGAGGGTAGTCTCCAAACACATCCCCAAGACCACCTCCAGCCGGCCCCTTGGAAGAAACCACCACCATTGTCGTCACCTTCAACCCTCCATTGTTGCAGCAGAAGCAAGATTAATTCCTTCAACCGATTTTAAAAAGCTTTCCCAAGGTAAATCTCTTTGCACATGATGTCTTTTCTTCATTACCTTATGAATTTGGTGTAAATCCAGGTTTATGTGGCTGGAGAATCTTATGTAGAATGTTTATAATATTGTTATTTTTTTTTATTTTTTCCCTTTGAATGATAAATGTTGTAAAGACAAAAGATCCATCTAAAAAAAAATAGATTGGATCTTCCCTCTTCGCAGCAAAACAAAAATGGTCCATGTATCTCTTGATTTTTTTTTACGTGTTTTATTACCTTCATCATATAGATTCCATGTCTTTTCCTTCATTTAGTTTTTTTTTCTTAGTTTTATAGTTATATTATTCATTTAGTTTAATGTTATTAATATCTAATACTTAGTTCATAGGTTTTTCACTTAGGCGCCAAATACTATTGTTAGCTCATGTGTGAATTCTAATTCATAAATTTTAAAATTTTTAGGTTAATTAGGTTTGCTTGTTACTAATCCCTTGTAAAAAACCTAGATCCATTTGAGTTTATAAACTCAAAAAACAAATAAAACTCCAAGCTGAGATTTCATACTTATGGAAATTCCAAGTTCTGTTTTAGTAGACAAGAACCTCCGAGATATCCTAGATGGATGATCCAAATTTCCCTCAAAAAAATACCATGAGTCCCTATTAAAGTCAACTATATTCCATTATTTTCCTAGATTTTTACAAGTAGCTTTGATCCCTGATAAAAAACAATTTTCCTGAACCTCTCGGAAAATCTCACTTTTTCCTTGTCAGGGTCTAGACCGACTCTAACCCACTGTGTCCGTTCAATCCATAGGCTTTATGTCAAAACATCCAACATAGAAGTTGTTCCTAACCCTTCCCTCTGTCTTTTCCCAAAATTTGGGATTTTTTAAAACATCTCAAGTATTTTTCCTGGATTTAATTTTTCTGTCTCACTAATTTCCATGTCTGAGAATTTCAGAGATCCAGGTCTTTGATAACCCTCTGCTCTCTCCCAAACCGTAACCCAAATCCCAAAACTATGAAAATAGGAAACCTTTCTCTGTTTTTCAGTAACATTTTGCTAGAATTTTGGCCATTTTCTCATCTGTCTGTTATTTTTCTCATAATTGTTTCCAAAACCTATCTGTCTGCCCTAAATCCTAGAGTCGCCGGATTCTGATCCGACTTGCCTGAGCTGTCCAAATCCGACCATAGGTTAAAATCAACATAAGATGCATGCTGTTGTAGATGGAATTCTTATACTGTGAAAGTGAAAGGAAAACAGGTGTGAAGCTGTGGTTCAGCAAGGGTGAAGAAATTGCTGAGAGCACAGGGAAAGATGTGTGTAACCAGATGGATGTGATAGATGGATTGAAACAAACATTAATAGACTGAAGGATGGTTGTGAACATGATACAGTAGGAGGGGAAATGGAATGAGGGCTGAGGATTTTAGCAAGTTAGGGAAAACGATGCTGGAAATGGATGTATGACAACAGATAATATAGGTACAACAATAATGAAGTGTGGCAAATGGTGTAAATGCAGGAAACTACAGATGTTGGATGGCAACAGCAGTGGGATGAAGCTGATGTAATCATCTACATGGAGATGTGTTTACATAAGGGGGATGGTGAAGTATCATAGGGTGACCTAAATGCCATCGGTGCTGAGTGTGTTTATGTGGTAAAAAAAATGGAAGACAGTGGGTGTTTGCAAACGCAATGACAGTAACACTATAGTGTTACTATTGCAAGGTGGTTAATGAAAACATATAATGGAGATAGGGGTGCTAAGGTGGTATAGGAAATGGTGGAGATGTGTGTAGGTGAATGGGGTTGGAAGCTACAACAGGAAATGGATAAACGGTTGTAGGTGATGGAGGGTGATGAAGTGGAAGGTTGTGGGGTGATGTTAGGTAAAAACGTAGGTTTGGGTGCACAGGTGGTTAATGAAACAGGGGTTGTGCAGCAGCTGATGATGGTGGAGTCAGGAGAATGGTGCAGTAATGAGGGAATGACTAATGCTAATGGAATGCAGGAAGTGAGAAAAGTACAGCATGGTGGTGCTATGTAGGATATGTATAGGAATAAAACAAAGTGCACAAGTGAAGTGTATTGGGGTGGCTATAGGGGTTATGTGATGTAGGAGTGCAAATGATGTGTAGATGTGACAATGTGCTAGAGTGTTGCAGCGGGGGGGGGGGGGAGTGTAATGATCGTGAGAGTGTTATTGTTGCAAGAAAATAGATGATGGAAGCATCACATATAGGTGCTAGAGCAATGATAACAGCAAATCACAGTAAAAAAAAATGAATGTATAGGCGAGATGACATTTTTGTATCAATTGGCAATATTTCCTGCACTTTTCTCCTGCAAAGCATTGGTAGAAACTTGTTCTAACAGCCCTAATGTTACATCTTCTTCAGCATCGATCCACTGATCTTCGCTATTAGTTCTTGAACTTTGGAAAGAGCTTCCTTTGGCCATCTACCCTTTTCCTCCTAGATAAAAGCTTAACTGGGATGCATTGAGCCAACAAGGGTGGTTCAGAAGTAATTCAAAACATGACCTGGCAACTAATGGAGAAGTCAATATAACATGGAACCCCATGAGATTATACCTTCAGCGCCTACTATTGATTTTGGAACCAACAGAAAATATCACTATAGAGCTTGGGAATTTTGCAGGAGAAGTGGATGCAACGTAACCATGCAAACCTTGCGGGGCTTTTGCCCAGCCTGTGAAAACATTCTCAATGAAACATGGTACGTTGTTGGAGGGAATGGTAGGGTCATTGATTGTCTCACCCACTGATTCCCGAACATCATAAGACATAGCAGGATTTTGGGGAGTTGTTAGGCAAACGCCATGGCTTAACAAGATGGCCTCGTCTGTAAGCCTCAACCAAGTTCCATAGTCCCCAATTATATCTATTTATCCAAATTTCTCTATAACTCGGCTACCTGAAGCCAAGTAACCGAATTCAAAGCAGATCCAAAACATTATTCTGTTTTTTTTTAGGAGATAAAGCAACAAATTCCAGACCCTCATAATCAACTTACCATTATACGCAGGAGTTAAATCTTACAGGTGATGGAAACTTCATCACATTGGAGTTTCAAACTAATGTTATGTGATAAAAAAAAAAAGGAGATGCCTAACAAATGTCGCTGCTGTGTCATTAAGCACAGGCGCACTCTGACACTGCGGGATTGAATCAAATCCTGATGTATGAGAAATGCAGCAAATGACTAACTCGCAGAACCTAAATCATAAAATCTCAAACAGATCGGTGAGAATGAGGTCAATAGTGAGATGCTGGATCAAATCAAAAGTGAATAAAATGGATTGGATATAATGCTGTAAACTGGATGCAAGTAAGCACCTATGAATGAAATGCATTACGAAAAGAAATGGTGCAGAATCATTGGATCTAACATGTAATGGCATAAACAGGTATTTGAAGTAAAAAAAAAAAAAAATCAAAAACGATTTATAAAGAAGATGATGGAAATGAAAAATTGATATCATCAAGAGAACATTAAGATCAAAAAGCAACGGAAACAGGAATACGAAAACCAAAGAAAATTTGTAAATGGAAAATCAAAGGAAAGGGAAATCAAGTTTTACCATAAGCGAACCGACGTTACAGAGGTGCTTCAACAGAGAGATTTAAACAAGGAACATCAAAAAAAGGGGAAAAGTAAGGAAGTCAGAAATTATAGAGATGAAATGGGAAATTGACAATCATAAAAGGAATCGAAGCTGAAAGGGGAAAAGTAAAATAAACTTGTATATAAATTGACATTCGCAATCTAGATGAATCGGCGATGCCATTGCAAGGCATCGTCGGTGATCAGTATGTAAGAAAAGATAAAAGAACATCCACTGTAAATTTTACACAGAGATAAACACCAGAAATGACCATGCTGATGAAGAAACACAGATAATGAAGATGAAAATAGGGGGAAACAAACTCCAAAACAAGCGCTAAAATTTTATGAAGTTCAAGAGATGCCAGAGGTAGATGAAGAGATCTAACATGTAATGGCATAAATAGGTATTTGAAGTAAAAAAAAATCAGAAACGAATTGTAAAGAAGATGATGGAAATGGAAAATTGATATCATCAGCAAAACATTAAGATAAAAAAGCAACGGAAACAGGAATACGAAAACCAAAGAAAATTTGTAAATGGAAAATCAAAGGAAAGGGAAATCAAATGTAGGAAAGAAGACATTCCATTAATCTTGCACTGTGTAGGTCGGTTTTACCATAACCGAACCGACGTTACAGAGGTGCTTCAACAGAGAGATTTAAACAAAGAACATAAAAAAAAAGGGGAAAAGTAAGGAAGTCAAAAATTATAGAGTTGAAATGGGAAATTGACAATCATAAAAGGAATCAAAGCTGAAAGGGAAAAAGTAAAATAAACTTGTATATAAATTGATATTCGCAATCTAGATGAATCGGCAATGCCATTGCGAGGCATCGTCGGTCATCAGTATGTAAGAAAAGATAAAAGAAAATCCATTGTAAATTTTACACAGAGATAAACACCAGAAATGACCATGCCGATGAAGAAACATAGATAACGAAGATGAAAATAGAGGGAAACGAACTCCAAAAAAGCGCTAAAATTTTATGAAGATCAAGAGATGTCAGGGGTAGATGAAGAGTTCTTACCTGGTTTGCAGAAACTCTGAAGGAAGGTGGGAAGGAAACCTTTCCTTCTGCTTCTACTACTAAGGAAGAGGAATTGAAAGGAAAGATCAGGAGAAGAAGATGAGCGTGAAGAATGCAATGAGGAGGTGGTAGTGGATGGGAAATTGGGGACTTGGGCCTCCTGTTTTATAACAGGAGGCCATTAGGTTCTTTTACGAGGGAGGTCCACAAAGTTTTTAAATTTTTTCATAAATGTGGCTTCTTTCAAAAAGGCTTTTCCAAACAAGGTTTTTAGCAAAGACTATTTCCAAAGAGGGGTTTCTAAAACTTATATTGTGTGTTTTCTTTTCCATTTATATATTTTTTTGATGTTTTTGATATAAAAATTTTGAATAGGGTTTTAACTTAATTTGGCAAAATTTAAAAATATTTATCAAAGAAGTATTTTCTGAGAATTTGGGTTTATCCTTTTTTTTTTTGGAATTTTCTTCAGAAGACAGGTTTGGATCCGGGATTTGAGAAAACATTCGAGTTTTAAACCTCGAATCGAGAAATACAAAGTAGTGGATCCAAACGGATGTCGAATGGACTGCCCGAGCCATTCAAAACTATTTTTTCGGTATTTTTGTAATTTTTATTTGAAAATTGGATAACGAGGCTCAGATTTGGATTTTTCTCAGAAGATGGGGCCACAGGCAAAAAGGTAATATTTACAAAATTTTGAAAAATTTGGGGTGTTCACAGAGAGGTAAGAGATCAATGCAAGTGGAGAGGGTGGTTGTCGATGGATGTCTCTCGACACCCCTTTGCAACGGTTTTATAAGAGAAAACCATTGCAAATTTTGCAAATCCTTGATTTTCTAAAAGATTTTCAAAATAGTGGTCCCTTTCAAAAGTTTTCTCAAAAGGTGGTTTTAGCAAAAAGGTGTTTTCAAAAGGGGGTTTTAAGACTATCTTTTGTGTTTTCTTTTCTATTTTAATTTTTTTGTTCCCTTTCTTAGCATTTTTCATTTTTTTTGGTATTTTTGACATAAAAACTTTGAAAACTAAAGGGTTTTAGACTAATCTTGTGAAATTTTAAAGATATTTATAAAAGAAGTGTTTTCTGAGAATTCAGGTTTCAATTTTGAAAATTTCTTTAGAAAACGGTTTTGGATCCGAATTTTGAGGAAAAATTTGAGTTTTGGACTTCGAATCGAGAAATATAGGATAGTGGATCTAAATGGATACTAGATGAACTGTCTGAGACTTTAAAAAAAAAATTGGTATTTTTGCAAATTTAATTTGAAAATTGGACAACGAGGCTCAAATTTGGGTTTTGGCACTAGATCCGGATCCAAAATCGAGTCAGATATAAGAAATGAATTTGATTCCAGTAAAATTCGATAAATAACTAGAATTTGGATTGGAACTGACTCAATTTATCAGAAAATGGGGATTGGGGTGAAAAAAGGGAATATTTATAAAATTTTGAAAAATTTGAGGTGTTCACAGATGCCCCTCTTTGCTACTAAGCTGGTTGAAAGCTGAGCTTAGTGGTAAGGAAAACACTCCAAATTTTGAAAAATGCCCCAGTCAGCAGATCTTAATTGGGTGTGGAAGAATTTATTTTGAGAGACATGGTTTCTCAGGCTTAAAACCTTATTCTGAATGGCTTTAGAGAGACAAAATCCTAAAAAATGATATGACTAAATATCATGAATGAGGAAATCGTGATGGGTTTTTGAGCGAAGATCCCAGAATGGTGAAAAATAGAAATTTTGATCAAGTCTCATGGGTGAGACCAGATCAGCTTTTTGGAATGACTTAGGTTTAGCCCTTAACCTGGATGGGACGAAGATATATCAAGATGAATTTCAAGTTCTACCCTTACCTGAATGGGAAAGGAATACACGAAGACCTTGATGGGACATTTTTGAGAAAAATGCCTCGTGGGATGAAGCTCAAGTACAATCCTTTCCTGGATGGACATGAAGAGCATGGATTCCACAACGGGAAAAACCATGATGGGACTAAGAGAACTACCTCGTCAAAATGAGAAACCTCGTCGGAACGAGGCTCAGGTTTAACCCAAACCTGAACGGACGATACCTCGTGGAGCGAGGTTCAGTCTTAACCCTTAACTTGAAAGGGACGACCATACAGAATCATCGAACGAAGAAACCATGATGAGACCTTCAGAGTTTGGACGAACAAATCCGAGAGGGGTTTGCGAAAGGAGGAAAATGGGGTTCCCTAAAGCTTGGAAAAGGGATGATTTTGGGCACCTCATTGTTGAGACTTTATCAATATTTAAAGTTGATGACCTTTCGTAGAAAATTCAGGTTTGACCCTTAACCCGAGCAGGTGATACCTTAAGGAGCGAGGTAACAGGTTTAATCCTTAGTCTGAATGGATACAGAATCCTCGAGGAGCGAGGAAACTGTGATGGGACCTCTAGACCTTGCACAAAAAGTCCAAGAGGGGTTTTGTAAAAGGAGAAAAATGGGTGTCCCTAAAGCTTGAAAAGGGGTTGATCTTGAGGCGTCTCATTGTTGAGACTGGAATAGCTTTTTAAAAAATCGACGACCTCTTGCAGAATGTTCAGGTTTGACCCTTAACCTGAGCAGGAATTGTCTATGGCGGGACAGTGGGGAACACAAGGAAGTGTGCAGATCCGAGAGCCTAAACACTCAAATCTAAATAGAAGGGAAGGAATTTCCAGTTCTAATAAGGGACAAGGTCAGGATATGTCAAAATGAATATCAAGTTCTTGCTTCATATTGGGATAACTAGAAAATATTGCCAATAAGATGCCAAAAATTGTAGTTGATTCAGAATGATTGAACTGTGCCCATATGTGTAGAAACATCACCTCTTTCTACCTAGAGTATTAATTCCAATTGGGCTAACTCCATAGAATCAAGAATTAAATTCAAATTTATTGTTTTTGATTTTCTTCAAGGAAGCTATCAATTTCCTTGATATGAAAAGAGAGGAAATATTCTTAGCTTCATAAAAGCAATTTGAATGGAAAGATATTGATAGAAGAATTTCACATAGATAAAGATGATTCTTGGCAGTTTTGGCAGTTTGATATCCTAGGGCTTTTCCCATAATGATCTTTCTACACTCTTTTTGAGTCATGGAGCTTTCTTAGGTTTTTGAGAGAAGCTTATTACATCATCCTTCATTTTGGAGATGTCTTGACTTTTCTCTTCTTTTTTTTCGGAGAAGGGTACATCATAAACTCCTTCATCTTGAAGATGATTTGATCCTTCTTTTATCAGAAATTATATTGGTGATATTGGCTCATTGGGTTGTGAATCTTTTGATGATAGCAGAAATCAAATATCATTTAGGGTTTGTCGGGAGGTTCATCGCATTCGCCTTCATCTTGATGGTGATCTGAACCTTCCCTGGAAGGATCCATCACAAGCTCCTTCATCTCGGAGATGATCCAAATCTTCTTTGGCCCCGGGGTCTAGCTCGCATATTCGTCTTCATCTTGACGACAATTGAGAGATCTCTTTTGCAGATATTCGATTGCAGCTTAAATGACTGAAGAGATATGGATTTGATAGATTCTTTTATTGCCCAGGATATTTCCATTGTCTTACTGCCAAAAGAATGATCTTTAAGAATGCACCATAGCCATAATCAATATCAATTTACTTATAGCTTTTCAACATCATTGAATTTTCCTTTGCCAGTCATATCAAAGATTTTTCTTCATCCTCTTGGTTGACCAATAGAAAAAGCTTGAATTCTGTTCTTTCTTCGCAAAAGTCTTGTCCTTTTGAAAATAATACTGAAGGTAGTTTGAGGTAATTCTTTGTGCAATAAAAGCTTTAAGATCAACAATGGTTTTTTATGGCAGATTGGCAAAATATTCTTGAAGTCATTGACGAAAGTAATTGCTTGACATCGAATTGACACATCCATGACAAAATTCTCCTCTCTTTTTCTTCAAAAAGAGCGACTCAGGCTTAACCCTTATCTGAATGGGAAATAGGAAATACTCCTCTCTTCCCTAAAGAGGAGGTGTTTGCAAAACGGAACTTTCGAAGAGAAATTAAGTTTTCGTCAAAACTCCCTATCTCTAGGCTTCTCTTATGGAAAGGCGGCCGAAAATGAGGTTGAAAAAATATCACAGAGGAACAAGTCCATCACACTCTCTCTAGAAGAGGATTCTCTGTGAAGGGGTTGGCCAAAATAAGAAATTGGAGGCTACAAAAGGAAAATGAGCTTTCATCGAAGCTCTCCCTAGAAAAGGGTACCTTTGTGTAAAAATTGGGTTGTTTTGCAAACAGCTCGCGAAGAAACGAGTCCCTTCAAACTCTCTCTGAAAAAAGGGTTCTTGCGAATGATAAAAATGGATGTATGCGAAAGGAACGAGCTCCCTCGAACTCTCCCTAGAAGAGGGTCCTTCGCAAGAGAAAATGATTGATTGTTGATAGAAATGGTAACCCAGAGGTTGTAATTGAAACTTAGAGCTTGAATTATGATGAATGGTTAGTACAAAGACTGAACCTGGAGGGTTAACCGATCAGTCAGCCTGACACTAGCATGAGCACTAGATGTACTAGTACGAGCACTAGATTTTGAAAATATACCAGTACGAGCACTGGATTTTAAAAATGCACCAGTACGAGCATTAGGTTTTTTAAAATGCACCAGTATGAGCATTGGGTTTTGAAGATACACAAGCACAAGCACTGGATTTTGAAAATGTACCAGTATGAGCACTAGATTTTGAAAAAAAAAAGACCGACACTCCTAAGATATTTGGAAATCGAATCAGAAATAATTGTCGGTGTTTCAGGATTATCCCTTATCCTAAAGGGGAAGTTCAGGTTTGTCCCTTAACGTGAAAGGGAAATAAAGGAAGTACCTCGAAGGCTGAGGTTCAGGTTTATCCCTTAACCTGAGAGGGAGTGAAAATCTGAGTCCAGAACTCGATTTTTCAAAAGAAAACTTTGGTCCAATACGAGCATTGGATCAATAAGAAAGTCTGAGTCAGAACCCGGGACTTCAAAATAAAAGAAGGAAAGCCTGAGTTTGGAACTCGATTTTTTGAAGAAACGCTTGGTCCAATACGAGCATCGGATCCAAAAGGAAATCAGAGTTGGAACTCGGAACTTCAAACGAAATATAAAAGGAAAAAACCTGAGTCGGAACCTGGATCTTAAAAAAATAAAGATAAAATGAAAAACTCAATTTTGAAAACTCGAATCTTCAAAGCAATGATTGGTTCCAACATGAGAGTTGGGTCCAATAGGAAGTCCGAGTCGGAACTCAGAACTTCAAACGAAATATAAAAAGGAAAAACCCAAGTCGGAACCTAGATCTTTTTTTTAAAAATAAAGATAAAATAAAAAACCCAAGTTTGAAAACTCAAATCTTCAAAGCAACGATTGGTTCCAACACGAGCGTTGGATCCAATAGGAAGTCCGAGTCAGAACTTTGAACTTTAAACAAAATATAAAAAGGAAAAACCCAAGTCAGAACCCAGATCTTTTTTTAAAAATAAAGATAAAATGAAAAACCCGAGTTTGAAAACTCGAATCTTCAAAGCAACGATTGGTTCCAACATGAGCGTTGGATCCAATAGGAAGTCTGAGTCGGAACTCGAAACTTTAAACGAAATATAAAAGGGAAAGACCCGAGTCGGAACCCAAATCTTTTTTTTTTAAATAAAGATAAAATAAAAAAACTTGAGTTTGAAAACTCGAATCTTCAAAGCAATGATTGGTTCCAACATGAGCGTTGAATCCAATAGGAAGTCTGAGTTGGAACTCGAAACTTCAAACGAAATATAAAAGGGAAAGACAAATCTTATGGGTGTGAACACCCCAAATCTTAAAAAAAAGGAAAAACAAAAACAAAAACTCTGAGTCGGAACTCAGATGGGTGTGAACACCCCAAATTTTTCAAAATTTTATAAATATTCCTTTTTTGCCCCTAGCCCCATTTTTTGCAAAAATTGAGTCAATTCCAATATAAATTTCAGTTATTCTTCAGATTTTCTGGAGTAAACTCCATTTTCCATATCTGACTTGATTTTGGATCCGGATCCACTATTAAAATCCATATCTGAGCATCGCTATCCAATTTTCAAATTAAATTTACAAAAATGTCCAAAATAATTTCTAAAAGGCTCGGACGGTCCATCCGACATCCAGTTGGATCCATTGTTCTATATTTTGTGATTCGAGGTTCAAAACCCGAATATTTCCTCAAAACCCAGATCAAAAACCTATTTTCTGAAGAAATTTTCAAAATTAAAACCCGAATTCTCAGAAAACCCTTTTTCTTGTAAAAATCTTTAAAATTTTGCAAAATTAGTTTAAAAAACCCTTTAGCTTCAAAGTTTTATATCAAAAACATAGAAAAAAATGGAAAATATGAAGAAAAGAACAAAAAAATCAAAACAGGAAAAGAGAATATAAAAAAAATAGTTCAGAAACTCTCTTTTGAAATTTGTCTGTATAAAAAACCCTCTTTTAGAAAAAAAAATTATAAGGGAAACACTATTCAGATTTTCTTAAAAAATTCACAGACTTAACCACAAATTTCCCAATGGTCTCTCGTTGAAGGAGGAGCCGCAGGGAAGGGAGTCGAGGATCCCTTCAGCTGCCTCTTCCCTCCCGTCCATCTCCAACCAACCCCTTCTAGATTCTTCCCTCTTCTTAATCATTCTCCTCCTTCTATATAAGAAAGTATCGAGAAAGGGGTAGAGGATCCGTCTTCTGCCTCCCCATGTGCTCTTCTCATCACCCTCCTCTACCCGATCGGCTTCATGATCTCCTCTGATCCCTTCCCCTCCACAATCAAGCCTCTGAATCTCCTTTTCTTCTTCAACAGAAAGGGGCTTCCACAATAGAAAAGGAAGGAACTACCTCATGCAAGATCCCTGCAAGCCCCGGCGAGTCTCTCTTCTCCCTGTTGCTTTTCTTTTTTTTTTATATACATATATCTTCTTTTGATTTTCCTTATTGTGCCCCATTAACGCGTCTTCCATAATCCCGATTTGCATATAGCAACTTTGTCTTATGGATAAGCAATAGTAATGGAATCCCCAATTCCAACATTTTCCCTATTCCCTGTCATCCTGTATCCAGGAGTTTCTTTAATTTTCAAAAGATTTTTCGACATATGCCTATAGTTAGATTTTTTGTTTGTGCTTTTGTTTTCCATTTATACAGAATTTCTCATTAGCATTCTGATTTCTCCTTTTTATTTTATTTTCAAATTTACATTGGACCCTCGATTTTAGTTTGTATATTTCTTGACGTACTGGTGGCCGATGATGCCTCGCAATGGCATCATCGATTCACCCATATTTCAAATTTCTGAGTTCATTTTAAGTTTTTTTTTTCCTCCCTTTTGATTCTTGGTCCCCTATTTGTAACTCATTTTCTTTCCTAGTTTTAATCCTTATTTACGTTTTGTTTTCCCTTGTAATGATTCAACTTCTTAGGTTCATGTTATTTCCCATTTTCAATTAACTGTTTGTGTCTTAATTTCTCTGTATCATCTTTCTCCCTTTCTCTGCATTTTAATTCCTGGTCTATATGTGATCTCCCGTTTTGGCGTGCAATAGGTCATCCTCTTAGTGGCGCTTCATGATTTACCAACGTTTTATTTACAATATTTCATTATGGAATAACTGTGTTTCGTGATTCCTTCCAATCCCTGTAACGTACATAGTTGCATTGTATATCATCCATGTGTTGTGCATCATCAATCATTCCTTACGTTTGATTCAACCTTTATGATTGTTACGATTTATGGGCTGGAAGGGTATGCTCTCTTTCGATGCACACTCTTTGTGTTGGATCCAGTGATCCTTGCATCAGAGGCTGGGGGCACTAACATGGAGAGGATTCTGGGTGATATTAGATGTGAGGCACACGATGCGCAAATCATTTTTGCCTCGAGCTTCTGTGAGTTCCTTTGGGGAACAATCACCAAAAATCGCTCCCTGCCAGTGTAAACACCCCACATTTTCTTCATCCATGCTCAGACAACCCTCCTCGTGCAGTGCCAACCCTGTTAGGTCAGTGTAGGAGTCAAACCCCGAGTCAGTTTAAGAAAATCACCATTTTACCCATTTTCACTAGGAAAATTACCATTTTACCCCTAGGTCATCCCGGACCCCAGTCAGTCAAAGTTAACCAAGCTCATTGGTCAGTTCAAAACAGTTAAGATATCAGACATTTCAAGCTCACCTGAGCTCACAATGAACAGACCATTTTCATTTCTGACAATTCCTGCCAAAATGGGATCATTTCGTAAGAAATGAGCTCATTTCTCAATTAAATCCAAACCAATTGTCTCTCAGTCAGTTTTGCAAATTTTATCAATTTTAATGCTTTTTAAACTGGTACAGCTGCCAATCGGGGTCTAATATCCAAAATTCATCATTCAGGGTCTGCATTTTGTATAGCATTTCATGTCATTTCTCATCATTTCATAACATTTCATCACATTTCATTTCATTTTCGAAGTCCAGAGCTCCAATTTTATAAAATTCAATCTAGATCGAGTTTTAAAAGTTTTCAGAAATCAATTTCAAACACTGGGTTTCTAAAATTGACATTTTACCCCCGGAATTCTAAATTTGGAAATATTTTCTTGAGAAAAACAATTTGGATTTATTTCAAACTCAAATTTTCAAAATCTATGTTGGATTTGCTTCGCAACAGGGTATTGAACTTCAAAATCCGAGATCGTTTCAAAAACTGCCAAAAATAGCCCGTTTCGTCTGGATTTTTTTTGAAAATACTATTTTACCCCTCTAATCATCAAAATGAATTTCAAAAGTGGAATTTGGACCCGCTCTGAGATGGCCCATCCATTTGCATTTTCTGTTTTAATTTATATATATATATAAGAAAAAAAATTACCTTTTTCTTTATTTTCTTCATTTTTTTATTTTATTTTTTTATTTTTCCTAAGGTGGGACCCACAAGGGGGTCGACCACCCTAGCACTTCTCTTCCAGCCGATTTCCTATCTTTCTTCTTCCATTTTCCTTTTTCTTCCATTTTTTCTTTCCTTCTTTCTTTCTTTTCTTCCTTTCTTCTTCCTTTTCTTTTCTTTTCTTTCTTTCTTTTTCTTCTTTCTTTCCTCCTTTCTTTCCTCTCCCTCCACTTACGTACAACCTTTCCAGCCTCCCTCCTTCTTCTTCTTTCCCTCTCCTTTCTTCTTTTCTTTCCTTTTCCTTTTTCCCCTCTTCTTTCCTTTTCGTTCCCTTCCTTCTTTCCCCTTTCTTCCTTACTCCCTTCCTATTTCCTCCAAAGCCAAATGGCTACAACCATTCACTTATGTTCATTCATGAAACATTATTAGAAACTTAGGTTTTGATTTTTATTAAAACCTAAATTGTCATAAGAGAGAAAAAAAAAAGAACGGTGGCCTCTCTCTCTCCCTTGGTTCTCATTACACAGCACTCCCATCCCTGATTGCAGCAACACAGCCACACACTTCAGCAACTCCAATCTCCAGCAGCACCTTCAGTCCTTCCCTTGAAGTAGCAGCAGCCCTTGGTGATCGGCATCTTCTCCACCTCCAAGGCTACCATCTCCACAAAGACAGCCTTCTTTGGTCACTGCTCCAGCATCATCTCCAACAATAGCTGGCGCTCCATCACCCTTCATTACAGTTGCATCTCCAAACACTGCAGCTGATCCAAGGTAAGTCTGCATTCCCCTTACTTTATTAATTTTTCTCTAAAAATCCCATTGAATTTCCTTTATAAGCATGTATATTACATATCAATGCTAGCTATGTGAGATGATCCATCCGGAAGATGGATCGGATCTCTCATGTTAGTAGCCAATATCAAGCATAGTTTATATCCCCTGATTATTTTTATTTTGTTAGAGTTTTTATATATCTTATATTCAATTCATTTATCTAAGTTGGCTTTATCAAATTTTCAATAGTTATTTTGCAAGTTTAGTTCTAAGAATTCATCCCAATTGTTATTTCATGCATGATTTTTAACCTTTAAATTTCGAAAATTTTATGTTAAATAGAGATGATAGTTATCAATCTCTTGCCAAAATGTTGAGTCAATTCGGGTTTTATAACCCCATCAAAAAAATAAAACACTAAATCGGGTTTCGAACCCTCTAGAAATTTCAATTTCTTATTTAGCAGAAAAGAACCTTCGGATTCACCCTTGTGGGGCATTCAAATCTTTCCCTAAAAATCACAGTAGATTTACAATGGAATCTACTAATGATATAGAAATTTTGAGATCTATACAAGCAGATTTACCCTCTGTCAAAAATCGATTTTCCTAGACCTTTAAGAAAATCTTGATTTTCCTTTGTCAGGGTATAGACAGACTCTAATGCACTAAGTCCGCTAAACCCGTAGCCCGTATGCAAAAACTTTCAAAATAAAAGTTGTTCCTGAAATATTTTTCTGCCATTTCCCATAATGTGGGAAGTTTTGCAATTGTTTCAGTATTTTTTTCAAAATTTTGTTTTCTGGCTGACAGATTCCAATATCCAGAAACTCCAGAGATTTAGGTCTCTGATAATAGTGTGCCCTTTCGAAAACCGTAACCCAAATCCCAATAATGTGAAAAGACAACATTTTCCTCTGTCTGTCAGAGTCTGTTTCCCACACTTTCAGCCCTTTTCCCATCTGTCTGCTATTTTTCTCACATTTTCTACCGAAACCTGTCTGTTTCCCCCAAATCCTAGAGTCGCCGGATTCCGATCTGACTTGCCGGAGCTGTACAGCTCCAACCATAAGTCAAAACCAGAAAGTGTAAAAAGAAAAAATTCTTGACTTACTGTCCTCTGTCACCCCATAAAAGTTGGAAAATTTTTATGGATGTTTGATATCCAAAGTCTCCTTTAGAATCAGCATTTTAGGCAAAATTTTGATTTTCTTAGGATTTTAACTATTTTCCGTATTAAGAAAATACAAAAAAAAAATATTTTTGAGCTCCATTCTGTTTTTAGGGTCGGTATAGGTGTCTATGCCAAATTTGGTTCAATTCCAAGTTCATTTGCTTTATATGTTAGTTTATCTTTAAATTCAGAAGCGAAAATCAGGCGAAAATCAAGTTAAATTTTATATTTTATGATATTTTTGCTATTTTAGGGTTTTTATTCATGTAAATAAGCATGTCATATCATATTAGGGTTAATTTCAATTTCATTTTCATTTCAATTCTCCATTTTTGCAAAATTTATTTCTGAAAACCATGGTTTCAAGGCCATAGTCTTGTTATCATGGGCATTTTGGTCATTTTGACCATATTTTCGAAATTTCAATCTTTAATTCCATAAATTTTCATGCATATCATCATATTTCATCATATTATGTTTGATTTATTTCATTTGATTTTCAAAATTCCAAAATTTACAAAATTTCTTTCAGAAAACCCTGATTTCAAGGTCATCAGGGTCATTTTGACCCCAATTTCGAATTTCCAAGTTTATTTTCCAAATTTATTCATTATTTATTATGTTTATATCAAAGGGGGTATGACTTTGGGTTTATATTTGAATAATATTCGATAATTTCCCATATTTTCGGATAAATTCAGAAAAACCTACATTTTTGTGCTAACACTATTTTCTAGTTTTGCAGGAATATTCAAGAACAAGGCTTAATTATTTTATTTCTTTGTTTTATTTCAATTCAATGTAACATCAAATGTGATAATTTAGAATAAGAGATACTTTTCTGCTTAGAATAGGACTGCATTGCATATAGTTTAATTTCTGCAAATTCCAATATTTGATGTATGATTCATATGCATTTATTTCAAATTCACTATGGTTGACAGGAATGGCATGTGCACAAGCTCTTGTGGAGTTTATAAACTCGGTGGGATTCCTATTTATGGTCATAGTCAAAATACGAAGAAAACCAAGATTTATGATCTTCGTATTAGCCACATTCAGCCTACACTCTTAGGCTAACTTAAAAAATGCACTGCATTTCTCAAAGTTTCAAAAGAATTTCCCAATTCCTCAATGAAATTCCCTTTCAAATTCATTCATTCATATCATTCAAATTACATTATTTTCAAATTCATTTTCCAATTTCAGTTTCAGAAAAATCAATTTTCCCAAGGATATCCTAAGTCTTTCTCAGGATTGGATTTTCTCAGAATTCTGAGTTTTCAAATGATATTTCAAAGCATTTCCCAAGTTCAAATCAAGATTTTCCAATGTTTTAAAATTCTCAAATTTCAAAATCCCAAGTTTTCATAAATCGATTTTCACAAGATTTCTATATTCTCAATTTCGTTTTCCAATCTCAAAATCAATTTTCTCAGATTTTCCAGTTTTTTCTAAGAATCCATTTTCCATTTCAAAAATCATTTTCCAATGAATTTCCTGATTTTCTCAAGATTCTCAAATCCATTTCCTCAAAAAAGTCATTCAAATCTCAAATCGATTTCCCTAAAGTTCAAATTTTCCTGAGAATCCATTTTCCAAAGCAAATTTTTGATTTCCAACAAAATTCAATGATTTTCCCAGGAATTCTATTTCCAAGCACTTTTTCAATAATTTTTCAAGCATATTTCAATTTTTCAAGCAAACATCATATTTTCTCAAATTCGCATATTTTCAAAATTCCATAGCACAAGCCTGATTCTCTATGCATTCTAGGAAAATAGAGCATAATTTAGATATTTGAGTCAAGTTAAAGCACACAATTGATCCTTGGTTCAATTACCTCTGGTAAAGGCGCCAGGAATGGTTGAACCTCGTACCGATAGGCGGATCCCATTCCGCAGAATTTTCCCGCAAATTTTCAAAATGGAGGCGAGTTAATTTTCAAAACAATTTTCGAAACTTTGGTCGAGTTTGACTCACGAAATTCGTTTCTCTCTCGCAAGAGAGGGGGAAAAATTTTGCGATGATAACAGGTTTGGCGACCGTGATGGGACCTGTCTTCGTCTGATCAATTTTGTGCTTTGACTTAGTTCAATTATCAAAATCGTGCTCTATAAAATGTCAGCTTTATTTTCTGATATCATGTGAACCTAGGAGCCTAGACTTGAACCTAGCTGACATGGATTGCATGTAGACTAGGCATGGTTTGGTAGGACCATATTGAGGAGAATTATTCATGCTCACTTAGACGTAGGTCTGAAATACAACACTCCTCAATCTAGGTTTTATGTGAAAATAATGTTTGCTTCTTCAAAAAAATTTCAAAATCTCTATCTTTTTAGGTTTTAGAGCCCTCTGTTTGTCTGCATGTGATCATGTTTTCAAAAACCACCCCACCTATGTCTACCCGGTCTTCACGTTGCTGGGCTATCTTACAGAACCATAGTTCGGGACAGAGCGTCACAACTAGGCCACTTATTTGGGCTAACGCCCCCCTGCCACGTACCAAGAGCCATAGTCTAACGTATATCGGCAGACGCTCAAGGATGTTGGGAAAACACAAGCCTATAACCGGAGATGAATCTTATGCCACGTACATCGAGCCTCGGCTCGAGTATATCGGCATAGCATGATTGGACACAGCTGATCTGAGCCTAGAGTCAGGATTAGGGTTCTAAAGCTCTTTCAAAATTGATGCATTTAGAGTCAGCTTCTTAGGGAATGCTGTATGTGCATAATTGTTTGTGATTGAATGTATGATATTCATTTTCATCTTATTTTCCCATATCTTCTCAGTTTTTCCAAAATACTGGATAATTTTCCAAAATACTTCATTTTCCCATTTATAAAGCATTTCTTTGTACACCCTGGACGATTTTTTCAAATTATCCACTTTTTCTTCAAAACTTTAGGTGATTTTTTATTCTTTAGTTCCTCTAGACTTCGAATTTTCAGCATTTCACTTTATTTTGCCTGCAATTTTCAAAATTCTTGTATTTTTCCAAAGTCTAATTCCAATCTTCTTATCTTTCAGTCTAATGGCATTCAGTCAGCTCGACTCTGTCTTTCCTGAGGGTCACATCTTCTATGAGGTGCGACAAAGTCTTCCTAAGCATCAAGCTCTTAGCACCGGACCCTTCTTTCCCCGGTGGTACTCTACTTGATTCAAGAACTTCTCTCGTATTTTTCTAGACCATTTGAGCGATTGCGGGTTGGAACTGGCATCCGCAGTGGGAAAGTTGGCAGTCAACAACAATCTGATCCATGCATTGGCAGAGCGGTGGATTCCGCACACGTGAACATTCTGGTTCCAGTGGGGCAAGATGACCCTGCTGATGGATGAGTTTTCAGAGATCATGAGATTGCCCAAGCCAACCGGCCAGCCTGGAGATCCATTGGAGCAACAATTTTTTATCAATGTCAAGGGTCTGGACCCTAAAGATGCTTTAGCTCGCATGACAGAGCAGAAATCTTGGCCACTGATTAAGGAAAATGGAAATGAATATGTGAAACTGATCGAGATCTACCGACAGTATGGGGCATTTGCAGAAGTCAGCTTATTATCCAGAACAACTCGAGAAAGAATTCAGTATGCGATGGTCGTATGCATTGAAGGGCTCGCTTTCTTCCCAAATATATATATGTATATGGCAAGCAGTTCAAGCTACTTTGCCAATTTTCCTGTACCTACTACTATCCAGAGCGATGCGTTAGGCAATTTTCTCAGAGACAGAATTGTGTAGAAGCTTGGCTACTATCAGGGGTTATGCCAGAGTTCAACCTTGCATCAGCACAGTGGTCTGAAACATACCATTCTGCCAGATATGGCTGAGATTCTTTCATCATTCTCACTCTTTTCCCCAGTCCTCGTGTCTCTACTGGTCATTGAGAGTGGTGGCAGACTGTTTATATGCTCCCTCTTTTTCGAGTCCACTATTGATGCAATCATATTTTTCCTTCAATAAAAAAAAAATCCTTTAATTTTCATTCTACCATGGTTTGACGACCTCGCCTAGGTGACAAGGCATATTTGTAGTTGTTCGTTCTCCTCGCAAAGAATGGCAACACAATTGTTGTGACTCCAGCGGTGACCCAATCCCTAGTAATGGGTTGTTCTTCCAATTATCTACCAAATTCTCATCAAATATTTTTCCTATATTCATTTCTATCCTGAATCTTTATCATCAAAATTTAATCATCCATCACATTCTGCAGAGAATATCTGTATTTCCAAGTGGTCCAGATCAGATAAGAAGACGCTATTATATCAAGTGCATCAGTTATTTTTAAAGCATCAAGTAAAAAGAGATGAATTCTCCAAGAATTGTTAGAAGACAGAGTCTGAATGATAGGGATAACATTGATCCTGCTGCATATCAGATGTTTAAGAAAATGATGATTAGGATGATGTCTAAGCAAGCTGAAGACAATCTCAGAAAGGCTCCCATCAAGGAGAAAACACCTGTCTCCTTCACTTAGAATATCACTGGTAAGAGTAACGAGCGACTTGGCGTGTGTCTGCCAGATATTTTATTCTCGTCGATGTCCTCTATCATCGTGGATTCAGTTCTGAATATTCTAGATGCCTAGACGAAGATGAAGCCAAAGAAGTCATGCGGTAAGTACACTAAGGCATTTGCGGTGGCCACATCGGCTACCAAACTCTTATCAAACAAATTATCCAAGTAGGATATTACTGGAAAACTATGCAACAAGATTGCCATCATTTTGTGAAGAAGTGCGTTCAATGCTAGATGCATGCACCTTCTATTCATGCGCCAACAACATATTTGCAAACCGTCATCTCTCCATGGCTATTTTCTATGTGGGGCCTTTGATGTTGTGGGCCCCATCACTCCTGCTTCAAACGACTACAAATATTTTCTTGCCGCAACAGAATATTTCACTAAATGGGTCGAAGCTATCACTTTGCGTACAGTAGAAGGTCGACACATGGTCTCATTCATCCACAAGAATATCCTTTGTCATTTCGGCATACCGCACGATATCGTGTTGGACAATGGCAGTCATTTCAAGAATGAGAGAATGAGAACATTTTGCTTGAAGTTCAGAATTCAACATCATTTCTCTGCTCCCTATTATCCTTAAGGGAATGGTCAGGCAGAGGCCACCAATAAATATCTGATTAGAATCCTGGAGCGAAACTTGGAAACAGGTCGTGACTGGCATGAGAAGATCCATGATGCATTGTGAGCATACAGAACCACCAATCGAACTTCAACTAATGCTACTTTATCAAAACTTGTCTACAGAATTGAAGTAGTACTACTTTTACATGTTCAGAAACCTGCTCTGAAATTTGCATCACTTCTAGAATTATCTCTTGATCAATATCAGCAACAACGGCTAGTATAGCTTGATTTGCTTGATGAAAGGAGGCTCAGAGCAGCAGAGCACACTCAATCATATCGACAGAGGGTAGCCAGACAATATGCAAAATTTGTTATTGAAAGAAAATTCTGAGTCAAAGATCTAGGGCTCAGATCCATGGCTTATCTCAAGCACCGCCCAGGTGGCAAATGGTCGCCTAATTGGGAAGGGACCTATGTTGTCGAGGAAGCATTACCCCGCAATTCATATCTGCTCATCAATGCCGATAGTGTAGAATTATCAGACCCCATCATTGCTCAACATTGGAAAAAAATTTATACTTAAATCTTCTATTCCATCCTTTATAATTCCTCAATATATTTTCTTTAATAATGGTCAAATTCTTCTTTCCCAGTTACACTAGGGCATTATTTTGAAAATTGTCTTCAAAACATCTTGTATGCAGGCATGATCACACAAATCTCTCATTTTGCATGCATGTGCACCCATTTATAGCATTTGCATTCATTTGCATTTGCATACATTCATTCGCATTCATCTGCATCAATTTGCATTTGCATTAAGTTTTCCTGTCAAGTTAAGGGATAAACTTGAACTACCCATTCAAGATAAGGGATAAATCCTGAGACTCCGACAGTTGTCCAAGTCATCATGAGGGTGAAGACTGAAAATCTTCTATCAAAATCAATTAGTAATTCTTCAAAATCCAGTATTCGTACTGGTAATTTTTCAAAAATCTAGTGTTCATGCTGGTAAAATTTCAAAAAAAACCAGTGTTCATGCTGGTAATTCTTCAAAACCCAGTGTTTGTGCTGGTAAAATTTCAAAAACCTAGTGTTCGTGCTGATAAAATTCCAAAACCCAGTGTTCGTGCTAGTAATATTTCAAAAACCCAGTGTTCGTGCTAGTAATTTTTCAAAAAATCCAGTGTTCATGCCAGTAAAATTTCAAAAACCCAGTGTTCGTGCTGGTAATTTTTCAAAAAAACCAGTGTTCGTGCTGGTAAAATTTCAAAAACCCAATGTTTGTGCTGGTAAATTTCCAAAACCCAGTGTTCGTGCTGGTAATTTTTCAAAAAAATCCAGTGTTCGTGCTGGTAATTTTTCAAAAAAATCTAGTGTTTGTGCTGGTGATTTTTCAAAAACCCAGTGTTCGTGCTTGTAATTTTTCAAAAAAATTCAGTGTTCGTGCTGGTAAAATTTCAAAAACCCAGTGTTCGTGCTGGTAAATTTTCCAAAACCCAGTATTCGTACTGGTAATTTTTAAAAACATAATGCTTGTACTGGTTCACTTTCAAAATCCGGTATTCACATTGGTACACTTTAAAATTCAGTGTCCACATTGGTGTAGTTTTCCTTAGGGATTCGAGTTCCGACTCGAATCTCCTTTCCTTCTTTTTGTCTAGTTTTTCTTTGGAATTCGAGTTCTGACTCGAATTTCCTTTCCTTCCAATTAATCTAGTTTTCCTTCGGGATTCGAGTTTCGATTTGAATTTTCTTTCTTTCTAACCGATCTAGTTTTCCTTCGGGATTCAAGTTTTGACTAGAATTTCCTTTCCTTCTAATTGGTTTGGTTTTGCTTCAGGATTCGAGTTCTGACTCAAATTTTCTTTCCTTTTAATTAATCTATTTTTGCTTCGGGATTCGAGTTCCGACTCAAATTTTCTTTCATTCTAATTGATCTACCTTTCCTTCAGGATTCGAGTTTCGACTCGAATTTCTTTTCCTTCTGTTATCATCGCAAAATTTTTAACTTTTTGCGAGTCAAACTGACCTTTGAAAAAGTTTTTGAAAATAACTCGCCTCCGTTTTAAAATGTGGGATAATTCCGAAGAATGGGACTCGCCTGTCGGTACGAGGTTCAACCGTTCCTGCCACCTTTAACAGGGGTAATTGAACCAAGGATCAATCTACTGCTTTGCTCTATTCAACTTATCTAAATCATATTCTAATTTCTAAATGCACATAGAATCAGGCCTGTGCTATGAATTTTCTGAAAATGCATATTTGAAAACATGATGTTTGCTATGAATAACTGAAACACTTAGAATAGATATCACATGGAAAATCATGAATTGGGATTTGAAATGTACTTTTGAGAAAAGTAAAAATCGATTTCTGAAGAAATGTAAGGATTTTGTGAAAATCGATTTTGAGAAATATGAAATAACTTTGGAAAATTTGATTTCTTTGAATTCAAACTTTGAAGTTGAAAATATAACTTAGAAAATTGAATTTGGAACTTGGGAAATACTTGAAATGTCATTGCTAAATCCATATTTTGAGAAAATCGATTTTTGAATAGGACTTAGAAAATTTTGAGAAAATGAACTTCTTTGAATTGAGATTCGAATTGGAATTGGCAAATACATGAAATGAATGAATATGGATTTAAGGAATTGAGAAATACTTTTTGTATTTTTGAGAAATGCAGTGCATTTTTGAAGTTAGCCTAAGAGTGTAGGCTGAATGTGGCTAATACGAAGATTACAAATCTGGTATCATTCGTATTCTGACTATGGCCATAAATACAAATTCCACCAAGTTTGTCAACTCCATAAGAGCTAGTGTATGTGCCATTCGTGTAGACCATAGTGAGTTTGAATATGCATGAATCATCATCCATCACACATTAACATTATTAAAAAAAAAATAAACTATATGCAATGCTGCCTAAGCTAAGCAGGAAATGTAAATTCTTATTCCAAAGTTTAATTACAAATTACATCACTATTGAAATTTAAATACATGAAAAATAAAGTCTTCAATGTACCTGCAAAACTAGAAAACTTGTTAGTGAATATATGTTGGCTTTTCTAGATTTATCCAACAATATCAGGAAATTGTTGGATTTTGCTAGATATAAGCCTTTTTGCCATGATTCCCTTAAATCAAAATTGATAAAAGATGAAATAAAATTGAATAAATAAGTAAGATAAGATATGAAATTTCGAAATTGGGTTCAAAATGACCAAAATACCCCTAATAACAAGACTATGGCCTTGAAATTAGGGTTTTCAGCAAGATATTTGATAAAATGCAAGTTTTGAAATTTGAATGGAATAAACTAAGCTAAATATGATGTGACATGCTTAAATATGTGAAAATTAGGGTTAGGGATTTCGAAATTGAGGTCAAATGACCAAATTGCCCCCGATAGCAACACTATGGCCTTGAAATCAGGGTTTTCTGAAAATATTTTGGTAAAAACTTAGGTTTTATGCACTAAATAAAATCAAATGAACATCAAATTAAACCTAAAACATCCTAATATGATTATGAATATGATTAAACCCTAAAAATATATGCTTATACACAAAAATCCAAGAATATCACAAATTTTGTGATTTTTGCAGTGTTTTGGAATTCTTCGGGTGCCCTGTTTTGCAATTCAAGTCATTCAAGCATCAAACGGATTCTAAAAATCCTCAAAATTGGTACCTGCACTTGTTATAACCTTAATATCAAATTAGAATTATAAAAATATTTTTTTGGAATTAAATTAATTCGAAAATTGCATTAAACCCTAAAAATATGTTATTTTTGACCTAATTCACCAACCAGTTTCAGTCCAAGACCCGAACCAGGGGCCAAATCTCCATGAAAATTTATGAAATTTTACAGAGACTAACTAAGAAGAAAAACAGAGATTTCCCAATTTACAGATCGGAAAAAGAATCTCTGGTTAGGGAGAAACCCATCCGGAAATCTGAGCTAAAATATATCACTTTTAACAGGGATTAAAACGGCTACTTCAGATTGAAAATACAAACATAAATAGAAATCCTAAACAAAAATCTCTGAAATTTTAGTGGTGAACAGTAGACAGAAAAATAGCAATACTCACTTTTTACAGATCATGAATCGAATCTGTGGTTTGGGATTTATGACTAACACAATTTTGATTAGGGTTTTGGTAAACCCTAACGAGTTCTAAATTTAAAAACAGATTCTCTGAAAGAGGAAAAATACTAATCAGTGATCAAAAAATCCGAAAATTTCACAGCAGACATATCTACTCAATGTAAATCCATAGCACTTTACAGATCTAAAATCGAATATAAGATGAGAGAAATATCATAACAGCAAGTTACCTTCTTGATTTTAACCACGATTTTAAAGCTTTAAAAACCCGATTTGATGTCTGATTTTTCTGACAAGGTTCTCGAGATCCAAAACCTCTGATTTTTCTACAGTAACTCAATAACTCATGCATGCATCACATATAAAAAATCAGAAATAAACAATGAGTACTTCAATCTGAAATAACATTATCTTTACTGTTCTAAACCTAAAACACACAGAAATTTAAGAAACTTGGAAAACCATGCATTAACTAATGTAAATCAATAAAATAAACCATAAAACAGTAAATAAAAATTATTTCTATGCTATAGAACGTAAAACAAATATGAATAAACCATGAAAATAAAATAAAAACAGGGAATCAATGGCTGGAATTTGATATCACCTTTAAAACATAGATTTAACCCATTAAAAGGGTAAATCATATATTTTATTGGTTAATAATGTAAAGAATCATATTAAAATCAATTCTAATGGATTAAAATCCCTGTAAATCACCCAAAACAGGGTTAGTTCACCTTCTTGGATCGTTCTTGCTGATTCTTGATGGTTCTTGAGGTGAAACCATGGTTGAATCTATGAAATAGGAGGTATTAATGGCTAAAATTGATTTAAAACTATTAAAAATATGAAATAAAAGCTAAAAATTAAACAAAATAATTACCTTGAGGTGGCTGCAATGGAGGAAGGGCTGGAGAGGAGAGAGAAGCTCCAAGAATCCCAAGGAGAGCAAGTTGGAAAAATCGACCCCCCTATGGAGACTATTTATAGAATTTTTTTAGGTTTAAAAATTGGGAATTTTGAATTTTTTGGACTCTAACAAGGGGGGGGGGGCGATTTTTGGGTGGAAAGACCTAACTACCCCTAGCCTAAATTATCTAAACTAGTGCCTAATTAACCCTTAGACTTTCCTAAAAAATCCCCAAATGTAATGCCACTTGGCATTTTCTACATTTGGCTTTTTAAAACACCTTTAAAAACCTTAAAAAACACTAGTTTTAAAAACTAACTTTCAAAAATGAGTTTTTCAAAATGGTTTTGACTCTTCTAAACCTCTAACACTAACCAAGACATCAACTAACCTTAGTCTAGCCCTTACTGACTCGAATATGGTACCACCCTGAGTGGGCCCTACTTGAGTTTTTCAAAAAGTGATTTTAAAACTTGAAATTGAAGGAGTTTTCAAAAGGATTTTCAAAGACAAACTTCAAAGTTATAATTTTTGAAACGGCATAGGGTCCTCACTAGGTTAGAACTCCTCTGGATATGGTGTTAACTGAGTGGGCCCACATCAAATTTTGAAATTTTTTGAAATAAACACTGAAAATGGCTTTGAAAAAGGGTTAAAATCGACATTTGAAATTCAAGATCTTTGAAAATAGGGTCTCAAGCGAACTGGAACTCTGAGTTAGAGTCCTGAACTCTTAGGACTCTGAGATTTTAACTTTTAGAATTCAAATGTAAAAATTTCTGAAAGATTTTACCAAGAAATGATAAAATAAGTCAGAAAACACAGTCAGGGTTAGACTCCTAACTCGACCGAACTCTAAAATAGAGTCCTGAACTAACTGGACTCTGTAAAATGACCTAAATTTCAAAAACAAACGGAAAAGATTGAAAATGGAAGTAAAACAGACTTCAAAACAGACTCCTGACCGGATTAGGATTCTGAGACAGAGTCCTGATCGGACTGAAACTTTCAAAAATTTGAGAAATTTGATGAATAGAGAAATTCAGAAGCGACACCACCTCAATGGGTCTCATCTGTGAATTGAAATCGATTAAAATTTGAATTTGAAATGAATCCAGATTGTTTCCTTGAGAAAATATTTCGAAATATAAAGTCCTGGGGTTGGAAAATAACAGAGTATTGAATAAAAACCCAGGTTTTAAAATTGATTTTGAAATAAAAGCTTTAAAATTCAAATCTGGATTGAATGTTTTGAAAACAGGAGTGTTGGATCTCGAAGATGAGATGTAATGACATGCAATGCTATGTTGTGCAATGAAATGGTATGCCGAATGCATGCAATGATATGCAATGACACATGAAATGGACAAACACTGGATGAGGGTGAAAATTTGGGGTGTTTACACCTTCCAAATTGATGTATTTTTCCTTTAGAATTTGAGTTCCGACTCGAATTTCTTTTCCTTCCAAATTGATCTACTTTTCCTTCAGGATTCGAGTTCCGACTCGAATTTCTTTTCCTTCCATAATGGATCTAGTTTTTCTTCGAAGATTCGAGTTCCGATCCGAGTTTTCTTTTCCTTCTGAATTGGTCTAGAAAATTAAAGTTCCGACTCAAATTTTCTTCCAAATTCAATTCAAATGACTAGAATTGGTCTAGAAAATTAGAGTTTCGACTCGAGTTTTCTTTCAAATCCAATTCGCTTAGATTTCCTTTAAAGGTTTGAACTCCTACTCAAACTTTTTTGCAATTTAGTAATTGGTCTAGAAGATCCAAGTTCCGACTTGAATTTTCTTTCAAAACCCAATTCATTTAGTTTTTCCTTGAAGATTTGAATTCCGATTCGAATCTTCCCTCAAAACCCAGTTTAGCACCTGGTCCATTCAAAGCTCACAAGTTGAATCCTTCCTTCTTAAACTATGGTCCTTAGGTTAAATTCCTATGGAATTAATCGTTTGTAGGTTGAATCCCTGCGTTAAATTCCTATGGAATTGATAGTTCTTAGGCTGAATACCTATTGAACTTATGTCGTTCTTAATTGAGCCAATGTCGTTCTTAGGCTGAATCCCTATTGAACCCACGTCGTTCCCAATGAACCCATGTCGTTCTCAATTGAACCCATGTCGTTCTCAGTGAACTAATTTTTAATTTCGACCTTCGGGTCAATCAATTTCCAAATTCAAACCTTCGGGTTACAATCTTACCAACCTCAGTCATTTTCTTGCCTTCGGGTTATAACTTTATCAATATCTATCACTTTCTAATCTTTCGGGTTACAATTTCATCAATGTCAATTAATTTCAAATCATCAAATTCAATCTTTCAATCAAAATCTTGCTTTTGAGCTGGTCGGTCAATAAATCCTGCTTTTGAGCTGGTCGGTCAATAAATCCTGCTTTCGAGCTAGTCGGTCAACAAATCCTGCTTTCTAGCTGGTCGGTCAACAAATTCTGCTTTCGAGCTGGTCGGTCAACAAATCCTGCTTTCGAGCTGGTCGGTCAACAAATCCTACTTTCAAGCTGGTCGGTCAACAAATCCTGCTTTCCAGCTGGTAGTTCAACAAATCTTGCTTTTGAGCTGGTCGGTCAACCCAAATCTTGCTTTCGAGCTGGTAAGTCAAAATAAAACCCAACTTTCGAGTTGATTTTTTATTGAGTCTTTTCAGGACTCAATTTGATCATGGATGTGTCAATTAGACCTCAAGCAATTTTTTTCACCAAATATTCCAAGACTATTTTGCTAATTTGTCATTAAATATTTGTTGATTTCAAAATCTTTATAGCACAAAAACATTACCTCAAAATACCTCCAGTATTATTTCCGAAAGGGCAAAGCTTTTGCGAAGAAGGATTCAAAATTCAAAATCTTTGTATTGTCCAATCAAAAGGATGAAGAATAAATCCTTGATATAGCCAGCAAAGAAAATTCAATGTTGTTGCAAAGCCATAAGCGATCGATATTGATCGTAGTCAATGACACATTTTTAAAGATCATTCTTGGGAAATAAAGCAGTCTAAATATCATGGGTGACACAGAAAAATCCATTCAATTTTCATATCTCTTCAATTATTTAAGTTGCAATTAAATATCTGCAAAAAGGATCTCTCAATTGTCGTCAAGATGAAGACGAATTATGCGAGTTAGACCCCCGGGGCCAAAGAAGATTTGGATCATCTCCAAGATGAAGGAGTTTGTGACGGATCCTTCTAGGGAAAGTTCATATCACCGCCAAGATGAAGGCGACTGCGATGAGCCTCCCAACAAACCCCAAAGGATATTTAATTTCTGCTATCATCAAGAGATTTTCAACCAAAGCGCCAATAACCGTCAATATAATCCCTGAGAGAAAAGAAGGATCGAAACATCTCTGAGATGAAAAAGTTTGTGACATACCCTTCAAAAAAAAGAGAAAAGTCAGGACATCTCCAAAATGAAGGATGATGTAATAAATTTCCCAAAAAACCCAAGAGAGCTCTAATTCTGTCAAAAAAATAAGTGGGCAGAAAGATCACCATGAGAAAAGAATCCCAGGATATCAAACTGCCAAATCTGTCGAGAATCTTCTTTAAATTTTGTGAAATTTTATTATCAATATTCTTTCACCAATTGCTTTCACGATATCAAGAATATCTTCTTTTATGTTCATATCAAGGAAATTGATAGCTTCCTTGAAAGAAAGCCAATCACAAGCAATTTGAATTTGAATGTTGATTCTACAAAGTTAGCCCAATGGGAGGTAATACTCGGGGTAGAAAAGAGGAAAGATTTTCATACCAATATACATTAATTTCAAGCATATTGAATCAACAAACATTTTTTAACATCTTGGCAATATTTTCTTACTATCTTACATGAAGTGAAGAGCTCGATGTCCATTTTGACACATCCTCGTATCACCTTTTACCTCCTTGAGAGAGTAACCTTTATCGTCTTTCGCGTTGTTGAAAGATTAGCCTTTTCTCTTAAAGGATAACCTTTGTCATCTTTTGCATTGTCGAAAGAATTCTTCTTTTTGCGTTGCCAAAAGAATGGCCTTGCTCCTTTGGATTGCCTTTGTTATCTTTCGCGTTGTCGAAATAATCCATCTTTTGCGTTGTCAAAAGAATCGCCTTACTCCTTTGGATCGCCTTGTCATCTTTCGCGTTGTTGAAAGAATCACCTTGTTCCTTTGGATCGCCTTGTCATCTTTCGCATTGTTGAAAGAATCACCTTGCTCCTTTGGATCACCTTGTCATCTTTCGCGTTGTTAAAAGAATCACCTTGTTCCTTTGGATCGCCTTTGCCATCTTTCGCGTTGTCGAAAGAATTCATCTTTTGCATTGTCAAAAGAATCGCCTTGTCATTTTTCGCGTTGTTGAAAGAATCACCTTGTTCCTTTGGATCGCCTTTGCCATCTTTCGCATTGTTGAAAGAATTCATCTTTGGCGTTGTCAAAAGAATCGCCTTGCTCCTTTGGACCGCCTTGTCATCTTTCGCGTTGTTGAAAGAATCGCCTTGTTCCTTTGGATCGCCTTGTCATCTTTCGCATTGTTGAAAGAATCACCTTACTCGTTTGGATCGCCTTGTCATCTTTCGTGCTGTTGAAAAAATCTCCTTGTTCCTTTGGATCACCTTTGTTATCTTTCGCGTTGTCGAAAGAATCTATCTTTTGCATTGTCAAAAGAATCGCCTTACTCCTTTGGATCGCCTTGTCATCTTTCGCGTTGTTGAAAGAATCACCTTGTTCCTTTGGATTGCCTTTGTCATCTTTCGCGTTGTCGAAAGAATTCATCTTTTGCGTTGTCAAAAGAATCGCCTTGCTCCTTTGGATCGCCTTGTCATCTTTCGCGTTGTTGAAAGAATCGCCTTGTTATCTTTCACGTTGTCGAAAGAGTTCATCTTTCGCATTGTCGAAAGAATTCATCTTTTGCGTTGTCAAAAGAATCGCCTTGCTCCTTTGGATCACCTTGTCATCTTTCGCGTTGTTGAAAGAATCGCCTTGTTCCTTTGGATCGCCGTTGTCATATTTCGCGTTGTCGAAGGAATTCATCTTTCGCGTTGTCGAAAGAGTCGTCTTATTCATCTTCAAGAAAATTGTCTTATTCACCATTCAACTTACCAGTTTCTATCTTCCCGGTCAGGTTAAGGGTTAAACCTGAGCCTCATTTTGATGAGGTATTTCATCTTCCCAGTCAGGTTAAGGGTTAAACTTGAGCATCATTTAGATGAGGTATTTCATTTCCCGACCAGGTTAAGGGTTAAACCTGAGCCTCATTTTGATAAGGTATTTCATTCCCAGTCAGGTTAAGGGTCAAATCTGAGCTTCATTTCTACACGAGGTATTTCCCATCCCATCCAGGTTAAGGGCAAAACCTGAATCTCACTTCTTTTGAAGTGAATTTTCTTCTTCATTCTTCATTTCATATCTACCATTTTCATCAGGGCTAATTTCTTTATATCTAGTTAGATTCTTCTAACTGAGGCATTTTTATAACCCAAATTTGGTGTGTTTTTCTTTGCCACTAAGCTCGTCTTCAAGCCGGCTTTGTAGCAAAGAGTGACATCTGTAAACACCCTAAATTTTCTTCATCCATGCTCAGACAACCCTCCTCGTGCAGTGCCAACCTTGTTAGGTCAGTGTATGAGTCAAACCCCGAGTCAGTTTAAGAAAATCACCATTTTACCAATTTTTACTAGGAAAATTACCATTTTACCCCTAGGTCATCCCGGACCCCAGTCAGTCAGAGTTAACCAAGCTCATTGGTTAGTTCAGAATAGTTAAGATATCAGTCATTTCAAGCTCACCCGAACTCACAATGAACAGACCATTTTCATTTCTGACAATTCCTGCCAAAATGGGATCAATTCGTCAAAAATGAGCTCATTTCTCAATTAAATCTAAACCAATTGTCTCTGAGTTAGTCATTCATAGTCAGTCATGTTTCCCTGAGTCTAGCGTGAGCTCACCAGGAGTTCAAGTGCTCCACTTTCTGTTCAAAACCATTTCAAAGTGTCCAGGAGCCTATTTCAGCTCATTCAGCTGAAATTGAGCTGAATCCAGTCAATTGAGCTAGTGTCCGAGCTTCAATTTTAGTTCATGTCAGTATTACTGACATTTAACCTAGCTTAAACTCAGCTCAGATTCGTGACTCACTTCACTCCAGTGACCATTCCGTACCATTTCTCTAAAAATGACAGCTTTTCTTGAAAATTTAGTCGGAAAGGTCAGATGAGTCAGTGTCTGGTCAGTTCATTTGAGTTCTGAAACTCTAAAACCCAGCTCAATCCATCTCAATTCAGTTCAATTCAGCTAAGACCCTAATTTCCAGTGTCACCCTAGCTCGGTAGGGCCTGAAAACCATTTCATCAACCATTTTGCAAATTTTATCAATTTTAATACTTTTTAAACTGGTACTAACATCCAAAATTCATCATTCAGGGTCTGCATTTCGTATAACATTTCATATCATTTCTCATCATTTCATCACATTTCATTTCATTTTTAAAGTCCTGAACTCCAGTTTTATAAAATTCAATCCAGATCGAGTTTTAAAAATTTTTAGAAATCAATTTCAAACACTGGGTTTCCAAAATTGACATTTTTACCCCCAGGATTCTAAATTTGGAAATATTTTCTCAAGAAAAACAATCTGGATTTATTTCAAACTCAAATTTTCAAAATATATGCTGGATTTGCTTCGCAACAGGGTATTAAACTTTAAAAATCCGAGCTCGTTTCAAAAACTGCCAAAAATAGCCCCTTTCGTCTGAAAATTTTCTGAAAAGACTATTTTACACCTTTAATCATCACAATGAATTTCAAAAGTAGAATTTGGACCCTCTCTGAGATGGCCCATCCAGTTGCATTTTTTGTTTTAATTTATATATAAAAAAGAAAAAAAATTACATTTTTCTTTAATTTTTTTATTTTTTTTTATTTTATTATTTTATTTTTCCTAAGGTGGGACCCACAAGGGGGTCGACCACCCTAGCCCTTCTCTTCCAGCCCATTTCCTCTCTTTCTTCTTCCATTTTCCTTTTTCTTCCATCTTTTCTTTCCTTCTTTCTTTCTTTTCTTCCTTTCTTATTCCTTTTTCTTTTCTTTTCTTTCTTTCTTTTTCTTCTTTCTTTCCTCCTTTCTTTCCTCTCCCTCCACTCACGTACAACCTTTCCAGCCCCCCTCTTTCTTCTTCTTTCCCTCTCCTTTCTTCTTTTCTTTCCTTTTCCTTCTTCCTCTCTGCTTTCCTTTTCCTTCCCTTCCTTCTTTCCCCTTTCTTCCTTACTCCCTTCCTATTTCCTCCAAAGCCAAAGCCATTTACGTATGTTCATTCATGAAACATTATTAGAAACTTAGGTTTTGATTTTTATCAAAACCTAAGTTGTCATAAGAGAGAAAAAAAAAGAACAGTGGCCTCTCTCTCTCTCTCGGCCTCTCTCTCTCTCTCTCTCTCCCTTGGTTCTCATTACACAACACTCCCATCCCTGATTGCAGCAACACAGCCACACACTTCAGCAACTCCAATCTCCAGCAGCACCTTCAGTCCTTCCCTTGAAGTAGCAGCAGCCCTTGGTGATCGGCATCTTCTCCACCTCCAAGGCTACCATCTCCACAAAGGCAGCCCTCTTTGGCCACTGCTCCAGCATCATCTCCAACAATAGCTGGCGCTCCATCACCCTTCATTACAGTTGTATCTCCAAACATTGCAGCTGATCCAAGGTAAGTCTGCATTCCTCCTACTTTATTAATTTTTCTCTAAAAATCCCATTGAATTTCCTTTATAAGCATGTATATTACATATCAATGCTAGGTATGTGAGATGATCCATCCGGAAGATGGATCAGATCTCTCATGTTAGTAGACAATATCAAGCATAGTTTATATCCCTTGATTATTTTTATTTTGTTAGAGTTTTTATATATCTTATATTCACTTCATTTATCTAAGTTGGCTTTATCAATTTTTCAATAGTTATTTTGCAAGTTTAGTTCGAAGAATTCATCCCAATTGTTATTTCATGCATGATTTTTAACCTTTAAATTTCGAAAATTTTATGTTAAATAGAGATGCTAGTTATCAATCTCTTTCCAAAATGTTGAGTCAATTCGGGTTTTATAACCCCATCAAAAAAATAAAACACTGAATCGGGTTTCGAACCCTCCAGAAATTTCAATTTCTGATTTAGCAGAAAAGAACCTTCGGATTCACCCCCGTGGGGCATTCAAATCCTCCCCTAAAAATCACATTAGATTTACAATGGAATCTACTAATGATATGGAAATTTTGAAATTTGTACAAGCAGATTTACCCTCTGTCAAAAATCGATTTTCCCAAGCCCCTAAGAAAATCTTGATTTTCCTTTGTCAGGGTATAGACAGACTCTAATGCACTGAGTCTGCTCAACCCGTAGCCTGTCTACAAAAGCTTTCAACATAAAAGTTGTTCCTGAATTATTTTCCTATCATTTTCCAAAATGAATTGTCTCAGTATTTTTCCTGAAAATTTATTTTATGTCTGACAGATTCCAATATCCAGAAAATCTAGAGATTCGGGTCTCTGATAACAGTGTGCCCTTTTCCAAACCGTAACCCAAATCCCAATGATGTGAAAAGATAAAATTTTTCTCCGTCTGTCAGAGACATTTTCCTACCATTTCAGCCCTTTTCCCATCTGTCTGCTATTTTTCCCACATTTTCTACCGAAACCTGTCTGTTTCCCCCAAATCCTAGAGTCGCCGGATTCCGATCCGACTTGCCGGAGTTGTAAAGCTCCGACCATAGGTCAAAACCAGAAAGTGTAAAAGGAAAAAATTCTTGAATTACTGTCCTCTGTCACCCCATAAAAGTTGGAAAATTTTTATGGATGTTTGATATCCAAAATCTCCTTTAGAATCAGCATTTTAGGCAAAATTTTGATTTTCTTAGGATTTTAACTATTTTCCGTATTAAGAAAATACAAAAAAATATATTTTTGAGCTCCATTCTGTTTTTAGGGTCGGTATAGGTGTCCATGCCAAATTTGGTTCAATTCCAAGTTCATTTGCTTTATATGTTAGTTTATCTTTAATTTCAGAAGCAAAAATCAGGCGAAAATCAAGTTAAATTTGATATTTTATGATATTTTTGTTATTTTAGGGTTTTTATTCATGTAAATAAGCATGTCATATCATATTAAGGTTAATTTAAATCTCATTTGTATTTCAATTCTCCATTTTTGCAAAATTTATTTCTGAAAACCCTAGTTTCAAGGTCATAGTCTTGTTATCAGAGGCATTTTGGTCATTTTGACCATAATTTCAAAATTTCAATCTTTAATTCCATAAATTTCCATGCATATCATCATATTTTATCATATTATATTTGATTTATTTCATTTGATTTTCAAAATTCCAAAATTTATAAAATTTCTTTTAGAAAACCCTGATTTCAAGATCATCAGGGTCATTTTGGTCATTTTGACCCCAATTTCGAATTTCCAAGTTTATTTTCGAAATTTATTCATTATTTATTATTTTTATATCAAAGGGGGTATGACTTTGGGTTTATATCTGAATAATATCTGATAATTTCCTATATTTTCAGATAAATTCAAAAAAACCTACATTTTTGTGGTAACACTGTTTTCTATTTTTGGAGGAATATTCAAGAAGAAGGCTTAGTTATTTTATTTCTTTGTTTCATTTCAATTCAATGTAACATCAAATATAATAATTTGGAATAAGAGTTACTTTTCTGCTTAGAATAGGACTGCATTGCATATAGTTTAATTTCTGTAAATTCCAATATTTGATGTATGATTCATATGCATTTATTTCAAATTCACTATGGTTGACACGAATGACACGTGCACAAGATCTTATGGAGTTTATAAACTCGGTGGGATTCGTATTTATGGTCATAGTCAAAATACGAAGAAAACCAAGATTTATGATCTTCGTATTAGCCACATTCGGCCTACACTCTTAGGCTAACTTAAAAAATGCACTGCATTTCTCAAAGTTTCAAAAGGATTTCCCAATTCCTCAATGAAATTCCCTTTCAAATTCATTCATTCATATCATTCAAATTGCATTATTTTCAAATTCATTTTCCAATTTCAGTTTCAGAAAAATCAATTTTCCCAAGGATATCCTAAGTCTTTCTCAGGATTGGATTTTCTCAGAATTCTGAGTTTTCAAATGATATTTCAAAGCATTTCCCAAGTTCAAATCAAGATTTTCCAATGTTTTAAAATTCTCAAATTTCAAAATCCCAAGTTTTCAGAAATCGATTTTCTCAAGATTTCCACATTCTCAATTTCGTTTTCCAATCTCAAAATCAATTTTCTCAGATTTTCCAGTTTTTGCTGAGAATCCATTTTCCATTTCAAAAATCCTTTTCCAATGAGCTTCCTGATTTTCTCAAGATTCTCAAATCCATTTCCTCAAAAAAGCCATTCAAATCTCAAATCGATTTCCCTAAAGTTCAAATTTTTCTGAGAATCCATTTTCCAAAGCAAGTTTCTGATTTCCAATAAAATTCAATGATTTTTCTAGGAATTCTATTTCCAAACACTTTTTCAATCATTTTTCAAGCACATTTCAATTTTCCAAGCAAACATCATATTTTCTCAAATTCGCATATTTTCAAAATTCCATAGCACAAGCCTGATTCTCTGTGCATTCTAGGAAAATAGAGCATAATTTAGATATTTGAGTCAAGTTAAAGCACACAATTGATCCTTTGTTCAATTACCTCTGGTAAAGGCGCCAGGAATGGTTGAACCTCGTACCGACAGGTGGATCCCATTCCACAGAATTTTCTCGCAAATTTTCGAAATGGAGGCGAGTTAATTTTCAAAACTTTGGTCGAGTTTGACTCGAAAAATTCATTTCTCTCTTGCAAGAGAGGGGGAAAAATTTTGCGATGATAACAGCCAGCAGTGAGTGCCTCAGGCTACAAGCATGGCCATGGATGATGGGGATTCTTTTCTTCCATGTCTAGATTTGCGTCAAGGTATGAAAATTAACTTGACAAATGTTGTATCAAAGATTCACAAGTTCGTTTCACCACTAGCGAGAGAAGTCAAGAGCAGCTGGGAGAATAATCCTATTGATCATAGGTGGTGTAATTGGATAGATGAATTCTCTGAATTCGTAGGTAAGAATTCCAAGTGGCAAAAAAAAATGAATGTATTAGAATTTATCCTTGAATTTGTCCATGTTTTGACTGAAATAAATGAAGTGTACATAAGTGCCCTGAGCAGTTATGCAGATATCTCAAACCATTCAAAGAGCAAAGTTCCCAAACATCCTTCGAGTCAAGTAGATTACAATAGAATAACTAGTGATTCTCATTCTAATTTTGATTTTGAGTGTCTGTAAGGAAGAATCTTGGGTGATGGCTGTGAGCTTAAGGACTCACCGTGCGAGTACCTTGATGAAGGAATGACTCAATTGAGAATAAGGAAGGATAACATGGAAATAGATTTTGCTAGATGTAAAGAAAGCCTAGAGCATTCAAAAGCTCAATTGGCAGAAAACGAGAAGCCAGATTTGGAGCTTGAAGAAAGGAGCATAACCATAAGTTAATTGTTGTTGTGCCTCCAACACCCTCCCAATGCCGCTATGCCACACCTAGACGCTCATTACCATAGGTTATGTGATCCACATCAGCATCATCGATGACATTTCTGCCTCTTCTTAAGCAAAGTGAATATTTCAGGATATAATCCCAATGTGATTGGTGATTCAGAGGTCTTAACTATTGCAAAGGGTAAAGTAAATAGTGGGGCATTGCCAAAATGGTTTTTAACACTTATGAGGTATTTTCTTAACTTTTTTCTTAAGCCTAGTCCCTGACAGCATATCATATTCAGTTATGTTTGGATTTTTCCCTGTTGTTATATATCCCATTTCCTGTTTATATCATTAGCATTTCAGAATCTCAATCTGCATTCACCATACTTATGCTGGGGTTTTCCTTCCCACCTCTTATTTCCCATAGTAAGCATGCGTGCATTTACTAAACTCACCCATGTTAGCATCATTTCCTACACCTTGTTATTCCACCCTACACTGTGCACAATTTCTGCAAAACACACTATTCACCCCACTGCCCTGTGTATAACCTCCATCACCTTTAGCACACATTTCCATGCTTGTCACCCATCTCACGTTCAGCATAATAGTTGATGTACTATATTGAGGAAAGGTTTCACTTCCTCCATTATCATTATAGTTGCAGCAGTGCAACGTCTACTTCCACTTATTGCTACAGTTCATGTCAACAACCCCTTTGTTGTTTGACATTCGCCATAATACTTGCATTACTCATTGTTGTTACTATCCATAACACCCATAACAGCCTTGCATACAGCCTCCACCACCCTGCACCATCCCAATACAGGTCATTGCTAACAACAATGTTAGAATGGCCACAACTTCCTGCAACCTCCTTCACAAATATATTAAGTTTCTGAGCCATGTTAACTTTCAACCAGCCATGCCGCAGAGAAGATGGAGTTAGTTGTTCTCCTGTTAATAATTACGATTTTTCCTGCTTATGGGTCTGACCAAGTTATATCATCAACACTTAAAGGTTCTCCAGTCAGATCTAGATTTTTCCATTCCAGTGAGTTTGTCTCCCACTGCTCATTATGGAAGGGTGATATTGGCAACATAAAAAGGTTCTAGTATAGACTCCACAGGAAATGAATTTCCTAGAACTACCAATCCAACATTTGGCTTGCATTTTTGACAGGAGGGCAGTGTTTGCCAATTTGGCCGCATACAAAGGTACTCTGACTTAATGCTAAGCCAAAGGTGGTTGCAGCAATCGATAGTAACAGGAACTCAAGGATTCATTTGGATTTCTTGGCTCCTATTCTGAATTTGTCCTCTGAAATGCTAATGTCTCTTCATGTTAGTCACAGCTCCCTCACTACTTGGAAGACCCTTGGAAATCATCAGTTTGGTTTTATGGTGAATAGTATATCAATCATTGTTGTAACCTCAATAACACTGCAAAGCAATGCTATAGTTAGCTGGCAAGGGACTTTGGTTTCTCCAATTGAACCCCTCATGTTTCTGTTCTTAGAGGTCAACATTGAGATTGACCATCACTGCAAAAAAAAAGAAAAATCATTATATTTTACTGTAAGTGGCATCTCTACTATCCATTTTCAACACTCTTAGCACATATTGCCCTTCACTCAGCAATACATTACTTCATTCCCATTACATCTTTTTCCTACCTTTTGTTCATACCACTAGAGTTACTGCTACCGTTTCCTGCATCTTACCTCATATCCTATCTAGTTTACAACACCGCAACCCACCTGCGTACTACTCACAACATGCTCATACTTTACCCACTGTAGCACCATTTCAATTGTCCCTTGTACCTAGCTACACTTCCATTTACACTGTGACACCTAAACTCACAATACCTACTACACTCCTTCATCCATACCTCCTTGCATATTATATCACTTGTACACATTGGCAATGTAAGCCTTATAGGTAGATATAATACCCATTTCACCATTAATATGAGCATGATGATTAGGCAATGTATAGATGATCTTGTATCAAACATATATTTATGCTTACACAAATGTCTATGGATTTTTCATTTTAGACTAAGGCATTATATATACCTTCTCTCATATAGATCATCATTAGCTTAGGATGTCATATGTATAGTCATGTATATAAATTGTCCCATTAGCATATACATGTATACCTCATCAATGATATAAACACAACAATTTGCACAGACAATCCTCATTTGAATGGACATGATCTCGTCTATTTTACTTTCAAGGTAGAATTTTATCTTCTTTTATATATTGCCTTTTGCTAACTCTATTTTGCAGAAAAGATGCAGAAATGTTAAAATTCCTTTTCTAGATTAAGAATCTTATGATTTTAACTTCAGTTCAAGCTTGTAATAGCTAGATGATAATAATCTTAGATTAGAATGTGTGAGCATGTATATTTTCTAAAAATGCTTGTTTTCATATCATTTTCTATTATTTTCCAAAATTTCACGAATGTCACATGCACCATTCTAATAAGAAGTGATTAAATCCTAAGTTGATGATTTGCATCAATGGCCATAGTCAGGATTTGAACAAAATTTAAGATTTTCATCTTTTATGAAATAACATTGGATCCACACTGGATCCTTTTCAAAAATCATCATATTTTTTAAATATTTTTCTTCCTTTATCAGAGTTTAACTTAAAATTAACTCAAGACATATATCAATGGACATAGTCAGGATATATTGAGAGTTAATTTCATTTTAAACTCTATAAAGGCACTAAAAATATATTTTATTCTTCACTTGAGTTTAAATATGATTACTATGTAATACATTCAATGACCATAGTCAGGGATGCATTATATCTTCAATCTTATTTCAATTTATTTAAAGAAGGAAATATGCTTTTCAAGATCCAATTTCAAATTCTTTTGATTCATTTATCATTTAAGATAGAATTATATCATATTTTCAAAATAATTTTTTTCAAAATCCAAGTGATTTCGAGATGATTCTTCAACTATCTTCTTCACTTCTCAAATCAATCTTCAATTCTTATAAATTCAAATTCTTCTTTCTATCCTCAAAATTCTACCCCATTTTAAAGTTCAAACTCCAATTTCAAAGTCCAATTTGACTTGGAAATTTCAAATTCATTTATTATATTCAAAATTCAATTCAAATCCAATTTCAAAGTTCAATTCAACCTTGAAAATTCAAATTCATTTTCATTTCTAGGATTCAATTTCAAATTCAATTTAGCATTTCAGATCAAATTTCAAAGTTCAAATTAAACTTTGAAATCCCAGATTCATCTCCTGATCTCAAAACTCAAGCTTTAAATCAAGTTCATCCTTTATTTTCCAAAGATCTATCTAAAGATTGAGTCTTGATCCTCAAAATTCAAAATCAAGGTTTTGAGATTGATTTTGAATCTCAGAATTTGATTTTCCCTAAAGCCCATCCTTAAATTCAAAATCTGGATTTCCAAAAAATCCAGACCCATCCTCAAAGTCTCATTTGGATCTTCAAAAATCCAAAATTCCATCTCGGATTCTAGATTTAGAATCCAATTCCACTCTGTGAACACCCCAAATTTTTCAAAGGTTTATAAAATGACCTTTTTGCCCCTGACTCCATCTTCTGAGAAAACCAAAGCTAAATTTCAATCATTCTTCAGGTTTTCTGGATTAAATTTCATATTGATATATTCAAAATCAATCCCGGAGCTGAACCCAGTGTTTTAAACCCAAATCTGAGCATGATTGTTTGATTTTCAAATTAAAATTACAAAAATACCCAAAATGGTTTTGAATGACTCAAGGCAGTTCATCCGGCATCCTCTTGGATCCACGACCATATATTTCTCAGTTTGAGGTTGTAAACCTCAAATATTTCTAAAAAATCTGAATATAAACCCATTTTCTGATAAAATTTTCTCAAAATAGCTTTTAATTCTCAAAAAATTCCCTTTGTAAATATTTTTGCAAAAACACAAAAAATTAGTTTTAATCTTTGTTTTCTCGCAAATCTTAGGATTTTTTTTATCTAAAAATACAAAAAAATAGAAAATAACACAAAAACCAAAAAATTGGAAAAATTACGAGAAAAACAAATAAGTTTCAACTTTTAATCATTTTTTTTGCTAAAAACCTCAGGAGCCCTTTTGCTGTAAAAACTTGAAAATCGAAGGGGGTTCCTTTGCAAAACTCTCTTTTAGGGTTTGAAAACCCTTCATAAGAAAGGAAAGAGCGAAAGAGAGCCGCCCCCCTCACTCTCGCCTCTCTCTCCCTCTCTCTCCTCCATTGCCAACCGAATACCTCTCGAACCTTCTCTTGCTCCTTAAAAGGGAACGCAGGAAGCCCCATTCGCTCATCCGTCTTCACCCTTCCCCTTTCGTTCTTCATCGATTATCTGTCCATCCATTATTGACCGCCTCTCACCCCTGCATCCCTCTTTTCTTTACACATCGACTGCTTTCATTCCACCGATTCTCTCCTTCTTCTTGACGATTTTCCTTCTTCGGAAACTAAGAATGACTAGTTTCTTTCCCTCGAATTTTGCTTTAAATTAATGCATTGTGTGTCCTTTTCTTCTTTTTGTTTTCTTTTTCACCACTTAGCATGCTAATGGACAGGTCTGTCGTGGAAACAAATTCAGGTATGTGATCTGTGTTGTTCTAGTTGTGTTTACCTCCAATCGTTTCATGTCACCTTGTACTTTCGCACATCTGATGGGTTAGAAAGTCTTATTTTAAAAATGCTGTGAAAATAATAGTGAGGTTGGCATTCTTAATGTTATATGTCCTTGTCATCTCGCTCATGTTAATGGGTGTATTCATCATCTGGGTAATCTTACATTTGTAAATGAACCCTGTTGATTGTTCTCAGTATAGTTATGTTGCCTATGACCCTCTGATTGAATGAGGATGAACATAGGTGTTGGTCACAGCGTAAGAAGGGATGGAAAACATGCATCTTTTGATCATCGACCTCTTCAAGATGAGTGTCTGTGAGCTTGTCAGATTCTTAAAGAGGAAGTAGCAGTATGATCCATAGGAGGCATTCACCTCACACCTTCTTCATTCTATGAACTCTTGATTAGTATTATGTCATCTCTGCACATCTATTTTGTTAACATCTGCAATACCTACAAAGTGCTATTGAATATACAACTCAGGCTACTAAATCACAGTATGGTATGACTTCATTTGGGAAGGCTGGAAACTGGAATCATGGGTATCATGAAAGTCCTGCTTTTTGGTCGTGGCCTGCCTTGTCCTGGAAATCCACTGTCTGGTTCATTAAACCCTGCAAGTCCTAACAGGCAGATTGATAGAAATCCACATATTCTTTCTTCGATGAGGGGCTCAAATGGGCCTATGGAATCTTAGTGTTATGAAAGTGTTGGGAACATGGAGGGTGATTTTGTCTCCTCATTATTGGAAGAGTTCAAGAGTAACGAGACCAAATGCTTTGGACCTTCAGAAACTGCAAATCATGTAGTTGAATGTAATGCAGATCAGTATGGGAGTTGATTCATTCAATGGAAACTGGGAACGGCCACTGATGAAGAGAAAAATATGGTTTTCCATGAGATCGCCTCTCATAGCCATTCTCTAAATTCGCCTTGTGCTAATTAATCTAAGCTAAATGACTTCGCGATGTATGTCTGTCTTGCAGGTATTCTATTTAAATTTCGTGGTGCTGGACGCCACCTGTTCACAAATGAACTACTAATGCTGAGCCGTTAAATTCCTCGTTTCATTACTGCACTCATATGTGTATTTCTGCAGCACCAACACGACAGCTACACCCGCTGCACCTGTCATGGGTTAAATTTTTTGGTGGGTATTTCTGATGGTGAAATTCTCTCTAAAGCAATAAAGTGCGTTGGGAGCATCAACCAATGTTTGAGACAAAGCTACTGCCTTCCATGAATCATTGGCTGATCCTCTTTATATTTCTCTCGACTGCGTCTTGTCTCATGTCGTGAAGGATCACTATACCAAAAGAATGGAACAGCATGCCTGCATGAGCTGGTGAAGGTATTTGTGCTAATAGTTGAGCATATTTTGCTTATATGACTTGAGGTTTTTCACTTAATTTATTCTATGCTGATAAATGATCTCATTTCTTGCCTTGTTATCTTTTAATTGTATCTTACTGTCATATTTGTTGATAAGATTGAAATGACTGATACTTTTCCAAAATAAATTATGACTTCGCTCTTTCATTTTATCCATAAACTCTCGGCATGCTAGCATCTTCAAACATTTGTTATATTTGTTAATAACTACTTCATACTTTACTGTTATATCTTCTTGCCCACCCACCTCTTATTATACATTCAGGCCAGTTTGAGATATTAATATCTCAACCTCGGTAAAAGCTAAAGGACCATAACTGAGTCAGGTTGAGATATTATTATATCTCAGCCTCATTTCTGCTAAAGGATTTCAACCAGGTTGTCAAGCCTGTTGCTGGTCTAATTTAACAAAAACACCAAGAGTCAGGTGTATAGCAGGGGGGAGAGAAAGAGAGATATTACCCCTTCAAACATGAGAGTTATGATTGTCATCATTGTTATCAAGGTATGTTTCTATCCGATTATGCAGATCTGCAAGGTTTTATTCACTGAATATCTTTAGTTTTGGTATAAAATTCCCAAATTTCTCTGTTGCTCCCCATTTGACATAAACACTTTTATCGTTGCAGGGCTGGTTTTACTTTAACTCATCTGGTGCTTGGAATTTGTTTCTTCCTATATTGTAGACCCTCCATACGCTGACCTTTTCATAAAGACTCTAAGAAAAGCAAAACTTTAGGTCCTACAGCGAGAAGGTTGAATCCTTCCAGAGTTTCTATGAGTTAAATCAGGGTTCAAAAGATTACAAATATTTTGCACCAAATGAAATCAAGATTCCTCCTCAATTCACTTTTAAATGCTAGTGAGAAGACATAGGTTTGTAGCCTAAAATTTCAGCTGAAAATGATTAAAGAACTAAAGCTAAGGTAAATAACCCCATAACATGATTTTGTACCAGTGAGGCCGTGTGCAGAATGTATATATACAACATATATATACATATATATATATATATATTTCTATGTTTTTATGAATATAGATATGCACCACTGACATATCCTATAGATCGTTAATTTTGGTCTTCATATGTATCCATATGTGTCCCTTCTTAGCAAATTCAGTTAGTTTCAGTTCAAGACCTAACCTTTCTCTTTATGTTAGATTATTTTGTTTTGCAGCTAACTCAATTCTTGCAGGAAATGTCATTTATCTTTAAAGACTACAATTTCAAACTCAATTCAAGTTGCAATAATCAGATCATAATGATAATTTACATTTCCTGTTTTAGATAGAATGAATGAACATTGTAAATGCCATAGATTGCTTATTTCTCATGCTTTTTACTTTCATTTCCCAAAATCTCACAATGGTGAAACACGAATGGCACGTGCACCATTTCATAAGAGGTAATTAATCCTAAGTTGATGATTTACATCAATGGCCATAGTCAGGATGTAAACAAAACTTAGCATTTTTATCTTTTATAAAATAACATTGGATCAACACTGGATCCTTTTCAAAAATTCATCATGTTTTCTTTAAACATTTTTCTCTTTTATCAGAGTTTAGTTTAAAATTGATTCAATACGTATACCAATGGCCATAGTCAGGGTATACTGAGAGTTAATTTCATTCTAAACTCTATAAAAGCATCAAAATATGTTTGATTTTTCATTTGAATTTAGGTATGATTATTATATAATACATTCAATGACCATAGTCAAGAGTGTATTATATTATTGATCTTATTTACATTCATTTAAAGAATGAAATATGATTTTCAAATTCCCATTTCAAAGTTATTTAAATTCATTCATCATTTAGGATAGAATTGCATCATGTTTTCAAAATTCCCCTTTTAAAAACCCAAGTGATTGTGAATATCTTTTCTTCAATTTCTATTTCGATTTCATCAATTCTATCTCATCTTCAAAGTCCAAAATTTGACTTTGAAATCAAATTCAAAGTTCAATTCAACTTAGAAATTCTTGATTTATTTTCTAAATTCCAAAATCAAGTTTCAAATTCAAAGTCCAATTTGACTTTGAAATTCATTCAAAGTTCAAAATTTTCAAATCAATTTTGAAATTCCAAGTCCAAAGTCAGATCCTAATTCCAACTTGGATTCAGATTTCCAAGCACAAATCTCCACTTTTTGGATCTTAGACTTTAGATCCAATTCTATTTTAGGATCCAGAATTCAACTTCCACCTTTGGATCTCAGACTTCAGATCCAAAATCTCTTTAGGATCTAGAGTCCAATTTCATCTTGGATCTCAGACTTTAGATCCAAAATCCAATTTTAGGATCTAGAATCCAACTTCATCTTAGATCTCAGATTTCAGATCCAAATTCCATCTTGGATTCCAAATTTTGGATCAATTCCATTTTAGGATCCAGAATTCAACTTCTACTTTGGATCTCAGACTTCAGATCCGATTTCATTTAGGATATAGAATCCAATTCCGCTTCATCCCAAATTTCAATTCCCATTTTTGGATTCTAAATCCAAAATTCAATTTTGATCTCAAAAATCCAGACTTTGGATTCAAATTCCATTTTGAATTCCAACTTTCAAATCAATCCCATTTCTCAATTCTATTTAGATTTCCCACATTTCATTCTGATTTCAAACTTCAAAGTTAGAATTCAATTCCATTTCATCTTTATTCTAATTCAAAGACCATTTATGACTTTAAAATTTCCTTTCTTCTCCTTTTTATGTCAAACTTCAAAATCATCCCTTTCAAAATCCAGATTTATTCTTTTCAAAATCTGATTACTCCAAAAACTTAGAACTTTAACTCTTAAGTTCTAAGTTAGAAACCCTTTCTTCACTCCCTTATCAAATTCATCTCAGAAACACTTGGGAAATTTTAAAACATTTTCAAAAGAGAGCATACATCTTTGCATTGCACAAGCATGATTCTTTGTGCATTTAGACTTAGGATAAATTCTAAGATAATATCTTAGCAAAACAAAAGGCATGAATTCGACCCTTGGTTCGATTAGCCCTGGTAAAGGCGCCATGAACGGTCGAACCTCGTACCGATGAGCGGATCCCGTCTCTCAGTTTTCCCGCAAATATTTCAAAACAGAAGCGAGTTATTTTTTCAAATATCTTCAAAATTAAGGTCAAGTGAGACCTGTGATCATCGCAAAAATTTTCCTCTCTTGTGGTTTCTCTCTCTTCCTTCTCTTTTCTTTTTCTAGCCTCTATTTTCCTCCTTTTTGAGGGGAGAAAAATAAAAGACAGAAAAGAAGAGAGAAGAGAAAATAAAAGAAAAGAAGAGAAGAGAAGAGGAACTCTTTTGCGGGGTCTCACTTGACCTTGATTTGAAAATATTTAGAAAATTACTCGCATCCGTTTTAAAATATATTGTGGGAAAATGGAGAGACGGGATTCGCTCGTCGGTACGAGGTTCGACCGTTCCTGGCGCCTTTACCAAGGGTAATCGAACCAAGGATCGAATTTATGCCTTTTGCTTTTCCTAAATATTATCTAAGAATTTATTTTGAGTCTAGATGCATAAAAAATCATGCTTGTGCAATGCAAGGATGTATTCACTTTTGGGAAAATATTTAAAAAATCTCCAAGTTTTTCTGATATTGATTTGATAATAGAATAAAGAAATGATTTCTGAATGATTGAATCTAACTTAGAACTTGAGATAGATCAGAAAAGATATATGAAGTTCTAAGTCTTTGAAATAATGAGAGTTGGAAGGATAAATCTTGATTTTGAGAAAGAATGATTTGAAGCTTTGAAATGAAAGGAAATGAAGTTTCAAAGTCAGAAATGGACTTTGAATTTTAAACTTGGATTTAGGAAAGGAAATGAATATTCGAAATGGATTTTGAATTTCAAATTTGAAATCAGAATGGACTTGAGAAATCCAAATGGTATAGGAAATAGAAATGGATTCAGATGAGATATGAAAATGGAACTTGGATTTGAAATCTAGAATTGGGAATAGAATTGGATTCTAGATCCTAAATAGAATTGGATCCAAGATCTGGAATCTAAGGTAGGGTTGGACTCTGAATCCTAAATAGATTTTGGATCTTAAAGATGGATTTAGGATATGAAGTCTGAGATCCAAGATGAAATTGGATTCTGGATCCTTAAAATGGATTTGGATCTTGAAGTCTGAGATCCAAGATAGAGTTGAATTCTGGATCCTAAAATGAAATTGGATCTGAAGTCTGAGATCCGAGATGTAACTTGGATCTAACTTTGGATTTGGAATCTCAAAATTGACTTGAAAATTTGAATTTTGAATATATAAATGAATTTCAAAGTCAAATTGGACTTTGAATTTGGAGCTTGAATTTGGAATTTAGAAAATAAATCAAGAATTTCAAAGTCAAATGGAACTTTGAATTTGATTGAAGTGTTGAAATATAAAACGAATTTGAAATTTGAAATTTGAAATTTGAAATTTGAAATTTAATTTGAATTTGAATATAAAATGAATTTGAAATTTTAAAGTTAAATTGAACTTTGAAATCTGATTTGAATTGGAATTTTTAAATATAAAATGAATTTTGAAATCTCAAAGTTAAATTGGACTTCGAGATTGAAAATGAAATAGAATCGGAAATGAAAGGATGAATAAGATTTTACCAGGATTGAAGATTGATTGAAGAAGATATTAACATCACTTGGAGTTTTTAAAAAAAAAGAGGAATATGATGCAGTTCTATGATGAATGGATTTAAAGAATTTAAAATTGGAAAAAGCATATCTCATTCTTAAAATGAATTAAAATAAGATTGAAAATATAACACATCCTTGACTATGGTCATTGAACGTATTATATAATAATCTAAATTTAAATTCAAGTGAAGAATAAAACATATTTTGGTGCTTTTATAGAGTTTAAAATGAAATTAACTCTCAATATACCCTGACTATGGCCATTGGTATATATATTGAATTAATTTTAAATAAAACTCTGATAAAAGAGGAAAATATTTAAAGAAAACATGATGAATTTTGAAAAGGATCCAGTGTTATTTTATAAAAGATAAAAATACTAAGTCTTGTTTACATCCTGACTATGGCCATTGATGTAAATCATCAACTTAGGAATAATTACCTCTTACGAAATGATGCACGTGTCATTCGTGGTCCCATTCGTGAGATTTTGAGAAATAAAGGTAAAAAGCATGAAAATAAACAATTTACGATATTTACAATGCTCATTCATTCTAATCTAAAACAGGAAATGTTCTCATTAACATCTGATTTTTACATGTTCTGAACGGAATTGCAATTTATAGGCTTTCTAATCTCAGAAGGAGGATAACCTCACATATTTCCTAAAAACAAAGTTAATACCAAGTAGAATATGAACATGGAAAAGAAACTATGAAGTCATTTTGAAAGATTGTAATATGATGATACCTAAAAAGGTGAAAATGCATGTGCAACGATTATGTTAATGAGTAAATCTACACGGAGATGTACATTTGATATATTATACTAATAAAAACAAGCATGTCATGTACTAAGCTAAAAAAAAACGTACATGCCTAATGAGGAGCAACTCACGATTTGTCAAAGAATTGCCGCCGCCTACTGTAAACACCCCAAATTTTCACTCACCTCTCCAACATTTCCACCAAGCATCAGCATCCAGCCTTTGAAATCGCTGGAGGGCAAAATGGTCATTTTCTGAGCCCGGACCTTGCAAAAGTCTAAATTTCATCTGCAACTCCCAAAATTTCTCTATTTTTAGCTCGGATGTTCAAAATTTTATTCCTGACAGAAGACAGGAATCTCCAAACCTTGGTTCAAGATCATATTGCATAAGACATGACATTGCATATCATGGCATGAGCATCTCATATCATTGCACTGCACAACATGTCATTTCGAGGTCCAGAACTCTTGATTTCAAAATTTTCAATCCAGATTAGAATTTCAACTCTTTTCAAAATTGATTTCAAAACCCTGGGTCTTCAAAATTATCAATTCTTCCCATTTTACCCCGAGGGCTCTGAATTTCAAAATATTTCCTCAGGAAAACAATCTGGATAATTTTCAATTTCAACTCAGATTTTGCCTTTTGTCAGCTATTTCAACTATCTTCCTTTTACAAAATCGCCCAACAGGGGCCAACTCTTTCCAAAAATTTCTGTTTTACCAATTAGTCCAGATTTTATGAAAATTCCAAAAAGAGGTTTTACTGTCTTATTCTTATTTCAATAAAGAAGCAATGTGGGTCCCACACTGAGGTGGTGTCACAGAAGCTTTTCTTTTGAAAATTTGAATTTTGAAAAACCCAAAAATATAGGAGCCTTGTCCCCTGGATTGGCGCCACTTGTCTTTTCTCTCTCCTCCCATTTCCATGCCAAGTGTCAGTGTGGGGCTACCCTAAGAAGCCGCCACATGTCATCCCATTTATCTGCCATATGTTAGTATCCTATCATGCGCCATGTGTCATTTCAAAAAACACCAGGAGATGCCAAGTGTCATAGGTTGTCCTGTCTAGAAAAAAAGTGGAGGCTTGTCTCCACTGAGGTGGCGCCACTTAAAGTGTGTCTCCTGCAGAGGACACATGTCAACCTCTCCCTCCTTCAGAAAAAGTAGCCTGACACATGTCTCTCCCTACCTTTCTCAGAAAAGTAGGAGACACGTGTCACTCCCAGCTTCCTCCAGAAAAGTAGGCTTGTCTCCTCTGAGGTGGCGCCATTTGGAGAGTGTCTCCTGCAGAGGACACATGTCAATCTCTCATTTCCTCAGAAAAAGCAAATGCCATGTGTCATTCTCTGATCTTCTCAGAAAAAGCAGACTGACACATGTCATTCTCTGCTCTTCTTAGAAAAAGTAGAGGACACATGTCATTTTCTACCTCCTTCAGAGAAAGCTAGAATTCAAATATTCAAACTCCAGGCTAGGTGGCGAAAATCCTGAACTTCACCTTTTCTATTTTGTGTGAGATGGTGCCACGTGTCCCTTTCCCTCCTTTTCCTCCCTCTTGCCACATCGCATTGTAGGAGCCACCCTGAGATGTCGCCACATGTCCACCCTCCATTCCTCCAGGGCCAACCTCCATTTAAAATTCAAATCCCCCAGGAGGTGGCGACATCTGAAGATCCTCCTCCAGCAGGCTGACACTTGTCAGGTATGGAACCATCCTGGACTGCCACATGTCCAGATCTCCTTTCATCAGAAAAAGTAGAATTCAAACTCCTCTGAGGTGGCACCTTCTGAGCCCACTGCTCTGTTCTTCTGACATGTGTCAAACACCTTTTGAGGTGGCGCCATTCCAGAGCTCCCACTTGGCTTCATTTTTATTTTTATTTTATTTTTAGTAAAAGCAGCCCACCATGAGGTGGCGCCACCTGAGGGCTCCCTGCAAAAGCCAGATTCGAATTTCAAACCCCCAAATAGCACCCCCTGAGATGGCGCCACATGGAGGGCTCAGATTGAGCCTGTTTGAAATTCAAATTTTTTTAGAAAATCTATAAAAACAAGGCTCCACGCCCAGCATAGGGAGACCATCTTTTGAAAACTCTTGTGAACTTGAAAATTCGACCTAGCCTTCTTGAGAATCCGATTTTTGCACTTTGGAATTCACGCCCCCTTTGGATCAGTGAAGAAGGTGTAGTGGGTCAATTTTGGTGAACCATCCGAAGCCTGGAGCGAAGGACGAACGAAGCTCGTGATAGCCGCCCCTTTCAAGAGCTTCTACACTGCCTAACTAAGCAAGGTGCACCTCTTTTCCTCTTGATTTGATTTCATAATTCGATTCGGGAGTCGTTTGAAGAAAGAGCTCATCCGAGAGATGGATTGAGCTATTCTTGTAAAACGACATATATAAAAATACATGATTATGCTTCCTTGATGATTTTTAGCATTCATGCATTTAGTTAGATTTAATTTGCATTTTATTTCATTAATTTAGTATATTTCATGAATTAATTAGGATTAATTTAGCATTTATTTCAATTCTGCTCATTTTCAGTAGTTCTCTGTTTTTGTCAGTCAGTCCATACGTAATTTCATGCATTTATTTTTTATGAAAAATCTTAAAAAAATTACAGAATGCGCCCTTAGGTGTCCCTAGAATTTTGCCAAAAACTCGGAAGCATTTGAATTTCTTTACTGCGGTAAACATTCAAAATGACAAGTCGGGTTTTGTTACCCGGGATGCATTTTAAAAATTATTTTCCAACTTGTAAAATCGATATCTCCCTCATGGGAGATCCTATTTTCGATCCGAAAAATGTTCTGAACTCAGAAGAATGTCTAGTTTTTAACATGATTGTCTCAGAGTTTTATGATTTTTTTTAATGTCTGACAAAAATCCGAGAGTTCGGGACACGTGTCAGAGCCTGATTTGGGCCTCTGAGATTTTGGATCGACTTAGGGCTATGGTTTCTCTTTGTGTGTTGCTCCAAATCCAAAACTGTAAAAAGTTAAAGTTATTTCCTAGGTGTCCTCTGTTTGCATCTTAAAGTTTGTGATTTTTAGAATAGTCGTAATACCTGTTTCGGATTTTTATTGTCAGTCCTCTGTTTTGTTACATTTGTCTGTTCTGTCAATTTAGGATTTAAAAGTTATATTTTTATCCATGTTTATGTTGGTTAAATTCCAAAGTCATAAACATTAAAGTTGTCCATATAGGTGTCGTGAGTAGCTCTGTTAAATGTCATAAATTTCCGTGGCTGTTTGCTATTTTTGTAGCATTTTACATCAGATTAGGTTGATTTTTACCTCTGTCAGAACTAAATCCCTGTTACTGAACTCACCATGGCTCAAATCCCGAGGCTGTAAAAACCAAAAATGTTCCATTTCGTGTCCTTTAGCAGTCTGAAAAATATCAGAAGTTTCCATGGTGTAAATCTTGCATTATCATGTTAAGCATTGCATTTGGTTCAGATCGATAGGAAAAATCCACCATTTTAGGATTTTCTTCAAATTTTAGCATTTAAATCATATCATTTCGTAAATTTTAGCATTCTGGGCTGTTTATCAGAGTATGTAGATGCTTTATACCGAATTTGGTGCAATTTAGAATCCATTTGAGGTTCAGATTAGCCATAATATCAAAACCGGGCCCTGCGGGACCCGAATCCAAGCGAAAAACAAGCGAAATTCATTATTTTTGATAAATTGCAAAATATCAAATTCTAATTTTACAGTCCTAATGTGTTTAGTAGCATGTCATCATGCCTCATACTGCATTTCATCATCATTTGATTCAATTTGAATTTTGAAATCTCAATTTTACCAAGTTTTCCTTCAAAAAACCCTGATTTTAAAGGTGTAACTTTATAATTAGGGGTATTTTGGTCATTTTGACCCCAATTCCGAATTTCAAACTGTTTTCCACTGAATTCCCTGCATTTACATCATTTAAAATATCAAGGAAGCATGAGAATAGGGTTTATATCCAATTAAATCCAATAATTTCATAATATTATTGGAAAATCTTGGAAAAACCCACATATTTGAGCTAACCTTATTTCAAGATTTGACAGGTACATTCAAAAGAAGGATCTGAAGTCTGCAATTTTCTTTTATTTCATTTATTTAGTGATGTAATAATGTAAATTTTGGAATAAGAGATTTAATTTCCTGCTTAGACTAGGATGCATATCATATAGTTTGAATTTATGCAATATCCTGCTTATATGATTCATGCATTTTATTCCAAAAGCACTATGGATGTTCACGAATGGCACGTGCACCAACTCTTAGGGAGTTGATGGACTCGGTGAAATCCATATTTACGGCCCTAGTCGGAATATGGACGAGACCCAGATCCATCATCTTCCTACTAGTCACATTGAGCCTACACTCTTAGGCTATCTTGAAAATGCACATCATATTTCCAATGTTTTCAAAGTATTGTGCATTAAATCAATTAAACTCTAAACATATTCTTGGCCACAGTCAGAATATGTGAAGGATTTATTTTGACTTAATGCACATTTTCCAACAAATTTCTTAGAAAACCTTTCAAAGTGCATTCTTTCATTCATATCACTTGCATCATGAAATCATTGGTTTTCTTATGATTTTCTTAAGAATATTTCATTCTCAAGAAATCGATTTCCCAAGAAGCTCTAAGAATCTTTCAAAATCGGTTTTCTCAAGTCAAGTTTTCCACAGTTTTCCATGGGAAAAGGTCATTTTCCCAAGATTTTCAAGAGAAGTCTCTCACCTTTCTCAAAGTCAAAATCGATTTCCAAGTATTTCAAGGTTAAGATTCTCAGGTTTTCAACTTCCCAAGTTTCAATTTTCCTTTTCCACAAGGGCTTTCCAATGAATTTCCATCATTTTCCTAAGAAAACTCTCAATGTCCAAGTTTTCCTAAGAAGTGTTTCCCTTTTCAAAGGTTCACCCTTTTCTCAAGAATTACCTCCATTTTCCCAAGATTTTCAACTATTCATGATTTTCCTACATCTTTATGAACTTTCCCGTGATTTCAAAACCCTTTTCTTCTGAGTTTCCTGAGACATTGACTTTCATCTTTTTCCTGAGAGATTCTTTTCAACTTCAAATATTTTCTAAGCATACATCATGTTTTCCCAAGTTGCATTTTCCAAAATCTCATAGCACATGCCTGAATTCTCTGTGTATTTAGGATAGAACATGATTTTAATGATTTAACTAAGTCAAGCACAATTTTGGTCCTTGGTTCGATTACCCCTGTTAAAGGCGGCAGGAACGGTCGAACCTCGTACCGACAGGTCGAGCCCCATCCCATGGATTTTCCCGCAATTTTCAAAACGGAGGCGAGTATTTCAAAACAATTTCCAAAATCCGGTCAAGTTTGAAGCGCGAAATCATTTTCCTCTTTCTCTCTTCCGCAAGGAAGGGAAGACGGGGAAAAATTTCGCGACGATAACAGGTTTGGCGACCGTGATGGGACCTGTCCTTGTCTGACCTGAATTGTGCTTGACTTAGTTTACTTATCAAAATTATGTTCACAAAATGTCAGCTCTTTTACTTTTTATATCATGCGAACCTAGGAGCCTAGATTCTGACCTAGCTGACATTGATTGCATATAGACTAGGCATGGTTTGGTAGGACCAGATTGAGGAGAAATTTTCATGCTCACATAGACTTAGGTCTAAATACAACTCTCCTCAATTTAGGATATGAATGCAAACAATGTATGCTTCTTCAAAGATTTTCAAAAATCTATCTCTCTAGGACTTAGAGCCATCTATTTCTTGCATGTAATCATTTTTTAAAATCTCCATTACCTATCATTACCCGGTCTTCACGTTGCTGGGCTCTCTTCCAGAACCATAGTTTGGGACAGAGCCTCACAACTGGGCCAACTATTTGGGTTAACACCCCCCTACCACGTACCGCGGGCCACAGTCTGAAGTATATCGGTAGGCGCTCAAGGATGTTGGAAAACCTTACCTTAGAACCAGAGTTGAAATTCTATGCCACGTACCTCGGATTTCGGTTGGAGTATATCGGCATAACTGGATTGGACAAAGATGATCTGAACTTAGAGTTAGGATTAGGATCCTACAACTGTTTTCAAATTAATGCATCATAGAGTCAGCCTTTTAGGGAGTGCTGAATGTGCATAAATGTTTGTGCAGGATGTGATTGTATGTATGATTTTCTCAATTCTTTATATTTTCCAATGTTTTTTTAACTCATTAGTTCTTTTTTTCTCAAACCCTGGATGATTTTCTCAAATATCCCATTTCTTTCAAAACTCCAGGCGATTTTCCATTCTACCTTTCTACTGGATCTCGAATTTCCAACTATATTTTATCCTGCCTGCAATTTTTTTTTCAAAATTTTTCACATTTTCCTAAGTCTCATTCTGAGTCTTTCTCTGTTTTCAGTTCGATGGCATCCAGTCAAGTCGATCCTATCTTTCCTGAAGGTCACATCTCCTACGAGGTGCGACAAGGTCGTCCTGAACATCGAGCCCTTAGCACTGGAACTTTCATTCCCCGGTGGTACTATTTTTGGCTAAAAAGCTTTTCCCGAATGTTCTCGGACCATTTGAGCAAGTACGGATTAGAATTGGCATCAACAGTCGGAAAGCAGAACATCAACGACAACCTGATCCACGCAATGGCGGAGCGATGGAATCCTCGGACGTGTACCTTCTGGTTCTCCTGGGGAGAAATGACCGTTTTAATGGATGAATTTTCAGAAATCATGGGGTTGCCAGAACCAGCCGGTCAACCAGAAGACCCATTAGAGCATCAATTCCTTATCAATGTCAAGGGTTTGGACCCCCGAGACTCCTTAGCTCGTATGACAGGCCGCCGATCTTGGCCTCTGATCCAGTTGGAAGGAAATGAATATGTTGACCTACTTGAGTTGTACCGCCAGTACGGGACCTTCGTCGAAGTCAGCTCGCTATCAAGAACAGCCAAAGAAAAGATTCAGAATGCAATGGTTCTATGCACTGTATGATTATCCCTCTTCCCAGATGGACAAAACTACATGGACATCAGAATAATTCAGGTTATGAGAAGATGGGGAAGTCGACAAACCAATCGCCTCTCCATAGCCATGGCAGCGCTCACCTTCCTATATCGAGGTCTGACTCGATTCTCACTTGGAGAATCCATTTTAGTTGAAGGATGCATCTACGCACTTCAGTCCTGGTTTTTCCAACATGTTCCGGCCCGAGCAAGCTCTTTCAGATACAATGATCAAGAACTTCTCCCAGTATCACAGTACCGAACCATGATCAACAACATTCGAGAAGATGACATTGTCTGGGACTATTTTGAACGGCAACTATCTCCTCCCAGATATACCTACGCTTATGGCAAGCGGTTCAAGTTGCTGGGACCATTCTTCTGCACTTACTATCAACCAGAGAGATGTGTTTGGCAGTTCTCCCAGAGGCAGCAGTATGTCGAAGCCCGACTATTATCAGGAGCTATGGCAGAGTTCGACCTCACTTCCGCACAATGGTCCGGGGCATATCATTCTGCCCGCTACAGCTGGGATTTCTTTGTCTCTCTTAAAATCTTTCCAGGTCCTAGAGTGTCTGCCGACTATCATGAATGGTGGCAAATTGTTTGTCCCCCACCTCTTTGTCAAGATCAATAAAGTCATGTTTCCTCATTTCTGTAAAATTGCCTCTCTTTCCATTGTGGTTTGATGACCTCGCCTAGGTAACAAGGCATATTTTCGTTGTTTATTTCTTTTGCAGAAGGAATGACAACACAATTGTCGTGATTCACACGATGACTCAGTCCCTAGTAATGGGACATCTTTTCCAAATTGTCTACCATATTTTCAGCAAATATTTCTTCCAAAAAACCAATTCCTATAGAGTCTAATCAAGTCTTTGCCCTGCAGAGAGCGTCTACAGCATTTGATGGTGCAAACAAGGTCAGGCAAAAGAACAGCAACACCGCAGTATTCATCAGCCTCGGAAGAAGAGATGGGTTCCCCCCAATCCGAGAAGAGTCAAGAACAGCAGCAAGAAGATGATGGCATAGACCCTCAAATGTATGGAATGTTTCGAAAAATGATGAACAAAATGATGAATGAGTAGCCCGGGACCAGCTCAAAAAGAAATCCATTCAGAGAAAGGTTCCATGGTCACAGGGGTAAGAAGGCTCCCAAGAAGTAGATCCAGCCAGAAGAGATTTCAGATGAATCAGACTCAACTGAAAATACTGATGAAGAATATGAGGTGCCTCCGGCATTTCAGAAACATGGCCAAAGTAAAAGCCGCAGATCAAAGAGCAGAGAGGCAGAAGAGCCTTTGCAAGCACAGTTCAAGGAAATGACCCGAGTTGTCAAGGATCTGCAAGCCCGCGACAAGGGCAAGAAAGTCTTCACCAATGAGGACTTCTATGACGGCTTAGAAGGGGATGATGATCTGAAAAATCTTCCCCGAAAATTCATCAAGTTCGACGGCTCTGGCGACCCAAAAGCGCATCTCGCCACTTTCTTTGCAGAATGCTCTAGGTTCAAAAGGGATAACCGAGCATTGTTTTTATGCTTCCCCCGCAGCTTGGAAGGAGTTGCAGCTAAGTGGTATGCTGAGCATATCAACCCCATCGAGCTCAAGGAGTTCGACAAAGTTGTGAATCTATTCATTGAACGCTTCTTGTTCAACACAGAAGCGCTACCTACATTAAGCCATCTCTGCAATTTGAGGCAAAACGAGAATGAAAAGGCACGGGACTTCATTCACAGATGGAGATCGGCCTGCAACAAAATGAGAGATCCTATCTCGGAAAGGCACGCCCTGTCCTTAATCCTCAATAACTTTTTGCAGCCGTTAAGAGGATTGATCTCCACAGCACCATCCAGAACCTTCATTGAGTTGATAGAATGAGCCAAATGGCTCGAACTAAGTGTGGAAAATGGAGTCTATGAAGGCTTCACCTTTTCCAAGAACAACTCCCATGGTGAGCAGAAGAAGAAAGCTCACTTCACTTATTCTGCCAACAACAACAACAAAGGCTTAAATCAGCACAAAGAGCAGAAGAAAGATTACTGCTACAGCTCAGGCAGTTCGAACCACAATGATCAGAAAGCAAAGCCTGCTCCTCAATACAGCAAGCCTCCTCAGCAGGATCAAGGGCCGAAACTGCGTGAGAAGACTAGACATGAAGGATGGAGTTACGATAGAAAATTTACTCCTCTTGACCAATCACTCGAGGATGTGCTCGAGTACATGCTATCAAAAGAGATGGTTAAGTTGCCCCGATTGACCGATCCCCCTGTGCCCATGGGGAAATGGAAAGATCAGTTCTGCAAGTTCCACAGGACAGTAGGACACAACACTGAGAACTGCTTTGTTCTCAAAAACATCGCGCAAGATCTCATTGAAAAGAATCTATTGGTAGAAGGAGAAGAAGAAGAGAAAATGGACATTCTCAATCACCCCTTCCCTTCGCACACCACAGCGGTAGTGTCTGCACAGCCATTTCTACCGCATGAGCATATCAAGCCATGTTTTGCGCAAGATCTCCAAGTTCAACATCAAGTGACAGTGCTACGACAAGCAGCTTTTGACTCTAAGAAGATGGACTTAATCTCAGCATTCGACAAAATGAAAGTTTCGGAAGCATCTATGAAGTCAGCCCCCAAGTCAAAGGGAACTCCTGACTTCTTCAAGCAAATTATCAAACCCAGGCTGGAGAATTCAAGTCAGAAGCCTCCGACCGCTCTATCCAATGTCTCCATCCTTGACTTGGCCAAGAATTCTAGCAAGCACCAGCAAATACTGGATGATTTACTCAGGAAAATCAAGGTTAAGCCTAGTACCACTCCTGAAGACATGGCACAGATTGTGAACTCCACCATGACCAATGCACCAATAACTTTCTCGGATGAGGACCTTCCAAAGCCTCATTCCTTTCACAATAATGCTCTTTACATCGTCGTTCGAGTCAGAGGAATGATAGTACCGCATGTGCTGGTCGATGGAGGCAGTAGCCTCAATATTTGCCCTGAGATGACCGCAAAAGCATTAGGGATCAAGGATGAAGAATATATTCCAGATCCCATCACTATCTATGGGTTTGACAACCATGGTCAAACAGCAAAAGGGAAGATATTTCTGGAAGTATTCATCAACTATTCAGTGCATTCAGTACTTTTTCACGTGGTTAATGTGCCACCTACCTACAACTTGATGCTTGGAAGGACGTGGATTCATAATGCTAATGCAGTGCCTTCCACCCTGCATCAATGCGTGAAGTGGTCAAAAGGTGGAATGATTACAACCGTGCTCGGAGAGGACCAAGAAGAAAGACTCCCGCAGCCCATGATTCCTCGGCCATCATTCAATGCGGATATTCCCAGCATCAGGGAAAGTGAAGAGATCAATCTCGGAGATAATCGAGAAATACTCCAGGCATCCTCAGAACTATCTCCGCACACAGTAGCCACGACCCGATGGAAAGGTCCTCAATTCTTCAAGGTTGGAGGCCGAATCGACTACAGCACCATTAAGGATCACCCATTGTTTCCACAATTCATGAAGTGAAGAAAGGGATTTGAGTTACTCCTAAAGCATGGTTATCAACCCTTCAAGAGACTCAGCAAGAACGAGGACGGCCGCATCGAGCCAGCGATCCAGAAACATCGTCCCCACAGAGCAGGACTAGGGTTCTCCGGAAGAAGCTCGTCAAAGAAGACTATTTTTGTCAAAGGGGCACAATAAAGACCATTTGTTATTATTCCATTCTTTTCAAAATAAATGTCTCATTTTATCAAATGTCATTGATCAATTCAATCAATAAAATTCCAAGTTTCTTTGTCTATCCGGATGCCATCTACTCCCTTTCTGTCTATCTCTTCATTTTATAATTCAATGCCATTTTATGCATGGTTCTCTTTAAATGATTGCTTGTCTTACTTATCTGAACCAGATTTCTTATCCAAAATTTCAGAATGACTTCTCGGACAATGAAGAAGCTCGTTTTCAATCCCAAGTTTTTTCAGAAATCGACAGCAATTCACAGAATCAAAGCAAGCACCGGAAATGGCCAGAGTGCAAAGCAGTCAGATGATTACGCATAATATGATTAGTCTTTTCAGGAATTACCAGAGTTCGCCGCTGTTCAGAAGCAAGATGAACCATCTCCCCTAGTACAAGATCCAACTGAAGAGGTCAATATCGGTTCAGAAAAAGATCCCAAAATTCTCCAGATCGGAACCAGTTTGAGTCCAGAAGAGAAGGAAAGACTTACAGATTTTCTCAAGCGGCATGAAGAAGTGTTCGCATGGACATATGAAGACATGCCAGGCTTAGACCCCAAATTGGTCGAACACCGTCTTGTCTTAAAGCCGGAGGCTAAACCAGTTAAGCAGAAGCTGAGAAAAATGGATCCAAGAATAGAACAACAAGTCAAGGAAGGACTTGAAGATTTGCTTAAAGCAGGATTTATTCGAGCTATTGACTACCCGGATTGGTTAGCCAATATCGTCGTTGTCCCAAAGAAAAGTGGCAAAGTAAGGATCTGCATAGACTTCAGAGACCTCAATAAGGCAACGCCGAAGGATGACTATCCACTTCCAAGCATCGATCTTCTAGTCGATAGCACGACAGGACATGCCATGTTCTCTTTCATGGATGGATATTCCGGCTACAATCAGATTAAGTTAGCCGCCCGCGACCAATCAAAAACTTCCTTCACTACGCCTTGGGGCACTTTCTGCTATAACGTTATGCCTTTTGGACTCAAAAATGCCGGAGCAACATATCAACGAGCAATGGCCGTTATCTTTCATGATCAGATGCGCAAAATCATGGATGCGTATGTTGATGATATCCTCGTGAAATCTAAAGAGGGAGAGGATCACCTCGAAGCCCTTGATAAAGTCTTTAAGCGACTCATTCTTTATAAGTTAAGGCTTAACCCACAAAAGTGTGTCTTTGGAGTTGAATCAGGCAAACTGTTGGGTTTTCTGGTCAGCAAAAAGGGAATTGAAGTTGACCCAGCCAAAGCAAAGGCTATCATTGATATGCCACCCCCAAAGAATCTCAAAGAACTGCGTAGCCTTCAAGGACGTATGCAGTCAATCCGGCGATTTATTTCCAACTTGGCGATGAGATGCGAACCTTTCAACCACTTGCTCAGAAAAGGAGTGAAGTTCGAATGGGGGCCAGAATGCCAGCTATCGTTCGATCGAATAAAAAAGTATCTCCTCAATCCTCCAATCCTGAAGCTGCCTGAATTGGGAAAACCTCTTTTATTATACATCTCAGTCAATCAAGTCGCATGCGGCGGATTCTTGGCGCAATACAAAGAAGGCAGCTTGATAGAGCATGCCATCTATTACGTGAGTAAGACTTTCATAGATTATGAAAAGAGATACTCTCAAATAGAGAAGACCTGCCTAGCTCTGGTATGGATGTGTTAGAAGCTAAGACACTACCTGCTAGCATCTGAAGTCAAAATCTTGTCTAAACTCAATCCTCTCAAATACATCTTGGAGCAGCCTTTTCTCAGCGGACGAGTCGCCAAATGGCAAGTCTTACTGATGCAATATGACTTAGAATATGTCTCACAGCAATCAATCAAAGGCCAAGCAATTGCAGATCAATTGGCAGATTTTCCTTTGGCAGAAGAAGCGAAAGCCGAAGATGACTTCCCTGATGAGCAAATTTGCAATATCCAGCAATTTCCAGTCTGGAATTTATTTTTCGATGGTTCTAAGAACATGGCCGGAATAGGCATCGGAATCCTATTAATCACTCCTGAGAAGGAGATGATTCCATTTTCTCTCAAGTTAGATTTTCAATGTACCCACAATATGGCTGAATATGAAGCCCTGATTCAAGGTCTAAAGATTCTACTAGACTTTGATGTTAAGAGAGTGCATGCCTATGGTGACTCATTACTCGTTGTCAATCAAGTCCGAGCCGAATGGCAGGTCAAAGATCATAAGCTATTTCCCTATCAGAAAATTGTTTCAGCTCTTGTCAGCAATTTTGAAGAATTTCAGCTCTTCCATATCAAGAGGGATTTTAATCAAGTGGCCGATAGTCTAGCTAGTTTAGGCTCCATTATGGCATTCAAGAATGGAGAACCTTGTCGCTCTTTTGAAATTGGCAGACTTGACCAACCCGCTTTCCTTCCAGCGGAACAAGTAAACCAGGCTGAACAAAGGAAGAAGCCTTGGTATTACAATATCAAAACTTTCATAGAAACTGACAAATTTCCTCCAGAACTCTCAAAGAAAGAGCAGCGAGCAATCCAGCGTATGTCCACTCGATACTTCATTCTGGCGAACATCCTATATCGTCGTGGATTCAGTTCAGAGTATTTCAGATGTTTAGATGAAGACAAAGCCAAAGAAGTCATGCGAGAAGCACACGAAGGCATCTGTGGTGGCCATGTCGGCTACCAAACCCTTGTCAAACAAATCATCAGAGCAGGTTACTACTGGAAGACTATGCAACAAGACTGTTATCATTATGTGAAGAAGTGTGTGCAATGCCAGATACACGCACCCTCTATCCATGCTCCGGCAACTTATTTACAATATGTTGTTTCTCCATGGCCATTCTCCATGTGGGCCTTCGATGTCGTAGGTCCCATCACTCCTTCAGCTTCAAATGGCCACAAATACTTCCTTGCCGCAACAGAATATTTCACCAAGTGGGTAGAAGCCATCACTCTTCGCACAGTTGAAGGCCGACACGTGGTCTCTTTCATTCACAAGAACATCCTTTGCCGGTTCGGCATCCCACATGACATTGTGTCAGACAATGGCAGTCATTTCAAGAATGAAAAGATGAAGACATTCTGCTCAAAGTTCAAAATCTATCATCATTTTTCCGCTCCCTACTATCCTCAAGGGAATGGTCAGGCAGAGGCCACCAACAAGATTTTAATTCGTATCTTGGAGCGAACTGTGGAAACAGGACGTGACTGGCATGAGAAGATCCACGATGCACTATGGGCCTATCGTACCACTATTCGCACTCCAACGAACGCTACTCCATCAGAATTGGTCTATGGAACAGAAGTAGTACTGCCGCTACATGTTCAGAAGCCCGCTTTAAAATTTGCTTCACTTCTACAATTACCTCTTGATCAATACCAGCAGCAGCGACTAGTGCAGCTAGACTTACTCGACAAGAGAAGGCTAAAAGCAACAGAGCATGCTCAATCCTATCGCCAGAGAGTAGCCAGGCAATATGCGAAGTCTATCATCGAAAGAAGATTCAAAGTCAATGATTTAGTACTTCGATCCACAGCTTATCTCAAGCATCGTCCCGGCGGCAATTGGTCGCCAAATTGGGAAGGTCCCTATGTTGTCAAAGAAGCATTACCCCGCAACTCATATCAGCTCATCAATGCTGATGGGGTAGAATTGCCAGATCCTATTAATGCTCGACACTTGAAAAAAATTTATACTTAAAACATTTATTCTCCTCTTGTAATACTTCCTATTTTCCTTTAAATGATGATTCAACTTTCTTTCCCAGCTACACTGGGGCATTTTAAAATTTTGTTCTGTATACAGGCAGGATAAACAAATTCCTCATTTCATGCACTCGTGCATTCATATGCATCAATTCATATTCATTTGCATTCAACTGCATGAACAACAATCTGGTCAGTATTGGGATTTCAACAAACAGTCCCATCACAAGTCCTAATGATTCAAAATTGAAAGATCATCGCCAATACTGAACCAAAACCCAGCGCTCGAACTGGTATTATTTCAAAATCCAGTATTCAAACTGGTACATTTTCAAAATCCCAAAACCGAGTTCCGACTCGGGTTTTTTATTCAAATCATTTTCTTTTGTTGATCCGGGTTCCGACTCGAGATCTCTCTATTCATTCGAGCTCAGATTCGAGCTCTTCATTTTTCTCTGTTGATCCGGGTTCCGACTCGAGATCTCTCTATTTATTCGAGCTCAGATTCGAGCTCTTCATTTTCTTTTGTTGATCTGGGTTCCGACTCGTGATCTTATTATTTTACTCGAGCTCAGATTCGAGCTCTTCATTTTTTCTTTGTTGATCCAGGTTCCAACTCGTGATCTCTTTACCTTATTCGAGCTCTAACTCGAGCTCTTCATTTTTTTCATTTGTTGATCCGGGTTCCGACCCAAGATCTCTTTATTCATTCGAGCTCAGATTCGAGCTCTTCATTTTTCTCTGTTGATCCGAGTTCCGACTCGTGATCTCATTACTTTATTCGAGCCCTGACTCAAACTCTTCAGTTTTTCATTTGTTGATCCGGGTTCCGACTTGAGATCGCTTTATTCATTCGAGCTCAGAATTCGAGTTCTTCATTTTTCTCTGTTGATCCGAGTTCCGACTCGTGATCTCATTACCTTATTCGAGCTCTAACTCGAGCTCTTCATTTTTTTCATTTGTTGATCCGGGTTCTGACTCGAGATCTCTTTATTCATTCGAGCTCAGATTCGAGCTCTTCATTTTTCTCTGTTGATCCGAGTTCCGACTCGTGATCTCATTACCTTATTCGAGCTCTAACTCGAGCTCTTCATTTTTTTCATTTGTTGATCCGGGTTCCGACTCGAGATCTCTTTATTCATTCGAGCTCAGATTCGAGCTCTTCATTTTTCTCTGTTGATCCGAGTTCCGACTCGTGATCTCATTACTTTATTTGAGCCCTGACTCGAACTCTTCATTTTTCATTTGTTGATCCGGGTTCCGACTCGAGATCTCTTTATTCATTCGAGCTCAGATTCGAGCTCTTCATTTTCTCTGTTGATCTGAGTTCCGACTCATGATCTCAATTACCTTACTCGAACCCCGAATCGAGTTCTTCATTTTCTTTTGTTGATCCGGGTTCCGACTCGTGATCTCTATATTTTATTCAAGCTCTGACTCGAAGTCATCATTCTCCTTTGATTGATCCAAGTCATTTCAATCATCAGGGTATGTCAATTGCTCAAAGTTTGATATTTTACCCTCCAAATTCCAATTTACATCTTTGAATCACTCAATTTCCAATTTCGACCTCTGGGTCACCCAATTTTCAATTCTCAATTTCAATTACCAATTGCCAAATTTTCGACCTTCGGGTCAATAAATTTCCAATCTTCGACCTTCGGGTCAACCAATTTCCAATCTTTGACCTTCGGGTCAACCAATTTCCAATTTTCGACCTTCGGGTCAACAAATTTCCAATTTTCGACCTTCGGGTCAATCAATTTCCAATTTTCGACCTTCGGGTCAATCAATTTCCAAATTTTCGACCTTCAGGTCACCCAATTTCCAAATTTCGACCTTCGGGTCACTCAATTCACAATTTCGACCTTTTGGTCAACCAATTCTCAATTTCGACCGTTAGGTCATCCAATTTCGACCTTCGGGTCATTCAATTTCCAGTAACCAATTTTCCAATTTCCAATTTCGACCTTTGGGTCAATCAATCTCAATATCCAATTTCAATCATTTTCTCTTGCGAGAGACCCTTTTTAGGGAGAGTTCGAGGGAGCTCGTTCTTTTCGCATGCTATCCAACTCGTTCACTTAGCCCCTTTTCAGGGAGAGTTTGAAGGGACTCGCGTCTTTGTGAACCGTTTGCAAAACAATTTCCAATTTCACACGAGGAACCCTTTTAAAAGGGAGAGGCTCGACGGAGACTCGCTTTTCTTGTGACCCCCCAATTTCATACTAGGCCATTTTCGTCATGAAGGACCCTCTTTACAGGGAGAGAGTGATGGACTCGTTCCTTTCATGACCCAATTTTCAGACCTCACTATTATCGGCCCCCTTTCCATAAGAGAAGCCTAATATTAGGGAGCTTTGACGAAAGCTTAATTTCTCTTCGAAAGTCCGTTCTGCAAACACCTCCTCTTCAGGGAAGAGAGGAGTATTTCCCATTTCCCATTCAGGTAAGGGCTAAGCCTGAGTCTCTCTTTTTGGGGAAAAAGAGAGGAGAATTTTCGTCACGGATGTGTTGAGCCGGACCTCAGATGCTCACTTTCACCAAGGACTTCAAGAAAAATTTGTCAATCAAAATATTTGTTGATTTCAGAATCTTTATGGCACAAATCTCTATTTACCTTTAGCATTACTTCCAAAAGAGTGAAGCTTTTGCGAAAAGAGATTCAAAATTCAAATTCTTTCTATTGGCCAACCAAAAGGATAAAGGATAAGTCTTCGATATGGCCAGAAAAGAAAATTCAATGTTATTAAAAAAATGTAGATGATCGATATTGATCGCAGTCAATGGCACATCTTTAAAGGCTATTCTTGTAAAGACGAGGCAGTGAAAATATCCTGAGCACTAGAAAAAGAGAGAATCATCCAAGCCCTGTCTCCTTAAAATTACCTAAGTTGCAATTAAATATCCGCAAAAGGGATCTCTCACTTGTCGTCAAGATAAAGGCGAATTAAGCGAATAGACCCCCGGGACCAAAGAAGATTTGAAACATCTCCAAGATGACGGAGTTTGTGACGGATCCTTCCATGGAAAGTCCAAAGCACTATCGAGATGAAGGCAAATGTGATGAACCTCTCGACAATCCCTAAAAGATATTTAATTTCAGCTATCATCCAAAGATCTTCAAACCCATCGTCCAAGAAGGATCGAAACATCTCCAAGATGAAGGAGTTTGTGACGTACCCTTCCCAAAAGAGAGAAAGAGAGGAAAAAGAAAGAGGAAAAAAGTAAGAATACCTCCAAAATGAAGGAGAATGTAGCCAAAACACCAGAGAGCCAAAAAGAGTGCAAAAAGATTATCATGAGAGAAGCCCTCAGGATATCAAACTGCCAAATCTATCAAGAATCTTCTTTAAATTTGTGAAATTCTATTATCAATACTCTTTCATCAACTCCTTTCATAATATCAAATTCTCTTTCTTGTTCATATCAAGGAAATTGATAACTCCTTTGAAGAAGGTCGATTGCGAGCAATTTGGGTTTCTAATTTCGATTCTACGAAGTGAACCTTGTTTGGAGGTAATGCTTTGGGTAGAAAAGAAAGAATATCTTTGCAACAATGTGCAACATTTTCAAAAACTTTGAATCAACAATATTTTGATAATATTTTCTAGCTATCCTGATGTGAAGTGAGAGCTTGATATCCGTCTTTGATACATCCAGACACCAATTTTCAATCCCTCCTAAGGACTTGATTCCTTCCCTTCTTTGAGAGCATGAACTCTCAGATTTGCACACTTCCCTGTGTCCCCACTGTCCCACCATAGACAGTCCCATTTCGGTTCGAGGTCGAACCACCAATCATTTCCCGCAAAAGGCAATTTCAAAAGCTGATTTTAGTCTCAGCAATGAGACGCCCAAAATCAATCCCTTTTCAAGCTTTAGGGACCCAATTTTCCTTCCTTTTACAAAAACCCCTGTCGAATTTATTGTGCAAAATCCGAAGGTTTCATCATGGTCTCTTCCTTCGAGGATTCCATTCCGTTTTCCGCCCAATCAGGATAAGGGTATAAACCTGAGCCTCCGTCGATGAGGTATTCCATTTTCCGCCCGATCAGGATAAGGGTATAAACCTGAGCCTCCGTCGATGAGGTATTCCGTTTTCCGCCCGATCAGGATAAGGGTATAAACCTGAGCCTCCGTCGATGAGGTATTCCATTTTCCGCCCGATCAGGATAAGGGCATAAACTTGAGCCTCAATCAAAGAGGTATTTCATCTTCCGCCCGATCAGGTTAAGGGTACAAACCTGAGTCTCATTTCGATGAGATATTCCATTCCCCAATCAGGTTAAGGGTCAAACCTGAGCTTCGTTCCATGCGAGGTATTTCTGTCCCATCCAGGTTAAGGGCATAAAACCTGAATTTCACTCTCACAGAGTGAATCTTTCCTCTTCATTCTCCATTCCATATCTACCATCTTCCTCGGGCTAATTTCTTTATACCCAGTCAGATCCTTCTAACTGGAGAATTTTTTTTATGTATAGCCCAAATTTGGTGTGTTTTTCTTTGCCACTAAGCTCGTCCACAAGCCGGCTTAGTAGCAAAGAGGGGCATCTGTAAACACCCCAAATTTTCACTCACCTCTCCAACATTTTCACCAAGCATCAGCATCCAGCCTTTGAAATCGCCGGAGGGCAAAATGGTTATTTTCTGAGCCCGGACCTTGCAAAAGTCTAAATTTCATCTGCAACTCCCAAAATTTCTCTATTTTTAGCTCAGATGTTCAAAATTTTAGTCCTGACAGAAGACAGGAATCTCCAAACCTTGGTTCAAGATCATATTGCATAAGACATGACATTGCATATCATGGCATGAGCATCTCATATCATTGCACTGCACAGCATGTCATTTCGAGGTCCAGAACTCTTGATTTCAAAATTTTCAATCCAGATTAGAATTTCAACTCTTTTCAAAATTGATTTCAAAATCCTGGGTCTTCAAAATTATCAATTCTTCCCATTTTACCCCCAGGGCTCTGAATTTCAAAATATTTCCTCAGGAAAACAAACTGGATAATTTTCAATTTCAACTCAGATTTTGCCTTTTGTCAGCTATTTCAACTATCTTCCTTTTACAAAATCGCCCTACAAGGGCCAACTCTTTCCAAAAATTTCTGTTTTACCAATTAGTCCAGATTTTATGAAAATTCCAAAAAGAGGTTTTACTGTCTTATTCTTATTTCAATAAAGAAGCAATGTGGGACCCACACTGAGGTGGTGTCACACAAGCTTTTCTTTTGAAAATTTGAATTTTGAAAAACCCAAAAATATAGGAGCCTTGTCCCCTAGATTGGCGCCACTTGTCTTTTCTCTCTCCTCCCATTTCCATGCCAAGTGTCAGTGTGGGGCTACCCTAAGAAGCCACCACATGTCATCCCATTTATCTGCCATATGTTAGTATCCTATCATGCGCCATTTGTCATTTCAAAGAACACCGGGAGATGCCAAGTGTCATAGGTTGTCCTGTCTAGAAAAAAAGTGGAGGTTTGTCTCCACTGAGGTGGCACCACTTAAAGTGTGTCTCCTGCAGAGGACACATGTCAACCTCTCCCTCCTTCAGAAAAAGTAGCCTGACACATGTCTCTCTCTACCTTTCTCAGAAAAGTAGGAGACACGTGCCACTCCCAGCTTCCTCCAGAAAAGTAGGCTTGTCTCCTCTGAGGTGGCGCCATTTGGAGAGTGTCTCCTGCAGAGGACACATGTCAATCTCTCATTTCCTCAGAAAAAGCAAATGCCATGTGTCATTCTCTGATCTTCTCAGAAAAAGCAGACTGACACATGTCATTCTCTGCTCTTCTTAGAAAAAGTAGAGGACACATGTCATTTTCTACCTCCTTCAGAGAAAGCTAGAATTCAAATATTCAAACTCCAGGCTAGGTGGCGAAAATCCTGAACTTCACCTTTTCTATTTTGTGTGAGATGGTGCCACATGTCCCTTTCCCTCCTTTTCCTCCCTCTTGCCACATGGCATTGTAGGAGCCACCCTGAGATGTCGCCATATGTCCACCCTCCATTCCTCCAGGGCCAACCTCCATTTAAAATTCAAATCCCCCAGGAGGTGGCGCCATCTGAAGAACCTCCTCCAGCAGGCTGACACTTGTCAGGTATGGAACCATCCTGGAGTGCCACATGTCTAGATCTCCTTTCATCAGAAAAAGTAGAATTCAAACTCCTCTGAGGTGGCACCTTCTGAGCCCACTGCTCTGTTCTTCTGACATATGTCAAACACCTTTTGAGGTGGCGCCATTCCAGAGCTCCCACTTGGCTTCATTTTTATTTTTATTTTATTTTTAGTAAAAGCAGCCCACCATGAGGTGGCGCCACCTGAGGGCTCCCTGCAAAAGCCAGATTCGAATTTCAAACCCCCAGATAGCACCCCTTGAGATGGCGCCACATGGAGGGCTCAGATTGAGCCTGTTTGAAATTCAAAATTTTTTAGAAAATCTATAAAAACAGAGCTCCACGCCCAGCATAGGGAGACCATATTTTGAGAACTCTTGTGAACTTGAAAATTCGACCTAGCCTTCTTGAGAATCCGATTTTTGCACTTTGGAATTCACGCCCCCTTTGGCTCAGTGAAGAAGGTGTAGTGGGTCGATTTTGGTGAACCATCCGAAGCCTGAAGCAAAGGACGAACGAAGCTCGTGATAGCCGCCCCTTTCAAGAGCTCCTACACTGCCTAACGAAGCAAGGTGCACCTCTTTTCCTCTTGATTTGATTTCATAATTCGATTCGAGAGTCGTTTGAAGAAAGAGCTCATCCGAGAGATGGATTGAGCTATTCTCATAAAACGACATATATAAAAATACATGATTATGCTTCCTTGATAATTTTTAGCATTTCTGCATTTAACTAGATTTAATTTGCATTTTATTTCATTAATTTAGTACATTTCATGAATTAATTAAGATTAATTTAACATTTATTTCAATTCTGCTCATTTTCAGTAGTTCTCTGTTTTTGTCAGTCAGTCCACACGTCATTTCATGCATTTATGTTTTATTAAAAATCCCAATAAAATCAAGGAATGCGCCCTTAGGTGTCCCTAGAATTGTGCCAAAAACTCGGAAGCATTTGAATTTTTTTACTGCGGTAAACATTCAAAATGACAAGTCGGGTTTTGTTACCCGGGATGCGTTTTAAAAATTATTTTCCAACTTGTAAAATCGATATCTCCCTCATGGGAGATCCTATTTTCGATCCGAAAAATGTTCTGAACTCAGGAGAATGTCTAGTTTTTAACATGATTGTCTCAGAGTTTTATGATTTTTTTTAATGTCTGACAAAAATCCGAGAGTTCGGGACACGTGTCAGAGCCTGATTTGGGCCTCTGAGATTTTGGATCGACTTAGGGCTATGGTTTCTCTTTGTGTGTTGCTCCAAATCCAAAACTGTAAAAAGTTAAAGTTATTTCCTAGGTGTCCTCTGTTTGCATCTTAAAGTTTGTGATTTTTAGAACAGTCGTAATACCTGTTTCGGATTTTTATTTTCAGTCCTCTGTTTTGTTACATTTGTCTGTTCTGTCAATTTAGGATTTAAAAGTTATATTTTTATCCATGTTTATGTTGGTTAAATTCCAAAGTCATAAACATTAAAGTTGTCCATATAGGTGAGTAGCTCTGTTAAATGTCATAAATTTCCGTGGCTGTTTGCTATTTTTGTAGCATTTTACATCAGATTAGGTTGATTTTTACCTCTGTCAGAACTAAATCCCTGTTACTGAACTAACCATGGCTCAAATCCTGACGCTGTAAAAACAAAAAATGTTCCATTTCAGGTCCTTTAGCAGTCTGCAAAATATCAGAAGTTTCCATGGTGTACATCTTGCATTATCATGTTAAGCATTGCATTTGGTTCGAATCCATAGGCAAAATCCACCATTTTAGGATTTTCTTCAAATTTTAGCATTTAAATCATATCATTTCATAAATTTTAGCATTCTAGGCTGTTTATCAGAGTATGTAGATGCTTCATACCAAATTTGGTGCAATTTAGAATCAATTTGAGGTTCGGATTAGCCATAATATCAAAACCGGGCCCCGCGGGACTCGAATCCAAGCGAAAAACAAGCGAAATTCGTTATTTTTGATAAATTGCAAAATATCAAATTCTGATTTTACAGTCCTAATGTGTTTAGTAGCATGTCATCATGCCTCATACTGCATTTCATCATCATTTGATTCAATTTGAATTTCGAAATCTCAATTTTACCAAGTTTTCCTTCAAAAAACCCTGATTTTAAAGGTGTAACTTTATAATTAGGGGTATTTTGGTCATTTTGACCCCAATTCTGAATTTCAAACTGTTTTCCACTGAATTCCCTGCATTTACATCATTTCAAATATCAAGGAAGCATGAGAATAGGGTTTATATCCAATTAAATCCAATAATTTCATAATATTATTGGAAAATCTTGGAAAAACCCACATATTTGAGCTAACCTTATTTCAAGATTTGACAGGTACATTCAAAAGAAGGAGCTGAAGTCTGCAATTTTATTTTATTTCATTTATTTAGTGATGTAATAATGTAAATTTTGGAATAAGAGATTTAATTTCCTGCTTAGACTAAGATGCATATCATATAGTTTGAATTTATGCAATATCCTGCTTATATGATTCATGCATTTTATTCCAAAAGCACTATGGATGTTCACGAATGGCACGTGCACCAACTCTTAGGGAGTTGATGGACTCGGTGTAATCCATATTTACGGCCCTAGTCGGAATATGGACGAGACCCAGATCCATCATCTTCCTACTAGTCACATTGAGCCTACACTCTTAGGCTATCTTGAAAATGCACATCATATTTTCAATGTTTTCAAAGTATTGTGCATTAAATCAATTAAACTCTGAACATATTCATGGCCACAGTCAGAATATGTGAAGGATTTATTTTGACTTAATGCACATTTTCCAAGAAATTTCTTAGAAAACCTTTCAAAGTGCATTCTTTCATTCATATCACTTGCATCATGAAATCATTGGTTTTCTTATGATTTTCTTAAGAATATTTCATTCTCAAGAAATTGATTTCCCAAGAAGCTCTAAGAATCTTTCAAAATCGGTTTTCTCAAGTCAAGTTTTCCACAGTTTTCCATGGGAAAAGGTCATTTTCTCAAGATTTTCAAGAGAAGTCTCTCACCTTTCTCAAAGTCAAAATCGATTTCCAAGTATTTCAAGGTTAAGATTCTCAGGTTTTCAACTTCCCAAGTTTCAATTTTCCTTTTCCACAAGGGCTTTCCAATGAATTTCCATCATTTTCCTAAGAAAACTCTCAAAGTCCATGTTTTCCTAAGAAGTGTTTCCCTTTTCAAAGGTTCACCCTTTTCTCAAGAATTACCTCCATTTTCCCAGGATTTTCAACTATTCATGATTTTCCTACATCTTTATGAACTTTCCCGTGATTTCAAAACCCTTTTCTTCTGAGTTTCCTGAGACATTGACTTTCATCTTTTTCCTGAAAGATTCTTTTCAACTTCAAATATTTTCTAAGCATACATCATGTTTTCCCAAGTTGCATTTTCCAAAATCTCATAGCACATGCCTGAATTCTCTGTGCATTTAGGATAGAACATGATTTTAATGATTTAACTAAGTCAAGCACAATTTTGGTCCTTGGTTCGATTACCCCTGTTAAAGGCGGCAAGAACGGTCGAACCTCGTACCGACAGGTCGAGCCCCATCCCATGGATTTTCCCGCAATTTTCAAAACGGAGGCGAGTATTTCAAAACAATTTCCAAAATCCGGTCAAGTTTGAAGCGTGAAATCATTTTCCTCTTTCTCTCTTCCGCAAGGAAGGGAAGACGGAGAAAAATTTCGCGACGATAACACCTACGAGCTGCTATAAGTTATCAAGATCAATCATGAAGGTATTGTACATTGGCAAAAGATAAGATGCACATGAAAGTGCTGTGGTAACAGTGAAATAAAGAAGGTTTTAGGTGCAAGTAAATGTTGCAGGGGATAAGAAAAGAAAAAAAAAATATGTTATGACTGATATACAAGGTGGGCATAAACATGGTCCATAATGAAAGCATACAGTGAGGTGGTGTGTGCTGAAGAGTGTCGTGAATGTGCCCTGAGAATATACTCATTATCAGCACGGGGGTGAAAAGATTGTGATATATGGTTGTAGCAGCATATAGGGTATAACTTACAGCAGGGTGGGTCTGCTGTTGTAAGGGTTGAAGTCAGCAAGTGGTTGGAGCCTTGCTTATCAAAGTATATGGCAGGGGAAGGAATGATACCCCCAATACCCATCACTAGCTCTGCAATGAATGCTGCAAGTGTCTTTGGTCCCCTCTTCAAGATAAGGTTCTCCAAGTTATTTGCTAATCTGCTAGAGAACTCCTCCTCAGATTCACCTGGTAAAGGGCAGCGCCAGTAATGTGGTCAGTCAGCATGCAAGACAAAATCGTGCTAGCAGATCAAACATTTTGTGCACTATTGGAACACCTATAAGGCTGGATGATGTTACAGCCGATCCACGATATCTATAAGAATCACAAAATAACAAGGGGGACCAACAAAATTCAGATTTTTCCTTCAGAAATATGAAATTTAGAGAGATGAAACATTTGAGAAAGTAACGAAATGAACATTGGAAAATATGAATATTGCTATGCTATGAACTTCTTTTCTGTGGCCTTCCCAATACATTGTTGTAATACCATACCAGCTTCACCTTGATTTTCCCAGTAGTCATTCTTTGACCTCTGAATCTATTGAAGATCGGTCATATTTGAGCCCAATATTTTCAGTATAAAACAAGACACTATATTAATTCCAGCACAGACAGATCTGAGTCCTTATTATGACTTTCCACAGTACGCGAGCATCTGCCAAGAACATGAATCCAGACATTGCTTCAAGCTGCGGGACATGTATTCCTGGTTGCGGAGGTGTGGATCTGTGTCGACTCCATGGAAACAGCAGAATGGTCAAATTTGCCGACATCACAGATAATTTGCAAATCTTTTGACAAATTCCAGAGCATTCTAAATATCAAAGTAAAGGTAAAATTTTGAAACTTCAGATCCATTTTATCTCTTTCATTAACTATGTCAACCAATTTTTGGCGTACACCTCCTATCAGCCATTTTAAAATCTTCTGAGTAGCCATACAATCCAGAAAACAGACTAAAAATATAATCAAGTAATGATATTCCAAACCCCAAGTAGGGAGCATTATCTCTAACAATCAAACCTTTTTCAGAGAATGAAACCAATGAGCCTCCCAAAAAGTATCAAGGTTATAGTTATAAGGCAAAGGCAGGCTCTAATCAACATAATAAATCAACATAGTACAAATGGATTATGATAAACACAAGTGGAGCAGATACTGGTGGCCAGACTGTGGAAGTGTAGAGGTGCTGAAGGTGAGGTGATAGTGTAGGTAATAGCCACAGCAGGTAGTTGTGAAGAGAGGGTGAGATGCAACAATGATGGTAGAGATGAGTCATTTTGCAGGTGTTGGAAAGTATATATATATGTAGCAGACGGATAATGTATATCTGGTGAAATGGTGGAAGTAGCAGCGAAGGACACAACGAGTAAGTGTCATGACATGCTGTGTACTAGCTATAGGGAGTGCCAGGTGGTATAGGATGTATGTTGGAGGTGAAAGGTGCAGCAAGTGTACACATGTGATTTACAGCAGGAAGTGGGGTTGGATTTTAGGTCGCTACAGGGGATGTATAGGGGAACACAAGGGTCTGTGCTGTTAGGGGGTTGGCTGGAAATGTCGATGGAGTGGTAAAGTGCAGCCGTGAATATTGAAGTAGGTAGGGCTGTTAAAGATGGATTAAGGAAGCTGAAAGGTTGCATCAGCTAGTGGTGGGCGTAGTGTTGTGAATAGTGTGGTTTGCAGGTGGAAGACAGTGGGATACTAATACTAAGAGCTGAAAATAGTAGTTGTTGTGTGCCTAAGTGTGGGACAGTGAGATGTCTAGGAAAGGGTGCTAATTAGTACATGATGAGTAAACTCCCTCACAACACTCGTACAAGTCAAGGAAAACTCACCATAGAATTTCAGAGAAAATCTCCTTAATCACGAGATGGTGAGGATAACAATATACAGAAGAAAAACATCAGTCTATAGAAAACAATGAACAAAAATATATATCCAAGCTCATCTGTAACAAAAAAAATATATATATAACAAAGCAGAATACATTAGATTTACTTACTCCAAGCTCATATGTAACACAATACCAAAGCAGCCTACATCAAATTTACTTGCTCCAAGCTCATCTGTAACAAAATACCAAAGCAGCCTATATCAGATTTACTTGCTTCAAGCTCATCTGTAACAAAATACCAAAGCAGCCTACATCAGATTTACTTGCTCCAAGCTTATCTATAACAAGATAATAAAAAATATCTTTCTTTTGTCAAGAAGATTTTGAAACTCCGAAACTTATGGAAATAATTAGTGATGTTGCTCTGTTCAGCAAAAATTTACTATACGCATCACCTCTTCAGGAGCACTAATCACAAGCATTCTGGAATATCTTTAACCATGCACTTTTAGAGCAAAATGCAGCAACACACGATGGAGAACCATTAAGATCGAAAAGGGTAAGTTTCAGTCACATTACCATTGTCATCATGTTACCTGGTTGGGACCAAATTGAAATACAAAATGGAAGACAACATTGCCAGGAAAGTAAGCCCACCCTTCACCATGGACAGAGTATCGATGCATAAATCTAACATGACTTTAGTTACCCCTTCTGAGCTACTAAGAATCTTGGTATATTCCTATTTTCGTTAATGGAAAGAGCAAGGTGACCTCTCCCAGCTCAAAATCTTACTGACGACTCTTTAAGATGATTTGTTGAAGCATCGATCATAGTGACCTTCAGGTCAATTGGCACTTGATGGACCATTTTCTTTGCTTGAAAACTTTCCCAGCGTTCTATTGAAGTTCTAAGGGATGAAGAAGAAGCTTCTCTTCATTCTGCTATGAAGATCTTCTATTGCTAAAGAAGAGGAGGGAATCAGAAGGAGAAGGAGATGAACATGGAAGGGTGAAGCGTGGGTCGCTGAAGGTGAAGGAAGGTGCGGGGGTGAGGGCGGATGGTCTGGAGAGGGGATCCGTGGTTGTTTATGTAGGGAAGAGAAGAAGTGTCGAGAAAGAAGGATTCGGTTGGCGATGAAGGGCTTAGGGAGGAGCAGCCGATCAGAGGGCTGATGGAGCGCTGATGGAGAGGAGGTCGCATATGGCCATGGAGGGTTCGGGCGAGAGAGATCGAGAGAAGAGGCGATGTCCCCTTTCTTCTCAAGGGTCTTCAAAGAAACCCTAAAACAGGTTCAAAGTGGGCCCTTTTTATTTTCATGTTTTTACAAAGAGGGGGCTCCCTTCAAGGGTTTTTCTAAAAAAAAAATGTTTTTCAAAAAGGAGTTTTTTAGAAAAGGATATTTTCAAAAAAGGGGGTTTTCAATACTATTCTTTTTTTTATATATATTTTATTTTATGTTCTTTTCACAATTTTCTATATTTTTTGTTTGTTTTGAAGACAAAAGCTCTAAAAACTAAGGAATTTAAACTAATTTTATAAAATTTCAAAATATTTACAAAAGAAGGGTTTTTCTGAAAAGTCAGGGTTATTTTGGGGAAATTTCTTCAGAAAATGGGTTTGGACAAAAGTTTAGAGAAAATATTCGAGTTCTAAACCTCGAATCGAGGAATATAACATGATGGATCCAAATGGATATCGGACAAACTGTTTGAGTCTTTTTAAAAGGTTATTTTGGTAATTTTGAGAATTTGATTTAAAAATTGGACAACGAAGCTCAGATTTGGATCTTTTATCTGGATCCGGATCCAAAATTGAGTCAGATATATAAAATGGATTTAATTTTAGTAAAACCTGAGAAATAAAATAGAATTTAGATTTAAAAAGTGACTCAATTGCTCAGAAAATGGAATCAAGGGCAAAAAGGGAATTTTTAAAAGATTTTGAAAAATTTGGGGTGTTCACAGATGCCCCTCTTTGCTACTAAGCCGGTTGAAAGCCGAGCTTAGTGGCAAAGAAAACACTCCAAATTTTTAAAAAAATGCCCCAGTTTAGCAAATCTGAACTGGGTGTGGAAGAACTATTTTGAAAAGACATTATTTTCAGGTTTAAAACCTTATCCTGAATGGCCTTGGGAAGATGAAATCCTCAAAAATGATATGATTGAGTAGAAAATGAGGAAATCGCAATGGGACTTTGAGCAAAGATCCCGAAATGATGAGAGATAAAAAAATTGATCAAGTCTCATGGGTGAGGCGAGGTGAGCTTTTTGGAATGACGCAGGTTTAGCACTTAACCTGGATGGGACGAAGATATCTCAAGGTGATCTGAATAGGGGAAGGAATATATGAGGACCTTGATGGGACATTTTTGCGAAAATGCCTTGTGAGATGAAGCTCAAGTAGGATCCCTTCCTGGATGGATATACAAGACATGGATTCCTCGATGGGAAGAACCATGATGGGATTGGAAGAAAACACCTCGTCAAAACGAGGAACCTTGTCGAAACGAGGCTCAGGTTCAAACCAAAATCTGAAAAAGGAAGATACCTCGAGAGGCAAGGTTCAGGCTTAACCCTTAACTTGAAGGGGACAACCATACGAAATCCTTGGATGTAGAAACCGTGATGGGATTTTCGGAATTGGACGAACAAATCCGAAAAGGGGTTTGCGAAAGGAGAAAGATGGGGTTCCCTAAAGCTTGAAAAGGGGATGATCTTGGGCGTCTCATTGCTGAGACTAAAATAGCTTTTGAAATTAATGACCTCTCGCAGAAAGTACAGGTTTGACCCTTAACCTGAGTGGGTACAACCATACAGAATTCTCAAATGGAGAAACCGTGATGGGACAGGAGAGATACTTCAACTGAATGGGGTAACTCTTCTAGAAGATATGAACAACGCTAGGTTGCACCAAAATGGATATTGAATATTTATTTCATTCTTTAGAACATCTAGAAATTTTTTCCAATAAGATAAATTTATAGTTGACTTCAACGCTTAAAAATGTGCACGTGTGTGCAAAAGACATTCCCTCTTTTACCTAGAGTATTTCCTCCAACGAGGTTAACTCCGTTGGTCTTAAGAGTCAAATTCAAAATTTTAGCGATGATGATTTTCTTCATGGAAGTTATCCATTTCCCTGATATGAGAAGAGAAGAAATATTCTCAATTTCATAAAAACAAGTAGTGAAAAGACATTGATTAAAAAAAAATTGCATGAGAAAAGATGACTTCTGGCAATTTAGGCAGTTTGATATCTGAGTGTCTTCTCATGATAATCTTTTTGCACTCTTTTTGAGTCATTGGGCTTTTTTGGGCTTTTACATCATCCTTCATTTGGATGTGTCTTGACTTTTCTCTCTTTTTCGGGGAAGGGTACATCACAAACTCCTTCATCTTGGAGATGTTCCAATCCTTCATTTATCTCAAGAATTCTATTGATGATATTGGCTCAAAAGGTCTTTAGACGATAGCAGAAATCAAATATCTTTTAGGGTTTGTCGGTAGGTTCATCACACTCGCCTTCATCTTGACGGTGATCTGAACTTTCCCTAGAAGGATCCTTCACAAACTCCTTCATCTTGGTAGATGATCCAAATCTTCTTCAGCCCCGGGGGTCTAGCTCGCCTACTCGTCTTCATCTTGACGATAGTTGAGAGATCCCTTTTGCAGATATTTGATTGCAACTTTAAATGAATAAGGAGATATGGGTCGAGTGGATGCTTATGATATTTCCACTGCCTAATTGTCAGGAAGTCGTCTTTAAACATGCGCCATAGCCATGATCTATATCAATTCACTTCTAGCTTTTCAACATCATTGAATATTTCTTTCGCTAATTATACCGAAGATATTTCTTACATCCTTTGGGTTGATCAACAGGGAAAAGATTTGAATTTTATCCCTTTTTCGCAAAAAGTTTCCCCTTTTTTGGGAAGAATACTAAAGGTAATCTAAGGTGATTCTTTTGTGCAGTAAGATTTATTGGAATCAACATGTATTTTTAGCAAATTGGCAAGGTTTTCGAGCATCCTTTGTGAAATAATCACTCAATACAGATTTTGATGTGACCTTTAGCTGAAACTTTTAGGAAGGAATATTTAGATTTTTGTTTTGACCGACCAGCTCGAAAGCAGGATTTTTTGGAAGTACCAGCTCGAAAGTAGGATTTTGATGGAAGTACCAGCTCGAATGCAGGATTTTGAATAGAAGTACCAGCTCGAAAGCAGGATTTTTGGAAGTACCATTTCAAAAGCAAGATTTTGAATGGAAGTACTAGCTCGAAAGCAGGATTTTTGGAAGTACCAGCTCGAAAGCATGATTTGATTGACCGACCAGCTCGAAAGCAGGATTTTGATTGTTCGACCAGCTTGAAAGCAGGATTTTTTTGACCGACCAACTCGAAAGCATGATTTGATTGCCCGACCAGCTCGAAAGCAGGATTTTTGCAAGTACCAGCTCGAAAGCAGGATTTGATTGACCGACCAGCTCGAAAGCAGAATTTTGATTGTTCGACCAACTCAAAAGCAAGATTTTTTTGACCGACCAGCTCGAAAGCAGGATTTGATTGCCCAACTAGCTCGAAAGCAGGATTTTTGGAAGTACCAGCTCGAAAGCAGGATTTGTTTGCCCGACCAGTTCGAAAGCAGGATTTGATTGATCGACCAGCTCGAAAGCAAGATTTTTGGAAGTACCATCTCGAAAGCAGGATTTATTTTGCCCGACCAGCTCGAAAGGAGGATTTGATTGACCGACCAGCTCGAAAGCAGAATTTGTTGTTCGACCAGCTCGAAAGCAGGATTTGTTTGACCGACCAGCTCGAAAGCAGGATTTGTTTGACCGACCAGCTTGAAAGCAGGATTTGTTTGACCGACCAGCTCGAAAGCAGGATTTTGATTGACTGACCAGCTCGAAAGCATGATTTGTTTGCCCGACCAGCTCAAAAGCATGATTTAGTTGACCGTTCAGCTCGAAAGCAAGATTTTGTTTGACCGACCAGCTCGAAAGTAAGATTTTGTTGATCGACCAGCTCGAAAGCAGGATTTGATTGACCGACCAGCTCGAAAGCAGGACTTTTGGAAGTACCGACCAGCTCGAAAGCAGGATTTTTTGATCGACCAACTCGAAAGCAGGATTTTATTGGAGTTGTGACCCGAAAGCTGAGAAATAACAAATATTGATGAAATTGTAACCCGAAGGCTTGAACTTGATATACATCAATGAATTTTGTAACTCGAAGGCTTGAAAAGGATAGATATTGATGAAATTGTAACCCAAAGGCTTGAAAATGGTAGACATTGATGAAATTGTAGCTTGAAGGCTTGATAAAGAGATATTTGACGAAATTGATAGACACTTGATGAGAATTTATGATAAACAATGATTCAGGTTTATCCCTTAACCTGAAAGGGAGGAGAGAGATTTTTGAAGCTATACTTGAGACTTGAATTTAGAAGGGATATGACAAGATTTATGATTTATGATCTAGGATTTAGATGGACCGCACAGTTAGCTGTTTGTGGTCCAGTTTTCAGGATTTAACCCCTTATCCTGAACAGGGAAAAGAAAAAATAAAATTTAAGAAGATAAAAGGAGATAGAATTAAATGAAAGATTGACAAAAATGGAGAAAATTTGAGAAAATTTATGAAAAGTTATTTTGTAAAGAGAATTCTCACGAGTAGCATTATTGCTCTTATGAGTGTTCTCAGGATTATCCCTTGTCCTGAGAAAGAATACCTCGAATGTCGAGGTTCAGGTTTTATCCCTTAACTTGAAAGGGGAAAAGAATAGAATTTAAGGAGAATTTAATGAAGAAAAATTGATATAATTTTAAAAAACCAAATAAAGTTTGATAAAACTTGTGTTGCGAAAAAAAAGAATTCTCATAGGTAGCATTATTGCTCCTATGAGAGGTCTCAGGATTATCGCTTATCCTGAATGGGAAAAAGAATAGAATTTAAGGAGAATTTAATGAAGAGAAATTGATATAAATTTAGAAAATCAATAAAGGTTGACGAAACTTGTATTTACAAAAGAATCCTCATAGATAGCGTTATTGCTCCTACGAGGGGTTTCAGGATTATCCCTTATCTTGACTGGGAACACCTCGGACAACGAGGGTCAGGTTTATCCCTTAACCTGAAAGGGTAAAGAATAAAAGAATACCTCATGGGGAAGAGGCATCAGGTTTATCCCTTAACCTGAAAGGGTATGTGAAATAATAGAATTTGACCAAAATAAAATTGATGAAAAATCAATAAAATTAGTAAAAGGTGAAAAATTGACAAGATTGACAAAAGATTAATGAAAATTGATAAAAATTGAGACAAGAAAAGAAAATTTATTTGATCCTGCCTGCATGTGGGATCCTTAAATTGAAAGGAAAATGTTTTAAAAGATAATTAAGAAATCATTTTGAGAAGAAAATCAACCACAAGAAGAATGATTAGTGCGAGAGCTGACCCTAAAAAAAAGAATCATCATGAGAGATCATCATGAGGGTTAATTTTGAAGATAATGGTTTAAAAACCCATTTTGAAAAAGGAAAATCAATGTGATAGTTTATTTTGAAGAAGATTTGGACCAAAGTATTAAATTTTTTTATGAACATGACGAAGATTTTGCAGAAATTCTCGAGATTTTTATGATTTTGAAAATCCTCATAGGTAATATCATTTCTCTCATGACGGAGAAAAACAAATTTTGAAAATAGATGACAGGGATTTAAAATTTTGAAAAATAGCAAGCAGGATCAAAAAGAATTTGAAGAAATCAGAAAAAAAAGAAAATACACTTGGGTTTTAAAAAGAGGGAATTTTAGATAATATATCCCCAGGGTTTTGGGAAATATAAGGAATATAAAATATCACAGATATACAAACAAGGATGCGCAAAACAGCACTCCCTAAAGGATGACTCTAAATGCAATATTTGAAATGGCTGATAGGACCTTAATCCTAACTCTATGGTTCAGATCATCTGATTCCAATCAAGGTATGCCGATATACTCATGCCGAAGCTCGAAGTACGTGGCATAAATATATTCCTCCGGTTCTAAGGTAATGGCTTCCCAACATCCTTGAGCACCTACCGATATACATCGGACTATGGCCCTTAGGTACGTGGTAGGGGGCGCGAACGCAAATAAGTGGTCCAGTTGTGAGGCTCTCTCCCAAACTATGGTTCAGTGAGACAGCCCAACAACGTGAAAACCGAGACAATATAGGTAGGGATGTTTTTCAAAAACATGATCAACATGCAGATAAAATCAGAAAGTTCTAATGCAAGTCCTAAAGAGATAGCTTTAAAATGAAAAGAAGCATACACTTGCATACATTGTTTGCATTCAATCCCTAGAATTGAGGAGAGTTGTATTTAAGACCTAAGTCTAATGTGAACATGGAATAATCTCCTCAATATAGTTCTACTAAACCATACTTAGATCCTATATGCAAAGATGTCAGCTTAGGACAAAATCTAGGCTTCTAAGGTTTGCATGAAAATAAAGTTGACATTTATAGAATAAAACTTAGATGATATCAAAGCAAAGCAAAGGAATAGATTCAACTGGACAAAGACGGGTCCCATCTCGGTCGCCAAAACTGTGATCATCGCAAAAATTTCCTCTCTTGTGGTTTCTCTCTCTTCCTTCTCTTTTCCTTTTCTAACCTCTATTTTCCTCCTTTTTGAGGGGAGAAAAATAAAAGACAGAAAAGAAGAGAGAAGAGAAAAGAAAAGAAGAGAAGAGAAGAGGAACTCTTTTGTGGGGTCTCACTTGACCTTGATTTGAAAGTATTTAGAAAATTACTCGCCTCCGTTTTAAAATATATTGCGGGAAAATGGAGAGACGGGATTCACTCGTCGGTACGAGGTTCGACCGTTCCTGGCGCCTTTACCAGGGGTAATTGAACCAAGGATCGAATTTATGCCTTTTGCTTTGCCTAAATATTACCTAAGAATTTATTCTGAGTCTAGATGCACAAAAAATCATGCTTGTGCAATGCAAGGATGTATGCTCTTTTGGAAAAATATTTAAAAAATCTCCAAGTTTTTCTGATATAGATTTGATAATAGAATGAAGAAATGATTTTTGAATGATTGAATCTAACTTAGAACTTAAGATAGATCAGAAAAGATATATGAAGTTCTAAGTCTTTGAAATAATGAGAGTTGGAAGGATAAATCTTGATTTTGAGAAAGAATGATTTGAAGCTTTGAAATGAAAGGAAATGAAGTTTCAAAGTCAGAAATGGACTTTGAATTTTAAACTTGGATTTAGGAAAGGAAATGAATATTCGAAATGGATTTTGAATTTCAAATTTGAAATCAGAATGGACTTGAGAAATCCAAATGGTATAGGAAATAGAAATGGATTCAGATGAGATATGAAAATGGAACTTGGATTTGAAATCTAGAATTGAGAATAGAATTGGATTCCAGATCCTAAATAGAATTGGATCCAAGATCTGGAATCTAAGGTAGGGTTGGACTCTGAATCCTAAATAGATTTTGGATCTTAAAGATGGATTTCGGATATGAAGTCTGAGATCCAAGATGAAATTGGATTCTGGATCCTTAAAATGGATTTGGATCTTGAAGTCTGAGATCCAAGATAGAGTTGAATTCTGGATCCTAAAATGAAATTAGATCTGAAGTCTGAGATCCGAGATGTAACTTGGATCTAACTTTGGATTTGGAATCTCAAAATTGACTTGAAAATTTGAATTTTGAATATATAAATGAATTTCAAAATCAAATTGGACTTTGAATTTGGAGCTTGAATTTGGAATTTAGAAAATGAATCAAGAATTTCAAAGTTAAATGGAACTTTGAATTTGATTGGAGTGTTGAAATATAAAACGAATTTGAAATTTGAACTTTGAAATTTAATTTGAATTTGAATATAAAATGAATTTAAAATTTTAAAGTTAAATTGAACTTTGAAATCTGATTTGAATTGGAATTTTTAAATATAAAATGAATTTTGAAATCTCAAAGTTAAATTGGACTTAGAGATTGAAAATGAAAGGATGAATAGGATTTTACTAGGATTGAAGATTAATTGAAGAAGATATTAACATCACTTGGAGTTTTTGAAAAAGAAAAAAAAAGGAATATGATGCAGTTCTATGATGAATGGATTTAAAGAATTTAAAATTGGAAAAAGCATATCTCATTCTTAAAATGAATTAAAATAAGATTGAAAATATAATACATCCTTGACTATGGTCATTGAACGTATTATATAATAATCTAAATTTAAATTCAAGTGAAGAATAAAACATATTTTGGTGCTTTTATAGAGTTTAAAATGAAATTAACTCTCAATATACCCTGACTATGGCCATTGGTATATATATTGAATTAATTTTAAATAAAACTCTGATAAAAGAGGAAAATATTTAAAGAAAACATGATGAATTTTGAAAAGGATCCAGTGTTATTTTATAAAAGATAAAAATACTAAGTCTTGTTTACATCCTGACTATGGCCATTGATGTAAATCATCAACTTAGGATTAATTACCTCTTACAAAATGGTGCACGTGTCATTCGTGTTCCCATTCATGAGATTTTGAAAAATAAAGGTAAAAAGCATGAAAATAAACAATTTACGATATTTACAATGCTCATTCATTCTAATCTAAAACAAGAAATGTTCTTATTAACATCTGATTTTTACATGTTCTGAATGGAATTGCAATTTATAGGCTTTCTAATCTCAGAAGGAGAATAACCTCACATATTTCCTAAAAACAAAGTTAATACCAAGCAGAATATGAACATGGAAAAGAAACTAAGAAGTCATTTTGAAAGATCGTAATATGATGATACCTAAAAAGGTGAAAATGCATGTGCAACGATTATGCTAATGAGTAAATCTACATGGAGATGTACATTTGATACATTATACTAATAAAAACAAGCATGTCATGTGCTAAGCTAAAAAAAAAAAAACGTACATGCCTAATGAGGAGCAACTCACGATTTGTCAAAGAATTGCCGCCGCCTGTGAGCTGCTATAAGTTATCAAGATCAATCATGAAGGTATTGTACATTGGAAAAAGATAAGATGCACATGAAAGTGTTGTGGTAACAGTGAAATAAAGAAGGTTTTAGGTGCAGGTAAATGTTGCAGGGGATAAGAAAAGAAAAAAAAAATATGTTATGACTGATATACAAGGTGGGCATAAACATGGTCCATAATGAAAGCATACAGTGAGGTGGTGTGTGCTGAAGAGTGTCGTGAATGTGCCCTGAGAATATACTCATTATCAGCACGGGGGTGAAAAGATTGTGATATATGGTTGTAGCAGCATATAGGGTATAACTTACAGCAGGGTGGGTCTGCTGTTGTAAGGGTTGAAGTCAACAAGTGGTTGGAGCCTTGCTTATCAAAGTATATGGCAGGGGAAGGAATGATACCCCCAATACCCATCACTAGCTCTGCAATGAATGTTGCAAGTGTCTTTGGTCCCCTCTTCAAGATAAGGTTCTCCAAGTTATTTGCTAATCTGCTAGAGAACTCCTCCTCAGATTCACCTGGTAAAGGGCAGCGCCAGTAATGTGGTCAGTCAGCATGCAAGACAAAATGGTGTTGGCAGATCAAACATTTCGTGCACTATTGGAACACCTATAAGGCTGGATGATGTTACAGCCGATCCACGATATCTATAAGAATCACAAAATAACAAAGGGGACCAACAAAATTCAGATTTTTCCTTCAGAAATATGAAATTTAGAGAGATGAAACATCTGAGAAAGTAACAAAATGAAGATTGGAAAATACGAATATTGTTATGCTATGAACTTCTTTTTTGTGGCCTTCCCAATACATTGTTGTAATACCATACCAGCTTCACCTTGATTTCCCAGTAGTCATTCTTCGACCTCTGAATCTATTGAAGATCAGTCATATTTGAGCCCAATATTTTCAGTATAAAACAAGACACTATATTAATTCCAGCACAGACAGATCTGAGTCCTTATTATGACTTCCCACAGTATGCGAGCATCTGCCAAGAACATGAATTGAGACATAGCTTCAAGCTGCGGGACATGTATTCCTGGTTGCGGAGGTGCGGATCTGTGTCGACTCCATGGAAACAGCAGAATGGTCAAATTTGCCGACATCACATATAATTTACAAATCTTTTTCCACAAATTCCAGAGCATTTGAAATATCAAAGTAAAGGTAAAATTTTGAAACTTCAGATCCATTTTATCTCTTTCATTATCTATGTCAACCAATTTTTGGCATACACCTCCTATCAGCCATTTTAAAACCTTTTGAGTAGCCATACAATCCAGAAAACAGACTAAAAATATAATCAAGTAATGATATTTCAAACCCCAGGTAGGGAGCATTATCTCTAACAATCAAACCTTTTTCAGAGAATGAAACCAATGAGCCTCCCAAAAAGTATCAAGGTTATAGTTATAAGGCAAGGGCAGGCTCTAATCAACACAGTAAATCAACATAGTACAAATGGATTATGATAAACACAGGTGGAGCAGATCACTCGTGGCCAGACTGTGGAAGTGTAGAGGTGCTGAAGGTGAGGTGATAGTGTAGATAATAGCCACAGCTGGTGGTTGTGAAGAGAGGGTGAGATGCAACAGTGATGGTAGAGGTGAGTCATTTTGCAGGTGTTGGAAAGTATATATATATGTAGCAGACGAATAATGTATATCTGGTGAAATGGTGGAAGTAGCAGCGAAGGACACAGCGAGTAAGTGTCATGACATGCTGTGTACTAGCTATAGGGAGTGCCAGGTGGTATAGGATGTATGTTGGAGGTGAAAGGTGCAGCAAGTGTACACATGTGATCTACAGCAGGAAGTGGGGTTGGATTTTAGGTCGCTACAGGGGATGTATAGGGGAACACAAGGGTCTGTGCTGTTAGGGGGTTGGCTGGAAATGCCGATGGAGTGGTAAAGTGCAGCCGTGAATATTGAAGTAGGTAGGGCCGTTGAAGATGGATTAAGGAAGCTGGAAGGTTGCATCAGCTAGTGGTGGAAGTAGTGTTGTGAATAGTGTGGTTTGCAGGTGGAAGACAGTGGGATACTAATACAAAGACTGGAAAATAGTAGTTTTTTGTGCCTAAGTGTGGGACAGTGAGATGTCCAGGAAAGGGTGTTAATTAGTACATGATGAGTAAACTCCCTCACAACACTCGTACAAATCAAGGCAAACTCACCATAGAATTTTAGAGAAAATCTCCTTAATCACGAGATGGTGAGGATAACAATATACAGAAGAAAAACATCAGTCAATAGAAAACAATGAACAAAAATATATATCCAAGCTCATCTGTAACAAAAAAAAAAATAACAAAGCAGCATACATTAGATTTACTTACTCCAAGCTCATCTGTAACACAATACCAAAGCAGCCTACATCAAATTTACTTGCTCCAAGCTCATCTGTAACAAAATACCAAAGCAGCCTACATCAGATTTACTTGCTCCAAGCTCATCTGTAACAAAATACCAAAGCAGCCTACATCAGATTTACTTGCTCCAAGCTTATCTATAACAAGATAATAAAAAATATCTTTCTTTTGTCAAGAAGATTTTGAAACTCCGAAACTTATGGAAATAATTAGTGATGTTGCTCTGTTCAGCAAAAATTTACTATACGCATCACCTCTTCAGGAGCACTAATCACAAGCATTCTGGAATATCTTTAACCATGCACTTTTAGAGCAAAATGCAGCAACACACGATGGAGAACCATTAAGATCGAAAAGGGTAAGTTTCAGTCACATTACCATTGTCATCATGTTACCTGGTTGGGACCAAATTGAAATACAAAATGGAAGACAACATTGCCAGGAAAGTAAGCCCACCCTTCACCATGGACAGATTATCGATGCATAAATCTAACATGACTTTAGTTACCCCTTCTGAGCTACTAAGAATCTTGGTATATTCCTATTTTCGTTAATGGAAAGAGCAAGGTGACCTCTCCCAGCTCAAAATCTTACTGACGACTCTTTAAGATGATTTGTTGAAGCATCGATCATAGTTACCTTCCGGTCAATTGGCACTTGATGGACCATTTTCTTTGCTTGAAAACTTTCCCAGCGTTCTATTGAAGTTCTAAGGGATGAAGAAGAAGCTTCTCTTCATTCTGCTATGAAGATCTTCTATTGCTAAAGAAGAGGAGGGAATCAGAAGGAGAAGGAGATGAACATGGAAGGGTGAAGCGTGGGTCGCTGAAGGTGAAGGAAGGTGCGGGGGTGAGGGCGGATGGTCTGGAGAGGGGATCCGTGGTTGTTTATGTAGGGAAGAGAAGAAGTGTCGAGAAAGAAGGATTCGGTTGGCGATGAAGGGCTTAGGGAGGAGCAGCCGATCAGAGGGCTGATGGAGCGCTGATGGAGAGGAGGTCGCACATGGCCATGGAGGGTTCGAGCGAGAGAGATCGAGAGAAGAGGCGATGTCGCCTTTCTTCTCAAGGGTCTTCAAAGAAACCCTAAAAACAGGTTCAAAGGGGGCCCTTTTTATTTTCATTTTTTTTACAAAGAGGGGGCTCCCTTCAAGGGTTTTTCTAAAAAAAAAAAAATTCAAAAAAGAGTTTTTTAGAAAAGGATGTTTTCAAAAAAGGGGGTTTTCAATACTATTCTTTTTTTTATTTCTATATTTTTTTTTGTTCTTTTCACAATTTTCTATATTTTTTGTATGTTTTGAAGACAAAAGCTCTAAAAACTAAGGAATTTAAACTAATTTTATAAAATTTCAAAATATTTACAAAAGAAGGGTTTTTCTGAAAAGTCAGGGTTATTTTGGGGAAATTTCTTCAGAAAATGGGTTTGGACCCAAATTTTGAGAAAATATTTGTGTTCTAAACCTCGAATTGAGGAATATAACACGATAAATCCAAACAGATACCCGATGAACTGTCTGAGCCTTTTTAAAAGGTTATTTTGGTAATTTTAAGAATTTGATTTAAAAATTGGACAACGAAGCTTAAATTTGGATCTTTTATCTAGATCCGGATCCAAAATCGAGTCATATATATATAATGGATTTAATTTTAGTAAAACCTGAGAAATAAAATAGAATTTAGATTTAAAAGTGACTCAATTGCTCAGAAAATGGAATCAGAGGCAAAAAGGGAATTTTTAAAAGATTTTGAAAAATTTGGGATGTTCACAAGACCCCGCAAAAGAGTTCCTCCTCTCTTCTTTTTTTTTCTTTTCTCTTCTCTTTTTCTTTCTGCCTTTTATTTTCTCCCTTCAAAAAGGAGGAAATAGGGGTTGGAAAGGAAAAGAGAAGAAAGAGAGAGAATATACGAGAGGAAATTTTTTGCGATGATCACACACCCTAGATTCAGATTTTTCAAATCCAATTCCATTTAGGATTCCAGATTTCGGAATCAACTCCATTTTGGATTTCAGACTTTGAATCCAATTCCATTTGATTCCAGATTTCATATTCAACTCTGTTTTGGATTCCAGACTTCGGATCCAATTCTATTTAGGATTCTAGATTTCGGATCCAACTCTACATTTTGGATTCCAGACTTCAGATCCAAATTCCATTTAGGATTCCAGATTTCGAATTCAACTCCATTTTGGATTCCAGGCTTTGAATCCAATTCCATTTAGGATTCCAGATTTTGTTCCACTCCCAATTCCATATTTCAAAATCAAATCTATCTTGAATTCTAGATTTCAAAACCAATTCCATTTTCAGATCACATATGGACTTCTTAAAACCAATTCTATTTTCAAATCCCATTTGGATTTCTTAAATCCAAAATTCCATACTGATTTTTGAACTTTAAATCTGGAATCCAATTCCATTTCAAATTACATCTCCACTTCGAAATCCAGATTTAAAATTCAAATTCAAAGTTCATTTTGATTTTGGAATTTCATTTTTTCTATCTCAGCTTCAAAATCCCCCTTTTCTTTTATTTCTCCAACTCTGATTATTTCAAGACTTAGAACTTCAAATATCTTTCCAAGATCTATCTCAAAGTTTTAAGTTAGATTCAACTTTCAAAAACCATTTCTTCACTCCATTATCGAGTTCATCTCAGAAACACTTGAAAATTTTCAAATCATTTTTTTCAAAAGAGCATACATCCTTGCATTCACACAAGCATGATTCTTTGTGCATTTTAGACTTAGGATACATTCTTAGATGATATTTTAGCAAAACAAAAAGGCATGAATTCGATCTTTGGTTCGATTACCATTGATAAAGGCACCAGGAACGGTCGAACCTCGTACCGACGAGCGAATCCCATCTCTCCATTTTCCCACAAATTTTTAAAACGGAGGCGAGTAATTTCAAAACATTTTTCTTAGGTCAAATGAGACCTTGCAAAAGAGTTCCTCTCTCCTCTTCCTTTTCTTTTCTCTCTTCTTTTCTATCTTTCATTTTCCCTTCAAAAGGAAATAGAGGCTAGAAAGGCGAAGAGAAGGAAAAGGGGGAACATGAGGAAAATTTTTGCATGATCACAATGGGAAGGAAATAATTCCGACCCGGGAGTCAGATTCCAGAGGGATCGATAAAAGGTATGAATAGATTCTGACGATCATGCAGAAGATGAGAGATTTATTCAAGATTCTTGACCCAAGATGGTCTAAGATTTGAATTTATTTAGAATGTCTCCAGGATTATCCCTTATCCTGAAGGTGAATAGAATAAAGATTGATGAGAACTGAGGAATTTATGGGAAAATAATTCAGGTTTTATCCCTTAACCTGAAAGGGACATACCTCAAAGAATGAGGTTCAGGTTTAACCCTTAACTTGAAGGGGGAAAGAATACCTCAAAGGTCGAAGTTCAGGTTTATTCCTTAACCTGAAAGGGAAAAGAATACCTCAAAAGTCGAGGTTCAGGTTTATCCCTTAACCTGAAAGGGAAAAGAATACCTCGAAAGTGGAGGTTTAGGTTTATCCCTTAACCTAAAAGGGAAAAAAATACCTCGAAAGTTGAGGTTCAGGTTTATCCCTTAAACTGAAAGGGAAAAGAATACCTCGAAAGTCGAGGTTTAGGTTTATCCCTTAACCTGAAAGGGAAAAGAATACCTCAAAAGTCGAGGTTCAGATTTATCTCTTAACCTGAAAGGGAAAAGAATACCTCAAAAGTTGAGGTTTAGATTTATCCCTTAACCTGAAAGGGAAAAGAATAGAATTTGGAGGAGAATTGATAGAAATTTACAAAATAAAGAAAGATTGATAAAAAATGTTTTGCAAAAGAGTTCTCATAGGTAGAAATATCGCTCCTAGGAGGGGTCTCAGGATTATCCCTTATCCTAAATGGGAACACCTCAAAAAACGAGGGTCAGGTTTATCCCTTAACCTGAGCAGAAAAAAGAGGAAAGGAATACCTCATTGGAAAGCGGCATCAGGTTTATCCCTTAACTTGAACGGGTAAAAGAATAAAATTGATAATTTTTTTTTTTGATAAAAATTGATAGTAAATTGATGAAAATTTAATCAAATTGAAAAATAACTAAAAATGGATGAAACTAATAAAGATAACAAGATTAACTAAAAATTGATAAGATTTGAGGAAAAAGAGTTTGTCTGATCCTGCCTGCATATGATGGAGGGAAGATAAATATATATAAAATAAAATGCCCCAGTATTATGGAAAAGAATGTGAGAATGACAGAAGATCATTGTTTTATTGAAAAGGCTCTTTGAAGAGTACAAAAGGCTAGAATGAACATTTTAAGTATCTCTTCAAGTGCAGAGTATTGATTGGATCTGGCAGTTCCACCCCATCTGTGTTGATCAGACGATACGAATTGTGAGGCAATGCTTCTTTAACTACATAGGAGCCTTCCCAATTGGGTGACCACTTGCATCGTGGTCGATGCTTGAGATGAGTTGTCGATTTGAGCACCAAATCATTAACTCGAAATCTTCTCTTAATGGCGGACTTGGCATAGTGTTGAGCTATCCTTTGATGATAAGCTTGAGCATGCTCTGCTGCCTTGAGTCTCTTTTCATCTAATAAATCGAGTTGTACCAACCTCTGTTGCTGATACTGATAAAGTGGGAGCTCGATGAGTGATGCAAATTTAAATGCAGGCTTCTGAACATGGAGAGGTAGCACTACCTTGGTCCCATAGACAAGTTCTGAAGGAGTAGCGTTGGTTGGAGTCTGAATGGTGGTTCGGTATGCCCAAAGTGCATCGTGCATCTTTTCGTGCCAATCGCAACCTATTTCCACAGTTCTTTCCAGAATGCGGATCAAGATCTTGTTGGTGGTCTCTGCCTGATGTGATCATCGCAAAATTTTTCCTCTCTTGTGGTTTTCTCTCTCTTCCTTCTCTTTCCCTTTTCTAACCTCCATTCTCCTCCTTTTTGAAGGGAGAAAAACAAAAGAAAGAAAAGAAAGAGAGAAGAGAAAAGAAAGAAAGAGAGAAGAGGAACTCTTTTGCGCGGTCTCACTTGACCTTGATTTGAAAAATATTTAGAAATTTAACTTGCCTCCGTTTTGAAAATTTGCGGGAAAAATGGAGAGACGGGATTCGCTCGTCGGTACGAGGTTCGACCGTTCCTGGCGCCTTTACCATGGGTAATCGAACCAAGGATCGAATCTATGCCTTTTGCTTTGCCTAAATATAATCTAAGGATTTATTCTAACTCTAAATGCACAAAGAATCATGCTTGTGCAATGCGAGGATGTATGCTCTTTTCAAAGATGTTTTGGAAATTTCCAAGTATTCTGAGATGAACTTGGTAAGGGAATGAAGAAATGTTTGAATTTAACTTAGAACTTGAGATGGATCAGAGAAGTTCTAAGTTTTCAGAGTTGGGAAATAAATATTGATTTTGAAGAGAAAGATTTGAAGCTTTGAAATAAAAGAAAATGGAATTTCAAAGTCAGAAATGGACTTTGAATTTAATCATGGATTTAGGAGAAGAAGATGAAATTTGAAAATGTAATCTTAAGATTTGAAATCAGGACAAGCTTGAGAGATCCAAATGATATAGAAAGTAGAAATGGATTCAGACGTGATCTGAAAATGGGATTGGATTTGAAATCTAGAATTTAGGAATGGAATTGGATCTTAAAATGGATTTAAAATTTGAAATCTGAGATCCGATGTAAATTTGGGTTCTGGATCCTAAGATGGATTTGGATCTGAAGTCTGAGATCCAATATAGAGTTGGATTCTGGATCCTAAGATGGATTTGGATCTTGAAGTCTGAGATCCAATATAGAGTTGGACTCTGGATCCTAAAATGGATTCGGATCTGAAATCTAAGATCCAAAGTGAAACTGAAGTCTGGATCCTAAAGAGGAATTGGATCTGAAGTCTAAGATCCAAAGGTAGAGTTGGATTCTGGATCCTAAAGGGGGGGATTGGATCTGAAGTCTGAGATCCGATAAGAATGTTGAATCCAGGATCCTAAAATGGATTTGGAATTGTTGAATTTCCAAGTTTTGAATCGAACTTGGAAAATGAAATTTAAAATTTGAATCTTGAATAAATGAATTTCAAAGTCAAATTAGACTTTGAATTTTTGAAGTTTGAATTTGAAGATTAGAAGATGAAGGGAATCTCAATGTTAAATTGAACTTTGGGTTTGATTTGGAGTATTTTGAATATAAATGAATTTGGAATTCCAAAGTCAAATTGAACTTTGAAATCCGATTCGAAATTTGAATATAAAATGAATTTGAAATTTCAAAGTTAGATTGAACTTTGAGATTAAAAATGAAATAGAATTTTGAAAAAAAAAAAAAAATGAATTGGATTTGACAAGGATTAGAGATAGATTAGAAGAAAGGTATTTACATCACTTGGAGTTTTTGAAAAAAAAAAAAAAGAAATTTGAAAATATGGTGAAGTTCTATCCTAAATGATGAATAAATTTAAAGAATTTTGAATTTGGATTTTGAAAAGCTATTCCATTCTTTAAATGAATTAAAATAAGATTGAAGATATAATACATCCTTGACTATGGTCATTGAATGTATTATATAATAATCTGTATTTAAATTCAGGTGAAGAATGAAACACATTTGGTGCTTTTATAGAATTTTAAAATGAAATTAACTCTCAATATACCCTGACTATGGCCATTGATATATGTTTTGAGTTAATTTTAAGTTAAATTCTGATAAAAGAAGAAAATATTTAGGGAAAATATGATGAATTTTGAAAACGGATCCAGTGTGGATCCAGTGTTATTTCGTAAAAGATAGAAATCCTAAGTTTTGTCCACACCCTGACTATGGCCATTGATGTGGATCATCGACTTAGGATCAATTACCTCTTACGATATGGTGCACGTGCCATTCGTGTTTCACCATTTGTGAGAATTTGAGAAATAAAGGAAAAGATGCATGAAAACAGGCAATTTGTGATTTTATGATGCTCATTCATTCTACCTAAGACAGGAAAGGTAAATTCTCATTATATCTAGTTATTACAAATTTTGGAAAGAAATGATAAAAATCCTAGATCTAAAGAAATTCAACAATTTCTGGACATCTCCTTCAAAACAAGATTAGCATAAAAAAAAAGTACTGAATAGAGGAAAACATATTGTCCAAAGAAAAAAAAGGAAAAAAAATCCAGAGGCCTATGATTAGATGAGATATCTACATTAATGAGAGACACATATGTTAACTACTACACTCATACCAACAGGGAAGTTGCATATACACCTAAATATAATCAATGAGAAGATGTATGCCTAGTAGAGGCATATGCAAATCTATATATACTTGCCTAAAAATATTTATGTCTTATGTAGATGAAGGATGCTTATGAAGGAAATGCCTTGGTATGATGGAAAGATGTGGGAGCACCGATGCTGATGATGAAGTATGGCACACAACATAGTTGTAGACAGTGGATAATGCAATGCTTTAGCTATAGTGGTGAGATGATGCAGCTGGAGGCAAGTGCAAAGTAACAGGCTGAGCCTAGTATGACTGTCAAGAAATGACGGACCACTTTTCATTTCAATTATCAAACCTAGCAAAATGGTGTCCACCTGACAGTTTGTAAAAGATAGCATTAACAAGTTATTTTGGCAAAGCAAGTGAAGATCATTGGTGTGTAATAATCTGGTGGTCACCAATGTAGCAAAAGATGAATATATGTGTATATATGAGGTATTATGGGATAACAATAGTGAATTGCAAGGTATGACATATATTAACCTATATACAGGATATGAAAAAGACACCCCAAAAAGAATCTTTACAGTAAGTATGTTGTACAGTGGCGCAAAAGTGGAAGTAGAATGATGTGTGGTGTTTATGAAACATAGCCAAAAATTGAACAACATCTTGTTGCTGTAGCATACATGGGACCTGCAGTAGGTAGTGGTGGTGGAAAATAAAGCTGCTGGGGAAGCATTGCTACAATTTGCAGCAAATGGGTTTTACAAGAGGTGGGCAGCAGATGATACTGTGAAGCCACATAGGTACTATAAGTATGGATGCTGACAGATGAAGAAGGTGATGATGATGGTACATAACCATCTGCAGGAGATATGAAATTACGGCAATCTAGGGGATTGCTGTAAACTTAGGAATCAACCCTTTCAAAAGGTTTTGCTGAAATGAATTCAACAGGCCACACATTCCCAATCAACATTTTGCTTACACACAGAGAAATTATCATCATTTTTTTTTTTACTCTTAAAAAAAAAAGGCATTTCGGATGACTACACTCTGCTCATCCATTTTATTGGGAAATCTCAAGGTCACTCCCATCCATTCGCATATATACCCAGCAGAGAATCAACAATAAGCACCGCAAGACTTAAGCCAAACTTTACTATATCAGCATGAGCATATGGATGTGATAATGAGAGGTATAAATGAAATGACGCCTAATGTTTGTGAAATGGTGGGGAATTACAACGATGCTGGATTTTGCTATGGATGCTTACAGCAACATAATGTATTGTTGTAAGGGCTTTACAGCAATACATGATATTGCTATGGATGCTTACAGCGACGTAATGTATTGTTGTAAGTGCTTTACAGCAATACATGATATTGCTATGGATGCTTAGGTGGGTGAATGTGCGAGTACAGAGAATGTTGGTTGTTTGATAGTAGGAAACACCAGTGAAGGACGCTATAGGTGCCAACATAGAAGGCTTAGCATCAGAAGACATTGATAAAACAAGATTCTGTGGCATAGGTGTGGTGAGGGCTCGGTTTACTTCTCTCATGATGATTCCACAGACACAATTTTTTTCGACCAAAAACCAACTTTAGCCCCGAATCTCAAATCTTTTGAGATTCATGATGTGAAAGAAGATATGAAACAATATTCACCATTCCACACGATTATATTTTTTTTTGTGCTTTTAGGATTTCAGTGGTATGTCGATGCCGCCGACTTGAGTGTATATGATATTCTTTAAGGTTACCGTTAGAATTCATATCTACTACTATACCAAACCAACATTACCGAACCGGATTAATGCAGTTGAGTGAATATTGGACATCCAGGTTAATGCAATATATGAAAATTAGGCAAGAAAATCATCTAAATGCTATCTCTCAAACAAACATATATGGTGTAATGTACATGGAATCAAATATGAGTGAAGTAGACAACATAAGGATACAGGGATGCACATAAGGATTCAGGTATAATCAGACAATCTAGTTAAAGGGCGAGAAACAATTGTATGAAAAGAGACAAAAGAAAATGGAAATCCAACCATCAGAGCAGAAAATCTAATATGAAAGATGAATCAAAGTGATAAACAATTACAGATGAACAAGATAAGGACACTAAAGCAGAGGGCATCCGGGAAGCAATCTTTACAAATGTCACAGACGATCATGCATGGCAAAATTCAGCATGCAAATGAACTAAATATAATAGATTAGAATAAATAAAACACTGTCTCTTAAATGAGGAATCGACTGTAAAAGATAAATGAAGTAATGAATGGGCTCTATATTAGCAATTTCAAGGACGTCCTCTTGGTCTGATGCCATTCTGCTCCCAAGTGTCAACAACAGATTCCACTAAGAAAACGCAAGCCGACTAAATAACTCTGATCAGCGGAAAAATAAAAGGATGCTTTAATAAAACAGGAGCCAAATCCACTTGAACCACACAGACCTTTTACAGAGAAAGAAAGAAAAAGAAAAAAAAAGAAAAGAAAAGAAAAGAAAAAAAAAAAGAAGTTCAACGCAGTGGCCATAAGGAATATCAACCACCAAAATCTGAGAGGGGTCTGATAGCATCTCAAACCACAATTCCCCTTGGTGACTCAGCGATGATTCAAATAGAATCCTCATCCTGATGTTCTGAGTAAGCGAAAACATCCGAGCTACCAAGCGAGGATGACGAGTCCTGGCTGCAAACCGGGTTCATCATATCAGAGAAACCCGGGGGCTTCTGACCGATTGATCCTCTGAATTATTCACCACATAAAACCAAACTTTGGCAAACTATAGGGTTGGCCAATGTCATACTGGATTTATCTTCTCCAGCAATCGATGCTCAGGAATAACTATGAAACCGGAAACAACATGTACGCAAGAAATCAAAACAACAAAAGAAATAGAAGGAAATCATAACATAAATGTAAACACCCCAAATTTTCACTCACCTCCCCAACATTTCCACCAAGCATCAACATCCAACCTCTGAAATCGCTGGAGGGCAAAATGGTCATTTTCTGAGCCCGGACCTTGCAAAAGTCTAAATTTCATCTGCAACTCTCAAAATTTCTCTATTTTGTCTCAGATAGTCAAAATCTTACTCCTGACAGAAGACAGGAATCCTCAAGTCTTGGTTCAAGATTCCATTTCATAAGACATGACATTGCATATCATTGCACAAGCATTTCAAATCACTGCACTGCACAGCATGTCATTTCGAGGTCCAGAACTCTTGATTTCAAAATTTTCAATCCAGATTCGAATTTTAACTATTTTCAAAATTGATTTCAAAACCCTGGGTCTTCAAAATTATCAATTCTTCCCATTTTACCCCTAGGGCTCTGAATTTCAAAATATTTTCTCAGGAAAACGATCTGGATAGTTTTCAATATGGATTTCAGTCACTTCACCTCAGATTTTGCCCTTTTTGACAATTTCAAATATCTTTCTTTTACAAAATCGCCCTACAAGGGCCAACTCTTTCCAAAATTCCTGTTTTGCCCATTAGTCCAAATTTTTATGAAAATTCCAAAAAGAAGTTGTTGTTTTATCCTTATTTCAATAAAGAAGCAATGTGGGACCCACACTGAGGTGGTGTCACACAGGCTTTTCTTTTGAAAATTTGAATTTTGAAAAACCCAAAAATATAGGAGCCTTGTCCCCTGGATTGGTGCCACTTGTCCTTTCTCTCTCCTCCCATTTACATGCCATGTGTCAGCATAGGGTTCACCTAGAGTTGGTGCCACATGTCACCTTCCCTCTTCTGCCACGTGTCAGTGTGGGGCTACCTTCAGAAGCCGCCACATGTCATCCCATTTATCTGCCATGTGTCACCCTATCCATCCTGCGCCATGTGTCATTTCAAAGACTACCAGGAGATGCCAAGTGTCATAGGTTGTCCTGTCTAGAAAAAGTGGAGTTTGTCTCCTCTGAGGTGGCGCCACTTGAAGTGTGTCTCCTACAGGGGACACGTGTCAACCCCTCCTTCCTTCTAGAAAAGTAGCCTGACACATGTCCTCTCCCTACTTTTCTCAGAAAAGTAGGAGACATGTGTCACTCCTAAATTCCTACAGAAAAGGTAGGCTTGTCTCCTCTGAGGTGGCGCCATCTGGAGTGTCTCCTGCAGAGAACACGTGGCAAGCTCTCATTTCCTCAGAAAAAGCAAGTGCCATGTGTCATTTCCTGCTTTCTTCAAAAAAACTAGAATTCAAAAGTTCAAAACTCCTCATAGGTGGCGAAAATCCTGAACTTCTACCTTTTTCATCTTGTCTGAGATGGCGCCACATGGCTTGGCCCACCTTCTCTCCCCTCTGCCACGTGTCATCTTCTGCTTCTTTCAGAAAAAGAAGGTGACACATGTCTCCTTCTCACTCCTTCAGAAAAAATAGAGGACACATGTCCTCTCCCTACTTTTTTCAGAAAAGTAGGAGACACATGTCACTGCCCTCTTTTTCCTCCCTCTTGCCACATGGCATTGTAGGAGCCACCCTGAGGTGGCGCCACATGTCCAACCTCCATTTGAATTTCAAACTTCCCCCTGAGGTGGCGCCATCTGAAGAACCTCCTCCAGCAGGCTGACACTTGGAACCATCCTGGACTGCCACATGTCCAGATCTCCTTTCACCAGAAAAAGCAAAATTCAAATTCCTCTGAGGTGGCGCTCTCTGAGCCCATTGCTCTGTCCTTCTGACATGTGTCAAACACCTTTTGAGGTGGCGCCATTCCAGGAATCCACTTGGCTCCATTTTTATTTTTTATTTTATTTTTAATAAAGGTAGCCCACCATGAGGTGGCGCCACCTGAGGACTCCCTACAAAAAGTGAATTTGAAATTCAAACTCCAAGAGAGCACCCTCTGAGGTGGCGCCTTCTGGGAGTTCCCTGCAGAGAGAATCAAGCAAACTTTTGAAAATTTCCAAATTCCCCCTGCTGAGGTGTCTTACCCACAAAATTTCTATTTTTTTATTTTTCTCAAAAATTAAAACACCTTTTGAGGTGGCTCCACCTGAGGGCTCCCTGCAGAAGACAAATTCGAATTTCAAACCCCTCAGATGACACCCCCTGAGATGGCGCCACATGGAGGGATCAGATCCAGCCTGTTTGAATTTCAAAATTTTTCAGAAAAGTTATAAAAACAAGGGTTCACGCCCAGCCTGAGGAGATCATTTTTTTTAGCTCTTGTGAACTTGGAAAATCCGACCTAGCCTTCCTAACATCTGATTTTGAACCTTGGAAATCGTGCCCCTTTGGCGCATTGAAGAAGGTGGAGTAAAGCTCGTGCAGTGGCCAACTCGATTCAAGCAGAGGTCGATTTTGGTGAACCGTCCGAAGCCCGGAGCAAAGGACAAAGGAAGCTCGTGATAGCCGCCCCTTTCAAGAGCTCCTACGCTGCGTAACGAAACAAGGTGCACTTCTTTTCCCATTGATTGGATTCCATAATTCGAATCGGGAGTCGTTTGAAGAAAGAGCTCATCCGAGGGATGGATTGAGCTATTCTCATAAAACGACATACATAAAAATGTTTCATTATGCTTCCTTGATGATTTTTAACATTCATATAGTTAGCTAGGTTTAATTTGCATTTTATTTCATTCATTTAGTACATTTCATGAATTAATTAGGATTAACTTAGCCTTTATTTCAATTTTGCTTATTTTCAGTAGGTCTTTGTTTTTGTCAGTCAGTCCACACGTCATTTCATGCATTTGTTTTTTATTAAAAATCCCAAACAAATCACGGAATGTGCCCTTAGGTGTCCCTGAAATTTTGCCAAAAATTCGGAGGCATTTGAATTTGTTTACTGCGGTAAACATTCAAAATGGCAAGTCGGGTTGTGTTACCCGGTATACGTTTTGAAAATCATTTGCCGACTTGTAAAATCTAGATATCCCTCATGGGAGATCCGATTTTCGATCCGAAAGATGTTCTGAACTCGGGAGATTGTCTAGTTTTTAATATGATGTTTTCAGATTTTTATGATTTTTTTTAATGTCTGACAAAAATCCGAGATGTCGGTACACGTGTCAGAGCCTAATTTGGGCCTCTGAGATCTTGGATCGACTTAGGGCTATGGTTTCTCTTTGTGTGTAGCTCCAAATCCGAAACTATAAAAAGTGAAAGTGGTGTCCGAGATGTCCTCTGTTTGAATCTGAAAACCTGTAATTTTTAGAACAGTGTTGACCCCTGCTTCGGATTTTTCTTGTCAGCCCCCTGTTTTGCTACATTTGTCTGTTCTGTTAGTTTAGGCAGGAATAGTTATATTTTTATCGGTGTTTATGTTGATCAAATGCCAAAGTCATAAACATGAAAGTTGTTCATGTAGGTGTCGTGCATAGCTCTGATTAATTTCATAAATTTCCATGCCGTTTTGTATTTTGTTAGCATTTTACATCAAATTAGTGTGATTTTTACCTCTGTCTGAACTAAATCCCTGTTATTGAACTCACCATGGCTCAAATCCCGAAGCTATAAAAACCAAAAATGTTCCATTTCTGGTCTTTTAGCAGTCTGCAAAATATCAGAAGTTTCCATGGTGTAAATCTTGCATTATCATATTAGGCATTGCATTTGGTTCGGATCCATAGGCAAAATCCATCATTTTAGGACTTTCCTTGAATTTTAGCATTTAAATCATTTCATTTCATGCATTTTAGAATTCTAGGCTGTTTATCAGAGTGTTTAGATGCTTCATACCGAATTTAGTGTAATTTGGAATCCATTTGAGGTTCGGATTAGCCATAATACCAAAACAGGGTCCCGCAGGACCCGGATCCAAGCGAAAAACAAGCGAAATTCGTTATTTGGATAAATTGCAAAATGCCAAATTCTGATTTTACAGTCCTAATGTGTTTAGCAGCATGTCATCATGTCTCTTACTGCATTTCATCATCATTGAATTCAATTTGAATTTCGAAATCCCAATTTTACTAAGTTTTCCTTCAAAAAAACCTGATTTTAAAGGTGTAACTTTAATTTTAGGGGTATTTTGGTCATTTTGACCCCAATTCCGAATTTCAAACTGTTTTCCACTGAATTCCCTGCATTTACATCATTTCAAAACATCAAGGAAGCATGAGAATAGGGTTTATATCCAATTAAGTCCAATAATTTCATAATATTATTGGAAAATCTTGGAAAAACCCACATATTTGAGCTAACTTTATTTCAAGCTTGGCAGGGACATTCCAAAGAAGGAGCTGAAGTCTGCAAATTTCTTTTATTTCCTTTATTTAGTGATGTAATAATGTAAATTTTGGAATAAGAGATTTAATTTCCTGCTTAGACTAGGATGCATATCATATAGTTTGATTTTATGCAATATCCTGTTTCTATGATTCATGCATTTTATTTCAAAAGCACTATGGATGTTCACGAATGGCACGTGCACCAACTCTTAGGGAGTTGATGGACTCGGTGGGATCCATATTTACGGCCCTAGTCGGAATATGGACGAGACCCAGATCCATCATCTTTCTACTAGTCACATTGAGCCTACACTCTTAGGCTATCTTAAAATGCACATCATATTTCCAAAGTTTTCAAAATCATGTGCATCAAATCAACTAAATTCTGAACATATTCATGGCCACAGTCAGGATATGTGAAGGATTTATCTTGACTTAATGCACATTTTTCCAACAAATCTCTTAGAAAATCTTTTCAAAGGGCATTCATTCACTCATGTCATTTGCATCATGAAATCATTGGTTTTCCCACGATTTTCTTAAGAAAACTTCATTCTCAAGAAATCGATTTCTCAAGAAATTCTAAGGATTTTTTAAAATCGGTTTTCCAAAGACAAGCTTTTCCACAGTTTTCCCAGGAAAATGATATTTTCTTAAGATATTCAAAAGAGTTTTCCAATCTTTCTTCAAGATCCAAAATCGATTTCCGAGTATTTCAAAAAGGTAAAATTCCCAGGATTTCGATTCCCCAAGTTTTGAATTTCCTTCTCCAATGAGCTTTCCTATGAATTTCCATCATTTTCCTAAGAAAACTCTCAAAGTCCAAGTTTTCCTAAGAAGTGCTTCCCTTTTCAAAAAGTCCATCTTTTCTCAAGAATCACTTCCATTTTCCCAAGATTTTCAACTATTTCTGAATTTTCCACATCTTTATAAGCTTTCTCATGTTTTCAAAAACCCCTTTTTATCTGAGTTTCCTGAGAAATTGACCTTTTTCCTGAGAGATTCTTTCCAACTCCAAATGTTTTTCTAAGCATACATCATGTTTTCCAACTGGCATTTTCCAAAATCTCATAGCACATGCCTGAATTCTCTGTGCATTTAGGATAGAACATAACTTCGATAATTTAACCAAGTCAAGCATAGTTTTGGTCCTTGGTTCGATTACCCCTGTTAAAGGCGGCAGGAACGGTCGAACCTCGTACCGACAGGTCGAGCCCCATCCCATGGATTTTCCCGCAATTTTCAAAAACGGAGGCGAGTATTTCAAAACAATTTCCAAAATCCGGTCAAAGTTTGAAGCGCGAAAGCGTTTTTCTTCTCTCTCTCTTCCGCAAGGAAGGGAAGACGGGGGAAAAATTTTCGCGACGATAACAATAAACCTCGAATTGAAATGCATTGAGAACGAAATAGTGAGGGAAAGAAAAGAAGAGAGGGAGAAAGAAAGAAAAGAAGGAAAAGGGAAAAAAATTTTTACAAGAGGTAACAAAGACAACATATATCGGAACGGGATTGTTCCCTTTTATTCTTGCATGAGAGAAGGGATTGGTGATGTCATAAGCAATCTAACCCACAGCTCGATGGTGCCTCAAAATAGAAAAAGAGAAAAAAAAAAAACGAAATATAAAAAGGAGTTACACAGGAAACTCAAGAAAGAAAAAAAATTCAGCAAAAAAAAAAAAAGAAAAAAGGGGGAAGAATAGATTGCCTGCCTGATTACCGCAGGAGACCAAATTTCCTTCGGACAATTGTATAGAGGGATCTTTCTTCAGCTGGCGTTTGCGAAACTCTGAAGGAGGGGAATGGTGCTCAGCAGTAGGATTTTCTCCAGAACCCAAAAGAGGAAGGAGGGACTATCGTGAGGTAGGAGCCGGCTGCTAAATGGTGATGATGCTCGGCGAGGGCTGAAGCGAAAGGGGAAAAGTGGGTAATTCTAAAAAGCTCTAATGAAGATCAACGCTAAAGATGGTTTTCGTTTTGTCCTTTTTTTTTCTCTCCCCTTGCTCCTTCCTCTTGCATTCGTCTTATAGAGAAGGGCGGAAGGGTCTGGAAGTGGAGGAAGTTGAAGATGAATGGCAGTGAAGGGTCCGTTGGCGATCGAGGGTGGATGTTGATGGAAGATGGCAGATGGGGAAGTGCGATTAGGAATCTTCCAGAGGAAGAGTGTGCGAGAGGGAAGGAGAAGGTGGTTTGTTGGGGGATTAAAGGTGGAGAACGGACCTGGATGATCGAAGGGTGAGTGGTTGCTCGACCATGGAAGAAGGAGAAGATCGGAGGGTTGAAGAAAGAAGGTCGCACATGGGGGTTCTTCAGCCATAGAGCAGGGCGGCTGGGCGATAAGAGGAAGCAGGTCCTCTCCTTGCGACCCCTTGCGAAAAACCCTAATAATAAAAATAAAAAAAAAGTTCTTAACAGGGTTTTTCGTATTTTAACCCGCATTCTTCAAAAAGAGGGCTCCTTTAAAACCATTTTTGCCATAAAGTGGTTTAAAAGATTTTTTTAGCAAACCAATTTAAAAGCTCGAAACCACTCGCTTTTCACATAGTTTTTCCGATTTTTTTTTTGTTTTATGTATTATTTTTTTTTTGTTATTTTTTGGAATAAAAACCCTAGATTTTACGAGAAAACAAAGATCTAGACACTAATAATTTTTTTTTTTTTTGTATTTTTCTGAGAAATATTTACAAAAGAGGGTTTTCAAGGCTATCTTTGGAAAATTTCTTCAGAAAATGGGCTTGGACCCAAGTTTTGAGAAAATATTCGAGCTTAAAAACCTCGAATTGAGAAACACAACTCGATGGATCCAAACAGATACCAGACAAACTGTTTGAGCTTTTCAAAAAGTTATTTTGGAAATTTTGGGAATTTGATTTAAAAATTGGGTAGCGAAGCTCAGATTTAGATTTTTATCTAGATCCGGATCCGAAATTGAGTCAGATATGTAAAAATGAATTTAATTTTAATAAAGCTTGAGAAACAAAGTGGAATTTTAGATTTTAAAACTGAGTCAATTACCCAAAAATGAAGACAAAGGGCAAAAGGGGGAATATTTACAAACTTTTGAAAATTTTGGGGTGTTCACAGATGCCCCTCTTTGCTACTAAGCCGGTTGAAAGCCGAGCTTAGTGGCAAAGAAACACTCCAAATTTTGAAAAATGCCCCAGTCAGCCGATCTGAGCTGGGCGTGGAAGAATTATTTCGAAAAACATGGCTTTTCAGGCTTAAAATCTTATCCTGAATGGCTGGGGGGGGGCCGAAATCCTCGACAATGATATGAATAAATGATAAAAAATGAAGAAATCGTGATGGGACTTTGGGTAAAAGACCCTGAGATGGTGAGAGATCAGAATTTTGATCAAATCTCATGGTGAGACAAGATCAGCCCTTTTGGAATGACTCAGGTTTGGCCCTTAACCTGGAGGGGACGAAGATATATCAAGATAATTTGGATGGGGAAAGGAATATAAGTGGACCTCGATGGGACATTTTATGAGAGAAATGCCTCGTGAGATAAAACTCTAGCACGATCCCTTCCTGGATGGATATACAGAGAGCATGGATTCTTTTGTGGGGAAAACCATGATGGGACGGGGAGGAAAACACATCGTCGAAACAAGACTCAGGTTTAACCCAAACCTGAAAAAGGAAAAAAAAAATACCTTGAGGCACGAGGTTCAGGCTTAACCCTTATCCTGAAAGGGACGACCATACAGAATCCTCGAACGAAGAAGCCATGATGGGACAACAAATGCATCGCGAAAGCGAGATTCAGTCTTAACCCTTGACCTGAGTGGGGAGAAATTGCACGAAGTCCTCAAATGAAGAAACCGTGGAAAGACTAGAAAGGATATCTAGTCGAAAATGAGACTCAGGTTTAACCATAACCTGAATGGAAGGATATCTCACAGAGCGAGGTTCAGGCTTAACCGTTAACCTGAAAGGGGCAACCATATAGAATCCTCGGATGAAGAAATCATGATGGGACCTTCAGAATTTGGACGAACAAATCCGGAAGGGGTTTTGTGAGAAGAAAAATAACAAGGGATTCCCTAAAGCTTGGAAAGGGGATGATCTGGGGCGTCTCATTGCTGAGACTAAATCAGCTTTCTAAAAACAGACGACCTCTCGCAGAAGGTTTTGGTTTATACCTCGAGGAGCGAGGTAACAGGTTTAATCCTTAGCCTGAATGGATACAGGATCCTCGAAGAGCGGGGAAACTGTGATGGGTCTCTAGACTTTGCACAATAAGTCCAAGAGGGGTTTTTGCAAAAGGAAAAAAAATGGGGGTCCCTAAAGCTTGAAAAGGGGTTGTTCTTGGGCGCCTCATTGCTGAGGCTAAAAATAGCTTTTGACAATAACAGATCTTTTGCAAAAAGTTCAGGTTTAACCCTTATCCTGAGCGGGAACTGTCTATGGTGGGACAGTGGGGAACATAGGGAAGTGTGCAAATCTGAGAGCGCTCAGATCAGACGGAAGGAAAGGACTTTTCAGTCCTAAGGAGGGATGACGTCAGGATACGTCAAAACGGACATGAAGTTCACACTTCATGTTGGGATAACTAGAAAATATTGCCAATAAGATGCCAAAATTGTAGTTGATTCAGAATGATTGAATCGTGTTCATGTGTGAAAATATCACCTCTTTCTACCTAGAGTATTAGCTCCAGTTGGGCTAACTCTGTAAAATTGAGAATCAAACTCAAACTTGTTGTTGTTGAGTTTCTTCAAGGAAGGTATCAATTTCCTTGATATGAACAAAGAGGAAATATTCTTCGTTTCATAAAAGCGATTGAGTGAAAAGATATTGATAAAAGAATTTCACATAAAAAAAAGATGATTCTTGGCAATTTCGGGCAGTTTGATATCCTGGGCATTTCCCATGATGATCTTTTTGCAATCTTTTGAACCATGGAGCTTTCTTGGGTTCTTTCACATCATCCTTCATTTTGGAGATGTCTTGACTTTTCTCTCTTTTTTTTTGAGGAAGGGTACGTCACAAACTCCTTCATCTTGGAGATGCTCCGATCCTTCTTTTTCTTTCTCAGGAATTATGCTTGATGATATAGGTTCATTGGATTGAAATCTCTGGATGACAGCAGAAATCAAATATCTTTTAGGGTTTGTCGGTAGGTTCATCGCATCCGCCTTCATCTCGACGGTGATCCAAACTTTCCCTGGAAGGATCCGTCACAAACTCCGTCATCTTGGAGATGTTTCAAATCTTCTTTAGCCCCGGGGGTATACTCACTTAACTCGCCTTCATCTTGACGACAAGTGAGAGATCCCTTTTGCGGATATTTGATTGCAGCTTAGCTTGGATGACTGAGGAGATATGGATTGGGTAGGTTCTTTTCTTACTGCCCAGGATATTTCCCCTGTCTTACTGCCAAATAGAACGATCTTTAAGAATGTGCCATAGCCATGATCAACATCAGTTCACTTATGGCTTTTCAACATCATTGAATTTTCCTTTGCCTGGTCATATCGAAGATTTTTCTTCATCCTCTTGGTTGACCAACAGAAAAGCTTGAATTTTGTTCTCACTTCGCCGAAGTCTTGCTCTTTTGAAGATGATACTAAAGGTAGTTTGAGATAATTTCTTTGTGCGATAGAAGCTTTGAGACCAACAAATGACTTTTGATAGCAAATTGACAATGTATTCTAGAAATCCTTGATGAAAGAAATTGCTCGATATCGAATCGACACGTCCGTGACAAAATTCTCCTCTCTTTTTCCCCAAAAAGAGAGACTCAGGCTTAAGCCCTTACCTGAATGGGAAGTTGGAAATACTCCTCTCTTCCCTGAAAGAGGAGGTGTTTGCAAAACGGAACTTTCGAAGAGAAATTAAGTTTTCGTCAAAACTCCCTATCTCTAGGCTTCTCTTATGGAAAGGCGGCCGAAAAAACAAAGTTGAGAAAGTATCACAGAGGAACGATTCCATCACACTCTCCCTAGAAGAGGGTCCTCTGCGAAAGGATTTGGCCAAAGATGAGAAAAACAAAGGGCCACAAAAGAAACGAGCTTCCGTCGAAGCTCTCCCTAACAAAAAGGGCTCTTTTGTGTAAAGTTGGTTGTTGTTTTGCAAACTGTTCGCGAAGAAAATGAGTCCCTTCAAACTCTCCCTGAAAGAGGGTTCTTGTGAACAAAAGATGGTTGCATGCGAAAGGAACGAGCTCCCTCGAACTCTCCCTAAAGAGGGTCCTTCGCAAGAAAAGATTTTGAATTTTTGACAAAATGATAACCCGAAGGTTGAAATTTGAGAATTTAGAACTTGAATGATGATGTTTGGTTAGTACAAAGACTGAACCTGGAGGGCTAACTGATTAGTCAGCCAAACACTAGCACGAGCGCTAGATGTACCAGCACGAGCACTGGATTTCAAAAAATGCCCCAGTATGAGCGCTGGGTTTTGAAAAATGCACACCAGTACGAGCACTGGATTTTTGAAATGCACACCAGTACGAGCACTGGGTTTTCGAAATGCACACCAGTACGAGCACCGGGTTTTCGAAATGCACACCAGCACGAGCACTGGATGCTCCAACAGGAGAATTTGAAAAATGAGACCGACATTCGAAGATACTTGAGAATTAAGCGAGAATGATTGCCGGTGTTTCAGGATTATCCCTTATCCTAAAGGGAAAGTTCAAGGAGAGCTCCGCTCCACAAGTGAGCATTAAATTGGCAAGGAGATTCAAGTCAAAATTTTGAAAAAAATGAGGATGTACAAAAGCGAAAACCCAAGTCGGGACTCAGTTTTTCAAATATAAGAAATGGGTGAGAACTGAGCTTAAAAAACTCGAATTCTTCACACGACAATTCATCCAATACGAGCATTGGATTCAAAAGGAAGTTCAAGTCGGAACTTGAGACTTCAAAAATAAGAATATACAAAAAGGAAAATCTGAGTCGGAACCCGGTTTTTAAATGAGTGAGAATTGAGTTTGGAAAAACTCGAATTCTCAAAACAATGATTTGTCCAACACGAGCATTGGATTCAAAAGGAAGTTCAAGTCGGAACTTGAGACTTCAAAAATAAGAATATACAAAAAGGAAAATCTGAGTCGGAGCCCAGCTTTTAAATACAAGAAAATGAGTGAGAATTGAGTTTGAAAAACTCGAATTCTCAAAAAAATGATTTGTCCAACACAAACATTGGATTCAAAAGGAAGTTCAAGTCGGAACTCGAAACTTCAAACGATACATAAAAAGGAAAAACCCGAGTTGGAACCCGGATTCTTTAAAATAATGATAAAATGGAAGAACCCGAGTTTTTGAAAAACTCGAATCTTCAAGGGTACGATCGGTTCCAACAAGAGCGTTGAATCCGATAGGAAGTCCGAGTCGGAACTTGAAACTTCAAACGATATATAAAAAGGAAAAACCCGAGTCGGAACCCGGATCTTTAAAATAATGATAAAATGGAAGAACCCGAGTTTTAAAAAACTCGAATCTTCAAGGGTACTATCGGTTCCAACACGAGCGTTGAATCCAATAGGAAGTTCGAGTCGGAACTCGAAACATCAAACGATATATAAAAAGGAAAAACCCGAGTCGGAACCCGGATCTTTAAAGTAATGATAAAATGGAAGAACCCGAGTTTTGAAAAACTTGAATCTTCAAGGGTACGATCGGTTCCAACACGACCGTTGAATCCGATAGGAAGTCCGAGTCGGAACTCGAAACTTCAAACGATATATAAAAAGGAAAAGAACCCGAGTCGGAACCCGGATCTTGAAAACAAAAACAAAACAAAAAACCTGAGTCGGAACTCAGACAGGAAGGAAATAATTACTACCCAAGAGTCGGATCGAAAGGATTGACAAAGGCATGAATAGATTCCGACGAATATAAACATTTATTCCAGATTCTTGACCCAAGATGGTCTGAACCTTGAATTATTTATGATGACTTCAAGATTTTCCTTATCTTGAAGGAGAATGAATAAAGATTGATATGCATGGAAGAATTTATGGGAAATAATTCTGGTCTATCCCTTAACCTGAAAGGGATGTACCTCGAAGAACGAGGTTCAGGTTTATCCCTTAACTTGAAAGGGGAAAGAACAAATGACAAATAGATTTTGAAGAATAGAGAAGAATTTAACAAAGAATCAACAAAATTGATAAAATTAAAAATTGATAGAAAATTGAGAAAGAAATTGATGAGGAAAGACTTCAGGATTATCCTTTATCCTGAAGGAAGAAGGAAAAAAAAAGAATGGGGAAGAATTTAAGAAAATTTATTTAAAATTTATTTTGAAAAAGAATTCTCACGGGTAGCATTGATGCTCCTATGAGGGATTTCAGGATTACCCCTTATCCTGAATGGGAAAAGAATAGAATTTAAGGAAAATTTAAATGAAGAGAAATTTATATAAATTTAGAAAATCAAATGAAGGTTGATAAAAACTTGTTATTTACAAAAGAATCCTCATAGGTAGCAATATCACTCCTGCGAGGGGTTTCAGGATTTTCCCTTATCCTGAATGGGAACACCTCGAACAACGAGGGTCAGGTTTTTCCCTTAACCTGAGCGGGAAGATAAGAATAAAGGAAATACCTCATGGGAAAGAGGCATCAGGTTTATCCCTTAACCTGAAAAGGGTAGGACACCTCGGACAACGAGGGTCAGGTTTATCTCTTAACCTGAAAGGGCAAAAAAAGAAGATTTAGAAAATTACCTTATGGGAAAGAGGCATCAGGTTTATCCCTTAACCTGAAAGGGGTTTAAAAATAAGGGAATAAAATTTAGTAAAATTGATAAAACTTAATGAAACTAAACCAATTGATAAAATTGACAATAAATTGATAAAATTTGATTAGATAAAATGAAACGAATGCAATCTTAATAACGACAACCAAGTTATCAAAGAGTTGGTAAAATTTTTAGAAAAGGATTTGTCTGATCCTGCCTGCATTTATGATGAAGGAAAATAAGTATAGATCAAAATAAAATGCCTCAGTATCAGGGGGAAGAAGGTGAGAATTTAACAGAAGAATATTGCTTTATTGAAAAGACTTTTGAGGAGTACAAAAGGCTATGATGAACAATTTAAGTGTAAAATTTCTTCAGATGTAAAGCATTAATGGGATCTGGCAGTTCAACCACATCTGCGTTGATCAGACGATAGGAATTGCGGGGCAACGCCTCTTTAACCACATAAGGGCCCTCCCAATTGGGTGACCACTTGCCCTTCGGCCGATGCTTGAGATGAGCTGTTAATCTGAGCACAAGGTCATTGACTCGGAATCTTCTCTCAATAACTGATTTGGCGTAGTGCCGAGCTATCCTCTGACGATAGGCCTGAGCGTGCTCTGCTGCCTTGAGTCTTTTCTCGTCTAATAGATCAAGTTGTACCAATCTCTGCTGCTGATACTGATCAAGCGGAAGTTCAATGAGTGACGCAAACTTGAGTGCAGGCTTCTGAACGTGGAGGGGTAACACCACCTCGGTCCCGTAGACGAGCTCTGAAGGCGTAGCATTGGTTGGGGTTCGAATGGTGGTTCGGTATGCCCAAAGTGCGTCGTGCATTTTCTCGTGCCAATCACGACCCGTCTCCACAGTTCTTTCCAGAATGCGGATCAAAATCTTGTTGGTGGCCTCTGCCTGGCCGTTCCCTTGGGGATAGTAAGGAGCTGAGAAGTGGTGATGAATCCCGAACTTCGAGCATAAGGTCTTCATCTTCTCATTCTTGAAATGACTGCCATTGTCTGACACAATATCGTGTGGGACGCCGAAACGACAAAGAAGATTCTTATGGATAAACGAGACCACATGTCGGCCTTCTACCGTTCGCAGAGTGATAACTTCGACCCATTTGGTGAAGTATTCTGTAGCTGCGAGGAAATATCGGTGGCCATTAGAAGCCGAAGGAGTGATCGGACCGACTACATCAAAGGCCCACATCGAAAAGGGCCAAGGAGAGACCACGGATTGTAAGTATGCGGCTGGCGCATGAATGGAAGGTGCGTGCATTTGACATTTGACGCACTTCCTTACAAATTGATGGCAATCCTGCTGCATGGTTTTCCAGTAGTATCCTGCCCGAATAATCTGCTTGACGAGTGTTTGGTAGCCGACGTGACCACCACAAATTCCCTCGTGTGCCTCTCGGACAACTTCCATGGCTTCATCTTTATCTAAGCATCTAGCGTACTCAGAACTGAACCCACAGCGATAAAGAGTATCGGCCAGGAGGAAATAACGGGGTGACATGCGCTGAACCGCGTGTTGCTCCTTTCTTGGCATTTTTGCTGGGAATTTACCAGTTTCGATGAAGTTTTTGATGTCTTGGTACCAAGGCTTCTCTTTCTGAGTGGCTTGGTTCACTTGCTCAACTGGAATGTAGGCAGGTTGATCAAGTCTGCCGATCTCGAAGGAACGACAGGACTTATTATCTCTAAATGACAAAATAGAACCCAGACAGGCCAGGCCATTGGCTATGTGATTGTATTCCCTCTTGACATGATTGAGCTGAAATTCTTCAAAGTTGCCTATGAGAGCCAAGGCAATCTTTTGATAAGGGATTAATTTCGAATCCTTGACTTGCCATTCAGCATTAACTTGACTGACAACAAGTAATGAGTCGCCAAAGGCATGTATTCTCTTGACATCAAAGCTTTGCAAAATCTTGAGGCCTTGTATTAGAGCTTCATACTCGGCCATGTTGTGAGTGCATTGAAAATTGAGCTTGAGGGAATAAGGGAGCATCTCCTTTTCAGGAGTGATCAACAAGATCCCAATCCCTATACCAGACATATTTCGGGCTCCATCAAAGAATAGAGTCCAAATTGGGGATTCTTGAATACTGCAAATACGATCGTCAGGGAAATCATCTTACGCTTTGATCTCTTCTGTTAACGGGAAATCTGCCAACTGATCTGCGATGGACTGACCCTTGACTGACTTCTGAGAAACATATTCCAGGTCATACTGCATTAGAAGGACTTGCCATTTCGCAATCCATCCAGTAAGGAAAGGCTGCTCAAGGATGTATTTGAGAGGGTTGAGTCTTGACAGAATCTTGATCTCTGAGGCTATCAAATAATGTCTTAGCTTCTGACACATCCATACTAAGGCTAGACATGTCTTTTCCATCTGAGAATATCTCTTCTCATAATCGATGAAAGTCTTGCTGATGTAGTAGATGGCATGCTCTATCCGGCTGCCTTCCTCATACTGCGCAAGAAATCCGCCACAAGCATTGTGGTTGACGGAAATATATAAAAGGAGTGGTTTTCCGAGTTCTGGTGGCTTCAGAACAGGTGGATTTAGAAGATACTGCTTGATGCGTTCAAATGAGAGTTGGCATTCTGGTCCCCATTCAAATTTCACTTCTTTTCTCAGCAAGTGATTGAAGGGCTCGCATCTCATGGCCAAATTAGAGATAAAATGCCGAATTGACTGAATACGACCTTGAAGGCTTCGCAGCTCTTTAAGATTTGTGGGAGGCAACATATCAATGATCGCCTTTGCCTTGGCAGGATCCACCTCTATGCGTTTTCTGCTGATCATGTAGCCAAGCAACTTGCCTGACTCTACTCCGAAGACGCATTTCTGTGGATTGAGTCTCAACTTGTAGAGAATAAGTCTTTCGAAGACTTGGCCGAGAGCATCAAGATGATCCTCTCCTTCTTTAGACTTGACCAGGATGTCATCCACATAGGCATCCATGTTCTTGTGCATTTGATCATGAAAGATCACTGCCATAGCCCTCTGATAGGTTGCCCCGGCATTCTTGAGTCCAAACGGCATGACTGTATAGTAAAAGGTACCCCAAGGCGTGGTGAAGGAAGTTTTGGATTGGTCACGAGCGGCCAATTTGATTTGATTGTAGCCTGAGTATCCATCCATGAAGGAGAACATGGCATGGCCTGCCGTGCTATCGATCAGAAGATCGATGTTGGGGAGTGGATAATCATCCTTTGGGGTGGCTTTGTTCAGATCTCTGAAATCAATACAAATCCGAACTTTGCCATTCTTTTTGGGAACCGCCACGATGTTTGCCAACCAATCTGGGTATTCAATGGTCCAAATGAATCCTGCCTTTAACAATTCTTCAAGTCCTTCTTTGACTTGCGGTGCCACCCGAGGATCCATTTTTCTTAGTTTCTGCTTGATTGGTTTGCAATCCGGCTTCAACACAAGGTGATGCTCGACTAACTTGGAGTCTAAGCCTGGCATATCCTCATAAGTCCAAGCGAAGACTTCCTGATGCTGTTTGAGGAAGTAGATGAGCTTTTCCTTCTCATCTAAACTTAGACTGGAACCAATTTTGAGGATTCTTGGATCGTCTTCCGAACCGATGTTGACATCCTCCGTTGGATCTTGAACCAATGGCGATGGTTCATCTTGCTTCTGAATGCTGACAGATCTTGAATTGTCTAGTCGAATTCTACCAACTCTTCGATCTGCCCTGTCGCTTTGCTGGCTTCTGCCCCTACCTTTGTCTTGCAGGTTCTGGCCGGTTTATTTTGAAAAAAGTTGGTATTGATAACGAGCTTTTTGAACGATTTTGGAGCCATGATCCCGACAATCAAATCTGAAAGCGAAAAGAAGGCCTTTGAGAAAAAGTAAAAATGTTCGAAAAATAGCCTTTTGTACAGAAATAGAGAATGACAACATAGACAAGGATATAAGCAGAGAATTGGTGTACACCAAGATGAACAGAGAAAACAAACTTTTCATTGATTAAGCAAACTTTGATATTTACAAGTGATTGTTTGAAGGAAAGAAAAGAAACCAGGGCGGATCTTGCCCTTACAAGATGACAGAAAGAAAGGAAAAAGCAGAAAACACTGGCATTGTCTTCTTTACTGGGCTCCCTTGACGAAGGTGGTCTTTCTGCCGGATGACTGACCCGTAAAACCCAAGCCGGTACCGGTGACATGCTGATCGGGGACGATCGGCTCCAGAATGTCGTCTTCATTTCTGCCCAAACCCCTGAAGGGTTGGTAACCGTGCTTCATTAGAAGATCAAATCCTTTCCTTGTTTTTGAGAACTGAGGAAAAAGCGGGTGATCTTTGAATGAAGTGCAATCGAGGCGTCCTCCTAGCTTGAAGAAGCGAGGTCCCTGCCACTGAACTACTGCGGTGACATTTTCTGTTGGCTGGACTTCTTTCAAATTTAGCATATCCAGACTTTCACTCAGATCAATTTCTTCGGCTTCCCGGATGCTCGGGATGTCGGCAGTGAAAGTAGGACGGGGAATCATCGGCTGCGGGAGTCGTTCTTCCGGATCCTCTCCTAGGATCGTGGTGATCATGCCTCCCTTCGACCATTTGATGCATTGGTGCAAGGTTGATGGGACAGCATTGGCATTGTGAATCCAAATGCGCCCGAGGAGTAGATTGTATGTAGGTGGCACATTGACTACATGGAACAGGACCGTATGCACTGAATAGTTGATAAAAATTTCGAGAAATATCTTCCCCTTGGCTGTCTGCCCGTGGTTGTCAAAACCATAGATCGTGATCGGATCAGGGGTATATTCATCTTCTTTTAATCCCAAAGCCTTGGCTGTCATCTCTGGACAGATATTTAGGCTGCTGCCCCCGTCGACTAGCATGTGAGGGACTGTCATGCCCTTGGTTCGCACTACTATGTAAAGTGCGTTGTTATGAAAAGAGTGAGGTTTTGGCAAATCCTCATCAGAAAAGGTGATTGGTGCATTCGCCATGACCTGATTGACGATTTGAGCCATGTCTTGCAGAGTCGTGCTAGGCTTGACTTTGATCTTTCTGAGCAGATCTTCTAGCACTTGCTGGTGCTCTGGGGAAGCGTGGGTCAGGTCCAGGATGGAAATGTTGGACAAAGCAGTGATTGGTTTCTGAACTGTCCCTGAAGCTTCTTCTTTCTTTGAAGTTGCCTTGATAAAGCGCTTCGGGATTCTGGGGACCATCTTGTCAATTTCTGTTGTTGCCTTTGTTGGCTCCTGGCTTGGTTTCTTACTGCTGGAGAATGCAGTAATTCCCACCCTCTTGGCGGAAGACTGCGCTTGACGGAGGACGAGGACCTGATGCTGGTCCTGAATGTCCCGACTAGAACATGGCTGGATACTGCCTTGGAGAGAGAATGCCTGCTCCGTGATGACCGAAGCTGAATGTTTAGGAAATGGCTTGGACAAGATTTCTGGCTGCTGCTCATCCTCGTCCTCAATCAGCATGTTCTTGTCAATACAATCCTGAATGATGTTTTTGAGGACAAAACAGTGTTCGGTGTCGTGTCCGACAGTTCGATGGAACTTGCAGAATTTATTAGTCCATTTACCCATAGCGACGGGAGGATCTGCCACCTTGGGAAGTTTGATCATTCCTTTCGACATCATATATTTTAAGATGTCTTCGCGAGACTGCTCTAAAGCTGAAAATTCCCGATCATAACTCCAACCTTCGTGCTTCGGCTTTTCTGACTGCTTTGCTTCTGGCTGAGGCACTGATTGGACAGGCTGTGGCTTAACAAATTTTCCCTTCTGGGCTGCAGAGTTTGTTCTTTCGGCCCTGGAGTGCCCTGAGTTTTTGTTGCGATTTTTCTTGTTCTTCTTTATGCCAGAGCTACTGCTGTTATCGGAAAAATCCGTGGAATAAGCAACATGAGCTTTTTTCTTTTGCTCAGGATTCCCTCGGACGAAAGGGTAACCCTCATATAGGCCATTATCCAAGCTGGTCTCGAGCCACTCGGCTTTCTCAATCAATTTGATGAATGACTTAGCAGACGATGTAGAAATGAGGTTCCTCAGAGGCTGAGCAAAGTTGTTCAGGATAATCTGCAAGGCATGTTCCTTTGGGATAGGAACCTTCATCTTGTTACAGGTGCTCCTCCACCTGTGGATGAATTCGCTAGCTCTCTCATTCTCAATCTGTTTAAGATTGTATAGATGGTTGAGAGTTGGTGCAGCCTCCATGTTGAACATGAAGCGTTCAATAAAGAGATTCATGACTTTATCGAACTCTCGTAGTTCGATAGGATTAATGTGGTCTGCATACCACCTGGCCGCTACCCCCTCTAGGCTGCGCGGAAAGCAAATGAACAGCGCCCGGCTGTCTTTCCTGAAGCGACCGCATTCAGCATAGAACGTGGCCAAATGAACCTTGGAATTTCCTGTTCCATCAAACTTGAGGAACTTCCGAGGGAGATTCTCTAGATTGTCGTCTCCGTCCAGGCCATTATAAAAATCTTCGCCAGAGTAGGTCTGCTTGCCTTTGCTTTTGGCCTGGATATCCTTGATGGCCCGATTCATTTCTTTCATCTGCTCTTGCATTGGGTCATTAGCCGGAATAGGTTTATTCAAAGACTCGGGCTCTGCGGCGGTCTTTGCAAACTGCGGTGGAGGATTCTGATAAACAAGCTGCTCTTCCTCTTCCGATTCTTCAACTGATTTCGTTTCTTCAGAAGTGGTGTCGGGATGTACTTTCTTTCTAATAATCCTGACTGATTTCTTCACAGCCTTCTTCTTTGGCTTGCTTTTTGGAGCAACTTCTTTCTGACTGGCCTCCGCCTGTTCTGACATCATTTTGGTCATCAGTCTTTTGAACATATTATACATGGCAGGATCTATATCATCTGCTTGATTCTGATTCTGTCCCCTGACCGATTTGGGAGAATCCATCCCTTCGGCCTCACTGTCGCTGTGTCGAGGAACTGCTTCTTTTCCTGCCCTTGTTACAACCATTTTGCCAATGCCAGTGATTTCCTATGAAGGTGAAAGGAATGGTTAGGGTTCGGAGGAAATTTTTGAAAATGCGATTTTTTTAGGAAAAGACATGAAGGAAGAAATTGATAGACATTTTAGATAAGTTATCCCATCACCAGGGATTGGGTCATCACAAATTTTTTCAATGATTGTGTCACCTTTTTTGTGGCAACAAAATACGCCTTATGACCTAGGCGAGGTCGTCTATCATGACAAGAGATAATCGAAGAAAGAATATACAAAAATGGGTCTCATCACTGGGAATGAATTCGTAACTACATGAAACAATAAGATTTGGCCATAAAAAGCTTTTTATCAGAACAAAAGTTTGCATTTTCATTAATGACAAAATTTTAAATACAAAGAGAAGGTGGGTAGACAGTTTGCCACCATTCTCGATACTCTGATGATACATTAGGACCGGGAAATATAGACAAAGGAATGAAAGAGTCCCAAGTGTATTTGGCGACGTGGTATGCTCTAGACCACTGATCCGACCGTAGATCGAACTCTGGCATGCGGCCTGTTGGGAAGCGGGTATTGACACGAATCTGCCGCTGCGAGAACTGTCGAAGACACCTCTCTGGCTGATAGTCGACGCAGAAGAAGGGGCCGAGCAATCTGTAGTGCTTGTCACGAGCATCGGTGTATCGAGGAACGGTCTCTCTTCTGTCGAAGAAGTCCCAAACGATTTCCTCCTGATGCAGTTTCTCGATCAAAACTCAGCACTGAATGGCTGACTTCGGCTGCTTGTTGCTGAATCTGAAAGAACTGGCTTTTGACGGCACATGTCGCAGGAACCACGACTGTAAGGCATACGTGCATCCTTCTACCAAAATGGTTTCTCTGAGGGCGAAATGAGCTAAACCTCTGTAGAGAAAGGCTAGAGCTGCCATGGATACTGAAAGCTGACGGGTCTGCTTGCTTCCCCATCTTCGAAAAAGTTGGGCGACTCTGACATCGATAAAATTCTGACCATCCTGAAAGAACTTCAGCCCCACTGTGCATAGGACCATGGCATGCTGAATTCTTTCTTTCGCTGCTCGAGATAAGGTATCGACTTCTTTGTAGACCCCATACTTGTGATAGAGTTCGAACAGATCGATGAACTGACTTCCGTTGATCTCTGTGAGAGGCCAGGATCTGCTCCCTGTAGCTTTGGCCAATGCTTCTCGAACATCTACCCCTTTGACATTGATCAAGAATTGCAGCTCGACTGGATCATCTGGCTGACCAGCTGGTTCTGGCAATCCCATGATATCACTGAACTCATCCATTAGCAAAGTCATCTCTCCCCACGGAAACCAAAACGTGCAGGTACGCGGATTCCACCGCTCTGCCATAGCTTGAATCAGACTGTCGTTGATGGTTCGCTTGCCAACTGCCGATGCCATCTCCAATCCACAATCATCCAAGTGGTTTGGGAACATACGCGAGAAGGCGGTGAACCAAGAATAGTACCACCGAGGGAAGAAGGTACGAGACTGGATGACCCGATGATCTGGGGTTCCATCCCTTATTTGATAGAAGACATGATCCCAAGGAAAGATAGCATCGGGAGATTCAAATGCCATCAGAGTGATACTGAGGCAAAATGAGGAAGAGAATCAGATAGAATGCAGGACTTATGGACAGATTTTGATGAAAGAAGAGGATAGACACAACTCCTAGAAATTTTTGAAAGATCAAGGGCTTAGGAAAAGACTTTCTAGGGCTTTTAAGAAAATTTTTGACACACAAAAAGAGAAAAGAATGTAGGTAAAGGAAAAATATACACCTGGTGTTTTTGAAAAATAGAGGAAAATTTTGAATAGTATACACCCAGGGTTTTGAAAAAGAAGGTTCGACATATATAGGAGAATACAATAAAAAATTACACAATCATAGCTGCACAAACAAGGATGCGCACACAGCACTCCCTAAAGGCTGACTCTATATGCAATATTTGAAATAGCTTGTAGGACCTTAATCCTAACTCTATGGTTCAGATCATCTGATTCCAATCAAGGTATGCCGCTATACTCAAGCCGAAGCTCGAAGTACGTGGCATATAAGATATTTCTCCAGTTCTAAGGTAAGGGCTTCCCAACATCCTTGAGCACCTACCGATATACCTCGGACTATGGCCCTTAGGTACGTGGTAGGGGGGCGCGAACCCAAATAAGTGGTCCAGTTGTGAGGCTCTCTCCCGAACTATGGCTCAGTGAGACAGCCCAGCAACGTGAAGACCGGGACAATATAGGTAGGGATGTTTTTCAAAATATGATCAACATGCAGATAAAACCAGAAGGTTCTAATGCAAGTCCTAAAGAGATAGAATTTAAATGAAAATGAAGCATACATTTGCATACATTGTTTGCATTCAATCCCTAAAATTGAGGAGAGTTGTATTTAAGACCTAAGTCTAATGTGAACATGGATAATCTCCTCAATATGGTCCTACCAAACCATACTTAGATCCTATATGAAAATAATGTCAGCTTAGGACAGAGTCTAGGCTCCTAAGGTTGGCATGGAAATGTAGCTGACATATGTTAGAATAAAGACTTAGATTATATAAAAGCAAAGCAAAGGCATAGATTCAACCGGACGAAGACGACGTCCCATCACGGTCGCCAAAACTGTAATCATCGCAAAATTTTTCCTCTCTTGTGGTTTTCTCTCTCTTCCTTCTCTTTCCCTTTTCTAACCTCCATTCTCCTCCTTTTTGAAGGGAGAAAAACAAAAGAAAGAAAAGAAAGAGAGAAGAGAAAAGAAAGAAAGAGAGAAGAGGAACTCTTTTGCGCGGTCTCACTTGACCTTGATTTGAAAAATATTTAGAAATTTAACTCGCCTCCGTTTTGAAAATTTACGGGAAAAATGGAGAGACGGGATTCGCTCGTCGGTAGGAGGTTCGACCGTTCTTGGCGCCTTTACCATGGGTAATCGAACCAAGGATCAAATCTATGCCTTTTGCTTTGCCTAAATATAATCTAAGGATTTATTCTAACTCTAAATGCACAAAGAATCATGCTTGTGCAATGCGAGGATGTATGCTCTTTTCAAAGATGTTTTGGAAATTTCCAAGTATTCTGAGATGAACTTGGTAAGGGAATGAAGAAATGTTTGAATTTAACTTAGAACTTGAGATGGATAAGAGAAGTTCTAAGTTTTCAGAGTTGGGAAATAAATATTGATTTTGAAGAGAAAGATTTGAAGCTTTGAAATAAAAGAAAATGGAATTTCAAAGTCAGAAATGGACTTTGAATTTAATCATGGATTTAGGAGAAGAAGATGAAATTTGAAAATGTAATCTTAAGATTTGAAATCAGGACAGGCTTGAGAGATCCAAATGATATAGAAAGTAGAAATGGATTCAGACGTGATCTGAAAATGGGATTGGATTTGAAATCTAGAATTTAGGAATGGAATTGGATCTTAAAATGGATTTAAAATTTGAAATCTGAGATACGATGTAAATTTGGGTTCTGGATCCTAAGATGGATTTGGATCTGAAGTCTGAAATCCAATGTAGAGTTGGATTCTCGATCCTAAGATGGATTTGGATCTTGAAGTCTGAGATCCAATATAGAGTTGGACTCTGAATCCTAAAATGGATTTGGATTTGAAATCTAAGATCCAAAATGAAACTGAAGTCTGGATCCTAAAGAGGAATTAGATCTGAAGTCTAAGATCTAAAGGTAGAGTTGGATTCTGGATCCTAAAGGGGGGGATTGGATCTGAAGTCTGAGATCCGATAAGAATGTTGAATCCAGGATCCTAAAATGGATTTGGAATTGTTGAATTTCCAAGTTTTGAATCGAACTTGGAAAATGAAATTTAAAATTTGAATCTTGAATAAATGAATTTCAAAGTCAAATTAGACTTTGAATTTTTGAAGTTTGAATTTGAAATTTAGAAGATGAAGGGAATCTCAAAGTTAAATTGAACTTTGGGTTTGATTTGGAGTATTTTGAATATAAATGAATTTGGAATTCCAAAGTCAAATTGAACTTTGAAATCCGATTTGAAATTTGAATATAAAATGAATTTAAAATCTCAAAGTTAGATTGAACTTTGAGATTAAAAATGAAATAGAATTTTGAAAATTAAAAAAAAAATGAATTGGATTTGACAAGGATTGGAGATAGATTAGAAGAAAGGTATTTACATCACTTGGAGTTTTTGAAAAAAAAAAAAAAGAAATTTGAAAATATGGTGAAGTTCTATCCTAAATGATGAATAAATTTAAAGAATTTTGAATTTGGATTTTGAAAAGCTATTCCATTCTTTAAATGAATTAAAATAAGATTGAAGATATAATACATCCTTGACTATGGTCATTGAATGTATTATATAATAATCTGTATTTAAATTCAGGTGAAGAATGAAACACATTTGGTGCTTTTATAGAATTTTAAAATGAAATTAACTCTCAATATACCCTGACTATGGCCATTGGTATATGTTTTGAGTTAATTTTAAATTAAATTCTGATAAAAGAAGAAAATATTTAGGGAAAATATGATGAATTTTGAAAACGGATCCAGTGTGGATCCAGTGTTATTTCGTAAAAGATAGAAATCCTAAGTTTTGTCCACACCCTGACTATGGCCATTGATGTGGATCATCGACTTAGGATCAATTACCTCTTACGATATGGTGCACGTGCCATTCGTGTTTCACCATTTGTGAGAATTTGAGAAATAAAGGAAAAGATGCATGAAAACAGGCAATTTGTGATTTTATGATGCTCATTCATTCTACCTAAGACAGGAAAGGTAAATTCTCATTATATCTAGTTATTACAAGTTTTGGAAAGAAATGATAAAAATCCTAGATCTGAAGAAATTCAACAATTTCTGGACATCTCCTGCAAAACAAGATTAGCATAAAAAAAAAGTATTGAATAGAGGAAAACGTATTGTCCAAAGAAAAAAAAGGAAAAAAAATCCAGAGGCCTATGATTAGATGAGATATCTACATTAATGAGAGACACATATGTTAACTACTACACTCATACCAGCAGGGAAGTTGCATATACACCTAAATATAATCAATGAGAAGATGTATGCCTAGTAGAGGCATATGCAAATCTATATATACTTGCCTAAAAATATTTATGTCTTATGTAGATGAAGGATGCTTATGAAGGAAATGCCTTGGTATGATGGAAAGATGTGGGAGCACCGATGCTGATGATGAAGTATGGCACACAACACAGTTGTAGACAGTGGATAATGCAATGCTTTAGCTATAGTGGTGAGATGATGCAGCTGGAGGCAAGTGCAAAGTAACAGGCTGAGCCTAGTATGACTGTCAAGAAATGACAGACCACTTTTCATTTCAATTATCAAACCTAGCAAAATGGTGTCCACTTGACAGTTTGTAAAAGATAGCATTAACAAGTTATTTTGGCAAAGCAAGTGAAGATCATTGGTGTGTAATAATCTGGTGGTCACCAATGTAGCAAAAGATGAATATATGTGTATATATGAGGTATTATGGGATAACAATAGTGAATTGCAAGGTATGACATATATTAACCTATATACAGGATATGAAAAAGACACCCCAAAAAGAATCTTTACAGTAAGTATGTTGTACAGTGGCGCAAAAGTGGAAGTAGAATGATGTGTGGTGTTTATGAAACATAGCCAAAAATTGAACAGCATCTTGTTGCTGTAGCATACATGGGACCTGCAGTAGGTAGTGGTGGTGGAAAATAAAGCTGCTGGGGAAGCATTGCTACAATTTGCAGCAAATGGGTTTTACAAGAGGTGGGCAGCAGATGATACTGTGAAGCCACATAGGTACCATAAGTATGGATGCTGACAGATGAAGAAGGTGATGATGATGGTACATAACCATCTGCAGGAGATATGAAATTACGGCAATCTAGGGGATTGCTGTAAACTTAGGAATCAACCCTTTCAAAAGGTTTTGCTGAAATGAATTCAACAGGCCACACATTCCCAATCAACATTTTGCTTACACACAGAGAAATTATCATCATTTTTTTTTTACTCTTAAAAAAAAAAGGCATTTCGGATGACTACACTCTGCTCATCCATTTTATTGGGAAATCTCAAGGTCACTCCCATCCATTCGCATATATACCCAGCAGAGAATCAACAATAAGCACCGCAAGGCTTAAGCCAAACTTTACTATATCAGCATGAGCATATGGATGTGATAATGAGAGGTATAAATGAAATGACGCCTGATGTTTGTGAAATGGTGGGGAATTACAACGATGCTGGATTTTGCTATGGATGCTTACAGCAACATAATGTATTGTTGTAAGGGCTTTACAGCAATACATGATATTGCTATGGATGCTTAAAGCGACGTAATGTATTGTTGTAAGTGCTTTACAGCAATACATGATATTGCTATGGATGCTTAGGTGGGTGAATGTGCGAGTACAGAGAATGCTGGTTGTTTGATAGTAGAAAACACCAGTGAAGGACGCTATAGGTGCCAACATAGAAGGCTTAGCATCAGAAGACATTGATAAAACAAGATTTTGTGGCATAGGTGTGGTGAGGGCTCGGTTTACTTCTCTCATGATGATTCCACAGACACAATTTTTTTCGACCAAAAACCAAGTTTAGCCCCGAATCTCAAATCTTTTGAGATTCATGATGTGAAAGAGGATATGAAACAATCTTCACCATTCCACACAATTATATTTTTTTTTGTGCTTTTAGGATTTCAGTGGTATGTCGATGCCGCCGACTAGAGTGTACATGATATTCTTTAAGGTTACCGTTAGAATTCATATCTACTACTGTACCAAACCAACATTACCGAACCGGATTAATGCAGTTGAGTGAATATTGGACATCCAGGTTAATGCAATATATGAAAATTAGGCAAGAAAATCATCTAAATGCTATCTCTCAAACAAACATATATGGTGTAATGTACATGGAATCAAATATGAGTGAAGTAGACAACATAAGGATACAGGGATGCACATAAGGAATCAGATATAATCAGACAATCTAGTTAAAGGGCGAGAAACAATTGTATGAAAAGAGACAAAAGAAAATGGAAATCCAACCATCAGAGCAGAAAATCTAATATGAAAGATGAATCAAAGTGATAAACAATTACAGATGAACAAGATAAGGACACTAAAGCAGAGGGCATCCGGGAAGCAATCTTTACAAATGTCACAGACGATCATGCATGGCAAAATTCAGCATGCAAATGAACTAAATATAATAGATTAGAATAAATAAAACATTGCCTCTTAAATGAGGAATCGACTGTAAAAGATAAATGAAGTAATGAATGGGCTCTATATTAGCAATTTCAAGGACGTCCTCTTGGTCTGATGCCATTCTGCTCCCAAGTGTCAACAACAGATTCCACTAAGAAAACGCAAGCCGACTAAATAACTCTGATCAGCGGAAAAATAAAAGGATGCTTTAATAAAACAGGAGCCAAATCCACTTGAACCACACAGACCTTTTACAGAGAAAGAAAGAAAAAGAAAAAAAAAGAAAAGAAAAGAAAAAAAAAAAGAAAGAAAGAAGTTCAACGCAGTGGCCATAAGGAATATCAACCACCAAAATCTGAGAGGGGTCTGATAGCATCTCAAACCACAATTCCCCTTGGTGACTCAGCGATGATTCAAATAGAATCCTCATCCTGATGTTCTGAGTAAGTGATGTCTTCTTTTAAATCGTTGTAATTTTGAAAAGATTTTTATATGAAAAACATGTGAAAACCAGACATCAAATAATAAAAACCGGTTCTCACTAGTGGATGAGACCGGGTCGAACTCAGGGAACGGGAATATATCATATTCAAACACACAAATCTAAACTAATCTCTATTGCCGAATTATTGAAATGTAAAAATGTTCAAGAAAAGTAAAAATAACTAACTATTACAACAAATGAATACCCTTCGCAGAGGGCGTAAAGTGTAATATTTACAAACCCAATTAAATGCCTAATTCTAAACTACAAAGTAAAAAAAAACTTTATTCTTCGTACTTCGTGTCACGTAATCTCTTCCGCTCCGCTCCCGTGCAATCCTGCACAATTCAAACGAAACACGAGCAGTACACGAAAGAAAAACAAAAACTAACACCTAATTATCAGAATTCGGATAGTGCACTCAAATTCGAAAGTACTTAAACTGATTCAAAAATGTAAACATAAAAGCAATCCATGCATCCACCCTAAAATTCTGAGATCATGTGATCAATGGACATCAAAAATTCTGCAATGAGGATCATTGAACGATTAGTAGCATTACTGAAAAATTTTACCAATATATCTGGATCAAATAATATCCAGATCAATTAATCACAAATCAGATTTTTAAATGATCCAATTCAAAAATCAGTAATTTCCACACTCATATCGGATTCGAATATCCGATCAAAAACATTCGTTGATATCTCCACAGAAGTACTGTTCACCAGAAGAAGTAATGAACAGTACTCACCAGAAAATGCAACTATTCATCGGAAGATACAATATCCAAAATATTAATGAAAATCTTGATCCTCAATTTCAGTATAAGAAATCACCAAATCTGCATCAAAAGTTATAGTTCAGCAGTGTGAAAATGCTCAGCAACACTCCAGATTGCTAGATAGATTAGGCGATCTATTGCCTGTAGCAAAGATGTTTAAAATTTTTCTCACAGCTGCCGGATTTCACTCATCCTCAGCCACCTGAGTGATATCACCGAAAACCTTAAAAATCTCCTTGAAATTTATCAGATTCCTTTATGAATCAATGATGAATTCTCAAATTTCCTGCTTACGCAGGTGGACTCAGTTGGAAATCAAATGTTATACCTCTTGGAGATCATTAAAACACAACACTGAATTGAATTTCAACAATCGATCATTAATAGAAATCAATAGCCACCGAAAAATCAGAAAACTGAATCACAGTTCAGTCACCGGACAAACAGTAAAACTGATTCAAAAATCAGTCTTTCTCTAGTTAACGCAGGGGATTCCGGCAACATCTACAGCAAATCCATAGTTTCAATTGCAGGCAACTCTCTTTTAAGAAGATTTAAAAAAAATGATCACCGGAAAAATTATCGCCGAACAAAAATCGATCCAGATGATCGATCAAAATTTTTAAAGCACAATATTGTAATCCAGTGATAAGTTTTTAAATCGAAAACACTATGGATTTCAGAATATAAATTGGAATTTCGAATCAAAATTCATTTAACTACAACATCAATTACAAAAACAAAAATCGGAAAAAAAATGGAAACAGAAATGATCGAGTAAGCAACATTTTTCTTTCTTTCTGTTTTGATTTCAACTTTCTTTTCTTTTTAGTTTTTCTTACAAAGCATTACAACCTGAATTCATTAAGGAACCAGAAGAAAAAGAAGAAGAAGAAGAAGAAGAAGAGAAGAGAAGAAGTTGCTTACCGTGAACTGGAGGGGTTAGGAGAGAAGTGGCCGGCCTCCTCCCGTACGCCGCCGCCGTTGCTGGAAGTCTCTCCACCGGAAAACAGGGAAGAAGATAGAAAGAGGGAGAAGGGGAAGAAAGGATCAGGAGAAGTGGAGAGGAAGGAGAAGAAGAGAGGGTTGTAGCTCAGGAAGGGGGAGACGACCGAAATGTTTGCCCCTTTTCGGTTTTTAAAAGCCATTCAAACCGGTTCACCGGTTTGTACAATTTCATTTTGAAATGCAAACCGGTTAAACCGGTTTGTATTTATTATTTTTTTATTTTTAATTTTCAAAAACTATGTACAAGTTTATTATAAAGTTTTAAAAAAAAAATTAAAAAAAACAAAACTTATTTATGAAGAAATTATTCTAACTATTTATATTTAATGTTTTTTTTTTCTTCTCTAAAAAAAAACAAACATTTAAAATGATTTTAAAAACTATTTTCTCTTTTTTTTTTTCTTTTTTTTTTTTTTTTTTTAATTGAAAACTAAACTAAACTACTATGAATATAACAAAAACTAAAATATGTATAAAAATGTAAAATAAAACTATTTTTCATGCATTTTCTATTTTTAAATCATTTTAGCACATTTACTCGAAAACTATCATAAAATTGGGTTTTTGAAACATTATTTTACAAAATCATGCATATTTTAATGTTAATAAACCCTGAATTATATGCATGATCAGTAAGCGAAAACATCCGAGCTACCAAGCGAGGATGACGAGTCCTGGCTGCAAACCGGGTTCATCATATCAGAGAAACCCGGGGGCTTCTGACCGATTGATCCTCTGAATTATTCACCACATAAAACCAAACTTTGGCAAACTATAGGGTTGGCCAATGTCATACTGGATTTATCTTCTCCAGCAATCGATGCTCAGGAATAACTATGAAACCGGAAACTACATTTACGCAAGAAATCAAAACAACAAAAGAAATAGAAGGAAATCAGAACATAAACCTCGAATTGAAATGCATTGAGAACGAAATAGTGAGGGAAAGAAAAGAAGAGAGGGAGAAAGAAAGAAAAGAAGGAAAAGGGAAAAAAAATTTTACAAGAGGTAACAAAGACAACATATATCGGAACGGGATTGTTCCCTTTTATTCTTGCACGAGAGAAGGGATTGGTGATGTCATAAGCAATCCAACCCACAGCTCGATGGTGCCTCAAAATAGAAAAAGAGAAAAAAAAAACGAAATATAAAAAGGAGTTACATAGGAAACTCAAGAAAGAAAAAAAAAATCAGCAAAAAAAAAATGGGGGAAGAATAGATTGCCTACCTGATTACCGCAGGAGACCAAATTTCCTTCGGACAATTGTATAGGGGGATCTTTCTTCAGCTGGCGTTTGCGAAACTCTGAAGGAGGGGAATGGTGCTCAGCAGTAGGATTTTCTCCAGAACCCAAAAGAGGAAGGAGGGACTATCGTGAGGCAGGAGCCGACTGCTAAATGGTGATGATGCCCGGTGAGGGCTGAAGCGAAAGGGGAAAAGTGGGTAATTCTGAAAAGCTCTAATGAAGATCAACGCGAAAGATGGTTTTCGTTTTGTCCTTTTTTTTTCCCTCCCCTTACTCCTTCCTCTTGCATTCGTCTTATAGAGAAGGGCGGAAGGGTCTGGAAGTGGAGGAAGTTGAAGATGAATGGCAGTGAAGGGTCCGTTGGCGATCAAGGGTGGATGTTGATGGAAGATGGCAGATGGGGGCGTGCGATCAGGAATCTTCCAGAGGAAGAGTGTGCGAGAGGGAAGGAGAAGGTGGTTTGTTGGGGGATCAAAGGTGGAGAACGGACCTAGATGATCGAAGGGTGAGTGGTTGCTCGACCATGGAAGAAGGAGAAGATCGGAGGGTTGAAGAAAGAAGGTCGCACATGGGGGTTCTTCAGCCATCGAGCAGGGCGGCTGGGCGATAAGAGGAAGCCGGTCCTCTCCTTGCGACCCCTTGCAAAAAACCCTAATAATAAAAATAAAAAAAAGTTCTTAACAGGGTTTTTCGGATTTTAACCAGTATTCTTCAAAAAGAGGGCTCCTTTAAAACCATTTTTGCCATAAAGTGGTTTAAAAGATTTTTTTAGCAAACCAATTTAAAAGCTCGAAACCACTCGCTTTTCACATAGTTTTTCCGATTTTTTTTTTTGTTTTATGTATTTTTTTTTTGTTATTTTTTGGAATAAAAACCCTAGATTTTACGAGAAAACAAAGATCTAAACACTAATAAAATTTTTTTTTTTTTGTATTTTTCTGAGAAATATTTACAAAAGAGGGTTTTCAAGGCTATCTTGGGAAAATTTCTTCAGAAAATGGGCTTGGACCCAAGTTTTGAGAAAATGTTCGAGCTTAGAAACCTCAAATTGAGAGACACAACTCTATGGATCCAAACGAATACCGGACAAACTGTTTGAGCTTTTCAAAAAGTTATTTTGGAAATTTTGGGAATTTGATTTAAAAATTAGATAGCGAAGCTCAGATTTAGATTTTTATCTAGATCCGGATCCGAAATTGAGTCAGATATGTAAAAATGAATTTAACTTTAATAAAGCTTGAGAAACAAAGTGGAATTTTAGATTTTAAAACTGACTCAATTACCCAAAAATGAAGACAAAGGGCAAAAGGGGGAATATTTACAAACTTTTGAAAAATTTGGGGTGTTCACACCTGACCATTCCCTTGAGGATAATACAAAGCTGAAAAATGATGATGAATCCTAAATTTTAAATAGAAGGTCTTTATCCGCTCATTCTTAAAGTGGTTGCCATTATTTGATACAATATTATGTGGTACGCCAAAATGACAAAGAAGGTTCTTATGAATAAAAGAAACCACATGCCGACCTTCTATTGTTCGTAGAGTCACAATCTCGACCCATTTGGTGAAGTATTTTGTAGCTACGAGAAAATATCTGTGGCCATTAGAAGCAGAAGTGATCAGGCCCACCACGTCAAAGGCCCACATTGAAAAAGGCCAAGGAGAAACTACGGACTGCAAATATGCAGCTGACGCATATATGGAAGGTGCGTGCATTTGGCACTTGATTCATTTCTTCACAAAACGATGGCAATCCTGCTGCATGGTTTTCCAAAATTATATTGCTCGAATGATATTGTGTAGATCTGTCTGATATGAAATTTTTGGATTTTTTGATCACTGTTTAGTATTTTTCCCCTTTTAGAGAATCTGTTTTTAAATTTAAAACTCGTTAGGGTTTACCAAAACCCTAATCAGACTTGTGTTAGTCATAAATCCCAAACCACAGATCCGATTCATGATCTGTAAAAAGTGAGTATTGTTATTTTTCTGTCTAATGTTCACCACTAAAATGTCAGAGATTTTTGTTTAGGATTGCTATTTATGTTTGTATTTTTAATCTGGAATAGCTGTTTTAATCCCTATTAAGAGTGATATATTTTAGCTCAGATTGCCGGAAAGGTTTCTCCCTAACCGGAGATGATTTTTCCGATCTGTAAATTGGTAAATCTTTGTTTTTATTCTTAGTTAGTCTCTGTAAAATTTCATAAATTTATATGGATATTTGACCCCTGGTTCAGGTCTTGGACTGAGACTGGTTGGTGAATTAGGTCAAAAATAGCATATTTTAGGGTTTAATGCAATTTTCGGATTAATTTAATGTCAAAAAATTATTTTTTAATTCCAATTCGACATTAAGGTTATAACAAGTGCAGGTACCAATTTTTATGGATTTTGGAATCCATTTGATGGCTGAATTAAGCAAATTGCAAAACCGGGTTCCTGAAAGATCCAAAAACACTGCTAAAATCACAGTTTTTGTGATATTGTTGGATTTTCGTGCATAAGCATATATTTTTAGGGTTTAATCATGTTTATAATTATATTAGGATGCTTTAGGTTTAATTTTGTGCTCATTTGATTTCATTTAGTGCATAAAACCTTAGTTTTTACCAAAATCTATTTCTAAAAATCCTGATTTCAAGGCCATAGTCTTGCTATCAGGGGCAATTTGGTCATTTGACCTAAATTTCGAAATCCCTAACCTTAATTTTCATGTGTTTAAGTATGTCATATCATATTTTAGCCTAGTTTATTTGCATTTGAATTTCAAAACTTGTATTTTACCAAATATCTTTCTAAAAACCCTAATTTCAAGGCCATAGTCTTGTTATTAGGGGTATTTTGGTCATTTTGACCCCAATTTCGAAATTTCAAATTCCATTTTCATATTTTTTTCATTTTATTTCATATTTTATCAATTTTGATTTAAGAGAATCATGGAAAAGGCTTATATCTAGCAAAATCCAATAATTTCCTGATATTGTTGGATAAATCTAGAAAAGCCAACATATTTTCATTAACAAAGTTTTTCTAGTTTTGCAGGTACATTGAAGACTTTATTTTTCATGTATTTAAATTTCAATAGTGATGTAATTTGTAATTAAACTTTGGAATAAGAATTTACATTTCCTGCTTAGCTTAGGTTGCATTGCATATAACTTATATTTTTTTTTTATAATGTTAATGTGTGATGGATGATGATTCATGCATATTTTTATAAATTCACCATGGTCTACACGAATGGCACATGCACTAGCTTCTATGAAGTTTATAAACTTGGTGGAATTTGTATTTATGGCCATAGTCAGAATGCGAATGATACATAGATTTATGATCTTCACATTAGCCACATTCAGCCTACACTCTTAGGCTAACTTCAAAATGCACTGCATTTCTCAAAAATACAAACAGTATTTCTCAATTCCTCAAATCCATATTCATTCATTTCATGCATTTGCCAATTCCAATTCAAATCTCAATTCAAAGAAGTTCATTTTCCTCAAAATCTCCCAAGTCTTATAGCAAAATCGATTTTCCCAAAAGCATTGAATTTCAAAGAATATTTCAAGTGTTTTTCAAGTTCATAAACTCAATTTTCCAAAGTTATGCAGTCAAAGTTTGAAGTTAGAATTTTTCTAAGTCTTATTCAAAAGAATATGGATTTGCCAATGATATTTCAAATATTTCCCAAGTTCCAAATTCAAATTTTCTAAGTTAGAATTTCAATTTCCAAGTTTGAATTCAGAGAAACCAAGTCTCTCAGAATCGATTTTCACCAAATGTCAAGGATTCCTTAAAATCGATTTTTATTTCTCTCAGAAGTATATTTCCAATCCCATTTCACGATTTCTCATGTGATATCATTTCCAAGATTTACATTTTCTAAATATTTCAATCATTCAAAGCAAACATCATGTTTTCAAATGTGCATTTTCTGAAAATTCATAGCACATGCCTGATTCTATGTGCATTTAGAAATTAGAATATGATTTAGACAAGTTGAATAGAGTAGAGCATAAGATTGATCCTTGGTTCAATTACCCCTGTTAAAGGTGGCAGGAACGGTTGAACCTCGTACCGACAGGCGAGTCCCATTCTTCGGAATTTTGCCGCATTTTAAAAATGGAGGCGAATTATTTTCAAAACTTTTTCAAAGGTCAGTTTGATTTGCAAAAGTAAAAATTTTGCGATGATAACAGGTTTGGCGACCATGATGGGACCTGTCTTCGCCTGATCAATCTAATGCTCTACTTAGTTCAAATTGTCAAAATCGATTTCCATGGAATGTCAGCTTTACTTTATGATATCATGTGAACCTAGGAGCCTAGACCTGAACCCAGCTGACATGGAATGCATATAGACTAGGTATGGTTTGGTAGGACCATATTGAGGAGAATTATTCATGCTCACATAGACTTAGGTCTAATACAACACTCCTCAATTTAGGAATTGTATGAAAACAATGTTTGCTTCTTCAAATATTTCAAAATTCTATCTCTTTAGGACTTAGAGCCTTCTGTTTGATTGCATGTGCTCATGTTTTTCAAAAATCACCCTACCTATATTGTCCCGGTCTTCACGTTGCTGGGCTCTCTTTCAGAACCATAGTTCAGGACAGAGCCTCACAACTGGGCCACCTATTTGGGTGAAAACCCCCCTGCCACGTACCAAGGGCCATAGTCCAACGTATATCGGCAGGTGCTCAAGGATGTTGGAAAACTTGAACCTAGAACCGGAGAAATTGATTTTATGCCACGTACATTGAGCCTTGGCTTGAGTATATAGGCATAACTGGATTGGATACAGATGATCTGAACCTTAGAGTTAGGATTAAGGTCCTACAGCCATTTCGAAATTTGTGCATCTAGAGTCAGCTTTTAGGGAATGTTGTATGTGCATACTTGTTTATGCAGAATGTGATTGAATATGTTATAGTCATTTCCTTTTATTTTCCATATTTTCCCAATTTTCTAAAATACTGGACGATTTTCTCAAAATTCCCCAATCTATGTATTGTCCATGTTTTAAACCTTGGACGATTTTCCAAATACTTAATTTTCCATTTATTTCTTCATATTTCATCAAACCCTAGACGATTTTCCAAATTTCCCTTAATTTCCTTCAAAACTCCAGGTGATTTCCCATCTTTCCTGTCTTCTGGATCTCAAATTTCCTGCTTTATTTTTATCCTGCCTGCATTTTTCTCAAATTTCCTGTATCTTCCCAAGTCTTATTCCAATTTCCATGTCTTCCAGTCTGATGGCATCCAGTAAGCTTGATTCAGTCTTCCTTGAGGGTCACATCTCCTACGAGGTGCGACAAAGTCTTCCCGAACATCGAGTCCTCAGCACCGGATCCTTCTTTCCCCGGTGGTATTATTCATGGTTCAAGAACTTCTCTCGTATGTTTCCGGACCATCTGGACGAGTGTGGATTGGAACTGGCGTCCGCAGTGGGAAAGCAGACAGTCAACGGCAACTTGATCCATGCACTAGCAGAGCGGTGGAATCCGAGCACTTCTACCTTCTGGTTCCCGTGGGGCGAGATGACAGTACTGATGGATGAATTCTCAGAGATTATGGGATTGCCCGAGCCAGCCGGTCAGCCTGGAGATCCATTGGAGAAATAGTTTTTGATTAATGTCAAGGGTCTGGACCCAAAAGATGCCTTAGCTCGCATGACGGGATGCAAGTCTTGGCCTCTGATTGAAGAAGATGGAAATGAATATGTGGACCTGCTCGAAATCTACAGACAGCATGGGACATTTGTGGAAGTCAGCTCGTTGTCCAGGACACCTCAAGAGAGCATCAGCAACATTCAAGAGAACATTTATGATACCTGATGGTTCATACAAGATCCAGAAAGAAAACCGCGTCAGTTGAAGGCGTCGCGTATTCAGTAGCTTCAAAAGAAGAGATGGACTCACCTCGATCAATCCAGAGTCAGGGTCAGCAGGCGGATGATGGCATCGATCCTCAAATGTACGTCATGTTCAAAAAAATGATGACCAAGATGCTGGCAGAGCAAGCTGAGGCCAGTACTGAGCAAATTCAGACCAAACAGAAAGATAAGGGTCATGCCGTCAAGAGTGTGAAGATCAGCAAAAAGCAGAGTCGTCACGAGGAAATATCTGATGAGTCAGAATCAGCTGACGATGCTAACAAGGAATGTGAAAATAAATATGAATTCAAAAGGTCGACTCAGGGTCAGGGGTCGGCTTACAAATCCAAAAATCAGTCTGTTAATGACCCTACTCAGTCACAGCTAAAAGATATGATGAAAATGGTCAAAGATCTGCAGGCCCGCGACAAGGGCAAGAAAGTCTTCACCAACGAAGACTTCTATGATGGTTTAGATGGGGACGACAATCTGGATAATCTCCCCAGAAAATTTATCAAGTTTGATGGTTCTGGGGACCCTAAAGCTCATCTCGCCATGTTTTTCGCTGAATGTTCACGATTCAAGCGTGACAATCGGGCACTCTTCCTTTGCTTCCCTCGCAGTCTGGAGGGAACGGAAGCTAAATGGTACTCGGAGCACATCAACCCCATAGGGCTGAAAGAATTTGATAAGGTGGTAAATATGTTCATTGAGCGCTTTTTGTTCAATGCTGAGGCGCTCCCGACCCTCAGCCATCTCTGTGGTCTGAAACAGAGAGAAAATGAAAAGGCCCGAGATTTTATCCATCGCTGGAGGTCAGCTTGTAACAAGTTGAGAGACCCCATATCAGAAGGGCATGCTTTGTCCTTAATTCTAAGCAATTTCTCGCAGCCTCTAAAAGGCCTCATCTCCACCGCATCATCCAGAACCTTTATAGAGTTAACAGAGCGAGCCGAATGGCTTGAATTGAGTATGGAGAATGGTTTCTATGAAGGTTTCACTTTCACCAAGAACAGCGGCCAGAACGAGTCAAAGAAGAAGACCCACTTCACTAATTCTGTCAGTAATAATAAATGGAATCATCGCAAGGGGCTGAATAGAGACTTCTGTTATGGGGCAGGAGGTTCAAACAGAAATGATCAGAAAGGGAAGCCGATCCCGCAATTCAGCAAGCCGCTTCAGCTAGAGCAGGGACCAAAACCCCGAGAGAAAGTGAAGCATGAAGGATGGAGCTATGACAGGAAATTCACTCCATTAGATCAATCACTCGAGACTGTGCTCGAGTATATGTTGACCAAGGAGATGGTTAAGTTGCCAAGGCTGGCCGATCCTCCCGTTCCTATGGGAAAATTCAAAGACCAATTCTGCAAGTTCCACAGAACAGTGGGGCACAATACTGAGAACTGCTTCGTTCTGAAGAATATTGTTCAGGACCTTATTGATAAAAATCTTCTGGTAGAAGGGGCGGAAGATGAAAATATAGATATTCTAAAAGAGCCATTTCCTCGTCATTCTACAGTAGTCATCACTGAACAGTCGTTTCAACCACAGGAGCATATCAGGCAGTGCTCTGAAAATGACATGCAAGCTCAGCATCAAGTCCTGGTATTGCAGCAGGCTCGGTCCAAGGCCCAGAAGATGGACCTTATTTCAGCTTTCGGCAAATTGAAAGTATCTGACAAGCCCGCCGGGATATCTCTCGAGGTAGCCAGAAGTATGCCATGGCTCCCTAAGCATCTCATTAAGTCCACCCCAAAGAAAAGCGAGACATCCACTCTAAAGCCTATTACAACATTATCCAATGTCTCAATTTTGGACCTAACCCAAGCTTCCGCTAAACATCAGCAAGTATTAAATAATCTGTTGCAGAAAATCAAGGTGAAACCAAGCATAACTCTGGAAGACATGGCCCACATAGTCAATCAGGCCATGACTAATGCTCCAGTTACCTTCTCCGATGAGGATCTCCCTAAGCCTCATATGTTCCATAACAACGCCTTGTATGTTGTGGTTCGAACCAGAGGGATGGCAGTTCCTCATGTGCTGATCGATGGAGGCAGCAACCTCAATATATGTCCGGAAATGACCGCCAAAGCTTTGGGCATAAAAGAAGAAGAATACATTCCAGATCCAATCACCATTTATGGGTTCGACAATCATGGCCAAACAGCGAAAGGAAAAATATTCCTAGAGATCTTCATTGACTACTCGGTCCATTCAATTCTCTTTCACGTGGTCAATGTGCCGCCCACTTATAATCTGCTTCTCGGGAGACCGTGGATCCACAACACAAATGCAGTACCATCTACTCTGCATCAGTGCATCAAGTGGTCAAAAGGTGGTATGATCACGACAGTCTTAGGCGAAGATCCGGAGCAGAGGCTAGCACAGCCCATGGTTCCCAGGCCCTCTTTCACTACTGACATCCCTAGCATTAGGGGTATTGAAGAGGTCAGCTTCGAAGAGGATTCAGGAATCATGCAGACGGCAGAGCGACCCGAGCATACAGTGGCTGCGACCCGATGGGGAGGCCCACAGTTCTTCAAGATTGGAGGACGAATTGATTACAGCACACTTAAGGATCATCCGCTATTCTCCCAATTTATGAAAGCTAAGAAGGGATTTGATTTATTAGTGAAGCACGGCTACCAGCCTTTTCGAGGCCTAGGCAAAAATGAAGATGGTCGTCTTGAACCAGTGATTCCTCAACACTGCTCTAAAAGAACCGGATTGGGCTTTAATGGCCGAAGATCTCAGAAAGGGACTGTTTTCATTAAGGGAGTGCATTAGAAGAATTCCTTTGTCTTTCCTTTTCTATTCTTTTGTCGAGATGATATCCCATTTCATTTTCATCATTGTCATTTTGATTAATTCTATCTTTCAATAAAGTTGCCAGTTTCCTTTGTCTATCTTGATGCCGTTTGTCTCTTTACTCCTCAATATTAAATCTTCACAAAATTGAAATTATTTTGCTCTTTTATCTTTCCAATTATTTTCAATAAAAGCAATTTATTTCATGATGAGCAATTTCCCTAAATCAATTTATCCTCCAATTTTCAGAATGTCTTCCCGATCTATCAAGAAGCTCGTCTTTAATCCAAAAGCTTGTTCGAAATCAGCAATAATTCATTAGGTCAGAATAAGAGCAGAATGTGGTCAAACTACAAAATAGTCAGAAGAATCCGCAGAGTTCGATTCAGCTCTTCAGGAACTGCCAGAATTTGCATCGGTTCAGAAGCAAGATGAGCCATCATCCTTAGTTCAAGATCCGACTGAGGATATCAATATCGGATCAGAAGACAATCCTAGAATTCTCAAAATTGGCAGTGGTTTGAGCCCAGGAGAGAAAGAAAGGCTCACTAATTTCCTCAAGTAGCATGAAGAAGTATTCGCATGGACTTATGAGGATATGCTAGGTTTAGATCCGAAATTGGTGGAACATCGCCTCGTTTTGAAGCCTGAGGCAAAACCAGTCAAGCAGAAGTTGAGAAAAATGGATCCTCGAATCGAGCAACAGGTCAAGGAAGGACTTGAGGATCTGCTTAAAGCAGGATTCATTCTAGCAATTGATTACCCGGATTGGTTGGCGAATATTGTAGCAGTTCCTAAGAAGAATGGTAAAGTGCGAATCTGTATCGACTTTCGTGATCTCAATAAAGCCACTCCGAAGGATGACTATCCGCTCCCAAACATTGATCTCCTAGTCGATAGCACAGCCGGGCATGCTATGTTCTCCTTTATGGACGGATACTCCGAATATAATCAAATCAAGTTGGCCGCTCGTGACCAATCCAAAACATCCTTTACCACGCCATGGGGCACTTTCTGTTATACAGTCATGCCTTTTGGGCTCAAGAATGCTGGAGCCACTTATCAGCGCGCTATGACTGTTATTTTCCATGATCAGATGCATAAGACTATGGATGCATATGTTGATGATATTTTGGTGAAATCCAAAGAAGAGGAAGATCACATCGAAGCTCTCAATTAAGTTTTCAAGCGACTCATTCTTTACAAGCTAAGACTCAATCCACAAAAATGTGTCTTTGGAGTCGAATCAGGCAAGTTGCTAGGCTTTCTGGTCAGCAAGAAGGGGATAGAAATGGATTCCGCTAAGGCCAAAGCTATCATTGGCATGCCGCCCCCAACTAATCTCAAAGAATTGCATAGCCTTCAAGGGCGCATGCAATCAATTCGGTGATTCATTTCTAATTTGGCCACGAGATGTGAGCCTTTCAATCATTTGCTCAGAAAAGGAGTGAGGTTCGAATGGGGACCAGAGTGTCAGCAGTCGTTCGAACGCATCAAGAAATATCTTCTCAATCCTCCTGTTTTAAAGCCGCCAGAATTAGGGAAACCCCTATTGCTATACATTTCAGTTAATCAAGTTGCTTGCGGCGGATTCTTGGCGCAATACGAAGAAGGCAGCTTGATAGAACATGCCATTTACTATGTAAGCAAGACATTGATTACGAGAAGAAATACTCTCAGATAGAGAAGACATGTTTAGCTCTGGTATGGATGTGTCAGAAATTGAGACATTATCTATTGGCGTCTGAAGTCAAGATTCTATCTAAATTAAATCCTCTCAAGTACGTTCTTGAACAACCATTTCTCAGCGGACGAATCGCCAAATGGCAAGTCCTATTAATGCAATACGACTTGGAATATGTCTCTAAGCAATCTATCAAAGGCCAAGCAATTGCAGACCAATTAGCAGATTTTTCTCTAGCAGAGGATGTTAAAGCTGAGGATGATTTCCCCGATGAGCGGATCTGCAATATTCAATAATCCCCAATTTAGAATTTATTCTTCGACGGTTCCAAGAATATGGCAGGCATAGGAATCGAAATTCTGCTAATCACACCAGAGAAGGAGATGATTCCCTTTTCTCTCAAACTGGATTTTCAGTGCACTCACAATATGGCCGAGTATGAAGCTTTGATACAAGGTCTGAAAATTCTATAGGACTTCAATGTCAGAAGAGTGCATGCTTATGGCGATTCTTTGCTCGTCGTCAATCAAGTTCTGGCCGAATGGCAAGTGAAAGATCAGAAATTACTTCCTTACTAGAAGATTGTCTCAGCTCTTGCCAACAAATTTGAAGAATTCCAACTTTTCCATATCAAGAGAGATTTCAATCAAGTTACAGACAGCTTAGCCAATCTGGGATCCATCATGTCTTTCAAGGGTGGAGAATCTTGTCGCTCATTTGAAATTGGCAGACTTGATCAACCCGCTTTCGTCCCAGTAGAGCAGATAAACCAGGCTGAGCAGAAGAAGAAGCCCTGGTATCATGATATCAAGAATTTCATTAAAACTGGCGAATTTCCTCCAGAATTATCAAAGAGAGAGCAACGAGCAATTCAACGCATGTCTGCTCGATATTTTATTCTTGCCGACGTCCTTTATCGTCGTGGATTCAGCTCTGAGTATTCCAGATGTTTGGACGAAGAAGAAGCCAAAGAAGTTGTGCAAGAAGCACATGAAGGCATTTGCGGTGGTCATGTTGGCTATCAGACTCTCGTCAAACAAATCATCCGAGCAGGATATTATTGGAGAACTATGCAACAAGATTGCTATCGTTTTGTGAAGAAGTGCGTTCAATGTGAGATGCATGCGCCTTCCATTCATGCGCCAGCGACATACTTGCAATCTGTCGTCTCGCCATGGCCATTTTCCATGTGGGCTTTCGATGTTGTAGGCCCCCATCACTCCTTCAGCCTCCAATGGTCATAAATATTTTCTGGCCGCAACAGAATATTTTACTAAATGGGTAGAAGCAGTCACTCTACGCACAGTAGAAGGTCGACACGTGGTTTCTTTCATCCATAAGAATATCCTTTGCCGTTTCGGTATACCGCATGATATTGTGTCGGATAATGGCAGTCATTTCAAGAATGAGAGAATGAGGACATTCTGCTCAAAATTCAAAATTCATCATCATTTTTCCGCTCCTTATTATCCTCAAGGGAATGGTCAGGCAGAGGCCACCAACAAGATTCTGATTCGAATCCTGGAGCGAACTTTAGAAACGGGCCGTGACTGGCATGAAAAGATTCATGATGCATTATGGGCATACAGAACCACCATTCGAACTCCAACAAATGCTACTCCATCAGAACTTGTCTACGGAACTGAAGTAGTACTGCCTCTACATGTTTAGAAACCTGCTCTGAAATTTGCATCACTTCTAGAATTACCTCTTGATCAGTATCAGCAACAGCGATTGGTACAGCTTGATTTGCTCGATGAAAGAAGGCTCAGAGCAGCAGAGCATGCTCAATCCTATCGCCAGAGGATAGCCCGACAATATGCAAAATCTATCATTGAGAGAAAATTTCGGGTCAATGATCTAGTGCTCAGATCAACAGCCTATCTCAGGCATCGCCCAGGTGGCAAATGGTCGCCAAATTGAGAAGGTCCTTATGTTGTCAAAGAGGCACTACCTCGCAATTCATATCGGCTCATCAATGCTGATGGAATAGAATTACCAGATCCCATCAATGCTCGACATTTGTAAAAAATTCTATACTTGAACAATTCCCTATTCTTTGTAATTCTTCCAAATTTTCTTCAATAATAATCAAAATTCTTTTTCCCAGTTACACTGGGGCATTTTAAAATTTTGTTTTTATCTACAAATATCCTGTATGCAGGCAGGATAAACAAATCTCTCATCTCACGCACTTATGCATTCATGTGCATCAATTTGCATTCATTTACATGCAATCGCATTAATAACGATATGGTCAGTATTGAGATTTCAATTATCAATCCCATCACAATTCCTAACGGTTCAAGATTGAAAGACAATCACCAGAACTGAACCAAGATCCAGTATCCAAACTGGTACATTTTAAACCGGTATGCATACCGGTATCCTTTCAAAATCGAGCACTCGTGTTAGTGTTCCACTAAATGGTCATGTCAGTCGACCTCTTGAGTTCAGTCTTCGTGCTGATCACTTATCAAATTCCAAAATTCCCAATTTCCAATTTCCAATTATCAATTTCCAAATTTCCAATTTCCGTTTTCCAATTTCCAATTTCCAATTATCAATTTCCAGTTTCCAATTTCCAATTATCAATTTCCAAATTTCCAATTTCCAATTTCCAATTTCCAATTTCCAATTTCCAATTTTCAATTTCCAATTTCCAATTATCAATTTCCAAATTTCCAATTATCAATTTCCAATTTCCAATTTCCAATTTCAAATATCAAATTTCAAAATTCCAATTTCCAAATTTTGACCTTTTGGTCACCTAATACCCAATTCCAAAAAAAAAAAATTTCTTACGAGAGACCCTTTTTATAGGGAGAGTTCGAGGGAGCTCGCTCTTTTCGCATGCTATCAAATTCGTTCACTTAGCCCCTTTTCAGAGAGAGTTTGAAGGGACTCGTGTCTTTGTGAACCGTTTGCAAAACAAAATTCCAAATTTCACACAAGGAACCCTTTTTATAGGGAGAGACTCGACGGAGACTTGCTTTCCTTGTGGCCCCCATAATTTCAGACTAGGCCATTTCATTATGAAGGACCCTCTTTTCAGGGAGAGTGTGATGAACTCATTCCTTCATGACCAATTTACCAACCTCACCAATTCCGGCCCCCTTTCCCTAAGAGAAGCCTAATGTTAGGAAGTTTTGACAAAAGCTTAATTTCTCTTCGAAAGTTCGTTTTGCAAACACCTCCTCTTCAGGGAAGAGAGGAGTAATTCCCAATTCTAATTTCTGAATCTTCTCCTTTGGGGAAAGGAGAAGAGAATTCTTGTCATGGATGTGTTGCGTTGTGCTTCAAATGCTCGCTTTCACAAAAGGATTTCAAGAAAGTTTTGCCAATTTGTCATTAAATATTTGTTGATTTCAAAAATCTTTATTGCACAAAATTATTACTTCAGAATACCTCCATTATTACTTCCGAAAGGGCAATGCTTTCACGAAAAAGGATTCAAAGTTCAAAATCTTTTTATTGGCCAACCAAAAGGACGAAGAATAAATCCGCGATATGGCCAGCAAAGAGAGTTCAATGTTGTTGCAAAGCCATGAGTGATTGATATTGATCGCAGTCAATGGCACATTTTTAAAGACCATTCTTGAAAAATAAAGCAGTCGAAATATCCTGGGTGATACAGAAAAAATCCACTCAATCTCCATATCTCCTCAATCACCTAAGCTGCAATTAAATATCTGCAAAAGGGATCTCTCAATTGTCGTCAAGATGAAGGCGAATTAAGCGAGTCGACCCCCGGGGCCAAAGAAGATTTGGATCATCTCCAAGATGATGGAGTTTGTGACGGATCCTTCCAGGGAAAGTTCAGATCACCGTCGAGATGAAGGCGAGTGTGATGAGCCTACCGACAAACCCTAAAAGATGTTTAATTCCAGCTATCATCAAGAGATTTCCTACCAAAGAGCCAATAATCATCATGATAATCCCTGAGAGAAAAGAAGGATCGGAACATCTCTGAGATGAAGGAGTTTGTGACGTACCCTTCCAAAAAAAAAAAGAGAGAGACAAGTCAGGACATCTCCAAAATGAAGGAGGATGTAATTCCTGAAAAATCCAAGAGAGCTCCAATCTGCTAAAAAGAGAGTGCAGAAAGATCATCATGAGAAAAGAATCCCAGGATATCAGACTTCCAAATCTATCAAGGATCTTCTTTAATTTTGTGAAATTCTTTTATCAATATTCTTTCACCAATAGCCCTCGCAATATCAAGAATACTTTCTTTTCCGTCCATATCGAGGAAATTGATAGCTTCCTTGAAAGAAAGTCAATCGCAAGCAATTTGAATTCGGATCTTGATTCTACGGAGTTAAGCCCAGTCGGAGGTAATACTTCAGGTAGAAAAGAGGGAATACTTTCAAAACAATGTGCATCATTTTCAATTATTTTGAATCAACAACAATTTTCAACATTTTGATAATATTTTCTAGCTATCTTGGCATGAAGCGAGAGCTTGAGGTTCATCTTTGGCGCATCCTAACATCAGTTGTTATCCCTTTTAATACTTGATAACGGGAGTTTTCAAGATTCCTTCCCTTCTTTTGTATAATCTGAGCGCACGGGCTCTCAGATTCGCACACTTCCCTGTGTCCCCACTGTCCCACCATAGACAGTCCAATTTTGGCTTGAGGTTAAGCCACCAATTTCAGCAAAAGGCAATTTCAAAAGCAATTTAGTCTCAGCAATGAGATGCCCAAAATCAAACCCTTTTCAAGCTTTAGGGACCCCAATTTCCTTCCTTTTGCAAAACCCTTATCGGATTCATTGTGCGGAAATCCGAAGGTTCCATCACGGTCTTTTCTTTCGAGGATTCCATTCCATTTTCTGCCCGATCAGGATAAGGGTATAAACCTGAGCCTCCTTTGATGAGGTATTCCATTTTTTTTCCAATCAGATTAGGGGTATAAACCTGAGCCTCATTTGATGAGGTATTCCATTTTCTGCCCAATCAGGTTAAGGGTATAAACCTGAGCCTCATTTGATGAGGTATTCCATTTTCTGCCCAATCAGGTTAAGGGTATAAACCTGGGCCTCCTTTGATGAAGTATTCCATTTTCTGCCCGATCAGGTTAAGGGTACAAACCTGAGCCTCCTTTGATGAGGTATTCCATTTTCATTTCCCGGTCAGGTTAAGGGTTAAACCTGAGCTTCGTTTCTACACGAGGTATTTTCTGTCCCATCCAGGTTAAGGGCAAAACCTGAATCTCACTTCATTTTGAAATAAAATTTTCTTCTTATTCTCTATTTCATATCTATCATCATTACTTGGATTAATTCCTTCATACCCAGTCAAATTTATCTAACTGGGGCATTTTTATGGTTCAAATTTGGTATGTTTTCTTTGCCACTAAGCTCGGCTTTCAACCGGCTTAGTAGCAAAGAGGGGCATCTGTAAACACCCCAAATTTTCACCCTCATCGAGTGTTTGTCCATTTCATGTGTCATTACATATCATTGCATGCATTTGGCATATCATTTCATCGCATTGCATAGCATTGCATGCCATTACATCTCATTCTCGAGATCCAGCACTCCTGTTTTCAAAACATTCAATCCAGATTTGAATTTTAAAAGCTTTTATTTCAAAATCAATTTTAAAACCTGGGTTTTTATTCAACACTCTGTCATTTTCCAACCCCAGGACTTTATATTTCGAAATATTTTCTCAAGGAAACAATCTGTTTTCATTTCAAATTCAAATTTGAATCGATTTCAATTCACAGATGAGACCCATTGAGGTGGTGTCGCTTCTGAATTCCTCTATTCATCAAATTTCTCAAAATTTTGAAAGTTTCAGTCCGATCAAAAGTCTGTCTCAGAGTCCTGATCCAATCAAGAGTCTGTTTTGAAGTCTGTTTTACTTCCATTTTCAATCTTTTCTGTTTGTTTTCAAAATTTAGGTCATTTTACAGAGTCCAGTTAGTTCAGGATTCTATTTTAGAGTTCGGTCGAGTTAGGAGTCTAACCCTGACTGTGTTTTCTGACTTATTTCATCGTTTCATGATAAAATATTTTGGAAAATTCTTTCATTTGGCTTTTAAAATCTAAAATCTTAGAGTTCAGGATTCTAACTCGGAGTTCCAGTTCGCTTGAGACCCTATTTTCAAAGATCTTGAATTTCAAATGTCGATTTTAACCCTTTTTCAAAGTCATTTTCAGTGTTTATTTCCAAATTTCTAAAACTCAATGTGGGCCCACTCAGTTGGCACCATATCCAGAGGGATTCTAATTCAGTTAGAACCCTATGCCATTTCAAAAATTCTAATTTTAAAATTGCTTTTGAAAATCCTTTTGAAAACTCATTCAATTTCAAGTTTTAAAATCACTTTTTGAAAAAAATCAAGTAGGGCCCACTCGGGGTGGCGCCACATTTGAGAAAGTCAGGGTTAGCTTAGGCTTAGTCAGTGTCTTGGTTAGTTTTAAAAGTTTAGAAGAGTCAAAATCTATTTTGAAAACTCATTTTTAAAGTTTGTTTTTTAAATTGTTGTTTTTAAAGGTTTTAGTTAAAACTTTAAAAACCCAATATGAGAAAACGCCAAGTGGCGCCACATTTGGGGGATTCTTAGGTTTAGTTAGGGGTTAATTAGGGATTAATTAGGATAATTTAGGTCAAGGGCATATAGGTAACTCCACCCAAAAATCGCCCCCCCTTTAGAGTCCAAAATTTCCAAAATTGTCAAATTTTAAACCTAATTTTTTATTATAAATAGATGCATAAGGGGGGTCAATTTTCCCATCTCTCTCCTATTGGATTCTTGGAGCTTCTCTCTCCTCTTCAGACCTTCCTCCATTGCAGCAACCTCAAGGTAATTATTTTCTTTAATTTTTAGCTTTTATTTAATATTTTTCATTGTTTTAAGCATGATTTAGCCATTGGCACCATCACCTTCATGGATTAAACCATGGATTCAACCTCAAGAACCATCAAGAATCAGAAAGAACGATCCAAGAAGGTGATCTAACCCTGTTTTGGATGATTTACAGGGATTTTAATCCATTAGAATTGATTTTAATATGATTCTTTACATTATTAACCAATAAAATATATGATTTACCCTTTTTAATGGGTTAAATCTATGTTTTAAAGGTGATATCAAATTCCAGCCATTGATTCCCTATTTTTATTTTATTTTTATGGTTTATTCATGTTTATTTTACGTTCTATAGCATAGAAATAAGTTTTATTTACTGTTTTATGGTTTATTTTATTTATTTACATTAGTTAATGCATGGATTGTCAAGTTTCTTAAATTTTTGTGTGTTTTAGGTTTAGAACAGTAAAGATAATGTTATTTCGGATTGAATTTCTCATTGTTTATTTCTAATTTTTTTATATGTGATGCATGCATGAGTTATTGAGCTACTGTAGAAAAATCAGAGGTTTTGGACCTCGGGAACCCTGTCAAAAAAAATCAGACATCAAATCGGGTTTTTAAAGCTTTAAAATCGTGGTTAAAATCAAGAAGGTAACTTGCTGTGATGATATTTCTCTCATCTTATATCCGATTTTAGATCTGTAAAATGCTATGGATTCACATTCAGTAGATAGGTCTGCTGTGAAATTTTCGGATTTTTTTATCACTGTTTAGTATTTTTCCCCTTTTAGAGAATCTGTTTTTAAATTTAAAACTCGTTAGGGTTTACCAAAACCCTAATCAGACTTGTGTTAGTCATATATCCCAAACCACAGATCCGATTTATGATCTGTAAAAAGTGAGTATTGTTATTTTTCTGTCTACTGTTCACCACTAAAATGTCAGAGATTTTTGTTTAGGATTGCTATTTATTTCTGTATTTTCAATCTGGAATAGCTGTTTTAATCCCTGTCAAGAGTGATATATTTTAGCTCAGATTGCCGGAAGGGTTTCTCCCTAACCGGATATGATTTTTCCGATCTGTAAATTGGGAAATCTTTGTTTTTATTCTTAGTTAGTCTCTGTAAAGTTTCATAAATTTCTATGGATATTTGACCCCTGGTTCAGGTCTTGGACTGAGACTGGTTGGTGAATTAGGTCAAAAATAGCATATTTTAGGGTTTAATGCAATTTTCGGATTAATTTAATGTCAAAAAATTATTTTTTAATTCCAATTCGACATTAGGATTATAACAAGTGCAGGTACCAATTTTTATAGATTTTTGAATCCATTTGATGGCTGAATTAAGCAAATTGCAAAATCGGGTTCCTGAAAGATCCAAAAACACTGCTAAAATCATAGTTTTTGTGATATTGTTGGATTTTCGTGCATAAGCATATATTTTTAGAGTTTAATCATGTTCATAATCACATTAGGATGCTTTAGGTTTAATTTTGTGCTCATTTGATTTCATTTAGTGCATAAAACCTTAGTTTTTACCAAAATCTATTTCTAAAAACCCTGATTTCAAGGCCATAGTCTTGCTATCAGGGGCAATTTGGTCATTTGACCTAAATTTCGAAATCCCTAACCTTAATTTTCATGTGTTTAAGTATGTCATATCATATTTTAGCCTAGTTTATTTGCATTTGAATTTCAAAACTTGCATTTTACCAAATATCTTTCTAAAAACCCTAATTTCAAGGCCATAGTCTTGTTATTAGGGGTATTTTGGTCATTTTGACCCCAATTTCGAAATTTCAAATTCCATTTTCATATTTTTTTCATTTTATTTCATATTTTATCAATTTTGATTTAAGGGAATCATGGAAAAGGCTTATATCTAGCAAAATCCAACAATTTCCTGATATTGTTGGATAAATCTAGAAAAGCCAACATATTTTCATTAACAAAGTTTTTCTAGTTTTGAAGGTACATTGAAGACTTTATTTTTCATGTATTTAAATTTCAATAGTGATGTAATTTGTAATTAAACTTTGGAATAAGAATTTACATTTCCTGCTTAGCTTAGGTTGCATTGCATATAGCTTATATTTTTTTTTATAATGTTAATGTGTGATGGATGATGATTCATGCATATTTTTATAAATTCACCATGGTCTACACGAATGGCACATGCACTAGCTTTTATGAAGTTTATAAACTTGGTGGAATTTGTATTTATGGCCATAGTCAGAATGCGAATGATACATAGATTTATGATCTTCACATTAGCCACATTCAGCCTACACTCATAGGCTAACTTCAAAATGCACTGCATTTCTCAAAAATACAAACAGTATTTCTCAATTCCTCAAATCCATATTCATTCATTTCATGCATTTGCCAATTCCAATTCAAATCTCAATTCAAAGAAGTTCATTTTCCTCAAAATCTCCCAAGTCTTATAGCAAAATCGATTTTCCCAAAAGCATTGAATTTCAAAGAATATTTCAAGTGTTTTTCAAGTTCATAAACTCAATTTTCCAAAGTTATGCAGTCAAAGTTTGAAGTTAGAATTTTTCTAAGTCTTATTCAAAAGAATATGGATTTGCCAATGATATTTCAAATATTTCCCAAGTTCCAAATTCAAATTTTCTAAGTTAGAATTTCAATTTCCAAGTTTGAATTCAGAGAAACCAAGTCTCTCAGAATCGATTTTCACCAAATGTCAAGGATTCCTTAAAATCGATTTTTATTTCTCTCAGAAGTATATTTCCAATCCCATTTCACGATTTCTCATGTGATATCATTTCCAAGATTTACATTTTCTAAATATTTCAATCATTCAAAGCAAACATCATGTTTTCAAATGTGCATTTTCTGAAAATTCATAGCACATGCCTGATTCTATGTGCATTTAGAAATTAGAATATGATTTAGACAAGTTGAATAGAGTAGAGCATAAGATTGATCCTTGGTTCAATTACCCCTGTTAAAGGTGGCAGGAACGGTTGAACCTCGTACCGACAGGCGAGTCCCATTCTTCGGAATTTTGCCGCATTTTAAAAATGGAGGCGAATTATTTTCAAAACTTTTTCAAAGGTCAGTTTGATTTGCAAAAGTAAAAATTTTGCGATGATAACAGGGAAGCAGATGAACAAAGCCCTATTGTCCTTTCTAAAGCGGCCGCATTCCGCATAGAACGTGGCCAAATGAGCTTTTAGATTGCCCGTTCCATCAAATTTGAGGAATTTGCGAGGAAGATTCTCCAAATTATCATTCCCGTCAAGGTCATCATAGAAATCTTTGCCAGTATAGGTCTACTTGCCCTTACCCTTGGCCTAAATATCTTTCACTGCTCGAGTTACTTCCCTCAGTTGCTCGTGCATCGGATCCTCAGCTGAAATCCCATACTTAGGCTTGTTCACAGACTCGGGCTCTTTAGTAGCTATCTTCATAAACTGCCGTGAAGGATTCTGACTGAAGATAAACTGCTCTTCCTCCTCTGACTCTTCTTCTACTGATTCAGTATCTTCAGAAGTACTGTCTGGCTAAACCTTCTTTCTGACGATCTTGATCTGCTTTTTCACAGCTTTCTTCTTCAGTTTGCTTTTAGGAACTGCTTTTTTCAGATTGGCCTTGGCTTGTTCTGACATCATCTTGGCCATCATCTTTTGAAATAGACCATACATAGCGAGATCGACATCATCCCCCTTGTTTTGATTTTCAATATGTTGATCATGGAAATGCTTGGTTCGAGCCTTGTATATTTTGGCACTCTCATAGGCTTCATTGCGCAACTCCTCAAGCTCACTCAACTGCAACTTCCTCTCAGCGCCAGCTTGGGCCATATCAAAATTGAACTTCTTGATAGCCCAATATGCCCTATGCTCCAATTCAACAGGAAGGTGGCATGGTTTTCCAAAAACCAATCGGTATGGGGACATGCCAATCGGAGTCTTGAAAGCAGTCCTATAGGCCCAAAGGGCATCATCAAGGCGCTGAGACCAGTCCTTGCGGTCTGGCCGGACTGTTTTTTCAAGAATCCGCTTGATCTCCCTATTGGAGACCTCGACTTGGCCACTAGTCTGTGGGTGGTAGGGTGTGGCAATCCGATGATGTATCGAGTATTTCCTAAGTAAGGAAGCTACTTGTACATTACGAAAGTGCGTATCACCATCACTAATGATCGCTCTAGGGACTCCGAACCGACTAAAAATGTTATGCTTGATAAATCGGAGCACCTCCTTATGATCATTTCGGGTGGCCACGGCCTCGACCCATTTGGAGACATAATCAACCGCCACTAGAATATAAATAAATCCGAACGAAGGCGGGAAATGACCCATAAAATCAATGCCCCACACATCAAAAATCTCAACAATCAAAATAGGAAGGAGGGGCATCATATCACGCTTGGCGATGCGTCCCGTCTGCTGACAGCGCAAGCACCTCCTACAAAAATCGTGAGCATCTCTATGCAATGTCGGCCACCAAAATCCTAACTGGAGGACCTTTGCGGCTGTCTTTCGACTAGAAAAATGACCTCCACAAGCCAAGGAATGACAGAATGATAGAATGGAGTCATACTCCTCCTCAGGAACACACCTCCGAATCATCTGATCCGGGCATAATCGAAACAATTCTGGTTCCTCCCAAAAATAGTGCTTTACCTGCGAGAAAAATTGATCTCTCTCATTGCGGTTCCAGTGCGAAGGGTACTCTCCAGTCACCAAAAAGTTGATGATATGCGCGAACCAAGGCAAACGCTTGACATGAAAGAGCTGCTCATCCGGAAATGAATCATCAATCTGCCCCTGATCAGTGGATGTCTCCACTGTCAGTCTGGATAAATGATCTGCTACAAGATTCTCACATCCACTCTTATCTCGAATCTCCAGATCAAATTCTTGTAACAGAAGGATCCATCGAATGAGACGCGGTTTGGCATCCTTTTTACTCATCAAATATCGCAATGCTGCATGATCTGAGTAAATGATGACCTTGGAGCCTAACAAATATGATCGAAACTTCTCAAGAGCAAAAACTACGGCTAGTAATTCCTTCTCTGTGGTGGTATAATGCATTTGCGCATCAGAGAGAGTCCTACTAGCATAATAAATCACATGAGATCGCCGCTCAATCTTCTGACCGAGAATCGCTCTAACCGCGTAATCTGATGCGTCACACATAATCTCAAATGGCACTGACCACTCAGGAGATCGAAGAATAGGAGCAGTAGTCAGAGCTTCCTTCAGGGCCAAGAATGCCTTCAGACAGGCATCATCAAACACAAACGACTGATCTTTCGTTAGCAGGTTGCACAACGGTCGAGAAATCTGGCTAAAGTCCTTAATGAACCTTCTATAAAAACCTGCGTGCCCTAGAAATGATCGCACCTGCCGCACAGAGGTCGGTGGAGCTAATCTAGCAATGGTCTCTACTTTGGCCTTATCAACCTCGATTCCTTTCTCATACACAATATGTTCAAGAACAATCCCTTGTCTCACCATGAAATGACTCTTTTCCTAACTAAGAATCAGATTTGTCTCCCTACAACGTTGAAGCACACGAGATAACTTTTGGAGACAATCGTCAAATGAAGAGCCATAGACCGAGAAATCGTCCATGAAAATCTCCAGGACATCATCCATCATATGTGAGAAGATCGCCATCATGCACCGCTGAAATGTAGTCGGGGCATTACAGAGCCTGAACGACATTCTCCTATAAGCAAAAGTGCCATAAGGACAGGTGAACGTCGTTTTCTCCTGGTCCTCGGGATGAACGGCCACCTGGTTGTATCCTGAATAACCATCCAGGAAACAAAAATACTGCTGGCCCGCGAGTTTCTCCAAGATCTGGTCGATGAACGGCAGAGGGAAGTGATCCTTCCTAGTTGCACTGTTCAACTTTCTATAATCTATGCATACTCGCCATCCCGTGGTAGTCCTCATGGGGACACTTTCTCTTTTTTCATTCGTCTCTACAGTGAGCCCAGACTTCTTGGGGACAACCTGGGTAGGGCTCACCCACTGACTGTCGGAGATGGGATAAATGATCCCTGCATCCAACCATTTGACTACCTCCTTCTTTACCACCTCCTTCATATGGGGATTTAGTCTCCTTTGCGCCTCTCTTGAGGGTTTAGCCCCCTCATCCATGATAATCCGATGCATGCAAAAGGAGGGATCTATCCCCTTCAAATCTGCCACCGACCATCCAATCGCCTCTTTATGCTCGTGCAAGACCTGTAAAAGCTGACACACCTGTGTTTCAGTCAGGTCTGCGGAAATAATGACGGGGAGAGTCTGATCCTTGCCTAGGAAGGCATACTTGAGTGAGGCCGGTAAGGGCTTCAACTCAAGCTCAGGCAGACTCTCTATGGATGGTCGGGCTGGCTTTTCTGCCAATTCAGGAAGCGGCTCGAAGTGCCAGGTCCAACTCAGATCACTTGTCTGACTCTCTATCGACCCATGGCCATCTTCTTTGAGTGATTCATCAACCTCCTCCTGAGGTGGATCACTCAATAACCAGGTATGCTCTGCTTCTACCAGGTCCTGAATGAAGTCGACCTCGAAAGAAGCCTCATCGCCGGCAGGTCCCATCGCCGCATGAAAAATGTTAAGCCTCATCTTCCTGTTGCCAAATGAGACATCCATCGCACCTGTGCGGCAATTAATGCACGCATTGGCAGTGGCCAGAAAGGGGCGTCCAAGAATAATGGGGGTCTGTCGCATATCATTAACTCCCTCCATATCTAAAATGATGAAGTCGACAGGGAAGTAGAAGTCCTCTACCTTGACTAACACATCTTCCAAAATCCCTCGCGGGACCTTGATTGATCTATCTGCAAGCTGCAGGGTCATAGGTGTTGGCTTCATCTCCTTTAATCCAAATTTGTCATAAAAGAAACTCGGCAAGATATTGACACTTGCCCCAAGGTCGAGCAATGCACGCTCGACAGTGATGTCTCCTATGACACACGAAATAATTGGAGTCCCTGGGTCCTTAAGCTTTGGTGGGGTTTGGTGCTGCAACACCGCACTCACCTGCTCAGTCAAGTATATCTTCTTCGGCACTTGTGACTTCAACTTTCTTTTCTGCGTACAAAGCTCCTTTAGAAACTTTGCGTATGCAGGGACTTGCTGAATGGCATCAAGCAAGGGGAGGTTTATCTGAACGTGCTTGAATATCTCAAGCATCTCCTGCATATTCACTCCATGTTTGCCTAATGACTTCGGCTTCTCTAACGCCTCAGGAAAGGGGGCTTTGGGAGTATAGGACTTTGAAGGCTCAGATGGTAGAGCCCTCTCGCTTTCCTGAGGTGGAACGGTAGGGACAGGCTGCTTCTCACTCGTTCTCTCTCTTTCTTCTGCAGCCTCCCTCGCTTGGTATTGCTTCCCATTCCTGAGGGTGATTACTGCTTGAGCCTGCTCTTGATGGGCATCTGTCATATGCAAGCCATGCATCGGCTCCTTACCCCTAGGGTTCACCACCGGTTGGCTAGGTAAAGCTCCCTCACTCCGCCTGCTAAGCGCCTCAGCGAGTTGTCCCATTTGCGTCTCAAGCTTCGCAATAGAATGTGTATGGGAGCTCAGATTGGCCTTGATATCTGAGAAGGCTTGCAACATCTTGTCCTCAAAAGACTGGCTGGACGAAGGCTCCTGGGACTGAGGTTGACTATAAGTAGGCTGAGCTGAAGGGTAGCTGTTTCTCTGAAATTCAGGCGCATAACCGCCTTGCCTGGGTTGGCTTTGGGACGGGTTGGGAGGTTGGGTTTGTGGATTTCTCCATGAAAAATTGGGATGGTTCCGCCAGCCCGGGTTATATGTACTGGAATATGGATTGGGTGCGGGCCTAGCGAAACTCTGCGCCATCTGAGCTTGTTCCTGGACAAACTCAGGGTACTGTGGTGCAACGGGGCAATCAGCAACATGGTGTGCAGGGCTAGCACACAACGCACACACCTGTAGGACTGGAGAAGGACCCGACAACAACTGATCTAATTTCTGAGACAGTTGGTCGACCTTGTTTTGCAACTCAAGGTGCGTCCCTATCTCGAATATACCAGCCTTCTTCGCGCCATCTTGCACAGGTGTGGCCCTCTCAGATCGTGAAGCAGAAGCATGGTGCATGGAGTTCTCGCTTAAGGTCTCAAAAAGGGCCCATGCTTCATCTTCACTTTTAAGCATAAAAGTGCCCCCACAGGCAGCGTCAACCATTTGACTGTTCTTCTCAGTGAGACCATCATAAAAATATTGCACCAGTTGCCAGCGGGGCACCTGGTGGTGGGGACACTTGCGAAGAAGATCTTTCATCCTCTCCCACGTTTCATGAAACATTTCTCCCTCGATCTGTGAAAAGCTAGTGATGGCTTTTCGATACTGGTTCGTCTTACCAATTGGGAAGTATTTATTTAAAAACTCCCTTTGCATATGTTCCCAAGTGGTAATTTGAACTGTATCGAGGGCCTTCAGCCAATGCTTGGCTTTATCCTTAAGGGAGAAGGGGAATAACGTCAACCTTAACGCGTCATCTCCAAAATTGTTGATTCGCACCGTAGAGCAGATCTCGAGAAATTCGTCGAGATGACGGTATGGGTCTTCGTTGCTAAGGCCATAAAAAGAGGGTAACATCTGGATGACACTGGCCTTGATTTCAAAATGGTTCGCTCCCACATCAGGTCTTGTGATGCAGGAGGCAGGAGTGTATGTGTTGGGCATAAAGTACTCCCTAAGAGGACGGATCAACTGTTGATCTTCAGCCATGGGGCTGGCTTGATGGGCTCTCCTAAAGAAAGATTCGGGATCCTCAACAAATTCGGCAAGCTCAGGTTCAAGCGAACGTCGCCCGTGCATGCACCAAAGGGTAGACCGGTGCAGCAACCGTCCTAAATTGGGTTTTTCTACCTAACTAACGCGCTAGCGGCCAAACCACACAAACCACAAAGCGAGTAACAAAAACAATTACTGAAAACAAGAAATAAACAAGCACCACGCAGTTGCACGCAATAGAGAATTTACGAAAATGAAATCTATGTGCACGGTACCAATCGTACACAGTCACTTCTAAGGGGATCCTAATGGGTGAGCTGTGCAGAAAAGTAAGTTTGTCTCTATGGTATGCACACACGTGGTTCTAAGCCTAAATGCGAGAAACAAACTAAACAATCCTAATTAAAGAACTGAATTAAACTAACAACCTATAAATACGAGAACAAACATAAGGCAATAAAGTGAATACTAGTATTTCGCCGTTCCCCAGCAACGGCGCCAAAATTTGGTGTGAGTTTTATGAAAACCCTTTTTAAAACAATATTTTTAATGAAAATCCAGTGAAAGCCAGACACCAAAAATATAAAAACCGGCTCGCACAAGTGGTGGAGTTCGGGTCGATCTCAGGGAACGGAAAATACTTCGTATTCAAACACACAATCTAACTACTCTTTATTGCCAAAATAAAAAGAATTAATTAAATAATTAACTACGAGAGTACGGCCCTACGCAGAGGGCTTAAACAAAATAAATAAATGGTTTTATTACAGACCCAATTAATAAAATAAAATAAAACCCTAATCTAAAAAGAAAAGAAAGGCTTCAGTGCTTCGAGTCTTCTTGTCCCTTCTTGAAGTAATGTATGTTTTCTTGCACTTTTGCTTCTCTGAGGGCTCTCTGAGGACCTTTCTGAGGGTCAAAATCGCTTCTATCGCACGTCCTAGCGCTTCCCTGCAAAACACAAAAATAAAACACAAGCAGTACTACGAAAACTATACAAGAAATTAATAGCTAATGATTAAAAATATTCAGCAAAAGCATGATTTGAATTAACTAAACATGAACTAACTACGAACTAACTTGTAACAACCTATACTAATTGAGGAAATAGCATAACAATTTACTAATTAATCAAGAATTCAACATCTAACCAACTAATGACTAACATCTAGCTAATTCAAGAAATCGAGAATTCAAGAAACTAAAGTAAACTAACACCGATTAAGAAAGTACTCCACTGAACTCAAAAATTAATCCAATCAATCCATTAATCTAATATCAACAAGCTATTAAAAGTAAGCAGGACTTAAGCAACAAAATTTATGAGAAGACAATGTGAATCGGCTGGCAAGCGTTAATTAACACAAATTACTAAACTATATGCAAGACTAATGGCTATCAATCAACAAAATAAAACTTGTTGTACGGATGCTAAATCTGAAACTACGACTAGCTATGTAATATTATTAATCACTAACTACTTACTTGAATGAAAACAAGAATCAGCTACCTTAAATTAGCCTAAGCTAATTACCCTAATTAAACTAAGTTAATGACATTCAAATAGGAATAGCACTAAACTAATTGCTGAAAAGGAAAGCATAGTCCACATAACAGTTTAGAAGACAAAGATTAACTAATACTACACTACAATGCACTCACGGCTAAAGACATTAGACTATACTATACTATGTAATAGGAAAACTAGTTAGAAACATAGACTTCTATGTGCTGAGTGACAAAACTAAGGAACACACGATATAAGGTTAAAAGGAAGTGTTAAAATAACCAACTCAAACAATATAATATTACCCAAAAAAAACGATTAACATTAATTTCTAACCAACGACTATGCTGTTGAATAAACCAAAACGCTGGTGCATCAAACCGACTGAATAAAGATTGATAACCTAAGCAATTAACAGATCTAATTAACTATTGTAAAACCTGACGCTAATGAAGAACACTAATCTATAAAAACGCTGATTGCATAAAAATTGCTGATAAATAAAATATTTATTTCAACTGATAACTGTATGCACACCGACTAACAACTCAACATATGCCAATTACTAATATTCTAATGACTGACGACTAACTCTTGCTGAAAACATGTTGATCCATCAAAACACATAGACTGTTAACGTATGATTGAATAGACTAAACACACTAAATAAACACAACGTTGAATCTCAACAGAACAAAATAAATGCAGAACCTATGAACCAACAAAACATAAAACCTATGGTACCAGCAAAGACAATAATGAACTGAACTCAAATACGTGAAAAGAGAGGGGAGCAGAAGAAAGTATTACCGAGTGGCCCGGCTGGAGTGGTTGCGAAGAGAGTGGTCTCTCCCCATGAAATCAACACGCTGCCTTTTTGTGTGCTGGAAAAATAGAAGAGACTACGAACTGGATGGTGGAGAGAGAGAGAGAGAGAGAGAGAGAGAAAGAGAGCTTCAAAGTGGGCTGCGTGAATTCCAAAGTGAGAGACCCTCTTTTTTCTGTTGTAGAAGACTACTTATAATATTAAATTAGGGTAAAGCAAATTTTTCAAAACCAGTCCCCCACTTTTCAATAGTTTTCAAAAAGACCCACTTTAGTAAAAACCTATTTTATTGTCTAAAAAGAAAACTTCCTAAACTAATTAAAAATTACAAATTAGCTAATACAAACCTAAGCTAACTAAACTACCCTTAAGAAAATCTAAATCTAATAAAAATACTAAAACTGTAGAGAAAACGTTGAAAACTCGATTTTCTGCTAAAATTTGATTCAATGCGATTTCTCAGAACTAACAATAAAAATGGGTTTTTTAGAGCGATTTTAACACGGATCATGCATAAATAATGATTAATAAAATGCAAATATTATGCATGATCAAACATCCCATAAAGACCAAAAGTGGTCGACCAAGGGCTTGGTCGACTCCTTGCCTAACCATCTCAAAAATAATTTTACAAAAATTTATTTAATTCGTTAATTAAGATCAAAATATATCATGACATATATTTTTATTTTAAATTCCCAATTACAATTATCTTTTTAAAGCTCATCTCAAGAAAATTTCTCATCTCTTACAGAAATTGCTCTTGTTTGACTATCGTTCTATCGTTACGCGATCTCCATTAATTCACATGAAATAACGAGGTTTTTTCCTCCTTTGGGTCCCAAATTCAAGGATAAACTAAATATATATTATAAACTTACCTTGAAATTTTCAGGACTTAACTAATCCAAAATTGTGCTCTTTTATCTCAAACATTGCATTTACGCAATTTAAGGTCTCGTATAGTTTAGTACACATAACTTACGAAAAATTATTGCAATCACACAAGAAATTTCCATCATTGAAGCACATCAATACATATTTTATTTCAAAAAATATCATGGACCTTACACTTAAACTTGGATCGACCTAGGGCTAGACTCCTAAGAGGATTGACATCTACTAAAGGGCTATGTCTTAAAATGTATATAGAAAATTTGGAGTGTTTATAGATGCCTCTCTCTGCTACTAAGCCAGTTGAGAGTCGAGCTTAGTGGCAAAGAAAAATACACCAAATTTGGGCTATAAAAATGCCCAAGTTAGAAAGATCTGACTGGGTATGAAAGAATTAATCCTAGAAAAATATAGTGGATATGGAATGGAGAATGAAGAAGGAAATTCACCACATCAAAATGAGGCCCAGGCTTGACCCTTGCCTGAATTGGAAGAAGATACCTCGTGGAGGAGTCTCAGGTTTAACCCTTACCTGAACAGGGTGCTTGAATGGAGTCCTCGAGAGAAAAGATTGAGAAAAGCACAAAAAATACCTCATAGAAAAATGAGGGGCTGCAAAGGAGGCAATGAAGATGGGGTTTCCTAAAAGCTTTGGAAAAGGGAGTTGATCTTAGGTGCCTCATGACTAAGACTAAATAGGCTTTGATAGATGGCCTTTTTGCAAAAATGATTCAGTTTTTAACCCTTATCCTGAAAAAGGAAAAATACCTCATGAAAGAACGAGGTTCAGGCTTGACCCTTAACCTGAACGGGGAAAACATAATCCTCGAAAGAAGAAACCATGATGGAACCTTCGAATTTCATACAATAAATCTGAGAGGGGTTTGCAAAAGGAAGAAAATGGGGTTTCCTAAAGCTTTGAAAAGAGATTGATCTTGAGCATCTCATTGTTGAGATTGAATATTTTCTAGGAAGAGTTTGAAGGGACTCATTTCATCGCGAACTGTTTGCAAAACAACAACCCATTTTTACACAAGAGAACCTTTTTTTTTAGGGAGAGCTTTGACGAAAGCTCGTTTCTTTTTGTGGCCCTCAATTTATCATTTTGGCCACCCCCTTCATAGAGGACCCTCTTATAGCGAGAGTGTAATGGACTCGTTTCTCTGTGATACTTTTTCAACCTTATTTTCGACCGCCTTTCCATAAGAGAAGCCTAGAGATAAGGAGTTTTGACCAAAACTTAATTTATCTTCGAAAGTTCTGTTTTGCAAACACCTCCTCTTCAGGAAAGAGAGGAGTATTTCCTATTTCCCATTCAGGTAAGGGCCAAGCCTGAGTTTCTCTTTTTGGGGAAAAAGAGAGGAGAATTTTTCCATGGATGTGTCGATTCGATATCAAGCAATTACTTTCATTAAATATTTCAAGAACATTTTGCCAATTTGCTACAAAAAACAATTGTTGATCTCAAAGATTTTATTGCACAAAGAATTACGTTAAACTACCTTTAGTATTATTTCTAAAAGGATAAGACTTTTACGAAGAAAGAAGAAAAATTCAAGCTTTTCTGTTGGTCAACCAAGAGGATGAAGAAAAATCTTTGATATGACCAGTAAAGAAAACTCCAATGATGTTGAAAAGCCATAAGTGAATCGATATTGATCATAGCTATGGCACATTCTTAAATACCATTCTTCTGGCAGTAAGGTAGTGAAAATATCCTGAGCGATAAAAAGAATTCACTCAACCCATATCTCCTCAACCATTTAAGCTGCAATCAAATATCTGCAAAAGGGATCTCTCAAACATCGTGAAGTTGAAGACTAGTAGATGAGTTAGATCCTCGGGGCCAAAGAAGATTTAGATCATCTCCGAGATGAAAGAGTTTGTGACATCTCCTTAGAGGGAAAGTTCATATCACCGTCAAGTTGAAGGCGGATGCGACAGACCTCCCGACAAACCCTAAAAGATATTTGATTTTTGCTATCACCAAGAGATTCTCAACCCAAGAAACAATATCATCAGTATAATTCCTGAGAAAAAGAAGGATCAGAACATCTCCAAGTTGAAGGAGTTTGTGATGTACCCTACCCGAAAAAAAAGAAGAAAAGTCAGGACATCTCCAAAATGAAGGATGATGTACTAAACTTCTTCCCAGAACCCAAGAAAGCTCAATATTTCAAAAAGAGTGCCAAAAAGATCATCGTGAGTAAAAATCAGATATCAAACTGCCAAGAATTTTCTTTATTTATGTGAAATTCCTCTATCAATATCTTTTCACTCAATTGCTTTTATAAAACTAAGAATATGTCATCTCTTTTCATATCAAAGAAATGAATAGCTTTCTTGAAGAAACTCAACAACAACAGATTTGAATCTGATTCTTGATTCTACGGAGTTAGCCCAATTGGAGGTAATACTCTAGGTAGAAAGAAGTGATATTTTTTGCACTAAACATGCATATTTCAATAAATTTGAATCAACTACAATTTTTGCATCTTATTGGTAATATTTTCTAGTTATCTCAACATGAAGCAAGAACTTGATATCCATTTTGACATATCCTGGCGTTGTCCCTCATTAGGACTGAAAAGTCCTCCCTTCTGTTTTGATCGCTCAGCCTGGGCTCTCGGATTTGCACACTTTCCTGTGTTCCCCACTGTCCCATCATAGACAGTTCCCACTCAGGATAAGGGTTAAACTTGAACTTTCTACAAGAGGTCATCTGTTTTAAAGGCTATTTAGTCTCAGCAATGAGACACCCAAGAACAATCTGTTTTCAAGCTTTATGGACCCCCATTTTTCTCCTTTTGCAAACCCCTCTTGAATTTGTTATGCAAAATCCAGAGGTCCCATCATAGTTTTCTCGCACTTCAAAGATTTTGTACCCGTTTAGGTCAAGGGTTAAGCCTGAACCTCGCTCCTCGAGGTACCACCCGCTCAAGTTAAGGGTCAAACCTAAACTTTCTGCGAAAGGCCATCTGTTTTAAAAGTTGATTTAGTCTCAGCAATGAGGCGTCCAAGATCATCCCTTTTCCAAGCTTTAGGGAACCCCCTTTCTTTCTTTATTTCGCAAACCCCTCTTGGATTTGTTCATCCAAATTCCGAAGGTCCCATCATGGTTTCTTCGTTCGAGGATTCCATATGGTCGTACCCGTTTAGGTCAAGGGTTAAGCCTGAACCTCGCTCCTCGAGGTATCATCCCCTTTAGGTTAAGGGTTAAGCCTGAACCTCGCTCCATGAGGTATCGTCCCTTTCAGGTTAAGGGTTAAGCCTGAACCTCATTTTTCCATGAGGTATTGTCCCCTTTAGGTTAAGGGTTAAGCCTGAATCTCGCTCCTCGAGGTATCACCCGCTCAGGTTAAGGGTTAAGCCTGAACTTTTTGCGAAAGGTCATCTGTTTTAAAAGCTGATTTAGTCTCAACAATGAGGCGCCTAAGATCATCCATTTTCAAGCTTTAGGGAACCCCCTTTCTTCCTTTCTCAAACCCCTCTCAGATTTGTTCCTCTAAACTTCGAAGGTTTCATCATGGTTTCCTCATTCGAGGATTTCGTATGGTCATCCCTTTCAGGTTAAGGGTTAAGCTTGAACCTCGTTCCTTGAGGTATCGTCCCTTTCAGGTTAAGGGTTAAGCCTGAACCTCACTCCTCGATGTATCATCCCCTTCAGATTAAGGGTTAAGCCTGAACCTCGCTCCTCAAGGTATCGTCCCTTTCAGGTTAAGGGTTAAGCCTGAACCTCATTTTCCATGAGGTATCGTCCCTTTCAGGTTAAGGGTTAAGCCTGAACCTCATTTTTTCATGAGGTATCTTCCGTTCAGGTTTGGGTTAAACCTGAGCCTTGTTCTGATGAGGTAGTTCTCCCAGGTCCCATCATGGTTTTTTCTGTCGGGGAATCCATGCCCTTCATATCCATCCAGAAAAGGATCATACTTGAGCTTCATCTCATGAGGCATTTTCCTTAAAAATGTCCCATCAAGGTCTTCGTGTATTCCTTTCCCATTCAGGTAAGGGTAAAACCTGAAATTCATCTTGAGATATCTTCGTCCCATCCAGATTAAGGGCTAAACCTGATTTATTCCAAAAAGCTTATCTCGTCTCACCCATGAGACTTGATCAAAATTCCTATCTTCACCATTCCGGGATCTTCACCCAAAGGCCTATCATGATTTCCTCATTTTTGTTGTCCAGTTATATCATTTCCGAGGATTTTGTCTCCTAAAAACCATTCAGGATAAGGTGTTAAGCCTGACGATAATGTTTTCAAAATAATTCTTCCACACCTAGTTCAGGCTTGCTGGCTATGGCATTTTTCAAAATTTGGAGTGTTTTCTTTGCCACTAAGCTCCGCTTTCAACCGACTTAGTAGCAAAGAGGGGCATCTGTGAACACCCCAAAATTTTCAAAATTTTGTAAAAATTTCCCTTTTTGCCCCTATGTTATCATCGCAAAAATTTTCAACTCCCTCTACGAGAGAGAGAAACGATTCTGCGAGTCAAACTCAACCAAAGTTTTGAAAATAGTTTTGAAAATTACTCACCTCCGTTTTGAAAATTTGTGGGTAAATTCCATGGAATGGGATCCGCCTGTCGGTATGAGGTTCAACCATTCCTAACGCCTTTACCAGGGGTAATCGAACCAAGGATCAATTGTGTGCTTTGACTAAGTTAAATTATATAAATTATGCTCTATTTTTCTAGAATACACAGAGAATCAGGCATGTGCTATGGATTTTTTAAAAGATGCAAGTTTGGGAAATATGATGTTTGCCTTGGAAAATTGAGATGTACTTGGAAAATGACTGAAAAAGTGCTTGAAAATGGAATTCCTAGAAAAATCTTTGAATTTTATTGGAAATCAGAAATTTGCATTGGAAAATGAATTCTCAGGAAAACTTGAACTTCGGGAAAATCAATTTTGAGATTTGGATTGCTTTTTTGAGGAAATGGATTTGAGAATCTTGAGAAAATCAAGAAAGTTCATTGGAAAATGATTTTTGAAATGGAAAATGGATTCTCAGGAAAATGGAAACTCTGATAAAATGATTTTTGGAATTTGGGTTTGAAATGAAAATCAATTTCTGAAGGAGATTTGGGAATTCTAAGAAACCAACTATTGAAATAATTCAAGGAACTTTGGAAAAATCAATTTTGGAGCTTTGAAACTTGAAATTGAGAATATTAAAATATTGGAAAAATCATGATTTGAACTTGGGAAATATTTTGAAATATCATTTGAAAATTCAGAATTCTGAGAAAATCAAATCTTGAGAAAGACTTGGAAATTTTTGGGAAAATTGATTTCTTTGAAATGGAATTGGAAAATGAGTTTGAAAATAATGCAAATTGAATGAATGAATGAATATGAATTTGAAAGATATTTTATTGAGGAATTGGGAAAATCCTTTTGAAATTTTGGGAAATGCAGTGCACTTTTTAAGTTAGCCTAAGTGTAGGCTGAATGTGGCTAATACGAAGATCACAAATCTTGGTTTTCTTTGTATTCTGACTATGGCCATAAATACGAATCCCACCAAATTTGTGAACTCCCTAAGAGCTTGTGCACGTGCCATTCGTGTCAACCATAGTGATTTTGGAAAATGTACATATGCATCATACATCAGATATTGAAATTTTGCAGAAATTAAACTATATGCAATGTAGTCCTATTCTATGCTGGAAAATAACTCTTATTTCAAATTATTACATCTGATATTACATTGAATTGAAATAAAAGAAATAAAAGTATTCTTCCTGGATATTCCTGCAAAACTAGAAAACATGTTAGCACAGAAATGTAGCTTTATCTGAATTTATCCAAAAATATTAGAAATTATCAGATATTATTCAAATATAAACCTAAATTCATACCCCCTTTGATATAAACATGAGAAATAAGTAATAAAATTTGAAAATAAACTTGAAAATTCGAAATTGGGGTCAAAATGACCAAAATGCCCCTGATGACCTTGAAATCAGGGTTTTCTAAGAGATTTTTTGTAAAATTTGGAAATTTGAAAAACAAATGAAATAAAATCAAACATAATATGATGAAATATGATAATATACATAAAAATTTGGAAAATTGAAGTTTGGAATTTCGAAATTTAGGTCAAAATGACCAAAATGCCCCTAATAACAAGACTATGGCCTTGAAACTAGGGTTTTCTGAAATAAATTTTGCAAAAATGAGAAATTGAAATGAAAATGACATAAAATTAACTCTAATATGACATGACATGCTTATTTACATGATAAAAACCCTAAAATGGCAAAAATATCACAAAATATCAAATTTGACTCGATTTTCTCCTCTGAATTTAAAAATAAACTAACACACAAAGCAAATGAACTTGGAATTGACCCAAATTTGGCATGGATACCTAGACTAACCCTAAAAATAGAATGAAGTTCGAAAATCTAATTTTTGTTGTTTTTTTAATGTGAAAAATAACTAAAAATCTTAAAAAATCAAGATTTTCCCTAAAATGCTGATTCTAAATTGGGTTTTGGGTACTGAACTTACCTAAAAATTTCCCAAATTTTATGGGTGACAAAGGACAGTTAGGCAAAGATTTTTTCTATTTACAGATTTTGGTTTTGACCTATGGTCGGAGCTAGATAGCTCTGGCAAGTCGGATCAGAATTCAACGACTCTAGGGTTTAGGACAGACAGACAGGTTTTGGGAAAAACTATGGGAAATATAATAGACAGATGATAAAATGACTGAAATTTTGAGAAAATGTACCTGACAAATAGAGGAAGATTTCCTTTTTTTTCAGTTTTAGGATTTGGTTATGGTTTGGAAATGAGCACACGATTATCAGAGACCTAGATCTCTGAAATTCTCAGTCATGGGAATCTAACAGACAAGGAAAATAATTTCAAGAAAAAAACCTAGGTTGTTCTAAAAATTCTCAAATTTTGGAAAATTATAGAGGGAAAGGTTAGAAACAACTTCTATGTTAGAAGTTTTGATAGACAGCCTATGGGTTGAACAGACACAGTAGGTTAAGGTCGGTCTAGACCCTGACAAGGAAAAAGTGAGATTTTCCCAAAGGTCTGGGAAAATCGATTTTTAGCAGAACCTAAATCTTGTTGAAAAAATCTAAAAAATTACTGAAGAATATTAAATTTCAGCATGGATCCACTGTATTTTTTTAGAAGAATTTGGATCATCCATCTGGGAGATCTCGGATGTTTTTGTCTACTAAAAACCAAACATGAAATTTCCAGAAGGCTGAAATCCTAGTTTGGGATTTGGTTTTTTAAGGAGGGTTCCGAAACCCAAATCGATCCGAATTTTTGCAGAGAAATGAAAATTCAACCCATACATCTATCATAAAAATTTTGGAATTCATAGATGAGAAATTAAACATGAAACGAAGGCTAAACTGACGCATAAAATCAAAACCTATATATTTCTAGGCAAATGCTAATGAGGCTAATAAGACCAAAAAGAAGACAATAAAACTAATTAAGCCAAACGCCTAAGGCATATGACTTTCATGAAAATGATGATTAAAATAACATAAAATAAATAAATTAAAAAGAAGAAGAAGGGAGATATGAAATTGATTGCTATCGGCTATTGTCATGAGAGATCTGATCCATCTTCTGGATGGATCATTCTGCATGTATAGCATTAACATGGGCGACTATCGTTTTATGCCATTTAATCCTCATAAAGAGACTCGTGAATCCAGTCTTAAACTGGATTCACATTAGATCCATATAAGCATCATATGAAAAAATTTCATTACGCCTTGAGACAAAGAGCCCCCCCCCCCCCTTTTTTTTTACCTTGAAGAAGGCTTGTAATGGTCGTAGAGGAGGTTGTTGCACTTTGATGTGGGCTGAAGCTGGAGATGGTGGAAGACTTGTAAGGAGCCTGCTGTTAGAGATAGATGTTGGAGGCTGCTGATGTAATACCCAAAATTTTAATAATTTATAAATTCTGAAGAAAATTCAAGTTTCAATTTTGATTTATTCTGAATGTGAATTATAGTGTTAAAACCCTATTTTTTTATGGTTAGTATTGTTCAAAGTAAAGATCTGAATTTATATTTGAAATCCTAATAAAATTTTGTTGAGGCTTGTTCGAAAATCAGAATTCAGAGACATTGTAGTCATTAGTCAAATTGTCAAAGGGTAGCTTAGTAATTTGCCAATTCAATGGCATTTTTCGGTAAAATTCCCAACTATATCAGGTCAAAATAGTAATCTTTCTTTTAGGGATATTTTCAGGGAATTAATAAAATTGTCAGGGACGAAAACAGTAATTTACCATTTTCAATGGCAGGCTATGTAATTTATTGAACTACAAAAGGACAATCAAGTAATTCTAAATCCCCTTATGGCAGTTCTGAAAGATGGGATTTGAATTAGGGTATAAAAGGTATAAAAAGATTAGCAATCAAATAAAATATAATATTTTATATTAAAATATTCAAGAGACCATGGTTTTGGAAAACCACTGGCCCAAAACCAAGGACAGCCATGGTTTTTCCAAAACCATGAGCTGACAAGTGTCACCTCACAATGAGGAGGTGACACCCATCCCTCTTCTCTCTCTGACAATGTCAAAAAAAATAATAAAATAATTTAGAATTGACAAGTGTCAAAATAAAGTAATATTTTAATTAAAAAAAGGTGACAAGTGTCACCAAAATGGACCCATAGGGGGGGGCGACACCTCCTCTCTCTTCTATAAATACCCCTCACCCCCTCTCTCTCTACCCAAGTCCAAGACCCTCTCTTTCTCTCTCTAATCTCTCTCTCTCTCTCTCCTACTTTCTCTCTCTACCTTTGATTTTCTCTCTCTAACTTTTAAACCTAAACCTCCGTAGAATCTCATATTTTTTCTGAGAAACCTCTTTTATCACTTTTCAGCTTTCCTTAAGCGAAGTCCGTTTTTCTGCAAGAAGCTTCATCGGATCAGAAACAACCTCGGGAGCGCTGCCTGCAAGAGTTCTGCTAAACTTAGCAGAAAAGTCAGATTTGGATAGCGGAATTGCTGCTCAAATCAACTAAACGAGGTTAGTATTCAAAAACCCTCTTCTAAATTCGAATTCATACTTTCTGAGCTTCCCTATTCTCTTTCTGAACCCCAACTCTATTTCTTTTGGATTTAAATTTTTGACAATTTTGCCAAAATTTTATCCAAGCCTGCCTCTACGCAAAGGAAGCTCTGTTTAAATCTTTTTAAATGTTTTTAAGTATTCAAAACTATTTTAGCAGTAGTTCTGGCAGAATTTTCTAAAAGACTTTTGAAAAATTGAGTTTTTATTGCAGGAGTTCTGCCAAAATAATTTAAAGATTTTTAAAAAAAAAATAGAATTAGTATAACAGTAATTCTGACCAAATTTTTAAATAATTTCTGAAAAAGATTAATTATTTTAATTAGAATTCTGGCAAAAGTTTTTCAGATAGTTTAGAAATTTTGAGTTTATTTAGTAGAAGTTATATCAAAATTTTTATAACTATTTCAGAAAAAATCAATTTTTATAAGGAAATTCTGTTAAAATTTTCAAAAATCCTTTTAAATATTTGAATCATTTTTTTTGAAAAACCTTTATAAAAATATTTGTGACGCAAAGTCATGTTCGAATTCTTACAACTCGAATTCAAGTTCAAACCGTTTTTCGAACATTTGAGTTATTACAGAGGAAACTCTATGAAAATTTTTATAAAAGTTTTAAGGTCAATTATAAATAAATTTTTAGATTTTTAATAATTTCTTCAAAAGATATTTCTTTAAATTTATAGGACAAATACTACCTAAAATTCGATAAAAAAGTATTAACTAATATAATGAATTCTATCAGATTAAATCAAAGCACGAGCGCTTTATCCTGTTCTCCTTAGTTCTATCGAAATCCAAGTAAGTTATTCTATCAAAATCTTATAATTTTATATTAGACATGTTTTTTATTCATGTTTTGATTTGTGCATAATTATTTAAATTTGATTCATAATCAAAGGCATATTTCAATATCTGCAAAAAAAAAAAAATTAAGTACATGTTTTGATTTCAAACCTTGTGATTTTAAATGAAATACTATGGTTAAGACATTTATGAAAAGAAGAATTTTGTATAGCATGTTGATTTTCAAAAGATTTTATTGTTGCAGGAGTCATGTCTATACAAACTTAATTCTCGCCTTCATAGGCGAATGCTCGTTGTGATAGAGCAAAATTCTGGATGGGCTGGATACATATGAACCGTGTTTATTTGAAAGGAATGATTTGGCTATTGAGCCTAGTTTTGAAAAGATAAAAAGTCCTATAAAAGAATCCTTCAAGCCCATCTAGGTTTAGCCTACCCTGGAAGGGGTAGTGGTACAACCAGGAGTGACATTGTGAAGATGATGATTGTTGGGAGCAATAGATTCCCTGGACCTCCTGTCACTCGGGTTGAGGAGGTCGAGACAACGGGTCTCAAGGCTGCCGCATGCCAGTGGATGTATTCAACTCTCCTTGTTTGCTCGCCATTGCTGAGAATTTTCTCGGTCGTTGACCGCTCGCTTGGGAGCTCGTTTCACTCAGGTATCCGGGTAATCCACAATAGAATAATATACCCCCGGAATACTTAATTTGAGATCAGAGTACTCTCCACCGTACCAGGAGGGCGTTAATATCGAAACAATGACCTTTTCTTTCACAGAATTTGATCTGAAATTATGCATTGTTGATATAGCACATAATCATGTTTTTAAATTATTTTTAATTATTGTATTTTTAATTGCATAATTGTTCTTGAATGTATGCATTTTGATTTGTAAATTATTGAAATCATGCTTAATATTTGGATTGTATGATTCTGATTAATGACTTACTTGGCTATCATAAGTCTAACCCCGTTTTATGGGAATTTCAGGTTCAGATATGGAATAGGAGATCTTATAATGGATGTTGGACAAGTGTGGCATCAAAGAATCCAGATTCCCAAGATCCTGAGATTAATTTAGGATTTATTTTAAATTTAATCCTAAATGTTTTCATTTTTGAACCTTGTGAAAAGACTATGTATATAATGTTGATATAAATTATTGTTGTTTTTGTTGTTAATTGGAATGTGACGTGCCTGAGGTTTAGGAAACCGAAAATCAAAAATTATTTCTGTTGTTTTAAAAAAAAAAATCTGCATTTTTAAAGGTTTTAAAACCCCGGGGCGTTACAGTTGGTATCAGAGCAGAGTTTTGGGAAATCTGGTCAGAGATCCACCTTGTTCATACATTACACTGTAAGTATGTACTTTAGATTTTTATTTTATTATTATTGTTAAATTATTATTTTTCTTATAGATGACTCCTCAAGATTTGGTCAATATCATTAAAGAACTTGTCAAGGATGTTCAAAAGCTAGAAGAATCACATACAGTACAAAAAAGGGTGGTGGATAATTTAGAAAATCAAGTTCGAAGTCTTATAAAGGAAAAGGAAAACCTAGAAAAATGTCATAGGTGTTTACAGACCCATTTATCACAACCTTGCCCACTGGAATTGGAAGAATGTTTATTCTGTGGAGAAGTTGGGCATATAGAAAAAGAATGCCAAGTGAAGATGGGTTGTATTAAAAGATAGTGAGCCGCTGAAAACCTACCAGATCGACAGTCTCGTGTGGTTATTCTTACTCCTCCTCCTCCAATTAAACCTATTGTCATTTCATCCGACTCACCCATAGTACCTGCTCCTGCACCCACTTTAACTCCTTTGGACTTTGTATTTTCAGTCCAACCCCCTGATCCTATATATACCCCAAGGAAACCTACGGATGACCTTAGCTTATATTTAGGAAATCCAGATAAACAAGTTTATAATATAGATCCAAATGTTGCAGGACCTTCTCATCCACCAGGGCAGATTAGGAACAAGAGGAATTATATGGAAAAATTTCTCAAGCTTCCATACGGTATCTTTTGTTAACTTTTTGCTAAATATGTAAATTCTTTTAAATATGGGTTTTGATGTATATATGAATAAATGTTCTTTCTACCTTAATCTAAGTCTGATTATTATTTATCAAGGATGCCTCGTCAAGCATCAAAGAAGCAATCCAAGGAGCAGAATGGTCAACAAGAATTCATTATGGAAACATTAAATAATTTAGCAACTGCTATAAGAGATCAGAATCAGAATAGGCAAGACTCAGCTACATCTTCAAAATCCTGTCAAAGTCATAATGAAGTTTCTTATGAGAAGTTTCTCAAATTAGATCCACCTACATTCTCAGGAAAGATGGATCCAGAAGCTTCAGAGGTTTGGATTCGAGAAATAGAAAAGATTTTTCGTGTTCTGACCATACCTGAAGATCGTAAGGTAAACTATGCAGCATATAGATTAAAGGGAGATGCAGAAAGGTGGTGGGCATCCACCTTAGAAATTAAATTTAGCAATGGATCCGTTACTTGGGAGCAATTTATTGAAGTTTTCTATGCTGCATATTTCCCCAAGCATGAAAGAAGCCGTAAGATGAGGGAATTCCTTGAATTACAACAAGGAAGACTCTCTTTATCTGAATACATTATTAAATTCAGAAATTTAGAGAAGTATTGCCCAAATGTCTATAATACGGAAGACGAAAGGGCAATGAAATTTACTAGAGGATTGAACTCAGTTCTACGAACCAAAGTCCTCACTAGTAGGCCAGAAACCTTAGACAAGGCAGTGGAAATAGCTACATTGATACAAGAAGATTGGGAAGAAATACAAAAGAATCAATCTGGCAGAACAGTTTCTCAATTCAGATGCCAAAGGAGTTGGCCTAAAAGAAATTTTGAAGGAAGAAGGTTCATCCCTCCAGCAAAGAGGCCACGACAGCAGTTTCAAGTCAATCAACCACAACTACCAGCTACACAACTACCAGCTAGATCGTGTCAGAATTGCTATCGATCCCATCCAGGACAACCCTGCCCCCGAACGACTGGTGGTTGTTTATATTGTGGTAAGTGAGGCCATTTTATTAAAGACTGCTATAAAAAAGAAATTGATGAACATGCTCGAGGCCTTATTAGACCTCGCCCTCAACAACAACCCCAATATCCATACCAGCAATAGCAACAACAACAACAACAACAACAACAACAACAATGACCATAGAATAAAAAAGTACCAGGTCGCGTTTATGCCGCCAATATTGATCAACTACCTAAGGGTGACCTGATTCAAGGTACTTTATCTATAGCTGGACATGCTGCTTTTACTCTATTTGATTGCAGTTCAACTCATTCTTTTATTTCCAAGAAGTTTACTACTTTACTTAATATGCCTATCAAGTCTTTGAACTGTGCTCTGGAAGTGGTCAACCCAGTAGGATGTAAATCTTTTTGTGGGTTATACTTGCCGAATTTAGAAGTATATATTAAAGGACAAAATTTACCTGCCGACCCAATTCTATTAGACATGTAAGATTTTGATATTATATTGGGTATGGATTGGCTACATCAACATCATGCAAGAATATTTTGTCAGGAAGAAAAAGTTACTTTTTCTCAACCAGGTATTCCTAAGGTAGAATTTAGATTATCCAATTCTACTCCTAAAAGTCGAGTTATTTCTTCTTTAAAGGCCCAGAGATATTTGAGGAATGGATGTACAGCCTTTTTAATCAGCATTACTCTTGCCAAGCCAGCAGAAATTTCTCTTGAAAGTTTGGATATTGTTCGTGAATTTTCAGATGTTTTTCCTGATGAATTACCAGGACCTTCTCCACATAGAAAGATAGAATTTGGTATTGAGTTAATGCCAGGAACTGCACCAATTTCTAAAGCTCCTTATAGGATGGCTCCAGCAGAACTCACAGAATTAAAAAAGCAATTATTGGAATTAATGGAGCTGGGATTTATTAGACCAAGTATGTCTCCCTGGGGAGCACCAGTATTATTTGTAAAGAAGAAAGATGGGTCATTAAGATTATGTATAGATTACAGACTTCTTAATCAAGTTACCATAAAGAATAAATATCCGTTGCCACGAATTGAAGATTTATTTGATCAATTACAGAAGGCTAAGGTATTCTCAAAGATTGATCTTAGGTCTGGATATCATCAACTTAGAATCAAGGAAGAAGACATTTCTAAGACAGTCTTTCGGACAAGGTATGGACACTATGAATTCACTGTCATGCCTTTTGGACTTACAAATGCACCAACAACCTTTATGGATCTTTTGAACCGTGTGTTCAGACCATTTGTAGATACATTTGTGATTATTTTTATTGATGATATTCTAATTTATTCTGAAAATAAGGAACAACACCAGGAACATTTAAGGATTATTCTGGATACTTTGAGGAAAAATCAGTTATATGTCAAATTTTCTAAGTGCGAATTTTGGCTGGAAAAAGTTATGTTTTTGGGTCATGTGATTTCAAAAGATGGAATCTCTGTGGATCCTGCTAAAGTGGAAGCAGTATTAGAATGGAAACAACCTAAGAATATTACAGATATTCGAAGTTTTCTTGGACTTGCAGGATACTACCGAAAATTCATTCAAGATTTCTCCCGTATAGCATCACCGATGACTAGACTTCTGAAGAAGGGTGTTAAATTTGATTGGGACACTAAATGTGAAGAAAGTTTCCAAATTTTGAAAGAAAAGCTCACTACATCTCCAGTGCTTACTTTACCCTCAGAACATGGTGGATTTGAGGTTTATGCAGATGCTTCCGGTATCGGTCTAGGTTGTGTATTGATGCAACACAGAAAAGTTATTGCTTATGCATCAAGACAGTTGAAAAATCATGAGAAGAATTATCCAACCCATGACTTAGAACTTGCGGCAGTTATTTTTGCACTAAAGATCTGGAGACATTATTTATATGGAGAACAATTTGAAGTATTCAGTGATCACAAGAGCCTCAAATATTTGTTCTCGCAGAAAGAATTGAATATGAGACAACGACGTTGGCTAGAATTCATTAAAGACTATGAGTTCACACTTTCTTATCATCTTGGATAGGCGAATATTGTAGCTGATGCTCTTAGTCGCAAAACTAGAGACACTTTGGCAAGTCTCATAGACAGAGAATGAAAACTTATTGAAGATTTCATTAATTGGAAACCCTTTGCAACTGAAACAGGAAGGATTTTATTATCAAACTTAATTGTTCGACTAGAAATCCTCATCCGAATTGTTACTGAACAAAGTAAGGATTCTCAACATGGAGAATTTTTACCCAGAGCCCAACAGGAAGATGATGTTTCTTTTTTACTTAAAGAAGATGGGAGTATTTTGATGAATGATCGAATATGGGTACCAAATAACCCTGAATTGAGAAATGAAATTCTTGAAGAAGCCCATAAAAGCAAGTATACTATCCACCCAGGAAGTACAAAGATGTTCAAAGATTTGCAAAGAAAGTACTGGTGGACTGGTATGAAGAGAGATGTGGCAAATTATGTTTCAAAGTGTTTGATTTGCCAACAAGTAAAGGCAGAACATCAAAAGCCAGGTGGAATGATGCAACAGATTGAAATTCCATAATGGAAATGGGAAGAAATTACTATGGATTTCATAGTGGGTTTACCAAAGACTCGAAAACAGCATGATGCAATTTGGGTTATTATTGACCGATTAACTAAATCAGCTCACTTTCTACCTATTTGTATAAGTCAATCTTTGGAAAGTCTGGCAGATTTATATATTCGAGAGATTGTAAAACTACATGGAATACCAATTTCGATTATCTCTGATCGTGATCCCAGGTTTACTTCTCGATTCTGGAACCAACTTCGGCAGGCTTTGGGAACAAAATTAAAGTTCAGTTCTGCATTTCATCCCCAAACTGATGGACAATCAGAGCGTACTATTCAAACTCTGGAAGATATGTTACGCGCCTGTATGCTAGAATGGAAAGGAGATTGGGATATTCATATTATGCTAGCTGAATTCGCTTATAATAATAGTTATCATGCCAGTATTAGAATGGCGCCATATGAAGCTTTATATGGAAGACCTTGTCGATCGCCACTCTATTGGAATGAAATTGGTGAACAAAAGTTAGATTCACCAATGATACTACAACATTACACTCAGTAAGTAAATTTGATCCGAGACAGATTACGCGCTGCCCAGAGTCGACAAAAAGGATATGCTGATCAAAGACGGAAGAAACTCGCTTTTAAAGTTGATGATATAGTCTTTGTCAAAGTATCTCCAACCAAAAGTGTGTTCAGATTTGGAAAGAAGGGAAAGTTAAGTCCTAGATTTGTAGGACCTTTTAAGATTCTAGAATGAATCAGTGAAACTGCTTATAGAATCAAATTGCCTCCTCAGTATGCACAGATTCATAATGTATTTCATGTTTCAATGCTGCGAAAATACGTTTATGATCCATCTCATATTATCCAGCATCAAGATATAGCAATTCGAGAAGACATGACTGTTGAGGAAAAGCCTATAGAAATGGAAATCAGAGAACATTTGCAATTAAAAAAAAGTAAGGTGTCAGAATCAGAAGATTTTTGTTGTGTTATCATCGCAAATTTTTTTTCCATCCCACTGCGAGAGTGAGAGAAACGATTCTGCGCGTCAAACTCCACCAAAGTTTTGAAAATTGGTTTTAAAAATTACTCGCCTCCATTTTGAAAATTTGCGAAAAAATCTCGAGGAATGGGATCTGCCTGTCGGTACGAGGTTCAATCGTTCCTGGCACCTTTACCAGGGATAATCGAACTAAGGATTAAATGTGTGCTTTGACTAAGTTAAACTATCTCAATTATGCTCTATTTTCCTAAAATGTGCTATGGAATTTTGAAAAGATGCAAGTTTGATAAATATGATGTTGGCTTTGGAAAATTGAGATGTACTTGAAAAATGATTGAAAAAGTGCTTGAAAATAGAATTCTCGGGAAAATCATTGAATTTCATTGGAAATCAGAAATTTGCATTGGAAAACGAATCTTGAATGAAAAATAGATTCTCAAGAAAACTTGAACTTTGAGAAAATCGATTTTGAGATTTGGAATTGCTTTTTCTGAGAAAATCAATTTCTAAAATGGATTTGAGAATTCTGGGAAAACCAGTTTTCAGAAATAATTCAAAGTTTTGAAAAAATTGATTTTGGGATTTGAAAATGAAATGGAGAATGTGTAAATCCTTGGGAAATCTTGATTTGGACTTGAGAAATACTTTAAAATCTCATTTGAAAATTCAGAGTTCTGAGAAAATCAAATCCTGAGAAAGACTTAGAAATTCTTAGGAAAATCATTTTTTCTGAAATGGAATTGGGAAATGAGTTTGGAAATAATGCAAATTGAATGAATGAATATGAATTTGAAAGATATTTCATTGAGGAATTGGGAAATCCTTTTGAAACTTTGAGAAATGCAGTGCATTTTTTTGAAGTTAGCCTAAGAGTGTAGGCTGAATGTGGTTAATACGAAGATCATAAATCTTAGTTTTTTTCTTATTCTGACTATGGCCATAAATACGAATCCCACCAAGTTTATAAACTCCATAAGAGCTTGTGCACGAGTCATGTCAACCATAGTGACTTTAGAAAATATGCATATGCATCATACATCAGATATTGGAAATTGCAGAAATTTAAACTATATGCAATACAATCCTATTCTAAGCTGAAAAATAACTCTTATTCCAAATATTACATTGCTTTTTACATTGAATTGAATAAAGAAAAGAAATAAAAATAACTAAATCTTCTTCTTGAATGTTCCGGCAAAACTAGAAAACAATGTTAGCACAGAAATGTAGTTTTTTCTGAATTTATCCAATAATATTAGAAATTATCGAATATTATTCAGATATAAACCCAGAATCATACCCCCTTTGATATAAACATGAGAAATAATGAATAAATTTTGAAAATAAACTTGGAAGTTCGAAATTGGGATCAAAATGGCAAAAATACCCCTGATGACCTTGAAATCAGGTTTTTTTGAAATAAAATCAAAGATAATATGATGAAATATAATGATATGCATGAAAATTTAGAAAATTGAAGTTTGAAATTTCAAAATTGAGGTCAAAATGACCAAAATGCCCCTGATAACAAGACTATGACCTTAAAACCAGGGTTTTCTGAAATAAATTTTGCAAAAATGGAAAGTTGAAATGCAAATGACATTGAAACTACCACTAATATGACATGACATGCTCTTTTACATGATAAAAACCCTAAAATGGCAAAAATATTACAAAATATCCAATTTGACTTGATTTTTGCGTGATTTTCGCTTCTGAATTTCAAAATAAACTAACATACAATGCAAATGAACTTGGATTTGAGCCAAATTTGGCATGGATACCTAGACTAACTCTAAAAACAGAATGAAGCTCTAAAATCTATTTTTTGTTATTTTTTTAATGTGGAAAATAGCTAAAAATACTAAAAAATCAAAATTTTGCCTAAAATGTTGATTCTAAATTGGATTTAATATACTAATCTTCCGTAAAAATTTCCCAAATTTTATGGGGTGACATAGGACAGTAAGTCAAGGATTTTTTCTTTTTACAAATTCTGGTTTTGACCTATGGTCGGAGCTAAACAACTCCGGCAAGTTGGATCAGAATCCAGTGACTCTAGGATTTAGAGAAAACAGACAAGTTTCGGCAGAAAATGTTGGCAAAATAGCAGACAGATGAGAAAATAGCTAAAATTCTGTAAAAAGGTTCTTTACAAACAGATGAAGATTTCCTCTTTTTACAGCATTGGGATTCAAGTTATGATTCGGGCTGTAGCATAGGATTATCAGAGGTTTGAATCTCTGAAATTCTCAGGCATGAGAATCTGTCAAACAGAAAAGATAATTTTGGAAAAAATAATTGGAAAATCTCAAAAAATCCCAAATTTTGGGAAATGATAGGAGCAAACGTTAGGAACAACTTTCATGTTGAACGTTTTTGCATTCGACTTATAGGTTGAACAAACACAGCACATTAGGGTCGGTCTATACCCTGACAAGGAAATAGTGAGATTTTCCCAGGGGTCTGGGAAAATCAATTTTTAACAGAGGTCAAATCTGTTTATAAAAGTCTCAAAATTTTCATACAATTAGTAGATTCCACCGTGAATCTACTGCAATTTTTAGGGGGAGACTCGGATCTCTCACGGGGGTGATTTTGGGTCCTAAATTCTGCTAAAATGGAATTGGGATTTTCTAGGGGGATCAAAATCTGATTTAGGGTTTGATTTTTAAAGAGGGGCTCCAGAAACCAAATCCATCCAGGTTTTTTATAGGAAATTGTAGATAAATGAAGGTACTCACAAATAAAATTTCAAGATTTGTCAACAAGAAGTTAAACATGAGATAACTACTGGATGCCTAAACTAAAACAAGATAAACCATAAATATAACTAAACTAAGTAATTAAATGCAATGCTCATGACATGGAATCTACTCAAAATGATAAAAAAAAAAACTATCAGAGAGTGGTAAAACCTTGCATAATATGTGCTATTGATGAGAAGGGATCCGATCCATCCATCAGATGGATCCCTTTGTCTACATAGCTCTTAATCATAGAAGGTAGACTACAAGCCCATTTTCATACTTGATTTTATATCAAATTTATCATCCTAAAAGAAGAACCATGATGTTTTAATGGAAGTCAATATAGCATAAGGGTGAATATATACTTACCTTGGATCAGCTGCAATGGAGGCGGCAGCTAGAGAGGTTGGTACATGTGGCTGGAACTGTGGTGATGCTTGAAGGTACTTTGGTTGGAGGGTTGAAGGAGGAAGGAAGCAATGAAGGAATCAATTGCTTGATGAGGGTTGTACCGGCAAAGGTAGCTGCAGTAGTTGAGGGACGCTGCAACGACTGGTAGCCTTAAAGGTTGAAGGTGATGATGCTGTCACTTGTTACCTTGGTATAGCTGGAGGTGGTTGGTGCTTGCTTGACGTGATCGGAGGTAGGAGGAAGGTTGGAATCAATGGTGGTGGTGTAGAGGAAGAGAGAGAGATTGAGAGAGATGGGAAAGTAGTGGGAAGAGAGGGCTGAGAGAGTTAGGCGTGGATTGGGAGAGAATCAAAAGTGGCAGCCGTATGTGGTTCCCTCTCATTAAAACCTAAAACTTAGGTTTGAATGAGAGGTAGAGATAGGGTTTTTCAAGGGCTAATGAAAAGGGAAGAAAGTAACGTACGTGAATGGACTGGACAATATGGAAAGGAAGGAAGGGAATGGAAGAAGGAAAGAAAGGGAAGAAAAAGAAAGGAAAGAAAAAGAAAGGAAAGAAAGAAGGAAACGGAAAAGGAAAGAAGGAAAACAAAAAAAAAGGAAAGGGAAAAAGAGAGGGAAAGAGAAAAAAATCTAAAAAAAAAATATTTTAATTTTTTTACATGTGGCGCCACCTTAGAGTGGGGCCCACACAGTTTTTCAAAAGAATTTCAAAGTGGGTGCCGCATTGGAGTGACCCACGCGATTTCTAAAAAAAGAAATGTTGAAATAAAGACAAAAGGCTTCAGTGTGACTCCACTCAGAGTGGGTCCCACTTGTGACAAAAGCAAAAATGACTTTGTAAAATTTCTGAGAAAACTTTTGGCTATTTTTGGCAGTTTTTGAAATAAGCCCGGAATTTGAAGTTCAATACCCTGTTGCAGAGCAAATCTAGTTTAGAATTTTAAAATTTGAGTTTGAAAAAAATCCAGATTGTTTTTCTCGAGGAAATATTTCCAAATTTAGAATCCTAGGGGTAAAAATGTCAATTTTAGAAACCCAAGGTTTAAAATTGATTTATGAAAACTTTTAAAACTCAATCTGGATTGAAATTTATAAAATTGGAGTTATGGACTTCGAAAATAAAATGAAATGTGATGAAATTTTATAAAATGCTGAGAAATGATATGAAATAATGAGAAATGACATGAAATGCCATGCAAAATGCTATCCCTGAATGAAAAAATTTGGACATTAGACCCCGATTGGCAATTGTACCAGTTCAAAAAGTGTAAAAAAATGATAAAATTTGCAAAATGGTTCAAAAAATGGTTTTCAGGCTCTATCGGGCTAGAGTGACACTGAAAATTAAGGTTTGAGCTGGGTTTTAGAGTTTCAGAACTCAACTGGACTGACAAGACACTGACTCAACTGATCTTTCCGGCTAAATTTTCAAGAAAAGTTGTCATTTTTAGAGAAATGGTACGGAATTGTCACTGGAGTGAAGCGAATTATGAATCTAAGCTAGGTTTGAGCGAGAACAAAGATCAGTGATACTGACATAAACTAAAATCGAGGCTCAAACACTAGCTCAACTAACTGAACTCAGCTCGATTTCAGCTGAAAGAGGTGAAACGGGCTAAAATGGGCTCCTAGACACTTGGAAGTAGATTTGAACTGAAACTGGAGCACTTGAACTCCCAGTGAGCTCAAGCTAGACTCTGGAGAACATGACTGACTGTGAATGACTGACTCAGAGACAATTGACTTGGATTTGAGTGAGAAATGATCCCATTTTGGCAGGAATGGTCAGAAATGAAAATAGTCTCTTCATTGTGAGCTCGGGTGAGCTTGAAGTGATTGATATTCTAACTGTTCTGAATTGACCAATGAGCTTGGTTGACTCTGACTGATTGGGGTCTGGAATGACCTAGAGGTAAAATGGTAATTTTCCTAATAAAAGTTGGTAAAATGGTGATTTTCTAAAATTGACTCGGGGTTTGACTCCTGCACTGACCTAACAGGGTTGGCACTGCACGATGAGTGTGTTTGAAAATGAATAAGAAAATTTGGGGTGTTTACAAATGCCCCTCTTTGCTACTAAGCTAGTTTAGGGTCGAGCTTAGTGGGAAAGAAAAACATACCAAATTTGGGCTATAAAAATGCCCCAGTTGGAAGGATCTGACTGGGTATGAAGATATTAGCCCTGATGAAAAATGGTAGATATGAAATAGAGAATGAAGAAGAAAATATTTACTTCAAAGAAGTGAGATTCAGGTTTTGCCCTTAACCTGGATGGGATGAGAAATACCTCATGTAGAAACGAGGCTCAGGTTTGACCCTTAACCTGACCGGGAAATGAAATACCTCATCATAATGAGGCTCAAGTTTAACCCTTAACCTAACCGGAAAATAAAATACCTTATCAAAATGAGGCTCAGGTTTAACCCTTAACCTAACCGGGAATGAAATGATGGGATTCTTGAAAGAAGTACCCATGATGGAACCTTCAGACTTCCGCACAATGAATCTGATAGAAGTTTTGCAAAAGAATGAAATTGGGGTCTCTAAAGTTTGAAAAGGGGTTTGATTTTGGGCGCCTTATTCTTGAGACTAAATAACTTTTGAAATTAATGACCTTTTGCGAGAAAATGATTTGTGACTTAACCTCAAGCCGAAATTGGATTGTCTATGGTGGGACAGTGGGGACACAGGGAAGTGTGTGAATCTGAAAACTCAGGCCCTCAGATTATACCAACAGAATGGAAGGAATCTTGAAAACTCTCGTTATCAAGTCCTAAAAGGGATAACAAATGGTGTTAGGATGCGCCAAAGATGAACCTCAAGCTCTCGCTTCATGCTAGGACAACTAGAAAATATTGTCAAAATGTTGAAAATTATTGTTGATTAAAAATGGTTGAAAGCGATGCATATTGTTTTAAAAATATTCCCTCTTTTCTACCTGAAGTATTACCTCGAACTGAGCTTGACTTCGTAGAATCAAGATTCGAATTCAAATTGCTTGCAATTGACTTTCTTTCAAGAAAGCTATCAATTTCCTTGATATGATCAGAAAAGAGAGTATTCTTGATATTGTGAAAGCAATTGGTGAAAGAATATTGATAATAGAATTTCACAAAATTTAAAGAGGATTCTTGACAGATTTGGCAGTTTGATATTCTGGGATTCTTTTCTCATGATGATCTTTCTGCACTCTTTTTCTTTTTGGCAGAAATAGAGCTCTCTTGGGTTTTGGGGATTTTATTACATCATCCTTCATTTTGGAGATGTCCTGACTTTTCTCTCTCCTTTCTTTTTTTTCTTTTTTTTTTTTGGGGGGGGGGGGGGAAGGGTACGTCACAAACTCCTTCATCTCAGAGATGTTGTTTCGATCCTTCTTTTCTCTCAGGGATTATATTGACGGTTATTGGCTCTTTGGTTAAAAATATCTTGATGATAACAGAAATTAAATATCTTTTAGGGTTTGTCGGGAGGCTCATCGCAGTCGCCTTCATCTTGACGGTGATCTAAACTTTCTCTGGAAGGATTTGTCACAAATTCCTTCATCTTGGAGATGATCCAAATCTTCTTTGGCCCCGGGGGTCTAACTCGCCTAATTTGTCTTCATCTTGACGACAATTGAGAGATCCCTTTTCAGATATTTAATTGCAGCTTAAATGATTAAGAAAATATGGAAATTGAGTGGATTTTTTAGTATCACCCAGGATATTTTGACTGTTTTATTTTCCAAGAATGATCTTTAAAAATGTGCCATTGACTATGATCAATATCGATCACTTATGACTTTGCAACAACATTGAATTTACTTTGTTGGCCATATCGAGGATTTATCCTTCATCTTTTTGGTTGGCCAATAGAAAGGATTTGAATTTTGAATCTTTCTTCGCAAAAGCTTTGTCCTTTCGGAAGTAATACTGAAGGTATCCTGAGGTAATAATTTTTTTGCAATAAAGATTTTGAAATCAACAAATATTTAATGACAAATTGGCAAAATGTTCTTGAAATCATTCGTAAAAGCGAGCATTTGAAGCACGACTCAACGCATTCGTGACAAAAATTTTCTTCTCCTTTCCCCAAAGGAGAAGATTCAGAAATGGAAAATAGAAATTACTCCTCTCTTCCCTGAAGAGAAGGTGTTTGCAAAATGAACTTTCGAATAAAAATTAAACTTTTGTCAAAACTTCCTAACATTAGGCTTCTCTTATGGAAATGGGGCCGGTAATAGTGAGGTCGGTGAATTGGTCATGAAGGAACGAGTCCATCACACTCTCCCTGAAAAGAGGGTCCTCCATGATGAAATGGCCTTGTGTGAAACTGGGGTAACAAGGAAAGCGAACTTTCGTCGAAGTTTTCCTTGAACTAAGGGTTCCTTGTATGAAATTAGAATTTTGTTTTGGAAACAGTTCACAAAGACGCGAGTCCCTTCAAACTCTCCCTTAATAGGGGCTAAGTGAACAAAGGATAGCATGCGAAAAGAATGAGCTCCCTCGAACTCTCTCTGTAAAAAGGGTCTCTCGCAATAAAAAAATGATTGAAATTGGTGAGTGACCCAAAAGGTCAAAATTGGAAATTGGAGATTGGAAATTTGGAAATTGAAATTTAGAATTTAGAAATTGGAAATTGGAAATTGGAAATTAAAAATTGGAAATTGATTGACCCGAAGGTCAAAATTGGAAATTGATTGACCCAAAGGTCGAAATTAGAAATTTGGAAATTGATTGACCCGAAGGTCGAAATTGGAAATTGAAAATTGGTTGACCCAAAGGTCGAATTTTGGAAGTTTATTGACCTGAAGGTCGAAATTGGAAATTGATTAACCCGAAGGTCGAAATTGGAATTTGATTCACCCGAAGGTCGAAATTGGGAATTTAGAAATTGGGTGACCCAAAGGTCGGAATTGAAAATTGGGTGGCCTGGGGGCCGAAATTGGTATAGAATTTGAATTCTAATGAATGATCAGCACGAGGCCTGAACCCAAGAGGTCGACTGACACGACAAACTAGTGAGGTACTAACTCAAGTGCTCAATTTTGAAAGAACACCAGTATGAATATCGAGTTTTGAGAATGTGTCAACATAGACATTGGATTTTGATAATATACCAATTCGAGCACTGGATTTTGAAAATGTACCGGTTCAAGCACTGGGTTTTGAAAACATACCTTGTTTTTAAATTGAGACTTGAATTTTTTAAAGAGACCAACGCTCTCAAAATATTTGGGAATTGTAATGAGAATGATTGTCGAGGTCTCAGGATTATCCCTTATCCTGAATGGATAGCTTCTGATGCAGATACAAAGTGATGCAAATGAGCACAGACGAATGCAATTGAATGCCTATGTATGCAAAATGATGTAAATGGGTACACATGCGTGCCAAATGAGAGATTTGTTTATCCTGCCTGCATATAGGGTATTTGTAGATAAAAAATTTTAAAAATGCTCCAGTATAACTAGGAAAGAAGAATTTAACCATTATTGAAGAAAATTTGAGGAGTTACAAAGAATAAGACAGATGATTTAAGTATAAATTTTTTTCAAATGTCGAGCATTGATGGGATCTAGTAATTCCACTCCGTCGGCATTGATGAGCAGATATGAATTGCGAAGTAATGCCTCTTTGACAACATAGGGTTCTTCCCAATTCGGTGACCATTTTCCACCCGGGCGGTGCTTGAAATAAGCCGTCGATCTGAGTACTAGATCATTGACTCGAAATTTTCTTTCGATGACTGATTTTGCATATTGTCTGGCTATCCACTGACGATATGACTGAGCATGCTCTGCTGATCTAAGCCTTCTTTCATCGAGCAAATCAAGTTGTACCTGCCGTTGCTGCTAATACCGATCAAGCGGTAATTTTAGAAGTGATGCAAACTTCAGAGCAGGCTTTTGAACGTGTAGAGGAAGTACTACTTCAGTCCCGTAGACAAGTTCTGACGAAGTAGCATTAGTTGGAGTTCGAATGGTGGTTTTGTATGCCCACAATGCATCATGGATCTTCTCATGTCAGTCATGGCCTGTTTCCAAAGTTCGCTCCAAGATTCGAATCAAAATTTTATTGGTGGCCTCTGCCTGACCAATCCCTTGAGGATAATAAGGAGCGAAGAAATGATGATGGATTCCAAACTTTGAACAAAAAGTCCTCACTCTCTTATTCTTGAAATGACTGTCATTATCCTACATGATATCATGCGGTATGCCAAAACGACAAAGAATATTCTTGTGGATGAATGAGACCACATGTCGACCTTCTATTGTGCGTAGAGTGATAACTTCGACCCATTTAGTGAAATATTTGGTTGCAGCGAGGAAATATTTGTGGCCATTTGAAGCAAAGGGCGTGATGTGGCCTACAACATCAAAAGCCCACATAGAAAATGGCCATGGTGAGACGAAAAATTGCAAATATGTTGTTGGCACATGAATGGAAGGTGCATGCATCTGACATTGAACACACTTCTTCACAAAACGATAGCAATCTTGCTGCATAGTCCTCCAGTAATATCCTGCTTGGATGATTTGGTTGACAAGAGTTTGGTAGCCGACATGACCATCACAAATGCCTTCATGTGCTTCTTGCACAACTTCTCTAGCTTCTTTTTTGTCCAAACATCTAAAATATTCAGAACTGAATCCACGATGATAAAGAATATTGGCAAGAATAAAATATCGGGCAGACATGCGCTTAATTGTTCGTTGCTCTTTCTTTGAGAGTTTCAAAGGAAATTCGCTAGTTTCAATGAATTTTTTGATGTCATGATACCAAGGCTTTTTCTTTTGCTCAGACTAGTTTATCTGCTCTACTGGGACGAAAGTAGGTTGATCAAGTCTGCCAATTTTAAAAGAGCGATAAGATTCTCCGCTCTTGAAAGACATGATGGATCCCAGATTGGCTAAACTGTCGGCTATTTGATTGAAGTCTCTCTTGATATGGAAATGTTGGAATTCTTCAAATTTGTTGGCAAGAGTTGAGACGATCTTCTGATAAGGAAGTAATTTTTTATCCTTCACTTGCCATTTGGCTAGAACTTGATTGACGACGAGCAAAGAGTCACCATAGGCATGCACTCTTCTGACATTGAAGTCCTGTAGAATTCTCAGACCTTGTATCAAAGCTTCATACTCAACCATATTGTGAGTGCACTGAAAATCCAGTTTGAGAGAAAAGGGGATCATCTTCTTCTTTGGTGTGATTAGAAAAATCCTGATTCCTATGTCTGCCATATTCTTGGAATCGTCGAAAAATAAATTCTAAACTGGAGATTGCTGAATATTGCAAATCCGCTTATCGGGGAAATCATTCTCGGCTTTAACATCCTCTGCTAAAGAAAAATCTGCCAACTGGTCTACAATTGTTTGGCCTTTGATAGATTGTTGGGAGACATACTCCAGATCATACTACATCAATAGGATTTGCCATTTGGCAATTCGTCCAATGAGAAATGGTTGCTCGAGAATGTACTTGAGAGGATTTAGTTTGGATAGAATCTTGACTTCAGATGCCAACAGATAGTGTCTCAGTTTCTGACACATCCAAACCAGTGTTAGACACGTCTTCTCTATCTGAGAGTATTTCTTCTCATAATCGATGAAGGTTTTGCTCACATAATAAATGACATGCTCTATCAGACTGCCTTATTCATATTGCGCCAAGAATTCGCCGCAAGCAACTTGATTAACTGAGATATATAGCAGTTGGGGTTTCCCTAATTCTGGCGGCTTTAATACAGGAGGATTAAGCAAATATTTCTTGATACGCTCAAATGATTGCTAGCATTCTGGTCCCCATTCAAATTTTACTTTTTTCTGAGTAAATGATTGAAAGGCTCATATCTCATGGCCAAATTGGATATGAATCGTCGGATTGATTGCATGCGTCTCTGAAGGCTACACAATTCTTTGAGATTAGTCGAGAGCAGCATGTCAATGATGGCTCTAGCCTTAGCGAGATCCACTTCTATCCCCTTTTTGCTGACCAAAAAGCATAGCAACTTGCCTGATTCAACTCCAAAAACACATTTTTGTGGATTGAGTCTTAGCTTGTAAAGTATGAGCCTCTTGAAGACTTGATTGAGAGCTTCGATGTGATCTTCTTCCTCTTTGGATTTCACCAGAATATCATCAACATATGCATCCATTATTTTGTGCATCTGATCATGGAAAATGACAGTCATGGCATGCTGATAAGTGGCTCCAGCATTTTTAAGTCTGAATGGCATGACTGTATAACAGAAAGTGCCCCAAGGAGTAGTAAAAGATGTCTTGGATTGATCGCGAGCGGCTAACTTGATCTGATTATATCCAGAATATCCGTCCATAAAAGAGAACATAGCATGACCCATTGTGCTGTCGATCAAAAGACCAATATTAGGAAGCGAATAATCATCCTTAGGAGTCGCTTTATTGAGATCTCTGAAGTCGATGCAGATTCGAACTTTTCCATTCTTATTGAGAACAGCGACAATATTTGCTAGCCAGTTTGGATAGTCAATGGTTCGAATGAACTCTGCTTTGAGTAGGTCTTCCAAACCTTCCTTGACATGTTGCTCCACTTGAGGATCTATCTTTCTCAGTTTCTGTTTAACTGGCTTGACCTCTGGTTTTAGGACAAGACGATGTTCAACCAATTTGGTATCCAGACCTGGCATGTCTTTATACATCCATGCAAACACTTCTTCATGTGGCTTGAGAAAATTGGTGAGCCTTTCGTTCTCTTCTGAGCTCAAATTGCTGTCAATCTTGAGAATTTTAGGATCATCTTCTGATCCAATATTGATATCATCAGTCGGATCTTGAACTGAGGATGATGGCTCATCTTGTTTCTGAATTGATGCAAATTTTGGTAATTCTTGAAGAGCTGAATCAAACTCTGTGGGTTCTTCTGACTGCTTTATAGCTTGACTGGCTTCTGCTCTTACTTTGACCTGATGAATCACTGCTGACTTCGAAAAGGCATTTGGATTAAGAACGAGCTTCTTCATAGATCGGGAAGACATTCTGAAAATTGGAGAATAAATTGATTCAGAGAAATCGCCTATCATAAAACAAATTGCTTTTATTGAGAAGATAATTGAAAAAAATAAAAGAGCAAAATAATGGCAATTTCGCAAAGATTTGATAATGAGAAGTAAAGAGACAAATGGCATCCAGACAGATGAAGGAAATTTGCAACTTTATTGAAAGATAGAATTGATCAAATGACAATGATTGAAATGAAACAGGATATCATCCCAGTGCGAAAACAAAAGAATAGAAATGAAAAGACAAGCAGATGCCCTCAATGCATTCCTTTGACAAAAAAAAGTGCCCCTTTCATGATCTTTTGTCGTTGAAGCCCAATTCGGCTCCTCAAGGATAATGTTGAGGAATTACTGGCTTGAGACGACCATTTCCACTTTTGCTCAGGCCTTGGAAAGGCTGATAGCCATGCTTTACTAACAGATCGAATCTCTGTTTGGCTTTCATAAATTGGAAAAATAGGGGATGATCCTTGAATGTGCTGTAATCAATCCGTCCTCCAATCTTGAAGAATTGTGGGCCTCTCCATCGGGTCATGGCCACTATGCTCTGGTTGTTTTGCCATCTATAGTATTCTCGAGTTTTCTTCGAAACTGACCTCTTCAATTTCTCTGATACTAGGGATATCGGTAATGAAAGTGGGTCTGGGAACCATGGGTTGTGCTAGCCTCTGCTCTGGATCCTCGCCCAGGATTGTTGTGATCATTCCAACTGTTGACCACTTGACACACTGATGCAGAGTAGACGGCACCACGTTCGTGTTGTGGATCCACGGTCGTCCCAACAATAGATTATACGTTGGCGGCACATTAACCACATGGAAGAGAACTAAATGGACTGAGTAGTCGATGAAAAATTTCAAGAAGATTTTTCCTTTTGCAGTCTGACCATGATTATAGAACCCGTAAATAGTGATTGGGTCTGTGATGTATTCCTCTTCCTTGATACCCAAAGCCTTCGCTGTCATTTCTGGGCATATGTTGAGGCTATTGCCTTAATCTATCAGCACATGATGAATTGTCATCCCTCTGGTTCGAATCACAACATACAGAGCATTGTTGTGAAATACATGAGGCTTAGGGAGATCCTCATCTGAGAAAGTAATGAGAGCATTTGTCATGACCTGATTGACTATCTGGGCCATGTCTTCGGGAGTTATGCTTGGCTTCACCTTGATTTTCCACAGCAGATCATCCAATACCTGCTGATGCTTGGCGGAAGCTTGAACTTGATCCAAAATTGAGACATTGAACAAGGCAGTTATCGGCTTTTGAGTTGATGTCTCATTTTTTTCTGGGGCAGGCTTGATGAAGTGTTTAAGGAATTCCTTTAGTAGCCTCAGAGGATGCTTTGGCAGGTTTTGCAGATACCTTTATTTTGCCAAAGGCTGAGATAAGGTTCATCTTCTGAGTACTGGACTGAGTTTGTTGTAGCACAAGGACCTGATGTTGAGCTTGCATATCTTTTTTAGAGCATGGCCTGATTGACTCCTGTGGATGAAAAGGCTGCTTCGAGATGATAACTATAGAATGATGGGAAAATGGTTTCTTCAGAATTTCCATATTTTCATCTTCAGCATCCTCTACCAGAAGATTTTTGTCGATGAGATCCTGAACAATATTCTTGAGAACAAAGCAGTTCTCAGTATTATGCCCCACTGTTCTGTGAAACTTGCAAAATTGATCTTTGAACTTCCCCATGGGCACAGGGGGATGTAAACACCCCAAATTTTCCATATTCATTCTCAAACAACCCTCCTCGGGCAGTGCCAACCCTGTCAGGTCAGTGTAGGAGTCAACCCCCCCAGTCAGTTTCAGAAAATCACCACTTTACCCATTTTTACTAAGAAATTTACCATTTTACCCCTAGGTCATCCCGGACCCCAGTCAGTTGGAGTCAACAAAGCTCACTGGTCAGTTCAGAACATTTAGAATATCAGTTATCTCAAGCTCATCTGAGCTCACAATGAACAGACCATTTTCATTTCTGACAATTCCTGCTAAAATGGGATCATTTCTTCAGAAATGAGCTCATTTCTCACTCAAATCCAAACCAATTGTCTCTGAGTCAGTCATTCCCAGTCAGTCATGTTCCCCAGAGTCTAACTTGAGCTCACCAGGAGTTCAAGCGCTCCATTTTCAGTTCAAAACCATTTCCAAGTGTCTAGGAGCCCATTTTAGCTCTTTCAGCTGAAATTGAGTTGAGTTCACTCAATTGAGCTAGTGTTCAAGCTTTGATTTTAGTTCATGTCAGTATTACTGACTTTTGTTCTAGCTCAAACCCAGCTCTGGTCTGTAATTCACTTCAAACCAATGACCATTCCGTACCATTTCTCTAAAAATGGCAGCTTTTCTTGAAAATTCAGTCAGAAAGGTCAGTTGAGTCAGTATCATTGTCAGCTCATTGGAGTTCTGAAACTCTAAAACCCAGCTCAATCTAGCTCATCTTAGTTCAATTCAGCTCGAATCCCAATTTCCAGTGTCACTCTGACCCAATAGAGTCCCGAAAACCATTTCTTCAACCATTTCGCAAATTTTATCAGTTTTAATGCTTTTTAAACTGGTACAAGTCTTAATCGGGGTCTAACATCCAAAATTCTTCATTCAGGGTCTGCATTCCGCATAGCATTTCATGTCATTTCTCATCATTTCATATCATTTCTCAGCATTTCATAACATTTCATCACATTTCATTCCATTTTCGAAGTCCAGAACTCCAGTTTTATGAATTTCAATCCAGATCGAGTTTTAAAAGCTTTTAGAAATCAATTTCAAACCCTAGGTTTCCAAAATTAACAATTTTCACCCGGGATTCTAAATTTGGAAATATTTTCTTGAGAAAAACAATCTGGATTTATTTCAAACTTAAATTTTAAAATTCTACACTGGATTTGCTTCGCAACGGGGTATTGAACTTCAAAATCCGAGATCGTGTCAAAAACTGCCCAAAATAGCTCGTTTCGTTTTGAAAATATTTTCTCAAGAAAAATAATCTGGATTTCTTTCAAAATTAAATTTTCAAATTCTACACTGGATTTGCTTCGCAACAAGGTATTGAACTTCAAAATCCGAGCTAGTTTCAAAAACTGCCAAAAATAGCTCGTTTCGTTTGGAAATTTTCTAAAAAGACTATTTTACCCCTCTAATCATCAAAATGAATTTTAAAAGTGGAATTTGGACCCGCTCTGAGATGTCCCATTCATTTACTTTTCTATTTTATAAAAAAAAATATGTTTCTTTTTATTTGTTTGTTTTTTTTTATTAATTTTTATTTATTTATTTTATTTTAGAGAGGTGGGACCCACAAGATGGACACCCAAACCTCCAGCCCCTCTTTTCTTCTTCTTTCCTTTCTTCCATTTTTCTTTCCTTTTCTCTTTTCTTTCTTTTTCCCTTTTTCTTCCTCTTTCCTTTTCTTTTTCTTCTTTCTTTCCTTCTTCCCTTCCTTCCTCCCTTCCTTTCCCTCTTGCCCAGCCATTCACGTAAACTCATTCCCCTCTCTTTCATTATCCCCTCTAAAACCCTAAGTCCACTCTCATTAAAGACCTAAGTTTTGTTTTAACCAAAAAAAAAAAAAGAAGCACAAAGAAACCTACGCCTCTCTCCTTTTTCTCTCTCTCTCTCTTTCACATTCTCTCTCTCTCCCTTGATTCCCCCTTTGCTCCAGCTTGCAGCCACACCTCCACCTTGAAGGTCCAGCACCACTCCAATGCCTTGCAGCAAGATCCACACCTCCATCTTGTTGCAGCCAGCTCCCAGCCCTCCTTGGTCATTGCTCCAACGTCTCCAAGCCACCATTCACAACATAGTTGAAGCAGCCACCATTGCTCCAGCTTTGCCGCGGTGACAGTCATCTCCACCACAGCAGCAAGTCCTCCTTCCTTGGCGCCATCTCCAATCGGTTCCAGCATCATCTCCAGCCTACCAAGCCAAGGTAATAAGCTCTTTCTTCTTCTTTTTTTAGGTTTTACATGAACTTAGGGTTATACAGATGAGGTGGTCCATCCGTTCAATGGATGAAGCCCCTCATTCCGAATAGCTAAAGCAAATTTCAAGTATGCCTCCCCGATTATTTTCTGTTTTCTTATTATTTCTCGTATAACTTTCATGTTTTAGACAGCATGTTTAGTTTGCTTTTCATTCATTTCATTTAGTTAGTTGTCTTATTGAAATTTCATTGATAGTTTATAAATTTAAATTCATGCGTGTAGTACAATTATAATTTCATATTTAATTTTTTATTCATAAATTTTAAAAATATTATTATAGTCGTAGTTATGTGTTTGTGTTTCCCTGCCAAAAACTCAGGTCCGTTCGAGTTTCAGAACCCTCCTTAAAAAAATCAAATCCAAAATCGGATTCTGCCCTCCTGGAAAATCCAAGTTCTTTTTTAGCAGACTTTAAAGCCCAAAATCACCCCTGTGGAGAATTCGGATTGTCCTAAAAAACTCACAGTAGATTCATGATTGAATCTACTAAGGTTCTGGAGATTTTGAGGTTTTTCCAAATAGTTTTGATCTCTGTCAAAAATCGGATTTCCCAGACCCGTGGGAAAATCTCGATTTTCGTTCGTCAGGGTATAGACAGATCCTAATGCACCGAGTCCGCCCAATATGTAGCCCATCTGCAAAAATGTTTAAAATTAAAGTTGTTTTTAACCTAATTTCCTGTCATTTCTCAAAATTTGGGAATTTTTGGATTTTTTTAAGTATTTTTTACGGGTTTTTAATTTCTGTCTGACAGATTTCAATATCCAGAAATCTCAGAGATTTAGGTCTCTAATAAAAGCATGCCCTTTTCCAAACTGTAATCCGAATACCAGTTTTGTAAAAAGACAAAATTTTTATCGGTTTGTCAGGGACATTTTCCCACAATTTCAGACTTTTTACCATCTGTTTACTATTTTCCCCACATTTTCTACCGAAACCTGTCTGTTTCCTTCATTTACTGGAGTCGCCGAATTCCGATCCGACTTGCCGGAGTGGCACAGCCACGACCATAGGTCAAAATCAGAAAGTGTAAAAGGAAAAAATCCTTGACTTACCGTCCTCTGTCATCCTATAAAATTTGGGAATTTTTTATGGAAGTTTGATATCCTAAATCTCCTTTAGAATCAACATTCTAGGCAAAAATCACAAAATTTAGGGTTTTTACTTGAATTTCCATATTTAAAAATACAAAAAAAATAGATTTTCGAGTTCCATTCTGTTTTTATGGATATTTTAGGTGTCCATTCCAAATTTGGCTTAATCCCAAGTTCATTTGCTCCATGTGTTAGTTTATCTTTAAGTTTAGAAGCGAAAATCAGGTTAAACGTGATATTTTATGATATTTTCGTCATTTTAAGGTTTTTATCATGTACATGAGCATATATAATTATATTAGGGTTAATTTCAATGTCATTTTCATTTCACATTTTTCATTTTTTGCAAAATTTATTTCAGAAAACCCTGGTTTCAAGGCATTAGTCTTGTTATCGGGGGTATTTTGGTCATTTTGACCTAAATTTCGAAATTTCAATTTCTAATTCTCCAAAATTTCATGCATATCATTATATTTTATCATATTATGTTTGATTTATTTCATTTGATTTTCAAAATTCCAAAATTTACAAAAATTCTTTCAGAAAACCTTGATTTCAAGGTCATCAGGGGTATTTTGGTCATTTTGACCCCAATTTCGAATTTTCAAGTTTATTTTCAAAATTTATTCATTATTTATCATGTTTATATCAAAGTGGGTATGATTTTGGGTTTATATCTGAATAATATTCGATAATTTTCCATATTTTTCGGATAAATTTAGAAAAACCTACATTTTTGTGCTAACCTTGTTTTCTAGTTTTGCAGGAACATTCAAGAAGAAGATTTAGCTTTTATTTCTTTTATTTCAATTCAATGTAAAAATCAATATAATATTTGGAATAAGAGTTACTTTTCTGCTTAGAATAGGGCTGCATTGCATATAGTTTAATTTCTGCAAAATTCCAATATCTGATGTATGATCCATGTGCATTTATTTCAAATCCACTATGGTTTACACGAATGGCACGTGCACAAGCTTTTATGGAGTTTATAAACTCGGTGAGATTCGTATTTATGGCCATAGTCAGAATACGAAGAAAACCAAGATTTATGATCTTTATATCAATCACATTCAACCTACACTCTTAGGCTAACTTCAAAATGCATTGCATTTCTCAAAGTTTTAAAAGGATTTCCCAATTCATCAATGAAATTCCCTTTTCAAATTCATATTCATTCATTCATATTATTCAAATTGCATTGTTTTCAAATTCATTTTCCAATTTCAATTTCAAAAAAATTCAGTTTTCTCAAGAATTTTCAAGTCTTTCTCAGGATCTGATTTTCTCAAAATCCTAAGTTTTCAAATGACATTTCAAAGCATTTCCCAAGTTCAAATCAAGATTTTCCTATGTTTTCAAATTCTCAAATTTCAAAATCCCAAGTTTTCAAAAATCGATTTTCTCATATTTTCTAGTTTTCCTGAGAATTCATTTTCCATTTCAAAAGTCATTTTCCAATGAATTTCTTAGATTTTCTCAGAATTCTCAAATCCATTTTCTCATAAAAGCAATTCCAAATTTCAAAATCGATTTTCTAAAGTTCAAATTTTCCTGAGAAATCACTTTCCAATGCAAATTTCTGATTTCCAATAAAATTCAATGATTTTCTCAGGAATTCCATTTTCAAGCATTTTCCAGTCCTTTTTTAAATGCATTTCAATTTTCCAAAACAAACATCATATTTTCTCAAACTTGCATTTTTCAAAATTCCATAGCACAAGCCTTATTCTTTGTGCATTCTAGGAAAAATAGAGCATAATTTAGATATTTGAGTCAAGTTAAAGCACGTAATTGATCTTTGGTTCAATTACCCCTGGTAAAGGCGCCAGGAACGATTGAATCTCGTACCGACAGGCGGATCCCATTCCACGAAATTTTCCCTCAAATTTTCAAAACGGAGGCGAGTAATTTTCAAAACCATTTTCAAAACTTTGGTCGAGTTTGACTCGCAAAATTCGTTTCTCTCTTGCAAGGGAGGGGAAAAATTTTGCGATGATAACAGGGGATCAACTAATTTGGGCAATTTAACCATCTCCTTGGTCAACATGTACTTGAGCACAGTTTCGAGTGATTGATCAAGCGGAGTGAACTTTCTGTCATAGCTCCATCCTTCATGCTTCACTTTCTCTCGGGGTTTCGGTCCCTGCTCTAACTGAAGTGGCTTGTTATATTGAGGGATCGACTTGCTTTTCTGATCGTTCTTGTTTGAGCCCCCTGTCCCATAACAGAAATCTTTGTTCTGCCCCTTGCGGTGGTTTCATTTGTCATTTCTGACAGAGTGGGTGAAGTGAGCGTTCTTTTTCGGCTCAATTTGACTGCTATTCTTAGTAAATGTGAAGACTTCATAGACTCCATTTCCATGCTCAAATCGAGCCATTCGGCTCGCTCCGTTAGCTCAATAAATGTTCTGGATGGTGCAATAGAGATGAGGCCTCTTAAAGGCTGTGAGAAATTGCTTAAAATTAAAGACAAAGCATGCCTCTCTGATATGTGGTCCCTCATCTTGTTTCAAGCTGACCTCCAGCGATGAATAAAATCTCTGGCCTTCTCATTTTCCCTTTGTTTGAGGCCACAGAGATGACTGAGGGTGGGAAGTGTCTCAGCATTAAAGAGAAATCGCTTGATGAACATGTTTACCACCTTGTCAAATTCTTTTAGTTCAATTGGATTAACATGCTCTGAATACCATTTAGTCGCAGTTTCCTCCAAACTGCAAGGGAAACAAAGGAAAAGAGCCCGATTATCTCGCTTGAATTTGGCACATTCAGCGAAGAACATAGCCCGATGTGCCTTGGGGTCGCCAGAACCATCGAATTTGATAAACTTTCTGGGGAGATTCTCGAGATTATCATCCCCGTCCAAACCATCATAGAAGTCTTCGCTGGTGAAGACTTTCTTGCCCTTGTCGCGGGCCTGTAGATCTTGAATCATCCTGACCAAATCTCTGAATTGTGGTTGGTCAGAATCATTGATAGACTGATCTTTGAATTTATGGGCTGACCCCTGCCCCTGAGTAGACTTGCGGAGTATCTGCTGAGTCTCAATTTCTTTATCTGTGCCTCCCATTGATTCCTCTTCGTCAGATGTATCTTCATGCTGGACACACTTTTTAGATATCTTCACCTGCTTTTTTACTGTATGACCCTTATCCTTCTACTTGACTTGGGTATGCTCTATACTGGCTTCAGCTTGCTCTGCCAGCATCTTGCTCATCATCTTTTTGAACATAGCATACATTTGAGGATCAATGTCATCCTCGACCTGCTGCCCTTGATTTTTGCCTGATCGAGGGGAGTCCATTTCTTCTTCTGAGGCCGTTGAATACACGATACCTTCTATTGGTGCAGTTATCTTTACTGACCTCGTCTCGACCATTTAATATCACGAACACTCACTGCAAGGCAAAGTTGATGGTTAGGTTTTTGAGAGAGATTTTGATTGGAAGAAAATATTTGCTGAGAAATTTGGTAGACAATTGAAAGAGTATCCCATTACTAGAGATTGAGTCATCGCTGGGATTACGATAATTGCGTTGTCATTCATTTGCAAAGAAAATAAACAACCGAAAATTATGCCTTGTTACCTAGGCGAGGTCGTCAAACCAAGAATTGAAGAATTTGCAAGATTTTTATTCATTGAAGGAAAAACATGATTGTATCAATAATAAACTTGGAAAAGAGGGGGCATACATACAATTTGCCACCACTCTTTATAATCAACAAAGACACGAGGACCGAGAAAAAGTGGAAGGGTAACAAATGAGTCCCAGCCATATCTGGCAGAATGGTATGTTCTGGACCACTATGCTGATGTAAGGTCGAATTCTGACACAACTCCTGATAGTAGCCGTGATCATGCATAATATTTGCATTTTATTAATCATTATTTATGCATGATCCATGTTAAAATCGCTCTAAAAACCCATTTTTATTGTTAGTTCTGAGAAATTGCATTGAATTGAATTTTATCAGAAAATCGTATTTTTCAAAGCTTTCCCTGGATATATATATATTTTTTTAGTGTTTCTATTATAGTTAGAATGTTTTAATCATAGTTTAGTTTGCTTAGGTTTTTATTAGCTAATTTTTAATCAGTAGGAAGTTTGTTTGTTTGTTTTTAGACAATAAAACATGTTTTACTAAAATGGGTCTTTTGAAAAATATGGAAAAGTGTGGACTTGTTTTGAAATTTTTTCTTTTACCCTAATTTAGTATTATAAGTAGTCTTCTACAGCAAAAAAAGGGGCTCTCTCTCACGTTGGAATTCACGCAGCCCACTTTGAAGCTCTCTCTCTCTCTCTCTCTCTCTCTCTCTCTCTCTCTCTCTCTCTCTTTCTCCACCAGCCAGTTCGTAGTCTCTTCTATTTTTCCAGCACACAAAAAGGCAGCGTGTTGATTTCATGGGGAGAGACCACTCTCTTCGCAACCACTCCAGTCGGGCCACTCGGTAATCCTTTCTTCTGCTCCCCTCTCTTTTCACGTATTTGAGTTCAGTTCATTATTGTCTTTGCTGAAAAAGAAAAGAAAAAAAAAGATATATCATAGGTTCTGCATTTTTCTGAGACTCAGTATTGTGGTTAATTTTTTTGGTCCAGCGTTGTGTTTATTTTTGTTGGTTCAACGTTTTATATTTGTTTCCCTGTCAATGCATGTTAATCCAGTCAGTCGGTTCTGTGTGCATTATTTACTCACATCAGTGTTTTGTGTAGTTAATTAGCATTGTTGTTGGTTTCATATAGCATCGGCTCTTTAACATTCAGCATGTCATTTGCGTTCAATTTTAGTTTTTTTTTTTTTGAGTTTAAGTCTATTCAGTCTTAACGTTATTAGTTTGCCTGTTTTATTGATCAACATAGTTTAGTATCTTGCTTGTTTTGGTTTTGGTTAAATTCAACGTGAATGATAGTTTTGGTTAATTAGATTTATTTTCAGCAATAGATTCAGTTGTCAGTCATTAGCATGTTGGTATTGTGCATCTAATTCATTGTCCAGTCGGTCTGCATACAGTACTTCATTTTATTGTCAGTAGTGTCTTTTAGTTTCCCCATTGCATTCAGCATTTTTGTTAAGTTCAGCATCTTTCTATTTTAGACGCTGTGTTAAACATCGTTCAGCCACCACAACGTCATTGACGTTGTGTGTAGGTAGCTATGTGCAAGACAATAGGAGGTTGTGCGTGAACTCATGTCTAACTTAGTTGAGAGTCATGAATTAGGTAGGCTTTGATTAATTTAGTTACCTAGATTCTTTGGGTATTTTAATAGACGTTGTTCACAAAATTAATGTTAGTACCCAGTAGAGTTGTTTAGAATTCAGTAGTTATATAGTCTTTTGTAACTAATTATTCAATAAGGTAGTTAGATTAGTGGAGTCAATAGGTCAAGCTGATGTTTATAGAGGTTAGGTTATTGAATTGTTTGGTGCAACACTGTCTTTTGCTGTTACATAGTATAGTAATTTCTATTTAGATTAGATTCTGTTAAGAGTTAATATCTGGTTTTTATGTACTCCTAACTATTTTAGTCAAATTAACATTAACTCATTCTTGTTTTTACGTTTCTTCATTGTATTTAATTAGAGTAAATAGTAGGAGTCAGTTGCATCGTTCTTTTTAGTTTATCATTAGCTAAGTCAGTTTCATTGTCATTTCAGGTTTGTTTTAGATTAGTATTTTTAAAGTCCAGTACAACATTAGTTAGTTAGTTTGTAATTTGTCTTTTAGTATCATTTGTTTTGGTTAGTTCAATTCATTTTGTTAATTTTCAAGTATTAGATTATGTTAGGTTTTTCTCGTTCTGTTGTGTGTTGTTTGTGTTTCTTGCAGGGATGGGTGAACATGCGAGAGAAGCGATTTTGACCCTCAGAAAGGTCCTCAGAGAGCCCTCAGAGAAGAAAAAGTGCAAGAAAATATACATTACTTCAAGAAGGGACAAGAAGACTCGAAGCACTGAAGCCTTTCTTTTCTTTTTAGATTAGGGTTTTATTTTATTTTATTAATTGGGTCTGTAATAAAACCATTTATTTATTTTGTTTAAGCCCTCTGCGTAGGGCCGTACTCTCGTAGTTAATTATTTAATTAATTCTTTTTATTTTGGCAATAAAGAGTAGTTAGATTGTGTGTTTGAATACGAAGTATTTTCCGTTCCCTGAGATCGACCCGGACACCACCACTTGTGCGAGCCGGTTTTTATATTTTTGGTGTCTGACTTTCACTGGATTTTCATTAAAAATATTGTTTTAAAAAGGGTTTTCATAAAACTCACACCAAATTTTGGCGCCGTTGCCGGGGAACGGCGAAATACTAGTATTCACTGTATTGCCTTGCGTTTGTTCTCGTATTTTTAGGTTGTTAGTTTAATTCAGTTCTTTAATTAGGATTGTTTATTTTGCTTTTTGCATTTAGGCTTAGAACCACGTGTGTGCATACCGTAGAGACAAGCTTACTTTTCTGCACAGCTCACCCATTAGGATCCCCTTAGAAGTGACTGTGTACGATTGGTACCGTGCACATAGATTTCATTTTCATAAATTCTCTACTGAGTGCAACTGCGTGGTGCTTGTTATTTCTTGTTTTCAGTAATTGTTTTTGTTACTCGTTTTGTGGTTTGTGTGGTTTGGCCGCTAGCGCGTTAGTTAGGTAGAAAACCCCAATTTAGGACGGTTGCTGCACCGGTCTACCCTTTGGTGCATGCACGGGCGACGTTCGCTTGAACCTGAGCTTGCCGAATTTGTTGAGGATCCCAAATCTTTCTTTAGGAGAGCCCATCAATCCAGCCCCATGGCTGAAGATCAGCAGTTAATCCATCCTCTTAGGGAGTGCTTCATGCCCAACACATACACTCCTGCCTCCTGCATCACAAGACCTGATGTGGGAGCGAACCATTTTGAAATCAAGGCCAGTGTCATCCAGATGTTACCCTCCTTTTATGGCCTTAGCAACGAAGACCCATACCGTCATCTCGACGAATTTCTCGAGATCTGCTCTACGGTGCGAATCAACAATTTTGGAGATGACGCGTTAAGGTTGACGTTATTCCCCTTCTCCCTTAAGGATAAAGCCAAGCATTGGCTGAAGGCCCTCGATACAGTTCAAATTACCACTTGGGAACATATGCAAAGGGAGTTTTTAAAGAAATACTTCCCAATTGGTAAGACGAACCAGTATCGAAAAGCCATCACTAGCTTTTCACAGATCGAGGGAGAAATGTTTCATGAAACGTGGGAGAGGATGAAAGATCTTCTTCGCAAGTGTCCCCACCACCAGGTGCCCCGCTGGCAACTGGTGCAATATTTTTATGATGGTCTCACTGAGAAGAACCGTCAAATGGTTGACGCTGCCTGTGGGGGCACTTTTATGCTCAAAAGTGAAGATGAAGCATGGGCCCTTTTTGAGACCTTAAGCGAGAACTTCATGCACCATGCTTCTGCTTCACGATTTGAGAGGGCCACACCTGTGCAAGATGGCGCGAAGAAGGCTGGTATATTCGAGATAGGGACGCACCTTGAGTTGCAAAACAAGGTCGACCAACTGTCTCAGAAATTAGATCAGTTGTTGTCGGGTCCTTCTCCAGTCCTACAGGTGTGTGCGTTGTGTGCTAGCCCTGCACACCATGTTGTTGATTGCCCCGTTGCGCCACAGTACCCTGAGTTTGTCCAGGAGCAAGCTCAGATGGCGCAGAGTTTCGCTAGGCCCGCACCCAATCCATATTCCAGTACATATAACCCGGGCTGGCGGAACCATCCTAATTTTTCATGGAGAAATCCACAAGCCCAACCTCTCAACCCTTCCCAAAGACAACCCAGGCAAGGCGGTTATGCGCCTGGATTTCAGAGAACTAGCTACCCTTCAGCTCAGCCTACTTATAATCAACCCCAGTCTCAGGAGCCTTCATCCAGCCAGTCCTTTGAGGACAAGATGCTGCAAGCCTTCTCGGATATCAAGGCAAATCTGAGCTCCCATACACATTCTATTGCGAAGCTTGAGACGCAGATGGGACAACTCGCCGAGGCGCTTAGCAGGCGAAGTGAGGGGGCTTTACCTAGCCAACCGGTGGTGAACCCTAGGGGTAAGGAACCGATGCATGACTTGCACATGACATATGCCCATCAAGAGCAAGCTCAAGCGGTAATAACCCTTAGGAATGGGAAGCAATACCAGGCGAGGGAGGCTGCAGAAGAAAGAGAGAGAACGAGTGAGAAGCAGCCTGTCCCTACCATCCCACCTCAGGAAAGCGAAAGGGCTCTACCAACTGAGCCTTCAAAGTCCTATACTCCCAAAGCCCCCTTTCCTGAGGCGCTAGAGAGACCGAAGTCATTAGGAAAGCATGGAGTGAACATGCAGGAGATGCTTGAGATATTCAAGCACGTCCAGATAAACCTCCCCTTGCTTGATGCCATTCAACAAGTCCCTGCATACGCAAAGTTTCTAAAGGAGCTTTGTACGCAGAAAAGAAAGTTGAAGTCACAAGTGCCGAAAAAGATATACTTGACTGAGCAGGTGAGTGCGGTGCTGCAACACCAAACCCCACCAAAGCTTAAGGACCCAGGGACTCCAATTATTTCGTGTGTCATAGGAGACATCACTGTCGAGCGTGCATTGCTCGACCTTGGGGCAAGTGTCAATATCTTGCCGGGTTTCTTTTATGACAAATTTGGATTAAAGGAGATGAAGCCAACACCTATGACCCTGCAGCTTGCAGATAGATCAATCAAGGTCCCGCGAGGGATTTTGGAAGATGTTTTAGTCAAGGTAGAGGACTTCTACTTCCTTGTCGACTTCATCATTTTAGATATGGAGGGAGTTAATGATATGCGACAGACCCCCATTATTCTTGGACGCCCCTTTCTGGCCACTGCCAATGCGTGCATTAATTGCCGCACAGGTGCGATGGATGTCTCATTTGGCAACAGGAAGATGAGGCTGAACATTTTTCATGCGGCGATGGGACCTGCCGGCGATGAGGCTTCTTTCGAGGTCGACTTCATTCAGGACCTGGTAGAAGCAGAGCATACCTGGTTATTGAGTGAACCACCTCAGGAGGAGGTTGATGAATCACTCGAAGAAGATTTCCATGGGTCAATAGAGAGTCAGACGGGTGAGCTGAGTTGGACCTGGCACTTCGAGCCGCTTCCTGAATTGGCAGAAAAGCCATCCCGACCATCCATAGAGAGTCCGCCTGAGCTTGAGTTGAAGCCCTTACCGGCCACACTCAAGTATGCCTTCCTAGGCAAGGACCAGACTCTCCCCGTCATTATTTGTACAGACCTGACTGACACACAGGAGTGTCAGCTTTTACAAGTCTTGCACGAGCATAAAGAGGCGATTGGATGGTCGGTGGCAGATCTGAAGGGGATAGACCCCTCCTTTTGCATGCATCGGATTATCATGGATGAGGGGGCTAAACCCTCAAGAGAGGCGCAAATGAGACTAAATCCCCATATGAAGGAGGTGGTAAAGAAGGAGGTAGTCAAATGGTTGGATGCTGGGATCATTTATCCCATCTCTGACAGCCAGTGGGTGAGCCCTACCCAGGTTGTCCCCAAGAAGTCTGGGCTCACTGTAGAGATGAATGAAAAAGGAGAGAGTGTCCCTATGAGAACTACCACGGGATGGCGAGTATGCATAGATTATAAAAAGTTGAACAGTGCCACTAGGAAGGATCACTTCCCTCTGCCGTTCATCGACTAGATCTTGAAGAAACTCGCAGGTCAACAGTATTTTTGTTTCCTGGATGGTTATTCAGGATACAATCAGGTGGTCGTTCATCCCGAGGACCAGGAGAAAACGACGTTCACCTGTCCATATGGCACTTTTGCTTATAGGAGAATGTTGTTTGGGCTCTGCAATGCCCCGGCAACATTTCAGCGGTGCATGATGGCGATCTTCTCACATATGATGGATGATGTCCTTGAGATCTTCATGGACGATTTCTCGGTCTATGGCTCTTCATTTGACGATTGTCTCCAAAAGTTATCGCATGTGCTTCAGCGTTGTAGGGAGACAAATCTGGTTCTTAGTTGGGAAAAGAGTCATTTCATGGTGAGACAAGGGATTGTTCTTGGACATATTGTGTCTGAGAAAGGGATCGAGGTTGATAAGGCCAAAGTGGAGACCATTGCAAAATTAGCTCCACCAACCTCTGTGCGGCAGGTGCGATCATTTCTAGGGCACGCAGGTTTTTATAGAAGGTTCATTAAGGACTTTAGCCAGATTTCTCGACCGTTGTGCAACCTGCTAACAAAAGATCAACCGTTTGTGTTTGATGATGCCTGTCTGAAGGCATTCTTGGCCCTGAAGGAGGCTCTGACTACTGCTCCTATTCTTCGATCTCCGGAGTGGTCCGTGCCATTTGAGATTATGTGTGACGCGTCAGATTACGCGGTTGGAGCGATTCTCGGTCAGAAGATTGAGCGACGATCTCATGTGATTTATTATGCTAGTAGGACCCTCTCTGATGCACAAATGCATTATACCACCACAGAGAAGGAATTACTAGCCGTAGTTTTTGCTCTTGAGAAGTTTCGCTCATATTTGTTAGGCTCCAAGGTCATCATTTACTCGGATCATGCAGCATTGCGATATTTGATGAGTAAAAAGGATGCCAAACCACGTCTCATTCGATGGATCCTTCTGTTACAAGAATTTGATCTCGAGATTCGAGATAAGAGTGGATGTGAGAATCTTGTAGCAGATCATTTATCCAGACTGACAGTGGAGACATCCACTGATCAGGGGCAGATTGATGATTCATTTCCGGATGAGCAGCTCTTTCATGTCAAGCATCTGCCTTGGTTCGCGCATATCATCAACTTTTTGGTGACTGGAGAGTACCCTTCGCACTGGAACCGCAATGAGAGAGATCGATTTTTCTCGCAGGTAAAGCACTATTTTTGGGAGGAACCAGAATTGTTTCGATTATGCCCGGATCAGATGATTCGGAGGTGTGTTCCTGAAAAGGAGTATGACTCCATTCCATCATTCTGTCATTCCTTGGCTTGTGAAGGTCATTTTTCTAGTCGAAAGACAGCCGCAAAGGTCCTCCAGTCAGGATTTTGGTGGCCGACATTGCATAGAGATGCTCACGATTTTTGTAGGAGGTGCTTGCGCTGTCAGCAGACGGGACGCATCGCCAAGCGTGATATGATGCCCCTCCTTCCTATTTTGATTGTTGAGATTTTTGATGTGTGGGGCATTGATTTTATGGGTCCTTTCCTGCCTTCGTTCGGATTTATTTATATTCTAGTGGCGGTTGATTACGTCTCCAAATGGGTCGAGGCCGTGGCCACCCGAACCAATGATCATAAGGAGGTGCTCCGATTTATCAAGCACAACATTTTTAGTCGGTTCGGAGTCCCTAGAGCGATCATTAGTGATGGTGGTACGCACTTTCGTAATGTACAAGTAGCTTCCTTACTTAGGAAATACTCGGTACATCATCGGATTGCCACACCGTACCACCCACAGACTAGTGGCCAAGTCGAGGTCTCCAATAGGGAGATCAAGCGGATTCTTGAAAAAACAGTCCAGCCAGACCGCAAGGACTGGTCTCAGCGCCTCGAAGATGCCTTTTGGGCCTATAGGACTGCTTTCAAGACTCCGATTGGCATGTCCCCATATCGATTGGTTTTTGGGAAACCATGCCACCTTCCTGTTGAATTGGAGCATAGGGCATATTGGGCTATCAAGAAATTCAATTTTGATATGGTCCAAGCTGGAGCTGAGAGGAAGTTGCAGTTGAGTGAGCTTGAGGAGTTGCGCAATGAAGCCTACGAGAGTGCCAAAATATACAAGGCTCGAACCAAGCATTTCCATGATCAACATATTGTGAGGAAGCAGTTAGAGCCTGGTCAAAAGGTGTGGCTTTATCATTCACGTCTCCATCTTTTTCCAGGGAAGCTGAAGTCCAGATGGGATGGACCATTCATAGTCCAAAGAGTTTTTCCACATGGAGCGGTAGATCTTTTGGACCCTCGAACGGGTAGCATTTTCAAAGTTAATGGGCAGCGACTGAAGCCCTACATTTCTGATATGGTGGTGCAGCAAGACATTGAGGCTATTAACCTCGTGGATGCATGAGGGGGAGCACAGGTTTGTATGTTGTATTTTTAGTAGGATCTAGTAAATATCATAGATGGTTTTTCGTTATTTTGCTTTGATTTCTTGTATCTCATGAGTGTTTTGTTAGATCAGGTATGCATTCTTGTGTAATCGTAGGACATGCATTCATATGTCATCTCAAGTGACTTCTGCTCTTTTCTCCCAATTATTTTGTTCTCAAGTGCAGCCTCTTAGTTTCATACAAGCATGGGGGAGTGCCACTGAGGACAATGTCATTCAAGCATGGGGGAGGGTGTAGTTTGCACACCTAAACTTTTCATGTCTTTGTACTTGCATTTTTTATGTCAACTCATTAAAATTAGGCTTTTAGGGAACGAGTTTGAACTTATATGACTGCTTTGCAACATCTAATATTTTTAGAGAATTTTTAAGCCCCACGAAAAACTTTTTCTAACACGAATCTAGAAAACCATGGTTGTTTATGTGGATTTCAAAGAAATGATTATGGATGCATGTTACAGTTTATTTTGAATCACAAGTATGAATATGCACAGTTTTATTTTTGAAAACTAAGCAAATGAACAACGTTGCAAAAGAGCTCAAAAAGTGAAACGAGCATACGTTTAGTTGTTTGATATCTTCGTACTCCCTAGTAGCTGGGCTTAGACACAAGTTAAAGTGTTTGAGTCCATGTTGAAAAGGATAACGAAGGAAGTCAATTCTTTGTCTACGTTAATATCTGTGGCCTATTTTGTTCGAGCAAGTAGAGTCTGAGGGGTGTTTACACCTGGTGCCCTAAAGCCATCTGGTTTCGGAGTCATCGGCCCAAAAGCTCGTTACATGGACTTTATAGAGAGCCTAATAGATATTGACATTGCACATGACAGAGAAGTAGACTATACGTAAACTATAGAAAATTGAAGGTATAGTGACTCGAGCAATTAAGTCTGAGGGATACTTTGTATCTGGTGCCCTAAGGTCGTCTGGCCTGGGAGTCACTGACCCAAAGCTCGCTACACGGGTCACAAAAACTGGAAATTGGGTATAGTGCTCAGAAAAAAAAATTTGATTGAAAAATGTGGAAAATTGAAAATCAAGAAAGAGAAAAGAGCGTAAAAGAGAAAAGTTCATTGCTTAAAAGCAAATATTGAGAAAACCTGTGCAGAACACATATGAGTGAGGATAAGTAAATAATGATATGTATGTATTTGAATTTCTAAGGATGAAACATAAATGATTATGCTATTTAGAAAAGTGAAAGAAAATATTTTATTCTGTGGTGGAAAGTAGCAGACTCTAATCCTGTTTTGATGATGCAATGGCATGAAATATTTGTGGAAACGAACTCCTTAACTGCCTAATGCTTTGTGTTTTAAAATTCTTATGCATACTTGACACAGATGTTTGTGGGTAGCATCACTGCAAACCCTCACGAGACCTTACTCGTCCACTGGGGTAACTCAGGGTTTGAAAGGGCTTGTTGCATATGCTAAATGCAACCGTGATTCCTACGAAAGTGAGTTAGGTATTTATTGTGTGTCTAGTTTAGTATTTTTGTTTTTGCTTCAGTTTGCTCGAGGACTAGCAAACGATAAGCATGGGGGTATTTGATCATGCATAATATTTGCATTTTATTAATCATTATTTATGCATGATTCGTGTTAAAATCGCTCTAAAAACCCATTTTTATTGTTAGTTTTGAGAAATTGCATTGAATTGAATTTTATCAGAAAATCGTATTTTTCAAAGCTTTCTCTGGATATATATATATTTTTTTTAGTGTTTCTATTATAGTTAGAATGTTTTAATCATAGTTTAGTTTGCTTAGGTTTTTATTAGCTAATTTTTAATCAGTAGGAAGTTTGTTTGTTTGTTTTTAGACAATAAAACATGTTTTACTAAAATGGGTCTTTTGAAAAATATGGAAAAGTGTGGACTTGTTTTGAAATTTTTTCTTTTACCCTAATTTAGTATTATAAGTAGTCTTCTACAGCAAAAAAAGGGGCTCTCTCTCACGTTGGAATTCACGCAGCCCACTTTGAAGCTCTCTCTCTCTCTCTCTCTCTCTCTTTCTCCACCAGCCAGTTCGTAGTCTCTTCTATTTTTCCAGCACACAAAAAGGCAGCGTGTTGATTTCATGGGGAGAGACCACTCTCTTCGCAACCACTCCAGTCGGTCCACTCGGTAATCCTTTCTTCTGCTCCCCTCTCTTTTCACGTATTTGAGTTCAGTTCATTATTGTCTTTGCTGAAAAAGAAAAGAAAAGAAAAGATATATCATAGGTTCTGCATTTTTCTGAGACTCAGTATTGTGGTTAATTTTTTTGGTCCAGCATTGTGTTTATTTTTGTTGGTTCAACGTTTTATATTTGTTTCCCTGTCAATGCATGTTAATCCAGTCAGTCGGTTCTGTGTGCATTATTTACTCACATCAGCGTTTTATGTAGTTAATTAGCATTGTTGTTGGTTTCATATAGCATCGGCTCTTTAACATTCAGCATGTCATTTGCGTTCAATTTTAGTTTTTTTTTTTGAGTTTAAGTCTATTCAGTCTTAACGTTATTAGTTTGCCTGTTTTATTGATCAACATAGTTTAGTATCTTGCTTGTTTTGGTTTTGGTTAAATTCAACGTGAATGATAGTTTTGGTTAATTAGATTTATTTTCAGCAATAGATTCAGTTGTCAGTCATTAGCGTGTTGGTATTGTGCATCTAATTCATTGTCCAGTCGGTCTGCATACAATACTTCATTTTATTGTCAGTAGTGTCTTTTAGTTTCCCCATTGCATTCAGCATTCTTGTTAAGTTCAGCATCTTTCTATTTTAGACGTTGTGTTAAACATCGTTCAGCCACCACAACGTCATTGACGTTGTGTGTAGGTAGCTATGTGCAAGACAAATTTTATAACTACCATCATCATTTGAATTAATTCTTTCATACCCAGTCAGATTTATCTAACTGGGGCATTTTTATGGTTCAAATTTGGTATGTTTTCTTTGCCACTAAGCTCGGCTTTCAACCGGCTTAGCAGCAAAGAGGGGCATCTGTAAACACCCCAAATTTTCACCCTCATCCAGTGTTTGTATATTTCATGTGTCATTGCATATCATTGCATGCATTCGACATACCATTTCATTGCATTGCATAGCATTGCATGTCATCCCATCTCATTTTTGAGATCCAGCACTCCTGTTTTTAAAACATTCAATCCAGATTTGAGTTTTAAAACATTTCTTTCAAAAACAATTTTAAAACCTGGGTTTTTATTCAACATTCTCTCATTTTCCAACCCCCGGGACCTTATATTTTGAAATACTTTCTTAGAAAACGATCTGGATTCATTTCAAACTCAATTTCAATTGATTTTAATTCTCAGATGAGGCCCATTTAGGTGGTGTCGCTTCTGAATTCCTTCACTTATCAAAAATCTTAGAGTCCTAATTGGATCAGGACTCTTTTTCCAGAGTCTTAGTCGGATCAAAACTCTACTTTTCACTACCTTTTTACCGATTTTTGGAGAAAACCTTTAAAACCTTCTATTTTGGCTAAAGTTTCAGAGTCCTAGTTGAATCAGGACTCTTCTTCAAGAGTTCAGTCGGATCAGGACTCTTCTTCAGAGTTTTAATAGGATTAGAATTCTAATCTTTTGCAGCTATTTTATCTATTTTTAATCAAATCTTTCAAAAAGAGTCAGAAACTCAGAGTTTTAGTCAAAACAGGACTCTGTTCAGAGAGTCCTAGTTGGATCCGGACTCTGATCCTGATTTCAATTTTGAGAAAATCTTTCAAAAATCTTTCCATTTATCAAATTTGTTACACTTTTATCATAGAATTTCAAAATTCTAAGGTTTTATCTCAGAGTCCTGATTAAATCAGGACTCTACCCCAGAGTCCTGATCGAAGTAGGACTCTATCCAAAATTGATTTTCTCACTTCATTTTCACTAGTTTTCAAAAAGCTTTGCTTAAATTTCATCATTTGCTTATCAGAAAACTAAAATTCTTAGAGTTTTGATCGAATCAGGACTCTTTCTTAGAGTCCTAATCAGATCAGGACTCTGAACCAAAATTCAATTTCATCCTGTTTTTAACTGTTTTTCAAAATTCTCTCATTTGATTTCTCAAAAAATCTAAAAATTAAAAGTCCTAGTTCAATCAGGACTCTGTCCTTAGAGTCTCAGTTGAATCAGAACTCTCTTTTATTTCAATATTCGTTATTGTTTTCACCGTTTTGACAAGTTCTTTCATTTGTTTTTCAGAAAATACCAAAAAAATCTAGAGTTTCAATCCGATCAGGACTCTGTCCCGGAGTCCTAGTCCAGTCAGGAGTCTGTTTTGAAGTCTGTTTAATTTCCATTTTAAATCTTCTGTGTTTGTTTTCAAAAATTAGGTCATTTGGTAGAGTCCAATTAATCCAGGACTCTATTTCAGAGTCCTGATCGAGTTAGGAGTCTAACCCTGACAATATTTTCTGACTTGTTTCACCATTTTAGATGAAATCTTTTCAAAAATTCCTTCATTTGGCTTTTAAAATCCAAAATCTCAGAGTCCTAAGAGCTCAGGACTCTAACTCGGAGTTCCAGTTTGCTTGATACCCTATTTTCAAAGATCTTGAATTTCAAATACTGATTTTAACCCCTTTTCAAAGCCATTTTCAGTGGTTATTTCAAAATTCTTCAAAACTCGATGTGGGCCCACTCAGTTGGTACCATATCCAGAGGAGTTCTGACTTGGTTAGAACCCTATGCTATTTCAAAAATTCTAATTTTAAGTTTACTTTTGAAAATATTTTGAAAACTCCTTCAATTTCAAGTTTTAAAATCGCTTTTTGAAAAACTCAAGTAGGGCCCACTCGGGGTGGCGCTATATTCGAGTAAGTCAGGGCTAGACTAGGGTTAGTCAGTGTCTTGGTTAGTGTTAGGGGTTTAGAAGAGTTAATATCATTTTGAAAACCCATTTTGAAGTTTAGTTTTTAAAACTAGTGTTTTTAAAGGTTTTAAAAAAAAACAAATGTGGAAGATGTCAAGTGGCATCACATTTGGGGGTTTTCTAGGTTTAGTTAGGGGCTAATTAGGGATTAATTAGAGTCCCACCTAGGCTATAATTCTCCAAAAAATCGTTGCCCTTAGTGGATTTATTAGAAAGAGTCCTGAAAAAATGAAAAACCTCTTAATTAACCCTAATTAAGTGACTTTTTGAAAAACTATAAAAAGGGACCTAAGAGGGGTCAAAAAGGAGCTCTTTTTCTCTAAAATTTTTGTGGCTTCTCTCTCCTCTCCAGCACCTCTACCTTCCTCCATTGCAGCTGCAACCCCAAGGTGAGTTATTTAATATTATTTTATTAGTTTTTTATTAGTTTTCAATAGATTTCACCATGGAAACTCTTGTGTTCATGGATTTAACCATGGATTTCATCCAAGAACCCCGAAATCAATTCAAGAAGATGATCTAACTTTAATCCATTCTGTTTTTCATGATTTTAATCCATTAGAATCGTTTATTGTATTATTTTTTATATTATTAACCGATAAAACATGTGATTTACCCTTTTAATGGGTTAAATCCATGCTTTTAATGGTAACATCAAAATCCAGCCATTGATTCCCTGTATTTTATTTATTTATTTGTTTATTCATGTTTGTTTTACGTTCTATAGCATAAAAATAATTTTTATTTACTGTTTTATGGTTTATTTTATTGTTTTCATTAGTTAATGCATATTTTCTCAAGTTTCTTAGATTTCTGTGTGTTTTTTAGTTTAGAACAGAAACGAGCATGCTGTTTCGGATTGAAATATGTGCTGTTAATTTCTGATTTTTTTATATGTGATGCATGCATATGTTATTGATCTACTGTAAAAAAATCAGAGTTTTTGGACTTCGGAAACCTTATCAGAAAAATCAGACATCAAATCGGGTTTTTAAAACTTTAAAATCGTTGTTAAAATCAAGAGGGTAACTTACTGTGATGATATTTTTCTCATCTTATATCCAATTTTAGATCTGTAAAGTGCCATGGATTCATGTTGATTAGATCTGTCTACTGTGAAATTTTCAGCATTTTTTATTACTGTTTAGTATTTTTACTTTGTAGGAGACTCTGATTTTCAATTTAAAACTCGTTAGGGTTTACCAAAACCCTAATCAGAATTGTGTTGTTTATAAATCCCAAACTACAGATTCGATTCATGATCTGTAAAAAATGAGTATTGTTATTTTTCTGTCAACTATTTACTGTTAAAATCTCATATATTTTGAATGAGTTCTGCTATTTATCCCGGAATATTCAATTGAAAGTATCAGTCAGGACCAAAGTTAAAATCAATATATTCAAGTCCGGATTGTCGGATGGGTATCTCCCTGGTTTTAAAAGCTTTTTCAAATCTGTAAATAAGAAAAGTTCTGTTTTCATGTCTATTTGTTCTTTGTAAAATTTCATAGATTTCCATGGAGGTTTGACCCCTGGTTAGGGTCTTGGACTGAGACTGGTTGGTGAGCTAGGTCAAAAATAGCATATTTTTAGGGTTTGATGCTATTTTCGGATTAACTTAATGCCAAAAAAATATTTTTATAATTCTAATTTGATATTAGGGTTATAACAAGTGCAGGTACCAATTTTGAGGATTTTTAGAATCCGTTTTATGTTTGAATGGCTTGAATTGCAAAACAGGGTACCCGAAGAATTCCAAAACACTGCAAAAATCACAAAATTTGTGATATTCTTGGATTTTCGTGCATAAGAATATATTTTTAGGGTTTAATCATATTTATAATCCTATTAGGATACTTTAGGTTAAATTTGATGTTCATTTGATTTCATTTAGTGCATAAAACCTAAGTTTTACCAAAATATTTTCTAAAAACCCTGATTTCAAGGCCATAGTCTTGCTATCAGGGGAAATTTGGTCATTTGACCTAAATATCGAAATCCCTAACCCTAATTTTCATAATTTTAATCATGTCACATCATATTTAGTTTGATTTATCTTTATTCATATTTCAAAACTTGCATTTACCAAATATCTTTCTAAAAACCCTAATTTCAAGACCATAGTCTTGTTATTAGGGGTATTTTGGTCATTTTGACCCCAATTTCGAAATTTCATATCTTATCTTCCTTATTTATTCAATTTTATTTCATACTTTATCAATTTTGATTTAAGGGAATCATGGAAAAGGCTTATATCTAGCAAAATCCAGTAATTTCTAGATATTACTAGATAAACCTAGAAAAGCCAACATATTTTCATTAACCAAGTTTTCTAGTTTTGCAGGTACATTGAAGACTTTATTTTTCATGTATTTAAATTTTAATAGTGATGTAAACTAAATTAAACTTTGGAATAAGAATTTACATTTCCTCTTAGCTTAGGCAACATTGCATATAGTTTATTTTTTTTAAATAATGTTAATGTGTGATGGATGATGATTCATGCATATTCAAACTCACTATGGTCTACACGAATGGCACATACACTAGCTTTTATGAAGTTTATAAACTTGGTGGAATTCGTATTTATGGCCATAGTCAGAATATGAAGGATATCCAGATTTATGATCTTCACATTAGCCACATTCAGCCTACACTCTTAGGCTAACTTCAAAATGCACTGCATTTCTCAAAATATAAAAAGTTTTTCCCAATTCCTCAAAATCATATTCATTCATTTCATGAATTTTCCAATTCCAATTCCAATTCAAATTCCAAGTCAAAGGAATCAAATTCTTCAAAATTTCCTAAGTCTTATTCAAAATCGATTTTCTCAAAACTCTAAGTTTTCAAATGATATTTCAAGTATTTCCCAAGTTCCAAATTCAATTTTCTAAGTTATATTTTCAATTTCAAAGTTTGAATTCAAAAAAATCGAGTTTTTCAAAGTTATTTCACATTTCTCAAAATCGATTTTCACAAAAATCTCTTGAATACTTCATAAATCGATTTTCACTTTCTCAAATACAGTATCTCAATGATGATTCATGATTTTCAAAGAGTTTATTTTCCAAATATTTTCCAATCTTTGAAGCAAACATCATGTTTTCAAATATGCATTTTCAGAAATTCATAGCACATGCCTGATTCTATGTGCATTTAGAAATTAGAATATGGTTTAGACAAGTTTAATAGAGCAGAGTATAAGATTGATCCTTGGCTCGATTACCCCTGTTAAAGGTGGCAGAAACGGTCGAACCTCGTACCAACAGGCGAGTCCCATTCTTCGGAATTATCCCGCATTTTAAAACGGAGGCGAGTTATTTTCAAAAACTTTTCAAAGGTCAGTTTGACTCACAAAAAAGTTTAAAAATTTTGCGATGATAACAGGTTTGGCGACCGTGATGGGACCTGTCTTCGTCTGATCAATTTAATGCTCTACTTAGTTCAAGTTGTCAAAATCGATTTCCATGGAATGTCAGCTTTTACTTTATAATGTCATGTGAACCTAGGAGCCTAGACCTGAACCCAACTGATATGGAATGCATATAGACTAGGTATGGTTTGGTAGGACCATATTGAGGAGAATTATTCATGCTCACATAGACTTAGGTCTAATACAACACTCCTCAATTTTGGAATTGTATGAAAACAATGTTTGCTTCTTCAATTTTTTTTAAAAAACTATCTCCTTAGGACTTAGAGCCTTCTATTTGCTTGCATGTATTCATGTTTTCAAAAAACCACCCCCACCTATATTGTCCCGGTCTTCACGTTGCTGGACTCTCTTCCAGAACCATAGTTCGGGACAGAGCCTCACAACTGGGCCACCTATTTGGGTGAAAACCCCCCTGCCACGTACCAAGGGCCATAGTCCAACGTATATCGGCAGGTGCTCAAGGATGTTGGAAAACTTGAACCTAGAATCAGAGAAATTGATTTTATGCCACGTACATTGAGCCTTGGCTTGAGTATATAGGCATAACTGGATTGGATACAGATGATCTGAGCCTTAGAGTTAGGATTAAGGTCCTACAGCCATTTCAAAATTTGTACATCTACAGTCAGCTTTTAGGGAATGTTGTATGTGCATACTTGTTTGTGCAGAATGTGTTATAATCATGTCCTTTTTATTTTTCATATTTTCCCAATTTTCTAAAAAATACTGGACAATTTTTTCAAAAATCCCCAATCCATGTCCATGTACTGTCCATGTTTTAAACCCTGGACGATTTTCAAAATACTTCATTTTATGAAGTACTTCCTTATATTTCATTAAACCTTGGACGATTTTCATAAAATTCCTCCATTTTCCTCAAAAGTCCAGGTGATTTCCCATCTTTCCTGTCTTCTAGATCTCGAATTTCCTGCTTTATTTTTATCCTGCCTGCATTTTCCTCGAATTTCCTGTATTTTCCCAAGTCTCATTCCAAATTTCCATGTTTTCGAGTCTGAAGGCATCCAGTCATCTTGATTCAGTCTTCCCTGAGGGTCACATCTCCTACGAGGTGCGACAAAGTCTTCCCGAACATCGAGTCCTCAGCACCGGATCCTTCTTTCCCCGGTGGTATTATTCATGGCTCAAAAACTTCTATCGTATGTTTCCGGACCATTTGGACGATTGTGGGTTAGAACTGGCGTCCGCAGTGGGAAAGCAGACAGTCAACGACAACTTGATCCATGCACTAGCAGAACGGTGGAATCCAAGCACTTCTACCTTCTGGTTCCCGTGGGGCGAGATGACAGTACTGATAGATGAATTTTCAGAGATTATGGGATTGCCCGAGCCAGCCGGTTAGCCTGGAGATCCATTGGAGAAACAGTTTTTGATCAATGTCAAGGGTCTGGACCCTAAAGATGCCTTAGCTCGCATGACGGGACGCAAGTCTTGGCCTTTGATTGAAGAAGATGGAAATGAATATGTGGACCTGCTCGAAATCTACAAACAGTATGGAACATTTGCAGAGGTCAGCTCATTGTCCAAGACAGCTCGAGAGAGAATCCAGCACGCGATGGTTCTGTGCACGGTGGGATTAGCCTTCTTTCCTGATGGGCGGAATTATATAGATATCAGAATAGTTCAGCTTCTAAGGAGATGGGGAAGTCGACAGACCAGCCACCTCTCCATAGCCATGGCCGCACTCACTTTTTTATACCGAGGGTTGACCTGTTTCACACTCGGAGAGTCGATCCTAGTCGAAGGGTGCACCTATGCCTTACAGTCTTGGTTCTTCCGGCATGTGCCAGTCCCAGCCAGTTCTTTCAGATACAATGGTGAAAAGCTTCTGCCAGTTGCGCGATACCGATTCTTGATCGACAACCTTCAGGAGGAAGAAGTCGTATGGGACTACTTTGATCGTCAGAAATCACCTCCCAGATATACTTACGCTTATGGCAAGCGGTTCAGGCTACTCGGCCCCTTCTTCTGCGCGTACTACCATCCAGAGCGGTGTGTCAGTCAGTTCTCTCAGAGACAGAAGCGCGTAGAGATTCGTCCACTATCAGGGGTCTTGCCAGAGTTCGATCTCTCATCGGATCAGTGGTCCGGAGCATACCATTCTGCCAGACATGGCTGGGATTCCTTTGTCAATCTTAATATTTTCCTGGCCCTCGAGTGTCTTCTGATTATCCGGAGTGGTGGAAAACTGTCTGTCCCCCTCCCTTTTGTCAAGTGTATTATTAAAATCATATTCCTTTAATCTTCATTTCATCTTGGTTTGACGACCTCGCCTAGGTAACAAGGCATATTTCCAGTTGTTTATTTTGCAAAGAATAACAGCGCAATTGTCGTAATTCCAGCGATGACTCAATCCCTAGTAATGGGATATTATTTCAATTATCTACCAAAATTCTCAACAAATATTTTCCTTCAACCAAATTTCCTTCAAAAGCCTAATCATCAGTTCTACCTTGCAGAGAGCATCAGTAACATTCAGGAGAGCATTTGTGATACTCGATGGGTCAGACAAGGTCCGAAAAGAAAACCTCATCAGTTGAAGGCGTTGCATACTCAGTCACTTCAGAAGAGGAAATGGACTCACCCCGATCAGTCAGAAGTCAAGGTCAGCAAGCAGAGGATGATGTTGATCCTCAGATATATGCTATGTTCAAAGAGATGATGACCAAAATGTTGACAGAACAAGCTGAAGCTAGTACAGAAAAGATCCAGGTCAAGCAGAGGGCAAAAGGCCGGTCAGCCAAGAAAGTTTTAAAATTATCCAAGAAATATATCCAACACGAGGATGCATCTGATGAATCAGAATCAGTAGATGGCACTGATGAAGAGTATGAAGTCTGGCAAGCACTTCAAAGATCCCCTCATAGGCAAGGGATAACCTATAAATGGAAAAATCAAACAATGGATCCAGTCCGAATACAGCTGAAGGAAATGGCCAAGATGATTAAAGATTTGCAAGCTCATGACAAGGGAAAGAAGGTCTTCAGGAACAAAGATTTCCATGATGGCATCACCTCCGTCAGGAATAATCAAGATGCAGAAAAGAAGACAAAACTCATCTTCTTCGTTGATGCCAATCGCAGTGATTGCAAAAATAACAAGGGCAATCATACAAGTCAGAAAGAGAAATCTTTAAAGCAGAGTGAAAAATTGAGTCAACAGAAAGAGAAGAAAAAGCATGACAGTTGGGGTTACGATCGCGAATTCACTCCTCTAGATCAGCCCCTTGAAGAGGTCCTTGAATACATGCTGAGCAAAGGAATGGTTAAGCTTCCAAGAATTGCTAATCCTCTGGTCGCCCTAGGGAAATGGAAAGACCGCTTCTGCAAATTCCACCAAACAACGGGGCACGATATTGAACATTGTTTCATCTTTAAGAATATCGTCCAAGATTATATCGACAAGAATTTCTTTGTTAACGGTAAGAAAGAATACCAGTCGACTGTCTTTGCCAAGTCTCAGCAGAAATCAAGCACTCGGCAAGAGGTATAACATGATGATCGAAATCAGGACCGCAAGATGGCCCCTTTGGATCAAATATTTGAAAGCTTTTTGGAATACATGCTCGCGAAAGATACAGTAAGATCTCCGAAGGCTCACTTCACTCTTTCTGCCAATGATAGCAAAAGCAATAAGAAGAATCATGATCACTATTCAGAGGGATCCAAGGGCCAAAAAGGAAAGTTCTCCAACAATGATAAGCCTCTTCAATCTAGTCCTCAGCATAAAGAGAAAGATCAAGAGAAGCCAAAGCGCAAGGATTGGAGTACGGATCGAAAGTTCACCCCTTTGGACCAGACACTAGAGAGTTTTAGAATACATGCTCGCGAAAGATATGATCCGTTTATCTAAAGCAACTGATCCCGCAACAATCATGGGCAGATTCAAAGAAAGATTTTGCAAACTTCATCGGGCAGTAGGGCATGACACTGCGAATTGTTTCGTCCTGAAAAATATCATTCAAGATTGCATCGACAAGAATATCCTTATTGAAGATGAGTAAAATACCAGTCGACCATCCTAAGCAAGTTTTCTAAAAATTGACAATGTCGAGACTATGTCACTTTCATCATTTTGTCATTTTGAAGGGACAATGTAGTCCCAGTTCTTCTATCAATTTGTTATTTCCTCCTTCAATGCATTAATAAATTTGTCAATCTTTCTTATGGCCTGGCATCATCTTTTATATTCCTCATTTGCAAATGTTTAAATGTCTTCTTATAAGGGGTAACCTTTTTCAAAGTGCCTCTCTGATCAACCAAGAAGGTCATTGTCAGTTTCTACCTCGTTATCCTCAGAGAATTCTCATCAAATATCAACTACTTATCCTTTCATCCAAACTCTCACTCCCAAGTTATACTCGGGCATTATTTTGAAAATTGGCTTCAAAACTTTCTGTATGCAGGCAGGATCAAACAAATCTCTCATTTTGCACACATGTGCACCCATCTACATTCATTTGCATTTGCATGCATTCATTCGCATTCATCTGCATTCATCTACATCAATTTGCATTGAACTCCCCATTCAGGATAAGGGATAAATCCTGAGGCCCCGACAGTCGCCCAAGTTGTCGTAAGGGTGAAGACTGAAAATTTTCCATCAAAATCAATTAGTAATTCTTTAGAATCCAGTGTTCGTGCTGGTAATCTTTCAAAATCCAGTGTTCGTGCTGGTAAACTTTCAAAACTCAGTACTCGTACTGGTAATCATTTAAAACCCAGTGCTCGTACTGGTAACCATTTAAAATCCAGTGCTCGTACTGGTAATCTATCAAAATCCAGTGCTCATACTGGTACTCTTCCAAAATCTGATGCTCGTGCTAGTTGAACTAGTCCCAAATGTCATCATTATACTTATCAACTTTTCTTTCCTTTAAATGTCTAGAATTGGTCTAGAAGAGTCGAGTTCTGATTCGAATCTTCTTCCAAATCCAATTCAGAATTGGTCTAGAAAATCCAAATTCCGACTTGAATTTTCTTACAAATCCAATTCGTATAATTTTCTTTCCTCTAGATTCTAGAATTGGTCTAGAAGAGTCGAGTTCCGATTCGAATCTTCTTCCAAATCCAATTCAGAATTGGTCTAGAAAATCCAAGTTCTGACTTGAATTTTCTTACAAATCCAATTCGTATAATTTTCTTTCCTCTAGATTCTAGAATTGGTCTAGAAGAGTCGAGTTCCGATTCGAATCTTCTTCCAAATCCAATTCAGAATTGGTCTAGAAAATCCAAGTTCCGACTTGAATTTTCTTACAAATCCAATTCGTATAATTTTCTTTCCTCTAGATTCTAGAATTGGCCTAGAAGAGTCGAGTTTCGATTCGAATCTTCTTCCAAATCCAATTCAGAATTGGTCTAGAAAATCCAAGTCCCGACTTGAATTTTCTTACAAATCCAATTCGTATAATTTTCTTTCCTCCAGATTCTAGAATTGGTCTAGAAGAGTCGAGTTCCGATTCGAATCTTCTTCCAAATCCAATTCAGAATTGGTCTAGAAAATCCAAGTTCCGACTTGAATTTACTTACAAATCCAATTCGTATAATTTTCTTTCCTCTAGATTCTAGAATTGGTCTAGAAGAGTGGAGTTCCGATTCGAATCTTCTTCCAAATCCAATTCAGAATTGGTCTAGAAAATCAGAGTTCCGACTCAAATTTTCTTTCAAATCCAATTCGCTTAGCTTTCCTTTACATGTTTGAACTTCTACTCAAACTATCCTGCGAGTTGGTCTAGAAGATCCGAGTTCTGACTCGAATTGTCTTTCAAAATCCAATTCATCTAGTTTTCCTTAAAGAATTGAATTCCGATTCGAATCTTCCCTCAAAAACCCAGTTTAGCACCTAGTCCATTCAAAGCTCACAAGTTGGGAATCATTCCTTCTTAAGCTATGATCCTTAGGTTGAATTCCTATGGAATTGATAGTTCGTAGGTCGAACCCCTGCGGGATAAATGTTGTTCTCAATTGAACCAATGTCGTTCTTAGGCTGAATCTCTATGGAACCCATGTCGTTCCTAGTGAACCAATGTTATTCTCAATCGAACCAATGCCGTTCTCAATTGAACCAATGTCGTTCTTAGGCTGAATCCCTATAGAACCCATGTCATTCTCAGTAAACCAATTCACAATTTCGACCTTCGGGTCAATCAATTTCCAATTTTCAATTATCAATTTCCAAATTTCCAATTTCCAATTATCAATTTCCAATTTCCAATTATCAATTTCCAAATTTCCAATTTCCAATTATCAATTTCCAATTTCAAATTTCAAATATCAAATTTCAAAATTCTAATTTCCAAAATTTGACCCTTTTGAGTCACCCAATACCCAATTTCAATTATTTTCTCTTGCGAGAGACCCTTTTTATAGGGAGAGTTCGAGTGAGCTCGCTCTTTTCGCATGCTATCCAATTCATTCACTTAGCCCCTTTTCAGGGAGAGTTTGAAGGGACTCGTGTCTTTGTGAACCGTTTGAAAAACAAAATTCCAAATTTCACACAAAGAACCCTTTTTATAGGGAGAGACTCGACGGAGACTTGCTTTCCTTGTGGCCCCCCAAATTTCAGACTAGGCCATTTCATCATGAAGCACCCTCTTTTCAGGGAGAGTGTGATGAACTCGTTCCTTCATGACCAATTTACCAACCTCACCAATTCCGGCCCCCTTTCCATAAGAGAATCCTAATGTTAGGAAGTTTTGACGAAAGCTTAATTTCTCTTAGAAAGTTCGTTTTGCAAACACCTCCTCTTCAGGGAAGAGAGGAGTAATTCCCAATTCTAATTTCTGAATCTTCTCCTTTGGGGAATAGAGAAGAGAATTTCCGTCATGGATGTGTTGTGTTGTGCCTCAAATGCTCGCTTTCACAAAGGATTTCAAGAAAATTTTGCCAATTTGTCATTAAATATTTGTTGATTTCAAAAATCTTTATTACACAAAATTATTACTTCAGAATACCTCCACTATTACTTCTGAAAGGGCAATGCTTTCACGAAAAAGGATTCAAAGTTCAAAATCTTTTTATTGGCCAACCAAAAGGATGAAGAATAAATCCGCGATATGGCCAGCAAAGAGAATTCAATGTTGTTGCAAAGCCATGAGTGATTGATATTGATCGCAGTCAATGGCACATTTTTAAAGACCATTCTTGAAAAATAAAGCAGTCGAAATATCCTGAGTGATACAAAAAAATCCACTCAATCTCCATATCTCCTCAATCACCTAAGCTGCAATTAAATATCTGCAAAAGGGATCTCTCAATTGTCGTCAAGATGAAGGCGAATTAAGCGAGTCGAGCCCCGGGGCCAAAGAAGATTTGGATCATCTCCAAGATGACGGAGTTTGTGACGGATCCTTCCAGGAAAGTTCAGATCACCGTCGAGATGAAGGCGAGTGTGATGAGCCTACCGACAAACCCTAAAAGATATTTGATTCCAGCTATCATCAAGAGATTCCCAACCAATGAGCCAATAACTATCAAGATAATCCCTGAGAGAAAAGAAGGATCGGAACATCTCTGAGATGAAGGAGTTTGTGACGTACCCTTCCCAAAAAAAAAAGAGAGAAAAGTCAGGACATCTCCAAAATGAAGGATGATGTAATTCCCGAAAAATCCAAGAGAGCTCCAATCTGCTAAAAAGAGAGGGCAGAAAGATCATCATGAGAAAAGAATCCCAGGATATCAGACTGCCAAATCTATCAAGAATCTTCTTTAATTTTGTGAAATTCTTTTATCAATATTCTTTCACCAATAGCTCTCGCAATATCAAGAATATTTTCTTTTCCGTCCATATCAAGGGAATTGATAGCTTCCTTGAAAGAAAGTCAATCGCAAGCAATTTGAATTCGAATCTTGATTCTATGGAGTTAAGCCCAGTCGGAGGTAATACTTCAGGTAGAAAAGAGGGAATACTTTCAAAACAATGTGCATCATTTTCAATTATTTTGAATCAACAACAATTTTCAACATTTTGGAAATATTTTCTAGCTATCCTGGCATGAAACGAGAGCTTGAGGTTCATCTTTGGCGCATCCAAACATCAGTTGTTATCCCTTTTAGGACTTGATTACCGGAGTTTTCAAGATTCCTTCCCTTCTTTGGTATAATCTGAGCGCACGGGCTCTCAGATTCGCACACTTCCCTGTGTCCCCACTGTCCCATCATAGACAGTCCAATTTCGGCTTGAGGTTAAGCCACCAATTTCAGCAAAAGGCAATTTCAAAAGTTAATTAGTCTCAGCAATGAGGCGCCCAAAATCAATCCCTTTTCAAACTTTAGGGACCCCAATTTTCTTCCTTTTGCAAAACCCCTATCGGATTCATTGTGCAGAAATCTGGAGGTTTCATCACGGTCTCTTCTTTCGAGGATTCCATCCATTTTCTGCCCAATCAAGTTAAGGGTATAAACCTGGGCCTCCTTTGATGAGGTATTCCATTTTCTGCCCAATCAGGTTAAGGGTATAAACCTGGGCCTCCTTTGATGAGGTATTTCATTTTCTGCCCAATCAGGTTAAGGGTATAAACCTGGGCCTCCTTTGATGAGGTATTCCATTTTCCACCCAATCAGGTTAAGGGTATAAACCTGAGCCTCCTTTGATGAGGTATTCCATTTTCCACCCAATCAGGACAAGGGTACAAACTTGAGCCTCCTTTGATGAGGTATTCCATTTTCAACCCGGTCAGGTTAAGGGTTAAGCCTGAGCTTCGTTCCATACGAGGTATTTCCCGTCCCATCCAGGTTAAGGGCAAAACCTGAATCTCACTTCTTTTGAAATAAAATTCTCCATTTTATAACTACCATCATTATCTGAATTAATTCTTTCACACCCAGTCAGATTTATCTAACTGGGGCATTTTTATGGTTCAAATTTGGTATGTTTTCTTTGCCACTAAGCTCGGCTTTCAACCGGCTTAGCAGCAAAGAGGGGCATCTGTAAACACCCCAAATTTTCACCCTCATCCAGTGTTTGTACATTTCATGTGTCATTGCATATCATTGCATGCATTCGACATACCATTTCATTGCATTGCATAGCATTGCATGTCATCCCATCTCATTTTTGAGATCCAGCACTCCTGTTTTTAAAACATTCAATCCAGATTTGAGTTTTAAAACTTTTCTTTCAAAAACAATTTTAAAACCTGGGTTTTTATTCAACATTCTCTCATTTTCCAACCCCCGGGACCTTATATTTTGAAATACTTTCTTAGAAAACGATCTGGATTCATTTCAAACTCAATTTCAATTGATTTTAATTCTCAGATGAGGCCCATTTAGGTGGTGTCGCTTCTGAATTCCTTCACTTATCAAAAATCTTAGAGTCCTAATTGGATCAGGACTCTTTTTCCAGAGTCTTAGTCGGATCAAAACTCTACTTTTCACTACCTTTTTACCGATTTTTGGAGAAAACCTTTAAAACCTTCTATTTTGGCTAAAGTTTTAGAGTCCTAGTTGGATCAGGACTCTTCTTCAAGAGTTCAGTCGGATCAGGACTCTTCTTCAGAGTTTTAATAGGATTAGAATTCTAATCTTTTGCAGCTATTTTATCTATTTTTAATCAAATCTTTCAAAAAGAGTCAGAAACTCAGAGTTTTAGTCAAAACAGGACTCTGTTCAGAGAGTCCTAGTTGGATCCGGACTCTGATCCTGATTTCAATTTTGAGAAAATCTTTCAAAAGTCTTTCCATTTATCAAATTTGTTACACTTTTATCATAGAATTTCAAAATTCTAAGGTTTTATCTCAGAGTCCTGATTAAATCAGGACTCTACCCCAGAGTCCTGATCGAAGTAGGACTCTATCCAAAATTGATTTTCTCACTTCATTTTCACTAGTTTTCAAAAAGCTTTGCTTAAATTTCATCATTTGCTTATCAGAAAACTAAAATTCTTAGAGTTTTGATCGAATCAGGACTCTTTCTTAGAGTCCTAATCAGATCAGGACTCTGAACCAAAATTCAATTTCATCCTGTTTTTCAAAATTCTCTCATTTGATTTCTCAAAAAATCTAAAAATTAAAAGTCCTAGTTCAATCAGGACTCTGTCCTTAGAGTCTCAGTTGAATCAGAACTCTCTTTTATTTCAATATTCGTTATTGTTTTCACCGTTTTGACAAGTTCTTTCATTTGTTTTTCAGAAAATACCAAAAAAATCTAGAGTTTCAATCCGATCAGGACTCTGTCCCGGAGTCCTAGTCCAGTCAGGAGTCTGTTTTGAAGTCTGTTTAATTTCCATTTTAAATCTTCTCCGTTTGTTTTCAAAAATTAGGTCATTTGGTAGAGTCCAATTAATCCAGGACTCTATTTCAGAGTCCTGATCGAGTTAGGAGTCTAACCCTGACAGTATTTTCTGACTTGTTTCACCATTTTAGATGAAATCTTTTCAAAAATTCCTTCATTTGGCTTTTAAAATCCAAAATCTCAGAGTCCTAAGAGCTCAGGACTCTAACTCGGAGTTCCAGTTTGCTTGATACCCTATTTTCAAAGATCTTGAATTTCAAATACTGATTTTAACCCCTTTTCAAAGCCATTTTCAGTGGTTATTTCAAAATTCTTCAAAACTCGATGTGGGCCCACTCAGTTGGTACCATATCCAGAGGAGTTCTGACTCGGTTAGAACCCTATGCTATTTCAAAAATTCTAATTTTAAGTTTACTTTTGAAAATCTTTTGAAAACTCCTTCAATTTCAAGTTTTAAAATCGCTTTTTGAAAAACTCAAGTAGGGCCCACTCGGGGTGGTGCCATATTCGAGTAAGTTAGGGCTAGACTAGGGTTAGTCAGTGTCTTGGTTAGTGTTAGGGGTTTAGAAGAGTTAATATCATTTTGAAAACCCATTTTGAAGTTTAGTTTTTAAAACTAGTGTTTTTAAAGGTTTTTAAAAAAAACAAATGTGAAAGATGTCAAGTGGCATCACATTTGGGGGTTTTCTAGGTTTAGTTAGGGGCTATTTAGGAATTAATTAGAGTCCCACCTAGGCTATAATTCTCCAAAAAATCGTTGCCCTTAGTGGATTTATTAGAAAGAGTCCTGAAAAAATGAAAAACCTCTTAATTAACCCTAATTAAGTGACTTTTTGAAAAACTATAAAAAGGGACCTAAGAGGGGTCAAAAAGGAGCTCTTTTTCTCTAAAATTTTTGTGGCTTCTCTCTCCTCTCCAGCACCTCTACCTTCCTCCATTGCAGCTGCAACCCCAAGGTGAGTTATTTAATATTATTTTATTAGTTTTTTATTAGTTTTCAATAGATTTCACCATGGAAACTCTTGTGTTCATGGATTTAACCATGGATTTCATCCAAGAACCCCGAAATCAATTCAAGAAGATGATCTAACTTTAATCCATTCTGTTTTTCATGATTTTAATCCATTAGAATCGTTTATTGTATTATTTTTTATATTATTAACCGATAAAACATGTGATTTACCCTTTTAATGGGTTAAATCCATGCTTTTAAAGGTAACATCAAAATCCAGCCATTGATTCCCTGTATTTTATTTATTTATTTGTTTATTCATGTTTGTTTTACGTTCTATAGTATAAAAATAATTTTTATTTACTGTTTTATGGTTTATTTTATTGTTTTCATTAGTTAATGCATATTTTCTCAAGTTTCTTAGATTTCTGTGTGTTTTTTAGTTTAGAACAGAAACGAGCATGCTGTTTCGGATTGAAATATGTGCTGTTAATTTCTGATTTTTTTATATGTGATGCATGCATATGTTATTGATCTACTGTAAAAAAATCAGAGTTTTTGGACTTCGGAAACCTTATCAGAAAAATCAGGCATCAAATCGGGTTTTTAAAACTTTAAAATCATTGTTAAAATCAAGAGGGTAACTTGATGTGATGATATTTTTCTCATCTTATATCCGATTTTAGATCTGTAAAGTGCCATGGATTCATGTTGATTAGATCTGTCTACTGTGAAATTTTTAGAATTTTTTATTACTGTTTAGTATTTTTACTTTGTAGTTGACTCTGATTTTCAATTTAAAACTCGTTAGGGTTTACCAAAACCCTAATCAGAATTGTGTTGTTTATAAATCCCAAACTACAGATTCGATGCATGATCTGTAAAAAATGAGTATTATTATTTTTCTGTCAACTATTTACTGTTAAAGTCTCAGATATTTTGAATGAGTTCTGCTATTTATCCCGGAATATTCAATTGAAAGTATCAGTCAGGACCAAAGTTAAAATCAATATATTCAAGTCCGGATTGTCGGATGGGTATCTCCCTAGTTTTAAAAGCTTTTTCAAATCTGTAAAAAAGAAAAGTTCTGTTTTCATGTCTATTTGTTCTTTGTAAAATTGCATAGATTTCCATGGAGGTTTGACCCCTAGTTAGGGTCTTGGACTGAGACTGGTTGGTGAGCTAGGTCAAAAATAGCATATTTTTAGGGTTTGATGCTATTTTCGGATTAACTTAATGCCAAAAAAATATTTTTATAATTCTAATTTGATATTAGGGTTATAACAAGTGCAGGTACTAATTTTGAGGATTTTTAGAATCCGTTTTATGTTTGAATGGCTTGAATTGCAAAACAGGGTACCCGAAGAATTCCAAAACACTGCAAAAATCACAAAATTTGTGATATTCTTGGATTTTCGTGCATAAGAATATATTTTTAGGGTTTAATCATATTTATAATCCTATTAGGATACTTTAGGTTAAATTTGATGTTCATTTGATTTCATTTAGTGCATAAAACCTAAGTTTTACCAAAATATTTTCTAAAAACCCTGATTTCAAGGCCATAGTCTTGCTATCAGGGAAAATTTGGTCATTTGACCTAAATTTCGAAACCCCTAACCCTAATTTTCATAATTTTAATCATGTCACATCATATTTAGTTTGATTTATCTTTATTCGTATTTCAAAACTTGCATTTACCAAATATCTTTCTAAAAACCCTAATTTCAAGGCCATAGTCTTGTTATTAGGGGTATTTTGGTCATTTTGACCCCAATTTCGAAATTTCATATCTTATCTTCCTTATTTATTCAATTTTATTTCATACTTTATCAATTTTGATTTAAGGGAATCATGGAAAAGGCTTATATCTAGCAAAATCCAGTAATTTCTAGATATTACTGGATAAACCTAGAAAAGCCAACATATTTTCATTAACCAAGTTTTCTAGTTTTGCAGGTACATTGAAGACTTTATTTTTCATGTATTTAAATTTCAATAGTGATGTAAACTAAATTAAACTTTGGAATAATAATTTACATTTCCTGCTTAGCTTAGGCAACATTGCATATAGTTTATTTTTTTTAAATAATGTTAATGTGTGATGGATGATGATTCATGCATATTCAAACTCACTATGGTCTACACGAATGACACATACACTAGCTTTTATGAAGTTTATAAACTTGGTGGAATTCGTATTTATGGCCATAGTCAGAATATGAAGGATATCCAGATTTATGATCTTCACATTAGCCACATTCAGCCTACACTCTTAGGCTAACTTCAAAATGCACTGCATTTCTCAAAATACAAAAAGTTTTTCCCAATTCCTCAAAATCATATTCATTCATTTCATGAATTTTCCAATTCCAATTCCAATTCCAATTCAAATTCCAAGTCAAAGGAATCAAATTCTTCAAAATTTCCTAAGTCTTATTCAAAATCGATTTTCTCAAAACTCTAAGTTTTCAAATGATATTTCAAGTATTTCCCAAGTTCCAAATTCAGTTTTCTAAGTTATATTTTCAATTTCAAAGTTTGAATTCAAAGAAATCGAGTTTTTCAAAGTTATTTCACATTTCTCAAAATCGATTTTCACAAAAATCTCTTGAATACTTCAGAAATCGATTTTCACTTTCTCAAATACAGTATCTCAATGATGATTCATGATTTTCAAAGAGTTTATTTTCCAAATATTTTCCAATCTTTGAAGCAAACATCATGTTTTCAAATATGCATTTTCAGAAATTCATAGCACATGCCTGATTCTATGTGCATTTAGAAATTAGAATATGGTTTAGACAAGTTTAATAGAGCAGAGTATAAGATTGATCCTTGGCTCGATTACCCCTGTTAAAGGTGGCAGAAACGGTCGAACCTCGTACCGACAGGCGAGTCCCATTCTTCGGAATTATCCCGCATTTTAAAACGGAGGCGAGTTATTTTCAAAAACTTTTCAAAGGTCAGTTTGACTCGCAAAAAAGTTTAAAAATTTTGCGATGATAACAAAAAGGAAAAAAAAAGAAAGAAAAAAGAAAGAAAGGAAGAAGAAAAGGAAAGAGAAAGAGGAAGAAGAAAAGGAAGAGAGAGGGGGCTGGAGGTTTGGGAGACCCCCTCGCGGGTCCCACCTCACAAAATAAAATAAAATAAAATAAAATAAATAAATAAATAAATAAATAAAACAAACAAATAAAAAGAAAATTGAAAAGAAACAATTTTTTTTAATAAAAGGGAAATGTAAATGGATGGGACATCTTAGAGTGGGTCCAAATTCCAGTTTTGAAATTCATTTTGACAATTAGAGGGGTAAAATAGTCTTTTCAGAAAATTTCCAGACGAAACGAACTATTTTTGGCAGTTTTTGAAACGAGCTCGGATTTTGAAGTTCAATACCCCGTTGCGAAGCAAATCCATTGTAGAATTTAAAAATTTAATTTTGAAAGAAATCCAGATTGTTTTTCTCGAGAAAATACTTCCAAATTTATTTCCAGACGAAACGAGCTATTTTTGGCAGTTTTTGAAACGAGCTCGGATTTTGAAGTTCAATACCCTGTTGCAAAGCAAATCCAGTGTAGAATTCAAAAATTTGAGTTTGAAATAAATCCAGATTATTTTTCTTGAGAAAATATTTCCAAATTTAGACTCCCGGGGGTAAAAATGTCAATTTTGGAAACCTGGGGTTTGAAATTGATTTCTGAAAACTTTTAAAACTCAATATGGATTGAAATTTATAAAATTGGAGTTCTGGACTTCAAAAATGGAATTAAATGTGATGAAATGCTGAGAAATGATATGAAATGATGAGAAATGATATGAAATGATGAAAAATGACATGCGAAATGCAGACCCTGAATGAAAAATTTTGGATTTTAAACCCCGATTAACACTTGTACTAGTTTAAAAAGCATTAAAACTTATAAAATTTGTGAAATGGTTGAAGAAATGGTTTCTGGACTCTACTAGGTTAGAATGACACTGGAAATTTGGGTTCGAGCTGGATTGAACTGAGATGAGCTAGATTAAGCTGGGTTTTAAAGTTTTAGAATTCCAATGAACTGACCAGGCACTGACTCAACTGACCTTTCTGACTAAATTTTCAAGAAAAGCTACCATTTTTAGAGAAATGGTATGGAATGGTCACTGGAGTGAAGTGAATTACGAACTTGAGCTGGATTTGAGCTATAACAAAGGTCAATAATACTGACATGAACTAAAATCGAAGCTCAAACACTAGCTCAATTGGCTGAACTCAGCTCAATTTCAGCTGAACAAGCTGAAATGGACTAAAATGGGCTCCTGGACACTTAGAAATGGTTTTGAACTGAAACTAGAGCACTTGAACTCCTGGTGAGCTCAAGTTATACTCTAAGGAATATGACTGACTAAGACTGACTGACTCGGAGACAATTGTCTTAGATTTGAGTGAGAAATGAGCTCATTTCTGAAGAAATAATCCCATTTTGGCAGGAATGGTCAGAAATAAGAAAATGGCCTTCTCACTGTGAGCTCAAATGAGCTTGAAATGACTGATATTCTAACTATTGTGAACTGACCAGTGAGCTTTGTTGACTCCGACTGATTAGGGTCCAGGATGATCTAGGGGTAAAATGGTAATTTTCCTAATAAAAGTGGGTAAAATGGTAATTTTCTGAAACTGACTCGGGGTTTGACTCCTACACTGACCTAACAGGGTTGACACTGCATGAGGAGGGTTATTTGAGAATGGATGAGGAAAATTTGGGGTATTTACAGAGACATCGTGTTGCTGTCAAACATCGTTGGCCTACTGACTGGCCGACCGAACTCAAAAACCTGTTGGGCTGAACGGAGAGGTGGTCGACGCCTGGGAGGCGTTCTGTCTCATCGAAATCCCGTCTGACTTCGATATTTATTCTAATTTTTTCCCTTTTGGCAGAGGGTGACTTCATTTTAACACAGTGTCTCTTGCAGATTTCTCAACGGATCTCGCTTGTGCCCCACCACCCGTGGTAAGTAAGTGACAAAAATAATGCAAATCGGGTAAATACCCATGGTGAGTAAGTGATGCAAGTGCATCACATGTTATTTAATTTATTGGATGCAACACTTTATTGTTCACACACTCACTTAGTTGTTGATATCTAGGACTGCTTTGTTGGAGTTTGAAGATCGTGCTGAGCATGATTTTAATGTATGAGAATAAAAGTGTTCTTATTTTTGGAGTATGGATTTCATGCTAGGCATGGTAGTAGTTAGTGGGATATTGAAGTGTGCTTGTTGCAGGTACATGTTTGACATTTTTTTGATATGAATGTTTTTGATGTATTGCAATGTTTGATGTGATTGTATTCATGCTTGCATGTAGTTACTTTCAATTTGATTATGCCTTCCATGTGAAATTGTATAATGAAAGCATGCTTCAAATGAATGTATTGTGTTATGAATAGTTTGCATATGAAAATATTAAGTTATCAATACATGCATCATAATTCTTGTGATTGTATGACATCATATATTGCATGATAAATTTGATATTTTCTTTATCATAACATTCTGATGATTCTCTTTTAACTGGTTAGGATACTATTTGTAACATCATACGACAAAATGACTGCAAACCGTGAATGAATGTATCGTAAAATAGTTGACAATGAGTTATCGCATGAATATATGGATGGTGTTCAAAGTTTTATTGAATTTGCAATGGCAAGTGTCAGTACAGTGGATCCCACTGATCGGATTAGGTGTCCCTGCAAGATTTGTAAGAACAATTGATTTATAGAACCTCATGGCATTAGACATCACCTATATATGAAGGGTTTTGTGGGTGATTATTAGAATTGAATGTTTCATGGTGAAGAATTTAGAAACAATTTTGATGCACGGGTGAATGTGGTGCATGATAATCCATATATGGATTTGATATTTGATGTTGCAGGAACAGAACTGGGTTCTGCTATGGGTCCTAGTGATGTAACAACTGCAGTAGATGAAGAATCACCAAACGATGCAGCTAGTAGATTTTATGATTTACTTAGAGATGCTGATGAGCCACTTTGGAATGGTTGCGAGAGTCACACTATCTTGTCTACAGTTCTTCAACTAATGAATTTGAAGTCTGAGTATAATTTGAGTCAATCATGTTTTGACTGTTTGTGCATGATTGTGAAGAGTATATTGCCCAAAGATGAGAAATTGTCATAAAATTTCTATCGTGCAAAGGTTATGGTCAATGCTCTAGGTATGGGGTATAAAAAGATAGATGCTTGTCCAAATCACTGCATGTTGTATTTCAAGGATCAGGAAAACAACATATCATGCCCGTCATGTGGGCATCCTTGGTTCAAGCCAAAGACAAGAAGCAATGGTAGCATGAGATCAAAAGATGTTTCATACAAGTTGCTATGCTACTTTTCTATCACTCCTAGATTGCAACGATTGTATATGTCTTCAAGGACAGCTAAACACATGAGATGACATGAAAATAAAGTTCGACATGATGAAGACAAGATCACACATCCTATTGACGCGGAAGCTTGGAAGCACTTTGATCGTACTCATCAAAACTTTGCAATGGAAGTGAGAAATGTTAAACTCGGTCTATGTACATATAGATTTAATCCATTTGGGGGTAGATCAACTCTATACTCATGCTGGCCAGTATTTGTAACTCCATACAACCTTCCACCAAGCTTGTGTATGAAGCGTTCAAATCTTTTCTTGTCTCTATTGATCCCTGGTCCGACCTCACCTGGCCAAAATCTTGATGTATATTTAAGGTCATTGATTGATAAACTAAAAGTATTGTGGGATGACAGTGTTACCAAGTATGATGCCCACAAAAAACAAAATTTCAATATGAAGGTTGTTGTTCTATGGACAATCAGTGACTTCCCTGCATATGGTATGTTATCTGGTTGGAGCACACATGGGAGGTTGGCATGTCCGTACTGCATGGAGGATACAAAAAAATTTAGATTGATGCATGGAAGGAAGCCTTGCTGGTTTGAGTGTTATCGTTGATTTCTACCCAGCGACCATATGTTCTGACGATAAAGAAATGTGTTTCGAGCAGGCACAACTGAAATGAAAGGTCCACCCACAAGATTGTCTGGCATAGAGATTTTAAGAAGATTGCGATACTTTCCAGATGTATTAACAGATGTCCGTAGTCTGACGCCCTTCTTTGGATTTGGGAAGGATCACAATTGGACAAAGAAATCTATTTTTTGGGAACTACCATATTGGCCGACCCTATTGATACGACATAATTTGGATGTGATGCATGTGGAGGAAAATGTGTTTGATAATGTGTTCAATACAGTAATGAATGTTAAAGGAAAACGAAGGATAGTCCGAAGGCCCGTATGGATTTAAAAGTAATATATAAAAGACCAGAATTGGAACTCAAAGAGTATAATGGCAAAATACTGAAACCAAAGACAAGGTACGTGCTTGGACCTGATCAAATAAAGCAGGTATGTCAATGGTTGAGATAGTTGAGATTTTTAGATAGATATGTCTTTAACATTGCTCGGGCTGTGAAGATTGACGATAGACAGTTATATGGGTTGAAGAGCCATGATTGTCATATCTTTATGCAACGATTGATACTGCTAGCAATACATGATATGTTAGACAAACCTATATGGGGGGTATTGTCTGAGTTGAGTGAATTTTTTAGAACATTGTGCGCATAGGAAGTCGTAGTTGTTGAGAAACTCTGTTTTGATGTCACATAATATGATACACTGTCTTATTTGATTTCATATGATATGATAATATGTCTTCTTGAAAAATGTTATATTATGACTGGATATGTTTTGACATATATCTAACGAGTATTTGATGCAAGGATATCTCACTCAAAAAAGGATAGAGACCTCCTGTTCAAGTACAACTATGGTGCAATCATACTCCTTGAAGAAAAAGCTTGATGAGCCATGCATTCCTAAAGACCATCTAATGAGATCGGCTACCTCAAGTTGAAGATTTTTTCTTATTTACAGTCATATGTAGCAGAACCTTCAGAAGCATGCATATTGCATACTCATTCATAAAAGCTATTTCATAAAAGTATACTATAGTTTCAAAAAGATCCTTTTTCAAAACAAATAATTGTACCTTCTTACAACCCTTTATGAAAAAGGTATTTTGACATGATTTCAAAATGTAATAATTGTACCTTATATCATATACAAGACAACTTGAAAAGTAATGATTTTAAAAGTAGGAAAAAGACAAAACATGAAATCGGCTACACAAAGAAAAACAAATATAATACTTGTTGAAAAGACTCTAGTTACCTTCTTTAAAGAAATGATTTCAAATATAGGCAAAAGACAAAACATGAAATCGGCTACACAAAGAAAAACAAATATAATACTTGTTGAAAAGACACTAGTTACCTTCTTTAAAGAAATGATTTCAAATATAGGAAAAAGACAAAACATGAAATCGGCTACACAAAGAAAAACAAATATAATACTTGTTGAAAAGACTCTAGTTACCTTTTTACAAACCCTTAGAATGTCGACTTACTTGAAGTCATCATTCTCTTTGTATAGAATTAAATACCTCCTGTAAGAAATCTTTGTTAATATCCTTCTCAAGAATGTCGACTTGTTTAAAGTCTTCATTCTCCTTGTAGACATTGAAAAATACATCATAAAGAAAACTCTTGATATGACTATGTACAAATAAAATATCTCAAAGCATTTATTGTACTTACACTCATTTAAAGTAAAGAAGTACTTATGTACCATAAATCATTAATTAAGATAAAAACAAAACTACATGACAGCCTACAATCCAACGTTCAATGTACTATTGTAAGAAATAGACTTTTTACATAAAATATATATTACCTAAAATATTACAACGACTAGTGTACCCTATATTTTACTTTTATGGAAAGAAGACTCTCGAATTTCTCTAAAGATGTTTTTTGAAATGACATGACATTTCACATCTCAAAAATGCTACGATTTCAAAAAGTAACGACTACTTTTTTAAAGCTATATAAACACACTCAAATAAACTATTCAACCAAGAAATGGACATGTGAGCTTACAACGAGAAAAATTCCTATTCGATATTTGAAAGAGAGCCTAGAAAAAGAAAGAGAAAAGAAAGAAAAAAAGTCAAGAATAACTCTTTGACAAAGAGTATCTTCTGAGTGAAAAGAACAGAACATTCTGAGAATCCTTCATTCGTGCATTCATATCATTATGAAGGTTCTATAGGAAGTATTGTAACTTTCTGTTATTCACTGTATTCCTTCTTTGTTGAAAAAAGTAGACCTTTGAGAAAGAGGGTGTTGCCCTTCTCTGTTGAGAGAAGTAGACCTATGTGAAAGAGGGTGTTGTCCTTCTCTGTTGAGAAAAGAAGACCTCTGTTGAAGAGGGTGTGCCCCTTCTCTGTTGAGAGAAGAAGACCTCTGAGGAAGAGGGTGTTGTACTATTTATCCGGTGACTCAGATGTTATAGTGGAAAGCTCAAGTGGTTTGCTTGGGGACTGGATGTAGGTCAGGGTTTTGACCGAACCAGTATATATTCTGTGTTTATGTGTATTGCCTTTACTGCATTATATTTTTAATTCATCGATCTATATACTATTTCACTATTCACCCCTCTCTAGTGGAATTTCATTTGGTATCAGAGCAGGTTTGCTGGTTTCGACATAACAAGTCTTCCAACACATATGGCATCTACCTCTTATGCTCGTGATATTGAAGGTCAACACGCATCTCGTCCTCCTTTCTTCAACGGCTCCAACTATGGATACTGAAAGTGCAGAATGGCTATATTTCTCAAATCCATAGATTTTGCTGTATGGAAAATTGTTGAGCATCCATACACATCTCCTTCCGCAGACTATAACTTATGGTCTGATGAAGAAAAGAAAATGGCAAACCTAAATGCAAAGGCTATGAATGCCTTATATTGTGCCATTGATCAGAATGAATTCAATAGAATATCTATATGTGAATCTGCATATGATATTTGGCATTCTTTGGAGGTTATTCTTGAAGAAACCAACAAAGTGAAAGAAGCCAAAATCTCATCTCTTGTCAGGAAATATGAGTTGTTCAAAATGAACAAAGATGAACCCATCACAGAGATGTTCACCAGATTCACCAACATCACCAACGATCTGAAATCTCTGGGTGTAACCCACTCTCAGACAGAAAAGGTAAAGAAAATCTTGACATCTCTCACAATTGATTGGGAGAAAAAGACTACTGCTATTGAAGAAGCTCAAGATTTGTCCAAACTTACCCTGGACGATTTAATAGGCAATCTTATGGCCTATGAAGTCCACATGAAGGAAAGAAGAGAAGAGGAACAACCTTTAAAGAAAACTCTAGCCTTCCCAGCCCTATCTGAGGATGAGGGCTCAGAAAAAGAAACTGAGATTGCACTACTCACCAGAAAATTCCAGCGCTTTATGAGAAGGAACAGGCTTCCAAATAAGCACAAAGAAAGAAAAGACCCAAAGGAAGATTCTATGTGCTACCAGTGTAATAAGCCAGGTCACTTGAGACGTGACTGTCCTCTTCTCAAAAGAAAATCCAAGATTGAGGAACCAAAGAAAAGGTTCTTCAAGAAAAAGGCTCTGCATGCTCAATGGGATGATTCAGAACCATCCACAAGTGAAGAGTCAAATGATGATGAAGCAGAAACCGCCAACATGTGCTTCATGGCAGAAAGCTCGGTAAGTGAAACCCTTGATTTCTCCTTTGAAGAACTTCAAAATGCTTTTCAGGAACTTTTTGAAGAATCAAGGAAAACGATTCTCAAAAATAGACATTTGAAATCTGAGAATCTAGAGCTCACTCTGAAAAATGAAAAACTCAGTATTGAAAATTCTGAGTTACAAAAGAAAAATCTTCTTATTACTTCTGAAATCTCTTCTACTAGCTCCAAGACTAAAAATCTGCAAGTAGAAATTTTAGAATTAAAAAGTAAAACTGAGAACCTTATGAAAACGGTTTTCAAGTTTACTAAAGGAAAAGAGAACTTGGATAAACTCCTATCCTCTCAAAAAGTGTCTTTTTACAAGAATGGTATTGACTACTCTCATTTCAACAAGCCTTCTTGTATGAATCAAAATACCACTTTTGTGAAAAGTTCTTCTGAACCCAAAAAGGAGTATTATAATTTCAATTTCTTGAACTCCTCTAAGGCTGTAGACAAACCCAAATCTAAATGGATATGGGTTCCAAAGTCTAACAAAAAGGGACCCGACTGGGTACCAAAAAGAAGTTTTACTTAATGTTTTGCAGGCTCCAAACAAGAAGAACAGATGGATACTAGACAGTGGATGTTTAAAACACATGACTGGACATTCAGACCTCTTTGTTGTTCTTCATAAAAAAGAAGGAGGAACCGTCACCTTTGGTGATAACAACAAAGGTTTGATAATTGGTATTGGTAATATTGACAATATAGATAAACCTCTTATCAAAGACGTTCTCCTGGTTAAAGGCTTAAAACATAACCTTCTAAGTATTAGTCAAATGTGTGACACAAGTTATAATGTTAGCTTTAATCATAATGCTTGTCTTATAGCAGACACCAACAAAAATATCATCTTAAAAGGTATAAGAAGAAATAATATATATGAACTATACCTAGAAAACATCACTGAACATTGCCTCATAGCTAATAATGACACTCAACATTTATGGCACATGAGAATGGGTCATGTCAACTCCAAGTACATGTCTAAATTAGCTAAAGATAAGTTAGTATGTGGGTTACCCAAAATATCTTTTAAAAAGGATTATTTTTGTGATGCATGTCAATTAGGAAAACTGTCTAAATCATCTTTCAAATAAAAAAATATCATTTCAAGCAAAAAACCTTTAGAGCTTCTCCACCTGGATCTCTTTGGTCCTTCTAGAGTAGCTAGTCTTAATCACAATAAATACATTTTTGTCATTGTAGATGACTACTCAAGATTTACTTGGGTAATATTTTTGAAAAACAAAAGTGATACGTTTTGTCAATTTGAAATTTTATGCAAAAAATTACAAAATGAAAAATCTTGTTCTATTGTTAAAATCCGTAGTGACCATGGAGGAGAATTTGAAAATGAACTTTTTGTAAATTTTTGTAACTTGCATGGTATTTCTCATAACTTTGTCTTTCCTAGATCTCCACCTCGAAATGGTCTAGTAGAAAGAAAGAATAGAACCCTTCAGGAATCTGCTAGAACTATGCTCTAACACAATAATCTTGCTAAATATTTTTGGGCAGAAGCTGTTAATACTACATGCTATATAACAAATAGAGTTCTCATTAGACCCTTATTAAATAAAACTCCCTATGAATTATTCTATGACAAGACTCCAAGAATAGACTATTTTAAAGTCTTTGGATGTAAATGCTTTATCCTAAACACAAAAGATAGCCTAGATAAATTTGATGCTAAATCTATTGAAGGCATATTTTTAGGATATTCAAGTCATAGTAAAGCATACAGAGTTTTCAATAAGAGTTCTAATTCTATTGAAGAATCTATGCATGTTAGTTTCTGTGAATCTATTGATCAATCTGTTCATAAGCAAACTAACGATGATGATGTTGAAAGTACAAATTTATTTTTAGATAACACAGCTAAGTCTAATGAAGATGATCATCAAAGAACATTTGTCGATATCAAAGATCATCCTCAAAAGCAGATTTTGGGAGACCTGACAAAGGGGGTTCAGACTAGAGCTTAGCTAGAATGGATTGCAAATATGGCATTCATTTCTCAACTTGAACCAAAGAAGATTGATGAAGCCATCATCGATGAGTTCTGGATGCTAGCCATGACTGAAGAACTGAATCAATTCCAAAGGAATGAAGTTTGGGATCTTGTACCAAGACCAAAGGATCATCAGATCATTGGGACAAGATGGATCTTCAGAAACAAGCTAGATGAAACAGGTAATGTTATAAGAAATAAGGCAAGACTAGTAGCTCAAGGATACAACCAGGAGGAAGGTATTGATTTCGATGAAACATTTGCTCCTGTTGCTAGACTTGAATCTATTAGGATGTTTTTAGCATATGCAAGCTATATGGATTTTAAACTTTATCAAATGGATGTTAAAAGTGCCTTTTTAAATGGTTTTATAAATGAAGAAGTTTATGTAAAACAACCTCCAGGATTTGAAAATGAACAATATCCAGATCATGTTTTTAAACTAAAACGTGCTTTATATGGTTTAAAACAAGCACCTCGTGCTTGGTATGACAAACTCAAAACCTTTTTATTAAAAACTGGTTTTTTTGTAGGCAAAGCAGACTCAACATTATTTGTGAAAATAGTGAATAATCATACCCTAATTGTTCAAATATATGTAGACGATATCATCTTTGGATCTACTAACAGCACTCTCTGTGAAGAATTTTCTAAGTCCATGCAGAAGGAATTCGAAATGAGTATGATGGGAGAACTCAACTACTTTCTTGGACTGCATATTAAGCAAACCAAGGATGGAGTTTTCATCAATCAATCCAAGTATGCTCATGAACTTCTAAAGAGGTTCAACATGAACTCAACTGCTTCAAAAACCACTCCTATGAGCACAACCAATGTTTTGGACAAAGATGAAGATGGTAAGTCTGTTGATACAAAGGTATACCGATGTATGATAGGATCACTTCTGTATTTAACTGCTAGCCGTCCAGATATTATGTTTAGTGTTTGCTTGTGTGCTAGATTTCAGTCAAATCCAAAAGAATCACATCTTAAAGATGTAAAAAGAATAATGAGATATTTAAAAGACACAGTTGATTTTGGATTATTCTATTCAAAATCCTCTACATTTGATCTAATCTCATACAACGATGCTGACTTTGCTGGAAGTAAATCTGACAAAAAAAGCACAAGCGAAACATGTCATATGCTAGGGCACTCACTAGTATCATGGTTCAGTAAGAAACAAAACTGTGTATCCTTATCACTAGTACTCAAGTCATCTGGATGAAACAAACCTTAAAAGATTTTGGTCTCAATTTTGAAAATACAACTATTTTCTGTGATAATACTAGTGCTATAAACTTATCTAAGAATCCTATTTTACACTCATGAACTAAGCACATTCAAATAAGACACCACTTCTTAAGAGAACAAGTCTTAAACAACATAATTAAACTCGAATTCATACCCACTAATCAACAGTTAACAGACATATTCACTAAACCATTGAAACATGAAGACTTTACACGAATTAGAAGAGAACTAGGAATATGCAAACTAAGTGACTTATAAGTTAATCACACGTATTAAGATTAATACTTCTTATAAGTTATGTTAAAATCTTATTTTAAAAAGTTTTCTTCTTATCGATTTTTTTGTATTAGTCAAACTATGTTTCTATATTCACGTATACTCTAAACTCTTAAAGACACATTCTTTATGTCTTTCAACTTGTCATCTTTCAAGTACACATCTATAATGACTCTTTGTCCTATTTCATTTCACTCATATCCATAAGAACTAATTACATTAAAGTAAAAGCTATCATGACATTGTTCACATCACTCATCTCATAACACCTTTATCTTTTTTGTCCTATTGTGAAAATCTCTCTTACGATAAGCTAATCGAATTACAACATGATATTGTATTCCTTATATCTTTAATCATTGTTCTTCATTCAAGTGACATATCCTTTCATGTCTTCCTTTCCTCCTATCGAGACACTTCACTAAAATCTTAATGCCTTTTATGAAAAATTCAAATGACTATCCTTTCTTACCACCTTTTAAGTTGTTATATTTCACGTAAATTTTTACTATATCATCTATTATATCATAGCTTAAGAATAATCCATTATCATATTTTCATGCTTTACACCTTTTACAAAAAAGTATTATAAAATCCTCTTCTCAACAACTTGTACTCCACTCTTTTTTATTGTTGTTCTCATAAGTACGATTTGTACCACCTTTTTCTTTTCTCTCTTTTGCTCTCTCTCTCTACATTATACGAAGTGACTTTTCATCCGTGACCATGACTCTCTCATATATTTTATATCTCTCTCCAATCGAGATTCATTAAAACCTTGTCCTTAAGCAAAACTTAATTTCTTGTCTATCATAACTCCACTTTATGTCATACATCTCCTATCTAACATCAAGTGATTGTTGTCCTTTATGACCACTCTCATCCGTATCACCCTTCTTTATATCTATTCACTCCTTTCACGTATACCAAAATATACACTTCTTAAATGAGAAATTATTGCATTTCCTCATACTTTCCTGTTTGTCCTATTCCAAACTCCCTCTTCACGAATTTGGAATGCTTTCACATAAAGTAAATTCTTGAAAAAGTTGTTTGTTCTTATTAGGCCATTATTCACTCTATATCTATTCTTCATGATCTTCACGAAAATCTTTAAAACTCTTGAATCATTCTTTCTCTTGCGTTTAAATATGACACTCCATACTCAATTCATGACACTTCTCACTATTCAATAAACTCGCCCATAGTAAATTCGTTATATATATAGAGAACAATTATTTCGAAACTACGTCCTTCTTAACATATATACTAATATAATACACTATCTTCCAAAATTGATTTGATTTGTCATTCACAAGCTTCTTAATTTACAACTCACGCATTTCCTCTTTCAGCTAAAATCTAAAAATCCTTCACTTCCAATGTCATTCATTTCTTATCACCATTATTTTTCTCCTTCTATTTATTAGATTGATTCATATCTCATTCCCCACGAATATCTCTATTCTCTTACAAACTCTTACTCCTTCCAAGTTTTTTTTCTTCTCTTGCTTGTTCTTCCTAAGCTCTTGCCATGACTTCCTCCTCAAACAATGTAATCACTGCCGTCGATCTAAGGTATCCCGATCTATTTCACCACTACAACTCACTTTGCTCTCGACCAATTCATGAAGGTAAATTGGTTCACTACGACGACTTCGTATTATTTGACCTAGAAAGATCTCTCCCCGAACTTAAACACTTACTAGGATCTTCATCCCAAGCTGCCTACTATCCCGAACTTGTCCGACTCTTCTACACAAATTTTTCCTCTGATCATGAGCAAACTACCATCACCACCAAAGTCCGAGGATGCATGATGTTCTTTAATGCTTCCTCATTAAGTAGAATTCTAAACATTCCTTCCACTGGCATAGACCTAGACAACATAGTACCACTCGACCGCTCGGTACTTCGAAAAATTCTTCTCTGTACCAACTGCACACACCTTCCCTGGCACATGAGGAATCTCCAACCTCATGCTCAACTGATTGTCCAGATTCTTCTCCACAATATCTATCCCAAGCCTCCACGCAAGGGATTAGTGCCAAGAAAAATCTCTCTCCTCCTCTACGCAATTTTTTGTTCTACTTAGATAAATTGGTCCAACATTCTTTTCGCCCTTTTTATTCGATATCAAAAATTCAAGCCTCTTCTTTTCGGGTGTTTTATAACTCCCATTTTAAAATACTTCAAAGTACCTCTTCAAAATGAAGTTATCCTCTATCCCTATCAGATCCTCAATGCCACTTCCTTCAATCTAAGGTCCCCGCACCCTCTCGGCTCTGATGAAGAAGATCCAACATCCAACTTTGATTACTTCTCTGCAATCATGGATGTCCAGCGTTCTTAGGATCGCATACTTCGAAATCAAGCCTCGTTGCAGCACACTCTACAAACCCTCCAGCAGGATCAAGCCACCCGTTCACTTCAATCCGCTCCACCATCGGAGTAAACTCATTTGTTTTTGAACTGTAATAACTTTATTTTTTTTGGTCTGTAATAACTCTACTTACTCTGATCCCTTCCTTTTTGTCCATGACAAAGGGGGAGAAAACCTGTCGCCATTATTGGAGAAAAATACTCGTATTTAACATTTTTCAATATTTTTATGATAAGTATTATTTCGATGCATAATGTCTTTTTGACAGGGGGAGCATATTTTGTCATCATCAAAAAGGGGGAGAATGTTGAGAAACTCTGTTTTGATGTCACATAATATGATACACTGTCTTATTTGATTTCATATGATATGATAATATGTCTTCTTGAAAAATGTTATATTATGACTAGATATGTTTTGCCATATATCTAACGAGTATTTGATGCAAGGATATCTCACTCAAAAAAGGATAGAGACCTCCTGTTCAAGTACAACTATGGTGCAATCATACTCCTTAAAGAAAAAGCTTGATGAGCCATGCATTCCTAAAGACCATCTAATGAGATCGGCTACCTCAAGTTGAAGATTTTTTCATCTTTAGAGTAATATGTAACAGAACCTTCAGAAGCATGCATATTGCATACTCATTCATAAAAGCTATTTCATAAAAGTATACGATAGTTTCAAAAAGATCCTTTTTTAAAACAAATAATTGTACCTTCTTACAACCCTTTATGAAAAAGGTATTTTGACATGATTTCAAAATGTAATAATTGTACCTTATATCATATACAAGACAACTTGAAAAGTAATGATTTTAAAAGTAGGAAAAAGACAAAACATGAAATCGGCTACACAAAGAAAAATAAATATAATACTTGTTGAAAAGACTCTAGTTACCTTCTTTAAAGAAATGATTTCAAATATAGGAAAAAGACAAAACATGAAATTGGCTACACAAAGAAAAACAAATATAATACTTGTTGAAAAGACTCTAGTTACCTTTTTACAAACCCTTAGAATGTCGACTTACTTGAAGTCATCATTCTCTTTGTATAGCATTAAATACCTCCTGTAAGAAATCCTTGTTAATATCCTTCTCAAGAATGTCGACTTGTTTAAAGTCTTCATTCTCTCTGTAGACATTGAAAAACACATCATAAAGAAAACTCTTGATATGACTATGTACAAATAAAATATCTCAAAGCATTTATTGCACTTACACTCATTTAAAGTAAAGAAGTACTTATGTACCATAAATCATTAATTAGGATAAAGACAAAACTACATGACAGCCTACAATCCAACGTTCAATGTACTATTGTAAGAAATAGACTTTTTACATAAAATATATATTACCTAAAATATTACAACGACTAGTGTACCCTATATTTTACTTTTATGGAAAGAAGACTTTCTCGAATTTCTCTAAAGATGTTTTTTGAAATGACATGACATTTGACATCTTAAAAAGGCTACAATTTCAAAAAGTAACGACTACTTTTTTAAAGTTATATAAACACACTCAAATAAACTATTCAACCAAGAAATGGACATGTGAGCTTACAACGAGAAAAATTCCTATTCGATATTTGAAAGAGAGCCTAGAAAAAGAAAGAGAAAAGAAAGAAAAAAAGCCAAGAATAACTTTTTGACAAAGAGTATCTTCTGAGTGAAAAGAACAGAACATTCTGAGAATCCTTCATTCGTGCATTCATATCATTTTGAAGGTTCTATAGGAAGTATTGTAACTTTCTGTTATTCACTGTATTCCTTCTTTGTTGAAAGAAGTAGACCTCTGAGAAAGAGGGTGTTGCCCTTCTCTGTTGAGAGAAGTAGACCTTTGTGAAAGAGGGTGTTGTCCTTCTCTGTTGAGAGAAGAAGACCTCTGTGGAAGAGGGTGTGCCCCTTCTCTGTTGAGAGAAGAAGACCTCTGAGGAAGAGGGTGTTGTACTATTTATCCGGTGACTCGGATGTTATAGTGGAAAGCTCAAGTGGTTTGCTTGGGGACTGGATGTAGGTCAGGGTTTTGACCGAACCAATATATATTCTGTGTTTATGTGTTGTGCCTTTACTGCATTATATTTTTAATTCATCGATCTATATACTATTTCACTATTCACCCCCCCTCTAGTGGAATTTCAGTAGTATCTGATGTAAAGAATCTCGAAGACTCTGTTATCACTACTGTTTGTCTGCTAGAAAAGATTTTTCTGCCAACATTTTTCGATGTTATAAAACATTTGATCATACATTTTCCATATGGACTAAGGGTTGGTGGTCCTGTGCAATATCAGTGGATGTACCTATTTGAAAGGTATATGTTTTCTTATATTTGTCTCTTTAATGACAGATATTTCAAATTTGAAATGTATATTTTTGACAGATGCATGTTTGACCTCAAAAAAAAAGTTCGTAATAAAGCAAGAGTAGAAGGCTCTATTTGTGAGGCGTACACTTTAGAAGAGATTTCAAATTTCTCATCTATGTACTTTGAACCTCACATTCTAACATGTTACACATGCCTGCCTCGTAACGATGATGGAGAACAACTGTAGCTGACAAACTATCAATATTTCAACCACTTGGGTATGCATTTGGTAGTTGTCGATCAAGACTCTTGACAGATCGAGAGCAAGACGCAACACACATCTATATTCTTTTTAGTTGCTCAGCGATCGACCCATACATCGAGTAAGTATATGTAGACGCAACACAATTCTAAATCCTTTTATATTCTATATGTGTATACATGGTTCAGTAATATAAGTATTTGTGATTTGCAGACTATTTGATCTAGAGTTGCGAAGAGAAGTTTCACATCTCACTGATACAAAAGTATAAAAAGAACATGAAACTAAGTTTGTGGAGTGGTTGAAAGAGTTGGTAAGGACGCTCACATAAATTGTGTACTTGTAAACAACACTAAGTTACTTAATTGGTCGTGATCACAATCATTGTTTATGTTTGTAGGTCCGCCATGGTGATGTTAAAGATCAAGAAATATGTGATTTACAAAATGGTCCGACCAAAGTTGTGCAATGTTACAACAGGTATATCGTAAATGGTTATCGATTCCATACAAAAGACTACGGTATAAACAAATCAATGATGAATAGTAGCGTGTGTGTCAAGGGTAGCACCTACGGTGAAAATGAACATGATTATTATAGTGTTATGGAGGAAATAATGGAGTTGACTTACTTAGGCATAAATAATAGAGTAACTTTATTCAAGTGTCATTGGTTTGATCCAATTGCAACAAGAGTCGATAATGCCTCTCGCATTGTGGAGGTGAATCATAAATCAAGGTTTGGAACATATGAATCATTCATATTAGCCTTGCAAGCTCAACAAGTTTATTATACTTCATATTCGAGTACAAAAAAGTCAGATAGAAATGAATGGTGGGCAATTTGCAATGTGAAGTCCAAACTATACCCTGAGTATAATCAGTTATAGGAAGACAAGTTAACTAAAGAGAGTGATTACTATCAATCAGATGATATCTATGACTTCTCTTATGGTCACGATGTTGCGCATGATATGCATGTCATATTTCTATTGGTCGATGAAACATTCATAAAAGAATGTGATCCAAATGATATACCAAGTGGATGGGCAAACAATGAAGAACAAGATGAAGAAGAAGAATATGAAAGTCAAACAAGTGATGAGGAAGAATTCTTGAGCTAGTGAGCAAAATCTTGTAATACAAACCTCTATTTGAATGTATTTCAATGTATTTCAATGTTTTGAATGTATTGCAATACTTGATATGAATGATTTGAATTATTTGAATATATATAAATGTGTGACAATGATTTGAATTATTTGAATATATATAAATGTGTGACAATGATTTGAATGATTTGAATGTATTGCAATACTTGATGTGAATGATGTGAATGATTTGAATGTATTGCAATGATTTGAATTATTTGAATGTATTGCAATACTTGATTTGAATTATTTGAATATATTGAAATGTATTACAATGATTTGAATGATTTGTAGGTATTCCAATGATTTGAATGTATTGCAATACTTGATTTGAATTATTTGAATGCATTGAAATGTATTGCAATGATTTAAATGATTTGCAGGTATTTCAATGATTTGAATGTATTGCAATACTTGATTTGAATTATTTGAATATATTGAAATGTATTGCAATGATTTGCAGGTATTCCAATGATTTGAATGATTTGAATGCATTGCAATACTTGATTTGAATTATTTGAATGTATTGAAATGTATTGTAATGATTTGAATGATTTGTAGGTATTCCAATGATTTGAATGATTTAAATGTATTGCAATACTTGATTTGAATTATTTGAATGTATTGAAATGTATTGCAATGATTTGAATGATTTGTAGGTATTTCAATGATTTGAATATATTGCAATACTTGATTTGAATTATTTGAATGTATTGAAATACTTGATGTGAATGATTTGAAACAATTTGAATGTATTGCATGACGTTTTTTATTTGTTAGAATATGGTTCGTGGAGCTTACAGTGGTCATTCATCCAATAGTAGTCAGTCTCAGCCTTCATCTTCACGGGCTCCTTTGATAGGTATATCATTTAACTAATTTGATGCTTGATTAGTTGAAATGCGCATTATTAAAATTTCTAATGTATTTTTTTACAGATGATGTTTCGCATGTACATGACCCACATACACTAGTTGATCCTACAAGTTAGGAGCCAACACAGGATTCAGGGTCTTCTTAGTCTGGCACAAGAAGACTCATTCGAATAGTGTATATCGATAATCGATTGTAAGTATTTCGTTTTCACTTATTGCATATCCTATAAATATTGTATATTGATATTTATTGTATACCAACTCATATGATGCACGAGGTTCGAGCCACAAGAAGTAGTATGCAATATTAGGAATTCACTACTTCAACATCTACCAGGACCGATCGCTCAATGGAAAGAGTATCCAAAAGAGGTGATAGACAAATTGTGGTCCTCATTCACGGTATACAGTTTTTTTTCATAGTTAATGTGTTTCATATTTAATTATTTGTTATAGTCATGTCTACTAACTTTATGAAAATATTTGTAGGCTTCTAATCGCTTCGCGACTATGATGGAGGAACATGATACAAGGAAGGTATGGCAGAAGGTGACTGTCAATCGATTAGCAGACATGCTGCACAATATGAAGACTGCAGCAAGAAAAGCATCTGGGGGTAGATGGTCCACTGCAATGGAAGGGCCATGGACCTCTTACTATCAGGTTAGATGTTTGGGATGCAATGTGTGACAAGTGGGTTGGGGATGCATTTCGAAACCGCTCAGCGAAGGCTGCACAAAATCAAGCGAAAATGCCCGAAGCTCATCTACACACAGGTGGATCTAGGACTTTTGGGAGCCACCTGAAGAAAATTGTAACTCATCAATAGATAAACAAATCAATTTTATAAGTATTGTTGCAAACCTGTTAACTAAATCTTTTATCATTTCACTTCGCAGGAAGCAGAAAAAGGAGGCATTGTGTCATACAAGGATGTGTTTGTTCAAACACATAACGTAAGACCACGGGAGAGTTCGTATAAGAGAAGGCGAGAAGGCCAACAGTATGTATGTATTGTATTAATAATCATTGTAATATATAAGTTATCATAAACATTGTAATTCTTAATTATTAATTTATACTGTAAACATTATTTTGTAGGAGTCATACGAGCAACAAATGGTAGAGCGATATGGTGATGACTCCGCTCAGCATCCGCCTTTTGATCCTGCAGCATGGGTGGCTGTAGTAGGTGAACCCAAAAAGAGTCATGTGTTCGGGTTTGGGAGTAATATGAACAACTCACTAGTCGTTGCTTCCTCTAGTCACGGCTCAGAGACCTCTCCCGTCAACATCAGCTCCAAGCATCTGACTGATTATTGGGATGATGTACGTCAGATTGTTAAGGACACAATGTGTGACTACCTCCATGAAACAATTGATGATGTTCTCCGAGATGAGTTCAACAGCTTTTTGCAGAACAGGGGAGCTTCGTTTGTAGGTGCCTCTCAGGTATGAAAGTCTCATGTGATGTATTGCATGTCGTTAGATTTCATATAACTTTGATTGCCTTAACTTAGGTGCATTGCATATAATTTATTTCAGTATATTTTGTTTATCAAAACTGACCTTTTATATAATATTTCAGTATAATATTTTTACTGCATTAACACACATATGAGCATGATAGAATCACATATACAGTTTTTTTACTGCCTTAGAACACATATGAGCATGATAGAATCACATATACAGTTTTTGCCTGCCTTAGAGCATATATGAGCATGATAGAATCACATATACAGTTTTTTGACTGCCTTAGAGCACATATAAGCATGGTAGAATCACATATACAATTTTTTTGACTGCCTTAGAACACATATGAGCATGATAGAATCACATATATAGTTTTTTGACTACCTTAGAGCATATATGAACATGATAGAATCACATATACAATTTTTTTTATTGTCGTAGAACACATATGAGCATTATATAATCACATATATAGTTTTTTGACTGCCTTAGAGCACATGAGAGAATCACATATATAATTTTTTAACTGCCTTAGAGCACATATGAGCATGATAGAATCACATATATAGTTTTTTTGACCGCCTTAGAACACATATGAGCATGATATAATCACATATATAGTTTTTTGCCTGCCTTAGAACACATATGAGCATGATAGAATCACATATAAAGTTTTTTTACTGTCTTAGAGCACATATGAGCATGATAGAATCACATACAAAGTTTTTTTGATAGTTTGAGAACACATATGAGTATGATATAATCACATATACAGTTTTTTGTCTGCCTTAGAACACATATGAGCATGATAGAATCACATATACAGTTTTTTTTATTGCCTTAGAACACATATGAGCATGATATAATCACATATACAATTTTTTGCCTACCTTATAACACATATGAGCATGATAGAATCACATATAGAATTTTTTTACTGCCTTAGAGCACATATGAGCATGATAGAATCACATATACAATTTTTTTAACTGCCTTAGAACACATATGAGCATGATATAATCATATATACAATTTTTTGCTTGCCTTAGAACACATATGAGCATGATAGATTCACATATAAAGTTTTTTTACTGCCTTAGAGCACATATGAGCATGATAGAATCACATATAAAGTTTTTTGATTGCCTTAGAGCACATGTGAGCATAATAGAATCACATATAAAGTTTTTTTTACTGCCTTAGAACACATATGAGCATGACATAATCTCATATAAAGTTTTTTGCCTGTCTTAGAACACATATGAGCATGATAGAATCATATATACAGCTTTTTGACTGCCTTAGAGCACATATGAGCATGGTAGAATCACATATACAATTTTTTTGACTGCCTTAGAGCACATATAAGCATGGTAGAATCAGATATAAAGTTTTTTTACTGCCTTTAGAACACATATAAGTATGATTGAATCACATATAAAGTGTTTTAACAGCCTTAGAACACATATGAGCATGATATAATCACATATACAGTTTTTTGCCTCCCTTAGAACACATATGAGCATGATAAATTCACATATACAGTTTTTTTACTGCCTTAGAGTACATATGAGCATGATAGAATCACATATACAGTTTTTTTGATTGCCTTAGAACACATATGAGCATGATAGAATCACATATACAGTTTTTTGACAGCCTTAGAACACATATGAGCATCATATAATCACATATATAGTTTTTTGCCTGGTATAAAGTTTTTTGACTGCCTTAGAGCACATATAAGCATCACAAAATCACATATAAAGTTTTTTTGACTGCCTTAGAACACATATGAGCATGATATAATCACATATACAGTTTTTTGTCTGCCTTAGAACACATATGAGCATTATAGAATCACATATATAGTTTTTTTTATTGCCTTAGAACACATATGAGCATGATATAATCACATATACAGTTTTTTGCCTGCCTTATAACACATATGAGCATGGTAGAATCACATATACGGTTTTTTGACTGCCTTAGAGCACATATGAGTATGATAGAATCACATATACAGTTTTTTTGACTGCCTTAGAACACATATGAGCATGATATAATCACATATACAGTTTTTTGCCTGCCTTAGAACATATATGAGCATGATATAATCACATATAAAGTTTTTTTACTGCGTTAGAGCACATATGAGCATGATAGAATCACATATACAATTTTTTTGATTGCCTTAGAGCACATATGAGCATGATATAATCACATATACAGTTTTTTCCTGCCTTAGAACACATATGAGCATGATAGAATCACATATACAGTTTTTTGACTGCCTTAGAGCACATATGAGCATAGTAGAATCACATATACAGTTTTTTTGACTGTCTTAGAACACACATGAGCATTGTAGAATCACATATATAGTTTTTTTACTGCCTTAGAGCACATATGAGCATTGTAGAATCACATATAAAGTTTTTTTACTGCCTTTAGAACACATATGAGCATGATTGAATCACATATAAAGTTTTTTAACTGCCTTAGAACATATATGAGCATGATATAATCACATATACAGGTTTTTGCTTGCCTTAGAACACATATGAGCATGATAGAATCACATATACAATTTTTTTATTGCCTTAGAGCACATATATATGAGTATGATAGAATCACAAAAATAGTTTTTTTACTGTCTTTAGAATACATATGAGCATTATTGAATCACATGTAAAGTTTTTTTACTGCCTTAGAACACAAATGAGCATGGTAGAATCACATATACATTTTTTTGACTGCCTTAGAGCACATATGAGCTTGATTGAATCACATATAAGTTTTTTTTACTGCCTTAAGAACATATATGAGCATGATAGAATCACATATACAGTTTTTTTACTGCCTTAGAACACATATGAGCATGATAGAATCACATATACAGTTTTTTTACTGCCTTAGAACACATATGAGCATGATAGAATCACATATAGAGTATAATTTATTTCAGTATATTTTATTTATCAATACTGACCTTTCTTTTCTCGTGTAGGTTGCTGGCGATAATCATCATAATGGAGCTAAAGGGATAGATCAGGACAATGAACAAGAAGACGCACAAAATCTTGTCGATGATTAGATTCATGTGTTGAATTTGTTTTACCTTCTTTTTGCTTCAAAAATGTAAATGTTGAATTGTAAATAATTAGAACTTGCGAATTTTACAGTGATCGATTAATTGTTTTAGTTTCCTTTTATATGTATTTTGATATGTATTCTGTTTTTTATTCACAGGAAATATAAATTGTGTCACGAGAAATTTTTCTCGATATTTAATTTTTAAATATTTTTTTATTATTTTTTTCTTTGTTTGCGATGGCTTAGCGACGGATATATCCGTCGTTAATTACTATTAGCGTTGAATGTAGCGACGCATTAGCGACGACTATAAATCCGTCGCAACACCAAAGTTGTTGTATAGTAACGATGACCTTACGACGGATATTGGCATTCGTTATTCTGTCGTAACTTAGCGACAAAACTGGCAATAGATATATTATGTCTCTACTTAGCGGCGGAATGGGCGACAAATATATTCCGTCGTGAATTAGTGTCAAAAAATTCATGATGGAAGCTATCCGTCTCTAATCCGACGTTAATTCGTCGCTAAGCTGTTGAGCGATGGATTATCGACAGATTTAGATCATCGCTAATTCACAAATTTCTTGTAGTGCTTACCTTTGGTTTCAGTACTTTGCCATTGTACTTTTTGAGTTCCAATTCTGGTCTTTTACATATTACTTTTAAATCCATACGGGCCTTCAGATTATCCTTCGTTTTCCCTTTGACATTCATTATCATATTGAACACATTATCAAATATATTTTTCTCCACATGCATCACATCCAAATTATGTCGTATCAATAAGGTTGGCCAATATGTTAGTTCCCAAAATATAGATTTTTTTGTCCAATTGTGATCCTTCTCAAATCCAAGAAAGGGCATCGGACTACAAGCATCTATCAATCTATATGAAAAGTATCGCAATCATCTTAAAATCTCTATGCCAGACAACCGTGTAGGTGGACCTTCCATTTCATTTGTGCCTGCTCGAAACACATTCTTTTGTCGTCGGAACAGATGGTCGTTGGGTAGAAATCGATGATGACAATCAAACCAGCACAACTTCTTTCCATGCATCAATCTAAAAAATTTTATATCCTCCATGTAGTACAGACAAGTCAACCTCTCATGTGTGCTCCAACCCGATAACATACCATATGCAGAAAAGTCACTGATTGGCCATAGAACAACAACCTTCATATTGAAATTTTATTTTTTGTGGGCATCATACATGTGAACATCGTCATCTCACAGTATTTTCAGTTCATCAATCAATGGCCTTAAATATGCATCAAGATTTTGGCAAGGAGAGGTCGGACCAGGGATCAATAGAGACAAGAAAAGATTTTGATGCTTCATACACAAGCTTGGAGGAAGGTTGTATGGGATGACAAATACTGGCCAATACGAGTATAGAATTGATCTACCTCCAAATGGATTAAATTCATTTGTACATAAACAGAACCTAACATTTCTCACTTTCATTGCGAAGGTCTGATGAGTACGATCAAAATGCTTCCAAGCTTCCACGTTAACAGGATATGTGATCTTGTCTTCATCATGTCGAACTTTATTTACATGTTATATCATGTGTTAAGCTATCCTCGAAGACATATACAATCATTGCAATCTAGGGGTGAGAGGGAAGTAGCGAAGCGACTTGTATGATACTTTTTTTAACCTCGTGCTACCATTGCCTCTTGTCTTTGGCTTGAACCGAGGATGCCCACATGACGGACATGATATGTTATTTTCTTGATCTTTAAAATACAACATGCAGTGATTTGGACAAGCAACTATGTTTTGATACCTCATACCCAAAGTGTTGACATAACCTTCGCACGATAAAAATTTTGTGGCAATTTCTCATCTTTGGGCAACATACTCTTCACAATGGAGTACAAACAGTAAAAACATGATTGACTCAAATTATACTCGAACTTCAAATTTAGTAGTTGAAGAACTGCAGACAAGATAGTGTGACTCTCATAACTATTCTAAAGTGGCTCATCAGCATCTCTAAATAAGTCATAAAATCTACTAGCTGCATCGTTTGCTGCTTCTTCCTCTACTCAAGTTGGTATATCACTAGGACCCATAGCAGAACCCAGTTCTGGTCTTGCGGCATCACATATCAAATCTATATATGGATTATCGTGCACCACATCCACCCGTGCATCAAAATTGTTACACAATTCTTCACCATGAAGTGTCAAATTCTGATAATCACTCACAAAACCCTTCATGTATAGGTGATGTCTAACATCATGAGGTTCTACAAATCGATTGTTCTTACACATTGTCCAAAGGCACCTGATTTGATCAGTGGAATCCATTGTACTAACACTTGCCATTGCAAATTCAATAAAATTGTCAACATCATCCATATATTCAAGCGATACCTCATTATCAACTATCCTACAGTACATTCATTCACTGTTTGCAGCCATTTTATCTTATGATGTTATGGATATTATCCTAACCAGTTAAAAGAGAATCATAAGAACGCTATGATGAAGAAAATATCTAATTTATCATGCATTGATGGTGGATGTAATGATTTGATATATATCACACACACACACACACACATATATATATATATATATATATGATGTCATTCAATCACAAGAACTATTATACAAACGTTGATAACTTAATATTTTTATGTGCAAAACTATCACATCATATTTACACTCATCACAAGGATATTTAGAATGATGAAATCACATTCATCAACACGATACATTCATTTGAAGCATGTTTTCATAATACAATTTCACATGAAAGGCATAATCAAATTGAAAATAACTTCATGCAAGCATGAATACAGTAACAACAAACATTATAATACATTCAAATCAATCGTATCAAAACAATGTCAAATACGTACCTGCAGCAAATACACTCCAATATCCCGCTAACTACTACCATGACTAGCATGGAATCCGAACTTCAAAAATAAGAGCACTTCTATTTTCATACATTCGAATCATGCTCAGCATGATCTCCAAACTCCATCAAAGCAGTCCTAGATATCCACAACTAAGTGAGTGTGTGAACAGAAAAGTGTTGCATCTAAGAAATTAAATAATTTGTGATGCGCCTGCATCACTTACTCACTATGGGTATTTACCCGTTTTGCATGCTTTTGCCTTTGCATTTTTCTTATTTCTTTTTGCATGGCATTTTTAGTTGCATGCAATGCTTAGCATTAAGCATCGCTCAATTAGCTCAGCTACGCACCTGCAAAGCATAAATGTAGAAATGGAGGATGGGCTTGTGGTGCCTTTTTTATTGGTGTGTCGTCGGCTGAAATGTTGGCTCATGGCACGATGCGGTGAGGCAAGCGGGGGATTACCATAGTCATGCACTCTGTGTGCGGTGGATTGCCATAGCTCTTATGAAGTGTCAGAAGTTTGCTAGAACTCTAAAGGCGATTACTCGTCTCAGCTTAGCGACCCCAGGTCAGGTGAGGCCACCCGCTGAGTTTAAGCATATCAATAAGTGGAGGAAAAGAAACTTACAAGGATTCCCCTAGTAACGACTAGTGAACCGAAAATAGCTAAGCTTGAGAATCGGTAGGCTTCGCCTATCGAATTGTAGTCTGTAGAAGCATCTTCACTGACGGACTGGACCCGAGTCCCTTGAAAGAGGGCGTCGAAGAGGGTGAGAGTCCAGTCGTGTTCGGACCATGTTGCACCACGACGATGTCAATGAATCGGGTTGTTTGGGGGTCATCGGCACATGGCAGCATCGATGCTTGGGGATCATCGGTTGTGGCACACTGTGGCATCGGTGCTCGGGGGTCATCGATGGTGGCACACAGCACCAGAGAGGGTGAGAGCCCAGCCGTGTTCGGAATAGCGTCGATGCTCGGAGGTCGGCGGTGGCACACGACACACGGCGGCTTTGGTGCTTGGGGGTCGGTGGTGGCACATGGCGGCGAGAGATGGAGTGAGGGAAGAAGGAGGAGGTAAATGAGAGGGTGGCAAGCGACGGGTGATGGGTGATGGGTGATGGTCAACGAGCGGCAGACGATGAGAGACGGGCGGCAGACGACGAGCGATGGGCGGCAGACGACGAGCGATGGGCGGCGGGCTACAGAATAAAACAGAAAGAGGCTTGTGGGTTTTACAGGTTATTTAGCGATGGAAAAAATTCGTCACAAACGCTATCGCAAATTTACGACGGAGTAGCGACGAAAAAATGGTGTCGCAAAGTTGCGACGGAGTGTGAAACAGAATTTGTCTGTCGCAAATTAGTGACAGCATTGGCGATAGAATTTTTCTGTCGTAAATTCCACAACTAATTCTAATTTTAAGGACATATAGTTTTCTCTTGCTAATTCATCGCAATGTTACGATGGATTATTTCCGTCGCAAAATTTTTGTCGCTAAATAATATTTTTTTTGTAGTGATAAGACTGCCCCTCTTTATCCACGTAAAATATGGGATAAAGAAAGCAATAAATAATGTACAAAAATTTTATATGGGAACTACTATTCTACTCTCCATGTTCCTCATATTCTATCTAAATTTTAAGGTCTAAGTTCATTAATACAAGGGCAAGAAGAAGAATGACCAAGAGAGCTTGAGATTGAGGGTATCGAGTCCTTCAAAGTTGCACTTGACGAAAAGTGGAAGAGAGCTCGAGATCATTGTGTTTGGTTTGTTCGTGTTGGTACATCTCACTATAAGAAACCTGTGGATTAGCGATGACCTAAATTCGTCTCTAATCCGACGCTAATCCGTCGCTAAACAGTTTAGCGATGGATTAGCGTCGAATTAGAGACGGATAGATTTCATCACAAAATTTTCGATGCTAAGTAGCGACAGAACTTATCCGTCGCTACTTTCGTCACTAATTTGCGATGGATTAGCGACGGACATGATCCATCGTGAGTCCTTCACTATTTTAAATTAGCAATGGATAATATCTGTCGCTAATTCGTTGCTAAATTTTTTAAAAAAAAATTGCTCCCTGACGCGTTCTCTGGCAGGGAGTAATTTTTTTGCACAGAATCGACGTGGTCTCCCGCATGTTATTTTGCACAGAATCAGCGTGTTCTCTAGCGTGGTCTTTTGCACAGAACCGGCGTGGTCTTTTGCACAGAACCGACGCGTTCTTCGATGTGGTCTTTTGCACAGAACCAACGCGTTATCCCTATCGGTGTGTTCTCCGGCATGGTCTTTTTGCACATAACCGATGCATTCTTCGGTGCATTCTCTGGCACGTTCTCCAATGCGCTCTCCAACGCCCTCCCGACCTGGTTCTTTACTTTTCCTACCCAGCCCGCCATTGCGGGGTCATCTGTGACGCCCGCAATGCTTGTCCATCGACCTGAAACCATAACCCCCACAAAATCGTTAGGCCGAAAACAGAAAACCATGCTCGAAAAAAAATTGCTTACCAAACCGAAGAGGTCGGGCCGGCCTCATCCTCCAGCGCCGGCGGGCGACTCCAACTCCTCTTCTTCCTCGCGTTCCTCCGCCACAAAGTCGTCCTCGTACGAGAAGTTAAGGAGGCCCTCCGGTCTGGTAAGTGGAACGGTTTAAATCTCAGCCGGTTTAAATTTCAAACGGGAGGGGGGAGGGGGGGGAGGGAAAATTTTGTGCCCCAGGTGGGACGGTTTAATTTTAAAATTAGCGACGGAATTAGCGAGAGAATTTTTCTGTCGCTAATGAGCGATAGATTAGCGACAGAAAAATTCCCTCGCTAATCACATCACTAATTAGCATTTTTTTGTAGTGTTTTGGCGACGAAAAAATGTTGTCGCTAATCCATCACTAATTAGCAATGGATTTAGCGAGGGAGATATTTTCGTCGCTAATTTTGCAAATATTTTGAATGTTAGTGACACAGTTTTCTCTCGTTAATCCGTCGCAAATTTGCGATGAAAAAAATTCATCGCTAATTAGCATTTTTCTTGTAGTGTTTCTCTCTCTTGCTTGGTTGATTAATGTATGGTTTCATTGGCTCTTTATGCACAATTGGCATATACTTCAAATATCCATGTTACCTGGTTTTGCACCCCACTCACCGTGTACAGATCAGAGGCAACTGCCTTTGGTGCAATCTGACTCTTCCCATCCTTCTTCTATGTCAAATAACCTTGTTTTTGTTCTCAATATCAACACTATGATAGGCAGCACCTGCTCCACCACCTCCAACTACATGGTTAATAGCTAGTTCCAATCGAACCTAAAGGTCCTAAACAACCTCATATTTATGTTTTGAATGATGTACATAGTTCTTTAGCTTTTTTACCAAGTCGGATAATAGAGCTCGTGGATATGATATGCAATCAATATTCGAGACCCATAATCAGCCCATCCCTATGAACTTAGAAGCAGGAAAAAAAAATTAACTCGAGGATCCACTCAAGTATATAGGACATATACATTCAAGTCTTGATCTTCTAAGCAAGCCCGTCTAGATCACCCCTATTAAAAAAATGAATTTTATTTTTTGTTGCACTTATGCTAGCATTACTCATAGTCAAATTAGTGCTAAAAGATCATAGTCACTCTATGATGAACAGGTAAATAATCGTTCACTTAAATTTTTGCTTTTGGTTTTGGTTTCTGACCTTGAAATCTACAAGTTGCAATAGCTGTACACGGCCAAGTTAGGTGATTATTTGATTTTTAAAGTTAGTTTTTTTACTCTTGTTCTTAGCTTTTCTTTTATCTCAATATATAATATATTATTCTTAGAAGGTAAATGATGTGGTCTAATTTCTAAAAACTCGTCAATTTCATTAGAAACTCATACCAATGTTAAGAAAATCAGATACCAAAAACCTTGTACGAATGCTTGTTAGACATTCGTACCAACATTTTTTAGAAACTCATTTCAATCAAAACGTACCCAAATCTTTTGAGGGCTTCACGTACTCAGTACCCCCATACACGTACTTGTCTTTGGCAACTATGATTACAACTAAGCTACATAGTCAGTTATGACATGAAATTGAAGTACTGACAACTAAACTAGTGTTGCCAGCTATAAATTATATAACGTATTTCATGTAACCAGTTTAACAATTGAGTTTTGCTTTCAACATTCATAAGGTACAAGTTTGCACACTAAAAATTAGGCAAAAATGATGGCTTAACAAAACGAAATGAGATTATCAGAATTTTTATGAAAAGAAAATATAAAAAAAGTACACCAAAATAAAATAATCTTACTAAAGAACAGTGAGATTAGTTAGGTGGATGGAGAAGTAGAAGAGGTTAATATGGTATTGAATAAAATATTTTCATAAGAAAGAAATGGTGGTTGGTGGGTAGGAAAGAAAGGGATAGCTACTATACAAACACGGACACTGATGGCGGTGAATAAGATGATTCATACCTAGAATTCTGAATAAGAGAGACCCACAAATTGGAATTATCAAAAATGCTTTGGTGGGTGAATATCACTGAAAGAAAGCCCAAGCTGAGAACAACAAGAAGAGAGTCAGTGAAAAGAGAGAGAGCGTGATTTTCATCTCCTTGAGGGGGCCGTTGAGTAGCCAGCATAGTTGGCAAACTTGGTGAGTCAACTTGTGACTTGCCCGAGTTGACTCAAATCGGGCTCTAACCGAGTCAGAAAACCATATAACTCGGTTAGGACCAAACTCGTTCAAGTCAATTTTTTGACTCTGGCCAAATCAGCTAAGAAGCAGCCGAGTTGATCATTGAGAAAAATTTTGTGAGCCCTCTCTCCATTTCACCACTACCCACCAACACCCATCTCTCAAAAAACCAATTTCAAAATCATTTTCAAAACTTTGGTCGAGTTTGACTCGCAGAATCATTTCTTTCTCGCATAGGAAGGGGAAATTTTTTGCGATGATAACAGGTTTGGCGACCGTGATGGGACCTGTCTTCGTCTGATCAATTATGTGTTTTGACTTAGCTCAATTATCAAAATTGTATTCTATGGAATATCAACTTTTAATTTCTGATATCATGTGAACTTAGGAGCCTAGGCTTGAACCTAGCTGACATGGACTGCATGTAGACTAGGCATGGTTTGGTAGGACCAATTGAGGAGAATTATTCATGCTCACTTAGACATAGGTCTGAAATACAACACTCATTAATCTGGGATTTGTATGAAAACATTGTTTGCTTCTTCAAAATTTTCAAAATTCTATCCTTTTAGGACTTACAACCCTCTGTTTGCTTGCATGTGCTCATATCTCAAAAACCACCCCACCTATGTCTACCCGGTCTTCACGTTGTTGGGCTTTCTTACAGAACCATAGTTCAGGACAAAGTCTCACAACTAGGCCACTTATTTGGGCTAACGTCCCCTGCCACGTACCAAGGGCCATAGTCCAACGTATATTGGCAGGTGCTCAAGGATGTTGGGAAAACACAAACCTAGAACCGGAGATGAATTTTTATACCACGTACATCGGGCATCGGCTCGAGTATATCGGCATAGCATGATTGGACACAGTTGATCTGAGCCTAGAGTCAGGATTAGGGTCCTAAAGCTCTTTCAAAATTGATGCATTTAGAGTCAGCTTCTTAGGGAATGTTGTATGTGCATAATTGTTTGTGATTAAATATATGATATTCGTTTTCATCTTATCTTCCCATATTTTTCCCAATTTTTCCAAAATACTGGATAATTTTCCAAAATACCTCATTTTCCATCTTTTGTGAAATATCTCATTTTTCTCAAAAACCCTGGACGATTTTTCCAATTATCCACTTTTTCTTCAAAACTTCAGGTGATTTTCCATTCTTTCGTTCCTCTGGATTTCGAATTTCCAGCATTTCACTTTATCCTGCCTGTAATTTTCAAAATTCTTGTATTTTTTCTAAGTCTAATTTCAATCTTCCCGTCTTTCATTCCAATGGCATCCAATCAGCTCGATTATGTCTTTCCTGAGGGTCACATCTCCTACGAGGTGCGACAAAGTCTTCTTGAGCATCGAGCTCTTAGCACCGGACCCTTATTTCCCCGGTGGTACTATACTTGGTTCAAGAATTTCTCACATATGTTTCCGGACCACTTGACCGATTGCGGGTTAAAACTGGCATCTGCGGTGGGAAAATTGACAGTCAACGACAATCTGATCCATGCACTGGCAGAGCGGTGGAATCCGTGCACTTACACATTCTAGTTTTCATGGGGCGAGATGACCCTGCTGATGGATGAATTTTCAGAGATTATGGGATTGCCCGAGCCAGTTGGTCAGCCTAGAGATCCATTGGAGCAACAGTTTTTTATCAATGTCAAGGGTTTGGACCCCTGAGATGCTTTAGCTCACATGATAGGGCATAAGTCTTGGCCACTGATTGAGGAAAATGGAAATGAATATGTGAACCTGATCGAGCTCTACCGACAATATGGGGCATTCACAAAAGTCAGCTCATTATCTAGAACAACTCGAGAAAGAATTTAGTATGCGATGGTCGTATGCAATGGTCGTATGCACTGAAGGGCTCGCTTTCTTCCCAGATATACATATGTGTATGGCAAGCAGTTCAAGCTATATGGCTCATTTTCTTGTACCTACTACTATCCAGAGCGATGCGTAAGGCAATTTTCTCATAGACAGAAGTGCATAGAAGCTCGACTACTTTCAAGGATCATGCTTGTAACGCCCTGGATTTCCAAAACAAAGCAAAGTTAAAATTTTCATGAATTTCTTTTTTTTTCTTTGCAGCGGAACTTAGGAAAGGTTTTAGCAGCGGAATCAGACGATAATGAGTCGTCGGTTTTAGAAAACTCCGAGCACGTTGCAGGTATGTGGCCAAGCAACTCATTGACCACCAAAGTGTTTCATCTATCGAAACCACTTGTTTATTACAACACCATTGCTTGAGAAAAGCAGGATTTGTTTGATAAAAAGAAGCAGTACAACTCTGTCTAGAGAAACCCTGGGACTCGATGCCGCCTTGCTCCGCATATCGCCACGCAGGTCTAACACCTGAAATCTCCATTAAACGGGGTCAGAACCACTGATGGTCTGGTAAGAAAGCAATCACATATCCATTCAACTCAAGCAAATACGTTTGACCACTTAGGGTCGCAGTTCATAATAACGACGATCAAGCCTTCATGACTTAGCGTATATCGCAAGAGTCTCCTCAGAGCTTTGAGTTGAACATCCGCTCAAGTCTTCATGACTTAGCGTAAGCCTCTTCAAGGTTGTGATTTGAATGACCGCTTAAGTCTTCATGACTTAGCCTTGACCTCTTTAGGGTCTCGAATGGATGTCTAGCTCAAGCCTTTATGCTTGGAACATTTGTATCCTACGAATCAAATGATAGCTCTCCGAGCTTCGCTTAGTCGTATAGATATCTTTTGGGTTCTTTCCCAATCGGTCCAGTAGTATACCGACCATGACACCTTCACAAAGGTTTATGCAGGACTGACTCAACAACGTCCATACACTCATACATTCAAAGTATCATTGTACCTATGCTAATGCTTTGTTTCAATAATTGCACCTCCCCCTGGGCTCAAGGGACTCATATCTGGGCAACAAACGTGACGATCTGAGGGTTGATTATTCTATGTATTTTAGATACCTCAGAGGTCTGTTGACCCCATCCTACTAGTAGAACGGTACAACATACCAGAAGAGATCCTTACTAGATAGTCGAATGCATCCTGTTATTGCAGTAGTTGTGTTCAATCCTTAGATATTTAAGGATTACCACGACCTCCATACCTCTGAGTGACGGAGGCCATCAATGAACTCTATCAGGTTCGAGTAAAATATATGTCACTCAAGGTTGCGTCATCACCGTCTTCCTCGGTGAGAAATTCTGAAGGGGTCTGTCAGTCTTACAATTACTTGACGAATATTGCATGCCTATAGGGCAGCCTTTGAGAAGTATGCACCGACCCCAATCACCCACACGACTTTCACTGTGGAACAAAGGTTTTATTCATCTGCATGCTTAACTCTACTCTCGGCACTTCGGCCCTGTCGAGCACCTCACCTCTTCTAAGTGGAAAACAACACACTCTGGCTCAGCGGCTCTTACGAGTCTTGGTTGTGTATGAATTCTCAATGAGCATGCACATGACTCGATCTCTACGGATCGGCTACTCGACGTATTTTTACGCAACAAGCTCAGGGCCTTGTCAAGGTGATACCACTACTTCAGCGCAACGGCTCTTATAAGTACGGTGCCCTTACAAGTATTAGGGAGACGAGTCATTCTGACATCGTTCCAACAAACGGCATCGTTGTGCCACTTAACTGGTTCCGACAGCTCTCCTGCCAACCATTTCGTCAGCACCTCTCCTGCTCTATCGGTAGTGGTGCGACAAACCTTTCTATATCGTAGAAAGCATTCTATGAACTGGGTAGCACTCTGCTATATGAAAGAGTATCTTGCTACATTCTTTTTAAGCTACTCTTAGCTTCTTTAGAATATTCAGTAGCATTTCCTCTTTTTGATGGAGAAAACGTGTGTTTATTTTATCCATTTCAGCGGCATCTCTTCTCTTTGGCGAGAAATCGCTACGCTTAACTCGGGAAATGAATATGCACTGTTGTGCATACCTTGCATCCATCAAGGTTGTTGGAAACCCTGGGTCATAGCTAGGCCATACGTAATTGACTTAGTCTTTACGAAAAGTGCATTTTGCCAAAAAGCGAAGCCTTTCCAATAGAGGCTTCATTCGTCAAGCAGAATCTTGAGTGAGGAACGGTAAGAGAATCGCATTGGCGAATTGGAGTTGATCTCCATTTGAACGCTCATTTACGCGCCATATATGTAGTATAAGCAGAAAGAAAATGCCTATACTATTGTTTAGGGTGTGTAACTGAACGAAATATTCTACATATATATTTGCATAAAGCAGGAGCTTTGGCATCTTTCAACGCGACGGCGTAAGTAAATGCATAATCGAAAGTGCATTAATCAGAAATTATAGAAAGCAGGAGCCTTGACATCATACGACGTGACGGCAAAGGTCAATTACATAGCCTATGCGATATAAGATGCGCCGATAGTATCAGCAGATATACACCTAGATCTGTATCCAACGATAGTTACGAGGCGAGCGAGTGAACACTGAAGTGTCCTAGAGGGTTCAACCAAGAACTAGGACGAGATACTATTTTGAAGAACGCATATACTGCGCATTCGAACATATATATCTGATGATAGTTACGAGGCGCGCGAGTGAACACTGAAGTGTCCTAGAGGGCTCAACCAAGAACTAAAGCAAGATACTACTTCAGAAGGTATACGTATATACAAACAAGCAAATAATTGAGAGAGATGGATTAATGAAGCAAACTTACTTCAAATCGTGGAAGAAATGACTCATGTTGCTTCGATCCGTCCTCCGAGAGGTCCGACTTCAAAAAAAATCAAATTCAGACTTCGGATGAAAAAGGACTTTGACTTTGACTTCAAACCTAACTAGGTTCAAGTCAAGTCAACTGGGTTTGGACTAGGTCAGGCAGGCTAAGACCAAATCAGGCAGGCTCAGACCAGGTCAGGTGGGCTAGGCTAGGTAGGGGAGGTTTGGAAAAGGAGGAGAGAGAGAGGGGTTGGTGATTTTTTCAAAGGGGGGTCCTCCTCTATTTATAGCCAAGGTTGCATAGGGGCTAAGCAACCCTTTTGACCAAAATGCCCTTTGGCTTTTTCAGAAATCCAGGTTGATCTTATCCATCTGACTGTTTGATCTTATTGAGAAGGAATATTCCATGGATTATTCCCTAGAAGGTGCTGGAAGACTCTAAAATATTCTAGAATATTTTCTGAGAAATATTTTTGTGGGTCCCACAAATATTTTCGTGGGTCCCGCAAAAAAGTTGAGTTTTCGGCATTTTTTTCCAAAAAATTCTGAGTAGGCCATTATCTTCGTATTGACGTAACTAAGAAAGTTGGCTCGTAGAAATCTCTTGATTTTGTTCAGGTAGGAAGTTATGACCTCCAGAGTGTTTGAGCATATATTCGTGAAGATACGAATATCCTAACTGTATTTGGGTCGCAGGAATCGGTTTGATTCACTTTACGGTACAAATGCTATTTTTCACTGGAAAATGCCTCAAGAATTTATTCAGGGTTTGAACTGAAAAATTGCAGGTCTTACATCATTACCCCCTTAAAGGAATTTCGTCCGCGAAATTCAGTTAAGAGTACTAAGTGAATAGCTCAGGATACTTATCCGGCATATTGGATTCGGGCTCTGATCATGCACATAATTCAGGGTTTATTAACATTAAAATATGCATGATTTTAGAAAATAATGTTTCAAAAACCCAATTTTATGATAGTTTTCGAGTAAATATGCTAAAATGATTTAAAAATAGAAAATGCATGAAAAATAGTTTTATTTTACATTTTTATGCATATTTTAGTTTTTGTTATAGTCATAGTAGTTTTAGTTTTAGTTTTCAATAAAAATAATAATAAAAATAAAAAATGAAAATAAAATAAAAATTAGAGTTAAAAATTAGAGTTAGATATATTGTGAAATGAGGTTAGTGTAAATAAATTTTTTTTTTTTTAGAGTAGTTAGTTAGTTTGAGGTTTTTAGTAAATAGTTTGTTTTTTTTTATACTCTTTTAAATAGTTTGTTTTTTTTAGATTTTTTTAAAAAAAAAAAGAAAAAAATATATATAATAATCACAAACCGGTTTAACCGGTTTGCATTTCAAAATAAAGAAAACAATCCGGTGAAACCGGTTTGGATTTTGTTAAAACAAACAGCAAACCGGTTCAAAACCGGTTTGCTTGTTTTTAAAAACCCCAAAACAGAAAAAGAAAGGGCGCCTCCCCCATTCACGGTTGAGCCCTCTTGTTTTCCCCTCTTTCCCTCTTTTCTCACCCTCCTCCACTAACACCGGCCTCTCCTTTTCCCTACCTTCCCCTTCTCCCTCTTTCTCTGTCTACACTCCAGCCGACGGCAGTGGTGGAAGCTCTTCATTCCGGCGACAGCGTGGTGGTGGAGGTCGCCACATTCTCCCCTAACCCCTCTAAGGGTCACAGTAAGTTTCGATTCCTCTACTTCTTCTTCATCTTCTTCTTCATCTTCTTCTTCTTCTTCTCCTTCAGATCTTCTTCTTCTTCGTTTTCTGATCTTATTCTTTTTCTTCTTCTTCTTCTTCTTCTTCTTCTTCTTCTTCTTCTTCTTCTTCCTCTGCATCTTCTTTTCTTCTCCTAATCTTCTTTTCCTAAATTTTTTTCTATTCCATTGTTAATTACAGTAGTCGATCGGTTGCTTAAAATCAAAATAGAAAAAAAAAAGGATTCTGTTAGAATAATTGTTGTTTGATTCTAAATGTCATTCTGTTCTTGATTTTGCATTTACATTTTAGTTTAATGATCAGCATCAACATCATCATAAGATGAAATGGAGAAATCAGATTGAATGATCGAGCACTGAATTTTTTTTTCCGGCAATTTATGTGGAGATTAATCGATCATCTGATCGATTATCATAGTTTTATCATATTAATCCATTGGATATTGTTCCAGCTACAGAGGTTAATTTTTGTTGAAAACATTTGTTCTGAAAGCTAGATTTGTATTTGCAAATAAGTTGATTATCAATTGCATATGATTGATGAACATTTGTTCCGGCGATGATAAAATTTCCGGCAATGATCTGGAGATTCTGGCAATAATCTGATCAGCGGATTATTGTTTGCTTGGGTGAAGAAACATTCTGATCACTTGTTCTACTGAGCCTCGGTATGGAGTGGAGTTCTGATTCATGACTGAAATTCCTGCAATTATTATGTCCATCTTGATCTGTCGGCATCTCATTTTTGCCGTGAAATTGTAATCTGGTAACAACAGTTCATTTATGTGTTAATGTGTTGTGGATTGGTATATGTTCTCGTCGCGAAATTTTCCCCCGTCTTCCCTTCCTTGCGAAAGAGAGAGAGGGGAAACGCTTTCGCACTTCAAACTTGACCGGATTTTGGAAATGGTTTTGAAATACTCGCCTCCGTTTTGAAAATTGCGGGAAAATCCATGGGATGGGGCTCGACCTGTCGGTACGAGGTTCGACCGTTCCTGCCGCCTTTAACAGGGGTAATCGAACCAAGGACCAAAATTGTGCTTGACTTAATTAAATCATCGAAATTATGTTCTATCCTATATGCACAGAGAATTCAGGCATGTGCTATGAGATTTGAAAGATGTAAGTTGGAAACATGATGTATGCTTGGGAAAACATGATGCATGCTTGGAAAACATTTGGAGTTGGAAAGAATCTCTCAGGAAAAGGGTCAATTTCTCAAGAAACTCGGATAAAAAAAGGGATTTTGAAAACATGAGAAAGCTTATAAAGATGTGGGAAAAATCAGAAATAGTTGAAAATCTTGGGAAAATGGAAGTGATTCTTGAGAAAAGATGAACCTTTTGAAAAGGGAAATACTTCTTAGGAAAACTTGGACTTTGAGAGTTTTCTTAGGAAAATGATGGAAAATTTATAGGAAAACTCATTGGAGAAGAAAATTCAAAACTTGGGGAATCGAAATCCTGGGAATTTTACCTTTTGAAATACTTGGAAATCGAGTTTGGATCTTGGAGAAAGATTGGAAAACTCTTTTGAATCTCTTAAGAAAATATCATTTTCCAGGGAAAACTGTGGAAAACTTGTCTTTGAAAAACCGATTTTGAAAAATCCTTAGAGTTTCTTGAGAAATCGATTTCTTGAGAATGAAATTTTCTTGAGAAAATCTTGAGAAAATCAATGATTTCATGATGCAAATGACATGAGTGAATGAATGCACTTTGAGAAGATTTTCTGAGGAATTGGTTGAAAAATGTGCATTAAGTCCAAATAAATCCTTTACATATTCTGACTGTGGCCATGAATATATTCAGAACTTAGTTGATTTGATGCACATGATTTTGAAAACTTCAGAAATATGATGTGCATTTTAAGATAGCCTAAGAGTGTAGGCTCAATGTGACTAGTAGAAAGATGACGGATCTGGGTCTCGTCCATATTCCGACTAGGGCCGTAAATATGGATTCCACCGAGTCCATCAACTCCCTAAGAGTTGGTGCACGTGCCATTCGTGAACATCCATAGTGCTTTTGAAATAAAATGCATGAATCATAGAAACAGGATATTGCATAAATTCAAACTATATGATATGCATCCTAGTCTAAGCAGGAAATTAACTCTCTTATTCCAAAATTTACGTTATTACATCACTAAATAAAGGAAATAAAAGAAATTTGCAGACTTCAGCTCCTTCTTTGGAATGTCCCTGCCAAGCTTGAAATAAAGTTAGCTCAAATATGTGGGTTTTTCCAAGATTTTCCAATAATATTATGAAATTATTGGATTTAATTGGATATAAACCCTATTCTCATGCTTCCTTGATGTTTTGAAATGATGAAATGCAGGGAATTCAGTGGAAAACAGTTTGAAATTCGGAATTGGTGGTCAAAATGACCAAAATACCCCTAATTATAAAGTTATACATTTAAAATCAGGGTTTTTTAAAGGAAAACTTGGTAAAATTGAGATTTTGAAATTCAAATTGAATCAAATAATGATGAAATGCAGTAAGGGACATGATGACATGCTGCTAAACGCATTATGACTGTAAAATCAGAATTTGGCATTTTGCAATTTATCCAAAATAACGAATTTTGCTTGTTTTTCGCTTGGATCTGGGTCCTGCGGGATCCTGTTTTGGTATTATGGATGATCCGAACCTCAAATGGATTCCAAATTGCACCAAATTCGGTATGAAGCATCTAAACACTCTGATAAACAACCTAGAATGCTAAAAATCATGAAATGATATGATTTAAATGCTAAAATTCAAGGAAAGTCCTAAAATGGTGGATTTTGCCTATGGATCCGAACCAAATGCAATGTTTAACATGATAATGCAAGATTTACACCATGAAAACTTCTGATATTTTGCAGACTGCTAAAAGACCCGAAATGGAACATTTTTGGTTTTTACAGCCTCGGGATTTGAGCCATGGTGAGTTCAATAACAGGGATTTAGTTCTGACAGAGGTAAAAATCACCCTAATCTGATGTAAAATTCTAAACAAATATAAAACAGCCATGAAAATTTATGAAATTAATCAGAGCTATGAACGACACCTACATGAACAACTTTCATGTTTATGACTTTGGAATTTGATCAAAATAAACACAGCGAAAAATATAACTATTCCTGCCTAAACTAACAGAACAGACAAATGTAGCAAAACAAGGGACTGACAAGAAAAATCCGAAGCAGAGGTCAACACTGTTTTAAAAATTACAGGCTTTCAGATTCAAACATAAGACATCTTGGACACCACTTTCACTTTTTACAGTTTTGGATTTGGAGCAACACACAAAGCGAAACCATAGCCCTAAGTCGATCTAAGATCTAAGAGGCCCAAATTAGGCTCTGACACATGTCCCGAACTCTCGGATTTTTGTCAGACATAAAAAAAAAATCAGAAAACACTGAAAAAATCATATTAAAAATTAGACATTCTCTCGAGTTCAGAACAGCTTTCGGATTGAAAATCGGATCTCCCATGAGGGATATCTCGATTTTACAAGTCGGCAAATGATTTTCAAAACGTATCCCGGGTAACAAAACCCGACTTGCCATTTTGAATGTTTACCACAGTAAACAAATTCAAATGGCTCCGAATTTTTGGCAAAATTTTAGGGACACATAAGGGCGCATTCCGTGATTTTTTTGGGATTTTTAATAAAAAAAAATGCATGAAATAACGTGTGGACTGACTGACAAAAACAGAGACCTACTGAAAATAAGTAGAATTGAAATAAATGCTAAATTAATCCTAATTAATTCATGAAATGTACTAAATGAATGAAATAAAATGCAAATTAAACCTACCTAACTATATGAATGTTAAAAATCATCAAGGAAGCATAACAAAACATTTTTATATATGTCGTTTTATGAGAATAGCTCAATCCATCCCTCGGATGAGCTCTTTCTTCAAACGACTCCCGATTCGGATTATAGAATCACATCAAGGGGAAAAGAAGTGCACCTTGCTTCGTTACGCAGCGTAGAAGCTCTTGAAAGGGGCAGCTATCACGAGCTTCCTTCGTCCTTCGCTCCGAGCTTCGGATGGTCCACCAAAATCGACCTCTGTTGGAATCGAATTGGCCACAGCACGAGCTCTACTCCACCTTCTTCAATGCGCCAAAGGGGGCACGATTTCCACAGTTGAAAATCTGATTCTAGGAAGGCTAGGTCAGATTTTCCAAGTTCACCAGAGCTAAGAAAAAAATGATCTCCTTCAGGCTGGGCGTGAACCCTTGTTTTTATAAATTTTCTGAAAATTTTTTGAAATTCAAACAGGATCGATCTGAGCCCTCTATGTGGCGCCATCTCAGGGGGTGCCATCTGAGGGGTTTGAAATTCGAATTTGTCTTTTGCAGGGAGCCCTCAGGTGGCGCCACCTCAAAAGGTGTTTTAATTTTTGAGAAAAATAAAAAAAATGGAAATTTTGTGGGTGAGACACCTCAGCAGGGGGAATTTAGAATTTTTCAAAAGTTTGCTTGATTCTCTCTGCACGGAACTCCCAGAAGGCGCCACCTCAGAGGGTTCTCTCTTGGAATTTGAAATTCAAAGTCACCTTTTGTAGGGAGTCCTCAGGTGGCGCCACCTCATGGTGGGCTACCTTTATTAAAAATAAAATAAAAAATGAAAATGGAGCCAAGTGGAGTCCTGGAATGGTGCCACCTCAAAAGGTGTTTGACACATGTCAGAAGGACAGAGCAGTGGGCTCAGAAGGCGCCACCTCAGAGGAATTTGAATTTTGCTTTTTCTGGTGAAAGGAGATCTGGACATGTGGCGGACAAGTGTCAGCTGTCTGGAGAGGCTTTCTCAAATGGCGCCACCTCAGGGGAAAGTTTGAAATTCAAATGGAGGTTGGCCCTGGAGGAATGGAGGGTGGACATGTGGCGCCACCTCAGGGTGGCTCCTACAATGCCATGTGGCAAGAGGGAGGAAAAAGAGGGCAGTGACATGTGTCTCCTACTTTTCTGAAAAAAAGTAGGGAGAGGACATGTGTCCTCTACTTTTTCTGAAGGAGTGAGAAGGAGACATGTGTCACCTTCTTTTTCTGAAAGAAGCAAAAGATGACACGTGGCAGAGGGGTGAGAAGGAGGGGAGGGACATGTGGCACTCTCATAGGCCATCTGGGAAATCAGAGCTCCGGATTTTCGCCACCTAGTGCCTTGTTTGAATTTTAAATGGTTTGCTTTTTCTGAAGAAGGCCAGGAGTGACATGTGTCTCCTACTTTTCTAAAAGAGGTAGGGAGAAGACATGTGTCCTCTACTTTTTCTGAAAGAAGCAGAGAATGACACGTGGTAGAGGGGAGAGAAGGTGGGCCAAGCCATGTGGCGCCATCTCAGACAAGATGAAAAAGGTAGGAGTTCAGGATCTGCGCCACCTATGAGGAGGTTTGAATATTTGAATTCTAGTTTTCTGAAGAAAGCAGGAAATGACACATGGCACTTGCTTTTTCTGAGGAAATGAGAGCTTGCCACGTGTCCTCTGCAGGAGACACTCCAGATGGCGCCACCTCAGAGGAGACAAGCCTACCTTTTCTGTAGTAATTTAGGAGTGACACATGTCTCCTACTTTTCTGAGAAAAGTAGGGAGAGGACATGTGTCAGACTACTTTTCTAGAAGGAAGGAGGGGTTGACACGTGTCCCCTACAGGAGACACACTTCAAGTGGCGCCACCTCAGAGGAGACAAACTCCACTTTTTCTAGACAGGACAACCTATGACACTTGGCATCTCCTGGTAATCTTGAATTGACACATGGCGCAGGGCAGATAAAATGGGATGACATGTGACGGCTTCTGAAGGTAGCCCCACACTGACACATGGCAGAAGAGGGAAGGTGACATGTGGCACCTACTCTAGGTGAACCCTATGCTGACACATGGCATGTAAATGGGAGGAGAGAGAAAAGACAAGTGGCACCAATCTAGGGGACAAGGTTCCTATTTTTTTGGGTTTTTTCAAAATTCAAATTTTCAAAAGAAAAGCCTGTGTGACACCACCTCAATGTGGGTCCCACATTGCTTCTTTATTGACATAATGACAAGATAGTAAAACCTCTTTTTTGGAATTTTCATAAAAATTTGGACTAATGGGCAAAACAGGAATTTTGGAAAGAGTTGGCCCTTGTAGGGCAATTTTGTAAAAGAAAGATATTTAAAATTGTCAAAAAGGGCAAAATCTGAGGTGAAGTGACTGAAATCCATATTGAAAACTATCTAGATGGTTTTCCTGAGGAAATATTTTGAAATTCAGAGTCCTGGGGGTAAAATGGGAAAAATTGATAATTTTGAAGACCCAGGGTTTTGAAATCAATTTTGAAAAGAGTTGAAATTCTAATCTGGATTGAAAATTTTGAAATCAAGAGTTCTGGACCTCGAAATGACATGCTGTGCAGTGCAGTGATTTGAAATGCTCATGCAATGATATGCAATGTCATGTCTTATGAAATGTAATCTTGAATCAAGATTTGGAGATGTCTGTCTCCTGTCAGGAGTAAAATTTTGAACATCTGAGCTAAAAATAGAGAAATTTTGAGAGTTGCAGATGAAAATTAGACTTTTGCAAGGTCCGAGCTCAGAAAATGACCATTTTGCCCTCCAACGATTTCAGAGGCTGGATGTTGATGCTTGGTGGAAATGTTGGGGAGGTGAGTGAAAATTTGGGGTGTTTACAGATGCCCCTCTTTGCTACTAAGCCGGCTCATGGCCGAGCTTAGTGGCAAAGAAAACACACCAAATTTGGGCTATACGAAAAAAATGCCCCAGTTAGAAGGATCTGACTGGGTGTAAAGAAATTAGCCCGAGGAAGATGGTAGATATGAAGCGAAGAATAAAGAGGAAAGATTTGCTCTATGAGAGCGAAGTTCAGGTTTATTCCCTTGACCTGGATGGGACAAAAATACCTCGCATGGAACGAAGCTCAGGTTTTGACCCTTGACCTGATTGGGGAATGGAATATCTCATCGAAATGAGACTCAAGTTTGTACCCTTAACCTGATTGGGCGGAAGATGAAATACCTCTTTGATTGAGGCTCAGGTTTGTACCCTTATCCTGATCGAGCGGAAAATGAAATACCTCCTTGGTCGAGGCTCAGGTTTGTACCCTTATCCTGATCGAGTAGAAAAATGAAATACCTCTTTGATTGAGGCTCAGGTTTGTACCCTTATCCTGATCGGGCGGAAAATGAAATACCTCTTTGATTGAGGCTCAGGTTTGTACCCTTATCCTGATCGGGTGGAAAATGGAATACCTCTTTGATTGAGGCTCAGGTTTATACCCTTATCCTGATCGGGCGGAAAATGAAATACCTCTTTGATTGAGGCTCAGGTTTGTACCCTTATCCTGATCGGGTGGAAAATGGAATACCTCTTTGATTGAGGCTCAGGTTTGTACCCTTATCCTGATCGGGTGGAAAATGGAATACCTCTTTGATTGAGGCTCAAGTTTGTACCCTTATCCTGATCGGGCGGAAAATGAAATACCTCTTTGATTGAGGCTCAGGTTTGTACCCTTATCCTGATCGGGCGGAAAATGAAATACCTCTTTGATTGAGGCTCAGGTTTGTACCCTTATCCTGATCGGGCAGAAAATGAAATACCTCTTTGATTGAGGCTCAGGTTTGTACCCTTATCCTGATCGGGTGGAAAATGGAATACCTCTTTGATTGAGGCTCAGGTTTGTACCCTTATCCTGATCGGGCGGAAAATGAAATGGAATCCTCGAAGGAAGAGACCATGATGGAACCTTCGGATTTTGCACAGTAAATCCGACAGGGGTTTTGCAAAAGGAAGGAAAATGGGGTCCCTAAAGCTTGAAAAGGGATTGATCTTGGGCGTCTCCTTGTTGAGACTAAAATCAGCTTTTGAAATTGCCTCTTGCGAGAAAATGATTGGTGGTTCGACCTCGAACCGAAATGGGACTGTCTATGGTGGGACAGTGGGGACACAGGGAAGTGTGCAATCTGAGAGTTCATGCTCTCAATGAAGGGAAGGAATCAAGTCCTTAGGAGGGATTTAAAATTTGTGTCAGGATGCATTGAAAACGGACCTCAAGCTCTCACTTCATGTCAGGATAGCTAGAAAATATTGTCAAAATGTTGGAAATTTTGCTGTTGATTCAAAATATTTGAAAATGTTGCACATTGTTGCAAAGATATTCCTTCTTTTCTACCCAAAGTATTACCTCCAAACAAGGTTCACTTCGTAGAATCGAAATTAGAAACCCAAATTGCTTGCAATTGACCTTCTTCAAGGAAGCTATCAATTTCCTTGATATGAACAGGAAAGAGAATTTGATATTATGAAAGCGGTTGATGAAAGAGTATTGATAATAGAATTTCACAAGATTAAAGAGGATTCTTGATAGATTTGGCAGTTTGATATCCTGAGAGCTTCTCTCATGATAGTCTTTCTGCACTCTTTTGGCTCTCTGTGAGTTTTTTTTGGCTATATTCTCCTTCATTTTGGAGATGCTCTTACTTTTTCTCTCTTTCTTTTTCCTCTCTTTCTCTCTTTTGGAAGGGTACGTCACAAACTCCTTCAACTTAGAGATGTTTCGATCCTTCTTGGATGATGGGTTTGGAGATCTTTGGGCGATAGCTGAAATTAAATATCTTTTAGGGATTGTCGAGAGGTTCATCGCATCTGCCTTCATCTCGACAGTGCTTTGGACTTTCCCTGGAAGGATCCATCACAAACTCCATCATCTTGGAGATGTTTCGAATCTTCTTTGGCCCCGGGGGTCTACTCGCCTAATTCGCCTTCATCTTGACGACAGGTGAGAGATCCCTTTTGCGGATATTTAATTGCAGCTTAGGTGATTTTGAGGAAACGGGGCTTGGGTAAATGCTCTCTTTTCTAGCGCTCAGGATATTTCCACTGCCTTGTCTTTACAAGAATAATCCTTAAAGATGTGCCATAACTGCGATCAATATCAATCATCTATGACTTTTCAATAACATTGAATCTTCTTTTCTGGCCATATCGAGGACTTATCCTTCCTCCTTTTGGTTGGCCAATAGAAAGAATTTGAAGTTTGAATCCCTTTTCGCAAAAGCTTCACTCTTTTGGAAGTGATGCTGAAGGTAAATTGAGATAGAGATTAGTGCAATAAAGATTCTGAAATCAACAATTGATTGACAAATTGACAGAATTTTCTTGAAATCCTTGGTGAAAGTGAGTATTTGAAATCCGGCTCAATATATCCGTGACGAAAATTCTCCTCTCTTTTTCCCCAAAAAGAGAGACTCAGGCTTAGCCCTTACCTGAATGGGAAATGGGAAATACTCCTTTCTTCCCTGAAGAGGAGGTGTTTGCAAAACTAACTTTCGAAGAGAAATTGAGCTTTCGTCAAAGCTCCCTAATGTTAGGCTTCTCTTATGGAAAGGGGGCCGATAATAGTGAGGTCTGAAAATTGGGCCATGAAAGGAACGAGTCCATCACACTCTCCCTGCAAAGAGGGTCTTTCATGACGAAAATGGCCTAGTATGGAATTGGGGGGTCACAAGAAAAACGAGTCTCCGTCGAGCCTCTCCCTTTGAAGGGGTTCCTCGTGTGAAATTGGAAATTGTTTTGCAAACGGTTCACAAAGACGAGAGTCCCTTCAAACTCTCCCTGAAAAGGGGCTAAGTGAACGAATTGGATAGCATGCGAAAAGAACGAGCTCCCTCGAACTCTCCCTAAAAAGGGTCTCTCGCAAGAGAAAATGATTGAAATTGGATATTGAGATTGATTGACCCGAAGGTCGAAATTGAAAATTGGAAAATTGGTTGCTGAAAATTGAATGACCCGAAGGTCGAAATTGGATGACCTGATGGTCGAAATTGAGAATTGATTTGACCAAAAAGGTCGAAATTGTGTGACCCGAAGGTCAAAATTGAGAATTGATTGATTTGAAGATTTAAATTGAAATTTGGAGGGCAAAATGTCAAACTTGAGCAATTGACAGACTTTGATGATTGAAATGACTTGGATTAATCAAAGGAGAATGATGAGTTCGAGTCAGAGCTCGAATAAAATAGAGATCACGAGTCGGAACCCGGATCAACAAGAGAAAATGAAGAGCTTGCATCTGAGCTCAAATGAATAGAGAGATCACGAGTCGGAACCCGAATCAACAAAAGAGAATGAAGAGCTCGCATTTGAGCTCAAATGAATAGAGAAATCTCGAGTCGGAACCCGGATCAACAAAAGAAAATGAAGAGCTCGAGTCAAGGCTCGAGTAACTAAAGAGATCTCGAGTCGGAACCCGGATCAACAAAAGAAAATGGAAGGCTTGAATCAGAGCTCAAATAAGATAATGAGATCACGAGTCGGAACCCGGATCAACAAAGAAAATGAAGAGCTCGAATCAGAGTTCGAATGAATAGAGAGATCTCGAGTCGGAACCCGGATCAACAAGAGAAAATGAAGAGTTCGAGTCAAGGCTCGAATAAGTTAGAGAGATCACGAGTCGGAACCCGGATCAACAGAGGAAAATGGAGAGTTCGAGTCAAGGCTCGAATAAAGTAGAGAGATCACGAGTCGGAACCCGGATCAACAAAGGAAAATGATTTTGAATAAAAACCCGAGTCGGAACTCGGTTTTCAAAAAAAATTGAAAATGTGCCAGCTTGAATGCTGGATTTTGAAATAATACCAGTTCGAGTGCTGGGTTTTGGTTCAGTATTGGCGATGATCTTTGAATCATTAGAAATTGTGATGGGACTGTTTGTTGAGATCCCAATACCGACCAGATTGTTATTAATGCAATTGAATGAAAATGAATATGAGTTGATGCATATGAATGCACAAGTGCATGAAATGAGGAATTTGTTTATCCTGCCTGCATATAGAACAAAATTTTAAAATGCCCCAGTGTAACTGGGAAAGAAAGTTGGATCATTATTTGAAGGAAATAGGAAGGATTACAAGAGAAGGATAAATGTTTCAAGTATAAAACTTTTTCAAGTGTCGAGCATTAATAGGATCTGGCAATTCTACTCCATCGGCATTGATGAGACGATATGAGTTGCGGGGTAATGCTTCTTTGACAACATAGGGACCTTCCCAATTTGGCGACCATTTGCCGCCAGGACGGTGCTTGAGATAAGCTGTGGATCGAAGTACTAAATCATTGACTTTGAATCTTCTTTCGATGATAGACTTCGCATATTGCCTGGCTACTCTCTGGCGATAGGATTGAGCATGCTCTGCTGCTTTTAGCCTTCTCTCGTCGAGTAAGTCTAGTTGCACTAGTCGCTGCTGCTGGTATTGATCAAGAGGTAATTGCAGAAGTGAAGCAAATTTCAAAGCGGGCTTCTGAACATGTAACGGTAATACTACTTCTGTTCCATAGACCAGTTCTGATGGAGTAGCATTCGTTGGTGTACGAATGGTGGTCCGATAGGCCCACAGTGCATCGTGGATCTTCTCATGCCAGTCACGGCCTGTTTCCACAGTTCGCTCCAAAATACGAATTAAAATCTTGTTGGTGGCCTCTGCCTGACCATTCCCTTGAGGATAATATGGAGTGGAAAAATGGTGATAGATCTTGAATTTTGAGCAGAATGTTTTCATCTTTTAATTCTTGAAATGACTGCCATTGTCTGACACAATGTCATGCGGGATGCCGAAACGGCAAAGGATGTTCTTGTGAATAAAAGAGACCACATGTCGGCCTTCTATTGTGCGAAGAGTGATGGCTTCTACCCACTTGGTGAAGTATTCTGTTGCGGCAAGGAAATATTTGTGGCCATTTGAAGCTGAAGGAGTGATGGGACCTACGACATCGAAGGCCCACATGGAGAACGGCCATGGAGAAACAACGGATTGTAAATAAGTTGCCGGAGCATGAATAGAAGGTGCGTGTATCTGGCATTGCACACACTTCTTCACATAATGATAACAGTCTTGTTGCATAGTTTTCCAGTAGTACCCTGCTCTAATGATTTGCTTGACAAGGGTTTGGTAACCGACGTGGCCACCACAAATGCCTTCGTGTGCTTCTCGCACGACCTCTTTGGCTTCGTCTTCATCTAAACATCTGGAATATTCTGAACTGAATCTGCGACGATAGACGACATTGGCCAAAAGAAAGTATCGAGTAGACATACGCTGGATTGCTCGTTGCTCTTTCTTTGAGAGTTCTGGAGGAAATTCACCAGTTTCTATGAAAGTTTTGATATTGTAATACCAAGGCTTCTTCCTTTGCTCAGCCTGGTTTACCTGTTCCGCTGGAATGAAAGCAGGTTGGTCAAGTCTGCCAATTTCAAAAGAGCGACAAGATTCTCCATTCTTGAATGCCATAATGGAGCCTAAACTGGCTAGGCTATCGGCCACTTGATTAAAATCTCTCTTGATGTGAAATAACTGAAATTCTTCGAACTTGCTGACGAGAGCTGAAACAATTTTCTGATAGGGAAATAACTTCTGATCTTTGATTTGCCATTCGGCTCGAACTTGATTGACAACAAGTAATGAGTCGCCGTAGGCATGCACTCTCTTAACATTGAAGTCTAGTAGAATCTTTAGACCTTGAATCAGGGCTTCATATTCAACCATGTTGTGGGTGCATTGAAAATCTAACTTGAGGGAAAATGGAATCATCTCTTTCTCAGGAGTGATTAATAAAATTCCGATGCCTATTCTGGCCATGTTCTTAGAACCATCGAAAAATAAATTCCAGACTGGAGATTGCTGGATATTGCAAATTTGCTCATCAGGGAAGTCATCTTTGGCTTTCACTTCTTCTGCCAGAGGAAAATCCGCCAATTGATCTGCAATTGCTTGGCCTTTGATTGATTGCTGCGAGACATATTCTAAGTCATACTGCATCAGTAAGACTTGCCATTTTGCGACTCGTCCGCTGAGGAAAGGTTGCTCTAAGATATACTTGAGAGGATTGAGTTTAGACAAAATTTTGACTTCTGATGCTAGCAGGTAGTGTCTTAGCTTCTGACACATCCATACCAGAGCTAGGCAGGTCTTCTCTATTGGAGAGTATCTCTTTTCATAATCTATGAAAGTCTTGCTCATGTAATAAATGGCGTGCTCTATCAAGCTGCCTTCTTTGTATTGCGCCAAGAACCCACCGCATGCGACTTGATTAACTGAGATGTATAATAAAAGAGGTTTTCCCAATTCTGGCGGCTTCAGGATGGGAGGATTAAGAAGATACTTCTTGATTCGATCGAACGATTGTTGGCACTCTGGTCCCCATTCGAACTTAACTCCTTTTTTGAGTAAGTGGTTGAAGGGCTCACATCTCATCGCCAAATTGGAAATGAATCGCCGGATTGACTGTATACGTCCTTGAAGGCTACGCAGTTCTTTGAGATTCTTCGGGGGAGGCATATCAATGATAGCTTTTGCTTTGGCCGGGTCAACTTCAATCCCCTTTTTGCTGACCAGAAACCCCAACAGTTTGCCTGATTCGACTCCAAAGACACACTTTTGTGGGTTAAGCCTTAACTTATAAATGATGAGTCGCTTAAAGACTTGATCAAGAGCTTCAAGGTGATCTTCTTCCTCTTTAGATTTCACGAGAATATCATCAACATATGCATCCATGATTTTGCGCATCTGATCGTGAAAGATGACGGCCATTGCCCGTTGATATGTTGCTCCAGCATTCTTGAGCACAAAAGGCATAACTGTGTAGCAGAAAGTGCCCCAAGGCGTAGTAAAAGAAGTTTTTGATTGGTCGCGGGTGGCCAACTTGATCTGATTGTAGCCGGAATATCCGTCCATGAAAGAGAACATGGCATGTCCTGCCGTGCTATCGACTAGAAGATCGATGCTTGGAAGTGGATAGTCATCCTTCGGAGTTGCCTTATTGAGGTCTCTGAAGTCTATGCAGATCCTCACTTTGCCACTTTTCTTTGGGACAACGACGATATTGGCTAACCAATCTGGGTAGTCAATAGCTCGAATAAATCCTGCTTTGAGCAGATCTTCAAGTCCTTCCTTGACTTGTTGTTCTATTCTGGGATCCATTTTTCTCAGCTTTTGCTTAACTGGTTTAGCATCCGGCTTTAAGACAAGACGGTGTTCGACTAATTTGGGGTCTAAGCCCGGCATGTCTTCATATGTCCATGCGAACACTTCTTCATGCCGCTTGAGAAAATCTGTAAGTCTTTTCTTTTCTTCCGGATTCAGACTGGTTCCGATCTGGAGAATTTTGGGATCTTCCTCTGAACCGATATTGACACCTTCAGTTGGATCTTGTACTAGAGGAGATGGTTCGTCCTGCTTCTGAACTGCGGCGAACTCCGGTAATTCCTGAAGAGACTGATCATATTCTACACAATCATCAGACTGCTTTGCACTCTTGTCATTTCCGGTGCTTGCTTTGATTCTGTGAATTGCTGTCGACTTCTGAAAGGCCTTGGGATTGAGAACGAGCTTCTTGATTGTCCGAGAAGTCATTCTAAAATTTTGGAGAAGAAATTTGGTTCAGACAAATTGGCCTATAGTAAGACAAGCAATCATTTGAAGAGAACCATACATAAAATGACATTGAATTATAAAATGATGAGACAGACAAAAAGGGAGTAGATGGCATCCGGATAGACAAAGAAACTTGGAATTTTATTGATTGAATTGATCAATGACATTGGTAAAATGAGACATTTATTTGGAAAAGAATAGAAAGGAAATAACAAATGGTCTTCATTGTGCCCCTTTGACAAAAACAGTCTTCCTTGATGAGCTTCCTCCGGAGAACCCCAATCCTGCCCTGTGGGGACGATGTTTCTGGATCATTGGCTCGATGCGGCCATCTTCATTCTTGCCGAGTCCCTTGAAGGGTTGATAGCTATGCTTCAGGAGTAAATCAAATCCCTTTCTTGACTTCATGAATTGAGAAAACAAGGGATGATCCTTAATGGTGCTGTAGTCGATTCGACCTCCAACCTTGAAGAATTGAGGACCTTTCCATCGTGTCGTGGCTACTGTGTGCAGAGATGGCTCTGATGGTGCCCGAAGTATTTCTCGATTCTCCCCGAGATTGATCTCTTCACTTTCCCTGATGCTGGGAATATCTGCATTGAATGATGGCCGGGGAATCATGGGCTGTGGGAGCCTTTCTTCTGGGTCTTCTCCCAGTATTGTGGTAATCATTCCACCTTTTGACCACTTCACGCATTGATGGAAAGTAGAAGGCACTGCATTAGCGTTGTGAATCCATGTCCTTCCGAGCAGCAAGTTGTAGGTTGGTGGTACGTTAACCACATGAAAAAGCACTGAATGCACTGAATAATTAATGAACACCTCCAGGAATATCTTGCCCTTGGCCGTTTGACCATGATTGTCAAACCCATAGATAGTGATGGGATCCGAAATATATTCTTCATCCTTGATCCCTAATGCTTTTGCGGTCATTTCGGGACATATGTTGAGGCTACTACCTCCATCGACCAGCACATGGGGAACCGTCATTCCTCTGACTCGAACGACAATGTACAAGGCATTATTATGAAAGGAATGAGGCTTTGGAAGGTCCTCATCTGAGAAGGTGATTGGTGCATTGGTCATGGCAGAGTTCACAATCTGTGCCATGTCTTCAGGAGTGGTACTGGGCTTAACTTTGATTTTCCTGAGCAGATCATCCAGTACTTGTCGGTGCTTGCTGGAATTCTTGGCCAAGTCAAGGATAGAGACATTGGATAAAGCAGTCAGAGGCTTCTGACTTGAATTCTCCATCCTGGGTCTAACGATTTGCTTGAAGAAGTCAGGAGTTCTTTTTGATTTGGGAACTGACTTCACAGGTGCTTCCGCAACTTTCATTTTACCGAATGCTGAAATTAAGTCCATCTTCTTAGAATCTGGAGCTGCTTGTCGTAGCACCGTCACCTGATGCTGAACTTGGAGATCTTGCGCAGAACATGGCTTGATATGTTCATGCGGTAGAAAGGGTTGTGCAGACACTACTGCTGTGGTGTGTGAAGGGAAGGGGTGATTGAGAATGTCCACTTTCTCTTCTTCTTCTCCTTCTACCAATAGATTCTTTTCAATGAGATCTTGCACGATGTTTTTGAGAACAAAGCAGTTCTCGGTGTTATGTCCCACTGTCCTGTGGAACTTGCAGAACTGATCTTTGCATTTCCCCATGGGCACAGGGGGATCGGCCAATCTGGGCAATTTGACCATCTCTTTTGATAGCATGTACTCGAGCACATCCTCGAGTGATTGGTCAAGAGGAGTAAACTTTCTGTCGTAACTCCATCCTTCATGTTTGGTCTTCTCACGCAGTTTTGGCCCTTGATCCTGCTAAGGAGGCTTGCTGAACTGAGGAGCAGGCTTTGCTTTCTGATCCTTGTTGTTCGAACTGCCTGAGCTGTAGCAGTAATCTTTCTTCTGCCCTTTGTGCTGATTACGGCCTTTGTTGTTGTTGTTAGCAGAATAAGTGAAGTGAGCTTTTTTTTTCTGTTCACCATGGTAGTTGCTCTTGGAAAAGGTGAAGCCTTCATAGACTCCATTTTCCACACTTAGTTCGAGCCATTCGGCTCGTTCAGTCAGCTCAATGAAGGTCCTGGACGGCGCTGTGAAGATTAATCCTCTTAACGGTTGCGAGAAATTGTTGAGGATTAAGGACAATGCATGCCTTTCCGAGATAGGATCTCTCATCTTATTACAGGCTGATCTCCACCTGTGAATGAAGTCCCGTGCTTTTTCATTCTCATTCTGCCTTAAATTGCAGAGATGACTTAATGTAGGCAGCGCTTCTGTGTTGAACAAGAAGCGTTCAATAAAGAGATTTACAACTTTATCGAACTCCTTGAGCTCGATGGGGTTGATATGCTCAGCATACCACTTGGCGGCAACTCCTTCCAAGCTGCGGGGGAAGCATAGAAACAATGCTCGGTTATCCCTTCTAAACCGAGAGCATTCAGCAAAGAAAGTGGCGAGATGAGCTTTTGGGTCGCCAGAACCATCGAATTTGATGAATTTTCGGGGCAGATTCTCCAGATCATCATCCCCTTCTAAGCCGTCATAGAAGTCCTCACTGGTGAAGACTTTCTTGCCCTTGTCGCGGGCTTGCAGATCCTTGACAACTCGGGCCATTTCCTTGAATTGCGCTTGCAAAGACTCTTCTTTATCTCTGCTCTTTGATCTGCGGCTTTTACTTTGGCCACGCTTCTGAAATGCCGGAGGCACCTCATATTCTTCATCTGTGCTTTCAGTTGAATCTGATTCATCTGAAATCTCTTCTGGTTGGATCTGTTTCTTGGGAGCCTTCTTACCCCTGCGACCATGGAACTTTTCTCTGAATGGATTCCTTTCTGAGCTGGTTCCGGGCTGCTCATTCATCATTTTGTTCATCATTTTTCTGAACATGGCGTACATTTGAGGGTCTATGCCATCGTCTTCTTGTTGCTGCTCTCGACTCTTCTTAGATCGAGGGGAACTCACCTCTTCTTCCGAGGCTGACGAGTACTGGGATGCCGTGGTTCTTTTGCCTGATCTTGTCTCAACCATCAAATGGTATGGATGCTCTCTGCAGGGCAAAGACCGGATTAGATTATGAGGGAATTAGCTTTTGGAAGAAATATTTGCTGAAAATATGGTAGACAATTTGGAAAAAATGTCCCATTACTAGGGACTGAGTCGTCATAAGAATCACGACAATTGTGTTGTCATTCCTTCTGCAAAAGAAATAAACAACGAAAATATGCCTTGTTACCTAGGCGAGGTCGTCAAACCACAATAGAAGGAAAGAGAATTTTATTAAAATGAGAAAAATAAGATTTTATTGATCTTGACAAAGAGGTGGGGGACAAACAATTTGCCACCATTCACGATAGTCGGCAGACACTCTAGGACCTGGAAAGATTTTAAGAGAGACAAAGGAATCCCAGCCGTAGCGGGCAGAATGATATGCCCCGGACCATTGTGCGGAGGTGAGATCGAACTCTGCCATAACTCCTGATAACAGTCGGGCTTCGACATACTGCTGCCTCTGGGAGAACTGCCAAACAGATCTCTCTGGTTGGTAGTAAGTGCAGAAGAATGGTCCCAGCAACTTGAACCGCTTGCCATAAGCGTACGTATATCTGGGAGGAGATATTTGCCGATCAAAATAGTCCCAAACAACGTCATCCTCTTGAATGTTGTTGATCATAGACCGGTACTGCGCCACTGGAAGGAGTTCTTGACCATTGTATCTGAAAGAGCTTGCTCGGGCTGGAACGTGTTGGAAAAACCAGGACTGAAGTGCGTAGATGCATCCTTCAACTAAAATGGACTCTCCAAGTGAGAATCGAGTCAGACCTCGATATAGGAAGGCGAGCGCTGCCATGGCTATAGAGAGGCGATTGGTTTGCCGACTTCCCCATCTTCTCATAAGCTGGATTATCCTGATGTCCATGTAGTTCTGTCCATCTGGGAAAAGGGACAGTCCTACAGTGCATAGAACCATTGCATTCTGAATCTTTTCTTTGGCTGTTCTTGATAGCGAGCTGACTTCGATGAAGGTCCCGTACTGGCAGTACAACTCAAATAGGTCAACATATTCATTTCCTTCTAACTGGATTAGGGGCCAAGATCGGCGGCCTGTCATACGAGCTAAGGAGTCTCGGGGGTCCAAACCCTTGACATTGATAAGGAATTGATGCTCTAAGGGGTCGCTTGGTCGACCAGCTGGTTCTGGCAACCCCATGATTTCTGAAAATTCATCCATTAAAACAGTCATTTCTCCCCATGGGAACCAGAAGGTACACGTTCAAGGATTCCATCGCTCCGCCATTGCATGGATCAGGTTGCCATTAATGGTCTGCTTTCCGACTGCTGATGCCAGCTCTAATCCGCACTCGCTCAAATGGTCCGAGAACATTCGGGAAAAGCTCTTTAGCCAGGAATAATACCACCGGGGAATGAAAGTTCCGGTGCTAAGGGCTCGATGTTCAGGATGACCTTGTCGCACCTCGAAGAAGATGTGACCTTCAGGAAAGATAGGATCGACTTGACTGGATGCCATCGAACTGAAAACAGAGAAAGACTCAGAATGAGACTTAGGAAAATGTGAGAAATTTTGAAAAATTTTGCAGGCAGGATGAAAATGCAACTAGAAATTCGAGATCCAGTAGAAAGGTAGAATGTAAAATCGCCTGGAGTTTTGAAAGAAATGGGATATTTGAAAAAAATCATCCAGGGTTTGAGAAAAAAACCTTGTGGAAAATAAGGATATTTTGAAAAAGACCTAATGAGTTGAAAAACATTGGGAAACATGAAGAATTGAGAAAATCATACATACAATCTCATCCTGCACAAACATTTATGCACATTCAGCACTCCCTAAAAGGCTGACTCTAGATGAATCAATTGGAAAACAGTTGTAGGACCCTAATCCTAACTCTAGGTTCAGATCATCTTTGTCCAATCCAGTTACGCCGATATACCCGAATCGAAATCCGAGGTACGTGGCATAGAATTTCAACTCCGGTTCTAAGGTAAGGTTTTCCAACATCCTTGAGCGCCTACCGATATACTTCGGACTGTGGCCCGCGGTACGTGGTAGGGGGGTGTTAACCCAAATAGTTGGCCCAGTTGTGAGGCTCTGTCCCGAACTATGGTTCTGGAAGAGAGCCCAGCAACGTGAAGACCGGGTAATGATAGGTAATTGAGGGTTTTGAAAAATGATCACATGCAAGAAATAGAAGGCTCTAAGTCCTAGAGAGATAGACTTTTGAAAATCTTTGAAGAAGCATACATTGTTTGCATTCAGATCCTAAATTGAGGAGAGTTGTATTTAGACCTAAGTCTATGTGAGCATGAAAATATCTCCTCAATATGGTCCTACCAAACCATGCCTAAGCTATATGCATTCAATGTCAGCTGGGTCAGAATCTAGGCTCCTAGGCTCACATGATATTGAAAGTAAAAGAGCTGACATTTTGTGAACATAATTTTGATAATTAAACTAAGTCAAGCATAATTTAGGTCAGACAAGGACAAGTCCCATCTCGGTCGCCAAACCTGTTCTCGTTGCAAAATTTTTCCCCCGTCTTCTCTTCCTTGCGAAAGAGAGAGAGGGGAAACGCTTTCGCGCTTCAAACTTGACCGGATTTTGGAAATGGTTTTGAAATACTCGCCTCTGTTTTGAAAATTGCGGGAAAATCCATGGGATGGGGCTCGACCTGTCGGTACGAGGTTCGACCGTTCCTGCCGCCTTTAACAGGGGTAATCGAACCAAGGACCAAAATTGTGCTTGACTTAATTAAATCATCGAAATTATGTTCTATCCTATATGCACAGAGAATTCAGGCATGTGCTATGAGATTTGAAAGATGTAAGTTGGAAACATGATGTATGCTTGGGAAAACATGATGCATGCTTGGAAAACATTTGGAGTTGGAAAGAATCTCTCAGGAAAAGGGTCAATTTCTCAGGAAACTCGGATAAAAAAAGGGATTTTGAAAACATGAGAAAGCTTATAAAGATGTGGGAAAAATCAGAAATAGTTGAAAATCTTGGGAAAATGGAAGTGATTCTTGAGAAAAGATGAACCTTTTGAAAAGGGAAATACTTCTTAGGAAAACTTGGACTTTGAGAGTTTTCTTAGGAAAATGATGGAAAATTTATAGGAAAACTCATTGGAGAAGGAAATTCAAAACTTGGGGAATCGAAATCCTGGGAATTTTACCTTTTGAAATACTTGGAAATCAATTTTGGATCTTGGAGAAAGATTGGAAAACTCTTTTGAATCTCTTAAGAAAATATCATTTTCCAGGGAAAACTGTGGAAAACTTGTCTTTGAAAAACCAATTTTGAAAAATCCTTAGAGTTTCTTGAGAAATCGATTTCTTGAGAATGAAATTTTCTTGAGAAAATCAATGATTTCATGATGCAAATGACATGAGTGAATGAATGCACTTTGAGAAGATTTTCTGAGGAATTGGTTGGAAAATGTGCATTAAGTCCAAATAAATCCTTTACATATTCTGACTGTGGCCATGAATATGTTCAGAACTTAGTTGATTTGATGCACATGATTTTGAAAACTTCAGAAATATGATGTGCATTTTAAGATAGCCTAAGAGTGTAGGCTCAATGTGACTAGTAGAAAGATGACGGATCTGGGTCTCGTCCATATTCCGACTAGGGCCGTAAATATGGATTCCACCGAGTCCATCAACTCCCTAAGAGTTGGTGCACGTGCCATTCGTGAACATCCATAGTGCTTTTGAAATAAAATGCATGAATCATAGAAACAGGATATTGCATAAATTCAAACTATATGATATGCATCCTAGTCTAAGCAGGAAATTAACTCTCTTATTCCAAAATTTACGTTATTACATCACTAAATAAAGGAAATAAAAGAAATTTGCAGACTTCAGCTCCTTCTTTGGAATGTCCCTGCCAAGCTTGAAATAAAGTTAGCTCAAATATGTGGGTTTTTCCAAGATTTTCCAATAATATTATGAAATTATTGGATTTAATTGGATATAAACCCTATTCTCATGCTTCCTTGATGTTTTGAAATGATGAAATGCAGGGAATTCAGTGGAAAACAGTTTGAAATTCGGAATTGGTGGTCAAAATGACCAAAATACCCCTAATTATAAAGTTATACCTTTAAAATCAGGGTTTTTTAAAGGAAAACTTGGTAAAATTGAGATTTTGAAATTCAAATTGAATCAAATAATGATGAAATGCAGTAAGGGACATGATGACATGCTGCTAAACGCATTATGACTGTAAAATCAGAATTTGGCATTTTGCAATTTATCCAAAATAACGAATTTTGCTTGTTTTTCGCTTGGATCTGGGTCCTGCGGGATCCTGTTTTGGTATTATGGATGATCCGAACCTCAAATGGATTCCAAATTGCACCAAATTTGGTATGAAGCATCTAAACACTCTGATAAACAACCTAGAATGCTAAAAATCATGAAATGATATGATTTAAATGCTAAAATTCAAGGAAAGTCCTAAAATGGTGGATTTTGCCTATGGATCCGAACCAAATGCAATGTTTAACATGATAATGCAAGATTTACACCATGAAAACTTCTGATATTTTGCAGACTGCTAAAAGACCCGAAATGGAACATTTTTGGTTTTTACAGCCTCGGGATTTGAGCCATGGTGAGTTCAATAACAGGGATTTAGTTCTGATAGAGGTAAAAATCACCCTAATCTGATGTAAAATTCTAAACAAATATAAAACAGCCATGAAAATTTATGAAATTAATCAGAGCTATGAACGACACCTACATAAACAACTTTCATGTTTATGACTTTGGAATTTGATCAAAATAAACACAGCGAAAAATATAACTATTCCTGCCTAAACTAACAGAACAGACAAATGTAGCAAAACAGGCAACTGACAAGAAAAATCCGAAGCAGGGGTCAACACTATTCTAAAAATTACAGACTTTCAGATTCAAACATAAGACATCTTGGACACCACTTTCACTTTTTACAGTTTCGGATTTGGCGCAACACACAAAGAGAAACCATAGCCCTAAGTCGATCCAAGATCTCAGAGGCCCAAATTAGGCTCTGACACATGTCCCAAACTCTCGGATTTTTGTCAGACATAAAAAAAAAATTAAAAAACTCTGAAAAAATCATATTAAAAACTAGACATTCTCTCGAGTTCAGAACAGCTTTCGGATTGAAAATCGGATCTCCCATGAGGGATATCTCGATTTTACAAGTCGGCAAATGATTTTCAAAACGTATCCCGGGTAACAAAACCCGACTTGCCATTTTGAATGTTTACCGCAGTAAACAAATTCAAATGGCTCCGAATTTTTGGCAAATTTTTAGGGACACCTAAGGGCGCATTCCGTGATTTTTTTGGGATTTTTAATAAAAAACAAATGCATGAAATGACGTGTGGACTGACTAACAAAAACAGAGACCTACTGAAAATAAGTAGAATTGAAATAAATGCTAAATTAATCCTAATTAATTCATGAAATGTACTAAATGAATGAAATAAAATGCAAATTAAATCTAGCTAACTATATGAATGTTAAAAATCATCAAGAAAGCATAACAAAACATTTTTATATATGTCGTTTTATGAGAATAGCTCAATCCATCTCTCGGATGAGCTCTTTCTTCAAACGACTCCCGATTCGGATTATAGAATCACATCAAGGGGAAAAGAAGTGCACCTTGCTTCGTTACGCAGCGTAGAAGCTCTTGAAAGGGGCAGCTATCACGAGCTTCCTTCGTCCTTCGCTCCGAGCTTCGGATGGTCCACCAAAATCGACCTCTGTTGGAATCGAATTGGCCACAGCACGAGCTCTACTCAACCTTCTTCAATGCGCCAAAGGGGGCACGATTTCCACAGTTCAAAATCTGATTCTAGGAAGGCTAGGTCGGATTTTCCAAGTTCACCAGAGCTAAGAAAAAAATGATCTCCTTCAGGCTGGGCGTGAACCCTTGTTTTTATAAATTTTCTGAAAATTTTTTGAAATTCAAACAGGATCGATCTGAGCCCTCCATGTGGCGCCATCTCAGGGGGTGCCATCTGAGGGGTTTGAAATTCGAATTTGTCTTTTGCAGGGAGCCCTCAGGTGGCGCCACCTCAAAAGGTGTTTTAATTTTTGAGAAAAATAAAAAAAATGGAAATTTTGTGGGTGAGACACCTCAGCAGGGGGAATTTGGAATTTTTCAAAAGTTTGCTTGATTCTCTCTGCAGGGAACTCCCAGAAGGCGCCACCTCAGAGGGTGCTCTCTTGGAATTTGAAATTCAAAGTCACCTTTTGTAGGGAGTCCTCAGGTGGCGCCACCTCATGGTGGGCTACCTTTATTAAAAATAAAATAAAAAATGAAAATGGAGCCAAGTGGAGTCCTGGAATGGTGCCACCTCAAAAGGTGTTTGACACATGTCAGAAGGACAGAGCAGTGGGCTCAGAAGGCGCCACCTCAGAGGAATTTGAATTTTGCTTTTTCTGGTGAAAGGAGATCTGGACATGTGGCGGACAAGTGTCAGCTGTCTGGAGAGGCTTTCTCAAATGGCGCCACCTCAGGGGGAAGTTTGAAATTCAAATGGAGGTTGGCCCTGGAGGAATGGAGGGTGGACATGTGGCGCCACCTCAGGGTGGCTCCTACAATGCCATGTGGCAAGAGGGAGGAAAAAGAGGGCAGTGACATGTGTCTCCTACTTTTCTGAAAAAAAGTAGGGAGAGGACATGTGTCCTCTACTTTTTCTGAAGGAGTGAGAAGGAGACATGTGTCACCTTCTTTTTCTGAAAGAAGCAAAAGATGACACGTGGCAGAGGGGTGAGAAGGAGGGAAGGGACATGTGGCACTCTCATAGGCCATCTGGGAAATCAGAGCTCCGGATTTTCGCCACCTAGTGCCTTGTTTGAATTTTAAATGGTTTGCTTTTTCTGAAGAAGGCCAGGAGTGACATGTGTCTCCTACTTTTCTGAAAGAGGTAGGGAGAAGACATGTGTCCTCTACTTTTTCTGAAAGAAGCAGAGAATGACACGTGGTAGAGGGGAGAGAAGGTGGGCCAAGCCATGTGGCGCCATCTCAGACAAGATGAAAAAGGTAGGAGTTCAGGATCTGCGCCACCTATGAGGAGGTTTGAATGTTTGAATTCTAGTTTTCTGAAGAAAGCAGGAAATGACACATGGCACTTGCTTTTTCTGAGGAAATGAGAGCTTGCCACGTGTCCTCTGTAGGAGACACTCCAGATGGCGCCACCTCAGAGGAGACAAGCCTACCTTTTCTGTAGTAATTTAGGAGTGACACATGTCTCCTACTTTTCTGAGAAAAGTAGGGAGAGGACATGTGTCAGGCTACTTTTCTAGAAGGAAGGAGGGTTTGACACGTGTCCCCTGCAGGAGACACACTTCAAGTGGCGCCACCTCAGAGGAGACAAACTCCACTTTTTCTAGACAGGACAACCTATGACACTTGACATCTCCTGGTAATCTTGAATTGACACATGGTGCAGGGCAGATAAAATGGGATGACATGTGACGGCTTCTGAAGGTAGCCCCACACTGACACGTGGCAGAAGAGGGAAGGTGACATGTGGCACCAACTCTAGGTGAACCCTATGCTGACACATGGCATGTAAATGGGAGGAGAGAGAAAAGACAAGTGGCACCAATCTAGGGGACAAGGTTCCTATTTTTTTGGGTTTTTTCAAAATTCAAATTTTCAAAAGAAAAGCCTGTGTGACACCACCTCAATGTGGGTCCCACATTGCTTCTTTATTGACATAAGGACAAGACAGTAAAACCTCTTTTTGGAATTTTCATAAAAATTTGGACTAATGGGCAAAACAGGAATTTTGGAAAGAGTTGGCCCTTGTAGGGCAATTTTGTAAAAGAAAGATATTTAAAATTGTCAAAAAGGGCAAAATCTGAGGTGAAGTGACTGAAATCCATATTGAAAACTATCCAGATGGTTTTCCTGAGAAAATATTTTGAAATTCAGAGTCCTGGGGGTAAAATGGGAAAAATTGATAATTTTGAAGACCCAGGGTTTTGAAATCAATTTTGAAAAGAGTTGAAATTCTAATCTGGATTGAAAATTTTGAAATCAAGAGTTCTGGACCTCGAAATGACATGCTGTGCAGTGCAGTGATTTGAAATGCTCATGCAATGATATGCAATGTCATGTCTTATGAAATGTAATCTTGAATCAAGATTTGGAGATGTCTGTCTCCTGTCAGGAGTAAAATTTTGAACATCTGAGCTAAAAATAGAGAAATTTTGAGAGTTGCAGATGAAAATTAGACTTTTGCAAGGTCCGAGCTCAGAAAATGACCATTTTGCCCTCCAGCGATTTCAGAGGCTGGATGTTGATGCTTGGTGGAAATGTTGGGGAGGTGAGTGAAAATTTGGGGTGTTTACAGTATAACCGGATAGCTGGATTCAAGTTAAGTGTCTAAACTACTATCTCTATTGCTGTTAATGATTTCTGAATTTCTGGTGTAATTTCCAGCTGATTGGATTAATGTTAGCAATGGTTTTTAGAGGATTTTCATATTTTTCACTGATTGTTACTTACGGATTTTTACTGAATTCCATTGTTGATTTTTAATGAGCTTCATTGCATGTGTTCATTAAGTATTAGCTGGAGCAAAATTTGAGTTTCACTAAGAATTGTTGAGAATTGGTTGTTGATGTTTCATCTTACAAATTAGTAATTCATTAGCTTGTAGTTGTTTAGTTTAATATAACAATAGTTAATCAATTAGTTAGTAGTAGATTTGATTAACATCTTTTGTAATAGTTAGCATTTTAGTTCATGTCAATTAGTAGTTAGTTATCATTTTTACTTAGGGGAGTCATTTAGATTTTATAATTCTTGTAGTATAGTTTTATTCTTTTATTGTGTACTGCTCGTGTCTCGTTTGACTTGTGCAGGATTGCAAGGGATTGGAGCGGAAGTGATTATGTGACACGGGGAAGCAAAAGAGTAGAAGATTTTTACTTTTTAGTTTAGAATTAGGAATTTGATTGGGTTTGTAAATATTGCACTTTACGCCCTCTGCGAAGGGTATTCATTTGTTGTAATAGTTAGTTGTTTTTACCTTTTCTGAACATTTTACATTTCAATAATTCGGCAATAAAGAATAGTTTAGATTTGTGTACTTGAATACGAAATATTCCCTTTCCCTGAGTTCGACCTGGTCTCATCCACTAGTGAGAACCGGTTTTTATTATTTGATGTCTGGTTTTCACATGTTTTACATTTAAAAATCTTTTCAAAATTACAACGATTTAAAAGAAGACATCAGGCTCCCAAGTGCAGTCATCACCTCCATGATGTTGCCATCTCACTTTAACAAGTGGAATGACCTTCGACCTAAGCACTTGCTCCCGACGGTCCACGATCTCAACTGGTCTTTCTTCCACCGTCATATCTTCCCGGATGTTGATGTCTTCATGTTGGATGACGTGGGAAGGGTCATGAACGTATTTTCTAAGCATTGATACGTGGAATACGTTGTGTATCAGTACATACTGTGGTGGCAATGCTACTCGGTAAGTGGTCTCTCCGATCCGGCTCAAAACTTCGAAGGGACCAACGAATATGGGGCTGAGTTTTCCCTTCTTTCCAAAATGGAAAACACTCTTGGTTGGAGAGACTTTGACGAAGACCTTGTCTCCAATTGCAAAAGTGAGTTCACTACACCATTGATCGGTGAAGCTCTTCTGTGGACTCTGAGCAGTCAGTAGCTTCTTTCTGATCATGTGGACCTGCTCAGTGTAATGTTGCAAGACAATGAGCAAGTCCAAGGTTCACTCACCCACTTCGCCCCAATGGATTGGTGATCGGCAGGGTCGTCCATACAGGGCTTCATACGGTGCCATCCCAATGCTAGTGTGGTGGCTATTATTATAAGCAAATTTAGCCAACGCTAGATGGGAGTCCCAATCACCCTTCCATTCTAGCATACAGGCTCTCAACATATCCTCAAGGGTCTATATGGTTCGCTCAGATTGCTCATCTATCTGTGGTTGGAAAGTCGTACTGAACTTGAGTTTTTTCCCCAGGGCTCTCTGCAGTTGCTCCCAGAAGTGGGAGGTGAACTTTGGGTCACGATCAGATATGATCGTGGTCGGCACTCCATGGAGTCTGACGATTTCCCGAACGTAGATTTATGCCAACCTTTCTGTTGAATATCTGGTGTTGATTGGCAGGAAATGAGCAGACTTGGTGAGTCTTTCCACGATCACCCATATGGAATCGTGTTGTCTCTTGGATTGAGGCAATCCAATGATGAAATCCATCGTGATGCCCTCCCATTTTCATTCTGGAATCTTGATTTGTTGCATCTTTTTGCCAGGTCGTTGATGTTCGATCTTAACTTGCTGGCAGATCAAACATTTTGAGACAAACGTAGCCATGTCTCTTTTCATCCCTCTCCACCAGTACTTTCTTTGCAAGTCTCTAAACATTTTGGTACATTCAGGGTGGATAGTGTACTTGCTACTATGAGCTTCCTGGAGTACTTCCGCTCTTAGCTCAGGGTTATTCGGAACCCAGATCCTTTCTTCCATCCATATTTCTCCATTTTCTTTCAGATGAAAGAAAGTATCATCTTTTTCAGCTCGAGCTTTTAGCTCCACATACTGGAGATCTTTTAATTGTTCAGCTACAATCTGATCCATGATTTCAGGCTGTATTGTCAGGCTTGACAATCGTATTCTGCCTGTATCAGCCAAGAGTGACTTTCAGTTGACGAAATCCTCCATCAACTTCCATTGTCTGGTGAGGCTGGCCAGAGTGTCAACAGTCTTGCGACTAATGGCATCTGCTATGACATTTGTCTTTCTAGATTGATAAGAAAGCGTGAATTCATAGTCTTTGAGGAATTCCAGCCATCGTCGTTGCCGCATATGGAGTTCTTTTTTAGAAAAGAGGTATTTTAAGCTTTTATGGTCTGACATGACCTCAAATTTTTTCCATATAGGTAGTGTCGCCAGATTTTAAGTGCGAACACTACCACGGCATGCTCAAGATCATGGGTTGGATAGTTTTTCTCATGAATTCTCAACTGACGGGATGCATAGGCGATTACTTTGTCATGCTGCATCAGTACACAATCCAGACTCGTTTCCGAGGCATCGGTATAAGCCACGAAGCCTCCTTGACCAAAAGGTAAGGTAGGGACAGGGGAAGTGGTAAGCCTCTACTTGAGAACCTCAAAGCACTCCTTACAGTGGTCAGTCCATTCGAATTTGACTCCCTTTTTCAACAGTTTTTTCATCAGTACGGCGATTCAGGAGAAGTGTTGTATGAACTTTCGATAATATTCGGCAAGTCCAAGGAAGCTGCGGACCTCATTGATATTTTTTGGCTGCTTCCAATCTATCACAGCTTCAACCTTCGCAGGATCTACTGTGATTCCATCCTATGAGATTATATGACTAAGGAACATCACTTTGTCTAGCCAGAATTCACATTTTAAAAACTTGGCATAAAGTTGATTATCTTGAAGAGTTTTCAAGACAATTCTCAAGTGCTCCTTATATTGTTCTTTGTTCTCGGAATAAACAAGGATGTCGTCGATGAAGACGATGACAAATGTGTCTAAGTATGGTCTGAACACCCGTTTCATCAGGTCCATAAAGGGAGCAGGCGCATTAGTGAGTCTGAATGGCATTACTACGAACTCATAATGGCCATATCTCGTTCGAAAGGCAGTCTTGGGTATATCCTCCTCCTTAACTTTGAGTTGATGATACCCAGACCTAAGGTCGATCTTGGAGAATACCCTCGCTGTTTTGAGTTGATTAAATAAGTCCTCAATCTGAGACAACGGGTACTTATTTTTAACTATTGCCTAGTTAAGCATCCGATAATCGATGCATAACTGAAGGGATCCATCCTTCTTCTTTACAAACAGTATCGGGGCTCCCCACGGTGACATACTCGGTCGGATGAACCCTTGTTCCATTAGTTCTTCCAGGTGACACTTCAACTCACTGAGCTCAGTTGGCTTCATACGATAAGGGGTTTTGGATATTGGTGCAGTTCCAGGTAAGGATTGAATTTCAAATTCAACCTCACGAAGTGGTGGAAGTCCTGGCAATTCCTCAGAAAACACTTCGTGAAACTCTCGAACCACTTCCAAACTCTCAAGGGATTGGATATTTGAGCCTTTAGCTGAAAGGCTAAGTAGGAAGGCTACACAACCCTTCCTAAGGTATTTTTGTACCTTAAGAGTTGATATAAGCCATTTTTGTGGAACAAGCTTGGATATCCGGTATTCTATCTTAGGCATTCTCGGTCGTGATAGAATCACCCTGCCCTCGCAGCATAAGATCCTGGCATGGTTCTGGGCTAACTAATTCATTCCCAGAATGACATCATACTATACCATATTGATTAAGATGACATCAGTAAGAGAGTATTGCTCAGCTATCTCTATATCCAAGTTCTTGATGCAATGGATACATCTGATACGTGAACCCAACGGGTTGTATACTTCGATCATTTTAACAACCGATTGTACTGAAGCGTGGAGTTGTTCGGTGAAATCATCGGAGATAAAGGTATGAGTAGCACCACAATCAAACAAGACATAAGTTGTGTGTCCATTAATAGGTACGGTGCCTTCAATGAGGTCACCGGTTTCGACTTGTTCAGTCGTTACAGCGTATACACGACTTGGAGCAGGCCTTTGTTCTACTCTAGGTGGAGGTCGTTGGATTTGTGACCGCTGTGGTATTTGTTGAGAGGGTCCGGCAGATCTGGCATTCCTCTTTTGCGCATCTTCAAGCTTCTTTCTGCATTGTCTTGCAATGTGGCCTACTTTGCCACAGTAGAAGCAACCACCCGTGTCACGTGGACATGGTCCTCTAGCGTGATTTACATGGCATTTTGGGCAGTTTGGGTTGGACTGTAGATTGTTTGGAGCCATGTCCTGCCTTGGTCTCATGACTTGTTGAGTAACGTTCCCACCTTGGAACTTTCTTTTTTGAAAGGGTTGTCATGAACCCTGGCCACTTGAGAACGTTCTTTTCTGGTTCCCACCATCAACTACGGGCATCTTGGATATGATCACTTTTGATCGCTCCCAATCTGCTTGAATTTTTGAAGTTGCTGCCACAGCAGCTTGAAAAGTTTGAGGCATACTGGTGATAACCCGTGACCTTAGCCCTTCTCGCAGTCTGTTGATGTACTTGTCGGCCCTTTCATGGTTGGTCTCAAATAACCGGGAGTAGTACTGCTCAAGATTTTGAAATTTGGTAGTATAGTCAATCAGACTCATACCACCCTGCTCCAACTCCAAAAACTCTATTTTCTTTTTGTTTATGGAATGCAACGAAAAGTAGTTATCCATGAAAGTTCTCTGAAAGTCAGTCCAAGGGATGACTTCGACTTGTGAGAATTGGATTATTTTAGTGGTATCCCACCACTTCCGTGCATTGTCTTTCAGCCTGTACGTGCCAAAGTTGGTCTTTTTCTCTTCTGGTACTCCCAGCACCAGGAAGGCATGTTTTGTCTCTTCGACCCAACTCTCTGCCAGTTCAGGATCGGCTCTACCGGTGAAGACTGGTGGATCGAGCTTGAAGAATTTTTCATAAGTTATTTCTCCAAGGTTCTCGTTGCGAGGTACGCCTGGTTATTGCCTCGTTTCGCGGATGGCGGTAACCAGATTGTTGAGTGTTTCTAGCAGGAATCCTTGAGTATGGGACTTCTCACTCGGCATGGTTCTCCTTGTCGTAGGAGTCATTTATCTATCACATACAAACAACGTGTTTTAGTTTCTCAATGTATATATCGAAGCAAAGCTTTATTTACTTAATATACATTACATTTTACAAGCACACACATCACCTTTATATACAAGTGTCACACCACTCTGACGGACATAGGCGGCGAGAAACTATATACATGAGTTTATTGACTCCAAAACATTACCAGTCTCTTCTAAGAACTGGGTTTCTTTCTTGACCAAAACGACCCAAAGTATCGTTTACTTCCATATTGCCTTGGTGCAGGCACAACTAGTTTTGGCTTGGGCGACACTTCTGCACTCTCAAGCGAATCTTATGGGTAGATTAGTGAAGCTGGTCCACTTTCCCAAACGGTAGTATCTTGATGGGATAGTAAGAGTTGTATCCCTCACCTTGGCCATTCAGGCTCGGCGTTGATGTTGCTCCATTCCTTCATATAATGGCACTATGATTCGAGGAATCCAAAATCATAATGGGATTATAGAAGGAGTTGTTGCATCTCCCATCCTGACTGTGAAATCTAGGCGTATATGATGCTTATTGATAGCCTTACATCTGACTGAATCCCTTAAGGAAGTTCAAGTCAAATTCTATTAGATGTGGTAGTTCATCTGAAGTCGATGGGGTATGACTACTCCCCACACTGGAGTGATGTGGTCCACTAACACGCGAGGTCTCGTTCCTAAGACCAAGCGATCACCGTCGACCCATATCAGCGATATACCTCATTTGACATTCGTTGGCGGAATGCCCATCTTCGCCACAATATTGGCAGTCTTGGACTTCATACGAGCATACCCACTCATCGTGCATGATCCCGCAACGATAGCAGTACCCGCATGAGTCGTGAGTTGTCATTTATACAAAGATGCACTCGAATTAGTAACTATTATAAAGAGATATACTTACAATGCGGAACGATAAACAAGACGGATCTCGAACCAGGTTTCTCAGACTCATGCTCTGGTACTAATTCTGTAACGCCCCGGATTTCCAAAACAAAGCTAAGTTAAAATTTTCATGAATTTTTTTTTTCAGCGGAACTTAGGAAAGGTTTTAGCAGAGGAATCAAACGATAATGAGTCATCGATTTTAGAAAACTCTGAGCACGTTGCAGGTATGTGGCCAAGCAACTCATTGACCACCAAAGTGTTCCATATATCGAAACCACTTGTTTATTACAACACCACTGCTTAAGAAAAGCAGGATTTGTTCGATAAAAGGAAGCAGTACAACTCTATCTAGAGATACCCTGGGACTCGATGCCGCCTTGCTTCGCATATCATCACGCAGGTCTAACACCTGAAATCCCCATTAAACGGGGTCAGAACCTCTGATAGTCTGGTAAGCAAGCAATCACATATCCATTCAACTCAAGCAAATATGTTTAACCACTTAGGGTCGCAGTTCGTAATAGCGACGCTCAAGCTTCCACGACTTAGTGTATATCGCAAGAGTCTCCTCAGAGCTATGAGTTGAACATCCGTAGTCTTCATGACTTGACACAAGCCTCTTCAGGGTTGTGATTTGAATGACCGCTTAAGTCTCCATGACTTAGCCTTGACCTCTTCAGGGTCTCGAATGGATGTCTAGCTCAAGCCTTTATGCTTGGAACATCCGTATCCTACGAATCTAAGGACAGCTCTCCTTGCTTCGCTTAGTCGTACGGATATCTTTTGGGTTCTTTCTCAATTGGTCCAGTAGTATACCGACCATGACACATTCACAAAGGTTTATGCAGGACTGATTCAACAACATCCATGCACTCATACATTCAAAGTATCGTTGTACCTAAGCTAATGCTTTGTTTCGATAATTTCACCTCCCCCAGAGCTTAGGGAACTCATATTTGGGCGACAACGCGATGATTTGGGGGTTGATTACTCTATGTATTTTAGATACCCCAGAGGCCTGTTGACCCGATCCTACTAGTAGGACGGTATAGCATACCAGAAGAAATCTTTACTAGATAGTCGGATGCATCCTGCTACTGCAGTAGTTGGGTTTAATGCTTAGATATTTAAAGATAACCATGACCTCCATACCTCTGAGTGACAGAGGCCATCAATGAACTCCATCAGGTTCGGGTGAAATATATGGCACTCAAGGTTGCGCCATCACCGTCTTCCTCGGTGAGAAATTCTGAAGGGGTCTGTCAGTCTTACAATTACTTGACGAACATTGCATGCCTATAGGGCAGCCTTTGAGAAGTATGTACCCGACCTCAATCACCCACACTGCTTTTACCGTGGAACAAAGGTTTTATTCATATGCATGCTTAACTCTGCTCTCGACACTTCGGCCCTGTCGAGCACCTCACCTCTTATAGGTTGAAAACAACAAACTCCAGCTCAGCGGCTCTTACGAGTCTTGGTTGTGTATGAATTCTCAATGAGCATGCACATGACTCGATCTCTACGGATCGATTATTCGACGTATTTTTACGCAACAAGCTCAGGACCTTGTCAAGGCGCTACCACTATTCCGGCGCAATGACTCTTAGAAGTACGGTGCCCTTACATATATCAGGGAGACGAGTCATTCTGACATCGTTCCAACAAACGGCATCATTGTGCCACTTAACTGGTTCCGACAGCTCTCCTGCCAACCATTTCGTCAGCACCTTTCCTGCTCTATCGGCAGTGGTGCGACGAACCTTTCTACATCGTAGAAAGCATTCCATGAACTGGGTAGCACTCTGCTATATGACAGAGTATCCTGCTATATTCTTTCTGAGCTACTCTTAGCTTCTTCAGAAATTCCAACAGCACTTCCTCTCTTTGACGGAGAAAGTGTGTGTTTCTTTTATCCATTTCAGCAGCATCTCTCCTCTTTGGCGAGAAATCGCTACGCTTAACTCAGGAAATGGATGTGCACCGTTGTGCGTACCTTGCAACCATTAAGGTTGTTGGAAACCCTGAGCCATAGCAAGACCATACGTAATTGACTTAGTCTTTACGAAAAGAGCATTTTGCCCAAAAGCAAAGCCTTTCTAATAGGGCTTCATTCGTAAAGCAGAATCTTGAACGATGAGCGATAAGGGAATTGCATTGGCGATTTGGAGTTGATCTCCATTTGAATGCTCATTTATGTGCCATATATGTAGTATAAGCAGAAGTCTGTGCTTTATACAGCAGCGGCGTAAAGAAAATGCATATACTATTGTTCAGGGTGTGTAACTGAATGAAATATTCTACATATATATTTGTAGAAAGCAGGAGCCTTGGCATCTTTCAACGCGACGGCATAAGTAAATGCATAATCGAAAGTGCATTAATCGGAAATTGCAGAAAGCAGGAGCCTTTGCATCATACGACGTGACGACAAAGGTCAATTACATAGCCTATGTGATATAAGATACGCCGGCAGTATCAGCAGATATACACCTAGATCTGTATCCAACGATAGTTACGAGGCGAGCGAGTGAACACCGAAGTTTCCTAGAGGGCTCAACCAAGAACTAGGATGAGATACTATTTTGAAGAACGCATATACTGCGCATTCGAATATATATATCTGATGATAGTTACGAGGCAAGCGAGTGAACACCGAAGCGTCCTAGAGGGCTCAACCAAGAACTAAAGCAAGATACTACTTCAGAAGATATACATATACACAAACAAGCAAATACTTAAGAGAGAGAGATTAACGAAGCGAACTTACTTCAAATCATGGAAGAAACGACTCATGTTGCTTCGATCCGTCCTCCGAGAGGTCTGACTTCAAAAAGAATCAAATCCAAACTTCGGATGAAAAAGGACTTTGACTTCAAACCTAACTAGGTTCAAGTCAAGTCAATTGGGTTTGGACTAGGTCAGGTGGGTTCAGACCTAGGTCAGGTGGGTTAGGACTAGATCATGCAGGCTAAGACCAGATCAGGCAGGCTCAGACCAGGTCAGGCGGGCTAGGCTAGGTAGGGGAGGTTTGAAAAAGGAGGAGAGAGAGAGGGGTTAGCGATTTTTTCAAAGGGGGATCCTCCTCTATTTATATCCAAGGTTGCTTAGGGGCTAAGCAACCCTTTTGACCAAAATGCCTTTTGGCTTTTTTAGAAATCCATGTTGATCTTATCCATCTGACTGTTTGATCTTATCAAGAAGAAATATTTCATGGAATATTCCCTGGAAGGTGCTGGAAGGCTCTAGAATATTCTAGAATAGTTTTTGAGAAATATTTTTGTGGATCCCATAAATATTTTTGCAGGTCCCGCAAAAAAGTTGAGTTTTCGGCATTTTTTTCCGAAAAATTCTTAGTGGGCCATTATTTTTGTATTGGTGTAACTAAGAAAGTTGGCTGGTAAAAATCTCTTAATTTCGTTCAGGTAGAAAGTTATGACCTCCAGAGTGTTTGAGCATATATTCGTGAAGATATGAATATCCTAAGTGTATTTGGGTCATAGGAATCAGTTTGATTCGCTTTACGGTACAAACGCTATTTTTCACTGGAAAATGCCTCAAAAATTTATTCAGGGTTTGAACTAAAAAATTGTGGGGCTTACAATGCTAGAGTTCGATCTCGCATCAGCGTAGTGGTTCGGAACATACCATTATGCCAGATATGGCTGGGATTCTTTTGTTACCTTCACTCTTTTTCTAGGTCCTCGAGTGTCTACTGAATATCAGGAGTGGTGGAAAATTGTCTGTCAGCCCCCTCTTTCTCAAGTCTACTATTTATGCAATCATATTTTCCCTTCAATAAAAAAATCCTTCAATTTCCATTCTATCATGGTTTCATGACCTCACCTATGTGACAAGGCATATTATAGTTCTTCGTTCTCCTTGCAAAGAATGGCAACACAATTATTGTGATTCCACCGGCAACTCAATCCCTAGTAATGGGATATCCTTCTGATTGTCTACCAAATTTTCATCAAATATTTTTCCTCTATTCATTTCTATTCTGAGTTGTCATCATCGAATTCTAATCATCCATCTCATTCTAAGAGAGCATCGGTATTCCCAAGTGGTCCAGATCAGATAAGAAGAGGCTCCCACCAGTGATTTTTAAGCATCAAGTAAAAAGTGATGAATTCTTTAAGAATTGTTAGATGACAGAGTCACACTGACGAGGATGACATTGATTCTCGCTGCATATCAAATGTTCAAGAAGATGGTGATCAAGTTGATGTCTGAGCAAGCTGGAGACAATCTTGGAAAGGCTCCCCTCAAGAAAAAGACATTTGTCTCATTCTCCCAGAATATCATTGGCAAGAGCAGCAACGCGGAAAGTTCTAAGCCCAGCAGAAGCAATTTGTTATTTTCTTCTTCAATATATCAATAAAATTATCAATTTTCCATATAAGCTTGTTCTCCTTCTCTGCAAAATGTTCTTTCATGAGGAATGACCCTCTTCAGAGTCCCTCCTTAATCGATCAAAAGTCAGTTACTTTGTTACTTTCAAAGAGCATTCTTCAAACATCAATTTTCTTCCTTTTATCTAAAATGTGTTTTTCCTATTATACTGGGGCATTATTTTGAAAATTGTCTTCAAAACATCCTATATGCAGGCAGGATCAAACAAATCTCTTATTTTGCACACATGTGTATTCATTTACATCATTTTGCATTCATTTGCATTTGCATACATTCATTTGCACTCATTTGTATTAAATTCATATCCCCTTCAAGTTAAGGGATAAACATGAGTTACCCATTCACGATAAGGGATAAATCCTGAGGCTTCGACAGTTGTCCAAGTCAGCATGATGGTGAAGACTGAAATCTTCCATCAAAATCAACTGGTACTCTTTTCAAACCCAGTGTTCGTGTTGGTAATTTTTTTTAAAAAACTAGTAATCGTACTGGTAATTTTTCAAATCCACTGTTCGTGTTGGTAATCTTTCAAAATCTAGTATCCGTGTTGGTACTTTTCAAGATTCAGTGCTCATGCTGGTACTCTTTCAAAATTCGGTGCTCATGCTGGTATTTTTCTAAATCCTGATTTACTGGTTGAAACTCTTAAATCTGATTTTGATTTTCTTCCTAGTCAATGTTTACAAATCTAATTTATATTGGTCTAATTTTCCTTCCTTCAGATCCTAGAATTGGTCTAGAAAATTAGTCTTCCGACTCGAATTTTCTTCCAAATCAAATTCAAGTGTCCAGAATTGGTCTAAAAAATTAGAGTTCTGACTCAAATTTTCTTCCAAATCCAATCCAATGTCTAGAATTGGTCTAGAAAATTCGAGTTCTGACTCGAGTTTTCTTCCAAATTCAATTCAAATGTCAGAATTGGTCTAGAAAATTAGAGTTTCGACTTAAATTTTCTTTCAAATCCAATTCACTTAGCTTTTCTTTAAAGGTTTGAACTCCTACTCAAACTTTTCTGCAGTTTAGTAATTGGTCTAGAAAATTAGAGTTCCGACTCAAATTTTCTTCCAAAATATAATCCAATGTCTAGAATTGGTCTAGAAAATTAGATTTCCGACTTGAATTTTCTTTCAAATCCAATTCAAATGTCAGAATCGGTCTAGAAAATTAGAGTTTCGACTTAAATTTTCTTCCAAATCCAATTCGCTTAGCTTTCCTTTAAAGGTTTGAACTCCTACTCAAACTTTTCTGCAGTTTAGTAATTGGTCTAGAAGATCCAAGTTCCGACTTAAATTTTCTTTCAAAACCCAATTCATTTAGTTTTTCCTTGAACATTTGAATTACGATTTGAATCTTCCTTCTAAAACCAATTTAGCACATGGTCCTTCTAAACCCAGTTTAGCACCTGGTTCATCTAAACCCAGTTTAGCACCTTGTCCTTCCAAAACCCGGTTTAGCATCGGTCCTTCCCAAAAACCAAGCTTAGAATCGGTTCTTCCAAATCCGGTTTAGCATCGGTCATTTCCAAATCCAATCTTCAAATTGGTCCTTTTACAAAATCTAAACCTCACATTGGTTATTTTACCAGTTCCTGTATGTGTATTGGTCTTTCTTTCAAATTCAATCTTTATATTGATTCCAATTCCCAAATATTTTGAGAGCGCCAGTCTCTTTCAATAAAACTCAAGTCTCAATTTAAAAACAAGGTACATTTTTTAAATCCAGTGCTCAAACTGGTACATTTTTTAAAATTCAGTGCTCGAACTGGTATATTTTTCAAAACCCAGTGCTCGAACTGGTACATTTTTCAAAACCTAGTGCTCGAACGGGTATATTTTCAAAATTCAATGCCTATATTGATACATTTTCAAAACCCAATATTCATACTAATATTCTTTCAAAATTCAACAGTCATGTTAGTGTCTCACTGATTGGTTGTGTCAGTCGACCTCTTGGGTTCAGTCTTTGTGCCGATCATTCATCAGAATTCAAGCTCTATACCAATTTTGGCCCTTAGGCCACCCAATTTTTTATTTCAACCTTCAGGTCACCCAATTTCCAAATTCCCAATTTCGACCTTCAGGTCATCCAATTCCCAATTTCGACCTTCAGGTCATCCAATTTCCAATTTCCAATTTCCAATTTCCAATTTCCAATTTCCAATTTCCAATTTCCAATTTCCAATTTCCAATTTCTAATTTCCAATTTCCAATTTCCAATTTCCAATTTTCAGTTTCTAATTTCCAATTGCCAATTTCCAATTTCCAATTTCCAATTTTCAATTTTCAATCTCCAATCTCCAATCTCCAATCTCCAATCTCCAATTTCCAATTTCCAATCTCCAATCTCCAATTTCCAATTTCCAATTTCCAAATTCCAATTTTGACCTTCGGGTAACCCAATCCTCTATTTCGACCTTCGGGTCACTCAATTTTCCAATTTCGACCTTCGGGTCATTCAAATTCTCAACTTCTACCTTCGGGTCATTCAATTCCTCAAATTTTGTTCTTTGATTTCCCATTTCGACCCTTTGTGTCATTCGATTCCCAATTTTGACCTTTGGGTCATTTAATTCTCAATTTCGACCTTTAGGTCATCTAATTTTGTCAATGAGACCTCTGGGTCGCCCACTTTATCCGATTCTCAAATTCAAGCATTCGGGTTACAATCTTACCAACATCAGTCTTTTTTCTGCCTTCGGGTTACAACTTTATCAATATCTATCACTTTCCAAGCCTTCGGGTTATAACTTCATCCATGTCAATCATTTTCAAATCATCAAATTCAATCTTTCAATCAACATCCTGCTTTCGAGTTGGTCGATCAGCAAATCCTGCTTTTGAGCTGGACGATCAACCCAAATCTTGCTTTTGAGCTGGTCGGTCAACCCAAATCCTGCTTTCGAGCTGGTCGGTCAACCCAAATTCTGCTTTCGAGCTGGTCGATCAACCCAAATCTTGCTTTCGAGCTGGTCGGCCAACCCAAATCCTGCTTTCGAGTTGGTCGGTCAACCCAAATCCTGCTTTCGAGTTGGTCGGTCAATAAATTCCGCTTTTGAGCTGGTCGGTCAACAAATCCTGCTTTCGAGCTGGTCGGTCAACAAAAATTTTGCTTTCGAGTTGGTAAGTCAAAACAAAACCCAACTTTCGAGTTGATCTTTTACTGAGTCTTTTTAGGACTCAATTTAGTCATGGATGTATCAATTAGACCTCAAGCAATTTCTTTCACTAAGGATTTTAAGAACATTTTGCCAATTTATCATCAAATGCTTGTTGATTTCAAAATCTTTATTGAACAAAAATTTTACCTCAGAATACCTTCAGTATTACTTCTGAAAGGACAAAGCTTTCGTGAAGAAGGATTCAAAATTCAATATTTTTTTATTGGCCAACCAAAAGGATGAAGAATAAATCCTCGATATGGCCAACAAAAGAAATTCAATATTGTTGCAAAGTCATAAGTGATTGATATTGATCGCAGTCAATGGCACATTTTTAAAGATCATTCTTGGAAAATAAGGCAGTCGAAATATCCTAGGTGATACAGAAAAATCCATTCAAATTTCATATCTCCTCAATCACTTAAGTTACAATTAAATATCTGCAAAAGGGATCTCTCAATTGTCGTCAAGTTGAAGACAAATTATGCGAGTTAGACCCCTGAAGCCAAAGAAGATTTGGATCATCTCCAAGATGAAAGAGTTTGTGATGGATCCTTCTAGGGAAAGTTCAGATCACCACCAAGTTGAAGGCAACTGTGATGAGCCTCCCGACAAACCCTAAAAGATATTTAATTTCTGCTATCATCATGAGATTTTCAACCAATGAGCCAATACCATCAAGATAATCTCTGAGGCAAAGAAGGATCGAAACATCTCTGAGATGAAGGAGTTTGTGACGTACCCTTCCCAAAAAAAAAGAGAAAAGTCAGAACATTGTTATCGTCGTAAAAAAAATTTTCGTCTTCCCTTCCTTGCGGAAGAAAGAGGGATATGCTTTCGCGATTCAAACTTGACCGGATTTTGGAAATTGTTTTGAAATACTCACCTCCGTTTTGAAAATTGCGGGAAAATCCATGGGATGGGGCTCGACCTGTCGGTACGAGGTTCGACCGTTCCTGCCGCCTTTAACAGGGGTAATCGAACCAAGGACCAAAATTGTGCTTGACTCAGTAAAATTATCGAAATTGTGTTCTATCCTAAATGCACAAAGAATTCAGGCATGTGCTATAAGATTTTTGAAAAATATAAATTGGAAAATATGATGTATGTTTAGAAAACATTTGGAGTTGAAAAGCATTTCTCAGGAAAAGATGGAAATCAATCTCTCAGGAAAACTCAGACGAAAAAGGTTTGAAAATCTTGGGAAAGTTTATAAAGAGTTGGAAAATCTTGAAGAAGTGAGAATCTCGAGAAAATCTTGAGAAAGTTTATAAAGACTTAGAAAACTATGAAGAAATAAGAATCTCGGGAAAAATGGAAGGAATTCTTGAGAAAAGATGAATATTCGAAAAGGAAAATACTTGTCAGGAAAACTCGGACTTTGAGAATTTTTTTAGGAAAATGAGGGAAAATCTATAGGAAGACTCATTGGAGAAGGAAATTCAGAACTTAGGAAATTGAAATCCTGAAAACATTGTCCTTGAAATCTCTGAAAATCGATTTTGATTCTTGAAAAAGATGAAAATTCCTTTTGAAAATGGATCTTAAGAAAATAACTTTTTAAGGAAAATCACGGGAAAACTTTGATTTGGGAAATCCAACTCCGAATATCATCATAGTTTCTTGAGAAATCAATTCCATGAAGTGAAAATCTCTTGAGAAAATCATGAGAAAAACAGATGATGCAGATGATTTTAATGAATGAATGCACTTTGAAAAGATTTCTGAAAAACTGGTTAGAAAAATGTGGATTAAGCCAAAGTAAATCCTTCACACATTCTGACTGTGGCCATGAATATGTTCAGAGTTTATTTGAGTTAATTCACAATATTTTGAAAAATTTAGAAATATGATGTGCATTTTTAAGATAGCCTAAGAGTGTAGGCTCAATGTGATTGGTAGAAAGATGATGGATCTGGGTCTCATCCATATTCCGACTAGGGCCGTAAATATGGACTCCATCGAGTTCATCAACTTTCTAAGAGTTGGTGCACGTGCCATTCGTGTTCATCCACGGTGAATTTAGAAAATTGAGATATATGCATCATAGAATCAGGATATTACTGAAATCAAACTATATGAGATGCAGCCTAATCTAAGCAGTAAAAGTAAATATTATTCCAAGGTTTACATGTGATTGTTACATTGCTAACATAAAGTAAAAAAAATAAATAAATGAAATAGAGCCAAGGAATCAGCATCTTCTAGATTTTCTTGCAAAATGAGAATTAGTAGAAGATAACCAAGAAAATGGACATATATACTATGTACAACGAAGATATACATGTAGATTTAGAAATATTTGAATTTATGGTAAATGATATATGGTAATGAAGATATATTTACAAAAAGTAAAAGAAAAGAAAAATATATGTGATAACAAGTGCACATGAAGATATATATATATATATATAAGTATATATATATATGTATATATATATATATACATATATATACGTATACATATAGGTAGATATACATGAATATACGTGTATATATATATACATGTAATGAGAAAATATACATATGGATAGAATATCCCTATAATGGGTAAAATCAGAAAATACAGGTATATACAGTTTCTGTAGGGGATTTCACAAAGCTGTAATTCTCAAATTATAGCATATTTCTCAGTGAAACTGGGTATGGAGCTTCCCTATATATCAGTGACAAAGCATACAAAAGATGGCATAGGGATCATGAACGGATATGGATATATCCGTTCATGAATGTGGCTAATTATCAAGACTGCACACCTGCAGCAGAAAATGGATATGTGCAGGAAATGGGTTGTGGAAGCACCATGAAATATTTCAAGGATATCATGAAAAGGGTATGAAAAGCTTAGTGAAAAGGTGAAGATGTTGTGGAAAATGATGAAACAATATGTGTAATTGGTGCTGCAAATGGGGTGATATTATAACAATACAGCAAACAAGAATTTAGCATTAAGCTAAGCATGATCTCATAAATCAAATGGTGAATGTTCCAGCCATAGCTTCATAAAATAGGAATTTTAGCATTAAGCTAAACAAAATCTCATAAATCAAATGATGATGTTCAAACATAGCTTCATAAAACAGGAATTTTAACATCAAGCTAAACAAAATCTCATAAATCAAATGGTGATATTCCAGCCATAGCTTCATGAAACAGGAATTTTAGCATCAAGCTAAACAAAATCTCATAAATCAAATGGTGATATTCCAGCCATAGCTTCATGAAACAGGAATTTTAGCATCCAGCTAAACAAAATCTCATAAATCAAATGATGATGTTCCAGCCATAGCTTCATAAAACAGGAATTTTAGCATCAAGCTAAACAAAATCTCATAAAACAAATGGTGATATTCCAGCCATAGCTTTATGAAACAGGAATTTTAGCATCAAGCTAAACAAAATCTCATAAATCAAATGATGACGTTCCAGCCATAGCTTCATAAAACAAGAATTTTAGCATTAAGCTAAATAAAATCTCATAAATCAAATGATGATGTTCCAGCCATAGCTTCATAAAACAGAAATTTAGCATTAAGCTTTAAACAAAACATGGTCACCTAAATCAAATGGTGATGTAGCTAGACTGAATGAAATGGAGAACACGTTGAGTTCTCTGCTGGATTGGGGATGGACAGCAATCAGCTTCTTGTGTGGCTGGACTGAAGATGATGCAGATTTAAAACTCTACACCTTGCAACAAAAGGAAAAGGGAAGAACCACCTGGTATATAAAGATCTGCAACTTGACAAAGAGGAGGTAGCAATCGTTGGAGGTGGAAGAACTCCACGCTCAGCCTCTTGCTGGCTAGGCTGAAAGCAAAGGATAAAGAAGTGTTGCTTCACGCTAGTGGCTGGACTGAAGAAGGTGATCTTCACGCTGGGCTTCCTGCTGTGGCTGGAATGAAGAAGGTAGACGTTGGCTGGATGAAGGCGAATGGGGAGATGAAGAAAGGGGTGGTTTTGCTACTTCAAGCTGGATGTAGGAGAAGGATGGCAGAAACAACTACTTTACGCTGGATGGTCTGCGGCTGAAGTGGGTATGGCAATCGGCTGGGCTGAAGAAGGTGGGCAGCTGCTGTTGGAGGTCCTGGGGTGGTTGGAATGAAGAAGGGGAAGGCAGCTGCAGGGCTGAAGAAGGTGGACAGCTGCTATTGGAGGTCCTGTGGTGGCTGGAATGAAGAAGGGGAAGGCAGCTGCTGTTGGAGGTCCTGTTGTGGCTGGACTGGAGAAGGGGAAGACGTTGGTGGAGGTCCTGCGGCTGGTAGGTAGAACGTTGAAGAAGGGCTGAGCAGCAGCTGTGGGATGGGCAGCACCACGTTGAGGAGGAGATCCCCTGCAGAAATCCAAAACAAAAACAGTAAATCCCCCTTAATCGACCAGGCTTCCTCCCCCCCTTTGATCAATGACCTTCCCTTTTTAAAAAAAATTCCAGCTCCCTTCAAAAAAAAAACCGCAGCCCCCCCCCCCCCCCATTCATGAGGTTCTGTTACCTCCTTTTTTTTATTTTTTTTTTGAACTAACCGTTTCAAGAGGGGCGCACCTTATGATTTTTCAAAATTTTGGTTTCATTTCCCTAAGTTTTATGCAAAATTTAAATTTTATTTCTTTAGGGAAATTTGGCTGTGCCATTTAAGGCTGCCTCCTTAAAAAAAATTTATTTAAACAAAGAAATAAAAAGTGAGTATTGAAATAAATGAGAGGCTTTTATGGAAATGCCATCTCAACCCACTTTTAAAATCCTTTTGAAAATAAAGTTTTTGTTTTGTTTTTGCAAGTCTTTTATTTTCAATTGGGGTGCCACATGTGTGTGAGCCCGCTAACTAAAAAAATAAATAAATAAATATTGAGAAATTAAGAAAAATTTGCAAATTGGTATGAACTTTGGGTGGGTCCCGCTTGAGAATAAACAACTTACCTGAGAGTCTGAGTATGATGCTAGTTCAAAGGCGGGTCCCGCTCTATTTATTTGAAAATATGAGATAAAACATTATTTGTTTTCAAGAATTTGGAAAAATTGGTTTTTCAGAGCAAAATATGGATAAAGTAAATAAAAAAAAAATTGTAAAGAGATTTAAAATCCTTTTTGCAAAAAGTTTTGAGATAAAATCTTTAAAATCAATATCCAAATATCCAGATTGTTTTTCTTGAGAAAAATTTTGTAATTCAAAGTCCTGGGGGTAAAATGGGAAAATTTGGTAATTTTGAATACCCAGGGTTTTAAGAATCAATTTGAAAAAGTTTAAAAATCAAATCTGGATGGGCAATTTTGAAAATCAGGAGTTCTGGATCTCAAACTGACATGCTATGCAGTAAAATGATGCAATGCTATGCAAAGACATGTTCTGTGAAATGTCACTCTGAACTTGGACTTGAAAATTCTAGCTTTTTGTCCAGAAAGAGGATTTTGAAATTTTGCAATTTGAAGATGTCTCTGAACCTAAATCTAGAAATTTTGAGACTCAAGAATGAAATTTAGGACTTTCTGCAAGGTTCAATCTTGGAAAATGACCATTTTACCCTTCATTACATCTGAAGAACTGAAATATGATGATTGAGGGCAATGTCAAGAAGGTGAGTGAAAATTTAGGGTGTTTACAGATGCCCCTCTTTGCTACTAAGCCGGCTTATGGTCGAGCTTAGTGGCAAAGAAAACACACCAAATTTGGGCTATATAAAAATGCCCCAGTTAGAAGGATCTGACTGGGTATGAAGAAGTTAGCCCGAAGAAGATGGTAGATATGAAATGGAGAAATGAAGAGGAAAGACTCACTCTGTGAGAGCGAAGTTCAGGTTTATGCCCTTAACCTGGATGGGACAAGGAATGCTCCGTATGGAACAAAGCTCAGGTTTTAACCCTTGAGCTGATTGGGGAATGAAATATCTCATTGAAATGAGATTCAGGTTTGTACCCTTAACCTGATCGGGCGAGAACACGAGTTGGTATGATGGAACCTTCGGATTTTGCATAATGAATCCGACAGGGATTTTGCAAAAGGAAGAAAAATAGGGTCCCTAAAGCTTGAAAAGGGATTGATTTTGGGTGCCTCATTGCTGAGACTAAAATCAGCTTTTGAAATTGCCTTTTGCGAGAAATGATTGGTGGTTCGACCTCAAACCGAAATAGGACTGTCTATGGTTGGACAGTGGGGACACAGGGAAGTGTGCAAATCTGAGAGCTCGCTCTCAAAGAAGGGAAGGAATCAAGTCCTTAAGAGGGATTTAAAATTGTTGTTAGGATGTATCAAAACGGACATCAAGCTCTCACTTCACGTCAAGATAGCTAGAAAATATTATCAAAATGTTGAAAATTTTGTTGTTGATTCAAAGTATTTGAAAATGATGCTCATTGTTGCAAAATATTCTTTCTTTTCTACCTGAAGCATTACCTCCGAACGAGATTGACTTCGTAGGATCGAGATTTGAAATCCAAATTGCCTGCAATTTACCTTCTTCAAGGAAGCTATCAATTTCCTTGATATGAATAGGAAAGAGAATTTGATATTATGAAAGCAGTTGATGAAAGAATATTGATAATAGAATTTCACAAATTTAAAGAGGATTCTTGAGAAATTTCGAAGTTTGATATCCTGGGAGCTTCTCTCATGATAATCTTGCTGCAATCTTTTGGCTCTCTTGGGTTTTTGCTACATTCTCCTTCATTTTGGAGATGTTCTGACTTTTTCTCTCTCTCTTTTTCCTCTCTTGCTCTCTTTTGGGAAGGGTACGTCACAAACTCCTTCAACTTGGAGATGTTTCGATCCTTCTTGGGCGATGGGTTTGGAGATCTTTGGATGATAGTTGAAATTAAATATCTTTTAGGGATTGTCGAGAGGTTCATCGCATCTGCCTTCATCTCGACAGTGCTTTGGACTTTCCCTGGAAGGATCCGTCATAAACTCTGTCATCTTGGAGATGTTTCGAATCTTCTTTGGCCCTGGGGTGTACTCGCCTAATTCGCCTTCATCTTGATGACAGGTGAGAGATCCCTTTTGCGGATATTTAATTGCAGCTTGAAGAGACAGGGCTTGGGTGAATGCTTTCTTTTTCTAGCGCTCAGGATATTTCCACTGCCTCGTTTTACAAGAATAATCTTTAAAGATGTGTCATTTGACTGCGATCAATATCAATCATCTATGGCTTTTCAATAACATTGAATCTTCTTTTATGGCCATATCGAGGATTTATCCTTCACCCTTTTGGTTGGCCAATAGAAAGAATTTGAAGTTTGAATCTCTTCTCGCAAAAGCTTCAATCTCTTGGGAGTAATGCTAAAGGTAAACTAAGATAAAGATCCATGTAATAAAGATTCTGAAATCAACAAATAATTTGATTGACAAATTGACAAAGTTTTCTTGAAATCCTGGGTGAAAGAGAGCATTTGAGGTCCAGCTTAATACATCTGTGACGAAAATTCTCATCTCTTTTTCCCCAAAAAGAGAGACTCGAGCTTGGACCTTACTTGAATGGGAAATGGGAAATACTCCTTCTTTCCCTGAATAGGAGGTGTTTGCAAAACAAACTTTCAAAGAGAAATTGAGCCTTCGTCAAAGCTCCTTAATATTAGGCTTCTCTTATGGAAAGGGGGCCGATAATAGTGAGGTCTGAAAATTGGGTCATGAAAGGAACGAGTCCATCACACTCTCCCTGCCAAGAGGGTCCTTCATGACGAAAATGGCCTAGTATGAAATTGGGGGGTCACAAGAAAAATGAGTCTCCGTCGAGCCTCTCCCTTAAAAAGGGTTCCTCGTGTGAAATTGGAAATTGTTTTGCAAACGGTTCACAAAGACGCGAGTCCCTTCAAACTCTCCCTGAAAAAGGGTCTCTTGCAAGAGAAATGATTGAAATTTGATATTGAGATTGATTGACCCAAAGGTCGAAATTGGATGACCTAAAGGTCGAAATTGAGAATTGGTTGACCGAAAGGTCGACATTGTGTGACCCGAAGGTCGAAATTGAGAATTGAGTGACCCGAAGGTCGAAATTGAGAATTAAATGACCTGGAGGTCAAAATTGAGAAATTGGAATTGAGAATTGAGATTGGAAATTGGGTGACCCAGAGGTCAGAATTGGAGAGTTGCATGATCCAAAGATTTAAATTGGAAATTGGTGGGCAAAATATCAGATTTGAGCAATTGACGGACCCTGAGGATCGAAATGACTTGGATCAAGAAAGGAGAATGATGAATTCGAGTCAGAGCTCGAATAAAATATAGAGATCACGAGTCGGAACCCGGATCAACAAAAGAAAATGAAGAGCTCGAGTCAGGACTCGAGTAAATAAAGAGATCTCGAGTCGGAACCCGGTTCAACAAAAGAAAATGAAGTGCTTGAATTAGAGCTTAGATAAGATAAAGAGATCTCGAGTCGGAACCCGAATCAACAAAAGAAAATGAAGAGCTCGAGTCAGGACTCGAGTAAATAAAGAGATCTCGAGTCGGAACCCGGATCAACAAAAGAAAATGAAGAGCTTGAATCAGAGCTCAAATAAGATAATGAGATCACGAGTCGGAACTCGGATTAACAAAAGAAAATGATTTGAATAAAAACCCGAGTCGGAACTCGGTTTTCCAAGATTGACTCAAAAGGTTGGATTTTGAAAATGTATCAGTTTGAACACTGGATTTTGAAATGATACCAGTTCGAGCGCTGGGTTTTGGTTCAGTACTGGTGATTATCTTTTGCTTTTGAATCATTAGGAATTATGATGGGACTGTTTGTTGAAATCCCAATACTGACCGAATTGTTGTCAATGCAGTTGAATGCAAATGAATATGAATTGATGCACAAGTGCGTGAAATGAGGAATTTGTTTATCCTGCCTGCATACAGAACAAAATTTTAAAAATGCCCCAGTGTAACTGGGAAAAGAAAGTTTGATCATTATTTGAAGAAAATAGGAAGGATTACAAGAGGAGAATAAATGTTTCAAGTATAAAACTTTTTCAAGTGTCGAGCATTAATGGGATCTGGCAATTCTACCCCATCGGCATTGACGAGCCGATATGAGTTGCGGAGTAATGCTTCTTTGACAACATAGGGACCTTCCCAATTTGGCGACCATTTGCCGTCGAGACGATGTTTGAGCTAAGATGTGGATCGGAGTACTAAATCATTGACTTTGAATCTTCTTTCGATGACAGACTTCACATATTGCCTGGCTACTCCCTGGCGATAGGATTGTGCATGCTCTGCTGCTTTTAGCCTTCTCTCGTCGAGTAAATCTAGTTGTACCAGTCGCTGCTGTTGATATCGATCGAGGGGTAATTTTAGCAGTGACGCAGATTTCAAAGCGGGCTTCTGAACATGTAGCGGCAATACTACTTTTGTTCCATAGACCAATTCTGATGGAGTAGCATTCGTTGGAGTGCGAATGGTGGTCCGGTAGGCCCATAATGCATCGTGAATCTTCTCATGCCAGTCACGACCTGTTTCTACAGTTCGCTCCAAGATACGAATTAAAATTTTGTTGGTGGCCTCCGCCTGACCATTCCCTTGAGGATAGTATGGAGCGGAAAAATGATGATAAATCTTGAACTTTGAGCAGAATATCTTCATTCTTTCATTCTTAAAATGACTGCCATTATCTGACACGATGTCATGCGGGATGCCGAAACGGCAAAGGATGCTCTTATGAATAAAAGAGACCATGTGTCGGCCTTCTACTGTGCGAAGAGTGATAGCTTCTACCCACTTGGTGAAATATTTTGTTGCTGCAAGAAAGTATTTGTGGTCATTTGAAGCAGAGGGAGTGATGGGACCTACGACATCGAAGGCCTACATAGAGAACGGCCATGGAGAGACAACAAATTGCAGATATGTTGCGGGAGCATGAATAGAAGGTGCATGTATTTGGCATTGCACACACTTCTTCACATAATGATAACAATGTTGCTGCATAGTCTTCCAGTAGTAACATGCTCTGATGATTTGCTTGACAAGGGTTTGGTAGCCGACGTGGCCACCACAAATGCCTTCATGTGCTTCTCGCACGACTTCTTTGGCTTCGTCTTCGTCTAAACATCTGGAATACTCTGAACTGAATCCTCGACGATAGAGGACATTGGCCAAAATGAAATATCGAGTAGACATACGCTGGATTGCTCGCTGCTCTTTCTTTGAGAGTTCTGGAGGAAATTCGTCGGTTTCGATGAAAGTTTTGATGTTGTAATACCAAGGCTTCTTCCTTTGCTCGGCCTGGTTTACTTGTTCCGCTGGAAGGAAAGCAGGTTGGTCAAGTTTGTCAATTTCAAAAGAGCGACAAGATTCTCCATTTCTAAATGCCATAATGGAGCCTAAACTGGCTAGGCTATCAGCCACTTGATTAAAATCTCTCTTGATATGGAAGAGCTGAAATTCTTCAAACTTGCTGACAAGAGCTGCAACAATTTTCTGATAGGGGAATAACTTCTGATCTTTCACTTGCCATTCGGCTCGGACTTGATTGACAACGAGTAATGAGTCACCGTAAGCGTGCACTTTCTTGACATTGAAGTCTAGTAGAATCTTTAGACCTTGAATCAGGGCTTCATATTCAACCATGTTGTGGGTGCATTGAAAATCTAACTTGAGGGAAAATGGAATCATCTCTTTCTCAGGAGTGATTAATAAAATTCCGATGCCTATTCTGGCCATGTTCTTAGAACCATCGAAAAATAAATTCCAGATTGGAGATTGCTGGATATTGCAAATTTGCTCATCAGGGAAGTCATCTTTGGCTTTCACTTCTTCTGCCAGAGGAAAATCCGCCAATTGATCTGCAATTGCTTGGCCTTTGATTGATTGCTGCGAGATATATTCTAAGTCATACTGCATCAATAAGACTTGCCATTTTGTGACTCGTCCGCTGAGGAAAGGTTGCTCTAAGATATACTTGAGAGGATTGAGTTTAGACAAAATTTTGACTTCAGATGCCAGCAGGTAGTGTCTTAGCTTCTGACACATCCATACCAGAGCTAGGCAGGTCTTCTCTATGTGAGAGTATTTCTTTTCATAGTCTATGAAAGTCTTACTCACATAATAAATGGCGTGCTTTATCAGGCTGCCTTCTTTGTACTGCGCCAAGAATCCACCGCATGCAACTTGATTGACTGAAATGTATAACAAAAGAGGTTTTCCCAATTCTGGCGGCTTCAAGATAGGAGGATTGAGAAGATACTTTTTTATTCGATCGAACGATTGCTGACATTCTGGTCCCCATTTGAACTTTACTCCTTTTCTAAGTAAGTGGTTGAAGGGCTCACATCTCATTGCCAAGTTGGAAATAAACCGCCGAATTGATTGCATGCGTCCCTGAAGGCTACGCAATTCTTTGAGATTTTTCGGGGGTGGCATATCAATGATAGCCTTTGCTTTGGCTGGGTCAACTTCAATTCCCTTTTTGCTGACCAGAAAACCCAACAATTTGCTTGATTCGACTCCAAAGACACATTTTTGCGGGTTAAGCCTTAACTTGTAAAGAATGAGTCGCTTAAACACTTGGTCAAGAGCTTCGAGATGATCTTCTTCCTCTTTAGATTTCACGAGAATAACGTCAACATACGCATCCATGATTTTGCGCATTTGATCGTGAAAGATAACGGCCATTGCCCGTTGATATGTTGCTCCAGCGTTCTTGAGCCCAAAAGGCATAACTGTATAGCAGAAAGTGCCCCAAGGCGTAGTAAAGGAAGTTTTTGATTGGTCGCGGGCGGCCAACTTAATCTGATTGTAACCGGAATATCCATCCATGAAGGAGAACATGGCATGTCCTGCCGTGCTGTCAACCATAAGATCGATGCTTGGAAGTGGATAATCATCTTTCGGAGTTGCCTTGTTAAGGTCTCTGAAGTCTATGCAAATCCTGACTTTGTCGCTTTTCTTTGGGACAACGACGATATTGGCTAACCAATCTGGATAGTCAATAGGTCGAATAAATCCTGCTTTGAGCAGATCTTTAAGTCCTTCTTTGACTTGTTGTTCTATTCTGGGATCTATTTTTCTCAGCTTTTGCTTAACTAGCTTTACATCTGGCTTCAAAACGAGTCGGTGTTCGACCAATTTGGGATCTAAGCCCGGCGTATCTTCATATGTCCATGCGAACACTTCTTCATGTTGCTTGAGAAAATTTGTAAGCCTTTCTTTCTCTTCCGGACTTAGACTGGTACCGATCTTGAGAATCTTGGGATCTTCCTCTGAGCCGATATTGACATCTTCAGTAGGATTTTGTACTAGAGCAGATGGTTCATCTTGCTTCTGAACTGAGGCGAACTCTGGTAATTTCTGAAGAGACAGATCAAAATCTGCATAATCATCTAACTGCTTTGCAATCTTGTCATCTCCTGTGCTTGCCTTGACTCTGTGAATTGCTGCCGATTTCTGGAAAGCCTTTGGATTGATAACGAGTTTCTTGATTGTTCGGGAAGACATTTCTGAAATTTTGGATAAGAAATTGGATTTAGGAAAATTGTCCATCATACGACAAACCATCATTTAAAAGAATTATGCATAAAATGACATTGAGTTATAAAATGAGGATATAGAGATAAAAGAGACAGATGGCATCCAGATAGACAAAGAAACTTGACATTTTATTGATTTGACTTTGATAAAAGACATTGAGACATTTATTTTGAAAGGAATAGAAAGGAAATGCAACAACGATTCTCAATGTGCCCCTTTAACAAAAACAGTCTTCTTTAGTGAGCTCCCACCGGAAAACCCTAGTCCTGCCCTGTGGGGTCGATGCTTTTGGATCATTGGCTCGACACGACCATCTTCATTTTTGCCCAGTCC